>NC_058092.1:182417500-187217500 GCF_020171115.1 Neogale vison
AGTCTTATTCTCTACAGACTCAGCCCGCCAGGCACACTTCTTTTTATGTTTAAATACATATGTCATAGCTAGGGCAATTCCTGACCAAGGTTGCAGCCAGTCCTCTAAGGGACTCCTCCGACCAGTCAGAAGTGGTAGTGTTGGGCCCTTATATGATCCTCCTCAGAAGCCTTCCCCTCCACCTCACTGTGAAGGGGTCAAAACAACAATGTAAACATATTATAATGAAGCTATAGGTTACTGTCAGGGCACTGGTCCTAGGGAAGACTGCATGCATATCCCCTGGGGTCTGTGCCAGCTGTTTGGAACTTGGTTTCTGTCCTTTTATCAGTGGGATAGCACTTGTTCCCTGCCTACATCTAATTGCCTACTGTGTCACTGTCGGGGTCCAAACTACATAAAATTGAGGTTATAGACATTTTTTTTTTTAAACCTGAGGCCCTGGGGCGCCTCGGTGGCTGAGTCCTTAAGCATCTGCCTTCAGCTCAGGTTATGATTCCAGGGTCCTGGGACTGAGCCCCACATGAAGCTCCCTGCTCATGGGGGAGCCTGCTTCTCCCTCTCGCTCTGCCCCTCCCCCCTGCTTATGTGCTCTCTCTCAACGTCTCCTCGTCAAATAAATAAATCTTTAAAAAAATAAAAACTGAGGCCCAGAAAGATTGATAAATTAGAGTCTCCCAGGCCTCAAAGTACCATTTAGTTTTTTTAACACTACTGTGCTTGAAAAGCAAAAAGGAAGAGAGGTAAGTCAACTAATAAATATAAAGAAATGCCTTCTACATGGTTCCTGGGGAATATTTGCTCAATTATCAGGTATGCCCTAGTATCATATGTACTCTGGAGATTTTATTGCAGACTAAATCAAACATTTTGGCTTCTAAACAGAATATGTTAAGGTAAATTCAATGAGCGCCCGCCTGGAAGGTAAGGGCCGGGCTTCCCAGCTCTCTACAAAAGTGCCCATCAGTGGGGCTTCACAGCATATTAGAATCAGCTGGGCAGCTTTACAAATCTCAACGTCTGGGGGCGCCTGGGTGGCTCAGTGGGTTAAGCTGCTGCCTTCGGCTCAGGTCATGATCCCAGGGTTCTGGGATCGAGTCCCACATTGGGCTCCTTGCTCGGCAGGGAGCCTGCTTCTCCCTCTGTCTCTGCCTGCCTCTCTGTCTGCCTGTGCTCACTCGCTCTCTCTCCCTCTGTCTCTGACAAATAAATAAATAAATAATCTTAAAAAAAAAAAAGCCTCTGCCTTCAGCTCAGGTCATGATCCCAGGATCCTGGGATGGAGCCCCACGTCGGGCTCTCTGCTCAGCAGGGAGCCTGCTTCCTCCTCTCTCTCTGCCTGCCTCTCTGCCTACTTGTGATCTCTGTCTGTCAAATAAATAAATAAAATCTTTAAAAACAAAAAAACAAATATTAACATCTGGATCCCACCCCCAAACCCAGAGATTCCAATGTAATTAGTCTGGGGTTCAGCCCCAGCATTCAGATTTGTAACCACTGCAAGGCTGGAAGGTAGCCAAGGCTGGAAACCAGTGCCTTCCCAGTTCCAACCTTCTATCTTTAAAATGACTCCCATCAAAAACTGACTGAGCGTTTTTGCATAACAAGGGCTCTAGAAACTGCCATTGCCAGGCATTGGATTATGTAAAGAAAACTTTAAGACCTAACATTAAGATTTAGATTTTGGTACCTTCCCAATCCCCAAGTCTCAAACTGTTTCAGTGCTGACCTAGGCGGGGCCAGCTCTCCAGCCATCCACCCCCACTCTTGGAGCCCTGAGACCAAGATTACATCTACCATCTCTGGATACAATCCTCTATGGTTCAGGACCCTATTCCCCTTGGCAATGCATTGAGTTTGCTCTTGAGTGTGTTTTCTTTTTTTTTTTAATTTTTTTTTTTAAGATTTTTATTTTTTTATTTGATAGACAGAGAGAGATCACAAGTAGGCAGAGAGGCAGGCGGGGGGGGGGGGGGGGGAAGCAGGCTCCCTGCTAAGCAGAGAGCCCGATGTGGGGCTCGATCCCAGGACCCTGAGATCATGACCTGAGCTGAAGGCAGAGGCTTAAACCACTGAGCCACCCAGGAGCCCCTTGAGTGTGTTTTCTGATTGACCCTCTTCCAGCTTGCGAGGTTAAAGTTTTTTGTCTCCTTTTTCCAGCTCTCTTAGGTCTAAGAGGGAAGGAATTAGTGAAAGAAGAACAAACCCTTCCTCCTCCCCCCTTCTGACCCGGAAAGCTGGATGGCAGGGTAGGGGAACTGCAAATCCCAATGGAGGCAGTATAGACCAATCACATTCCAGCCTCAGGCAAAGCAAAATCACCTCCTTTCTTCCTGGTGTGTGTGTGTGTGTGTGGTGTGTGTGTGTGTGTTTGGTGTTTTAAGGTACATTAATGTTTGCCCCGTTTCACCCCCCACCCCAATCTACCTCAACTTGTTCAGGATTTCTGAAATTGCCTCATTTCCACCGTGTATGTACAGTGTCATTGCAAAACTCGTTTTTTGATCACCTACTAAGTGCCAAGTGAAACATCTCCAAGTCCCGATGTTTAATTTAGAGCAAAGTACTCTCTGTAAAACACATTCAACTGTGCAACAGTACTTTTCTTCACTGGACAGTTTGAGAATTTGTATTATAAAATGATGAGATCCTGGGGCGCCTGGGTGGCTCAGTCCATTAAGCATCTGCCTTCACCTCAGGTCATGATCTTTGGGTCCTGGGATGGAGCCGGATTCCCTGCTCAGCGGGGGTCTGCTTCTTCCTCTCCCTTGTCCCTTCCCCGCTTGTTCTCTCTCTCAAAATCTTTTTAAAAAAATAAAACGATGAGATCCTGCGACATAGGAATATTAAATGTTCTTTTGAATGTGTAAATATGGAGATAATGCAAACTTCCTAAATTAAAAAATTCAAGAATTACATGATTTCAGAGCTGGGGAGCTAAGTCAATTGCAAATATAGTTGATACTTCAGCAGCTAAACAAAAATCACTTCACCGCAGGCCTTCCTTCTAATTAGTCTTGAAACGCGTGATGTTTGAATTGATGTGAGATCTTCAGGAGCATAGATACTGTTTAAAACAAAATGATCCTACGTTTGAATTTTCTGTACATGCGTCCACTTCCCCAACTGAACAGTGAGGACCTGAAACTCTGGAACCTGCCTCTCCTTTGAGCACCCCCTCCCCCCTCACCGCAGCACAGACCTTTCACGAGGTCCGTGTTCAACAAACCTGTGTTGGATTTATAGTGCTTAGAGGAGACTGGTTCACTTCACATGGAAATATATGAAGTCATGAGGTGGTAAAAAGATGGCCTCTGGGAAATAAATGTAAGGGAAAATTATGAAGCGAATCAGACTGGTTATGCTGCCTTCTATTTCTGGCAGACCGGGGTCCCCTGTGCCCAATGAGAGGCCATTGTCCCCTTTTTTTTCTTTCTTTCTTTCTTTTTTTTTTTTTTTAAAGATGTTATTTATTTATTTCACAGAGAAAGAGATCACAAGTAGGCAGAGAGACAGGCAGAGAGAGGAGGAAGCAGGCTCCCCGCTGAGCAGAGAGCCAAATGCGGGGCTGGATCCCAGGACCCTGAGATCATGACCTGAGCCAAAGGCAGAGGCTTTAACCCACTGAGCCACGCAGGCGCCCCAATTGTCCTTTTCTATTACTTGCCTCGCCCAGTGCTAAGGGAGGGGAGGCCTGGAGGGAATAAAGATCATAATATACAGTCACTAACCAGGATTAATATTCTATAATGTTATATTGTAGAATAGTTATTATATTTAATATTATATAATAAATTATATTTACTATAACTATATTATATATTATATCTGATATATATTTATATATTATACTTATTATAATTAAAAGAATTATAATATTAGATAATATTAATATTCTACAATATAATATAATATTCTATAATATTAATATTCTAGGGCCAAGGTCTTCAAACTGGAGGACTAGAAGATTTGCCAGGGGATATGTAGATCCATATGATCTAAGGAAATTGTATTCCCATACCCTCAACTATAGCCTTCAGTAGCCTAATTCGGGCTATCCTTACCTGTTTCCCTTTCATGACTGCATTTCTCCTACCTTACAAAGAAAAGTCACTGCCCACCTCGGTCCTGAGTACTACTGCCCTGTAACAATGTTCCCAGTGTACAGCTTCTAAAATGACACAGAAATGGACAATGAGAAATGACCCAATTTAATGTTTAACTAGGATGCCATAAGCCCTTCTTAGCCTCCTGCCTTTTCCAGACTTAAACATATTTCCGTTAGGAGTGGAACACTGATTTTTAAGTGGGGTGTCCTGGCCTTGGGATGTTCTGAAATCAGCGTGGACAATGGGAGCAGTGGCAATCCTTGTTTAACCTAATTTCTTTCATCCTTCAACTATTGTCCAAGAATGTACTGTTCATGAAGGAAAGTCTGGGAAAAGCAAAGAGAACTTCAGTTCTAGAATACTCTGGAATTACAGAGTAATTCTACAAAGTAGAATTAATTCTACAGAGTAATCTACAAAGGCTTAAAATAGCTTTTATTATGAATTTAAGTTCTGTTTTGTTTTGTTTTGGGGGGCTTTTCTTTAAAAGAGGGAGAGAGAGGTGGGGGAAGGGGCAGAGAGTGAGAATCTTAAGCAGAGCCTAAGAGGTGGGGCTTGATCTTACAAGCCTGAGATCAGGACCTAAGGGGAAATTTCGAATCAGATGCTTAACCATCTAGAATCAGATGCTTAATCAACTGAGCCATCCAAGTGCACCTGAATTTAAGTTTTAAAAATTATCTTCGCCTATTACAGCATTAATCCCCAGGAAGAGTCATTACCTGGAAAGAAAATACCACTGAGTAGTATAGAATATTAAGGCCGATTCTTTTATTTTATTTTTTTTTAAGATTTTATTTACTCATTTGAGAGAGCATGAGAGCAAGAAAGAGAGCACGAGCAGGGGAAGAGGCCGAGGGAGAAGCAGACTCCCCACTGAGCTAGGAGCCCACCTGTAGGGCTCGATCTCATGACCTGGGGATCTTGGCCTGAACCAAGGCAACTGTTTAATCCGCTGAGCCACCCAGGTGCCCCAGGCTAATTCTTTTAAATATAACTAGGAAGTTTCTTTGAAGTACTGATTTTCTTTTTTATGTAAATACTCCACCCAATAACCCAGAGATCAAGAGTCACATGTTTTACTGACTGACCCAGACAGGTGCCCCTGGAATGCCAAATTTTTCAGGTTTTTGACGCTGGATAAAATCCATAGACGAACATTTTATGTAATTTATTTGCAATTCCATGTGGATTATTAAATGGCATAGTTACCACATGTTTTATTAAATTAAATTAAAAATATTTCTTCCCTTACTACAGATCATCTGTCTAAGTTTCCTGTGTTGCATAAAAAGTCACTGTGAACCATGAACTTCATAGCTCTAAACAGCACACATTCATTATTGCAGTTTCTATGGGTCAGGAGTCCTGGAAGGGGTTAACTGAGTCTGCTACTCAAGGTCTTACAGCTGCAGTCAAGGTGTAATTAGGGGCGTTGATCTCATTTGAGGCTTGGGGTCCTATTCCAAGCTCGCTGATTGTTGGCAGAATTGAGTTTGGCCTTTGTAGCACAGAGGTCCTAGCTTTCTTGCCGATGTCAGCTGATCCTAAAGACCCCTGCAGTTCCCCGTCAGGGGACAAGCTCCCAAACTCCCTCACCTCAAGAGAATCTCTCCAGTGGGCTAAACCAGGTTATAGAAGGTGACTTAATCAAATAAGCAATTATTGCATTGTGTTCACAGGCGGGTGGGGGTAGGGATGACAGATACAGCAGGGCAGGAATAGTAGGGGATATCTTAGAATGTTCTGCCCACCCCACCATCTTTATCTCATCACCATTTTCTAAATGTTTAAATTTTCTGCCTTCTATTACCAAAAAACAAAATTGTGTTTTACTGGCTAGAGCAGCTGATTAATTTCTAGTATTATATTACTTCCTCTTTTTGCTAAAATACACAGGGAAAACATGATGATGTGTCCAGAAATGATGTATTCACCCATCTGTAATTAATGGAATTGTTTCACAATCCTTACTTAACTATTCCTTAAAAACAATATCAGAAATCAAGATGTACACATAGATTTGATGAGGAATGCCACATCTTGATAAATAATATAATTTTAGGGGATGCCTAGGTGGCTCAATTAGTTAAGCGTCTGCCTTTGGCTTAGGTCCATGATCCCTGGGTCTTAAGATCAAGTCCCACACTGAGCTCCTTGCTTAGCTGGTTAGCCGGCTTCTCCCTCTGCCTGCTGCGCCCCCTGCTTCTGCTCTCTCTCTCTGACAAATAAATAAAAATAAAATCTTATATATAACATAATTTAGCTGTACATATTGCATTATTATAAATTAAGTAATAAAATCCTTAAATTAAGATCATGTTTTATCATTATAATAAAAATAGATTAATTTGTATTACATCAAAGTTGATTTAGTCTTGTTTTTTTTAAAGCTTTTTCATTCTTTTTTTTTTTCTCTTTTAAGATTTTATTTATTTATTTGACAGAGATCACAAGCAGGCAGAGAAGCAGACAGAGAGAGAGGAAGGGAAGCAGCTCCCTGCTGAGCAGAGAGCCTGATGCGGGGCTCATTCCCAGGACCCTGAAATCATGACCTGAGCCGAAGGCAGAGGCTTCAACCCACTGAGCCACCCAGGCGCCCCTGATTTAGTATTATTTGCTTGCTTTTAATAACCTATTTAAATGATACATCCTTGGAAAATTTTTTCTTGATCAAATTTATCATTTCTGACTCAACATCTGACTTAAACCCACAAAGTTCAAGGGAAAATATCCTCTTTCAGAGAGTGATGTGTGTCCTAGAACAGATTTTGGTCACCTAGGAATTTTGCCAGTTACCTGCAGATGATATTTAATCTTCACGGTAATTCTCCTTTTGTTAGAATATGGTAGATCAACTGCAATTTTAATTATCTACCTTATTTCTTTCCTTTACCATTATCATCAAAATTTAAGTAATTTGTTAATGTAATTATTTAGTGAACTTAGATATATAAACTATAACTAGTTTATATATCTATTTTAAGATTTATTTATTTATTTTAGGGGAGGGAGGGAAAGGAAGAGAATCCTCAACAAGACTCCTGGCTGACTAGGGAGCTCAGTGCGGGGTTTGATCCCAGGACCTTGAGAACTCAACTTGGGCCAAAACCAAGAGCCAGAAGCTTAACTCACTGAGCCTCCCAGGTGTCCCTGTATATACACACACACACATATTTTTTTTTTTTTTAAAGATTTTATTTTATTTATTTGAGAGAGAGAGACAGTGAGAGAGAGCATGAGCTAGGAGAAGGTCAGAGAACGAAGCAGACTCCCCATGGAGCTGGGAGCCTGATGTGGGACTCGATCCCGGGACTCCAGGATCACGCCCTGAGCCGGAGGCAGTCGTTTAACCAACTGCGCCACCCAGGCGTCCCTATTTTTTTTTTATACACACATATTTTTAAGTAATCGCTACACCCAATGTGAAGCTTGAACTCAGACCAAGAGATCAAGAGTCTCAATGCTTTTGTGACTGAGCTAGTCAGGTGCCCCAAACTAGCTTATATTTTAATTATAATTCCAACAGATGCTGTTAAGAGTTAGTCAGATGATTAGGTAGTCAGAGCCAGGGTCCCCGACGAGAAAATATGGAGTCAGGACAGCGAAAATAAAACAGCACTAATATCCTGTTTTGCAGCTTAGACAGGACAGCTCTAGCATTCTGCTTTGTAGGCTTTGCAGAAATGACTTCTGCAAAATGTCCTAAAACAAGGCAGTTAATTACAAAGCATTTTCAATATCATGAGAAAGGGGCACCTGCCCCCTTGCTCCCTAAGACCCTAAATGTCAGCCAAAAAAAAAGACCAGCAGCCTGTTGACATTAACCTAATAGGTAGGCAGATATGTGACCAAAGCCCTGATTGACAGGACACCCCAGTTGCTTAAGATAGTTCTGCAAAAGAGCTCAGAAAAACCCCTAAACTTAGAAACTTCAGGGGCAACTGTCTCAGGCCCCCCTCCCTCTCTGGGAGCTTTATACTATGCTCAATAAATTTTGCTTTGCTGCCCACCATCCTTCACCTGGTCTATCTCTTCAAACTGCGAAGCTGCCTGACCAAGAACCAGGAGCATTAAAGGCAGAGAAATCCTGCGACAATGCTAGATTTCAAAATCCCACCTACCACAAAAAGTTTTCTCATGCTTTTCACAAATATTTATTGAATATCTTCTATTTGATGGATAAGTGATATATTCCCCATGTTCTCTGTGATCAGGAATTAAGTATTTCTTGTCCATGTTCACATCCTATTATGTATCATTACGTACTTGGTTGCTTTTATTTTTATTTATTTATTTATTTATTTTAAGGAAGGCTCCATGCCCAGAATGGAGCCCAATCCAGGGTTTGAACTCATGACCCTGAAATCATGACCTGAGCTGAGATCAAGAGTCAAACGCTTAACCAACTGAGTCATCCAGGCACCCACCCCATCTTTTTTTTTTTTTAGATTTTATGTATTTATTTGACAGAGAGAAATCACAAGTAGATGGAGAGGCAGGCAGAGAGAGAGAGGGGGAAGCAGGCTCCCTGCTGAGCAGAGAGCCCGATGTGGGACTCGATCCCAGGACCCTGAGATCATAACCTGAGCCAAAGGCAGCGGCTTAACCCACTGAGCCACCCAGGCGCCCCCCCTTTTTATTTTTTTAAAGATTTTATTTATTTATTTGACAGACAGAGATCACAAGCAGGCAGAGAAGCAGGCAGAGAGAGGAGGGAGCAGGCTCCCCACTGAGCAGAGAACCCGATGCGGGCTTCGATCCCAGGACCCTGGGATCATGACCTGAGCCAAAGGCAGAGGCTTTAACCCACTGAGCCACCCAGGCGCCCCTCACCCCATCTTTTTTAAAGTAAGTTCTATGCCCAATGTGAGGCCTGAACTCAGGACCCCAAGATCAAAAGTCACATGCTCTACCAACTGAGACAGCCATGCACTCTGTGTCACATTATGTGTATAGTAGATACTTTGTAATCTTAATGAAATGATTAACTGAAGATCTAATACAAAAATAACCTTAACATCCTTAAAAAGCTTATCACCAAATAGGTGAAAAAATACAAATGCACGAGTAACTATTATAATGCTGGATGTGTAAAATATAAAATATTGCACCATTTCTATAGAAAGAGAGAGAAATATTCAAAAATGAAAATAAATGAAGATTTTTAAAAACATTTTATTTATTTATTTGTCAGAGAGAGAGCATAAGCAGGGGGAGCAGCAGGCTCCCTACTGAGCAAGGACTCCGATGCAGGATTTGATACCAGGACATTGAGATCATGACCTGAGCTGAAGACAGACACTTAATTGAAAATCCCTAAGTGAATATTTCAAGGTAGAATTAATATTAGTGTTTTCAGAGGGGATGGAGTAGCTGGGTGTTGAGTAATAGGGAGAGCACGTTTTTGTGCTGAGCCCTAGGTATTATATGCAACTAATGAATCATTGAACACTACATCAAAAAATGATAGGGGAATGCTCCTACACTGTTGGTGGGAATGCAAGCTGGTGCAGCCACTCCAGAAAACAGTATGGAGGTCCCTCAAAGAGTTGAATATAGACCTACCCTAGAACTTAGCAATTGTACTACTGGGTATTTACCCCAAAGATACAAATGTAGTAATACAAAGTGACACCTGCACCCCAATGTTTATAGCAGCAATGACCACAATACACAAACTATTGGAAAGAGCCCAGATGTCCGCTGACAGATGAATGGATAAAGAAGGTGTAGTGTGTGTATATGTATATATATACATATATATGAATATTATGTAGCCATCAAAAATTGAAATCTTGCCATTTGCAATGATGTGGAAAGAACTAGAGGGTATTATGCTAAGCAAAATAAGTCAATCAGAAAAAGACAATTATCATATGATCTCACTAATATGTGGAATTTGAGAAACAAGGGAGAGGATCATAGCGGAAGAGAGGAAAAAATGAAATAAGATGAAACCAGGGAGGGAGACAAACCATAAGAGACTCTTAATCCCAGGAAACAAACAAGGTTGCTGGAGTGGAGGAGAGTGAAGGATTGTTGTGACTGGGTGGACAATGGGGAGGGTATGTGTTGTGTTGAGCACTGTGAATTATATAAGACTGATGAATCACAGACCTGTACCCCTGAATCAAATAATACATTATATGTTAATAATAAATTAATAGTAAAAATAAATTTTAAAATTTAACAAACTATAATAATAATAATAAAATGAACTAGTATTAGTGGCAAAGTAGATTTTAAAAATAGGGTCCAACAAAGTTTCACATCAGACATATTTGATATCACATGAACTGATAAAATTAGGTAGAAATATCAGAGGGCTCCATACAAGAGGTTTAAGTGGTAAAGATATTTCCAAGAAACGATCACCTGGATTTCTGTCCATTTCTCAGTTCTTCAGGAGCTGGCCTAATAATTATGGTATCCCTTGATTTTACCTGGAGGACTTCGCTATGTCTTTGAGGTGAGCCTGTGCCCTCTTTAGAAACCTATAAGGCAAGTACAAAACTCCTTCACCAGTTCTTCCTCAAAGGGTTTATGCTATTAGCATAGAACCTCACTTACTAGTCTGAAGTTAGCTTGTTTTATTTACCACCTAACCCCTAAGAACTTTCTGCCACATGAAGCCCAGGACATATCATTAGACAAAAGCAGATCATTCTGATCTATACCATTATCGCTCAAGTATGGGCTAATAGTTGAGTGAATAAATACTAGTCAAGAGGCTTCCCATCATTAGAAATTGGGAATAACAGAAGAGAATATTACTCATCTTAGTCTCCCCTGTTGGGTTTCTGCCTCTTCCTTTGAGGCACTAGTACCATGACTTACTTGGCTATATGAAGTTATACAGTATTAATGATTATGAACTGTATGGTTCATTTAAAAAAAAATAGCCCGGGGCACCTGGGTGGCTCAGTGGGTTAAAGCCTCCACCTTCAGCTCAGGTTGTGATCCCAGGGTTCTAGGATAGAGCCCCGCATCGGGTTCTCTGCTCAGCGTGGAGCCTGCTACCCCCCCCTCTCTTTCTGCCTGCCTCTCTGCCTACTTGTGATCTCTGTCAGTCAAAGAAATAAATAAAATCTAAAAAAAAAAAAAAATAGCCCAAGGGCACCTAGATGGCTCAGTCATTAAGGACCTGCCTCCAGATCAGGTCATGATCTCAGGGTCCTGGGATCGAGTCCCACATCTGTCTCCATGCTCTGCAGCCTGCTTCTCCCTCTCTCATTCCCCCTGCTTGTGTTCCTTCTCTCTCTGTAACTCTCTCTGTCAAATAAATAAATTTAAAAATTGTAAAAGAAAATAGCCCAGGGGCACCTGGGTGGCTCAGTGGGTTGAAGCCTCTGCCTTCGGCTTAGGTCATGATCTCAGGGTCCTGGGATGGAGCCCTGAATCAGGCTCTCTGCTCAGCAGGGAGCCTGCTTCCTCCCCTCTCTCTGTCTGCCTCTCTGCCTACTTGTGATCTCTCTCTCTTTCTCTGTCAAATAAATAAATAAATAAAACTAAAATTAAAAAAAAAAAAGAAAGAAAGAAAATAGCCCAAGCAGTTTTCAATAAGAACAAAGCTGGAGGACTGCTACCACCAGATTTTAAAATTTACTATAAAGTTACACAATAATATTCCATAGTATTGGTGAGAGACATATACATCCATGGAACAGAACAGAGTCCTGAAAGTGACCTACACAAAACGCACAACTGATTTTTGACAAAAGTGAAGAGTTAATTAACAGAGAAAGATAATATTTTTTAAAAGATTTTATTTATTTGTTTAACAGAGAGAGAGAGAGAGAGAGAGAGGGAACACAAGCAGTGGCAGTGAGAGAAGGAGAATCAGTCTTCCCATCAGCAGGGAGCCCAATGTGGGGCTCCATCCCAGTACCCTGGGATCATGACCTGAGCTGAAGGCAGACGCTTAAAGACTGAGTCACCCAGGCGCCCCAAGATAGTATTTTCAAGAAGTGGTGATGGGGGCACCTGGGTGGTACAGTTGGTAAAGTGTCTGCCTTCAACTCAGGTCATGACCTCAGGGTCCTGGGATTGAGCTGGAGATGAAGCGATCGATGAAGCCCAAGATTAAGCTCCACATCAGGCTTCCTACTCGGCAGGGAGTCTGCTTCTCCCTCTGCCTGTGCCCCCACCCCATGCACATGTTCTCTTTCTCAAATAAATAAATAAATAAAGTGGTGATGTAGGGGCGCCTGGGTGGCTCAGTGGGTTAAGCCTCTGCTTTTGGCTCAGGTCATAATCCTGGAGTCTTGGGATGGAGCCCCGCATGGGCTCTCTGCTCAGCAGGGAGCCTGCATCCTCCTCTCTCTCTGCCTGCCTCTCTGCCTACTTGTGATCTCTGTCTGTCAAATAAATAAATAAAATCTTAAAAAAAAATGTGGTGATGGAACAAATAGATATCCATAGGCAAAAAAAATAGCAAAAGAAAAACAAAAAGCACCTTGACCCATACTTCATATACTTTTATACAAAAGCTAGTGCAAATGAAGTGGATTTAGTGTACACTTAAATTTAAAGTGTACAACTAAAAAACTTCAGGAAAAAAATGTAAGAAAATATTTGTGGCCTTGGGTTAAGCAAAGATTTCTTAGATATAATACCAACAACAAAATCCATAAAAGAAAAAAATGATAAATTGATCTTAGTAACATTAAAAAGATTTGCTCCATAAAGGGATCCAGTTAAGAGAATGAAAGACAAGCTGCAGACTGGGAGAAATATTTGCAAATCACATATCCAACAAACGCTTTTAATCCAAAATATATAGGGAACTTACAAGATACAGCAAAACACTGTGACAAAAAAACAAACAAAAAAACCCCCAAGATTATATAGCAGGGATGGTGTTGGGAATAATAAATGGTGTTGGGAAAACTGGACAGCCACATGCAAAAGAATAAAAGTAGACTACTATTTTTTACCATACACAATTATCAGTTCAAAATAGATTAAGGACTTGAACGTAAAACATAAAACCATAAACTTCCTGGAAGAAAACATAGGGAGTAAGCTCCTAGACATCAGTCTTAGAGACGATTTTTTAGATTTGACACCAAAAGCTAATGCAACTAAAGCAAAAATAAGCAAGTAGGACTATATCAAGCTAAAAACCTTCTGTATAGCAAAGAAAACCATCAATGAGATGAAAAGTTAATCTGTGGAATAGGAAAAAATATTTGCAAATCACATATCTGATAAGAGTTTAATATCTGAAATATGTATTTTAAAAAATAAAAAACTGATACAATTCAAAAGAAAACAACCCAATTAAAAACTGGGCAGACGGGCACCTGGGTTGCTCAGTGGTTAAGCCTCTGCCTTTGGCTCGGGTCGTGATCTCAGGGTCCTGGGATCAAGCCCCGCATCAGGCTCTCTGCTTGGGGGGGAGCCTGCTTCCCCCTCTCTCTCTCTGCCTGCCTCTCTGACTACTTATAATCTCTGTAAAATAAATAAATAAAATCTTAAAAAAAAAAAAAAAACTGGGCAGAGGATCTGAATAGACATTTTTCCAAAAATGACGTACAGATGGCCAAGAGATACATGAAAAGGTGTTCAACATCACTAATCAACAGGGAAATGCAAATCAAAACTGCAATGAAATATTACCTCATACCTGTTAGAATGACTGCCATCAAAAAGATAAGCCATAAAAATTGTTGACAAGAATGTGGAGAAAAGGAATGCCTGGTTGGCTCAGTCAGTTAAGGGTCTGCCTTCTGATCTGGTCATGATCCCTAGGTCCTGAGATCAGTTCTGCATTGGGCTCCTTGCTCAGACTGCTCCTCCTTTTGCCTGGTGCTCCCCTTGCTTGTACTCTCTCTCTGACAAATAAATAAATACAATCTTAAAAAAAAATGTGGAGAAAAGGAACCTTTGTGTACATTGTGGAAATGCAGCTATAATGGAACACATAATGGATGTTCCTCAAAAAAGTAAAAATAGAACTAACAAATAATCCAGCAATTCTACTTCTGGATATTTATCCCAGAAAATGAAATCACTTTTTTGAAAGATATCTGCACACCTGTATTCATTACATCATTATTTACAGCAGCCAAGACATGGAAACAACCTAAGTGTCCATCAAGGGGTGAATGGATGAATAAAATGTGAATATATCATATGTGTGGACTATTACTCAGCCATAAAAAGGAAAGAAATTCTGCCATTTGCAACAACATGGCTGGACTTTGAGGCCATTGTGCTAAATGAAATAAGTCACATAAAAAAGATTAATATTGTATGATTTCACTTATATGTAGAATCTAAAATCCAACGAAACCCATAAAAACGGGGAACTGATTCATGGTTGCCAGAAGCAGGGGGTAGGTAATCAAAAGGCATAAACTTTCAGCTATAAGTTATGAGTTCTGGGGATATAATATACAGCATGGTGACTATAGTTAAAAAAAAAACTGTATTATAAAAAAACTGTATTATATATTTGAAAATTGCTAGGAAAGTAAATCTAATAGTTCATCACACATCATGAGAAATTTTATAACTATATGTGGTGAAATGTTAACTTATTCTGGTAATCATTTTGCAATATATGCATATATCAAATCCTAAATACACCTAATACACCTAAAACTGATACAATGTTATATGTCAGTTATAGCTCAGTAGAAAAAAAGGGGAAGAAAACAACCCAATACAAAGAACAAGACTGATAAATTAGTCTACATTAAAATTAATGCTTCATTAATGGTTTATCAAAAGACACGGTAAAAGAGGTGGACACATTCTGTGAAAGACTGGTTGGAAACTCTTTTTTTTTTTTTAAAGATTTTATTTGTTTATTTGACAGAGAGAGATCGCAAGTAGGCAGAGAGGCAGACAGAGAGAGAGAGAGAGAGGAGGAAGCAGGCTCCCTGCTGAGCAGAGAGCCGGATTCCGGACTTGATCCCAGGACCCTGAGATCGTGACCTGAGCCGAAGGCAGAGGCTTAACCCACTAAGCCATCCAGGCACTCTCTTTTTTTTTTTTTTTTTAAGTATTATTTATTCATTTTGAAAGAGAGAGTTGGTGGTGGGTTGGGGGGGCTTGGGGAGAAGGAGAGAGAGAGGCAGTACCTTGAACAGACTTCCTGCTGAGGGTAGAGCCCCGTGCAGGCCTTCATCTCCCAACCAAGATCATGACCTGAGCTGAAATCAAGTCAGACACTTGGGGGCACCTGGGTGGCTCAGTCAGTTGAGCAGCTGCCTTTACCTCAGGTCATGATCCCGGGGTCCTGGTTGAGCCCCATATGGGGCTCCCTCCTTGGCGGGGAGCCTGCTTCTCCCTCTCCCTCTGCTACTCCCCCTGCTTGTGCTCTCCCTCTCTCTGTCAAATAAATAAATAAATAAATAAAATCTTTAAAAAAAAAAAGAGAAGTTGTGCTCTGATAAGTTAATTTGTATGTAGTAGTATATACTCTGATACAAATACTGACCTGTGCTTTTTTTTTTTTTTCAATTTATTTATTTTTAGAAAAACAGTATTCATTATTTTTTCACCACACCCAGTGCTCCATGCAAGCTGTGCCCTCTATAATACCCACCACCTGGTACCCCAACCTCCCACCCCCCCGCCACTTCAAACCCCTCAGACTGTTTTTCAGAGTCCATAGTCTCTCATGGTTCACCTCCCCTTCCAATTTACCCAAAAGCACATACCCTCCCCAATGTCCATAACCCTACCCCCCTTCTCCCAACCCCCTCCCCCCAGCAACCCACAGTTTGTTTCGTGAGATTAAGAGTCACTTATGGTTTGTCTCCCTCCCTATCCCATCTTGTTTCATGGATTCTTCTCCTACCCACTTAAGCCCCCATGTTGCATCACCACTCCCTCATATCAGGAAGATCATATGATAGTTGTCTTTCTCCGCTTGACTTATTTCGCTAAGCATGATACGCTCTAGTTCCATCCATGTTGTCGCAAATGGCAAGATTTCGTTTCTTTTGATGGCTGCATAGTATTCCATTGTGTATATATACCACATCTTCTTGATCCATTCATCTGTTGATAGACATCTAGGTTCTTTCCATAGTTTGGCTATTGTGGACATTGCTGCTATAAACATTCGGGTGCACGTGCCCCTTTGGATCACTACGTTTGTATCTTTAGGGTAAATTCCCAGTAGTGCAATTGCTGGGTCATAGGGCAGTTCTATTTTCAACATTTTGAGGAACCTCCATGCTGTTTTCCAGAGTGGTTGCACCAGCTTGCATTCCCACCAACAGTGTAGGAGGGTTCCCCTTTCTCCGCATCCTCGCCAGCATCTGTCATTTCCTGACTTGTTGATTTTAGCCATTCTGACTGGTGTGAGGTGATATCTCATTGTGGTTTTGATTTGTATTTCCCTGATGCCGAGTGATATGGAGCACTTTTTCATGTGTCTGTTGGCCATCTGGATGTCTTCTTTGCAGAAACGTCTGTTCATGTCCTCTGCCCATTTCTTGATTGGATTATTTGTTCTTTGGGTGTTGAGTTTGTTAAGTTCTTTATAGATTTTGGACACTAGTCCTTTATCTGATATGTCGTTTGCAAATATCTTCTCCCATTCTGTCAGTTGTCTTTTGATTTTGTTAACTGTTTCCTTTGCTGTGCAAAAGCTTTTGATTTTGATGAAATCCCAAAAGTTCATTTTTGCCCTTGCTTCCCTTGCCTTTGGTGATGTTCCTAGGAAGATGTTGCTGCGGCTGAGGTCGAAGAGGTTGCTGCCTGTGTTCTCCTCAAGGATTTTGATGGATTCCTTTCTCACATTGAGGTCCTTAATCCATTTTGAATCTATTTTTGTGTGTGGTGTAAGGAAATGGTCCAATTTCATTTTTCTGCACGTGGCTGTCCAATTTTCCCAACACCATTTATTGAAGAGGCTGTCTTTTTTCCATTGGACATTCTTTCCTGCTTTGTCGAAGATTAGTTGACCATAGAGTTGAGGGTCTATTTCTGGGCTCTCTATTCTGTTCCATTGGTCTATGTGTCTGTTTTTGTGCCAGTACCATGCTGTCTTGATGATGACAGCTTTGTAATAAAGCTTGAAGTCCGGAATTGTGATGCCACCAACTTTGGCTTTGTTTTTCAATATCCCTTTGGCTATTCGAGGTCTTTTCTGGTTCCATATAAATTTTAAAATTATTTGTTCCATTTCTTTGAAAAAGATGGATGGTACTTTGATAGGAATTGCATTAAATGTGTAGATTGCTTTAGGTAGCATAGACATTTTCACAATATTTATTCTTCCAATCCAGGAGCATGGAACATTTTTCCATCTCTTTGTGTCTTCCTCAATTTCTTTCATGAGTACTTTATAGTTTTCTGAGTATAGATTCTTAGCCTCTTTGGTTAGGTTTATTCCTAGGTATCTTATGGTTTGGGGTGCAATTGTAAATGGGATTGACTCCTTAATTTCTCTTTCTTCTGTCTTGTTGTTGGTGTAGAGAAATGCAACTGATTTCTGTGCATTTATCTTATATCCTGACACTTTACTGAATTCCTGTATAAGTTCTAGCAGTTTTGGAGTGGAGTCTTTTGGGTTTTCCACATAGAGTATCATATCATCTGCGAAGAGTGATAATTTGACTTCTTCTTTGCCGATTTGGATGCCTTTAATTTCCTTTTGTTGTCTGATTGCTGAGGCTAGGACTTCTAGTACTATGTTGAATAGCAGTGGTGATAATGGACATCCCTGCCGTGTTCCTGACCTTAGTGGAAAAACTTTCAGTTTTTCTCCATTGAGAACGATATTTGCAGTGGGTTTTTCATAGATGGCTTTGATGATATTGAGGTATGTGCCCTCTATCCCTACACTTTGAAGGGTTTTGATCAGGAAGGGATGCTGTACTTTGTCAAATGCTTTTTCAGCATCTATTGAGAGTATCATATGGTTCTTGTTCTTTCTTTTATTGATGTGTTGTATCACATTGACTGATTTGCGGATGTTGAACCAACCTTGCAGCCCTGGGATAAATCCCACTTGGTCGTGGTGAATAATCCTTTTAATGTACTGTTGAATCCTATTGGCTAGTATTTTGGTGAGAATTTTTGCATCTGTGTTCATCAAGGATATTGGTCTATAGCTCTCTTTTTTGATGGGATCCTTGTCTGGTTTTGGGATCAAGGTGATGCTGGCCTCATAAAATGAGTTTGGGAGTTTTCCTTCCATTTCTATTTTTTGGAACAGTTTCAGGAGAACAGGAATTAGTTCTTCTTTAAATGTTTGGTAGAATTCCCCCGGGAAGCCGTCTGGCCCTGGGCTTTTGTTTGTTTGGAGATTTTTAATGACTGTTTCAATCTCCTTACTGGTTATGGGTCTGTTCAGGCTTTCTATTTCTTCCTGGTTCAATTTTGGTAGTTTATATGTTTCTAGGAATGCATCCATTTCTTCCAGATTGTCAAATTTGTTGGCGTAGAGTTGCTCATAGTATGTTCTTATAATAGTTTGTATTTCTTTGGTGTTAGTTGTGATCTCTCCTCTTTCATTCATGATTTTATTTATTTGGGTCCTTTCTCTTTTCTTTTTGATAAGTCTGGCCAAGGGTTTATCAATTTTATTAATTCTTTCAAGGAACCAGCTCCTAGTTTGGTTGATTTGTTCTATTGTTTTTTTGGTTTCTATTTCATTGATTTCTGCTCTGATCTTTATGATTTCTCTTCTCCTGCTGGGCTTAGGGTTTCTTTCTTGTTCTTTCTCCAGCTCCTTTAGGTGTAGGGTTAGGTTGTGTACCTGAGACCTTTCTTGTTTCTTGAGAAAAGCTTGTACCGCTATATATTTTCCTCTCAGGACTGCCTTTGTTGTGTCCCACAGATTTTGAACCGTTGTATTTTCATTATCATTTGTTTCCATGATTTTTTTCAATTCTTCTTTAATTTCCCGGTTGACCCATTCATTCTTTAGAAGGATGCTGTTTAGTCTCCATGTATTTGTGTTCTTTCCAAACTTCCTCTTGTGGTTGAGTTCTAGCTTCAGAGCATTGTGGTCTGAAAATATGCAGGGAATGATCCCAATCTTTTGATACCGGTTGAGTCCTGATTTAGGACCGAGGATGTGCTCTATTCTGGAGAATGTTCCATGTGCACTAGAGAAGCATGTGTATTCTGTTGCTTTGGGATGAAATGTTCTGAATATATCTGTGATGTCCATCTCATCCAGTGTATCATTTAAGGCCTTTATTTCCCTGTTGATCTTTTGCTTGGATGATCTGTCCATTTCAGTGAGGGGAGTGTTAAAGTCCCCTACTATTATTGTATTATTGTTGATGTGTTTCTTTGATTTTGTTATTAATTGGTTTATATAGTTTGCTGCGCCCACGTTGGGGGCATAGATATTTAAAATTGTTAGATCTTCTTGTTGGACAGACCCTTTGAGTATGATATAGTGTCCTTCCTCATCTCTTATTATAGTCTTTGGCTTAAAATCTAATTGATCTGATATAAGGATTGCCACTCCTGCTTTTTTCTGATGCCCATTAGCATGGTAAATTCTTTTCCACCCCCTCACTTTAAGTCTGGAGGTGTCTTCGGGTTTAAAATGAGTTTCTTGGAGGCAACATATAGATGGGTTTTGTTTTTTTATCCATTCTGATACCCTGTGTCTTTTGATTGGGGCATTTAGCCCATTAACATTCAGGGTAACTATTGAGAGATATGATTTTAGTGCCATTGTATTGCCTGTAAGGTGACTGTTACTGTATATTGTCTCTGTTCCTTTCTGATCTACCACTTGTAGGCTCTCTCTTTGCTTAGAGGACCCCTTTCAGTATTTCCTGTAGAGCTGGTTTGGTGTTTGCAAATTCTTTCAGTTTTTGTTTGTCCTGGAAGCTTTTAATCTCTCCTTCTATTTTCAATGATAGCCTAGCTGGATATAGTATTCTTGGCTGCATGTTTTTCTCGTTTAGTGCTCTGAAAATGTCATGCCAGCTCTTTCTGGCCTGCCAGGTCTCTGTGGATAAGTCAGCTGCCAATCTAATACTTTTACCATTGTATGTTACAGACTTCTTTTCCCGGGCTGCTTTCAGGATTTTCTCTTTGTCACTAAGGCTTGTAAATTTTACTATTAGGTGACGGGGTGTGGGCCTATTCTTATTGATTTTGAGGGGCGTTCTCTGAACCTCCTGAATTTTGATGCTCGTTCCCTTTGCCATATTGGGGAAATTCTCCCCAATAATTCTCTCCAGTATACCTTCTCTCTTTCTTCTTCTTCTGGAATCCCAATTATTCTAATGTTGTTTTGTCTTATGGTGTCACTTATCTCTCGAATTCTCCCCTCATGGTCCAGTAGCTGTTTGTCCCTCTTTTGCTCAGCTTCTTTATTCTCTGTCATTTGGTCTTCTGTATCGCTAATTCTTTCTTCTGCCTCATTTATCCTAGCAGTGAGAGCCTCCATTTTTTATTGAACTTCATTAATAGCTTTTTTTATTTCAACTTGGTTAGATTTTAGTTCTTTTATTTCTCCAGAAAGGGCTTTTCTATCTCTGGAGAGGGTTTCTCTAATATCTTCCATGCCTTTTTCAAGCCCGGCTATAACCTTGAGAATTGTCATTTTGAACTCTAGATCTGACATATTACCAATGTCTGTATTGATTAGGTCCCTAGCCTTCGGTACTGCCTCTTGTTCTTTTTTTTGTTGTGAATTTTTCCGCCTTGTCATTTTGTCCAGCTAAGAGTATATGAAGGAGCAAGTAAAATACTAAAAGGGTGGCAACAATCCCAGGAAAATATGCTTTAACCAAATCAGAAGAGATCCCAAATCATGAGGGGGGATTTCTCCCCCCTCACGATTGAGTGAGGGATCTCCTCTGATTGGGATCTCCTTTGATTGGGATCTCCCAATCTCTTCTGATTGGGATCTCTTCTGATTTGGGGATAAAAAGAGGTTCAAAAATAAAGAAAGAAAAAAAAGAAAAAAAGAATTAAAAAAAAGAGATTGAATTAAAAATTCAATCAAGAATTTAAAAAAGAATTAAGAAAAAAAAGATTGAAGAGATTAGGATCTCTTCTGATTTGGGGATAAAAAGAGGTTCAAAAAGAAAGAATGAAAAAAAAAGAAAAAAAAGAGTTAAAAAAAAAGAAAATGAATAAAGAAAATTATAAAAAAGCAAAATATATATATATTAGATAATCTAGTTAAAAAACGTTAAAAAAGAAAAGGGTAAAAGTTATAAAAAATTTTAGCAGAAGAAGAGAAAAAAAATGAAAAAGAAAAAAAATAAATTAACTGCAAGACTAAAAAATCACAGGCAGAAAGCCATGAGTTCCGTGGTTTGTTTTCTCCTCCTCTGGAATTCTGCTGCTCTCTCCTTGGTATTGAAACTGCACTCCTTGGTAGGTGAACTTGGTCTTGCCTGGATTTCTTGTTGATCTTCTGGGGTAGGGGCCTGGTGTAGTGATTCTCAAGTGTCTTTGCCCCAGGCGGAATTACACCGTCCTTACCAGGGGCCGGGCTGAGTGATCTGCTCGGCTTTGCTTTCAGGAGCTTTTGTTCCCTGAGCGCTTTCCGTAGAGTTCCGGAGGACAGGAACACAAATGGCGGCCTCCTGGTCTCTGGCCCGGAGGAGCCGAGAGCCCGGGGCCCCGCTCCCCTGTGCGCCCTCAGCGAACAGCTCCCAGTAACTCGCATCTGCCTAACCTCCGGCCGCGCTCCGAGCTCACCGAGCTTGCGACCGGTTCAAGGCAACTCTGAGCTGCGAGCTTACTGTCGGCTCTGTCTCTGCAGCCGGCTTTCCCGTTCCAATATCCGCAAGCTCTGCGACACTCAGACACCCCTGATCCTTCTGTGACCCCGCGGGACCTGAGGTCACGCCGACCCCGTGTGGGCTTCGCCCCGGTTTAGCCTCCGGAGCGATGTCCCTCAGCGGAACAGACTTTTAAAAGTCCTGATTTTGTGCTCCGTTGCTCCGCCGCTTGCCGGGAGCCGGCCCCTCCCCCCGGGGTCTATCTTCCCGTCGCTTTGGATTCACTTCTCCGCCAGTCCTACCTTTCAGAAAGTGGTTGTTTTTCTGTTTCTAGAATTGCTGTTCTTCTTCTCTTCGATCTGCCGATGGATTTGCAGGTGTTTGCAATCTTTAGATAAGCTCTCTAGCTGACCTCCTGCTAGCTGAGGTAGTCTCAGCCTGCTACTTCTCCGCCATCTTGACTCCTCCCTCCTGACCTGTGCTTTAAAACATAACGCTTTATTACAGACCCAAGCTGTCCATTTCTCTGATGGGTTTGAATAAAGTATTTCCTTTTTTAAATGAGGAGGGGAAAGAGGTTATTATGACTGGATGCTGGTCATTGTCTTCTGTTTGCCCTCCACTCCATTCTGTCACCTTGAATAAAATTTCCCAGGCTTCCAGGTGTGTAGTCACTTGTCTGTGTCTAGACAGTTGAATGGGAGAAATAGTAATGTCATTTCCAGGGCTGGCCTCTAAAAGCTTTCAATAAATGTTACCTAATTTCCTTTGGTGTCCAAAAGCAGAGCTACAAGACAGAAGGAATGAGGGACAGAAGGAAAGGTGATCCCAAAATCCATCTGATGAAGAGCAGCCACATAGGATGAAAAGTAAGTTTTGTTGCATTTAGCTGTTGAGATCTACAGATTACGATTACAGTAGTTAGTCTACCCTAACACAACTCTGACAGTGACTTTTTTACTGTGTTCTTTTAGGACCTTAAATCTTCTTAGTGTTGTCTTGAGGGATGCTGTTGTGGAAACTTGGGGAGTCTACTTCAATGAGAACAGCCTTCCTTTTATATATTTAAGATATGTAATGCATGACATACTAACACACACATTATATGATATGTAACACACATGATGAAGATTTCAAAAGGCACAAGAGATTTTATAGTTAAAAAAAAAATCCTTTATACCTTTGTCTTTCAGTCTCCCATTTGCCCTCCCTAGGAGCAATTTCTGTTATCTATTTCCTGAGTGTAAGTGATAATTTATATACATATAAACATATGTACTGGTAAAATGTTTAACCAATTCCTCATTAATGGAAAATTGGTGTATTTCCAAACTTTTATCAATTTTTTTAAAGATTTTATTTATTTATTTGACAGACAGAGATCACAAGTAGGCAGAGAAGCAGGCAGAGAGAGAGGGAAGGGAAGCAGGACCCCCGCTGAGCAGAGAGCCTGATATGGGACTTGATCCCAGGACCCTGAGATCATGACCTGAGCCGAAGGCAGCAGCTTAACCCACTGAGCCACCCAGGTGCCCATCCAACCTTTTATCAATTTATAATAAGCAAGTGTATCTACAAAATGGATTTCTAGAACTGGAATTGCCAGATAAGAAGGCATACGCATTTTACATTTTGATAAATAGAGCCCAACCACCTTCCATGGAGTTGTACCAACTTACATTCTTACTATTCCTATACAAATGGGCCTGGCTTTTCGGATCCTTTCCAATGTAACATATGGTCAAATTTTAGTTCCTTACTACCTTGATATGTGAAAAATAGCATTTCTTTGTAAATTCATGAGTGAGGTTTTACATATTTCATGGTTTTTTTTTCTTTCTTCCTTTCTCTTTCACATATTTAAAAGCTATTTGCTTTCTTTTTTCAGCGAACTGAACTCTTCATTTTCAACTGGACTATCAATCTTTTTGTTGTTGATTAGTGGGAATCCTTTAAATATTAAAGGAAATGTATCTATATTATATAATAGAGTTAAGATCATTCAATAGATAAATTCTGCTGCTAGAAACCAAAGTTTGAAAATCACTATGTTATTTTTTTTAAAGATTTCATTTTTAAATCTCTACAGCCAACATGGAGCTTTGAACTCACAACCCCAAGATCAAGAGTTATATGTTGTATCAACTGTGCCAGCCAGGCGGCCTACTTTTTAACCTGGCTTTGCTAATATAAGGTTGCCCCCTCATCCCCTTGGGAATCTTTGTCACTTAGAGTCCCAACCAGTACTTGTGGTTGAAACTCTAGGACAGAGTTTCTCAACTGTGGCACTGCTGACAGTTTGGCTGGAAAATTCTTTGTTGTTGGGAGCTGCCCTCTATATTATAGAATGTTTAGCCGCATCACTGGCCTCTATCTGCTGAATGTCAGTAGTCCATCCCTCCCGCATCCACTGGGTTATGACAACCAAAAAATGTATTCAGATTGTCAAAAATCCTCTGGAGGACAGGCAGCAAAATTGCCCCAGTTGAAATCCTCTGGTCTAGGTCTTTATATTGCTGGTGGAAGGCAGTCTTACTGCCATTACTATTTGCTTTAGTCTGGACATCCCACACATCCACCCCCATGGTGTTTGATAATGTATAGAACACTATGTTCGTATGGAAATACAACACTTGTGTGATAAACTAATTAAAAAGACAAAAAAATATGCATGAAACCATGAAAGAATAACATCTACTAAATTTATGGTTATACCTAGAAGATTTTTTTAAAAAGAAGCAATGTATGGCAGGAAAGATAGCCACCACTTAGGCCTCACAGGGTGGGAGGAGCTTGATGAGATCTCCAGAACCCAGAGTGTAGCACTCAGGTTGCAGTTCCAAAAAATGGTTCCTCGCCTGGGTGGCGCAGTTGGTTGAACGACTGCCTCCGGCTCAGGGCGTGATCCTGGAGTGCCGGGATCGAGTCCCACATCAGGCTCCCAGCTCCATGGGGAGTCAGCTTCGCTCTCTGACCTTCTCCTCGCTCATTCTCTCTCTCACTGTCTCTCTCTCTCAAATAAATAAAATAAAATCTTTAAAAAAAAAAAAAAAGGTTCCTCTTACCTTTTAAAATTATTATTATTATTATTAATTTTAAATCATTATTATGACATTTATTAGTATATATTCTATAATTATTATTATATATTACATATATTATTATATATTATTTGTTTATTACTATATATTACTGTTTTATATATTATACTTATTAAATTAAATTATTATTTCCTTTTAATTAATACATATAAATGCTCATCTTTTTCTTTTTTATTTTTTAAAAGATTTTATTTATTTATTTGACAGAGATTACAAGTAGGCAGAGAGTCAGGCAGAGAGCAAGGAAGGGAAGCAGGCTCCCTGCTGAGCAGAGATCCCGATGAGATGCAGGGCTGGATCCCAGGACCCTGGGATCATGACCTGAGCTGAAGGCAGAGGCTTTTTTTTTTTTTTTTTTTTTTTTAATTTGACAGAGAGAGATCACAAGTAGACAGAGAAGCAGGCAGAGAGAGAGATAGAGGGAAGCAGGCTCCCCGCTGAGCAAAGAGCCCGATGCGGGACTCGATCCCAGGACCCTGAGATCATAACCTGAGCCGAAGGCAGCGGCTTAACCCACCGAGCCACCCAGGCGCCCCGGAGGCTTTAATCCACTGAGTCATCCAGGTGCCCCAATGCTCATCTTTTAAAAAGATTTTATTTATTTATTTGAGAGCAAGAGCACAGGAAGGGGGAGGGTCAGAGACAGAAGCAGATTCCTTGCTGAGCAGGGAGCCCAATTCAGGCACCCCAAGATCATGACCTGAGCCAAAGGCAGATGCTTAACTGACTAAGCCACCCAGGAGCCAAAAATGCTCATTTTAATACATGAAATTTTAGCAAGAGATATTTATTGATGCGTCCTCAACCCTTCCATCTATGCCTACCCCCTCTATCAGTGATGTTAAATTGTTAACATTTTGACATGTAACTTTCTATACCTTTTCCAAGCCTCTATAGCCCTATTTATCTATAATTTGTATATAGATATATAGGGGTTTTAAAACTAATAAATAAGGGATCTTTATTAAACAATAAAAAGATCATAATGTACACATTTTTGTGCAACTGGTTTTGTCACAGCGTGTCATAAACATTTCTCAAGATCAGTTATAGATCTCTTCAATGATTGCATAATATGCCATACTAGGTATACACCATAATTTGATCAACAGTTTTCCTAATGAAGATATCTGGATTGTTTTTTACTTTTTTTCCTGAAACATCAGTACCATAATAAACATTCTAGCATTCATAGTCTTATACTTTTATTTCATTAAGATAAATGGGATTTTGGATTGAAATGTATAGGTGGGAGCACCTGGATGGCTCAGCCAGTTGAGCATTTTACTCTTGGTTTCTGCTCAGGTCATGATCTCAGGGTCATGAGATCAAGCCCTGCATCTGGCTCTGTGCTCATCTACTTCAGATTCTTTCTCCCTCTCCCTCCAGCTCTCTCTCTCTCTCTGTCTCAAATAAATAAATAAAATATTTTTATTTTTATTTTATTTATTTATTTTTAAGATTTTATTTATTTGACAGAGAGAAATCACAAGTAGATGGAGAGGCAGACAGAGACAAAGAGAGGGAAGCAAGCTCCCTGCTGAGCAGAGAGCCTGATGCGGGACTCGATCCCAGGACCCTGAGATCATGACCTGAGCCAAAGGCAGCGGCTTAACCCACTGAGCCACCCAGGCACCCCAAATAAAAATCTTTTTACAAAATGTATGTGTGTATTTATAATTTTGATAAATAATCCAGATTACTTTTCAAAACTATGATAGCAATGCATGTCTATGAGAGTTTATCAGTTTTCCTATAGCGTGGTAAGCAATAGATGGTAACAATAAAATATATTCTGTGTTTACCTACTAAGAGGTGGAAAATGGTACCTCATTGTTTTACATGCATATCTCTGACAACTAATAAATTTGAATATATTTAAAATTTTTAGGTAGTCAAATGTATATATATATTTTTAAAGATTTTGTTTATTTGACAGACAGAGATCACAAGTAGGCAGAGAGGCAGGCAGAGAGAGAGGAGGGGAAGCAGGTTCCCTGCTGAGCAGAGAGCCCAACGTGGGGCTCGATCCCAGAACCCTGGGATCATGACCTAAGTCAAAGCCAGAGGCTTTAACCCACTGAGCTACCCAGGCACCCCTATTTTTTTCTTTTTTAATTTAATTTTATTAAAAAAAATTTTTTTAAGGTTTTATTTATTTATTTGACAAAGAGAGCAGTGAGAGAGGGAACACAAGCAGGGGGAAGCTGGAGAAGGAGAAGCAGGCTCACTGCTGAGCAGGGAGCCTGAAATGGGACTTAATCCTAGGATGCCAGATCATGACCTAAGCCCAAGGCAGACACTTAACCGACTGAGCCACCCAGGTGCCCCAATTTTGTTTTTTTACTTAATTTTTTTGGTGGCCCATTCAGGGAAATATATACTTTATTTATTATTATTTTTTTTAAAGATCTATTTATTTATTTTAGAGAGAGGAAGTGTGAGTGGGAGGAGGGGCAGAGGGAGAGGGATAGAGAAACTCTAAGCAGAGTCCTCACTGAGTAAGGAGCCTGACTCAGGGCTCAATCTCAGGGCCCTAAGATCATGATCTAAGCCAAAATCAAGAGTTAGATGCTTAACCAACTGAACCACCCAGGTGCCACTCTTATTGTATTTTTAATTTGGATCCTCAGTCCACATAGAATTTATTTTTTAATTCACTGTGAGGCAGGATTCTGTATTTTTCCACATTAATAATAGTTTTGTCAATACTATTTTTGGGGGATGCCAGTTGCACAAGTGGGTTGAGCCTCTGCCCTCAGCTCGGGTCGTGATTTCAGGGTCCTGGGATCGAGCCCCACCTTGGGCTCCCTGCTCAGTAGGGAGTCTGCTTCCCCTGCCACCCGCTTTCTCTGCCTACCTCTCTGCCTGCTTGTGATCTCTGTCTGTCAAATAAATAAATAAGATCTTTTTTCAAAAATATTTTAAAAAGGCTCCCTTTAAAAAAAAAAAGATTTTATTTATTATTTGACAGAGAGAGAGAGGGGGAACACAAGCAGGGGGAGTGGGAGAAGGAGAAACAGGTTTCCTGCTGAGGAGGGAGCCCAATGGGGGATTGGATCCCAGGACCCTGGGATCATGACATGAGCCAAAGGTAGACACTTAACAACTGAGCCACTTATGCGCCCCTGTCAATACCATCTTTTTAGAAGACACAGAGTTGGCACGAACTCCCCGAACAAATCATAGTCATATGAGATTGATATTAAGGCTATAAAGCCAATTTATTTGTTTATATAAATAGAACTGAACTCTTCAAACATTTTTTTCCCTAGTGGGAAATCCTATATGGGAAATGAAGTTACTGTTGAAGGCTGCTTAGGGGGCTTAGCACTAGAAAGCAAATAAAGAATCTTAGTGACTAGTGCTAGAAGTCTATGACAGCCTTTGGTAAAATAAAACAATGTTTTGTCTTTGTCCCCTATTCCTGAGGCAGAACACCCTTGTAATTGCCTGAGTGATAGGAGCTTCTTTTTTTTTTTTTTTTAAAGATTTTATTTATTTATTTGTCAGAGAGAGAGAGAGAGAGTGAGCACAGGCAGAGTGGTAGGCAGAGTCAGAGGGAGAGGCAGGCTCCCTGCGGGGCAAGGAGGCCAATGTGGGACTCGATCCCAGGACGCTGGGAACATGACCTGAGCCGAAGGCAGCTGCTTAACCAACTGAGCCACCCAGGCGTCCCAGGAGCTTCTTTTATTATTCATAATAAGCCCCTTTCTGTCACTTCTGAGTTCATTCTAATGAGGTAGCTCTTGGGGGGGGCGGGGCAGTTCTGGGGGGCGGGGCAGATAGCCTCAAGATGGGGCTTGTCACCACAGAGAGGAGTGCTTAGCCTGTGGGAACTTTCAGCCCCACTTTAGGCCTCCGAAGACTGGGTCTGGGTGTGCTGGGGATTGAGCTCTATAATTCTTGAACAGGGCACCTGGATGGCTCAGTGGGTTAAGCTGCTGCCTTTGGCTCAGGTAATGATCTTGGCATCCTGGGATCGAGTCCCGCATCGGGTTCTCTGCTCAGCAGGGAGCCTGCTTCCCTCTCTCTCTCTCTGCCTGCCTCTCTGTCTACTTGTGATCTCTCTCTGTCAAATAAATAAATCTTTAAAACAAAAACAAAAAAAAAACCCTCTTGAACAATTGGGAGACTGCTGAATTGGTGACCAGATTCACATCCTGAGAGGGTGGTGTCCTTCAGTTCCATAGGGGCAGGACCTCTGGTGCTCAGGACCTTTCCGCACCCTACCTTAAGTATCTCTTCATCTGGCTGTTCACTGATATTCTTTGTAAGGATACAGAGGAAATGTTTACTTTGTAAATGTAAGTAATGTGTCTTCCTGAGTCCTGTGAGTCATTCTAGCAAATTCTTGAACTTTAGGAGGGTACCATATGAACTCCCCACTTACAGTCAGTCAGTCAGAAGTATAGGACTTCTAAGACTTGTGTTTGGCATCTGATTGGGGGGCAGTCCTGTGAGACTGACTCCTGAAGCTGTGAGGTCTTTACTAACTCTGGATAGTTAGTGTCAGGATTGAGTTGAATTACTGACCACCCATGTGGTGCCTGAGGAATCAGAGAACTGGTTGTTGGTGCTGGAAAACACCCCACAGGCCAGTGCATCTGTGTCCCTCCTGTCAAACCAGGAGCCATCAACCTCATGTCATGTTCCACAAACTTTCTCACCTGAACTATGCTGGGGACAAACTGAATTTCCTTGCCTTGTTTCTTTGCCTTTTTTTTTTTTTCATTGCCTATATGGAAATAATATTTATTTACATTCTTAGTTTATTCTTTCATTCAATAAATATGTGTGATAGTTACTCTCATAGAAAGTTGATGATACAGAGTGAGCTGAATGAATAAAATTCCTGCTCTAGCTGGGGGAAACCATCTATAAAACATAGAGAAAAATAAGTTAACAAAGAAATAGAGGAATGTGCTTTATAATGTATTAACTAAGGAGTAGAGAGGACTTGTTCTAGGGAAGGAGGCACACGCAAAAATGTATTACAGATATGTGGCAGACATTTATGCACTTAAGTGCTTTCAGAGTTCTGTTCTTTTTTTTTTTTTTAAGAGTTTATTTATTTATTTGACAGACCGAGATCACAAGTAGGCAGAGAGGCAGGCAGAGAGAGGGCAAGAAGCAGGCTCCCTGCTGAGCAGAGAGACCAACGTGGGGCTCAATCCCAGGACCCTGAGATCATGACCTGAGCCGAAGGCAATGGCTTAACCCACTGAGCCACCCAGGCACTCAGCCTCTCTGATTTTTCAACACACCAGTGATCATATTGATCACATAGCATTTCATAAATACCAGCAAGTGTCTTTGATGAACAATATATGTAAATGAATCAATAAGTAACAGATAGCCCATAAGCTTACAATTGTCTTTCTCAAAAAAGGCTAGGAATTTTTTCTCTATTTTGTTTAAAGGTAAACTGTTCTCTTTATTTTGTAGGGTTTTGTTGTTGTTGTCATTGTTAAGTAATCTCTACACCCAAGGTGGGGGTCGTGGCTCCCTCCATTAAGCTGCTGCCTTCAGCTCAGGTCATGATCCCAGACTCCTGGGATCCAGTCCCCATATTGGACTCCCTGCTCATTGGGGAGCCTGCTTCTCCCTCTGCCTGCTGCTTCCTCATGCTTGTGCTCTCTGTCTCTCTCTCTAACAAATAAATAATACAAATCTTTAAAAAAAAAAAAAAAGTCACATGCTTTGTTGACTGAACCACCCAGGTACCGAAAATTTTTTCTCAATTTTGATGGGATAGTGACTCTCAACATTTCATATATTACTCCCACCAGTGTGGTTGAGAATCAATATATGAAATATTTTGTTGGTTAAGGAAGAGAAAGTGGGGGAGAGAATAGGGGCAAGACTGTCAGCCAGGAAAGGTGAGGGGCCTATGTGATTAGGAATTGGGGAGAGGGCGCCTGGGTGGCTCAGTGGTTTAAGCCTCTGCCTTCAGCTCAGGTCATGATCTCAGGGTCCTGGGATCGAGCCCCACATCGGGCTCTCTGCTTAGCGGGGAGCCTGCTTCCCCCTCTCTCTCTGCCTGCCTCTCTGCCTACTTGTGATCTCTCTCTGTCTATCAAATAAATAAATAAAAATCTTAAAAAAAAAAATTTAGGAATTGGGGAGAGTGTAGGAGGGAAGGAATGACCAGGATTCAGGTACCAATTGGTTAGAAGGCCTCAGTCTGAAGGAACATCTCAAATATGATTCCAAGTCTTCAAGAACAAAAGAGATAGCTTTCAGATATGAAAAGTGACTAGGAGGGAAAGTTTCTCAGTTTAATCTGAAATGCAACAACTTTTGGATCTAAAGATTTATTTTTATTTTTATTTATTTATTAAGATTCATTTAATTTGGGTGAGGGAGGGAGAGTGGGGAAAGAGAGGGAGACAGAGAGGGAGGGGAATGGGAAGAGAGAGTGCACCACGGGCCAGTGAAAACCAGTGCCAGTGAGCTACGCAGGGCCAGAGGAAGAGAATCTCAGACAGACTCCAGTTTAGTGGGGAACCTAGGCAGGGCTCTGTCTCATGACCCTGAGATCATGACTGAGCAGAAACCAAGAGCCAGAGGCTTAACCAACTGAGCCACCCAGGCACCCCCAACTTTGGTCTTAGAGATACATTTTCAACCTTTTTTTTTTTTTTTAAAAGAATGAAGAAACAGGGGTCCTTGGGGGGCTCAGTCCTTAAGCATCTGCCCTCAGCTCACATCATGATCCCAGGGTCCTGAAATTGAGCCCCATGCTTTCCCTTCTCTCTTCACAGGTCCCCCTGCTCATGCTTTCTCTTTCTCTCAAATAAATAAATAAAATTAAAAAAAAAAAAAAAAGAATAAACAAGTTGCTTGCCTAAACTTTCACAGTTGGCTCAGTATAGGCAGGCCCCCATGGTTAAGGTATGGTTTACTATAAACTTGGAGAAGTCCTTGAAGCCATTCTCATGCTGCAACCAGAGGCAGTTCTACCAAACATTGGCTCTAGATCAGTCATGTGTTACAGGAGTCCTAAGTTACGGCTAGATACAGAGTGACAGTGTTCTGGAATTTCAGGTAAAGTGTAAAGCAGAGGGGTTTCTAGTATGCAAGGAACTACTCTATTTTTTTATTCATTTATTTATGGGACTGCTATTTTGAGCTACTAGGTACTCCTCACTTTACATGTATCTCATTCAATTCTTACAACCCTAAAAACATGACCATTTTAGAGATGAGAATATTGCATTTAGAAAGGCTAAACTGCTCAAGCTTGTAGGCAAGAATCTCAAATCCCAGGCCAAAGTCAGAAGAAGTGTATATACTGGGGAAGTCAGGTTCATTCTGCTTCTTCGCATATCGCCCTCTTGACCCAATACACTCAAAGAAGGTAATTTACACACCTTTGGAGCCAAGGTGGGGCCAGAAAGCCGATAGGCTGATCTCCAACCCCGGTCAGAGGTTTTTCAGGGCGGATACAGGCCTTTAAGGCTTCGACCATTTACACCACTCTGCAAGTGATGGGGGTGGGGAGCAGTCAGCTAAAAACTGGAGCACGAGGAAAAAGAAGCAAAGATGAGCTGTCAGAACCGCGTGAAGAGGGTGAGGAGTGAACTGTGTCTTTTATCCTCTACTTATGCTGTTAACAAGACTATCCAGCGTTATTTCACGAAGCTAATCCTTGGCCAGCTTCAGTCCTCATCGCCTCTCAAAACTGTTTTAACCTCTTAGTTTAAACCTGGAAAAGGCTAAGGCAAGCAAGGTGTGCACTTCCGACTTAAGTGGAGGCTCACAGTGTGAACCAAAACTTGAGCCATCCGGGCGACAGCGATTTGACGCCAGTTTTGAAAAGAAGTTGGGGAAATGGGCGGGTTTGGCTGCCAGACGCGCCTGCCGCAGAGGGGTGGGGCCTCGTTTCCTCCCAGCCCACGCCGCCTCCGCCCGCCACGTGACCCGCCGTGTTGTGGTCCGGCCCGCGTGGGTGGCGGGAGCGGCGGGAGGGCGGGGGCGGAGAGGGCCGGGTCACGTGACGGGGTTTAAATCTCCCGCAGCCGGAGCCGCGGGGGCGCCACTGCCGCGAGTCGAGCGGGAGCAGAGGAGGCGAGGGAGGAGGGCCAGAGAGGCAGTTGGAAGATGGCGGACGAGGCGGCGCTCGCCCTTCAGCCCGGCGGCTCCCCCTCGGCGGTGGCGGCCGAGAGGGAGGCCGCGTCGCCGCCCGTCGGGGAGCCACTTCGCAAGAGGCCACGGAAAGACTGTCTCGGCCTGGGGCGGAGCCCGGGCGAGCCCGGTGGGGCGGCCCCTGAACGTGAGGTGCCGGCGGCGACCGGGGGCTGCCCCGCGGCGGCGGCGGCTCTGTGGCGGGAGGCGGCGGCGTCGGCGGCGGCGGCGGCGGCGGGCGGGGAGCGGGAGGCCCAGGCGGCGACGGCCGGAGAAGGAGACAATGGGCCGGGCCTACAGGGCCTATCCCGGGAGCCGCCGCCGGCCGACGACTTCTACGACGACGACGACGACGACGACGAGGGCGAAGAGGAGGAAGAGGCGGCGGCGGCAGCGATTGGGTACCGAGGTGCGCAGGGCGCGGGCGGCAGGGACTGCGCATCCCCTCCTCCCTCTCTTGGGGCCCCTTCTGGTATGGGGTTGGGGGCGTTCTCTGAGGCGGGCTGGGGGCTCAGGTCTGGTTCTGTGGCGTCCCTCTCCCCACCACTGGCCTCGACTGTGCACCTCTCCGGGTGATGGCCGGGCTGCTGGAGCGGCTCGAGTACTCCCTCCCTCTGCTCCTTCTTTCCTTCCCTCCGCGGCCCGCCTGGGCGGTCTCGCGCTTTGCGCAGTCGCCGGGCGGCTAAGCTCCCGCAGTTGGTTTTAAAGTAAGTTTCCCTCTTCTCCTACTCTCTTTAGCATATTGCCTTTGTTTAACATCTTTCGCTTTTCCACACCCCTACCTGCACTGTTAAATCTGCAACTTTTGCTGGTCCTTTACAGCAGCCTTAGTTGTCTTTGCAAACTGACACACCTGTGCAGTTCGTTTTTTTGGTTTTTTTTTTCTTTTGTTTTTTAGGATCTTTATTTTTAAACTTGTTTTAAATTTTAGGGAGCAGAGCTGTTTCTAAAGTCATAGTCTGCAAAATTTGAAAAGCATAGCTTTTTCTAATAGACATTACCGTTCTTTGGTGCAGTTAATGCTGGGTTTGGAGCATGATGGTACTTTAAGACTATTTAATATAAGTAGTACTTTTCCCCCTGATTATATACTTAGAATTTTTTAGATTAGGTGTAATTTTGTATGTTCATGTATATCTGTAACCCCGAAACATGAGTTGACATTTTTCTGGTATGCTAAAACATGTGTTAGTTGTGTATGTCATGTCCTGTCATCTTTGAGGGTTTTCATATTTTCAGTCTGAGAAGTTTCTGTCCTGGATGGGTGTTCGTCTTTATCAATAAATCCAGTCAGCGGGCCATTTGACTATACGTGTGCATTAAGGTCTAGATTAGTAAATCGACCCTTGATTTCAGTAAACAGTTTAATATGGGAAACCACGCAAAAATATCTTTGTACATCTAGTATTATATGAGAAGGGCATAGTCATACTTAGGTTTGAATGACTTGTGAAGTTTTTGACAGTTTCATGAATTCCTGTTTTGATCAGTAAATTCAGTGTAACTAGAACTTTTTTGTTTTTTTTAAAAAATTATTTATTTTTTTAAAGGATTTTATTTATTTATTTGACAGACAGAGATCACAAGTAGGCAGAGAGCCAGGCGGAGAGGGGAAGCAGGCTCCCTGGTGAGCAGAGAGCCCGATGTGGGGCTTGATCCCAGGACTCTGGGATTATGACCTGAGCCGAAGGCAGAGGCTTTAACCCGCTGAACCACCCAGGCACCCCAAGAACTTTTGTGTTTTTTTTTTTTTTTTTTAAAGATTTCTTATTTATGTATTTGACAGAGAGAGAGAGATCACAAGTAGGTAGAGAGGCAGGCAGAGAGAGAGAGAGAGAAGCAGGTTCCCTGCTGAACAGAGAGCCTGATGCGGGACTCGATCACAGGACCCCGAGATCATGCATGACCTGAGCTGAAGGCAGCGGCTTAACCCACTGAGCCAACCAGGTGCCCCAGAACTTTTGTGTTTTGGTTAAGTATAATTATTTCTAGATTTTGATGAACTTAAAGTTTTATGATTGTGCACAGAATCTGTAAAGATGTGTATATACTGCTCCTTTGAATGGTGCAGGCTGACCCAGGAGGCATTTTTTTTAAATTTTTATTTATTTATTTATTTACTTGACAGAGATCACAAGTAGGCAGAGAGGCAGGCAGAGAGAGAGAGAGGAGGAAGCAGGCTTCCCGCTGAGCAGAAAGCCCAATGTGGGGCTCGATCCCAGGACCCTGGGATCATGACCTGAGCCGAAGGCAGAGGCTTTAACCCTCTGAGCCACCCAGGCGCCCCCAGGAGGCATTTTTTAACCTAGGCACTATGAATGAATGTTCAGTGGTTTATTCAATCACTGCATCATAACTTACAGATCTTCATACATTTTAGATGCAGCTTGTTTCAGCAACCTCGAGTTACTTTGGGTTCTTTTGCAGATGACCTTCTTTTTGATGATGAAATAATCACCAATGGTTTTCATTCCTGTGAAAGTGATGAGGATGATAGAGCCTCACATGCAAGCTCTAGTGACTGGACTCCAAGGCCACGGATAGGTATGGTTTGAGAGCTTTAGAGAATGTACTCTGTGTATTTTTTAAAGTCAACTAAAAATAAAGTTTTCTGTACCCTTAAAACCTGGTGATGAGGTTTTTAGGTGTTTCCTGAGATTTAGTGTCCGCTTATGTTTCCGGGGAAAAGTCTAGTGCTTTGTTCTGTTTTTGTTTTTGAACAGCTAAATAAACCCATGAAAGCTGGCATCTGGTATTTCTCAGGTCCTTTGCTCTCCTCCAGTTCTTCACTTGTACCCACTCTGTGTGGGGTGCTTTTTCTCCAGTTAGAGTATCTTGCTCTTTCTCAATTCAAATCTGTCCTTTTTTCTTTTTTTCATTAGTACTTAACACTTCTTAATAAGCTCTGTATCTAACTTTTTTGTTCTAGTTCCTGTATATAGAATATAAGCTCCGTTGGAGCAGAGATTTTTGACTGTATGGTATAGCATTTTGTTGCTGTCTAGAAAAGTACCTGGCACACAGTTTGTGCTCAGTAAATGTTAAGTATGGATAAAATAGGAAGGTATTTTGACGTAGAGAACACTATCAAGATTTTTTTTAACCTTTTTTTTTTTTTTAAAGATTTTATTTATTTATTTTTTTGACAGAGATCACATGTAGGCAGAGAGGCAGACAGAGAGGGGGAAGCAGGCTCCTTGCTGAGCAGAGAGCCCAATGCAGGGCTCAATCCCAGGACCCAAGGAGCCGAAGGCAGAGGCCTAATCTACTGAGCCACCCAGGCGCCCCTACAGTATCAGATTTTTATACCAAAATATAACATGACCATCTTAATATGCTCTCAGTCTTTGAAAAAGTGTCTTGACTCTTTAAACAGTGGTACTTAGTTCCTCTTTAGTATCTGTAATATTTCACTCTATTTTTGTTTTTTTCAAATTGGAAAACTGATCTAAGAAATTACAGGGTAAAAATTATTACTATCCAAAGCATCAGTATTGTGTCATTTTGGGAGATTGGTTAAGATCGAATTGAAGATTATTACTGGAAAATTTTAAAGAGATTAATTACCTATGGATTTCCTGTGGGCTTACGGGACTGTTGCCTTTCCTTTATTGAGTTGTAGAACTCTTTTGTACATCTGTTATTATTGTGTATTCTTCTAGATCTTAGCCATAGACATTTAATCCTGGTAGTTTTTTTTTTTTTTTTTAATTCCATATTGTCCTAGAGGTTCTAGCCACTATAATAGATAAGAAAAATAAAGGAGTCTGTATTAGAAAGACAGATAAAAGCTGTTACTATTTGCAGTAGACAAGTTCATCTAAGTAAAAATTGGATGGAAATGTCAAAAAAAAAAGCTACCAGAATTAAATGATTAGACCGAAGTTATAGGATACGTGATCATTTAAAACTCAACTGTATTTCTTTATATTAGCAACAATCAGAATTTGAAATTTAAAAGTTGATATCATTGACCCTCTTATCATATAATGACCTTCTTTTTCTCTTAAAATCACTTTTTCTCTTAAAAGATCATTTAAAAAAAATCTATACTGTGTATAGGTTGACTTCAAAGGGGCAAAGGTTCATTGGAGATGATTATAGTATTTACGGTATAAGACATGATTTTAGGTTAAACCAGGATGATAGTAATAAAGAAATAGAGAAAAAGTTGTTTTAAAATTAAATTTTGAGGTAGAATTGGCAAATTTATTGTAAATGCCAGTCCTCTCTTTTTATATCTGATCGAACTATGATTTTTAATGTCTTCTTAATTAACTAATTAATTAATTTTATTTTTTTAAAAAGATTTTATTTATTTATTTGACAGAGATCACAAGTAGGCAGAGAGGCAGGCAGAGAGAGAGGAAGAAGCAGGCTCCCTGCTGAGCAGAGAGCCCATGTGGGACTCCATCCCAGGACCCTGGGATCATGACCTAAGCCGAAGGCAGAGGCTTTTAGCCCACTGAGCCAACCAGGCGCCCCAGTGTCAGTTTTCCTATCTATTAAATATATATATACATATATGTGTGTGTGTGTGTGTATATATATATATATATTTTTTAAAGATTTTATTTATTTATTTGACAGACAGAGATCACAAGTAGGCAGAGAGGCAGGAAGAGACAGAGTAGGAAGCAGGCTCCCTGCTGAGCAGAGCAGAGCTCGATGCTGTGCTCTATCCCAGGACCCTGAGATCGTCACCTGAGCCGAAGGCAGAGGCTTAAACCACTGAGCCACCCAGGCATCCCTCTATTAAACATATTTTAAGGAAGACTTACGTGATTTAGTAAATGACAGTTCTTGACATTAAATAACTACTCAGTAAATGAAGGTAATTATTATCAGCATTTGAATAATTCTGAAAGTTTTTTGACCCAAATCAGCTTAACATACTAAATTTTTAAGTCTTACATGACAAATATTTATTTGAAAGAACATAATGATCTGAAGAGTGAATTTTGGTTTTATTTTTAGAAATAGGAGAAGAGAGTTTGGATTTAAGAGCTGTAAGAGGGCGCCTGGGTGGCTCAGTGGGTTAAGCCGCTGCCTTCGGCTCAGGTCATGATCTCGGGGTCCTGGGATCGAGTCCCGCATCAGGCTCTCTGCTCAGCGGGGAGCCTGCTTCCTCCTCTCTCTCTCTGCCTGCCTCTCTGCCTACTTGTGATCTGACTCTGTCAAATAAATAAATAAAATCTTTTTTAAAAAAAAAAAGCTATAAGAGCTGGCACATCTTTTAATTTCATCTCCTTATTTCTCATTGGGAGAGAGCACTAGCTCTAAAGAATGAATACCTTTATGTTGCCTTTTTTTTTATTTTGAAAAAAACTTTGAAGGTTGCTAATTCATTATTTTAGAAAAAGATTTTTGAATTACTTGGCGGTGGATTATTTCTAATTCTTTTCCTTCTTGATGTAGGTCCATATACTTTCGTTCAGCAACATCTCATGATTGGCACAGATCCTCGAACAATTCTTAAAGATTTGCTACCAGAAACAATTCCTCCACCTGAATTGGATGATATGACACTGTGGCAGATTGTTATTAATATCCTTTCAGAACCACCAAAAAGAAAAAAAAGAAAAGATATTAATACAATTGAAGATGCTGTGAAATTACTGCAAGAGTGCAAAAAAATAATAGTTCTGACTGGAGCTGGGGTATGTAAGATGTATAAAAAACACTAGTAAAAGAGGGATGTGTGATTTTTTTCTTAGGCTTTTTTCAATTATAAGAAACATTTTTTTTTTTTTTAAAGATTTTATTTATTTATTTGAGAGAGAGAGACAGTGAGAGAGAGCATGAGTGAGGAGAAGGTCAGAGGGAGAAGCTGACTCCCCATGGAGCTGGGAGCCCGATGCGGGACTCGATCCCGAGACTCCCGGATCATGACTTGAGCCAAAGGCAGTCGTCCAACCAACTGAGCCACCCAGGCGTCCCTATAAGAAACATTTTTTTGTGTAGAAGAATTATCTTAACATGATAATGAGAATTTGTATTTGGAAACTACTATATAAAAAAATGTTATAGCAGTTGTTAAACTGGTTCATTTCTTTAAAAACCTCCAGCAACCATAGAAAAGACTTCTGTTTGTTAATACAGTAAGTGGAGTTAAGGCAAGGTTTTTACTTATTATTACACTACAGCTCCTAAAGGAGAGGCAGGGAATACTTTTGCGTTGCAGTGTGTTAGCCTCTGTCTGATGGAAAAATTGGGGCTTTTGTTCCATCTTTATGGGGAAATTAGGAACCTAATTGGTATTCATAAGTAAGTAACTTAGTGTTGGGAAGGCAACAGGTTTCTACCTCCCCTTCATTTTATTTTTTTTAAAGATTTTACTTATTTATTAGACACAGAGAGATCACAAGTAGACAGACAGGCAGAGAGAAAGGGGGAAGCAGGCCCCCTGCTGAGCAGAGAGCCTGATGTGGGACTGGATCCCAGGATCCTGAGATCATGATCTGAGCTGAAGGCAGAGTCTTTTTTTTTTTTTTTAAGATTTTTTTTTTTTTTAAAGATTTTATTTATTTATTTGACAGAGAGAAATCACAAGTAGACAGAGAGGCAGGCAGAGAGAGAGAGAGGGAAGCAGGCTCCCTGCTGAGCAGAGAGCCCGATGCGGGACTCGATCCCAGGACCCTGAGATCATGACCTGAGCCGAAGGCAGCGGCTTAACCCACTGAGCCACCCAGGCGCCCCTTTTTTTAAGATTTTATTTATTTATTTGACAGAGAGAAATCACAAGTAGATGGAGAGGCAGGCAGAGAGAGAGAAGCAGGCTTCCTGCTGAGCAGAGAGTCCGATGCGGGCCTCGATCCCAGGACCCTGAGATCATGACCTGAGCCGAAGGCAGCGGCTTAACCCACTGAGCCACCCAGGCGCCCCCGAAGGCAGAGTCTTAACCCATTGAGCCACCCAGGCTCCCCCCTTCATTTTAATTTAAGGAGATATGATTGTGGTGGCATTAGCTCCGCTTTGGGTTCACACTTAACTAGCTACCTAAGGCTAGTGTGTGTTGAGAACGGAATATGTTACATGACCGAGGGCAAGCAACTGTTGGCGTAAAATTCAGTCTTGCTTTTTGCCATTTTGAGTTAAGGCAGAGTGCTATTTAATCATAAATAATTATCAAGAATAGTTCTACTTTGTTCCCAGATGTGATTTAGAAAAGCTTATTTTACTGAGGTTAGAGTGGGGTCAATTGATAAAATTGTGAAACAAAAAGTTAACTTTTTTTTTTTTAAGAGAATCTTTTTTTTTTTTTTTAAAGATTTTATTTATTTATTTGACAGAGAGAGATTACAGGTAGGCAGAGAGGCAGGCAGAGAGAGAGAGGAGGAAGCAGGCTCCCCGCTGAGCAGAGAGCCCGATGCAGGACTGGATCCCAGGACCCTGAGATCATGACCTGAGCCGAAGGCAGCGGCTTAACCCACTGAGCCACCCAGGCGCCCCAAAAAGTTAACTTTTGAAATTCCGATTTGAAATGTCAGTTAAGATTTAAAATATTATATGATAGAATTTTTAAAGAAAATACAGGAATTTAATATTGAAATAGTAAAACCTTGACCAGATGACAATTTTTATTTTTTCAAATACCTGACTGGGATAGAAAATCATGCCTGCTTTGTAGTTAAAATAATTTGAAATGGTTTACTCTGTCCTCAAATTGCAGTTGCTTTATGTCTTTAAACATAAACCTTTAAGTTTAAAATTTAGCCTGAAAAAAAAAATTAGCCTGACTTAAAATTCCTTACCCCATTATGAATGGAAAATGTGATGGATTTCATTATACTGTTTTTTTTTTTGTGTTTGTTTTATTTGAATTTGAAATTGTTCCCCAAAATAAATTTTAAAGTAAAATATTTTTCAGCTCTTCCCTAATTATATGATGAACTAGCAATTATAAACATAGATATAGAAGATTTAATTGTACAAATTATGCCATGCATATTTCAGGTTTCTGTTTCTTGTGGAATACCTGACTTCAGGTCAAGAGATGGTATTTATGCTCGCCTTGCAATAGACTTCCCAGACCTTCCAGATCCTCAAGCAATGTTTGATATTGAATATTTCAGAAAAGATCCAAGACCATTCTTCAAGTTTGCAAAGGTACTATGAAGTTTTCTAGTTCTTTGACCTTTTCTCATGAAAATGTATTTTATTCACATTTAGGCTTCTTAAGTTTACCATTCATTGTCTAGTAAATTGGGTCCTAGGACTGGTGTAGAGTAAGGTCACTGAAATAAAATCATTTCAATCAGAATTTTCTTCTTCTCAGAAGGGTGGACTATCGTTTACTTTTCATTTTAGGATTGAGCTTATTTTTAAAGAGACTATTTCATATTTTTCAAGTTTGTGTTTTAGTAATGGCCTTTACATTGTTCAGGCTAACTTTAGAGGTCAGTAGAGTAGACCTATGAAAGTAAAATCACTGTTTTGATTTTTAATATATTTTTATGGGTTATAAAAATTATAATCTCTTGTATTTTTATGGTAGCCAGAGTTTAACACATGAGGATGTGCCTCAAAAGTCTCTTTTTAGGGATGAAGATTCTTAGGTTGCATTTTAGTCAAGTTTGCTTTATTTTGCTCTAGAGTCTTTAGAGCTGCACTAATTCAGAATCCTTCATCTGTATGGGGTTGTTGAGTACACAAGTGTACTGAGATGTGACATAAGTGTGGAAGATGTACCAGATTTTGGAAGTACGTGGAAAAAAATAGAAAACAATATATATTTATATACACTGATTATATGTAGAAATAATAATGCTTTTGATATTGGGTCAAACATTAAAATTTCATGTTTTTAATGTGGTTACTAGGAAATTTTAAATTTTATACATGGCTCACATATTTCTATTGGGCAGCTCTCCTGTAAAGTTTAAGTTTAAATTAAACCATGTCCAGGAGATTTTAGTCAGTAGAAAACTTTTATTTTTTATTCTATAGTGGTTTTATGGAAAGAAATTGTAAAATTGTTATTGCTAAACTTCAGTATACTTGATAAGGGTCTTTTGTATTATTGACTATTTTTTCATAAATCTAGAAATTAAATGAACCTGATTTTTAATTAAAGAGCACTTCTTTCAGACTTTCAAGGACTATTTATATAACTCAGAAAAGCTCTTATATTCCACTGCTAGTGGTAGGTACTACATGATTTTTGAAGAAGTGAAGTATCATTTAATTATAGGTTTCTTGAGTTGGACTTAGACACTCACATTATAATAGCTTTAGTTATTAACAGAGATTAACACTTAGAGGGCCAGCAATTAAATAGAAATTATTTTATGATAAAAGTTATATTTTAACTTATATTAAAACTTATATTTTATGATAAAAGTTGATTGACTGGTACATTTATATAATGCTCACTAGATTTTTGCTGTAAATTCTGTGTTCTGAGAAGAAACACGTTGCCCAAACTAACTTAAGTATATATTAAATGGCCTAGTAAAGTAGTAAGTAACCTGACACTTGGAAAAATGTGGTAACTGAGAATTGAAATAGCAAGGGTAAGAAACTTTAGTTGTTTGATCTACAAACTGGATACTCAGTTTGAGCTTAAACTAGCTTTGATAGGTAAGAATCTGTAGAAGCAATTCAGAATTACTCTGCTAAGGACAAATTATAGGAATTTTAAAAAATGAGCTTAACAGAAATCTAGACCATGCATAAGAGAAAATAAGTGAGTTATGGTAAAAATGGCAGCTGTTAATGTGTTATAATGTTTTTAATCACTTGTGTACATCTTTCATACCCCTGGGAGAAGAAAAGTTTTGGGGGCAGCATTTTTTTCTTCTATAAAAGTTTTAAGATTTTATGTGTATTTTTTTAGTTAATAAAGTGAAAAAAATTAAGTTTAGTCATTTATAAAGTGCATCCTTTCTCAGTTTTGTTTATATAAATTTAATTCTGCATGATTGCTTTGAGTTTTCATTTAAGTTATGGTAAGAGCCAAATACATTAATCTTTGTAACTGCTATTCATATAGGATTATTATACTTTAATTCTCACACTGCCTAAACGAATGCTTTTAGTTGCTGAAGTAGCACTTAAAATTGATAGTAATGGTAATAGACTGAGTTAATTTTGGTCTAAAAAATGAATAGGAAAAGGCTTAAGCAGGAAATAAGGACAAAGAATGAAAGATCATATACAGAAATGGAGGGTGGGAAGGATATGTAAAACTTAGACAATATTTTACTAGATTCTCAAAATAGTACATAAATAAAATATTTATGTACTATACATAACCTAAAGTTTTTTTTATCAGTTTCTCTAACTGGCCAGAAAGTTCATAAAGATGGCTGATGATTTTAGTTTGTTAGGAGAAAGTAAATTTAATATGATACCATGAAAAAATATTACTGGTGAAATTTATACATTTTGGAAGGAAGGAATTTCTACACATATATTGAGGCAGTGATTATATATAATTATTGAGAAGGAAACAGATTTCATTTAGATGGGAAATTCCAGCTGGCTCAGTAGAGAAGTTTCTCAATCTTTTGACATTTTGGGGTGGATAATTATTTGCTATCAGGAACTGTCCTATGCATTGTAGGCTGTCTAGCAGCATCCATGGCTTTCTTCCACTAAATGCTATTAATAACACCCTCCCTTCCAGTCATTACAGTCAGAAAGCCTGCAAACATTGCCAAGTGTCGCCTGTAAAATTGCTACCTGTTTGAGCACCATTGTATTACAGTGTGTCTACCTGTGGGTATCTCTTTGAATTCTTGTATATAAGAAAAATTGAGCCCAACATTAAAGCTGTGTAGCAGTGTTCTGAACCATTAGCCTCGTGCATAGTAAAGGTTAGGATTGATAATGAGTTGTGGTCATGGTTTTCAGGGGTCTAAAATAATTGACTGATAATTGTTTAAAAACGAGGGGTTATATTAAGAGTCAGGGTGAAACTGAGGATCTATAAATAAGTTTCTGTTGTCAGAAAAGACTGTTCAGAGGGTGTAGATGCTATCCCATATTGAATTCAGTGAATATCCTTTACCCTAAAGTGATTAAAAGTCAAATAGTAGAGGGGGAAATATGAACTGAATTTTTAGGAACTTAATTCCAAACATCTTTGTATATATTCAAAAAATGATCACTTTGTTAATGTGCAAACATACCAGATTCTGTAGTTAGAAACTTAATCTCTTAAAACCAGCCCATCACCTAGCATCAAAAAATGTAAGCCAAAAAAAAAAGCCAGAGTGCCATTTATCTGAAGATAATGTTAGTACCTTTGTTTTTGTAGGTCACTTCTGTATAAACGTACCTATAGTTTTATACCCAAATGAATTTTTAAAAATTTATTTATTGAGTGCATATTTTTGTTATAAAAATGAGCTGTTTTGTCTACTGCTCTGGATTTGTAGTCTTTCGCATTTAATTTTTTCTTTCAGATATTTGAATACTTTCTAATGGTCATAATGTTCATCCACTGATGTACTATAATTCCACAAGTGTACATTCGGGTGTTTCCTATTTTTCTTTTATTGTAAATAGTGTTGCTCTGATTGTCCTTCTTGGTATGTTCCCAGTGTTTCTAGGATAAATTCCTGAAACTGCAATTGCTGAAAGTCCTGGTATGTTTTTTCTCACTGCTACCTGGAAAGGTGGAATAAAATATACTCCTATCAGAAGTGTATTAGAAGGCTTATTTAGCATGCCCCTGCCCCCTACATACCTAAGAAACCCTCCACAGTGCACTATTGGTATTAAAATACTTGAAAAAAATCACATGCACATGTGTGTTTGTGTGTGTGTGTTGTATATGTGGTTTAAAAAATTCTAACTGTATAAGACATGTTAGTTGGCTTCCCCAGTCCGTCTTCTCTACCTCCAGTCTCTTTAAAGTTACCATGGTAAGATGTTTTCTTGGGTATCCTTCCAGGAAAAAAAGAGTAAACTTGGATGTGTATATAGAAGAGGACATTATGTTAAGTTTTCAATATTTTAAAAATAATTACTAACAGAATCACACATCCTCTTCTCTACCTTGCTTTTTTTCCTACTTAATATTCTTGGAAATAGTTTCATGATGGCACTTAATAGATATACATCATTTTTAAGAAAAGGCTGCATAGTATTATAATTGTACTACAATATACTTAATCAGTCTCCTATTAATGGATATCTGGAGTTGTTTTTAAGGCAATTAAAAATCTCAGTAGATAAAAATTAGCATCTTCTCATACTAGTGTTTTTGTGTATTAGTGTGGATGACTGCTTTTTACTCTTGGCCATGTGTATAACTTTGAATTGCCTGTTTATTCTTAGCTGTTTTTTTCCATTGGGATGCTTTTCTTTCTTATACTTGTGGAGACATCATGCATTCTTGAAGAGTGTTTTTAAGTTAGATAGTGATTGGAATTCAAGCTTGCAGCAGTTCCTTGAAGAGACGCAAAATACAGTACCTAGAAGTGGTGCTTATTAGCCTAAAAGAGAAATAAGCTTGATGTTGAGGGATCAAAATTGAAAAGGCAGCATGCATAATGATTAAGAACCACACTTTGTTTTCAGAACTGATTTGAATGACAGCTCTGCTACTTGTTCTTGTGACTTTTGGCAAGTTCTGTACTTTAGTTTGTTCATCTGCAAAATGGGGATATATATGTCTATAATAGAGTCAGCAAACCTTTTCAGTATAGGGCCAGATAGTAAATGTGCTTTTCTTTGTGGACCATATAGAAACGCTGCTGTATTTTGTTTGCCTTTCCAACTGTTAAATTTTTTTTTTGAGGATTTTATTTATTTATTTATTTATTGGAGAGAGAGAGAAAGAGGGGGCCATGCTCACAAGTAGGGGGAGTGGCAGGTGGAGGGAGTAGCGGGCTCCCTCCTGGCAGACTCAGTTCCATGTCCTGGGATCATGACCTGAGCCAAAGGCAGATGCTTAAATGACTGAGCTACCTAGGCATCCCACCTTTTCAGTGGGTTTTTACCTCTTCTATAGCATTATAATAAATAAAGGACTCCTGTTATGCCTGGTACATGCTAAAAATTCATTAAGTGGTAACTAATAGCTTAACTGATTGAAATTCTCTTGTGCTTGTTTCTGGGTACATCTGCATGGAAGCAATGCATCTTCTTAATAGCATTTCAGCATTTGGTCCCAGTTCATTCTAATCTATAAGTACTCCTGTGGCAGTAACAGAGTGGCCTAGTTCACATGATTGTTTCCCTAATAATGCTTCGGGATGTTGAGATTTGGGATGGTCTGTCTGAGAACAGACAGTTCCAACAAAGAAGATCAGTCCATACTTTTGTGACCTTTTTTTTTTTTTTTTTTTAAGATTTATATATTTGAGAGAGAGGGATAGCAGAGGGAGAGGGAAAAGCAGACTCTCCACTGACCAGGGAGCCCAGGACCCCAAGATAATGACCTGAGCTGAAGTCACATGTGTAACTGATTTAGCCACCAAGGCCTCTCAGTCCGTACTTTTATCTGAAAGTTTTAGCCTCAGCCATTTGGCTTTTAGCAGACTTCATGTTAAGAGTCAGAGGCAGGCAGAGGGAGAGAAAGGGAAGCAGTTCATCCACTGGTGTACTATAATTCCACAAGTGTACATTTCGGGTGTTCCCTGCTGAGCAGAGCGCCTGATGCAGGACTCAATCCCAGGACCCTGAGATCATGACCTGAGCCAAAGGCAGAGGCTTAACCCACTGAGCCACCCAGGCGCCCTTGAACACAGTATTTAAATCTTATGGTTCAGACATGGTCCACTGTATATTCGGAAGAAAATAAGTTAAGATTCAAGTCATTTAGGTTCTCACATAATAAAATGTAGGCTTAAAATATTTGTAAGTTATCCCCAAATACAGAAATTGATTTGTAACTTTAAGGGCTAAACTACCCTGAACTCTCATGGATTGGACATGAAGGGAAACTGTGGAGTGTAGAACTGAATCTGATGTCCCGCACATCTTTGTGCTTCTTACCTTCCTCTTTAAAAAGGGAATAGGGAGGGCACCTGGCGGGCTTAGTCAGTAGAGCATGATGAGTTCAAGTCACATGTTGGGCATGGATCCTACTTTAAAAAAAAAAAAAAAAAGAAAACATACACACATATACATACATATATATAAATAGAGGAATAGGGGATGATAAGACACAGAAAAGTTCATTCCAGGAGGGTAGAGTCTTGGTACTCTTGCTTCCCCAAACCTGCTCTCTAGGTAGTCATTTGTTCATGTTATGAGTTTGGCATGTTGTTCTCATGTTCCTTATTAGAATCCATTTTTCTGTAGCCTCATATATCATAATATTTGTTGTAAAAAAAAAGTATATATTACATATATTAATATGTATATTTATATATATAAATATATATATAAATAAGTTTTTTTTAAGATTTTACTTATTTATCTGACCCCAAGAGACAGTGAGACCAGGAACACGAGCAGGGGGAGTGGGAGAGGGAAAGCAGGTTTCCCGCCAAGCAAGGAGCCTGATGTGGGGCTTGAGCCCAGGACCCTGGCCTGGGATCATGACCCGAGCCAAAGGCAGATGCTTAATGACTATATATCTATATATTTTATATATCTATATCTACATATATCTATATATTTTAAGATTTTATTTATTTATTTGACAGACTGAGATCACAAGCAGGCAGAGGCAGGCGGGGGTGGGGGGGAAGCAGGCCCCCTGCTGAGCAGAGAGTTGGATTCGGGGCTTGATCCCAGGACTCTGGGATCATGACCTGAGCTGAAGGCAGAAGCTTTAACTCACTGAGCCACCCAGGTGCCCACCTAAAAATATTTTTTTTTTAAAAAACTTTTAATAATCATTTCCAGAGAGCTTAGTAAATAATTATGATGATTAATCCTTTAAATGTACTAGAACAAATCATTCCGGGGAGAAAACAGTAGTTAGTATAGCATGTTGTAGTGCTTCAAAACATAATGTTAGCTTTCAGTTTTCTATAAACATAGCTTTAATAAGCCCTTCACTTGTTACTTCTTTCTATAAGCATTGTCTGTTTCTTAAATTGCAAAGTTGTCAGTGAAATTCATGATAAAAATTTGGATGTGAGGCAGAATTTTGGGGTTTTGGTATAATATTTTCAGTAACATAGGAATATGTATATGGCGGTGGTGAGGAGATTTGCTTATTATTTTTGCCTAAAAGGTATCCCTGTAGAGAGTTTCTTAAAATTTGAAATACTAACTAGGTGAAAAGTAAAGTCCTCTATAATCTTATTAAAGTTTTTTGTATAACGTCAGAAGTTGAACATTTCCCCACCTCTGTTAATAGCTTCTTTGTATCCTTGACTTGGTGTTTGTGTGAATGTATCTATAGACATGTGCATATTAATTTCTATTTTTGCTTAATAACAAAACAACAAAAACAAAACTCTACACACTGGTGACTAACTTGCTTTTTTTCACATGTCATTGGACCATTTTCCAGGTCAGTACATCTAGACCTCTCACATTCATTTTAATGGCTGCATACTCCACTATTATGGATGTAATATATTTCTACAACCGGTCCCCTATTGACAGACCTACGGTTGTGTCTGATTTTTTGCTAGCATTGTAATAGGTTAGAGGCTGTAATGAATGGTAAGGAAGTAGGTAGCATTACTACTTTAAAGAAGAAAGTAGAGAAGAAACTTCCTTTGCCATAGTCACTTACTAAATGAAATTTAATAAAAACACTGTCAAAAGTTGAGAGGACCAAAATTGATACTTTTTCTCTGATCTTTTTGCCATGTGTATATCTGAATTCTTTGTTTTTAAAGAAGAAACAGCATTGAAGCATTATTTGGGGGGAAAAACACACACACAAAATCCAGCAACTCAGCATTCATGAGCAACTCTATACTATACCAGTATGTGCCTGTGCAGTGGAAGGAAAACAATTTTGGTAAGGAATTAAAACTTTAGCTTTAAACTTCCAACAGGTTGATATTTATAATGAATGATGAATAAACAACTTTTAATATTGTGTTGACAGTGCCTTTTAGTTTTTAAAAGAAGTCACCATATCTTTGATAGCTTTAATTTCAACTTAAACTTTTCTTTTTCCTTAAAAAAAAAAAAAACCCTGAATTTGCAGCCAACAAAAAATTAGATAAATTCTCAGGTGTGTATTTCTTCTGACTTTTATTAAGATATCTGTTAACATTTATTAGAGATGCTTATGGGTTGACTTTTTTCTTCAAGGGGCAAGTTCACTAATAGCTGAGTTTTATACATATTACAGCAGCAATCCTTTTGTTGGTGTGTGTTGCAACCATCTAGATGCTTTGAGATGCTCATGTATTTTTAAATTTATTTATACATGGGGACTATCATTGGTAGTTTTTTGGTTAAACCTAAACATGACAGGTGTTATACTTATTTCTTTACTGTAATCATTTTTTTGCCTTTTGCATTATATAGGAAATATATCCTGGACAGTTCCAACCATCTCTCTGTCACAAATTCATAGCCTTGTCAGATAAAGAAGGAAAACTACTTCGGAACTATACTCAGAACATAGATACACTGGAACAGGTTGCGGGAATCCAGAGGATAATTCAGTGTCATGGTTAGTAAACTTTAGAATGCTTTCTGTTATTTAATTAGTTTCATAGGAAAAAATAGGATTAGAAAGTAGGTTGCCATCCAGAAATAGATTAAGCTTTTTTATTTAGTCATGTTATCAGTTTAGATAAATTTTAAAAAGTAGAATACAAAAAAATTTAACCAGAACTATTGGCCTTGATACTTAATTGTACAAATTAATTGTACAGATTAATGTCCTATTGTGTTTCAAAAGGTGTAGCAGTTATATTCCGTTAAATTCTTCTAAATAACCTCCTTTGATTATAAAATTAATATTGACATATAAGAAAAACATGACCTCTTTAGTTTATGAAACTAAACAAATGGATAGTTCAGATGTATAGAATTTAGAAATTTAGAAGACTTTCACTTAATTCCAGGATAATTAAAGTAGGTGCAGTCCATTTTCTTATGTATCTAAACTGTTTTTGGGGTGCGTGGGTAGCTCAGTCAGTTAAGTGTCTGCTTTCAGCTCAGGTTGTGATCACAGGGTGCTAGGATGGAGCCCTGCATGGGGCTCCCTGCTCAGCGGAGAGTCTGTTTCTCTCCCTGCTTGTGCTCTCTCCCTCTTTCTGTCAAATGGATGAATAAAATCTTTAAAAAACAAAAACAAAAAACTTGTTTTTAATGTATAACTACTAATTAAGCTAAGGTCACACAATTATAGCCTTCCAACTCTAGAGTTTTAGCTCTGGAGGAATTGGTTTATTTTATTGAAAAGAATAGCTTTAGAAGGTGTTACTATGTCAGCATCTCAATTGAGGACTGGATTGTCTGTATTTATTATGTGTAAGTATTTTAATTATTCATCCCTGAGAGTCCCCTGTGGAATCTTAATTCTCTTCTGGGGTCAGACTTTATAATCTTTGTGGTATGTTTAAATAAATAGAAACGTAATTTACTAATGCATGTGTGTATTGGTTTTTAGGATCCTTTGCAACAGCATCTTGTCTGATTTGTAAATACAAAGTAGACTGTGAAGCTGTACGAGGAGATATTTTTAATCAGGTAATTTATCACCCATATTTTAGGAATTGTGCATATCTTTGGTCTCTTTTTTTGCCTCCACATTATTTTTTTTTCCTTTTTTTCTGAAAGTGTGTAGTATAGAAAGATGCCAGGAAGATAATATCACCATTGGAAATGCTGATGAAATAAGTATATTATATATATATATATTTCAACTTAATCCTTTAAGTTGAAAACACTGCTCTATAATGTCTCTAAAATGATGAAATTGGTTGATTTTCCAAGTTAAAATTAAAAACCCAAATCATACATGAGGTGTTGCTATATTAGAGTTTCTCTTACTTTCCCCTTTAGTGCCTGTCGTATTTTGAATTTTAAATTAGTTCATTAGTTCTTGGTATTCCTTTAAAACATTGAAAAAGTTACTCTAAAAGGTATTTCATGTATGATTGCTGTCCTCCAAAAAAGAAATATGGGAAAATAATGGCAGAGAATAAGAACCATCAGACAGAAATTTTATGTGCTTAGCCACATATATAGTTAATCAGACATAATTATGAGTGGAGAAGAGCACATTAAAATGGAATCTCTGTCTTAAATTTTTTGAGAGGATTAAGTCATATGTGTACATATATACAAGTGTTGGTTTTTCTTAATCCGTGGTGGACTCTTAAATATCAAATGTAGGTCTTCAAGGATATTACAATAGCTACATACTGAGACAGTAACACCATTGTATTTCATTGTATGTTGGTAAAGTCATTGATGGTTGACATTGCCATTGATGGTTGTATTCAGTTTTCCCTACTATTTATCCATAGCTTTTCTTCTTTGATAATTCCCCCCCGCCCCCCCGCCCCCCCCCCTCCCCCGCCCAGGACTTAAACACATGGCTTATTTCATATGCTTCTACACTTGTTTGAAAATACTTTTTTTATGTGGGAATTTTATTCTTTAAGTTTTTAATTTTAATTCTGGTATAATTAATAGTATTTATATTAGTTTCACTACAATATAGTGATTCAGCTTTGATAATTTGGAAATGCATTCTTGCGAAGTGTGTGTTATTTCTAACTTGAGTGCTTTTCCTTTTCCTGTCTCAACCAAAATCTGGAACCTGTAGGTGGTTCCTCGTTGTCCTAGATGCCCAGCAGATGAGCCACTTGCTATCATGAAACCAGAGATTGTCTTTTTTGGTGAAAATTTACCAGAGCAGTTTCATAGAGCCATGAAGTATGACAAAGATGAAGTTGATCTCCTCATTGTTATTGGGTCTTCCCTGAAAGTAAGACCAGTAGCACTAATTCCAAGTAAGTTGGTGATAACTTTTACAGCATATTTCTGTACAGATTGCCATAGGTTGTGGGTCTCTACAGTGGACCCCAATGATCTTATTTTCTCTGTGGGTTAAAGAGTGGTGAAGAGCCAAACTTTATTTCTTGGTGATGTTCATATTTGTGGAGATTGGTTAATCTTTTTGGTGCAGGGTTTGGGAAAGGGAAAAACTAAAACAAGGGGAAATAGCTTTTTCAGTGGAGTGTGTTTCTATTACGATAGGAGTTAGCTTCAGCTAATTTACATACACTTAGGAAACAGTCCTTAATCTATGTGTTTCTAGTCTTAATTTGATTATAGTTGTTGATCGTTCAAATGTAGTTGATTTTTAGTTCCAATAAGTTTGTATGTTTAGTTAGATATCTAGAAGTGTAATATACTCACGTAAGAGTATTTGGGGGCTCAATATTATTGGTCTGTTTTTATGAGAGTAACAGTCATGCCTTGAGGTATAGGAGTGGCTCAGTCAGTTGGGTGTCCGAACTGGGGTCCTAATGTCAGGGTCATGTGGTCCTATGCTGGGCATGGTGCCTGCTAGGGATTCCCTCTCTCTCAAAAAAAAAAAAAAAAAAAAAAAAGTAACAGTCATGCCTTGTCATAATCATTGTATGTGGATCAACTTTACCCATAAGGGATTTTGTGTGTTTTAGAAAGCTCAAATATAATTTAAGTCCCTTTTACTCTCAGGAATATTTAACATGTGCTCTCATATTATCTCTTTTCTCCCTCTAATGAGGAAGCAAGGGGAGAGGAAGATAGAGTGACTAAATTCAGTTGCATGAGGTGTGCCCTAAAAGGTGAGGGGAAAAGAATATCAAACTTTTTTTTAAGATTTTAAAAAATTATTTATTTGAGAGAGAGCAAATGCATGGACGTCTCCTCGGGTGCCTGACACAGGCCTCAATCCCAGGAACCTGGAATGATGACCTTAGCCGAAGGCAGATGTTTAACCAACTGAGCCCCCTAGAAGCCCCCAAACTTTTTTTTTTAAGAGGATTTTATTTATTTATTTTAGAGTACATGCATGCAGGAGGAGCAGCAGGGGGGAAGGGAGATGGAGGAGGAAAAGACTCCCTACTGGACTCCCACACTGAATGGGGAGCCCAAACATGGGCTGATCTCAGGATCCTGAGATCATGACCTGAGCTGAAACCAAGAGGATGTTTAACAGATTGAGCAACCTGGCCATCCCGAGAATATCAGACTCTTTCAGAGAATTAAATTAGAACTCTGCATGAGCAATCATAGAGGCAAGCCAGAGCAAACAGTTGGAAGAAACAGGAGTTCAACTCTTCAATTCTGCATTTTTTTCCTATCTGCATGTGATGGCTTTATCAGTTTCAGTCTTCCCAAAATAGCTGTGAAATTCTTTGACAGAATATAGGATTAAAAAAAATTTTTTTTTTAAGATTTTATTTATTTATTTGACAGAGACAGACCACAAGCAGGCAGAGAGACAGGCAGAGAGAGAGAGAGAGAGAGAGGGAAGCAGGCTCCCTGCTGAGCAGAGAGCCCGATGCGGGACTCGATCCCAGGACCCTGAGATCATGACCTGAGCCGAAGGCAGAGGCTTAACCCACTGAGCCACCTAGATGCCCAGAATATCGGATAAAATTTAACGAATACCTTATTTTTTAGTTATTTTTTCTCTTTAAAGGTAAGCAGAGACATTCTTAAAAGCTTTCTGTGGGGCAGTATTAATAGTGGGTTGCTGATACCCAGAAGTTATTTTTAAACGATGTAAAACACAGGTATATAATGGTGGAAAATGGACTTGAATGAATTTCCACACATTGTATCAGGAGCTGTTTTGATAGAGTAATCATCACTATGTGCCGAGAGCTCTTCTATGCACTTGACGAATTCTGACTACAACCTTGTGAGCAAGTACTGTACCCATTATACAGTCAAGGAAATTGAGGTACACAGTAGAAAAGCCTGAGAAGATTGCTCAGAGGTAATCAGGTGATGGGAAACAGGACCTGAAATTTTACGAAGATGCTTAACTGCTCATCTCTTTATTTGATGGCTTGGTAGGAAATGTGATGGCTTGGCTAAATAGTAGTGACTGGTTTCTTTTTTGGTAATGGGAGCATGTTAGATTTTGTATAGAGTTTTTATTGTGGCTTTATTAGCTCCCTTCTCTTTTTCTAATGCATTTTTCATCTCATTTTTAGGTTCCATACCCCATGAAGTGCCTCAGATATTAATAAATAGAGAACCTTTGCCTCATCTGCATTTTGATGTAGAGCTTCTTGGAGACTGTGATGTCATAATAAATGAATTATGTCATAGGTTAGGTGGTGAATATGCCAAACTTTGCTGCAACCCTGTAAAGCTTTCAGAAATTACTGAAAAACCTCCACGAACACAGAAAGAATTGGCTCATTTGTCAGAGTTGCCACCCACACCTCTTAATATTTCAGAAGACTCAAGTTCACCAGAAAGAACTTCACCACCACATTCTTCAGTGATTGTTAAACTTTTAGACCAAGCATCCAAGAGTAATGTTGATGATCCTGGTGTGTCCGAGTCAAATGATTGTATGGAAGAAAAATCACAGGAAGGACAGAATCCTACTAAGAACAATGAAAGCGTTACTGAACAGGTGGAAAGTCCAGATGTGAGGAATGTTGGCTCTAATACTGGGGAGAAAAATGAAAGAACTTTAGTTGCTGACTCGGTGAGGAAGTGCTGGCCAGCTAGACTTGCAAAGGAGCAGATTAGCAAACGGCTTGATGGTAAGGAAATGCTGTTGGAGGTATAATTATTTTACCATTTTTTTTTAAGATTTTATTTATTTATTTGACAGAGATCACAAGTAGGCAGAGAGGCAGGCAGAGAGAGGGGGAAGCTGGCTCCCTGCTGAGCAGAGAGCCGGATGTGGGACTCGATCCCAGGACCCTGAGATCATGACCTGAGCCAAAGGCAGAGGCTTAACCCACTGAGCCACCTAGGCACCCCTTATTTTTATCATTTTGAAGGTGTAATTATTTTAACAAAATATTTGCAAGAAATAAGCAATTTTGGCAGGTTAGTTGATAGAGGGTAGCTTTATGCAGCTGGATGTAACAGTTGTGTTTAGAGAAACTGTAAAGTTGAGAATTTAACCTAGAAAAAGGTTTAAACAGTGGTATCTTACAGTAGGGGAAGACAGTGTATTAATTAAAGTGTTCTCTGTATCTTGTGTTCCTCCAGCGAATGAGAAGGTAAGCATTGAATTGAGAAGAAAATTGGAAAATAAATTGTACTCTGCCATTGTCTGGTGAGCTTTAGCTGGTAGAACAGATGACTCAGATTTGGGTGGTTACCATAGGGCAGCTGCTTTATTTATATACATAATTTGATTTTAATATCATGAGGCAGGAACTATTACTATTTGTCTGCTTTTGGTGGGGAAACTGAGGACTATAGAAGTGTAAGGACCCTGCGCAATAACAGGACATGGAAGAGCCAGTTTGGATTCCAGGTCTGTCCTCAAAGCCTGTCCTCTGAATCACTATGCTGTATTGTCTCAGATCTAGAAAACATCTGATCCATCTCCACAGAGTATTAGGAATAGCATCTACCCAGTTTTTTGTTTTATATTGGTGACACAAAATAATTCGTTTCAGATGTTTCACATGGTGATTATATACCTTGGGAAATGCTTACCATGATTAAGTGTAGAACTGCCACCATACAAAGTTAGTATGACACTCCACCCTCCCTTCTCTGGCAACCACCAGTTCTGTTTTTATGAGTCTTGCTTTTTAGATTCTACATGTAAGTGAAACTGTATGGTATTTGTCTTTTCTCTGACATACTTTACTTTGCATGATACCCTTTAGGTCTTCCAGGTCCATCTGTGTCGCAAATGGCAGGATTTTATTCTTCTTTATGGCTGAGTAATATTTCATTGTAATATATACAACACATTTTCTTTTCTTTTTTTAAAGATTTTATTTATTTATTTGACAGGCAGAGATTACAAGTAGGCAGAGAGACAGGCAGAGATCGAGAGAGAGGAGGAAGCAGGCTCCCCGCCGAGCAGAGAGCCCGATGCAGGGCTCGATCCCAGGACTCTGGGATCATGACCTGAGCCGAAGGCAGAGGCTTTAACCCACTGAGCCACCCAGGCACCCCTACAACACATTTTCTTTATCCACTTATCTGTTGATGGATATTTAGGTTGCTTCTATATCTTGACTATTGTAAGTATTGCAGTGAATATAAGGGTACTTCTATCTTTTCAAATTAGTGTTTTTGCCTTTTTTTTTTTTTTTAAAGATTATTTATTTATTTATTTGACAGAGAGAGATCACAAGTAGGCAGAGAGGCAGGCAGAGAGAGAGAGGAGGAAGCAGGCTCCCTGCTGAGCAGAGAGCCCGATGTGGGACTCGATCCCAGGACCCTGAGATCATGACCTGAGCCGAAGGCAGCGGCTTAACCCACTGAGCCACCCAGGCGCCCCGTGTTTTTGCTTTTTTAAAGGAAAATACCCAGAATTAGAAATCCTTGCTTTTTTAAAGGAAAATACTCAGAAGTAGAAATTTTATATCTAGTTTATTTTTTTTTAAGGATCCTCTGTACTGTGTTCCGTAGTGGCTACACCAGTTACATTCCCACTAGCAGTTTGTGAGTTCCTTTTTCTTCATATTTGTGCCAGCAGTTTTCTTGTCTTTTTGATAATAGCCGTTTTGACAGGTATTAGGTGATCTCATTGAGGTTTCAGTTTGTGTTTTCCTGATGGATAGTGATGTGTTTAGCATCTTCATGTGTCTGTTGGCCATCTATATATTGTCTTTGGGAAAATGGGGCCTCTACCCATTTTTTGTTTTTTAATTTTATTTTTAAGTAATCCCTTCACCCATTGTGGGGCTCAGATTAATAACTCCGAGCTTAAGAGTCATGTTCTCCATGGACTGAGCTAGCCAGGCGCCCATATTTAGCACTAACTCTGCTAGTTTTTTTCATCCAGTGTTTCTGCTGCTGTTACAGGAGTTTTTTGTATAATCTGGATGTTAACCCTTTTGGGATACATCATTTGCTAAGTATCTTCTCCCAGTCCATAGGTTGTCCTTTTATTCTGTTGGTTTCCTTCACATGTAAAATTTTAGTTTGATATAGTCCCAATTACTTTTAGGTCTTTAATCCATTTTGTGTTTTTGTATGTGGGGTGGGAAAGTGGTTGAGTTTATTTCTTTGTGTAGCTGTCTAGTTTTCCTAATACCATTGATAGACTAGACTGTCTTTTCCCCATGGCATATTTTTGCCTTCTTTGTCACAGATTAATTGACCATATAAGTCTGGGTTTATTTCTGGACACTCTGTTCCATAGATTCGTGTCGTGTCTTTGTGCTAAATTTGTACTGTTTTGATTACTGTATACCTTCATATTACAGTTTGAAATCAGGGAGCATGATCCCCTCCAGTTTTGTTCTTTGTCAAGGTTGCTTTGGCTATTCGGGGTCTTTGTGGTTCCATAAACACTTTAGAATTATTTGTTCCAGTTCTGAAAAATGCTGTTGGTGTTTTGATACGAATTGGATTGAAATCAGAGATTGTTTTGGATAATGTGGACATTTTAATAATACTAATTCCAATCCATGAACATAGTAGGTCTTTCACCACCTTGGTTAAACTTACTTCTAGATCTTTTAAGTCTTTGATGCAGTTTTAAGTAGGATTGCTTAATTTCCCTTTCTGCTACTTTATTTTAGTGCATAGAAACGTAACGCATCTACCCTGTTTTGACTCATAAGACCTCTTTATCAAGTAGTGTGAAAAATCCTAAAGTAAAAAAATACATATATTGTAACTTCAATGTAACAATCTTGTATAACTTTTTTTTTTTTTTTTTAAGGTTTTATTTATTCATTTGACAGCGAGAGAGGACAACCAGAGCAGGAACACACAAGCAGGGATAGTGGGAGAGGACGGAGCAGAGATCTATTTAGGGCTTGATCCAGGATGCTGGGATCATGACCTGAGCCAAAGGCAGACACTTAAGGACTGAGCCACCCAGGCACACTAATCTTGTATAACTTTAAAACATTAAGTCCCATTTCTTTTACAGTATATTACTTGTTCTAATCATTACCATAAATGAATTTTAGTTCATTTGAGTAAGACTTCGTATTTTCCATACCAGGCACACTGTGTATTAAGTTCTGGATATACAGTGGTCAGTTTGTTGATGTTTGCATATAGTTATAAGAAATGTAGATGCTACTTGGAGGGGATTAGGTTATAGAAGGCTTTCCAAAAACCTAACTTCTGACTTTGGTCTGGGACAGTAAGTAGGGAGGTAAAAGAGGGAACATCTTCCCAGGAGAAGAAACTAGGAAAAGCATAGAAGAATGCTTATGTTTGCAAATGTGGCAAGAGCCAGAAGTAGAGAAGTTGCTGTTCAGGGACACCTGGCTAACTCAGTTGGTAGAGCATGTGACTCTTGGTCTTAGGGTGGTGAGTTCAAGCCCCAAACTGGGCATTGAGTCCACTTAAAACTATTTAGTCAGGTAAATACTGGTGTCTATTATACACAGCATCCGCCTACTTACTGGAAGACTTTTGTGCTATAGATTTGAGTATCTTTTTGACAGGTCAAACAGAAAACTCTTTGCTGGCCCCAGGAAGCAAAGATTAAACCTGGAGCATTTTTTAGATTTTTCTCTACCAATTTAGGCCTTAAAGGAACAGGCTTTGGTATTAGACCTGATTTGTCTCAGACCTACCTGGGCAGAGTTATTTAAGCTGTTTCTTAATCTGAAAGACGGGATAAAATAGTCTGTATTTCAGCATTGTGAGAGAAATTTTAAAAGATAACTGATGTAGAGTGTAAAATTGGATGTTAAAAACAAATTACCACACTAGTCTTAATTTATGTTTATCATGATTTCTGGTGGTGAGATCAGGGTTGTAAAGGAGAATGAATATGGGAGCATATATGAGGCAGACTTTAAGTCTGTCTTGATGGTTCCCAAGAAGAGCCAAAAACCAAACAGGTACAGGATTCTTGGGCTGAGAAATAGTAGATTATTCTGTTCATTAGGGGACTAACACAGAATGAAGCATTTTTTAGAAGCACGGACAAAAACCGTTTTAGTAAAATGAACAACAGCCATGTGCTGGGGCCCCTTACAAGAGATAATAAGTAGCAGATGGGCTTTTCTGTTAGCAGCCGGAATACAGGTACTCTCTCTTCCAGTCATGGAAGTTGATATGAGTAGCTTAGAAAACTGAAGAATACTGTGTATTCTCCCAAAATAGAAGGAAATAACATGGTTTTCACACTGCAGTTTGTGATCTAGTGGAATGTGAAATCAGTTTTGTGGGCTCACATCAGAATTGTTATGCACAAATTAGGTTGTTTCAAAGTGAGAACCTCATCGTGATGGGGAATAAAGTTTGAAAGCCATTTTGAAGAGAAACCTAGATATGGAGGCGCCTGGGTGGCTCAGTGGGTTAAAGCCTCTGCCTTCGACTCAGGTCATGATCTCTCACGGTCCTGGGATCGAGCCCCGAATCAGGCTCTCTGCCTGCCTCTCTGCCTACTTGTGATCTCTGTCTGTCAAATAAATAAATAAAAATCTTAAAAAAAAAAACCAAAAAAAAAACCCACCTAGATATGCTTCGCAGATGGTGTGTCACTTCAGAGCAACTATGTTCGTAGCCAGGCTTTTGTTAATCAGTCTTGGATATGATGCAATAAATAATGACATTTATTATGTGTATAAATAGGCTTAAGTTAAAAGTTACTTGTTTTTATGAATTCAAAGGCAGAAAATTTATTTCATCATTGAAATTTCAAGTTCCCAGGGCATCTGGGTGGCTGAGTGGGTTAAGCCTCTGTCTTTGGCTCAGGTCATGATCTCACTCAGGGTCTTAGGATCGAGTACTGCTTTGGGTTCTCAGCTGGGCGGGGAGCCTGCTTCCCCCTTTCTGCCTAATTGCGATCTCTGTGTCAAATAAATTAAATCTTTATTTTAAAAAGATTTTTAAAAAAATTTATTTGACAGATTATAAGTAGGCAGAGAGGCAGGCAGAGAGAGATGGGGAAGCAGGCTCCTGTTGAGCAGAGAGCCTGATGCGGGGCTCAATCCCAGGACTCTGGGATCATGACCTGAGCCAAAGGCAAAGGCCCAATCCACTGAGCCCCGCAGGCACCTCAAATAAAATCTTTAAAAAAAATTTCAGGTTCACACCAAGGGGTGCTCTATTAACCTGGAACCCATTAACTTAGGGGAGAGAGGAATTGTCCTCACCATCACAGGTCATATCTTAAACTATGAATGCAAATTTGGGAGGAGGTTGGAAAAGAAAGATTAACGTCCAATGCTAGATCAGTGTTTCTCCTACTTTGTCTAGGACTTAGGTAAAGATAGATTGATTCAGTATGTGGGTGGTGGGGCTTGAGAATCTAAACTTTCTAATAAACTCTCAGGTGATGCCATTGCCTGCGAAATACACTTCTGAATAGGTGGTGAGGCCATTATGGAATTAAAGGTATTTGAAAATAATGAAGGTGCTTTGAAGGCATACTATGTGCTTTAGAGAAGTTCTTTTCAGTGAACACGAACTGAGTAATGTCGGCAGGCCTGGATATTTCATGTGATGAATTCTGTTCAAAGGAATTGGTTAAGTAACCTTTTTTGAATATGGTTCTATATAGTTATTCATACTTAGTTGATAGAGTTGTGAAAATTAATTTTCCAGATGAGGAAATGGAGGCAGAGAGATTGACTGCCCAAATATGAAAACAGAACTAAGATTTGCAGCCGGAAGTGAGTGCTTAGTTTTTGAAGAACACTCTAGTAATAGCATCTAGTATGGATACTCAGGTAAAAGGCAGAGCTGGAATCTATAATCGGACCAGTCTTAGTCTTAGAAAACTGGGAATAACTTACTTCTCTTTTATTATTGTATTTCAGGTAACCAATATCTATTCTTACCACCAAATCGTTATATTTTTCATGGCGCTGAGGTATATTCAGACTCTGAAGATGACATCTTATCCTCTAGTTCTTGTGGCAGTAACAGTGATAGTGGAACATGCCAGAGTCCAAGTTTAGAAGAACACTTGGAGGATGAAAGTGAGATTGAAGAATTTTACAATGGTTTGGAAGATGAAGCTGATGTTAATGACAGAGCTGGAGGAACTGGATTTGGAATTGGTGGCGGTGATCAAGAGGCAGTCAGTGAAGCTCTATCCATGAAACAGGAAGCAACAGACATTAACTATCCATCAAACAAATCATAATGTAATAATTGTCTAGGTACAAGAATTGTTCCACCAGCATTAGGAACTTTAGCATGTCAAAATGAATGTTTACTTGTGAATTCAACAGAGCAAGGAAACCAGAAAGGTGTAATATTTATAGACTGGTAAAATGGATTTTTTTTTCCATGGGTAATTTTTAACTTCTTATTTCTGTACTTGTACACTCAACACTAACTTTTTTTAAAAGAAGGGTACTAAGTATCTTTAATCACCTGTTGGTCAAAACTTTCTTTTAAAGGTTCATTTGTATGATACATCCATATGTATATATAATTTTGTTCTTGCCTAGTGAGTTTCAACATTTTAAAGTTTTCAAAAGCCATTGGAATGTTAAATTAAAGGGAACAGCTTATCTAGACCAAAGAACGGTATTTTCACACTTTTCTTTATAACATTGAATGGTTTGAACTCCTTAAATGTCTGTTCTGCTAAACTTTTGATTCTTTATTAGCACAATTACCTATTTTTAAACACTGGCATTTTCCAAAACTTGTGGCAGCTAACTTTTTAAAAATCTCATGACATGCAGTGTGTAGAAGGAAGTCAACAATATGTGGGAGAGCACTCTCTTGTCTTTGCTTTTTAAAGTAAGACTTGGTGCTAAGAGTTTCAGGAATATTGTATTGTTGAAATGAAGATGGCTTTTGTACTTCCTGTGGACATGTAGGAAATGTCTATATTGGCTCCTAAAACTAACCTGAAAAAAATAAATGCTTTGGAAATGTTTTCAATTGCTTTAGAAACAGTAGTGCCTGCCTGGGTACCCTTCGATTCAAGAAAAATTTGCCCTTGTTTAAATACCTGTCACTGTGGTAAAATGTGCATCAGTTCTTTCCCACAAGTATTAAACTGCCAAGATGTGAATATGCAAAGCCTTTATGAATCTATAATAATGGTACTTCATCTGGGGAGAGTGTAATATTTTGGACCGCTGCTTTTCTTTTCCATTAATGAGGGGAGCAACAGGCCCCTGATTACGGTTCCAAAGTACTAAGATGTTAATTATAACTCAGCCAGTAAGTACAGGTCTCCTGTTGGGAGGATTTGGTGTAATAAACACCAAACTGCTAGCCTAGTATTGCAGAGATCAACATGATGTAACTTGCAATAGAATAGATAATGAATGAAATTAGTTTCTGCAACACCTTTATTTAAAAAGCTTAGCCTGCCTTAAAACTAGAGATCAAACTTTTCCAGCTGCAGAAGCTTCTTAGCTTTTCCAAAAAAAGTTCATACTTTATAAAATTGCACTGAGCAATTTATTTTCCAGACCTTTACCCCACATTACTCCCAAATTATAAAGTATTCCTATGTTGCTTTAGTATTTATTACAGTTTTTAAAAAGGGTTTGAAATATAGCTGTTCTTTAAATACCCAGCTAGGACCATTACTGCCAGAGAGAAAAATTTTGTTGAATGGCCACTTCCCTACCTAAAAGACGTTTAAATCTGAATTATTTGGCTACACTAAAGAATGCAGTTTATTTAGTTTTCCATTTGCATGATGTGTGTTTGTGCTATAGATGATATTTTAAATTGAAAAATTTGTTTTAAATTATTTTTACAGTGAAGACTGTTTTCAGCTCTTTTTATATTGTACATAGTCTTTTATGTAATCTACTGGCATATGTTTTGTAGACTGTTTAATGACTGGATATCTTCCTCCAACTTTTGAAATACAAAACCAGTGTTTTATACTTGTACACTGTTTTAAAGTCTATTAAAATTGTCATTTGACTTTTTTCTGTTAAATTACATTGTTCAAGGTATACAATTTTAATCTTAAAGATAACTTGGCACAGCTTTGAGGGCCCTAGTAAGATGCTTTCTTCTGACATTTCTTCATTCAATTTGAGTCTAAACAGAATAGTAATAAGCAAGCACTGGTTTTAGCAGTTGGTGCTTCACTAAAAGTTTCAAAACTAATAGTTCAATTCTAGGCCCAGAAACCTTTGTAGGTGAAAAGTGGGGAGAGGCAAGGCAGGGCTCAAGAACTTGATATACAGAAGACCTGACACAAGTTCAGGACTTCGGTAGTAAGAACACAAAAGAGTAGTGGAAATATGGTGAACTCAAAGAGTATTTGGAGCCTCACAGATACCACAAGTCTGAACACACAGGAAGGTCTGGACAAAAAATGACTGCAGACCACATTTGGTATGAACTTTTCAAGGCTGCCCTGCAAACCTTAAGTCCCTTCAAGTTCTTGAGTGACATACTACTGTTCAAGAAGCCAGGAACATGCCCCTTGCCTTTCTCCCCAGCAAATTTTTGAAGTGAGTTTTAAAACAGTACTCTTTTACGTCTAGGTTATTTATAAAATGTAAAAACAAAACAAAACAGTACTCTGCCCTGGTATGTCCTGTTTTCACTAGAGAAATTACTGTAAAAATTTCATCTTCAGGTATTATAAAAAGAACAGAGACTGCATTCACTATATGCACAAAATGGAAAGGTTCACACCTTAAAAGGTGGTGGTCAGTTTAAGTAAGCTAAATACATTTTTTTTAAAAAAAGATTTTATTTATTTATTTGACAGAGAGATCACAGTAGACAGGCAGGCAGAGAGAGAGGAAGGGAAGCAGGCCCCCTGCCGAACAGAGAGCCCGATGCGGGACTCTATCCCAGGACCCTGAGATCATGACCTGAACCGAAGGCAGCGGCTTAACCCACTGAGCCACCCAGGCGCCCTAAATACATGTTTTGACAATAGCTAATTTTAAGCCTTGTATTCAGTCTCCTTGGTTAATGCAGTATATATTTCACTGGTTGTAATACCCTAATTAACGATACATGATGGTTTAGTTAGCACTGCTCTTCCTGGTATTGGGAATAATAGTGTGCTTTCAATCAGTGGTGGGTTTACATCATCCACCAATGAAGCAACTATTTGGTAAGTTTCGTTTGAAAGAAGTCTCAACTCCTAGACTTGTAACCTAGAAAGGCAGTGTGTGTATGTACACCATAACAAAGTCTAAAGCCTTAAGCTAGGATGTTACCAGAAATACAGAGAAATGGTCTAATGACTTCTCCTCCCCACTTCTGAGTGCCTCTCAACTCTATTAAATTGTCTGGGAAATTTTTTTTAAAACAAAGTATAATTTGGGTATCACTCTTTAGAGATCACATTTAATTGGCATAAGGAGACCCGTGCATAGTATTAAAGAAGGTACCTCCAGAGGTTTGAGAAAGGAAAAGACCAGGGGAGTTCCCTTCTGCATTTGACTCTCCATTCCAGAGGGGGTTGGTCTCACAGGGAAGGCAGACTTCCATGAAACAAGGGGACTAGTCTCAATTTATCTCTAGGAGTGGTTCAGCAATTAGCAAACACTGGCAAGAATAGGGGGCTATTGGGCACCTGGGTGGCTCAGTCGGTTAAGAGACTGCCTTTGGCTCAGGTCATGATCTCAGGGTCCTGGGATCAAGTCGAGCTCTCTGCTCAGTGGGGTTTCTCCATCTCTCTCTGCAACTCCCCCTGCTTGTGTTGTCAAATAAAATCTTGAAAAAGAAAATAGGGAGCTATTACACCAGGAAGAATTCCTTGGTAAAGGAAACTACCATAAAGAGTATGGATGGGCCAAAGTATAAAAAAGGTTGGGGAGTAAAAAAGTGGCTAACAGGAATACATGCCCTTGCTCTCAGCTTACCATATGCTGCTCCTTCAGGGGAAGACTGCCGTGTTACACTTTGAGGACTTTTTGTTAAACAAAAAACGAAATGTAAAAACCAAATGTAAGAAAGACTAGGGCTTTTTACTGTAATTCTCTAGTTTTAAAAAACTGCATTCTGGTTTTGTTGCATGCAATGTATGTCCTGGTTCTACCATTTCAGTCAGTTTGAACAATGGCTATTGATTAAAATCACTACTGAACCAGACAGGAGCTACAAACAGCTAACTGTTCTTACTAGATCTGTACAGAAGCCAAATATTTTCAAGTTTAGTCCATTCCATAATCACAGTCTATAATTTAGTGAACTCAGTATTTGCTTACTTTCTACACTAATATACAAAGCTCAAGATATTTTTCTTGCCTTTTTAAAAAAAAATAGGCTGCATACTCAGTGTACAGCCCAATGCACAGCTCGAACTCATGACCCTGAGAACAAGACCTGAGCTGAGATCAAGAGTCAGATGCTTAACCAGCGACTGAGCCACCCAGGCGCTATTTTTAAAAAAAGCAAACAGCAGTTTGAAAAATCTTCAATGGCATTTTAATTTTCTACTATTAATCTCTTTTCTGTGAATGCTACTTACTGTATGTCAGCAGCAACAGAGGGAGAAGAGTATAAGACTCACCCAAATTAAGCCTTATACTGTTGTGCTCCTAGATTAAGATGTGCCAGGTCCTTGTTAAAATATTTGTTCAGGGTGCCTGGGTGGCTCAGTTGGTTAAGCAACTGCCTTCGGCTCAGGTCATGATCCTGGAGTCCCAGGATCCAGTCCCACATCAGGCTCCCTGCTTGGCAGGGAGTCTGCTTCGGCCCTCCCCCGTCTCATGCTCTCTCTTTTCATTCTCTCTCTCTCAAATAAATAAATAAAATCTTTAAAAAAAAAAATTTGTTCAATGAAATCCATCTGTATTAATCCAAAGTGACTGCTATTTCACAGATCAGCTACATATAGCATAAAGGTTACTAAAGAAAAAAAATAATCTGGTACATACACATGAGTTTTTGATGTGAACAATCACTACCCTCAAGAAATGGATGCACAGGGAAACAATACAAAATGAATTTTCAGAGGGAGAGTGCTACTTTGAAAGCTGAATTACTATATGTGAGAATACTGCTTAAGTGCTTCCATCTATATAAAAAGACACAGATGGCTTACCAGTGGCAGTTTTTAAGTTAAACTGGAAAATAGAGGTCCACAATCCCTTCTCCAAAACCCTTGGGCTCATTTGCATTTTTGAATTCTGAATGTTAACAGATTTTTTAAAGCACCCCAAGGTGTCTGAGACAGATTTAAGATCAAACACACTAAAGTAAACCTATTAACATTGCCACAGTAAAATGTACAAATAGTCCCATTTAATACCATAAACAATAGCCTCAACAATTCAAATCAAGTTCTGCTGCAAAATGAGGTAACACAAATTTTTTTCAGAGTTGTTTCAGATTTGGGAACTATAATAGCTAAGAAAATTTGAGACCTCTGTAAAACAGTTTTGAATGGCAAAGGTAATAATCCAAAATCTAAAAGACCTTCCCTGAGACACTGAGGAATTTTGAATCTTATATGAGAATCACTGAAAGGGTAAATATTAAACCAATAAATCTTTATTACTTAAACAATTTTCACGGCATTTTAAAAAATAAATTTAAAAAATAAATATTTGCATATAGCAGAAAGTCACATGTGTTGCATTAACTCACTGTTACAGTTAATCATAGGAGATAACTAAGCATCAGCACCATAAAAACTGTGTTAAGATTTGTTTCTAAAAATTCAAGGAAATAGTCTAAAGCACTGAAAATTCTGACTAAATACCAACCTGCAGCATCAGTAGTTTTTGGAAGCTATAAGCCAGTGGTTGGTGCTCATAGGAGCCAGTTTCTATTCCTGGCAGCTGTAGGACAAAGTTCTTCCAGTACTGAATATTAAGCTTTCTGACAGCATCTCCAGGTTCACAAAAGGAAAGAACCACAGGTTATTTAGGTAATTCCTATCTCTAATTTAGATTTGCACAAGGATATTTATTCTCGTAAAAAAGCAAAGACTGTGTTTCATCATGCTAATTTTTTGCTTTTATAGATTCTCAGAATAAGATTTAATCATAATTGTTAATCCTTTTAGCTCAGTTGAATTACAACCATAGAAACTGTACTGGTATCAGAACATAACTATTTTATTACAAAACTTAACATTATTTACAAAATGAAAAAATAATCGAATGACTATTGCAGGCCAAAGATAAAGGTTTTTCACTCAGTGATTGAAAATTAAGCAACATTTCCATGCACTCACACACCAGATCATTTGTGAAATATGCAAACTCTTAAAATTCATGTTAGTAAAACTTCAATGTATTCACAATGCTTGTATGTTTATTGGAAGATGGCAAAAAAAAAATCCATGGTTCTGTACAATAAGCTTAATATTAACACAGTTTGTTCATTTTCCTTTAATATTTTTTGGCTTTCATGAATACTCAGAGCATTGAACATTTTGCAAGTAAGAATTATAACAGTACCTCTGTCACCTTGCTGAATTCATCACCACAAGAAAAACACAAATAATTAGTTTAATGCTTTTGCAATAAACTGATTAGTTAGTATTTCCAGTTAAATTAAACTGAAGCCTTCATTATGATCGATTGCTTGAATCAGTTTAGAGCGTAGAGTTTCTTTATCTTTGTACTTTGGAAGATCCAGAAGATTAAAACAGGTATGAGAAACTGGGAGATATTCCTCGCCACCTCCTGTTGACTGGATGACTAGTTTTAGACTCTTCATACCAAGAATAGGAATGCGATCACTACCTGTCAAAAATACTAACAAGAAAAAAAATCATTCAGCCAACCACTTTTATCAAAACATAGAGTACCAAGTTATTTAGTACAGTCACCATGGCAAACCTTTATATTATTAACGTTTACTCTAATGCGGAAGCATGATTTTGGAGACATACTAATTATACATCCAGACAATATTTTTCCTTTAGAAGTATAATCTTAATGTTAGCACACAGAATATGCTTAATAAATATTTGATGAATAAACGACTACTTTCCTTGACAAAACATTTGAGAGCCATTCTTTTGGGAATAGCCATTTAGTCTATACATCAAATATAAAATGCAGTTTTTTCAAACTGCAGTTTTGATTATGATTCCTTTTTCAATGTTTCTAACATTTTTTTAAAGATTCTATTTATTTATTTGACAGAGAAAGACACAGCGAGAGAGGGAGCACAAGCAGGGGGAGTGGGAGAGGGAGAAGGTGGCTTTCTGCCGAGCAGACAGCCCAATGTGGGGGCTCGATCCCAAAACCCTGGGATCAGGACCTGAGCTGAAGGCAGATGCTTAACGACTAAGCCACCCAGGTGCCCCAGTTTCCAACATTTTTGAATACAAATTTATAATGGACAGCTAAAACTCAAATCACTTAAGAAAGACCTGTCATCCTTAAAATATACAAATTCAGCCAAGCTTATTTCAGCTGTCAGAAAAAGATTAACAAAAATATTCTTGACAATAGCAGGAATATCAAAGGGAGTGTCATTTCCTGATGAATGGATAACTAAGATGTGAGACAGACAAACACACAATGGAATATTATTCAGCCATCAAAAAGAATGAAGTCTTGCCATTTGCAAAAAATGTGGATGGAGCTGGAGTATATCAGGCTAAGCGAAGTAATAAGTCAGTCAGAGAAAGACAAACACCATAGGATCCCACATGTACGTGGAATTTAAGAAAGAAAACAGATGGACATATGGGAAGGGGGAAAAGAAAAAAAGAGAGAGGGAAATAAGCCACAGTGAGTTTAAATGACAGAGAACAAACTAAAAGTGGAAGGGAGAGGTGGGTGAGGGATGCGCTAGATGGGGGAGGGGTATGAAGGACCTCACGAGCACTGGCGGCTGTATTTAACTAACAAAATCACTGAATTCTATGCCACAAACCAATATTGTGCTCTATGTTAACAAAATTTAAATTAAAAAAGTAACAAAATACAAACACAGGGAGTGTCATTTCAATGAGAATATACATTTAACAGATTAAAGACACACTAATTAGGTTATAAATGAGTACAATGTCCTACAAAAGTTCTATCTTCCACAGAAATTCCCAAAGTTTTGATGAAAAGGAAAAAGAAAAAAAAGTCAAAAGAAAAAAAAAAGAAAAAGCTATCCTCTAGAAACCTTTTTAGAAATTCTAAAAGAAACTACAACTCTAGTTGATTGTAGTCAATGTTAGAGTTTGTTTTCATTTGAAAGAACCAACTCTATTTGAGGCAAACTGAATGCAGCTTTCAAAATAAGAATGCAGATAAAAAATTTACTCTAACTGAAAATTAGAAACAGTACCTTGGAATGATAACATCTTATCCAACAAAGTGGTCAATTAATCCATGAAAATAAGTTTAAAGTTAATTCCATTTCCCATAAAACATACAGGACTAGTTAGAAATACTTACACAGAAATTGTTTTTTCTTTTCCAGTGGTAATTCATGAAATACTTCCCAAAAAATTTTTATTGTTGGATGTTCTGCCCAATACTCCCCTTTGTATTCTGTATTCTAAAAACAACATAATCTTTTATTAATATTAAGTGATCCTAGTTTTGTCTCGAATCTGACAAGTTTTATGTGGTAGTCAATTTCCACAATGGCCCCTAATGATCTCTGCCTCCTATTGCTCATGCCCTTCCTTATGCAGCCCCTCCCACAGCATATAGGCCTGACTCTGTAATCATCAGGATATAGCAGGTATGAGAAATACATGACTTCTGAGGCTAACTCACAACAAACTCTGTGGCTTCAACCTCTTTGATCATTTACTCTGGGGAGAACCAGGTGCCATTTCAAGAGGACACTCGAACTGTAGAGGGAGGGTCATCTTGGTGAAACACTAGGCTTTTAGCCAACAGTCTTTTGAGTGAGCCATCTTGGAAGGTAATCTATCCTTAATGAAGTCTTCAGATGACTAAAGCACCAACCAGTATCCTGACTGCAATCTCATGAGAGACCCCTAAGCTAAAAACACCCAGCTAAAGCTGTTCCTGAAATGCTTGCCCGCAGAAAAGTGGGAAAATAAATGTTCACTGTTTATTTTAAACACTAAATTTTGGGATAATCTGCAGCAGTGGAGCTAGCGTACTTCTCTTTTTAAAAAAATGCCAGCACTAAGAAAAGGTGAGGAAAGAGGAGAGAGGGAGAGCAAATCTTCACTGTAAAGTGTTCTTTAAAATCTAGGTACAGTTGGCCTTAAATTTTAGTTCTCAGAAGAACCCTCCAACATCAGGGCCTTTAGACACACTGTTCTCTCAGCCTAGACCTCTTAGCCACATCCTCCTCTTTCCTTTGTTCGTCAGGCCAATTTCTATTTATACTTTAAGACTCAGACTAAAGGTCACCAAATTCATTCACTGATTCATTCAACAGATACACAGAAAGTTTTAGTCAAAATGTGGAGCCCTGGGTAAACTGCAGTCAACCAAGTCCTTCCTTACCTTGTAGAGACTACCATCTACTGAGATGCCTTCCCAGATTTGTGTAACCTAGGTTAAGTTCCTCTTGACATACTATTCAGTGAACACTCTTTCTTTGTATTCATCAGAGTTAAATTATTTAATGTCTACCTTCCTATTACAGGGCAAAGATCATGTTTCAGTCTTATTTACTGATGTCTCCCTAATCTCCTGCACAGTACTCGCTATCCACAGTATTAAATAAGTATTAAATAAGTATTTGCTAATGGGCTGCTTAAAATTTTGGGCTCTGTCTATAGCCATGATTATCTCAATGATATCTTGAAATCTACAAAATACTTGCTATTTGTAAACATTTTTGGAGAAAAATGGCTGAAATTCTATCAATTAATGAATTAATGAATATGAATTATAGTCTGTGAGCATGTTAGTGGGGAATGAAAGGAGGATGACTAAAGTTTTTTTTCTTTTTTTTCAAAACCTCTAAATAGTTCTGGGGAAATGTGTACACAGTCCTGATGAAAGAAAGAGCATTTAAAAGTCACAAATCATAATCACTGATATTATAATGCATCACATACACAATGAAAGAAACCAAAGTATACTAAGTACACTAAAGTATGCTAAACTATCAATTTCTATCAATTATATCTTCAAGCAAGGTTTTAAGTACTTACTGAGTGCTCCTCTAGGCTCTGGGAATATAGCAGTGAAGAAAGAGACAAAATCCTGCCTTCATAATGCTTACATTGGCCGGGGGAGGCGGGTAGGAAGAAGCAACAGACAGTGAAGACAATTGAGTAAAATTTATGTTAGGTCAAATTCTAAGAGAAAGTAAAGCAGGAAAAGCAGAGAGAGAGAGAAAGAGAGAGAGAGAGAGTGTGTGTGTGTACACGCTCAAGTTTAGATGTTAGCCAGTAAAGGTCTCTGAGAAGGTATAAGGACATAAAAGGAAGTAAAAAGCAAGAGCCCTTTCAGACTTATCAAGGTGAAAAGAGTTCCAGGGATAGGGAAATAGAAAGGTCCGAGACTGGCTCAGCAAAGAAGCTGTTAAGGCTGAAGTAGTGTAAGTGAGAAGAAGAATAATAGGAGAGGAGGCAAAAGGGACAAATTATGTAGGATGTAAAGTGTGATGAGAGGCCACTGTATCATCTTTCATTTTAGGGTGACTGGAGGTGGAATCCACTTCCACTAGGGTCTCCTTAAGGTCAGTACAGCTTTCTTCTCTTGAGCAGATCAATTTGACCAAAAAAAGAAATCTTCAATCTCCTTCCTGGAGGATTTAAGCTTGCCTATCAGCTTTCCTCAGTTCTTCCTGGTTTCCTAGATTCTGTGGCTCTCCCTACAGTTGTCTTTTGCTGTGTAAGAGAGAGAACCTGAGTAGTCTAACAATCCCTTAAATTAGCTCTGAAGTAATTCTACTTTTAGCCTAACCATTCATCCTGCCACCACAATAACATGATGTACCAATTTCTGAGCCTTTTAGAAATTTTAGGGTGTGAAATGGGTTGCCTCTTAAAAACCCTGCCCCTCAAGAGGCTTAGAATTCAATTTTCTTTGCTCTAGTCACTCATCAACTCATCATCCATGCATTTTCTGTCTTCAAAAACTTTTTTTTCTCTTGTTAATGGTATTTTTATATTTTCTGTGTATTTCTACCTTTATTCCTTTATTGTCATTCTAGTGAGATTCTGGAAAGGAGCAGAGAAAAAGCATGTTTATTATAGTATGTTTAACTAACTAGAAGTCCTAAATATTTTTGAATTTAAAAAATGTATTCCCTGAATTATTAAAGGTTAAAACTGGCCTTTTCAGGTGTGTGTCTAGTTCTGTGAGTTTTAAGCACATGTAACTCGTGTACCTACCACCACAATCAGGACATGAAACACTCATTACCCCAAAGAACTCTTTAGTGCTACCCTCTCCTGACACATACCCACTCCCACCAGCCCACTTCTCCGTATTTTTGTCTCTTCACAAATGTCATGTACATGGAATCATACAGCATATAATCCTTCTTCACACTGCGTAAGGACTCTGAGTCATCCAAATGTCACATGTATCAGGAATGTATCCCTATTTATTGCTTAGTATTCTACTGTATGGATAGACCCTAGGCTGGTTTATCCATTCACCCACTGAAGGACACCTGGGTTTGTTTACAGTTTTTGACATGTTTGCAGATTTTTAAAAACACAATTAAAAAAAAAATTGTGGTAAAATACCTGTAACGAAGTTCACCATCTTAACCCTTTCTAAGTGTACAGTTTGGTGGGAGTGAGTACATTCGTGCTGTTATGCAACCATCACCACCATCCATCTCCAGAACTCTTCATCTGGCTAAACTGAAACTCAATACCCATTAAACAATAATGCTCCGTACCCCCTTGTTTATAGATTTTGTATGGACATAACGTAATACCTTAGAGAACTGCTAGCTCATGTGGTAAGTGCATATTTAACTTTATAAGAAAATGCCAAACTGTTTCCAAAGTGGCCATACCATTTGTATTCCCACCAGCAATGTATGAAAGCTCCCAATGCTCTGTATCCTTGTTAGACTTACTGTATTTTGGGATGTTAGCTAACTTAATAGGTGTTGTTATGTATCAAACTTTTTAAAATTATCTGAGAGAGTGAGTGAGAGAGAGAGAGACAGAACAGGAGCAGGGGCACAGGGTAAGAGAGTGGGAGAAGCAGTAGGGAGTCCAATGTGGGGATCAATCCCAGGACCCCAGGATTATGACCATGAGCCAAAGGCCGGAAGCCTAACCGACTGAGCCACCCAGGTGCCCCATATCAAACTCTTACTGCAAGAACTGTATCAGGTGTTTTCTAGATTACAAATAAGAAAAAAATTATTTTTGTGTGTGTGTTGAATTTTTAAAAATTCACATATAATGTATTATTTGCTTCAGGGGTTCAGAACAAAGATGGAAAAACTTGTAAGTCAAATTGCATACATCTTTCTCAAAGCTGATATAGCCTAGCACTTTTTATTCAATGTTTATCTGAAGAAGTATCTGAGAATTCTTTGTACAAAGAAGGAAAAGAAAAAAAGTTGTTTAAAAATTCCTAATCTTCTGGGACGCCTGGGTGGCTCAGTTGGTTGGACGACTGCCTTCGGCTCAGGGCGTGATCCTGGAGTCCCGGGATCGAGTCCCGCATCGGGCTCCCAGCTCCATGGGGAGTCTGCTTCGCTCTCTGACCTTCTCCTCGCTCGTGCTCTCTCTCACTGTCTCTCTCTCTCTCAAATAAATAAATAAAATCTTTAAAAAAAAAAAAAAATTCCTAATCTTCTTCCTAAAGATCCCTTTATTGGTTAAGACACTAGTGATGAAGATCATGAATATTATTCACTCTCTGCTAAAAAATTTAACATTGAGAATAATCAGGAAAAAAAGAAACAACGATCTTAAGCAATGTGAGTGCTTTTCAAAATGGTTTTCCTATGATTGGGCAGAATGAAAACTCAGTTTAGCTGGACTTCCATCTGACCTCTGTCATAAATGACATTTTTCCATACAAAAACTATCACTACCCCAAATACAAAAATGCTATCTAATTCAATTACAAGTAAAATTCATTAATTGTGGAGGAAGAAGGGTACAGGGTTTTCCTGTAAACAGGACAGTAATAGTGTGAAATGGAAAACAGTGAGAGGGCAATTTTTCCACCAATAGGTCATATTTTCCTTTTGCTTTTCTGTTACAACAATTCATAGATTTGTTTTCCCCTACCTTTTCCAGTTCCTTCCAATCATAATTTGTATTTCCAATAACCATTGCTTGTAGTTCATTTGGCTGGAAGAGTTGAAGAACTTTTCCTCCACAGACCTTATGAAAGCCCGCATGAAAAGCATCAAACAAGGAAGCCACTGATTTATTGAATATGTAATCCACATAAGCATCAACAAACTCCTGCCTAGAAATGAAAAAGCACACATGGCAAAGAATATAAAAGTTGTTTTTTATAGAGAATAGATACGTAGTCTCATTAAAAGTTTGAGTGCTCCTATACAGTTGTTACTTATATTTAAACTGAAAAAGTATGACTAGGATTCTAAGGGGACAAAGTCTTTGCAGAGGAGTTAATTATTCCTTCTATACAAAAATCCAGTAGTATCTAGGATGCATGTAGACTTAATCTATCATTCATAGCCTAATGTAAATGAGGCTATTCCGAGGTAAAATGTTATTTCCTAATGGGAAGAATGATGACACAAATGTCTATCAAAATATATATATATTTTTAAGATTTTATTTATTTATTTATTTGACAGAAAGAGACACAGTGAGAGAGGGAACACAAACAAGGGGAGTGTGAGAGGGGGAAGCAGGCTTCCCACTGAGCAAGGAACCTGATGTGGGGCTTGATTCCAGGACTCTGGGATCATGACCTGAGCCAAAGGCAGTCACTTAATGACTGAGCCACCCAGGCGCCCCCAAAATAATTTTTCAGTACTCACAAACTGTTGAGATTTATATGCCACCACTCCACATGTATCTCTAAAAAGATTCATCTGTTAAAAATATCAGGTGATTTAAAAAAAATAGCTTTGGGATTCAGGCTATTAGCAAACAACAGTCTGCTTTTCCTCAGGGTTCAAGGATCTGAAAACATTTTTTTTTTTTTTTAAAAGTAGGCTCTATGTCTGATGTGGGGCTTAAATTCATGAGCCAGAGATTAAGAGTCACGTGCTCTCCTGACTAGGCAAGCCAGATGTCCCAATAAAATTTATTTTAAAAACTAAATACCAAAAGGGTTATTAAGCACTCTTTTAGGATTACAAGCACAGTTTTCTTTTCAAAACTATGTGCATATACATACATGTACCCATACACACATAAACACTTCTGATGCTTTTTCCTGCAAGGAAACTATTAAAAAAAAAAGAAGTCCTCTTTACCTAATAATTAGCACTGCAGTTTACTCAATTTGTTCTGTTAGCCACAAATATTTTATGCAACTATCTAATCAAGCAAATAATGAAAAGGGGTGCCAGATGATTTCAGTATTTTTTACTCCTGTCTTCCAAATTAAAAAGGATAATTCTACAAATGGGAATACTGGCAAATTCAGTTATCTTAGCAGTTATAAAATTATTATAAAATAGTTCCAAAGTGAATTTATTTATTTATTTATTTTTACTTATTTGAGAGAGAGAGAGCATGAGAAGGGGAAGGTTAAAGGGAGAAAGCAGACTCCCTGCCAAGCAGGGAGCCCAATGCAGGACTCGATCCCAGGACTCCAGGATCATGACCTGAGCTGAAGGCAGTTGCTTAACCAACTGAGACACCCAGGTGCCCCAAAGTGAATTTAAAAAGAGGAAAAAAATGTTAAAGGAGGCCACTGTAATATAAAATTGGGTGGGCCTAAGGAAAAATCAATAGCATATGCTATTTGGCTCTGATGAAAAGCAGCAGGTAATTCTGTAATGCATAATTTTATAATTCATCTAATTGGAAAGTGAAATTTATCTGTACCAGTTAAGGGCCTTAAACACAAAAGGCTAAATTATTTTATGTGCTAACATTTTTACCTTCAACACTTTTATTATCTAAGTAGGAATGGTAATACAAAGATAAAATTCTTTAAATTGTTTCTAAACTAGATTAAAAAAACTGAACAAGAAATTTAAAAGCAGGAATAAACCTATCTAAATCACAAAGTTTTTCAAAACCATTTTTTTAAAAGGTTAGAAAAACCTAAAATTTTCACATTATTTTAAAAACAGCTTTATTTTTAATCAAAATAAGACATATGCACAGTTTAAAATGTCAAATAGTAATACTCCTAACAGCCAACATTTACTGAGCACGTACATGTGCTAGGCACTACTCTAAACATCTTAGAATTACTGCCTCATTTAATCCTCAAAATAGCCTCATGAAATAGGTACAATTTAACATCACATTCTACAGAAAAGGAGACTGAGGCATGGAGACATTCCTACAGTTAACACAGCTTCGAAGTAGCAGAACCAGGATTATCACCATTTGGATCAAGTCCCTTGCACAGCCAATAAGCTAGCTCTAAGGAATTGTAACACAGTAGAGAATGAACCAATTTTGTCCTGCACATTTAGAAATTTCAGATACTCGAAGGCAAATTCTTAACTTTTTGCTATCCCTTCTGATATTTACCTTCAAACTTCAACAACCTAATTTTATTGTTATTCCTTAATTTTCAATTTAAAATATAATCTAATGAATTGATTATCTACTGTTGGAAGGTGAAGATTTACATTTACTTGGCCCATTCTCACTTTGTTTCCCCCAAAGCTCCCATTACAACAATTTTGGTTCATTATTCACTAAAGTTAACATTTTTATGATTATAAATATTGTTCAGAATTATGCTAGAGTATTTTAGGGTTACCTGCCTTTTCTTTTTTTTTTTTTTTTTAAAGATTTTATTTATTTATTTGACAGAGAGAGATCACAAATAGGCAGAGGCAGGCAGAGAGAGAGAGGAGCTCGATCCCAGGACCCTGAGATCATGACCTGAGCCGAAGGCAGCGGCTTAACCCACTGAGCCACCCAGGCGCCCTTACCTGCCCTTTTTTTTTTTTTTTTTAAAGATTTTATTTATTTATTTGACAGACAGAGATCACAAGGAGGCAGAGAGGCAGGCAGAGAGAGAGGAGGAAGCAGGCTCCCCGCTGAGCAGAGAGCCCCATGTGGGGCTCGATCCCAGGACCCCAGGATCACGACCTGAGCCGAAGGCAGAGGCTTTAACCCACTGAGCCACCCAGGCGCCCTTACCTGCCTTTTCTTAAAAAGAACTTCTGCTTCCCTAATTTGCTACTTCATCTCTAACTTCAACAGAAATGTTAACCTCCCTTAGACTCATTCAACTCTAGGAAGCATCACATAAGGGAGCATCAGTTCTATTTTTCTTCTGGAGCCTTCCATCCTCTTGATTTCACCCACTTTGGTTGCTCTTCCTAAACCTACACACTGCTGTTCCTGCAGAAGCAATCCTCTTTGCCTCTCTTCTATATTGGATCCTATGTGTGTGTGTGTGGGGGGGGTTGGATCATGTGTCTTTCTCTTTCTTGGTTTAATTCCTTGTTTGGTGGAACATTCTCCTGTAACTTCTTGTGAAAACTGCACTGGAAGTACGTATCTGAGACTCTGGATGCAGGAAGATGTTTTAATATACACTGACATACTTAACAGATACAGAATTCGAAATTAAAAAGTAATTTTTTCCCAGAATTTTGATCTCCTAGCTTCAGTCTCATTCTTTAGACATTTGATGTTATTCTGATTCTTAATTCTTTATATATGGCATACTTTTTTTTTCCTGGTAGATTTAGGATCCTTCTTCCCCCTGGGGATTTTGAAATTCTATTTTGCCTTGGTATGTCTCCCCCCCAACTCTTTTGATGCTTTCAATTTTTTTTTAAGATTTTATTTATATGGGGGCACCTGGGTGGCTCAGTGGGTTAAGCTGCTGCCTTCGGCTCAGGTCATGATCTCAGGGTCCTGGGATCGAGTCCCGCATCAGGCTCTCTGCTCAGCAGGGAGCCTACTTCCTCCTCTCTCTCTCTGCCTGCCTCTCTGCCTACTTGTGATCTCTCTCTGTCAAATAAATAAATAAAATCTTAAAAAAAAAAAAAAAAGACTTTATTTATTTGACACAGAGAAAAGAATCACAAGCAAGCAGACAGACTGGCAGAGTGGGGGAGGAAGCAAGCTCCCTGCCGAGCAGAGAGCCTGATGCAGGGCTCAATCCCAGGATCCTGAAATCATGACCTGAGCCGAAGGCAGAGGCTTATTAACCCACTGAGCTACCCAGGCACCCCTTGATGCTTTCAATTTTTTTTTAAAAAAAATATTTATTTATTTATTTATTTGGCAGAGAGATCACAAGTAGGCAAAGAGGTAGGCAGAGAGAGAGAGAGGAGGAGGCAGGCTCCCTGCTGAGCAGAGAGCCCGATGCGGGACTCGATCCCAGGACCCTGAGATCATGACCCGAGCCGAAGGCAGCGGCTTAACCCACTGAGCCACCCAGGTGCCCGATGCTTTCAATTTTAAAGGCATGTTTTTTAAGGTATGTCATTCGATTCTGCAAGTTTTTTGATACCATTTCTTCAACAAATTTCTTTCAGTGATTTTTTTTTCCAATTTTTAATTGAATTTTTGATACTTAAAAGTGAATAATTTTTAATCCATATAGATAAGAATACTGATTTCAGTTTCTTTTGAAGTTTTGTTCTTCATCCTGCATTGTTTCTCTTTCCTTGGCGTTCTTCTCAACTGTTTTGGTTTTTCCTTAAAGGGCTATCAATCTTTGGCTATCCATTCGTATTTAAAAGTGAGGCAGTTTATCTAAAAAATCCTCCAATATACAGTGCCGGGGGTGGTGGGTGGGGGGTGTAAATCAATCTACTTGTTTTCAGTTCTGTCTTTTAACCACCCTGTGCCTAACTGTATGCAAATCCAAAGTCGTCTCCCCGCCCACCCACCAGCATATCCAAAGTCCCTTTAGTTCAATCTCCCCAGAAGATAAATTTTCAACCATCTGCCCATACTGGAAAGGTGAAGTTGCCAGGCTACTGTACTAATTAAAATGGGTTTTTGTGGGGCACCTGGGTGGCTCAGTGGGTTAAACCGCTGCCTTCGGCTCAGGTCATGATCTCAGGGTCCTGGGATCGAGTCCCGCATCGGGCTCTCTGCTCTGCAGGGAGCCTGCTTCCTCCTCTCCCTCTCTCTGCCTGCCTGTCTGCCTGCTTGTGATCTCTGTCTGTCAAATAAATAAATAAAATCTTTAAAAAAAAAATGGGTTTTTGTTTTTTACAACATTAATCTTTCTGTCTCCAGCATTCCCCTAAACTCCATATACCTTCTAACATCTTTTATTCTCAATGCCCAAGACTTTGGCAACATAAACTGGCTGTCTTCTTGGCTCCTCCCAGTCCATCTTATGTTGCAGCTTTCTCTGGTTGGCTGAAGTTAGTTACCCTGTTTTCTAGATTTCAAAAATGAGTTTGTGGATGTCCCCTCTCCCTTCTCTTTGTTTTGCTTGTTTATGATCTTTTTATCCCAAACTTCAGTAATGTCTTAAAGGGATTTCAGAAGCAAAAGGCAATTACTTCCTTACTAACCATTCAAAAAGTAAGTTTTATCTGAGTAAAAACTTAAGGTTGTGACATGTTTCTATATACACAAGAAAAATGCCTATGGAATCTTATTACTACCACTGATGCTGCTATAATTCACTTACCGATTTTGTTTGTTAACAGCTGTGTCTGCACCATTTAGAACCAGCTCTTTCACTTCTGTTGCACCAAAGTTTTCAACTGTGATCTATTAATTTAAATTTTTAAAAAAAGTCAATGTCAGACTCAAAACTTATTAGATTTTAATAACCTATTATTATATTCTACCTTTCTCTCATTAAATATAAGAATAAAGCTCAGGTAAAATTCTGCTACTACCATAAGCTTACTTGTGAATTCTGCATAAAGTCGTAACTAGAAATTTTCATCCTCTGTAGTAGTGTGAAATCCTACTGTGACTAATTAATTACAAATTACCAAGTGTTTGGTTAGTTAACAACAGGAAACTGAGTATTTATTATATGCAAAACTTTTTTTAGAACAATCACTGTATTAGAAAGGATGTTTTCTTTGTACACATGACAGAAGCTAAGTGTCAAAATGTATGTAGCCCAGACCAGCTTTGCATTCTTCTCACATGACAACCACTACTATGTACGTATTCCTAATATCTACCTTGTTTGCATTCTTGATCACAGGTGATTTTTCTAGTATGCTATTAATTGGATTTATAAGGATAGTCAATTATTTTGAAACTTTTTATTTCCCTTACTAGTCTGCTAATTTTCCTTTTAATATTACCATTCCCACCTTTGTATTTTTTCTTTCTAGTCCCTCTTTTTGGAATATTGCCCTCTTCTATTAGAACATTTTTTTTTAAGTACCTGCTATCTAGAAAACACTGTGGTGGTAGTGGGATGATAAGAGATGAACAAATCCCTGCTGTGGAGTAGATTATCCAGTTAAAGAGGAGAAATGTGTTATGTAAACAACTTTGTATAATAAAATAAATGCCATAATAGAGACATGAACAAATCACTATCAGACCACAGAAGAAAGCACACTCACTTCTAGGTGAAGGAAGTATGAAAGACCTCAAGAGGAAAGGTCATCTGAAAAGAACCTAGAAAGATGAGTCAGCTCTCAAGAGATTGAGAGGGGAAAGGATTTCTGACTGAGCACAGAAACTGGATAGGATACATATGTAAGTAAATATCAAGTTCTGAAAATGTATGGCCCTAAAAAATAGGAGGATAAGGTATGTGAGAGAGTATGTGTCATGTGATAAAACTCAGCATGAACAGGGGGACAACATAGGTTATAAAGAAAGTCATATTTACAAATTTTTTTGAAGCCCATTATAGAGCTATTACTATGCAAGCAATGAAGAGCCACTAAAAACTTCTGGGGAAGAAATGGCAGTGAGAAGGAATGTTTAAATTACCATAGTTCTTGAATATACTAACCATTCACAAACGTGGTGACTGATAAATTATAAATTATATTGTTTGGAACCCAATGTATCAGCCCACTGAGATAATCAAAAAAGGTTTAAAGGTAATTGATACTGCTATAAGTGAAACTGAGTTGAAGAAGTAAACCAATGGAAAACCAACCATTCAGTTGAAATGGGGAACTAAAAATTTGATAGTAAACAGAAAAAGTCCAAGGAGGACCTTTATCCTTGGGGAAAAAAACTCTTAAAATAAATTCATCTATTTCATCTTAAATCTACCTAATTTTCTTCCAACCGTACTATGTGTCAGTTCTTAAAATGATGAAAAAATGGGTAAACTTTTTGAGGGGGCATGTAGTATTTTTGGTAAAATTGTGTGATAGCAGAATCCAGTATCTGGCAGACTGAACCTCAGTATCATAAAGAAGACTATTTGGGGGAGAAAACAAATATACTAAGCTTTTAAAATGAAAAGAAAAAAAAAAAGAAAACCAAAGGTTTTACCATTTTCCCAAGAGTTTAATTTTAATAGTCAGATCATTTCATTCTGAGTCCCTTCTCATAATCCTTGCTTATTTTTTCTTCTTTGTCAACAGTCTACATCTGCCAGATCCTTATTTGTCAATGGCTTGGCATTTGGATGGGTAAGTTATTCACCATCCCCTTCACTGCATTAACAAAATTCTGTATCTTTGATTTGCAATTTCACTTTTCAAATAACATTCCAAAATATTTGCATTTTTACTGTGGTATGTCATGTCAAAAGTAAGACAAATGGTCAAGGACAAATACTAGTGTGAAGCAGAAAGGGATGTCTGAACAGGAATTAATCTTTTAAGTGGTAAGTTTATTACTGAATATTCTATATATAATAACCTTTGCTTCTCTAAACACTCTTATAATTGTAGACTCAAAAATGAATACTTGAATAAAGAGGTCCTCTTGTATTTGTAAAGGATCTTTAGCGTAATGATAGAGCACTAGGCTCTGAAGTCACAGGCTTGGGTATAAATATTATTTCTGACATGTAATGATTGTTTTCAGTTTTCTTCATCTGTAAAATAAGGCTAATAATACTAATCTCATAGGACTGTTATGAGGATTAAATGAAATAATGTACATACCGTGACTAGCATATAGTTAATGCTCAATAAATGTTAGCTAAAATGCGTTAAGAATTCCACCCATAAAAAAAAAAAAAAAGAAAGAAAAGAAAAGACAACCCAAAACCTGTAAGGCACAGCTGTTAAATAAAAGGGATGATGAATAATCAGGCTATTCTGTCTTTCTATCTTACCGTAAAATTAAGACAAAATGTTTCCTCAACATCATCTTCTGGGTAATCCAGTAACTGCTGCATGCTTCTGCAAAATAATACACGTTTCTTTGACGTGAAACATTATTGGGTATTTTGACTATTTTGGTTATGAATAAATACAAATTTCTCATTCATTCTTGATAAAATCCTTTTATTAATCTGTACTTTTATATTTGTTCAGATGGTAGATATACAATGGCTACCTAATGAACAATTCCGAAGGGGGGGGGAAATCACTCTAAGGTCTTTATCTCTTCTTCTGAATACAAAGGCCATTTATCCACCCATTTTCAACATTTGTTCTTACTTATATACAATTTTTTCCATTTTATTTAATAAATAAAAAGAAACTTTACATACTCCAGCTAGGAATGAAGGTAATCAAAAGTCCAAATAAATCATTTAACTACTCTCAGCAAACATTACCTTCCTAAGTTTATTACCTGATATTTGCAAAACACTGTTCAATGACTAAAAATTTAGCAAATGGTTTTATACATATTAGTCTTTCAGTAGAAAATTTTGGATCTGGGTAACACAAAGAGTTCTCCAATATCAGAAGGGCTTTTGTTTGTTTTAGAAATTGAACAAGAACAAAACACAATTATTCCTAAAAGGAAAGCTTTCTGTACATTTCCCGTTCCCTATTAAAACCCTTGTCACTTTTTGTAACTAACCTTCCAACATCAGGTACTAGTTCCTTCAAATCATCCAAGGATGGCTTCTTTTTTAGCAGTTTCTTATACAAAGCCAAAGGAAAATGGAGGTCCACAATAGTAAAATTATAAATTGCTAATCCACAGATAACACCAATCAAGTGGAACAAATCACTGTCTTCAAATGTCTAAAGATAACAGAAAAAAAAGCAGAAAGATGTGTTTTCTCCAAGTTTTAAAATACTAAATTCTTCTGATGACAAAAACACATAGTTGTAATAGAAAAATTTGAAGATATAGGAGTAAGTACTGAATAATAACAAGGGAAAAGCTCATTTTCAATCACATCTCCATGGGATAGTATCACGATTAGCATTTCTGCACATTTCCATCCAATATATTTCCTTTTTAAAAAATATTTTATTTATTCACTTGAGAGGGAGGGAGGGAGAGAGAGAGAGAGAGAGAGCAGGAGCAAGGGGAGCAGCAGAGGCAGAGGGAGAAGCAGATTCCCTGCTAAGCAGGGAGCCCAACCTGAGGCTTGATCTCAGGACCTTGAGATAGTGACCTGAGCCAAAGGCAGACACTTAACCATCTGAGCCATCTACGTGCCTCCCAACCCAATATATTTTCACAAAATAAAGATCTAGCTAAAACCAGACTACATGTATAACTTCACAGGTGGCCTTTTCCCCAGAAATACAAGCATTTCCACATCATTAAGCATTAAATTAATAAATGAAATGACTACTAGAACATTTAATCTGATTTAAATTACACACTTTTAAAATTTGGAAAACAAAAAGCATAAGAAATTGTAATCACTTAGAAACAAGAATTTAAACAATATTTTTATGTATTTCCATTCACTGTAAGTTTAAAAAATAGATTAAAAATACAGTAAAATTTTCTCCTTTGTCTAATCACAAGTATTTTCTTGTATCATTAAATATTCTTCTAGAACATGATTTTTACTTTTGTACTTTTATTTTATTATTTTTTAAAGTAGACGCCACAGCCATGGAGCCCAGAGTGGGGCTTGAACTCATGACCTGAGTGAGATCAAGAGCTGGACACCCAACTGACTGAGTCATCCAGCAGCCCCCATAGTACATGATTTTTTTTTTTTTAGAACATTATTTTTTAATGACTGCATAATACTCTTACAAAAGTACCAAGGTCTGCTAAATTAGCTATTTTACTGTAGTTGGATATTTAGATTTTTAAATCAATGAATCATTATTTACCCCGATCTTTATTCAGTGAGCATGACAGTTATGAGATTTGGAGCTCGACCTAGCTCATTTGTTATCTAGCCTCAGATAAAAAACAGTATTTATTCTCATAAGGTTGTTGTGAGGATGAAATGGTATTAATGCATGCAAAATACTTTCAACTCAGTTCCTGCAGCACATGGTAAAGGGATAATAAATGTTAGTTATCCCATAATATTCAAAATAAGATGGTATCATTTCTGCATATACACACACACACATTTTTAAGACTTTATTATTTTAGAGAGAGTGAGTGTGCACAAGGGGGTGGCATGTGTGAGCAGAGTCGGGGGGGAGGGGCAGAGGAAGAGGCAGAGAATCTCAAGTGGACTCAGTGCTAAGCATGGAGCTCACAACCCTGAGATCATTACCTGAGCCATAACCAAGAGTCAGATGCTTAACCAACTAAGCCACCCAGGCGCCCCCTTCTGCACATATTTTTGTCCACAGTTTGGAATATTTGCTTAAGAAAAATTCTGCTTTGGGGGAGCCTGGGTGGCTCAGTGGGTTAAAGCCTCTGCCTTTGGCTCAGGTCATGATCCCAGGGTCCTGGGATTGAGCCCCGCATCGGGCTCTCTGCTCCACGAGGAGCCTGCTTCCTCCTCTTTTTTTTTTTTAAGATTTTATTTATTTATTTGACAGACAGAGAACACAAGTAGACAGAGGCAGGCAGATAGAGAGGAAGGGAAGCAGGCCCCCCGCTGAGCAGAGAGCCCGATGTGGAACTTGATCCCAGGACCCTGAGATCATGACCTGAGCCGAAGGCAGCGGCTTAACCCACTGAGCCATCCAGGCGCCCCTGCTTCCTCCTCTTTCTCTGCCTGCCTCTCTGCCTACTTGTGATCTCTGTCTGTCAAATAAATAAATAAAATCTTAAAAAAAAAAAAAAAAGGAAAATTCTGCTTTGTAAAAAGATTTTAGAAGTCAAATGACAGTTAAGCATACCTCAAAACTTTTTGTTCACACCTACTCCAATTTACTCTGACATTTGTAGTCTAGGAAAATGTCTACCTTTCCACATTTTAATCTGTATACAAACAAACATGCATTTTTACTTGAGTTAAAAAAATGAAAACTTGGGGCACCTGGGTGGCTCACTTAAGCACCCAACTCCTGATTTCAGTTCAGATCAAGATCTTAGGGTTCTGATAGTGAGTCCCCCCTCCATCAGGCTCCACGCTAGGTGGGAAGACTGCTTAAGATTCTTTCTCTCACTCTGTCCCTCCCCAAACAACCCCCAAAAAGAAAAAAAGAAAAAAACTTGTTTTAGTATATACTTTCGTCTATTAGTGATACTGAAAATGAGGGATTTGTGTGTAATTGTGAAATGCCTCTTTGTATTCTTGGCCCATTTACCTTTCAGGGGCCAGTGTTATCTTTCTTTGGTGCAAAAAAGACGATTTTATTACAGCACGGATCCGTGGGCAGAAAGAGCTGCTGCCGCTAGTATTTTCTTATATATATTTATATTTGAATTCTTCATATACCAGGAGTTAATATTACCCCATGTCATATTTGTTAAATATATTCCAGACTGCTATATGCTTTTTAATAATCTTGCTTTTGTTATGCATAACTGTCACATTTTTCCCCAGTGATCAAATCTTTTTCCTCTGTGATGTCCTATAACTGTGTTTAAGTTTAGAAAGTCCTTTTTTTAAATAGGGCAGATTGAATAATGTTAGTTAATCTCTCTTCCTCCTGAAATCCCTGTAAATGAGAATAAAGGAATAAAAATGATATATACCCACAAGCAAAAAAGAATAGGGATGGTTTTAATATCATTAAAGAGATGCTAATATTTTAAAATATGAAAAGTAAGACAGATGGCTGGTACCTGACTCAGTAAAGCAGAAGAAACTTAAACAGTAGATTGCTAAGAGAAAAGCCAATGAGAAGCTAATTTGTACTTCACGCTGAAGAACTGGAAGTACCAAAGAAATAACTTTAAAGTCAAGTAGCTAAGCTAGCTCAGTTGGTAAAACATAAGACTCTGAAAGTCAGAGGTACTCAGGTAGGCTGAAAACTAGTATAAGTGGTAAAAAGTCCCTTGCTTTTCTGCAAAGGACAAGCCAAAGTGGCTCTGGATTCTCAAACAAGTGATACCTTTAAAACAAAGGGATCAAAGGGTTCAAGGGGATAAAGAGGTACAAACCTCTAGTTATAAAATAAGTCACAGGGATATAAACTGCAGCACACAGAACATAGTCAATAATGTTTTAAATAACTTTGTATAGTGACAGATGATAACTACACTTACTACAATGAGCACTCCATACTGTACATACATGCTAAATCACTATGTTATATACCTGAAACTGAGGTCAACTATTCTTCAATTAAAAACGTAATTTAGGAAAAAAAAAACGTAATTTAGGGGCACCTGGGTGGCTCAGTGGGTTAAAGCCTCTGGCTTCAGCTCAGGTCATGATCCCAGGGTCCTGGGATCGAGCCCCGCATCGGGCTCTCTGCTCAGCAGGGAGCCTGCTTCCTCCTTCTCTCTCTCTGCCTGCCTCTCAGCCTACTTGTAATCTCTGCCTGTCAAATAAATAACTAAAATCTTTTAAAAAAATAAATAAATAATAAAAACGTAATTTAAAAGATTAAAATGTAAAATACACACACAAAAAACAAGATGATCAAATGAAGGCATGTATAGTTAACAATGAGAATCCTAGCCTCCCTTTCCAGTGTTCAGAACACTACCATAACACTGGTAAAAAAACTCTGGTCAAAGAGTAAAAAACACAAAGAGTGAAAAATTATGTATGTTGACATTTGAGGGTTCCCTCTTCAAATGCCCATATCTAATCACTCTATGAATGGGAACTTTAAATCATAATGTGTGTGCCCACAGGCACTGGGTGGCTCAGTTAATTAAACATCTGACTCTTGATCTCAGGGTTTTGAGTTCAAGCATGGTGTTGGGTTCCATGCTGGGCATTGAGGGGTTCCATGCTGGGCACTGAGCCTACTTGGGGAAAAAAGAAAAAAATTTATATGCACATCTAAGTAGCTTTTCAGTGTCACATTCTTAAAAATGTGAATAAAAAGTCAAGGGTCAGGGGTGCCTGAGTGTCTCAGTGGATTAAAGCCTCTGCCTTTGGCTTGGGTCATGATCTTGGGGTCCTGGGATCAAGCCCCGCATCGGGCTCTCTGCTTATCCGGGAGTCTGCTTCCCCCTCTCTCTGCCTGCTTGTGATCTCTGTCAAATAAATAAATAAAATCTTAAAAAAAAAAAAAAAAGTCAAGGTTCAGAAGAAAAAGACAAAAGAAATAAAAGAAACCTGGAGGTTATAATTGTTTTGGTGGGGGGAAAAAACAAAAAAATTGTCAAACAACAATAAAAATATGCCCCAAATTCAACAAAACTTATGAGGCATGAAAAAAAAAAGATACACGGCCCATTCATAGGAAAAAAAGAAATCCCATAAATGTTGAGACATTGAATTTACTAGATGAAGATTTTAAATAAACTTTCATTAAAAAAAAAAAGATTTTGTTTATTTATTTGAGAGAGAAGGAGAGAGCATAAGCAGGGGGAGCCATAAGCAGGGGGAGCCACAGAGAGAGGAAAAGCAGGCTCCCACTGATCAGGGAGCCCTGATGGTGGGCTTGATCCCAGGACCCTGAGATCATGACCTGAGTGGAAGGCAGACACTTAACTGACTGAGCCACCCAGGTGCCCCTAAATCAACTCTTTTAAATATGCTCAAATAGCTAAAGGAGACCACGGGGGCAGGGGGTGGAGAAAGAGAACATAACAGTACTGTCTTATCAAACAGAGACTATAATAAAGAGATAGAAATTATGGAAAAGAAGCAAGCAAAAATTCTGGAGCTGAAAAGTACAATAACTGAAACAATTCACTGGAGGGGTTTAAGAGATTTGAGCAGGCAGAAAAAAGAATCCATAAACTTGAAAATATGTCAGTTGAGATTATCTACTTTGTAGAACAGCAGCAAGAAAAAGGAATGAAGAAATATGAAGAAAGCCTATGATACCTGTGGGATATCATCAAGTGTACCATTATACAAGCAGCAAAGGGCCACAAAGAGAGGGGGAAAAAAAAGACAGAAAGAACCTTTGAAGAAATGGTTGAAAACTTCCTAATTCTGATAAAAGACACAAATCTAACACCCAAGCAGCTCAACAAACTCCAACTATGACAAACTTGAGATCCACATTAAGACACATTTAAATCTAAGAGTTGAAAGTTAATTATGACAAGTACTGAAAGCAGGAAAAGAGAAGCAACTCACTACACAGTAGGGCTCTTCAATGAGACTAAGAGCTGATTTCTAATTAGAAACCATGCATGCCAAAAGGCAATGGGATGACATATTTAAAGGGCTGAAAGAAAAACTTCCAATCAAGAATTTTATATCCAGGAACTCTCTCTCATATTAAAAAAACAAACAAAAAAACAAACTGAATTTGTCGCTACTAGACCTTCCTTACAAGAAATGCTAAAGTCCATCAGCTGAAAGGAAAGGATGCTACACAGTAACTTAAAGTCATACAAAGAAATAAAGAACTCTGCTAAAGGTAGCTACACAGGTAAATATAAAAGTTAAAATTACAGTATTTTTTTTTCCCTAAAGATTTTATTTATTTATTTGACAGAGAGAGATTACAAGTAGGCAGAGAGGCAGGCAGAGAGAGAGAGAGAGAGAGAGAGGAGGAGGCAGGCTCCCTGCAGAGCAGAGAGTCCGATGCAGGACTTGATCCCAGGACCCTGAGATCATGACCGGAGCCGAAGGCAGCGGCTTAACCACTGAGCCACCCAGGCGCCCCAAAATTACAGTATTTTTGATGTATAACTTTTTCATGTATAAGGTTCAAAACTCAAATGTATAAAATAATTACAAATCTACATTAACGGGCACACAATGTATAAAGCTGTAAAGTGTGACAATAACAAAGAGAACGGAACAGAGCTGTTCTAGGAACAGTTTCTGTACACTACTAAAGTTGGTATTTTTTTTTTTTTAAAGATTTTATTTATTTATTTGAGAGAGACAGTGAGAGAGAGCATGAGCGAGGAGAAGGTCAGAGAGCGAAGCAGACTCCCCATGGAGCTGGGAGCCTGATGTGGGACTCGATCCCGGGACTCCAGGATCATGCCCTGAGCCGAAGGCAGTCGTCCAACCAACTGCGCCACCCAGGCGTCCCCTAAAGTTGATATTAATTCAAACTAGACTGTTATAAATTTAAGGTATTAACTGTAACCCTCAGAGCAAGAACTAAGGAAATAATAGATCTCTCTCTTGCTCTCTCTCAAATAAATAAAATTTTTAAAAATATATTTTATTTATTTAACAGAGATCACAAGTAGGCAGAGAGGTGGGGAGGCAGGCTCCCTGCTAAGCAGAGAGCCCAATGTAGGGCTTGATCCCAGGGCCCTGAGACATGACCTGAGCCGAAGACAGAGGCTTTAACCTACTGAGCCACCCAGGCACTCCTCAAATAAATAAAATCTTTAAAAACAAACACACAAACAAGCAAACAACTTGAAATGTAAATGAATTAAATTCCATAATCAAAAGGCAGAGACTGGCAGAAAGGATTTTTAAAAAACAAAGCCCTCTTCAATGATAGCTGGTCCCTAATTTACAATGTTTGACATGATTTTTTTGTTTTACAGTGGTGCAAAAGAGATCTGTACCAGTAGAAATCATACTTCAAGTTTTAAATTTTGCTCTTCTCCTGGGCTAGCAATATGCAGTATGATAATCTTGTGATGTTGAGCAGAGACAGTAAGCCACAGCTCCCAGTCAGCCATGCAATCATGAGGGTAAACAAATAATACACTTAAAATCCTTGTGCTTATACAACCATTTTATTTTTTCACTTTCAGTACAGTATTCAATAAATTAGGTGTGATATTCAACACTTGGTTATAAAATAGGCTTAGTGTTAGAGATGATTTTACCCAATTGTAGGCTAATATAAATGTTCTAAGCATTTTTTTAAAGATTATATTTATTTGAGAGACAGAGAGAGCATGACTAGGAGGAAAGGGGCAGAAGGTGAGGGAGAAGCAGACTCCCCACTGAGCAGGGAGCCCAACGCAGGGCTCAATCCCAAGACCCTGGGATCATGACCTGAGCCAAAGGCAGACACTTAAACCAACTGAGCCACCCAAGTGCCTCTGTACTGAGCATATTTAATGTAGGTTAGGCTAAGATATAATGTTCAACAGGTTAGGTGTATTCAATGCCATGCTGAACTATAAAATTTCCAACTTACAATGGGTTTATTGGAACATAACCCCATTTTAAGTCTAGGAAGATCTGCATATGCTGTCTATAAACCTCACTCTAAATCCAAAGACACTAGATTGAAAGTGAAAGTTTGAAGCAATGATATGCCTAGTAAATAATAACCAAAACAGAGCTGAGTGGCTATACTAATATGAGACAAAAATAGACTTTAAATTAAAAAGCGTCAATTTTCCAAGAAGATAATAACATTTAAAAACGTCTACATACCTAACAATATAGCTTCAAAATATATGAAGTAAAAACTGACACAATTAAAGGGGAAAATACAGCTCTAAAATAATAGGTGGAAGTTTCAATATCCCACTTTCAATAAAAGATATGACAATCAGACAGATGATCAATAAGGAAATAGAGAACTTGAAAAATACTATAAAACAACCATACCTAATTGCTATAGAACATTCCATTCCACAGCAGAATACACCACGCTTCTTAAGTACATGTGGAATATTTTCCAGGAGGGAACATATGTTAGGTCAAAAACTAAGTCTCAATAAATTTAAAGAGACTAAAATCATAAAAAGTGTATTTTCAGACCCCAAGAATAAAACTAGAAATCAACAGTAAGTTGATTGGCTCGGTGGCTCAATGGTTTAGCTTTCATCGTTGGCTCAGGTCATGATCCCAGGGTCCTGGGATCGAGCCCTCTCTGCTCAGCAGGGAGCCTGCTTCCCTTGCAATCCCGCCTGCCTTGTGATCCATCCCCGCCCCCTGTCATATAAATAAATAAAATCTTAAAAAAAAAAAAAAAAGAATAGACAAGTCCATAAGACAGATAGTAGAGTAGTGGTTGTCAGGGGCTGGAGGGAGACAGAAATGGAGAGTAACCACTTAATGTGTACAAGTTTCCTGTTGAGGTGATGAAATGTTCTGGAACTATCTGTGGTGATGGCTGCACAACAATGTGTGAATGTACTAAATGCCACTGAATTGTACATTAAAAAAACTCCTAAAATGGTCAATTTTTGTTATATGAATTTTACCTCATTAAGAAATATTTCTAAGAGCATATGGCCCTCTGCATTCTCCCTCTCCTTGTCAGTCAGGACTGAGCTTTTAAAAGATTTATTTATCTGACAGACGGAGATCACAAGTAGGCAGAGAGGCAGGCAGAGAGAGGGGGGGAAGCAGGCTCTCTGCTGAACAGAGAGCCCGATGCGGGGCTCTATCCCAGGACCCTGAGATCATGACCTGAGCCGAAGGCAGAGGCTCAACCCCCGGAGCCACCAGGCGCCCAGGAGCTGAGCTTTTAGCCAAGTATAGGAAGAAGACTGACTATTATGTAGGGTCCACTGAGTAAATATCTTGAAGATGCTAGCTATGAACTTTCTGTTTTAAATCACGTAAAATAGAAAAGGAGGCTAGAGTAAGTTCAATGATGTTTGCACAGAGTTAGAAGTATCAAGGGGTGTGCGTGGGTGGCTCAGTCAGTTAAGCGCATGTGTTCAGCTCTGGTCATGATCTCAGGGTCCTGGAATAGAGCCTTGCATCAGGCTCCCTGCTCAGCAGGGGGTAGCTTCTCCTGCTCCCTCTCCCTCTGCTCCTCCCCTCACTCATGCACACTTTCTCTCAAATAAATAAAATCATAAAAAAAAATAATTAGAGGTATCAGTATGATCTTGTGTCTGAAAACCATATATATGTTGGACACCATGAGATATGTACATGTCTGTATACATATTTACAGCTCCTAGTTCTGTCTGCTGAGAATCTGAAAGCAACGACTCCCTGGTAGTAGTGAGTATACTTAGCATGCAGAGCGTGATTTCTAAATACCACTTCCACCTGAAGAAGTCAGGGCTTTTAAGGAGAAAAGGCTAATACCAAGGCTGGGGTAAACACAAGAAGAGCCTGGAACATTTGTTGTACTAAATGTAAAGAATAAATTAAGGAAAAATAGGGACATGTCAAAAGTACACAAGAGAGGAACCAGTTCAACAGGACTTCAATTGGTCAAAACAAGATATAACTGAAAAGTCTCACAAAGATCTGTGATAAAGCTTGCTAAGACTGCCGCTCCTCTGGTTTCAAAACAATATCCCTCTGTAGAACTGAATAAAGGCCCACAGAACTCTTTGTGTTCCTACCAGGACAGGCCTCCAACTTATGTACCCTCTCAAGTTCTATCTGCCATATCATTAACAAACTACCTTAAGAGACCAAGCCAAGGAGACTGTAATTCAATCAGATTGACCACCTAGTGGGACAACTGGGTGGCTTAGTCAGTTAAGTGTCTGCCTTTGGCTCAGGTCATGATCCCAGCGTCCTGGGATTGAGCCCCATGTCAGGTTCCATGCTCAGCGGGATGTCTGCTTCTCCCTCTGTCTGCGCTGCTCCCCTCTACCCCTGCTTGTGCTCTCTCTCTCTCTCTCTCAAATAAATAAGCCTGGGTGGCTCAGTTGGTTGGACGACTGCCTTCGGCTCAGGGCGTGATCCTGGAGTCCCGGGATCGAGTCCCACATCGGGCTCCCAGCTCCATGGGGAGTCTGCTTCGCTCTCTGACCTTCTCCTCGCTCATGCTCTCTCTCACTGTCTCTCTCTCTCGAATAAATAAATAAATAAAATAAATAAATAAATAAATAAATAAATAAAATTTATAAAAACAAAACAAACACTCCAACCTATAGAGCTCTCCCTAGACAAAGATGGGATAATATGAGCATCAATAAAGATAGTAACTACAACGGACTAAAAACATCAAAAATATTAAATCCATGAATAAATAATATTTGAAAACAAAACTAAAAAACACATGGTCACCACTGAATTATGCCAATGAACAGATTTATTCTTCTGCAAAATTAGCAACTGAAGTAAGAGAATCCTTCCCCATATGAATTACACTACTAAAGAACCAAATAGTAGATGCAGGTATATTTCTCAATATAGAAGTATCCAAGCCAATAAAATAAAAAGAAATTAAAGAGTAGCACCATTTTTACAACCTAATAAATTAATGAGTGTAGGCATTGATCATCAATGACTGCTAACATCACAAAGGACAGTGAGCCTCCTGAAACAATAAATAACACAACAAGGTTTTTAGAACCAATAGTAAATATTCTATTAAAATTTCTTTCAACTCATTCTATAACTGAACCATCTCCCAAGGGTAGCAAATTTGCTCTATAAGGGAATAGAGGGTAAATATTCTAGGCTTTGTTGATCATAGGGCCTTTGTCTTAACTATTCAACTCTGTCTCTTCCAGTTGTAGCTAGAAAGCAGCCATGAACAACAGGCAGATGAGTGGACATGACTTTCTCTACAAGAACATGTGTGGAGAACTTATCTTATGGACTATAATTTGCTGAGTAGTTACCTCTGCCCTAAATGATAAGGTAGAGAAATCAATGACTGCTAATAATAAATTAATTTTTCCCAGAAGAAAAGTTTATCTGGTAATTATTATTTAATCCTCAAATCTCAATCAGCAGAAGGAAAGGTCACCGTCACTCTCAGGCTGACTACTCCTTTAACTTATTTTGCTAATCTGAAATGTGTCAGAAGTATTAAGGTGTTCTGATGACTCTGAGTCCAAAAGTTTGTAATTTTTCAAACTGTAATAAAGCAAATCTCTGAATGTTAGGAATCTAGTAAATTTTATTTACTGAGTCAACTTGACACATGTAGGTATACATACATAGGAATATACACAGAAATAATTTAGACAGTTGGACCTCACCTTATCAGAAAACCAAATGAGCCTGGAATCTTCGTAATACCTAAACATGCCATACTTAGGATCCAACAATTCCCTCATGATGAGCAAGAAAAATTCTTTGCGTACTCCTCCTGCATCAACAGCATCTTCTCCAACAAATATAACCTGAAACAGCATAATGTAAATACTGAATGTAAAGAAATGGAAGTATATTCTGAAGAGCTGAGAGCCCATAACATGTAATTTATTAACAATAAATGCTCAGCAATTAACAGTTTTAAAAAATTTAGAAGTTTTATTAAGTTTCAAAGATACTTATAAAACTTAATTTTTTAAAACTATTAACTGCTGAGCATATATTGTAATATATATGTAGTAGAAAACATCAAATTACCTTGAGTGGCTTTTTGTAGTCTATATTCTTTGTTTTCCTAAGGACTTCCATTGCATCTCCTACAATATTTTCTCTACGCACGACCAGAATTAAGCAGGGATTCACAGATTCAATCACTGGGAGAAAAAGAGAGGAGACATTCTGTCTGTGGGCCTGGTCAATAGCCATCTAGAAAACAAAAGATTAAAATTTTAATAGCGATGCTACAAAGAAACTAATGTGACTGGGTAAGCTAACTTCTACCTATTGATTATAATCCTATATGTATAATTCCTACCAATAATAGTTACACTACTGAATTCACAGACCACCTAACACAGTTACTTAGTAGAGCATAAGAGCTTAATAAAACTGTATTCTCAGCATAAAGTGTCCTTTTGAATGTGTTTATACTGAAGTATAACTAATGATACCATTAAGCAAACACGGAAATACAGTATAGTAAATCTGAACACTGCTATTTCTCAAAAAATAACTGGGATGAAGAGTGAGAAGAAAAAGAAAACAGCATTAAAACAACCTCCAATGATTGTAAGGAATAGCCTGGCTAAGTAGTATTACAGAGATTCATCTAGAAGAGTGACCGCCACATGTGCTCACAAACGAAGCATTTGGTCTCCACCATCTAAAACCTTTGTTTTTTCCCCTATGTTTTTTCCTGTGTTCTTGTTCTAACATGGAATATACTATATATTAAAAGCACGAGGCAATTATTGTTTTAACAATAACCATCAAAAAACTGCTTTGCCAGCTCTTAGTATAAACCCTACAAAAATATTTATTTCTTGTGTTGATGAAAATGGACAAGCACATCTCTAAAATTCCCCCAGTATTTACAATTTAAATATCTGGAAGCATTTAAAATACTAAATGCATTTATTTTAAGGAATGAAAATAATTATCAAAATTGGGCAAGGGAATAATTTTTCAAAGCATTTTTAGAATATTAAGTGCTCAAGGTTTCTTCCCAATCTTCTCTAAGTCCTTAGCTTCTACAATCTGATACTCTATACCAGAAAACAGAACTCAAAAAACTTTTTAATTTACAGGCTCAAAAGATAAAGCAAATCTACTGTAGCTCTCAAAGTCATAATATACATCAGTTATAAAAATTCTCATTATAAATGAAAAAATGTTCAACATAAAACAGAGCACATGGGAGGACAAAGGGGAAGGAGGAGCAGGAGATGACCAATCTTAGGAAAATGCCTTATTTATTATTAAAAACTTCTTCAAGGAAACTTTGTATTCTCCCCTAACAAGTGATCAAATGTCTCTTATTTTACATCATCTCACCTCTAGCTACTCCCACCTTTTTACCAAGTATATAAATATGGAATATATAATGGAACAAGATTTGAAACAAGTCAATGTTTATCAAGTAAAATAGTAAAACTGTTTACAAAGGTTGCATATTTCTATAACAAAAAAAGGCTTATACTTTTTAGATATAAAATGATTAAAGGCTAAACTATTCTATTTTCATTTAAATATAAAGAAGTAGCTCTCATAAGAATACCCGTATCACATGCAACAGTCCTCTTTAGAAGGTACCAAAGGTACTTTGCAAAAAGCCGGACAGAATGTTCCCAAGGATTACTGACTGTAGGCAAACTTGAAATAATTTACTTTTAAAAATCTTACAGAAACAATTCAAAAACCATTCTCAATCAAAATATAGTATTAAACTCTATTTTACCTGCATCTGTAACACTGCATCTGTTTGTAACAGAGTAGTTTTTGCTTGGGCATCAAATACAAATGGGTATGTGCAGATTGTAACAGGGATATCTGCCAACTGGAAATAAAAAATTAACATTTTAGTACAAATTGATCTGTGATACATATTTTTGTAGGTACTGTCATTTCTTTTAAAGCTGATCACATTCTTGGTTTATTCACTTAATTGCTGCTCAGGAATTATAAATAAAACATACTTCCTACTTCCAAATATGGAATGTTTGGCTCTGTAGCGCAATGGATAGCGCATTGGACTTCCAAATATGGAATGTTTACTGATAATCAGATGAGGCACTGGAATAACCCCAATTCCCAACCAATAACCCTGATTTCAGGAGGGAACTGTATACTTAAAAGTCCATACAACTGTAAATTACAAGTATCTCCTGTTTAGCATATATTAACTCCGAGATTCAGTGAGTTAGGTTACAAACATATTCTAAAACTGGGGACTTCTAGGGCATCTAGGTGGGTTAGTTGGTTAGATGTCTGACTCTTGATTTCAGTCAGGTCATGACCTCAGGATTTTGAGATGCAGCCCCCTATCAGGCTCCATGCTGGTATGGAGCCTGCTTAAGATTCGCTCTCTCCTCCTTTTCCTCTCGCTCTCTCCTCCACCCTCTTAAAAATAAAAATAAAATAAAATTAGGGGCTCCTATGTTAACCCAGTTCTTCTATTTTAGGTCTACTCTAGCAACTGAGGCCAGTAATAAGCAATCTGACTGTCCATTTAACAGATATTTACTGTATGTCATTAGTGTGCCAACAAGTTCAAGAATCTTTCATTCATTCAACCTACAAAGCACAAGTATTATTTTCTCTCAACCTTTTAACGTTGAGAAAACGGACCTATTATTGCCATTATCACACATTAATCACTTTACAATTATTCATCCTAGCAAGTAATACAGTGATTGACTGACTGCTAAGTATTTTAACAATGCAGAAAAATACAAAGAGCTATGAATTTCCAGCCACAGATTCTTAAAATTGGAGAAGGATGTATTCCTACCATGTACCCAAAAAGACCATGATTTTGTGTCAGCCCTGAAACAAAGTCCCTTGCTGTAAGGTTTCTGTGAAATAATATACCATGATACAACCCACTTCTTAAGTGTTTAGGAAGTTCTCTTTATTCTGAATTCACATTTCTATACATTACTATGCATTACTTCCTTTTGTATTTCAGTCTTCAAGCCTATTCTGAAAATAATACGGTTTCCAGCCCTTCTCCTAAATGCCTTTTTAAAAATGTATTTTATCTAAGTCTCTCTTAACAAAAACAAACAAAATAATCCAATAGGCCCCAATCAGTATAGAATATGATGAGACTATCAACTTTTTGTTGTCAACATATAAGACAGCAGGCTGAGTTATATTAACATTAAATCATCATTCTTCACTGGTTGTCACATAACATTTTCACCTTGATCCTGTATTTGTGTCACTTTCTACTGATGGCAGAAAGTGATTTCACTACTCTGAAACTCAAAAACTACTGAGATGATTTCTAAGATCCCTTCTGGTTCCAAGTCTATGATTTCATAATCTTATGTGCTACTTCTGTGTGAAGATGAGGAAGCAAACAATATGAGGCCTACGATATAAAGTAAATTCTAAACGTTTCACTGGTTCAAGGGCTGGGAAAAAAACAAAACAACTCCCCCCCCAAAACAGATGTATGAAAGTATAAAAGAAACAGAAAAACAGAAGTATTAAAGTACAAAAGTATATAAAAGAAGTATAAAAGAAGTATAGAAATATAAAAGTGTTAAAAAAAAAAAGGTGGTTAAGGTTTGTTGATAATGTAAACTAAAGTGCTAGAACTTTATATATTAAGATGGTATGTTATACAAAGTGAGGAAGAAGACCATAATGGGTTTATTTAACTTTATAATCATTTTGAGTATCAATTATAGTTTAAAAACTGAAAATCATTTTAGTTCTGTAATATAAAATATTTTCTACCTTACTGGGTAAGCATTTGTCAGAATTTAAAAGTCTGCTTTTCTTATTACAAAGGACACATATTAATTTTATATTGGAAGACTTTAGGAAGGTAGAAACTATTTTTATACAAATACTGTTGAAATGCATTATATAGAGATGTAATGTTAACTAAAACAGAGGTTTTACTTTTCTTCAGGAAATTCCTCTGAAATGTTTAATAAGGACAATTCCTATATACTTATTAAAAAATAAAAGCCACACAAAACAGGAACCTTTCGTTCTCCTATCACTTAAGACAAAACATAGTATTTCCTACTCTGAACATGAGACTACATTACACCAAACTTACCTCAGTTAATCCATGGTTGACATCCTAAGACAGCAGTGCAGAATATAACAGTAATGAGGAAAGAGCAATGTTAGTGTCCAAATTTAACTATTTCTATTCAAAGTAGCATTTCATATATTTTTGCTACAGCAGAATACTAAATTAACGAAGTAGAATAAAATACACCTACAACAAAACTTACCCTTTGCACGTGCACCTTATGTATCTATTATCTATAAAAATAAGAACTTTGTTTCATATATCTTGTGGTCATAAACCCATTTGTAGAATTTAGGTAGAACAGGGAAAATAAACCTAAACTTGGTCTTAAAGATGTAATTTTATGTCTCAGTTACTCCACCTGGAAAATGGAGACCTCAGGACTTGATTAATTTTGACAAAATGTTTGAAAAGTCCTTAGTAGATTAAAATGTTACATGTAAACAAAGTGAAGAAAATTAAGCCATAACTTATTTCAACTAATTCATTTTAGTTTGTGTGCTTCCCCTATAATAAACTGTAAACATTGGTTTAAATTTGTCAGTGAGTTCTGTGAGAACTTGCAGCCAATTATCCAACCTACGGATGGGTTTTGGGACCCTCCCCCCACCAAACTGCATTTGGTGCCAGAAGTGAGGGCAGTCTTGTGTGGACTATTCCTTCTGGCTTTGCAGTTTGCTAAATGCTCACATGCCTCCGGGGTACCTTTGGAGACTTTAAGATATGAGCAAAGACTTCGTATTCTCTCACTATATTGTGCTAAATAAAACAAAAGCAGTATGAGCATAAGCAAAACATGACTCCATACAAATCCTGTTCTGAGAAAGGTAATTACTGATTAATATTTTCTTCCAAAAAATTCAGAGTACCAAGGTATCACTAGATAAATGCCCCTACTGGCAGCATTAACAAGAACATACTTAGAAGCTGTACTGCAGAGAAAGCCTTTAGATTACACTCAGTTTAATTTGAGACCAACTTGAACATCTGACATTCTTTTATAGTTTATTTGCAGGACATTATAACAGTGCTATTATTACTATGAAAGTGTACACAAGCAAAGAAAAACCTTTCAATATTTTCTGACTACCTATAGCCTGTTTGATAACTACACTAGATACCAAGACAGTTTATATCATGGGAGATTAATTTTTTTCTTAAGTAAATAATAAAACAATATATATGCACTTTTTTAAATTGCTACATGTAAACAGATAAAGGTGCTATGCCTATCATTATGCACTGGAGAAGTCAGTAAGATTGTTATAATTTATGGTGTTACTAAACCACACTAAAGCATAACCCAAGTTTCACTGTAAGCTGAAAAGGATATAGGAAATAATAAGACATATGGAAAACTGGAGAAAAGAAAGGCTTTTAGATATCAAGTAGAATGACGGTCTAGGAAAGCAGCATCAAACGGTAAGACAGATTAAGATCATTATTAGAAATTTTAATTTAAGGGTTAAGGATTTTATACAAAAGCTCAAACATTTTAAAAAAGGTAAATGCAAAAAGAAAAAAAGGTAAATGCTTCAACGAGCAATGTATGAACTCTTCTGGGAAAAAGGAGTTGCAAGGTAGTTGTTACATTAGTTGCAAACTTTATTCAATCAAAAGTAATATTTCAAAGAGAATTTTAAAAGGAAAACAAAGTCAAGTGGGGGTTGGAGACAGGCTATCATAAAACATGTGAGGTCAATTAAAAGTCTATTGCTAAAAATACGACATATCATTCAGTGTGTGACCTACTATTGGCTCCAAATCTACATCGTCAAGCACTAGTTGTTGGCTGTTTTTAGATGGGAGTCCTAAAAATGGGTCAAGGCTTGCCTAATTTTAGTTACTCAATGTCCTAGAAGCTGGAGAAAGGCTTGAAGCAATGTTCAAAAGTCAGGTTCTCATGGTCTGAAACAGACTTCACTAAGGACGGTTTTAATACCAATGTTTAATGATGGTTCCCATTATAGACAAGAAGATGGAGCTCCTTGGCACATATTAGTTTTGACAAATTACTAATGGCAAAACATTATACCATTGCTGGTGTCATCTTGATATAATGACATAACACAGGATTACTCCAAGAGGGCATAAAGAGGGGATACTGAAGTTAATGAAGTAATTCCAGTAAAAATGAAAGGTCTTGGTAACTAGATAGAAATAGGGTAACTTCTAAAACACGAATGAAGTGGAAATACGTAAACATAATTTGGTAATCCTGTGCATAAGGAGTTAATTGAAGCATTTAGTCAGCAAAATATTAATGCCATTAAAAATAACAAGGGAGCTTTAAAAAGCAAGTATGACCTTTTGTAGGAAGTATTACAGTTGCAAGGGAGCACAAATGTCCTTTTCTTTTTATTAAATGAGAAAAAAACTCAAATCCAGAAAGTACTGATGTATCTTTCCCAAACTGGTTCTCCCCAACTGTCATATCAGTCTTTCTAGTTTGCTGGTGAACATGTCACCCTGCTAACTCAGCACTGAACATAGGTAAAGTACAACTTTAACACCATAGAACAAATACAGTGATGATTTATAGATACAGCACAACTAATATCAAATAAGACTTGTGACTATATATGTAATGTAGCATCAAAGACTAAAAACTTCACCAAGTATTTCCATTAGTATCTACTTATATCTGACATGCCTTACATAGCTATATGGTTCTTGAAATAAATGAGTATGTATTTTTAAAAATGCGTAACATGAAACATATAGTAATTCAAACTAGCAGACCCAGCATATACCTTTTGATATTTCATTCTAAAGTCAATTTTTACAAATAAATATTGATGATATTTATGTACAGTAACTAGAAGTTTAAGAAAGAAAAAAGAGCAGAGTTTAGGAGCAACTATTAAAGTATTTTCAACTTAAGCAAAGTTAAAAGAGGGTAAGGAAATACACAACTATAAACAGTACCTAGAAAGTGGAGAAAAATCAAACAGCAGAAGAGAAAGAGAACCCATGTGCCATTTTTTAAAAAAGATTTTATTTATTTATTTGACAGACAAAGATCACAAGTAGGCAGAGAGAGAGAGGAGGAAGCAGGCTCCCCAAGGAGCAGAGAGCCCGACGCGGGGCTGGATCCCAGGACCCCGGAATCACGACCTGAGCCAAAGGGAGAGGCTTTAACCCACTGAGCCACACAGGCGCCCCCCATGTGCCATTTTACTTTGCCAAGAAATCAACTATAGAGGGGGTAAAAAAAAAAAGAGAAAAGCAAAAGGAATTCAAAAGATTCATACACCAAAATCAGAATTGTGAAAAACAAAAAAGAGAGAAACTTACACAGGATCAAGCAAAAACTTTATAAAAACAAGTAAAAATGGATGGGAAAATGAAAGGGGATGAAGTAAAGTCAGAAGTATCAGCAGTATAAAAGGACTCTATAAGAAAAGCAAAGAACTTTACAGAATTAGTTTTTAATGCTTAGGGATCAAGGAAGTGTATATCTGCTAAATTCTTAAAATCCTTGACTGGGAAAGAAAAGAAATGGAGGAAAAAAATATCTCAAAAGATTATTGCATGAAGACAAATATAATACAGGTAAAACAATTTCCTTGCAGTATTTAAAACGGTAAATAAATAATACTTAAGGACATATATTCCTTGTAATTCATAGTAATTACCTTTTATCAAAGAATATTATAAGCTTCCACAGTGAAGCAATGGATTTCAAGACTATAACTCTTATTTAATAGTGCTATACATGTATGTACATATACATATATGTGTGTATGTATGTGTATATACACATGTATATGTATACTTATGTATATACACATACATATCATCACAAAATAGCATGTGACTATTTTTAGGATAGATTCTTTAAAATTTTTAACTTAGAGTGTTAATGTGACAGTTCAGCCTAGCATTAAGACTAGTAATACAAACATGAATTTTATTAAAAAGACCCAGGAAAAAAAGTCTAGAGTTATGTGTAAATGTGAAATGTGAAAGTGCTATGAACTCTGAAAGAAGTTTGTGAAATCCAATGTATAATATAAATATAAACTTATAATATAAACTTATGAACTATCTAAGAGTTGCACAAAGACCTTCTTCAAAGTAAATGACAACTTTCTACTTCCAGAGGTAGATTGGAAGAACCCAAATCACAGGTTCTACATTTTGATTTCTAAGATGTGATATTAAACCCACTATGCAAATTAAATAAAGAACAAGCTTTCACTCATTCTGTCTACAAATGAAGAGAAAAGAAAAGCATATTGTTGAAAAAGTAGACTAACAGAGGGCAATCATCAAGTATAGCAAACATATAATCTGGAGAGAATGAGAAGCAAAGAAGAAAAGCCTAAAATTGGAAGGTACTCTTCTACTGCCTCCCCCTGAAATAGCTCCTAAAGAAATTCAGTTTGATATCACCACAGCTATATACCAAAAGAAGGTTGGATACAGGCCTGCCAAACTTGAAAGTAAACATTCAAACCACAGCTTTTCCACATAACACCAAGATTACTACAAACTAAAAAATGCTATTAGACTGCCATTTCTCCTACTTGCTCAGAATACAAGTAGTTTATGACCTACATATCAGATATAAATTCAGATGGCAAAAGTATCTAATTCATAGTGATATAGGATCATATGACTCTCTAAGACAATGTTTCTCAAACTAGGCTTGCAGATCCCTGAAGAATAAAATTTTAGGGGTCTATGAGTGCTCTGGGAGAATTTGTAATTTTGGTGTTTTTAATACCAGTATTTTTAAAAATTGATTTAAAAACTCTAAAATGAGGATAATCCATTTATAATCCCAGTATTACAATGAAACTCCAAGAGTTGCAATGGTAATAAATGTAATCCCACTGATGCCAAACAGGAAGGATCTCTGTGTCTAGGACTTCATATAGAAATGATAGCTGGGGTGCCTGGGTGGCTCAGTGGGTTAAAGCCTCTGCCTTCGGCTCAGGTCATGATCCCAGGGTCCTGGGATCGAGCCCCGCACCGGGCTCTGCTCAGTGGAAAGCCTGCTTCCTCCCCTCTCTCTGCCTGCCTCTCTGCCTACTTGTGATCTCTGTCTGTCAAATAAAAGAAAAAAAAAAAAAAAGAAATGATGTGCTTTGTGAGGGCCAAATGAATATGACATCTCATTCTAAAAGCAAATGTTTCGCTGTAGTTCAAATAAAGAAAGACAGCAAGATAACATTAGACACCTCAAAACAGAAATGACTGCCAAACAAAGCCTGTGAATAGGCAGCCAGCAACAGCCATTATTTTACCAAAACTTAAAACTATGTGCCAATCATTGGTATGATCCATATAAAGTGCACTAAGCACTTTATATGCCCTAAGCACTTTATATGGATCATACCAATTAATCTTCTCAGTAACTATAAAAGGTAGGTACTGTTATCCCTAATTTACAGAAAAAGAATTAATCATTTCTCCAAGGACATACAGAGAGTAAATGCTAAGCTTTTACTCTCTGTAAGCTGGGATTTGAATCCAGGTGCTCTTATGTTATACACTACTTTCTCATCATATTTAGGCTGTGAGGTGAGACTCCAGATCATCAAAACAATTATCCTCCACACTAATATTAACTTGATTTTTAAAATCTGTAGTCTTACTTATATAAATTTGTTATGGTTTCAGAGTTCTTTTAAAATCTAAGCAGCCGGAGTTTAGAACTAGTATAGTGTCTGTATATATTTAAATAAGATGATCATAACAATGTAAGTGAATGCTGGACTTCTTAGAAATTGTTTTACTTTAAAAGGGGTCCATATATCACTCCAGTTTCAAAAACACTGCTCAAAGACCTAGGGTCTTTGACCCTACATTGCTTTGTCTGGGCTTATATGCAAAGTCAGGATACTGACACCACACCCCACCCCATGCCATGGCTTACCATAATACTTCAGATAAAATCTAAGTTCTTGATCCTAATTTACTAAAACCCTCCATGATTTGGTGCCTGTCCATTTCTCTGATCCTTTCCCAGAACTCTTCCAACTTCCATATTTTAGACATACTGGCCTCTTCCTATCTTTCAAACATGTCAAGCTTGTTCTCACCTAAGATCTTTTACTGGATATTCATTTTTTCTTGAAATCCTCTTTGGTTTGATCTTATGTGGTTGCTCCTTGTCACTTAGAATATAGCTCATATTTCATCAGACAGGACTTCATCAGACAGACTGATTACTCAATTGCAAGAAATCAACCACAGTCTTTCTTTAATTCTTTTATTTTAGTTCTCGATAGACTACAAATTATTAGCTAATATATTTACTTTACTGGACTACTGTTCATCTTTCCCACCAGATTATGAACTACATAAGAACATGGCCCTTATCCGTCTGGTTTCTCATGTATTTCCAATACCTAAATTGATGCCTGTCACTGGAGGTTCTCAATATTCTCAGTATTTGTTGAATGAGCAAATGAGTAGACCTAAATCTATCGAAAGGCTACAAATCTGACCTAAACTCAATGATTCTTGGGGTGAGGGGGATCAACAAGTCTCTCCTCTAATCAAGATGCATATACCTAGGGAAGCAAAAGATGTTCTAGAAGTGACCTGATTTCTACAGATTAGAGTATTCCAAAATGAGCATGCACTAATCACACTGAGATTCTAAAACTACTATATGTGTTTGGTGCCTACTACACTTATTCCAGACACCATTAGAAGTACTGGTGAGTGAAATCATAGAGTGCCTATCCACAAGGAGCTTGCAGCTGGTGCCCAGCAAGCAATGAAAGGCTACTCAGCCTTCTAAAACTGCTACAGACACATTGCTTAAATTACCTACTTCATGGGGGAAAAAGTTGGCCTCAAGTATACTATAATGGTTAGCATCAAATCTGTTTTAGATCTAACTGCCTACCCATTTCTATATTAAAGTTCTGTGTGTCTAAATGAAGCTTTATAAGACTGCTATTATTTTAATGGGACATTAAGTATCTAGTTATTAGAGACTTAGCCACATGGGAAGGAGTATGTACACATGGGGATTTAGGTCAAAACTCCAAAAATTAAAAACTTAATGAAAGTGGGGAAACTGGAACCAATGGTCCTACAACTCTCTTCTGATAATTCTGAGGCACTAACTTCACAACATTCCTAGAGTTCCAGTATCAGGGACTCCAATATTCTCAACATGACAGAATTTAGAGGCAACCTCAAGAAAAATAAGTGGAAGTTAAGAATCAGTGTCACATTTGCGTTTTTCTTCCGTTTGGCTGGGCTTTGGTATAAGAGCAGAATGTCTACTTATAAATACTGCAAAGTAGCTATTCCTTCCCAATGTGTTTTTATTTCAAAAATAAGCTTTGAATAAAAGCTCTGAAAAAACTCTGGTGTTTCAAAAACAAGCAATTGTTTCTTTTCTGAGAATAAATGATACATAAAGATGAAATCATAAAATGCAATAGGAAACATACCATTCCATAGGCCTGCTGTTGGACCCAGTTGATATAATCATTCCTTATGTCTATTAATTCTTGTACTTCATGTATGTAAAATTTATCATACTGTATAATCTGTCCCGATTTCTCATTTACCTACAAAAAAAGTATAATTAAAATTAAGTTTAACCAGTACCTAATAAAGAGATTAAAAAATGTTTAAACAGAAAAAGTCTTGAGATTTCTTAGCTAATTTTGTCTTTCTATAAAAAAATTTTACTGAGTATCTACTATATGCAAAATGTTAGTTAAGTGCTATGTGAAACATAAAGAGGTCTAAGATGGAATATATGCATTTAGTACCTCAAAATCTACTAAAAAAAGAAAGATACTTCTTTAACCACCACATGAGATATGTACCATTAAAGTATACATGGTCTATAAAAACTAGAATCTCTAAGAACTTCTGCTTGGGGAATAGGAATTAAGTAATAATAAGAATAGCTAATGCTTGTTAAGTGTTACTCTGTACTGACATCTTAAAAAAACTAAGAGGTGATATTTGGGTAGAGCACAAAAAAAAAATGAAAAGAGGACAAATTACCGCCCTAGAAATTACTTACTAATTACAAAGGGGAAAAAAAAAATCCTTGCAGTGAAGAGCACTATCTTAACCAAGTGATCAAATCAATCACCACTGATACCGAGACAAATATAATGTTCCTGGTGATAATGCAAAATAGAAATACAGGCATCATCTATGAAGCAGAAAAACGTTTAACCTGAATCTAATCAAGTCTTAATCTAAATTCCAGTTCATAGGTAATACAAGAGATAGAGGAACAAATTAAACATCACAATAAAGAAATAATAAAATACTCTGATTGTAGGACTTTCGTAAGAAGACTGGCCAGGAAATCTCCAAACAGTTAAGGGAATGAGATAAAAAAGTGGAGGTTGTTGTAAATTAAGAGACATACAGGGGTTCTGGTGCTGGATACAGCAGAGCTCTTAATGTCAGACTAACCTCCTGACAACAACAATTATAAACTCTGGATAATCTATATAACCCCCAAAATCTGAAAACACTGGAGAGCAACCAAAAGTAAGCAGGAACAGGAAAGGACACAAGCTTTGAAAGAAGCATGGGTAATATACATTTTGGCCCAAGGGAGTACTTCCAAATCAGTGTGAGGGGTAAGGGGGTAAGACCTCAAGCACAAAGCAGCAGTTTTACCAGACAGAAGAGGCAAATGTCATAAAGTGAGGCAGCCAATGAGAAAGAAGAATCCCAGAAAGGAATCCAGAGGGTGAAGCCATAAAACTAGCATGCAAAGTACCCCTCACATCTTTCGCTTTTTTTTTTTTTTTTTTTAAAAAGCATTTTTATTTATTTGAGAAAGAGAGACCGAGCAAGTGAGCAAGTAAGTGCCAGCAGGGGGAGGGGTAGAGGGAAAGGGAGCTCAACTCCACTTGGGACTTGATCCCAAGACCCTGAGATCATGACTTCAGCTAGAGGCAGTCGCTTAATTGACTGAGCCACCCAGGCGCTTGCTTTGGCTAACCTCTCAAACTCTGAGGGCACAAGGTGAGACTTGGTGTGGAGGCGGTGGGCGGCGGGAGATATACAACCCAGCAGAAAGCAGCAACTGGGAGGCTACTCTTAAAGCAGACTTCAAGACAAGCATTTCTGGAGAAAAAATTGCACATTTGATAGGCATAATGATAAAAGGACTGTTTTATCAAGAAGTCATATAACAATTCCAAATTATCAGTGCTTTGAAAATACATGAAGGGAGAACTAACAGAGTTTGTTGCTAATTTTAACACCCCTCTCTTGGTAACTGATAGAAAAAAAAAAGGAAAAAGAAAAAACCACCAAGCACCAAAGATCTGAACAATTTCAACCATCTTGAATTCACCATAATAGAATATTCCACCCAACAACTGTACATAGAATGTTCACTAAAATAAGATATCCTGGGCCACAAAACAAGTCTTAATAAATACATTTAAAAGAATCCAAGGTATAACAAAGTATGTTCTCTGACCACAATGGAATTAAATGAAAAGTCAGTAACTAAGATATTAATTATAAGCATCTACCTTTGTTTCTCTTGCCATCATTTTTTTTGTATTGCTGCTTTTTAAAAAAGAAATTTGACTCAACTCTAGTTTTTTAAAAAGCAGCAATACAAAAAAATTTTTGGCACAACAGAATAAATAGGAATATGCCTGGATAGTCAGGTAGATGATATTATAGAATTACAGTTAATTTCCATAAGAAAAATAATAGTATTGCTGTTATATAGGAAAATGCCCAAGAAGAGGAATGCTGAGGTGACATCAGGATTTACTTTCAAACAACAAGAAACAAGTATATACATACACATATGGAAAAGCAAATGTGACAGCATGTTAATAATTACAGAATCTAGAATGGAGGGTATGTACCTATTTCATTTGTCTTTCAATATTTCTTTGTATATAAAGATATTCAAAATAAAAATTGAAGAATAAAGTGAATGAAAAGGATTTCAAAACAAAGTCTGAGGAAGAAAATTTTAGGCAAAGAGAAGAGCACGAGCTGAAAGGAAAAATTTCATAGGGAAATTAGGTTTTAGAGTCAATAAATGATAGACTCAGAATGGTATTTTATTAAAATTTTCTGTTAATGGTGTGAAATATAGTCACAAGTAAGTACAGAGGCTGGTGGAGGGAAATAAATCAAGATATTAAAAATTCAAGATTTCTAGATAATAAGAAAGAATGCAGAGGCTGTGGTAGCTAACTGATATCGAAAAGAGTCAAAACCAACTTCAAAATTCAAGCATGAGGAACTGAAAACACAAATTGGCAACACAAACACATATAAGTCAGGAAAAGAAGACAGTTTTGGTAGAAGAGGATAGCTGGGAAGGACAAGAAATTTGGTATTAAGTCATTTTTCATTTTAAAATGATGGCAAGAGAAAGGTTTGCCTAAAACACTTAACTGAGAACATTTTCCTTAAAGGAGACAATACTGTGGCAGGAGATGAGAGAGAGGCAGAAAGTAAAACAAAAAGGGCCAAATACAGATGACTAGGAAAGATGGCACATTTAGGAGAAGAAAATAAGACATCAAAAGAAACATGTACATTATCTCATTTAATCTTTAAAACAACCCTATGACACAGACACTATTATTATCACATAGATGAATACTAAGACTTAGAGTTCAAGAATCTTAACCAAGGTCACACAGCTAAGAGTCAGAAATCTAACAAAGACCTCTGTTACACACATGCACTTCTTTTTTTTTTTTTTTTAAGATTTTACTTTTTTATTTGTCAGAGAGAGAGAGAGAGAGAGAGAGAGAGAGAGAGAGAAAGACTGCATGTGCGCGCGCACAAGCAGGGGAGTGGCAGGCAGTAGGACAAACAGGCTTCCCACTGAGCAAGAAGCCCAATGTGGGACTTGATCCCAGAACCCTGGAATCATGACCTCAGCTAAAGGAATACACTTAACCAACTTCCCTGCACTCTTTATTTTTTTAATACACATGCATTTTGAGGGCACCTAGGTGGCTCAGTCAGTTAAGCACTGCCCGTTGATTTCAACTCAGGTCATGATCTCAAGGTTGTAGGATGGGAGCCCATGTGGTGCTCCATGGTTAGTGGGAAGTCTGCTTCAAATTCTCTTCCTTTGCCCCTCCCTATGCACATATGCACACTCTCTCTAATAAAATCTTAAAAACAAAAAAAACAAAACACCTTCTTAACTTACTATATGACAATTTTATTCCTCAATATATGTTCATATATATATATGCACATATGAATATATGACTATTTGCATAGATAAATGTGTGCAACATATATTTAGAATATATACAAAAACATACTTTGTATTAATGTTTAAAACTGTAATCAAGGGGTGTCTGACTGGTTCAGTCAGAAGAAAAAAAAAAAAAAAGGAACGCATGATCTTGAGGTCATGAGTCTGAGCCCCACATCAGTTGTAGAGATTACTTAAAAATAAATAAACTTCGGGTGCCTGGGTGGCTCAGTGGTTTAAAGCCTCTGCCTTCAGCTCAGGTCATGATCCCAGGGTCCTGGGATCGAGCCCCGTATCTGGCTCTCTGCCCCGCTTCCTCCTCTCTCTCTGCCTGCCTCTCTGCCTACTTGTGATCTCTGTCCGTCAAATAAAAAAATAAAATTTTGAAAAATAAATAAATAAACTTTATTTTATTATTTTCTTCTTAAGATTTTATTTATTTATTTGACAAGGGGCAGGGGGGAGAGCACAAGCAGGGACAGTATCAGGCAGAGGGAGAAGCAGGCACCCACTGAGTAGGAAGCCCAATATGGGGTTCAATCCCAGGACCCTGGGATCATGACCAGACAAAGGCAGCCACTTAACCAACTAAGCCACCCAGGCACCCCAATAAATAAACTAAAAAATTTTTTAAATTAATAAATAGTCACCAAATATAACCAATGCTTGATCCTATGGCCTCCTCTTAAGGGAACAAATAACCCAGTTTAAGAAGCATATGCTAGTAATACTCTTGATTTCAGCTTAGGTCATAATCTTAGGGTCATGGCATCAAGTCCTGCATTGGGCTCCACATTCAGTGGGGAGTCAGCCTGAGATTCTCTTTTTCTTGCTCCCCATACCCCTGACATGTGCAAGCACGTGCATGTGCACTCTCTCAGATAAACAAATCTTTTTTTTTTTTTTAAAGATTTTATTTATTTGACAGACAGAGATCACAAGAAGGCAGAGAGGCAGGCAGAGAGAGAGGAGGAAGCAGGCTCCCTGCTGAGCAGAGCGCCCGATGTGGGGCTCGATCCCAGGACCCTGGGATCATGAGTCCTGGGATCATGACCTGAGCCGAAGGCAGTGGCTTAACCCACTGAGCCACCCAGGTGCCCCAATAAACAAATCTTTAAAAGAAAATAATGCTGCTGTCATTTTCAAAGTTGATACTTTTAATCCCTCTATTTGGTGACAAAAGCACTCTGAGTCTTTTTTTCACTGTTTGATCAAATTTATATCTGTGGTTAGGATACACATTTGGGAAAAACTGACCAGAGTAAAACTGCTATTTCTGGCTTTCAAACAAAATAAAGATACTTAGTTTATATATGGCAATCAAAACCCTCATCCTAGAGCAGGGGTCAGCAAACTATGTATTGCCTGTGAGCCAAATCCTGCCCTCAGGCTGTTTTTGAAATAAAGTTTTACTGGAAAGGAGCCATGTCCCTCCATTTACATACTATCTGCACTCTCTGCAGCAGAGTTGAGAACTGGTTTTTTTTTTTTTTTTGAGAGTTGAGTAATTTCAAGAGAAACCATATGGCTTGCAAGGCATAAAATACTACTATCTCTACAGGAAAAATCTGCAGCCCCTCAACCTAGCATCTTTAGCAAAGCTCTTTCTACTAAAAAATAAAACATACACAATAATTACACAAAAAACTCTGCCTTTTCCCTCTCCAATATTTTTGTTTATAAAAATTCACACCAACTTTTAATCACATTGGACCCTAAAATTTAGTGAGTCCTATACAAAATGACTCACATCTCACTGACCAATATATATTTTTATCTTAAATATTTTAGATTTTAAAAGGTAAACTGTAGTTTCCTTCACCAATAGCAACCAATGTTTGCAGTTTGCATATCCTGCAGATAGACGTTTTTGAAAAGAAGTGCTATGCTAGAATAAAAAACAATTCAGAAACCAGTTTTGGCTCAAAACAGACAAAAATCAAATTTACACTGGGGGAAATAATGGCTGGTACTTAATTCAGTCACAATGATTTAACTGAAGAGAAAATCAGTTAATACTGCTCTTAAGAAAAACAGGGAAGTTAAACAAGAAGACTTACCTAAAAGACCTGCATATATTTACGTATAAAATCAACAGTATAAATTTAAAAAAAAAAAAAAAATATATATATATATACACACACACACACATACATACATACATACACATACACACACACACATTTGTATGGCAGATAACACCGACATTATTTTCTCCAGAAAGCCTTCCTTTTTTCTTCAGAGTTATGAGCCTTCTTATGTGTTTTCATAGCACCCTTTATATTCCTCAATCTAGCACTTACCAGGCTTTATAACAAATGTTTAATTATATGTATGTCTATACTGTTCTATATTTATAATCTCAACAAGGGCAGAAATCACATCTTTTCTTTATACTGCATCCCTAATGTCTAATACAATGATAACATAGTAGGTTCTCAATAAACATTTTTGAGATGAATAAAAAAGAAGAAATCCCAAGTTTAAAACAACCTATATAGTAGTATTATGGCCTAAAATATACAAAATAAAATCTATGTATGTTTCATCATAACACTTCTATTTCACTTTTCATTACTGTTTAGTATTCTGGTTCATTAACCTCAGTTCAGAGGTGGTATATGTTAAGTATATATGTGTGCCTTATCTGTTCGGTTTATTTAAGTATTCCTTAACAAAAAAATAAAAATTTGAAAATCACTGATTTAGAAGATTACCATGATATGTAGCAATTAGGCTAGAAATGCCAAGTCAGTCTTCTCTTTAGGTATATCAGTATCTCTACAATGTACTGTGTCAAAACTCAAAAACCACTAAATAATTGAATGACTTGCCAATAAACTCATTTACTGGTAATTATATCCATTCCTGACAGCAAGTACCAGAGCTATCTTTCTTATAATACCATTTGGAACACTGGGAATGATTTTTAACTTAAAAGCTTTTGAAAGGACATGACATAAGGGAGGAACCAGTCATCCACATATCCTGAAATGATTAGTAAACACAGTCCAATTCTCTAGTTCCTGATCTAATTCGTAATCCTTGACCAGTAGGTCAAGAAGGCAACTATTTGAGGCAACTTCTAATTTTCAACCATGGAGCAAAGAGAAGGAATATAAACACAGTTGTCAGACAGAAGGTGTTTTTGAAAGTACAAGTTTCTGATAAGCAACTTGGGTTTCACCAAAAATGAAAATGAATCATCCTTGATGATAATATCCACAACTATCTATTTGTGGCAAATTAGGACCAAGGAAAGTTTTCTTCAAAGTGAGGAGGAGGAGAAAGATAAGTGATTGCCCTAAGGACTCCCAGTAAGAGCTGCTTCAAACATTAATGCTTCAGACATGATGTTTTAGACATTAATACCATTATCATTCTGCTTTTGAGTGTAACAACTTCAAACAACCACCCAGTTTCCTCATAACCCAATAAATCAAACTGAAAGTAGCTGTTTCCCAAATGGTGGTGGTGGTGATGGTAGTAACAAAATCAGTGCCTTATGAAAGTAGAATAATTACATATATTATATAATTTGAATAATACATTAATCATGGGAAGCTTTCAAGGCCAGTATTTTAATCCTTATTTTATAGATAATTCTCCATTTACATATATGATAAAGGAAAAGGCTTGTTCAAAACCACACCAATAGGAAGCAGCAAAAATAGTCTTCTAACAATAAAATGCTACCTGCGATTATGTAAGTATGAACCTCTAAATGTAGGGGCATAAAAATAACAGCAAACCCCTTTCTAAATATGTTCTATTACCATACCTGCTAATAGAGAAGTATATTAGAAATGGCAGGGACTTTGGAAGCAGATTTGCATTTGTATTTCGACTCTCTTATTTACTGGTTTATGACCTTTGACATTTAGATTAAGGGGTTTTATAAACTACAGAGTTTAAAAAGTTAAATGAAGAATATATGTAAAGTGCTCACATGAATTAATGTAGAAGGGAGGTTCTAATCTTGGCCAGTGTTAAAATTATTTCCTCTTCCCTTTTAGCCAGCAAGAACATAGGATCCTAGTTTCTAGCATGGCTCCATCAAAAAAGTCTCTGGAGATGGAGTCCCATAGGGTTCTACCTCAGTACAAGCTGAGGCTTCTAAACTAGGCAAAGAACTTAAACTACTTGCTCAAGTTAAGTCCTCAATTATTAAAAAGTTCAAGTTCTTCTCCTTCTCCCACCTTCCCTTTAACTTGTGGTAAGGAAACAGCTAAGGAAACCAATTTTTTTTTTAAAGGAGTAATTAATAAACAGATAAAGAAGAGAGTGAATAATTATTTGACAATAGGGTCCAGCTGACAAAGGAGGATTCACTGAAGTAACAGTAAAACAGAGTCCAGAGGAAAGAAAAAAAAAATCTAATTAATCTCTTGAATCCTAGACAAAAGGCACACAGAAAAATAGAAACTCATCCAATGAAGACAGAGGATTTTAGTAGAAGTTTACTGCAGAATTCAATTAACCCTAAAATGCTGCAAGAAAGCCTTATTCTGGGAAAGGCAAAAGAAAGAATGACTTGTTTTCCCATGGAAAGAAATGGCAATCATCTCTTCAGTTATAATAAGAGAATTACTAGGAATCCTGAACATACTCAATACCAAAGGAACTTCACTAAAGGAAATACCCAGGAACTTCACTAAAAGAGTAAGAAGGACTATCTCTTTTATCCCTTAATATTTACCTTCACACTAGGCAAGAAGGGTTTGAAAATGCTAAAGAAGCTATTAAGGAGAGGAAACTAAAGATTAAAGGTTCCAGTGGGTTTTTTAGTCATTCTAGAGGTAAGAAACATATGCTTCTCTCCCTTAGGTCATGTCTCCCAAAATAGCTTCTCAAGAATACCAAATGGCATAACAGAGATATACCTACCAGCTGTCAGGGATGTCTCAAATCCATCTTTAATCAAACAGCTGAGACTCTACTTCTTCATGTAACTTTGAACTGCTACAAGTGTAAAGAGTACTATTTCTTACACTGGGAAGAAGGGCAGGAAAGAACAATAGGCAAATTAATGAATTATATATGGTTCCAATTTCAAGTTAGTCATTTGTTTCAAATGGAATATTCTACTTTGATTGAAACCATTAGTACCCAATAACAAAAGGACTTGAGTTTAAATATTCATAATCACAACCAGGATGCGATCTCTCATATAATAACCACTTATAAATGACAAAAATCATATTTAAACTAATTATGTTCTTCACAAAGAAGTGTAAGGAGATTTCTAATTCATTAGTATGCTATTGTTCTGCCCAACTACAGAGAAGTTATCTACAAATGCCTAACAAAGTCAAGTAAGACCAAAGTTTCAAAGTATGTATTATTTTTTTAAAGAAAAACTTAACTTTTCTAAATATCTGTAATCTGTATCTCTTAAGCTAACCTAAATCTATAATATTAATGTTAAAATAAACATCATCAATCTATTAGGCAGCAATGAGGAAAGAGGAAAACAAAAGAACTACTGGACATACCCTATGCAATATTTCTAAAACCTTTAATGCAGTATGAAGAAAACTGTTGAAAATTCTTCTTTCAGAAGGGGGGATGCCGATCTTGTAGAGTTTCAAAAGATGTACCACGACTTCCTTAAAAAGTTCTACAATCTTGAGGAATAGCGGAGGTTCAAGTACTGACCACCAGTTTTCTGTTATTAAAGGATGAACATACAAAGAAAATGGATTTTTTAAAAAAGAATCACAATTTTCAAAATCATACAAGACTTTTCTTCTAAAAGCAGTACTCTTAACCCTCTCAAAATCCCAGAAAGATCCATATAACACAGTATTTTTTGTAACATTTCTAGAGTTTACAGACATCATCCTACTCTCAAAGAATACTGTTCTGAAAGCTCTCAGAAGCAAAAAAAAGTATGAAAGGTCTTCTGAATTCATTTCGTGGCTTCCTAAATTATATTAAAAACTCAATACTATACCTAATATTAAAAAGTGCTTTCGGGGTGGGTACCTGGCTAGCTCAACAGGAGGAGCACGGGACTCTTGATCTCAGGGTCAGGAGTTTGAGACCCATTTTGGATGTACAGATCACTAAAAATAATAAACTTTAAAAAAAACCCACACCACACCTTTAAAAAAAAGTGCTTTGAAAATCAGATGCTGAAGACCCAATATTTAGGGATCTTTTCAAGTTTTATCTTTCAACCTAGCATAAAGTTGAAATATTGTGAAGTACCACACCTTTAAAATGCAAGGTAATCCTGAAAATTGGATACTGAGAACTATGTAAAGTATTAACATGTTTGTTCTTCCCCACATATTTGTTTGTAGCTGTTAATTACAAACACCATAATCTTATGAGGCAGACAGAAATACAAAAACTTTTGACAACATGGAAGGAAATACTCTTGTGAGTCCCTGCTTCACTTACTGAGGATTCTACACTTTGCTTAACTACTTCCTCTGCTCACCCTCAGCCTAAAACTTTCTGTACTGATTTTATGACTTCTATATATCTTAGCTTCATAAATCAATAAATTCTATCAGCAAAGAAAGTACTAGGTTAAATGTAGCAAGCAAACTATAATGGCCAGGAGACAGATGGAAATCTACACAAATTGAGAAATTAAGTTGAGAAAAGTTTAGGCCAAAAAATTACAGTAGATAGAGACAGAACAACATGATCAGATTAATAGTAGACAGAGAAATAAAATCAAAAAATTAGCAGGTAAGAGATATACAAGGTTCAAGAAGGATTTAATACCCATCTTTGCTCAGTTTTAATTGTTCCTCCACCTTTACTTCTTTAATAGCAAGACCAAGAGGGACAAGGGAGAGGAAATACAGAAAATAGTTGGTTCTCTTCCCTGATACTGTCTCTGCTGTTGTTTGATTAAAATTTTAATATTTAACATACTTTGCCTCTAATAACCAGCATGACTAGAAAAAAGCAATGAAAGGAAAAACAGGTTTATTTTTCTGTAAGACAGTGTCAAATAAGCAGGGTAGCAAAATTTCAGATAGCAAAAAAAATTAAAAACTTATTAGCACCTTTATTTAAAGAGAAAAAATTACAAAAGAAAAAAAATCCTTACCAAGTACTTTCAGTGGTGCCTTTTCTAGGTTCACAAGAGCTGTACCAAAGGGAATTGCTATTGTTGTGAAATTGTTGGAATCACTCATCAGGGGGCATTCTGGTAGAGTAAGATAAAACCTCAATGCTTCAACATCAGGTAAGGAGCTAGTCAGTTTAGGAATAAGATTCTTCTCCAAACTAGCTGCCACCTATATTTTGACAAAAAGTAAAACCTACTTTATTTAAAATGAATGTACTTTCCAAAAAGAAGGAGAAAAATCATAAACACAGCAAACATAAAATGGTAAAAAAAAAAATGTATCTTACAATGAATCACTGAATGTGATTTGAAACACAGGGAAAATTAATGCCTAAGCATTACTAAGAGCATTTTAAAACTCTGGTGTGTAAATTTCAATATAAACTCTCTATAGCTATACCTATATAGAAACTTAAACAACATGGTAATGTTAAGTATTAAAGGTCTATTTAAACATCTGGAGAGGTTTACAGATATTTGACAGCTAAGCTGTAAATGCTTTAAAATAAAACCTTATTTAATTCTTATATTGGCTTGTATAATACAATCATAAACAGCACATCACAATGAAGTCTCTAAAACTACAAAGTTGGTTAGGCTATAAATATACAAAATAATAAAAAGTTCAACAGGCTACATAACAAAATGTAAAATACTTCAAGAACAAACCTGCTGAGATATCTGAGGATGATCAGGTTGTATAAGTTTGTGGAATAAAAGCCTAGCAGCATTCATATCAACCCCCGAAAATTTGGTACCTGTTCTATAGTGATCATCATTGCTATAAAAGAGAAACAAAAAAAAAAAAGAGAGGGAGAGAAAAAAATAATACACCCTTAAAGTTATTTCATTTATTTAATATATTACTTAATACAATAAATTTTAAAAATTGTGCATACCAAAGAATTACCACTTACCTAACAGCTAGAAAACTTCCATTTAGACAACCAGAGGAAGAAAATGTTCCATCTATTTCACTAAAAGAAAGTTAAAAAATCCCCAAATCACAAAATGAGAAATCCAGTGTCCACATTTTTTAATCAAAATATTTAATATACTGTTTAATGCCACAGAGCACTCCTCTAACCAATATTCAAGTAGTATAAATCAGAATTTTACAAACTGCTAAATTACTAAAGGTTAAAGTAATAGCACTTATCCTAGACTTTCTAAAATGCATCAAACTGATCTGATATTTTTTTCTTTTTAAAGCCTACAGCACCCACTATACTCCCAAGGCAGTCTCCCATCCAAGTACTAACCAGGCCCAATCCTGTAGCTTCCAAAATCAAATGAGATTAGGTGCATTCAGGGTGGTATGATCACAGACACAATCGATGTTGTGAAAAAAAATATTTTTTTTACATAAACATATACATTTAATTTTCTTAATTATACAGGATGGTAACTCTAATATCAGATGTTACTATTTTTTCTGAAATCCACTTTTTGGGGCTTTTAAGAAAAATTTTAATTTAGGAAAACAATCTATAATTTAAAACAGCTTATCGGGGCTCCTGGGTGGGTTAGATGGTTAAGCATCTGCCTTCGGCTCAGGTCATGATCCTGGGGTCCTGGGAATGAGTCCCCCATCGGGCTCCCTGCTCATTGGGGAGCCTGCTTCTTTTCTGTCCCTCTCTCTTTCTCTCTGTCTCTCATGAATAAATAAAATCTTTAAATAATAAATAAATAAATAAATAAATAAAAACAGCTTATCAGATATAGTCTCTCATCCCCAAAACCAACACCACCTGCAACAACAGGAAACTCTAAACAAGTTCATCTATAAGAAGAATATTCAAGAAAGATTTAATACTTAAATCTTTTAAGAAGCATAAAAGTTAAGACAGTGAACACTAAGAAGCTAGAAGTCACATTATTTCAAATCCAATCCTAGTGGTTGTGTTTAATATTTCAAGTTATCATTTAATATTATATATATGAAAGAATTAAAACATATAAATATATTCAAATGAGAGCTCTTAAAATATATTATAGAAATTCCAGACATTTAAACTTATGTGAACTATTTGGTGAACGATTATTTTAGTGAGTGATATTAATAAAATACTTATTTAAACAAAAACTTCTAAGTACAAGATAGCACTACCATGGAGGTAAGAGGTTGTGTTTGTGTTGGGTAGGCAAAATGTTTTTCTTACTTGGCTATCTCCACAGGCAACCTTCCAGAGGGGTAGCTCAGCCATTTTTGAATAAGAGCTTCATTCACAGTCCAGATCTGTTTTGAAGGATCAGGACATCTAAAGTCATCTGGTGGCCCACAGTTCTAAATTTAAAGTAAGTAGATTAGCCAGAGAGCAGATATATATATAACTTAAACCAAGACTAGTTTCCACTATGTATTTCATTTTTTTTAACCGAGTATACCTCTACTAAATACCAGAAACAGTACTTATCAACTGGATCAGAAAAATTCTGCAGACTTGGGGGCAAAAAAGTTTAAGGCAACTACTTTGTAACATACAAAGAACATTAATATGGGCTTTAAAAATTATTCAAAATTATCTGAGTTCAGTAATTGTATGACTACTATTACCTGGCGATTAGAGTAATGTGAAAAGCTTTGATCGCCCCCTGAGAAAATTCTTTTTACACAGAAATATTCTTCAGAATCTGTAATAAAAATAAGATGTAAAGAAATTCAAGATTTATATATTTTCAGGCTATCAAATATGCTATTGGATTCTTCCCTTAATAATCTAACTCAATAAGACATCGTATTCAGCATTCAACAGTATAAAATGACTTGGAATATTTTTATTATTGCAGAAAAGAGACTGACTGAGTGACACACACTGAATGATTCTACAAGTATAACGAGCACTTGGTAAGTCTGCAAGTCTTTCTTCCAGCTTGTACAATAAAGCGGTGTTTCTAGTCAATGCCTTTTTTTTTTTTTTTAAAGATTTTATTTATTTATTTGACAAACAGATCACATAGGCAGAGAGGCAGGCAGAGAGAGAGGAGGAAGCAGGCTCCCGGCTGAGCAGAGAGCCGGATGTGGGGCTCGATCCCAGGACCTGGGATCATGACCTGAGCCGAAGGCAGAGGCTTTAACCCACTGAGCCACTCAGGCGCCCCTAGTCAATGCCTTTTTTATCTCAATATATTTTAGTTTAAACTGAAGATGATGTAAAAATTGAACAAAAGGTGTAAAAGCTCAGAAGTAAATAAAAAGAATATTAATTTTTAAAAAAGAATGACAACAAACAAGTGAGTGTTAAAAGTTCTTGAGTAAAATACTTGATAATGAAAAATTTTCTTTTACTATAGCTGTACAAAAGATGACACACACAGCTCTTCATTGGCAACTTTTTATCAATAAAACCCAAATCAACCACCTGGGTGGCAGTCGATTAAGCTCTCTTTGTTTCCATTCAGGTTGAGATCTCAGGGCTGTGAGATCCAGCCCTATGTCAGGCTGTGTGCTGCTCTCAGTGGGAGTCTCCTTAAGACTCCCCCTTCTGTACCTCCCCCACCTGCAGTGTCTCTCTCTCTCTCTCAAAAAAAAAAAAAAATATATAAATCTTAAAACAAAAAACCCAACAAACCAAATCTAGTCCAAAATAATTAATAAGCAAATTTAGTAGCAGTAAAATTAATAAAGTTCTTTTTCAAAAAGATATTCAATGCGTCATCCTTTCTTCTCTTTTGCTTCTCAAAATGGAAAGAACATCTATTATCAAAAGTACTGTGGGGGGAGGAAAAAAAAAAAAAAAGGACTGCTGGGCTAGCACTTAGCGGTATCACATACCAAAACATCAAGCCTGATACTAGGCTAATTAAGTCTCATTATTTCCAAATATAATACATTTCTGTCATCCTACTCCTGACCCTCACCACCCTTTAGTTTGCTAGTTCTTTACCTTGTATTATTTGTAACCATGGCTGCTACAGAATTATAAATTCTTAAGGACCACATCTTAATTTCCTTGATTATTCCCTACTACCAAGCACAATGTTTGATTTGCAAAAGAACTCACTAAATATTTGTTAACATCAATATATAATACAAAGAAATATTTACCTAGCTCAGAACATACTGAGAACTTGAGTTCAAAACATCAACATGACTAAATTTTCCACAAGTACCAAGAATGCTCTATGGCAAAAATAACTTCTAAGAACAGATTAAAAAGGTAAATCTAAAATATTAAATAAACCAATGATTCAACTTAAAATCTTTTCTCTACATAATTTTCACAAATCTACTTGGAACTGTTAGCTTCCTTAAAATACTTAGCAGGATGTTATTCATTTATCCCTAAAATGTGATTCTGCTCTCTATAATCAAGTAGAAAGATGAGTACAGCACATGAATAAGTTTCTTGGGGATATGAGGGAGGTACCAAAAATTATTTTTCTTAATTTCCTTGTAATCACTCCTCCAAAAAGTTTATAAAATCTAGTCATCTGTCTTATACAGCTTCTTGCAGACTGAATTTTGCTAATTGTATCCTCAAGGTTTCCCCTCACATTTCTCTTGGTCTTCTGTACCTCCTGTAAACTGGTGGTTGGATCTAAAAAGGCTTTAATTAAAGTCTGAATGTTTCAACAAAACTATTATAAGGTGGTAGCAGGAGCTGTTCTTCCATCAGGAAGCACACATGGCTGGGTTCCTTTCTGCAATGTTAGGAACCACTGATGCTCCGTGCTTAGACCATTAATTCACTGTGTGTTGAAAAATGATGGTATGCTAACATTACTTCCTCCTCTTGTAGCTGGCCCATTAGCTTCCTTACCTACATAGTTTGTTACCCTGTAATAGAAAAAAATTAACTCAATCTTTTCCATTTATTTATTCATCTCTTGCTTTTTAAACTTGTACTTCTTTACTGCTAAGGAGGGTAACTTTTTTTTAAAGGATTTTATTTATTTATTTGACAGAGAGAGCACAAGTAGGCAAAGTGGGAGGCAGAGGGAGAGGGAAAAGCAGGCTCTCCGCTGAGCAGGGAGCCCCATGCAGAGCTCAATCCCAGGACCCTGGATCGTGACCTGAGCCAAAGGCAGACACTTAACCGACTAAGCCACCCAGGCACCCTGATAATAATTTTTCTTTAAGATTTCTTTATTTCAGAGACGAGTACATGAGCAGGGAGAGGGGAAGGGAATCTCAAGCAGACTCCCTGCTGAGCGTGGAGGGATCTCACAACCCTGAGATCATGACCTGAGCCAAAATCAAGACTAAACTGACTGAGCCACCCAGGCACTCCAAGAGGGTAATAATTTTTGCATGGGTTTTAGTAACAAGAATTTACTCTTTGGGCATTTCCATTAATTTCCTTTATCTATTGAGTGTTAATGTTTGTCTTATTTACTTATTAAGTGTCTCACTGTTTTTCTCACCAATATGTATGAGCACTTTGGATATTCAGGCTAATTAATCTTGGGCTGTATTTGCTACAACCATTTTTCTTTTTTCTTTAAGATTTTATTTATTTGTCAGAGATCACAAGTAGGCAGAGAGGCAGGCAGAGAGAGAGGAAGAGAAGCAGGCTCCCTGCCAAGCAGAGAGCCTGATGCAGCGCTTGATCCCAGGACCCAGGGATCATGACCTGAGCCGAAGGCAGATGCTTTAACCCACTTAGCCACCCAGTCACCTCTACAACCATTTTTCTTAAATAATAACTTAATTTTGATTCACACAAGATTTGTTTCTCCATTTAATCAAACGTATTTCATTGCCATAATGCTGAGAAAGGCTTTCCCATTTCATGTGTTTTTGTTTTTAAGTAATCACTACACCTAACGTGGGGCTCCAATTCACAGCCCCGATATCAAGAGTCCCATGCTCTTTTGACTGGGGCAGCCAGGAACCCCAAGGCTTTTCCTATGTTTGAATCAGAGAATTATTTTAAGAACTTTCTAACATTTTTTAAAAAGATTTTATTTATTTATTTATTTATTTGACAGAGGAGACACAGCAAGAGAGGGAATGCAAGCAGGAGGAAGAAGAGAGGCAGGCTTCCTGCTAAGCAGGGAGCCTAATGTAGGGCTGGATCCCAGGACCCAGAGATCATGAGGTGAGCCCAACGCAGATGCTTAATGACTGAGCCACCCAGGTGCCCCAGAACTTTTTAACATTTAATTCTTTAATCCCTTTATAACTTAGTGCACACTATTAGGTCACCATTTAAACTGACCTTTTCTCCCCAATTTTCATGTGTTGAGTAATTCTCCTCCCTTCTCAGATTAGTGATGCCTTGTTTTAAAAAGTTATGAAAAGGCACTACCTCTTCCACCCATAACCACAATGCTAAAAATCCGACACTCTTCTCCAACAAAGTGTTCTCTCAAAGTCCTTCTCAATATATATCTCCAAGACCCATTACCAACCAACTAGAGTTTGTACTTGAAATAAAACTTACATACAATACCTACATGGAATTCCTCTCTCCCTGGACTTTCCATTAAATTCAAATGATCTGAATATCTATGTATATACCAATTATCTGATTTGTTAGTTTTATGTAGTATATACTGTCCTATCTAGAAGGGCTATTTCACACTCTTCTTTGCTCTTTACAAAATACTTTTTACATTGTCAGAAAAAATTGTGAAGACTTTGAAACAGGGCTCCCTGCCCACCAATACTAAGCCCTGAGGACCGTTTAGGAATCTCTCCACCTGAAAGGTATTACTGAGCTATTCACTATTCTGTAAATTGTACTTCTATTTAGGAGCAGTACTAACAGAGAGATACAACTACATACGTGCTTTTCGTTTTTTAAGATTTTATTTACTTACCTGAGAGAAAGCGTGAATACAAGCAGGGGGAACGGCAGAGGGAGGCAGGCTCCCCACTGAGCAGGGAGCCCAAGATACATTCAATCCCAGGACCCTGGGATCATGATGGGCTCAGAAAGCAGACACTTAATCAACTAAGCCACCCAAGTGCCCATGAATGTGCGTTTGATTTACAAGGAAAAAGGAGTACTTTTTGATGGTCTCTGAATTCTTTTATACTTCTAGGACATTCAGTACCCCAAAAAGCTTCTTAAACAGAGTTTAAGAGGTTAAAAAGCACCAATACTGTATTAGAATTTAAAGTTAAGGAAAAGAAAAAGCTTTCTTTTTTCTTTTTAAAGATTTTATCTGCCGAGAGAGACTATGGGCACGCAAGCAGGGGTAGCAGCAGGCAGAGGGGAAAAGCAGGCTCTCTGCTGAGCAAGGAGCCTGATGTGAGACTTGATCCCAGAACCCTGGGATCATGACCTGAGCTGAAGGGAGACACTTAACCAACTGAGCCACCCAGGTGTTCCCCACCCCCCCCCCTTTTAAAAAAGATTTGTTTATTTTAGAGAGAGAGGAAGCACATAGAGCTGGGGGAGATGCAGAGGAGTGAATCTTCAAGCAGATTCCCCTCTAAGCATGGAGCCCATTGCAGGGCTCAATTCCAGGACCCTGAGATCATGACTTGAGCCAAAATCAAGAGTTGGATGCTTGGTCAACTGAGCCACCCAGCACCCCTAAAACTATGAAAATTTAAAATATTTTTTTTTCAAAAATTTAAAATACTGATTCAATTTAAAAATGAGCAATAATGAACATACTACATGTTAACAAAGAGAACATAATAATACGAAAGTCATTTTGATTTCATGGACCCTCTGAGACCACACCACTATCCTGATGGAAGTCTGTTTGTTTTAAAACATGAAAGAATATAAATGAAGACAATGTAGCAAGTGAATTTTATTTGTCTTGGTTTATATTTTGTTCTGAAAGAAGCTATAAAATGTGTTAACATCTTAGCAAAGTCATTCAATTTTGAAGGGTATGCTTCCATGATTTAATGATTAATGCCTTCACCTATGATATAAAATATTATTCTTTACTTTTTTGTGTAATCTGATAGAGAAAATTCTGTGTCTTATTAGAATAATCTTTGATGCTTTATATTGACTTTGTTTTTCATTATTTAAGGAGGGAAAAAAAAAACCAAATGGTCCTCAATTTTGGAAGAACTAAAAGTTCTTTTCAATCTTACTACCCTCCACATTTATTCTGAAATCTTTTACTGTCACTTTGGTAAAATAAGTAACCAAGTATTGTTTCGAACATCAATAGTTGTATCTTAATAAAGTGCTCAAATCTCCTCTCATGATTTCTTTGATTTTTGCCTTCCTATTATGGGTTTCAATTGTTTCCCCAAAATTCACATGTTGAAGTCTTAATCCCCAGTAACTCAAAATATAACTGTATTTAGAGACAGGCTTTAAAGAGGAGATGAAGGGACGCCTGGGTGGCTCAGTTGGTTAAGCAGGTGCCTTCAGCTCAGGTCATGATCCCAGCATCCTGGAATCGAGTCCCACATCGGGCTCCTTGCTCCGCGGGTAGCCTGCTTCTCCCTCTGACTCTGCCTGCCACTCTGTCTACCTCTGCTCGCTCTCTCTCTGAAAAATAAATAAATAAAATCTTAAAAAAAAAAAAAAAAAAGAGGAGATGAAGGTAGAATGAATTTGTTAGGGTACTTGGTGGTGTTCTTATTATAAGAGGAAGAGACATCAGCAATGCAAACACACAAAGAAAAGGCCATGTGAGAACACAGAAAAAGGCAACCATTGCAAGCCAAAGAGAGAGGCCTCAGAAGAAACTGAAACTCCTAACATGATACCTTGATCATGGACTTCTAGCCTCTAGAACGGTGAGAAAATAAATTTCTGTTGTATAAAGGCAGTCAGTCTGTGGTTTTTTTTTATGGCAGCTCTAGCAAATGAACAACATGATTCGCAAAATCATATCCTAAATATAGGAAAAACGAAACTTCTAAAATACCTTTTACGCATCTGTGAAAATATCTTTGAGATTTTCCAGAGAGGCTTGGATAATTATAAAAGTTATTCTTTTAATATATAAGAAGAGATGCTAGAAATAGGGATGCCTGGGTGGCTCAGTTGGTTGAGCAGCTGCCTTCGGCTCAGGTCATGATCCCAGCGTCTTGGGATCGAGTCCCACATCGGGCTCCTTGCTCGGCAGGGAGCCTGCTTCTCCCTCTGCCTCTGCCTGCCATTCTGTCTGCCTGTGCTCGCTCTCTCTCCCTCTCTCTCTCTGACAAATAAATAAAATCTTTAAAAAAAAAAAAAAAAGAAGAGATGCTAGAAATAATTAGCTTTGTTTGATGTGTTACTATTTCAAGAGTTGCATGGGAAGACTTGTCAAATCAGAAGAGACACTTAATCTTCCCTAAGTTAAATGTATATGGTAAAATGTAATTAATACAAACATTTCAAAAATTGTCTGTCTTATGATAAGTCCCTGGAGATTTGTCAATATCCTTGTTTTTCATATTTTTAAATGTGAAGTAAAGCACTATTCAATACTCTTATGAATTGTTTTTATTTTCCTATACTTATCAAAGTCTAATTGGTTCTAATTTCAGTTATTAACTGTTATTTTAAACATTTTGTGGTATATTCTTACTGCTTTAATTCATATCTAGTATCTTCTTGGTTGCAAATGGGATGTATTTCAGACTTACTATGAAGTCATAAAAAATACTGATTTTTTTATCAAGTGAAATCTCTTTACTTGATATTCTTAGTGTTATTCCTGGTACATTAGGTCTCAGGATTATCATGTTATATCTTAACATTTTTTCATCTATAGAGTTACAAAAAAAAAAAAGAGTTACAGTCCTCTATATTTGAGTCAGATGTTAAGAGTCACTGTCTTCTATGAAAACAAGCTTAATCCTGATTTTTAGAAATGTGTTCTGAATGCCACAGACACACCCAAATATCCCTGTCAGCTGTATTATTCTTATAATGAACCCTCTTCAGATCTTTCCATTTGACAATTATCAGCAATAAACTAGTCAAAGTCAGAGACTAGTCTCTGTCATCTATTGATTTTACTCTAATGCTTATTTGAAATCTCTCCTATAAACTCTGGAACAAGCCAGAGTTTGCATTTTCAAAAAAGAAGGACATCTCAGAGGGATGCAAAAAGGACTGTACTGTGTATATGAAACCACTTATGCTTCATAGAATAGACACTCAGGCACAGGCCTCTGAGGAAACAGAACTCAGATAAAGAACACCTCACACTGGAATGGATGAACTGATGAAGAAAAATTTATTGTGGTTATTTATTTAGAATAATGTTTAACTTTGTTTTAATGTTCTGTTTTTTGGATATATAAGGGAACTATCTGTTCTTCTTCTAAAGATATCTAATTCACAACAGTTTTGGAATTCTGCTTTGTTAAGCTGAAATGAAACATTTTATATTGGAACTTCCCTCTGCCTCACTTCAGCTTGTCAGTAACTCCTGGAGAGGAGTTTGTATCCCGGTCTGGCATCCCAGTTTCTGTGGCTGCTGCCTAGGAACACCTCTAGGTCACCCTCTAAGGTCACCTGGCTCTGGGACCCAGTGGGGTTTATGCTCACAGGTCTCAAAGAACTTTATTCAACAGAAAGAGTTCTTAAACAGCTACCACCCCTAGGGTATAGCAAGAGACAACCAATAAAGATGTCCAATCTTTCTGTAAAAGTCCCATTAGCTTAGTTCCGTAGCTCTGGTCTGAGAAGCAGGCTTCTAACTGAACACAGGGCTAAGGGCTTACTATAATCCTCCCCAGAGACCTCAGAGGGAGGGCCTTATTTCTGTGCTTTCCCTCTGCCACAATCTAGAGCACAATTACCTCCCACAGAGGAACCGTATACACTTCTGATGTCCTGGTTTTTGTGGCTGCCAAGCAGTGGATACCCCTTGAGTGCCAGGTTCTGATGGACTGCAGGATTTGCATTCCTGGGACAGGGGTCTCATGGGTTGTAACAATTAAAGAGAGTTCTTGGCTGGCTACCACCGCCCAGTCACAGCACAAACAGGAGACTGAATTATACCCCCATTCTTTCTGTGAAAAAGGTCTACTTGCATGTCCTGGAGCTTCAACCTTAGGGGCAGGATTCTGGTTTAGCATACATCTATCGACTTCCTAAGGAGACCTCTGGGGACTAAGGCAAACTGATGTCATCTTTGCCCTGTCCCTCGGCATTACTACAAGTCACTGCTATCTCCTGGAATGGAGCTTGGACCATTATTTGATGTCCTGATTTCCATGACTACCACCCAGGGGACCCCTCTAGGCTCTCTGGTGGCTAGTGGGACTTTCACTTGTGGTCCTACAGTACTATACATATTTGCATACCTTAAAAGCTGCTACCTGAGTGTCTGGCTTCCAATCAACCTGAATCGAAGTGCTGTCTGAGATCCTCCCATTTGGGACTCCCATTGGCCTTGGCACACCATCAATTACTGGGAGCCACAAAAAATAAAAGACTTCTTGGACAATCACAAAGGTTTGAGAAACAACCAAAACCTAGGGCAGTTAAACTATATTACAAAGCTATAATAATCAAAACAGTATAGTATTGGCATAAAAACAGATCAATGAAACAGAATAGAGAAACCAGAAATAAACCCACAAATACATGGCCAATTTATAACAAAGGAGCCACAAATATATAATGGGAAAAGGACAATCTCTTAATAGATGGTGTTGGAAAACTGGAAGGCCACATGCGAAAGAATGAAACTGGACAACTATCTTACCCCATAAACACAAACGAACTCAAAACGGATTAAAGACTCGAACATTAAGACCTCAATCATAAAACTCCTGGAAGAAAACAAAAGCAGTAGTTGACATCAGTCTTACAGATGATTTTTTGGGTTTGACACCAAAAGGAAAGACAAGAAAAACTAAAACTCTTCTGCATAGCAAAGGATACCATCAACAAAATGAAAAGGCAACCTGAGGGATGGAAGAAAGTATTTACAAATAATGTATGTGATAAGGGGTTATATATCCAAAATAAATACAGAATGCATAAAACAATAGCAAAAGGCAAATAATCTGATTAAAAATGGACAGAAAATCTGAATAAACATTTCTCCAAGGAAGATATACAGATGACCAACAGGTATATGAAAAGGTGCTCAATGTCATTCATCGTTAGAGAAAAGCAAATCAAAACCACACAGATATATCACCTGTAAGACTGGCTACTATTAAAAACACAAGAAATAACAAGCGCTGGTGAAAATGTGGAGTAAAGGGAACCTTCGTGCACTGTTGGTGAGAATGTAAATTAGTATAGCCAACTACAGAAAATGGTATGATGGAGATTCCGTAAAAAGTTAAAAATAGAATTACCATGTGATCCAGCAATTCTACTTCTGTGTATTTATCCAAAGAAAATGAAAAAACAAAACAAAACAAAAAAACTTGAGACTATATGCACCCCTACATTTCCTGCAGCATTATTTCCAATACCCAAGACATGGAAGCAACCTAAGTATCCACTGATAGATGAATGGTTAAAGAAAATGTGACACACACACACACACACACACACGAATATTATTTAGTCATAAAAAAGAATGAAATCTTGCTACTTGTTACAATATGTATGAGCCTTGAAGGTATTAGCTTAAGTGAAATAACTCAGAGATAGGCAAATACTGTATGATCTCACTTACTTCTATGTGGAATCTTAAGGGTGAAAAAAGCTCATAGATATAGGGAACAAATCAGTGGTTGCCAGAGGTAAGGCTTGTGGTAGGGTGGACAAGATGGGTGTAGGGGGTCAAAAGGTATACATCTGGACACAGATCCACACAGAAAGAGAATGCCATGTGAAGATGGAAGGCAGTGATCTACTTGCCAGGAAATGCCAAAGACCAAACCACCAGAGGCTAGGAGAGACACTTGGAACAGAGGATCCCTTATAGCCCTCACAACAAAGTAACCCTGGGATGCCTGGATGGCTCAGATCATGATCTCATGTCAGGCTCTCTGCTTCTCTCTCTTCCTCTGCACCCCCCCCCCCACTGTGCTCCTGTATTGGACATACATCTCAAATAAGTAAATAAAATCATTAAAAAGAGGAACAAGAAGAAGAAACCCTGCTTTTTCTTGGATTTCTAGCCTCCAAAACTGAGTCAATAAATTTGTGTTGTTCAAGTTACCCAGTCTGTGGTATTTTGTTACAGCTGTCCTAGAACACTAACACAGCTGTCCAAACATTATACCTTCTAAAGAAAGGTCTGCTCTGTGCCAAGCTCCAAGGGCATAATTCCAAAGTTTGGAATAAGAATGTTTTTGTTCACCTGTGATCTTGAGGCCACAATAGACAGATTATGCTAACAATGTGATTTATGGTGGGGGCCATGGGCTTCACCTCTGAAGGGACCAAGGAAATTCATATTTAATGGGCTGCCTGGGTGGTTCAGTCAGCTGAACGTATGACTCTCTAGGTTTCAGCTCAGGTCATGATCTCATGAGTTATGAGATCAAGCCCCATGTCAGGCTCTGTCCTCAGTGGGGAGTCTGCTTGAAGACTCTTTCCCGCTGCCTCCTACCCAACTCACTCACACTCTCTCTCTGAAATAAATCTTAAAAATATATATATTCACATTTAGCTAGTTTTTAATCTACACAGCCCTAGTATAGTGCAAAATAATTATCAACCCTTATATATATGATACACATATATGTAATTTGTGGTAAAATAAACACAAAATTTTAACCATTTAAATTGTATAATTCGGTGGCATTAAGTACATTCAAAATGTCCATCTATCAATTATTCATCTCCAGAAAGTTTTCACTGACACAATCAGAAACTCTGGGGAGGGGTTAAGATGGTGGAGGGGTAGGGTGATGGTAAGTTTGTCTCCTTCCTCGAATACAGCTAGATAAGTATCAAATCATTCCGTACACCCAAGAAATCAATGAGAAGCCTTAGAGAACAAAGCAGCACATCTATAAACAGAAAAAAATGACCAATAGAATGTAGGAACTGTGGAGAGCTGATTCATGGGAGAATAAAGCCACCAGCACTGCACAGGGGAGGGAGCCCTAGTGTTGGAGTGGGTAGTAAGAGAAAAGGGGAGAGAGAAGAGTTTGTTGGTGGGGGGGAGGGAGCAGTGAAACACACGCATAGGACTGTACAAGAAAACTGTTCCCCAAAACCACTGACTGGAAAAAAGGAAAGAGTTTCAATACTGCCAGTTGTTTTAGTTTTTGTTTTTTTTTAAAGATTTATTTATTTGGCAGAAATCACAAGTAGGCAGAGAAACAGGCAGAGAGAGAGGAGGAAGCAGGCTCCCTGCAGAGCTGAGAGCCCAGTGCGGGGCTCGATCCCAAGACCCCGGGATCATAACCCGAGCTGAAGGCACAGGCTTTAACCCACTGAGCCACCCAGGAGCCCCTTCATTTTTTAAATTAAAAAAATTTTATTTTGCTTTATTTATTTATATTTATTTATTTATTATTATTTTAAAAGATTTTATTTATCTATTTGACAGAGAGAGAGAGAGAGAGATCACAAGTAGGCAGAGAGAAAGGGGGAAGCAGCTCCCTGCCTAGCAGAGAGCCCGATGCGGGGCCTGATTTCAGGACCCCGAGATCATGACCTGAGCTGAAGGCAGAGGCCCAACCCACTGAGCCACCCAGGCGCCCCTATTTTTATTTATTTTATTTATTTATCCCAAAAGAACAAACAGGAAGAAGTGATGGCCAGGGATTTAAGCAATACAGAGAGAAGTAAGATGTCTGAACCAGAATTTAAAACAATTACAAGGATACTAGCTGGACTTGAAAAAAGCATAGAAGACACCAGAGAATCCCTTACTACAGAGATAAAAGAGCTAAAACCTAGTCAAGCTGAAATTAAAAATGCTATAGCTGACAGCAAACCCAAATGGATGCCATAACAATGAAGATATATAAAGCAAAGGAATGAATCAGTGATGCTGAAGATAAAATTACAGAAAACAATGAAGCTGAGGACGAAAACAAAGATGATGGATCACAAAGGTAGACTTAAGGAACTCTGACTTATTAAAACATAGTAACATTCATATCATAGGAGTCCCAGAATGATGAAAAGATAGAAGGGGCAGAAAGTTTATTTGAGCAAATTATAGCTGAACACTTCCCCTTAAGTAATCTGGTGAAGGACACAGACCTCAAAATCCAAGAAGCATGGAGAAATCCCATTAAATTCAACAAAAGCCAGCCATCGCCAGGGGTGCCATAATCAAACTCACAAAATACACAAACAAGGAAAGAATTCTGAAAGCAGCTAAGGGGAAAAAAAAGTCCTTAAGCTACAAGGGAAGACAGATCAGGATCACAGATCTGTCACAGTAACTTGGCAGGCCGGAAGAGAATGCCAGGATTGATTGATTGATTGATTGATTTTTAAATTTTTATTTATTTATTTGAGAGAGTGAGTGAGTGAGAGAGAAAGTGAGAGGGGAGAGGGGGAGAGCGAGAAGCAGACTCCCTGCTGAGCAGGGAGCCCCATGTGGGACTCCATACTGGGACCCTGGGATCATGACCTGAGCTGAAGGCAAAGGCTCAACAAATAAGCCATGCAGGCAGCCGACAGGATATATTTAAAGTGTTGAAAGGGGAAAAAAAGTGCAGCCAAGAATATTTTATCCTGCAAGGCTATATCATTCAGAAAAGAAGGAAAGATGAAGAGTTTCCCAGACAAACAAAAACTAAAGGAATTCATGACCACTTAACCAACCATGCAAGAATATTAAGCGGGGGGGGGGGGGGGGGACTGGGTGGCTCATTGGGTTCAAGCCTCTGCCTTCGGCTCAGGTCATGATCCCAGGGTCCTGGGATCAAGCCCCACGTTGGGCTCTCTGCTCAGTGGGGAGCCTGCTTCCTCCTCTCTCTCTCTGCCTGCCTCTCTGCGTACTTGTGATCTGTCTGTCAAATAAATAAATAAAAATCTTTAAAAAAAAAAAGAAAGAAAGAAATATTAAGGGGGACTCTCCAGGGGAAAAAACCACCAAAAGCAACAAAAAAGAAAGGAACACAGAACATCATCAGAAACACCAACATTACAGGTAACACAATGGCACAAAATTCGTATTTTTTAATAATGACTCTGAATGTAAATAACTAAATGCTCTAATCAGAAGACACAGGGTATCAGAATGCATTAAAAAAACCAATACCCATCTATATGCTGCCTATAAGAGACTCATTTTAGACCTAAAGACGCAATCAGAAATTCTGTTCCCATTAAACAACCCCTCTGTTCTCCCCTCCCCCGCCAAGGCCCTGGTAACCACCATTCTACTTTCTGTCTCTATACATTTGACTGTTCCAGGTACCGCAAAACAACTAATTTTAAAATTCCATTTCCTAAATGAAACAAGAGGAAACCAGAGAGGGAGACAAACCGTAAGAGAGGAATAATGTCAGGAAACAAACTGAGAGTTCCTGGAGAGGAGGAGGGTGGGATGGATGGGGTGGCTGGGTGATGAACACTGGGGAGGGTATATGTTGTGTAAGACTTTTGAATCACAGACCTATACTCCAGAAACAACACACTGTATGTTAATAAAAAAATTCCACTTCCTTTCTCATTTGAATGCAAATAATCTCAAGGTACAGTTTCAAGGGTAACAAAATGCACCCCTAAGTGACTAAACTTCACAAACAAAAATACATGATTCCTTACAATATTCATGCTCCTTTAAGAAACTATATGAAAGAAACTAATATAATAAATCACCAACATGCCACTCAGGACACAAGAACAGTATTACTAAAATAAATGCTCTAAAGTTAAGAGTGACTGGAAGAAAATGAAGGCATATACTAAATACAAAATGAAACAAAAGCAAGACAAAATAGTATCACAGGCTGACCTTTGCTATATAAAAGCAGAACTGAAATAGACTTTTAGTTACCAAAAAAAAAAAACCTTCAAGGTCATTCATAAAAAGTTATGGATCTTTTCAAATATCAATCTTCACCGTATGCTCATCACTGAATAAAATCTTGACAGAACACACAATTCAAAGAAAAATCCCTAAGGAAATCAAACATAGTAAAATGAACAGGAAGAAAATTCTGAGGATTGGTTTAGGATGATAAAGGAAATAAACATATTTGGAAATATATGTATTTTTTACAAGCATATTTTATCTTTTTAAAAAATATTTTACTTATTTGAGAGACAGCGAGAGAGAGACCACGAGCGGGGTGAGAGGCAGAGGGAGAAGCAGGCTCTCTGCTAAGCAGGGAGCCCATTGCAGGGCTCAATCCTGGGACTCCAGGATCCTGATCTGAGCCAAAGGCAGACATTTAACTGACGGAGCCACCCAGGCACCCTTACCCCCTTATATTGCAGCCTGTTAAAAAAGTCAATGAGAAAACCGCATTCAAATGTTTCAAACTCCTTAGGAAATTAATACCAATGAAAAAATAACCAGATCTACTGAAAATAATAGAAAATAAAAATAAATAAATCACAGATGGGGCTAAAGCAGTAGGGATATAAAAACAAATTTTAAAAATTTCATACCTTAATAGGGAATATATTCACATGATTCAAATTTCAAAAAAAAATAAAACTGTCATGTATCTTAAAGTCCTGTATGTACTCAAATAAACTGAAAGCAGGGTCTTCAAGGGATATCTGTACGCCCATGTTTACATGATTCACAACAGTCACAAAAGGTGGAAACAATCCAATCCACAATAAGTTAGGAGACAAAATATGGCATATACATACAATAAAATGTTATGCAGCCTTTTTTAAAGAGAAAGGAAATCCTGACACATGCTACAGAATGGATAAACCATAAGGACATTATGCTAAATTTATGAAGTCCGTCACAAAAAGACAAATACTGTATGATTCAACTCACATGAGGTACCTAGAGCCAAGTCAAAAACATAGACACCAAAGTAGAATGGTATTTGCCTGCCAGTGGGAGGAGTGAATGCAGAGCTGCTGTTTAATGAATACAAAGTTCTAGTTTTGTAAGAGGAAAAGAGTTCTGGAGACTGGTTGTTCAACAATGTGAATGTTCTGAACACTACTGAACTATACACCTTAAATGGTTAAGTTCATAAATTTTATGTTATGTGTATCCTACACAAGACAAAAATACTTCTGCCCAATGGCATCTAGCCACAGTCCAGTTCTCATGTGCCCAGCGCTCTGAAACCACTTTTACTACTTTATCATGAGTTTTCTTATGCATAAATAAGCAAGTATAGACAAATGAAGCAAATGCATACACTATTCTGTATCTTGGTATTTTCATTAAACAATGTAGTTTGGAACTGTTTCCTGTCAAACACAGAAAACTTCATCATCTAAGACCAATATTTTACTAACTTTAACTTGTACAGCAAAGCTTTAATATAACAAAACTTACCAGTATCTGGTGGACACTGCCCATTATAAGGGAACCAATTTCCTTTCACAGTGAAAGGACTTTTCCTGTTGCTTGTTGAACCAGTTCCTAGCTGTCCATTACCACCAAGTCCAAAAGAATAAATTCGTCCTGATGAAGGAACAAAAGCAGAAGTGTGCTGCCTAGAGTAAAATGATAGAAAATCTGACTTAATGTTACCTTCCAAACAATTTACATTTAGAAAAGCACACAATAATTAACTGATGTAATTTTTTCTCTTCAAAAATACATTAACAAAACCTTTACAGTTCTAAAATTTTCCGTATAAACTAGTTATTAAAAGTTTTACTCTACACTGAATAAATTTTCTACTACAAAGGTAGGCTGCGTAAGCATGACCCCGAAATTTTCTACAACTGTCCAAATTTAAAAAGGCTCAGACCTATAGTGGAATTCCTAATAAGAGATAATTCAGTACAAGGGGTAGCATCTAACTATATCATCCAAGTTCTCCCCTTTCCTTCCCTATAAAATTCTAGCTTAAAGCATCTAAGGATCCACCTCTGGACACCAATCAGAAGTTTTATAGTAAGAAGTGGGCAAGTAATCCAGTACCAATCAGAAGACTGAGGGGTGTGTGTGTGTATATAATAAAACAATGCATAAATATATAAAATAAAACAATGTTTCCTTTTTCTAAAGAAACTGTTTAAAGCCACTAAGTTTTAGGGTGGTTTGATAATGTATTACCTACACTGGCAAATTCTTTCAGGGCACCTTCAAAGTCAGTTCAAACAAATACAAATAGTTTTGAAAACAAATAGTTTTCAGATTTCTTTGCTTTTCCCTGTGGCATTCCCTTCAGTTCCTGGCAAACTAACCTGTTATTTAAAAGGGGTTTTGAGTCAAAGGGGTCTTTAAGTTATCTAGTCTGCCATGTTACTGAAAATCTAAGTAGAATCTAAGAACTGTCCCAAATCCCCTTTAAAGAGATTTCCAGAAGTTAAAGGGCTAATGCTTTTTCCCCTTTTAATGTCTTTTTTCCCCTTCTGAGAGTCAGAAATTTAAGATCTAGAATATTTAAAAGTAATTCTATATACAAAGGAATTTAAAAAGTCACTGTGCATGCCCAAGAAGAGGTGCAGGCTCAGAAAAGATAGGTGCCTGGATGGCTTAGTTGTTCTCCCTTTCCTGCTCCCCCTACTTGTGCATGCTCTCTTTCTCCTTATCAAATAAATAATCTTAAAAACAAGAAAGAAAGAAAGAAAGAAAGAAAGAAAGAAAGAAAGGAAGGAAGGAAGGAAGGAAGAAAGAAAGAAAGAAAAGAAAAGACAAGACCCGAGAAGACCTTATGTTTACACCTCAAGGCTTATGTGTCCCTGCCACAGAGATAACCTATGACAATCAGGAAAAAAAAATCAGCAACCCTGGAAAAAGCATCTGATGTCCAGAGCTATACATTATTACAGTCAAATGTCCAGTTTAAAAGAAAAAAAAATCATAGGACTTACAAAGAAATTGGGATGTCTGGCTTATTTAAAGGAAAACAAAATTAACCAACACAGGTAAACAAATGATACAGCCACTTTAAGGCAATTTGATGGTTTCTTACAAAACTAAATATACTACTACAATAAGATCTGCAAATCATGCTCATCAATACTTCCCAAAGTGACCTACAGATTTAATTCAATCTGTCTCAAATCATGGAAACAAATTCAAATCATGATTAAGTAACACTATTTACCCAGGAGATCAGTACCCAAAAACCTGGCAGTAATAGGATGTTAAATAATTATATATGCACAAAACTGAATAAAACACAGCAATGAGATCTAATGAAGGCAAACCACAGCTTCACAGATACAGATAATCAATCAAACAAGTTAACATGTTATAAGAAAGTCACCGAAGACTACCTACAGTATGATTTCAAGTATCTGAAGTTAACAGCTGGCAAAACTGAACCATATACATACATACACATACACACACACACACACACACACACAATTTGGGGGGGGGGCATATTATATAGGGATATCTACTACATAGAAAAAACTAAGCCCCCAGAAATGAAACCCGTGAGGTCACATTCCATGTCTGTTTCAAACTAAATTTGTTCTTAAAAAAATATTTTTTTCCTATAAAAAAAAAAAAGAAAAAACTAAGCTAAGTGGTCAAAACTTAGTCAAACAAAGTACATTTTGTTTTTTGGAAGTCTATCTAATTTAGTCCACCAAAGGTGAAGCTCAATTTCAACACTGTGACTCCTATTTACTCTCAAGAACTGGGAACCAGTATTCCAATTCAATTTTTACTAATAACTAATTTTATGTGTTAAATAATTAACTGCTCAATTTTCTCATTCTTTAAACTAAAAACAGGTGGATGGAACACCTGGGTGGCTCAGTGATTAAGCGTCTGCCTTCAGCTCAGGTCATGATCCCAGCGTCCTGGGATGGAGCCCTATTGGGCTCCCTGCTCTGCGGGAAGCCTGCTTCTCCCTCTCCCACTCCCCCTGCTCGTGCTCCCTCTCTGGCTGTCTCTCTCACTCTGTCAAATAAATAAAATCTTAAAAAAAAAAAAAGAAATGGAAAAGAAAAAGAAAAAAAAGATGATCTGTACTTTCTCTTCAAGTGTGATGCTATATACAATGTACTACTACATATTCATTATTAATATCTTGCCCCACCCAGTTAAATTTGTTTCAAATACAGAAAAGTAAAATAATCAGTAGAAAAGGTATTTCTTCTGTTAACTATTACTCCTCAGGAGCAAATTAGGCATTTCGAGAAGAAAGTTTGTATCTTAGATTCCTTAACTGCTAACAATTAAAAAAAAAAATCCCTACTTCCAGCTAGGAACTAGTGATCTTCCAGTAATCTGAAAAATGACTGACAGAAAGGGAAAAAGGAAAGACACCCCATTATGTTCTTCAGGCTTTCTAGAAACAAGGAATTATTCCTTTGGTCATATTTATGCAAATCCACAAGAAAGTTATACTGTAGACATCAAGGGGACAGGCCCTATTCAAATAGGAATGACCCGCAAATGTTACCATGGCAAAATGAAGTCTACAATGTTACCAAGCATGCTGCTGGCATTGCTGTAAATAAACTAGGGCAAGATTTTTTTTGTCTAGAAAATTTCTGTGCATGCTGAAAACATTAAACGCTCTGAGAGCCAAGACAGAGCTTCCTGAAACATGTAATGGCAAACGATCAGACAAAAAGGAAGCCAAAGAAAAAAGGACCTGAATTCAACTGAAGTTCCAGCCTGCTGCACCCAGAGAAGTACACTTTGTGAGAACCAATGGATACTAGAACCTGCTCCCTATAAATTTATGACCAGGTAAATGTAAAAAAAAAAAAAAATAAAAGACCTCTGGACTGTTAAAAAAAAAAAATCCTAAATAATTGTGTTATGGAGACTAAGATACTCTCTTATATAATAGTTTACCTTCCACAAGCAATCTGAGTGACAATGCTTCCCATAAGTTCAAAAACTTTCCTTGGGTTTATTTCATGACTGGTAGAGTTATGACCCAATTGACCATACCCTCCAGCTCCAAAAGTAAACACTCCACCTTCCTAAAAAAAAAAAGAGAGAGAGAGAGAGAGAAAAGACAAAACCCTTTATCATTAAAAGGCCTGATAAGAGAAAATAATCTTTAAGAAAACAGGTTAATCTTTAATATGTGCAGACAATTTTTCTCTTCTATTGCCTCTGCAATTTAACAGACAACAGCTGACTTTTCAGGGTAGAATCCCTTAAACCTAAGAGAAGTGCAGGCTATTTTCACATATTTTAAAAGCACTTATGTTCTTATCATTATATTTAGTTGAAGCCATCATTAAAGAGACACTAATCATTTTCTGCATTGCCTTTCATGGTCATTATATTCATGATCTTGTTGAATCCCAAGTACATAACCTGTAATGTATCACAAAACCTAAAACTGGTTATCGTCTTCAGTTTTCAAACTAGTTATGCTTTTATACAAAGCCTCTGCAGAAAGAGTGCAATTAAACCAGAATGCACAAATATAGCTCTTTTTAACACACAGTTGCTACAATGCAGGGGTTGGGGCGTCAAACCCTTGTGCAGTCAAAAATCCACATACAACTTTTGCCTCTGCCAAACTTTACTAATAGCCTACACTCCTGCCTAAAAACCTTACTGATCACATAAACAATACCTAACTTAACTTTTTTGGTATTTCTAGGCTACACAGTTTACCTATAAGTTTTTTCAAATTGTTGCAATCTCTAAAAACTTTACCAATATATTTGTTTTAAAAGATCTGTGTATAAGTGGACCCATTCAGTTCAAACCTGTGTTATTCAAGGGTCGACTATATATAGTCTTTAAAAAATTTATGGTAAAATATACAACTGGGTTAGGTTAAATATATAAAAAAGTAATTGTCATAACAGCTTAACACAAGCACAATTGGTTTTCCAATTTAACTACTTTTCTTCAGAATTATAGCTGTATACACAATTTTATATTCTGCTTTTAACATTCAGTAGTGTAAGTGTATATATGACTATGTAAGAAAATTGATTTTTCTTTTTAAAACTTTTTATCATGAAAATTTCAAACTACACAAAAGTAAAGACATGTATATATAAATAAATATATATATACTACACACACCATCATATAACCATCACTTGGCTTTAACAAGCTGCAAAAGTTAAATAACCTTGTTTCGTCAATGCCCCTCCCATTTTTCTTCTTCAGGGTGCTTTTAAGCAAAAAAAAAAAAAAAGTACTAGAGTACTTTAAAGCAAACGGTGGACATCAAATCCTTTCACCTATGAATGTGTATATATCTTTAATGACATATACCTTGCACATATATAAATACAAAACACAGTAATACTATATTTACAAAATATTAATTTCCTTTTTTTGACAGAAATGGCAAAGTGTTTATTTTTTAGTATTTATGGTTTTTGTAACCGGTATCTTTTTTTCCCAGTTTTATTTAGGTATGATGAATTGATGAATAAAACTGTATATATCTGAAGTATACAATGTGATTTCACATACGAATACACTGTGAAATAACTACCACAAAGAAGTTGTTAAACACACCCATTATCTCACATGCTTTTTTTTTTTTTTTAAGAATGCTTCAGATCTACTCTCCTGGCAAATTTCAGGCATAGAATAGTGTTGTTAACTAGTCACTATGCTGTACATCTTATAAGAGAAAGTTTGTACCCCTGACCAATTTCCCCCCATTTCTACAACCCCAACTCGAGACCCCAGGAAACAACATTCTATCCTCCATTTCTACAAATTTGACTTTTCTTAGAATTCCCCACATAAATAACATGATAATGGTATTTCTCTTTCTCTGGCTTATTTCACTTAGAATAATGTCCTCCTCCATGTTCATCCATGTTGTTGCAAATGCCAAGTATTTCCCTCTTTTTTGTGGTTTAATATTGTTCTTCCGTGTGTGTGTGTGTGTGTGTGTGTATATACATATACATCACACATTTTCTCATCTGGTAATGGACACTTGGGTTTTTTCTTGGTTATTGTTAAAAATGCTACAGGGTCACCTGGGTGGCTCAGTCGTTGGGCATCTGCCTTCAGCTCAGGTCATGATCCCAGGGTCCCCTGGGATCCAGCCCCACATTGGGCTCCCTACTTGGTGGGAAGCCTGCTTCTCCCCCTCCCATTCCCCCTACTTGTGTTCCTCTCTTGCTGTCCCTGTCAAATAAATAAAATCTTAAAAAAAAAAAAAAAAGCTACAATGAACATGTGAGTGAAGTTAACTCTTCAACAACCTGTTCTTATTTTCTTCAGGTATATACTCAGAAGTGGAGTTTGCTGGGCCATATAGCTCCATTTGTAATTTTTTGAGGAACCTCCCTCCATATTGCTTTCTATTTGTACCAGTTTACATTTCCACCAGCAGTGGGAACAAGGATTCCCCTTTTCTTCACATCCTCACCAGTATCTGTCTTTTTTTTTTTTTTTTTGGTAATAATCATCCTAACAGATGCAGGGTGTTATCTGGGTGCAGGGTGTCTTTTTTTTTTTTTTTTTTTTTAGTTTCCCTAAAGATCTGTCGATTCCCTCCCCCTCTTTTCAGGAAAACAGTTCTTGGTTTTGTCATCTTTTCTAATGTACTTTTTGTCTATTTTTACTCTGACCTTTTTAATATTCTTCCTTCTGCTAACTCTGGGCTCAGTTTGGTTTTCTTTTTCCCTAGTTCCTGGAAGTATAAAGACTGTCTCTTTGAGAGCTTGCTTTTTCTTCTTTCTTAATGTAGCTATTTATTGCTACAAATACTTTACTGGATATGCAGTGAGAGTATTATCACTATCTATCCCTCTTAGAGTTGTTTTTGTGGCATTCCGTAAGTTTCGGTATGTTGTGTTTCCATTTTCACTTGTCTCAATATAATTAATTTCTCTTTTACTTATTTCTTGACCACTGATTGTTCAGGAGGGTGCTTTTAAATATCCACATAATCTGCAAATTGATTTATACCATTTTCACTGGAAAACATACCAGATATGATTTCAATCTTCTTAAATTTGTTAAGACTTGTTTTATGACCTAACATATAATCTCTCCTGCAGAATATTCTGTTGTGTCCTTGAGAAGAATGTATATGTGCTGCTATTGGATGGAGCGCTCTGTGTATCTGTTAAGTCCATTTGATAAAAAGTGTAGTTCAAGTCCTTTATTTCCTTGTAGACATTCCACATGGATGACCTATCTGTTGTTTAAAGTGGGGATACTGGAGTCTCCTACTATTACTGCTGTGTCTCCAGCTCTGTTACTGTTTGTTTAATATTACTTAGATGCTCTCATGTTGAGTGCATATATAAGTATAGTTGTTATATTCTCTTCATGAACTGACCCCTTTAATTTTAATATAAGATATTGGATACTGAGGCCATGTTTAAAATTTTCCTGATTACTTTATTAAATCACACCAAAGTACATGTCTCCTTGGTAATGCTAAAAATAAGTAGGGACGCCTGGGTGGCTCAGTTGGTTGGACGACTACCTTCGGCTTAGGTCATGATCCCTGAGTCCCGGGATCGAGTCCCATATCAGGCTCCCGGCTCCATGGGGAGTCTGCTTCTCCCTCTGACCTTCTCCTTGCTCATGCTCTCTGTCTCTCTCTCAAATAAATAAATAAAATCTTCAAAAAAATAAAAATAAAAATAAATAATAAGTAGGTTGGGGGCGCCTGGGTGGCTCAGTGGGTTAAAGCCTCTGCCTTCAGCTCAGGTCATGTTCCCCGGGTCCTGGGATTGAGACCCACATCACACTCTCTGCTCAGCAGGGAGCCTGCTTCCTCCTGTCTCTCTCTGCCTGCCTCTCTGCCTACTTGTGATCTCTATCTGTCAAATAAATAAAATCTTAAAAAAAAAATTGTATGTTTGCTTTTTAATTATGTGTAACAGTTTCTAGGTTCTAAAAACAAAACTGTAAACCAAAGTACATTTGATCTAGCTATTAAATTTTTAAAAATACAAATACCATGTAACATGTTCATCTTTTATCCCTGCTTATACAAAAGTCAACTATTCTGTACCTTTTTACTTAACAATATCTCCTAAAGATATTCCATATAGAGATCTTCTTCATTCTATTTTACAAGACTTGAAAATACTGTTTTACAAGTCCTGGGTGGTTACTACAGTTTATTTAACTAGAGTGCTACAGAAAAGACATCTGCATTCTTTCATTCGTTTGCTATTAAAATAATGCTGCAATTAAACTGCTTTGTGCACATGCAACTTCCTATCTTTGGGACAGATTCTTAAAAGTAGGGTTGCTAAGTTAAAATATATAAGTTAAAAAATATATATATGCTAAGTTAAAATATAAAAAATATATATAGCATATATATGCTAAGTAAAAAATATATATAAAATATATATGCTAAGTTAAAATATATATAAATATATATAAAATATATATGTGCTAAGTAAATATATATTATATATTCTAAGTAAAAATAAATATAAAAATATATAAAATATAAAAATATATATAATATATATAAAATATAAAACATGCTAAGTTAAAATATATATTATAAAAATATAATTAAAATATATAAAAATATATAAAATATATTTATAAATAAATTTATAAAATATATGTGATATGCAAATGAACTTGAAAAAAATCTGACATCTTTATGATAGTGTGTTCACACCCATTAACATGTAGGTCTTTACATTTATTGTTTTTTTAAAGTCTGTTTTTAAATTGCTAAGATAGGTTTTGCAAAAGGAAACTGCTTCATAAAGCAATCCTAATTTATTTGCAAAAAGTTCTTCCAGAAAAACAAAAGATATATGGATACAGAACTGTATTCTAACTTAAATCAAGGGAAAATAAAATATTTTTCTATTAGGATATTTAAAACTATCTTATTTTGTTAGAAATAATATATACCAGTGCTCGCTTCAGCAGCACATATACTAGAAATAATATATACCAAAAATGCCAGTGAACAAGTACCACCGGCTACTATCTTAAGAGGAATACAGAATATTAAAATTAAAAAAAAAAAATCAACAGACGTAGGCAGTTACATATCCTGGGAAAATACGATTGAGTGGTTATTTGAAGGGCTGAATTTGATAAGTATTAACACTGTAAGTCTTTCTACCACAAAGCTAAGGAATAATATATAATATTATATATTATAGCCCTAAGGGATAATATATAAAATATTTTTTACTATTATTTCAATATAGCCTTATTTCTTCTAACCACCCATGACAGAAGAGAATGACGATTTATAACTTGCCAACATAAGTTATTAAAACTATCGTGACTAATTTGTAATTTGAATGATAAAAATCAATAAAATATAAGATAAGCAGATAAAACTTCCTTACTAAAAGGCAAGTAATAAAAATTTTTAAAAAACAACTTTTATAATTAGTCATATTTTTAAAAGTACTCTGAGAACATTATACTTGATAATGAATAAGAATAATTCTTATAAAAAAATTTCCAATGTGGGAGTGTGTACAAGTTTGTGTATGCAGAAGTCTGACTAGAAGTTAATTTTTTCTTGCTAATATTATCTACTATGCAGAATGAAGAAAGATAAAGCAGCAAAAAATTTCGTTTCTAATTCAGCTAATAAAAAATGTGTCAGTTCCTTTAACATGACTATAAATAATATTCCTAGCAAAGGTTAGTTTAAAGTGATTATTTTCATTCTACCTCTAATCACTAGAGGACTACACAGTCCTGGTAATGAAATGGGACATACCCAAGAAAGTTACAGGACAGAGTTAAAACCATTAACAAGACTGTGATGAAAGCTCATTATAACTACTTGCGTAATACTTAGCCTGTGGTTAACAGGCAGATTCATTCTCCTCCATTACCTGTTGTACAGTATTTATAAGCCAAACAGGAGTTAAAATCAGGCAGTTACGCAATATAAACGGGACTGATACACAGAGGATGGCAAGTCTGACAAACTAAAAAGGAATTTTTTCATTCAAAATATTAAACAGTATTTCATATAAAGCTGAGAAATTAATACACATTATCACATTTAACAGATCATAACTCACATTTCATAACAATAAACAATTGAAAATTAAGGTAAATTGTTTTTGACAATAATAATCTAGTTCTTGTCTTCAAGATAAATTACTTTTTAGACATCAATAACACTCGAATTTTAATGTAAATATCATGAAAACATTCACTAATTATAAATTACTACCATGAGTAATAATAAAAAAGTTTTATAGGAATACAATACCTTGGTTAGTGCAGCAGTATGATCTTCTCCACAACAAACATAAACTATTTTCTGAGTTCTTAGTGACTTTAGTAAATTAGGAACATACCTATCTGAAAATTCCAACAAGAGACGTTAACGGTATTTTTTAAGTTAAAACTCTTCTAAAATGTGTTTCCTCTACAGCTTCCCAAGCTCAGTAGACAGTGATAAATAATTTTAACTGTGATTCAATGATTTACTAGTACAAGCCTACTTAACTGGGTTTCCAGATCTTTCTATTCATGCTGCTATAAGAAAGGAGGGTTTTAAAAAGTAATTTAAGTGTTAAACTCCCTTAACACCAATCTTTACAGAACTAGAAATCAAGGAATTTCAAAGCTATTTGCTTCTAATATCATTCTTTATATTCACTTCATGATAATTAAGCTCACAGGATTCTATTTAAATACTTGAAAATTATACTTTCTATTTTGTAGCAGAAAAGAAGTATGTCCTAATCTGACATTTTTCTCAATGCAGAACAAAATATTTTAAAATTCTGAGTATTATTTCTTTATCATTACCAGTTGTTACTAGACCAACAACTCACTTTTGTCTACTTAAGTCATGACAATTATGTTTAATTTTATGAAATTAGTTCCTGTATTTCAGATACTGGCATCTGAATTAATGTAGTTATGAAAAATCAGTTCCAAGATCCTGACTTGTTTCAAGTAATTATAATGCTTAAAATTCAAATTGTTTATTTTCAACTCTAGAACCAATGTTAAAAGTGAAACTTCAAAATAAAGTTTTAATGACTCAGATTATTTTAATAGTTCCTTGAAAAACTCAAATACATTAATGCTTTCATGTTACTTTCCACAATAATTTTACAACCTCTTTCCACCGATGGTGGCCAATAATGTGATTACCAACTGAAGTAATGTTTTTCACAATTTTCTTTTAATGAACATCCAGCAATAAAGATTTTTCCAGATATACTTTCTAGAGTTTATTTTGTGATAAAATGGTATTCATTGGCACTCCCACCATCCCTTCAAAATATTATTAAATGGAATTTTTAAATAAGCTTCTCATCCTCTTCTCCGTATCGGGGAAGACTTGGGTACATTTCTTTCTGACATTAAGAATCACCGATCCATCTCAAAAGATCATTTCTTTTAATGTACATTTATCTATAAATAATGAGAACCTACCATTTTCATCATTAAGACCTAGTTGACCAAATTTGTTGCGTCCCCATCCAAAAATAGCTCCAGAAAGGGTGAGTACAAAACTATGGGCTCCTCCTGCTGCAACTTGCATGAAAGGGATTCCAAGCAAAGACTTAATCAGCTGTGGCGAAGCTTGCTTTTTACAGTCAATGCCTAAACCCAACTGGCCATATTTATTTTGTCCCCAACTGAAGACTTCACTTGCTGTAAAAGAAAAAATTATAAAATTAACTATTTTCCTCACACATCCAAAAATTTCATTTGAAGATCATCAGTTACTTGGGGACATTCTTCTTCTCATCAAATGAAGTACATACTCACCTTTATTAAGTTTATTTCTTATCTGGAAACGTAATAGAAGAACATTCAAAGAAACATCAAGAACAACATTCTGCATTAGTACAGAATAAGTTTTACTCACTTTACTAATTAGTACAGAATAAGTTTGACTCACTTTACTAATGAATGGGTAAAGCACATAACTCATTTCCTTATGTTTCTTAAGATAGAACTATTCCTCAAGCCTCACTTTCATTCTGTGATTTATCTCAAAAGGCACTCAACCAGGCTCAAGACCTCAGTTATTATATATTGATCACATTCAAAATTTTATCACTAGACCAGACCTCTCTTATTAGCAATAATCCCATGTATCTAATTGTTTACCTGACCTCGACACTTGGATATTACAAAGGTACCTCCAGCTCAGTGTGTTTCAAACAATTTATGACCCCCAACTTTACCTCCCACTGGACCTATGCTCAGTGTTCTCCATCTCAATAAATGATTCTGTAACTGATTCAGTAGCACAAGCCATAAACATAAAGAGACATGCTTAAAGAACTCTTCTCTCTTCTCTTACCTTATACACAGACTGGTATCACTCTATTCTATATCAACACATAATATACAGTTTTCCTTCTAAAGAAAAATATGGCAAATAGATGCACTCTTCACCATTTCTGCTTGTCACTTTTGCTCCCTCAACTATCACCATATCTTGCAACTTTAGACATCTTTTTATTTTATTAAATGGCACTAATAACTGACACACTAATAATTGTTTTTAAAATTCATACTATAAAATAGTACACACTTAAGTTTCCCTCTAAAATTAGATGTTGGGTCCTCTCCCAAGAGACAACCACTCTTACCACTCTTACTGGTATGTACTTCCAAAAATATTTTATGCATATACTAGCAGACATCTGTATATAGAGAGATATTATTAAAATGCAGATTTGATAATGTGGCTCACCTGAAAAACAGATATCAGAGCCTTCCCACTGACATTGGGATAAGCACTTTTAACAAAGCCTGTTAATGTTCTACATTATGGAAACATAATGTTTCCAAGCTCATTTTATACCTGTCTCTTCCCTTACTCTAGTGATACTTGTCCTCCTTTACATTCTCCAATGTCCATTTCTCACACACTTGCAATTCCTTTTGTGCAGACTTTCCCCCCATCTTTGTCTAGTTCATTTCTACTCTTTCCCAGCAGCAAGCTTTCCCTGGTGGTCTCGTTTAAGTCCAGTCCCCCATTATATATTCCAAATATCCTAATTTTTTCTTTACAGTCCTTTTTCATATTATGCAATTATATTGTTATTTGTGTGAATATGACTATAACATAAGGGCTAGCAGCATACTGCTTACCACTATATATTATGTGAATGATGCCAAACAAGGCAAAAAAAATCCCTTTAAGTCCAGACAGAAAATTGCCCTCCTCATCAGTAAAACATCTGGGTTTAATCTGATCTTAGATCTACCTACCAAATATCAAAAGAAGAGCTGACAAAGTAACAACAAAGAATACAGGGATGCCAGCCTCCCCAGTGCCTACTGAAATTCAAATGCCTTAATAAGGCATTTAAGGCCTTTGTAAGTATCACTAGGTCTCCCACGCTCACAATACCTACATAAAACTACACGCTAACATTCAAATACACAAAATACTTTCCTAATTCTACGACTTTACTAGTACTATCACCTTAGCCAATCTTCAACACTTCCTCTAGTTATTTCTCAACATTTCTCTAACTCTGAATATACCTTATTCATCTTTCAAAACTGCATTAAATACCAAGTCCCTCTTTATTATTAATAATTTTATTGATTTGAATTACACTTTTTTCTTCATTCATGTAGCACTTCACTTTGACCTTGACCAAAACAGTATTTTTGTCTCAAACCAGTTATTTGTGTATCTGCCCCCCTCCCCTAGATGCTATAGGCCCTAAAATTATTCTATCATCTTACCTGTATTTCCCTACAGCTAGACCCTAGTGCTGTATTCACAGCAAGCCTAGACATTTAATGAATTAAATAATAGTAATAATGAAGCCACTGGAGGTTATTTTTTATTTATTTATTTGACACAGAGAGATCACAAGTAGGCAGAGCAGCAGGCAGAGGGAGAGGGAGAAGCAGGCTTCCTGCTGAGCAGAGAGCCCGATCCAGGGCTTGATCCCAGGACCCCTGGACCATGACTAAGCCGAAGGCAGACACTTAACCGGCTGAATCACCCAGGCGCCCCTGGAGCTTATTTTTTATTATTATTTTTTAAGATTTTATTTATTTATTTGATAGAGACAGCAAGAGAGGGAATACAAGCAGACAGAGTGGGAAAGGGAGAAGCAGGCTTCCCACTGAGCAGGGAAGCCCAAGCCGGGGCTCCATCCCAGGACTCTGGGATCATGACCTGAGCTGAAGGCAGCCGATTAACAACTGACCCACCCAGGCGCTCCTGGAGCTTATTTTTTATATGGTAAAAACCAACATAGTAACTAACCCATGCTACAATCCTCAGCAGGCAGGTGAAGAAGCTGAGTAAGAAACAAAAGAGGGCGCCTGGATGGTTCAGTGGGTTAAAGCCTCTGCCTTTGGCTCGGGTCATGATCCCAGGATTCTGGGATCGAACCCCACATTGGGCTCTCTGCTCCACGGGGAGCCTGCTTCCTCCTCTCTCTCTCTCTGCCTGCCTCTCTGCCTACTTGTGACCTCTCTCACTCTGTGTCAAATAAATAAATAAAATCTTTAAAAAAAAAAAAAAAAGAAACAAAAGCAAACAGGGGCACCTGGGTGGCTCAGATGGTTAAGTGTCTGCCTTCGATTCAAGTCATGATCTCCAGGTTCTGGGATCGAGCCCCATATCGGGCTCTCAGCTCAGCAGGGAGTCTGCTTCTCCCTCTCCCCTGCTTGTGCTCTTTGTCCCTCTGGCTCTCTCAAATGAATAAATAAAAATCTTAAAAAAACAAAAAAACCCAACAAACAAAACTAATAGGATGCTTAGACTTTTTTTTATTCATAAAAAGTCTGAGATCAAATGAGATCAGACAAGTTGTAACTTTCCCCCTATAGAACAATTACACACAAAAATCAATTCCACCTCTATATACTAGCAATAACTTCGAAATGGTTCAATAATAAAAACATCATTTCATATCTAGGGGAAAATCTAATAAAAGATGTATAAGGCCTCTCCACAGAAAACAACAAAATACTATTGAGAAAAATTAAATGGAGATTAAAATAGATGTAACATGTTCAAGAATTGAAAGAATCAATACTGTAAAGATTTTCCTAAAATTGATTTATAGAAACAACGTAATCCCAATCAAAATCTCAGTAGTCTGTGGGTCTGTGAAGACTGACAAGCTAATTCTAAAATGTATTTGGGTATGAAAAGGATCAAAAAGAACCAGGACAATCTTGAATTTCAAGAACAAAGTTAGAGGACTTTCTGTTCAAGTATCCAGTAATAAAACTGAAAAGGGTAAGAAAATAAAAATAATGCTTACCTTTAGAAAGTGCAAGTGAATGATAGTAACCGCAAGCAACCTGTACTACCTGGATATCTGATAAACTTTTAATATTTCTAGAAAATAAGAAAAGAAATCAAAATCAGTTAATTCCATTTAATAAACGGATCCTGAATATTTATTAATGCCATTTACTGACTACCTATTATGTGCAAATAGTTTCCTACTGACCTAGCAGTACATGCTTTTTTATATAAGCCCATTTTACCCAACTATTTATGCTAACATCAGTAAACAAAATTGAATGTGAAAAAAATTAAGAGGTGTAATGAGAAAGTACTCTGAAAAAAGAATTTAGGCAAACTATGTTCACACCTCAAGTATTCCTCACAGTGCTTTTATAATTCAGATATTTCCTTTTTCAAAAGAAACCTTCAGCTCAAAGTGTGAAACCTGGCAATATATTTGTAAAAAAAAATGTACATGATCTAATTTGTCTAAAATTGGTGTTTGGCCTAGTTTAATACATGTTCTCTATCTGGTTCCTTAAGAACCAATAAGGATTCTTATCATGTGGTACTACCAATTCACATTATGAAACCTATTCCTTCGAGCTCTCCTTTTCCTTTACATCTAAATCAGTGATATTAAACTTAATTATTCACTAGGGAAATTTAATCAATTCATATGTATTATGATCCCTGATATAGTCAGTCATATTTCTGCCACTTTGCATTTTTTTCCTTATATTTTTATAGTTTCTTCCCCCCCTTCTGATTTTTCCTTAACTGTAAAACAATTCTGAAAGCTAATTTTTAAAACATTACAAAAATCAAGTATCTTTCTGCATCAATCATCCCAGGTGTTTCTTATGCAGTTCCCCTTCTCCTGGTCATTTTGTTTTTCCTGAATGAGTGTTTTCAAGGTAAGAAGGGGGGAGGAAACATATGTTTCTTATTTCCCTTTACCTGATACTGCCACCTGACCTGATTCTGCCATATGAGAGTCCGGAGCAAGTTCTGACCAGAGTGTCGATACCCATGATTTTCGGGAGGCAGCTTCAGCAAATCAAATTTTGAGTAGGAGAAAGGAGAGTTACTCTAATTCCATATTGTCGTATTAAAAATATTTTTATTTAGTGGATTTATGTTCTTAACTACAAAACCTGAGAGTTGCACTGCTATAATTTCGTAGAATCCAACAAGTTAACAGGATCCAATGCACCTTCAGATTTTCAAATGTAGCAAAATGCCATTTTTTCTGTAATTAGCAAAATCAAACTCGAGCAATGCAAAAACGGGAATAAAAAAATACATGGATATATGCAACTTGAAGTTACTGAACATTCACTGTTACTGTTTATGCATATTAGGCACACGACACACTGACTACAGAATTATGTTAAATATTTTTTTAACTATATTAACTATTTTATTTAAAGATTTTATTTATTTATTTGACAGACAGAGATCACCAAGTAGGCAGAGAAGCAGGCAGAGAGAGAGGAGGAAGCAGGCTTCCCGCTGAGCCAAGAGCCCGATGCGGGGCTCAATCCCAGAACCTTGGGATCATGACCTGAGCCGAAGGCAGAGGCTTTAACCCACTGAGCCACCCAGGCGCCCCTATATTAACTATTTTTTAAAACTTGTTCCAGGTATCAAGTCCAAATAAGAGATTTCAAATACTAAACTCTCGTAGCACCTTACATTTTTTCCTTCATAGAATTTATCACTGTTAACTACTAGTGTACTCTGCTCAACAATAAGCTCTATAAATGCAAACTATGTGTCTTATATTCACAGGCTCCCCAGCACTTACCACAGTGCCTGGTAAAAAAATATGTAACAAATAGACTATTAAAGGATGAGTTTATAAAGTCTTTAAAGCTTTAATATTAAACTGTTCATAAAATCTGTCCCTAAAACTTCTAAATTTGCATAGCAATTTATACTTGGTGACTTCCACATTTCCAAAATTATCATAAGGCTTGGAATACAACATAAATACTAATTTCTTTAGCCATGTCTGCTACAGTGACAAAGAAATGTATTCTTCTATGGCATTACTGTTTTAAAAAAAAAAAATCTCCTTTCATCTCCATGTAAATTAATATACAGAACATTTGGGGAGATGAAGGAGGATATGTTTTTCTTCTTTCCTTTCCTTTTTTTTTTAGCTTTCAGGAATATAAAAAAGAAAAATACTGAACGGTAATAAGTTACCATATTAGTTCCCCATGTTCCATTTTTCTTAAAGGACAACAAATTAGAAAATTCTTAATGAAACAGAATTTTTTAAATTCATCAAAAATAATTCTCTAAGTAAAAAAGCTAATGTAAATATTTAATTATTCTCTAATTTTTTAAATGATTCAAATGCAGTCAAGAAGTAAAAATAAGCCAGAATAAATTTTGTAAATAAAAATACATACTTATGCATATACACAACATGAGGATTCCTAATTAATGAAAACTATGAAGAGAAAATCAGAATTCAGACATCTAGGGTCAACATTTTCTAACTGCTTATAAATCTGAAACAACTTTCTAAAGTTTAAAGTATGTCAAACATTTTAAATGGCTATGACATCATTAAATGAGTCACTGTAAAGAACTGAATCATTTCTTTACTGCATTTTGAAAGATGTTTGAAATTTGTAAGAAAACAGTATTAATACACTTGGAAATAAGATCTGTACTCCCCTCCGCTGGGAAGTCTGCCAAAATATATTGCTGAATATGTGTGCTACTGTACTGTTATACTTTACAATTTAACGTACAGGGGCATTAAAGGCATAAACTAGGCACTTACAGTTGTTTGTGAAGGTAAAATTCCAAAAACTGCTAACAAAGACTAGTAAAAAGTTTACCCTACATAATAAATTTCAGAACTAAAACATTAAATATTTTGTGAAATTCAAACCCAACAAGGCATTTACATTAAGTACAGCTTTTTGTATGTCAATTATACCTCAATAAAGTGGTTTTAAAATATATTTTACCAATTAAACATAATTAACAATTTTCTATTTCCCAGTGAAGCCACAACTTCCTTAGTGATCTAAAAAGTCTTAGCACCAACTCCTTTTAATTTTGAAAGATTTACGCTAACAATCTAGTCACTACCATTAAGAAATATTTTTTTAATCTAAAATTTTAATATATGTTCAAAATTGAGGAAGTCAAGAAAATAAATTTTACTTTTGACCAAGCTGACAAGTCAAACATAATTAGTTACTATAATCAAGAAATAGCTGTTCTCACAAGGATAATGTTATACCACCCTCTCATAGTTTTTATTGCATAGGTCCAAGAAACAGAATTTCTTAAAAAAAAAAACAAACTACAATTTTATTACCAATAACTGGTTATCTAAAGTTTGCATGGGAAAGTATGTATTTCCACTTAAAAGATTAACAAAGCAGTAACAGTTTCAAATATAACCTATTATTAATTTTACATTCTTCTCTCATTTTCAAGTGTTACTTAATTTCAATACCCTTATCTACTGGCATAAAAATGAATTTTGTTTTCCAGAAAAGTAAAGCCTAACGTGACTCTTCAGTTTTCTGATCATTCTTACAAAAACTATAAACACTAATTTTTTTTTTTTTTTTTAAGATTTATTTGAGAGAGAGAGCGAGCTTGAGAGGGGAGAAAGAGTTGAAGCAGACTCCCTGTGGAGCTGGAAGCCGGATGCAGGACTCGATCCCAGGACTCCAGGATCATGACCTGACCCAAAGGCAGTTGCTTAACTGACCAGGAGCCACCCAGGCGCCCATAAACACTAATTTTTAAAAAATCTATTTACATATAGTTGAGCTTCCTCCTGTCTTCTACATGGTTTATTCAAAATGAATGCAAAAATTTCAAAGCTGGCTCACATCTCTAAGCATATAGAAAAAGCCTTGCATCTAAAAATAGTTTGGGGGCGCCTTTGCCTTTGGTCCTAGGATCGAGCCCTGCACTGGGCTCTCTGCTCAGCAGGGAGCCTGCTCCCCGCACCCCGCCTGCTTCTCTGCCTACTTGTGATCTCTCCCTCTGTCAAATAAATAAAATCTTAAAAAATAAAATAAAATAAAATAAAAACAAAAATAGTTTGGTACTACAATTTAAAAAGAAAAAAATCACTGGCAGTGTTTCATAAAAATGTATTTCTATGTCGTATAACAATTTGATTTCAAACACACTTGTTTATGACAAAATGGAACTGTTCTTAAGAGTTAAGCTGTTTGGATAGAAGTTGTGTTGGGATGTCATAATGTCATGTTTTGGATGTACTCAATGGCTCAGCTGTTGTAGGGCTCTACTGGGGTCTCACTAATAAAAACACATTTAGAAAAACTCTAGCTAGAGGATATTTAGATTATGAATACTGAGGGTTTGTGAGGACTATCCCAGACTCTTAGGTCTTAGCTAATCTAAATAGCTCTCCAAAGACAGGGTAATCAGTGCCAGCCACAGTAGAAGAGACTTTAACCTTCAGGGGTAAAAACTGGGCAGCAGTCCTAGGGAAAAGATCCTCTTGCCCATCAATACTTGCTAGATGTATCTTTCCTTAGCAACGTGCTTTAGAACAGGGGACTTTTACTTTTGTGCTGGCAGGAAAAAATCAGTTCTCAGTTGGCTAAGCCATTTCTCCCTAGTATCAAGTCATATAAAGGTATACCTAAACTAAATTTGATTTTTATTACTATCACCTCTTGCTTGAAACAACAGTACGATTTATCTATCACTTGTTTGAAGTATGTTATTTATCCCATATGTTACTGCCTTGTGAAATCCCTTCAGTAAACCTGTGTTAAATAGAGGTCAGGCAAAGACAAACTCAGTCTCTGAGCATGATTTGCCCCAAACAAAATATACTGAAATACTAAATTGCCCTTTAACACATGAAAGTATCAGTAAAAACTATGTATATGTCATAACAAATCAGATCAGTCCACTGAAAACTGAGTAGGCTGAACAGGAGAAATGCCTTAACACAGAGTTTAAAAGTTAATACACATTTAGCAAATAAAAACCTTCCAAGTTTAAACCGAGTGACTCAAATAAGATCTCTTTTCAGGTCCCCATCCAGGTTTATGAAACAGCAAAGTCACAAATGCATAATTTATTAAAGGGCATTGTTCAAATAAACTGTCATATAGTAAAATTCTCTTATAGCTAACTTTCTTTCCATTTACTAAATATCTATGGGTTACTGACTGAAATCCCTTATACTAGAAGTATAAGGAGCAACAAAATGTCAGAAGTATAAGAGCAACAAAAATGTCAGTATGATTTTAGGAAATCAATGGAATAAATATAAAAGAAATTAGAAAGTTTTGACATAAATCATGGTTCTGAACTGGTGATTTAAAAATCTCATAGGAAGGTCCCTTCTCAATTGTAAAAACATAAAATTTTAAGAATTTTGTATTAAAAAATCCCATTCTACAACAGCTATTTGTGGGACGAAATAAAAGCAGTAGAAGATATGACAAATGTGAGGTCACTATGTTTCTATGAATGCTTTGTATTATTACCTACCAATAGCTATATGGTTGCAAATTACCATTTTCTGAAATAAATCAAAACTGAAATGACTAAAAAATTCAATTTACTTAGCTTAAGGAAAAAATATTTTCTCCCAAGAACACCATCATTAAGCGATACTAAAAGCATAATGGGAGTTGTGTTTGTTATTAAATTGTTATAAACAAAAGAAATTAAGGGGAAGAAATTTGGGGAGTTCTGTGGAATTTAATTATAAGATCAATCAAGGAAACATGTGAGTATGATATAGCCAGAAGTCCAACTAACAATTTTTACTAAAACAAATATAAAATGTTCAAGACCAAAAAGCCTTTTCATAAATTAAAACAAAGCAAATACTTAAACAAATACTTTTAAGTTCTCAATAAACATATACAAGGAAAGTCATAGGCTTACTAAAGGAACTAGCTAGCTACCCTTCCTAGTTTTAAAAAGACTCATTTCTAACAATAAGAGTTTCTGTTCTGAAATATTATTAGTTCCTGAGTTCCGTTTCCTTATCCCAGTAAGTTACATCCTATTTCTTAAGCCAAAACAAACATTCATCAATGTTAAGTTAAAAACAAAATATCTAAATGTGTGTAAAAATAATGCTACCTAGATTTATATCTAAAATTAGTTTAATACCTTTGTTTCTCTGGAGAGTTTTCTTTTGTCCCTATAACTATTACTAGGAAGAAAGAACAAGAGTTTAAGGAAGCAAGAATTTGTATAATTTAAAAAACAAAGCGTGAGTTACTGTATTATTTATGTATTTAAAACAAATTGGATACTTTTCTTTAAATCTGTATATTTTTTACCTAAACATGTTCACGCTCTTAAAATTTTCAGCATTAAAACAATGGTTATGCCCTATGTATATCTCTAAAACTATGCAGCATTGACTAGGCATTTATTTAATTTTGAAATAATTCTATGATGAATTAGTGAGGAACAAATTAAATTGTGGCCACTGCTTTTTAAAAAATTGGAAAGTGACTGAATTCTTTTTACATTAAGCATGTGGGACTTCTATATTCAATAAAAACAAAACAAGATAGAGAAATATACAACCAACCAATATTTAATAAATATTTTAACAGCTGGGGTACTCAAGATAGAACCAGTAGTTTAAATTAGCCTAAACCACTTAAAAATTTAAGTAATGAAATAGTTATAGTAAAGTATATATTCCCCATCCCATTTCTTTACAAACATAAACAATTTAGGGGAAAATACGTAATACATTAAAAAAGAGCACTCAGCCCATATTAAAGGCCAGAACCTACCTAGTAATTCCTTAAGAACTCAAAAGGGAGAAGTAATTAGATGTCAACTCTTACTTGCCCACAGTAAGCAGAATAATTTAGATAACAAATTTATTATAAAAGACTGTTAAAGACCTCTTTTTGGTCACCTTTGTTACCTGGGTACTCTGATACATTCCTCTGATCCTAGCAGGCCAAGCTGTCCATCAGAATCGAGACCCCACGCATACACCTGGCCCTTGTCATTTAGTGCTAATGTATGAGCTTCTCCACATGAAACAGCTACGATATTTTGGGCATCCAGGGCAACAACCTGCTCTACAGAAATCAAGAAGAGAGACATTATATTCTAGTTTTGAACTACCAATGAGAATAAAAGTCTTCATCTTGTACAAAGAAAAAAAAGCTTAAGAAAATGATAAAATACAGACTAAGTATAACAGTAGTTACTGTGAAAAATTCAACAAGTATGTGCCATATAAAATTCTCATTGTGGTAAATACGATATACATCCTAGGCCATAAGCAACTCGAAGTATTAAGCGACTTGAACATTTTGGGGAAGAAGTTAAAGGTTTATAAAGCTGCTCTGAGAAAGGCTCTTCACTCAAAGCCATAACCAGTAACAGAAGAATCCAGCTGAAAAGGGAATCATTTAAATATCCTGGGCCAAATTATTTAACAATGAAATAACTGACATATACTACTATGGAGTGATTCTGAAATTAATGAAATAATCTGAATTAGCAACTTCTGATAGAAAAGCAAATTCTTTACAGATCTCATAAATAAAGCATCTACTAGATACGCTGAGGGAACTGAAAGGCAATGTAACCATAACAAACAGGTTTTAGTTTATGAACTGCCATTTTAACATGAAAGAAATAAAAACCCCACATGTAGTTAAAATACATTCAAGTTTTAAATCAGAAAATAATTTAAAATACTGGTCCTTCATAAGACTATCAGTAGCTACTGACAAACCAAAAAAGAAAGTGAAATTGTTTCCTTAGTCTCCTTAAGATGTGTAATGTCTATCAGTTTTTTAGTACTACTACTACTACTTTAACATGTCATTTAAAATGAACTTTTTCTTTTTTAGCCTAAGAAAACTGTAATTTCTGTCTTCAATAAAAGCCTCATGCTAAAGAGTTGTTAAACTGAAATCAATCAGAATTTCTTCTGAAGCACACTTAAGGCTCAATGTAGAAATGCAGCTGTTCAGTAAAGAAACCAACTGCATCAGAAAAGTTTAAATCCCTATGGTTAGAGAAACTCCCATTCTATCTGGATTACTGCCCTGCCTTTTGGGGTGGGAGGTTAGCCCTAGATAGCCTCTAAGAATCTATACAACTTCAATGATATTATTTGAAGTACTCACCTTAAAGTACTATGAGTTACTAACTCATGAAGCTGGTGAACAGTATGTGGAAGTTCATTATACTAATCATTTACTATTTGTAGATATTTTGTACATATTTTTTTTTAAAGATTTTATTTATTTATTTGACAGAGAGAGATCACAAGTAGGCAGAGAGGCAGGCAGAGAGAGAGAGAGGAGGAAGCAGGCTCCCTGCTGAGCAGAGAGCCCGATGCGGGACTCGATCCCAGGACACTGAGATCATGACCTGAGCCGAAGGCAGCGGCTTAACCCACTGAGCCACCCAGGCGCCCCTGTACATATGTTTTTTAATGAAATTATATTGTAGGAACATAGAAAACAAGCAAAGAGAACAAGATATAACACTGTCCACCCCCCCCCCAAAAAAAAAATCAGGAAAAAGGATTTAAAAGTATAACATCATTTATTGACATCAAAACAGTACCAAAAATCTTAATTATGAAGAAAGAAGTAAAACACTCAAAAGATCTGTTCTCTTTCACAGAGGCCCCAGAACTAAGTCAATGTATCTCTAAGACTATCCTCCAAGGAAATATAGTAAAGAGCAGAAAATGACAAGATGACAAGACAAATGAGTAAGACTGGTCAGTTCAACAGCAAATGAAGAGTACTTAAATTAGATAGCTATGGCTATACAATCAAAGGCATCAAAATCCAAGAAACAAAGAAACAATAATCATTCATACCAAACACTAGTATTTACTGTATACCCTTACGCTCCAAACACTGGAGACACAAAGAGAATAAACCATTTCTAGTCCTCAAAGAATTTTCAGTCTACAGAAAAACAGGTGAGGTAAGAACTGTGATTAAATGCTAAGATAAAGATACACAAAAGGCCTCAAGGGAATATGAGATACTTACTAAAACCTTAAGATACAAGAATTCTGGAAGACAGTAACACTTAACACTAAATCCTGAGCTAAGGAAAGAGGAAGAGATTCCATGTAGCCATTTGAGAAAATTCTTAGAGCAAAACAAACTAAAAACAAAGTGAAAAGACTAACAGAAAAACAGGGGAAAAAATGTTATTCATACCTTGAAGAAATAATCTTCCCAATTTTTACATAGTTGGAAAAAAAAAGACCATTAATTCAATGAAAAATGGACAAAAGATGTCAACTGATAGTTCTGAGAAGAAGAAACAGAAATGGCCCTTAATCATATGAAAAGATGCTCAACCTCATTGATGAGAAAACTGCAAATCCAAACTACATTTAGAAGCCAATATGTTGACTTAGAAAATTTATAAAACCATGGGCGCCTGGGTGGCTCAGTGGGTTAAGCCACTGCCTTTGGCTCAGGTCATGATCTTGGGGTCCTGGGATCGAGTCCCGCATCGGGCTCTCTGCTCAGCAGGGAGCCTGCTTCCTCCTCTCTCTCTCTCTGCCTGCTCTCTGCCTACTTGTGATCTCTCTCTGTCAAATAAATAAATAAAATCTTTAAAAAAAAGAAAATTTATAAAACTTACAATTTATAAAATTTTACAATTTTACAAAACTTTACAATTTTATACTTTATAATGTTTATACTTTTCCATATGGGTTAACCTTTAAGCATCAACGTTTATATTTATCAGGAGAATGAGAAGAAAAGCCACCGAACTGGATAAAATATCTGTAAAAGATAGATCTAATAAAGGACTATTATTCAAAAATATACAAAAACTAAAAACTCAATTAAAAAAAAAGAGCCAAATGAAAAAATAGGCAAAAGAACTGGACAGACACCTCACCAAGGAAGATACACAGATGACAAGTAAGCCTGTGAAAGGATGTCCTACATTATGTATCAGGGAATTTCAAATTAAAGAGATACCACTATACACCTTATTAAAATGGCTCAAATTGCTGGAAAGGATAGAGAGCAACAGAAACTCTTATTCGCTGCTGGTGAGCATGCAAAAGGGTACAGCCACTTTTGAAGCCAGGGTGGTAGTTTCTTACAAAACTAAACATACTCTTATCTTATGATCAAGCAATCACACTCCTTGATAGTCACCCAAAAAGAGCTGAAAACTTATGTCAACACAAAAATCTACACAAAGATGTTTGCAGCAACTTTATTCATAATTGCTCAAACTTGGAAGCAACCAAGATATCCTTTAATAGTGAATAAACTGTGGTACATCAAGATGATAGAGCATTATTCAGCAATAAGAAGGAATAGGCTATCAAGCCATGAAAAGAGACACAGAGAACACTTAAATGCACATTCCTAAGTAAAAGAAGACAATGTGAAAAGGCTACATTCTGTATGATTCCAATACATGACATTCTGGAAAAAGCAAAACTTTGAAGACAGTAAAAAGTTTAATGTTTGCTAGAAGTTAGGGGAAAGAGAGGGATGAACAAAACACAGAGTATTTTTTAGGGTAGTAAATAAAAGCTATTCTGTATGATACCAATACTATTCTGTATAATACTACGTTATTATGCATTTGTCAAAACCCATAGATTGTACAACACAAAGAGTGAACCCTAAGGAACCCATGGACTTTGGATGATGTCAAGGTAGGTCTGTTAATGGTGGTAAATGTACCACTGTGGATAGGCTGTGGACAGTGGGGGAGATTGTGTATATATGGGGATGGGATATATGGGAACTCTATTTTCTGCTTAATTTTGCTGTGAACCTAAAACCACTCTAAAAAATAGTTTATTAATTTACAAAGTTTATGATTATAATAAAAATCACACCAAGATACTATTTTTCATAAAAATTCCAAAGCCTGTTAACAACCTGTTGGAGAAAAAAGCACGCTTATATACTGATAACAGAAGTATGAAACAGAACAATCTTTATGGAAAGGAATGTGGCAATACCTAACAGAACATATCCATTTACCTTCTGGGCCTACGAATTCCATTTCCATGAAAATATCCTACAGATATACCTAAATACTAAAGGGCAGCAGAATATGCCACGTTGGCATAGGATCATTCTGAGCTCAAAGACATTAAGTATAAATAGATACAAGAAAAGCTCTCTGCCTTCTCTTTACTGCCTAAAAGCATGACATAAATATGTGAAGGTATCTACCTACCACTCTACTAGAAAGAACAGAAGTTAATCACCAGAGACAACTCCAAACTCTTATCAGCTCAGAAATGGCACCAGGAAAACCTACATTACAAACTTTCCTAACTAGCGCTTATCTTAGTTTCCCCACCTATTTACCTTCCCACAACTGCCACCCGAAACTCAATCCTTTTTGCTGTTACTTCTCTAAAAATTTCCTGTTCTTTTGTTCTGTGTAAGCCCATGCTCTATCACTTGAGTTACTCGTCACAAGTTTATTAACACGTGTTGAGATCCCATGTGTAAGTTTAACGCATGTGTTAATAAACTTGTTTACTTTTCTCTTGTTAATCTGCCTTTTGTCTAGACAGGGCCCAGCTAGAGAACCCAGGAAGGTAGAGTACAAATACACATGTGTGCGTGCGTTTCTGTTTGTATGTGTGAAAATGTGTATTATATTTGCAGCACTGTATATAATAAGAAAAGACTCAAAATATTCCAGATATACATTAGTAAATGATTCTATTTACCCACCGGAATACTAAGCTCCACAAACAAGATAATAATAAGGAAGCTCTACATATGGATACAGAAAGACCTCAAGAGTATATAAGCAAAGAGAAAAAAATATCAACATGTGGAATACTAAATGATTTGCTACTTTTTGTGTCAGAGGTAAGAATAAGTATATTTATACTTACTTAGATCTACATAAAGAAATTTTGAAAAGATATACAAAAAAACTAATAAACATATTTACAGGTAATGCAGGTAGAGGGGGAAATACAATAGTCAAATGTAAGAGCAAAACTTCCCAATGTTTATTTATATTACCCCGATTTTTGAACCATGTACGTATGTGTCTATTCCAAACAAAAAATAAAACTTAATTAAATACAACATTAGAGAAAATAGTTAAAGCCATGTACTAAAACCAATGTTTTCATTTTGAGACCAACATGAACTCTAATTTTTTTCTATGTACTAAAAATTCAAGACACATAATCTTGGTTCTTTCAGAATTTTTGTCCCATCAAATTACTGAGATACCTATTCTGAGAATGGATAGCTACTTCAGAAACACACGATTAAAGAAACATAGTAACAGTTGTATGTCCCAGAAATAGCACTTAATATAGGCTTCTCAGGGCGCCTGGGTGGCTCAGTGGTTTAAGCCTCTGCCTTCAGCTCAGGTCATGATCTCAGGGTCCTGGGATCGAGCCCCACATCGGGCTCTCTGCTCAGCAGGGAGCCTGCTTCCCCCTCTTTCTCTGCCTGCCTCTCTGCCTACTTGTGATCTCTCTCTATCAAATAAATAAATAAAAATCTTTAAAAAAAAATATAGGCTTCTCAGACAACAAACACACAAAACTCAAAACATCCCTGTACAAATCTTTAAAACTACTGTTTTTCCCAATGGCTTATCAAAACGAATATCCTCAATATCCCCATTCCTAGTATACTAGAAAGTCAGATCAGTGGTATACTAAGATACTTCAAACCTAATGAAATTACATAGCTGAATGCTTAAAACAAGATTGCCTGAAAAGAGAGTCAACCATAAGCAAAAATAAAGGAAGAATAAAAGAACCCAGTAAAACAAACAAAAAATTCACTAAGCCCAACTCAGTGATGCCATCTGTGAGAAAGAAAACAGAATTCATACCAAACCCAATAGCTAACATTTATTATTTTCTATGTTCCAGGTACTATGCTACCAAATTTTAATCATTAAGCTACATTTGACTCTCAAAGCAAATAACAGAGAAAAAGTAGAAGTAAGTGGGAATTAAATTCACTTCAATTAGAATTAGTATGAATATGTAAGTTAGAGGACAGAAAGCAAAAGAAAAACTTGCCAAGCAAGCCCATTAAACAGCTGATTCCCATGATAAAGAGAGGCTACAAGAAAATGTTGGAATTATGAACGTATGATGCTAAAATTCATGCTAAAGTTTTAATAATGGCACATAATTATTGTAGTCAACTATAGTTCAGAAAAGAAGTTATCCCTCTAAAAAATATAAAACAGATAAAATATGTGGTAAGTGTTAACTGTTAGTCATTGTGTTATTCTTTCCACCTTTTTTATGTTTCAAATGCTCATATAAAGTTTGAGAAGAGTAACACTGTATTCATATGAGTATTTATGGCTCAAAGAACATTTAGTTTGGGAAGGCACTAAAGGGCAAAGAAAACAAGTGGTAGAGAGTACCTTGAAAAAGAAAAAATGTTATTCAGAGACAGGAGCAAAAACAAAATATAAAGAACAAGAGAGATGTAACATATCTATCTTGTAAATACTGACAGCACATATATTCTAAATACATCTCTAATAAGTCCTAGGTCATCATTACTTCTGGTTGTCCTTATACTTACATTGTAAAAATGCAGTATTTCTGGAAAACTAATGGTGCACCATTTTAGTAAGGAGGAAAAAGCCATTATCTTTACTACGTAAATGTAAATACAGCCACTTTTAGACTTAAAAACCAATTAAAATGTTCAACCTAATGACCGTTTTTCAACATCATCTATTTCCTCCCAATTACCTCTGGAAATATATCTGACTTCGGCATTTGTTCATAAATTGTGTCAAATAAATTTTGTGGCACAAATATTGTAAAAGAAGAATACCGCTGCACATCCTTTTAGCAATACAGGATAGATCCAGGTTCTTGTTGCAAAATGTTACATGATAAAAATCCTTCCTATTGAATAACTAACAGGATAAAAACAGCCTATTTCCTTTAGGACCTAAGAAATATATTCATCAATTCTTGAATTTGTGAAAAGAGTTCATGTAGCATACTATCTCCAGACTCACTGTTTAAGAGTACACTTAAATGATCAATTTCATATTCTCATACAGTGATGGTCTACATTCACCTTGTGATTTGTCCAGTAACTGTGAAACATCTTCCTCTGTCAACTTTGTCATTATGGACAGAAATAAAAAATCTTGCATTCTCAATTTTGCATTTGTACTCAATGAAAGCTATAAAAAAAGAGGAATAAAAGCTACAAAGACGGTGACTTGAGACTTCTTTCATTTTCTTAAAAGCTAGTAAAAACTGCGCAATGTATGAAGAAAAAACAGTGTTAAATGTTGATGATTTATTTTATGGCACCATCCTTCTAGGAAACCCCATCACTGTTCCACTTAAAATTTTAGTCTATTTATTTTAGTCTACCTGAGAATATAATCAATTCTCATTTTAGGGCAAAAGTTATGTTTATAAACTCACCACAAATACTTATTTTCCAAATACTGAAACAGTACCCCCAGGGAAAATACAGGGTTAGGCTCCTGCAAGCCTCTGATCACATTTTCATGAACTGATCAACACATAACCTGTTTAAAATGTGTTTCTGCTTAAAGACATCTTATAATTAATACATATTGATTCACTAACATTAAATTCACAGCCAATAGCACTATAACTTATGTGTCAATGTATTTATCTAGTAGGGCATATCACAGCCTTCTTAGGCTTAGAACACCAGGTAGAGCTTCAGTACTACACTCAAGAGGTCATTTTAAACAGTGAAATCACCAAAAAAGTATAAAAATATAAAATATGTCGGACTAAATATACTGCAAAAAGGATACTTGTTTACAGTATGAGAGCTGAAACCAGAAAGCAGAGCACCGTTTTGTTGAACCTCAGCTGGGAGTGTGGACATCAGGAGACTCAATTATTACGCAGTTCAGCATATATGTGTGTCCAGGAATGACCATAAAATCCCTGTGAATATTTACTGACTGACCAAGGCTGGTTTAATAACAGTAAACATACACACTTCACCTTAGACAACCAATCACAAAATACACAAGATGGTCTATTAGCAGTCTTTTTGCTAACCAGGGTTTAAACCTGATACTAGGATATAACCAGCAAGGGGTTCCTGGGTGGCTCAGTCCATTAAGCATCTGACTCTTGGTTTCAGCTCAAGTGAGATCAAGCCCTGAGGGCTCATGCTCAGCGGGAAGTCAGGTTGAAGATTCTCTCCCTCTGCCCCCACCCCACTTGCATGTGCAAGCTTTCTCTCTCAAATAAATGAATGTTTAAAAAGAAAAAAGATATAATCAATAATATGCTCTGAGAATCTTATAAACAAAAAATACTAATAGTAAAGAATGCACTGTCTTCTCAAAAAACAAAAAAGAAATGTATTGCTTCCTGGATCCCAAGGTACTACATACTACAGAAACAACATTAGTAACATTCATAACATCATCTCTTAAATGCTGATTATTCAAAATCCTAAAACAGCTGATTTGAAGAAAATTTGAACACTATCATGTTACTCTGTATCCTTTTTCACCTACAGATCTCAAAATCTTGCTATAGGATATGTGTTCTCCCAAAATGTGTATGTTTAAGTCCTAACCCTCAGTACATCAGAATGCAACCTTACTTGGAAACAAGGTCACCGAGGATATAATTAGTTAAGATGAGGTCATATGGGAGTAGGGTAGGCCTCTAATCCTCAAAAGAGGAATTCTGGTCATAGTCACACAGGAACAATACCATATGAAGAAATCCTAAGACTGACAGCAAACCACCAAAAGCTAGGAGAGGGCCCTACATAATTCATTCATAAATCAGGGACTAGTTGGTATGAAAGTACAATTACCAACCAAGATCCCAGGCCACAGTTAACCTTAATTCTTAATGTTGTCAACAAGTTCAATGAAGTTCTACACATATTTTTAATTAAAAAAAAAAAAACCTGATTCCAACAAAGGCTGAATAGCTATCAATGTTTTGTTCAGAGAACAAAAATCTTTGCTGATGTTTTTCAGGTTTATCAATGTCTAAGAAACAATACTGTTAGGAGCGCCTGGGTGGCTCAGATGGTTAAGCGTCTGCCTTTGGCTCAGGCTGAGGGTCCTGGCATCAAACCCTGCATCTGGCTCCCTGCTCAGCTCAGAGTCTGCTTTTCCCTCTTGCTCTGCCTCTCCCCCTGCTTGTGCTCTCTCTCTCTCAAATGAATAAATAAAATATTTTAAAAGAAAAAAAAACAATACTGTTATGGGTAGCAACAAGCACGGTAATTCGGTAACAACTAAAAACTGAGGTCTCAAGGAATAAACTTTATTAAATAGCTAATTTTAAAAAAACACCATTTCAACTTCTTACTAAAAGTTTAATTCTGCCAGAGCTTAAGTTTCAAAATTCTGTCCTACTAATCCTCATTAGTTGCTATAAATACGGGTTTCCTTTCCCTTCTCTCCAAATTTCTCAAAACTCTTAACTAGAGCAATAGAAAGTACACTTAAAATCCACCTCTAAAAATTTAAAGTTTATGCAATACCATTAGTATGAAACTTGTATAACCTCATTCTTATTTTTTTTTTTAAAGATTTTATTTTATTTATTTGAGAGAGAGAGACAGTGAGAGAGAATGAGCGAGGAGAAGGTCAGAGAGCGAAGCAGACTTCCCATGGAGCTGGGAGCCTGATGTGGGACTCGATCCCGGGACTCCAGGATCACGCCCTGAGCCGAAGGCAGTCGTCCAACCAACTGCGCCACCCAGGCGTCCCATAACCTCATTCTTATTTAAAAAAATGTCACACACAGCCCCAATATATATGCAGAGAAAATACTGAAAAAATAAATACTAAATTGTCAATACTGGTTATCTACAAGTGGCTTTTTCTTCTTCCATTCTTTAATTGTTTAAAGAACCATATGTGTAGCTAATGCATTTTATGATTTGACTTTTTAAAGACGAAGACATTAATTACTTGGAATTAGGGAATGGCACCGATAAATAATTTATAGTGTTTTTTTCCCCCTTTAAATAACCATAGTGCTAATTTTTATTACAAAGATAATAACCAAAAGGCTACTTCACTCAAGGCATGTACTACTCTACTCCCACAGTGAAATAACCGTTCATTGACACTTTTTAAAGGAACTGTAATACAATGCATATAATGATAATAAGATAAATTAATATAACTAAACATCTAAACTAAATAAAAATGAAAATAAAAATTACATGAAAATGTTTTTTCTCTAAAATCACCACCAATAGGAATCTGGAATGGTATAACCCACAGTCACCAAAACATCTTAATGAGTTCCCTGATAAAAGCTAAAGTTAACATAAAGTAATTTACATGCCTTATTTGACAGCTCACAATAAAATAATGTTCTTATGGAGACAGAACTAATTAAATTATAAAATTCATTGTAACAGATAATCACAAATTTGTACCCCTTTTATACATTCTATTACATACAGGTATACAGATAGCATACATAGTTTATTATGTGCCTGGCAATGTGTTAAGCACTTTATTTACTCTCATTTAATCCTCATAATACCGTAAGACAGGTGTATCATCACCCCTACTTCACAGATAAAAGCAATAAGATATAAACATTTCCCTATTTACTGAACTGCTATCCCTTTGTTAATATTTAAATATTAAATAACAAGGTCATGTTTCAAGAATTTATTTTCAAAATATACTTAAAATTTTGTATCTAGGGTTTTTTAACATTTTTTTCTTTAGAAAAGTATTTTCTGGGGGCACCTGGGTGGATCAGCCAGTTGAATGCCCAACTCTTGATTCTGGCTCAGATCATGGTTTCAGGGTCTTGAGATCAAGTCCCCCCGAAAGGCTCAGTGCTCAGCTTAGAGAGTGCTTGAGATTCTCTCTCCCCCTTTCCCTCTGCCCTTCCCTCCCCAACCTGCACTAACTAATTAACTAACTAAAAAAATAAATAAATAAAATCTTTAAAAAATTAAAAGTCCTGACACCTGGGTGGCTCAGGCAGTTAAGCATTTGTCTTCTGCTCAGGTCTGGATCTCGGGGTCCTGGGATCGAGTCTCACATCGAGCTCCCTGCTCAGTGGAGAGTTGGCTTCTCCCTCTATGCTCTCCACCCCTACCTCAAATAAATAAATGAATAGGATCTTTATGGGGGCACCTGGGTGGCTCAGTGGGTTAAAGGGTCCTGGGATCCAGCCTCACCTTGGGCTCTCTGCTCAGCAGGGAGCCTGCTTCTCTGCCTGCCTCTCTGCCTACCTGTGATCTCTGTCTGTCAAATAAATAAATAAAATCTTTTAAAAAAAAATTTAAAAGTCCTTTCTGGATGTCTGGCAACCACTGAAATTAACTGCTTTGAGGAGAAAAGAAGTTCATATATAAAGACCCCAATATAAATATAGTATCAATCAAATAGCTGCTTTGCTTTCAAGACCAGCAAGAATGAACCCTCAGAATATACTATCAGAGTTTTTTACTATTTTTTTAGATTCTTGTATATCTGACATCCATTCATCAAAGGGCCAATCACATTAACTATATTTTCTTGTTTTCTGTATTCCTGAGGCTGACATTTGGGGAGCAGGAGGCTTAGAGACCCCAAAAGAAATGATCCTCCCCAAGGCTAGCTAATTCCTAAAGATAACAACTGGCCCACAAGCATGCCTTTTATATGCATACCAACCAGTCCCTATCTCCTTATCTAACTCTCACACACCAAGCCAATATTTCCTTTACCCTAAATCACCCCAGGGCCAGGTAGTGGGAAACTAAAAACCAACCCTACAGCCCAAACCTGGAGGAATTCACCAAATCAGCCCATCCAAACTGTTTATTCTGCCCAGGATGCCTTTACCAAGGAAATCCCAATGAAGACCATGATCTAAGATCTCCCCTGAGCTCTTGTCTTCTGCCTCTTAACTACCCTAGTGTTTTCCCCTATGGCTGTGCAGCATGTGACTCCCCTTCTCTTGGATCTGAATATAACAAACTTCTTCCAACTTCATTCTTGTTTCCTCTTACGCCCACACTGACTTTAACCATATTATACCCAACATGTACATTCTTAAAATTTAAAATTTTACAATTTTGGTTATAACATCACTAATGGCCCTCAAGTTCATTAAGAGTCTATAATTTTCGGGGTGCCTGGGTGGCTCAGGTGGTTAAGCCTTCAGCTCAGATCATGATCCCAGGGTCCTGGAATCAAGCCCTGCATCAGGCTCCCTGCTCGGTGGAGAGCCTGCTTCTCTCTCTCCCTCTGCCGCTCCCCTGCTTGTGCTTTCTCTGTCAAATATATAAATGAAATCCTAAAAAAAAAAAATCTATAGTTTTCTTCTCTTCCTATGGTACATCCAATAAAATACACTGATCATGTGTTTATTCAACAAACTCCTGGGTCCCTTCTGTATGTACCAGTGTTGTCACTATAGTAATGAAGATATATAAAGGCTTCTACCCTTCAGGAATTGACATCATAGAGAAGATCTTTACCCAAATAATTCCGTACAATAGGAAGACAGAAATGCAACTTATTAATTTACTGAATGCTAGGTAACTGTGCTTGATACCACACAAAATATTTGACTTGAGTCCTTATAAGAGTGATCATAAAGATGTAGGACAGTTCTTCAGCTGGGCAATATTCAAGAGACAGAAACAATATGCCGTAGAAATAATCATCCAGAATTACAAGGATGAACTAGAGCAGGGACATCGGTAGGAAAGCTGTTGCCACAGTCTGCATAGACAGTAACAGTCTAACTAGAATGAAAACAAAAGAATTTTAGCTTGAGAAAAGAGGAATCTAAGGGCCTGAGAGTTTAAAATAACTAGCTCAACATCAAATATTTAGCCAGTTACCAAAAAATGAAAAGACGGGAGAGTTATTTAAAAAACAATCAGTAAGATTAGACAACTCAGTCAATAGTGCCTGGCCTGTGGTGAGTGTTCTCAGTGTTTCTTAAAAGAAAACTGCGATTATGCCTGGGTGGCTCAGTTTGTTAATGACTGTCTTTAGCTCTGGTCATGATCCTGGAATCCCAGGATCCAGTCCCACATCAGGCTCACCGCTCAATGGGGAGTCTGCTTCTCCCTCTGACCCTCCACCTTCTCATGCTATCTCTCTCGCTTTTTCTCTCTCAAATATATAAAATCTTAAAAAAAAAAAAAAAAGAAAGAAAACTGCCATTAATATTAGAGTGGAAATTTAATTTTAGGTCTGCCTACACTAAAAGTGGGCTATATGCTGTTTCTGTTTTTGCCTTTAGATAGACAATGCACATCTTTTATTCTAAAATTGAACTTAAGGCATTTATTCCACAAACATGTCTTCCTTCTGTGCCCCAAATATTGCATTAAGCATGAAAATACTTCTGTCTTCTGTTAACTTGTTGGAGCTCATACTATGGTAAATTTTCAAAAGTATGCCAGAAGTTTTTAAAAAATTATGTTTGTGATGTTTAGAAGAAATGCTGTATGGATGAATACTGTTTTTCTGAAAATAAATAAATTGGAAAAAAAAAAACCAAAAAAAAAAAAAAAAAAAAAAAAGAAATGCTGTATGGGAACAAGATAGAAAATGAATTGGATTCCTTTACCATCAGACTTTAGAGATATAATGGATACAGAAAATATTCTTTTCACTGTGTTATCTTACTTAATCATTACAACCATTCTAAGAATGTGGCATGATTATCCTAACAGAAATAAATACTTAGGCACAAACAGGCTAAACAATGTGCCCAAGAAAACGCAGCTAAGAAGTCAGTCTGTATCTAAGCACTCTAATTCCAGAGCCTATTTAAAAATAATGATAGCATATTTACATTATTAAAATTTAAAAAAGGTATGCAGTGAAAATCTAGGTCTACTAATCATCATCATCCTCTTTCAACCTAGTTCTCATCCCTTATCTTACCTCTAAACCAAGGTAACCACTATTATTAGATATATGTATTCCTCCAAGGTGTTTTAAATGTATGTGTAGGCAAATAAAAATATTTTTTTTCATATTTTATTTAAGACATAGTCTTCTATAAAATGTTATATACCTCGCTCTTTTTAATGATGTATCTTAGAGATCTTCACATATTAGTACACAAAACTCCTTTATTCTTTTCTCAGTCATAGCATTATATCGCACTGACTGAAGAAATGACAATTTCACCAGTTCCCAACAGACAATCACAAGGTTGTTTCTAATGTTTTGCAATTATAAACAATGTTGCAGTTTAATATGTCAGTGAGCCATCCTGTACAAGTACAAATGGAGCCATCAGAGCAAGAGCTATATTCTTGTGCTTCTTGAAGAAAGGGCATGTGCATTTCAATCCTAACATATGTTTACAAAATACCCTCCTAGTGTTTACCAATTTACACTAACAATCTATGAACACTTCTTCACTGACAGTCTCACCACAGAGGATATTGCAGTCCCCTCCCCTTATTCCCAGGGGACATATCCTGAGGCCCAGTGGGTTCCATTTTAAAACCATGGATAGTAATCAATACTGTATATACTGCTTTCTCTATACATACGTAATATTTAATTTATAAATTAGGCACAGTAAGAGACTAACAATAATAAAATAGAACAATTGTAACATACTGTCATAAAAGTTATGGGGTCTCATCCTTTCTCAAAACATCTTACTGTAATGTACTCACCCTTCTGTGAGGATGTAGGATGATAAAATGCCTACCAATGAGATGAAGTGAGGTGATGAAGTAGGCAATGTAACGTAACATTAGATGACTACTGACCTCCTGACAATATCAGGAGGGCCATCTGCTTCTGGACCTGCAGATGACCATTAGTAATAAAACCTCAAAAACTAAAACCTTGGTTTGGGGCTGAAGGAGCTATTCTATTATCAAAGGTAAAGATTTTTGCTAACCTGTTAGGTTAAAAAAAAAAATGGTACCTCAGTGTAGTCTTCTCTTAATATGAATGAAGCTGAAGAGTGTTCATTTAAGAGTCATTTGTATTTCCCTTTTTGTGAACTGCCTGTTCATATCCTGTGACCATGTTGCTACTGGACTATTTTCTTTTCTTTTTTTTTTAAAGATTTTATTTATTTGACAGAGAGAGAAAGAGAGAGATCACAAGTAGGCAGAGCAGCTGGCAGAGAGAGAGGGGGAAGCAGACTCTGTGCTGAGCAGAGAGCCCAACATAGGGCTTGATTCCAGGACCCTGAGGCCATGACCTGAGTCAAGGACAACTGAGCCACCCAGACACCCCCTAGACTATTTTCTTTTCATCCTGTCAATCTCTAAGAGTGCTTTCTATACAAGAAATCAGCATTTTGATTGAATCAACTATTTTCCCATTTGTCTTTTAACTTTATAGTGATTTCTACCTAACCCAACTTTTTTCATGTAATTTGCTTTGATACGCCTCTTCACAACTGTCAGAAAGGCTTTCCTGACTCCAAGTTAATAAACAAGTTTGTCCATGTTTTCTTTGAGCAGATTTATCATTAGTCTTTACATTTAAATATTTGATTCATCTGGAATTTATCCAAATAATGCATGGCATGAGGGAATAATCCAAATTTTCTTTGTTCCCTAGATGATGCTCCTACTTTTTTCCAAGATCATTTATTAACAGCCCCACTGAATTCTTCTCCACTGATTTGAGGTGATTTAGGTCTATGTCCAGGCTTTATATTCTGTTTAATACATCTATTTGTGAGGCAGTTTTAACTATTAAGACTAAAATATTTTATATATTGGGGCATTTAGTCAGTTAAGTGCCTATCTTTTTGGCTCAAGTCATGATCCTAGAGTCCCAGGATCAAGCCCTGCATTGGGCTCTCTGCTCAGTGGGGAGTCTGGTTCTCCCTCTGCCCTTTACCATACTCGTGCTCTCTCTTACTCGGTCTCTCTCAAATAAATAAATAAAATCTTTAAAAAATGAAATAAAGTATGTTACATATTTCTGCTGATTTTTCAGAGTTTTCCTGGTTATGTTTCTATAAGAACTGAGAATCCATTCATCTAGAGCCTTCAGAAAAAAAAACAAACAAACAAACCACGTTGGTATTTTTATTAGGATCACCTTAATATGACAAATAAATTTTAGAGAAAATGTCGACAGATTTACTCAGATTAGCACCTACTTAGCAATATGGTTCCCATTTGTCTAACATTTCTGTGTCCCTCAGAAATGCTTTCAAGTCTTCTTCATACAGGTCTTGCACACTTCTTAGGTTACTCCGGGGTCATTTTATCTTTCTCTTGCTATTATAAATGGTGTCTTTTCTTTTGGTGGTAACATCTAGTTGGTTCTTGTTTTCATTACATTTAAATTTTGATTTGGGGCAAATTTTTAGCTTCTTCAAGTTTTATTTCCCTCACTAGCAAGATTGAGCTAATATGTACTTTGCAGGGTGATTTTGTGATTCTGGGATAATGTATGAAGTTCGATTTAGCTCAGTGCCTGGCACATAATGGTGGTTGCCATTATTATTTTTAAATATCAGCATTCCTTTATCTAAATAATATATTCCAAAAATATTTGTTAAATTTCTCTCTAGTTAGAGGTTTGTTATCTTTCCTCTCCCTTTACACTGTCATACTAACTTCTAATGTGTTCCCTCCTTTCCTCTATATTTCCAGTAGCAGAGGTTTACTCAACTCCCCAACTTAGTGTAGAAATAGACCTATGTTCACTAAACTATGTTGGTGTTGGTAACACCAACCTGTCAGGCTTTTACCTAATTGCTCTCCAGAAGATAAGTTTAGGTCTATTATGTCTGTTTCTGTTAGAATGCCTAGCTATGAAATCTATAGGTAAGCAATACCTGGATCAAAAATCAGAAAGTATACATGCGCTAATTAATTAATAAATACTTGGGACCAACTGTGGGAAGCAATCTAAGCTCTACTTTCATCATGCCATACTTAAAAAAAAAAATCACAAGCTTCTTCAAAACAGGTAAAGCAGCTAAACTGTCATGCAATTATTTTCAGATGTTCCTAATTCTGCTCCTCTTATAGTCTTATGCTGTTCCTTCCCCATTCCCTTATCCCTTTCACAGAAGCAACAGCATATCTGAGGACACATTTCCTAGCAGCTCTTGCCTACATGCCAGTGCATATACAATATATATTAACAATTATTTCAGCGCTCCTTGGAATCAAAAATAACTTGTAGTGATTGCATCCTGTGATTTAAAAAAAAAAACAAAAACTTGTTTCCAGTAAAACCTGGAAGGACACAAGTCATGCATAATTAATTAGCAAGTCTGTGTCAGTTAAGCAAAAATAAGCAAATGAACCTCTCAATAAAATTCAAATGAGTGAGCTATCAGATGGTACGTGGCAAATAAATATTTCAATTTTACAAAGGCATTACATCACCAGGTGATTTAAGTAGTCCCCACAAAACACAAAATTAAGTACTGTTGATAGATTGCTAATTACTCAAGTAAATGGGCTGGAATCAGGGAGAAATTTAGAGTTGAGATGCTAGCCTACTTTGTACTGAAGAGAAGGAAAAAAAAAACTGGAAATAAAACCTCTCATGCCTTCAGCACTGATCTTTCTCCAACTTACAGTACTGAATTTGTTGATCACTGAATACTGTTACCAAGTTCAAAACAAAATTCACCTCATTGTATTTTTTCTCTAACATTCCTTCTCTTCCTGGAATCCACATTTCTATTAATTACTAATTCAACCTTGGATCACACCTGGCTCCCCCTTTATCTTACTGTTACCAAAGTGGTTACCAAGCCTGTCAGTTCTTTCTGCCTCCCTAATCTCTCCTTGATATAACTGCTCCCTTGTATTAAAGGGCCATCATTAACAGCCTGATTTCTTTACCTCTAAATTCTCTCCCCCTCCTTTATAAAACCTGTTAATTCTCATTAGAAACTATCAGTGGATATCCACCAAATTAAACTCAAGCTCTCTAATTTGATTAATTCTATAATCTGAGCTCAATTTTACCTTTCTAACCTTCTTGCTCACATTCTCAGACATTTTAGTTAACTGGACTACTCATCCCTTAATAGGCCTCCAATTTGCCAATTGTCATTTGAGCTGCTTTACCTATAAAGTACTGTTCTTCATTCTTTCCTCCTTGAAATACTATGTATCTTTCTAGTTCCTATACTATCTTCTCTATAGACAACCCACTCCATTCCAAATGGTTATAATATTCTTCTGTATACAATAATCTGTTTACGCATCTTATAACACTTAGCACATTTTATATGCATTTCTATTTATTTCTGCACTTGTTTCATCTTCCTTTCTAGTTCTTTAAATGATATTCATCACATTATACTCAAAAGCCTGCCAAATGAATACATTTTTAAAATTTTCATTTACAAATATCTTCTTAGCTTTATCAACTTTGCAGGGTGAGGCAACAACTATGCTTAATTTTGTTTAAATAAATTCAGTTAGTTTCTTCTAGATTTGCTAAAATTAAAGATACTCTTTTTCCTAAAGAAATTAATAGAGAAGCAAATAAAGACTGAACTGAAATAAACACATGGTAACATAATTTATAGCAAAAATCTGGAAATAAATTCCAAAAAAACAGGAGAATGCAAATTTTGGAATGTTAAAATGAAGTGCTAAACTATCATTAACAGGGACGCCTGGGTGGCTCAGTTGGTTGGACGACTGCCTTCGGCTCAGGGCGTGATCCTGGAGTCCCGGGATCGAGTCCCACATCGGGCTCCCAGCTCCATGGGAAGTCTGCTTCGCTCTCTGACCTTCTCCTCGCTCATGCTCTCTCTCACTGTCTCTCTCTCTCAAATAAATAAATAAATAATCTTAAAAAAAAAAAAAAAAAACTATCATTAACAATATCCCTAAACAATATTTTAAAACACAGGAAATAGTTATTTAATTATTACTGAAACAAAAAATTGAGATATAAAAATATACTCTCAGTCTGTGATCACAAACATGTAGGAGTACAGAAAAAGTGTTAAATAACAATAGCATTTCTCTATATATGATGGTATTATGGTTGATTTTTTTCTTGCCTGTGTTTTTCAAATTCTCTACCAAGAACATGAAATACTTTTATAATTAGAAAAAAGTATGAAAACTAAAAATGTGTTATTTCAGAATAGCAGGACACCTAGCAAAAGAAAAAAAATGAAACTAAATTTGGATATTAATAAAAAAATAATTAGGATATTTTAAAATAATGTCAAAAACACATAAAAGGGCTCTAGAACATTTTCTGTAAGGCCAACAAAAGCTCAACTAAACTTCTGCCATCCCAGAACTGAAGAAAAAAGCATAATTTCATGCAAATATTATAGTTTGAAGACTGAGCCACCAATATTCAAGAAACTTCCCTTATTAATAGTAATTCCAAAAACACATTTATACACAGCACAGGTTTTTCCTGCATGTAAAGTAACTATCACAATTCACTAAGATAATAATATATCTTTATAACTACTCTTCTTAATTCCATCAGCATGAAAAAGATCCATAGAAGCTGAATGGGGATACATCATGGGCCCTTTAATATGGTGTCTTCATTAATGCTTCCCACTAACTTCATTAGTGCTTCTTCACCAACACAATCCTAGCACAAAAAGCCCTTGCAACAATACATGAATACATGTCCTCTATTGGGTTTTCTTTAATATGTATGTATCTGTACCTGATAAATACCCAAGTACCCGATATGCTTTCTAGAATCCTAGGAAAACTAAGTATCTATGAAGTTGAGACTTACTTCTTCAAAGCAATTTTAAAAGTACATGGGGTCTGTAAGAAATGAGCTTTAATACTACTACACATTTGTATGACATATTGGGAACACAGAACCCTAAGAACACTTACTAAGGAGATGATGGAAACCAGACCACCTAAGCTTTCACCTGCAACAAGGATTCCCTAACTCCCCAAACGGGGAAACTGAAATATACCATACTCCTATCCTTTCAAGGAAAGTGGTTCATTAGGAAGCAGATAAAAAAAACAAAAAACAAAAAACAAAACCCACCAATATACCAAACACAAACCAAAAAATCATTGGTTCTAAATCTCCTAAAGAAGCCTCTATTTGTCAAACTGCTCAGGTTAGACATCTACTTCTTTCATTGTCTTCTTTGTGGATTAAAGGTTTTATAAAGCATTAATCAAACCAATGCATCCTACAAAGAGCTACATGGCACTTAATACAACTAATCCAAGTTCCAATGCTGACACCAAATCAATCGCATCTGGTAGGTACTATGGATCTTGGATAGCAGCACAGCAAAGCATTAGACAACAAAGGGAAGTAGAATATGATATATAACAGAAGAAAGAGAAAAGACTGGGTGTTACCATAGTTAAGTATTCCTCATACCACACAAGGTTACAATGAAGTACACCAAAGTGGTAACACAAGCAAGCATCTTGGTAAAATAATGATTTATTTCAACAGGCCATCACATAAAATGGCAAAGAAACAAATTAGTATTTGATCTGCCTCAAACAGAAGATATTACTGTAAATAATTCTAAACATACGAACAGTTTAGTGAATACGGTAGGAGACTGGTAGACTTATATTTTCAGATTCAATTTATAGATGTTCACCAGTCACCTGCTGTTTTGACAAGTTACTTACCAACTTGTGCTGCCATTTCTCCGTAAATTTATCCCCTAAGATGAGGATAATTCTTGCAAATTGTGTCACAAGCATTTTGAAAGGAACCATGAGTTATTGTGTAATGCTCTTGAAATTCCTCAGATGTAGGGTCCTACACAAAGTAAAGTATTATTATACATCTCTCTAACAGTAGTCATCTGTTTGCATTATGATTTTTTTTCCCTACCCTCGACACTGTGATTCTTGGGCACTAACCTTCCTCAAAGTAAAGTGTCCAAAGCAAGTCTCCACTCCTGACACAAGTAATTACTTTTTTCAAGTCTTCGTATCATCCACATCTTTCTCATCCTTAGAAAGTATTATGAAAACTAGGGGGTTATAAAACATAATAAGTTTCTTTGGTATTATATGCTTTGTTTTGGTTCAGTAAGAAAATATGTGGGATAATTTGGTAATTTTAATCTATATGAACAATTTTATTTCATGTATTTATATTTATTTTCCTATATTATTTAATTTCAACTATGTTTTAAGTTCATTTATAGATTTATGTTTTATGAACAGAGAGAGCAAGTCAGAAAATGATGTAGCAAAAAGGCAAGCAAGTAATTACTGCTATGTGACCAAAATGCTTTCATTGGATTGACCCAACAATAGAAATCACGACTTTGGGATACAGGAAAAAAAAAAAAAAAAAAAAAAAAATCAATGCTCATCATTTTTATAACTTCTGTAGAAGAGTTGAGCATAAGCTATAACTAATTTTATCATACATTTAAAACGTTTTCTGCTGCTGACTTTGCTAATCAAGTTAGTCTTCAGTTCAGGAATGAAATACATATATTTGAATTTTTAGATTATGTTGGCATATTATATCTTGAAAATAGGACTCTCAACCTTCTTATACAGTTCCTAAAATGATTTCCTTCTGAATTTATACATCAAAAGAGATAATAAAATACATCCTCCTTGTATAACATTAGTTATAAAAGAGTAAAATTTTAAGAGTTTTTTTTAACCCTTGGAAGTACATTAAAATACTGATGGAAACTAATTTCCTCCTAGGTGAATAAATATTCTATTCTCTACTAAATATGGCATGGGAAAACCTTCATGGGATAAAGGTAAAACCACAGAATATACAGTGCTCCCTTAACATTTGCTAGCCTACTAATTGTTAGTGTTTTAATCTTACTTTACTTCAGTTTTCCTCATTTATAAAATGGGGACTATAACACCTGCTCGAGCTACCGCACAGAACTTATGAGGATTAAATGAGATAATCTAACTGAAAGAACTCTGTAAACCAAAAAGACCATCAAAACAATCATTTTTTAAGAGGACTATATCACATTATTTTACAAATTTATGGTCATAAAATATTTAGTAGTATTTCTAACATGAAATAAGTGGAAGTAGATGTGCAAAACATTAGGACCATGGTTATCAAGTAATATCTATGACTGAATATATAGTGAATAAATGATCTTATTTCAAAAAAAAAAAAAAAGTACACCACCTACACCACCTATACATGATCTTAAAATATTCAGAAGTGAATGTGGAAGGAAATACAAAAATAAAACTATTTAGATGGACTGGTCTAGCGTATTAAAGATCAAATATATTTACCTTTAGCTACGAATTAAGAAAACTAAGAGTCACTAGCTAAAAAAGTTTTGAAAAACTCTTATGAAGGAAAAATACACACATGGAAGTGAAACAGATGTTCACTCCTCTAGAAATAATCAGGAAGAGCTAGAAGTGATATCAAGGGGCATACATATACACGAGAACGAAGATGAACATGGACACAATCTGTACTCTTGGCATATAATAAAGGGTATCAGTGAATCTTTCCCATGTGGTTCCTAAAATTTTCAGAATGGAAATCTCTCCCAAAAGGCCATAGGCTGAATGTATTTACTACACGGTAAGCCTGAGTCCTCCAGTACATTATGATAACTCTGAAGAATAGCTTATCCTTAATGAATGAAGCCACCTGTTTCTCTTCTACTCCTCATTATAGAATAGTTATGCTTATAAAGCCATTATCTACAAGGAAATAATTCCTAGCTTCCTCCTTTCTGTATGCGGTCAGTTTAAAGCCTGATAAAATGAATTATGTTTATTACATAGTCTTAGAAATTCAATTCATTCATTCATTCATTCATTCAATGAACAGGAAACGTTAAAACCAATTAAATAAGAACTCCTTACCTTCTAATTCAGTCCCCAAACTCACAAATTAAAACAACAGTTGAGGAGGGAATACATTTAAATCATTGAAGAATTCTTCCCAAGGGAAATAATTTTAATTAAAAACATTAAAAGTTTCCACTCAAAAACCTTAAATCAAAACTGAGTTTAAAAGAAAAGTCCCTATCAGAGCAACTACCTCCTTTCGAACTTTTACTTTCTCCTACCTCTCAGATAGACTTCAATGTGTCATTGAACTTGGACTTCCAGTAGAAAGTTTTTCTCAAGATCAGGCTCTTCTCCTTTAAAACTAAACTATTTCAGCTCCAGATTTATTTTCTGGCTATTTATGTGATGAAGGGTTGAGTTAAAATTAAGACTTCATTTTCTCCCAGAAATCTTTAATCTACCCCACAATGACACTTCCCATCATTTAAATTTCCCAGTTTCAAGGGATGGATCATGTCATGTCAACCTTCAATCCTCTCTAAGTATTTTCATTTATGTATGCCTCAACTCCCAACCCAGGTTCCAAATTTTTCAAAGACAAAGTTCATGCCTTTTTCATTTTTCTAGTCTGTAAGTTTACCCTGAACAATAAGGCAATCCTGAAGAAGTATTGTAAATTAGGTAAACCCACCCTTCCAACTTTATATTACCGAATAATGCTTCCAAGATCAATTAATACAGTGATATAAATGTCACAATGCAATCATCACAATGTCAACATGACCACAAAAAAACCTCTCATGGCTAGTTAAGTTTCTCAGAATCTTACCCGCTGAATTAAAAGCTGTTAAACACACATACTATTAATGCACAATTTCTTCCCTGTCCTGGACACAAAACAGGTACTTGGTAAGATGTAAAAGATTTAAACTTTAGTAAATTTCAGTAACTATACTGGCAATTTATACACGCTGGCTTCGTACTTTTTACTTGTCCTGTAGCCTCTCAGAAACTACTAAAGCAAAACAAAGATCTGTTCAATTATTGCTGTGGTGCATGTTAAGTATTTAAAAAAAAAAAAAAAGCCGCAAAACCATGAAAATTTCAACATAAGGTAGCATTCAAAAAGCTAAGCGAAAAAGGTAAAGGATACATCTGCCTCTGAAGCAGTGACAGTAAATACATATCAATAAATTATGATTCGTGTCTACACATGACAACCTCAATCACTGAGATTATGAAATTCCGGTAAGATTCCATAAAATATTCTTAGTGAGGTAGAGTACAAGACAGCTGCCCCTTTACCTTGAGTTCTGCAATAATTAAACCTATTGTATTAAGGATTGCTACCTTTCATCCGAAACACTTAAATTACAAATTAAGGCAGAAGGAAAAAGATTAAGACCCTAACAACAAAAAAGGATGAAAACTACACAGTTTTTACAAGTTAGAAAGGTGAGGTTTGGCATGGTGGTGAGATGATATGAAAGATGAATAACATGCTTTAATATCTTACTATTTTATATCTACATTATTCTCTCAAAAGTAGATTAACAGAAACCACTTAAATAATAAAGTGGTAAAGAAAAATAATCCCATAGAAAATATTTAAGTGCCATTGTTAGTTAAAAGAAGAAACTATAAATCAGTACAGCTGTGGTCTTATCTGAATTTACCATCTTAAGAATTAACTTTTAGTATTCATAATTGAGAGCAAAATTCACATAACAATATTTCTAAGTATCATAATATTTTAAAGTCTATATATAGGAAAAGAGAACATGACATGTGAAAAAATTCCTCAAAATTCTCATTACACTAAAATTTACTTTACATTTGGCTTATACCGCTACTACAAAATCAGTACATAATCAGTCACAAAACTTTTAATAGCTAGTGCTGCTACCTGAAAGTTGGAAATTAGGGGAATAAAAGATATTTCAAACTAAACCAAATAAAATTATGTATTTCATACACCATAGGGAGAACAACAGAAAAATTAGAATAAATTTTAGGCAAGCTTCCATCTTATTTACTTTTCTTTCTGATGTATGGAAAACAATACAATAAATTATGCATTTAAAATCTGCCAAAGTAGCTGACTAGTACTTATTACATAGGACCTACATTCTACATGCTCTATACCTATATACTCTGTCCAAGAGAAAAGGTATCCAAGTGGCATGCTGGTTTTCTCTACTGCTTTACATCACCCATAATTATATTCTGAAACCAAAGCTTCATACAATAAGGGTTTATAACAACAGTAGTTTAAAATAATAAAACCACAAGATAATGAAGTATTTAGAAACATGCAAATGTAAAGGATGTATTTAACTCCTAGTTGCTTTTAAAGCTTGATTAAAAAAAAAATATGAGTTTAGGAATAGAGAAAATTACTTGACATTTCAAACTTATATAATTATTAGAAAGAGCAGACAAAAAAATTTTCAACTTACCTGGTTTCTTTCTGGATTTTTCATGACCTAGCTGTCCCAGATCATTACATCCACATGTGTACACTGTTCCATCATCCAGAACAAATACAGTATGTCTGAGTCCACATCCCACATCTCGGACCTTTTTATTTATAAAAAAGTCACTTTTTCGGGGCTCTAGCACAATTTCTTCATCAATTCCACCCAAACCTAGCTGTCCAAAAGATGCATTTCCCCAGCACAACATGGTTGTAATTCTTTTGGTCTTCCAGTTTCAATAAAAAAACTTCCCTCTGAAACACTGGAAAGTTGGAGGTATACCTATGTCTGAGGAGATACAAAAAGGTTAATATGACTTCAAAGGAAACATGATGTATAATTGTTCTTTCAAGTGGTGTGCTACAATAATTACTACAGAGTAAACATGAAATCTATTTTATAATACGCTACATAACTATCACCCAGTTTCAAAAACCAAGCAGTGGAATTTTTAAAAGTATACAGAAACGTTTACAGAAAATGTCACTCTGTAATTCTTTGGAAAATTTAGAACATATTGACCAGTTTTTTTGACTTTTTGCTATCTTGTGACTAATCTAATGGAAATAGTAAGTACTTTGATGAAATTAATTTTTGCTTCACTTTAAATCATTTTATTGAGCAAGAAATAAAACATCCACTATCCCCAAAATCAAGTATACACATAATGAAAAATCTTGCCAACTACACAAACATAAAACCTTGCAATCTCCTTCAAGTCACAACATAATTAAACCTTTTAATACCTACCTCTGTATCAGCAAACTGAAGTTCTTGTATGTAAGAGAAATAAAACTAATGATGGAAACTTTAAATTTCCCACAATTTAAATGATCTTCCAATTATTCACACTAATAGGCCGTAAAGAAAAGTATAGTTCTCCGCCAAATCTTAAGACACTCGTCTAATGCATTTTTTATAAAATAGTTTTATTTATAAAAATTATTTTTATAAACATTTTTATAAAAATGTATTTTATACATCAAAACAGTAACACTCCGACCTCACCACTTATATCATTTTAAAACTAAGTCAATGTACATAATTATATACTCACAAAACAAAATAAGGAGTTTCAGTATCAAGACGTTCCCCCAAATTCAACATTTTCTATTACAAATAGCAACCGTGACAGAAAAATAGTTCCCCTGGGCAATCTATATCTCTCTATACCTCTATAACAAGTATTTGAAAATGGGAAAAAACTGCAAACAACCCTAGCGCTGCCGATTTTTCAAGAACAGGAATGGGGGATGGGACATTGATAGTCTGGTGGCGAAATCTGTAGAACTTTCCAGTACACTATTTCTTCCCTTGTAAAGACACGTATCAAAGGGTCCTCTTTTTGTAAACCCACACAGACTTTTAAACACATCACGTTACTAAATAACAATTACAGGAAGTCAGCCTTATTCCCGTTGCAGTCACCCACATTCCTTACACAGAACCTGCGAAGTTTCAAAATCCAACTTTCCTACGTTCGGGCTAGCAATTACCAAAGCTGTCCATTCCATGACCTATCCATTCAGAGAAGTTTGATTTTATTCTTTGGGGACATCGGAACTCGATGGTTCCCGAGAGTTCTGCATTGTCTAGCTGTTTTTGTTTTTTTTTTTTTTTTAAAGAATAGAGGACTGAAAAATACCTCTGATTTCAGCGCATAAGGTTTAACCATCGTTTATCATCCTTTTCTTTAAAAAGTCAGAGGTATGAGAAAGGCGTCCTCTCACCAGCAACAGGTAGGGGAATGAGAAGCACTTTATTCCCATCATCCCCAGAACGTGCACTCCGATCAGCCCAGGGGAACCAGGGGAGTGAAATCGTCTGCACACACCCAACCCCGCGAGCCGATCACTCAACTACGGCAGCCGCCTGCTCGCAGCAGCCGAAGAGGCCAGGCGACAAGACTCCTCACTTCGGCGCGCCTCAGTCCCAGGGAGGCCCTTCCCCAAGGACGTGCGACATTTCAGCCCCCCGGCCAGAGAGCAGCGACAAAGTCCTCGTCCCCCGCCCCCCACCCCGAGGAAGAACTGAGAAAGCACCCAGCGCCAGGCCGGCCTGAATCCGCCCAGCCCGGCCTGCCCCCTCCCTAACGCCGTCACACGCACCCGAACCCACCGGGGCAACGACTCACCCAGCCCCTCAAGGCAGGAGAAGCCCAGGGCGACGGGGGGCGGCGCCTCCCCAGAGAACGAAGCAGCGCGGCAGCCGAGGCAGGTCTCCAGCTCCTGGACCCTCCTTCTTCAGCCAGTGTCGGCGAACACCAGGGCTCCTCCGGCGTCGGTGCCGCTGCTCCGCTGCTCCGCAGCTCCCTTCCCCGGCTCCTGTGAAACTTTACCGGGTACCCAGAGAAAAGCAGCAGCCACCGCTGTCCAGTCCAGAGACAGCCGTCAGCGACCCGGATGGAGCGGGCGGGGAAGGACAGGAGGCAAGCGGTGCGGAGAGCGCGAGGGGTGGGGAGAGTTGGGGAAGAGACTGGGGAGGAGAAGGGAGAAGGGGGAAGGTAGCTACGCGGGGAGGGGGAGGGGCAGGCCGGAAGTGAACCACAGAGCACGCGCGCGAGCCCGCCCACTTCCCGGCCCGCGCGCCTGCGCCGGAATCCTCCCAGGGCACCTCGACTGGCGCGCGTGCGCAGTGTCGGCTTTGCGTTGCTTTGAGAGTAAAACGCCAAATGCAGAAGTTTGCGAGAGCCAAGTAGAGGTGTTTGGCGTGTCTTGCAACAAAGTTTCGGCGCGCTGATTGGCATTTTAGTAAAGAAGACTCCTTCGTTTTCTGGTTTGGTTGTCTTTCTGCTCATAGGCTTCAGTCTCTCTTATTTCCTTCTGCCTTTTTCCGAGGAGAATTTGAAGTGGCAGATAAACATTACAAATACGAATATAAAGGCGGGTGAAGTCTTTTATTTTACCCTTAGCCTCAACTGGAGCTAATCTGAGGGTGTACGTTCATAGCAATGACTGAACCTACTGGCATGAAATATATCAGCACCACCAGTTAAGGCTCCTGTCATGATGGCGGCCATCACATTGCGCTCTGCCTGAAAGATAAACTTAGTGTAGGGCATCCTTCATTCAGGGAAAATTAAGCAGTGCATATGACTGGAGTCCCCGCTTCATAAAAACGAAATCTGGCTTTCCTAGATTAATCTTCATAGCAATCTCTTTAGGAGGAGGAAAAGTTGAAACGAGGCACTCGTGAAATTTTGCTAGACTTTGCTAGAACCTGTGACTCCAGAGTGAATATTGAGAACTCAGGAAGAATTCTTCCATAAGCCAAGTTTCTTTATCTCATTGAAAAATCTGTCTCAGATTAGGAAATACCTGTGCTAAAATATGTACGTGTATTATTTTCTTAGGGCTGCCATAACAAAATGTCATTAATTGGATAACTTAAAACAAATTTATTGTCTCACAGTTATGGAGGCCAGAAATTGGAAATCAGTGTGGCAGCAGGATTGGTTCTCTCTTGAGGTCTCAAAAGAGAATCTCCTCCATACGTTTTTAACGTCTGGGGTTTGCTGACAGTCCTTGGTATTTCTTGGTTTGTAGATGCATCACTGTAATCTCTGCCTCCATCTCTATATTGTGTTCTTCCTGTGTGTTTGTGTCCACATTTGCCTCTTATAAGGACACCATTCATTGGGTTAAGGCCCACCCTGATCCATTATGACCTGTTTTTAACTGAGTTACATCTGCAAAGACCCACTTTCCAAATAAGGTCACATTTTCAGGTACTACAATTTAGAGTTAGGCATATTTCTTTGGGGGATCCAGTTCAGCTCACAGCAGTGTGTTACAGAAACAAGCATAAAAATGATAAGATACTTAAGCAATGAAAGCACAATTTCAATTTTGGGAGCGGTGGGCAAAATAAAAACAGACTTTATTCTTATTTTGATCTCTTCCTTGCCCTTGACTTTTGTTGTCTTTTAACCTTAAGGACTTGATGTTTCAATGCATCATTAAAGGGGAAGTTATGGGATCTGGGATCTTTAAGATACATACATGATATTGCAACAAATAAATACTAAAATTTGAGTTACTTAACATAATGACAGTATATTTTCTTTTATATTTTAACAACACAATTGAGTGTTCACACTAAGTGATGAAACTGATTTCCAGGAACCTTGTGTGATGGAGGCACAGGGAGCCTCTTAAAACCCTTGTTAGGGAGGTGCCACATAACACTTTGACACCAATAACAATCGCAAGAACTACACACTTAGGTGCAGGGGGACTGGGAAACATACTACCCGTATGAGTTCCCAGGTACTTCTTTATGGAAGAGAAAGCATGAATTAGTGGACAGCTATTTCTGCCACATGAATGCATCGCTATCTGGAATATTTTTAAGGCTTATTAAAAAGTGGAAAGAACATTTCTAGATGTTTGTTTTAACCTTATAAATCTATGAAACTGTGGTGTGAGGTCTTAGAAAATAACCTGTGATTATCTTTAAGACAAGTATAGGTGCAGAAGGCTATTAGGATAATGTAAATTTGTTGTATAAAAGCAGCATTAGATGGATGTGTGTGGTCTCTAGTGCTCATTTCTCTGGATTCAGAGCCTGAGGCTATAGACCATCTCAGACTTCTGTCCTTCTATACTCCCAAAGACACCTACAGACATTTATTAATGGTCTGTTTTACAGAAAATTACTTCTCAGTCATAATTTCTATAGATGGGGAATGTTAATAATCCCTATTTCACTGGGTTGTGAGGATTTAATAAGGTAACACGTAGAGTACCTTGTACCTGGCAAGTGTTTACAAAATACTAGCTTTTATTATTATTAATATTATCCTGAACTACAAAGTATAAAACATTTGGGAAAGCACTTAATCTCACCAATAATTATACAATTTTAAATTAGAAGATATATAAAATAACTTTTACCTATGGGGTTATTTTCATTAAAAGAAAAAAATAGTGCCCACACTATTGAAAGACCACTAAAATAAGTATTCATCCTGTCCCACTCGACCCCTTGCTACTTTCCATGCAGCCATACTGCTTGTGCTGGATCTCACCTCACCTCCTTCCTTTGTGTCTCTGTCTCTTACCCTTCCAGTCTTCCTTGACCACCCTGTCCATAATACTACCCTGCCTCTAGAATCTTCTCATGCTTTATTTTCTTTCATATCCATTATCACTACCTGATATTTTATTGTATAATACACAAATGGATACTATTATATTGTATGTCATATGTTGATAACTCTTAAAATAACTTTTACAACAACTTTTACAATCTATATGTACAGCTGACCTTGAACAGCGCAGGTCCATGGGCCCACTTATATGAATTTTTTATAGTAAAGTACTGTAAATATATTTTCCTTATGACTTTTTACATAGCATTTTCTTTTCACTAGCTTACTTTATTATAAAAATACAGTATATAAAACATATAAGATACAAAATATGTGTTAACTGTTGATGTTATTGGTAAGGCTTCTGGTCAACAGTAGGCTATTAGTAATTAAGTTTTTGGGGAGTCAAAAGTTATACACGGATTTTCAACTCTGCAGGTGATCAGCCCCCAATCCCTGCATTGTTCAAGGGTCAGCTGTATTATATGGATAGATACATAACTTTTGTCTTCTCTACTACAACGAAAACTCCATAAAGGAAGAAGTTTTGTCTGTTCTACTCAGTGCTCTATCCCATATATCTTGAACAGTTCTTGGCCTATAGCATGTGCTCAAAAAAATTATTGAATTAATTTATTAATAGTGCTGGCAGCATTGTAAATTATCACAACCTTTTTATAAACAAACTTGGCTGTCATGTTTCAAGAGCCAATACATTTCAGTCAGCAATAGTTAATATTCCTTATGACACATTGTTTTTTATAATTTCTTTTTTTTTTTACTGCTAACTTTTTTTTTCCAATTTATTTATTTTCAGAAAAACAGTATTCATTATTTTTTCACCACACCCAGTGCTCCATGCAAGCTGTGCCCTCTATAATACCCACCACCTGGTACCCCCACCTCCCACCCTATAATTTCTTTTTTTTAAGATTTATTTATCTATTTATTTGACAGAGAGAGATCACAAGTAGGCAGAGAGGCAGGCAGAGAGAGAGAAGGAAGCAGCCTCCCCACGAGCAAAGGACCCGATGTGGGGCTCCATCCCAGGACCCTGAGATCACAACCTGAGCCAAAGGCAGAGGCTTAACCCACTGAGCCACCCAGGTGCCCCTCCTTATGAGACATTGTACTAACCTATTTACCTGTAATATCACACCTGAACTCTGTCCTAAGAAAATACAAGATGCAGTCAACAAGTCTCTATTTTGAGCACCTACTTTGTGCCATGGTCCCAATTATAATAGGAGAAATAGATAAAAACAAAAGGCAGTAAATAAAATCATGAACAAAGAATTTTATTGTAATATGATTTCTAATAGCAAAAATTAAAAACAACCTAAATTCCAAAAATGGAGAAATGGACTACATGGCAAGATTAATCTTTTTACTGTTAACTTTGATAGAATTTGTCACCAACTGCCACCAAATCATAGGTTCTACCTCAAGGGGACAACTGGAAAAGCCTCCTCTAGTTATTTTCCCCACTCCTGCTTTCCAAGTTTAGAGTCTTCAGTCAAGCAGGTACATGGCCCACATTTACTTCAGTCCCTCAGTGAGTCCCTCCATCTGGAGAGTTCTGCTCTTTTCATCCAGCCTTATAGGCCCAATGGTTATCTCGTCTCCTTGGTCTTTGACCTAGCATTACAGCTTTAGCTTGAAATGAACATAAGGCAGGCAGATCTTCTTTTTTTTATGATTTTATTTGTCTATGTATTTGACAGAGAGAGTGAGAGAAAGAGAGAACAAGCAGGAGGAGCAGCAGAGGGAGAGGGAGAAGAAGGCTCCCCGCTGAACTGGGAACTCAATGTGGGGCTCAATCCCAGGACCCTGGGATCATGACCTGAGCCAAAGGCAGATCCTTAATGGACTGAGCCACCCAGGTGTCCCAAGCAGATCTTCAATAAGATTCCTCAATAAATCTTTACTGAACACCCACTCAACGCTGTCTTCCCACTTCTAATAATATCTATATGTATACATATATCTATATATCTATAAAAAAATAACAAGTAGGCACCAAATAAAAGTACTTCATACTGTAATAAATACTAAGGAAATAAAGAAGAGGTGGAAATGGAGAAAAGAGTCAGTCTTTGAAATAGATGGACAGTGAAGGCCTCAATGGAGGACTTGCTATTAAAACTGAAAACAAAGGGAAGGGTCAAGCTGTAGGAAGAGAGGTATGAGAAATCTTCCAAGTGGAGGAAGCAAAGTGAAGCCTTTGAGCCAAGAAAGAGCTTGGCATTTTCCAGGAATGGAAAGAAAATTAGTGTAGATGGAGTTTAGGGGCACTAGATATGTTTGGTGGTAGATGGCCAGAGGCTAGAGCAAATAAGTCATATTAAGGGATTTTATTGCAATTACTCCTCACGGGGTTTAAGCAAGGAGAGGGGGCAACAGTTTTAAGTATTAAAAAGATTACTTTTGCTGCTGAACTAAATAAGATGCTGAAGTAAAGGCGGGTGAAATGGAGAAAGTTATTTAAGCGGCTTTTGCAATAACCCAACTGGATTAATAGTGGTGGGGACTAAGTTGATTATGATGGGATGTAAAGTGAAGTAGATAGATTCAAAATATACTTTGGGATAGGACTAACAGAGTTGTGATGGTTGGTGTGTAGGGGATAAGAGAATGGGAGGATGCTAGGTGATCACTGGTAGTTTTCTGACTTGAGGACATTTACAAGGTTGAAGATGGCTGATGAGGGAAGAGGGATGACACATTTGCACGAGGAGCAATTGTGTTTTGTTTTCACCTTAAGTTTGAAAAATCAAGTATGTGTTTCTGTATTCATTTTGTAGGGCAGCCATAACAAAATATCACAGACTGGTAGCATAAATCACAGAGAATTATTTTCTCTAAATTCTGGAGGCTAGAAGTCAGACATCAAGGTGTTGGCAAGTTTTGTTTCTTCTGAGGCCTCTCCATGGTTTGCAGATGGCCTCCTTCTCCCTGGGTGATTATATGGCCATTCCTTGGACCATGTGTTCTCTGTGTCCTAATCTCCTTATAAAGACACTGGTCATATTGGGTTGGTGCTTATCCATTTACCCTCAGTTTACTTTAATTACTTCTTTAAAGCCCTATCTCCAAATATGGTCATATTCTGAGGTACTAGGGGTTAGTACTTCAGCATATGAATGAGGACACCAGCCCATAACAGTTTTTTTCTTTTGAATTGCATTATAAAAAGTCTTTCTTCTCTTATTCTAGGTGTGTGTGGACCTAGCCCAAAGTGGGTGAAATGGGAGAAAAACTCTCTGTTACCACATAAATGAAAAATCACAGAGAAAATGTTGTCCCTTATTTTTAATAGACGCAAGCAAAACAATTTTATTAATAATATTATGTTACGATATATACCTTTTAATCTCAACATAAAGAGTAATAATTCTGAATCTTTATTATAGAATCTTTCTCAGTGCCATTTTTGCAATTATGCTAACCTCCTTTACTGCTCCAAGTGTACATTCTGGCTTCAATTTCTTCCTCAGTATGCTAGTGTGAAACAGTAGTCAATCTTCCTATTATGAATACCCGAAACATTTTTAAATGCTCTCTTTTTATAACTCTCCATAATTTCTTTGTATTTGCTTTTCATCCCCTAATTACAGGAATTCAACAGGCATTCAAATAGGCATAAGCCTGAAAAATCACATGTAATGTGGTCCTTGACCAGTATGTGGGGATGTGTCCATGCCTTTGAAATTATAGTGCAATTACTCTAGTTACTATACTGTCTAAACAAAGTTCTCAAAACACTCCAGTTTTTTTGAGTGTCTGTGGCAGCAAAGAATAAAAATTGTTAAACAAAGTCATAACTGTGTGATAAACTATACTTTAAAATTAATTTTATCTCCCAACAATCATAAGATGAGGATTCTGTGAGTCTAGTTAATAATGAACATTATTCACACAAAGCAAAGTGTGAAATAAAGGATCTGTACTTCTATGAATCTTTTAACTGTGTGTCTTCATTTTTTTAAAAAAAAACTATTAAAATAGCAATAAAAAGGAAGAATCTCCTGTTAGAGCTTAACAATCAAACCTTTAGGTAGCAAATTGAAATATTTTGTTGCTACTGATTTCATAGTCTTATAAAGATGTTTGAGGTTGGAAATTTCCAATTTAGCTCTTAGAAATATGAAATCTGGGAAATTTGGTTTATTTTGTCTCTTGTCCCAGCTCCCACACCAAGCTAAATAATATAATCACTAAGTCAAATAATGAGATTGTATATATGTATACAGAAACACACACATATGTATGCACATACATACATACAGATTTTTTTCCTTTTTTTAAAGATTTTATTTATTTATTTGACAGACAGAGATCACAAGTAGGCAGAGAGGCAGGCAGAGAGAAAGGAGGAAGCAGGCCCCCTGCTGAGCAGAGTGCCTGACACGGGGCTCCATCCCAGGACTCCAGGATCATGGCCTGAGCTGAAGGCAGAGGCTTTAAGCCACTGAGCCACCCAGGCACCCCATACATACATATTTTTAATAAGTGTAAATTTTTAAGTGACATGTCTCACTGCCCTCAAACAGGATCAGGACTAAAACTGTAACTACAGGTCTCTGTCAAATTAACACTACTACTTCTTTGAGCAGAAATTAGCTACAGCATGAATATCTTCCATCTATTGAATCCTGTATTAATAACTTCCAAAATAATGGTATAAAAGAAATAGCCTTGCTGTGTATCCTAATCAATTATCACTTTTTACAAGGGGAACTGACAACATATCTCAGATTCTTATTTAAGTATTAAAAAATCTTATGGGGGGCGCCTGGGTGGCTCAGTGGGTTAAAACCTCTGCCTTTGGCTCAGGTCATGATCCCAGGATCCTGGGATCAAGCCCTGCATCGGGCTCTATGCTCAGTGGGGAGCCTGCTTCCCCCCCTCCCACAACTGCCTGACTCTGCCTACTTGTGATCCCTCTCCGTCAAATAAACAAATAAAATTAAAAAAAAAAATCACACCCTTTGGTATACTTAAAAAAAAAATTTTATGAAAAAAATTAAAAAAAAATTTTTTTATGAAGGCAGCACAGAAGACTGCACAATTAAAGAGATAGAAAAGCTTTTTAAACTCTCCCTCAAAAAAAACAAAAATAAATAAATAAATAAACTCCCCCTCAACACATGCATAACAACTCATGTACCCTAGAACAAACTATTAGTTGCCTTCAGCATACAGATAAATTTTATGCTTATTGACTACAAATTTTTAAAAAATGTGTACTGCTACTCATGGATTTTTTTTGAAAAATAAAAAGATATAATAACTGGGATCCAAAAATAAATAAAACAGACATTTTTATGGACAGATTTTTTTCAATAGAGTTTAAAAATGTATTCTTATAGTCTCAATGTAAAATCTTATAGCCTGAAGGAACAGTTGAGCCTAGTGACTAGGAAGGACAGAGTGTTCCTAGAAGACAAATTATAGTTGCCACCTCCACATTGCCTAAATACAGTTTAACCACATTAAAATGACAGAAATGTTTGTCCAAGAAGAATGTCATGCAGTTCAAGCCTCTGTTTTACTTTTTAAAAAGGGAGAGAGAAATTACTCTTTGTAAACATAGGGATTTGAAAAGTGGAAGTGTTGTGCTGTTCACTTTCAGCAAACAATAACCTCATCTGTTCAGTTTCAATCAACTGTTCCCATTGGCAAGTTCTGATAGTGTTGACAATAAAATAGGAATCCTGTGGAATGGTGAATGTTAAACTTGTTCTTGTGTGGAAACCATCTTTTTAAAACTTAAGGTACTGCATGATCAGAGAATCTAATTACACACTAAATTAATCTATGGTAACGTAAAATATCCTTTTCTAACTTGGTTACAAGTAGACTCGGTAAGATGGTTTATTTAATGTAAAAGCTCTTCTGTTTAAAATTTAAATTTGTTTAGTATGGGAAATTCTCATTTAAAAATTAAAATGGGTTTTATTTTAAAATATTAATGCTTATTGTTAATAATTCGAACAATTTAGTAAGAACGAAGAAAATAACCATCAGAAATACCACCTTAGGAGATACACATGGCTAACATTTTATTGAACATCATTATGATATTTTTTCTCTACTCCAAAGTATGTTGTAGATCCATAGAGGTCAATGTAAGTTTCCCTAACAGATCTTGGAGCTTTGTAGCCTACTTTTTATTCAATAGGGTGTTAAGGACCTTTTTCCAAGTGTTGAGGGACTTAAAGTTCATGTAGAAGACATGCTCAGACCATGAAACTACAGGGCCAGTTATCTACAGATATAAATAAATAATAGATATGTTCAGTATTCTTTTATTTAAGTTGAAAAAAATCTTTTTTTCCAGTGTTATTGAAATAGAATTGGCATATAACATTGTGTAAGTTTAAGGTGTACAATGTAGTGATTTGATATACATATGTATTATGAAATTCTTACCACAATAAAATTAATGCCTCCTTTACATCAAGAAAATCTTATTAACTTGAATATATCCAGATGTGTCTTGCCGCACTGATAGTCACCATCTGTGTTTTCACAACCTAGAATTGGCTTCTTCAGGTTTTTCAACCAGTCTGGCTCCATAGAATAGCAAAATGTTTATGGGAATATAAAGGAGAGCCTTGAGATGCTACTTAGCCTATATTCATCCTGTCAACTATACTTACATATTTCTATCCTTTAAGTTGATAAGCAATGTGTTTGATTATACCGATAACATATGAAGACGTAGTTGCTTTGCTCTGTGACCATAATTATTCAAACTTTACCCCTCCTACGACAACCTTGGTTCCAATTACCCAGCCCGGACTTCTGCCATGGCCTGTGGAGTACCTATCATCTTGGTTCTTTGGTCCCCAACCACTGGGGTAATATTTCTAAAATGCAAAATGGATCATATCTCCTTAAAATTTTTTGTCATCTAGACATTTAGTATCCTCTATAATCAAGTCTTCACCCCTTCTGCAACCTTATCCCTACCACATCCTCTAAATCATACCTTATCTTTATATTTTGAGCTATGAAAAATTCCCTCTCATACCTTCCCACATTTTCATGTTGTTTCTTTAACCTAGTAAAACTATCATTTTTCAAGATTCAGCTCAAGCAGTACTCTCCTTGTGAAGACTTTCCCTCTCTGTCACGATTGGGAAAACCCCACCCTCTGTCGTAGAACTTGACACCTTATAACATAATCAATTATCTGTCTTCTCCCTCACTAGACTGGCTCAAGGTGAGGAACTTGGATCTTTTCACCCTTGTATTCCTAAAAACAACGAATACAAATATTCCATATTAAAAGCTTTAGGAGGCACAATTTTTATCTTTGAATAATAAAACATGAGAAATAAATGGTTAGAAAATGTTATTTATTATACAAAATCTTTCAAAACAGTGTCTCCAGGGGAAAACAATAATTAAGAAGGCCTCAACGGAGAGAATGAAATATGTATATAATTAATATATATTAAATATTTGTTAATTGAACAGTTCTTTGTTTAGATTATAGTCTCTCTAAGGGAGAAATCTGTTGTTTGCTCTTTTTTTTTATTATTATTTCTTCCATTGTCTGGCAGAGTACTATGTTCGTAGAATAATTTGAAATCTGTTTTTACTGGTTAACCAAATGAGTGAATCCATTCGTTACAACAAACTAAATCTCAACAGGAATTTGTAAGCCCTGCCCCTTTGAATCTCTGTGCCTGTTGAAATACCTTGTAAGTTCTTTGAAGACAGGGGCTCTACTTGATTGATTTCTATGCTCCTAGGTCTTAAGCAAGAGCACAGAATGTAATAGAAGTTTGATAAACCTGTTATCAAGATTACATTAGTGAAATACACATCTGCTTTATTATTGTACTCCCGTGACCTAAGGCAACATCTCTTTCTAAATAATTTTATTTTTAAAATTTTAATTCCAGTATAACATGCAGCATATTATTACAATATAGTGTATAATAATTCTATATATTACTCTGTGCTCATCAAGCTAAGTGTACTCTTAATTACCTTCATCTATTTCAACCCTTCCCTAAAGCAACATCTTATCCACAGTAAAAACCCAGTAAATATTATTTAGATAAATATGTTTGGAATCTGGCTATTGGAAGGTACAATTAAAATCTAACATAAAAAAGTTTTCGGGGCTCCTGGGTGGTTCAGTCAGTTAAGCGTCTGCCTTTGGCTCAGGTCATTATCCTAGGATCCTGGGATCCTCGGCCCCGGCTCAGTGGGGAATCTGCTTTTCCCTTGCCTCTCCCCCTGCTCCTGCTCTCTCTCTCTCTCAAATAAAATCTTTTAAAAAAAAGTTTTCCATGTTCCCTTGAGTCCAGGAATAAATTCAGATTAGAATAAGCATAATTCTGAAAGATATTTTATTTCTTACTATGAAATAGCTCAAAAACCCTACAGAGGTGGGGAGGTGGAGAAGGGAGAGAAGTTGGAAACAAACAAGTGAGACTCAGAAGGAGAAAATAGCTCCCCCGAGGGGAGCCACATGCTCTGATACCCATGGCAGCCGCATGAGGAAGCAGCCTAAAATTAGCAGAATGGGCAAGCCCAGGAAGGGAAAGCCGAAGCAGTTTTCCCTGCCCTCAATAAGTGAGGTGAAGGGCCCCGAGCCCTGGGGGAACCCTCCTTAGCCTGTGGAGCTCCACTGCACATCGTGCCAGGTAAGGCCCTCCCTTGGAACTCACCTTGGGAGATGAGGCAAGAGATTTCTTATGGGGATGTCCAGACAAATGAAAGATTTCCCATTGCTCAGTAATGAGGTGCCTCTAGGAATCTAATAATTAAGACAGCAATAAAAGTATTCATTATACCCATCTTCACATAAGGTATACAAGTGAACTACCCCTTTTTACCTTGTTGAATTGAGGTTCTTTGGCGTACATAGATGCCAGGTTTTTGTTGTTGTTGTTGTTTAAGTGTTGGAGTAAAGGAAGGAGGCTGTCCTAAAACTTTTGTAAAACCACGTGGAAGAGGAAACCTCTGAGTGGCATTAAAAAAAAAAAAATGGGTGTGATACTGTAGAGCCAAAAAAGAAAGGTTAGAGATAACACAAATAGGATTCAGTGGGCAACAGTGTGCATTTTCACAGATGAAATACAGAGTAGTTGAGCTGGCTGAGGACAACAGAGTTCTGGAGGGGGCCAGGATTTCCTCAGTGTTGTTTTTCATAACAAGAGGTCAGTGACTTATTTTATGATGCACATATATTATTCCCGGTAAAGGTATTCATCTGTCACTCTTCACAGTTTCTATAAGTTCCTGGTTTCTGAAGATTTCGTATTATCTGTAGATTTATTATCTATTGCTTTTTGAAGTTACAACTCATTAGTGGTAAAACAAAAAACAAAAAACAAAAAAAAACCCTCCAGGGGCGCTTGGGTGGCTCAGTGGGTTAAGCCGCTGCCTTCGGCTCAGGTCATGATCTCAGGGTCCTGGGATCGAGTCCCACGTCGGGCTCTCTGCTCAGCAGGGAGCCTGCTTCCCTCTCTCTCTCTCTGCCTGCCTCTCCGTCTACTTGTGATTTCTCTCTGTCAAATAAATAAATAAAATCTTTAAAAAAAAAAAAAAAACCCTCCAGTGCTATTAAGAGGTATCTCACAGGGGGGCCTGGGTGGCTCAGTGGCTTAAAGCCTCTGCCTTCAGCTCAGGTCATGATCCCAGGGTCCTGGGACCGAGCCCCGCATCGGGCTCTCTGCTCAGTGAGAGCCTGCTCAGGGAGCCTGCTTCCTCCTTTCTCTCTGCCTGCCTCTCTACCTACTTGTGATCTCCGTCTGTCAAATAAATAAATAAAATCTTAAAATAAAAAAGAGGTATCACACAGAATTGATCTGAAGGGATTGTGCAATCAGACAGCAGAAATTCAGAACTATTTAAAAAGTTACAGCTGTATTAAGATATAACCTTCACCACACAATAAACTTATTTGAAGTGTACAATTCTGTGGTTTTTAGTATACTTACAGAGTTTTGCCACCATTGCCACAACCAATTTTAGAATATTTTGTCACCTCCCCACACCAAAAAAACCCCAAAAACCAAAACCCAAACAGAACCCAACCCATATCCAAAAGCAGTCACTCCTCTTTTCATCCAACACTTCCCTCCCCAACAGCCCTAGGCAACCATGGATCTACTTTCTGTTTCTATAGACCTGCCTGTTCTGAATATTTCATTTATTGCATATGATTTCATTATGCAATCATACAATATGCAGTTTTCTGTAAGCTCTTTTTTTGGTGGGGGCAAGTAATGTTTAAATGTGTAGCTGCAAAGAAAAAACCCTCTCTCACTGGGAGCGTTAACTGTTGGTTCATCCTGAGGGTTGTCATTGCCACCAGTCGCCATTTAGTTGAGCTTTTCTAACCCATCAGTCTAAGATTATTCAGTTATAGTGGCACTTCAGTGCTATATATAATTATGTGATTAATAAATGTTTGTAGGAATATATCATCTTATTTAATAATAATCTTGGATATAACCTGATAGGATAAAGCACATCCATTCACAATATCATTAGATGGTATATCTTAAGGCTTAGTAAACAATAAATGAAGTGAGATACAGCATGTCTAGAACACTGCCTGGCAGGTATTAGATTCTTAGAAAATAGCCGTATTTTCCTCTCCCCCACTTGAACATTTACTCATTAAACATAACAGATTTGAAGAAACTCTTACCCTAGCAGAGTGCTTTAAGCATACTAGTTACTCAATAAATGCTATTTAAAATGGGGAAGGGAGCATTTTACAACTATAATATTATTTCATACAGGCTGTGAAAACAATTTCATGTGCTGGGCTAGGAGGCACCGATTGCAATTCCAAGTTCAGGCTGACATCAACTGCAATCTTGGATAGCTGACTTGCTTTCTCTGATCCTCAAATTATCTGCAACTCCAGACTGAGAATGATATGCTGGATCACAGCTAAAATGCCATCCCCATTGTTCATTCTGTAGAAATATCTTATGGCAAGGTCTCCAAGACACTCCTGCCCCATATTTATTTCACGCTAAAGGTCACACACTGAATTATAGGATTGCTTCTGAGGGAAGTCCAGATGTTTGTCCTAAGATCTTGCAGCTTGTAATTACCTTAATAAAATCGCCAGCTTATATCACCTGATCTTTAGCAGTCCAAGCTCCGAAATGTAATTCGTTTTTCAAAATTTCTTATAGTGATCCAGTCCTTTAGCACAGTACTTATATTAACCAAATGCCCACAAAAGTAATACAGATCCACAATTCCAGTTTGTTAATTTACAAGGAGAAAAATGGGTTTATAGCAAATCAAATGTCATTTTCTCCTATCGATTAATTTTTTCATCTATAAGGAAATCTATTTTTAAAAAAACATAAGCTAAAGCAGCACCTGGGTGGCTCAGTCATTAAGCATCTGTCTGCCTTCAGCTCAGGTTATGATTCCAGGGTCCTGGGATCAAGCCCTACAAGGGGCTCCCTGCTCTGCCGGAACCTGCTTCTCCCTCTTCCACTCTGCCTGCTTGTGTTCCCTTTTCACTGTGTCTCTCTCTGTCAAATAATAAATAAAATCATAAATAAAAAAATAAATAGAAATCAGAATGCTGCTGCATGAGTACAGATTGGAGCAAGGCAGGGAACTGGCCTTTTGGCAAAGTTGACCTGGGGGCTCCCAGCACCACTGTTAGGAGCAGATAGGGCTCTCTTGGATGAACACCGCTGATTCTTTCTTCTTTGATTTCCTTTTCCTACCTGTCACTCTGATTACTTCCTCAGATAAAGATGTAGATGTAAATACAGATAAAATGTAGAGACATATTTATATTTATAAACACATGTATATTTGACAGATAACACCAATTAGGCAATAGCAAAATTTTGCTCTTTTTTTCCCCCCTTCTTGTCTCCTTGGAGCATTTTTTTCTTCTTGCCTTGAGGGGAGACTTTTAGATTGTTTTTCTCTTTATAAATATATTTTATATTATATGTATTTTATTATATATACATGCTTTAAAAATATATATATAAAATATGTGCTTAACAGACGTATTTTATAAATACAGCTAAGAAAAAAATGTGAGAGAAAAATCCCCAATAATTCCACTACCTAGATATAACCATTTAACCATTTAACATCTAGGAATATTTTACTCCAGAACTTTAAAAACAAAAGAGAGGCATATTATAAACACTGTTTTGGAGACTGCTTTTTTTTTTTTTAATTTTACATATCTTTCCAAGTTAAAAAATGTATGCTGGGGCACCTGGGTGGTTCAGTGGGTTAAAGCCTCTGCTTTCAGCTCAGGTCATGATCCCAGGGTCCTGGGATGGAGCCCCACATCGGGCTCTCTGTTGAGCAGGGAGCCTGCTTCCACCTCTCTCTCTCTCTCTCTGCCTGACTCTGCCTGCTTGTGATCTCTGCCTGTCAAGTAAATAAATAAAAATCTTTAAAGAAAAAAAATGTATGCTTTTTAAATTTTTTGCCATTACAAACAGTTATGAACATCCTTATAAATATATTGGAACAACAGTTCTTTTCTTAAGGTGCCTAAATTTACATACATTAGTCATTGTATGTTGATTTTCTATTTTAATGTTCAGAGTGTTAGAGGTGTTTGGCTGATGCCTCCGTGTGTTTTTTTATGATATAAAATTCTTTTTTAGCCCCCCTTTTTTTTTTTTAACAGATTTTACTTATTTATTTGAGAGTGAGAGAGGGAAGATGAGAAAGTGGGAGGGAGAAAGACAAGCAGACTCCGTGCTGAGCATGGAACCCCACACAGGTTCTATCTCACAATCCAGAAATCACGACCTGAGCCAAAACTGAGAGCCACTGCTTAACCAAATGAGCCACACCAGTGTCCCAGTATAAAATTCTATCATATTTATATATCACTTTTATTTTTAATTTATTTTTAAAAGATTATTTATTTATTTATTTGAGAGAGAGAGACAGACAGAGAGCACGCACAAGAATGGGGTGAGGGGCAGAGGGAGAAGCAGACTCTCTGCTGAGAAGGGAGCCCAATGTGGGGCCCAGTCCTGGGACTCCAGGATCATGACCCCAGTGGAAGGCAGATGCTTAACCAACTGAGCCACCCATGTGCCCAATATATCACTTTTAAAGATTTTTTTATTATCACATTTATATATTTCTTAAAGATTTTATTTATTTATTTGAGAGAAAGAGAGGGGGTGAGAGAGAATGAGAGAGAGAGAGCATGAGAGGAGAGAGGTCAGCAGGAAAAGCAGACTTCCCGATGAGCAGAGAACCCGATGAGGGACTCTGATCCCAGGACTCCAAGATCATGACCCCAGCTGAAGGCAGTCGCTTAACCAACTGAGCCACCCAGGTGTCCCTCACATTTAGATTTTAAATACTTTATATATTATATTCATAATCTCTTAAAACATTTTCCTCATTTTTCAGTAACTGAAAAGATAAGTTAGCTGAATCTTATAGAATGATTTGCTCAAGGTCATATAGCTAGAGAGAGAGCTGGAGCTAGAACCTGATTTTTTCCTTAGGTCAGTGATTTCCAACTTGTGAGTAAGAACCCTGGACAGTCATGAAGTAATTGTAAAGGGTCCACAATCCATATGTACATCAAGCCTTGTCTGAAAACAGAATAAATATTTTATTTATAGGATAGTATTATAAGTAATAGAACATAAATTTGTAAAAAATAAGTATTAAATTAATGGTTGCTTTTTGTCCTTAAAATTTTTGAATCAATGGATTAAAAATTATATTTATCATCACTTAAGAGATCTACAACATTTTTTTAAAGATTATTTATTTATTTATATGAGAGAGAGAGAGCATGAGCAGGGGAAGGAGGGGAAAGTGGAGGGAGGGGTAGGGGCAGAAGCAGACTCCAGGCTGAGCAGTGAGACCTATACAGGGCTCGATCCCAAGACCCTGAGATCATGACCCAAGTGGAAGGCAGATGCTTAACCAATGGAGCCACCCAGGTGCCCCAAGAGATCCACAACATTTTTTAATGTGTCCTTGACCTTACAAGAATTAGGAAACTGCTTTCAGCCTTACTGTAGTTCACTGTGTTTTCTTTCAAGTATTATAAAATGGCTTAAACTCTTGGCAAAACCATGCTATAAAAATATAGCCAGCAGTATTTTATCACAAATAAAATTTCCCTTGTGATATGTAAATTGTGCTGTCCTAAGATAATCTTACGGGGGCTCGTTCTTTAGCACATTCAAAGAAAATAAAAATGTAAGTGGCTAGTAACTGTGTAAAGATGTAAGACATGAAAGGAGGTGAGACATGAAAGGCATGCCAGTAACTCTTTCTTACCATTGTTCGCAAAAGTGTCCTGGGCACTGGCAGGGCAGAAGTTCCAACCATAAACCACAACACAGATGGAGGTCCCGCCTCCATTCTGAAATATGAGCCATTTCACAACTCTACAAACTCTTGAGTGCCTAGAACATCCTCGAAGGAGGACCCCCCAAAAGAGAACACTTTCTCTTTTGTAGACCCTCAAAGGAGAACCCTTACCTATCAGAATATGATCAGAAAGAGCAATTTAAGGAATTTCCCTCTAAGCTTTCTTTAAAAACACACAAAAATTTTTTTGAATGTTCATAATGGATTACCTGGAACTCCAAGTGGTCAAATTTATAAAAAAACAAAGTAAAATGGTTGCCAGGGGCTCAGTGTAGATGGGAATGGTACTTATTATTTAATGGGTCCAGAGTTTCAGTTTTGCAAGATGAAAAAGGTTCTGAAGATGGAAGGTGGTGATGATCGCACAATATAAATGTACTTAATGCCACAAAGCTATACACTTAAAAATGGTTAAAATGGTCAATTTTATCTGATGTATATTTTACCACAATTAAAAATACAGTTTTAATTAATCTATATTTTTAAAATAAATACTTTTTTAAAAAAAGATTTTATTTATTTATTTGACAGAGAGAAATTACAAGTAGATGGAGAGGCAGGCAGAGAGAGAGAGAGAGGGAAGCAGGCTCCCTGCTGAGCAGAGAGCCCGATGCAGGACTCGATCCCAGGACCCTGAGATCATGACCTGAGCCGAAGGCAGCGGCTTAACCCACTGAGCCACCCAGGTGCCCCTAAAATAAATAAATTTTTAAAAGAAGAATATGTTACCTGGAGATGAGATTTTTAAATAGATTTTTGATGATGACCTTTTCTCAAAATATGAAAATAGAACAGAATTAGACATGTGATTTCGTTTTGTAAGAATTTGATTCAGAGATGGGCAAAAGATGCTGACACTTTTTTTAACTTTATTTGAGAGAGAGAGAGAGAGAGAGAGCATGAGTGGGAGGGGCAGAGGGAGAGGGAGGAAATCTCAAGCAGACCCTGCGCCAAGTGCAGACCCTGACATGGGGCTCAATCTCATGACCCTGAGATGGGAACCTGAGCTGAAACCAACTCAGATGCCCAACTGACTGCACCACCTAGGCACCCCAAGATGTTGACTTATAATAATTCCTAAATCCTACGTCTGTGGACACAGTTCATGAAAACTTGAAGATAAATAAAATAATAGTGATCTCTGCCAATAATAACTCAACACTCGGATTTTTTTTCTAGTATTGGGTAGTTGTGTAACTAAGGTAATTATTCTTTCTGTATATCAGTTTCCTCATGGAAAACAAGAGTATTAAAAACATTTGCTGACAGGACTCTGATGAGAAATATCTAATAAAAAACAATAAAACATACTTCAAATACAGTGTTAATACATAGAGCATTTAAATAATAAGATTTAAAACATCACTTTTCTTTATATTTGACATCTGACCCTGTTCATCATCATTTCCATTCCAGCATTTACTTGATAGCTCTAAATCTGTTTTATCTTATTCTGCATGGTCTTTCTATGCATTCAACATTTGTCTATTAGATAATTTAGAATCATGGAAAGATTAAGATATTCCTCACTTCCTTAGCTCTCTCCTGTCTAAATCACTTAACCTTAACAATTCTTTTGTTACCTAAGTTGAATACCAGTCTCGTGCTGACATCCTCTTTTAGATCAGTTGAGAAATAAGATACTTACTAGTACCCTCAATTACTATTTTCTTGTCATAAAGCACATACCATAGAGTGGATATACGGCTCTGATATTTGTCACCACTCTACTTATTTGGCTAAAGAAGTTTCGTTTGATACCTGGGTTGTCAGATCAAATTATAACTTAAATCCTTTAGCTATGTTTAGCCCCTTGGCAGTGGGTGAGTTGAGAATTTAGAATTCAGAAGCAGATGGCTGAGGAGCATGGTAACTAGATATGAAGCTTTTTACCTCTATTTCATTCATTTGAATCTGAACTTGGTTGATCACTATTGGTGTTCCATACAAGAGATAAGTGATCTGATTTGAATCTCTAATGAACAACACCCCGTGTTACAAAAACTCATCACTCTTGGCACTAATTAGCATTCTTGTTGTCAGCGTCAGGAGACAAGCCAAGGACTGAAACAGTCTGGAAACCTGAACTGCACTGTGTCTGAGTCATCAGTCTAGGTGGCCCATTCAGCCCTTGGCCTTTCCTTAGGGTTTACAGCTTAGTGCAACTGTGTCTCCTTCACTCCCTAGGACTTCACAAAGCTAGATTAACAGATAAATACTTAAAATAATCTTTTGATAATAAAGATGGTAATAAAGATGGCTAACATTTATGGGCCAGTTGCTAGAAGCCAGGCATTATTCTAAGAGTATTAATTCCCTTCATTCTCGCAGCAGTCCTTTGATAGATACTATTATTTTCCGCATTTTTCAGAGATGACGAAACTCAGATTAAATAACTTGCCTGAGGCTTCTCACATAGGAAATGGTGGAGTTGGAAGCCAACTCTCCATACAATTATTCTCTGCTTAATTATAGTGCTTATTTGATTTTTTTTTTTACCGTATTACTATACCACTGATATATTTTTTAAAATTCTGTGTTTAAACTAACCAACATATATTAATGTCTCAACTTTAAAATTATTCATCTTTCTCAGACAAGCCATAAGTGACTCTTAATCTCACGAAACAAACTGTGGGTTGCTGGGGGGAGGGGGGTTGGGAGAAGGGAGGTAGGGTTATGGACATTGGGGAGGGTATGTGCTTTTGGGTAAATGGAAGGGGAGGTGAACCATGAGAGACTATGGACTCTGAAAAACAATCTGAGGGGTTTGAAGTGGCGGGGGGGTGGGAGGTTGGGGTACCAGGTGGTGGGTATTAGAGAGGGCACGGCTTGCATGGAGCACTGGGTGTGGTGAAAAAATAATGAATACTGTTTTTCTGAAAATAAATAAATTGAGAAAAAAAATTATTCATCTTTCTGAACTAGATATTATTATTATTGTTTATTTCTGAAAGAGGTGATGAATCTTTCTTAAACTCGATCCATGTGCATCATTATTCCGAGTTTAAGGGGGGAAAATCTTGATTTTACAATGGCTTTTTTGCCCATCTATTTTTTCACTGTTTGAGCTAAATATTACCTGAACTTGGAAACATTCTCTCACCTTATCTTTCTAAATTAATAGAGAAGAGATAATCAAATAAAAAAAACTCTGCCAACCACCCCATCTCAATTGCAAATGTAGTAAATGATCATCCAAATCTCCCACTCACTATTCACACAAAATAAAAAGGCAGATAAGAATTTTTTTGAAAAGCTGCATCTCAGGTGCTTGGATGGCTTAGCCGGTTAAGCATCTGTTTTCAGCTCAGGTCATGATCCCCATGTCCTGGGATTGAGTCCTGCATCGGGGCTGGGGAGCCTGCTTCTCCCTCTACCCCTATACCCTACTTACTCTCTCTTTCAAATAAATAAGTAAATAAAATCTTTACAAAATAAAAAAAGAAAATATGGGCCTCTATTTTATGAGATTTCAGTAGTTAGGGAGAAAGATTTTGTACCTTGAAATGAATGACCATTAAAATAAAATTCATAAGCAATTAGATCACTTTAATGAACAAAATAAATTCATTGGTTCTCACAACTAGTTTTCTTAAGACTTAATGAAATATTTGCTGTAACTATCAGGTAGAAATAAAAAAGAATCTATAATCACTTTTTTAAAAAATATTTTATTTATTTATTTGACAGACAGAGACCACAAGTAGGCAGAGAAACAGGCAGAGAGAGAGAGGAAGGGAAGCAGGCTCCCCCCTGAGCAGAGAGCCCGATGTGGGGCTTGATCCCAGGACCCTGAGATCATGACCTGAGCCGAAGGCAGCGGCTTAACCCACTGAGCCACCCAGGCGCCCCTATAATCACTTTTTATGTTTTGTTTTTTTTTTAAGATTTTATTTATTTATTTGACAAACAGAGAACACAAGTAGGCAGAGAGGCAGGCAGAGAGAGAGGAGGAAGCAGGCTCCCTGCTGAGCAGAGAGCCTAATGCGGGGCTTGATTCCAGGACCCTGGGATCATGGCCTAAGCCGAAGGTAGAGGCCTTAACCCACTGAGCCACCCAGGCACCCCACTTTTATGTTTCTTTTAGTTGTCATCTATAGTCAGTTACTCAAAGCACGTTGTCTCATTTGGCACATACTTATTGTTCCAATTTTGCTAACAGATAAAGCTTGGGGTATCCCCCAAAATAGCTGTTATTGAACTAAATTAATAATGAAAACTTGGCAGTCGGGGTTTTACTGCTAATATATATCTACATGTAGTATGGGTATTCTAGTGTGTAATGTTCCTCTGTACAAAATAATAATAATAAAACTTCAAGCACAGTACTATAGTTTTGTTGTTGTTGTTGTTTTTATTAAAACCTAATAACCAGTATGTGATTGCAAATAACTTCAAAAAAGATGAAATGCTAAGTAAATGTCTACTTAAAATATAGTAAACATATGGTCTCTCATGCCTGATTTCACCATGTCTAGTAATTGGCAGATTGAGATGCACAGAGAGTATTGTTCATTATTTATTGTTGCTTCAATTCCTTTAAGTTTTTTCTGTGACTGGTTAGAGATAGTGAGTCATCCAAATGTCTAACAACTTGAAAGGACTTTGGAGCAAATCAGTAAATCAGCATAACCTCCAAATCACTGGAGGCCTCCTTCTTGTTACTCTGCATCTTCTGAGTTTTGTTTTGTTTTTTTCTTTTTCCCCAATTGATTCCTAAAGGCATTAGTAACAGCGTGGATTCCTCTGAAAGGTACTGTGATATAATCAAGAAGAGCTTGGGCTTTGGCGTCATGTAGACCTGGGTGTGAATCACAACTCTGAGTGGTCTTATGCAAATTTTTTCTCTGATCTTGTTTCCTCCTCTATAAAATTAAGATAATAATATAGTATACCTTAGACAATCTCAAGGTATACTTCCTGAGACTTTTTCAGATCCCTGAATTTGCAAAACCACAGTACCATATAATTTTTTCAGTTTCATCCTCCATAAAGTGGGGGTAATGACCCATACTTCCTGGGTTGTTCTATTAAATTAAATTATATATTGAATGTGAACAACAAAGCTTGGTTGATGTGGACACTGGGCTGGGTCAGCTAGGATCCCTCAGAGAGCTAAATAATTCATTCTGGCTTATCTGTCTTTCAGAAGTCCAATTTGGAGTCAGTCACAAATAGATGAAATCTTAATCTAAATTAGAGAATATTATGTGTATTTTAAGTGTATGGTTTATTTCTGTGAAAATAGGGAGCTCAGTCTGTGACTTGAGCTGGAATCCCAAAGACCAGGGCATGAGAGTGGACAGAACCGCTCCTCAGTGATGGGCAGTTGGTCCTGAAAACCCGAACTCAAAGAAGCAGTCTATGCTAGCAAAAAGAGAGTTTGATTTTATGGGGTGAACAGAAAGCAAAGACCTGAGAGAAAGCAAAGGTTATGTAAAGGTTAAAAGGGGGGAAGAGGCAGCAAAAATAGTAGTAAGCCAGTGCAAAAAGATGCAAGGGTATGAAAGTGCCTCCAGGAAGCACCTACGGAAAAACTGTCAGGCAAGATTGGGCAAGCTCCAAGCCTTTTCCGAAAGCAAGGGTACCCCATATCAACTAACTCAGGAATTGAGAGCATCCACTGAGCCAAAGCACGTAGCTCCTTACTTGATGACTGGTGCACAATGAGCATACAATCATTTTTAGCTCCCTTCCTCAATTGAATTGATTCTTTTTTTTTTTAAACTTAAATTCAATTAGCCAACATATAGAATTGATTCTTAATAGTATTTCTATGTTAAACTAATGTCATAACCACCAATGACAAGTCAGTTAATGCTGCTGAGAGTTTAGGTCATCTAATCGTTCCTGGAACACGATAAATGTTCAGTAAATATTTGTAGAATTGAGTGAGTAATTTAGGACAACTCAACAATTAATGCATCACCCTGCTATGGACAGATATTTGTGCCATGCCATGAGATTAAAATCCATTGGCCTATAGAGAAAAAATTTTATGGCTCCAATTCTCAAGGAGTTGCCTAGTTAAATAGAAGAAGCATAAATACATACAAGCAAAATTAGTTTAATTCAGCAATATGAGAAATTTGGACCACTAGTTAATTATATAATAAGGTGAAGAAACAGTGAACAAAGGCAGGGAGGCAAAAAAAGGCAAGGAAATATTGGTGAAACTTTTTGGAGACAGGATTCTTGTTGAAAAGAAGCATGTATTTTATAGGATTAAAATGATCGCATTTCTGCTTATACTTTACTTGGCTGAAATTTGTACAAAATTGTGAGGCAAGTAGACTATCTACAAATAGATTTATCCCCAGCTCAGTTTACACAGTGGTAAATTTTTCTTGCTTAATTTCTCCATGACATTATATGTGTACTTATCCTTTTTATTGACATTATAACCCATATTTTGAATTAAAGCTTATTGTCTAGGCCAGAAATAAAAAGGAAAGTATGTCTAAGACATGAACAGATTAGGTTTTAACAATTCATTCTCAGTTTGGAATGAAGAGCAATTGGGTGGTGAACAGAAATGAATAAAAAGGGGCGCCTGGGTGACTCAGTGGGTAAAAGCCTCTGCCTTCGGCTCAGGTCATGATCTCAGGGTCCTGGGATTGAGCCCCAAATCAGGCTCTCTGCTCAGTAGGGAGCCTGCTTCCCTTCCTCTCTCTCTGCCTGCCTCTCTGCCTACTTGTGATCTCTGTCAAATAAATAGATAAAAATCTTTAAAAAAATGAATAAAAAGGCAAAACAAAAAAAGATTTCCCAGATCTTCCTACATTAAAGTATGTTGCCTTTATTTGACAGAAAGTTTACTAAAGCAAGAAACACCAAATAAATAGATCCATATGCAGATAAAAATGTAAACTTGGTTAAGGATGTAAAATACAGGGACGCCTGGGTGGCGCAGTTGGTTAAACGACTGCCTCCGGCTCAGGGCGTGATCCTGGAGTCCCGGGATCGAGTCCCACATCAGGCTCCCAGCTCCATGGGGAGTCTGCTTCGCTCTCTGACCTTCTCCTCGCTCATTCTCTCTCTCACTGTCTCTCTCTCTCAAATAAATAAAATAAAATCTTTAAAAAAAAAAAAAAAGGATGTAAAATACAAATTCCTTCTGAGTTTTTCATGGTTTGTATTTTCCAAGCTCTTATGCTGTACTGTTTTCTACTTGTCAACAAGTTGCTTCCATTCAACATTTGCTAACTTCACGACAGATTTCATGTAATAAGAAGATAACTTCTCAGAAATATGTATCAGCCCTTGCTATTTCAGTCAACCAATTTTACTGAATCTTTTTGAGAAAGTAGCCCTGGTTGTAGTCGCATGTGAGTTTTCTGTTCTCCTCTTGCTTCTTTTAAAGAAACGTCATAGACCCAAAATCAAAGTCATAGCTTTAATAACCCTTTGCCCATCGATACATATAAAAATAATGTGAATTTCTTCCTTTGGGTGATTTCTGATTTTTTAAATCATCTGCATAATTATTCTTCATGAGAAGGCAGTGGGGGCCAGTAAAGAGAATTTTTTTCCTTCAAATTTTTATTTACATTCTAATTCGTTAACATATAGTGTAATATTAGTTTCAGAAGCAGAATTTAGTGATTCAACACTTAAGTATAACACCCAGTGCTCATCAAAACAAGTGCCCTCCTGACTACCCATCACCCATTTAACCCATCCCCCATCTACCTCCCTCCATCAATGCTTTAGTCTGTTCTCTATAGGTAAGAGTTGGGGTGCTTGAGTAGCTCAGTCACTTAAGCATCTGACTCTTGATTCCAGCTCAGGTCATGATCTCAGGGTTGTGATATCGAGCCCTGGGTCAGGTCCCCACTCAGTCGGGAGTCTGCTTGAGATTCTCTCTCACCCATCCCCTACTCAGGTGCACTCTCTTTCTCTCTTTCTAAAATAAATAAATCTAAAAGAAAAAAAAGTTGCTTATGGTTTGCTTCCCTCTCTTTTCTTCCCCCTTCCCCATGTTCATCCATTTTGTTTCCTAAATTCCACACAAGAGCGAAATCATATGGCATTTGTCTTTAAAAGAAAATTTGTCTTAAACTAAAATGCCTAGATTTGAATTTGCCCAGCTGTGCAGCTCACTGGTTAGATAACTTTGGGAAAACTAAACTTTAAGACTTAGTTTCCTCCTTGTAACTTGCAAGTAGCAATACCTTGTAGAGTTGCTCTGAGTATTAAATAAGAAGTAACTTAGGCTACTCCTGGCTTAGAGTACACTTGGAAGAAATGTTAATTCCCATTTCCTTTCCTTCACATCATAAGTGTTAATGCGATTATTTGGGTCATGGGTAAGAACACCGAACTTTGTTTTTGGCTTTCTGAGATGTCGGTGCTACCCAAAAATAGAATCTGAGTGGAATCACCCAGAGCCTGGCATACGGGCATTTAAGATATTCAGTGCTAACGTTATCAAGAGAGAGTTATTTCAACTGTTGTTTTCCTATCCCTAACTTGCAAAATATTTATTGACCCATATTGATGAGCTGAAAAGTAACACCAGAGCATTTAAATTTACTTCCCAAGGAGCAAAGCTCTTAAATTGTCTCAGCAAAATGACTATCATAAATAGAAATTTTTAAAAAATAGGTCTCTCAAAACATTCAGACTGTCTTGCAGTCTTTCAGCATTACTACCCAATGCTTCTTTCTACATAACAATTCATGTTCTCAGCTAAAATATTGCAGGTAGTGTACCTGAAAGCATTTGCTTTTTTCCTTCTGTGTTTTCTCTTCTTTATGTTAATTTGTTTAGTCATCCAAAAAAATCTCAGAGCCGGTTTCAGACAGAAAAATTATAAACTTAAAATTCTATATAGCATTCCTCTAAAATACTCACTAAAAAATAATATGTTTTTTGTTCATTTTTATCCTTAAATTTTTTCACAAAGGGGCACCTGGGTGGCTCAGTCATTAAGCGTCTGTCTGCAGCTCAGGTCATGATCGCAGGATTCTGGGATCGAGCCCCCCCTCAGGCTTCCTGCTCAGCGGGAAGCCTGTTTCTCCCTCTCCCACTCCCCCTTCTTGTGTTCCCTCTCTCCCTCTCTCTTTCAAATAAATAAACAAAATCTTAAAAAAATTTTTTTCACAAATACTTTAGAAATGTGAACATTTAAATATTTGTAGTAGTTATGAGCACAGACTTAGAGTTAGCCTTATGTTTAATCCTGACTCAGTCACTCACTCACTCAATTTGCCTTGGGCAAATTCTTAACCTCTAAGTTTCAGGTTCTCATCACTAGAATTCTAATAGTACCTACTTCATAGACCACTGGAGGAGTACATGAAATAAAACACAATGTCCATAAAGAGGTTAGCACAGTGTGTAGCACACAACTAAAGAATGTTAACTTATTTCTACTGAGATGATATATTTATATGTGTGTTAATATAATCATACTAATGCGGTGAGAGGAGAGAATCAATTGTATACCTGAGGATTATGTACTTGAATTAATTGTTTTGAATATCTTCAGTAACTTAGTGCTAAATACAGACGCTCTTTTTAAAAATTCGGGGAAGCAGCTTTTCTTATTGGAAATAATACTTTCTAAAAAGTGGAAACTCTGATATGTTCTCCATATCAAAAAGCACAAGTAAAGAAAGTCCTATTGAGTCAGGTGCCTGGGTGGCTCAGTAGGTTAAACATCTCCCTGAGGCTCAGGTCATGATCCCAGGGTCTTGGGATGGAGCCCCGCATCAGGCTCCCTGCACTTTTCTAAGGAAGGGCAGCTTGTCACACGTGGCAAGGCATTACGAGCCTTGGCCTTCTGTGGAGTGAAATAAGCCAGTAACAAAGGGACAAATACTGCAGAACTCCGCTTTAGAACTGTCATAGTAGAAAAAGAGCAGAACCGTGATTAGAGGGGAGTGCACACAGGCCGGGAGTGGGGAAGAGAGAGCCCGCTTCTCCCTTTGCCTCTCACCTATGCCTTGTGCATGCCGCGCTCTCTCTCTCTCTCTCTCTCGCAAAAATAAATAACTAAACGATGAAAGACCTATTGTGTCTTCATAGAAACCATATAGTAAAGCTTTACTCTACCTTAAAATTGAAGGAGCACACATTATTATAATAATTGATTGTTTTCCCATATTTATTTTAGTAAGTGTATTAACCATATTCTTAGTTTCATATCAAATAAAAAGTATTTATACATGTCATGTGCATCCTGTGTATAGACATTTTGCCCATTCCTCTACTTTATTCTTAAAAATTCCATCCTTATTATCCTTTTTATCTAAGGAAAGATCAAGAAAAGTCTATTTCCTTAGTCATCTTAGTCATTATCCGCCTCCACCGTCCCTCCAGGCTAAGAACATCGTGCAGACTGAGTTATTAAAGTTGATCTGAAGGAGCAATCTGTTCTAAACGACTGTCCCTGGATCTGCCACAGAACCCTGTAAATACCCTTCATTACTCTGGTGGGGTAGTGTCACATTTCCTTCATGATACTTCTGTGGCTGACACAGTGAGGCAGTGAGATTTGGGCTTTGGATGATCCTGACTGATTGATACAGGAATGGTGTTTCTCCTACAGGTAACCACAAATTTACTTCTCAGTATAATGTTTTAAAATAGGTGTTCTATGTATAGTTTTCAAAAAATGTTTTTAGTTTTTGAAACGAAGTGGGTTTTGGACATAGAGCTTTTCTCATGTTTTTGGTTTTAGTTTTAGGTAACCATTTTCAATACCGTTTAGATGAAAAACAAGTTCAGTAAGGATTTAATTGTATTTCTTAATTACATTGTATCATGGGGTTTGGATAAGACCCTGTATAATCTACCATACATATATCATTTTGGATGGACAAGAACTTTTCTTTGGTGTGAGTACTCTTCTCGTTAACAAAAGTTAGGAAACCCATACATGTCTTTATTCTTTAACATAACATGTAGAGGAGTTTTTGTTCTTCTCATCTGATACTGGGGGAGGGGGGTCGTAAGTCAATATAAACCTGTGAACTTAAACAAAACTTACTGAAACTTTGGTTTCTGTGAGCAATTTCTTTTCAAGAATTAAAATCTACAGCAATATGGAAAAATAGGAAATCCAAAATTTTACGAATCTACTAGCACAGAATTCTTGCATGTCTATCCTCCAAGTGAAGACTTCCTCTGTCATAGATCTTCCAGGTTCCTTGATATGCCTGTGGATCACCCTGACGTGAGTAAATTGTTTCTGTAGCTGAGTGACTGAATTAAGAAAACAGCTGAAGGCAAGCACAGGATCATGTTTAAACCACAATAAACACATGTGTTGGATGGGCCACTCAACTTTATGGGGAAGGCTTAAGGCATGTAATCTTGTGTTTACTTGTCATTTCTGAAATTTCTTTTTAACTATGTTGGAAATTTTTTTAAGTTTAAAAAATTGTTCTTTGTATCAGTAAACTCTGGTAAAATCTGAACTAATAGGTGTGTGGTACAATGTTTATATAAGTACTACAGTGATAACCAGAATAGAGGCTGTGGTTACTTGGGGGAAAAAACTGATTAAAAAAAATAAATAAAAACAAAAACAGAGTTTAGAATACAAGTTTCCTGTATTATAAGCAAGATGTCCACAATTGCTGAATATTATTTATTTTAAATATTTACATCCAGCTTTCTTTCCCCAGTGTTCAAACAATTTTGTATACCGTCTTATCACGACATAATTTGTATGGAAGTAGAAATGTGTTCACTTATAGCATGTGTATACATTTCCCTTTGGAAAATCAAATAGTAGCACATCTATTTTTACCCAAAATAGAAGTTCCACTTTCCCATATCCCTAATGAGGAACTAGTAGCAGTTATATTGATAGATCAAGATCTGAGTGGGATAGTGGGGGATGATGATCTTATATTTATTTATTTAGAAAAGGGAGAATGGCTTTTTCCCTCCCTTTTAAGATATATTTATTTATTTATTTTAGAGGGAGGATCAGGGCAAGGGGCAGAGGGAGAAGGAGAGAGAATCTTGTGTGAGTGTGTGTGTCTGTGTTTTCAAGTTTACTAGTTTTCTACCCCAACTATAGCATTACTACATAACACTATACCAATTTGCAAAATGTGCTCATTTTTATATATACATATATGTATATACATATATATATGCCCAGAGTGAAGCCCAATGTCGAACTTGAACAAGGAGAATCTTAAGCAGACCTCCTGCTAAGCACAGATCCCGATGTGAGGCTAGATTCCACAACCCCAAGATCATGACCTAAGCTGAAATCAAGAGTTGGACGCTTAACTGACTGAGCCACCAGGGTGCTCCCAGATCTTATCTTTAAAGAAAAAGAAATTATTGGAGCAACCATATAAATAGAAAGTGTATAAACAAAATTAAGTAGCCTTGAGGTTAGTATCAACACAGAATTAGATAAGAGAGCAAAGGAATCTGTCATTAAAAATCTGGGCTACTGTGGTAATAAAAACAGCCTATTCGCATAATTCAGTTCTTTTTGTACCTTTTTTCCCTCCTCAGTAACAGTACTTTAAACCTGGCTTATTTAAAAGTTTTCCTTAATTTTTTTCCACCTTGCCTGTTTAAATACAAAGCTCCATAAGAAGGGAATAGGGAAACCCCTGATGTGATCAAAATAAACAAAGAAATTTTATATCTATTCAACTTATAATAGGAGTCTCAAGATGCCTAAAAAGGGTAAAAAGATCTCTTAGTAAATTCCATAAGGTTAAGAATTTTGGTATATTTTGTGTACTGCTTTAAACCCAGTACCTGGTAGTAGGCATCTGGTAAATATTTATTGAATGAAAGAATGAATGAATGAGAAGCATTCCTACAAACTGTTGAATGATTTAATTAAAAATCTAGATACAAGCCAATACATTATTTCATGCTATCTACATCTGATAATGACCCTTTTAAAAAATAACCAATGACATTTACCTGAATTTTCAAAATGCGGGCTTCTGCCAAGATTAATGACATTACAGCACACTTAATCTGTACCAAGCAATGGGATTGACTTCTTTTTCCCCAAATTTCTATTCTGAAAAAGTATGAAATTAATATGAAAGAACCTATACTTTGACAAAGAAGGTTTTTGAGCAGATGTTGGTTTGGTTAAGCAGTCTTTTCTATTGATAATTGGTAATGCTTGTGAAAGAAGACTTCTGGCATAGACTTTTTAAAATAATACACAAAAATGTTATTCCAGATATTAATACAAAAATAGGAGTTGTAATCTATTATGTTATTATGTTACAGAGTCATATTGACTTTTGAACAGTATCTGGTTGGGTTTTTTTTGTTGTTTTTTTTTCCTGATGTAGTTTGTTCGAAATCATTTGTTGTTGGGTTTACTCTCAGGCTGTTTTTTTCCTCTCCATTTTGGGGGGGGTTGTGATCTCTAATTAACAACTTTTAATGTTAGTTATCTTCTCTGCCTTTGCTTAGCCTTTGGTCTAAAACTCTCCCCACTTTTAAAATGTCAGACCTCAGCTTTGTATGGCTTTTCACAGCCAAATTTCCTAAAATGTATCAATGCTTAAATGACAATAAATTTTTCCATTAAAATTAAAGTTCCTAAAAATTAAGAATTTTGATGTATTTCAAAAATAATACCATTCTCTTTGACAGGTGGAACATGGTGTCATGAGTTTAGTAGTAATTCCAAACATAAATCAATAAACAACTTGGGCCTCCAGCTAGGAGTGAAATTCTGTAGGTAGAAAAACTGATTGACCCCCATCGCCCATAGGTGCTGTTCCGCTATGGAATCCCTTTGCTCAGTTTTCTCCTGTCCAATCAGGTGGAATGTTTCACAGGCACATGGTTTATACAGCTCAAAATAACTTGGGACCTGTGAGCTGACAAATGCTCTGGCTCCGGTGGTGACAGGTTGTCCAGCTTCTTACAGCCATCTTCACTGAAACTAAGGTTAACTCCTCACTCTCTATGGACGGCTACTCTCGATTTCCAAGGGCGTGAAGAATTTTCTTTTTCTCCTGTGCTTTCATCTAAAAGTTCTCCTTGGATAATTATCATCACAGTGGATTGCCTGGGTTGGACATCCTCAACTGGGTCAACTAAAAAAAGAAAGGTAATATCCAGATTTAAGTTCTCAAGTGTGTTCTGATAAGAGGGCGTTGACAATGGGAAAAGGGATATATCAGAGACCTAGTTACTGTGATTAAGAGGGAAACCTAGGATAACTCCTAATTGTGTTTGATGGGACACAAAATTTTACAAAAAATAAAGTTTTCTACATGTAAAGATTTTGGAAGGGATTGGTGTGAATCACAAGAGATCACAGCTTCCTTGAGTCCTAAGGAAAAAATACCTCAACAGAGGAAGTTGTGACATGATACATACATCATAGGTATTTCCACATGTTCACTTATTAAAATAACAGTGTGTATAGAGAATTTGTGTGCGATGCCTATTTCCTTTTTAAAGGAAGTCAAATCTAAAATAATATGGCTCTGTAGTTAAAAGACTTTCATTTTAAATTTTTTTTAATCATGTAAAAGGATATGCTTGCTATATTTAGTGTTGGGAGATCTGCTCCCTGGATTAATGTACACAACAGCTGCAGAAAGTCTTGCTCAAAGGACATTGCTCTTTCTTTCTCCTTTCTCTCTCTCTCTCTCCCCCTCTCTCTCTTCAACTGCATCAAAAAGACACTTGACAGTCAGTGGCAAGTGTTTGGCCTGGTATTTTGCACTATTAGCAGTAATTAGAGGCACATCTTGAATTATATTTTAAAAACCATGGAAGCAAAGAAAAAGAGAACTTGGATTCATCTGTATTTCCATTCCCCAAAAGTAAACATTACAGCAATGGTGCTAAGAAATTTTCTATTTCGTCAACCGATTTTTATTCATACTTGTTAAAGATTCTAGAATCAATCAGTTTGGAAAAAACAAAACACCTATCCATTTTTGTTCTCAAAAAATTGTGGTTCAGTTACTTTCACATTGATAATGAGAAAATGAATTCTACAAACTCCAGTAAAGAATCTGTGACAACTTTTCAGTCTCTCCTTAACCATAACTCTTAAGTACATGTAAAAGCCACAGTCCTTTTCTAGGAAATTGAGATTATTTATACTTAAAGGTATAATAAACATATTTTTTAAACAAAGGTTAAGATATGCTGTCTGACACATGATTTGACAACAAACAAAATATTTAAAATCATGGCCATTCCAGGAAATCTGAAATATATGCACATTATATTTGTTTTATTGGTAGACAAAATTATAGCCTTTACAGAATCTTGTAATAATGGACTATGAAACAAACGGTTGGACACTATCCAAAATCTGGAAGTTTGTCTCTATTCCCACTTACAGAATCTAGCTAATGTTATTGGAACTCATACTAATGTGTTAAACCCCCAGTTCTATAGATCTGTGATTTAGAATACAAGCTCTCTATTACATGTTTCTATTACACTGTGCTTAGTCCAATAAGTGGAATGGACTCAGAACCACAATTCATGGACATCAAAAATGAATGAGTTTTTAATCCAGGCTGGTTTTGTGATTCATAGAGATGGTTTATTCAAATTTACTTTTGACATAAGACAGCGGATAAATCACTTTTCATCATGAAAGGGCTTTAATGAACTAAGATGCCAGCTAAATTTTCAACAGTTAATGCCATATATGTAATAGGAGTAATGAACTGAGCTTGCTAACCTGAAAATACAAACGATACTGGTAATCCCAGAATAATTACAATAGTTGACTTCATTGACATTGAGATTTGACAAAGGCATTGCTTGTCACCCAGTGTCATTACCTATAACAAGACCAAAAATAGAATTTTTTCCTCTCTTAGGAGATACAGAAGAATCAAGCACCACGGAGATCTTTTCTTAAATTTCTACGGTGCTGCATACTTGACAGAGTTTTTTCAAACTGCTAGGGAATTGCACTTTTGCCTAAAGGGAATAATTCAAGTACAGACAGAATAGTCTGTTTAAAAATTTAGGAGCATTGGAATGCCTGGATGGCTCTGTGGTTTAAGCCACTGCTTTTGGCTTGGGTCATGGTCTCAGGGTCCTGAGATTGAGCCCCACATCAGGCAGGGAGCCTGCTCCTGCCACTCTCTCTGCCTACTTGTGATCTCTGTCAAATAATAAATAAAATCTTTTAAAAAAAAAATTAAGAGCCTGTATTCAGCAAATATATTTTTGGTGGGCACAAAGGTTTGTATGACTGTTTACTTGCACTCACCAGAGTTTGTAGAGTTCATGTATAACCAGAGTCACCTTGACCAGTTCTGCACAGGCTGCCTGTTGCCTCTGCTTGGAGTCACAATGCATTACACCCTCTGGGAGGGGCCCAGCCTTCCCACCAAGCCCTTGAACTAAAACTAGATCTTCAGATCTGGAGGCTCTTGGGGGCACATCTTCCTCTCCCAATCTAGCCAGCATGTTATGTCAGTGTAATTTGGGAAGTTACCTTTTTCAAATCCTTCATCACCTAAAGAAATCTGACAGGCTGAAGAGAGATGAAACTGTTCTATTGTTTTCTTATTTTCTTATTTAAAATAATATTCGAGTTAATGAGACTGACGTTTTCTCGTTTTTGATTTCCTGTTTGAGAGCTAAGTTCCCCACAAATGGTGAGATCTTGAGAGTGGTATAAAACCTCATTTTTTGGTGACTACCACCAAGCTCTTCTTATATCCTAGAGGCCTGAGGTCTTTCTGTTTGCTTTTCATTAGCCTTTCCACACACTGTGGAGTTTACTTTTACACAATTTCTTTGCTGTCAAGGTTAAATACTAACCTTGGGCTCTGGCTTCAGTATCCTTTACTTTCCTACATGTTTATCCTGTTCTATATTCAAAAACATAGGAAAGTATGCCAATCTCTTTTCTCCCACTCAAACTAAATCCTTACTTCCTTTCCTACCTTCCCCACTTTAGCAATTCAATTAAAACAATAGTAAGAGAAGGGAACAGCTTACACGCCCTTGCCCCATTTCTAAAAACCTTTTCCTTCCTTTAACCTCTCTGCCCTTTAAGGAATGTCCCTAATTTAACAGATTCCCACTGTTTCTCCTATATATTACCTCTGGTCCGTCTCTTTAGTTCAACATTCCCTTTTAATGTATACATTTGTCTCTATTTGTTTTTATCTGCTGTTTTTCCTGTTTCAAACTGAAAGAGGAATTGAGAGACTAGACCTTACACTATTTCCATAGTGTGGGTTATGACATAGGCTACTGACATATTTCTACATATTTCATGTCCTTATTCTGTTAATGCAACATATACTAACTTACTAAATGACTAATGTCATTCACACCAGAAATAGACTAGAGATAAAACTAAGATGGGGGTGATCCCTGTAATAGTAATGGGATGGGAAACTAACAGTGAAGAAAGATTTACCTCAAAATGCGTCCCATATGCAGCCAACTCTTTTTTAAATTAACGCCTCTTTATTTTTGCTTTTAAGATATTTATTTATTTATTTATTTGTCTGAGAGAGATTACAAGCAGGGGGAGCTGTAGGCAGAGGGAGAAGCAGGATCCCTGCTGAACAAGGTGCCTGATGTGAACTTGATCCCAGGGTACTGGGATCATGACCTGAGCCAGAGGCAGAAGCTTAATGAACTGAGCCACCCAGGGGTCTCTGCAGCCAAATTTTTAAAAGATGATCTGTACCCAACTATCCAGGACTAGTTCCTATGTCATGGGATTTGGTTCTTGGCCCAGCAAGTTTCTCCGAAAGTACTGAATTAGATACTTCTATTGTGTGGAACATCGTAGGATAGAGAAGGCAAGACAAATGGATCAACACCAGCGAGAGGGAGGCAAATCCTAATTTTGTTGTTGGTTCTTCTCCTAAAGAACATTCTGGGTATAATAATTACACATCAACAGAAAATTACCACCTTCAATTTGTGTTTTTAAAGCAATTCTTAAAGTCCTTTCACAAATGTATCTATGAAGTAAGCAGAGTAGTTCTGCTTATCCTCCTTAGAGGTGAGTTTCTTAAAGATGTCTTATCTTGTCCTATTCCAGCTCTCTACATGAATAATTATTAAACATTAAGCTATTTTTTGTGTTTACCTAGAAATGAGATTTGTTTTCAAAATTTGTTTAGGTATCTATCTCATTTAGTTATCTTCAGTGTTTATGTTTGAGTCCAAGTTATTTCATATTAGGTTTTGCTAATTCGCTGGTCAATGCCCCAGTTTAAATATTTGTATTATAACCCAAAGATGGGTGTATACCAAATGATATTTCCAACAAGGCCTTCTTAGAGTGTGCAAAAAAGGTAGTGCCTAGTTAACATGAGTTGAGAAATATACCCAAAGGTATCAACATCAAATTTTGTTATTATGAACCAGACCCTTAATTTTCAGCAAGCTCTCAGGGCAGATCCTCTCATCAGGAGAAATTCCAGGGGAAAAATGGAGCTATTTAGCAAAGTAAAATGAAGAGCAGTCAATAAGCCATCTATGTCACCAAATTAGTTTATATGATTTACTAAAGTCTGTGTTGATTATTGATGTCACCTTGTTTCATTTCCAATCTAGGAATCTCACTTTAACCATGATCTGTTTTTAAGGACGATTACTCATTCTTTTTTGTTGTTTTGTTTTTAAACTTTTTTTAAAAAAGATTTTATTTGTTTATTTGAGACAGAGAAAGTGAGAGAGAGCATGAGAGGGGAGAAGTTCAGAGGAAGAAGGAGGCTCCCCACGGAGCTGGGGGCCCGATACAGGACTTGATCCCAGGACCTCAGGATCATGACCAAAGCCAAAGGCAGTCATTTAACCAACTGAGCCACCCAGGCACCCCTCACTCATTCTTATTCTGAAAGTGGCATTAAATCTGTTTCAATTTTATAAGAAGCAGAAAGAAGGAAACAAAGTCCAGTGTCACTCTGAACATCTCAGATGAAATGTCTTAGAGAATTCTTAATTTCCTTTCCTAAAACCTGCTCATCCAAGAAAATGATTCCACCATGCACCTAGTTGCTTAGGCCCTAAATATTGGAGTCACCTTTGACTCTGCTCTTTCTCTCCTATCTTTCAGTCTACTAGCAAATTATACTGCCTCTTCCTTTAAAAAAAAAAAGTAACTCAAATCTGATAATTTCTCACTATTTTCCTACTGGTACCATTCATTGATCCAAGCCACCATCATCTCTTGTGTAGCATATGACAAGGCTCCTAACTGATCTGCTTGTTTCCACACTTGCTCCCTTCAACTTGATTTTTTGCATAACAGCCATGCTTAATTTTTTTCAAATACTGAATCATCCTCTTCTCAAAACTTTAAAATGTGTCCCCATTTACATGTATAATAAGATTCAAAGTCCTTCCCATGGCCTGCAAGACTTCACATGATCTAACTTTGTACTTTTCTGACTTCTTTTCTTCTACTCTTCTTTTTCATTCACCTCCTGGCACAATGGGCTTGACTCACACACAGCAAACATTCACCTCCCTTCACCTGAACACTTACTTCTTTCTCAGTTAGGAACATTCTTCACCCACCCCCACCTCAAGATGGTCACACGACTAACTTCTTCACTGCATTAGAAGCTATGTCTGATCTTCTTAGCTGAAATAGCATACCTTCCCCTTTCCCCCTTCATTCTCTATTCCTTTGTCTTATTTATTTTTCTTCTTAACACTTATGTCTTCTCCACCAGAATGTCAACTCCATAGGATAGGGACTTTGTCATTTGTTCACTGCTGAATCCATAGTGCCTAGAATGGTACCTGGCACAGAGTAGAGGCTCAATCGATATTTATTGGATGAATAAATGAAAGCTACATTAGCCATAATAGCATTTAGGCTTTTTAAAAGTACAAATTTTACAACAGATAGTTTTTACATTAATGCTTGAAAGAGAAAATGATACATTTTAAAATTTTCTATTATAGGTAATATTTATCAGCTTAACAATTTATATGTGCATTTTCATTTGACAACCTCTTAAAGGAGAATTGCTATTATGCCATTGGAAAGATGGGAATAATTGAGACTCAGATGCATTAACTGACTTGCTCAAGATAATACAGATATTTAGTGTTAGAGCTGGGATTCAAACCCAGGTTTCTGATTATAATTAGATGTACTTTGATACTTCTGCTATGAAAGAAAAGCATAATTCCAGTTATTTATCCATCATAAATTTTCATTTGAAAGTCACCTTGAAGTGATTACTGCTTTTACCAGTTTATATATTTCCTTTTTCTCTAAGTTTTTTTTTTTGCAAATATGATTTCTATTTATGTCTTACTTTATTCTGTAATTACAATAAAAGATAAACAACAATTGATTTAGCAGGAAATTCTAATGAACCAAAGAATTCAACAGATATTGATTGATCCAATTCCATGTGCTGTGTGTGCACAGAGATGGTGGTGTACAAAAGCAAAGTGAGGCAGACAGAAAAGTAAATAGGCAAATTTAATGTGTTGTGGTAACTGCTGTATTTGGAGAGAAGGACAGAGAGGTTTGGGATCACATTGCAGAGGTACCCAACCCAGAACCAAGAAGAAACCCCACAGTGATGTCTCAGCTAAGAACTGCAGACCGTGTAGATCTTGGCCCAGTAAAGCAGTAAGGGAGGTGGGTTTAGGCAGGTGCCTAAACAAAGAAAATGTATACAAGATCCACAGGCAACACAGTTCTTTCATGAAACTACATTTTTTTTTTTTGAGACTACACGTATTTCAACGTGTATAGAGTATAGAGTATAGATGGTGCTGAATTAACTACAAATCAGAGCTCAGCTGCTCTTCAAACTTTGTCCTAGGGTCAACCACGTCACTAGCTCTACTTCCATTTCTTATCATGCTATGTCACTATAGTTCCTATTTAATAATAATAATAATAGCAGCAACTACCATTTACTGAACATTTACTAAATGCCAAGCACATTTAATCATGACTTCAATCTAAGAGATGGCTGTTTTGCAGACATCTAAGCTGAGCCTTATAGAGGTTAAGAGACCTTGTTGAGTTTATACAGCCAGAAAGGGTCAGAACTGGGATCTGAACCACATCTATCTAACTCCAAAGTTTTAGGTAATAAACACTACATTAAAGAACATTAAATAAATTAATTAAGCATTAATTAAATTAAAAATTAAAACAATTCTTTATTTTAAAAGCTGAAAGTTTTTTTATCATAATAATTTCTTTTTTTTTCTCCAATTTATTTATTTTCAGAAAAACAGTATTCATTATTTTTTCACCACACCCAGTGCTCCATGCAAGACGTGCTCTCTATAATACCCACCACCTGGTACCCCAACCTCCCACCCCTCCGCCACTTCAAACCCCTCAGATTGTTTCTCAGAGTCCATAGTCTCTCATGGTTCACCACTCATAATAATTTCTTATAACCATAAGTAACAGAATAGGCACGCATTTGCACCTCAATTGGCTTCTTGTCTTTAAAAAAGAAAAAAAAATGTTTATCCAGAGCAGTGATTACTTTTTACAAGTATTTTCTTTCCTATTTCCACCATAAATATAAAGTTCTTAAAAGTTTTTCAACATTGGGGCACCTGGGTGGCTCAGTGTGTTAATCCTCTGCCTTCGGCTCAGGTCATGATCTTAGGGTCTTGGGATCGAGTCCTGGATCTCTGCTCAGCAGCGGGGAGCCTGCTTTCCCCTCTCTCTCTACCTGCCTCTCTGCCTACTTGTGATCTCTCTCTGTCAAATAAATAAAATATTTTTTTAAAAAGTTTTTCAACATTAACATCACCTTTACCTAAATATTGTGGGTTTTTTTTTTTTTTTAAGATTTTCTTTCTTTATTTGCGAGAGAGAGAATGAGCAGGGGTTAGAGGCAGAGAGAGAAAAAGAAAGAGAAGCAAACTCCCCACTGAGCAGGGAGCCCAATGCAGGGCTCAATCTCAGGACTACCAGATCATGACCTGAACTGAAGGCAGATGCTTAACCAACTGAACCACCCAGAAGCCCCTAAATATTGTTTTTTGCTAACATCATTTGAGTGTCTATTACAGGCTTTGCATTCTGATGCATGTTTTAAGGGCTTTGCATTCATGATGTTATCAACATCCCAGAAATTAGGTATTATCCATGTTTTACAAGATGAGGAATCCAAAGCTCAGAGAAGTAAGCAATTTCCTCAAAGTCACGCAACTGCTAAGAGTTCATGAAACCAGAATTTGAAAACTGATCTGACCAATAATTCTCATTTCATGTTACCTCAAGATAAAAGCCATCTTAGAATACAGAGTTAGAGACAAAGTTACAATAAAACACGATATACAGTAATGTCCAACTAATAGAAGATCATTCTGATTTATATATTACTTAGTTTTCTCCTTACATTTTTAAATACAGTTGGCCCTTGAACAACATGGGTTTGAACTGTGTGTGAGTCCACTTATACATGGATTATTTTACATTAAAAAAAATACAGTACAGTGCTGTAAATGCATTTTTTCTTCCTTATGATTTTCTTAAACCATTTTCTTTTTTCTAGCATAGTTTATTGTGAGAATACAGTATATGACACATATAAAAATATGTTTTAATTGACTGCTTATGCTATTGAAAAGGCTTCTAGTCAATTGTGTGTTATTAGTAGTTAAGTTTCCTAAGAATCAAAAGTTATACGTGGGTTTTGGACTGTGCAAGGGCTGGTGCTCCTAACTCCTGCATTGTTCAAGGTTCAATTGTATATGCAGAAATTCAAATGAGACTAATGAAATAGTTGATTTATAAATGAGAAGGACTTTTTCATCAGTATAGTAATTACATTTTTTTTAAAGATTTTATTTATTTGACAGAGAGAAAGATCACAAGTAGGCAGAGAGGCAGGCAGAGAGAGAGGGGGAAGCAGGCTCCCTGCTGAGCAGAGAGCCCCATGCGGGGATTGATCCCAGGATCCTGAGATCATGACCTGAGCCGAAAGCAGAGGCTTAACTCACTGAGCCACCCAGGTGCCCCGTAATTACATTTTAAAATAGCATTTGCACCTTTTTGCACATATTTTTAACTCTTCTTCTGTATGTTAAAGCAGACATGAGACAAATTTTCAATTGATATATCAATTATACTTTCATATACTATTTGGTATATCATTTATGGTCCTACCAGATGTAAAATAGCCAGATAGCTCTATTTAATGAGTATATTATAATTTAATTAACTAATTTCTTATTGAACATGGTTCCAATTTTTAATATTATCATCTATACTGTGATGAATATCTTTGTAGATAAATCTTTGCACTCATCCAGCACCTTTGCATTTTCAATTCATTTTTAAGGCACAGTAGACTTCACCCAAACAAATGACTCCAGTAGTGACAATTTCAGGCTGTAACAAGCATGTGGAAAAATATTTGGCTGTAGGCAACTATTTCAGCCATCTCTAATTGCCCTCTCAAGGTGACTGCTTACTTTGCCAATTTAGCACTCTAAAAGCTCAAGAATTAGAGCGGTTCCCAGGAAGTCTTCTTTGTGATGTAAGTAAGGCTGTCTTATAGGGGATAGGAAAGGAGTGAACTGAAACAAGTTTGTCATAGAATCATAAAACCTAAAAAGATTTAAATAACTTTCCTCTCCATCTTCCCAGCACAAAGCCTAGCACATGGTGGCCAAGAATATGGTCTTCATTTCTATGACCATCTTTGATTGCTTGGTGGTGACTGAAGGAGTAGAGTGTTAAGAAAGTCAAGATCCATGGGAAGAGCACTGTACTCTGTTAGCTGATCTTTTAAGGAAAGAGAGAAGTAACAGCCTACAGGTCACCAGTTTGCCATCCCTCTAGTAAATGTGTGACTCAATAAATGATAAAATGTTAGTAATATAAAGTTGCTTTGTATTACCAAACTCTAGTTCGGGGTGGGGGGCGCTTTGAACTAAAGTTACTGTAATATTTTCTTAATATTTTAAAAATTATTTACTTTTTGAATCAGTAATAGCCTCATATAATTGACACTCAAAAGTCAAGAAAGCGTATACAGTGAAATACAATATAGGGGTGTCCTGTATTGAACCTCATTTTCCTGTCTCCCACATCCCCTCTTCACCAATGTCAATAAAAGAAATTTTTAAAAATCTAGGCTCTAACTCATATCTTCATACAAATTATTAATTATACCTTATTTGAAAAGGCTAAATCATTACACTTTTCAAGAGCAGATTGAACCTCTAAAGAACATTGAATTTAAACAACTTGCCCCTAGTCAAAAACCAAAGCATTACTTATTTTCATGAACTGGATCAAATTGATGTTTTCAGTAATTAAATGGATTATGTTACCTCTATCTTTTTTTTTCCCATTTCAAAGAAGAATTTATTCATTAGTTTAACAATTATTTTTTTGGGATCAAAGTCCTTGCCTTGGTGGAAATTGTATTTTAGTGGGAGGAAAATGACAAGCTGCTAAAAATGTGCATGCCAGGTATTTCTTATGAAGATAAGTGGTACTGGGAAAACCAAACTGTGCAAAAAGAATAAGCTGGAAAGGTATTTCTGGCTTATGTTGGGCCATAAAGAAGGAACCACTGAGGAGAGAACAGGTAGATAATTGAGGGAAGTGAGAAGTGAGTCACATAGCATTGTCAGAAAGAATGCTCCAGGTACAGGCAACAGCAAGCAAGTCAAATGTTCTGAGGCATTTCAGATGTAACTTTAGAATATTTCAGAAATAATAAGAAACCAGTGTGGGTGAAGTTGAGTGAAAAAGTCTTGAAACCATAGGAGATAATGTCAGTTTATTTAGAGCTTTTAATGAATGAAACAGAAAACTGTTGTTGTCCGTATTTTTTAATGCCCATTGTTTTATTGCATTCAAGGTAATGGGGAGAGTATGGACAGAAAATCTCTGTGTAGGAAAGGTCTTTATAACAAAAAGTCCTTTATAGATATCATCAATTAGAAATTGTATTTACTATCACTATGGTTACATCATAGCTTTCACAATTGAACTTGTATTAAAGAACTTAATAGAGTGGTAATTACCCATGTTTTTATTTTATATTTCAGGGCAGTCTCATTCAGTTCATCTTCATTTTATAATTTGAGGTTCGTCTTTAATGTAAATTTTGTAGAAGTATCAAAATTAGGCAACTTTTTATTTTAAGCTTTAAGATCTTAAGACTCCATCATGCTTGTAGACCTATTATTCTTCAGAAATGATCAAACTTTTTGTTATTATTATTATTATTTTGTGACAGCATGCAAGACGACAGCATAGAAGCTTCTACTTCCATATCTCAGCTTCTAAGAGAGAGCTATTTAGCAGAAACTAGACACCGGGGAAACAATGAGAGAAGTCGAGCAGAACCGTCCTCCAACCCTTTCCATTTTGGCAATCCTTCTGGAGCTGCTGAAGGAGGAGGAGGCCAAGATGACCTTCCAGATCTTTCAGCCTTCCTGAGCCAAGAAGAATTAGATGAAAGTGTCAATCTGGCAAGACTGGCCATCAATCACGACCCTTTGGAGAAAGCAGATGAAGCTCAAGCCAGAAAACGTCTTTCATCTGATCAAATGAAACATTCATCTAAATCAAGTTTTGACCCCAACTTCTGTCAGGATAACTCTCGAGGTCCTACCAGCTCTAAAGAGAGACCTCATGAGGCAAAAAGGCCACAGTATAGCTCTGAAACCCAGTCCAAAAAAGTATTCTTAAATAAAGCTGCCGATTTCATTGAAGAGCTGTCCTCCCTTTTCAAAGCCCATAGCTCCAAAAGGATTAGACCTCGTGCCTGCAAAAACCACAAGAGTAAACTGGAATCTCAAAACAAACTTACGCAGGAAAATAGCTCCAGTTTGTCAGATATCTCAGAAAGAAGAGAAAGATCTTCTGTTCCCATCCCTATCCCTGCAGATACTAGGGATAATGAAGTGAATCACGCCCTTGAAAGGCAGGAAGCTAAGAGGCGCGAAGCTGAGCAGGCTGCCAGCGAGGCCGCTGGTGGAGACACCACCCCAGGCTCTTCACCTTCATCTTTGTACTATGAAGAACCTCTGGGGCAACCTCCTCGGTTCACTCAAAAGTTACGGAGCAGAGAAGTTCCAGAAGGAACCAGAGTACAGTTGGATTGCATAGTGGTAGGAATTCCACCACCCCAAGTAAGGTAAAAAATATCCCATTAGTAATGCTTGGTAACTGCTTTCCATCTACCCTGATCCTCTCACATATTTGTCTTTTAAGTATGTGGTTTCAAAAACTATGTACTCTTTTTGAGAAAAAGTCAGAGTCTAATGTAGCACTCTCCAATAGAAATATAATATTAGCCAAATTATGTAATTGAAATTTTTCAAGCAGTCACATTTTCTTTTTTTTTTAAGATTCTATTTTATTTATTTGACAGAGAGAGAGATCACAAGCAGGCAGTGAGGCAGGCAGAGAGAGCGGGAGAAGCAGGCTCCCCGCTGAGTAGAGAGCCCGAAGTGGATCTTGATTCCAGGACCCCGAGATCATGACCTGAGCCGAAGGCAGAGGCTTAACAAACTGAGCCACCCAGGCACCCCTTCAAGTAGTCACATTTTTGAAAAGTAAAAAGAACTGGGTGAGATAAGCTTTTAAAATATGTATTATTTTATCAATATATTAAAATATTATTATTTCAACAGGTAATCAATATAAACTATTAATAAGATATCCAGTGTGAATTCTACATTTAGAAAGTAGCTTAACATACTCAACTTGTTCCAAACATACCTCAAAATTTCATAACAGCAAAATTATCAGTTTTTAAATTTAAATTAATTAAAATTAAATGTAATTTGAAATTCAGGTCCTAGGTTGCACCAGCCACATTTCAAGTGCCCAATACCACATGTGGTCAGTGACTAAGTATTGGACAGCATAAGTCTACAGCCTGAAGATTAAGACAAGAAAGTATTTAAGACTTATACTCAATGAATACCTGAGGTATTTTTTCAGTTTTAAAGAAAGCCAAATGATAGAATAAAGACAATAGAATAAAGATAGAATAAGTTCGTAGCTAAGTAAAATCAATTTAAAGATTCATTTTACATGTATTATATTTATTATAAACTTTTTATAACAGCATAATGAATACTATTCTCCCTAATGCCCAAGTCTTTCCCTAATATGACTAATGAGTAGAGAGGATATCAATTTTTTTTTTAAGATCTTATTTTTGTTTATTTGACAGAGAGAGACACAGCGAGAGAGAGAGAACACAAGCAGGGGGACTGGGAAAGGGAAAAGGAGGCTTCTCACTGAGCAGGGAGCACAACACGGGGCTCCATCCCAGGACCCCTGGGTTCACGACCTGAGCCAAAGGCAGCCGCTTCACTATTGAGCCACCCAGGTGCCCCTGATATCAATTTTTTATGTGCCTACCAGTTATCTTTTCTTTGAAGCAAATGAAGCTTAAGCCTCGGGGTTCCTCATTTGCATAAACTATGCCTAATTTTGTGGTCTTATTTTATTTCATTTTTTAATATCCTTCCACATATCTGAGCTTCAGGTCCCACAGCCTGGACCTGACCACAGCCCCATGGTGACATTTGCACACTCTAATATTACAATGTAATAATATGTGAATAAAGAGCTTTAAGTGTGTTGCTTATGTAGAGAATTACTGGTATTTAGAGTCCTGTAACAATCACTTTGCCTTCCTAACAATTTATTTACTAGTAGAATGACTTCATTACTATTTAACATTTATTCTAGGTGTGTAAATAGGGGCTTGTCTTTTTCTCACACAGTATTCATATTATAGGACAGTAATACTATTAATAATAATAGTTTTATTTATATTTACCTATTGATTCAAGAGATTTTAACCCAAAGACGTACTCATATATTGAATTTTGGTTTTCAAAGGCAACAGAATGCAATGTTAAATATTATTTCTACAATGTCATATACACTACTATCCAGTTATGCAAATGAGCTCCTTGAGGGTAGGGGTTCTCCTTTGTATCCTGAACACCTTCATATCTCCTTTGTTTATTTCTGGCTCATAGTAATCACTAAGAAATGTTAAGTAAACTAATGCATAAAGAAACAGGAAAACAAGAAACTCAATCAGTTTAAATCAGGATTCGGTCATATGGCATAAGATATGACAAAGGGTTGAAACTGTATGACACAAGTCAGTATCTAACCTTCTATTCTAAGCATGCCTGATGACACTCCCGGGGAGTATTGTTGGTAATGCTGGTGAGATGTCATCACAGAACCATGATGGAAATCACCCAGTGACATTTGGGCAGTCTAAGTAAGCTGGTGAGTACTCAAGTTATAATACACACACAACTTACTTAGATTAGTCTTGTCCAACCTATGTTAATTTCTAAACATATCATGGACCCAAAAAACCCAGAAAAACTAGACCAGATTGTTCAGGACTGATTCTCCCCATTTCTTGACTGTGACAATCTCAGATATGAAAAAGAATTCAGTATTCCTGTGAGAAAAATGAGCCAGGAAGAATTATAAGATACCGATCCCCCCCCAACACAAAGTAATCTAGTGGTCCCTCAAAAACTACTTAATCAACCAAATACAAATTTATACATTTTAAAGTGGAAAAAATATACACAGCTTCTATGTAGCAATACTAATTTTACCTGGAAGAATTTCTTTCCTGATAGAATTCATGCCTGTATTCCAACCATTGGTTTGGTGCCAGAAAATTTCTAGGTATTCATTAATTATTTTCTGGATGAACTAGTATTTAATTTATGGCAGCAATTATATTCCAAAAAGTTTAGAATTTTCTATTAGCTGTCATTATTGTCTTAAGCCCAGAGTTTACATAACTCTAATTAATTGGACAGCAAATATATTTTTACTATGTGCTCTGCACTTTGATTATTGCAGTGATAGAGACCATATAAGATGTGTTCCTGTCCTCAAGGAGCTTGTGATTCAATTAAAGAAATCATCCAAGTTTATATAGTACAAAACCATAAGAACTATCAGGCTTCAGAGAAGGGATGGAGGACTAGAAAGATCAAAGAAGACTTCAGACATGTAGGATGAGAAAGATTGAGAGGATTTAGGATTTAGGATTTATTCATTCAATCATTCAACAAATACCTGTTGAATTACTAAAGTGACTTACTGGGAGTACGAAACAACTGTGAGCTATTGGAGGTCAGGGACCTTGTTTTGAAACCAAGTCTAACACTGTTCTGAGAGGGTAGCTCTCATAATCTAAAAGGCAATCAGACAGGAATGTAGTCAAAACGGTGCAATATTGTATAAGGGCTATAACAGAAGTAGATCTAGAACACAACAGCAGCTCAAAGGAAGATGTGATTATTTTGCCTCGAGTGCAGGAGGAAGGAAGCATTCACAAAGGAGGTGACTCTAGTTTGAAGAGACCAGGGGTGGAGGAGGAAGCAAGTGCAAAAGTCTTAAGACAAGTGTTTTTTTTCAAGGAACTGCAAGTTCCTTGGCTGTGTGAAGAACATGGGGTAACAGGTGAGCCAAGACAAGAGAAAAGCTTTTGGGTCAGGTCAATTTAACATGTTCATATAAAGGCACAGACGCTGGGAGAGGAATATTTTTATATGACAGGGAGGAGACTGGCCTAACCTGAAAAGATAGTAGAGCCAAATGATTTTGCAGAGCCTTGAAAGCAAAACAGAATAGTTCAGACTTGGTTTCAAAACCGCCTAGAAGCCACTTACAAGGTTGTGTATCGAGAAGTACCAAGATGAAAGGGAGCATTTAAGGAGAATTAGTGTGGAAGGAGGAGTTCGACTTGAAAAGAATGAAGAGTGTAGGCCACTTAGGAAGCTGAGGGAGATATCCCAGGCGTCAGATACTCTGATCAGATTTGAATGGGGGCAGTGGGAGCAAAATTTAGAAGAAAAGAAATCAAGCCAAACATGGTGGCTGACTGGATAGGAAGGATGAGTAAAAAATCGTTACTCTGCACGTTTGAAGCTGGGTGCCTGAGAGAATATTGCGGCCACTGCCAAGGACTAAGAAAATGGAAGAGGTGACGGACGAATGTCGGAGTTGATGATTTGAGTCTGAGGAGACCAAGGGATGATTTCCAATAAGCAGTTGGAAATGCACGACTGAAGGTCAAATGAGAGGGTAGTGGAACTGGAGACATTCCAAGGAATGACCTGGACAGTAGGAAATCTGGACACAATATCTCTGTAATTACAAAGGGACTATATATAAACTTGGAACTAACTTCTACTAGTGCCCAAAGAAGGTTTTCCAACCTTCTTTTAGCAGTAATTCCCTCCCAGTTTTCTCCCAGCAATGAATCTGTTACATGTTATCCCAACACTCTCTCTCTCTTTCTCTCTCTCTTTCTCACACACACACACATTTTTTAAGGATAAAATTAGAGCTTTTGAGACTGAAGAGCGTTGGAGTGGAAGGAGCCTGAAACTCCTAAGGCATCCCCGTAGAACCCAGGAGTACAGATTTTGATCCAGAGAATACCTTAAAAATACATTAAAATAATGAGATATTTTGGCTTGCCATGTAGGAACGTGGCAGTCAATAAGAAACGTATCCTTTTCACTATTTTTGCAGGAAAATGCAATAAGCCTACCTGGCAACTGAGGTCTAACCTTGGATCTGGGCGCCCCTCTGTGTAATCAGTATGTTATCCATGCTCTTGTAACTCTGGTTTAGCAAATTGAAAAATTGTTTTTGGTGTATTTGTTGATTTCCAAGTTAATTGGGCAGAAATTGCTTTGTTTTGTAGAGGTGAGATCCCACGTCACTGAAGGTAGCCTTTTGAAAAAGCTTGTTAATCTTGGACATAGCTTCATGGGAGGAGGGGCCTTAGAAAATGAAACACATTCACGCATCACCCACAGATGAAAGCGTCTATTGGAATTCACAGCAAATGGCTGTGATCCCGTTTTGTATCCTGACTTCAAATTCTTTTCCCAGGAATGTGCAGCTGGGTCACACTAAGTATGTTTGCTTGTGCACAATCTTCTGAAGCAGCACAAATTTACCCTTTATAGGCATCAATGCCTGCTTTGGCTGCTCGGTTTTGTTTTTGCTGCTTCTGGACAATAGCCTACAAGTGACATGATCAGGAAATAAATTAGTTACAAAAACAGAGGATATTTTAAATGACACAGGGGAATTATAAAATATTATAAAGAATTGTATTTGATGTATACACATTACACATATCATGTATAAAATGTTGTACAAATATTTGAAATATTACATTATTTATGGGCTTTTTCTTCTACCTTTTGGGAAAATCTAGATGCCGTCATTCATTTATCCAACCAATAGTAAGTGCCTACTATGTGCCATGTATTGTTATAGGCACTAAGAGTAAAACAGCAAAAACAAGAAAAATTCCCTGCCTTCATGGAGCTTAGGGTCTAGTAAGGAACACAGATAATAAACAAAAATTCCCCAAATTATTACATAATTATAATTGTGATAAATGTGACAAAGGAGGGTGCATGTAGTAAATGCACCAAACCTTATAGGTAGGCTGAAGAAGGTTGTATTAAAAAGCGGTATTTAAGCTGAGAAATAAAAGATCTCTAGGAGTTAGCCTGGCAAAGTGGGGCTTAGGAAGAAGTGTCTCAGAGTGAGGGAACAGAAGATTCGAAGCTCTTAAGGCTACAAGATCATCATTGACTTTAAGGAACTGAAAGAACTGATGTCACCAGAACATACAGTGAGAAGGTAATGGTTTGAGATTAAGTCCAGAGAGGCAGAGGAGGCTACGTTTTGAGAGGCTCCTAGAACTCGATACTCAAAGTGGGTTCCTGAGCCAGCTGGTCAGCATCATCGGAGACCTTGGTGAATATGCAGATTTGTAGTTCCACCTTATACCTACAGAGCTGGGGTCTCTAAAAATGAGGCCCAAACACCTGTGTTTTAACAAACTGCTGTCTGCTGCCGTGCTGAGAACTTTTGCAATTTCTTCGGAAACTACCTCAGAGGGAGGGACCTTCCCCACACTCTGTTCCTTGATCCAGAGGCTGCAATCTCCAGGTAACACTTTAGGACCTGCTGCTCAGTTCTTACTCCAACAATACACTTCTCACACTCTCTCTGATGGAGTCACCTCAGCCTCGTAGGCGGTTCTTTGAAGCGAGTTCTGTTTTGAGGTGGAACGCCAGGCTAGTTTTTGTGGTGTCCACTGGGTCCCTGGGAAAACTCACATCTTCCTCTCATAAAGTTTGGAAATCGAGGCTCCTTCCATTGAAGCTCTTCCTATTGTCCTTCTCTCTTGGGCAAAACTAAATATCCTGTCATCTTAAAAGTTTCTGAGGCTGGGGGCACCAGGGTGGCTCAGTGGGTTAAGCCTCTGCCTTCAGCTCAGGTTATGATCAACAGGTCCTGGGATTGAGCCCTGCATCAGGCTTTCTGCTCAGCAGGGAGCCTGTTTCCCCCTCTCTTTCTGCCTGCCTACTTGTGATCTCTGTCAAATAAATAAGTAAAATCTTTAAAAAAATAAATAAATAAAATAAAAGTTTCTGAGGTAAGAATTGGGTATAAGCCTCTGTACCCCCACAGACTCCCGAGGCTATAAGTCAAGCTCTCCAAGGGCCTCTACATAAGTTTCTGCGATTGCCTACCAACTTTCTTTAATCAAACTCTTGACTTCACATACACTCCCAAAATGGACACGGATCATCAGACTGAATTGCCTGAATTGTTTTCTAAAGTATATTTTGACTAGATACTAAAGAATATGTGTGTGTGTGTGTGCGCGCGCGCGTGCGTGCGCACACGCACACCCATGCTTATGTTCATGGGATAAAAATGATAGCACAAACATCTGTGTGCCCACATTACCATTGTTTTTAAGACTGCTGTCTTCCTAATCCTGTCCCTTCCTCCCCTTTCAGAAGTAATCACTAGTTCAAATCTTGTGTTTTCTCTTTAAATTTTTCTTAATGATTTTTCTTCATAGTTTTACAACATATTTTTATGTCCCTAAACAATATTGGTATGGAAGCATTTACAGATGAAATAATACAAAATCCTGGACTTACATTAAAATAATTCAAAGTGGGAAAAAGTGGAGAATATAAAAAAATACATATTGTTGATAATTTATTGAAGCTAAGGGATATGTGCATGGTGGCCCATTATACAGAGTCTCTACTTTGTATATGCTTGACAGTTTCCATAATAAAAAGTTTTTTAAAAATTAGTAAAATTTACATATTTAAAAATTTTTATATAAGTAGGATCATGTTTATATTCTTCTACTGCTTGAATTTTTTTCTCCAAAAACTGTATCCATGATGTTGCATGTAACTCTAATTCACTCATTTTCATTTCTATATAGGATTTCACTGTATGGCTAGAGGATTGTATTTGTTGATGTACATTTGGGTTGTTTCTAGGTTTTTTTCTTAAGATGAACAATGTTGTTATAAACATTCTAATATATTCTCCTGGTACATGAGTATGTCTAGGCATGGAATTGCTGATGGAGTTAGTACAACTTCAACTTTATGATAATATCAAATTTTTCCAAAGAAATTATTTCAACTTGCATTCCCATGAACATTTATGAAAGCTCTGGTTGTCCTACATCATTGCCAATATTGATATTACCAGACTTCTAAATTTTTGCCAGTCAGATAGGTATGAAGTGTTAGCTTGTTGTAATTTTAATTTTTCATTTCTGTAATTACTGATGAAGCTGAGAATTTTAAAAATTGTGTTTATTGGCCATTCAGGATTCACTTATATGAAGGACCTCTTTACATCTTTCATTCATTTTTCTGTCATTTTGTTCTTTTCTTATTGAATTGTAAGACTTCTAAAAAATATGATTAAGGTACTGATCATATGACATATTGACATATAGATTATGAAAATATTCTTTCCTACTTTGACTTGCTTTCTTATTTTTTCTATGGTATCTCTAATAATTAAATATTTTTAACTTCAGTATAAAAAATTTTTTTTGTAGTTTTGGTTTCTATAGTGTGTGTCTAGCTTAAGAAATTTTTCCTTACCTCAACATAAAATATTCTTATATATTGTCTTCTAAAAGCTTTGTAATTTTGTCTTTCACATTTAATTTCTTAATCCATTTAAAGCTGATTTTTGTGTATGGTGTAAAGCAGAGGATCCATTTATATTATTTTTAGATTGGGTAATCAACTATTTCAGCTCCTATTGAAAATATATCCCCCCTCAATTGATCTATAATGCCAGCTCCATCATAAGTCTGAATTCCATAAATATGTGGATCTAGCTCTGAGCTTTCTATTCCTTTCCTGTGGTTTATTAATCTCATTGCAATAGAGTTTTCATAATCCTTATTTCCAGCTTTTTCATTTTAAGGAATTTTAGTTCTTCTTGGCCTTTTGCTCTACAATATAAATTTTAGAATCATCTTATCAAATTTCACAAGAATTTTTTAATTTATTAAGATTTTGGAGATTGCATTGAATCTGGAGACCAATTTAGGGGGAATTTGACATCTTTAAAATATTGAGGCTTCAGGGCACCTGGACAGTTGTGCGTCTGACTCTTGATTTTGGCTCAGGTCATGCCCTCAGGGTTGTGAGATCAAACTCCGAGTTGGGGGTCTGCACTCAGCAGGGAGTCAACCTGAGATTCTCTCTTTCCTTCCTACCCCCGCCCCATGCCCTACTCATTCTCTCACTCATTCTCAAAAAATATATCTTTTTAAAAATAAAATACTGAGGTTTCATATTCAGGATCATAATATGTTTCTCTATTTATTTAGATTACCTAAACGGTAAGCTTAAATGATTTTTTTTCTCGGAGTCATACAAATATTTGGCTAGATTTATCCAACAGTATCTCCATTTCACTCTGTATAAATGATAGCTTTTTAAAAAAAATTTCATCCTATGATTGTTACATAGAGAAATGCAATCAACTTTTGTATATTTTTTCTTTAGCTTTTTTAAATTTAAATTCAATTGGCCAACATAGAGTACATCAGATGTACATCAGTACATTAGTTTCAGTTACAGTGTTCAATAATTTATCAGTTACATATAACACCCTGTGCTCATCACATCACATACCCTCCTTAATGCCCATCATCCAGTTTTCCCATCCCCCTACCCACCTGTATATTGGTTTTTCTAACCAACAATGTTGCTATAATCTAGAGATTTTCTATAGATTTTTGGATGGGTGATCTTCCTTTCCAGTCCCGTATCTTATGTTTCATTTTCTTGACTTATTAAACTAGTTAAACCCTCCAGTACAGTGTTAAAAAGAAATGGTGACAGTGGGTATTCTAGTCTTATTTATAATCTTAAAGGGAATGCTTTCCATTTCTCACCCTTACATAAGATTTTGTTGTTGGTTTCTTTTGTTTAGGAAGATTAAGATCTTTTAAATTATGAGTGGATGTTGAATTTTATAAAACATTTTTCTGTATCTGTTGAGATTGTTGTATGAATTTCCCCTTAATTTTTTTGATATGGTAAAGAATATTGATTTTATAATGTTTAGTCAAACTTGAATTCTTGGGATAAACAAAATCAATACCATCAAAGTGGTTCCAAACTGAATGGAGAGAAGAATTTATTCTGAAAGAAAACTAACATAGTGTAACAGAAGTAAAAAATTATACTTTAAAATATCAATATTGCAAAGATTCAAGTACATTGCATCAACAAAACTAAAAAATTTAATATGTTGATTTGTTCATTCACTCAATAAAAATTTATTCAGCACTCACTATGCATCAGGAACTATTCGAGGCACTTGAAATTCATTAGTAAATAAGGCTAAGTTTCCTGCCATATTCTGTTACAGTTGAGGTGAAGGAAATAGATGACAAACCATAAATTTAATAAATAAGTAAATTATGTAGTAATTTAGTAATAAGTACTATGCAAAAAAGAAAATGTAAGAGTTCTAGAAGGAGACAACAGAAAGTTTCTAGTCAGCCCTATCCAAAGTAATGTACTCCTTTAAAAAATTATTTAGGGGGCGACTGGGTGGCTCAGTGAGTTAAAGCCTCTGTCTTCAGTTCAGGTCATGATCCCAGGGTCCTGCGATTGAGCCCCGCAGCAAGGTCTCTGCTCGGCAGGGAACCTGCTTCCTTCTCTCTCTCTGCCTGCCTCTCTGCCTACTTGTGATCTCAGTCTGTCAAATAAATAAGTAAAATCTTTTGAAAAAATAAATAAATATTATTTAGGAATTGTTTTCATTTTCACTTTATTAATCTTCACTCTTAGTATTAAAACTAGCTAGATCTTGTTATCTTGATATTAACCAAGTGCTTATTTATGTTTCTCTTAAGTTTCCAAGAAGTTTCCACCTCAAAGAACTCAGTAAATTTTTTTTAAATATTTTATTCATTCTTTTGACAGACAGAGAACTCAGTAAATTTTAATAAAATTTAAAGCATAGACCTATGCCCTTCCTTGTACTCCCACAACCCCATGATTGAAATACAGCCACTGGTCATGAACACTTGAGTTTGTTAACTCAGTAGCAAACAGGACATACAAAACACCAAATTCTGTTGCAAAAATCCAACATAACTTTGAGTTTTGTTAGAAAATGTCTATTATTATCTTATTGTCCCATAGAGTCCAGAGGCCAGTGCACTCTGCCTAGGGAAGAGTCCCTCCGCGGAAGGGAGAGAGCCGAGGACTCATGAAGTAAACTACTTTCGTCTATTTTAGGCCCTCCACCCTCCACAAAAGAGATCAAGCATTGTTAGACAAAGCTGGTTAAAGGCAATTCAAGGAAAGTTCTTCTTTAGCCACCAAACCTTCCTGAAGAATGAAAACAAAACAGGCTTGAGGCGCTAATAATCCTAATATGAATTCATTCATTTACCATCCATCCAGCAAACATTTTTTGGAGCAGCTCTGATGTGCCATACACTGTGCCAGGAACCAGATAAACAGGTGATAAACAAAACAAACATGATTATCTCCAACCAGTAGTGTTTGCTGTTCTGTCAGAGTGAGAAATACTAAACAAATAAACCTCCAAACCACTGTATAATTATAAGTGATAGATAGGTCAGTAAAGAAAACAAACATGGAGAGGCAGTAATAGGAGGTAGGATAGGGACATTGGAAGGGCTGGGACAGGGCTAAAGAAACGCTCTGAGTAATCGTTCTTTTAATGAGCATTATTGCTGGTGAGTCAGAATAACACATTCAAATTACATTTAGAAGTCGTTAATGTGCTAAAGCAATGAGTCATAACATTTATCCGAGCCATAGTTTTGATAAAATAGTAACCTAACATCAGTAACCAAAAATCCAGTTAAATCTGAAAAATGTGTCTCTTCGGTGTCTTCATTCCCAGGCTTGGTAGCCAGCCAAATTAGCAGATCTGGCAAGCTGTCCTGAGTGCACAAAAGCCAGGTCCTTCTTTTTCATTTGGACCTGCCTTATTTTCCCAGATCACTGACTCATTTCTGCTGAGCCATGAATCATGTCTGGCACCACTGTCGTTCTGTGTCATGAGGCTTTGGCGTCCTAAGACACACACCTTGGGCAGGGCGTCTCTGTGAAAGCATTCCCTAACATGGATAATGTTTGAAGAGAGTGTGTTTTCCTCCTTATCTTCAAAAGTCTTCAGGGAAGCTGGATAACGTTTAATACTTTTTAAGAAGGCAGCCTGACCAGTGTGTTATTTCTGAGTGGGTCACGGTGTTAAAAGTCAGAGTGACGGTTACTGATTTTTTCTTTGGGACTGGCTGAAGCTATCCTTACCATCTGAGTAGCAGCACATAAACGCTTCTGACAGAGAGTTTGGGCATTTGAATCATTCCACTTATCGCCTTCTGGCTGTCCAATTGTTCTCGATGTTTCCACTCCCATTTTGGTAAGGAAGAAAAACATTAAAGAAATGAGGTAACCTCATAACGTTTATGTAAGGGAACGTACTTGTTTATTTGTCTTGAAATAGTTATTTCTGTTTGCTTTATTAAATTAATACAGGTACAGGGCTTAAAAAGTCAAGTAACATTAAAGAACAGACCAATTTCAACTCTTTTTTGCAGTTTCCTATCTATTTACCTCTGTATTTCCAAATCATACTCCAGCAGTTCTGATAATTTTTGTTCTCAGGACACTTTTACAGTCTTAAAAGTTATTGAGGCCCAAAAGAGGTCTTGTCTATGTGAATTACATCTGTAATTATCATATTAGAAATGAAAACTGAGAAATGTTTTATTTTTTTTATTTTTTTTTAAAGATTTTATTTATTTATTTGACAGAGAGAGATCACAAGTAGGCAGAGAGGCAGTCAGAGAGAGAGGAGGAAGCAGGCTCCCTGCTGAGCAGAGAGCCCGATGCGGGACTCGATCCCAGGACACTGAGATCATGACCTGAGCCGAAGGCAGCGGCTTAACCCACTGAGCCACCCAGGTGCCCCTTTTTTTTTCTTTTTTTTTTTTTTCTTTTTTTTTAAAGATTTTATGAAAACTGAGAAATGTTTTAAATAGGCATTCTTATTCATTTTTAAATAACAATAATGAACATGCTAATATAAATAATTTCATGAAAAATAACTATATTTTCAAAAAAATTTAGTGAGAAGAGTGGTACTCTTTTACATTTCTTTTTTTTAAATATTTTATTTATTTATTTAACAGAGAGAGAGAGAGAGAGAGAGAGAGAGATCACAAGTAGGCAGAGAGGCAGGCAGAGAGAGGGGGAAGCAGGCTCCCTGCTGAGCAGAGATCCGGATGTGGGGCTCCATCACAGGACCCTGAGATCATGGCCTGAGCTGAAGGCAGAGGTTTTACCCACTGAGCCACCCAGGTGCCCCCTCTTTTACATTTCTTGTAAATCTCTTTAATGTCTGGCTAAATAGAAGACTGCTAAATTCTCGTGTCTCTGCATTCAGTTTATTATAAATATGTTGTTTGTGTTGAAGCAAATTTTTAAATTCTGGCCTTATAGATATGTAGTTGAAAGAGGAATATTTCAATAGCCTTTTCAGGTAATATGACTATTCCTGTTTGGTACTACATCAAAATTCAGCTAGCAGTGCTTTCTTAAAGGTTAGTTGCAATATGAAATCTGAAACCCTATTAATAAATTTCCATACTCTGCTATACTAAAACCCTTTGTCCATCTTGGACTTTAATTTTTATTTATTTATTTATTTAAGATTTTATTTATTTATTTGACAGAAAGAGAGAGAGAGATCACAAGTAGGCAGAGAGGCAGGAAGAGAGAGGGCAGGGAACAGGCTCCCCACTGAGCAGAGAGCCTGACATGGGGTTCAATCCCAGGACCCTGAGATCATGACCTGACCAGAGGCAAGAGGCTTAACCCTCTGAGCCACTCAGGTGCCCCTGTCTTGGACTTTAAGTGGATAATATCATGCATTGGTAATTCAAAAAATGAGTAAAATGGATTTTCCGAAAGTTGACACATTTTATTACTTAATAGTAAAAAAACACGTGTTAATATCATCATTTGATTTTATCAAAATATCTTTAAGTATTGGGAAGCCCTAAATGCACAGTGGGGAATACAAATTCTCCAAAATTTTAACTTTTCCTTGAAAGCTCGAATTTTTTTTTTCCAATTTATTTATTTTCAGAAAAACAGTATTCATTATTTTTTCACCACACCCAGTGCTCCATGCAAGCTGTGCCCTCTATAATACCCACCACCTGGTACCCCAACCTCCCACCCCCCCGCCACTTCAAACCCCTCAGATTGTTTTTCAGAGTCCATAGTCTCTCATGGTTCATCTCCCCTTCCAATTTACCCAAAAGCACATACCCTCCCCAATGTCCACAACCCCACCCCCCTTCTCCCAACCCCCCTCCCCCCAGCAACCCACAGCTTGCTTCGTGAGACCAAGAGTCACCCATGGTTTGTCTCCCTCCCCATACCATCCTGTCTCATGGATTCCTCTCCTACCCACCTAAGCCCCCATGTTGCATCACCACCTCCTCATATCAGGGAGATCACACGATATTTGTGAAAGCTCGAATTTTTTCATTGACAACAAATATCAGTTATTTTTACTTGAAACAAAAGACTTTTTTCTTTCATTTGCGAAAAAACATCTGCCAGACTCCCAAGTCTGAATAACCATAATTTGTCAGTTCTTTCAAGTTCAAATATTGTTCTATGCATTTAATGCTTAGTTCAACTCAAAAAAAAAAAAAAACCACACAGATGCTCTTTCATATCCTATAGAAATGCTTTGTGCTACTTCCCGTTTGACCACCCAGAATGTGAAAAAGATATAGGCTCAAGGTTGAGGTTTAATAAAAGTAATGATTTGTACTGCTTCACTGGGGACATTTTTAAATGAAACAAAATTTTTTTAACTGTGAGCGTGGAGGTGAGGAACACAACGACCACAAGCCAATTTTTGACAATGCCTTAATTTTTCCGGCTAAAGCAGCTGTAACAGTTTTACCTCCTGTGGCTTTTGTACCAGCAGGGTAAATGTCAACATGGTGAAAAGGCAAATATTTTAATATTATGTAAAAATGCTTTGTCTTCACAGAAAGTGAACTATACTTTGAGAACTATTGTAATATACTTGTACCACTATTGCTTGGCATATTGATGTTAACTATTTTCTATTGACTTTCTGTTCCAGAAGATGGGAGTTCAGCACCTCTTTAACAAACCAGCACTTCTGTTCCTTCACTGCCTCACTATAATAATATCACGAGGTTGTTTAAAAAATATTTTATGTGGGGCATCTCAGAGGCTCAGTTGGTTAAGTGACTGACTCTTGAGATCACTCATGATCTCATCAGGCCCACTCACGTTCTCACTCTATCTATCTCTCTATCAAAAAAAAAATTATTAATATTTACTTTCTTCTTAGTATGTATGTATTATTCAGTGACAATCCAGGTAGGGTAAAATGAATATTTCCTTGCATGTACAACTATTTGTTTGTTTGTTTTGACCTGGAATTGATTATTATCTTTTTTTTAAACTTTTTAAAATTAACATATAGTGTATTATTTGTTTCAGGGGTATAGGTCTGTGAATCACCAGTCTTACACAATTCCTAGCACTCACCATAGCACATAGCCTCCCCAAAGTCCATAACCCAGCCAACCTATACTTCCCCTCCTACCACTCCAGCAACCCTCAGTTTGTTTCGTGAGATTATGGTTTGTCTCCCCTTGATCCCATCTTGTTTCATTTTTTCCCTCCGTACCCCTCACAAACCCCTGCCCTGCCTCTCAAATTCCTCGTATCAGATTGATCATATGATAATTGTCTTTCTCTGACTTATTTCGCTCAGCATAATACCCTCTAGTTCCATCCCCGCCATTGCAAATGGCAAGATTTCATTTCTTGATGGCTGCATAGTATTCCATTGTATGCATATACCACCTCTTCTTTATCCATTCATCTGTTGATGGACATCTAGGTTCTTTACCTGGTTTGACTATTGTGTGCATTGCTGCTATAAACATTGGGGTACACGTGCCTCTTTGGATCACTGTATTTGTATCTTTAGGTCAGATACTCAGTAGTGCAATTGCTGGGTCTTAGGGTAGCTTTATTTTAAACTTTTTGAGGAACCTCCGTACCATTTTTCAGAGTGGTTGCACCAGATTGCATTCCCACCAACAGGGTAGGAGGGTTCCCCTTTCTCCCCATCCACACTAACATCTGTCCTTTCCTGACTTGTTATTTTTAACCATTCTGACTGGTGTTAGGTCTCTCTGTGGTTTTTATTTGTATTCTCTGATGCCCAGTGATGGTGAGCACTTTTTCATGTGTCTGTTGGTCATTTAAATGTCTTCTCTGCAGAAATGTCTGTTCATGTCCTCTGCCTATTTCTTTTTTTTTTTAAAGATTTTATTTATTTGATAGACAGAGATCACAAGTAGGCAGAGAGGAAGGCAGAGAGAGAGGAGGCTCTCTCCGAGCCTCCCCGCCGAGCAGAGAGCCCGATGTGGGGCTCGATCCCAGGTCCCTGAGACCATGACCTGAGCCGAAGGCAGAGGCTCCAACCCACTGAGCCACCCAGGCGCCCCTCTTCTACCCATTTCTTGATTGGATTTTTTGTTCTTTGGGTGTTGAGTTTGATAAGTTCTTTATAGATTTTGGATGCTAGCCCTTTATCTGATATGTCATTTGTAAATATCATTTGTAAATATCTTCTCCCATTCTGTCAGTTGTCTTTTGGTTTTGTTGACTGTTTCCTTTGCTGTGCAATAGCTTTCGATCTTGATGAAGTCCCAGCAGTTCATTTTTGCCCTTGCTTCCCTTGCCTTTGGCAATATGTCTAGGAAGAAGTTGCTGCATCTGAGATCGAAGAGTTTGCTGCCTGTGTTCTCCTCAAGGATTTTGATGGATTCCTGTCTCACATTGAGGTCCTTCATCCATTTTGAGTCTATTTTTGTGTGAGATGTAAGGAAATGGTCCAGTTTCTACATGTGAATGTCCAATTTTCCCAAGACCATTTGTTGAAGAGACTGTCTTTTTTCCACTGGACAGTCTTTCCTGCTTTGTCAAAGATTAGTTGACCATAGTGTTGGGGGCCCATTTCTGGGCTCTCTATTCTGTTCCATCGATCTATGTGTCTATTTTTGTGCCCGAAGCATATTGTCTTGATGATTACAGCTTTGTAATAGAGCTTGAAGTCTGAAATTGTGATGTCACCAGCTTTGGTTTTCTTTTTCAACATTCCTCTGGCTATTCAGGGTCTTTTCTTGTCCCATATAAATTTTAAGATTATTTGTTCCATTTCTTTGGAAAAAATTGATTTTTTTATAAGGATTGCATTAAATGTGTAGATTGTTTTAGGTAGCATAGAAATTTTCACAATATTTGTTCCTCCATCCATGAGCATGGAACGTCTTGCTCGTTCCATGGTTTCTTGGTGACTTCCTCAATTTCTTCCATGAGGACTTTATAGTTTTCTGAGTACAGATTCTTTGCCTCTTGATTAGGTTTATTCCTAGGTATCTTATAGTTTTGGGTGCAATTGTAAATGGGATCAACTCCTTAATTTCTCTTTTTTTTGTCCTCCTGTTGGTGTATAGAAATGCAACTGATTCCTGTGCATTGATTTTACATCCTGACACTTTACCGAATTCTGGTATGAGTTCTAGCAGTTTTGGAATGGAGTCTTTTGGGTTTCCCACATAAATTATCATATCATCCGCAAAGAGTGAGAGTTTGACTTCCTCTGTGCTGAGTCAGATGCCTTTTATTTCCTTTTGTTGTCTGATTGCTGAGGCTAGGACATCTACTACTATGTGGAATGGCAGTGGTGATAGTGGACAGCCCTGATATGTTTCTGACCTTAGGGGAAAAGCTCTCAGTTTTTCCCCATTGAGAATGATATTTGCATGGGTTTTTCTTAGATGATTTGATGATATTGAGGTATATACCCTCCATTCCTACACTATGAAGAGTTTTGATCAAGAAAGGATGCTGTACTCTGTCAAAAGCTTTTTCAGCATCTATTGAGAGTCTCGTATGGTTCTTGTTCTTTCATTTATTAATGTATTGTATCACATTGATTGATTTGCTGATGTTGAACCAACCTTGTGGCCCAGGAATAAATCCCATTTGGTCATGGTGAATAATCCTTTTAATGTACTGTTGGATCCTATTGGCTAGCATTTTTTTTAAGATTTTTTATTTTATTTATTTGACAGAGAGAAATCACAAGTAGACAGAGAGGCAGGAAGAGAGAGAGAGAGGGAAGCAGGCTCCCTGCTGAGCAGAGAGCCTGATGCGGGACTCGATCCCAGGACCCTGAGATCATGACCTGAGCCGAAGGCAGCAGCTTAACCCACTGAGCCACCCAGACGCCCCTTGGCTAGCATTTTGATGAGAATTTTTGCATCCATGTTCATCAAGGATATTGGCCTATAATTCTCCTTTTTGATGGTGTCTTTCTCTGCTTTTGGGATCAAGGTAATGCTGGCCTCATAAAATGTGTTTGGAAATTTTCTTTCCATTTATATTTTTTGAAACAGTTTCAGGAGAATAGGTATTAATTCTTCTTTAAATGTTTGGTAGAATTACCTTGGGAAGCCGTCTGGTCCTGGTCTCTTGTTTGTTGGGAGATTTTTGATGACTACTTCAATTTCCTTACTGGTTATGGGTCTCTTTAGAGTCCCTATTTCTTCCTGGTTCAGTTTTGGTAGTTTATATGTTCCCAGGAATGCATCCATTTCTTCTAGATTGTCCAATTTGCTTGTGTGTAGTTTCTCTTACATTCTTATAATTGTTTGTATTTTTTTGGTATTGATTGTGATCTCTTCTCTTTCATTCATGGTTTTATTTATTTGGGTTCTCTCTCTCTCTCTCTCTCCCTCCCTCTTTTTTTTTTTTTTTTTTTTTTTGATAAGTCTGGCCAGGGCTTTATCAATCTTATTAATTTTTCAAAGAACCAGCTCCTAGTTTCACTGATCTATTTTACTATTCTTTTGGTTTCTATTTCATTGATTTCTGCTCTGATCTTTATTATTTCTCTTCTCCTGCTGGGTTTAGGCTTTCTTTGCTCTTCTTTCTCCAGCTCCTTTAGGTGTAGGGTTAGGTTGTGTTTGAGACCTTTCTTGTTTCTTGAGAAAGGCTTGTATTGCTGTATACTTTCCTCTCAGAATCACCTTTGTTGTGTCCCAAAGATTTTGAACAGTTGTGTTTTTACTTTCATTTGTTTCCATGAATTTTTTCAATTCTTCTTTAATTTCCTGGTTGACCCATTCATTCTTTAGTAGGATGCTTTTTAGCCTCCATGTATTTCAGTTCTTTCCAACTTTTCTCTTGTGATTGAGTTCTAGTTTCAAAGCACTGTGGTCTGAAAATATGCAGGGAATGATCCCAATCTTTTGGTTCTAGTTGAAACCTGATTTGTGACCCAGGATGTGATCTATTCTGGAGAATGTTCCATGTGCACTAGAGAAGAATGTGTATTCTGTTGCTGTGGAATGGAATGTTCTAAATATATCTGTGATGTCCATCTGGTCCAGTGTGTCATTTAAAGCCTTTATTTCCTTACTGATCTTTTGTTTAGATGATCTATCCATTTCAGTGAGGGGGGTTGTTAAAGTCCCCTACTATTATTGCATTATTGTTCTTGTGTTTCTTTGATTTTGTTATTAATTGGTTTCTGTAATTGGCTGCTCCCATGTTAGGGGAATAGATATTTAAAATGTTAGATCTTCTTGTTGAACTGACCCTTTAAGTATAATATAGTGTCCTTCCTCATCTCTTATTATAGTCTTTGGCTTAAAATGTAATTTGTCTGTTATAAGAATTGCCACCCCAGCTTTCTTTTGATGTCCATTAGCGGGTAAATGGTTTTCCACCCCCTGACTTTAAATCTGGAGGTGTCTATGGGTCTATTTTTTTTTAAGATTTTATTTATTTATTTGACAGAGAGAGAGAGATCACAAGCTGGCAGAGAGGCAGTCAGAGAGAGAGGGGGGAAGCAGACTCCCTGCTGAGGAGAGAGCCTGATGTGGGACTCAATCCCAGGACCCTGAGACTGCGACCTGAGCCGAAGGCAGAAGCTTTAACCCACTGAGCCCCCAGGTGCCCCAAAGGTGTCTTTGGGTCTAAAATGAGTTTATTGGGTGCCTGGGTGGCTCAGTTGGTTAAAATGAGTTTCTTGCAGACAGCATGTCAATGGTTCTTGATTTTTAACCGTTCTGATACACTGTGTCTTTTGATTGGGGCATTTAGTCCATTTACATTCAGGGTAACTATTGAAAGATAGGAATTTAGTGCCATTGTATTGTCTGTAAGGTGGTTGTCACTGTATATTGTCTTTGTTCCTTTCTGGTCTGTTACTTTTAGGCTCTCTCTTTGCTTAGCGGACCCCTTTCAATATTTCCCGTAGGGCTCATTTGGTGTTTGCAAATTCTTTTAGTTTTTGTTTTTATCTCCCCTTCTATTTTCAGTGACAGCCTAGCTGGATATAGTATTCTTGGCTGCATATTTTCCTCATTTAGTCTCTGAATATATCGTGTCAGTCCTTTCTGGCCTGCCAGGTCTCTGTGGATAAGTCTGCTGCCAATCTAATATTTCTACCATTTTATGTTACAGACCTCTTGTCCCAAGTTGCTTTCAGGATTTTCTCTTTGTCACTAAGACTTGTCAGTTTTATTCTTAGAGGGAAGGGTATGGACCTATTTTTATTGGTTTTGAGGGGGACTCTCTGTGTCTCCTGGATTTTGATGCTTATTCCCTTCACCAAATTAGGGAAATTCTCTGCTATAATTCATTCCAGTGCACCTTCTGTCCCTCTCTCTCTTTCTTTTTCTTCTGGGATCCCAATTATTCTAATATTGTTTCATCTTATGGTATCACTTATCTCTCAAATTCTCCCTTTGTGGTCCAGTAGTTTTCTTTCTCTCTTTTTCTCAGCTTCTTTATTCTCCATCATTTGGTCTTCTATATCACAAATTCTCTCTTCTTCCTCATTTATCCTGGCAGTTAGAGCTTCCGTTTTTTTATAGCATCTCATTAATAGATTTTTAAATTTCAACTTAGTTAGATTTTGGTTCTTTTATTACTCCAGAAAGGATTCTCTATATCTTCCATGCTTTTTTCAAGCCCAGCTAGCACCTTGATAATTGTCATTCTGAACTCTAGTTCTGACATCTTACTAATGTCTGTATTGATTAGGTCCCTAGCCATCAGTACTACCTCTTGCTCTTTTTTTTTTGTGGTGAGTTTTTCCACCTTGTAATTTTATCCAGATAAGAATAGATGAATGAAAGAATAAAGTACAAAAGGGTAGCAACAACCCAAGAAAAATATACACTAACCAAATCGGAAGAGACCTGAAACCAGGGGAGAAGAAAGGAGGAAAAAAGAAAAAAAATTATATATAGATATAGATATCTGGTGAATAGAACAGAACCACACACTTGATTTGGGATGTATTTTGGTCTGTTAGAAGAAACTACCTCCCAAATTTTTTAAAAAAGAAACACACACACACACACATATGGAAATAAAGGTAAACATGATGAGGGAATGGAATATGACTGTAAAGATGAAAATTTTAAAATATTCTAAAAAAGGAATTGATAAGATAGGAAGTTGGCTGAAGAAAGAAAAAAAAAAAGAGGAAAGAATGTGATCAGCCTGGAGACTAGAACAAAGCCCTGCACTAGGGTACATTTCGATCTATTAGAAGAAACTGTATCCCAAAATTTTAAAGAGAGAAAAACCTTTATGTATACAAAAAATAAGGTTAAATAAGGAATAGAATATGACTATAATAATGAAAATTTAAAAAGGTGTTTAAAAAGATATTGAAAAGATAGAATAGTTAAAAAAACATTAGGGTAAGAAAGTGGAAAATTTTTTTTAAATAGAATAAGAAAAAATAAAATTTAAAAAACTTAACTTTGAAAGACTAAAAAAGTCACGGGGGGAAAAGCCATTAATTCTAGGTGTTGCTTTCCCCCAGCTCTGGAGTTTTGCAGTTTTCATTGATCAGTGAACTTGATATTGGCTGGATGTTCTCCCTAATCTTCTGGGGAATGGGCCTGTTGCTATGATTCTCAAATGTCTTTGCCCGAGCAGGATTTGCACTGCCCTTGCTGGGGGCCAGGCTAAGTAATCTGCTCAGTTTTGCTCTTGGTAGCTTTTGTTCCCTGAATGCTTTCCATACAGCTTTGGAGAATGGGAATGAAAATGGCGGCCTCTTAATCTCCAACCCTGTAGGAGCTGAGAGCTCAGGGCCCCACTCCTCAGTGCACCCTCAGGGAAAAGCCGTCAATCATTCCTGTCTCCCTTGTCTCCAGCTGCTCTCTGTGCTCACCAGGTCTGTTACTGAGCATTTCTATCTCTCTTCTATTTTTTTTTTTTTTTTTTGGAGATTTTTGTTATAAAACATTTAATGTTAACCTACAATACAATGTAAACTTTTATGAAAAAAATTTAAAGTACACTAGATTTCTTCAGTAAATTATCACATAACTATTCAGGTGCAGTACAAGTTAGGGCACTGCATCCTTTGTGGATGGATTTCCTGTTGCTGCATTCCTCACAAGTCCTAAAAAAAACCAGTTGTAAAGTGGAGCTCCTTGTTCAAGCACCAGATAATACTCCCCTGATTTTGCATTCTGGGGGTTATCACTTCTTCCCACAGTCATTTTCTGAAACTCTTTCCTTGGCCTTGGCACCATTAGCAATTTTCATAATGACTGCTCAGTTGAAGATTCTAGGTTCCTTTTTTTTTTTTTTTTTTAAAGAGACAAATATTATCCTCTGCTCATTTTTTATCCAAACTCAGAGTGGAGGAAAGCAAGGACAAAGAAGTATTTGCTGCAGGAAATTCTGTAGAAGTGGAAGAAAAGACCAGAAAGGCCCCACTGAGGCTGCAGAAATTCAACTGACTTTTGGAGTCCCCAAACCCAGGAGATTCCTGCAGTGCAGTTCTGCACCAGTCTTCCCAGAGGAGGAAGGAGAGGATCTCCCCGGATCTGCCACTTGTGGGGTCCCTGCAAAGAGCAGGCGTCCAAGTGTGTCTTGGATCATGGTTTAAGGTAACCCCGAGCTGAGAGCCCATTTCTCAGCTTCATCTCGGAGGCCAGCTTCCCCTATCTGATACCTGGCAGCTCTACCATCCTCAGACACCCCTGGTCTTTTTGTAACCTCGTGGGTCCTGGGACGACACCACAAGGGCTCCACCATCCCCACCCCTCCACACTCACAACCCCCACTTAGCCTCTGGAGTGATGTCCCTCACTCAGGACAGCGGAGTGGAGCAGACTTCTAAAAGTTCTGATTTTGTGCTCCACTGCCCTACTGCTCAGTGGAGCAGACTTCTAAAAGTTCTGATTTTGTCCTCCACTGCCCTACTGCTTGCTGGGAGCCAGCACTTCCCCCAGCAGTCTTTCTTCCCATGCATAGCCTCAGATTCAGTTCTCCACATATCCTACCTTCTAGAAAGTGGTCAATTTTCTGTTCCAAGAATTGCTGCTCTTCTTCTCTTCGATCTCCTGTTGAGTTTGTAGGTGTTCAGAATGGTTTGATAACTATCTAGCTGAACTCCTGGGACCTGATGATATTTAGGTCTCCTATTCCTCCACCATCTTGTGCCTGCGTTTTCTCTCTCTCTCTCTTTATGTGCTTAGTTCTGTGGTCCTATCACAAATTTGTCTCAATTCTCCAATACATTTGTAAAGTGTTTCCTAAATATTTGGTTTCATGCAGGTGAGCCATCAGGCCCATTTGTTTCTTTCTAGAGAATCTCCCCAGAACCCTCTTCCCCTTGTTCTAATATGGAGCAGCTGCTTATGCAGCCAGCAACTCAGTCTTCATCCCAGGGCATCCCCTAACTTTCAGAAGAGAGGATGCCCCTCACTGTGGGGATCTCTATGTGCACTTCCCAAACTTGAAATCGGCTACCCTATTTTAAGTTCTCTTCCCTGTTATTAGCGTGTTTCTACATCCAAACTTGTGTCTCCAAGTTCTGAAGCTTATAGTGTTGTACAGCACAAATTGGCTTCTTTCATTGACATCCACAAACAGACCCTTGATTTTCAGATTTCTTGACTCTCCTGGCTCCTCAATCTACTTTCCACCTTGTAAAAGTTTTCAAGATCTCAGTACTGCTCTCATCTCCCTTCTCAATCTTTTGGTTCTTGTACTTTTATACCTTTTAAAAATATCTTTATTCTCATTTTAGGGGCATTTCAGGAGGGAAGTAAAGGTAAACACATGTGCTTAATACATCATGTTTGACTGGATGTTCACTGTATTTAGAACTACATATGCTCTGAGGGTTTGTTCATATAAGCTCCTCAGGGACTTTTTCTTTTTAATGTTTTATTTATTTATCTTAGAGAGGGAGAGAGAGCATGAGCAGGGGAGGGGCAAAGGAAGAGAGACAAGCAGATGTCCCACTGAGCGGGGAGCCCAATGCACGGCTTGATCCCAAGTCCTTGAGATCATAGCCTGAGCTGAAGGCAGACACTTAGCCAACTGAGCCACCCAGGTGCCCTGTAAATTCCTTGGGGTCTTATTGAGATTTATGCCTTGGGGATTTACAAACCCAGTTCAGTAGCTACATATAGCACTGTCACAACAGATCAAAAACTGGCATAGAATTTGGTGAATTTAATACCAAAATTCTTACAAAATATTAACTATCAATTCTTTCCTCATTTGGTCTTTCAACACATGCAACACATATTTCCTGAGTATCTACCACATGTCAGGGCACTGTTGTAGTTATTGGGATTACATTGAAGAAGAAAAAAACGAATAATGTCTTGTCATGGACACTTTACAATTCAGTGGTGGGGGCCCTCACTAGAGCAAAGTGAACTGATTTCAGATAACAGATTCTGTGAAGATCCCTGCCTCTGCCAACACATGCCATTCCCTCTGTGTGTCTCTGTATTCACATAGGGTTTTCCTCTTCTTAAAGAACCCCATTCATACTGGATTAGGACCCATCCTAGTAATTTCACTGTAACTTGATTGTGTTTGCAAAGACCCTCCTTCCAAGTAAGGTCATACTCCCAAATACTTGCATTTAGGACTTCAACATATCCTTTGGGGAAAGATCATTCAATCCCTAACAACCCACATATTTTAGAAAAACACTCCAAGTTCACTATCCTGTACCTTTCTCTTAAAATTTTAACTATATATCTTGGGATTCTTTCCATATTGATGCATAGTGATCTTTCTCAATCTCTTTCCACAGTTGCAGAGTGTTCCACTATGTGACTGTACCATAGTTTATTTCATAGGACCCCTGGTGTTGGACACTCAAGTTCTTTCTAATATTTCACTATTTAAATGAGTAGCATGTACATTTGTCATTTTGTATGCATGCAAGCGGATTTGTGTGAGAGATTCCCACAAGTGGGATTGTTGGGTCCAAAGATAAACTTGCCTGTAATTTCAGCAGATATTGCCATATTCCTTTCATAAGGGTTGCACCATTTTGCATTTCTACTAAATGTAGATGACACTCATCAAACTTTTAGAGTTTTGTTAGCATGTAATATGAGAAATTGCATTTTTGTACAGTTTTGATGTCTTTTTCTCTTATTATGCACCTCCACATTTTAAACATTATTTTTTAAAAGATTTGTTTATTAGAGAGAGATGGAGAGAGACAACACATGTGTATGAGCAACAGGGAGGTGCAGAAGGAGATGGAAAGGGAAAGAATCTCCAGCAGGCTCCTGGCTGATCATGGAGCCCATTGCAAGATTCTATCTCACAACCCTGAGATCATGATCTAAGCCGAAATAAAGAGGTGGATGCTTGACTGGCTGAGCCACCCAGGCACCCCTAAACATTATTATGTGTATTATTTTATATAAATTTTTGGCCAAAAAACTATAATAAAAATTTCTAACTTCAAGTGTGTGGAATCAAAATAAAATACCATAACCTATGGAAACATACTTGGGTTCTTTGTCAAAGTTGGGCCACTACTGAAGAATATGACCCATCTTCCTTAGTCTGACGACTCAAGTAACCCAACAAAATAATTTTCATTTAGTAGGTCAGATGCAATTTCATAGTAGGGAATGATTGCACTCAACCTCATGAACTTTTAATATCCCTTAGATTATCTCCAGATAACCAAAGGAGTACTTACTAAATGCATAGTATGGAAAGCTGTACATCTTTTTAGGAGAAGCCAAGTTCCACCGCAAAGATCTAGTTCCTTGTGGTTGTCTTTCTCATCCATATGCTTTTAGTTGTATCATTCTTTTTTTTTTTTTTAAGATTTTATTTATTTATTTATTTTAGAGAACGAGAGTACAAGAGGAGAGGGAGGAACAGAGCAAGAGGGACAAACTCCATGTTGAGCATGGAACCTGACTCAGGGCTTGATCTCACGAACTTGAGATCATGACCTGAGCCAAACCAAGAGTCGGGCACTTAACCAACTGAGCATCCCAGGCACCCCACTCAGTTGTATCATTCTTGATAGGAGCCATTTCTCAAATTTCTTGAATAAAGTGTCAATGTAGCTTGAATATAGCCAACTCTCCTTATTGTTACAATCAAATTATACCATTTAATGTTCTGATTCTAAGTTGTCACGGTTTTCCTCTTAGGGAATATCTGGAGCGTTTATGTTATTAATTTTCACACTTTGGTCATGTGCAATATTCCCTTCTTTGCAGGTGGTACTGTGAAGGAAAGGAGCTTGAAAATTCCCCAGACATTCATATTGTCCAGGCAGGAAATCTGCACTCATTGACCATTGCTGAAGCCTTTGAAGAAGACACAGGACGCTATTCCTGCTTTGCTTCTAACATCTATGGGACAGATTCAACCTCTGCTGAGATTTATATAGAAGGTAAAACAAAATACTCTTACAGCATGGCCCTTATTGGTAAGACATATTTATAATAAATATTTAGCAAAGGACTACTATACCATGCATTCTTCTAGGCAGTGGGGATAATAGCAGTGAGCCAAACAGACAAAAGATCATGAACAGATGGAATTTGCACTGTGATGAGAGAGAAAAAAATAAGTGAAATAAATAAATTAAATATATAATATGATAGGTATACGAAATGGTTCTGATCACCAATTCCAACCTGTGTGTGGTATGTGAGGTTGGGTGTCCTACAGTTTAACTCAGTTCTAACATCACTTACCTGGATATAGTGTTAGATCCAACAAGCTAAAGGTTTAGTTCTACAAGATGGCTCCTACCTCACTTCAGATGCCAATCACAAGTATTAGGCCCCCAGATAACCCACAACTTCTGTCTCACTTAGTTACAAATTGGAGGTTTCCACAACCCCCTCCTTGGGTTCAATTAATTTGCTAGAGTGGCTCACAGAACTCAGGGAAAAGGATATGATAAAGAATACAGATGAACAGCCAAATGAAGAGATACATAGAGTGACGTCTTAGGTGGTCTGGGGTGCACGAGCTTCTGTACCTGTAGAATTGGGTTGTGTCACTCTCCCAACGTGAATGCAGTGGTGCATTTGCCAACCTGGAAGCTTTCCATGCTACTGGGATTTTACGGAGGCTTCCTCATGTAGGCATGATCAATTACTGTCTCCATTTCCTGCCTTTCTCCCCTCTTAGGAGGCTGGGGGTGGGGGGGACTGGAAATTCCAAGCTTCTAATCATGGCTTGGTCTTTCTGGAGCCAACCAGAGTCACTTCATTAGAGCCAACCAGAGTCACTTCATTAGAACAAAAGATGCTCTTGTGCTCTTATCACTTAGAAGTTTATAAGTGTTTTAGTTCTATGGGGTTCGAAGACAAATATTAGAACAAGATATGCTCATGACTTGGGAAATTATAAGAGTTTTAGCAGCTCTGTGCTGGGAACTGGGGACAGAGACCAATAGATATGTTTTCTGTATCTCACAGTATAGGTAACAGTACCGAAGAAATAGAAAGCAAGAAAAAGGGATAGGAAATACACATATGTGTGCATATTTGCTTGAGTGCACACATGCATGAGTGTGTGGGTAGGGGAATGGGGGCTGTCATTCTACAGATAGCGTAGTCAGGGAGGACCTCACTATCCAGGTGACATGAGTGAAGACCTGGAGGAAGGGAGGGAGTGAGCCACAATGATATTCAAGGGAAAACTACTCTAAATGGAGAAATCAGTAGTACACTGACCCTGAGGTGGGAGTGACCCTGTGTTTAGGTATAGAGATGAACCAACGTGTCCTGGTTGGAGGAAACAAAGAAAAAAGTAACAGATGAAGTCAGAAGTTCAAGGTGGGGTAAAGTGGGGAGGAGACAGGTAAACAGATCATGTTGGTCTTTGTAGGTCATTGTAAGGACTCTGGCTTTTACTCTAAGGGAGATGGGAAGCTGTAGAGGATTCTGAGCAGAAGTGTGACATAATCTGACAGCTTTTAATGAGGTCACCCTGGCTCCTGATTAAGAATATACCTCAAGGAGTCAAGGGTAGAAGCAGGGAGACCATTTGGGAGAATTGGACAGGCATTTACATCAGCACCAAACTTATATGACTAACTTTATGGAAGAAATCATTTCATGTTCCTTATATATTTACCTAATTTTTTTTCCATTTTATCTCATCTCTGAGTTTTTTCAGAGAATAGACAATAGAAAAGAATAAAGAACTATTCTTTAGCACTTTTATCATCTATAATACCTTATGTATGCCTTGGTTTTAGCACTTAAATATTGTATTATTTTGGTATAAATGCTCATTCACCAACTAGATTATAAAGCTGGAACTGTCTCATTCCTTTTTATATCTTTAATACCGTATGTAATACCAAATATATAGTGAATATTTGATAAACATTTATTGAATAGATGCATGAATAATGATAATAATGAGTAATGCATGATAGATATGTGTTGTATATTTTTATCTGCAAATTTTTTTAAGTATAATAAATACCACCAGATTTAGCTCAGTTATATCTTCCTGGAATTCACTATCTTGAGAAGTAAAGCCGAGATCAAAGCTTTGCTAGCTGTGCTGAGATTGGATTGCTGATTTTTAAAATTTGTGGCAATAGGGCTTCAAACACCCCCACTCCCAAGATGAAGTATGACTTGTTAATATTAGGGTTGGGCGGAAGAGCATCCACCTACACCTACAATGTTCAGAATCCAATGTAATCCCTCCTTTTATTTAATTAGGCCAAAAGCAAGAGGATTTATGGACAGCATAAAAGGTCTACAAAAATGGCTCTGTTAGAGGCATAAGCAGGTGTTTTATATATAAGTACATTTGATATTTAGGCCAGTTAATTTGAACTCTGTCATTAACTGGCCATGTGACCTTGAACAAGTTCTTCAACTACATAGGATCTGTATCTCATCTGTCAAATTAGGTGTTAGTGTAGGAAATCACTGAGTTCATATCTAGGTCTGAAATTCTGTAGGTCTTCAAATGCCTAGGAACTGGTTTAAGAAATTATCGTCTTTAAGATTTCATGTCTTGTTTTCACTTTTCCAGGGGTTTCTTCTTCTGACTCAGAAGGGGACCCTAACAAGGAAGAGATGAATCGGTAATTCTAATTTTCTATCTTATGGCTTTAGCATCCTCAGATCCTAAGAAAGTTTCTATTTGGCTTAGTAGAACTTGAAAAGGGTGGCTCCAGGGTCTGACCTCAAAAAGTAAATATTGAGTGGCTTTAGAGAACTCTCCTTCTTTTGCTTTAAGTCTTTCCTAGAAGAAGAACTTTAATATTGCCAATATTTTAAAAATGAGGCATCACCTGTCATCATACTTATATTATCATGCTATATCAATGGCCCAGTGCTTCAAAAAAATTCATGTTTTGTGACTAGATATTAGCATTCATAAAGACACAAAACCTGGTTACCTTAAATTATATATGTGAGTGATGTAAGTCATAACCTTTTTGTTAGACAATTATACTTAGTACTGTTTTGTTATTTATTTATTTATTATTATATTTAGTATCCATTCTTTACTTTCCCAACCATCAGTTAAGCACCTACTCTACACCAGGCACTTCATTAGACACAATGTGTAATAAGAAAAATAAAGTGCTTCCTACTTTTGAGAGGTTCACAGTCTACTAGAGGGAAATACATAGCAAATATAGCAAGAGATGTATACCAAGCATATAGAAAGCAAGTAATAACGTGTAATGATATAACCATGGGCAGGGTGTATTGGACTTGGCACAAAGGTCTCTTTATTGGTTAGGAAGGGTCTGGAAAGGCTTCACAGAGTTGGTGACCTTGAGCTGAGTCTTTAAAGAGCAGTAGGTGGACACCCCCAAACAAGGAAGGAAAGAGCATTTTCGGGCAGAGGAAACTATAGACAGAAGGCATGGGACCTGAAATGGATGCAAATTCCATTCTCTGAGATTACCTGAAACAACATTTGGAAGACTGGTTAGAGTTGTTGACTTGTTTGCAAATTCTGTCCTCCCCTACAGAGGGAAAGCTCCTGCAGGGCAGAGATCATGTCTTAGTCTTTTCTTTTTTTTTTTTTTTAATTTTATTTTTTTAAAGATTTTATTTATTTATTTGACAGACAGAGATCACAAGTAGGCAGAGAGGCAGGCAGAGAGAGAGGAAGGGAAGCAGGCTTCCCGCCAAGCAAAGAGACTGATGTGGAGCTCTATCCCAGGACCCTGGGATCATGACCTGAGCTGAAGGCATAGGCTTTAACCCACTGAGCTACCCAGGCACCCCATATCTTAGTCTTTAAAATACCTTTGTGTATGCTTGCCTTGGAATAGAAACAATAATTTGCTTTTAGTTTTTTCACAGATATGAAAGTTCATAACCAGAGTAAATGAATTCTCTCTTTTAACTCTTCCTTATTGTTCTCGTGGCTTTTGGTCAATTCCTACTTCTTTCCTGCCTCTTTATGCCAGCCACCTCCTTATGGTTGCTCCAGCTCTTTTCTCCCGCTCATGGCCTCCAAACTACAATCAGACATTTTCTAAATGATAATTCTGATCCTCTCATTTCCCTAACTTAAAAAAAAATGTATTATCAATGGGAAAATAAAAACCAAGCACAAGGGGCGCCTGGATGGCTCAGTCAGTTAAATGTCTGCCTTCAGCTCAGATCATGGTCTGAGGGTCTTCGGATGAACCCATATTGCACTGGGCTCTTTGCTCAGCAGGGAGCCTGCTTCTCCTTCTCCCTTTGCCTGCTGCTCCTCCTGCTTGTATTCACTCTCTCTGTGTCAAATAAGTAAATAAAATCTCAAACAAACAAACACAACATGAACAACATTAAAAAAAATTAACATGACATACAAAACCTGATTGAGTAGAATATCAACCAGGCTTTCCTGCTTCCTCCTCCTCCCTTCTGCAACCTCACGTTCCCTACATGGCTCCTGTCTCATTCAAACAATGTATAGTTTATGTTCATCCCTTTGTTCAAGTCGTTCACTTTGCTAGGAAAGCCCTATCCCCTCTGCCTGGAAAACTATGTATCCTTTAAGACACAGTCAAGTTCTCTAATAAACTCTTCCTCCACCGCACATTCCTAACTTCTTCCTCAAGTCTCTCATAACATGGTTTATAAGCCTCATGGGTAGGAATTTTGATATACAAACTTGAATAAGTAAGAAATATCTCGGTTGATTATTTTCTTTAAATCTACTTTTGGTAGTTAGGATTTAGCTTTAGTTCTGTGTAATACACACCCCAAATGACAGTAATGTAAATAAGAGAGATATTTATTTCTCACTCACATAAACATATGGATTTGGCTGGTAGAATGGCTGTACATTTCACTGGGTTCCAGTGGCTTCCAGCTTCATTTCATTCTAAGGGATAGCCTCATCTTAGTCTCAGATTGCAAATAATGAAGGGCATTCCCCACCCCCTTCTTAAGGTCATTTCCCTTAGATCAACATACATCACTATCCTTCACATCCCATGACTAGAGAGTAGTGATGTGGCCATACCTAGATTAATGAAGGTCAAGAAATGCAGTCTTTATTTAGAATAGCCATATAAAGAAATCAGGAATTCTATTATTGTAGAAGAAGAAGATGGATGCTTTGGGGACACAGACAGCCTCTGCATCATTACATAATTCTGTTTCTGAGACCCCACCCTTCTGGGCTGGGAAAAAAACTTGATCACTCATTATTGGCCATCCCTTTCCTCCTCCACAGCTGTACAAAGATGATAGATATATATATATAGACATGGACATTGCGTTTGATATTAAACACTGCTGTAATCATCTTACATGAATTACCTTTTTTAACCCTCACAAAAAAACCTTTGAAGTAAGAATTATTTCCACATTTTAGAGATAAAGGAGCTGAGGAAGAGGGAGGTAACAACTGGACAAAAGGGAAGCCCATCCTGTCATCAGTCATCTATCCCTATGGGATATGGGAGGGAGTCTTATCTCCTAGACCTCAAGGTCCCTTCAAGTCCAGTGCTTTGTTGCCTCCTGACATGCTGGGGGACTGATATCTTAAGTAAGACTGGGAGCCTTTTAATTAGAGGGGTTGCCATCCCCTCTGAACTCTGGTTCTCCCTCTTGTAAGGCTCTCTGACAAGATCCTCAGACCTCTCTCTTCTTCACAGCAAAACTAAAATAATCTCCCCTCCACAGTCTTCTTGTGACTACTTCCTGGCTCTCTTGCCCTTCAAATAATCTTTTTAATTTAATTTAATTCGCGTAAACTTGAGCTTGTTGACTCAGGCTATTTCTGCTTTATGCCACGCCAAAATGCCAGAAGCCTGGACTTTATCTTGGAATGAAAGGGTAAGGGAAAATACAGAGGAAAATACAACGACAACAAAAATCTCAAGTAATTATCTTCTGTAATTGTCTTGCTTGAATCTCCGTTAGTTATGACTATTCTTAAGTCCCCAGCTGAGGGCAACTAACTCAAGGACAGTAGTGGCATCTTAACATCTTCCTGTTGACATTACCTATCAACATGTATAGTAAAAAGGGGCACCTGGGTGGCTCAGTTGGTTAAGCTTCTGCCTTTGGCTCAGGTTGTGATCTTGGGCTCCTAGGATGGAGTCTTGCAGCTCTCTGCTCAGCAGGAAGTCTGCTTCTCCCTCTCCCTCTCACTCTCTCTCTTACCCTCCCTGTGCACTTTCTCTCCTTCTTTCTCAGATAAATAAATAAAAATATTTTTAAAAAGTGTATATTAAAGAAGTGTAAGCATTTGTGGAATACTGTTGAACAAAAAATTTCAGTACATCTAACTTGTAACAAGTGATGACATTACTAGCTTTTCTGAAAGAATTTTCAAAAACAATGACAGGTCTGTTTTAAAATCTATATTTTAATCATTTCTCAGAATCCAGAAGCCAAAAGAGGTATCATCTACTCCCACTACTTCTGCAGCCATTCCTTCAGCAGCACCCCAAGCCCAGCATGTGGTGGCCCAGCCCAGGGTGTCAGCCGTCCAACAGGTATAGAGACTAAGTGAAACACAGGTGCCATGGACTGTGATGAGCAGGCACTGTGACCATGGCCATCCTGTATGGCATGATTGTATTCTCCTCTGTGGCAACCTCATGACTTTGGGCAACACACTTCCACGATCATGATAATGGTGTTTCTTATTGTTGTGGGAACATATTCTCTAGCTTCATAGGCAGATTTCACGGGAAAAGAAACTCTTTACTAAGTAGTCTTGATATTCCAGTTTAATGAAGGGCATTGGTTAGGTATACAAAGAGCTGCCAGCTCTCACACTGGCCCAGGCAGGACACTATATCATGAAACTCAGTTTCATGGAGCTGCAAATAATTCTACTTTCTAAGATACAACAACCAGGAAATGATTTTTTTAGAAAGCATTTAATGCTCTCATCCTTCAAGTTAATGATGATGATTATGATAATGATGATGATTATAATGCATGCATATTGTAAAAACATTCAAAAGATATAGAAGTATATTCAGTAAAAACCTTAGTCAAGATATGACTCCCATGCCCCAACTCCTCAGAGGTACCTTTTGTTAATAGTTGCTAGCAGATAGTTCTAGGCATTTTCTGTGCATGTATATGAATATATATAATATTTTTAAAATATGAAGTCATACTAATCTAAGTGCATTTGTAATATGTTATTGATATATTTATTTATGTATGAGTAAACACATTAATCTGCAACTTAAAAAAAGTTCAAACAGAGTTTCTTATTTAATCCATTTAATAATGTAGAGGGGTCACATTTTAGTTCTAACCCAGTAGTTTTCAAGCTGTGGTATGTAGAGACTCAGGTTTTATGGAACTTCCTCAGGGGTTTAGGGTTTATTATAACCCGTAGAGCTCTCGCTGTATGTTGAGGCTGTGGGGATAGACAGCACTTATTTATAACCACCATGGCCTAGAAAGAAATACAATCAATTCAGTATCAAATTTGAAGTCTGTGGTTCATAGACTTAGAAAGGTCAGTCTTTTGGTTTTAGAATAATTGCATGTACAAAATGCTATAGACTTGTTTTATCTATCATCTAGGTAGTAACCATGGTGACAATGAATCTATTGTTGGTTCCCTTCTAATAGTGTCAGAGCCCTACCAACTATCTGCAAGGATTGGATGGAAAACCTATCATTGCAGCTCCTGTGTTTACAAAGGTAATCAAAATATTCCTTCTTTCTGTCATGGCTTTAAACAAAGCACAGTACCCCCACAAAATTGTAGGATCCAAGATTTACTGACTTAGCTCAGGATTTTGGTCTTTAATAATTACTATTTAGGGTTTGGGGGGTTTTGGTAGTTGTTACCAGGTCATTTCAAGTCCCAGATTTTTAATACTGGTTTGCATAATGAGAGGAATGTCTTCCACCACTCACCACATTGATCTCTATATGGCCGACTTATTGCTGCTAAATGAAGTAGCCACACCTAAGGGTCAGGTGATAAGTTTCTAGCCACTCCCTACTCCAAAGGTTTCTCTGAACTTTCAGGAGAATCCAGTTGCAGGCACATGTCTCTAGTGTTTAAAGCGATGGAGTTAAATGATCTTAGGAGGCTTAACATAAAGGAACACTCTAGGACAAAGAACTTTCTTCTAATAGTATCAACTATTGTGATGGCATCAAATTCTGAGTCTCACAATCTTTGTATTCAGAACTGGAAAATTTACTCAAGCACTTCATTTACAAATGAAAACACAAGGGAGAGCCAGGGACTTGAGGCAGTTTACCCAAGGTCAGAAAGCGAGTTAGTGGCAGAATCGGGACTAGAAAAAAGTTCTCCCAATTCCCAGTCTATTATTCCTACCTTTATATAACATGCTTTGTTTATGTGTTGCCCGAGACAATAAATTTAAAGGTGAAAATTGAGGCACTTTTTTTTTTTGGTGTTATGAAGACTACATGGATGAAATCCATACCTGGATTTACAGCGTATTGTGTTTATGAATGCCAAAGGGAGGCCCAAAGAGATTTTGTCCTGTCAGAAGTATGCTTTAGTTTAGAGCAGCGGTTCTCAATCAGAGTTAACTTTGCCCCACAGGAGACGTTTGCAATGTTTGTAGATATTGTTGGTGGTCAGCACCAGGAGATCGTGCTGTCGGCATCCAGAGATGCTGCTAATCATCCTGTGATGTACACAATGACAGCCTCTTTGGGGGTGTCCTGATCGGGTGGGGGTCAGTGGGTGTGTGTGGTAAAAAAAAATTCCGCCAAGGCTGAACAAAGGAGATGGAAGTTAACCATGGATGGAAGTTGACTATCCTGCAAGGGAGCTGCGGGCAGGACAGCAAAGAAGAGACTGTCTACGAGACAGTGGTAAGGAGCTATAGTTATAGGGTGGAGTGAGGGTGTATGGAGATATATGGGATTTTCCCTTTTTTGGTAATCTTAGGAAGTATGCCAGGTAGTAAGGAGCCCATTGGTCGGTTAGGAACTATGGTTTAATGAGCCTCTTTGCATTCAGCTAGGTAGGCCCTTCAACCATTGCTCAAGCCTGTGGCCTAAAAGCAGCTTCTACACCTCCCACAATAAAGAATCATCCAGTCCAAATTATCAATTGTTCTGAGGCTGAGAAATCATGGTTTAGAGCAAAATGGCAAAAATGGCATATTGTCCAGAGTATGAACCCCGAAGAAAGAGCTAAATGCACAACTTCCACGGAAACACCAGTTTTAGGAAAGTTCTATTGTATCACCTCATCTCAGATGGTTTTCCAAAGTCAAGCAGAGTCTAGAGTGACGTTTATCCGTATCTGTATCAGTTGGGCAGACATTCTTATGTGAAGCAAGATGCCTCTCCATGTATCAGGTTCATTTCTTGTAATCTGCTTTTGGAATTTCAGCCTTACTATTTTCAAAGATTTGAAGTAGGAAAGCAACATATCTATGACTTAGAGAATACAAGATTTTGAAGAAGAGTTATAAGTAGACCTTTGTATAGATTTGTGTGTGTGTGTGTGTGTGCACGCGCACACATGCAAACATATGGGCATGTACATGTGTGTAATACAGCCAACAGAGCTACCTCTAATTATCTCTTATTTTAATACTAAGTCACCTAGCCTTAAAACAGAGCTTATGTGCCACAGAATCTGGACTTTAAAAAAAGATTTTATTTATTTATTTGAGAGAGAGCAAGAGAACACGAAGAGGGGAGAGGGGCAGGAGAAGAGGGAGATGCAGACTCTCCACTGAGCAGGGAGCCCAACACAGGCCCAATCCCAGGACCCTGAGATCAAGAACTGAGCCAAAGGCAGACAGTTAACTGACTGAGCCATCCAGGCACCCCAAATCGGGACGTTTTAATTTTTCATGCCCTTTTGTCACACCCTAGAGACAGTGCTAACTCTTCAAAAGCAACTAAATCACAGAATAAATAATTTATACCCAGTACCAGCTGAAGTGTCCTCTCTCCTCTTCCTCACCACCACCTGCCCAGCCAGGCACCAGACAGGCATCCTTGTCTCCTGCTCACTTTCAAATCTTCTCAGGTGTTCTGTCTTCCCCACATCTGAATCACCGGGTACATACCTTTGGAACGACAATTAGCACACTAATGAAGCTGTTTGCACACACACAAGCACCTTGAAGGCTATCTCCAATATCTAAATGGAAGTCCATGAAGGAAACAATGGGTCCAAAGCCATATTATTCCAATAAATCCAATAGGACTTTAGCACTTCTTTACATTTAATTTTCATGGGCTGGTTAAATGAACAGGCGTAGTGGCTTTCGTGTGGTGACTCTGATACCTCCTTGCAATTAGATACTCTCATGGGCAGATTCATATTTGCATTGACAAATAAAAATGGGAAAATAAATTAGTCATTAGTTACATCCCAGTAAACCTAGTAAAACTTGAGAATATCATAGGTCCAAATGCATTGAGTACACCTAGCTTTGCCTAGCCTACTTTAAACATGCTCGGAACACTTACATCAGCCTGCAACTGGGCAAAACCATCTAATAGAAAGCCTATTCTATCGTAAAATGTTGCATATCTTGTAGAATTTGTTGAATACTGTACTGAAAGTGAAAAACAGACAGGTTGGATGCTTACAGAATGGTTGTCAGGGTATCGGTTGTTTTCCTTCGTGACGGCATGGCTGACGGAAGGCTGCCACTCAGCCCTCCTATCTGTCATCACAAGAGAGGAGCACACTGCATATCGCTAGGCCAGGAAAAGATAAAAAATTCAAAATCTTTCGCAGTTTCTGCTGAATGTGTATCCCTTAGGCATCATCGTAAATTTGAAAAAATTGTAAGTTGAACCTTATAAAGTCGGGGACCATCCGTGTATGGCGTTTGTTAGATAAATCTCCAAAAACACTAGGAAAACAGTCCTTGATACAAAGACCCAAACTCTGAATAGGCTTTCTCAGCCCTCAGGAGATGTGCTTTTGCCTCCATAAATGGGCTCAGGATTGCTCAGAGGTAGGGCACAGGGATAGGATAGGCTGTGGCTCAGATTCCAGGCAGACTTATCAGCAATGGTGTGCTTGCGTTTGTTTCCACCAGTGAGGGCAGAATTGAGGTCATAGTCACTGCCAGTGTCAGGAAATTTCTGAGTCAGGGCCACCGATGATGGTAATCACATGGCATGGGCCATGAGAGCTGATCATACGTTTGTTTGGGTTATTCCTGCTGTATTTACTTCTTTAGGGACTTCTGGCATTCCAACGCCTATGATTGATTTTCTATACTGCCCAACAAAGCATTTCTTTGCCAGTAATGGCAAGAAGCTATTTTCCTAAAGCAAAAATTAGAGAGCGGAGTTTTATTTAACTCCTTGTGCCTCCTTTGGTGATAGGGAAGTATTAGCATTATCTTCTTTTTAAAGAAGGTTGAAATGAAAAGGAGGGCTGCCCAGCAAAACAGTGGTAGCTTGAGAGACTACCATATCTGGTTCACTGCTCTACTTCTAGGTGATGCCTATATTTTTAAAAAATATTTTATGGAAATAGACTATCCTCCATCTTCTATACAGTATCAAAAGCACTCTCACCTCTATTTATGGGGGAGAAAACAGAGCTCACACTTCTTGAGTGCGAAGGGAGGTAGATGATCAAATTAGATTAGAATCTTACTGCTCCTGCGGCTCCCAGTCCGGCAGCAGCTGCCCTGGCCAGCTTTCAAGGCTCCAGCCGCCCTGGCTCCAGCTGCTTCAGCAGTAATTTGAAGAGTGCAAGGGGGCAGGGGAAGTGAGAATTTGAAGAGCACCTCATTATATAATAGCAGAAGCAGGAAAACCCTGAAATAACTGGGCCGGTGGCCGGATCCAGATTTCTAAAGATTACATGCCTCCCTCCCAACCCTCCCCAGCCCAACAATGCCAGAAAGTTTCTGGCTCAACTGTTGCTCTGGGCGTCTGCACCCACCAAGGGGATAAAAAGGTCTTTCATCAAACACTTCTTTATCCAAACTCCTTTGAACCAACTCCAGCCTAAAGCACTATACACATTCACTTGCAGCCTCTCTCTCCCAAGGTACACAAATATCAACTGGATTAAAAAAGGAATAAACTGGGGTACCTGGGTGGCTCAGTCAGCTAGGCATCCAACTCTTGATTTTGGCTCAGGTCATGATCTCAAGGTTGTGAGATTGGACCCTGTGTGGGGCTCGCACTGGGTGTGGTGCCTGCTTTAGATTTCCTCTCCCTCCCACCTGTATCCTCCCAACCAACTCTTTAAAAAAAAAAAAAAAAGTCGGGGTAGCATCTGGGTAGCTCAGTCAGTTAAGCATCTGCCTTTGGCTCAGGTCATGATCCCAGAGTCCTGGGATCAAGTTCTGCATTGGGCTCCCTGTTTGACAAGAAGCCTGCTTCTCCCTCTCCCACTCCCCCTGCCTGTGTTCCCTCTCTTATTGTCTCTCTCTGTCAAATAATAAATAAAATCTTTAAAAAAAAAAAAAAAGAATAGAATAACAGTATGAACCTTATAGCTGTTATCTTTTAACCAATAAGGAAGATGTCCTTTCTCAAGGTTATCCCTATATTATATTTTTGGGTATAAATCTAAGCACAAACTAACTCCTTTCAGCTCACATTTAAAGCACCTGGCACAGAGCCTGGCACATAGTAATATTGATCCAGTGGTGAATAACTTCCATTTCAACTAAATAAAGAATTATTGCTTTCATTGTTTTTTGGCTTCAGAGTATCTTTAGGAGGAATAGAGAAAAAAAAAAGTATATCAAATGGTTATGGAAGAAATGCTTCTGAAGGCTTTGTGCTGTCAAATCACCCTACAAAGAATGTCTTTCCAGGTGATCAGTGGTGATGACACATAAGACAGATTTGCCCTTTGGATACTGTTTACCTCAGGAGGTTGTAAACCCTCAGTTTAAGAACTTTAGTCCAAATCCATAATTCCTAGTTTAGACTAATTAAATCTTTGTTAGCTGGGGAATATTTCATTTATCTTATTCATTTTCAGTGGAGTCAAAATGATTCTGATCAGGTCTGGTGACATTGCGCCATTAACACCCTAAGACCTACTCGCCTGTTGAATATTGCACCATCTGCACTATGTTCAAATGGTGTGATTGGTTTGGACCCTGGTGTGAGTTTGTTCCTTCTCATGAGACTTTTGTAGAAAAGCAGTCTTCAGCAATAACAACTATCATCGTCCTTCAAACTGTGACTTTCAAAAACTTTTTTTGCGTGGCTTGTAAGATGACCCTTGGCACCTCTCCTACTGAGTATTGATGATGTATCAAATAGAATGAGTTTGCATCTCATATCACAGACACTTAGCAGGCATATTAATGTAGTATCTGAGGTATCTTGGCTGGACTCTCAAATAGAACACAGGTCTTGACCTTCAATGTCAAGTGAGCAATTACAACCAATTAATGTTGGTCTCAACTGTGAGCAACATATTCTCAAGTATATTCTTTTGGTGTAACCTCTGCAGATTGAGAATTGGCTGATGTATCTGAACTGCAAGCCATGTCAGAACATATAGAGTGATCTCATTCTTCTTATATCCACTTAAAAAGGATGCCATATTTAATTTATTCAATCCCTTCTTCCCCCACCACCACTTTTTCCCCCTTGGTCTGTTTTTCTAATTTGTTTGCCTCAAGGAATGAAACTCTATCTCATATGAATCCCAGGGAGATGTCTGACTGCCATTAAAATTTTCACTCAGCCTCAAAGCTGCCATGTTACACAGAATTTGATCAGATGTCAAGGTGGAGGGCATATCCACCAGCTTGCCAGGAGTACCCAAGACTCCTTGATGTTCCCTGCTTACTAAGAACATTCCTTTCTTGTCACTAGAAGTTATTCTTTGGGGTAGATAAAGAATAAGAAGGTATTTTTGGAGAGGGGGTTGTTATTGTTTTTGTTTATCAAATAGTTCCTTATTAATTCAGAGACCCCTCGGTACAAATCTCATCTTGAATTACTTCAGCAAACAAATTTGAGAGTGCAAAAGAACTGAACACTAATGTTGAACTACAGCGCCCCCTGGCTTTCCCAATATCAACTTACATACCTCCGAGGTAAAAGTCATCTACTATGCATAGCTAACTAAGGCTCTGTGGTTATTCCCACCCCTATATTTCTTAGACAAATGTCATAAATATGATGGGGCCATGCCATGAACATACTATAATACTATCATTTATATATCTATAAATAATCACAGAATATTTATAAAACGTGAATGACAAAAGCAAAAAAGTAGCTAAATATCAGCTTTCCCTTTCTCTGATGCAGAAGCCAATATTTCCTTAATGCAGATCTCCAAATAGTAATAATAGAAAGCCTTGCAGCATTTGTTACTAATAGAGCTTGTAGAGGAAGTTAATCATAATATTTCCATGTTTATAATGTTTGCTCCAACATTAAAAACAATAATATGAAAAAAACAGTAATGTGCCCACACACATACCAAAGAAGAATTTCATAATCAAATGAAGTATAAGAGGCACCTGGGCTGCTCAGCAGGTTAAGCATTGGACTCTTGGCTTAGGCTCAGGTTGTGATCTCACGGTTCTGGGTTCAAACCCTGCCTCAGGTTCCATACTTAGCTTGGAGTCAGCTTGAGAAATTCTCTCTCCCTCTATTCCCCCTCTCCCCCCTCCCCTACCCTTTATCTCTCTTTCCCTCTCTTTCTCAAGTCAAATAAAGTACCAACTACACAAAAGAATGTGTGACTTTTTTAAAAAGATTTTTTATTTATTAGAGAGAAAGAGAGAGAGGTGAAGGGCACAAGCAGTGGGGAGGAACCAGGCTCCCTGCTGGGATCATGAACTGAGCCTAAGGCAGACGCTTAACCAACTGAGCCACCCAGGTGCCCCAGAATGTGTGCCTTTAAGCTCACAAATCATGAGTGAAAGACTGGTTGTGAATGGAAACTGTGAGTGCCATTCTCTGGTAGATTCTATTATAGAATATATTGATATGATACAGTTCAAAGTGGTTTTGTAGGGGCATCTGGGTCGCTCAGTGAGTTAAGTGTCCCACTCTTGATCTCATCACAGATCTTGATCTCAGGATCAAGAGTTCAAGCCCCACGCTGGGCTCTGCACTTTCAAGAAACAAACAAACAAAAGCGAAGTGGTTTTGTAAACTTTTTTCATGGATATGCACTAAAACATTTAGTGATACTTTAACAAAATTACAACATATTGTACCATGACATCAGACTCTATTTGTGACTATGATTTTATAGAGATTGTCATTGTTTATACCCCTCAAGAGATCATTGAAGCTATACTTTTAAAAACTCATAAAGAAAACAAGAAAACAAAACAAAAGTCAATTTCCAGGAATATTTGTTAATAAGACAAAGCCAGGAAAATGGAGTCAGTTACTTGAGATACAGGGATATTCCACCTCACGAACAGTGACGGTCTTGTGTGGAGAAATAACATTACTCTGTTGACGATGCCTCGTAGATCCTTTCACAGATTTCTTAAATTGTTATTGTTTCTGGAAACTAAACTCTACTTGGGCATTTAAGAACAGAAGTACTTTACCAAAAGCCAGCATTTTTCCAAAACTTCCAATGTGTCACCTAGTATTTAATAAAGTTGTCTGGCACTGCAACAGAGAAGAAAAAGAAGACGATCATGAGGGAAAAGCTTCATATGGGCTCAGATGATTCTATCTTCAAAAATAATCCACAGAATCGAAACTGCTGGAGATGTAGAAGATTTGGAGAGAATCCAAATATGAAGATGATACTATCTTTTTCTAAAATTTGGCACTGGAACTAAATTCCAAAAATGTATACTTCTAGGTTCTAACAATATTCTTCTCATTACAGATGTTACAGAATTTATCAGCCTCTGAAGGTCAGCTGGTGGTCTTTGAATGCAGAGTAAAAGGAGCTCCATCTCCTAAAGTTGAGTGGTATAGAGAAGGGACCTTGATAGAAGATTCTCCAGATTTCAGAATTTTACAGAAAAGTAAGTTGATGCTTTAAGGTTATTTTTCTGATATTTTTTATAAATATATTGTATTCATTTATTTCTATAACTTTTAACAATCAAGTAAAAATATAATTAAAAGAATTTAAAAATTAAAAATTTTAAAAAGCATTATTCATAATGCTCCAAACTAAAGCCTAATAATACTGTGTTGTCTAGTCTCCAAAAATTTCTCCATGTATGTTTTTCAAATATAAAAATAAATCTAACACTTTTTTGTAAATTGATTTTTTTACTCAGCAGGTCATGAACATCTTTTTGTGTTAATAAATATACTTGAAAAACAAATCAATACAATCAACTTTATGTTTATTTAATCTCCTATTATTGAATATTTCAATTGTTCACAGATTCTTACTTCTGTAAATTGCTTCAATGCATATAAAAGAAAAATAATTTGTGAATATCTACAGGATAAAGAGTATCAGAGGTGCCTGGGAGGCTCAGTCAGTAGAGTATATGACTCTTGATCTCAAGGTTGTGGATTGGAGCCCCACATTGAGTGTAGGGATTACTTACAAATAAATTCTAAAAAAAAAAAAAAAAAAGAGTGCTAGGATTGCTACTATAAATTCACCCATTTTTAGGCTTTCAATATATATTGCCAAAATGCCAGCCCAAAAGTTTGAACTAAATTGAGGATAATCACATAACTGATCATCTAATTTGGGACATTTTGGGACTTTGGGAGTGAAAGAGATTGCCATTAATAATTACACAGAGATCCCAGGAATAAAACAGGACTATCCCAAATGAGGGGATGATACATGTTGTTCTAATTATATTTTATTACAATCACCAATGCATGGGAATGCCCTTTACTCATACCTTCACTAATAAAGGATATGAAAGATTTTTTAAATTTTCACTAATTTTATAGGTCCAAAATTGGAATGCTTGTTTTAATCTGTACTGCACTAAGCAAATGGGGGGGTGGAATTTTTTTCATATTTATTGGGTCTTTGTATTTCCTTATCTCTAAATTACCTGTTCACATCCTTTGCTCATTTTCATACTGAAGATTTTTTCTTTTTTACTGTAAGAATTATTTATACATTCAAGTGGTCAATTCTTCTTTTTCTTATTATGTATTGCTTTCACCTTGACCTATTTCGGTCATAAAATACATTGTAATTTTTTTTGTTGTTGTTGTTAATTTGTCTCTGCTTATCACTGATATATGAGTCAAGCTGCTATCAGGTTTTAACAGTAGCAGCAGCAATAACATAATCTGAATACCATTTAAACTTGAGAAGAAAAAAACTTGAGCAGTTCTAGCAGTGTGGAAGGTTCTAAGTTCCACAACTCTTTTTTTTTTTTTTAAGATTTTATTTATTTATTTATTTGACAGGCAGACATCACAAGGAGGCAGAAAGGCAGGCAGAGAGAAGAGAGAGAGGGAAGCAGGCTCCCTGCTGAGCAGAGAACCTGATGCAAGACTCGATCCCAGGACCCCGAGATCATGACCTGAGCCGAAGGCAGCGGCTTAACCCACTGAGCCACCCAGGCGCCCCTAAGTTCCACAACTCTTACTGAATGCCTGCCATTGAACACCTGTATTCTGTAATCAGTACCATGAAGGCACTTTCAGGAATGTCAGAGAATTTTAAGATAAAGAATCTGCTCCTGGGAACCTGGGTGGCTCAGTGGGTTGAAGTCTTTGCCTTTGGCTCAGGTCATGGTCTCGGGGTCCTGGGATGGAGCCCTGCATTGGGCTCTCTGCTCGACAGGGAGCCTGCTTCCCTCTCTCTCTGTGCCTACCTCTCTGCCTACTTGTGATCTCTGTCTGTCAAATAAATAAATAAAATCTTAAAAAAAAAATCTGCTCCTTTGTTATCTACCCTGAGACTCTCTATGAAAACACTTCATAGGGGCGCCTGGGTGGCTCAGTGGGTTAAGCCGCTGCCTTCGGCTCAGGTCATGATCACAGGGTCCTGGGATCCAGCCCCGCATCAGGCTCTCTGCTCAGCCGGGAGCCTGCTTCCTTCTCTCTCTCTCTGCCTGCTTGTGATCTCTCTCTGTCAAATAAATAAATAAAATCTTTAAAAAGAAAACACTTTATAGCCAGAGAGTTCTTCCTCCATCTTGTATATGCAAATACCCTTTGGAGACAGAATACTTTATCAGGCAGGTACAGTGGAGTGTGAATCAATTACTCAGATCTAGACACTTTAGAGTAGGAGGTAGAGTCTACGTTTTATTAGGATGTGAGAACCCTTGCCAAGAATGAGTCTCAGTCTATACAAACTTTGTTTCAGGTACAGCTGAAAGGGTACCAGTAAAAGCAAGCTGTTCCTGAGTCCCTAACTCAAGTCACTTTTCCTCACCTAAGGCTTTGTGTGTCCAAATGGAATCCAGGTGTATCCCGAGACATGGCAACATTGGTTAGCAGCTCTCTTGCTGCCCTTCTGTGACAACTGTCCTGTCCCCATCAAGGTCATTGGTGCTTTACCTCCACACTTACAGATTAACCTTATCAAATCACTCAAGAGTATAAAAGAGACTGAAATTCCGTAGGAAGCTTCTGATGAAAATATGGCCTCTCGGTAAAAGAAATGCTTAGAATCTTTTAATTTTTTTTTTTTCTTTTAGAACCTCGATCCATGGCAGAACCAGGTAAGGATCATTTTAACTTTAATTTGTTAGCATGGTAACATGTTAGCACCAGTTATTTCACATATATTAAAAACATATATACATAAGTCAGTGATTTTATATATCTTACATAAATAGTAAAACATATTGATGTTACAGTGGTGTCAAGGAAAAAATGAAAAATTAGGTTTTAGAAGCAGGATTCCAACCCACTCTAGCTATTATTGTAGGAAAAGGAAAAGAGGGGAGCACATGCAAATTTGGAATTTATATCCAATTCTGAACATGAATGCAATTAGTTCCTGGTTTTTAAGGGATGTTTCTTAGGAATATTCTCCCTCCTTTTTTTTTTTTTTTTAACCCCAACACATGACCTCCCAAAACTGAGCAGAGCAATATACATGATGCTAGATCAGTTCCAATTCCACGTTTTATGTGTCTTAAAACTTATCCACCAAATTTTGAAATTTGCAGAATCAATAAAACCTCCATGGTGTTATTAGATTTGGTTGGGAAGATACCAAGGTGACATGGGAGTGATGGTAGGTGAAGCTCTAACCTCTAGAAAATGCAAATTACTCACAAACCACAGTGTAAACGTCTGAAAAGACTTCTCTGTGAGCACCCTGGAAAATTAGATTATATTCATGCCCCTGGGTAAGAATGATTATTTGGGATTTCATTATTATAATTCTCTCTTCTGAAAACTGAATGGAAAGGCATTCCAGAAGTAGACACGGACCATCCATACGGCACAGCCCTACCGTAGGGCCTTGGGGATACATAAGTAAAGAACAGAGCAGCCTTATTCTTGCATTGCTTATGGAATGGTATTTTTCCCCTTGAAAATATTTCAGGTTTTGACACTTTTGTCCAGAGCAGGCTTTTCCACTAGGCAATTTCATATAAAGAATCATTTCAGAGGCACTCAAAAGGGGTCTCTTCCCAAAACAAGTACTGCCCTTCCTAGCTCTGTGATCTAATATTTCATAGCCAGAGAGGTCTTCCTCTATCTTGTATATGCAAATACCCTTTGGAGACAGAATACTTTATTTCATCAGACAGGTACGGTGTCGTGTGAATCAATTAATCGGATCATCTTCTGAAAGTGCTTGTTGAAGGCTGAGAGTAGAAACGTTCGGGAACAGAGAGAAGGAAGCACAGTCCAAGGGCTCAGAAAAAGTACAGAGAAGCACCAGACCAAACTTTGCCTCTCTATCATTTAGGGTTCTTGGCAGCAATGAAGAAGACCTCCCTAAAAGAGGCTTAAGTCTTAAGAAAAATGTATTTTCTCACGTAGCAAGATGTCCTGAGAAATGTCTTAAGATGGCATGATTTTACATCTCCAAGATCATCGGGGACCAAGCTTGTTCCCCATTTCCCATTCCACTGTCTTCAGGCTTAGTCTTGTTTTATTCACCTACCTACGACAGCTGCCACAGCTCTGAGTGTTGTACGCAGACAGCACTGCAGAGGCAAAATTCAGGAACAAAACTCTTTTGTTCTCTTCTAAGAGCAAAGAAATCTTTCTCATGGACTCCCCAAAAGACTTTCCTTCCTTCCTTCCAAAAAAGGAGAAAAGGCTTTCCCTCCTATTTCATTGACTGGAGTTGTATGGTGCATGCCATGAATTAGAAAGAACAGAACTTAGCATGTCCAGTCAGGGTTTGCCACCTGAGACCGGGAGAGGGAGAGGCCAAGTAGCCTTGAAGCATGTGACCTCTCCAAGGAGGGTGAACCAAGCCAGAATTCTATTAGGAAGGAGGAAGGAGGGTGAAGCGCTCTGGAGCAGGTACTCAGCACTGTCTGCTGTGGCCTCTGGTCCAGTTTGCCTACAAAGTGGCCAGCTAATTCAATTCAGTTATCGTGAAACAGTGAGATTCCCAAGTCTCTCCTAATACAACAATGCTTTTGTTAATTTTGTTTTTTATGTCAGGTCCACTGAGTGATAATGCTACTGTCCTATACCTCTCTTCATGTCAAGGAATATCTAACTATAATAATGTTAGGCTATAATCACATGGTTTAATCTGGGAATCAATTCCATGATGATGGAATCATTATTTGAATAATGGAAAATAACCCTTATCATTATTCAAATGGGTTTCATGGCTGTCTATTGAAATAATCCATAAGAATTACTATAGTATTGTAAAAGAGAAGATGTTTTTCACTCTTTTTCACCTGAAATTTCAAATTACTCTATCAGCTAATTACTATTAGCACAGCAAAATATTTCTTGCCCAGTTTTAAATTGTGGCCTTCATTTAAAATTACCTCAGTGGAAAAGTTCCCCACAGACATAGTGAAATCCCTAGATTTAAAAATGTTTTATTAATCCTTTTATTTCACACAAATCTCTTTTTGCTTTAACTCCTAATTTGTTTTTGTGATTTTTTAAGTTTACTGTTTCTCAGTTCTATTTTTATCATCTGGACTGATGACATAACAGCAGAAAATGATCCAGGAATTCACAATTTATTAAGATACTTTGTTATCGTAAGATCCTCTTGCCAATAGTCAATGTGGAGTTTTCTGTTGTACATCTTTGATTCATTGAGCCTGCTCATCAGCCAGTCCAATCAGATAATTGTTTAGACTGATTACTTTCAAACAACTCATAGAATCAACTTTTTATATTGACCTTTATAGAATCCTCATCTGATATCAGTAACCTTTATAATTCCATTTCCACAATGAAGTCAGTAACTGTTCTGTTTTACTGGCATTTAGAGGAGATTTGTACTTTGGTCATTGCTGAGGTGTTTGCAGAAGACTCTGGGTGCTTCACATGTACAGCAAGCAACAAATACGGCACGGTGTCAAGCATTGCACAGCTCGATGTAAGAGGTAAGGGTCCTGGAAGGCCAGAACAGTCTAGACTATGGAACAATATCCAATTTTCATTTTCTTGTTGCATTTATGACCACCACCCATGACCCTGCTGCTATCTCTTGTAGTCCTTAAGAAAACATCCCCTTGGTGTTTTATACACTTCTAATATTCTTTCCAAACCAGTACTTGGGTTTTTAGTTTAGATTTTTTCCCCCCTGTATCCTCACCATTCTTTAATGCCCCAGATTATGGTCACTGTTTTTGACAAGCATTCTCCCATTACATACTCATCTGGTTGGCTCCATGGCCCAGCTCTCAGTTATAATCCTGTCTCAGTCTTACTGGGTGAGGCTAACAGCTCAGGTCCTGTTATTGTCCTTTCAGGAAACGAAGACCTCAGAAATAATGGGTCTCTTCACTCGGCCAATTCCACCACCAACCTGGCTGTTACTGAGCAACAGCCATCCCCACCCAACCCAGAGCCCCCTTCTGTGGAACAAGCCCCTAAACCCAAACTTGAAGGAGTTCTGGTGAACCACAATGAGCCCCGGTCCAGCTCCAGGATTGGGCTCCGTGTGCACTTCAACCTGCCTGAAGATGACAAAGGAAGTGAAGCATCTTCTGAGGAAGGTGTGGTGACCACCAAGCAGACCAGGCCCGATTCTTTCCTGGAAAGATTCAATGGACAGGCAGCAAAAATCCCTGAGCCTTCTTCACCCATCAAAGAACCCCCTCCAGTTCTGGCCAAACCCAAACTGTGAGTAAAAATTAAAACAGGACCAAGGGTGCCTCTGCACCTCTCTGAATCTGCCCTTAAGAATAATGGGGCTGATTTGCGACGACGTGGATGGAACTAGAGGGTATTATGCTTAGCGAAATAAGTCAATCGGAGAAAGACAACTGTCATATGATCTCCCTGATATGAGGAAGTTGAGAGGCAATATGGAAGGTTTGGGGAGTAGGAAAAGAATAAATGAAACAAGATGGGATCAGGAGGGAGACAAACCATAAGAGACTCTTAATCTCGCAAACAAACTGAGGGTTGTGGTGGGGGGGGAGGGGTTAGGGAGAAGGTGGTTGGGTTATGGACATTGGGGAAGGTATGTGCTATGGTGAGTGCTGTGAAGTGTGTAAACCGGCAATTCACAGACCTGTACCCCTGGGGCTAATAATACATTTTATGTTTATAAAAAAAATAAAAGAATTATAAAACAAAACGAATGGGGCTGAATGGGATACCTGAGTGGCTCAGTTGGTTAAGAGTCCAGGTCTTGATCTCAGAGTTGTGAGTTCAAGTCCTGCAATGAGCTCCATGCTGGGTGTGGAGCCTACTTTTTAAAAAAAAGGGGGGGGCTGTCTAAAAACAGAAAGAGAAGAAACAATTTAAATGCTTTGCAAACCTTAAATCCTTACACCAACATTAGTGTACTCTCACTAATATCCTTACTGTTAAATATTCTTCCTCTGAAAAATGTTATACCTAATGTTACCCCTAAACTAGTGCATAAAGATGTTTGTCTAACATTAGAGGCTCCAAATGAAGCCCTTCTGTACTCTTCTTATAGAGCCCTTTCTCGAATCTAGTAATCCTTATAATCTATAATTTCATCCTTATGTTTCCCATTTCTGTTTCAGTTAAAGCTCTTGTAGTCATTGTGGAAAACATATCTAGTACTTTTTTGACCGTTCTTTGCTGTGACTAGATACGTTATAATAACACAATAGGTTTCGTATAATATAATGGGGATGAAAGAATGAGGAGTCATAATTTTCAGACTCACCTTGGGGCCTGATGTGATGTCACCCTAACCCCTTAGGGAGCCTCCATCAGAGCCATGTTGCAATGTTTAAAGTTCATCCATAATAAAGCAAACACAGAACATGGAATTACTACTACTGTATTCTGTTGGATCAAAGTTATAAAAATTATATTTATAATTACATAAACCTTTAAAGGTCAAAATTAAAATCTATAGTAACAGTGATCCCATCATGCGTTTCTCAGGGCAGAACACAAGATGTTCAATGGAAGCAGGGGATGCCATTTAGTTTTTTTTTTTTTTTTAGTTATTTTTATTAACATATAATGTATTATTTGCCTCAGGGGTACAGGTCTGTGAATCATCAGTCTTACACATTTCACAGCACTTACCATAGCACATACCCTCCCCACTATCCATAACCCAACCACCCTATCCCCACTCCTTCACCCCCCCAGCGATCCTCAGGTCATTTAGTTTTATATTTGTCTCACTATCACATCAGGCAAAATCCTGGGCATAAAATTAAATGTTATGAGGCATGCCTCTTGGAAAACCACATCCAAAGATGTCTCTGTCCCCTGAAAGTTCTGCTGGTCACAAGAAATAGGAATCCACTGAAGTAAAAAAGTGGTTACTGTAGGGAAATACATAGGAATGGGAACGTGAAGGCAGCCAGGTCCTGCCTGGAGAAAAATACCCCAAGCCTCTGTCCCCTACTCACTCTCTGTCTGGAGCACCTCCTTGTTTCTTCTTTGCATATCCTCTCCACTCTTCCCTCTTTGAAGACTCATCACCTCACACCTGGCCCATCATGGCATGTCCCATTCTACAATTTGTGTCAAGTTCCACTGCTAATTAAATCATTCAGAGCAGCTCAATTCCAAATACCAGCTGGTCAGATGCAGAGGATTTATGTTTGGAGGAAAGAAGAGTCAAATGGATCAAATCAGAACTATGAAGGACGGTGAGGTGGGGGATTTCACAGAAAAGGGAGTTTTGGGAACAGGTAATCCAAAACAATTTTCTTGGGAACTGCCTCCTTTATAAGAGCCTCCTCTTACCCAAGGACTGTTCAGGGATGATTAGGTATATCAGTTAGGATTCAGTTTAGCTTTGTGTTGCAGAAAACCCAAACAAACAGTGGGTTAAACATATGAGGGTTTTTCCTCTTAAATAAAGGAATTAGATGGGCAGTCTGAGGCCATTAGAGTGGCTCCACAGTCAGTTGACAAGAGACAACCCAGTCTCTTGTCTTTCCACTATGCCTCTTTCAGCACTGGCTTCCTCTCCAGGTCCCCTCTTGGTCCGGGTTGGCTGATGGTGGTCTAGTCATCATGTCTGATTTCAAGCTGCTGGACAGGCAAATGGGTGGAAGGTCTGATGTCCGACTCATTTTAAGGAGCCTTCTTGGGTCTTACCCAAAAATCTTGTGTTTGTATCTCATCAGCCAGAACTTAGTCACACGGTATATAATAGCTGCAAAGGAGACGAGGAAGTGTAGTCTTTGGCTGCAGATGTTGCCTCCATGAATAAAATCAAGTTCTTTCACAAAGGGAAGAATTAAGCAGTCAGCCAGCAGCATCCGCCACATCAGACTTTCAATGAATATAATTTTTTGTTATTAAACTATGCAGTGACACGCTCTACAAATCCAGCCCTCAGTGCTATATAATTCTTTAATCTCTTTTGCCTTCCTTAAGTTTTCTCTTAATTGTGTCTATAGGTTGTATTAGTAGAGGGATGAACATATATGTACGTGTGCACATGCACACACACACAACACACACAGCAGTCCTTTGTGAACCCATATGTCTAACAGCCTTTTCTTTTTTTTTTTTAAAGATTTTATTTATTTATTTGACAGAGATCACAAGTAGGCAGAGAGGCAGGCAGAGAGCGAGGAAGGGAAGCAGGCTCCCTGCCGAGCAGAGAGCCCCATGCGGTGCTCAATTCCAGGACCCTGGGATCATGACCTGAGCCGAAGGCAGAGGCTTTAACCCACTGAGCCATCCAGGCGCCCCTTTAACAGCCTTTTCTTACTGGTTTTGACCTCATTGTTTTTAATCTTCTAGGTTTTTCATTACAATATATTGATTCTCTGAATAATCTTCTTGAGGGCACAATTTTCAGCTTATTCTCTCAACTTGCCACTCACATGAAAAATAGACATAATTCTTATAGATCTTAAAACTGCAACAGAAAAAAAAACTGTCATTTTTAAACATTGTATCATCAAAGCCTGGATAATTCAGACTTTGAGATTTTCAATTTGAATTCAAGCTGTCTAGAACAGTGATTCTTCATCTGGCTACACTCTCTAATGAAAGGTAGAGCCTTTAAAAAATATTTATATCTATTTATATCTTCTATCCCAACTGAATCAGAATTCCTCCACAGATATTTTAATATTCATCCAGTTTGGAAACTACTGGTCTAAAGTTGGAAAGTCTGGGTTACCACGATTTATCATTCTGCCCCACCCCATACACACACCCCTCCACACGCAGGGGAACACAATAATTAACATTTAAAGTGGGGAAAATGTCAGATAAAAATCGGCATGTACTGGGAAAGCCTAGGTTTTGGGGACAAGTGTTTCTTTAGAGCAGTGGTTCTCAGTCCCAGGTGCATGCAAAAGCCACCTTGAGCCTTGCTATTCACGGTGCTGGCATCCCCTGGGAGCTTGATAGAAAATGCAGATTCTCAGGCTCCACTCCAGACTTGAATCAGAAGCTGGGGGTAGGGGGCGGGGAGGGCAAAATCTGGGTTTCAATAAGCCCTGCAGAGGCTTCTGAGGCTCACTAAAGTTTAAGAACCACTGACCTACACTTCTAAAAAGAATAATAACTAGGCCTGGATCTTTTCCCGGGCTGCTGGACTCTTTGGGCAATGGTGCCTAAATCACTGAGGTTTGTCTTTGTCTTGTCTTTTATGCTCTGTGAGTGATTCTAATGTGTAGCCAGCATAGTAGCCTCTGCTAAAACCACAGCTAGAAGCCAATTGCAGAGACATATTTACTCAGAATTTGTTATTCTAATTAGTGATGTGCTAGCAGATGTTTTAAAAACGGATAAAGACCGGGAAGCCCTGATTTGTAGCATTTGCCAATTTTCTCCCACCGTGTTCTATTTCAAGCTACTAAAGAAAGGTCATTGAACTGGGAATTGGAATGAGATGTGCACGATCTGCTCTCCAGAGCAATCGAGAACTGGCTCCAGCACACACTGCCCAAAATTTGTGTTGCCAAAACGGCTTTCAAAAGGACTTGATACACTATCCCAAGTTTGTTTTGTTGTTTTTGTCACTAAGCTTTTTCGTCTAAAATCTCTAAGAGATTCCTTTGTTCCCCAGAAACAAAAAGAAGCATCTTTATTATTCTGAAACTCTCAATTTTCATTCTTACAAATCTTGAAATTGACATTTGTGGTTCACAAACTAAAAAATAAAAAGCCACCAGTTATTGAGTACTTATATGTTTTCGGTGATTTGATCAATTCTCACAACAATGTTGAGAGTGTACTTATTCCTATTTTACTTATGAGGCTATCAGGGTCAGAAAAGGTCTAGAAACTACCCCAAGCCACACAGACAATGGATGAGTGGCAGAGCCAGGATGAGGACCTAAGTCGGTCTGTCTGCAGAAACCATATTCTTGAGCATCATGGTTAAATTACGTGTTGTGGCAAAGGAGAAGATATATTCAGGTAACTCAAGAGAGCTGATAAATCTGCCTGGGTAAAAGAAAGCTTGGTGTCAGCTTGAAAGCTGATAAAAGAAAGCTTGGATACAGATCCGACTTCAGAAATCTTCATGGCAACAAGAAAAGAGCAGCTGAGCTTGTAGCAATTTATGACAGGCTGTTACTTTGTTTTAGAGATGTTACTTGGGATTTTAGAGCTAGAATGCCTTTGTAATTTATTTTCCCTTCCTTTATTCTTTCATTGTTCTTTGTACCTTCATTGTTAAAGCAGCAAGTAAGTTCCATGTGTTCTCTTAAATAACCAGTGGTTATTTATGTTGTATGTATGTATAGTAAGATTTTGGAGCCCTGAATAGCTTGTGCTATCTCAGACATGTATATCTCTCCTATAGTGCCTAGCAAAGTTAACACAGAAGATTTAATAAAAGTTCGTCAAATAATGGCATTGATGTAATGAATAAGGGAATCCAAATTGCTCTTTTAAATCCCTTGTGAAACAAGACTAATAAAATGAGAAACAAACAAACAAACAAACAAAAACCAATCTTGTTCAACAAAAAGAGACATTATTCTCAAATGAATTCTTCCAGAATCTTAGATAAGCAAAACAATTTAACACTCTATCTCACATATCATTATGTTTAAGGTTTGTGACCCTCTCTAATCTGATACACTGCATTAAATGATAAGGGCTGACATGCCAAATAAAAAGATAGTTCTTCGTTTTTATTCAATGGGAACTAAAGGAAAATAAGACTCAATCAGTACCAAATGACTTCCTGCCACTTTCGATCATCCTTATCTTTCTGAGATTACTTACGTGTCATATACTACTTTTTCTATTTCTGAAGCCATGAGGAAAGGATTCTGGAAAATCGTAAGACTAAAATTTGTGTAGACTACTCTGTATAGAGATGTCCTGAAAACCATAGAGCATTGTCTTCAGGCTATGGCAACCACAGAATGTGACCTGACAAATATGAAATCCATTAAAAAATCTAAAGATTTTTGTATTTTCATACCATTGGGAAAGTTAACACTAACAGAAACAATATTAATTGTATATATTTTATATTTTCCTAAGGATAACCTAACAAAGATATTTCTGCTTCTCTTGATTGCTGAATCTTTCATCCATGATGAAACTAAAAGGTTTAATTAATCTGTAACTATATTACTTTATTCTCTAAGCTTATATACTTCTAAAAAGTAGAGAGAGAAGAAAGTTACTATAACAAGTGGTTAATGCTTCTGAATTCTTAGTTTAAGTAAAAACAAGAATTTTTATCAACAAACAAGGAAGGATTGCATATTATATAACTATATGACAACATACGGGGCTCTATTTTGTGAAGTTACTTTTCCATATATTGTAATCAGAAATATTACAATTCCTTTGGCTCAGGTCATGATCTCAAGGTCCTGGGATCCAGCCCCACATGGGGCTCTCTGCTCAGCAGGGAGCCTGCTTTCCTCTCTCTCTCTCTCTGAGTGCCTCTCTGCCTACTTGTGATCTCTGTCTGTCAAATGAATAAATTTAAAAAAATTTTCTTAAAAAAAAAAAAAAGAAATGTCAATGAAAGGAAGGAGAAAGGTCTTAAACTCCCAGAATTAAGAAAAATCAAGGTTTGGAGAACCTCCTGGTTCAACTTTATTACCATTCGTGTTGACTTTCCTAATGCTATGAAAATACTGAACATTTCATTTTTAATAGCTCTCATGTTCAGCAGATCACCTTTTATGTTCCAGAAGCAACCTATGTTTCCAAAGAACATAAAACCATGGCAGATTTGAAACACCACAGTTTTCCTTGTGGATCTTCCTGTAGTTACTCATTTGAGAGTAGATTCTTCTAAATAGCAGCCCTTACAACTTTATGCACATACGATTTTTACAGATTTTCATTTTCCATTTTCTTTCTTAAGAAATAGGGGCACTTGGGTGGCTCAGTCCTTAAGTATCTGCCTTCGGCTCGGGCCAGGATCCCAGGGTCCTGGGATCAGGCCCCACCTTGGCCTCCCTGCTCAGCAGAAAGCCTGCTTCTCCCTCTCCCACTCCCTCAGCTTATGTCCCTCTCTTGCTTTCTCTCTCTCTGTGTCAAACAAATAAATAAAGCCTTTTAAAAAAATAATAACTGGGGGCACCGGGGTGGCTCAGTCAGTTGAACATCCAACTCTTGATTTTGGCTGAGGTCGAGATCTTGGGGTCACAGGATTGACCCCCTCATTGGGCTCGCTCTGCACTTAGTAGAGTCTGTTTCTCTCCCTCTTACCTTCTCCCTCTGCCTCTCCCCCCGCCCATGCTCGCCTGCTCTCTCTCTCTCAAATAAATAAATCTTAAAAAAAAAATTACTAGCCATTTTGTTAAGATAAATAAACTGTGGGAAAATCATATAATGCTTCTGTGATTCAGTTTCGTACAAAAGAAGAAAATATTTTCTGTTTGATCTTCTCCTCTTAGGAACAAGAAAAGTCTAAGGCAATGTTTCTAATTAGGATGGCCATATAATCTACGATTCAAATCATGACATTTTTTGAGAGTAAAAAAAGCACCAGGAAAACAGTCATAAACCAAGACTGCCCAGAATGTATTGAGACATGTGGTCACCTTATCTATAACATTTGTTGTCAAGAGGGGATGAGAAACACCAAGACACATCCAGTGGCTTTCTTAAGGTTTTAAACTGAGGCAAAATGAAGCATATAACGCATTCAGTTCCTTACAGCAATACGTAGCTCACCGCTTTCTGTCCCAAAGCTGAGATACAGTCTGCTCCAGTCAGAACTTTGGGCATTCCCAACAGAGGACCGTTGTTTCTATTTCTTCTTCCTAACTTATAAACATTCCAAAATTGTGCTGCCGTGTTTCAAGGTCACCACACAAAGAATACAATGTGAGCGATGCCTTTTGGAGTAGTGCGTTGTGGTAGCTTTTCCCCTTCTTGCCGACAATAAAACAGATTTAGGAAAGAGAAACCGCTCACGAGGAATTGATTAGCTCATTTCTGACTACTCTGGTTGTGTGTTCTGAATCAGCATAGAACTGTAAATAGACTGTCTCGACGTTTTCTGATCGGTGAGGCTGATAGTGACAGATTTCCCTTCTCTCTCCCCGTCTTTTGTGCAGTGATTCCAGTCAGCTACAACAGCTTCACAACCAAGTCCTACTGGAACAACAGCAGCTGCAAAACCTATCTCCTTCCTCTCCTAAGGAGTTTCCTTTCAACATGAGTGCTTTGAACTCCACTGCTTCCCCGGCAGTGACGATGCCCAGCAAGCAGGTGAAGGCTCCTTCATCACAGACATTCAGCTTGGCCCGGCCAAAGCATTTTTTCCCCTCTCCAAACACCACCGCAGCAACCGTGTCCCCTTCCAGCTCGCCAGTCTTCACCCTGAGCAGCACTCCTCAAACCATTCAGAGGACAGTGAGCAAAGAGAGCCTCTTGGTTTCTCAGCCCTCCGTGCCAAACAAATCTCTAGGAGGAGTTTCAGTCCCAAATGAGCCACCCCCTCTAGCTCCAGTAGAGCCAGCACCACTCACGTTTGCCATCTCCAGTGGAAACCAGTTTCAGCCCCGCTGTGTTTCCCCAGCTCCTGTCTCTCCCACCAGCCGGATTCAGAACCCAGTGGCTTTCCTCAGCTCTGTTCTGCCTTCTCTCCCTGCCATCCCTCCCACCAATGCCATGGGGCTGCCCAGAAGTGCACCATCTGTGTAAGTGTCATTTAGATTTCTTGAGTAAAAGATGTCACTTAAGAAAGGACATACAGGGAATAGCTTGGTCTGGGACAGGACTCTCATTTAGTGGATTCTAGATAATCTTATCTCTGAGGCACTAAATGGATATTGAACACCTTAGAGGTTTAATAATTTAAATATTGAAAACACCTCTACAGACACAGAGTCTCTGTGCCGTGCTCAACTTTGGTACCCAAGCTGACCTCCCTAAGTGCCTGGTAACTACTACTGTCTGACCGCCAGTTCAGCCACTCTGATTTCTAGGCTTTCAGACACTGGCAAGGGTTTCTCATGGGTGTGTCAGATGTGAATTTATTTTACAGGCCATCCCAGGGACTAATGAAGAAAAACACAAAGTCTCCCCAACCGGTGAATGATGATTACATTCGTGAAACTAAGAATGCGGTCATTCAAGATTTGGGGAAAAAAATGAATTTCAGTGATGCCAGATCAAACCAGCAGGTAAGATTGTTGCACACAATGGTTTATTGGAATTTCATAATAAGAAATATCATTTCACTTAACTTAGTCCTTGGATGGTCAAGGTACCAGACCTCCGTGAGCCTGACCCTGCACTCGTAAAATTAGAACATAGATTAACCGAGGGTCATATGGGAAACTCATCCACATGGATCTACAGTTCTTGATTACCTTGGTAGTTAATCAGTTTAACTATTTATATGTGTTTACACAGAATAGAATATGTTAAGGAAAGAGAAGGACTAGCTAGTTTGCTGGCCATTCCAGCAATCCTCAACCCAGTATAGGCAAATACCATCACATCTTTGAAATACTGCAATATATGAGAAGATCTAGACTTTAAGGAATGCTGGGATGCCACGTTGTCCTTTATCTGTCTCCTACAATCTAATGTGCTAGAGGTCTGTTCACCAGTTCCTCTCACCCTTTACATTAGCTTGAATCATGTGAAATAGCCATTAATAGGCAATATCCTGTGGTTCAACCCATACAACTCCTTGCTTTCTAGTAAGTGCTCACACTGAAGGAGAAAAAGGAAAGCCATAGGTGAGCATCAAATAAAAGAAAAATAGACTGAGTATTTTGTTATTTGGGCCATTTATTTTTGCATTTCATCATGTGGTTATTTTTTAAATGTAGGTTTACATTTTAATAACCTAACTCTTGGTTAATTTCCCAAGGTGGGAACTGATAAAAATCTATTTTGAAACATAACATAAGATTTCAGGCAAAACTGTATGCCAAATATTGTGGAATTTGTGGCGTAAGTGATCCCTGGAAACAAGGCTCCAGATTTCCCTGCCCATATGCTGTTTTCCTTTGTTTCTATCTTTTACCTCCAGTGGAGCCAGGGATATATAGTATTTTACAGTTGTGCGATATGTTGGGCAATTTTTACTAAGTAGGTTCTTTTGAAAATGTGCTGCTTGAACTGAAGAACACTTAGGCTTGTTATAATTGAGTACACTTTTCATGTATTATTTCACCAAATTAGGTATGTTTCTGGGAGATAAATGCCAAGGCAACTCTTTGTCTCCCTTCCTTCTTCTAGATCGGGAAACAGGGGGCACAGTTGTCAAACTGTCAGTGGTAGAACTAGAACTAGAGCCCTAGACCCCAGGACACTTCACATGTTCCCTAAAACGGTGTAGCCTTTTTCGGTTTTATGACAATTACCTTTAAGCTGCCATAAATGTTGCTCTGTCTGATGCATATTTCCTTTCCTATAATATTGTCATCACATTTGTGGTTGTTAATCCTTCTAAATATCACTGAAATCAGAGCTGTAATCAGCCGACGTCTTTTGCAACTCAGAGAGGGAGCAATTGGGAACCCTGTAAAAATAATACCAGGTTAGCACACAAGCCGTGTGATGTTACTTTCATAGTTGCTCTGTAGGTAGATCCATGCTAATCCCCTGCCCAGTTCATGGCAAAGTAGGGTTTGTCTCCTGAAATACTGAAATGTGAGTATATGTGAACATGAACTTCTATGAATTGAGTGTCCTAAACCTGATAGAGCTCATTATTAACTCCAGGGCCAATAGTGGGGACTAGGAGTAGTTTCAAAAAGCATCCCAATCCTCTTCATTTGAATATCTGTGACATGCATCAGCGTTCCCCTGAGAATCATTATTCTGGGAATCGCTATGGTAGTTTACTTACAGAATTGATTCTAGACTAAGTTCTATGCCATAGGTAAGAACACCAAGCTGCATAAATAAATTGCATAAATGCAATTCAGGAAACTAAGGATCTAAGATGAAAAATTTGCATTAGGTTGGTAGATGCTGATACTGATTAAGTTTTAAGGAATAAAATGATGACCACATTATAATACTGCCTCATCATTGTTGCCTTGGGAGATGATAGTAAAGATGTTGTAAAGAACTCCCTAAAATGTATTGTGGCCTAAAAAAGAAAATTTGCTTGGGAAAGTGGAAAAGCAATCATACAGAAACACTTGCCTGTTGATAGTCATCCATATCTGCAGACTGAGGACACAGGAATCAAAATGATCAGTTTTCTTATTCCTATATTAGGATACCCATATGAAGTGGAAGCAAATGATTTCTTCTGACAATATGCATTTATTTTTGTTTTATTTTGTTTTGAAAACTTCTAAGTCCAAAAGCTGGACTCTCTGGCCCTATTTTATTCCTAGCCAATGAAGAATAGCAACATCTTAGAACATGTGTGTGGTCTAGGGGCGCCTGGGTGGCTCAGTGGGTTGAAGCCTCTGCCTTCAGCTCAGGTCATGATCCCAGCGTCCTGGGATCGAGCCCCGCATCTGGCTCTCTGCTCGGCAGGGAGCCTGCTTCCTCCTCTCTCTCTGTCTGCCTCTCTGCCTCCTTGTGATCTCTGTCTGTTAAATAAATAATTAAAAAAAAAAAGAACATGTGTGTGGTCTAGCCTTATCCCATTGTTCTGAATATGAAAATAAATCAGAGGTCCTTGAACAATGAATATTGATAGTTTCCACCCCCAGAACATAAACTCCTCAGTTAATGTTTTAGAAAATGGGTTTTCTTTGACATATCTACCACTCTGCATTTCCCTTTTGTAATATTTCAGCATTTACCTTCTAATTCATTTTATAAAACATTTCTAAGTAGCAATTAACATTTGCTTATTGATTCTTAGAACATTGTGTGACACAAAGGTATCATCTTTTCAGATGTTCATATTTATTAAAATGGTTAGCTTTCTAAACTGACAGTGAAGTTTCTTTGAGTTAGGGACAAGCTAAGAGAGGTGTCCAGCCTCTAGATTTTAGGCTGTATCATTTCTTATTTTGAAGGGTATCATTCACCACCAGTGGAATTTCGGTGGCTCGAAAAACATAAATGTTTAAGGATAGTAATGTGAATCTGAAAGGTCAAAGGAGTCCAGGATCACAAAATGTAATAATGAACTTTTCATAATGAATGATTGTTTTTAAGTAATTTTTTATTAACATATAATGTATTATTAGCCCTAGGGGTACAGGTCTGTGAATCGCCAGGTTTACACACTTCACAGCACTCACCATAGCACATACCCTCCCCAATGTCCATAACCCCACCCCCATCTCCCTTCCCCCTCCCCCCAGCAACCCTCAGTTTGTTTTGTGAGATTAAGAGTCTCTTATAGTTTGTCTCCCTCCCGATCCCATCTTGTTTCACTTATTCATTTCCTACCTCCTAAACCCCCCACGTTGCATCCCCACTTCCTCATATCAGGGAGATCATATGATAGTTGCATGACCAATGATTTTAATTCACACATGAGTTAACATGATTTTCTGCACCCAGTAAATATTTGCTACAGTTAATTTCTACACACTTGCGCGCGCGTGCGCACACACACACACACACACACACACAAGTCTTATTTCAGCTTTCCTCCTTGACCTCATTTCTCTGGAAACCTTCCCATCTCTTTATTCCTGCTCCTTCCCCCAACATACTTTTTAAAATTAATTCTTCTTTAAAACTGTCTGTGGTTCCCAGATACTGTCATGCATGACAAAGGAAAAAAATATGCACCTAATTATTGCTATGCTTTTTGTTCCTCTAATCTTCTCTAAGCTGTTTAGTTTTTTTCTTCTATCTAAAGCATACCTCTTTCATCTCTTACTATGAACTTTTATGAAAATCCTATTTTGTGAGTCTTGCCATCCATTCCTGTTCTAATAAGAACTCCACACAGCCAATGATCTTATTTTGCTTACCTTGAGCATAGTAGAACCTTGGGATAGTGAAGTGTCCCTATGTCATCTGCCGTGGACCCAACCAGGATGCACCAATCACAGTCTCCCTGGGACCTCGGATTGGTGGACGTCTTAATCATCACTGCACCTCTGTTGTGTCTGGCACAGCATAGGTACTCAGTAAATATTTGCTGAATTAGCACACGGCTATGGGGTTTATATTAGTTTCAGATTAGATAGTGAAACTTTTGACCAAATAGAAAATTTTGGATTTGTGGCCTATCTATGGAAAATACCTCACTTGACTATATAAATTCTGATTATGCCTAATTGTGGATACTACCGTATGACAATAATCCACTTCTATCAATAGATTTAAAAGATGAAAACACTAAAATTAAGCAAAACTCTGGTGCTAACTGGATGTCAGCTTCACAAAGAAAAACATTCTCTCCTTTGAGCACAAACATTACTTATAAGCAGCTAATGCAGAAACTGCTGCTTTTACTCAAAACAGGTTAAGGTAAGGGGAAATGGAGAATGCAACATAAATCCAGTCCTGGAAATTCAAAGCCTATGTCTACCAACAGTGGATCAGTAGTCCAAACTTTGTGCAGAACAGTACAGAAAGCACCTAAATTTAACTTAAATGTACTGCTTTTTTTGCAATTTTTTTTACAAAATCTGAGTCCCATCAGTCATAACTTGGAATGACAATCTTGATTTATGTGTATTCAGGGTAGTTATCCATGGGATAACCAACTCTTAGTTGCAAAGACATCGATTCCTGCTTTGGGGATGGTATACATCTTTGGTAACAGCTCAGAAGTAAAGATTCAGTGCTTTAGCAACAAGCCACATACCCCTGGCTCACAACTTCATAGTTTCCTCATTCTTGTTTCCAATTTCCCAGATATTTTATGAAATCTTTCATGGAAATTCCTTGATCTACAGTATTCTTATTTTGTTGCTTATTTGCAGTTTATACATTGTATACCTAGTACCTTAAACATATATGTCTAAAAAGAAAATTTTTTCTTCCGATATCCCTTTGAATTTATTCCATGGGATTATTTCTTTTCCTGCTCCTGGCAATCTCAAATATAAGGCAATCTCAAAATAGTTTTGGTAACATTTAGTTCATTTAAGGTTTTATGGTAACTTTGTTGCAAAATGCAGTTTTGATCCAGTAGTACAAAATTTCCAGTCCTTGTAGTAACCAACACGCCAATCCTTATTCAGAAATAAGATCCCACACACAAACACCCCTATCCACACCCTACACCGCAAGAACTGTTACAAGTGGTGAACCTAAAACCAGGGAGGGAAGTGTGGCGAGCCGCTCTCTTTTTTGCTCCCTCTTCCCCCACTTTACTAACTGCCGTTTCTCACTCCCTTTCCCAGCCATGGAGAGACGAAAGCTGACTCCACAGTGGCTTTGTCTTGTATGGGGCCTAAGTGTGCATGACGGGACCCATCACAGGTCCTCTGCCCTGACACAATGCAGGAGTGAATGCTTAGTCTTAGTAGTCTTAGTAGTCTTAGCTTTCCCACCGACGAGAAGCTGCCTCACTCCTCACTCTAGCTTTTTGAGGCAGGAGTCAGAACCTAACGCACTGTGGAAAATGAAACAAGCTCTCCTATTGGGTCCATTCATTTTTTATTTTTATTTTTATTTTTATTTTATTAACATATAATGTATTATTTGCTTCCGGGGTACAGGTGAGTCATCAATCTTACACAATTCACAGCATTCACCATTAGAATGTACTCTCCCCAGTGTCCATAACCCAGCCACCCTATCCCTCTCTTGCCACCCTTCAGTAACCCTCAGTTTGTTTCTGGAGATTAAGAATCTCTTATGGTCTGTCTCCCTCCTGATTCCACCTTATTTCATTGTTTTCCTCCCTATCCCCTCACAACCCCCAGCCCTGCCTCTCAAATCCCTTATATCAGAGAGATCATATGATAATTGTCTTTCTCTGATTGACTTATTTAGCTCAGCATAATAGTCTCTAGTTTCATCCACATCATTGCAAATGGTGAGATTTCATTTTTGATGACTGCATAATATTCCATTTTACTTATATACCACATCTTCTTTATCCATTCGTCTGTTGATGGACATCTAGGTTCTTTCCATAGTTTGGCTATTGTGGACATTGCTGCTATAAACATTCGGGTGCACATGGCCCTTTGGATCCCTACATTTGTATCTTTAGGGTAAATACCCAGTAGTGCAATTGTTGGGTCTTAGGGTAACTCTATTTTCAACTTTTTAAGGAACCTCCATACTGTTTTCCAGAGTGGCTGAACCATCTTGCATTCCTGCCTACAGTGTAGGAGGGTCCCCTTTCCTCTCAGGGCCACCTACGCTGCATTCCAAAGATTTTGAAAAGTTGTGTTTTCATTTTCATTTGTTTCCATGGATTTTTTCAATTCTTCTTTAATTTCCTGGTTGACCCATTCATTCCTTAGTAGGATGTTCTTTAACCTCCATGTATTGCAGTTCTTTCCAACTTTCCTCTTGTAGGTTGAGTTCTAGTTTCAAAGCATTGTGGTCTGAAAATATGCGGGGAATGATCCCAATCTTTTGGTACTTGTTGAGACCTGATCTGTGACCCAGGATGTATCTCTTCTGGAGAATGTTCCATGTGCACTAGAGAAGAATGTGTTCTTTGGGATGGAATGTTGTTTTGGGATGGAATGTTCTGAATATATCTGAGTGATATATTCAGTTACTGGTCCAGTGTGTAATTTAAAGCTTTTATTTCCTTATTGATCTTTTGCTTAGATGATCTGTCCATTTCAGTGAGGGAGGGGTGTTAAAGTCTCCTACAATTATTGTATTATTATTGATGTGTTTCTTTGATTTTGTTATTAGTTGGTTTATAAAATTGGCTGCTCTCATATTAGAGGCATAGATATTTAAAATTCTTAGATCTTCTTGTTGGACTGACCCTTTAAGTATGACATAGTGTCCTTTTGCATTTCTTATTATAGTCTTTGGCTTAAATCTAATTTGTCTGGTATAAGGATTACCACCTCAGCTTTCTTTTGATGTTCATTAGCATGGTAAATTGTTTTCCTCTCCCTGACTTTAAATCTGGAGGTGTCTTTGGGTCTAAAATGAGTTTCTTGCAGACAGCATATCCCTGGGTCTTGCTTTTTTTTTTTTTATCCATTCTGATACACTGTGTCTTTTGATTGGGGCATTTAGCCCATTTACATTCAGGGTAACTATTGAAAGATAGGAATTTAGTGTCATTGTATTGTCTGTAAGGTGGTTGTCACTGTATATTGTCTCTGTTCCTTTCTGGTCTGTTACTTTTAGGCTCTCTCTTTGCTTAGAGGACCCCTTTCAATATTTCCCATAGGGCTGGTTTGGTGTTTGCAAATTCTTTTAATTTTTTGTTTGTCCCAGAAGCTTTTTATCTCTCTTTCTATTTTCACTGATAGCCTAGCTGGATATAGTATTCTTGGCTGCATATTTTCCTCGTCTAGTCTCTGAATCTATCACACCAGTTCTTTCTGGCCTGCCAGGTCTCTGTGGATAAGTCTGCTGCCAATCTAATATTTCTACTGTTTTATGTTACAGACCTCTTGTCCCAAGCTGCTTTCAGAATTTTCTCTTTGTCACTAAGACTTGTCAGTTTTACTATTAGAGGACAGGGTATGGACCTTTTTTATTGGTTTTGAGGGGGGTTCTCTGTGTCTCCTGGATTTTATGCGTATTTCCTTCACCAAGTTAGGGAAATTCTCTGCTATATGTCACTCCAATATACCTTCTGCCCCCCTCTCTCTTTCTTTTTCTTCTGGGATCCCAATTATTCTAATATTGTTTCATCTTATGGTATCATTTATCTCTCAAATTCTCCCTTTGTGGTCCAGTAGTTGTTTATCTCTCTTTTTCTCAGCTTCTTTATTCTCCATCATTTGGTCTTCTATAAAACTAATTCTCTCTTCTACTCATTTATCCTGGCAGTAAGAGCTTCTGTTTTTTATGGCATCTCATTAATAGCTTTTTTGATTTCTACTTGGTTAGATTTTAGTTCTTTTATTTCTCCATAAAGGGATTCTCTTGTACCTTCCATGCTTTTTTCAGGCCCAGCTAGCACCTTGATAATTCTCATTCTGAACTCTATTTCTGACATCTTACTAATGTCCATATTGATTAGGTCCTTGCCATTGGTACTGCCTCTTGTTCTTTTCTTTCTTTTTTTTTTTGTGGTAAGTTTTTCCACCTTGTCATTTTATCCAGATAAGAATAGATGAATAAAAGAATAACATACTTAAAGGTAACAATAACCCCAGAAAAATATATACTAACCAAATTGGAAGAGACCTGAAACTGGGAGGGAGAAGAAAGAGGGGGAGAAATATATACATATATATACATGTATATATATGTGTGTATATATGTATATATACACATACGTGTGTGAATATATATACAAATATACACATCAGTCTAATATATATGTGTGTATATATGTATATATATACGTACATGTGTGTATATATATGCATATATACATATATACACACACATGTACGTATATATATACATATATACACACATATATATTAGACTGATGACTAGAACAGAGCCACACACTTGATTTTGGGTGTATTTTGATCTGTTAGAAGAAACTGCCTTTCAAAATTTTAAAGAAAGAAAAACTTACATATATAAAAAAATAAGGGTAAACATGATGAAGGAATGGCATATGACTGTAAAAATGAAAATTTAAAAATATTCTAAAAAAGGAATTGATAAGAAATAGGTTGAAAAAGAAAAAAAAAAAGAGGAAAGAATGTGATCAGACTGGAAACTAGAACAAAGCCATGTGCTAGATTTAGGGTAAATTTTGATCTGTTAGAAGAAAGTGTATCCCAAAATTTTAAAGAAAGAAAAACCTATATGTACACAAAAAATAAGGTTAAATACAATAAAGGGGTGGAATATGACTATAACAATGAAAATTTTAAAAGATTTTTTAAAAAAGGTATTGACAAGATAAGATAATTAAAAAGGGTAAAATAGGAAAGAGGAAAAATTAAAAGAAAATAGAATAAGAAAATATAAAATTTTAAAAATTTAACTTTGAAAAACTAAAAATCATAGGAAAAGAGCCATGAATTCTATGTGTTGCTTTCCCCTAGCTCTGGAGTTCCACAGTTCTCACTTATTAGTGAACTTGGTCTTGGCTGGATGTTCTTGCTAATCTTCTGGGGGAAGTTTTGCTCTTGGTAGCTTTTGTTCCCTGAACACTTTCTGTAGAACTTTGGAGGACAATAATGAAAATCGTGACCTCCCAATCTCCAGCCCCAGAGGAGTTGAGAGCTCAGGGCCCCACTCCTCAGTGTGCCCTCAGAGAAAAGCAGTTAATCACTCCCATCTCCCTGGTCTTCGGCCTCACTCTGTGCTCACCCAGCCTGTGACCGAGCATTTCTATCTCTGGTGCACGGCCCCACTTGGAGTCTCCAAACCCAGCAGATTCCTGCAGTGTGCTCCTGTGCTGCTCCTCCCAGAGGAAGAAGAAGGGGGTCTTCCAGGATTTGTCACTTGTGGGGTCCCTGTTTGAAGAGCAGTAGCCCAGCTGTGCCTGAGATCATGGTTTAAGATAACCCCAAGCTAAAAGCCCTCTCCTCAGCTCCACCTCTGCAGCCGGCTTCCCCACTCTGATGCCTGGCAGCTCTGCCACACTCAAACACGCCTGATCTTTTTGTGACACGGCAGATCCTGAGACCACACTGTCCCTGCAAGGACTCCACCCCCTGCTTAACCTCTGGAGCAATGTCCCTCAGTGGAACAAACTTCTAAATTTCCAATTTTGTGCTCTGCTGCTCTATCACTTGCCACAAGCCAACCCCCCTCCCCACGGTCTATATATAGGAAGTATATTGCCTCAGATTCACTTCTCCACATATCCTACCTTCCAGAAAGTGTTCAGTTTTCTGTTCCTAGAATTGCTGCTCTTCTTCTCTTTGATCTCTGTTGAGCTTATAGGGGTTCAGAGTGGTTTGATAACTACCTAGCTGAACTCCAGTGACCTGAGGGTATTTAGGTCTCTTACTCCTCCACCATCTTGCTTGTAGCTCCTAATGGGCCCATTTAATCTTCCTCATGAACTTGAAGTGAAGGCAGGTACTCTTGGGTTAGAGGGGGAGGTAGGAGATGCAGAGATAAAGTAACTCTCTCCAAAGTCCTCTCACTGGATTGTTTCCCCTCTGACTCCTTTGTTTCTCTGGCAGAGGTGGGGGCTTTAAATGGTCTACCCTGTCTGTAAGCAACTGCTTTAAAATTTCTGAAGAATAGTTTGTCTGTCAGCTCACTTGTTTTCTGATACCTAGCCCATCTTGGACTTCAATAAAAACTTCCAATTAAGAGGCGCCTGGGTGGCTCAGTTGGTTGGGCATCTGCCTTTGTCTCAGGTCATGATCCCAGGGTCCTGGGATCGAGCCCAACATAGGGCTCCTTGCTCAGTGGGAAGCCTGCTTCTCCCTCTCCCTCTCCCTCTGCCTGCCACTCTGTCTACTTTGTTCTCTCTCTCTGTGTGTGTCAAATAATAAATAAATAAAATCTTTAAATTTAAAAAAACCTTCCAATTAAGATCTGGTTGCAACCTTATCCTCAGTACATAGTTATCAGTAGTATTTTTTAAATAACTCATTGAATGTTCTGTTTCTATCATCTCCCAATTAGTCATACTGATAAAATAGTAAATATATAACCAACATGCATACATTCATAGTGAAACAAAGTGTGCATATTTTCATCATATTGCTTCTGTAGTTCCTTGGATCAAATCAATTCAAACATTTATAAATTCTGTAAAATCAGACCCCAAGTTGGTAAAATCAAGTTTGTAGTACACGGAGACAATGTGATATTGATATTGTCAGGTAGGCACTTCCAGCCTCATATATATCACCCACTGTGTTCCTGAAGGTTAGGAGTAATCATAACTTAGAACTATGTACAGAACACTTCTTTGGGAAAATTACTTGATACTTTCAAAATAGAATTTCAGGAATTTATCTCTCCCTATAATAACTCTGACAATGTATTTAACCAGGAAGCTACCATCCCTTACAGGTCAGGCGATAGGAAAAGCGTGAGGAAAGACTCTTTAATTTAGAGCAAGGACTCCATTAAAACAATGGCTAGAGTTGGTATGGAATGACTAGGAGTTTGGGGCCTTAAATGAAACAAGATGAGAAGCTGTAAAAGGCTAAGACCTCCTGCCACCCTCACAAAAACTGCTGTTTCCTGAACCCTAGGATCTGTGTATGAGGTTTGAAAATGATGTGAATTATTCTGTTTGGATGTAGTTTTTAAAATAATAAAACTTCTATTTAATACCTACCTCATATGGTAAGGGAATAAAATGACTCATTTATTTTACTCCTAAATATCCCAGAAAATAAACAAATGTGTTAAAAAGAAAAATAATATATATTCAGAATCATAAATGCAATTTAAGAAAGAAGAAATACATATTCTTCATGTGATTTTAAACTGGAAAACTAAGAAATATTTTAAATTTGGCAGAACATTTATTGTCTTTATGGAAAATATAGTCATTGTGAAGTATTAGATTGAATCTATGAAATTCTACACTTTTGACCTACAAAAATGTCAGTTTCATATTATTCAACCTAATAGGTAGAAAGTTGGAAGCTTTCATGATTAACTTTTTAAAAACTCTTATAATGTAGAAAATAGTCTTAATACTTTTAAACTAGGTTTCTTAATACTTTTATACTAGGTTTCAAATTAATAGATGTGAACAATTTTTTGCTTTAGCTGTTTTGAATTATCTGATTAAAAATTAATAAACTAACTTGAGATTAATCACTTTCTCTACCATGAAAGAGCTGTGGATTTATTTTGCTTACCCAGTGTGAGATGTGGCCAAAAGAGGAGGATTTAAAATTGGTTTCAAGAAATTGAAACCAAGGAACCTCTGATTTCTGTATTTCTGTGTTTCATAAGCTCCAATTCTACACAAATTTAGGTGATAATATGTATAAAACAATAGCTAAGGGACAAGAGTAATGTGACTTGATAACTTGAGAATACAGCTTATGAGTCTTAAACTCAATCACTCTGCCTAAGACTGGGGGCAGATGTATATCAGTCATGTGCTTCCAAATTTTATTTCAGGAACATCCTAATGCCATCTCCATGGAGCTCACCTAAATTATGAAATTGTGGTTAACTAGAGTCACAAGCTTACAGAAGGTCTTACCCTCAGCCCAAAGCCAGGGCTCTGGACTCCTCAGAGATGCAGTTGGAACAAGAGATTGCCCCCATGTCATCCCTGTCTTTGCTCATTATTCAGATACTCATTCAGCACCTGCCATGAAACAGACACTATTCCAGGTGCTGTTGATAACAGTGAGAAGCAAGATAAACAAAATTCTGTTCTTGTGGAGCTAAGATATTCAATCACTCAATCAATAAACAAACAAGAAATATACTGGATAGCAACCAGTACTATGGAGAGTATTAAAATGGGGAGTTCATTTACATGAAGTGGACTGGGAAGGCTGCTTTGGGAGGTGACATATAATCTTGATAGAATTCAGCAGGGAGAGGGAGTGACTGGAATTCAGGATAAGTCTTAGATTTAGGGTTTAACTTGGTAACTCCAAGTGTGGTCTGAGGATGTGTGGCAATCTGAAGGCTATCATGTCTCCACCTTGGCATAAGCACAGAAACTGAGAGTAACCTTTAAGAAATTTTTATAGCAATTTGACAGAAAAGCTTTATGCCTATGAATATAATAATTTTACATGCCTTATAAATTTCATTTTGCTACTCGTTCATTTTTATTTCACTTTATAAAATTATGCATTGGACATTTTTAAAAACCTGGTTTTCAAATGGAATATTACGCAGCCATCAAAACCCCAAAATCTTGCCACTTGCAACGATGTGGATGGAATTAGAGGGCATTATGCTAAGCGAAATAAGTCAATCAGAGAAAGACAATTATCATATGATCCCACTGATACAAGGAATTTGAGAAACAAGACAGAAGATCACAGAGAAAGGGAGGGAAAAAATGAAATAAGACAAAACCAGGGAGGGAGACAAACCATAAGAGACTTTTAATCTCAGGAAACAAGTTGAGGGTTGCTGGAGTGGAGAGGGTGGGAAGGATGGGGTGGCTGGGTGATGGATATTGGGGAGGGTTTGTGCTATGGTGAGTGCTAGGAATTGTGTAAGACTGATGAATCACAGACCTGTACCCCTGAAACAAATAATACATTATATGTTAATTTTTTAAAATCTGGTTTTCACCAAAGATAGTGCAAGAAGCACTGGCTTAACTATTTAACCAAGTAGGTGAGTCATGGCACCATTTCCTGAGATGGGAAAGAGTAGGGTAGAAGCATCTCTGGGAGACAGAAATCAAGTATGCTAAGTTTGAGATGCCCCTTGGGCACCCAAGCCATGATATAGAATCAGTTGCTGGGTATATGACTCTTATGATGTACAATAGATCATCGGGTATATGAATTTTGTGGAAAGATCAGGCTGGAAGATATGAATTTGGACTCATCAGCATATAGAAATGAGATATGATGAGACCACCTACCTAGGTCTAGGAGCTAGCAAAGGAGACTGATAAGGAGCAACAAAAGAAAAAGAAGGAAAACCAATAAGGTGTCATGAAAGCAAACAGAAGAAAATATTTCAAGAAAGAGAAAGCAGTCATCCTTGAGAGATCAGGTAAGGTAAGAACAGATAAGTGACAACTGGATTTGGTGAATTTGGAGACCCTGACAATAGTAATCTCAGTTGGGCGCCTGGGTGGCTCAGTGGGTTAAGCCACTGCCTTCGGCTCAGGTCATGATCTCGGGGTCCTGGGATCGAGTCCCGCATCGGGCTCTCTGCTCAGCAGGGAGCCTGCTTCCCTCTATCTCCCTCTATGCCTGCCTCTCTGTCTGCTTGTGATCTCTCTCTGTCAAATGGATAAATAAAATCTTAAAAAAAAAATAGTAATCTCAGTGGAACAGTGAGAACACAAGCTTAATTGGAGTGCATTAGTGAAAGACTGGGTGACAAGCAAATGATCCTGTAAAACTACAAAATTATTTCAGCTGGTTTTGTTGTGGTGAGAGTAGAGAGATGCATATGGAGTCAAGGGAGATTTATTCAAGACAGGTTTCATCAAGTATGCAGATGGAAGTGTCCAGTAGAGACAGGAAGCTGGTGATGCAGGCATGTCTCCAAATGCAATTCAGGATAGTTTTGCCATATTACCAGATAGGAAGTTCTACATATTGAAATGGACATTAGTAGTAGTAATGGAAATTACATTCCATCTTCATTTCTCTACAGGATGCTACTGGGGCTCCATACTCAAGGTGAGGAATCAGGACTCACTAAGGCAGTTTGGGATTATAGTACAGACACTGGCATCTCCTTTAGTGCTCTGTGGTGAAGAACTGGAAATGGAACATGCCTGGTTTATTGGGTTTCCATGATATATATTTACCATCTGAATCTAAAAAGTTCTATCCTCAAATTATACTGATAGACACCTTCTTTCTCACCCCTAGAATTGAAACTGAAACATGTTTTCCATCTTGACAGGAGTACAAAATTTCAAGCTTTGAGCAGAGGCTGATGAATGAAATAGAGTTTCGCTTGGAACGTACCCCTGTTGATGAATCAGATGATGAAATCCAACATGACGAGATCCCCACGGGCAAGTGTATTGCTCCCATCTTTGACAAAAGACTAAAGCATTTCCGGGTTACAGAAGGCTCTCCAGTGACATTTACCTGCAAAATTGTTGGAATACCTGTTCCAAAGGTAGGAGAAGTTGACCAGCTGGTGGGCCAACCAGCACAGAACCGCAGACAGTGCCTTCCAGAAAGTCTAACCAGATTCTAGGGAAGTATCTACAGAGGGAATAAAAACCACTACCAGAAAAACTAACAAAGCCCAGATAATTTCACTAAAATGAGACAGTCAAGGATAAGATCATTAAATAATTAGACCCCAAATAAATTAGACTTATGGGTAAGTTAGAATTTAAATAAAAGTTTAAAATAAGCTTCTTAGTCATAATCCTCCACTTTGGGCTATTGATTCTCTCAACCACCAAACTCACTAAATTGATATTTTTCTTTTTATTTAACACTTACTGAATACCCACAAAGGACCTGTTGTTGCACAAAGTAGCTATATTTGTATCATTACTGTCAGGTTGGTAAATGCTGAAAATGTCGTATCATTATCACTGACTGCAGAAAAATCTTATGAGTCACCAGATTTTTTTGGCAGTCAGCTGAAAGAAGGATTTACACCCGGTATGGCTGTGGTAGGGGATCTCTCCGCTCTACTTGCACAAACATTAGCATGGTGTTATCATGTATGGTTAGGTAACTAGGAAATGTGGAGGAGAACAGCTGCAGCCAGTACTCTAACCCCCCTGTCTTTGAGAGATCTCCTTGATACATGCAGAACTCAACATGAAAAATTATTTATTTAAATGTTTGCCAGATGAGAAATTTAGCCAGTGAGTCCTGGCCTCCTTCCACTTGGTATAAAAAACCATACTATCCTTTCAGGTAGAGTAAGCTATTGTAGACCTGGAGATCTGTGACTGCAGAAGACTTGAGCTTTTAGATAGGATAAAAGCTATCCTATCTAACCCTTTTAGATAGGATAAAAGCTATCCTATCTATATGGGGGGAGGAGGTTCATGCTCCTGGTTTTCATCATTTTGTTTATGAAGACATGTGTATTCCTTGGGGTGACTTTTTAAGTAATTATGAAGTACAATAAAAAGAGTCAAAAGCTTTATCTCAATCTTAAATCATACAGAATTTTAACTTAAGTATTGTATATGTATAATTGCAGGAGCCTATTACACAGACATTTTTAAAAATATTTTTTTCAAAGTGCTTTATAAGGGATGGGGCTCTTGCAGAGACGCCGTTGCCTCACCCTACTCCCTACTTCATTATCCTCAAAAGATGTGCAGAACAGTGTATGTTCTCCTCGATTATCTTTCATTGCAGGTTTACTGGTTCAAAGATGGGAAGCAGATTTCAAAGAGAAATGAGCACTGCAAAATGAGACGAGAAGGAGATGGGACGTGCTCTCTGCACATCGACTCCACCACCGGTGATGATGATGGCAACTACACTATCATGGCTGCCAACCCCCAGGTGGAGAAGCAGGGTTCTGCGCTGTGCTGCACTGAGGAAGGAGCACTTGATGTCATTGTGAATGAGACCTTGAGAAGTGCCAGTTACTAAGGATTGCTGAGGAAAATGAATGAGGAGCATTGTGATTGTGTGTAACTAGAGCACAGCTTAAAAGACCAGTTAGCCATGGATGGGTCACTCAAGTCTTGAGCCTTTGTCAAAGGACATTAGAAATATCTGTTCACTATGTCCCAGAGCTATGTCCCAGGGCTAAATCTTTTGTTTATCAATTCATTGACTCTCTTAAAGAGTCTATAAATCATTCTATCAAAGAATGATTTTTTTTTTTTTTGGTAAAAGTTAGAAAGCCATAATCTCTCACTTTTCTTTTCTTAATGTGATTTAGGATCAAGACTTAAAATTCCTCTAAAAGATATGACAGAATACATATCTTCAGCTACTACTAGAATACAAAGTGTAGAGCTATAATTTCTACTCACCCACTCTCCTTATTAAAATGTTAGTTTTGGGACACCTAAGTGGCTCAGTGGTTTAAGCCTCTGCCTTTGGCTCAGGTCATGATCTCAGGGTCCTGGAATCGAGCCCCGCATCAGGCTCTCTGCTCAGCAGGGAGCCTGCTTCCCCCTCTCTCTCTGCCTGTCTCTCTGCTTATTTGTGATCTCTCCCTCTCTGTGTCAAGTAAATATATAAAATCTTTTTAAAAAAATAAAATAAAATGTTAGTCTTGAGGATAAATCTCTATTAAGAAAAGTATAAAATACTTGACCATAGTCTCTGCATGTGGTCGCAGATAATGTTCATGGACAAGAATTCTAATTTTTTTACATTTGTGTTCTGTTCATTTCTCAGCTCAAAATAAAAGTCATCACAATGTTCTTTGAATTTTTTCCCTGGACTATTTTTTAAAAATATTTTATTTATTTATTTGACAGAAAGAGAGATCACAAGCAGGCAGAGCAGTAGGCAGAGAGAGAGGGAGAAGCAGGCTCCCTGCTGAGCAGAGAGACCAATGCAGGACTTGATCCCAGGACCCTGGGACCATGACCAGAGCTGAAGGCAGAGACTTAACCCTCTGAGCCACCAAGGTGCCCCTCTCCCCTGGACTATTAACAGTGATTTGAGGAGTCATATTTTATTGTTTTCATCCCCCACCCCCAAGTTTTCTTGTTCATAATAGTTGGCCAAAAGTTTCAAAATGGTTCCAGTCCAGAAAAATTTATATAAATTGAAAAAAAATGGGGAATTCTCTTATTTTAAATTCATTTTTGTTTCAGGGACGAATCAGCTGTTCTGGCCACTTGATGGTACAAAGTTTGCCCATTCGCAGTCGACTAACATCTGCTGGTCAGTCTCACAGGTAAAGACAGTAAGAATCTCCCTTCTCGAGCCCCTCCCAAGCACCCACCTACCACAATGAGCATCAAAGTGTTGGGTCTACAAATTGTTACTTAAAATGTAGTCCTGTACCTGCAGCATCATATCCCTTGGGAGACTGTTGCAAATGTGGAATCCCAAGCACCGTCCCCCAGACCTACTGAATCAGAAACTACATTTTAATAAGATCCCTAGGTGACTTATAAGCACATTAACTTTGAGACCCACAGATCTGTCACACACTCTTGACGGCTTAAAATTTGTGACCATCCATAGCACCTGTGCAGATAATATATAAACCAGAGTCTTGAATTAAATGACCATATTTTCTTTAAAAAAAAAGAAACTGCTAATGGTTATGTCTGTAGATTGAATATTTTTGTTGCTATTGTCCCCAGTATGACAATTGACTCTAACACAGCAATTGGCTTTCTCTCTCTCTGATTTTTACTAACCACTAAGAATTTAGACCCTGGCTTCCCCTTGAGTCTGATGGTGCCACAGAGTCTTAGCAAAGCATTCCATAGTTGCTGACATGGGTGAATTATATTTGACTTACCAAAGGAGCAAAAATAGTGACCCATGTTTCAGATACAGTATTTCATCACTGCTGCAACTATACCTTCTTCTTCGTTTTTTTTTTCCCCCCTTCAAGAACAGCTGTTACTGTTGGTCAGTCTTAAGCAGTTTAAGTTCCTGATCATCTTTAATAGTCTGCCATAATTTATAGCCAGGTTAAATTTTATTACTCAGAGACACAGGGATTGCAGCTGCCTTGTTCTGGGTAATAAACAGGACTTGTCTGTTGGCTCTCATTTGAGATTCGGCTTGAATACTGATTTATTTGTTTATTTTGAAACTTTTGAACAACTGGTCAAAGCCCAGTCAAGGGGAGCTGAGCCACTTAACCCAGAATGACTTCAGAGAGAAAGAAGCTAAAGCCTGTTTATTTAATTACAGATCTCATAAGATAATCCTACAGGGTATGAGATGCTTACCACCTTGCTTTTTACATAAGCGTCACACCATTATTTATTATTTTATCATTTGTTTACAGTCCAGCAGCCTCCTTCCCTACCCCACCCCCAAAATACCAGTTCTCCACAGTCTATTGCCATGCGTAAATGCTTGCTGTTGTAGGTTTATAGATTGGTTTCTGTGCTTAATGCCTGACCTTGCTTGTTTTTGTAGAGGAAGGTCCCGAGCACAAGAGAGAGACAAAGAGCCCCTACAGGAACGCTTTTTCCGACCACATTTCCTGCAGGCTCCTGGGGATATGGTAGCTCACGAGGGGCGCCTCTGTCGTCTGGACTGTAAGGTAGACTCTAATCCACCTCCTTGGTTCCAGATCTGTTCACATTTTGCATTTGTTTGACTTATTTTTTTTGTATTTGTTTTATGTTTTGTTTAGAGAAAGAGGGACTGGGGAAGCGAAAGAGATCACTTCTTTTCTCACAAAGCTTTTTCAGAACATTTAATCCCAGACCAAAAAAAAATTTTTTTAATGAAATTTTTAAGTCTTTATACCTTAATAAAATTACATTGGTGTTGTATCAAGTTGACCCTGCATTTGTAAAAGACAACCAAGGAACTGATGTAATTCAGACATTTTCCATGTAGTGCTGGGAAAGTCTTCATTACTATAAAGCCAAAAGTGTGGTTTTTGCATCCTTGAAGTGAGTGTCTGTGACATATAGGCTTTGAAAAAATTATAGTCAGGAAAAGATGGCTCTGAGGTGGTTTATGAAAACAGAAGTTGGTTTCTCATACAAACCAACACCCAGCAGCTTTAGCTATTCTGCATTCTAATTCTTCAGCCAGAAACTGTTCAGCTGAGCAGCGTGGCTATCCCTCAGTATGAAGAGAAACTTAGGTCACCTCTTGCCCTCCAGAAAAAGATTCAGAATGCTATGGAATTTTTAGATGCTAAGTGGTAAAGGCTTGAGGTTAATCATTCGTAGAGGTGGTTCTTACTCTGCCAATGGCTGCCTAAATAATATTTGGGATTGATTGTTACTTCTTCCACCCTAACCCCTGAAAGATTCCCATCCCGGTCCCATTTCTAGAGATTCTGACTTAAGAGAGTAAGTGGACATTGGCATTTTCAAATGCTCCCCAAGTGATTGTAACACAGAGAAAGGTCTGAGAACTCTAATGTCTGCCCTTTCCTTGGCTGCCTCTCGCTGATTCTCAGGTATGTGAGCAACATATCGTCTGTGAAACTGACTCTGCAGACCTATTTTATCTATCCATTTAGTTTTTATTTCTTACTTATTCTAATCTAAAATATAATCATCCCCTGAATCTGGGGTCAAACTACTATACAATTTAAATTAATACGGCCACTCACCCAGCCCCTCTTGTCCTGATGCCCCTACAGAGAGGTTTCTCTCCACCCCATGTTTTTTCTCACTACTTGGTGCCAGACAAGGATGAAAAATTCAGCCACCAAATAAATCTGCTTGTCATCAGTCTGTCATTTGCCTCAGCTGTCCTGTTATTTATTAGGTGAGTGGCTTACCACCCCCAGAGCTGACGTGGCTACTCAATGGCCAACCGGTGCTACCAGACGCCTCCCACAAGATGTTGGTCAGAGAGACTGGAGTCCACTCTCTGCTCATTGACCCGCTCACTCAACGTGATGCAGGGACCTATACATGCATTGCTACCAACAAAACCGGACAGAATTCCTTTAGTCTGGAGCTCACCGTAGTAGGTAAGGTTGGCTTCCGGGACCCCCAAGCATAACTCCCTTTAAAGTTATTGCCCAAATAAGCACAACCTCTGGCAGAATTCCTTAGTCCTTTGCCCTATCAAGTTTCATCTCCGTTTCTCCTTCACTGTAGTAAGGGCCATACTTCCTACCTTGCTTACGAAGACCTATCAGTAAAAACATAATATGGTATCTTATGCATATATGCATGCAATATATGGGAGCCATTGTAATAGTTAATCAATTAATTAGTATATTGACTACACGAAATTCAAGTCACTTGCCCTACCGTTCATCACTACTGGAACACACCAGATTCTTGTACCTACTCCAAGTTTCTATGCCTTTGCTTCACTGATCCTTCTACATAGAATATACCCTTCTTTGCCTAGGAACTTCCTCATCCTTTGAATTAAGCCTTAGAGAAGGCGTAATTCAAATGTCACCACCAAGGCATATCCTCCTCCGTTTCCTTAGCACTTAGAAAAGGAGAGACTCCTCAGAGCATTTGCAGCCTTCCATGTAACTATGATCTCCTAACTCAGACATTCTGACTTTTTCTGTGTCTCTCTAATGTCCGACTCAGCGCCTGGAACATGCACAGTGCTCAGCAAATGTTGAGTTGATAACTAAACAAATGAACCTTTACCTTTAAGGCGACATGAACAAAACACTGTAATGCCTACAAAAAAGGACAACAAGTCATCATCACTAGCTTGATACCTGCTCTTGGGGCAGGAGTCCAACCAGAACTAGATTTCAGAATATACGAATTCTAGTGCTGAGCTTCCTCCCATGTGTGGCCCTTACTGGAAATCAGGGGACTTCAGCATACTATCTTCTCTATAGGCTTGTAACTGCTCGCTCCATCTATCTTTTTCTTTTTCTCACTCTTAATTTTCTCTTACCCAACAGAGTAGGAAAAGCTCTTCCTGCAAGGATATATTGATTGCAAGCTTTTATTTTTCCCCCTAATATTTTGCAAATATTGACTCTGGAATCCTGAAATATGAGGTATCTTTGCCTTATCTGGTTCTGGCCCTCTGCCCCCCAAAAAGGCTTCCTTAGGAAGCATACTTAGTGGGTTTTTTTGTTTTGTTTTTAAGTAGTGTACTTCTGGGGCACCTGGCTGGCTCAGAGGAGAGTGCAACTCTTGATCTCAGATCTCAGATCTCAATCTCTTGAGTTCAAGCCCCATGTCAGGTGTAGAGATTACTTGAATAAATAAAACCTTTTAAAAAAAAGTGTATTTTTTTTCCTGTAGCTATAAACTTATTCAAAATAAAAGTTGAGGGAAAATGAAAACACCTTTTACAAAATCATCTCCTCTAGAAAAGAAAAAGGATAGATTCAGTACATAAAATCTGTTGTTTCTCAAAATTTACTGTTGGGAATAAAAAAGACTCCTTAAATTCCACAACCAACATTTGCACCCCCCCACACCACCTGCCCAGTGGGCCACCCAGACCCTGGAGTGTTGTCTCTCACACAATATGCAAAAGAGAGTCCCTCATTCCTATTTTCATCCCTTCCAGAGCTTTTATAAAAGCAATGATATTCACTTCGGGGTGTGAGAAGTTTGCTGAAGAGGAGGTGAGGTGGGGGGGGGTCCCCTCTGCTAAGTTCCAGAACTGTAATGAGTTTGAAGCATGAACCTCAAGGCACTTACTATTCAAACAAGAATGGCCCTTCTCTCATTCAGCCAAAGAAGTGAAGAAAGCACCTGTGATCCTGGAGAAACTGCAGAACAGTGGAGTTCCCGAAGGCCACCCAGTGAGGCTGGAGTGCCGGGTGATAGGCATGCCTCCACCTGTGTTCTTCTGGAAGAAGGACAACGAGACCATCCCTTTCACCCGAGAAAGGATCAGGTACAGGCTCGTTCCCAAGTTCAAAGGGACTTCCAAGCTTGGTGGGACATCCTAGGTACCCAAATAAGTCTGTCGTCTTTTGAATCTTGCTTCTTTCACTTAGCATGATGCCTTTGAGTTTTGTCCATGTTATTGTGCATATCAAGAATTTATTCTTTTTTGTTCCTGAAAGGCAGGCCATGGTATAGAGATCCTACAGTTTTAAACCTTAATTTTTTTAAAACCTTTAATTTTTTTCAGGATTAATTAGCAGGGCTTTTTTTTTTTTAACTCAGTTTTGTTAACATACAATGTTACATTAGTTTCAGGTGTACAATATAGTGATTCAACAATTCTGTATGTTACTAAGTGTTCATCACAATAAGTATACTCTTAATTCCCCTCACCTGTTTCACCCATTCCCCCATCCACCTTCGCTCTGGTGACCATCTGTTTCTTCTCTATAGTTAAGAGTCTGGTTTTTGGATTGTCTTTTTCTCTTGTTCCTTTGTTTTTTCTTAAATTCCACATATTGGTGAAATTATATGATATGTGTCTTTCTCTGACTTACTGACTTCTTTCAGCATTATACTCTCTAAATCCATCCGTGTTGTTGCAAATGGTAAGGTTTCATTCTTTATGGCTGAGTAATATTCCTCTGTGTATACACACACACACATGCATACACACACATGCATACATGCACACACACACGCATATACATACATTCTTTATCCATTCATCGATGTATACTTGGGTTGCTTCCATATTTTGTTAGTTTCTTTCTTTCTTACATGCCTTTATCTGGTTTTGGTATCAGGGTAATGCTGGCCTCATAGAATGAATTTGGAAGTCTTCCTTCCTCTTCTGTTTTTTGGAATATTTTGAAAAGAATAGATATTACCTCTTCTTTAAAATTTTGGTAGAATTCATTTGTGAAGCCATTTGGTCCTGGAGTTTTATTTGTTGGCATATTTTTTATTACTGATTCTATTTCATTGCTGGTAATCAGTCTGTTCAAATTTTCCATTTCTTCCTGATTCAGTATTGGGAGGTTATATGTTTCTAGGAATTTATCCATTTCTTCTAAGTTGTCCAATATCGGCATTTAATATTTTATAATATTCCTTTATAATCCTTTGTATTTCTATGGTATTGGTTGTTATTTCTCCTCTTTCATTTCTGATTTTGTTAACACTTCAATTTTTAAGTTTAAAATGTATAAGGAATTTGTGAGGATCCTGCATATTTTTTGTTACATATCTTCATATTAGTACCCAGGAAATCCCTTTGACAGTAAAAAGCTAAAATAAAATAAAGCAAAACAAAACATTAAGGCAGTAACTCCTTTTCTATCCATCACAACAGGGTTACTTTCAAAATAACTCAGGATCCAGTTTCCAACAATGGGTCCCTTGCTAGATTTCCTCTAATCAACCTTATCCTTGCCATTTTGGTTTTATGCCACGAGGGGGCAAGCAAACAAAAGCAGCTTATGTACAAAAGTTTCTACTGAGATTTATTTCTTCACAGTAAACTGAATTTGTTCCAGAGGATGTTGTAGCTGTCAAACTTTACAGGATTTTGGCATCTAAGAACTCTACATATATATAGGTCGAGAATTTTTTCTGGTAAAACTCACGCAAGCACAGAAAATATTCTTGAGTTAATGCTTCCTTCTAAATTAATGTAACGTGTTGGGGTGCCTGGCTGGCTCAGTCAGTACAACATGCCACTCTTGATCTTGGGGTCATGATTTCAAACCCTATGTTGGGCGTTAATAATAATAATAATTAACATAGCAAGTTAAACACAGCCTGAAGTTCTAGTGTAATTATCCAAGACTGCAATATGCAGCCAAGGGTAAGAACTACTGATGTGGATGAAACGGAAGGAATTTGCTCCTGAACTGTATTAAACTAAATCCTACACGTGCCCAATTGGTTACATTAAGAAATAACCCCTCCATGATAACAATACATCTATGCCTGTGTCCAATCTGGTTTGGAAAAGAGATTTTTCTGGACTTTGGTTGTGACAAATGGGGGCCCTTCTGGTGAGGAGAACAACTCCAAGAGTGGTAGAGCCGTGGGGAGGGCAAGAATGAGTCTCTGCCTGGGTTGTCAACCCTCCTCTGGGCCTCACTGAGTTAACTTCTGCTCTTTTGTAATTCCATTCCATTGTTCAGTTTGCCTTTGATAACTGCTTTATTTTTTTATTTTTATTTTCTATAAACATATAATATATTTTTTGATAATTGCTTTAAACTGACTTGCCCATCCCTCTCCTTAGGGTCAGGGAGGAGAGGAGATGCACTGTACTGCTGGATTTTCCCCAAGAGTTTCCCTGAACCCTGAACTGCTCAAGGCCTTCTCTGCCCCCAGGTACAATGCAGATATGTTCTCTTTTTTCTCCAGTATGCACCAGGACACAACAGGGTATGTCTGCCTCCTCATTCAGCCAGCCAAGAAATCCGACGCTGGATGGTACACGTTGTCAGCCAAGAATGAAGCTGGCATTGTGTCGTGCACTGCGAGGCTGGATATATATGGTAGGTGTAATGTCCTCAGTTAAACATCTGTGTGTGATAGACAGCTTAAAGCAATTTTTTTAAGGATAGGTATGGTATTTTTCCATAACTGAACTCGTTAGACTATATTTTAGTGCTTAAGCGATGGATTTTTAAAATAATTTCATCGTAGTCGCCTCAGGGCTTTTGTACACTTTTACATTTTACTTTGAGTTTAAGCTTCTTCAAAAAAAATGTCCTATAATGTTAGGAATTACAATTATTTCAGAGTTTAACTGTGTTTATGTTTTTGATCATCCAACATCTCCTGTTGTCTCCTTAATACCATGGGCCACCCACTGGAACTCCATCCCCACTGCCTGTCATTCCTCCCAAGCATACCTCCACCCTGCAGAATTTTCCTGTCCCCATTCATCTGTTAATTCATTCCGCAAATACTTATGGTGCCAATCCCACAACCAGACTAATAATAGAGAGCTGTCCCAATAATAATATCAAATGATGTTTGTATAATGACTTATAATTTACAAAATGGTATCCTTAGACCCTCCCAATTATTGCAACTGTTGTCACCCTCCTCTAAATGCTAAAGAAACTGAGACTCAGGGAGGTTATGTGTCTGTAGCCAGGAGGCAAATGCCGGCTTTTGTATCATTCCTTTGAGCTATGTTTCTAATTTTCAAAAGAATTTAACAAGCTAATCTTTATTAATGTAATATAATGTACTCTGCTCTTCTTCTCTATACTTTTGACATTAACTGGTATTTTTTTAAAGGCACATTCCTTAATCCAAAAGGGTGATTCTTTTTCTTCCTCTCCTTTAAAAAATTTTTAAAAGTAAATTAATAATTAATAAATTTCTTAATCACTACTGGCTCAACATGAGCAACCAGAATAACAAATAAGTCACTGTGTGTAGAACCTGAGGTCCCAACTCTTCATAGGTACATACTAGAAATTCCCTTTTCTTAGTACCATACAGGAAGAGCCTTGGCCTGCTATTTTTTCCCTAGGTCTAATATTTGGAGGCAATATATAGTCCTTCGTTTATTTTCCCTTATCTTTGGACTTGAAAAGAAATTCAACTGTGAGGGACGCTGACTCTAACGTACTTCCCCTGGTGAGGGGGTGGGAAGAGAAAGGCCATCGATATATTTAACCTAGGCGAAGTCCCCTATCCATTTCATCCATTTCCCTATGTCCGAGGGAGATAGCTCTCCAACTAAGAAACTCAGTATCAGTAAGTCCTGAAACTGATAAATCTTGTCCCAATCCTGCTTTCCACGTCCCAGTTCAGTTTTCCAGGCTCACCTCTCCCAGGCTCCTGTCTTGATTGAGCAGCACCAACAACAGGGGGTGCTGTCTCCTTGATTAGAACTTGGGAATGGAGGAGGGGATGGAGGACTTGGGCTGAAATCACTCCCCTACCCTCTCACCACCACCACCACTTCCTGCCTGTCTAAGGAATGGGGGAAAGCAGGTGGGCTCCCCTCTCTCACCTAAAGTAGAGCTTCTGATAGAAGCAACTGTAATAGTCTGGTTAAGAGGTTTGGAGCAGAGACTTAACTATTCACCGTGGCCTCATTGAGGGCCTGCTCTTCAGTGGAATCGCTGTAAGTTTTGTCCTCATTTCGGTAGCTTTCAAAACTTGATTTATCCACCCATTCAGAGGTATTTCTAAAAAACTGATTATTATCTAAAAAAAACTGATTCAAAATAATGAAATCAACAAAGGTCCAGTTTGTAAACAAACGTATGCTCAACAGGTCCATAGCTTTCTAGGATCCAGAGTACTCAGTCTCCCCACCTGGTGCTCCCCCTTCTCCACACCAAGGTCCCTGGAAACCTAATCAGAAGACTGCTTCAAAATTTCCGAATCAGACACAACAGGAGGGACAAAGCAATTTGGATGGATATTTCATTCAGGCGTGTTCAAGCCTCAGGATCATCTCTTTTAGACAATGTTTGCTGAACATGGAAATTTTGATATGTTCTTTTGTCCCTGAATCATGGTTGATTGCACATAAGTTACTTTTCAGTCTTCTTGCTATAAACTCATTTGAACCTGAATAAGGGGTGGATGGGTAGTGGCTGATTAGTGATTAGGGTGTGGGACAGGTACTTTTGGAGGTCTGGACCTATCTTTCGGCTTCCATTACCTCAGGTTTCTTGTCTCAGCCTTCTGAAGTACCTGCCCTTGAGAGTCTACAGCTCTTTCTACGCTGCCCCTGGGAGACTCCATGCTAGATCAGTGAGAGGGGACGTAAGAGGAGATATTTTGATAAATCACCCTACACATTTACTCTTTTTATTTTTTAAGATTATTTATTTATTTATTTGAGAGAAAGAGTGAGGCAGAGAGAGAACACAGGCAGGGGGAGCAGCAAAGGGAGAAGCAGGTTCCCCACTGAGCTGGAAGCCTGATACGGGGCTCAATCCTAGGACCCTGAGATCATGACCTGAGCCAAAGGCAGAACTGACTGAACCACCCATGTGCCCCACCTTTTTTTTAAGATTTTATTTATTTATTTGTCAGAGAGAGAGAAAAAGGGCACAAGCAGGGGGAGGGGCAGGCAGAGGAAGAAGCAGGCTCCCAGGACCCTGGCATCATGACCCAAGCTGAAGGCAGATGCTTAACCAACTGAGCCACCCAGGCGTTCCCCATACAACTACTCTTATAGTCCCAGATCGTGGGATTTGGAATTAGGAGCATAAGAGGTTCACGAGCCCAGTTTGCCTATTCCTGGCAGGGAAGGAGAGATTTTTTTTGTTCTTTGCAAATGACGCTTTTCAGACCCAGATATATTTCACAGAAAGTGTTTGAATGAGGACAGAATACACCCCTGCCCTGTACACACTCGACTGCATTCCCTTGATTGTAACATATTATTTGGTCCATTTTCCAGCTCAGTGGCACCAGCAGATCCCACCGCCCATGTCGGTCCGGCCCACTGGCAGTCGCTATGGATCTCTCACCAGTAAAGGACTTGACATTTTCTCTGCCTTCTCCTCCATGGAAAGCACAATGGTGTATTCATGTTCTTCTCGGAGTGTAGTGGAGAGTGATGAACTTTAGGAATGTCTGGGTGCCGGCTGTGTAAGGGGGCAGACTGTGGAGGGGGAAGGAGGACAAGCCAGACACAGCGGTTTCCAAGCAACTGGATTTGAGTGAGTTCCCATGCTGCTGGACCCGTGGCAAGAAGTGCTTCGAATAAGTCAGCTGGGAACTCTTGCTATCTCAGCTAGGGGAAAGATGTAGGGCTGTGCCTTTTAAAGATTCCAGCAAAAATGTGAGAAGATGATAACAGATGAACCAAAGATGTCATGAAGTCATCCACTGCTTTGGGAAAAAGCTAGCATGCTCCCCTGTCCCCTGCTATGTTAGGGATATTTATGTCCTATTAGGAGTAATGAGGGGCCATATGTTTGGACTGAAAGGAGTTAAACAGTAGTGACCTTAGGAATCACTAACTCACCAAACAATTAAAGGGAAAAGGTGGGGAGGTCTCCATTACCTTTCATCAGTTAAATCCGTAGCAGTAGTTTTAATGGATTCATTTAATCAGCTTCTACTTAGCCTTAAGAGATCGTGCCATACGACTCACAGATGTGGAGAAGCACTTTTGATTTACTTATCCTGAGTGTACTGAGCCACGTATTAAGGTGCCAAAATGTGCTTGAGATACCAAAAAATTCACTGAAACCCTCAATATTGCACAACACACTTGTTCGATAGCCAAAACAAGGCCCCATTAGCCTGTCTGCATCATTTTCTTTTGGATATAATGGTGAGTGGTTTTGCTTTCTGACTTTATACATCCCCAAATTCTAGAACTAAAAGGTTGCTAGTAAACCAACCAAAAAGAAAGCTTCCATGGGGTCACTTTTAAAGCTACTAGCTTCATTGCCGCTTGCAAAATATGCAAGAGTCGTCATCATCTGCCCCTCTTGTCTCCCCAAAAGGCTGGAAGTGTATGAGGCAGTGAGGGAGGAAGAGATGCCAACAAGGAAAGGAAGTGATGGGAGAGTGTTGTTTTTCACTTGCCCTAGAAGAGCAGTGGGTGTGGAAGGAGACATCTCTAATAGGTATGAACTGTGTTTCAGATAATTTGCATTTTCTATATGGAAAACATCATGCTAAAAAAAAAAAAATCATGCTAACCAGGAAAGTGGGAGGAAAGGGGAGTATGCATCTTTGTTCTAACCCACCTATTCAAAACCTGCCTCTTAAGTAATTTTTAGAACTAAATTCACTGTGATTATCCCCAGTGCCTAGAAGAGTGCTTAGCACCACGTAGATATTCAATAGATATTTGTTGGATAAATGAATCTTATATTAGATAGAGAAATCTGCAATTCACACAGCAGTCCAAAACTGCCCTGGGAATGGTCCTCACAGCACAGCTTGTTCCAGACTCCCCTGTGAAATGAATTGGAGGTGTCTGTTACCAATTCCTGGTGCGCAGGTGTCTGGTGTTCTCTGAGCCAGGCACCCTCAGCTAGTATCTAACTCCCATGAACAAAGAGTAGTTGTTTAGAAAGGTTTGAAATTTTCTTCACTTCAAGGCAAGGACTTACAGTATAAAAATAAATTCATTCACTCAAAAAAAGCATTTGTGTGTCTACTCTGTATAAGATGCTATGCTAGAGACTTATGAATAAGACACAGTCCCTGACCTCAGGGAGCTTACAATCTAGTAGGGGAGGTAAGATGTAAGGCATAAAGAGTGCTGCTTTGGGGGGGGGAAATCTATTCTTTATCAAATAGAAGTTTCTAATTCTCTTCACGCTATTTTTTATGACTTTGAAATCATCTTAATATTTTCAATCTTTATTTCTTAATGAAACAAATGCCACAGATTACATCATTAAGAAATAAAGGTTTCAGTCAATTATTCAGTGATATTATTAGATTTTTGTTTTCTTTTTTCATGTATTCAGGAGCAATACTAAAAATACAGGCAACTGTAATGACAACATACGTTTCATGCAGAATGCATCCTATAAAATATTCTGTTTCCGGGTGGGCTTCTATTATGAAATCTCTTCTACCCAAAGAGGACTTTCTAACTCCAGGATTGTTCCTTCTAGGTCATTCACCTGACCTTCCTATCACATCTATTTCTGTAGACCCTAAGTAGTTCTCCTATGAAAGGATATTTTCCACCTCTGTATGTCTTAGCTTTCTAAATACTTGTTATCTGTTGCCTTTTAGTGTTCACCAGAGAATTAGGATGAGTATTATTCTTGACCACTGGATGGCGCTGTCTAACCTAAAATATAAGAAACCTAAAAATTCCTGAAATTGGAGACACTGGATTTTGTCAATGCAGGGTTTCTGAACCTCAGAATTATTGACCTTGTGGGGTGGATCGTTCTTCATTGCAGGGGCTGTCCTGAAAAGTGCAGGATGTTCGGTAACATCACTGGCCTCTAACTGGATGTCAGTAGTATTAGCAGCTGATCCCCACGTTGTGGCTACCCAAAATGTCTCCAGACAATGCCATATGCTTCCTATGAAGCAGAGTCCTTCACTGTGTTGAATAAATCAGTTCCCTGCTTTGGGAATTCCATTAGAAGTCAATTATAATGAGGGATACGTATATAAGAAATTTTGGTTCGGCTGGATATGTTTGGTCTCAACATGTCCCAAATCAGATTCATCATCTTCCCTTTCATAAATCATTCTTCAGCCTCGCTTAATGATTTCTACTAATGGCTCCATCACATTCCTAGCGATCCAGATAAAAAGCATCCAAGTCACTTTTGCTTCCTCTCGCCAATCCATCAACAGATCCCATTAATTCTATTATTTCTTCTACATTCAGCCCTTCCTTTCCATCTCCCTGCAGTTCTCCAGTTCAGACTTGCATTACTTTATTAATTTCCCTCAATATTTCTGATTTCAACCATAACAAAGGACCTCTAAGTGCCCTTTCTGCCTCTGTTCCTGCCATTGCTCCCATTCAAATCCAGCCCAGATCTCAGTGTCAGCTCTTTCTTCCTGAAGTACTGCTCTATTCATACTCTTCCCCAATTTCAAACCCCCCAGTGGCTCCCTGGAGCCCATCAGGTACCCTCTCTTCTGCCCTGTTGTATTCAAGGCTTGTTCCAATATGATGCCAAAACTTTTCAACCCATTCCTCAGAAAACACACCCAATATGGCAGCAAACCTAACACAGGCCCCTGCTTTCCAGTTCCTTGTCTCTCTGTCACTTCTGCCTTGGAAGACTCTCTCTCCCCAGCCTCTACCCATGGCAATCTTAGCTGTTCCTTAAAGTCCATCTAAAAATGCCACTGCCTCTGGGAACTATTTTCTGATCCCCCAGGCCCCACCCAAATACATTCTACTTTCTTAGAAAACTTATAGCAAGTTTCTTGAATCTAGAAGAAGAAAAGATGGCCTTGTATAGTATTTTATATAAAATATAGCCTCTCTATACCTGCCTGTCCCCTCTGCTTGCACTAGCCAGTCTTGCCCACACTAGGTTTTAGCTATTGTTGGGATGGACTGTGTCGAAGTTTGTCATGTACCTTATATAGAGTAGGCACTCGATAAATATTCATTGACCTAAACTGAACTTCAAATTTCTAGGTACGTCAGTATGTTCCCATACAAAGTGAACTGAGACTAGAGAAATGGTTCTTAACCTGGGCTGCATATTGGAATCTCCTGAAGAGCTTTTAAAAATCTTGATACCCAGGCCACAACCCCAAATCAGTTAAGTCATAAGCTCCGGAATTGTGGCATAAGCATCAGGATTTATGAAAGCTTCCCAGGTGATTCCAAAGAGCAGCCGCATCTACGGAGAGTAATTTCAGAACTTACCCAGAAAGGTCCAAGGGGATGCAGAGAGCATAAAGCTGTAGTTTGGGCACCTGGTGAAGAATATACTCCCCTCTGTGGTACATGCATGCATGCCTAGACAGTAGGAATAAACACACACTTTGGCCTTATTGGACCCTCCTATTTTGTGCAACACTCATTAGACATGTAGCATTCATAAAGCCCCCAGAGGAAGCTCAAAAACCTGCAAAAATGGACCAGGGAAGGAGAGAAAGTTGATGCAATTTGTCTGGTCCTTTGTTTCTAAAAGTCACACTGGTCCCATAAGCACTCTCCTCTCCAAACAATTTGAAGGGCTTTTCATAATTTGATTAGTTGTGGAAATGGGGATCAATGTACCCTTCTCTTTTTATTCCTCACTTAATTTTTGTAAGCATTCAATGAGAAATTGAATAGTTGAGAGACCAGCAGTAGATAGAGCTAGAGCTCTGGATGAAACGAACCACGGAGAGTAATACCTATAGGAGTCAAAAGCTGACTTTTATAGGGACAGGTTAGTTTGAATAATCTTCAAACAACAAATGGGTTGCTTTCCAGATGTTCACTTGTAAATTGGTTGTTTAAAACTCAGAATATATTTCCTTACACCCAAAACACAATGCTAGATTCCCAAGTGAACTCAGTAAACCCAATTTAATTCGTGACTGAGTTATAATATCTATTACATCTGATTGGGTGATGGTCCCAAGAACAGGATCCAGGCAAAGCAGCCCATAACGTAAGAGGAGAAGAGAAACTACTTCCTCCTTTTTTGTGTCTATCATGTGGTCTAAGGTCCTTTGCATCTATCCCCCATTCTGTGTTTTTCTTCCCAGATGCCCTGTGCTCCATGTCCTATAACCCCGCTCTGTGGTAACCCATCCCATCTCAGCCTGTCAGCATGCTGCTTGCTCCAAAATGACCTAACTCCAGTTCCAGGCATCTCAGGCCGATGGTCAGAAGAAAGCAGTCCAACTGAATGAATTCTGATTACCTGAGAGTCTTTTAACTTCATAGAGGGGCTGCATTCTTTTTAAGCAGTTGCCTTCTTACTCCCATCAACTTCTAATTGACAGAATTGCTAACGAAGTAAAAAAAAAAAAAAATCAGGTTGGGAGGGGGAGGTCTAGAATACTAACTGGGTCAGACATCCAAATTCTTGTTGATCAAAACCTCCTCCTGTCTTCTTCCTCCCCACACATTCCCAAAGTACCTTCCAAGCTGAGATCCTGGCCTGAGTCTGTTTGTATTTGGGCTATTTATGAATTGGTTGTAAACTCAAAGGCAAAGTTCCTAATAATGACCTTTATTCAAGGTCCCTTCCAGGGTCCTTGGGTAACCTGGCCTCAAAGTATTTCTGCTTATGGTTGAGTAGAAAATCAATGTGCCTTACCAGTCAGACGAACAGTTACTTCAATTACAAGAAGCTTTTTGAAGTCCTTTTCACCACTAATCGCCTTTTCTTGTTTTACGTGGATCAAGATTTTAGAAAGTTAATTACTGAAACACTGCTTGAAGAATGCCAAACATCTTCTAAACTTTGACAATGCAGTGGTCATCAGTATGCTAAAAAAAAAAGTTGCTAATACCATGTTTTTAAAAATCTGTACAGTGCAAAAAAAATGCATATTTGTTGAAATTATGTTTGCCTCCTATTTCTAATTATATTAGCTAGCACACTTGGTATTATAGAATGATAAACAGGCCGCCTTTTGTTAATATGTAAACAATGGCCACCTCAAACTCCAAAAAGCAGTAGCCTTGAAATTGCAAGAAGTAGAGAAAGAACACACTTGCAGTCCTCTGAGAATTGAGCCCAAAATGCTAAGAGTAAGCATAAAGAGAATGGCGGTAGTGTAGAGGCATAAAAATACTAATTTACTAGAAGATTTTAACATAGGAGTAATAGAAAATGTTTCCCTAACAATAAAAACTAAAAGAGTTCAACACTATTTGACAACAAATATTCTAAGGCCGAAGTAAATGTATATTTTTCTTTTTAAAATGAAGAAAACAGTTCTCGTTTCCAGGTTTAAACTTTTTGATGGTGATTCAACCAATTTTTTAATGTATATTTGACACTTGGAAGTGATTTTGCAAAAATATTCTTATTCAAATTGTATGTTACAACACGAATTACAAGCTGATTAAATATCAACAGAGCAACAGAAAGATAACTAGGTTTTAATCTTCCTAAAATATCCAGCAAATCCAGTAGACTTCTTATAGAATGTTAAATCTCTTAGATAAAAATTCATTCTGCCTCCTAACTGAAAACAGACACATTAAAAAATGAGACTTAAAGATGAGAAAGATGGAGGTGGAGAAGCTTGACCAGTATGGACTGAAAATTAATGAAGATAAAATAAAAAGGGGTTTGGGGGTACATGGCTGGCTCAGTTAGTAGCACATGAAACTCTTGATCTCAGAGTTGTGACTGTGAGCCCAACATTGGTTGTGGAGATTACTTAAAAGTAAAGTCTTAAAAAAAAAAGTGCTTTTATACCCATAAGAAACATGAGTTATTTTCATATAGTATGGTAAGAGTGAATTATTCGACGTTCCGAAATTCCAAAGAATGTGATGCTTTTCACAGATTCAGTGAGTTATCTGCAAACTAGCAGATTCTTGTAATTTTCCCACAATTAATAGTGCAAGAATTCAGTGAATCATATGCTAATATTGACTACAGCAGTTACTACCAAAAGATTACTAAATGTGTATGTGTACAGAGTATAAACAGTTTTACTGTGTTAAGGGAGAGTTAAACCTCTCAAATAATACAAATGAAATCATTTTCATGCAACTGCATTTTTTTAATGCACATGGGTAAATTAAATTTTACTTTTTCAGTATTGTTATTTCAGAGACACTTTATCTTCTTTTCTGATTCTCACTTACTTTTCCAATCTTCGGCATTAAGTTTCTTAACCTACTCTTCTCCATTTGTTACCTTTCTGTTGAGACTGAAAAATCTGTAAAATACTTAGCAGTATTAGGGAAGTTCTTTATTTCTAGGCATTCTTAGGTGAATTCTTAGGAATTCAAGAGGGATTTTAATAATTCAGATGAATATCAGACACATTCTCTGATTTTTCTGTAACTCTGAGGTCTCTTGTTTCTTTATCTGTAAACAAAATATTTGATTTCACCTTTTCCAGGATGGAGGCTAGGATAAACAAACATTTATGAAGAATTTACTTGGAGACCCTAAAAAAAGTAATAGCGGGTTTTTTATTCCAAAGGAAACATTTAAAATAATTTTCTCCAAAGTAAGTAGTTAAATTTGCTTTAAAGGTTCGCATTTCTTTCCCTGTCCCATTACTTTGTTTCTCTTTAGAAGGGTAGTACATAATGGTGGAATTTTCTTCTAGATGGTATGCAGTTAAAAGAAGAATCTAGAGAAAAACCAAATGAATTAAAAAAATATTCTATCAGCTTTCTGCAGGCAGATTCCAGGAAAATTTATTTTGGCATAGGTAGAATAGCCGACAGGAACTCTGACTCCTGTGTCCCCGAATGAAGTTAGTGGAAATGACTCTGCAGACCACAGAGAAAGAGAAAAAGAGTTTCTGTATTCCTTTCTGGCTTAAGCAGTTCAGGACAACTTCATTGTACTATTCCAGACCCCAGTGAAAAAACGTTCCATGCTAGCATGTCAATGACCTTATGTTGAAATGAATCAACTTAGGATAACAGATAGATAAAGACCCACAAAAATGAGCATAGCCTTCGGCCACTGTTTTTGCATTCTCAGCTACATCAAGTCCGAATTTAACCCCAATGATTCATTTCAACCATGAGGACTGACAAAGGATGTACATATACCCACAGGCATGTACACACATGTACATGAACACACACACACAGACTTCAGTTGAGGCGTGGAGCACCCACAGCTAACATAATTCAATCAGAATCAAGAGTTGCCTCTAACAAACATGGTACGCTTCCATCTTAGGAAGCTCGAGTCAACTTATTTTCTAAAGTACTTTTTTGTTTATTGGAATCCTAATAGAAAAACCATTATAGCAGTCATTTTGAAATGTGCGAATTACATAAACTGTAGGTTTTGCTTCCATTACTAAAAAGCACTTAATGGATCTTGGCTTTTATTCCTGTTCTTCTGGATCATGCATGTTAGATAACCTGTGGAACTGAAAACAAGTGATCACTTAAGCCCAAATGTCTGTGAGCATAAACTGTGTCTTTCTTCAAAAGGTATGTGGTACTATATTCCAGTAGACCAGTCATCTCCATGATATTGTTACTGTTTCTTAGTCGTGTTTTCTTAAAGATTTATTAGGGGTTGTGCTTTGTTTGGAAACTTTGCAATTAGAAGAAAAAATAAAAATTAAGAACCAGTATTTAATTCAACCTGGATATTTTAAAAGAGAAATTTAGAGGATGTGATGGACTGTTTATGCATTAAATAAAATTTTATTTATTCTCAATTAATTGTTGGGTTTGTTTTGCTTTGTAGCTTGGTTCCAGACTATGTATGTGAGATAGGTAAATTCTTGCTTTCAGTGGTTTTCTTTCAGCTCAGGTATTTTTTGGACACACTGCCAGTTTAAAATAGCAACCTTAAAGACCAGTCAGTGTTACTTCTATACAACAATTATCAAAGCTTGTACCCACTTGTATTCATGACCTAAGAAGGGAATGGGTGTATACCCATGTAAAAGGACAAGTCATATATTTATGGTTTTATATGCACTTTGAAGTTGTTTTCACTGTAGTTAGCAAAAAGAGGTATCTCTAAGCAGAGCAGAGGGTAAGTCAAATTCAGTCCAAAACAGCACTTTGCTTTTCCTGGAAGATGGCAAAATTTAAGTTTAACTGAGCCTTAATTGTTGAATCCTACAGTTCTACCAACCACAACCGAAATACATTCTATCTGGCTCATATCTAACAAAAATTTTAGATCTTCATTAATATAAAGGCCACCTCATTAACTAAGAAACTGGCTGTATTGGATGTTAAAAAAGATAGTCAGATTCTCTTAACATCTGCAAATACCCAAAGTTGGAAGTCAATATAATCAGTTTTGGGTAATGAGTTTAATGGTGTCATAGTACATATTGTTCAGTTAAGTGGTTTTTAATACTGACAGCCCATTAGAATCACCTAGGGAGAATTTCAAACTATGCCCAAGCCTCACCTTGGAGAAGTTAAATCAGTTCTTGAGCTGGGGGTCCCAGACTTGGTATTTTTTCAAGACTCCTAGGTGTGATTCTAATGAGCAGTGAGGGTTGAAAACCACTGGCTTGGATGGTTTTTCCCCTCATCATAGGCCTGCTCATTTGTATATGGTTCTTCAAGACTTCTGACCCTGGTGTTTGCAGATATGGCCTCCAGTTAGCACCTAGGAAGAGCCCAGATATAATAACTAATCAAACTGACAACCTACCCAGGGGAGTCTTCTTTTATTTTAATGCCCCTTCTTTTTTTTTTTTTTAAAGATTTTATTTATTTATTTGACAGGCAGAGATCACAAGTAGGCAGAGAGGCAGGCAGAAAGAGAGGAGGAAGCAGGCTCCCTGCTGAGCAGAGAGCCCCATGCGGGGCTCGATCCCAGGACCCTGGGATCATGACCTGAGCCGAAGGCAAAGGCTTTAACCCACTGAGCCACCCAGGTGCCCCTTAATGCCCCTTCTTAAAGGATTCTTTTGGCATATGTTACTGAAGTATTCAGCAATACTGAATACTTCACCACTGAAGTATTCAGCAATACTCTGTTTAGGACTGCTTATTCATTAGTACGTGTATTCATCTTGGCTGCATATCCAAGGATAAGGGTGGTGTTGAGTAAGCCTGGGTGTGGGTAGGTGCTTGATAATATTTGATTTTTTTTTAAAGGGAGCCCAGGTAAAAGAATATTTTTGAATTTCAATATGCCTTGTTGTCAAACTAGAAAGAACACAGATTTTTCAAATGTGTACAGTATAGAATACTGTAGCAACGCTTAAGTGTTTTGATAATCCACAATCTATTATGTATAATATCCATAATATATTATGTATATATGAATCTTAACTTCAAAAAGATTTTATACTTGTGCTATCCAAGCTCCTAATCCATAAATCAAAACAGATTTCCCAATGTACAGTTTTTGGAGTTTTATCCAAGACTGGATTTGATCACTAAGACCCATTTACTTTCCCCTCAAATGTCTCCCAGGAAAAAACAGTACATCAAGTGGGGTGGATAGCTTAGGGATTTGGTAAGAGCTAAATTGCTTCCAGAGATTTCAAAAACACAGAAAAGGAAACTACAGGCAAAATATTTAACCGACAGATTACCATTCTTTCAGAGAATGGGATGGGGAAGAAGAGACATGGAATTAGGATCTTATCTATTTATCTATTAATTATTACTAATGAATTATTAATTATTTATCTATTTATCTATTAGATAATAGATAGCTATTTATCTATTAATATATTTATCTATAATAATATAATATTTATCTATTAATATCTATCAATTAATTTATTCAATCTCATTATGAAACTATTGTTTATAATTTAAAAAGAAATGTTTATTGAGAGTTTATTCTGTCTATCCCTCTATACTAAAAGCCATTAGAGATCAAATGAAAAGCACAGCTCTCTCTTACAAGGTAATTTACAGTCTAGAGAATGGGATATGAAGCCTACTGGGAAAAGGACTCCATCTTAACACATCTTTATTAACATATCTTTTAGTACTGATTTTATTCATTCTTAAACTCTACAAACTTACTGGGGTTATTAATGAAGCTTTGCGAGTCTAAATAATAAACTACCGTGCCCAAATAGTGAGAAAGACAGAAGCCCAGAGCCTCGTCATTAGTTCAAGTACACACTGCAGTGTGGAGTGTGGCCAGAAAGAGGACATGATATCATCTCTTCTAGAGTTGTGTAGTGTAAACTATAGTATCTTCTAAGCCTAAACATTTTACCCTCTAATTTGCAGTGAGGAAGCAAAGTCCTGAGCCCTCCTCAGTTTCTTATTAACGGATATCAGAAGGAAAGAGAAATTCAGCAATTGTTTCTCCAAGCTTTCTAGGGATTCACTTGCGATTTTGTAAGTTTAAGTTTATGCCCCGGGGAAGATACTTTCATTCCTTATATACCAAATGGATTTTGCTAATTAGGGTTAACTAAGAAAGTAAAAATTCTACGGAGACTTTCTATAGAAATAATATAAATTGCAAGTAGGTGGCTGCATCTGATATTAGGTGTTGGAATCCATAATATGTTTGGGGGATGTCATTGCTGTTTCTGCTAACTTGTGAAAAATGCCAAATGCACACATAACTTAGAGTCCTGCTTTTTCTAATTATTATTTCTAATTGCTATTTCTAATAATGCATGCAGTGCTATTGATCACCAAGTTACTGTTTACATTAAGGGTTTGGTTTACGCATCCAGTGGTTAAGCAAATTTATGAAAGTAATTCAAACAAATACCATGCATATTATTTTGCTCTAATCTTGATTAGCTTTGATGGTAGTGATGCCCCTTTTGCTTGCTTGTACTGATTAAAAGGAAATAACTTACAAAAGCAACATTTTAAAATTTCTCAGTATTAGTTACATTTATATATGTAATATTAACATATATGTATTCCTATATAGGAACAAATATATATATTTGGGTACTTTTAAGGAATTAGTAATAATTGGCCTCAATAAAATATTGAGGAATTGTATATCTACTTAAAAGCTAAATGTTATTTCGATTAATTTAACCTTTAAAAAAACCATGAAAAATAATACATCTATAGTTCCAAGTTACAGAGAAAGCTTTCAGTTTAATTATTTGTATTCTCATCAGCTTGTCTTTTTTAGTATTAGAAAAGAGCACAGCTGCCAATTGGTGCAATTAGATTTAAACATTTCACATCTTCACTCAGGGAAGCACTCAATATCTTCGCCCCCAATAGGCCTTTATTGCCATCAGGAAACTAGCAGGGCACTTAGCATAAAAAACAAACTCACATTTTTATTTCTATATTACAAAATCTATATTTTAATAATGTATACATTTAAAAATACAGAGCACTCACGCCATGTACTCTAGCAAAAAAAAAAAAAAGTATGACTACTTCATGCATACACACACAATGCAGTAAGCATAAATGTATTTACACGACGGGTAGGTAGCTGTCTTAAGCATACACACGTAATGAATACTGTAACTTCACCCGAACAGGTCAAACTTATAAAGTTTAAGAAAGTGACTGTTTCTCTGAGGACTAACACTGCAGTATAGCCTAATCCTATTTTTTCTTAAGATTGTTTTCCCTTAAAGTCGTCCCCCAAAAGGGAGACGGGGCATTATTTTCACAGGAATCAAAACCATTCACAAGTTCCATTAATGTAGTCTACAAAATACTGATAAGGAGGAAGAGAAAGGCAATAAAATCGTGTCCATAAAACCAGTGACGCGAATAAAAGTGACCTGAAGGTTTGCTATTTTAATCTAAGAACGCATCCTTGTCCACCTCCAGGGGAAAGGGCTACGGTTCCGGAGCTCGATCACTGGGCATCTCCCCCTGGCAGGGGGCGCGCCCTAACTGGCCATCTGGAAGGGCTCCGGCTGGAAGCCGAAGAGCCTCTGGCCGTAGGGCTCGCCCTCACCCGGCAGCTTCGCGCTCGCAAACGGAAGGTAGTGGTCGCGGCCAAAGTGCTCACAGTGGAGACTGACCCAGTCCCGCTCCGAGCCGAATCGCTCGGCCTCGGCCAGGATACGGGTCAGCGCCATGATGTAGCTCAGTGCCATCTGCAGGGTCTCATACTTGGACAGCTTTTTATCCTGGCCCCACTGGGGCACCACCCTACGCAGGCGGTCGAACGCGGTGTTGAGCCCCTGCATTCGCCGGCGCTCGCGCGCGTTGGCCGCCAGGCGCCTGCGCGCCGCGCTCTCCAGCCGCCCAGCCCCGGCGCACGCACCCGCGCACTCCGCGCCGCCTGCGCACGCGGGCGCCGCGCGCGCTCCGGCCGCGGGGTTGCTGGGCTTGCAGGACTTCATCCCAGGCCGGAAGGAGGGCGGCTCTGAGCTCCCTCGCCCGCTCAGGACCTGCGCGCGAGCCGGTCTCTGGAGCCGCTCCGCAACGTGGCTCTTCTGAGCGAGTAAGTCATACACAAAGCAACTCGCGTGGAATCAGAGTTTACAGTGGGGAGTACGGGACCCCGCCTTCCGTCCTACTGGATAACCAGACTGCTGTCTCTTCACTTGCTCAAATTTAGGGGAAACTGAGGTGCTGAAGAGAAAGTCATTTTCCCAACGTGAGGTTGGAAAAGAGAAGGGAACCTTCTTGCTGCAGAATTTGGTGTGGCTGGTTTGGGGAAGATCTTTCAAGTCCTCTGGGAAAGCCCGAGACTTCTTTTTCAGGAAGACGAAATCTTTTCCAGATGCTCAGAGAGAGAAGGAGCGCTTTTTCCGCAGTAGCTGTCGGAGAGTGCTGGATGAATCTTTGAAGGAGGAGAATTTATAGCAGAGGGCTGAGGGAGGAAACAGGTGGTGGCAGGTGGGCGGGCGTCCCTCAGCTTCCATCTCAGCACCTTCCTACCCTGGGAACTGCAGGGGGGAAGGGGGACGACGCACAGCAAAATCCTGACATTACAGCCTTCGTCTGTTGAAGTTTCTCCAAAGCTATGTCGAACAGTAACACACCATCTGGAGTGGCCTGGCTGTCCCCAAAAGAATAACAGGGTGGGGGTGGGGAAAGAGCTTGGTCCATCTTTTCCCATATCAAGTAGCCGCTTATGTATCAAAAACTTAACCGAGGTTTTACATTTATTAGAAATTATTTGTGTGAACATGTTGGTCTTGGAATTAAGAGATATGTTAGAAGTTTAAGGAGAGTTAGCTTTGTCAAGATGTATGACATTTTTGGTTAATGCCGATCTGATATACTGACATTTTAATCTTAGCTATTAAGGAAGTTGGGACAAATTAGTAGGTCCTAATATTACAGACCTGAAATTCTACTGTCCAAATAATTTGGCTGTGTTCTGCAGAATAATTTATTGTAACATATCAAAAGATATTAATGGTATATCAAAAATATTCTAACTACATAGTTGGATTGCATGAGTTTGGTTACTTTGGATACTCAAAATTTATACTCTATTTCCCCTGAAAAAGGTTCATAAATGTTTTGGGAACATATATCGAGATGATAATCATCTAATTTGACATTTAAATCTCATAAAACTAATCATAATGCGCATGTATGTGCAAAATGAAAACAGCTAAGTAATTTGTGAGATTTTTAAAAATAATTCCTAATGGAAGTTTTTTTCCCCCATCCCATAAAGCCATAAATATTTCATACTACATGGATGTTTCAGTTGTATCAGCTGTCCTCAGGAACAATAACGAAGCACCATTTCCACTATTGATAATGATATGATTTATACAGAGAACCCGTTAATTTGATTCTCTCATCACAGCTTTTTTCTAGCTCTTAAGGAAAAGTAAAGTGGCAAAGACCAGCTCCGAATAGATTCAAGCCAGGATCATTTCTGGATTCTTCAGGAATACCAAGTACATTCTTTCTTCTTTTGAAATATGAATGATGTCAGCATTGTTCTCAGATATTTTTGTTTAATTCAGTTTTCAACAAACTCTAACAAAGCAGGAGTCTTTTTACTATAACTTTCTTCCCCCACCGTAGCCTCAGACTGAAACCCCATTGTGAATGTCCTGACTCTCCAAGTCCAGTCTTCCCATAAATAGTTGATTAATCCCCAGCTGAAGCAATGACAGTGAAATGAAGTTGAGTAGCAGGAAGACAATAGGATGCAATTGAACTTTAATGATCTCCAGGGTGACAGATGTTGAACACAGACTTTTGCACAGAGCCACTCAGCTCTGTTACTCTGAGTCCTAATAGTCTTGGTCAGGAATGGTAATTCTGTGACAGGAAAGACCACAGTATTTCATCATCAAAATGTCAAATATATTTTTTGAATTCTTATGGAAATCTGCTTTATTAATCCTATTATTTGTCATGTTCACATATCTCATCCCTTTCCCCAAGAAGTCTCCTCTGTGACACTCTTGGGAATGTTGCCCCACAAAACATACTGTGTGCTTCTCCTGGACTCTACTGATCAAAGTGCTAATAAGGTGTGATTTTGCAGGCCATATATTCATGTTTGGAGAGATTATAGCCTGTGTACTAAGAGAAGCAAAAGCACAACTTTTCCAAAAAGGAAAAATAGCAATATGCACAGAGCACATAAGAACATAAACTAGCAGATATCTATGACATGAATTGATCTAAGATAGAGATACATAGAGAACATTGCTATAATAAAGGGCCTTAGGAGTATACAGTGTGTAAAGTAAGACATTTCCTAAATGTATTCTGAAGGACAATTTATTAGTACTACAGAGAGGCCTTAGGGGAAAAGGATTTCATTGTTAAGCAAGTTTGGGAAACATATTTGCTATCTCCTGCTTGGAGAGACATGAAGCAAAATTAGTATAGTAAAGTTTCTGAGAAGTCCTAAGATAAAGAAACCTCCTGACTCCAGCATTTCTTAGACCTTTTTGAACACAGACCTTTTTTTCCCAGAAAAGCCTGTTCACAAAGATCCTTGGAATACACTTTTCAAACCTGCTCTAGTACCTCCCATTTATTTTATAGAGGAGAAGGTGTGTCATAGAAGCTAAACAGTATGCTCAGAGGTATTGAGCAACTTTATGACCGTATTAAAATATCCTGTGTCCTTTGATTTTAGAGGGTTTCAAATTATACGATCACTTAATATGAGCCATTCAGTTTATGGTAGGCAACTGAGATCCACCAGTGACTTCCCAAAGTCAGACAAGTCACTAGTGAAGGTTTCAGAAATAAAGTTAGAAATTGTGTACTTAAAGGACAGTGTTACTTATTTTATAACTCTAATGTCTAGCAGAGCACTTAGACATTGAAGGTTAATACACAAACTGAATGGCTAGAAAAATAAATTAGGTAAATGAGAGATAGATGCTACAGAATGAGTGCGTTCCTAGTGAATAACCCATATGAATGATTTGCATTCCTTCACCTCATAAAGAACATACACATTAGCTCCACATTTTGAATGCAAAATTAATTCTTACCAGAAAATACCACCAATTGAGCCAGAAGAACATGCATCTCAGAAATTCCCACTTTGTTTCTGTACTGAAGGGAACTGGCAGTTACTTTATATCTCGGGGTTGGCCAGAAATCAAAACTAGCAGATGGAGATGGGAGGAGAGGGAGACATAGAAGGAGTTTACACCTGTAGGAGTAGAAAAATAGGAGCAATATTATTTTAAAGATAGTTGACAAGGATGCAGGGGTTCCCATCCCAGGCCCCAGAAGTGATCACTCATCTCCAGAAAGTATGGGCTTACCACAGTGCCCCAGGTGATTCTCCAACCCCCATCGCTTCACACACTGCTTGAAAATTCTGACTTGACAGTCTGATTTAGTTTCTCCTCACCATGAGCGAGACTGACTTGCATGGTTTAGACTCTGCATTCACTCTTCTCCATAGTGGATCTTAGCCTCCTCTGAGAGGAGGAGGAGGGTCTTAGCCTCCTCCTCTGGGTTAAGCACCATCTTTGGAGTCAGTTTTGAGTCCTGTATCTCCTGTCAGCTAGCCGTGTGCCCTTACACAGATCACTTCTATTTTTCCATCTGCAAAGTGGAATCATAATACCTACCTCAAAGGGCAGTAGAGAGCATTAGATGAGACTGTAGCTGTAAAGAACCTGCCTGGTCCCTAAGGAAGTCACTCTTTAAATGACAACTAATGCTTCATGTTGTGAGTAGATTTTACAAATGATAATGAAAATGAACTTAATGAATCATTGTTTGAATCTTTTATACATAAAGCTACAGTTAGTCATGATGTGAATCCCAGCTGTGCAATCTTAGGCAACTTACTTAACTTCCGTATGCCTCTTAACTTAATCTGTTAAAGAGAGGGATAATAATAGAACCAATTTACAGATTTGGTATGAGGATTAGATAGTTAATTTTTGTAAACACTTAGGTCTGTGTTTGGCATACAGGTAAATGTGGTACAGGTGCTTATTTGGGTACATAAAATGACCTGTGGCAATTGTTCAAGATGTAGATTAGCCTCCCCTCCTTTCTGCTCACTTTTGCTTTATTTTCCTTCTCTTCCATAGGAGCAGGAACAGGGAGAGAGGAGTAAATTGAAAGGAGTTCCTTTTCCCTTTTGCTGCTCAGGGACTTACTGGCTAGTAAATTTGGGGATTGTATTATAGTTTGAGGTTCAATTTTGTAGTTACAGACACATATTTTAAAGTGTTAATTTCAGGGGATGCTCTATTTTTCCAGTGACTGGAATATTTGCATTCACCATCCAGGGCCTTCCTTTCCTGGTACTGAGGTCTTTTTGAGAAGACAAATCAGTTATGATTTCTTTTCATGAGTCTAGAAGCAGAACAAAGGGAATCAATCCAAGGGATGGGCTGCACTGTTCTATGGTAAATTTGGACCAGAAGCTGTTTTTCAGAATGCCTTTCCCTGTGTCATTCTGGATTTGAGGTGGGCCAAAGGAAGTTACATGAGCTTTGGGAAGCAGAAGTGAAGTCAACATGTTCTGAACATTATTGCAGGTTAGAGGCCATGAAAAACAGACATAAGTGTGCACCTAAATTCCTGTTTGTTCTTGAACTTTTTCACTGTGTTCCTACTCCTCCCTCCCGACTGCCAGCTCTACTGCACACCTCCCCACCTAGTCTTATTTCAGCCCCTGGAAATACATGCCTCCCAGACCCAACTGCAAGCTCTTCCTCATTCACTCAAGCCAGGGTTGCTTAGTGACTATTCCTTGATGCTTCAACAACCCCTTCTAGACCCTTGCACTCTCAGCCCCTTGCCCTATTGTGTAAGTCATCATACTTATAATAAATTCCTTCTTCCATAGTCCACACAGTGGCCCCATTTCACTGGTTGAACCCTGGACTGGTACAAGGAATCTTTTCTCCAGGCAACAGCAAAATCACAGGACCCATCCCTGCCTCCCAGCGAAGACCCTATACAAAGGTGTCTCCTCGTCTGTGTATCCACCAGTAATTATTGTTTCCATCTGTTCAACCCTGTGCCAGACAACATCAGGGATGACAGCCTTTAGCCTAATGGAATTCACAATTCAGTTGTGGAGATAAGACCCTACACCCATCAAAAAACTAACCCTGAGTCATAAACCAGTGTTATAGTCCCCAAACAGCACACAAGACGTCCATTAGAGTATGTGAGAAGATTAGAAATTCTGCTGATATTTATTTTATCTCATTTTTAAAATTTCTATCTTGGGGCATATTTATGGCACACAAAATATAAAAACGTATATTTATATATGAGTATATACCAGTGTTGTTGGTTTTTTTCTCTGATAGGAGCGTATGATCAGAAAAGCTGGGACCACTGTCCTAGGCATGAGACAGTATGTGATTAGTACCATTAGGGGCTCAGAGCAGAGAGATTTTACTGTGGCTCTGGAGGAAGAAGGATTTTGGCTGGTGACCCCAGCCTTCTGACATCATCTCTTACTGCTGCCCTCTCAAAAGGCTGTTCCTCCTCCACATCCCATGCTTTCCCCCACCTTGAAGCTTCTTCTCTGGTTGCTCCCTTGGCCTCAAATACAGTTTCCCCAGATCTCCCCCAGATTTCTCCCCACTCCCAGGTGGCTTCGTCATGTCATTCAACTCCTGTTCTATCTGATGCTTTATGTCCTTCGCTCTTTGGCAAATCCAGGGGTTTCGTCTGTACTATTCCTAGCTGTATCTTTAGTATGTAGAATTGTGTCTAGCTCATAACAGATGCTCAAAAAATTTTGTTGAGGGATGCCTGGGTGGTTCAGTTGGTTAAGCCGCTGCCTTCGGCTCAGGTCATGATCCCAGGGTCCTGGGATCAAGTCCCACATTGGGCTCCTTGCTCAGCGGGGAGCCTTCTTCTCTCTCTGCCTCTGCCTGCCACACTGCCTGCTTGTGTTCTCCCTCCCTCTCTCTTTCTCTGACAAATAAATAAATAAAATATTAAAAAAAAAAAAAGAAATTTGGTTGAAAAAAAAAAAAAGAAAGGAGGAAGAAAAGGTAGATGAAGGGACGCCACACACAAAGGGAGAGTAGACACTGTTCCACTAGGAACACAGCTCTTTTTTTCCTGCTCAAATGGACTCTTTTGGGGGAAATTGTGCCCTCCAAAGCAGTGGCAATAGACCTGCTGCTTTTGTTTCTGCTCTGAAATTGTGGTATTCGCTGTTTCACAGTGAGCAGGTGGCTGACTTCCCCAAAGGTGGCTCTTATTACAATCCAGGTTTCAGGCAGTACCTGAGTCAGCTCACAGTTAAAGCCCAGAGGCCTTGCTGGCCCAGGCCAGCCGCTGATACCCACTCCCTGCCCCAGGGGGAAGTGGTTTTCTCTCTATTTTAGTTGATGTTGCTTTTTAGTTTCTTTGTGCAATTTCAGCAGCTTGGCTGAACAAGTTTTTCTAAATGTCCGAAGACTTGGGTCTTTTAATTCCTGTGTTCCTGTTCCGCCTTACCATCATGGTGAGTCTTACTTTCCTGTCTGTGCCCCAGCCTCCTACTGACCTTCACTGAGCAGGGAGCAAAAAGAGGTCATGCCTAGCTCACTAGATATCTATACCAGTCAGATTCCTGGCTGTCTCCAAGTGGTATCCAGCATTGGTAGTCGTAGGAGTATATGTGCTATCCTATTCCTTTGGCAACATATACCAATTTGTTTCATTGTTTCAAACTTTCATTTATTCAGATATTTAGTGAAATTACTATGTGCCAGGTGCTAGAAATAGAGTTGACCACAGTGCAAAAATCTCTACCCTCAAACTGGTATTGTTGGTATCTTCTTATGAATTCATTTCCTATTTCTCCAAATAAGTTATAAGTTCTTTGAGGGAAGGGGCAAATTTCAGAATACCTGGGTCTTGCTAGAGTGTTTGATAAATATGGGTTAGCTGCTTGGTTGACTGAAGTTTTTATTCAGGCTGACCTTAAGCTAAAGAAACCAATGTCATCACCATAAATAAAGTAATGCCTTCAGGTAACACTAAATGGTTACCAGGCATTAATTCCTATCTTGCTGTTTACCTCACAATACCATTTGCGTAGGGGTTGTTAGAATCTTCATTTTGTGACCAAGACAATTCAAAGCCCTGATTAAACCAAACTGCATAGCCAGTGAGTAGATTTGAAACCCAGTTCTCTTTCTCCCTAGAGCGCACGCTCTGTGCTGCACTAGGTCTTGTGATGTTAGGGACAGGGCCTTAGTGCACCCCAGTGCCTAGTATTATGGCCGGCACATAGCGGATGTTCATTAAAGGTGCTGAGACTTATGTGCACCACTGTGTCAGTTCCAACCTGTCTTAGCCCTCCTTAAGCGTAGGCAGCGAGACTGGTAGCTTGCAGGCACAGATTAGCCTATTTCCGTGAACCAAATCTTAGGTTTCCTTGGAGCTCCATCTCCTACTAAAATTTAGAATTAGTACCTCGCCCTGAGCTTGGTATCTGATGTACCTGGGAGAGAATCAAAGGTTCCTGAGGACTTACTGAGTTTACCCTTCCTCTTCAGACCCTCCTGCAATTACATCTTTTCGCACACACACACACACACACACGCAGTATGCCCTCCTCCTTAGATTCCTAAAGGCCTGTCCTGACCCTCAGTGTGGTTAATGAGATCCCTCATTTACCACGATCTCTCTCTTCCCAGGACGTGGACACTTGCTGTTCTCACAGCAGAGGACTCATGGCCTGCTTCAACCCACATACACCTCCCTAGCCCCAGGACTTGTCATCTCCACATCTCACCATACCTATAGCTTCTTGCTTCTGCATCTCCTCACATATCAGATTCTTGGATGTCAATACCAAAAGAGAGAGAGCCTAAGTTTTCAATACCTCTCTGACCTTGGGCTTCTGACCATCCCCCTCATAAGCCAAGTTCACCAGAGTCAGCTCTTCCAACCCTGGTCTTGCTGTTTACCTCTCACCACTGCCTCTTCTTGAGGCTTCAGGGACCCAGACAGCTGAGCACCTTGTGCTTTACCAGTTATGCAACCACTGCCGGCTGTATTGCTCTAATGCCAAGTGATGCCCATAGCCCCCTTCCTCCAGCACATCCATCGTATTCCCCAGGAGCTAAAGCCCACTTTCCATATAATCTGTCACTCTAAGTCACATGAATCACTAAGCAGATTTGCTTTGCTACTAACTGATGAATATTTATTTGGGGCCTATGAAACATAGGTTTGTGCCTCCATGCCCCATGATGGTATGCAGGATACAGGTAAGTCATCTCAGATGGAAGCCAAAAGTTTACTTTAATACTTGATGACTTGGGGCGCCTGGGTGGCTCAGTGGATTAAGCCGCTGCCTTCGGCTCAGGTCATGATCTCAGGGTCCTGGGATCGAGTCCCGCATTGGGCTCTCTGCTCAGCAGGGAGCCTGCTTCCTCCCTCTCTCTCTGCCTGCCTCTCTGCCTACTTGTGATCTCTCTCTGTCAAATAAATAAATAAAATCTTAAAAAAAAATACTTGATGACTTTAGGCCAAGCAATACGCCTAGAACACAACTTTTCTGCAAAAGCCCATTATGAGAACCTCTTATCAATTCAATCTCCTCAGTATCCCCAGACTCGAGTGGGTCAAAGAAATTCCAAAGTGCTGATTCTAGCTCCCAGTGCCCTCTTTCTCTCATGACTCACTTTACCCAGAAGATAAGCTTTATTGGTTTCCCAAAGAGGATTCTGAAACTGTTACCCTTCAACAAAGAAAAGAAAATTCTGGTTTTAACAAAACTATACAGGCTTTTTACTGTAGGACTTTTCAGACCTTTTACTATGATCATGGTCCTTCTCAGGATGAGATATATGGAGTTTCCCAAATTATGTGGCCATAGAAACTCTTCATCTTGGAGGATATCCAGAGAGCAGTATCCAAGCACAATCCATAATCTTACATTTCAGGAAGAGACTATCTTAAAACATTTTAGCATTTGATTTTTTAAAAAAATATCTGTATATTTTGGGGTACCTGGGTGGCTCAGTCAATTAAGGATCTGCCTTCAGCTCAGGTCATGATCTCAGAGTCCCTGCTCAGTGGGAAGTCTGCTTCTCCCTCTCCCTCTGGTCCTCCCCCAGCTTGTACACTCATATGCTTTCTCCATCTCTCTCAAATAAAAATCTTTTAAAAATATGTGTATCTTTATACTCAAAAGTCTAACTTGCAGTTCTGAAATTAATGAACTAATTCCTTCTCCACTGCATTCTAGTCATTCTTTTGAGTCCTGAAGATATCTCTTACAAAGTTACTTGAAGCATGCAAATTCTCTGGTAATTCCAATGGTTAGATGGCTGTGCTGGGAGATGTTGAGGCTGGAAAAATTTTCAGGGCAAAAAACTAGCTGTCAAGGAGGGTGATCAGAGGTTCGCTGCTCAGTCAGGACAGATTTTGAATGAATATAAAGGGACCCAGAAAGGAAGGAAGTGCCAGTAGAGAGAAGGGCATTGGTGGCAGGGTCAGATTCAAACTTTCCCAACCCACAGTTTATTGCCCAAGTCCTCCTGGTGGACCTGTGCCTGCAAATAACCCACCTCTGTTATTTGAGTGCTTCTAATTACTGTTCAGTTAACCCACTAGAAAGAGTTAAGAGACAGAAGCAAATACTGTACCTCCTGATGGAAAAACACAACATTACTAGTATACCTACTAAAAATTTGTACCTGAATGTTATTAGTCCTCTATATCTAACAATTTGCCTAACATTTAGAAGACAGACATGTTAAGAGATACTGTAGGGAGGCAATCAGCAGAATCCTCCAGAAGCGTGGAGAAAGTTTTGGTGAATCATGTGGTCTATGGGAAGCTAAAATAGTACCACTCATATTCTGAGTGGCTCCTACAGAAGTGAAGTTGGATTGTGCCAAAGGTAGCCATCTGGAAGTAATCTGATCATGGCCATGGGGAGAGAATGAACTCCATTGCCAGAAAAGAGAAGAAATTGAAGGGGACTTGTGTCTTTAGCTGTGCTGTGGAGTTAACCAACCCTTGGTGATATCATATGGGAAGTCTCCCTATTTGAGGGAGCTGGGAGACTTTGATCTCTTGCTCTGGAATATTACCTATCTTCAGAGTTGTCATTGATAAAAGGACCCAACCTCACATTTGGATCCTCAGAGGAAGCTCTTTGGAGAAGATGGGGCTAGAGCCTTCCCAGTCTGAATCAGCATCTGAACATGGACTAGAAGGATGGATCCTTTGGAAGAAGCCATTTCTAGTAGTAACGGAAGGAAACCCTTGGCCTGCTCACTGGATGATTGGCATAACTGAGGCTGTTCCAATTAATCACTGAAGGTAATATTGTAGTTCATAATGAATAAAATGGGGGCACCTAGCTGGCTCAGTCAGAAGAGCATGCAACCTTGAGCTCAGGGTCGTGAATTTGGGTCCCATGTGGGGTATAGAGATTACTTAAATAAAACTTAAAAAAAAAATTTAGGGGGACGCCTGGGTGGCTCAGTTGGTTAAGCAGCTGCCTTCGGCTCAGGTCATGATCGCAGTGTTCTGGGATCGAGTCCCACATCGGGCTCCTTGCTCGGCAGGGAGCCTGCTTCTCCCTCTGCCTCTGTCTGCTTGTGCTCGCGCTCTCTCTCCCTCTCTCTCTGACAAATAAATAAATAAAACCTTTAAAAAAAAAAAATTTAGGTATGCCTGGGTGGCTTAGTTGTTAAGCGTCTGCCTTCAGCTTAGGTGATGCTACCAGGGTCCTGGGATTGAGCCCCACATTGGGCCCTTGCTCGGCGGGCAGTCTGCTTCTCCTTCTCCCATTCCCCTGGCTTGTGTTCCCTCTCTTGCTCGCTCTCTCTCTCTGTCAACTCTCTGCCAAGTAAATAAAATTAAAAAAAAAATTTTTTTAGTGTACTTGGCTTCATGCATCTGTGTGGCTTAGATGAGCCCAAGACCCTTTTTCAGAGACCTTTGACATTTGAAGGAATAGCACTGTAATGTCACCTATTCTTGAGGAAGCCAACTTGGTCATTTTGTGGAGGCCTAGCCTTCCAGACACAGATGTAAATCACTTAGCCAAGGAACAAGTCCAGCTGGCTAGCCACCTGGTACATGCATCTCCAGGTAGTCTTATAGGTCTCATGGTTGAAGATGCCTTTTATGAGGGAAATTTTAAGTTAAGAATGATATTCTCAAGGTTGGAAAACCCAAAAGTTTTCCATTAAACCACTTGCAAACATCATAAACCTACTGTACAAAATTCACCACTCTCTACCTCTTTTTAAAAAGTTTTCAGTAGGAAACAGTATCACTTAAGGTTATTGCAGAAGGAAAAAGGAAAACAGAACCAGTCTTTAAGCAAAATGGAGACAAGAAATGATGTGAGGAGTAGCTGACCAAATCAAAAGAAGCTTAACGTATTCTCTGGCAGGTGAATGAATGAAGGTGACCTGGGACCTGAGGAGCCCTTGCTCTTGGTCCTAGAGCACTATCATGAGATGACTGCCCAGCCCAGTCAAGTTTTCAAATACCCGGGAGAGAGAATTGGACTGACCAGCCTGTCAGGTGTCTCTAGCTTTGGCTAGGGAACAACAATGGAGTCATCAGGGGCTTGGTTGTGACCAGAAGCCACTGCAGTTTGTGTCTGTTAGAGAAAGGGGTACCCTTTCATCCTGCCCCAGTGATGGGGATTCAGCTGAAGCTGCAGATAAGGGAGAAAGTAACCAGGCGTCTCAGGGAAGCTGCAGTTTGGGCTGTAGCACAGTTTCTATGAGCACTGCTGCTCTCTGTTCATCTGAGAGAACTGGCCCTTCTTCCCCTGTCCTCTTCCCCCAGCCGCACCCAGAAGCGGGGCTCCTTGCCCCTGTTTGTTCCCTTGGTGTCCGTTGCAATGAAACTGTCTTTGATGGGGGAAAGGAAGCCTTGTGGTACATATGGCCAGGCATGCCCACCTCCAGCAGAGTTTTGGCCCTGAAGAAAGCAACCCCATCCCCAGCTACACAAAAGTTTTTCTCCCTTAAGTCATCACTAGATCCTGATTACCCAGCTCTCTCGGGGGAGTGACCTACCTAAGGAATGTGACAGAAGCTGTTACATGACTCTGCTGGGTTCCCTGGAGTTCTGGTTCTGATTGGACCAGAGACTGGCATGAAGTCCTCCTAACACAAGAACCCATTCATTACAGGGTAAATCAAAATATGTGCCTGGATCTTCATCTCTTTGTTGAAAAACAAGAAAGACTAGTGAGTCCAAACAGGGGAGAAATGAGCAACTTGAAGACTTCCCATACAGCTTTAAGACTATGGACTTCCATTGTAAAAATGTTAACATTCAAGATTTTAAAACCAGCACTACTCACTTGGTTCCTGCATATTTATTTAACATGTCTATCTTACTCATATTTGGCTAGAATTTTCATTAATGTCTTTTTTTGCCATTTTTAGTACCTGAGATTTATGAGGAAAATGAGGCTTAGAGGGGTTAGAAACTTGTCCCAAGTTCCTTCTGCTGGTGAGTGATGGAACCTGAATTTGTCTGACTGCAGAACATAGCGTCTTAACCACTCTAAAATCTATGTCAGCCCAGGGCGCCTGGGTGGCTCAGTGGGTTAAAGCCTCTGCCTTTGGCTTGGGTCATGATCCCAGGGTCCTGGGATTGAACCCTGCATCGGGCTCTCTCCTCTGCGGGAGCCTGCTTCCTCTTCTCTCTCTCTCTCTCTCTGCCTGCCTCTCTGCCTACTTGTGATCTCTGTTTGTCAAATAGATAAATAAAAATAAAATCTTTAAAAAAATAAAATAAAATCTATGTCAGTCCAGAGAATACTGGCTTACTTAACATGGCATCAGAACATTGAACATAATGATCCAATTTTGCCACATGCAGAGGAGCCCACATGTCTCCCTCAGGCTGGAGATGATGTGGTAGGCTTTGGGAGCTTACATGTATTGCATTTGTGGTCAGACCTCCAGGCCTTGGATAAATAGTGGCTAACCCCACCATTACTATAGTCTGGCTTAGCCTGAAACCAGGCTCCAACCCTAGCCTCTACAAAACAAAACTCTTTAATTCAATTTATCGATGGGCTGTGAAGACATCAGACTCCATTGGAACAATCCTGGGAGGCTGCTCTGAGCTCTGCCCTTCCCATTAGGGGCTGTAAGTTTGTGCAAACAACCATAAAATTAAACCCACCCAGGGAGGGACATTGATTTCCAATTGGCATAGTTTGCCAGATGCTGTTTGGTCTAAGAACTGCTTGACCTCTACTAGTGACGCCACCTGCCCTTGGCTTTACAGGGTGTGTTCCCAGCAGGGAAGGCCTCTCCACTAATGCTTGCCACTGGAACTTGGGCTGAAGGCATGGTGGGTTCCCCATATGTTGCAGGGGAGAGGCCAGCCACACCCGGATTTGGATTCACCCTCTTATCCAATCCTGGGACTAAAGCTGCCCCCAGGAGATTACAGACGCTCCCACCCCCAACTAATTAAATAGGTGGCCTCCTGCTGCTAAAAGGGAATGAGGGCGGAAAGACAGAGGATGCCTGATTTAACTACGACCTGGGTAAGGAGCTCAGCCGCTGGACCCAGAAATCACCCATGCGTGCCTAAACAGTCTCTAATGGGTTAGGGTGGTTCCTATGCCTGAGACCTAGAGTTCTGTTTATTCTCAGCGTGCTTTGTAGTTTTCAAATCTCATAGTCCAAAACGTTTATTACAGAAGCTTTCCATGTTATTAAAAACAAAATTACCTATTAATGAGTGTATCTTACAATTGATACTACACACTAATCCTTGTGTTAAAGCACTGGAATAAAAGTGACTATACAAAGACACTATTTTTTTCTCCTGGGACAACCTGAAGATGATTCTTCCACTTCATACCCACACACACGCGTGCGTGCACACACACATACACAAAGAGCAGGCTTCTGGGTTCAAAGCTAACTGTCTACCTAAATTACTAGTGCTACATCTAAATGTCCATGCAATTATGTTTATTTAGAAGCTAAAATCATGGCTTGGATTAAGGAAAGAAACCTTTTAGAGCTTCTCGGGAGTTCAGCCTACAAGTGAGTTGTTAGTTGCTCTGTTTTCCATTCTGTTTTTGCTACAAATCAGTTAAAAGGAAAGAGGACCTGAGAGGCAAAGAGGAAGACAGTTGTGATAATAGGAAATTGGTCTAAATTAAAATGATACTAAGTCACAGCACAACTTGGCCTCTTAGCCACCAACTTTTGACATTCTAATTAGGGTAAATGGTTATGCAAATCTAGTCTGTCACTCATGTCCCCCCTAGCCAGAGTGCCTGTGATTGTTTAAGTGAGGACTGTTGATGGCATAATTAAAGCTCTCCTAAAAATTAATTGGGAATTGGAGGACAACCTCCAAAGATGCCCTAATTTGTGATCAGCCCGGCACAGCTGTCCTTTTGTCCTGCCCGCCACTAGGACGCCTTGAGTTTCCCCATCAAGTGTAATAGAATGTGACACTCGAGGTGTTCTCAAGCCTTGGTCCACAAAATGGAGTGGAAGACAGACCAACAGGAGTCTGCAGCACCCAGGGTCACCTCCTGGATAGGTTCAACTGGGGAAACAGGGTTTCAGGTGAATCCAAACACAGAACACAAAACACTTGGGGTTGGGGGTGTATGCGAAACAAAATTGGTCATGAGTTGATAAACATCAAAGCTGCATAATGAATATAGAGTGGAAGGGACTGGGAGGAGTAATTATGGTATTTCTTTGCTTTTGTGCACTTTTTAAATTTTCCATAATACAAAAAATTTAATGCATACACTACTTTTAAATTACTTAAACAAGGAGGCTACAAGACTGAGGTGGTTCTAATGCCTTAGCCCCTGTATAAGCAAATCAAGACCTAAGCCTGTAAATGCCTCGAGGTTAAGAAACCAAAACCTAAGGACAACCAGTCATAAACAGCCAACTAGACTTTCACAAATAATGCAGCTCCTTAAGCTATAGCCAATCAAATAATTTACTTGCTCTGCTTCCAAGTCTTTTCTATAAACGTTTGGCCCATAGCTCCTGTTGGTGGAGCATTTCTAACCACTTTCTGGTTTAGCACTGCCAGACTGGAATTGATTTTTGCTCAAACTCATGAAATTTTTAATATGCCTCAGTTTATCGTTTAAATATCATGTGTAAATGCCATCATGAGGAGGAAGTTCTTGGTAGCCAAAATCAACTTCTGGTTTTACTTTTTTTTTTTAAAGATTTTATTTATTTATTTGACAGAGATCACAAGTAGGCAGACAAGCAGGCATAGAGAAAGGCGGAAGCAGGCTCTCCGCAATCCCAGGACCCCGGGATCATGACCTGAGCCGAAGGCAGAGGCTTTAACCCACTGAGCCACCCAGGCACCCCATGGTTTTACTCTTAAAGGAGAAGAGTCAAAGTAACGAATCCTAAAAATGGGTATGCTGTTCTAGTACTTTTTTTTTTTTTCCAAGATTTTACTTATTTATTAAGAGACAGAGAGGGAGAGTGTGGGGAGGAGCAGAGAAGGAGGGAAAGAGAATCTCAGGCAGACTCAGGGCTCAATCTCATGACCTTGAGGTCATGACATGAGCTGCCACCCAGGTGCCCCTGTTCTGGTATTTCTTATCAAATCCAGCACATCCCCACATCCAGCCCTGACTCTTCCCAGCTTTGCCCTAGCTGGGAATGAAGAGCAAAGACTGAGGAAAGACTAGGAGAGAAATGGGGCCAGATGAGAGATGGACAAGGGGAAGCTGGCTGAGTGGGTGTCAAGAGTGAGATCCCCAGGGGAGCCTGGATGGCACAGTAGGTTAGGTGTCTGACTCTTGATTTTGGCTCAGGTCATAGTCTCAGGGTCATGAGATTGAGCTCCACTTCAGTCTCCAAGCCCTGCTTAAGATCCTCTCCCTTTAAAAAAGAAAGAAAATGGGCACCTGGGTGGCTCAGTGGGTTAAGCCTCTGCCTTCAGCTCAGGTCATAGTCCCATGGTCCTGGGATGGAGCCCCGCATCAGGCTTTCTGCTCAGCAGGGAGCCTGCTTCCTCCCTCTCTCTCTGCCTGCCTCTCTGCCTACTTGTGATCTCTGTCTGTCAAAAAAATGAATAAAATCTTTAAAAAAAAAATAAATCCCCCCCCCAAAAAAAAAATAAAGAAAAAAAGGGAGGGGCTCCTGGGTGACTCAGTCATTAAGCGTCTGCCTTCAGCTAAGGTCATGATCCCAGCGCCCTGGGATCCAGCCCCATATCAGGCTCCCTGCTTGGCGGGAAGCCCGCTGCTTCTTCTCCCGCTCCTCCTGCTTGTGTTCCCTCTCTTGCTGTCTCTCTCTCTCTCAAATCTTTTTAAAAAGGGGTAGGGGGAAGTGAGATCCCCAGATAATCTACCCAAAGGAGAATTGAGAGTTGGTTATGAAATTAATTCTGTGTCATAAACAAAACAAAACAAACACAATCCCATTTGACTTTAAAAAAAAAACTTGGAGTGCCTGGCTGGCTCAGTCAGTTGAGCATCTGACTCTTGGTTTTGGCTCAGGTCATGATCTCAGGGTTGTGAGATTGAGCCCCACAAAGGGCTCTGCACTTACCAAGAGTCTTCTTGGAATTCTCTCTGTCCCTTTTCCTCTGTCTCTCCTCCCCCCAAATACATGAATATATCTTAAAAAAAAAAAAAAAGAAAAAGAAAAGAAAAGAAAAAAGGAAAGAAAAGAAAGAAAGAAAAAGAAAATAAGGAAATTTTAAAAATAAAAAGTGCCTCATAGTCAAGGGCAAATTCTCTCATGATTAACAAGCCTGCCTTGGCTTCCATGACTTAAGATGCAACGGGAAAAGCAGTTGGTAGCTTCAGTCCTAACAGTGGAGGTTTCTGAAAGACAAGAGCCCCTTGGCTACAGGAATTATAGTGCAGGATAGCTGCAGGCTTTGGAGATCCCCCATCTACCCCCATACAAAATGATGCTCTTTTCTTTATCTTTTATAAAAATATCCACATCTGGGGTGACAGTAATTAATGAGCTAGTAAAAAGTTGTCCCGGCCAGTGTTTCCTAGCTTTGTTAGGAAAACTGGAGAGAACTAGCTTTGTTAGGAAAACTGGAGAGAACCAGTGTGGGCTAATTAATTGGTCTTCAGGTAGTAACTAAATCAAAGGTGTCTTGGGTACCCCGGGAAGCCAGAGTCTCCTCTTGCCTGAAAATCAATCAGGGAAAGATTGATGAAGGGCTGCTAAGGTCAGGCTTAGAAACACAAAACCATCTGCCAACTCTCTAGGGCTGGTACCTGCAGTCGAGCAATTTTAGAAGAACAGGTGTTCACATTTAACTTACCTCTTCTTTTCTTTTATGCTGAAATCATGATTTTAGCTAGAAAGAGCCTCCAGTTGGTTAGTGAAATTCACAAACTGTCTATTGTAACTTAAAATAACCTGGCCCAGAGGTATTGTGATAACCTCAACTGCCTCTTGCACAAAGTCATAAACCACTCAACTCTTGACAGTAGCTGCTCTGGCCTCTCTAAAAGCATTTGAGAGTATCAAGAAACAGTGATTCAAGGTATTGCCTTAAAAGGGCTGATATAGCCACTCTGGAAAACAGTATAGGGGTTCCTCAGAAAGTTGAAAATAGAGTTGCGAGATTGAGCCCCACAAAGGGCTCTGCACCACTTACCAAGAGTCTTCTTGGGATTCTCTCTGTCTCTTTTCCTCTGTCTCTCCTCCCCCCAAATACATGAATATATCTTAAAAAAAAAAAAAAAAGAAAAGAAAGAAAGAAAAGGAAAATAAGGTCATACCCTATGACCCAGCAATTGCACTACTGGATATTTACTCCAGATACAACTATAGTGATCTGAAGGGGCACGTGCACCCCAATATTTATAGCAGTAATGTCCACAATAGCCAAATGATGGAAAGAGCCCAGATGTCTATCAACAGATGAATGGATTAAGAAGATGTGGCATATATATACAATGGAATATTATGCAGCCATCAAAAAACCAAAATCTTGCCATTTGCAATGACATGGATAGAACTAGAGGGTATTATACTAAGCGAAATAAGTCAATCAGAGAAAGACAATTATCATATAATCTCACCGATACGAGGAATTTGAGAAACAAGACAGAGGATCATAAAGGAAGGGAAGGAAAATTCAAACAAGATGAAACCAGAGAGGGAGACAAACCGTAAGAGACTCTTAATCTCAGGAAACAAGCTGAGGGTTGCTGGAGTGGAAGGGGGTGGGAGGGATGAGATGGCTGGGTGATGGACTTTGGGGAGTGCTATGGTGAGTGCTGGGAATTGTGTAAGACTGATGAATCACAGACCTGTACCCCTGAAACAAATAATACATTATATGTTAATTTTTTAAAAGGGCTGCTATAGACTGAATATTTGTGTCTCCCCAAAATTTATATGTTGAAACTTTATCTCAAATGTGATACTATTTGGAGATGAGGACTTTGGGAGATAATTAAACCATGAGGACAGAGCCCTCATGAATGAGATTAGTGCCTTTATAAAAGAGACGTTAAAGATCTCCCTTGTTCCTCCCACCATGTGAGGACACAGTGAGAAGAACACCATCCATGAACCAGGAAGCAGGCTCTTAGCAGACATCAAATCTACCCTCATCTTGGACTCCAGAACTATGAGAAATAAATGTTTGCTGTTTGTAAGCCTCCTAGTCTATGGCATTTTGTTGCAGCAGTCCAAACAAACGAAGACAAAGAGCTAAGCCAAGGAACACTGCTTTGCTCTGTAAGTGTGGTACAAATTCAGTGGCCCATCCACTTTGCAAAGTATGCTTGTGAGCCCCCATGTCTTTAAAAGCTGACACTTTAATGTTTCTTTCTGGTTCATGGAAAGTCTCTTCTGGTTCTAGGCTAAGAACATTTTCAAAAGTTTTTGATAATGATCTATAAGCACATCCATTATGTTAGTTGATGACAGTCCAGTGACGGGAGTTGCCCTTCCTCTATATATAAAAAAAATTTTTAAGACTCAGGATTTACACCAAACTTCATTCTTTTTTTTTTTAAAGATTTTTTTATTTACTTGACAGAGAGAGGTCACAAGTAGGCAGAGGAAGGCAGAGAGAGAGGAGGAAGCAGGCTCCCCACTGAGCAGAGAGCCTGATGCGGGGCTCGATCCCAGGACCCTGGGACTATGACCTGAGCCGAAGGCAGAGGCTTAACCCGCTGAGCTACCCAGGCGCCCCCCAAATTTTATTCTTTTAAATAAAGGTATTCCTTGTTCCTGCTAACCATTTATGTCCCAATTTCCCCAAGAATATGGGAATTATTTTTCCAAGTATGGCTGTAGTCTCATAGGCTTTTATTATAATGTGACATTAATAATCCTCCATCAAGGGGTGGGATTTGTGTTCCTGCCCCAGGAGCAAAAGTAAAACTATGTGACTAATGTGGTCATAAAAGGGAATGCAAGTTCCACTTGACTCTCTTGAGGCCTTGGGGACCAAGCTGGCATGGAGGAAGTCCAGCTATCCCTGAGGAGGGGAAGGGTAAACTAGTAAGGATCAGAGGTGGAAGGAAAATTTATTATTCAGAACTCCTACAGATCAATAAGTAAAATGCCCAATAGAAAAATGGACAATGAATTTTAAAAGATGTTTCACAATAAAAGAATTAGAAATTGCCAATAAACTAAAATATGTTCAACTTCACTAATAAACTAGACATGGAAATTAAAACCTCAATGAGGTATATGTAGCCCACCTACCAACCAGACTGGCAAAAAATGTTAAAAATCTGACCATACTAGGGGTTGGTGAGGATGTGACACAATGGGAACTGTTGTATGGGAGAGAGGATTGTCTGTAAATTGAAACAACTGCTTTGGAAGCCAGTTAGTAGGTATCTACAAAAGCTGAAGATATGCAGAGCCTGTGACCCAGCAAGCCTGACACTGGGTACATACCATAGAGAAAATTTTGCATGTGTACATTGTAACAAAGAAGAATTCATAGCAGCATTTTTGACAAAAACTAAAGCAAGGAATAACTAAATACATAGGTTGTGATATGTTCTTTCAAATGGCATGCTATACAGCAAGACAAATGAACAAATTTTGGCTGCACATAAAAATGTAGATGATTCTCACAAACATATTATGGAGCAAAGAAGATACAAAAGAACACATACAGAATGATTTCGTTTGTGTAAAGCCTGAAAATAAACCATTTTGGAATAATACAGATACAGGTGAGACGCCTGGGTGGCTTCGTCAGTTAAGCATCTGCCTTCAGCTCAGGTCATGATTCTGGGGGCCTGGGACTGAGTCTCACATCGGGCTCCCCTTCTCCCTCTGCCTACTGCTACTCCTGCTCCTTCTCCCCCCACCCCAAATAAACAAACAAAATCTTTAAAAAAATTGTCTGATGAAAATCACTCAGATAAAATACTGGGGGAAATATTTCCATACCTGTGACAGGTAAAATCGTAATATATGAAGTGTTTTTACAAACTGATAACAAAATGCAATTGAAAATAGGCAAAATATATTAATAGAGAGTTCAGAGAAGAGAAGGTGCAAATGGCAAGTATATATCAAAAGATGCTTAACTTCCCTAATCAGGTAAATGCAAATTAAATAACAATGAGCTATCACTTATCAGATTAGCAAAATTCTGACAATGGGCTTGTGGTAAAAAGGATGCAGTGTTAGTGGCAATGTGAACAGCTGCGTTTTTTTGGAAAGCTACCTGAATATCTACTAAAATGAAAAATACATACGTTCCTCAAACCGGAATTGCCTCTCTCATCCTACCCTCAAGAAATAAAAGTACCAGAACATTAAAAAATAAAATAAATTTTCTCTCTGTAGTACAGCTTGTAATGGTAAAAATCTGGAAATAAAGGAAAAGTCTTCAATAGGAGATTGAGAGGACTGATGATCAAATAAATTGTGGAACAGTTAGTATGTGGAAAAATGTTCAACCATTAGAAAGAATAGGCTGGAGAATGAGCTAAAAGATCTAAAACGGTTGACTGTTGCATGAAAAAAGATGTAGAGAGGTATAGACACTATTATTTTGAGACAAACATACAAAACCAAAATTATATGTCTCCATGTGTATAAGCTGATGGATTATATCATCATGGAGAAAAGCATGGAAGAATATACCAGGTTATCAATAACAATTTCCTGTGGTGGGGAATGGGGAAGAAGAAGTACTAGTTGGGAAAGGAAGGAGTGACAGTTGGAGAGAAAAGGAAGAAGACTCAGCTGAGAGCGCTGACCGCACTGACTCCATCTTTGGCCCTCCATTTTGGGCTCCCTCTGGCGCATAGATGGCACCACTTTAGCTAACTAGTAGAAATCCCCTCTGGGTCACAGATGGCGCCACTTTAGATAACTACCCTGTGACCTTACCACCAAGCCTCTCACTCCATAAAAACTGGATAGCTTCAGAGTGCCCTCAGTCGTCCATCTGCTCCCTCTATTGCCTCGTCACTAAGTTATCCTGAATAAAACTCTTTGTCAATGGTAAGGAGTGGCTTCCTTCATTTTTCAGTATTAAAATGACTTCTCAGTCTGGAGGATCCATTATTGACCTTCCTCCACCTTCTAACAACTCAGTATTTATCAGTACATGAGAAAAAAACTAAGCGCTCAGCACTCCGTAAAAGCCCTGAGGTAAGAAAGAGGTAAATTTATACAAGGGGGTGACATATACCTAATGTAGGGCACACAGATACTGATGGGAACCAGGGTTCAGAATGCAAGCAAGGGAAGGAGAGTATCCATGTAATAACAGTGGTAACCTGAAATGGGAATCAGAGTCCAAGCAGGGAGAACAGAACTTCCCTGCAGGGTCCGGGGTGGAGAGATAGGAGTGGTTACAAACAGGGGCACTGACTGAATAAGTAAACATAATGAGGATAATGAAGGCAACTTTTCAGCTGGTGAAGGGAGTTACAAATACAGAAAGGACTGGTGATGTTGGACTAGAATTGGAGGTATTCATTTGAATGCATGATTGTCAACATATATAGATACAGAAATAAATATGTGTGTATAAGCATATATTCCTTAATCATTTCACAATATGTGTAAATCAAATCATCAAGCTATACACTTAAGATTTATACAGTGATTTATGTAAATTATTTCTCAATAAAACTGGGGGAAAAACATTTATTCCCTAACTCTGTCTACTGAGAGAGGCTAGAACAGCAATACCCAGTAGGCCTAACAACTAGATCCTGGCTTCTAAATGTAATTTTGCACTAGAAGGAACCAGGGCTCTTTGGAGAAATGGCTGATTCCAAATCTGGGGCAGAGAAAGTACAAAATGAACTGAAATATCTTATTGTGCCAAAAAGCAAGGAAATGCTCAAAGAGTGATATGGACAAAAGCCAGCTTGAGTGGACTCTCTCCCAAATTCCAGACTTGGGATGTTTGAGCAACAACACAAATACCAACAGTAATAAATTATAGTCCATTATATAATGTAGAAAAGCATGAATCCATAGAAATATTTTAAAAATGAATGAATAAGTTGAAAGTTTTGTTGAGAAACAGGATATTTAAATGGTTTTAAAGTATTACCCCACAAAATTCTTTATTTTTTTTTTAAGATTTTTAATTTATTTATCTGACAGAGAGACAGATCACAAGTAGGCGGAGAGGCAGGCAGAGAGAGAGAGAGAGAGGAGGAAGCAGGCTCCCTGCTGAGCAGAGAGCCCGATGCGGGACTCGATCCCAGGACCCCGAGACCATGACCTGAGCCGAAGGCAGCGGCCCAACCCACTGAGCCACCCAGGTGCCCCCACAAAATTCTTTATTAATCACAAAGGGGAAAAGAGTAACTATACAGTGAAGTAATCTGGCAGACATCACCTTAATCAAATAATCAGAGTTAAGGTCATCACTCCCAGGGCTGATCGAAATCATGTGCCACCCAAAAGGATTGCTGCAAGGACACAGTGTCGCCTCTGCAATATTGCTGCTGTAGATGCCCATCCTGAATCTAACCACAAAAAGGCCTCATGCAAACCCAAACTGAGGGACATTCCACACAAAAACTAGTCTATACTCCTAAAAGTGTAAATGTCATGAACGTCACGGAAAGACTAAGCAATATTCAGACTGAAGACTGAAGAGACTTGAAAAATTGATGGAACGTGTGATTTAGGACTGGATCCTTTTTGCTATAAAGGGCATATGTCCTAAAAAGGGCAGTCCTTTTTGTTATAAAGGACTGTTGTTGAAATGTGAATCAGGTCTGAGGATAAATGAGTAGTAAGGTATCCAAGTTAGCTTCCAGATTTTGACGATTTTATTGTATGTATTTAAGAAAATGTCCTTTGGGAGGCACCTGGGTGACTCAGTCGGTTAAACGTCTGACTTCCACTCAGGTCAAGATCTCAGAGTTCTAGGATTAAGCCCCACATGGGGCTTGGAGTCTGCTTATCCCTCACCCTTTGCCCCTCCCCCCTCCTCATGCTTTCTCTGTCTCTCTGTCTCTCTCAAATAAATAAATAAAATCTTTTTTAAAAAATAGAAAAAATGTGCTTGTTCTCAGGAAATACATGCTAAAGTATTTGGGATAATGGAGTATCAAATTATCAAATTAATTCTTGAATAGTTCAGGGGAACATTTCTGCTGTACTACAAATATTTCTGTAAGTTTATTTTGACAGGAAAAAAAAAGGGTAATGCCAAAGAGAGAAAAATAAATAAGCACGGGCTTCTAATTTAGTTCAATTCCAAACTCCACTAAATTAGAATAAATGTATTTTTTAAAAGATTTTATTTATGTACTTGACAGAGATCACAAGTAGACAGAGGCAGGCAGAGAGACAGAGGAGGAAGCAGGCTCCCCGCTGAGCAGAGAGCCCGACTCGGTTGACCCCAGGTCCCTGAGATCATGACCTGAGCCGAAGGCAGAGGCTCAACCCCCTGAGTCACCCAGATGCCCCTAGAATAAATGTATTTTTTTTAAAATATTTTGTTGTGTCTGCCTTCAGCTCAGGTCATAATCTCAGGGTCCTGGGATCAAGCCCCACATCAGGCTCCCTGCTCAGCGGGAAGCCTGCTTCTCCTTCTCCCACTCCCCCTGCTTGTGTTCCCTCTCTCGCTATGTTTCTCTCTGCCAAATAAATAAATAAAAATTCTTCAAAAAATATTCTGTTGCAGTAACATAAATGTGATATAAAACTTGCCATTTACCCCATTTTTTCAATTTTATTTTTAAGATTATATTTGTTTATTTTACAGACAAAGATCGCAAGTAGGCAGAGGCAGGCAGAGAGGGAGGAGGAAGCAGGTTCCCTGCTGAGCAGAGAGCCCCAGGATCCTGGGATCATGACCTGAGCTGAGCCACCCAGGCGCTCCCATTTTTTCTTTTTTAAAGAATGTTTATTTTGCACACTTCCTTGGCACTTTCCCATTTAACCCTTTATAATTGTGCAACTCAGTGGCATTGAATTCATTCACAATGTTGTGTAACTGTTAAGGACTGAATGTTTGTGTCCCTCCAAATTCACAAGTTGAAGTCCTGATCAGTGACATGATGGTATTTGGGGTGGGAGGTAATTAGCATCAGATTAGGTCTTGAGTCGGGGGCCCTCATGATGAGATTAATACCCTTACAAGAAGAGGAAAGATCTCTGTCTCCATGTGCAAGGATGGAAGAATGGCACGTCAAGCACCAGCAAGAAGGCAGCTGCCACAAGCCAGGAAGAGAATTCTCATCAGGAACCAAATCTGCAACATCTTGATCTTGGAATTCCCAGCCTCCAGAACTGGAAGAAATAAACCTCTGTTCTTGAAGGTGTCCATTCTATGATATTTTGTTATAGCAGCCCCAGATGACTGAGACAGCAATCCTTTACTACTACGTATCCCCCTAACTCTTGCATTACCCTGAAACAGAAACTGTTACCGTTAAATGTTAACTCCATTCTCCCCTTCCCCTGGCTCCTGGTAACCTAACTTACTTTCTGTCACTTATGAATGAACCTATTCTAGATAATTCATATAAGCAGAGTGACACGATATTTGTCCTTTTGTGTCTGGCTGATTTCACTTAACATAATATTTTCAAGGCCCACCCCTGTTGTAGCCCGTATCAGAACTTCAGTCCTTTCCTATGGCTGAATGACATTGCATTTTCTCTATATGCCAGTTTGGTTTGTCTCTTCACCTGCTGATGCACAATTGGGTTGTTTCTACTTTTTGGTTAGGGTCAACAATACTGCTATGAGCATTGCTGTACAGGTATGTGCTCAGTCACTGTTTTCAGTTCTTTTGGGTACTTACCTAGGAATCAGATTACTGGATCATATGGGAAAGATACTTGTTTTAAAGGTGTAGTCCACAAGGATCAAGAGAATAGTGAGGGGTAACAACAGTACAATTTTCAAAGCTAAAAATGAACAAGTGGTTTATCAGCGTACATGAATTGAGGATCAGATTCTATACTGACGGTAGGGAAAGAAAAGAACCATGACTGGATCCTCGAAAGGCTCAGGAATCAGCAGCACTAAGGACACCAGAAGTTTGAAGGTGGGAGTGCTGTAAGTAAGATAAGAGGAGGGTGCTGAAAGACCAGGACTGGTTGAAAGATATTTAAGAAGTGATTACAAAGGGGCGCTTTGGTGGCTCTGTGGGTTAAGCGTCCGACTCTTGATTTTGGCTCAGGTCATGATCTCAAGGTCCTGAGACCCGACCCGTGGTGGGTTCCTTGCGGGGTATGTGGCCTCCTTAAGATTCTCTCTTTTTCTCTCTGCCCCTTCCCACTCACAGGTGCATGCACTCCCAATCTCTCTCTCTCTCTTTTTTTTTTTTTCACTGAGAAGGGGAATGAAGAAATCTTCTGGTGTGATGGAAATATTCTATATCATGATCTAGATGGTAGATATACGTTGTATAGATATATCAAAGTGCATGCAATAATAATAATAAAATAAGAGGGGCACCTGGGGAGCTCAGTTGGTTAAGCCCCTGTCTTCGGCTCAGGTCATGATCCCAGGGTCCTGGAATGGATTCCTACATTGGGCTCCCAGCTCACCAGGGAGACTGCTTCTCCCTCTCCTGTTCCCTCTGCTTGTGCTCTCCCTCTCTATATATCAAATAAGTAAATAAAATATTTTTTAAAATAATAAAATAAGAAATAAATAAAATACATGTAATATGTATGTGCCCAATTTCACACTCTGGGCAGTTCCTTCTCCCCATTCTTCAAAGACCTGGTGATTTTTTTCCCGTGGAGAATATAAAACAGAAGATCTCTGTACTCGGGGGCACTAAGCACAGATGAGAGAGGATGCCATGCCAAAAACTGGGGGATTAAGTAAACCTATTCGTGCCAAATGCTGGTTCATCCCAATCCAGGTTCTTTCCCTATGTTCCTATAAACTGAAAACTTGTCTTTATGTCTCTTTAGCCGGAGTTGTATCACATGCTCAATCCTAATCTAATGAACAGACTAGGGAATGTGCAGGAAGCTGAGGGAGGAGAGGAGGGGGGTGCCCAAGAAATCAGGACAAGCTGATGGTGTCATCATCATCCTCATTATCATCCTACCATACAGACCTGGCTGTATTACCTACTGGACCAAAATTATACAAGTATTCCTGCAGCCATTACTCCACCTTCTCCCAACTGTCGGAGTTCTAGGTCAGCTCACGGAGCAGCCACTGCAGGGGCCAGGGCTTCCAGCCACCTCCACAGCACCGCTGCCTTTGTTCAGGATCCAAATTCCCGGGAGATCGTTCCTGATTTGGCTGAGCCTGAGTAGCATGCCCACAGCCTGGCCACTTTGGCTTCCTTGTTGAAATGCGGACACTACCTCCTTGACCATTCATGATGACAGTTTCCCATCCAAGGAGAATGGCATTTAGATGCTGCATAACAACAGAAAGTCATGAAATGGTTTTAATCAATCTTGAGCTAAAATTTTAAAACCATTTCCCCTTATTTAGCTATCCTTAAGTTTCCCTGATGACCCTTTAAGTGGACAGTCTCATTTCTTTCTCTGCTCCAATAACACAAGGCTGTGAATCTGCTTACTGTGATTTAATACACAGGGTGTTCCTGGTGTCTAAGATTTCAGAACCTCCCCTCACTCACCTGATGTTCTCTGGCACAGAGGACTGGTGTGTTAGTTTGATTCTCTCTGCTTTAAGTCCCATCCCGTCAATCAGTGCTCTCTGATTAGCAGACTCAGTATAGCAGTTTGCATGTGTGTAAAACAGGAAAGAGGATTGAACAGTCTTCCCCTTTAACAGAATCTCACTAGAGTGCTATATGCTTTCTGATATGGGGATCAATTCCTGCTGGAAAAGATTACAATATTTATTTGCATGGAATGATTAACTTTGCCAAACCAACCCCCAGTATTGCATAAAACAAGGTTTGTTTTGGATCCCCTAAAACTCGGTGTTTCTTATTCTTGCAGGTCTCAGCAGCCCAACTTGTTTTGCATATGGTTGCATGTTTAATTAGCGGTCCTTCTGTAAGTGTCTGCAATTAGCCCTGTGATGATTAATAAAATAACTCCTTTAAAGCTCCACTTAGCTAGCAGAACTGCACAATCAGGTATAATTAATTCATCATTAATAAATCATGGCTGATTAACTAATCTGTTTATTACCAACACATTACTGAACAGCTCCCACCTGAGCACAGCTAATTTTTCTATGCTGTACAGAACTGGAAGCTAATAAAACCACCACCACCATCACCATAACAGCTCCTCCAAAACTGCACTGAGTAGCAAGTATATTAGTCTGGTCAGGGAGATGTTAAAGCAATGTACATTTGCAAGGGATGTGGTAGGGCTGCATACACAGTTACCGCTTTGGAAGGAAGAAAGCAGTGTCTAAGTCTGAAAGGCCAGTGATTCTCAACCTTCAGGATGCGCCTGGAGGGCCTGTTAAAAACCAGATTTCTGGTTCCCACCTCCAGACCTGATTCAGTAGGTCTGGGAAGGAGGCTGAGAATTTGCTTTTCTAACAAGCTCCCAGCTCCTGCTTGTCCAGGGACCGCACGTGGAGAACCACAATTCTACCCTTTCTCATAGACAGGGTCTGACTCACAATGGCCACAATTCCCAAGTCCTTTCTATAGATTTCAATAGTTTAAAACAACAACAACAACAGTAAGAATAGCTCTCCATATTATTTATCAGTCCTTGTTCTTACGCGCTATCTCTTCAAGTGGATTGACAATGTAAGAATTACTTTCTTCTATTTCTCTCTATTTTGTTCTATTTCTTTATTTCTCTCTCTGCCCCCGCATAAATCCTAACAACTACTTTTTAGATGGGGAAACTTCTCGACAAAATCTGGACATGCTTTGCATATTCATCTCTGAATCTTTGCTCATGCCCTCATCTTTCTACGGCCTGTTCTTCAATACTCCCGTCTCTGCCATAGCACTTAGTGTTTGCGCCATATGTAGGTCTGAATCACAGACCAGCACAAGGCCTCATTATCTTGTCATGAAAGTATGAGCCTGATCTCCCCAGTTATAGTCCCCAGAGAGGTCCGTAAACTCCCTCTCTAGTCTCCCTTGCAGCTTGCCCCCCAGCTCTCCACCCCGCCAGCTTCTAGCACAGTGTCTTATACACAGGAGACAGTAAATTGCTTTTTACCAACCATGTCAGATTGCTGAACAGCAGATCTGACCCATAGGCTGCAAATTCAGATCCCAGTTGGGCCCCTAACTTGCAGAATACATAGGAGCTACAGCAAGGGGGATTTCCACCCTGAACTTGGAAAGAGACAAATAATATACCCTCTTGAGAGTTAAGCCATTATATATATATATATATATATATATATATATATATATATTTATATATTTAAATATATATATATTTAAATATATATATATATATATTTTTTTTTTTAAATAAAGGGTGTCTGGGAGGCTCAGGTCATGATCTCTGGATCCTGAGATGGACCCCCAAATCGAACCCTGCCTGGAGCCCTGCATCAGGTCACTGCTCAGCGAGGAGTCTGCTTCTCCCTTTCCTTCTGCCTCTCTCCAGCTCATGCTCTCTCTCTCTTTCTCAATGAAATAAATAAAATCTGTAAAAAAAAAAAATTATATATATATACATAAAATAAAAAAATTTAAAAGCAAATCAGAGAAGGAAAAAACAAGGTCAACTTAAAGCTGTGGTTCTCAACCAGGGTGATTGAAATTGCCCTCTGCTACTATCTCAAGGGTATTGGGCAGTTTCTGACAACATTAAAGGAATGGAATAGCTTGACTGTAATTTGATCCCATCAAAGTGGAAAGACAGAGCTGGTCAGCAATGAAGGCCCTGGGAAAGGTTGCTCAGGGAGATAAGCAACAACAAGCCCCAGTCAAGTTGGATCTTGGAGAGATCTCCTATAAAAAAAATTTTGTAAGACAGGGAAATAGATACATTAACTGGACTTTCAAAAATATTGAGTAACTGTTTCTAATTTTTTAATGCTGCAATGGTTTTCTATTGCTGTGTAACCATTATCACAAATTTAATGGTATAAAACAACAGACATTTGAGGCGCCCGGGTGGCTAAAGCATCTGCCTTCGATTCTAGTTGAAAGTCAGGGTCCTGGGATCAAGCCTCGCATAGGGCTTCCCTGCTCATCAGGGAGCCTGCTTCTTTCTCTCCCTCTGCCTCTCCCCCAGCATGTGTGCTCCCCCACACAGCCTCTCTGTCAAATAAATAAATAAAATCTTAAACACATACACACATTTGTCCTTTCACTGGTTCTGTGGGTTATAAATCCAGGCATGGTTTAGCTGGGTCTTCTGCAAGACTAAATCAAGGTGTTAGGTGGGGCTGAGTTTGCTACAACTGAGCGGAAAGGTCTGCTACCAGGCCACTCAGGTTGTGGGCAGAATTCAGTTTCTTTTTTTTTTTTTAAAGATTTTTATTTATTTATTTGACAGACACAGACCACAAATAGGCAGAGAGGCAGGCAGAGAGAGAGAGGAAAGAAAGCAGGCTCCCTGCTGAGCAGAGTGCCCAATGCGGGGCTCAATCCCAGGACCCTGGGATCATGACCTGAGCTGAAGGCAGAGGCTTTAACCCACTGAGCCACCCAGGTGCCTCCAGAATTCAGTTTCTTGCTGTTGTAGGACTGAGAGCCTCCCTCTGGTCCTGGCTGTTGGCTAGAGGCTGCCTTCAGCTTCCAGGGGCTTCCCCAGCATGGTACTTTGCTTCCTCCGAGTGAGTGAGAGATTCCAGCAAGACCAGCGTGACAGCCTTATAGAAGTAGCACAATCGTGGAATCATGTACATGTAATCACATGTATCCCGAAGTATCTTTGTCATACTTCCTTGGTTAGAGGCAGGGAAAGCGGTTATACAAAGGCATGAATGCAAGGAGGCAGGAATGATGGGATCAGCTTAAGAGTTTGTGTACCATAGGTATGATACTGGTATTAAAGTAATTTTGTTTGTTTTAATTGAAGTATAGTTGACATACTTTCTTTAAGAACCCTTATATTTTAGTGCTAAATCCTGAAATATTTGCCAACAAAAGTGTATGATGTCTGTCAATGGGTTTGCTTCAAAACAATGGGTTTTCTTCATCGTAATCCTGAGGCGGAAGAGAAGCAGGTGGAGGCATAAATAATTGGCCATGAGTGAGAAATTGTTGAGCATAGATGATATGTTCGTGGGAGCTCATCACATATTCTCTATACTTCTGTATATGTTTGAAATTTTCAGAATAAATCGGGCTCTCTGCTCGGCGGGAAGCCTGCTTCCTCCTCTCTCTCTGCCTGTCTCTCTGCCTACTTGTGATCTCTCTCTGTCAAATAAATGAAATTTTCAGAATAAAATTAAAAATGAATAAACAGCGTGTGTATTAGTTATCTATTGCTTCAAAGCGAATTACCTCACAACCTAGTCATTTAAAACAAACATTTATTATCTCGGTTTCTGTAGGTCAGGAATTTGGCACAACTTAGGCTAGGGCCTCTGGTTCAGGGTCTCAGGGGGCTGAGTCAAGGTGTCAGCCAGACTTCAGGCGTCGGAGTCTTGATGGGGCTAGCAGGTCCGCTTCCAAGCCCATTCATGGCACTGTTGACCAGACTCTCCTTAAGGCAGTTCACGAGGGGCAGCTGACTTCCCACAGAGCAAGTGATGAAAAAGACACACACACACACATCTACCAAAACAAAAACTGAAGTTTTTTTATAACTTAATCTCAAAAGTAACATGCTGTCACTGCTGAATATTCTATTGGTCACATAGACCAACCCTGTTGAAACGTGGGAGTGGACAGCACAAGGGTCTGAGCAGCAGAAGGTGGGATTGTTGAGAGCCATTTTGGAGGCAAGCTGCCATACATGGTGCATGAAACAAAAACTGAGTGCTGTCTAAATTATCCTTGAAAATCCTGTAAATAACCTATAAATCATAGTAGACTGATATCCCAGTGCACAAGCCCAATACTGCCAGGTTTTTCTCGAGTGCTAGAACACTTGACTGTTTTGTCGAGTGCCAGATAAAGATGTTGGCTTGCATTAGGGACCATGGTCATTCGAAAAATAAATGTATTTAAAACTGAAATCACATTTGGCCATGCCATGAGCAAATATAGTTGAATTCAAGTAAATCAAATGCATTAGGATGGGATTCTAATGCATTGTTAAAGTGGGGAAACTTCTGTCTTGATGACATCTGCCATTTAAGTCCATTTGACAGACTCTCCTCTTATCAGCTTCACAGTCATGAAGCCGCTTTCTGATTATAATTTGGCTTCCCAAACAGATATGCAAATGGAGAGAAATGCTCTGATCTAATCCATTATGTGATTATACTTCTCACTGTAAAATAAAAAATTGGTATTCTGGTTCTATACATCAGTCTCTACACTCTAGTTAAATGTGACTCTACATCTGAAAGATCGATTTGCTCTTGGTACGTTTACATAATGGGCTTCTGAGCCTGCACCGCTGAACCCTTGGACTGTGATGAATTTACTCAAGTAATACCACCCTAGGGGAACTGTCTGAGTAGCCTAAAAATTTCCCCCAGGTGTGGCAGCTCTATTTACCATATGCAGTATATATCCATGAGCTCCCCCGCATTTCTCAGTTCCCTTGCTCTTAGATGGGGGTATATGACCAGTTCCGGCCAAGAAGCTGTGAGCAGATTTGACACCTTTCACTTCTGAGGCAAACAGAGTGAGACTTCCATCCATTCTTTCCTCCTGCTGCAGCAACCAAGGAGGACACGTGTTGAAATAGCAGAAGGCAAAATCAGCCAGGACCCCTGCAGGACCATGGAACAGAACCCCTCCTGACTTGTACTAGACAGTGATAGGAGTGAAAATAAAAGTTTGTTATATTAAGCCTCTGTGATTTTGTAGATATTTCCTACATTAAGACAACCCAGTCTAACTCAATATGCCAGGGGATGCCGACTTTGAGGAGGGTGCTTTTTTCAAGCAATGGTAACATTATACTTGAGTGCTGGGACACATCTCTAACAATCTCCCTACACATTCCCCTATGCCCACTCTTAGTAAGATCAGGTAGGGTAAGAAATGGGCAGAAGCAAAAGAAACCCGCCATACTCATATCAGCAAATAACTCACTCTGCACGGCATGCTAATTCCAGAAGCTCTTTGCTCCTGCTACCCACAGAGGCCATTTCATTTCTTCTTTTTATCTATTTAGGTATGCCTCTCCCATCCCTACCCCTCCTCCCTTGGTGGCTACTTCTGGAGCACTATGGCCCCTCCAGCCCCTCAACCTTTGACCAGGTTGATGCAGTAAAGCCAGTAAGTATGATCAGTTGCCCTGACTATTCTGACTCAACTGCTCATTTCTAAATGGGCAGTTCTTTAAAAATCACTTACAAAGGTGAATACAGAGTTAAAAAATATAAGACAAAGGGGCACCTGGGTGTCTTAGTTGGTTAAGCATCTGCCTTCAGCTCAGGTCTTAGGGTCCTAGGATTGAGCCCTGAGTCGGGCTCCCGACTCAGTGGGGAGTGTGCTTTTCCCTCTCCCTCTGCCCCTCCCCACCTCCCACCCTCCTTATGCTCTCCTTCTCTCTATACCAAATAAATAAATAAAAATCTTTAAAAATATAGGATGAAAAGTCAACTCAGATGTTTCAACTAGCAACTTTCATGCAAAAAAAAAAATTTTTTTTCCAAATAACCTCAGGGACTTGTATCCCAAAAATATCTATTAAGAACTTAAAAGGAAATTAAGAGTATGCTCGATCATGATGAGCCCTAGGCATAAAGAATTGTTGAATCACTATATTGCATACCTGAAACTAATATAACAATATATATTAATTATACTTGAATTTTTAAAAGAAGTAAGTTTAAAAAGAACTTACCATACATTGTGGAGATAAAATTCAGAAACTTACAACTATGCATTTATATAAAATCACTCAAAAAATTCAGTTCAAGGTGGAGAAAACCTTGTACTTTGTGAAAACCCTCCAGTGATTCTCACCCATGGTGTCATGACCCACTGATGAGTTGGGAGAAGCTGTGAGCTGTGCACCAGGTCGGTGGGTACTCATTAAGCTAAATCTGAAATTTACTTCATTGCAAATCAGCAGAAACACATTATTGCTAGAATAAATTCATTGTCACATGCCTTAGCAAAAATAAATAAAAATAGAAAATGTGATAGCAGTAAGGTCACAAAAAATTGGGACACTACTGGAATTTCTAACTGATTAGCTTGCAGTTTTTTGAGATGGCTGAGAATTGCCATCGATGAGATCACCTGAAACCCTCTTAATGTCTTGAAAAAGTCCCCATCCCAAAGTCAGTTATAGATACTCAACATTATACATTTAACTGAATTGAAAATATGTTAGAACCAATTTTATTAACCTTAATATTTATTAAGATTAAGAGAAGAATTTTTTTTAAAGATTTTATTTATTTATTTGACAGAAATCACAAGTAGGCAGAGGGGGTGGGGGAAGCAGGCTCCCTACTGAGCAGAAAGCCCGATGCGGGCCTCGATCCCAGGACCCTGAGATCATGACCTGAGCCGAAGGCAGAGGCTTCAAACCACTGAACCACCAGGCACCCGAGAAGAATGTTTTTTAAGACATCACTCCAAAACTATGTATCGAGATAAAGATATTATATTGCTTTTAGTGTTTAATTTTATCCTTGATAAAATGTGTATTATTACACTATATGTATTATTACACTAATACACATACAGTTTTTTTTAAATTTCTGGGTTTTTGGTTATTCTGTGGTATGTCCTGATTTTTAGTTATTGAACATGAGTATTTTCTGATGAGGAAAATAATTTTTTAGGTGCATTAAAATGACTCCCAATTTTACTCCCCAACAGATACACATATATACAGCTGTCACCTTTCTATCCCCATGCCCCATTTTTGTCCATATACATTCATATTTTCCATAGACATAACTTTGCTAACATTTGTAGTCCAATTCCCTTTCTTAGTATTATGTCATGAGATATTTTTTCAATATTTCCACATAGTTATTGGGTCTTTTTAATGGCTACAAAATAGTCTATCAGATATTCACACCTAAGCTTAAATGGTTTGATCTTCTCATAAACGTGCTCTTCATTCTGTGATTGGTAGTCACAATCGAAGGTGACAACATTATTCTTTGTTACTGGTAACTTCTATGTCAAATACACTCACAAATAGAGCCAAAACTCCTTTAATTACTCAGGAAGCACGATGAAACTTCCATTAATATGTCTTAGTTTTTCTGTTTCTAACCTGTGAGTGAACTGAACAGCTGTGCAAATTTGGTAAAGGCAGCCGCTTACATTTCTTTTTATTTTATTTTTTTAAGATTTTATTTATTTGACAGAGAGAGAGAGACAGACAGCTAGAGAGGGAACACAAGCAGGGGGAGTGGGAGAGGGAGAAGCAAGCTTCCCACTGAGCAGGGAGCCCTGTGCCCTGCTCCAACCCAGAATTCTGGGATTGTGACCCAGGCCAAAAGCAGACACTCAAGGCTTAACGAGTGAGCCACCCAGGCGCCCCTACATTTCTTTTTATGCAGAAAATACTTAGTTATTCAAAAATCACAGCATCGAACCACAACCATTTCTAGGCTGTCAAAGTGCCCTCTAAAACAACAGCAGTGCCTCCCCTAATGTCAACCCGTCCATCGGAACGCAGTGAAATCTCCAGTTCTCCTCCTCGGCGGGAACACTGAAAGGCTAAAGGAAACATAAAACAAGTCATAAATTAATATTCTTCATTTTCACCCTTTCTAATTCACAGGGCATAGTTAAAGACCTAGTTAAAGACCTCTTCTTATAAGCTCCAGAACTCTCCCAGCTCAGTGGAAAGAATGTATTCCTTCCTCTGTCCATCGCACTGTCCAGCCTGGCCTGATTTTTTGAGGACTGAGGGACCGTAAATGCAATTTGAGCCACAAAACACACAGTCCCACATCTTCTCTTCCTGAGTCTCCTCTGTCACTTCCTGTAATGTCCCAGACGCATCCCGCCTATAGCTTCCTCCCCACTTCTGTCTAGGAGAGGCATGGAATAGAAATCTAAAAATATAAGAGAGGTGATCTTGGCCCTCCCCAGAGAGCCCCATCTTTCCAGGTCTGAAGGACAAAGGGAGCTTGTTCACCCCTGTGCTTTAATCAAGCAGCCACACAAGTCAGGCAAGCAAGAGGCACAGCCTCTGCCTTCCTGGTGTGTAGGAGAGTAACTAGGCTCACCAAAGAAAGACCAGCCAACCTGGTATCCCCAAATGAGAGTCACAGGCCTGACCCTCCCACTGCGTAAGACCTCCTTCCTGGAGGGTCCGATTCCTACTTTGACTATTGGGCCTCCACTGGCTGCAATCTATTTCCTCTCTCCCCTCCCCCAAGTCATTAGGGGACTTGGTTCAAAAGCAATTTGTTTGATTCAATCCCATGACTAGCAATGGCAGTAAGGAACTTTGGTGATCATCCCATCTCAATGTATCATGGTCTAAGCAACCTCACTGGGCCAAAGTTATACAGCTAGTTAATTTCATGCAACAAACATTTCTTGGGCACTTACTGTATTAGAAGTGTGTCTGTGGGTTGGGAGGCACGGGGTGGAAGATGTTCCAAGTAGAGGATTCAGAGTGAAGGAATGTAAATCTTTTGTTTTCATATGGGTGATATAGGACATTTTATTACATCTTCAAATCAATAATACATATGAGAAGGAATGCTAGCTAAAGTTAGCAAATATTTTTTTAAATGAAAAAAAAACCCGCCCTACCGTGCATGTCTTTCTTCCCCAGTTGCTCAGACCAGTAGCTGCTGAGAACAGCATGTGCCGACCCTTAAAAGAAGTGAGAAGTTATGATACAAAAACATGGGTGACATTGTGGTAAATTTATAAGCAGTTACAACCAACTATCTAGTCTGACTAAACCTTAGATGACTTGGTGATGATGTTGGCCATGGCCACAGTAGAGTGTGGGATTATGAATGGACATAGAAAGGAAAACACAGGGACGCCTGGGTGGCTCAGTTGGTTGGACAGCTGCCTTCGGCTCAGGTCATGATTCCGGAGTGTTGGAATGGAGTCCCGCATCAGGCTCCCAGCTCCATGGGGAGTCTGCTTCACTCTCTGACCTTCTCCTCGTTCATTCTCTCTCTCAAATAAATAAAATCTTAAAAAAAAAAAAAAAAAGAAAAGAAAAGAAAGGAAAACACAGAATTTATAGAGAAGTTTCTCCAAATAGTGTTTCTGCTATGTTTTACACTTTCTGAAGGCCGAATTAAACTGCAGGGTCTTTTTTCCTAATGTTTTCATTTGAGTCTAGTTGACACACAATGTTACATTAGTTTCAAGTGTACAACAGAGTGATTAAACTATGTTACGCTTTGCTCACCGCAAGTGTAGCTACCCTTCACCATCATACAATGCTATTACAATATTATTGACTATATTCCCTGTGCTGTGCCTTTAATTCCTGTGGCTTATTCATTCCATAACTGGAAACCTGTAGGTACACTTCCCACTCGCCTTCACATTTCCCACCCATCCCCTATACCCCCTTCCCTCTTGGAATCATCAGTTTGTTCTCTGTATTTATAGGTCTGATTCTGGGTTTTGTTTATTCGTTTGTTTTGCTTTTTAGATCACACACATGAGTGAAATCATATGGTATTTGTCTTCCTCAGTCTGACATTTCACCTAGCATAATACCTCTAGGTCCATCCACGTTGTCGTAAATCACAAAAATCTCATTCTTTTTTAATAATTGCATAATATTCTAGTGTTTGTGTGGCTATGTGTATATACACACATCACTTCTTCCTTATCCATTTATCTGTCAATGGACATTTGGGTTGCCTCCACATCTTGGCTATGTATGGTACACAATGGTGCATATATCTTTTGAATTATTTAAATGGAGGTTTTAATTCTTGTCCTATCAGCTCATTGTCAGCCCATGGTAGGATGACCAAGGGCTTCACCTAAATCTTTCTCTAATCTTTCAAGGGGATTATCTCCTTCCTCCTAGGATGAATATGCAAGGAATACTGGGAACTCTGACAATAGGTTAAGTTTTCCACCAAGCCAACATTGTTAGGCTTTTAGTACCAAAAAAACTTTCTTTTAGTGAGGTGTTTTTTTTTTTTTATTCGACTGTACCCTTGTTTAAATCAGTGAATAGATATTAAAATGAAGAAATAAAATTCAAAGTAATAGCTGACAGAAGAGTCTTTGGGAGAGACAAGGATGGGTTTTATTCAGGAAAACTTACTAAAGATCAAGGGAGGTCCACCTAGGGTGACCGATCATCCCAGTTCACCCAAGACTATCCTGGTTTTAGCACCAAAGGTCCTAGATGCTGAGAAATCCCTCGGTCTCAAGCAAGCTGAGATTGTTGATCATGATAGCCCAAAGACCTTCCCACTTTAGAAAAGCATTATTACAGGGGAAAACACTTGCTCTCTGTACCAGTTAAAATCTTTGTGAAGCAGCTGTGCATGTGTAAATCCATTAGAAACTTCTTTTCTTTGGGGAAGGGTCAAGGTGTACTATTTGGATGTCATTGGGCATTTTCCTGAGTCTTTAAGAAAACTGCTTTTCTGAGCTTTGAATTTCATGTGTTTTGTTTTTCAGAGAGTGAACTAGGTCAAAGTCCTGAAACCGGCTCAGCCTCTGTCTTCTGTTTGGAGCAGAGGGAGCTTCAAAGGTTCCTCCCAGCCTCCTTTTGCCTTGGCCATTGTCACATCTGCCAACCTCCTCCATCAAGTATCACACCCCCCCGCCCCCTTTTTTCTGCTCAGCCCACTCTTTTCTAAGAGGATGAAAGGAGGAAGCTTCCCCTTCTTGCCCATCTTTGATTTCATCCCTCTGCTTCTGGCAGGTAGATCTTGAATAACCATGTTCCCAAACCCATCCCACCCACTTTGCCAGCAGGTCTGGGAAAGCTAGTCCTGCCTGTGTTTCCCACTGACAACCCAGGAATTTATCCTTCATAAAATAAATCTTATTTATGTTTCAATGATCATGCAGGCTGGTCATTGGAAAAAACAAAAGGCTTTGTGACTATAGAGGACATTGGCCCCTGAATTTTGCAAATGGCAGATCTGGAAGTGTTAGTTCAGGGAACAAGTTCTGTCATTATTATTAAAATAGCTAATAGTTATGGGGCATTTATCATGTGCCAAGTACTGTGCTAAGCATTTACCATGCATTGTTTTTACATAACCCTATGAAGTATTACTCATACTTTATAGAAGAGGGAATAGAAACTTTTTTTTAGTTTTTATTTAAATTCTAGTTAGTTAACATGCAGTGTAATATTGGTTTCAGTAGTAGAATTCAGTGATTCATCACAACAAGGGGAATAGAAACTTTAAAAAGTCAAGTGATTGGCCCAAGGTCAACAGTTAGACAGCGAGGCTGCAAACCCAGGCTGTGGGGTGTGAAGGTTTAACCCTGCTATACTGCCTTTGTTCTGTAGTTTTCACAGGAGACTTCAGGAAGGAATAGGGCAGGGGCAGAAAGGGAAACAAAAACAGCTCAAAACCCAAACAACCTGAAAGGTCTTGTGAAGGGCACTTAAAAAGCTATTTTTTACCTTCCTCCACTGTTGAACCCTCCCCAGGACCCAAGTCATAAAGTACCTGTTACGGGGTCTTCAGCCAGACCAACCCACGGTGCAAAATATCTGGAGTAAAAGTCAAATGCTTGGGTCTGCCCTCCAGGCTCTCCTTTAAGGGTGAGAATGAGTCCTTTCACCTTCCCTGTGTTTTCCACTTGTGGCAGATCCTGGGTGTTCACCTTCAGGTTCTCCAGGAATGACCTGGTTCATAAATGGGATGAATTAGGACAAACCCATCTCACAGACCACGACACAGACTCTGCAAAGCCAGCGAGGGTGCAGCTTTTGCCCAAATGGCTCAGCAGGACAGAAGGAGAGAGCAAGTAGAATTATTTTCCTCTCTGAGAACAAAAGTCTCTGCATAAACCATGGTTTGACTGGACCTAGCACAGCCAGACAAAGACAGCGCTATAAATCTGGGTTCTCAGCCCTCCCCAAAGTGCTGCCGAAGCCAAAAATTTTGTTTACCTCTTGTAAGTATCACTGAGTCGGACAAGGAGTTTTCGGGTATCTGGAGAATAGCGGATGTCTTGGACCCGTGTATCACCTATGGCAGTCTGTGGAGACAGACCAAAAACTCCTTAGGGTCAAATCATTGATTTGACCCTTCTGTATGGGGAACAATCTCTCATGAGCATCTTCTGAGTGCCAGGCACACCCAATGTCCCCGATCCCAAGGGTTTTAGTTCAGTTTCAGGACTCAAGGTGTTGCCCAGGGAAGGCCAGTTTTCTGGAGACCAAAGACCTTTAAGGAGGTTGAGCTCACCCTCTGAGAACTGAAGACAGGCATTGTTCACAAGTATTACTATGGCCCTCAACATGCTAATCCTTCAAATGGACATTTTCCTCACAAGTAAGGAGGAAGACTTAGAGAGGCCCAGGGACAGGGACACACACACACACACACACACACACACACACACGCCTTGACCCAGATCTGAGGGGCCCTTGAGACAAAGCTCTGAATCACTAGTGTCTACTGTCTGTAGAAATGGGGGCCCCAGGCCCACCTCTTAGCATTGCTGCAAAGATTAAATGAAATAACACATGTGGAGTCCCAGCAGCAGTAACTAGAAGATTCTACAAGGCAAGGACTCAGGGCCAGCAGTCTGAATGGAACTGGAGACTAGCACACTCATCTAAACACTGCTCTGCTTGGCAACCAGTGTTTTCATTTTGATGGTAGGCTGCATATCAATAATGTAGCAACATTTCCTAAAGATTCCTGCATCCACACTTTACCTGAGACTGCGTATAATCATGCTCACATCCTAGAACATTGTCTGTTTGCCTGTTGACTTGGAGAGCTGAGGGGGCTGTTGAGCGGGGAAGCCCCTCCAAGTTATTTGGCACCACCACTGGCTATACTCAGACCAGATGAGAATTACACTGTACTTGTCTGGCTATCATTAGGTTGCTTCAGGTTCTTGAACCTTCTTCAGGAACTGAGATGTTCGGGGTCCCAAAGCCAAGACTCCCTCTGCTTTGGGTGGTGACTTGGCTGTCTGCCCCTGTGACCACAGCTGAACAAGTTCCCTCCCTCTGGAAATGGAAACTTTTGCGGCCAGATCCCATCTGTTCTTGGGGCCTTTTAGCTTCTGCAAGGGGCATTCAGCCCTCCTCTGCATGAGTTCTGATGTCAATCTGAAAGTCCGATTCTCAGCGGAGAATCTTATGGCCAATTTCTAGGAACACAAAATAACAATACTCAGGAGAAACAACCCTTTAGCATCCCCACTTTACAAATGCTGACCCTGAGGCTTAGAGACACCACGTTAAGTTCTTTCTGCCATGAACATCTATACTGTGAATATTTTCCATTTTCTTGTCAACATGCTTAAAGCAGTTCATTTATGAATTTGGCTTGTCTTTCAAACCCCAGGCCATAGATGGGACTGAGTGTAAATTCAGAATCTGTAATGCTTGCTTCTACTCTTGGAAAACATAGATAATGCAAGACTCTAAAGAGATCATAAATGCTGTAATTGAACATTCGCTGAGAAACACCCCAGTGGTACCCACAACAGGCCATTTAGTGAGAACTGGTTTTCTCACTGCAGCCCTTGCTCTGGCCCTAACCGGCCCCTTCCTTCTCTACAGACTAAGAATGGGGGCATGTAGGGCTGCTCGAGCCCCCTGGAATCTTCATGGAACGATAGTAGTGCCAACCTCACCTGGCCACTGTGTTAAGTGAGATAGTGCATATGAAAACCTTAGCACCTGGTACTGTCCAGGGAAGCTCCCCAAAATGTTCATTAGCAGGATCATTATGAAAGTTATGAAGACCCACCCCTTCCTAGACCTCTTGAGGAAGCCAGGCTATGAATCTTGCCTTCTCTGTCAAGTTGCCCATGCTCTCCTGCCTGCCTCCATCAAACCACATTCCCTCACCTCAGCCTCCTTCACCACAGAAATCGGGGCTGCCCTGCCCAGCAGTTTCCACTTCCTTTGTGCTCAGCCCACTGCACAGCAGTCTCTCCTCCCCCTTCCTTCATGAAGGGTAATGCTGACAATGGAAAGCCAGGGATAACTGCTCAAGCTTCTCACCAAACAGATTCAACATTAAAATTCACACTTCAAATGTACCATGCACTTTTCATCCAAGCTTAGGCTGGACTGCTTATACCAATAGAAGGCCTATTTTGGGGGTCATATGGTACTGAACACTTTTTTTAAGATTTTATTTATTTTTTTATGAGAGACAGAGAGAGAGAGAGAAAGAGGCAGAAGGAGAAGCAGGCTCCCCCACAGAGCAGGGAGTCCGGTGCGGGACTCAATTCCAGGACTCCGGGATTGTGACCTGAGCTGAAGGTAGACACAACTGACCGAGCCACCCAGGTGCCCCCAAATGGTACTGAATCTTTGTGTTCAAACAACAAATGACCAAATCACAAGAGCTTGGGTTTAATTCTTTTCACCAACCTTTATCAAGTCCTCCACTTCATGGAAGTCCTAGATGGGGAAAAAAAGACAAGACCATTGTAAGGTACACAAGCTGTGGGTCAACAAGGCTCATGGCAGTAGTTAGAAAGAGCTGACCTGGGGGTGGGCAGGATAAAGAGGTAGATCCAAGATAATACTGTCCTCTGCTCTTCTGGCCTTCAGTTCCCCACTCAGAGTGACAAAGGTTAGAACGTTATTCACGTTTTCTGGACCAAAAAAAAAAAAAAAAAAAGAGTCTTACTTTATCAATTAGAAAGCTCTCTGAAAGGAAATTAAGAAATAGGGAAATAAACTTTGTCATAGATTTGCACATCTGTTTTGATCACTATTGCATTGTCTTAGATTCCCTGGCAGTGCTGCCTTTTCCTGTAAGGAGAGGTTCAGGTTTGGGTTACTGGGGTCCATCGTAGAGAGAGCCCCCGCCAGATTCTCACTTGAGAACCAAGAATGTATCTGATTGGACTTGCAAGGCTTCAAATGCCAGTTCCTTTACGCTGTGTCCTTGAGAAAATTATTTAACCTCCTTAAGCCTCAATTTCCTCATCAATAAAATGGGGTAATAATTAAACCTACTTCATAGGGATGTAATAATGTTTTCTAAAGCAGATTTTTTATTACCCATCTACAATACTAGATTTTTACAAATAATACTAACCTAAAATATGCCGACGGGATGATGAATTGAACATACAAATTATGAATGACAGGCTATTAGAAACAAATCAAGTTTACCCTAAATAAACCAAGCTACACATAAATTTTTTATTTAAAGATTGGACCAAAAATGCTGATATGCTAGCCCTTCATGTTACTGATACAACTTGGCCCACTTATCTACCTCAGTGTGGGTGACATTTTTAGTGAAAACAAAGATCTGTGACCTAATTCTTTTCTCCTCCTTCATATTTCTGTAAAACGTAACCATATCTAAAAGGTAAGGAAATTTGGCATTGTTGGTTAACTTTCACTGACTATAAAATGTATACTTTAAAACCCAAAGTTTAATTTTTCTCATTATAATAGGTGGAAGACATCGTTATTTGCAAAGCATTTTTTTCTTAGTTTATCTTATTGAAACTTAAGACACTCCATGTGGGCATCGATCTGAAGGCTATTATTCCAGATCTCTGCCTCACACCAAAAACTGTGGGTTTTCGAAGGGCACGCAATCCAACTTCAGTAAAATCTTTTTCAAGATTTTTTTTTCTTTATTTGACAGACAGAGATCACAAGTAGGCAGAGAGGCAGGCAGAGGTGGGGCAGAAGCAGGCTCCCCATTGAGCAGAAAGCCCAATGCGGGGTTCCATCCCAGGACCCTGGGATCATGACCTGAGCTGAAGGCAGAGGCTTTAACCCACTGAGCCACCCAGGCACCCCAGTAAAATCTATTTCAAGACTGAGTTCCTAAGCAATATTTCAGGGTATATTCCTGCTCTCATTTTTGTCCCTTATCCACAGAAACGAAAATTATCTTGTTAAGACATATAATGGGCTACATGGTAGCATGGCCTCATGTTACCTCCTGCCAGTACCCCCCGCCCCGAAACTCCAGCCACTCCAGGTTTACCAACTACACCCTTGCATTTGCTGCTGCCTCTGCCCCAATAGTCCTCCTCCCACTTGAATTCTTTGCACACATGGCTTGATATTCTTCAGCCTGAAGATCCCCTTCTCTAGTGGATGCTGCTGTCCAGCATCTCAATCTTCCCCTCTGAAGGCCAGGACTAAGTGAGGCAAGGAAAGACAGACGACGCATGCATTGAAGGAAGCAGCTGCTCTCAGATGCAGCCTGAAGACGTGATTGTCTCCGCCTTCACATAGCCCTGCCCCAGCTGCCAGGGGTATTGAGGACTGACACCTCAGCTGAGTCCCACTCTGTGAATCACCCTTGGGTGAGCAGAGCTACATTCCCCAAAGTCAGGCTGCTTTTGTGGGCGTTGGATGCAGGTCAATGGAGGGTATAAAGGCCTACACCTTTGTTTCTATTTGGAACTATAGTACTTGAAGGATCTTCACAGCTTCACCTCTCCCTGTGGATTTGGCCTAGGCCTTTCTTTGTTGCTACCACTTTGCAGTTCAACATGTCCCTCTGTTCTATCCTGCTTTCCCTTACTCCCCTGCCAATATTGACCCCAAGAATACTGCCTGCACTTCTCCCAGCATGAAGTGTGCTTCCCAGGGGAACTTGCTCTGTAACACCACCCCCTACCCTCCCCATCTATGTAACTGCCCAGAGAACCTCCTTTTCCAACGCTGCTCTCCCCACTGTTACCCTCTGTCATATCATCCTGTTTATTTCCTCACTTAAGCCTCTGTTTGTTGTCTATACCCATTCATGGCTGTTTCCATCCCCAGTTCTAGGGCATTTCTCTTCTCTGCCTCATTCCCACAGAGCCCTGATCTTTATTACACTAAACGTAACAAAGATGAAAACTGGTAGGACTAAGTCCAGCATCATCTCTTCACAAGGGATGTGTATCTAGCTGCGGTTCGTGGATCTTTAAACATCAGAGTCAAGAAGCTCCTGTGAGGGGCATTTGGCTGGTTCGGCCCACAGAGCATGTGACTCTAGGGTCGCGTGTTCAAACCCCATGTTGAGCATAGAGTTTACTTTAAAAGAAGAAGCAGAAGAAGAAGAAAGAGAAAAAGAAGAAGAAGCAGCTCTTGTGAAATGAATCTCAGTGTGGGTGGGGACATACTTGGAGCAAAATGTGCCTTATGGATCTCTGATACCACATCATGTGAGACACGTATTATGTCTTGCAAGCTCCCCTCCTGTGCTGGTCAGAGACCAGACAGCTCCTGTTCAAAACAAAATGGCATTCTAGGGAACAATGACCAGAGCTCTCCAATAGGCCTGGCACATAATCAGAAAGGCCAGAGTTTCGGGAAGCTGTATCTGTTTCAGCGTCCTGAATGGCATGAATAGGACTCTGTAATGTCTTGATACCAGTGACTTTGATTCATCACAAAGAGTGAGGATTTAAAAAAAAAAAAAAAAAACTTGCTCAGTGATAGGTTCATAAAAGAAAATCATGTTACTTATTTTGTTGAACAGCACAGCCGCAGAAGCCAGGGTGGCGTGGCCGCATAGGGATACCTCACTCGCCGGCGTAAACCACCTTAATCCGAAGCAGGAACCTTTGAAGGAGGAAAAGCCAAAGAGAGACAAGATCATTCTCATACAAGTGGATTACAAAATTTCATTTTTCTTATTCTTTTCTAAATATTTCCCTAGCATGATTAATAGCTGAAACGCATTGTGAAGGAGGAGTAAAGTCTAGGCCAGCATCCTAAGGCTCCCCGGTGCCAGATCTAGAGCTGAAACATTCAAATTACCCCACACCTACTCCCCCGGATGAGCTGAAAACCAAATCAGAATCTCCCCACCTTCTTTCCTGTCTGCATGCAAATAGTTAATGGGCATCTCTCTGCAATACCATTCCCCCACTGGAAAAGCAGCTTCTGGTACCATGCAAGAATGGCTTAAAAAAAAAAAAAAAAAAAAGGCATATTTACTTTGTGTAAAGTTGTCAGTGGGTTGCAGTTTTCGGATAAAAGCGGTTTCAGAGAGGTTCATTTCTCTTGCAATTTTTTGATGCATGTCTTCATCCAGTTTCTAAATTGGAAACAAAAATTTATTGAGACTCCAAAAACACAAATCAGACTTCCTTGGACAGCAACTGCCATTAGTTAATAACACAGCTTGTGAATGTCGAAAGTTACTTGTCTAAAAGAAAATAATTGCCAAGGAAGTCAAGACACTTTTATAAAGATTGTTTCTCGGAAATCTCTGCTTGTAGCGCTCTATGAAGAGCTGTAGATGTCAAAGCTAGGAAAGACTCAAAAACCTACTGGCCAGCCCTGCCTTTTATCTAGTGTACCTGAGAGATTATGTTCTCTTCTAAACAATCTCCACAAAGGAAACACCACAATCTCCCTTTCTTGTTGAATAAAAAGATCTTCAGTATCCACTCTGGGTAGGCTGGCCCATTCTGCTCCCATCCATACAAGGTTCACTTCCTTTTATGAGTCAGGCCTCAGGCAGGAGTTCACCTCCTCCGGGAAGTCTTCCAGGGTGCTCTGTCTAAAGGCTTTGTCTCCTCGCAATGCTTAAACCACCTGAATTTACCCACTGTGTCCCTTCATTGTCTGTCCCCCAACATCTGAGTTTATGAGGGCATACAATGTTCTATCTTGTTTGTTTGTTTTTTACTTATACCTTATACTCATCCCAGAATGGTAGGAGCTCAATAAACATTTGCTGGAAGAATATATTATTCACTACATCTTCATTTTTACTTGTTTTCTATGTGTAAGCTCTATGCTCAAAATGGGGCTTGAACTCACGACCCTGAGATCAAGAGTAATATGTTCTACCAACTGAGCCAGCCAGGCGCCCCACTTCATCTTCATCTTTAAAACTCTCAAAATAAATATTTTGTCCACATGTATATAAAGAAATCAAACACAGAGAGGTTGTATAAATCCTTAAGTCACAATATGCCGAATAGACGGAAGAATGGTTAAGAATGTGAGCTTTGTAAATGGTAACAGCCAGTGAATCTAGAAGAAAGGTATATGGATGTTCATTGTACCATTCTCAAAACTTTTTCTTAAGTTCTAAATTTTTCAAAATAAATGGTTAAGAAAATAATGTGAATTTATATCCTGGTCAGGTCCTAGTAGCAGTGCAAAAGAGGGCAAGTCATTTAATCTCATGGTGTCTCAGTTCCACACCTTTAAGATGAGGACAACAGTACTTAGGTGGAAAAGTTCCTGTGAAGACACACAAATACATATATATACATGCACACACATTCTTCTTAACTCAAAAAAAAGGGGGGGTCAGAAACATGAGTTTTCCTTTAGAGAATGAAAATCAAATTTTTAATCAATAAATACTCGCTAGTTAGATTTTGAATTCTAAAGAAGTCTCAAGACAAATGTATTTTTGCTTTGGCCAAATTTGCTATTCTTGAGCCCCCAAAACCCAGAAATAAGATTTATAACTTTATACTGATAAATTCAAAATTCACTTAACTGACTTATGTAAGTTAAGCACCCATTATCTTTTAGTTGATTCAAATTCTTTTGAAACATGTTCCACGTACTCATATAAGGCACAAAACGGTGGTTATTGTGACAAATCAGTCATTTTTTAAACTATCAGCTGATATAAAGATCCTAGCAGACTTACTAAGCTTTTCTTAAAGGGGCACTGTCTTCAAAATCTATAGAAGCTGTGGGGTTCTAGAGAGAGAGAAATGACTTAAGAAATTGAGATGTATTGTCTGCAATTCAAACACAATGATTTGTGTTTTACTTAACATTTTTCTTTCAAAAGATTAAATCTAATAATGCGAATGAAGTGCTCCTCACGGTGCCCAACACACAACAAATACTTGGAAAATGTTAACTTTTATTTCGAGTAGCTCAAAACCCATGCTTTAAGCAGCCACACCACTCTGCCTCCCCATAACGAAGACAAACTATTATTATCCCTTTAGCACACTGCAGACCAGAAAACCAATGTCTATCAGATGAGACGGGTTCCCACAGCGTTTCTAAAGGAAAGCTGCAATCAGTCAATTACCAAGTGCTATGCTAGGCCAGCACCACTACCGAGGGAATGTGTTAGAAATACAGTTTTAGCTCCCCCCCCTCCACCTTCTAAATTAGAATTTCCTTTTTTTTTTTTTTTTAACTAGATTTCTAGGTGGTTAAAGTTTGAGCAGCCCTCTTGGATACAATACAACCCCATTTTCAAGGGGCTTAGCATCTTGTAGGGAATCAGAAAGCAACAGGGAGCAACACCAGAGTGTAATTGAGACACATAGATTTTTGACAATTAATACTCTAGGACTTTAGGGGCACCTGAGTGGCTCAGTTGTTAAGTGTCTGCCTTTGGCGCAGGTCATGATCTCAGGATCCTGGGATTGAGCCCCGCATTGAGAGCCCTGCATTGGGCTCCCTGCTCATCGGGAAGCCTGCTTTCCCTCCCTTAGTTCCCCTGCTTGTGTTCCCTCTCACGCTGTCTCTCTCTGTCAAATAAATAAATAAAATCTTTAAAACACACACACACACACTCTAGGACGTTAGATGTGGACTTAGAAAAAGAGCATATTTGGGTGAGTTGGACAGAAAAATATGGGCAAAGAGTTTTGTGTTGGGGATGCTTCTTGGGCAAGTCACTTGACCTCGCTTCTGTTTTCCTTCTGTTAAATCTTTGACACTCTAAGGTTCTGTGAGCCGAGGTAAGGAGAACCAGGATGGTGGGAATGAAGTGGCATAAACACCTGTCACGCCTGGGGCCTGGGGAGTGAGTCTTCCCCACTGAGTAGATGGGCTGGGTCTGCTGGGCATCCCAGCCAACAAGGCAACGATGTTCAGCAGCACTCCTCCTGGCTCATTGAATTTTCTGTGTGGAAACTGGCCCACGTGCCGGGACTAACGACCCCTGAGAGAAACTGGGAGCCAACTAAGTCCCTACTGCAGAGTGTGCAATCATAGGCCTCGGTGGGGATGGAAGGGGTGATAAACAAAAGCTTGTGTTGGTCTTTCTGGATTTGCTGCCGTGGCTGGGAGAACCTGCAGTGCCTGCCAGGCCTTCCTCTGATCTGGCCACACTCCCTAACCTCGTCCTTCCTCTTCTTGTCTTTTGCTTCCCTCCACCTTTAGGACAAGAGTCTCAAAAAGCATTAAAGCATCCCACATTGTAGCCAAGCTCACTGTCTATTGTTAATGGATTTCTTTGCAAATGGGCTTTTTGCCACATCAGCTAGCATACACACTTCACTGACCATCAACTCTTCTGTCCTCTCTACCTTGGCGTATTGTACCAATTACAGTTTGAATCTCTGTAACTGTATTTTCTGCCCCAGGACACCTAAAATTCACTTGCTATTTGCCTGAGGGACCAGAGACGCTGCAGAAAGTTTGATGGTAGCCGTCCTCGATATGCATGACAGGCAGCCAAATTTCTACACTGGAACCAAAGGTCAAGATAATAGTGAATCATCAGAAGACTAAAGTTGCTTCAACTTTGGGAGCTGGAGAAACAGGAGACTGTGTTCATGCAAAAAAAACTGAATTTTTATTCCAATAATTTTTTCGTCTTGCTTTAATATCCATTTCCCTTTGGCAATCTCATGAATCAAATTTCTGACAGCAAAGACAGAGCCATGTTTGTTTTTCTGAGTTCCAGTGTGCTACCTAGGGACACTGAGGTTTCATCACCATATGGCCCACAAACATTAACGATCAAAAAATCAGAGCACAGTTTTAAAATACTCCCATCTTGTGGCAGCTTGGAAATATGACAGCCTAAACATGACTGTCCTGTTATCTGTCCTTGTTCATTTGTCCCTCTTCTGTAGGTAGATCCCAGCAGAGGAAAAGCACTTGGTATGGAAAGTTCTAAATGATCCTGGAAGAAAGGGAAGATTCCTTCTGAAGCACTTGGCTTTCCTATTTTGAAGTGATGTCTGTCTGTACAATGCAGCACTTACACTGTAGGCTGTCTTCAGTTGTTCCTGATGATTCTTCTGGGTGTCTCGTATCTCCAGCCCCATCATAGAACCCAAAGCTCATACTCTCTTTGCACATCCAGCCCAGCCCGACTCACCAATGAAATAAAAGATCAGTAGTTGTTAATCAGCTAGAACTCCTAAGAAAGAGAACTTGCTATAATTCAATTAACAGATTTACTTTTGCTCAAAAGATAGCTATTAAGTGCCTCTCATGTGTTAAGCCATGTGTCATGGAATAAGTTAGAATAGGTTAAGATGTCAAAGAATGTGCAGTCTAGTGAGGAAGACAGGCATTGAATGAATTACAACAAGAGCAATGCATACTACCAACTGGAAAATAAGGGGTGCCATGGGAGATTAAAAGGGGAGGACAGCTAGTCTGGTAGTAAGCATGATGGGTTAAAAGCTCAGGATCTGCAGTCACGCAGACCCGTGGTAGGATCCTGAATTCAGCCACTTGGGTAATTATTTAACCCTCCTCTGCCTCTATCTTCTCATCTGTAAAATGGGGGTGATGATAATAATAAGACCTAATCTTAGGGGTGCCTGAATGGCTTAGTCAGTTGCGCACCTGACTCTTAATCTCAGGGTCATGAGTTCTAGCTCTGCATTGGGCTCCATGCTGGGTGTGGAGCCTAGTCTTAAAAAAAAAAAAAAGACCTTCTCTTAGAGTAGATGTAAAGGTAAAATGAGATAACAAATAAAAATCAATTTAGCACAGTATCTGGCTGAACTTACCTGAAGTTAATACTCCCAAACCTGAGGGTTATGTTCTAGAAGCCAGCCAGTGAAGCAGAAATTTCTACATCAAAATCTCCTCCTCCCTTGCATTGCTCTTTTCCCTCAAATACTAGACAAGAGAAAATATTTCAATGCCCTGGAAAAGTCTCTGCGCTCTTCACATGCCTTTTCTGGGGATAAAAATGAGATATGACTTTGGAACCCCCTAGAAACCGCAGAAGCCTCTGACTCAGTGTAGGCATACGGAGCCAATGATCCACTGAGGAAGGGCACCAAGTTTGGAAATGGCCATTGCATCATAAGCTTTACCAAATGAGTTAAAACACAAACTAAACACAGTACTTCTATATTCTCATTTTTCCTTAAATACATAACACACCAAACTGCAAAGAAGCTTTTTTCTTTTTTTTTGAAAAAGGCTTTTGTTACCCTCTAAATTTAACCAGGAAAACTGGAACAGCAAGTAGTTTAGAAACTAAAACTAGGCATTCCTCTAAAACTGCAAAGCCAGTCCTCCTTACTGTCTCTGGAAATGACTGGGTTAGTGTTTCAAAGAATAAAAATGCATAGATGTGAATATTATATTTTATCCTGGCGTAGTGTCCAGCACATGGTACATGGTCAGTAAATGCCAGCTGAATTGGAATAAATGCATACACTAGGCACACGGCAAAGTTGTTATTTATGGATAATTGTAACAGGAAACCCCAAGAATAAACTGGTGTTTGGAAAGGATCCCCTGAGGGGTGCCTGAGTGGCTCAGTTGGTTAAGCGTCCAACCCTTGGTTTCCGGTCAGGTCATGATCTCAGGTCCTGGGATCAAGCCACGCCATCAGGTTTCACGCCCAGTACTGAGTCTGCTTGAAAATTCTCTCTCTCCCTCTGCCCCTTGCCTTGCTCATGCTAAATACATACATACATACATACAATCTTTAGGAAAGATCCTCTGACACAGTGGTTCTCAACTGGGGGGGCGGTTTTTTCTCTTTTTCTTTTTTTTCAAGATCTTATTTGTTTATTTGACAGACAGAGATCACAAGTAAGCAGAGAGGCAGGCACAGAGAGAGAGAGTGAGAGAAGAGGAAGCAGGCTCCCTGCTGAGCAGAGAGCCCAATGCGGGGCTCGATCCCAGGACCCTGAGACCACGACCTGAGCCGAAAGCAGAGGCTTTAACCCACTGAGCCACCCAGGTGCCCCTAGGGGGCGGTTTTTAATTTTCATAACAGGGGGAGAAGGGAAGACTGCTGCCATCTAGTGGACAGAGCCCACGGTTATCAACATTGCCCATGACAGCCTCCCACAGCAAAGAACTACCCAGTCCAGAATATCAACACTGCCGCTGTTGAGAAACCCCACCCTACACATACACCTACATATACATAAACACATACACACAGCAGCAAGAACAGCAAAACAAAACAACTTGAGGATTTGTTAAAATATGAAGAATAGGGGCACCTGGGTGGCTCAGGGGATTAAAGCCTCTGCCTTCAGCTCAGGTCATGATTGTGGGGCCTGGAGAGCCCCACACCAGGCTCTCTGCTCCGGGGAGCCTGCTTCCTCCTTTCTCTCTGCCTGCCTCTCTGTGATCTCTGTCTGTCAAATAAATAATCCTAAAAAAAAAAAAGAATATGAAGAATAAAATATGGGCTCTCTACCCCATTGTTATGTTATTTTCACTGATTGAAGCTGGTTGGGGTACCTGGGTGGCTCAGTCATTGGGTGTTTGCCTTCGGCTCAGGTCATGATCTCAGAGTCCCAGGATTGAGCCCCACATCAGGCTCCCTGATCACCAGGGAACCTGCTTCTCCCTCTGCCCCTCCCCCTGCTTGTGCACTCTCTCTCTCTCTCTCTCTCTCTCAGATAAATAAATAAAATCTTTTAAAAAATAAAAATAAAAAATAAAGCTGATTGACAGAATTATAAACAACCTATCACCCCTTAGCACTACCCCAGCCCTCTGACTATTCAAGTAGTTAGTCATGAGTTCCTGTAGTTTCTACACAGCTGTCAAAGTAATATATCTATTTCATTCTTTAAAATATTGTTTCTGGGGATGCCTTGTGACTCAGTTGGTTGAGCATCCAGCTCTTGATATCCACTCAGGTCATGATCTCACAATTGTGGGACAGAGCCCCCCATCAGGCTCTTGCTCAGTGTGGTATTTGCTTTCAGATCTTCTCTCCCTCTCCCTCCTGCTTTCTCTCTCTCTCTCTCAAATAAATAAATAAAATGTTTTTGTTTTAAATGTTGTTCCTAGGAGCACCCAGTTGGCTCAGTCGGTTAAGCGTCCATCTCTTGATTTCAGCTCAGGTCATGATCTCAGGATTGTGAGATCGAGCCCTGCATTGGGCTCTGTGCTGGGCATGGAGGCAGATTCTCTCTCTCTCCCCCACTGCCCCTCCTCCCCTAAAAAATCTTTTTTTTTTTTATTAAAGATTTTATTTATTTATTTGACAGAGAGAGAGACAGCAAGAGAGGGAACACAAGGAAGGGGAGTGGGAGAGGGAAAGTAGGCTTCCCACCGAGCAGGGAGCCGATGCGGAGGCTCAATCCCAGGATCCCAGCTGGCACCCCTAAAATCCCAGGCACCCCTAAAAAAATCTTTTTAAAAACATTGTTTCTAGGGCGCCTGGGTGGCTCAGTGGGTTAAGCCGCTGCCTTCGGCTCAGGTCATGATCTCAGGGTCCTGGGATCGAGTCCCGCATCGGGCTCTCTGCTCAGCAGGGAGCCTGCTTCCCTCTCTCTCTCTCTCTGCCTGCCTCTCCATCTACTTGTGATTTCTCTCTGTCAAATAAATAAAATCTTTAAAAAAAAAAAAAAAACATTGTTTCTATACACTTTCCATGCTGTGACATGATCTTTATTGTTAAATTGATTGTCAGGCACTTGAGGACACCATCAATTTTATAAGGTTTTAAATATTTTTTTCAAATATCTGTTGTTCCATTTAGCTCTTAATCTGTTTTTATTTTCAGCTAATGTACGGTGTTATAAGTTACTCATGTGAAAATTTAAAAAATGGACTTGTCTAGGAAAGAAAACAAAACAAACTTTAGAATATTCTAGAAGCTCTTGGAATATTGCCTCCCAGAATTTTTTCCTTTCCTTTCCTTTCCTTCTGGAAGTCTTTTTGTCAAAGAAGAAGAAGAAGTAGGAAGGTCTTTTTTGCAAGTATTCAAACAGTTCAAAGTGCAATTGCCTTGTCTTTAGTCTGCCCATCAAGTTTTTTTGTTGTTGTTTTTGTTTTGGGGTTTGTTTGTTTGTTTGTTTGCTTTTTGGTGATTAGTCTCAACTCAGTCAAATTTTTAAATACTTTGAAACAAAACAAAACAAAAAAAGAATACTTCTTTGAAGCTCTTAACTTAAAATCTGAAGTAGTTTCTCCTTTGTAAAATCCAACACTGTTCTGTTCTCTGAGTCCCTATTGTACCTGGTTCCATTAGAACTTTTTAATTTTTTTTTAAAGATTTTATTTATTTATTTGACAGAGAGAAATCACGAGTAGGCAGAGAGAGAAGAGAGGAGGAAGCAGGCTCCCTGCTGAGCAGAGAGCCCGATGCGCGACTCGATCACAGGACCCTGAGATCATGACCTGAGCAGAAGGCAGCGGCTTAATCCACTGAGCCACCCAGGCGCCCCATTAGATCTTTTTTAAATTTATTTTTTAATTAATGTATTTATTTTATTTACTAACATATAATGAATTATTTGCCCCAAGGGTACAGGTCTGTAAATCATCAAGCTTACACATTTCACAGCTCTCACCATGCCCTCCCCAATGTCCATAACCCAGCCACCCTATTCCTACCCCCCACCCCCCCTCCACCCTGTTTGTTTTGTGAGATTAAGAGTCTCTTATAATTTGTCTCCCTCCGGATCCCATCTTGTTTCATTGTTTCCTTTCCTAACCCCCCACAACTCCCCATCCTACCTCTCAAATTCCTCATATCAGAGAGATCATATGATAATTTTCTTTCTCTGATTGACTTATTTCGCTTAGCATAATACCCTCTAGTTCCATCCACGTCGTTTCAAATGGCAAGATTTCATTTCTTTTGATGGCTGCATAGTTTTCCATTGTATATATACCCCACATCTTCTTTATCCACTCATCTGTTCATGGACATCTAGGGATACGTGCACCCAAATGTTTATCAGCAATGTCCACAATAACCAAACTATGGAAAGAACCTAGATGTCCATTAGATCTTTTAGCCTCTGTGGTTAACTATTTGATAATGATTGGATTTACATGTCTTTTTCTTTCACTAGACTCTGAGCACCTCAGGGGCAGGCCAACTTACTAATCTTTGTACTCCTATCCCTACCCCAAAGTGTGGTTTGTGGTAGATGTCGATAAATATTTGTAGAGTACGGTAATGATGGGCTAACGTCTCCTGAACTGTGGGCAACATTATAAGGTTTAGCGCATTGTAAGGTTTAGTCTCTGATATTTTCCTGAGTTTACTTGTGTTCTCTCTAGGTGTGTCCAGCCATGGGTCAAAGAATCTAAGGGCATAAACCACGAGTTTATGCTTCCACTAGAATTTTTATTGATTATGAATTAGGGAAAGTGCCAAATTCGCCTCCAGGAGAACAGGATTCTCACATCCACAGAATCTAAAACTAGCAAATTATTCTTTTGATTATCTATTCAGTTGTCCCTGACAGGCCACCAAATTAGCCTGGTATCATAGATGCAAAGCCCAGAAGTGAATTGGAATACTTTCTAGAGAGCAGCCCTGAGTCATGGACTTCCTTATTTTCTTTTTCTTTTTTCCATTCTTACTGAGGCAGATCACATTGAACTATGCTAAGTTCTTTGCTTAAATTTTTGCATCCTAGCTTTTCCAAATACATAAATAACGTATAAAATATATTTGAAGAGAGAGAGGAAAAGGCTCTGGTGTGCAGTGAGTGTACTGGAAGTAAGAGGAATAAGTTGAAGAATTATGCTCATTCTTGTCATCTGGTGAAAACTGAGTATGTAAATCCCTTGAAACTATTTTCAGAACTCTTCAAGAATACTACATGGAGACATGCAACAAAGACCAAGACACTTGACAAGCAATTTCAGTCACTTCCACAATTCCTTGACATGAAGTTGTTTGCCAGCTTGTTTCTAAAGAACGTTCACGATTTAAAATCTGCTTGTTAATCATTCTCTCACTAATCCTCCCAAGCTCTTGTGTTACTTGATAAAGCCTATTAACTTTATTACTTTCCGCATTTTAGGGTAGGAAAATGCCAGCTGCAAAAATTGCATAATGAATGTATTCTTAAAGTGAGATGAGGACTCTTCATCATCATTTTGCTTCTCTGCTGGAGGGACAAAACAAGTGTACAAGGACTCAACGAACAATACTCACCTATCTCAGTAAAACCCCAGGCATTCGTCGTCTTGAGAGCACACTACAATCACTTGGGGAACTTTAAAAAACAGTGCTGCCTGGGTCCCACCTCCAGAGATTCTGGCGTAGGAATTTGAAAGCTCCTTGGGTGATTTTCTTTTTCTTTTCTTTTCTTTTTTTTTTTTTTTTTAAGATTTTATTTATTTATTTGACAGAGAGAGACACAGCAAGAGAGGGAACACAAGCAGGGGGAGTGGGAGAGGGAGAAGCAGGCTTCCCACCGAGCAGGGAGCCCAATGCGGGGTTCAATTCCAGGACCCTGGGGTTATGACCTGAGCCAAAGACAGAGGCTTAACAAATGAGCCACCTCCTTGGGTGATTTTTTTTTTCTTTTTAAAGATTCTATTTATTTACTTGACAGATAGAGATCACAATTGGGCAGAGAGGCAGGCAGAGAGAGAAAGAGGAGGAAGCAGGCTCCCTGCTGGGCAGAGAGCGGATGCGGGGGGCTTGATCCCAGGAACCTGGGACCCTGGAACCATGACCTGAGCCGAAGGCAGAGGCCTTAACTCACTGAGCCACCCAGGTGCCCCACCTTGGGTGATTTTCATGTGCAGGTTGACATTCACTCCACTTGAAGTCCCCAACACATACTTTGCCCAAATTAGTAAAACTTACTTAAAATCACCAATTGCTTACTGTGTTTCTGGAATAATTCTCAGATAATCTACTCTTGAACTAACTTCTGTGAGTGGAAGGGCTCCTTAGCTTGTTTCCTAATAGCCAGGTAGAAACACAAAGCACTGAAGGTCAATGAATATTTAACTATTCTGTTAATACTTATCCTAATCAAAAGCTTTTTTTTTTTTTTTTTTTGGCATGGAGCCCCACCGGGGCTTGAACTCATGACCCTGAGATCAAGACCTGAGCTGAGATCAAGAGTCAGACACTTAACCAGCTGAGCCACTCAGGTGCCCCTCAAAAGCCATTTTTAAAATGAGACTTTCAGGAAACAGAATTCTCCCTGTATTAGAGCTTAAGTACTTCCTTCTACTTAATAACTTAATTCCTTGCAAAATGTTTTTTGCTTGGTCCTGAAAAGAATTTCTAATTGTCTGAAATAGGTAAGGTTAAAGATACTCAGCTAAAATTTTTATGTTAAATATAATATCAGCTATGTCCAGTCACATAAAACTCACCTAATTTCATTCGCCTTCACGTTTGGTGCTCACTCAATGAAAACCTGATGGCTAACAAAGAGTCCTCTGTTTTTGTTTTGGTTTTTTTAATTGGCTTTAGTTCTTCCTTACATAAATATTTCTTTTTCCAGACTTAGAGCGTCTGTGCGTAAGCACTCTCATTGTTTGGACAAAATCAACTCTCAGACATGAACGATGCTGATATCATTTGACAAAGAACACGAACCAAAGTCAAATAGGTGGGTCTGATTTTTTTTTTTTGTAGGAAATATTTGGCTCAATATGAATCTAGAATCAGGTACTGCACCTCGAAACCAAGTACTTACATTTTCTAGGAGGCAAACAGCAGCAGGGTTCCCACAAAATGCTTTTGCTGTAAATGCATCTACTACAAAAACAGGGAGCTTCATTTTTCTTGCTCTCAAAATTGCTGGTAGCCCACACTACTTCTACTTGTTGCAAAAATTCAGTAAGTTAATGTTTTACTTTGGATACAGAAACAGCCAACAACCCAAGTCAAGCAATGACTCCAATACACCTGCATTTAAAGATAGGTGATCCCCTAATATTTAAGTCCCTAAATTGAATTTGTTTTAAAATACTGGAATTTCATATTGATATTTATACTGAATGTATACTTAAGAACACAATCATATCATTTTTTAGGATAGCCAAACTAACTTAGGTTATGTTTTTAATGAAGTGCTTGAAATGTCCGAGGGGACACGCTGCAAGATTTCTTTTCCTTCGGTTCCCGTGGATCTTGGTCACGCCACATGAAGAATGAAGAGGTGGACCCGATGAAGAGTGGTGGGCAACAAAGCAAAGTTTATTGAGCAATAATACAGAGCTCCTGAAGAGGGAGGGGACCTAAGAGGGTTGCCACTAGAGTTTCTAAGTCTAGGGATTTTAGGCGCCTGTTGGCTCTGTTTTAATCTGTTTAACCTTCCAAGCACCTGTCACCCAATCAGGTTTTTGTCATCTACCTATCACATGGGAAAGGGTGGAGGGCTTTTTCCAGGGGGCTGTAACATCCTGTATTTTTATTTTTTTAATTCAATTAAATAATATATAGTGTATTATTAGTTTCAGAGGTAGAAGTCAGTGATTCATTAGTCTTATATAACACCCGGTGCTGATAACATCTCGTGCCCTCCTTAATGCCTGTCACCCAGTTACTCTATCTTCTCAGCCTCCTCCCACGCAGAAACCCTCAGTGTGTTTCCTATGATTGAGTCTCTTATGGTTGGTCTCCCTCTCTGATTTGTCTTGTTTTATTTTTTTCCTCTCTTCCCCTATGATCTGCCATTTTGTTTCTTGAATTCCACATGTAAGTGAGATCATATGATTGTCTTTCTCTGATTGACTTATTTTGCTTAGCATAATACCCTCTAGTCCCATCCACGTCATTGCAAATGGTAAGATTTCATTTTTTGATGGCTGCATGATATTCCATTGTATATATATACCACAACTTTTTTACCTTCAACAGTCGATGGTTATCTGGGCTCTTTCCACGGTTTGTCTATTGTAGACATTGCTGGCTATAAACTTTGGGGGTGCACGTGCCCCTTTGGATCACTACATTTGTATTTTTCCCAGTAGTGCGATTGCTGGTGATGGGGTCCATGATCAAAGGAGTGAAACTGATACAAAGCGAAGGTCAAGCAAAGCTTTATTTCGCGCCAGCACCAAGAATCAAACCGACTGGTCGGGGCCATCTCTTATGGAGAGAGCGACCAACCCCAGCCTCACAGACTAGCTTTTATAGAGCAAAGGCCATGTGGTTGAGCCTGGTCGATGAAATTGTAATACACAGAGAAAGTTGCAATTTACCCTATAGTAGCTGTTTGGACTAGCCTATCACTCTGGCCGGAATTGGTGCCCTAGTTTGGCGCCCAAAAGGCAGGGTTTACATTCTCTGGTGGTTAGGGAGATAGTATGTGTGCTTTACTGATTGGATGTCTCCACCTGGCCTGACTCGTCCTTGCATTCTAGGCTCTGTTATCTCCACCTGACCTGACCCATCCTTGTATTTGGGCTCTGTTATTAGGGACTGGTCGGCCATATTTTACTGGTTTCCCAGACTTGCTTTTAAGTAAGTTCCCCTGGGGGGGGTGCAGGGTCAATTTAAGTTTTACTACATAAACAACAAAATGGCTGTTTAACCGAGATGGAGTCGCTCTGACTAAGTAGGCCCCTACACAGGGTCATAGGGTAGCTCTACCTTCAACTTTTTGAGGAACCTCTATACTGCTTTCCAGAGTGACCACACCAGCTTGCATTCCCCCCAACAGTGTAGGAGTGTTCCCTTTCTCTGCATCTTTGCCAATATCTGTCGTTTCTGACTTGTTAATTTTAGCCATTCTGACTGGTGTGAGGTGGTATCTCATTGTGGTTTCGATTTGTATTTCCCTGATGCTGAGTGATGTTAGGCATTTTTTCATGTCTGTTGGCCATTGGATTCTTTATTCTTTCGATGTTGAGTTTGAGAAGTTCTTTATGGATTTTGGATACTAGCCCTTTATCTGATATGTCATTTGCAAATATTGTCTCCCATTCTGTTGGGATGTCTTGGTTTTGTGGACTATTTCCTTCGCTGTGCAAAAGCTGTTTATCTTGGTGAAGTCTCAATAGTTCATATTTGCCTTTGTTTCCCTTCCCTTTGGAGACCTGTCTAGCAAGAAGTTGCTGTGGCCGAAGTCAAAGAGGTTGCTGCCTGCGTTCTTCTCTAGGATTTTAATGGATTCCAATCTTACCTTTAAATCCTTCATCCATTTTGAGTCTACTTTGTAAGGAAATAGTCCAATTTCATTCTTCTGCATGTGGCTGTGTATCCCTACCTCAGAACGATGTACTGACCAGACATGCTTAAGCATGTACTGGCAACAGGCCTCTTGGGGAGAAGATGGTATACCTCCTTGGAACCGGCATCTGGGAAAGCCCACTCACTCAGGGTGGAACTCCGCCTGCTGCTTTTTTTCTGTTATCTTCCCTTCTCCAGAGATCACCTGTAGTTAATTAGATGGTCCTTTAAATGTGTTTACTCAACCACAAATCCTATACTACTTGATAAGGTGTATCTTGCTTATCTATAATCTCCTTTGACTCCTTTGTTGATTGTTGTCTTATATCTAATAAATACAGGACTGAGGAGTTGTTCCATGCGGCGGTCTCCTCAACTGCCAACCCCTGGTCCCTTTCTCTTGCAGCTGATGTGTTTGTGCTTCATTTTTCTCCCCTGCGCTGTCAGGAAGCGGCAATTGGCATCCAAATAGGGATGAGAAACGAAACAGGAGAAGAAGCCCCAACGTGAGTTGTTGTTGTTTTTTGGGGTTTTTTAAAGATTATTTATTTATTTATTTATTTGTCAGAGAGACAGTGAGAGAGAGAGTACCCACAAGCAGGCAGAGTGGCAGGCAGAGGCAGAGAGAGAGAAGCAGGCTCTCTGCCAAGCAAGGATCCCGATGTGAGACTCAATCCCAGGACCTAGGATCATGACCTAAGCCGAAGGCAGCGGCTTAACCCACTGAGCCACCCAGGCGTCCCCCAACGTGAGTTTTTGCACAGCGTGCCTTTTACCTGCTGGTGAATTGTGGGTACTTATAGCAAGATATGAGTAATATAAACAGCACAAAAGAATATCCCCCTGGGGACGCCTGAGTGGCTCAGTTGGTTAAGCCACTGCCTTCGGCTCAGGTCATGATCCCAGCGTCCTGGGATCGAGTCCCACATCAGGCTCCTTGCTCAGCGGGAGCCTGCTTCTCCATCTGCCTCTGCCTGCCACTCTGTCTGCCTGTGCTCACTCTGACAAATAAATAAATAAAATCTAATCTTAAAAAAAAAAAAAAAAAAAAGAATATCTCCCTGACGTATGTTTATTGAGATGGCTCCTAAAGGCGGGAGGAGAAAAGTCAGAGAGCACAAACTTTCAGAGCTTTTAAAAAAAGTAATTAAAGAACATTGCTCCTGGTTCCCTACATTAGGGACTTTAGACTTACAGACATGGGCGAAAGTAGGTCATAAGTTAAAATTTTGCATGTTAAAGGAAAACCAATTCCAACTACTCTATGGCCTACTTGGACTCTTAACTCCCTCCATTCTGGAACCTTTACAATCCTCTGATTCAGAGAGCAATAATGAGTGTTCAGGACAAACTAAAGAGGAACCTGAACATGCCATTCTAGAGGGAAAAGAAATTATGAAAGTCATTGTAAAGGAATATTTAAAGGAGGAATCTCCTTCCCCCTCCTCCAATAACAGAACAAAAGGAGGAAACAGTTGCTAATGTGCCATAGCAAGTGGCACTGTTGTTATCGGCTCCACCATCCTATGAGAAGGCGCCATTTAGTGAAAAGGATGAGAAATCCATGCTATCAGCTATTCAAAAAGGCCTCACTGAAGCAAAGCGAGCACGAGACCTAGATGTCTTACATTTTAATTTCCCGGTTACTATTAGAGAACGTGTCTCTCCAGGGCATGATCCCAACAACCCTAATGGGCGTTGGTGGTATAGTGGTGAGCATAGCTGCCTTCCAACAACCCTAATGGTATTTATGAGGCTGTACATGAGTCATTTACCTTCAAAATTATTGAAGGAATTCAAACAGGCAGTACAAAACTATGGAGTTAATCCCCCACTTACAACAGGAATCATTCAAGGTATCACAGAAGGCAACTGACTTACTCCGATTGATTGGTCATTATTAGCAAAAACAGTTCTATCTTTGAGTGAGTTTTTACAATTTAAAACATGGTGGCAAGATTATGCAGAAAGCGCAGCTGCCCATAATAGAGCTAATAATGTTCCTATTTTGGCGGAGCTGCTCATGGGCATTGGGCCATTGGCCTGGGAGCAAGATCAGGTACAAATGATCAAGCTATTGAGCAGCTCTGGCATTGTTGTTTGAGAGCCAGGGAGAAAATGGAATCCCAAGGAGAGAACTGCTCTTCTTTTCAAATGGTGGTACAGGATCCAAAAGAACGCTATACTGATTTTATTGCGAGATTACAAGAAGGCATAAAAAGGTGGGTAGATAGTCTCGAGGCTGCTGATACTATTCTTCAGCTGTTGGTGTATGAAAATGCCAGTGCTGATTGTAGGAAATTGATTGCACCCTTTAAAGGCAAGGGAGCACTAACAGATTATATTAAGCTATGCCAAGGAGTGGGAACAGAGACCTATAAAGCTGACTTGTTAGCTCAAGCAATGGCTGCTCTGACCACAGAAAAATTTAAAGGACAATGTTTTAACTGTGGGCAGACAGGGCACGCTAAGGTTCAGTGTAGGCAAAAAGGAAAACTCCCTCCTTGAAATGCAAGAAATAAATCACCAGTTCTCTGTCCTAAATGTAAAAAAGGAAACCACTGGGCAAAATGATCCTTACCACTCAGAGATCTACTTCTTTACCGTCAGCGTTGGATTCAGTGCCTCCATCTTTCATAACTCCCGTGTACATTCCCCAACTGACCCACGCTGACCTGTAGGTAGCGAAGCTCTATGCCCCTCTTCAGCAAGAAGTTAGAGAAGATGAGACCTTCCACCCTCAGCAACCTTAAAGATTTAAGGGTCAAAATTATTCAGGGGGGAATGATGTGGGAAACAGAGGCAGAAGAAAAGTTATTAAATTTCCTTACTATCTAGAGCCCACTGACAAGTACTTGAAACAGGCTAGCAATGTGCGTGAGGGCTCCAATGTTCTTTCCTGTGAAGGAGCTGAAGGTCACAAGGGCTATATGCAGCCACATATTGTAGACTTGCCTATTAACCTTTGGGGACGAATAGAGCGAAGATCCCAACATGGGTCAGATAAAGAAACTGACCAAAAAAGCGAAAGAAGTTCTGGAAAATGAACAGTGTCCTTTCATCCCTAGCAACACGGCAGGAACTATGATGGCCCTCATCATGGTAGCTGTAAGTTTTCCGAGATGTTATGCCCAAATAGATAACTTTACTTATTGGTTGTATATACCCAATCCTCCCCTGCTCCATCCAGTCGAATGGGGGAGAAGATATAATACCAATTTATTTGAATTCCTTGAACTGGGTACCTGGAATATTGGATCCTAGATTACCATTATTGCTCTAAGAAGAGGACACATATTAATTTTACCTTGGGATATCAATATGTACCAGCAATCTTGCTTATCTATAATCTTCAACTCCTTTGTTGATTTTTGTCTTGTATCTAATAAATACAGGACTGAGGAGTTGTTCAGGGCGGCAGTCTTCTCAACTGCCAACCCCTGGTCCCTTCTCTTGCAGCTGACTTCTTTGTGCCTCATTCTTCTGTGCACCGTCAGGAAGCGGCAGGCTGGCCAGTTTTCCCAACACCATTTGTTGAAGAGACCATCTTTTTTCCATTGGACATTCTTTCCTGCTTAGTCAAAGATTAGTTGACCATTGAGTTGAGGGATTTCTGGGCTTTCTATTCTGTTCCATTGATCTATGTGTCTGTTTTTCTGCCTGTACCATACTGTCTTAATGATCACAGCTTTGTAAAAGAGCATGAAGTCCAGAACTGTGAGGCCACAACCTTTGGGTTGTTTTTTTTTTTTCAACATTCCTCTGGCTACTTGGGGGTCTTTTCTGGTTCCATACAAATTTTAGGATTATTTGTCCAGCTCTGTGAAAAAGGTTGATAGTATTTTGACAGGGTTTGCATTCAATGTATAGACTGCTCTTGGTAGTATAGACATTTTAACAGTATTTGTTCTTCCAATCCATGAGCATGAAATGTTTTTCCATTTCTTTGTGTCTTCCTCAGTTACTTTCATGAGTGTTCTATAGTTTTCTGAGGACAGATCCTTTGCCTCTTTGGTTAAATTTATCCCTAGGTATCTTATGGGTTTGGGTGCAATTGTAAATGGGATGGACTCCTTAATTTCTCTTTCTTCTGTCTCATTGTATAGAAATGCGACTGATTTCTGTGCATTGATTTTATAACCACTTTGTTGAAGTTCCTATATGAGTTCTAGCAACTTTGGGGTGGAGTCTTTTGGGTTTTCCAAATAGAGTACCATGTCATATGCGAAGAATGAGAGTGTCACTTCTTTGCTGATTCAGATGCCTTTCATTTCTTTTTGTTGTCTGATTGCTGAGGCTAAGACTTCTAGTACTGTGTTGAACAATAGTGATGATAGTGGATGTCCCTGCTGTGTTCCTGACCTTAGGGGGAAAACTTTAGGTTTTTTGAGAATAATATTTGTTGTGAGCTTTTCTTTTTCTTTTTTTTTTTTTAACTTTTCGTTGTGAGCTTTTCATAGATGGCTTTTATGATATTGAGGTATGTAGCCCCTATGCCTACCCTGTGAAGAGTTTTCATTGAGAAAGGATGCTCTACTTTGTCAAATTCTTTTTCTGCATCTATTGAAAGGATCATTTGGTTCTTGTCCTTTCCTTTACTGGTGTAGTATATCACATTGATCTGAGGATGTTGAACCATGCTTGCAGCCCAGGAATAAATCCCACTTGGTAATGGTAATAATCCTTTTTTTTTTTTTTTAGATTTTTTAATTTATTTATTTGTTGGAGAGAGAGTACAAGCAGGGGGAACACCAGGCTGAGCAGGCAAAGGGAGAAACAGGCTCTCCACTGACCAGGGAGCCAGATGTGGGCTGTGAGCCCAGGATCTGGGGATCACCACCTGAGCCAAAGGCAGACACTTAGCAGAATGAGCCACCCAGGCATCCCATGAACAATCCTTTTAATGTAGTGTTGAATCCTATTGGTTAGTATTTTGGTGAGAATTTTTGCTTCCACATTCATCAGGGATATTGGTCTGTAATTCTCCTTTTTGGTGGGGTCTTCATCTGGTTTTGGGATCAATGTAATGCTGGCCTTCTAGAAAGAGTTTGGAAACCTTCCTTCCATTTCTTTTTTTTGAAACAGCTTCAGAAGAATAGGTATTTTTTTTAAATGCTTGGTAGGGGGTACCTGGGTGGCTCAGATGGTTAAGTGTCTGCCTTTGGCTCAGGTCATGATCCCAGGATCCTGGGATTGAGTCCCACATCAGGCCCCCTGTTCAGCAGGGAGCCTGTTTCTCACTCCTCCCTGCTCCCCCTGCTTGTGCTCTCTCACTCTCAAATAAATAAATAAAAATAAAATCGTTTTTTAAGATTTTATTTATTTATCAGAGACAGAGACAGGGAGAGAGGGACCACGACCTGAGCCAAAGGCAGATGCCTAATGACTGAGCTACCCAGGCACCCCTAAAAATAAAATCTTTAAATGTTTGGTAGAATATCCCTGGGAAGCCATCCAGCTCTGGACTCTTGTTTGTTGGGAGATTTTTGATGAATACTTCAATTTTCTTGCTGGTTATGGGACTGTTCAGGTTTTCTATTTTTTCCTACTTCAGTTTTGGTAGTTTACATCTCTAGAGATGCATCTCTTTCTTCCAGATTGCCTAATTTGTTGGCATATAGTTGCTCATAATATGTTCTTATAACTGTATTTTTTTGGTGTTGGTTGTGAACGCTCCTCTTTCATTCATGATTTTACTTATTTGGGTCCTTTTTTTTCTTTTTAATAAGTCTGGCCAGGGGTTTATTGATCTTATTATTCTTTCAAAGAACCAGCTCCTAGTTTTGCTGATCTGTTCTACAGTTCCTTCAGTTTCTATTCCATTGATTTCTGCTCTAATCTTTATTCTCTTCTCCTGCTGAGTTTAGGCTTTATTTACTGTTCTTTCTCCAGCTCCTTTAGGCATAAGTTTAGGTTGTGTATTTGAGACCTTTCTTGTTCCTTGAGAAAGGCCAGTATTGCTATATAATTCCCTCTTAGGACCCCTTAGCTGCATCCCAAAGGTTTTGAACAGTTGTGTTTTCATTTTCATTTGTTTCATGAAATTTTTTAGTTCGAGCCCTGCATAGGGCTGTCTGCTCAGCAGGGAACCTGATTCCTCCTCTCTCTTCCTCCTCTCTCTCTCTCTGCCTGCCTCACTGCCTACTTGTGATCTCTGTCAAATAAATAAAAATAAAATCTTTAAAAAAACTGCATGAAGTTTCTAACACCTTAGTACATAAAAATATTTTTCTAAAATGTATTATATAATTTGATTTTAATTTTTATTCTTGGTCAAAAAGTAGAGAAAGAAAGGGTTTTTTTATTTGTTCAGTTTAACCAATTGATGTCCCTGTTTCTACCCTATTATGGTGACAGAGTACACTTAAGATAGTGCTCACATTAACAATTTATTTTTCAAAAATTACTTTGCATTTCCATGGGGCACCTGGATGGCTCAGTCAGTTAAGCATCTGCCTTCATCTCAGGTCATGATCCCAGGATCCTGGGATCAAGTCACGCATCAAGCTCCCTGATCAGCAGGGAGTCTGCTTGCCCCTCTCCTGCCCCCTGCTCTCTCTATCTCAAATAAATAAATAAAATCTTTTAAAATTAAAAAAAAATACTTTGTATTTCTTAAATGTCAGGCATATGCTAGACTTTGGGGATAAAACGATAAATAAGTCACTGTCTTTCAAAGAATTCTCAACCAATGGGGAGACCAACATAAAAATTATGTGAAAGTAATATAGATAAAATGCTTAGGAACACAATAAGAGAGCAATAACTCTGCCCAGGAAACAGTGAGAGGGATCTCCAGAGATGAGGTAACATTTGAGTTAGTCCAAAAATACACACAAAAAGTGTTCAGCAGTTCCAGAAGGTGGGAACGGCGTCTTAGGCACAGTGCGTGGATTGATGTCAGAGCAAACAAATTTGATACAGAAATAAGAGAGGGGAAAGGGCACCTGGGTGGCTCAGTCATTAAGCATCTGCCTTCGGCTCAGGTCATGATCCCAGGGACCTGGATCGAGCCTCACATCAGGCTCCCTGTTCCTCAGGAAGCCTGCTTATCCCTCTCCCATTCTTCCCACTTGTGTTCCCTCTCTCACTGTCTCTCTCTGTCAAATAAAAAAATTTTTAAAAAAAGAAAAGAAAAGAAAAGAAATAGAGAGGAGAGAAGATAGGAGAGAACTATGAGATGATACTTTAAAGATCTCCTGGACCCAATGTCTACAATTTGATCTTCATCTTTGTAGGTTCAGAAATCCAAAGTTCAGTTCAATAGCACTATGTGTCAGGCTCCAGTGCCAGACACCCAGGGAGAGGAGAGAGGCTGTTTTAATATGCTAATCCTCCAAGAGCCCATCACCAAGTCTGGTTTTTATCATTTGCATATCACGTGGGAAAGGGTGAAAGGGTCCTTTCAGGGTGGTGTAGCATCCTTTTAAGGGTGGTTTCCTCTTAGGGCGGGAGGCCCCCCCCTTACCTCTGCCTGCTTTCTTGCAACTCTCCTTCATTAAAACAAATCTGCTCTTTAATAGAAATCAATCACCGCCAGAAGGTATAATGATTTCTCAACTACTTGTATCTCTTATTTTTTTAAAGTTAGTTTTTGGTCATCAATTTAGTATATGAATATGATCTCCTTATAAAAAATAAGTTAGGGGCGCCTGGGTGGCTCAGTCAGGTTAAGCATCTGCCTTCGGCTCAGGTCATGATCCCAGGGTCCTGGAATCGAGCCCTGCATCAGGCTCCTTGCTCCACAGGAAACCTGCTTCTCCCTCTTCCTCTCCCCTGCTTGTATTCCCTTTCTCGCTGTCTCTCTCTCTTTCTTATTTATTTAAATAAATAAAATCTTAAAAAAAAAAAAAAAAGTCCAGAAAAAAACAAAAATCCCACTTGACAATTCCCTGTCCCCCCACCTTCCCCAGAGCTCTGTCAGGTGTGTTTCTGAGAACACTCTGGACACTTTCCTGAATTCTAATCTACCATGTAAATGTAGATAAATCCTAAACCTCCCTTGTTCAAATAGCTTAGTCATTAAACCTGCCCATGGGTGTGTCTGGGAACACTAATGCTTATTCATCCCTCTGTAATACTCTTAGTTTGTTTACAGTCTCCTGTGGCTACAAACAACAGAAAGTTGATTCCTGTTATTCCCCAGCTGTTTGTGCAAAAGAACCTACTTAGCTTTTGCTATGACTGCTGCCTCAAAACTAGGCTACTCATTAGTAAATACCAGTTTAGTTTTTTGAAAATATAAATACTTAAAAGTAGAGTATAGCATTCAATGTGTACATGAACTCCGTCTACTTTACTAGCTGGTAAAAAGGAAATAACTATAAAAAAGAATTACAATGATAAGTAAAATAAGTTTTACGTCAAAATTTGGAAGAAATGTATGTTTAAATTAGTTTCATCTAGCTACACGGAATCTCTCTCTCTCTCTCTCTATGGCACTCTGTTACTTTGTGTTTACTCTTACGCATATTTTCTAGACTTGGTGGAGCTCTGGAACACTGCCTTTCTTAAAATATTAGTTTGGCTTTGTTAAAATAATAGCCTGGTTTGGAATTCCTCAACTACTTTTATGTTCAAACACCCACTATTTTGGAATTTTTCACTTTTCTGTTGATTTATGGTTCTCATAATCATGACTATTTATCAGACACACCACACACACACACACACACACACACACACACATATATATATTTTTAGATTTATTTTAGGGGCACCTGGGTGGCTCAGTCGTTAGGCATCTGCCTTCAGCTCAGGTCATGCCTCAGGGTCCTGGGATGGAGCCCTGCACACATCAGGATCTCTGCTCAGCAGGAAGCGTGCTTCTCCCTCTCCCACTGCCCCTGCTTATGCTCCCTCTCTCACGTGTGTCTCTCTGTCAAATAAATTAAATCTGTTAAAAATAAATAAATAAATATACATAGATTTATTTTAGAGAGAGTGTGTGTGAGGAGGGGAAGGGGCAGAGGAAGAGGGAGAGAAAGAATCTCAAGCAGACTCCCAGCTGAATGGGGACCCCTGACACAGTGCTCAACCTCAGAACCCTGAGATCATGACCTGAGCTGAAACCAAGAGTCTGATGTTTAACAGTCTGAGCCACCCAGGTGCCCCATCAACCAAAATTTTAAAAAATACTTTGACTATTTGGGGTGTCTGGATGGCTCAGTTGGCAATTAAGTGTCTGACTTTGGCTCAGGTCATGATCGCAGTGTCCTGGGATGAAGACCCGCACTGGGCTCCCTGCTTCTGCCTCTGCCTGCGCTCCCTATGCTTGCGCTCTCGCTCCCTCGCTCTCTCTCTGTCAAAAAAAAAAAAAAAAAAAAAAAACAAAACTGGGCCCCTGGGTGGCTCAGTCTGTTAAGTGTCTGCCTTCAGCTCAGGTAGTGATCCCAGGATTCTAGGATCGAGTCCCACATCAGGCACCCTGCTCAGCAGGGAGCCTGCTTCTCCCTCTGCTTGCTGCTCTCCCTGCTCATTCACTCTCTCTCTATCTGACAAATAAAAATTAATAAAGTCTTTTAAAAAATTAGTTAATTTAAAAAAATACTTGGGACTACTTGAAATTAAGACCCACATTCTTTCCCCCTTAGAAGTTCAAGGAGTTAGAATGGACTGCAGAAAATAAATTATGACCTGATGTTATGATTCTAAGTAATAAAAACATGATTCAGTATTTTGTTTGCAGTAATAAAACTCTCAACAAATGCCAAAATTGCTTAGGCTTTTCTATTGCTCTATAAAGAAGCTATATTTGACTACTCAACTATATTGCATATTTATATTTTGAATTGTGAATTTTTGAGTAGTCACATAGTTAAAGATTCATCAATCTTTTTGTAAAGCACAGGTGAAGTTTTGCTCTATCTTGCAATTAATGGTAAAAGTGAGTCTACAGTCTTTAAAGAAAAAATACTATCTCTATATCTACTACTTGGGTTTAACTTGAGCAACGGTGGGAAATAGTGAGTTTTTTAATGTTATGGGGTCTTAGGATAAGCAAACAAAATAATTCTTAAAAATTTGTAGCCTTCTTTATTTATATATATCCTTCTGTTCTTTTTATGTATACTTGCAAATGCATGCTTACATTCGGTCCCAGGTTTTGGCACCAAACAAACCAGTGCATGCTTACAAGAAATATACATATAGGGCACCTGGGTGGCTCAGTGGGTTAAGCCTCTGCCTTCAGCTCAGGTCATGAGCTTGTAGTCCTAGGATTGAGTCCCACACTGGGCTCTTTGCTTGGCAGGGAGCCTGCTTCCTCCTCTCTCTCTGCCTGCCTCTCTGCCTACTTGTGATCTCTTGTCTGTCAAATAAATAAAATCTTTTTTTAAAAAAAAAGAACTTTTAGAGAAGAATTTTTCTCTAAAAAAATATACATATGTTCTTTATATATATTAATATATATGAAATAGCATGTGCAAATTCATATATGTAGTATAGTAGATACAAAATATGTAGTTAACACAAAAGAAAGCAGTAATGAAGGAATATAGAAACAATAAAGACATAAGACATGTTGAAAACAAATAGGAAATGGCAGACTTAAAACCTACTTTATCAGTAACTATATCAAATGTAAATGGAATAAACTCTCTAACCAAAAGGCAGAGATCAGAATTGATTTTTTTAAATGTCTAACTATGATTTCTCTGAGAGACACACTTTAAATTCGTAGACATAAACAGGTTGAAAGTAAAAAAAAAATGGGAAAGATATGCCATATAAAAGGTAACCAAAATGAAGCTGAAGTGACTACTAATATCAGACAAAATAGACTTTGTTTTTTTAAATATTTTATTTATTTGACAGAGAGAGACACAGCGAGACAGGGAACACAGGCAGGGGGAGTAGGAGAGGGAGAAGTAGGCTCCCCACTGACCAGGGAGCCTGATGTGGGGCTAGATGCCAGAACCCTGGGATCATGACCCAAGCTGAAGGCAGACACTTGACGACTGACCCATTTAGGCGCTCTGACAAAACACTTTAAAGACAAAAGTTGTTGCTAGAAACAAAGACATTTTATAATGATAAAAGGATCAATTCATTAGGACTATATAATAATTACAAACATATATGCACCTAACAATAGAACCCCAAAACATTTGAAGCAAAATCTGGCAGAATCAGAGAAATAGACAATTTAATAATAAGAGTTGGAGATTTCACAGCCTACTTTCAGTAACAGAACAACTAGACAGAAGATCAGGAAAGAAACAGAAGACTTTAATAACACTGTAACCAACTAGCCCTAACAGACATCTGTACAACATCTCCCAATAGAAGTAAAACAATATGTTCTTCTCAAGTGCACATGGAACAGTCTCCAAAATAGATTATATGTTAGGCCATAAAACAAGTCCCTGTAAATTTTTTTTAGCTTTATTAAGTCCCAGTAAATTTAAATACTTGGAATCATAAAAAGTATGTCCTTTAAGAACAATGGAATGAAATTACATATCAACAACAAAAGGAAAAGGAAGTTTGGGGAAATGTGAAAATTAAACAATATTCCTCGATAATAAAAGGAACTGAAGCTTCATGGAGAAATGGCTGATTGTACGGCCAGGACAAAGAAATACCAGATGATACTACTTCAGCCAGGTGACCAAGGCTAACATTATCACTGATAAGTCATGTTGATTTTCTTCTTGCTGCTTCCCCTACTTGTGCTCTGTCAAATAAATAAATAAAATCTTTTTTTAAAAAGTCCATTTCCCAGTTACCCATAACCTCCCAATTTCCATGAACAGCAACTGTATCTGCCTATACTAAAAAAACAGCACTACATTACATGTGACATATTACTTATTCTATCCAGAGGTGATACTTGGTATTCATATGAGTTCACAGATTTCCCTGAAATAATTTGCTGCCCCCCAACACAGCGCTTAGGACACCATACTTCCCCCAAAATTCTATTAAATTCACTGTTGAAATGTATTTATCAATAATGAGCCACATTTACTAACATGATACACATCCATGAAAGAGGATGGGACTAGAATTATCATTTCAATTACTAATATCTACCTTACACAACAACCTAACCACCCATTTTAGAGATTTAAAAACAGGTTCAGAAAAGTTAAATGTCTCAGAATCAAGCAGCTGGTAGGGAAGTGTCAAAGCTGGGATTGGAACCAAGACATGTCTGAATCTTTGATTATGAAGATAATTCTGTTTTGCCATTGATTTTCTTTGTAAACTTGGAAGCATTAATTTATCTTTTGGTTCTTCTATTTCTTGGTCCATAAAATAATAATGTTCCTAGACTATACTGAAAATTAGTGCCTGCATGGCTCTGGCAGTTAAGCATCTGACTCTTGATCTCAGCTCAGGTTTCCATTGAAGGGTCATGAGTTCAAGCTCCTACTTAAAAAAAAAAGAAAAGAAAAGTTACTTAAAATGCTCTACCCACAATATAACCATCATTGTTTGTACACTGAGAGACATAGGTATATATATAATGAAAACTATACTTCCATTTACCCCTCAGAAACTTAAGATCAATGGGAAACAGTCTGCTACTCTTATTATCTGTGCTGCTTCTAAGTTATTAATGTGCTTCTGACACATTAAAAGCTGTACAATAATCTAATTTAAAATCCTAAGTAGCTATCTTTTGTACCTGTTGTCCCTGTTCTTCACAACAATCCACTACAAGAAAAAGAATGCTCAATCCTTCTGATTATTTTTAAAAATTAGAGAAAGTATGTTAGGTGTTTTCTTCCTTCTAAGTTTCCATTTGTTTACTTATTGTATAATAATTAAAATTGGAAGAGACCTTTTGGTTTCCCGAATTCCAGAATGAACACTTTGATGACTGAAACAAAACAGTATCAAGAATGTAAGCTGTGTAATTAAGCCTTGCCTTGAGAAATTTTGAATCATGATAAGGAAGATCACTCCTGTCTAAAGATAGTAGATAAATATGAAAAAGCATTTCACAAACTACTCAGTAAGGCAGATTTAGTGTTAAAAATGCATCAACTAATTAAACATACTCCTAGAAACTTATTTGTGGGTTTTGCTACCTTTTTTTAGCTTATTTGCTTTCCATAATGGCAAAAAGATTATGTTAATCCAGTTTTTGTTATTTTAGAATGCCATTGGGGTCATGCAAACAACTATCTTAATTTTTAGTGAATATGCCTTCTCTCTCCCAGAAGGGTGCATGGTCTTTCAATTTCTCTTTCTTTCTCTTTCTCTTTCTCTGGGCTCTGCATGGAATTTTCCTCTCCTCTTCATCCTTATGGTATAATACATAATCACATGTTCGTTTTCTTGTTTTCCTCTTAGTGTTGTGGGTACTTCCATTTCCTTCTCCTTTTTCATCTTTTCTCTCATTATGGCCTCTAACAAGATCCTCTCCACAGAACCTCTGATCTCTATGCTAACAGGAAAGCACTGAAGCACTGAAATAACAGAAAGGAAGACAAAGAGAAAACAAAATCCTGAAAGCAGCTGGGAGCCCTCAGTTCTAACTATCTCTATGGAAACAATTCCACAGAGATCAATCTGGAAACAATTCTGTAGGGATCACTGGAGCAGTGGTGAACCAATCTCACCAAGACTTACAGAATACAATTTGCAAATGGGAATAGTTGATAGACTTTTTTTGGGGGTGGGGGGAGAAGCAGTAAAATAGGAAGCCAAATAAAAATTAGATTTGCCCCTAGGGTGCCTGTCTGGCTCAGTTGGTAGAGCATGAGACTCTTCATCTCTGGGGTGTGGGTTCAAGCCCACAATGGGTATAGAGATTACTTAAAACAAATAAATAAAAACAAAAATCATTTTTTTTAAAGATTTTATTTATTTATTTGAGAGAGACAGTGAGAGAGAGCATGAGTGAGGAGAAGATCAAAAGACTAGGTTTGCCCCAAAATTAGTGTACATTTTTTTTTAAAAATTCAAAGCCTTTTACTTGCTGTAATAATAAAAAAGCAAAGGAATGAATGTACTAATTTCAAGTCCTTCCTAAGCATTCACACTGGCAAACAGCAGAGTGCCTGATATAAGGGAGTTGTGGCCAAAATGCAAAGAAAACATAGAATGATTCTAGGATTGTAGCCTGTAATCATACAAATTATGTGGAAAGAATGCCAAACTCAATCAGGCACTAAATACATTGTTTGAATTCAGGCAAGGGGTGAAAGGGATTACAGAATTCCATCTACTAAATCAGGTTGAAAGACTGAAAGAGTAAAATAGTGATGTAACTTGTACCCAGGGAAGAACTCCATCTAAGGTGTGGTAGCCTGGACTCTTAATAATATAGCAAAATTTTTTAACTGTGGAGAGGGGCTCAAGGTGTCAGTGACACCAGGACATCAAGTTTCAGACTTGTTCAAAAGTCTCCAGCCAATGAACCATTAACTGCAGTTCCCCTGAGTTGATAATGTTTGTTAGGGGAAATAACTTCAATTTGCCTAAAATGATGCTTGTTCCTTGAATGGATAGTTAAGTTCCTTGCAACACCAAGAAGGTCCAGAGTGCTTTAAGACATTAGGCCCTTGAGTAAAACCATTTAGATTCAAATTCTAGCTTCTTCACTAGGTGAGTGACCCTTAAAAAAAAAAAAAAAAAAAAAAAAGATTTTATGTACCTATTTGAGAGAGAGAGAGCAAGCAGGAGAAGGGGAAAGGGGGAGAGGGAAAGAAAGATTCCCCACTGAGTAGGAAGCCCACTGGCTGCAGGACTCAATCCCAGGATCCTGGGATCATGACCCCAGCCAAAGGCAGATGCTTAACCCACTGAGTCACCCACTAGGTGTGTGATCTTAAATGAGTTTTCGTACTTCTCAAACTCGGGTACCTCACTGTAAAATGGGGACAATAATAAAAATTATCCTTTAGGATTATAAGGAATCAGTGGATTGAGCACAGCACTAGCTCAAGTAAACTCTTTTTTTTTTTTTAAGATTTTATTTTTTTATTTGACAGAAAGCACAAGCAGGCAGAGAGGGAAGCAAAGGGGTGGGGGAAGCAGGCTCCCCTCTGAGCAGAGAGCCAATACAGGGCTCCATCCCAGAACCCTGGGATCATGACCTGAGCAGAAGGCAGAGGATTTAACCCACTGAGCCACCCAGGCGCTCCACAAGCAAACTCTTAATAAATATGGACCATAATGTTACATTATCAGGTTTTGTTTTTGTGTCTTGTAATGATGACCACACTGTCCCATCCCCCTTTACCTAAGAAGTATTTTGAGGGAGTGGGGTGAAGAAAAGCATAGGGCACTATGACCTAGCCAATTCTTACTGTTCCACACTTGTCTAAAACAGATTTGAAGGTGAATTAAACCATGACATGGAAATGTCCATTACATGCGGGTAGCTGGTGGAGGTAACTGCCTCCACCATACACATTTGAGATCTCATGAGGTAAAAAAATTATTCAAGCTTCTCCACTGCTAACACCGCTTATACACCCCTCATTCCACCCCAAGGGCTTCCCAACATCTGCAGTACAAAGTACCAGGTCTTTGGCTGGATATTAAAGGCCTGCAACATAGTTTGGTCCACATTTCCAGCCTACAAGGAACATCCCTGTGTTCAAATTCATTTCTTTCCCTCCCTTGCACTTCATAATGGTTCCTACATTAGCACTTCACCTTGCATTGATCTCTTTACCAGGACCACCCTGCATCCTCCCCAAAGAAATATGGCTTGCATTTTTTTTAATTAAAAAAAAGTCGTAAGGTGTCCCTAAGGACCCTGGGGCTAGGCCAGCATAACCCCAAAGTATTAGGTATCACTTGTACACGCAATTGTCAAGAATGCAAAGCCCTATTTAGAAAACAACCTGAGGGACGCCTGGGTGGCTCAGTTGGTTGGACAACTGCCTTCGGCTCAGGTCATGATCTCGGAGTCCCGGGATAGAGTCCCGCATCGGGTTCCCAGCTCCACGGGGAGTCTGCTTCTCTCTCTGCCCTTCTCCTCACTCATGCTCTCTCTCCCTGTCTCTCTCTCAAATAAATAAAATCTTTAAAAAAAAGAAAGAAAAAAAACAACCCGAATTCCTCAGTCATGAGTGCCTGATTTGTCACTGTGGTTATAAAGAGATGAAACTAACAAAAATGAACAAATAGTTCAGTAGGGAGAACAAACTGGTGGCTGCAGAGGGAATGGGTTAAATAGATATAAGGGATTAGGAGGTACAAAGTTGGTTATAAAGTAAGTAAGTCACAGAGATGAAAAGCCCAGAATTGGGAATATAGTCAATAGTATATAATAATGTTATATGGTTAACAGATGGTGACTACACTTTTCTTAATGAGCACTGAGAAAGAATTGTCCAATCAATGTTGTCTGCCTAAAACTAATCGAACACTGTATGTTAATTATACTTCATTAAAATCAGGAGGAGAGATGAAAAAGGAAGGCACAAGGAGAAAGCGAGTACTTTCTCTTGGGACCATCAGAGGAAATCTGAAATCAAGAGGACTCAGGGAAGGAGACCCGCTGGTGGGGAGTGGGGTGAGGCCGGTTGCCTTAGTGTCAGGGCAGAGAAGAGGAGCCCCAGGCCAAGAGCCAAAATGGGGGTCTGGTGGACACTTGATCTTCGCAGGGGTAAAACACTTATTTTTACTGCATAACGCAAACCTAACAAGAAAAGCCCTCCTTCGCATTTGGCCGCCGAACCACGTGGCATCCCTTCTCTACCGGTGACGCTGGGGTAAGGGGGGGGCCTCTACGGAATTTGTTCTTGGTGCGGACAGAGAATCGAACTTCTCCGAACGGCTTCAACACACGCACACAATTGCTGCCACTTCACATCCTTCCAGAGTGGGCAGAAAGGTAAGCTCTAGGCATTTAACAGTCTTACAGTAATCCGCGTCTTTTTCTAACTGGACGAGCTCAACTCCTTTCCACTCCTACCCCAACAAACTGGACAACCCATTAGCACGCAAGCGCATTTCTCGCCGCAGCGCCAACACGGGATCGGATCTCTTATCTCGCGAGAGTGGGCCGGCCAGTCTTCGTTGCTCTCGCCCCACCCCCTCCTTCTCGCTCGCTCTCTCCCATCCCCCCAAGCCAGTCTCTCTGCTGCGCAGCTCCCTTAGCGGTTGCCGCTGCTGGAGACGGTTGGAAGAACCGTTGTGGCGAGCGCTACACGAGGCGAGCGACTTCTTCCTCTTCCCGACCGACCCCGCGAGTACCGGAGTCGGCGTTACTGTCGCTCGACAGGGTATCTGAAGTAAAAGGGGGTAGGTTGGGCTGGTAGTGTCGAGAACGGAGTCGGGAGAAGGACGAAAGAGAGACTGGGAGGGGGTTGGGTGTGGGGGGGGAAGTGTGGAGGTCGCCGCTCGGAGTCGGCCAGACTGCGCCTCCCAGGCGATCTCCCACTTCAGGGAGGGCGGCCTGCCGTGGGGAGGAATTGCTCGGGTGAAATTCAGTGAACGAAACTGAGGACCGGAGTGGGGGTCATCCAGCATTTCCCCTCTTTCCCTGCTGGTTTGGCCGCCGCCATTTTGGGTACGGTGGCGCGGCCACCTCGGCTTCCCGCCCTTCCCCTCTCTTAATACTTTTTGCCCTTCAGCTTCCGAAAACTGATTTAGAAGGCCGGGGGGAGGTCAGAGCACCCCGGAAGGGATGAGGGTGGGGAACGAAGCGAGCAGGGAAAGGCTGGGCACTTGGGTGGGGGAGGTCCTGGGCTGGCGGGCGCGCTCCCGATGGAAATGGCGCCGGATGGGCCTGGCCTCCCACCGCGGCCTCCCTTCCTCCGCAGTCTCTGCTGGGCTCCCGGGGCTGGCGGGACTGCGAGTGACTTCTGACGCAGATTCCCAAGATGAGAGAGGCTGGAGCTGGGGGAGGAAAGCCAATGGCGACGAAGGCGCTCAACTCCCAAATCCAGGACAAAGGAGGCAGACGGCCTCCTTTGTAATTCCGCCGCCCGGTGGCGAAGGTTTTAAAGCCAGGCTTGGCTGCCGGACGGAGAGGTGGGGATGAGGGGGGGAAGGGGCGTACTCTCCTTAGCTCTCTGGTCTCTAGGGCCGCTAGATAAACGAAAGTCTCCGGGGAGGAATAAAGGACGCTTAGCCGGCCCTTATATTCCAGATTTGGAACTTCGAAAAAGAGTACGTACTCATTTTCCAAAGGGTGGTTTGTTTGTTTTTCCTTCTCACATTTATCTTAAACACTTGGTGGGTAATTGTTTTGTAAGCAGTAAAGCGGGTGACTTATCAAATAGGAATGTGAAATGGGCATATTTCAAATAGGTCGTTTAGGACTAGTTAACTGTGTTAGAGCTTTCTGAACTTTTGGGTGGGAGTGGGTGGTTTAGCAATGGTTTTGTGTAGTTTGGCACATACTCGGTTATAATTTAAGTAGGAGTTTCACCTTTGGGAAACAGTTGTTAAAACACAATCAGCGATGGCATAAGTTTGTGTAGCAATTGAGTTACCGACTTTTCAATATTAAATCTCCAAAGGTTACATACTGTGCAAAGAGGGCGGTGGAAGTAAAATATATAAAAATACAGTTAGCGTTGATTTTACTTAAGGTAGCTAAGCATGTTTTTTTATTTACTATAGGACGGTGGTAATATTTTGACCCAGAAAATAAGCCTACATAACAAAAAGAAAGTCCAGTCATGTTGTGTGATGATTTTTGGTCCTTAGAACACAAGAGAACTGGGTCTGTAATTTTCCTTGAGTAGGTACAAAGTGACAGGCAGCCTGAGAATAAGCTTCCAATAATAGCTGAATCCCTACAGGAACTCTGTTTTTTCAGCCTTTTTAAAAAACAAAACAAAAAAAACAGCTTCGTATTATTTAAGACGGTCTGGTTTGTGGTAGTATTTGGAAAAGCCCAGTTTCCTGTAAAATAGTACATGATAAAACCGCTCTCCTAATTGGATTACCCTAGAAACCTTTTTTTCTGCCCTCTTTCTGCATCATCATCTGGAATCTGGAAATCCATCTGATTGCTGATTGCCTTTATATTTTTAATAATCATGTTCTTTTTTTTTTGGTGTTCTTATTTTGGTAAATAAGTGCCTGAGCTGCAGTAGGTGATGGTAACTTTGTTTTAGAAGAGAACGCCTTTAAAATTTTAGACTTCACCTCATTTTAGGTATTAGTGGTGTGTCTACTTTTTCTACTGAAAATTAAGGAGCAAGCACACTGGAAAGAGAAAATGATGTAAATTTTTCATTTTAGTTAGACATATCACCACTTTTTGCCAAATTCCGAAGTTCATTTTCACTTTTTTAGGACCAGTGGGGTACCATTTATTAAGTTTTTATTGGTGCATCACACCCTAACTACATATTATACTTAAGAATATAGTCTGTGCCTCTGTGTTACAAAGGAATTTGATGTTTCATTTGATTTGTGTTAAGAGGTGCTTAGCAGCTTTGAGATACAGTTCACAGACCATAAACTTCATCCATTTAAAATCCTACATACATGGACTTTTGTGACTGGCTTCTTTCACTTAGCATAACTTTTAGGAAATTAAAGTTCTGCTCAAAATTGACTACAGTTATCCTAGTTCAACTGCTGGTATTTTTAATTGGTGCTAACACTTGGCGGTCTTAAAACAATTGAGATAGTCATGACGTTGTTGAAAAGAAAGGTTGAAATGGATTATCCTGAATAATTAGTAAACTCTGGGTAGTTCCTAGACAGCTTTATTAACGTATTAGAGCAGATGATCTTTTTGTATGCCTTCAGAGTTTGTCTTGGTTTTCTTGAAGTAGAATTCTACAATCATATGAGTTTTGAAGAAGTCTAGTGTGGCTTTAAGTTTTGTGCTCTTAAATGCTTGTGGGATGGAGAGTCATCCTATAAATAGTTTGTCTTCTGAATTTGGTTAATTTCTCATCAACTTAAAATTGCGTTAACAGTATAGTGTGTGGTTTTTTTTATAGACTTAATACTTTGTTTATAAGTGTCTTTGGTATGGACTGATCCAGAAATCAGAACTAGTTTGCTTGCTTAGTGTTTCTTGGAAAGGGCTAAATTTTGTAGTAAAGTTAATTTCCATCCTTTTTTGTGTTTTTTTTCCCCAGTGTCTTTACATTGTAGAAAGAAATGGGCTAAATGATAAAAAGTATCACATTAAGGTCTTTTCACAACAGATTAGATTGGTTTTGTTAAATACTTAATATTTTCCCTGAGGAAGTAACATGTGACGTTACCTCCTCTCCATTTACTGTTCTATTCTTGAATTGTCCTTAATAAGAAAGAGTTTTTGTTTTGTTTTAGTTTTTTTGTTTGGCTTTTTTTTTTTTTTTTTTAAGCCAGACCCAAACTGATTGAGGGTCTACTTGTTTCCAAACTACTCCAGAACAATATTTTTTTATGTAGCTAACACGTGCTGTAGTCAACATTGCCCCTTGCCCCACCCAAATCCTAAGGAATCTTGAATCCTTAAGCCTGTGTTGACTTTGGAAGCCACTTGTACCTATCCTTACTTGCTTTCAAGACTCAGGATAGTTTTCCATCCTTTTAAGGTTCATTTATTTATTTGTTTTGTGGTCTATTGCAGTAATTTTACAGGAGGGGCCCTTAAAATCCAATAGCAATGGCTGTTATTGACTGATTACCATGTTGTAGACTGAGCATTTTAGGTCTTAAAACAGTCTGGAGAGGTATGGGCACCACTGATGGATTTTAGAGCTGAACATAGAGGTTAAGTTTGCTTTAATCAGCCAGTGAGTGGCAGAATAGGGATTCAAAACCAGATTCTCTTTCTCCCTTTCGCAGAAAAAATTAGTATGTTGTTTAGGTGCTGAAAATCAGTTGTAACGTCTGATAACAAAAATCATAGTCGTCCCACTTTGGATTTCTATGTCTAGAGTGACTCTCAGGACTTTTAAAAAGCAAAACAAGTATGAAAGTTGATTTAAATGCAGAGGTATTTGATTAATAAACACATTTAGAAAATTTCAACATTAGGCTATTTTGAATGCACGTATTCTAGGGGGAAAAAATTTTACTCTTTGCAGATGCTCCTTCTAACAGTTGGACTGATATAATTAGATGGTGTGAAATCAAATATTAGTGAACACTGATATGAAATTATCTTGAAGCATAAAGGAATCAAGTGAACAAATTGTTTTGTTTACAGGGGAGGAGGTGGTGAGGGAAAGGTTTGAAATACTCAGGTGAGTAGGATTCCTACAGCTGCTTAGTGAAATTTGTAAGGTCTGGTAAGTTTTTGCAGCTGAAGGACTTCTGCGTTAGCCTCTTTGAAGTGTTGTGGAATTCTAAAAGAAAGGATTGTTGTTGTCTTTTGGGAAGGGAACTGGGTGTGGATGGGTTCTTTCTGGAGGGCTAGGAGGGCTTTTCACTGTACCCTAAAATACTTTTTGAATGTGAATGTATGACGTATTTTAAAATTTGTGTTTAAATGTAAAGCAGTGAGTGAACTGGTTTTGAATGTACTATCTCCAATAACTTCCCAATAGGTGGCTTCAAAAAACACCCATACTATTGGAAAGCATTCACTTTTAGGTGGAATTTTACCTCAATTTTAAAACTCACCTAATTAACTCATTTTAAAACTGGCTTTTGAGGAGTGTTGAGATTTAGTTAAAACAGAGTTGAGAATTTTTCCTCCTTCAAAAACAATTTGATGTGTTCAGAACTAAAAGTGCATCTAAAAAGACTTTATAATGCCATTTTTCTAACATCAAAAAAAGTACTCTCTGAACTTCTGACTTAGGCTCTTTCTGTGAATGGACATTGGTGCAGTGTGCAGCTTTGGAGTGATTAAGTTTTTTAGAATTTACATAACAAATGAATAATAAGTAAAACCTGGAGAAATGTGAATGAAAATTAGATGAGGGAAAGGCTAGAGTTGATACAGATGACAGAGTCAGGAAATAGGGAGAATCTGAAGACTGATACTGGAATTGTGTAAATGTTCTTAAGATTGGGCATTACATAAAATTTGGTCCTTTGAAATTGGGTACTTTTTGGAGAGAAGGGTCAGGTATCACTAACTTTTCCCAGTCGTTTTGCATACCCCAAAGTGGGAAGGTATCATGTTGCCGAACCGTGGCATTGTCAACAAGCCATATATTATATTTCCTGTTGTGCACCACTGAGTGGTGTTTCTTCAGTACCTGTAGCAAGAGTATATTTTGATTGACTGCTTTATGTGCTTGTTTATTTTTTATAGCATTTAAATCAAACGTTATTGAGATGGATTGGGTTATGAAACATAATGGTCCAAATGACGCTAGTGATGGGACAGTACGACTTCGTGGACTGCCATTTGGTTGCAGCAAAGAGGAAATAGTTCAGTTCTTTCAAGGTACCTCTAGTATTAGTCAAAGTTTAGTAGTATTTTATATTTTTATTGTATTACTCAGTTTTTAATTTGTAAAACCCATTTGTTTTGGGGACTTTTTGAGTATGATATCTTGGTTAATGTATTAAGTTATGAAATATGCTCCAGTTAATATTGAATACAGAATGTGTAGAATATGTAAAACCTAACTAATGTGCAATAAACTTAATTGAGAGTAATTATGTATGATGAAATGAACCATGAATTATCATATGGAGCATAGTTAAATTTAATTTAGCTTTTTAATGTAATATAGGTGAGCTTTTAGTGTGTAATTTAAAAAGACTGGTTGCAAAAAAAAATGTAATCCAATAATATTTGAAAAAAATCTTCCGCTTGTATTATGGGGTGATGGGAAACTTAAGCTTTTTTGTTTTGTTTTTGTTTTGTTTTGTTTAGACTTGTTTTAAATATTTGATTCAGATGGGAATGTTTCAGCCTTTAACACTGTTCCCCTTGATGGGGTTATTTGTCCTTGGGTTAAAGGGTTGGAAATCGTGCCAAATGGGATAACATTGACGATGGACTACCAGGGGAGAAGCACAGGGGAGGCCTTCGTGCAGTTTGCTTCAAAGGAGATAGCAGAAAATGCTCTGGGGAAACACAAGGAAAGAATAGGGCACAGGTGGGGATGGAGAGTTTGGGATGGTGTTAAATTTTTATTTTTGGGGGTTGTGGGTCACTATTGCTTAATGGGGGGGTTACAATAACATTTTTCTGGGGTAGTTTAAAAGAATTGATAATTATCTAAATTTAACTTGAAAACTACAGATTTGGGTGGGGAATTAATGCTAATAGTTTGCTTAAATTAAAATTAGATTGTTTCCATTTCTCTGTAGGATGTTGATAAATGCTTTTGTAATCAGCTGTTTTCTCTAAACACCTATGTACTAAAGGAAACAAGCTAAAAGTATATTTATATTACATGAATTGTTTTCAAGTGACTAATTTGTCTATGTAAAACTTAAATATTAATTATTTAAGTTTGTAGGTATAAAAATGTTAATTTATGGTGTATTTAGGCAATTTAAATTGGGTTATGTATCTAGATGTAGAAAAACTTACTGAATTTTTGCCCAATATCTTACTTATTCTAATACATTTATGCTGAAACCTGTACCTTAAACCATTTTTAAATAGGTATATTGAGATCTTCAGAAGTAGCAGGAGTGAAATCAAAGGATTTTATGATCCACCAAGAAGATTGCTGGGCCAGCGACCGGGACCATATGATAGACCGATAGGAGGAAGAGGGGGTTATTATGGAGCTGGGCGTGGAAGTATGTATGACAGAATGCGACGAGGAGGTGATGGATATGATGGTGGTATGTGTATCTAATGAACAAAGGTTCTGTTGTCATTTTCTTAATATTCCTGACACTTTGTCAAGAAATACAGAAATGGCAGTAATTTCAGTACCTACTAGGTTTTAAAACCTGTTCATGAAAATAGCCAGCTATGGGACTTGATTGATGCACATATTGGTACCTATATAAGTTATACAGAAAGTAAAATGAAGATATTGGCATATTTTGACACTTTTTTTATTTGACATCAGGATGAAAGTTAATTTTGATGTCTTAAATGTATTCTAGGATTTTTTTATTTCCACTGATTGTTACTAACTGCTTTTTTTTTACGTGCACTGAGTTGGAAGTTGTAAACTTGTAAAAATAATATAACTAGACTACATACCACAAAATGATTTTATAAAATCGTTTATAAAATTTATCTCTTAAAAGTGTATTCATGTATTTTCTCATTAAATTACACAGGTTATGGAGGTTTTGATGACTATGGTGGCTATAATAACTACGGCTACGGAAATGATGGCTTTGACGACAGAATGAGAGATGGAAGAGGTAAACAAATATTAAAGACATACTCATTTTTACGTGAATGTTAAATATTTGTTTTATACAACATTTAGTGGTGATAATTGACGACTTCTATGAAATTGACAGATTGAGCATATTTCAGTGCATACCTGTGTGGGGCTTTATATAGATGTATACTTAAAGGTAAATTTCTTGATTTTGATATTCATATCAACTCCTAAGATTAATTGGTCAAAGAAAAAGGTATAAATAAGAAAAGGTATGTATCAGGAGTAAGTTTGTTGAAATGCTTAACTACATGTTTCAGTGGATTATAATTGGAAATTTTATTCTCTTAGGTATGGGAGGACATGGCTATGGTGGAGCTGGTGATGCAAGTTCAGGTTTTCATGGTGGTCATTTTGTACATATGAGAGGATTACCTTTTCGTGCAACTGAAAATGACATTGCTAATGTGAGTGATTTTAGTAATTTTATCAGTAATTTTTAATTTTTATCCTGGTATCTAACCTTGAAGTGTTCTTAATGTTCTCTTTTTCTTTATAGTTTTACGTCAAATGCCTTTAATAGGTAAAAATATACACACTCTATACTGGTTAATGAATATTTTTTTTGTCCATTGTATGCTGACTTACCTAGGATTCAAGGAAGTAGATTCATAAAATCCAGTTAAGAATTTAGGGGAAAGATTTATCGGCATAGAGTGTTGCCCTTGTGTCAAGTTTTGAAAGTGGAAAATGTACAAAGTGAAAAAGGTTTAGTAGTTTGGTTCAGCTTTGTAGCTACAGAATGATTACAATTAGGAGCTGTGAAAATAATGGGAATAGATGCTACTGCTTACTTAAAACTGGTTGGTTTCAAGTTGGTTAGAGTATCTGCAAACTTCAGGGCATATGCATCTAGTCACACCCATTCATTTACCTATTGAGTAGTTGCAGTAGAGATATAGGGACCTGCAAAGCCAGGACTATTTACCTGGCTCTAAAAGAAATGTACCTGTAGATCTTACAGGGAACTCATTGGTCCTAAGTTTTCAGGTACCTTTTAGGATCCCTTTAACCTGATTAACTTGTGATTTACAACTAAGTGATACATTTTGGGGGTATCCATGTACAGTTTGTGTCAATTTGTCAAATTCCACTGGTCTGAATCATAACACCTAAATTCTTTGCACATGTTTCTAAGTCTCTGGTTACCTGTTTATCCTTCAAACGATAATTCTGAAATACTTCCTTGAGAGGAGTAGGAACGGAGGACTTAATTCTTCTCCCTTTCAATGGTAGCATATGAGATGTTTTCATTTGTTTATAGAGTAAACTGTGCTCTGGGTTAGATCCCTTCCCCCATTATCACTTAGCTCCCCCGCCCCTTTCATTTAGCTTATTTTATTTTTTTATTTTTAAAAAGATGATAGGGATGCCTGGGTGGCCCAGTCGGTTGGGCAGCTGCCTTTGGCTCAGGTCGTGGTCCCAGTATCCTAGGATCAAGTTCCGCATCCGGCCCCTTGCTTGACTGGAAGCCTGCTTCTCCCTCTGCCTGTCACTCCGCCTGCCCATGCTTGCTGTCTTAAAAGAAAAGGTTATATTTATTTCTGTTTCATTCAGCTAGCAAGCAGAGGGAGAAACAGGCTACCTCATGAGCAGAGAGCCTGATGCAGGGCTCCGTCCCAGGACCCTGAGCTGAAGGCAGACGCTCAATCGAGTGAGCCACCCAGGTGCCCCTGACTGAGGTTATTTTAAAGAAATAATTTTTTTGCATTTTCCTCCATGTTTATGGTCCTAGAATGTTCATAGTTGACTAGTTAGCTTTGCAATACAGGGCAATACGGGACGCCTGGGTGGCTCAGTTGGTTATGCAATACAGGGCAATAAAAAGGTTTGTTTTAATGGATGAGGGAAAACCAAGGTATATGGTGATTTAGTAAGTGTTTACTCTTATTTAGTTCTTCTCACCACTGAATCCAATACGAGTGCATATTGATATTGGAGCTGATGGCAGAGCAACAGGAGAGGCAGATGTAGAGTTTGTGACACATGAAGATGCTGTAGCTGCCATGTCTAAAGATAAGAATAACATGCGTAAGTATCCTTGGCTTGCTATCTAGTTTCTTAGGTGTGAACTTGTTTATAAAATAACATTTGTAGTTTCTCAAATGTAATATGCTACAAGGTTTGTAGGTAAGTAACCCTTGGTAGTCATTGGGACCTGAAACCATATGGCCTCTAAGAAGTTAAGATTTCATTCGCGGTGGGGGGCGGGGAGGGAGGTTGAAGAGTTAATTCAGACTCAGTACTTGACAGGTTATCTAAGCTTAAGTTATTAAAGAGGAAAATTAGGTATATTACTAGCATGTTCTTGAGTTCCCATGACATTTGCAAATTAGGACTTTTTAACCCATCCATCAAGTTAGTTGGCCGAATTATTTCTGTATGCCATCAAACTGGTTTTAAACCATTAAATTTTACCTGGACCAGTGATTCGTAAATCTGGCTACACACAAATCACTTTGTAGTAATCTTTCATGGACGTTATTTTCATGACATGATTTTAATTCATTTCTTTGGACATGGAATGTATTTTAAGCAGCACAGTAACTGGTTCTGAAATAAGGAATCAGCCCTTTTATAGATAAGGAAATGGAGGCCCCAACCACATTTTATGTTTAGCATTGTACAATTTGAACAAAACATGGTAGGTTAGGTTTTAGCCTCTGGCGTTCATCTTATCACTGCACTAGGAAGTATGTAAATATATTCCCAGGTTAATACTAGCTTAATTAATATTAGCTAATTATCATTTTATTGATATATTTTGATCCATCATTCCTTCCTTGTTACTCTTTGTCTTAAAGAACATCGGTACATTGAACTCTTCTTGAATTCTACTCCTGGAGGCGGTTCTGGAATGGGAGGTTCTGGAATGGGAGGCTACGGCAGAGATGGAATGGGTAGGTAAAGTTTTTTAAAGGAGCAGAGTTAACACATGTAGCAGTCAATCTCACTTTTTTTTTTCTTTTCTTTTTAAAGATAATCAGGGAGGTTATGGATCTGTTGGAAGAATGGGAATGGGTAACAATTACAGTGGAGGATATGGCACTCCTGATGGCTTGGGTGGTTATGGTAAGTGTCATTGGTTACTGTGGTTTGATATGTTAGTCCCCATGTGTGTAGACAACTTTTTTAAGTTCATGTATTATCATCAATTAAGTATGTACTGATAGTTTCTAACAAGTTTTTGTTGTTGTTTTTGTTTTTTAAGGCCGCGGTGGTGGAGGCAGTGGCGGTTACTATGGGCAAGGGGGCATGAGTGGAGGTGGATGGCGTGGCATGTATTAAAGCATAACCACCAACATAAAAGTCCTGACAATAGCGTCTGGTCTACTAGACTTTCTTACAGATTTAATTTCTTTTGTATTTTAAGAACTTTATAATGACTGAAGGAATGTGTTTTCAAAATATTATTTGGTAAAGCAACAGATTGTGATGGAAAAATCTGTTTTCTGTAGGTTTTATTTGTTGCATACTTTGACTTAAAAATAAATTTTTATATTCAAACCACTGATGTTGATACTTTTTATATACTAGTTACTCTTGAGGATGTGCTGCTTTCCTAAGATTTGGGTTGATGTATTTTACTATTAGCTCTACAAGTAGTAGTATAGTATAATTGTAGAGGACAATGGTTCACCTTTTCATAAACTACAAGTCTTATTAATAAGCAGACATCTGGAATAGAGCTTGGAAAATAGTGTAGCTTTTTTTTCTCCTGAACAGTACTGTAAATATAAAAATCTAAGGGTGAGTGTAGGTGGCTTCAGGAGTGTAAATTCAGCTAATTTCTATTTTAGTTATTCTTTTCAAATATCATTTATCAGGCATAGCTATGAAATGTTGAAGATCTTGAGGTATTTGGATTTCTGAATATTCTTAATTGTGTTACCTGGGGATGAGAATGTTGGAAGTTTAAAATTCTAGCCCTAGATTTTAGAATAAATTTACTCAGCACTTGACTGAAGTACCAAAAAAATGTTTCCAAAAAAGTGATAGTTGTAAGTTATCTCAAAATGTCTTAGACTAGGTTAAGATTCTCAGTGACATGAGAATCCAGTATAAGTACAAAAGTATTTACTGTGGAGTATAATTCTCACAGCTGTATTTTCAGTTTTTCTGCCCAGTATAGCATATGGTTTCTCAATAACTGTATTAAATGATTAAACAAATATAAGAGACAAGTCCATGTGATAGTTTTAAAATGAGAGTCCTGGAAGTTGGATTTTGCATTTGATCTCTGGAGTTTTAGAGCCATTGTATTAAAAAATAAATACTATGTGTAGCAAGGAAAAAGGTGCTTTTTACTTTTAATCCCTTTGATCAATATGGCTTTTTTCCCCAAAATTGGCTAATGGATCAAAATGAAACCTGTCAATGTGAATTCAGTTATTGACCTTGTTACTTGTTTTTGCTAGAAATGTTATTAATGTAATAAATATCAACATGGGAGATAATAGTGTGGCCTCTGTCCTAGAATGATTTGTGTCGGTTACTGATTGTAAATCAGATTGGTGGACGATATTCTAAGGGAACATTAGAGTGACACGTAAGGAGTGATTTCTACTGTTGCAGAAAGAAGAGGTTCCATAAGCTAACACAGCTATCTGCTAAAGCAGAGATCCATCTTAATGTTTGTACCCCTCCTAAGTTATCCACTTAGTATTAGGCTAATAACACCTTTTTTTTTTTTTTAAAGGATTTAATGTGATTTCCCAGGACCTGCTCTGTTAAAATCTTTAAGTAGTAAAGGTATAAAAAGTTAAAAGTTCAAGTTGCCCTTTGAAGGGCTAATTTTTCATGTTTTATTTGGTTTATAAAATTCACATTTTAAAACATTGCAGAGTAGAAGAATTACAGTCACAATTCCTTGGCACTATGATAGATAGCATTACTGTGGGTAGTACTGGCTAGACGAAGGAATGGTATGTGAAATTCATGAAGATAAATACTTTCAATGAAGGCAAATCTTGAAGATTAGAAAGTGTAGGTTCACAATACAAATGAAGTTTTACAACAAAATGCAACATTTAGTATAAATAGCTTTTAAATAAGAACCGAAACTAAATGAAGCAAATTGTATTGCTATCATAAAAGCCTGACTACAAAAAGCCCAAAACCAGTGGTGATAAACAGGAGTTTTGAATAAGAAAGAATTTAACGGGGGACTGAAAATCATGGTTTATTTGTTGAATGAAACCCAGCTTTGGGATTTCAGCAAAATCACATTTTAAAGTTTGTATTAATAAGCACAGTAATAAAAAACACAGTATTTGAAACTTCATAGTTGCTTATTCTCATTTTTAACAATCATAAAAATGTTAATCATCCCATCAGTACAAAACAGTTCAAGAATATAATTCTCTTGACAGCATTTCTGTTGGCATTCAAGAAAGACCACCTAAAAATCTGTACAGCAAGTTCTAACTGAAGACCTCAAAAGCTAACGGGATTTGGAGAAAATAAATCCTCAAGTAAAATACTGATTTCATACTTTGGCAATTTAGAAAATTAAGCCCTAGTGAAAGTATATCTACTCTGAGGAAAGGATCCTGCAGAATAAGTAACCCCATCTTAAGTGGGTGGGGGGGCATGATTGATTTACTAAATGTAATGCTTCTAGGAGTAATCAAAGATTCCTATCTGACCTGTTTGAAAGGTTCACAGACTTAAAGTGCATGGCTAAAGTTAACACCAAAGGGGCGAAAAAGGATCTCCTAAGTGGTGATGCTATTCAAAGGATTAATGAGATGAGTAACCTTTTACATATTCTTGGTGTGCTACAAGAATGAAAAAATGGGATTAGTGTTTGACTCTTTCATGCTGGAAATAGACCATGTATTTCGTGTCAGGGCGGAGACCACATCATCTGCTCAGGATCCTGGCTTGGAGGCATTCAGTATAGAGTGAATATTCCACTCTATACAGAACACATCATCTGCTCAGGATCCTGGCTTGGAGGCATTCAGTATAGGGTGAATATTTCACTCTATACAGAACTGCAGTAGTGGATCACTACACTGTAATACTTCCTAAAAGCTACTGGAATGTAAATAGAATAAAATTTTTAATCAAATTCCATCAAAGGCAAATTATTTTATATTTCTTCTTTGATGCTTAGAGGAGAATCAATCAGGAGCCTGTAACCCCTTACTATTAATAAACATTTTCTTCTGGGGATGGATTTTCTTTCTAAGAGGTGTTGAGCCCTCCCTCAAGTTTGGTGAGTCAAGTATAACGTGGAAAGATGTGTAATAATTTAAAAGACTAGTTCAACTTCCTTTCAAAATAAGGAAAAAGTTGAGGTAAAATAATACCTCTTTAACCTACTATATCTGAAAATACCAATAAATACATTGATTAGAGGAAGACCAAAAGGAAATTTTTACAGGATAAAATATTGGCCTCTTCTAATGCAAAATGGGCAAAGGAAGTGGGGCAAAAAGGACAAGTTATTAAGGATGAAACCTTAGCAAGCTAATGAAAAGACTGTTGAACTGGAATATTAAGACTTGCAAATAGCTCAATGTATTTCTGATCTTTCTGAGAACTGTGATACTTTAAAGTGCATTAAGAAAATTACAGGCACCATCAAATACCTACTTGACAATTTGCAGAGTAAAAGAATCTGAACCCCTATTTTTAAGAAGGCCTTTACATGATAAGGCAAATGTGTGTTAGCTCTGCTATCTGGCCTTTTTAGTGGTGTTACAAGTTACATGACTATTACATCAATTAGGAATTAACAAGTTATTTTAAAGCAGGCCCTTTGAATGTTCTTTTTGAATAACAGTGAGCTATTCTACAGCTTCTAATTCCCATGTGCTGTATACGTGGAAGATAAAACTGGTACTAGTACGGTCTGAAAGCTGACTAAATACATCATGTACATGGTTCATACATTGACCATTCATTGTAGGTACTTTCATACATAAGGACTTAGTCTGGAGTCTTACGGCAAATTAGACGAGCATCTCTGGATCAGCAGTGCGTGACAGGAATCACAAACCCGTACCGGCTTTGGTGAAGAAGGCAAAGGCAGTTCGTTGTCAGAGCAAGCGTTACAGAAAATTTCCCCACAATTTCTACAGTGGTGCTATTAAATGGAAAAATTTAAAAAAACAAAAATTAGAAGTCATGTTTGCATCAAGTCCTTCAGACTCCCTTCCTATCTCCCTTACCTTTCTCTTAGAAAGTGAGAATTCCGTTTCACAAAGTTTACAATGTGTTGCTTCCTTGTCTTTCAACCAAACCAGTCCCTAGAAGGAAGAAGCATGAAAATTAATGCTAAAGTTAACATTAAAAATTATACATGTGAACATTTTCAACCAAAAACCATCTAATATAGAGATGACTTGGAAATGAGTCGTTTTCTTTGAGAGATACTGAAATAGTTGAAGAATTAAGTATGTGTGGGATTTGCTTCAAAATAATCTGGGTGAGGGAGAAAGGATAGTTGAATATAAATACAAGAAAGGCCATATACTGTGAAATACTGAAACTGGCTAATGGGCTAGTTTTTTCTCTGTACAACTGTTTAGACATTGCCATTATCAAATGTTTAAAAATTTGATTGGGGGGGGGCGCCTGGGTGGTTCAGTGGGTTAAAGCCTCTGCCTTCGGCTCAGGTCATGATCCCACGGTCCTGGGATCTGGGATCGAGCCCCACATTGGGCTTTCTGCTCAGCGGGGAGCCTGCTTCCCTTCCTCCCAATGCCTGCCTCTCTGCCTACCTGTGATCACTGTCAAATAAATAAAATCTTAAAATTTATTAATGGGAATATTCTTTAAGGAAAAAGAGCCTTAGAGGTTATTGAGTCCAACAGTAAGGATACATTTTCACTATGAAATACATATGAGAGGGGCGCCTGGGTGGCTCAGTGGGTTAAGCCGCTGCCTTCGGCTCAGGTCATGATCTCAGGGTCCTGGGATCGAGTCCCGCATCGGGCTCTCTGCTAAGCAGGGAGCCTGCTTCCCTCTCTCTCTCTCTCTGCCTGCCTCTCCATCTACTTGTAATTTCTCTCTGTCAAATAAATAAATAAATAAATAAATAAATAAATAAAAAAGAAATACATATGAGTTTGGCAATATGTATTCCATATACCACAGTAAGTCCTTAAAATCTGAAGAGAATTTGGAAATCACGTTAGAATTCATTATTTTAGAGGAGACTTCACCTTGAGTTTTACATGGCTATTAATTCCCTTAAATTCTATAACACATGTAATGGCTACTGTGTAGATGAGTAGAAATTGTATGTATTGTAAGTCATTAACAGGTGAGAACATGACTCCTGAAATTTCTAAATTGACCCATTTTTAACTGACCTAAGATCCTGGCTAGGAACATTTTTTTCCTACAAAAGCAATTCTGTATAGAAGACTGAGGTGAAGGAAGTCTTCAGTGCTTCTGTTTAGTGCCATCACATGTTCCATTTTAAAACAGTCAGACTAAGTCATGTTGCTGCTGCCAGAGAACCAAGTACAGCTGACCCTTGAACAAATGGGGATAAGGGGTGGCAGCTTCCACATCAACAAAAATCTGCATGTAACTCTTGACTACCCCCAAAACCTTTCATTTAATAACTTGTTGACCAGAAGCCTTACCAGTAACAGTTAACATACATACTGTAGATGCATTACATGTATTCATATACTATTGTATTCTTAAAAATCAAGCTGGGGGGTGGGGGGCAGGGCCTGGATAGCTCATACCAGACACCCCAGTAAATAATCAAATGAATTGTAGAATTTATTTAAAACTAAGATGGGACCTTAAAAGATAATCCAATGAAACTTGTTGAATGCTATTAAAAAGGAAAGTAACTTACCAAATGTCCAAAAGCCACCTAATGGAAGCAGCTTTGCTCCCTGCCAAGCTATACCTTAAGGGATGGAGAGCCTGCTATGAAGCAAATCTCCAAGCAAAAGTAATCTTTCTGACATGAGGGCTTGGTCTTGAGAATTATTTTTTTTTTAAAGATTTTATTTGACAGAGATCGCAAGTAGGCAGAGAGGCAGGCAGAGGGAAGGAGGGGTAAGCAAGCTCCCTGCTGAGCAGAGAACCCAATGTGGGGCTCAATCCCAGGACCCTGAGATCATGAGCTGAAGGCAGAGGCTTTAACCCACTGAGCCACCCAGGTGCCCCTTCCAGAATGTTCACTATTTTTTTTTTCTTTTAGAATTATTTATTTGGAAGAGTATATGTGAAAGGGGGTGGCGGGTAGGAACAATGGTAGAGGGAAAGAAGCAGGCTCCACCGAGCCCAGAGCCCAATGCGGGGCTTGATCTCACAACCCCAAGATCATGACTCAAGCCAAATTCAATGAAAGTTTGATGCTTAACTGACTGAGCCACCCAGGCACCCCTAGACTTTTTTTTCATTTGACTAAACTTACCCTTTCCGTCTCCCAAGGAGAAAAGCTATACAGTGCAGGGTAGGCCTAGTGTGTGGACACAGCTCCCATTTTACAGATAGAAAAACCTGTCCAGAAAGCTAAAGTTGCTTCCTCAAGGAAACAGCTGTTTCAAGCAGAGTCAAAACTAGAAGGGAGCAAGCTATTCCTCTGTAAACATGGCTATTATTCTCTGCCTAATTCCAGAATGTCAGCGACCCAACCACACCGTGCCAAAAGGATAGAGGATCCTTCTCTGGAGAAACTCAGCTGCCACAGAGAAAATTCCTGTAGATACTAACATAATTTGGAGAGAGTACCCAGCAGTTTGCTATAAACAGAATCTCTATGGTGAGGCCTACCAGTCTACAAAAACCCATTCCCATCTACCCAACCACCACCCACAGGGCTTTTCAAGATTTTTTTGTGTCTTTACTGAAGTGGAATTTTCCAACATTTAAGGAATAACAGGCATGATGAGGTACTTAAGCCAAATAAACCCAGGAAGGGAATTCAGAAGGAAGAAAGGTAGCAAAAGAAAAACTTTAACGAATATCCTCAGAGATAAAATGCAGGATGCCATTTTTAAAAGGAAAAATGAGTAAATAAGGGCCTGAATATTAAAAATACAGTAGAATTAAAAATTCTCCCAGAAAGCTGCACCTGAATCTAACCAAACCTTTACATTTAACTTCCAGTTTACGGGCAGTAAGAGAACAGAGGAACAAGTTTAAAGTTACTGTGGGCCAGCAGATAAAATCCAGAATGTAAGAAATTCTGTAGGGCAGCTATCCTAGACCATCAACTGGTCAACAGCAAGGACAAAAAAAATCCAGTCAAATATAAATCAATTTTCATACAGATCAAAACAGAGAACACATAATATTTTGTTGAAGACAGACATAAATGGTAAAACTACAAAGAAAAACAACATAATGATGAACACAAAATAGAGAATTATTAGTATAAAGAAGAGAATGTAATCAGGGAGCAAACATTCTATTATAAGCTAATCAGAGTATGCCAGTGTTATTTTTTTTTAAGTAAGGTTTTTGTTTTTTTTTAAGATTTTATTTATTTGAGAGAGAGAGCAAGTGTGAGAGAGGATGAGAGAGAGAGGAAGGAAGGGGCACAGGGAGAGGGAGAAGCAGACTTCCCACTGAGCAGGGAGCCTGACACATGGCTCAATCCCAGGACCGTGAGATCATGACCTGGGCTGAAGGCAGAGGCTTTAACCCACTGAGCCACCCAGATGCCCTATGCTAGGGTTTTTAAGTTATATTCATACAGTTATATATATGGTATGTTTCATAATGAAAAAAATTTTACAGAACTTAAATGACAGTTGGGCAGACATCCCTACCCATCCAAAAAAATGTGAGAGCAAAATAAAACGCCTATACGCAGATGCACAAATTCTTAAAACCTTTGTCTTTTCAATTCCGCATTTTCTAGGAAGCTACAGAAGGACGCACTTCCCAAAACAAGGGAGTAAGCCAAGAAAGACATTAAAGGGTTCAGGTAACAGGAACTCTAACATATAAGCAAATTCTAAAAATGGCAGCAAAGGAAAATATCAAGACGGGGGTTGGTGACCAAACCTGACGGAAGCAGAAGAGTGAAGAACTCCACGAGGGGTGACTCCAAGGAAAAAAGAACCTGATTCATTTTGCCATAGGAAAAGCTTTTTTTTTTTTTTTAATATTTTATTTATTTGAGAGAGCATGAATGAGAGAGAGCATAAGCAGGGTGAAGGGCAGAGGGAGAAGCAGACTCCCCAGTGAGCAGGGAGCCCGATATGGAACTCAATCCCGGGACTCCAGGATCATGACCTGAGCCGAAGGCAGATGCTTAACTGACTGAGCCACCCAGGTGCCCCAACATTGGAAAAGCTTTAATCAAGAAGCATGTTAGGGAGGCACCTGGGCTCAGGTCATGATCCCAGAGTCCTGGGATCAAGCCCCGAATAGTGCTCTCTGCTCAGCAGGGAGCCTGCTTCTCTCTCTCTCTCTGCCTGCCTCTCTGCCTACTTGTGATCTCTGTCTGTCAAATAAATAAAAAAAATTTTTAAAAAAGAAGCATGTTAGGGGCGTGCCTGGGTGGCTCAGTTGGTGGAGCATCTGACTCTTGGGTTTCCGCTTAAGTCATGACTGAGCCCCTTACTGAGCCCTGTGTTGGGGCTCTATGTTCAGTATAGTCTGTTTGTCTCTCTCCTTCTGCCCATCCCCTCCCCCACTACCACACCCGCTCAATAAATCTTTTTTTTTTTTTTTTTAGATTTTATTCGTCAGAGAGAGCGCGGGCAGGGGGAATGACAGGCAGAGGGAGAAGCAAGCTACCCACTGAGTAAATAGCTTCATGCAGGACTTGATCCCAGGAACTGGGATCATGACCTGAGCTAAAGGCTTAATTGTGGGCGCCTGGGTGGCTCAGTGGGTTAAGCCGCTGCCTTCGGCTCAGGTCATGATCTCGGGGTCCTGGGATCGAGTCCCGCATCGGGCTCTCTGCTCAGCAGGGAGCCTGCTTCCTCCTCCTCTCTCTCTACCTGCCTCTCTGCCTACTTGTAATCTCTCTCTGTCAAATAAATAAATAAAATCTTTAAAAAAAAAAAAAAAAAATAAAGGCTTAATTGTCTGAGCCACCCAGGCATCCCTAAATAAATAAAATCTTTAAAAAAAAAAAAAAGCATATTATAAAAAGCATTTGTATAAGAAATCTCAAATGCTCTAATACAAAACTTTATTTTTTAAAACTCAATTTAGTTAACATACAATATAATATGAGTTTCAGGGGAAAGGCAATTATTAACTCCAGAAGGAAAAAGAAATAGTTCAAGAAAGCAAGCATAATCACAGTATACTACATGGCCCAGCGAAGAACATTTAAATAGTCAAAGAATGGAGAGTAAATGAATTACATGAAAACTTAATTACACTGGGAGGACAATGAAGAGCAAACAGACCACGGTGAAAGTCAGCAAAATTCCTCATCCACCATCTTAACTAGGCTATAGATAGGTCTAATATAGCTCTTAAATAAGTGAGTGTAAAATATATACTGCCTATTATTTAGAAATAGGGGGCAAAGCCGGAAGAAACAACTAAAAGAACTGGAAGTTAGCTCCCTTCAGGTGGCAGGAGCTAGGTTGGATAAGGGAGGGGGTTGAAGAACAGAAGACTGCTACCATTCTTTTTTAAAAATTCTTTTTAGCACTAATTGACTTTCAGCACTAATTGACTTTTTAAATTATTTTCACGTAACACTTTGCTAAAAAAACAGGATGCGAAGCTGTGTGGTAGGAGGCAATCTCACTGAACTACTCAGAGAGAGACTATTTTATATTGTAGAAGGGACTCTGGGTCCAGATGCATTCGGAACCATATACTCAAACACTGTACTAATCACTTTTCTCACATATTAACCTCAATATTCAAAGCAACCTGCAAAATCATATGCCCATTTCAGAAGCCATTCAGAAGAAGAAACAAACTCCATGAAGGTATGACTTGTTGCCAGTCAAACAGACCAGCACAGGAAATCAAGGACTCTCGAAGACAAGATTCACTATCAGGACATGCTTCATAGGAAGATAGAAAAAATTCTTTCCAAAGTCATTTCCAACATGATTACTCACTGATTCTAGAGATGTAACAGGGAAGAGTTGGATCCCCATCATCCCGGACACCTGTCTGGGGCGTCTGCCTCTGTAATCCTGGGATTCAGGAACAGTACCTTAGGTTGATACAGGACTTTACCTTTTATTGGAGACACACATATATCCCTACTTTCCTACTTGAGAAAGAGTTTCTACTCACCTGCAATGCTTTGTTGGCTTCTTTTATATCTTCTATTTTAAGTTTTGATCTGAAAAGATTACAAATGGGTCCGTGTGTCAGTAAATATATTAAACACAGAACATCTAGCAACTCATGCAGGTACTGGTTTTTCATAGGATATAAAATTGTATATACTAAATGATTCTAATGATCTTCTTTGACTAGTGGGATTATATTTTATATTTTCCTGTATTTTCAAAAAGCAAAAATGTCCTTTTTAAATTTAAAAAATTGCTTTAGCAAAAGAATATTGGCATTTTCATGTGGCTGTGACAATATCAGTAATAGCATTTACTGTAAGCTCACAGTGCACCAGACATGTTATATGACCTTTGCATGTATATGCTCATTTAATCCTCAAAAAAAGCCCTAACCAGTTTTTTTTTAAGATTTTATTTATTTATTCATGAGAGACAGAGAGAGAGAATGAGGCAGAGGCAGAGGGAGAAGCAGGCTCCCTGGGACTTGATCCCAGGACCCAGGGATCATGACCTGAGTCAAAGGCAGAGGCTTAACCAACTGAGCCACCCAGGCGCCCCCAAAACCCACCTATTTTTTTAAAGATCAACCAGAGGCAGCTAGGTGGCTCAGTCATTAAGCGTCTGCCTTCAGCACAGGTCATGATCCTGGGGTCCTGGGATCGAGTCTGGCATTTGGTTCCCTGCTCTTCAGGGAACCTGCTTCTCCCTCTCCCACTGCCCTTGCTGTGTTCCCTCTCTGGCTGTCTCTCTTTGTCAAATAAATAAATAAAGTTTAAGAAAAAAAGATTAATCAGTATCGATAAAGTGAAGCCTGATGAGGTTTCATCACTCATAACATGTCACAGAGGCAGTAACTGGGGAAGCCAGGATTCAAACTCTGTTCTTTGTGATGCTAAAGCCCATGCTAGCCATTATACACACTATTTCTCTACCAGATGCAAAAGAACGGTAAGAGTGGGAATATTAAGGAAAATACAATTGTGATACTTCTCACCTTTTGAAAATACATATCAATGAACTTGCAAATTATAAATAACACTATTTATCTGTGATCCTACTACCCAGAGAGGATAATCTGCATGTTGGTGAGTATATGTATATTTTATTTTTATGTATTTATTTATTTATTTTAGAAGATTTTATTTATTTATTTGACAGAGATCACAAGTAGGCAGAGAGGCAGGCAGAGAGAAAGGATGAAGCAGGCTCCCTGCTGAGCAGAGAACCCGATGCTGCGGGGCTGGATCCCAGGACCCTGGGATCATGACCCGAGCTAAAGGCAGAGGCATTAACACACTGAGCTACCCAGGTGCCCTGAGTATGTGTATATTTTAAAAATTTATTTAAATTCATTTACTTGGGCGCCTGGGTGGCTTAGTCGGTTAAAGCCTCTGCCTTCGGCTCGGGTCATGGTCTCAGGTCCTGGGATCGAGTCCCGCATCGGGCTCTCTGCTCAGCTGGGAGCCTGCTTCCTCCTCTCTCTCTGCCTGCCTCTCTGCCTACTTGTGATCTCTGTCTACCAAATAAATAAATAAAATCTTTAAAAAAAATAAAAAAGAAATTTAAAAAATTCATTTACTTAACATATAGTGTATTTTTGGTTTCAGAGGTAGAGGTCAGTGATTCATCAGTCTTATGTAACCTCTAGTACTCATTACATCATCTGCCTCCTTAATGCCCATCACCCTGTAACCCCATCCACCCGAGTATGTGTATATTTTAAATGGAATCATCATTTATATAGTTTTCCATAAACAGCTCTTTTCAGGTAATCATAGATCTTGAAAGGCTGAGAGCTATTGGCTTGTCGTTAAGCATCTGCCACATCATTATGGTAAAATGGTTACATGGTAGACAATGAAAAATATAAAGTAGCTTATATCATCATCTACTGTGGAACTTTCAACTTATTTCAAATTTCTCACCACAAAAATTGTTCATTAAAATTGGAATAACCAAAATATTTGTATTCTTTTTCATAGGAAAACTACTTAAAAATGAAATTACTGGATCAAAAGATATATAAAGTCTCTGCTCCTGAAGCAGAACAGTAGGAAATGGCTTCATACTACTAGTGTTCCTTGTTCTAAGACATAAAAACAAAATGTAGTGTTTTTTTAAAGTTCTTTTATTTGTTCTTAATTTTTTTATTTTTTTAAAGATTTTGTTTACTTATTTGACAGAGAGAGAGATAGAGTGAGTGGGAACACAAGCAGGGGGACTGGGAGAGGGAGAAGCAGGCTTCCCAATGAGCAGGGAGCCCGATGCGGGGCTTGATCCCAGGACCCTGGGAACATGACCCGAGCCGAAGGCAGATACTTAATGACTGAGCCACCCAGGTGCCCCAAAATGTAGTTTTTTAAAATCTAGTTCATATTTCTACAGTGGGAAAAATCAATGTAAAACTACAGAGATTAAAAATACAACACAAAATTTTCTTGGCTAAATTCGCATCTACAAAAATGTAGCTGAAAAAAATGGATGCTGGAGAGAATAATGGTCAAAATAGTAACTGTGCTACACAGAAAACCAGAATATGGAATGAAAGTAGCTTAATGGCATTTACTACAGAAATTTTATATTTCTGGGTAAAATGCCTTTAATTACAAATAGGGACACAGCTAATATTGCCCCCTCCGATATGAACTGCCAAACTACCCTAAAGAAAGGAATAGCAGGGGTGCCTGGGTGGCTCAGTGGGTTAAGCCGCTGCCTTCGGCTCAGGTCATGATCTCAGGGTCCTGGGATCGAGCCCCACATCGGGCTCTCTGCTCAGCAGGGAGCCTGCTTCCCTCTCTCTCTCTCTCTGCCTGCCTCTCCATCTACTTGTAATTTCTCTCTGTCAAATAAATAAATAAATAAATAAAAAGAAAGAAAGGAATAGCAGCCACAGTTCGAGTAAACAAAATATACAAGAACATCGGGCTCTCTGCTCAGCAGGGAGCCTGCTTCCCTCTCTCTCTCTCTCTGCCTGCCTCTCCATCTACTTGTAATTTCTCTCTGTCAAATAAATAAATAAATAAATAAATAAATAAAAAGAAAGAAAGGAATAGCAGCCACAGTTCGAGTAAACAAAATATACAAGAACATCTCCTCTCTGTAGGGAGGAAAGAGAGGTCCATATTATTCATTTTAATTAGCTTTTATTTAGAAATATTTAATTGTGTAAAAATATTCAACCGTGGCATGAAAACAGCAGAGAGAAGGGCCAAGATAAAACATGAGGCTGTAATAAATGTGAGACAATTGATGATGACACTACAGGAAAAATATCCATAAATGATAAAACCTCTGATAATCCTGAAACCTCTGCTTTGAGGAAAAAAAAAACCAAAACTGTCATTTTCTTTATGTGGAAAGAATCTGTTTTATAGAATACTATGTTTGCAAGAGTCCTGGAAATTTGTTTTTCCAAACGAAAAATTCTTGGAATTTAAGCTTTGGTGAGTGTAAGAGAAAAGCTGATTATCATCCTTCATATATTTTTAACTCAGTCACTCTAACACAGAGACAGTAGTTTAGGTTCTCTTCCTTGAATATTCCATCCTAGTATTTCATGTTTCACATTTTCTTCAAATATGAACAGCTCATTTTCATTTTGTTTAATCCTCAAATTAGTCTCTCCATAACATAACTGATTTAGAATAACACTTAAAACCTTTCAAAATTTCTCAAAAATTCTTTTAAAGAATCCTTTAGTAAGAAATAAGAGTAAATACTTCATTAGTGAAAGTATTTTTCTAGTTAAAATTAACCGTTTACATTTAAAATCACAGGTTCAGGGGCGCCTGGGTGGCTCAGTGGGTTAAGCCGCTGCCTTCGGCTCAGGTCATGATCTCAGGATCCTGGGATCGAGTCCCGCAGGGAGCCTGCTTCCTCCTCTCTCTCTCTGCCTGCCTCTCTGCCTACTTGTGATCTCTCTCTGTCAAATAAATAAATAAAATCTTTAAAAAAAATAAAATCACAGGTTCAGAAACTGGAGCAGTAGAAAGTAATTTTCATATCCAACCTCATCTGACATGAAAACGGATATTCTGGTTGTGGTAATGCAAAGGTACTGTGCTAGAGGCTTTCACATGCTTATTCTCAGTTAATTAGAAAAAACACCCTTTGGGGATTTTATAACTCTCCATTTTACAAATGTGGAAGTGGGCTTAGAGGTATTAAATAACCCTAAGTCACAAAACTAGTAAATGGTATAGGAATCCTTATTCCTGTGAGTGATACTAATGAATACTAATTTTTAAGTTTAATCATAACTTGAAAACACAGTCTTGGGGCGCCTAGGTGGCTCTGTCGTTAAGCGTCTGCCTTTGGCTCAGGTCATGATCCCAGGGTCCTGGGATCAAGCTCTACATCAGGCTCCCTGCTTGGGGAAAGGGGGTGCAGGGGGAGGAAGTCTGCTTCTCCCTCTCCCACTCCCCATACTTGTGTTCCCTCTCTTGTTGTCTCTCTCTGTCAAGTAAATAAAATTCTTAAAAAAAAAAAGTCTTGAATGGTTCTTTCCAAAACCTAAATTTTCCCTTTTAATAAAATTAAATATGGTTCATATTATGGTTCAAATAACCTTTATCCTCCCACTCCACATTTTAAATAATACCCAAATGGTCTATATAAAGCCTAAAGGCTCCTGGTAAATTAGAAGCAAAGATTAAAAAGTACTGATCCAATCTCAGTCCCTCCTCAACAAATTTTTAAAAAGATCTTTAAAAAGATACCCATTCATCACCCCATGTATTAGGGAAGAATTTGATATAATCACAGGAGCAGGAGGATGAAGAGGAAGAATAAAAGCGTTTCACAGATAATCTGTTGTGGTATATAGGAGACTTCATAGGGGCCACTGGTCCTCCTCCAGCTTTGATAAATTATTCTCACCACTTAAGAGGAGTATGGTTAAGAAAGGCACTCATATGGTTAAGAGGACTATGGTAAAATGAGGCGGGGGAACCAAAGCAAAGGGTAAAAGGAGTTCTGACTCAAAGCTCACCCTGCGCATGTCTTAGGCACTATGGACCCAGAAACAGCAGAGGAAAACTAACAATCTCTGCCATAACAATTCAAAGATTAACAAGGGAAAAAACCTCATAAATGAAGTAAAAAGACAAATGGAAGATGTACAATGTGTACAATTTTTAAAATCCCCTAAGAAAGGGGCACCTGGGTGGCTCAGTGGGTTAAGCCTCTGCCGTTGGCTCAGGTCTGATCTCAGGGTCCTGGGATCGAGCCCAGCATCGGGCTCTCTGCTCAGCAGAGGCCCTGTTTCCCCTGCTCTCTCTGCCTGCCTCTCTGCCTCCTTGTGATCTCTGTCTGTCAAATAAATAAATAAATCTTTAAAAAAAAAAATTCCCTAATGGGGTGCCTGGGTGGCTCAGTGGGTTAAAGCCTCTGCCTTCAGCTCAGGTCATGGTTTCAGGGTCCTGGGATCGAGCCCCGCCCCTGCCGGTTTCTCTGCCTACTTGTGATCTCTGTCTGTCAAATAAATAAAATCTTTTAAATAAATAAATAAATAATTTAAAAAATTTAAAAAGATCCCCTAAGAAAAAGAGCAACCAAAAATATGCACAGGAGATGAACAGGCAGTAAGCTATGAATACAAATGGACACAGATAGCTACAGATGTTCAGGAGCACCTGGCTGGCTTCACCCCTGGAGCATGCATCACTTGATCTCAGGGTCATGGGTTTGAGCCCCTCACTGAGCGTAGAGATTACTTAAGTAGATAAATACAGATGGTCAACTGTGGTTATGGTTTAAAAAAATACAAAACAAGATTTCCAACTATCAGACTGGCAAAAGCATTTTCTCCTACTAATTTTAGCTATATTGAAGGGGTCTAAGACTGGAAATAGAGAACGATTTGGCACTACAGAATTTTACAGAGCACATTCCTTTTTTTTTTTTTTTTTTAAGATTTTATTTGTTTATTTGACAGAGAGGGATCACATTTAGGCAGAGAGGCAGGCAGAGAGACAGGCAGAGAGAGTGAGGGGTGGGGCAGGCTCCCTGCTGAGCAGAGAAGGCAGAGGCTTAATCCACTGAGCCACCCAGCTGTCCTATAGAGCACATTCTTTTTGGCCCAGCAATCACCTCTAGGAACGTACTCTTTAGATATACTCACTAAAGTATATCAAGATATATCCACACACACATACAGTATCATTTATAAAAGAAAAAAAAATTAGGAAGTTTAAATTATAGCACGCCCATCCTATGGAACATCTTGATGTACTGATATGGAAAAACCTCTAATATATTCTAAAGTAAAAAAGGAAATTCACAAACTTCAGAAGAACATGCAGATAGCAGTAACGGAGGCGTTAGGCATGTGTAAAAAAAACTTGGTAAAAAAAAAAAAAACTTAAATAGCCCATAAATAGACCCTCAACTCTATGTTCAACTAATCTTTAACAAAGCAGGAAAGAATGTCCAATAGAAAAAAAAGATACTCTCTTCAACAAATGGTGTGGGGAAAATGAAACCAGACCTTCACCTTCCACCACACACAAAAATAGACTCAAAATGGATGAAAGACCTAAATGTGAAACAGGAATCCCTCAAAATCCTTGAGGAGAACATAGGCAGCAACCTCTTCAACCTCAGCCTCAGCAACTCTTTCCTAGACATATTGCTAAAGGCAAGGAAAGCAAGGGCAAAAATGAACTACTGGGCCTTCATCAAGATAAAAAGCTTTTACAAAGAAAAAAATAGTCAATAAAACCGAAAGACAAACAACAGAATGGGAGAAAATATCTGCAAATGACATATCAGATAATGGGCTAGTATCCAAAATCTACAAACAAACTTCTCAAACTCACCACCCAAAGAACAAAGACTCCAATCAAGAAATGGGCAGAGGGAATAAATTAAAAAAAAAAAAAAAAAAAAGGGGGGGCGCCTGGGTGGCTCAGTGGTTTAAGCCTCTGCCTTCGGCTCGGGTCATGGTCTCAGGGTCCTGGGATCGAGCCCCACATCGGGCTCTCTGCTCGGCGGGGAGCCCGCTTCCCCCTCTCTCTCTGCCTGCCTCTCTGCCTACTTGTGATCTCTCTCTCTGTGTCAGATAAATAAATAAAATCTTTAAAAAAAAAATTTAATGGCTTAGTATCATGCTTAGCAAAATAAGTCAAGCGGAGAAAGACAACTATCATATGATCTCCCTGATATGAGGGAGTGGTGATGCAACATGGGGGCTTAAGTGGGTAGGAGAAGAATCCATGAAACAAGATGGGATAGGGAGGGAGACAAACCATAAGTGACTCTTAATCTCACGAAACAAACTGTGGGTTGCGGGGGGGAGGGGGGTTGGGAGAAGGGGGGTAGGCTTATGGACATTGGGGAGGGTATGTGCTTTTGGGTAAATTGGAAGGGGAGATGAACCATGAGAGACTATGGACTCTGAAAAACAATCTGAGGGGTTTGAAGTGGCGGGGGGGTGGGAGGTTGGGGTACCAGGTGGTGGGTATTATAGAGGGCACAGCTTGCATGGAGCACTGGGTGTGGTGAAAAAATAATGAATACTGTTTTTCTGAAAATAAATAAATTGGAAAAAAAAATTTAATGGCTTAAAACAACACAAATTTATTATCTCACAGTCTATAGATTAAATAAATTAATCTATATAAATAAATTTAAAAAAAATAAATTAAAAAAAAAAAAAAGAAATGGGCAGAGGACATGAACAGACATTTCTGCAAAGACATCCAGATGGCCAACAGACCCATGAAAAAGTGCTCCACATCACTTGGCATCAGGGAAATACAAATCAAAGCCATAGTAAGATACCACCTTTCACCGGTCAGAATAGCTAAAACTAACAAGTCAGGAAACGAGAGTTGTTGGCAAGGATGCAGAGAAAGGGGAACCCTCCTACACTGTTGGTAGGAAATGCAAGCTGGTGCAGCCACTCTGGAAAACAGCATAGAGGTTCCTCAAAAAGTTGAAAATAGAGCTACCCTATGACCCAGCAAATTGCACTATTGGGTATTTTACCCCAAAGATACAAATGTAGTGACCCAAAGGGGCACATGCACCCGAATGTTTATAGCAGCAATGTCCACAATAGCCAAACTATGGAAAGAACCTAGATGTCCATCAACAGATGAATGGGTAAAGAAGAGGTGAGATACACACACACACACACACACACACACACACACACACACACACAGGAATACTACGCAATCTTCAAAAAAACTGAAATCTTGCCATTTGCAACGACATGGATGGAATTAGAGAGTATTATCCTAAGCTAAATAAGTCAGTCAGAGAAAGACAATTATCATAGGATCTCACAGATATGAGGACTCTGAGAAACAAGACCGAGGATCATAGAGGAAGGGGGGGGGAATGAAACAAGATGAAACCAGAGAGGGAGACAAACCATAAGAGACTCTTAATCTCAGGAAACAAGCTGAGGGCTGCTGGAGTGGAGGGAGGTGGGAGGGATGGGATGGCTCGGGGATGGACACTGGGGAGGGTATGTGCTACGGTGAGCACTGTGAATTGTCTAAGACTGATGATTCACAGACCTGTATCCCTGAAACAAGTAATACATTACATGTTAATAAAAAAAAAAAGCCCATAAAGTTCAGTATAGATTTTGAATATAACCAACCTTAAGCAGTAATTTTCATGCAAACCAAAATTTGATAAACAATGAACTAGACTAAAGGAAAAAGGGGGAAAAAGTGAATTCAGAGGTGCCCAGTTGGCTCAGTTTGTAGAGCATGTGGTTCTTTTTTAAGTAGGCTCCATACTGGGCCTACTCAATGCAGGGCTTGAACTCACAATTCTGAGATCAAAACCTGAGCCAGGATCAAGAGATGGGACACTCAACTGACCAAGCCACCCAGGCCCCAGAGCATGCAACTCTTGATCTCAGGGTTATAGGTTCAGTACATTGAGTATAGAGATTACTTAAAATCTTAAATTTTAAAAAAATGAGGAACTAGAGTGTATCATGCTAATTGAAGTCACTCAGTCAGAGAAAGACAAATACCATATGATTCACTCATATGTGGAATATAAGAAACAAAACAGATGTACAAAGGGGAAGGGGAGGAAAAAATAAGAACAGAGAGGGAGGCAAACCATCAAAGACTCTCTAGTTAAGAGAGCAAACCGCGGGTTGCTGGAGGGGAGGGGAGGGGGGGATGGGCTAAATGGGTGATGGGTAGTAAGGAGGGCACTTACTTGGATGAGCACTGGGGGTTATATGTTAAGTGATGAATCACTAAGTTCAACTCCTGAAACCAATACTACATTATATGTTAACTTGAACTTAAATAAAATTTAAAAGTGAATTTAGCTATCTGAACAATAAAATGATCATGCCTTAAAAAATAAATTAATAAAAAATGATCATGGCTTTAATAAACCATACAGTCTTTAGGATCACATGGGAAATGGGTGGAAAATAATACACATTCTCCTTTTACTATCCTAATCTGTTTTAATATTAACCCTTTATGATCTTAAATGTAAGTATTATTTTTATTGTGCGATTGTACATTGCTGAGTCCTTGGCACTTGGAATAGTACCCAACGTGTAATACAACCTTCGAATTTGTCAAATGAATAAATGAGAAATAAAGTAATAAGCGCTTAGCATAAGGTCTAGGTCAAAGTGCTCACTAGTTGAATGCCACATTAGAATTGAAATCTTGCTTACTAGACTCATAATGTAAATTGTTCTTTGAATTTATAGAAACAAAAATAGCTTTCCCTTTTTTTTTAAGCCAACTCTATCCCCAATGTGAAATTCAAACTCACAACCTGACCCTGAGATCAAGAGTCACATGCTCTACTGATTGGGCCAGCCTGGCACCCCAGTAGCTTTATCTTTTTGAGAACCTGTATTTCCTTTTGTGGTTTTAGTGAACTACTCTTTTCTATGGCCTTGGAAATTGCTATCAAATTTTTTTTTAAGATTTTATTTATTTATTTGACAGAGAGAGAGAGACCACAAGTAGGCAGAGAGGCAGGCAGAGGGGTAGGGGGAAGCAGGCCCCCTGCTGAACAGAAAGCCTGACGCAGGGCTTGATCCCAGGACCCTGAGATCGTGACCTGAGCCGAAGGCAGAGTAATTTCACTGAGCCATCCGCTGAGCCACCCAGGGGCGCCGGCCTCGAGATTTCTTAATCTCATCTTTAGCAGTGAAGTCTCCATTCCAGTTAGGATTTCTATTGAGTTTGTTACAAATGATATATACGTACATATATATGACTAATATACATGATGAGATGTTCACATATGAATTTGCTATGAGGTTCACTAAGGTTTACTAACTTTGAGGACTGACACTTGGGAGAGGGAGGAAATTGTGCTATTTGAATTTTTAATCACATAAAACATCAAAGGGAGTTATACAGGTGTTAAGATTATGGGCACTACAGCTTTCTTTTGTTTTTCCGTAGTTTGTTTTTGTTTTTTAACATGTCAATGATACTTTCAATCTAAACTAAACCTTCCAGGGCTCATCCCAGATACTTGGGAATATGTTCAATCAGGGCACAAGGACGAAGCTCCTAACCTCAAACAAGACCACGTGGAACAAGGAGGAAGGTGAGTAAGACAGAACCCTGTTGCTCCTTCCTGTCTTTCTAGCAACCCAGTAACACCTGAATGCAGCAAAACCAACCACATTGCATGAAGGTAAGCCCCAACTCTAGCATAAAACTCTCCACTTCTCACAACGTTAGCTCCTTCTCAAAACAGTCTGAAAATGATCTCTCCAGATATTTTAGAAATTTGATTTCTCTCATTCTGGGGAAAATATACTAAATGAACTTTTGAATTCTCTAATTTGAATAAATTAGAGTCTAAAGTGTTTAAAGCTACAATGTATTAAACTGAACCTAACTTTTGTTTAAGGTTTTTTATTTTTTATTTTATTTTTTTAAGATTTTATTTATTTATTTGACAGAGAGATCACAAGTAGGCAGAGAGGCAGGCAGAGAGAGAGGGAAGCAGGCTCCCTGCCAAGCAAAGGGCCCGATGCAGGGCTGGATCCCAGGACCCTGAGATCAGGACCTGAGCCAAAGGCAGAGGCTTAACCCACTGAGCCAACCACGCACCCCAGGGTTTTTTTATTTTAATAGTTCATATCTTTCTTTCTATATTTAAACTCTTCTGCCTACTTGGTTTGGCACACTCCTACCTTTAAAAAAGTCAATGACTACATAGATGAAGGAAAAAAAGAGAAATTACTCGCTAAGTTTGTTGCCAAGTTCTTGAAGAGCTTGCTCCTGTTCATGATATATTTTTTTCAACTGCTGATTTTCATCCTGGATGTTAAGGAACTCCTTCAAAACAATAAAAGACAGAAAATGCAATTTAAAAGAAATAAACAAGAAATTCCCCACCATTTACATACTAATAATTAGGAACATATCCTTTAGCTTTTTATAAAAAACAGAACTCTAGGGGCGCCTGGGTGGCTCAGTGGGTTAAAGCCTCTGCTTTCGGCTCAGGTCATGATCCCAGGGTCCTGGGATCAAGCCCCACATCGGGCTCTCTGCTCAGCAGGCCTGCTTCCTCCTCTCTCTCTGCCTGCCTCTCTGCCTGCTTGTGATCTCTGTCTGTCAAATAAATAAATAAAATCTTTAAAAAAATACATTATATAAAAAAAAACAAAAAAAAAAACCAGAACTCTATGTCCAAGCTCTCTCATAGCTATGCCATCAACTATCACCTATTTTCCATTCATTTAAACTCTACTAGTTTTCATTTTTTTAAAGACTTATCTTGGGGTGCCTGGGTGGCTCAGTGGGTTAAAACCTCTGTCCTTGGCTCAGGTCATGATCTCAGGGTCCTGGGATCGAGCCCCACTTCGGGCTCTCTGATCAGCGGGGAGCCTGCCTTTCCCCACCCCCCGCCGCCTGCCTTTCTGCCTGCGTATGATCTCTCTCTGTCAAATAAATAAATAAAAATATCAAAAAAAAAAAAAAAAAAGAAAAGAAAAGAAAGACTTATTTCGGGTGGAGGGAAGGACAGAAAGAATCTGAAGCCGGAGCCTAGTAGAGGGCTCAGGGCTCAATTCCATGACCCTGAGATCATGACTTGAGCTGAAACCCAAAGTCAGATGCTCAGCTGACTGAGTCCCCCAGGTGGCCCATGATTTTTTTTTTTTTTTTTTTAAAGAAAACTCTCGACCCAATATGGGACTTGAACTCATGAATCCAGCCAGGCACCCCTTCTTTTTGGTATTTTTAAATACAACCAGTATATTCTGCCTCTTTAGTATAATATAAATTATGATTTCTTTTTTTATTAAAGATTTTATTTATTTATTTGACACACAGGTGGAGATCACAAATAGGTAGAGAGGCAGGCAGAGAGAGGGGGGGGAAGCAGGCTCCTTGCTGAGCAGAGAGCCTGATGCGGAGGCTCAATCCCAGGACCCTGAGATCAGGCAGAGGCTTTAACCCACTGAGCCACCCAGGTGCCCCTCTCTTTTTGAGTAACTTAGTTTTCAAAGATACAATTTTTAAAGTTTTACCACCATTTACTTTTTTAAGATCAATGATTTGTTGGGTCTCATTTCGAAGATGAGATAAGGCATCTTTCTCCTTTTGAAGATCTTCCTGCAAAGTCTGTCTCCATTCCTTCTCAATCTTCAAATCAGTTTCCAGCTGCACCCTTAAAGGACAAACACAGAGAAATTTAGTGCTATTTCTCACAGAACAGCTGTCTGCTTTCTTTAATAACATCATCTGTTTTATTATTTTCAGCAGCACAGGGTTTTCTGATCCCAACTTATCAATATATTTGCCAACCACAAAAATTCCCGGCTAAACAATAATTTGTCACTTCTTATTTCTGTGTACATAAATGCTATGAGCAGAGAAAATGCCTGGAAGTATATACCACACTATTAACACTGGTTGTATCTTGGGGGAATGAAACAAAGGAGAAAAATGTGAAGCTTTAATTATTTACATTTCTACGCCATGTGCAAAATTTTACAACGAACTATTGCTCTATGAATTACAGCAATCACTAAACCAGTTAAACATTAGTCACAGAAAAATCAACCCTGGTATAGAGTGCTACTTTACAGATTGCTTCCAGGACAGAGCTAAGCCCAAAGAGACACCTGAGGAAAATCCATACTGCTCAGAAATGCCAATTCACATTTCAAAGTGCTACCTCATCATTCTAACAGGTGCTATCTGGCAAAACAAAAGTAGTCAAATTCCTACTCTTTAAGATACCAAGAAGAAATCATTTTGAAAATTATTGCTCACAGGTAGGTATAACAGATGAGGCATAAACAACGCTACAATTTCTAATACATTAAATTTCATTTATTTATTTTTTAAGATTTTATTTATTTATATGACACAGAGAGAGAGACAGAGCCAAAAGCAGGGGAAGCAGTAGGCAGAGGGAGAGGGAGAAGCAGGCTCTCTGCCATGCAGGGCTGGATCCCAAGACCCAGGATCATGACCCAAGCAAAAGGCAGATGCTCAACCGACTGAGACACCCAAGCACCCTCTAATAAATTTTAATAGCAATATGTAATATTGAGACTATCACAATATATCATTTTAATACTCTTCTGTTAATATTCTAATTACTTTTTTTCCTCATAAAGTTAGCATTTCTATCTATGGCCACATTATTTCTCTGTGAAGTGAATTTCAGACTTTATAATTCAGGTTGCAGAGAAAAGATACCCCTAAATGGAATTTACAGATTGTTGATAAATACTATTTCTTTTTTTGTTGTTGTTAAAGATTTTATTTTATTTATTTGACAGAGAGAGATCACAAGCAGGCAGAGAGGCAGGCAGAGAGAGAGAGAGGAGGAAGCAGGCTCCCTGCTGAGCAGAGAGCCCAATGCGGGACTCCATCCCAGGACCCTGAGATCATGACCTGAGCCGAAGGCAGCGGCTTAACCCACTGAGCCACCCAGGCGCCCGATAAATACTATTTCACTACAAATTCAAAGGAATACAGAGACAGGTATATGTTACTAACACTGAAGGAACGAAAGTATGGAGTGCCTTGAGTGGCCTTATCATCCAGAATCAGAAAAAAACTGAGTGAAAAAGCAAAGGAAAAATATTTTTAAGTTATTATAAATATATTGTCAAAATACACATTGACCACCAAAGGCAGAAACCATAAAGAAAAAAAGGAAAAATATAACTACTAAAAATTTAAAATGTCTAAATGAATAAAGTTTAAAAACAGTAAATTTTGGGGTACCTGGCTCAGTGGGTTAAAGCTTCTGCCTTCAGCTCAGGTCATGATCCCAGGGTCCTGGGATCGAGCCCCACATCGGGCTCTCTGCTCAGCTGGGAGCCTGTTTCCCTTCCTCTCTCTCTCTGCCTGCCTCTCTGCCTACCTGTGATCTCTCTGTCAAATAAATAAATAAAAATCTTTATAGAAAAAATAAAAACAGTAAATTTAGAAAATATTTCACTGTATGTGAAATGCCCAGAGTAAAGAACTCTTATAAATAAATATTAATAAGCTGAACACTCCAAGGAAAAAAGTAATGATATGAACTGGCAATTCATAAAATAAATACAAATGGATCTCACCAATAATCAAAGATATGCAAACTCCAACGACAAAGCACAATTTTTCAGACTAAAGGATTCCTCTAGATTAACTGATACGATGGTACAGACCTATGCTAATTGATAGGACACACTGCCCATGACACAGCACATGCAATAAAGATGGTACTAAAGAGCATGTTGTATGACCCTCTTTCTAAAATACTTAAAAGCATCTCTGCATAGCAAAAAAAGGGATATTCATCAAAATATTTTTTAAAAAAAAACTGTCTCTAATTTTTATTTTCTTCACATTTTCCTACATTTTCCAACAACATGTAATACTTTCGTAGAAAGAAATCATTTATTTCCATTTTAGGAGGAAAAAAATGGAATTCGTTTTTCTTGGACATAGTCCCAGCTGCCCCTTTCTACAGAAACAGTTTCAGTTTTTCTGAACCATCAGGGATTCCCCTGATCTCCAAATTGTTCATATGGTCATGCTCTACCAACAGGGCACCAACTGAGAGACAAAATTACTTGGTTTATTACAGGGTTTTAGCAGTAAGAAACATCTTCTCCCTATAGCAGTATCCAAGACTTAGTGACCAGGTGAGCCCCATAGCAGTAGGAACCCCAGAAGGCACAGAATAACATGGTGATGAGTTTCCTGAGGCTTCTTTTTGCCTCCTATATAGCTCAGAATGGGTGTTGAAGAAGCCACTACCTATAATGGATATAGACCAAAAAAAAAAAAAAAAGAGAGAGAGAGAGAGAGAGAAAAGAAAAGAAAAAAGTCCCAAGAAAAGTCTGCTCTCTCTTGCTAAATAACTGAGAAAAGGTAGCCTAGCATTGATAGAAACAAGATGGGACTGGGGAGGGAGACAAACTATAAGAGACTCTTAACATGGATGAGAAAAAAAAAGATGCCAACATGTCAGATAATTCTGGAGAGATAAGAATTTTAAAGCAGTCATCATGAAAATGCTCCTATGACCAATTAAGAACACACCTGAAACAAAACAGTAAGTTTAAGCATAAAAGATCAGATAAAACTGGGCACGTTCAGGATGGAATGGCTGTAGACTAGTAAGAAGAGGGAGAGAGGAAGGAAACATAGTCAAATGGAAATATACAATAACCTCACTAACTGGGCTCAGTAGGAGAATGATGAGTAAAGAATGGATTTCAGAACACTACACCACAAGGGCAGCTGGCTGGCTCAGTCAGTAGAGCATGAAACTCTTGATCTCAGAGTTGTGAGTTCAAGCCTCACATTGGGCACAGAACCTACTTAAACAACAACAACAACAACAACAACAACACTACAACAGAAATCACCCAGTCTGAACAAGAGAGAAGAAAATAAACTGGGGGGAAAAAAGTGTCTGAGACCTATAGGATTATTTAAAACAAAAAATCTAATATTCAAGGTCATCAGAATTTCAGAGAAGAGAGGGGAGGCTGAGAGTGTGGATGGCTCAGTTGGTTAAGCATCCGACTCTTGATTTTGGCTCCAGTTATGATTTCAGGGTCGTGAGATCAATCACCGTGTCAGACTCCACGCTCAGCAAGGAGTTTGCTTAGAATTCTTCCTCTCCTTCTGTCTCTGGCCCTCCCCACTCCCTTTCTCCCTGTCTAAATAAATCTTTTTTTTTTTTTAAGATTTTAATTTATTTATTTGAGAGAGAAAGAACATGAGTGGGGAGGAGGGGCAGAGGGAGAGGAAGAAGCAGGCTCTCCACTGAGAAGGAAGCCTCATGGAGGTCTTAACCCAAGGAACCCTGGGATCATAACCCAAGTCAAAGGCAAATGCTTCACCAACTGAGCGCTAAAGTGAGTAAATCAAACAAACAAACAAACAAATGAAAGAATTCCAGTAGAAAGGAAGCAGTTGGACTGGAAAAATATCTAGAAAAAAGATAGCTGAAAAATATCCAAGTTTGGTAAAGGTAAACATAAAGATTGAAGAAGCCGACCAAAGCTTAAAAAGGATAAATCCAAAGAAATAATCTTGGATAGAGTAACAGTCATTCAAATGACAGTATTTTTCATCAGAAACTACGAAAACCAAAAGAAAATGGTACAGGGACGCCTGGGTGGCTCAGCTGGTTAAGCAGCTGCCTTCGGCTCAGGTCATGATCCCAGCATCCTGGGATCGAGTCCCACATCGGGCTCCTTGCTTGGCAGGGAGCCTGCTCCTCCCTCTGACTCTGCCTGCCATTCTGTCTGCCTGTGCTTGCTCTCTCTCCCTCTCTCTCTCTCTGATGAATAAATAAAATCTTTAAAAAAAAAAAAAAAGAAAAGAAAATGGTACAACAGTTTTCAAGTGCTGAAAGAAAGGAACTGTCAATTCAGAATTCTAAGGAAAAGTCTGAAAAGATCTTTCGGAAATGAAGATGAAATCAAGATCTCATATGAAAAAAAATAAATAAGAGAATTTGTTGCCAAGAGACCCACCCTAAACGAAACACAAAAGAAGTTCTTCAGATACAGAAGAAAACTTTTATCAGGAATGAAGAAAGAAAAATAAAGTTTCCTAAATTATATATAATGTTTGAAGCAGAAACTATAATATTGTCTGATGTGGGAGCACACAGCTAGCTCAGTCATAAAGCATGTGACTCTTGATCTCAGTCATGAGTTCAAACCCAACATTGGGCTTAGAGTTTACATCTAAAAAAAAAAAAAAAATTATAATATTGTCTGATGTGGTTCTCAATATTATGCAGAGAAAATATTTAAGTGAATTATGTTATAAAAGAAAAAGAGTAAAAAGATCTAAGTGGAAGTAAGACTTCCACACTTCACTCAAAGTAGTAAAATATTGGTACCAGTAGACTGAAAATCTGCAAATATTTAAGACAGTATCTAGAGCAATCATGAGAAAATCTATATGAAGAGATACACTCAAAAACACTATAGATAAATCAAAAAGGAATTTTAAATAATATTCAAGTAATCCCTGGGAAGTCAGGAAAAAAAGAAATAAAGGAATGAAAAACAAAAAAAACAAAACAAAAAAAAAACAATAAAAGAGCAGACTTACGCTCTCATACCAACAATTACACTAAATGTAAATGAACTAAATATATCATTAAGAGATTGTCAGAACAGATAAAAAAACATGAACTATAAGAAACTTACTTCACATATACTGATGATAATAATAAAGATTAGGCTGAAAGTTTAAATACTGAAAAATGCAAAGTCATGTTTTATTATATGACAATACTAAGCAAAAGAAAACAGAAGCAGCTCTATTAACATCTGATAAAGAAAATTATCAGAGATAAACATATCATATCATAAACATATCATATCATGGTTCATAAAAGGCATATTGTTTTGATAAAAAGGTCAATTCACCAAAAAGACATAGCAATCCTAAATGTGTCGGCACCAAACAACAGAATACAAGAAGCAAAAACCATTAGAACTGAAAGTAGAAATACAAAAATCCACAGTTACAGCTGGGATATTCAACAAATCCTCTCTCAATAATTGACAGAACTATTAGAAAATTAGCACGAACTGAGAGGAGTTTAATGCCAAGTCAACCAATGGATCTCAAGACAGCTTAGCAAGTTATATATCATAAATGGCATGTAGTCTTGTTTATGATCTGTTAAACATAATACATAACTATTTGCTATTGTTGCTTTAATAACAAAAGTAGTAACATGTTTACTAGGAGAAAATACTGATGTTTATAAAGTAAAAACTGAAATAACCCTGTCAATCTGCCATCACTCCCCTGAGATAATCATTCCCCAGAATCTATATTCTTTAAGCGTGCACGCACACACACACACGCATATGTGCTTATTTAAATATATATGCATATGTGCATAGTTATTATACATGTAACTATGCATATATGCACAGTTTTAATTTTATAAAAATTGGGATACCTCACACACTGTCTGCAACTTGCTTTTTTCAGTCCAGTGACATATACGGACATCATTCCTAGCTTGTAAGAAATATATAGAGCTATCTAAAGTATTAATAAAAACGTTCTCAGAAAATCTCTTGTTTTTTGATAATACAAGTTCCTTTGAGTTAAAAAGGTCTATTACACCCATATCTAGAAATATAATGGCCATCTGCTGTTATGCACCAGCGGAAAGAATAAAATTCTCCTTGAGCAAAATAACAGGAGAGTTGAAAAGCTCCGAAAACAATAAAGGGACAAAAAACTCAAGTTTATCAATTATGTTTTCTAATTTTTTTTTAATTTCTCAAGGAGAACTCCATAATCTACTTGGCAACATTAACTAAAGGAAAATATAGGTATGCTACCATTATGGGCAAAAAAGAAGGGGTGGGGGCGCCTGGGTGTCTCAGTGGGTTAAGCTTCTGCCTTCGGCTCAGGTCATGATTCCAGGGTCGTGGGATCGAGCCCCACATTGGGCTCTCTGCTCAGCAGTGAGCCTACTTGCCCCCCTCTCTCTCTGCCTGCCTCTCTGCCTACTTGTGATCACTGTCAAATAAATAAATAAAATCTTTTTAAAAGGGTTGGGGGCTGGGGAGGGGATTATGTTAATACAAGTATTTGTTTCCAAGAGTGAAATACTCACAGCTGTTTCTCCTTTTGGGAGACTTGTTTCTGCAGATTGTTGGATTTACTCTGACACTCTTGTAGATATTTCTTGTCTTCATCTTCTGCTTCCATTTGCGCCTTCTCTGCTTGCTGCAATCTGGTGTAATTCAAATCAACTTTGGGTAAAACTGAGGCTAGAACTAGGGTGTAAAAGGGTGAAGAAGACAAATAAAAGAAAAATGGGGAAATAGAAACATTTCTAAATGAAAACAAAGTTTGGGGGAAACTCACAAACTCAAACGTGAAAGAGCCACACAATGTCTAGAAATTGTTTTGTGATTTTTTTTCAATATAACATATAATATGCCCAGAATACTATCTTCAAATTTGTTTTATTTCTTGTTCATAATTAACAATGCAAAGCAATACAGTCTTTACCACTTACGTAGAGCAGAATGGATTAACTTTGAAAGTATAATGGGTGCGTTACTGCCTTTTTTACAAAACCATGTAAAGCACAGTATTTATGACTACACTAGGTGAAGAAGCCACATTGTTATTTATTATGTTAGGATGTGTATGCCAGGAATCAAGTGTGCTACAAGGCCAAGAGCAAAGACCTGAAATTATTTCGAACAGCCAAGTCCTCCCTATACAATCTTTATGCATTTACTAAATTATGCAAAAAGCTGTGTGTGTGTGTGTGTGTGTGTGTTAAGATTCAAAAGAATATAGTACTAGTTGGCAACATTCTCTAGAGATCATTTTTGTTCATCGCTGATGTTTAAATATTACCTAAAAATGTGATTTCCATTTGTTCTGTTTTTGTTTGTAAGTCATTGATTCTCCCTGTGCTTAGCTCCACTCCCTGCCTCCCATCTAGGATTCCTTAGATTTAACTTCAATATTTTTATAAGAAAACATTTCCCACTTATTAAAGAGACATTAACACCTTGTAGGGAATCTCGGGCAAAATCATCTATTCAACTAGCTGAAAACAGGGCCTCTTCTTTTCTTCCTAAAAACATGCCAGTGGGGCAACCTGACACATTTCAGAAGTATAAATACCACTTCTGAGCAAAAGAGAGTAACATTCAAGTTATCTCTAAATCAAAATTTAATTTTAAAATATTAACGTGGAGGGACAGGGGACCCAAGCATTTCTCTAAGATTACAGAAACTAAAATAAAACTCAGAGTGAGGTAGGGCTTGAAGTTGTGCTATCATAGAAGAGGGCTAAGAGAACTGGAAAACTGAGGTGCTAGAGCACAAAAGAATGGCCAATCTGCATTATAAACTATTTTAAGACATCAGTAAAAAATCAGTAAAGAAGCCATTAGGCAAGGAGTGGGCTAATGGGGGAAAAAATTGTGCCAACACACTGTGAAATCAAAGGGTCAACTTATTTTTAAACAATGTTTATATTTTCCATCAAAAAGTAGCTAAAAAGATAAAACTGCACTTGAAAATCCTGACCTCCAAAAGGCCAATACTCTAATCAGCCTTTGTGCACAAGGTTTGAGGAGTATGTTTTTGGAAATCCAAGTGCACCCACTCTGCTCTATGGCAGTGCATTACCACAGCAGCAGATCAAGAAGTGGAGAGGGTTCCTAATACCCTTTTCAAATACTTAATAGCATAAATTATTTTCTATTTAATATATTATAAAATTGTTAAGTCTCTTTTAGTCTGTTTAAATACAAGTGGTTTTCAGAAAGATATATCTTTGACCAGCTTGTATTGGTCCTGAGTGTCACTGCTGGCATATTTCACCAATGACATTGCAATTGTCCTAGTTTGAGTTAACAAATCATTGTCACTTCATAATGGAATGGACAGAAATCAAAGACAGAAAAAGGTAATAAAGATGTCCAAAATGTAAAAATGGGGATAAAGAAAACAAAAAAGAAAAAAGAAGAAAGAGGATGTCAATAAAAGAATATTCATGTCAATAAAGCATTAATAGTTATGTTTTTCATAAGTAGATTCAAAGAAAGCAATGATAAGACATATGTTGACACCAACATGACAGGTCAATGGAAATACATTACATTTTCCAACAATAAAAGTGAAAAATGCCAATATAAAACAATTCATTCTAAATAAAATTATTTCTTGGTTTGGGCTGAAGGTCCTAGCTCAAAGAAACACAACTAAACTGCCAACTCAAAGCCTGATTTCAGATAAAGGGATGGTGAATGACAAAGAATATGACAATCAATATGCATGGAAATCAATCAGGGATAATTCCACCATAGATTCTGTTTGTTTTTCACTTTTTTAAAGTTTTTGTTTGTGTATTTGTTTTAGGTAATAGATTGAAACACATGAAATTGCCAATATTAAGTCTTTTTAAAAAACCCACAAAATGGCAAATTCAAATGAAATCAGCCTAATATAAAGCAACTTGATTCCATGCAACAACCAAAACAAAAAAAGCAAAATTCTGCTGGGCTTAAAAAAAAAGTCCTAATCTAAATTTTCCTAATGGTTTTTGTGGCAGGTATCAGAGTTGAATAAAGAAAAGGAAGAAAAAAAGGAAAAAGAGAAACTAAGACTGAAAATGCTGTACCTTTGCTCCAGTTGCCTCATGGCTGCAGTAATTTTATTGGTTTTTTCTTCTAGTCGGGCAATTATTTCATTTTTTTCTTTCAAGCCATCTTCAGAACCCTATTTAGAAGGGAAAAAGAACCACTATAGTGGCTTTGATTTTTAAACCTAAATATTTCTAAATTTTGTATACCATTTTCTATGGAATTTTTACTTTGAAATGAGTACAGCTAATTTGTAGATTAAAATACTCCTATGATATAAAGCAGTAGAACTATCAGTCTTCAATTAAAATGGAATTAAAAAAAATACTGCCTTCAGTATTTCTGGAAGACAGCAGAATAAACTCTTGTAAATTATGCTATTTTTCATATTAAATAAAAACTTTTGGCAATAAATCTACTTAAACAGTGATGTCACTTTATGAGAGAATTCATAACAATTATTAGTGTAATGCTTTTTTTTTTTCCCAAGATTTTTTTTATTAGGGAGAGAGAGCATGAACAGGGGGGAAAGGCAGAGGGAGAGAGAGAAGCAGACTCTTCACTGAGCAGGGAGCCCAATGCGGGGCTGGATCATGACCTGAGTGGGGATCTGGGATCACGACCTGAGTGGAAGGCAAACACTTAACTGACTAAGCCACCCAGATACCCCTATAGTAAAGCATTTCAATCAAAATTAAATCTTTCTCAGGGCCCTTGGCTGGCTCAGTAGGTAAAGCATGTGACTCCTGATCTTGGAGTTATAGATCTGAGCCCATGTTGGGTGCAGGGATTATTTAAAAAAATAAAATCTTTGGGGTGCCTGGGTGGCCCAGTGGGTTAAGCCTCTGCCTTTGGCTCAGGTCCTGATCTCAGGGTCCTGGGATCCAGCCCTGCATCGGGCTCTCTGCTCAGCAGAGAACCTGCTTCCCCCTCTTTCTCTGCCTGCCTCTCTGCCTACTTGTGATCTCTGTCTGTCAAATAAATAAATAAAATCTTTAAAAAAAATAAAATAAAATAAAATCTTTAAAAAAAAAAAATTAAAGGGGCAGCTGGGTGGCTCAGTCAGTTAAGTGTCTAACATGATCAGGTCATGATCTTGGAGTCCTGGAGTCAGGGCCTGTGCTGGTCTCCACAGTCAGCAGAGGATGTGCTTCTCCTTCTGCTTCTGCCTCTACCCCTCCCTCGAGCTTATGCTCTCTCTCAAATAAATAATAGTTTTTTAAGAAAAAATAAATCTTTCTCAGGACTGTAGTATACAAAAGAATTCACAAAAATGTCCTGCATATTTAGACTGAGTTTCCCAAAAGATTTAATCTTCATACTTAACACCTTTTGGTATTAAAAAAGAAATTCATATAAGTGATTTGCTTATTCTTTTATACCTATTCCATTGCTACACTTCTTAAGCTTCCATATAGAAAAAGAAGCTGCTGGTTTTTATTACTAGTATGGCACAGTTAAAAACCAAACCTTCATACAAAAAGTCATTTTCTTTTTCTTTTTTTTTTAAAGATTTTATTTATTTGACAGACAGAGACACAGCAAGAGAGAACACAGAAGCAGGGGAGTGGGAGAGGGAGAAGCAGGCTCCCCGCTGAGCAGAGAGCCTGATGCGGGGCTAGATCCCAGGACTCCGGAATCATGACTTGAGCTGAAGGCAGATGCTTAACAACTCAGGTGCCCCAAAAGTCACATCCAATTTACATTAAACTTAAGAAATTCTAAGAATTTAAGAATGATCCTTACCTCCAAAATCTATAAAGAACTTATCAAACTTAATGCCCCCCCAAAATAATCCAGTTACAAAATGAACAGAAAACATGAATAGACACTTTTCTAAAGATATCCAGATGGCTAACAGACACATAAAAAGATGCTGAACATCACTCATCATCAGAAAATACAAATCAAAACCACAATAAGATACCACCTCACATCTGTCAAAACGGTTAAAACTAACAACACAAGAAACAACAGGTGTTGGCGAGGATGAGGAGAAAGGGGAACCCCTTGCACTGTTGGTGGGAATGCAAACTGGTACAGCCACTCTGGAAAACAGTACGGAGGTTCTTCAAAAAGTTAAAAATAGAACTACCCTGCGATCCTGCAATTGCACTACTAGGTATTTACACAAAGAATACAAAAATATAGAGTTGAAGGGGGTACATGCACCCTGATGTTTATAACCGCATTATCAACAATGTATCAAACTATGGAAAGAGCCCAAATGTCTGCTGATCTATGAGTGAATAAAGATGTGGTGTATAGGGTGCCTGGGTGGCTCAGTGTGTTAAGCCGCTGCCTTCGGCTCAGGTCATGATCTCGGGGTCCTGGGATCGAGTCCCGCATCGGGCTCTCTGCTCAGCAGGGAGCCTGCTTCCCTTCCTCTCTCTCTGCCTGCCTCTCTGCCTACTTGTGATCTCTCTCTGTCAAATAAATAAATAAATTTAAAAAAAAAAAAAAGATGTGGTGTATATATATATGCATGTATGTGTGTGTATATATATAATGGAATACATGACTCAGCCATCAAAAAAGACATCTTAACATTTGGAAGAACATGGATGGAGCTGCACTGTATTATACTAAGTGGAATAAGCTAGAGAAAGACAAGTACTGTATCATTTCACTCATATGTGTAATTTAAGAAACAAAACAGATAAACATATGGGAGGGGGTAAGAAAAAGAGAGAAACCATAAGACACTCTTTTTTTTTTTTTTTTAAAGATTTTATTTATTTATTTGACAGAGAGAAATCACAAGTAGATGGAGAGGCAAGCAGAGAGAGAGAGAAGTAGGCTCCCTGCTGAGCAGAGAGCCCGATGCGGGACTCGATCCCAGGACCCTGAGACCATGACCTGAGCCGAAGGCAGCGGCTTAACCCACTGAGCCACCCAGGCGCCCAGAAACCATAAGACACTCTTAATGGCAGAGAACAAACGGAGGGTTGCTGGAGCGAGGTGGGTGCGGGATGGGCTAGAAGGGTGATGGGTATTAAGGAGGGCACTTGAGCACTGGATGTTGTATATAAGTGATGAATCACTGATTTCTACTCCACTGCAGGTTAATGCAACTAGAATTTAAATAAAAATTACAAAAAAAAAAAAAAAGATCCTTACCTGCAACTTTTGATACATTTCTATGTTAATTGCTTTAACTTCTTCCAGTTGTTGCCGAAGGCCTATCAGAGTATCCTGCTTCTCATGGATATCTTTCTCCAACAACTTCATAGCAAGTTCAATTTCATGTTTCATACTAACTTGTACCGCTAGCTCGTTTTCCACATCCTGAAATTTCAACACATCCTCAATTCACATACCACTTCGGGATGTCAAAAGTCAGACACACGACAGTTAATGAGAACACAAAGAGTTTTCTAATCACTATGTAGACTAGTCTTTTTTTTCTTTTAATGGTTTCATGTCACTAGATATATATCTTTTTATTTTTTAAGGATTTTATTTTATTTATTTGTCAGAGAGAGAGCACAAGCAAGAACAGCAGCAGGCAGAGGAAAAAGTAGGCTTCCTCCTGAGCAAGGAACCAGAAGAGAGACTCGACCCCAGGACCCTGGGATCATGACCTGACCCAAAGGCAGATACTTAACCAAAGAGCCACCCAAGAGTCCCCATAAACCTCTTTTTTTTTTTTTTTTAAGATTTTATTTATTTATTTGACAGAGATGACAAGTAGGCAGAGAGGCAGGCAGAGAGAGAGAGGAGGAAGCAGGCTCCCCACTGAGCACAGAGCCCGATGCGCGGCTCGATCCCAGGACCCTGAGATCATGACCTGAGCCAAAGGCAAAGGCTTTAACCCACTGAGCCACCCAGGTGCCCCCCCCCTTTTTTAAAGCCCATAGACCACTCTTAAAAAAATAAAAAAGTTCCACGCAATTTTGCTATGAACCTACTTGAAAAAATAAAGTTTATTAATTTAAAAATTTTTTTAAAAGATACATAGACTACTCTTTTGAGGTTTAAGCCCCACTAGAGGGAATCAACCAGGTCATATAACAATAAAACACTAAATACTTTCAACTGTGCATTTTGTGAAAATGAAAGCATTTTCTAGATACTGTTAATTATCACTATTCTACTGGTTCAAAAATTAGGGCCACCTGGGTGGCTCCCCCTCTCACTCTCTGCCTACTTATGATCTCTGTCAAATAAATAAATTTTTTTAAAAAAATAAATATTTTTATGCTTCATAACGTCAGTATTAATTTTCCTTAATCAAAGAAATAAAGTAGTCTGGGGGTGCCTTGCTGGCTCAGTTGGAAGAACACACAACTCTTTTTTTTTTTTTTTTAAATTTTATTTATCTATTTGCCAGAGAGAGAGGGAGAGAGAGCGAGCGAACACAGGCAGACAGAATGGCAGGCAGAGGCAGAGGGAGAAGCAGGCTCCCTGCCGAGCAAGGAGCCCGACGCGGGACTCGATCCCAGGACCCCGGGATCATGACCCGAGCCGAAGGCAGCTGCTTAACCAACTGAGCCACCCAGGCGTCCCAGAACACACAACTCTTGATCTTGGGGTCATGAGCTCCAGCCCCTACACTGCGTGTGTGTGTGTGTGTATTTTTTTTGTTTGTTTTATTTATTTAGGTAATATCTATACCAGTGTGGGGGCTGGAGCTCAGAACACACAACTCTTGATCTTGGGGTCATGAGCTCCAGCCCCCACACTGGTATAGATATTACCTAAATAAATAAAACAAAAAAAAAATACACACACACACACAGAAATAAAGTAGTCCATACAAGTGAAGGCCAAAGATAACTCAAAAACCCCACTTCACAGTTTTAATTTCTTCTCTTAAAGAATTTTACATTGGGGGTGGGGCGATGAGGTGACCTGATGATGGGCATGAAGGGGGGCATGTGATGTGCTGAGCACTGGGTGTTATATACTCCTGATGAATCACTGACCTCTACCTCTGAAACAAATAATAAACTACATGTTCAAGTGAAATTTTTTTTAAAAAGATTTTATATGACAGAGAGAGACACAGCGAGAGAGGAAACATAACCAGGGGGAGTGGGAGAAGGAGGAGGAGAAGCAAGCTGACTGCCAAGCAGGGAGCCCAATGCGGGGTTTGATCCCAGGACTCTGGGATCAGGACCTGAGCCGAAGGCAAATACTTAACTACTGAGCCACCCAGGAGCCCCTCAATTGAATTTAAATAGAACTAAATTAATTTTTCACATCAAAACAAAAAGAAGTTTCCTAATATTAAAAACAAACAGAAAAAGGGATGGAAAGGCTGGCAAGATGGAAAGTCTCTTCTTGATCTGCATGGTGATTACACAGGTATTTATGTTATAACCCATTTTGCTGTAGGCATTAGATCAATTTGAGTTAAAAAATTCGTTCATTTTTTAAAAGATTTTATTTATTTATTAATTTATTTCAGAGCAAGAGAAAGCGAGCGAGGAGGATAAGCTGGGAAGTGGTCAGGGAGAGGGAGAGAGAGAATCCCAAGCAGACTCTGCACTGAGCACACAGCTCATTGCAGGGCTCCATCACACCACCCTGAGATCACAACCTGCCCTAAAATCAAGAGTCTGACGCTCAACTGACTGAGTCACCCAGGTACCCCATTCATTTTTTTAGAAGTAACTTCTATGCCCAACATGGGGCTGGAAATTACCCCAAGATCAAGAGTCATGTGCTCTACCAACTGAGCCAGCCAGGTACCCCCAAAATAAGTTAACTTTAAATATGATCTGGAGCACCTGGAGGGCTCAGTCAGTTGACCCTCTGCCTTCAGCTCAGGTCATGATCTCAGGGTCCTGAGACCAAGACCCTCGTCAGGCTCTCTGCTCAGTGGCAAGTCTGTTTCTCCCTCTCCATCTGTGATCTCTCGCTTTCACTCTCTCCCAAATAAATAAAATCTTAAAAAAAAATTTTTAATATCATTTTAGTCCTATTTGAATCTATCATTCTATTCAATTTTGATTTTCTAATGCTGGTCACAATCATTCATTTCTGAGTTTAAAACACTTTAGGGGTACCTGGGTGGCTCAGTGAGTTAAGCCGCTGCCTTCGGCTCGGGTCATGATCTCAGGGTTCTGGGATCGAGTCCTGCATCGGGCTGTCTGCTCAGCAGGGAGCCTGCTTCCCTCTCTCTCTCTCTGCCTGCCTCTCTGACTACTTGTGATTTCTCTCTGTCACATAAATAAATAAAATCTTTAAAAAAAAAAAAACTTGATAAAATGGGAACGTAAAGTATTTGAAGGGGTTGTAAGGGGGTGAGATTTCTATCCCACAGCAAGGAATATAAGGCTGAAAAAGATATTTTAAGGGGTGCCTGGGTGGCTCAGTCAGTTTAAGTGTCTGCTTTGGCTCAGGTCATGATCCCAGAGTCCTGGGATCAAGGTCCACATAGGGCTCCCTGCTCAGCAGAGAGTCTGCTTCTTCCTCTGCCCCTCACCCAACTTGTGCTCTCTCACTCTGCCTCTATCACATAAAAAAAAAAAGTCTTAAAAGAATTTTTTTAAAAAGAGTTTAAGTGATGCTTAAGGGTAAATTATGATGGTGATGATTATTTTGCTAATGTGAACTACCTGTCTTAACTGAGATTCATCTCGAAGCTGCCTTCTGGCTTCGTTGTACATTTCATCCAGCCCCTGCCGAGAATGCTTATATGTCTGAAGCTCAGTTTCCACATCCACTTTGGTAACCTAGGAAGAAAACAACAAGCTTTTTACTGTATAATCACTACTATCAATACAGCACAGAAATAAATATGGAGCATATGCAAAAGTTCCCAAAAGTGGCAATTTCAGACACAAGACAGTCTGTTTGCAATTAGTCCATACGTACCTCCAGGTGCTGCTGTGTTTTCATTAAAATCAATTTATTTTCACTTCGTAATTGATGATTTTCTTCTTGGAGTTTAATGATATTATTTTTTGCTATTGCTAACTAAAGATTATGAAACAGGGACAAGAAAAAAGATTTTAAACATCTTTACTTATACTTGCTTTATGTTTGGTTATGTTCATTGCTATAAACAATAGAATATAAAAGCTTAAAACTAGTCAAATGTCTCACATCTACAGAAGCTTTCATAAAAAAACTGCTATTATCCTAAGATACTAATAAAAAAAACTGAGCTCTTATTTCTAGCATTTCCTCTTTTTTTTTTAGCATTTCCTCTTATTAGTCAAAATATATGTTAAAACATATCATGCGTATCTGATTTAAATATGTTCTGAATACAAAGTGTCATGAAACAGTAAGACTGTAAAGTCCTGTATAAGGATAAGAAGATCTGTAAGAAGGCTGTGTATCATCACAAATGTGATACAGACCTTCATGATAATCAAATTGGAACACCCTCTGAAATAGAGAACACAGAGAGAACATCACAACTATGAGACATTTCTCACCATCAGAGTTAAACTAAGTGGCCTGGTTCTGAGGCCTATAGTGAAAAGAGGGATTCTAAGAAAGGAAAGCAAGCACCACCCCTAATGTTGGTTTGTAAATAAGTTTCTGAATATTTCATCAGGGATATAACTTGAACTTCGCAGTGCCCCTAGGGCCAAAAAGAGGCACAAATTTGAGAGCAGCTCTAATGGTTCCAATGACCAACGACACATGACAAGATGCTCAACATAGCTCATCATTAGGGAAATGCAAGTTAGAACTACAATGAAAGACCACCCATCAGAATAGCGAAAATCAAAAGCACAAGAAACAACAGGTATTGGCGAGGATGTGTGTGGGGGGAAGGAACCCTCAGTGCACTATTGGTGGAAATACAATCTGGTGCAATCACTGTGGAAAACAGTATAGAGTTTCCTAAAAAATTAGAAATAGAACTACCCTGCAATCCAGTAATTGCACTACTGTATTTAACCCAAAATACAAAAGCACTAATTCAAAGAGACACATGCATCCCTGTCTACTGCAGCATTATTTACAACAGCCAAACTATGGTAGTGGCCCAAGCGTTTATCAATAAATGAATGGATAAAGAAGATGAGGCATGTGGGTAGAATGTTATTCAGCAATGAAAAAGAATGAAATCGTGCCACTTGGAACAACATGTATAGTGCTACAGAGTTTACTGCTAGGTGAAGTCAGTCAGTCTGAGAAAGTCAAATACCGTATGATCTCACTCATATGTGGAATTTAAGAAACAAATGAGCAGAGGTGCCTGGGTGGCTCAGTCAGTTGAGCACCTGCCTTCGGCTCAGGTCATGATCCCAGGGTCATGAGATCAGGCACCACACCAGGCTCTCCGCTCCACAGGGAGCCTGCCTCTCCCTCTGCCTCCATCTTGTGAATAAATAAAATCTTAAAAAAAAAAAAATGAGTAAAGGACAAAAAAAAAGAGAGAGAGAAACCAAGAAACAGATTCTTTTTTTTTTTTTTTAATATTTTATTTATTTATTTGACAGAGAGAAATCACAAGTAGACGGAGAGGCAGGCAGAGAGAGAGAGAGAGAGAGAGAGAAGCAGGCTCCCTGCTGAGCAGAGAGCCTGATGCGGGACTCAATCCCAGGACCCTGAGATCATGACCTGAGCCGAAGGCAGCGGCTTAACCCACTGAGCCACCCAGGCACCCCCAAGAAACAGATTCTTAACTGTAAAGAACAAACTTATGGTCACCAGAGGGGAAATGGGTGGGGGATGGATGAAATAGGTGACAGGGATTAAAGAATACACTTATCATAATTAAAAAACAAAACAACGGTGCTGGGTGGCTCAGTGGGTTAAGCCTCTGCCATGATCTCAGGGTCCTGGGATCGAGCCCCGCATCAGGCTCTCTGCTCATCGGGGAGCCTGCTTCTCCCTCTCACTCTCTACCTGCCTCTCTGCCTACTTGTGATCTCTGTCAAATAAATAAAATCTTTAAAAAATAATAAAAATAAAAATAAAAAACAGAAACACTATCAAATGGTCCCGAACTATCAAAATAAAGATGCATCTGCAGTAATGCAAATAATGATGTGCTCCCTGGTTTGAAAAAATTAGGCCAGTTCTAAAAGAAATAAGAACTTTAATTAACACAGAAAGTAGGGTTTAGAGCACTCATGACAGATTTCTTCCTCTAGCCTAAATAATTCTGAAAACATAAAGCAGTAACTCTGTGGCTTGATAAGATTAAAAAAAAAAAAAAAAAAAAACTTATCTAAAGCAACTTTACAGACAGTATTACGGAGATCAATTTCTGGTCTGGGACCACTAGATAGCCGCTCTGACAACTCAAGAAACCAGAGCACTCGAGATGAAGTCGATATGTGGTTGTGTGGAGAAGGATGGCCACGATCGTATAGTGCTGCTGGTAAAGAAAAGTAATCGAATAGTGGAACAAGATGAACAGTATCATTTTAACGGGAATTTCTAACTGTAGGTTATTCACTATCTAAATAGAGGTCACCCAGATTTTAAAAAGAGAATCACAGCTTATTTACAAAAGAGCTTCTGTGAGTGTCATCTTTGGGGCTCATTTCTGGGAGTATTTCACACAATTCACAGATTTACCTGAGACTTTACCTGAGAAAATGAGGTTTTCCTAGACTTACAATCATCAATTATAAGTACATTGCAAGCATCCCATCATCATGATGGAAATGTGTGTGTGCACACACATACTTAGCAAATTCATACTTAAAATGGAAAAGGATCACAAATACTCGGTCTGTGTCAGGCAATTATCCATGGCCGGGTTACAATACCTCTTCAATCAGCTTAGTATTTGACTTTTCTAATGAGTCAACTCTTGAATGGAGACTGCTGACTGTGCTGCTGAAATTAACAAAGAAAAAACTCATTCAAATCACACAAATTCACAAAAGTCAGAAAAAGTATGTTATCTTGGACTTACAATAGTACCTAACAGGCACCAACTACCCTGAATTTTTGAGTGTGGGCAATTTCATTAAGTTGAATAACCAATTTGGCTAGGAAAGCAAAAAAGACTGAAGCTTTTTGCTGTTCACTATTTTTTGCAGTCTTTTTAGGGTCCTTCTTACATTTAAATTGTAATACTTAGGAATGGAATCCACACAAACACTACCAAATATTGTTAAAATTTAATTTAAAATTATCTTTTAAAGGATGAACTTTAAATATCCACTCTATAATTAAGTGGCTTAATTAGCATTTACAGCGGTGTTCAACACAAACCCCATTCGGTTTCCACTCGCCACTTTCAAAATCACTTAAAGCCTCTAAAGTCACCATAGTTTGGGACATGTGAATATGAAATTCCCATCAGGTACCCAGTCAGCCTGCAGCTAAGCAAACACCCTGACTTTCAAAGATATAGTTAAAAGTCAGGTTAAGCCAAATGAACAACCGGGTTTTTTGCATAGTTACTTAAACTGATCAAGACTGAACATTACTGTACATTTTTTTCTGCATTTTTATAAATCTTAATAAAAAATTGTATTTCAAACTGTACAGTCACCAGAAGCACACAGTTATCAAAAATGCACACACTTCACTCGGCATCTCCGAGACTGGACATTACTGCATGTTTTGTTTTTCAAGGCCTTGTTTCTACCATCTCAAGCTTTAATAACATAATATGCTCTTTACATTACAATTTATTAGATTTAAACAAATTTTATGCCAGCCTCAGAAATAAATATTGGCATTTTAGTTTAACTGGTGAAACAAGAAACATATTTTTTCATTCATATTAAATCATTTTTAAATACAATCATTCTTAGGGAAACAACTTGAGCTTTTCACAAACAGCAAGAGGGTATCTGGATGGTGAGACATTAACAGATGTGGGACTAAGAGACAGAGGACCAAAGTTAAGAGTCCCTGCTTTTCTACTTTCTGTGTCACCTTGAAAGCTTTAAGACCTTTCTGAGCTTCAGTTTCCTTGTCTTTAAATCAGACAATAATATCTGTCCTGCCTTTATGTGAGAATCAACAAAACATTAATCAAAAAAGTACTTTTGAAAATAAACCCTCAAGAGTTTTCTTTGAATGAGGGCTATAATATGTGAGTTCCAATTTTTTCTTCATCTCTTTTCTATATTTTTTAAAATACTCTAAGTATACAAAAACATTCCAACTGGAAAAACAATGAAACATTTTTAAATTCGTAGAATGTGCAAAAGTAAGGCACTAGTACTGCTATAAATGAGTTAATACGCATAATTTAAAAGAGAATGAGAAAACTCCCCTTGAACCAAACTGAACAGATTCTAAGATAAACTGTTGAGTAAAACAGCGAACTACAGAAGAGTGTAAAAAATTATGCTACTTTATGTGTAAAAAAACCGACGAGAAGGTGAGAACTTCAAGAAAATATATATATATTTTTGTCTATTTGTATGAAGTATCTCTGGAGGCATACACAAGAACCTATTAATTATTCCCAAAGAGGGAAATCAGATGGTTGGATCAGGGAAGAGGAAGGATTTTTTTTTTTCCTGTTCCTATTGAAGTTTTGAAGTTTAAACTATGTGAATATATTACCTGTTGTCAAAAGTGAATAAAGCTTTAACAATAAGTAAATAAGCAATACTAAGTTGCATTTGGAAATATAATCTCAGAATTACAAATTATAAAATAAACATAGATACACATATATTTCCTATGATATCTTTTATTAAAACTCCACTTTTAAAAAAAGACAATGACACAACATAGTTCCTATCTCTCCAAGTTCAGAGAAAGCAAGAGTTACAGCTTCTTAGTTTCTCTAAAATGGGAAAGTGTTTAATTTTATTTCTGACTATTGAATTAAACTTAGAAAATCAGAGAAGTACATAGAATAAAAGAGAAATTATCCATAATCCCATCACCCAGAGATAGCCATTTTTGCTAATTATTTATTTTAATTAATGGAACAGTCCATTTCTAACTATGTAGCAAATATTATTCACTATACCTGTGCTATCTAGTCCAACTAAAACGTACTACAACTGTAAAATATACATTGGATTATGAAGACAATACAAAGGAAGAACACAAAATACCTCATGAACAATTTTTATATTGATTAATGTTGAAATGATAAGATTTTGGGTATACTGGGTTGAATAAAATATATTTTTAAATTAATTTCATGTTTTTTACCTTTTTAATGTGGTTACTAAAAATTTTAAATTATCTATATGACTCACATTTTATTTCTATTAGAGCTGCACGTACTATTTTAGACATAGATCTCAGAAATTCTTCCAAGTATTCACTGACAGCTTCAATGCCAGTTGACACGATAAGGCAAAAACTCCCACCATGGGAGGTGACAGCCACATTTACACATGAAGCTCTCTGAAGTAGGAAAAATGAATCTGTGAACTATGAAAATGACATAAACTTCCACCCTACCTAGTCTGCTCTTCTCAAGGATAAAGAGATAAGCTTGAAATTCTGTCTTTATCTTTTTGACCCCTCCCCAGAAATTCTGTTTTTAAGTTCTCCAAATGTTCTATTTGAAAATCTGACTCTTAGGATACCTGGGTGGCTCAGTCAGTTAAGAGGCTACCTTCTGCCCAGGTTATGACCCCAGGGTCAAGACCCACATCAGGCTCCCTGCTCAGTAGAAAGTCTGCTTCTCTTTCTGCTATTTCCCCATGCTTGCGCTCTCTCTACTCTCTCTCTCTCAGATAAAAAAATCTTAATGAATTATCTCCAATAATTCTCTGTATTCTTAATCTCCATTCTCTACTCCCTCAACACTTTCTCAAAGATGTTTAGTAGGAACAGGACAAAGCAGACCTGAAAATGGTGAAGAAAACCTCTAAAACAATAGTCACAAATATCCAAGTATCTGTAAAACTTACTTCAGTTGTCTATTTAATTCTTCAACATAATTCTTCTGGTCTAATATGGCAGCAATTTGAACATTCCTAAAGAGGGGGAAAGGAAGCTTTGCGTCAGATGGAAAGGTGTTTACTGGCTGACCAAAAAAATGTCTACATCACCTAAAATTGCCATAATGACAAAAAAATATTATCTTGCCTTTAGAATAAAATTCAAGAAGCTTTTTAATAATGTAGCAGTAGGCTGTGTACTAATTATATAACCTTTGTTAAGTCTAATATTAGCAAGTAATACCATTAAAAAGTATATTTAAGAATTCTTGGGGCACCAGGATGCCTCAGTAGGTTAAACCTCTCCCTTTAGCTCAGATCAGGGTCTTGGGATTCTGGGATCGAGCCCCACATCATAAGAAGCTATCATCTCTTTTAGCACAAAAAAACCCCAGCAATTAAAATGGATCTCAGGAACTACAAGTCTGACCACAAGCCATACTAAAGCCACCTCCTTCTGTGTGATTTTGTTTTATAAAACCTGTATATGTAAGCGAAATAAAACAAGTGAAACAAAACATTTGTGAGTCTAAAACGAAACAAAGATTTTTGCTTTGTAGAACTTGTATATGGAAGTGAAATTAAACAAAGCAGGAACTATACACAAAATAAGGAAATAAAAACTACACTGTCCAAAAAAAACAAAACAAAACAAGCGAAAAGACCCAGAAAACTACATTATCAATAGATGGACCTCATGGTGATTTGTAAAGAGCTGCATAAAAAATACAACATGAGAAATAACTTACAAAACATACCTTTCTTTATTTCCAATATCTTCTTCATTCTTTAAATACATGGAAAAATCAATCACTCCAACCTAAAGTAAATCATGTTAATTTTAGTTAAAGCTGGAAAATATTAGAAGTATATTTCACATGCAACTGAATTTCATTCTTAATTTTTCTTTAGTGTTTAACAGCATTGTTTACAACTGGATCCAAGAGGAACAGGGCAAACTAAAAACACTCTGCATTTGGTACAAGTCACTTTCACTTACTTGTGAGTCTAAATCTTCTCCCTTTACACACAGGTTAGCATCTATCACATTCAGGCCAACCAGCAGCCCAACAATTACTGCTCCTTCTTCTTCCATCATTAGTGCATGATACTCATAAAATTCACTGTGGAAATTAAAATAAAAACCTTAAAATAAAAATTTAAGCACCAAATTTTAAAATCTCAGCCCCATAATATAAACATGGAACCCATTCAAATTTGGTCTCTTCAAAATAGCCTTTCTATACATGAGTAACTCAAACATTTTGAAATGTTAATGTCCATGTAAACACAGTAAAAGAATGGGACTGAAGGAGAGGAAAGAGGAAAAGGAATTTTGAGAGAAAGAAAAGAGAAGCAAAGAGATATAGATCAAAAGAAAAAGAGACATCACTGAGGCCTAGACTATCTGGGACTCTCAGAAGACACAGTAACTGTTACTGATTTGATTATAAAACTTTTTATTAGAGTTGACTTTTTAATTCTAGGATTTATTAAGAATCTTGGGATGAAGACTAAGGTAGGGAATGAATATATGAAACATTCCAAAGCCCATGTTCAAATCAGTGTCGTTGATATGTATAGTCCAAGTATTCTTAATAATCATCACTTAAGGATACTTATGGATATCTATATTCTAAAAAAATGTTTAAACGAGAGACTTAGGAAAGAAACAGAGAAGACTTGACAATTATGTATTCATAGAACTAATTATCACTGTCTCATGCCTTCCTCAAGAAGTCCCATGTACTGTTTAGTCACTTTAATTGAGCTTCAAAATATTACTGAGAAACTGCTGGTGCTTAATGTATGGTCATTCTCATTTAACAATGGGAAAACCAAGATGTACAACCACAGTCATAATAACCAGATTCTCCAGAACATCAGACAGGCACTCCAAGAGAACAAGGGCAAACAGAGAGACTGCTATGGGCCACTTTCTCTAACACCTGATTACCATACTTTGAAAGTCTGTCTTAAACATCTGCCTATCTACTTATTTATAATATCTATTTATTTACAATTTATTCAAGAAGTTAATACTGAAAACAGAAGTTTCAATGAGGGTGTTATCAGAGCTATGCTCAGTATTACATTTACATTTTTCAAAAGGATGAATCCATTCTATGCTAAATAAAAAGTTTCAAAGGTAATCAATGAATGGTCCCTATGATGAGAGCTATTCTTGTAATTGAGCAGATTTCTAGATCAGTGCATAGACTAGACTATTTATAAACTCGACTTCCCATCAACTTCAGCATGATGTCAACTAACAAATTAATGTTTTCCAGTCATCTTCACTGTGACACTTAACTGCCAGCACTCACTGACCTTCAATTTATTTATTTATTTATTTATTTATTTATTTATTTTAAAGATTTTATTTATTTATTTGACAGAGAGAGATCACAAGTAGGCAGAGAGACAGGCAGAGAGAGAGAGAGAGAGGAGGAAGCAAGCTCCCTGCTGAGCAGAGAGCCCGATGCGGGACTCGATCCCAGGACCCTGAGATCATGACCTGAGCCGAAGGCAGCGGCTTAACCCACTGAGCCACCCAGGCGCCCACTGACCTTCAATTTAAACGGATAGTTTAAAAAGTGCCCACAATACGGCCAAAGCAACAGTTTAGACATTCAGGTTCTAAAATCTGTTGGGAACCTGGGTGGCTCAGTTGGTTAAGCCACTGCCATCGGCTCAAGTCATGATCCCAGAGTCCCAGGATCAAGTCCTGCATTGGGCTCCCAGCTCCATGGAGTCTGCTTCTCCCTCAGACCTTCTCCCCTTTTACACTCTCTCACTGTCTCTCTTTCTCTCTCTCATTCAAATAAATAAAATCTTAAAAAAAAAAAAAGAGCTTAGAAATATAACATATAAACAAATTATTCTCCTACTGGTCAATGCAAAGCTTATGGTATTCAGTTTTTAAGCAAATTCATGATCTATATTATGTCCCTACATGATTTTCTCCCTCATGTTGCTCTTTTAATTCCATCTTATTGTATTTTATGTATGCTTCTAAACTACATCTTTAATTCTTTTTGGAAAACAGGATACAAATGAAATTTTTAAAATGGAAATGAAAATGATTTAATGGTACTAACCTTAAGAGATCCCTCTGAATAATTAAGCAACGCAGGTAATCAGCCATTTTTTTTTGCATGAGGGCTAATCGAAGCCATGCTCTTGCACGACCTAGTGGGGTCCTAAAAAGCAAAACCAGTTAGTCAGAAGACAGGCCCAGTCCAGGGGCACCTGGGTGACTCAGTGGGTTAAAGCCTCTGCTTTCGGTGCAGGTCATGATCCCAGGGTCCAGGGATAGAGTCCCGCATCAGGCTCTCTGCTCAGCAGGGAGCCTGCTTCCCCTTCTCTCTCTGCCTGCCTCTGCTTACTTGTGATCTCTGTCAAATAAATAAATAAATAAATAAATAAATAAAATCTTAAAAAAAAAAAAAGGACAAGCCCAGTCCATATATTGTAACAGATTACATATTTTATCTCTGCCAAGGTTCATATTAATAAAGGAAAACTGCAATTTACCATGGTTTTGTCTGTTTCTACAGGTGTTTGGGGTTCTTTTGTTTGTTTCTACAGTTTTTTAAGCCAGCTGCTTGAGCATGCAATCCAACCCCTGGGAGCTATTTTGGTCTCTAAGGTAAATTTGCACATACAGGACATAGAAGTACCATTTTATGCCTTGGAAGCAATGACTCTCTAAATACCAAGGATTATCTCTACAAAAATATTTTGACTGAATGGGCTTAACCATCTCAGGATGAATATACAAGAGGTGTCTGACTGGCTCAGTCAGTAGAGCATGTGGTTTTTATTCTCCAGGTTGTGAGTTCAAGATCCATACTGGGAGTGGAGGTTACTTAAAGAAAAAAAAATTTTTTTTTAAATGCGGATATGAAAAATGCATCAAACAAGGCAGTATAATGCCTTCGAAAAGTGACATTATATCTGAATTTTAAAAATCATAACAAATTTTTAAAAAAGATTATAAAGCTAGAAGGGCACCGAGCTGGTAATCAAAAAGAGAGAAATCACCAGGCTGCGTGTTATTTTTCAAATGTTTCTCTATGAGGTTGTCCTTAAAAAACTCAATCCCATACTTCTTAACCAAGTACTATCATTTACTAAAAGTAAAATCAGATTTTACAAAATACGTACGGTTTTTCAAAGAGAAGGATATCATTCACACTTTTATGTTTTCTTATACAAAGAACGTTTTGGCATGTAGTGTGGGAGGTAAGTTAATCTTCACTAACAGCTACTGAGCTTCTATGGTTTAGCAGCTGAATGAATACCATTCGTCAGAAAACATAACTTTTGAAGAGTTAGCCTTTTATTTTTTAAGATTTTATTTATTTATTTGACAAACAGATCACAAGTAGGCAGAGAGAGAGAGAAGGGGGTAGCAGGCTCTCTGCTGAGCAGAGAGCCCCATGCAGGGCTTGATCCCAGGACCCTGAGATCATGTCCTGAGCCAAAGGCAGAGGCTTAACCCACTGAGCCACCCAGGCGCCACAAGAGTAAGGCTTTTTAAAAATAATATGAACGTGTATTTTTCATATTAAAATGACCAAATCTTACATTTCTGTTTAAGATTTTTATTTTTTATTTTTTATTAAAGTATAATGTATTACTTGCCCCAGAGGTACAGGTCTGTGAATCGCCAGGCTTACACAATTCACAGCACTCACCACAGCACATACCCTCCCCAGTGTCTATAACCCAGCCACCCTATCCCTCCCTGCCCCTGCCCCCCGGAACCCTCAGTTTGTTTCCTGAGATTAAGAGTCTCTTATGATTTGTCTCTCTTCCAAACCCATCTTGTTTTGTTTTTCCCTTCCCTACCCCTCACACTTCCAGCCCTGACTCTCAAATTCCTCATATCAGTAAGTTCATATGATAATTGTCTTTCTCTGATTGACTCATTTTGCTCAGCATAATACCCTCTAGTTCCACCCAGGTCATTGCAAATGGCAAGATTTCGTTTCTTTTGATGGCTGCATAGTATTCCTGTGTTTGTGTGTGTACCAACTCTTCTTTATCCATTCATCTGTTGATGGACATCTAGGCTCTTTCCATAGTTTGGCTACTGTGGACATTGCTGCTATAAACATTCAGGTGCACATGCCCCTTCGGGTCACTACATTTGTATGTTTAGGGTAAATACATAGTAGTGCAATTGCTGGGTCAGAGGGTAGCTTTATTTTCAACTTTTTGAGGAACCTCCATACTGTTTTCCAGAGTGGCTGCACCAGCTTGCATTCCCACTAACAGTGTAGGAAAGTTCCCCTTTCTTTGCATCCTCATCAAAATCTGTCATTTCCTGACTTGTTAATTTTAGCCATTCTGGCTGGTATGAGGTGGTATCTCACTGTGGTTTTTAATTGTATTTCCCTGATGCTGAGTGATGTGGAGCATTTTTTCATGTGTCTGTTGGCCATTTGGATGTCTTTGCAGAAATGTCTGTTCCTGTCCTCTGACCATTTCTTGACTGGATTCTTTGTTCTTTGGGTATTGAGTTTGATAAGTTCTTTATAGATTTTGGATACTAGCCCTTTATCTGATATGTCATTTGCGAATTTAAGGTTTTATTTTTCAAGTAATCTCTACACCCAACGTGGGGCTTGAACTCACAACTCAGAGATTAAAAAGTCACATGCTCCACCGACCAAGTCAGCCAGGTGTCCCTTCTTATATTTCTCTGAGAGTTATAATTCCCTTTTTCTTCTATCTTTGCTAAAAATCACTACACCCAATATACTATTATAAGAAACATCAACCGTGAATATCACTTGATATTTAACTCTAAAAACTAGATTTAAGGAACATGGTTGGCTCACTCAGTCAAGCATGCAATTCTTGATCTCAGCATCAGGAGTTTAAGCCCCACAGTAAGCGGAGAGATTACTTACAAAAATAATAATAATAAATAAAATAAAATTTAAAAACTGGGTTTGAATCCTGGCTCTGCCACTTAGTAACTGTTAACTCCTCTGACCTTTATTTTTTACATCTATGCAATTATTATAATAATCTCTACCCTGTAAGACTGGTGTAAACACTAAATAAGATAATTCATGTAAATCAATTATTTTATTACCCTGAGACAGTGCTTACTAGTAGCTGTTTACTTTTATCATTCAATTAAATACAACCTGGAAATATTTGGATGTTGTGTTAACAGCCAGAAAACACTACGGTATTCCTTACAACATGTAAAACCCTCAGGCACCTGGGTGGCTCAGTTAAACATTTGCCTTCAGCTCAGGTCATGATCCCAGGGTCCTGTGGTCAGTATATCAGGCTCCCTGCTCAGGGGCGGGAGTCTGCTTCTCCCTCTGCCCCTCCCCTTCTTCTCTTGCTCACTCTCTCTATAACCAAAACAAAAAATCTTTCAAAAAAAAATGCAAAACTCTCAATTATAAAGCTAAGAGAAAGCGAACTGGTAATCTGACAGAAAATGCTAAGAAAAAAAAAGGTCATCTCATTCACAAGAATTAAGATAAACTAAAGGAAAACATAAGAACTTAGCCTTAACAACACCTTATACCTTTATTCAGCTCTTACAATATTTTGCATAGATTTTTCTAGTGAAATGGACAGGTGACACTATAGGTCCCAATTTTCAGAGAAAGAAAAGTAATTTGCACAAGCCCCATATATATAAATGGCTTATCTGAGAATTCAAATCTCCTGAGCCTTTGCCCTGGAGTTAGTCTAAATCAGTCTTCAACAAAGAGTTACGGGCTGCCAGCTAGCTTACTACTGCAAACTAGCTTAACACTCAGGAAACAGAAATGCATAATTGATACATCCTATCTTAAAGGGACCTGCAGTTTCCTGCAATATAATGTAGAATTGAAGTGACGGAGTGAATATAGCTATAGGGTATAAAAGAAAAAGCAGCTAATTCTTACTGAAGGGACTAAGAAATCTCATAAAGGAAATGAAATATTAACTGAGCCACAAAGAACAGAATTCTACTAGGAAAGAATGGAGGAAGACTACTTCAGGCTGAGAGAAGATAATAGAGTGTGAGGTACTTTTAAGGAACAGTAAATACACTTTTGCAGTTAGAAATGAACAAGTAAGGGTGCCTGGGTGGCTCAGTGGGTTAAAGCCTCTGCCTTCTGCTCAGGTCATGATCCTAGGGTCCTGGGATCAAGCCCCACATCGGGCTCTCTGCTCAGCAGGGAGCCTGTTTCCCCCACCTCTGCCTGCCTCTCTGCCTATTTGTGATCTCTGTCAAATAAATAAATAAAATCTTAAAAAAAAAAATGAACAAGTAATAAGCTTACTTACTTAAGACCAGGTAAATCCCGGACACTGGCTCCTATTTCCTCTGCTTCCGGGTACAGCTTTTCCACCAATTCCAAGGGGCCCCAGATAGTTTTGTTATAACTCAAAAATGATTTTCTTACTGGAAAAAAAAAGTATATGTAATGCATACAACTCCAACATATAAAACTGTAATAATTTATTTTTAAATATTTAGTTTCAACATTTCTAACTTAAAATACAATTGCTCAGAGACTTTCCTCTCTTATCACTACACAGCACTGTTGATCAGGGACCTGTTCATCAGGATCCTGCTATTTTTCCTTATCAGAAATATGCAAAGAAGAAAGAGAAAAAGAAAGAAAATAAATATGCATCTTGGCCATTCTTCCTTATCAGAAATATGCAGGCAGGTAATTAAAGTAAAAAAACAACTGGCCTTATTCTTTACCAGTACCAAAACAAAAAGGCTGGCAGCCCTAGCAGGTTAATCTTTATCAGTTAATTAAATAAGTCAAGGACAAATAAAAAGTTATTTTTAACATGAAAAATTGTGACTTATTTTATTCTGAGAATCGGGCAACATAATACCATAAATCACTATATATTTCTTTCTTAATATTGACCAGATCTCCTGCAGATCAAGGGCCCCTATCATATGTACCACCCAAGGACAATCACCAAGACAGGCAATTTTTCTTTGCTGGGTGGGGGAGGGGGATCAATCAAAACAAAGTAGCTTCACAAGGATTCATTAAGACAAGCCTATGATAGGACTGTTAGGACATGCCTTATGGTATTTTGTGAAGTAAAGGAAATAAATTCAGAGAAGAGCTTAAACTTTATTTGGCCATCATTTAGCAAATTCCGTTTCTGCAACCCAAGAGAAAACAAAGATTAAAAGTTTTTCAAAAAGCAAATTAAAATTTGGGATGCCTGGGTGGCTCAGTCCATTAAGCAGCTGCCTTCAGATCAGGTCATGATCCCAGGATCCTGGGATCGCGAATCCTGCATTGGGCTCCTTGCTCAGTGGAGAGCCTGCTTCTTTCTCTCCCTCGGCCTGCCGCTCTGCCTGCTTGTGCTCTCTATCTCTCTGTCAAACAAATAAATAAAATCTTTAAAAAAAAAAAGAAAAGAAAAGAAAAGCAAATTAAAATTCAAGGTGTTAAAAAAATTAAAATTAAAAATTAAAAAAACTAAAACTAAAACAAAACCAAAAAAAACGCTAAAGGTTGTCAGATCAGACTGGTGAGTTTCTGATGTACTGAAAGAAGCAAAAACCTGTAATATCAAGAGTGGGCAAAAATGTGGGGAAACAAACACTAACATCCATTGATGTCTGATAAATCCACAAACCCTTCATAGAAGCCATTTACCTATATCCTTTGACCCAGGAATTCTACTCCTAGGAACCTTATCCTAAAGAACAACTATACAAACACATACACACAGAGATGTTCTAACACCACAATTTTAATAGTAAAAAATAGGAAACAACCTAAGAGTATATTAAGAGGAGAGCAGTTAAGTAAGTTTTGGTATACATATGCTATGAAATTTTATAGAGCCATTAAAAATGTGGGGCGCCTGGGTGGCTCAGTGCTTGAGCCTCCACCTTTGGCTCAGGTCATGATTCCATGGTCCTGGGATGGAGCCCCACATCAGGCTCCCGGCTCAGCGGAGAGCTGCTTCTCTCTCTCCCTCTGCCTGCCACTCTGCTTACTTGTGCTGTCTCTCTGTCAAATAAATAAAAATCTTTTAAATAAATAAATAAAAATGTGATAAAGAACTCTATGTAAATGGAAAGCTCTCCAAATCATATATCATCTTTGTTTAAAAAAAAAAAAAAAAGTCACAAGGGGCACCTGGGTGGCTCAGTGGGTTAAGCCTCTGCCTTCAGCTCAGGTCATGATCTCAGGGTTTTGGGATCGAGCCCCCGCATCGGGCTCTCTGCTCTACAGGGAGCCTGCTTCCCTTCCTCTCTCTCTGCCTGCCTCTCTGCCTACTTGTGATCTCTGTCTGTCAAATAAATAAATAAATAATCTTTAAAAAAAAATACACACACACACACAAAAACAAAGTCACAAAATAATAATACTTATAGCATAATTCTATGCAGAGTAAAAGGAAAAAAAAAATAAAAACAGAAAAGAGCCAGAAGAATGACAAGGATTCCCTTTAGGGAGATAAATGGAAGAGAATGAAAGATATAGTTTTTGCTCTAGGTGCTTCTATGTTGTTTGAGTCATGTACAAAAAGAGATTTTACTATTTATATAATTTTTTAAAAAATTACTTTGTCTTCAATTAAAAAAATAGTGGAATCTAAAAAAGTAAAACAAAAGCCAAACAAAAACAGAAAGATTAATGGTCAGCAGAGGCAAAGGATGCAGGTAGAGGAAATGGGTAAAGGTGGTCAAAAGGTATAAACTTCCAGTTATAAAATAAGTAAGTTGTAAGGATGTAATATACAGCATGATGACTACAGGTGATAATACTGTTGTATGGGGGCAACTGGGTGGCTCAGTCGTTAAGCAGCTGCCTTCGGCTCAGGTTATGATCCCACAGTCCCCGCATGGAGCCCCGCATGGAGCCCCGCATGGAGCCCCCTGCTCAGCAGGAAGCATGCTTCTCCCTCTCCTACTCCCCCTGCTTGTGTTCTGTGTCTGTCTCTCTCTCTCTCTGCCAAATAAATAAATAAATAAATCTTTAAAAATTAAAAAAAAAATACTGTTGTATATTTGAGTTACTAAGAGTAAATCTTAAAAGTTCATCATAAGAAAAAAACTTTAAGATTTTATTTATTTATTTGACAGAGAGAGAGAGAGAGATCACAAGTAGACAGAGAGGCAGGCAGAGAGAGAGGGGGAAGCAGGCCCCCCCGCCGAGCAGAGAGCCTGATGCAGGGCTCGATCCCTGCACCCTGAGACCATGACCTGAGCAGAAGGCAGAGGCTTAACCAACTGAGCTACCCAAGTGCCCCCGCCCCCCAAATTTTTTAACTATGTATGGTGATGGATATCAACTACACTTCCTGTGCTGATCATTTCGCCATACATAAAAATATCAAATTATGTTGTGTACCTGAAACTAATATGTTAATTATATCTCAAAATTTAAATAAAAAAGAAATGAATATTTTAATAATATCACATAGGGTTTCTCAAATTTTGATGCCAAGGATCTTTTGGCAGTACATTTTATTAAAATTTGAAGAACACTTTAATAAAACCATGTTTATGTAAATCTCCTTTTGTGCTGTTTACATTTACCCCTAATTCCATGTACCTTAGTCAGAACTTCTAGGCCTTCCCAATTACCCAGTTTCCTAGTATACCCACAAGGAAACAAGCTTCTTTTAGCTTTAGAATAGTCACTTTAATATAAACTCTTACATAGCCCTCTGCACAGTTGATCCAAAACTACCAACAACTGTTTTTATGATAAGTAAAAGAACAATTATACAATGTACATTAAATACCGAAGTCTAATTTTACATGTAACGATAAATCAGTGTCAACTATGTAGAATATTATCATTTATTATCATATTATTATCATCAATATTATCATCATTTCCAGGGAGAACTTACATTTCTACAATAATCTAATCCAAAAGACAATTTTTCTAGATACATTCCAGGGGGCCAAGGAGGTTTATATTTCAATAATTATTTTAATGTATTTGTTCAATAGGGTTCAAACTACTAATAAGATTTCATATTGGAATCATTAAGCTTAAATTTTTTTTTTTTTTAAAGATTTTTATTTATTTATTTGACAGACAGAGATCACAAGTAGGCAGAGAGGCAGGCAGAGAGAGAGGGGAGGAAGCAGGGCTGAGCAGAGAGCCCGATGCGGGACTCGATCCCAGGACCCTGAGATCATACCCGAGCCAAAGGCAGCGGCTTAACCCACTGAGCCACCCAGGCGCCCCTAAGCTTAAAATTTTTTAAATAACTCTACAACTGTCCTAGGAAATAGAAATCAGTTCAGAGTACATTGAGAAAAAAAAAAAATCAAATGTTTTTAAAAAACACTAACTAGGCGTTTTGTGAAAGCAACTGATTATAAAACAAAGCAGTAGGCTCTTCTCTCCCCAAGCCAACCCACCCAGTATTTTTAAATGTAAAGTAACAATAATTAGGGCCTCGACAATTCAAAGACGTCTAAGATGGAAGTGGTGGGATTCTAAACTTAATTAGTTCTTTAAAATCTCATGATACCTTTAAGACCGTGTTTCAGACAATGTTCCATAACAACAAAGAACTGCTGCAAGGGGGGATAGTCAGAATCCAAAGTGCGGCCAAAGCTTAGAGCAGATTCAATGAGTCCTTTGATACTCAATTTAGCCATGTTTAACAAGTTTGCTCTCTCTACAGCTGTGGGGTCTTTTGTAGCTGAAAGCACAAGAAAGGAGTCCAACATCATTTGCAAGACATGACATTGAAAAATACAGAAACCCTTTCATTCCCCTATAAAAACAACAATGGTTTGTTTTTCCTTGGTTGACAAATTAAGTCTCCCTTACTAATCCACACCCCTAGGTAACTTCTCTTCATCTCTCTCTCACAGGTACCACAGAACACTACCATTCCCACCCCAGACAAAGTTTATGAATTATTCTCAAGATCTTGTAACTTGGTTATTTTCTAGTATTTATTTTACTTTTGTGGTACGTCTTCAGAGAGAACAAGTTTTTGTTTTGTTTTGTTTTTTAAAAAAATTTTTAATAACGTTTTTGTGGAGATAAAATTGGAATAATAAAGCAACATATTTAAGAATCTCATGCAAAAGGTGGACAGTAGGCATGGTCGAAGGATGAATCTCAAGGCAAAAAAAAAAATGTTCAGAATAAACTGGCAATAAAAGGTGGTTACAATTCCAAGATTACAATATCATCCATAAACATAATGGGTTAAAACACAAAAATTAGGGAATACAGGAAAAGCCATTCGATTCTTTCACTCATTTTAACCCTTTCCATCTTGTATTCATTGCAACTGTAATTCTGTATTGCATAACTCCTTTATTTTCCCAGAAAAAATAAAAGCAGCCCTGTTTCACATTTAAGTTCCTTGCCCTTACACACAGCTGATTCGGTCAAAAACTAAGTTAATAGATGCACTTTTAAAAAAATGATTTGTAACTGATATTCTCAAATCACAAAAAGCTATTTTTTTTTCTTTCCCACAGTGACTGGCAGGAATATTTTCAGCAAACACAGATGACAAAATGAAGCACTTCGTTTAACGTTTCATAATCTCTGGCAAATTTACTAGTCCAAGTGAACCAAGTGTCTGGTTTTCCTTCACTGAACAAAAGTCCAGGGGTCCCAATAATCTAGTATTCGAGTTCTGAACTGATACCTAAGGGCAAAGCCTGACGCGGCATCCTAAGCAACTAAAAATGCAAACAGCCACAATCGCTATGACCAAGCTAGGTGGTGAAAAATTTGCACACACATCATGACTTCAAATCTGCAACTTGGTATGATTCCCTCTTTTTTTCGGGGGGGGGGGAAACACTTGATGTTTCATAATCTGTACCAATCCTCATTTTTCACAGTGCCCCATTACGATCCGTGACTTGCGATGCGACAAGGAGACAAAGGGCGCATCTGCAGCAGCTCCGAGGCGAGTCCGTGCTGGGGGAACCCTCGCCCCAGAAGCGTTTACACGCCGGCCGCGCCCTGCCCGGGCTAGCAGACACGTCCCGCTGGTCGCAACCCCAACAAGGCCAAGGGCCAGTCCCTGCATCTCGCCCCGGCCTGGAGCCCCCCTCCCAGCCTCCCTTCCTCCCCTCAGCAAGGCTGCCGAAAAGGCTCAGGGCGCCCCAGGACCCCCGCGGAGGGCTCACCCGGGGTCCTGCGCGACATCGCTGCACCTCTCCCGCCCTCGGAGTCGGGCACCCAGGCCAAAACCTGAGACGCGTCTTCCCTCCGCCACCCCCAAACCTGAAAAGTCATCGCCCGTCCCCGACTGTTCCACCGACCCGGGAGCTGCCCCCCAGCCAGCCGTGTCTTCGCCCCTAGGAAGCCGTCAGACCACAAGCCCTCGGCCATTAGGCCCTAGAACCCTGGCAGGAACCAGAAAGACCGGGGGGCGGCAGCGCGTTGCCATGGCGACCCCGGGCGCCCCCTAGTCCCCCGCTGCCCCCGCCCAGCCCCAGACCCCGGTTCGGGCCCGAGTTGCGACCCGGGGCCTCGGTGCCCACCACCACCAGTCTGCCTCTCCCGGCCTCGGCCTTCAGCCTCCGACCAAGAGCCCGGCGTCCGCTCTCGGTCAGCTCCCCTTACCCATGGCGTCGGTGGCGCGATCTCGGGCGGGGACGCCGTGGGCCCCGCCAACAGCTCCCTTCAGGCGGGCGGCGGCCGCCACGGCGTCTACCAGCAGGCCCGCCGCGGCCCACAGCGCTCCCGGCGGCCGGAGGACGCCCGGGAGGTCCCCCGGCGCGGCGAGTGGAGCGCGGAGCCACGGGGCCTGCAACCCGCAGGGGACAAGCCCGCCCTCGCCCGGCCTCCTCGCGTCCAGCCCGACCGGAAGAAGGAGGAAGAGGAGCGCGAAGGAGACCGCGAGTGTTCTGAGCCGGAGGCCGGGCCCTGGTCGGACCACCGACCTCTCACCAAGGGGCTGCGCCAGCGGCTTTGCCAAGGGGTACGAGCCACGTGCAAACGTTTTCATCCACGCGGCGGCGGGGTTCATCTGAGACACCTGACCGCTTCCCTTCCCGCCTCACGAGGTCTTAGGAGCAAAGAATTTAAAACTAGGCTGTTCAATCACGACATTTAAACCGTTAAATACGACGGCCGCGGGAAGGGCCGCACTCATCAAGGGACAGACGTGTAGAGATAAAGCCAATTTTTTCTCATTCAGGGAAGGAAAAAAACCTCTCGTGGTCAGATGACACTAGGTTAAGCTCTAGCAGTTTGGGAAGAGTAAGCTATTCCGTAGTTAGATTAGCAATTGTTAAGACGGTGGCTGAGCTAGAAAGACGGAGATACGTCATGAAAATGGGGCTGTTTTTCTCATCACCTTGGCTAGAATAGTTTCATGTTTCTTTACCTCTTTTGGTTTTAACAATTTCCATTACTGTGAGATAATCACACATGGAGAGAAAAGTATAAAACAAACTGTAATGAGCAGGCTATGAAGCTGCACACACAAGCTGCGTCTTTCCTCAATGTCAGCTTTATTCAGTCATAAAGCAAGTTAAGGATTTCAAACTCAATGACATTTCACCACGTGATTAACTTGGCTTCTTCCTAGACACACAAAGCAGAACACAAGTCACACAACAAAAGATAACAGGGACTAGGAAGTTAAGGAACCAAACAAGAAGTCAGTCTGTGGGTGCACAGTTGAGATAAAGCCTAGGTCTCCTCAGGGTCACCTCTAGGCACTTACTGCTTATTAAGCTCCAGCAGTGAAGGATCTCAGTTCTGTTCCGAGATCAATCAAGGAGAGCCTGTCAGCAGCAGCTGCCTTTTTAAGATTTTATTTATTTATTTGACAGAGAGAGAGAGCAATCACACAAACGGGGGAGTGGGAGGCAGAGGGAGAGGGAGAAGGGTTCCCCACTGAGCAGGGAGCACCACTCTGGGCTGGACTCCAGGACACTGGGATCATGACTCAAGCTGAAGGCACCTGCTTAAACCGGCCGAGCCAGCCAGGCGCCCCAGCAGCTGCCTTTCTTTCTTTCTTTTTTTTTAAAGATTTATTTATTTGAATGATAAAAAGGGAGAGAGAATGCACACAAGCCAGGGGAGAGGCAGAGGAGACTCCCCACTGAGCAGGGAGCCTGATGTAGGACTGGATCCCAGGACCCTGAGATCATGACCTGAGCTGAAGGGAGACACTTAGCAGACTGAGCCACCCAGGAGCCCCAGTCTTTTGTTAAGGAGTCAGACATACAGGATGTTGAGGAGTCTGACAGTTTGCTAAAAAATCCTCCCTTTTTAACTAATGATTTTGGCTAGCTGAACATAATAAAAAAATTAAAATTTAAAAATTAAAAAAAAAAAAGAATAAACCTGCTGACCTGTTAAAAGAAAAAGGATCTTCCCTTTTTAAAAAAGGATTAATCAGTCTTGGGACCCTACAGAGCTCCTCTGCTTCCGCTTGTTATCAGTTCTGGGGGACCGTCAGCTGTTGTTGGTCTTGGTAGATAATCTGATTAATGCAGTACCCTTAAGTGCTTGCATCATTGCTTGACAGAGGCTCCTGTTTGACATAAGTGACTCCATCTTGCTCTCTACATACAGTTTAAAGAATCATTATAAAGTGAACAGCTAAGTAACCACCATCAGATCAACTGAGCACAGGCAGAGCCATCCTCCCTGAGAACTGCCCCTAGCCACCATTCACCATCCCCCTTGAGGTAAATACCATTCTGGCTTGAGAATCATTTCCTTGCCTTTTTTTTTTTTTTTTAAAGATTTTATTTATTTATGTATTTGACAGAGAGAGACACAGTGAGAGAGGGAACACAAGCAGGGGCAGTGGGAGAGGGAAAAGCAGATTCCTTGCTGAGCAGAGAGCCCAATGTGGGACTCAATCCTAGGACCCTGAGATCATGACCTAGCCGAAGGCAGAGGCTTAACCCACTGAGCTACCCAGGTGCCCCAGTGTACATATATCCTTATGCCAATGACCAAGAGAGACACTAGAACATATAATTAAGAATAGGGGCACCTGGGTGGCTCAGTCAGCTAAGCATCTGCCTTCAGCTCAGGTCATGATCTCAGGGTCCTGGGATGGAGTCCACGTCGGGTTCCCTGCTCAGTGGGGAACTTGCTTCTCCCTCTGCCTCTCCCCCTGCTTGTGCTTTCTCTATCTCTCAAATGAATAAATTTTTTAAAAAATTTTAAAAAAAGAATAGAGTAACTGAAAACAAGGTATGCCTTTTTTAAAATTTATGTGCTAGTAGGCTCCTGGATGGCTCAGTAGGGTTGAGCGTCCCAACTCTTGATTTTGGCTCAGGTCATGATCTCCATGAGATGGAGCACCCTGTTGCTGGGTTCCATGCTCAGCAGGAATTCTGCTGGAGATTCTCTCCCTTTCCCTCACCCTCTGCCCCTCCCCCACCTCATGCTCTCTCTCTCTCTCTCTCTCTCTAAAAATAGGTAAATAAAATCTTTTTTAAATTTTTTTATTTAATTAACACATATTATTTGTTTCAGGGGTAGTAAATAAAATCTTAAGAAAAAAAAAAAAAGAAGTTACAAAGCTTTATCTTTCATATTTAGGCCTATTATTGCACCCAGAATTTATTTTAGTGAATGGTATGGAACAGGATCAAATATCATTTTTTCTACAAGTATAGCTAACTATCCCATTATCCTTCCTTTTTTTTGTTTTTTATTTTTAAGGATTTTATTTATTTATTTGACAGAGAAAGAGATCACAAGTAGGCAGAGGAGCAGGCAGAGAAAGAGGGGGAAGCAGGCTCTCCGCCAAGCAGAGAGCCCGACACCAGTTTCTGTCCCAGGACCCTGAGATCATGACCCAGGCTGAAGGCAGAGGCTCAACCCAGTGAACCACCCAGACACTCCTCCCATTATCTTTTCATCACTGATCTTCCATACCCCTTTGGTATCAGTGAGCATATAACTCTACATCAGTTCCTAGGCCAAAGTCTTCCTTTGCAAAACCACCCCATGAGGATGGAATTGTCTGCACTTTGCAGGTTAAACTAACTTCTTAAAGGTTAAATAACTTCAGAAAAACTACGTGACAGAACCAGAATCTGAACCAATACAAAAGTAGCACCAATTTTCATAATCTCAAAATAAAGGTTTTTAGTGTTTAGGAGTCTAAAACTCATTGCAAGTCTAACCCCCTCCATCTTACTATTAAGCACTGAAATATGACTGACTTGTTCATTTTTCTTCTCTCCAAATGATGGGTAAAAAAGGAAGTATTTATATTCTATGTGCATTTAAAAAAGCAAATAAAGTACATACTAACTTTATAGAATCATGAGAACAGAGGAAAAGAGTTTTATTTCCTAGATTGCTTTTCTCCCAGTGACTTCATAGGTAACAGGAAGGAAAGAAATTAGGTAGGTAATAGGTAGAAAATACCTTTGAAGAAATTACCTTCATAGGTAATAGGTAGGAAAGAAATTTAATTCAGTAATAAACAAGTTTTATTTAAAGCAAGCAAGCTAAATAAATAAATAAAGCAAGCAAGAAAGCAAATAAATTCTACTGTTGAGGTGGATATTTTTAAATTCCAAAATATACATTTGCTGGATACTAAATTCCAATTCTGTTTGGAATTAGAATTGGAATTTAGTATCTATTGTTTAAACTAAATGAATAGGGTTAAAGTAGAATATTAATCTATACTGAGCCCTGGATTTACTAAAGCCAACAATCTAGGTTTTTAAACTTACTAGTATCATCACATAACAAAAATATTATTTTTTAAAAGCTCGTTACATACTGAAATATAAAGGTGAAATTAAATGATATCTAAAATTTGCTTTAAAACATGTCAGCAAAAGGAAAAAAAAGAAAGGATGTTGAAAACAATTGCAGCAAAATCTTCTACCTACTGAGTATGATGATGGGTGTATAGGAATTCACTTATTTTATTCTACTTTTGTGTATTTTTTATATGTGATACACCCTCCTATTTTCCACTCTAGTCCACAAAACAAAACCTGTTGCAACCTATTAAAATTGCTTTCATGTGCCAGTAACAGGTTGGGGAACCATGGTTTGTAATCCATGGTCTCTAATACTTCCTTGTATATTTCTTATAACTAGGCTACTCCCTGTACAGGGAGTCCCACTTGTTATACCCTCTGTCTAGACTTGTCTATTCCTCCATTAGAATTTATGCAATTTATGTAATTGTACCCAGTCTTTACCAGACTTTAAGATGCTACCTTCTCCAAAAAGCTTTTCCTGTTTTTTTTCTGACAAAATAATGATTTCCATTTTTATGATAGTATAATATTACTTAGATACAGATTTAGAACATTATCAATATTTGACTTTTTACTACTAGACAGCCCCGAACTTAATTATTCAAAATTAATAACTGACACACTAAGACCTAATAGTAGAAAACAATTTATTTAATAAAAAACTGCAAGTAATTTTTTTAAAACATGAGGTAGAAACAATTTTGACATATTTCACATTCATTTTTAAAAAGGAAAAAACAACTTTGAGACAAAGAGATATCCATACTCCAACCAAAGATTGATAAACTGAGGTTAAAATTTGTCACTTAACTAAGCACTTTGAGGTAATTCTGATTTACAAAAATATCTTTTTTTTTTAAAGATTTTATTTATTTATTTGACAGAGAGCGATCACAAGTAGGCAGAGAGGCAGGCAGAGGTTGGGGGGAAGCAGGCTCCCCGCTGAACAGAGAGCCCAATGTGGGACTCGATCCTAGGACCCTAAGATCATGACCTGAGCCGAAGGCAGAGGCTTAACCCACTGAGCCACCCAGGCGCCCTACAAAAATACTTTATTCAAAAAAATTGAGAAAATTGAGTAGTGTCTCAAAACAAAGGGAGCATTTGAACAATAGGTGAAAATAAGGATATGCCTTTTTAATTTGTCATCAATTCAGCAAACAAAACTCAAAGAATTATTTTCTTTTATATAAAAATCAGCAGAATCCTGAATACTAAAAATAAGTGAGAAAGAGTAATCAGAAATTAATTGAAGGGGTGCCTGCGTGGCTCAGTTGGTTAAGCATCTGCCTTTAAACTCAGGTCATGATCCCAGGGTTCTGGGATCAAGCCCCCATCGGGCTCCCTGCTCAGCAGGGAAGTCTGCTTATCCCTCTTCCTCTCCCTCTGCTCATGTGCTCTCTCACTCACTCTCTCTTAAATAAATAAATAAAATCTTTAAAAAAAAAAGAAATTAAGTGGAAAGAATCCATTTATAAGTAATAATTTAAAAGCCTAGGTTTAAAGTGAAAATGTACGTTTTACCAAAAAAGCAACAGTTGGGGAAAAAAACCCAGTAAAATGGCCTTTTGATCACAGACCTTGAAACACAGAAAAGAATCACACCTGTGTTAATATCACAAGATTGTGCTTAAGTGATAAACACAAATCAACTCTTTTTTCACCTAATCTCTTAAATAAAGAAAATATGATAAAAATCTACAAAATCAAATCAGGATTGAAATTTTAGACTTTAAGTTTCTCAGATCCAAAAGTTAATCTATCATTAAAGCTGGTAAAAATTTATCAAACTCTCTCTACCCCCGTCACACAAAAACACACTGAAGGTACCTACAAAACTTAGACTTTTCAGTTTTGGGTACACCTATAAGTGAAAAAATTAATAGTGTGTTAAGTTTTACACAGTGATAGAGCTTTAATAAGATTATAGCCCCCAAAAATAAATAAAACAATAAACTGGAACTCTCAACAAAGTACATTTATACCATTTCATACCCTTAGGATAAAAGTGATCTTCACAATCTAACCAGGCACTGCATTACAGCATATCCAAACTGCAAATAACAGGTAATATTTAGAGGAGATCTCATAGGCCAGTATAAGAAATCAAGAAAAATAGTGCTTTATCTTCTTTGAAAATCGCCCAATACATGACAAAGACTTTCATGTTCCTCTGATGGAAGATCCATGATGTAAAACAATTAAGGAAGATATACTTTACAAAAAATGGTATTGCACAAAAACATTTATGATATTATTTAACATTTTGTAATTTGGTTTACAGGACCACTGAAAAATTTTTGTGACATTCTATGGATAATAACATACTTAATAAGGTTTATATATCTTAGCCTAAGACCTTCATATAATTTCTTAAAGATAATTTATTTTAATCATAATCTACAATTATGACAAGGAATAATTCTCCATTTTTAAAATTCTCTTAATTTTTAAAAAATTTTAATGCTTTGTCTTAGCTTTAAAAAAAGGCGGGGGGTTATAAATTAGGGTGAGAAGAACCAGAAGGGGTAACCACTTTCCCTAGATGTGTTCTAGGAAACGTACCCTCCTCCTAGGGCAGCAAATCAAGTCTCTTTTCTTCTTCTTTCTCACTTCAAAAATATCCTTTTCTAACAGCTTCATTATTTCACTTTTTGCTTAAAGTTTTTCCGTGAATTATTTTCCCTTTTCCCTTTATAGAATCAGGTCTTTGAAATGTGCCCATGGAAAACACAAAACATTAAGTTTTAATTTATATAAGTACATAAATAAAGTACTCACAATGGCACAGATATGACCATATACAAAACAAAAAGGATATTAATTTTTCTGAGTTTAGATGATGAAGTAACTTTCCCAAAGGAGGATAGCGGTTCAGTGAGGGCACACATCCCAGAAGAATCAGTTTATGTTTGGCTCTGGTTATAGCAACATTAAGACGTCGCCAATCTTTCAGGAGTTCACCAAGCTGAAATAAATAATTTTCAATTATTTGAGTTTTCTTATACATTTAAGTTTGTTCTGGCAAAGAACACAGTTTGTTATGAACTATTTCCCTACTTTAAGCATATATTCCAAAAAGGATTCATTGCACATTTAAAATTCTTTGGACAGTTGGAAAAACTTGCCCATAATGCCAACTTCCAAATATTCTACCTGGGATGTAATTTCTGAACAATAATTTAAGGAAATGAAGCAATCTCCACTCACTGTAGCATTATTGGTAACAGTAATAAAAACGTGTAATACCCTTAGACTCAGGGAAGTGGTTAAATATACCATGACACATATGTACAACAGAAAACTATGCAACTGTAAGAACACAATGAAGTCTCTTTCTGTATATTGACAGGGAAAGATCTTCAAGCTATTAAGAAAAAAGGGAAATATGAATACTGATTCATATCTGTTTGTATATGTTTAAAGGATAGGAATTATAAGTTACCCAAAAAACCCCACAAATTGCATACTACTCCAACCCAAAACCAAAAAACCCCAAATAATCCAATTAAACAATGGGGAGAAGACATGAAAAGACATTTCTTCAAAGATGACATACATGAGAAAAATCATTAATCATCAAGGAAATGCAAATCAAAGCCACAATGAGCTATCAATCATCTCACATCTATTAGAATGGCTAAAATAAAAAATATAAGAAACAAGAGTTGACAAAGATGTGGAGAAAAAGGACCCCTCATGCATTGTGGGGGGAATGCAAACTGGTGCAGCCACTGTGGGAAACAGTATGGAGATTCCTCAAAAAATTAAAAATAGAATTACCATATGATCCAGTAATTCCACTACCAGGCATTTACCCAAGGAATACGAAAACATTAATTCAAAGGATGTACACACCCCTATGTTTAGTGCAGCATTATTTACAATAGCCAAATTATGGAAGCAGCCCAAGTGTCCAACCACAGAGGAACAGATAAAGAAGATTCTTCCTAGGGGTGTGTGTGTGTGTATATATATACACACACACATATATATTATGTATATTACGTATATATATATATACATGTATATTATGTATATTATGTACATAGGGGTGTGTGTATATATATACATATATATGTATATATATATATAAATTGGGATAATACTGAGACTTAAGAAAGAATGAAATCTTGCCATTTGCAACAACATGGATGGATCTAAAGGGTATAATGCTAGGTGAAATAAGTCAAAGAAAGACAAATACCACATAATTTCACTCATGTGGAATTTAAGAAACAAAGCGAATGAACAAAGAAAAAAGACAAACCAAAAAATGGACTCTAACTATAGAGAACAAATTGATGGTTACCAGAGGGAAGTTGGTGGGGGACAGTGTATGGGCGTGACATTGGTCAAGGGGATTTAAAGTACACTTATGATAAGCACTGAGTAAAGTACAGAATTTTTTAATCATTATATCTTATACCTGAAACTTATGTAACATGTATATTAATTATACTGGAATTAAAATTAAAAAATAAAAAACACCAAACTGTGATTATCTGTGAGGGTAAGAATTGAGTAGAAGAGTTACTGGGTAGAAAGACTTCTTATTCTTTTTTTTTTTTTTTAAATGATTTTTTATTTATTTGATAGAGATCACAAGTAGGCAGAGAGGCAGGCAGAGAGAGAGAAGGGGGAAGCAGGCTCCCTGCTGAGCAGAGAGCCCGACGCGGGGCTCGATCTCAGGACCCTGAGATCATGACCTGAGCTGAAGGCAGAGGCTTAAACCACTGAGCCACCCAGGCGCCCCAAGACTTCTTATTCTATCTTTAGAACCATATGAAGGTATCACATAATCAAGAAAAATGAATGAAAAAGAGGTAAACATGCAAAAATAAACCACCCTGGAATTATATATAAAATAAAAGTATATCTAAGAAAGCTTCTCTGTTTAAAATGTCCCTAACACAACAGCCAAAAGGTGGAAGCAACCCAAATGCCCACTGATGAATAAACAAACTATGCCATAAACATGTAACGGAATCTTATTCAGCCTTAAGAGGGAACAGAATTCTGATACATAATATAACAAAATTCTGATACATAACATATATAACATAATACAACATATACAACAATATAATATAACGTGCTGTATGAAATAAGCCAATCACAAAAGGAAAAATACTGGGGCACCTGGGTGGCTCAGTCAGTTAAGCATCTGCCTTAGGCTCAGGTCATGATCGTGGGGTCCTGGGATCGAGCCCCACATTGGGCTCCCTGCTCAGTGGGGAGTTTGCTTCTCCCTCTCCTTATGCCCCTCCCCAATACTTGTGCTCAAGCACACTCTCTCTGTCATCTCAAATAAATAAAATCTTTAAAAAAATACAAAAGGACAAATACTGTGTAATTCCACTAATATGAGATGACTGTAATAGTCAAATTCAGAGACAGCAGATTGGTGATTGCAAAGGCCTGGAGGGACACAGAACTGGACAGTGGTTACACATAGGTATAGAGATTTGGTTTTGCAAAATGAAAAAATATCAGAGATCTGCTGCACAACGCTGTGCATATACTTAATGCCACTGAACTGTGTACTTAAAAAACAGTGATGATTTTCAATTTTATATTACATAGAGTTTTTACCACAACCTAAAAAAAAGCAAAGAAAAAAATGTCCCAAACAAATCAGCAGAAAATACAATGAACTCACAGGTCCATCCTTATTACTTCTAACAAAAGATACCAGAATGATACTTTTGTCTCTTCCTTGGTATTTGTCTACAGTGTTAACTTCAACCATCCTGACAGAAGAATGGAACAATAAATCATTGATGATCTTTAATTGCTGCCTGTAGGGTGCAATGATACCAATATCAGAGGGTTTACATCCAGCCTAAACAGAAAAGAAACACAATGAAAATGAAAATCCTGATTTTTGTTATTTAAGCTTTACTAAATTTATTAAATTAAATGTTTACATAATGTGCCCAATTAATTTTTATAATAGATCATCTTGTTGTAAGGAGTAAATAAAATTTCTAAATTTGCTCTAAATCTGTATCCATATTTTCTGAGCCTTAATGATGTTCTCAAACATTGCTCTCTTGATTTCTGTAGATTAATGACAGTATAATGGTTTGCATGCCACTGGAACAATGCTGCCATAGGAGCAAAGAAAAAGCACAAAGAAATACATTACACTTTCTGCTATCCCTTACACTGAAGTTTCCAATCCCCAAACGCACTGAAGCAACCTTATGTTGACACAATCAGAATTATCTGATGTTACAAAAAATTACCTTAAACGGAAACCCAAAATGCCATTATAAGAAATTACATCTTAGATAATGTTCCCAAAATAGAACAAAAGCAATCAGGCTTCAGTCCTCTTGATGAACAAGGATTATGCTAGGCCTTAAGTTCCTTGCATTCTAACATTATTTTACACTTCATCTTAGTATTTGCTAGCCCACATAATTAAATTCTAAATTACCTTAATAAAAACAGAGGTCAGGAAAACTATTAGCTTGGCTTCTGTGATATTGCTCACACCACCCTTTTCAGCCTGTTCTGGTGCCGGAACCTAAACAGAAACAAAGACTTAAGAGTATGGTCAGTACATAGAGAGCCATAGGGAGTACACTACCAGCTGTAGAGAAAAATGAAAAATATCCTCATTTTAAAAGGTGAAGGTACATGAAAATAAACAAATAAATAAAAAGTTGAAGGTTAAAGAATTAAAAAAATTAATGATAGTAGTCACCTTCAGAAAGCCCAGAAACAACGCATCTTAAACATTCTACAGTTTAGATTAAAATCTTTCTAGGAGCCAAGCACACATTGGGCTTCTCATACTTTATTCTTTTACCCTGTGGTTTATAAGTATCAAAAGCCAGAAAAAATAAGTAACTTGGCCAAGGCCTCACAGTACATCACAACTGTAGGATTCAAACCCGGATCTGGTTCTAATATCTGTGTTCTTTCCATTTTCTTGTTGCCTTTCATACAAATAATGGAGCAGATAAAATTCCCCAGGTTCTACCATAGCTGGTAAAACTCTCCAGGAACTACTTTGCTCCTACATAATCCTTAAGTAATCCTGATTATTATGTTTTTTTAATTTTTTTAACTTTTTAAAAAATTTTCATTTATTTATTTGTCAGAGAGAGAGAGAGTGAGCACAAGCGGGCTGAGTGGCAGGCAGAGGCAGAGAGAGAAGCAGGCCGAGCAAGGAGCCTGATGCAGGACTTGATCCCAGGACCCTGGGATCATGACCTGAGCCGAAGGCAGCCGCTTAACCAACTGAGCCACCCAGGCATCCCTTTAAACTTTTTAAAGCAGACTCCATGCAGAACATGGGGCTTGAACTCAGAACCCTGGGATCAAGAGTTGCACACTCTACTGACTGAACCAGCCAAGTATTCCAATCTTGATTATTTTTAATACCTTTTATTTGGGGGCGGGGGCGCCTGAGTGGCTCAGTTAGCTAAGCATCTGCCTTCGGCTCAGGTCCTGATCTCAGAGTCCTGGGATTGAGATCTCAGGTCCTGAGATTGAGCCGCGCATCATTCCCCAGTCAATGGACAGTCTCCTTCTCTCTCCCTCTACTCCTCCACCTACTTGTGCTCTCTTTCTCTCAAATAAATAAATAAATAAATAATTTTTTTTTTTTTTTAATTTATCTGAGACAGAGCATGAGAGAGCATGAAAGAGAGAGAGACAGAGAGCACATGCAGCGGGGAGGGGTAGAGGGAGAAACGGACTCCCTGCGGAGCAGGGAGCCTGATGTGGGACTTGATCCCAGGATCCTGGGATCATGACCTGAGCCGAAGGCAGATGCTTAACTGACTGAGCCATCCAGGCACCCAAATAAATAAAATCTTAAAAAAAAAAAAAATTTATTTGGAATCCTAATGCTGAGGATGCCTGGGTGGCTCAGTCAGTTAAGCAGCTGCCTTCGGCTCAGGTCATGATCCCAGGGTTCTGGGATGGAGATCCAGCTCCCTGCTCAGTGGAGCCTGCTTCTCCTTCTCACTCTGCCTGGGGCTCTCCCTACTTATACTCTATCTCTGTGGCAAAGGAATAAATAGAATCTTTAAAAAAAATAGTGACCTGGGGTGCCTGGGTGGCTCAGCGTGTTAAAGCCTCTGCCTTTGGCTCAGGTCATGATCCCAGGGTGCCGGGATCAAGTCCCACATTGGGCTCTCAGAGAGCTTGCTTCCTCCTCTCTCTCCTCTCCGCCTGCCTCTCTGCCTACTTGTGATCTCTGTCCGTCAAATAAATAAAGTTAAAATAAATAGTGACCAATTATATGTATCATATTACCATAAAATAATTATGTCATTTGTTATTATGATGGGTGGTTATTAAAAATAGGGCCTTACTTGCAGGGGTACCTGGCTGGCTCAATTGGTAGAAGCAGACTCCCTGCTGAGCTGGGAGCCCAACGCTGGATTCAATCCCAGGACACTGGGATCATGACCCGAACAAAAGACAGATGCTTAACCAACTGAGCCACCCAGGCCTCCCTTGTTGCTAATTTTTATCGGGTCATATAAAGACTTCCAAATGAATGCTGAGAAGCACTACATAAAACAAACTACAGAAGTAATAGGGTCAAAACTTTGTTCTTAGTTCCTAGAAATAAGAATCAAGTCAATTTAAAGTCCTTGTGAAGTACTATTGAATGATAGGTTTGTAAAGAGGTCTTTATGTGCATATGTGGAGGCAGGAGGTAATAAATTATCTGTACTGTCAAGCTCAATTCTGCTGTGGACCTAAAACTGCTCTAGAAAATAAAGTCTCCATTTGTAAACCCAGCCCTTTAACAATATCAATGCCAATTTCTTTTTTAAGAAATGTAATTATACACTTGAGTTCACTTTCTAGCTCTTCTACTTCAAAAGTCGATTTTGACATCTATTAATTCCCAGAATAAACCTCCTTCCAAAGACACTGGCTCTATAGAAATAAAAGATTCTTTTGTGTTGAAGTATAAGAAATACACTAGTTTTAACCGAACTCTATTAAAGCACTATTAACAACTGAAGAATTTAAATAATAGGACAAAAGGAGGAAAAACCAAAATATTCGGGGTTGGTTTGTTTGTTTTCTTACCTTGTCTGTATTAAGAAAACAAACAGGATTGTTTGGTTCAAATACTCGAATCATCCAAGGATTTTCAGAATAATCAGCATAAAATTCCAGGTCCAGCTTTACATCTTTAAAGTTAGGCAGGCTGATCACTGCATTGGCCACTTTGTCTGAGCCACACTCCAGCTTTCCTTCATATGTCAGCTTATTACTTAAGGACATAATTTGACTAAGGCAATTACAAAAATAATTTTAGTTTTGGCAGATGAAAATAAACATGATAAACAATCCTAGTGGACACTCTTACAAATACCTGTTCATTCTGTACTGCACCGTTAATTGTACAACAGCATTCTCATTCCGCTCCAGTCTCTTGAATAAGCTTTCACTCATGCCAAGAGCTCTATCAACAAATCAGATTCAGGCTTATCAGAGTCCAGACACTGTCCCAGAAGAAGAATCTAATTTAAAATTAAAACCTCAGTGTCCACTTACCTTGCTTCACGGTTTAGCACCAGGGGAGGGAGTTGCTGATGATCGCCCACCAACACAAATCTCCGAGAAAAAAAGAGTGGCCCTAGACAGACTGGTTGGCTAATTTGAGAGGCTTCATCCACAATACAAAAATCAAAGGTTTTACGAGAAAATATTGGATGGTTTATTCCCATACATGTTGTTGCAACTATACGCTAAAAACAAAGAAAGAAAATAGATGGGTTATGTAACATATCCAAGAAGCATAACTTGTTTTTCCCATATTTTGATTTACTTATTGATTTTTTTTAAAGATTTTATTTTTAAGTAATCTCTTCACCCAATGTGGGATTTGAACTCCGCTCCAAGATCAAGAGTTGCATGCTCTACCAATTGAGGGAGCCAGGTACCCCACCATTTTTTAAATTTAAGGTTCAAAAAGATTTTTGTCCCAAACAACAGGAATCCACCAATATTATTTAATTCTGAAACATTTGTAGTATGCAAAAAAAAAAAAAAAATTAACTTTTTACTGCAAATTTAAAAACAAGGGGCACCTGGGTGGCTCAGTCATTAAGCGTCTGGCTTCTGCTCAGGTCATGATTCCGGGGTCCTGGAATCGAGCCTCACATTGGGCTCCCTGCTCAGCAGGAAGCCTGCTTCTCCCTCTCCCATTCCCTCTGCTTGTGTTCCCTCTCTCATAAATAAAATCTTTAAAAAATAATAATAATAAAGAAAGAAAGAAAAATCAAGTAAATTTTCTGGACACTCTGACATTACTCAAATTTGGATATTTCCAAGTGGAAATCTGAAACACTCAAGAGGTAGTAAGTTAATTATTTTTTTTAAGTTTTTATTTATTTAAGTAATCTCTACACCCAGTGTGGGGCTCAAACCCATGACCCTGAGATCAAGAGTCAAAATAATTTTTTTAATTTTTTTTTTAAAGATTTGATTTCCTTGAGAGAGAGCGAGAGAGAGTACAGGGGATGAGGGTGGAGCCCAATGCAGGGCTCAATCTCAAAACCCGAGGATCATGACCCAAGCCAAAAGCAGCCGCTTAACAGACTAAGCCAGCCAAGCACCTCCAATAATTTTTTTTAAATATCAACAGGACTTCACTTCTGGTAAACTGGAGTGCTTTTCCTCACTCCTCCCACAAAGTACAACTAAAAACTCTAAACATTATATATAAAACAAACATAAGGACTCTGAAAAGTGGAGAAAAGGTAGACCATCTAGGGACCTTGGGACCTGAGGAACAGTAGTTTGTTTCCTCGGTTTTCTTTGGTCCTCCCTCATCTGTCTCAACTTTGGAGCTGAAGAATTTAACCCAGGAATTTGTCTCCTGATGGGCACAGACAAAAAAAAACAAAAAACAAACAAACAAACAAAAATCCAACTCAAAAAAAGCCAAAGGAAGAGAAAAGAGAAAGCCTAGCAGACAGAAAACTTGTATACAATAGCCACTCAATAATAGCCACTCTACCCTAACCAAAGGCCACAAAAAACACGATAGTCTTATGCCCCACTGATGCAGGCAAAGGAACTCCAAGGTCCTACTGGGGCAGTAACAGAGCTGGGGCAAGAAGGCAGCCAGGACTTTAATCCCTGCTGAGTGATAATAAGGCCCCATCTCACAATGTCAGCGGAGACCATATGGGGAACCCAGACTTCTACCCCTATCCATCAGTAATGAGGAGCCCCTACTGCTTTATGTTAAGAGGCCAAATGGGAACTCCACCTGGCAGTAATGAAGTGACGTACTCTCTTGCCCTATCAGAGTAGAATCGGAGAAAGCCAGCTAAAACAGAAGTCTTAAATAACATAATGCAATATGTTCAGGTTCGTCATAAAATATACATAGCCAGGGGCACATGGGTGGCTCAATCGGTAGTGTCGAACTCTAGATCTCACTTCAGGTCTTGATCTCAGGGTTCTGAATTCAAGCCCCACACTGGGCACGGAGCCTACTTAAAAAAAAAAAAAAAGGGGGTGGCTCAGTTGGTTAAGCCTCTGTCTTTGGCTCAGATCATGATCCCAGGGTCCTGGATCAAGTCCCCCATCAGGATTCCTGCTCAGAAGGGAGCCTGCTTCTCCCTCTACCCCTCTCCTCTGCTTGGGCTCTCTCTCTCAAATAAATAAACAAAATCTTAAAAAAAGAAGGAGAGAGAGAGAGAGAAAGAAAGGAAGGAAGAAAAGAAAGAAACTATTACATAAAAAAACAAAAACAAGGGGATCCTAGGGGGTTTAGTCAGTTAAGCATCTGCCTTCAGCTCAGGTCAGGATTCCAGGATCCTGGGATCAAGCTCCATGCTTAGTGGGGAGCCTGCCTCTCCCTCTTCCCTTGCTTGTGCGCTCTCTCTCTCTCTCTGTCAAATAAATAAATAAATAAAATCTTTCAAAAAATACATTAAAAATAAAAAAATACCCAGGAAAATCTCATACTGAATGAAAAAAAGGTACTCAAAAGATGCCAACCACAAGGATATCAGAGATGTTAGAATTGTATGACAAAGATTTTATTTTTTTAAGTTTATTTTTATTTGTTTTTAGTAAACTTTACACCCTATGTGGCACCCAAACTCATGACCCCAAGATCAAAAGTGTATGACAAAGATTTTAAAGCAGCCATGATAAAAATGTTTCATTGAGGAACTACAAACGTACTGAATCAAATAAAAAATAGAAAGTCTCAACAAAGAAATAGAGCACAAAAGAAAAAGCAAATGGAAATTTTAGAACTGAAAACATAATAACCGAAACTTTAAAATCATGGAATATACTCAACAGCAGAGGACAGGGCAAAGATGCAGTGAACTGAGACACAGGAAAAAAGAAATTATACAGGCTGAATAACAGAAAGAAAATAGCCTGAAGAAAAATACATGAATAGAGCCTGACAGATCTGTGGAATAATCAAAAGATCAAACATTTCTGTCTTCAAAGTCCTAGAAGAAGAAAAAAAAAAAAAAAAGAGGGAAAAGCTGAAACAGTACTAGAAGCAATCATGGCTGAAAACATCCCAAGCTTGGCAAAAGATACTAAATATACAGATTCAATAAGCGGAGAAAACTTCAAACATGATTTTTTTAAAAAAAGAAAAAAACATTATGAGACACACAGTAATTAAAATTCTAAAAACTAAAAGAAAAATGTCGGAGGGGTGCCTGAGTGGCTCAGTTGGTGAAGCATCTGCCTCTGGCTCAGGTTACAATCTCAGATCCTGGGATTGAGTCCCAGCTCAGGCTCCATGCTCAGGGATTCCCTCTCCCTCTGCCCCTCCTACTTGGGTGTGCTCTCTCTCTCTCCCTTTCTAAAGTAAATAAATCTTTTTTTTTTTTTTTAAGATTTTACTTATTTATTTGACAGACAGAGATCACAAGTAGGCAGAGAGGCAGGCAGAGAGAGAGGAGGAAGCAGCCTCCCTGCTGAGCAGAGAGCCCGATGCAGGGCTCGATCCCAGGACCCTGAGATTATGACCTGAGCCGAAGGCAGCGGCTTAACCCACTGAGCCACCCAGGCGCCCCTAAAGTAAATAAATCTTTAAAAAAAAAGAAGAAGAAGAAGAAGAAGTTTGGAAAGCAGCCCAAGAAAATAATACCTTGCTTTAGGGGAAAAAACATTCTAATTCAAATGTCCCCACATTTCTCTTAGAAATCACAGAAGCCTTATAGAAGGGGCAGAATTTTTTTCCAGTACCAAAAGAAAAGAATTATTTATCCAGAATCCTATAACTAACAAAACAATATATCAGAAACGAAGGAGAAATTGAGGCATTCCCACAATGAAGGAAAACTAAGGGAATTTGGTCTTAGTTGACCTACTATCCTGAAAGAATGGATAAAGGAAGATCTTTAAACAGAAAGGAAATGATAAAAGAACAGAAATTTGGAAAATCAGGAGGGAAGAACATAGTAAACAAATATATGGATGGATAAAATACGTTTTTCATTTCCTACAAATTATATTTGATGGTTGAAGCAAAAATTAGAACACAGTCTGACATAGTCTTTGTAGGAAAAAAGACAATCATAAACAGAAGAAGAAAGGGACATAAATGGAGTTAAGCTCTCTAACTTCACAAGCACTAGTAAAATGACAAAATCAACAGACTACGTGTGCGTGTGTGTCTGATGTAATACACAAAGCAACAGACCAACCACTAAAAGCTATTCAAAGTGATCACACAAAAATACTATAGAGAAATCAAAACGGAATAAAAACTGTTCAAGTAAACCATAAGGCAGGAAAAAGAAAACAATCAATAAAAAGAGGGGCACTTGGCTGCCTCAGCCAGTAGAACATGTTAACTCTTGATCTCAGGGTCATGAGCTTTAGCCCCACATTGAGTGTGATTATAAAAACAAAATAAACAACAACAATAAAAACCATAGGAACATAAAACAAAAAACAAAATGGCAGACTTAAGACCTAACATGTATCAGTGTTTATGATGAAGTAAACAGTTTATATATGTGCCTATACTTTCAAAGACAGGAATTAGGGATGCCTGGGTGGCTCAGTTGTTAAACCTATGCCTTCAGCTCAGGTCATTATCTCAGGGTGCTGAAATCAAACCCCATATTCGGCTCCATGCTCAGTGGGAGGCCTGCTTCTTCCCCTCCCACTCCCCCTGCTTGTGTTCCCTCTCACTGTCTCTCTGTCACATAAATAAAATCTTAAAAAAAAAAAAAAAAAGACAGGAATCAAAATAATTAAAAAACAGATTGGCAGGGGCACCTGGGTGGCTCAGATGTTTGGGCATCTGCCTTCGGCTCGGGTCATGATCCCCAGGTCCTGGGACTGAGTCCTACATCGGGCTCCCTGCTCAGTGGGGAGCATGCTTCTACCTCTGCCTCTCTCTCTCTCTCATGAATGAATAAATAAAATCTTAAAAAAAAAAAAAAAGATTGGCAGAGTAGATAACATTATTTAGCTATATACTTTATACAAGAAAGTCACTTCAAATTTAATGATAGAAGGCATGTTAAAAATTGAAGGATGAAGGATCACACATAGATTTTCTTGCGGAATAATCCTTCTATCGTAGGAATAAATCCCACTTGTTCACAGTGTACAAATCTTTTAATGTCCTGCTAAATTTGATCTGTGAATACACTGTTGAGAATGTCTGTATCAGTCAAATATAACCAATAGGTTTTTTTTTTTTTAAGGATTTATTTATTTGACAGACAGAGATCACAAGTAGGCAGAGAGGCAGGCAGAGAGAGGGAAGCAGGCTCCCTGCTGAGCAGAGAGCCCGATGCGGGGCTCAATCCTATGATCCCAGAATCATGACCTAAGCTGAAGGCAGAGGCTTTAACCCACTGAGCCACCCAGGTGCCCAGTAGGTTTTTGGGTTTTGTTTTTTTTTTTTAAAGATTTTATTTATTTATTTGATAGACAGAAATCACAAGTAGGCAGAGAGGCAGGCAGAGAGAGAGAGAGAGAGGAGGAAGCAGGCTCTCACTGAGCAGAGAGCCCGATGCGGGGCTCGATCCCAGGACCCTGAGATCATGACCTGCGCTGAAAGCAGAGGCTTAACCCTCTGAGCCACCCAGGCGCCCCTGGGGTTTTTTAAAATATTTATTTATTTATTTATTTATTTATTTTAAGATTTTTATTTATTTGACAGAGACATAGCGAAAGAGGGAACATAAGCAGGGGAAGCTACAGAGAGAGAGGGAGAAGCAGGCTTCCCATCGAGCAGGGAGCCAGATATGGTGCTCGATCCCAGGACTTTGGGATCATGACCTGAGCCAAAGGCAGAGGCTGTAACTCACTGAGCCACCCAGGTGCCCCAATAAGTTTAATTTTTAAGAAGTTAATCAGATATACATTTTAGGCACTTCAAAATTTTTCTTTTTTCTTTTTTTTTGAGATTTTATTCATTTATTTGACAGAAAAAGCATGGGGAGCAGCAGATGGAGAGGGAGAAGCAGGCTCCTGGCTGAGCAGGGACCCAGATGTAGGGTTTGATCCCAGGACCCCAGGACCATAACCTGAGCCAAAGGCAGACCCCTAACCGAATGAGCCACCCACCCAGGTGCCCTTCAAAATTTTTCAATAACTGGTATAGATATTAGAAAAAGGAATAGAAGGAACAGCCCATTAAATTTATTTTATTTATTTTAGATGATTTTTTTCAAAGACAAAACTATCAGTTAAAACTTCCCAGGGTGGGCAGTGCCTTGCTGACTCAGTCAGTAGAGGAAGTAACTCTTGATTGTGGGAGTCACAGTTCAAGTCCTATGTTGGATGTAGAGATTACTTAAAAATAAAAAATTTTTAAAAGATTTTCTTTATTTATTTGAGAGAGAGAGAGCACAAGCAGGTGGAGAGGCAGAGGGAGAGAGAGAAGCAGACTCCCTGATGAGCAAAAGGATGCTGGGATCATCACCTGAGCTGAAGGGCCACCCAGGTGCCCCAAAAATAAAATCTTTTTTTTTTTTTTTAAGATTTGATTTATATATTTGACAGAGAGAGACACAGCAATATAGGGAACAGAAGCAGGAGGAGTGGGAGAGAGAGAAGCAGGCTTCCTGCCAAGCAGGGAGCCTAATGCGGGGCTTAATCCCAGGACCCTGGGATCATGACATGAGCCGAAGGTAGACACTTAATGACTGAGCCACCCAGATGCCCTCCAAAATAAAATCTTTAAAAAATAAAAACTTACCCCCAAAATACAGACATTAAATAGTAAAATAAAAACTAGGCTCTATATCAAAAGTCTCTAAGTCTAGAAAAATCTATCATTAGACTGTTCATGTACCGTTGTTTGGAATTCAAACAGGCTAAATAATCCTAATTATTTGTTAATTTTTAGTAAATTATTTACTACTAATAAATAATTTTTAGTAGTTTTCTAGGTGTTATATTATAATATAAGAATACATGTTTGTCCTGCTCTGGGTTCCTGACACAGAGATCCTAAAACCCTTGGAATTTCCTGAGTGTTAAAGGAGAGAGGAATATCTCTTGTTATTCATAATAAGCCCCTTTCAACCATACCTGCATTATGCTAATTAGAGGATGGGAGTTGGATGCCAGAGGAACCAATCTAGAGATTAAAGGGTTAGAATTTTTCAACCCCATCCCCAACCCCACCCCTCTACTGAGGGAAGGGTAGAGGGTCTAGGAATTGAGCTAATCACCTAACACCAATTATTTAATCAATCAAGCCTACATGATGGAATCTCCATAAACACCCCCACACAAAGGGGTTCAGAGAGCTTATGGGTTGGTGAACACGTCATGGTGCTGGAAGGGTGTTTCATCTGGAGAGGGTATAGGAGCTCTAGATCCCTTTCCGCATTCCTAACCCTATGCATCTCTTCCATTTGACTGTTCCTGAATTGCATCCTATGAATACATCCAGTAATTTCGTCAGTAAAGCACTTACTTGAATTCTGTAAGCCATTCTAGCAAGTTATCCAACCCTAGGATGGGATCATGGGAACCCTGATGTATGGCTGTTAGCTCAGATGCACAGGAAGCCCAGACTTAACAACTGGGAACTGAAGTGGGTGGTGCAATCCTATTAAGGGGTTGAGCACTAAGCTGCAGAATCAGCACTACCTCCACTAGCTAGTGTCAGAAGTGCTGTGAGTGGAGAGAAACAAGCATTTTCCATAACTAGGATAGTTTAAACTAGGAGATGGAGCCCTGAATAATAAACCAGAATCCTTATTTCAGTTCAAAAGCAAAGAGCAAACTATAAATTAATAAAACTGGTCAATGTGACTGAATTTCCCAGAATGTGGTTTCTCCACTCAGTCTGGCTACAAAAATTTCTGCTGGTGTTATTATGCAATAACTGTACTTACGTGGCTGTTGTAGAGTTCTTCCAGAAGAGGTAAGGATTTAATGGACTTGGATCTGCAAATTTCCTCCTCTGTGAATTTCTGGATGTCTGGATGTACCTTCTGAGCCTGACCCAAACGCAAAAATCCTATTTTAAACTTCACTAACTTCAGAAGAATATTGTCAACAGCAGAATGTGTATAGCTGGTCAACAAAACACTAAAACCACAAGCATAGAGAATTCTTACCTAATAATGAATAAAAGAAAGGAAAATAACATTACTTTAAATTCCAAATAATTTTCAACATGCTTCAAATACAATTTTCAAATACATTTTTCAACATTTTTCAATTTCAACATGTTTCAAATACAATCAGAAAACTTAACAGGAAGCGTATCTTAGAGCTGAGCCAAGTTAAGTATTTAAAAAAATTAAAAAGTCAAAATGTTTGATGGCATTATCTTGTTAATTAATGATATATTAATACCATATTATTAATGATAATAAAATTAGGTATATTTTATTATTTATTATTAATAAAATTGAGTACAAAGTACAAACTTTGAATAGTGCCTGGCACACAGTATCAATCAACAAATATTTGTTGCCATCATTATGATTATTCTAAGATTAGCACAGAAATCTACTGACATGGAAAAACAAATCCCAGAAAAATCTATTTCAACCACCTCTGTATAATTTATCAATTTTTTAAGGCAAAGAAAACACAATGAAACACATGCTACCAACCAAAAGATATCTCAGATAATCCTAAACGCAAAAAACCTACAATATGATTACAATTTTTTGTGACTTAGCTTTTATATTTCTCTTGTCATTCAATTTTTTTAAAGATTTTATTTATTTATTTGACATAGAGAGAGTTCACACGTAGGCAGAGAGGCAGGCGGGGGTGGGTGGGGGTAGGAGTGGTGGGGAGGAAGCAGGCTCCCGGCTGAGCAGAGAGCCTGATGCGGGGCTCGATCCCAGAACCCCACGATCATGACCTGAGCCAAAGGCAGAGGCTTAACCCACTGAGCCACGCAGGCAACCCTCTCATGTCATTCTTAAAGGTTAATTTGAATTAAAGCCTTTTGATTTAAAATTCAGCCCTTTTGATAGAAAACATCACATTCTCCAAACTGAGAAGCTGATTTAAATAGTTTCTAAGCAGAAGAATAACCTTACAAGAGTACATATTGTAGTTGTTTTTCCTGTTCCAGGCATACCCACGATGAGTGTGTAGTCTTTTGAAAGAAGTACCTTTTTCATTGCTTGCCTCTGAGGTTTATTCAAACCTACATTTAAATTTAAAAATAAGAGGAAAAAGAATGTTGGATTTCAATGAGCAAATTAACTGTAAGAAAAGCAGCCTCTCTACCAGACACATGAAAAAATGTTCATCATCACTAGCCATCAGGGAGATTCAAATTAAAACCACATTGAGATACCACCTTACACCAGTTAGAATGGCCAAAATTAGCAAGACAGGAAACAACATGTGTTGGAAAGGATGTGGAGAAAGGGGAACCCTCTTACACTGTTGGTGGGAATGCAAGTTCGTGTAGCCACTTTGGAAAACAGTGTGGAGAATCCTCAAGAAATTAAAAATAGAGGGACGCCTGGGTGGCTCAGTTGGTTGGGCGGCTGCCTTCGGCTCGGGTCATGATCCCAGCGTCCTGGGATCGAGTCCCACATCGGGCTCCTTGCTCAGCAGGGAGCCTGCTTCTCCCTCTGACTCTGCCTGCCACTCTGTCTGCCTGTGCTCGCTCTCACTCTCTCTCTCTGATGAATAAATAAAATCTTTAAAAAAAAAAAAAAAGAAATTAAAAATAGAGCTTTCTTATGACCCTGCAATTGCACTACTTGGTATTTACCCCAAAGATACAGATGTAGTGAAAAGAAGGGCCATCTGTACACCAATGTTTATAGCAGCAATGGCCACAGTCACCAAACTGTGGAAAGAACCAAGATGCCCTTCAACGGACGAATGGATAAGGAAGATGTGGTCCATATACACTATGGAGTATTATACCTTCATCAGAAAGGATGAATACCCAACTTTTGTAGCAACATGGACTGGAAGAGATTATGCTGAGTGAAATGAGTCAAGCAGAGAGAGTCAATTATCATATGGTTTCACTTATTTGTGGAGCATAACAAATAGCATGGAGGACAAGGGGCGTTAGAGAGGAGTAGGGAATTTGGGTAAATTGGAAGGGGAGGCGAACCATGAGAGACTATGGACTCTGAAAAACAGTCTGAGGGTTTCGAAGGGGCGGGGGGTGGGAGGTTGGGGGAACCAGGTGGTGGGTATTAGAGAGGGTACAGATTGCATGGAGCACTGGGTGTGGTGCAAAAACAATGAATACTGTTACGCTGAAAAGAAATAAAAAATTTAAAAAAAGAAAGAAAGAAAGAAAGAAAAGCAGCCTCTCTTCAAGTCTGTTTTTCAATATGTCTTTTTAAAGTAAGAAAATGTCATGGCGATATTAATGCCTATAGGTAAACTACTTCCCAAGAAAATCTGTCTAAAAATTATAAGTTTATTAAATTACAAAAATGCTAGGCTATAATAGACACTGAATTATATATACAACCAAGAACAATAAATGGAAGCAGACATGTTGATTATCACATACCTTTTAGAATGCAGGCAACGGTATCTTTTGCATCATATGGAAGAACAGAACTGAGGTAGGATGTAAACTGAGGTTCACGAAAGTCAATGATCAAATCTCTAAGTTTTTGGCTGAAAAGAAAAAAAAAGTGTTTTTAGTAATATTCCTTAAGAAAGATGGGTAAATTTCAGATTCACTCATTGTTACAAACCTGACACAAGTATTCTCCATCAATTTAGAAAGATTTCCTAAGGGGGTGTCTATATCACAAGTTTTTTCTTCCTGGTCCAATCTGAACAAAGTTGATTCTGGGAGTATTGACAAGTTCCTAAAATAGCAAACAGATTTACATGAATGTTCTTCATTTAACATAGTCAGTTGGTCTGTATAAGAAATACATTGCTGGGGCGCCTGGGTGGCTCAGTGGGTTAAGCCGCTGCCTTCGGCTCAGGTCATGATCTCAGGGTCCTGGGATCGAGTCCCACATCAGGCTCTCTGCTCAGCAGGGAGCCTGCTTCCTCCTCTCTCTCTCTGCCTGCCTCTCTGCCTACTTGTGATCTCTCTCTGTCAAATAAATAAATAAAATCTTTAAAAAAAAAAAAGAAATACATTGCTATAGGATGCCTGAGTGGCTATTGGTTAAGCCTCTGCCTTTGGCAGAGGTCATGACCCCAGGGTCCTGGGATCAAGTGCCGCACTGGGTTCCTTGCTCAGCAGAAATTCTGCTTCTCCCTCTGCCTACCAATCCCCCTTGTTTGTATTCTCAATTTCTCTCTCTCTCTCTCTCTCTCTCTCTGACTAATAATAAAATCTTAAAAAAGGATGGAAGGAAAGAAGGAAGGGATGGAGGAAGGGAAGGAGGGAGGAAGGAAGGAATATATTACTGTTTGCTGAAAGAGTAAATGAGCCAGAATAGCTATTAAAATGGCTATTGGGGCACCTGGGTGGCTCAGTGGGTTTAGCCTCTGCCTTCAGCTCAGGTCATGACCTCAGGGTTCTGGGATTGAGCCCCACATCGGGCTCCCTGCTTGGTGGGGAGTCTGCTTCTCCCTCTCTCTCTGCCTGCCTACTTGTGATCTCTGTCAAATAAATAAAATCTTAAAAAAAAAAAAAAAAAAGAATGGTGCACTGGCTGGAAAGGGGAGAAAAGTGGGGTTCAAGACACTAAGGTCAAATCAATTCATCAGGAACCTACAACACATGCTGACAATTCACTAGGCCTAGCTTTGCAATCTAGCCTGGACTCACCACACTGAGAAGGATCCTGAGCACAGGACCCCTCTCTCCTCCAGCCTGGAGCACAGGTCTCTTTCCTAATGCCTTCTCCCGCTCCTCTTCCAACTCCTAAAACCCCGGGGTTCCCTAGAGTCCCTCCCCTGGTCCTCTATACTGTTCTTTCTTGTCATTTTCCCCTCATGTAGCTCTAAATGCCAAATCTACATCTTGAGGCCTGACCTCACATTCTTCTTCTGCCTGGCTGCTCACCTGAGCTTTAGGTTTGGATATCCGGCAGGCAGCAAGAATTTTCCACTTGGTCAAAACCCAGGCTATGAAAACTCAATACATTCAAAACTGAACAAAATCTTTACTCCCGCTGAACCTGATCCTTATTATGTGGCTCTGATTCCGGTCAACAGCACGTGCCTCTACACCATGCCTTGTCCTTCCTTCTCCCTTCCCCTCACCCTCTCCCCAACCTCCATATCCAATCAGCATCCAAATGTTAGCCAATTTTACTTTCCAAATACTTCTCAAAATCACTCCATGCTCTCTGCCAAAGCTACCTTGCCCTCAATCACCTGGGCCTCGGCCACTACAAGTTTCTGGTTTCCATGCTTTCAGATTCATCTCTATTAATTAACTGTTCTTCACAATGCAACCACAGAGAAATGCAAATCCAATTAAACTCTTTAATACATCTGAATAGTCACAACTTAACATGTTATGTAAGATCTTCTATGAAGTCACCTCCCCAGTCACACTCCTCTTCATCTTTTACATTCCTGCACTTTGCTGAACGTACTGTCACACTTCATGTCGTTATGCACCACGTTCCTCTGTCCAGCACACTCTTCTCACACTGCTACACCAGGCAATTAATCCACCAGGTGAAGATCCAGAATGACCTCTTTCAAAAGCTTTCCCTGAGCCTTCTAAAATTAGGTTCAATGCCTCTCATCTGTGTTCTCTTCAATTGAAACACTTGTCATATTAGACTAGAAATGTTTATTTGTTTACCCCCAAGATTATAAACTCCTCAACATTTTGCAAAGCAGGATACTCACTAAATAAATAACTGCAAGTGACTGCCAGAAATCCTAAGAGACAAAAGAAGTACTGTGCCTCATACTCCCATATCATGAAACCCAGTCCGCAGCTGGTTGTAGCTAAACTAGAATTACTGACTGGCAGAGGACAAGCCCAGACACATCCAGGGCAGTCACACACCCAGAAGTCACTGCATCCCAATTCCTGATCTCCATCCATTAAGATACGGGAGGCCTGGCCTGCACTTCATGCAAGGAAGGCTGGGAGGGCAGGAAGAGGGGAATGTAGACATTAGTGAGCATGGAGAGCAGTCTCAACCACAAATGTTCATACCAACTATTCTATTTACTTAATTTTTCTTTAAATAAACTTTTTCTTTAAATTTTTCTTTAAATAAACTCACTTTGTTTTAACAGAGATAAATATACTTTATTTATAAATATACTTTATTTTCCAACTACAAATAGGAAAAAAATGGTTTTTTAGAAAAAGATTTTATTTTTAAGTAACCTGTACAGTCAACATGGGGCTCAAATCCATAACCCAGAGATCAAGAGTTGTATGCTTGACTGAGCGAGCCAGGCACCCCAAAATGGTTCTTTTTAGGAGGAGAAAATGAAATGGTGAGTGCCCAGAGTGCTACAAGGAAGCTTCATGGCTAACTGGGGATCTAGCCTGCCTGACATTCATGTGGTGATGAGAACTAGGTAAGATCATGTCCACATTAGCATCATGAAACAGAATACACCAACCAAACCTTAGCAGTTTGGTAGTTCCTCAAAATGCTAAACTCAATTTCACCAGTAGGCATCTACAAAGGAGAGTAAAAATATATTTACATAGGGACGCTTGTGGGGTCTCAGATGGTTAAGAGTCCGACTCTTGATTTCAGCTCAATCCACGATCTCAGGGTCCTAGGACTGAGCCCCATATTGGGCTCTGTGCTCAGGGGGAGTCTGCTTCTCTCTCTCCCTCTCCCCCTCGCCTCACTTATACTCCCTCACTCCAAAATAAATAAATCGCTAAAAATACATATATATTCATGTAAAAATTTTTATGTGAATATTTACAGCAACACTAGCCTTAACACCCGAAAAGTAGAAACAATTCAAATGTCCATCAGCTGGTGAATGGATGAGCAAAATGTGGCCTATCCACATAATGGAATCTTACTCAGTCATAAAGAAAGAAGGTACCGGGGCACCTGGTGGCTCAGTTGTTAAGCATCTGCCTTTGGCTCAAATCATGATCCCAGGGTCGTGGAATCGAGCCCCGAATCAGGTTCCCTGCTCATCAGGGAGTCTGCTTCTTCCTCTCCCACTCCCCCAGCTTGTGGTCCTTCTCTCGCTGTCTCTCATCACATAAGTAATTGAAATCGCTTTTTTAAAAAAAGAAGAGGGGCGCCTGGGTGGCTCAGTGGGTTAAAGCCTCTGCCTTCAGCTCGGGTTATGATCCCAGCATCCTTGGATCTCGAGCCCACATCGGGCTCTCTGCTCAGCTGGGAGCCCGCTTCCCTTCTCTCTCTGCCTGCCTCTCTGCCTACTTATGATATCTGTCTGTCAAATAAATAAATACAATCCTTAAAAAAAAGAAAAGAGGGGCGCCTGGGTGGCTCAGTGGGTTAAGCCTCTGCCTTCGGCTCAGGTCATGATCCCAGGGCTCTGGGATCAAGCCTTGCATCAGGCTCTCTGCTCAGCAGGGAGCCTGCTTCCTCCTCTCTCTCTCTGCCTGCCTCGCTGCCTACTTGTGATCTCTGCTGTCAAATAAATAAATAAATAAATCTTTTTAAAAATAAATGAATGAATGAATAAATAAAAGAAGAAAAAAAGAAAAGAAATAAGGTAATGATAAATGCCAAAACAAAGATGAACTTCAGAAACATTATGCTAAGTAAAAGAAGCTAGGCAAACAAAACAAAACAAATCCCAAAACCCTATGATTCTATTTCAATGAAATATCCAGAAGAGGGCACCTGGGTAGCTCAGTCAGTTAAGTATCTGCCATCAGCTTGGGTCATGATCCCAGGACCCTGGGATCAAGTCCTGTATCAGGCTCCTTGCTCAATGGGGAGCCTGCTTCTTCCTCTCCCTCTGGTCTTCCCCCTGCTCCTTCTCTCTGTCACTCTCTCTCTCTCAAATTAAAAAAAACAAAACAGTATGCTAGGTAAAGAAAAGCCAGTCACAGAAGTTCATATATGATCCCATTTCTATGAAATGTTCAGAACAGGCATACCTACAGAGACAGAAAAGAAACTGTTGATTGCCTAGAGTAGGGGGAATGAATACCAAAGGGTACAAGTGTTCTTTTTTGGGGTGATGAAAATATTCTAAAAGTGATTTTGGTGATGGCTGCACACTATAATATACTAGAAACCATGAATAATGGTTTAAATGAATAAACTGTGAATAGGATGCAATTTACATATCCATAAAGCTGCCACCCCACCAAAGGAACATTTCATTACCTGTCTAATAAGCAGGTTACTGATGTCACATTAATATCCTTCACATATCCCCTAGATAAAGCAAACAGTGTTCTCTCTTCTCCACTTAAAATAATTCTATCACCTGCCATTAGATTTGTGACAGGCATGTCACCATTTTTACGTCGAAAATTATGTAAATATTGTCCATCACAAACTGTTTTCACACATTCTGTTCTAATCAGGTTTCCAATGCAGTTACCACTCTCCTCCCTATGAAACAGAAAGAAAGAGAGAAAGCTTCCATTTACATCATATATATAAATACTATATAAGCATTTTTCCACAATTTACTTGTTCATCTGGCCCCTGGAAGCCATAATGCTGACTCATTCATTTTTATATTTTCCACAATCTACATTCAAGTGTTAGAAATGCTGAGCTAGGGACGCCTGGGTGGCTCAGTTGGTTGAGCAGCTGCCTTCGGCTCGGGTCATGATCCCAGCGTCCTGGGATCGAGTCCCGCATCAGGCTCCTTGCTCCTCGGGGAGCCTGCTTCTCCCTCTGACTCTGCCTGCCACTCTGTCTGCCTGTGCTTGCTCTCGCTCTCTCTCTCTGACAAATAAATAAATAAAATCTTTAAAAAAAAAAAGAAAAGAAAAGAAAAGAAATGCTGAGCTAACATTCTATTAATTTGAAAATAATCTCTCATCAAAAGACCTCTAGATGAGTGCTAGGTAGCTCATCCCTTCTTGCAGCCACATGCTGGGATCGCTGAACAACATATGTTTCAGTACTCTGAACTCTGAATGATGTCCCTACTTCCTATCCTGATACGCGTAACAATGAGGAAGATAAATGGTAATACTTTCCCTGAACTTGATGTTCTTTAGTATTTACAAGAGGAATTATAATCAGTTATTAAAATAATAATAAGCAAACTGATAATTCCACAGCTTCCAAGAAGCAAGTTTTAAGCATTTACAATTTCTCAGGCACAACTGTTAAATTACAGCTTCAGAAGCTTGTTGATATGTACACTTGACATATTCACTGTGCTGACATGGTCTATCAAAAACAACTTAATCCACTGTAATGATTCCTTGTGTTAAAACTTACTGTTAAGAAAATAATGATCCAATTATTTCTAAAGTCACATTAAAATCGATATTCATTCTAAAAGTTATAAATAAGTAGATCAAAAACAATGGAATACTACATAAAGAAAAATACTATGCAAAAATACACAGAATTACTTCTTTATAAACAACTTGTAAAAAAACAGATTTCTACAGGAAACAAACTGAAGGCTGCTAGAGGGGAGGGTACAGAGTGATGGGATAACTGGGTGATGAGCATTAAGGCAGGCACTATAACTGGGTGTTGTAGACAATGACTCACTAAACTCTACCCCTGAAACTAAAAATTAAAAAAAATTTAAAAAATTTTTTATAATAAAAAATAGATCTCGGGCACCTGGGTGGCTCAGTGGGTTAAGCCACTGCCTTCGGCTCGGGTCATGATCTCAGGGTGCTGGAAATCAAGCCCCACATCAGGTTCTCTGCTCAGCGGGGAGCCTGCTTACCCTCCCCCCTCTCTGCCTGCCTCTCTGCCTGCTTGTGATCTCTGTCAAATTAATAAATAAAATCTTAAAAAAAAAAAAAAAAGAAAATTTGAATCTGTATCAAAACTTACTGAAAATATAAACTTTTTAAAGACTAGTATTTAAATATTAAGTAAAATGTCATTAATTTGTACACTACTATTATGTTAAAATTTACTTTATATTAAACTTTATGCTTTTTTCACTGATGAAAAAGGAGGAAAACTTTTTAATTTTTAATTTTTATTTTTTAAGATTTTTTATTTATTTGACAGAGAGGAAGAGAGATCACAAGTAGGCAGAGAGGCAGGCAGAGAGAGAAGAAGGAAAGTAGGCTCCCGCTGAGCAGAGAGCCCAAGGTGGGGCTCAATCCCAGGACCCCAAGATCATGACCTGCGCTGAAGACAGAGGCTTAACCCACTGAGCCACCCAAGCACCCCAAAAGGACTAAGAATTTTCAAAACTAGATTTCTCAAGGGGTACCTGGGTGGCTCAGTCATTAGGCATCTGCCTTCGGCTCAGGTCATGATCCCAGGGTCCTGGGATCGAGCCCTGCATCGGGTTCCCTGCTCAGTGGGGAACCTGCTTCTCCCTCTCCCACTCCTTCTGCTTGTGTTGCCTCTCTCACTGTGTCTCTATCAAAAATATAAATAAAATCTTTAAAAAAAAAAAAAAAAGAGAGATTTCTCAAGACATATTTAACCTACTGAAAATAATAGTTCTCTACTTAGAAACAATTCCTTGACAACCATCTAAAGTTGGCATGAATATATGAAATTGCACAGCCCTAACATGATATCATGTATCCTGTATTTTTCATGAATTCCGAATACCATCCCATTAGGTAATCCAAATTACTGAAGTTTTACTGTATTAGATAGACCACTTACAATTCTGAAGCAGGCATTAACCAAATATGTTGGTGATTCTTTTTATTATCCTTTGACTGTGACTCCAGGGTTAACATTAGACACCAAAGACTGAAATACTCTAAGTGTGTAAGCTTTAGATGTTGGGTTTCTTCTTCTATTTTGGGCAGCATGCCAATTGGGACTGAACTGTCATCCATCTGTTGTTCCACTGCTCTAAAGAGAGATGTACATAAAACATTTTACTGGCTGGCTATAAAAATGAGGTTATTTCTAAAATAAGCAACATATATGATGTAACTTATAACCACAGGTCCTAATTTTCTTTAAAGTCTTTTCAACATTTTATAAGCCAAATGGCTTTTTACAAAGCAAAATGCTTAAGAAACCCAGTATAGTATTATTTTGCCCTTAAGGACTACAACCTAATACCTACTTAAGTTTGGTATACTCTAATTTTCATTACTATAATAGTATCAAATCTCGGCTTTTTGTACAACTGCATTTCTCAAAATCACAATTTGTGTACATCCAGCTCTATAACATTAGAAAGTCAACACAAAAAACATGGAGAACTGGGGCGCCTGGGTGGCTGTCACTAGGCATCTGCCTTCAGCTCAGGTCAGGATCCCAGGGTCCTGGGATTGAGCCCTACATCAGGCTCCCTGCTCAGCGGGAGATCTGCTTCTCCCTCTCTCACTCCCCCTGCTTGTGTTCCCTCTCTCACTGTCTCTCTCTCTGTCCAACAGATAAATATTTTTTTATAAAGATTTTTATTTATTTATTTGACAGAAGTAGGCAGAGAGGCAGGCAGAGAGAGAGAGGAGGAAGCAGGCTCCCCGCTGAGCAGAGAGCCCGATGCAGGGCGTGATCCCAGGACCCTGAGATCATGACCTGAGCCGAAGGCAGAGGCTTTAACCCACTGAGCCACCCAGGTGCCCCCAGATAAATTTTTTTTTAAAAAATAGAGAGGGGCACCTGGGTGGCTCAGTGGGTTAAAGCCTTTACCTTCGGCTCAGGTCATGATCCCAGGGTTCTGGGATCGAGCCCCGCATCGGGCTCTCTGCTCAGCGTGGAGCCTGCTTCCCTCTCTCTGCCTGCCTCTCTGCCTACTTTGATCTCTGTCTGTCAAATACATAAATAAAATCTTAAAAAAAAAAAAAAGTCTTAAAAAATGGAGAATTATATGGAGTATCAATTGTGCTTAATATTAACTTCTGAATTTTTATATAAAAACAATTATAAGATAGCATACAAAACATAGAGAATAAGACTTTCAAAAAAATGTGCTTGTGCTATAGGCCCAAACTTCCCAAAGCTCATTGTCCTCTGCATTAAGAAATCATTTATTTGATATAATACTTTGAAAAATCCTTTATGGGAATTTTTAGGCTGAATTGGAAATTTTGGTCTTGATTTGAACTTGTTTCCTACTCTGTATTTACATCTAACTACTTTTTTGTGTCTTTCAAAACTTTCACTGGCTGATGAAGGTATAAATACAAATGACTGGTCTTAAGACAGCTTACAAACTTCCCATAGGTAGAAAAATAGACATATAGGCACCTGGCTGGCTCAGTCAGTGGAGCATTCAACTCTTGATCTTGGGATTGTAAGTTAGGGTCCCATGTTGGGTGTAGAGATCACTTAAAAAAAAAAAGTCTTGGGGCACCTGGGCGGCTCAGTCAGTTAAGCATCTGTCTTTAGTTCAGGTCATGATCACAGGGCTCCTGGATCGAGACCAGTGTTGGGCTCCCTGCTCAGCAAGGAGTCTGTTTCTCCTTCTCCCTCTGCCACTACCCCAGCTCATGTTCTCCCCACCCTGTGTCAAATAAATAAGTAAAATAATGGGGAAAAAATTTTTATATTTAAAATTCCTGGGGCGCCTGGGTGGCTCAGTCATTAAGCACCTGCCTTCAGCTGAGGTCATGATCCCAGGGGCCCTAATTGAGCCCCACATTTGGCTCCCTATTTAGTGGGAAGTCTGCTTCTTCCTCTAACCCTCCCTCCTCTCATGCTCTCACTCTCTTTCTCAAATAAATAAAATCTTTAAAAACATTTTAAAAAGCCATATAACATCAAAATTTCCTGGGGGACCTGGGTGGCTCAGTCAGTTAAGCATCTGTCTTCGGCCCAGGTCATGATCCTGGGATCCCAGTGTCCTGGGATCAGTCCCGCATCAGGCTCCCTGCTCAGCGGGGAGTCTGCTATTCCCTCTGCCTGCTGCTCCCCCAGTTTGTGCTCCTCTCTCTGACAAATTAAAGAAAAAAAATTCTAAGTTTTTTTTGAGTTATCTCTACACTCTACATGGGGTTCAAACTTAAAATCCTGAGATCAAAACACATGCTCCCCTAATGAACCTACCAGATCCCCCTTCTTAACAGAAGATTACCCTTTCTTAACCAGATTCCATTAAGTCCTAAAAGTATTTCATTTCCCCAGAAACTATCTGCAGCAAGATTAAAATAACCACTTTTGAAAGAAGTTTAAAAAGCATTCTATTATTCCCCAAGGAAATAGGCTGGTTACAAAATATGAACTGTGGTTTGTTTTTTTCTATTCCTTTCATTTTAGAAATACTACCCATGAAGAAATATCACTAAAATGAAATCATCAGTTACAGACCAGACAACAAAGTTAAATCATGTTGAGCTAAGTAAATACTTAACTGGAATTAATACTTTGGGAAGAAAATGTTTTTACCTGCTATAAAGAGCACAGTTGCCAATTTGTGAACAATATTTGCAAGTTTGCTGGTCCTCAATTATTTGTGGTAAAGGAGCAAGCTTTGTCTTCTCCTTTTCAATAGCAGATTTACTAATACGGTGAAACAAAGAGAATGCCATCTGGTTTCTTAGCCTTAATAATTCTATGGAACAAAAAGGTAGGTGTGTGTTTAAGAATTAAGTTTATTTATATATCTTTCTCTTGTAAAACTTTCAGATTTAAAAACATAAAATGAACGTTCTTATTTCCCATTACACTAGAATAACTGTTAACATTTTGGTGTATATTAAAAAAAATTTTTGGTATATATTTGCTTAAATTTTTGTTCACTTTGTAAGTTCTTTTTTTTATTATTAACATATAATGTATTATTTGTTTCAGGGATACAGAAATGTGATTCATCAGTCTTACATAATTAACAGCGCTAACCACAACACATACCCTCCCCAGTGTCCATAATCCAGTCACCCTATCCCTCCCCCACATCACTCCAGCAACCCTGTTTGTTTCCTAAGGTTAAAAGTCTCTTATGGTTTGTGTCCCTCTCTGGTTTCATCTTGTTTCATGTTTTCCTCTCTTCCCCTATGATCCTCTGCCTTGTTTCTTAAATTGTGCATATGAATGAGATCATATGATAATTATCTTTCTAATTGACTTATTTCACTTAGCATAATACCCAGGTTGATGCAAATTTTTTGATGGCTGCAGAGTATTCCATTGTATATACAGATCACATCTTCTTTATCCATTCATGTGCTCTTTTCATAGTTTGGCTATTGTGGACATTACTGCTATAAACATCGGGGTGCATGTGCCCCTTTGGGTCATTTCATAAGTTCTTTTAAACAGTCATATATATATATATCTCATAACTAGTAAATATTGTGAAGTTGATTTTTTAGCTAAATGGTAAGGATAAATACAGCTATCCAGAGTGTCTCAACAACACAGTAAGTTTAAATAAATTTTGTATAATAAAAATTTGTATAATAAAAATAAAACCTTTCAAAAAAGATTAAGGTTGTTTTCAAATATACAGTATATTGTTAAAATTCCTTTTTAGGGGCACCTGGGTGGCTCAGTGGGTTAAGCCGCTGCCTTTGGCTCAGGTCATAATCTCAGGGTCCTGGGATCGAGTCCCACGTCGGGCTCTCTGCTCAGCAGGGAGCCTGCTTCCTCCTCTCTCTCTGCCTGCCTCTCTGCCTACTTGTGATCTCTCTCTGTCAAATAAATAAATAAAATCTTTAAAAAAAAAAAATTCCTTTTTAAAAAATACTACAACTAAAAATAAATAAATAAGAAAGCAAGCAAATAAATAAATAAAACCACAATTATATATTATAACCTGTATTAGGCCTAGCAAGTACAGTGAATGATTTTTCAGGTATATATACAGATGACCAAAGGTTAAAGGAAAAAAAGAAACAAACAACAGCCAGAGAAGTAACTGGAGAGAGAACAACTCAACCTCTTTTATCAAGATGGTTGGCAGGCACAGGGTACATGTGGCCAGTCTTGAGGTAAAGGAGCAGGCCGGCCTCTGGATCAGCTCTCCTCTCTTGGCTCAACAGTGTGTACAGAACAAGCTGTGAAAACATTGTACATTTTGTCAAATAAAAGTTTACCTTTCATATGTCCATGCCTGTTTAGCAATCAACACATACTGTAACTTTAAAATCAAAGGGTCAGGGCACCTGGGTGCCTCAGCAAGTTGAGCAACCAACTATGGGTTCAACTCAGGTCATGATCTCGTGGCTCGTGGGATCCAGCCTCACAAACAGCTCCTTGCTCAGCAGATATTCTGCTTGATTCTCTCCTGAGGTGGCTGGGTGGCTCAGTTGTTAAGTGACTGCCTTCAGCTCAGGTCATGATCCTGGGGTCCTGGGATCGAGTCTGGCATCGGGCTCCCTGCTCAGCGGGAAGCCTGCTTCTCCCTCTCCCACTCCCCCTGCCTGTGTTCCCTCTCTTGCTGTGTCTCTCTTCATCAAATAAATAAATAAAATCTTAAAAAAAAAAAAAAAAGATCCTCTCCCTCTGCAACCTCCACTGCATGCACACATGCACACACATATTCATTTTTATTCTAAAAATGAATAAATAAATCTTTAAAAATAAATTAAAAAATCAAAAGGTCCATTAAACTATTTCCATTTTGAAAATAACATTAGGCAAATTAATAAAGATAACACAATAATTCAATGTCAAATATTGAACTTCTAAACACAAACACTTGTCTGTGCTTCCAGTTGTACACAATAAAGAAAAACATAGAGGGATGCTTGGGTGGCTCAGTCAGTCAAGTGCCTGCCTTTGGCCCAGGTCTTAATCCCAGGGTCCTAGTATTGAGCCCCACGTCAGGCTCCCTCCTCAGTGGGGAGTCTGCTAATCCCTCTCTCTCTGCCCCTTCCCTGCTTGTGTTCTTTCTGTCATTCTCTCTCTCTCAAATAAGTAAATGAAATATTTTTTAAAAAATACATAGAATTGGGGCGCCTCAGTGGCTCAGGTCATGATCCCAGGGTCCTGGGATGGAGCCCTGCATCGTCAAGCTCTCTGCTCAGCGAGGAGCTTGCTTCCTCCTCTCTCACTCTCTGCCTCTCTGGCTACTTATCATCTCTCTGTCAAATAAATAAACAAAATCTTTAAAAAAAAAATGGAATTTTTCTTAGACAGTAAATATTAAGGTTTCCAATAAATTAGAGAGGGAAATTAGCCAAATTATATTTTACATTCTGAAGTTAACAGTCTTCTTTTTTTTTTTTTTAAAGATTTTATTTATTTATTTGACAGAGAGAGATTACAAGTAGGCAGAGAGGCAGGCAGAGAGAGAGAGAGGAGGAAGCAGGCTCCCTGCTGAGCAGAGAGCCCGATGCGGGACTCGATCCCAGGACCCTGAGATCATGACCTGAGCTGAAGGCAGCGGCTTAACCCACTGAGCCACCCAGGCGCCCTGAAGTTAACAGTCTTTAGACACTACTTTCCCTGTTTAAAATAAATGAACTGTTTAAAATAAATAAATAAATTTCCCTGTTTAAAATAAATAAGTAAGTAAATAAAATAAGTGAATTAAACACTAAAATGCATATTATTTATGTCATAGTTACTAGGACAACTAAATGAGACTAACTCTACAAAGCTCACTGTTTTTTGCACAGCATGAATCATTATTAGCTGCTTTAAATTTATGCGGTACTCTCCAAAGAAACCATCTCAGACAAGTTAGAAACATTTGGTTTACAATTCATGAAACCACCTTAGCAATAAGAGCAAGTCATTTAGTCATACACAACCTGCAAAGAAGCTAGTATGTTTTCCAGGACAAGATTAAAATGTTGAATGATTTATGGGTTTGTTTATTTTTTAGTAGGTTCCACACCCAGCCTGAAGCCCAGTGTGGAACTAGAACTCTCATCCATGAGATCAAGACCTGAGCTGAGATCAAGAGTTGGAAACTTGGGAGGCATGGGTGGCTCAGCTGTTAAGCATCTGCCTTCAGCTCAGGTCATGATCCCAGTGTCCTGATGCACCCCTCGCCCAGTGCCCCAGCTCATGTTGTCTCGCTCTCCCAAATAAATAATACATAAATCATGAAATTCCAAAACACCAAGACCAGTCATTATAATTAACATACCTAGGTAGGAGGAAAGAAAGATTTATGTTAATTACTTTAAGTCACTATAAATAATATAAATTTCAGATAATTTTGAAGGACAACAAAAGATTGTTATGTTTACCAAAGAGAAGAAAAGATTAATAAGAACTTGAATTTAACATAATGGTAATAAGACATGGTTCTATATTTCATTTTTTAAATTTATTTATTTTTAAAAAGATTTTATTTATTTATTTGACAGACAAAGATCACAAGTAGGCAGAGAGGCAGGCAGAGAGCGAGGAGGAAGCAGGTTCCCTGCTGAGAAGAGAGCCCAATGCGGGGGCTCGATCCCAGGACCCTGGGATCATGACCTGAGCAGAAGGCAGAGGCTTTAAACCCACTGAGCCACCCAGGCGACCCTATATTTCATCAAATAAATAAATACTTTTTAGATAATAATCATTAAAATCAGATTAAGAGACAAAAATAAAAGAATGGATTTAGTCTGATTTTTGTGTGTGTGTTTTTTTAAGATTTTATTTATTTATTTGACAGAGAGACACAGCGAGAGAGGGAACATAAGCAGGGAGAGTGAGAGAGGGAGAAGCAGGCTACCCTCTGAGCAGAAAGCCTGATGCAGGGCTCAATCCCAGGAACCTGGGATCATGACCTGAACCAAAGGCAGGTGCTTAAGGACTGAACCACCCAGGCACCCTAGACTGATGTTTTCTAAGAGTATCCTATGTTAGATGTTACATGAAAATAATAGTCCCATGTTAAACTAAGTTTAGAAAACAACAGGTTTAAACATACCTAAACCAAATCCGTATTACTTTGATTTCTCAGAAACTTTAATAGGCTACCATGCATCATTAAATTTCCAAATATACTTGGTTTCAGCAAATTTTATCACCAAAGAATTCTTTAGGAGTATCTGTTTAGACTAGTAGTTTGGCAACATAAACTTGGCAACACTGTCTTATAAATTCAGCTGTTGTATTTCTTCACTAGAGAAAACTTTCGGCTAGCCTCGTATACATTTACAAACAATTTGAGTACTCTGGATACATCCCAAATTGAAAAGTACTATATGAAACTTAAATAAAAATTACCCAAATTGAACCAAAATATATAAAGCAGACCTACATTTTTCAGTGTACTAAATATTCAGACAATTTTCTTACTAAGACTTATACCTACCTGACTGCGGTGTTCAATAGAATTTAATTCTTTGCCAGTTTTAAGTTCCAGTGGCATTATCTTATATTTCGTTTTATATCCTCGATGTATTTTCACACCAACAGTGACATCTATTTTGCCTTTCAATCCAAACCTAGGGGACCAAATGCTTTCTTCAATATCCAATGAGTTTATGACTTCAATATTACATGTTGAATTATTGTTATTACCATCACTCGGCCTAAAAAACGAAAGACAAGAATACTTCCTTAGAACACTTCACTTTTCTCACATTCTGGCACTGACCCTATGACACACAGAGGATTGGGGGATGGGAGATCATCCACACACTTTTACCGAAGTGATTCTCAAAATGTGGTGCCTAGACGAGCATCATCAACATCACCTAGGAACTTGTTCTTTTTTTTTTAAGATTTTATGTATTTATTTGACAGAGAGAGATCACAAGTAAGCAGAGAGGCAGGCAGAGAGAGAGGAAGGGAAGCAGGCTCCCTGCTGAGCAGAGAGCCCGACGTGGGACTCAATCCCAGGACCCCGAGATCATGACCTGAGCCAAAGGCAGCAGCGTAACCCACTGAGCCACCCAGGCACCCTCACCTAGGAACTTCTAATACAAGCAAATTCTCAGGCTCCACTCCAAACCTACTCATCAGAAAGTCTGCAGGTAAAACCCAGCAATTTGTTTTACAAACTCTGCAAGTGATTCTGATGCATGCTCAAGATTGAGAACCGCTGTCCAATGCCTCTAAATCACATAATTTAAGTCTTAATACTTACCATCTATACTTTTGAGTTCATTCCTACTATAATCTTCCTAACTGAGGCCTTTATCTCCTCAGGCCTAGATTACTACAAGTATCACTATTTGGACCTAATGAAGCCACAATACCAATATGAATATTCTGATATACAATTATTACACAGGTTAATATAAAATGGCTTGCATGTGGTTGCACCCAAGGTAGCAAAGGCTGTGTTCCTTCAGTGATAATGAGCTGTCTTTAAGAATGAGCTGTCTTTTCCCATCATCCATGCAGTATGAAGCCTGATTATCAAACACTTTGCTCCTACACTCCCCATAATGAGGGGCGTCCTCAGGCGCCCCTCGGCATTGTTTTTTATATTACAAAAGAAGTTCTGAGTCTACTATCCTAACTTAAATAACCAAGAGCACAGGAAGGAGAAAAATATATATATAAACATCAAAGGAATTAGGAGGTGAAAATAACTTTGAAAGCTTCCTACCTAAGGTTCTTATCTAAGATTTACTCATTTTCAGAGCAGTAAATTATTCAGCAGGAGAAAAGTCAGATAGCACCAACTTTTATTAAACCTATTCTAGACTCAAAGCCAGATAAGATACTAAATCTAATAGAAATCTTACACGAGGGCGCCTGGGTGGCTCAGTGGGTTAAGCCTCTGCCTTTGGCTCAGGTCATGATCTCAGGGTCCTGGGATCGAGTCCCCCAGTGGGCTCTCTGCTTGGTGGGGAGCCTGCTTCCTCCTCTCTCTCTCTCTCTCTGCCTGCCTTTCTGCCTACTTGTGATCTCTCTCTGTTAAATAAATAAATAAATTCTTTAAAAAATAAAAAAATAAAGAAATCTTACACGAAAAGGATAAATTTTCTAGTAATAAAATATATTTTAGATCATAAAAATCAAGATTTGGGGTGCCTGGGTAGCTCAGTCAGTTGAGTCTCTGCCTTCAGCTCAGGTCATGATCCTAGGGTCGGATCTGCCTGCGGCTCTGCCTACTTGTGCCGTCTGTCAAATAAATAAATAAAATCTTTTAAAATAAATGTTAATTAAATAAAATAATTGAGATTTTAAAAGCTTAAGAATTCTATCAGAATACATGACTTATTTGACTTTAATTTGCTAATTTCACGTTATTTAGATCAGCAACTACATCTTAACAAATGAGAATATTTTCTAGAGAAAAAAATGACATTTCAGTAATTTTTTTTTACTGTTTTGGTTTAAAAATATAGTCTCCAGGGGCGCCTGGGTGGCTCAGTGGGTTAAAGCCTCTGCCTTCGGCTCAGGTCATGATTCCAGGGTTCTGAGATCGAGCCCCGCATCGGGCTCTCTGCTCAGCGGGGAGCCTGCTTCCTCCTCTCTCTCTGCCTGCCTCTCTGCCTACTTGTGATCTCTGTCTGTCAAATAAATAAATAAAATCTTAAAAAAAAAGAAGATATATATATATATATACATATATATATATATATATAGTCTCCAGGAATGTATGTATACTTCTGCAGTCTCTGAGGAAGACAACAGAGGAATTCAAGGAAGCTACAACTTATCCAAAATTTCTTAAATATTGTTCTGTTTTCTTTCTCCAAATGTTATCTAATTGTGTTATATATTTAAATATGCTCCAATGAAATAAAGCAAACTTCATTATTTATAAAATATCACATGTATACTTAATAGAAGATAGGTAATGAAACTTTTAACATTGCTACTGAAATTCATTCCCCTAGAAAATGGAAGTAATGTGATTTTGTTTTTTGTGGTTTTTAAAATTTTATTTATTTATTTGACAGAGAGATCACAAGTAGGCAGAGAGACAGGCAAAGAGAGAGGAAGAAACAGGCTCCCTGCTGAGCACAGAGTCTGACTCCGGGCCTGATCCCAGGACCTGAGATCATGGCCTGAGTCGAAGGCAGAGGCTTAACCCACTGAGCCACCTAGGCGCCCCAGTAATGTGATTTTAGACCTAGGTCTGTGGAATAAATGACAATATTTCAATTTAATTACTATGATTTTAACCAAATAATGCTGTAAAACTCTGATGGAGAATATGACACCGTAAAAATGAAGATTTATGGGGCGCCTGGGTGGCTCAGTGGGTTAAGCCGCTGCCTTCGGCTCAGGTCATGATCTCAGGGTCCTGGGATCGAGTCCCGCATCGGGCTCTCTGCTCAGCAGGGGGCCTGCTTCTCTCTCTCTCTCTCTCTCTCTCTCTCTCTCTGCCTGCCTCTCCATCTATTTGTGATTTCTCTCTGTCAAATAAATACATAAAATCTTTAAAAAAAAAAAATGAAGATTTACTCTTACTACCTAATGGGTGAGAAAGCTTATTTCCTTAAATGACCTTTAAAAGTCTCATTCTCTGTGCTAAAGTCTAAAAAAGATTTTTTTAAAAGATTTTATTTATTTATTTAACAGAGAGACACAGTGACAGAGGGAACATAAGCAGGGGGAAGCAGGCTTTCCACTGAGCAGGGAGCCTGATGCAAGGCTCAATCCCAGAACCCTGAGATCATGACCTGAGCTGAAGGCAGAAGCTTAACGACTGGGCCACGTGGACACCCCAAGATTTTTTTTTAAGGTGGCTGTAAACTGCTGCAAAAATGACACAAGCTAAAACATAGAGGAGCTCTTCCTTCACAGACATAGAAGGTTCCATTGGAAGTAACTGAAACAAAAAAGTCTTATACCAAGATACAGAGAGGAGGACACTGGGCTAGGAATCAAAAATTATTACTATAGACTCAGCTACACCACTGTTCTTTCACATAAAACCTGGAAAAGTCATACCACTCACTGGATCTCAGTTTCCTTATGTGAAACTAAGAGTTGACCTCAAAAATCCCTTTCAGGGATCTGAACCCCACACCTTCCCTGGCTTCCTATCAGGAAGGCTTGTTCCAGGCTACCTAATTCCTTACTAGTCCATCATAAGCCTCCCCAGCCTCCGCTGATGGATTCTACTCCTCTCTCCTTCTTTCCTTACATAGCACACTCTTCCATGCCTCTTGTTGCCCTACATGTTCTCTCTAAGCAATGCCCTCCAGGTCTATGTTTTCAGCTACCACCAGTAGAGAGTTCTTGGAGGGGTTTACTCTCCCTGGAACACCAGGTCCTAGCACACTGCTGAAGAGATACTGCATGGAATAAGTGTTTGCTAAAGAGCTAAGCCTATGGGTCAGTGAGAAAATGGCAGCTTACCACCGCAAAAACAATGAATACATTTTAGAAGGGAGACTTTGAGGTATGAACATGGATAGGTTTTTTTGTTTCAATCTTCCTGAAATGAAGATGTGTTTATACATAATTTTTCAGAAATAAAAAAAAATATTAGAATAAAATGATTTATTTCAACCCAAAAAAAAAAACCCGAAAACAAAAAAAAAGCAATGAATACATTTTAACCAAAAGAAAAAACATGCAGACAAAATGCTGAAACAATTAAATAGTAAAATAAAAGCTAATATGTGAAACAACAAAGAAAAGGTATATCCACCACAACTTTAATCCTCAAGCAAATTTAAATGACTCCAAAATAAATAATAAGGAAGGAAAAGAGAGGTGTGTAGTGAGAAAGGGTAAATAAGGATAAAGAAATAATTAGGAACACTATAAAACAAAAATTAAGTTTGTAATTATGATAGAAAATCAAGAGACTAGAATAACATAATTACTACAAAAAAATGAAACAAATTATGAGAAGAATGACTACTTAATAAACACTTCCCTGTTTATCACAGTGAAGACTAATGCAGAGACCCACCCCCTATTCTAGACATAGGCAATTTGCTTCAAAGAAATAACAAAGAATGAAGCGCTTATAAATTTAACCCATTTATTACAGTTTTTTTATTTTTTTAAGGAAGGGAGCTACTGGTATATTTAAGACCACTTCAGAAAAAAAGGAATATGAAAAATAAACCCAATTCTAATAGCACGATAAGCCTCATTTTTTTTTAAATAACCATTATTAAAATAGATATCAAAATCCTGGCAAACAGTGGTGATGGTTACACAACTCTACAAATATACTAAAGTCACTGAATTGTAAATAATAATAAAAGAAATAAAAACAATTAAATAAAAACAATTAAAATCCAGATACAGGGGGCGCCTGGGTGGCTCCGTGGGTTAAGCCTCTGCCTTCAGCTCAGGTCATGATCTCAGGGTCCTGGGATCAAGTCCCACATCAGGCTTTCCACTAAGCAGGGAGCCTGCTTCCTCCTCTCTCTCTCTCTCTCTCTCTCTCTGCCTGCCTCTCTGCCTACTTGTGATCTTTTCAAATAAATAAATAAAATCTTTTAAAAATAATTAAATAAATAAAAATAAATAAAATCCAGATACAGGACATTTAAACATTGCTAACAACCTTCTAAAATGATTACAAAATTCTCAGAGAACTCTAGCACTATGTAAAAGGTTGTAAAATTTCCAAATATCTTTGATGAAGTAGTCCACTTGAGATTTTTTTTTTTTAAGATTTTATTTATTTATTTGACAGACAGAGATCACAAGTAGCCAGAGAGGCAGGCAGAGAGGCAGGCAGAGACAGACTGGGAAGCAGGCTCCCCGCTGAGCAAAGAGCCCGATGTAGGGCTTGATCCCAGGACCCTGAGATCATGACCTCAGCTGAAGGCAGAGGTTTAAACCCACTGAGCCACCCAGACACCCCTCCACTTGAGATTTTAATGCCAAGAAATAAATGTCCCATAGGTCAACCCTTCCACTTGTGTACTCTCATTCCTTCTGCCATGATCAACACATATCTGACCTTTCCCATCTCTCATGATGAATTCTGCCCTCTCAGTGGAATTCTCCCCATGAGCACATGAACACATTATAGCTCCCATCTTCAAAACAACAAAGCTCTCTTAGCCTCCACATAAGCCTCTGGTTACCATTTCATTTCTATGTGTCCCTCATAGAACAACCCCTCACTACAGCTGCCTAACTCCCTATCTCCAAATCCTCCTCTACCATTCTCTCTTGACATCCTTCTCATCACATTTTCTGCCCTGGAAACACTACTGACTTTTCCTTCCCTCACACTCCACAACCAATCCAAAACTATCCTTTCCACCACTAAAGTCTGACTGAAGTCCAACTGATTCTCATCACTTCCACTGTCTCAGCTACCAACATCCCTTATTTGGGTTCTTTTAAGAGCCTCCAACTTAGTCTCTCTACCTCTGCCCTCATCCTACAACGCAGTCTCAAAAGAGCAGCCAGAATGATCCTTTTAAAAGTAAATCTGTCAGGCTCCTGGCTCGGCAGGGAGTCTGCTTCTCCCTCTGACCTCTTTCCTCTCTCTCTCTCAAATAAATAAATAAAATCTTTTTAAAAAAAAAAAAAAAAGGAAATCTGATGGGGGCGCCCGGCTGACTCAGTAAGAAGAGCAACTCTTGATCTCGGGATCATGAGTTCAAGCTCCATGCTGGGTGGAGAGGTCACTTAAATAAAAAAAATATAAAAATAATGTAAATCTGGGAGCACCTGGGTGGCTCAGCCGGTTAAGCGTCTACCTTAGGCTCAGGTCATGATCTCAGGGTGCTGGGATCGAGTCCCACATCAGGCTCCCTGCTCAGCAGGGAGCATGCTTCTCCCTTTCCCCACTCCTCACTTGTGTTCTCTTATTCTCTCTCTCAAATAAATAAATAAAATCTTTTTTTTTTTTAAAGATTTTATCTATTTGATAGAGAGAGATCACAAGTAGACAGAGAGGTAGGCAGAGAGAGAAAGGGAAGCAGGCTCCCTGCTGAGCAGAGAGCCCGATGCCGGGCTCAATCCCAGGACCCCAAGATCATGACCCAAGCCGAAGGCAACAGCCCAACCCACTGAGCCACCCAGGTGCCCCGATAAATAAAATCTTCTAAAAAAATAAAGTAAATCTGATTAATGCACACAGAAAGGTTAAGTTACAGAGCTAAATTGCGGCAAAACTGGGATTCACATCCAGGTTCAGTGTAGATCTCTCTGAACCACAGAGAACTTTAAACAACAAACTGGTCCAAAGAACTAACGGTTCCTAAGTTTCTGATGCACAAATCTTAACCAACTGAGCCACCCAGGCGCCCTTCTGATGCACAAATCTTAAACAAGTTTTTCAGATCACAAAGTGTCCTGCGATAAAATAGTAAGAATACTGAGAAAAGGTAAGAAAATTTATATAAATGGAAGCTGTGCCTCTTTAAAGAAAAAGAAAATGTTGATAAGGGGGAGGGGGAGGGGGCAGGAAATTACATCAAAACCCTCTGTGCAAGCGAGCTCTCCAGTGGCCTCTTATCTAATCAGAACAGCAGCCAGAGTCCTGACAGGGCTTACAAGGCCCCGGAAGGCTACTTCTGTTCCTTCCCTCCTTGCTCTGCCCCCACCACACTGGCAGGTGTCATCACCCGAGGGGCTGTGCCTGGAACACTCGTCCTGAAGAGAGCTGTTCAGCTACCTCCTTCATCTCCTTCAGGCTTCATCTCCACATCATCTTATTGGAGAGGCCTTTCACAACCATTCACTAGAAATAATATGTCCACCACCACCAACAACAACTCCACATTCTTTCTTATGTTGTTCTACCCTGCATTTATCAGTCTGTTGTTTACTTGTACAGTACTATAGAAACATCATGAAGTCAGCTGCTTCCCCCCAACACCCATGATAATCCCAGCACCTAGAACATTACCTGGCACATATTAGGCACTAGATAAACATTTGCTGAATGAGTAAACAATGAAAGAGAAAAAAAATTTATGACTTATAAACTTACACGAACGCTTCTTTAAGGGAAAAAAACCAATAAACTGCCAAATGCCAAAATGAGTTAAATGCTTCAACACAGTATTTAAACATAGAGCACAAATCCACAGGACAATCAGCATGTGACACAGACCATATAGGATAGTAATAGAAATATATACAAATTACAATCCCGAGAAGATCTATAAATTGGTTATTTTATTTAGAAAACATACTGACAGGGGCACCTGGCTGGCTCAGGGAATGTAACTCTTGATCTTTGGGTTATGAGTTCAAGTCCTACGTTGGGTATAGAGATTACTTAAAAAAAAAAACTTAAAAAAAAACTGATATACAAAAATCAGAAGATTTTATGATAATGAAAGTAGAATTTCTATTCATTAGATTATTTTTTGTCCTGGAAAGACACTCGGGACCATAACATATAAAATAAGCAAACAAAAAAGCTAGTTGTACTAACTCAACCTTTAAAAAATTGTATTTCAACACACAGAGTAAAATCCTGATCTGAACATATGAACACCACATAAACAAAATGAGTTTCTTACAGAGAGAGCTGCATCTGGGGTAAGTCAGCTGAATTATATTTATGCATGAAATCTCTGGCCCATTTAGAAAATGAAGGAAGATACTCCTCTACTTCTTGTTTTATCTCTTCTTGATTCAGATTTAAGCGATACCTGCAAAATAAGAGATTAAACAAGTAAAAAAGTAAGTAAGAACCAAAATATCCAAATAAACAAGATATCCACCAACTAATTAATGGATATATAATGTGATATATATGGGCCACCTGGCTGCTTCAGCTGGTAGAGCACAGAGCGTGCGACTCGTGATCTCAGGAGTGTAAGCTCACGCCCCACACTGGGGAAAGAGTTTACTTAAAAATTAAGTAAATAGGGGCGCCTGGGTGGCTCAATGGGTTAAAGCCTCTGCCTTTGGCTCGGGTGGTGATCCCAGGGTCCTGGGATCAAGCCCTACATCGGGCTCTCTGTTCAGCGGCGAGCCTTCCACCTCTCTATCTGCCTGCCTCTCTGCCTACTTGTGATCTCTGCCTGTCAAATAAATAAATAAATAATCTTTTAAAAAAAATTAAGTAAATAAAATCTTTTTTTTAAATGTGGTGTATACATACAATGGAATATTATTCAGCCTTAAAACTGAAGAAAGCAGAGGCCTATCGGTCCTCCAAAAGAACTGGTTCAGCAGAGAAAACAATATTAGCAACCTAGTTCTGCCAAAATTGCTTTTCCTGAGCACAGTAGCAACCTCAAGCTGTAAGACGAGCTGAAATTCCTCAGGGGAGCAATTGCTGATACCAGAAAGCTCCAAATGATCACATATTCAGATGACCAGAGGCAAGGGTTATCCTTGCAAAAGCCTGCTTGAAATCTGGCCAAGTCCTTGGCTAATAGCTGGATGCCACACCAAGCACAAAGACCCCTGACACAGACATCGAATGTCACCACCTGCAGGCCCCAGCCACCTGGCTGTGTGGGGAGAGGCCTGAAGGCAAGGTGAGCAAGACCAGCGCTGCCCAATGTAGTGGGGGTTCCTGAGCCCTCGGGGAACACTGGACTGCTGTCCAGAGCCCTGCTCAGCCTGTTCTACAGGTACTGTCATCATGGTATACAGCCCATCGTGTATACCATGGCATATACTAATCTTAGAATCTACACACATCTAATAGGTGAATCCCAGTAAAAAGCATATGGATGCTGTCTGCACTAATCCTGCAACTTTTCTCTAAATTTGAAATTATTTCCAAATAAAAAGATTTTTTAAATGTTTTAAGGGCATATATTCTCTGTCCCCACAATTCTACTTCTAAGTATTTAAGCCAGATATATGCCTCAAAGGTATGAAATAAGGGATATATAAAGGTATTTTTTTAAAAGATTTGTTTATTTACTGGAGAGACAGAGAGCAAGAGAGGGAGGACGGGGGCAGAAGGAGAGGGAGAGAAAACCTCAAGCAAACTCCACGCTGAGCACGGATCCCAAGGCAGGGCTCAATCCCACGACTCCGAGATCATGACTTAAGCCAAAATCAAGAGTTGAAAGCTTAACCAGCTGGGCCACCCAGGGGCCCCTAAAGGTGTTTCTTACACGATTGCTAATAAAAGCAAAGACTGAAATGCCAGGGGGATACTTAAATAAATTACAGTACATCCATACAATGAAATATTACACCATTATTAATTAAAATTGAGACAGCTCAGGGGTGCCTGAGTGGCTCAGTCATTTGGGCGTCAGACTCTTGATTTCAGCTCAGGTCATGACCATGGAGTCATGAGATCAAGCCCCGCAGCAGGCTCAGCACTGGGCTGGGTGTAGAGCCTGTTTAAGTTTTTCCCTCTCCCTCTCCCTCTGCCCCTATTACCCCGTACCCATGCTCTCTCTCTCAAAAAAAAAAGCTCAGTAAGTACTACCAAGGAATGATCATCACATTTAACCTTTAAGTGCACAATAACATACATAGTATTCTACAATTTACCTAAAAAAAATATATATGTACACATACACACACACATATAAACACTTGAAATCTCTGTAAAATGACATACAAGAAACTGGTAACAGTGGTTTCCTTTGGGGCAACTGGATGGCTCTGTCGGTTAAGTGTCTGCCTTCAGCTCAGGTCATAAACCTAGGGTCCTGGGATTGGATCCCTCATCAGCCTCCCTGCTCAGCAGGTAGCCTGCTTCTCCCTCTGCCTGTTGTTCCCCCTGCTTCTGCTCTCTGTCAAATAAACAAAATCTTAAAAAAAAAAAAAAAAAAAAAAACCCAGTAGTTGCCTTTGGGAAGAGGAACTATGTGACGAGGAGGATGCAGGGAAAAAGGACTTACTTTGTACCAGAGAGCCTCTTCCACTCCCATAATAGGGTATATACAAATTTAAAACCTTTTTAGAAATAATCATTCATTATTTTAAAAAACATCTACACATTTGGGTAATCTTTTCCTAAATAACTTTCTCCAATCATTTTGGAGTCATTCTTCATTGTCATGATGTCCTTAGGTAAGTTCTTCCCAGTGTTTTATTTTTGACAGAGTAGACCCTTTAAATTTCCAAACCAGTCCATAGTGGTTATTTAACATCTTCTGCATTTAAATTCTCCCTTTTTAATTTTAGCCAAGTCACAGCAAAACAACATGTAACAGCCTGGTCTTTCCTGAAATTATTAAGATACTTAAGGTAGGATCTCCAAGCCTAGACTTTTATAGGTATTAATAAGAAGGTAAAGCATAGAAGATAAAAATCTGGGGGCACCTGGGGGGCTAAGGGGGTTAAGCATCCAACTCTTGGGGCACCTGGGTGGCTCAGTCATTAAATGTCTGCCTTCGGCTCAGGTTATGATCCCAAGGTCCTGGGATCGAGCCCTCCATCGGGCTCCCTGCTTGGCAGGAAGCCTGCTTCTCCCTCTCCCACTCCCCCTGCTTGTGTTCCCTCTCTCGCTGTGTCTTCTATCAGATGGATAAATAAAACCTTAAAAAAAAAAAGCATCCAACCCTTGATCCCAGCTCAGTCCTTGACCTCAGGGCTGTGAGTTTAAGCCCCATGCTGGGCTCCACACTGGAACCTGTATTTAAAAACAAACAAATAAATGTCTCAGTCAGTTAAGCAGCTGTCTTTGACTCAGGTCATGATCCCAGGGTCCTAGGATAGAGTCCCACATCAGCCTCCTTGCTAAGCAGGGAAGCTGCTTCTTCCTCTATGTCTGCCTATAGCTTCCCTACTTGTGCTTGCTCTCTCTGACAAATAAATAAATCTTTAAAAATCTATTCTAAGATCTATAATAGGGTAGAAGGACCTATGAGAGGGTAGAAAAGAACTTTCAACCTGTTGTTTTAGGGTCTGGGAATTTTTTTTTTTTTTTTTTGACAGACAGAGATCACAAGTAGGCAGAGAGGAAGGCAGAGACAGAGAGAGTGGGAAGCAGACTCCCCGCTGAGCAGAGAGCCCGATGTGGGACTCGATCCCAGGACCCTGGGATCATGACCTGAGCCGAAGGCAGAGGCTTTAACCCACTGAGCCACCCAGGCACCCCAAGGGTCTGGGAATTTTAAAAAATTTTTCTCTTGGGGTGCCTGGGTGGCTCAGTCAGTAAATGTCTGCCTTTGGCTCAGGTCGTGATCCCAGAGTCCTGGGATCCGACGGCATCTGGCTCCCTGCTCAACGGGAAGCCTGCTTCTCCCTCTCCCACTCCTCCTGCTTGTGTTCCCTCTCTCGCTGTGTCTCGCTCTGTCAAATAAATAAACAAAATCTTTTTTTTTTTTTTAAGATTTTGTTTATTTATTTGACAGACGGAGATCACAAGTAGGCAGAGAGGCAGGCAGAGAGAGAGAGGAGGAAGCAGGCTCCCTGCTGAGCAGAGAGCCCAATGTGGGGCTCGATCCCAGGACCCCAGGATCATGACTTGAGCCGAAGGCAGAGGCTTTAACCCACTGAGCCACCCAGGCGCCCCTAAATAAACAAAATCTTAAAAAAAAAAAAAAGTTTTCTCTTGATGGGATGGCTGACTGGCTTAGTCAGTAGAGCATGTAACTCTTGATCTTGGTGTGGTGAGTTTTCACCCCACACATGGGGTAGAGTTTACTTTAAAAAAGGGTCACTACAGCTTCCTGCTTGCACACTTTCTTAGACCCTTTAATCTGAAATAGCAGCTGCTGTGTTGTAGGAGAGACTCACATGGCAAGAAACTGAAGCCTCATGACAACAGCCATGACTGTTACCAGCTTGGAACCAGATCCTCCCTTCAAAGGACTGCAGCTCCAGGGGCGCCTGGGTGGCTCAGTGGGTTAAAGCCTCGGACTTCGACTCAGGTCATGATCCCATAGTCTTGAGATCGAGCCCCACATCGGGCTCTCTGCTCTGCAGGGAGCCTGCTTCCTCCCATCTCTCTCTCTCTGCCTGCCTCTCTGCCTACCTGTGATCTCTTGTCTGTTGAATAAATAAATAAAATCTTTAAAAAAAAAAAAAAAAAAAAAGACTGCAGCTATAAACAGGAGACCCTAAGCCCGAGCCATCCAGCTAATGCACCTCTGAATTCCTAACCTATAGATACTATAAGAAAATTGATTAGATATTTGTCATTAAGCCACTATGGTTTTTTTTTAAGCTACTAAGTTTTTTTGTGTTTTATTTGACACAGAGAGAGAGAGGGAGAGAGAAAGCGCGGGCGTGCAAGCGTGCACAAGCAGGGAAAGTGGCAGGCAGGGGGAGAGGAAGAAGCAGGCTCCCCGCTGAGCAGAGAGCCAAAGCTGGGGCTCGATCCCAGGACCCTGAGATCACAGCCCGAGAGGAAAGCAGATGCTTAACTGACCAAGGCACCCAGGCGCCCCTTAAGCTACTAAGTTTTGATGTGATTTGTTTCAGGGCAATGATCAATACAACACACAACAGGTATCACTGTGTGTTGATTAGGGTATGACAAAAAAAATTAAAACTCTGAAATGCCATAAACGAGTGTTGGCAAGAATATGGGGGAAAAAACCAAAAAACCCTTATGTACTATTGGTGAAAATGCAAACTGGTGCAGCCACAGTGGAAATAGTATGGAGGTTTCTCAAAAAAATTAAAAATATAACTACCCTTTGACCCTGAATCACACTACTGGGTATTTACCCAAAGAATTAAAACACTAATTCAAAAGGGTATACGCACCCCTATGCTTTTTTTTTTTTTTTAAAGATTTTATTTATTTATTTGACAGAGAGAGAGAGAGAGAGAGAAATCACAAGTAGGCAGAGAGGCAGGCAGAGAGAAGGAGAAGCAGGCTTCCCGCTGAGCAGAGAGCCCGATATGGGGCTTGATCCCAGGACCCTGGGATCATGACCTGAGCTGAAGGCAGAGGCTTTAACCCACTGAGCCACCCAGGCGCCCCGCACCCCTATGCTTATAGCAGGTTTTACAATAGACAAATTGTAGAAGCAGCCCAAGTGTCCATGGATAAGTGGATAAAGATAGCAAGAGAGCGCGTGCGCACACACACACAGACACACAGAGAGAAATATTATTCAGCCATAAAAAAGAATAAAATCTTGCCTTTTACAACAACATGGATGGACCTAGAGAGTATAACACTATTCGAAGGAAGTCAGAGAAAGACAAATACCATACAATTTCACTCATATGTGAAATTTAAGAAACAATCAAAAAAAAAAAAAAAAAACCCAACAATGGGAAAAAAAGGCCCTAACCCAAAACAGACTCTTAACTGTAAAGAACAAACTGGTTACCAGAGAGGAGGTGGGTGGGAGAATGGGTAAAATAGATGAAGGAGATTAAGACTCCACTTATCTCAATGAGCACAGGGTGATGTGTGGAAGTGCTAAATCACTACATTGTACACCTGAACTAATATAACACTGTATGTTAACTATAATGGAAGTATAATTAAAAACTTAATAAAGAAAAAAAGCTAAGTTACTTTATATATATATAACATTTCTATTTTAAAAAAGCAAAATATCTGTTTTACAGTAAAACCTTGACCAAGGCACAACCTCTCTGTGTATTTCTTCATTTATAATGGATCATATAAGATGACTAAAAGCACTGAACACAGGGCCTGACACACATCAGGGTTCTAAAATGTTTTTAGGAGGGGGTGCCTGGGTAGCTCAGTTGTTTATGCATCTGCCTTCAGCTCAGGTCCTGATCTCCAGGTCCTGGGATCGAGTCCCGTATTGGGCTCCTGGCTCAGTGGGAAGTCTGCTTCTCCCTCTACCTCCCCCGCCATTCCTGCTCTCTCCTCTTCTCACTGTCTTTCTCTCTCATATAAATAAATAAAATCTTCTTTAAAAAGAAATAAGAAAGAGGGGCACCTGGGTGGCTCAGTTGGTTAAACGACTGCCTTCAGCCCAGGTCATGATCCTGGAGTCCTGGGATCGAGTCACACATCGGACTCCCTGCTTGGCAGGGAGTCTGCTTCTCCTGCTGACCTTTCTCCACTCATGCTCTTTCTCTCTCAAATAAATAAATAAAAATTAAAAAGGAAAAAAGAAAAACAAAAGAAAAAATTTTTAGGACAATAGATCATATGGCATTAGTAAATCAGTTGTATTGCCATACAAATATGTGCCATTCTGGAACACATTTTTTCCATATAAACAGGGAAAGAGGTTACCACGTGACTCAGTGGGTTAAGCCTCTGCCTTCTGCTCAAGTCATGACCCCGGGGTCCTGAGATCAAGGCCTACATGGGGCTCTCTGTTCAGCAGGGAGCCTGCTTCCCCCCCCTCTCTGTCTGCCTCTCTGCCTACTTGTGATTTCTCTCTGTGTCAAATAAATAAATAAACAAATAAATCTTTTTTTAAATAAATAAATAAACTGGGAAAGAGAATTACATCTGGGAAAAAGTTTACGTCAACTAGTCTGGAAAACAAAATTACCCCTAAGAAAAATAATTCTGTGAAAAAACACAGTTTGTAATAAGAGTCACAAAGAAACAGCAGAATATGCCAACCTCTCTGCATGTAGTCACTCATAAAATGTCAACAATTAGCCATTTGTGGGTTTACGTATATTCTCTCCACCGTCATAAAAATTTTGCAAAATAGGTATTACCACCTTTTTCAAAATCTTTAGGTAACCTGTTCAAACCTAAAACTGGCAAAGCTAAAATTTAAAACTAGGTCCATCTGACTCCCAAACCCATACAATTTATAGTATGTCACATTTCTAGAAATAAAGCAAAATGTTTTTCACACTCTTGGAGAGCAGCTGGAGTCTACTGTGCATGTGTACAGATATTTTTAGCTCAAGAGTTTCTATTCTGCAATTTCAGAAGCTCTTCACAGAACTGCAGTGGGGTACTACAACCCTGAATTTGCATTCTAGTATTATTCTGATTTATATTTAATAGTCTAATAACGAAATACCTTATGGATTCCAGGAGAGAATTCTCTATAATAAAATAGTACCTATAACACATGTTGTAACTACTTACATTTCCTTGAGATGCCTTATTTCTTGAACAGTTTGAAAAGCAAATTCTTGTAGCTTTTCTGGAGCAAAGCTATTGCTTATTGCTTTTTGAAATACTTCATGAAGAACTGTACCAATCAGCATTTGGCGCGTGGCTGGATCAGAGCTCTAGTTAAAAAAAAAAAAAAATCATACATTTTATTTCAAAACATATTAACAGACACGATCCCATATTTATTACCTATCCTATGAAACCACCACAGCCAAAGTGCACAGGTGAGACAAATGTCAAAATATTTTTTTTTTTTAAAGATTTTATTTATTTATTTTTCAGAGAGAGAGGGAGAGAGAGCGAGCACAGGCAGACAGATAGGCAGGCAGAGGCAGAGGGAGAAGCAGGCTCCCTGACGAGCAAGGAGCCCGATGCGGGACTCGATCCCAGGACACTAGGATCATGACCTGAGCCGAAGGCAGCTGCTTAACCAACTGAGCCACCCAGGCGTCCCACAAATGTCAAAATATTAAATAACTTTTTTCTAGTGAGTAAAATTATAGATGACTTTCACTTTCTTTTTTTTTTTAAGATTTTATTTATTTATTTGACAGAGAGAAATCACAAGTAGATGGAGAGGCTGGTATAGAGAGATAGAGAGAGAGAGGGAAGCAGGCTTCCTGCTGAGCAGAGCCCGATGCGGGACTCGATCCCAGGACCCTGAGATCATGACCTGAGCCCAAGGCAGCGGCTTAACCCACTGAGCCACCCAGGCGCCCCTCTTTTTTTTTTTAATTTTTTTTAAATTTATTCGTTTGAGAGAGAAAAGAGTGCACAAGCAGGGGGAGAGGGAGAAGCAGACTCCCCATGAGCAGGGAGCCCAATGCAGGGCTGGATCCCAGAACCCTGAGATCATGACCTGAGCCAAAAGCACTCAACTGACTGAGCCACCCAGGCACCCAACTTTTACTTCCTTCTATTCAGAATTACTTGATTTTACAAGCATGTTCTTTTTTAATCAGTGATTTCCATTTTGAAAACACTAAAAATAACCTATATGAAAAATTTCAATGTATTCTCAAATGCTTAATGTATTATTTTCTAATTTCACTTTATAATCTACTCAAATAAAACCCAATGCAGCCATAGCTCATAAATTCATGTAAGTAAAAGATATTATCAAACATAAACTTCAGGGACGCCTGGGTGGCTCAGTTGGTTAAGCAGCTGCCTTCGGCTCAGGTCATGATCCCGGCGTCCTGGGATCGAGTCCCACATCGGGCTCCTTGCTCGGCAGGGAGCCTGCTTCTCCCTCTGCCTCTGCCTGCCTCTCTGTCTGCCTATGCTCCCTCTCTCTCTGACAAATAAATAAATAAAATCTTTAAAAAAAAAAAAAACAAAAACATAAACTTCAGGCGCCTTGATGGCTCAGTCGTTAAGCGTCTGCCTTCAGGTTGGGTCATGGGATTGAGCCCTGCATCAGGCTCTCTGCTCAGCAGGGAGTCTGCTTCTCCCTCTCACACTCCCCCTGCTTGTGTTCCCTCTCTCTCTGTGTCTCTCTCTGTCAAATAAATAAAATCTTAAAAAAAAAAAAAACCATAAACTTCAAACTTACAACAAAGATTTTTGACAAGGGAACTTGTCAAAAATGTTCCCTCCACTCAAAAAGAAACAGTATTTTTTAAAAAGACACCATATTTCTCAATTAATTCTATTCTTAGCCTAGACCTTCCTCTTAAAGATATAATAAAGCCACCAAGACATGCTTCAAAAATCTTAAAAATTTACAGAGGACTCTCTGTACTATTTATGCAAGTTCTTTGTGAGTCTTAAAGTACTTAAAATAAAAAGTTTTTAAGAATTAAAAAAATATTCAGGGCTAACTTATAAAATGTAATTAAAAGGGGCGCCTGGGTGGCTCAGTGGGTTAAGCCGCTGCCTTTGGCTCAGGTCATGATCTCAGGGTCCTGGGATCGAGTTCCGCATCGGGCTCTCTGCTCAGCAGAGAGCCTGTTTCCTCCTCTCTCTCTCTCTGCCTGCCTCTCTGCCTGCCTCTCTGCCTACTTGTCATCTCTCTCTGTCAAATTAAAAAAAAAAGAATGTAATTAAAAGACAAGTTGATAGCCCCTACCCACAAATGAAAATACAAAGCTGATTTTTTAAAACTACAATAATTGACAACTAAGACTATTAGGAAATGTCTATTTAGGGATTTTTTCCTTCTCTTTTTTTTTTCTTTTTGCTCAGCTGTATTTTTGGATTTCTATATACCTATAAATTGTATAATTTAAAAAATACCCTGAAAAGAAGAAATTCTTTAATAAATAAAACCCAGATTCTTCAACAAATGGCACTGAAGTAAAGAGGGTAAGTACAAGGTAAAACTAATATAGATTAAAAGAAACTTAGGAGACATACCAACCAAACATAATGCAAAAAAAATTTTTTTGGAAGAACCTGGCTGGCTCAGTCAGAGAAGCATGCAAATCTTGATCTTGGGGTTGTAGTTTCAAACTCTATGTTGGGATTAGAGACTACTTAAAAAAAATAAAATCTTGGGGCACCTGGGTGGCTCAGTGGGTTAAGCCTCTGCCTTTGGCTCAGGTCATGATCTCAGGGTTCTGGGATCAAGCCCCACATCAGGCCCTCCGCTCAGCAGGGAGCCTGCTTCCACACCTCCCCCTTTGCCTCTCTGCCTACTTGTGATCTCTGTCTGCCAAATAAATAAACAAAATCTTTAAAAAAAGAAAAATAATTTAAAAATAATAAAAAATAAAATCTTAAGGGGTGCCTGGGTGGCTCAGTTGCTTAAGCATCTGACCCTTGGTATCTGCTCAGGTCATGCTCTCACGGTCATGTGATCAAGCCCTGCAAAGGGCCCTCTGCACTCAGTATAGAGTCTGCTCCAGACTGTCTCTCCCTCCCATGTGCTCTCTTTCTCTCTCAAATAAATAAAATCTTTACAAAATAATAAAATAAATAAAATCTTTTAAAAAAAGAAGAAAAAGATCTTATTTGGATTCTGACTGATTCTAAGAAAACAACTAAATAAAAATATTTTCTTGGGGGGCCTGGGTGACTCAGTCAGTTAAGCGCCTGCCTTCAGCTCTGGTCATGCTCCCAGGCTCCTGGGATCAGTCTGCATCAGGCTCCCTGCTCAGCGGGGATCCTGCTTCTCCCTCTCCCTCTGCCTGCCACTCCCCCTGCTTGTGTTCTCTCTCTCCCTCTGACAACAATTTTAAAGCTTTTATTTATTATTTGAGAGAGAGAGAGCACAAGCAAGAGAAAGAGTATGAGCAAGGGGGAGGGGCAGAGGGAGAGAGAGAAGCAGACTCCCCACCAAGCAGAGAGCCCAATTCAGGGCTCGATCCCAGACCTCAATATCATGACCTGAACTGAAGGCAGACGCTTAATCCACTGAACCACCCAGGTCCCCCTAAAAAGATATTTTCAATAAAACACATTACAGGGGCGCCTGGGTGGCTCAGTCAGTTAAGCATCCAACTTTTGATTTCAGCTCAAATGACGATCTCAGGGTTGTGAGATGGAGCGTGTCTGGCTTGGCACTGAGCACAGAGCCTGCCTGAGATTCTCTCTCCCTTTCCCCCCACCCCCCAAACCCCGCAAGCACTCCCCTTCTCTCTAAACAATAATAATAAAAATAAGAAATAATAAAAAGACATTACAGAAAATTGAGCATTATATTAATTTAAGGAATTATGATTCCTTATATTATGTATGATAAAGATATTATATTTATATTTTAAAGATCTTCAGCTTTCATTTACTTGCAAAATAATAGAATTTTGAGAACAACAAAATGGATACATGGGAGTTTACTTAAAAAAAAAATAAAAAGTGTTATCAGGCGCCTGGCTGGCTCAGTAGGTTAAGTATCTGCCGTTGGTTTAGGTCATGATCCCAGGGTCCTGGGACTGAGCCCATCAGGCTCCCTGTTCAGTGGGAACCTGTTTCTCCCTCTCCCTCTGCGTGCCACTCCCCCTGCTTGTGTGCTCTCTTTCTCTCTGTCAAGTAAATAAATTTAAAAAAGAATTTTTTTTGAAAGTGTGAAAGTGCTCTGTAACTCTAATACCCGTAGAAACACCAGCTGTTAATATTATTCACCCTAAAAGTTTCACTCAGGACAGCTCTTCTCATACACCGAATACTACTGGCTATGCTTGTGCCAGAAATCAGCATGTCTGGATATAGAATCAAATATCCAAAATCTTCATCTATTATCCAAGTATCAGATAGGCAGTCTCCCTCCAAATGAATGATGTCCCCTGGCTCCACTGGTACAGAGCACCTACAAATAAAGCATAGTATACATAGTTTAGATTCCTACATTTAAACATATTAAAGAAGCCTCAAAAAGTAAACAAATATTTTATCTAAAGGAAGGGTATCTGTAAACTTTTGGGTCTTTCAAAAAAATCTAACACTAGGATGTAGTCTTTTGAATCTTCTCCTAGTCACTCTACTCCTTTCTACCTTTGAAATATACCTGAGAATACTCAGGGGTCTTCCTGAAATACCAAAAAGGAAAACTGCTTAATGTTAGCATCATCTAACGCAAAAGCTACCAAATCTTTAATAGTGTTAATACATCGCTCCAATTCCATAATTGGATTGTTTCAATAATAATTCTCTCATTCTTAAAACTTCTAGCATATCTGGTTTCTGTAAGTCCTAAGGCATGAAGCCAAACCCAATGTGTTAAGCATAAAATATTTATCATTTTTATCTGGACAAAAAGCCTAAATAGACAAAATTAGACCTCCACTTTCTCTGCATTTCCCCTTCACCCCTCACAAACCATACGTTGCTTGAGTAGAGAAATCTAGGGTTTAAGAATGTTCTAATACTGTAATTAGTTTTGCTCTTAGTGAAAAGCTGCAATCTTAAGACAAAAAGTACTGGGAAATTTTAGAAGTAGTCACTTAATAAGGACCTTTGTAATAAATTTTCAAATGACAATAAAAACCAAGTTTCAGAATAAGGAGCTTGAGATGCTGGGGTAACAAGCACAATTTCTACAAGAAATTAATTCAGGTTCATTTCTATTCCCTTTATTAACAATTAAATTATAGCAACATCCACACAAGCCAATGTGATGAGTTTTAAGATGGTCCCCTTACGCCAGATTAGTGCTCAAAGTAACACGAAAATTACCAGTCATTCCTAAGGATACACAGTTCTTTATTTTCTAGTGACTGGGAAGCAGTAATGATTAGGTGTTTTTCATGGGTTCCTTCTTCATTCTGTAAAATATTGACCGCTAACACCAAGTACCGGTTATCTATTCCTCCGTTCAAAACCATTTTAGAAATGGAAGCTTCCACCTTCTTCTGAAATCTGAAACATATACAAACAAAACTACTTTAATATAAAATAAGTCATCCAATTTCCTTTATCTACAAACCAACCTTCTCAATTTTCTAGGTTTGCTTCTTGTAGAAAGCTTATCACAATGATCATTAGCTAAATAGGTAAAAATTAAGAGACTAAGGGCATAGTAGAATTCCTATTAAAAAACTTCCCAGACATGGGCCACCTGGGTGGCTCAGAGTGTTGGGCCTCTGCCTTCAGCTCAGGTCATGATCTCAGGGTCCTGGGATGGAGCCCTGTATAGGGCTCTCTGCTCAGCAGGGAGCCTGCTTCCCACCCCACCTCTGCCTGCCTCTGCCTACTTGTGATCTCTCTCTCCGTTAAATAAATAAAAAAACTTAAAAAAAAAATTTAAAGGGGCTGAGTGGGTTAAGCCGCTGCCTTCGGCTCAGGTCATGATCTCAGGGTCCTGGGATAGAGGCCCACATCGGGCTCTCTGCTCAGCAGGGAGCCTGATTCCTCCTCTCTCTCTGCCTGCTTGTGATCTCTGTCTGTCAAATAAATAAATAAAATCTTAAAAAAAAAAAAAAATTTTTTTTTAAACTTCCCAGACGTAATGCCACTTAAAACATGCTTATGATATGGATTTTTCCAAACACACTCTTAGTTCTTAGGAGGAGCTCTCTGGGACATCCATAATCATGAAAATCAAGGATAAATTGAAAAATATTAAATAGGGACGCCTGGGTGGCGCAGTTGGTTGGACGACTGCCTTCGGCTCAGGGCGTGATCCTGGAGTCCCAGGATCGAGTCCCACATCAGGCTCCCAGCTCCATGGGGAGTCTGCTTCGCTCTCTGACCTTCTCCTCGCTCATGCTCTCTCTCACTGTCTCTCTCTCAAATAAATAAATAAAATCTAAAAAAAAAAAAAAAAAAAAGAAAAATATTAAATAACAAATTCCTACCACTGGTGCAAACCTTACCAAAGTACAAGCAAAAGGAAATGACTTGGACACTAACCCTTTTGTAAATGAAAGGGATATTTGTCAGGGAAAAGCATAGTGTGGGTGGTTTGCTGATGTCCTACTGTGAGCCACAGTCTTACATTAACCTTTAGGCCTCCTTAGAAATCACTACTCCAAACTACTATTTCATGAAGAAAATCCTTCTATAAAATTCAGTGAGAAACAACTAGCCCCTACCTCGCAGAGAAAAGCAAGCTTAATACTGTCATTTCGCTCATTCCTTCACGGAGTAACTCACACATTTCTTATTTATAACGGGCAGGTCAACTTCACAACACTTTTATCCATCAATCCTTAAGCCGCCTGAAAACTGCAGAATTCTCTAATCGTTATAGAAAACACTAAGTCCCTCGTTAGTCTTTCCAGTTTGACTGCAGTCTTTGTCAGTGACAGTACAACTGAGTCCAACGTCGTTACCTCTATAATTCTAACACCCAACCCTCGGCTCTCTTACTCTGTAATCGCCTCATTCACCTACTTCAGGAGGCCTCAGGCCATGAATTTCCCGGCGTCGGCTGGGACGCCTTAAGGATTTCGCAAAGAATAATGCTGATCAAAACCCAAAATGCAAAGATCCGTCAACAATAATTAGTATCATTATTAATTGAAAATAATTCCACACCATGATTATGGGTCAAGTTGATCTGACTAGTCCAAGCTGAGGATAGAGAGCTCTCCTGGAGCAAGTTTCCCCGACTTAAACCTAGAGGAAAGCATCTACAGTTGCAACTTCCCTTTATGAGGGCGTTTAAGGTGCCTGGCCCTCCCCGAATTCGGGTAAGTGATACCTAAAGAAAGAAATGAACCGTTAAGGGAGCCGTCTCTGGGCTCTGGCCCGAGCGCGGCCCCAAAGAGAATACTATGAAGCGGACCCCAGCTTTGCAAACTCACCGGGAGCCCCGAGTGGGGTCCTTTAACCCGGAGCCCGGCTCCTCAGAGGCGCGACTGCGGCCTCTCCCGCTCCTTCCTTTCAAATCTCCCGCCGGGCTCCCAGACCCTCCCTCCGCTCCGCTCACCGCTCCGCCGGCCGCTCAGCCTCTTCCCCGAGACTCTTCTTCAGCAGCTCCAGTTCTTCCAGTTGCGCCATGGCAAGCGCGGAAAATGCAAACTGTCGCCAGGTAAAATCAGAAAAACCCAGCAGCTCCGACGACAAAAAAAGAAGCGCGAGTTTGGGAGGCGCTGTGCGCATGCGCCTTTCCGCGGTGGCCCCAAGGGACCTGCGCGAAAGAGCCCCCTCCCGGCCTGGCGCTTCCACGCGGAGCCCCCCACTCGGTGGCGGGAGTCTGAACAAAGTCTTTACTCCCTTGCTTTCGGCTTTCGTAGACGAGGAGTCTCCTAATCTGGCCCAGACTAAGTGCTCCCGCTCTTTCTCTTAGACACGCCAATCCTTGCTCAACTCACACTTTTAAAATCAATTGTCCAAACCCAGCCGTCCCTTGTTAGCTTGCAGAATTTTCCAATTTGGGGGGAAACAACCTCCCCTCTTTCTTTCTTTTTTTTTTTTTCCTTTTTTCTTTCTTTCTTTTTTTTTTTAGAGAGAGAGAGAGAGCACGGGGGCGCGGGGGCGAGCAGGGGAGAAGCGGACTCCGGGCTGAGTAGGGAGCCCCAGGCAAGCTGGATCTCAGGAGCCTGGGATCTTGACCTGAGTGGAAGGCAGGCAGAGGCTTAACCAACTGGGCCACCCAGGTGCCCCTGCCTTTGTTGTTTTTGTTTTGTTTTGTTTTTTAAACATTCATTCATTCATTCATTTATTTATTTGACAGAGATTACAAGTAGGCAGAGAGGCAGGCGGGGCGAGGGATATAGACTCCCTGCCTAGCAGAGAGCCCAATGCGGGGCTCCATTCATGGACCCTGAGATCATGCCTGAGCTGAAGGCAGAGGCTTAACCCACTGAGCCACCCAGGCGCCCCTCTTCTGGTTTAAGATTGATTTATTTTATAAGGAGAAAGAGCTTGCGGGAGCATGAGCAGGGGGAAGAGCAGAGGGAAAATAGATACAGGAGCCCCAGGTGGGGCTGAATTTTGAGACCACCCAGGAGCCCCTCCTCCTCTTTTTTTTTTTTTTTTTTAATGTGGAAAACTCATTGAGAAAATAGAAGCTGTCAGATAAGAACTTCCTCATCAAGCCACAACTAAATCTATAAAAGTACTAATATCTGTACTTGTCTTATAACCTATTTCCACTTTTTTCAACAGTAGACAAAGTCCATACTGATCAATGAACCACCCTACTTGTACTCCTTCTCAAGGGCATTGCTTCTTCATCTATGACATCATTGGGTTTAGATATTAGTTTAATTTTGCAAAGTTTTTAAGGGACATTTGGGTGGCTCAGTCCATTAAGCCTCTGCTTTAGGCTGGGGTCATGGTCCCGGGTCCTGGGATGGAGCCCTGGATGAGAGCTCCTTGCTCAGCAAAGCTGCTTCTCCTCTTCCTCTGCCTGTCTCTCTGCCTACTTGTTCTCTCTCACTCTCTCTCAAATAAATAAAATCCTTTTTAAAAAAAATTTTAAAGGGTTTTATTTATTTGTCAGAGAGAGCGTAAGTAGGGGGAACAGAAGACAGAGGGAAAAGCTGGCTCCCTGCTTCTCCCTGCAGAGGCTTAATTGACTGAGCCACCCAGGCTTCCTTAACCCCCAAAAGAATCTTCAAAAAAATAATATACTAGGGAATATTTCTGAATGAAATGTGTTAAAAATAATAAAATAATCACCTCATAAAGCTATTATCCAATTTTATTTTATCACAGTTTTTTTAAGATTTGGGGGCACCTCGGTGGCTCAGTTGGTTAAGAGTCTGCTTTCAGCTCAAGTCATGATCCTGGAGTCCCGGAATCAGGCGCTATAACGGGCTCCCTGCTCACCAGGGATTCTGCTTTCTCTCTGCCCTTCACCTGGCTCATGCTCTCTCTGGCTCTTGCTCTCTCTCAAGTAAATAAATAAAATCTTCTAAAAATAACAATTTTTAGAAGACTTTATTTTTTTAATTATTTTTTTCTCATACCCTCTAATATCCACCACCCAGCCACCCCATGCCTCCCAACACCCTCCCCAGAAGATTTTATTTTTTAAGTAATCTCTAAACCCAGCATGAGTCTCAAACTCATAACTCCAATGTCAAGATTCAAATGCTTGTCTGATTGAGCCAGACAGGTGCTCCCATTATACAATTTTATTTATTGTTATTTTTAAAGATTTTTATTAATTGACAGAGAGAGAGAGAGCACAAGCAGGGGGAGCAGCGGGTTCCCCACTGAGCAAGGAGGTTGATATGGGACTTGATCCCAGGACCCTGGGATTATGACCCAAGCTGAAGGCAGATGCTTAATCAACTGCGCCACCCAGGTATCCTGCATCATCCATTTTTTTTTTTTTAAAGATTTTATTTATTTATTTATTTGACACAGAGAGAGAGATCACAAGTAGGCAGAGAGGCAGGCAGAGAGAAAGGAGGAAGCAGGCTCCCTGCTGAGCAGAAAGCCCAATGCGGGGCTCAATCCCAGGACCATGACCTGAGGCCCAACCCACTGAGCCACCCAGGTGCCCCTCCCATCATCCAATTTTAAAATAATCTTTATCAAAAGTTACTTTTGGAGCAGGTGCCTGGGTGACTCAGGCAGTTGAGTGACCAACTCTTGATTTTGGCTAACATCATGATCTCAGGGTCCTGGAACCCAGCGCTCAGGGAAGAAGAGTCTGCTTCTCTCCTTCTCCCCCTCCCCAGCTTGTGCTGGTGCTCACACTCTCTCTAAAACAAGTAAATCTTAAAAAAAAAAAGAAGAAGAAGAAGAAGAAGAAGAAGAAAGAAAGAAAAGACTTTTAAAAAAAAGTTGTTTAAGGATGCCTGGGTGGCTCAGCCCTTAAGCCTCTACCTTCAGCTCAGGTCACAATCCCAGGGTCCTGGAATTCAGTACCAAATTGGACTTCTTGCTCATCTGGTAGCTTGCTTCTCCCTCTGCTGCTCCCCCTACTTGAACCCTGCTGTCTCTCTTTCTCTGACAAATTAAAAAAACAAAACAAAACAAACTTTTAAAAAATAAACAATTAAAAAGTTATCTTTTAAAAAAAAAAGTTATCTTTTACATTTATGTTAATTCATACAAAAATTATGAGAAACTTCTTGAAAAAAATGGAAAATGCTCACCTGGAATAGATAGAGATTTTTTTTCTTTTTTTTTTTTTTAACATTTTATTTATTTATTTGACAGACAGAGATCACAAGTAGGCAGAGAGGCAGGCAGAGACAGAGAGGGAAGCAGGCTCCATGCTGAGCAGACAGCCCAATGTGGGGCTCGATCCCAGGACCCTGGGATCATGACCTGAGCTGAAGGCAGAGGCTTTAACCCACTGAGCCACCCAGGTGCCCCTAGATACAGATTTTCTATCTGTGATGCCACATTTAGCTGTTTTCCTCCAGCCTCACAGGCCCTCCTCAGTCTCCTTTACTATCTCTTCATTTTCTGCCCAATCTCTAAACACTGAAAATCTCAGAGGTCAGTTCTGAACAAATTTCTCTATCGACCAGCTCCCTAGGTTATTTCACCTATGCTCATGGCTTTAAATACCATCTCTATCCTGCCAATTCTCAAATTCATATGTATCAACTGGGCTTTTACTCTGAATTCAAAAATCCAACTATATACTTGATAGCTACACTTTGAAATATTTAGGGGTGGAGGGGAAGTCTTTCATTATAACGTGGCCAAAATGGGATTTTTCATTTTCTCGACAGACCCATTATTCTTCCCAGTAATAGCACTCTCTACCCAGAATATAAGGCCAGAAACCCAGAAGTTCTCCTGATTCCCTTCTGTTACCACCCACATTCAATCCCTAGGCAGACCCATAGATTCAGCCTTTAAAACTTTCTTAAATCTCTTCATGCCTTTCTGTCTCCAAGGTCACTATTCAATCATTATCTCTATTGTAAAAAACTTCAGCACACTTAAATGTGTTTCCACACTTGGCTCTCTGCAATTCAGTCCCTTTTCCCAATATTTAAAAAAAATTTTTTTTAATTTAATGTAAGTTTTATATGTAAAGATTTAAAGTTTACATTTTAAAAATGCACATCAACTGTGTACCAGTTGATGAATTTTGACAAATGAGTTTAATTCAAACCCCTACTAAACAAAGAATGTGTTATCATCACTCTAGAAAGGTCTCTCATGCCCTTTTTCAAGCAATTCCTACATTCATCCCTGCTAGAGAGGTAACCACTAGTCTGTTTTTGTTCTTTGTTTTCCACTACAGATTAGATCTGTCTACCCTAGAACTCCACATAAATGGAATCATATGATACACACTATTTTCTGTCTGGCATGTTTAGTCATTTCTATACCTTTCAATATAGTATGTCTGTTCAAATCCTTTATCTATTCTTTTTTTTTATTGCGTTGTTCTTGGGGTGCCTAGCTAGCTTACTCAGTAGAGCATGGGACTCTTGATCTCATGGTTGTGAGTTCAAGTCTCATGTTGGGTAGAGAGATTACTTGAAAATAAAATCTTTTTTAAAAGTTAAAATAGGGGTGCCTGGGTGGCTCAGTCGTTAAGCCTCTGCCTTCAGCCCAGGTCATGATCCCAGGGTGCTGGGATCCAGCCCCACACCGGGTTCCCTGCTCAGCTGGAAGCCTGCTTCTCCCTCTCTAACTCCCCCTGCTTGTGTTCCCTCTCTCACAGTCTCTCTCTCTCTCGCTCTCTGTCAAATAAATAAATAAATAAAATCTTTTTTATAAAATCAAAAAGTTAAAATAAATTTGCATTGTTCTTTTATTATTAAGTTACAGAGATTCTTTATATTCTAGATGCAAGACTTTTGTTGCATAAGTTTGCAAGGATTTTCTCCCAGTCTGTGGCATGCATATTCATCAATTTTTTTTTAAGATTTTATTTTTAAGTAATCTCTACACCCAGTGTGGGGCTCAAACTTACAACCCCCAGATTAAGAGTCACATGCTTTTCTAACTGAGCCAGCCAAGCACCACACTTATTCATCTTCTTAATAAGATCTTTAGACATAGAGAAGTTTAAGTCTTTCTGAAGTCTAATTTGTCCATGTTTCTTCCATGCTTTTTGCTGCCTGTGGCCTAAGGAGTCTTTCCTAACCCCTAAGTAATGAAGATATTCTCCTGTTTTCTTCTTGAAGCTTGATTGCTGTATATTTCATTTTGGTTCATAATCCATCTCAAATTAATTTGTGTGTGTGGTACAAGGTAGAAATTGAATCTCCTGGGGTACCTGGGTGGCTCAGTGGGTTAGGCCGCTGCCTTCGGCTCAGGTCATGATCTCAGGGTCCTGGGATCGAGTCCCGCATCGGGTCTCTGCTCAGCAGGGAGCCTGCTTCCCTTCCTCTCTCTCTCTGCCTGCCTCTCCGTCTACTTGTGATTTCTCTCTGTCAAATAAATAAATAAATAACCTTTAAAAAAAAAAAAAGAAATTGAATCTCCCTTACCCACTGTGTGCATATCCAGTTTTTCCAGCAGCACTTGTTGAAAAGGCTTTCCTTCCCCATTGGATTGCTTTGGCACCCTTAAAAAGTCAAATGACCATGTAAGTACAAGTCTGTTTCTGCGCTCTCTACTCTGTTCTTTTGATGTTTATTGATCGTTATGCCAGTTCCTCAATGTTATAATTACTACAGTTTTATAGTAAGTCATATGGTCAAGTGGTGATGCCTTTGTTCTTTTTTAAGATTGTTTTGGGCATTCTAGATGTTTGAGTTCCTATACAGATTTTAGAATCAGATTGTAAATTTCTAGAAAAGAGCCTTCAGAGGGCTGGGGGACTGGGACCTGGGTGGCTCAGACAGTTAAACGTCTGCCACTCAGGTCTTGATCCTAGGGTCCTGGGATTGAGTCCCACCTGGGGCAGCCTACTCACCAGAGAGCCTGCTTCTCCCTCTCTTCCCTGCTCGTGCTCTATCTCTGCCTCACGCTCTCTCTCAAATAAATACATAAAATCTTTAAAAATAATAATAGAAAGAGCTTACAGGAATTGTGATTGAGATTGCATTTGATCTATACATCAACTTGGAAAAATTAATTTCTTTACACTATAGTCTTTTTTTTTTATTTTTTTTAAAGATTTTATTTATTTATTTGACAGAGAGAAATCACAAGTAGGCAGAGAGGCAGGCAGAGAGAGAGAGAGGGAAGCAGGCTCCCTGCTGAGCAGAGAGCCCGATGCAGGACTCGATCCCAGGACTCCGAGATCATGACCTGAGCCGAAGGCAGTGGCTTAACCCACTGAGCCACCCAGGCGCCCCTACACTATAGTCTTCTGATTCATTAACATGGGTTATCTCTCCATTTATACAGATCTTTAGTGTCTCTTAGCAACATTTTGTAATTGTCAGTTTAGAGCTCTTGCACATCTTTTACTAAGTTGAAATGTTTTATGTATTATAAATTGTTTTTGATGTATTATAAATTAAATTGTTGGGTCACCTGGGTGGCTCAGTGGGTTAAGGCCTCTGCCTTCTGCTGGGATCAAGCCCTGCATCAGGCTCTCTGCTCAGCAGGGAGCCTGCTTCCTCCTCTCTCTTTGCCTGCCTCTCTGCCTACTTGTGATCTCTGTCAAATAAATAAAATCTTTCTTTTTGATTGTTTTTTCTTGGGCTCCTTTTTTTAACTTACAGATTTTATTGTTTTTTAAAGATTTTTTTTAAAGTAGTCTCTATACCCCAAATGGGGTTTGAACTTAAAACCCCAAGATCGAGAGTCACATGCTGTACTGATTGAGCTACCCAGGTACTTTAAAGGTTGTTCGGTTTTTTTTGTTTTTGTTTTTGTTTTTTAAGATTTATTTACTTATTTGAGAGAGAGAGGGCATGAGTTTGTGGGGCAGAGAGAGGGAGAGAGAATCCTCAAGCCGACTCTAAGCATGGAGCACAATGCCGGGCTGGATCTCATGACCCTGAGATCACAACCTGAGCCAAACCCAAGAGTCAGATGCCTAACTGACTGCGCCACCCAGGTGCCACTAAAGATTTTATTTTATTTTATTTTATTTTATTTTATTTTATTTTTTTGACAGACAGAGATCACAAGCAGGCAGAGAGGCAGGCACAGAGAGAGAGGAGGAAGCAGGCTCCCCGCCGAGCAGAGAGCCCAATGTGGGACTCGATCCCAGGACCCCGAGATCATGACCTGAGCCGAAGGCAGCGGCCCAACCCACCGAGCCACCCAGGCGCCCCAAGATTTTATTTTTTTAAGTAATGTCTATACCCAATGTGGGGCTCAAATTCACAACCCACACAAGACTTCAATGCTCCACCAATCGAGGGAGCCAGACACTCCTGAATTTTTTTTTTTAAGATTTTATTTATTGGGCGCCTGGGTGGCTCAGTGGGTTGAGCCGCTGCCTTCGGCTCAGGTCATGATCTCAGGGTCCTGGGATCGAGTCCCGCATCGGGCTCTCTGCTCAGCGGGGAGCCTGCTTCCCTCTCTCTCTCTCTCTCTGCCTGCCTTTCCATCTGCTTGTGGTATCTCTCTGTGAAATAAATAAATAAATAATCTTAAAATAAAAAAAAAAAAAAGATTTTATTTATTTATTTGACAGACAGAGATCACAAGTAGGCAGAGAGGCAGACAGAGAGAGAGGAGGAAGCAGGCTCCCTGCTGAGCAGAGAGCCCAATACCGGGCTTGACCCCAGGACCCTGGAATCATGACCTGAGCCAAAGGCAGAGGCTTTAACCCACTGAGCCACCCAGGCACCCACTGAATTTTTTTTTTAAGTAAGCTCTATGCTCAGTGTGGGACTTGAACTCACCACATTGGGATCAAGAGTCGCAGGCTCTACAGACTGAACCAGCCAAGTACCCCTAAACGAAATTGCTTTTAAATTTTTTTTTCAGGGGCACCTGGGTGGCTCAGTCATTGGGCATCTGCCTTCGGCTCAGGTCATGATCCCAGGGTCCCGGGGTCAAGCCCTGCATCAGGCTCCCTGCTCTGCAGGAGGCCTGCTTCTCTCTTCCACTCCCCCAACTTATGTTCCCTCTCTTACTGTCTCTCTCTGTCAAATAAATAAACAAATCTTTTTAAAAAATTGCTTTCGAATTGCTTCCTGATAGTGAATCAAAGTATATATATTTTAGGGGCACCTGGCTGGCTCACTTGGTGGAACATGCAACTCTTGATCTTGTGGTTGTGAGTTCAAGCCCCACATTGGATGTAGAGAGCACTTAAAAATAAAATCTTTGACAGAAGCAGGCTGCAAATAAAAATGAAAATAAAATCTTTTTTTAAAATGTATATTTTTACATTTACTTTATATTCTGAGATATAAATTCACTTATAATTTCTCGAAATTGTGCTATAGGTCCATTAAGACTTTCTACATAAATAATCATGTCATCTACAAATAGAGGGAGTTTTACTTCTTCCTTTCTGCTCTTTATGCTTTTTATTTCATTTTCTTACCTATGTTCATTGGTTAAATAGAAGTTGTGACACTGGGTATCCTTACCTGCTCTTAGGAGGAAAGCATTCAATATTTCACCATGAAGTATGATGCTAGCTGTTGGGTTTTCATGGGTAACTGTTACAGTTATCTAATACTACATAAAAACAAAACAAACTGGGGCGCCTGGGTGGCTCAGTGGATTAAAACCTCTGCCTTCAGCTAAGGTCATGATCCCAGGGTCCTGGGATCGAGCCCCGCATCGGGCTCTCTGCTCGTGAGGAGCCTGTTTCCTCCTTTCTCCTCTCTCTCTGCCTGCCTCTCTGCCTACTTGTGATCTCTGTCTGTCAAATAAATAAATAAATAAATAAATAAAATCTTTAAAAACAAACAAACAAACTTCCCAAACTTAGTGTCTTAAAACAACAATAATCTTTTTTAGTTTGTGAAATTTCAATTTGGACAGAGCTCAGTGGGGAAACCTTGTTTCTGTTCCACAAAGCCATCAGCTGGGACTGAAGAACCTGATTTGAAGATGGCTTACTCAAATGGCTGGTAAGTTGAGGCTGGCTATAAGTTTCTCTGCAGAGGCTGCTTGGCTTCCTCATAGCATGGTGGCTGGATTCCAGGAGCAAGAATTCCAAAAGAAGCTATTTCAGCACTGTGACATAACCTCAAAAGTCACATAGCCTTACTCCCACTGTAGTCTTAGGTGCACCAAGCCAAATTTAAGAGGTGAACATAGTCTCTCTCTCTCTCTCTTTTTAAAAGCTTTTATTTATTTGACAGAGAGAGAGACAGCGAGAGAGGGAACAAAAGCGGGGGGAGTGGGAGAGGGAGAAGCAGACTTCCTGCTGAGCAGGGAGCCCCATGTGGAGCTTGATCCTAGGACTCCCGGATCATGACCTGACCAGAAGGCAGACGCTTAAAAACTGAGCCACCCAGGTACCCCACATAGTCCTTACCTCTTGATGGGACGAGTGTTAATGACACATGAGAAGGAGCAGGTGAGATGAAATGTATTGTTGGAAAATGTAATCTGACAAAATGCCCTCTATCAGATTGAGGAAGGTCTCTAATGTTACTGGTTTATATAATGAATCCATAGTGAATTTTCCAACTACTTTTCCTGCATCCATTTAAGGATTTTCTCTTTTATGCTGTTATTACTGGAAATCACACTATTGACTTTAGATTATTAAACCATTTGGTAATCCTAGGATAAATTCAACTTGATTATGCTATAATAAACTTTTTATGTATCACTGGGTTTAATTTGCTAGTATGTTACCTACTTTATTTATTTTTTTTTTAAAGTAATGTCTACACCCAACTCATGACCCCAGAACCAAGAGTTGCATGCCTGATTTGCTACGTTGTTAAGAATTTTCCATCCTTACTTTTGAAAGACACTGTCTGTATCTTTCAGTACCGAACTCTTTAATTTCAGCTCAGGTCTTGATTTCAGGGTTGTCTTTTCAATTGTTCTTCCTATGTGCCTTATTTCTCCCCACTGAACATAAAGTCTCCAAAAACATGGACTGAGCCATCCTTCTTCAATAAACATCATTGGGCATCCATTATGGCGCCTCACCCTGTCCTCCTTGTAGGGGATGAAGGCAGAGCTCAACCCTTGAGAGAACCAACTCAGGGGACATAGGTAAACAAGCAGTTACCATAAAGTGTAGGACATACTCTATTAGAGAAATACCTGACGTTAGATGCTACTGGACATCCAAATCAGACTGAAAGTACAGCTAACAGACTTCCCAAGGTAAGCTATCCATAATGCTAATAATGCCTGACACACAACAGGTGCTGAACAAATGGATGTTGAATACCCAGAGGGGAAAGAGGGTAAGATACCCTTGTGAGCTAGGAGTGGTACCTCACTTATCAATCCCTATGGTCTGTCCCATTCTATAGATCAAAGGGCTATTCCCACAAAAGGCAGGAAGAGTAACAGTGGAAATCAAAACAGAAACAGTCAATCCTCAGTGGAAGATAACCTGGCAAGATACACTTTGGGTCATCAATCTGAAATAAATCAAATAAATATAGTCATTATTTTAAATACTCTTACATTCTAACTACTTATGTTTAGCATTTGTGCTTCAATGAGGTGAATAGTTTTTTTAAATTTAATTTTATTTTTTCAGTGTTCCAACATTCATTGTTTATTCACGACAATGAACAATTTTTTTAATAATGGGAACAGTTAAAAAGGAGAAATAATGGCCAAAATACAAATAAAATTTATTTTTAATATCCTATGTATTCTATAATAGACATAGAATGCAAATTTTTATTTAAAAAAATATTTGCAGTCCTCTTTTATTGATAACATAACTGAGATACTTATTTCATACATTTAAATTATCTTGAGATTTGATAACAATATTTAGCTACAATGTAGCCCAGAAACGAAAATATACAAAATAGTTTTAAGAACACATGTATTTCTACTTGTGGGTACACTTACAAATCATACAAAGATACATATTCATTTTAAAATAAAGACTTTGAAAATGAAACCAGTTCATCTAAATTTTACCAAGTTATGACAAAAAAATCTTTTATGCAAACAAAATTAAAACTGAAGCAGAAATAACACTTTCAACTTAGTTTTCTAACACATCAATTAGATGGTAACTAGACTTACTGTGATGATTATTTTGCAGTAAATACAAATATTGAATCATTACATTGTGCACCTGAAACTAATATATTGCTATATGTAAATTTTACCTCAATAGAAAAATTATAAAGTTAGAACAATTAAAATAGTTTGCATTGATCAAAAAGAATCACATCAATTCTACAAATCACTACTTCTGAGGACAGAACCATAATTGTTCCCTTCTCATTTCTGTCATGCTTACAATAAAAGATAAAAGGTAATCAAAACACAGTAAATGGAATTCTTATATTTTAAACCATTTTAACATAAAGAATAGTAATTAAATCATGTCTTACATTTCTACTTAAGGTTATATTGCACTAAAATTATTTTACATGGAAGAACTAGTTGATGTATCATGACAAAATACCTTACATTCTTTGACATACACATCTTATATTAATGGATATTTCACAGTCCACTTAAATAAATTTTCTAGTGTATACCAAATCACCTAACAAAGACAAATTTATAATGCTAATCTGTTTTGAGAGCAAAGATATTCAGTATTTATTATTACTGCCTTTGGGAAATACATTGACTTTTAGAAACAAATATAAGTCAGTCATAGTACCTAGTACCTAGTAATAACATTTGAGCAATACCTGAAAATTCTTCATTTATTGTTGAGTTTCTTCAAGGCTAATTTTTAAATACAACATTTATTTTATTTAAAAACAAAGAGAAAAGTGTCAGTCCCTTTATGCAGTGGAGCAGAATTATGAGAAAAGAGATAATGAGAATAATCTTCAATGCTGGCATCTAAACTACATATTTGTAAGGTTTTTTTTTTTTATTTTCTTATTTTTAGTAATCTCGACACACATAGTGGGGTTCAAACTTATGATCCCGAGATTAAGAGTCACATGCTTTTCTGGGTGGGCCAGCCAAGTACCAACACCCCAAGCTATGTTTTACATAACTTAAAAATTCAGTTTTCACCATTCTGCTGCAATATAACCAAGCCTATTTATTATAATCATAATAACCAATCGTAGAGTCTTTGAAAATCATGATTATAATTAAAACTTGGAATTAAAGCATGATAAAGCTAATGGCAACCTCTTAAATCCCATTTTAAGTTAGTTCTACTTCCAAGTAACACTTTAAAATAGTTTCAAATAACCTAACTGATTAGCCAGCATCAGCTTAGGAATTTTTTTCAGTGTTCTAAGGTATAACATTTGGCATCAAAAAGCACAGTAAGCACTTCTGATTTGTGACGAATAGAAAAAAAAAATCAAGTACTAAAAAACCAGTGGTTCCTGTGACAAGGCAAATATCCCCCTTCAAGTAATGTTCCTCCCAAAATTAAAGTAACATTTTGTTTCTCCCTCTGAGATTTTATTAAGAAAAAGAAAACGTGATTTTCATTAGTTGAGGTGAAAAAACTGCTTCATAAGTTCATATGTTGTGAAAGCCACTGCTTGAGAGGGAACACAGCGAATGTAATTAAGAGATAAACCACGATATAATCCTTTTCGAATTCCATGGTGTCCATAGACATACTTCATAGTCTCCCACATGGTACTGAAAGATAATGATTAAATGATAAAACCGTTATACCCACTCATGAAGACACAATTTCAGGAACCATAATAGCATTTTTAAAAAAGATTTTATTTCTTTGATAGAGAGACACAGCATGAGCGGGATCAGAGGGACAAACAGACTCCCCGCTGAGCACCATGCCTGGATGGATACAGGGCCCAATTCCAGGACCCTGACATCATGACCTGAGCCAAGTCAGATGCTTATCCAACTGAGCCACCCAGGCGCCAACCCTCCCATACAGCATTTTTTTTTTTTAAAGATTATTTATTTATTTATTTGTCAGAGAGAGAGAGAGAGAGATGACAAGCAGGCAGAGATGCAGGCAGAGAGAGGAGGAAGCAGGCTCCCTGCTGAGCAGAGAGCCCGATGCGGGGCTCGATCCCAGGACCCTGGGATCATGACCTGAGCCGAAGGCAGCGGCTTAACCCACTGAGCCACCCAGGTGCCCCAACAGCATTTTTTTTTATTTGATACAGAGAGAGATCACAAGCAGGTAGAGAGGCAGGCAGAGAAAGAGGGGAAACCAGGCTCCCTCCTGAGCAGAGAGCCCTATGCAAGGCTCTATCCTAGGACCCTGAGATCATGATCTGAACCAAAGGCAGAGGCTTAACCTCCTAGTCACCCAGGCACCCCATAACAGCATTTTTTTGGGGGGGGCAGAGAGAGAGATCACAAGTAGGCAGAGAGGCAGGCAGAGACAGAGGGGGAAGCAGGCTCCCTGCTGAGCAGAGGGCCCGATGCGGGGCTCGATCCCAGGACACCGAGGTCATGACCTGAGCCTGAGCGAAGGCAGCGGCTTAATCCACTGAGACACCCAGGTGCCCCAACAGCATTTTTAAAAGAAGCCAAAATGCCGTATTAAATAGCTTTTGGAAGGCAAGTGTAAAAACAAGCTGAAAATAATAATAAAAAAATTTTAAGGGGCGCCTGGGTGGCTCAGTGGGTTAAAGCCTCTGCCTTCAGCTCAGATCATGATCCCAGAGTCCTGGGATGGAGCCCCGCATCAGGCTCTCTGCTCAGCAGGGAGCCTGCTTCCCCCCTCCCGCCACCTTCCTCTCTGCCTACTTATGATCTCTCTGTCAAATAAATAAATAAAATATTTAAAAAACAAACAAACAAACAAAAACCCCACCAAGCTAAAAATTCACAATAAAGCAGCAATTCATTCCAAACAAGTACAAGCATTATATACAGAACTGCCAGGCTCATTAGTTCAATCTAATTTGTTTGGACTATGTCTGTAATATTTACTGGCAACACTATCTCATAATAATATCTGGACAACTAGTAAGACCATAGTCCTATTTCCCTACTCACTTTAAACATTACATTTCCTAAAGAAAATGAACAATGACAGAGAACTTACAGGCACTTTTCAAATTCTGGAAGAACAGTTCCTAACTGCATTCGCCGACGAGTTACATCAAATGGGTAGCTAAAAGAAAAAGGCAGTACTTAAAAATGATTTTTAGTGTTCTACTCAACAATTATTGACTACAAAGCCCTATATATTATTTCCCTAGAAAAGAATGTGTTCCTATGTTTTTTTTGTTTCAGGAGTCCGTATATAAGCCCATAAGGTCTTGCTTTTGCTATGTGGTTCCATTGGTTTAGATGATTCTTTTCTCTCAGCATTACAATACAGTGTTCTATTTATTCCTCAAGGCCAAATTAAATGCTACTTTCTGAAGATTCAAATTGGGTATTTTTCATTGCTGGAAGCTAAGACACAGTTTGTCAACTTTGGCACTATGAACATTTTAGGCTGGGTAATTCTTAATTGTGCGGGGTCTGTCCTGTGCTGTAAGTGCAACCCTGGCCTCTGCCGACTACATGCCAGCTATGACCGTCAAAATTGTCTCCAGTCATTAATAAATGTCCACTGGGGGTAAAATCACCCCCAGATGAGAACCACTATTCTATGAGCATTCAGCAAGTCTCCCAGTATACAGTAGACCAACAAAAATTTTTCCTTAAGGACAAAAACCAACAATACACATATTGCATTTAGAAGACAGAGAAAATGAAAAAAAAAAAAAAGACAGAGAAAATGCTATGTAAAAAAAAAAATTACCTGAAATGAAATTTATAAAAGTAATCTCTTATAGGAGTGGGACCACAAGTGATTTTTTAAAATTACTTTTATTTTGCTAATATTGACTACTCATGTTAGGTCCTATGCCGAACAATTTATGTAAATTATCTCATTGTATCTTCACAACTACGTGAAATAGGTACTATTATCCCAACATTAGTCAGTTGAATCTTAGAGACATTCTCCAGTGTGACAAAGCTGTTTTCTACTTTCCTATTCAAAGTTTTCCATGGTACGTACTGTATACCTAAATGATATGTAACAAAAATAATATACCTTTATATACATTTCTATTTTCAATGAAATGTTATAATTGAAAAGAAACTATGTTTTTTAATCGAACAGTTTAAAAAATAACATTACCAGTCACTGAAGCTCCGTATGTATTTCAATAGCATCTCCAGGAATTATTTTTTTAAGGGGGAGAAACTTTATGAGAATTAAGGGACAAAAACCTCAACCTGAAGGATTCAGTTTCCAAACAGGGAAAGACGTATGTGAGTACAAGGAATTGGTTAGTAGAAAGGAGAGAATGGAAGAAGACCAAGTACAGGGAGTAGATAGAACAAGAAAATAACAAGGAAATAACGGAAAGAAAGAAAAGGCACTTTAGACAGTGTTCTACAGTAAAAAATAAGACAGAGTGATAACTGGGAATGTGAAAATTGACTTCAAGATATTACCAGGGCTAGAAGATTAATAGTTATCAGTAATGAATAAGAAAGCTAGGAGCTGAAGATTGTCACCAAGAGGAAGAGAAGAAAGTACAACCTGGACTATGGAGTTTGCATTGATGGCAGAAGTCCAAGTAGAAACATCCAAGAGCTTGTTAGAGAAGTAATGGAGAGTCAGTAACAAAGACTTAAATAGAATTTGTTATCTGTGCAGAAGTGACCCCTGAAACCATAAAGATAGATGAGCTATTCTAGGTGTTTATGGGAAGAGCAGAGGACTAGAGTCAGGCTGGGCCTTAAAAAATCAGCATGAATAGGTAGCAAGATAAGGTTATGAATGAAGAAAATACCGAGAGAGTTACTGTTACAAAAACCCAGAGCTAGAACAACTGAAAGGAAGCAAAAGAACTGAAAGGGAGCCTTCGGATTTGGTAAGAGTCAATAGGTACAGAATACAGTTTAAGAAAAGAAGTGGGAAAGAAAGGACAAATTTTAAGGATCTAAATTGGAAGTGAGTAGTAAAGAAAAAAGGCAGTAAAAATAAGAAGAGAATCAGGGAGCTGGAGGTTTTCTGAAAATGAGCAAGGTTCCACAGTCAGGTTTATAAAAGTAAATCATACACCTTTTCTTCTTGACCTTCAACCTTGTACAATTAGCTTCCATACAAAGGTACACTGAATCTGCTTTTGCAAAGGTGATCTTTTCATCGTAAAATCTAATAAACACCTTACATTTTGGTACTTATTTTACTATGACTTTTCCTTACCATTGGATACTTTTTTTTTTAAGATTTTATTTATTTATTTGACACAGAGAGAGAAATCACAAGTAGGCAGAGAGGCAGGCAGAGAGAGAGAGAGAGAGGGGTAGCAGGCTCCCTGCTGAGCAGAGTCGGAGCCTGCTACCTCTGAAGGCGGAGGCTTAACCCACTGAGCCACCCAGGCGCCCGGATACCCTTTTTTGTCTTTGTGACACTACTTCCTCTTTTTCACGATACTCCTCAAGTCACAGAAAGCTTTTCTTCTTGTTCCTGAAAAGTTCCTGCTTCCTAGTGTGCCAGCCTCTTTGATCTCATCTAATCAATCTCTCTTGGGCTGGGAAATTCTTGGAAATCACCTTCCCAATTACAGTATAGTAATACCTTTGTCTGTATTCCCACTACAACTTCTATTAAGATATAATTCTATTGTATTGCCACTGTCTTAAGAATATAGGCTTTTTGAAGTAATAACTTTGTTTTGCCTTCAGCAAAAGTCCTAAAGTCTAGTACACTGCCTGGCACAAAAGAACCCTTCAAGATTTAGTGCAAGACAAGTGTCTCCTTACACACACACACAGAGCTCAGATTTCAGAAACTCATAAAGGCAAATTCATAAGAAAATATGTATGATGACCATACTTAATAATTCTTTCTATCTTGCTTTTTTAATCTTTCTTTCATTAAAAAAATTTTTTTAAGGATTTTATTTAATTTTTTTAAAGGATTTTATTTTTAAGTAATCTCTACACCCAATGTGGAACTCGAACTTAAAAAATCCAAGATCAAGAATCACACGCTATATGGACTGAACCATCCAGGTGCCCCTCTTTCTTTCTTTTAAATGAATGCACAGGATCTGGACGGGTTCAAATTAACTTGGTCAATTTGGCACCTTATTATTTACAACATGCTTAAAGTACTACATCTGGAAAAATGTATTAGATTACAGCTTGTATTTTGCAAGGGATCCTGTGCTTAAATTATCTATTAGAAAAAATAAAATGATTAACTAATGCTGAAAATCAAGACTGAAACTGCGATTAGATTGAATTAAGATGATGAAGAAACTTACGATATTGTCTGTGCTATTGCTCCAGCAACACCACCACAAAGTAAGTTTATGTGGGTTTTCAAAACTAAGACATTAGGATTGTCTGTTGAAGGTCTGCCAAGAAGGGTAGGAGCATGGGAAAGCCCAACACTCTTTAAGGTACCAAAAGTAAAAAATGAAACACCTGAAAAACAAAATATAGATTCACCATGATGCTTAATATTACATGAGTCATAAAAAGACACTATTCTTCATAATAAACAATTAAGGAACAAACTATACATTTCCTGATTTCTGATGTTTGGGTTATTCTATAAGAAAAAGGTTTAATTAACATTTATAAATAACCTAAAGATGACAAAATAACCACCTATAAAAAGTATAGCCGTGGTTTTCATACACTAATATATACTTCAGTTTATTGAATAAAGGCAGTAGTTGGTTATAAATGCCACTTTATTAATAGAATTAAATAGTTTCCAAGGTTTCACATGGGTGAAAGTTAAAATTCATGACTAATAATTACAAGTAAATATGACAACTTATATTCATATTAACAATGATGGTGATAAGATAAAAAAAACTTCAGGAGTGACAAAGAATTGTTATTTTAACTCAGCGTCTAATTTTGTCTTCAGGGCAGAGTTGTAACCATGAAAGAAATGTTCATATTGGATCACAAGACATGTGAAATCTAATAAATATTAATTTATCAATAACATGTACTTGGTGCTTGCTGAACATTTACAAGATTTTATAATAGACCCATTGAAGTCTACATTAACAAAATCAAGAATGGAATTCAAGCAACTCTAATAATTAAACATTACTCAAGATAACTTGATATCTACTAAATTGTAAAATATATTTAAAATATTCTTGATGCTTAACAAGAAATGAGCACTAACAAAAATTCAGTCTAGGCGAATACCTCAATATATACATTTATTCTTTATACAAAATTCTTATTACAGTATTTTGAATTGGTGATATATAATTTTAGGATATTCATATACTTTTATATTTGGGAAGTCTATTTTAAAGACAATCTAAAATCTGAAAAGGTTCATAATGAGGAAAGTGCAGGTTAAAAGTAAGTTAAAAAATTAGAAATATCTAAATGATGTTAAATAGTATTCAGTGAAATATGACAACTAATAAAAATGACATTTGTAAAGAATATTCAAACATATGAAAAATGTTTGGGAAATGGGGAAAAATGAAGAAACAAAATTATGTATATATATATATATAATTAGGTTAAAAATATTTTAAAAACAAAAAACTTAGAGAAGAAAATAGAGCAAAAAATTATGAAGTTCTGCTTCCAACATAACAGCAATATAGGTACTCTGAATGACTATGTCATTGCTACTGGACTTCCAAAAAGGCTGAGAAGGTCTTTGAGAACCCCAGCACCACAGCCTTCCAAAAATATAAGCTGGAACCCACTAGGGAGTTGTGGGCCCATGAGAGAGGTGAAGTGACTCCAAATAATGAAGCCAATAGCAGAAAGCTATTGAGATGTATCTTGCCACTGGGTCTGCAGAAGATGGAATCACTCGGTCTGAAACTTGGGAGATTAAGATCAAGTAATGGACTCATAATTAAAGACCAACAACCATAGAAAGGGGCAAGTAAATTTATACAAAACAGTGAGTAAGAGTTCAGAAAATAAGCAAATAAGAAAGAAATTTTTAAAAACATAAAAAGAAAAGCCCACGGGTAGAAATCAAATAGCAAAGTATAGAAACAAGTACAAATTTTTAAAAATATCCAATTACATAATGATTGCAAAAGGAATACCTAAAACACAAAGACATGAAAAAGCAGCAAATAAAAAGCTGAAAATACACTAGGCAAATACTCATGGTTTTGTTTGAAAAGCAAAAGTGTATGGTTATGCTTTAAAAGAAAAAGCATACAGGGCGCCTGGGTGGCTCAGTGGGTTGAGCCTCTGCCTTCGGCTCAGGTCATGATCTCAGGGTCCTCGGATCGAGTCCCATATTGGGCTCTCTACTCAGTGGAGAGCCTGCTTCCCCCTCTCTCTCTCTGCCTGCCTCTTTGCCAACTTGTGATTTCTCTCTCTGTGTGTCATACAAATAAATGAAATCTTTTAAAAAAAAAGCATAGAGCATATTTCAGAATACTGAAATACTGTAGATGAAATAAAATGGATTTGCTTTAAAACAATTTGGGATGAGAGTGGAGGGAGTATTTAGGGGCATAGGTGAAAAAAGATTGGTAGTGAGTTGATCATTGTTGAAGATAGGTGCTAGGTGCATGATAGCTCAGTATACTATTATCTACTTTTGAACACGTTTGAAAATTTCCACATTTTAAGTAAAAACAATGAATAAAATAAACTCATGGGATACAGCTGAAGTAGGATTTAGCAGGGGAAAGACTTTATTAGGGAAAAAAAAACCCAAAGGTTGAAAATAAATGAGGTAAGCATCTAGCTGAAGAATAAACCTAAGGAAGAAGGAGATAATTAAGAAATGAGTAAGAATCAATGAAATGGAAAATAAAGGTAGACTAGAGAAGAAAACAAAAGCCAAAACTGATTCCTTGCAAAAATCTAATAAATGATTAAACAAATAAAAATGAAAAAAGGACAATAGAACAGATGTAAAAAAAAATATGAAATAAGGGAAATCTTTAGTCAAAAAAAAAAAAAAAAAAGGAAACTAATACAAAAGGGTCAAGTTCAAAATGGTAAAGAAAGGTATGAATTACCGAAAATGGTCCACAAAAGATAGAAAATCTGAATGGTCCTACAACCATTTAAGAAATTAGACCAGTATTTAAGAATCATCCACAATGAGGGGTGCCTGGGTGGCTCAGTGGGTTAAAGCCTCTGCTTTCAGCTCAGGTCATGATCTCAGGCTCTCTGCTTAGCAGGGAGACTGCTTCCCCCTTTCTATCTGCCTGTCTCTTTGCCTACTTGTGATCTCTGCCTGTCAAAATAATAAATAAAATATTTTTTAAAAAATCATCCACAATAAAAACTTTCAAAAAACAGATAATTCTAATCATTTTATTAGAGATTATTCCTGAAGATGGAAAATGAGGAAATTCTCTTCAACTCATTTGTAAGACCTATATAATTTTGATACCCAAACCACAGAAGGTTATTACAAAAAGAAAATTACAAGCTAATCTCATTTAGGAACACAGATGTAAAAATTCTAAGAAAAATAAGCAAACTTAATTCAACAGGACATAAAAAGGTCATTTTTTTAAAAAAGATTTTATTTATTTATTTGACAGAGAGAAATCACAAGCAGATGGAGAGGCAGGCAGAGAGAGAGAGAGAGGGAAGCAGGCTCCCCACTGAGCAGAGAGCCCGATTTGGGACTCGATCCCAGGACCCCGAGATCACGACTTGAGCCGAAGGCAGCGGCTTAACCCACTGAGCCACCCAGGCACCCCAAAAGGTCATTTTTTCATAATCAATTTGGGTTGATCTTAGAACACCTATTATGACCATTCATCATATTAACAGATTAAAGGAAAAAACTGTATGACCACATTCGTAAATATAGGAAAGGATGTCTGATAAAATTCAACATCAATTCACATAAATTCTTACCAAAACTTCCTTTATGCCATATATGAACATTATGCTAAGTAAAGAAGTATTACGAACAGTCCCTTTAAAATCATTAAGGAGCTAAAATGCCCAGTAACTTCACTTCTGTTCACTGCTATACTGTAGGTCCTTAGCTGTTATAGTAAGCTAAGATAAACATAAATAAATAAGGAAATAAGGATTAGAATGGAAATAAGAAAAATGGTATTATTTGTACAGGATATGAATTTCCCACACAGAAACCCCAAAGCATCTATAAGTAACGTAGCAGCTGGCTATAATATCAATAAGTAGGATAATGGCTAGCTATAAGGTCAGATAAAATTAAATCAAACAACAAACTGAAATGCAATTTTCTAAAAGACACAACACAGCTTATATGGTATCTATAAATATATCTAACAAAAATGTGCAAGATCTGTATAAAATTTCATTCAAAATCCCAACAAGGGTTTTTGTGCCATATCAAAAACTGATTCTAAAAAGTGCATAGAATAAGAGAATATCTATAGTTCTTATTTTTCTTAAAAAAAAGGTTTCCCTCTCTCTCTCTGCCTCCCTCTCTGCCTGCTTGTGATCTCTCTCTATCAAATAAATAAATAAAATCTTAAAAAAAAAAGAGAGAGAGAGAGAGAGAGAAAAGGGGCGCCTGGGTGGCTCAGTGGGTTGAAGCCTCTGCTTTCAGCTCAGATCATGGCCTCAGGGTCCTGGGATCGAGCCCCACATTGGGCTCTCTGCTGGGCGAGGGGCCCGCTTCCCTCTCTGCCTGCTTGTGATCTCTCTCTCTCTCTGTCAAATAAATAAATAAGATCTTAAAAAAAAAAAAAAAGTAAAGGGACTTGTCCTACCAAATATAAAGATTCATAAAACTGCACCTATTATGTTTAGAAGTACCACTGCAGATCACTGGGGAAAGGAGGGGCTATTTAATAAATGGTCCTCGATCAAATGATTATCCTCAAGGAAGAAAAAAATAAATCCAGAGTGAATAAGGACTTGAATACAAAATGCTAAAATTTAAAAATCATTATTAAAAAAGAATAAGAGATCAAGATTCTGGCAAATTTGAAAATACCTGCATATGGAGCCATTCCTAATATAGTGGGCATCAGACCTCTGTAAAATCCAAGGAAACCTCCTTCCTTTTGAATGAAGAAAAATTAGAAGGAAGATTACATTGTGCTTAGTATGAAAACATCAAAAAACAAAAGCATACATTCCAATGAAAAAATTATTTTGGAACCGCCCCAAAACATAGATGTGTCACAATTATTATTAATATCAATAACCATAATCAAAAGAGTTTAGGTAACATTCAAATTATCAGTGGAGCTTGAGACTCTTGATCTTGGGGTCAAAAGTTCAAGCCCCATGTTGAACATGGAGCTTACATAAAAAAGAGGGGGGCACAATATAGGTGAGAAAAGTAAATGTGAAATACCTTTGCATAAATCGTTTTGAATGCATGAATAATTCCTGTGTAAGTGTGTTCCCCTTTCACCTGGAATGCTAGGCGTACTCTCACCATGTCAAGAGGGTAAGTACAGATAACTGCTGTCATACCTGAAAAAAAAGTAGAAACTTAAATGTAAAATCATATATACGTATCTTCCTATCATTAGGAGTGCTCTCGAATTATAGCAATGTTGAAAACCCAATGCAATAAATATTACTGATAGAATATCATCAGCTGAAAAACAGCGTTGTAAGCAAAGGGTCAATCTGTAAAGTCTTTTCAAATTCTTCTCACTGTGAAGTTTTATTATTAACACGAAAATAGTACAATGAGCATTTTTTAAAATTCTATTTCTTGTCTATTCCCAGGTTAAGATACCAGATAGAAGAAACCATCTCCTAGAACTAGGCAAGATATTTGACTTTTTATTTACTATCTCTGATCCTAAAATGAAGAGATGCTTTACTTATCAAAGGAATTATTTTTTTGTAAGATTTTATTTATTGAGAGAGTGAGCGCATGCACAGGGGTTAGGGGGAAAGGGAAATGCAGAAGCAGACTCCGCACTGAGCAGGGAGCATGGCTCAATCCCAGGAAACTAGGATGATGACCTGAGCCAAAGGCAGGCACTTAACCCACTGAGCGACCCAGGCGCCCCTTGGAATTCTCATAAAAATATTTTAAAGGCATTTTTTTTAAACTTCAAAGCAGGATCATTATTTTCTTCTTAGTATTTTTGAAAATTTGTTGTTAATGAAACATAATAAAAATATAAATGCTCATAGTCCTAGGAAAATTTGTTTTAGGAATAAAAATCCAATAAGCAGATTTAGTATCAAGTTCTAGATTTTCATCAATAAATACAATTTTCAAATTGCATGAACTATCCAGGTGGGTTATTTTTTAATTAAATCATGTATTTTTAAAATAAGTATTACTTTTTTAAAAAAATTTTTTTTAAAGATTTTATTTATTTATTTGACAGAGAGAGATCACAAGCAGGCAGAGAGGCAGGCAGAGAGAGAGGAGGAAGCAGGCTCCCTGCTGAGCAGAGAGCCCGATGCGGGGCTCAATCCCAGGACCCTGAGACCACGACCTGAGCTGAAGGCAGCGGCTTAACCCACTGAGCCACCCAGGCGCCCCTTAAAATTTTATTTTAATTCCAGTACAGTTAACATAGTGTTAGTTTAGGGTATACAATAATAGTTTCAACAACTCTATACATTCTTAGGAGCTAGAATATTCTCTAGCTCTATGTATGTTGTTGCAAATGACAAGATTTCATTCTTTATGCCTAAAATAATATTCCAGTGTGTGTACGTATGTCTCACATCTTCTTTATCCATGCATCTATTGATGGATACTTGGGCTCCTTCCATAATTTGGCTTTTGTAAATAATGCTGCAATAATCATGAGAGTGCATACATCCTTTGGAATTAATATTTTTGTATTCTTTGGGTAAATATGCAGTAGTGGAATTACTGGATCATATGGTAATTCTACTTCTAATTATTTGAGGAACTTCTATACTGTCTTCAACCAGTTTGTGTTCCCACCAACAGTGCACGAGGGTTCCTGTATCTCCATAGCCTTGCCAATACCTGTTTCTTGAGTTATTTTAGCCATTCTGGTCAAAGTGTGAGGTGATATCTCATTGTGGTTTTGATTTGCATTTCTCTGATGATGAGTGATGTTGAGGATCTTATGCATCCATTGGCCATCTGCATATCTTCTTTGGAGAAATGTCTGTTCATGTCTTCTGTCCATTTTTTAATTGGATTTTTTTTTTATGTTGGGTTGTATCAGTTCTTTATATATTTTGGATACTAATGTTTTATTGGATATATCATTTGCAAATATCTTCACCCATTCGGTAAGTTGTCTTTCAGTTTTTTGATAGTTTACTATGCAGAGCTTTTTAATTATTATTATTTTTTAAACTTTTTAAAAGATTTTATTTATTATTTGAGAGAGAGAGAGTGAGAGAGAGCACGAGCAGGGTGAACAGCAGAGGGAGCAGCAGAGGGAGAAGGAGAAGCAGGCTCTCCACCAAGCAGGGAGCCCCATGCAAGGCTGGATCCCAGGACCCTGGGATCATGACCTAGGGGAAGGTAGATACTCAACCAATTGAGCCACGCAGGCGCCCGAATTTATGTGAAGTATGTAATTTAATTTTAAATACGAGCAATACTTTAGATCAAAATTAGCCTAATGATGGTCAGAACAGGTTTGACTGTGGAAGAAAAGGCTGATTTATGATTAGCATATCTGTGGTATAGCTGTGACATTTTAATCCTTACATATTTAGTTTGCCCATAACAATAAAGACTATGTGCCAAGCACACCACATCAGGTGCCTTACAAATACCACCTCTAATACATGCCAAACACCACCAATAATCCTACAAGGTAGAAGATGGATATTATTTTTTTAAAAGATTTTATTTATTTATTTGACAGATAGAGATCACAAGTAGGCAGAGAGGCAGGCAGAGTGGGGTGGGGGGAGCAGGCTCCCTGCTCAGCAGAGAGCCCCATTTGGGGCTCGATCCCAGGACCCTGGAATCATGATCTGAGCTGAAGACAGAGGCTTTAACCCACTGAGCCACCCAGGCACCTGAAGATGGATATTATTATTACTGCTTTACAGATTCAGAATATTGAGGTTCAAATCAGTTAAGTAACTTGACCAAATTCATAGTTTTCTGTATCAAAGAGTAGGATTCAAAACTAAGTTTTCTGGCTCATCCCATGACATATGTTGCTTTCTCGTAATTTTGTTTTATTATTCAACATTTGCTTAGTGATTTCTAAACTTAATTTTTTATTTCAGAAATTCTAGTTGTCTTCTTACTTGCTTCAGGTGGCTTAACATGAAATAGCTGAATTCACAAAGTGGCAAATGATAAATTGGTAGAAAATGAGTGCATTCAGAAATCAGAAATGGAAAACAGGGCATTAGCTTAAAAGTTGCAAAACCATGAGTCAGAAAAGTAATTGGCAAGACCATAAGTAAGACTGAGGAATGGGCATAACCTAATTGTACGTCAGAGAATGGCAAAAAATAATGCCAACAATTACTGGAATGCTAAACTTGTGATCTAGTTTCACAATATTTTAGCCATCTTTTTTTTTTAAGATTTTTATTTATTTGACAGAGAGAGAGAGAGATCACAAGTAGGCAGAGAGACAGGCAGAGAGAGGGGGAAGCAGGCTCCCTGCTGAGCAGAGAGCCCGATACGGGACTCAATCCCAGGACCCTGAGATCATGATCTGAGCCAAAGGCCCAGGCTTCACCCACTGAGCCACCCAGGCACCCCTATTTTAGCCATGTTTTCATATATTTCTTTTAAATTAAAAAGAAAAAAATCAATCTAATCTTCCTAAAGAAAAACAAAACTTGTTAATATTTGTTAAGAAAAAACGAGCGGTGGAGGGGGGGCGGCATCTGGATGGCTCAGTTGGTTAAGCAGTTAAGCAGTTAAGCAGTTATTAAGTAGTTAAATGTCTGCCTTCAGCTCAGGTCATGACCCAGGGCCCTCAGCTGGAGGCCCCTGTCAGGCTCTCTGCTCAGTGGGAATGTGGTTCTCCCTTTCCCTGCTGCTTGTACTGCTTGTACTTTCTGTCAAATAATAAATAAAATTAAAAACAAAAAAGAAAAACCCTTTAAAAAAACAACATCAGGGGGTGCCTGGATGGCTCAGTTGGTTAAGTATCTGCCTTCAGCTCAGGTCATTATCCTAGCATCCTGGGATGGAGCCCCACATGGGGTTCTCTGCTCAGCAAGGCATCTGCTTCTCCCTCTCTCCCTCTGCCCACTCATGCTTCCTTTTCTCTCTCCATCTCTGAAATAGCTAATAAAATTGGGGAGCCTGGGTGGCTCAGCCAGTTAAGCATCTGCCTTCAGCTCAGACCATGATCTCCGGGTCCTGGGATTGAGCCCTGCATCGGGCTCCCTGCTCAGCCAGGAGTCTGTGTATCCCTCTCTCTCTGTGGTTCCCCCTGCTTATGAGCTCTCTCTCTCTGTCAAATAAATAAAATCTTTAAAAATAATAATAAGTAATAATAAAAGATTTTTTTAAAAAGAAACAACAGGCCCAAAATAGAGTCACTTGTGCTAAGCTCATATCACCAGACCAAATCTTAATACTTAACCTAAATGCAGTTTCAACCTTCTCCAGGAAGGTGCTTTTTTTTTTTAAAGATTTTATTTATTTATTTGACAGACAGAGATCACAAGTAGGCAGAGAGGCAGGCTGAAAGAGAGAGAGAAAGAAGCAGGCTCCCTGCCAAGCAGAGAGCCCGATGTGGGACTCGATCCCAGGATCCTGGGATCATGACCCGGGCTGAAGGCAGAGGCCCAACCCACGGAGCCACCCAGGCGCCCCCTTCCTTACTATTCTAACTAGCACTGCTTTACAGAGAGGCCAAAAAGGTCCTCCAAGTACAATTAACGGAAATCAGAAACTACCTACCTCTGATAGTGGTGGTGATATTTTTCTTCTTCCCCCATTTTACAACCACAATCCAATACAGAAACCAGTATATCTTCACCTACCAGGAAGCACAAGACTCAATCAAGTTGAGATGTGTCTGCAATTTTTGTGTATGTGCAAAACTTCTCTTTCCCTCCCTTAGTCAAGAAACTGAGAACTTGGGGTGCCTGGGTGGCTCAGTGGGTTAAAGCCTCTGCCGTCGGCTCAGGTCATGATCCCAGGGTCCTGGGATCGAGCCCCGCATCGGGCTCTCTGCTCAGCAGGGAGCCTGCTTCCTCCTCTCTCTGCCTGTTTTTCTGCCTACTTGTGATCTCCGTCTGTCAAATAAATAAATAAAATCTTTAAAAAAGAAAAAAAAAAGAAAGAAAGAAACTGAGGACTTAATGATGAATCCAGACTGACTAACTGCTTTTTCCTTAGATTCTTACCCTCTCATTGTCTCCATAGTATAGAATCCAGGAATTGTAATAACCAAAAACATACTTCAATCAGCAGTTAGATTTTGCTGATTTGCAAAGCTTTGAAGAGCTCAACACTACCTCATAATCACTGTAAAAAACACAAAAATCCTATGATTGCAAATTATATTTGTAACCATGATACTAAAGAAAGATAATTCTTGGTCATTAAAACTTCAGGGATTATATTCTGAAAATATGAAAAATATGAATTTTTTTAAATATGAATTTTTTATTCTGCTCCATCAAGAAGCATAAAGAACTTCTTAACAAAGGAACTAACACTATAAGGCAGAGGCAGTAGAGGGAAGATGAAAGAGGACTTCAACCACCCCCATTGTGACCTCAGTCTGTACTTTCTAATTGCTTAAGTTCTTTCCAGCTTATCTCTCTTTTTTTTTTAAAGATTTTATTTATTTGTGAGAGAGAGAGAGATACAGAACGCAAGCATAGGCAGACAGAGTGGCAGGCTAGAGGCAGAGGGAGAAGCAGGCTCCCTGCCAAGCAAGGAGTCCGATGTGGGACTCAATCCCAGGACACTGGGATCATGACCCGAGCCGAAGGCAGTCGCTCAACCAACTGAGCCACCCAGGCGTCCCTCCAGCTTATCTCTTAACTCAGGCAAAAGACCAAGTGGGCAGAGCATCCTGTGAGCATCCCTCAAGCAATAACAACGGCCCTGAGCCAGCGACACCCCGTGGGATTGACATCACAACAATGATCGACCTAACCTTTACTGCCCACCTGCATGTATTCACTGACCTTTGTCCACAATTTCCTTATATCAACCTAGAAGTATTTTCAGCCCTTCAAGACAGTCTTTGAGATGTTAGTCCACTGTATTCCGGGTAATGGCGTCACAGAAATAAATTCCTTTCTTGTTCTACTGCCATCCCCTGCTCTACCTCTGGATTTTATCCACAGCACGTCACCTAGTCTGTTTGGGAACCCTGAAACCTGTTTCATTTCGAGGACTTTCTTTCTCAGCTGCCCAGAACTGGCACCAACTGTCTTAAGTGCATTTGGTGAAACCGAGAAATGAATCAGAAGTAGCAGGCCCTAGAAATTTGGCTCCTGGTAAGTTCCCCCCAATAAATGCCTACTGGACCCTGTACTTCTTTAGTTCCCTGCTATTGGGTTCTTTCGAACCATCTGTCAGGTTTTCATAACCTATTTGTTCAGGCTTGCATAGCTTGGAGTTGTGACAGAGGCCACTGAAATTTGTGAGGGTACTGATGGAAAGAGGAACAATGAGAAGTAAACAGGAAGCTAGGGTACCTATTTGGCAGGATCTCTGTTGGAATTTGTACCTATGTGAGTGTATGTACCAGATGAGAAGTAATATTTCTATACCCTTTCAAAGCCTCCTAGAGATAATATTGGCTGACTGGTCTACTTTTAATTATAAACCTATGATTGAGAAGAAAATGATATTCTAGTAACACCACCTGGCCTATGTATATGTTAAGCTCAGAGGAAAGATGGCCAGTGAATGGCTCTCTTGAATTCCTTCCTCCCGTTTGGTTGCCTCCAAATAGGGGTTTTGGTTTGGTTTTCTTAGCTTTGTCTAGGAAGCCACCTGGTTCAGCTAGTGAAGCTCTGAATTTTGGGGAGAAGAAAAAACTAAGAAGCCATTTGGTTCATTCAGTCAGTGAAACCCCTGACTGGTGGGGGAAGAATGAATACTAATGGAGGTACTTTTGGTTTCGTTTAGTTATCATTTTGTTTCTTCTGTGTTCTTTCTGAACTTTTGCCTAGGGAGATAGGGAATACACCTTCTGCTCCTGAAGAAAGTCCATTAGGACATATTTTAAACAAATGGTTCAGAGGGCTGAAAAACAGCCAGAGAAAAAAAGCCTGGCTTGGCAAAAGGAAAGACAGGAGACAGAGATAAAGGAATGTTAGTCCAAACTTTCAGTCTGGCTCTGGCCTTGCCAATGGCTCCCCTGCACCTCGGCCTCAGCCTCCCTCTCCTCCAGCTCCTGTACTACCACTGGCTAGCCAGCTCCTGTACCATCCTCAGCACCTCCAACACTATGGGCTCCTGCTCCTCCTACCCGTGCCATCAAGGAGCTAATGGCACCCCAAGCTGTTCGGCTACTTCTTCATGAGGTTCAAACTGAAGCACCTCCCAAATCAACACAAAGAGGCCCAGAGGTTCCCCTGGACTTAAACCACCCAGTTCAGATTTCCTCACTGGAGCCCCAGGTAAAACTGACAGCAGGGAACAAAACTGATTTTTTAGAGGACGTGCAACATACTCAGTATCAAAGCTAACTCAAGATAGTTGGTTTAATTAAAATAAACGTGTCTTTAGAGTTATCAGTATTAAATATAAACTTTTATTCTATCAAGGTTTACTAAAATGTCAAATAAATTCATGTTATCTCTGTTGCAATTTGTCAGCAAAAAGACGACTTAAAATGAAGATCAATTTTGTCTATCTCAAAATTTTCGTAAGTAATTGTTAAGAACGAGTAGACTGAATAAATAAAATGGTACAAGGATGAGAATACACTTTTGTTGAGGGAAAAGAACGTAATTTTGTCCTACAATGAGGCTGTCCTATAAGAGACAATAAATTTCTCTTATTTAGAGAAAGAAAGCTTATGACTAAATCTGAATGTATAAAGGAAGCTGTAAGTATGTGAAGTAGAATCCTTGGAAAAGAATTTTAAGCATGTTCAGAACTGACTAAGATTGGAATGAATGAGTTTCTTTGTTTCTTTGGTCGGGGGGATAGGAGGGTGAGGTGGGGAGGAGACAACAGGAGAAGGAAAGAGAATCTCAGACTGGCTTCACGCCCAACACAGAGCTGGATGCAGGGCTAAATTCACAACCCTGAGATCATTACCTGAGCTGAAATCAAGAGTTGGAAGCTCAACCAACTGAGTCACACGGGCACCCCATGGAATAAATGTGTTTTATTTTTTATTTTTTAAAAATATTTTATTGGGGCTCCTGAGTGGCTCAGTGGGTTGAGCATCTGCCTTCGGCTGGGGTCATGATCTCAGGGTCCTGGGATCAAGCCCATCCGGCTCTCTGCTCAGCGGGAAGCCTGCTTCCGCCCTTCTCTCTCTGCCTGCCTCTCTGCCTACTAATGATCTGTCTGTCAAATAAATAAATAAAAATCTTTTTAAAAATAAATAAATAAATAATAAAGTATATTGGTAGGGGTGCCTGCCTGGCTCAGAGAGTAAATTCTGTGACTCTTGATCTCGGGTTGTAAGCTCAAGCCCCATGTTGGGAATAGAGCTTCCTTTACAAAAGTAAATAAATAAGAATAAAAATAAAGTGTACTCATTAAAAAATAAAAGTACATTGGTGTAAAACTGAGATTTGGCTTTTTTCTCTGTTAAAAACACAAAGTTCTGCGGTGCCTGGGTGGTTCAGTAGCTTAAGTAAATGCCTTCAGCTCAGGTCATGATCTCAGGGTCCTAGGATTGAGCCCCATGTCAGGCTCCCTGCTCAGCAGAAAGCCTACTTCTCCCTCCCCCTCTGCTTGCTGCTCTGCCTACTTGTGCTCTCTCTGAGAGTCTCTCTGTCAAATAAATAAATAAAATCTTCCAAAAAAAAAAAAAAAAGAGAGAGAGGAGAAACAAAGTTTTCTTAGACTGTTGGTCTGGTCTTGATAAGAAATTATTTTTTTAAAAAAATGTTTTCCTTTCCTTTATCTCCCCAGAAAAACCAGTTTCTATATTTTGTCATGATTAGGTCTTTGATTACTTAACAAAGTTAAAACTTGGGATGCCTGGGTGGCTCAGTTGGTTAAGCAGCTGCCTTCGGCTCAGGTCATGATCCCAGCGTCCTGGGATCGAGTCCCACATTGGGCTCCTTGCCCGGCAGGGCGCCTGCTTCTCCCTCTGCCTCTGTCTGCCTGTGCTCGCTCGCTCTCTCTCCCTCTATCCCTGACAAATAAATAAATAAAATCTAAAAAAAAAACACACAAAGTTAAAACTTCCTCAATATTAAAGGAGCTAAGTTTTGCTAATAACTATACAACCTTCTATAGAATCTTTTATTGCCACCTTAGTTAAACAGATAATTAAAATTTTAGTTTTATAACAACCTATAATCTTGTTAAGGCAACTACTTTAAAACCTTCTGAGGTTTCGGGGTATCTGGCTGGTTCAGTTGGAGGCAGGATTGGGAGCTCAAGCCACACATTGAATGTAGAGATTACTTAATCCCAGGATTGGGAGGGAGTTCCTGGGATTGGGAATTCAAGCCGCACATTGAATGTAGAGATTACTTAAATTTAAAAAAAGTGGGGGGAGGCCTGGGTGACACAGTCAGTAAGCGTCCGACTTTTAGTTTTCGCTCAGATCATGATCTCAGGGTTGTGACACTGAGCCCCACATCGGGCTGTGCACTCAGCAGAGTCTGTTTAGGATTCTCTCCCACTCTTTCTGCCCCTCCTACTCATGCTCACACTCACTCTCTCTCTCAAATAAATAAATAAATTCTTTAAAAAAACCCAAACAAACGAACGTCTGAGGTTTTTAACAACTTCCCAAGATTCAAATTCTAAATGAAGGTGTTTTAACTAATTGGGCTTATTTATTCGGCATGTTGGGTTACAGGGGAAGCGCTGTCAAACAAATGGTGATAACCTTCTTAGGTTACATTGTATGAGTAAATGCTATAAGTGTTCCAGAAGTTATATGAAATTTCTAAAGTTTTAAGATGTCCTGGTATAAGGTCATCACTTGACATTCTAGTTACTGAAATGTTGTGTCACAGAAGTAACTGCATTTCCTTGTCAACTGCACTATAATGAACTGTCATCCAGTATTTCACCATGTCCATCTTAAATAAAAGATTTCATTTATTTATTTGAGGGAGAGAGAGTACAAGCAGGGGGTGGGGCAGGGAGAGGGAGAAGCAGACTCCCATTTGAGTAGGGAGCCCGATGTGGGGCTCAATCCCAGGACCCTGGGATCATGATCTGAGCTGAAGGCAGACGCTGAACCGAATGAGCTACCCAGACACCCCTAGTCTTTTGCTATTTATAGTTATTGTTCTGATGCTCCTGAAAACATGTTTAATTTTCAAGGAGATTCATGAAAAGGACTTTCTGGCAAATACAGGTTTCTGACATCTTTGAAATCATAAAACTAAACTGGGTAAGAATTTCCAGCACTAATGGAAAAGCTACATTCAATCAGAACAAGAATTAGTAACAGGGACTAAATGAATTGAGAAAGATGATCATAGTCTTATCTATAACTCTTCTTCGAAACATAGCTGTTTCTAATGTTTGCTTCTCCAGATTTAAAGAAAATTTTTCTCTCAAAATATCTGACTTACGAAAATACGATAAAATATTCCTTTGTGAACAAATTGAAACATTTATCTTTACTGCCTACCTGAATCCTCCAAAATTCACAAGGTTTCATTGAGTCTTTCTTTCAAGGCAATGAAGAATCTGTTCTCCTTGTAATAGGACACCATTGGAAACATTGATTACTTTGTCAAGACTTTGGAAGGTCATATTTAGAGAAAGACATGCATAGACTCGGATATGACCAAACAGTTTTAAAGAACTAAGGTTGACTTTATGGAGCCAATGGAGCCCCATGGAAATGCTGACCTGATCTTGCTAACAAAGTTCCCAGCAAACTTACCTGGTGAGTAAAGAAGGTCACTCCCTGGCAGATGCAGGAAACTCGGATTATTTGGGGGAACTTGAGAAGAATTCACTTAAATTTACAGGTACTGTAGGCAAATCTGATCACAAGAATTTGGCTTGGCTTCTGGCCTTGCAAGGTTACTAAAAGTTCAGTCTACAATTCCTTGTAGGGGTGCCTGGCTGGCTCAGTTGGAATAGCATGCAACTCTTCATCTCAGGGTTGTGAGTTCAAGCTCCAAGATGGATGCAGAGATTACATAAATAAATACATAAATAAGTAAACAACATTTTATATACATACACACACACACACACACACACACAAATAAAATAAAATTCCTTATACAAAGTTCCAGCAAAGCAGATTTAAAAGGACTAATACGGTCACAATCACTGTTCTTGCTGTGCTTACATAAATAATTAGGCCAAGTTTGTTAAAACTGGACTTGTTTTACAAACAAATTGGTCTTCATTTGGTTATCTTTGATGAAAATAGGGGGGATTTTTTTTTTTAAAGATTTTATTTATTTATTTGACAGAGAGAGATTACAAGATTACAAGGCAGAGAGGCAGGCAGTGAGAGAGAGAGGAGGAAGCAGGCTCCCTGCTGAGCAGAGAGCCCGATGCGGGACTCGATCCCAGGACCCTGAGATCATGACCTGAGCCGAAGGCAGCGGTTTAACCCACTGAGCCACCCAGGCGCCCCAATAGGGGGGATTTTAAAGAGAAAAATTGTTTCAATAACACACCTTTGAGCATGTTAGACTCTAGTTCTGATTAACTTTCCTTGAATGCTGTTGTTTGCCTAAGCTAGACATTTTAAGGTAAATGTCAGAGAAACTGCCGCAGTAGCCCATGTATAGACAATCTTTGTGCCTATTACTCTGTGAGAGTAATAAAAGGACCCCATGGACATAGAATTATTTGAACAGCTGGACAATGGGATGAACTCCCCAACAACTTTGTAATTCAACTATCACCTTGACTGATCTTGTATGGCTGGGATGGCAAAACTGATCCTTAAAGCCAGAGCAGGAGCACGTGGGTGGCACAATAGGTTAAGCGTCCAACTCTGGTTTCGGCTTAGGTCATAATCTCAGAGTCATGAGATCGAGCCCTACATCAGGCTCTGTGCTTTGCATGGAGTCTGCTTGGGATTCTCTCTCCTTCTCCCTCTGCCACTCATGCTGTTTCTAAAATATATAAGTGAATCTTTAAAAAAAAATAAATATAAAATAAAAGCCAGAGCATATCCCACTCCATGGGGTTAGCTATGGAGTTATGGAAACAGTGGATGGCCCCACCTTCATTATAACTGGATTGGACAGTACACTGAGGGATGCCCATATCTCCCGGGATGAGTCATCTCCCACTTGCCAGCAATTATTCCTAATTAGGATATTATTAAAGCTCGACATCAGGCAAAGAGGAGTTCTTGGTGATTTTATCCCTTAGCCATATTTTTCCCACGAGTCATCTCTATTGATGAAGAATTATAAAGAGAAGCTTTAGCTGGGGATACAGCAGCCACTCTTAAACAGACCTGGAATGGAGTCACCTTCCAAAATGATGAAACCACATGGATTCAAAATGTGGTCCTCCAAGGAGCACGTGGGCGGCTCAGTCAGTTAAGTGTCTGCCTTCGACTCAGGTCATGATCTCAGGGTCCTGGGATTAAGCCCCATGTTAGGCTTCCTGCGCAGTGGGAAGATTGCTTATACTTCTCTCTCCCCCCACCACCACTTGCGTGCATATGTGTGCTCTCTCTCTAATAAAATCTTTTTAAAAAATAGTTAAAAAAAAAAAGTGGTCCTCAAAACCTGAATGGCCCTTGATATCTGGACTGCAGCCCAAGGAGGCACCTGTGCTTTCATTAAAAGTGTTTATATTCCTTGGGGTGCCTGGGTGGCTCAGTGGGTTAAGCCTCTGCCTTAGGCTCAGGTCATGATCTCCGGGTCCTGAGAAGGAGCCCTGCATTGGGCTCTCTACTCACCAGGTAGCCTGCTTCTTCCTCTTTCTCTGCCTGCCTCTCTGCATACTTGTGCTCTCTCTGTCAATAAATACAAAAATCTTAAAAAAAAAAAGTGTTTATATTCCAAATTACTTTAAAGATTTAACTAAAGCCTGGGATACCTGGGTGACTCAGTCGGTTAAGCGTCTGCCTTAGTCTCAGGTCATGATCCCAAGATCCTGGGATTAAGTATGGCATCGGGCTCCTTGCTTAGCGGGGAGACTGCTTCTCCCTCTGCCTGCCACTCCTCTGCTTGGACTCTCTATCTCTCTGTCTCCAACAAATAAATAAATAAAACCTTTTAAAGAAATAATGTAACTAAAGCCAGGAAAGATGTAAACAAAACATCACTGATATAGGTGCCCTAGCTCTAGATCCTTTTAACAACTGGCTAAATTTGATTCCCCCCAAATGGAAATACACCCTGCTAAGCACTGCTATATTTCTTGTTCTTTTTCTTTTTAGTTGTTAAAATTTGACTTTTTGCATTTCTCAAACAGGAACCTGTGCCATTCGAACGAGCTTAGAGATGCTCTTACTGTCTATTTCAGGAGGGACTTAAGAAATGAAGCTCTCGGGGCGCGTGGGTGGCTCAGTGGGTCAAAGCCTCTGCCTTCGGCTCAGGTCATGATCCCAGGGTCCTGGGATTGAGCCCCGCATTGGGCTCTCTGCTCAGCAGGGAGCCTGCTTCCCCTCTCTCTCTGCCTGCCTTTCTGCTTACTTGTGACCTCTGTCTGTCAAATAAATAAATAAAATCTTTAAAAAGAAAAAAAAAAAAAGAAGCTCTCCTACACTGTCAGAATCACAGAGTCATTCCAAAATCCCTACACTGTCTCTATCAGTAGGAAATAGCTACAGAAGAAATGACTGTCATCCCTTTTTCCTTCCATAGAAAAGGAATGGTGTTTTGGTGTTGGGGATTTGAAAAGACTTCAACTACTTCCATTTTGACCTCAGTTTGTGCTTTCTCATTGCTTTCTTTCTCCTTTCCAGCTTATCTCTTAACTCAGGCAAAAGACACTGCAAGCAAACATCCCATGATGGGTAGAAAACCACCCCTCAAGCAATGACAAGTGCCTTGACACCAGCATGACCCAGCATGACTGATGCCAAGACAATTACTGACCGGACCTTTAATGCCCACCTGCATGTACTTACTGACCTTTGTTCCACATTTTCCTTATATAAACCTAGAAGTATTTTCACCACTTTAGAGAGATCTTTGAGACATTAGTCCGTTGTCTTCTGGGTGATGGTTACTGAAATAAATTTCTTTCCCGATGGTCACTGAAATAAATTTCTTTCCTGTTTCACCACCACCCAGTCTCTGTTCTTTGGATTTTATCAGTGGCAAGTGGCCAAACCTGGTCTGTTTGGGACCCGTGGAACCAGGTGCTCCTGAACCCCTGCCCCAGTTTCAAAGAGAGGAATAGATATTAGAAATTGGATAATAAAGGATTGAAGCAAAGGAGCATATACAGACCCTCATCAATTAATCCCCTTCATCTCCAACTTCTCAATGAATATGGAAGGAGATTTCAGTTTTCAAAGATGGCTTCCCTCCCTAGCTCACTACCTTCCTTCTCATCTGAGGCTACCACAGTAGGAGTAGCATCCAGACTTCATGTACACATCCAAAGAGATCAAAGTTCAATGAAAAAAAAATGCATGGACTAGAAATGAATACTTCAGACAAAGAAGGGCTCTATGCATCATATTTACAAAAGATAAGCCATGAAGTTAAAGAAATTGGTCTAGAGTAAATGTCCAAGAAAGTTTAATTCTACTGTATCCTGTATTTTGGAACTACATCATTGCTTCAAGCCTGATGATTAAGGTTCAGTTGTAAATAACTAATAACCTATCATTATGTGCAACCTCTGAATCTTAGACAGACTTCTAGGGAGAAATAATTCAACTATGACATTCAGGAGCCACATCTGCGGTCATTATTATCCAAAAGGAGTAACCACATGTGACTGCAAATACCTTTAGTACAATAGTCTCCTGTGGAAATCAAGATGTTTCAGTGAATGCATGATGTTAAGTCAAAGAGCCAAAGGGGTAGAAAGCAGAGGTCTGAACATCATGCCCATCCCATACACAGATTAGGCCTCAAATACATTAACTAAAGAAAGTAAGTTCTGAAATCAAGAGTTGTACTACCATCTCAGAAGAGCAATTTCTCCAAAAATATAGGAAGCTTCTTGCTTCTGGACTTGGGATAAGGGCTCAAGGGGGAATACCATTCCCTTTTAAATATTAAGGTCTGGGAAAAGTGCCTCCAAGTCTCCTTGAGATTCTCAAAACTACAGTGTGCAATCTGTCCTAATAATAACAACCTGTTCTAATAAAAACCTAATAACAGCACCATACATCCCTTCTCACTCCTGACATCCAGCCTCTGTCCTGATTGGTTGCTACACATGCTATCCTGATTATTAAATATTTTGAATATTAAAAAAAATATTTTGAATATCACTTTTTTTTTTAAGATTTTATTTATTTATTTGACAAAGAGAGAGATCACAAGTAGGCAGAGAGTCAGACAGAGAGAGACGGGGAAGCAGGCTCCCTGCTGAGCAGAGAGCCCAATGCGGGGCTTGATCCCACGACACTGAGATCATGACCTGAGCCGAAGGCAGCGGCTTAATCCACTGAGCCACCCAGGTGCCCCTGAATATCACCTTTATTTAAACTAAAATTTTCCCTGTGTTACAAATGAGACAGAAAAAGGAACAAGTAATTCAAGTGGCTGGCTCAAGACCATGTAACAAGTCACTGGCATAGGAGATTTAATAACATCCTCTAATATTTAAGGAGGACCTCTGATCTTTTTTTTTTTTTTTTAAGATTTTATTTATTTGAGAGAGAGTGAGAGTGAGAGAGCACAAGTAGGGGGAGTGGCATAGAAAGCAGCAGAACCAGGCTCCCTCCTGAGCAGGGAAGCCAGACACAGGGTTTGATCCCAGGATCCGGAGATCATGACCTGGGCCGAAGGAAGTCGATTAAGTGACTGAGACACCCAGGTGCCCCAGGAGGATTTAAGATCTTTCAGAATATTTTCAAAGCAATTCTTTGACCTTCAGAACAATTCAGAAAGAGAGAGTTGGACAAACACAAGCTCCACATTAACAAATGGAATGAGAATTATGGAAAGTTTAAATGATCTGCCCATGGTCAATATAACGTAAGTAATAGAGGCCAGCCAGATCCTGGATGCAGGATCCTGGAAGTGTTCTGAACATTTGACCTCCTAACCTTAAGCCAAAATACCAAACTGGAATAGTCCGGAGAAGGCAGCGAACAGAACTCAACTTACCACTTCTAGTTTCTAACTCTTCCCTCTTTTTTCTCTATCCCATCACTCTTAGTTCAATAAGAACTAGCAGAGCAAGACTGATTTCAAACAACTGAAACATACAGAAGGAAAGAAGACTCTTCTTAAATACAAACCTTGATTCTCAGTCCCTAGCTTTTCCTTTTTCTAAGGACTAAGGTTCCTCATGTACTGGATTTTAATTGTAAGATGAGGGACATGCTGAAGTTCAAAAAAGCTTTAAAATAAGCTCAGTTGAGGGGCGCCTGGGTGGCTCAGTGGGTTAAGCCGCTGCCTTCGGCTCAGGTCATGATCTCGGGATCCTGGGATCGAGTCCCACATCGGGCTCTCTGCTCAGGAAGGAGCCTGCTTCCTCCTCTCTCTCTCTCTGCCTGCTTCTCTGCCTACTTGTGATCCCTCTCTGTCAAATAAATAAATAAAATCTTAAAAATAAAATAAAATAAGCTCAGTTGAAATGTGAAAAGCACACCAGTTTTTATCTTGGCAAATATAAAAATTTCCAAACTTACATTCAAAGGCCACCAAAGGTACAGGAGCAAAGATAGCTGATATAAAGAAACTAGAACATTTAATCCAACTATTTACAATCATAGGAACAAAATGTAAACTGTAATTACTCAAACATGGTAATAAAAATATAATCATTAAATAATGGAAGCACTAATCTTATGTGTAATTGCTAGCATTTTAAAAAACTTTTAAAAAACTTTTTTCTCTAGGGGCGCCTGGGTGGCTCAGTGGGTTATAGCCTCTGCCTTCCACTCAGGTCATGATCCCAGGGTCCTGGGATCGAGTCCCGCATGGGGCTTTCTGCTTGGCGGGGAGGGAGCCTGCTTCTCTCTCTCTCTCTGCCAGTCTTTCTGCCTACTTGTGATCTCTCTCTCTCTCAAATAAATAAAATCTTTAAAAAAAAAACTTTTTTTCTCTAAAAATTAAAATTTATAATCAAAGTTCCTTTTGGTTATTATTATTTTCTAATATGTACTGAAAACGTGATGTTAACATGTCTTTCATTTCAGAAAAATGAAACTAGAAATACCCTTTGAATGAATAATGCTATTCAATAATCAAATGCTGTGAAAAGGCAGCAACACAAAGTCTTCAGGATTTAACTCATATTCATAATCCAACTTAATCTTTCTTACAAGCTTCAAAGAAAAACTTTTGATCAGTCACTTGTAAAGCTGAATATAAAAGACAGAAAATTTAAAAAGTGACGTATAATATTATACATCATATGTTGTAATTTAGGGGCACCAGAGTGGCTCAGTTGGTTAAGCGTCGGCCTTCAGCTCAGGTCTGGATCTCAGGGTCCTGGTACAGAGCTCCACATCGGACTCCCCGTTCAGAGGGCTGTCTGCTTCTCTCTCTCCCTCTCCCTTTCCCCCTCTCCTTGCTTGTGCTCTCTCCCTCTCAAATAAATAGAATTCTCTAAAAAATTTTTATAATGTAGAATCTTATTAAAATTTCTCTTCCATAAAATGAAGACAATCATAGCATTTTCCACACCGTATTTTTCTGTGGACTACATGTCAAGTGCCTTAAGATTACATGTCAAGTGCTCAGGTCTATATATGATTCATAGCAAGTAATCAATACTTGTTAGCTAATGTTACTCACTAGGATGATCATGCCAGTATAACATACTGAAATATTTCTATACCAGTTGGCCAACAGCTGTTGTTCCAACTCTAACATCCCTACCATGGCTCTGGTAGCCCTCTAGGCCTACCAAAACTCCCACCACCACTATCACCACATACTACTCATGTATCAATCACTAACAAGTTAACTGGAGAGAACCAGTTATTTCAGAACCAGTCCTATTTATTAGGACCTCTATAGTTGTATTGTTAAATATTTTCAATATTATTCCTGGTTATTTTTACTACTTACTGAACTTGCATCAGCCATCAAGGAGTCAAGAAAAGCTAAATAAGGGGCACCTGGGTGGCTCAGTGGGTTAAGCCTCTGCCTTCAGCTCAGATCATGATCCCATGTCCTGGGATCGAGGCCCGCATCGGGCTCTCTGCTCAGCAGGGAGCCTGCTTCCCTCTCTCTCTCTCTCTCTCTCTCTGCCTGCCTCTCTGCCTACTTGTGATCTCTGTCAAATAAATAAGTAAAATATTAAAAAAAAAGAAAAAGAAAAGCTAAATAAACATTGGATAAGGCAAAACCATAAATGAGGACTATATAGGTAGAACAATAAGGCTGAAGAGTCATCGGTTTCAGAGTCAGAAGTTCTATCTAGAAAGTCTCTAAGACCTGTCATCCAAGAACAAGAATGTCATCCCAATAACCAGGAAGGTAGATGATTATCTATAGCCATAGTGTCCCCAATATCTATCCAATATCTATTCCTTTTGGGGCCTACATGCTCAAAACATCTGTCTCTACTACTCTCCCCAACCACACCACACATGTATATCTCAAGGGTTTTAGATATTCTGATACATGGAATTTTTTTACTAGTCCTTTATAGCTACATATTTAAATGACCTTCTGGTCTGATAAAACTACAATTAAAAACTTTGTTGCTAAATATCATTATATACATCTTCACTTTCTCTCTTAAATAAAATTACTGAGGGGGAATATGGGGTAACTGGGTGATAGGCATTATGGAGGGCACATGATGTAATGAGCACTGGGTATGTAATGAGGACTGGTAAATCACTGAAGTCTACCTCTGAAACTAATAATTCACTGTATGTTAATTAAGTTGAAATTAAATTTAAGAGTAAATAAAAATAAAATTACTGAACTTAGTATATGACAGAGGTGGTACTTAAAGTCAAAAAAAAAGGTAAGTTATTGAGTAAGTACTGTTGGCATCAGTGACTAGCCATTTGGAGAAAAATTTTATTCAATCCCTACTTCATTCTTTATATAAAAATAAATATTTAAAAAATCAACATAAAAAAATCATCAATATAAAAAAAGTTTTAAGAATAAATAAACTTGGGGCACCTGGGTGGCTCAGTGGGTTAAGCCTCTGCCTTCAGCTTGGATCATGATCTCAGGGTCGTGGGATCAAGCCCTCCATCGGGCTCTCTGCATGGCAGAGAGCCTGCTTCCCACCACCTCCCGCCCCTCGCCACCTGCCTCTCTGTCTACTTGTGATCTCTCTCTATCAAATAAATAAATAAAATCTTTAAAAAAAAAAAAAGAGAGAGAGAGAGAGAGAGAAATAATAATACAAAATTCTGGGGTGCCTGGGTGGCTCAGTGGGTTAAAGCCTCTGCCTTCCGCTCAGGTCATGGTCCCAGGGTCCTGGGATCAAGCCCTACATCCTGCTCTCTGCTGAGCAGGGCACCTGCTTCCTCCTCTCTCTCTCTCTGCCTGCCTCTCTGCCTACATGAGATCTCTGCTTGTCAAATAAAAAAATCTTTTTTTTTTTTTAAGATTTTTTTATTTATTTGACAGACAGAAATCACAAGTAGGCAGAGAGGCAGGCAGAGAGAGAGGAAGAAGCAGGTTCTCCGCTGAGCAGAGAGCCTGACTCGGGGCTCGATCCCAGGACTCTGGGATCATGACCTGAGCTGAAGGCAGAGGCTTTAACCCACTGAGCCACCCAGGCACCCCTAAAAAAATCTAAAAAAAATAAAAAATAAAAAATATTGAGGCCATAGCATAACCCAACTTCTACTGGTGTGGGGATGCAGGTGTGTGGATGTGTGTGAGGATTTTGGATGACGTTCCCTAAAAAAAAATTACGAGGTTTGGGGCGCCTGGGTGGCTCAGTGGGTTAAAGCCTCTGCCTTCGGCTCAGGTCATGATCCCAGGGTCCTGGGATCGAGCCCCACATCATGCTCTCTGCTCAGCGGGGAGCCTGCTTCCTCCTCTCTCTCTGCCTGCCTCTCAGCCTACTTGTAATCTCTGCCTGTCAAATAAATAAATAAAATCTTAAAAAAAAAATTACAAGGTTAAAAGACAAATCTAAAACTGATATATAAATTATTAGTAATATTTGACAGGAAAAAAACAATGTCCTAATTCCCAAATTCATAAAAATAATTTTTATAGTTTTTTTTTTAATTTTTTATAGTTTTTAAGCAAAAATGAGTATTTAAAAAATAGAAACAACTCAGGCAGAAAATGAAAGAAACATAAATGGTCAATACACATTGGAAAGCTGATCAACCTTACTCATAATTAGTCACTAAATATTAAAAATTTAGTAAGACCCAGTATAGGTATGGTATGTAAGGGAAAATTTCATTGAAAGCATTATGAAGATCAGCTTGGCAACGCCTATCAAATTTTCAATGCACATATCCCTTGATAAAGTAATTTCCCTTGCCAAAATACATTCTACAAATAAAATAACACAAGTAGGGGCGCCTGGGTGGCTCAGTGGGTTAAGCCTCTGCCTTCGGCTCAGGTTGTGATCCTGGGGTCCTGGGATCGAGCCCCAAATGGGGCTCTCTGTTTGGCAGGGAGCCTGCTTCCTCCTCTCTCTCTGCCTGCTTCTCTGACTACTTGTGATCTCTTGTCTGTCAAATAAATAAATACAATCTTTAAAAAAAATACTAACACAAGTATTACTTGTGAAAAAAAACTGAAAATATTCCAAATGCCAGTCAATAGGAGATTGGATTAAATAAATCACAATACTTTCATAGATTAGAATATAACATCAGGTCTATAAAAAAAAATAAGAAAGATCTAAGTATTGATATAGAAAAGTCTTGAGAGTACTGTAAAAAAAACGTTCTGGGCACCTGGGTTGCTCAGTTGATTAAGCATCTACCTTTGGCTCAGGTCATGATCCCAGAGTCCTGGGATCAAGCCCCGCATTTGGCTCCCTGCTCAGTGAGAAGCCTGCTTCTCCCAGCCTGTATTCCCTCTTTCACTGTCTCTCTCTCTCAAATAAATAAATAATTTTTTTTAAAAAAAAGCATATATAAGAAACTGCTAAGTGATTGCTTCTAGGAAGTGGAACTATTTTCTTTGTATAGGAGCATGCATTATTATTATTATTATAGTCATTATTTTTTTCAATGTTTGAAAAAAAAAAAAAATTTCCAGAAGTAGAATTGTCAAAGGGAATGTTCATTGTTCATGTGGTTGTACATTTAAATTTCCTTACCTTTTCCTTTATTTTTTTTTTTAAGATTTTATTCATTTGACAGAGAGAGAGAACACAAGCAGGTGGAGTGGGGGTTGGGGTTTGGAAGCAGGCTTCCCGCAGAGCAGGGAGCCCGATGTGGAGCTCAATCCCATGACCCCGGGATCATGACTACAGATGAAGGCAGACGCTCAACAACTGAGTGAGCCACCTAGCAGCCCCTCCTTACCTTTTTGTGCTGGAAAAAATTTTTTTATTAGTTTGGATATTAATTCTTTCTTTTATAATTGAGTGTAGGAAGATGACAAATGTGTGCTACTTAATCAATGTCACAAATATTACCTAAGCCAAATTAAGCACTTTAGTAGAAAATTAATTTGTCAGAAATAAAATACACCCAGGCACTTGGGTGGCTCAGTTGGTTAAGCAACTGCCTTCGACTCAGGTCATGATCCCAGAGTCCTAGGATCAAGTTCTGCATGGGCTCCCTGCTCAGCAGGAAGTCTGCTTCTGCTTCTCCCTCTCACTCACCCCCACCCCTGCTGTGCTCTCTCTCTCAAATAAAAAAACTATTTAAAAAAAATAATAAATAAAAATAAAGAGAAAAGAAGAAAGAAAGAAAATACATCCCTCCTCTTACCTGCCATGGATCCAGCCATTAATCTGTGCACATGACCGGAAACTCCCAGCTTTGTAGTAATTAACTAGAAATCAAAAACATCAAATTAAATGGAATATTTTTAAGTACTTCTCATTTTGCTGTTTCATAATGAAATCCATTATGAAATCCACTAAGAAGAAAATTAGTGTTAAACATAAGTGAATCGAGCACAAGTGTATAAAGGTGAGCAGAGTTACAGTACCTGGTGAGCAGGTCAGGTATTTCCTTCGTAGCCTTCTGCTCGAGTTCTGCACATTTACAATCCTAACTTAGAATTGCCAAATACACTATGTTGCACACTGATGACCACATATACTTAAAGAGTGAGTGACAGTAGTACAAATAAAATACTAGTACAGGCAATGAAGTCTTGATATACTGATGACATCAGTTCTGACTGATGAGCTTTAAAATGTTGTTCCCATTCTATTGCTTACATTTCTTTTGAAGATACTCTATGAAATTTCACATACTTCACCATTTTCTGTGTTAAGATGTTTGAGAAGATAAACTTTCAGTGCAACAGAGAAGTGAAAGTCAATGAGTAAGATGGAAAATGCTAACTGATAGGCATTACTCAAAACCGGACTTTCACCATAGGATTTCACTATTTTGGGGCACATGGGTGGCTCAGTGGGTTAAAGCCTGTGCCTTCAGTTCAGGTCATGGTCCCAGGGTCCTGGGATCGAGCCCCGCGTCGGGCTCTCTGCTCAGCGGGGAGCCTGCTTCCCCCTCTCTATCTCTCTGCCTGCCTCTCTGCCTTAAAAAAAAAAAAAAAAGGATTTCACTATTTTATTTAGTAAGAAAATCCAAAGCCACAATGTTCCTTTCCTACAATCGAGAAACAAAAGGCACATTAGAAAGCTATTAATATTTAATGGATTTATTAACAAATTAGAGTATATTCTGGCTCTTCTTCATAAGTGTGTACATAAACAATTTGCTCAAAAATGAGACGGCTGGGTGGCTCAGTTGGTTAAGCGGCTGCCTTCGGCTCAGGTCATAATCCCAGCATCCTGGGATCGAGTCCCACGTCAGGCTCCTTGCTCAGTGGGGAGCCTGCTTCTCCCTCTGCCTCTGCCTGCCACTCTGTCTGCCTGTGCTCACTCTGAGAAATAAATAAGTAAAATCTTAAAAAAAAAAAAAAAAAAGACTAACAATTCCAGAATAGATAACTCCAAAACTAAGTTATATTTAAAAATTTAAACTACAAGTCTTTATCCTTCAAAAAGGCGTTACTTTACCCATTCACTCAAAGTAACATTAAAGGCCAAAGTAAATGCCTTGTCAACTAAGTATGATATTCAAGGACACAAAAAGAAAAGATAAAAGTTCAAGTACCGTTTTATAATGCTCAAATGCCATAAACTGGATTGCACCATAGGGAAATATTCGAATCATCATTGCACCATTCCCTTTATATAATCCAAGGTATCCCTCCTTCTGGGGAACAGCACGCAATGCAGAAAATACTCCTATTTTTAGAAAAACGTTTAGAAGAAAAATACTATTAAAACAGAGAAAACTAAATTCAAATTTTTATGATAATCATAGAAAAGATTACTATGCTATCATTCATGATATAATTTTGTGTGAGGAATTACATGAACAGTAATAAATGTTTAGCAGTTAAACCTACTTAAAATACATAAGTCCAAATTATACAAAAATATCTCATGTAAAAATACAAAACATATTTTAGCAAAAACATAAAAACCCCCAGCTATACATTATAGTAAATTATATTACAATTATCACAAAATATGTTAACTTACAGCAATCTAAAAAATATTAACAGAAATATATTCAAGGACCAGATAACTGCATTGCAAGTGATTAACTCTGAAAGGATAAAGGAAGATTTCCCAGACTGACCTAGATACATGTGTGGTTTGTTTACATAAGGGAATTGCTAAATAAAAGAAACAATTTTTATTTTTTAAAAAGATTGTATTTATTTATTTGAGAGAGAAAACACACTAGAGACAGAGTAAGCATGAGTGGGGGTCTGAGAGAGTGGGAGAAGCAGTCTCCCTACTGAGCAAGGAGCATGACACAGGGCTCGATCCCAAGACCCTGGGATCATCACCTGAGCTGAAGGTAGATGCCCAACTAACTGAGCCACCCAGGTGCCCCAAAGAAACAAATTTTTAAAATTATTAAAACTATTTAAATTTGGGGGAAATTTTCCATTAGAACACTTTAATAAGGAAGATGATAAAGGCCTGAGTTCTAATCTTACATATTAATATATTATTTATTCTACTGATGTCAGTCACTACTCTTATTTGCAGCACAGACTTCTCATAAACAAATCACAGGGCACCTGAGTGGCTCAGTGGGTTAAGCCTCTGCCTTTGGCTCAGGTCATGATTTCAGGGTCCTGGGATCAAGCCCCACATCGGGCTCTCTGCTCAGTAGGGAGCCTGCTTCTCCCTCTCTCTCTGCCTGCCTCTCTGCCTACTTGTGATCTCTATCTATCAAATATATAAAATAAATCTTAAAAAAAAACAAACAGGGGCGCCTGGGTGGCTCAGTGGGTTAAGCCGCTGCCTTCGGCTCGGGTCATGATCTCAGGGTCCTGGGATCGAGTCCCGCATCGGGCTCTCTGCTCAGCAGGGAGCCTGCTTCCCTCTCTCTCTGCCTGCCTCTCCATCTACTTGTGATTTCTCTGTCAAATAAATAAATAAAATCTTTAAAAAAAAAAAAAAAAACAAACAACAGGGGCGCCTGGGTGGCTCAGTGGGTTAAAGCCTCTGCCTTTGGCTCAGGTCATGATCCCAGTGTCCTGGGATCGAGCCCCGCATCAGGCTCTCTGCTCGGCAGGGAGCCTGCTTCCTCCTCTCTCTCTGCCTGCCTCTCTGCCTATTTGTGATATCTCTCTGTCAAATAAATAAATAAAATCTTAAAAAAAAAGTTTTGATGCTTTTTTAAAAAGTTTAAAAAAGCTTTAAAGCTTTAAAGCTTTAAAAAAAGTTTTTTAAAAAAAAAGTTTTTGATGCTTTTTTAAAAAGTTACACATTTTTTTTTTAAAGATTTTATTTATTTATTTGACAGAGAGAGATCACAAGTAGGCAGAAAGGCAGGCAGAGAGAGAAGGAGGAGGAAGCAGGCTCCCTGCTGAGCAGAGAGCCCGATGCGGGACTCGATCCCAGGACCCGGAGATCATGACCTGAGCCGAAGGCAGAGGCCTAACCCACTGAGCCACCCAGGCGCCCCAAAAAGTTACACATTTTTAAAAAGAAGCTAAAGTAGAACTTTTATTCAATAGCACATTTTCATCATCTTTGTGAAAATTCATGTTTAAAAAAGCAAAATTTGGGATGCCTGGGTGGCTCAATTGGTTAAGCATCTGCCTTTGGCTAAGGTCATGATCTCACGGTCCTGGGATCAAGTCCTACATTGGGCTCCTTGCTCAGTGGGGAGTCTGTTCCTTCCCTCCTGCTCCCCCTGCTTGTGCTATCTAACAAATAAATAAAATCTTAAAAAATAAAATAAAATAAAAATAAAAAAGCAAAATTTTACAAATTATGCATGCATATAAAAAGAGGCATCTAGAATAAAATGCCAAAAACATTTAAAAAGAAAAAATTAAAACACCTATATATAAATTTTTTTTGGCGTATGTATTTTAAAGATACATGAAACTCCATATTATACTATACCAACAGTTCATCGTTTCACTCCAGGAATTCCATTTCAAATTTTGCATGCCTTGTAGGGCAACACTGTAACCCATGGCATGTAGCCCTGTAGAGCGTGAAATCTAATGTGAATATGTAATCTAATGACTACAAATCAGGAAACAAAACAACATAAACCAGCATGGGGAGGAGGTTAAAGGAATAAAACAATTCTGCTCAGATATTCATATGTTGGGTTATGTATGGTAAACACCCTGAGACACAGAGTAATATAATTCATCTCCTTTTTATCCTTAATTTGGACAATGAAAGAAAACAATTTCCTTCCTTTCCACTTTTTTACACTGTCTCAATCAGTTCAAAGGTCTGATTCTATGTCTGAGCAGCACACTGAGCTCACTGCAGGACACAGAAAAGGCAGCAATTTTTTTCCTTTCCAGTTTAAGTATACTTACTTAGTATTAAAAATATAGACAAGAAAATGAGTTAAGGTTAATATATAACAAAAATTCATTACATTTTTTGAGAAAAGTTACATTTTTAAAACACCATTGGAAAAATAATTGATTTTTTAAAAATTGAAGATAGCTGACACAATGTTACATTAGTTTAGGTGTACAACATAGTGACTTGACAACTCTATACATTATAGAAAAAATAGCTGACTCTTATTCACTCTGTAGAACATCTTCCTTACACAGTGATGTTGCATAGGTCATGCAGAGCACACATCATTTGAAGCATAAACCTAATAAAGCAATGGAATGCTATGAGTTAGCTACCTTGACATAATTTCTTTCTTGGCCTCTGTTCACATTAATTTTTTTTCTTTTAAATCTTTTACCCGCGGGGCGCCTGTGTGGCTCAGTGGGTTAAGCCTCTGCCTTGGGCTCAGGTCATGATCTTGGGGTCCTGGGATCAAGCCCCACATTGGGCTCTCTGCTCAGCGGGGAGCCTGCTTCCCTCTCACTCTCTGCCTGCCTCTCTGCCTACTTGTGATCTCTGTCTGTCAAATAAATAAATAAAATCTTAAAAAAAATCTTTTCCCCTCTAATTGAAAAAGTAATATATGTTCAACATGTATTAATATTATCTGAGGGGGGAAAATTATCTTGAATTTCGCCATTGAAAATTAACCACTTAACATCTGTCTTTCCAACCTGTTGTCTAAGAACATCTATTTACATAAAATGCAGTATAATTAAACCATTGTATACATTTTCAGTTATCTAATACATCATGAACATTTTTCCTAGTCAACTAATACTTTTTTTTTTTTTTTTTTTTTTTAGTAAGCTCTATGCCCAATGAGAAGATTGAACTCGCTAACCCAAAATCAGGAGTCACATGCTCATGGCACCTGGCTGGCTCAGCCTGTACAGCATGCCACTCTTAATTTTGAGGTTGTGAGTTCTACCCCACGTTGGGCTAGGGATTACCTTAAAAAAAATTTTGGGGGGCGCCTGGGTGGCTCAGTGGGTTAAGACGCTGCCTTCGGCTCAGGTCGTGATCTCAGGGTCCTGGGATCGAGTCCCGCATCTCTGCTCAGCAGGGAGCCTGCTTCCTCCTCTCTCTCTCTGCCTGCCTCTCTGCCTACTTGTAATCTTTCTCTGTCAAATAAATAAATAAAATATTTTTTAAAAAATTTTGTTTTTTTTTGAGAGAGTTGCCTTCTCTACTGACTAAGCCAGCCAGGCACCCCAGTTGGTATTATTTTCAGTTTCTGTGTGATTGGAAAATAGGATATATGGATATATATGGATATATTTATTCATTTAAATTATACTTATTATTTATGGATATATTTATTCATTTCAATTATACTTATTATTTAACATAGCCAATTCCCTACTATTGAACATTTTTGGGGTTTTTTTGGTTTTTTGACTAATACAAATAATGATTTGATCTTTGTATATACATCTTTGAGCACACTTCTGATTAGCTCCTTACAATAACCTCCTAGAACTAGAACTGCACACTCAAAGAATATGTACCTTTTTAGGATTTTTTAAAAAAATATTTTATTTATTTGGCAGAGAGAGAGACAGCAAGAGAGGGAACACAAGCAGGGGGAGTGGGAAAAGAAGCAGCCCTCCAGTTGAGCAGGAAGCCCGGTGAGGCAGGCTTGATCCCAAGACCCTGGGATCATTACCTGAGGTAAAAGCAGACACTTCATGACTGAACCACCCTGGTGCCCCTCTTTTTAACATTTTTGATGCATATTACCAAAATCCCCTCCAAAAAGGTTATAAAAATTTCTTACTCCTACAAATGACATATTATTAAAGTATCCATGTTAATTAAGTGGCTGATATTTATGTTTGCAAGGAACAAACAAGGGCTTGATATTCTTTAACAATGTAAGTTCATCCATATATATAAAAATTGCACAGAATTCTGCTTACACTAAGATTTCTAGAAGGCTTGTTCAACTAGGTGTTTAAAGGAATAGGGTGCTTGCCTGGCTCAGTCAGTAGTGCTTGCAACTTTTGATCTCAGGGTCAATAAGAGCCCCACGTTGGGTGTAAAGATATAAAGATTACATTAAAAATAAAAAATAGGGGCACCTGGGTGGCTGAGTCAGTTAAGCAGCCTGCTTCTGACTTCAGCTCAGGTCATGATCTCAGGGTCATGGGATCAAGCTCTGTGTCAGGCTCCATGCTCAGTGGAGAGGATTCTCTCTCCCTCTGTCTCTCCCTGCCAACTCACAGGTGTGCTCTCTCTCTCTCAAATAAATATAGAAATCTAAATAAATCTTTAAATAAAGAAAGAAATAAACCTTATCTCCATCACTTGTTAGCTATTTTTTAAAAATCAGCCTGAGAGGGGCGCCTGGGTGTCTCAGTGGGTTAAAGCCTCTGCCTTCGGCTCAGGTCATGATCCCAGGGTCCTGGGATGGAGCCCCGCATCGGGCTCTCTGCTCAAGTGGGGAGTCTGCTTCCCCCTCTCTCTCTCTGCCTGCCTCTCTGCCTACTTGTGATCTCTGTCTGTCAAATAAATAAATAAAATCTTTTTTTAAAAAAAAAAGAAAGAAAAATTTTTTAAAAATCAGCCTGAGCTGGGCCACCTGGGTAGCTCAGTCAGTTAAGCATCTGCCTTCGGCTCAGGTAATGATCCCAGGGTCCTGGAATGAAGTCCCACATCCAGCTCCCTGCTTAGCTGGGAGCCTGCTTCTCCGCCTGCCTGCTCTGCCTGCCGCTTCCCTTGTCTGTGTTCCCTCTTTCTCTCTTACAAATAAATAAATAAAATCTTTTTAAAAAAAATCAGGGGCACCTGGGTGGCTCAGTGGGTTAAGCCTCTGCCTTCGGCTTAGGTCATTATCTCAGGGTTCTGGGATCGAGTCCCACATTGGGCTTTCTGCTTAGCAGGGAGCCTGCTTCCCCCTCTCTCTGCCTGCCTCTCTGCCTCCTTGTGATCTCTCTCTCAGTCAAATAAATAAATAAAATCTTTAAAAAAAAGATATCAGTCTGAACTGTTATGTGTCTGGAAAGCACATGACTCTAATTCCAATAAACAAATAGTACTTACTTCAATGATTCTAAGATTTTGGTTTAGAGAATATCAGTACCCTAAAATGATAATATATTCAATCACTATTGAAAATGAAAAGGTTAAAGTAGATAACAGATAAATCTCTTACAAAATTTGTTCACAAACTTAAACTCTCTTTTGCATCCTCTTTCTACTCTAATACACACCGGGAAACAAAGCCAGCAGATGGATAATGTTTTCATTCACTTTTATCTTTAACATCCATTAACTCACCTAAATGTTTATAATGGTGATTGTGAGCTTGTAATAAAACCTTTACTCGATCCAAAGGAGCAACCGTTGTTTTGGCACAGCATCCAGCAATACCTACAAAATTTTTAAACAGTCAGCATGAAATTGCATACCATTTCTTTCCATGTGGAAATTGTTATTTATTCAGCCAGCACACCTTCTGATTTCTAATTTGGTCTCCATGGGTAGAACTTCCCAGTTGCAGGGATATGTAGATGATTGGCCCCCATTCCCTGTAACTTAATAACTGAGTATGTCAGACTTAAAAATAAATTTGAAGAGTGTAAATCTTCCCCCTAATACCTGATGACCACTGGGAATCTTGCTAAATGTAGTTATGGCGACAGACACTTGAAGGTATTTACCCAACCATGAGGCTCTGTTTCAAGCAACCTCCTCTTCTGGATGACTCTTTCATTGAAACAACCAACTTTTGGGGTGCCTGGGTGGCTCAGTGGGTTAAAGCCTCTGCCTTCGGCTCAGGTCATGATCTCAGGGTCCTGGGATTGAGTCCCACATCGGCTTGTCTGCTCAGCAGGGAGCCTGATCCCCCCCACTCCGCCTCTCTGCCTACTTGTGATCTCTGTCTGTCAAATAAATAAATAAAATCTTAAAAAAAAAAAAACACAATAACCAACTTTTACCCATAAAATTCAGCATACCCATTTTTATTCAGCAATTACATATTTGGTCCCTACCACATGCCACTGTACAGATATACAGATGACAGTAATGTGTGTACATGAGCTTTAGTGCAAGTCAGAATCCAAGGCAGCCCTACTAGCTTGGCATGCTTCTAAGACAATAATATATGAAGACTGTTTCCTATAGACTGTGTCCTCCCAAATTCATATGTTGAAAACTAATTCCCAAAGTGATGGCAATTAGAGGTGAGGCTTTTAGGAATTGATGAGGTCAGCAGGGTGGAGCCCTCACGAACAAGGTTAATGCCCTATATAAAAGCCCAGAGAAATCCATGGCTCCTCCCACCATGTGAAAACACTGAGAGAAGATGCTGTCTGTGAGGAAGCAGGTCCTCACCAGACACCAAATCTGCTGACACCATGATCTGGCTTTTCCAGCTTCCAGAACTATAAGAAATAAGTGTATGGAGCTTCCAGGTTGATAAAAAGGAAGTAAGAAAAGAAAGAAGGAAAGAAGTTGCTTCTAAAATACCCAGATCATGATATTTTTGTTATAGTAGCCCAAAATGACCAAGATAATTTTGTAAATTACCTTCCATTTTATAAGCCTTTGATAAAATAGGCTGTTATAGCCTGGGTGGGTTAAGCCTCTGCCTTCGGCTCAGGTCATGATCTCAGGGTCCTGGGATAGAGCTCTACATCGGGCTCCCTGCTTGGCAGGGAGCTTGCTTCCCCCTCTCTCTCTGCCTGCCTTTCTGCCTACTTATGATCTCTCTCTCTCTCTCTCTGTGTCAAATAAATAAATAAAATCTTTTTTAAAAAAATAGACTGTTACCCTATAAAAAGGTGGGTAAAAAGTCTCTGGTATCTTTTTAGGATTACATTAAGCTCTTCACTATTGCATATTTGATCCAGAAGTACAAAAAAAGTGGGATTTGGGGGTGCCAGGGTGGCTCAGTGGGTTAAAGCCTCTGCCTTCAGCTCGGGTCATGATCCCAAGGTCCTGGGATAGAGCCCCGCATTGGGTTCTCTGCTCAGCAGGGAGCCTGCTTCCTCCTCTCTCTCTGCCGGCCTCTCTGCCTACTTGTGATCTCTGTCAAATAAATAAATAAAATCTTTAAAAAAAAAAAAAAAGAACTGGGATTTTGTGGGTCACCTTTATTACTATATTGCCAGAGACTCAGTACAGGGCCGGCACATAACACATACTCAATAAATGTCTATTAAATAAATAAATGTGGGGGCACCTGGGTGGCTCTATCAGTTAAACCTCTGCCTTTGGCTCAGATCATGATCCTGTGGTCCTAGGATAAAGCCCCACATCCCGCTCCCTGCTGTGCTGGGAGTCTGCTCCTCCCTCTCCCTCTCCCCCTGCTTGATCTCTTTCTCCTTCTAAAATAAATAAAATCGGGGCACCTGGCTGGCTCAGTGGGTTAAGCCGTTGCCATCGGCTCAGGTCATGATCTCAGGGTCCTGGGATAGAGCCCCACATCAGGCTGTCTGCTCAGCAGGGAGCCTGCTTCCCCCTCTCTCTCTGCCTACCTATCTGCCTACTTGTGATCTCTCTGTCAAATAAATAAATATGGGGCGCCTGGGTGGCTCAGTGGGTTAAGCCGCTGCCTTCGGCTCAGGTCATGATCTCAGGGTCCTGGGATCGAGTCTCGCATCGGGCTCTCTGCTCAGCAGGGAGCCTGCTTCCTCCTCTCTCTCTCTGCCTGCCTCTCTGCCTACTTGTAATCTCTCTCTGTCAAATAAATAAATAAAATCTTTAAAATAAATAAATAAATAAGATCTTTAAAAAAATAAATGATGTACAATAACAAAAGAAATGAATGTAGAGGGCGCCTGGGTGGCTCAGTGGGTTAAGCCGCTGCCTTCGGCTCAGGTCATGATCTCAGGGTCCTGGGATCGAGGCCCGCATTGGGCTCTCTGCTCAGCAGGGAGCCTGCTTCCTCCTCTCTCTCTGCCTGCCTCTCTGCCTGCTTGTGATCTCTCTCTGTCAAATAAATAAATAAATAAAATCTTAAAAAAAAAAAAAGAAATGAATGTAGAGTTTTACTTTACAAACTTTTTATTTTTTAAAATATTTTATTTATTTGGGAGAGAGTGAGCAAAATAAAGAAAGCACACGAGCAGGGGGCAGAGGGAGAGGGATAAGTAGACTCCCCTGCTGAGCAGGGAGCCTGAAGTGGGGCTCAATCCTCAGACCTTGACCGAATGACCGACCTAGGAGCCCCTACAAACTTTTTTTTTTTTTAAGATTTTATTTATTTATTTGACAGAGATCACAAGTAGGCAGAGAGGCAGGCAGAGAGAGAGAGGCAGAAGCAGGCTCCCATCTGAGCAGAGAGAACGATGCGGGGCTCGATCCGGGGACCCTGGGACCATGACCTGAGCCGAAGGCAGAGGCCTTAACCCACTGAGCCACCCAGGGGCCCCTCCGTATAAACTTTTTAAAATGTAGGACAAAATCACTCAAAGTCCACACACATTTATTTAATAGCCTGCCATGTAACTCATGTTAATTAAAATCCATATTCTGAGATATCCAAAAATAAAATGCCTATTCATATTCAAATATTAAATCCACATGTAAGTTTCTAAATCAAGCTTCCTTTATCTGAACTAAAGCAAATCATAGTCATGGCTACCCAAAATTGAGGATAAACTTAAAATAATATGCATTCGGATATATTTGGTTTCACAATATTATGTTCTTTATCTTCTCAGTCATTATGAACTAACCATATATGAAATTATTTAGAATGTGTTCAATAAGTAGTTTCCTCTGACAGGAAACTACTTAACTCAGTCACATTAAATCATAACTCAATTGATCATTACAACAATCCATTGAGTTAGGTCATTCAGCTTTTGTCTTCCTTTTGAGCAAATGAGATTAAGATAGTGGCCAAGGCTAATCAACAATAATAATTAACAAGTTATGAGTGTTTACCATGTATAATATACCAGGCTAGGAGGGGTTTTTTTAAGGTTTTATTTATTTATTTGACACAGTGAGGGAGAGCACACGCAAAAGCAGAGGGACTCTCAGGCAGAGGAAGAGAAGAAGCAGGGAGCCCCATGTGGGACTCGATCCCAGGACCCTGGGATCATGACCCAAGCTGAAGGCAGACACCCAACTGACTGAGCCACCCAGGAGCCCCTAGACTAAAAGATTTAACTCAGGACACTATGCTAAGGCTTTTCCAGCTACTGTCTCATTTAATCATTACAACCTTCTAAAGTAGGAAATCTTTTCCCATTTAATGGATATGAAAACTGGGGTGCTTGGGTGGCTCAGTGGGTTAAAGGCTCTGCCTTCGGCTCAGGTCATGATCCCAGAGTCCTGGGATCGAGCCCCGAATCGGGCTCTCTGCTCAGCAGGGAGCCTGCTTCCTCCCCTCTCTCTCTCTGCCTGCCTCTCTGCCTACTTGTGATCTCTCTCTCTGTCAAATAAATAAAATCTTTATTTATCAGGGAAATGCAAGTTAAAAACCACAAAAACAGTTATAGGGGCACCTGCTTGGTTCATTGGGTTAAGCCTCTGTCTTCGGCCCAGGTCATGATCTCAGGGTCCTGGGATTGAGTCCTGAATCCAGCTCTCTGCTCAGCAGGGAGCCTGCTTCCACCTCTCTCTCTCTCTGCCTGCCTCTCTCTCTGTCAAATAAATAAATAAAATCTTTTTTTAAAAAACACAATTACAGGGGTGCCTGGGTGGCTCAGTAGATTGGGCCACTGCCTTTGGCTCAGGTCATGATCTCAGTGTCCTGGGATCGAGTCCCGCATCAAGCTCTTTGCTCAGCAGGGAGCCTGCTTCCCTCTCTCTCTCTCTCTCTGGCTGCCTCTCCATCTATTTGTGATTTCTCTCTGTCAAATTAATAAATAAAATCTTTTTAAAAAAAAAAAAGAAAGAAAGAAAAGAGTTGGGCAGTTCCTACTTCACTCCAAATAAAAGCTGGAATCTTTACAATTGTTTGGAAAGCCCTTCATTCAGCCTCCCATGGCCTCTAACCTCCTTTCGCCATCAACACCACTTGGTTATAGCTACACAGCTTTTCTTAAGGCCTGAAATGCTCCTCTTGAGATATCAACTTGCTCAACTCCTTCACTACTTCAAGTCTGCTCAAGTGTCATTCTCTCCAAGAGACTTACCATGACTGTCCTATTTACACTGCACCCACGCAGTCTACACATTTCCTTGCCCCATTCTCCTTTTTACTTCTTCCCATTGCAATCATCACCTTCTAACATACCATATAACTTACTTTCTCATTTTATTCATTCTCTTTCTCCTCTCAACTCTCCAATCAATGTAAACTCCAGGATCTTTGTTTTGTTCCCTGATACACACTGAACATGTAGCAGGCACATAGCGGGCACTCATCATATTCCTTGTATAAATGCATGAATGCTGTTTTTATCAGAACAAAATAAATTCTTTTTTTAAAAGATTTTATTTATTTATTTGACAGACAAAAGTCACAAGTAGGCAGAGAGGCAGGCAAAGAGAGAGAGAGAGAGGAGGAAGCAGGCTCCCCGCTGAGCAGAGAGCCGGATGCGGGCCTCGATCTGAGGACCTCGATCTCAAAATCTGATCCCTGGGATCGCGACCTGAATTGAAGGCAGAGGCTTTAACCCACTGAGCCACCCAGGCGCCCCTAGAACAAAATAAATTCTTAATACTACTGCACCCTACAGATACTCCTCCTAAAAGCTCGTATAATGTAGAATTTTAAAAATTCCCAGTCTTAACAAGTAATTAAGTATTGACAACCAATCAATTAAGAGGGGGTAGAGACTGAAAACACTTCTTTATGGAAAGGCAGAGGAAGTTTTTAAGAGACAGTTATGAACTTTCTGGCCTCACAGTGACACGGATAGAAGGGCCGCACCAGCTCCTGTCATGTAGCCATAGACCAGTTTACCAGAATAACTGGGACCAGTTTTGGTTGTAGGCAATTTTGCACAATTTCCTAGTCAACTTTAAAAAGCTGTCCTCCAATAGTTGTTTTCTTTAAAGCAAACGGCAAAATCCAATTCTATACTGGGTCATTTATGGTCTTTATAAAAGAAAGAGGTACCCAGAAATGTTTCACTGAAACCCTGGAGTCTTTGTAAAGGATCCGGCTCTTTTCCCTTCTACCCAACCCTGAAGAATGGGTCCTTGGTTCGGCCCGTCCACCTCCCCAGCCGCTCCCTGACAGCTTGAGGCCCTTCCTCCCCAGGATCCTGCTGTCAGTAGTCAAGTGATTATTAGAAAGAGTACACAGGTCAGGGCAAATATCCAGCCGAGCACTGCAGCAGCCAGAGTCCAAGAATGTCACCGCGGCGGCAAGCACCGTATCTGCCCCGGATCCTGCCCTGCCACCCCACTACCACCGGGTCCTCCCGGCTAGACACCCACCTCCGGCCAGAAAGGAGCGCAGCCAGTAGAAGTCCCGACGGGCGGCGGGCCCTCCGGCTCCTGCCGCCTGCGGCATCGCGGGAGGGGGGTCGGCCGCTGCCAGGGCCGCCGCCGCCGCCGCCGCCGCCATCAGGACCAGGGCCGCGTCGGGGACTCCGGTCGCCAATTTATAAGCCACGGGCTGGGGCCATGGCCACAGCGGGCGGTGACAGAGCACCGACCGCCGCGCGGGCGGGACGGAATAACACCCGCAGCGCGGCGCGGGCTGATGGCGTACGCCAGAGGCGGAGCCTGGGCGCGGGTGCCAAGTGGGAGTCGTCTGCGCTCGCCTCCTCCCTCAGCCGGCGTCACCCCACGACCCTACTCCCCGCCTCGCTTTTCAGGCCTCTTCTGTTCTAGCGGAGGAGTAGCGTGGCCCCGGGGAAGGACCCACTAAAACCCCACCACCTCAGAAAGCTCTCTCCGGTCCACTGACTTGTAACCACAGCCCATCGGGCTACGTTCTGAACTACCTCAGATGAATCCTTTCTAGAACCAATCTTGGGTTCCCTTCTGCTCTTTCCAGGAATCTCTGAGATTGCACCATCTCCCACCAAATCAGTTCTGCCTTCACAGAGCTGCTCTGAACCTCAGTTTCAGCCCTTCCTAACTACCTATTAAGTTTCCACTCCACCCCATCGCCTCTGTCAAAGAAATATTGCTAAAGCAGATTTTTCTTTCTTTGGGGCCCTACAAATTACACAGATACTTGTCGGCCCTTCCTGAATCTGTGCTGTGTGCTTGGCTCAGATTTCACTGAGCTCTACTCCCCACCCGTTTCAGCCCTAAACTCTTAGAAACTCGCCGGTTCCTTCTCCCTTCTCCGCTGTATTCCAAGACTCTACTACTTAACTACTCCTTAGGAGCAGTATTCTCTTACTGGGAGCCCCTCATTACTTCCAGGCTGGGCAAAATCATCCCTATTCTTTATGACCAAAGATGTTCTGAACTTATATCCTCTCTTTCAGAAGCTATCTTTTATGATTTTCCTCCATACTTACTCCAACCCCTCTTATCACTGGCACTGGTCTCCTCTTTCTCTTTCTGTGGATATGCTTCTGCAAGGTGTTTCTAGTCACATGTAGTCACTAATGATGAGTCCAGATTTAAATTTTATTTTTCATAGCCTGTAGGTAGCTCAGTCAGTGGAGTGGCTGCCCTTGGCTCAGGTCATGATCCCTGGGTCCTGGGACTGAGCCCAGCATCTGCCTTTCTGCTCAGAGGAAAGCCTGCTTCTCTCTCTCCCTTTCTCTGTCTGCTGCTCTACCTACTTGTGCTCTCTATTTCTCTGTCAAATAAATAAATCTTTTAAACTTTTTTTAATTTTTCCCCATGTTCCCAATTTCCGATATCTGCGGGAAAATACAGACCTGTATAATAGTATCATTATTTAAATTTTACATGTCTAATGTCAAGAACCAAAAGCTCCCCAAAGTGGAATGACTGCACAACATTGTAAATGTAACTAATGCTTCTAAATTGTACAATTAAAAACGGTTAAAATTGTAAATTTTATTTTATTTAAAGATTTATTTATTTATTTGATAGAGAGAGACATAGAGAGAGAGGGAACACAAGCAGGGGGAGTGGGAGAGGGAGAAGCAGGCTCCCTGTTGAGCAGGGAACCCCATGCAGGACCCAAGGATCATGACCTAAGTTGAAGGCAGACACTTAATGACTGAGCTTAATGACTGAGCTACCTGAGCACCCCTAATATTGTAAATTTTAAATGAAGTATATCTAACACAATAAAAAAATACAAAGAAAAAACTCATTTTTTTATTACAACAACAAAGAAGAAATTTCTGTATTTTGGGGGTGCCTAACTGGCTCAGACGGTAGACTGTGCAACTCTTGATCTCACGGTTGTGAATTAGAACCCCACACTGGGTGTAGAGATTACTTAAAAATAAAATCTTTTTAAAAAATAGAACAACTATATGATTTCACTCATATGTGGAATTTAACAAATGAAACAGGGGAGGTGCCTGAGTGGCCCAGTCAGTAAGCATTTGCCTTTGGCTCAGGTCATGGTCCCAGGGTCCTGGGATCTAGACCCACATTGGGCAGAGTGGGAAGCCTGCATTCCCTCTCTCACTGAGTCTCTCTCTCTGTCAAATAAATAAGTAAATAATAACAAATCTTAAGAAAAACAAAGGAGCATAAGGAAAAGGAGGGGAAAATAAAGTAAGACGAAATCAGAAAGGGAGACAAACCATAAGTCTTCTTTTATTTTTTTTTAACATTTTATTTATTTATTTATTTATCTGACAGACAGAGATCACAAGTAGGCAGAGAGGCAGGCAGGGAGAGAGAGGGGGAAGCAAGCTCCCCGGCGAGCAGAGAGCCCGATGCGGTACTCCATCCCAGGACCCTGGGATCATGACCTGAGCTGAAGGCAGAGGCTTTAACCCAGTGAACCACCCAGGTGCCCCGAATGTTTCATTTATTTATTTATTTGAGAGAGAGTGCGCGTACTGGGGTGAGGGGCAGAGGGAGAAGCTGACTCCCCGCCAAGCAGGGAGCCCAATGAGGGACGTCATCTGGGTCTCAGTGTGGGCCTCTATCTTAGGATCCCCGGTTCATGACCTGAACAGAAGGCAGAGGCTTAACTGACTTAGCCACCCAGGCACCCCAAAGACTCTTACCTATAGGAAACAAACTGAGGGGTGCTGAAAGGCAGGTGCATGGGGAAATGGGGTAACTGGGTGTTGGGCTTTAAGGAGGGCACTTGATTGAAAGAGCACTGGGTGTTATATGCAACCGATGAATCACTACCTCTGAAACTAATAACACAGTATATGTTAATTAACTGAGTTTAAATAAAATTAAAAAACCACAAATTTCTGTATTTTCATATTACCTAACTAGCAAAACTGTCCTAATTCCTAGTGCTAACACGCATTTTTCCCATCCTATTTCATTTCATTAAACAGCATTCCATCCTCAATCCGTAAACTTTGAGAAATTTCCTAATTAGTTTCCCTGCTTTCCTTTGTCTCCTACTGTCTATCCTCAATATGGGAGCCAAAGCAATCCTCTAAAACCTAAAACAGGAGCGCTTAAGTGTCTCAATCCTTAAGTGTCTGCCTTCAGCTTGGGTCACAATCCCAGGTTATTGGGATCAAGCCCCACAAGGGGCTCCCTACTCAGCAGGATGCCTGCGTTTCCCTCTTCTACTCCCCCTGCTTGTGTTCCCTCTCTTACTATGTCTCTCTTTGTCAAATAAATAAATAAATAAAATCTTTTAAAAAAACAAAAACCCTAAAACAAATTTTGCCACTCCTTATCCCAAACCCCTCAGTTACTTCCCATTATCATTTAGAATAATTCTTATTATATCTCTGACCTCAATTCCTAGGATTCCCTTTAGTCACACTGACTGCTTCTTCTTCATAAACAAGAATGCTCCCCTCAGAACCTTTGCACATGCTGTTCTTTCTACCTGTGCTGCTTTCCCTCTAAATATTCCATGTAATTTCCTCCTTTTCACCTCTCTTTCATATCTTTACACAAATGTTACCTTCAGAGAAGACATTCCTGGCTATATAATATTTCAAATTACCAGCACAGGAATGAACCTAGAGGGTTTTATGCTAAGTGAAATAAGTCAAAGAAAGACGAATACCACCTGATTTCACTTATATGTGGAATCTAAAAAACACAATGAGTGAACAAACAAACCAACAGACTCTTTTTTTTTTTTTAAGATTATTTATTTATTTATTTGACAGACAGAGATCACAAGTAGGCAGAGAGGCAGGCAGAGAGAGAGAGAGGAGGAAGCAGGCTCCTTGCTGAGCAGAGAGCCTGATGCGGGACTGGATCCCAGGACCCTGAGATCATGACCTGAGCCGAAGGCAGTGGCTTAACCCACTGAGCCACCCAGGTGCCCAAACCAACAGACTCTTATAGACAGTGAAGAAACTGGTGGTTGTCAGAGAGGAGGTGGGTTAGGGGTGATGGTCAAAATAGATGAAGGGGATTAAGAGGTACAAACTTCCAGTTATAAAATAGATAAGTCATAGAGATAAAAAGCACGATATAGAGAAAATGGTCAACAATAATATAATAATATTGTATGGTGACTACACTTATGGTGAGCATTGAAAAATGATTGGAATTTTTGAATCCCTATGTTGTACACCTTAAACTAATACAACATTGCATGTCAGTTATACTTCCATACTCAATTTTAGATTTTTTTAAGATTTTATTTATTTACTTGAAAGAGAGAGAGTGAGAGAGAGAACATGAGAGGGAAGACGGTCAGAGGGAGAAGCAGACTCCCTGCCAAGCAGGGAACCCGAAGCGGGAATTGTTAGTCATTTTTGAGCAAACTGTTTATGTACACACTTATGAAGAAGAGCCAGAATATACTCTAAGTTGATAATAATAAATCCATTAAATATTAATAGCTTTTCAGTGGGCCTTTTGTTTCTCGGTTGTAGGAAAGGAACATTGTGGCTTTGGATTTTCTTACCAAATAAAATAGTGAAATCCTATGGTGAAAATCTGTTTTTGAGTAATGCTTATCAGTTAGCATTTCCCATCTTACTCATTGACTTTCTCTTCTCTGTTGGACTGAAAGTTTATCTTCTCAAACATCTTAACACAGAAAATGGTGGAGTATGTGAAATTTCATAGAGTATCTTCAAAAGAAATGTAAGCAATAAAATGGGAACAACATTCCAGATAAGCTCATCAGTCAGAACTGATGTCAGCAATATATCAAGACTTCATTGCCTGGGGCGCCTGGGTGGCTCAGTGGGTTAAGCCGCTGCCTTCGGCTCAGGTCATGATCTCAGAGTCCTGGGATCCAGCCCCGCATCGGGCTCTCTGCTCAGCAGGGAGCCTGCTTCCCTCTCTCTCTCTCTGCCTGCCTCTCTGCCTACTTGTGATTTCTCTCTGTCAAATAAATAAATAAAATCTTTAAAAAAAAAGACTTCATTGCCTGTACTAGTATTTTATTTGTACTACTGCCACTCACTCTTTAAGTATATGCGGTCATCAGTGTGCAACATAGTGTATTTGGCAATTCCTTTTTTTTTTTTGAGATTTTATTTATTTATTTGACAGACAGAGATCACAAGTAGGCAGAGAGGCAGGCAGAGAGAGAGAGGATGAAACAGACTCCCCGCCAAGCAGAGACCTGGACGCAGACGTGGGGCTTGATCCCAGGACTCTGGGATCATGACCTGAGCCGAAGGCAGAGGCTTTAACCCACTGAGCCACCCAGACACCCCGTATTTGGCAATTCTGAGTTAAGATTGTAAATGTGCAGAACTAGAGCAGAAGGCTACAGAGGAAATACCTAACCTGCTCACCAGGTGCTGTAACTCTGTGCTTGTTTCATTTATGTGTAACACTAATTTTCTTCTTAGTGGATTTCATAATGAAATTTCATAAGTGAAATGAGAAGCACTTAAAAATATTCCATTTAATTTGATGTTTTTGATTTCTAGTTAATTACTACAAAGCTGGGAGTTTCCAGTCATGTGCACAGATTAATGGCTGGATCCATGGCAGGTAAGAGGAGGGATGTATTTTCTTTCTTTCTTCCTCTCTTTCTTCTTATTTATTATTTTTTTAAATAGTTTTTGTGTTTGAGAGAGAGAGAGCACAAGCAGGGGGTGGGGGAGAGTGAGAGGGAGAAGCAGAAGCAGACTTCCGCTGAGCAGGGAGCCCACGCAGAACTCGATCCCAGGACCCTGGGATCCTGACCTGAGTCGAAGGCAGTCGCTTAACCAACGGAGCCACCCAGGTGCCCCCCATAATAAATTTTAAAATAATAATAAAAAATAAAATTATAGGGGCACCTGGGCCGGCTCAGTCAGAAGAGCATGCAACTCTTGATCACAGGGCTGTGAGTTAGAACCCCATGTTGGCATAAAGATTACATTAAATTATTTTAAATAAATAAATAAGTAAATAAGATTACCACTTACTCTACCAGCTCTACCAAAACTCTTTTCTCTGCTTTAATTTACATACTTTCCAGGCACCCGGATGGCTCAGTGGGTTAAAGCCTCTGCCTTTGGCTCAGGTCATGATTCCAGGGTCCTGGGATGGAGCCCCGCATTGGGCTATCTGCTCAGCAGGGAGCCTGCTTCCCTTCCTCTCTCTCTGCCTGCCTCTCTGCCTACTTGTGATATCTCTCTGTCAAATAAATAAATAAAATCTTTTAAAAAAGTAAATAATTTAAATACTTTCCACAGGACTTGTTGCCTTTACATAAATATATATAAGATTTATATTTATATATAAAATGTTCCTATCATCAGCTTTCCTCATCAGTTTTCCTATCATCAGTTTTACATTCCCAGAATATAAATTCTGGAATGCCTGGGTAGCTCAGTCGTTTATGCCTTCAGCTCGGGTCATGATTCTAGTGATCAAGCTCCGAGTGAGAATCCTTGCTCAACATGGAGCCTGCTTCTTCCTCTCCCTCAGCTGCTCCACCTGCTTATGCTCTCTTTCTTTCTCTCCCTCTCTCTTAAATAAATAAATAAATAAAATATTTTTAAAAAAATAGAATGTGGGGCCGCGTGGGTGGTTAAGTCAGTTAAGCATTTGCCTTTGGCTCAGGACATGATCCCAGGGTCCTGGGATAGAGCCCAGTATCAGGCTCCCTGCTCAGTAGGGAGCCTGCTTCTCCCTCTCCCTCTGTTGCTCCCCTTGCTTGTGAACTCTTTCTCTGTCTCTCTGTCAAATAAATAAATAAAATCTTAAAAAAAGATTCCTTTAAAAAAAATAGAATATAAGTTCCATGAGGGTAGGGAATTATCTGTTTCATTGAGAGGTAATTCATGAATTATAATCCATTTGATACCAAATAGATGATAAATGATGGTAGATCTACTTAAAGACCAATCTTTTCTATTTTTTAAAAGATTTTATTTTTATGTTAAGTAACTACAATTTAAATTAAGAATATGAGGGGTGCCTGGGTGGCTCAGTGGGTTAAAGCCTCTGCCTTTGGCTCAGGTCCTGATCTCAGAGTCCTGGGGTCCAGCCTGGTATCGGACTCTCTGCTTAGTGGGTAGCCTGCTTCCCCCTCCTTCTCTGCCTGCCTTTCTGCCTACACATGATCTCTCTCTCTCTGTCAAATAAATAAATAAAATCTTTAAAAAAATTTTTTTGAAGAAAAAGAAGATTTTTGTTTTTAAGTAAGCTCCACACCTAACATGTGGCTTGAATTCAGCACTCTGAGATCAAGAGTTACATGCTCTTCGGGTTGAGCCACCCAGGTGCACCAAAGTTCAATCTTCTCTATCTCTGCCTTTCACTTTTAGAATATCTAAAAACCAGTAACCAGAGGCTAGGAAAACAGAGAAAAATCAGTCCACTTCCTTAAAGAATGTACTATGTCGTGGGATGAATGTGAACCTAATAGTAAAATAATTATAATACAAATAAAAGTGGGAGTACAAGGGAAGGATCATCTTTGTTAGCGGTCACCCAGGAAGGAGGTAATTGAGCTGTACTTTGACATGGGCCAAAGCAAAATCACATACATATCCACACACACATAAAAAGACACTCAGTATGTTCAAGAAACAAAGAATAGTCCAATTTGCTTATTTTAAGAAACCTGATCCCCTCTCCATGACTTCCCAACACTTGCATGGCAACCATTGACCAATAACATTAGAGAAGTGGGTCAAGGTTATATCATGAACAGGTTTAATCTTTGGCTAAATAGTTTAGACTTAGTTCAATGGAAAATAAGAAACTGATGACAGTTCTGTTTTAGAAAAGTTAATCTGGAAGAGATTAATAGAAAATTTGGGAAAGCAGACACTGACAGATCGTTAATAAGGAAGCCAGTTAGGAAGCTTTTGTAATAATCCAGGCAAGAGAGTGGTGGGACCATGAAAACATAGTGACCTAAAAGGAAATGGATGGAGCAGTACCTAGGTGACTCAGTGCGTTGGGCCTCTGCCTTCAGCTCAGGTCATGATCTCAGGGTCCTGTGATGGAGCCCCGCATCGGGTTCTATGCTCGGTGGGGAGCCTGCTTCCACCTCTCTGTGCCTGCCTCTCTGCCTACTTGTGATCTCTCTCTCTCTGTCAAATAAATAAATAAAATGTTTTTTTTAAAAAAAGAGAGGGGGAAATAGATGGGGACACTTGACTGGCTCCGTCAGAAGAGTGTGCAACTCTTGGTCTTGGGGTTGTAAGCTTGATCCCCACATCGGGTATAGACATTACTTAAATATATAAAACTTTAAACAAAACAAGAATAAAAGGAAATGGATGAAGGAAAAGTTAAAGCTGCTGCAAACTTTTTGCTAGAGTGATTAACAGATTTGTTGGTACCATCAACAGAATAGGGAAGACAGAAAGAGGGAGTGGTTTAAGGCACAGAAAGGGGTTAGAGATATTAGCATAAACAGCAAAGATGTGAAACAAAAATAATAGCAGCAAAAAGCCAAAATAATTTTTTTAAGATTTTATTTATTTATTTGAGAGCTAGCAGAGTGAAAGAGAGAGTGGAGGGGAGGGGCAGAGGGAGAGGGAGAAGCAGACTCCCGGCAGGGAGCTGATGTGGGGCTCAATCCCAGGACCCTGGACTTATGACCCAAGCCAAAAGCAGACGTTTAACCAACTGAGCCACCCACGTGCCCTGAAAAAATAATTTAAAAATAAACATTGTACAGGCACACCTGGGTGGTAAAGTTGGTGAAGCATTGAAATAATGCTTGATTTCAACTCAGGTCATGATCTCAGGGTTATGGGATCAAGACCTGAGGCAGGCTCCGTGCCCAGTGCAGGGTGTGCTTGGGATTCTCACCCTTTCCCTCTCCCTTCTCCTCTGCCCTTCCACCGCTGGCAAGCACCCCTGCTCTCTAAAATAAATAGATAAAATCTTAGAGGAAAAAAACTGTAAAGATGCTGAAAACACATGAAGTGCCAAAGAACAAAGTTTGTTTTGTTTTTAAATAAGTTCTACCCTTAAAGAGAGGCTTGAACTCACAACTCTGAAATCAACAGTACCATGCTCTACTGATTGAGCCAGCCAGATGTCCCTTGTAAAGGACAAAGTTTTGGCAAAGGTTTTGTTTGTTTGTTTGTTTGTTTGAAGATTTTATTCATTTGGGGGCGGCTGGGTGGCTCAGTGGTTTAAGCCTCTGCTTTTGGCTCAGGTCATGATCTCAGGGTCCTGGGATTGAATCCCACATTGGGCTCTCTGCTCAGCAGGGAGCTTTCTTCCCCCTCCCTCTGCCCCTGCTTCTCTGCCTACTTGTGATTTCTGTCTGTCAAATAAATAAATAAAATCTTTAAAAAAAAAAGATTTTATTTATTTGTTTGAGAGAGAGCGAGCGAGCCAGGTTGTGGGGGCGAGGGTGTCGTGAGCAGGGAAGAAGAGCAGAGGGAGAGGGAGAAGCAGACTCTCCACTAGGCAAGGAGCCCAATGCAATACTATATCCTAGGACCCCAGGATCATGACCTGACCCAAAGGCAGATGCTTAACCAACTGAGCCACCCAGACACCCCAAAGTTTTTTTTTTTTAAATATGGACAATGTATGACTACCAAATAGATCATATATAACAATAACTACCTAAAAAGCCTTATTTATGGAGTGTCTGGGTGGCTTTGTTGGTTAAGCTCCCAACTCTTGATTTCTACTCAGGTCATGATCTCAGGGTCCTGAGATCAAGTCATGCCTAGGGCTCTGTGCTGGGTCTGGGGCCTGCTTAAGATTCTTTCTCTCCCGCTGCCCCTCCCCACCTGCTTATACTCTATCTTGCTCTCTCTCTCAAAAAAGAAAGAAAAAAGAAAAAGTCTTCTTTAAAAACTTCCCCATCCTCACAGGTACCCCCACATTTTGTGAAACAGGGACGAATCAACGTGTCATTTTAAGATGATTCATTTATTTATTTGAGAGGGAGACAGAGAAAGAGCAGGGCGGTGGGCAGGGCAGGGAACTGTGGCTTGCAGCCGGAAAGGGAGAGAAGCAGACTCCCTGCTGAACACAGCCCAACAGGGGGCTCTGACTCAGGACCCTGAGATCATGACCTACGCCAAAATCGGTTAACCAGCTAAGCCTCCTAGACACCGCTGAGTGTGACATTTTAATAAACATTTTCATGGATCTTAGCTATCTTCAAGTCTTCTATTAAGTAGTATTTAAGACCACAGATCATTAACTTTTACTTACTTATATTTATCAGGAATAAGCATCATTGGGGTGTCTGGGTAGGCCAATTGGTTAAGTCTGTGCCTTCAACTCAGGTCATGATCCCAGCGGCCTAGGATCAAGCCCTGCTTCGGGCTCCCTGCTCAACAAGGAGTCTGCTACTCCCTTTTTCTCTCTCCCTCTGCCTGTCATCCAGCTCATGCTCTCCTGCCTTCTTTTTCCCTCTCTCTCTCTCTGCCAATAAATAAACAAAATCTTAAAAAAAAAAAGGAATAAGCATCATATATCACAGATGTCTCGTGTCTTATTAATTTCAAGAACTTTGGAGTCAAATGTAACTTACCCTATACATAAGATCTTTGCTCCTTTAGTACAGAATTTATCCATATACAAAATTTAGAATATTTTATTTTATTATTTTTTAAGATTGATTTACTTAAGCAATCTCCACACCCCATGAGGGGTTTGAACTCATGACCCCAAAATCAAAAGTCACATGCTCCTCTGACTGAGCCAAATGCTACACAACTTCACATGAAGTTGGACATCTCCATTTTCTTTTGTGTACATACAATGTATGGTGTTCTAGGGGCACCTGGGTGGCTCAGTCAGTTAAGCATCTGCCTTCAGATGCTCAGGTCATGATCCCAGGGTCCTGGGAGTGAGCCCCACATTGGCCTGCCTGCTCAGTGCGGAGTCTGCTTCTCCCTCTCCCTCTCCCTCTGCCTATTTCTTCCTCTGCTTATACTATTTCTATCTCTCTCTCTCTGTCAAACAAATAAATAAAAAAAATTTTAAAAATAAAAACAGGGCGTTTCATTGGCTCAGTTGGTTGAGCCACTGCCTTGGCTCAGGTCATGATCCTGGAGTCCTGGGATCCAGTCCCATATTAGGCTTTCCCTGCTCTTAAGGGAGCCTGCTTCTCCCTCTCCCTCTGCCTCTCCCCCTGCTTGTGCGCTTTCTCTCTCTCTCTCTCTCTATCCCTCTGTCAAATAAATAAATGAAATCTTTTTAATAAATAAATAAATAAAAATAAATAAATAAAAACAGTAATCCGAAAGAAAGAAAGAAAGAGAGAGAGAAAGAGAGAGAGAAAGAAAGAAAGAAAAATATTTTAGCATGTAAGAAGAAATGCCATAACAGGGGCACCTGGGTGGCTCAGTTGTTAAGCATCTGCCTTTGGCTCAGGTCATGATCCCAGAGTCCTGGGATTGAGTCCCACATCAGGCTTGCTGCTCAGCGGGAAGCCTGCTTCTCCCTCTCCCACTCCCACTGCTTGTATTTCCTCTCTCGCTGTGTCTCTCTCTATCAAATAAATAACTAAAATCTTAAAAAAAAAAAAAAAAGGAGAAGAAGAAGAAATGCCAAAACTATTTTTGAAATGATACACATGAAACTGTGTAGCAGTGATTACCTCTGGAGGATAGAATTAATGAAGGATGGGGGAACTGTACCTTTTACTTTTCATTACCCATTCTTTTATATGGTTTGAGGGTTTTTTTAAGCATGTTTTGGTTATATTTTGAATCTCAGGTAATTATATTTTAAAAAATTGGGGTGCTGGGTGGCTCAGCTTTTAAGCATCTGCCTTTGGCTCAGGTCATGATCCTAGGACTGGGATCAAGCCCCTCATAGGGCTGCCTGCTCAGTGGGGAGCCTACTTCTCCCTCTCCTTTGCCCCTTCCCATGCTCCTGCTCTCTCTCTCAAATTAATGAATAAAATCTTAAAAAAAAAAAAAAGAAATTTCATGAGATAAACATAATTCTTGGGACGCCTGGGTGGCTCAGTTGGTTAAGCAGCTGCCTTCAGCTCAGGCCATGATCCAAGCATCCTGGGATCGAGTCCCACATCGGGTTCCTTGCTTGGCAGGGAGCCTGCTTCCCCCTCTGCCTCTGCCTACCACTCTGCCTGTGCTCACTCTTGCTCCTCTCTCTCTGACACATAAATAAATAAAATCTTTAAAAAAAAACATAATTCTTAAAAAAAAAACATAATTCTTACTATTTTCAACTCTAGAAATAATATATATTCTGAAGCTGTGATGTCAGATTTCCATGGCTAAGATGTAATAGGCAGTTGAAGAAAGTTTGTGAACATAAGGTAAAGGTTAATAAGAAAAGCAGGAATTTTAGGAAATTGCCTCAGATTTTGCTTTAATTTTGGCTTAAGACATCCTGTATTTAGGGGCTCCTGGGTGGCTCAGTGGGTTAAAGCCTCTGCCTTCAGCTCAAGTCATGATCCCAGGGTCCTGGGATAGAGTATCACATCAGGCTCTCTGCACAGCAGGGAGCCTGCTTCCCTTCCTCTCTCTCTCTCTCTCTCTGCCTGCCTCTCTGCCTACTTGTGATCTCTGTTTGTCAAATAAATAAATCAAATCTTAAAAAAAAAAAAAAAGACATTCTGTATTTAAAAAATGAAAACTGGGGCACCTGGGTGGCTCAGTGGGTTAAAGCCTCTGCCTTCGGCTCGGGTCATGGTCTCAGGGTCCTGGGATCAAGCCCCACATCAGGCTTTCTGCTCAGCGGGAAGCCTGCTTCCTCCTCTCTCTCTGCCTGCCTCTCTGACTACTTATAATCTCTGTCTATCAAATAGATAAATAAAATCTTTTAAAAATTTTTAAAAATAAATAAATAAATACAATAAAAAATGAAAACTGACATTTTCTAGATAAAGTCTTTTACTAGAGCCCACCAAATCTGCATATTAATTTTTTCAAGTTGAGTATAGTTATTGCACATTCATTTGTAACAACACAGCGGAGTAAGAAAGAAAAAAAGCATTGAATGCTTGCTTCTCTACTTAATAGATAAAGATCTTAAGGACTTACTAAATATCTGAGCTTTAGTTTCTAATCTATAAAATGTGAGTGACGCCCCCACCCTTGATATGATGTGAATATCAAATGAGATCAGGGAGCCATAGAAGCTACCACAGTGCTCAGCACACAGTAGGTGCTATATTTCTCTCACTTCCTTAGAATGTGCTTTCTTAGACCTGCAGAACATATTATTATTCATTCAGTCAACATACTTTTACTCTCAACCTACTGTGTTCAAGGCATTATGTTAGATGACCAAGATATAAAAGTCAAAAAGACAAAATTTCTACAAAGTCTTTTGTAAGAGAGCAAGCAGCTACAAAATAGTGAGTACAATTTGTTGGAATTAGGGATGTGCATGGAGTTCTACAAGGTCAAAAGAGGAGAGAAACCATTTCAATAAGAGGAGAGGGGAGATTAAGAATGAGACAAGCTGAGCCTTGCAAAATGAGTAAGTTTTCCAGGCACCTGTAGGAGAAAAAAATATTTCAGAGAAGTATCTGAATCATCTCAATGTTGTTACAGTTAGATACAGCAATGAAATTGAGATAGCATAGAAATTGTTTACAGAACTGACCTAATTTATTCTTTCATTCATTCAATAGGTATTTCTTATACAGATGATAAGCATCATAGATACAACAGTAAATAAAAACTTGGTCCATCTCTTCATCTTGGGATGATAAGTTTGAGCCTCATGTTGGGTGTAAAGATTACTTAAAAATAAAAGCTTGGGGCACCTGGGTGGCTCAGATGGTTAAGTGTCTGCCTTCGGCTCTGGTCATGATCTCAAGGTCCTGGGATTGAGCCTCGTGTTAGGCTTCCAGCTCGGTGGGGAGTCTGTGTCCTCCTCTTCCTCTACCTCCTCTTCCTCTGCGTCTCCTGCTTATGTTATCTCTCTCAAATAAACAAATAAAATCTTTTTTAAAAAAAAATAATAATAATAAATAGGGGCGCCTGGGTGGCTCAGTGGGTTAAAGCCTCTGCCTTCGGCTCGGGTCATGATCCCAGGTCCTGGGATCGAGCCCCGCATCCTGCACTCTGCTCCGTGGGGATCCTGCTTCCTCCTCTCTCTCTGCCTGCCTCTCTGCCTACTTGTGGTCTTTGTCTATCAAATAAACAAATAAAATCTTTTAAAAACTAAATAAAATATGGGCGCCTGGGTGGCTCAGTGGGTTAAGCCGCTGCCTTCGGCTCAGGTCATGATCTCAGGGTCCTGGGATCGAGGCCCGCATCGGGCTCTCTGCTCAGCAGGGAGCCTGCTTCCTCCTCTCTCTCTGCCTGCCTCTCTGCCTGCTTGTGATCTCGCTCTGTCAAATAAATAAATAAAATCTTTAAAAAAAAATAAAAACTAAATAAAATAATAATAATAATAATAAATAAAAGCTTAAGGGGATGCCTGGGTTGCTCAGTTGGTTAAGCATCTGCCTTTGGCTCAGGTCATGATCCCAGGATCCTGAGATGGAGCCGCACATTGGGCTCCCAGGTCGGCAGGAAGCCTGCTTCTCCTTCTTCCTCTGCTGCTTCCCTGCTTGTGTTCCCTCTCTCTGTGTGTCTCTCTCTGTCAAATAAATTAATAAAATCTTTAAAAAAATAAAATAAAAGTAGGGGCGCTTGGGTGACAGTGGGTTGAGCCTCTGCCTTTGGCTCAGGTCATGATCTCAGGGTCCTGGGATCAAGCCCCGCACCGGGCTCTCTGCTCAGTGGGGAGCCTGCTTCCTTCTCTCTCTCTGCCTGCCTCCCTGTTCTCTCTCTCGTCAAATAAATAAATAAAATCTTTAAAATAAAATAAAAGTGAAAACTTAAAACCAAAGCAAACCTAGTCCATGCCCTTCAGGGAAATTATACTCTAGCAGGAAAGACAAATCTTAATCAAATAATCACACAAATTAATGTAAAATATAACTGAGATAAGTGCTTTTAAGAGGAGGTTTAGTGCATGGTGATAAAAGACAGTAAAACAGGGATTTGACCTAAACAAGAAGTTTAGAAAAGGCTTCCTTAAGGAAGTGATGCTTGAACCCAGAGGTGAAGGATGATGACTAGGGCTTAACTGAGGAATAGAACAAGAAAAAACATTCAGAAAAAGGAAACAGAGCCTCTGGTGGGGAATGTTTGATGGTCTCAAAGGTCTGATCACAATCTCAAATGCATAACTACAGAATGTCCTTTACGGGTCAAGAATTCAGATGCCTTCCCCGATCAGGCAAGTCACTCACACTGATAAAGGTATAAGACAATAGAGGGAGCTGCTGGACTGAAGAAGTGTCAAAGTATTTGTTCAGCCTAAAATGAAACTTGTAGGCAAACGAAATTTACTGGTTTATAAGAACAGAAATACTGCTTTGCAAACACAGAAGAAAGCTACTGTGGCTGGAGTAGAAAGAACTAGGATGTTTGTGATACAAGATGAGATAGAGAAATAGGTCAAATCTTATAACCACTAGCAACTTTGTAGCCACCGTGGAGATCTTGTCATCATCCTAAAAGCAACATGAAGCCAAAATGTTAAGCTGCGGTTGAGAAGGTCAGGTGTACCTTTCAAAAAGATTCCTGCACATGCCTTGGATAATGGAATAGGGACAAAAGTAGTTATGATTAGACTATTGCAAGATGTGCCACTTGGTCTAGACTGAAGACCATAAGAATGGAGGGAAATGGATGGATTGGAGAGACATTGAAATGATAAAATGGGTGAGACTTGGCAATGAATTTGATAAGGGCAATGGGAGAGGTAAATGTCAAGGATAATTCCTTGGTTCCTGTTAACTTAAATGTATGGATTCACCGATGCAGGGATTACTGGAAAATAATTAGTTTGTTACTTGTTTAGAGCAAGGTGGAAAGGACAGAGGAAAGGATGAGTTGCTTGGTTGGGACATACTAAATTTGCAGAGACCTTGGAAACATCCAGGCAGAGATATTAAAGGGTTGACTATATAAGGAGCAGCCTGGGCTGAAGATATAACATTAGCAAATCAAGGCTAAGGAGAAAGTGAAAACCCAGAATTCAGCCATGGGTAATTACAACACTTAATGGTTAGCTAGAGAATGATGGCAAAGGAGACAAAGAAGTTGTTACAGATGGAGAGGGAAAAACAAGAGTTATAGAAGCCAATGGAAAAGAGTATTTTAAGAATAATATAGTATTGGGTGATGAGTACTGAGTAACATATGGAACTGTTAAAGCACTGAAACTAACATAACGATGTATGTTGACTATGCTGAAGTTAAAATTTAAAAATAAATAAAATAAAAAATAAAGAGAAAAAACTAAAGTGTTAGCCTACTTAAAAAAAAAAGTTGAGATTAAATGTCTGTGAAAGATCCAAGTTGAAATAATCTGGAGCTCAGAAATGGACTTTAAGGGGCACCTGGGTGGCTCAGTGGGTTAAAGACTCTGCCTTCAGCTCAGGTCATGATCCCAAGGTCCTGGGATGGAGTCCCGCATCAGTCTCTCTGCTCCGCAGGGAGCCTGCTTCCTCCTCTCTCTTTCTCTGCCTGCCTCTCTGCGGACTTGTGATCTCTGTCTGTCAAATAAATAAATAAAATATTTTTTTTAATGGACTTTAAGTTTAGAGAGATAAACTTGGAGGTTTGTGGCATTTAAGTTGCAATTTTTTTTTAAAGATTTTTTATTTATTTATTTGACAGACAGAGATCACAAGTCCGCAGAGAGGCAGGCAGAGAGAGAGAGAGGAGGAAACAGGCTCCCTGCTGAGCAGAGAGCCCGATGCGGGACTCGATCCCAGGACCCTGAGATCATGACCCGAGCCGAAGGCAGCGGCTTAACCCACTGAGCCACCCAGGCGCCCCTTAAGTTGCAATTTAAGTCATACTTATTTAAGGATCGGAGTTTAATATGTAGAGATAGTACTTGTATTCCATCAACAGTAGCAATTACTATTCACACACTTAAGCAAGAATAACACTGATGGATTTACTTACTGTTTTCCTGCCTGAAGATAAAAACACTTTGGAGATATTATGCAATTGCTTCTGTCAGTCCATACTTGACCTGTCAGCAATATTTATTATTTAATATTTATTGAGGGTATTACAGTATGAGATCCTATCAAAAGGTAAGATCCAAAAAAAATAGAAGATAACAGTCTTACCCTGAAGCCTTCAGGCAGTTGGGGAAATAAAATGTTGACATATGTAATACTAATTAACAGTGCCAAAATTACATATTGGTGAGTACCAATTAATAAAATTCAACTCTATTCTTCATGAATGCTGAGGAGGAATGATAATTCAGAGGTTATTTACTTTGCGGGAGTTGTTCAAGAACAGTTTGCTAGAGGAACTAAGTTGTCAGTGGATTTTAAATAATAGAATTCTAGAGGTGGTAAAGGCCTTGGAAATCCTCAAAGCAATGACAAATATTTTTGAAGTCCTTTTTTTTTTTTCCCCTAAGATTTTTATTTATTTATTTGACAGAGAGAGACAGTAAGAGAGGGAACACAAGCAGGGGCAGTGGGAAAGGGAGAAGCTTCCCGCTGAGCCGGAAACTCAACATGGGGCTCCATCCCATGACCCCGGGATCATGACCTGAGCAGAAGGCAGACATTTAATGACTGAGCCACCCAGACGCCCCTTTTGAAGTTCTTCTTCTTTTTTTTTTTTTAAAGGATTTTGTTTTTATTTATTTGACAGACAAAGATCACAAGTAGGCAGAGAGGCAGGCAGAGAGAGAGGAGGAAGTAGGCTCCCTGGCTGAGCAGAGAGCCCGTTGCGGGCCCCGATCCCAGGACTCTGGGATCATGACCTGAGCCGAAGGCAGAGGCCTCAACCCACTGAGCCACCCAGGCGCCCTTGAAGTTCTTCTTATAGATAAGAGGCAACCAAGGGAAAGAGGCCTGCAGAGCCCTTGCTTTGTGCAGGCCTGTTATAGATGCTTTACATTTATTGTCATGTTTAAGGTATGGTGACATCGTGAAGTTTATAAAGAAATTAGTCTTGCGGCGCCTGGGTAGCTTAGTCAGTTAGGCATCTGACTCTTGATTTTGGCTTGGATCATGGTTTCAGGGTGTAGGATTGAGCCCCCTCATCAGGCTCTGTGCTCAACACAGAGTCTGCTTGTCCCTCTTCCTCTGTTCCTCCCCGGGCTCACTCTCTCTCTTTCTCTCTCTCTCAAATAAATAAATGAATAAAATCTTTTTCTTAAACAAGTTTATTTATTTATTTGAGAGTGAGAGAATGAGAGAATGAGCAGAGGAGAGGGACAGAGGCAGGGGGAGAAGCAGACTCCCCACTGAGCAGGGAGCCTGGTGTGGGGCTCGATCCCAGGACTCTGGGATCATGACCTGAACCAAAGGCAGATGCTCAACCGACTGAGCCACCCAGGCACCCCAGTTAATAAAATCTTTTATTTTGTTTTATTTATTTATTTGACAGAGATCACAAGTAGGCAGAGAGGCAGTCAGAGAGAGAGAGAGAGAGGAGGAAGCAGGCTCCCTGCCGAGCAGAGAGCCCGATGCAGGGCTCGATCCCAGGACCATGAGATCATGACCTGAGCCGAAGGCAGAGGCTTTTTTTTTTTTTTTTTTAAGATTTATTTATTTATCCATTTGACAGAGAGAGAAAGAGATCACAAGTAGGCAGAGAGGCAGGCAGAGAGAGAGGAAGGGAAGCAGGCTCCCTGCTGAGCAGAGAGCCCGATGTGGGGACTCGATCCCAGGACCCTGAGATCATGACCTGAGCCGAAGGCAGCGGCTTAACCCACTGAGCCACCCAGGCGCCCCCCAGTTAATAAAATCTTTAAAAAAAAAAAGAAAAGAAAAACAAAAACAAAACTAGTTTCAATTGTGCAAACATAGAATTGTTGGATGGCAGCCATAGAGTTTATTTTTTTTAAAGATTTTATTTATTTATTTGACAGAGAGAGATCACAAGTAGGCAGAGAGGCAGGCAGAGAGAGAGGGGGAAGCAGGCTCCCTGCTGAGCAGAGAGCCCGTTGCGGGACTCCATCCCAGGACCCTGAGATCATGACCCTAGCCGAAGGCAGCGGCTTAACTCACTGAGCCACCCAGGCGCCCCCAGCCATAGAGTTTAAATCAGACCTCAGAGAGGTATTTAACAACAAAAAACACTTTTCTAAGTTTTAGTTATTTATTTTAGGGAGAAAGAGAGAGGGTGTGTGGGCAGGGGTGGGGAGGGGCAGAGGTACAGGGAGAGAATCTTCAAGCCAACTCCCCTCTGAGCCCAGAGTCCTACTCCAGACTGGATCTCATGACCCATGAGATCATGACCTAAGAGGAAACCAAAAGTCAGATGCTTGACCTACTGAGTCACCCAGGTGCCCCGCCCCCCAATTTCTTCAGCTGTTTCCTGTCTGCTATGAACCAGGTCTCGAACTAAGCACTAGGGATATAAAAAGGAAAGATAAGCCCCTTGAGGGGCTTACAGTTTGGTAAGTGGAGTGGTGTGTGTGAGAGGTGTTGTGCCAGAGATGTGGAAATGTAGCAGATGCCATGTGGAGGGAGCCGGGACACTCCTGATTCTGCCTGGGTCGCTTCATGAGGTTTCACAGACAAGGAGCTCTGTGAGCTGAGTTTTTTTTTTTTTTTTTTTAAAGATTTTATTTATTTATTTGACAGAGAGATCACAAGTAGATGGAGAGGCAGGCAGAGAGAGAGAGAGAGAGAGAGAGAGAGAGAAGCAGGCTCCCTGCTGAGCAGAGAGCCCAATGCGGGACTCGATCCCAGGACCCTGACCGTGACCTGAGCCGAAAGCAGCAGCTTTAACCCACTGAGCCACCCAGGCACCCATGAGCTGAGTTTTGAGGAATGAGGAAAAGTTTGCCAGATCGACAAGAATAAGAGTATTATAGAGGAAGGAGAGGCAGAACAGGAGGAAAGACATTCCAGGCAGACCTGTATCTGTTTCAACCTTTCCATCCCTTCTATTCACAAAGCCAGAGAAAATATGTTTGTTAGGAGAGACTCACCAGGTAGTTAAGATCTCTCTGAATGAATTCTCAGCGGGGAGGAAGACAATGTCCAGAAATAATTCAGGCAATTGCTTTTAGAGTGCCTAATAGGGGCTCCTGGGTGGCTCAGGTGGTTGAGCATCTGCCTTTGGCTCAGGTCATGATCACAGGGTCCTGGGATCCACACATTGGGCTCCCTGCTCTGCTGGGAGCTGTCTTCTTCTCTTTCTGCCCCCTCCTCCCTGCTCAGGCTCTCTTGCTCTCTCTCTCTCTCTTAATTAAGTAAATAAATAAATAAATTCTTATAAAAGAAAAAAGTGCCTAATAGGTGGAGGTCACTACATGTGACATAGAGAAACATCAACATGGAGCAGGGTCCAGAATGCTTCAGGTAAGAATGAATGGAAATCAGATCAGGAACATCACCCCTGGTTTCCAAGGTGAGAGATAATGGGCTAGAGTTACAAAGCAAAATATTCTGGGCTATGTTCAGCTTTGGAAGTCTTCTGCTGGACCAGGAGTCCTCAAGCCCTTGTAGTGCCGAGAGAACTCTGAAGAAGAGAGAGAAGATGCTGACGGCTTTTGGCTGGACATGTAAGATAAGAACCAGGAAGGCCTACACGTGCCACAGAATTCCAGGACGGAGGTATGTCCTGGAAAGTAAGGGGGTCGGTGGCGGGGGGAGCATGAAGGTGTGCTGGGAATGTGACCTCTGGAGAGTGGGTCAGTAGGCTTCGGGATAAATAGATTTTATAGGGACAAGAAACAGCAAGAAATAGAACTTGGCATGGAGAGAAATTGGACGGAAGGGCAAGATCAGGCAAAGGGGTGACCTGGGCGTGCCAAACACAAAGACCTCTAGAATACAGGGAAGATGGAGCATTGAAGAAACGACAGAAGATGCGAGAAAGAAGGGCCCTTAAAATAGTAAAAACAGCTTAAATAAAATAGCACGGACACTATGGGCTCCAGGGCAAAAGTTACAGAGCAGCCATATAACAGGGAAGACACTTTAGCGAAGGAAGGAAATAGTACTGCTGAGGAAGGGTGGGGAAGGTAAGTAAGAAATCTATTGCTTGGGGGCACCTGGCTGGCTCAGTGGGTTAAGCCTCTGCCTTCCGCTCAGGTCATGATCTCAGGGTCCTGGGATTGAGCCCTGTGAAGGACTCCCCGCTCCGTGTGGAGCCTGCTTCTCCCTTTCCCTCTGCTGTTCCTCCGGCTTGTGCTCTCTCGTGCTCTCTGTCAAATAAATAAATAAAATCTAAAAAAGGGAGAGAGAGAAAGAAATTTATTGCTTAAGGGCCCCACTTGACAGTTTGGGCTATGGGTAGCTTTAATAGTGAGGGAAATGAAGGCTTAGAACAGGTCCCATGGCAGAAAGAGGCTAAAAATCTCCCCAGACAGGGAGTACTAACGAGCAATAAAGACTTCAGGCAGATTTAGGTCTTGAGATTTTGAAGCTGGCTAAGGCTCTAAGAGATTTCTGCTGCTTGCAAGCAGTAGAGGAAATGGATGATGGGAATCTAGAGATCAAGTGAGGATGCTTCCTGGTAGAGTTTGGGAGACGTTATGAGAACAACTGAAGTAGTGGGTTGAAAAGGTTACCAGTAAATTCGCTGGACAAGGCATAAAAAGGAGAAAATGACCTAATCTTGTCATTAGAAGTAGGGAAGTAGCTTGCACGCGAACAAGCTCACTTTGACCACAGATAGTTCTCCATTGGAAGTTTGGTTCTTTTGGAAGCTGTCTGTAGTATAAAAGATCCTGTTTCATCATCATAACCAGAATATGTCTTCATGCTTTACAATTACTGTGAAGACATGCCAATCCTACTTTCTTTCAAAACAATTCTGGCAATATCAGTTTTTTTTTTCCCCCTTCAGAATACTAATTTGATTTCCTTCCTTCCACCTTCTGCACTGAAATGTGTTTTGGTTTGTATCCACCATGTGTTGTCCGGACCCTGTGCATTCTTGACAATCTTTGAATTCAATTTAGAAACTTGAGTAAGAAAGGGCTTTAGGTCTGCGTCTGCCATTAAATGGACCAATAAATGCCGTGAATTCCTACAGACTTGCTCAGTGCAAATCCTCTGATAATTCCCTTCAATCTTTTCTGCTCTAAGTTTTCTTGCTCTCTTGAACTCCTGGTGGAATTGACCGCATAGATGTTTTTCAATTTTTTTTTTTTAAGATTTAGTTATTTGAGAAAGAGAGAGAACACAAGTGAGCAAGTGAGCATGAACAGAGAGAGGGGGAGGAAGAAAGAATCCTCTCTCTACTGAGCACAGAGCCTAGTGCAGTGTATCGCAGGACCCTGACATCAGGACCTGAACCAAAATCCAGAGTTGACAGCTTAACTGACTGAGCCACCCAGGCAGGACAAGAGAATAGATCTTTCTCAAAGCTAAGCTATTGGGAGCGTGGTTGGACCAGTGGATTAAGCAACTGCCTTCGAGGGAGGTCATGATCCCGGACTTCCAGAATCAAGTCCCGCGTGGGGGGTCCCTGCTTGGTGGGGAGTCTGCTTCTCCCTCTGACCCTCTTCTCTCTGTCTCTCTTTCTCATTCTCTATCAAATAAATAAATAAAATCTTAAAAAAAAAAAAAGTAAGCTATTATAGCTTGTGGAGCCTCCCCTGTTATCTCCTAGTATCATGCAAATTGTGCTGTTCCAGATCACCATGGAGCAATTAACTCTCTCCCACCCACTATTATATCATCTACCTGTCTATCCATCCACCCCTGATCTCCTAATACAGAATACTTAGTCTATCTTCCTTAGTCCTGCCATTTACTCTACTAGGAATGTATAAGGTGTCCTCACCAAAACTAGTACAGTGTTGCCAACTTTTTATTTTATTTTGTATTTTAACTGCTCTGTAGTTAACAATGTTATATTAGCTTTAGGTGTACAAGGTAGTGATTCAACAATTCTATATGTTACTCCGTGCTCATTATGATGAGTGTACTCTTCAGTCCTTGTCATGTCTTTCACCCATCCCCCCACCCCTCTGGTAGCCATCAGTTTGTTTTCTGTAGTTAAGACTCTGTTTCTTGGTTTCACTCTCTCTCTCTCTCTTTTTTTTTAACTTTTGCTCATTTATATTGTTCCTTAAATTCCACATGTGAGTGAAATCCTATGGTGTTTGTCTTTCTCTGACTGACTTATTTCACTTAGCATAATACTCTCTAGATCCATCCATATTGCAAATGGTGAGATTCCATTCTTTTTTTTTTTTTTTAAAGATTTTATTTATTTATTTGACAGAGAGAAATCACAAGTAGGCAGAGAGGCAGGCAGAGAGAGAGAGGAGGAAGCAGGCTCCCCGCTGAGCAGAGAGCCCGATGTGGGACTCGATCCCAGGACCCCGAGATCATGACCCGAGCCGAAGGCAGCGGCTTAACCCACTGAGCCACCCAGGCGCCCCGAGATTCCATTCTTTATTATGGCTGAGTAATATTCCTCTGTGTGTGTGTGTGTGATCTTCTTTATTTTTTTAATTTTTAAAAACATTTTATTTGTTTATTTTTATTTTGTGTTTTTTTTTTTAATTTTGGTAAAGATTTTATTTACTTATTTATTTACAGAGAGAGAGATCACAAGTAGGCAGAGAGGCAGGCAGAAGAGGAGGCAGAGGGGGAGGGGGAAGCAGGCCCTCTGCTGAGCAGGGAGCCCAATGCAGGGCTTCATCCCAGGACCCTGAGATAATGACCTGAGCCGAAGGCAGAGGCTTAACCCACTGTGCCATCCAGGTGCCTCAAGATTTTATTTATGTATTTGAGAGAGAGAGAGTACAAATGAGCACGGAGAGTGGCAGCAGGAAAGGGAGAAGCACGTTCCCCACTGAGCAGGGAGCCCTGAGACAGGGCTCCTCCCAGGACCCTGGGATCATGACCTGAGCTAAAGGCAGACACTTAATCAACTGAGCCACCTAAGCACCCCTTCTTTACCCATTCTTCTATCAATGGACACTTAGACTGTTTCCATAATTTGCCTATTGTAAATAATGAAATAAACAAGGGTACATGTATCTTTACAAATTAGTATTTTCATATTCTTTGGGTAAATATCCAGTAGTAGAAGTAAATTCTATTTTTAATTTTTTGAGGAAACTCCAGTATGGAAGAAACTCCATACTCGTTCTCTCAGTGGCTGCCCAAGTTTGCATTCTCACCAACAGTGCAAGAGAGTTCCTTTTACTCCGTATCCTTGCCAAAACTTGTTTCTTGTGTTTTTTTATTGTAGCCATTCTCACAGATGTGAGATGATATCTCATTGTGGTTTTGATTTGCATTTCCCTAATGATGACTGATGTTGAACATGTTTTCATGTGTCTATTGGCTATCTGTGCATCTTCTTCAGAGAAATGCGTATTCATGTCTTTTGCCCATATTTTTACTATTATTTGTTTTATCTGATGTTGAGTTATATCAGTTCCTTATATATTTTGGATCTTAACCCTTTGTTGTATATATCATTTGCAAATATCCTCTCCCAGTTAGTAGGTCGTCTTTTAGTTTAGTTGATTTTTTTAAAAAAATATTTTTATTTTTATTTATTCATTTTTTAGTAGGCTTCTGGTCCCATGTGGGACTTGAACTCCCAACTCTGAGATCATGAGTCACCTGTTTTACCATGAGCCAGCCTGGCACCCCAGAAGCTTTTTATTTTGATGTAGTCCCAATAATTTATTTTTGCTTTTGTTTTCCTTGCCTCAGAAGACATATCCAACAAAGGATTGCTATAGCTGATGTCAGATGATCTCTGATGTCTGTGCTCTCTTCTAGGATTTTTATGGTTTCAGGTCCCACATTTAAGTCCTTAATTCACTTTGAGTTTATTTTTGTGTGTGGTGTAAGAAAATGGTCCAGTTTCATTCTTTTGCATGTTGCTATTCAGTTTTCCCAGCACCATTTGCTGAAGAGACAATATTGCCAAATTTAAAAATTTTTGCCAATTGAGATTATATTCTTTAGGAAAGAAACTGTGTATGGGTGTATGTGTGTGTGCATGTGTGTGTGTGTATGTGTTTCAGGAGAATATATATATATTTTTTCCTGGAGCACTGCCTAAGGTAAATTAGTATGCAAATAAGATGAAGTTAGTTATATTTCACTTTCTTTTCTTCTTCTTAGGTAGACACTTTACGTTATTGACTAGTTCCTCATGAATTCTTCAGCCTTTTAGTTTCTGTTATAAGTATCAGAACTCTTCCTTTTTTTTTTTTCTTTCTAAGATATATGATTTGTTTTTTTTAAAGATTTTGTTAGGGGCACCTAGGTGGCTCAGTGGGTTAAGCTTCTGCCTTAGGCTCAGGTCATGATCTCAGCCCCGTCTAGGGCCCTCTGCTCAGCAGGGAGCCTGCTTCCTCCTCTCTCTCCCTCTGCCTGCCTCTCTGCCTACTTGTGATCTCTGTCTGTCAAATAATTAAGTAAATAAATAAAATCTTAATTTTTTTTTTTTTTTTTTTTTTTTAGTGGGGGCTCCTGCATGGCTCAATTGTTAAGCGTCTGCCTTGGGCTCAGGTCATAATTCCAGGGTCCTGGATCAAGCCCCGTGTCAGGCTCCCTGCTCGATGGGAAGCCTACTTCTCCCTCTCCTACTACCCCTGCTTGTGTTCCCCTCTTTCGCTGTGTCTCTCTCTGTGAAATAAAATCTTTAAAAAAACCCTTTATTTATTTGATGTTTAACCACCGAAGACACCCAGGCGCCCCCAGACCCTTTTTCTGATAGGTTCAGATGGGCCTGATGATGTTTGGTGAGATGTTTAAAACTCAGATACCAAAGTGAGTATAAATACCATGTACATGTGGAGGTGTCTGGATGGCTGTCTGACTCTTGATCTCAGCTCAGGTCTTAATCTCACGATCATGAGTTCAAGCCCTGTGTTGGGTAAAAAAATAAAAAAAATAATGACTACTATCTCCATGCTGATGACTCTCAAATTTGTTTTTCCAAATGAAACCTCTTTTCCAAATTCAAAATTGTCCCAGAGCTGGCCAATGGGAGTGCTCTATACTTTTTTTGGATGTATTAATTTCCAGTACTATACTGTTGTGAAACGCAGTGAAATTGTTGTGTTACCACAAACACAATTTCACCTACAAGGCCTTTGCACTTGCTTTTTCTTACACATAAAATCTCCTCCAGCTCCCTCCCTTATCTTTTTCAGATCTACTCAATGGGCTCATTGCTGTATTTATTTTTTTTTTTAATTTTTTTAAAGATCTTATTTATTTATTTGACACAGAGAGATCATAAGTAGGCAGAGAGGCAGGCAGAGAGAGAGAGAGAGAGAGAGAGAGGAGGAGGAAGCAGGCTTCCTGCCCAGCAGAGAGCCCGATGTGGGACTCGATCCCAGGACCCTGAGATCATGTCCCGAGCCGAAGACAGAGGCTCATCCCACTGAGCCACCCAGGCGCCCTCACTGCTGTATTTAAAACTGCAGCTTTCAGGGCACCTGGGTGGCTCATTTGGTTAAGTGTCTGCTTTCAGCTCAGATCATGATCCAAGGGTGCTGGGATCCGAGTACCTCATCTGGCTCTCCTCATCGGGAAGTCTTTTTTCTCCTTCTCCCTCTGCCTCTCTTCTCTCTCTCCTCACTCTCTCTCTCTCTCAAATAAATAAATAAAATCTTTAAAATTGCAACTTTCCACAGAACTCCCTGTCCCCTTCCCTGTTTTTCTCCTCCTCCCTCTAACCATCACCATCTGACACACTATATGGATTCTACTTCTTTGCCTTCTTTATTTTGTTCCCACCCCCACTCCATGATGGAATGCAAGCTCCACAAGGGCAGAGGTTTCATTCTGCTACTGCTGTTTTCTCAGAGTTTAGAACTTTGCCTGGCACATAGGTATGGATTCAACTAACATTTATGGAATGAAGAGAATGAGTGTTACCATAGACTTTTTTAAAAAAAATCATAGACATTTTTTTTTTAAAGATTTTATTTATTTATTTGACAGAGAGAGATTACAAGTAGGCAGAGAGGCAGGCAGAGAGAGAGAGGAGGAAGCAGGCTCCCGGCTGAGCAGAGAGCCCGATGCGGGACTCGATCCCAGGACCCCGAGACCATGACCCGAGCCGAAGGCAGCGGCTTAACCCACTGAGCCACCCAGGCGCCCAAATCATAGACATTTTAAAAAAAAGATTTTATTTATTTATTTGTCAAGAAAGAGAGCACAGGGGCGCCTGTGCTTGTTCTGCTTGCCACCCAGGATTTGGGTTCCTCCTGTTTAAGAGGTAAATTTTATTCATCTCTGTGTACCTATATCCTAGCTCAAGAATAAATTTGAATGAATCAGTCTGAGAGAGGTTGAAAGTTTAGGAATCTTTCTCAAAGGAACAATCTGGTTATGCTTATTAAAGCAAGTATACCGGGGCGCCTGGGTGGCTCAGTGGGTTAGGCCGCTGCCTTCGGCTCAGGTCATGATCTCAGGGTCCTGGGATCGAGGCCCGCATCGGGCTCTCTGCTCAGCAGGGAGCCTGCTTCCTTCTCTCTCTCTGCCTGCCTCTCTGCCTGCTTGTGATCTCTCTCTGTCAAATAAATAAATAAAATCTTTAAAAAAAAATAAATAAAGCAAGTATACCAAAGAATAAAAATTAGGTGGAGAATGGGGGTAGAATGGTATTGAAAGTAATGATAGGGTAAGTCTTTCTCTCCAGCTGAAGTTTTGGCGTGGGAGGAATGATTGTTCCATGAACACCATTTTCATTGCCATTTCGTGAGCCCATGAAAGACCTGGATTCCCTTGTCTGTGTCATGACTGACCTCTGGAAGAAGCAATAGCCATCCAACATTTAGGGAGAAATTCCAATGTACCCCTCAGTCTTTTAAAAAAATTTTTATTTATTTATTTGACAGAGAGAGAGAGAGAGAAATCACAAGTAGACAGAGCAGCAATCAGAGAGAGAGGGGTAAGCCCGCTCCCTGCTGAGCAGAGAGCCCAACTTGATCAAGACCTGAGCTGAAGGCCGAGGCTTAACCCACTGAGCAACCCAGGCTCCCCATGCACCACTTAGTCTTAATTTGGATAATGTACCTGGTTATTCCTTCCAATGCTGATAACTTACTTCTTCTGGAGCCTTCATTGTTTCATCCGTGAAGTGAATATGACCATCCTCAATGTACAAGGGCCAAATGGCTAACGAAAATGTAATGATGACCTTTTCAGACATCAAGTGTAGAGTCAAGGGAACATAGCTCTCTTCGGGCCTCTCTTTGATGCTAGGGCAGTTTACCATCATCTGCCCCCCAGATATGGTTCAGTTGTGTTATCCCTGATCAGGCATTCCCTTGATCTATCCATAAACATTCAATTTAGAAACCCTAAAATTTGTCTCTCAGCCCAAGGGCCCCTTGGAAAAAAAAAAGATAATGACAAGAAAAAATTGACACCTCTCTTCCAGTCCAAAATTTCCTTTTGACCTTAAAAGGGGGGGGGGAAGGGGGGTATTATTAAAGAGGAGGGCCAAGGGGAGGGGTAAGGGTCGAGAAGGGAGTCCAGCTCCAGTTTGGGGAAATCCAGCTCGCATTTTGACTGTAGCTCAGTGGTGCAGGGTCCAGCAAAGGCAGAGCCCCTGCTTCACTCCCTGAGGTCTGTCCTGGGGAGACACTGCTGCTCCGGGGGGCTGACCTGGCGGGGAGTGGCAGCGCAATCCGCTCCCGCACCGCTTTGTGCGCGCAGCCGCCGGCCCCCGGGCTCCCGGGTCTGCCCCCTGGGACAACCCCCTGCCCCGCCCCAGTCATGCAACTCTACCTGCCTCTCGCCTGTGGACCTTTGGGAAGCTGCCGCCCACCCCGGGGGCTCGGGCCCTGACCCTGCCAGGCAGCCGGTAGGTGTCCGCCTTGGGCCCGCTCGAACTCCTCGTGCCCGCGGGGCCCCTGGGCTCCCAAGTTGTGGGGACCTGCGCGAGTTGGAAAGTTTGCCCGAGGGCTGGTGCGGGCTTGGAGCCGGGGGCACGCGTGCTGCCCTCCGAGCCTGAGCCGGCCAGTGGTGAGCTGGGGCCGGGGCAGAGGGCAGGGGTGCGGGGACCCTCAGGCCGAGGCCGGAAGGGGGTGCGAGGGGCGGTACTCGGCTGGAGCTGGAATGAGGGCCAGAGTTGGGCGTCCGCGGCTCCTCCGGGTCCGCAGGGGTGGGCCCACTCCCCGCGGAGACCCCCTGCCCTGAGCCGCTGGGGGAGCTTTTGTTGCGGGTGGTAAACAATGCCCCCGGCCGGAGGACTGGACCGCCTGCCCCCGAGGCCCAGCTGCGGCGCGGGATTGGGGGAGTGTGGGGGGGAGCGGGGCCCGGGGCTCCTTGGGCTCGGACCTCAGGCGCCGCTGCAGCTGGGCTGGGGGAGGGCAAGTGTACCTTCGGGGATCCCTGAAGGTGCCGGCGACCCATGCGCCTCTTAGGAGACTTGAAAGTCCGGCGCCTCAAGATTAGAGGAGTTAGGGCAAGTTGCGGGTGGGGAACCCGTCCTGTCGGTTCCAAGCGCACCCCCCAAACATTTTCTCCCTCCCCCACGCTCGTGTCGGGCATAGGTTCGTTGGGAAACATTTGGCACTTCCCTCCCTGAGCATTTCGGGGAGGGGACTCCAAGGATGAAACTTTAGAGTGGAGGTAGCAGGGGAGTCTGACCCGAGGTGACCCGGAGTTACACCGATGGGGGAGGAAGGGAGTAGGGGATGGAATTGGTGTTCTGTCAAAATGGCTTTTTGAAACTTCTTCGGAGCGCCACCAGGTCGCCGAGCGCGCTGGCGTTGCCGTCGCGTCAGTCGCACTGGCGGGATCCAGGAGCGGGGAGGTGCGCGGAGCCGGGGGCCGTGGAGCCGGGGAGGGGCCGGATTCCGGCCGGAGCCTGCTGCCAGGGCCGCCAGCCCTTCACGTGTCGGGGAGGGAAGGGGCTAGATCTCTCTCCCGCTCCCTCGCTCCTCTCTTCCTCCCTCCACCCAGACCCCCAACTGATTGAGCTTCTGGAAGGGCTGTTTGCAGTCCACACAGTTCCACAAAAAGTGGTCAGGAAGTTGCCGACCGTCCCCAGTAGGCTTTCCACATGAATGGGGAACCCAAATTGCGCATATCGGACCCAATAAAATGAATGTATTACCAAGAAGACAAACATTGCTTGAACTAGGAGTGTTTCCCCCGCCCCCCATCTCGTCCTCTTCCCAAATTAACCATTTTGCCTCGGTCACTCGTTTGCCACTCCTCCCCGGTTCCAGTCTCCAGTACCACATGAGCTGCCCAGTACATGGTAATGGACAGTTTATGAAGAAATAAAGTGTAAGTGCTTCGAGACGAGAAGCGAGTGGAAGATAAGGTGCACAGTCTAGGGTCCGCGGGGTGCGCTGCGCGCCGCACCGGGATGGGTTGAAGGGCGGCGCTGTAGGGCAGCAGCCTCAAGTCGGCCCTGAACCCAAAAGTGCCCACTTGCCTTTCTCCCCCCTCCCAAAAGTATTTAATAAAATAAATTTAGTGAAGTAGAGACGATGGGTTCTTTAGGCCTCAGAATGCCAAACACACGTATGTATGTATGTAGGCATATAGGCATGTAGGCATGTAGGCAAATATATCTATATTTGCTTGTTAACCAGTTAGGGCAAGAGTAATTGAGCGCATATCAGGAATTTATTACGACAGTTAAACAAGGGTGGTACACACAGGTAGGTGCCTAGATAAGGAAATGTTTGGACGTTAGTCCGTATAGTTTCCAAGAACTGAAAGACTTCCATACTGTGATTTTGGGTGTGTTTTCTGATTTTAATCAGTTTTAGGTTGCTTTGCCTTTCCTTCCCTCCCCAATTAAGAGATCCAAAATAGGTTGGTTGCTAGCCTCTGACAGTGTTTAAAGCCATGTTATGAAATCAGCTAAGCTTCAGAATCAAGGTATAGGGGAGTTATTGGCACATAATGTCCCTTTTTCTCTGCAAAGATGAGTAGCGGGAACTTCCAACTCTTCAACCACCGCTTACCATTTTAATGAGAGTTAACTGTCGAACTCAGCTCTGGTTTTCCAGAATTGATAGGTCGGAGGTTTGAATCAGACATGGTTCTGCCCTTTGTTTCTCTTCCCTCTCCAATCTTCTTTATCTGGTTTGTCCATCCCCTCCCCCACTGTCTTTGCATCTATCCTTCTTTCCCTGCACACTTAAATTTCTTTTTCCCCCCTAGGTCTTTTACCTTTAGTCTTCAGCATTTTGATCCCAGTTGTCTTTTTTATATTCTATCTTTATTACCATAAATCTCTTCCTCTTGTCTTTTGCTCCCCCTCTCCCCTTTAAAGAGACTTTTCTTCTTTAGGCTTTTTACTATTCCCCCTGTATTTTATGTTTTTCTTGTTTTTGGAAGAGTCCTGTTATCTCCATTTTAACTTCTCCCTTCCCTTTTCTGTGGCCCTCTTAGGCCTTTTTTTTTCTTGCTCTCTGCAGGGCAGCGGGGGTATTTTACATATGGAAGGAGCCTTTGACTAAATCTGCTAGTATTCTAGTGAGTTTCCTTGAACAGCCTTTCCTTGTGCGGAGGGCTCTCACACTTCCTGTGGTAGAAGACTATCTAGGAACTGCAAGCAGCCCGCCAGCCTTGTCTTCCTTTAGATGTAGAACTTAGTTGCTGGGCGAAGCTAAGCCGGGTGGTGCCTTTTAAAAGAAATGTTGAACATCTTCTTTCTCTCAGTCAAGTGCAATAGGCTTTAAATTCTAAGGCGCTGAATGGAGTGACTATGATGAAATCAGAGCCACTTTTGCCTCTAGCCCTACGATGAAAATACTCACCACTCTTTTTGGCCACCGCTGGTAGTGGGAAGGGTTGCAATATATTTTTAAATTGACATGCAGGCTGTATGGTTCCATCATTTCAGCCACTTCCTGCCCGGGGGACTTTGGGAGATCCAGGAGGAGGAGGGATGTAGGTGGGAGAGGATTTTCTGACGTGGTGCTGTCAGCATTGTCTTTTACAGAAAACTGATACAGTTTAGGAAGTCAGCTTTTTATTTTTTAAGCGAGGGGATTACTTCCATAATTACAAAAAAGGCCGTCTGTAGGGAAAAGTTGAATACTTAGTAAGCTCAAATAATAGTGATGAAAATACCTGATCCCATTGTTGACCAATCTGGTTAGGTAGGTTTATGTTACTTGTGAATAATTAGCAGATCCTTACCTTGGGATGTTTGTCATATTCACCCTGGGGCCTGCTCCTGCCGCTTCTGTCCTCTGTCTTTTAGCTTTATATTCTCTACTTTAGGCTGGCATCATGTCTTTCCTGTTTCAAATTATATGTTGACCTCTTATCTCCTGGCTTAAGATGTTTGGATCTCGTATGCTCTAGTCCCCTATATCACAAGGACATTTTAGGAAAAAGCATTTTTATTTTTGTGCCCTCTGGTGAAAAGACTTGCTAACTAATGTTTTGCGTCCCATAGTGGTTGGGGTTTTTTGTTTGTTTCATTTTGTTTTCTCTTCCAGGAAAATAAGAAGCCACAGAACCATATCAATGAATTGCAAATAATTAGGGCCTATGGTATCTGTTTAATAACAGGAACACTATTTTCTTATTTTTCTGCTCTGATAATATTATCCTGCGGCTATCTCTCTATACCACTCAGTCTCTTGGATATATTCTAGAGTAGAATAAAACTGATTTTGAGAAATATTATAATGTCAGTATTCATCAGAGATGAAAATGGGGAAAAAAAAGAAATGAAAACTGGAAGTAGAATTAATTTTCAATTGTAAATATCTTTTTGTATGACTTAAGTACTCTATAATAAACAAAAGCACCCAAAAAGAGGAAATGGAGCCTCTAATAATGTTTACAGATTAATAAGGAAAATAAATACCAGGAGATCTGTGGGGATAATTCCATATTTAAATATGGACCCGTTAAAAGAATGGACTACATTGTTTTTTTTTCCCCCACAAATTTAAAAAAAAAAAAAAAGCAAAAAAAAAAAAAATAGCTTGCTGCCTCTCCCAGAGTTCAGCCCTGGGGATAACTTAGTTTATCACAAAAGAAGGTCACATTTCATCAGTGGAGCCAAGGGTGATAAAATTAGGATCTTGTGGGAGCCCTTATTTTGTTTCTGATTGTCTGTTTCTTTGGCTGGGTGGTACCCAGTGGTTTCTCCCCTGCAGTTGGGTTTTTCAGGGGTCATTGGCCTCTTTCACGATCTCATAAAAAGGCTGTTACCATTTAAAGAGGCCACATCTTCCCAATCCATGTTGCTCATACCTTTTCCATTTCCTTGGCAGGCTCTTTTTCAGGAGATAAGGTTTGAATGGTAAACATTATCTTAATTACAAGCCTGAATTTCTAAAGCATTTTAATTTAAAAATATAAAAGAATATATGGGACCGAGATCAATTTATAAACTACTTTCAAAAGCAGATCCCATGACACCTTCTGGCATATCCAGATTACTTGCCTACATATGTGAATTTTAATTTTTGTGGCTGATGGCAATACCGAGATTATATGCTCCTAATAATTTTTTAGCAATGTCATCTTGATACAAGAGATAAAGCGAGCTTATACTGATATTGTTGAATTTCTGAAGAATGGAAAGGATTGCTTTTTGCAATCTGAAAAAAACATCCTTATAAAGACTGCTGACTTTCTGGAGATTAGAACTGGAATGTCTTTTGTTTTCTAAAAATACTGGTACAAAAAGCAGTGGTCTTTGGAGAAAATATCCTACAGTTTTTCACAGCCAAAAAGTTAGTGCAAGCCAAAAACTTTTTTTTTTCTTTTTTTTAAGAAAAAGGGGAAAGGAGTAAGCTTAGATGCCAAGAACTCAAGTGAAGTATTGTCTGGTCTAGTGTTTGTATTTAGTACAGATTTATCAGACTTATTTTTCTTGTGGTTAATGTTATCACTAATGTCTATTTAAAAAGTCTGTCTTAAAGGCACAATACTTTGACTTTCAGTGTTGTGCTCTGGGATCTTTTATTATAGTACCTGGCTTACAATGTGTTAAGTGATAACAGAAACAAAAGAACTGGATCTTGTTTTGCAGAATATAACAGACTGTGGGTTAAAGTGCCTCTAATAATGATAACCATCCTTTAGCTTGTTTTCTCTTATTATTGTGTGTGTGTGTGTGTGTGTGTGTTTTAAGATTTTATTTATTTATTTGACAGAGAGAGATCACAAGTAGGCAGAGAGAGAGGAGGAAGCAGGTTCCCTGCCAAGCAGAGAGCCCAATGCGGGACTTGATCCCAGGACACTGAGATCATGACCTGAGCCAAAGGCAGAGGCTTAACCCACTGAGCCATCCAGGCGCCCCCTTTTTTGTGTTTTGGAAGTATAAGCAGCCTTTTATTTTTTTTAGCTCCCATTTATTATTAAACATCTATCATATGCCAGCCCTATGTTAAGTGTTTACACAGGTCATCTCATTTTATTCTCATGGTAACCCAATGAGGTTCAGTACTATTATGCTTCCTATTCTGTTATACATAAGAAAACTGAAGGATAGAGAGACTGAGGAGTATATCAGAATTCTATGACTAGTAATGTTTCTGAGCTGGAAACTGAACCCTGCCTATTTCCAAAGTCCTTACCTTACCTTCCCCGCCGTGTCTCCTCAACCTCAGATACCACTAGGAAGCCACTAGGCTTTCACTGTAGGAGCCCAGTGATACCTCAAAACAACCTCCTTTTGATGTAGAAACTTTGACTCAGTTAAATAGGTTCAGGGAGGACATAGCTGGTGATCACAAATTCAAACTCAGAGCTTTCTGATGGCCACATCTCTAGCTACTAAACCAACCAGTGTATCCCAGGATTACCTGGGTCAAATCAGTCCAACAAAAACAAACACACAATTGGAGAATGTTAGAGGGCTGTCAAATTTTTACTTCCTCAAGTAATAACAGTATAAAAAAACCTATCGCTACCATTTCACAAAAGAAAGGACTTTTCTTTTTCTTTTTTATTTTTTTTTTAAACTTTATTTATTTATTTATTTGACAGAGAGAGATTACAAGTAGGCAGAGAGGCAGGTAGAGAGAGAAGGAGGAGGAAGCAGGTTCCCTGCCGAGCAGAGAGCCCGATGCGGGACTCTATCCCAAGACCCCGTGATCATGACCTGAGCCAAAGGCAGCGGCTTAACCCACTGAGCCACCCAGGCACCCAAAAGGACTTTTATTTTTAAAAGAAAGGGCATTTAAAAAAGGTTTTATGTATTTATTTATTATTTTAAAAAATTTATTTGAGAGAGAGAGAGAGTGTGTGCGCAAGAGAGAGAGAGAGAGAGAGCGAGCACGAACGGGGGCAGGGGCAGAGGCAGAGGTAAAGGAAGAAGCCAACTCCTCCGCTGAGTGTGGTGTCCTGGCAGGCCAGCTCCCGGTGGGGATGGGGGTGGGGGCCAGGGGGTGGGCCTTCATCCTAGGACTCTGGATCATGACCAGAGCTGAAATCAGAGGCTTAACTGACTGAGCTATCCAGGCGCCCCTATTTATTCGAGAGAGAGCCTGAGTGCGAATTGGGGGGAGGGGCAGAGGGAGAAGAGAGAGAATCCCAATAAGACTCTCCCTCAACTTGGAGCCAGTCGTGGGGCTCCATCCCCTGATCTAAGATCTTGGCCCAAGATGACCCCAGTGGAAACCAAGAGTGTGGGTTGCTCAACAGACTAAGCCATCCAGGAACGCCAAGAAGAGTTGTTTAAAATGAATAAATTCAACTTTATGAAAAACGTGATACTGCCTGTTTTTTTCTGATTTTGTCACAGACTGTTGCTCACTTGGTTGCAGACCAGTTTTTGGTAACTATCCTGTACCATGCTTACAAATCCAACAACTTGTCAACTGTTAAAGAATCCTCACTCATGGTAACACTCTTGATTCTGTGATCTTTAGGGAGTATATTGATACATCTTGTATGGTGAGCTTTATTCTTTTTTTTTTTTTTTAAACATTTTATTTATGTATTTGACAGACAGAAATCACAAGTAGGCAGAGAGGCAGTCAGAGAGAGAGAGCGAAGCAGGCTCCCCACGGAGCAGAGAGCCCGAAGTGGAGCTCGATCCCAGGACCCTGGAAATCATGACCTGAGCCTAAGGCAGAGGCTTTAACCCATTGAGCCACCCAGGCGCCCCTGGTGAGCTTTATTCTTGTTCATAGTTTGGTTTTATTCTGCATTAGGGTAAATAGTCTGAGGAGACCAAAGACAATTATAATGGCTCTTAATCCCCTTTCTTTCTTTCTTTTCTTTTTTTTTAATTTGACAGAGAAGAGAGAGAGAGGGCACAAGCAAGCAGAGAGGCAGGCAGAGAGACAGTGGGAAGCAGGCTCCCCAATGAGCAGAGAGCCTGATGCGGGGCTCGATCCCAGGACCCTGAGATCGTGACCTGAGCCAAAGGCAGAGGCCCAACCCACTGAGCCACTCAGGCGCCCCCGTAGTCCCCTTTCATTTTCTTCCTTTTTCTTGCTTACCCTTCAAATAATAGTTGCTTGCCTAGTATGATTTACTGTTCTAATGATCTCATTTTCTCTTTATTTCCAATTTCCTTGCCTAGGCATTCATCATGAGACTTTTGAGACCCTTGGTAGAAGGGATTTTAGAACCAGCAGTCTTTGGATTAAGTCGGGTGAAAGAGAAAAGAGGGACATCATTTCTGGGTGTGGGCAGTGCCCACCACAGTGCCTTCCTTATACATAGTAGGTACTCAACAGATAATTGTTGGACCCGTGAGTCTTTTTTGTAACCTAATCTGTCAATACTAACTCCTCAGATTTTATGCTATTTTTGTGTGCATGTGTAAAGCTCAGAATTTGTAGACTGTCCATTGGAATGTGGAATTAATATTATTGGATCTCCAAATAGAGTTTTTTGGATTATAATAAGGCTCTTCTTATGGTTTTACCAGTTTTACTGTCCAACACATGACATCTCTGCCTATGTGGTGATGTGCTGAACAAAGAGATTAAGAGATAATTTTTTTAAGGACCCAAAATTGTAAAGATTGGGATTTAATCTTTCAACTACATGTAACTACAACAGTTGTGGTTTCTAATACAGAATAACCCCCCTTGCTTACTCTGTGCATGGAACTTTATCAACTAAGTCAGTTGTCACAGTAATTAAAGGGGCTTTATTTGGGAATCCAGGTTTAAAGGATGCTTTAATATCTTTTGTGTTTATATTTTCTTTTGCAGTAAACCTTCTCAGTGCCCTAATTTTGATTAATAATTGTTAATAGATATTATATTTCAAATGGGAGAATACATAGGAAGAAGACTCACTCCCGTTTTTTTTTGTTGTTGTTATTTCAGACCAAAATCTTGTGCCAGTGAGCTCAGCCATGTTGCGTCCAGATTCTCCTCAGAAGTGAAACTTTCCAAAGGACCAATGACTCTGTTCCCTGTGCCCTTTCATTTTTTCCTACTCTGTAGCTATGTCTCGATCCCGCCATGCAAGACCTTCCAGATTAGTCAGGAGGGAAGATCTAAACAGAAAGAAAAGCAGCCAACTGAAGAAGCCATCTAAGGCAACCAACAAAAATGTGGCATCAGTCAAGACTGTGAGCCCTGGAAAATTAAAGCAGTTACAGTTAATTCAAGAAAGAGATGTTAAGAAAAAAATAGAGTCCAAACCACCTATGCCAGTCAGAAGCCTTCTGACAAGGGCTGGAGCAGCACGAATGAATTTGGATAGGACTGAGGTTCTTTTTCAGAACCCAGAATCCTTAACATGCAATGGGTTTACAATGGCTCTCCGAAGCACCTCTCTTAGCAGACGACTCTCCCAACCTCCAGTGATCATAGCCAAACCCAAAAAAGTTCCACCTCCGAAGAATTTAGAAAAGCAACATGAATGTGATTATAATGTAGTTACTGACATGGGAGTAAAACACTCAGAAAATGATCCTGTTTCAACGCAAGTCCCCCTAATTGCTTCTGATATAGAGAATCTAATTGGTGTACAAAATGCATCTTTATTTAAAGGTGAGAGCCAAGAGACAACCCAGTCTTGGTCCCAAAGGGTGGAGGGTTCCAAAGTAAATGTCTCCACTCAGAGTGATCCTGTAGTAGAGATTGTTTCTGGGTCATCAGAAGAGACACGTGGTGGCGAAGGACTATTCTCTAAAGAGACTTTGAATGATATCAATGATTCCCCTAGAATGTTCGCTCAGGACACTCTGTGTGCTCCTTTGCTCCAAAGAGCAGCCCTCAAGGTTACTTATGAAGGAAACTCCAGCATTCAGTTAGAAGATTTGGGGTCACGAGTAGAATCTCTTAAGCTGACTGATTCTTACCTGGATCCCATCAAAAGTGAACGTGATTGCTACCCCACCTCAAGCTTTAATAAGGTTGTACCTGAATTGGACCTTAGAAACTGTTTGTCCATTGGTGGGTCCATATATCCTACCTCATTAATAAAACTCCTCTTGGCGAGCTCAGAACAAGAAACCCTTGGTGCTAAACCGGATCATCAAGAGGTACTCAAAGCTACCCCAGATCAACCAGAAATTCTTAATACCACCCCTGTCATAGGACAGGCTTTTAGTGCTGTCCCACGTCAATGGGAAGTTCCTGGTGCTAACATTCATGGAGAGGCTCTGGATGAGACCCCAGACCCACCAGAGATGCCTGGTGCTATTCCAGTCCAAGGAGAGGTCTTTGGTGCTATCCTAGACCAACAAATCCTTGGAATGGGTGGTGGTACTGCCTCCGACCCACCTATCTTTCTTCCTGCTCCTCTAAACCCAATTGCTACCTATAATGCTCTCCCAGAATGGCCTGAGCCCCAGAGCACTGTTTCATATGGGCTTGAGGTCCAGGGCGCTGTGCAGATTTTGCCCTTGGGCTCTGGTCACACTCCTCAGGCATCATCAAACTCAGAGATAAGTTCGGTACCTCCAATAATGACTATTAGCAATATAGAAAATGAGAAGCAGGTTCATATAAGCTTTCTGCCAGCTGACACTCAGGGGGTCCCGTTAGCCCCTGAGCCAGGACTCTTCCATGCTTCCCAGGGCATTACCCAACCCTCCCAGGCTGGTCCCAGCCCTTTGGAAGGTGGGAGCTCCCAGATCGGCATGACCAGTGTGGCTGACACCAATACCACAGTGGTGTCCAGGCCAGTGTCACTCGCCAGTACCTCTTCTCCTTCCTATACAACTTTGCTACCTACTTTGGAAAAGAAGAAACGAAAGCGGTGTGGGGTCTGTGAGCCCTGCCAGCAGAAGACTAATTGTGGTGAATGTACTTACTGCAAGAACAGAAAGAACAGCCATCAGATCTGTAAGAAAAGGAAATGTGAGGAGCTGAAAAAGAAACCATCCATCATCGTGCCTTTGGAGGTGAGTAAATCCCCACAGGCTGGGAGATGCCTGTGGGGCTCCGTAGAGTGATCTGTGCAGACTAGGTGATTCAGTATTATGTCCTTTGCCTTTGGTAATATTTTTTTTTTTTAAAGATTTTATTTATTTATTTGACAGAGATCACAAGTAGGCAGAGAGGCAGGCGGGGCGGGGGGGAGCAGGCTCCCTGCTGAGCAGAGAGCCCGATGCAGGGCTGGATCCCAGGACCCTGGGATCATGACCTGAGCTGAAGGCAGAGGCTCTAACCACTGAGCCACCCAGGTGCCCCTTTTGGTAACATTTTATATTATCTCTAAGAATTTGTGGTTCTACCCAATGTATGTCTTGTCCAGTGAGCAATACCTTAGCTTATTTTTAGAATTTGTCTCAGAAAACTAGAACATAAAGTTTTTCCATTATGGGATTTGATGGAGACAGGGAAATGACATGAAATGTGATTTTGCAAAGATTTCTCCTATGCCTTATTTTGGCTAGTTGTGTGTTTTTTATGGAAGTTGCAGATTTATCTTAAATTTAAAATTAAGAGTGGAACAAATTAATTAACTCCCTTGCAGCTTGAGGAACCAGTGGAATTAAACTTCTATTCTTTTGAAACAATAAAACTGTCTGTATCCTTCATTTGGAAACATTGCCTTTGAAGGTGTAACAATAACAAAGCTTTCATCTTAACTTTTGGCAGATAATTTCCACCTGATTCACATCTCCCATGTGGTTGTTAGGATTATCAGAAGTTCAAAATGGTTTGTAAACTCCAAAGTGATACATTGGTTCTCATTATTACAGTTTATGAGCCTAAGGTACTGAAAATATTGGTTGGCTTAGACTTTAAAGGATTTTATGGAACTTGGTTAATACTTGATTTTCAGACCTTTAAAACACATGCCAACTATGGTGTTAATGATTTTTAGATCACTCATTTGAAGTTATGCTTATTTTGTGTCTGCTATAAATACAGGTATAGTAGGATAGGTTAATTTAAAAGTATTGTGAACTTGATATAGAATTCTTTTCTATTTCACTCTTAAATTATCTGTCCCCAAATGCTGACTTTCTACTGGACCCTTTGCAAATAAGGTCGGACATTTAACTGATCATGTATTAATGGACATTTGAGGCATTTCTAAAATATTCTGTCATTATAAACCTTACTGCAATGGATAATTTTTATTCAAGTCACTTCACATGTGTGGGAGTTGCCAGCAAATGGTTTATAAACATACATCTAAACCACTAGCAGCAATATCGTACAGTTCCATGTTTGTAGTATTGCCATATGGCATCATTGCTGCAAGTACTCACTTGATCTCTAATAGGTATAGTCCAGTTTGTTTTCTTTTTTCTAAACCTGCTCCTCTTTTTGCATAATGTATTTGACTTAACGACTGACCATCTACATGGTCACCCAAAATGGAAAATTCAGTCATCTTTGAGGCCTTCCTTTCACTTTTCTAGATTTCTTGCTCTATGAGATCGGAGTACTCCTACCTTTCCATTTTCTTGGCTACTTCTGTAGTTAATGCCTTTGTCTTTTATTGGGACAATTTTAGTGTTCTCTCTATTATCAGCAAGTATTTACTACACTTCTACTCCAGGTTGTGCACTGGGGATATAGTTGTGAGTGTCCCAGCTAAAAGAGAAGTCAGGATGTTGAACCTCTTAAGTGCAGTTCAAGTTTTCTTTCTAAAACCCTGATGATTCTCCTACTTAAATACATTTAGTGCTCTAGTCTGTGTGATGTATCTCACTCAAAACAAAACAAAACAGGGACGCCTGGGTGGCTCAGTTGGTTGGACGACTGCCTTCGGCTCAGGTCATGATCCTGGAGTCCCAGGATCAAGTCCCACATCGGACTCCCAGCTCCATGGGAAGTCTGCTTCTCCCTCTGACCACCTCGCTCATGTTCTCTCTCACTGTCTGTCTCTCAAATAAATAAATAAAATCTTAAGAAAAAAAGAAATTACAAAGTATCAATTTAAAACAAAACAAAACAGAAATAGAGAAGAGCTCTTTGTGCCTTCCAAGTATAGATGAAGCCTAGCTTCTTCTTCTTCTTCTTCTTCTTTTTTTTTTTTTTTAAGAGAGACAGCCAGAGGGAGAAAGATGAGAGGGGGTGAGGGAGGGTTGAGGGAGAGGGAGAGAGAGAATCTCAAGCAGACTCTCCGCTGAGCACGAAGCCCGATGTGGGGCTTGAGATCCCATGACCCTGAGATCATGATTTGAGCCAAAATCAAGAATGAGATACTGGGGCACCTGGGTGGCTTAGTTGATTGAGCTGCTGCCTTCTGCTTAGGTTGTAATCCTGGAGTCCTGGGATCGAGTCCTGCATCCGGCTCCCAACTCCATGGAGAGTCTGCTTCTCCCTCTGACCTTCTCCCCTCTCATGCTCTCTCTCACTCTCTCTCTGTCAAATAAATAAATAAAATATTAAACAAACAAACAAACATGTGAGATACTTAACCCGCTGAGCCACCCAGGTGCCCCCCAAAAGATTTACTTTTATCACTTACAAAGGTGATTCTGAAGAACGTATTTGGTTGTCCTTATACTGAACCCTGGCCCCAGATAGACCTAAAGTTCATGGAGAGGCATAGGAGAATACAGGGAACACTTCTCTGAGGGAAGTTCGTTCTGAGAGACCAAAGAACAGTTGTATACCCTTGTTACTGGTTTCTTTGCTTAATATTTATTAATAATATTGTTTATTTGTTTTTATTGCATTATGGTCTTCCCTTGTATGTTTATACCACAATACATTAATCCATTCTACTGTGGGTTTTTTTTTTAATTTTTAAAAGATTTTATTTATTCATATATCAGAGAGAGAGAGAGAGAGAGAGAGCCCATAATCAGGGAGAATGGCAGACAGAGGGAGAAGCAGGCTTGCTGCTGAGCAAGGAGCCTGATGCAGGACTCGATCTCAGGACCTTGAGATCATGACCTGAGCCAAAGGCAGACACTTACCTGACTGAGTCACCCAGGTGTCTCCAATCCATTCTACTGTTAATGTGCACATTGTCATAAATGTCTTTTGGTGAATATATGTGTGCATTCTAGTGAATAGATTTCTGGGAGTGGAATTGCTGGGTCACAGAATACGAATGTGTAGCTTTCATGGATATTATTCAGCAACTATGGTTGTTCATGTTAAGATTCTTCATCAGTATGTATGAGAGTTTCACTAGCTCCACATCCTTGTCCACACTTGGTATTTTCTGTCTTGTTTTACTTGAATTGTTTTGTTGGGTGTGTAGCGGCATCACTACATTGGACTCATGAAATTGAGCTACTTTGCTTCTTAGTCATTTAGATATTGTTTTTGTCTATTTTAAAATGTGTTTTTTTGCCTCTTCATTATTGCTTTATAAGAGTTCATTGCATTTTATTGATACAAATTCTTTGTTGAATATATGATTGTGTAGATCTTTATGTAAGCCGTGACAACTTTTCACTCACTTTATCCTGCCCTTTTTTTTTTTTTTTTAAAAGATTTATTTATTTATTTATTTGACAGACAGAGATCACAAGTAGGCAGAGAGGCAGGCGGGGGGAAGGGAAGCAGGCTCCCCACTGAGCAGAGAGCCCAATGTGGGACTCCATCCCAGGATCCTGGGATCATGACCCAAGCCCAAGGCAAAGGCCTTAACCCACTGAGCCACCCAGGCGCCCCTTTTCCTGCTTTTTAATGAATAGAAGATTTTAACTTTAATGTTCAATTTATCAATGCTTTCCTTTATGTCCTGGTTAAGAAAATTTTGTCTATTTCTTGCCCATTCCAAAGTCATGAAGATGTTTCTTGCTTCCTTCTTAAAAAGTTACTTTTTAAAAAAAAATTTTATTTTTTTTTAAAGATTTTATTTATTTATTTGACAGAGATCACAAGTAGGCAGAGAGACAGGCGGAGAGAGTGGGGGAAGCTCCCTGCTGAGCAGAGAGCCTGATGCTGGGTTCAATCCCAGGACCTTAAGATCATGATCTGAGCTGAAGGCAGAGGCTGAACCCACTGAAGCACCCAGGCGCCCTTAAAAAGTTACTTTTTTAAGCTTTTCACATTTAGGTGTAAACTATATCTGGAATTGACTTCTTTGTGTAGTGTGAGGAGTCAAGAGTGATTCTTTTTCGTATGTATCTCTAATTGACTGGCACCATTAGTGAAATGACCATCCTTTCCCTGTTACTACAGTCTTGTTTTTGTCATAAATCAGGTGATTGCTTAGTTCTGAGTCTATTTCTAGACTCTGTTTCGTTGGTCTTTTTGTCTATCATTATGTCTAAACTCATCAGTAGGCTTTATAATTGTAACAATTATACTGGTAGTGTAAGTCCTTCAGCTTTGTTCTTCAGTACTGATTTGGGCTATTTCTATTGTTGTTCTTTACATTTTCATTAACATTTTGAATCAGCTTGTAAATTTCCACCAGAAACTCTGCTGGGATTTTATTGTGATTATGTTGAACCTATACATGAATTTGGAAAGACTGACATTTTTACAATATTGAATCTTGTAGCTCATCTTTATATCTATTTTTTAAAAGATTTTATTTATTTATTTGACAGACGGAAATCACAAGTAGTCAGAGAGGCAAGTAGAGAGAGGGGGGAAGCAGGGGGAAGAGAGCCTGATGTGGGGCTCATGAGATCATGACCTGAGCCGAAGGCAGAGGCTTTAACCTCTGAGAACCCAGGTGCCCTCATCTTTATATCTTTATATATATATAATTTAATTTCTTTTAGTAATATTTTGTAGTTTCCAATAAAGAGTTATTTCATTTGTTTTATATCTAGGTATTTGATATTTTTACTCCTAGGTGTGTATTTGATAGTTTTTTTTTTTTAAATATTTTATTTATTTATTTATTTATTAAAAGATTTTATTTATTTTTATTTGACAGATAGAGATCACAAGTAGGCAGAGAGGCAGGCAGAGAGAGAGGGAGGAGGAAGCAGGCTCCCCGCTGAGCAGAGAGCCTGATGCGGGCTCCATCCCTGGACCCTGGGATCATGACCTGAGCCGAAGGCAGAGGCTCTAACCCACTGAGCCACCCAGGCACCCCTATATTTTATTTATTTATTTGACAGAGATCACAAGTAGGTAGAGAGGCAGGCAGAGAGAGGGGGGAAGCAGACTCCCTGTTGAGCAGAGAGACTGACTCGGGGCTTGATCCCAGGATCCTGGGATCATGACCTGAGCTGAAGGCAAAGGTTTTAACCCAGTGAGCCTCTCAGGTAGCCCTGATAGTTTTTTAAAATATTTATTTGTTGTTAGTATTAATGATTGAAGTCCACACGCTAGATTACTAAGAATACTGCTAAATATATTTCATGTATTTTTATGTTCCTTATATAAGAGTTATTTTACTTATTGAGAGTTGGAGTGAGAAATAGAAAATACATTTATAATTTTAAAATATTAATATTTTTGTTATCGCTTATGTTAAACAAGTGTACACTTTAAAAACAGAATTGTAAGGGGCACCTGGGTGGCTCAATGGGTTAAGCCTCTGCCTTCAGCTCAGGTCATGATTACAGGGTCCTGGGATGGAGCCCCCCCATCACAATGGGCTCTCTGCTCAGCAGGGAGCCTGCCTTCCCCTCTCTCTCGGCCTGCTGTTCTGCCTACTTGTGATCTCTCTTTCTGTCAAACAAATAAATAAAAATCTTCAATAAAAATAATAAAAACAGGGGAGCCTGGGTGGCTCAGTGGGTTAAAGCCTCTACCTTCAGCTCAGGTCATGATCCCAGGGTCCAGGGATTGAGCCCTGCATCCGGCTCTCTGCTCAGTGGGGAACCTGCTTTCCCCTTCCCCTCCCCTCCCCCCGCACCTGCCTCTCTGCCTACTTGTGATCTCTGTTTGTCAAAAAAAAAAAAAGATAAAAAAAATAATAAAAACAAAATAGTTAGAATTCTTTTTCTAAAATATACTTAGCATATGCCATTTCTCACAAGGTTAACTACTGATGTCTGAGATAAGTAACAACAATTTTTTACTTACCTTTTTTGGTTATAGATTACATTTTCATCTTCCACAAAACCATAATTTTTTTATTTGTATAAAAAGGTGGTTAGATAGTATTCCCAGAGATATCTTTCAGCCAAGAGATAAAATGGAATTTTTCTGCCAAGTGTAGTTCAGCTTACTTTCTCTATATTCAAAAATATAGATAATTAAAGCCACTAACTTTATAACTCATAGGCATCTAGGAATTTGCTCTTGGCTAGGTATACTTCAAATGTATTTGTAACTTAGCATTGTAAGACATATTTTAAGTCATATAGGATTGTTTTTTTATTTACTGTATAATGTTAGAAGTGGGGGAAAAAAAGGAAGGGGTGCCTTTTAGAGACAGAGAGTATGTGATCAGGCTACATTGGCTAGTAATTTTTATTTTCTATATATATTTTTAAAGATTTTATTTATTTATTTGACAGACAGAGGTTACAAGTGGGCAGAGAAGCAGACAGAGAGAAAGGAGGAAGCGGGCTCCCTGCTGAGCAGACAGCCCGATGTGGGGCTCAGTCCCAGGTCCCAGGACCCTGCCGAAGGCAGAGGCTTTAACCCACTGAGCCACCCAGGCGCCCCTGGCTAGTAATTTTTAGTGTGTGTAAAAAGAAAAGTAAATAAAACACAGTTTGTAGATATGTTTCTGAAGGCAGAGTATTGAATTATATATCTGTAGCTTGATGATTTGGGTATAGTACATCACACATTTAATAAATCAGTAAATCAGCAGTTGGTAAGTTGGTTGCTAAAGTGAAAAAAATCTCTTATATTTACTCTAGTTAATAAGCTTTTCCCGAAATATAGAAGATATTATATGATGATATCATTATTATTATTTTGCCTTTTAAAATCATATTTATTTATTAGAGAGAGAGCTTGTGCATGTGACTGCCTGTGGGGGCGGGGGGAGGTGAAAAGGATGGGGTGGGGGGGAGGGGCCTAGGGAGAGGGAGAGAGAGAATCCCAAGCAGTCCCCTCACTCAGTGCATGAGCCTGACCCTGGGCTTAATCTCATGACCCTGAGATCATGACCTGAGTTGAAACCAAGAGTCGGACACTTAACCAACCGAGCCACCAAGGCACCCTATTTTTTTTCAAGATTGTATTTTTAGGTAATCCTATACCCAGTGTGGGGCTCAAGCTTACAACCCTGAGATCAAGAGTGACATGCTTGGGGCGCCTGGGTGGCTCAGTGGGTTAAGCCGCTGCCTTCGGCTCAGGTCATGATCTCATGGTCCTGGGATCGAGCCCTGCATCGGGCTCTCTGCTCAGCAGGGAGCCTGTTTCCCTCTCTCTCTCTCTCTGCCTGCCTCTCCATCTACTTGTGATTTCTCTCTGTCAAATAAATAAATAAAATCTTTAAAAAACAAAAAAAGACTGACATGCTTTACAGACCGAGCCAGCCAGGCCACCCCTGTTTGGTTAGAGTGAACAGCAGTGCAGTAGAAAACACTGTAAAATGTGCTATTTGTTACCATGCTGTCTTCTGAGCTAATGCAAATTTTACCTGGGAAAATAGTATCTCCAAAGGTTGTGCTTGAAAAACTAAAAGTTGAGTAGTAGTGTATGAATCAAACTGAACTACTGACTCTTCACTGGTTTATGAATAGTGTGGTAAGAGCCTAGTTCCGGAGATACCATTTCAGAATTGGTTGACATACTTGTTTTTATTTTATTTGATCCATTTTATTTTATTTTTTAAAATATTTTAAAAGATTTATTTATTTATTTATTTGGCATAGAGAGAGAGGTCACAAGTAGGCAGAGAGGCAGGCAGAGAGAGGGAAGCAGGCTCCCTGCTGAGCAGAAAGACCGATGTGGGGTTCGATCCCAGGACCCTGAGATCATGACCTGGGCTGAAGGTAGAGGCTTAACCCACAGAGCCACCCAGGCGCCCCTATTTAATCCATTTTAGTGGGAGTGGGGTGGGATAAGCCTCTCCTGGAGACTGCTTTTTTTAAACTTTTTTTTTAATTTTAATTTTTTCGTTTATTTTTAAGATTTTTATTTACAGAAAGAGTGCATGTGAGAGCACTTGTGCATGCACAGGTGGGGACAGAGAGGAAAGGATAGGGACCAGCGGACTCCACACTGAACACGGAACCGACTCGAGGCTCAATCCCATGACCCCGAGATCATCACCTGAACTGAAATCAATTGTCAGACATTAACCGACTAAGTCACCCAAGCATCCCTGACCACTGCTTTTTTAGTGTTTCGAAACAGTCAGATCTCATTGTGGTTTATGTTGTGTATGTCATATGGAACAAATTTTTGCTACCGACTCTAGCAATTGAGGGCAGATGTTCTATGTCCTCAAATAATGCCTTTAAGGAATCTCTTTGAATCAGTACAGAGGCTTCAGTAGAATACCTCACCACACACTTGACCATAGGGGAAAAAACTCTATGATGTCTGAGATCCTGGCATGTGTAAACCACAAGTATGTCAACAAAACCATGCTGACTTTGATTGGTTCTGACCTGTGGGTGTTAATTTCTGGAATCTTGTCAATACGGTTCAAATTTTATCTTGACACTTTGTGTACATCATCTTATCCAAAAGGGAAAATGTGTGAAAACTGCTTAACACCTTCATCTAGTGTCAGTGTAATCCAGATTATACTGTTATATAATGGTGAACACCGTAGTGTGGTACCTGTTTACTTTGCCATAGAACTTAACTTCACATCATTTTGTTGGTCAAACTCTGTGGGGTTGTTTGTTTGTTATTGTTTTTGTTTTTTATTACAGTGTAGTATTTTTAAGAGCTGGTGGTTTCAAAGCTTCAATATTCGTTCTTTTTATAAAGTAGCCAGTCATTGTTGCGCTGTGATGGATGTACTGGGAAGGAGAGAAGGCGAGATCTTACCTTTTGCGTTATCATACTAAAATAAGATACAGCTAGCAAATGAATCAAACGAATCAAACCAATTCAGGTCATTACTTTGATAATGAGATTCAGTGCTCGAATCATGAGTGTCCAGAAAGTCTTGGCTAATTGTCTTTAGTTCTTCACGTCTGCTATGAAAGAAACAAAATAAAATCTTGCTCTTTTCCGATTTAATTATTTTTCATTAATATTGAGTCACAGGGGCACCTGGGTGACTCAGTCAGAAGAGCAGGCAACTCTTGATCTTAGGATTGTGAGTTCAAGCCCTGTGTTTGATGTACAGATTACTTAAAAAGAAAAGTAATAAAAAAATGTACCAAGTCACAGTTTTTTGTTTTTGGGGTTTTTGTTTTTTGTTTTTTTGATAGATAGGGATCACAAGCAGGCAGAGAGGCAGGCAGAGAGAGGAAGGGAAGCAGGCTCCTCGCTGAGAGAGAGCCAGATGTGGGGCTTGATCCCAGGACCCTGGGATCATGACCTGAGTGGAAGGCAGAGGCTTTAACCCACTGAGCCACTCAGGTACCCCCGAGTCAGTTTTTAATTTTATTTTTGGGGGGGAAGAGGCAGAGGGAGAGGGAGAGAGAGTCCTTTTATTTAAAAAAAAAAATTTTTTTTATTTATTTATAAAAGATTTTATTTATTTATTTGACAGACAGAGATTTCAAGTAGACAGAGGCAGGCAGAGAGAGGAAGGGAAGCAGGCTCCTCGCCGAGCAGAGAGCTTGATGTGGGGCTGGATCCAGGACCCTGGGATCATGACCTGAGCCGAAGGCAGAGGCTTTAACCCACTGAGCCACTCAGGTACCCCCGAGTCAGTTTTTAATTTTATTTTTGGGGGGGAAGAGGCAGAGGGAGAGGGAGAGAGAGTCCTTTTATTTAAAAAAAAAATTTTTTTTTATTTATTTATAAAAGATTTTATTTATTTATTTGACAGACAGAGATTTCAAGTAGACAGAGGCAGGCAGAGAGAGGAAGGGAAGCAGGCTCCTCGCCGAGCAGAGAGCTTGATGTGGGGCTGGATCCAGGACCCTGGGATCATGACCTGAGCCGAAGGCAGAGGCTTTAACCCACTGAGCCATCCAGGCGCCCCTTTATTTATTTATCTTAGAGAGGGAGAGCGGTAGCACACGAGCTGCCTGAGGTTGGGAGGGAGAGTGAGAATCAACAAGTAGACTTCCGGCTGAGCGCAGAGCCTGACCTAGGGTTCAGTCTCATGACCCGGACCGAGATCGTTACCTGAACTGAAACCAAGAGCCCTGTGCTCAACCTACTGAACCACCTCAGTATCCTAGAGAGAGGGAATCCTCCACACCGAGGGTGGAGCTCAACATGTTCCATCTCAACCCTGAGATCCTGACCTGAGCCAAAATTGAGTTGGACACTTTACCCAGCTGAACGGCCCAAGGTGCTCCTAAGTCACAGTTTTTTTTGTTTTGTTTTGTTTTTTAAGATTTTTATTTATTTATTTGAGAGAGATTTATTGAGAGAGAACACAAGCAGGCAGAGAGGCAGGCAGAGAGAGAGGAGGAAGCAGGCTCCCTGCTGAGCAGAGAGCCCGATGCGGGGCTCGATCCCAGGACTCCGAGTTCATGACCCGAGCCGAAGGCAGCAGCTTAACCCGCTGAGCCACCCAGGCACCCCCTAAGTCACAGTTTTTTTTTTTTTTTTTAAATATTTTATTTATTTATTTGACAGACAGAGATCACAGGTAAGCAGAGAGGCTGGCAGAGAGAGAGAGAGAGAGAGAGAGAGAAGCAGGCTCCCTGCTGAGCAGAGAGCCCGATGTGGGACTGGATCCCAGGACCCTGAGATCATGACCTGAGCCGAAGGCAGCGGCTTAACCCACTGAGCTACCCAGGCGCCCCTAAGTCACAGTTTTTAAAAGAAAGTCATAGTGTTCTCCTAGAGAAAGAATAGTGATTAGAAGTGAGATGTTTGTTTATTTGTTTGCTTATTTATTTATTATTTTTTAGAAACGAGATGTTTAAATTACTTTAAAGCCCAAGCCTGGGATTTAGGAGGTACTGGCACTTAAAAGGTGCTCAGTAAATGTTTGGTGAACAAATGATTCAGTAATGAATAAATGAAATCTTATAGAAAATGGTAAGATTGCCAGGGCGCCTGGGTGGCTCAGTGGATTAGGCCGCTGCCTTCGGCTCAGGTCATGATCTCAGTGTCCTGGGATCGAGCCCCGCATCGGGCCCTCTGCTCAGCGGGGAGCCTGCTTCCCCCTCTGTCTCTGCCTGCCTCTCTGCCTACTTGTGATCTCTCTGTCAAATAAAATAAATAAAATCCTTAAAAAAAAAAAAAAGGTAAGATTTCCACATTTCTCACATACCAATGTATCTTATTTTTTAATTTTATTTATTTATTTTAGTTTTTAAAAAATACTTTTTTAAAAAAAGATTATTTATTTATTTATTTGACAGACAGAGATCATAAGTAGGCAGAGAGGCAGACAGAGAGAGGAGGAAGCAGGCTCCCTGCTGAGCACAGAGCCTGATGCGGGTCTCGATCCCAAGACCCTGGGATCATGACCTGAGCCGAAGGCAGAGGCTTTAACCCACTGAGCCACCCAGGAGCCCCCCAAATACTTTATTTTTATGTGAGAGAGAGAGAGGGCGAGAGAGAGTGTGAGCAGGGGGAGGGAGAGGGTCATTGAGAGAAACAGGCTCCCTGCTAAGCAGGGAGCAACGTTAGCAAAGCAGGGAGAAACCAACTGAGCCACCTGGGTGCCCTTGATTTTATTTTTTTAAGATTTTTAAATTTCATTTTATTTTATTTTATTTTATTTTTTTTAAGATTTTATTTATTTATTTGACAGAGAGAAATCACAAGTAGATGGAGAGGCAGGCAGAGAGAGAGAGAGAGGGAAGCAGGCTCCCTGCTGAGCAGAGAGCCCGATGCGGGACTCGATCCCAGGACCCTGAGATCATGACCTGAGCCGAAGGCAGTGGCTTAACCCACTGAGCCACCCAGGCGCCCTTCATTTTATTTTTTAAAAAATATTTTATTTACTTACTTGACAGAGAGAGACACAGGGAGAGAGGGAACACAAGCAGGGGGAGTTGGAGAGTGAGAAGAAGGTTCCCTGCTGAGCAGGCAGCCCCATATGGGGCTTCATCCCAGGACCCCGGGATCATGAACCAAAGCCAGACACTTAACAACTGAGCCACCCAGGATCCCCTTAAAGATTTTATTTTTAAGTAATCTTTGTACCCAATGTGGGGCTAGGTCTTAAAATCACGAGATCAAGAGTCCCAAGCTCTATCAGCCCAGCTAATCAGGTGCGCTCAGTGTAGCTTTTCAAAAAGCATACTGTGGGGGCGACTGGGTGGCTCAGTGGGTTAAGCCTCTGCCTTCGGCTCAGGTCTTGATCTCAGGGTCCTGGGATCAAGCCCCGCATCAGGCTCTTTGCTCAGCAGGGAGTCCCCCCCCCCCCCCGCCTGCTTCTCTGCCTACTTGTGATCTCTGTCTGTCAAATAAATAAATAAAATCTTTAAAAAGAAAAAGCATACTGCAAATCATCATTATATCCTATATGTACTTAATATATCATCTTCACAGCTAGTACCCCAGAGCATTGTTGTTGTTGTTTTTTCTATGAATGTCATTTTCAAGTACCAAAGATTAGGATCATGGGATATCCATAACAGAAATTCAAGAGGACTTTAAAAAAAGGTTGTTAGGAATGAAGACAGTGCTTTTTAAAATATGTGTTAAAAAGCTTCTACTTATGTTGGTTAAAGTTACTGGCATTTGCACTTGAGGTTGTGACTGATACCATGATGTGAAGTTTGGACAGCTCACAATCATGTAATTTTCTAATTGTAAATGGAAAAATAATTCTAGAAGGATACCTACCAAACAAAACTGTTGGAAGTGTTTACCTCTAAGGATAGGTTTTTTTTTTGGAGGAGAAAGGGCATATTAAGTAATAACATGATTTAAAATTTTTACTAAAATTTTTTTACATGGTTTCAATTTTTTTATTATGAGCTTATGTTACTTTAAAAAATAATACAGCATACTAAGTCAAAGTTACATAATTTCCATTTAGAAAGTTTAGGAGCAGGAGAAAAAATAAACTATAATTCTACTACTTAGAGGCAACCATCATGGGTATATTAGCATATTTGCTTCCAGTATTTTTTCTGCATTTGAGAAATAACATAGTTGAAGTCAAATGGGGTAAATGTGTTTCTTTTCCTTTTTTCACATTTTCCCTAGATTTGAAAACATAGATTTGAAAACTATGTGCAAAATACTCTCTTAGGTAAATGAATACAGCCCTATTAAATTAATTTTCATTCCTGGATGCTTCAGTTTCTTACAGTTTTTTGTATGATAGTGAACTTCTTTCAGGATAAATCTTTGTTTACATTTCAGATTATTTTCTTAACACTGGAATCATTAGTCCCTTATTTCCAGCTAAAAGTATTAGCATAACCAAAATATTTAGTGTTTTTCTAATGAGTTATTGTCTAATGGTTTCTAAATCTTTACCACTTTTAGAAACCCAAGGTTTGTATTTATAGTACAAGTATCTTTTGGAAAGCCAAGTTTATTTCTTTCTCCGAAAATGAGAAACTGAAATTTCTATTACATTTTTTTTGGTTAACCCATCTTAGTTTCCTTCTCAAAGGTGGTGATTGAGGTAGCTCTATATTCTAATTAATGACTGGATACTAACCAGATCAGATTAGCTACTTGGTGAGTTTTTAGCTACCATGGAAAAACCAGAATTTTAAAATTACTGTTATTGTATTAGATAACACGCTTTTTTGGTTGCTAGACAAGAATCCCCAAGATGAATTTGATCCTGGTTTGAATGATCTCAACACTCATACAACATTTCAGTAATCATAATAATAGAACTTAGACATTAGAGTTTTTTTAAAGATTTACTTATTTTCGAGCGGCACCTGGGTGGCTCAGTGGGTTAAGCCGCTGCCTTCGGCTCAGGTCATGATCTCAGGGTCCTGGGATCGAGTCCTGCATCGGGCTCTCTGCTCAGCAGGGAGCCTGCTTCCTCCTCTCTCTCTCTCTCTGCCTGCCTCTCTGCCTACTTGTGATCTCTCTCTGTCAAATAAAATAAAATCTTAAAAAAAAAAATTAAAAAATTAAAAAAAAATTTAAAGATTTACTTATTTTCGAGAGAGAGTGTGGGTTAGGGGCAGAGGGAGAGACTCGAGTAGACTCTGACTGAGTGGGGAGCCCCATGGGGGGCTCTAGCTCACAACCTTGAGATCATGATTTGAGCCAAAATCAAGAACCAGCCACTCAACTGAATGAGCCACCCAGGCACCCCTACACTGGAGGTTTTTTTTATGTGGATGGCCTTTAGTATTCTGTGATCCCATTCCCTCAAAATTTTATTTTATATATATATATATATAATTAAATATATATTATATATATATTTATTTCCAGTATGGTTAACAAACTGTTACATTAGTTTGCAACATATTATTTTTATATGCATTTTCTGGAGAGATGGTCCATAGTTTTTATTAGATTTTATAGAAATGTAAGTCATGTCTCCCACTCCCCAAAAGAAAAACAAGTATGAGAATCACACCACTCCTTTAAGCCATTGAAGGAATGAAATTGACAAGTGTTCTTATGGTTAAGGAAAAAACGGTTGTACCGAGTTTTGATATTCCCCTGTGTGGTCATCCGTGTGAGAATGGATCTATTTGTAACATTGTGACAGACCTGGGAAGGAGGGATGCTGTAAGGAGCAGAAGTGATGTCTTTAAAAGCCCTGGCAGTGTACCTGCTACATACCAGGTACTCACTAGGTTAGTAGTTGTTATATCCTTGGAGAGATTTGTATATTCATTTCACTACTCTCAGCCATTTCCCTCTTGCCACTTGATTCATGTTATTTAGAGAAAAGTAATTGAAGTCCTCAGAAGTAGCCAGTACACACCATTTTGCAACATCTGCAAAAGCATTTTTCCTGCTGGAGGATTAAGATGCCTTATGAATGAATTGGTTTCACTGTTCCCTTGCGATATAGAATTATAGTTGAGGTTTCCACTGAGACGACGATGGTACAGTTATTTTCTTGCCTTTGTATAATGAGAGGGTTTGGTGTTTCTGCTGTATTCTAGACATTTATACTACACAGCTTGTTTTCATATCAGATTTCGTATGCAACACCAGTCTGTGGTGAGTTTTCTGTTAAAGAGCAAAAGTAGGATCAAGGCAAAGGAAGTGGGAAGACAAGGCAGTGGAAGTCCACACTTTATGTGAGGCTTAAGTTTAAGTTTTGGATGGAGTCAATACAGTTTAGATTAGAAGAAAAGTGTATACAGGGGTGTGTGGGGGGGTGTGCCTGGGTGGCTCAGTAGGTTGGCATCTGCCTTTAGCTCAGGTCTTAGTCTCTGGGTCTTGGGATCGAGCCCTGCATCTGGCTCCCTGCTCAGTGGGGAGTCTGCTTCTCCCTCTCTCTCTGCCCCTCTGCCCTCCCTGAGCACCCTCTCACTCTCTTCCTCTCTCTCACTGTATCTCAAAGAAATAAATAAAAAATCTAAAAAAACGAAAAAAAGTGTGTGTGTGTGTGTGTGTGTGTTCTATACCTGAAGGAGTAAGTAACTTGTTTAGGAATTAATTCAAAATTGTAGGGAAATTGGTGTACTAGACAACATAGAAATTAAAATGCCTACTTTATTCACCTAATTCCATTTCCTAGTGTATTATGAGATGTTCAAACAAACAAAAATCAATAAAACAAGGAAAACAAAATAATAATGTTTTTCAAAGAACTAATAACTTAGGGAACTCTGTCTTCATTGCTCATTATATACATAAGATTTTGAAAAAAATTAAACTTCTTTGACTTGAAATAGGAAACTGGCAAAGGGAAGAAAGAAGAAAGAAATGAACATTTATTGAGGGTCTACTATGAGCCACACACTGTGCTCAATAGGTAATTGTCTTAATATTACCATATTTGATCCTGACAGTGGTTGAGGTAGAAGTATTAGCACTCTCATTTTGCAGAGTGGGAAATAGAAACACACTTTAAAAATTGTGTTTAATTCCCATGGATAGCAAGTAGTAGAGATACTGCGTTAAAGGAGAATTAAGCAATCTCTATTAAAAAATTGAAATAGGGACGCTTGGGTGGCTCAGTTGGTTGAGCAGCTGCCTTCGGCTCAGGTCATGATCCCAGGGTCCTGGGATCGAGTCCCACATCAGGCTCCTTGCTCGGCAGGAGCAATCTTAAAAATTAAATCTTTAAAAAATCTTAAAAAAAAATAAAATAAAATAAAAAAATTAAAAATTGAAATAGAGTTCACATAATAAAATTCACTCTTTTAATAGTGCACAAGTCAGTGATCTTTAATATATTTACAAGGTTGTGCAACCATCACCACAATCAAATCCTGTGCCATTCTACAGTCACTCCATTCTCCCCTACCCAAGCTCCTGGCAACTATTAATCTGCTTTTTTGTCTCTGTGGATTTGCCTGTTCTGGACATTTCATGTAAATGGAATCATACAGTATTTGGTCTTTTTTTTTTTTTTTAAAGATTTTATTTATTTATTTGTCAGAGACAGAGGGAGAGAGAGCGAGCGAGCACAGGCAGACAGAGAGGCAGGCAGAGGCAGAGGGAGAAGCAGGCTCCCTGCCGAGCAAGGAGCCCGATGTGGAACTTGATCCCAGAACCCTGGGATCATGACCTGAGCTGAAGGCAGCTGCTCAACCCACTGAGCCACTCAGGCGTCCTTTTTTTTAAAAAGATTTTTATTTATTTATTTGATAGACAGAGAGAGATCACAAGTAGTCAGAGAGGCAGGCAGAGAGAGAGGGGGAAGCAGGCTCCCCGCTGAGCAGAGAGCCCGATGTGGGGCTCGATCCCAGGACCCTGAGATCATGACCTGAGCTGAAGGCAGAGGCTTAAACCACTGAGCCACCCAGGCGCCCCAGTATTTGGTCTTTTGTGTCTGGTTTCTTTCACTTAGTATAATGCTTTCAAGGTCCATCCATGTTGTACCATATATCAGTATTTTGTTCTCTTTTGTGGCTGAATAATATTTCCTTTGTATGAATAAACCATAGTTTGTATAAACATTCATCAGTTCATGGACTTTTAGGTTGTTTCCAGTTTTTGCCCATTATGAGAAATGCTGTTAGGAACATCTGTATGCAGGTTTTTGTGTAGACATGTGTTTTCTGGTACCTTGTATATATTCCTACAAGTGGAATTGCTGGGTCAAATGGTAGCATTAAATTTAAGGAATTACCAAACTGCTTTCTAAAGTTGCTGTACCATTTTGGATTCCAACTAGCAATATATGAGGGTCTAATTTTTCCACATTCTCACCAACACTTGTTATTATCTGACTTTTTGATTATTCCCATCCTAGTGAGTATGAGGTGGTATCTCGTGGTGGTTTTGATTTATATTTTTCTAATGATTAAGGAGGTCAAGCATCTTTCCATGTCTTTCTGGACTACTTGTATATCTTCTAGGAATACTTTGCAATTCTGTTTTAGTCTTTTTGGGCTGCTGTAGTAAAATGCTACAGACAGGTATCTTGTGAATAACAGGAAAATATTGCTCAAAGTTCTGGAGGCTGGGAAGTCCAAGATCAAGGTGCCAGCTTGGTCAAATTCTGGTGAAGGCCCTCTTCATAGTTCACAGTTGGTGCCTTATCGCTATTTCCTTACTTAGTGAAATAAGTGAAGGATCTCTCTGGAGCTTCTGTTGTAAGACACTAACCCCATTCATGAGGGTTCCACTCATGACTTAAACATTTCCCAAAGAACCCATCTTCTAATACCACATTGGGCATTGATATTTCAACATAGATGTTGAGGGGACAGAAACATTCAGACCATAGCGAAGTCCTTTGTCCATCCTTATTTATTTATTTATTTAAAAATTTTTTTGTTTATTTATTGACAGAGAGAGAGATCACAAGTAAGCAGAGAAGCAGGAAGAGAGAAAGGGGGAAACACTCTCCCCACTGAGCAGAGAGCCCAATGTGGGGCTCAATCCCAGGACCCTGAGCTCATGACCTGAGCCAAAGGCAGAGACTTAAGCCACTGAGCCTCCGAAGTGCCCCATCCTTATTTATTTATTTTTTAAATATTTTATTTATTTATTTGACAGAGATCACAAGTAGGCAGAGAAGCAGGCAGTGAGAGAGGAAGGGAAGCAGGCTCCCTGCTGAGCAGATTCTCCACTCAGGGCTCCATCCCGGGACCCCGGGACCATGACCTGAGCCGAAGGCAGAGGCTTTAACCCTCTGAGCCACCCAGGCCCTCCCTCTTATTTATTTATTTATGTATTTATTTATTATTTTTTAAAATATTTTATAGTTTTTTTAAAAAGATTTAATTAATTTATTTATTTGACTGATAGAGATCACAAGCAGGCAGAGAGACAGGCAGAGAGGGAGGAAGGGAAGCAGGCTTCCTGCTAAGCAGAGAGCCTGCTGCAGGGCTCCATCCCAGGACCCTGGGATCATGACCCGAGCCGAAGGCAGAGGCTTTAACCCACTGAGCTACCCAGGCGCCACCCCCTTATTTATTTTTTAATTGATTTTTTGGTCCATCTTTATTTATTTATTTATTTTTAAAAAGATTTTATTTATTTATTTGAGAGAGAGAGTGCATGAGAGGGGGTGGGATCAGAGGGAGAAACAGACTCCCCACTGAGCAGGGAGCCTGATGTGGGACTCAATCCCAGGACCCCAGGATCATGACCTGAATCAAAGGCAGTGGCTTAACCAACTGAGCCACCCAGGCACCCCTTTGTCCATCTTTAATTTGGCTTAATTGTTTTCTGTTGAATTGCAGGTGTTCTTTATATGTTCTGTATACTAGACCCCAATCAGATGGTCATTCACAAATATTCTTCTGAAAGTTGTCTTTTCACTCTTGTCTTAGGTCTTTTGAAAAACAGAAAGTTTGAATTTTGATGAACTCTATTTTATTTTTTTCCTTTGGTTGCTGTGCTTAATCTCTCCCTCTTTTTTTTTTTTTAAGATTTTATTTATTAATTTGACAGAGAGAGACCACAAGTAGGCAGAGAGGCAGGCAGAGAGGGAGGGAAGCAGGCTCCCTGCTGAGCAGAGAGCCCGATGCGGGGCTTGATCCCAGATCCCTGAGATCATGACCTGAGCCGAAGGCAGAGGCCTAACCCACTGAGCCACCCAGGCGCCCCTGTGCTTAATCTCTTACTTTGTTTTTCAGTTCCAAGTGAACTTCACTTTTTGCTTTGTAGAAATGTCACGGACTTGACTGAAGAGGATTTTTTTTTTCTTGCCCTTCATTTCCCCTCCCTATGCAGTGCCTGGCATTTAGTTGCCACCAAACAGATGTTGGTCGAATTGAAAGATACTCATCATAGATGTGGCAGTTGTATGCAATCAACTTGATATCTGAAGGGGTTAATAACAACTATCACGTTTTGAGTACTTACAATGTGCTCGATACTGTTTTAAGCACTGACATACTCATTGTCTCATTTAATCCTTTCAGCAATCTTACTGAAATCTGTATTCTCCTCCAAGGTATAAAGTCAGCCACTGAAGCTTAGGCCAAGTAACTTGTCTAAGACCAAACAGTTGATCTAGGATTAGAGCCCATGGCTTGGATGGTATGTGCTCATTTTCATCACCATATTCTTGAGCTAGGGCAACAATCAGAATGTGAAGAACCCAGAGGATGATGCTTTCCAAAGCAGTGGGACCAAGAGCCAGATTTGTGAATAGTCACATTAAGGGTATTCATGCTATCTTTCAGACTTGTGAAACTTTGAAAGAGAGGTTATGTAAGAGTCTTAGGGGTTCATTTTGCAAAAGTGTCAGTCTTTTTTGACCTGAATCAAATCTTGAAACTCTCTGAGTTTGCCAGTTCCACTGTTTGTATATTATACTTTCAAGGTTGCGTTTCTTTTTAACCATCTTTTTAGTTATTTCCCTCCATTTTATATTTTTGCTTTAAAATATTTTGACCCTGCCTAGACCTCATTCCCTTCTGAATCTTGGTATGATAATTCTACACTATCATGGTAATTTTTCACTCTAAGGAGATGTTTTTATATTTTGTGTAGCTTTTCTAATTGTCTTTAGCAGGGTAGTTGATCCAAATCACCAATTCTGTTATCAATGGAAGTGAAAGTTTCATATTCTTTTAAACTAATACATGTAAGATTGTGTTATAATGAAATGGTGGAGTTAGAATGCCCAACTCTAGCAGAAATCTTGTTAATACTAGATTTATCTGGGAGAGGTTCTAATGTCCCCAAATAGTGTGTCCTTTGAATATCTTCAGTTTTTATAGTAAATGAGTTTTAATTTCTCAGTACATTTTTTTCATTACATTTTTAAAAATTCCAGTATAGTTAACATACAGTGCTAAATTAGTTTCAGATGTATAATATTGTGATTCACAATTCTGTATATCACTCAGTGCTTATCATGATAAGTGTACTCTTAATCCCCTTCACCTATTTCACCCATCCCCCACTCACCTTCCCCCTGGTAACCATCAGTTTCTTCTCTGTAGTTAAGAGTCTCTCTTTTGGTTTGTCTCTCCCCACCCACCTTGTTTCTAAAATTCCACATATGAGTGAAATCATATAGTGTTTGTCTTTCTCTGACTTCTAATTTCACTTAGAATTATACTCTGTAGATCTATCCATGTTGTTTCAAATGGCGAGATTTCATTCTTTATTATGGCTGACTAATGTCTATCCATTCATCTATTAATGGGCACTTGGGCTGCTACCATAATTCGGCTATTATAAATAATGCTGCAATAAACATTGGGGTGCGTATATCCTTTCAAATTAGTGTTTTCATATTCTTTGGGTAAACACACAGTAGTGGAATTACTGGATTATAGGGTGGCTCTAGTTTAAATTTTTTGAGGAACCTCTATACTGTGTCTATGGTGACTGTACTGATTTACATTCCCACCAGTGGTCCATGGGTCATGGTTCGTCTTTCTATGCATCTTTGATAGAGAGAGAGAGCGAGCACAAGCGGGGTGAGGGGGGAAGTGTCAGGGAACAGGTCAGAGGGAGAGGGAAAAGAGAAGCAGATTCCCTGCTGAGCAGGGAGCCCAACATGGGGCTTGATCCCAGGACCTGAGTTCATGATACAAGCTGAATGCAGATCTTCAACTGACTAAGCCACCTAGGCCCCCCCACGTTTTTTTCTTTATTACAGTGTTTCTTGTATACAGTTTTCCTAACTGGTGACAGTTGTGGTTCTCTGTTGCTGTAGTGGAACCACCTGTAAGCCAGTTGCCATTATCACATACTCTTCATAGTCATTTAACCCTAAGTCAGCATTTTCCTTCACTGAGTCTTGGGGAGGTTGACTTGCTCAAGGTCCCATATTTAATAGCATCACTGGGATTTGGACTCACCAGGGACATATGGATCTTGTTTAAAATAATATTTTTGAGGAGTGTCAGGGTTCAGTTTATGAACAGTAGTAAAACATTCAGAATCAGGGGTACCTGGGTTGCTCAGTCTTTTAAGCATCAGCTGTTGATTTCAGGTCAGGTCATGAGCTCAGAGACCTGAGATCAAGCTTCACATCAGGCTCCGGGTCAGTGTCTGCTCGAGATTCTCTCCCCCTTCCTCTTCCCCTCCCTACCTCTTGCTCTCATGCCAGCTCTCTCAAATGAATAAATAAATCTTTTAGAAAAACCATCAAAAAAGCATTAAAAACCATAAAAACCATTTATTTATTTTATTTTTTATTTTTTAAAATTCTATTTATTTATTTGACATAGAGAGACACAGCAAGAGAGGGAATACAAGCAGAGGGAGTGGGAGAGGGAGAAGCAGGCTCCCTGCTGAGCAGGCAGCCCCATATGGGGCTCCATCCCAGGACCCCGGGATCATGACCTGAGCCAAAGGTAGCCGTCCAATGACTGAGCCACCCAGGTGCCCCCATTTATTTATTTTAAACAACAAGAGTTAATGTGTCTATTGTATAAATATTTGGAAGTCAGGGAAATAAAACACTGTTTTGGGAAAACTGCATTTTCTTAACTAGTATTAAGGATAAATATCTATGGGGGCACCTTGCTGGCTCAGTTGTTAGAGCATTCCACTCTTGATCTTGGGGTTGTGAGTTGGAGCCTTATGTTGACTGTAGAAATTACTTAAAAATAAAATATTTAGGGGCACCTGGGTAGCTCAGTTTGTTAAGGTCAGCTTTAGGCTTTGGTCATGATCCCTGGGTCCTGGGTTCAAGCCCTGTGTTAAGTTTCCTGTGCAGTGGGGAGCCTGCTTCTCCCTCTTCCTCTGCCCCTCCCCCCACCTCATCTTCTCTCTCTTTCTCTCAAACAAATAAATAAAATCTTAAAAAAAAAAAAATCTATAGAAACTTCCTTAGAATAATTTATGCTAAAACATTCCTAATAAAGATAGGCAACTTTTTCATTTGAATCTGTAGTTAGCACAGTTACAACCCTGAACTCTATACCTGCTTATTTTTTTCAAAAAGACTTTATTTATTTATTTGAGAGAGAGCAAGAGAGAGAGAGAGAGAGAGAGAGAGAGAGGGGGGGGGGAGGTAGGGGGTGGGGAAAGGCAGAGGGAGAGGAAGAGAGAATCTCAAGCAGACTCCATGCTGAGCACAGAGTCAGACTTGGGGCTGTATCTCAGCACCCCAGTATCATGACCTGAGCGAAATCAAGAGTCCGTTTCTCAAACAACTGAGCCACCCAGTCACTCCTACAGTTGCTGATTTCTAAGGTGATGTGTGATGAAAATAACATTTTTGGTCTTTTGTTATGGCACGTATATTTCTTGATTTCACAAGGTATTTCTAAAGGGCTTTACATTACAAAAGTTTAAAAAGATCCCCTTCGGGCGCCTGGGTGGCTCAGTTGGTTAAGCAACTGCCTTCGGCTCAGGTCATGATCCCAGAGTCCCAGGATCGAGTCCCACATCGGGCTCCCAGCTCCATGGGGAGTCTGCTTCTGACCTTCTCCCTCTGACCTTCTCCCCTCTCATGCTCTCTCTCTCTCACTCTCTCTCTCAAATAAATAAATAATAAAAAAAATTAAAAAAAAAAAAAAAGATCCCCTTCAAACACAGAAATGGTAGCATGTTAGAACTGTCTCTAGTAAGAACTTTGAGAACCATTTCTTTATTTTACCTTAAATAAGAGATAATGTGCGCATTGAATAAATGTTCGGCTGTCAGAAAAAATCAAACAGACTTCAGAAAAAATTTTGATTTTTTTTAAGCATTCTATTATTATAAATATTATAGACTCAATGGCAGGTTTTTTGGGTTTTGTCTTTCTGGTTCTTCCTGGAAAAAAAAAAAAAAAAAAAGGTAGTTCCTGTCTTCTCTCTAGCTGAGTTAAGCTCCATGGAAAAGAATTACTCATTATTATATCAAAGATCCTAAAGGTATTAAAAAGTACCTCCAATATAGGGGGTAATCTCTTTTCTATTCCTGGCATGAGCAAAGAGTACCCCTTACTCCAAACATCAAAAGCATCTGTCCAATACAGTTACTCAGGTGAAAGAATAACTTACTTCCTGGCAGAGAAGTTTGCTTCTCTATAGATTGTGTGAAATTCTGACATATAGCCTCAAAAACTAAAGGCATTAACCCTTCCTGGGGCGCCTGGCTAGCTCAGTGGGTTGCCTCGGGCCCAGATCATGATCTCAGGGTCCTATGAATCCCTGCTCAGTGGGGAGCCTGCTTCTGCCTCTGCCCTTCTCCCTGCTCATAACATGCTCTCTCCCTCGCTCTCCCTCATTCTTTCAAATAGATAAATAAAAAATCTTTTTTTTTTTCCTTAAGGAGTTGACCTTCTCAAATAACTAATCCTAACAGAAATTTTACGTACATTCATTTCCAAAACATGCTTTTCTCTGATTAGGAGACTTACTTATACAGGGGTGCTTCTTACCTTAAAAACCCAGGGTTTTCAAGATCGAAACCAAACCAGTCACCTGTCCTTAGTTCTTCCCTTGAAAAAGTAGCTGGTATTTGTGATGATTTAACAGGAGCATCCTTGTTGGCTTTTGAAAGGACTAATTATTGAAAATTGAAGGATGGAACAAAAAAAAAAAGCCACATTTCGCATTGCAGTGATGGAGAATTGAAAGCTAATTATATCTCTTCTTGTGCAAGCACAGTGACCAGCCTTTTTATATGCCTTGTCCCCTTTGCCTCTTCACAGCCATCCTCTAGTGTGACTTTTCTATAGCCATAGTGCTACCAGTGTCCTTGCACATGCCATTACCTTCATCAGGGGCACCTCTCTTTCTTCACTCCCCTAAATTTCACCAACTCCTGCTTACCTCTTTAGGTTTTGGTAGAAAAGTCACTTGCGGGGGGAAGTCTTCTCTGCCTTTCATAGCTTTCTGGGCATATCCCAGATGCTGTACTGTATCATGACTGTCAGTTTGTGTCTCTTCTGAGTTGATGTAGGCTCAGCACCATTTTTTTTTTCTTTAAAGATTTATTTATTCATTTGAGAGAGAGCTGGAGAGAGCAGCAGAGAGGGGAGGGGAAGCAGACTCTCTGCTGAGCAGAGAGCCCGATGTGGGGCTCTATTCCAGGACCCTGACCTGAGATCATGACCTGAGCCGAAGGCAGACACATACGGACTGAGCCCCCCCAGGCGCCTCATGGCCCAGCACCATTCTGCATATTGGAAGTTCACCAACATTTATTAAGTCCGTTGTATGGGTTTTTAATTACTATTTTTTATTATTAAGTTATTAAAGGTTTAAATGGGGGAAGTTCATTGTAAAAAAATGAACTAACAAGTTTTGAAGACCATGTTTTTGGGTGTGGGGTCTTTTAAGGTTCAACAATTTTGATTTCAAGTTTGGGGATAACTAGATCTAACTTTCTCAAAAGGAAGTTGTGTGGGTGTAAAATGATTTGAGCTTCTCAGTGAAACAATAAATTTTTATGATTTTGCCGTTAGACTTGATGAGACAATGGGATTATCTAAAAACGGAGCATACAGTGCTATCTAGTGTCAGCTCTCTAGCAGGGATGACAGGGGGAAGGAGCCCAAAGATACAGAACTTCCTTTAAAAAAAAAAAAAAGGATATTACCGATTCCAAAATACACAGGACAGACTAGCAAATAATAAGAAGCAAACTTCAATATATCACTCATAAAGGGGATCATTTTTCTAAATCGTATCATCCTTTGTGATTTCTTTGTTTTTGACAAAAACCCATAGATACTCTTATTAGATTTATCTGTCCACATTATGGATCTAGACTGTAATGGAGTAGGCTTGTCCATTTCAAGGTAGTACTGAGAATGGCTGAGAAATGGAGGAGAGGTGGTTATTTCAGCTCCATTAGTCTCTGGCATTATCTCTGGTTCACCTCATTGTCAACAGTTTTCATTTGGCAACTACTGAAGACCATCGCTCACTTGTTCCTTAATTCTTGTTATTGAAAAGCAGTTATTTTTACCAGCAATAAGCATGATTGCTGGAGGGTATGGGGTAGTCACTAGGTAGACCTGGCCCCTTGGAAGGAAAAAGGGCTATTGCAGATAAGCCTCAGGGAAGGAAGTGGGGGAGGGAAGCCAAGGAAAGGCTGTTGTGAGGAGATCAGCCCCTTATACCCATACTATTATTGTTTGCCCAGTCACCCAGGAAGATCTCCTGTTAATCTGAAGTTTCCATGTCTCCCAGGAAATAAAACCAAGCTAAGTTGGAGATCTCCATTAGAATTGTGAATAGAATGAGCCGTCCTTTTGTTACTCTTAATGATTGGAAATTTATAAAATATGGTTCTTGAAATATCTTTACCCAGGTGTCATAGCAAAAGCTATGACCAATCCCCTCCCCCGCCCCCCAATACGGGAGAAGAGAAATAGAGAAGGATTTCATGGAAGAGGAGAGTGTGGCTAATACTAGAAGGATTTTTTGCTGGAGAGGTGTCAAGTTTGAGGAACCGGGATCACTTGAGAGTACCTTAGGAGAAAACTCCTCCTGGGCAGTGTTTGTATGTGTAGTTTCTTATGGATGCAGAATGGTTTATGCTTAGAAAGAGAAGTAGACTTTTGAATTACTCGTAACTTATCTCTGAGGGCACAAAATTAATTTTTTAAAAGCATACCTAATGTAAGGTTCATTTAAATACCAGTCTTCTAGAAATCTGAGCTGCTACTCCTGTATCCTAAGTATTTGGGACCGCCTGGGTGGCTCAATAGGTTAAGCATCTGCCATCAGCTCAGGTACTGATCAGGGTCTTGGGATGGAGCCCAGCTTCAGATCCCTGCTCAGCAGGGAGTCTGCTTCTTCCTCTACCTCCCCCCATCCTGCCGTCTCCCCTGCTTAAGTGCACAGGCACTCTTTGTCTCTCTCTCTTCACAAAGAAAAGAAAAAAAAGAAAAAAAGAAACAGCAACAACAACAAAAAACTTTAGCATGTGGTTTTGAAGATGTTTCAGTCTTAAAGGTTATTAGGAGTTAGAGAAAGCAGTGTAGACGGTTGGTTATACCTCAGCTCAAGTTAAGTTCTTACTTGCTGTGTAATGTGAATTAAGGGATTTTATCTTGTTAAGCCTTAGTTTTTTCAATGAAATAATGTAGTTAGACTCAGTTTTCTCTGATGTTCTTTTTTAGTTCTATAATTGTGATTTTTAAGAGAAAAGAGATCTTGTTTTGTAATATTCGAAAGAACCTAATACTTGAGTTATCACAAAATTAAATACATCTCATGCAACTTAATAATCATGATTCTTTGTGAGAAAAACAAATAGATTTAAGAGACAAAACCAAGTTCTGAAGAAGTAGGACTATAACACAGGGTTTCTTAGTTTCTGACCTGCCATTCTTTCAATAGAATCTAGTTGTATGTACTTTGCCCTAAATAATAAGAGAATGGGAATGCCTCTCCTGCCTCCCAGTTTCTCTGCTAATAATGTCTGATTATTTTCTCCATCAAAGCTCACCATCACCTAAGCCCTAAGCTGAGAGACCATCAAATCACTAAGTATAGGATTTAGAGCAGATGGTCACAACCAATATAGGTTAGCAATGTATTCTGTGTTTAAACAAGTACAGACCTTCATAGTGTAGTATCAGTTGGATATTTTGAGTTAATCTTAGCTCTGGTCACTTTAATTAACCCTCATATTTAGCTGAGATGAGCTGTGGCTTTATTTATGAATTCATTTTACAGAACACTGCACACAGACCTCCAGTGTTTGCTTAGTTTGCCAAGGGCAGTGCTGTATGGCTTCACGAGTGTCCCATGCAGTAAAAATGCTTGTCAGTGGGGCTTTAAAAAGTGGACTTCTCACTGATGTGGATATTCAGTACACCTAACACTCGGAGCCTGATTTTATTTTATTTTATTGAGGCACACATGGATCTCACTGGTAATAGATTGTTTTTAATTTTAGAATTATATGCATTATATATCATGGACCACTGTACTAACTATTGAGCAGTCGAGCTCAATGGAAAACGTTGATGCTTTTTGAAAGTTATATTCAGGGTATTCAAGGGGGAGAGGTGTAATTTGTAATTGACATGCAAGGAACTTTAAGAAATGTAGACTACCCTTGTGTGTGCTGCTGACAGGAATGTAGAATGGTATGGCCACTCCAGAAAGTTTGGTGGTTAGCACCAAGACTGTGTAACAAGCATCCCTGAACCAGTGGCTCCAGGAAGCCCTGACCACCGATGCTGGCCCGTTCAGAGCAGCTCCTGGCCCAGGATCCAGCAGCAAGGCCCCCTCCCTGGTGGGTGACTGCTTTTCTGTCTTCCTTAAATATTTAAACAGAATTATCATATGATCCAGCAATTTTTCTCCTAAGTATATATTCAAAAGAATTGAAAGCAGGGACTCCAATAGATACTTCTACCCATGTTCACAGCAGTATTGCTCACAATAGACAGAAGGTGGAAACAACCCAAATGTACATCAACAGAAGAAGAGATAAACAGGTTTGGTGTATATACACATAGTGAAATACTACTGAGCCTTCAATAGGATGAAATTCTAATACATCCTACAACAGGGATGAAGCTTGAAAACATTATGCAAAGTGAAATAAGCCAGACACGGAAGGACAGATATCATGTGATACCACTTAGATGCTAGATTAGGTGAATTTATAGTGACAAAAAGCAAAATAAAAAGTAGCAGGGACTAAGAGAAGGCAGATGAGTTACGGTTGAATGGTTAGAGTGTCTGTTTGGGATAATGAAAAGATGCTGGAATTGGTGAGTGGGAATAGTTTCACATATTGTGAATGGGGGCACCTGGGTGGCTCAGTCGCTAAGTGCCTTCAGCTCAGGTCATGATCCTGGGGTCCCAGGATCGAACCCTCCTTCGGGCTCCCTGCTCAGTGGAAAGCCTGCTTCTCCCTCTCCGTCTCCCCTAGCTTGTATTCCCTCTCTCATTGTGTCTCTCTCTGTCAAGTAAATAAATAAAAATCTGGAAAAAAGAAAAACATTGTGAATGTACTTAATGCTATTAAACTGTACACTTAAAAATGGTTAAAGTGGCAGATTTTATGTTACATACATTTTATCACATGTGAACCCATGGACACACACATGTGCACACATATGCGCACACACGGACCTCAAAGAAAAAGAAGCGTAGGGCCATTTCTAAGTCTTGCTGTATTAAGTCCTGTTTTTCTACCTTTTTCATGGCTTTGCTTCATTCGCCACATAGAGTTTCTTAGTGTGGGCTCAGTATCCTCGATGTTGGCCTGATGGATGTGTTTAGGTCAGAATCCACTGGTTTTGCTATAAGGAAGCTTGCTTTTTATATTTGTTGAAAATTTTGAGGGTGGGTAGGTGAGGGAGACGTAGTTTAATGTGGGAAAACAGTGCATGTTGGACTTAACCATGCTAACAAGGAAAGCGTGCCTTTGTGGCAAACCGAAAGGCTAGGAATCCCAAGTGATGAAACACAGGCCTTCCGGCCCTCACTCTGTTCCTGATTTCTGGTTGTGGGAATCTGTTCTGAATCCAACTGCAAGTGGAAAACCCATCTTTGGCTGGGCAGCCAGGGCAGCCCTCCTGCCAATCCCCTAAATGTGTTGTTGAAACTTTGGCCCTGTGAGGATGGAGCTGAGGCTGTCTTCCCAAGATCTGTGCAGCTGTCAAGGTGGCCGTGATGGGACTGTGACCGGCCTCTACACTACATTTTGGCAGTGACCTTGAGACCTGCCAGCTCACAGCAGCTGTCCTGGTTCTTTCTCTCCTGCCACGGTTGCCTGGCCAGGGGGACTGAGGGGAGGGAGCTAAACTCTGCTGGCTCTGGCATTCTCTGGGGACCGGCAAGTTCCAACTTCAGTGCCCAGCTCTCTCAGTGCCTACCACCCACTGGGCGTGGTAGCAGTCCAGGTGCCACCTCTGGCTCAGCTCCCAGTCTCCGGGAAGTGGGTGGCCCCAGTGGCCCCGGTGGTCCTGTCTGACCATCAGTCGGGTGAGCAGACAGGCTCTGGGGGGTGTGGAGGAGAAGCAGGGACCTGCTTGGCAGCTCCAGGGAGAGATGCTCAGTGACAGTTGATGATCTCCGGAGACTGAGGAGCCATAGGTGCCCCTTTTGTCCCAAAGGTATGAGCCCATCTTCTGGACCGGAGGGGTATCTTTAGGAAATGAAGGTCACCAGAGATGTCTAGAGCAAGAGAGAAATCTTTTCTCTCCGGCCACTGAGAGTGGCAAGTGTATTTTGAAAACTCCTCCCTCTCTCCTTGTCCTCATCCTGTCCTTTTCCTTTCAAGTGGCTTCATTAGTATTTTTTAATCCGCCTTTGTCATTGGACATTTATTGACAGAAATCAAATTGCTGTGTTTCTGGGCAAAGCGCCTGCTGCAAAGAGGTGTGGTTCCCGGGGAATGAGACACGCAGCCCAACAGCTGAGCCTACACTGTCCTCACATAACCTCCCTGCCTTAAATATCGCCAATATTTAGCCTTGCCTTATAAAGTAAAAATGCACAATACCTTCCAGAGTTTCAGCAAGCCCAAATGCCCCCCTCAGCTCAGTTATATCTCCTGTACGTTGGAGGCAGAGCCGCGCACCCCTCCCCCCGCGCAGACCTGCCCTCGGAGCCGCCAAGAGGTTACTAATCAGGGAGCCTCCGCCATCGATCCGATGGTGGAGACCTGGGGGATTTGTGTGCATTGTTTTTGCTGAAACCTCCTGTGATTTCGGCGCGACCAGATCCTCTGCAGCGCACTCCATGTCGCAGCTTGTGGCTGCCTGTGTCCTGTGGTGAGAGCGGAGCCGCACAGGAGATCCTTTGTCTAGGAAGGCTAGCAGAGAAGATCACTTTGGAGTTGCTAAGCTCTGCATTGCCATTGGCTGCACTCTTTGTGGGGCTGTTTTTGCAAAAGGCATGCCCAGCACGTCTACAGTGCTGGCAGGCCAGGGCTGCCTTTAAACACCATGATAATAATACCAAAAAGCAGTTTGCAGAACTGTTCCACTGTAGAGGCTTCCTCTGCAGAAGCAAGCAAGATGGCTACCTCGTGGGCTTCGCTGTGAAGAATGCAGAGGCTAATTAAGACAGACTTTAAGGGGAAAAAAGGGTATTTCCCTACTTCATCTTTATGCAAGGCTTTTTTTCAGTGACTTTTAAAGTATACATTTTACATAAGCTCTTCAGGTTCTGTCTAGCAAACATGTTGATGATTTTAAATGGTCTAAGTAGTTTTATAGAGAAATAGCCAAAAATTTTGGGGGGGTGGGAGCTAATTTTTTTTTCTTAAACAGAGGCTCATTTTGCAATTTGATTTTTTTTAGGTTATAAAAGAAAACAAGAGGCCCCAGAGGGAAAAGAAGCCCAAAGTTTTAAAGGTAATCAGTTATTGATTAAATCATATTTAATTTTTTGCCATTTCATATAGTATTTTTCTGTCACTTAGGAGTAAATTTGGAGTACAGTGGATGTGAATTCTCCCGGATTTTCAGTAGATAAATGAATTTTCACTCAACTGAAGTGTTTCTGTCTCTCTCCCTCTCTCTCTTTTTTTGATGTGCTGTATGGTGTACATATTAGCATCCTTTATTTTCAACTCCACACAAGTCTGCAAAAGGAAAGTTTATATGCAAAGTGTTGTGAATAAAATTTGTTTTTCTTTGTAGATCCTTTTGTAGCATCTGCCTTTGTGGTGTTGCACCAGTGTGTAAACTTAAGCTCTTAAGGAGACACTATTTGAAGTTGACAGCTATGATCCATTGTGATTTTAATAGACCTTCCATTAGATACTATTTTAAAATGTGTGGTTTTGCTTTCCAAAGAGAAAGGTCCTTAGAGGTTTTAGTTCAACTTAAAATATGTAAGCCATCGAGATCAGCCAAATTATCATTGCCTGATCCCAGATTCTCATTGTATCATTTTTAATTTTGGCATTCATAGAGCTGTAGAAATATGCACGTTTTCTTTATTTTCAGTAGTTTGCCTAATGAGTATTTAGCAGTAACCTAATTTGGTTGTAAGCTAACAGTCTGTGATATGAGCTTTGTACAGTATTTAGAAGGGTTAATTTAAAAGCATATGGCACTACTCAAAGTTCAAGGCTAGCTTTAGTTTAGCAAATGGGTGCTTATGTGTTAAAGGTTTCAAGTGGCATATTGCTGTTATAAATGTAAGCAACCTGAGCAAGTAACCTTTTTAATTAAAAAAACAAAACAAAACCAAAAAACCTTAAGCAATAAAACTGATCTTTAAAATTATATCGTGTATATATAATTAACAACATTTTCACCTAATCTTAGCTTTTCTTTTGCAAATAAAGTTTTAGCACTCAAAGAGGAACAACATGTTGAACTATGGATGTGGCAAATTTTTATGTCATTTGCTTCCCCTGTTGTGTACCTTGAAAATGTTATTGACATGGAGAACCAAACCTTGCATTGCTTTCAAATTTGTCTGACCACCGTGAGTTTCTGTTTCCTGTGTGTACGCGGCCGTTGCCATGTACATTTTCATCAACCAACAAGTATTTGTTTAATATTTACCACACAGCCATCAGTGTTCTAGGCACTGTGAAATGAATGAAATTGCTTGGCACAAATTCTCATTGGGCCTGGACAAATAGAATACTGGTTATTTTCAAGGTAAATTAACCCCTCCTGTTTCTCTTCTGGATATTGATCCACTCGCCCCCTTTTACTTCCTTCCCCTCCTCCAGCTGTCAAACTGTATCATTAAAAGCCCTGCTTGTATTTCTTAATCTCTTCTTATACTTTCTGTGTTGGGTGTATCCATCTCAGGTGTTTTGTCTTCAGATTTTCAAGTGAGAAATCATTTTAGTGCTGCTGTTAAAATGGCTCTCAAATTTGCAGGGGTTAGGGTGGGGGCATAGAGAAAGAGTTCAGTTGCATGGACAGACTGATCTAGAAGAAGCTTGGTAGCTAAATCATCATCTGCCTTTGCTAGGAAGTGAAATTGGGTTTTGGGGAATACTACTTAATTCTATGTTTATTTTGTTAGTCTGTGGGTGTCCTGTCACCTGAAATAAATTTCAGAAGTAAATATACCGTGTGTTGCTTTTTTGAATTTTGGCAGTGGACTCTGACTTATTTTAAAATAAAGTGCCTGTGAGTGGCTGAATTTCATGTGCCACAGCAATGGAACTGAACTGTTGCTCACTTTCCTCTATAGTTGTCAATTGTTATACAGGAGTAGGGAAATGCCCTAAAAGGAAAAAAATAATAACTTTTTCCCTCTGGTGATGGCATTTTAAAGTGTTTTCTTTAATTTTCTATTGGCTATAATATATTTCATTCACCAGAGAAAGCTTTGTCTCTTTGTTCCACAGTAGAAATGCTAAAATACTTTCAGATTTTAGTTTGATATGTGTAAAATAGGTAGAATATTGTACAACCCTGAAGGAGATGTTATGAAAACTAAATTCATATTTTGGGAGGGAGGGCAGGGGAAGAGTACAACTTTCAGCTTAAGGTTTCATGGGTGAGGACTTAGCATTCTGCTGGGTGCTACCTGGGGGAGTAGCAATGGGAGGCTACAGGTTACAACTTGGTCTCCTTTCATAATTCTCTCTTTGCCTTAGGCTTGGTGCCAGAGATCTAGTCCACTTCCTTTGACTCTGGCCTCTTAGATCTTCAGATCTGGGTCCCTTGCTCTTTGTCAGGGTGGATGCTGCAGGTATCCTAAGCAAAGATTTTATCTGCATTTTCTGTGAAGAAGTAGTTGGACAGGTGAAGAGTCTGATCAAGGAAATTGGGTGCAGAAGCCAATACTATGAACCTGCTAACTAAATATTGAATCCAGTTGCGGGGCTAAAATTGCCTGGTATGTCTCATACCTCTCACTTTTAAGCACTCTATTATTTATATCAATAACCTGTATTCATTTTATTATAGTTCAAAATGTAAAAGTGTGGATAGTGACTTCAAATCCCTGACTAGAGAGAGAATTCTCCTCTAGCTGAAATGACAGTTTCTGTTCAAAGTGCCCAAACTGCCAGGATGGGTATCAAATGATGGGGGTAGGAGGTAAGAGAAACACAAATTCCTGTCCCCACTGGTCTGGAGGACCATGTTCCTGCTCAAGCCCTATTTATTATCAACTAGAGTTATTTTATATATATGTGGCAGCTTATTGGCCAGGCTGTAATTGTTTCTTTGACCCTTGAGTAAGGTAAAAGTGGAAATAATTTCAGGTTTTGATTCATAAAATCGGACTTGTGAGTGGCATGATTTTGGAACTCCACTTGGCAGAAATATTTATGTAAATATAATCTCTACTTGGTGTGTCAGGGTAAGAGGATATATTCCCTTAAGAGAATGTCGATTTTAAGGTAATACACTTTCGTTAGATCATCGGTCATTGTCCCTGGAAAAAAAATCAGATTGTGTGGTCATTTGGGGGTATCGAGGGGAATTTAATAAAGGAATTGTTTAAAAGACATGGGCAGGGATAAGGGCGAAGTGAGGGATGGCAAAGCATCCCAAGACTAGTGACTGCAGAGCTTTCTCACCGTTCTTAGACCTGAAGGGGCCAAGGAGTGGGAGCAGAAACCCAGATAGAAACAGTAGTTGGAACTGAAGAGATGGAGGAGGGGTTTTTATTGCAGCCTTTCATACTAGGATGTTTCTGCAGAGAGAAAGTTTTGGGGGTTGAGGGATGCAAATAAATACCCTGCCCTCCAGTTTTCTGCTGCTTTCATTCGTGGATCTGATCAGAAGCCAAAACGGACCAGTCGGCCAGTCAGTTGAGTGTGGACCAAGAGGGGCAGACAGAACATATTCAGCGTCACTAGCAACTGCAGGAACAGGTTAGGATGATGGGTTCAAAAATGGTACCAGAACCATTATTACAATAGGGTAACATTACACAAGCCTGGGTGAAGTGTATGTAAGAAACCCTATACTGTGTTTGCAACTTATCTGTAAATCTAAAATCATTTTTTAAAAAGTATTTTATTTATTGGGGCACCTGGGTGGCTCAGTCATTAGGCATCTTCCTTCGGCTCAGGTCATGATCCCAGGGTCCTGGGATTGAGCCCCGAATCGGGCACCTGGCTAAGCGGAAAGCCTGCTTCTCCCTCTCCCACTCCCTCTGCTTGTGTTCCCTGTCTTGTTGTGTCTCTCTCTGTCAAATGAATAAAATAAAAGAATTTTTTAAAAAAGATTATATTATTTTATTTAACAGAGAGAGCAAGAGAGCATAAGCAGGGGAATTAGTAGAGGAAAAGGGAGAAGCACGCTCCCCGCCCAGTAGGGAGCCCAATGAGGGAGTCGATCCCAGGACCCTGGGATCAACACCATGCCGAAAGCAGACGCTTAACCATCTGAGCCATCCAGGCGTCCCTAAAATCATTTCAAAATAAAAAGTGTGGGCATCTGTGAGCGGGAACCATATTTATACATTCTATAATTAGAGACACTCTTTCGAGGGCAGTAAGGGAATATTTTCTAGCTATTAGGTTATAAAATATAATCAGAGTCGCAATTGGAAGGACTGAGTGAACAAATATAAAGAAATGGCAGTAGATATTAAACTAGGAAACAGTCTACAGATGATTTAGAAAAGAAAAAATGAAAGCTAAGTGATCTTCCTGCTAGCTTCTACACTGGCAGCCCAGCTCTTCACTGTTTCCTTCCTTCCTTGATGATGCTGATAAAGGAGAGAACAAGTACTGCTGGGAGCTGATGGAGGACATTGACATACCTAAATAGATTTTTAAAATATTTTATTTATTTATTTTTCAGAGGAAGAAAGATAGCACAAGCAGGGGGAGTGGCAGGCAGAGGGAGAAGCAGGCTCCTGCTGAGGAGTTTGATCCTAGAACCCTGAGATTATGAAAAGCCGAGGGCAGTTGCTTCAGCAACTGAGCCATCCCTACTTAAATATTTTTTGAAAACTATTTTAAAAAGAGAATCAAATCATAAATAAATCATATTCATATATGGTCTTGATTTGCATGACATAGTGACATTCAAAATATTTAGTACCATCATTGCCTGGCATATAGTAAATGCTCAGTAAGCTCAGTTTCCTGAACAGCATTGAATAATTTCTCCTTTTTTTTAGCCATATACTAAATGCTGTGGCTACAATGGTGTGTAAGACCAAAATGATTTCTGCCCTCATGGAGATTAGCTTTGCTTAGGAAAAGCAGGCAAAAATTAAAGACAAATGAATAAATTACAAATTGTGGCATATGCTTTGAAGGAAACAAAAAAATTGCCAAGCTGGGGAAGTTTACCTCATATATTTGTGAGCTCTTCCCTTCATTTTTAAATTCTTATGCATTCTGGCGCTGATTTAAAAGTACCAAATTAGATACAATTGAGTTATCTTGTTTATTTTTAAAACCCATTAAGCTAGGAGAAGTGGAAGTTTGAACAGTTACTAAACATTTTTCTCTACACACTTATCTACAACATTGTTTCAGTTAGTAAAAAATCATTGGTAAATGATAAACTTTTCTTAACTATAGTTATAATGTAACATTCTATGACATAGTAACATGTTGCAAATTTAAGGGCCTGATCAAATACTGAGATTGACCATTGTTCAGGCCAAAAAGCATGCCATTTTTATAGTCTTTTACAGTCAAATGCAGTGAATCCGAGACTTCTGAGTATAATGGGCTCATAGGGAAAAATTCAGAGTGGGTGGTGAGAGTATCCAGAAAGCAAGACCAGCTTTAAAAAACAAACAAACAAACAAACAAAAAACCCCAGAACAAAAGGCATATACATTCAAAGAAGATAATCTCTGAATATAGGACAGTTACATAAATTTAGTTATTTAGTTTTATGATTCAACACATGGTCCTTATTTTCCTTATTATGTCATAAACTGGCAAAAATTGTCAAAGATGTGTGCTCATGCATCAGTGTTTAGTCACATGATCAAAGGCACGCATGGGGTTTCTGGTTTGCATACCCAGAAACTGTAATATAGCACTTTGCCCAGAGATGATCAGACAGATTTCAGGGCTAGGTTCTCACTAAGCCAGCTCATACACAGTCAAATCATTCATTTATTATTGGAGCACGTACATTTCCAGTGACTCAAGACCCATGTTCATTCTGTAATTTCTAGGAATGATCCCAGAGAATCAGTGAATAAAAGCCAACTGGGGTGAATGGGCGTGAGGAAAATTTCATTCAAGCTGCCCAAAAAAAAAAAAAAAAAATCTGTTGAATTCTTCCTAGCTAAGAAAAGAATATATACCTTGTGTCTTGAATACTTAAACTCATTTGAAACTTGTTTGTGTTTTCATAGCGCTAGACTAGAATTTTGTTGTTGCATTTTTTTAGAATGTATTTTTAAGAGTCCGAAAAAATGCTCAAAATAAATGTTAATAAATTTTTGTTGAAACCTTAACTAGTATTTTAATTCATTTTCAGGTTTAATTAATGTAATAATTGAATGTCTTTCAGTGTCCAAAATGTTATAAAACTAATATTTTTAAAGATCTGATCATAAAATTTACCTACCAGAGAGCTGATGCAAGATAATGAAGATTATAGAATCTTTTTTTAACCTGTTGTGATGCTCTGTTGTTTTAAATACTACCTCTTTGAGTCCTTTTTGAACTAATAGCAGGACTTTCTGCATGTGACAGGTTTTAAGAGAGGAGATGCTATAGTTTTATCATATATGTTTAAAATTACTGATGTCATATGAGTTTGATTAAAGTACATGTTCTTTTCATGGTTCTACATGTTAAACAGTAAACTTATTATAGGAACTTACTTATTTTAAAGAACCAAATTATTTAAGTATTATATGGAATATGTGCTTAATTTTAAATATAGTACACACATAAACATATAAGTTTATGTTTATATGTTAATATATAACACATAAGACAGGATTACTATAGAGTTAAATTATTTAATACATGTAAAGTGGTTAGGACAGCTTGGTATGTAATAATTTCTCAATTAGTGTATTATTATATCTAAAGGTCTCATATGTGTTACTAAAAATATTAAGTGAATCTTTCAGAAAATGTGTATTTTCTTAGCAGTACATTCACTTAATTACTTTATTTGAAAACTATAAACCTATATTCCAGAAAGCCTTTTCTTTCCTTTAAGAATTGCACTTAGCTTTTTGTAATGAGGAATATCAGAAATAAGACCTCAAACCTTGAAAGTCCTAAATTTCTCTTTCCCCTTTTCTTTTTTTTAAAGATTTTATTTATTTTTTTTGACAGAGAGAGATCACAAGTAGACAGAGAGGCAGGCAGAGAAAGAAGGGGGAAGCAGGCTCCCCGCTGAGCAGAGAGCCCGACGCGGGACTCGATTCCAGGACCCCAAGATCATGACCTGAGCCGAAGGCAGCGGCTCAACCCACTGAGCCACCCAGGCGCCCCTCTCTTTCCCCTTTTATTTTAAAATATTTTATAGGGATGCCTGGGTTGCCCAGTTGGTCGGGTGCCTGACTCTTGATTCGACTCAGGTCATGATGTCAAGGTCGTGAGAAAAGCCTAAATCGAGCTCTGTGATGGGCATAGAGTCTGCTTAAGATTCTCTGTCTGTCTGTCTCTCTCTATATGTATGTCTCACAATTAATGGTTGGTTTGAATTGTAGAACTCAGATACAAAGACAAAGGTAAGATGGACATGAACACATCCATCCAAAACAGAATACAAGTTTTAGGGATGTTTTCAGGTTATGTATCTTAAGCTTGTTTTCTTTCAGATAAGAATCACTTAATAAAGTTCTCACTAAATTATCAAAAAAATTATCTTAAGGGGCGCCTGGGTGGCTCAGTCTTTAAGCGTCTGCCTTCAGCTCTGATCATGGCCCCGCCTCCGGCTCCCTGCTCAGTGGGAAGCCTGCTAGATTCTTCTACTCCCCACCCCCTATCCTCTCCCCACATCCCCACTGCCATTTGTGTTCCCTCTCTTGCCGCGCTCTCTCTCTGTCAAATAAATAAATAAAATCTTTTAAAAAAATTATCTTAAATATCTGAAGGCATTTTTTTAATCTTAGAAATGTTTTCACTTAATATCTTACATACTCATTTCACTTAAATTATCTGATAACTTTATTTCAATTTTTGAAATAAGCTTAAAGTTTAGACAAAACTTCCTACTTAAAAAAATAGGGAAAATATATCTGAAAATTTCTGAGCACTTAAATTATGATACTATAAATATCTGATGTTGTTAATTACTTTTGATTTTTTTAATTTTGAACTTTGTATCTCCTATTGTATCAGCAGTACCCAAAGCAAGGTGGATGACCCTTAATGTCACATAGTTCTGGGTTAAGCCGTGTTTCATCTATTTACTATATTACCTAAGGAAGTTTAAAGTCTGAGACCTATTTTCCATATCTGTAAAAGGGGAACAGTAACTAATCTACAGTGTTGTTTGAATACTTGGATAATTTTTAATTTACTTAATTTATCTCATTTATGGTGTATATTTAATAAATGATAGCTTATACCATCATTATTGTTTTTGTTATGATTGTTAATATAAAATCCTTTGTAGAATATTAATGTGTTTAGATTTTGAGTTCTCACTTCTTTTAAAAGATTTTATTTATTATTTGAGAGAGAGCAAGAGAGTAGGAACAGGTGGGAGAGGGAGAAGCAGGCTCCCCACTGAGCAGGGAGCACATGGGAGGCTCAATTCTAGGACCCTGGGATCTTGATCTGGGCTGAAGGCAGACGCTTAACTGCCTGAGCAACCCAGGTATCCCAAGTTGTTGTTGTTGTTGTTGTTGTTGTTCTTCTTTTTTTTTTTAAGATTTTTATTTATTTATTTGAGAGAAGAGAGAGAGCACACAAGCAGGGGCAGCTGCCGGTAGAGGGAGAAGCAGGCTCCCCACTGAGCAGGGAGCCCTAAGTGGGGCTCTATTCCAGGACTCCGAGATCATGACCTGAGCCCAAGGCATGTGCTTAATCGACTGAACCACCCAGGGACCCCCTCATTTTTTAAACTAGATTGTAAACCTTTTTTGTTCAGAGCAGCGGTCACTTTGTGTTCTGCATAGTATCCTGGGCTTATGGTTCAATAAATGTTAGTTAAGTGAATGATTAAATTAATACATATCATGGCTTGATTTCAGTTAGTTGGGCCGGAACTGTAGAAATTACTATGCTGACATGTTGGTGTACAAGATGTTTTCTGAAAAGCGTTTTCTGAAAGCATCTGGCCAGGCCTGAGTAGTGTGTGAAATTAATTGCTATGGAAATCCGGATATATATCTAATAATTTTAAACTAGTTGGATTAATTTTTTTCTAAATTTTACTTGAAAAAGCTAAATTTACAGAGACATTGAAAGAATAATGCATTAAACTTCTGTATTCCTTTATATCCTTTTTTTTTTCCTGGACCATGTGACATTTTACCTGTAAATACTTAAGCATGCCTCTTCTGAGAAAAGATTATTCTATGTAACCATGATGCAATTATTACACTAAAAAAGTTTAATATTGACTCAGTCTAACCTAAAATCCTGTCCATTGAAAAATATTTTCAGTTGTCCTCCCAACCCCCTAAAAATCCTTTGTAGCTGTTTTCCTCCTGACTTAGCATCCAGTCTTAGATCACATCTTGCATTGGGTTCTGTCTCTCTGATTACCTGGCTTTTCTACCATTTTGTGTGTGTGTGTGTGTGTTTCTTGACTGATAAGTTTGAATACTGCTTGTCTTTTCTGACATTCTTTTTTTTTTTTTTTAAGATTTTATTTATTTGTTTATTATTTGACAGAGAGAGGGAGAGGGAGAGAGCGAGCAAGCACAAGGAGCAGAGTGGCAGAGGGAGGAGAAGCAGGCTCTCCACTGAGTAGGGAACCCCGGCATTGGGCTCAGTCTGAGGACCCCGAATCATGACAAGAGCTGAAGGCCGACGCTTAACGGACTGAATGACCCAGGCGCCCTTCTTTACTTACATTCTTATAAAATCTTTCAGTTTGACAGTCAAGAAGTCTGGGTAAATGGCAGTAAATTTCAGATCCAGTTCACATTTAGCTGTTGGAGACTGTCCAGTGATTCCTGGATTGGATCCTAAATTTCTAATTAAAAGAGGTAAGCAGGGCGCCTGGGTGGCTCGGTGGGTTAAGCCGCTGCCTTCGGCTCAGGTCATGATCTCAGGGTCCTGGGATCGAGGCCCGCATTGGGCTCTCTGCTCAGCAGGAAGCCTGCTTCCCTCTCTCTCTCTGCCTGCCTCTCCATCTACTTGTGATTTCTCTCTGTCAAATAAATAAATAAAATCTTTAAAAAAAAAAAAAAAAGAGGTAAGCAGATTGAAAAAAAAATTAGTGTAAATTCAGAGATTAAATTGCTCTTTTGCATCTACACCTGGTGGTAGCAGGGAATGGATGAGAAAGGGATAGCTTAGTTATTGGTTCACTAAAATAAAGAAATAAAAAAGTGAAGTAGGAATATTTATAGGGCTATGGGGAAGGACTTACAAATGTATTATTGGCTTGAAGTAAAGGTTTTGATGAACCTTATAAAAATCTGAAGTTTATTTGATTCAGATAAATAGAAGGTATTTCAAAACGTTAATTTTATCGCTCCACCCATGAAATCTAGTTTACTTAATGGCTGGTGTAAAATCACCACAGGTTAGAACATTTCATCAGAAATGTAATCCAACTGTCCAGGGTTTATTTAAAGCCTCTGATACTTGATCTCTTCACTAAAACAAGATTGAACCATCAGAAAGCTGAGTTACCTGGGCCACATTGCCTAAGATCCCATATGCATTAGGACACATGATACAGTTATAGGGGGCCTGACATCAGCTCACTATAATTTCTAACAAAAATGGTCTGTGAGGATTAATTTATGGGCTGCCCATGGTCGGAAAAAAAAAGACAATATAAATAATGTTTTCCAACTTGACTTTTCATTCAGAATACTCAGACTTGTAGGGCAGCAGTGTAAGGTGCTCAACTTTGAAATGAGAAAGCATCTGGTCTACCCCCTACTTTTTTGTGAACTTCATTAAAATTTTAAAAATATTTTTGAACAACAGAAAAGCTATGAGTAGTACAGAGTAGTCCCGTATACCCCTCAGTGAGTTTTCCCAAATGTTAACATTTTATCTTATTTGCTTTCTCTCTCTCCACATAGATAGATCCCCGCAAATTCTTTAGTGTATCTTTCAAATGTGATGTCTCTTTATCCTAAATACTAAAATACACATTTCTTTCAAACAGGGACCTCTTCTTACATAGTTATGTTACAAAGGTCAAAGTCAGTAAATGAACATTGATATAATAACTAGCATTAACTAATTTACTGATCAGATTTCACCATTGTCCTTAATAATGTGATATCAAAAGATAATCTCAGATCCTGCATTGCATTCAGTAGTTCTCTCTCTTTTTTTTTTTTTTAAGATTTTATTTATTTATTTGACAGCGATCACAAGTAGGCAGAGGCAGGCAGAGAGAAAGGAGGAAGCAGGCTCCCTGCTGAGCAGAGAGCCCGATGTAGGGCTCCATCCAGGACCCTGGGATCATGACCTGAGCTGAAAGCGAGAGGCTTTAACCCACTGAGCCACCCAGGCACCCCAGTTCTCTCTTTTTAAAATTAAAGTTATTGTTTTATTATGCATAGCTTTATGATTACTTAAATACATATATACATATATACATATGTATATACAGTATACATAGTCATATATATGTCACTCCCCAAGGTGACACTAGTTGAAATTCAGAATTTTATATCTATTAAAGAAATTGAAACTCCTAAAAATCCTTTCCTCAAAAAAGTAGAGTTTGTATAATTTTATTAGTGAATTTTTCTAATTAGGTCAAAAGCAAAATAGCATTTTTTATAAGCATTTTTCTTGAGAAAGGAACACTAATACTTATAAGAAGTCAGCGTAGTTTTTACTCCAAATCATAACAAGAATATTACAGAAAGGAAAATTACAAGTTAATCTCTTTCTGTATCTGAACATGGATGCATACAGCCTAAACAAAGTATTTCAGATAAATATTAGCAGTATATGAAGAGGATAGTATATTGTGACCAAGTGGATCCTAGTGTAGTAATGCAAGGTTGGTTTAGTATTCAAAGCAGTCATTGCATCTTCCCTCATTAAAAGAATAAAAGAGATAACGTGGGGGACCTGGGTGGCTCAGTCTTTGCTCAGGGCATGATCCCAAGGTTCTGGGATTGAGCCCTGCATCAAACTCCCTGCTCAGCCGGCAGCCTGCGCCTCCCTCCCCACATCCCTTCCCGCGTTCCCCCCTCACTATCTCTCTCTCTCTGTCAAATAAATAAATAAATTCTTTAAAAAATAAAAAATAAAGGGGAGGACTCAAATGCTTATCTCAGTAAATGAAGAGGAAGCATCTGATAGATTTCAGCCCACATTTAAAACTGTTCAAAAATACAGAAAATTTTGGGTAGAATGGAACTGTCTTAATTTGATATATTTTGTTTAAAAACATTTAGAGCAGCCATTTTTTTGTAATGGTTATATATTAAATTTTATCCCAAGACTGGGAAAATTAAAAGGCTGTCTCCCAAGACCAAGTGTATTCAGTACTATATTTGAGTTATAAGACATTGCAATAAGCTAAGAGACAAAAGATAGAGACAGTATAAAGGAATAAATAAAACTGAGGAATATGACATAATATATAGAAAATCCAAAAGAATCTACAGATTCTATTTAAAAAAAACACCAAGTAGTTTAATCAAAGTTTTTAAAAACTGAAGCAATAAATTTATTTTTTAAAATGTTTATTTATGTATTTATTTTTAAAGATTGTATTTATTTATTTGAGAGAAAGAGAGAGAGTGAGAAAGCATGAGGGGGGGAGGGTCAGAGGGAGAAGCCCAGGGAGCCTGCAGCAGGACTCGATCCTGGGACTTCAAGCTCATGACCGGAGCAGAATGTAGTGGTTTAACCAATTGAGCCACCCAGGCACCCTGTTTTTTTTTTTGTTGTTGTTGTTTTGTTTTTTAGGTTAGCATATTTTATTTTGAAAATTTTTTAATTAATTAAAAAGAAGATTTTATTTATTTATTTATTTATTTGACAGATCACAAATAGGCAGGGAGGCGGGTGGGAGGGTAGGAAGCAGGCTCCCCGCTGAGCAGAGAGCCGATGTGGGGCTCCATCCCAGGACCCTGGGACCACAACCTGAGCCAAAGGCAGAGGCTTTAACCCACTGAGCCACCCAGGCACCCTGAAAATTTTTTAATTTAAATTAATTAACATATGATGTATTAGTTTCAGAGGTATAGCACAGTGATTCATCGGTCTTATGTAACACCCAGTGCTCATTACATTGCGTATCCTCTTTAATGTCCATCACCCAGTTACTCCATCTGCCTACCCCCTGCCCTCCAGCAACCCTCAGTTTGTTTCCTATGATTAAGAAGAATCTCTTATGGTTTGTCTCCCTCTCTGATTTCATAATTTTCCTCTCTTCCTCTGTAGGATCCTCTATTTTGTTTCTTAAATTCCACATCAGAGTGAGATCATATAATTGTCTTTCTCTGAGTTCTCTCTTTAATCTTGCCAGTCTGATGTTTTCAAAGAATGCAGGTCAGTTATTTTTGTAGAATGTCACTTAATTTGGGTTTATTCGATGTTTACTCATGATTAGATTCAGGTTATGTATTTTTAACAAGAATGCCGCAGAAGTGAGTTTGTGTTCTTCTCAGTGGATCTTACCTGGAGGCACATGATACCAGTTTGTTCCATTACTATGATCTTAACATTGATCACTTGATTAAGGTGGTATCTGCCAGGTTATAATTTATTCTTACTTTTTGTAATTTACTATAGTGAGGTACTCTAGGACTGTGTAAGTATTCTGTTTCTTCTCATTGATCTTTAGAATCCATTCATGATTCTTGTCTGAATGCAATATTATTATAATGTACTCAATTTTTAATCTAAACATTGTTTTTTATTTTATTACCTTTAAAGCTCCTTGACTTTTGGAGGGGGGCATAAAAAAGTTGATCTTAAAAACTTTTAAGTTCTAAAGATTAAATGAATAAAATATTTTAGTAGTAATGAAAAATGCCTTTGGCTGTATTTAATGCACATTGTAGGCAAATGGTTAATTTTGGTTAAGAATGTTGGATTCAGGCTACTGTGGTAAAAATGTGGGTATAGTATCTGGGATGCTGAGAAAAAGCAGATATCAGGATGATGAGGCTAACTAGGCAAAGAATTTCACGGGAATGTGACGGAGACCTCATTCCTTCTTTATCTTGCCCTTTCCATGTCTTATCTTCCACACAAACACACAATCTTACCAAGAACTTAATACAAAAGAAAGAAGCCCTACTCAGAAACTCACAGAGACAAAGTAAAATAGGAGATAATCAACCAGTGATAACCTACTGCCTCAATCAAGGACCCAATGGCTTTTAAGAAAAAAGAATTATGAACCAGATAAAAAACCAATTACATTAAAGATTTCTTCAGAATATATATAAGAAACAACACTCACAAAATCACCTCTGGTGGAGTTAATAAGTTATAATAATCACAAAAGTATGCCATAATCCTATCTATAGTTAGTGATCTGATGGAAACATCAAAGTGTAGTCAAAATTATGTTAAAAAATAAAATGCAAAGACCAGTATGATTTTTTAAAATCCAGTAAACTCATTTAAAAATAGTTTGAAATTCCCCAAAAAAGAACAAACTGGAAAGAAATTCCAGCAGAAATGTGAAAAATCAGTTGTCTTTTTTTTTTTTTTAAGATTTTATTTATTTATTTGACAGAGAGAGATCACAAGTAGGCAGAAAGGCAGGCAGAGAGAGAGGAAGGGAAGCAGGCCCCCTGCTGAGCAGAGAGCCCGATGCGGGACTCGATCCCAGGACCCCGAGACCATGACCTGAGCCGAAGGCAGCGGCTTAACCCACTGAGCCACTCAGGTGCCCCAAATCAGTTGTCTTATACTCATTGTCCAGCCCTTCTTTTTAGCCTCTTTACTGTCACATGGAGAGGTACATACTCTTAATAGTTTTGTGGGTATTTTCCAGATATATATATTTACAGTTCCATAAATGTCATGTATATATACAGATGGATCAGCTCATTTTTAATACTGGTATTATTTTTTGAAATATACTTGATGTACATTGAAATACTCAAATTTTATATGTGCTATTGAACCAGTTATGATGAATACCTAGACACCAATCATATCTGTCACCACAGCAAGTTCTCCTATGATTCTTCCTTATATTACCCTCCCTCCACCCCAGCAACTACTGATCTGTTTTCTGTCATCATAGGTTAGTTCCTTTTTCATATGAAATTATATAGAATAAATTGGCTTCTTTCACTCAGTACTTGGTAGGTAGATTTGAACATCCTTAATTTTTTGTTTTTTATTTTTATTTTTATTTATTTATTTTTGAAAGATTTTATTTATTTATTTGACAGACAGAGATTACAAGTAGGCGGACAGGCAGAGGCAGGGGAGGAAGCATGTTCCCTGCTGAGCAGAGAGCCCGATGCGGGGCTCCATCCCAGGACCCTGAGACCATCATGACCTGAGCTGAAGGCAGAGGCTTTAACCCACTGAGCCACCCAGGCGCCGCTGTTTTTTATTTTTAAAACAGCTTCATTGAGATAAAATTCATACACCACACAATTTACTCATTGAAAGTGTACAATTCAGTGGGTTTTAGTCTATTTACAGTTGTACAAGGACTACCATAGTCAGTTTTAGAAGATTTTCGTTATCCCAGAGAGTAACCCGGTTCCCCTTAGGTGACCCGTCCCTACCTTTCCATCCTCTCCAGCCGTGAGCAACCGGTAACTTAACCTCTATCTCAGTGGGTTTGCCTGTTCTAGACATTTCGTATAAATAAAAAAATAAATATAATCATGCAATACACAGTACTCTGTGACTGGTTTCTTTCATTTGGCATAATATTTTCAAGGTTTATCCTTGTAGTATGTATCAGTACTTAATTCCTTCCTTCCTTCCTTCCTGAATAATATTGCATTGTCTGTACATGGCACACTTTATTTATCCAGTCACCATTTGGTGGCCATTTGGGTTCGTTTCCACTTTTTGGCTATTATGAGTAACGATGCTATGGTCATTCATATGTAAGTTTTCATGTGGGGCATATGTTTTCATTTCTCTCAGGGATAGACCTACAGGTCGAACTGCTGAGTTATATGTTAACATTATGATTAACTTTTAGAAAAATGGCCAAACATTGCTCAGACAGCTGCCCCATTTTACGTTCTCACAAGAATTGTATGAGAGATCCAATTTTTCTACATTTTGGCTGATACTCATTATTCTATGTCTTTTTTATTTTAGCCCTCCCAGTGGGTAGGCGAAGTGGTGTCTCACATGGTTAATGATAGTAAGCATCTCTTTATGTGCTTATTAGGAATTTGTGTGTCTTCCTTGGAGAACTATCTCTTCATGTTCTAGTGAGTTATTTGACTTATAATTGTATGTGTGTATTCTATATTCAAAAACCTTATCAAGGTGTAAGGTTTGAAAATATTTTACCTCAATCAATAGGTTATCTTTTTCTTGATATGTCTTTTGAAGCACAATAGTACTTTTATTTTTTAAAGATTTTATCTATTTATTTGAGAGAGAGAATGAGAGAGAGAGAGAGAGAGAGAGTGAGAGAGCACAAATGGTGGGAGGGGCAGAGGGAAAGGGAGAAGCAGACGCCTCATGGAGCGGAGAGCCCAGTGCAGGGCTTAATCCCAGGACCCTGGGATCATGACTTGAGACGAAGGTAGTGGCCTAATCAACTGAGCCACCCAGGCACCCGAAGCACAACAGTTCTTAATTTTGACAGTGTTCAGTTTATCTGTTTTTTGTTGTTGTTATTGCTTGTGCTTTTGTTGTCATATCTAAGGAACCATTGCCTAATCCAAGTTTACAAATATACACAAGTTTTCTTCAAAGAGATCCTTAGTTTAGCTTTTACTTTAAAATCTTTGATTCATTTTAAGTTGATTTTTATATATGTAGTGATGCAGGGTCCCACTTAATTTCTTTGTAAATGGATGTCCAGTTGTCCCAACACCATTTATTGAAAAGATTATTTTCCCATTGAATTGTCTTGGAAGTCATCACATTTGTTAGTTTCATTCATGCTATTGTGTGTATCAGTACTTTGTTTCTTTCTTTTTTTTTTTTTTTTTAAGATTTTATTTATTTGTCAGAGAGAGAGGGAGAGAGAGCGAGCACAGGCAGACAGAGAGGCAGGCAGAGGCAGAGGGAGAAGCAGGCTCCCTGCCGAGCAAGGAGCCCGATGTGGGACTCGATCCCAGGACGCTGAGATCATGACCTGAGCCGAAGGCAGCTGCTTAACCAACTGAGCCACCCAGGCGTCCCACTTTGTTTCTTTTTATTGCTGAATAGTATTCCTTTGTAAGAATATACCACACTTTATTTATTCTCTCATTGATGGACATTTTGATTATTTCCAGTTTGGAGCTTTAGCGAGTAAATGTTTTCATTTCTCTAAGGGAGTTGAATTACTAAGTCATAGGGCAGGTGTATGTTTAGTATTTTAAAAATCCGCCAAATGATTTTCTGAAGTGAATGTGTCATTTTATACTCACACTGCAATTATGAGAATTCTTAGTTGCTTCACATCTCATCCAACATTTGGTTTGGCACCTTTAAAATTTAGTCATACTAATGATAGCTGCATTCTTATGTTACCCATCATAAGGCTCTATAATAACTATATTTTTGAACACTATTCTGTACGTTACCTAAAAATAGTAACATTATTAAATTACATTAATATTTTGGGGAAAACCTATCATCTAGGAGAATTAATTCACTCCTAGTTTTTCCTCATTATAGTTATTATTAAAATAAGCATACTTGGCTAAACACAGATTTTTTTTTTTTTTTTTTTTTCCTTAACACAGATTCTTAAAGGTATATGATCCAGGGCGCTTGGGTGGCTCAGTCACTTAATCGGCAGCCTTTGGCTCAGGTCATGATCCCAGGGTCTTGGGATCAAGAACCTGCATCGGGCTCTCTGCTCAATGGAGAGCCTGCCCCTCTCTATCCCTCTGCCTGCTGCTCTGCATACTTGTGCTCTCTCTCTCTCTGTCAAATAAATAAATAAAATCTTTAAAAAAATAAATAAAGGTATATGATCCATGCACCTATCATGTAATATTGAAGATGTCATAACAGTATGAACAAAAATAGTAAAAATGCAGGGCAAAAAAAAAAAAGCGCAGTGCAGTGGGTTTTTAAAAATTATTACTATTCTAAGCACTGGTGGTGAACTTTGGTAATTCTTCTATAGAGGAAGCAGGACCTATCTTGCATTTTTGCCATTTGCCTTTAATCTTTGGTTTAAAGCATAGATAGAACATCCAAAAGAGGAATTGAAGTTCAGGCTGTTTGATGATAGTGTACAAAATTTTGCTCATAGTTGGTCCAAAAGTGTTCACAATTCTACTTAAGGTAGCTGGCATCCCATAATAATGACAGTACTTGGAAATTAGAGCACCTAAATAATATCAGTGATGTTTATGGTGGCATGGAGAATGAAGGAGTTGTCTGAAGTTTAAAATAAACAAGAAAACTTCCTAAGTGGTCAACATCACAAAAGAAATATAAATATCCAAAAAATAGTTTTTCAATGATCAGTCTCTAAAATCGTTTGGAAATGTGCATTAAGGGGCACCTGGATGGCTCAATCGGTTAGGTGTCTGGGTCCTGGGATCAAGCCCCGCATCGGGCTCCCTGCCCCTCTGCTTGCTGCTGCCCTTGCTTGTGTTTTTTCTCTCAAATAAATAAATACAAAATCCTTAAAAAAAAAGAAAGAAAGAAAGAAAGAAAATGTGCATTAAGATTCTGTTTTTGGGGCGCCTGCGTGGCTCAGTGGGTTAAGCCATTGCCTCGGCTCAGGTCATGATCTCAGGGTCCTGGGATCGATATCCGCATCGGGCTCTCTGCTCAGCAGGGAGCCTGCTTCCATCTCTCTTTCTCTCTGCCTGCCTCTCCATCTACTTGTGATCTCTCTCTATCAAATAAATAAATAAAATCTTTAAAAAAAAAAAGATTCTGTTTTTGTTTTTCTCTATATGTGAATTTGGAAAGGGAAAAGGATGAGATTAGCAAATATGAGAATTAGAGTTAAAATGGGACACCTAGCACTGTGGAAAAAGTAAATTGGTACTACCTTTCTGGAGAGCAGTCTGGCTTAGAGACTTGAAAGTATGCATGCTGGGGCGCCTGGCTGGCTCAGTAGGTTAAGTGTCGTTCCAGGGTCCTGGGATAGAGCCCTACATTGGGCTCCCTACTTAGTGGGGAGCCTGCTTCTTCCTCCCCTCTGCTGCACCCCCTGCTGTGCTCTCTCACTCTCTCGCTGTCAAATGAATAAATAAAATCTTTTAAAAAAAAAGTATGCATACCTACATCAGTCTTAAAAATGAGAGAATTATCTATATATTTTTTAATGATTTTATATATTTATTTGAGATAGAGAGCAAGAGCAGGGGAGGAGACAGAGGGAGAAGCAGGCTCCCCACTCAGCAGGGAGCCTGATGGCGGAACTCAATCCAAGTACCCCAGCATCATGACCTGTTCCAAAGGCAGACATTGAGCTACCCAGGCACCCCTGTATCTACATTTTTTAATAATAAAATAGGTTACAATATGACATGGTATTGATTTCACTTTTGTTTTAAAATACAGTGAGTCAAATATAACATACATGAGAAGGGATCTGGGAGACTACGTATTAGTTTCCCCTGAGCAAATGATTTGTAGTCCTTCTTATAATTTTCCTTGTCTGCCAGTTTTCGTTTTGCTTTGTTTTTTCCCTATATGAGAATATAATAAAATCAAAGAAATTTTAATTAAAATAAAAAATGCAAACTTTACCATTGTGATTAAAGAGCACCAACTACCACTGTGAACATTGCAAAAACCATTCCTTTTGTGTAAACGTTCTGTAAAGCTGTGAGGGCAGAAAAGTCTTGGGGAGAGACTCTAATTTATAAGAATATTGCAAAATAGTACAACGTCTTTACCCAACATTCCCAGATGTTTAAGTTTTTATTTTAATTCCATTATAGTTAACATACAGTGTTATCGTAGAATCAGGTGTACAATATAATGATAGTGATTCTACAGATCTATTCATGACCAACTCCTTATGACATTATATGTTCTTTTTAATCTGCATCACTTATTCCCACCCCGCTGCCCCCACTTACCTCCCTTCTAGTAACCATTAGTTTGTTCTCTATAATTAAGAGAGTTTCTTATTGGTCTCTTTATCTTTTTCCCCCTTTTGTTCATTTGTTTTATTAAATTCCACGTATGAGTGAAATTGTATGGTATTTGTCTTTCTCTATTGACTTCACATAGCATTATACGCTATAGCTCCATCCATGATGCAAATGGCAGGATTTCATACTTTTATATGGCTGAGTAGTATTCCATTGTACATAAATTTATAACATCCTCTTTACCCCTTCATCAATAGATGGACACTTGTGCTGCTTCCATAATTTGCCTTTTGTAAATAATGCTGCTATAAACATAGGGATGCATGTATCCCTTTGAATTAGGGGTTTTGTATTTTTGGATAAATACCCACTAGTGCAATTGCTGGGTTATAAGGTAGTTGTATTTTTAACTCACTGTTCTCCACAGTACCAGTTTGCCTTCCCACCAACCGTGCCTTTTCCCCGCATCCTAACCAACACCTGTTGTTTCTTGTATTGTTGATTTTAACCATTCTGAGGAAGGTGAGTTGGTATCTCATTGAAGTTTTGATTTGCATTTCCCTGATGATGACCATCCCCAAAAGTTAATGTCTTAACATACTATGGATTGAAATTAAGACATTAACATTGACACAATTTTGTTTACTATCCTAAAGACCTAATTCAAATTTGTTCAATTTCTCCACTAATGTCCTTTTGAGAGGGGAGGGGGCTCAGGTTCAATCTAAGATCTCTTACCACATTTAATAGTCATGTTTCCTTAGTCTCCAAACTGTAGTAGTTCTCAGTGTTTAAGTCTTTTATGTCACTGGGACTTTTGAAGAATCCTGTTTGGTTATTTTGTAGAATGACCCTCATGTTAGGTTGTGTGAGCTCTCTCATAATTAAATTTAGGATATGCATTTTTGGCAAGAAGCCACAGAAGCAATATGTCTTTCTCAGTGTATAATATCAGGTCTCATGTCTGAATTAACTTTGATCTCTTGGCTTATTTGTCTGCCTGGATTCTTCTCTATAAATTTACTGTTTCCTATTGTAGTTAAAAGGTAGCTTATGGGGAGATACTTGGACACTATGCAAATATCCTGCCTCCCATCACATTTTTACCCACTAATTTTATTTTATTTATATTTCTAGAGGTGGGTGAGGAGCAGAGGGAGAGAAGTAGGCTCATGCCCAGTTTGAAGCTGATATGAGGCTCAGTCTCATAACTCTGAGATCATGACCTGAGCCAAAATCGAGAGTTGGACACTTAACCGACTGAGCCACCCAGGCCCCTACCTACCTGCTAATTTTAGTATTCATATACAATTCTTGTTTCCAACAATGATTAATATGGTGCTTACCAAATGGTCATGTTCTACCATTCCTCTCCATCTATTAATAGGAATTATACTGTAAGAAAACACTTTTCTTTTTTCTCCCATACCTCCCTTATCTTTCTCCCACTTATGTATTCATTCAATTATTTATTCTATCAGCATGGACTCAGAGCTGTTTATTTTATTCTGTGGGCTATAATCCATCACTAATCATTCAGTGAAGGGTTAAGGAAGACATGCCATGACAGGTTCCAAGCATAAAAATAAGACTGATTAGTGTGGGATAGAAAGAAACGACATATTTAACTGTTTAGAGGTAGTTTGTTTTAAAAAAAAAAAAAAATAGAGGTAGTTTGTTACTGCTTTGGGTACTTAAGCAAAGGTAGATGAATCACTTAATAAAGGTAATGCAGAGATTGAGTCTGGCATAAGGAGGTGGATTCCATGTCCTTGAAGGTCTGTTCTAACCTTGAGATCCTCTCATCTGCTTAAGCAGAAAACACAGATGGTCACTTCATAGCTTACTTAACTACTAAGCTTGTGTAGTAAGGGTTTTATATCAGAGCGTGTTTAGCCTCTGGTATATCTGTTGTGTAAATTGTAAAACCGAGCCAGCACTCCTGGCAAAGGGTAAGATGTGTGGAACCTCAGTGTGTATACTCCAAAAATGCCAGACCTGACAGTTTCCATCACTTTCATGTGGCGGATTCTTACTTCTTAGAACTAAACATAATGATGTGTAAGTTTATCTCCAGGTGGCTTTTTCTTGGATGTGTAAAGGAAATAATTGCATTTATTTGCTGGTGTCATTGTGTTGTTTTATGATTTGCTGCCTGTTGTTCTTCATATTGTTTCAACTCTTCTTCCTTAGAATCTTAGCCTTGGTTTACCTCCAGCCATTTTCATTTTTTCAATGAGTTTTAGACTTGTCTTTGTTTCCATGGTTTCTGAAATATATTCCATGAAATAATAAAATTGTTTTAACAAACTTATTTTATTTTTGTTCTTATATTTATTTTACACTAAAAAAATACTGAATTTTATTTTAAAAATTTTCAAATTTATTTTTTCCCCACTTTTATTGAGATATACTTGACATATAAGTTTAAGGTAAATAGGTAAAACAAAGGATCCTTGCCAGGGGTGAGCAGTACTTGGCTAGTAGAGATGTAAGTTCAAGGTGTACAACATGCTTTTTTTTCCTTTTTTTTAAGATTTTATTTATTTATTTGACAGAGATCCCAAGTAGGCAGAGAGGGGGGTGGGAAGCAGGCTCCTTGCTAAGCAGAGAGTCTAATGCAGGGCTCGATCCCAGGACCCTGGGATCATGACCCGAGCTGAAGGCAGAGGCTTTAACCCACTGAGCCACCCAGGCGCCCCATAACATGCTTATCTGATAGACTTATGTATTATAAAATGATAACCACATTTTGGTGTTCATTTAGAATGTTATTGAAATTTTCTTCCCTTGTAATAAGTAGTAGCATTGGTCATAAATTTACTAGTAGCCCAAACGTTACTGTTTTCTGTGTTTTTCAATTAGTTGTTAGAGTTAGCAGGTCTTAGACGTTATTTTAATCTCTACTAGCCAAGTTGGCAGGGATCCTCTGTTTACCATATTTAATCCAGCTTTTAGTCGCACTGATTGCTCTTCCCAAGCTCATTTGTTTGAATCAGTTTTGCAAATAGAATACTAAGAGGACTGGTAGGAGTTGCCTCATTATTAATGTCCAAATGTGTAACAACATCTGGCGATGCTTCTTCATGCCTGGAGCCCCATGTTCTCAAAAGTCCTCTTAGCTCACAAGGCTGTCATCTCAGTTGTTCCTAAAGCATCCAAATGGTTCTAAGAACAGGCCGCAAAAGTTTTCCTGGCAGCTTTCCAGGCAGGTACAGAAGAGAGGTATTTTAGGGTCAGACTGTAACTTTGGAATTCATAAAAGAGAGGTGAGAGGGGCACCTGGGTGGCTCAGTGGGTTAAAGCCTCTGCCTTCGGCTCAGGTCATGATCTCAGGGTCCTGGGATCGAGCCCTGCATGGGGCTCTCTGCTCAGCAGGGAGCCTGCTTCTTCCTCTCTCTCTGCCTGCCTCTCTGCCTGCTTGTGATCTCTGTCTGTCAAAAAAATAAATAAAATTAAAAAAAAAAAAAAGAGGTGAGAAAAATTCAGCGGTAACAGAAAGCCTTCAGTGTTCATAGACTAGGAGACTTTTTTCTGGTGTTATTTTTGTTTATTTTTATTAAAAGCCCTACACTCGGCTCTGTCTGTCTTTACAATCATCCTCAGTTGTATGATAGTAAAATGTGACGTTCTTCTATTTTATGACACCAGTCTTTTGGGAACTATGGAATTCAGAATTGTGTCCCTTTCTGATTTATGTTTTTATTCCTGTGTTTCTTAATTGGATTTATATTCCATGTTGTTTAAGATGTATATGAAGAATTAAAAGGTAATATAGTCCCAGATTTGAATTTTTTTTTTAATTTTATTTATTTATTTGACAGAGATCACAAGTAGGCAGAGAGGCAGGAGAGAGACAGAGGAAGCAGGCTCCCCGCAGAGCAGGGAGCCCGATGCGGGGCTCGATCCCAGGACCCTGGGATCATGACCTGAGCTGAAGGCAGAGGCTTTAACCCATCGAGCCACCCAGGTGCCCCCCAGATTTGAATTTGCCTGTGATACCTGCCAAAGAAATACATAGAGGGTGGAGAGGAAATGCAGTGCTCTCTTCCTTAATGTAGTAATGACTTCTAAGTTCAGTGAAGTTTTTGTAATGCCTTCATTTTCTCCTCCATTTTGTTTGTGCTATGAAAGACACAAAAAATGATGATAACACACATGCTGGTGTTCCATGTCACATAATGTGAGCCCAGGCAGATCACATTCTTTTTTAATTTTTTAAAGATTTATTTATTTATTTATTTATTTGAGAAAGCGAACAAGAGAGTATGTGCCGGTGTGTACCAGGGAGGGGCCGAGGAAGAGAAAGAGGAAGAATCTCAAGCAGACTCGTGGCTGAGTGAGGAACCCAGTGGGGGGTGTATCTCAAAACCCCGAGATCATGACCTGAGCCGGAATCAAGAGTCCAACACTTAACCGAGTGAGCCACCCAGGCACCCCTAAGCATATGACATTCTAGACACTCTTTAAAAGTGTGTCTTTCTTGGTTGGCTTAATCAGAGGAGCATGCAAATCTTAACTCATAAGTTCAAGTCATAGGTAAGGTTATCTTTTTCATTAACTGTAAATTTATTTGTAGTGGACAGTTTACTTCCCCCAGCACACCCACATGGACCCACTTGGGCTCCTGCTGAGCAGGAAAGCCTGCTTCTCCCTCTCACTGTCCCATTCTCCCACTCTCCCTGCTTCTGTTTCCTCTCTCGCTGTGTCTCTCTCTGTCAAATAAATAAATAAAATCTTTTAAAAAAAGGAAGAAGAAATGCCTCAGATTATGTAAATAAAACAAAGTCTATAAATTAAATGATTTACTATCCACAGGGACATGCCTAAAGGAAAGAGATTTGAAACTGAAAGGGTGGGCAAAATATTCCAGAGAAATATAAACAAAAATAGAATATGCTTCTATTTTAAATTTAAATTTCTGATGATCATTGCCGTTTATGAATTTAAAAATTGATCCAAGAGCACTAAGTTTATCACATCTAGATATTATCGATTATTCTTTGTCGATCTGACATTTTTAAATGGATTACTTTTTTAAAAAGATTTTATTTATTTATTTAATAGAGAGAGGCACAGCGAGAGAGGAAACACAAGCAAGGGGAGTGGGAAAGGGAGAAGCAGGCTTCCCACTGAGCAGGGAGTCCGATTTGGGGCTCGATCCCAGAGCCCTGGAATCATGACCTGAGCCTAATACAGATGTTTAACCAATGGAGTCAGCCAGGCACCCCTGGATTACATTTCTTTTTAATTAAAAAAAATTGTTATTGAGGGTTTGTTTTTCACCTTTATGAGGTATAATTGACAGATTGTATTATACTTAAAGTGTGTGGTGTGGTGATTTGATACACATATACACTTTGGTATGATTCCCTCCATCGTAGTAACATATTCATTACCTCACAGATTTATTGTTTTTTTTTTTTTTTTTTTTTTAAGATTTTATTTATTTATTTGTCAGAGAGAGATCACAAGTAGGCAGAGAGGCAGGCAGAGAGAGAGAGAGGAGGAAGCAGGCTCCCTGCCGAGCAGAGAGCCCGATGCGGGACTCGATCCCAGGACGCGAGATCATGACCTGAGCTGAAGGCAGCGGCTCAACCCACTGAGCCACCCAGGCGCCCCTTTTGTTTTCTTTTTAGTGAGAACACTTGAAGTCTACTCCTTTAGCAAATTTAATTATACAATTCAGTGTTATCAGCTATAGTCACCGCATATTGTACATTAGATCCTCAGACCTTTTTCACCTTATAACTGAATGTTTGTACCCTTTTTACAAACCTCTCCCTATTTCTTCCAGCCCCTCAGTCCCTGGCAGTCACTTTTGTACTGTTTCTGTGAGTTTGACTTGTTAAGATATTAGATTCCAAATATATATGTTTCCATGCAGTATTTGGTATTCTCTATCTGCCATATTTCACTTAGCATAATACTCATACGGATCATCCATGTTCATTCATGTTTCCAATGAAAGGATTTCCTTCTTTTGTAAGGCTTAATAAATATCTGTGTGTGTGTGTACACATATATACATACATGCACATATACTTGACCCCGTTCATCTGTCAGACACACTAGGTTGTTGCCTTATCTTGGCTATTGCGAATAATGCTGCTACCTCATAGAGGTGATCTCTCTTTTTGGTTTTCATTCGCATTTATGTGATGATAGATTATGATTGGCACCGGGACACCTGGCTGGTCCAGTTGGTAGAGCATCGACCTTGATCTCAGGGTCCTCGGGGTCAGGAGTTTAAGCTTCACACTGGTCATTGAGCCTATTTAAAAAGAAAAATATGATCAGCACCTTTTTCAGTACCCTTTGGCCATTTGCATTTTAGTTGTTAGAAAAAAATATCTATTTAGGTCCTTAATCTTATTTATTAATTTTTTAAAAGATTTTATTCATCTATTTGACAGATCACAAGTAGGCAGAGAGGCAGAGACAGACAGAGAGGAGGAAGCAGGCTCCCTGCTGAGCAGAGAGCCCGATGCAGGGCTCCATCCCAGGACTCTGGGATCATGACCTGAGCCAAAGGCAGAGGCTCCAGCCCACTGAGCCATGCAGGCGCCCTGATCTTATTACTAATGAAGTGAAATGTGTTTTTTGTAGAAAATTAATTTAATATTGGAATTTGGCATATGTAGTTTTCTCGATTTTATTTCAGTTTTCTATTTATAATTTTTCATTTATTTTATTTCTTAGAGAGAGAGTGGCAGAAAGGAGCAGAGGAGAGGGACAGAGCCCTGACGTGAGGCTCTTACCCAGAACTCTGAACAGAAATGAAGATCAGATGCTCAGTTGATTGAGCCACCCAGGTGCCCCATGTCTTTATAATTAAAAACAAAACAAAACAACAAAAAAACCAACTTTATTATAAAAGGAACAGATACTAGTTGAAAAAAATTAAAATACCAAAGTGCTAAAAATTACAGTTCCCGTTTTCTTTCTCCATTCCTCCCCAACTCTTTTATTTCACAGCAATAATCTCAGGACTACTTTGTTGTCTATCTCTTCAGCTGTTTTATTTTTTTTTATTTTTAATTTATTTTTTAAAGATTTTATTATTAAGCAACCTCTTCACCCAACATGGGGTTGGAACTCACAACCCTGAGATCAAGAGTTAGGAGCTCTAGGGACGCCTGGGTGGCTCAGTTGGTTGGATGACTGCCTTCAGCTCAGGTCATGATCCCGGACTCCCGGTATCGAGTCCTATGTCAGGCTCCCAGCTCCATGGGGAGTCTGCTTCTCTCTCTGACCTTCTCCTCGCTCATGCTCTCTCTCACTGTTTCCTTCTCAAATAAATAAATAAAATCTTAAAAAAAAAAAATCATTAAAAAAAAAAAAAAAGAAGAGTTAGGAGCTCTAGTGGCTTAGCCACCGACGGGCCCCTCTTCAGATGTTTTAAATCTGTGCTTAGGTCGAACTTTCTCCCCTCTACTCGATCCACATACACAGACAGAAGACTGTATCATATGTTCCTTTTCAGTTGGTCTTTTCATGAAATGTTTTGGATCTTTGGCCATTTCAGTACATGGTATTTCATTGGCTACCAAGAATTCCATTTATAGACATACCATACCATACTTTATTCACCTAGTCCTGTATTGTTTTTGAAATATGTGCTGTTATAGTGCAGTTCAAACAAGTCACCCATAAACATTTCTGTATACTTTTTAAAAAATTCTTTTCCTGGGGAGCCTGGGTGGCTCAGTGGGTTAAGCCGCTGCCTTCAGCTCAGGTCATGATCTCAGGGTTCTGGGATCGAGTTCTGCATCGGGCTCTCTGCTCAGAAGGGAGCCTGCTTCTCTCTCTCTCTCTCTCTCTCTGCCTGCCTCTCTGTCTACTTGTGATTTCTCTCTGTCAAATAAATAAATAAAATCTTTAAAAAAAAAATTCTTTTCCTTATTAAGGAAATATTTAAATCTGGAACTATTTTTAAATTGTTACTTCTCATAGAAGGAGAACAGTAAGGCAAAATTATCATCATTGTACTTATTTTATGGAAATAAAAGGGGATAAAAAAGGAGTGTACTCATGATGGGTATTGGTGGGTATATACCTCTTAGCTTCATGGCTTTGCGTCAAAGTGCTTGTCTGGGTTTCTCTTCTTGATTTGCCAAGACTGAGTCATGCATTAAAAGGTGAATTAGGTAGAAGAAGACGAGAGCTCTGGTGAAGAAGAAAGGTGTTATATACAGACTGAGTGGTGGTGGATGAGAAAGGAACAGTTTAGTCACGGAAGGTGCTGGAGACTGTTTTGCAGGAGACAAGGAAAGACTAGAACAAGTATATCTAAATTAACTTTTCCTTTTTCCTAACCAGTCCTGCCACGTGAGGTACCTGGTTCTGGAAGAGCCACCTTGTGAAAACAAGTTTGGTTTTTTTGTGTGTTTCTTTGATCGTTTGTTTTAAGAATTTATTTATTTGAGAGAGAGAGAGTGTGTGTGCGCATAAGCAGGGGGAGCCCGATGTGGGACTCAATCCCAGGACCCTGGGATCATGACCGGAGCTGAAGGCAGATACTTAACTGACTGCACCACCCAGGCATCCCCGAAAACAAGTATTTTTTTTAAATCAACATTTAGGGTGCCTGGGTGGCTCAGTTGGTTAAGTGGCTGCTTTCGGCTCTGGTCATGATCCCAGGATCCTGGGATTGCGTCCTGTGTCCAGCTCCCTGCTCAGCAGGGAGTCTGCTTTGTCCTCACCCTCTGCCCCTCCACCCTGCTCGTGCTCTTTTTCTCTCTCTCTAATAAGTAACATCTTTTTTTTTTTAAGATCTTATTTATTTATTTGACAGAGAGATCACAACTAGTTAGAGAGGCAGGCAGAGAGAGAGGTGGAAGCAGGCTGCCCCCTGACCAGAGAGCCCGATGCTGGGTCGGAGCCCAGGACCCTGAGATCACGACTTGAGCTGAAGGCAGAGGCTCAACCCACTGGGCACCCCACGCATCCCTAATAAGTAATAGCTTTAAAAAATAAATAAAATCTTTAAAAATTAAAAAAAAAATAAAGTTGACATTTAGAAAGGAAGGACTATTCCTTTATTCTAAAATAATATTTACAAATCAGTAAAACTAAATTGGAAAATCTCTCCAGATTAAACCACCCTGTGGTTTTTTTTCTAAATTCATTTGTGTACTCACTCATTTATTCTTATGATAATCATCCAGCTTTTTAAATAAGCATCTTAAGCAGAAAACAAGTTAGGAGAATAATGCAATGAACACCACTATTTCCGTTAATGCAATTCAGTATTTGACTCTTTGTATGTGTATGAACCACTGGAAGATTGCAGGTTATCGTCTTTAAGAGTTCTACCATACAATCATAGGTTTTCCCATTTGTTCCCAAAATAAAACACATTTGTGAGCCTAGAGGACCATCACCAAGATCTCTCCTCTGGGGTCTAAAGTCCAGGATGACCGCAGTGCAAACAAGTAAGTAGGTACAATAAATTGATAGGATAAAGATCTGTGCCTAGATAGTAAAGGGTGGAGTGTTCAGTTTTATCTGAGCGGAACTGGGGGAGTGTTAAAAATAGTTGGTTTCTACAGATACCTTTCTTCTAGTTTTTAGGTATTTGGGGAGCAAAATTGATGGGGGAGGGTTGAATCAGGAAAGGTCTTTCTACCTAAAATCTGCTACTCAAAGAAGGACTGGGCAGCTTAACTTAGCCTCAGGGGAAGCCAGTCTGGGGTGGGGCTGGTGTGAGGACATCGCTGTTGCAGGACACATTCTGTAAAATTTGGCCAAGGCTGGGATTTGGGAGGCCTTGCTGGCAGGAATGGAAAATGTGAGTTTTGCTCTGGTGTTTCCTGCTTCCTGGGTTCCCTTACCTTGCTGCTCTTTGAGTCTTTATAGAATTATTACCTTCAGACTAAGAGAACCTTACTGGGGCTAGTTCAGCATTTCTTTTTCTAAAAACCCCTACGGTGATGTTGATGTTTAGCCAGGTGCTTGTGGAATGCCGCCTAAAGCAATGAGATTTGCATTTAAAATTGTCTCTGTAAATAACTGCATATCTGATCATTGAAATTTGGGTGGTTTATCGAAGAAGCTGACTTTGTGATTTTATTTAATTTTAATTGATTTAAAATTTAAAACTGAATTAAAGTGAAAATTTTAAAATTAAATACAACTTTGTTGTAATACCACTACATTTTACTTTAACCATTGAAAATTTAGCAATGAATTAATTTGCAGTATGTGTAAAATATACACTGAATTTCTTGGACTTAATATACAAAAATAAAATATCTTTGTTCATTTTTTTTACTTTTTCTGTTTTTTTAAGATTATGGTTTATTCAGTTGACAGAGAGAGATCCCACTGCAGAGGCCGGAGAAGCAGACTCCCTGCTGAGCAGAGAGCCTGATGTGAGACTTGATCCTAGGACCCTGGAATCCTGACCCAACCCAAAGGCAGACACTCAACCGACAGAGCCACTCAGGCGTCCCTTCATTAATTTTTATATTACAAGTTGAAATTATATTTTTTATATGGTGGCTTAAATAGAAATACTAAAATTTGTTTAACCAGTTTCTTTTTACTTTTAAGAAACAAACCTCCTAAAACCTTTACAATTATTTCTGTAGCTCACATTGTATCTCCATGGGACAGTGCTTCCTTAGAATTACAGCAAATGAAGATTTGGGAACCCTGAAGGCTGGAAACCAGTCCCAATTCTGAGGTTAATGCACTAAGGGTAGTAGGTGAAAGGTTAGGTTCTGAAAATGATTGTTACCTAACATTCACTAGAATGGAATATCCAGGGTTACCTGGGTGGCTCAGTAGGTTAAGCCTCTGCCTTTGGCTCACGTCATGATCTCAGGGCCCTTTGAGTTGGCTCAACGGGGAGTCTGCTTCTCTCTCTGCCCCATTGCTTCCCACCCCCACCCCAATTCTCTCTCTTTCTTTCAAATTAATTTATACAATCTTAAAAAAAAAAAGAATGTAGTATCCATCAGGACTGGTACCTCTCATGTTACCTCTCCCACTAATCATGCCTGCAGCATGTTATGGGTACTCCTATAAATATTTGTAGAACGAACACACTGAGGCAAAAGCAGTAGAGATGAAAAACTCAGGATGAAAGGAAGAGGTTTTAAGTAAGACCACCAAATTCCCTGGCTGAATTGGGGTGTTGAATGGAGGAGGCTTCGGAGGAAACTCATGAATTATTTTATTAAGTGAGTTTTGGGGTTAAAGCAGGGTTGGGGTAGAGGTGACTCAGCTTTTAGATGTGATTGAGTTTTAATTGCCTGATGAAGATGCCCAGTTGGGGGATGACTGAGTTTGAAGTTTAGAGGAAAGATCTTGTCTTGCTGTGGGAGTGGGTCATCAGCAAATAGGTATAGACTGGAGGCCCCTATCTAGATAAATGGGGAGCCTGGGGAGAAGACAGAGGGGAACACCGTCATTTTTAAGTGTGTGGAAAAGCCAGCAAAGGAGACTGAAATGACCAGTGGAGAATTAAAGGGAGAACCTTAAAGATGTGAGCAACAGTATTAAAAGATACTCTGGCAGTCCGCTGAATTGACGATTAGGACTACGTTGGTGAGTCTTGGGCAGTTTCGGTGAGGTGGTGGCCACAGAATGCTAATTACACTGGGCTAAAGAGTGTGTGATAGTGATTGCAGACAATTATTTGAAGACTTTTTTTTTTTTTTTTGCAAAATGGTGCAGTGAGATAGGGCGAGAGCTAAATATTTCTCATGGGTTTTGTTTTCTTTAGATAGAAAAAGCCTTAAGTTTGTTATAGCCTGTGGGGAAGCAGCTAGTAGAGAAAGATTTACAGATCTTGATGGTTTGGCTCCAGAATGCTCTCTGATTTTTCTGTTAGGAATGTGTAAATACCCCTGTGCATAGCATCGCCCGCTAAGTGCTAAATAAATACTCAGTATTCTTGGAGCTTATGTTCTTAGAAAACCTAAACAGAAATAGGTACTTCTTTTTTTCTTTTAAGGAAAAACATTGAGGAAGGAGACCTAAGGCCACATGAGCAATATTGGAAAGAACTAAAAGTTGAAATCTTTATTGGTGTCTTGGAGGATCATGAATTAACTAGTTATCTGATGGCCTTCTGGACGGAGTTGGTGAGGCAAGGTCCTTGAATATATCTTTCATCTTGAGGGAGCATTCTAGGCAAAAATGACTTGATAGAGGCTAAATCCTAGTGGAAAACAGGATTTGTCATAAGACCACGTTTCCTGAAATCTTGAGGAGCATTTAAATGCCCTTAAAAAAAAAAAAAAAAAAAAGCATATTTGGAGGCTGCCTTCTATCATGAACCTTTACAGTATAAGTGCATATAAATTACATTTGTCAAATAGTCTGATTGACTTTAGTTTGATTGATTTAGATAATTGGCAATTTTTGTGTTCTTTTCATTGTTTTTTAAATAATTAATGTAGTACTTCATGTTGTGGTATTATTTAATACCCATAAGTTTTCGGGGCGCCTGGCTGGCTGAGTTGGTAGAGTGGCATGGCGCGTACTTAAAATTTAAAAAAACAAACAAAAAACCCCCAACCCAATATGTTTTCATTGAGCCTTCTAATGCTATGAACCTGAAAATTTTGAGTAAAAAGTTAGGAAAAAGGTAAAGCAAATCAGATTTATCTGGAAGTGAGGAGAGTTATAGTCTAGGGAATATTTGAAGAGAAAATAGACAATGACCTCTGATCAGATCCCGAAGAGTTGGAATGTAAATTGAATTTTAATTTCACCCAACTCTCCTTCATAACTTGGTGTGAATCCAGTGTGCATTTACAAAATTTGCACAAAAGGTGAGAATATTTTTTTTTTATTTCTTTTCAGCATAACAGTATTCATTGTTTTTGCACCACACCCAGTGCTCCATGCAATCCGTGCCCTCTCTAACACCCACCACCTGGTTCCCCCAACCTCCCACTCCACAAAGGTGAGAATATTTTGAATAGCAATGCTATAGTGTTACAACTAAAAAATGGGTGAATGAAAGTAGGCCAGTGGGTTCAGAAAAACAATAATTCACACAATCTAGGAAAAGAAACAACCATAGGAATTGAGTTGTTCTCCTAAGTTTTAAGCATTGACGATAATGTTAGGTCAGTAAACAATACTAAATATTAGTAACTAATGGAATACATCATAAATGTTAATTATTACTTTGCCTGGTTACTCAGCCTTTCTAAATCTTATCAGAAGAATGGAGATACTGATACTAAGTAGGAAAAGCAAAGGAAGTAATTCCTATAAAACGTCAGTGATGATGCCTGGCAAGGAGACAGTGGTCAATACATGCGTTATAGCTACTGATGAATATTTTTTTTTTCCTCAGTTGTGGATTTGAGACTGGAGTTAGTAGGTTTTTGCTCTATGGTGAAGGAGATACAACAAAAATAGAACTACCTAATAGGTGTTTTTCCCCTAAATAGTTCACTTCTACACACAGTTAAGGTTCAACAATATGTGTAAATGCATTATTTCATTTAATCTTCACAATAAACTGGTTCAGTGAATGCTGTTACTCATCCTGATTTATCTTAGGGAAACTGAGGCTCGATGAGGCTTTGTAGAGCAAAGGGGGCTTGCTCTTGGCCCCATGGTTGGTAAGTGATGGAGCAGGGAAAGTGGCTGAAATTTGTCTGATTCCAGTAAAGCCCCAATTCTGAAAACTATATGTAGCAAGGTACACAAAAAGACTAAGTATTAACTACACTGGGCACTAAGAGTTGTGAACTTGAAGCATAGGGAAGGCTGTTCGAGAAAGGGTGAAGAAGGAACGGGCATTGCGTTTGGCTTTGGAATCCTCTAAGTTGTAGGCTCGGCGGGACACACCTACAGCCTGGGGACAGAGGCACGGAAGCGTGGAGCTTCCTGGGACACCTAGATTTCAGTGTTTCAGTTGAGACTCTCCTTGGAGGTCTACAAAAGAGCACGTTAAGGAATGATGGAATTTGGCAGTTGAGGGCTCGCCTAGAACCTTGGGTAGCCATTTAAGATACTTGAATGAGGAGGGAATTTGATAGGATGATAGCTTGAGGCGAATTTGGTGTCTGAAAAGGTTTTTTGTCTTTTTGACTCTTAATGTATTGTACTGGCTTAGCTCCCAAGGAAGAGGGCAGGAATGAGGACACCTGGGATTAGAGAGGTTGGTTCCTAGGTCAGTTTTGTATACATTCAGAACCATTCTACAATTTACATGTTTTTGGATTAAATAGAAGTTGTCCCTCCCCCTAATAATACGCTTCCCCTTCTCTGCCCTACCCCCCCCACCCCAGGTAAAGGATTTACTTTGGATTCTGGGACCCTGTGGCCAAATGAGGGTGGAGTTTTTGTTGGGGGTAGGAGTAAAAAGGTTAGACTAGGAAAGAACTCTGGATGTGGTGGATCAAAGTGGGAAAGGAACTTTCAGAGTCTCTGGGATGGCTTCTGTTCAGCCCAGGCAAGGAAGAGCCATTAGGCTTTATGGCACCAAGGTAGGACAAGTGGGGATAAGGGCAGATTTGGTCCCTTTGCCCCTACCTCCCTGCCTTTCTGTGAACTTTGAACATCTAACAGGGTGCCTGTAGGCAAAGTGGAGAAAACATTACAGAGGCAAAGCTCAAATATTAGGGCTACAAAATGTGGTGGGGTAGGTGTCTTCTTTTTATGCCTCAAAAAGGAAAAGAACTAGACCATTGTACTGCTGTAGGAAAATAAGGCAACTGTTTTGCAGGTCCCCTTTGAAGAAGGATGTGTGTGTGTGTGTGTGTGTTCAATGTTTATTTTAGCTTTGGTGAATGGCTGGTTTATCTTTTGATTGCAATTTGGGTTTGTTCGAAAGCAGTTGTGCGGGGCAGGGTCTGACCTCCATGCTTCTGTGGGAATGTGGGAGGACAAATACCGCATCAGGCATGATTGCATCATATTCAAGTCAACATTAATGGAGCCACTAGTGATTCTCCTGAAGTTTTTGTCCAAACACTTAATTTTTCTGGTTGAGGACATAGGTCCTGAGGGTGTCCCTTCTAATCAGGTATAAATACTCTGTGGGTTGTTCCTTGTCTTCTACATGTTAGGTTTTTTTTTCTTTTTTTTAGGGGGGCTTATTTATTTATTTGGGGGTTCGGAGGGGCAGGAGAGAGAGAAGCTGACTCTTTTAACCTGGAGCCCAATGTGGGGCTCTCGTGGAGTCTGTCCACCTCACCACCCTGAGATCATGACCTGAGCTGAAATCAAGAAGTAGCATGCCCTTAACCATGAGCCACCCAGGCACCCCTTCTACATGTTAGTTTTTTGAATTCCTCAGAGGGGATTAAGATCAGTTCTCGGTTGCTCAGATAGGGTGAAAAACAAACAAACCAAAAAAACTAGATATTATGATGCGATCACAGTGCATAAGCAGATACTTCTACATCTCTGGAATTAAAATTTCCTGAGGAGGGCTATTATGGAAAAAATGTTTTAAAAGACTACTGGGTGGGGGCTGAAAAAAGAAAGCAAAACAGAACACAAAAACCATAAAGGCAGGTTGAGAAACACTGATCTGCCTGCAGTAAAGGTCATAGTCTTGTGGATCATGTCTCTGTACACGCTTTGAAAGACTTTCCATGTGATCTGAGCAGCTGTTTCTAGATCCAGGAAATACAGCATGTATGGAATGTGCGTGTTGGGAGAGGCGACAGATTCTGTCCAAAGGGCATAGTCATTTCAGAATAAAATACCACTCTGCTCAGCGCCGTTTGAGCTCATTCATTCAAGAGTGGGTGTGAGTAGCACTACTATAGGAATGTGGAGAAATGAGAAAACAGGGTGCTTGACAGCTATTGAACCCAGATCTGATCTAAGGTGATCGACATTCCTGTCGGTTTAGAAGGGGTAGGGGGCCCAGAGCAACAGATAGTCTTGTGACTAGCATAGAGTGCAACGCAGAGACTGGGAGAATTTGAATTACTGTCCTTAAAACGGTACACTTGGGCTCTTTTGGGGTGGTAGAGGAGGAAGAGAAGAGACACTGGTGGGCATGAGCTTAGGTCCCCAGAGTATATGTGGCACTTGAGAGAGTAAAACAGCCAGTTTTTTGTGAAATACTCCCTTCAGAAAATTGACACATCTCTCTCTTTTTAAGATCTCTCTCTCTCTCTCTCTCTTTTGAAGATTTCTTATTTATTCGACAGAGAAAGAAGTCACAAGTAGGCAGAGAGGCAGACAGAGAAAGAGAGGGATCAGCAGGCTCCCTGCTGAGCCGAGAGCCCAATCTGGAGCGCCATGCCAGGACCCTGAGCTCATCACCAGAGCCCAAGGCAGAGGCTTAACCCACTGAGCCACCCAGGCCTCCCAGAGACTTGGCATCTCTTTAGAGAGGTAGATGTTAACAAGTATTTTGAGATTCAGAATGGATATTTGGGGATGCAGTACACCTAAGCAGATTAAATGTCAAGGAAATCTTCATTAAAAAATAACATTCATAATGTAGTTAATGGAGCCTGTTTGACAAAAGTACCTTGGGATTGTACCTTCAGTGGTAGGAAGGAGTCAGCCTCTTCCAGGTCAGTATTTACTTGAATTTCTTCCTAATGCTGGCACAGATGTCTCACTGATAATTTACAGTCCACTGTGGTGGATGTATTTATACCACAAAAATCGGCCTACAGGGCAAAACAGGGTTCCCTCCCCTCTCAGTTCCCAGCCTGGTTGTTAAATATTTACCAGTAAAGTTTCTGTAGGACAAATATACCTTCCTGAGTATTAACAAATGTGTATGTACTCCACAACCTTTCTTAATGCTTTGGTATGTTTGTGAGTTGGTACTACACAAACTTTTAGCTTTTTTCACTTACTATATGCTAGAAATCTTTCCACAGACCACTTCAATTTTGGTTTAAATTTAAAGGAAGTACATTTTAAAAATCAAAACAGTATTTAATCAGGTCTGGGTTTAACAGTTCCCAAGCTCCTGTATTGTTTTGGACTTCCTCCTCCTCATTACTTGTATTTTTTTTTTTTGTCTTCTTCCAGAGTTTCTTTATGCAAATAGGAATACATATATTAGTTCCCCATACTTTTTTTTTTTTTTTAAGATTTTATTTGTTTATTTGACAGACAGAGATCACAAGTAGACAGAGAGGCAGGCAGAGAGAGAGGGAAGCAGGCTTCCTGCTGAGCAGAGAGCCCGATGTGGGACTCGATCCTAGAACCCTGGGATCATGACTTGAGCCAAAGGCAGCGGCTTAACCCACTGAGCCACCTCGGCGCCCCCTCCCATACTTTTTATTAACATTAAAAAAAAAAAACGGTATATTTAGGTTCTGGATCCTTTTTTTTTTTTTTTAAATCCTGGACATCTGCCTATTTGGAATGGAATCTCTTTTCATTCTGTTTTATAGCTGCAAGGTAATATGTAGATATGCCATAATTGAATTAGTGTGCTACAGGTGGACATTTGGGTATTATCAGTTACTTGTTAAACTATACAAAGCTGTCAAAACATATCATTAAGTGCAAGTATAACTTTTAGGATAAATTCTCAGAAGTGAAAACGCTGTAGCAAAGGAGAGGTTGAATTTGTAATTTTGATAGCTATTGCCAAATTGCTCTCCAGAGGGATGGTAAGATTTTGCACTCCACCACCATTATATGAGAATATATATCCCCACAACTTCCCTAAGGGCCTATCTAGTGTTCAAACATTTTGAAGTTTGCTGTTCTGATCAGTGAAAAATGTTATCTGTGCCATTTTTAATTTACACTTTTCTTAGAATTGAGCACCTTTTTATAGTGTCCACCTCGGGATCGAAGTGACGTTCAAATGAGTTATTGCAGTAAGGGGTGTATATTATAATATAGGTAACATTCTTTGGATTGTAACTATTATAATGAAATTGTTAGTGTTCCCTCATAGTGATACCTCGTCCTTACTGTGCTAACAGCTTTGGTCATATGGTCTCATTGAATTCCCATCACAATCTACCTGACCTCTTAAAAAAGGAGAACACGAAAGTTCAGGCTACATGGCATCTCCTGGACCAGACAACTCCAAAGAATTCCTCTTTCCCTATCTTACTGTTCAAGGTTAACCAGTAATAGGGGCACCTCGGTGGCTCAGTTGGTTAAGCGTCTGCCTTCAGCTCAGGCCATGATCCCGGGGTCCTGGGATCCATCCCTGCATTGGGCTCCCTGCACAGCAGGGAGCCTACTTTCCACCTCCCTCTGTCTGCCACTCACTCCCTTTGCTTGTGCTCTCCTTCTCTCTGTCAAATAAGTAAATAAGGGACGCCTGCGTGGCTCAGTGGGTTAAGCCTTTGCCTTCAGCTCAGGTCATGGTGTCAGGGAGCCTGCTTCCCACCCCCTCTTACCCCGGTCTCTCTGCCTCTTTGTGATCTCTCTCTCTCTCTCTGTCAAATGAATAAATAAAATCGTTTAAAAAAAAAAAAAGTCTTCAAAAAAAAGATTAACCAGTAATAGAAATTAGATTGGTTTATTTTCTTTTCCACACTTCTGTTTAAAAATAAACATGTTTATATATTATTTACATGTCCTTTTTAAACATAAGGCAGTGTTGCATATTTTTCAAGTTGCATTTTCACTCATCCATGCTTTTTTTTTTTTTTTTTAAGATTTTATTTATTTATTTGACAAACAGATCACAAGTAGGCAGAGAAAGAGGGGGAAGCAGGCTCCCTGCCGAGCAGAGAGCCCCATGCAGGGCTCAATTCCAGGACCCTGGGATCATGACCTGAGCCGAAGGCAGAGGCTTAACCCACTGAGCCACCTAGGCGCCCCTCTTTTTTTTTTCTTTTCTTTTTCTTTTAACAGCTTTATTGAAATCCTACATGTAAGATAAAGTTTGTTTTGCTGATCCACTTTTAACAACAGGAACTTGAATTTTTGGTTTTTCCCGAATAACAGTAAATGTTTGTTCTGACCACTCAGTTTCACTATGAAGAGCAAGTGAAACTGAGTAACTGTTTTCTTAGTGCACATACACACATACACGGACAATTACATTTAATAGTATCTGCTTGTAAGAGCTCTGGTTGATTTCTGAGGACAGAGAAAATCTTACTAGCCCCTGCTGAAATGTCATATGTCAAGCTGTTTTCTTAAAGGTCAGTATTTGGCATTGTGTAGAACATGTTCTCTTGTACCTATAGACCTCATGTTTTCAAACCGCATGATTTTAAGCAGTTATGAGGTAAGAGACTTCTGGGTGGTTCAGTCAGTTAAGCGTCTGGTTCTCACTTCAGCTCAGGTCATGATCTCAGGGTGGTGAAATAGAGCCCCACATCATGCCTCGTGCTCCCTCGCCGTATCCCTCCCTCTCTAAAAAAAAAAAGTTAAATGAGATATAACTGAATGATAAAGGTCAGTTTTTGTTTTTTTTTTTTTAAGATTTTTTTATTTATTATCTGACAGACAGAGATCCCAAGTAGGCAGAGAGGCAGGCAGAGAGAGAGGAAGAAGCAGGCTCCCCGCTGAGTAGAGAGCCCGATAGGAGGCTCGATCCCGGGACCCTGGGATCTGACTTGAGCCGAAAGCAGCGGCTTTAACCCACTGAGCCACCCAGGCGCCCCCGATAAAGGTCAGTTTTTAATTAAGCTCATTACTTATGAGAATGTTCTATGTTTATAGTACATAAATCTTAAAAGGTACTCAGTATATTCTCTTTAGAGCGATGTGTATGTTGAAGTCCCAGTATCTTAGATATGCATATTCGTAAAATTAAAAGCATCAAGTAAAAAAAAAACAAAACTGGGGCACCTGGGTGGCTCAGTGGGTTAAAGCCTCTACCTTTGGCTCAGGTCATGGTCTCAGAGTCCCGGGATCAAGCCCTGCATCATGCTCTCCGCACGGCAGGGAGCCTGCTTCCCCCTCTCTCTGCCTGCCTCTCTGCCTACTTGTGATCTCTGTCTGTCAAATAAATAAAATAAAATCTTAAAAAAAAAAAAACCAACAAAAAAAAACCCTTCTCTTCACTTCTGTTTCCCCATGGTAACTGGTATTAACGTTTTACCTACTGGCTTTCAGCCTCTTGTTTATTTAGGATCTCTTGCCATGCAATCACTAGACTGATAAATTCAAGTAATGGCTGCACATTATTTCACAGTATGAGTATGAGTGTCTTTATTTCATACTTTCTCTAGTATAAATGTCATATTGCATTATAATTTGCTTACCTACTTTTCTGCATTTTTAGTTTTGGCATTTGGATGGATTAAAAAGTTGCATTTATTTTCATTTGCTTGTCTTCTAGGAAAGTCAAACAGCTGTTGATCTTGTGGATTTCCACTTAAGCAAAAGACATATTCCTCTCCTTTTCTCACTCTTCTATTGAGTCATTTACCATTTCTTGTTGATTGTGGAAGCTCTTTTACATTAAGAATAGTAACTATTTAGGGGCGCCTGGGTGGCTCAGTGGGTTAAAGCCTCTGTCTCTGGCTCAGGTCATGATCCCAGGGTCCTGGGATTGAGCCCCACATCCGGCTTTCTGCTCAGTGGGGGGCCTGCTTCCCTTTCTCACTCTGCCTGCCTCTCTGCCTACTTGTGATCTCTGTCAAATAAATAAAATCTTAAAAAAAAAAAAGTTAAATATAGTTTATTTCTACTAAGATTTTTTAATGTGAAGAAAAGATTATTTAATGTTTAATTATACAATTGGGTAATGCTTACATATTTTATGGCTATTATGAAATTTGGTTTAGTTTTTTAGTCAGCAATGGACTCAGGTATATCACCTTCATTCAATAGGAAGTCTCCTGATCTTATATTTTTCTCTCCCTGAGTCATTGAATAGAATGTCGAGAGCCACACTAGAAATTAGGAGTTGTAGGTTAACTTTACATTCGCTCCCGACAGCAGTTGGAAATGCCCCTACTGTCTCAATTCCTTTATTGTAATTTTAGATGAGCTGTTGGGTTTTAAAAATAAGGGTTTTTAGGGGGAATAGAGAGTGATTGCTTAATGGGTACAAGGTTTCTTTTAGGGGTGATGAAAATGTTCTGGAATTAGATAGAGGTGATTATTGCATAACATTGTAAATATGTTTAAAAACCACCCTTAATTGTACAGTTTTAAAAGGTAAACTGATTAATCTTATTTTGTAGGCATTTCATCTAAAAAATTGTTTAAGGGATTATATCATTCCCACTAAACACAATGGCTTAAATGAAAAGACAGAAAATACTAAGTAAGAATGTGCAACAGTTAGAGCGATCATAATTACTGTTGGGAGTGCATATTGATAACTACTTTAGAAAATTCTTTGGCCTGTCTACTAAAGCTGAAGTTAACGTACACACACACTTGATAACCCAGCACTTCCAAAGATTACAGTAGCATTTATAGTGGTATACAACCAAAAATAACTCCAATGTCCATATACAGTACAGTCAGTAAATACATTGTAGTATTTTCACTCAGTGAATTTACCTACAATAGTAAGAATCTGGGGCACCTGGATGGTTCAGTGGGTTAAGCCTCTGCCTTCGGCTCAGGTCATGATCTCAGGGTCCTGGGATTGAGCCCTGTGTCGGGCTCTCTGTTCAGCGGGAAGCCTGCTTCCCCCCCCTCTCTCTGCCTGCCTCTGCCTGCTTGTGATCTCTGTCAAATAAATAAATAAAATCCTTAAAAAAAATAGTAAGAATCAATGGACTGAGGCATGTATGAATCACAAGTATAATTTGAATGAAAGGAAGTCGGTTATGTCAAGTTTGGAAATAAGCAATGGAAATCTGTGATAGATATCAAAATAATGGTTACCCTTTGGCAGTGGAATGATGACTAGATGGGAGTTTCTTGGCTGGAATCTGGGCACTTGGGGGTTCATTTGTGAAAATTCAGTAAGCTATATACTTAGGATTTGTTCACCTTTCTGTGTGTATTTTGTATTTCAGTACAGTTTGCATTAAGATAATAGATATCGGCCGTCAAATGGTACCAATGTAAAAATATTAAAGATTTATTTGGAGGGACATCTTGGTGACTTAGTCAATTAAGCGTCCAGACTCTTGATTTCAGCTTAGGTCATGAGCTCAAGGTCATGAGGTTGGACCTGCATTGGGCTCTGCCCTGAGCAAGGAGCCTGCTTAAGATTCTCTCCTTCTGCCCCTCACAACCCTGTCAACCCCCACCCCCCACCCCCCCGCCCAACACTTCCTCACTCTCTTTCTCTTAAAAACAAAAAACACACACATTATTTTGAAAAACAAATGAGTCTACCAAAATCTTTACAGGTATGAGTAATGAAATTTTACTTCAATTTTTTCTTTTTCCCGACACACCCCTTTGGTATTTTATTGGAAACATAAAAAGAAAAATGAATATTTTTTTCAGGGGCTTTACATTTCGTTCGTGTTAAATCAAAACGTTCCTGTGGCTCTTACTCCAATATTTGCATAGATAATATGAGATATTTTTGTGTTTATTTTGTAGGCAGATTTTGTCAACAAACTAGTAAATGGCCCCAAGTCAGAATCCATGGAATACAGGAGGAGCTATGGGGGGGAACAGAGATTGGAATTAAACCCACCTCCTCTCGAAAATGTGACTAAAAATGAAGAAAGTATGACAGGTATTGAAGTGGAGAAGTGGACGCAAAACAAGAAATCACATTTAACCGATCATGTCAAAGGTGAATTTAAGGCAGTTGTGACGGAAGCTGAAAAATTACAAAATTCTGAAGATGACAGGAAAAAAGTCCTACTTACTGATCTAATTGAGCCTCAGAAATTGTTTGCACAAACTGTAAGAAATGGCATTAAAAATGTACACTATTTACCAACCGAAACAAATGTGTCTTTTAAAAAATTCAATATTGAAGAATTTGGCAAGGCATTTGAAAACAACTCCTGTAAATTCCTGAAAGACACTGCCAACCATAATGCCATGAGTTCTGTTGTCACTAGTGCGAGCTGTGATCATCTCAAAGGAAGAAGTAATGTTTCAGTCTTCCAGAAATCTGGCTTTAACTGCAAGTCTTTTCCAAATCCTGCAACTTTCCACTTAAATAGTCCTACTAGTACACACAATGAAAGTGATCAACCCAAATCTCTAGAAAATATACCAAGTAAAGAACCAAAAGATGGATCTCCAGTTCAACCAAGTCTTCTATCCCTAATGAAAGATAGGAGACTAACGCTGGAGCAAGTTGTGGCCATAGAAGCTCTCACCCAACTGTCAGAAGCCCCATCAGAAAATTCCTCACCATCAAAATCAGAGAAGGATGAAGAAACTGAACACAGAACAGCGAGTTTGCTTAATAGCTGTAAAGCTATCCTCTATTCTGTACGAAAAGACCTCCAAGACCCAAACTTACAAGGGGTGCCAGAAAGCCTTCATCACTGTCCATCTTTGGAAAAGCAGAGTTCATGCAACACGGTGGTATTCAATGGGCAAAACATTTCCAAGTCACACCACAGCTCAGCTGCTAACCAGACAACTTCAAAATCGCAGGAGTATTCAAAAGTCACAAATTCAGTCCCTCATTTCATACCAAATTCAAATTCATCTAAAATTGACACCAGTAAAAATGTTGCTCAAGGTAGAATTACTCTTGATAGTTCTAAGAATTTGCATCAGTTGCCACCAACAGGTGATAAATTGGGGCATTGTAACCAGTCATTGGCCAGCAGTAAAAAGACAGACCTAAAAGACGATCCATCGTGTCTGAATACAATACACAGCAAAATAGAGGAGGACGTTGCAACGCAGTTAACACAACTTGCATCAATAATTAAATTCAATTACATAAAACAAGAAGACAAAAAGGTTGAAAGTACACCAACAAGCCTTGTTGCATATAATGTACAGCAAAAGTGTAGTCAGGAAAAGGTCACAATACAACAGAAACAACCTTCCAGTGTACAAAATAACCATAGCTCATCATTGACAAAGCAAAAGAACACAACACAGAAAAAGACAAGAGCTACCCCATCAAGAGATCGGCGGAAAAAGAAGCCTGTAGTCATAAGTTGTCAAGAAAATGACCAGAAAAAACAGGAACAGTTGTCATATGAGTATAGTAAGTTACATGACATTTGGATAGCATCTAAGTTTCAAAGATTCGGTCAATTTGGTCCACATGATTTTCCCATTCTGTTGGGGAAAATTCCTCCCCTAACCAAAGTATGGAAACCACTGACTCGAAGGAGTTCAGCGTTAGAACACAAAAAATTATTTCCTCCACTCACTCAGATAAAATTTGAGCGTTATTATCCTGAATTAGCACAGGAAAGAAACATGAAGGTTGAACCGTTGGATTCTCTCCCATTATGCCAGTTAAAGACAGAATCCAGTGGGCAGGCGTTTACAGAAAAAGTTTATAATTCTCAGGTACAGCCAACAGTGAATGTCAATCAGAAAGCTCACCCTTTACTCCAGCCCTCCTCTCCTGCTAACCAGTGTGCTAACGTAATGGCTGGCGATGACCAAACACAGATCCAGGGGGATGTTCAAGACCAACTCATGCATCAGAAACTGTCAACATTGCCTGGTATCTCCCATGAAACCCCCTTACCAGACCCAGCACAAATTCTCAGGAATGTCAATGTAGTATGTTCAGGTGGGATCACGGTGGTTTCGACGAAGAGCGAAGAGGACGTCTGTTCATCTAATGTTGGAGCATCAGAATTTTCCCAAGTAGACAGTGCACAGAAAAGTTTTAATGATTATGCCATGAACTTCTTTACCAATCCTACAAAAAACCTGGTGTCCACCACGAAAGATTCTGAATTGCCAACCTGCAACTGTCTCGGTAAGTATGTGCACATGTGCCTGAGTATGTGTGTGCGTGCACATGAATTCTTTGTTTATTTTATTTTATTTTATTTTATTTTATTTTTTTTAAAGATTTTATTTATTTATTTGACAGAGAGAGATCACAAGCAGGCAGAGAGGCAGGCAGAGAGAGAGGAGGAAGCAGGCTCCCCGCTGAGCAGAGAGCCCGACACGGGGCTCGATCCCAGGACCCTGAGATCATGACCTGAGCCAAAGGCAGGGGCTTAACCCACTGAGCCACCCAGGCGCCCCGTGAATTCTTTGTTTACCTCCATTAATTGTCATGACCATATCCAATTTTGGGTTATCTTTATATGTGGCATTTTTGTCGCATTCGTATTCTGGCGAAAATGGACTGAATTCTATTACCTCTTTTTCTGTTGCACCCTTATTGATTTTGCTCAGTTAATTGGGAAATTTTTAACTCATAATTTGGAAACTTTCTCAAGTGGAAGATTTGCTGATTTCTCTTGGCGAAATGTCTCCTAAATTATTTATTGTGCGTATCGTAAGATTGAATTCCTTCAATTTTCTATTAGAGTTTATTCTTCCTATATTTAAAAGAATTTCAACCTATAAGCATTTTGTTTAAAAAATGTGTTTTATTGTGAGATATGATATACATACACAGAATGTAAAACATATGTGCAACTTAACAAATAGCTATAAGTAATTACCACCCCGTTCAAGAACCGGAATGGGTTTGTTTCTTTTTCAATGCCTGGTGCTTTTCTGCTCTGTGATATAAAGAATGTCCCTATAAATGAAATTCCATTCCAGTCTTGGCCATTGAAAATTTTGTAAACCTTTTGGAATTTTAAAATAAATGATTGTATAATACTGATTGCCTTTAGGGCGCCTGGGTGGCTCAGTGGGTTGGGCCGCTGCCTTTGGCTTGGGTCATGAGGGTCCTGGGAACGAGTTCCGCATCGGGCTCTCTGCTCAGCAGGGAGCCTGCTTCCCTCTCTCTCTCTCTGCCTGCCTCTCTGTCTACTTGTGATTTCTCTCTGTCAAATAAATAAATAAAATCTTTAAAAAAAAAAACAAAACTGGTTGCCTTTAAAAAAAAAAAAAAAACAAAAAACAAATAGAGATGGGATTAGCTGATTTATGGAGCAGTTTATAACTGATATATATTTTGTGCCTTAGGAGTCATTGAAAGAGAAAAGCCAGGAGCTAATTATTGAAGTTTTTAATCAATGTGTTAAAAGCCCTTAGAAAACTAACCGGACTAATGATTCTTAGGCAGTCCTTACAAGAAATTTGCTCAGTATTTGAAATACATGAAAGCTAAATTTGAACCCTATAGTGATTAGTCACTGTCTGTGGTCAAATTTCATGGAAGTGCTCAAATAAAAGAAGAGTTAATTTACTCTAACGCAACTGTAATTAGGAGATTAAGTAGATTTGTCATTAAAGTTTGCTAGGCTGCTTGATGTCCTTATTATTTCAGGTTTTATACAACGTATGAGGAGAGAATTTGTGAAATATCATATTTTGAACTCAAATAGGTTTAATTATTAAAACAGTCTTATAGGGGCACCTGGGTGGCTCAGTTGTTAAGTACCTGCCTTTGGCTCCCGTCATGATCCCAGGGCTGGGATCAAGTCCCACTTCGGGCTCCCTGCTCTGTGGGAAGCCTGCTTTTCCCTCTCCCAGTCCCCCTGCTTGTGTTCTCTCTCTGGCTGTCTCTCTCTGTCAAAAAAACAGAACAACAAAAACAAACAAACAAAGAAACCCTTTAAAATAAAATAAAACAGTCTTATTTTTAAAAAGTCTTAAAATAGGGGCACCTGGGTGGCTCAGTGGGTTAAGCCGCTGCCTTCGGCTCAGGTCATGATCTCAGGGTCCTGGGATCGAGTCCCGCATCGGGCTCAGCGGGGAGCCTGCTTCCTCCTCTCTCTCTCTCTCTCTGCCTGCCTCTTTGCCTACTTATGATCTCTCTGCCAAATAAATAAATAAATAAAATATTTAAAAAAAAAAAAAAAGTCTTAAAATATAGCCCCAAATCATAAAGGAAAATTTTTTGCCTGAAGTAGGTGGTTCATTAGTACATTCCAGAATGGGTAAATGATTGTTTAGAAGGATAAACTATTATCATTTTGATTTTTTTTTTAACAGTAGAAAAAATAGTGAAGTTAGCAATGACTTTTTGCTCTCGATTATCTAAAGTACATTTGATACTCTGAAATCAAGCCTTCCATTTTGCCACTCATCATTGAAGAGTTTTGACAGCCTACCATGTGCCAGGCCCCAGGGATAGGCTCTTTTTAGAAGGATCACATAATCTGAAAAGGGTGACAATGCTGAGTGGGGTTGAATTGGGAGAATGAGAGGTTCTTTGAGCAAGAACAGAAGGGTACAGTAATGATGACTCCTATTCCAGATCAGTTACTGCAAGTCTGATACTGTGCCATGATGTTGACTTGTTATATTCATAACATGCCTGCAAAAAGAACATGTGTTATTTTCATTCTACAAGTGAGGAAACTAAGTCACTGGAAGGGTCACAGCTAGTGAATGGTTAAACTGGAATTCAAAGACAGTCTCAACTTCAGAGCCTATGTTTTTAGCCTCCTTCCTCTTGTTTTGAAAATCTGAATTAAGAAAGGGACAGAATTTTTCTGAATATCATTACAAATGGAAAAAAAAACCCTCAAAATAAAATGCCATTAGAATATATACACCTAGGTGGCTCAGTGAGTTAAAACCTCTGCCTTCAGCTCAGGTCATGATTCCAGGGTCCTGGGATCCAGCCCCGCATCAGGCTCTCTGCTCAGCAGGGAGCCTGCTGCTTCCTCTCTCTCTGCCTGCCTCTCTGCCTACTTGTGATCTCTCTCTGTCAAATAAATAAATAAAATCTGTACCCCAAAAAAAAAAAAAATGTATACACCCGAGCTAGTCTAATTTTACTCTGGGCATAATGTCAGTAGAATGATTGTCTAGTTTCAGGACAATCTAGTTTCTTTCCTTATATATTACATTATAACTAGTACCTTGTAGGAGTTGAGACACCTAGGCATTGAAAATTTATTGAGCATCTGCAGTGGACCTGTTATTGTATTATACATTGTCAGTGTTTTCCTATAATCATTACATGTGAGGTAATTGAGCTCATTGTGTAGAAATGGGAACTTAAGAAAAACAAAAAGGCAGGGCTGACCGGGTGGCTTAGTCAATTAAGCACCCGATTATTTCAGCTTAGGTCTTGAATTGCAGTCATGAGTTCAAGCCCCACACTGGGTTCCATGCTGGGAATGGAGCCTTCTTTAAAACAACAACAACAGGGGCACCTGGGTGGCTCAGTGGGTTAAAGCCTCTGCCTTCTGCTCAGATCATGATCCCAGGGTGCTGGGATCGAGCCCCGCATGGGGCTCTCTGCTCAGCGGGGAGCCTGCTTCCTCCTCTCTCTCTGCCTGCCTCTCTGCCTACTTGTGATCTCTCTGTTCAATAAATAAATAAAATCTTTAGGGGCGCCTGGGTGGCTCAGCGGGTTAAAGCCTCTGCCTTCGGCTCCGGTCATGATCCCGGGGTTCTGGGATCGAGCCCCACATCAGGCTCTCTGCTCAGCAGCAGCCTGCTTCCTTCTCTCTCTCTCTCTCTCTCTGCCTACTTGTGATCTCTGTCTGTCAAATAAATAAATTTTAAAAATAAATAAATAAATAAAATCTTTAAAAAAAAAAACAAAAAACAAGCAAAACAACAACAACAACAAAGCTGAAAAAGCCACTCAGAAATCATCCCAAGTGGAATGATCATATCTACGTGTAAAAGATTTCCCTGGAGGGGCACCTTGGTGGCTCAGTTGGTTAAGTGCGCGGCTCAGGTCTTGATCTGAAGTCTGCTTGAGATTCTCTCCCTCTGCCCCTCCCCCTGCACGCTCACTCTGTCTCTCTAAAATGAAAGAAATAAATAACAGTCTTTAATTTTAAAAAAGATTTCCGTGGAAGTATTGTGTTAAGCAGACTGAGTGTGATTAACCTCTGGATCATGGTTCCTCAATTTGAGCACTGCTGGCATTTTATTTTTTATTTTTTTTTAAAGATTTTATTTATTTATTTGACAGACAGAGATCACAAGTAGGCAGAGAGCCAGGCAGAGAAAGAGGGGAAAGCAGGCTCCCTGCTTAGCAACGAGCCCGATGCAGGGCTTCATCCCAGGACCCTGAGATCAGGACCTGAGCTGAAGGCAGAGGCTTTAACCCACTGAGCCATCCAGGCGCCCCAGTTCTTTCTTTTTTTAATTATTATTATTATTTTTTTAAAGATTTTATTTATTTATTTGACAGAGAGAGGTCACAAGTAGGCAGAGAGGCAGGCAGAGACAGAGAGGAGGAAGCAGGCTCCCCGCTGAGCAGAGAGCCCAATGCAGGGCTCGATCCCAGGACCCTGGGATCACGACCAGAGCCAGAAGCAGAGGCTTTAACCCACTGAGCCACCCTGGCGCCCCTAATTATTATTTTTTAAAGATCTTATTTATTTGTCAGAGAGAAAGAGAGAGAGAGAGCGAGTGCACAAGCTGAAGGAACAATAGGCAGAGAGAGAAGCAGGCTTCCTGCTGAACAAGGAGCCTGCAGCGGGACTTGACCCTAGGACCCTGGGATTATGACCTGAGCTGCAGGCAGACACTTAACTGACTTAGCCACCTAGGCATCCTTAATATTATTATTTTATTTTTGCTTGCAGTTTTAGAAAATTTAGGCCTTTTAAAATATACTGTGCTTGCAATTTGCTTTTTTAAAAATTTAATGAAATCTCAGGTTTTTCCATGTTTTTAAATAATAGTTTTTTTTTTTTAACGATTTTATTTATTTATTTGAGAGAATATGAGCGGGGTGGGGGGCAAAGGGAGAGGGTGGAAACAAACTCCCTGCTAAGCAGGAAGCCTGACCCAGGCTCTGTTTCAGGACCCCGAGATCATGACCTGAGCTGAAGGCAGACCCCTAATTGACTGAACCACCCAGACATCCCAAAGTTTGTAAATACTTGTTTAATAGTTTTATTGTTTTCCACTATATAAACAGCCCTTAATTTAGTCACTTATCATTTAGTGGCAGGTGCCAAGTGTGTTTCTCTTTCTTTTCTGATGTTACAATAATTGGGACAAGTAATGTTCCTCTGTACATTTGCTTTACAGATATATAACTATGTGAGTGTAGAATAAACTCTTAGCAGTGCAGTTGCTGGGCTCAGTTTTATTCGGATTCTGAGGCCAAGCTTTTAGGAGATGTATTGCTCTTAGAAAACTTTTAATTTTGCACCTTAATTATTAATAGATTTCTTTTAAAGCAGGAGATAAGAGAAGAAATATGATCCATATCTTAATATTTTTTGTTTGCTTCCTCCGATGCTTAGAGGAAGAATTAAATAGTTAGGGGCTGTAAGAAAGGAACAAGTTAAATTCTAGGGCCTTTTGTCCTAGACTTTAATTATTAAAGTTTACCAAAACCTTGTCAAGATAAATTGTTCTGAATTGGAAAAAAAAAAAGAATTAATAAAAATAGCTCCTCCTTGCCCCTGTGCAATTCTGTAAGCTTTGGGTCTAATAATCTTATTCCTTCCACAGATCGAGTTATACAAAAAGACAAAGGCCCATATTATACACACCTTGGGGCAGGACCAAGTGTTGCTGCTGTCAGGGAAATCATGGAGAATAGGTGAGGAAATTCCCTTCCCTGTTAAAAATCATTCATTATTGTGCACCTGACTCAATGCAGAGACTATCTCTGGGAACAAATGAGAAGTGAATGGAAAGCCTTCAGGAGTATAAGTTGGATGTTTCTCAGGGCCCAGGAAGACTGTAGTGTCCTGGTGTCCCCACTAAGTCACAAAGCAAGGCTGTCTTTGTTAAATCCAGAAACACTTATTTTTATATCCTTGTATAATGGTAGAAGTAGTTAAAATTACCTCCAACCGCACTGCATTCACATTCCTTAATGCTTATCTTGGAGCCAGTCCTTTTTTAAACAAGTGATCTCTAAGGATAAGTAAGGAGAATGGGCTAACAAATAAAAATATCTGCCACACAAATGTAAATTTTGAACAAATGTAAATTTTAACAAACAGGGTGTTGGGTTTTATGTACTTCTGTAAGCCTGTATCTCCTGTACCTTAAGATATTAAAAGGGTATATCTCAATTAATTGCAGTTATTTTCCCTTCACTGTGTTTTGTACTCAGGTATGGTCAAAAAGGAAATGCAGTAAGGATAGAAATTGTAGTGTACACGGGAAAAGAAGGAAAAAGCTCTCATGGGTGTCCAATTGCTAAGTGGGTAAGTATTTTGTACTTACACGTTTTTCAAAAATGAGTTTATTCCACATATAAAATCAACCAGTTTATTTTCCCTGAAAATGTGGACTAGAGAAGTATCCACTCTCATTATTCCCTGGGAAATAATAAGGCAGTTAACTATCTTGGCCTGGGTTTTTTATAAACAGAAGTTCACAGTTACTACCAAGTTGATCTTCATCTCCCTAAGGTCACCACTTTTACCAGTATCTTGTGTACTTTCCAGGATCTTTTAATGCACTTATAACTGGATAGCATAAGTAAATGGTACTAAACTGAACATACTGTTTCCTAACTTTTATCTGTTTCTGTATTTTGTGATTATTTCCAAATCATTATCCACAGAAGCACCTTAATGAGGGTCATATGATTCTGAAAGCAAAACTAAATTTTTTATGACATGCTCCCAAAACAGTTTCCATAAATACTTTGAGTTTTCTAAACATAGAGAACCATAAGAAGAACTGGATTCTGCTTCTTTAGGAAGTTGTCATGTGGAAAACAAGTTCATAGCCAAATGTGTATTTCCAGTAGGATATTCATATCCACAAGGATATTAACCAGTTGATTTGGAATTTTTGATCGTAGACTCATTTGAGATCCCTATTCCATCATTTTTTATTAATGATGATGATGTAAAAAAAAATTTTTTTTAGTAGTGATGATGGTAACAATGGTAATAAAGTAATAGCAACTACATTTTATTACGTATCAGACACTGTTAAGAACTTGACATACATTGCTTCATAAATCCTTCTACAAGGACTCCGTTGGGTTTTTGAATAAGGGAAAGATCATTATTTTCATATCTCTTCTGGAGCAAAACAGTAAATGCAAAACAGAGGTAGGATTTAAATTCATGTATTCATTCCTAAAGCAAGACAATTGCCACACCTATAGCTACTCTAGTACCAGACCATTCGTCTTAGTTACTTTTCCAGCTTTGGAAGGTGACCACAGTTACAAGCACAAAGAGCTACACAATGAGTACTAAATACTTTAGAATGCTTCGTTTATTCAACCTAGATCTAAGTCTAGTCTTGTCAAAATACACATGAGCTCAAAGATCTGGATCTTACCTCGTTTAGCTACCTTACATAGAGTAAAGTGCACAAATCATAAACGAATGTATCAGGGTTATTCTTCATATGTGTAACACTATACGGTGAAGGATATAATCATTTCAGACACCCAGACGGCTCCCTCGTGGTCCTTCCCAAGCCATGAGTCCACATAATAGAAACTACTATTTTGACATTAATCTCCATTATGTTTGTTTTTGTTCGAATGAACTTCATATAACTAGAATCATATAGCATATGTTCTCTCGTATCTGTCTCCTTTCACTCAATGTTTGTAGAACTTGGATTTAATGCCTGGAGCTCCAACAGCCACCTGGAAGCCTAAATTGACTTGATAGTGGGAGATAACGTACTAAGATAGTGGGAAGAAATATAGGACCCCAAATTCTTGGTAATACCAATGGAGCTGCCATACCAACCACAGCCCTTCTTAAATCTGAATTTCTTTAACGTGAGAGAGGAAAAAAAATTTTTTCTTTCTACTTACTTATTTTTTTTACTTTTTTAAAACCTGTTATTTGCGGGTTTTCTGTTACATGAAATAGAATCAATTACCAACTAAGATAAACTGCCTTCAATTTATTACAATGTGGGTGACTTTTAGAAGGAAAAAAAACATTTTGGAATGAGAAAAATAAATGAAGAAACTGTGCTTATTGAATACTTTTTTTTATTGATTGCCAGGATTTAGGCTAGGTATTGGGGATGCAAACATGAATTAAAACCTACCGGACATTTCATTTTATAGACGGAAAGAAATTGGCCCAGAGGTTTGCTGAGAACAGTTTGCTTTACCCTCCAGGGACACAGAATGTTTGCTGGGGTCACCTTGCTTCTCAAGAACTAAATAAAATTTCCTTAAAATGCTTCACAACTAGTTTTGAACTATTGTTTCCTCATTTCATGGATCAGTCTCTTGTCCTGTCATACACTGATTTTCATTCTGTGTTAACTCAGCTATGAAGATACATCCTTTACTCAGTCCCCACAAAACACTCCTATCAGTCAGACTCTATATGTAATAGTTTGGATGAAGAGATACCTAAACAATGACCAGAGTGTTTATTTTTTGTTTTATTCACTCTTCTGAAAAATAATATGGCTTATTCAGAGCACTTTAAAGTAGGAAATAATGTACACATTGCCCATTTTCCTATTGGATTTTTAAATCTTCTATTGACTTTATGGGAGCCCCTTTAGGAAATTGACATTCATGATAAAAGTTGCAGATAGATTTCCAGTTTGTCATTGTTTTTAACATCTAGGTTTTTAAAATTACATTTTACATTAAAAATATTGTTTAAGTTGAGAAAAAAATTTTAAAGATGAAAAACATTTTTCATCTGCTCTTTTATGATTTTAGTATATTGTGTCTTAATTAGAAAAATCTACCAGTTCTCGCTTATAAATCTTCCATTTTCTTTCTGTTGTATTTTAATGTCATTTTTCTGCATTTAACTATTTTATTCACTTTGTGTGTGTAGAATATTGGTAATAACTTATATTTTTTCAGATGACTACCCAGCCATCCAACACCACTTACTTAATTGTCCATCTTTTCTCTGCTGATCTGTATTTGTTTATGTTAGTATTCAGTTCTGTTATCCCAGTGTTAAGTGTCTCCTGTATAAGCATCCAATAACTAATTATTTAGGTTTTATGTTTTTATATCTGATAGAGGTAATTCCTCCTTTTAATTTTTAGAAATTTCTTGACTTTTCTTGACTTATTTTTCTGTAAGTTAATAATCATCTTGTCTAATTGCAAGAATAAAGCCTTATTGGTATTATTAGTGGAACCATATTCCACAGAAAATTTGGGGAATTGAATTCTCTTTGATGTTTGGTCTTTCTATCCTAGATAGTATATTTTCTATTGGCTAAGGCCTTCTTTTGTCCTTCAGAGGTGTTTTTGTTGTCGTTGTTTTTTGGTTTTTTTTTGTTGTTGTTGTTCGTTTTTTTAAGGAATTTCTACACTCAATATGTAGAGGACTCCAAACCCCGAGATCAGTAGTCACATGTTCCATCAACTGGGTCAGCCTCATGCCCCTCCTTCAGAGGTGTCTTGAAGTTTTGTTCCTAGAATTTAGATGTTTCTGTTTTTTCAGTTTATTTTTCTTGTGTATTGGAAGTACAGTCAAGGGGCGCCTGTATGGCTCAGTCAGTTAAGTGTCTGCCTTCGGCTCTGGTCAGGATCCCAGAATCCTGCTCCCTGTGTTGGGCTCCCTGTTCAGCGGGGAGCTTGCTTCTCCCTCGTCCTCGACCTCTCTCCCTGCTTGTGCTCTCTCTCTTTCTTTCTCTAACAAATAAATACAAATCGAAAAAAAAGAGAAAAGAAGTACAATCATGTAGTCTGTAGTGACAAGTTTATATTCTCCTTTCCAAATTTTGTGTTATTAACTTCTTTCTTTCAGTTAATGCAGATAGTCAAACAGACTAACTCCAGCTTTATATGGCTTTGAATGTGGCCTCCTTATCTTGTTCCTCTGTTTAATGGGAATTTTCCGGGGTGTTCTCATGATCAGGTCATCAGGGAAGGCTTCTCTGGGGAGGGGACATTTAAGCTGTGAACTGAGGGACAAAAAGGAGCCAAGAATGCCAGAAATCTCTCCAGAAGGCAAGGAAGAGCATTCCTAAGCAGAGAAAACAGCAAATACAAAAGTAAAAAAGAGATTATAGTCTTAATCTCAGAGGAGTCCTGTGATTTTAAGTAGGTGGAGAGTAGAACCAGGTGAGGGTAAAAAGGTGTAGGCAGAAGCTAGAGCATGAGTGCACTAATACAAGTGAAAGATCCCCCCGGGGCTCCAAGCACCCCGGAATGGACCCCTTCTCAGGAGGAGACCCCCGGACCCAAAAACCGAGCCGAGTCCACTGGTCAGATGCAAACAGCACGAGGTTTATTGAGTAGACACAGGTACCTGCGGGCGGTCAAGTCTTAGGAGGACTCGCGCGCCAGCCCTTAGTTCAGGGCCTTTTTATGGGGTTTGGGGAAGCGAAAGCATACGTACAGAAGCGGAAGCATGGTTACAAAGTTTTCATTGGCTGGTTTGAATGTAAAGGCATACTTGGCGCGCGGGAATACCCCTGATTGGTTCGCTCAGCATCCTTCATTTACATAGTGGGAAGTTACTTTCATTGGTCGTTAACAAAAGGGAAACAGACAGTATTGGCTAGATTTCAATCCTTCATTAGCATGTAGACTGACCATCGGCATTGGCCAGACTACAATCCCTTATTAGCATGTAGACTGACCTTTCAACATTCCTTGTAGTATCTTATCACTTTTTACAACATGGGAGGAATGTTTAAGGGAGTGGGAGAAGGGGGTGTTGGCTAAGCAAAGAGAAGGGGGAAGGAGGGGGAAAGGGAGGGAGAAAACCCTTTTCACAAGGAGTTTAGGTTTTAGTCAATGAACATGAAACCTTGAAGCACTTTAGTTAGGGAGATGTTCTCTATCTGGTTCAGGTTTTATAAAGAGCCTTCTAAGGAATTAACACAATTTGTTATCTGTTGCTGCTTAACAAGTACTCAAATGATAAACATCTCAGTTTTTGTGGTCAAGAATCTGAAAGCTGGGCACCTGGCTGGCTCATTCAGCTTTTTTTTTTTTTAAAGATTTTATTTATTTACTTGACACAGGAAAGAGATCACAAGAGGCAGAGAGGCAGGCAGAGACAGAAAGGAGGAAGGAAGCAGTCTCTCTGTGGAGCAGAAAGCCCAACGTGGGGCTCGATCCCAGGACTCCAGGATCATGACCTGAGCCGAAGGCAGAGGCTTTAACCCACTGAGCCACCCAGGCGCCCCTCAGCTTTTTTTTTTTTTTTTTTTTAGATTTATTTATTTGAGTGAGACAGCGAGCACAGGAGCAGGGACTGGGGGTGGGGGGAGCAGAGGGAAAGAACCTCACGCAAACTCCCCGCTGAGTGCAGAGCCAAATCAAGGCTTAATCTCACAACCTGAGCAAGAATCAAGATAAACTGGGAGTCTGTTGCTTAACCCTCTGAGCCACCGAGGCACCCCTGCACATGTGATGCTTAGTTTTTATTTCTTTTTATTATTTGACAGAAAGAGACACAGTGAGAGGGGGGACACAAGCAGGGGGAGTGGGAGAGGGAGAAGCAGGCTTCCCGCTGAGCAGGGAGCCCAATGAGGGGCTTGATCCCAGGAAGCTGGGATCCTGAAGGCAGACGCTTAATGACTGAATCATCAGTCGCCCCCAGCGTAGGAAGTTCTATGCAAGGGTGTAAATACGAGGTGGTGGCGGTCCCTGGGGACATCTTGGAGATGCCTAACACAATTCCATCTCTCCAATTCACTAAAAATATTAATATGTTAAGGACACTGCATTAGCATCATACAATATACCTATCTCAGTTTTGCCAGTGTATCTCATATTTGGGGCTCCTGCTTGGTGCAGTTTTGTTGAGGGTCTGTCTGCCTTCCGCTCCGGTCCGGAGTGATCCTGGGATGCTGGATTTGGGCCCGCCGGCAGGCTTTCTGCTCAGCTCTCTGTCTCATTCTCTCTGGCTCTCAAATAAATAAACAAAATCTTCATAAAAATCAATATATATAATATTTAACATATATCTAATCTATCTGACTCGGTCCTATTTTTTTCTAAAGAGTAAGTCCTTTGTGTATCTTTATTCACAAAATAATGCTATTATAGTATTAACATTTTCCATTATGTCAACAGACATAATCAACAGAAAAGTTCATACAATATATAAATGTACAGCTTACCAGGGCGCCTGGGTGGCTCAGTGGGATAAAGCCTCTGCTTTAGGCTCGGGTCTTGATCCCAGGGTCCTGGAATCGAGCCCCTGCATCGGGCTCTCTGATCAGCAGGGAGCCTGTTTCCCTCTCTCTCTCTGCCTGCCTCTCTGCCTGGCTCTCTGCCTACCTGTGATCTCTGTCAAATAAATAAAATCTTTAAAGATAAATAAATAAATGTACAGCTTACCTATAATTATACAGAAAATACTCATGAAGCAACTACCCAGGTCAAAAATGGAGTATTCTTAGATACCCAGAAGCCCTGAGAACCTCCCATCCTGACTTTTGTGGTAATTTTCTAGGTTTGGGAGCACCTGGGTAGCTCAGTCAGTTAAGGTTCTGACTCATGGTTTTGGCTCAGGTCACGATCTTGTGGGTTGTGGGATGCAGCCCTGTGTTGGGCTCTATGCTTAGTCTGCTTGGGATTTTCTCTCTTTCCTATCCCTCTACTCCTCCCCCTGCTCACATATGCCCATGTTCTCTCTCTCTCTTTCTCTCAAATAAATAAATAACCTTAAAAAAGTGTTTTTCTTGCTTTTTCCCTCCACTTACATGCTTCTCAACAGTATTGTATTTTGTTGTGCATCATTCTTTTCTATCTTGCTTTTATATAGTACCTACAGCATTTGCTGAAATAAAGAGCAGAGATTGATTCTCAATATCTGGCCTTGATAGTTGACATAGGTTGATTAATCTGTATCTGTTAATTCTGAATCCTTTACTTTCTTGTCCATTAAGTATCAAAGGGTAAAAATTTCCTTACAGTGTGGCAGCTGGCTCTCCCTACAGTAAGTGATCCCAAAGAGAGTAAGGTAGCTTGGGATAAGCAGTGGGATTTTGGAGAATTCTTCCTTCCTGCCTTTCAGACCTTCTCTTATGTAGTAATAATTACACCAGTAGAATTTAGTGTATACCTCTTTTTTTTTTTTATGAAGACAATATGAAATCTATAGTCAGATTTTGGTAGCAACTTTCTGTCGCTATTATTAAGTTTTGTGTTTTGTTTTTTATTTTTAATTTGACAAAGAAAGATCACAAGTAGGTGGAGAGGCAGGCAGAGAGAGAGGGGGAAGCAGGCTCCCTGCTGAGCAGAGAGCCGGATGCGGGGCTGGATCCCAGGACCCTGAGATCATGACCTGAGCTGAAGGCAGCGGCTTTAAACCACTGAGCCACCCAGGCGCTCCAAGTCCTCAAGGTTTCTTGGGCAGAAAAAAGTATTTAGCATTTTCCATGACACAGCAGTAGCAGAATTACTTTCTTATTTTCCCTTTTGCATTATTTCTTTCAGAATAAATAGAACATTTCAATATGTTGTGATATATATCTGGCACTTTTCACAAATAGAAAACAATTCAGAGACAAGGAATGATGTAAAGCACAGTTGCTAAGCAACTTAATGAAAATTTTGATATCTGCTAGTGACAAGTCAGAAGTATAATCTTGATTTATAAAACACCAAGAATTTATTTCCTGTATCTGTGAAAAAGCTAGGTGTCCTACATGATTATATGTTAGAAAAATAAAAATATTCATCAAACTTTATTTTTTGCAAACTTTCCAAGTTATTTAAAATATTCATATGTGGGACGCCTGGGTGGCTCAGTTGGTTGAGTTGCTGCCTTCGGCTCGTGATCCCAGGGTCCTGGGATCAAGTACCGAGTGGGGCTCCTTGCTCAGCAGGGAACCTGTTTCTCCCTTTCCCTCTGCCTCTGCATGCCACTCTGCCTGTGCTCGTTCCCTCTGACAAATAAATAAATAAAATCTTAAAAACAAACAAACAACAACAACAAAAATAAAACAGGTATATATATATATATATATATATATATATATATATATATTCATATGTTTGTTGCTAGTGCCCGAAGCACTGCCCAGCACATCGTCAACACTGAATAATTTTTTATGAGTGAAGGAATATAGAGCATAAGTAAAACTGCTTTAGAATATTGATTGTTCTGGGGCACCTGGGTGGCTCAGTTGGTTGGGCGACTGCCTTCGGCTCCTGTCACCATCCTAGAGGCCCAGGATTCAGTCCCACATCGGGCTCCCTGCTCAGCGGGGAGTCTGCTTCTCCCTCTGACCTCTCCCTCTAATTCTCATTCTTTCTCTCTCAAATAAATAAATAAAATATTTTTAAAAACATAGAATATTGAATGTTTTAAATTTGAGTTGGTATCTTGGAATAGTTTTGCTGTGGTTTTCACTGTTAGCTCTTTTCTGAGGAAGGCAGAACCCGGAGTATTAGAATTGATAAGGTCGTCCATCAAAAATTTGAACTTTTTGTGGAGAGAGGATTAGGTCTCCATGGTCTATATGCTTTTTAAGATTTTATAACAGATTATTTTGAATAGCACTAGAATAATTCCTATATGGATATTTTATGCAGGAATGAAGTACGGGTAGAGGAAGTAAACTGAGGAATCCAGTAAACAATTAACTAGAGGGTTGCATTGTTCCGATTTCTTTTGCATCTTGCACAGTATCTATTTGTTGTGTATTTGATATTAAGCATTAGCCTAAAATTTCTTTGGCTCTGCATGCAGGCTCACATTTGTTCACAGTGGTTGATTTCTATCCTGTTTTTATTATGCTGCACTTGGCTTCTTTTCTTGAAGGAGAGGCTTATTGCTTCTTTTTTTTAATGGTCACACACAAAAAGCCTAACAGCAAATTCGAACTGGACAGCACAACTTTCTGAGCCAGGCTCACCCTGTTCTGCCCTTGCTCTTAACACTGTTTTCTTTGCCAGGTAGTCATTAACACTCCCCCATAATTGTTGGCCTTTGGTAGATGTTTCTGACTCTTCGCTGTCACTGTAGGTCTTGTCAGGGACTAGTTATCCTGTTACTCAGTAGATTTTGGGAGAAAGGTTGTACTTTGGACGTAACGATGTAGTTTCTTGAATCCAGCAGGCTCTATTAACTCCCTATACTACTACCTCCCACTGCACGCTCTCTCTCTCTCTCTCCCACACACACACGCACACACACACACTACAATGGAGCCTCTGGGGTGGTGGCAGGAGTTGGGAGAAGATTGAAGCAGTAGGCTCCCCGGATGGCTCCCATGCCTGATCAATTCTCACCAGGAATTAGTTGGTAGGTTCTCCTCTGTAGGACTATATATTGGTCCGTAGAACAGGTGTGGCACTGAACATCTACAATTTATACAAGTGAATATTTTGTTGCCTCCTCTGGTCTGAGGTGATCAGAATTTTGGAAAAGGAGTAACCAAGTATCCAAAAGCTTTCGAACGAGCTTGCCTGGATTTATACATGTGTATGATCTTTCCCTTGATGGTTCCTTTGTTCCAAGATTCTGCTTTAAATGTCTTTGGGCTGCATTTTTGTTTTGTTTTATGTGATGAAATGAGTGTGTGTGTGTGATGAAATATAGGTGTGGGGGGGGTTAAATGATAAATAATCAATGGGTCTTTTGGCTGGCCACCATCATTTTCTGTTGAAAGTATGGCTCTACTTTGTCTCCCACATGATTATTTGATATACTCAAAAATGCATTCCAGTATACTTAACCTACAGTGCTAAATTAGTTTCAGGTGTACCATGCAGTGATTGAAATACTCTATGTATTACCCAGTGCCCATCAAGATAAGTGGACTCTTAATCCCCCCTCACCTAGTTTACCCATCCCTCCACTTACCTCCTCTCTGGTAACCGTCAGTTTGTTCTCTATAGTCAGAGTCTGCTTTGGGGGTTGCCTTTTTTTTTCTTTGTTCACTTGTTTTATTTCTGAAATTCCACATATGAATGAAATCACATATTTGTCTTTCTCTGACTAATTTCACTTAGCATTATGCTCTCCAGCTCATTCCATGTTGTTGCAAATGGCCAGATTTCATTCTGTTTTATGGCTGAAGAATATTCTGGTGTGTGTATACACACATCTTTATCCATTCATCTATCAACAGACACTTGGGCTGCTTCCATAATTTGGCTTTTACAAATAATGCAGTAGGGCGCCTGGGTGGCTCAGTGGGTTAAGCCACTGCCTTCGGCTCAGGTCATGATCTCAGGGTCCTGGGATCGAGTCCCGCATCGGGCTCTCTGCTCAGCAGAGAGCGTGCTTCCCTCTCTCTCTCTCTGCCTGCCTCTCTGCCTACTTGTGATTTCTCTCTGTCAAATAAATAAATAAAATCTTTAAAAAAAAAAAAACAAATAATGCAGTAAACATAGGGGTGCATATAACTTTTTGAATTAGTGTTTTCATATTCTTTGGATAAATACCCAGTAGTGGAATGACCGCATCAGACGGTATTTCTATTTTTCATATTTTGAGCAACCTCCATACTGTTTGTACACACTAGCCGCAGGCGTTTATGTTTCCACCAGCAGTGCACAAGGGTTCCTTTTTCTCCACATCCTTGCCACCACTTGTTTCTTGTGTTTTTTAATTTTAGTCACAGACGGTTGTAAGGTGATACCTCATTGTAGTTTTGATTTGCATTTCCCTGTTGAGTGATGTTGAGAATCTTTTCATGTGTCTGTTGACCATTGTATGTCTTTGGAGAAATGTCTGTTCATGTCTTCTGTCCATTTTTTAATTGGATTATTTGGTTTTTGCATGTTGTTATATCAGCTCTTTATATGTTTTGGATAATAACCCTTTATGGGACATGTCATTTGCAAGGATCTTTTCTCATTCAGTAGGTTGTCTTTTCGTTTTGTTGATTCTTTCCTTTGCATAAAAATCTGTTACTTTTGGGGTGCCTGGGTGGCTCAGTCCTTAAGTGTCTGCCTTGGGCTTGGTTCATGATCCCAGGGTCCTGGGATCAAGCCCGGCATTGGGCTCCCTGCTCAGTGGGAAGCCTGCTTCTCGCTCTCCCACTCCCCCTGCTTGTGTCCCCTCTCTTGCTGTGTCTTTCTCTGTCAAATAAAAAAAAATTAAATAAAAATTTATTACTTTCGGGGCCACCTGGGTGGCTTAGTTGGTTAAGTGTCGCAAATTTTGATTTGGGCTCAGCTCATGATCTCAGGGTTGTAAGATTGATCCCTACTGGGCGTGTGGTCGACTTAGGATTCTCTCTCTCCCACTGCTCCACCCCTCAATAAACAGATAAAGAAAGAAATACAAATTTATTACTTTGGAATTTTGAAATCCATCTTAAATTTACCCTCTGAGATAATGATGTTTAGCAACTTCCATTATATACAAACTAAGTTTTGGTGTTAAAACTTCCAATGACCAGTGATAAGACAACTGCTGAAGGATGTTGAGCAAAGAAGTGACAGGGTCAATACTACTTAATGGGAAATGTATTTATTCTACAACTTTATTAATTTCAGTAGAAGCTTATTTGATTAAATAAGCATGGGGTTTGGGAGCAGAATCTACTCAAGATCATTTCCTCCTCCTTACACACTAAAATGGAAATCGCGTGTGGTTTAGATGCAGCATTAGAAATTATAAAGAAGGCATCTGAGAACCCCCTTAACTCTTAAAAAAGGTAACCAGGGGCGCCTGGGTGGCTCAGTGGGTTAAGCCTCTGCCTTGGGCTCAGGTCATGATCTCAGGATCCTGGAATTGAACCCTTCATCGGGCTCTCAGCTCAGCAGGGAGCCTACTTTCCCCTCTCTCTCTGCCTGCTTGTGATCTCTGTCTGTCAAATAAATAAATAAAATCTTCAAAAAAAAACAAAGTTAACCAAAAATGGACTCTTAGAGATTCTTTGCTTATGATACTTACGTTAACTATAAACTTTTAGTTAATGTTAGTTCTTCAAAAACAGATTTATATATATATGTACGCGTATCCAATAGTGTAATCTTTTACATCATTGTCCACCTAGTAAGTAAAAATTGATATCGTGAATGAACTTGCATTTTAACTAGTAAAGTTTAGGTTTTAAAAAAAAATATTTAGGGACGCCTGGGTAGCTCAGTGGGTTAAAACGCTGCCTTTGGTTCATATCATGATCCCAGGATTCTGGGATCGAGTCCCGCATCTGGCTCCTTGCTCAGCAGGGAGCCTGCTTCTCTCTCTGCCTCCCTGCCTGTTCTCTTTCTTCTTCTCTCTGACAAATAAATAAATAAATAAAATCTTTTAAAAAATGTATTTATTAACCATTTGTGTTTCTTTCATGAAGTCAATTTTCATAACCATTTTTTTGTTTTATGTTACCTTTTTTGTAAATAGAACGTCTATTAAATCGTTTGCCATTGTTTAATTCTAGATTTTCTTATAGTCTTAGTGCTTGATTGTTATCTTTGTACAGACGTTTGAAATTCTTAGCAGGTCAAATCTATGTCACTGTATACCTTCAGTCTTTCTTGTTGGCACAGGAGCCTATCCTCATTCTAACTATTATAAAAAATAGTGTCTCCCGTGCCTTCGTAATTTTATGTATAGATCCAGTAGTTAATATGACATTTTTTCATTGATTTAAAATTCCACTTTATTTTCTACATGTAATTTTTGTTGACATTGCTCATTTACCCATCTAAATCTGAATGTAGATTTGCCTCCCCTCGTAGAAACCTGTCTTGGTCTTTGAATTCCTTCTTTCTATGCCCTAAAGCTGTGAAAACATTGTTATCTTATGTTTGCCTCTTGAGAAATCATAACAGTAATTTTGTTTTTCAGGACAGTCTTCTCTGTCCACCAGTTTTGTTTTAAGCTGGTTTTGTTTTAAGATTTTATTTATTTGAGAGAGTGAGAAAGAGAGCATGAACAGGGGGAGGAGTAGAGGGACAAACAGACTCCCAGCCGAGCTTGGGGGCCCAACTCAGGGGCTCCATCCCAGGACCCTGGGGTTATGACCTGAGCCGATGTCAGATACTCAGCTGACTGAGCCACCCAGGTGACCCTCTCTCCACCAATTTTTAGACACATGGTAATGAGTCGCTCTAAACCCCCCTATATCAAAGGTTGTATAGAATATCCTAGGTGATTGCTCTTGATCCTGGCCTAACCTTCCTTAAGAGCATCCCATGGGGAATTTCAATAGGTTCTCTCATCTGGACCAGATTCTCCGAAAATAAGTTTAATATGTACTTTTCAGAGCTACTCATAAATAGGCTGTTGCGGCAGAATAATTTATAACCAGAGGTAAAAGAATTCTGACATAGATTTGCTAGGAAATCTTTTCCTAATGATCATCAGACTGATCTATCTTCTTTCTTTACCCTGTCTCTGAAAGTACTAGCCCAATGATCAACCAGTTCCTTAACTGTCAAAGAAAATTCTAGCTCCTCATAGCCTTTCTTCAGCAATTCATAACCAATAGTTTGGTGTGTAACTATTGGTTACACTTCGCTCTTCTGAGAAGTTCATGTGTTGCTAGGCTTCTGTAACACTGCTTTCCCCCATCCCTTCTCAGCGCTTCAGTCAGCCGGTCTGTAATCTGTCCTCTTGGGTGAGCTTATTCATGACCCTACCTCAAGCAGTCACCAGCTTGCTATTTACTGTGAAATCCTACTGCTTGCTTGCTTGAAAATAGCAATAGAGGGAACAAGGAGGAGACCAAGTGTAATGCTTGGAAGTGAGGGTCCAGGAAGGGCTTTGGGAAAATACTTACTGGCGCTTGAGCTACATCTTGTACACACAGCATGCGTCATGTTAATGACAGAGATCCCAGAAATAGAATCAACTATGTATAATAATTTAATAAAGGAGGTTTTATAAATCACAGACGACATCTGGTATCAATACAGTTAGCAGAATTCTTCCTCAAATAATATTCTTGCCTCTGGGCGCCTGGGTGGCTCAGTGGGTTAAGCCGCTGCCTTCCGCTCAGGTCATGATCTCAGGGTCCTGGGATCGAGTCCCGCATCGGGCTCTCTGCTCAGCAGGGGCCTGCTTCCCTTCCCCTCTCTCTGCCTGCCTCTCTGCCTATTGTGATCTCTCTCTGTCAAACAAATAAATAAAATCTTAAAAAAATAATAATAATAATAATATTCTTGCCTCTTAGAGCTTGCTTTCCAGAATCTTTGCATTGCCTTTGTACTGTTTTCTGTCTAGTGGCAAACTCCTGTAGTCCGTTAAGAGGAGTCTCTTCCATGAAGCCTTCCCACTCTAAACAGAAAGACTCAGCCCTACTTTGCAGAACTTAATTCATACAGACCCCTTACAGATGTCTTCTATTATCCCCCTAACAGTATTACAATATAAAAATACATTGCTAATATTATCCCCATTAGTTGAAATGATGCTGTACATTTTGCATTTGAATTGTTTCACTTACAGTCTTACTTAATTGGCTTCCCAGATGATTACAATTTGTAGCATATCATAATTAGGCAAAATGATATCTTGCTCACCTGACAGTATTTTGGACTTGCTACTAATTGTTTATCTAAATTCACAAAATTTTTTTTAAAGATTTTATTTATTTATTCAACAGATCACAAGTAGGCAGAGAGGCAGGCAGAGAGAGAGGGGGAAGCAGGTTCCCTGCTGAGCAGAGAGCCTGATGCGGGCTTGATCCCAGGACCCCGGGATCATGATCTGAGCAAAATGAAGAGGCTTTAATCCACTGAGCAACCCAGGCACCCCTAAATTCACAAACTTTTTAGCTTAATTTACTTCAAGTATTATCTAAAACTTAATAAACAATGAATATTCATTGACCCATAGATTGACTTTAACTCAAAATAGAGAGATCTTTTATTTTGCAAAAATGTGTCCATTGTTAATTCATCGGTTTATGGATGAAAGTACTCTTTGCCCTTCTTCCTTGTTGTCTGACAGTGGTCTGTTTTTTAAATCACCCGGGTTTAGTACTTTCCATCCAGGGATTTGCTGGTGGCTTATCTCTTGACCTATGACCCCACACATCCAGTAGCTCTGTTTTGAAACTTGCCTTCCATTTCTACAGGTCACCAGCACTTGAATCCCAAGCTTGTATTGAGAATAAAATATACAATATGAAACTTGGGCCAGGACCATAGAAATATTTTTAAATAAATAATTTCAGACTTACTTAAAAAAAAAATGCAGGAATTACGTAGACTTTCTATATGCTCTTCCCTGACATTTCCCAAATGCAGCTTTTTACCAAATTAGCTTTTCTTTATTTTTCACACTCCTTCCTTCTTTCTCCTTTGTTCCTCCCTCTTCTTTTTTTTTCCTTTACACATTAATAGTAATTTGTAAACATGATGCCTTTACCCCTAAATACATTGGTGTGTGTTTTCATAAAACCATGACATTCAGGCTCAGTTGGGGGAGCATGAAACTCTTGATCTCTGGGTCATGACTTGAAACCCCACATTGGGCATAGAAATTATTTTTATTTAATTAAAAAGAATGCAGTCTTTTAAAAAAGGGCTAGGACATTGCCTTATAACCACAAAACAATTACGAAACTTTTACAAAGCTACGGGACTATTATTGATGCTGTTATAATATTATTGTCTAATCTTTAGGTCTTGTAACTAATAATTTCCTTTATGGAAAAAGAGAACATTTGGTCTTGTATCTATATTCAATCCAGGATCACTTGTTTACATTTAGCTGTTACATACCACATTTCTTAAAATTAAAACTGTACAATAAATTGTCATGAAATACCTAAGTGACTTAAAGACTTACTCAGGAAACAGGCTTGAGAAAACTCATGTTTTCTTTTTCCCTTTAATTATTGAGGTATAATTAATGTAAAACGAATTAAACACATAGAGGGGCACCTGAGTGGTTCAATGGATTGAGCATCAGACTCTTGGTTTTGGCTTAGGTCATGGTCTCAGAGTTGTGGGATGATGCCCCCTTTTGCCCTTCCAGGATAAGTGGGAATCAGCTTGGGATTCTATCTCTCCTTCTCCCTCTCTTTCTACCTTTTCCTCTCATGTGCTCTGTGTGCACATGTATAAACACACACACACACACACACACACACACACACTCACTCTCGCTCTCTCCCAAATAAATAAATCTTTTTGAAAAAATAAACACATAGGAGGCACCTGGGTGGCTCAGTTGGTTAAGCATCTTCCTTCAGCTCCGGTCATGATCCCCAGGTCCTGGTATAAAGTCCTGCATGGGGCTCCCTGCTCAGTGGGGAACCTGCTTCTCCCTCTCCCTCTGCTGCTTCCCCTGCTTGTATTTCCTCTCTCTCTCTCTCTCTCTCTCTGTTTCAAATAAATGGATAAAATCTTAAGAAAAAAAAAAAGTCAGAGAAAACTAAGAGTGGGAGAAAATATTTGCTAATCATATGTCTAATAAAGAGCTTGTAGGGGCTCCTGGCTGGTTCACTCAGTGAAACATGTGACTCTTGATCTCACTGTTGAGAGTTCAAACCCATGTTGGGTGTATAGATTACATGAAAGTTAAAAAAAAAAAATCTTAAAAAAGAAAAAAATAGAGCTTGTATGACGACTTTTTTAAAAACCTCCTGGGGTGCCTGGGTGGCTCAGTCTGTTAAGTGTCTGACTTTGGCTCAGGTCCTGATCCCAGGGTCCTGGGATCAATCCCTTAAGTCAGGCTTCCTGCTCAGTCTGGAGTCTACCTCTCCTTTCCCTCTCGTACGTGCTGCTTGCGCTCTCTGGCTCTCTCTCTATGTCAAATAAATAAATAAATAAAGTCTTTAAAAAAAAAGAAAACCTCATATCTCAATAATAAATGGACAGTCTGAACTACAAATAAACAATGTGTTTGAATAGTCCTTTTTCAAAGAAGATATACAGATGACCAATAAGCACATAGAAATATACTCAACATTGTTACTCATCAGAGAAATGGGAATCACACTCAAAATGAGATGCCTCTTTACACTACACTACAATTTATAACTGTCTATTATAAATAAAGGACATATAATAACAAGTGTTGAGGAGGGCCTAGAGAGATGGGAACCTTTTGTACATTCCTAATATGATTGTCAAATAGTCGTTCCAGTTTGGAAAACGGTCTGATGGTTACTTAAAAGAATAAACATAGGGGCACCTGGGTGGCTCAGTGGGTTAAGCCGCTGCCTTCAGCTCAGGTCATGATCTCAGGGTCCTGGGATCGAGTCCCGCATCGGGCTCTCTGCTCAGCAGGGGTCCTGCTTCCCTTCCCCTCTCTCTGCCTGCCTCTCTGCCTACTTGTGACCTCTCTCTGTCAAATAAATAAATAAAATCTTTAAAAGAAAAAAAAGAATAAACATAGTTACTATATAACCAAGCAATTCCACTCCTGGGTATGTACCCAAGAAAAACGAAAACATGTATCTACAGAATAACTTGTTATATGAATGTTCTTAGCAGCGACAGTCATAATTGCAAATTGTAGAAACAGTATAGATGGCAATCAGCCAATTAATGAATAAGTATAAATGCCATATCCATGCAATGGAATGTTACTTGGCAGTAAAAAGAAATGAAGTACTAATAAGGGCTACAAATTTGAGTGAAACATATGCAAAGTAGAAGAAGCCAGACACAAAAGTCCACAAGTTAAGAGAATTCCATTTATATAAAATGTCCCAAACTTGTAAAATCCATAGAAATAGAAAATTGTTATGGGCTGAGAAAAGGGGGAATTTGTGATGTGATTTCTAAGGATGGTGAAGAGGATGAAAATGTTCTAAATTATATAGTGAGTCAACTTGGAGTATAAATTGAATTCCATAATTTATTTACTGATTTATTTTTATTTCTTTATTTGTCTTTAGAGATAGAGTGAGCACCCGAGGAGGGTGGTGGGCAGAGGCGGAGGAGTGGGAGAGAGAATTCTAAGTAGGCTCCACACCCAGTGCAGAGCCCAGCTGGGGGCCAAGGCAGGCTCAGTCTTAGGAACCTGAGATCATGACCTAGGTCAAAATCAAGAGTCGGGACATTTATTTATTTATTTTTAAGAGTTTATTTATTTATTTATTTGACAGAGAGATAGAGGGAGATCACAAGTAAGCAGAATGGCAGGTAGAAGGAGAGAAGCAGGCTCTCTCCTGAGCAGGGAGCCTGATGCGGGGTATGATCCCAGGACCCTGGAATCATGACCTGAGCCAAAGGCAGCTGCTTAACCAACTGAGCTACCCAGGGGTCCCTGAATTCATACTTCTAAAGGATTATATTATATTTCAGTTGCTACATTATATTTCAGTTGCTCTGATAACAAATGGTATATTTTAAGATATTTTTCATTCCAACATAATCAATTTGCTATATGTTTTTAGTTAACACAATTACCAAATGAATGCATTATGTTGCGTAAGATATAACAATTTCATAATATGTAATGGAGATTATACAAATAGATATTTTTAAGTAATAGGAGTGTAGTCACAGGTATTACTCACCGAAGTTTGTATGCAACATTTACCATCTACAGAGTGACCACAAATTCAACAGTTTACAGATAAATACACCCTCCAGTTATGAGATGTGATTCTCAAGAAGAGTTTTAAAATTTGGGACATTTGTATCATTTAAAATCTTTTTTTTGAAATGAGAGTTTCATCTTATTACTAGTGTAACTACACTTTTTGAAATTTTCATAAAATGCACCCACATTGGGCTTTTGTGGTTTTTAACCATCTGTTCAACAAATATTTGATGAGCTGAGTTCTGGGCTCAGGAGCCAGGTATGCAGAAATAAAGCAAAAAGATATAAAATAGTGGTTAGTATCTGTTAGATCCTAGCTCTGTAGGGCTGCTGTAGAAAGGTTGAGAGACTTGCTACATCCTGAGGCAGTAAATTGACTAAGTGGTTTCAGACTTTTATTCTTAATTTAGGGTAAGATACACTTGTTTATTATTTTTTTTTATTTTTTAAAGATTTTATTTATTTGGCAGAGAAAGAGACAGCGAGATAGGGAATACAAGCAGGGGGAGTGGAAGAGGGAGAAGCAGGTTCCCCACAGAGCAGAGGCTTGATCCCACGACCCCGGGACCATGACCTGAGCTGACGGCAGACGCCTAAGGACTGAGCCTCCCAGGCCCACCAAGATACACTTTCTTTTTTCCAAGATACACTTTTAAAAATAAATTATAGCACTTACAATTTATTTATAATTTATAAATTTATACTTAACATAAATTGATATATGTATGTATTTATATATATATATATATAATAAGCAGAAGACTTATATAGAAGACTGTAGAAACCTTAAGTCACAGAATTTTTCTAAATTGAGCACCGTTGTGTGACCAACATCTGATATTATTAGCAGTTCAGAAGCATTCTTTTCCCACTGACCTGCTACCCACTAAAAGTAACCACTCTCCTGTCTTCTGATACTATGGGTTAATCTTGCCTGACTTTATATAAATAATCTTAAAGTAATTATTCTTTTGTCTTGTCTTCTTTCATCAAGCATTAGAATTGTAAGATTAATTCATGTTGTGTGTCGTAGCTCATTCTCTTACTGTTCTGTTAGCATAAGCAGTTAAAATGTATGGATTTATTCTTCTGGTGATTGACATTTGAGATAATTATGAATATTGTTGTCACCTTTGGGAAATAGAAGAATACATTTTTTTGTATGATGTATACCTAGAAGTGGAATTGCCGGATTACGGGGGAGGGCAGGTGTGCATCTGCATAGCTTTGGTTGATAGGAACACACAGCTTTCCAAAGTGCTTATCTCTTCTAACATTCCCGTGAGTCAGGTAGAAGTGTTCCCAGTTGCTCCACATTCTTATGAGTGCTCCACATTTTCCTTGTCATTTTAGACATTCTGTGTGGTGTGTAGTGTTGTGCCTCTTTTTGTTTTTTTAAAGACCTCTTTCATCTTTTTTTAATATAAAATGTACAGTCCCATAGTGTTATATATGTTCACATTGCTGTGAAATAGAAACCCAGAGCTGCTTCATCTTGCAAATCTGAAACTTTATACGCATTAAATAACTCTCCATTTCCCCATCACCACAGCCACTGGTAACCACCATTCTACTTTTATTTTATGAATTTGACTACTTTTGAGTAGTTCTGTAACTAGAATCATACAGATTTTCCCTTTTTTGTGTGTGACTGGCTTACTTTACGTAACATTTTCTCTTTATGATTGACCCGTGTTGAAGGATGTAACAGATTTTCCTTCCTTTTTAAGTGTGAGTAATATTCCATTATACGTATATGCCACATTTTGTTGATCCATTCATCTGTCAATGGAAATTTGAGTTATTTCCAGCTCTTGGCTACTGTGAATAGTGCTGTTACGAACATTCATGCGCAAATCCTTGTCTGAGCCCTTGCTTCCAGCTCTTTTGGATGTATACTCAGAAGTGGAATTGTTGGATCACATGGCAGTTCTGTTTTTCATTTTTTGAGGAACTTCCAAACTGTTTTCTATAGCAGTTGCACCATTTTAGAATCCCACCAGCATATGTAGTGCTTGAAAATTTTTTTACTTTGTTACATGACTAGAAATGTGGAACATATTTCACATGTTCATCATCTGTTTGATATTCTCTTGTGTTGAGCCTATTTGATTTTTTTTTTTTTTTTTGGCCAGTTTTCCTTTGTGTTTTATTACTCACTTGCAGAAATTTCTTTATGTATTTTGGGTAAAAATATTTTGCCAATTATGCATATTGTCAATATTTCCCCCACTGTATGACTTGCCTTTATAGCTTTTTAATCTATTGGTATTTAATGTTTTTGATGGACAGAGGTTCTTAATAATAATGTAATCCAGGAGGTTTTTTTTTTAATATTTTAGTTTTAAGTAATCTCTTCAACTAACATGAGGCTCAAACTTCTACCCGAGACAAAGAATCTCATCTCTACCAACTGAGCCAGTTACCCCTATAATCCAACTTCTTAACTTTTTCCTATTTAATTATTAAATATGATAATTTATTCTAAAATGGTTTTACCTGCCTCAAGGTCATGAAGATGTTTCTTTCCCAAAACTTACTGTTTTAACTTTCATGTTTAGATCAACAATATAACTCAAGCTACTTATGTGAAGTAGGGGTGACCATTCATATTTTTCCCATATGGATATCTACCTAGTAGCATTCATTGAAAAGACTACTTTTATTGCAATGTCAACTTTGTCGTAAGTCTGATGGCTATATATATGCATCTCCTGCACTCTTTATTCTATTGATCTGTTTTTCTGTCATTGCACCAATACTAAACTATAATTACTATAGCTTAACAATAGATAGTGACGATCTCATAAATTACTTTGCCTTTGTTCATTTTCTTGGCTTTTCATCTTCATTTCCATATACACTTGGGCACAAGTTTGTCAACTTCCACCCACAGCGAAATAAACTTTGATAGGGTTTTGATTGGACTTATGTCAAATCTAAGAATCCATTTGGGGAAAATTGACATGATAATAGTGTCTATTCCATGAACATGGTACTTCTCTCCATTTATTTAGGTCATCTTTAATTTCTTTTAATGTTTTTATAGTTTTCATAGGTCTTACACAGGTTTAACACTTGTCTTCCTCCATTTAGACTGCTATGAGAAAATACCAGACTGAATGGCTTCTATACAACAGAAATTTATTTCTGACAGTTCTGGAGTTTGGAAGTCTCAGATCAGGGTGCCAGCATGGTTGGGTGAGGGCCCTCTTCTCTTTGTGTTTTCACATGTTTAAAGGCATTAGGGAGTTCTGTGGTGTCTATTTGATATGAACACTCACTAATGAGAGCTTCCCCCTTATGACTTAATTATCTCCCAAAGACCCTGCTTCCTAATACCATCACAATTGGGATTCAGTATATATTATATCGATTTTGGGTGGTCACAAATATCCATACCAAGGCAATACCCAAGGTGCTTATCGAACCTTGATCTGAATTTAGAGACCCATTATGCTAATTCTCTGACATTCACTAAAGGATATTTGGAAAATCTGGGGAAAGCACAGATAACCTAATAAACAGCATTTCAGCATTTCCCGTACAAAAACCCAATCAATGTAACTTTGTTCTTTGTTCATTAACTTGTAAAGTATCTAGAAAAATTTTGCTTGGTACAATATATATCATTTTATATTTGAGCTTATTTGAAAGCAAATGTATTCTTATTTGGCTGTAAAAGGACATATAAATACAGAAAAAAATTTTAATATAAATAATTGTGTTTAGGGGGAAGGTCCTAAAGCCAACTCTACTCAAGGGATGCCTTGGTAGCAATGATTGTTAACCATCTGGAGTGACAGAAGAAAGTGATATTGGGTAACTAACATCTTAAGAAGTTTCATCTCAAGTTTATGTAATATTATTATAGCAACAAAAATGGAATCTTAATTATGCTGTTGGTTGCTCCATTTTGGTCATAGGGGTGGGCACCTTTATCATTTGCTGATTATGTACTGATTAATGTGGTCAGTATCTTTGCTCTGTAAATTTGTGATCTGTGGAGGGAGTTTTAACCAGAATTGGTTGGTTTTATGTCTTGTCAACATTTTTATGTAATTCTTTTTGTACACACTGGGACCACCGGGCAATATTAAGTACTTTTGAGGCCTTTTTAGCACCCCGTGGGTAAGATAAATCAATCACTATTCAAAATTAATTGTTGTATTTTGCATTTACCATGTCAACTGAACCACCTTAATCTTATGATAATACGGGTATGTTAAATCCTTGTGGTAGCATGGGAAAAAATCACAGAAATTGCAGGAACATTGCTCTGTATATTAATTATTCTGTATAATAAAGCCATTCACCCAAGGCAAAGATCCATAACTTTGTGCAAATGCTAAATTTCAGGCTGAAGTTGATTTTTTAAATTGGGAGTCCTTGGTTATTTGCATGTAGCTAGATTTGTCCCGTTGTGGCATTTGTGGAAGAGCAGAACAGTTAGGCTCTTTTCTAGGAGATCCTGTGTTGTCTATTTTGCATTACTGTATCAACAGTGAAATAAAACACAAACAGCTTTGTTCTACTTTTACAAATAACTACCATACCACAGACTTCTGTTCTGCTTGTTGTTTGTTTAGTCAAGTAAGCTGGGATACTCGGATGAGTTATGTGGACGCAGCTAGTCAGAAAACTGAATGTCCTAGAGGCTTCAACCCTTTCAGAAATAGTCGTGTTAAAGACCTAAAATGCAGTGACACAGAGCTTTCAAAACAATATCCATTGCACTCAACTGTAGGCTTCTTGTTTTCTATAAATAAATGCATTCTGCTTTTCCAGGTTTTAAGAAGAGGCAGCGATGAAGAGAAAGTTCTTTGTTTGGTCCGGCAACGTACGGGCCATCACTGTCCAACAGCTGTGATGGTGGTTCTCATTATGGTATGGGACGGCATTCCTCTGCCCATGGCCGACAGATTGTACACGGAGCTTACGGAAAACCTAAAGTCATACAATGGTCATCCCACAGACCGAAGATGCACGCTCAATGAAAAGTAATCAGATCTGTTTTGTACTGCTTTCCCATTCAGACCTCTGTCGTACAATATAAAATTGTTCATGAACTACCAGGATGCCTGGATGACTCAGTCGATTAAGCCACTGCCTTTGGCTCAGGTCATGATCCCAGGTCCTGGAATCCCAGAGTCCCACATCTGGCTCCGTGCTTGGCAGGGAGCCTGCTTCGGGGCCTCTGCCTGCCTGCCATTCTGCCTGCTTGTGCGCTCACTTCCTTTCTCTCTCTCTCTCTCACACACTCTCTCTCTCACTTTCTCTCTCTGACAAATAAATAAATAAAATCTTTAAAAAAATATATTCGTTAACTACCAAATATGCATATTGCAGAATTTCAGGCATTCTGAAACTGAAGAACGAGCATATATTTTAAAAAGCGAGACTTGGTTACATAGTGAGTGAAACCATTGTAGGGTGGGTCTATCTATCTATGTACTTATAATCTCTACACCCAGCATGGGACTCAAGCTCACCAGCCCCACACCAGACCCTGAGATCAAGAGTCACGGGGCTCCTCTGACTGAGCCAACCAGGTACCCTTAGAGAGTATTCTTTTTCTGCTTCCCTCTTTGATGCCTGATCCCACTCACCCAGTGTCTGGAAGAGAGGAATTTTTCCAGAAATGAAAAGCTCCTCCATAGAGAATTGTACCATATTCCCAACAATGTAAGAACATATGTTTTCCTACCACCTTGCTGGGAATGTGATGTCAAACTTCAGGTTTTGCCTTTTTAGTAGGTGATAAGTGCCATTTTTCATGTTAGGAATGTGTGGTTAAGATTGCCTTTCTAGGTGGGGGTACTTATAGTTCAGTTGTCTGTTAATTGTTCTAGCCCTTGTTTCTAAAGGATTGCTGCTGCTTTTATATATTGGAGCTCTTCACACTTTGCTGTATAATATCTAAACATTTTTGCCAGTTTGATATTTGTCTTTCTACTTCTGCTATGTTATTTTTTTTTTAAGATTTTATTTATTTATTTGACAGAGAGAGAGATCACAAGTAGGCAGTAGGCAGTAGGCAGTGAGGCAGGTGGAGAGAGAGGGGAGGAAGCAGGCTTCCTGCTGAGCAGAGAGCGTGATGCGGGGCTCGATCCCAGGACCCCGGGATCATGACCTGAGCCGAAGGCAGCGGCTTAACCCACTGAGCCACCCAGGCACCCTTGCTGTGTTATCTTTTGCAGAAGTTTTCCATTTTTATTATTTTTTATTTTTTAAGTAATCTCCACATCCATGGGGCTCAGATTTATGACCCTGGGATCATGACCTGAGCCAGAGGCAGAGGCTTTAACCTATTGAGTGACCCAGGTGCCCCTCCAATGACATTTTTAATGAGATTTCATTAAATTAACTTACTATGATATTGAATCTTCCTATTCCATAACATGGTTTTTCTTTCCATTTGTTCAAGCTTGCTTTTGTGTCCTTCAGGATTGTTTTGTGGTGTTTTCTTCATACGTGTCTTTTTAAAAGAAATCTCATTATACTGGGGTGCCTGGCTGGCTCAGTTGGTGGAGTGTGCAACTCTTGATCTTGGGTTCTGAGTTCAAGCCACGTGGTCAAGGTAGAGATTACTGAAAACATAAAAATCTTTTTGGGTGCCTGGGTTGCTCAGTAGGTTAAGCGTCCGACTCTTCCAGGTCAGGTCATGAGATCAAGCCCTGCATTGGGCTCCACACGGAACATGGGCCCTGCTTGAGAATCTCTCCTCCCTCTAACCCTTCCCCTGCTTATGCTTGCTCTCCGTGTGTCTCTCTCTTTCTAAAATAAATAAATAAATAAATAAATAAAATCTTTGCTAGAAAAATTAAAAATCTTTAAAAACAGAAATATCATTATATATATAAAATATAAACATAATATGTATTGCCCCCTCTCTGATCACCACACAATTAATTTGCATACCTTAAGAGAATTCCTTTATTGCTTATGTCATGATTTCATTACACTCCCCTTATCTTTACAATGCTAGTAATATACAAACTATTTTTAATGTCTGCTAATTCTTTTGTATATAGATTCCGTTATCATAATAACTCTTGTATGAAGACTCTGCTTTGAAGGATATATATATATATATATATATAGTCTTATTTAATCTTCCCAAGAATCCAACAACATGAGTTTTATTCTATTTCACTCAATGTAGATCTAGCATACCTATTTATTTATTTATTTATTTGACAGAGAGAGAGAGAGAGAGATAAGTAGGCAGAAAGGCAGGTGGGGGTGGGGTAAGCAGACTCCCTGCTGAGCAGAGAGCCAGATGTGGGGCTTGATCCCAGGACCCTGAGACCATGACCTGAGCCGAAGGCAGAGGCTTAACCCACTGAGCCACCCAGGCGCCCCCATACCTTTTTAATTTTTAAGTAATCTCTATGCCCAATGTGGGGTTCAGTCTCATGACCCCAAAATAAAGTCTTGTGCTCTACTGACTGAACCAGTCAGGGATGCCTCTAGCATATCTTTATGTTTTTGTTTTTGTTTTTAAAGATTCTTGTAAGGGTTCCAGACTGGCTCATCAATCAGTAGAGCATGTGACTCCTGATCTCAGGGCTGTGAGTTCAAGTCCTATACTGAGTGTGGAGTCTAGTTAAGAAATAAATAAATATTCTTACTGACAGAATATATGCAAGAATCCTTCAGTGAACACTTTTATACCTCATAGATTTCATCATCACTAAATGTAACATTTGCATTTATATACAAAGCCATACATACACACAAACATATATTATTGTTGATTTTTTTTTAAGATTTTTATTTATTTATTTGAGAGACAGAGATCACAAGTAGGCAGAGAAGCAGGCAGAGAGAGAGGAGGAAGCAGGCTCCCTGCAGAGCAGAGAGCCCAATGCGGGCCTCGATCCCAGGACCCTGAGATCATGACCTAAGCCGAAGGCAGAGGCTTTTACCCACTGAGCCACCCAGGCGCCCTTATTGTTGATTTTTAAAAGTTTTTTCGCTCTGGATTGTTAGGTAGTTGCAGGCTTTATGCCTTTTTCCTGAAAATAATACTTCAGAAGGTATATTCTAAGAATGAGGACATTCACTTACATAACACCAGTCAAATTATCAAAATAACAAAATTCGTTAAAATGCTATTATCTAATATATCTGAATATTTTCCAGTTATGTACTTTACAGGGGCACCTGGTGGCTTAGTCAGTTAAATGTCTGCCTTCTGCTCAGGTCATGATCCTAGGGTCCTGGGACCAAGCCCTGCATTGGGCTCCCTGCTCAGTGGGGAGTCTGCTTCTCTCTCCCTATGCACTCCCCCTACTTGGATGGTCTCTTGATTCTTATCTCTTGCCTGGTCTTTCTTGGCACGGATTTTTTTTTTTTTTTTTAAAGATTTTATTTATTTATTTGAGAGAAAGACAGTGAGAGAGAGCATGAGCGAGGAGAAGGTCAGAGGGAGAAGCAGACTCCCCATAGAGCTGGGAGCCCGATGCGGGACGGATCATGACCTGAGCCAAAGGCAGTCGTCCAACCAACTGAGCCACCCAGGGGTCCCGGCACTGATTGTTTTTTTTTTTAAGGTGTTTTAAGGTGTTTTTATTTATTTGAGAGAGCATGGGGAGGGGCACAGGGAGAGAATCTCAACTCCCCACTGAGTGCTGAGATCTCGAACCAGCAGAAATCCAAGAGTCAGATGCTTAACTAACTGAGCCACCCAGGCTCCTGGGCTTTGACATGCATTGACTTTTTTGAAGGCCTAATTTTATGGACCATTGCTCAGTTTTTGTTTGTCTGATTGTTTCTTTCTAATTAAATTCAGTTGAGGAATTACTGGTAGACTGCATTTTGTCCATAATATTAAGACCTATTTTTAGTTCACTTGTCCTATTATCAGTGATGTTGACTATTTCAGATATTCTGCAAAAGCACTTTCTAGTTCTCACAATCCTGTACATTTCTTATGTATTTCATTGTTTGAATAACTATGAGCTATTATTTAAACTACATTTTTCTTCCCATGTATCATTTTATTTTAAACTTTTTTTTTAAAGATTTTATTTTATTTTTTTTTTAATTTTTTTTTTTTAAAGATTTTTTTTATTTATTTGACAGAGAGAGATGACAAGTAGGCAGAGAGGCAGGCAGAGAGAGGAGAAAGCAGGCTCCCTGCTGAACAGAGAGCCGGATGCGGGGCCCGATCCCAGGACCCTGTGATCATGACCCGAGCCGAAGGCAGCGGCTTAACCCACTGAGCCACCGAGGCGCCCCTAAAGATTTTATTTATTTGACAGAGAGATCACAAGTAGACAGAGAGGCAGGCAGAGAGAGAGGGGGAAGCAGGCTCCCCGCTGAGCAGAGAGCCTGCTGCAGGGTTCCATCCCAGGACCCTGAGATCATGACTGAGCTGAAGGCAGAGGCTTAACCCACTGAGCCATCCAGGTGCCCCAGCCCATGTATCATTTTAATGACATATATGTATTATTTCTTTTTCTTTTCATAGTCAGTGTTATCTTAGTATCATGTATGTTCTTGACTTTTTTTTTTTTCCTAAGATTTTATTCATCCATTTGACAGAGAGAGATGACAAGTAGGCAGAGAGGCAGGCAGAGAGAGGAGAAAGCAGGCTCCTGCTGAACAGAGAGCCCGATGCGGGGCCGATCCCAGGACCCTGTGATCATGACCCGAGCCGAAGGCAGCGGCTTAACCCACTGAGCCACCCAGGCGCCCCTAAAGATTTTATTTATTTGACAGAGAGATCACAAGTAGACAGAGAGGCAGGCAGAGAGAGAGGGGGAAGCAGGCTCCCCGCTGAGCAGAGAGCCTGCTGCAGGGTTCCATCCCAGGACCCTGAGATCATGACTGAGCTGAAGGCAGAGGCTTAACCCACTGAGCCATCCAGGTGCCCCAGCCCATGTATCATTTTAATGACATATATGTATTATTTCTTTTTCTTTTCATAGTCAGTGTTATCTTAGTATCATGTATGTTCTTGACTTTTTTTTTTTTTTAAGATTTTATTCATCCATTTGACAGAGAGATCACAAGTAGGCAGAGAGGCAAGCAGAGGGGTGGGGGAAGCAGGCTCCCTGCTGAGCAGAGAGCCCCATGTGGGGCTCGATCCCAGGACCCTGAGATCATGACCTGAGCTGAAGGCAGAGGCTTAACCCACCGAGCCACCCAGGTGCCCCTATTTCCTTGAATTTTACAATTTAAAAATACTACTAGTTTTGATCTCAAATTTTCTATATATTTTTCATTTACTGATTTTTTTAACTATCTTTTTTTCCTTGTTTTTAATCATTCCATTAAGTATCATATTCATACTATTAGAAGTTTCAAGTATTATGCAGTTGGAAACCACAAGAGTGTATGTCACTTCCTTGATTTCGTATCTTTGCATGAATATTCTAATCATTGTCATTCTTACTATTGGGTACATGTTAGGGCCTCAGAAATGCCCCCAATGTGCTAAAATAACCAAGTTACTGAATGAAACAAGCTTTCAGTTCCATTTTTCCTTTTGTAATCTTTTTTTTTTTAAGATATTATTTATTTATTTGATAGAGATTGCAACTAGTCAGAGAGGCAGGCAGAGAGAGAGGAGGAAGTTGGCTCCCTGCGGAGCAGAGAGCCCAACATGGGGCTTGATCCCAGGACCCTGGGATCATGACCTGAGTCGAAGGCAGAGGCTTTAACCCACTGAGCCACCCAAGCGCCCCTCATTTTCATTTCTAATAGGGACACACATCCAGGATTTAAAACACAGACACTTTGGGGCACCAAAGTGGGTGGCTCAGTTGGTTAAGCCGCTGGCTCTTGTTTTCGTTTTCAGCTCGGATCATGACCTCAGGGTCTTGAGATCAAGCCCCGGGTCAGGCGCTGCAGTGAGCGTGGAGCCTATTTTAAGATTCTCTCATTGCTTTTTTTTTTTTTTTTTTTTAAGATTCTCTCTTAATAATATAAAGTGAAATGCAGACTTTTTATTTCCTCTCAGGCATATCCAAGTCAAAGAGGGCTGTGTGTATTTCTGTATAGTTTATTGCTGTTTCTTTGGATTTACAATCTTGAGCGAACATTTTAGTTAAAAACTTGCTTATATCAAGGGCAGTTGGCTTTGTGTTGCTGACACTACTTACAATAAAATAAGTAACAAAATAGATACGTTAAAATCAGTTCATTGGTCATCTGTACTTCTAAAGTTACAGGAATCGGAAATGTTCTGTCTGAGGTATTGGCCTCGTTTTGTCAGTTCATTCCCTTGCAATTCTCATCCTACAGTCGCACCTGTACATGTCAAGGAATTGATCCAGAGACCTGTGGAGCTTCATTCTCTTTCGGCTGTTCATGGAGTATGTATTTCAATGGATGTAAATTTGGTAGAAGCCCAAGCCCTAGAAGATTTAGAATTGATCCAAGCTCTCCCTTACACGTAAGTGTCCTTTTTTAACTTTGCAATTACACAATGAATTTATAAGTACATCCCTTAAAATATTTTCTAAATAGTAAAACAATGAAATATTTTTAAATAGTGTAAAAAACCTAAGACTCTCTATATAAGTAAATAGTTTAAAATTCTCAATAAATTAGGTAAAGTCTTTAACTACCAACCCAAATTTCAACTGTCCCTGGTTCTCTCCTCCTCTCCCCTAACCCCCAAGAAAGTCATTGTTAAAAGAACCTAGAATTTTATACCCAGCCAAAGTAGGAAAAATAAATAAAGCCATTTGCCAACATTTCAAAGACTCAGAAAGTTTACTACCCACAGAACTACTATGAAAGAATTACTAAAGGACGTAATCCAGAAAGAAGATATATGAAACCGGAACCAATCTGTCCGGGACACGAGGCCATGGTGAGCAAAGAAATTAGTCAACCTTACTGTTAAGTTTAAATAAGTTGAGTACTTACATTTTTTTAATTAAAATAACAACCGATAAGTATAATTCCATACTCTTATCAACTCAAGGGTGGGTAGGCACTGGGAGGGGGTGGGGCACCTATAGGAACTAAGTATGGTAATGTTTTATTCTTTGTTTGGAGTGGGGAGAATTTAGATACTAAGATCAGTGTTTTTCAAACTTTGAGCTGTGACCAAGAATAAAAAATATTTTATATTACAAACTGCTCTATATGCAAGCAAATAGTTCAAATAAAATATCAGAAGATAATACTTCATCTTCTATGCAAGACATTAAAATATTTAAAAATTAATATCCATTCTAGTTCTTGCTGAGGTTCACTATGATTCACTATAATATTTTTTATAAAATTTCATTTGTCTTTTTTTTTTAAATGTTAGTTGTTACCTACTAAACTGATTTCTTGGCCCATGAATGAGTCATGACCCACAGCTTGGAAAACACTGCTCTAGGTGTCATCAGAAAAACATATATTTGAAAGTGTATTTTTAAGATTTTTTAGATTAATAGAAATAGAATTTTTACATTTTGAAGTAGTTGTGGGGGAAAAAAACTTTAAAAAGAAGACAATCTGAGAGGATTTTTAAAAATCGTTAGACTGCAAGATAAATAGGAAACACAAATAAAACAGGAATGATTCTAACTATTCCTATAATACAATGAATATAACATCTCTCAAGAAACTCAGAATTAATAATGATCCCTTTACAGAGATAATCAGAATTATTTAGCATGTTCTTGAGTTCTCATCTACTATAATTAAGCAAGGAAATGATTCCAGAAAGAACTATCATTTGCTGATCAAGGGCCTTGGAAGAAATCTATTAAGTATGTTAGGGGCGCCTGACTGTCTCAGTCAATAGATTGTGTGACTCTTGATCTAGGGGCCGTGAGTTCAAGCCCCACATTGGGCGTGGAGCTTACATTTTAAAAAAAAAAAAGAGGAAAGTATGTGAGACCTTTAGGAAGAAGACTTTAAAAATTTAGTAACGGACATATAAAACACCTAATCATGGAAAGGTGCTACTATGTTCAACCATAATAACGCCTAATAATGTGATGTCCTTCTCCCTTAAAATTAAAATTAATCAGTTAAGTTTTCTTTCCATATATTATATGATAAAACTACCAGTATATAAATATATTAGTAATATTGATGTGACTGTTAAATTTTTATCCTACAACAGAATGTTACATAATTACTAAGTATTAGTTCAGTTTTTGTTGATGATCATTTTAAATATTGAATAACATCTATATAGTGCTTATAACATAATAAAAAGAAGGATTTCTCATTACAGAAACTGACAGAAGGCCAGAATGAAGCTCAGAGCAGGCAAGGGAGAGTAAGGTGAAAACATTGGCCTTGTATGGGATGTCAAACATTTTGGAAGATCATTGAAGGGTTTTAATGAAAGTGATACAATTATACTTGTCTTTGAAAGAGATCTCTGTGGTTGCTCTTTGAATAATGGTTTGGAGGTAGTGAAAAGTGTGTTTAGCAAGATGAGCTAGCCTTAAGAATAGTTGAGTGAGGGGCGTCTGGGTGGCTCAGTGGGTTAGAGCCTCTGCCTTCAGCTCGGGTCATGGTCTCGGAGTCCTGGGATCGAGCCCCGCATCGGGCTCTCTGCTCAGCGGGGAGTCTGCTTCCTCCTCTCTCTCTCTGCCTGCCTCTCTGCCTACTTGTGATCTCTCTCTGTCAAATAAATAAATAAAATCTTTAAAAAAAAAAAAGAATAGTTGAGTGAAGGGATAATTGTGACTTGGAATATGATTGTGACAGAGGAAAGTGTGAGCAGTGGTTAGTCTGGACAGGTTTTAATTACTAGATGGTAGTGACGTTGCTCAAGGTAAGGTACATGGAAATAGAACCCAGTTTCAAAAGTGCAGATTATAGGTTCGTTTTGGAGCCACTAGATGAGAGATTTCTATAAAATCCAAGTGGGAATGTCAGGTCAGTAATAAGAATCTGGGGACACCTGCGTGGCTCAGTAGGTAGAGTGCTGGACTCTTAGTTTCGGCTCAGGTCCTGATCTCATGGGTCTGGAAACTGAACCCCATGTTGGGCTCCACAATCAGTGGGGAGTCTGCTGGAAAAGTCTCTCTTCTGCCTCTTCCCCCCACCCATTCACGTTCTCTATCTCTCTCAAATAAATAAGTCTTAAATAAGAAAAAAGAGAAGAATCTAATACTTGTTTGATTTGTGGTCCAGATGTGGATATATGACCGTCCTAGGCATCAGGTATAGGAGGAGAAAAGCAGAGGAATGTACACTTGAGCCCCAGTAGATTGATATCTGATAAGAAGAAACCTCTATATCTGACACACACATTTGTTCTAATGAAACAATTAAAAAATCAAAATTTTTACATTGTTTAATGAGACTTAAATTTGTAAGATGATACCAGTGCTCAGCTATACAAGCTTTATTTTTTTTCTATGTGCTTACTGTATTTTAACATTTCTCTACTGTAAATGAGATATTTCATGATGACCAATTACTCAGTCTGACTTCTGATACCAGATGGTTCATAATCTCCTAGCAGTGAAACACAATTACCTACTCACCTAAATATTTCAGGTATTAGAAAATATAATCAAGGGGCGCCTGGGTGGCTCAGTGGGTTAAAGCCTCTGCCTTCGGCTCAGGTCATGATCCCAAGGTCCTGGGATCAAGCCCCACGTGGGGCTCTCTGCTCAGCAGGGAGCCTGCTTCCCTCTCTCTCTGTCTCTGCCTGCCTCTCTGCCTACTTGTGGCCTCTGTCTGTCAAATAAATAATCTTTTTTTTAAAAAAAGGGAAAAAGAAAACATAATCAAAATCTTTTCAGTAGGTACTTAAGTCACAATTATAAGTTTTCTTTAAATAAATGAAATAATTAATGGGTGAGTATAGCCAGGAAGTGTTTCTTGACTATATGAAACTGTATTTTTTTTTTTTAAGATTTTATTTATTTATTTGACAGAGAGAAATCACAAGTAGACGGAGAGGCAGGCAGAGAGAGAGAGAGGGAAGCAGGCTCCCCGCTGAGCAGAGAGCCCGATGTGGGACTCGATCCCAGGACCCTGAGATCATGACCTGAGCAGAAGGCAGCGGCTTAACCCACTGAGCCACCCAGGCGCCCCCTATATTAAACTGTATTAAGCAAATACGTAAGACAGATAAAAGGAACCCAGTAATCTGTATATAGACCTGATATACATAAATTTCTTTTTCAATGCAAGCATCAACCTAAATTATTAAGAAACCAAAAGGGTTATCACTGATCCTTTACAGTTGCCCAAATTGGGGTTTGTTAAGTGCACTCAAGGATTAACTTCCTATGTCTACACTGTGTGTGGCTTTGGTTTTATTAATAATCTGATGCATATTAGAAGTGAACTCATCCACATCAAGGTCTTACTTATGTTCTTGACATCCACTAAATCTCAAATAAAGCAGAAGTGTGGAACTTTCTTTTTTCTTTTTTTTTTTAAGATTTTTTATTTATTTATTTGACAGAGAGAGATCACAAGTAGACAGAGAGGCAGGCAGAGAGAGAGAGGGAAGCAGGCTCCCTGCTGAGCAGAGAGCCCGATGCAGGACTCGATCCCAGGACCCTGAGATCATGACCTGAGCCGAAGGCAGCGGCTTAACCCACTGAGCCACCCAGGCGCCCCAAAGTGTGGAACTTTCTTAAGTCTCTTCTTCATCCTTACTCTCAATTCCCCTTCGATAGTCTTCCTTTAGATGTGACTGATCACTTCTCAGTTTGATTTAGTATATAGTCCTCTCTCAAAAATTATCACAGTGGTCTTTCAACTATTGTTTCCAAAGCCTACCTTTTCTGCTGCATATGTTATACTATCTTCAATGATTTTTTTTTTTTTTTTTTAGATTTTATTTATCTAGTTTAGAGAAGGAAACAGAGAGCATGAGTAGGGTAGGGGAGAGTATCAAACTTTCTTAGCTCTAAGATTGGATCCCAACTTGGGGCTCAAACTCACAACCTTGAGATCATGACCTGACCTGAAACTTCAGTGACATTTTGAATAGAGACATTTGTCATGCCTGTTCTCCTTGGGAAAAAAAGTCTTCCATGTTTCTACTATCAGTAGCAATCCAGACTCTTTTCATGGTGTCCCACTGTGTCTTCCTCAGTTTGTGGCCATTATAATGTGAAAAAGAAGCCATTAGTTTTAGACAACCAGTTGCCCACTTACCGATATTTGAAGCTGTCAGCACAGGACCTTATTCGTAGTATGTGCCTTATGTTTGTTGTTACAGAAACTTTGGTTATACAGACTTGTTGCACTGTGTCAACATCTCCTCTTGCCGCTAGGAACCCTGTCTTGATTTACTCCAGGTGCCAGTACAACTGAATAAATACAACGTGGGGTGGGTTCTTCTCTTTAGCAACATGAGCACTTTTCCTCTAATACCATTTAGATTTCTAACTACTTATAACATAGAACTTGAATTTCAAAAACTAAATTAAAGCATAACAATGACCAGTAGTTCAGGTTTTTTAAGAAACAACAATGTGATTTTCTGTGATCGCTCTTTTACTAGGGTAAGTATGAGTCTTACGTCAACTGCACATTGGCAATGATTGATGATTCATTTTCATACCTAAGACTCATGTCATTATGAAACAACTTTCATGGACTGTCTTTTCCTGTAGGAGAAAAACCTTGAAGATAATTTACAGAGTTTGGCTACACGATTAGCTCCAATTTATAAGCAGTATGCTCCTGTTGCTTATCAAAACCAGGTATGTTTGGGGACCGTGTATGCAGTGCTCTTAAATGTGGTTGAAATTTCTATATAAGCCATATAGGAAATGGCTTCATAGAAAAGCTTCAGATTTGAACTTGAGTGTCTATCTATTTTTACAGAACAGCTTAAAAATGATCCAGCCTGGATCTGGCTGGCTGGCTAGTGGGTAGAGCATGTGATGTGACTCTTGACCTCAGAGTCATGACTTGGAGGCCAATGTTGGGTGTTGATATTACTTCAAAAATATTTTTTTTAACGAGTAAAATAACTATCTAGCCTGTTTTTAAAAGACTTCCTGTTATGACAATTGAATTAAAATTGCAGAGTAACAGAATTAATTCTAGAAATATAATTTCTAAAACAGGAATGCATGATTGGTTCAGTGCAAGAAAATCAGTGTAGTATACTAACTACATTAATAGAACAGATGACAAAAACCACATGTTCGGGATAGAACACATTTAACAAAACCCAACACCTTCATGATAAAAGTAGTTAACAAAATAGCAATAGAAAGGAATTGCCTTGGCCTAATAAAGGATATCTATAAAAACCCACGGATAATATCGTAATTACCAAAAAAGGACTAAAAATTTTTTTGCTTAATATCTGGAACAAGACAGTATCTACTCGCCATTTCTTTTAACATTTTGCAAGAGATTCTGTTAAAAACAAGTTGAAGAGGGGTGTCTGAGGGGCTCAGTCATTGAGCATCTGCCTTTGGCTCAGGTCATGATCCCTGCAGGATCCCACATAACAATGCAGGATCAAGCCTTACATGGGGCTCCCTGCCCTGCAGGAAGCCTGCTTCTCCCTCTTTTACTCCCCCTGCTTGTATTTCCCCCCTGCCCCCTCTCTGTCAAATAAATAAATAAGAACAAGTTGAACAAATTCAGAGTCAAAAAGGAGATAAAATGATCTCTAGTAGCCAATGGTATGAGCCTATGTGTGGAAACTACTGAGGAATACACATACACACACTCTCACTATTACTGCTAATAAATGAGTTTAGCAGGGTTTCAGGATATAAGATCAATATGCAAAGTCATTGTTTTTTCTATATACTAGCACTAGGCCATCCAAAAATAAAAATAAGGAAAAACCAGGTTGTCAAAATTTCTAAATTTCTGTGCTTCAAAGGACATCATCAAGAAAATAAATGAGGGGTGTGGGAAATGAGGAGATGATGGTTGGGGGTACAATCTCCCAGCCATAAGATAAATAATATTTGGGCATCTGTCGCACAGTGTGGGGACTATGATTTACAGAACCATATCATAAACTTAGAAATTTTTAAGAGATCTTAAGTGTTACCACGACATACACAACATAATCCTTACTTTGTAAACGGATTGAAATACTACCTAACCTCATTGTGGGCAGTCGTTTTGGAAGACATATATGTATGCAGTCATCACAAGTAGAAAATTAGTGTTAATGATCTTTTCATTTTAGACATAACCAGAAATCTAGATTTCTTAGATCTTTATTTCTGTTATCATGAATAACATGCTCTCTGTTAATTGCTAACCTTTGGTTTTAACGAGAGTTATAAATTTAATTTCTATATTGACTCATGAACATACGTATATAAGTTTACCTACTTTTCATAGACACTGAAACATCACATGTGCTTCATGCACTATAGTAGTCTCTGTTCCTCCTGGGATAATTTAGGCTTACTCTGTTCACATATGCATCTCTAACGGGTGCTGTCGTCAGCCTGCCATCAGTCACAGCCAGTCATTGTCATTTCACCTGATGTCCTTCCATACTCTTCCTCCTGAATGTTACTGAACTGCCCATCTATTTTATCACACTACAGTCAAAAATCTCTGACTTAAAACATAGAATTAGTTTAGATACATGGTCAGGAAGTGATTTTTACTCTTTACTAACGGTGATTCTTTCTGGCTGTTAAAACTGCGTCATACATTTCTCTTTTTAGGTAGAATACGAACACGTGGCCCGAGAATGTCGGCTTGGTAGCAAAGAAGGGCGTCCTTTCTCTGGAGTCACCGCTTGCCTCGACTTCTGTGCTCATCCTCATAGGGACATTCACAACATGAATAATGGAAGCACTGTGGTATGTACCTGGGTGGCTTTTGATCCTAGAAGGTCCATAGCTGTGTGCTTAGGCTGAGCTCCTGAAATAGGATGATTGTTAAAAATCCTGTTTTATGTTCTGCGCTACATACTGTGTAATATCAGTGCTATTAAGTTATTGTCGATGTACTTGCACAGAGTTACAGAACTGGCCTTAGATATTTTGTTGAAAGTCTTGGATCATTGTGGTGTGGTTGCTAGGAGGCAGGAGTACAATTCTGTGCCATCAAACTGGTAGGTAGGAAGTTTAACAACTTACCGTTTTTTGCCTTCTGTGCACTTCAGGGTTGTTGTGAAGGAACTATGCCAATCATATCATCTTTTTTGTGTGTGTTTGTTCTTAGTGCCAGTATATATGTGGAAAGTTACGTTAATATGCCAGCATTGGGGCGCCTGGGTGGCTCAGTGGGTTAAGCCACTGCCTTCGGCTCAGGTCATGATCTCAGGCTCCTGGGATGGAGTCCCGCATCGGGCTCTCTGCTCAGCAGGGAGCCTGCTTCCCTTTCTCTCTCTCTGCCTGCCTCTCCATCCACTTGTGATTTCTGTCAAATAAATAAATAAATAAATAAATCTTTTTTAAAAAAAGCCAGCATTGTCAGAAATATTTGCATTGAGCTGTGCAGAGTTAGGCTTACAAGACATGAAAAGAATTACATGTCCATAGCATGAAGTCGATCAAGAGATGTTTCAATTAGTTGAAAGACACTGGGGAGAATCATGCAATAGTCCTTTTGTAAGTGGAATGGATTTGCTTCCAGTAATTTTCTTCTCCCCTGGTAAAATATACCACTCTGTTTTTGCACTACACCAGTCTGTTTAGTTGGCTCAATACAAGGAAGATAGGCACAGGCTCCGGAGAAAGTAATCCATTTAATCCACCAAAAGGTACCCTTCCTTTGTTGTCTGGCCAATAAAGTCTAGGAATGATAGATTAAGGAGCCCCCCCCCCTTTTTTTTTTTCATTTTTCTTAATCTTTCTTCTCCACTCTTGTAGATTGTAGCGTTTGACCCATCAGTGTTATTTTCAGATGCTGAAATATTATAATCTGTCCGGGTGAATCTTTGCCAGAGTGTGGTTCATTGTCATTGCTTGGCTAGTACATTTTACCTGATTTGCTTCCTTACAGACTATCTGTGCTCAGGCTGAATTAGGTTCAGAATCAAACTAAATTTTGGTTCCACTTCTCTGGTGTTTCTCCTTGTGCATTACTCTGCTGCCTCTTCTCCACTGCTCTCGTTCATGCCGGGAGGCTCGTTCCCAGAATCTGACAGAACTCCAAATTTCCCCATCTCTGAAAGCCTAAATTCTTCAAATGAGGCTGCAGTTCCCTTTTCACCCTCCCTGCTGCCTCCGTCCTTCTAATTATGCTCCTCATATCTACTCCTTGTCGCTTTCTTAGTCCCACTGCGAACAAATAAACTGATTAAAATAAACATTTATTGGTGGAAGAGTCTACTTTTTAACACAGTTACTTTAAAATTACTGATAATACCCAAGGTAATTCAGTATTTCAAGTCTCGCTGGTAAATGTGATTATAAATATTGAGAAAATATCGTGATTTTTAAAACTTTATCTTACTTTCCCGTCTATATTCATCAAGTCTATTGACCTTACAATCAGGCAGTTTTATTTCTTCTAGCATCATAGAAAGAGCCCTTAGCTCTAGGAGAAATGTTTTTAATAAAAATAATGAAACCATTGGATATATTTTTGTTGGCTCTTGAATGACCCTTGAAAATTAATTACCACTAAGATACTAATCTATGAAGAAAAATGTGAATATTAGGTATCAAGTCAGGAATTTTCTGTATGTAGTTCTGTAGTTTAATTCTCTACAATGAATAAAAATAACTTTTAAAGTCAGGAGGACTGAGGTAGGTTATATTTCAAGACAGAATTTTCTTCAGATGTCTCATTCACATGCAAAAGAAAGGCGGGTAACTTACTGGTATGTTACTAGCCAGAATAGAAGCAGCATGAAGCAGAAAGAGAAAATTTATAAAATGAAATGTTCAATTTTTTAAAACTATTCAAATTTTTTAAAATAAGTAATTTTTTAAAATAATAAAAAATCAAATTTAAAAATAAAGCTATTAGAATATAAGTCCTGCTGGAGAGAGGAATCTCTTGTACTCCTTTTATTTCATTAATATCTCTTCCATCCATTTAGTGAAGAGAAAAATCACCCTGACATGGGGGAAATGCAAGAAAAAAAAAATCTATATAATCTATAGATAAATTCCACTTATAAGCAGAAGTGAAGAAATCCTAAAGGAAAACAGCAAATTAGAAAATTCTTCATAATTAAACCCCCTCTACACAAAGAATGAGACATTATTTAAGAAATAGGGAAATACATAGGCTAAAATAATATCTTCTTAATACTTAATATTTTATATGAACGCTATGGACAGTCCAGTAGATATTCCCTAACTTAGGCAATGAAGTAAAATGGAATGTAACAAAAGGCCTAATGTTTAAAATATAGGAGTTTGGGGCTGCATGACTGGCCAGTTGGAATAGCATGTGACTTGACCTTGGTGTTGTGAGTTTGAGCCCCACACTGGGGCTAGAGTTTACTTAAAAAGTACTATGAAATGCATAAATTTATATAATACCATTGACTTATAAGATCAACTCAAAATTATACTGGTCTTCTTACAGTTGATAAATTCCTAGAATTGAAGCTTGTTGAGTGACTTAATATGTATGCTTTATCCAAAATCATTATACCAGCAGTAACCCACTGGAAAACAAAATGGGACTACAGACCCTTTTGACAATGGCAACAGTTAGAAGGTAGAAATGACTGTGATGAATGTGCAGGACCTATTTCATGTTTTCTTTCTGTCAGGTTTGTACTTTAACAAGAGAAGATAACCGCTCCTTGGGGGTTATCCCTCAGGATGAGCAACTCCACGTTCTACCGCTCTACAAACTCTCAGACACAGATGAGTTTGGCTCTAGCGAAGGAATGGAAGCCAAGATCCAGTCTGGAGCCATTGAGGTGCTTGCCCCCCGCCGTAAAAAAAGAACACGTTTTACCCAGCCAGTTCCTCGTTCTGGGAAGAAGAGGGCAGCAATGATGACAGAAGTTCTCGCACATAAAATAAGAGCTGTGGAGAAGAAATTCATTCCTCGGATCAAGCGCAAGAATCACGGGACAACAAACAGTAGCAAGGCTTCATCGCTGCCGCTTTTAGGTGAGGCCTGTGGATGCTCCTTAGTTTCTGTGCACAACTCCCATTGGCCAGAGGGTTGGGACTTGCCTTTGCACTTCATTTCCTCTCTCTTTATCTTTGCCGCTCTCCTAGGCATGAGGCATTCTGGGGAAAAAAGAAAGAAAGAAAAAAAGAACCCAACCTAGGATCAGATATCAGTTCAGTTAGATAGTTATTTTTAAGTCTCTTTGGTTTTTAATACAGGTTGTTTCAGAGTTTAAAATAAGATCCTGACTACTTTCACATACGCAATTTCTCTGTACTGGCCAAAACTCAGAGTCAACAAGAAAGTGGCCCCTCCTTATTTCTTGGTATTTTTTCTAGTTATGGTGTTTGTTTTGTTTTGTTTTAAAAAACATGTTTCTATTATATGTTCCCCATCTGTTTGGAAGCCTTACTCCTCCTTCTTGGCATATGTGATCGCTTCCCTGAAGTCTTCCTCAGTGAAGTTTAGCATCAATTTAAGTAAGGCAGTCAGCAGGTATTACCGAGCACCCCTTTGTGTGGTTGGGGGTGTTGGGAATGTATCGGTGAAAGATTAGAGGGAGCGCTGTGCAAGCAAACCAGTTGAATATGTTTGTTAGAGAGTCATTTGCTGAGAATGAGGAATTAGAGTCAAGGCCTCAAAGCAATGAACATCATGAGTGAATTTTATTTGGAGAAATAGCATTCCAGGCAGAGTAAATGGCAGATGTAAAGGTCGGGAGGGAAGAATTTGCCTGGAACACTTGAGGCAAGCAAGGAGGCCAGTGTGGCTGACCCGGAGCAGGAAATGGGTAGAGCAGGAAATAGATCAGAGGGGCAAGAGAGTGTCTGAGCGGCTCATCTCAGGCTTCGTTGACTGCTGTTGAGGGAAAGGAATGTTATTGGATATCTCAGAATCTAGAAGGGCTGGAGCACCTGGCTGGTTTATTTGGTGGAGCATGTGACTCTCGATCTCAGGGTTTTCAGTTCAAGCCCACATTGGGTATAGAGATTACATAAAAATGAAATTTTTAAAAAAGGCAGAGAAGGACTATAACCTGACTGAAACCTAACATTCTGCTTACTGGGTTGAAACCAGAAAGCAGTAGGCAGAGAACAAACAGTAGGGTGATGGTATAGAGGCCATTCTAACAGCTCAGGAGAGAGGTGATGGAGCTTGGACCAGATTGGCTAATGAGAAGAACATGAGAAATGTCTGGTTCTGGATGTTTTCAAGGTAGAGTCAACAAGATGCCTTATAAATCTGGAATGTAGACAAAAAAAGAAGTGTATGTGTTTATCCTGGTGTTGGTCTGAAGGACTTGGAAAGATGGGGAAATCACCGAAGGTCATGAGAAAAGGGGAGAAAGGGATAGATTTGGAAAGATACAGAGGGAAATCAGAAGCTCACTTTTGGACATGTCAATTTCTTTCTTTCTTTTTTTTTTTTTAAGATTTTATTTGACAGAGATCACAAGTAGGCAGAGAGGCAGGCAGAGTGAAAGCGGGGAGGCAGGCTCCCTGCCCCGATGCAGGGCTCGATCCTAGGACCCTGGGATCATGACCTGAGCCGAAGGCAGAGGCTCAACCCACTGAGCCACCCAAGCGCCCCTACATTTTTAATACAGAATAATTCTTATTTCATCTATATCCTTATCCAGGCGCCACCCCTTCGAAATTTTTGATAACAAATTGCAGAAGTCGGGACACCTGGTGGCTCAGTTGGTTAAGCAGCTGTCTTTGGCTCGGGTCATGATCCCAGCATCCTGGGATCAAGTCCTGCGTCAGGCTTTCTTGCTCAGCGGGAAGCCTGCTTGCTTCTCTCTCTGCCTCTGTCTGCCACTCTGCCTGCTTGTGCTCTCTTTGACAAATAAATTAAGGGAAAAAAATCTTTAAACAAATTGCAGAATTCTCATCATATTATCAATGACCTCATCAGTATGTGTCACTAAAAGATAAGGAATGATAAGAACCACAATACCCAAAACAAATCAAATAATGCCTTAATACCAATCAGTGCTCACACTGCTCCATCTGTCTCCTAAATGATTCTTCTTTGACATTTGGTATGTTTAAATCAGTATCCAAACAAGGTCACACATTACAGTTTGTTGGTATGTCTCCTATACCTTTTTTCACTTAAAGCTTGGTTTTCCTATTTTTCCTTCTTTTTTCTTTTTTACTTATATCAGAAACCATTATCCTATGGAGACAAATTCAGCTTCAGTTTTAAAAACTCTTAACTATTTGCTCACTTCAGCAGCACATATACTAAAATTGGAACAATACAGAGAAGATTAACATGGCCCCTGTGAAAGGATGACATGCAAATTCATGAAGCATTCCTTAAAATAAATAAGTAAATTTAAAAAAATAATAAAAACACTTAACTATGGGGACACCTAGCTGGCTCAGTAGATAGAGCAAATGACTCGATCTTGGACAAGATGGCGAGTGGAACCCCATGTTGGGTGTAGAGCTCACCAAAGCAAAAACAACAAACCAGAAAACAAAAAAACAATTGCTGTGGCATGGACACTGGCTCATTTCTACACTCTATTTTTGTTGTTGTTGTTTTGTTTTGTTTTTTGTTTTAAATTTAAAAAAAAAAAAATTTAAAGATTATTTATTTATTTGACAGGGAGAGATCACAAGTAGGCAGAGAGGCAGGCAGAGAGAGAGGGGGAAGCAGGCTCCCTGCTGAGCAGAAGCCTGATGTGGGGCTCCATCCCAGGACCCCGGGATCATGACTTGAGCCGAAGGCAGAGGCTTAACCCACTAAACCACCCAGGTGCCCCTACACTCTTGTTTTTTTACATCAGGAAACACAGTATCTGATGGTATCTCTTTTTGTGATGTTAAAGCAGATTCATGGTACAGGGGTTGTCAACATGATTCACTGATTATAATGTTCCCTAGGAGCTTTTTACCTGATGGTTTTAGAAACACTTACTATAATGTTCTATATTCTTTATTCCATCAGGAGTAACACAGTCTACAGTTCTTTATCCATTTGTTAGGCGATCTTTTAAAAAGAAACACTGTCTTTACCAAGAACTTATTAATTCTGAGGTACGGGTCATATTGAGAAATTAGAATAAGTGCTTCCAATTTGACTTTACTCTCCACTTTTCAGAATACAAGTTAATTTCTAGGCATCTTCCAGTGTGTTCAGTTTCTTTTTCATTTAGTATCATTTTGATCTCGTGTTGTGGTTTTTTTTGTTATTTTATTGGCAGTATTTATAGTTCATTATTATTTATAATTTATATTTCAGTGCACATTATATAGGGTTATTTTCCCCCCAATTAAATATGAAAATGCTTTTTAAAGTCCTCAAATTGAGGCGTGACTGGGCGCTCAGTTGTCTGCCTTCGGCTCAGGTCATGATCCCAGGGTCCTGGGATCGAGCCTCGTATCTGGCTCCCTGCTCAGTGGGAAGCCTGCTTCTCCCTCTCCCTCTCCCTCTCCCGCATCCACTGCTTGTGTTCCCTCTCTATCTCTCTCTGCCAAATTAATAAATAAAATCTTTAAAAAAAAACAAAAACAAAACAAAAACAAATAAACCCCAAAAGAAAAAAATCCTCAAATTGAAACCAAATATCCTTCAATTGTCCCATCTTTCATCAGTAGAAACCCATCATGCTGGCTTCTGAACTTTTTGTCATGACCCCAGTTGTTTTTGAGAGTTTCCTTAGCTTCTGTTCCGACAAGATGTTCCAGGCTCATCTGATATAATCCTGCCCAGTATATAAATTCAGCCATCTCTCCGGGGAGTCCAAAGAAAAAAAATACAGCTTGAATTTATACTGAAACTCCACATTAGAGTTACAGGGTATTCCTTAACCTTAGTTTTTATTGTTGTTGTTGTTCCTGCTGCAAGGAGAGTTGGCTTATTTTGCGTTTTGTAAGATGAGAGAAACGATGGTGCAGACATTTATATAATGCTAGGAAAGATTCAATAAATAGATAGTGATGAGGCAAGGCAGAGAGAATTAGCATTCCTTTTTGCTTGTTAGCTCCATTCACAAATACTTAGTTTGATTTATTTATAGTTTCCCGTGCCTAATTCCACGCTGCCTGTACACAGCATTCCTATCATTTTCATCTTGTCATTCCCTCAGAGTATCTTCACAAGCTGTGTTTTCAGTAACATATATCCTGTTAGTAGCCCTCTGCACAATATTTGGCTTATAGCCCCTTGTCCTTTTATAATCTTACCCATAAGAATTTTTTTTATCTTATTTTTTTAAGATTTTATTTATTGATTTATTTGAGAGAGAGAGGTAACAATTGAGAGCACGAGCAGCAGGGAAAGGGAGAAGCTCAGCTGGGAACCTGATGTGGGGCTTGATCCTGGGATCCTGGGATCACAACCTGAGCCAATGGCAGGCGCTTAACTGACTGAACCACCGAGGCACCCCAAAAGAGCTTTTAAAATAGATTTATCCATTTCAATAAAAGACTCCTTACTTTTTTAATTCTCCCTCCTCTAACCCAAATCCCCCAAGACTCATTACTCTTCCTCCCCATGATTTATGTTCTGTTGACAACTTCTATAATAGATGTAACCACAGATTTCTTAACGTGCCACCCCTTGGGTTCCATGTACAAGTTCTCTTAAAAAATGAGAATTGGCAGGGTGCCTGGGTTGCGCAGTCGGTTAAGCTTCTGACTCTTGATTTTAGCTCAGGTCATGATCTCAGCATTGTGAGATTAAGCCATGCATCAGGCTTCTCACTGGGACTCGAGCCTACTTAAGATTCTTTCTCCCTTTGCCACCTCTCTGCAACCCCCTAAAAAAAGAGAGAGAGAGGGGCACCTGGGTGGCTCAGTGGGTTAAAGCCTCTGCCTTCGGCTCAGGTCATGATCCCAGGGTCCTGGGGTGGAGCCCCGCATCCAGCTCTCTGCTCAGCAGGGAGCCTGCTTCCTCCTCTCTCTCTGCCTGTCTCTCTGCCTACTTGTGATCGCTCTCTGTTAAATAAATAAAATCTTTAAAAAGAGAGAGAGAGAGAGAACTGAGGCACTTGGCTGGCTCAGTTAGTGGAGCATGAGACTCCATCTCAGAGTTGAAAACACACAATGGGATTTTCTGCTCAGCAGGGAGCCTGCTTCTCCCTCCCCCTTTGCCTGCCTCTCTGCCTACTTGTGATTTCTCTCTCTCTCTATCAAATAAATAAAGTCTTTAAAAAAAAAAAGTAAAATAAAATAAAAGTGAGAATTATCTTGGTGCTGGCTTAAGCAGCACATATACTGAAAGTGGGACAACACAGAGAAGATTAGCATGGCCCCTGTACAAGGATGACCTACAAATTCGTGAAGTGTTCCATGATGTATTTTATTTACTTTTTTAAAATTTTATTTACTTTTTTAAGCTTTTCATGTTTAAAAAGAGAGAAATAATTATCCTGTCTCCAGGTTGTATTGCGTTATGTTAATTTCAGGGGTATAATATATTACATGTGTTTGCTATTATATTGTTAATTACTTTAAAACAGGGCCACATTTTCTATTTCTGGTCCTAAAGTCTGCTGCTTTTGCTCGAGCAGAAATTTTTTAGACCCTCAAAACAGGAAGAATGTCCTCAAGAAAATGTTTCCATTTGATATGAGGTTTGTGTGGTTATGTTTGAACAGATTACCCACAAAGGCCGATGTGGTAATAAAGATCTTCCTAATCAGTGAGAAAGAAACAAGGCTTACATGCACCTGGTCTTGAGGGCCACAAATCACTTACTTCCCCTAAAATTTCTTAACGTGACTTCCCGTTGCCTAATAATTGAGTTTGCCAGTTACGCTGTTTTCTCGATAACTATTACTTTATTTTTACTTTTTTGAAAGTGAGATCATGCGATATATAAAGTGTATCTAAATATCTCTTTGGGTAGAACTACTGCTCTAGGTCATCATGTTATCCCCTGCATTGTATTCCAATGTATGATTTTAACATTTAACTTCATCGCCAACTAGGTCATTTCTAATCTCTTACTGTTTCAAACAGTGGACATCCTCTGGCTAAATCTTTGTGCTTACTTATATTATTTGCAAGGGGAAGAATTCTTGAAGGAAAATTGTTGGGTGAAAAAGCATACCAGACGACGTGCAATTTTTAATGCCTGCTTGTGTGTTTGACTTAAAGGCAAGAGAACAAAACTGGCCGACATTGCCATCACCGATGTTTTGTTACATTATCCTTTGTATTTCTCTTTAAAATACTTAAAGACAGTTCCCAAAAGTAGTTTGTACTTATCTTCGCATTTGGTGTCCTTTTCTCTGTTTAGGGAATAAAACCGAAGCCTTGCAACTTGAAATAAAAAGTGAAACTGAACCCCATTTTATCTTCAAAGGTTCGGACAACACTAAAACCTACTCATTGACCCCATCCATTCCTCACCCATTGAAAGAGGCAAACATACCTCCAGGTTTCTCCTGGTCCCCTAAGACGGCGTCAGCCACCCCAGCTCCTTGTAAGAGGGATGCGTCCGTTCCCTACGGGTTTTCAGAAAGAAGTAGCAATCCCCACTGCACGGTGCCTTCTGCGAGACACAGCGGTGCTAATGCAGCTGCAGGGGAATGCACTGGAATTGCACAGCCTGGCGAGGTGGTTTCTCTGCCTACGCTGCCCGCTCCCGTGGCAGACACCCCGGTTTATTCTGAGCCGCCCACTGGTCCGTCTGAACAGCCACCTTCCAGTCACCCGAGCCAGCAGCCCCCCTGCACCACCTGCCCCCATGACCTGGCGTCCTCTCTGGTGGAAGACGACGAGCAGCATTCTGATGCCGACGAGCCTCTGTCTGACGACCCCCTGTCCGACGACCCCCTGTCCCCCGCGGAGGAGAAGCTGCCCCACATCGATGAGTATTGGTCAGACAGCGAGCACATCTTCCTGGACGCCAACATCGGTGGGGTCGCCATAGCGCCTGCCCACGGCTCGGTTCTGATCGAGTGTGCGCGGCGGGAGCTTCACGCCACCACGCCCGTCGAGCACCCGAACCGGAACCACCCCACTCGCCTCTCCCTCGTTTTCTACCAGCACAAAAACCTGAATAAGCCCCAACACGGTTTTGAACTAAACAAAATTAAGTTTGAGGCGAAAGAAGCTAAGAATAAGAAAATGAAGGCCTCAGAGCAGAAAGACCAGGCAGCTAGTGAGGGTCCCGAACTGTCCCCTGAAGTTAATGAATTGAACCAAATTCCTTCTCATAAAGCGTTAACATTAACCCATGACAATATTGTCACCGTGTCCCCTTATGCTCTCACACATGTTGCAGGACCCTATAACCATTGGGTCTGAAGGCTTTTCTCCCCTTCTTAATGCCTTTGCTAGTGCAGTGTATTTTTTCAAGGTGCTGTTAAAAGAAAGTCATGTTGTCGTTTACGTATCTTCATCTCACCCATTTGAAGGCGGAGGTAAAAAAAAACAAAACAAAAAAACAAAAATGGGGTGGGTATTTCTTAACTGTGACTATATTTTGACAATTGGTAGAAGGTGCACATTTTAAGCAAAAATAAAAGTTTTATAGTTTTAAATACATACAGAAATGTTTTGGTTAGGCGTTAACCTTGATAGAATCACTCAGTTTGGTGCTTTAAATTAAGTCTGTTTACTATGAAACAAGAGTCATTTTTAGAGGATTTTAACAGGTTCATGTGCTATGACGTAAAATCAAGACACAGTGTTAACTCTACACAGCTCCTGGTGCTTACCCACATCAACAGTTAAAAATAAGCTGCATTATTATTTCATGGTGCCATCGTTCCAACATCTTCCAATCATTGCTAGAATATCGGCATATTCCTTTGAAATAAACCAATGAAATGTTTTCTCTCTCAAAATCTCTCTCCTGTATAAAGTAATTCATTATTGTTAATAATGGTTGGAGGCTGTTCATAAATTGTAAATATATATTTTAAAAGCACTTTCTATTTTTAAAAGTAACTTGAAATAGTATAGTATAAGAATCTTATTGTCTATTGTTTGTGCATATTTGCATACAAGAGAAATCATTTATTCTTGCTGTGTAGAGTTCCATCTTGTTAACTGCAATATGTATTCTAATCATGTATATGGTTTTTTTTAATGTGTCCTTTCTCATGCAAATATTAGCTACTTATATAAAATAGTTAGAACATGCAAAAATCGTTAATTTTCTCTAAAATTGGGATTAGGAAGCATATCACCAATATCGATTAACATTTTATTTGGAACTAAGTAAGTGTGGTCTCTTCTGATTTATCAAGCAACAGTGGCCCTAATTTCACTTTCACCCCAGCTTTCTCAAAATACTCATGAAAGGTTTTTCCAAAAGGAGATGGGACATCGTAGGATTCAGAAGAGTCAAATGCTTCTAAAGTTTCAAGGTGATAAAATATAAAAATTAAGTAGCAAGAACCCGACCCATTCCAAATTGCCTTATTTGTTTTGGTACAGAATAAGAATAAAATTCCCATAGAAATCTTGTGAAAACAAATCCCCTATTGTTGTCACACATCCACACATCCCAGACAGTAGGAGTGGTAATCTAAGTATGGTATTGCCCATTAAGAGCTAATCCAAAGTAGTTTATCTAAGCATATTAGTATTAGGGAAATAAAAACTCATCTTCTCTGATACTTGCCTGTGTTCTAGGTAACAGGAAAATAGGCATTCCATTTAAGTTAGCCCTCCCGTATTTTTTCCCATTACTTATTGGCTCATTTTATAGCAAAACAAAAGGAATTTCCCAAACAAAATGTTTAGAGCAAGAAATTTCAGTGAAATACTTGATTCTATTTAAAATGCAGAGGTGCTATAACATTCAAAGTGTCAGATACCTTGGGAGTGTGGAAAACCTAAATAATGGTGCTTCTCCCTTGGGAATGCCATAGGAAGCCCACAACTGCTAACACTCAACAATTTTGGTGCAAAAGCAAACAGTTCCAGCAAGCTCTAAAGAAAAACTCATTGTAACTTATATTAAAATAATATATGGTGCAAAGTATCAGTTTCAAGCTTTTGACTAGTCCAACTAAAGGAATATGAAGGGATTGTATATAACAAATACCATTGGTAGACCATCATCTTGTACAAGTAGATCTCTGCTTCTTGAATATGTAAAATAGGGTGATTCATTGACTTGTTTTAGTATTTTGTGTGCCTTAGATTTGCGTTTTAAAACATGTATATTTTTGTGAGCCTAAGGTTTCTTATACATATAAGTATATAAATAAGTGATTGTTTATTATTTCAGCTGCTTTGATAAGATATCTACTAGTATTAGACTATCAGGAATACACCCTTGTGATATTTCGTTTTAGATATTAGACCTTAGCTCCCACTAGAAAGTCTCTCACCAGATTTAATGAATCAAGTTTTAAGACCCTTTATCCATCCACCCATCTTCCTTCCATTCAACACTTCCCGAATGTCTGCAGAATTTAAATATTAGCTTTGGTTTTTCTTTGAACTGCCACCCATGACACAGTATACGTGAAGAATTGAAATCCTAAAAGATGCTTTGGTCCATGCTTTTCAAAGAAACAACAAATTTCCTTCAAAAGAATCCATTGTTGGCGGGGCGGCGGGGGTTGGGGGGTGCCTGGCAGGCTCAGTTGGTAGAGCATGTGACCCTTAATCTCAGGGTCGTGAGTTTGAGCCCCACATTGGGCACGGAATCTATTTAAAACTGAAAACACAAAAAGAACAAAAACATCCATTGTAATATATCTGCAGCAGTTCAAGTCAGTGTCACTAATTTTGAGGTTTCTTAACAACTGAACTTGAAGTGGCAGTGTTACTTAGAGGAATCCTGGGAGTTGTGAATTTTGGCTGCAGCTGCCCAAAGCCAGTACATGAAAATGTACCTTTTCAACTAAAATGTTTCCATTCCATTATTATGATTAACACCATCAATGTCCTGCCTCAACTGATAACCCCATGGTGGGAACCACATATGATTCCTACTTTGTTGGACCTACTTCATATATTAACAGTTCACCATCCCATTGTCTGCCCTGTGATTTTTTTTTCTTTTTAAAAGCTCATGCTTATTCAGTGTTCTCCAGCATTGTGATTGTATGCTAGTGACACTGCTTTTAAGAAGCAAGGAAATAAATTTGTTGAAATGACATTTTCACCAGAAAACTGGTCATCTAACATTATTTCTATACCTTCTATTATGTTTATCTATAGCAATCACCTTTTGTATTACCTGCTTTATACTACTCAAAATGAGTTTTTCAATATTCTGCCTTTGTTCATGGTATGATAATTAGTTGATAAGTGACCCCCCAAGTTAACCCAACTGTCCATAATATGTTACAAACTTCCTAATTTCAATGAACTGCCTATTTTAGAAACCCACAAAATAAGCACGCTGCCCTTCAAAATCCCATTTCTAATGGCTCACAGAGCATGGTTGAAAAAAAATTTTTCTTCTGCTTATCAGCCTCACCTACATCTTTCCAGTTCATCCACAAAGTACCGAACACATCATGTCATAGACCTAATTGAAATATATTACTGGAAAGTGAGGCTAGCTGAAAATGTATAGCTGTAGGTAAATTTTTGCAACACATTAGCAAAATGTTTGCAGCTTAACCTTCCAACATCTTTGTTATGCAATCTGCATGTGGGTGAAATAATTTGTTAAATATAGAACTTCAGCTAGATGAGATCCATAAGCAATTAGTTAAGACATAACCCCAATACATACTTAATTGAATGCATACCCTTGTATAAATGAGATACCAGTTCATACCAAGTAACCTACTTTCTAATATTACTACTTCAGTGGACTCAGCTAATTATCCTTTATTCCACAATAGCATGTATGAAAATAACCCTAAACTACTTAAGTTTACTCTTTGAAACAAATTCGATTGAGATTTTTTTTACCTGGGACAAAGTTTTGACATTGCATGACAACTTCCACCAATAGCGGGCACAGGATTTCCTTCAAATGTACCTAGTAAATCAGTAGCTGTCATACGACTTTTTAATAATATATAGCTACCTTCTATTTCACAACTTCTTGATGCATGGAAATTTCTTTTTTGTCTAGAGTTAGTACAACTGTGAATTTTGGTCTTCTGTAAAAATTTATGATGAGAATTGTGAAATAATATGGTAGTGGCCTCTCACACCTTAGAAGTCACACAGTTCAATCACTGGGGCTCAGAGAGCAGTTGTTAATGTCAGTGTGTACTTATGTTTATAATGAGAGTTGAAACTATCAAGTGTAGGCCATTTTGTGTTTTGGAGAACTGGAGGAAACAAACTTGATTTGCTCACCCAGAGAGTATCTTATCACTGGGAAATAACCTGATTGTGGTACAAGTAAAAAATCAAAATGGCTTTTTATTTTTTCTGTTGGGTTTTGTTTTTTTCTGAGAGATTCAGGAAAACAAGACAAATGAAATTGAATCAAGATTCCCCTGCCTGCAGAGTTTCGTGGGCCTTGTGTGGGAAATCTAGCTGACTTTTACCTATGACGCTGTCCTGTTAACTCATCCAACAAAATGTGGCAATAGTCTTATTTGCGATTTCAATAAAGAAATATCAAGTACTTATATAGTACAGGCTTTTATTTCCCCTGATACAAGTATTAGGCATATACAAGGAGTTAGAAAAAGTGAGTGGTTGAAAGAATTGGGGGAAAATACCAATTGTATATATTACCTATGGTTGTACAGTCTATTCCCACCTCTTGACAAGTTGGCCTCACAATGAAGTCTAATTCACTTTGATGTGATTGTCTACGTGTATTAGAATACTGTTTTACTGTGCACCGCTCCGAAACTTGCCCAGAAGTGTATTGAACTTGTAACTTCAACATCAACAGTAAGGCACCCTCAACCAGGTGATAGAATGAGTGCCCTGATTCCTAAAGAGTCTGGATTTACCCAGATAGAATTGTGCTTGGCATTGCGCTTTCATCTAATAGATTTAGAGAATGTGGCCATTCATGGCTCTGGAATGCGAGCCAGAGAATCAGCGTGTCAGAAGCTAAATTTGTGCATTTTCTTAGAGTGTATTGAGATTTATTGGCTTTTTCCCCTTTTCTCATTTATAAAATAGAGTCTGAGTTACTCTGTTCATTTTGGAGATGATAAAATTGGCTTTTATGCAGGAAGACATCCCTCTTTTTGTCCACATTGAACTCTAGAAACTTGAATTCTCTGCATTCCAATATCTCTGGATGTCTGTTTCAGTCCCTGTTCTTTCTGCGCACCCAATCAAATACCATTGTTAACTTCAAAAGGCATAAATTTTATTCCTTCGAGTAATGCAAAGGTTTTCCTTACTTGGCCACTTATAATGTTCACTTCTCCTTTAAGGGCCCCACAATGTGTTTCTCTATTGATAGTATGCAGTATTTAATTTTTCTGGCTTTAGAAGTACAATACTCATCTCTGCATTGTTGGCTATAGTTTTCCGATCCCTACTGTGATATCCATGATCTGCATGGGTCACAAGTTTTTCTTGTTTCTTCATGTCCCCTATAATTAAAGCAAAACTTAGTCTAAGGTAGGAATGTTATTATCAGATGTTAAACACATTACCTGATTTAACTGATCTATGTTTGAATGCAACTTGGAAGCCCTTCTTAAAGAATATAAACCTAGTTTTCCTAAAAATAGAAATTTTGTCCCTAGCAGCTGTTAGGAAAGGCATTCTTTCCCTCTTGTCTTGTTCATCAGAAAAAAATATCACAGCTATCAGAAGCATGTTCACTTTTGGAGAAACAGTACTGAAGAGTAATTTTGTTTGTTCTTCATTTAGCTAAGTATAACCATCTTTGACCAGAATATCTGCTTGTTATTTTTCTTTTTTCATTTTACTGAAGCTATGATGTCACTCAGTGTACTTTTCTTTTTACAGTTTTTGATCCTTTCCTCTGATTTTCTTTAAATTAACACTCTGTTGCTTCCCCTCTCTGTTCTCCCTCCATTCCCCATGTCCCCTACGCAAATACATATGGCTCGTATTAAGAATAGCAGTGATCTTGGTCAAGTTGTCTTTTTCCTGTTTTCTAAAATCATGCTTCACAAATCCTTCATGGAATAATACCCAAAAGGATCATGATCTTTTATGTGGTCCTTTCCTGTTAGAGGCAAATTCAGTTTTTAGGAAGAGATAGTGGTCACAAGGCCCGGTTAGCATCCACTTCTCTTTAACAATCCCAACAATATTTGTTTTGTTTTGTTGGGTTTTAAATCCCAACAATGTCTGACTCTCAACATGTTTATTAGTGTTTTGAGTGTTTTGCAAAAACTTACATTAGAAGTTAAATGTTCTAGCACTATTTCTACATAGCTTTGTAATTTCTGTATGACGCATCATACTAATTATAAGTTGTCTGACCAGTGGCTTTGAATTAATGATGGGTCTGATTTATACAGTAGACAATATTTTCTTTTCACATGTTTTATCTCCCAGCCTGGTTTTGTGCATGGTATTTACTTCCCAGTTTAAATTTACCCCTTTGGAATTTGGGTTTTGGCAATAATGGGAACTATTCTGTAATCTGGGTGAGAAAGGTTAAAAAAGAATGAACTGAAAGTCATTTAAGGAATTCTTAAAGATGGGATAAATCAGTTATCAGGAGTCATGAGTGTAATAGGACGAAGTTCAGGGGCACAGAGGAGGGAAAATCGTGTTCCTGTCAGCAATCTGCAGGTTCACTCCACCAGCCCAACACCAAAACATACTTGAATAGCTCTTCTCCCCACCCCATGATAGTTTTATGTGAAAAATAGCAGCTCAAAATGAGAAACCATCGTGAATGCAAATATGGTAGTAAGAAAAATTATAATCCCTGTACTTTATATAATGTAGCTTATCAAACTGCTTTACTGTGTGTCCCTTTTTCTTCCCAACACTGAAGGTTGGACAGATGTCCAAATGTTCCCATCTTACTGGTGATGGGAACCTGCAGATTGGCAAGAAGAGCAAATGGCATGCTCCAAGTCATAGAGCAGGTCAACCCATCTGAGACCAAACCATTTTATAGCCGCAGACTGCTGAAGGCATATCTGCACCGTAAGCTATGACTTAGAGAGCGTTATTGAGTAGAAATTTTGTCAGATCTAATCTAAGAATAATGTAAAACCTACTTATTGTATGCAAAACATTCTTCTGAAGTATTTTGTTTCTACTATTTATTTAGCAGGTAGATTTTTTTTATGCATACTTTGGAAGGTCTCCCCAAATTCCCAAGACTTCTGCATTTTAGGATTGAAATTAATGAAGCTTTAGTTTTTCCCTGTAAATAAACTTTTCAATAAAGAATATCCCGGGCGCCTGGGTGGCTCAGTGGGTTAAGCCGCTGCCTTCGGCTCAGGTCATGATCTCGGGGTCCTGGGATCGAGTCCCACATCGGGCTCTCTGCTCAGCAGGGAGCCTGCTTCCTCTTCCTTCTCTCTCTACCTGCCTCTCTGCCTACTTGTAATCTCTCTCTGTCAAATAAATAAATAAAATCTTAAAAAAAAGAATATCCCTGTACTACTAAAACAAAGGGAAACCTCAATAATGTTGGTCTTAAAAATATTATTTTTAAAAAGACTGAGATCATCAACTCATAATCCAAGTTTAATGTATTTGTTACATTGAAATGCAGGTTTCTAGAAGGGAATGTGCTGGGTAAGCTGACCATTTTAGTTCCCAGGTGCTCATGGTAAAAATGTAGACTTGTTGGCATCTCAAAAAAATAGTATTGTCTCCACTTATTTAAATTTGTTTTGTTTTGTCTTTTGTTCCACTTTGTTTACACATACCTTTGCCCAGAGAGTTAAGAAAAATAATGAGATGTATTTGTAAAGTTTTTGGTAAGCGCTTTATAAATATAAAGAGGTGGGATACTTTATGCTGTTCCATCAGTACATTATGGGTTGCTAACGAAAAACCCAAACTTCCCTAAATAGTCAAATAAATCCACTTTTGGTGATTTGGTTCAGTAACTGCCCATCCTCACTAAGGCCTCTTTGTGATATTATAAAATGGCTGGCCACATAGGACTTTACAAAAACAGCTCTTAAAAACAAAACAAAACAAAAAAAGACTAAATATTTTTTATTAATAGGTATGTCTTTTTTTTAAAACTTCTATAACAGGTGCTTTAAGAGAAATATTTTTCCAGAAATGGTTTTATAGTAAAAAAGGGGGGGCAGCTTTTGCATTGTGATGTATGGGTGGATAGTCATCTTTGAGTTACTTTCTTAGTAAGTGAAGTGTTCCCTGAAGAGAAACTCCTAAAACTACTCCACAGAAAGAAAAGCATTAGCTTCTAGTTTTTTCATTTTCTCTTGTGTTATGTGGTGACCTACCAAGTGGATTCATGTGCATATCAATACTTTGGCTCAAAGAAGACTGAATGCTTTTCAATAGTGGGAGTAAAATACTCACAGAATCTTAATCATGGGGAAATAGAGCAGTACTGACTTTCCATAGACAATACCAATTTCACAAGTTAATATTCCTGTCTCTAGGTGACTTTGTCTCTCCTTAGGGTATATTTACTATTTATTTTGTACCTTTGATTTTTCGCTTTCGGGGATTATTTTTACCTATTGCAGTCCTACTGTATGAAATATCCCATATAAGGAAATAAGTTAGTAAGGAAAAGATTTTAAAACTCCCCCAAATCTGGTTTGGGTTCTTAATATATGGGAGAAACAGTTTAAAGAAAAAGCACTTCACCATGCAGAAGGGAAAGAGAATATCTTAATTATGATGATTTCAATTCAGGATCAACATACAGTGCTCTGCATACAAGGGAACACTTACTAGCAGTACTTGAAGACTTGTGAGTTGGAATTGCATGTTACTTGAAAGACCTAATTAAGCTAAATCTTGGTGCACAGCAGTTGTACATGATTTCATGTTTATGTAGCAAAATGCATTGAAATGTACTAGTATTGAAACATACATGTAAAGATAGTTGTGGAAATTGTCTATTATATTTTCCTTGTGTGTCTCATTTATTTAGAGCACAAAGTTTCTTTTTTTTAAGTGTTCTAACTGAATAAGGCTAAATGAATACTGTAATTGAAATTATATTTTAAATCTTTGTCATGAGTTTTTAAAAAAAATATTGCAAATTGTATCATTCCTGATTACACAGAACTTTGTGGGTGGTTTTAAATAAATTTTATACTTCTATTTTGCACCTGGTAGTCTAATTTTTCTTTCCTCTTCAAAAGAATATTTTAAAACTTTAATATCCAATAAAAATCACACATTTTTAACTATAAAGGACTATAAGATTTAATATTTAGAGATGTCCAATTGTGTGGGTTATGTTTAACATAAAATCAAGAGGACTACATTTATGGAATCCTTACTTTTTGTTTTGTTTTGGGGTTTTTTGTTTGTTTGTTTGTTTGCTTGCTTTGTTTTTTTAAGTAGGCTCCATGCCCAGCAGGGCTTAAACTTATGAACCTGAGATCGAGAATCGCATGTTCTACTGACTGAGCCAGCCAGGTTCCCCTATAGAATCCTTATTGTGTACCAAACACTTACATTTTATATAAACTATTTAACTTTCACAGTGATGCTATTCAGTAAGGACTCTGATTAACCCCATTTTACAGATTAATTCTGAAGCTTAAAAGTAGCTAAGATCATACCCCTAGTAGTTGGCAGAGCTTTAAGTCAATTTGGATTTAGACTGACTCATGCGCTCCCTTGGTTTTTTCATTATTTTAATAAACTTAATCCTGAACACAGTATGTTAACAGTATTTTAAAGTTGACATCCTGGGGTGCCTGGGTGGCTCAGTGGGTTAAGCCACTGCCTTTGGCTCAGGTCATGATCCCAGGGTCCTGGGATCGAGTCCCGCATCGGGCTCTCTGCTCAGCAGGGAGCCTGCTTCCTCCTCTCTCTCTCTGCCTGCCTCTCTGCCTACTTGTGATCTCTCTCTGTCAAATAAATAAATAAATTCTTTAAAAAAAAAATAAATAAAGTTGACATCCTAATGTATTTACTAGAACCTGAGGTGAAAAAAAATAGGCTGATATTACAGCAAATATCACGAACTAATAAGTTACTTTTTTTTTTTTAAGATTTTATTTATTTGACAGACAGAGATCACAAGTAGACAGAGAGGCAGGCAGAGAGAGAGGAGAAAGCAGGCTCCCCGCTGAGCAGAGAGAGCAGGGAGGAAGCAGGCTTCTGGCAGAGCAGAGAGCCCGATGCGGGGCTCAATCCCAGGACCCTGGGATCATGACCTGAGTTGAAGGCAGAGGCTTTAACTCACTGAGCCACCCAGGCACCCCTAATAAGTTACTTTAAATATATCTATGGAGCACCAGGGTGGCTCAGTCATTGAGCGTCTGCCTTTAGCTCAGGTCTTGATCCCAGAGTCCTGGGATTAAGCTCCATATCGGGCTCCCCACTCTGTGGCAAGCCTGCTTCTCCTTCTCCCACTCCCCCTGCTTGTGTTCCCTCTCTCACTGTGTCTCTCTCTGTCAAATAGATAAATAAAATCTAAAAAAAAAAATTTTTTTTTTTTCATCTAATCTGGGGCGCCTGGGTGGCTCAGTCGTTAAGTGTCTGCCTTCGGCTTGGGTCATGATCCCGGGGTCCTGAGGTTGAGCCCCGCGTAGGGCTCCCTGCTCAGCAAGAAACCTGCTTTTCCCTCTCCCACTCCCCCTGCTTGTGTTCCCTCTCTCACTGTCTCGCGCTCTCTCTCTCTGTCAAATTAATTAATTAAATTTTTTTTTTAAATTCATCTAATCTGACAGTGCCTGGCTATTTCAGTTGGTAGGACATGTGACTCCCGATCTCAAGGTTGTGAGTTCAAGCCCCATGTTGGGTGTAGTGCTTATTTTAAAAAATTAATTAATTGGGTGCCCGGGTGGCTCAGTTGTTAAGCTCTGCCTTTGGCTCAGGTCATGATCCCAGGGTCGTGGGATCGAGCCCAGCATTGGGCTCCCTGCTCAGCTGGAGGCCTGCTTCTCCCTCTCCTACTCCCCTGCTCGTGTTCCTTCTCTCGCTGTGTCTCTCTCTGTCAAATAAATAAATAAAATCTTTTTAAAAATAAAATAAAAGTTAATTGGTTGATTGATTGATTGATTAATTAATGTAATCTGAAGCGCAACTCCCCTGCTTCCTCTAGTAATGGAAACAACTCCACCTCCTGACCAGATCTCCTCAGGTTTAGCAAGGCCACTGGAGATTACATTTTCCACCTTTTGCCTGACTGATTAAAAGGGAGATCTGCAAGTTAGGCTGACCATACAGACATGGGCAACACACTAGGTAATGCCAGAACAGCAAAATACAAGGAACTTGGGTCCCTGAATGACCTACACCCCTGACCCACCTATCAAATTTGTTTTTACACAAGAGAAAAAGAGGTATTCTTTTCTATGATTTTGCTCCCTGCTAAACAGCTCAATGAATATCCTAACTAAACATCCATCCTAAAAGACAACTATCGTGTGTTGTTTTGTTTTTTATCTTCAGGCCAAATACACAGTTCCTTCCCTCTAGTGACATGGTTTCTAGATTCTTTATCTTAATGGTCTCTAGACAAAAGCCCGTGTATGTATTTATTTATTTATTAAGTTGGCTCCATGGGATCCTTAACCAACTGAGCCACCCAGGAGCCCTGTATAATCTTTTAAAAGCAGAGCTTAGGGGCACCTGGGTGGCTTGGTGGGTTAAAGCCTCTGCCCTTGGCTCAGGCCATGATCTCAGGGTCCTGGGATCGAGCCCCACGTTGGGCTCTCTGCTCAGCTGGAGCCTGCTTCCTCCTCTCTCTCTCTCTGCCTGCCTCTCTGCCTACTTGTGATCTCTGTCAACTAAATAAATAAAATCTTTTTTTAAAATTAATTAATTAATTAAAGCAGAGCTCAGGGATGCCTGGGTGGCTCAGTGGGTTGAGAGAGATCAACTGTTTTGTTTTGTTGTTTTTTTTTGTTTTTGTTTTTGTTTTTTTAAAGATTTTATTTATTTATTTGACAGAGAGAAATCACAAGTAGACGGAGAGGCAGGCAGAGAGAGAGAGAGGGAAGCAGGCTCCCTACTGAGCAGAGAGCCCGATGCGGGACTCGATCCCAGGACCCTGAGATCATGACCTGAGCTGAAGGCAGTGGCTTAACCCACTGAGCCACCCAGGCGCCCCTTGTTTTGTTGTTTTGCTTTGTTTTGTTTCAATTCATTTGAGAGAGACAGAGAGTGAGTGAGAGCTCAAGCAGGGGGGCATGTCAGAGGGAGAGGGAGAAGCAAACTCCCTGCTGAGCAGGGGTCCAGAACTCCATCCCAGGACCCCACGATCATGACCTGAACCAAAGACAGATGCTCAACCAACTGAGCCACCCAGGTGCCTGAAGAGACCAATCCTTGATCTTGGCTCAGGTTTTGATCTCACGGTCATGAGTTTGAGCCCTCAGCACTTGCTGCTTGGTACTACCTTCAGTTTCTCATACGGATAGCTCCTTCCCATTGTTTTGTATCAGCTTCAGTGTTTTTTCCTTTTTATACCCTCAGAGATACCAACATTGACCTATCTATCTATCTATTTACTTTTCAAGTGTTTATTTAAATTCTAGTTGGTAGGATACCTGGGTGGCATAGTTGGTTAAGCACCCAACTCTTGGTTTCCAAATGGGTCATGATCTTAGGGTTGCGAGATCAAGCCCCATGTGGGGTGCTGTGCTCACACAGAATTTGCTTGGTTTCTCTCTCCCGCTCCCTCTTCCCCTTCCCCCTGCTTTCTCTTTCTCTCTAAAGATGATATGAACGAATGAATGAATGAACAAATAAATTCTGGTTTAGTTAACATACAGTGCTCAGTTCCTTGACCTTATCTGGGCAACTTTTCTCCTCTTCACCAGAGCCTCCTTCTTCCAGTCACAGAATGGAATATATCATCACTTCCCAAATAATTAGCTCAAATACATGACCTCAGCTTCCTATCTGTGCTGTTTGTCCCACCAGCTATTTCCACAGCACTTTGTCTGCGTCCCTGGAGCATCCATTGAAACTTCTTCCTATGCAATCTTTCCTTCTCTGGCTTCTTTCCTGATTTCAGTCATTCTCTGGCCAACTCTACATTCTCTTTCTAATAAGCCCTTTCTGGAAGTTTAAAAAAATTTTTTTGGCCAAAGATCAAGAAAAATTCCTTCTCTTTGCCAGGAACCAGATTTGCTACCAGGCTATTTTATAAGACTGTTAATGAAAAGTTCATAATTTTTAAGAGACAGACATTGTTTAAAAATATTTTCAAACAAGATTTTAATTTTCTTTAAAACATTTTTTAAAGATTTGTTTGTTTGTTTTAGAAATCTCTATCCCCGGGTGCCTGGGTGGCTCAGTGGATTAAGCCACTGCCTTCGGCTCAGGTCATGATCTCAGGGTCCTGGGATCGAGTCCCGCATTGGGCTCTCTGCTCAGCAGGGAGCCTGCTTCCTCCTCTCTCTCTCTGCCTGCCTCTCTGCCTACTTGTGATCTCTCTCTCTGTCAAATAAATAAATAAATAATATTAAAAAAAAAAAAAAAGAAATCTCTATCCCCAATGGGGGACTAGAACTCATGGCCCCAAGACCCAGAGTCAGGCACCCTTTAACAGTTATGTTTATTGAGAAATAATTTAGATGCAGCAGAATTCTCCCTTTACATGAGTTCTCTGAGTTTTGACAAACATATATAGTACTACAACCACTACAATAATCAAGACATAGAACAGCTCTGTCCAACAGAAAACCATTGCATTTCTAATTAAAATTTTTGTAGGATAGCCACATTTTAAAAAGTAAATAAGAAAAGTAAATTAAAAACAATAAAAAGGAGGGGCGCCTGGGTGGCTCAGTGGGTTAAGCCTCTGCCTTGGGCTCAGGTCATGATCTCAGGGTCTTGGGATCGAGCCCTGCATTGGGCTCTCTGCTCATTGGGGACCTATTTCTCTCTCTCTCTCTCTGCCTGCCTCTCTGCCTACTTGTGATCTCTGTCTATCAGATAAATAAATAAAATCTTAAAAAATAAAAATCAAAAGGAAAGAAGAGAGGCATCTGGATGGCTCAATCAGTTCAGCATCTGTCTTCTGCTCAGATCATGATATCAGGGTCCAGGGATCAAGCCCCACATCAGGCTCCCTGCTCAGAAGCAGCAGGTTTGATTCTCCCTCCTCTTCTGCCCTTCTCCCTGCTTGTATGTGTACTCTCTCTTTCTCTCTCTCTGAAATAAATAAATTAAATAAAATAAAAAGTAAAAAAGAGTCAAGAAATTATTTTAATTGTATATTTTAACTAAATATGTCCAAAATAATACCATTTTATTTTATTTTATTTTTAAAGACTTTATTTATTTGACAGAGACACAGAAAGAGAGGGAACACAAGCAGGGGGAGTGGGAGAGGAAAAAGCAGGCTTCCCGCTGAGCAGAGAGCCTGATGTGGGGACTCAATCAGATCATGACCTGAGCGGAAGGCAGACGTTTAATGATTGAGCCACCTAGGCTCCCCTCATTTTTTTTTAAAGATATATTAATTTTTTTGAGACAGAGAGTGTGCACATGCAAGAGCAGGGGGGTGAAGAGGGACTCCTCAGGCAGAATCTCGGTTGAGTGAGGACCTGACTTGGGGCTTGATCCCAGGACCCTGAGATCATGACTTGAGCCAAAATCAAGAATCAGTCATTTAACTGACTGACCTACCCAAGTGCTCCCCAAAATAGTATCATGCTAACAGTAATGATGAAGTTTTTTGCAGTAAGTCTTTGAAATGTAGTGTGTATTTTATATATATGTAGTATATCTCCATTCAGAAGTTAAATTTTCATATGAAATACTTGATCTGCTTCATCAAATTTACTTGAAAAAGTAGATATGCATACCAGAGTTATTCTAAACATACTTTTTTTTTTTTAAGATTTTATTTATTTAACAGAGAGAGAGAGATATCACAGGTCAGCAGAGAGGCAGGCAGAACGAGAGGGAGATGAGGCTCCCTGCCAAGCAGAGAGCCTGAGGTGGAGCTCGATCCCAGGACCCTGAGATCATGACCTGAGCCCAAGGCAGAGGCTTAACCCACTAAGCCACCAAGGTGCCCCTCTAAACATACTTTAAAGTTTTCCAATAATTGAATCAATGATCAATTTTTAAGTTTAAATTTTTGTTAATTAAAATTAAGTACCACCAGGGTACCTGGTTTGCTCTGTCTATAGAGCATGCCACTCTTGATTTTGGAATTCTAAGTTCAAGCCCCATGTCAGGTGTAGAGCTTACTTTAGAAAGAAAATTGTTTAAATTAAATACAACTAAAAGTTCTGTTCCTTTCTTGCACTAGTCACAATTCGAGTACTCAGTAGCCACTGTGGTTAGTGCCTACTATATCAGATGGCTCAGATTACAACATATTTCCAATAGCCCCCCAAATTCCCTAGTATCCTTTGTAGTCAGATTGCCTCCTCCCCAGATGGTCGCTCCTGGCAATGACTGGTCAGATTTCTTTACTTAGTTTTTTTGCCCTTCTCAGAATGTTAATGAGAATAAAATAGCTAGCTTGGACCATTTACCATAATGCTTTTGAGATTCACCCTTGTTAAGACTGTATTTTCTGGAGTGCCTGGGTGGCTCAGTCTTTAGGCATCTGCCTTTGGCTCAGGTCATGATCCCAGGATTGTGCGATCTAGCCCCATATTGGGCTTCCTGCTCTTTGGGAAGCCTGCTTCTCCCTCTCCCACTCCCCCTACTTGTGCTCCCTCTGTCGCTGTGTCTCCCTCTGTCAAATAAATAAAATCTTAAAAAAAAAAAAAAGGCTGTATTTTCTACTAGAGATAAGCTTAAAGCATAATCAGATGTTATCCACACTAGTTGCCCCGCCCTCTAGTAATGAAGTTGCTCTCCTTGAACTGTTTCTCGTATCTGAGCAGAAATGGAAGAGATTATAATAGTTTACTATATGCCAACACTGTTCTAAGTGCTTCCCTCTAAACCACTGCATGTCTAATAGTCATGTAATCCTCAATCAAGAAATAAGCACAGGAGAGGTAACTGGACTGCCCAGCATTAACACAGCTGTTCGGAGAAGGAGTCAGATTTGAACCGAGGCAGTCTGGTTCCACAGTCCATAACTTCTGCTTCCAACCATCCCTGCCCCAACTCGGGTGATTCAGAATAAATGAGCTCCTCTATGAGATGACTTGGTCACTATCTTTCCATTTTGCGATGGCCTTCGTCCTTTATGCTCAGGAATGGTAATGATATGCAATGTTCCTTTCTTTTTGGAACCCTGAAAGATGGGGTTTCTTTATCCTTTAACAGAATAATACAAGGTTGTGAGCACACCAAAATTATCATGGCCTAGTACTTAATATAAAGTCCAAGGAATATGTTACATTTTTGTTCTCTTTCTTTAGTTATCACATAGAAATAATTTCATGAAAATGGATCAGCCTAGGCCTTGCTTACCTAGTGTCAGGTTATTAATTCCATGTGTTCTTACGTGAAGAAAGCAGAGTCATATGGCCTGTGGTCAAGAGGCCTTTCTGGGGGCACCTGGGTGGCTCAGTGGGTTAAAGCCTCTGCCTTCAGCTCAGGTCATGATCTCAGGGTCCTGGGATCAAGCCCCGCATCGGGCTCTCTGCTTGGCAGGGAGCCTGCTTCCCCCTCTTTCTCTGCCTGCCTCTGTGCCTACTTGTGATCTCTCTGTCTGTCAAATAAATAAATAAAATCTTTTTATTTATTTATTTTTTTAAAAATTTTTTTTTTTAATTTTATTTATTTGTCAGAGAGAGAGGGAGAGAGAGCGAGCACAGGCAGACAGAGAGGCAGGCAGAGGCAGAGGGAGAAGCAGGCTCCCTCTGAGCAAGGAGCCCGATGTGGGACTCGATCCCAGGAAGCTGGGATCATGACCTGAGCCGAAGGCAGCTGCTTAACCAACTGAGCCACCCAGGCGTCCCAATAAATAAAATCTTTAAAAAAAAAAAAAAAAAAAGAGGCCTTTCTGCTTCCTGAAGCTGGATTATGCAAAGGTTCTCTGGCAGACGGTCTGAATCCCCACTCTCCCAGTCACACAGTCACAATTACCAGCGTCAATGAGGCCTCTAACACTGTTTTTCGAAACCATCCAATCCGTATCCACCTTTGAACCCCATTGGTTCTCAATTATTGACCGCCTTTTTCCTAAGAGAAGTCGAAGCCACAGATGGAAAATCCTCTCCTTTTCCCAGCTGCAGTTTAGTGACCTCCCTCCACCCGCACCCATCTTCTGCTTTCCTTCACCAGGAAGGAAATGTCCTTCCTCCAGTCAAAGATTAATCCCTCTCTGTGCGCGCTGGCCTCCGTCCCAGTTCTCAAGGACTGCTAGTTCTTCAGGAGAGAACTATTTCTTCTTTCCCTGTAACTTCAATTTCAATATTGGATCCTCCTGAGCGGTATTTAAATACATTCTAGGGGCACCTGGGTGGCTCAGTGGGTTAAAGCCTCTGCCTTAGGCTCAGGTCATGATCCCAGGGTCCTGGGATCTCCTCTGCTCCGCAGGGAGTCTGCTTCCCTTCCTCTCGCTCTGCCTGCCTCTCTGCCTACTTGTGATCTCTTGTCTGTCAAATAAATAAATAAAATCTTTAAAAAAAAAGAATTATTTAAAAAAATTTAAAAAATGATTATTTACATACATGTAAGCACCTAGAATTTATGATCATTCCAAATATCTGTGGAGAGATGTAAAATCCTATTTTAAAAAGTATTAGCTCAATATAATGTGGAAGGAACACTGCAAAAAACAAAACTTGAATTACTTCTTAAACGAAGTAAAAACTTCATTAATTTTCCAGCACACTATTCATAGAACTTCTCTTTCAGTGGTGCCTGGGTGGCTCAGTCATTAAGTGTCTGCCTTTGGCTCAGGTCATCTCAGGGCCTGGGACCGAGCCCCACATTGAGCCCCACATCAGGCTCCCTGCTGAGCGGGGAGCCTGCTTCTTCCTCCTCTCCCTCTGCCCTTGCTTGTGTTCCCTCTCTCTATGTGTCTCTCTTTGTCAAATAAATAAATAAAATCTTTTAAAAAAAAGGTGTTATTTATTTATTTAAAAGAGAAAGTGAGTGAGAGGGAGAGTATGGGTAGAGGGGAGGAGGAGAAGCAGGCCTCCTGCTGAGCAGGGAGCTCTATCCCAGGACCCTGGGATCATGACCCTAGATGAAAGCAGTTGCTTAACCGACTGAGCCACCCAGGTGCCCCAAAATCTTTTTCTTTTAAGATTTTATTTATTTATTTGTCAGAGAGAGAGAAGGGAAGCAGGCTCCTCGCTGAGAGAGAACCCAATGTGGGTCTTGAACCCAGGACCCTGGGATCATGACCTCAGCCAAAGTCAGATGCTTAACCAACTGAGCTACCCAGGTACCCCAAAAGAGAATCCTTGAGGCATCTTCGGTGCAAAAAGGGTGGTTTTATTAAAGCACAGGGAAATAAATAAATAAATAAGGCAAGCATGAAAGCAGGCACCGGGATAGGACCCCTTGGCAGAAAGAGCTGTGCTATAGTCATGAGGAGTGGCTGGTTATATACTTTCAAGTTGAGTGTGGGTTAGGGATCATGTAAGTCTCTAAGGAATTTGGAAGCAAAGTTTCTAGGACCTTGAGGAGTTGACTGTTGTCAGGAAAAGTTTATTTATTACTGTCTAGTAGAATCTTAATCATGAGACCCTTCAGATGTCCATCAGCAGGCCATATGCTTGGAGACTTATTGCTAAAATATATCTTTGGAGAGTATGGGGTAAAGATAAAAGAAGTTTCCAAAGAGATTTTCGCAGGATCTTGGGTGTCAGGCTAATGTGAACCTGGGGTTGCCTTTTGCCTCCTGCCATGTGTTAACATCAAGGCAGTTACTCGCACTGAGAAATGTCACTCTGCTTGTCTCGAGTACTTGTCAATAGGCTCTAAGTTCTAAAGAAGTTTAATTCTTTTTCTTTTGCCTTTGTTCACATCACAAACCTAAATACCTATGGACTTTCACTATAATTTAAGGGTAGCATTTCAAATCACAGGGGAAATAAAGGTTATTCAATGAATAGTTAGAATAATAGGGTAGCCATCTGTATAAACAAAATTAGTTAGATTCTTACCTCACTCCTTTCTTTAGGATAGCTTCTAAATGGATTGAAAACTTAAAAAATAAACAAACAAATAAAAAAATTCTCAAATAAACAATTATAGAATTTATTATTATTATTTCTTTTATAATCAGAGTGGGAAAGGCCATTCCCCCACGCCCCAGAAATTCAGGGGCAATAAAAGTAAAATTTTATAGGGGCACCTGGGTGGCTCAGTGGGTTAAAGCTTCTGCCTTTGGCTAGGGTCATGATCCCAGGGTCCTGGGATCGAGCCCCCCATCGGGCTCTCTCCTCAGCAGGGAGCCTGCTTCCCCCTTCTCTCTCTGCCTGCCTCTCTGCCTAGTTGTCATCTCTGTCAAATAAATAAATAAAATCTTAAAAAAAAAAGAAAAAGAAAAATTTTATAAATTTTACTACATAAAAGTAAAAACTTCTGCACAGTAAAATGCTCCAAAATCCAAGTAAAAAATAATCAAAACAAAAATTAACAGAAGATTTTTAGGTGCTATGACAAAGGATTAAGATAATGAGTTCCCAAAAATTAACAGGAAAAGGAGCAGTGTCCAAATAGAAAAAGAACAAAAGAAATGAATACTGGTTACTAGAAAAGGAAATACAAGTGTTTCTTACAGCTGTGAAAAGATAACCTCACTCATACTGAGAGAAATACTAAACAAAACTATATCAGGCCAAAAAAAAAAAAACCAAACAAACAATAAACAGAAACTGTATCAGGTTACCAGAGAGGGCCATGAGGGCCATCATCTCCTTTTCTCCCTCTCTGTGCACTGAGATCTGGTATCTATTCTTCCACCTCATTCAAACTGAGCTGACATTATCCCCTTCCTTACTTTGGAAGTGTGAGCTGTTATGAAAGGAGGCCAGGCTGCTCCTGGAGAGGCTGAGAGGAAAGGAGAACTCTAGTGCCAGATGTGTGAGTCAAGAGATCACCTTGAACAGGCCCGGATCAGATGACTCCAGCTTCAGCGGCCATCTGACTACAAGCAAATTAGAGACCTTAAGTCATCACCATCTAGCTGAGCTCCGTCATCCCAAAAGCCAACAGATACGAAGAAGTTGTTATTTTAAACCACTACATTTTGTGACAGTTTGTTACAATAGATAATAGAAGCAGTGCTATTCACCTATAAGCAGGCTTAAAAATTGGAAAATAATACTATTTGGCAAGTGTTGGGGGAAGATAGATGCTCTCATACATTGCTGGTAGGAGTGTAAACCGGTATAAACTTATGCAAGTCAAGTTGGCCACATGTATTAAAATTGTAAATCCACAAGATCTGTGACCAAGCAATCCTACCTGCAGAAACATATTCTACTGATACAATTTTACAAGAGGGAAACGAGCTAAATACGAGGTTATTTATTGCAGCACTGCTTGAGTGCAAAAGATAAAAAATCCCCTACATAGGAGCACCTGGGTGGTTCAGTCGGTTAAGTGTCTGCCTTTGGTTCAGGCCATGATCTCAGGTTCCTGGAATCAAGCCCTGCATTAGGCTCCCTGCCCAGTGGGCAGCCTGCTTCTCCTTCCTCTGCTGCTCCCTCTGCTTGTGCTTGCTCTCTCTCTTTCTTTGTCATGTAAATAAATAAAGTCTTTAAAAAAAATCCCCTGCATGAGGGGTACCTGTCTGGCTCAGCCTGAGAACACGTGACTCTTAATCTCTGGGTAGTGAATTCAAGCCCCACTTTAGGTGTAGAGCCTACTTTAAATTTTTTTTTAATATTTTATTTATTTTACAAGTAGACAGAGAGGCAGGCAGAGAGAGAGAGAGAGAGAGAGGAGGAAACAGGCTACCTGCTGAGCAGAGAGCCCGATGCTGGACTCGATCCCGGGACCCTGAGATCATGACCTGAGCTGAAGGCAGAGGTCTTCAGCTGAACCACCCAGGCGCCCCTAGAGCCTACTTTAAATAAATAAATAAATACTCCTTCCCATTAAAAAAAAAAAAAAGATATTTTTAAAAGATTTTATTGTTAAGTAATCTCTACACCCAATGTGGGGCTCAAGCTAAAACCCCATGATTAAGAGTTATGCACTCTATTGACTAAGCTAGGCAGGCATCCCATTCAAAAAAAAGTTTTTTTTTTAAAGATTTATTTATTTATTTTAGAGAAAAAGTGTGCACACACACACAAGGTAGTGGGGGCAGGAGCAAAGGGAGAGAATCTTTTTTTTTTTTTTAAGATTTTATTTATTTATTTGAGAGAGATCACAAGTAGGCAAAGAGGCAGGCAGAGAGAGGAGGAAGCAGGCTCCCCGACAAGCAGAGAGCCCTATTCGGGGCTTGATCCCATGACCCCAGGATCATGACCTGAGTCGAAGGTAGAGGCTTTAACCCACTGAGCCACCCAGGTGCCCCAAGAGAGAAAATCTTTAAGCAGTCTCCCAGGGGGGCATTTGGGATCAGGCCCCGCATCAGAGTCTCTGCTTGCAGGGCAGGCCCGTTTTCCCCTCTCTCTCTGCCTGCCTCTCTGCCTATTTGTGATCTCTCTGTCAAATAAATAAAATAATAAAATCTTAAAAAAAAAAAAAAAAGCAGTCCCCAAGACCCATGAGATCATAACCTGAGCCAAACCAGAGTTGGACAATCAAGTGAGTTACCCAAGGGTTGCCCAAAAAACGGTTTTTAAAAAATGGCCTATATACTCATAAATTGGGGATTGAGTAAACATACTATGGTAATTCATACAAAAAATATTTGGCTGGCAAAAAAAATGGGAACACATTTTACATTCTGATATAGAAAAATTTACAAGATATATTATTTGAAATACAAGATACAGAATCTGTGTAAAAATGGGGAGAAAAGATAGGTTGCCTGACTGGATCAGTCAGTAGAGCACATGGCAACTGATCTCAGGACTATAATAAATTCAAGCCCCATGTTGGGTGTAGAGATTATATCGCTTCTCGGCCTTTTGGCTAAGATCAAGTGTAGTATCTGTTCTTATCAGTTTAAAAGTAAAATCTTTGGACACCTGGGTGGCTCAGTTGGTTGGGCGTCTGCCTTCGGCTCATGTCATGATCCCAGGATCCTGGGACTGAGCTCCACATCTGCTCCCTGCTCTGCAGGAGCCTGCTTCTCCCCCTCCCTCTGCTGCTCCCCCTGCTTGTGTACTCCCTCTCTCTCAAATGAATGAATAAAATCTTTAAAAAAATAAAAAAACCAAAATCTTAAAAAATTTTTTTTGAACGGCGCCTAGGTGGCTCAGTCAGTTAAATGGCTGCCTTTAGCTCGGGTCATGATCTCACAGTCCTGGGATCAAGCCCTGCATTGGGTTCTTTGCTCAGTGGAGAGCCCGCTTCTCTCCCTCCCTTCATTTGCCGATCTGCTTGCTTGTACTATCCCTCTGCCAAATAAATAAATAAAATCTTTAAAAATATTTTATGGGGGCACCTGTGTGGCTCACTTGTTTAAGTGACAGCCTTCAGCTCCATCATGATCCTAGAGTCCCAGGATGGAGTCCCACATCAGGCTCCCTGCTCGGCGGGGAGTCTGCTTCTCCCTCTGACCCTCCCCCCTCCTATGTGCACGCTCTCTCTCTTATTCTCTCTCTCAAATAAATAAATAAAATCTTAAAAAAAAATACTATCTGCCATGAAGTAAAAAAATTCCAGGACAAGATGAATTCTATCAAATACTTAAAAGGAATTCTTCTCTAGCATTTCTAAAAAGTGGAAAAAGGAATGCTTCCTAATTAATTCTATGAGCCAAATATTACTCTCATACTAAAGCCAGTCAAAGACCTCGCAAGAGGGATACCTGTTTGGCTCAGTCACTAGAGCATGTGACTCTTGATCTCAGGGTCATAAGTTCCAGCCCGATGTTGGGTGTAGAATGACTTTATTTATTTATTTATTTTGTTAAAGATTTTATTTATTTATTTGACAGAGAGAAATCACAAGTAGATGGAGAGGCAGGCAGAGAGAGAGAGAGGGAAGCAGGCTCCCTGCTGAGCAGAGAGCCCGATGCGGGACTTGATCCCAGGACCCTGAGATCATGACCTGAGCCAAAGGAGTGGCTTAACCCACTGAGCCACCCAGGCGCCCTAGAATGACTTAAAAAAAAAAAAAAAAGATTAAGAACAACATTACAGGGGTGTCTGGGTCACTCAGTCAGTTAAGCATCCAACCAACCCCAGGATTTGGCTCAGGTCCTGATCTCATGGCTCATGAAATGGTGTTGGGCTCCAAACTCAGTGGGACTTTTCTTCGATATTCTCTCCTTCTGCCCCCTCACCCACTCTCTCTTACATAAATAAAAATTTTTATTTATTTATTTATTTATTTTTAAAGATTTTATTTATTTATTTGAGAGAGAGACAGTGAGAGAGAGCATGAGCGAGGAGAAGGTCAGAGAGCGAAGCAGACTCCCCATGGAGCTGGGAGCCTGATGTGGGACTCGATCCCGGGACTCCAGGATCACGCCCTGAGCCGAAGGCAGTCGTCCAACCAACTGAGCCACCCAGGCGTCCCTAAATAAAAATTTTTTTTAAGATTTTATTTATTTGACAGACAGAGATCACAAGTAGTCAGAGAGGCAGGCAGAGAGAGAGGGGGAGGCAGGCTCCCTGCTGAGCAGAGAGCCTGATGCGGGGTTGTATCCAGGACCCTGAGATCATGACCTGAGCTGAAGGCAGAGGCTTTAACCCACTGAGCCACCCATGTGCCCCAATAAATAAATAAATCTTGAAGAAGGAGAGGTGGGAGAGGAGGAGGAGAAGGAGGAGAAGAAGAAGAGAAGAAGACAACTATGGACCTATATATATATATATGCAAAAATTCTGAGCAAAACAGTAGCAAATCAAACCCAGCAGCATATTAAAAATATTACACACCATAAGCAAGTGGGATTTATCCCAGAAGTGTAAGATAGATCAATATACAAAAACCAATCAATCTAATACACCATATTAATACAGTGTGGTAAAAATTCACATGATCTTCTCAGTTGGTGGAGGAAAACTGATAACTGCAAATCTTTTCATAATAAAAACTGCCAGTAAACTAGGAATAGAAGAGAACCTTCTCTTTCTTTTTTTAAAGTAGGGCTTGAACTCATGACCCTGAAATGAAGACCTGAACTGAGATCAAGTTTAACTGACTGAACCACCCAGATGCTTCTAGGACTAGAAGAGAACCTCCTTAACCTGGTAACAGGCATCTGTGAAAAAACCCAGAGCTAAAATCAAACAGTAAAGACTGAAGCTTTCTCCCTAAATTCAGGAACAAGTCAAGGATATCTGATCTCACTTTTTTTTTTTAAATGAAGATCTTGCCTATTTATTTATTTGACAGAGAGGGAGACAGAGCAAGAGAGGAAACAGAAGCAGGGGGAGCAGGAGAGGGAGAAGCAGGCTTCCCGCCAAGCAGGGATCCTGGCATCATGACCTGAGCCAAAGGCAGATGCTTAAAGACTGAGCCACCCAGGCACCCCTCCCCCCCCCTTTTTAAGATTTTACTTATTTATTTCACAGAGAGAGAGAGACAGCGAGAGAGGGAACACAAGCAGCAGGAGTGGGAGAGAGAGAAGCATGCTTCCAGGAAACCTGATGCTGGGCTCTATCCCAGGACCTTGGGACCATGACCCCAGCCCAAGGCAGACACTTAATGACTGAGGCACCCAGGCGCCCCCTCCACAACATTTTAAAAAGAAAGAGCTGAGGAGGAGAATGTGGTGCATTGCCTGTGGCAATTAGTGTAGCCACTGGGAAAGAAGGTTGGCAATTTCTCAAAATTTAACCATGGAACTGCCATGTGACCCAGAATTCCACTCCTGTGCATACATATACCTAAGAGAATTGAAAACAAGAGTTCAAAAAAGAACCTGTATGTGAATATTCACAGCCCCCTTATTCATAACACCCCAATGTGAAGACAACCTAAGCGATCACTTTAGAACAAATGGATAAAAAATTAGTATTCACCATTTAAAGGATTCGTTTTAGCCATAAAATGTAATGAAGTGTGGATACTTGCTTCATGAACCTCGGAAACAATAGTTAAGTTAAAGAAGTTGTAGAGGACACTTTTAGGCAAACAGGCTTGAGCAATGGAATATACAAAGGCCTATAGGCCTACCTGACTGAATACAGAGGGGACCATCCCCGGATCCACCTCAAAATATCCACAGGTCCTAACTGGCCATCGGCTACTTAACAACGAACCACAGTTACCAAGAAAGGGAGAAATCCGCATGTGGCCATACTCATCTTCCCCCTTTCAAAACAGCCCCCAACCACTGCCTCCCTTGCAGATAGCTTTTCCTCAGCTCTCCAGTCAGTGGCTCCCTTGAGGTGTATTCAATAAACTTTTATCTCCTTTGTTCTGCCTCAGGGGGATTCTTTCACCAACCGCGTCATTGGCTTCCACCTGAAGGGGTCGCTCCACACCTGGGGGCCGATCAGATCCAGTTTCCCCATTTAGATACCACGGAAACCAGACACAAAGTACCGTATGTTATATAATTCTATTACTATGAGGTATCTAGGACATTCGAATCCACAGAGACAAAGACGATTAGTGGCTGTAAAAGGATGGCGGGAGCTGGAATTAAGGAGTGACTGCTTAACGGGTAGGGGTTTCCTCCGACGGTTGAGGTGGTGATGGCTGTAGAAACTTAGGACTGTACAAAGGCCATCGGAGAAAAATAAAAAATAAAGGTCACTGAACTGTACAAAATATTTAAAACAGTGAATTATATAGTAAGTGAATTTTATCTCAATTAAAAAAAAAAACTTAGGAAGATGGTACCGGGTATACTTCTAAGTACTTGAACTAGAAAACACAGAAAAGGCGAAAAAACACAAAATGGCGGCGGGCTGGTCGGATCACGTGACCCACAATTCTTCCCTGCCCACCCTCTGAAAAGTCTTTTCTTCCGAGCTGGCGCAGAGACACTGGCGGCTCATTGTTATGGGAAGCCCAGGTAACCCTTCTAAAGCGCGCTCTAGCGCCGGCGGCTTAGTGAGCGTCGAGAGCGTATGGAAGGCTAGCTGGGGTGCGCGCACGTAGAACGTAAACCCGTAAGCGCCGTTCCTCGCAGAGATGCGGAGGAGGGGAAAGGCGTGGAGGAAGAGAGGGAAGTTGGCGCATGCGCTTAACTCTGACGGGTTTGAAATGGCTTCGGTGTTAGCCGGGACCCGATTCAGGTGAAGGTCTCGTCTTCGCGGTTGGAGCAGCAGGCGGCGGAGCCGGGGTCCTAACATCCTATCGGATCCGCTGAAGGGCCAGGAGCGACCGTTTTGGTAGCACGGCGTCCGTAGGTCGGCGACGGTGGGGCTCTGGTGGGACTGGGGCGGGAGGGCTATGGTCCCTTTTGTGCGGGTCGGAGCAGGCCCCGCGCGGCAGCCCCTCCCCCACTGCCTCGTTTTTTCGGCCCCCCTCCCCACTCCTCGGTTTTTCAGGTACACCCAGCGCCTCTCAGCCTCGGCTTGGCGGTTCTAGAGGCACTGCCGAGCGCCGTCCCTCACTTGGGAGTCGCTAAGCTTTAGCTTCCCGGCCTCCGGCCCAGGGCGTCGGGTGGCTGGCGGCGGCGCGGGTTTTGGGGGATAGAGGCTCTTTGCCCGGCCTGGAGGTTAAGGGGACCAGGGCTTTCAGTAGTCCTCTCTTGGCGCTTCGCCCAGTCTCGTGAGACGGAGGATTCCGCCTTCTCTGGTCTGCGTCCCGCGAGGAGCTGGGGCTGGAAGAAGATGGATGTTAGAGCTCTGGCCCCTCCGAGTCGCGGGGGGAGGGAGAGGGTGCGCGGGCTTAGATCTTGGCCTTTCCTGGCTTGATTTTGGGGGGAGGGGTCTTAGCGATTGTTCTTTAGGGGACATCCGTTATTTTCAACCGTTTTTCCCCTCGAGGGAGGGGAAAGGAAAAGGAGCTCCTCGGCCCCTTCCCAACCCGAGAGAGTAAGATGTTCGTTATTTAAATGATAGTCTTAAATACTTTTATTCAGTGTATCGTCCCAATTTCCGTAATTGGTTCCACCACTTTCAGTCCCCAACTGATTGCCAAAAGAAACACGCAGGCTCTATTTTCTTTGAACCTGAAACTGTACTTACTAAGAACTGGGTAGATAACAGCACATGGGTTTTCTCTTAAAATGTGACAGTTTTGTAGTCACGGAAAGAAGTGCCTTTCTTGTGAGTCTACCCCTAATGTATTGAAATTTGGGGCTTTTAGTGAGCTGCTTGATGTAGAATTTTTTTGCTACATATTTGACGTTTATATGTACCTCATTATTTATACTAGAATTTAGGAAGATTTCCTTGACAAACTTTTCTTTAATAACACTTTCATGATATTTATAGTTTGAACTTTAAAATGTGGATTATTTTTCTTAATAGATTGCTGCTATAGAAGACAAACAAGTGAAGGTGTTTTTCCCTCTTTCATCATGGCTCAGTTTGGAGGACAGAAGAATCCGCCATGGGCTACTCAATTTACAGCCACTGCGGTATCTCAGCCAGGTCAGGCCACTGAACACATGTACTGTAAACTTGGGGGTTGGGGAAGGACGTGAATTAGGCTATGTGTGTGATATTGTAAAATGTTCCTAAATGACGTATCTTTTATTTGTGAAGCTTTTAAAAAATTGATGGATCAACTAGCACAAATCTGTTTTACACAGCAGTTTGGATAGTTTTACATAGTTTTTCAAACATATTGATTTTTTTTTTTTTTTTAAGATTTTATTTATTTATTTGACAGAGAGAGAGATCACAAGTAGGCAGAGAGGCAGGCAGAGAGAGAGGAGGAAGCAGGCTCCCTGCTGAGCAGAGAGCCCAATGCGGGACTCGATCCCAGAACCCTGGGATCATGACCTGAGTCGAAGGCAGCGGCCTAACCCACTGAGCCACCCAGGCGCCCCTCAAACATATTGATTAACTTTTATTTGATTTAAATAAGTTAGCAGCTACTCATTGATTAGAGGTTGTCATTTGGCATGTTAAGATGTCAGTATGCACATGCTATACTGAAAAATAAATGTATTAAAATTTTACATTTTATGAAAAATTATATATGACTGGTTTTCCGTTGTTAGAGTTTAAAGTGGCAAACCCAGTTCTAAAGAATTGATCAAGCAAAGGAGAAAGATAAATAGGTATAAAAGAGCAAATGAATATTTACATTTTCAAAATAAGGTCAACAGATAATGTCACTGAAAATGTATCAATAAGGGACTCATGGGTGGCTCAGTTGGTTAAGCAGCTGCCTTTGGCTCAGGTCATGATCCCAGCGTCCTGGGATGGAGTCCCACATCGGGCTCCTTGCTCGGCAGGGAGCCTGCTTCTCCCTCTGCCAGCCTCTCTGTCTGCCTGTGCTCGCTCGCTCTCCCTCTCTCTCTGACAAATAAATAAATAAAATCTTTAAAAAAAAAAAAAGAAAGAAAGAAAATGTATCAATAAGCTGCTTCTGTTTGCTTTAAGAAGGTTTTTTTTTTTTGTTTTCTTTTTTTTTTTTTAACCATTTGATTTAAGGTTTGAATCTAAGAGAAGTATCCCAAGGATTCTACAGTATGAATTTCAGTTTCTTTGGGTATCCCGAAAAGTTGCAGCTTTTTCTGTTAATTTGAGTATAGGTTTTATTTATGACATCTCTAATACTGGTTCTTTACTGCCTTTTACTTAAAATGTCTATTTTAGTAATTCAGGGTCAGTTAAAGAGACCCTATGACATTCTGACTGGGTGTTATAAAATTTGGTGGACGTGATTATCTTGTTAAGTAGGGGACCGTTCTTAAATGGATGCTTCGGAGTTTTTATTTTTGTTACTTTTCATTTTCGGGTTTAAATGGGCAGTTCTGCAGGCAACGAGATTATGAAATAATAGTCATAGATTATATTTAATTCAGATCCAGGTGGTACTTTATGTTAAATAATGGGGACTCTGGTGTTGACGTAGGTTTTTTTTTTTTTTTTTTTTAAAGATTTTATTTATTTATTCATGAGAGACAGAGAGAGGAAGAGGCAGGGGGAGATGCAGACTCCCCGCTGGGCAGAGAGCCTGATGCAGTGCTCCATCCCAGGACCTGGGATCATAACCTGAGCCAAAGGCAGACGCTTAACTGACTGAGCCACCCAGGCGTCCCTTGACTTAGTTTTGAAATGGGAATTGTCAACAGTTACCTTATGTCCAGAAGCAAGTCCTATGACTTGTATTTTGGTCTACTAAACATGTTTTACCTGGCTTTTCAACATATAATTTGCTTTGTTTATTTATTCTTTTTTTTTTTTTTAAAGATTTTATTTATTCATCAGAGAGAGAGAGGGAGAGAGAGCGAGCACAGGCAGACAGAGAGGCAGGCAGAGGTAGAGGGGGAAGCAGGCTCCCCGCTGAGCAAGGAGCCCGATGCGGGACTCGATCCCAGGACCCTGGGACCATGACCTGAGCCGAAGGCAGCTGCTTAACCAACTGAGCCACCCAGGCGTCCCTGCTTTGTTTATTTAAAACAAGGTCAGGAACATAATATTCCAAGTGACATTTGTTTTTGAAGGATATTATTTATTTATTTGATAGAGCAGGAGAGTAGGAGCAAGGGTAGGGGGAAGCAGGCTCCCTACTGAGCAGGGAGCCTGATGAACCTGATGTGGGGCTCCATCCCAGAACCCTGGGATCATGACCTGAGCCAAAAGCAGATGGTTAAGGGACTGAGCCACCCAGGCATCTCTGTAATTTGTTTTAAGTTGATTTCTGTATTATTCCAGTTAAATAGCTCTTCAGGGGGAATCCTATTGTCTGTAGCTCTTAACATTTGTATTGTGGGGTGCCTGGCAGGCTCAGTTGGTTGGGTGACTATTCCAGGGTCCTGGAATAGAGCCCTTGTAGGGCTTTCTGCTCAGCAGGAGCCTGCTTCTTCCTCTCCTCCCCACTCATGGTCGCTTTTGCTATCTCTGCCTCTCAAATAAAAAGATAAAATATTTTAAAAAAATTTAATTACTTAAATTCACATTATACTTTTTTTGTTTTTATTTTAAGATTGAACAGAGAAGACACCAGATGTTCATAAAAATTATCAAACACAAAGTCAGTAGTAAATATAGATCTCCCTTTTTGGCAAGAGTCCAAACATAAATAATGGGATTTGTGTAAACAGAGCTTTTATTTGTGCTGTAGGAAATTTTTATGGGTTTTCTTAGACCTTGCTGTTAATCAGTTTTTCCAAATGAAATTTTATTGATTCATCATAACTTTAGTAAGTAGGCTAAGTATTATGTTAGCATATGTCTCTCTTAGCTTTCCTGTAAAAATCCTGGAGAAGGTTATAAAGAGAACTTTATAGTGATACTGTTTTTATTAAAATGTTTCTTTTCCAGGTGCTCTATTTCAGGCTGTTTCCTAAAGCTTGCTCTTTTCTTACCTTCATCTTTTTTTTTTTTTTAAGATTTTATTTATTTATTTGGCAGACAGAGATCACAAGCAGGCAGAGAGAGAGAGAGAGAGAGAGGAGGAAGCAGGCTCCCCGCTGAGCAGAGAGCCCGATGCGGGACTCGATCCCGGGACCCCGAGATCACGACCTGAGCCGAAGGCAGCGGCTTAACCCACTGAGCCACCCAGGCGCCCCTCTTACCTTCATCTTAAAGCCTTATTTGTATCTAATCATCTCACCTTATTAGCTGATTTTCAGAGCCACACAAATTTCTGTAAAAGTTAAATTTTCAATCCTGAGGCAATTAAAATGAGTTTTATTTACATCTCATCTAAATGGGGAATTCCCTCCCCCCAGGTAATCTTTACACCCAGCATGGGGCTTGAACTTCCAACCCTGAGATCAGGAATCACGTGCTCCCAACTAGGTGAACCAACTAGGTGCCTGTGAAATAGAGAACATTCTAACCTAATTATAGTACCTCAAGTTTTCTCCTAGTAGCTTCAAGTACAATTTGAGAAAAAATTTCAGCGAAGGACATATAAGGACTTAATCGGGGCAATAGTGTAGATGCTGGTTTTTTATTCTATTAAAAAAAAAATGCACTCTTTGAACTATTCCAGACATATTACTGTCAGGCTACTGTCATAAATAATCATGGAACAGAAAAAGGTTAACTGAGTAATTCAACTTGAATTAAGTATTTTGATCTCTCTGCCTATATTTCTGACCCTTTTTCTCCTGAGAACAGTATGAAAATACTACTCTTTTTGTATGTAACATAACACGGTTTTGTTCAGTTAAAGTCTTTGCTCTTCCATTTTCTGGCAAGGATATTTTGCATTTGTACTGACCTTGGAAATTCTCAGCTAAAGTGATCTAAATTTCACTACATTCACATAGATGACTGATTTTTTTTTTAAATTTTTTTCAAGATTTTATTTATTTGACAGAGATCACAAGTGGGTAGAGAGGGAGAGAGAGAGAGAGAGAGAGGAGGAGGAGGAGGAGGAGGAGGAGGAAGTAGGCTCCCTGCAGAGCAGAGAGCCTGATGCTCAATCCTAGGACCCTGGGATCATGACCCAGGCTGAAGGCAGAGCCTTTAACCCACTGAGCCACCTAGGCACCCCCAGATGACTGATTTAAAATAATATAAAGGGGCACCTGGCTGCCTCAGTTAGAGGAGTGTGGGACTCTTGACCTCAAGAGTCATGAGTTTGAGCCCCATGTTAGGTATAGAGAGTACTTAAATAACTTAAAAAATATATATTAAAAAATTTAGTAAAAGCAAGCATGCTAGCAGTATAATACTGAAATATTTGGTAAAATTGAAGATCAGTGTATGGATTATTACTGATTAATTTTGAATTCCTAGATGTTATTATCTATCATCTTTGGTTTTCTTTTCCTTTAACCCCCCAAATCAATCATATATCAAATCTTGACTTTTTTCTCCTTTGAAAATGCCCCAGGTATTCTCTGTTTTACATTTGGATAATTGTCATAGCAGCTTTCTCTTGGTTACAGCTCATATGCTAAAGTCTCTCATCTAACTTTCAGGTCCTTCTTTGCTTTTCCCAAATGTAATCCATAGTGCTTACCATAGATCCTTAAGTCAGGAAGCTTTTTTCCTCATTTCTCACTTGGTAGTGTTACTCTTTATTATCCTTTACTCAGTGTTGGTTTTTTTTTGAAGACTTATTTATTAGGGGGCACCTGGATGGCTCAGTGCGCGTTAAGCCTCTGCCTTCGGCCCAGGTCATGGTCTCAGGGTCCTGGGATCGAGCTCCACATCTGGCTCTCTGATTGACAGGGAGCCTGCTTCCCCCTCTCTCTCTGCCTGCCTCTCTGCCTATGTGTGATCTCTCTCTCTGTCAAATAAATAAATAAAATCTTTAAAAAAATAAATCTTTAAAAAAAAAAAGTCTTATTTATTAGAGAGCAAGTGTGTAGGAGCAGAGGGAGAGGGAGAAGCAGACTCCCCGCTGAGCAGGGAGCCCAATGAAGGGCTCCATCCCTGGACCCCAGGATAATGACCTGAGCCAAAGGCAGATACTTAACCGACTGAGCTAACCAGGTGCCCCTCTGTTCTTTAGTTCTAATTGCTTTTATTTGCTTTCTTCTCTTACATACTGGATATGCTACTTCTTATTTCTCTTTCAGTTTCAGTGTATCTGTCAGATGTGATACAACTAAAGTATGATTTCTTTCTTTTTTTTTTCTCCAAGTAGGCTCCACACCCTATGAGGAGCTCAAACTCATGCCCCTGAGATCAAGAGTCATATGATCTACCGACTAAGCCAGTCAGGAGCCCCTCCTAATTTCTGTCCAAGTCAAACTATTTTTCAAAGCAAGATGGGACGTGTCCTAGATTCTATCTCAACAACTTTATCAGATTAGGAATTTGAGGCCTAGAAAGGTGAAAGTTGTTTAGATTTTTCAGACGGTCACAGGAGAGTTAGTGTTAGGTCATCAGAATTATGGTTCATTATATCTTCCATTATTTTTACTTATCTACAAAAAATATCTTCAAGGATTTTAGAATTCATTTCAAACTCCTTGGGATGGTATTTATGATGTTCCATCTTTCCAGTCCTATATAACATTTCTCCTACACTGAAATAGTTGTTCTTATTATTTCCCTATTTTTTCCCTCCCCTAGCTGAAGTGCTGTGATATATATTCAGTGACAGTCATATTTGTTTCTAGAACTTTTAGGTTTGAAAGTTTAACAGTTTCCTGTGCATAAGGAGATTGAGAGAGATAGCTGGTGAACCTCTGATTGAATCTTTATGAGATTTCATTTCCTTTCTTTCTTTTTTTTTTTTTTTTTTAAGGTTTTATTTATTGGGTGCCTGGAGGGTTAAGTTGGTTAGGCATCTGCCTTTGGCTCAGGTCATGGTCCCTAGGTCCTGGGATTGGGCCCCGTGTTGGGCTCCCTTTCAGGGAGTCTGCTTCTCCCTCTCACTTTGTCCCTCCCCCTGCTTGTTCTGTCTCTTTCTCTCAAAAGCCTTAAAAATATAAAAGTTTTTAATTCTTTTAGAGTGTACATGTGAGTTGGGGAGGAGCAAGTGGAGAGAGACAAGCATATTCTCTACTGTGCATGGAGCCCAACCTGGGCTCGATACAGTGACCCTGAGATCATGATTTGAGCTGAAATCAAGAGTCAGACATTTAACTGACTGAGCCACCAGGTACCCCCTGAGATATTTTTAAAAATTTATTTTTATTTTTGGGCACCTGGTTGGCTCTTTTGGTTAAGCAACTGCCTTCAGCTCAGGTCATGATCCTGTGGTCCTGGGATCAAGTCCCACATTGGGCGTCCTCTGCTCTGCAGGGAGCCTGCTTCTTCCTCTCCCTCTGCCTGCCACTCCCCCTGCTTGTGCTCTCTGTCAAATGAATAAATCTGCTTGAAAAAAAAAAAAATTAATAAAATTTATTTCTGTTTTGTGTACTTGAACTGATGAACCCAAGATCAAGAGTTGCATGTTTCACTCTTTTTTTTTTTTTTTAAAGATTTTATTTATTTATTTGACAGACAGATTCCAAGTAGGCAGAGAGAGAGGAGGAAGCAGGCTCCATGCTGAGCAGAGAGCCTGATGTGGGCCTCGATCCCAGGACCCTGATATCATGATCTGAGCTGAAGGCAGAGGCTTTAACCCACTGAGCCACCCAGGTGCCCCTCTTTTTTTTTTTTTTTTTTTTAAGATTTTATTTATTTGAGAGAGAGAGGAACAGTGAGAGAAAGCATGAGCCAGGAGAAGGTCAGAGGGAGAAGCAGACTCTTCATGGAGCTGGGAGCCTGATGCGGGACTTGATCCCAGGACTCAGGGGTCATGACCTGAGCGGAAGGCAATTGCTTAACCAACTGAGCCACCCAGGCGCCCTGCATGTTCCACTCTTTAGCCATCCAGGTGCCCCACCGATTGAATCTTTAACTCTTTGATTAATTATAATAGTTTGTAGATTTGACTAAAAACATTTGCATTTGTATCTGTATGTAATCATAACAATATTGAAATGTGGGGAATTAATTAGTATATTCTCCCCTATTTCTTTTGGACCATTTGTAAAATGACTGCATTCTGGTCATAGAGAAACATGAACTACTTCAGGAGTTAAAACTCTAGTTAAAATGTGCTTTTCAACAGGCAACTGAAGGTAATGCCGATACAGTTTTTTTATTTATTTATTTTTTATTTATTTATTTTTAAAGATTTTTATTTACTTATTTGACAGACAGAGACCACAAGTAGGCAGAGAGGCAGGCAGAGAGAGTGGAGGAAGCAGGCTCCCCGCTGAGTAGAGATCTAACGTGGGGCTCGATCCCAGGACCCTGAGATTATGACCTGAGCTGAAGGCAGAGGCTTTAACCCACTGAGCCACCCAGGGGCCCCAATACAGTTGTTTTAAATATGACTCCATTTTTCCTGCCTCTTTGTTCTGGCCCAGTTGTCATCATTTAAAACCACCGCCTCTTGAATCAGCAGCTCAGATTGTTAAATTCCAGAATTCATGGTCTTTTTCAAACAAACAATAGCTGATATACTATGTATACTTAACCTACATTAGTTATGCTTTAATGGACTTGATTATTTACAACTCATTTAGTAGGAAAAGATTGCTCCTAGTATTGGTTTAAGCCTGTTTAAACACTGCTTATGCTAGTAGTAGCCAATAGTCTCTAAAACATTTTTCTAAAAGTAAAAAAATACCCATAAAATTTTTTTTTTAAAGATTTTATTCATTTGTCACAGAGAGATATCACAAGTAGGCAGAGAGGCAGGCAGAGAGAGAGGAGGAAGCAGGCTCCATGTTGAGCAGAGAGCCTGATGTGGGGCTCGATCCCGGGACCTGGAGATAATGACCTGAGCCAAAGGCAGAGGCTTAACCCACTGAGCTACCTAGGCACCCCTACACATAAAATCTTTTAAGGCTCATTGTTAATGCATACTTTTCCCCCTCAAGTAAGTATGCCTTACTTGTGCTCTTATCCAGTGATAGCTGCATTAACATCAAACTACGGGGCACCTGGGTTGCTCAGTTACAGGCCCACTTAAGCACCTCCCTTCAGCTCAGGTCATGATCCCAGGGTGTTAAGATCGAGCCCTGCATTGGGTTCCTGCTTAGTGATAGGGAGACTTTTCTCCCTCTGCCACTCCCCTGCTTGTGTTCTCTCTCTCTGTCTCAAATAAATAAAATCTTAAAACCAAAACAAAACTAGGAAGCCCTGACTACTGAGTGCCCCATCTTTCTATCCTAACTTTTCTTTTTTTTTTCTCCCTGTCCTAACTTGAGCATGCAGCTTTGAGGTTTTGGACTTTATTTCAGGATGACTCATCTTAATAAAGATTAAAGGTAATAAGGATTTTTAAATTTAACAGTGAGTTTGATAAGATAAAGGGACAGCAGAAAAGGGACAGGCTTCTCTTTTGTGTTGTTTTTTTTTTCTTTTCTCTTTTGTGTTTTAATGGTGTATTCACTGGTTGGTAATCAGTAAAAACTGCCAGTATGTCATAACACGAGTGTGTTTCAGTCATATGAAACTGATTTGACATTCTGGAAAATGATATATAATTTACATTTTTCCTTAAACGTTTAAAAAAACTTTGGGGCGCCTGGGTGGCTCAGTCGTTAAGCATCTCCCTTCAGCTCAGGTCATGATCCCAGGGTCCTGGGATGGAGCCCCGCGTTGGGCTGTCTCCTCAGTGGGGAGCCTGCTTCTCCCTTTCCCACTCCTCTTGCCTGTGTTCCCTCTCTTGCTGTCTCTCTCTGTCAAATAAATAAAGTCTTATTAAAAAGAATAAAGATAAATTAGTCCTTAAGTTTACTTGTTTACCTGGTAGCCTGTGGTCATCTAGGGGTCATTTCGTAGGTTTGTCTCTGGAAGTATTGTGGTAATACAGTGGTAAGCATATCTCTTTTAGAAGGTCACAAGACCTTCAGCAATCATGTTGAATTAGGTATAGATATGTGAACAATTTTGTTGTGGATAATTGGAAAAGACCTCCATTCGACAGGTGTTTGGCCACTTAGGTGGAGAGAAAGATTAAATCAGGGATTGATACTTTTATGATATGCAAATTACAGGATTATCTTACATAATATTGATTATAATTCACAAATACTCAAGGATAGTTTCTCAGATAACCACAAAAAAGGAGTATTAATAATGAAATACACTTTATTGACAGTAAAGTCTAAAATACGAGTGATTTATTTTATTTATTTTTATTTATTTGAGAGAAAGCGAGAGCACAAGCAGGGGGACAGCAGAGGGGGAGGGAGAAACATTCCCTGATGAGCAGGGAGCCCTATGGGGGGCTCAATCCCAGGACCTGAGATCACGACCCCAGCAGAAGGCAGATGCTGAACCATCCATCTGTGCCACCCAGGTGTCCCTAAAATAAGAATTTTATTTTTTAGATTTTATTTATTTATTTGACAGAGAGACACCCAGAGAGGGAACTCAAGCAGGGGGAGCGGGAGAGGGAGAAACAGGCTCCCTACTGAGCAGGGAGCCTGATGTGGGACTTGATCCCAGGATCCTAGGATCACGACCTGAGCCGAAGCAGAGGCTTAACTACTGAGTCACCCAGGCGCCCAACAGTTGGCTTCCACTCAATGTCTGGCTGTTAGTAGTGTTTTGTTTTTTTGTTTTTGTTTTTGTTTTTTAAGATTTTTATTTATTTATTTATCAGAGCACAAGAAGTTGGGGCGGCATGCAGAGTAGGCAGAGGGAGAAGCTGGCTCCCCACTGATCAAGGAGCCAGATGCTTGGGACTCAGTCCCAGAACCCCAGGATCATGACCTGAGCTGAGGGCAGTGACAGTCCTATTTAACTGACTGAGCCACCCAGGCATCCCTGTTAGTAGTTTTTTGTTTGTAGTTTGTTTTTAAAGATTCTATTTATTTGGGGCACCTGATTGGCTCAGTCAGTTAAGCATGGGACTTGACCTCGGCCCAGGTCTTGATCTCAGGGTCGTGAGTTCAAGCCCTGCGTTGGGCTCCACACTGGGTGTGAAGCTACTTAAAATTTAAAAAAAAAAATTTTTTTTAAAGATTTTTCTTTTAGAGAAGAGGGGGTGTAAGCTTATGTGTGTGGTGGGGGGAGGAGCAAGCAGACTCCATGCTGAGGGCAGAGCCCTAAGCCAAATCCAAGAGTCAGACACTTAACTGAGCCACCCAGGACCTAGAGATACTTTATTTTCCCTTCTAAATCCAAAGGCTAGTTTTAAAAATTGAATGTCACTTCGTCTGATTTACAGAAACATTAATGTTTAATTTCATTTTCAATGTCCAAGAATGAAAACTTGCAATTGAACACTGAGTAAGCCACATGTTTAGGTAATATTTCATAAAAAAATTTTTTTTTGTTTTGATCTTTTTTTTTTTTTTAACAAAAGTCTTATGATAAAATATGATACAGCACCTAAATTTTCAGTGGCATATAGAGGCTATTAATACATGTTCTGAAATAGGGTAGTTTACATCAGTTCTGAGGTTTTTTGTTTTAAATTTATTCATTTCAGGATAAATGTGGGGCTTGAAATCATGGTGCCAAGATCAAGAGTCACATGCTTCTCCAACAGAGCCAACCAGGCACCCCCTGAATTAACTTTTAATATAAAAGAGAACTGAGCTTTATACTTTATTTTTATTTTTTTTTTTTTTTAATTTTTTTTTTTTTTATTTATTTACTTGATAGACAGAGAGAGATCACAAGTAGGCAGAGAGGCAGGCAGGGAGAGAGGGGGAAGCAGGCTCCCCGCTGAGCAGAGAGCCCGATGTGGGGCTCGATCCCAGGACCCCGAGATCACAACCTGAGCCGAAGGCAGAGGCTTAAACCACTGAGCCACCCAGGCGCCCCTATACTTTATTTTTGCTACTATAGTTTTCCTTCTACTCATTTTAGTGTTTCACTATACTGTTTTCAGTTTTCTTCCAAAATCTTTGAATGGTAATCCTACAATGCAAAATTTGGGGAGAAATGATAATTAGAAAATATATAAATGTCAAATCTATGACTATGTATTGATCAGTCACTAACTGCTAATTCATGTGAATGGAATATTTCTTTCTTTCTTTTTTTTTCCCTATAAGCTCTACACTCAACGTGGGACTTAAACTCATGTCCCTGAGATTGAGAGTTGCAAGCTGTACTGAGTATGCCAGGAAGGCACCCCATATTCCTTTTTTTTTTTCCTTAAGTTTTTATTTTAGGGGCACCTGAGTGGCTCAGTGAGTTGAGCCTCTGTCTTTGGCTCAGGTCATGATGTGTCAGGGTCCTGGATCGAGCCCCACATCAGGTTCTCTGCTCAGTGGGGAGCCTGCTTCCCCTTCTCCCTCTCTCTGCCTGCCTCTCTGCCTACTTGTGATCTCTCTCTGTCAAATAAATAAAATCTTAAAAAAAAAAAAAAAAGATTTTATTTCAGAGAGAGAGCACAGGGAGGAGCAAGAGAAGGGAGAGGGAGAGAAAATCTGAAGCAGGACTCCGCACCATGCAGTGGGGGGTCAATCCCACAACCTGAGGTGAAGTCAGGAGTCGGATGTTCTGACTTCTCTGGCTGGTGGCTCTGTTGACTGATCCACCTAGACGCCCCTGCTGCTGTATTTTTAATCATCAAGACATCAGTATTGTCTTAAAGCCTTGTGTCTGTATTTGCTTCCCTGTGTATGAATGGCTTACATAGATAGAACACTGTATGGTGGTCCTAGAAAAAGAATGCCATCAACAAATCAACTAATTGGTACTTCCTTTCATTAGGAATATTTTATTCCAAGGCCCTACACTATTGGTAGTTAATTTGGGGGGATTCAGAAACTATATGTGGATTTTCATCTTTGTATGGAGGCCAAGAACCTTTAACTCCCACTTTGTTTACAGGTCACCTGTAATTTTGTTGTAGTTTCTAATTTATCACGCTGTTAACAGTAGAAGACAGATGTGTCTATCATCCTATCTGCTTAATGCTAGACTGCTTACTGTGTGATGCCAGGATTCAGAATACCTAAAAAAGTAATAGGAGAAAAGAGTTCGTGTTACTTTCTGGAAATTGGTACCAACAGAATGAAACAGCAGATCTGAGGTCAGAGCTCAGGTGGGTGAAGGAGTTGGGTTATGATACTTGAATCACAGATGTTACTCTGTCAAATGTATATCATGCCAATCTTAGGATTTAAAGTACTATTTTTTCCTGTGATCTTTATTTTGTGTTCAGTGCGTATTTTGCGTCTGTTGTTCTAGAACAGTGCTTCTTAACCTTTTAGGTCTGTAATCCTCTTGAAAACTGATGAAAGCTTTGAACTTTCTCTCATCTGTAGTTTTGCTTTTAATTTTAAAAGGTTAACAGGATCCATTGATTAGAACCTCTGTCCTAGATTTCAGTACCTTCTCCTTTATTCTCATTGTAGTTAACCTCATTTTGAACTTGTGCTGGTATTAAGATAGTCTCTACTTCTATTTAAATTCATTAAGTTAGTCCTGGTTTCCTCTTTCTGCCATTTGTGATATCTGACTTTCCTTAAAAATAAGAAAAGATGAATGTGGTAAGGATGTACAACATTTAGAAATTTTTTCCTGCCTTAGACTCTGCCTTTCCTCACCCCTCCTTTTTTAATTTTTAAAAAATCAGTATTTTTTGCAGAGAGTAATTTGTAATTTACAAGAACTACAAACATACTTTCTGGGATTTTTGTTTTTGCTTTATTTTGTTGTTCGTTTGTTTTATTTTTGAATAAAATTAGTCTGGGGGTACCTGGGTGGCTCAGTGGGTTAAGCCTCTGCCTTCAGCTCAGGTCGTGATCTCAGGGTCCTGGGATCAAGCCTCGCATTGGGCTCTCTGTTCTACTTGTGAAGCCCTTCTCTTTGTCTACTTGTGATCTCTCTCCCTGTTAAATAAATAAAATCTTTAAAAATAAATAAGTAAATAAGATTAGTCTGAACTTTATTTTTTAATTTATTTGACACAGAGAGAGAGAGATCACAAGTAGGCAGAGAGGCAGGTAGAGAGAGAGGGCAAAGCAGGCTCCCTGCTGAGCGGAGAGCCCAGTGGGAGCTCTGTCCCAGGACCCTGAAGTCATGACCTGAGCTGAAGGCAGAGGCTTAACCCACTGAGCCACCCAGGCGCCCCCTAGTCTGAACTTTTAAACAACTGATTATGAACCTTGTACTTCTAAAGATTTTCTGGGATATTCTAGACTAGGTGCTTCAGTTAATTCATTAACGTTCTCTGTTCTATTCTTACAAAGCAAAATATTGTTCTTTTTATAAGGTTGTTAACTAATAATTATAGAGCAGCATTTTTTGAGGTTGTTTTCAGATACAAGCAAGATGCTTTGGAAACGGGAGTGTTCCATGTGAAAATATTGCTTTTATGGCAATCTTTTGGGATTCAGAATGCTGAGTTGGCATATTAAAGGTTCTGAGAAATTCTGCAGTAAAAATATGTGCTTAAATCACTGTTTCTGAAGCTTTTAAGTAAGCTCTTTGACCATTGTAGGTCTTAAACTCATGACCCTGTGATCAGGAGTTGCATACTCTAGCAGCTGAGCCAGCCAGGTGCCCCGTTCCCTCAGCTTTTTAAACCTTGGGCCCTTTCTAATTTGTTTTCCGATTTTAATGTCCTGTGGAGCTAGTCATTGTATCAGGAGATACAATTTTAAGAACAGGAGTGCTGCACTGCAGTTTTTATGTATTTTATTTATTTTTTAAAGATTTCATTTATTCATTAGAGAGAGAGAGGCAGAGAAAGCACAAGCAGGGGGAGGGAAAAGCAGGCTTCCCTCTGAGTTGGGAGCCTGACATGGGCCTGGATCCCAGGACCTGAAGATCATGACCTGAGCCAAAGGCAAACACTTAACAACTGAGCCACCCAAGTGCCCCATACACTGCAGTTTTTAGTTGATTGCTTTTTTGCATTTAGTGGAATTGTATGAAAACATCAAGTAAAATCTTTCTCATGTTTCTTGAGCTTTTTAAGCATACATTAAACATTAAGTACCTAATTTATCATTCTGAGTCCTCTAAGTTTGGTTTAATCAAATTACAGTTTTAAGTCCCTATGGTTAATCTTGTCTCATTGTCCAGTATAGTAGTGGACTAAAATTAAAAACTTTTTGTGCTTTAAAACACAAAAGTTAGGGGGCGCCTAGGTGGCTCAGTGGGTTAAAGCCTCTGCTTTCAGCTCAGGTCGTGATCCCGGGGTCCTGGGATCAAGCCCCGCATCGGGCTCTCTGCTCAGCGGAGAGCCTGCTTCCCCCTCTCTCTCTGTCTGCCTCTCTGCCTACTCTCTGTCAAGTGGATAAATAAAATCTTTTAAAAAAAAAACAAACCAAAAAAACCCCACAAAAGTTAGGATGCCTGGGTAGCTCTGTCAGTTTAAGCATTTGCCTTTGGCTCAGGTCATGATCTCCAGGTTCCAGGATTTAGCCCCCATGCCCAACTTCCAGCTCAACAGGGAATCTGTTTCTCCCTCTCCCTCTGCCCCTCCTTCTTTGCTCATGTTCTCTTTCTCACTTTCTCTCTCACAGAAATAAATAAAACCTTAAAAAAAAAAAAAACACAAAAGCTGCTTTGGTCTGTTTCCTAGTATTTAAATCTTTAATGCAAAATAAGTGTATGAAGATTTTGTCCAATGGAAAGTTTTAGGGTGGATCACTTTCAGTAACACTGTCTTCAATATGTGATTCTCATCTGTTGGAGATAAAACAGTAAATTCAAGACAAGTATAATAGGACAGTTTATTTTCTCCTCTTTTCCTAAAAATACTAATTGAGAATAGTTTAGCCTCTTGGTCTAGGTAAGGTTGGTTGTGTTCATTATGTAGTTTAATTTTATAGAATAATGTCTTGTATCTACTATGCTATGAAAATTTAGTATAAAGCCACTGGGATCTCAGGAGGCACTTGAATCAATTACATTTATTTATTTATTTTTAAGATTTTATTTATTTGACAGAGACAACCAGAAAAGGACACAAGCAGGGGGGTGGGGGAGGGAGAAGCAGGCTTCCTGCTGAGTGGGGAACCCGATGCCGGGCTTGATCCCCAAACCCTGGGATCATGACCTGAGCCACCCAGGTGCCCTGAATCAATTAAATTTAACAAGCATTACTGGAATTTTGCTTTAGGTTTTTACTGCACAATGGCAGAACATAATTCATAACTTAGCACTTACGGAAAACTCCTAGAAAGGATCCGAATAATGCTTTTTTTTTTTTTTTTTTTTTTTTTCCTTTTCCTTTCTAATCTCATTTTAGCTGCATTGGGTGTTCAACAACCATCACTCCTTGGGGCATCTCCTACCATTTATACCCAGCAAACTGCATTAGCAGCAGCAGGACTTACCACACAAACCCCAGCAAACTATCAGTTAACTCAGACTGCAGCCTTGCAGCAACAAGCTGCAGCCGCAGCAGCTGCATTGCAACAGGTGAGTCTTCCCTGGTTTTCAGTGTGGGGCATAGTAAACCGTCATATCTGAGTAGCCAGATAATTTTAAAGAATTAATAATTGTGGGGTTTTGTTCTGTTGGGGTTTTTTTTTTTTTTTTATAGATTTATGTGTTTGAGAGAGCGAGCATGTGCTTGCACATGCACACAAATGCACATGGTGGAGGGGCAGAGGGAGAGGGAGAATCCCAAACAAACTCTGTGCTGAGCATGGAGCCTAAGGTGGGGCTGGATCCCAGGTCCCTGAGATCATGACCTGAGCTGAAACCAAGAAACTTAACTAACTTTTCCACCCAGGCACCCCAATAATTGTGCATTTTTATTATGCTTATTGTTTTTTCATGTAATAAAAATTGTATGTGCCTAAGACATACAGAATGGTACAGTTGGACAGTCAAAATTCATAAAACTGGCAGTTCTTATACCTCAGTTATTTGAATAAAATTCAGTTCTTAATTCCTGAGTATAAGGAATCATCAGTTTGGTTTATTTTGGTGAACTTTAGTTGTTCCACAAAATTTCTTAATAGTGTGATTTTGTTTATGTATTTGTGTGTTTGTATATTGCTTCTTGAGAATGAATAAAACTGACTTCATATTTTTCTTTGAAAAATCTTTTTTTCCAGCAATATTCACAACCTCAGCAGGCCTTGTATAGTGTGCAACAACAGGTTAGTTTATATTTTCCGTGTTAAAAACTGATATAAAAAAATAATTTGTCCCAGATTCAGTTTATATAGATTTTATTTACTGTCCGCTATGTTAATGTGTGATTTGAATTCTTTGGGGGTGGGCTAAATGAGGTAGGCAAAAAGGAATGTCTCTGAGGGAGAGGACGATAGAAGAGAAGTCCTGAAAATCCAAATAATTAATAGCATGTCTTTTCACGTTTCTTCCTTTCCTTCCTCTCTCGTTTCTTTCTTGCTTTCTTGTTTTCTTTCAGAGTTTGATTCATTTATATATTTGAGAGAGAGCATGAGGAAGAGGGGAGGATCATAGTGAGAGGGAGAGGCAGACTCCCCACTTAGCAGGGAGCCTGAGCTGGGCTGGATCCCAGGACCCCAGGATCCCAGGTTCAGGACCAGAACTGAAGGCAGATGCTTAATTAACTGAAGCCACCCAGGTGCCCTGTCACATGTTTCTTGGAAAGAATCACTGTATTACTGAATCTTTGAACCAGGTCTTCTGTGGAACATCTACCCCTACTGTGCTGTACTAGACCACATAAGAAAATGAAAAGATCCTTTTTCCCATTTGAAGCCTTAATCCTGGATAGACCATTGGCTTTAAGCCTTTATTTTTTATTTTTGTTTATTTTTTTGTAGAACAAGAGCGTGCACGGGGGAGAGAGGCAAAAGGAGAGAGAGAAAGATAATCTTAAGGAGGCTCCATGTCCATCATGGAGCCCCATGTAGGACTCAGTCTCACAACCTTGAGACCATGACCTGAGCCAAAATCAAGAGTTAGATGCTTAGAGGCACCTGGGTGGCTTAGTCGTTAAGCAGCTGCCTTCAGCTCAGGTCTTGAGTCCAGGCTCCCTGCTTGGCGGGAAGCCTACTTCTCCCTCTCCTACTCCCTCTGCTTGTGTTCCCTCTCTAGCTGTTTCTCTCAAGTAAATAAATAAAATCTTAAAAAAAAAAAAAAAGTTAGGTGCTTAACTGACTGAGCCACCTACGCCACCCCTACTTTTTTTTTTTTTTAATCTTTTTGAAGTTTTTTAAATGGAAGCTTTATGCTCAGCATGGGGCATAAACTCACAACTCTTGAGATCAAGAGTTGCATGTTCTACCAGCTGACCCGGCCAGGCACCCCATGAACCTCTATTTTTTATCTTTATTATTTTTAAGATTTTATCTATTTATTAGAGCAGGGGAGGGGAAGGAGAGGGAGAAATAGATTCCCCACTGAACGTGGGGCTGGATCCTAGGACCTGGAGATCATGACCTGAGCTGAAGACAGATGCTTAACCAGCTGAGCCACCCACGTGCCCATTGTTTTGTTTATCTTAAGATTCTGCTTATGAGTGGAATCCTACAATATTTCTTCCTCAGGCTGACATATTTCTCTTTGCATAATACCCTGTAGGTCCATCTGTGTTATCTCAAATGGCACAGGCTCATCCTTTTTATGGATGTATAATACTCTGTTGCATGTGTGCATGTGTATACCCTCCAGGTTTTCCTTATCCATTTATCTGTTGATGGACAGGTTGTTTCCACATCTTGGCTATTGTAAATAATGTGGTAAACATAGGGATAATACATCATTTAAATTAGCGTTTTTTCTCTTTAGGTAAATATACAATGGTAGAATTACTGGGTTATATGGGGTATTTCTGCTTTTGATTTTATGAGGAATGTCTACAGTGTTTTCCACAGTGGCTGTATCCATTTACATTCCACCAAAAGTACATAAAGGTTTTTTCTCCACATCTTGCCGAACACTTGTTTCTTGTGTTTTTGGCTTTAGCTCTTCTGACAGGTGTCAGCTATTCTGACAGTTCATTGTGGTTTTGATTTGCGTTTCCCTGGTGATGCATGATGTTGCGCACCTTTTCATGTTTCTCTTCTCAATCTGTATGTCTACTTTTGAACACTGTCCATTTCCTCTACCCATTTTTTAATTGGGTTATTTGTTTCTTGGTGTAAGATTTTGTGTGTTTTATATATTTTGTGTATTAATCTGTTATCAGATATAATATTTAGAGAGCCAGTATTTTTTTTTCCCAGTGATATTTCTGTAGCATGGTGACCAATAATTTAATAATAGAAATTTCCCATCTAGGGGCGCCTGGGTGGCTCAGTGGGTTAAAGTCACTGCTTTCAGCTCAGGTCATGATCCCAGAGTCCTGGGAACGAGCCCCGCATAGGGCTCTCTGCTCAGCAGGGAGCCTGCTTCCTCCTCTCTCTCTGCCTGCCTCTCTGCCTACTTGTGATCTCTGTCTGTCAAATAAATAAATAAAATCTTAAAAAAAGAAAGAAAGAAAAGTTTCCCATCTAAGTACTTAAGGGTTTTTTTTTGTGTGTGTTTTTGTTGTTTTTTTGGGGGGTGGTGTTACTTTTCTGAAATAAGGTAAAAGATCAATTTCTTTATTGGATGTGTTAGGGTTTTTTGTTTGTTTGTTTTAAAGATTTTATGTTTAGGGGCGCCTGAGTGGCTCAGTGTCTGCCTTTGGGTCAGGTCATCCTAAGGTCCTGGGATTGAGCCCCTCATCAGGCTTTCTGCAGCGGGGAGCCTGCTTCTCCCTCTCCCTCTGCCTGCGCTCTCCCTACTTTTGCTTGCTCGCTCTCTCTCTTTCTGTCAGATGAATAAGTTAAATCTTGAAAAAAAGAAAAGATTTTATGTTTAGTAATCTCTTCACGTAACTTGGGCTCAAACACTGAGATCAGTAGTCACATGCTCTACTGACTGAGCCAGCCAGGTGCCCCATTGAATGCGTTAGTGATACATCAGGTCTGCAGTTAGAAATAGTTGTAGGAAATCTTACACCTGATGACTTCTGTTATTCTTCACCTTATTTCTTAATTAGAAATAAAGTACCCATTTAATAGGAATTTTTCTTTAGAGCATCTGTGAAAGAATTTTGATTGATTCTTTTCTTTTTTCTTCCCTATTTTTGCTTGTTTTTTCTATTTTCAGTTACAGCAACCTCAGCAGACCCTTTTAACACAGGTTAGTTTGCCATTAATCTGTTTCTTTTGGATATCTGAGTGAAGAATAGACCAAAATTTTACTCCTATTTTAGTATTTCTTTCAAGGTTTGAAGATGAATATTGGTTGATTTACATATTAGTTTAACAGTATATGAAATAAAGGTGGAATGCATGTTGTTGTTTTGTTTTTAATGGTATTTGATTGTAGATCCAGCTGTGATCTAGTTTGAATAAATATGAGGTCTTGTATAAAACTTAATCTTTTTTTTTTTTTTTAAGACTTTATTTATTTGACAGAGAGGGAGAGAGGTAACTCAAGCCGGGGGAGAGGGCAGAAGAGTAAAGAGAAGCAGGCTCTTTGCTGAGCAGGAATCCCAGTGCAGGGCTCGATCCCAGGACCCTAGGATCATGACCTGAGCTGAAGGCAGATGCTTAACCGCTGGAGTCCCCCAGGCGCCCCTAAACTTAATTTTCACTTTAAACTTAATTCCTTTTTTTCTTTTTTTAAAGATTTTATTCATTTATTTGAGAGAGAGAGCATGAGAGGGGAGAAGGTCACTCCCTGTGGAGCTGGGAGCCTGATGTGGGAGTTGATCCTGGGATTCTGGGATTATGACCTCAGCCAAATGCAGTGGCTTAAACAACTGAACCACCTACGCGCCCTAAACTTAATTTTAATACATTTTCATTGTAGCTAATATTTTTAGAAAAATGTTTTTATTATATCGTTTTAAGCTTGACCTTAATAGGTGAGAGTGTTGTGCTGTATTACATTATCAATTTAATTTTTCAGCAGCCTTAAAGTGTTTTTGAACTTCAAAAAATACATATTTTATTTATTTGAGAGAGAGTGCACAGTAAAGAGCAGGGGGAGAGTGCACAGTAAAGAGCAGTGAGAGTGTAGAGCCTGATATGGGGCTTAATCCTATGATCCTGAGACCATGACTTGAGCCAAAATCAAGTTAGAGACTTAACCAGCCAGCCACCAAGGCTTTCCCGTTTCTAAACTTACTTTTTAAAAAAAAAGATTTATTTATTTACAACAGAGAGCAAGAGAGGGAGCACAAGCACAGGGGAGCTGGAGAGGAAGAACCAGGTTCTCTGCTGAGCAGGGAGCCCGATGTGGGACTCCCATCCCAGGATGCTGGGATCATGACCTGAGTCGAAGGCAGATTCCTAATGACTGAAGCACCCAAGTGCCCCGTTTTTAAATTTATGACACTTAACATTTTTAAACTTAAAATAGTGCTCCTTTAGGTTTGTGGATGACTTAAAGTCTTTGTTTTTTTTTTTTTTTTTTCTTTTTAAAAATTATTTTAAAGTCTAAGAAACCAGGGCACATGGGTGACTCAGTTAGGTGTCTGCACTCAAATGCTCTACCACTGAGCTATACCCCCTCAGTTAGGTGTCTGACTTCACTCAGGTCATGATCTCTGGGTCCTGAGATTGAGCTCTGTGTAAGGTTCCCAGCTGAGCAGGGAGTCTGTCCCTTTCCCTCTGCACAAGCGGCCCCCCCGCCCCCGGTTCATGCTCTGTCTCTCAAATAAATGAATAAAATCATTAATAAATTGTAGGAAACCATCCCTGGTTTCTGATCTGTACAAAAATCACAAAATCATAAGCTGTGGGCTGGATTTGGATCAGGGGCCATGGTTTACTGACTTAAAGTGAAATACTATGAAACTGATAAAAAGGAAGCAGAACCCGTAACAGGGATTGTCCATGGATAGGGAATTGGGTAGCTGAGGAGCAGGAGTAGAGAAGAAGCTTTGTAGTTTATAACCTTTTCATACCATTTTAGTTTTGAATATATTATTTTTGTAAAAAAAAAAAAATCACTTGAGAAGTCAGCCTCACTTTGTTTTTATTAAGGAATCAAAATTAACTGACACTGATCTTGTATTTTCAGTCTCCCAATAGAATTTCCAAACTGAGTAGAAAATCTATAAAAAGCAGTCTAGTCTTTTCTTGGAATAGCATTTCCCAGTTTGCCCCCATAAATCATTATTGTCTCAGAATGTTAAAGAAATTTCATGGGAAATAATTTTGTGGTCATAGTCTGAGAAATGTTGAATTCTTGTTTTGCCTTGAAGAGTCAGATGATTATTTCTTTGTTTCTGATGATTTTATTTCTATTTATATATAGACATTTTAACAGCAATATGCTGTTTATGTTTGATTATGCCAGAATAGACAAATGAAAGTGTTAACATTTTTCTTGTTCAGTTTTATGGAAAGATGATTGGTATGTAAGGTTGTATTAACAGAAGGTATACAACATAGTTTGATTTATGTATATATTGTGAAATGGTGACCATAATAAGAGTCTTTTTAACATGAATCACCTCACATCGTTAAAATTTTTTTCTGTTGAGAACTTTTAAGAGCTACTATGTCAGCAACTTTCAAATACACAAATAGTGTATTATGGTCATTATCTGTACATTACATCCGTGGAACTTAATATTTAGCTTATAACTAGACGTTTGTACTTTTTGACCAACTTCATCCATTTCTTCCTCCATACCCTTGGCAATCACCAAGCTTCTATTCTGTTTCTATGAATTTTTTTTTTTTTTTTTTTTTTTTTTTTTTTAGATTTCACATGTAAGTGAGATTATACATATTTGTCTTTTTTTTTTTTTTTTTTTTACCTATTTCACTTATATAGGACCTTGCTGAGTATTATGCCACTATTTGAATTTCTAAGAGGGGACTAAAATTTGCACGTTTTTGTTTTTAAGTAATCTCTACTCCCAATGTGGGGTTTGAGCCCACAACCGCGAGATCAAGAGTCCCATACTCCACCAACTGAGCCAGCCAGGCATCTACCCCTAACATACAGAGTATTTTTTTAAGGGGGGCAGTGCACAGGAAGAGGGAGAGAGAATTTTTTTTAAATTAAATTAAATTAAATTTTTTTATAAACATATAATATATTTTTATCCCCAGGGCTACAGGTCTGTGAATCGCCAGATTTGCACACTTCACAGCACTCACCATAGCACATACCCTCCCCAAGGGGAGAGAGAATCTTAAGCTGGCTCCATGCCCAGCACATGAGTCTGATGTGGGCCTTGATCTCACAACCTGAGAAATCATGAGTCAGATGCTTAAGTGACTGAGCCACCTAGGCGCCTCAATGTGCATTATTTATCTTAGAGAGTGTGTGCTCGCACGTGTGTGCTCACTCAAGTGTGAGTAGGGGCAGAGGGAGAATAAGTAAGAGAATCCCAGAGGGACTCCCTCCTGAGTGCAGGGCTCCATCTCGACCCTGAAATCATGACCTGAGCTAAAATCAAGAGCTGGGACACTCAACCTACTAAGCCACCAGGTGCTCCTGCAGTATTCTTAAATCTCATTTTAGTATGGTATTTTCTTTGCCTGGAACAGGCTGCGACAATATTAATTTTATGGAATTTAATGTTGTTGAGGTAGATAGTAAAGTTTTTTTCAGACTTGATTCTTACCTTCAACGTGTACATGAGTATTTCCTAACTTCAAATAAGTTAATTTTAGCATTTCGCATTAGTTTTGAGTGGTCATTTTTAATTTCTAGAGTATTTCATTAGCTTAATTCGATCTTGATTTTGTTTTATAGCCAGCTGTTGCATTGCCTACAAGCCTTAGCCTGTCTACTCCTCAGCCTGCAGCCCAGATAACTGTATCGTACCCCACACCGAGGTCCAGTCAGCAACAAACCCAGCCTCAGAAACAACGTGTTTTTACAGGAGTAGTTACGAAACTCCATGATACATTTGGATTTGTGGATGAAGATGTATTCTTTCAGCTTAGGTAACTTAATTAGGTGTTGGCAAATGCCTTCTTTTGTTTAGCATGAAATATATTGATAAGACCAAATTGTGGCATAGCATTATAGTTTAATTATAATTTTTTCTTTTAACCATCTAGCTTACATTATATTTATATCTGGCCTTTATTCATGGAGAAAATGAGTGAAGATATCTTCTGGTTACTGAATAAAATAATTATGGTGAACTCTTTATACATATTTTACAGGAATTAGTTAATATTTTTAACTCACCATGGGCAGACTTACAGTGAGAGCAGAGATTGAACTAGTCATATGCCTTTTAAAATTTAATATGTTTGACTTATCTAATGACACTATGTACTAAAAAAGCATTTTTAATTGAAAAATTAATGGGTAGGATTGAATGAATAATGACTAACATTCAAAATACTATTTTGTTAGTGTGATGTGGTTGCATGTGGATATTTCTACTGTATTCTAGTGAACTGTTTTAGAAGTACTTTATTTGGGAAATTAAATTTAATTATCATATGATATTTTTCTGGAAATTGGTCTCCTGTGTACCATCCATCTTCATTTCTCCACAGCACAAGGAAAATCTTACTCTTGGATTGTAAAAGTTAGAACGTACTGTAGATGGAGAGACACAATATTGGCAGAATATGAGGTGCAAAGTTATTTCTAACATTTCAAACCCTGTGTTTTTCAGGGTAAAACATTTGTTCTAAAATAAAATAAGTCGAGGTATATTTACTTCTTAAGAGAGTTTTTTCTTTTAGACTTCCATTTCAGATAGTTTACGTTTGATAAAATACTACATATACAAAATTTTTTTGGAGGAATCTCTTTATTGTGTATATATTTAACTTAATTTTTTTTTTTCCAGTGCTGTCAAAGGCAAAACCCCCCAAGTGGGTGACAGAGTATTGGTCGAAGCTACATATAATCCCAATATGCCTTTTAAATGGAATGCTCAAAGAATTCAGACACTACCGAATCAGGTATATAAAATACTGGGTTAGGTGTTACAGTATTGGGTGATTCATCTTCTAATTTTCTAAGTTTTTTCTTCCTCTTCAAATTTTTATTTTATTTCTTCATTTTGGTTAAGAATCAATCCCAAACTCAGCCTTTACTGAAGACTCCTCCTGCTGTACTTCAGCCAATTGCACCACAGACGACATTTGGTGTTCAGGCGCAGCCCCAACCCCAGTCCTTGCTGCAAGCCCAGATCTCAGCAGCTTCTATTACACCATTATTGCAGACTCAGCCACAGCCTTTATTACAGCAGCCACAGCAAAAAGGTATTACTTGTAATGTGTCTTTTCAGTTTCAGGCTAACACATAACTTTTACAACTGTGTAGTTAAAATAATGAGAATATGCTTTTAATTATAAAGAAAAAAAGGCAGGATTTCCAGAATACTTGCAAGTAAGTATCTTATGCAGACCACTTCTACTTCTGTAGCTGTTTGGAAGTATTTTTATTTTATTGCTCTTGTATTTTTTTTAAATTTTAACTTTTTTAAAAAGATTTTTTAAAAGATTTTTTAAAAAGATTTTATTTATTAATTTGAGACAGAGACTGAGAGAGAAAGCACAAGCAGCAGGAGAAGCAGAGGCAGAGAGAGTGGGAGAAGTAGACTCCCCGCTGAGCTGGGAGCCCGACCTGAGGCTTAACCAGGACTCTGGTATCATGACCTGAACTAAAAGCAGATGCTTAACATCTGAGCCACCCAGGCTCCCGTTATTGCTCTTACAGAAAGAGATGCTCTTTGTGAACTTAAATATCAGAACTGTTAATCCCCAATCCCTTTATTGGTATCTTATCTGTAATTGAAGAAAATTTCATATAATCATAACATTTTATTTACTGTATTTTTAAAGATTTAGTTAATTGTGGGGAGGGGCAGACAGGGAGAGAAGAGAATCTATAAGCAGAGTCTCCGCTAACCAGGGAGCCCAACATGGGGCTCAGTCCCAGGATTGTAACGTCATGACCTGAGCCAAAATCCAGAGTTTCCTACTTAACCCACTGGGCTAACCACATGCCCCTAAACATAATATTTTATGTATATGTTCTTTGGTGGTAGTACTTTATTTTTTTAAGATGATTTTATTTATTTGACAGAAACACAGTGAGAGAGGGAATATAAGCAGGGATAGTAGGAGAGGGAGAAGCAGGCTTCCCCCTGAGCAGGGAGCCCAATGTAGGACTTGATACCAGGACCCTGGGATCATGACCAGAGCTGAAGGCAGATGCTTAACAACTGAGACATCCAGGCGCCCCATGGTGGCAGTACTTTAAATTACTTGTTGAATTACAGTGCATGAAATAAGTGAGCTGTATTTTACATTTTACTTTGTAAATTAATTATTTGAAATTCTGGACACTGTTTTAATTGAAATGGTAACAAGATAACCTTGGCTTAAGAGAAGCGGGGGTGTTTTTTTGGTGTTTTTTTTTTTGTTTTTTTCAAGATTTTACTTCTTTATAAATAGAGTGAAAATGAGGGGAGGGGGCAGGGGGAGCGGGAGAAGCAGACTGCCTAGCAGGGAGCCAAATGTGGGGCTCGAACCCAGGACCGTAGGGTCACGACCTTAACCGAAGGCAGATGGTCAACTGACTGAGCCACCAGGTGACCCAACAAAAAAGCCTACTTAATTCATTTTTTTGTTGTTTTTGGTGGGCTTTTTTTCTTTTCTTTTTTTTTTTTTTAAGATTGACTTATTTTAGAGAAAGAGCACAGGAGCAGGGAGAAGAGCAGAGAGGGAGGGAGAGGAGAGAAATTAAAGCAGATTCTGACAAGTGTGTAGTCCAATGCAGGGCTCTATCCCATGACCTTGAGGTCGTGATGTGAGCCAAAATCAAGGGTCAGATGCTTACAGCTGAGCCGTGCAGGTGCCCCTAATTAATATTTTTTAAGTGTCATTTATGACATTTTCTCTTATTATATCACATATAAAATAATGAAAAGAGATTACAGTGTAATGAGTTACTGAATATACATACGTAATTTTTTGGGTAAGAAATTAGAATTTTGCTGTTCAGTCTTTTTTAATGGTTTTACTCTCTAAATATGTGTCCACATACTACAGGTGAGTTTTTTTTATTAACACATAATGTATTGCTTCAAGGGTACAGATCCCTCATCCCTCTCCCCTCCCTCCCCTCCATCTAATACAGTTTAGATATGTCTCTTGAATGTTACAGTGTTTGATTCCATTTATATAATCTGCTGTGTATGACTGACTTTTTCTTTTTTTTTTAATTGTTATTTATTTATTGGAGAGTGAATGAGAGAGAGTGCATGCGTGCTTAAGTAGGAGTGAGGGGCTGAGGGAGAAGCATATTTCCCCTCTGAGCAGGGAGCACAATGTGGGGCTCAATCTCAGAACTGTGGGATCATGACCTGACGTGAAGGCAGATGCTTAACTGATTGAGCCACCTAGCTGTCCTGTTTTGTTTTAAAGATTTTATTTATTCATGACAGAAATAGGAAGAGAGAGGTAACACAAGCAGGGGAAGCAACAGGCAGAGGGAGAAGCAGGCCTCCTGCTGAGCAGGGAGCCTGCTATGGCGGGGCGGGGGGGGGTGCTTCTCAATCCCAGGATGCTGAGAATATGACCCAAACTGGAGGCAGACACTTTAATGACTGAGCAACCCAGGTGCCCCTGTTTGTTTGTTTTTAAAAGATTTTACTTAGGGGTGCCTAGGTGGTTCAGTTGATTAAGCGTCTACCTTTGGCTCAGGTCATAATCCCAGGGACTTGGGATCAACCGCCATATCAGGCTCTCTACTCAGCTTCTCCTGCTCCTCCTGCTGCTCCTCTGCTTGTGCTCTCTCTTTCTCTCTGTCAAAGTCTTTAAAAAAAGAAAATTTCCATTGCCAACTAAGGATTTTTTTCTTTCTTTTTAAGATTTTATTTATTTATTTGACAGAGATCACAAGTAGGCAGAGAGCAGGTGGGGGGGCGGGGGGAGGGAAACAGGCTCCCTGCTGAGCAGAGAGCCCTATGTGGAGCTCCATCGAAGAGCCCTATGTGGATGGAGCTCCATCGAAGAACCCTGAGATCATGAACTGAGCTGAAGGCAGAGGCTTAACACACTGAGCCACCTAGTCACCCCAGCAACTAGGATTTCTTAACATAAGAAATGTTCATAAGTTAGCTGTTTCTTTCATCCTTAGTTTTTATCATGAAAATTTTCAACTGTACAAAAATTTTGAAAGAACTGTAAAGTGATCACTTACATACTTCAATCCTGTAATGTTAACATTTTACTTTGTGTTTTATCTGTTTACATGTATTCAAATACACCCGTTTTTGCTTATTCATTTGAAGCATTTAGACTGATACTTCACATCTATATGCTGAAGCATGACCTTTCTATTTTTTTTTTTTTTTAAGATTTTATTTATTTGTCAGGGAAAGTGTGTGCAAAAGCAGGGGAGCAGCAGGGAGAGGGAGTCTGATGTGGGACTTGATGCCAGAGCCCTGGGATCACAACCTGAGCAGAAGGCAGACACCCAACCGACTAAGTCACCCAGGCGTCCTTTCTAAAAGAGAACATCTTTCTATTTTTTTTTTTCCCAAAGATATTATTTATTTGACAGAGAGAGAGGGACAGCAAGAGAGGGAACACAAGCAGGGGAGTGGGAGTGGGAGAGGGAGAAGCAGGCTCCCTGCTGAGCAGGGAGACCCATGCGGGGCTCAGTCCTAGGACCCTGGGATCATGACCCGAGCCAAAGGCAGAGGCTTTATTGACCGAGCCACCCAGGCACCCTGAGACCATTTTCCTATATAATTGCAATCTATTAATTCATCTAAGAAAAAGGATTCAAGTGTTTTAGTATATTCAGATCTCTCCATTTGTCTCCCAGATGTCTTTGAAGGTGGTTTTTTGTTTCCTAAACAAAAAGCCAGTCAGCTTTTATCCATTGTGTTTGGTTATATTACCTTAGTTTTTTTTATTCTGGAATAGTTTCCTACTTTTTCTTTTTTTCAAATATTTATGTAAAAGAGTGTGGGGGTGGAGGGGAAGGTAGAGGGCTGAAAGAGAGGGAGAGAAAATCCCAAAGCAGAGGTCCCTGGGATTATGACTTGAGCTGAAATTAAGAGTTGGACACTCAACTGACTGAGCAACCCAGGTGCCCCAGTTTCCCACCTTTTCTTTCTTCTTTCACGACTTTGACTTTTTGAAGAAATTAGGCTAGTTGTCTTGTGGATTCTTTTTGAATATGGTATTATGGATGTCCCTTTTGTCTTGTGGATTCTTTTGGAATATGGTATTATGGATGTCCCTTTATTCCTCGTGATGTTTTTACCTTGTTCTTCTATCTGCCGTATAAACTATGAACCTAATAGAATAAGTGTAAAGGCTTTAGTAAGGGGCACCTGGGTGGGTCTGTCAGTTAAGCTATCTCCTTTCAGTTCATGATGTTAGGGTTTTGAAGTTGAGTCTCTGTGTCAGACTCTCTGCTGGGTGTGGAGCCTGCTTAAGATTCTCTTTCTTCCTCACCTTCTTCCCCTAACACACCACCCCCTGACTCACTTGCACTCTCTCTCTTATAAAGAGAAAACGAAAGGCTTTGGCCAGGACACATTACAGTTGAGGTTTTGTAATTTGTATTATATTATATTAGGAGGCACATTCTTCTGTTAATTGATGCTAAATTTGATTACTAGGTCAGAGTGGAGAGCTCTCACTAAGGAGTTCTTTTTCTCTGTGGAAACTTTGGATAATAGTTTGGCACACTGTGAACAAATTGTACAGCAGTCTTTGGTTTACTCTCTGTGGATCGGGGATTTCAAACTATAGCCCTTTGATTTGGTCCATGGCCTGGTTTATATGGTACCTGAACTACAAATCACATTTGCATTTTTTTTAAAGATTTTTTATTTACTTATTTGACAGAGAGAGAAATCACAAGTAGGCAGAAGTAGGCAGAGAGAGAGGGAGAAGCAGGCTCCCTCCTGAGCAGAGAGCCTGATGTGGGGCTAGATCCCAGGACCCTGGGATCATGACCTGAGCTGAAGGCAGAGGCTTAAACCACAGAGCCACCCAGGCACCCCCTGACCTTTCCATTTTAAATGATTGTAAAAAATACATACAAATATACAAGTAGTGTCAACTGTTTCCTGGCCACAAAGCTTAAAATATTAGCCAACTTTCTCTAGTTGTAAAAACTTAACTAGATAATGCTTTTATTTAAGTTAAATTTTTTTATTTCTGTGTCTTTTAAAGCTGGTTTATTGCAGCCTCCTGTTCGTATAGTTTCGCAGCCACAACCTGCACGAAGATTAGATCCACCATCCAGATTTTCAGGAAGGAATGACAGAGGGGATCAAGTGCCTAACAGAAAAGATGACCGAAGGTATGTTTTTTTTAAACATGGTGCACATTGTGAATGCACATAATGCCACTAACTGTATATTTAAAAATGATTAAATAGTAAGTTCATGTTACACATATTTTACAACAATTTTTAAGAAGTTTAAATATATTAGAGAATCTTATATTACCTGTTTTATAAAAAGAACTGTTCAGTAATGCCAGAAATACTAGTAATTTTAGAAAATTTTGTTTTAAGTCGTGAAAGGGAGAGAGAACGACGTAGATCCAGAGAAAGATCTCCTCAGAGAAAACGTTCCCGGGAGAGATCTCCTCGAAGAGAGCGAGAACGATCACCTCGGAGAGTTCGACGTGTTGTTCCACGTTACACAGTTCAGTTTTCAAAATTTTCATTAGATTGGTAAGTTTTTTCCCCCATTGTTTTATTAAATAACCAATTTTGTAATTTGTCTAATTTAGTAGACTGTGTTATAGAGATACTTTTCTTACAACTTTCATCCCTAGTTTTTAATTTATATAGGGTAGAAATGTAATTTGAAGTAGGAGTGTATTTTCATATATTCATAAAATCATTAAAGATAGCTATTGAAAACGATAGCTCCTTGTGATCAACTTATTTTTTTTTAATATATTCCTTAAAGTTACAATCATTTAAGGTCCAGATTTATTGATAACTTTATTAAGTCCATGGGTAGTTCATTGTGTGTGATGGAGTAATAACACAGCAGTGGACCTGTTATTTCAAGTTAGTTGTGATAGTGTGACATAATAGCAACATAGATCTTCATTATATACTCACAGATGTGTATATGCATAAAGATGTATATATAAACACATTTTCAGCCCTTGGAGTCAGAGGTAATGGGTAAGTTAACAAGAATTTCTTAGTTTCATTTGTAAAATGGAAGTTTTATCAACTAGCAGAATTACTAAGGTTAAATTTAGTGTGTGTATATCTAAAGCAGTCCAATCTGTGGCAGTTGTAGATACTCCGTAATTAATGGTGGTGGTAGGATGACGGCCAGGTAATGACTATAGTGTTGTGGTTCATAAAAAGGCAAATTGGTAAAATGACTAATTTAGTCTAAGGGAGAGGAGGAATTATCTGAAGGCCCTGGCACTGGCAATTGAATAAAAGATAAATTAACAAGTGGAGCAAACAAATTAACAGTAAAATAAAAATGAAACATTAAGGGGCACGTGGGTGGCTCAGTGGGTTAAATCCTCTGCCTTCAGCTCAGGACATGGTCCCACGGTCCTGGGATCAAGCTCCGCATTGGGCTCTCTGCTCAGCTGGGAGCCTGCTTCCTCTTCTCTCTCTGCCTGCTTCTCTGTCATATAAATAAATAAAATCTTTAAAAAAAAAAAAAACTAAAAGCAGTGTTTAAGGCTGTTTAGCATAGGAACAAATAACTGTGTGCACTTCAGTCTCCTAAGGAAGTATTACTGTATTTCAACAAAGACTAATAATTAATATTCTTAATCCTGGCCTATCAAAAATTTAAATTTCTATACATTCAGTTCTAGGTTGAGTAAAACATTATAATTTACTTAAACTACTTAATGCCACAAAAAATCTTGCTTAATAACTTTGCTTAATTGTTAAATAGTTCGTATTCCTGTAGTCATGTGGTCAAATGACCAGTTCTTAATTTATACTAGTTTTCTTGTTACTCCTGTTTACATATATATGTTTAAATATCTAGACTGCATATATCAGAGAAACTTACTAGAAGAAAAACATTTCTCCAGTCCCAAAGATAGTAAATAGAGCAGCTCTGCTCTAGACTATTGCAGTCTAGAATGCTACCTTTGGGGGAGAATTGCGATGAATAGAATGTAAATTCAGTAGCTATCTCCTTCCGAGTTAGACGATCACAGTTTCATTTCTGCACTTTGAAATAAATTCCCAGAGCATTAAATCAACCCATTACAAGTAAAAATCATTCTAAAATTACCATACCTTCTCTCGAAGAAATCAAGATTGTTTTATAGTAATGTGATTATAAGATACTGAAATGACTCATTTGTATATCTTTTGTTTTATTGTAAATTAAAATCCTATAGGTTAGAACACAACTTCAAAAATTCTAGTGATGGAAAACTAAGAAACTATTATATGTACTCTCGGTCTGCAACACTTTTAAAAACACTCAAATACATATTTTTCAAACTTTCCTTAATTTGGAAGCAGAATTATCCAAATGTTAGCAACCATACTTGACAAGTTTGTCATTATATATTGTTATTTTTAATCTTTAAATTAAAAAATTCCCTACAAATACATTAGATCATAATTTACACCTTGTCTTTAGTTGTCTTTAAAAAAGACAGTGAAGGGGCGCCTGGGTGGCTGAGTGGGTTAAAGCCTCTGCCTTCAGCTCAGGTCATGATCCCAGGGTCCTGGGATCGAGCCCTGCATCAGGCTCTTTGCTTAGCAGGGAGCTTGCTTCCTCCTCTCTCTCTCTCTGCCTGCTTCTCTGCCTACTTGTGATCTCTGTCTGTCAAATGAATAAATAAAATCTTAAAAAAAAAAAAAAAAAAAGACCGTGAAAAGAAAAATTATAAAAAAGGCAAGTGGTTATTTTTTCATCTTACAAATTGTTGTTTTCCACTTTTTGTTATGCTTTTAATAGAAATCCTTTTTTTCTTTTACCAGATTGATTTACCTTTGAGTTTCTTTCCTTTAAAAGCTCTGCCTCTTAGGAAAAAGAAAAGCATCCTTTAAAAAAATCAATATGCCAGATTTAAAAGCAAGAAACTTGTTCTTTTTACGTAATAAACAATCAGGTATGGATCGTAATCATTAACAGAGAGAGCGTTATGGAGGTGTTAGATAATTAAAAAACATTTAGATTTAGCTTTCATGTGGATTTTTATGCTTAATTTTGAATGTTATATAAATATGCTTGATACAGGATCTTACTATAAAAGTAAGTTTTATTTGTTTACATTGTATGAACCTGACTGAGGAATACTCATCATTTGGTACAGTCTTCTCCCTTCTTTGTATCCATTCTATATGAATTGTAATTTTCTAAAAAATTCATAGTTTCAGCAGAGGTAGAACTGCTTTTTATTCATATCTTCTCTGGAGCTGGTGTTGAAGTTATTTCAGAGGGTCTCTAATGTATTTCAAGCTACACACAAAAAGCAAAGAAATGAAGGTAACACTTAGGTACCAGTTATTTATTTAAAGCTGTAAGTAGATAAATTTGCAAGTAAGGTTTCATGGCTCTTTGCAGATCTGTAGCTCATTAATAATTGACTCTTGACCAGTCTCAGCTGGCTTTAAATCATGTCAGGTTATATATTTAGATGTGGAATGGAGTGAATGTTTATATAATCTTTGATATTAAGGCTATTTATTCACTTACTTATGTCTGTTTTTCAGTCCTAGTTGTGACATGATGGAACTAAGGCGCCGTTATCAGAATTTATATATACCTAGTGACTTTTTTGATGCTCAGTTTACATGGGTGGATGCTTTCCCTTTGTCAAGACCATTTCAGCTGGGAAATTACTGCAATTTCTATGTAATGCACAGAGAAGTAGAGTCCTTAGAAAAAAATATGGCTATTCTTGATCCACCAGATGCTGACCATTTATACAGTGCAAAGGTTTGTATTCTGTGAAATGTAGCTAAAACATCTGAGCAGTTACTCATATTAAGAGTGTGGAATTTATCTCCTGAAAGTGGTTGAGTTTAAGACCTAAATAGCTTTTTTTTTTTTCTGCCTGATTTCTGTTTTGATTATTTAAGTAATTTAATTTAACCTCTTTGTCTTATCTCTTAAGCTGTGAAATTCATGGTTATTGTTTTAACATTTTGAAACCCATAAACGTGAAGATGAAGTCGATTTTATTGAGCATTTTGGGATGTTCTGTGACTTCTGGTAGCATCAGATAAAATGTACTGTTGGTGAAAAAAAAAAATGTAATGTTGGTAAATACCCTGTATATTAGTCTTCAGGGTAACATTTAGTATATTGCTTATGGTTGGATAGTTTTTGGCTATTTTAGAATGTTAATCAAAAAGCATTTCTTGAGAAGTTGAAACTCTATCACTATATAGTATATCTAATACCATTTCTGCTGTTGCATTTTACAAAAAAATTTTGGATATCTATTATGTAAGGATAATTAGTAGTGCTTCTCATTTTTTTACATTACTTTAGACTTTTGACAGGATTGAATTATTTGACTATAATAGGTAATGCTGATGGCTAGTCCTAGTATGGAAGATTTGTATCATAAGTCATGTGCTCTTGCTGAAGACCCACAAGAACTTCGAGATGGATTTCAGCATCCTGCTAGACTTGTTAAGGTAAAATGACACATTATTTTAACGCCAGGTGTATATTTGCTTTGCTTAGTTCTAACTGTATATGTATATATAATTAAAAATACTACACTTTTATTAACAACTAATTTTTGTATTAAGGCACTCAAAATTTAATGATACAGATTTTTTCATTGCAGATTATGGCTATAGCTTATTTGTACATCACTAGTTCAGCTGTCATTTTGGTGTTTTGTATTTGTAGCATAGTACAAGTTTAGTGGTAATGGAATTAGTATATCTTTGGATTCCTTTAAGGTGTGAACTATAGCTTGTTTCTTTAAGAATTCTTTATCTGAAGAAATATTTTAGAAGGATGAGTTATGATGTGTAAATCCTATTCCATTGCTGAAATGCAGTGTGGAACACGATGAACTGAACTCTTCCTTGACTGACAGATACCAGAGGTAGTAAAAATGATATTGGAAAGGTTTGTACCTTTCCTTTTCAAGTATTTTATCTGTAATTTGACAGATTGCATAATACATGTAAATGATTCTTTGTTTTGAATTAGTTTTTAGTGGGCATGAAAGGCAAGGATGAAGCCATGGCCATTGGAGGTCACTGGTCTCCTTCGTTGGATGGACCAGACCCAGAAAAAGACCCCTCTGTGTTGATTAAGACTGCTATTCGTTGTTGTAAGGCTCTGACAGGCATTGATCTAAGTGTATGCACACAATGGTAAGTACCAATTCATTTCTTGATTAGAAATGTTTTTTTCATAGTTTATATAGATGTTCTTATCTGTCAGCCTCCCCTTCCCCCTTATTTTAGCAGTCTTGATCATGCAGGTAATCTCAAAGGAAAATCCCCATTTGTAGCAAAAGTTTATTTGGTGCCAAAAATGTTTGGGAGGGGAAAAGGATTAAGAACTAATCAAAATAAACTGAAAATTATTTAAATGTTTTGTTATGCTTTACTTCGGAAGTTGGATGTATGTTGAAAATATTTTTCATTTCATGCATAGCTGGAGAAGATCGTCAAGAGAACTTCATTTCATTATAATTCTTTTGTTATAAAATGATGTAGTTGCTGATTATTTTTGTTCAGCCATATTTTCTCTTGAGGCTTATTTGTCTTTTGTATTTTAGTGTATTTCTTGTGACTTAATTAAGAATATTCTTTTTTTAGCACATGAAATCTGAACAGCTATCCAGCTTCTTCAGGTATTCTCTAAAATATGGGTAGCTCTATAATCAAACTTGAAAATGCCTTGGGGAACATATTCTTTTAACCATAAAATATTGTACAAATGTACCAAAAGAGGAACTATGGCTTCTATAATTTTTTTTTCTTTAGACCAACCTCAAGTCCTTGCAGCAAAATTTCTTTACTTGATGTGCTACAAGTGAACTAGGGTCTTTAAAATGTATTTTAGAATTTTTTTTCCAACATGCTTCTTCCCTTGCAACAGGTACCGTTTTGCAGAGATTCGCTACCATCGCCCTGAGGAGACCCACAAGGGGCGTACAGTTCCAGCTCATGTGGAGACAGTGGTTTTATTTTTCCCGGATGTTTGGCATTGCCTTCCCACCCGCTCAGAGTGGGAAACCCTCTCCCGAGGATACAAGCAGCAGCTGGTCGAGAAGCTTCAGGGTGAACGCAAGGAGGCTGATGGAGAACAGGCACTGAACGCTAATCCCTTTTTCTATTTCCGCTTCTCACAGGCACAGGAACACAGGCACAAATGCACACCACACACTACATAACAAACACACACGGAGGAACATAACTGGTAACAGCGACTGGTAATCCAGCTTTCAGCAGTATAGTTGTATTTTCTTTTCTTTTAAAAAAAATTTGTCTAGTATGCTAACTTAAGAGTGCTGAGACCTCAAAGGAAAATAAGTTGTGCTTAAATTGCACAGAATTTTGTTTTTATCATAGGTCTAGTTGCTGGAATCTGGGACCAGTTGTTGAGCAAGATTCAGTATTAAGCCATTTTAAACATTTTGCCATTTTCTAAAATTTAAAAAATTTTCTCTTTCACGGTCATCAGTTCTAGTCATGGATATTTGAAATTGGACAACCACAAGTCTGAGAGATTTGGCATTTCAGGCTATGTGGCATCGTCTTTGGTACATTTGAAAGGTCTGACTAAATCAGTCTTAACTTTGGGTGGCTTGAAAATTGGGGCAAGATCACACACTGTGTGGTTAGTGGAGACCGGCAGTGTTTGTGCATCCCTGATATCCTTTGTGTTGTAATTTATCACCCTTTTGTGTTTCACAGATCTGGCTTTGATTGGCTGATGAGTGTCTTTGTGATCAGTTAAAAGTGGTAGAATGTATGTACGTGGACTTGCCTAAATAATAACTTTAGGAGAAGACAATCTGAAACATTTGTGACCTTGCACAGATCAGCAACAGACTTTTAAAAATAAATTACCTTTATTTTAAGGTTTCAGAATAGTAATTATGTTCTTAACTTTGTATATCAGGATGAAGAAGAGAAAGATGATGGTGAAGCGAAAGAAATTTCCACTCCTACCCATTGGTCTAAACTTGATCCAAAGACAATGAAGGTAACTTTGAAATTAATGGTATTTAATGTGAAATCTCTGGCAAGAATAGAGAATGAGATCAATGTTTTATCATAAAAAAACCATTAAAAATGAAGTCTGCTGATTTTATATAAATATTCCATATTGTATTTATGTGTGTGTGTATAATGATTAAGTAAAGGTTGAGTTCATAAATCAGTTCAGTCAGTATCTGTCAGATGTAATATACAAGTATCTGTAGTGCGAGTAACATCATTTTTTTATTTGACTACTGACCAAGTAGGCAGAATTTCTGCACTTAAGTAGTTTAAATTCAAGGATAAGGGAAGAAACAGGAGAAGGATTATCGAGATTATTTTAATTTTTGAAATAATATTTAAAAAGTAGATTGATACACATCTGAACTGGGAAGGAATAATTTAAAAGCCTTTTTTGAAAAGCATTGTTTAAGCTGTACTAGTTTTTCTTTGGCCCCCAATGTCTTTGGACCTATTATCATTCTGCACTTTTTCATTTCTGGGCTTATAATGTGAATGTAGATCCATAAAATTCTATGCATGTACATTCTACGTAGATCAGAAGAGCACGACATTTTGGAGACTGTTATTTTTAACACATAAAAGCTGACCCTTTTTTAAACTTCTGTTATCAGCAAAAGACTGATTTTCTTCCTTTTTATGAGACTAGTTTTTTTTTTAACCCACATTGCTTTTTTTAATAAGTAGAGAATATATATCATAAGAAGATTAAGTCTGTATCCTAGGATAGTTTTATCAAACTGATGGTTTTGCTGTTAAATTTCTTATTTTAAAACTCATATTTCTTTTGATTATAAATATAATGTATTTTAAAAACTGGTACCTACATAGAATAATAAGAGATAAAAGTTACTCAAACCTATAACTCAAACACAACCTCTGTTAAAATTGTAATGCATTTTTTCTATTATTTTTTTTATGTGTATAAGCTTTGTGATTGGTTGATTGGTTCTGATCACGTATAAAATATTGGAAATCTCATCCTTTTCAGTTAAGGTTGGTGTTTCCCATGTAATTATTTTTCAGTGTTCTGTATTCCTCCCATCTGGTTGATGTGGTATTATGTTTTATTGGATATTTAGATTCTTCACATTTTTGAGGAAGGGACTGTTACGTGAAATATGTGGAGGTTTGGTTTTTTGTTTTCTTTTTTTTCTCACACAGTGTTCAGAATATGTCTTAAGGGTAAATTGATATACATTAGAATTTGTGTCAAAGAGCATGAATTTTTTTAAAAAAGCATTTTAAAACAGGTTATAGATTATTTTTGAAAAATATTCTATCAGTTTGCCTTTTCATAAACGTGTTCTGAGGTGTACAAGTGTATTTTTCACCATTTTAAAAAACCACACAAAAGATAAGCGCATAGTTTATTCCCTATTTCAGTATCCCATTTTATTTTTCTGTGTTTTTATGTTCTGTATATTTAGGTAAATGATCTCCGAAAAGAATTAGAAAGTCGAGCTCTTAGTTCTAAAGGATTAAAATCCCAGTTAATAGCCCGATTGACAAAACAGCTTAAAGTAGAAGAACAAAAAGAAGAGCAAAAGGAATTAGAAAAATCAGAAAAAGAAGAGGAAGAGGAGGATGATAGGAAATCTGAAGATGATAAAGAGGTATATACTATTAAATATATTGGTTTATAAGGAGTTCTTGAAATATGTCTGTGTGTATACTTTTATTAAGATAAAACTACAGTGGCCCCTTCCCCCTGGTTCCTTGCTCTCTTTCTAAAATAAATCTTTTTTTAAGTTATAACCACATAACTCTTAAGATTCAACCAGTTTGGCAAGTTTGACAAATGCATATAGTTTCATAACCACCACCACAATTAAGATATAAAACAGGGGGCGCCTGGGTGGCTCAGTGTATTAAAGCCTCTGCCTTCAGCTCAGGTCATGATCCCAGGGTCCTGGGATCAAGCCCCGCACTGGGCTCTCTGCTCAGCAGGGAGACTGCCTCCCACTCTCTCTCTTCCTGCTTGTGATCTCTGTCAAATAATAAATAAAATCTTTAAAAAAAAAAAAAGATATATAAAAGAGGTCTGCCACCCCCTAAAACTCCTCTGTGTCCCTCTGTAAGCCCTTTCCTCTCTCCATGTGTACCTTCTGCCTCCCAGACCAGCCTCTTGGAGCCACTGACCTGTTCCGTGTAGTTTTGCCTATTCTAGTATAGCATGGAAATGGAACTGTATATTGAGTCTGACCTCTTCAGCTTAGCATAATAATTAGAGATTCACCCATTTTGTTGTATGTATCTCTACTTTTTTCTGTTTTTTTTTTTTTTTTTAAGCTTTTATTTATTAGCTCAGTGGGGGAGTAAAGTAAAGGGAGTAAAGGGGGATCGTCAAAGGGAGAGGGAGAGTATTCTAAGCAGACACCACGCTGAGCACAGAGCCTATTAGGGCCCTATCCCATGACCCTGAGACCGGGACCTGAAGCAAAATCAAGAGGTGGTTGCCCAATTGACAGCCAGCCAGGTGCCCACTAATTTGTTCCTTTTTGTTGCTTAATAATATTCCGTAGTATTGATGTATCACAGTTTATTGGTTTTCCACTTGAGAGACATTTGAGTTGTTTCCAAGTCATGTATTTTTAATCTTTCCTTTTAAAAATGAAAATAAGTTATTCATATGTTTGGGGCACCTGGCTGGCTCAGTAATTAGAACATGAGACTCTTGATCTCAGGGTGATGGGTTCAAGCACCACATTGAGCACAGAGTTTACTTAAATTATTCGTATATCTTAGATATAGAATATGAGAGAAAATTTGATTGAGGCATTAAGTTCAGAGATTTGAGTTCTAGTGAAATGCTTGTCTCAGAATTTTGCTGCTTCTACAGCTCTGTGTTTGATTGTACTTCAGTCCTTAAGGCTCTGAGACTATAGATTCAAGCCATCTTGTCCTCTGGATAATTAAGGTAATTCCTGGTTGCATAAGCCTGTCATTTCTTTTTGAATTTGAAATATAGGAATACAAGAAACATGTTAGAATACCAGTAATTGGAGAAACTAATGTTTTCTGTAATGTGATGCATTGTGGAGTATACATCATTTATGAATTATCTTGCCAAAAATGTTTACCTTTATCTAATTGTGAACGAACCATCAGATAAATTTAGAATGTGAAAAATTCTACAGAACAGCTTGTCTGAACTCTTGAAAAAAAATGTCTATGTAGTGAGAGACAAAAGAAAAATGTTTTACGTTAAAAGAGTTTAGAGGCTCCTGGGTGGCTCAGTGGGTTAAAGTCTCTGCCTTTGGCTCAGGTCGTGATCCCAGGTTCCTGGGATCGAGCCCCCGCATCGGACTCTCTGTTCAGCAGGGAGCCTGCTTACCCCTTTTCTCTCTGCCTGCCTCTCTGCGTACTTGTGATCTCTGTCTGTCAAAGTTCAGCGAGGCATAAAGCCATAAAGAGTAGTTTGGGAATAATTGTGGATATACTTGGTTATGGATATGGATGTGATATTAGATAATACTGAAGCAGGGCTTAATTTCCTGGATGTGATAGTGGGTTTTTTTGTTTGTTTGTTTGTTTTTTTAAGATTTTATATATTTATTTGACAGAGATCACAAGTAGGCAGAGAGGCAGGCAGAGAGAGAGGAGGAAGCAGGCTCCCTGCTGAGCAGAGAGTCCGATGCGGGGGCTCAATCCCAGGAACCTAGGATCATGACCTGAGCCAAAGGCAGAGGCTTTAACCCACTGAGCCACCCAGGCGCCCCGTGATAGTGTTTTTGTGATCATGTAGAATTGCCTTGTTATTCAGAGGTGCATTGATTTGTGATTTCTTACTCATTAGATTATAAATATTTATCTTGACAGTGAAATTGTCACACTTGGCCAGTGGGAGCCCTTTTGAATTGGCTTCTGTGTCCTTTGGCATGCTCTCCATCCTATTTTGAGGACTTAATTATTTTATAGCACAAAGCAGTGTTGCAGGTTCACTGAGTACTATCCCTGCCCTGGCTCTGAAATCAGCCATTTTCCCAGGAAACCCTGATACTTTTTAGTGAAGAATGGTAATAATATTTAGAAGTCAAGACATACTCATTGGTATCATTGTTCTGCTGCTGGCAACCCTTGTCAGTGAACAGAGCTATGGTACAGATATATATTTGTTTATACTTATGTTTATACATATATATGTATTTACATCTGTACTTGTTATATATTGTGTGTATTGAATGTTGTAAGTTTATACTAGTATCTCCAACTCTGTTCCCAACACCAGAGTTCATTTCAGTTTCTCCCTTTCTTCCTTTTTTTTTTTTTTTTTAAAGATTTTATTCATTTATTTGACAGAGAGAAGAGAGGCAGGCAGAGAGAAAAGGAAGCAGGCTCCCTGCTGTGCAGAGAGCCCGATGTGGGGGCTCGATCCCAGGACCCTGAGATCATGACCTGAGCCGAACGCAGAGGCTTAACCCACTGAGCCACCCAGACGCCCCAGTTTCTCCCTTTCTATATATCTAATTCTTTGTCCAGTAATGAGAGACATAGCTTCCATTGTACTTAATAATTATCTGTTTACTTACTCAATTGTCTGTTGCATTCCCTCTCCTTTCTGGATACCCTCTTTACTCTATGTTGGTCTGATTCCCTACCCTGTATTCTGTCTTTATATGGATGCCCTTGCTCTATATGGATTTTAATATCTGGTAACTGGGCAGCTTCCATCCCCTGTGTAGACACCTGCTTTGCTTGGAGGAGTTGCTTTAGAATTGAATTGTTCAAAAAGAGTAGATAGAGAAGGCAGAAAAAAGCTGATTTTCACATTTTGTTGTTAGCAGCCACTGGGGTTGAAAAATGGTGATAATTCTTACCATTTTCTTTTCACATATTTTCCTCATCTTCTGTTTGGTTACCTAGTGGTATTGTTTACCTGTTTGTAAGTTTATACAAAAGAAGGCAGGATCAATGCTTGATTCTTTTCTTTTTTTTAAAATATTTGTTCTAAAGATTTTATTTATTTGACAGAGACAGCAAGAAGAGGGAACACAAGCAGGGGGAGTGGGAGAGGAAGAAGCAGGTTTCCCACTGCGCAAGGGGCCTGACTTAGTGCTCTATCCCAGGACCCTGGGATCATGACATGAGCTAAAGGCAGACACCTAATGATTCAGCCAACCAGCCATCCTTTTTATTTATTTATTTATTTATGATTGTATTTATCTGAGAGAGTTAGAGAGAAAGAGAGAGACATCACAAGCAGGGGGGAGAGGCAGGCTCTCTGCTGAGCAAGGGGCATGATGCAGGGCTCAATCCCAGGACTCTGGAATCACAACCCAACCTGAAGGCAGACGCTTAACCGACTGAGCCACCCAGGCGCCCCGTCTTCTTAAATATGAGTCATCCTTGTGCAAGGTCCATGCTAATCTTCTTCATGTTACTCTAATTTTATTATATGTGCTGCTGAAGCAAGCACTGTTTTCATTTACTTTATCCAGTTTTCAGGGTATTGAATTGGTTCCCTATCATCTTCTGGTGGTTACCTGTTTGTTTTTAAACATCGTTATGGGGGGGTGCCTTGGTGGCTAACTCAGGTGAGCGTCTGCCTTTAAGTCGCTGTCAGTTCATCATCCCAGGGTCTTAGGATTGAGTCCCACATTGGGTTCGCTGCTCAGCAAGGAGCCTGCTTCTACCTTTCCTTCAATTCCTTCCTCTGCTTGTGCTTTCTCTCAAAACCTTTTGGTTTTTTATTTATTTTTTTCTTTGTAAAAGTATTTATTTATTTATTTGGCAGAGAGGGAACACATGCAGGGGGAGTGGGAGAGGGAGAAGCAGGCTTCCTGTTGAGCAGGGAGCCCAAATCAGGGCTGGATCCCAGAACCCTAGGATCATGACTTGAGCCTAAGGCAGATGCTTAAAGACTGAGCCTCCCAGGTGCCCTGGATCCTTTTTTTCAAGCAAAGTTTCTCTAACAGATTTTTTTGTGGTAAAATATACATAAATAAAAATAACTATGTACTATTTTTAGTGTACAGTTCAGTGGCATTAAGTACATTTACAGTGTTGTGAAACTATCCCTACTTGATACATCAAGAACTTTATTCTGGAGGGTAACTCTACTTAATATTTTAATTATCTTAAATATTTAATATTTTAATTACCTGATATTTTAATTATTAATAAACTTTACTTATTAAACAGTAAGTCCCCATATTTATCTTCTGCCATACCCTATAACCTCTGTTTTACTTTCTGTCTCTGAATTTACCTCATGAAGTGGAGTCATACAGTATTGGCACTTTTGTATCTGGTCTCTCTCACTTAGCATAATGTTTTCAGAGTTCATCTGTGTTGTAGCATGAATCAGTACTTCATTTTTTGTTTTGTTTAGTTTATTTGACAGAAACAGCTAGAGAGGGAACACAAGCAGATGGAGAGGGCGAAGCAGGGCTCAATCCCAGGACCCTGGGATCACGACCCATGTTGAATGCAGATGCTTACCGACTGAGCCACACAGGCGTCCCAGAACTTCATTTCTCTTTATGGCTGAATAATATTCCATTGCATATATATACTGCATTTTGTTTATCTGTTAATCTGTTGATGGACACTTGAGTTGTTTCCACCTTTTGGGTGTTGTGAATAAAACTGTCATCTAGGGGTGCCTGGGTGGCTCAGTGGGTTAAAGCCTCTGCCTTCGGCTCAGGTGATGATCCCAGGGTCCTGGGATCAAGCCCTGCAACGGGCTGTCTGCTCAGCAGGGAACCTGCTTACCCCCTCTGCCTCTCTGCCTACTTGTGATTTCTGCCTATCAAAATAAATAAATAAAATCTTAAAAAGAAAAAAGCTATCTACAAGCATGTTTTTAGGGCACCTGGATGGCTCCCTGTAATTGTTTCTTGTGTTCTGTCACCTCATCTTTAGTTTTAAAATTCTTATTTATATTGTCTTGGGGTGTATGGGTGGCTTATTTGGTTAAGTGTCTGTGTTCTGTTCAGGTCAGGATCCTGGAGTCCTGGGATCAAGCCCCATGTTAGGCTCCCTGCTCAGCAGAGAAGCTGCTTCTAACTCTGCCCCTCACCCCGCTTGTGCTCTCTCTCTTTCTTGAGCTCTCAAATATTTTTTTAAAAAATAAAATTCTTATTTATATTCTTTCATATCTTGTAAGATCTTAATCTATTTCAGTATGTTTTAAAATAGTTAAGATTTTTCTCTGTGCCTGTTTTTCTGGCCCACTTTCATTGTCTGTAGGGATGTGATTCTCCTTGTTCTCCTTTTTTAAATAGTAACTTTCTATAGGACTTGACCTCAATACTTTCTTTTGCTCGTTTTAAGGCGAATTTAGTTTTCCTTACATTTTATTAGAAGAGGTTGTTTAAGGGGCGCCTGCGTGGCTCAAATAAGGGACCAACTTTTGGTTTCAGGTTAGGTCATCTGACCTTGGGGTCATGATATTGAGCCCCCTTTTGAGCTCTGTGCTCAGGGGGGGAGCCTGCATGTACTCACATGCTCACTCTCTCAAATAAATAAACCTTTTTTTAAAAAAAAAAAAAGGTTTCTTAAGATCACTTTTTCCGAACTTCATAAAGATCTGTAATCTAGGGGCGTCTGGTGGCTCAGTGGGTTAAATAAAGCCTCTGCCTTCGGATCAGGTCATGATCCCAGGGTCCTGGGATTGAGCCCTGCATTGGGCTCTCTCAGCGAGGAGCCTGCTTCCCTTTCTCTCTGCCTGCCTCTCTGCCTACTTGTGATCTCTGTCAAATAAATAAAAATCTTAAAAAAAAAAAAAAGATTTATATTATGTTGTTTTCTTACTCTGTTTAAAACTGTGGTGGTTTGCAGGTGCCTGGGTGGCTCATTCACTTAAGTGTCTGCCTTCGGCCCAGGTCATGATCCCGTGGCCCTGGGATCGAGTTCTGCATCAGCTGGGAGTCTCCTTCTCCCTCTGCACCTCCCCCCTCTCCAGCTTGTGGCACCCCCCCCAACGTAAATAAAATCTTTAAAAAAAAAACCCCAAAAGTATGGTGGTTTGCTTTCTGAGATTTCAGTCTCTCTTGCCCTTCTGTCACTGTTGGGACTTTTTCCTCCCATGTCTGTGTAATTGCTTTCCTGCTCACTATTGATACTACTTTCAGAAATTTCTTCTCAGTTTGAGACCCTGTGGATGCCATGGTAAATCATCTTTGCAAGTTCATAGGACTAAAATATTCTAGGCCCTTTCAGATCTTAACACAGGTTCCTTGTACTTGGTATTGTTGGGAGTAAAACATTGCCTAGTTTCAACTGCTGTTATGAAATTGACCTCACTTACCAGTGAATGCCTTTTGACTATTTTGTGGTTTTCCTGTTCTTAGATCCATCAGACAATCTCATTGTTTCCTTCTGCTTTCCTTTTACACAGGTGCCAGTAGCATATAGGGCTTTTGGCTCTTGTGGCTTTTTCCCACTCTTTTGTGTATTGGCATTCGTGGGAATACCTTTTCACCTTCTTTTGTTCTGAATGTGCATGAATGTTGAACGTTGGTTTCGGTATCTAGAGTATTCCCTTTTAAAATTCGGGCTTCAGGAAGATGCAGCTGACACTATTTTCCAGAATCTGGTTTATATAATTTTTATATAATACTTTTAAAGATTTTATTTAGTTGACAGAGAGACAGCAGGAACACAAGCATGGGGAATGGGAGAGGGAAAGCAGGCTTCTTGCCAAGCAGGGAACCCGATGTGGGGCTTAATCCCAGGACCCTGAGATCATGACCTGAGCCAAAGGCAGACAATGACTGAGCCACCCAGGCATCCCTGGTTTATATAATGATAACATAAGTATTTTCTTTTTCTCTGTAGAAGTTAGTTTCTTGTGCTGGGAAACCCAGAGAAGTAGGAGCTGTAGAATGTAGAAGCCTCTGTCTCCTTTGCTAAATTTGAACTTTTTTCCCATCCCTTATGGTTGGCATAATCACCATAAGGAGTTATGGGAATTTTGCCCCCCCACCTTTTTTTTTTAGTATATGTGCTGCCGAAGCGAGCACGCCCCCCCACCTTTTAACATGGTGTGCATTTCATAACATACATACATATTGTGCCTGGAGGTTTAACTGTTACTTAAAATTTCAAATATCTAGGAAGAAGAAAGAAAACGTCAGGAGGAAATGGAACGCCAGCGTCGGGAAAGAAGATACATTTTGCCTGATGAACCAGCCATCATTGTACATCCAAACTGGGCTGCAAAAAGTGGAAAGTTTGATTGTAGCATTATGTCTTTGAGTGTACTTTTGGACTACAGGTTAGAGGATAATAAAGAACATTCATTTGAGGTAATATTTTAAGTTTGAATTGAATTGGAATCTAAATAAGGTACACACATTTTGATTGGTTGATACATTTCTTAAGTCTCTTTGATGGCTTGGATTCTGTTTTTTTGTTTTGCTTTGTTTTTTTCTTGCAATTAATTTTGGCGGGGGGAACACCAGCTGATTTTTTCCTACAAGATTCACTTTTGGTGATTGCATTCTTGTATTTTTTTAAATGTTCCTCTGTCCTCTGTACTTGTAAATTGATAGTTGGCTCTAAAGTATTAATCAAGTTCTAATTTAATTGTTATTTTTTAAAAAAACCTCGTAAGTAGTGATATGTTCTTTCATCAGAATATCAGGAGACACATGATACATAATGTCTAATTGCCTCTTTTGGGAAGAGGTAATGCTATATTATTTACTCTAGAATTAAAATAACTTTCAGCACGATTTAAAATTTTACTTGTGATTGACTGAAATGTAAGATAAAAAATAATTGATGTTTATTTTTCAAAATGAATCTGTTTCCTACCATTATTGTAGAGCAGATTTACAACATATAGTTTGTTTGTTTGTTTGTTTCAAAATAATTGGAAGATTTTTATCCCAAAAGAAGTGATTACTTTATTCCTTAAATAAATGTAAAATATTCCAGAATATTAATTTCATAATAGCATGTGAAACCTTACAATGGTGTTCAATTTTTGTATCTTACCAACACATTTCACATTTTTGTTTGTATGTTTTATTTTATAAATTATATTTTGAAATTCCACCAGACCTAACTTGAGCAAGAGGTCATTGTCCAGAAGATGAAAATGAAATACTTAGAATAGAGACATTTACAAACATACATAGAAGATTACTGAAGCAGTTATAAAACATGACATGCATGCTTATTGGTCCTGATAAAAGATTACAAATCTTAAAATATTTGTAAACTTTAGAACATTAATAATTCCAGTAAGCCTGTGTTTTTCAATAAGTACGACATGATTTTATTTTTATTACCATTTGCTTAATAGTGCCTACCATCTAGTCAAAATTTGAATAAATAAATGGAAAAATTAGTCTTTGGTATTACTTCCTACTTATACTATATATACCATGTATCTGACTGATGCTATGGGAGAATCTCAAATTAATTCTACTCCAGTGGAAACAAAGCAATTTGTGAAACAGCCATTTGCTAGCAAAATGATCCTTTACATTTTTCCTCCCCACCTATCATATCTTCTGGGTTAATTTCCTTTAAGTCTATTTAGAATGTAAATGTCATTTTGGTATATGAATTTTTTTTTTTTTTTTTTTTTAAGATTTATTTATTTGAGGGAGAGAGATAGGAAGAGCGAATCTAAAACAGACTCTGGGGCGCCTGGGTGGCTCAGTGGGTTAAGCCGCTGCCTTCGGCTCAGGTCATCATCTCAGGATCCTGGGAGTCCCACATCGGGCTCTCTGCTCAGCAGGGAGCCTGCTTCCTCCTCTCTCTCTCTGCCTGCTTCTCTGCCTACTTATGATCTTTCTCCGTCAAATAAATAAATAAATAAAAACTTAAAAAATAAATAAATAAAGCAGACTCTGTGCTGAGCGCAGAAACCAAGATAGAGCTTGATATCATCACCTTGGATAATGACCTGAGCTAAAGTCAGGAGTCAGACATTTAACTGATGTAGCCACCCAGGCACCTATTGGTACATGAATTTTTAAAAAATACATTTAAGAAAAATGACTTATAAAATTATAAGTTTTTGGCTGATTTAATATTAATGCTAGATTTTTCTCTTTCAATGCTTGTACATAAAAAGATACATAAAAATTAATTCTGTTCTTCTAGGTTGCACCTCAGTCAGAAGAGTATGAAACTCTTGATCTCGGGGTTTTGGGTTTGAGCCTCACATTTGGTGTGGAATTTTTTTTTTTTTTTTAAGTTTTTTTTTTTTTTTTTTTTGACAGAGAGAGATCACAAGTAGGCAGGGAGGCAGGCAGAGAGAGAGAGAGGAGAAAGCAGTCTCCCCAGCGAGCAAAGAGCTCAATGTAGGGCTCGATCCCAGGACCCCAGGATCATGACCTGAGTCGAAGGCAGAGTCTTTAACCCCACTGAGCCACCCAGGTACCCCTGGTGTGGAAATTTCTTAAATAAGTAAATAACCTTAAAATAATTAGCTCCTGGGATTCCTGCCTGGGTGGTTCAGTCAGTTCAGCATATGCCTTTGGCTTAGGTCATGATCCCAGAATCTGGGATCTCTCTGCTCAGTGGGGAGTCTGCTTCTCCCTCTGCCTGTTCTTCCCTCTGCTTATGCAGACACTCCTCTGAGTTTTCAACATTTGGATGGTTATTTTACTGATAATAAATTTCTGATTTTTAAAATGTGTAAAGTCGGCATGAGTTAAAAATAGATTATAAATTCAATTTTAATTTTAATATATTATTTTTTATGATCAGGAAAATGGTCTGATTAAAGTGCTTTATCAGATATACTGAGCTCATTGCAAAAGGTTACATATTTTAGAGTTGTGTTCAGCCATTTCAAGCTCTGGACCTTTTTAATCTGTTGGAAACAACTAGCCTTAGATTTTTATTTTTTTTTTTTTAAGATTTTATTTATTTATTTGACAGAGAGAGATCACAAGTAGGCAGAGAGAGAGGAGGAAGCAGGCTCCCTGCTGAGCAGAGAGCCTGATGCAGGACCCGATCCCAGGACCCTGAGATCATGACCCGAGCCGAAGGCAGCGGCTTAACCCACTGAGCCACCCAGGCGCCCCAGCCTTAGAATTTTTTTTAAGATGTTATTTTATTTTTAAACTTTTTAACATTTTATTTATTTGAGAGAGTGAATGTGAGTGGAAGTGGGGGCAGAGGGAGAGGGAAAATCTCCAGCAGACTCTGTACTGAGTGCAGAGCCCAATACAGGGTTTGATCTCATGACCCTGAGATCATGACCTGAGCTGGAATCGAGTTGGACGCTTAACTGACTTAGCCACCCAAGATTTTTTTTATAGATATATATATATTTATTTTTCAAGATTTTATTTTTAAATAATCTCTACCCCTGACATGGGGCTCAAACTCACAACCCTGAAATCAAGAGTCACATGCTCTAGTGACTGGGCCAGCCATGCACCCCATACTTAGAAATATTTATATAGAAAACTTAGTATATAATTTCAGGTTCGAGAGTATGTCATTATCCATGGATATTTGCATAGTAATAATGCATGCTCCCTATTCACAATTCTGAATTGGTGTTTCCTGCCTGAAATGCTTTTCTAGGTATCTATGTGGCCCATTCACTTGTCACCTTCAGGTCACTTCTGATGTCACCTACTCAGATAGGTCTTCTTTGACTACACTGTGCTTTTTTGTTATTCTCTGTGGTTATGCTGCCCTTTTTTTCCCCCCTTAAAATTTGATGCTGTTCTGGTTGTGTTACTTTTCCCCGTTAGATTGTTAGTACATTTGAGTCAGGATTTTTATCTGCTTCCTTCGCCTAGAATAATCCAGGGTACACAGTAGGTATTTCAGGAAAACTTGAGTAAATAAATAAAATACATTTATCATGAAGATAAATTGCTGTGTATAATAGAAATCTTTTTTTCTTACTCATTTTCAAATTTAAAAATCTCATTTCAAAATTTGTCAAATTCTTGATTATTGTTTCTAAAATGTGGCCAAAAGTATACTAAATATAGTATTTATATCTTCAGGAGAGTTTTTTTGAGTCTTTTGAAGATCCTTAGCATCATTGACATCAATTATTTTAACCCTTACTAGTGCATGTTAATTGTTAGATGTGGCATTATTTGATAAGTTATTATGCTGGATTTATTCAATATTTCTATTAAAGTTGGCTGGATTACTGTTGGTATCTTTCTGTAGGTTTCACTGTTTGCAGAACTTTTCAATGAAATGCTTCAAAGAGATTTTGGTGTCAGAATATACAAATCATTATTATCTCTTCCTGAGAAAGAGGACAAAAAAGAAAAGGAAAAGAAAAGCAAAAAAGATGAGAGAAAAGATAAAAAAGAAGACAGGGATGAAGAAACTGATGAGCCAAAACCCAAACGGAGAAAATCCGGCGATGATAAGGATAAAAAAGAAGATAGAGATGAAAGGAAGGTGTGTAATTATTTCCATTACCAGCAACCTATTTCAGAGTTTTCCCAAGTATAACAAATGATGATGAATTCCACCAGAAAAGCAAAATGTAAAGGGTAAACTTAAAGATTTTAGTGTATTATTAGAAACTTAAGTCTTGGGACACACCTGGGTGACTCAGTGGGTCAAGCCTCTGCCTTCGGCTAAAGTCATGATCTCAGGGTCCTGGGATTGAGCCCCGCATTGGACTCTCTGCTCAGCAGGGGACCTATTCCCTTCCCCGCCCCTCCCCCAGCCATCTGCTTCTCTGCCTACTTGTGATCTCTCTCTGTCAAATAAATTTTAAAAAAAGAAAGAAAAAAACTTAAGTCTTAGGGCACCTAGGGGGCTCAGTCGTTGGGCATCTGCGTTCAACTTGGGTCATGATCCCGGGGTCCTGCCGTCAAGCCTGACCCTGGGTCAGGCTTCCTGCTCATCGGGACGTCTACCTTTCCCTTTCCCACTCCCCCCGTTTTTTGTGTTCCCTCTCTCACTGTCTCTCTCTCTTTTTCTGTCAAATAAACTCTTCAAAAAAAAATTTAAGTCTTTGAATTAAGCCTATATAAACATCTAGAACTAGTTTCTGGTAATTTATTCTTTTTTTTTTTTTTTAAACTGAAGGTATATAGCATGGTGGTATATTTACATGTATGTGAATGATCACTTTTTCTTTTTAAGGACAGTAATTCAAAGGCAGAGAGGCAGGCAGAGAGAGAGAAGGAAGCAGACTCCCCATTGAGCAGAGAGCCTGATGCAGGGCTTGATCCCAGGAGCCTGGGATCATGACCTGAGCTGAAGGCAGAGGTTTAATGGCTGAGCCACCCAGGCACCCTGATAGTTTACTTTTGAAGTGTATTGTTAAGAAAATTTTATAATTTGATTCTATTTCAAGTAAACTTCATGAATTTAATGATTTTGATTGTAGTCATTTAATGTTTGGGCAGATATCTTAATTTAAGGCATTTTAAATTACAGAAAGAAGATAAAAGAAAAGATGATTCTAAAGATGATGATGAAACTGAGGAAGATAATAATCAGGATGAATATGATCCAATGGAAGCAGAAGAAGCTGAGGATGAAGAAGATGGTATGTATGATTCAAATTTACTTATTTCTCCTTAGGATGAAAAATACAATTTTTGTTTGATGGCTTTGTGTAATTGCGGTCTGTAATTTTTTTTTTTAATATTTTATGTATTATTTGACAGAAATCACAAGTAGGCAGGGGGCGGGGCAGGGACCAGTCTCCCTGCTGAGCAGAGAGCCCGATGTGGGGCTCAATCCCAGGACCCAGAGATCATGACCTGAGCCGAAGGCAGAGGCTTAACCCACTGAGCTACCCAGGCGCCCCTGCAATCTGTAATTTTAATATTTTTTTCTTTTTTAGTTAGAACAGAAACAGTAAAATATTCTTTAGTAAAAATTTTTTTTTAAGATTTTATTTATTTAGGGGCGCCTGGGTGGCTCAGTTGGTTGGACGACTGCCTTCGGCTCAGGTCATGATCCCGAAGTCCCGGGATCGAGTCCCGCATCAGGCTCCCAGCTCCGTGGGGAGTCTGCTTCGTTCTCTGACCTTCTCCTCGCTCATGCTCTCTCACTGTCTCTCTCAAATAAATAAATAAAATCTTTAAAAAAAAAAAAAAAAGATTTTATTTATTTATTTGACAGAGATCACAAGTAGGCAGAGAGGCAGGCAGAGAGAGAGGAGGAAGCAGGCTCCCTGCTGAGCAGAGAGCCCCATGCGGGGCTCAATCCCAGGACCCTGGGATCATGACCTGAGCCAAAGGCAGAGGTTTTAACCCACTGTGCCACCCAGGCGCCTCTAGTAAAAATATTTTATTAAAGATTTTATTTATTTGACAGAGAGAGATCAGAAGTAGGCAGAGAGGCAGGGAGAGGGGGAAGCAGGCTCCCTGCTGAGCAGATAGCCTGATGTAGGGCTCTATCCCAGGACCCTGAGACCATGACCTACGCTAAAGGCAGAGGCTTAACCCAGTGAGCCACCCAGGTACCCCAAAAATCTATATTTTACTAATAGTTGAGAGGGTTTAAAAAAAAGAAATTTCAAAAAAAGAAAAAACAGTTGAGAGGGTTTCTTCTTAAGGTAGAACTGTGGCTCAGTGAGTTGGGCCGCTGCCTTCGGCTCGGGTCGTGGTCTCGGGGTCCTGGGATCGAGGCCCGCATCGGGCTCTCTGCTCGGCGGGGAGCCTGCTTCCTCCTCTCTCTCTGCCTGCTTGTGATCTCTCTCTGTCAAATAAATAAATAAAATCTTTAAAAAAAAAAAAAAAGGTAGAACTTAGCATTTTATTTATTTATTTATTTATTTATTTTTTAAAAAGATTTTATTTATTTATTTGACAGAGAGAGATCACAAGCGGGCAGAGAGGCAGGCAGAGAGAGAGGAGGAAGCAGGCTCCCCGCTGAGCAGAGAGCCCGATGCGGGACTCGATCCCAGGACCCTGAGATCATGACCTGAGCCGAAGGCAGCAGCTTAACCCAATGAGCCACCCAGGCGCCCAGAACTTAGCATTTTATTTAGATCTTGTAAACTGTTGGAATTGAGAACCAGACATACATAATAAACCTTCAAAAATAGATCCTAACAGGCACTTTCTGCTTAAGGTAAGCAGTAATAGGATGAGCATGTAAACAAGCTGGCTTCTCTGTACCACAGCAACTACGTCAGCCTGCTCCATGGTCCCTGCACCAGTTCTGCCCTCCCTTACTGTTAACACCAGTCAGACTCCCATAGGTCTAACCCAAGGGTCTTTTTTTTTTTTTAAAAAAAGCTTTCATTTATTTATTTGACAGAGTGAGAGAGGGAATACAAGGAAGGGGAGTGGGAGAGGGAGTAGCAGGCTTCCTGCTGAGCAGGGAGCCTGATGCAGGGCTCAATCCCAGGACCCTGGAATCATGACCTGAGCTAAAGGCAGATGCTTAATGAGTGAGCCATCCAGGTTCCCCTAACCCAAGGAATTTTGTAGGACAAAAATCTTACCTGGGATTGGACTACCTAGGAATGCTGGAAAAAATGTTTAAAAATCATGGTGTTGAGGGGGAAAATTTTTTTTTAATCTACTTTCTGAGGTGATGGCTTCTGTGTACTTATGCCATACCGCCACACCGCAGAATACAATAAATAAGCAATTAGAAAATGTTCAAATACATAGGGATTTTGTCCTCCGCACCCAAAGTACTGCTCTCTGAAGGAAGCTGGTTTCTCTGTAGCTATACCAACTCTTCAGACTTGGTTTTGAAAATAAAAACATTAAAACCCTGGGAGGAATTACTGTGCAGTGTGGAGTACTCAGTCTTTCTTACAAAGAAAAAACAGTTAATCTGGTTCCAAGGTGTGCAGCAACCTGCAGACCCTTAAGTATTGCCCTCTGACATCTGTATATGATAGGATTTTTTTTTAGATGTGCTTCTATATTTATTTATTTGTAATCTCTACACCCAACATGGGGCTCAATCTCGTGACCCAAAAATCAAGAGTTGGACCAGCCAGGCACCCCAAGAAATGTTTATTCTTTATTGTAATGTGTTCTGTATGTTAATACTTACTCAACTTGAGGAATGTGCTCTGTGTCATAAAGGGGTAATAGTTCCTGTTGTTGCATAGTTTCCTAAGGAAGAACATATTCTGTGCAGTCTTTCCATGTTTGACAGTCTCCCTAATTAAAAAATAAACTAAAATTAGTTGGCTAAAGAAGACTATATTTGGAACACTACATCAAAAACTAATGAAGTACTGTGTAGTGACTAACACAATAATTAAAAAAAAAAAAGAAGATACTCTAAGGGTGCCTGGCTGGTTCAGTAGGTGGAATATGCAACTCTTGATCTTCAAGTGATTTTGAGCCCCACATGAGGTGTAGAGATTACTTAATAAAAACTTTTTTAAAAAAATAAAGACTAGAAAGGTGCCTAGGTAGCTCAGTCATTAAGCCTCTTCCTTTGGCTCAGGTGGTGGTCCCAAGGTCCTAGAATCGAGCCCCGCATTGGACTCCCTGCTCAGTGGGAAGCCTGCTTCGCCCTCTCCCACTCCCCTGCCTGTGTTCCCTCTCTCACTGTGTGTCTCTCTGACTGTCAAATAAATAAATAAAATTTTTAAAAAATAAAGACTAGGCCATCTGGGTGTCTCAGTTAAGTGTCTGCCTTTGACTCAAGTCATGATCCCAGATTCATGGGATTAAGCCCTATGTAGGGCTCCCTGCTCATCGGGGAGCCTGCTTCTCCCTCTTCGACTCTCTCTGCCTGCCTCTGCCTACTTGTGATCTCTGTCAAATAAATAAATAAAAATCTTTTTAAAAAATGTTAAAAATAAGACTAATGAAAATAAACACCTGTTTATCACTCAGGTTAATAAAAGACACCAATGGGAATGATTCGAAATACTTACATTAGGGACACCTGGCTAGCTCAGTTGGTAGAGCATGCAGCTCTTGATTCAGGATCAGGAGTTCAGTCCCCACGTTGGGCACAAAGTTTTACTTAAAAACGACAACAATAGGGGATGTCTGGGTGGCTCAGACTGTTAAGCGACTGCTTCCAACTCGGTCATGATCCCAGAGCCCTGGGATTGAGTCTCACATTGGGCTTCTTGCTCAGCAGGGAGCCTCCTTCCTCTGCCTGCTCCTTCCCCTGCTTGTGCGATTGTGCGAGTGCTTGCTCTCTAACAAATAAATAAAATCTTTAAAAAAGTTAATTAAAAAGAAATAAGTAAGTAAGATCTTTTTAAAAGGGGGGATGGCGGGGCGCCTGTGTGGCTCAGTGGGTTAAGCTGCTGCCTTCGGCTCAGGTCATGATCCCAGGGTCCTGGGATCGAGCCCCACATCGAGCTGTTTGCTCAGCGGGAAGCATGCTTCTCCCTTTCTCACTCTCTCTGCTTGTGTTCCCTCTCTCACTGTGTCTCTCTCTCTCTCTCTCTCTCTCTCTGTGTTAAATAAATAAATAAAATCTTTAAAAACAAACAAAACCAAAACTAACAACAGCAAATGTCCCAACAAGTCATAGATGTCAGCCATAAAGTAACTCTGAAATACCACTGAGTACTTGTCAATCTTCATATAGATTTGCGATTTTAAAAATCCTTAGTTTAAGGCTGTTGGGTGGCTTAGTCAACGAAGTGCCTGCCTTTGGCTCAGGTCAAAACATTGGGCTCTGTACTTAGCTGGGGAGCCTGCTTCTCCCTCTGCCTGCCGCTCCCCATGCTTGTGTGGGATTTCTCTCTCTCTCTGTCAAAGTCTAAAAACCAAACTCCTTATATAGTGTATATCTCTGAAAATTACTACTACTTAAGGTATTTTTTGATTTGCCTCTACCTTTGTTTCTACCACAGTATTTTATTTTTCTTTTGTCTTGATGAAAATACTCAAAAATAGGGATTCCTGGGTGACTCAGTCAGTTGAATGTCTGTCTTCGGCCCAGGTCATGATCCCAGGATCCTGGAATTGAGTTCCTAATCGGCTGGGGTGGGGGATGGTCCTTGCTCAGTGGAGGGTCTGCTCTCTCTGCCTGCCAGTCTCCCTGTTTGTGCTCCCTCACTCTTTCTCTCTCTCTCTCTGACAAATAAAATCTTTTTAAAAAAAAAAAGAAGGAATATATTCAAACATTAAAGAACTTGAGAGAATAGTGCATTGAACAGTACATATCCAACAACTGATTTGTTAATATTCTGCCTTATTCATGTTGTGTTTGTGTGTTTCTGACCCATTAAAAAATAGGAATTCTTCAACTTTCTTAAGAAAAGATATTCTTTTAAACACAATTCTGTAATCACATAAGAAAATTAACAATAATGTCATATTCTACCTTAGCCATATAATATCTAGTCTTAATTGTTCTAATAACCTCCATGGCAATGACATAATATACATATATCAGTATTGATTGATTTATCTTCCATAACCTGTTTTGTCCAGTGGAAGTTAATCCTTTTTATTACCCTGTTTTCCCCCCATTCTTCTAGTTCAGTTCTTTAACTGCCTTAATTAAATCACTAAACAGTTTTCATTTTTAAAAACATTTTTAATGTTTTTAAATAAAAACATTATTTTGTCTATGTCAGAATGTTCCAGCTCTCATCTCTTTTTTTGTTTTTATTCTTCTCTGCTGTGTAGTTCCCTTGGTGGTGGTCTAATCCATTCTCCTGGCTTTAAATAATATATGCTGACAATTCTCAAATCTATATCTTAAGTCACACCTCTCTCCCATTCTTGTCAGTGACCTGCCTACTTGACATAGTTGGTTAAGTTACGTGACATTTCAAAATAAACATGTCTAAAACTGAACTGCTTTCCCCCTTCATCAGAAGGCAAACAAGTCTTCCACCCTCAGCTTTACCCCGCTAATTTGATGGCAGTTTCATCCTTCAGGTTGCTCAAGCTAAAATCTAGAAATCACTCTAAACTTATTTCTTTTTGTCATAATCCCATCTCCAGTCTATAGGGAAGTCATATTGCCTCTGTCGTAAAAACATATCCAGAAACAGACTGTATTCACCAGCTCCGCTAATCCAAGCCATGTGTCTCTTGCCTCGTTTATTTTAAAATCCTCTTATCTGAGGGCACCTGGGTGGCTCAGTCAGTTGAGTATCTGCCTTTGGCTGGGGTCATGATCCCAAGGTCTAGGGATTAAGCCCTGCATTAGGTTCCCTGCTCATCAGAGAGTCTGCTTTTTCTTCTTCCTCTGCCCCGGCCCCAGCTTGTCTCTCACTCTCTCTGTCAAATAAATAAAATCTTTAAAGAATAAAAGAATGAAAAAATAAAAACCTCTTATCTGGTTCCCTTGCTTACTTCCTTCTCCAGTGTGTCCTCTTAACACAATTGCCCGAATAACCTTGTAAATTTAAGTCATTTATTTGTTTGATTTCTTTTGTTTTCAGACTCCTTCAGTGCCTCTTCATTTCGCTCTGTAAAAAAGCCAGTGTTTACAGTGACCTCTAAGACTATAAAATCAAGCCTCTGATTTCATTTCTTAACACTCTTCTCTGCTTGCTCTTTGCACCGAAGACAATCCTGACTTCTTGAACCTGTTAAAGATGGCCCTGTATTAGGACATTTGCATTGACAGTTCCCTTCTGCATGCAAACTCCCAGAGATCCACCTTCCTGATGCTTTCAAATTGGAAGTCTTTATTCAACTATCACTTTCTCAACAAGGCCTGCTCTGCACCCAGCCCTATTTAAAATCGCAGACTTTTTTTTTTTGCTTTACTTACAGAACCTGTTCTATACTACGTTTTACTTACTGTCTTCCCACTTGAATACATACAAGCCCTTAATAAGGAAAAGAGGGATTTGGGGGGGCACCTAGCTGGTTCAGTCAGTAACTCTTTTTTTTTTTTTAAAGATTTTTATTTATTTATTTGATAGAGATCACAAGTAGGCAGAAGGCAGGCAGAGAGAAAGGGGGAAGCAGGCTTCCCTCTGAGCAGAGAGCCTGATGTGGGGCTCGATCCCAGGACCCTGAGATCATGACCTGAGCTGAAGGCAGAGGCTTAAACCACTGAGCCACCCAGGCGCCCCTCAGTCAGTAACTCTTGATCTTTGGTTGTAAGTTTGAGCCCCACATTGGGTATAGAGATTATTTTAAAATAAAATCTTTTCTAAAAATTGCTTAAATCTTAGAAAAAGAGAGATTTTTGTCCCCTCTTTGCTGATATACGTTGCAGGTTCCTGGAGCAGTGTATTCAAATAAGCTCTAACTAGATACTTGCTGAATGAATATCATACACTGCGAAGCCAAACAGTGATAGGATTATAGTTCTTTATTGATTTTTCCTGGGTGTTTTCAGTTGCTGCTTGCTTATGTTATCATAGCCCCACCCCTCCCCCATACTTTATATTTCATTATCCTATCATGTTACTTGAAGACTGCTCTTTTTCCAGTACACAAGTAGAAAGGTGATTTTTTGCAAAATGAAAATACAGTGCAGCTCAATGTCTAAATTTGTGTTGAATCTTCTTAGTAATCAGGGGAGCATATAACAGGAATCTATATTTTGCCTGTAAATTTGATGAATTTTTTTAAGATTTATTTACTTGAGAGAACAGGGGAGACGCACGGGAAGAGATAGTCTTAGCAGGCTTCTATAAGCGTGGACACCTATAATGGGGCGCTACCCTGATACCCAGATACTGATACTCAGATCAGTATCTGAGCTAAAACCAAGAGTCAGATGCTCAACTGACAGCACCACTCAGGCCTCCCTTGACGAAATATTTTAAATAAAAGGTGAACATCAGTTTAACAATTAACAGAGGTAAAGAGAAGAGTTCTTTCATCGCTCTTGCAGTCAGTTTAAATTGTTGCACTTTCTCTGGACATAAATTTGGCGATGTCAGTCAACTGTCGGTCATTCAGTCAACATATCAACACAGGTCTTCATTCCATAATTGCCTATAAACAAAAAATCAAAATTGGTCTTAATGTATTTTTTTTAAAGATCTATTTATTTTAGAAAGAGTTGGTGGCAGGGGGAATGTTCTACAGAGAGGGGGAGAGAAGCAGACTCCCCACAGAACGGGGAGCCTGACTTGAGGGCTGAGTACACTGCTCATACACTGGAGCTCATACACTGCTCCATGAACCCTGAGTTCATGACAGCCAAAATCAAGAGTTGGACGCTTAACTGACTGAGCCACCCAGGTACCCTTGTCTTAATGTTTAATAATAGAGAATTATTTAAATACATTTTGCTGTAGACATGCAGTTAAATTCTGTGCAGCCATTGAAGAAACTGTTGGAAGATTAATGACATTGAAAAAGATTACAAAGTAGTTTTTTGTAGATAGCATGTTCCTTTAAATGTTTGATATGGGTAGTAGTATATGTGGGGGAAGAATAAAGGGACATGCTGCATAACCTTAGTATATTTTTGTGTGGTGGGATTTATTTGTAAAAAAATCTGCGTTCCAGGGGAGAAAAAGTTTTGAAATAAATAGCTTTCAAGTTAAATACTCAAATAAGGTGGATCATGTCTATAAAATGTTAATGAAGGAAAGAAATTTACCCTTGTTTTAGTATATGGTACATTCTTAATAACAGTTATTTGTAATTACACTTTTACTCAGAGGCTATTGTTTTCTCTATTTTATAATTGAGGAAACTGAGGCTCTTAACAGTGAATTAATTTACCCACAATAATAAACCTATAATGTTCTATAGCATATATGAGAGAAATAGGTTCCAAGGATGCATTTTATTTATTTATTTATTTATTTATTTTTAAGATTTTATTTCTTTGATAGCCTCAAACCAGCAGGAGGGGCAGAGGGAGAGGGAGAAGCAGGCTCCCTGGTCAACAGGGATCCCAGTGTGGGGCTGGATCCCAGGACCCTGTGATCATTACCTGAGTTGAAGGCAGTTGCTTAACCAGCTTAGCCACCCAGGCACCCCAAGGACACTTTTTTAACAGTTTATTTATGGACCAATACATACTACAAAACTCAATACTTTTAAATGTGCACTTAAGTCATTTTTTTTTTTTTAAGATTTTATTTATTTGAACAGAGAGAGGGCATAAGTATGGGGAGCAGCAGAGGGAGCGGGAGAAGCAGGCTTCCTGTTGAGCAGGGAGCCCAATACGGGGTTCGATTTCAGGACTCCGGGATCATGACCTGAGCCAAAGGCCGATACCCTACCAACGAGCCATCCAGGTGCCCCCACTTTAATCATTCTTAATAACTTCATAGAATTGTTAAACCATCACCACAATCCCGCTTTAGACAATTTGCCTGTTTTCCTTTTACAGAAATGGCTTTGTTGAGTTATAATTCACATACTACGTAACTCATCCATTTAGAAGTATACAGTTCAGGGGACCTGGCTAGCTCACTCAGCAGATTATGCAACTCTTGATCTTTGGGTCATAGGTTTGAGTCTCATATTTGGTGTGGAGATTACTCTAAATCCAAATTGAATGAATGAAATGAAATCTTAAAGTAGAATGATTTATCCAAATTACCATTTTTAAATATGGAATAGAATGTTAGTGTAAGCAAATCTTGATATTAACACAGTTAGCTTTTCTTAATTATCTTAAGAACATCTTAGTTCCTAACATAGTTTTATTTTGCAGTAATTTATCTACAGTTAGTTTTAACTGCATTGACTAGTATTCCTTTTAAGTTTTAGAAAATGTGCTTTCCTCTATTTTATTTAAATTTGTATTATAATTTCCAATTTTATATATAAAACACTTTTTTTGAACTATGTCCTTCAAATTTTTATGGAATTAATTTATTTGATTTAACAAAGTAAAATTTTTTTTCTCCTCTTAGTGTCTCTATACATTTCATCCTTTTCTTACTCTTCATAATTCTTAATTTTCTGAGGTGCCTGAGTAGTTCAGTCAGTTACATGACAATCTCTCCCTCTTATTTTTTTTTTAAATATTTATTTATTTATTTATTTGACCGAAATCGCAAGTAGGCAGAAAGAGACCAGAAAGCAGACTCCCCACTGAGCAGAGAGCCCGATGCAGGCCTCTTTCCCAGGACCCCGAGACCATGACCTGAGCCGAAGGCAGAGGCTTAACACACTGAGCCAGCTAGATGCCCTGCAAGACCATCTCTTGATTTCAGCTCAGGTCATGGTCTCAGGGTTGTGAGATGGAGCACCATGTTGGGCTCTTGTGTTTAGTCTGCTTGAGATCTCTCTTTACATCTCCCTCTGCCCCTCCTCCTACCTTTTCGCTCTTTCTTTTCCTCCTCTCTAAATAAAACATAATTCTTTTTTTTTTTTTTTTAAAGATTTTATTTTTAAGTAATCTCTGTACCCAATGTGGGGGCTCAGATCTACAACCCCAAGATCAGGAGTCACATACTCCACTGACTAAGCCAGCCAGGCACCCCATTAAAGTCCAAAAAGATTTTTATTCATACAGTATTTCTTTACATTGTGTCTTTCGAAAACTGACCAGTAACATAAAACTATTTTTGATCTCTACAGCAATAGAAAATACCTGTATTAATGAGTATTTTGCTGCTATTGTATTGATTTTATAGATCGGGATGAGGAAGAAATAAACAAACGAGATGACAAAAGAGATATCAACAGGTACTGCAAGGAGAGGCCCTCTAAAGATAAGGTATTTATTGAATAATGTATTCTTTATAACATAATAATTTCCATTTCTCACATAATCTAGACTTACTAAGCATAATGCTATCATGAAGTTTATTGGTCCCTATATATCTATATATTACCACTCAGAGCAAAATTTAGCCTATTGTATTTTTATATTTGTAGTTATGTCAGGTAACCAGTATGTTTTATTCCTTTCTCCTGTACACATAAGCAAGATGAGCTCATTTTAACTTGTAACGTGAGGCAAAGGTCTTTTCTTATTTTTAGCTATTGTATGGACATGGTGTCAATTTCTTACTTTTCAGAGGTAAAGATTATGTACTATTATCTTTTGCATTTTCTTTAGGAAAAAGAAAAGATTCAGATGATCACAATTAACAGGGATCTGTTAATGGCGTTTGTTTATTTTGATCAAAGCCATTGTGGTTATCTTCTTGAGAAGGATTTAGAAGAAATACTCTATACTCTTGGACTACATCTTTCTCGGGCTCAGGTAATCTGTCATGCATGTTTAAAATGAAAAGCCATTTTAAGTAATTACCTTTTTAATCTCTGTCTACTGGCTAATAAAGATACTATAGTCAAGAAATAATGGAAATGTGTAAAATAAAAGTTACAAGTCCTCTCCATAGTTCTATTCCTCTGGCCTCATATAATCCTCTAGATCTTTTTGTAAGCAACTTGATATGTATATGTGTGTGTGTACACATATACATATATATATATATATATACACGCATAAAATCATTTTATATATATACACGCATAAAGTCATTTTATACGTTACTTCTAGACACCTTTTTTCTTTTTCTTTTTTAAAGATTTTTCTTTTTAAATTTCATTTATTTGATGAGAGAAAGAGCACAAGCGGGGGAGCAGTAGGCAGAGTGAGAAGGAGAAGCGGACTGCCCACTGAACAGAGAGCCCAATGCGGGCTGGATCCCAGACTCTGGGATCATGACCTGAGCCAAAGGCGGCTGCTTAACTGAGCCACCCAGGCACCCCTTAAGATTTTATTTTTAAGTAATCTCTTCACCCAGTTTAGGGCTTGAACTTAAAACCCAAGATCCAGTCCCATGCCGTACCAACTGATTCGGCCAATGCCCCTGGACAACTTTTTTCATTTAACAGTATAGACCATTTTATGAAAATAGAGACCCACTTTGACCTTTTTATGACTACAAAGCATTCTGTAATACAGATGTACCATAATTGCCTTAACTAATTGTCAGTTGCTAGGCAATTTCCATTTTTTGAAATTATAGACTCTAATGTAATAAATATCTTTGTACATACACTTTTTAAAAAAAAGATTTTATTTATTTGACAGAAAGAGAGCACAAGCAGGGGGAATAGAAGGCAGCAGGAGAGGGAGAAGCAGGCTTCCTGGGATCATGACCTGAGCTGAAGGCACATGCTTAACTGAGGCTCCCAGGCACTCATGGTTTTTTTGTTTGTTTGGTTGGTTGGGTTTTTTTTGTTTGTTTGTTTGTTTTTCTTTTTTTTAAAGATTTTATTTATTTATTTGACACACACAGAGAGATCCCAAGTAGGCAGAGAGGCAGGCAGAGAGAGAGGGGGATGCAGGCTCCCTACTGAGCAGAGAGCTTGCTATGGGAGTCTATCCCTGAGATCATGACCTGAGCCGAAGGCAGAGGCTTATTAACCCACTGAGCCACCCAGGTGCCCACTCATGGTTTTTGTTTTGTTTTGTTTTGTTTTCTGTAAGATTGATTGATTTATTTGAGAGAACGTGAATATGCACATCCCGGGGTTGGGGAGGGGCAGAGGGAGAGAGTCTTTTAAGCAGACTCCACACTGAGCATGGAGCCCAATGTGTAGGGCTCAGTCTTTGGACCCTGAATTTACAACCTGAGTTGAAATCAGAGATTGGATTCTTAACAAACTATGCCATCCAGGTGTGCGCCCTCCCCGCCCCCCCCATTTTAAGTAGGTTCCAAGCCCAGTGTGGGACTTGAACTCACAACCCTGAAATTTAGAGTCAGCTGAGTCAGCCAGTATATACACTTTAGTATATGCTTTAGTGTTTCTATCAGTGTTGCATGTTTTTTATTAACAAAGATTTTTTCAAATGATAATTTGGATTTTAGGTTTATAGAGAAGGCAGTTAAAAAATGCACAAGTGGGGGCGCCTGGGTGGCTCAGTGGGTTAAGCCGCTGCCTCAGGGTCTCAGGTCTCAGGGTCCTGGGATCGAGTCCCGCATCAGGCTCTCTGCTCAGCAGGGAGCCTGCTTCCCTCTGTCTCTCTCTGCCTGCCTCTCCGTCTACTTGTGATTTCTCTCTGTCAAATAAATAAATAAAATCTTTAAAAAAAAAAAATGCACAAGTGAGGGAGCCTGGGGGGCTCAGTCAGTTAAGCTCAAGTCATGATCCCAGATTTCTGGGATCAAGTCCCGCATCAGGCTCCCTGCTCAACAGGGAGTCTGCTTCTCCTCAGTCTGCCTCTTTTCCCTGCTTATGCTCTCTCTCTCTCTCTTTGAAAGAAATAAATGAAAAATCTCAAAAAAAAAAAAAAAAGAGGCAGTGAAAAACACAGGTGGAGGGGGGTCTTGATTTCAGCTCAGGTTGAAATAAATTTTCAAAAAAAAAAAAACACCCACACAAGTGTTTTGAGTGGGAGGGGATAACTGAGAACACAGATGCCACTGATGTTTATCGTATGTGAGAATTAGAACACAGTTAAGGCAATTCAGAAATGTATTCTATTCTCGTCTTTTTTTTTTTTTTACTTATATAACAGGTAAAGAAACTTCTTAATAAAGTAGTACTCCGTGAGTCTTGCTTTTACCGGAAATTAACAGACACCTCAAAAGATGAAGAAAACCATGAAGAGTCTGAAGCATTGCAGGAAGATATGCTAGGTTTGAATATATTATTTTGAGATTATCTTATTATGTAATTATTAAAGAAGAAAAAAAGTAATAAAATACGATCTTTTATAGGGAACCGGTTGCTACTTCCAACACCAACAGTAAAGCAGGAGTCAAAGGATGTGGAAGAAAATGTTGGTCTTATTGTGTATAATGGTGCAATGGTTGATGTAGGAAGCCTCTTGCAAAAATTGGAAAAGAGTGAAAAAGTAAGAGCTGAAGTAGAACAGAAGCTGCAGTTGCTAGAAGAAAAAACGGGTAAGGAACAGCATTGGGTATCTTGGTACTTTTAAGACCCTGCTGGAGGGTGCCTGGGTGGCTCAGTGGGTTAAGCCGCTGCCTTCAGCTCAGGTCATGATCTCAGGGTCCTGGGATCGAGTCCCACATCGGGCTCTCTGCTCAGCAGGGAGCCTGCTTCCTCCTCTCTCTCTCTGCTTGCCTCTCTGCCTACTTGTGATCTCTCTCTGTCAAATAAATAAATAAAATCTTTAAAAAAAAAAAAAACCCTGCTGGAATATATATGTGTACACACATATATACAAACCTATGTACACATGCATATCCATACTTTGCATTTTAGTCTAGGCACATTATACAACTCATTTTTGACCATTAAAAGCTATAAAATTCCTTGTCATTTTAAGAATTTATCTTAGATTTTTATATGCATTCTTAGATTCCCTTGTTGTTTTGTATTTTTTTAATCTTCTCCTAGTTCAACTTAGTTTTCACCAGTTTTTGCTACTTTCTCTAATCTATACAATCATCCAAAAAGTGGAACCTGGGTGAGAAGACAGACTTAGGTAAAATTTTAAATGAAGCGAGTATACTACATCATGCTTTATAACTGTGACATTTGTGGCCATTTTAAGGAATTATATCTGCTTTTTATTTTCCTTAATATTTTCTTAAATTAAAAAAAAATTATTTTTCTAAAAAAAAAAAAAAGATATTTATTTATTTGACAGAGGGAGTAACAGCAAGAGAGGGAACACAAGCAGGGGGAGTGGGAGAGGGAGGAGCAGGCTTCCTGCTGAGCAGGGAACCCAAGGCAGGGCTCAATCCCAGGATCCTGGGATTGTGACCCAAGCCAAAAGCAGACACTTAACGACTGAGCCACCCAGGCCCCACTAAATTTACTTATTTTTAAGAGAGAAAGAGAATAATGTAAGCAGGGAGGGGAAGAAAGGGAGCGACTCCTCAAGCAGACTCCTGTGGAGCACCAAGCCTGATGCTGGGCTCAGTCCCAGGAGCCTGAGGTGATCTGAGCCAAAATCAAGAGGGTGCCTCCTTAACCTACTAATCCACCCAGGCACCCCTTAGATATTTTTAACCTGACGATTGGAGATTTTAAGGGGTAAGATGGTGAATTCCATTTTTTTTTTTTTTAACAGATGAAGATGAGAAAACCATAATAAATTTGGAGAATTCCAACAAAAGCCTCTCAGGTGAACTCAGAGAAGTTAAAAAGGACTTTAGTCAATTACAAGAAAACTTGAAGATTTCAGAAAACATGAATTTGCAGTTTGAAAACCAACTCAATAAGACAATCAGAAACTTATCTACAGTAATGGATGAAATCCACACTGTACTGAAGAAGGTTAGCAGTTTTATACTTACATATTTTCAGTTTGTCTCAACTTTTAACTCTGGAAATTATAATGTCATTAAGCTCTTAGTGGTTTTTCTCAGAGCAAATAGTGGTGGGTGTTCTGTCCTTTGTCATATTAATCAAAAGTGATTTCCAAAAGATTGTATTCTTCTAGAACTTAGTTGGAATGTCAACATGATTTATGTGTGCAAACTTCTTGAAACTTCTTGAAAACTTACAAGTTTTATTTGTATTTCTTTCAGAACCAGAGAGTGAATTGATTTTGAACTTGAGGAAAATAAAACCATTTACTTCTTTTTAAAGCCATTTATTGTTGGGCAGAGTTGAGAAACTCTTTGACACTATCAAAATCAATTTATTAGTATTTTTTGTCACTAAAAAATATCTGTAATTCAGCGCCATTATAATCTAATTAAAATGAGAATCTTCCATATCCTCAGTCTCAGAACAAGGGGAGAGAAATCATATTACTGTGCAAGGAATATACTACTAGTATTCCTAATTACCTCTGATTTCTTAGGACATAGATAGCTTTCTCAAATACTACAAACTGTTCTGCATAGAATTGAGGGGTTTCCTTTATAGTTGTCTCTAGTGTCAGTTTTTCATAGATGGCAAAATGGGCTATCTATAGTTCCTGTTAATTAATATTTATTACAATTTTTTAAGTTATGTTTAGGAGAATCTAATTAAATACTTTGTCTTTTGTGTTATAGGATAATGTCAAGAATGAAGATAAAGATCAGAAATCCAAGGAGAATGGTGCAAGTGTATGATAAAATACATGTAATGGTGAAGAATGGTGTTAAATAATGTAATATATAAAATCATGATACAAGAATGTTTGAAAGTGATGCATGTTTGATTTTAGTAGTATAAATATCTGTTAGTTCAAATGATGTATAAAGTTTTATGAATGTGAAGAGTCTGCTTTTGAAAATTGCTTGTAATTCCTGGCATTCAAATTATTAAACACTCCTTGAGTGAAAGAATTTTGCATTGCAAAATGTTTTAGGATGAACTTTGTTATAGTTTTTAACCCCAATAAAGTTCATCACTTTAATTGATAGTAGTATTTAATTACCAAATGTCTTTTATTAAAATACTTAGAATAGTTGCAGTTTTATTTATAGAATTATCATTATTAGGGTTTTATAAAAAATTTTTAGTCTTTTAAAATTTCAGTATAAATCATAAAATAGCATGCTGCTTAATTTTTTGCAAGTTTTTTGAATCAGACTTTTTTACTTGTCTTAAAAAAAAATCCCTTCTATCAGCCTCTAAACTATTCATTAAAAATTCAGTTCATCCAAGACATCAAAAACTAAGAAAGTAATAGATAATTACCATTGTTAATATATATGTTAGACTTACAAAAAAACAAATAGTACTGGTGTTAATGTTACTGCTTTCAATTAATTGTTCTTTCCCACAATAGCACCTATATTTTAATTTTGAGGGTTTTTTTTCCCTTAAATGCAGTGTTTGTCAAATGTACAGTTTAGCACCAAGCCAGTAGATGTCAGTATGATGTCTTAAGTTAAGCCTTCTTTAATTAAAAATAATTTTTTTATTAGTCTGTGTACTTCCTTCAGAATTTTAGTGGGTATGTAAGAGTTGATTAACTGTTGAGTGAAAAGGGTAGAAAATGTGATACACTCTAAAGCAGTGGTTCTCAGTAGGGAGTGAACTTGCCCCAGAGGACATTTAGCAATGTCTGGAGACACTTCTACTTGCCACAGCTGGGTGAGTGAATGCTACTGCATCTAGTTGTTAGAGACCAAGGATGTTGTTAACCATCCTATGTTGCATAGGACAGCCCCTCAACAAGAAAGGATCAGGGGGCCCTGGGTGACTCAGTCGGTTAAGTGTCTGCCTTCAGTTCTGGTCATGATCCCATAGCCCTGGGTTAGAGCCTTGTGTCGGGTTCCCTATTCAACAGGGAGCCTGCTTTTCTCTCTCCCTCTCCCCCTGCTTTGTGTTCGTTTTCTCTCGCTCGCTCTCTCTCTCTCAAATAAATAATAAGTAAAATTTAAAAAAAAATAAAAATCTTGGGGAAGAAAGAAATACATGGCTGGCTCACTCACTAGAGCATGAGACTTTATTTATGTATGTATGTATGTATGTATTTTTAGTGGGGGGCAGAGGAAGAGGAAGAGAATCTTAAGCAGACTCCCCACTGATCATGGAACCTGACACAGGGCTCAATGCCAGGACCCCAAGATCATGACCTGAGCTGAAACCCAAAAATGGAATGCTCAATGACTGAACCACCGAGGCACCCTTAAAAGGCATTTTTTTTTTTTTAATAAAGATATTTATTTATTTATTTATTTGATAGAGATCACAAGTAGGTGGAGAGGCAGGCAGAGAGAGAGGGAGAAGCAGGCTCCCTGCTGAGCAGAGAGCCTGATGCGGGGCTTGATCCCAGGACCCTGAGATCATGACCTGAGCCGAAGGCAGAGGCTTAAACCACCGAGCCACCCAGGTGCTCCTAAGTTTTTTTTTTTTTTTTAAGTTTTTTTTTTTTATTTGAGAGAGACAATGAGAGCAAGAGAAAGCACAAGCAGGGAGGAGAGAGAGAAGCAGCTCCTGCCTGAGTAGGGAGCCTAACTTGGGGCTTCATCCCAGGACCCTGGGATCCTGACCAGAGCTGAACACAGACACATAACTGACTGAGCCACCCAGGTGCCCCTGTTTTTACATTTCTGATGCATGATTCATTCCTTATAGAACAACTGAAATTTTAAGAATTTATTATTTCTTACTGAATTTTGCCCAAGTCCTAGTAAAACTGTAAGAACATAAAAAACTCCTTTAAGCAACGCTTAGACTTTATGTATGTTCACATTACATTCTTCTCAAAATGTTGAGTAATGGGTGCCTGGGTGGCTTAATCAGTGAAGCATTTCCCACGTTTGAGGCCCCCTGTCACACTCCCTGCTCAGCGGGAAGTCTGCTCCCTCTTCCCCTCACCCCACTCATGTTCTCTCTCACTCTGTCTCTCTCTGAAATAAATAAAATCTTTTTTTTTAAGATTTTATTTATTTATTTGACAGAAATCACAAGTAGGCAGAGAGGCAAGCGGGGGCATGGCGGTGGGGAGGCAGGCTCCCTGCGAAGCAGAGAGCTGGATGCAGTGCTCCATCCCAGGACCCTGGGATCATGACCTGAGCTGAAGGCAGAGGCTTTAACCCACTCATCCACCCAGGTATCCCAAATAAATAAAATCTTTAAAAAAAAAAGTTGAATACTATTCAACCACATTTTTTTAGTATTTTACACGATCTGATCCCTAACCTACTACATAATTACTTAGAATTAGAGATAACTGGGGTGCCTGGGTGGCTCAGTGGTTTAAGCCTCTGCCTTCAGCTCAGGTCATGGTCTCAGGGTCCTGGGATCGAGCCCCCCATCAGGCTCTCTGCTCAGCGGGGATTCTGCTTCCCCCTCTCTCTCTGCCTGCCTCTCTGCCTACTTGTGATCTCTCTCTGTCAAATAAATAAAATCTTTTAAAAAAAAGATAACTAATACTAATTATGAATCTGTTTATTCAGAAACTATAGAATTCTTAAACTTTTTAGTCGTTTGTGTACCAGTTTAAGAAGATTTTGAAGTGCTCTTGCCTTTTACCCTAACAATTCTAAAACCTCAGTCGTAAAGTGTTTGTAGCTCGAATACGTGGATCATTCTGCTGATGAAGTAAGAACATTAATCCTATTATAAATCCAAGACTTCCTCTAAAGTGGCTAAAGAGGGGGTGCCTGGGATTTCACGGTCCTGGGTTCAAGTTCCACTTTGAGCTCCCTGCTCAGCTGGGAGTCTGCTTCTCCCTCTATCCCTCCCCCCTGCTCATGCTTGCTCGTTCGCTCAAATAAATAAATCTTTATAAAGTCAGAATTAACTGCTCACTGATGTTTAAATCTCTTAATACATTTGAAAAATCTCAAAGGTGATTTTGGTATTTAGGATGACATCAAATTCTCTAGGTTTAAAAATATTTTTATATAATTGACCTCCGCTTATATAAAGAGTTGGAAATCCAAAATCATGGTGGCAGATTTAGGACGAGCTAACTAACATAGGACTATTCTGACTTACCTTTTCATAATGTTTAGCATGTAAGACCTAAATAATTCAGTCCTCAATAGTAATTCCTTGGAAAACATTATTTCAGTGTAAGTGAAAATCAAAGGAAATGTGAAGACCCTGAACTTTAGGAGCTGGACTAGGTGGAAGAGATTGAGCTGATGTCCTTTTCACCTGCCCTGTCTGCACATCCTGAATGCTCCCAGGAGCACTGCATGTCTTACTGTGTAATCACGCCTCACCCTCTGCACAAGTGCATGACTGCAGGGAACTTTCCATCAGTTGGGCACCCCTGGGCCTTTCTCTCTGAGCCCTAAGAGTGGGAAGGGTATGGAGTTGTACCTTTTTTGCGGGGTCATGCTTTGGAGACTGCCAAAGGTAAACTTAGGAGGAAAGACATTTGATGCTTTTACATTTTTGATAAATCTTAACATCCACTATTAGCGCTAGTAGAGACGTATGATCTTGGACACAGGACCAAAGACCAGTGCAGTCCCAAGAGTATCAACTTTCCTTAGGTTTGAGTTGGTACAAAAATTTCAAGGGCCGGCGTTGGCTCAGTTGGTATCTGCTTTCAGCTCAGGTCATGATCCCAAGATCCTGGGATCAAGTCCCACATCAAGCTTCTTGCTCGGGAAACCTGCTTCCTCTGCTGTTCCCCCTGCTTGTGGTCTCTGACCAATAAATAAAATCTTAAAAAGAAAAATTGAAGTACCTTAGTTTCTGGGCCACAACTCAGTCTTATCTGAGATCTAGAGGTCAAAACAGGGATTTCTGCTACAGTGACAGTGTAACTGTGTTGAACCTTAATACAGAGATGGTCACCTCTTGTAAAAAAGTGCAATACTTATGTAGGAAGCAAAAAAATAATTCTCTTTCTGCTAAAAGAAATTTGGAGTATGTTAAGCATGGATGAGTTTACTTATTAGAATATGGGAGAAATTTATCATAAAACTAAGGAATTTACCTGTGGATATCCATGCCCGCAAGACATTAAAGAATTGGGTGAAAAGAGATAATGCTACACGTATGTAGCAAACAGTAAAGATAACTGTTTAGGTACCTAGATAGAACTATTGACTTTCCGGCAGGAAGATGGATCAAGGCCAGTCTTTGTGACTTCTCTCTGATCCAGGCAATAGTGGACCCTTTAGAGGCTCCTCAGAGCCTGAATTGTACATAGATCTCTTAAATACTGGCTAGAATTTATTAAAAATACTACAGTAGGGACTACACATAAGTGTTTGGCAGAATACTAGCAAGCTCTCAGAGCATTCTGACAGTCCTATACATAGTATACAAGAGGCACTCCTCCCCTGTTTCTTACATGGGCCCTTCCTAGCCCAGCGTACTCCTCTCATGAGACCTTTGGAAGGTCTGAGATGGCACTGAGGTCTGAGAAGGTCTGAGATGACACTGAAATGGCACTGGATCTTTTGGGGGGTTCTGAGATAGCCTGAGGTTTTCTTTGTCAGAAGTCATACAAGATTGCTAGTCCTAGTGGGTGTAAAGTCAAACTAAGTTCAAAAAACGTATTGCTGGGACACCTGCATGGTTCAGTCATTAAGCATCTGCCTTTGCTCAGATTGTGATCCCAGCATCCTAGGATCGAGCCCCATATCAGGCTCCCTGCTTGGCATGGAGCCTGCTTCTCCCTCTCCAGCTCCCCTGTGTTCGTGTTCCCTTTCTCACCATCTCTCTGTTATTTACAAAAAAACAAAAACAAAAAAGCCTTAAAAAAAGAAGTATTGCTGGGATGCCAGGGTGGCTCAGTCAGTTAAGCACCAGGCCCCTGGTTTTGGCCCGGGGTCATGATCTCAGCAGGAGGATGAGTTTGAGCCCTTCCTCGGTCTACACTCTAGAGAACCAGCTTAGGGTTTTCACTCTCCCTCTGCCCCTCCCCTCCACATACCTGCACGTGTTGTCTCTAAAAAACAAAACAAAAAACAAGAACCATGGGTTTTAAGCAAAGGATTGAAGTGATCATAGTAATTAGAGGCACAATAAAAGCCTCCTCTATCGGACATGTAGTGTGCCACACATTTCCTGGTTTAACTGCAAAATAGTTGCCAGGCCTGTGGGTTCCATGAAAGAAAGGTTTCCCTTCCCACTATAATTTTGTATTCAGATTATTTTGGAAATTAAAATTAACATCTAAATATCTTTACAGTTGTTTTTGTTAGACATAATGGAGTGATGAGAATGTTTCAAGAATTGTTGACACATTTCACCGCCTATTTTATGACTTACTAATAAGGGGATATTTAGGCCATAGTTTATTGTCTATACTGGGAACTTATTTTGAGAAGAGGGGGCTAAAGATAATTATACCAAGATACTGGGTATAAACCAAGACTAAGTCAAACATTATTGCCTACTTATTATTCATCTTGAAGGTAAAATTGACCTGCTCTTGGTGTTCACTAGTTTAAAAACAAGTCTCGGGCTTGGAAGATGTCCCAAACTACTATCAACCATGAAGTATTAGTTTTTCTTGTGTATATAGAAGACATATATCAGATTATCAGATAGGGTACTACCTAAGGAAGTCAATGAGTCAGCTCCTTATTTGAGCCCCATTAATGATGGAGTTTGAAGGTGATCATTATGCCTAAACGAAGGCAGTGGTTCTTCAAACTGGTATGCAGCAGAATCACCTGACAAGCTTGTTAAAAGACACAGAGTGCTTGGCCTAGTTTCCAGAATTTCTGATTGAAAAGGTCTGGGGTTGAGCCCAAGTTTGCATTTCTACCAAGTCATCAGGTACTGCTGCTGCTCTTCTGGGTTAACATCCTTTTCACTAAGGTATACATAGTGGGTTTCCCTACCTAATACATGATTTAAAAAAAAAAAATCGAGGGGTACCTGCCTGGCAACTCTTGATCTTGGGGTCGTGAGTTTGAGCCCCATGTTAGGGGTAAAGATGACTTTAAAAATTTGTTTAAATTTTATTTGTTTTTAGAGTGAGAACTGTGTGCTCTGGGGTAGTGAGAGAGGGAGAGAGCATCTTAAGCAGGCTCCAGGCCAGTGTGGAGACAGTCGTGGGGTTCGATCTCACGACTCTGAGATCTCAACCTGAGTCAGTCAAGAGTCAGATGCTTAACTGACTGAACCACTCGGGCACCCCCAAAACTTTTAAAAACAACACCAAGCGGGATGCCTGAGTGGTTCAGTTAAGCAAGCATCTGCTTTTGGCTCAGGCCATGATCAAGCCCCGCATCTGGCTCACTGCTCAGCTGCTCCCTCTTCCCCTTCCTCTTCCTCTGCTGCTCCCCCTGCTTGTCTGTCTGTCTATCTGTCTGTCTCTCTCTGTGTCAAAACAAAACAACTCCAAGAAAAGTAGCAATTACCTTGGAGATATTATCTAAGCAATTTGGGCTTTTTCTGTAGGGGTAAATATTTCTACATTGGGTAAGCAAGCCTTGGAACCTGCAAGGTACTTACTTTGAAAAGCTGCTCTGACGTACTTTTTTATGGGAAGGGTCACAACTACATAAGCAACAAATAAGCTGGGAAAAATCCATTTTCTTCATAGTGTTTTGTTGTACTTCTCACCCTTAAGCTGACATGACTATATAATTCTCTTGTGAGGTGTCATATAATGAACATAATCCGTGTGTTTGGTGTGGCCTCCGCCATCCGCTGGGGGGGGCTGACAAGCAAGAGGTTCAAACTAAATAGTTTGTTAAGGCCATGAAGGGCTTGACTGGGAGAACAGGTAGGTGGTGAGGGGGCCTGTCAGCTGGCTTGGGCAGAAACACGAGGTTTCCGGCCTGAGAGGGAAAAAATTAAAGAATTAAGATGGTCAGCAGAGGGAGGGGTAAACAGTAAGCAACAAAGTATTTTTGACAATGGAGAGGCCACGAAAATGGCAAGGCAAGGATTATGTAGATTATCAAGCAATGAGGGAGGGAGGATCTGTCAAAGAGATGTGACTTGTTTGCAAAGGCCCAAGTTCCAGGCTGTATGTCTCCAGCCAGAGGTTAGTGGTCTGCCTGAATCTAAAGGGACTGTTCTTCAAGACAGTGACTTCAGGGCGCCTGGGTGGCTCAGAGGATTAAGCCTCTGCCTTCAGCTCAGGTCATGATCTCACAGTCCTGGGATCGAGTCCCACATCGGGCTCTCTGCTCAGCAGGGAGCCAGCTTCCTCCTCTCTCTCTCTCTGCCTGCCTCTCTACCTGCTTGTGATCTCTGTCTGTCAAATAAAAAAAATCTTAAAAAAAAAAGTGACTTCATCTTCCGAAGCCTTACCTGGAAAGGCTGTGTTCTCTGCATCAGAGAGAAAGGGAGCTTCCACGACTAGTTAGGCCCCCACAGTGAAATTGCAAGCAAACGGTTAGAGATCATTTATTTGGCTAAATTAGGTAAATCCTAAAATGTTGCTCCATTGAGCATTTAAGGGACTAGAATATGTCGATAAAGAGACTGGTGATGGGTGGGGGTCATCTTCACTGTGCTGCTCCCCCATGCCCTCCCCAGGGGTGACTGATAGTCCCAATTCTGATTCCTGTGTAGATTCACTGCCCAAAGGTTTCTTTTCTTTTTTTTAAGATTTTTTAAATTTATTTGTCAGAGAGAAAGAGGGAGAGAGAACAAGCACAGGCAGACAGAATGGCAGGCAGAGACAGAGGGAGAAGCAGGCTCCCCGCCAAGCAAGGAGCCCAATGTGGGACTCGATCCCAGGACGCCAGGATCATGACCTGAGCTGAAGGCAGCTGCTTAACCAACTGAGCCACCCAGGCGTCCCTGCCCAAAGGTTTCTTTCTTTCTTTTTTTTGAAGGTCAAGCAAAGCTTTATTTCTGCCCAAAGGTTTCTAATTTGATGAGTGGAGAAGGTAAGGTAAGTGAGGAAGTAGCCCTCTAGGCTGTGTACTGAAAATCAGGCAGATTATAGTTCCAAGGAAATTGATCAGTTTGAATTAGACTACAGCTGATAACAGGACCATGAAGACAAAGTCCAGTCCCTAAAAACGGGAGGATTTTGCAGACTATCAGGACCCCAACCACAGAGGCCGAATTCAGAGCTGGGGCCCCAGCTTCATTGCAAACAACTTAGGCAGAGGCCATGAGCCAAGGTAGAGGCTCATCTGTACAGATCTTGATGAGATTGAATATTTGATTGAAGGTGAGAGCTTGAGATGGGTGGTGGCATTTGGGTTCACAACCACATATAAAGCAATGGAAGTTTTAGTTCCTGTCCACTGGGGTGATGAACTCCTAATGTGTTATCAGGGAGTTTGGATTAGCTCAGAGACCTGGTGAGCCTAAATATACAGTTTAAAGGTATCTGATTCTTAGAGCTAGGCAGGGCTGAAATGCAGGCTTAACATTGAGTGGTTATACAAATATGTACTCATCAAAAGTAAGCATTTATATATTTAATATGTTTTGATAGTGTGAGTCAGCCTAATTTCAAATTGGGTGAAACCAAATCTAGAGTAAATCTGGATTTGGAATAAAATAAGAATGCTGCCATTCTAAAGGTAAGACTTGAGCTCCAGTTAAATTTTCTGTTTTATTATTATTTTTTTTTAAAGATTTTATTTAATTCTTTGACAGACAGAGATTACAAGTAGGCAGAGAGACAGGCAGAGAGAGAGGAGGAAGCAGGCTCCCTGCTGAGCAGGGATCCTGATGCGGGGCTGGATCCCAGGACCCTGGGATCATGACCTGAGCCGAAGGCGAGGCTTTAACCCACTAAGCCACCCAGGCGCCCCAAATTTTCTGTTTTAGAACTTGCAGTAAGGGCACTTGGGTGGCTTAGTCAGTTAAGTATCTGCCTATGGCTCAGGTCATGACTTCCGGTCCTGGGATTGAGCCCCAAGATGGGCTCCTTGCTCAATGGGGAGTCTGTTTCTCCTCCTCCTGCCCCTCCTTCCATTGCTCCTGCTCTTTCACTCTCTAATTCTTTTTTTAGAATGTAGATTTAAAAAAAAAAACTTTATTTATTTATTTGACAGAGAGCAAGCACAAGTAAGGGGAGCAACAGGCAGAGGGAGAAACACTCCCAGCTGAGCAGGGAGCCCGATGAGGAACTCCATGCCACGTTCCTAGGATCATGACCTGATCCAAAGGCAAATGCTTAACCCACTGAGCCACCCAGGTGCCCCTCAAATAAATTCTTAAAAAAAAAAAAAGAACTTGCAGCACTCTTGCTCATTAGCAAATTCAAGACCAATAGGCAAAATTTTGTGTTTGCTATAGGAAATCCTAAACTCTTGTGAGTCTCTGTGTTAAAGAGGTTTTATTCATGTAAAGAGCGTGAATATGTTGGGAGAGCTTCCTTCTAATGGTAACAAAAATCTTACTGTGGACTTCACTGGAGTAACTGTCGATTCTGGCTTACTCTCTTTGGGTTATTTATCCCTCATATTTTCTAAGTGGATATTTTTAAAACATCTATTCTTTACTAAGGTATTTGAACTTTAAAAATATTTTAAGTCTAGGGGTGCCTGGGTGGCTCAGTTGTTAAGCATCTGCCTTTGATTGGGTCATGATCCCAGGGTCCTGGGATTGAGCCCCACATTGGGCTCTCTGCTCAGTGGGAAGCCTGCTTCCCCCGCTCTCTCTCCCCCTGCTTGTGTTCCCTCTCTCGCTGCATCTCTCTCTGTCAAATAAATAAAATCTTTAAAACATAACAAAAAAATAGTTTAAGTAAAAAAAAAAATAGTTTAAGTCTAGGTTTGGATATCTCAATCACCTTTTAAATACTTGGCTCTAGGCATTGTTTTACAGTGTCTTGAGAACAGATGGCTTTCTAATTCATCAGTTTTAGAACACATATGCCTAGGACCTAACATCTTATATAATCACTTTAATTTCTATCCTTTATTGCACTCCTGCAGTTTCATTATTGTTAACATGTGGCTAAGCAGGTGCCTCTTTGTATGAGGTTTGTTCTAGGTTATCAAATTTGGGGAATTAAATTAACTTCAAAATTGAACGTTCTCCTAACAATTTTTTATAATTGGCATTTATTTGTATTTTCATGACCTTTGCCCTAAAAACTCTCTAAGCTACTAAATCAGGTGGAAATTTCACCTTTGGTTACATGTGCATGTGGTAAACAAAAATAGATATTGGGGGGCACCTGGGTGTCTCAGTCATTAAGTGTCTGCCTTCTGCTCAGGTCATGATCCCAGGATCCTGGGATTGAGCCCTGCATTGGGCTCTCTGCTCAGCAGGAAGCCTGCTTCTCCCTATCCCACTCCCCCTGCTTGTGTTCCCTCTCTCTCTGTCTCTCTCCGTGTCAAATAAATAAAATCTCAAAAAAAAAAATTGATTTGTGTCACTATGGTTCAAGCAAATGAAACTTCATAAAGTATAGGGAATAACTTTTTCTTTAAGACTTTTAAAATTTTGGGGGGCACCTGGGTGGCTCAGTGGGTTAAAGCCTCCGCCTTCGGCTCAGGTCATGGTCCTGGGGTCCTGGGATCGAGCCCCGCATCGGGCCCTACTCAGCAGGGAGCCTGCTTCCCCCTCTCTCTCTCTCTGCCTACTTGTGATCTCTGTTAAGTAAATAAATAAAATCTTTAAAAAAAAAAAAAGATTAAAAAAAATTTTAAACTAATCTCTCCACCCAGTGCAAGGCTTGAACTCACAACCCCAAGATCAAGAGTCGTATGCTTCTCTGACTCAACGACCCTGAGATCAAGAGTTGGGTCCTCTACCAACTGAGCCAGCAGGTGCCCCAGTGGGCAGGGAATAACTTGGAAGTGTACTCTATTAGAAGCCCATTAAACAGAGGTTCTCTTAATACTGATCTTGGAGGGTTTTTTTGTTTCTTTTGCTTTTTAAGATTTTACTTATTTATTTGACAGAGATCACAAGTAGGCAGAGAGGCAGGGTGGGGGAATCAGGCGCCCTGCTGAGCACCGAGCCCCGATGTGGGGCTCAACCCCTGATCTGCTTCCTACTTCAACCGGGCCTCCCAGTCTTTTTATAGGATTATATTTCCTTTTATTTTATTTTTATTTTTTTAAAAGACTTTATTCATTTATTTGACAGAGAGAGAGAGATCATAAGTAGGCAGAGAGGCAGGCACAGAGAGAGGGGGGAAGCAGGCTCCCCGCCGAGCAGAGAGACCAATGCGGGACATGATCCCAGGACCTGGGCCGAAGGCAGAGGCTTACCCCACTGAGCCACCCAGGCGCCCCTATCTCTAGCCTTGTTATCTCCCTTCAGGCAGGGAAAGAGCAGAGTGTACTTTTAACATGTACAGAATAAATATTTAATGTCTATTCATTTCCTTGCTGAGACAGACCTGTTGGAAGCCGGGGGCTGGCCATACAGAGATGGTTGCTGTTTCTGGCTGTAACATAAATATTTAATTAAAACCTACTATGAACCATTCTTCTTAAGGTATAAAACATACCAGCCTTGGGGTATACTTAGGCCATTTCCCAAATCCATCTGTTATTTATTCCAGGGTCTTTTTTATCAGCTTTGTAAACTCAGGAGGCAGTCGCTTGGCTGTTGGAAATCCTTCCAAGAGGTGAATGTTTAACCTTTGAGCTACTGTTTCCAGAAGAGTATCAGGCAACCAACCCTTACTATAAGAACTGGAATTAGGAATAAAATGAGAATTCTACCATTCTACTATCCTTTAGCTCCACAGTTAATTTGCTTCTGCTTGAAGGCTGGGGCATGCTTCCGTCTTGGTTGCCTAAGACCTCGTGCAGTCTGCGCAGAAAGATCCCTTGGGGAAACTAAAGCCTCGAGGTATAGGCTGTGACCCACATGCTTCTGGCTTTCCCGTGTATTCAGCTTCCTCCAGCAGTAATTTCATACTGCTTTAAATTATTAAGGATTTGTTATAAGTGAAGATTCCGTCTTTGATAAATAGCCTATCAGGGGCGCCTGGGTGGTTCAGTGGGTTAAGGCTCAGGTCTCCATCTCAGGGTTGTGGATGGAGCCCCACATCCGGCTTCCTGCTCAGAGGGGGAGCCTGCTTCTCCCTCTCCCTCTCCCCCTGCTTGTTCAGTTTCTCTCACTCTTGCTCAGTGCTCTCTCTTAATTCAATAAATACATAAATAAAATCTTTTAAAAAATAGATTAGTTCCTGTTTCCTTGGAAGCCTATCTGCTTGGATAGGAAAAAATGTTTTAAGAAAGTGATTACATCTTTTTTTTTTAAAGATTTTATTTATTAATTTGACAGTGAGAGACACCACGAAAGAGGGAACACAAGCAGGGGGAGTGGGAGAGGGAGAAGCAGGCTTCCCACTGAGCAGGGAGCCCAATGCGGAGCTCGATCCTAGGACTCTGGGATCATGACCTAAGCCAAAGGCAGATGCTTAATGACTAAGCCACCAAGGGGCTCCTACATCTTTTTTTTTTTTTTCTTAAATTTTATTTATTTGAGAGACCACAAACATGAGTTGGGGGAGGGGCAGAGCTGAAGGCAGATGCTTAACCTACTGAGCCACCCAGGTGTCCCCATCATTACTTCTTTTGACTCCTTTGCCCAAGATGATGAAGTCACAATTTAATTCTGTTTCAATTATTGAGAGGCTTGGCAGTTACTCTGTTAATATACCCATATCCAAAATGACAGTCAGGGGCTCCTGGATGGCTCAGTGGTTTAAAGCCCTCTGCCTTGGGACACCTGGGTGGCTCAGTTGGTTGGGCGACTGCCTTCGGCTCAGGTCATGATCCTGGAGTCCCGAGATTGAGTCCCGCATCGGGCTCCCAGCTCCACGGGGAGCCTGCTTCTCTCTCCGACCTTCTCCTCGTTCATGCTCTCTCTCACTGTCTCTCTCTCAAATACATAAATAAAATATTTTAAAAATAAATAAATAAAAAATAAATAAAGCCTCTGCCTTGGGATCAGGTCATGATCTCAGGGTCCTGGGATCGAGCCCCACATTGGGCTCTCTGCTCATCTGGGAGTTTGCTTACCCCCTCTCTCTGCCTGCCTCTCTGCCTACTTCTGGTCTCGGTCTGTCAAATAAATAAAATAAAAATCTTAAACAAACAAATTAACAAAATGACAGTCAGAAAAAGCAAAAGGTTGAAATGTCACAGTATAAACATAAGAGGTAAGAACCAAACTAATAAAGGAATGGTGTATGGGGTTTAGTCAGTGCAGACGCAGAGGATTGATTTGACCCGACATGGTAAAACGGATTTTTATTACAATAAAAAAAAAAAATTAGGAATCCAATCTATAGCTCCATTTCACACTAAAAAAAAAAAAAAAAAAAAAAAAGTGATTCAAGCCAGTTGTGATTTAATGGTACTTACATTGACAGTAAAACTCTTTATTAAACTTAAAATAGCAGTAGAGTTGAAAGTCTGAGTTGCAGGGTCAGAGCCACTCCTGCCTTGTATTATTTTTTCCAGTAACTACTGAAGTGCCGCCTTGCCCAGCTTAAAATGCTTCCCATTTTGTAAAGGGACTATTAACCGTTCTTTCTCTTTCTTTCTTTCTTTCTTTTTTAGTATAGTTGACAAAAAATGTTACATTCGTTTTGGGCGTACATCATAGTGATTCAACTTTTTTTTTTTTTAAGATTTTATTAAAGGGGGAGTCTGTTTCTCCCTCTGACCCTCCCCCATCTTGTGTGCTCTCTTTCTCTCTCAAATAAATAAATAAAATATTTTTTAAAAATGGCTTTGAGGGACGCCTGGGTGGCTCAGTGGGTTAAGCCGCTGCCTTCAGCTCAGGTCATGATCCCAGGGTTCTGGGATCGAGTCCCACATCGGGCTCCTTGCTCGGCAGGGAGCCTGCTTCTCTCTCTGCCTCTGCCTGCCTCTCTGTCTGCCTGTGCTCACTCGCTCTCTCTCCCTCTGTCTCTGACAAATAAATAAGTAAAATCTTTAAAAAAAAAAATGGCTTGGAGCTAACGTCTATTATCCCTAAATGGCATAATCCCATAGATAACCACATTCTTCCAGGTTACTGCAAAGATGCTGATACCTTTACTAAATATTTTCAAAAGAACACTCTTTCAAATGAAAATGGTTTTATATTCAAATTATAATTGAGAAGATGATAGAGGAAATATAAATCATAACAAGTTAGGTTAGGATAAGAAAAATACGACAACACTGGAATTTTGTGTAAACAAGATAGATATTAACAGCTGTAAGACATGTAAGAAATACTTACTTTGTAAAATCTATGTTTCCAAGTATAATGTATAATCTTAATCTTATTTCAATATTGTTTTATACCTCTTCTGAGACAACCAGATGCCTCTGGTTTACAGTTCTATCCCGATCCTTACCCTAAATCATCCTTCACTGAATCACCTTTTAAAGTTAGGAGATAGGGCTTTTCCTCATTCTCCCACTTTGTAGATGAGAACTCCTAGGCAATGAACCAGAACTGTGGGACTGAGCTCAAATCACGCTTAACACTATGAGGAATGTTTGCCTGCCAAGCCATGTAACACGAGCTGAAAGTCTCTCCCCAGCTTCTTAAAGAAGTGAAAACATTTGGATTGCTTTTCTCAATTCTCATGATAGACACCAAATAAAAACAAGATGTCTTGGATTCCTTTCATTATGAACTGGAATAAAGGGAAATTTACTAAAAATTCTTTTTGAGAGCCTAGACTATTTTTGGAAAAACACTTTATGATAGATGTAGGGTTTTTTAAAAAAAGATTTTATTTATTTATTTGAGAGAGCATAGGAGCGGGGGTAGGGAGGGAGGACGGGGAGAGAAGAAGGAAGAAGTGGGGGAAAGGGGGAGAGGGACAAACAGACTTCCTGCTGAACAAGGAGCCAGACTTGGAGCTTGATCTCAGGACCCTGAGATCATAACTTGAGCTCAACTGACTGAGCCACGTAGGTGTCCCATGATAGATGTAGATTAAGAATGATATAACTGGGGACGCCTGGGTGGCTCAGTTGGTTGAGCGGTTGTCCTTGGCTCAGGTCATGATCCCAGCGTCCTGGGATTGAGTCCCACGTCGGGCTCCTAGCTCAGCGGGGAGACTGCTTCTCCCTCTGCCTCTGCCTACCAGTCTGCCTGCCTGTGCTTGTGCTCTCTCTCTCTCCCTTTCTCTAACAAATAAATAAATAAAATCTTAAAAAAAAAAGAAAGAAAGAATGATATAACTGTGATGAACTGATCAGAAGTTTGATATGTTGCTTCTTCAGCAATAGCTTCACAAATCTGTCCCTTCATTTTCTGCTCAGGGTATCTCCTTGGTACCTAATGTGGTTCCTATCAGAAACAACTTCTTCGCCCCGTTCTCCACCTCTTCCTCCTTCTCCTCTCCCTCTTCTTCCTCCTCTTTCTTCTTCCTTTTTCCTTCTTCCTCTTTTTCTTTCTTCTCTTCCTCCTCCTCCTCCTTCTCCTCCTCCTCCCCCTCCCTATCCTCCTCCTCCTCCTTCTTATTACTTTTCTTAAGTAACTTCTATGCCCAATGTGGGGCTTGAACTCAATCCCCAGATCAGGAATCGCATGCTTTATCACCTGAGTCGGGCAGGTACCCTCCTACCCCAAACTTCTTTGAGACTTCTACACTGCTGTTTCATAACCAAGGAGTTAGGCACTTGAATACATAGAAATCCTTTGTGGTTTCCCCTTTTCTTTTGCAAATGTTGAGCTTAGGGGTTGAAGAATGGAAATGTTATCAACCATAATGAAAAAATCAAATGTATATAGAATGTCTGAGGGCCACGTGGGTGGCTCAGTCATTAACCATCTGCCTTCGACTCAGGTTATGATCCCAGGGTCCTGGGATGGAGCCCGCATTGGGCTTCCTGCTCAGCAGGGAATCTGCTTCTCCCTCTCCCTCTGCCACTGCCCCACACCCCCGCTTGTGCGCTCTCTCTTTCTCACAAATAAATAAATAAAATCTTAAGGAAAAACAAAGAAAAAGTCACCTTAAGGTCATATATTTTTAAAAGATTTTATTTATTTACTTATTTGACAGAGAGAGCTCAAGCGGGAGGATTGGGGGAGAGAGAAGTAGGCTCCCACCTAATGCAGGGCTTGATCCCAGGACCCTGGGATCATGACGTGAGCCGAAATCAAGAGCTGGATCCTTAATTGACTGAGCCACCCAGACGCCCCCTTACCAGGTAATTCTAACATCTGGATCATTTCTGTGTTGGTGTCGTCTTTTGTTTTGACATCTTCCTGGTTCTTGGTATGACAACTTGTCTGCAACTGAAACCTGGAAATTTTGATATTGTGAGACTCTGGATCTTACTTAAATTTTGTATTTTAGGGGTGCCTAGGTGGCTCAGTGGGTTAAGCCTCTGCCTTTGGCTCAGGTCATGATCCCAGGGTGCTGGGATCGAGCCCCGCATCGGGCTCTCTGCTCAGTGGGGAGCCTGGTTCCCCCTCTCTCTCTCTATCTGCTGCTCTGCCTGCTTGTGAACTCTGTCAAATAAATAAATAAAATCTTAAAAATAAATAAATAAAATTTGTATTTTAGCAAACAACACTCAAACCTCTGACACCATGCCAGTAGGTGAAGAGGTGTGCCACCATGTTATTGCCACATCCAGGGGGAAGTCCAGGCTTTTTACTCTTGCCCCTTTGACAGTGAGGAGAGGGGACTTAGTGCTTCTAGATTGGGTGGGCTTTCAGGCTGTCCACTAGGCCTGAAAGTGGTGGCACATCTTATAACTGTTTTCCACGTGGCTTCCGCCAACACCAAGAAGGGGGTGGCCTTGTTACTGCTGTGCTGTGCTGGGGGAGCTCACTCTCCACCTGACCGCCTCTGACACCATCCCAGGGGGGTGGGGACGGGCACTTGATGTTGGTGGTGAGGAGTAGATATCTGAGTTCCCCATGTGCTTGTCACTGACCCCGCAGAGGGCTGGGGTGGGGGGGGTGGTGAGCTGGGACATGTCATTATAGCTTGGCAAGTGTGGAAGTGTAGGTTTTCTCATTGGCCTTTGTTGGGGAGATGGTGGTGTTGAATGGCTACTGTGTTGAAGTTTCCTTTTTTTTTTTTTTTTTAAGATTTTATTTACTTGTCAGAGAGAGAGAGAGAGAGCATATTAAGTAGGGGGAGTGGCAGGCAGAGGGAGAAACAGGCTCCCCACTGAGCCAGGAACCTGATGTGAAACTTAATCCCAGGACTCTAGGATCATGACCTGAGCCAAAGACAGGTGCTTAATGGATTGAGCCATCCAGGCATCCCAAATTTCTGTCTCACTAGGCTATTCCTTTCCTACTCCTTTACATAGAGAAAGGAGGCTTTTCTTGAGGTGTTAGTTTTGTCTGTACCCATTGGTATTTTAGGTTGATGGCTTCTCTGGTATCCGGTTTGGGATATAGAAAACAAAAAGAAAACCCAAGGAACCAACCAGTGGGGTGCTGTTCTTGAAGCCCTAGATTCCTAGCCAGCTGGTCTACCAGTCTGTCTCTCTCTACCTTTCAGAGATATATATTCCCAAGGTTTTTAGTTAAGCTAAATGCGAAGAATAGGGGAAGGTGCTTCCCTCCCATCTTCCTGGAACTAAATCTAATATTTTTCATTTAAAATATGATACATGATATGATTCTATTTTTCTAAAATTATTTCTATCTGTCTATATATCTACCTAGAAAAATGATCATTTCTGGGTGGAAGAATTTCAAGTGAATTTTTTTGTAGTTTAAATTTTTAATATTGAGATACATTGTTTTTTCCAAAAGAATAGAGGCATTCTAAAAAATAAAAAAAGGCCAGTGTGTGGCTTGGGGGAAGGTTGGGAGATGTTAATATCTCCCAGTAAAATGTCTACATCCTATAAAACCCAGCAAATTTCCTTTCTGAAGAATTGTAATCAGTTTAAAACGATTCTTTTCCGGGGCGCCTGGGTGGCTCAGTGGGTTAAAGCCTCTGCCGTCAGCTCAGGTCATGATCGCAGGGTCCTGGGATCCAGCCCTGTATCGAGCCCCGCATCGAGCCCCGCATCAGGCTCTCTGCTCAGTAGGGAGCCTGCTTCCTCCTCTCTCTCTGCCTGCCTCTCTCTGTCAAATAAATAAATAAAATCTTAAAAAAAAAAAAAAGGATTCTTTTCCTGTTGTCTGCTAGTGTGTTTTACCTTTCATCATCATTTGACAATTTGAATGTCCAAGAGGGACAATTTATTGGTTTAAAAAACAGTTCTTGGCTTTAAATTCATTGAGGAGTAGGGGTGTACGTACCCTGTTTATATTCAAAATATAAACGAAATTTTAGGCCAATGAGAAGAGCCTACATTGGTGTAAAAAACAAATCCTTCCATTGAGAATGCCATTGAGATGTTCTCTTTAAAGTGAACAATTTTGATTTAGGTGCAATCAGCAAGTTATATTATGTGAATGGCATTTCAATTTGAAAAAAGTTCTGAGATTCTGAGATTTTCTTTTTGAATTGTCAAAAAGAAAAAGATATTCTTTATGAAATGATCCACCAAAGGGTTTGCTCTGCTCATCTTGTTAAAATGTTCTGACATAAACATACCAATTTATTTACAGTAAATTTGTAGACAGCCTAGTATAAACTACGTTTGCCCATAAATGCATCTTTCTCCTCAGGCCAAAGAATATTTTTACTTGTAAGAAATGTGCTTTGGAGGACTCACTGGCTCTTAGAGTTGAGTCTCTGATTTCTTAAGAAATTTAGAACTCCAGAGTGGAAGGCCTGCTCTCTGGTGCTCCTGAATTCCAAGAAAACTGATTGCTACATATGGTTCTAATAAAGTTTTGCCCTAAACATCTGTGGGAAATCTGAGGGTAATCTTGCAGAGGGATATGAAATTTGCAGGGTCTGCTGGCTGTTTCCCCTGAAGTGTTAGGTCCCCGTCTGGTAAATGAGGTGAATTCTTTGACACTTTTTTCCTAAGGAGTCTGGAGAGCTCTAAGGATTGGTGAGATGGCTGCCTTTCACTGTTCAAGCCCTGGTTTGAATCTAACCAGTGTTAACCTTGTGACCCCAAATTGTTTGTGTGAAACGAGGTGGTGATCTCAGTCTTGCCTTAAGGAAACGCCTTTTGCATAGAAATTGGCACTAATTGGTCTCCCTGTTGACAGGCTGAGCTGAGAGGCCATGATTGAGTAGACAGTGAGAACAGAAACTAAATTGCCCCACCTCCGCTCAGCATGTTGGCTGGAGGACACAGGGCAGCTCCCCGTTCTACCCTCTTCCAGCAGCATCCAACATGGAAAGCAATAGAGTTGGCCCAAGGAGGCCCAAAGGCCTACTGGTTGTGCTTGAAGAATGCTTTCCATATGAAAGGCCCTGTTCTGCAAAGGAGCCTTGGCACCGATGGGGCTCTAGACTGGGATTTTGCAAACTTTTTCTATAAAGGGCCAGAGAGGAAGTAGTTTTGGCTTCGCAGACCATACAGACTTTATGGCAACCACTCAGCTCAACTAAGAAGAGCAGCCACAGCTAACTGGTACATGACTGAGTGTGCCCATCTTACCACTTAACGAGATGGACATGGAAAATTGAGTTTTATGTAATTTTCACATGCCAAGAAATAGTCTTCTTCTTTTTATTTTTTCCAAGCATTTAAAAATGTAAAATTCATCCTTAGCTTATAGGCCATACAAAAACAGCCAGTGGCCAGGTGTGGCCCACCATCTGTGGGTCCTCTGAGTCTGCAATCTCTGCTTTATTTTATTTTACTCTATTATTTTATTTTATTCATTTTTATGCCATATTTCTTTTTTAAATTCAAGTATGGTTAACATACAGTGTTACATTAGTTTCATTATGTTAGAATCGATATAATAATTCAATAATTCTATACGTTTCTCAGCGCTCATCGAGATATGTGTACTCTGGGAGTGCCTGGGTGGCTCCAGGCCCTAAGTGTCTGCCTTCTGCTCAGGTTATGATCCCAGGGTCCTGGGATCGAGCCCCACATCAGACTCCATGCTCAGCAGGGAGTCTGCCTGTCTCTCTCCCATCCCCCTGCTTGTGTTCCCTCTCTCGCTGTTTCTCTCTCTCTCTCTGTCAAATAAATAAATAAAATCTTAAAATAAATGGTGCCAAGTGGTGCCGGGGTGGCTCAGTCCGTTAAGTGTCTGACTCTTCATGACTCTTGGTTTCGGCTCAGGTTGTAATCTCAGGGTCCTGGGACGGATCCCTGCCATGAGAGTCGGCTTGAGATTCTCTCTCTCCCTCTGCCCTTCCCTCCTCAAACAAATAAATAAAGATCCATTAAAAGGTAACAGATAAATCTATTCTCAGTGTGATTCTTTGTCCTAGTAAGAGAAGCAATGTCACAATCCTGAAAGCAAGACCAAGATGTGTAACTGCCCATCTCTGAAGGCTCATTAGCCTTCTCCCTGTTTTCCCAGTGCTAGTCTTTTTCATTTCTGGGTTGTTGGGAGGTTTTTTGTTTTGTTTTGTTTTGTTTTTTGTGAATGGGAAAAGTATGATCCCAGAGTTTGTTGGAAAACAGAAATTTTTTTCCTTCGAAGATGTTATTTTAAAATATTAATGTTTTGGAGTTTTATTGGCAAGTATATTTTATAAGCACTCTGCTACCCAGATGTACCCTATTGTAGGAGGTGATGACTGAGGGTCAGTAATCATTTTTACTGAAGATCAGAAAAGAAAATCACCGAACAACTTACCCACTGATGTTTCTTTTTAGAAGGTGGAAGTATTTTAAGAGCATATTCATTTCTTCATAAATCACACTCATGTATTCCTTTGTTTTTCCTTTTGTTCTTTGTGTCAAATACCCAGTCAGTGTTCAGATTTCTCATAAATTGTTTCCCGTTTGTTTTGTTCCAATTAGGTTCCAGATAAGGTCCACATTGACCATTGCATTAGTTGACATCTCATTCTTTTAACTTTAACTCTTCTCTTTTGCTTTTTCTCATCATAAATTTGTTATGAAGGCTCTAATTTTTTTTAAAGATTTTATTTATTTGACACAGAGAGAGATCACAAGTGGGCAGAGAGGCAGGCAGAGAAGGAGGAGGAAGCAGGCTCCCTGTCAAGCAGAGAGCCCTACGCAGGGCTCGATCCCAGGACCCTGAGATCATGACCTGAGCCGAAGGCAGAGGCTTAACCCACTGAGCCACCCAGGCACTCCGTGAAGGCTCTGATGTTTTGAAAAATACTAGATGGCAAGTTATCTGAGCGAATGAAAATGTTTCCTCACGAATGGATATGTTTCCTCCACGTGTCTTCCTCTTTATTACCCAAAGTGGCACCTCAATAAGTACTTTTACTTATCATGTTACAGGTACTTCTACAAAGCCTCCTGTTTTATTTGGGTCCTCTGGAGAATGCTGAATGAACCGCATCTGTGCGTCCCAGACCAACGATGGTTGGCACCAACTTTAATGTCCTGTCTTCCCTTACACACTGTGCTTCTTACTGTCTTGTTCAGGGGGCTGTTCTCTGGCTTTTGAGCCACACTATGGGGGGCACTCGAAAGGGTAGGCAGATGAATACCAGGTCATCCTGCATTCCCGTTAAGAGGCTTTAACAGCTTGGGGCACCTGGGTAACTCAGTCAGTTGAGCGTCTGATTCTTGGTTTTGGCTCAGGTCATGATCTTAGGGTTGCAGGATCAAGCCCCGAGTCGGGCTCTGGAGTCTGTTTGAGATTCTCTCTCCTTCTCCCTCTGTCCTTCCCCTTTCTCTTTCTCAAAGTAATAAATAAATCTTAAAAAAGAAAAAAGAGGGGTGCTGGGTGTCTTAGTGGGTTAAAGGCAGAGGCTTTAACCCACTGAGCCACCCAGGTGCCCCTCAAATAAATAAAATCTTAAAAAAAAAAAAGGCTAAAACAACTGGTAACAGGTAGATTGTGAGAAGGGACAAAGCAACATTCCGTTTCCCAATCCAAGATCATTTCAGCATGTGAGGGAGATTCCTTAACATCTTTACTCCCCTCTGTGCCCAGGAAAGCAGAGAAAAGAGACTCATGGCTATGGAGTAGGGGCCTCACTGGAAACAGAGTTCCTTTGAGATCTGGACATCTGGAGAGGGGCCAACTCATTTTTGGTGGGATTTGCATGTAAATAGTGGGATATGAGGCCCAGCTTTACAACCTGTGCTATAATCAAGCTGAAGAGATGTGGTTTCTCCTTTAAAATCCTGAAGCTCGGTTTGGCATCTTGCCATAGGCCTGCACACTTTATTCCTATTTTTTTGTGGGGTTTTGGGGGGGGGAAAGGGGGTTGTGTGTTCATTTGTTTGTTTTTTAGGTATAGGGAAAATCTGATTTTCCAGGTTTCAAATTAGAATTTTGCTGACTTGCTCTGATTCAGGGCACTTTGTTGCATGTCTTTTTGACAGACTGGCGTTGTGGCTTTCTTTCTGGGAGTAATTTTTTCCAGCTCTGAGACCTGCCCTCTGACCCGAAGTTGAATAGGGAAGTTAAATGATGGAGTCTCTTCATGTTGGTTAGAAAGCTTATTGGCTCTGATGACCCCAGTGCAGGAGAGCCAGCAGCCTTAACTTCTTTGAAACCAAAGATCATTGGGGACTTCTTCTCCCCCGCCCCCCGCCCCCGGTACATTTTTGGCAAGTATAGAAAAAGCTCAAAGAAAGAAAGAAAAATTACTTGTAATTCCACCATCTAGAAATAATTTCTGTTAATGATAATATTCAAATTCCCCCTCCTCAAACAAAAATGGGATTATGGGGACGTTTTAAATGTTTCACAGGGGTGGAGGCACTTGGATGGCTCAGTGGGTTAAGCCTCTGCCTTTAGCTCAAATCATGATCCCCGGGTCCGGGATGGAGCCCCGAATCGGGCTCTCTGCTCAGCAGGGAGCCAGCTTCCTCCTCTCTCTCTCTCTCTGTCTGCCTCTCTCCCAATTTGAGATCTCTGTCTGTCAAATAAATTAATAAAATCTTTTAAAACAAATAAAAAAGATAAATGCTTTACAGCTGTTAGTTCTTTTAACCAATAGGGAGGGGCAGAGTGCAGGGAGTTTGCATTGGCTCCTGACAGGGACCCTTCTTCATCAAACTTTGATCAGGCTCCTCTAAGTCACCTCCCTCTCTCCCTTCCTTGCTTCCTCTCTCCCTCCTTCACTCTTCCTTCCTTTCCTTCCCTTCCTTTCCCTTTTCTTTTCTTTCTTTTTAGTAGGTTCCATGCACAGCATGGAGCCCAGTGTGGGACTCAAACTCAGGACCCTGAGATGAAGACCTAAACTGAGATCAAGAGTCAGATGTTTGGGGCGCCTGGATGGCTCAGTCAGTTAAGCATCTGCCTTCAGCTCAGGTCATGGTCCCAGGATTCTGGAATTGAGTCCCGTATCTGGCTCCTTGCTCAGCAGGGAGTCTCCCTCTCACTCTCCCTCTGCTGCTCTCTCTCTCAGATAAATAAATTATTTTAAAAAAACCCAACACCCTAACATTTATTTAAAAAATAAAAATAAAAAAATAAAGAGATGGCATTAAATGATTTTCTCCTGTCCCTGCCTCCTTTTTTCTAGCCTTTGCCTCGACACAGTTGCTTTGCAAAGCCTCACATTTTTCTTTGAGAAATAAAAACAAAAGTATCCAGGATTTTTTTTTTCTTTTTCTTTTTCTGTACAGGACAAAAAGATGCTTTAGAAGTGGAAATGGTATAATAAAGGGAAACCAGATAGAAAACAATTTCTAACTCAGCCTTAAGTGTCAAGGCTTCATTTTCTCAGGTAAGGGGAAGGAAGTTCAGCTTGATAAATTTGGGTGTGGAAAAAATTTTGAGGCAATTAATCTCAACATCATCCTCACTATAACATGTGTGCTATAAACAGCCTCCAGAGAAATCACTGAACTCCAAATGCCTGGGTGTGTGAGGCCTGGGTGTGCCTGTGCCTTGAGGCTTTGTGCCGGCATTGACTATCAGGTAACTAGGTCTTCCTATGATCCACCCACAGACCAGAAATGCTTAGGTGTGTGGTGACCCCAGACTCATGAAAAGAAGATAAAGTGGAGTTATCCTGGATCAAGGATCAGTTCGATTGGACTGGATTCACGTGGAATGACTCTACGGCCCAGGTATTTGGCCATGTGCTGGGTCAGAGAGATGACTCGGTCAGGTGCCTGGTCCCCAGGGAATCCTGATGAGACAGATAATTAAGTGTTACAACCCTTGACACACAAGTGTTATAAAAGGGTTAACAATGCGCTCCAAGAACAGATGATATCTCCCTGGGATGTGTCACAGGTTTTATGGGCTGAGCCTTGTAGCATAGCACCTGGTGGAAGGAGGAAGGCCTTCTAGGCAGATGGAATAATGGGAGCAAAACATGGGAAGGTGTGTCCTTTTGTGTAGCTGGAGCACAAGGTCCTTGGTGTGGATTGCAGGAGGAGGGCAAGGAAGGAAATGGAGGGGCGCCTGGTTGGCTCAGTGGGAGAGGCGTCAGCCTTCAGCTCGGGTCATGATCCCAGGGTCCTGGAATCGAGCCCCACATTGGGCTCCCTGCTCATCAGGAAGTCTGCTTCTTCTTCTCCCTCTGCCTGCTTCTCCCTCTGCTTGTGCTCTCTCTCTCTCTCATTCTCTCTCAGATAAATAAAAAAAAATCTTTAAAAAAAAAAGAAAAGGAGATGAAGTTAGAAAGACGGGCTGGGGTCAGAGTGTGAAGAGCACTGAATGCTCTACTTAGGATAGACCCCAGGCAGATGTGAGCATCCGATGATCAAGTTTATCTTCAGTAGCAATGACAAACGGAGCAGCTATGTCCTTGTGCCTCCTGCAACTTCAGTTCTCTAACCCAAATAAAATCTATCTCTAAGCTTCATGTACCAGAGTTGGCCAAATATTGAGTCTTGGCTATGTTTTATTGAGCCACCCCGGTGCCCTAATAAATAAAATCCTTAAAAAAAAATATTTCTGTGTCTGGTCTCCAGAGACACAAAGATGGAAGACCGTTGAGAAGTTTCTGTCTCTCTAGTTTTGACATGTAATACTGACCATTCAGGTTGGAGGTCTTTAGTTTTCCATTAACATTTTATTTTTTAAAAAATTTTAAAATGTTTTATTTATTTTTTGACCGAGAGAGACACATTGAAGAGGGAACACAAGCAGAGGGAGTGGAGAGGAGGAAAGAGGCTTCCTGCTGAGCATGGAACCCAATTGATGGCTCCATCGCTGGACTTTGGGATTATGACCAGAGCTAAAGGGAGCCACTTAAGAACTGAGCCACCCAGGTGCCCCTCCATTAACACTTTAAAAAGATTATTTCTTTAAGAGAGAGGGAGAGAGAGAGAACGAAAGCGAGTGAGGGGCAGAGGGAGAAGAATCAGGCTCCCCACTGATCAGGGAGCTGAGCTGGGTTTTCTCCCTGGACCCTGAGATCATGACCTGAGCCCAAGACAGATGCTCAACCAACAGAGCCACCCAGGCTCCCTCTCCATGAACTCTCAAGTTCCATTTGGTAAGAGTTTAGGGATATTTGCGAGGTAGCTGATCCTTTGGGAAAACAAGTGGATACACATTTGGGTGTAGTTTAAAATTTTTCTCATTACATGGGGCACCTGTGTGGCTCCGTTGGTTAAGCCTCTGCCTTCAGCTTGGGTCATGATCTTGGGGTCCTGGGATCGAGCCCCACGTCTGGCTCTCTGTTCGGCAGGGAGCCTGCTTCCCCCTCTCTCTCTGCCTACTTGTGAACTCTGTCAAATAAATAAAATCTTTAAAAAAAATTTTTTTTTCTCTTTACAGTCTTCCCTCTTCTTTTGTTAATTGGACTAGCAGAAGTAAAATGATAATGGAAATGTCACACATCTGAATGAAAGTTTCCACAGTTTAAGAGAGTTCTACCTCACAAGTTCAGGCCATGAAATCTCATAGCTGGGTCTACCCAACAGCATCCCAGCAGCTACAGGCTCTGCTAATGAGGGCCTTATTGTGTGTTTCCAGTTCAAAGGCTTAGGAGAGAGAATCAAGCTCAGGACAATTTTTCAGACCAGGCAACAGGTTCCATGAGTCAGAGTGTGGTCCTCTGGCATCCCCGTCTAACCAGGTGTATGGACAATGTTGGGATTTCTTTCTTTCTTTCTTTTTTTTTTAATGTTGGGATTTCTATTTGACCTTGCATTCGTTTTGTCCTCATAGGCTCTTGGCCTGAGCTCTCTAAGCTTTTGTTTTGCTTTTCTTTTTTGGTTTAAGTAGGTTCTACACCCAGCATGGAGCCCAGCACAGGGTGTTGAATTTACCACCCTGAGATCAAGACCCTGAAGTCAAGAGTTGGATGCTTAACTGACTGAGCCACCCAGCTTCCCTCATTTAAGCTTTTGTTTTTCTTGTGGAAAATGGGGCTTACTAATATTACCCATTTCAGAGGGTTAATTTTGAGGATAAAATTAAATCACACATGTAAAACCCTTAGTACAATTCTAGGCATAGAGTGAGCTGAGAGTAAATGAGAATTATCATAATCCTTATTATAATGGAAAAGACACTGTGCTAAATGCTAGATATAGAGATGTCATCGTTCTTTAGGGTGGGAAACACAGCAAAATTATCCTTGATCCCACAAGGTTAGGGGCTATGATAAAGAGAACTCCGAGGAGGAAATTGCCCTCCCCAGGGAGCTTCTACAGACATAGGAGTTTAGTTCATTTAGGCTCTCTGCTGTTTATCCATCCATCCATCCATCTCCATCAGTGTCAGAATTCGACCTGGGATGGTATCTCAGGTTCGCATGCTTATTTGAATTGAAAATTGTGTCATCCTTATTTGTCATAGGGAACCCTGCATGGTAGTTGTTTAACTCTCTCTCTTACTATCTGTGTGATCAGGATGCATTTTTTTAAAGATGTTATTTACTTATTTGAGAGAGAGACCGAGATATTGAGCTGGGAGGAGAGGGATTAGCAGGCTCCCCACTCAGCAAGGAGCCCAGTGTGGGACTCCATCCCACGACGCTGGGATCATGACCTTAACTGAAGGCAGAGGCTTAACCGACTGAGTCACCCAGGCGCCCCAGGACGCCTCACCCAGCCTGAAGTTTCCTCATCTCTAAAAATAAAGAAATACTAAACAGGAGTTAACGCCGAGTTGTAAAATTAACACCCCCAGCATATAGAGTTCAATAAACGTTAGCTATCATTATTTAATCGAGTCCTCTATCATTTATTGTGAGGATGATTTACAAGGAGGCGGGGTATAGATTATCTCCAGTTGTTATGGTTGCTGACTGACGAGCTGAGGGAGCGGGAAGTCTAGGACGACCCCAGGTCTCGCCGAGCAGCTCTGCTCCCTCTTCTAGGGCCAGTTTCTATTAGTAACAACGCGCGCCCTACCTCTCCCGTCCCCTGTTCTTCCCTCCCGGAGCCCTTCTCCGTTGCCCCAGTCAGGGCTCCAGCCTCTGTCCCTCCGCCTAGGAAGCACCGCTCGTAGCTCGGAATAACTCGCTACAGTCTGCTGGGCAGATCACAAGCCCCTCTCCCTCCGGTCCGGGGAGCTCCCGGGGTAAGGAGCGGTAAACTGAGGCTCAGAGAGAGTACCAGTGAGGAGCCAACGGGTTAGGAGCAGACCGACTCAAACCTGGCTCGAAGGACTCCCGGCCCCAGAGAGGTCCCCGACACCCGCACGCTGTCCCTCACGGACTCTCTCACTAGCGACCTTAAAGCCAGGACGGTGGCGGCCACCCTGGTCCTCTCAGTTCCGGGCACTGCTGGCTGTGCCGCTCGCGCGGCGGTTGAAAGAGGCTCTCGGGAGCGGCGGGGCTCCCCGAAGACTTGGAAAGGCTCCAGAGCGTCCCCCTCGGGGTAGGGGAGCTGGGGCTGCCCGGGAGCTGGGAGGTGCAGGGAGTCAAGGGGAGGCCACGGGGGGCGGGGCGGCGGAGTCCGGCTAGGGAGGAGAGTCCCCTCAGTCCTCGGAAAGCCCCATTGGGCGCCGCGCCGCCGCGAGCCGCGGCCACCCTCCGGCCGCGCGTCCCGCCCCACCCCCCGGCCGCCGGGCGCCGCCGGCACCGCCCCCCCGGAGCCCGTTCCCCTGGCAGCGGGCGCTGCGCGCAGTCGGCCGATCCCTCCCGCCCCGCGTGTGGCGCCCGGACCGCCGGTGCCGCGCGCCCGCCGCTCCCGGACATGCGCTAGGCAGGGGCCCCGGCCTCCCGCGGCGGCATGGCCCGGCCGGTGCAGCTGGCGCCAGGATCGCTAGCGCTGGTGCTGTGCAGGCTGGAGGCGCCGGAGACGGCGGCGGCGGCGGGCGCGGAGGAGCCTGGCGGACGCGCGGTCTTCCGCGCCTTCCGTCGCGCCAACGCGCGCTGCTTCTGGAACTCGCGGCTGGCGCGCGCCGCCTCGCGGCTGACTTTCCAGGGCTGGCTGCGGCGCGGGGTGCTGCTGGTGCACGCGCCTCCCGCCAGCCTGCAGGTGCTGCGCGACGCCTGGTGCCGCCGGGCGCTGCGCCCCCCGCGCGGCTTCCGCATCCGGGCGGTGGGTGAGTGCGGGGCCCGGACGGGAGGGGCGCCCCGCGGCAGCCGCGGGGGCCGAGCCCTGGCCGCTGGGGCGTGTGTGGCCCGGGCTTCGCTCCCAGGCGGCGGGAGCCGGGGGAAGAGGGTCTGGGCGGCTACCTGGCTACTGAAGGAGGGCTGTCCTCCCAGGACCTTCTCTCCTGCCGGGACACCGAAGCTCGGACCCCGAGCTTCAGGCCTGGCCGCTGCCTGGGGCCAACTCCAGGATGCCTCCATTTCTCAGCTCTCTCAGCTGGTGGAGCCAACAGGTTCCCGGCGGAAGGAACTTTCTACTTAGAAAAGTGATGCTCTGGGAAGCCCGGGGCACCGGGACTGGGATCAGTAGACAGGGGCCTCTGTCCCGGCACCATGGGGGCGCTTAGAAAGGGGACTGCTGAACTGGTTGTTTTTTTTTTTTTGTTTTTTTTTTTTTTTTAAGTTCCAGACTTGGAGCGGAGAGCAGCCCGTGGTTTCCATGCCCTTGTTTACTGGGTGGTGTGGTGGGCTTCACTCAGGGCCTAGTGGTATGTTTGGGGTCATTAACTGCTTGGGAAAAAGAAATGACAAATGCTGTTCTGAACACATCCCATCCCATTAGCTAAATAGAGAACATTCCTCCTTTTCAGTCTTTTTGGAGAGCCCGTTTGTTAGAAGACAGCAACTTTTTGCTTGTGTAAAACAGCTTCATTTGAAACCACTGCACCATTAAGCGGCCTTTGACACCCACTGCTGCACTGGGGCGGCCTGGCAGCTCCCTGCACCAGTCTGGCTTGTTTGCGTTTGTGTGGGGTTGGGACGACCATCTGATCGTGTGCTGTTGACAAGCCATCAGTTGTTCCAGCCCTGAATTTTGACTCCTTCCCAGGAACCCCTCTCTCTCTGTGCATAAATCCTCCTCCTCCTAGATGGAGCAAATAAAACACATTTGTTTCAGTCCCCAGGGAGAAGAGAGTGGGGGTGGGGGGAGTTAGCAAGAGGCCCTTGTCGTGTATCCTCTGCTTAGAGCTGATACCTCAACATCCCCGGCCAGGGAGACTAAACCTTGGCTTTTCATCTCTGTGCATTCCCATCCTGTGTGGTAACCTGCCTCACTTTTTCTAAAGTTAAAAAGCAAAAGAGCTAATTTCATCTCCTTTTACTTGAAGGAGTTAGTGAAGAAAATAGGCTTTTAAAAAATATATTTTATTTATTTATTGACAGACAGAGATCACAAGTAGGCAGAGAGGCAGGCAGAGAGAGAGAGAGAGAGAGAGAGAGAGAGAGAGAGGCGAGCTTCCTGCTGAGCAGAGAGCCCAGGACCCTGAGATCATGACCCGAGCTGAAGGCAGAGGCTTTAACCCACTGAGCCACCCAGGCGCCCCAAAAATAGGTTTTCTGACTGTGAAAGTGGAGAGCCAAGTAGCCCAAGCCAGAATTCTCACAGGGAGGCGGTCTTTCAGATGGGTTGGATGAAAAACTCTTTTCAGTTCCATGTGCTCCGTTTTTCTGGTTTGAATTAGTGGTTGCATTCTCTGGTTTGCCCACCCCCTTTCAAAGGGTGAGCATAGAGTGTGGCAGAGAGGGAGGGTGGAGTTGGGGGTCTGGACCCGAGGGTGACAGAGCACTTGTGTTAAAGCCAGAGGCAGCCACGGCGCCACCACTTGGGGCCCACGGAGCGGCAGTGAACCGTGGCTTCTGGCTTGGCCCTGAACACGTCACCAGGTGCTGTATAGTCCTCCACCCGCTAGATAATGCTGCCTTGCTGCACAAGGCAGGATACCGTGGACATGGTATTCTGTGGAGTGTGCTGTGATAACAGTGGTCTTTATGCTAGGTCATCACCTCTGACCGGGGTCTCTTAGGAGGAATGACTGAAGTTTTTAACAGAGTCTTGATAAGAATTTGGACGTTTAGCAGGAATTCGTACAAAACCACCTGATAGGACAATTTGAAGAGCAAAATGGAGAAAGATCTTATTTGATGTAGGCCGATGCATACGGAGGGGAGTTTGTTTTCAATCAATTGGTAATTACTAGTCTAACTTGGGGTCCTTAAGTCAGATCAAAGGAGAAGATCAAGGCAGCTCTAGGGCCACCTCTAGAGTCCCAGAATGTGGAGGTAGGAGGAGCTGCCTTCCCCTAAAGAAACTGGAAGTTTCAGTTCACTTGCTTTCCTGAATCTGGCAGCATTGACTTTCAGAAGCTAAAATGCGCTTCCAGGAAGGCAAGGGAAGAGCAACTGTGCACTCTTGGAGGTAGTGTTACTCTGTGGCAAAGGGCAAATGCACAGAATGCAAAAAGCAAAAGACACAAATGGCCAATTTGGTCAGATCAATTTAGTCCCTTTGCTGTAGATTTTTTTTTTGAGGCCCATATACTCCCATATAAAGGCATTTGGACATAGGGAATGCTGCTAGCTAGCCTAGACAAGAGGGGGGGTAGCCACCAGCATTATAAATCCTGGATGCTCCCATGGGTTCTTCTCCTGGGCTTCTGGACCTGGAACTCCTGGGGCCTCGTAAGATATGAGGAGGCTGAGCAGATAAGAGAGACCCGAGTGTCCAGTGCACCCCTAAATTTAAGACCTCAGGAGTTTGTTTTCTCCATGTTTTGTGCTTTTTCTTTCCCTCTTTATTCTCCACCTCAACTTCCCTCTGGTGAGAAAAATAGTTCCCAGGCTGAGAGCACTCCCCTAAAAAGGAGGACATAGGATCTTTAGCGTGATGACCGGGAGCTAAGTCTTCTTTTGTGCTCCAGCGCTCCTGTCTTTCTTGTTTTTAATAAGCAAGTGACATTAGCAAATGAAAGGGGTGACTCTGGAAGCAGGGGGAGATCTGCTCAGGAAGCTGAGCCACTGCAGGTGGTTAGGGGTGGGAGACCCCAGTGTTTGTTTGGTTGAATCTGTTGTTACTCTGGGACCACACCTCCTGGGGAGGTGAAAGGTTAATAATGGCTTCCCAGGGGTTAGGGAGGGAAGGCCACTTGGCCAAACAGTTTGGTCCTTTCTCCTGAAATTTATAGCTGGGGTGTCTCTTCTCTTTCACCCCTACATGGCCTTCCATCTGTTATCATTGAATAAAAATGCCTGTGGCTCTTTCTAAATATTTGCTTCATTCATTCATTCATTTATTCATCCGTGTGTTGGGTACTGTTCTAGGTGAGTCTGTGTTTTCTTTTTTCTTTTTAAGATTTTATTTATTTATTTGACAGACAGAGATCACAGGCAGGCAGAGAGGGAGGAAGGGAAGCAGACTCTCTGCTGAGCAGAGAGTGCAACGTGGGGCTCAATCCCAGGACCCCAGGATCGTGACCTGAGCTGAAGGCAGGGGTTTTAACTCACTGAGCCACCCAGGAGCCTCTGTGTCTGTGTTTTTTTAATTAATTAATTAATTAATTTTTATTTTTTTAAATTTGCTTTTATTTTTTTTTAAGATTTTATTTATTTATTTGACACAGAGAGATCACGAGTAGGCAGAGAGGCAGGCAGAGAGAGAGAGAGAGGAGGAAGCAGGCTCCCTGCTGAGCAGAGAGCCCGATGCGGGACTCGATCCCAGGACCCTGAGAACATGACCTGAGCCGAAGGCAGCGGCTTAACCCACTGAGCCACCCAGGTGCCCTGTGTCTGTGTTTTAATGCATATTTCATTCAGAGCTGCTTGTGTTCAAGGAGCAAACAGCGTCAGGAAGGTCTTCCATATTCAGTTCAAGGGGGGAATAGCTGAGTGGTAGACTATGTTCTAGACGCTGTCTGGTTCACTCAGAGTCTTCTCCATCCCACTGTGATGTGTGGGCTCTGCAGGCTCTGCCTGTGATTTTTTGGGTGAGAGTTTCCTGGTGTGTGTTTTGGGAAGCACTGAAGATCAGGCAGCTTAGGCTGGTGAAGGGGAGTGACAGAAGGATCTTCCCAACTCTCTCCGTGTCCCTCCTCCTGCTCCCTGATATATCTCTGAGCACAGAAAGGTACTGAGGCAAAATTGGAAGGGCCCTAGCAGAATAGAGGCCAGTCACTAATTTATGCTAGACGTAAATGACTGCTTTCAGAATCCTCTGTGGGATCTGGTTTGAGAGAGGAGGAATAGCTCAAGGGTACCAGGTGCCTGATGGTGCAGGAGTTGGACGAATACCTGAAATGTTGTTTTGGCTTAACCTGTGATTTAGGGAATGCCATAAGGGGCGTGTATAGAGACAGTGAGGAGAAGTGGTCCAGCTCCTATCCTGCCCTGTTTCTAAAACCCTACCTTGAAAGGCGGTAGGTAGGGCATCTTGTAGGGTTTAATAGCTAATGGAATATTTAAGGTGAAATTTTATTTAGTGAAATGCACAAATCATAAGTGTATCATTTTTAAACAAAGACTTTATTTTTTTTTATTTTTTTTAAAGATTATTTATTTATTAGGCAGAAGTAGGCAATCACAAGTAGGCAAAGAGGCAGGCAGAGAGAGAGGAGGAAGCAGGCTCCCTGCTGAGCAGAGAACCCTATGCGGGACTCGATCCCAGGACCCTGAGATCATGATCTGAGCCGAAGGCAGCGGCTTAACCCACTAAGCCACCCAGGCGCCCACAAAGACTTTATTTTTAAGTAATCTCTACACCCGTCATGGGGCTTGAACCCACAACCCCATGATCAAGAGTTGCACACTCTACCGACTGAGGCAGCCAGGAGCCCCATAAGTGTGGTACTTGATGTTTTTTTTCAAATACCTACATGAATGTAACCCAACTTCCTCGAAGAATTTAGAACATTACTATTACCCCATAAAGTTCCTTCTTGCTTCTTCTCACTCAGCTCTGCCCCCACACTGAGAATTAACCTGATTTTTTAAAAGTAAAGACTTTATTTATTTATTTGACACAGAGAGAGACACAGCAAGAGAGGGAACACAAGCATGGGCAGTGGGAAAGGGAGAAGCAGGTTCCTACTGAGCAGGGAGCTCAATGTGGGACTCCATCCCAGGACCCTGGGATCACGACCTGAGCCGAAGACAGAGGCTTTAACCCACTGAGCCACCCAGGCGCCCTTTTTTATTTTATTTTTTAAAGATTTTATTTATGAATTGGAGAGTGCATGAGTGAGCAGGCAGGGGGAGGGGTGAAAGGAGAGGGAGAGGAAGAGGAAAAGAATCCCAAGCAGACCCCAGGCTGAGTGTGGAGCCCCACATGGGACTCGACTCCAGGACCCTGAGATCATGACCTGAGCCAAAATCAAGAGCCAGAAGCTTAACTGACTGAGCCATTCAGGTGCCCCATAGTTAAGTAATTTCTACACCCAGTGTGGGGCTTGAACTCATGACCTTGAGATCAAGAGTCACATGCTCTTCCAGCTGAGTCAGCCAGGCACCCCTGGATAGTATTTCTTTTTATTATAGTTATTTATTATTTCATTGTTATTGTGTCGTAGGAGTTCTTTATATATCCTGAATACCAGTCCTTTCTTAGATATATGCTTTGTGAATATGGTCTAGCCTGCGACTCACCTATTCAGTTTTTCAAAGTATCTGTTGGAGAGAAGTTTTAAATTTTATTAAATCTAATCTATCCACTTCTCTCCTTTATGGACCATACTTTTTGTATCCCCTATAAAGAAATTTTGCCCAATCCAATGATTTTCTCTTGTATTTTCTTCTAGAAGTTTTATAGATTTGTGGTTTTATATTTAGGTATGTGATCCATTTCAGGTTAATTTTTGTAAATGGTATTGTGTATGAGTTTCACTTTCCTACATATGGGTGTCTAATTATTCAAGGACAATTTATTGAAAAGATTAGCCTTTCTCATTGAATTGTCTTTGTTAAAAATCAATTGACTATATATATGGGCATCTATTTCCTTTGATCTTGAGTCTGCCCTTATATTAATAATATACTATCTTATTTTACTTTATAGTAAGACTTGAAATTAGATATTGTAAACCCTCCAACTTTTTCTTCCTCAGAAATGTTTTGGCTGCTGTAGATTCTGTTTTTCCACATAAATTTTATCATAAGTTTGTCAATCTTTTAAAAAAAAGATCTGATGTATTGAAACAATAGATCAGTTTGAAGTTAGGTGAGAAATTCATCTGATTTGCCCAAGATTGCCTTGGCTTTAGAAATGAACTCCTTTAGTCCCAGGCAAACTGGGATGATTGGTTACCCTAATTAGGGGAGAACTGACATTTTAGCAATCCATGAACATGGTATATCTCTGAATATTCTTCCTTTTTAAAGATTTTATTTATTTATTTATTTATTTATTTGACAGGGAGAGACATAGGGAGAGAGAGAACACAAGCAGGAGGAGTGGGAGAAGCAGGCTTCCTGCCGAGCAGGGAACCTGATGTGGGGCTTGATCCCAGGATTCTGAGATCATGACCTGAGCTGAAGGCAGATGCTTAATGACTGAGCCACCCAGGTGCCCCTATCTCTGAGTATTCTTAATTTTGTTTTAGCAATGGCTTGTACTTTCTAGGGTACAAGGTATGAATATCTTTTGTTAAATTTATCTTCCTAAGAACTTTATGTTTTTGGATGCCGTTATAAATGGAATTATTTTATTTTATTTTTTGAAAGATTTTATTTGTTTATTTGAGAGAGAGAGAGAGCACAAGAAGTGGGGAGGGGCAGAGGGAGAAACAGACTCCTGCTGAGCAGAGAGCTGGACTCGGGGCTTGATCCCAGTATCCCAGGATCATGATCCGAAGGCAGATGCTTAACTGACTGAGCCAGCCACGTGCTCCAGTAAACAGAATTATTTTATTTATTATTTAAAAAATATTTTATTTATTTATTTGACAGAGTCAGAGGGAGAGAAAGGGAACACAAGCGAGGGGAGTGGGAGAGGGAGAAGCAGGCTTCCTGCTGAGCAGGGAGCCTGATATGGGGCTTAATCCCAGCACCCTGGGATCATAACCTGAACCGAAGGCAGCTGCTTTTTGGTTGAGCCACCCAGGTGCCCCAATTTTTTAATTAAAAAAATTTTTTTGTTGTTGATTTGTCAGAGAGAAAGAAGGGGCACAAGCAGGGCGAGCAGCAGTCAGAGGGAGAAGCAGGCTCCTTGCTGAGCAAGGAGTCCCATGCAGGACTCCCTCCCAGAACCCTGGGATCATGATCTGAGCCGAAGGCAGATACTTAACTGACTGAGCCACCCAGGCGTCCCTGGAATTATTTTAAAATAAATTTTATCAGGATGGTGGTCATGGAAGTTGGAATCCTCTGAGGAGTGTGTAACAACTCACCTGCCAAATCAAAAATAAAAGAAAATAAAAATAAAATAAATTTTATTTTGGGGACACCCGGGTGGCTCAGTTGGTTAAGTGTCCAACTCTTGATTTCGGCTCAGGTCATGATCTCAAGCTCATGAGATTGAGCCCTGTGTTGGGCTGTGCTCAGTATGGAGTCTGCTTGTCCCTCTCCCTCTGCTCGTCCCCCACTTCAGGTGGTGTGTGCGTACTCTCTCTCTCAAATAGATAAGTGAATAATCTTCAAATTTTATTTTGGAGTAATTTTAGGTTTATAGAAAAATCACAAAGGTAGTACAGAGTTCTGGGGCGCCTGGGTTCAATCAGTTAAGCTCCTGCTTTGGCTCAAGCTGTGATCCCAGGTCCTGGTATTGAGCCCCATGTCTGGCTCCCTGCTCAGCGGGAAGCCTGCTTCTCCCTCTCCCTCTGCTGTTCCCTGTGCTTGTGTTCTCTCTCTCTCTGTGTCAAATAAATAAGTAAAAATCTTAAAAAAAAGAAGAAGAAGAAGAAGAAGAGTTCTGTATTCATTTCTGTTTCTTATGATATTTTTTAGCTTTTAAAAAATTTTTGAGATATAATTCACATAGCATAAAATTAACCATTTTTAAGTATACAATTTAGTAGGTGTTAGTGTATTCACACCACTGTGCAGCCATCACCGTTATCTAATTCCAGGACATTTTCTTCACCGCAAAAACAAACTCTACCCACCAGCAATCTCTCCTTATCCCTATCCTTCCAGCTCCTGCCAAACCCTAGTGTACTTTCAGTCTATGAATTTGTCTATTGTTGGTATTTCTTTTTTTTTTTTTTAAGATTTTATTTTTTTATTTTATATATTTTTTAAGATTTTTATTTATTTATTTGACAGACAGATCACAAGTAGGCAGAGAGGCAGGCAGAGAGAGAGGAGGAAGCAGGTTCTCCGATGAGCAGAGAGCCCGATGCAGGGCTCGATCCCAGGACCCTGAGATCATGACCTGAGCTGAAGGCAGAGGCTTTAACCCACTGAGCCACCCAGGTGCCCCAAGATTTTATTTTTAAGTAAATTCTACACCCAATGTGGGACTTCATCTTACAATCCTGAGATCAGGAATCACACACAAGGATATTTCTTAAAAACAGAATCGGATAATATATTGCTGTTTCTATCTCCTATCTTTCACTTGAAATGTTTTCAGGGTTTAGCCGCATCATATCATGGATTAGCACTTCACTCATTTTTGTGGGTGAATAATATTCCATCGTATGGATATACTACATTTTACTTATTCATTCATTAGTGGATAGTTATTGGGGTTGTTTTCACTTTTTGACCACTGTGAATAATGCTGATGTGAACATTCTTGTGCAGGCTGTGTGTGGATAAATTTTTATTCTTAGGTAGAGCCCATGTAGTTATTTTTAAATAATTTGTTTTCCTGATGAGATTACCAACTTATTAATTATAAGCATATTTTTAATCTTTCAGCAGAACTGTACCAGCTTCTTTAAAATAAAAAAAGCTTAAAAATTATTTTATTATTTATTTAATTTATTTTTTATTCATTCATTTGCAAGACAAAATATGAGTGGGGGGTGGAGAGGGTCAGAGGGAGAGGGAGAAGCAGACTCCCCACTAAGCAGGATGCCCCATGTAGAGCTCGATCCCAGGACCCTGAGATCATGACCCGAGTTGAAGTCAGATGCTTAACTAACTGAGCCACCCACATACCCCCCAAACTTTTTTTTTTCTTAAAGATTTTATTTATTTATTTGACAGAGATCACAAGTAGGCAGAGAGGCAGGCAGAGAGAGAGGGGGAAGCAGGCTCCCTGCTGAGCAGAGAGCCGCATGCGGGGCTTGATCCCAGGACTCTGGGATCATGACCTGAGCCTAAAGCAGAGGCTTCAACCCACTGAGCCACTCTGGCGCCTCACCCCCCCAAACTTTTTATTTTATTTTTTAAGTAATCTCTACAGCAGACATGGGACTTGAACTCACAACCCCAGGTCAAGAGTTGTAGCTCTGCTGACTCAGCCAGCCAGGTGCTCCCCAAATTTTTGTAATTCTGACATCTTAGTCATTTCACAGTCAGTCCCATTGCTTGCCTTTTGTTTCAAATGGGTCACACTGTATTGTGTCTAGAGTTGTGGATTATTTCTCTGACATGAGTGGTGTGTTTTAGAGACTCTAGATTGTTACACTCCTCTGTACAAAGTTCATTTGTTTGTTTATCAGGCAGTTAATTTGGCTGGTCTAAAAACTCTAAATTCTACCACCCCTGCACTAAATGGCAGCTCAGATCTCTTAAGATAGGCTGCTTATGCCCTGTGCCTGCTTAGCTCATGTTACGTTCATAGAGGCAGGCAGAGTTCATGTGCAAAACTTGAGGTTCTGGCTCTATGGGTCAGGCCATTCCAGCATCACTTTTCTGCTGTTGTAGCCCCTCCACACTGTGTCCTTAGACTCTTTAGGCCAAGAAGACTGTAGGTTTCTTTTAAGATTTTATTTATTTCACAGAGATCACAAGTAGGCAGAGAGGGTGAGGGGAGCAGACTCCCCGCTGAGCAGAGAGCTCGATGCGGGGCTCCATCCCATGATCCACTGAGATCATGACCTGAGCGGAAGGCAGAGGCTCAACGCACTGAGCCACCCAGGTGCCCCGACTGTTGGTTTCTATCAAAGTTTTAGCCTCCTGACCTGGCTCCCACTGGGACCTGCCCTAAGGTGAAGAGCTGTAAAAAATGGGACACTTAACTAGTGCCATTTCCTGCCAAGAGGACCTCCCCTCCAGATTCTACCTGGTTTTGGTTGCTTTTAAGATCCTTCAGGTCAGGATTTTTATATTTTGTCCAAAACATATGGTTGTTATTTCCAAGACGGTTGGTCTAAGGAACTCATCCATCATTATTGGAAGCAAAACCCCATTAATGAATTTTTTTAAACCCCATCTTTTTCTCTTTTATGTACATATGTCTCTATTTTTTTCATTTTTAAGTTTTTATTTTATTTTTAATCAATTTTAATTTAATTAATTTTAATTAATTAATTATTTTAAAGTGGGCTCCTCGCCCAGCATGGATCAAGACCTGAGTTGAGATCAAGAGTCAGACACCTAACAGATGGGGCCACCCAGGTGCCCCTTAAGTTTTATTTTAATCACCTGGTGCTCTTCATGACACATGAGCTCCTTAATCCCCATCACCTATTTCACCCCCCCACCTCTCCTCTGGTGACCATCAGTTTGTTCTCTATAGTGAAGAGATTATTTCTTGTTTTCTCTCTCTCTCTCTCTTAACTTTGTTCATTTGTTTCTTAAATTCCACATATGAGTAAAATCATATGGTATTGTCTCTGACTCATTTCTCTTAGTATTATATTCTCTAGTTCCATCCATGTTGTTGCAAATGGCAAAATTCCATCCATTCTTTTTTTTTTTTTTTTAAAGATTTTATTTATTTATTTGACAGAGAGAGAGAGATCACAAGCAGGCGGAGAGGCAGGCAGAGAGAGAGAGAAGCAGGCTCCCGCTAAGCAAAGAGCCCGATGCGGGGCCCGATCCCAGGACACTGAGATCATGACCCAAGCCGAAGGCAGCGGCTTAATCCACTGAGCCACCCAGGCGCCCCCCATCCATTCTTTTTTATGGCTGGATTATATCCCATTGTTTTTGTGTACCATACCTCCTTTATCCATTCATCTATTGATGGACTCAAGCTGCTTCCACAGTTTTGGCTGTTGTAAAAAATGCTGCAATAAACATAGGGATGCATGTATTTCCTTGAATGAGTCCTTTTGTATTTGAGGGGTAAATACCCAGTAGTGTGATTACAGGGTCAGATTGTAGGGTAGTTCCTTTTTTTTTTTTTTAAGATTTTATTTATTAATTAAATTTTGTTTTAATTTTATTGTTTCTCGGTATGGTTTTTTTTTTTAAGCTTTTATTTATTTAACACAGAGAGAGAGAGATCACAAGTAGGCAGAGAGACAGGCAGAGAGGGGGAAGCAGGCTCCCTGCTGAGCAGAGAACGTGATGTGGGGCTCAATCCCAGGACCCTGAGATAATGACCTGAGCCAAAGGCAGAGGCTTAACACACTGAGCCACCCAGGAGCCCTAGAAGCTTTTTTTTTTTTTTTTTTAAGATATTATTTATTTATTTGACAGACAGAGATCACAAGTAGGCAGAAGCAGGCAGAGAGAGGAGGAAGCAGGTTCCCCGCTGAGCAGAGAGCCTGATGTGGGGCTCGATCCCAGGACCCTGAGACCATGACCTGAGCCGAAGGCAGAGGCTTTAACCCACTGAGCCACCCAGGTGCCCCCCCTAGAAGCTTTTTATTTCGATGTAGTCCTAGTAGTTCATTTTTGCTTTTGTTTCTGTTGCCTCAGGGGACATATCTAGAAAAAACTTGATACTCCTGACATCAAAGAAATGACTACTTTTACTCTCTAGGATTTTTGTGGTTTCAGGTCTCACTTTTTTTTTTTAAAGATTTTTATTTATTTATTTGACAGAGAGAGACACAGCGAGAAAGGGAATACAAGCAGGGGGAGTGGGAGAGGGAGAAGCCAGGGCTCGATCCCAGGACCCTGGGATCATGACCTGGGGCCGAAGGCAGATGCCCAAGGACTGAGCCACCTCAGGCGCCCTGTGGATTTTTTGTATCCTATGACTACTGAATTTTCTAGCAGTTTTTTGGTGGAGTCTTTTCGGGTTTTTAAAATAGCCTATCATCTGTAAGTAGTTGAAATTTTACTTCTTTCCTACCACTTTGGGTGACTTTTATTTATTTTTTTGTTTGATTGTCGTGGCTAGGACTTCCTGCGCTATGTTGAATAGAAGTGGTGAGAGTTGGGGTGCCTGGGTGGCTCAGATGGCTAAGTGTCTGCCTTCTGCTCAGGTCATGATCCCAGGGTCCTGGGATGAGCCCAGCATGGCATAGGGCTCCCTGCTCAACGGGCAGTCTCCTTCTCCCTCTGCCTCTGCCCCCCCACCTAGTGCTTGCTCTTCCTCTCTCTCTCTCTCTCAAACAGATGAACAAAATATTTTAAAAGAATAAAGTCTACCTCGTCAGAAAAAATAAAAGTCTAGTAATGCAATGTAAGAATTGCTACTCTGATTTTCTTTTGACAGTCATTTACATGACAATGTTTCTCCATCCCCTCACCCTCACTTTCAATCTGCAGGTGTCCTTAGGTCTGAAATGACTCTCTTATAGGCAGCATATAGATGGATCTTGTTTTTTCTTTTATCCATTCTCACACCGTGTCTTTTGATTGGAGTATTTAGTTCATTTACATTCAAAGTAATTAATGATAGATATGTATTTATTGCCATTTTATTACTTGTTTTGTGGTTGTTTCTGAAGATTTTCTCTGATCCTTTCTTGTCTTTGTCTCACAGTTGGCTGGTTTTCTTTACTGATATATCTGGATTTCTTTTTTTTTTTTTTAAGATTTATTTAATTGTTTATTTGACAGAGAGAGAGATCACAAGTAGGCAGAGAGGCCGACGGTCGGGGGGTGGGTGGGGAGTGGGCTCCCTGCTGAGCAGAGAGCCCAATTGGGGGCTCAATCCCAGGACCCTGAGATCATGACCTGAGCCAAAGGCAGAGGCCCAACCCACTGAGCCATCCAGGCGCCCTTATATCTGGATTTCTTTTTCCTTATTCTTTGCATATTCTGTCTTTTCCTCTTTTAAAATGTCATTCTGGTGATGAAAAGTGTCTAGACTGCAGAGAAACTGATGGTCATGTCAAGATGGTTCAGACAGGGGCGCTCAGTGGGTTAAGTGCCTGGGTGGCTCAGTGGGTTAAGCCTTTGCCTTCGGCTCAGGTCATGATCTTGGAGTCCTGGGAATGAGCCCTGCATTGGTCTCTCTGCTTAGCAGGGAGCCTGCTTCCCTCTCTCTCTCTCTGCCTGCCTCTCTGCCTACTTGTGATCTCTTTCTTTGTCAAATAAATAAATAAAATCTTAAAAAAAAAAAAAAAAAGGTTCAGACAGTCACCAAGGACAAATACCTCTGCTCCCATCTCTTCTTTCTCCGAGATAGATATTGACATATCCCCAGTCTTTTCTAGATGGAATATTTTCTTCTGTTAGGTGGGAAGATGGGGTAATTTTCCAAAGTTTGCAGTCAGGAAATGGCCATTAGTTTGCAATGTGCTGATATCACCTGGGGTTCTTGCCTTCTTCTCTATCCACTAACAGTCTTCCCAGGGTCCTATGAAGGTTCTGGTATCTTCCCCTAACCCATGCCCTGGTCCTCACTCTCCCTAGGAGGCTCTTGGACTCCCACCCGCCTTTGGTCCATTCCAGACCCAGGAGATGGCAGAAACAGCTGTGTGGGCCATGCCCCTGCTCTCACCTCCCTCCTTCCTACCCAGGATCTTCCCAGACATGTTTTTCTGGCTTTGTTCTGCCAGATGTTACTTTTCTCCTTATTCTGTTCAGGGGCAGCTGTAGGGTTCCATTCAAAAGAGCCAAAGGGCTCACAACAGGGTGTCTTGTGGGCCTATTGTTTTTACCAGGCTGGATGATGTATATGTAGCATCTGGGTAGTTAATGAGTGTTTCCAGCCCCATGTTTTGATTTAGCCGAGAGATAAGAGAACACACTTTAGTTGCTGTCACATGGCAGTGAGGTCCAGTGGGATAAGAACCAGAAACCTGGAAATCAGCTTGGATTCCTCTGCCCTCTTCCTCATACTCCAGGCCAGTAGGTCACCAGGTTCCATGAGGCTTAACTCCTCTTAACTCCTCCAGATATTTCTTTCTGTTTTTCTTCCCAGGCCTTTGCCCACCTGAGATCTTACCATTTCTTACCTGAGTTATGGCTTCAGCTTCTGCCCTTTTTTTGTAGCGCCTCCCCTTGGCGGGCCCTGAACACTGCAGTCCATTCTCCATCCCACCGTTAAATGAACAAACTCCATCTGAAATGCAGGTCTGGTCCTGCTCTTCATTGGCTGGAGAGCCCTCTGCAGCTCCCCTTACCTTCTCAGGAACAGTCCAGAGCCTTTAACATGCCCTGCTCTCTAATCCAGTTCCAGCCTAAGCCTCCTTTTTCTCCCCACCTCTGAAAGGTGCCTGCCTTCCTGTTAGCAGTCGGGCTTCCATCAGAGATCCAGAACCAGTATGACACAGCCAAAGCTGCTATGCCTAAGTACAATTTCTTCTGTTGAGAAGCATCAGTTCTGTTCTTATGGCCTTCCAACTGACTGAAATCTAGATTATGTAGGATAGTCTCCCTTACCTAAAATCAATTGATTATAAACTACTTTTTCTTTTAAAGATTTTATTCATTCATTTGACAGAGAGAGACACAGCGAGATAGGGACACAAGCAGGGGGCAGTGGGAGAGGGAGACGCAAGCTCCCTGCCAAGCAGGGAGCCCTGTGTGAGGCTCAATCCCAGGACCCCGGGATCCGGACCTGAGCTGAAGGCAGACGCCCAGCTGACTGAGCCAGCCAGGCACCCCAACTGATTATTAACTTTAATCACATGTATCAAATAGGCTTAAGGCCCTGCCTGGGTTAGTGTGTGATTGAATAACAGGGCTGTGGCCTCTTCAGACTGACTGATGAGACTGACAGTCAAACTTCCCTTTGGCCAGACCTGAGTGCCGTCCTCTGAACGAACAAGCTGGCCTGTCACCTAGGCTGCCTTTCCAGGCTGCACCCTCTGCTGGGTGCCTGAAATGGGTGCTCTTCGGTCTCCCTGGTGCCTGCCATCGCTAGACCTCCCATCACGGGCTGTACTTACATGCCTGCTGCTCTTTGAGGAAAAGCAAATTACTGAGTCATCCTTGAGTTTCAGACACTTCCATTCTTCCCTCTGTTGCTGGCTGAGGGGTCAGTGTCCCAGAAAGTTGCAGTCAGCTCCATGCAGCTTGTTGGTAAAGACGGTCCTCTTCCTTTTCCCTTGTACCATGTGTTGAGCCCCCCCCTTTTTTTTTTTGCATTGAGCCTTTTAAATATCCTTGTGAATTTCATGTGTGTTACTATTGAAGAACACCAGCACAAAATTAGTTTCAATTGCACCCAGCAAAATGGACTTTGAAGAATCATTGAAAGTCATAGTTTAAGGTTTCTAGATCAGCCAGAACCACTTTGGTGTGCATTGAGCATTTACTGTGTGCCTGGTCCTGCACTGGTCAGTACACAGGGACACAGAGCCCATGCCTTGGCCTCGAGGAGCTCGTTGTGTAGGGGTCAGATGGACAAATAAGTGATACGGAGGCATAGGGAACAATGGAAATACAGTTGACCCACAGTCCTATATGTGTGCTCATGTGCATGTGCTCTCAGGGAAGACTTCCTGGAGGAAGTGATGTCTCAAGTAAGATATTAGCTTGATGATAAGCACATTTTAATAAAGCAGAAGGAGAGGGCTTGTATCCGAGGGCATGGCCCGCATGGGGACCCACAAGCAGCCAAGAACAGCCAGAGCATGGAGTTGGAGGTGGGTAACGGCATGAAGGGCCTAGAAAGGGGCTGAGCTGTGACATTGACTACTGAACAGAGGGAGGTAGATTTGAGCCTGAGGCCACTGAAGAGTGGTAATCAGTGGCATGAGTGTATGTGTACATCACACATTACATTTATAATCCTGTTTAGTGTGACATGTCCTAGTCTTACATGTGCATTACCTTCCATCGAGATGGTCACCTGCATTGGTGGTCCCTTGGAAGTTTACCTAACCCGTGGACCTACTGCAGTTTATGCTGTTGGCACTTGTGAAGTGGTGGCCTGCCATCCGGGTAAGTTTGTCGAGAGAGGCTGAGGGCTGTGTTGGACACCCAGGATCTAATCCCCTGCCACGGAGCAGCCAGAGATACCAGCTTCTGACCCAGTCCTTCTGGGGCCTTGGTTGCCTCCTGCTGGCAAGCGTCCTACGCGCCCTTTCTACTTCACACAGTTGGCATCAGGCTCAAATGAGGTGTTCTCTGTGAAAACACTTTGAAAAGTACAGGGAACAAGAACCAAGATGCCTTTCTACTTATTTATGTCTTCCTTATCTTTCATCAATTTTTATAGTTTCCAGTGTACAAGTCTTTCACTTCCTCAGTTGAATTCCCAAGGATTTTATTCTTTTGTTTGTTTGTTTTTAAGCGGGGCAGGGGCTAAGGGAGAGGGAGATGCAGGCTTCCTACTGAGCAGGGACCCTGACAAAGTACCCCATCCCAGGACCCCAAAGATCATGATCTGAGCCAAAGGCCGATGCCCTGCTGACTGAGCCACCCAGGTGCCCATGGACTTGATGTTTTTTAAATGTCCATGTGATCTACAGATTCATTTTAATCCCTGTCAAAATCTCAATGGCATTTTTATTTTTTCAAAGATTTTATTTATTTATTTGACAGAGAAAGATTACAAGTAGGCAGAGAGGCAGGCAAAGAGAGGGGGAGAGGCAGAGAGTCCAATGTAGGGCTCGATCCCAGAATTTCTGAGATCATGACCTAAGCCAAAGACAGAGGCTTAACCCACTGAGCCACCCAGGTGCCCCTCAATGACATTTTTAAAGAAACAGAAAAATAATCCTAAAAATAATATGGGATCATAGAGGACCCTAGATAGCCAAAACAATCTTGAGCAAGAAAAACAACACTGGAGGCATCACAATTTCTGATTTTAATATGTTACAAAACTATTATAATTAAAACACTTACGGTACTGGCATAAAGATAGACCTTATACACCAGCAGAACAGAAAAGAAAGCCCAGAAATAAACCCACACATATGCAGTGAACTGATTTTGATAAGGGTGCCAAGAATACACAGTGGGAAAGTACAGTCTCATCTACAGATGGTGTTGGGAGAACCAGACAGCCACATGCAGAACAAAATTGGACTCTTTTCTCACACCACACACAAAGATCAACTCAAAATGGATTAAAGACTTAAATGTAAGACCTGAGACTGTAAAACTCCTAAAAAAAATGGAAAGGAAAATCTTCATGACATGGGTCTTGGCCATAATTTCTTGACTATGACACCAAGAGCAGAAAAAGGCAAATGGGAAAAAGTCCAAACACCAAACATTCCCAGTGGCTGCTCCTCTCTGGTATTATGGTTGGAGCATTCTGTGTGCATGTGTGCTCACGTGCTTCTAGATGTTTCTATGTTTTTAAGGTATTGCTTTTTCAGTGCCTGTTATTTGATTTGATTTTAATTTAATGGGTTGCTTGGGTAACATGTGCACATGGTACAAAGGCACAGATGAAAAAGTCTCTTTTCCCTGCCCCCAGCCATTTACTCCTTTCTCTGGAAACAGCTGCAGTGACCAGTTCCCTAATCCTTCCAGAGGTCCTGTATACATCTGCAAGCAATACATGGGGGATATACTCGCCTCCATTTTTACATAAATGTTAGTATATTGCATGTATCTTATTTTCTTGGAAACGAAAGGTTTCTAGAAAGGTAAAAAGTACAAATGCAAGGACGTAACAGCTTTGATCTCATTGTGTGTGTGAACCCTAGCTCTGTGGTGTGTAAATGGTTATTACATGAAGGAGGGTTTCCTAGCAGAGTTTGGAAACCACATTTGAACAGGTTTCATGGGGCTCCTGCCTTCAGCTCAGGTCATGGTCCCCGGGGTCCTGCAATGGAGCCCCACATCGGGCTCCTTGCTAGGTGGGTAGTCTGCTTCTCTCCCTCCTTCCCACTCGTGCTATCTCTGTCTCTCTCAAATAAATAAATAAAATATTTTTTAAAAAATAAGAAAAAAACTGGTTTAATTACTGCAAACACTTCCAGGAGACTGTAGTCTGTTTGACTCTTCTCTAGAAGACAGGAGAATAATCTAAGTGCTCTGAGCTTATTCTACTAAGGAAACCCCTTTTGCGGATCTCCTTCTGGGGGGGGAGATGTTTGAGGAAGTCTGGGGAAACTCTGGGTTCTTATAGAGCATCTTTCTGGGGAAGGAGTTATATCAACTCAGGGCTCATCAGGTGGGCCCAGAGGCCCCTCCAGAGGCCCACTGTCTCTGAGCAGCTGTGACAGTGGGATGAAGAGAGACAAAAGAAAAACTGCCAAAGCGCCTCTCCCCTGTGGAGTCTTGGAGTACAGAGTGTGGGGCTGGGCACTGGGGAGCACTGGATAGAATCTGGGCTGTTTGAAGGGTATTACTCATGGGACCTGGGATTGAGTTTTCCTGGCACTCCCATTCTGCTGTCCTCCCCTTATTAATGACAGTCACTGTGCTGGTCCTGCCCCAGAGTTGTTGTGGCTTTGGGTGTGGAAATGCCCTAATCAGATGTTATATATATATATATATATATATATATATATATATACACACACACACACACACACACACACACACACACACACACACACACACAGTCAGGCACACACACAGTCAGGCACACACACAATGGAAGTTTCAAGGAGTAGAGTTTCACTTCACAGGTTTCATAGATCAGAGGGCTTTCAAAGGCCCCCTGGAGATTCAGCTAAATTGTGCTAGTTAGGGAAAGTCATACTTTTAAGTTTTTAATGTAGGTACCTCTTTAGATCAGCTGACTTTTTATTGGGCAACCTGCTTGCCCAATATTAAGCTTTTTTTCATGATAATTTACTTTAAAAAAATGTATCCGTTGGGAGGAAAACGGGCAAAAAGATCTTGCCGATGCCTGGCTCCCCTCTGTGGCTTGGCAGCATTTCTTTAGCTGTTGATTAAGGATCAGGGAGCCCCTTTTGAAATTCTCTGTAAATCAGAACAGCTTTTATCCCCAAGCCTAAAATCATCAGTGGTAAGTTTATTTATTTGATGGAGGGTTCTGGCAACACAAATTTTTCTATGGCTGATTAGTCTTACATCATTGCAAGTGTTTATAAATTATATTTTAAAAATGAAATATTTGGCTTCTTTTTGTGGGGTTTAGTGAGGGTTTGGTTTACATACAGAAAAATGTATTCCTTTTAGGTGTGCAAATTTGATTTTTGACCAGTGTGAACAGTTATGTAATCACCACCGTCATTAAGATACAGGTTATTTCCGGGGCACCTGGGTGGCTCAGTGGGTTCAGCTCAGGTCTGACCCCTGCCTTCAGCTCAGGTCATGGTCTCAGGGTCCTGGGATGGAGCCCGCATTGGTCTCTCTGCTCAGCAGGGAGGCTGCTTCCCCCTCTCTCTGCCTGCCTCTCTACCTACTTGTGATCTCTCTCTCTCTCTCTGTGTCAAATAAATATATAAAATCTTTAAAAGAAAATACAGGATATTTCCGTCACCGCCCACCCCTCAATTCCCTAGTGACCCTTTGTAACTAGCCCCATCTTTCCACTCTGATCCCTACAACGGCTGATCTGATTTCTGTCCCTATAATTTTGCCTTTTCTGGGATGTCATAAATGAAACATGTGGCCTTTTGAGTTAGGTTTCTTTCACTCTGGATAACGCTTTTGAAATTCATCAGTGTGCGTATCAGTAATTCATTCCTTTTGTTGCTGAGTAGCGTTCACCATGTGGTTGTTCACCATTTTACCCACTTGATGGGCACTTGGGTTGCTTACAGACTTTAGTGATTATGAGTAAAGCTGCAGTGAACATTCACTAGGAGGTCTTGGTTTGGATATGTGTTTTCATTTCTCTGGGTAAATCTATTTCAGGGTTAGAGGGCTGTTTTCCAAGGTGACTGTACCATTTCACATTCCCACCAACAATGCATGAGTATTCAGTCTAGCATTTGATATTGTCTTTTATTTATCTTGATAATTTTTGACTATTCCAATAGATGGATCATGGTATTTCATTGTGGTTTTAATTTGTATTTTTCTAATGCCTGGTGAGTTGAGCATCTTTTCATGTTCTTATTTGCCATTTGTCTGTTAAAATCTTTGGCCCATTTTGAAAAAATTTTTTTTCTCTTTTTGGATTGTACGAGTTCTTCGTGTACTTTAGATACAAATCCTTTATCAGATATGTGTTTGCACGTGTTTTCTCCCAGTCCTTGTTTTGTCTTTTTGTTAATTACTTTTACCAGCATCTTATGAAGAGCAATTAAGTTTTTAATTTTAATGAAATCCAGTTGATTGTTTTTTTTTTGTTGTTTGTGTATTTGTTGTGTCCTAAGAAATCTTTGCCTTACCAAGATCATAAAACTTTTTTTTTTAAGATTTTATTTATGTATTTGACAGAGAGAGAGAGATCACAAGTAGGCAGAGGCAGGCAGAGTGTGGGGGGGAAGCAGGCTCCCTGCTGAGCAGAGAGCCTGACGTGGGGCTCAATCCCAGGACCCTGAGATCATGACCTGAGCCGAAGGCAGGTGCCCAGGACCCTGAGATCATGACCTGAGCCACCCAGGTGCCCCAAACTTTTTTTTTTTTTTAAAGATTTTATTTGACAGACAGAAATCACAAGTAGGCAGAGAAGCAGGCAGAGAGAGAGGAGGAAGCAAGCACCCCGCTAAGCAGAGAGCCCAACACAGGGCTCGATCCCAGGACCCTGGGATCATGACCTGGGCAGGGGCTTTAGCCCACTAAGCCACCCAGGAGCCCCAAGATCATAAAACTTTTGTCCTATGTTTTCTTTTAGAAATCTTATACTTCTGGTTTATATTTCGTTTTCTGATACATTTCACGTATTTATATATGGTGTGAGTTATGGGTCAAGATTCATTTTTTTGCATATGTATGACCAATTTTTTCAAGAACTGTTTGTTGAAAAGACCATCCTTTCTTCAATGATCTTTTTGTCAAGTAGCAGGTGACCACATATTTCTGGACCATGTTCTCTTCCTTTGGTGTGTATACCTGTCCTTTCATCAATACTACACTGTCTTGATGACTGTAGCTCTATAGTAAATCTTGAAATCCAACTTTGTTTCTTTGTGTTTTGGCTAATATAGATCCTTTGCTTTTCATCTCTTCTTTTTAAATTTTTATTTATGTATTTATTTTAAAGATTTTATTTATTTATTTATTTAACCGAGAGAAAGAGATCAGAGAGACAGGCAGAGGGAGAGGGGGAAGCAGACTCCCCGCCAAACAGAGAGCCTTATGCAGGGCTTGATCCCAGGACCCTGGGATCATGACCCGAGCTGAAGGCAGAGGCTTAAGCAACTGAGCCACCCAGGCACCCCTCAGTTTGTCAATTTCTACAAAAAAATAAAATCCTGCTAGAACTTTTATTAGAATTATGTTAAGTCTGTAGATTAATTTGAAGAGGATTAAATCTTAACAACATTGAGTCTTCTGATGTGTATCTCTCTCTCTCTTAAATCTTCTATTCTTCTGTGTGTCACAAATGTAAATTTTGACCTTTGACCTCTGGAGTCTTTGGAAACCTCTGAAACCAAATGCTTCCCAGACACCAAGGAGTAAACAGTGCAGGTGCAGGAAGGAACAGAGGGAACAGAAATCTGGGAAGACCTGTTAAAATTCTCAAGAGGGGCCCTGAGGATCAAAAAGGAACAAATCCCTTAGGAAGAATTAGAAAATCCAACTGAGGGGAAAAGGATTTTGAAAGGCCACAAAAGATTGACACTGGCTTCAGTTGTAAGAGCACGAGCAGAATCCTGTTCATTGTGGTGGTTCCCTGTTATTGGGGAGTTTATCTGTCAGCTTGGGAGTGGGTTTGGGGACTGGAGGGTAGAAGTGTTTTCAAGTCTTCTTTTTTCCTGTCTGCACCCCACCTGGAATTGATCAAGGCCTTTCCTTTAACTGTTGATCAAGAACTGGGCTCAGCCAGCTCTGAGCGGGGCGCCAGGCACAGTGAGCAGGGCTGGGGCTCCTTGCCCTGTGGACATAGGCCAAGCGACCTTGCATGCACGGAGAAAGGCATCTGTCATTTTGTTCTTGTGTCTCCCTCAGAGACAGAGGCTGGGAGTCTGTGCGTAGTTCCTGCTGAAGGACCCAAACTGGAAGGTGCTCATTCTGGCCAGACCTCAGCCACACCAGACCCAAGCCAAGCTTCACTGCTGCCTTCCACCAAAGCCTGAATGGCCCTTAGGCAACCTTTCTCCCAGCCTTTGCTTGGGCTGTTCTGGGGGCCTCTGATGCCACTGGTCAGGACCAACATTTAAAGAATGAGGAAGAGGGATTTCAGAACATAGTGCTCACTAAATGTCAGTGGTGAAGAACCCAGCTCTGGAGCTAGAGGGCCAGGCTTCCCATCCTATCAAGGCTACGGAGACAGGGAGCAATTTATTTAAGTTTGTTTCCCCTTCAGGAGAACTTAGGTATTATGACTACGTGGAGTTGGAGGAGTCGTGAAACGATGCAGGTAAAGCACTTAGAAAAGCGTCTAGAGCTAGCTGAGTTCTCAGTAAGTGTTAGCGGTTCACTGTGGTCGCGGATCTTACAGGCGCTGGCCGGCACTGCACCCAAGGCCGCCACCAGTGTCCTGGAGGCCTCATTCTGTCACTCTGGAGCCTGTACTTTGGCTGTCTTGGTTCCACATGCCAAAAGATCACGTGGGTTTTGGGTTAAAACGGACCCAGAAACAACTTTCTTCTTTCTCAGGACTGTGCTAGTGTGCCCCAAGGTTTGCTTTTTCAGATTCAACCAGGCAGGCTTGCTCTCTGGGCCCATGAGACCTGGATTCCAGTCCTAATTTGTCCCCTCACTGGCCATCGCTGGCTGTCTCTGGACGTCAGCGTCAGGCTGTGGAGCGGTCCTGTTTCGTATGAAGTAGTGCCATTATCATCCCACTGAGTTACTGCATGATTTCTTAGAGGCCAGTAATTCCTGAACTCTTCCTTTTGTTTAATACAAATCACTATTTCTGAAAATAAGGAACAATCCATGCTATTAACTAGAATGAATAAAAATTATATTTTGAAAAATTGAAAATTGTGTGGATTTCTACCACTTCCATGTGGGTCTTTAAGTGGTAATCCTGGGTCACATAACTGGCCTGGCTCTGGAGAGCAATAGCATTTGGTGATGGCACTTTTCAGAAAGCCCAGGTCTGTCTTTTTTGTTTTTATTTATTTATTTATTTAAAGACTTTACTTATTTATTTGACAGAGAGATCACAAGTAGGCAGAGAAGCAGGCAGAGAGAGAGGGGGAGGCAGGCTCCCTGCCTAGCAGAGAGCCCTATTGGGGCTTGATCCCAGGACCCTGAGATCATGACCTGAGCCCAAGGCAGGGGCTTAACTTAGCACTGAGCCACCCAGGCGCCCTGTGTTTCTTGTTTTTAAACTGAGCTTAATTGTCTAGCCCTGTAGTCTCCCATCATTATATGTTATATTTGCTATTTGAAAGCCGTGGTAAAAAAAACTTTTTAAAAATTTTTTAAATGTAGTGTTCTGTTTTAATTGAATCAAAACACTGTAGAGGTTAGTGTTTACTTGATGTGACTTTATTTTTTATTATTTATTTATTTATTTGACAGACAGATCACAAGTAGGCAGAGAGGCAGGCAGAGAGAGAGAGAGAAGAGGAAGCAGGCTCCCCGCTGAGCAGGAATCCCCATTCGGGGCTCAATCCCAGGACCCTAGGACCATGACCTGAGCTGAAGGCAGAGGCTTTAACCCACTGAGCCACCCAGGTGCCCCATGATGTGACTTTAGAAGAAAGTTGAAGACAGTCTTCTCAGAATGAAGCCTGGTTCTCAAACTCCGGGCACTTCACAAAGACAGTGCCTTCTATCTCCATTCTCATCCTTTCATCAACCCACACAGTAGATTAGCGAACAGTGTGGCATGTATGGGGTTGTTGGTGGTACACAAATGGGGCATTTTTTTTAATTAAAAATTAAGCATTTTTTAAAGAAGATTTATTTGAGGGAGAAAGAGTTTGCACGCATGCACATGAGCTGTGGGGAGGAAGGCAGATAGAGAGGAAGGAGACAGTGGACTCCAAGTTCAGCAAGGAGGGGGACCTGGTGTGAGATATGACTTGGGCCAAAATCAGGAGTCAGCTGGATGCTTAACCGACTGAGCCACCCGGGGGCCCTCGGCATTTTCTTAATGATCTAAAATATCCCTTCAGTTGTAGCAAATGGTACTGATTTTCCTCTTAAAGGAGGGACATAAAGTTTCCTTAGTAATGATTTTAATGCAGACGATTTTAAGATAAACGTTATATATGTAGATAGGTCTCAAATCCCAAAGGTGACCCAAATGATTGATGTTCAGGAAACAACGGCCTAGGGTTTCTGAGACACTTACTTTCCAACTTCCCTAAACCCTAAGGAGCCCCCTGGTGGGTTTGGTGTTGCAGAAGCTTCCTTGGGGTTGAGTACTATGTCACACGCTCATTTTCAAGTTGACGATTTGTCAGTAGCTGAGATCCCATAACATCTCATTTGTTTATATTTATTTATTTATTTATTTTTTAAAGATTTTATTTATTTATTTGAGAGAGAGAGACAGTGAGAGAGAGCATTAGCGAGGAGAAGGTCAGAGAGCGAAGCAGACTCCCCATGGAGCTGGGAGCCCGATGCGGGACTCGATCCCTGGACTCCAGGATCACGCCCTGAGCCGAAGGCAGTCGTCCAACCAACTGCGCCACCCAGGCGTCCCTCATTTGTTTATATTTAGATTTTTGTGTAGTTTTGCCAGCCCCTTGGGAGTGCGGGGGCTGAGGGACGGCTGGGGCAATAGGGACCTTCCTGACCAAGGAGAGAGGGAGAGGCGTGGTTCCTCTGGACACCGACTAATTCTCTGCAGATGCTAACTGGGTGTCCCACAATTTAATTCTCACACCAACTACCTGGAGTTAATTTTAACTAACTAACATCCCATAAGATGGGCCCCACTTCAGATGATAGTTGAAAGTATTGGGTCCCCAAGTTACCAACATTTCTAACTTGGCTACAAAATTGGGAGTTCCCACAACCATCTCATTAATTTGTTAGAATAACTCACAGAACTCAAGTGCTTTAATTACTGTTACCGGTTTATGACAAAGGATACACACAGGAACAACCAAATGCAAGGAATGCGTAGGGCAAGGTGTGTGTGTGGGGGGAGATTCAGAGCTTCTTTGCCCTCTCCAATGCCTTGGTCTAGTCACTAACTGGAAAGCTCTCCCAACTTCATTTTCATGGAAGGTTCATTATATGGACATGATTTATTATGTTTTGAAAGGCTAAGTAATCTATACCCAACATGGGGCTTGAACTTATAACCTGAGATCAATAGTCACACGCTCCACCGACTGAGCCGGCCAGGTGGCCCATGATTTATTAAATTACTTGCCAGTGGATGTGGCACCTGGGTGGCTCTGTTAGTTAAGTGTTTCTCTTCAGCTCAGGTTGTGATCTGGGGATCCTGGAATCAAGCCCTGCATCCAGTTTCCTGATCAGCAGGGACCCTGCCTCTCCCCCTCTCTCTGCTCCTCCCTCCTGCTCGTGCACTGGCGTGCTCTCTCTCATAAATAAAATTTTTAAAAAATTAAAAAATAAATTATTTGCCATTGGTGATGAATGGACTCTCCAGTCCCTCACCCATCCCTAGAGATGAGGAAGTGGGGCTGAAAGTTCCAGGCTTCTAATTGAAGCTTGTTCTGGCAACCAGCCCCATCCTGAGGCTATCTAAAGGGGCCTGGCAGTCACCCTTATCATTCAGGAAATTCCAGAGGTTTTAGGAACCAGAAACTGAGCCAGGAACTGGGGCTGGAGACCAAATATCATTCCATGATAGGATAAGGGGAGACACACAAAGTCAAACACAACTCCATCCTTGCAAGAAGAATGGGAGGAAGAGGGAGCCCCGATATTCTAGGGCGTTTTCCATGAGCAAAATGTATAAGGGGTTTTAAACTAAATTTTTTTTTTCAAGATTTTATTTATTTGACAGCGAGGGAGAGAGGGAGAAAGTACAAGCAGGGGGAGCAGCAGAGGGAAAGGGAGAAGCAGGCTCCCTGCTGATGCCGGGCTGGATCCCTCAATCCTGAGATTATGACCTAAGGCAAAGGCAGTTGCTTAACTGACTGAGCCACCCAGGCTCCTCTTAACTCACTTTTTTTTTTTTTTTAAGATTTTATTTATTTATTCGACAGACAGAGATCACAAGTAGGCAAAGGAGGCAGGCAGAGAGAGGGGGGAGCAGGCTCCCTGCTGAGCAGAGAGCCTGATGTGGGGCTCAATCCCAGGACCCTGGGATCATGACCTGAGCCGAAGGCAGAGGCTTTAACCCACCACTGAGCCACCCAGGCTCCTCTTAACTCACTTTCTAATACAATTCTTGTACAGTTGTGTCAGTAAAAAGTCTTTATTATTTTTTAAAGATTTTATTTATTAAAAAATATTTTATTTATTTATTTGACAGAGATAGCACAAATAAGTAGAGCGGCAGGCAGAGGGAGAGAAAGAAGCAGGCTCTCTGCTGAGCAAGGAACCTGATGCAGGGCTCGATTTAGGACCCTGGGATCATGACCAGAGCCAAAGGCAGAGGTTTAACCCACTGAGCCACCCAGGCGCCCCAAGTTTTTTTTTTTTTTTTTTTTTTTTAAGATTTATTTGAGAGAGTGAGTGAGTGAGAGGGAGCACATGAGCAGAGGGAGAAGCTGACTCCCCACTGAGCAAGGAGACTGACTGGAGACTTGGTCCCAGGACCCTGGGATCATGACCTGAGCCAAGGTTAGATGCTTAACTGAGCCACCCTGGCATCCCAAAAAGTCATTAAATTTTAAAATCTTTTAAAGTATTGTTTGGTGTTTAATATTCATCTTTATTAATTTTATCTGGAGTACACACCTGAGTTGTTCTGAATCAGGGACAGTTTATTGTCTCATCAATTCTTCTTCTTCTTCTTTTTTTTTTTTTTTTAAGATTTTGTCAGGGGGAACAGGAGGAGCAACAAGCAGGAGGAGAAGGAGGGAACCTGATATGGGACTTGATCCTAGGACCCTGGGATCATGACCTGAGCCAAAGGCAGAGGCTTAACCCACTGAGACACCCAAGCCTTCCTATTTCATCACTTTAATTATGTTGTACCGTGAAAATATAGATTATACACTGTTTTCTGGCCTCTCTTGTTTCTGGTGAGAAGTCAGCTGTTAATCTACTTGGGGTTCCATTGTATGTGAGCAGTTGTTTTTCTCTTGCACCTTTCAGGATTTTCTTCTTGTCTTTGTCTTTCCATGTCTTCATTCCAATGTGTCAGTGTGTAGCGCTACCCTACTTGAAACTTTTGAGCTTCTGGGATATATAGATTGGTTTTCAGCCTATCTGGGAAGTTTTAACTATTATTTCTTCGAATATTTTTTCTGCTCCTTTCTCTTTCTTCCACCTCCCTCCTTACACATGGATTGGTGCTCTTAAAGGAGTCTTGCATTTCTCTGAGGCTCTTTTCATTTTTCTTCATCCTGTTTTCTGTTCTTCGGCTTTATAATCTCTGTTGATCTATTTTCAGGTTCCCTGCCAGATCAAGTCTACTGTTCTAGTCTACTGTTGAGTCCCTCAAATGAATTCTGACATTTGGTCATTGTACTTTCCAACTCCAGAATTTTCATTTAGTTACTATTTTTTAATTCTTTTTTTTTTTTTTAGATTTTGTTTTTTTGTCAGAAAAAGAGAGAGAGAGCACAAGCACTGGGAACAGCAGGCAGAAGAGGCAGAGGGAGAAGCAGGCTCCCCACGGAGCAGGGAGCCCCATATGGGACTCGATTCCATGACCCCAGGATCATGACCTGAGCTGAAGGCAGCTGGTTAACCGACTGAGCCACCCAGGCGCCCTTCATTTAGTTTTTATAGTTTCTTTTCATCAATAGTCTCTCTTTGGTGAGATGTCTACTTTGTTAAGCAGTTCCTAGGACATATCATGGCTACTCTGATGTCTAAATTTGGCATCTGGTCCCTTTCATTGGCAGTTTCTGTTGCCTGATTTTCCTCCAGCATGTGGGTCCCAGGTTCCTGGTTCTTTGCAGGTCTTATGTTGAAAACTGGACCTTTCAGGTAATCTATTATAGCAGCTCTAGATACAGATTCCTCTTTGCCCTTTCTGGGACTTGTATTTCATCTTGAGGCTTGACTAGGCTATGTTAGCAACATCCGTTTCCCCACCAGCCAGGAAACTCTGGTGTGGCTCCTGGTCGTGCACATGGTACCCGGGCTGCCAGTGGCTTTAGCTCTTGAAAACGCTTTGTGTCTTTCCCTGAGCTCTAGGGTAAGATGTCCGCTTCATTTGATGTCCCACCACTCTTATTAGGCTCTAATGGGACTGATTGTTCTTTTGTTTTCAACAGTGCCCCAGAGCAAACTTGCTCAGCAGTCTGATCCAATTAAATTCTGGCAGGGATGGTTTTTTGAGGTCACTCTTTTGTTTTTTTCCTGACCCCAGGAAAGTTCTTTTTAGATACCTTTTTCTGGTACTTTCTAGTGGGTTGGCTGGTCTACAGTTTAGCCCACTGTTCTTAAGAGGAGCTATTGTGTTTTAGGTGTACCCTGAGGCTTGACCTTTCCTACAGACTTCTTCGGATAGAGTCCTTCCTTCTCAGAATGCTTTGGAATTCCCGTGCTTATGGACTGCCTCTTCCTGTGGCCAAACTGAGCCTGTGCTCTGGGAGCTGAAGACCATGGTAACTCTCCAGGGTGGACCTATGCCCTAGGAGTGAGCTGGGGTGAAGGTGGTTGGGGTCCCTGGGGTCTTGGCTTGCTGCTCCTGGACCAGAGCTAGGACGGGGTGAGTAGGGATTGGGTAGACAAAAGGGAGTCCCTAACCCTTCAGCTATGATCCCCAGGAATTTCAGTTTAGCTTCTTCAGCCTGGAATTGGAGGGGATGGAAAATGTGGGCAGACTGCCCCTCCCAGTGAGAGATGCTAAACTTTGAATGGGAGCTGAGGGAAGGGGAGCCCCGACTTCTTGGCCATATTTGCCCGAAGTGAGACCTTCATCAAACTGAACTGGAGGTGGGAGAAAGATGGGGTGGGGAGAGGGTGGTGGCTCATTAGCCACAGACTCTTGGTTCTTATCAAGTTTAACTAGATTTTATTCAATAAATGTTTCTTCATTTGACATATGCCCTTAGAATTTCCAGGAACTTTGTTATTTTGTTTCATGGTTTCCACCAGCTTTGTTTTGCCAGGAGTGGTCCAAAGAGTTTCTCACACTGACATCCTGGAGTGGATTAGCTATCACAAACTACACCAGTCCCAGGGCAACACTGTGAAGGGCAGTTTGGAAAACCTCCCACACACGTGGCTGGACATTCCATAGAATCAATTTTCTCTCTTTTTCCAGAGGAGAAGGGCATTTGCCTCTCCTTTCCCTCCCAAAAGGAGAAAAACCTTTGCTACTTGGAGGCAGGGTAGGAAAGCATTCTGGGTTCTCTAACCCTTTGCAATGTAAACACATCTCTCTGAAGTCAGATAAGCTCCAGCTTTTTGACCTAAAGAGGTCTTCAAGGTTATGAGTCTCATTTCCCTTGAAGTATAAACACATATAATATCAACCTCCAGAATTAGGTGAATCTCTCTGGAGCTCTCAACCTCTGCAGTTGAAAATTAACTTTCCAAGGCTTGGCTCTTAGCTCAGGATCCAAAGTTTTTAGCAAATTTATTCAGAAAACCCCAGCTGCACAGAAACACAAACTTTTCTCTCTACCCAGGGATTGCACCTCCTTATGTTTCTCCATAGGGGCTACAGCTAAATATTTCCATAATATGCCACTTCTCTGGTCAGTTTATTTTAGTCTGACCAGCAGGAGATAAGGTCAAGTCCATTGGGTTTGTTGTAAACCACACTTACCCAGCTCTTGCCCGCAGAACTCCAAGGGCAGGACGAGGTCATCCCACGGCAGTGGTCTTAGCCTCAGCCTCCAAGGCTCCTGGCTTTTGTCAACTGAACAAACCTTATTAACCTTCAAGGTCTACCTTAGAATGGCTGGTGGCTTCCCCATGTTTCTGAATTAACCTTGCCTGCCTGGCCTGAGGCTTATGCCCAGTTTCAGCTAGATAGACTAATACTCTGTGTAGACTTTGCCTTGGCCTGCAGGAAAATCTGGAACAAATTATGCCATCCAAATAACTGGCCCGACTGAGTTGAAGCTGACCTGAATGTCTTTCAGGCTGAGGCAAGGCCATGAATCACTTCAACTACAAAGTGAGGAATAGGGGTGCATGGGTGGCTCAGTGGGTTAAGCCTCTGCCTTCAGCTCAGGTCATGATCTCAGGGTCCTGGGATAGAGCCCTGCATCAGGCTCTCTGCTCAGCGGGGAACCTGCTTCCCTCTCTCTCTCTGCCTGCCTCTCTGCCTACTTGTGATCTCTGTCTGTCAAATAAATAAATAAAATCTTAAAAAAAAAAAGTAAGGAATAGGAGCGTCGGGTGGCTCAGTCATTAAGTGTCTGCCTTCAGCTTAGGTCATGATCCGGGGTTCTGGTTTCTAGCCCTGCATCAGCTCCCTGCTTGGCAGGAAGCCTGCTTCTCCCTCTCCCACTCTCCATGCTTGTGTTCCCTCTCTTGCTGTGTCTCTGTCAAATAAATAAAATTTTAAAAATCCTCCTCCTCCTCCTCTTCCTTCTTCTTTTAAAGATTTTATTTGACAGAGAGAGAGAAGGAACACAAGCCAGGGGAGTGGGAGAGGGAGAAGCAGGCTTCCCACGAGAAGGGAGCCTGATGTGGGGCTGGATCCCCGGACCCTGGGATCATGACCTGAGCCGAAAGCAGAGGCTGAACGGCAGAGCCACCCAGGCGTCCTGACATTTGGAATATTTCTGATAAGCCCCTCTAGGTGTAGGTCAGTGTTTTCCCCAGAGATAAATTAATGCCTGCCTTTCATACAGCCCCAGAGGGTACACATGGCATCCCTGGGAACAGAGAGTTTACAGTTTGTAAGGCCCCCAAGTGGGATTATATATCAGTCAGGTGGCCTAAGTGCATAAGATCTTTAAGGAGGTCTTCCACCAGTTGAGAAGTTTTGGGGTTTCCCCCACTTTGGCCCAAATTACTCCATTCAGTTCTTATTTGCAGAGGGGACTGACTTCAGGCAGTCAGTTTCAAGCAGGAGCTGGGCTCATCCCTTCCTGTCTGGTGAGCTGTCAGGCTTCAGGAGCACAGGCAGTGCTCGGTTTGAATTTGGGGTGCTGGGGCGCCTGGGTGGCTCAGTGGGTTAAGCCGCTGCCTTCGGCTCAGGTCATGATCTCAGGGTCCTGGGATCGAGTCCCGCATCGGGCTCTCTGCTCAGCAGGGAGCCTGCTTCCTCCTCTCTCTCTCTCTCTGCCTGCCTCTCTGCCTACTTGTGATCTCTCTCTGTCAAATAAATAAATAAAATCTTTGAATTTGGGGTGCTGACAGCAGAAAGGCTGGCAGTTACGGAGAGGGGCCCAGCGGTGGGCAGCAGGTCGGGAGAGCAGTGAGGAGTGTTCTGGGAGGACAGCTCCAGGATTCTAAAAAACAAACATCATGAATCGCCTGCCTTCATCTCCTGGGTCTGAAGTTCTCCCTTCTCTGGGGCCTTGATTTTGGCTCTCCTTTCATTGTCCCTAAGTCAGTGTGTCTCATGACTGTAACTTCACGGAGTTTTTTCCATCATCCTCTGCTCTCTCTCAGACATTTCACCTACAGGGGCTGGGTGCAAGAGAGACAAAAAGCCTTTTCACAGAACATTTTCACAAAATTCACACAGACTTAATTAATCATTACATCTGCATCTCCTAAGACCCTTTTTAGGCAAGCTGATCTGGGATTATTGTTAGAGGAGAGCAAAAGCTACAGCATGTCTGGGAGACTGGTCAGGACAGAATTCTGAATTAAAAGATTTTTTTGAAATAGATGTAACCTGTTCCCGCTATTTCTGTCCTGATCGTGAGCCAGTGCAAAGCCTGGAGAGGATCAGCCCTCTGTGGTGACCGCTGCCCTGGGTAATCAGAGGGGAGTCAGACCTGCACCTCATTGCTGAGTGACCCCTGCCAGAACCAGAAAAGGCACAAATGGCCAGAAAGGTCAGAAAGGCCGAACACGCAAAGCCAACAGCAATGAGATCTCGCCGAGAGAGGGCCCAAAGTCCCCTCTGATTCAAAGTGCCAGAGCTGGTGAAGGGGCCAGGCTTCTCCTGATTTTGACCTTCCTCTGCCTTGCAGCTTTCCTGGGAATCCCTCCAGGATTGAGGCTGGCTCCATCAGCGGCGGCCCCACCAGACAACAGCCCTTTCCGTGGCACCTGTGTACAATCCAGACAGGCCCACCAGCATTCATGCTTTCCACACACATGCACATTCCACACCCACCCAAAAGGGGGTCTTTCAACATTCCCAGAGTTCAGCGCACATGGCAACCACACCTATTATAGTTTAGCAGAGCTGAAAACCTGGAAACAAAACAAAACAAAACCGTGGCTTTTCCTTGCTTGGAGCAGCAAGAAGAGAGGGCTGCCTCTTTCTCATGCTAAGAAGAACTTCTGCCCAGCTATCGGGGCCTTTCTTGCAAAAATTTTTATAAAAGTGCATTTTACCTGTCAGTCATAGAGTCTGAGTTGACCCATTCCACAAATGCGAGCATCTGATTTCTACAAGATCTCATTCCTCACTACCTTTCCCGGAGCAAACACATCTGCACAGAGTCTCCTACAGCTAGAATCTATAAGATTTCAGGTCTCCAAATTGATGGTAAGAAGCCAATGGTTTTCTCCTGAATGTCAGAGAACCTCAGGACTAAGAGATGTCCATTCCACTCACAGTGACAAAAAACAAGGACAGCCTTCTCTATGCAGCCCTCCCTGAGGGAGGGAGTGGGGGAGAGGAGCACAGAACACCCAAGTCAATTTCTGCTGTTGGTTCAGAAGCCATAACACAGAAAGCCATACGAAGTAGTTTGTTGTTGTTGTTTGTTGTTGGTTTTTCATATGAAGCAGTTTTTAAACTCCTTTTCTCCCCCTGCAAAGTTTTGCACAAACTCCTAAGCAGTTAAAATTAGCTTTTACGGGATGAAATCACAGCTGCAGGGAGAAGCTGTCTCCTCCCCAGTGGGGAATGCAGAAGTGGGGCAAAACGTAGGCTGCAGAGTGGGGTTTCATAACCGCCCTCTCCTTCCTCTGCTGGGCATGAGCGAGAATGCTCCAGGACTCCCTGTCCTTGCTCAGGGAGCCTCTAGTCCACATTCTGCAGCATCTCCATTTACCCCGTGCTCTGCGTCCTCTCTCCCCACATGGTGCCCGGAGCCAGTGTCCCCGTCTCCCCCTGCGTAAAGGGACTAGTGCAGCGCCTTCTGAGACAGAAGAGTCAGCTGCGGTCGCAAGGAACTAGGAAGCAGAGGGGAGCTGGGAAGGGTCTCCAGAGTGGTGATCCAGACCCCTTCCCCTGCGGTGTTGACTCAACCCCCAGACTCGGGAGCTGATTAAGTCTGTCTCCTCCTCTCCTGTAGGAGAGCAACACAGGCTTCTCCCGTCCCACTTGAAGCCCCCCTGTAAGGATTTTTGGGTCCCTCTGGATCAAAGAGCAAAATCCTTATCTGGATGCTCCAAGTTTATCTCCTAATCCCGGACTCACACATTTCTCAGTCTTTTCAGCCCAGCTGCTGATTCCTATGGATATTCTTCAAATCCTGCTAATCAGCCTCGGGGCTCAGTCTGTCTCTTGCAGTAAGCCACGTGACACATAGGATGCCATCATCTTTGTTGCCATAACTGTTGGGCTTTTGTAAGCACCTCTATTAATTTTATTCTGAATGCACATGAGAGACAGATTAGTTATTATTCACACAAAAATAAAAAAATATTCTTAAGCAAATAATTATTTGGCACCAGGATCTCCCCCATCATAGCCCAGGTGCTTACCCCTGGAGCAACGTGATGAAAGCCAGATGGAAAAATCTCCAGTATAGGTGGTTAGACTCTCCAGAGGTAAGGGGTGGAGAAAAAGGGATTTTCCTTGCTTATATTCAGGAGAAAGAGGCAACTGCTTCTTTGTCCTCTCCCACGGGGGGGAGAAACACCTTTGTTGCTTGGAGACCGGACAGAAAAGATCTTGGGTTCTCCCTCTGATCTTCTGGAATATAAATACATCTCTGCAGGAGCCAGAGCGACCCTGGTGGCTCCAGTTTTTATGACCTAGAGCTGTTTCCAAGGTCATGGGCCTCATGTGCCCTTGAAATATAAACACACCTTCAGGGTTCATTAAATCTCTGTGGAGTTCGCACACTATAGAGTTGTAAATTAACTTAGCTGAGGATCCCAAGATTTCAGGAACATTTACCTAGAAAGTTCCAACTCTTAAAAGTTTCTGCTTCTCTTGTTAACGGTTTGCTCCATTGTGTCGTGGTTAGAAGCAGGACAGCTGCAGGACTCTTGTGACCCAGACGTGTGTGTTGCTCCGGGCACTTCCACGAGAAGTGTCCTTGCTCTCCTACACCTGTGTTTAGGCACTGGGCCTTGGGTTGAGGTGGCATTGGAAAGGCGGACTGCGTATAGGGTTGGTGAAGTGAGCAGCATGTTGGTGGCAGAACACTGCACAGTACTTAGGAGAGGGGTATTTCCTAAGTAAAAAGTTTTTTCTTTTTTTTTTTGGTTGGATTTTATTTATTTGAGAAAGCAACCAAGAGAGAGCAGGGTGAAGGGCAGACGGAGAAGCAGACTCGCTGCTGACCGGGGAGCCAGATGAGGGACTCAATCCCAGGACCCTGGGACCATGAATTGAGCTGAAGGCAGATGCTTAACCCATTGAGCCACCCAGGCGCCCAAGAATGTCAGTCTTAAGACTCCTAGACAGGAAGGGGTGCCTGGGTGGCTCAGTGGGTTAAGGGTCTGCCTTCAGCTCAGGTTGTGGTCCCAGGGTCTTAGGCTCAAGCCCCCCATTGGGCTCCCTGCTATGAAGAGCCTACTTCTCTGCTGATCCCCCTTCTTGTGTGCTCATATACACTCTCTCTCTCTGTGTTAAATAAAATATTAAAAAAAAGAAAAGAAAAGAAAAGAAAAAGAAAGACTCCTAAACAGGAAAAAGAGGGGACTAGAGAAGCAATAATCTAGAAAGTAGTATATTTAAAATATCTGTTGGGAGCACCAGAGTGGCTCAGTCCGTTAAGCGTCTGACTTTTTTTTTTTAATGTTACTTTTTTTTTTTTTTTTAGATTTTATTTATTTATTTGACAGACAGAGATCACAAGTAGGCAGAGAGGCGGGCAGAGAGAGAGGAGGAAGCAGGCTCCTTGCTGAGCAAAGAGCCTGATGTGGGGCTCGGGCTGGATCCCAGGACCCTGGGATCATGACCCGAGCCAAAGGCAGAGGCATCAACCCACCAAGCCACCCAGGCACCCCAAGCATCTGACTCTTGATCTCAGTTCAGGTCTTCATCTCAGGGTTGTGAGTTCAAGCCCCATCTTGGGTTTTATTAAAATAAATATACATTGGAGCCCCTTTTCTGGGCTGAAGCTTTGAATGGGGTAGGGAAGCCATGTCTATGTAGAAGGCAAAGGGTGAATGCAGCTAACTGTTACAGATGGACCCTAGCGGTTTCTGCCTAGACATACAGCATGATTTCCACCAGCACGTAACATGAGAAAATGCGTGGCTGCTTCGGGTCAGAGGTGCAGTAATGGATGGCTTGGTGTGAGGTAGCGTTCGGCAGCTCTAATCAGAGGTCTTATGACCCCACCTGTAAAAATCAGAGTCACTGATAGGAAGCAAGACCTACAGCCTCTTTCAAGATTTCTCAGGGTGGTGAACTTTCATTTCATGTCTAAGGCAGTGACCTTGTGAAAATTTGCTAAAGGCCTGCTGAGGTTCAGTCACATCTGCCCAGATGTGACATGAAGCCTACTGAGCAGAAGAAAAGGAATTCACAATCTTAAAATCGAAAAGTTTAGGTCTTTCAAGTCTCCCACAGCTTAGAAGGACTTTTCAGTAAAACTACATTGATATGAACTGTATCCCTGGATATACTTTTATCTTTTAAAAGTTAATATTTCAGGAGGCCAAAATAACCCGTAATCCACTTGAAAGCAGCTGGAGCCTAGCAGATAATCTGGGAGAAGCGAAAGAGACCATTGATGCAGAAACTCTGTGATGATTTCCAGATTGGGGCAGGTGCGGCTCCCAGGTGGGCGTGAGGGTGGCCGAGCCCTGAGCAGCCCCCAGCACCTGTGGGCATGGATAACCCTCCCTGGATTCTGGGGCAGATCCTGGTCATTATTCTGGGCCATCCGACCCCCCCCTCCATCAACAGGAACTGTGCAGATAAGGTGGCAGTTTGAGCGACCTTCGGTAAAGGCGTACGTGTGTGCGGTTGGAGAGGGGGGCCTCTCCTGGGCTCCATGCACCACCGCCCAGACCCAGCTGCAGAGGCGAACTGGCGGGGTGGGGTGGGGGTGGGGAAGTGGATCCAGGCTCTTTCGGGACCAAAGGCAACTTTTTCAACAAATGGCAAGGATTACCTCCTCCTGAAATAGATGTGGTGTTTATTCATGATTCGACTCTTTAAATGCCGAGTTAATCTAACATCGTGGACGGTGATACTGACTTATTGGCTCCAGTTCACAAGGCTTCCTTTCAGGAGAGGTTGAAAGGCATCCCGTTCTCAGGGCTGTAACTGTAGATGGCCAACGGAGGGCCAGCCCTACCGCCCTGACAGTTCTTATCTTCCCCTCTGATTTCTACGTGCAAAAAGGTAATCCTTCCTCATCCGGAGGACAATGCCTATTGTAGCCTTCCCAGGATGGGTTTCCCCAAGCCTTTAAAAATTAGCAACCCTAGGTCAAGTTTCTGCTTCTCATTCTTCTCATGGCTTATCCCAGACTTGGCATGATAATGATGAGTAAGGCAGCAGGAGCCCCGACATCTTTTCTGTGAATACCCATCATTGTGGCATCCTAGCTTCGCAGCATTTTAAGGCACTGAAATAAAAGTCCAGCTGGTAAAGAATCCAGAAGCTTTCCTGCAGCCCTTGGCAGGACAAACACTTCGCCCACAGCAGAAAATATGTGGAGGAAACCAGTGTCAAAAGCCCTTGACTAAGAAGTCTGACTGGAGATGTGTTTTGCTGCCGGTTACAGGAGACGCCCTAACAATGGCACGAACAAATGTGGGGTAGATTTGCCTCATGACAAGAAGCTTGGGGGTTGGCAGCCTGGGGCCCGCACGGTGGCTCAACTAGGTGACCAGAAACCTGGGCTTTTTACTCTCTTTCTGCTCCGCCTTCCTCAAAGAGTGGTCTTTTGACATCATGTTTGTCACCTAATGGTCACAAAATGGCTGCCTCCTCTTCGGGTTCCGTGCTGGAAGAGTCAAGAAGGAAAGGAGAAAAGATGAAGGCGGGGCTTTTCCTTGTGAGGTCTCTTCTAGCAGTGGCCCCTGCCTGCCTTATCCCAGGGACAGAAGTGATGTTGCATAACCACTGGTTTTAAGAGAGGTTGGGAAATTGAGTGATACATTTTCTGACCTCTACACTGGAGGCAGGCCATGACAAAGGCGAGTGGGAATGTGTGTTGAATGTGTCAACCTATGGTATCTGCCACCAGGTGTCACAGTAAAATAGTACTGAAGAGAACAAAACAGGGCTAGCCTAGGTTTTACCAACCTGAACGGTCGTTTGGGGAGAACGTCATGGGCAGGACTGGTGTCTGGTCACATAGGCTGTGGGGGTTGGGAAAAGAAAATTCAGTACGGCATAGTCAGTACGTGGAGGTGGAGGACTTGAGCCTGGGTCAGCCTGACCAGTTGTAGGGCTCCCTTTATTACCCTGGGCTGTTGTGCTGCTGTGCAAATGTCTGCACGGCGGCATGTCTGACTCTTCTTATGATGGCCGTGCCCAGACACCCACCAGCTTCTGAGAGTGGCATTCAGGAGGGAGACCTGGGGGGCACCTGGGTGGTTCAGTGGGCTAAACCTCTGCCTTCGGCTCAGGTCATGATCTCAGGGTCCTGGGATCGAGCCCCACATCGAGCTCTCTGCTCAGTAGGGAGACTGCTTCCCCCTCCATCTGCCTGGATGTGTCTAACTTATCTCTGTCTAACAAATAAATAAATAAAATCTTAAAAAAAAAAAAAAAAGGAGGGAGACCAGGAAGACAGTCCTAGTCCTACCAGATAGAGCCTGCCTATTGGGTTATGACTGCCTCCAACCGCCGCTCTTCCATTAGAATCAGAGCCCCTTGAAGGCAAAGACTGTGTTCTGATCCCAGTTGTATTCCCAGGAACTGACATAGAGTAGGTACTCGATAAATATTTGCCAGGTATGAAATGATTGCAGGACTGGACTGTGGTAACATCCCTGTATTAGGAGTACTAATGCTATGCCAGGGTAGTGCTCATTCAGTGTTTCATAAGGGGACCCTGTGGGAAGGAGAACTCTGGCTGATGGGCTCAGAGAACAATTCAGGGGAGAGTCAAGTCAGCATCTGAGCCAGTCTTCGTGATTCTCAAACACGGGCCTGGGGAAGTGTGCTCTAGGTGGAGGAAACAGGGACAAATTTTCCCAGATGAGAGCACAGACTATGGAGAGAAGTCACAGCCAACGGGTAACACAAGGTTTTGGAGAAAGGAGATTGCAGCCAAGTATGAATGGGAAACATCGGCTTAAATAAACTCAATTATCCATCACAGGTCTCAGAGCCTTTAACAATGCTCCTGTGACTCCAGCCAGTGTTCTCGAACACTCAGTCTCGGGACCTTTCCTTCATGGGATGAGTGCCCCACAGAACACGTTTTGGGAAACACTGATCTAGCTCACCCCCACATGTATAGACCAGGAAAACGGAGACTCAGAGAAGAGAGCTGGTTTAATCGGAGCCACAGAGCAGAACCTGGATTGGAACCGCAATCCTGTCCCTTGACATCCGGCATAATGCTCATTCGTTACGTGACGACTATGTATGCAAAGGACAGCTTCTTTATCACAGGGACCTTTTTAAAAATTTATCTATTACTCAAACAACAACGTTGGTTTGTTGTTTGGCCCCCCGATTTTGTATGGTGGTATTTCTATTCATTTCCATGACTCTGAGCTGCCAGTCCCTGGCATTGTCGTGTGTGGCCTCCGGAATCTAGGAAAAAAGTTTCATCTTCAATCAGTCCCAGGTTGGCCTCAAGGGCCAAGAAAAGGGATTCTGCACGGCCATTTTTAGGGACATGCAGGGCCGCTGCAGTTTAGACCTGTGCCTCCCTCCTCAGCTCTTCCTTGCCCCCCCAGCCCTTACACCTGGTTGGTAGGCTGAATGACACTCAAAGATGGCCACGTCCAAACCCCTGGAACCTGTGAATATGTTACCTTACATGGCAAGCAAATGGGACTGTGCAGATGTAGTTCTGTTTTGGATTTGAGGAAGGTTATCCTGGATTACCTGGGAGGGCTGATCTAATCACCGGAGCCCTTAAAAGCAGACAACTTTATCTGGCTGGAACCGAAGGGAAGCAACAGAAGGGCAAGTCGGAGAGAATCACAGCATAAAAAAGACTCCACACTGTCTTTGAAGATGAAGGGGGCGACGTGACAAATACAGGTAGCTTTAAATTGCAAGGAGAGGCTCCCTTCTGACAGCCATCAAGGGAACAGGGACTTGAGTCCTAAGTCCTACAACCACAAAGAACTGAATTCTGCCCAAAACATAAATAAGTGTGGAAGCTGACTCTCCTCCAGAGCCTCCAACGAGACCCCAGGCCATGGGCCTGGAGCAGAGGAACAAGTGATCTATAGACTGTGAGATAATAAATTTGTGTTGTTTTAAGCCATTAAATTTTTTTTTTAAAGATTTTATTTATTTATCTGACACAGAGAGAGAGATCACAAGTAGGCAGAGAGGCAGGCAGAGAGAGAGGAGGAAGCAGGCTCCCTGCCGAGCAGAGAACCCGACGTGGGGCTCGATCCCAGAACCCTGAGACCATGACCTGAGCTGAAGGCAGAGGCTTAATCCACTGAGCCATCCAGGCACCCCCAAAGCCATTAAATTTATGGTAATTAATTTTGACAGCCTTAGAAAATGGACTCCGTTGGGGTAAAGTCATTAACATATCCAGAGTGGGGGTCTGAAAGGAAGAGAGGTTAGGGCAAGGGTACCACAGAGCCTGGAGGGCTTTGGGGCCAAGGTACTGAGTTTTAGTGTTTTAAAAAAAACAGGCAGGGAGGACTCGAGGGTGGGGGTGAGGCACACCTGCGTGGCTCAGTGGGTTAAGCGTCTGTCTTAGGCTCACGTCGTGATCCTGGGGTCCTGGGATCAAGCCCCACATCAGATTCCCTGCTCAGTGGAAGTCTGCTTCTCCCTCTCCCTCTGCTGCTTCCCCCACCCCCTGCATGTGCTCTCTCCCTCAAATAAATTAAAAAAACAGGGGCGCCTGGGTGGCTCAGTGGGTTGAAGCCTCTGCCTTCGGCTCGGGTCATGATCCCAGGGGGATCGAGCCTCGCATCACGCTCTCTGCTCAGCGGGGAGCCTGCTTCCTCTTCTCTCTCTGCCTGCCTCTCTGCCTACATGTGATCTCTATCTGATAAATAAAAATCTTTAAAAAAATAAACTAAGAAACAAAACAAAACAAAGCCAGCTGTTTTGAGTCATGTGCACCCTTCCCTCCCGGCCAGGTGTCCCCATAGCTCTACCCACAATGAGAGTGTGGTGGTCGGGGGGAAGGCTGCTAGAGGCCAAAGGGCTCCCCGAAGTAGGGCCACTTCTGTGTCTTTTCTACATCCTACGTTCTGACAACTGAATCATGGCGGTCCCTGTCATAAAGGCCCAAAGCCTCTGCAATTCGGCTGATAGTGGTTATTCGTGACTATATCCCTCGAAAAGAAAGGGGCGACTAATTTACTACCCCTGACAGGGCGAAGTGTGGTTATTACCGTGGTGTTGGAACAGCTCAGGCTCCTGAGCGAAGCCTTTTCAACCGAGGACATGTCCCAGAAGGGGAGGTGTGTGTCTAGGGGTTCAAAATAAACATCACTATGTTTGAGAAAGAATTCCAGCTTCCCTGGGTGATAACCCAACTACCCTCAGATCTAGAGCCAGTCTCTGCTGCGTCTTTGGAAGTCTTTTGTTTCTAAATGCCAGGGAAAGTGTTTGCATGCTTTTATTTTACTAAAATAAAAGGGAGACACGGAGAGGGGCTTGGTTTTGCTGGCCTGAAACCTCTCTTTTTGTTCCAATTTTGTTTGATTTTCTGAACCTATTTAAGGTTATAACACAATAGATCTAACTATTTCAAGCCAGGGAGATTTCTGCACAGCATCTTATCTCTGATGAGATACACATTGCGACAAAATACTTGCATTTTTAAAAATGCAGGATTAATTTTAATGTTAAAGGAATCTGGAAATTCTGTCTTGGATAAAAGTGCAGTTTAAAAATCAGAGAAGCTTCTTGGATTACTTAGAACAAAACATCCTTTTATTTATTTATTTATTTTTAAAATTTAAACTTGAGTGGATCTGCAGGTTGTTTTATTCATGCTCTATTGTCATCTCTAATGCACGTAGAAGATACCTTTCTCACAGTGTGATTCAGTACGGGCGCCGAAAAAAGACGGTCTCAGGTTTCGTGTGTGCAGGTAATTAGCTGAGTTTGAGCTGCTTAGTTAAACTGTTTGAAGGTCAACAATGCATGAATTTCTGGCAGACTGTCTAGCACGGAGTCCATAAATTTGTATGGGGACTCAACATTTTTAGAGTAGAGAGAATTTTGTGTCTTGAATATGAAATAAGTAATGTTGGGGTTCTTTTTGCCTGGAATTTAATTTTTATGGACACAAAAAAGTTCTGATGTGTTTTCCAAATTTGCAAAAAAAGTCTTCTGTTTTGCATATTTGGTAGCACAGTCTCTTAGGAACTTTGAAATCACATTCAAGTACCCCAAATTAAAATGTCAGAATTTAGATTCCTCACAGAGACCCTCTTGGAATTTGTGTAAGTGTCTTAAAAACGTAAGATAAGTGTTAACATTGCATGGTATTTAATTTTTTTCCTCTAAAGGTAGAGGTTTTTTGTGTTTTTTTTTTTAATTTAATTTATTTATTTAACAGACAGAAATCACAAGTAGACAGAGAGGCAGGCAGAGAGAGAGAGGAAGGGAAGCAGGCTCCCTGCTGAGCAGAGAGCCTGACTCCAGTCATCCCAGGACCCTGGGATCATGACCCGAGCTTAAGGCAGAGGCCCAGTCCACTGAGCCACCCAGGCACCCCACGGTACAGTTTTTATATACAACTTTAACTGAGTCCTTGAAATTTAACTAGAGCATTGAGGTATCAAAAGAAACTCTGTTTGGATAAAGATCATTTTTTCTTCGAAAGTTTTCTCAGTGGACAAAGCAAACACAGGATTGGGCCAAGCAGAATGCCTCTTGATTTGGGTTCTGCCTTTCTCCCCAGGGGCCTGGGATCGTGTGCTTTCTCTGCCTCTGACTCTTTCTTCCAAAATGGTCAAGTTAGCAAACCTCACCCTCAGCTGTCTGATAACCTCTCAAGATGGGGAGCGAGTGTGTCGTTTGACCCCGGGTATTGTTCCCCTTGCGCTAGACCTTCCCTCGCGATGCTGGGACCGACCGCTGTACTGCTTCTGTTGGCTTGTGCTCCCCATCCCACTACCCCGGGAAAATAACCTCACTGGGCCAGCTACTGTGCTGACACCAGTGCGCCCATTTATCAGAGGGCAAAGTTTAGGCTCGTGTAAGGTTACCAAAGCTTCCAACTGGTGATCTGTAACTGGCGGATTTAGGAGTCCAGTGGCCCCGGTAGAAGATTTCTCTAGTGCCACAGATCTGGGGGACAGTGTGCTTGGTCTACTCCAGCTGCCTTCCGGGGGTCTGGTGCAAGGCAGTCCAGCTGTGTCCATATTTGTCATGAACATATCTCTTTATCAAGAGATATCAAGATATTTGACCCCGGGGTAGGAGTATTTACATCTCAGTATTGGGCCAGGAAATGGCTCTTTTAGCCACTTTTCTTTGCTGATAGGAAACGGTCAAGATAGGGTATTCTTCTAGAGGCCTCCAGCGGGGGTGTATGGAGGAGGTCTTTGTGTCCTTGACAAAGAAACCACCACCTTTTCCTCAGAGTCGTGAGGAGGACTTTATTGACACTGGGCTGTTGGTGGGCTCCTGTCACCAGCTCAGGAGCAAGCCACACTTTTAGAGTTCTGCTCCTATCAGCCAGGGGCTCTCTGGGCCACTGTTATAAGGCACAGGGACAGGGATTGATCGCCCAGGATTATATGAATTTATAGCTTCACACAGGAGTCTGGTTCTTGTCACAGTTGTAGGATCTCGAGCTAGAAGAGGTCTGCTCTAGACTTGACTGGGGGTCAACAATCTTTGACAATTCAGAACTCCACGCTTCTACTTGCTGATTGGGGATCTATATACTACATACATTGAATTTGCCTTGCGCTGTTTTTTATTCTTCTCCCCAAAAGTGGGCTTTTAAAGAAAAATGGTTTTAAAACTCATCATAGAGGGGTGCCTGGGTGGCTCAGTGGGTTAAGCCTCTGCCTTCGGCTCAGGTCATGATCTTAGGGTCCTGGGATCGAGCCCCGCATCGGGCTCTCTGCTCAGCAGGGGACCTGCCTCCCCTCTCCCTTTGCCTGCCTCTCTGCCTACTTGTGATCTCTCTCTCTCTCTGCCAAATAAATAAATAAAATCTTAAAAAAAAACCTCATCAGAATTTGGAAACTCAAAAAAAAAAAAAAAAAAAAGTAAATACCCACCAGATCCTTTGAGAGTACAGCAAGGTAAGCAACAAAAATCTTTACAGAAAAGGTGGCATGAAATGTAGTAGGCGCCAATATATACAGTCGGACTTTGTTGGTATTTCCATCAAACCAGTCTTTCTGCACAAATGCTTTTCCCATTTCTACAGCACCCAAGAGTCCAAGACTGTGTAAACAGAGAGAACATTGTTGTGAACTGTTTGCTCAGGCATGCAGCCTCTCCTGGCCTCCCAACCCCTCTACAGGTCAAAGGTCAAAAGTCAACAGCAGGCCCGGGCTTAAGGGTCCTCTTCAATTACTCCACAGTAATGGAGGATAAAGCCAAAGGACTGGCTTTCCCTTACTGAGAAATCTGGTTACATCTATAAATGGGATCTTCTACACAGAAAGTTAATTTTTGGTGGAAAACTCTATTAAGGGCTATTGCGTTCCAAAAATCAAAGGGCAAAAGTAACCGAGACAAAAAAAAAAAAAAAAAGATGGCTAGAGTGTGAACATGATTCCTGAGTCTATCACGGAAGTTCCCCATCAGGGTTCGTTCAGCTCTCTTGCACAAAAGAACCCTTGATGATTTACGCACCTGAAGAGGTCTCTTAGCAACGGCTGGGAAGGAAATGTACTGAGAAACTTGCTCTAGGCTTTGTTTAGAGGGAATGCCAAACCGGAGGTTAAATGCAATTTAACACGTTCTCTAAAATACAGTGGACATGTTATTGTATTAATTTTAAGGAGCAGAAAAAGGCAATTTGGCTTCCTACTTGATTGTAGGTTTGTTTGCTCTTAAAATACTCATTCCCACACCGTGGTAGGAATTATGAATAACATTTCTGGGAGTGTTTTTGGATTTGGCAAGCAGTGTCAGGATTCTTTAAAAGAACTTGTTTGGGATTTTTAAAATGTAAGAAAAAACTTCTGTTGCTCATATTTCTGCTTGTTAAAAGTAGTGCTTTCTGAACAATCTATTTTCAGCTTTTATTTCGAATTGACTTTAAGATATATGGGAGATTGCAAAGAAATGTACAGGGATATCCCACGCATCCCTCCCACCAGACCTATGAAAAATCTGTTTTGACTATTTTTCCTATGAAAGGAGGAAATAAGCTTAAGAGTTGAGCTAAAAACTGGGCTGCTTCAGGTCCAGCCCAAAGGCACAGTGAAGACTTGAGTACTAGACCCATCCTCGGTGTAGCCTTCTTGTTCCATTTGCCCCAAAATGGGCGGCTACCGGCAGGGGGCGCGGCAGGCAGGGATGTCAGACGCTGACACTCTAGCCACTTCTCCCTTCCTTTAAATTCTTCCTCCTTACTCCATCGCAAAGTTCAAAGTGACTGCGTTTAGGGTAGGGGTGTATTGAGGTTGTGTAGTTGAACACCGAAAACCTTTTTAGGTTTTGCCCTATGCTTCGCCGGGACTCTAACCCTTATCCCTCTAGGAGAGAACTTTCTCCACCCTCTTTGAATTAAGGACTTTTAATCCACTTGAAGGTGGGGGAAGGAGAGGAGGTAATTCAAGATCACACAGAAGAAAAAAGTCACTTATTAGATTGTTTTGGGAGACGAGGAAGAAGGTTATAAAAGTTTAAAGTCACTTATTTCAAATTAAGCACATAGAGTTATGTTAAAGAAGCACGGAACTATTTGAAATTGTACTTTTTCTGGTTGAGGAGGGAGGTGAAAGAGAAGAAAGTAAATCCCAGATGTGGATGGAAAAAAGAAAGGCAAAGAGGGGCTGAAGAGAGGCAGAGGCTTATTACCCTTAGCTTAGAGGTAGACTTTCTAGAAGGATTTTGAGGTTTAGCTCAGCTAATGTCTCACTTGGACACTAAGCTTCATAATCCCATCTCTCATCACTGCCCTTTGAAATATTGATTAGCCATTCAGCCTAGCTTCTCAGAATGCTGCAGGTATCCTGGTGTCCATCCAGTGGAATAGCCACAAGCACACAAGAGGAGATCCTAACCTCCGTGGCAGACAGCAGCTCTGGCCTGTGTTGTAACCTTCCAGCTCAGAGATGCCCCCGCCTGCCAGATACAGAAGCTTAATTAAGCACACAGGGAAACAGACCAGTGTTATGTATAGCAAACTGCTTCTCAGTTTCCTTATGGAAGTCCTCTATCTTCATCTGATACAATAAATACTCTGGGCCACTCACCAGCTCTGGCTACAACCCTTCACACCTTGCCAGTCCTCACCACTTTCCTTCCCCCTCAATTAGTAAAATGTATTGGCTTTGCTGTCACTGGGCAAGTCACCTGCACAGTATAACCAAGTTTTCTCAATTCTTTGACTTCCCTTTGGCTACTCTTGACTCCCCATGCAGCCCCAGGGCCATGTTTGTTTGTTGAATGGTTAGCTACTTTAACACTGTGATTATCAACACCCTCACCCTCTTACCATTCCCAAGCAGACCTCACCTGGGAAGTTGTTAGAAACACAGAATCATGGACCCTCCTTCGGACCTTCTGAATCAGAATCCGCACATTAGCACTCCCTCCCCCACCCCACCCCAGTGATTCCCTTATCACATTAAAGTTTCAGAAGCACCTGGCCTCCCTGGCTCTTACCCTTTTCATTCCAGATTGTCACCTGCCACCAACCACATTCCACACTTCAATCATCTTGAGACTCAGGGCTCCTTCATAATCCTTGTATTCATATATTTTTTGAAATTTAGTACACTCCAAGAATGGCTCTTCAACCCCCCTTTCCACTCTTCAGCTCCTCACTTCTGTTTTTTTCTCCTCCCATTCCTATCCTCTCCCTCCCTGCCTTAACTTTGCAGAGATCGAGGACCTTGCTGTGCTCACGTGTATTTTTTTCTATGCTTTGGTGGATTCCTGGTCTTCTACCCTCCTCTACTCTTTTCTCAGGTCCAGGTGAATTCATATCTTCCTTCCTTCCTCCTTTTTTTTTTTAGATTTTATTTATTTATTTGACGGAGAGAGAGATCACAAGTAGGCAAAGAGGCAGGCAGGGGGAGAGGGGGGAAGAAGTCTCCCTGCTGAGCAGAGAGCCCGATGTGGGGCTCGGTCCCAGGACCCTGAGACTATGACCTGAGCCGAAGGCAGAGGCTCAACCCACTGAGCCACCCAGGTGCCCCATCTTCCTTATTTCTAAGGCAGTTCTTCTACCTGTGCCTTTTGCACATTTTCCTATTCCTTGTCCTACAGGATCTTGCTGTCTTACTGGTCTTCTCTCTCTCCTGGAAACAGGTACGTTATTTCCTTGAAGACTTTTCTTTTGGATGCAAATGTGCAGAGCTCTTCCTTTAAGAAAATCACAATGTACACACAGTTAGGACGCCTGGGTGGCTCAGTTGGTTAAGCAGCTGCCTTCGGCTCGGGTCATGATCCCGGCGTCCTGGGATCGAGTCCCACATCGGGCTCCTTGCTCGGCAGGGAGCCTGCTTCTCCCTCTGCCTCTGCCTGCCTCTCTGTCTGCCTGTGCTCGCTCTCTCTTCCTCTCTCTCTGACAAATAAATAAATAAAATCTTTAAAAAAACAAAACAAAAAAAAAACCACGTTCACATTCACTTGTTCCTACTCCCTTCTGGTTTGTGTTCTGTTTCTCCTCTTTCAGAATCCGATTTTTCCAACAAATGGTATAGAACAGTGGTTTATAATTGGGGCAGTTTTGCCTCCATCCCCCCATCCCTTCTGGGGACGTTTGGCGATGTCTGGAAACTTGTTTGGTTGCTGCAACTGGGGGAGATGCTACCGGCATCTAGAAGTGGCAGAGACCAAGAACCCTACTAAACACGCTGCAATGCACTCGACGGCTCTGCACAACAAAGAATTATCTGGCTCGGCAAACCGTCTTGGTTTGCCTTTGATTTTCTTGGTTATCACACGGAAAATCCTATGTCCCAGGGAACCCCTCAGTCCTGAGCATACTGAGATGACTGGTCACTTTATATCTGGCCCCCAATGTCAGAAGTGCCAAAGTTAAGAAGCCCTGCTCTGGAAGGAGGATCCATTAGCCTTACCTTTTCCCTCACTTAACTCCCTTCCCTTCAGCCTGACATTTAGTTTCTGTGTTCTTTTCTATGAAAACAGTTCTCTTGAAAGACGCCAGTGGTCACCTTTCAGTGAAGAAAGACAATGACTGGGGCACCTGGGTGGCTCAGTGGGTTAAAGCCTCTGCCTTCAGCTTGGGTCATGATCCCAGGGTCCTGGGATCGAGTCCCTATCAGGCTCCCTGCTCAGTAGGGAGCCTGCTTCTCCCTCTGTCTGTCACTCTCCCTGCTTGTGCTCTCTCTCTCTCTCTCTGACAAATAAAATCTTAAAAAAAAAAAAAAACAATGGCCCTTTTCCTCCTCCCTCCACCTTTCTGATCCCTTTTAAGCATTTTGACACTGTTGTTTTACTGTCATTTCAGAGCCTCTTTTTCTCACACTTTTGGTTCTCTCCCTCCTACACCCATTATTGGGCCTTCTTGCTTTTGTGGGTCCCTATTTCTACTGTTTCTTAACTGTAGGTAGCCTCGCAGTTCACTGTTTCTTGGCTGTCTTCCTATATCTCCTACTGAAGAACTTATGCCCTCCTCAGCTTCAGATCTTCTCTGTTTTAGTTGATTCTCAAATCTCTTTCCTGAGTCCTAGTCTTTCATTTCCAAGTAATTGAGTGATTCCCTTGGATGCTCAGCAGAATCTTAAACTCTAACATGAGTAACAGCAGGTTAAGAACATTTATTTAAGATGTTGGCAAGGAGGAGGCACCTGGGGGCTCAGTCCTTAAGCATCTGCCTTCCGCTCAAGTACAGATCCCAGAGTCCTGGGATCTAGTCTCATGTCAGGCTCCCTGCTCAGTAGGAAGCCTGCTTCTCCCTCTCCCACTCCCCCTGCTTGTGTTCCCTCTCTAGCTGTCACTCTGTCAAATAAGTAAATAAAAGTCTTAAAAAAAAAGACATTGGCAAGGAGGAAAGACAATACAGTCTAGCTTACATTTCTTTTCTTTTCTTTTTTTTTTTTTAAAGATTTTTTTTATTTATTTGACAGACAGAGATCACAAGTAGGCGGAGAGGCAGGCAGAGAGAAAGGAGGAAACAGGCTCCCCGCTGAGCAGAGAGCCTGATGCAGGGCTCTATCCCAGGACCCTGAGACCATGACCTGAGCTGAAGGCAGAGGCTTTAACCCACTGAGCCACCCAGGCTCCCCCTAGCTTACATTTCTGATCCGTCTTCAACTTTGGTGTGATAATAACTCTTAAACTCTATCCAACCAGGATAACTCTATTCGTGCTTTTATATACCTTGTGCTTTCTTCTTTTCATGGTTTTGCTCTGTGTCTTCGTGCTTTTGGAAAAATTTTTTGACCTTTCCTTCTTCAAATCTTCCTAATCATTCCAACCAGGAAAATGTGGAATGGGGCACCTGGGTTAAGCCTCTGCCTTCCGCTCAGGTCATGATCTCAGGGTCTTGGGATTGAGCCCCTCATTGGGCTCTCTGCTCAGCAGGGAGCCTGCTTCTCCCTCTCTCTCTCTCTGCCTGCCTCTCTGTCAAATAAATAAATAAATAAAATCTTTTTAAAAATATGGAATGATGAAAATGCTGGATTAGGAGTCAGAAGACCTGTTTTTGTCACTTCACTTGCTTTCTGACCTTGGGACAATTACTTGAGCTTTCTATGGATTGTGTGTGTGTGTGTCTGTGTGTGTGTCTTAAGATTTTATTTATTTGACAGAGAGAGAGATAGCAAGAGAGGGAACACAAGCAGGGGGAATAGGAGAGAGAGAGAGGGAGATGCAGGCTTTTTGCTGAGCAAGGAGCCCAATGCAGGGCTCCATGCTAGGACCGCGGGACCATGACCTGAGCCAAAGGAACCCACTTAACCAACCGAGTCACCCAGGCACCCCTATGGCTTTCTTTATTTTAAGTAAAGAAATGGGAATTCCATCCCTGCCTGCCTCAGAAATCTAATATGATTTTTAAAAAGTGCTTCGAAATGTATGAATTACCATGTAAGCATTGTCTGACCTAAACCCTGATAGCACTTTGTGACTTTCATCTGGAAATTTACTACCTCTTGCATGTAAAGTACTGGCAAATTCTACAAACTTCTTAAAAATTAGGGGGCACAATCTGAGGGGTTTGAAGTGGTGGGGGGGTGGGAGGTTGGGGTACCAGGTGGTGGGTATTATAGAGGGCACGGATTGCATGGAGTACTGGGTGTGGTGAAAAAATAATGAATACTGTTTTTCTTTTTTTTTTTTTTTTTTTTTAAAGATTTTATTTATTTATTTGAGAGAGAGAGACAGTGAGAGAGAGCATGAGCGAGGAGAAGGTCAGAGAGCGAAGCAGACTCCCCATGGAGCTGGGAGCCCGATGTGGGACTCGATCCCGGGACTCCAGGATCACGCCCTGAGCCGAAGGCAGTCGTCCAACCAACTGCGCCACCCAGGCGTCCCTGAATACTGTTTTTCTAAAAATAAATAAATTGGAAAAAAAAAACTAGGGGGCCCGAATGTAACCCTTTTTCTTCTATGCTTTCTACCATTGTTCCTATTATCAGATTGGGAGGAAGAACCGATGAGAAAAATAGCAATGCCACATGCCATTCAGTTTTTATTGTTGGTTCACTAATCCCAAATAGTTTTTACTATAAATGTTATCACCTTTCCTTTTTTTTTTTCTTTTAACCTCCAATTTAGGTGATGTCTTCCCCGTACAAATGAATCCAATAGCTCAATCTCAGTTTGTACCTTTGGCTGAAGTTCTTTGCTGTGCTGTGTCTGATCTGAATGCTGCCCAGACCGTGGTGACCCAGGAATCCCTGTTGGAGCATTTGAAGCAACACTACCCAGGTAGCGTGACCAGTTTTCTCTATTAGTTCCTGGCCTGCTTTCTGTTTATAAATCCTTTTAGGGCGCCTGGGTGGCTCAGTGGGTTGGGCCGCTGCCTTCGGCTCGGGTCATGGTCTCGGGGTCCTGGGATCAAGTCCCGCATCGGGCTTTCTGCTCGGCAGGAGGCCTGCTTCCCTTTCTCTCTCTGCCTGCCTCTCTGTCTGCTTGTGATCTCTGTCTGTCAAATAAATAAATAAATAAATAAAAAATCTTTATAAATCCTCTTAAATAAACTGGGAGATAGCCACTTTTTTTTTCTCTAGTGTAGAACCTTGTATTAGAGCCCTGCTGGGAGAAGGCCTGCATCAATGAATTTGATAAGGGCATTTCTTTTACTTTCCAGATGAACTTTTGCAAAAACAACGCCTATGGCCATAAACAAATCATACCGTAGAAAGGAATACAAAGCAAAAAAAGAAAAAAAAAATTCCTCTTCTTCCCCACCATCCCCTTCTTCCACTGCCACTTCCCAGAGGTGACAGCTTCTACTGTTTATCTTTTCCTGCGTATACTTTCCTAAGAGGTATTTGAGCATATGTATTTTTTTTAAAATAACATACATTGGCTCCTTCTTTACATTCTGTCTGTACCTTGCCTAAGTTCAAAAAATATTTTGGTGGGGCGCCTGGGTGGCTCGGTGGTTTGAGCCTCTGTCTTCGGCTTGGGTCATGGTCTCGGGGTTTTGGGATCGAGCCCAGCATTGGGCTCTCCGCTCGACGGAAGCCTGCTTCCCCCTTTCTCTCCGCCTGCCTCTCTGCCTACTTCTGATTTCTGTCTGTCAAATAAATAAATAAAGTCTTTTAAAAAAATTTTTTTTGGTGGGGGCGCCTGGGTGCCTAGTTGCTTAAGCGCCCAACTCTTGATTTTGGCTCAGGTCATGATCTCAGGGTTGCGAGATGGAGCCCTGAGTTGAGCCCTGCATCAGGCTCTAAGCTCAGTGGGAGGTCTACTTGAGATTCTCTCTCTCTCCCTCTGCTCCTCCCACCCACCTCGTGCACACGCACTCTCAAATAAATAAATCTTTTTTTAAATTAACATATAACATGTTATTTGCCCCAGGGGTACAGGACTGTGAATCATCAGGCTTACACAATTCACAGTACTCAGCATAACACATACCTTCCCCAATGTCCATAAACCAGCCATCCTATCCTTCCCACCCCATCCCCCAGCAACCCTCAGTTTGTTTCCTGAGATTAAGAGTCTCTTATGGTTTGTCTCCTTCCCCAGTTCTATCTTATTTCATTTTTTCCCTCCCTATTCCCAGACCCAATAAATAAATCTTTATTATTTTTTTAAGATTTTATTTATTTATTTGACAGAGAGATCACAAGGCAGAGAGGCAGGCAGAGAGACAGGGGGAAGCAGGCTCCCCACCGAGCAGAGAGCCCAATGCAAGGCTCCATCCCAGGACCCTGAGATCAGGACCTGGGCCGAAGGCAGAGGCTCAACCCACTGAGCCACCCAGGTGCCCCCCAATAAATAAATCTTTTTAAAAATTTCAGAGATCTTTCTGTATTATATACTGATTTATTTCCATCTTCTCACAGCTGTGTGATATCCAAAATGCATGGATATAGAAGAGTATTTTTAATTTTCCCATTATAAAATTGATATGCTTATTGTAGAAAAATCAAGAAAATGTAGAATAGTAACCACTTATAGTATCACAATCCAAAGGAAATGTTGATATATTGAGGTATTTTCTTCCGGTGTTATACAAACATGTTTCACAATATAAATACAATTTTGAAACCTGCTATTTGGGACTGATGCACTGCCTACTGTGCTAAGGAGGCATCTTTGAACCCTGCTATTTAGAAAAGGAAATTTCTTTTAAAAATTGCTACCTTCCTACTTTTAAAAACTATCATAATACAGGTATTAGGTAGTTCGCCCCCATCCTGGCATAGACTGGTTTTCATTTTCTCTTTAGATTCTTAAGATTTAAGCAATGAAGCTGCGATTTTTAAAAACTCCTGTGTTTGCTTCCAAGAATGCTGTCTTGAAGTCAAAATTTAAATTCATGATGGGGTTATGTAATTTGCTGTGTGTATTCGAGGGAACTCAGATTTTTTTTTTCTCTACTTAACCATTAAGTTAGCCCTGTCTTTGTGTGGACCAAATTATATTCCTGTTACTCAGTTAAATTGTGACTATTATGAATGCTTCTTCGGCAATGCAATTACATTTATTAATTGTGTTATAGTTAGCTGTGGGTTCATCAAGCAGATGTGTGGTCATTTCTGCATTACTGATTTCACTCATTAAAATATTTTTTAATGCCAAACCTATCAGTATAACGAAATGCTTGTTTGTTTTAGGCATTGCAATTCCATCTCAGGATATTCTCTATACCACCCTGGGAACCCTGATTAAAGAAAGGAAAATTTATCACACTGGAGAGGGATACTTCATAGTCACTCCTCAGACTTACTTCATCACAAATACAACCCCCCACAAAAATAACAGAGACCTATCCGATGAAAGTCAGCGGCCGGCTTGCATTACCTACCTGGTGGGCGTGGCCAGCTGTGCAGAATCAGCCAAAGAAAACGCTGCCCCCATTTCCCATTGTCAGTCTTGCAGGTGTTTCCCTGATCCCTGCGCTCAGGATGTAGAGGCAATACCGGAGGCTGTGGAAACGGCTAGAAGAGGCCAGAAAGGTCTTCAGGAATCCAGACCTTTGGTACGGAATCGAGCAGTTTCAGTGTCTGGGGATAATAACATCAGTGAAAGCGCCAAACCGTTACCAGACACAAAAGACAGAGAAAAAGGCAAGAAGTTTGGCTTCAGCCTCTTCTGGCGTAGTATATCCAGGAAGGAGAAGTCCAGAACAGAACACAGCAGTTTCTCTGCCCAGTTCCCACCAGAAGAATGGCCTGTTCGAGATGAAGATGACTTGGACAATATCCCTCGAGACGTCGAACATGAGATTATCAGAAGAATTAATCCCATTCTGACCGTTGACAACTTAATCAAACATACAGTCTTAATGGAAAAATACGAAGAACAGAAACAATATAATAGCCAGGGCACTTCCACTGATAGGTTGACCACGAGGCATAAATATCCTTCAAAAGAAGGAGTTAGGAAAAGGCGGGTCCGCTGTGGGAAGCCTCGAAGGCGGGGCCATTCTCAGAGGAACAGGCACAGAGCAGGGAGCCAGGGAAGCGAGCCTCAGCCAGGAAGCATCAAACTGGAGAAACATCCCAAGATCCCTGCTGCACAGCCCAGCCCCAAAATTAACAGCCCAAATGAAGCAGGAGTTCAAACACCACCTGCTGAGAATTTATCAGTGCTGGGTTCCCATTTAATTTACAAGAAGAGAATCAGTAATCCTTTCCAGGGCTTCTCTCACCGAGGGAGTCCAATGACCAAAGTGCACAACACCCAGACCAGTGATCTGAGACCCCATCAGGCTGGACCAAAGGGAAAACCTTTCCAAAGGTCAAGGTCTTTGGATTCCTCAAGAATCTTGAAGAGTGAAGCCAAGCAGCGTCTTGCTGAACAATGTGAAGATAAACTGACGGCAGAATCCATCTGTATGAGTAACCCGATCGTCAAACCTCTCTGCGATGACTTCAGAGGTCCCCTCTTAAATTACGCTCAGTGTAGTGTTTTGCAAAACGGCGGTGAATGTTGTTCCTTCCCGGAAAGCATGTTGAGATATGATGTAAACGGTGGAAAAAACGAGGTAATCCCTGAAGTCTGGAGGAAAAGTTATTCTCACTTCGACGCATTAGGTGAGGCCGAAGAAATACAGCATGTCCTGCCATCACAAGGTTCCTCTTTAGGCCATGCCTCCCCTGCTTGTAGATTGGTTGATAAAACAATACACCAGTTCCAAAATCTTGGTCTTTTGGATTACCCAGTTCATACGAACTCTTTGAGACAACCTGAGAGTCAAGACAGAGATTTAGAAGAAATAGCAATGAGAAAGACATTTGTCCAGGAAGCAGAGACTGTGGGTCTAGAAGATGAAGGGCTTTCTGATGAAAACCAGGCCTTGGATCAGAATGAACTAGAAGATGATGATGGTGCCTGTAGTTCATTATATCTAGATGAGGAGGACTTTTCTGAGAACGATGACTTAGGTCAAATGCTGCCTGGCCACATTCAGTGTTCCTTTGCAGGGAGAAGCAAGTGGAATCATTTGGGAAGACAAAAAGTGACTGAGAGATCTATGACTGAGTACAGCAGCAAAACACACAGGTCTGAGCCTCAGGTGCTTAAAGGAAATGAATGTTACAAACCCACCAGGTTTTTCACTAACCCAGGTGAAAGCCAAGCACCTGATCTCCCTGCTGAAAGCAGTGGTCTCAGTTCAGGGACTCAGCCCAGTTTTAGCCACGAAGAGGAACACAGCGTTGCTACCTGTGTACAAGTGTCGGCCTCTGCTGATGGAAGGATATTTGGTTACTATAGCACGAGGAAAGCCGATTCTGAGACTGAAACCCTGCAAGACCCTGTTAGTGACACAGGAAAGAAACCAGCGAGCTGGGGTCAGAGTGCTCTGAATCAGGGAATGAGAAAGCAGTTCACACAAAAGGTAGAACTTTTCAACACTTCCCATATGCCAGTGTTGGCTCAGGATATCCAACATGAACACAGTCATTTGGAAGGAACAGAAAATCATAGCATGGCTGGAGATAGTGGAATAGATTCCCCACGGTAAGTGTATGTGAATGTGTTTGATTAGCCACTATTCCTCAGGAATGATTAAAATCAATGGTGTATTGAATTACCTAGTGGGAGACTCCTGAATAAACTTTTTATAGCCATGTAATTCTGCCAGTCTCCACTGAATGAATGACATCAAATTACAATGAAATCTCTTCTATAATAGGAGAGAGTTCGTTTTTAATGTGAACCAAAATTTACTCTACTACTACCAAATCTTGAATTATTTCTAAAAATAGGAAGGAGGTGCTATAAATGAAACACTTGCTCAACTGAGGGTTGGAAGTTTTCACTTGTATTTTGGGTTCTACACCCATTGAGAAAGAGCTCCCGCTACTTTCCAACAATTTTTTCCATGTGAATCTGTTTAAATAACATTGTTCAGATTATGAAAGTAATATGGTCATAATGGAATATTTGAGAAGTACTGAAAATTGTTTTAAAAGATTTATCTATTTATTTGAGAGAGAGCGCGAGAGAGCATGCACGTGCAAGCACGGGTGAGGGGCAGAGGAAGAGAAATCCTCAAACAGATTTCCCACTGAGCTTGGAGCCCAACGTGGGGCTCAAGCCCAGGACCCTGAGATCATGACCTCATCTGAACTCAAGAGTCAGATGCTTAACCGACTGAGCTACCCACACGCCCCAGAACTGAACACCTATATAATCACCCTACCATTTATTTTATTTTATTTTTAAAATATTTTATTTATTTATTTGAGAGAGCACAAGCAGGAAGGAGGGGGAGAAGCAGACTCCCCGCTTAGCAGGGAGCCCGATGTGGGACTCAATCCCAGGACCCAGGGATTATGACCTGAGCTAAAGGCAGACACTTAATTGACTGAACCACTCAGGTGCTCCCATCCTACCATTTACATATTTTTAATTTGACTTTAATTTTTAAATTTTTATTTATTTTTATTTTTCAAAAGATTTTATTTGTTTATTTATTTGACAGAGAGAGACACAGAGAGAGAGAGATCACAAGTAGGCAGGGAGGCAGGCAGAGAGAGAGGGAGAAGCAGGCTCTCTGCTGAGCAGAGACCCCGATGCGGGGATCGAACCCAGGACCCCGAGACCATGACCTGAGCCGAAGGCAGAGGCTTAACCCACTGAGCCACCCAGGCACCCCCATTTACATATTTTTAAAAAATTCTTTTATATTTGATATATTTATCTCACTTCAGTCTGAATATATTGATCTATATATTTTGTCTAAATCTTTTACCTGTACTGTATTTCCTCTTTTGCATGGTGCTTTTTTCAAATAATAGTACATTGTGAACATTCCCCTCATATTCTTAAATAGTTTTCAAAAAGTTCATCTTAAAATTAGGGTGTATAACTTTACTCTTAAAAAAAATATTTAATTAATTTATTTATTTGAGACAGAGAGTGAGAGAGAACACAAGCAGGGGAGAAGGAGAGGGAGAAGCAGACTCCCCACTGAGCAGGGAGCCCCATGTAGCTCCCTCCCAAGACCCTGGGATCATGACCCAAGCTGAAGGCAGAAGCTTAACCAACTGAGCTACCCAGGTGTCCCTACTAGTTTTTTATTATATAAAATTATTGTGTACTTTGTTTTGAAAAATTAAGTAATGCAGAAATGTAAAAGGTAAGGGAGCCTGGGCATCTCAGTTAAGTGTCTGCCTTCAGCTTAAGTCATGGTCCCAGGGTCCCGGGATCATGGCCTGTGGCAGGCTCCCTGCTCAGTGGAGAGTCTGCTTCTCCTCCCTCAGCCCCTCCCTCAGCTGGCACACTCCCACTCTCTCTCTCTCTCTGTCTCTCTAAAATTAATTAATTAATGAATCTGTGAAATTAAAAGTAAAATTGGAAGTCTTCATCCCTCAACCTTTGCCATTGCCATTCTATTGAGGTGACCTACACATTGTTTACAGTTTGGTTTGCTTATTTATTTATTTATTTATTTTAAGATATTTTATTTGGGGTGCCGGGGTGGCTCAGTGGTTTAAGCCTCTGCCTTCATCTCAGGTCACGGTCTCAAGGTCCTGGGGTCGAGTCCCATATCGGGCTCTCTGCTCAGCAGGGAGACTGCTTCCCCCACCCCCTACCTGCCTCTCTGCCTACTTGCGATCTCTTTCTCTCTGTCAAATAAATAAATAAAACCTTTAAAATAAAATAAGATATTTTATTTTATTTATTTGAAGAGAGACTGCAAGAGAGATACCATGAGCAGGGGGAGTGGTAGAGGAAGAGGAAGAAGCAGAGTTCTCACTGAAGAGTGAGCCTGACATGGGACTTTGTCCCAGGACCCTGGGATCATTACCTGAGTCAAAGGCAGATGCTTAACTGACTGAGCCACCCAGGTGTCCCTGGAGGTCTGCATTTTTTTTTTCAGGCAGAGAGAGAGTGAGTATAAGCAGGGGAATGGCAGGCAGAGGGAGAAGCAGGTTCCCTGAGCAAGGAGCCCAATGTGGAGCAGATCCTAGGACTTTAGGATCATGACCTGAGCCAAAGGCAGCCACTTAACCAGCTGAGCCACCCAGGTTTCTCCTGGAGGTCTGCATTTTAATAAAAACATATCTTCAGGGGTCCCTGGGTGGCTCAGTGGGTTAAAGCCTCTGCCTTCAGCTCAGGTCATGATCCCAGGGTCCTGGGATTGAGCCCCGCATCGGGCTCTCTGCTCTGCCAGAAGCCTGCTTCCTCCCCGCTCTCTCTGCCTGTCTCTCTGCCTACTTGTAATCTCTGTCTGTCAAATAAATAAATAAAAGTATTTAAAAACAACAACAAAAAAAACAAAAAAACATATCTTCAATTCTTTATTAGGGAACAGATATTTCCTGCTTGAGACAATTGTTTAGTTCATATCAAAGCTTTAAAGTACCAAATTAGGACATATTGTCTCCAAAGTAAACAATGGTTGTGTAAATGAACAAGCTGTGGGTTCCCTTTCTCTCTGTCAACAGCAGAAATAAAAACCAAAATCAAACCCAAAACAGATAAGGGAAATTACTCATTGACATGCACCTGAGAATTTAGATTTGTGAAATCTTGAGAAAAACTTTTTTCTTTTTTTTAGAAAAGATTTTATTTATTATTTGATAGAAAGAGAGAGGGAACACAAGCAGAGGGAGTGGGAGAGGGAGAAGCAGGCTTCCCGCTGAGCAGGGAGCCCAATTCGGGGCTCGATCCAAAGACCCTGGGATCATAACCTGACCGGAAGGCAGACACCCAACAACTGAGCCACCCAGGTGCCCCTAATTTCTTTTCTTTTCTTTTTTTTAACATTTTATTTATTTGAGAGAGAGACAGAGAGCATTAGTGGAGTGAGGGGCAGAGGGAAAAGCAGACTCCCCACTGAGTGGGAGCCTGATGTGGGGCTTAATCCCAGAACTCCAGGATCATGACCTGACTGAAGGCAGATGTCCAATCAACTGAGCCACCAGGTACCCCAAGAAACTTGATTTTTTTTAAAAGAGTTTTAGTTTATTTATTTGACAGATGGAGATCACAAGTAGGCAGAGAGGCAGGCAGAGAGAGAGAGAGAGAGGGGAGGAAGCAGGCTCCCTGCTGAGCAGAGAGCCCGATGTGGGGCTCGATTCCAGGACCCTGGGATCATGACCTGAGCTGAGGGCAGAGGCTTTAACCCACTGAGCCACCCAGGTGCCCCGAAATTTGATTTCTTGAAAATTGCTTTTAATATGGTTCTCTTGAAAGACTTATAAATATAATCATTAAAGACATGTAGGAGAGAAGGGAGGGAAGATAGCATTTGCACATCATCTATGTGCCCTGTTACAAGAATTAGGGAGAAAGAGATGAACAAGATGCTGCTGCTACTTATAGTAAGCTTATACCTTAGTTGAGTAGACTAACAAACCACAAATTGAACTCAAAACAGAGATGTGTCTGGCAGGCTCAGTCGGTAGAGCACATGACTGGATCTCAGGGATGTGAGCTGCATCCCCAACTGGGAGTAGAGTTTAAGGACAGAGGCGCCTTGGTCGTTTAGTTGGTTAACCGATTGCCTTCAGCTCAGGTCGTGATCCCAGAGTGCCAGATCAACCCACTACATTGGCTCCTTGCTTGGCAGGGAAACTGCTTTTCCCTCCTCCTGCTTGTGCTCTCTCTCATGTGCATTCTTTCTCTCTTAAATAAAATCTAAAAAAAAAAAAAAAAGGACAAAGCAGAAGGTCTTCACAGCTGCCAAAGAGATGTGGAATTAAGAGTGTTGAGCTGTTGGGGCGCCTGGGTGGCTCAGTGGTTAAAGCCTCTGCCTTCGGTTCAGGTCATGGTCCCAGGGTCCTGGGATCGAGCCTCACATCGGGCTCTCTGCTCAGCAGGGAGCCTGCCTCCTCCTCCTCTCTCTCTGCCTGCCTCTCTGCCTACTTGTGGTCTGTCTGTCAAATAAATAAAAATCTTTAAAAAAAAAGGGGGGGGCGCCTGGGTGGCTCAGTGGGTTAAAGCCTCTGCTTTCGGCTCAGGTCATGATCCCAGAGTCCTGGGATGGAGCCCCGAATCGGGCTCTCTGCTCAGCAGGGAACCTGCTTCCCTTCCTCTCTCTGCCTGCCTCTCTGCCTACTTGTGATCTCTCTCTGTCAAATAAATAAGCAAAATCTTTAAAAAAAAAAAAAGAGTGATGAGCTGTTTAGGGGAACACTTACTGGAGGACACATTTTTTTTTTTTAAGATTTATTTGAGAGAGAGAGAGCACTGAGGGAGAGGAGAAGCAGACTCCCTGCTGAGCAGAGAGACTGATGTGGGGCTTGATCCCAGGACTCTGAAATCATGACCTGAGCCAAAGGCAGATGCTTAACAGACTGAGCCACCCAGGCGCCCCAGGAGGACATATTTTTGAGGTATATCAATGTAACGAGCACGTGATAGAGAGGAGACAAGGTGGAAAAAGGGGGAATGTCAAAAGCAAAATGCCCAAACAGTAATGTGCCTTGGCTGAAGCAAGGCAGGTGTATTGGATAAGGGACTAACTTAGCCTACAGCTCCTTGGAAAGGAACATTGTCAATGTGAAAAACTTAATGGTTGGCTTCTCTCTCTTTCATAGGACTTCTCAAGAAAGAAACAAATTACACTTCAGTTGTATAGGAGAGGTTTTCAGGGAACATATTGTTTCTTTTTCGTCTTTTTTAAAAAAGTTTATTTATTTATTTATTTAAGTAATCTCTACACCCAACTGGGGGTTGAGCTCACAACCCTGAGATCAAGAGTTGCAGGCTCTTCCGACTGAGCCAGCTAGGCACCCTGGGAACTTACTGTTTCTGACTAGAATATAATTGATACTGGATCTGAGGAAAGATGTTCTGAAAACATGAAACTTCTTGTTAAGCAGGTGTTAAATAATTGAGGTGCTATTGTGAAGTCTTTAAAATGTAAGGAGCACTTTAGATTTTTAAAGGTTAACTTATCTAAATGTAGCTTAGTGTTAGTAAATGTAATATTGCTTCAAAGTAACAAATGAAGGTATAATGCTTTGATGAGAAATCCAGGCCCTTTTGGAAGATAATAATTGTGTTATTTTTAATACCTTAGGACACAGAGTCTGGCATCTAATAATTCAGTCGTTTTGGATGAACTCAAAAGAAGACAGAATTTTCTGCAGAACTTTGAAGGCACAAAGAACGGTCAAACACGCACATCCAATTCCTTACTACAACTAACTCCAGTCATAAATGTTTAATTCTTATTTTTCTTTGGATGCTTTTTTATAAAAATGTACAGATTAATATAGAATATTTTAATCTGCTGAGTATAGAAGAATTCTGTAAAGCGAAGCATAGGTGCTGTTAATCTCATTACACATTTTGTTATAGTTGCTGGCTCCCCCCCTTTTTTATGTTTTAAAGCTTTTTTTAAAAGCTTATTTTATTATGAATTTATTGGGAATATATAGAATTTTCTTCAATTAAAAAACCATAAAATCCTTGGTCCTTTTCCAATTAAATGTAATTAACTCAAATTTTCAGACATTCATTAGTTTCTCAAATACATAGGGTGATAATTTACTATACCTAGTAGTGAACTTCTCTACCCATACTAATAGTGAGTGCTTAGGTTAAGGTTCTCACAAGATTTCAGCACAGAAATCCAGAAAATAGTGTGTTAGGGTTATATAGATTCTTTGTTTATAACTAATGTCTTTTATCATTATCAGAAAGTATGTATATAGATGTTTTGGGTACTCTGCAACAAGATTTTTTCTATCCAATCATTGCCACCAAGGATCTTCTCTGCAACCACCTTGAACATGAACAGATGGCCCCAAATTATATTTACTGGCAGCATCTGGGTCTATTTTTCTGGTTCCTCCTCACATTTGAGGCACTCTCTATAGCATGGTGATGAGAAGTCAGGGTGTTCTCAGATTGGTGGAGATAGAAAGGAAGGAGAATGGTTGCAGAATGGTTTGTGAGAGGAGGTTCTAAATCAAAGATTTATAGAAAAGATGGAAGAGGATAATAGTTTATTTACACTTGATCTATTTCCACTAAGACTTAGATAGCTTTGCTAGAATTTTTTCTGGCTGGCCTTTTTAGACCAAGTAGTGGAATGGTCAGTTCTCTTGGGTCTGAGGAACAGAGAGCAGTCAAGACTGGTTTCAGCATATTGGGTAGATGCTAACTTATGGATGAGGGGGTTTCTTCTAAGAGGTTTCTAAGGATTGTCAGGGCCTTAGATCTCAAGCATGATTGAATAATTGGAGAGTGCCTCTTTTAATTCTCACCATCCTGGTAACAGTGAAGGCAAGTTAAAGCTCAGCACCGTGGAGAGCTGCCTCCAGGGGCTGGGTGTTGGGGGGTGCGGGGGAGGGTGTTGCAGAGGAGGGGAGATCAGATACACTGATGGGTTTTGCAGTGGTTTGGCCCACTCGCTCCTGACTGTTGACTTTTAGTGGCTCTGCACAACCTACCATGGCATCCAAGAATATCAGCTGTAGTCATAAGGACCTTTGAAATCCTGGACCAAGTACCAAGAAGGGTAATCTGTATAGCAAAGGCTCATAGGGGAGATTTTGGTTTAGGGGGTCTTTTTTTTTTTTTTAAAGATTTTATTTATTTGACAGAGATCACAAGCAGGCAGAGAGGCAGGCAGAGATAGGAGGAGGAAGCAGGCTCCCCACCGAGCAGAGGGCCAGACCAGACATGGGGCTCGATCCCAGGACCCTGGGACCATGACCTGAGCCCAAGGCAGAGGCTTTAACCCACTGAGCCACCCAGGTGCCCCGGTTCAGGGGGTCTTATAGCTCAGAATCATCATCACTGAATGAAAGTTAGAAGATTTCAGCTCATTTAAAGAACTTTTCATTAGCCAAAACTATCCATAAATGAAACAGACACTTTTAAAAAAATATTTTATTTATTTGAGAGAGAAAGAGAGCAAGCGTACAAGAGCAAGAGAAGGGAGAAAGTCAGAGGGAGAAGCAGACTCCCCATGTAGCTGGGATCCCGATGCAGTACTTGATCCTGGGACTCCAGGATCATGACCCGAGCTGAAGAAAGTCACCCGAGCTGAAGAAAGTCGCCCAACCAACTGAGCCACCCAGGTGTCCTGAAATAGACACTTTTATAAATGAATGTACTTCCCGTTATTGAGGGCATTCGGGCAGAGGCCTGGTGATCCTTTGATTGGTGTGCTGCAGAGGTATTTCCAGTACATAACAGGATAGCTGAACTAGATGATTTTGAAGATTCCTTCCAATTGTAAGGTTTTATACTTATAAAATTCAGTGAGGGTTATATATCAAATATATTTCAAGGAAAAAAAAGATTAAGTGAGGATCCTGCAAAATACTAAATTCATGCAAGAATCCTAAGTTCTTCCAGTTTTCCATTCCTGTACCTATCCTTGTCAGTCCTTGCAAAAAAGATTAACAACTCTGTCCGTTCTTTGATTTTGGACCTCGACTTTTATGGCTCTAGTCACATGTAGGGACCAATGAAATCCACCTAATTTTGCCACTAGATGCACTATGACACTCCCTAAATGTATGAAGCCTATTATGAAACCAATAAAACTTGCCTTCTACAAAACACAACATATGATTACAGATATTAAAGATGGGTATATGTGTGAATTGTTTGGGAGATTACTCCTAAAATAAGTGACTTGTATTTTTACCCCCAATATTAGTTTGTATGTGATAATATTAGTTCTTGATTTCTTGTCCCCATTGCTGTCTATTTTCTAAGTGAAAACTGTTTTCTTCAGGCAGAATGATGATCTGAATTTAGGAATCAAACAAGTTTGAATCCCAATTAAAATCATTGGGAGCTGTGTGATGGAGGAAATTTCCAAACTTCTTTTAGCTTTCTCATCTGTAAAAGGGAGATAAGAGATGATGTATCTACTTACAGAACTGTTGTAAGATCTGAGGCTAATCTACTCAAGGTGCCCAATGCAGGAGGCACCTGATATCGTTATATATGTGTATATTTTTAATGTATTTATATATTCACAAAACTTGTCTGGTAGGTTAATACATGGCCTACTATACAGGTCCCGTTTTTGTTAGATTGTAATTCCTCCACTTGAGATTCAAGTCCTTTAGGTTAAGATTATAAGAAGTTTCATTGATTCAAATCCATATTTGTCTGGGGAGGTATTGTCCCTTGGCCAACAAGTTTTCAGTTAACATCTGATGCTATAATAGGAAAAAAAATGTGTAAAGCATGGGCTTATTTTAGACATTTCATACATTCTGAGATTATCCTCTTTCTTCTGGAATCCCAGACCCCTAGGAATACTCAGAGAGTAGCTGGGTATGTTCAATATTTCAAAAATTCCAATAGAAATTGTATATTTCCTTTTCTTAACTCCTTACTAATTATAACATCGTTTCTTTGGCAGTGGCTGAAATTATACCAGCTCAGTAATACAACACCATCACAGGCTGGTGACATTGCTAAGCTACATTTGTATCTTATTTATAGATAAGGAGAATGATCACAAGTCAATTACTAAATGCAATTTAGCAGACAATGGTTTCAAAATGTCAGATCTGTGAGGGAAAAAAACCAAGGCGAGAACAGTAGTAATGCTGAAAGTTGGGGACCACTACATTTTGAGAACCCATCCTACAGCTACCTGAGGCTTTTGGGGTATACAAAAGAAAGACTACTGCCAAAATGGAGTGGGGGAGAGACACTGAGTCATGAAACAAGAAAGAGGGAAACAAACTCATGACTACTTTGTTGGCCTCTACAAGTCCTTCTCGCTTTTGAAACCTTAGAAACATAGTCATTCCCTCTTTAGGAGTAATAGCGTCCATTTCTTGGGTCATAGTGCCCTCTTTTGGGTAGCTGATGTGACTACTTTTCCAGCACTTGATTGAAAACATTTACAAAGTAATTGGCTAAAGAAAGAGTAAGACCTCTCTGCAAAGGGTAAAGTTGAAAAGCTTTTATTCCAGGGGCTCCTGGCCCACTGAATTGGTAGGGTGTGGGACTCTTAATCTTGGTGTTGTGAGTTCAAGCTCCACGTTGGGTAGAGAGATCATTTAAAAATAAAATCTTAAAAAACGTTTTTATAACTTTGAATTAGGAGCTACACATATACATAAATAAACATTTGCTAAATGTGTTCAAAGCTGTGTCTTCTCCAAGGCTTTCAAAACTTGTCAAAACCTTGAGCTAAAGATAGAAATGCAAACTGTTCTGTATATCATCTTTGCAGTACTATAATATTAGCTGCTCCTCCCAATTTCCCTGTACTATCAGAGCAGGGAAGGCATGTTTGTCCCCACATTATTGACAAAAAAGACCAGGTTTTAGAGTTGAGTTGGCCATGATCACGTGGCTAACAATGACAAAATATCCCTCCTGTTGCCTCTTTCATTTTCTCCTTACTTCTTAGTACTCTATTTCTTTTTTAAGATTTTATTTATTTGACAGACACGAGAGAGGGAACACAAGTGGGGGGAGTGGGAGAGGGAGAAGCAGGCTGCGGGGCTCAATCCCAGAATTTGGGATTATGACCTGAGCAGAAGGCAGACACTTAACGACTGAGCCACGAGGAGCCCCAACTTCTTAGTACTCTATACACTCATTCTATCCTCCAGTACCTTTTAAGCAATTTATAATTGCTCCTTAAACCATTTCCATGCCATGACATTTTAAAACAATAGTTTGATTCCTTTTGTCACATAAGATTGACATGCAGATGCAAAATGACTTTTTAAAAAAATGTCTGCTTTTCTATGGAACAAAATATCTAGCCCTGTAGGTTTGAGAATGACCAGAGAGAGGCAAGTGTGTAGTCCTCTTATTTTTATATCTTAAGGTCATAGAGTTTAAGGAGATAAAGCCAAAGGCAAGAGAAATCTTTATAGAATCTTGGAACAGAGCAATAGATAAGGCACCCCAACTCTTAAATTTTAAGAAATAAATTGTATCAGTGTCTCTGGTAAGATATTTTGGGGATTTAAGAGTCTAATAAGATTATATTTTGAATTTTTTATATTTTGAATTTTTTGTACATTGAAATTATACTACTCCTTCATGTTCTTTCCATAGATATTATTAGATACAAATCTCTTTGAGTGTTATAGAGGGAACAAATAGCAAGAAAAGTTCTACATTCCTTCATTACCATTCCCAAGTTTTCTAGTTGATATCCATGGAGAACAGGGAGTTACCCAAATTTGGTAGTACTCAAATTTTTTTGCACTAAGCCATAGCTTGAAGTAACTTATGGCTTGATTTAAGACAGCAGACAGACATTTGATTCAATGAGTTTGGGGCTTAGAAAGGCAGGGATTGTAGAGTGTACTAAATCACAGATCATTCTGAAAAACATTTAATATACTCATTAGTATTTGCATAGGGAGAATTAAACAGTCTAGTTCCTTCTATTTACACACCTGCTGTTTGACCTCCAAATGAATACCAATGTTTTAAAGGGGCTAAAAACTTACTTCATCTGTATTTGATTTTCAACCACAACATACTAAAATCTGTTCCTATTATCCCAGTTTTACAAGTGTGACATTCTTTGCCACATCCACTCCTTTTCCCTATGTACATCATACTCTCTTGTAGGGCTACAAAGACTTTACAATGGTAGAACTGGGGTGGGTGTGAGGGAATGGAAGAAAGGGATCTAGAAAAGCACAGATTGAGAGATGCATAGTAATTCTCATACTCTAGAGATTTTAGAGTGCATTTTCCCCACTATCATTAGCTAACACCCCCTTTGTTCACAGTATTGAATCCAGAAGGTAACTTTTAGAAAATCTATAGCCCTTTTGCCTTCGGGCCAATCCATAATAGTGCAGAAGTCTTGTAGCGATCATTTGTGGTTTCAGCTATTTAGGACAAATCCCCAAACTCCGTGACAATAGCAGTTCATAATTTTGCTAAGACCCAAGTTTGATGCTCAGGTTACAAGACTGGTGTCTTAGAAATTGTCAAGTGCCCCTACATCTGAATTAGGTTCTTGTTCTCCCCTCAGGAGTAGCTGGGTTGAAGATAGCATGAAGAGATTAAAGCAAAGGCTCCGAAAAGAAAGCCAACCAGCCGGGACCAGTGATGTAACAAAAGTGTAGACTAAGGAATCACCCTTTTGCATTGTCAAAAGATTTCCAGTTTTGTGTAAGGTTGTAATTTAGGAGCAGTTAATCCCCATCAATAAAATAAAATCCTTTAATTCACTGCAAACACATAATCTGTCGAAGACACTGTGGCTTTTCTCGCTATATTTCTCCAGGATTTAACTACTCATCCTAAGTTTCGTGGGATCATCTGCCCCAAAACGCTTTTCGGAAAACAAAGCTTTCAGCTTGGTGTGGTAGAGAGAGCACCCAGTTTGGATTCAGAGGAGGAGTTCTCTGGTCCCGACTGTGCCTCTAACTGAATGGTCTTCAGACATCCTTTCCTAGGGGCTTAGTTTTCCCTCCGTTGGGGAGGGGGTGTACAAAGGACCTAAAATGAACCAAGGACTAACTTCACGACTAAAAGCTAAGACCTGAAGTACAATTGTCCAGTTCCATCCTTCCCTTCAAGGCCACCTACCCACTGGAGACCCCGCGAAGCCCCTTCCCACCAGCGCCGGGCCGCCGCCCTCGCGCTAAACCGTTAGACGTTAACGCCCCACCCCGCAATGGGCGGGCCGAGGCCTGCAGCTTCCGGCGGCGAATGGCGAGGCGGCGCGTGGCCGTCCCACCCGCCTCGCCTGGTCCTGTCCACGCGCCAGCCCGCCGCGCACGAGCCCCCTCCGCCGCTATTGAGGGCCTTCCCAGCTCCAGCAGTGCATGCTGGGAAGCCCCAAAGTGTTTCCGCGGCACCCAGTATAAGCGTTCGGCGTGGGGGAGGGGGAAAAAGGGGGGAGGTGAATCACTTTATGCTAATAAATTCGCGCGTCCTTTATGGAGACTGGCCAGGGCTTTTGTCCTACCAGCCAATCACTTTAAGAACAAGGGTGGGCCAGTCGAGATCGCTCATGCTCATTGGGTGGGAGGTTGCAACGCTAAGGAAGAGTTTAAACCGAGAGTATCCGGAATTATTTTTCCCCGCCGTGCGGTGCGTGTCCCGGAAGTGACGTAGGCCTTGGCCGGGCGGCCGCCCAGCCCCCGCTTCCTTTCACGCTGCTGCCGCCCGTAGGTGGTTGTGGCCACCGAGCCCAGAAGGAGGTGGCGGCGGCAGCGAATGATGCCTGGGAAACTCCTCTGGGGGGACATTATGGAGCTGGAGGCACCCTTGGAGGAGACCGAAAGCCAGAGGAAGGAGAGGCAAAAGGTGCGCTGAGGATGGGCCGCGCCTCTTTTTGGGCTGCGCCGGCTTGGGCGGGGAGGGGACCTGTCTCCGATCTGATGGCCTGTCACAACCCGGTCGGAGCATCTCAGGGCCTCCCCTCGCGCAGCTCTTGTCCCTTTTAGGTCGCTCCGGGCTCGTTCCCATCTCCACCGTAACCTGGAGTAGGGCTGCACTAGGCTTTGGCCCGGCCTCCCGTGCTCCCTCCGCCCTTCCCGTAGGAGCCTACGAGATGAGCAGACTCAAGATCCCATCTCCGCGGAATTTGTGCTTTCTTTACTCTTTTTCCTTAAGCAGCGAGGCCTGTTTGGTTCTTGTTGGCGGTCTTAGAAGACGATTAAGAAAGATGGTTGCCTTGAATATGTGTTACTTCTCCGTCACCCTGACCCGTGAGGAAATAGATCTTAGGTTTACAAACCTCGATAGCTAGTGTTTAGAGGCTTGAGGAAAAAAGTGTCACAGCCAGCGTTCCTAGGATTTGGCTGTGATGGAGTTCGTGTGGGTTGTTTCACAAGTAGGCTTTACTGTTAGATTTTAATTCAGTCCGCAAGTATTTAATGAGCTTAATTTGAGCCACACTCTTTGCTGGCACCAAGGAGTTCAAATAAGTCCCTGCCCTCAAGGACCCGGTAGAGGGGTTGCAGGGAATTCCCATCCCCACCCTCAAAGAGACCTAGAGAGAAGAAAACAGAGCTTAGGTGGGTGAGGAAGCCGTATTTGAAGGCTTACATTTGACCAAAAAAATTAAAATATTGTGTATAGTTCTAGAGAGCAGAACCTACTTTTTCCTACCTAGTCATCAAGGTAAACTTTGGCATTCCAGCCAACCAGTTATTATTATTATTAATTTTTTTATGGTGAAATATACATAACATAAAATTTACTGTTCTAACTCTCTTAAAGTGCAAGTTTTGTAGCATTAAGTACATTCACATTGTTCTGCAGCTATCACCACCATTCATCTCTGGAACTTTTTCACCCTCCAAACTGAAACTCTGTTCCCATTAAACACCAGCTTCCCATTGCTGCCTCTCCTCAGTCCCTGGAAATTACAATTCTACTTTGTGACTATGAATTTGACCTCTCTAAATACCTTATGTAAGTGGAATCACCAAGCAGTCATAATTTTGGCTCCTCCTGAAATACCTATATCTTCTTCTGCATTCAAATCCTGTCTATGAAGGTTTAGTTTATGTGTCTATTCGAAACACTCGGGTATATACATCCAGTAATCACTTTCCCCTTTGAAGTCTTGTTCCATTGCTATCTTTACCATTTGATTGGCATCTGTTACGTGCTTCTTTGTAAAGTTAGCTCACTTTTCCCTTGTGTGTCTTCCCCAAAATGTTTCCAAAGATTCTTGAGGGAAATGGCCATGTATTTGTCCATCCTTACATATTAATACATTCTTGTAAGTTGGTGGCTTTCACGTTTTAGATATTCCAGAAGTACTTGTTGGTTTTCCTCCAACTATGAAAGATAACTAAAGATTGGGAAGCAGATTGAAGTACCAACTAGTAGAAACAGCATTCGGGTAGTGATCTGGCATTGAGTTGAAGATAACTTTGGTTTTGGATATGTAGAGCTATGGAGCTGGGCCTTAGATTCTCAAAATCAGAGTGCACATGAGGAAAAAAGCATGGAACTGTTTGTTGAAGCCATGAAAATGGTATGAAAGTATACACAAAGAACAGAGGCTTAGGAGCATCCACAGAAGGAGGAGGAAGGGGGAACTATTGGAGAGGGTAGGTGTAAGAGGATAAGGAAGGTATATAGAGTGTCATGGAAGCTGAGGAAGTGGACAGTGTCGGCACCCACGATGGATCTGATGTGGAATGATGTATTTCATCACCTTGGGATATCGGTGGACTTGGACTTGAGATCTCACTTTACTGTGATTCATCTTCCTGAAGTATGGGGCCCAAAAGTGATTCTAACTCCAAGGCTGGCTCTGTAAATAACCTTGTTTTTCTATAGAACTTCCTGGTTTGGGGAGATGTGGGCTAGTTCAGTTAATGAAAGATCAAATGTTGAACCTGTAACTGTATAATTTATGTTAATGTAAAACTCTGCTGTTTACAAAGCATTTTCATATATGTTATTCTGTTTTCACAGCATCTCCTCCATTTTATGGATGAGAAAATTGTATGTGAAAGTACTCTGTAAAATTTATGTAAATTATGGTGAAAATTTTGATGGTGGTGGTTTTGTTGCTACCACTAATAACTACTTTGTAATTTATTTTGAATTTTGACCAAGTAATTTCAAAGTGTTAAATGGCCAAATAATTTCTTGCTGTTTGCAAATATTAAAACACTGGTCACCAGTTTGGCATTTTAAAACTAAAGTTGCAGAGTTGTCTTTTTTTCTTTTTCTAAAGTTCTATTAATTAAAAAAACTTTTAAAAATTTCAAGGATTACTAATATATTTGCCTTTTCGTGGAAGTTTAACAGTTGGAGCTTTATGTGAATTACTAGTTTTATTTGTTTATTCTTTAACCTGTTAATTATCAAAATTCGAAGAGGAAGCCTGATGTGAAAAGAGCATTGTCTTTCAAATCAGACAGAGCTTGATTACTAGCACTTTCACTGGAAGGAAATCCTGCATGTGAGTCTTTGGCAAGTTGCTTAACTCTAAGAACTTCTATTTCCTCATCAGTAAAATGGCAAAGGTAATACAGGTTCGCTATCCCTTATCCAAAATCCTTGGGGCTAATTCAGAATTCTGGGAATTTTTAGAAGAGTAACACCCGGGTAGGGTTTGGGGCCCCCGGCTTATAATCAAACACCTTAATATCAAATATGAATATGCTTACTGAGTGGAATAAATAAAGGTTATAAATAGCCTCACATCAGTTTAAGTCGAATTTTCCCACCAAACGAGTTCAGGTTAGGTGAGGTTTTGTCTCCAAATAAGTTACCAAAAAACTTTCGGTTTTCAGAGCTTTATGGATATCGGAATTTCGGATAAGGGATTATGGACCTGTACTTCCCTTATAGGGTTGTTATGAAGATTTAAACAAGATAAGCCGAAAGCACATTACACAATGCTGGGTAGGTACTCAATAATATTAACTTTTTTTTTCTTGGAGATATTAGAAGTTTTTGTTTGCTTGCTTTTTAATTTATAATTATAAATCTCAGGTTCTCCTCTTTTTCTGAAAGGAGCTATTTTGATTTCCCTTAAATCATGTAATGGGATCTGAGAGGGGCTAGAGGTCAAGTCTTGAGAATGCAAGAAATGGGATGAAAATGAAAGCAAGAGGTGAGGCTTAGGCTTGGCGTTAGCAACCGGTCTGGATTTCCACCAGGTAACTTTTCAAGGTGATGGTAGATTGAACTTTGCTGGTTGGGGAATCATGCTCTCAGTTCTCTAGGGCCTTAATAAGAGGAGAGCTTGTGACCCTCTTGTCACTGATTCTTTGTTTTTCCACAGAGTGATAGAAGGAAGTCAAGGCACCATTATGACTCAGATGAGAAATCGGAAACAAGAGAAAATGGTGTTGCAGATAACTTGGATGGTCCCAAGCCCAAAAAAGCTAAAATGAAAGAGAAGCTAAATGGAGACACTGAAGAAGGATGTAATAATAGACTTTCAGATGAATTTTCTAAATCTCATAAGTCAAGAAGGAAAGATCTGTCAAATGGAGATATTGATGAATATGAAAAAAAATCAAAGCGAGTGTCATCCTTAGATAGTTCTACTCCTAAATCAAGCGATAATAAACTAGAGGAGGTATGAATACTTTTTGTTATGCATTTGGCATTATCCCTGAAATATAGGCTAATTGGATTTTTAGGCTAATTAGAATTGATTCCATAATGATTTCATAATGATTCCATAGTGTCTGGTGCCCTCAGTTGGACAGTAAAGTCTATACAGCTGAAATCTGATGAGCCCTTTTACCTTTGTCCCTTGTTTTTGTCATTGTATTGCCTTTTTCTTTGAGTGGAGGTTGGGGGGATTGTCAAATGTGAACCTTTCCTGTACAGTTGGGTTCCTAAATAGTTTTCCCAGATTGCTTATTGATGGTCATCTACTTGGATTTCTTACGGTTATTTCAGTCCCACCAGTACTCATGAATTGACATCTGACTTCCTGAAAAAAGATACATAAAGCCTCTTGACTTTGTGTATTTTGCCTTCTGTTTTTTCAGCTTCTGTAACAATACCAACTCTAAATGTTATTTAGATTGTAACTCAGTCTTAAAGCTGTTTGCATTTTTTAAACAGAATGAAACCTAAAAATGATCTGAAGAAGTCTGTTCTGGATAATAATTTTTTGGGAGGTGAAGAAAATATGCTTCGTATAGAATTTGCATTGCTGTACCCATGGCTTTTGCCCATACCTGTTAGAGTAGTTATTTTATTGCACAGAATTTATTCAATTTGTTCTTGCGATTTTCCTCTAGCAGAGTTCATAGATTTGTCTAGGTATCATAAATTGTTAGTAACTCAGGTCCTCTGAAAGAAACAACACTGATAGTCTTAATAATTCTTGGTAATTAATACTTCTTTATATTTTTAAAATCTGATGGTTGCCAATAATTTTAACTACATCTGAGCCTAATTTAATGTGTAATCTTCGCAGAGCTTTGGAAAAGCATGTTGAATTTTTGCTTTAAAATATGGTATTTTTTTATTTGTGAATTTGATATTTGTCAGGAAGAACATATGTTAGAAAGTTGACTGACCTAAATAAGGCCCTACAAATTTGTCTTGCTAGTAGCAGAGTACAGTTGCTTTTTCTTTATTGGGATTTTACCCGGTACAGTGCTCTGTATTATAAGAGACTTGGTTGTTTATTATTTTTTAGATCGCAGTTGGGTTCAGGAATTCTACTTCTAGGCATTTATCCTCCTAAGAAGATACTCATGAGTTGTGCAGGGATGTATGAAACTCTTATCACAGTATTGTTGATACTAGCAAAAAATGTATGCATCCTAAATGTCTGATAGTAGACAGTTGGTTTTAGGAAATATGCTATATCTATGCAATAGATGACATCAATCCTAAAGGTTGTAGAAGAATGTTGAAAAGGTATTCAGGGGGTGCCTGGCTGGCTCAGTCAGTAGAGCATGCAATTCTTGATCTCAGGCTCATGAATTCAACCCCCACATTGGGCATGGAACAAAAAAATAAAAAATAAAAAGTTATTAAAGGGTATTCAATGTATCCTATTAAATGAAAAAAAAATTACAATACAGTGTATACAGTATTTTTATTTAAAAACATTTAGGGGTGCCTGACTGGCTCAGTTGATAGAGCATGTGACTTAATCTCTGGGTTGTGAGTTTGAGCCCCACATTGGATGTAGAGTCTACTTAAAAATAAATAAATAAATAGATAAATAGATAAAATTTATTTGTGCATAGATTGAGGTTTGGAGGAGTGTTTGTTTCAAATGTGGCTTTAGCTGACTGGATTATAGTTTTATTTCTGTTTATATGTGGCTTCTATAATGAAAATGTATTACTTTTGTAATAAAATTATTTTCTTTTAATCTTAAAAAGATAATAGCCTTGAGGTTTGCTTAAATGGCTTACAATTTCAGTTTGATATTATGTGTTTTATCTAGTTCTCTGTTCGAAACCGCTATTGTGTATGGTTCTGGAACTACTTTCTTTAAACATAGCAATAATAAAGTTAACAGGTAGCTATATTGTCTTTGTTCTATATACACATTGATTAGTACATAAAGTTTTCAATAGATGTTAAATGATTATGTCATGTTAACCTGTATATGTGTTAAAGAAGTTTTCAAGCTTACAGGCACTTTTCTTTGTTTTCGTGACCTAAAACATGCTTTTTAGAGCCATAGAACAACTTTTTTTTTTAACACTTATTTTTAGAAACAATTTACTTTCCTCATTGTGTAATTTTTTTTTTTAGGGTGGTTTATAGTCTTCTCTTAGACCTTGTAATTAATAGTCTCTATCTGTGAGTATGACTTAGATGATCAAATAGCTCTTCTGTAATGTCTCAATCAAATGGCAATATATTTTGGCTTATGTAGTAGATGTATTTCCAGAGGGAGTTTTATTTGTGAGTTAGTCATTTTAAAATGTCCTGTGGGAGGGGCATCTCGGTGGCTCAGTTTGTTAAGCATCCAGGTTGTGATCTCATGGGTTATGAGATTAAGCCCAGTGGGTGGGCTTCACGCTGGTCATGGAGCCTGCGTAAGGTTCTTTCTTTCTCTCTGCCCCATCCCTCCCACTTCTTCTTTTTCATTCTAAAAAAAATGAAAAAAGAAAAAAAATTAAATGTATTGTGGGAAAATGTATTGTGTAAACTTGTTAGTTGAAGGGATACTTTTGAAATTAAAAGGATTTTCCACTAACTTATATGTAAGTTAATCTATACAATTTTTGCAAATACTAACTAAAGTTGTTTTGTTAGCTCATTCAGTAAAACCAAAAACGATAAGTGAATAAGATTCTAAATACCTAGTTGAATATGAACTATATCAGTTAGTACTTTGATTTCATTTTGGCAGACCCTAACACGTGAACAGAAAGAAGGAGCCTTCTCCAATTTCCCTATTTCTGAAGAGACAATAAAGCTTCTAAAAGGTACTATGAATTTTAATGGATATATAACTGAAAAATCTACAACTAGATTTTATAAAAAATCTGCCTCTTCTGACCAAAAGGAGAATTTAGAAAGCATAAGAGAAATAGCTGTTCTTTAATTGCAGTTATTTCTATATCATCCTTTTTGATATTCTAACTGGTTTTTAACTTTAAATAATTTTATGTATTTGTCAAAAGTGTCAGATTAATTTAAAAAAATTCCTCTTTGCAGTAGGAATAACTGTAAATGTCACTAGGTGGTATATTTTTAGGCTGACATTGAGGAATATAGATTTTCATTTTCAAATAAAAATATTTTTTCCTTAAGCTAGTCTTAAATATATTTCAATGGAATCTCATTTTACAGGTCGAGGGGTATCCTATCTTTTTCCTATTCAAGTTAAGACCTTTGGTCCTGTTTATGAAGGAAAAGATTTAATTGCTCAAGCACGGACAGGAACAGGAAAGACATTTTCTTTTGCCATCCCCTTGATTGAAAGACTCCAAAGAAATCAAGAGACAATTAAAAAAAGCCGCTCACCAAAGGTAACCAGTGAAAGGTTTAAACATTACGCTAATGGAAAGGGAAGGAAAGAATATACTGCTCTTAAGTTCAAGTCCCGCCAGGATAGAAAAGTTAGCTCTGTGGCATAAAGTAAAAATTTAGATCCTAAAACAATAATTAATTGACTTTTAACATAAATCTCAAGTAGAGTTGAGTGAAGTAGTTATTGCATATGAATGTAATGTGTATGGATTCATAGATGTCTTTGACAAGTGTATGTTATGAAGCCAGCATGTCTAATTTTAGATATATTTATAGTGAGTATATGTAGTGACCTTCTCTTCTTTTTTTTCAGTCTTGATCTTTGCTTTTAAACAATGAATTTGCTAAAGAGGTATTCATTTATTTAATTATTCAGTTAATATTTATTTCACTGGTAGGCTTTTTAAGAAGAGATTATAGAAATGATTTTGCTAGTCCCTATGTTATTGGGATATTGGAAGTCTGCCTTAATTGTAGTAGAGAAAAGAGAAGACCGTGAAATTTTAGCCTAAAATTTGATGTTTTCAGAACCTGTATTCACTTTAGGGTTAATAAAAGTGAAGAAAGAAAAAATATCATATTTTGAACAGATATATGACAAAAACTTACTTGTTCTTTGAGACTTCTAAATAGTATTGCAATATTTAAGTAAATTCACATATATTAATATAATTAAGTCAGGGTGGTCTTGGATCAGGTTGGCCAACAGGAAAAACCTTTTTTTAGAGAGCTTTGTTTCTTAGGTGAAATTAGGAAAGATTGCAAGTAATAGAAGAAGTAGGACAAGATTCCAGCACTGCCTTAAAAAGCTTTTATTCTAGAAGGACATAATTGGAGATTTGAGCTCCACCATTTCTAGCTGTTTGAACTTGGGCAAAACTCTTAACTTAGCTCTAAGACCTGGGTTCTTCATCTGTAAAATTAGGATAATAATGCCACTTCATAGGGTTTTTGTGAGGATTGATTTATGTAATTCATGTAAAGCACTGGTTGTGTGCCAGGCACTGTTTGAAGCATAAGGAATCAGTAACTTAAATTGACATAAATCCCTGCTACCCTGGAGCTAAATATTTTAGTGGGTGAGACAGAAAATAAACATTTAAATAAATAAAACATAAATATTTTACATGACTTAAGTGACTGAGGAGAAACAGTTAAGGGAGGAGTGAAGCATAGGAAAGAGGGTTAAGAACCTCATTGAGAAAGTGAGTTTTGAAGAGAGACCTGAAGGACGAGGGGAGAGTATTATAAGTTACTATTCTTGTTGTTATTTGTGCTGTCTTTATTTTTTAAATTAATTTATGTGTGTGTGTGCTCTGTCTTTAAATACTATGACTTTAATGTTGAGATTCCTAGTTTTTAAATGTACCTTAAGAAAAAGTATCCTCAGTTTGAATTTAGATGTCTTTAGAGAAGTATCTTTTTATTTTTTAACCCTCTTGCTTAGGTTCTTGTTTTGGCTCCTACAAGGGAACTGGCAAACCAAGTAGCCAAAGACTTCAAAGATATCACTAGGAAACTCAGTGTGGCATGTTTTTATGGTGGGACATCCTATCAAAGCCAAAGTGAGTAGATATGTGTGGTAGTAGTGCAAAGATCTATTTGGTACCTAAATCTGAAGAAATGTGAGAACACATATTTGATTCTTACATATTACTGCAATTTCTCTCCTCTCACAGTTAATCATATTCGAAATGGTATTGACATCTTGGTCGGGACTCCTGGTCGTATCAAAGACCATCTGCAGAGCGGCCGGTTAGATCTTTCTAAACTGCGCCATGTTGTGCTTGATGAAGTGGATCAAATGTTAGATTTAGGTTTTGCTGAACAAGTCGAAGATATTATCCATGAATCCTACAAAACTGGTATATCCTAATTAAAAATAAACACATTAGTCATGCTTCTTATATTTAAAAGTTACGGGTTTTTAATTTCATAATTATTATTACATCATCCCCAGTGTTCTAGCAAAACTTAAGTTACTTGGTATCTGCTCTCTTTCCACACAAGAAAGTACAATGGCATCCTTTATCTCTGTTACCTTCCTATGCTTTATTTCATGTATTTTTTTTGTAGGCAGTAGTTAGATTTATGAACTCATTGTACTGATTTCTTTGCTCATTGTCCCTTCTTAAATTCTCACCTTTCCTCTGGGCTCAATTTTCTTGATAGTTTCCCCCAGTTTTGAAAGTTGACAGTTCTAATAATAGTAATGAAGTTTGTGTATTCAAAATGTACCCAAATTTTGAATTTTTTATGATTTCTTTGAAATTTGTGGAGGGGGATTTTCAAGAGCTGACTACATCATGGATATTAAGAAAGCATTTGATTTCTTTTTGTTTATTTAAGATTCTGAAGACAATCCTCAGACTTTACTTTTTTCTGCAACTTGCCCACAGTGGGTGTACAAAGTTGCAAAAAAATACATGAAATCCAGATATGAACAAGTTGACCTTGTTGGAAAAATGACTCAAAAGGCTGCAACTACTGTGGAAGTAAGTAGCTTTCTGGCATGATAGATTGTAGCTTTTATTGGTATTTGAAATTTGTTGAAGCTAAACTTAAGTTTTGGGTACCAGTTCAGACCACATCTATCTATTTTTCTTCCTTTCCTTTTCCTTCCATTCTTCCAGATTGATTAATTGATTAATTAAGTTATTTCTCAGAGAGAGAGAGTGTGTGCACAAGCAGGGGGAGTGGCAGACAGAGTGGCAGTTAGGGAGCCTGATGCGGGACTTGATACCAGGATTCTTGGGATCATGACCTGGGCTGAAGACAGACGCTTAACTGACCGAGATACCCAGGCGTCCCCAAGTCTTTCCTTTTTTGCCTTTAGTCAATGAGATACCTGTGTATTTCTGTGGTCTGAGACTGAGGAGTAGAATAGAATAAATTGGAGGAGAAAAGTATGTTAGCAGACAAGTCAGAACAAATGATATACAAGCAGCTGTAGAGAGAAGCTTAAAGTGTGTAGAAAATGACAAAGGGGGCAGTTTAGATCAATTTGAAGAGAAGAGCACTGGGAGGTTTAATGTGTTAAAACTTAGATGAAGGCGTGCCTGGGTGGCTCAGTGGGTTAAGCCTCTGCCTTTGGCTCAGGTCGTGATCCCAGAGTCCTGGGATCAAGCCCCGCATCGGGCTCTCTGCTTGGCAGGGAATCTGCTTCCCCCTCCCTCTGCTTGCCTCCCTGCCTGCTTGTGATCTCTGTCAAATACATAAATAAAATATTTTTAAAAAGTTAAAAAAAAAACCTTAGGTGAAAAGATTAGATCTCCATCCCATACCCTATACCAAAAAAATCTCAAAAGAATTTATTTTGGGGCCACCTGGGTGGCTCAGTTCGTTAAGCGACTGCCTTTGGCTCAGGTCATGATCCCGGAGTCCCAGGATCAAGTCCTATATTGAGCTCCCAGCTCCACTGGGGAGTCTGCTTCTCCCTCTGACCTTCTCCTGTTTCATGCTATCTCTCACTCTCTCTCTCTCTCTTTAAAATAAATAAATAAAATCTTTTAAGAAGTTTGAATCTTTAAAAAAGTTTATTTTTTTATGTAAGAAAAATAAGCTTTTTTTAAAGATTTAAGAGACCGGGAGAGAGAGGGCACACTCATGGGATGGGGGAAGGAGCAGAGGGAGAAAGAGTCACAAACTGACTCTGTGCTGAGCACCAAGCCTGCAGTGGGGCTTGATCCCAGGACTCTTAAGATCGTGACCTGAGCCAAAACTAAGTCCGACACTTAACCAACTGCACCACCCAGGTGCCCCCTCAAAAGAATTTTAAAAAGTGAGCATCTGCCTTCAGCTCAGGTCATGATCCTGGGGTCCTGGAGTTGAACACCGCTTCGGGCTCCCTGCTCAGCGGAAGCCTGCTTCTCCCTTTCATTTTCCCCCTGCTTGTGTTCCTTTGCACGCGCGCTCTCTCTCTCTCTCTGTGTCAAATAAATAAATAAATAAATTTTTAAAAAGTGAGCTATAAAATCATTTAAAGCAGATACAGATGAACAGTTATTTGATTTCAGGAAAGGGAAAGCTTTTCTAAACATAAAGTCAGAAGAAAATACCATAAAGGAAAAGGTGGATAATTGTCACTCTGTGAAAATTCAAACTAATAGTATATTTAAAAAAAAATTAAGGAGGGGGCAGGGTGCCTGCCTGGCTCAGAGAGTGTGACTTGATCTCAGGGTCATGAGTATGAGTACTGTGTTGGATATAGAGCTTACTTAGAAAGAAAGAAAAGGGAAAAGGGAATGGAATGGAATGGAATATAAGTAATATATGCATTTATGACAGGTACCGTATAGGTCACTTAACATTTAATAGATATGTGTGTATGTATTACGTGTATGTAAATAAAAATGGTCTAAATAAGCAATAGTATAATGTATAAATACAATGGAATTGTTAAAAAGAATGAATGTGGGAGTGCCTAGGTGGTGCAGTCAGTTAAACATCTGCCTTTAGCTCAGGTTACGATACTGGGTATCCTGGAATCGAGCCCTGCATTGGGCTCCCTGTTCAGTGGGGACCCCACTTCTCTCTCTCCCTCTGCCACTCCCCTTGCTTAAGCTCACTCTCTCTATGTCAAATAAATAAAATCTTAAAAAGAGAATGAATTGAGTGGCAAAACCTAAATTACAAAATGATATGTATAGAATTATAATATATACATGTGTGTGTGTATATGTATATATATATATATAGAGAGAGAGAGAGAGAGAGATCATGACCTGAGCCAAAGCTCAGACGCTTAACCAACTAAGCTGCCCAGGTGCCCCTAGAATTATGTTATATTTTCCAAAAAATATATTAATGCTAAATGGATTTTTCAGATATTTATGTTAAATGTATAAAGATAGGTTAGAAAGATAACTTCAAACTGCTAGTAATAATTAGTTCCTGGAAAAGAGGACTTAACAGTATGGAATAGTCAAAGGAAGCTTTCTTTTGTATTTTGTAATGGCTGAAAATTTTGTAAGGGTAGACTATATCAGTGAAAAAAATTTATTAAGGATGTTTTCAAACATACACAGAAATTGAATATTATAAGGGACCTGATATACCCATCACCAGGCTTTAATGATGATCTTTTCTAAACCCCCATACCTTCTTCATTCCTACCTTTGAAGCAATCCAGTCATCATTTCATTTTCACGTAATTGTATATATTTTTTAAAGGATAAGTATTTTCTTGGGGCACCTGTGTGGCTCACTTAAGTGTCTGCCTTCGGCTTAGGTCATGATCCCAGTGTCCTGGGATTGAGCCCACATAGGGCTCCCTACTCAGTGGTGAATCTGCTTCTCCCTTCCCCTCTGCGATCTCTTTCACTTTCGCTGTCTCAAGTAAATAAATAAAATTTTTAAAAAATAAAAAAGGGATAAATATTCTTTAAAAAACAAAGCAAAGGGGCTCCTGGGTAGCTCAGTGGGTTAAGGCCTCTGCCTTCGGCTCAGGTTGTGATTCCAGGGTCCTGGGATTGAGCTCTGCATCAGGCTCTCTGCTCAGCGGGGAGCCTGCTTCCCTCTCAGTCTCTGCCTGCCTCTCTGTCTACTTGTGATCTCTGTCCGTCAAATAAATAAATAAATAATCTTTAAAAAAATAGTAATTTGTCAAAAAACAAAAAAACAAAAAACCACCCCAAAGGAAAAACCACAGTTATCACAGTAGTAAAAAACTCAGTGGTTCTTTAGTATTATGAAATATCTAGTATCCACATTACCCTAGTGGTTTGTTTGTCTTTTTAGTAGTTTCAATCTGGATCCAAATAAGATCTTTAAATTGCCACTGGTCTGGGGTACTTGGGTGGCTCAGTTGGTTTAAGTGACCAACTCTTTTTTTTTCTTTAAAGATTTTATTTTTTTATTTGACAGTAGGCAGAGCAGCAGGCAGGAAGAGAGGGGGAAATCCCTGCTGAGCAGAAAACCCAATGCAGGGCTCAATCCCAGGACCCTGAGATCATGACCTGAGTAGCAAGCAGAGGCCTAACCCACTGAGCCACCCAGGCGCCCCATAGGTGACCAACTCTTGATTTCAGCTGAGGTCTTGATCTCAGGGTTATGACTTTAAGCCCTGCCTGCTTAAAAAAATAAATTGCCACTGGTTTATGTTTCTCTTAAATCTTTTTATTTAATTTTTTATTTTTTAAAGATTCATTTATTTATTTTTATTTATTTGACAGAGATCACAAGTAGGCAGAGAGGCAGGCAGAGAGAGAGAGGAGAAAGCAGGCTCCCTGCGGAGCGGAGAGCCCGACATGGGGCTCGATCCTAGGACCTTGGGATCATGACCTGAGCCGAAGGCAGAGGCTTTAACCCACTGAGCCACCCAGGCGCCCCTCTTTTTTTTTTTTTTTTTAAAGATTTTATTTATTTGACAGAGACAGAGATCACAAGTAGGTAGAGAGGCAGGCAGAGAGAGAGGGGGAAGCAGGCTTCCCAGTGTGGGGCTTGCTCCCAGGACCCTGAGACCATGACCTGAACCGAAGGCAGAGGCCCCAACCCACTGAGCCACGCAGGCGCCCCACTTAAATCTTTTATATGTACATTTTCCTCTGTCTCTTTTTTCTTCTAATTATTTGGTTAAAAGGAAATGAATATTTTTCTAATGATGAATTTCCCACAGTCTCAATTTTGCTGATTTGTAGTCCTAAGGTGTTCTTTAATGTGTTTCTCCACCTTCATTTTCCTGTGAATTGATGATTGGATTGTAAGGCTTGCAGATTTAGATTCTTGGTTTCTTTTGAGAATGGGAAGAAGCAAGACACTGTCATAGGCGGTACAAATGTTTCTTTGTGTTCTTCTTTGTTCTTTTCTGTTTTCTAGGTGCTCTGTAATTAATATGTATTACATTTTAAAAACAATTTTTTGAGATATATGTTAAAATGCACAGATTTAGGATATACACCAGTTTTCCCCCTACATTATTAAGTTTTATTTATTATTATTTTAAAAATTCTTTATTTAAAATAAATTTAATTAACATATACTGTATTATTAGTTTCGGGGATAGAATTTAGAGATTCAGGAGTTTCATATCATACAAGCGCTCATTATATCAAGTGCCCTCTTTAAAGCCCGATCTTTCCCCCCAACATTGTTTTAAAGATTTTATTATTTTTAAAATTTTTTTACTTTTATTTTATTTTATTACTTTTTAAAGATTTTATTTTGTTATTTGTCAGAGACAAAGAATCTAAGGAGTGGGGGAGCAGCAGGCAGAGGGAAGAGTAGGGAGTCCAATGCGGGATTCAGTCTCAGGATCCTGGGATCATGACGTGAGCTGAAGACAGATGCTTAACCGACTAAGCAACCCAGGTGTCCAAAGTCAGGAGAGTTTTACAGTGAACACTCATATAGCCACCAGCTAGCTCTCCCATTAGTATTTTACTATATTTGTTTTATCATTTAGCTACTTATCCTTATATCCATCTTTTTTTTAATTCCTTTCATATTGCAGAAATAAGTAAGAAATAAGTTCCTCATAAGTACTTTAGCATGTTAACTAGAGCTCAATATTTACAGATTTTTTTGAGGCAAAATTAACATAAACTGTATAATATGTACAGTTGAGTGTCTGTACGTGCATGATATTGTGCAACCATAGCTTCTGTCCACTTCCAGAACACTTTCATCACCCCAAAAGGAAACCTCGTATCCATGAAGCAGTTAGTTCTTCCATTCTCCCTTTTTCCTAGCCCCTGGCATCACCAGTCTGCTTTCTGTCCCTAGGGACTTAACTATTTTGGTTACTTCATATAAATGTAATCCTATAATATGTGACCTTTTTGTGTTCGGCTTCTTTTAATTTGTATATTTTTGAGGTTCATATAATATTTACAGTTTTTAAAATACAAGATTTACATACAAAAAAAACCCAGAATTTTAAGTGCACTTGCTTTAGTTTTGACAGATTCATAACACATGTATCACCCAAACCCCTTACCATCATCCCAGAAATTTCCCTCATGCCCCTGTTCAGTCAAGTCCCCCATCCAAGGATAGCCACTGTTCTGACTTTTTTTCTCTTCTTTTTTTTTTAAGTGGGTGTGGAGCCTACTTAAAAACCTGGGGCTTAAACTCATGACCCTGAGATTGAGACCAGAGCTGAAATCAAGAGTCAGCTGCTTATCTGACTGAGCACCCAAGTGACCTTGTTCCGAGTTTTTTCTGCCGTAGATTAGTTTTGCCTATTCTAGAACTTTTTTTTAACTAAAGACTTTATTTATTTATTTGGCAGACAGAGATCACTGGTGGGGCAGGGGGGAAGCAGGCTCCCCGCTGAGCAGAGAGCCGGATGCGGGGCTTGATCCCAGAACCCTGAGATCATGACCTGAGCTGAAGGCAGAGGCTTAACCCACTGAGCCGCCCAGGCAACCCACCTAGAACTTGATATAAATGGAATCCTGTGTGTATTCTCTTCCTGTAAGGCTTCATTTACCTGGCATCTGTTTTGACATTAATCCGTATTGTTGCATATATCAATAGTTGATTGTTTTCTCTTTTTTTAGTTCCTTTTAATTATTGAATAGTATTACATTATATTAATATACAACAGTTTGTTTATCCTTTCACTTATTGATGACCATTTGTATATTGTTTTTAAGTTGGGGTTGGGGAGAATTGTATTACTCTATGCCAGAAAGGCCAATTCTTGAACAGATAGAAAAAATATTTACAAAATAAGTCTTTTTTCACTAATTTTTATGAAACAGATACTTGATATTTTCTTTCCTCAAAGCATTTGGCTATCCAGTGCCATTGGTCTCAAAGGCCAGCAGTTATTGGAGATGTCCTTCAAGTCTACAGTGGGTCTGAAGGGAGGGCTATTATTTTCTGTGAGACCAAAAAGAATGTAACTGAAATGGCCATGAATCCACATATAAAACAGGTAAGTATTTTATCATGCTTTCTCTAATTGAGTTTATAGGATGATTGGTTGAACAAAAATACTGTCCTTTGTGGACTAGTTTTGATAGTCTTTTTTTTTTTTTTTTTTCTTGGAGAGAGAGATGGGCGGTGGGGAGAGAACATGGTTGTGGGGGGAGAGGGAGAGGGAGAAAGAGAATCCCAAGCACACTCTATGCCCAGCGTGAAGCCCTGAAGGGGGCTTGATCTCACGATCCTGAGAGCATTACCTGAGCCAAATTCAAGAGTCACTTAACTGACTGAGCCACCCAGGCACCCCAAGATTGTTACTTTTAGAATTGAGTCTACTTCAGAAGGAAGTTATAGCCAGCCTGTCATGGTCTTTAAGTCAGAATGGAAGTCTGCTTGTTTCATGAGAAGGCTTTTTTAAGACTTTGCATAATGAGATCTTGAAAACACAAAGGTTGAAACAAAATGAGTTTCTATGTGTAAGAGGCGGTAATATTCACAAATATTTATTGAATGAATGGATCAGAATACTAAGTCCATGTCTTTTCTTTTAACTTTTTTTTTTTTTTTTAAGATTTTATTTATTTATTTGACAGACAGTGAGAGAGGGAACACAAGCAAGGGGAATTGGAGAGGGAGAAGCTGTCTTCCGCTGAGGCTTGATCCCAGGTTCCTGAGATCATACCTGAGCCAAAGGCAGATGCCTAATGACTGAGCCACCCAGGCACCTCTTCTTTTAACTTTTTATAGTAGAAAATTTTAAACATATATAAAAGTGACAGTCTAATGAACCCTGCATATTCATTCTCCGCTGCAACAATTACCTTATTTTATCCCCTGCCCACTGACTTCCTGCTCCTGAATTATTTTGATGCAAACCATAGATAACATATTATTTCATCCCTAAATATTTGGGTATGTGTCTCTAAAAGAAAAGAATTTCTTGCTTGTTTTTTTTAACTCAATACTGTTACCACATTTAAAATTAACAGTAATTAGTATCTCCAAATGTCAGGTAGTGTTCAGATTGTCAGTTACCTCATGATTGCTTTGTTTTTTCTTTTAGAGTTTTTGTCTTGAATCTGGATCCAAATATTTGTAAATTGTGTGATTTCATTAAATCTCTTTAATATATGGCTTCCTTTCTCATCTGTTTTTTTTTAAAGATTTTATTTATTTATTTGACAGAGATCACAAGTATGCAGAGAGGCAGGCAGAGAGAGAGGGGGAAGCAGGGAGCCCGATGTGGGACCCAATACTAGGACCCCGAGATCATGACCTGAGTTGAAGGCGGAGGCCCAACCCACTGAGCCACCCAGCCTCCCATCATCTATTTTTTTCTTGTAGCTTTTTTTGTTGTTTAAGAAACCAAGTTTCCATAATCTAGAGTATTGCTTCCTTGTGCAGTCATTTAACATGTACCTCTGTCTTCTGTATTTTCTGAAAATTCAGGTTTGTTTGTTTAATTAGGGCAAAACTATGTTATAGGAGTAATAATGTGTAGTTCTTTCTCTTTTTGTGATATTAACATCCACTGATAGTGATGCTGTCAGTTCTTATGTCAGTGTCTGTCCAATCATTTTTGTTGTCTGTGACTTATTATCTAGTAGATTCCTGAAGAAGGGCTTATGGAAATAATACTGCCTTTTGATAATAGCTTGATAATAAATTTATTTGATAATAAATTTATTTGATAATAAATTTATTTGATAATAAATTTATTTGATAATAAATTTATTTGATAATAAATTTTATAAATTTATACCTGGAAACCATTTGGCTGGATATTAAAATTCTTGGTTCATATTTTCTTTCTTCAGTATCTAGAATATGTTTTGCCTTTGTTCTGGGGAGTGAAGCATGCTGGAAAAAATCTAATTCCAGTCTGATTTTTTTTCTCCTTATAAGATTTTGCCTTTAGGCAAAAGACTTTTAAGTTTTTCTTTAAAAATCAGGGATTCCTGGGTGGCACAGGTTAGGCGTCCAGCTCTTGGTTTTGTATCAGGTTTTGATCTTATGGGTTGTGAGATTGAGCCCCACATCAGGCTCTGCACTCAGTGGGAAGTCTGCTTGAAAATTCTCTTCCTCTGCCCTTCCCCACACTCGCACAGGTACTCTCTTTCTCTAGAATACATAAATCTTTAATCAGTAGTGTTATTAGAATGTATTTTGTACTAAAAGAATGTATTTGGTATTGTTCTTGGTTATGTTTTGTGGGCACACTATAGCTTCAAATATATTTAATATTTCAGCAGAGTTTTCTTGAATTACAATTTTTTTGGTGTTTGGTTTGTCTGATTGCTTTTTTTTTCCCCCTTTAGGGACTCTTTATGGATGTTGGTTTCTTTTTTTTCCCTCTTTGTCACTTGATCTCACATCCTTTTCATCTCTATCTCACTTTTTTTTTTTTTTTAAGATTTTATTTATTTGACAGACAGAGATCTCAAGTAGGCAGACAGGCAGGCAGAGGGAGAGAGGAGGAAGCAGTCTCCCTGCTGAGCAGAGAGCCCAATGTGGGGCTCGATCCCAGGGCGCTGGGATCATGACCTGAGCCGAAGGCAGAGGCTTTAACCCACTGAGCCACCCAGGTGCCCCAGGATTTCCTATTTTTAAGGCATTAGCTCTTATGTTTGCTCAGTCTTGTATTCCTTCCAGTAAAGTCTTCGTTTGTAAAGTCTTTATTTCTGTTTCTTTGTTGAGTCATTTCACCTCATTTTTTTGTTTGTTTTTCTCATTTTGATTTTTCTTGTTCTTTCTTACATCATTTAAAAATTTCTCTTAGCTTATTCAGAAATACGCTATACTTTCCATTTGTTTTATGGGGGTGCCTTTCTAGAGCTCTTTCATGATTTGTGGGGATATTATTCGCTTATTCTTCTTCCCCTCTCCTGGTTACTTTTTGTGGGATTCAGCTGTCTTTTTTTAAATTATGTTTTTAATTTTAATTCCAGTATAGTTAACATACAGTGTTAAATTATTTCCAGGTGTCCAGTGTAGTGATTCACCAGTTCTGTACATTAGTTAGGGCTCATGACGATGAGCATCTTTAATCCACATCATCTATTTCAGCTCTCCTCCAGCTCTGCTCCCCTCTAGTAACCAGATGTTTATTCTCTATAGTTAAGAGTCTCTTTCTTGGTTTATCTTTCTCCCTTTTTTCCCCTTTGTTCGTTTGTTTTGTTTCTTAAATTCCACATATGAGTAAAATCATATGGTATTTGCCTTCCCTGACTCATTTTGCTTAGCATCATACTCTCTCACTCCATCCATGTTGCAAATGGCAAGAGTCCATCCATTCTTTTTTTATGGCTGGATAATATTCATTGTATATGCATACCATATTTCCTTTATCCATTCCTCTGTCAGTGGACTCTTGGGCTGCTTCCATAGTTTGGCTGTTGTAAGTAATGCTGTAATAAACATAGGGTGTATCCCTTTGAATACAGTGTTTTGTATTTTTGGGTAAATATCCAGTAGTGCAGTTTTTGGATCTTAGCGTAGCTTAGGTAGCCTCTATTTTTAACTTTTCAAAGAACCTCCATACTGTTTTCCACAATGGCTGCACCAGTTTGCATTCCTACCAATAGTACGCAACAGTTCCCTTTTGTCTACATCCTTGCCAGCACCTGGTGTTTCTTGTGTTTTTGATTTTAGATATTCTGACAGTGAAAGGGATATTTCATTGTAGTTTTGATTTGCATTTCCCTGGTGGTGAGTGATATTCAGCATCTTTTCATGTGTCTGTTGACCATCTGTAATGTCTTTGGAAGAATGTCTGTTCATGTCTTCTGCCCATTTTTTAATTGAATTATTTGGGTCTATTTATTTATTTATTTTGGTGTTAAGAACTTTATTCTTTATACTGTTGCTCATTTTTAGGTGAAATTAATCTTTTTTTTAAGATTTTGTATTGTAATCTCTACATCCAGTGTGGGGCTCCACCTCACAACCCTAAGATGGAGTGTTGTGTACTCTACTGACTCTTTATGAGCTTTAAATGGGCAGGCATGGGTCAGAATAGTTTTCAAGCTTCATAGCTCTAGAGCTGCTGCTTCTGTTACTGTTTGGTATGTAAATTTTATCTCAATATAAAGCTGTTAAAAAAAAAAAATCTCCCACTTTCTGAGCTCTGGCTGTCTTTTCCTTCACTTTTATCTCGATCTTCTCTTCCTTTGCTTCTGTGATCCCTGGCTTCCTCAATTTGGATCCCAGATCCAACCCTTTCTCCTTATTGTGGACCTTTGTCCTGGCAAGGAAGCACTGGTGTGTAAATTTTGAAAGTTCATAAAGGGTCCAGGCTGCTCCAGCCTCTTTCAGACCTTACTTCTGGTTCCTTATAATCGCCCTTTAGTGTTCAAAAACTCTTCTGCTTTCAGCTGCTATCCTTAAATCGGTCCATTGTGCTTTCTAGGGAGTATCTGTTCTTAGGACCAGCAGATCTCCCCCTTGCCCCATATATATAAGTCTTGTCTCTACCTGTTCGTGTTTTGGAAATCTTATGAAAATACTTGTTTCTTTTGTCCTATATGTCTGTGGATTTTTAAGTTTGTTGTCCTAATTGCCCTGCTTGTTTTTATGTGGGAACTGGAGATTCAGAGACTATGCTGTTAATATCTTCCCTAGTATCATTTTAACTGTCTAGTTTTAGCTTTATATATGGTATACATGGACGACAACTGGTAAATAGTGAAAGTGATCGAGGGTAGTTGATTTACCTTTTTTCCTGTTATACTTCTTTAGAACACTGAGCAGCGGTAGTGTTGCAGAAGTTCTTGTTTTGTCCCGTAGGGAGGACCTGCCTTGCTGCAAAGGCTGGCTGAGAATTCCGTTCTTTACTAATGAGCTTCTGTGGTTGAGAGCAATGCAATTTCTCTTCTGCTGGTTTACTATTTAGGTAAAAAGTAGTAATATTATCATTGTAGGGGATACAGGATTTTAGGGACTAATGGAGGAACTTTAGTGGTTTCTTTTTTTTAATTTTTGATTTTTTTCTTAACGTCAGTTTTTACCAGAACAATGCTTTCTTAATGCTGAACAGTCACATGCATACATACACACACCCACACATGCATGCCCACAAACTTTAGGAAAATGATTTACTCATAAGTTGGAGATCTGGAAACCATCACCGGTATTATAAATGTATTATGGCACTTCTTAGGACTAGTTATCAAGTGAGAAATTCAGTGTTGTATCAAATTTTTAAAAAGTGAATTCGAAGGGGCTAGGGCAATGGGGTAACTGGATGATGGACATTGGGAAGGGCATGTGATGTAATAATGAGCCCAGGGTATTGTACAAGACTGATGAATCACTGAACAATACCTCTCAATCTAGTAATACATTATATGTTAATTCATTGAATTTAATTAAAAAAATTTAAAAAGTGAATTTGAAAATTTCACAATGGAAAACCATCCAATTTATTTTAAAGTATTTTTTTTTTATGACTTAAAAACAGCAGTAAGGCAGTGTTTCCTTTCTTGAAAATTTCTCTTACGTTGGGTTCTGCGATATCACACAGGTTTTCTTCCCTCTCCAGCTAACATTTCTAAGTTTTGTTGAGGTCTTTTTGTATTCTTGTTCATACTTCCAGTATTGGCATTCCTCACAGATCTAATGTCTGTCCTTGCGTCTTCTCACTATGTATTCTTCCTGAGCATAGTGACTATTATCACAGACTTCGGAGTCAGACATATTAGGGTTTAAATCCCAGTTATATTACTTACTAGCTGTGTAACCTTGAGCAAGTCACTTTATGTTTCTTTGCCCATGTTTCCCTTTTAAAGAGTGATATCAGTGGGGCACCTGGGTGGCTCAGTCACTGAAGCATCTGGTTCTTGATTTCAGCTCAGGTCATGATCTCGGTGGTGGGATCAAGACCTCCCTGTCAGGCTCCACAGAATCCCCGTTTGGGATTCTGTCTCTGCCCCTCCCCACTCTGCTCACATGCGCATGTGCACGCTCTGCGCATGCCCTCTCTCAAAATAAATTAAATAAATAAATAAATAAAAAATAAGTTTTTTCCACTTTTAAGGCTTAAGTGAAATAATTTATTTAAATTATTTAACACAATGCATTTCTTATAGCAAGCAGACAGTAAGTATAGAAATAAAGAAGTATAGCTACATATATAGATGGGTATAACTAATCCCTCCTATGACTCCTGTGCATGTGCTGATAATGTCTAAATCTTTCTTCAGGTTAGCTCTGTCTCCAGAATCTAGACCTGTGTTATCTTACTGGCCATGGACACCCCAACCCATTATTGGGCACCTAAAATTGAATTCATTCTTTTCTATTTTCTTATACCCACTCTGTCTCCAATATTCCCTTTTCTTAAATGGTGTATCTACCCATAGACTAAGTCAGAAATCTACACATCACTCTTGACTTTTCTTCCTTATCATTTGCTGTTCAGTTAATTACAAAGTATTTTTGGATTTTATCTCTCGTGATTTAAAATGGTCTGTTTCTTTCCTTTTTTTTGGTAAGATTTATTTATTTTAGAAAGCAAGTACAAGTGAGAGTGGGGGTAGGGGCAGAGGCAAAGACTCTTCAAGCAAGCTCCCCATGACCCATGAGATCAAGACCAGAGCTGAAACAAAGAGTCAGACACCTAACTGACTGAGCCACCCAGGTGCCCTTAAAATGGTCCATTTCTTTCTTACTACTATTTCAGAAGCTTGAACTCTGGAAGTCATGTGTAATATTTTTTTCCTTTATATTTCATTTCTCCTCCCCTTACCAGGCCCCCCCGATTTCATCTACCAATAGTTCTTGAATTCTTTTATGGCCTAGCCCCTACTTACTTTCCAGCTTCGTCTTATTGTACCTTCTCCTCATTCTGCGCGCTCTTCATACTTGCCATGTTTCCTGTCATCCCAGGGCTCTTGAACTTACAGTCTTCCTTGCCTAGCAGCTCCTACTCATCTTTCAGATAGAAGTCCAGAGTACCACTTACAGGGAATTCTTCCTTGCCCCAAAATAGGTCAGATTGTTCTCTTACAAATGTTCTTTGCCTTGGAGTGCCTGGGTGGCTCAGTCGATTGAGCTTCTGACTCTTTTTTTTTTTTTAAGATTTTATTTATTTGACACAGAGAGAGAGAGAGAGAGCGAGTGCACAAGTAGGCAGAGCAGCAGGCAGAGAGAGAGGGAGAATCAGGCTCTCTGTTGAGCAGGGAGCCTGATGTGGGGCTTGATCCCAGGACCCTGGGATCATGACCTGAGCTGAAGGCAGAGGCTTAACCAGCTGAGTCACCCAGACGCCCCTGAGCATCTGACTCTTGATTTCAGCTCAAGTCATCATCTCAGGGTTGTGAGATCAAACCCCGTGTTGGCTCCAGTGGAGCCTGCTTGGGATTCTCTCTCCCTCCCTCTGCCTCCCCACTTCTCCCTCTCTAAAAAAAAATAGATAAATGCTCTTTGCTTAGACTGGTGCAACATTGTTTAAACTTGTTCGCTAAATTTGTTTGCTAAATCATTATTTGACTAATTTCCATCTCCCCTACCAAAGTATAAAGAGGATAAGCGGGGGGGGGCAGTCTCTTTTTTGTTTGCCATTTTATCCTTAGTGCTCAGTATGTTGTAGATCACTAAATATTTAATTGAATGAATAGATGGTCATTGCCACTGCCTTGGCGAGGCCACTGATACCTTTTTTGGATTTCTACAACAGCCTGCTACCTGGGTCTCCCTAGCTTTTGCCTTGCCCTTTCCTAATACATTCTATACATTATAATCAGAGTATTCCTTCAGTGATGCAAGTATGTTCAGGATACTCTTCTGCTTCCAATCATTCAGTTGTTTCGTGTTGTCCACAGGATAAAATCATATTCCTTTTCAACCTCATCTCTTATCACTTTCCCCTTTCACACTGTGGTTCAGCAATACTTCTATATTTGTAGTTCCCAGACACACTGTTTATGTATGAATTTTTCTCTGCCCAAAACTCCCTAGCCTCCTGCTTATCCTTCTGCCTACTAGTTCCTTATGATCTGTCCGGTCTCACCTTCAGTGCTGCCTTCCCCTTAAACAGAATTAAGTTAGGTTTCATTTTTTAAAAAAAAGATTTTATTTATTTATTTATTTATTTATTTGACAGAGAGAGAGAGAGAGAGAGAGATCACAAGTAGGCAGAGAGGCAGGCAGAGAGAGAGGGGGAGGTAGGCCCCCTGCCGAGCAGAGAGCCGGATACAGAGCTCAATCTCAGGACCCTGAGATCATGACCTGAACTGAAGGCAGAGGCTTAACCTACTGAGCCACCCAGGTGCCCCTTAAGTTGGGTTTCTTTCTCAAGTATTCCAGTAGTGCCCTGCACCTGCTTATCGTACATATCATACTGTATTGAAAATGCCTGTCAACTTGTCTGTCCTAGGGCTGTTTCTTTCTGATTGTTCCAGAATCTGGTGCATAGCAAGTACCTGGTGAATTCACTCATGAATACATTAGGCTTAGTTACTAAGCTTTAGATATGGTTAGGGTTAAATCATTGTTATGAACCCTTTGAAACATTAAAAAAATTTTTTTTAGAAATTTTATTTATTTTAGAGAGAGTGAACAGGGGAAGAGGCAGAGTGAGAGGGAGGAAGAGTGTCAAGCAGAGTCTGCACCAAGCACAGAGCCTGACATGGGGCTCGATCCCAGGACCCTGAGATCACAACCTGAGTGGAAATCAAGAGTCAGCTGCTCAACCAGCTGCACCACCCAGGCACTCCTGAACTTTTAAATTTTAATAGCAGCTAGAATGCTAGGAAACTTGTTTGTAATAGAAAAGTTATTTGCAGTACAAGTAGAAGATAATATATAAATTGTATAAAAATAGGTTCAGTGTTATTAAATATTATAGAAATGTAAATTAAAACATTAGCAAATCATTTTTGCCTATTCACAAAAATTATAACGATTCATAATATAGGGGGTAGGTAGTATGATAAACCAGAGACTCATAAATGTTAGAGTAAATGGGCACAACTTTTTTTTCCCTTAAGTTTATGTATGTATTTATTTAAGTAATCTCTACACTCAACGTGGGGTTCGAGAGCCCTGCAATTGAGAGTTGCATGCTCTTCCCAGTGAGCCAGCCAGGCGCTCCCACCCCCAGAACCTCTTCTTACAACATGGTTTTGCAATAGCTATTAAAATGTTAAATGTCCATAATTTTTTATCTAGAAATTCACCTTCTAGATATGTGTCCTACTAAAATACACATATACCGGGGGGCGGGGAGGAGGTCCAGGGATATAAGTGCGATGTTGTTCATTGTAGTATTGTTTCTAAAGGTGAAAACTTGGATATGACCCAAATGGTCATAATAGGTTATTGCTAAAATAAATGGTACTTTATCATATGATGAAATCATATAATTTTGAAAAAATGAAGTAAGGTTATACTTATAGATGTGGAAAATGGCTAAGATAATTTGTAAAGCAGGTTTCAAAACATTATGTAGTGTGATCCTGTTTTATAAGTAAATACATAAAGTGTATGCTGTTACATGTGGATTATGTGTGTATGTGTGTGTGTGTGTTTTTAACGATTTATTTACTTATTTGAAAGAGAAAGACCATGAACAGAGGGAGAGGGAGAAGCAGGTTCCCTGCTGAGCAGGGAGCCCCACATGAGCCTCTATCCCAGGATCCTGGGATCATGGCCTGAGCTAAAGGCAGACGCTTGCTTAACCCAGTGAGCCACCCAGGTGCCCCTGTTTGTGTGTTTTAAAAAAATATATCTGGAGAAATATTCCCCAAACTGTTAGTGAATTATTAGGAGGCTGATATTAAGGAAAGCTTTTACATTTTGTGTTAAATATTTTTTTTAAGACATTATTTGACAGAGAGAACACGCATGCACAAGCAGGGGCAGCAGCAGAGGGAGAGGGAGAAGCAGAGTATCTGTTGAGCAGAGAGCCTGACACGGGGCTCCATCCCAAGACCCTGAGATCATGAACTGAGCTGAAGGCAGATGCTTAACTGACTGAGCCATGCGGGCGCCCATGCTAAATATTTTCTATAATGTTTGGTCTTTTTGGACGATAAGTATGCATTACTATAATTATCAGAAAATAAGAACATTGGGGCACCTGGCTGGCTCAGTCATTGGAGCATCTGATTCTTGATCTTGGGGTCATGAGTTTGAGCCCCATGTTGGGTGCAGAGATTACTTAAGAAAAAAGATTGAAAAGCAAGAAGGAGCACAGACTCTGTGGTTTTAGGGTGCAATCAGTTGCAAGTATGAGCTGTACACTTAACTTTTCCCCTTTTTTCAAATAGAATGCCCAGTGCTTACATGGGGACATTGCACAGTCACAAAGAGAAATTACACTGAAAGGCTTTAGAGAAGGTAGTTTTAAAGTTTTGGTGGCAACCAACGTGGCTGCTCGTGGTTTGGACATTCCTGAGGTTGACCTGGTGATTCAAAGTTCTCCTCCCCAGGTAAGAAATGAGATTTTATTCAGAGACTATAAGAACAGCATGTAAATTGCCATTTTATTTATAAAGATACACTTGGAATATGAAAAAGATGTTATCTGTTCTTGCTGTTAACCATTTTTTACTAATGCTGTATTAAATTGGTCAGAATCTGATGTCTTAGCAGATGTTAACTTTTCTTTGGATTTGAAGCATGGAATCATGCAAAGGGATTATAAAAAGTTGTCATGTGAAGAGCCTTGGGATGCAGTGGATAGATATTTAAAATTCTGTTTTATCCAAATATTCAGCATAAAAGGGTGTTGAAAGAGCAGTGGGTTTGAAATAAAAATGTTATTATTGGTAGTAGCAGTTTTGTTATTGTTAGTGTTATTATTTCGTTGTTGGAATGACTGTACTGGCCAGATTTTTTTTTTTTTTTGCCAGATTTTAAAACAGTATTGCTTCTTTTATTTTCAGGATGTTGAGTCCTATATTCATCGTTCTGGACGCACAGGTAGAGCTGGCCGGACAGGGATTTGCATATGTTTTTATCAACCCAGAGAAAGAGGTCAACTAAGATATGTGGAACAAAAAGCAGTAAGTAGAGTTAAATTATTTCAGGCTTATTATCTAAATGGTGCCTTAGAAAAGAGCTTTTTTTATATTTGTTCTCACAAATAGATGCTTATAACTTTTCTCAGTTTAAGCTGCATTTGGATGTGAAGCATGTGGAGAGCTAAATTTATATGAGCTGCAAGACTTTGTTTTGATACAGCTTTTATTGTGAAGACAGAAGAGCTGACTTTCTCATTTTTCCCTTGAATTTCTCCCTTGATTCTAAAATCAGAAGTGCATTGTGATTTCAGTATCTCAGAGTCCAGTATTGTAAAGGGGTGACTGCCATAGTCTTGGTGTATTTTTTAAGATGATATTGAGTTAAGGTAAAAATGACTGGTTTCTGTAAGAAATTGTATACATTTTTGTGGCCTGTATTTTTTTTTTTGTGGTATTTGACATTTTCCCCTATTTTCATGATGTGTGTTTTTTTTTTTTTCCATGATGTGTGTTTTTAAATGCTATTTTATCTACTTTGTAAAATGAGATAGGGTAATAAAAAAAAGTTGATAGACGTGATCAGCATCTTTTTTCCTTTTTTGGAATCAGCTTTATTTTGCTTTGAGATTTCATGACTGTAACTAAGGACAATTAAATTTTTTTTTCTCTTCCTAGAATTTGTAATTGATGATTTATTAGAAAAAGCAGGTCTTTTGATCTACTGGGGCTTGAAATCTTTTAAGTCCAAGAAATGGAAATTCAACAAACTATATGAATTTAGGAATTAATTGTAAAGACTTCCATTTTTCTTTAATGTAATTCTTTCATTTTCAGGGAATTACTTTTAAACGTGTAGGTGTACCTTCTACAATGGATTTAGTTAAATCTAAAAGCATGGATGCCATCAGGTATGCTTTCTGACCTTGCTGAATAAGTTTTTCTTTTGTATTAGGCTATTCATCTTTAAGCTCTCCTAGTTCAAATATCAGAAAACTTAATCACCAGTTTTACCAGCAGACTTTAAGTTATATTAAAGTACGAAAACGTTGCTCTTTTCTTTTCCCATTCATTCTCTTATAATTAGTTTTTTACCTTTGTTTTGACCAAGAAAATCTACTCTTTTTACACCATAGGTCTCTAGCTTCCGTTTCTTATGCTGCTGTTGATTTTTTCCGACCATCAGCTCAGAGATTAATAGAAGAGAAAGGGGCAGTGGATGCATTGGCTGCAGCATTAGCCCATATCTCCGGTGCATCAAGTTTTGAACCACGATCTTTGATCACCTCTGATAAGGTAGAAATCTATGAGAAAATCATGTATGGTTGAGAAAAGATTAAAATAAAACCATAGATAATCCATCTATCTGGAGAGAAGGACAAGAGACTTTCATTTTGCACAGTACTGTGTTAACTGAAACTTATACACAAGACCCTATTCTTTATTTTATAAGTTGACATGGAACCATACAAATCAACGCATAGATTCTGTGCATAGATAAACATAAATCAAAGCATCGATTCAGTGCCATGCAAAGTTAGGACTACCTGTATATGTGGAGGGGCTATGTGTGTGGAGTGGGGTTTGTGTGTAGTGTGACACCATCTGACCTAGCCCCTTGTCAGTTAGTATCAGTTGTTAAACCACACCAGACCCATTGGTTGTAAGTAGTTCAAAGATTTACTACTCATCAGGGTGTAGGTGAGGAGAGTCCCTGGATGGCAGGATCTCTCAGCAAGAAAGCTCTCTGATGTCTGGGTGGGGACAGAGATTGAGAGAAAGAGGGAGAGTTGGTGAAAGAGGAGAACAAAAAGGTCCGGGCAGGTAAACTTGCATGTGACAATTTGGTATAATATGAATGAGTACCTCAGGGGTGACTGATGTTTTCCATCTGGCAAGTGTTAATAGTTTAGTCAAATGTCATTTTGCTGGGAGTGACTTCATGTGTCCCAACTCTTCCCTCCCCCTCTCCATACACTGTGTATCTTCTTTTTTTCTTTTTTCTTTTTTCTTTTTTGAGAGAAAGAGGGAAACAGAGAGTCCCAAGCAGGCTCCATACCCAGAGCAGAGCCTGATGCAGGGCTCCATCCCATGACCCTAAGACCAAGGCCTGAGCAGAAACCAAGAGTCAGATCCCTTAACCTACTGAGCCACCTTGATGCCCTCCCCCCACGGTGTATCTTTATTTTTAAATTTATTTTATTTTTATTAAAGATTTTATTTATATGAGAGAGAGAGAGCATGAACTGGGAGAGGGAGAAACAGACTTCCCAACTGAGCTGGGAGCTCAATGTGGGACTCAATCCCAGGACCCTGAGATCATGACCTCTGAGCCGCAGGCAGACACTTAACAGACTGAGCCACCTGGGTGCTCCTCACACTGTGTATCTTTAAAAAACACCTGGATCTTCAGGGTTGTGAGATTGAGCCCTATGTTGGGCTGTGCATTCAGCATGGAGTCTGCCTGTCTTTCTCCATCTGCCCCCTCCCCTCCGTGCGCCGCCCCCATGCATGCACTTGTGCATGTACATGTGTTCGCTCTCTCTTTAAATAAAATCTACAAAACAAAAAAAAATCAGGATCAATTCAAGTTCATGTGCTACATTTGATGTTATGTTTCTCTTAATCTGGAACTGTTTTGCCATCACTTACTTTTATTAATTAATTTTTTTGAAGAATATAGATTAGTTGTCTAGATCAGAGTCTAGAGTTTCTTATCTGGGTTTTTCTGGTTTTCTTTTCTTCATACATCATTTAACTTTTGCCTTTATTGAGCCTCCCTTGTAAACTGGAGGTAAAGTCAAAGCTTGATTTTATATTCAGGTTAAACAGTTTTGGCCAAAGTACCCTATGGGTGATAATGTACTTCATACTGTATAACATCAGGAGGTATATAATGTCAGATTGTTTTAGTACTAATAATGCTTAGTTTGATCACTTGTTTATAATGGAAAGTTATATTCCAATTGTAAAGGTATCTTTTACTCTGTGTAATTAGTAATTTATGGGGTAATGCTTTAGCAGTGAGCAAGTACGCTTTCCCTAATTACTCACCTAATATTTTCTTTCTTTTAAAGATTTTATTTATTTGACAGACAGAGATCACAAGTAGGCAGAGAGGCAGGCAGAGAGAGGGAGGGAAGCAGGCTCCCTGCTGAGCAGAGAGCCCAATGCGGGGCTCAATCCCAGGACCTTGGGATCATGACCTGAGTGGAAGGCAGAGGCTTTAACCCACTGAGCCACCCAGGCACCCCTACTTTTTTTTTTAAGATTTTATTTATTTATTTGAGCGAGAGTGAGCAAGAGAGAAAATACAAGCCATGGGGAGAGGCAGAGGGAGAAGCAGATGCCCTGCTCAGCAGGGAGCCTGATGCGGGCCTTCATCCCAGGACTCTGAAATCATGACCTGAGCCAAGGCCAGATGCTTAACCAACTGAGCCACCCAGGTGCCCCTACCACCAAATACTTCGTAAGAAAATATTTACGCCATACCTTTTAGGAAAATACTAAGATAGCCTTTAGAGCCAAGAAGTACCTAAGAGATCATTTGTTCCCAACCCTTATCTAATAGAAGAATCCCTCTTTGGCAGATGGGTCATCTAACTTCTGATTAAATATCTTAAAAACTCTATTAGTGGGTTTGAAATTTCTTTTATAGTCAAACCAAAATCCAAAGCCGTTACCACAAGGTCCTACGGGGTCATCCCCTTGGTACTTCTCTGATCTCATCTCATCACTCTGCCCGTGCTTGTTTTAGCTACCCTAACTTACTTGTTACTTGAACATAAATCTACTTCCGCACAAGACCTTTGCACTTGCACTGTTTCAGGTGTTCATTCTTTGTACCACACGGCTTTCTCCTTCACTTTATTTAGGTCTCTTCAAATACCACCACATTATAGAGGTCTTTCCTGATGACCCTAACTAGCTTACCTTTCCCTTTACTCTCTATTCCCTTGCCCTGCTTTATTTTCCTTTATGGTGCTTATTACTATTGGGCATTTTATTTTATTTTTATTTTTTAATTTTTAAAAATATTTTACTTATTTATTTGACGGAGATTACAAGTAGGCAGAGAGGCAGGCAGAGAGAGAGGAGGAAGCAGGCTCCCTGCAGAGCAGAGAGCCCGATGCAGGACTTGATCCCTGAGATCATGACCTGAGCCGAAGGCAGCGGCTTAACCCACTGAACCACCCAGGTGCCCTTAAGTAAAATCTTTAAGAAAAGTTACTTTTTTTTTTTTTTTTTTTGGCAGCCACATTATACTGATGGCTTATGAGAAATGTACAGTGAAGTCATGAAGGGCTGCAGAGTTGGAACTTCATTGTCATCTTGCTGCTGCTTTTTTTCCAAAGATAATGTGACTTTTATTTCTTAAGGGATTTGTCACCATGACTCTGGAAAGCCCAGAAGAAATAGAGGATATCAGCTGTGCATGGAAAGAACTTAACAGAAAGCTGAGTAGTAATGCTGTGTCCCAAATTACCAGAATGTGCCTCCTAAAAGGAAATATGGTAGGTTTTTCTAGACAAGTCAAAAGCTTCTCAGTCAGCTACTGTAAATGTCTCTAAAGACATTTATTCTTTGTTTAAAGAGTCTATTCTTTCCTTCTTTCTTTCTTTCTTTTTTTTTTTTTAAGTCTAATAGAATGAATAATGCAGTTTTCTCTGTGTGATAGTTTGTTTCCTGTTGTAAATTTGGCGGAGTTATATAAATTACCCCTTTGGGTAGAAAGCTGTAAATCATCCTGCTTAATTTGTGTAATAACCAAGTTATCTAAGTTTCTGCTCTTGGATACATACTGTGTGATTGTGTGTGGTGTTTTATTCTATGACTAAGTAACTTATGATTTCAATAGCTAAACAGCTCTATTATTCAGAGAATACTCAATATTGACTTTTAAGTGGCCTGCTCTTGGTTATTAAAGAGGATAATTAAATAAATTAGTATTTTAATACATTTTCAAATAGCCAAGATCTCTAATCTTAGTGACTCTGTTTCTTTAATTGATTGAAAAAATATATTATATTTATTCTTCTAAATTTACTACATAGGCTTACTCTAGCTTAGAGTTTGTTTATTAGAAAGAATCATTTCTCTCAAAGTTTACTATTACTACAAGAACGTTTTGTGGCAAGTATGAGACAAATATATGCATGAAGAAAAAAATGTGGAGGGGAGGGAAAAATAAAACAAGAAACTTAGGCCAAACTAATTGCCATAGTTGAGAAGTAAATTAACTTTCAATTTATTGGCAGCCAGGACCAAAAAAGAAACATCTTGTTTTATACCCTTCTTACCTGATAAACACTGCAGCTCTTCAGGATAGAAACTTTCCGGGACTAAATTTTTCAAGGAATTTATACTTTAAACATTATAGTGTCAACAAGAACTTTTATAGAGAACACTCTAGATTCTTGGTAGTAGTAGTAGTAGATTCCTGTTAGATACTGTGTTTACTTTTCAGATTTAGAAAATATAGTAAGCAGCTACTCTATCATGCATTATTATATGTTAGCTGTTTTAATCTTGTAAACATTCATGGGGCATGCCCTATCTTTTCTTTTTTAGCTTCTATAAAATTGCCACCAAGTATTAGCATATTGGTAAAAAATCAGCTCATCTGCATTTGAATAAAAATGTTTTCATTTTGCTTTTAGGGTGTTTGCTTTGACGTTCCCACAACTGAATCAGAAAGGTTACAGGTATTTTTAAAATTTTATGTTAAATTGAGTAGGTTTCTCTAAAAAATATAATTTTTAAAAAGTGACAATATCCTTATGATGTCTTAATCAACTAACATTTCTTAATGTAATATGTCTAGTCTATATCATAATTTAAAACATTTATTATAAATAATTTCAGATATAAAAAACAGAATTGTGTAATGAATATTCATGTACCCATCACTCAGCTTCAACAGTGATCAGCTCATGGCCAGTTTGTTTCGTGGTTTCATGTCACTTACATCCATTTTCCCACTCTCCTATATGTATTCTTTTTTCCCCCCCAAACTCAGCTTTGATTTTCTCTTCCATATTATACTAGGAGAAAATGACAATACTTTATTTAATGCTTAAATAAACTTAAAAATTCCAGTATAGTTAACATGCAGGGTTATATTAGTTTCAGGTATACAACACGTGATTCAACATTTGCATACAATACCCAGTGTGCTTAAATAAGTTTTTTTTTGTTTTGTTTTTGTTTTGTTTTTTAATTAATTAATTAATTTTTTTCCAATTTATTTATTTTCAGAAAAACAATATTTATAATTTTTTATTTTACACAAAGTAAGATTAAGACAAAAACAAATACCATATGACTTCACTCATACGTGGAATTTCAGAAACAAAACAAATGAACAAAGGGAAAAAGAGCCAGAAAAAAACAGATCTTTAAATATAGAGACAAACTATTGGTTGCCAGAGAGGAGGTGGGTGGCAGGTTGGGTGAAATAGACGAAGGGGTTTAAGAGTTGTATGTATTCTTTTGAAACAAATTGTAGGTATTTTATCATTTCAACCATGAATATTTCCATATACCTAACTATTAGGGACACTTTTTTTTTTTTTTTTAAGATTTACTTATTTATTAGAGAGAGTGTGCGAGCAGGGGGAGGGGCAGAGGAAGAGGGAAAGAGAGAAACCTCAAGCAGACTCCCCGTCGAGTACGGAGCCCAGCTCGAGGCTCGATCTCACGACCCTGAGACCATGACCTGAACTGAAATCAAGAGTCGGTAGCTTAACCAACTGAGCCACCCAGGCGCCCCTCAATAGGGTATTTTAATATTCACTTTCCTTGGCAACTCATGATCACAATGAATAATAGTTAATTTAGCAGGACATAATATAGTGATGTTCTTATGAGCTGCTGAGTCACATAATCTTGAGTTGTTTACTCTGATACCAAAGTATTTCCAGTGGTTACATATTTTCTTTCTTTTTTTTTTTTTAAAGATTTTATTTATTTATTTGACAGAGAGAGATCACAAGTAGGCAGAGAGGTAGGCAGAGAGAGAGAGAGGAGGAAGCAGGCTCCCTGCTGAGCAGAGAGCCTGATGCGGGACTCGATCCCAGGACCCTGAGATCATGACCTGAGCCGAAGGCAGCGGCTTAACCCACTGAGCCACCCAGGCGCCCCTGGTTACGTATTTTCAACAGGTTTTTAGTCCCCATCATTAGCTCTCACTTCTTGATTCTGTCACTATAACCACTGAAAGCTGTGCACTAAGTAATGGCCTGTTTGTTTCACGCCAAGAAAGCAGTGCTCTCTTTTATATTTTTAATTTTAATTTTTTTTTTAAAGATTTTTATTTATTTATTTGACAGACAGAGATCACAATAGGCAGAGAGGCAGGCAGAGAGAGAGGAGGAAGCGGGGGAGCCCGATGCGGGGCTCGATTTCAGGACCCCGTGATCATGACCCGAGCCGAAGGCAGAGGCTTTAACCCACTGAGCCACCCAGATGCCCCTAATTTTAATTTTTAAAAATATTTATTTATTTGAGAGGGAGAGAGCATGTGAGAGTGGGGGTGGATCAGAGGAAGAGGGAGAGAGAATTTCAAGCAGAACCCCCCTGAGGGTGGATCCTGATGCAGGGCTTAATCTCATAACCCTGAATTGATGACCTGAGCCAAAATCAAAAGTTGGATGTTCAACCAACTGAGCCACCCAGGTGCCCCAGTGTGCTCTCTTTTAAAATGTATAAATTCAGTATGAAATTGTGAGCCTCAAACTGAGCCTGAGGGGCGCCTGGGTGGCTCAGTGAGTTAAGGCCTCTGCCTTCGGCTCAGGTCATGATCCCAGGGTCCTGGGATCGAGCCCCACATCGGGCTCTCTGCTCAGTGGGGAGCCTGCTTCCCTCTCTCTCTCTGCCTGCCTCTCTGCCTACTTGTGATCTCTCTCTGTCAAATAAATAAATAAAATCTTAAAAAACAAAAACAAAAACAAAACAAAACAACAACAAAAAAAACCTGAGCCTGAGAGTTTCTCCTAAGACTAAAATTTAGGAACTTGAATGAATGAGCTTCGAATATGTTTTTGTTTTTGTTTTCTGGTTTTCAGTTTTGTTTCAGATATTTTGAATTTAAATGGATAGGTGGCCTTTAGCTAATAGATGATGGATATTAAAAAAGAATCTTCTGTACTCATATGCTTGCTTATGGTTTCCATTTTGCATTTATATTAATCCTCTAAATTCCCCCAACAGGCAGAGTGGCATGATTCAGACTGGATACTTTCATTGCCAGCCAAGCTACCTGAAATTGAAGAATATTATGATGGAAACACATCCTCTAACTCCAGGCAGAGGAGTGGCTGGTCAAGTGGCCGGTCAGGCCGGTCTGGCCGGTCGGGTGGTCGATCTGGTGGCCGGTCAGGTAGACAGAGTCGACAGGGAAGTCGGTCAGGAAGTCGACAAGATGGTAGACGACGAAGTGGGAATAGAAATCGATCAAGAAGCGGGGGCCACAAACGGAGTTTTGACTGAGTATTTGATAGTTAATCTACCAGTGTGAGCTTGCCTATTTCTGCCTAATCATGTACATTATTCACCAAAATTAGGTCATCATAGTTGAGGTATGTGTCTGCTCTTTGCAAAGAAGTTGGTCATATTTTTTTAAAAAGTACTTCACAAGAATGGTTGTAAACAAATCTACTTATCCAGTTATACCTTTGAATAAAAAAACTCCTTTTATTGTCTCTTTTCACTATGTGTTAAGAATTCTGTCAATGTAATCTTCTACAGGTTCTTCTAAGACATAACAGTTAAATTAGTCTTAAAGATTACTCGCATTTTGCAAAACGTAGTGTATTTGTATTCAGATCATTCCTTCCATAGGATGTGTAGTAGCAAATAAGAAATCTCTTCTACATTAAAGGGCTATAGAAACTGGTGACTTGATTGGTTAGGTGTAGTGTTTAAATTCTATATATAGTTCACTAAAAGTGTGTGCAAGCACTGTACACTCAATAATTTATTCACCGATAATGACTGAAGTCTACTGTGTGCCTATCACTATGTTAATTATAAGGGATATAGTGGTGTCAAGGCACAGCACTATCATTAAGGAACTTACAGTTTAAAGACAAGCAATTATGAGTGAGATTAACATCTAAAGGGGAAAGTAGGTAGGTATGGAATGCTAAGGACCTATTTGGAGAGTACCAGACCAGTCTTGGAGGTAGAAGGGCTTAGAAGTTAAAAAAAAAAAAAAAGGTCTTAGAAGTGGTGATACCCAAAAGAAGTTGTTAAAAGTATCTGTTGATCTAAGCAAGTATGTGTATGGGGGGAAGAAGAGTTTAGAAGAGAGGTTTGCAGGCAGGGAGAACAGCATATGCAGATACCCAGAGCCAAAGAATACCACAGGAAGTCTTGAGGACCTACAGTTCAGTGTGGTTTGCATATGGCAGACAGAGGATGGGAATAAGAGAGAATGATTAGTATTTAACAGGGACCAGATCTTAAAGGCCTTGTGTGCATTGTTAAGAAGTTTAAACATTCTCTTGAAAAAAGATTTGAAGTAAGGAGTAACATGATGAGATCTGTGTTTTAGAAAATATAACTGGCTACACTGAGGAGACTGGATTGGAGAAGGGCCAGACTGGCAGTCAGGAGGCCTCTTAAGATGCTGTTGGAGTAATCCAAGGTAGAGGTGACGGTCTGCACTAATGTCAGGGAACATATTTTGACTGATAAGAACTGAGGCATTTGAGAGCTTATTACTTGTCCAGAATCAGAGCTGGATAATATGTAGTGGAGTGAGGATTTAAACCCTGATAAGTCTTGCTTCTGAACCAGCATTCTTTTTTTCTTTTTTTTTTTTTAAAGACTTATTTATTTATTTATTTGACAGAGATCACAAGTAGGCAGAGAGGCAAGCAGAGGGAGAGAGGAGGAAGCAGGCTCCCTGCTGAGCAGAGAGCCCGATGTGGGACTCAATCCCAGGACCCTGAGATCATGACCTGAGCCGAAGGCAGCGGCTTAACCCACTGAGCCACCCAGGCGCCCCTGAACCAGCATTTTTAACCACTGTGCTAAATAGCAGTGGTGACATTGAGAAACATGGATAGATTTCCAAAGTTTTGTTTTAACGATTTTATTTATTTATTTGACAGAGACACAGCAAGAGAGGGAACACAAGCAGGGGAAGTGGGAGAGGGAGAAGCAGGCTTCCCGCTGAGCAGGGAGTCCGATGCGGGGCTCAATCCCAAGATTCTGGGATCATGACCTGAGCCGAAGGCAGATGCCTAATGACTGAGCCACCCAGGTGCCCCAAGATTTCCAAAATTTCTGGTTTCTTTTTTTTTTTTTAAGTGTTCTTATTTTTCTTTTCTTTCTTTCTTTCTTTTTTTTTTTTAAAGTAATTCCTACACCTAATGTAGGGCTTGAACTCAGTGACCCCAAGATCAAGAGTCACATGTTCCTCCAACCAAGCCAGCCAGGCCCCTCCAAAGTTGTAGGAAATAAAATTGTTAGGACTTAGTGCTTGATTGAACTGGAAGATGAGAGAGGTGAAAAGAATGAAAGAGATTTTTGTCACTGAGGTAAGGTAGTAGGAGAATCAGAACACAGCAAGGGGAGGGGGAGGTATGGTTAGTTCTACATCAGATATATTTTAATATTGAATAGCCCATGAGATAATAAAAGAAGATTTAAGAGGAGATTAAGAGTAGACAGTTGGGTTTATAGATTTGAAGGAGGAGAGACATCTGTTCTCAAGGTGTAAAGATTTGGACATAGTTTTTTAAAAGGTTAATTGTAAGAAAATTTTTAAAAATCAGAAAAATTAATTGTAGTTAAGGCAGTGGAAGAGACTATCTAGTGAACATATAGGAAGAAAAGAGGACTAGGGAGGAACTCAGAGGCAGAAAAATGTATTTACTGCATAGCAGAGGAAGGGAATCCCATTACCATCAAGAAGAGGTGAGAAGGCAGCAGAAAGCCCAGGAGTATGAGGCTTTCCAAGGAACCAGAAGATGAACCTGAGATGGCCACTGGATTTGGCAAAAAGACATGTTACATGGGGAGCAACCATATTAATAAAGTATGGAGAGTAGAAACCATTTATCAGTGGGCTTAGCAAGAAATGAGAGAAAGCACTAGGGAGAGCAAACATGTCTTCCAGATATTCGGCTGTGAAGTAAGGAAGAATAAGCTAAAGCTGGATGTAAAAGAGGACATGAGATGACAGTTTTTTGTATGTGTGTGTTGGGGGAGGATGAGGGAAAACAGAGGATGAACTGCTAATATGGGAAGGAGAAAGGAGGGATGACGGGAAAGAATATATGATGGAGCAAGATCCCTCTGAAGACTTGGAAGGATGAGCTTTAAGCACACACTGGAGATTTTGATCTTAGGTGGTAGAAGCACATCTCTTAACATTTTGCCAGGAAGAAATGTTTATCATGTAGGTGAATTTGCAGGTGTTAAGGTAAAAAGTTGACAGATTCCTGCCTAATGTCTGTTTTTTTTTTCCTGTGGTATTCTTTCATGGTCATCTGAGGGTGAAGAGGAAAGTAGCAGGCTCAGAGATCTGAGGAGATGGGAGAAATGCTGAGGCATCAGCTGTAGAACAAGATGGAGAGCTTACTAGGCAAACTGGTGTTAACAGGCAGCTTTGAGGGTCTGGGTGATGTTAGGGATTGAATGTGTAGTGGCAGCAATTAGAGCACTTGAGGGATTTCCTGTGGAGATACTCAATATTCTGTTGTAGGGGTGGAGATGGGAGATGATTGATCTAGGATTGGGGTTTGCTCTGGGACATGAAAGGATGACAAGGTAGATATATTAAGGACTTTGGCAAAAGTTACTGGAGTAATGGGCTATGGAGTCTAGATTGCCTTGGAACTGAAGTGGAGGTGGAGTTGAAGACAGGGAGAATGTGGAAGGGACGGGACTGAAGGTCACTGAGAGCTGTCTGAATTTGAAATTTCAAGAGTGGAGCACTTCGGGGCAAGACAAGTGTGGGGTTTGGTAGTAGGCCGATGGGGGTGTAGGTCATTTCAGTTGAGATGGTCAAAGAACAGAGAAGCTGGCGTGGGTGGTTTTATGGACAGTGAAGTCTCCAGACTGAGGAGGGAGGGGAAGACTAAGCCAGATGCCAAACTATCAATGAATGGTGGAGGTTAGGTTACCAGAATGAGGACCCTTCCTCATAGGGTGATATTGCCACATGTCCTCAAAGGGACAAGGGCGATTACATGATACTGAAGGAGTTTTAGTTTGGAAATGGTTTGGAGGAGAAGAAGATAGTAATACCAGAGTACACGGGATGTAGGGAATGAGCAACATATGCATGGGAAAGTTGCAGGAGGAGTATTTTTCAAGAAGAAGCCGGGGAGTTGTGGGGAGGACTCAGTTCTAGATAAGATTAAGAAAGGGAGAAATTTTGATTATGGGCAATGGGGTTCCAGATAACTTTCTTTGGGGGAAGAAAGTCTCACCTCTGCATTTGAGTAGTAGTGAGCTCTGGATTTATATGAAAGGTAAAGGGGCTCCATTGCTACAAGGGTGCACGAGTACTGGTAATTTAGTCTGGATAAGTCATATACCTACAGTATCCCAGGCACTGTGTTTGGGGTACAAAGGTAAGGTGTGTCTGTCTCTGGCCTCAGGAGCTTAGAATCTAGTGAAATCGATGGACACATAAACTTTGGTCCATGGCAGTGACTAAGTGCAATAATTTGAGAGCTCTACACAAGGGCAACCAGCCCAGTCCAGGAATGGGGGTGGGAGTTTAGAAAAAGCTTTTTGGGTGTATGACTGAACATGAATTCAGTCAGGTAAAAGAAGTGGGAAGTGGGAATGGACATCCAGGAAAGGCACAGAATAGCTAATAAAACAAGGTCTAAGTATGGGGAACCATAAGTAGCTCTCATTGGTGGGATGCTGGCTCGGAGGAAAGCAGTGATGAGAACAAGACAAGAGTCCTATCTTGGAAGGCCTTGTAGTCCTTGTTTAAGACAGACATTGAAGAGTTTCAGGGAAGCGAGTGAAAAAGAAAAGCATGTAGGTAACTGCTAGCAGAGTGGAGGTAGATTTTAGGGGTCCACTTGCTAAAGGCTGGTTTTCCTATGAGCAAGGGAAGTGGGGCAGGTCCTGACAAGATTAAGTAATAGCTTTCCATACCTTCCAGAAGAAGGTGGGGGGAGAATTCTCAGCTTTGGGCTGCATTCAGCCCTTTATTTTGCTCCTTTCTCATAGAGCCCAGCACCTTCATGCTTCCTTTTGGCAATTCAGAGCCTCCTGTTGGGTATTCTGTGCCCTAGTGTGGTCACTTAACAGCTATTAGAATTCAATTAAACCAGTTACCCTGATCTTCAGTTTTTAAATCTGTATGTATCTATTTTATTCCCTTCAGCATTAGAAATTTAAATGAGTTCACATTTAGCTGTGAATGTCTGAGAGCTTCTTCTCTCATTGTTTTTGTTTCATATGTTTTGTGGGTAGTGCTTAATAAGTATTTTTAACCATATTTTTTCATATTAGTAATGTGCATCCACTGTTGAAAATTTGAAAAATAGAGAAGCAAATGGAAGAAAATAAAACCATCCATAATCACATCACTCAGATAATTACTGCTATCATATTATTGTGTAGATTTTTGAATCACTGTATGTGTGCGTGTTATGTATGCATACTTTTTGAAATAGAAATTCTCCCCCAATTTTATGAAAAGACTACATTTTCTACATCAGAGGAAACTGATGTCTGGCAGAATCAATAGAACTTCACAGTTCTATTCTAGAATCTGGCAGAATCAAACAACTTCACATTTCCAATCAGCTGTATATACGAGACTCATTTTTTTTTTCCCACTTGTTACTGAATTTTATATTGATAACTAGATTTAATACAGTCCTTTGGCTGCCTTTAAGCCAGAGGGAACCTTTGCATGCTTCCTCTTAGATTTTGGCCTTATGCCTGTGTACAGGTATATTACAAAGGAATTTACATAGTTTGTAAGCCTTGATAACAATTTTCCATTAAGTAGCGTTCCAGGCTTACCCTCTTATTGATAATACAAATGCGCCTGTACTATTTTTAGCAGTATCATGGCAGTATTACAGAGGTTCCTTGAGGCAGGGACTGGGCCTTGACTTAGGTACTACAATGCTGAAGTCCCAGATGTTAAGCCTTTTTTGTCTGTTGGTTGATTGCATTCATGCTTGCTCCCCCTTATCCCACACCTAATACCAGGATGACTGAATTGCTTTCCTGCCTGGGCATATAGCTAAAATTCATCTCAAGTAGTTCCTCCCTCACCCCTGCCCCCAACATTGCCATTTTAAAGGCCAATCCACATTTAGTGTCAATCTGTGTGCCTATGTACCAGGCACTGTTTGAAATCTTCAGGATACAAAGAAGGATAAATCAAGGCTCCTAGCTTAAAGGTATCAGAGTATAAGTTAAAGCATTGCTGTAGTACATAATTTGTTAAAAAACTGAGACTGTGAAACATCAATAGTTTATGTGAAACATGAAATTTTCCTTTAAACTGTCATTTAAAAATGTGCAGTAGGGCGCCTGGGTGGCTCAGTGGGTTAAACCGCTGCCTTCGGCTCAGGTCATGATCTCAGGGTCCTGGGATCGAGTCCCGCATCGGGCTCTCTGCTCAGCAGGGAGCCTGCTTCCTCCTCTCTCTCTCTCTGCCTGCCTCTCTGCCTACTTGTAATCTCTCTCTGTCAAATAAATAAATAAAATCTTAAAAAAAAATGTGCAGTAAAAATTAATAGTATGAAGTACAGAAATAAAACAATAGCATTTTCCTTTGATTTCATTTTATGAAAATGATTATATTTTAAGCTCTTTTTTTTTAAAGATTTTATTTATTTATTTGACAGAGAAATCACAAGTAGGCAGAGAGGCAGGCAGAGAGAGAGAGGGGGAAGCAGGCTCCCTGCTGAGCAGAGAGCCCAATGCGGGACTCGATCCCAGGACTCTGAGATCATGACCTGAGCTGAAGGCAGCGGTTTAACCCACTGAGCCACCCAGGCGCCCTATTTTAAGCTCTTTCTAAATACAAGTTTTAATAGCTCTCAATTATTGTGCTTTATGTCCTAGGCACTACTAAACCCTTTTCGTTCAATATCTCAGTGTTCTCAGCCCATGAGGTTAAGTTTGTTCCCATTTCATGCATAAGAAACTCCGATTCAGATTAAGTAATGTGTGCAAAATCACAGAACCAGCAGGTTTTTTTTTTTTTTTTTTTTTAAACCTGCAGGTTTTCAAAGCCAGGCACTATTTCAACTGATTTTCAAAAATGATTTTGTGTGGAAGTGGCTCCCAATTCTTTGGATCACTAGTTCTTCAGAGAAGTTTAGCGACTTTGTCACAGATCATTCAATGGACCATTTTCCCTCAACTCCTTGAATTAGTGTATTGCCCACATATGCAAGATTTGGAGCCCTGTATTTTCTTATAGAGGTTCCGTGTGGTTTGGGGGCCCTTTCTACTGGTCCCAAAGCCGGTTCCGGTGCCTCCCTGTGTCTTCAGAACAGCTATATACGTCCATCTCCCACCAGTCTATAGAGTTTCTTGATGACACCACTTGTGTATTGTCCGTTACTGCGTCCTAGCCTTGTTTCTCACCTGACATCACAGTGAATGCTCAGGGGATGTCTACGTGCACGAATAAAGGAATGACCAAAGCCCGACCGAATTCTAGTTCTTACCCAGGCTTGTAAGTCTGGGCGTCTCCTCTCAGTGTCATTTCCACACGGTGATCAAGAATACACACTTGCGGCGTCTGCGCGTGCAAGAGCTTGCAAACTCCAGCAATCTAACATAAAGCACTGAAGAACACCACGTAAAGCAACAGGTCATTTAACAGGCCAGGGCTAGCGAGAATCAGCTGTTGCCAGCCTTTGTGGTTCCTCCCAGTCCGAGCTTTCAAGTCCCGGAACGGTGAGAGCGGAATTCACCACCATCCCTCACCAGGCGGAACAGCCACTCCTCTTCGGGGACCACGTGGGCTCCCGCCTCCCTGGGACTTTCTGCTTCCGCAGGAACTGCTTTGCTACCGGAAGTGACGAAGGTGGGCGCTCCAAACGGGTGGTACGGTCTCTTCCTCTCCACGCGGTGGACCTGACCGATCGGCCTCAATTGCTTGCGCTGAGCGATGCCGGGCAAACTCCTTAGTGACGCGGACTTGGACTCAGACACGGCCATGGAAAAAGTGGAGATACCGCGAAAGCAGGTGAGAGGGTGCCACCGAGGGCCGCGGGACCCGGGACGCTGAGAGGAGCGGGGTACGGAAGCGGGGTGGGGTGCCGGGCTGGGAGCCCGTGGCGCGCACGCGGACCTGGCGCGTCCAGAGCCCAGCGTGGGGTTGGGGGGCCAGGGGGCCGTGCCCTCCGCGGGCGGGGGCCGAGCGAGCGGCCGGGGCGGTCTGGCGCTCCGCTGAGCGCCGCTCGCACGTGGTCCCGGAGTCTGAGTGCCCAAAAGTCGGGCACTCAGATGTGCAGGCTCTGTGCAGCCTCGGGCCCCACGTTGCTGGCTCAGGAGGCCCTCACCTGATTCCGGGCCTGAGCGTGTGCGGAGGGAATTGCCGGTCAAGGTAGGGACTGAAGTTTTGGACTAGACATAGCCGCACTTCACACGTGAAGTGCACCTGCACACGTGAGCGGCGTCTGCAGTGACGCTTGAATAGTGAGGGAAGTACAGTGTTTTCCGGCCAGCAGCCTTTAGAACATGAAGTAGTCGCCTTAATGTCTACGGACCAGGTTTTCCGTGGAAATATAAAGATGTGTTGCGGTGCCGAGTGTACACCGTATTTTCGATAGAGGTCGGCGGTGTGTACTGGTCTTAAGTTAACCTTGATCGCTGTCTACATCTTTACTGTTACTTCCTTAGTGATTCAACTTGCGACCGATTCTGTTCTGAGATAAGGTCTGTCAGTGAGAGCAGAGATTGTCCCTGAACTCCTATGGTGCATAACTTAGAATTCCCTTTCCTTGGCTGTGCATGGGTCTTTCTTTTTTTTTTTTTTTTTTTAAAGATTTTATTTATTTGTCAGAGAGAGAGGAGCGAGAGTGAGCACAGGCACACAAGAGTGGCAGGCAGAAGCAGAGGGAGAAGCAGGCTCCCTGCCAAGCAAGGAGCCCGATGTGGGACTCGATCCCAGGACGCTGGGATCATGACCTGAACCGAAGGCAGCTGCTTAACCAACTGAGCCGCCTAGGCGTCCCTGCATGGGTCTTTTTGATGGAGAGCTTTTACAACAGCAATATTTTGGCGTTGTAGGAAGTGGGGGAGCACAGACTTGTCCCCACAGGTGGAGAGGTCCTGGTTTACCTGCTCCACTTCAGTGAAGATATTCAGTTGTGGAATGCTCAAGTGAAGAGGCACCTGGCCAAACCCCATTACATTCCAGAAGAGACCCCTGGGTTAGGGGTGAAAAAACTGAAGTCTTGTGGGGAGACCAGATTATTTTTCAAATGTTTGAAAGATGATGATGTGGGAAAGAGTACCTTCATTAATGATTTGAGAGCAGAAGTGGGGCCTGAAATTTTAGGGGGCAGATTTTAGCTAAATGTAATAATCATCATACTTCTGGGATTGGCCTTTCATCAAGATTTGAACAGAGGTTACGGCACCTGTCTACTTAGTTTCCGTAGTATTAAGTAATTAACTTTCAATAAGTTAATTATGTTAAATTAATTATGAAAAGTTGGAAAAAGTCAGACATTTCAGGTAGGAGCTATCGTCTTGGGTTTGGTTTAGTTTGGAGGTTTCACCCATTCCATTTCCTTGTAATGGTGCTTACCCTTCCCCCCTCCCTTTTTTTTTTCTTTGAAATATTCTTTTTTTATTAACATATAATGTATCGTTTGTTTCAGGGGTACAAGCCTGTGGTTCCTCAGTCTTACACAATCCACAGTGCTTACCATAGCACATACCCTCCCCAGTGTCCAGCACCCAACCACCTCTTCCCTCTCACTCCTCTCCCCTCCAGCAACCCTCAGTTTGTTTCCTGAGATAAGAGTCTTTTATGGTTTGTCTCCTTCTCTGGTTTCATCTTGTTTCTCAAATTCCTCATATCAATGAGAGCATATGATAATCGTCTTTCTCTGATTTTGCTTAGCATAATAGCCTCTAGTTCCATCCACATCATTGCAAATGGCAAGATTTCATTTTTTGATGGCTGCATAGTATTCCATTCTGTGTGTGTGTGTGTGTGTGTGTGTGTGTGTGTGTCTATCTATCTCACATCTTCTTTATCCATTCGTCTGTTGATAGACATCTAGGCTCTTTCCAAAGTTTGGCTATTAAGGACATTGCTGCTATAAACATTGGGGTGCATGTGCCCCTTCGGATCACTATGAAATTATGTCCTTTTTGATATATTTAAAAAAATTTTTTTCAGTGTTCCAAAATTCATTGTTTATGCACCACACCCAGTGCTCCATGCAATATGTGCCCTCCATAATACCTACCACCAGGCTCACCCAACCCCCCACCCACCTCCCCTCCAAAACCCTCAGTTTGCTTCTCAGTCCACAGTCTCTCATGGTTTGTCTCCCCCCGCCCCCGATTTCCCCCAACTCACTTCTCTCCATCTCCCAAGGTCCTCCGTATTATTCCTTATGCTCCACAAGTAAGTGAAACCATATGATAATTGACTCTCTCTGCTTGACTTATTTCACTCACATAATCTCTTCCAGTTCCGTCCATGTTGATTTCGAAAGTTAGGTGTTCATCCTTTCTGATGGAGGCATTGTATTTATGGACCATATCTTCTTTATCCATTTGTGCATTAAAGGGCATCTTGGTTCTTTCCACAGTTTGGTGACTGGCCATTGCTGCTGTGAACCCCCCCTCCGCCCCCCACTTAAATTAGATACATCTCTTTTACACATGGAGTGATATATTGTGGAGTTTTATAGATTTTTGGTTCGTAAAGTGTCTCTGTAAATTCATTTGCACTTGTCAGATAACCGAGACAGGTATTAATGGATCCCTGTTTACCTGTACAGGAATTCTAGCAGAGAAAGAAATGTGTTGTCCATCTGTGGATGTATATGGCCTTAATACTCTAATAGAAATAAAATGTACTTGATCACTTTCTGTAGTCATAGATATGTAGTTTAGAGCCTTGAGGATCCCATGAGCCACCCCAAATTCCCTATGAAAGCTTGGCAACTTATTTAACCAACATGAATTGAATAGATAACCAGAGGCATTCTTTTCTAAGCTGATGAAATCATTGATATACATGGTACTTATTTCCAGATAGCAAAGAAATGGTACTAAAAAGCAGTGTTTTGACAATTTCAAGGTGAAAGTACAGATGTTGAAAAATGCCCCCAAATTGTGTTCTTCATAATTACGTGATCTTGAAATAATACAGAATTGATGTATCCTACAAATGTATACATGCTTTGCTCAGTAGTTTTATTTTCTTTATTAATTTTTTTAGAAAGGTAAAAAAGAGAAGCCAAAATCTAATAAGACTGAAGAGGCAACAGAAGTAAAGGAAGAAATTATTTCCCCCAATGCTAAAAAAGTTAAAAAGAAAGCCGAGTCTAATGAGGTTGACTTGAGTTCTCCTAAATCCAAAAAGGCAAAAAAGAAAGAGGAGCCATCTCAGGATAACACGATTTCTCCTAAAACCAAAAGTGTGAAAAAAACAAAGGAGACTACCGAAAAGAAAGTTGTTTCTCCTAAAATCAAAAAGGCAGTAAAAAATGAAGAACCTTCTGAAGAAGAAATAGTTGCTCCTAAGCCCAAGAAGATGAAGAAAGAAAAGGAAATGAATGGAGAAATTAGAGAGAAAAGCCCCAAACTGAAGAATGGATTCCCTCATTCTGGACCCGTCTCCAACTCCAGTGAAACCCCAGGGGAAGAAAGTAACAGTGAAGTGGAGCAGGTAGGTTGTATTTTAGTGTGTAGAATGTATTTTTCATTATTGTTTCAGATAAGTAAGTAGGTAATTGCTACTGGTTTTATTTAAAAGTGGGAGAGGGAGGGGCACCTGGGTGGCTCAGTGGGTTAAATAAAGCCTCTGCCTTCGGCTCAGGTCATGATCCCAGGGTCCTGGGATGGGCTTCCGGCTCTCTGCTCAGCAGGGAGCCTGCTTCCCCCCTCTCCCTCTGCCTGCATCTCTGCCTACTTGTGATCTCTGTCAAATAAATAAATAAAATCTTAAAAAAAAAAAAAAAAGTGGGTGAGGAGTGCCTGGCTGTCTTAGTCAGTGGGGCATGCAACTCTTGATCTCCACTCCTTTTGGTTTTTGTTTTTTAAGATTTTACTTATTTTTATTTTCGAGGGCGAGAGGGCGAGTGTGTGCTAGCAGCGGTGGGGAGGAGCAGAAGGAGAGGGAGAGAGAATCTCAACCACTTTAACCCATTTATAAATATTAAATATTTTTACACTTTCATAATCCATCATATAAATGTTTAGAAATCACTTAATTCCACTGTTGGACATTTAGGTTTTTTACTTTCAAATAATGCCACAGTGACCACTTTGTCATAAATGTTTGTTCCTTATTTTCTGTGGATGGATGTGAAAGATGTGGCTGTGGAAAAGAGTTAATGACCTGTGCAGCAGTACAGTAGTCCCCCCTGATCTGACGTCTTGCTTTCCTGGGTTTCAGTTTCTTTTCTTTTTTCTTTTCTTTTCTCTTCTTCCCTTTCCCTTTCCCTTTTTTTTCTTTTTGAAAATTTTATTTATGTTAGAGAGAGAGATACAGAGAAAGCATGAGCGGGGTTGGGAGGTTGCAGAGGGAGAGCGAGAATCTCAAGCCAACTCCGTGCTGAGCACAGAGCGGAGGCAGGGCTCCATCTCCTGCGATCCATCCTGAGATCATGACCTGAGATGAGATCAAGGTCGGATGCTCAACCAACTGAGCTACCCAGGCGCCTGCTCTCCAGGGTTTCCATTACTTCCTGTCACCGTGTTCAGGAGCAGATGGTTCTCTTCCTGACACACTGTCAGAAAAGGTTAATAGTGCCTGCCGCGGCATGGTGATGCCTGTGTCATCCACCCCACTTCATCTCATCACTTAGGCATTTTATCAGCTCTCATCATCCCAAGAAGGGTGAATGTTGCACAGGAAGATACTTTGAGAGAAAGAGGGACCACAGTCACATAATTTTTATTATGGTATATTGTTATAATTGTTCTATTACTATTGTTTCTAGTCTCTTACTGTGCCTAATTTATAAACTTATCATGGGTATGTATACGAGGACATATGAAGAAGCATATGAGAGTTTGTTACCAGCTGTCTTTCTGTTAAAGAAAGGCCAAAGGAAAAGATGTCCCAATTCATCCTTCTTTGTTGTTTATATTTGCTGTCCTGTTAAAAACTAAGCAAATTTATCCTATTTTGAAAAAAACTCTGCCCCCAGTTTGGGGCTCAGACTCATGACCCTGAGATCAAAAGTCATATGCTCTATCCACTGACCCAGCCAGGAGCCCCTGACCAAGCTTAAAATAACTGAAATCAATCTGTTCCTGAAAATAGTAATCAGACTAGACATAATAGAAAAACAACAGAAATCTCTGAAACATTTGTAAAGCAAGCTATGTATTTGTAAATAATCTATGGGTCAAAAAGGATATCTGAAGGGAAATGTAAAAATACAGAGATTTTAAAAATAGTTTTTAGTTATTTATTTGAGAGAGATAGAGGGGGAGAGAGAGAGAGAGCCCGGGTGAGCACAGCAGGTGAGCTGCTGAGGGAGAGGGAGAAAGGGGAAAAACATGCTCCTGGCGGAGCAGGGAGCCCAACACAGGGCTCCACCCCAGGACCCCACATACATAATTGTTCTATTATTATTGTTGTTAGTCTCTTATTGTGCCTAATTTATACATTTATCATGGGTATGTATAGGAAAAAACACCGTATATATAAAGGTTCTATACTCCTCTGACGGTTTCAGGGGTCATCGAACAAATCCCCTGTGGATAAGGGGTTGGGGGATACTCTATATTGTTGCTGTGGGTTGGCAACGGAGTAGTTCTTGGTTGAGACTGAATCTGCCTTCACTAGCCACACGTAGTATATGTACAGTATGTATTTGCTACAGATTTTTTTTCCTTAGGGTTTTACAGATTATATTTCCTTTTCGGATCTTGATTTACCTACCAGAGTTTCTGTGCATTTTTGGTTGACTTGCAGCAGATGTTTTAGAATTGGTTCTTTTGTTTCTTTCTCAGAAGGCTTCTCAATGATTACCTGTAGGTGTGAAGTTACTGATTTCTTTCTGTGGCCCTTTCCTTGATAGGAAGTACCTGTGGAACAAAAAGAAGGAGCTTTCTCTAATTTTCCCATATCTGAACAGACTATTAAACTTCTCAAAGGTAATATTTTTGGGAATATTGTATAATTGTACTCCACTGTTTTTGTTGAGATAAAGGACAGTATATGCAATTGTACAATGCAGTAGATCTGTATATACAGTGTAGGACTGTACTAATGATGGTTTTGCTGCCCCCCTTTTTTTTTTTTAAGATTTTATTTATTTGAGAGAGAGAAAGTGAGAGAGCACTAGTGGAAGGGGGGGAATAGAGGGAGAGGGAGAAACAGATTCCCCACTGAGCAGGGAACCCGATAATGTGGGGCTCTGATGCAGACTCAGTTTCAGGACTCTGGGATCATCACCTGAACCAAAGACAGACGCTTAACCAACAAAGCCACCCAGGCTCCCCTCCTTACTGCCTCTTAAATAGGTGATTCAATTTTATTCAAACCAGTATGTGTATTCAGAGATGTGAGGACTGATTGTACTGGTGCAAGTATATGGTTCCTGCCATGTTCATATTTTCTTTTTATCCTCTCCCACTTGGTGAGACATCTCTTCATGATACCAGCCTTGCCCAGCACTCAGCCTGGCAGTGTGCCCGTGACTGAGCTAGTCAGTCACAGACGCTTGAGTAGGTATTTCCTGAATCAGGTGTGGCATAGTCTGGACTGCAGAGCACCTGATCTGGGGGTTTCTCTTGACCTACGGATGAGATTCATGACAAGTGACTAAACTCTTAAAATAATATTTACTCTAATTTGGTGCTTTAAAGTTTGTTGATATTCTTTAGTCCAGCAGATTCTTCACTACCAGAATGCGTTGGAACCTGACTTTGTAGATTTTTATTTTATTTTATTGATTTTTTTTCTTTAAAGATTTTATTTTTTTGACAGAGACAGACACAGCAAGAGAGGGAACACAAGCAGGGTGAGAGGGGAAGGGAGAGGCAGGCTTCCTGTTGAGCAGAGAGCCCGATGGGGGGCTCGATCCCAGGACCCTGGGATCATGACCCAGGCCGAAGGCAGACACTTCATGACTGAGCCATCGAGATGCCCCTGACTTTGTAGATATTGAGCAGAAGGTAGAATTCCTTAATTCTTCAGGACCAGAAGCATGGCCGGGATTTTAAGAACTGCAGTGTCAGATAACATGGTTAATTTGTTCACAGCCCGTGGGGTGACCTTCCTGTTTCCTATACAAGCAAAGACATTTCACCATGTCTATAGTGGAAAAGACTTAATTGCACAGGCACGGACAGGAACTGGGAAGACATTCTCTTTTGCCATCCCTTTGGTTGAGAAGCTTCAGGGAGAACTGCAAGACCGGAAAAGAGGCCGTGCCCCTCAGGTAATTATCTTTAACATAGACCCCAGGCTCCATATCTGCACAGGAGAAAAAGCTTTTAGGCATTGCTTTCATCATATACTATAGTTTTTTATTGGGTTCTCCTTAAAGTCTTCTTTTTTTTTAATCTGTTACAGATTTTTATTTGAAGTTAAAGCAGTATTGTTCTTTTAAGATTGTTGGCCACAAACCCTATATATTTAAATACTATAATCTGCCCCATGGTTGTGATCACCTGTATTATTAATGCTCATTGTGTTCCCTTTAAACTATTAGATGTCCCTGGGGCTTACAGGTTTGCTCAGGTGTCTTTGACCATTTTTACCTAGATGGTGAAAGCAGTTTTAGTAGAGAGGCATGAGTAGAAGGAGGCATACTCAAAGAGGTGAAGAGGCCAAACTTCCTTGTCAGGATGGTACTTATTGGGTTCATTTCTGGAGAACCTGGCATTTGGCAAACCTTAACCTCACTGAAATGCCCATGTGTTCCTCTTGGTTATGGGTTCGTGCACTTGACTTTCAGGTCCCGCCTCACTTGTTTACTGGCCTGCCACCCTTCATTCATTCATTGCTTATTTCTCTAAACAAATGCAGCGTTAAACAAATGAATTATTCCAGCTTGGCACATAGTGGATATTCAGTAAAATACCTGTTGGATGAATTATCTGATGAATCTGTGAATATTCTGAAATCATACTTGTTTCATGCTGCTACCATACTTAAAGATCTATAGTAGTTTCATATTGTGTGTCCTGTTGGGTCAAACTCAGACTGCTCTGGGATTCAAAGCTCCTCACCATTTTGCTCCTGCCTTAATTCGTCTTTGTTCTACTTTCAGTTTACTATAGTGTAAAGGTTCAGTCTATTGGTTTTGGAGCCCAACTGTCTGATTTTAAGTCTAGGCTTTGCTTCTTAGCTTTTTGGTTCAAAATCTTGCGTGTGTTTATTGTAGGTACAATTGTACAATACAATTGTAGGTGGGTCAGTAACTTGTGAGAATTAAGTGAGAATAATGCATAGTAAGCATTTGGTAGAGCCTGAGATGGTAAAAGCTCAAAAATAGTTAAGGTTGTTATCATCAGCAGTGTTACTCCTTGCTCAAGTTTTTTCTTTCCTGGAATGCTATTTAAGTAGTAGCAGCTCCAGAAAACTCCCCAGTCCCTTGGGCCTGCTCTGTGCAACCCTCCTGGAGCATGGCATGCTGGGGCCCTATGTCCCTTGAGGTTGGTAGGATCACAGACTTTTCTTCTGAGTGGATTTCTCAGGGACTGTATTACATTTATGATCCTTCCCCACACAAAGTACATTGCAAAGCATATAATAGATTTTTTAAAATACTTGGTAGGATGAGTTGAGCCTTCTGGTCAGTTCCAGATTTGTGAAGAAATACTGCATAGTACTTTGAATTCAATAATTAGGTTTTCCTTTCCAGGTGCTGGTTCTTGCACCCACGAGGGAGTTGGCAAATCAAGTAAGCAGAGACTTCAGTGACATCACAAGAAAGCTGGCAGTGGCTTGTTTTTATGGTGGAACTCCCTATGGAGGTCAGAGTAAGTAAATCCAAAAGTGAGGGAAGGAAAAATGCCAACCTTGTTTGGATTTCTCAGACCTCGACATCTGGCTTTCTGTGGTTTAGTCATTTTTCTTTGTCATTGTTTAAAGATGGTCCAGAACACGGTCATACACCGTGATGTGTCAAATCCACATATAGATACTTGGATTTTTGTATTACTTACCTATGTTTATTTAAAGGCCATAAAGATCTGTTACTGAACCTAAGAGGATAGAGTCCATTTGGGCCCTTGGCACTAGAAAGTCACAATTCAGAGTTACTCTTTATCTGTCAAATTCAGAGTTACTCTTTATCTGTCAAGGACGGTGAATCTGCCTCTTCGGGGGTCTTTGTTTCTTTCTTGCTGCAGGTGGGCCTTCTTTCTTCTGGGCCCAGGGGCCAAATGTTGCAATGCAGGCTTCTGTTGTAGGACTCCATTACTTAACCAATTCAAGACCTTGAAACTTCATTATGTAGAGCAGATAAATAATTTCAGGAAAGCATTTAAGGCATTACAAATGTTGCAGTTGCCACGTAAAGCTCATGGTTATTTCTTCTCAGCTTTGGTTAAGTGAACTGGGCTTTGGCATCAGGAAAGTCTATGTTTGAACCTAGCCTCTGCTCACAGTGTAATTTTAAGTTCAAAGGTGCTTGATTTTTCTGCACTTGCTCATGTGAAAAAACAAGGTTACTAAACTCATCCGGTAATGGTGTTGAGAGGTTGAATTAGCTAACGTATATAGAGTACCCAGTGTACCCCCTGGACTATAAGGACAATTCAACAAAAAGCTGCGTCATTATCCTCTCACCTATAATGACAGTATAATGATATATATAATGATATATATAATAATAATATATAATAATAATATATAATGTTGTAATATATTAATATATAATTAATATAAATGTATGTGTGTATATATATACATATATGTATATATATATATAAAATGATACTGGACTCCATTTTCCTGAACATCTCTAGACCTTCTGGAAATACTTGCCCTTCTGCCTGGTCTCATTCTCTCCATACCTGCTTACCTTATATAAAGTTCTTTAAGATCCTCGTTCTCACTTTGTTTGTGAAACCTTGGCACTTTCCACCACCAGGGAAATAATTTCTTTCCTGGTGCTTCCATCCTGCACCTCATGTTTTTCTGTTATGTCACACAATTCACTGGACTGTCACTTCTTACCTCTTCCCCCTAGATTATCTTGAGTTTCTCCTTGAGTATCTTTTTCTTTGATACTTAGCATATTACCTCGTGTTTTTGGTTAATAAGTATTTTAGAATAAAAATGTATTTAACTGGTACCCCGGACTAATAAAAGGACTTAAAAACCCAGCATGTTTTATCATTGATGTTCTTTATAGTTGAACGCATGCGGAATGGGATTGATATCCTGGTTGGGACCCCAGGTCGAATCAAAGACCACCTACAGAATGGCAAGCTGGATCTCACCAAACTTAAGCATGTTGTCCTGGATGAAGTTGACCAGATGCTGGATATGGGGTTTGCTGATCAAGTGGAAGAGATTTTAAGTGTGGCATACAAGAAAGGTAAGTTCCAAATTCAGGGAGCTGCTGGAAGGGCTTAGAGGAAGAACGGTGATTAAGCAGGCTTCTGAATGTTAAATGAAACCTTAAGTTGGGGAGTGACTTATTTTATTTAGGAAAACTTAAAGTTTTTAAAAATCATGATTTATGACATATCTATAATGGGGACAATTTGGGAAAGTAAGAGAAGAAAAATTTCATATCTTCCAGTTGGTGTGCTTTGCTTTTGGTTTCTTTATTCCTGACTTTGTACTATCGTACATATGTGTGTATGTTAATTTTAATCTTACTGTGCATATAAAAATTTGGCATTAACACTCTCATGAAGAGGTTGTGCCATGATTTAATTCCATGTATATATTTTAATTTTGAGAGGATACAAATAATTCTGCTTAGAGATGTTTTTATGCATATAGCATCCTTCACATCTCAGTATTTGGAATTTGTTCTTTAGGATGGGTGTCCAGTAATGGAATTACTAAGTTTAAAGGTATAAATAGTTCGTGCTTCTCAATGTACATGGTTAATTTGATCTTCAAAGGATTCTATCTACTTAAACCACCATTTGAAATATATGAAAATGCAGTATTATTCAAAGAGCAAACTAAAAAAAAGGGGGGGGTGGTGTAGAGGAGCTTTTTAGTACCTGACCTTAAAGAATGAATAGGCTGAAACTCTAAAGACTGAGGAGCTGCTAGAGAGTATAGATGAGTGTAGAATCTATCCTGGTGTTTATTGTAGGATGTTTGCTTAGTGATCTAAACTGAATGGTTACTGGGTTTGATGAACAGGTGTTTTCCAGTTATATCTCATAATAGACAGATTTCCCTCATTGTTCATGAAGGCCAATAGTCAGGAAGCAAAATTACTTTAAACTACCTTTGGTGTTTCAAGTCTCCTTCACATCAATGACTTGGGCAGTATTTCTTTGCCCATTTGGACTCTGTGTCTTTCATTTTTATGTCCTCAATGCTTGGTGTGGCCTCCCATGGTCGCTCTAGCGTGTTGATGGACTCTGGAAGAACTGGGTGAGGTGGAATATGGGTAGGCTGATTCGGGTTATTCATACTGACTTTTTCCCTCCAAAGATTCAGAAGACAATCCCCAAACATTGCTTTTTTCTGCCACTTGCCCTCATTGGGTATATAATGTTGCTAAGAAATACATGAAATCTACATATGAACAGGTGGACCTGATTGGTAAAAAGACCCAGAAAACGGCAATAACTGTGGAGGTGAGTGATTCATTCAGCAGCTAGAGTTAGTAATAAACTGTATGTCATATTTTCCCTGTGTGATGGTATTAGGACTGGCAAGTATACACTGGTTTCCAGATAAATACTAAATCCACGTGAAGAGCCAAGTAAAGATCTGTTTCTGTTTGAGTTGTATGTGGTATGTGTGTTTTCTAAATTTCATAATCTGATGGTCTGCCTTCAGAATCTTTTGGAATCTGTATCTGTCTGAATTATGTAAGTAAAAAGAAATTACACCTAGAACTTAAACACTCTGAGGGCAGCAGAGAAATCTAATACTTTGTGTTAAAGAATCCATAGCATAAAATTCCTTTCATCCAAGTAATAGACAGACCTACAGGCTAACAGACTAATCACATTTTTAAGTAGAGAAAAGGAAAAAACATTCAGAAATTTTTCTCTTGTCAGTTACTTGGTTTCCTGTAGGAATCAAGGGAATGATGTTTCTTTTTCTTCATTTTCCTAGTTCAGAAAATGGAGGAACCAGGAGCTCCTTGGTGTCTCAGTCCGTTGAATACCCAACTCTTTGATCTTAGGGTCATGGGTTCAGGCCCTGTGTTGGGCTCTGTGTTAGGCATGGAGCCTACTTAAAAGAGAAAGAGAAATGAAGGAAGGAAGGGAAGGAGGGAGGGAAAAGAAAGGAAATAGAGAAACCAGAGAAAGGGGGAAAAACTCTCTGCTTTTTCTTTTCTTTAAGATTTATTTGTTAGAGTGAGTGAGTTTACGGGCAGAGTGGGGAAAAGAGAAGGAGAGAGACTTCATGCTGTGGGCTGAGCCCAGTGTGGAGCTCGATCTCACAACCCTGAGATCATGAACTGAGCTAAAACCAAGAGAGAGACTCTTAAAGGAGTCCCATCCCCCCTTTTAAAAAGACTGACTTTAGAGAGAGAGAGAGAGAGATGGCTCCCTGCTTCAGTGGTTTGTGTGTGCTTGTGTGTGTTGTCCCTGCACGGTGGTGGCAGTGGTCTGCTCTAGTTAGGCTTAAACAATTGCTTCTAGCCCCAGTAGCATTGAGCCGGTGATTTCAGGGTCCAGATAGGTGTCACTAAATACATCTTTTTTCCCTCTCTCATAAGCATCTGGCTATTAAGTGCCACTGGACTCAAAGGGCAGCAGTTATTGGGGACGTGATCCGAGTATATAGTGGTTTTCAGGGGCGCACTATCATCTTCTGCGAAACCAAGAAAGAAGCCCAGGAGTTGTCACAGAATGTGGCCATAAAGCAGGTTGGTTCTTCCCCTCCCTTTCCTTTAGGGAGGAAGCCTCTTTCTACTGATAGGCCCTGTTTACATGTTAGAGCTCACCTGATCAGTCGGTCTCCTCACAGGTGAAGAAAGGGTGGCTCACACCCAAGGCTACATGGGCAAAGTAGGTTTGATCACTCTTGTTTGGGGTCCTTCATCTAGTTAGTATGGCTGGACATTGATTTAATGACCATGGAGTGGGAAAAAAATTTTGAGGTTTGTCCATGTCAGGGACATGTTTTCCCCTTTGCTGTATTTTCAGTGGAAGTATCACCAAAATACAAATATCAAATATCTTTACAGGCCTGATGTGTGATGCTAATAGGTCCTGTATTGTTGCTTCTGGTGTTCTTAGGCCAGTTTCTTTCTTTGGCAGGATGCCCAGTCATTACATGGAGATATTCCTCAGAAGCAGAGAGAAATCACTTTGAAAGGCTTTAGAAATGGTGATTTTGGAGTTCTGGTTGCAACCAATGTTGCCGCTCGCGGGTTAGACATCCCTGAGGTTGATCTGGTTGTACAGAGTTCTCCACCAAAGGTAAGTGTTCTGTACTACAATTTTACTGTGTTTTGGGGTACTAAAACAAAGAGGAGGCTGTATCACTTACTTTCATGTGGTGAGTGATAGCTGTCTCTTGAGAGCTGGGATGCTACAGTGATTTTCAGAACCAGTCTCTTCTGAGGTCCTTCCCTCAGAACTGACTGTTGAGTGGAAGCATGGCCAGTGGCCACAGGTTGGAAAGATGGTTGCTGGTTGGAGGGAGTTTTGGTAGGCTCATGTAGTGAGTGTTTGAGTGGACTTTGAAGATGGATAGGGCTTAGGCAGGGTGGGGATAGGATAAACTCATGAGCTAGAGAATAGCGAAAGGAAAGAAAGGCCTGTAGTTAATAGTCTCCGTGGTTAGAACTGCTTGGCTTTGTGGGTGATGGGAACTCTGAGGGAGGGCCCTGAAGCATGAGTTATGTGGTGAGGACAGTGCTTCATGTTGATAAATGTTGGTCTGAAGGAGCCTGTTCTGTTCCTGTCACTTCCAACATGAGGATCCCCACAAATTGGCAGATTCCTCAAGATTAAAAGGTTGTTTACAATGATAGATAAAAGTAACCTGATTACTCTGGAGGCTCCAATTCTTACAAAGGCAGTGCAATGGGTTTGTGACACAGATGCTGTTTAAAGGAGCCTCTCGAGCTGTGCTGTCCGGTACGATGGCCACAGCCACGTTAGCGGTCAGGCTCTGGGAATTGTCGGAATTGACGTGTGCTTGAGGTAAAAAGTACATGTTGGGCTTTTTTTATGTTTTAAACTTTCTATTATGTACACTGGATTTTGAGGACTTAAAAAAATGTAAAATATCTCAGTGATAAGCTGTTTCCTCTAGATAGCATGCTGAGGTGATACAGCTTGGAGATATATTAAGTTATTGATTGAAACTTCTAGCGGATTACTAGAAAATTGAAGATTGAAATGACATGTGTGGTTCTGTAGCATAGCACTATGTAGATGCCTTTTGCAGATTTGCCCATAGGTTAGGGACCACTGCTACAGAGATTTTAAAAATTGTGACAATTTTTACTTTAGCAATGCTGGGGAGCTACCATACTTGCCTCTGCATAGACCACTCAGGTCTTTGTCTTTTTTTGTTCAGTATCACTCATGTATTTTACTTCAATAGGACGTGGAGTCCTACATTCATCGTTCTGGGAGGACAGGAAGAGCTGGAAGGACAGGGATTTGCATCTGCTTTTATCAGCACAAGGAAGAATATCAGTTAGCACAAGTGGAGCAAAAAGCGGTAAAACTATTTTCTTAGCCTTCTTTCAGCAAATGTCGAATTGGATTCTAAAGTCAATCTTTGTTTTTTTAATTCAGTTTACATTAACTTTAAATTGTATGTATTTCTAGCATGTGGCCATAACTGAAAACTTGTAGGTGCAATTGTTGTTGTCTTTTTTCTTTTTAAAGGTTTTATTTATTTATTTGAGAGAGAGTGAGAAATCACACGAGGGTAGGAGGGGCAGGCAGAGGGAGAGGCAGACTCCCTGCTGGGCAGGGAGCCCTACGCAGGACTCGATCTCAGCACTCCAGGATCATGACCTGAGCCGAAGGCAGTCGCTTAGCTGAGCCACCCAGGCGCATGCATGTTGTTTTTTATACACTGTCCTACAATATAAAGCCCATTTTTAAACAGGTTTGCATTAGAAAGCAGTGGTTTTGTTTTCTCATATTTACAATTACATGGGCTATTTTTATGTTTGAAGGCAGTTTTCAGACAATGATAACATGAACATACCCCAGATAGTTTAAATGCAGATTAAGGGGTTATAGGAATTGCTTATAAACCAAAAGGATAGGGACACTTGAGTGGCTCATTCTGTTAAGTCCCAGACTCAGGATTTCGGCTCAGGTCATGATCTCTGGGTCCTGGGATTAAGTCTGGTGTTGGGCTCAGTGGTGAGTCTGCTTCAGGATTCTCCCTCCCTCTCCCTTTACCTCTTTGCCCCCCTATCAAATAAATAAATAAATCTTTAAAACAAAAACAAAAAAACCCAAAAGGATAAATTTAAAATGGGAGAGAGGAGACTGATTTTTCTGACAGATTAAGCTCTCCTCTTCCCCTTGAGCTGACTGTACTTGGTGACTTGCTAAAGGAGCAGGAGGCGGGCACTTAACTTTGGAGAAGGCAGGCAAGCCCTCCCCGGCCAGGGTGATTGTGGTTAAATTAACATCAGGGATAAGCATATGCCTTGAGAATGATGTGATGAGATCGCATTTGCCTCTGGTTTTCTTCCCTCAAACCCATAATCTCAGTCTAAGCATACAAAAAACCAGAGACAGCCTCACAGTGAGGGACAACATTTTTCAAAATACCTGACCAGCAGTCCTTAAGATCAGCACTCCTTAAAACTGTCACGGGGCATGAAAAATAAGAAAAGGCCGAAACTGCCACAGATCAGTGGAGACTGAGCATACATGATACCTGATGTTGTGGTGTTACTGAAACAGAAAAAGGACATTAATTGGAAAGCTAGTGATACATGAATGAATTCTGGAATTCAGTTAATAGTGAGGTGGCCATGTTGGTTTCTTAGCTATGACAAATGTACTTTAGTAGTAATAATAGGGAGACTCTGTGCGTAGTGTGCAGGAACTCAGTGGAGTAATACCTTTGCAACTCTTCTATAAATCTAAAACTGTTCTAAGATAAAAAAGTTTATTTTTTTAAAGTTTATCTTTTAAATGTGTAATAAGTATGTTTGGTAATATTAAAAAATTGGGGGATTTAATCGCAATGGAAACAGTTGATGGCCAGATGGTACATTAAACTATGGCTCATTTTCTTGTAGGGAATTAAATTTAAGCGAATAGGGGTTCCTTCTGCAACAGAGATAATAAAAGCTTCCAGCAAAGATGCCATCAGGTACGTTTCCCACTACTGCTGTGTCCTATGGTAGGACTTACTCCATTTATTGCCTGACTTTGTGCAGTAATGAGATTCAGTCTTTTGGATTTTATTTTATTTATTTCTCAAAATTATTTACAACCTACTTGTTATACAAATACTCACACTGTGCTGAAGTAAAATTCTACAAAATAAAAATCCTAACTTGTATTCCTCCCTACCCAGTCCTGTCCACCAGAGGAAACCACTACTGATAGTTGGGTTTGTCTGGGCATTTTAAGGAAGTGTACATTAGATACGGCGTGGGTGCTTCCCACGTGGAGGGAGAGTTTAGGGCCAGAGATTATATTCCACATCGTCATTGTTCTAGGCCCCCAACTGGTAGGAACGAGTCGATTATTTTTTTAAGGTATCCCTGGTTGGTGAAGATTAGATTAACTAGCAGTGTTTGTCACTGGCATTGGGGGCAAGAGAACTATTTGGTGAGATTGTGCTACAAGTTGAAGAATAGTTAGTTGTTTAGCATCTCTGGCTGTATAGTATATTCTGGAGGGGGTGTGTGGGCTTGGTATTATGAAAACCAGAAGATGCTGACTATATTCCAGTGTTTCCAACTGGTGACCTACATTCCCTGCTTAAGAACCACTGAGTCTGAGCATCACTTTTCAACTATTTTCCATAACTATTATAAATATGTGTAATGCTTATCTTAAAAAATAGGGGGAGGGGCATCTGGGTGGCTCGGTCCGTTAAGCAGCCCACTCTTCTTTTAATTTTTATTTTATTTTTTCAGTTTTCCACGATTCATTGTTTATGCACCACACCCAGTGTTCCATGCAATTCAAGCCCTCCTTAATACCCACCACCAGGCTTACCCATCCCCCACCTCCCTTCCAAAACCCTGTTTTTTTCTCAGAGTCGTGCAGTCTCTCATGGTTCATCTTCCCCTTTGATTCCCCTTCACTTTTCCTTTCCTTCTCTTAATGTCCTCCATGTTACTCCTTATGCTCCACAAGTAAGTGAAACCGTATGGTAATTGACTTTCTCTGCTTGACTTACTTCACTCAGCATAATTTCCTCCAGTCCTGTCCATGTTGATGCAAAAGATGGGTGTTCATTCTTTCTGACAGAGGCATACTATTCCATTGTATATGTAGACTGTATCTTCTTTATCCATTTGTCTGTTGAAGGGCATCTTGGCTCTTTCCACAGTTTGGCGACTGTGGCCATTGCTGCTATGAACACTGGGATACAGATGGCCCTTCTTTTCACTACATCTGTATCTTTGGGGTAAATACCCAAGTGGTGCAGTTGCAGGGTCATCGGGTAGCTCTGTTTTTAATTTCTTAAGGAATCTCCACACTGTTTTTCAAGGTGGCTGCACCAACTTGAATCCCACCAACAGTGTAAGAGGGTTCCCCTTTCTCCACATCCTCTCTTAATCTCTGCTTGGGTGTTGATCTCAGGGTCATGAGTTCAGGCCCTGCATTGGGCTCTGCACTGGGCATAGAAGTGGGGGAGTTTATGATTAGAGGAAATGCTAGACATTGGCATATTAATTAATAGCTCAAGAAAGGTCTCCAAAGGAGAATAATATAACTCAGTAATTTTCAAGTTTATTTTCATAGGGCCTATTTATTTATTTAAAAATATTTTATTTATTTATTTTGACAGAGAGAGGAGACACAGCCACAGAGGGAACACAAGCAGGGGGAGTGGGAGAGGTAGAAGCAGACTCCCCACTGAGCAGGGAGCCCGATGTGGGACTTGATCCCAGGACTCTGGGATCTTGACCCAAGCTGAAGGCAGATGCTTAACAACTGAGCCACCCAGGCGTCCCTCACATGGCCTATTTAAATAATTCTGTAGACAGGGTTCCTTGTGACACTAGATAAGGAAATTTGGGGTTAGGTGGCCAGGAAGGAGAAAAGAGACAAATGCCAAGAGATGTCTTGTAGAGGGGCAGCCCTTCCAAAAGAGGCTGCCTCATGTGGCCTTGTTTATCCTTGTCCTGGATGACCTCCTTTGAAGATGTGACATTATCACCAAGATAATAATGACTCTCTAACAAATGTGTATTCTCATAAAAAGTTCATATCATTTTTAATGTGATTTGGTAGTCTTTTTTCCTTTTATTTCAGAATGGAAATAGCTGTAGTGTTTTCTGATTCTAAAAGGAATACGTGCTTATTGTAAGAAATGTTCAACATTTATTAAAAACACTCTCAGTGGCAGCATGGACTTACTTCTGTTGTATCTGTTCCATGGTTTATTTAATCAGTCCGTATCGATGCACATTTTGTGCTCTGTATTACAATTAACACTGGTGAACATCCTATTCTCTTATTTTCTTGGGATGAAACTTTGTTTTTTGATAGTAAAGTCAGATTAGACATAAAGGAGTGGATTTATTTGTACAGAAATGTGATGATTCTGTCTGTACCTCGCATCAAAATGACGTGTTAGAGATCTGAAAGATTTGAAAGTTACTGGTTTATCTTGAAATGCTGTTGCCTTGAAAATGCAGTCTGTCCACTTCTGTCCTTTCTCTTAACAAATACACTCAATCACACCATAGGCTTTTGGATTCTGTGCCTCCCACTGCCATCAGTCACTTCAAGCAATCAGCAGAGAAACTGATAGAGGAGAAGGGAGCTGTGGAAGCCTTGGCAGCAGCTCTGGCCCATATTTCAGGAGCCACATCGGTAGACCAGCGCTCTCTGATCAACTCAGACGCAGTAAGACTTCCTGTCAAACTCTGACCCTTGGTATTTTAAGTGTGAGCAGGGTTTGAATGGGTTCAGTTAGACATCTCAATTTTAGCTTTTGTATGAAGATAGATGTATGTAAACAAATCCCATAAAGATAGAAAGTAGGTTCGTAGTTTTCAGTGTCTCAGTTAAAGGGAATGACATTGAGTGTGGATGGGCATGTGGTTTCTTTTTGGGGTAATGAAATATTTTGGAATTCTAGATAGTGATAATGGTTGAAACCTTGTGAATATACTAAAAATCCCTGAACTGTATACTTCAAAATGGTGAACGTTATGGTATGTGGATTACATGTCAGTGTTTTTAATCCTGAAAGAAAAACCCCAACCATATAAACACACAAATGCATATGATACATTTAGCCAATCTCCCTAGAAACTTAGAAAGATAAATTATTTTTTCCTTAAATGAAATTTTTTTTAAATGAAATTTTTGAGATAATTTTAAGCTTACGTGTAGTTTTAAGAGATAACAGAGAGAGGAGATCCCTTTTACACTTTGCCTAATTTCCCCCTCATAGTAACATCTTGCAAAGCCATAATATCACAGCTGGGTTGGTACTAACATTGACACAATGTATCCATTTTATTCTGAGTTCCCCAGTTTTACTGGTACTAATTTGTGTGTATGTGTCGGTGGAGGGGAGGTTTAGGCTTTTAGGAATAACTTTTCTGGAAATATTTTAGAAACATGAGGATAATTTTTTTTATCAGTTAGGTTTGTTTTTGAGACTGATTTTTGTTCTCCTTTCTTCTGTAAGGGCTTTGTGACCATGATCTTACGATGCTCAATTGAAATGCCAAACATTAGTTATGCTTGGAAAGAGCTTAAAGAGCAGCTGAGTGAGGATATTGATTCCAAAGTGAAAGGAATGGTTTTTCTCAAAGGAAAGCAGGTAAGGAACGTTGGGTCCTCTGTTGTGACTTTGCTTTGGTTCAGTAGCTTAATGTGGTTGATAAAGCACTGAATGGAGGCTTCTCCCTGTTCTGTGAGGGTGCTGCATCTTTCTGCTGTCTAGATAGTCTTCTCTGGGCATGTCATCCATGACCTTCAGTTGCCACTAAGTCACTGACAGCTACCCTATCTGTATCTCTACCCTGACCTATGCACGGCGTGCCAGACATGAATATCCAGCTGTTTCCGTGATGATTTCTACCCAGCAGGGGTTATTGGGCAACTGAAAGTTATTCAAAATCGAATGCAATGCAAAATCTTTAATTCAAAGCTGAAATTTAAAATCTTGCTTTGCGAACCTGATCTTTCTTTCGAGTCCTGCTCTCAGTTAGTGGTATGTATAAGCACAGCAGTTCCCAAACATTTTGGTATCCTGACCCCTTTATGTGCTTAATAAATGTTGGGGATGCCAAAAAGCTTTTGTTTTTGTGGGTTATATCTGTTAATGTTTACAGTATCAGAAATTAAAACTGGAGCTCTAAAACCTAAGCCTGTCGTTCCATTAGCCATCAGGCCAGTGACACCATCACATGTAATACAGGGTCTGGGAAACTCCACTGGGTGCTTGTGAGAGAAGGAGAGTGGAGAGGACACCTAACATTTTCGTATTGTTATGAAAATAGTTTTGACTTTGTGGAACCTCCCTGAAAGATCTCAGGTTTCCAGCACTTTGTGGACTATAATTTGTGAGCCACTGGCCTAGTGAACCAGATCAGGTGTATTGTCAGCTGGCTGCATGTCTGTGTTCCATCTTCTTAAACCACTCCCCTACGGTATGAGTTAGTCTCAGCTTTCACATGGAGGATAGGAGTCTCCACGAGCTGGCTTCTGCTCCCCTGACCAGCTTCCTCTCTGTGTCCTCACTGCCAGTACCCTGTACTCCAGCCGTGCCAAGCACACCTTGCTTTCTGTCATCCTAAGTGTAGGCTCAACCCAGTGTTGACAGTCTCTCTTTCCCCCATGTTATCCTTTAAGATGTGGCTTGGCCCTAAGTCTCCCTGTGAAGCCTCCCTGGCCACACAGTGGAGTTGGGCCATCTTTATCTGGACTTCAGAGTCCGTAGGGCATGCCTTTATTGAGCTAAATCTTACCTTGCTGTGCTTGCTTTCTGACTGAGAGCCTCAAGAACACTCTGATGTACTCATGGGCAAAAACAATATTCTAGTTATCGGGTGCCTGGGTGGCTCAGTGGGTTAAGCCGCTGCCTTCGGCTCAGGTCATGATCTCAGGGTCCTGGGATCGAGTCCCGCATCAGGCTCTCTGCTCAGCAGGAAGCCTGCTTCCCTCTCTCTCTCTCTCTGCCTCTCTGTCTACTTGTGATCTCTGTCTGTCAAATAAACAAATAAAATCTTTAAAAAAAAAAAAAAATATTCTAGTTATCGTTGTACTGCAGTGAGTGCCTGGTGTTAAATACTTAGTAAATATATGAAGGGGTGCCTGCTGGCTCAGTTGGTAAAGCACGTGATTCTTGATCTTAGGGTCTTTAGTTCAAGCCCCACATTGGGTGTAGATATAATAAATAAATAAACTTTAAAAAATAGATGAATGAAGAATCCCACTAATTGCAAAATCTATCAGTATCTCATGTTACCTGGGGTTATAATTGGATAGAAATGAGGTGTTCCTCACAAAATATTTTAACTAAAGGCAACGAGCTGGGAGGAGTGCCTGTGACATGCAGGGTAGTTCAGTTACATTTGTGAAAACCAAGAAATAGGATCTCCTTAATTGAAGGGGTGGCACTGCTACTGTCCTATAAAGTGTTTTAACTTTTTTTTTTTTTTTAAGATTTTTTTGGTGGGGGAGGGGGAGGAAGTGGCACCTGGGTGGCTCAAGTCAGTTAAGAGTCTGCATTTGGCCACAGGTCATGATCCTGGAGTCCCAGGACTGAGTCCCACATCAGGCTCCCTACTCAATAGGGGGTCACTTCTCCCTCTGCCCTTCACCCTGCTTATGCTCTCTCTCTCAAATAAAATTTTTTTTTTTTTTTTTGAGAGAGCATGAGTTGGGGGAGAGGAAGAGGGAGAAGGAGACTCCCCACTGAGCAGGGAGCCAGATGTGGACCGCAGGATCATGGGCTGAGCCAAAGGCAGACACCTGACTGACTGAGCCACCCAGATGCCCCTAATTTTTTTTAAAAACTTTTTTAGGGGCGCCTGGGTGGCTCAGTGGGTTAAAGCCTCTGCCTTCAGCTCAGGTCATGATCTCAGGGTCCTGGGATCAAGCCCCACATTGGGCTCTCTGCTCAGTGGGGAGCTTGCTTCCTCCTCTCTCTCTGCCTGCTTCTCTGCCTACTTGTGATCTCCATCTCTCAAATAAATAAATAAATAATCTTTAAAAAATAAAAAAAATAAAAAAAATTTTTTTAGCAGGGTGAATTGTGAAAAACTAGAAAAGTAACAATAGAAGATAATTATTTGGGGGCTCCTGGATAGCTCAGTCGGTTAAGTGTCCAGCTCTTGGTTTCAGCTTTGATCATGATCTCAGGATCATGAGATCTAGCCCCACATTGGGCTCAGAGCTGGGTATAGAGCCTGCTTTCTCTCTCTCCTTCACCCATTCCCCCCTCCCTCCCTTTCTCTTAAAAAAAATCATTTATTTTTCTACTTTTAGTAGGTCATCCTAAAGATACTTTCTTATGGAAGGCAGAGTATTTTAATGTAGACCATTGGTTTTGGGGCCATACTGACCAGATTTTTAAAACCTGCTCTGCTTGGGACGCCTGGGTGGCTCAGTTGGTTAAGCGGCTGCCTTCGGCTCAGGTCATGATCGCAGCGTCCTGGGATCGAGTCCCACATCAGGCTCCTTGCTCAGCAGGGAGTCTGCTTCTCCCTCTGCCTCTAGCCTGCCACTCTGTCTGCCTGTGCTTGCGCTCTGTATCTCTCTCTCTCTAACAAATAAATAAAACCTTAAAAAAAAAAAACCTGCTCTGCTTATGAGCTGGGGACCTTTGATAAGTCAGCCTTTCCAAACCTCTGTTTCCTCAGCTCCAAAACGTAGCTAATAGCTGCTTGAGGAATTAGCAAAGTGTGATAGCCAAGAATGATTTCTGGTCAGTTCTGAGTCATTTTGAGTCCTTTTTTGAGGATATTTGAGTCCCAGATGTCCTTGGGTTTTTGCTGTTGTGCCTTTGGGAGGTATACTTTATTGGTCTTATTCTAAAGTTTATCAAAAATTAATACTGGGAGTCTTTATTTCTGATTTTTAATGTTAATACCTGGTTTTTTGGAATACCACTTAATGTACATATACAGTTCTGGTGAAAGGCTGGGTTAACTTGCATTTGTTTGATTTTTAGGGTGTTTGCTTTGATGTCCCTACTGCAGCAGTAACAGAAATACAGGTATTCTTATCTCTTGGATTTTGAATATTTAAATTATAAAATGTTCATTACTGGGGCGCCTGGGTGGTTCAGTTGGTTGAGAATCTGACTCTTGACTTGGGCTTGGGTCATGATCTTGGGGTCCTGGGCTTGAGCCCGTGTAAGGCTCTGAGCTCAGAGTCTGCTTGGGATTCTTTCCCTTCCCCCCTCCCCTTGGTCATGTTCTTTCTCAGAAGAAAAAGAGGGAGAGAAAGAAAAAGAGGGAGAGAGGGAGGGAAGGAAGATCTTTTTTAGAAAATGTGTTCATTGCTGAAAATACAGAATAATGGAAAGAGAAACAACAGCTCTAGTCCCTTTTTAAAAAGACTATTAAAATTAATGAATTTTAGTATTTTTTTCTCCTAGCCTTTGTACTCTGATAGTTTTCTTATTCAGCCTGCCTATTTTCCTTCTTTCCTTTCTGGTGCACAACATCTAGCTTTATTTCCCTGTGTTGTATGGGGTTTACATAGACATTTTTAAAATTCCTAGATCTTCATTCAGTACTGCTGTGAGAAATGGGTTTATATGTAGTTTATTTGCATGTTTTACTCTCTTATTGATAGCTGTGGATACCCGGGAGTAATTGAATTGAATAAATGATACAGTGATGAAGGTACCTCTCATAGTGAAACTCTTTTACACTGCCAGGACTGGCTTTCAGGCCATGAAGGTGGTATTTTTTCTAACCAGTGACCTTTTAAATACTTAGGTTATCAGTCAGGTTTTTCTTTAGAGAAAAAGCAAAAAAAAAAAAAAAAAAGGTTTTCTGTTGTTTTTTTTTAATAACTGAATTCAGTAAAAGAGCAGGTGAAAAGATGACCGTCTCTCTGCAGGAAAAATGGCATGATTCACGGCGCTGGCAACTCTCGGTGGCCACGGAGCAGCCAGAGCTGGAAGGACCACGGGAAGGATATCGAGGCTTCCGAGGGCAGCGAGAAGGCAGTCGAGGGTTCCGGGGACAGCGGGAAGGCAGTCGCTTTAGAGGACAGCGAGAAGGAAACAGAAACTTCAGGGGACAGCGGGAAGGAAATCGAGGCTTCAGAGGACAGCGATCAGGAGGCGGCAACAAAAGTAACAGATCCCAAAACAAGGGCCAGAAGCGGAGTTTCAGTAAAGCATTCGGACAGTAATTAGAAGTAGAGGATTTATGCAGCAACATGGAACTGAACATTCATTTTCCTACAAGGTGAAAAGCACATGGGTTTCCTTCCTGACCACTTGCCTTGTCCCCATCTCTCCCAGAGAGACAAGCTTTGTGGAAATTATTTCATCTGATGATAATCACTTATAATGATTGCAACTTCTGTATCAGGTTTCTCTTTTGAAAAGGTGTATGAATTCATTACGTTTTTATTCTGATACATTGTCTCTAGATTATAAGATAAAAATCAAGCATGTGTTGGCCCATATTTTTAAGTTGACCATCCCTATACTTAAATGGTGTCCTTCCCTGGATACCTGTGGGGAAGGCTGCAGTCTCTGGAGAGGCGCTGTGCACAGTCTAGCCTTGGCTCTGTAATTGGCATTCCTCAGCCCCCTGCCTGCCAGTGACTCAGTGTTCCTGTAGCCCGTCTTCGGAGAATTTGTCCTGAGCCGTGTTTGGAGGCAAGGTTTCAAACTTAGCTGGTAAGTAATGCATTTTATGGCAGCACATGCTCTAAGTTTGGAGGTTGGTGATACATTTGATGGGAGACATATAGGTTAGCCATCCTTATGTATGTTTTGATACATTTTTAACTTCTTAATATAAGGTGTGATTCATGCTTTGGTGAATTCTTCACAGCTTTTATCTATCTATCTATCTATAAAATATTTTAATAAAAAGCAAGTGTCTTTAAGGAATTCCAACTGTACTAAGAAGGCTCCAGAACTTTCTTTGTAAGTAAAGAGGCTGAATAATATAGGCACTCAATGACAGGGTACTCCACTTCCTATTGGAAGCTTAACATTATTTACCGAGAAGGAATTAAGGGAGCGGGGGGGGGGGGGCAGAGATTTGCATCGCTGACAAGAGTCAGGAAACCACTGAAATGTTTTTCACCCGTGAGAAGGAAACCTACATCTCTGAGAGCAAAGAGAGGAGCAAGTGAAGACACATCATAAAGCATTCTTTTCCTGTTAAAAATAGCAGGTCATTAACGTTTCTAGAGATTAACTTCTAATGGGTAAATAGGGGTCTAGGTAGAATGACCCAGTGTGGTTTCTCAGAGGCCTAGTTCTTATAACCACTGTATAGGACCTGTTTCTGTAAGACTGCTATTCCATTGAAAGGTTTTAGCCGCTTGGAGACTTCCTTTTAGGACAATCTCTATATGGTTATTTTAAGTTGTTGCTTTGAGGGAACTGAAGAACTTAATACAGCCACTTGCCATGTAACTCCAAGTTCTCAAATATTACCTCCTCCATACTTCTGCACAGTGCAGGAGCTCAAGAATGGCATTGTTTTCTTGCCTTAATTCCTAGAAATTCTGTACTGAGAATCTCAGGGAATAAGCTGATAGGAGAAGTTAAAATACATGGCTGGTCCTGTTTTCATTTGATTACATTTGAACAATTGAAATCTTTTTAAGCCCTGGTTTCTCTCCCTGGATCGGGTTTTTTTTTAACCTAACTCTATGTGACCTTTGCATTAAGGCATTCGATAGCCAGCTCAGCTCTCTGATGCTTGAGGCGGCGTGTCCTTACTCGGGACTTCAGTTCTGTCCCTTGGTCCTGGGATGTTTCTCTGTTTTCAGAAATTCTCTTGGCTTTATTTTCTTGATCAAATTGTCCATTTTACCACTTTTTCCTCCCACTCCTCATGGCTTCCTATCAAGCCACAAGGATTCAGGAGAAGTTGATGACTGACCACTCACATGCTGTGTAGATGATAATTTATTAGATTCCGGTTTTGCTCAAGTACTGAGATTATTTTAATAACAACCAAAATATTTCAGTTTGGATAGGAATGGATACCTTATCAAGGAGATAAGGTATGGTACCTGTCTTTTAGGAAGGAGCAGTTAAAACCTTGATGTGGATTATGGATTAGCCTACAGAAAAATATTCAGGCAGAAATCGAGAGTAAGGGGAAGATTCATGAGAATTTCATTTCATACAAAGAATACATGGATGTTTCATTAAGTGAAGCTGAACTTTCTCCTGGATCCTGGAATCCACACCATACTTATAAATCTATAATCCCACTATTACTTGATTTTAATGGGCTTGTTAGGCTAACCTGGGAAGTGCGGTTTTTACTATTTTCTACAAAGAAAATATTTTCCAATGTATCAAATTCAATGAACTTTTAAAATACGATCCATTTTTACATTGGAGCTATCTGTGCAACAGTTTCTTTACAATTGTACATAAAATGCTTTTTCTGTAAAATTGAGTTAATGTATAAAATACTGCTTTATGCCAGAATAAAGATATTAGTATTTCCTAGTATGTTTTTGGTGGCTTTTTTCCTAAAATTGAGACTTATTGTGAAAGAAAATTTTTTTAACGACTTTATTTATTTATTTGACAGACAAAGAGACAGTGAGAGAGGGAACACAAGCACTGGGAGTGGGGGAAGGAGAAGCAGGCCTCCCACTGAGCAGGGAGCCCGATACAGGACTCAATCCCAGGACCCTGGGAACATGACATGAGCTAAAGGCAGACGCTAATGACTGAGCCACCCAGGTGCCCTGAAATTCTTAAGAGTAATTAAATTATGAGTGTAAAAATCCAAACAGGAGAAAAAGTTAATAGTCACTACATATCTAACGTTTTTTGTGAGCATCTCTTCCAAGAATTCATTTAAGAATTTGAATCATTCAGTTTTGTGAATTGCTTTTTCCTTGTCTACATGTGCATGCTTTTCCGTAAGTACAGATTTTTTTTTTTAAAGATTTTATTTATTTATTTGACAGAGATCACAAGTAGGCAGAGAGGCAGGCAGAGAGAGAGAGAGAGAGAGGAGGAAGCAGGCTCCCTGCAGAGCAGAGAGCCTGATGTGGGGCTCAATCCCAGGACCTTGGGATCATGACCTGAGCTGAAGGCAGAGGCTTTAGCCCACTGAGCCACCCAGGCGCCCCTCATTAAGTACAGATCTTAAAACATTTTTGATGACTACATTTATGATGACTACTACTATGGGATCCCATAATATGGGTATGCCACTTTCTATTTATTTAAGATTTTATTTATTTATTTTACAGAAATCACAAGTAGGCATAGAGGAAGGCAGAGAGAGTGGGGGAAGCAGGCTCCTTGCTGAGCAGAGAGCCCAAAAGGGCTGGATCCCAGGACCCTGAGATCATGACCTGAGCTGAAGGCAGAGGCTTAACCCTCTGAGCCACCCAGGTGCCCCGCCACTATTTAAATAGGACTGTAGATGACCATGTTAGTTATTTACGATTTCTCACTATTATATATAAATAACTCTAAAATGAATGTCCTTGTGTAAATCTTTGCCTGCTTGTCCATCACCTGGAAATGCAGAAGACCTCCCCTGGGACAAAGCTTAGGAAGCAATCCTGAGGAACATTAATACTTGAAAGACAGACATTTTCATTTCATTGATTCCTTAGAATAATTCTGTTTTCCCAATGGTAACATTTTATGTAAACACAGTACAAGGATCAAAACCAGGGTATCAACATGAAGGATGTTATCCTATAGACACTTCTTCACACCTTGCTTTTTTCCTTAATGGCATATCCTGGAAATGACGTCAGTTCATAGAAATCTTAACTCTTCGTTTCATAACCACATCATACTCCATTGTGTGGAACACTGTAGTTTATTCAACCCTTTTCTTCTTACTAACATACAGGCACGTAGATTGTTTCCAGTATTTTGCAGTTAAACAATGCTACAGCGGGGAAACTTGCATATATGTATTTTCATACTGTTGGAGGTGCATCTTCAAGGTATATTCCTGGAAATGGGATGGCTGGCCAAAAGGTAAGTACATACGTAGTTTTAAAATTTTATTTTATATGTAGTTTTATTATATGCTGGCAAATTTGCCTCTAGAGGAATTCCTACCTTACAACTTATTTTGTGTAGAAGCCAGGCCATTTGTTCTGTAGGCTCTGTCACATTCTGAATTTTGCTGATACATCTCCATCATTTAACAAGGTCCTTTCCCGCCCCTGTATTTAATGTAAACTGATAATCAGCTCTAGAAGGGTATACAGTGTCTGTTGCTCTGTCTTTTGATGTTAGCTGCAAAAGATCATTTCTGCCTACATGTATAATTTCATTGGGATTCTTGCAAAATGGTTATACTCTCATTTCTTTTTCATTAGCTGGAATACCTCTAAAGAAGGAAACTTATCTTAACACTTGGTACCTGGAATACTATTCCTACAGAAAAGAGAGCTAAGTGCTTGATTCTTTCCATTTATTTATTTATGTATGAGGCAGAAAGCAGGGTGAGGGGCAGAGAGAGAATCCTCAAGCAGACTCCCCACTGAGTGAGGAGCTGGACTCGGGGCTTGATGACCTGAGCTGACATCAAAGAGTCAGACACTTAACCGACTAAGCCACCCAGGCATCCCCTTTCCCTTTATTTATATACAAATTTTCAAAAATTATAATTGGTTCCTTAGCTCTCTCCAAAGGTGGCCAGTAAATACGGCATTTTTAGTGTTGATTCATGATAATTTGGTGGATTTTAACATACTTGATATGCTTTAATTGATGGCAGTTATTTTACTGATGTTCAAATTGTCCAATTTTTGGCCAGCAAGAGCCTCTTTCTAACCTGGTACCTTCTCAGTCCTTTTGACTTGACTTTCGTAGTCTTTGGTAGTTTCCTTGATTTCTGGTGTGACAGATACCTGGATGCATCCTGCCCCAGAACCAGAATGACCATTTCCTCCAAGGAATTGTGTTTCCTTGTAATAGGAAACGCTGGCACCCCTGGGTGGCTCAGTCAGTTAAACGTTGGACTCTTGATTTTAGCGCAGAGTCTTGAGATTAAGACCCACCTTCAACACTGAGCTCAGGGAAGTCAGCTTGTTCCTCTCTGCTCCCACCTCACCTCCCCCCTCACCCCCATGCTCTCTTTCTCTCTCTGTCTCTTAAATACATACATACATACATATATACATACATAATCTTAAAAAAAAAAATTCAGTTTAGGGCCTGCAATCTGGAAGCCGAGACTTACATTATGTCCTATATTATTATTATTTTTTTATCTGACTCATTAAATAGCTTACGTTTGTTCCCTATTATTGTCATTGTTGTTATAAAAGTGATCCTGGGGGCTTCTGGGTGTTGCAGTGGGTTGAGCGTCTGACCCTTGTATTCGGCTCACTTCCTGAGCTTGGGGTCATGAGATCCAGCCCTGGGTCAGTCTTCAGGCTCCAAGCTCAGCGCCAGTCAGCTTGACATATCTGTCTTCCCCTGCCCCTGTGTGCACGTGTGTGTGTGCATGCACTCTATCTCTCAAAATAAGTCTTTACAAGTGATCTTTTTCTTCATTGTCTCTTTCCCCCAATGAAAAGTTGTTGATTTTTATTTGTGAGTGGCCTGGCCTACTTACTGAACTTCTTTAGTTTCTGTGTTCACTTGTTTTACTTCACTTTTTCAGGAAGACAATCATACCTAATTTGTAAATAATAATTTCCCCATCTCTTTCCCAGCCATTATATCTCTTATTTCATTCTTTTGTCTGGCTGTATTTTCTGACACTTTCAGATCAATGTTACATACTGAAGATGATATAGTTACACTGGTCTCATTAAGGAGTTTTCCATTAAGCGGGCTTTCGGATGTAAAAGACAAAGGAATTCATGATTTTTGTTTTTGTTGTTTTGTTTGTTTACTGAAGTGTGGAGGGGCAGGGAGAGAGGGAAAGAGAATCTCAAGCAGACTCCACGCCTAGCACAGAGCCAGACATAGGGCTTGATCTTAAAAACCTGAGATCACAGCCTGAGCTGAAATCAAGAGCTGGACGCTTAACTGACTGAGCACCCCAGGTGCACCAGAATTAGTGCTTTTAGTATGCAGCTTTTACTACAATGAAGGTAACTGGTAGACATCAGCTGGGCCAAGCAAGTTAAGTCCCTTTCACTACAGATGCCTTCCACTTTTTTGTCTCTGTTGTCACCTTCTGGGAGACAGAGCTCAGCTCACTGCTCTGTGGTGAGCCGTGCTCTGCTACCTACTGCACACCTTTCACAGAGATTGCTTTCAAATGTTTCATGGGGCTCTAAGAATCCTCAGCCCTCAAAATACCTCTGTACAAAGAAGACCGGGAAAGGGAACATACTCTCTCTATGGCAGCCAGAGTTCTATTGCAAATTTCCTACTCTCACGTTTTTGTGTTTTTTACTATGTCTGTGTAAGGATTTTCCAAAAATCCTCATTTTAGTTTTCATCTGGGTGTTCTTCCAGTTAGATACATAGAGGTCAGCACCATGGATCATGGAGGTTTATTTTTTTGAGCTCCTACTCTGACAGCATAGCATACTGATCGAAAGTGTGGGCCCTAGAGCAAAACTGCCTATGTATGACCTTGGTAAATTATTACTCTCAATGGACCTCACTTCTCAATGTGCAGAAGGGGAATAATAATAGTTGCTCACGAAGTTGTTCTGGGGATTAGATGATTTTTTTCCCCAAGTTTTTATTTACATTCTAGCTAGTCAACGTACAGTGGAATATTAGTTTTGAGAATTAGATGATTTTAATATATAGAATGTTATTTGACTCGTGGTAAGTAATTAGCGACCATTATTAAACTGTGCCAGTTGCTTTCCTATTCATGAACAGCTAGGTACCAAGCACCTATTATGATTATTACAGCAGTTTCCTCACCAGTCTTCCTGCTCTTTCTCAGTCCCCCATTCCCCAGTTGTTTTAAAAATAATCCTGTATGTCAGATTTTGTCACTCCTTCAAAACCATCCAATGGCTCCCATCTCACTCAGAATAGCCAAAGTCCCTACAGTGGCCTTAAGAGCCCTACATGATTGGGCCCACATTGCTTCTCTGACTTCATCACCTACTGCCTTTTCCATTCTCTACCCCAGGCTCTTTGGAAGTCTTCCTGTTCCTTGGACACACCAGATACATTCCTATGTCAAAGCCTTTGTGTTTGCTCTTCCTCTTTCTGGGATATAGTTCCCTTAATGTCTTCATGGCGCACTCTCTTACCTTCAGACCTTTACTCAAAAGACACTCCTCAAAAGGACCTTTCCTGTTTAAGAATAGCAACCTTGATTCACCTGCTAATACTCCTTATTTTCTCTTTTGTTTCCATGACATTCATCTTCTGACATTGATGTATAAGGGTTTTTTGTTGTTGTTGTTTTTGTTTTTAAGATTGTATTTACTTATTTGTCAGAGAAAGAGCGAGCATGGGGTGGAGGGTGGTGCAGCAGGCAGAGGGAGAGGGAGAAGCAGGCTTGTGGAGCAGGGAGCCAGATGTGGGGCTGGATCCCAGGACCCTGGGATCATGACCTGAACAAAGGCAGACGCCTAACAACTGAGCCACCCTTGCGCCTTTGCTATATGGTTTATTCAATATATTTAATGTCTTTCCCTATAGGAGGGCGAGATTTTTGTCTGTTTTAAACTGCTGGATTCCCATAGTGCCATTCTCAGAGATGCTGAACCTAAGAGTTAAAGTGGGGTGGGAGGGAGAGGGGGCATGTGAAGAGGAAGAGAATGAGTTCCAGTTTCAACATACTGATATACAGTGGAACATTCAGGTGTGGTGGTTCCAGCAGGGAGATGGACATTACAGTCTGGAGCTCCAGAGAATTGTCGGGCCTGGAGATGCAAGTTTTGTAATAGAGGCCATGGAAATGCGTAAGATCTCCCTGGGACAAAGTTTAGGAAGGAGTCCCGTGGAACATTAACATAAAGGATAGATATTTAATTTCACTTCTTCCTTAGGATAATTCTGTAGAGATAAGTAATAGTATCCCTTAAGTTTTACCGTTAGAAAGCTGAAGGTTAGAAAAGTTATCTTGTCAGTTAGAAGCAGAGCTGAGAATCAAACTATGTGTATGAATTGCTAAAATCCGCGCTCTTCTGTGTATCTCCAAGCGTACCCCGAGCTGGCTAGCGCCTAAAGGTCAACATCTCCGCCCCGCGCCTTCTACCCACATTTGACTTGCATTTGACTTCATAACTTATGGAATGGAAAAAGCCACGGCTCAAGTGGCTTATCACAGGCCTAGGACTTCTGTGTTACTTTGGGAAGTTGTACGCATACCTACAACCTATTTCAGTGAAAACACCGGTCGATCACAGTGCTTTTTACGTAGTGAATGCTTTCACTCAAGAAGCTACATATTAATAATAAATGAATCCTTGTTACATTTTCATCCCGTCACGTGCTAGGTTACATACGGATATCAGCAGGCTTCTGTCATTCAGGTTAAACCAACTAACCGGAGTAGTTAGGTATGTTCCTAATGCGTTCGGTTAAACGCAGCCGATACTTCTAAGCAGAAAGAACTTCTACGGGTCCCGCAAGAGAACAATTAATCACCGCAGAGGGTGGGGCTGGTGATGGGAGCACCCTCAAGGAGAGCTTCGTTTCCGCGACAACGGTTGCTGTGGCGCCTTCCACGCCTTTCCATTGGTTACAGCCGAGCCCAGGGGCGGACCTCATTGGTTACGGTTCTGCAGTGTCGGAAATCTATCCGGGGCCGTAAGTGAAGTGTCGCAAAGCAGAACGAAGGCGGGAGTCCCGATTGCAAGCATTGAGGACGCCCAGGCTGTAGAGGCTGTTATGGCGAATCCTCCGTGGGCCGAGATTCGTGAGAAATTCCAGGCCGCGCTGGCTCTGTCACGGGTGGAATTGCATAAAAACCCGGAGAAAGAACCCTATAAGTCCAAATATGGCGCCCGAGCACTGCTGGAAGAGGTCAAGGCGCTGCTGGGCCCCGCGCCTGAAGACGAGGATGAGCGGTCTCAGGCGGAGGACGGCTTGGGCGCGGGGGACCACACCCTGGGGCTCCCGGCCGAAGTGGTGGAGGCCGAGGGGCCCATCGCCCAGGGGGCAGTGAGGCTAGCGGTGATCGAGTTCCACCTCGGGGTGAACCACATCGACACCGAGGAGCTGTCGGCGGGGGAGGAGCATCTGGTGAAATGCCTGAGGCTGCTGCGCAAGTACCGGCTGTCGCAGGACTGCGTCTCCCTCTACATCCAGGCGCAGGTGAGAGCGAGCCCGGCCCACGGGGGTCGGCCAGAGGCTAGGGGTGGAGAGGGTCACCACTCTCGCCAAGGGCGAAGGCAGATGTTATCAGGCACAGTTTGGCCCCATGTTTTTGAAGCTTTGTTTTGAAGAAACAGCTTGCTAACTCCGACAATATCACTTGCTGTTTCTCTTGGTCTTGGTCAACGCGTTGGGTTCGTGACACTCTGTTACATCGTAAATACCTTTTCCAGCTCTTCTTCACCAGTCCAACTCCTTTCCTTTCATTAAGAAGAAACCCACAGTAATTTAAATCTAAATTTAAGGTCTCGAGGAAATTACGGAGGATGATCCGAGTGCATGCTTAATTTAAAACAAGGTTGTTTGAAAATCTTCAGTTGCTGTTTTTACCCTATATGTATGTGTACGTTTGCTCCCCAGGGAATTCCTGCTCATTCTTCAAACTCGTCTCAAAACAAACTTCATACTTTTAGTGACTCTCTTTGGATCATTTTGTTTCAAACTTGTATCTTTGAATTCTTATAGTGCTTATTATTTCCCATTTATAGGGCCCCTGTTTTATTAAGAAATAAATCTGACATTCCCTTCCAGAACATAACACTTAAAGATACAGATTTGTATGAACTTCTTGTATGGGCCAGGAACTTGGCACAAGCTCACAAACCTTTACATCCAGTAGTTCCAGGTTTGAATACATGTGATCCAGGGAACATTTATCAAAATTGACCCTATGATAAGTAGGCCTCAAAAAAACCCTCAGAACTAAAAAAAAAATTGTATAGGTCATTTTTTTAACTCATGATCCAATAAAATTAAAAGCTCCACAATAACAGGAACTATGTCTCTTTTTGCACACTATTTATAACCTCCGTACCTCCTGCATATTAGGCCATTCCAAATATTTGTCCAGTAGATGAATAGTCTAATGAAATTCATAGGATGCTGAACTCAAACAAAACCTCAGTTACTTGGGATGCCTGGGTGGCTCAGTTGGTTAAGTGGCTGTCTTCGGCTCAGGTCATGATCCCAGAGTCCTGGGATCGAGTTCCAGATCAGGCTCCTTGCTCGGCGGGGAGCCTGCTTCGTTCTCTGTCTCTGCCTGCCACTCTGTCTGCGTGTGCTTGCTCTCGCTCTCTCTCTCTGACAAATAAATTTAAAAATATATTTTAAAAAAAAACCTCAGTTACTTGAAATTTTCTTTAACCATATGGTTGCCTAAAATCTTAATAATTTCAACATCTCAAGAATAGAATTAGAAACCTCTCTAAATATAGTATAGAATGTCCAGTATTTACTGTATTTTGATTTTAATGTGCACATTGTTTCATATCTTAATATTTCTAAAATCAGGATGCATCTTATAGCTGTGTCATAATTTACTTGGCAGTGTTTTCTTGGTGATAGGTAAAATAATTGTGTCTCACAGATAGGACATCTTACATCTTGAAATACAATATTTCAAGCAGCCAGCGTTTTCTGAACGGTGAATTATTTTAGGTATTCTTTTTTTTTTTTTTTTTAAGATTTTATTTATTTATTTGACACAGAGAAATCACAAGTAGACGGAGAGGCAGGCAGAGAGAGAGAGAGGGAAGCAGGCTCCCTGCTGAGCAGAGAGCCGGATACGGGACTTGATCCCAGGACCCTGAGATCATGACCCGAGCCGAAGGCAGCGGCTTAACCCACTGAGCCACCCAGGCATCCCTGTTTTAGGTATTCTTACTAAAATCAGGAACAAAACCTTGATTAGAAGTTCTGGCCATTTCAGGGGCATCTGGATGGCTCAGTTGGTTAAGTGGCTGACTCTTGATTTTGGCTCAAGTCATGATATCAGGGTGGGTCAAGGGATCCAACCGAGGTGTCAGGCTTCCTGCTTAGCAGGGAGTCTGCTTCTTTCTCTCTTGACCCCCTCTGCCCTCCATACTGCTCATTCTCCTTCTTTCAAATGAATAAATAAAATCTTTAAAATAAAATGAATGGATGAATCTTAAAAAAAAAGTTTTGGCTGTTAAATAGTATAGAAAACCAATAAGAGTTACTAATTTTGGGAAAAAGAAAATAATTTCTAAAAGTAACTATTTGCATATGTGATCCTGGTATAACTAAAACTAAAGGCATCAGCTGAAAAACTAATAGAACTGTGATCAGTTCAATAAAGTGGGAAGATATAAATAAATGTGTTTATTTAATCAGTACTATTCATGTATCTAAGCAATACTGGTTAAAAATACTATTTTTAGAAATTGCTTTCACAACAGCAATATCAGGTATAATAGAACTGATAATCCTAAAAGGAAAGAGAACAGTTTCCTGGGTGGCAAGAATTAAGCATAACAGTCATATTCTGATATTCGTTTGTAGGTTTGATGCAGTTTCTGCTGAAATCCTAATAGTTTTTCTGGAGCTTGACAGAATGAATATGTGTATCTGAAAGAATAAAGAAAAGTGAACATAGGAAAAAGAAAAATGCACTGAGATTAGCTTACCAGGTACTATAACTCTACAGCAATAGTAATTTAATTAGATTAGATTAAATAATAATTTAATTTAATTAGCTAGTACCTAGCTGACCAGATACCCAAACTATACAGCAGTAATAATTGTCTTTTTGTGCTAATGTGTTTCTTTCTTTTATTTATTTATTTGACAGATAGAGGTCACAAGTAGGCAGAGAGTCAGGCGGGGGCGGGGGGGGGGAGCAGGCTCCCCACTGAGCAGAGAGCCTGATGTGGGGCTCGATCCCAAGACCTTGGGATCATGACGTGAGCCGAAAGCAGAGGCTTTAACCCACTGAGCCACCCAGGCACTCCGAGATTTTTTTTAAAGATTGTATTGATTTGTTTATTTTAGAGAGAGAACATGCAAGCAGGGGAGGGGCAGAATGGGAGGGAGAGGAAGGGAAAAAGAATTTTAAGCAGACTTCGTGCCAAGTGTAGAGGACGTGGGGCTTCATCTCACAACCCTGAGACTGTGACCCCTGCCAAAACCAAGAGTCTGAAGGTTAACCAACTGAGTCACCCTAGTGCTCCAGTGATGAGAGAGTTGATCTCACTAATAATAAAGCAAACTAAAAGAATTAGGAAAATTGTGTCAGATTGGCAGAGATCATTAAAGATTTTGCTTATACTTGTTATTGGAGAGACAGATACTAAATACAAATTCACAGAACTTTTCTGAAGATCCGTAGGTATCAGAATTCTGGAGTCAAGACTTTGACTTTAAAATTCCATATCAAGGGCGCCTGAGTGGCTCAGTGGGTTAAGCCGCTGCCTTCGGCTCAGGTCATGATCTCAGGGTCCTGGGATCGAGTCCCGCATTGGGACTGCTTCCTCATCTCTCTCTCTGCCTGCCTCTCTGCCTACTTGTGATCTCTGTCAAATAAATAAATAAAATATTTTTAAAATAAATAAATAAATTTTCATGTCAATATCCTAAAGTAATATTGGGACAGGTATGCAAAGGTACGTCAACTTGGATATCTTCAAAAACCATTGAAATAAATATCAGTTAGTAGATACATGGTTAAATAAATAATGATAACATCCATTTAGAATAACAGTGTGTAGCCACTAAAAATAATGATTTATATTTGTTACCCCAAAATATCAATATTAAGGGGGAGAGGGAAGACCATAAGGCAGGTTTGGAATTAGGTAGAATGATTCTGTTTTGTAAAAGACTGTGTATGTGTAGGAAAAAATTTGAAAGTAACAGCTCATGGGAATTTATGATATTCTGACTGCTTTGTCTCAATCTGGTGTTTCCTTCTTGGGAAACTATAAAAATAGAAAACTGGATCCACATTAGAGGCTTATGGCCTTAAGAATGATTTTTCTCCTTGGGCCACCTGGGTGACTGAGTCAGTTAAGTATCGACTGTTGATTTCAGCTTAGGTCTTGATCTCAGAATCATGAGATCGGGCTGTGTGCTAGATGTGGAGCCTGCTTAAGATTCTCTCCCTCTCTCCACATTCCCCCATCTTGAGCATGAGCTCTCTCATTAAAAAAAAAAAAAAGGAACTATTTTTCTCCAGTTTTCTTTCCAATTTTTGCTATCAGCAAGATACACTTGCATTATCATCTTTTTTTTTTTTAATTAAAGAATATGTTAAGTAGGCTCCACACCCAGTTTGGGGCTTGTACTCATAACCCTGAGATCAAGAATTGTGGGATCTACCCACTGAGCGAGCCAGGTTCCCTTCATCTTGAGTGAAATTTAACTGCTTCACCTTAGTAAATTTCCAAACAAATTAGTAGATTATTGAGGGTTGCTGGCAGGGAGGGGAGGGCAGGGAGAAGGTGATGGGGTTATGGACATTGGGGAAGGTATGTGCTATGGTGAGTGCTGTGAAGTGTGTAAACCTGGCGATTCACAGACCTGTACCCCTCGGGCTAATAATACATTATATGTTAATAAGGAAATAAAAAATTATATATAAAAAAGATTAGTAGATTATTTTCCCCACTCCCTGGATATATATGTATGAAGAGTAGCTTTTGTGTGTCTTTATAGCTTTATTGAGGTATAACTGGCATACAATAAACTGTATGTCTAAAGTACATGATTTGGTGAATTTATATACCCATGAAACAATCACTCCAATCAAGGTATTGACCATATCCATTAATTCCACTACAGGCTTCCTGTGCTCCTCTGTAGTCCTTTGCTCCCTCCCTTTCTTTCTCCCTTCTTCTTAGTCCCTCCTCCACATTTTCTAGAATTGTATAATGGAATCATTCAGTATATCTCTTATTTTGGTCTGACTTGTTTCACTCAGCATCATCATTTCATTGCTGCATCTGAGACATTCATGGTTTTTTTCTTTTTTAGTCTGTTAATACAGTGAATGACCTTGATTGATTTTTCCAGCGTTAAACCAACCTTTCTTTCCTGTGGTAAAATACACTTGGTGTTTTTACCACATAAAAACTTGGGTGAAGTATTACCTTTTCTATATATTGTTGAACTCAGCTTGCTAAAATTTTAACATCTTTTTCATATCTATGTTCATGAAGGGTATTAGGCTATGATTTCCTTGTTATTGTCTTTGGTTTAGAATGAGATGGAAAGCCTTCTTTTCTCTACTGGAATAGGTTGTACAGGGTTGGTATTATTTCTTACGTGTTTGGTAGAATTCGCTAGTAATACCTTTTCAGCTGTTTTTATTTTTTAAAAGATTTTATTTATTTGACAGAGAGATTATTTATTTATTTATTTGACAGACAGATCACAAGTAGGCAGAGAGGCCTGCAGAGGGGGGGGCGGTGGGAGACGCAGGCTGCCTGCTGAGCAGAGAGCCCGATGCTGGGCTTGATCCCAGGACCCTGAGATCATGACCTGAGCTGAAGTCAGAGGCTTAACATACTGAGCCACCCAGGCGCCCTGCTGTTTTTATTTTTTATTTTTATTTTTATTTTTTTAAACTTAGTTATTGTGGCACCTGGGTAGCTTCGTCGGTTAAGCGTCTGCCTTTGGCTCAGGTCATGATCCTGGGGTCTTGGGATCAAGCCCTGTGTCGGGCTCCCTGCTTGGTGGGGAGCCTGCTTCTCCCTCTCCATCTGCCTTTCCCCTCAACTTGTGTTCTCTCTCTCTTAAATAAATAAATAATCTTTTTAAAAAGATTTTAAAAATAATCTTTTTAAAAAGATATTTATTGGGGCACCTGGGTGGCTCAGTGGGTTAAAGCCTTTGCCTTCAGCTCAGGTCATGATCCCAGGGTCCTGGGATCAAGCCCGGCATTGGGCTCTCTGCTCAGCGGGGAGCTTCCTTCCCCTCTCTCTCTGCCTGCCTCTCTGCCTACTTGTGATCTCTGTCTGTCAAATGAATTAAAAAACAAAAGATTTATTTATTATAGAGAATCTGAAGCAGACTCTGTGCTGAGCATGGAGCCTGATGCAGGGCTTGATCTCATGGCCCTGAAATCATGACCTGAGCTGAAACCAAGAGTCAGATGCTTAACTGACTGAGCCACCCAGGTGCCCCAGATGTTTTTATTTTGTATTTAATTTTTTTCCTACCTAGTCTGGTTTCTGAGGACAAGAACGTGATGATGCTCTGTGAATGATATAATAGTTTCTGGTGTATTTTAGGATTTATATTATATTTAAGCATAATTTATGTTGATTGTCAGCAGTAGTTATCTTTGTGGAGTGAACATTTTAAAAAACCAGTGACATTATATGTCAGTTATATCTCAGTAAAAAGAGTTACAAAACTAAAAAACAAAACATTGATTTTTAAAAATCAAATGAATTCTAGATCTGTTGCACAGTCTTTTCCTTTAAGACCTCAATAGGTTATGGTTCAAAAGAAAAATGTTAGTCATTTCTAGACATGCTTTAGGGTTCTCTTCTTGGTTTAACATTTATCGTACACCGCAGTCATTGATTTCTGTAGCACAGGCTTCCCTGGATCTAGCAGGTTAAATATATCACCATACCATCAAAATAGAGCAAATGTGCCAACCAGTTCCTGATACTAGGGAAATCTCTAGACTCTGTAGGCTAGATACAGTATTCTCGGGTTGGGCTTATTGGTGTCATGGCTAAGTGGAGCTTCTCAGGGACTGTTGTCAGGAAAAATAAATTGAAATAGAGAGTGAGACGAGGTGACTTGTGGATCCATTTCTAAGACCAGGAAATGAATATTAAGGGAGATTATATTCCTCAAGCCTGGTGGGCAGAGTAATCAGTTGTGGGCCAGAGCCCTTCAGGTTTCCCCAGGGTCCTGCAAAGAACCCTCATAATTAAAAAGGAGACAACTGTCCCATCTCTGTACATTATCCTTATGACCTACAGTCCCTACTGAGGATTGATCACTTAACTTAAAAAAATGATAGAAACATTATGTGAAACCGGAAGACCAGAGGTCTGTGTTCCAGAGGAATGATCTGGTCAGCTTTAAACTGTAGGATTTCTAAACATTTTTGTGCCTGTGCCCCTTTTTGCAGCCTGTATTTTATAAAACAAGATTTTTTAAATGTATAATAGAAAATGTAAAGGATTACAAAAGAAACCAATAATGTAGGTGTTGATTGAAATGTTTGCTTAAAAGATTTATTTATTTATTTAAGGGGCAGCACAGGGAAAGGAAATCTCAAGCAGACTCCCTGCTGGGCCTGGAGCCTGAAACAGGGCTTGATCCCATGACCCTGAGATCATGAACGGAGCTGAAATCAAGAGTTGGATACTCAACCAACTGAGCCAGTGAGGCACCCCTGAAAGTTACTTTCACTGGAAGATTTATATTGTCATTATTTATTTCTCTTTTCTTTATTTTCCAGAATAACCTGGGCATCTTGTGGTCTGAAAGAGAAGAAATTGAAACTGCACAGGCTTACCTAGAATCATCAGAAGCACTGTATAACCAGTATATGAAAGAGGTATGTTGGATGTCAGATACATTTAAAAAAATTTTTTGAAGATTTTATTTATTTTACAGAGAAAGAGACTGCGTGCATGCACAAGCAGGGGGAAGGGCAGAGGGAGAGGGAAAAGCAGGCTCACCACTAAACAAGGAGCCTGATACAGGACTTGATCCTAGGACCCTGGGATCATGATCCGAGCCCAAGGCAGACGCTTATTCGACTCCGCCACCCAGGCATCCCACATTTTAAATTTTTATTGAAATGAGTCAAGTACCTGGGTAGCTCAGTTGGTTAAGCATCTGCCTTGGGCTTAGGTCATAATCCCAGGGTCCTGGAATTGAGCCCCTCATCAGACTCCCTGCTTAGTGGGGAGCCTGCTTCCCTTCCTCTGCCCCTCCCCTACTTATGTACGCGCACTCTCCCTCTCTTTGTAAAATAAATAAAATGTTAAAAAAAAAATAGTCAAGGTATGAGGGCTCTTATTCCTCATTTACAATGTTAGTACATGACTCTTTAGTTATACTGAGGAATCTCTCAATAGGGCTGTCTAGGTGTTTACCTAATAGGGTTCTTAAAAATAATCCTCAGATGAGGTCTAAGATCAATCTTAGTCCAAATATAATTGTATAGGAAATATTCTGATACTATTCTAAAACACTGATATTGGCATATTTCCATTTATATTCTAAAATTTGTATTTTGAGCACGCCTGGGTGCCTCAGTTGGTTAAGCATCTGTCTTTGGCTCAGATGATGATTCCCGGGTGCTGGGATGGAGCTCTGGATCGGGCTCTCTGCTCCTTGGGGAGTCTCCTTCTCTCTCTCCCTCTCTCCCCCCTATGCATGCGTGAGCTCTCTCTTTTTCTCTTGTAAATAAATAAAATCTTTTAAAAAATAAAAAAATTAAAATAAAAATTCTATTATAAAAATAAATAAAAATAAAAATTTTGTTTTGATTTCCATGAGAATAGCAGTGCTTACAGGAAAGCAAACAGCTGCTTTAGCAAAATATCTGATGTCTTTGAGGCATGGTTCTCATATTTCAGCATTATCAGTCTGGAGGGCTCTGGGGAGCTTGTTAATACAGAATGCTCAGGGCTCCTGGGTGGCTCAGTCGTTAAGCAACAGGTCTTGGTCCCAGGGTCCTGGGATTGAGTCCTGCATCGGGCTCCCTATTCAGCGGGAAGCCTGCTTCTCCCTCTCCAACTCCCTCTGCTTGTGTTCCTTCTCTTGCTGTGTCTCTGTTTGTCAAATAAATAAATAAAATCTTTAAAAAAAAAAAAAAACAGAATGCTCACAGGGCACCTGGGTGGCTCAGTCATTAAGCCTCTGCCTTCCGCTCAGGTTGTGATCCCAGGGTGCTGGGGTTGATCCGCACATTGAGCTCAGCGGGAAACCTGCTTCTCCCTCTCCCACTCCCTCTGCTTGTATTCCCTCTCTCGCTGTTTCTTTCTCTTCGTCAAATAAGTAAATAAAATCTTAAAAACAAAACAAAAAGCCAACAGAATGCTCACCCCAGACCTTTCAGTAAGTCTTGGTTGGGGCCCGAGAATTTGCCTTTTTAACAAGATGCCAGGTGATGTCGATGCTGCCTGTCCAGGTACTACACTTTGGGAACTACTGCCTCAGAGAAAAGATTTTCAGTGCTTTTTTTTTCCACTTGTGAAATCCCTTTGAAATATAGTTTGTAAAAAACTGTTTGAGCCACTGTGGTTAAGCAGGTCAGAATCCACTCAGCCCAATCCTCTAGACACCTTCTTCCCACCCCACCTTGGTAGTACAAAAGAGGTGCCATAGATCTTTCTAGGGCTGTAGGGAGCGTAGATCGAAAATTCGTACTTTAGAGGGTCACAGCCTTGCAAAGGTGGCAAATCACTGTATTACCATCCATTTCTTAATTTTTTTTTTTAAATTTTAAAATTTTTATTTTTTTTTAAAGATTTTATTTATTTATTTGACAGAGAGAGAGATCATAAGTAGGCAGAGAAGCAGGCAGGGAGAGAGGAAGAGAAGCAGGCTCCCTGCTGAGCAGAGAGCCTGATATGGGGCTTGATCCCAGAATCCTGGGATCATGACCTGCGCCAAAGGCAGAGACTTTAACCCACTGAGCCACCCAGGCGCCCCACCATCCATTTCTTAACAAATTTTACTTACTAAAAGTTGGCAGCTTATAGGAGATTACCCATGTGTGTAGGCAAGAGGGAATAAGAGCTATTTCTGTATTGTCAGCTTAACTTTTCTTTCTTTTAAATGTTGGCAGTCTTCTAAAATTATAGTGGATTTTAGTTAATTCTGTACTGAGGCTATGTGTAGTACTCCTTTAAATAACCAGGTATTTTGAGGTTTCTTACATGCAGAGTTCAGAAGCAGTGCCTTACTGGGGCACCTGGCCAGCTCAGCCAGTAGGATACATGACTCTTGATCTCAGGGTTGTGCATTTAAGCCCCACGTTGTGTGAAGAGATTACTTAAAAACAAAATCTTAGCACTCGTGTGTGAACCAAGCAGAGCCAGAGTCAAGACATGATGGCCTGGCTGCCCCACAGGATTATCAAGGGAACCCAGCATTTGCTGGCAGAATAAGTTCCTGGCATCCAAGCAGAACCAGATCAGAACAGTGTGCATTATTTTCATGTAGTCGTTCCCTTGAGGGAGGGAGTTTTTTATTTTATTTTGATTTTGATATTTTTTTGGGGAGAGGGACTTTTAAACTTGAACTATTCCTTCCAGAAAAATACTTGATGGTAGCCCTTAAACTATGTTTCAAGGCCAAAGCTTATGATTATAATGTAAACATGTTAAGAAGAATATGTTTAGATGTTTAGAAAGACAGTTGGTCCCCAGCACTGTGGATCTGCGCAGTTCTGCTACCGATCCAGGTTTTACTGAGTGTAGTTTGACCCATGATGACAAAGCGGAGCAGCAGAAGACCAGTGAAGCCTTCGCTGTAGAAACAGCTAGAGCATGCACTAGGCTGTATACCATGAGTAATTCTTCAAATCGATCTGATCGTTAAGCATGCATCACTTCTCCTTTTCTGCCAAGACTTCTTCCTTTTTTGTTTGCACTTAATGGACACAGTCTTAGAGACCTTACGGAATAAAAGCCCGGACATCTTCAGTCCTTTGGTGATTAAATGCACATTAGCAGATCTATCTTGTCCTCATTCAGTGTTGTAAAGCAGGAACAGAGGATAGAAATACCATCTGAATTGTTGTGAATTGTTTAAAAGCAGCCCTCTCTGCTTTTTTTCATTTCCCCCATCATGGTCTAAGTGTGCACTTTGGATGAAGGTAATTGTCAGGATTAGCTCTAGGGGAATGGGTAGTTTCACTTTTTGGAGGGGGCAGAAAAGTAGTTCTGATTTGATGGGTTCCTTTCCCCTTTTATGGTGGCCTAATTGCCTTGGATAACAGCAGCTAACCAGTTCTTTAGAATATGCTCTCTAGCCAAGTCTAACTTTATTTAGGTGTTACAGATGGGCAAGCTTGATTGAACCAAAGTGGGAACATTAAACAAACATCACAGCCCTCACTGATAAACATTATGATTTTGCTGTTAAGTGTAGGATCCTTCCTTCAAGAAAAAGCTAATCAGGGGCGCCTGGGTGGCTCAGTGGGTTGGGCCACTGCCTTCGGCTCAGGTCATGATCTCAGGGTTGGGATCGAGTCCCGCATCCGGCTCTGTGCTCAGCAGGGATCCTGCTTCCCTCTCTCTCTCTCTGCCTGCCTCTCCTTCTACTTGTGATTTCTCTCTGTCAAATAAATAAATAAAATCTTTAAAAAAAAGAAAGAAAGAAAGAAAGAAAAAGCTAATGACCATTTTGTATGGCTTGTCTGGAAACTTCTGTAATCTATGTCTTAGTAAAGTATTTTTTGTTATTCTATTTTGCCTTTGTACAGTATTTATTTCATTTTTCCAATGTGACAGGAGTATTTAAAAATTAAAACTGAGGGTGCCTGGGTGGCTCAGTCGGTTAAGCATCTACCTTTGGCTTAGGTCATGATCCCAGGGTCCTGGGATCCAGCCGTGTTGGGCTCCCTGCTCAGTGGGAAGTCAGCTTCTCTCTTTGCCCTTCCCTCCCCCACCATGTGCGCAGGCTCGTTCTTGTTCTCTCAAATAAATAATTAAAATCTTTGGAAAAAAAGTTAAAACTGATGGAACATTCTGTTTTGGTCTGTACCATCTGACAAGTTGAGTGGCAAGAAGAGGATTTTGCTAGTTTCTTTTCACCAGTGCAAATTTGGAGTATTTATAAGCTGGCCCTGAGTGAGCATAAAGCATTGGTATCTGATTTTTTTTTAACCTCCTAGGAACTAGAAATAAATGTGTGTTTTCTGAAAAAAAATCTTAAAAAAGAAAAAAATCAATGTCTTACTAAGTTCACCAGTGTTTTATATGTTGCTAAAATCACTGGTAAGTTTTTAGTCCTCATTTTACTTGACTTCTCATTAGCATTTGGCAAGTTGTTAGTCTTTCTTCCTAAAACACTTCTTTAACTTGGCTTCCACCTCCCACTTCTCTGTGGTGCGCCTTCTGTGGTTCCCTAGCCTCTGAACACGGGAGTACCCAGAGTGGTCTCTGGGCGGCTCCTTTTTCCATCTGCATTCATTCTCTTGTTCTAAATAACATCTCTTCGTGATGGCTCCCAGTTATATCTCTGGTCTGTACCTCTCAAATTCCAGACCTGTCTGTCCCACTGCTAATGTGATATTTGCACTTTTTAAGGAGTAGGTGTCTCTAAAACCACTGTCTAACACTGAGCTTCTGATAACCTTCCTCTTCCCACCTCCCTTACGGTAAACACCAACTTCTTTCTTCAGTTGCTGAGGCCTAAAGCTTTGGAGACTCCTCTTCTCACACTGTATCTTACTTACAGTTGGCTTCACCTTTATATCTAGAATCAGGCCACTGCTATCCCCTGGTGCAGGCTGCCGCCCCCTCTTGCTGAGGTCAGTGCTGTAGTCTCTGAGCTGGCCTTCCTGCTCTCATGCCCCCTTCGGCCTGTTCACAGCCTGTTCAAAGGCAGATCACGTCACACCACTGCTTCGCTGGGGCTCTGCACTCAGAGTAGACCCCAAAGACCTTATAAAGACTACAAGTTCAGTATCTTATTTGGCTATCCTTATTTCCGTAATTCTTTTTAAGACTTATTTATTTGAGGTGGGGAGAGGCAGAGGGAGAGGCAGTAAGAATCTTAAGCAGACAGAGCGTTGAGCACAGAGTCCGACCCAGGGCTCAATCTCACAACCCTGAGATCGTGACCTGAGGGGAAACCAGGAGTTGGATGCTCAACTGACTGCACCACCGAGGTGCCTCTTTTCTAATTTTATCTTCTGCTATTCTCTCCTGTCTCATTGTGCTGTAGCTGCATTGGCCTTCTTGCTGCTCCTGAAACATACAAGACAAGCTCCTGACTCAGGGTCTTTGCCCTTAACTGTTCCCTCTGCTGAGACTGCTCTTCCCCTAGCCACTGACCTGGCTCACTCCTTCATTCCCTCCCGCTTGTGACTCAGATGTCTCCCATCCAGTGAGCACTCACTGCCCACTCCGTCTAATACTATAGACCACTCTCTGATGCTTCCTGTCCCCCTCTCCTGCTTTATTTCCTGCTTCACATGTACATTGTCTAACCCATTGGCCATTTTAGTGATTTATCTTACTTATCACCCATCTTCAGTACTAAAATGTAAGCTGCCTGATGACAAGGATTTTTTTTATTGTATTCGCTGCTGTCTCCACAGCATCTAGAACAGTACCTATTTCTTTCTTTCTTTTTTTTTTTTTTTTAAAGATTTTATTTATTTATTTGAGGGAGAATGAGTGAGAGAGAGCATGAGAGAGGAGAAGGTCAGAGGGAGAAGCAGACTCCCCAAGGAGCTGGGAGCCCGATGAGGGACTCGATCCTGGAAGTCCAGGATTTTGACCTGAGCCGAAGGCAGTTGCTCAACAAACTGAGCCACCCAGGCTCCCAACAGTACCTATTTCTTGAAATAATGAATGATATTCCACTTTGTTCATCCAGATCAACCAAAAACAGAATGTTACTACTTGTGAATGCTTGAATGAATTTAACAGAGCGTTTCAGTTTAAATATATATACAGTAGTAGTTTGTTGGAGAATTTAATTGCTTATATGATTTTGTACTTAGTATCAATAGTCATTCAGAATAAAAATATTTTTTAATATTTCATAAATTATTGAGCTAACAGTGGTAGACGTTAGAATGTCATTTAAAAAATCTGTAGATTAGAAAGAGTTCTAGGTAAAGGAGAGATCTAAAAACAGCAGGGGAAGATCACTGGGTTTGAAGGTAGGAGAGTGGGGAATTCTAGTTTGGTTTGTGGTTGTAACTGACTGACCTGGAGGAACTCAGACTTTCTCTGCCACCTGTTCCTCATCTCTAAGATGGAGATAACTTTCCTATCTTAACAATACAGAAATGTTGTAGGGATCAGATAATAGAGTAGTTAATGCAGAGTCGCCAGAAACATGCTCTATGAAATAGTCACATAATGGTTAAGTAAACGATGGTACACTAATAAAAGAGAATATGATACAACTGTTAAAATGATAAACTCTGCATCATGAATACATGGAAAATGTATACAATACATGCATGCACCTTGATTATACTTTTCGTCTTCCCTGTAAGGATGGGCTAGATGTTATAAGTAATAAAAATGATCATTTTAGTTTTGGAAGTTGTAGAGACACCTAGGTTGCTCGATCAGTTGGGCGGCTGCCAGCCCAGGTCATGATCTCAGGGTTCTGGGATCAAGTCCCGAATCAGGTTCTTTGCTTGGTGGGGAGCTTGCTTCTCCCCCTGCCTGCTCTGCCTGCCATTTTCTCTGCTTGTGCTCTCTCTTGCTGACAAATAAATAAAATCTTAGGGAAAAAAAAAGTTGTAACTAATAAACACTAATGTTTATTGTATGCTTAAGCACACTGTATTTTATTCTCACAACAACTCTGAAGGAGGTACTGTTTTGTGGTGGTTCTTGTTTTATGGAGGAAGTACAGTAACTCCCATTTACAGGTAGTGAGTGTGTGATTCAGTGAGGTTAATATAGACTGTATGGCAGAGTCAGGATTTAAATGGTTTGTCAGACTGTAAACTCTTGTTCTTTCTCATGTACCATGCTGCCTTCCAAGGTAATATTGTTGAATAATTACTGTATTAAGATAAAAGGATTCTTTTTCTCCATAAAATTGTTTAGATATAGAATAAGTAATAAAGAAAATATATTTTATTGTTACAAAGAGTATATTCATTAGTAGGTTTTGTGTGAGGTTAAGAGACCAAATATTGGGGAATCTAACTCATTTGGTGGGGCATGTGACTTTTGATCTTGGGGTTATGAGTTGAACCCACTTTGGATGTAGAGATTACTTTAAAAAAAAAGTCAAAAAAATCAGACAGAGGTATATTTAACTTATTAAATTTTCTCAGCTTTTTATGTTTTTAAAAGATTTTTATTTTATTTATTTGACAGAAGAGATCGTAAGTAGGCAGAAAGGGAGGCAGACAGGGAGGAAGGGAAGCAGGCTCCCTGCTGAGCAGAGAGCCCGATGCAGTACTTGATCCCAGGACCCTGAGATCATGACCTGAGCCTAAGGCAGAGGCTTAACCCACTGAGCCACCCAGGCACCCCTTAAGGAATTTTTTAATGAAAATTATTTATTTGAGATAGAGAACAGGAGAGGGGGTGGGGTGGGGTGGGAGGGACAGAGGGAGAGGATGAAGCACACTCCCCATGAGCAGGGAGCCCAACACAGGGCTCCATCCCAGGACCCTGAGATCATGACCTGAGTCAAAGGCAGACACTTAACTGACTGAGCCACTCAGGCACCCTCCCTCTCTGCCAACCCCGCTCCCTGTCAAGGAATTTTAGAATGTACATTTAAAAAAAAAAAAGTTTTATTTATTTGTTAGAGAGAACGTGCACAGGCAGGGGGAGCAGCAGGCAGAGGAAGAAGCAAGCCCTGCTGAGCAAGGAGCCTGATGTAGGACTCCATCCCAGGAGCCTGGGATCACGACCTGAGCTAAGGCAAACCCTCAGCCATCTGAGCCACCCAGGCGTCCCTGGATTGTACATTTTAAAAGTCATGGTGCTTCTTCTTGGTGTTTTAACTTTCCTCCTAATGAAGAGGAGCAGAGCACCACAAAGCCAAAGGAGATGTTACTCTCTGTTCTGAACAAAAGATTCACAACAGGCATGTTTAGGTTTTGAAAAGTAAAGAGAGCTTTATTAATTACTGTAGAAACCTAATAGAAACAGAAGAGGAAAGGAATCTCAACATAGATGAGGGTAATAGGAAATAAGTGAGAATAAAGGAAGATTACATCACACTGGGTGCTTAGAACATCCAACCTCCTTAGCTGGGGAAGCCCGGGGGAAACAGCCAGGTGGGGTACCGATGGAGAGGCCTGGGTGGAGTGTCCTCCCGTTAGGTGAGACTTTGAACTGACTGTCCCCATAAGGGCCATATTTATAGAGTAAATGATGGGGTTTAAAGTTAAACATTGTTTGCTTACATGCAGCTTGGAGTGAGCTGCATTTCTGTGTTATCATGTTTTTATATTTTCAAGGAGCTGGGGCTCTGTGTGTCTGCCTCCCCTCCCGGGTTCTATTCCAGGGAGCCAGCCCAGCCTGGAGCAGGAGGGGATGTGAGACAAGAACAAAACAGAACAGAAGGACCAATTCTGATCTGGAGGTCAGATAATATATTTCAATCAACCAGGCTCTCAAGGTTATCCACACAGCATGAGTCTCAAAAATATTAGCCTGCCTGTGTATATGCAGGTCTAGGCGGTCACTTATGTGGGACAAATCACAGAAACAGCTATCCATATGGACCACCCTCCTTTCATGATTTTAGGCTCACATTCTTATACATGGAATTCTTCATTTAAAATGTTAAGATACAGACTGCCTGGGTGGCTCGGTTGGTTAAGCCTCTGACTCTTGATTTCAGCGCAGGTCATGATCTCAGGTTCGTGAAATGGAGCCCATGTTGGGCTCTGTACTTGACATGGAGTCTGCTTAAGATTCTCTCTCTCTCTCTCTCTCTGCCCCTCCTCCCTCAGAAATGTGTAGATACCAAACACCTATGATATTTCATTAAAAATTAGTATTAATATGGAAACATAAAACATATCAAACTTTTTGTACTGAGTTATACCTGTGTTTTAGTTCGGAGAAGAGAGTGGTTTGATTTAGGGTCATTTATGACATGTAGTAGCTGTAACGATGAAGTATGTATAGAAAATAATACATTGATTAATTCCCTTCATCAAAAAAGTAAGCATATATATATGTATGTGTATATATATATATATTTTAAAGAGTAAGCACAGGGGCGCCTGGGTGGCTCAGTGGGTTAAAGCCTCTGCCTTCAGCTCAGGTCATGATCTCAGGGTCCTGGGATCGAGCCCTGCATCGGGCTCTCTGCTCAGCAGGGAGCCTGCTTCCCCCTTTCTCTCTCTGCCTGCCTCTCTGCCTACTTGTGATCTCTCTTTTTGTCAAATAAATAAAATCATAAAAAAATAAAGAGTAAGCATATAAACAGCCCTCAAAATTATTGAGATCTTGGAAGAATTACTTATCTGTTGTGTTTGCCTTGGGCCTTGCTTCCTGTCTTAGTAATTTTTACTTTCTGTAAATTCTAGGAATCCAAGTTGTGATGCTTTTAGCATTTACATCCAGAATGTAAGATCACATTTTTAAAAACGGAAGAGGGATTTTTGCTATTTGAAGTTTAGTGAATTCACTTTAAAGCAAGGCTGGTCTTGCAGATGTGTCTGTCCTTGTAGAAGTAGATGGGCAGTGGTGCTGTTTTGGAGGGCTGAAGATGGTATTATAAGTGATTTACATGTAGCTGATTCCTCATTAACAATCTTATGAAGTGATTTTATCAATGAGAAAACAGAAGTGCAAGAGATTGGGTGACTTGGCCAAAGTAATGCACAATAGAATCACTGATTTTATTGCCTCTGTATTAAAAGGGGGTAATCTATATGCTTTTCTCGTTACCTTGAGAAAAAAAAAGTATTGGAGCAGGGACACCTGGGTGGCTCAGTTGGTTAAGCTTGCTCGGCAGGGAGCCTGCTTCTCCCTCTGCCTCTGTCTACCACTCTGTCTGCCTGTGCTTGCACTCTCTCTCTCGATCAAATAAATAAGTAAAATCTTTTAAAAAAAGTATTGGAGCAAATATTTAAATATTTTAAATGTTTTAAATATTTTAAATTTAAATAATTAATATTTAAAACTTTGATTTGATTTTCACTAGTGGTCAGTTTAGAACAATATCACTCTAAGGATGAACATACCTTTTTATTTGTCATAATTATGTAGGTTTTTTTTATTTTTTAAGATTTTATTTTTAAGGGATGCCTGGGTGACTCAGTTAAATGTCTACCTTTGGCTCAGGTCATGATCCCAGGGTCCTGGGATCAAGTCCCACATCAAGCTCCCTGCTCAGCAGGGAGCCTGTTTCTCCTTCTCTCTCCCCTGCTGCTGCTTCTCTTTCTCTCCTCTTATGCTCCCCCCTACTTGTGCACTCTCTTTCTCTCTCTCTCTCTGACAAATAAATAAATGCAATCTTTGGGGGAAAAAAAGATTTTATTTTTTATTTTATGTATTTTTTTAAAAGGTTTTATTTATTGATTGATAGAGAATTCACAAGTAGGCAGAGAGGCAGACAGAGGGGGAGGGGGAAGCAGGCTTCTCACGTAGCAGAGAGCCCGATGCAGGGCTTGATCCCAGGACCCTGAGATCATGACTTGAGCTGAAGGCAGAGGCTTAACCCACTGAGCCACCCAGGCGCCCCTAAGATTTTATTATTTATTTATTTTTAAAGATTTCTTTTATTTATTTGACGGACAGAAATCACAAGTAGGCAGAGAAGCAGGCAGGGGGTGGGGAGGCAGGGCTCCCTGTAAGATTTTATTTTTTATTTTTTTATTTTTTTAAAGATTTTATTTATTTATTTGCCAGAGACAGAGGGAGAGAGAGCGAGCGAGCACAGGCAGACAGAGAGGCAGGCAGAGGCAGAGGGAGAAGCAGGCTCCCCGCTGAGCAAGGAGCCCGATGTGGGACTCGATCCCAGGACCCTGGGATCATGACCTGAGCCGAAGGCAGCTGCTTAACCAACTGAGCCACCCAGGCGTCCCAAGATTTTATTTTTAAGTAATATCTACACTCAACATGGGCTCAAACTCAAAACCCCCAGATCAAGAGTTGAGTGCTCTACCAACTGAACCAGCCAGGTGCCCCACTCATGTAGGTTTTCAAAAAAAAATTTTTTTTTTTTAAAGATTTTATTTATTTATTTGTCAGAGAGCGAGCGAGTGAGAGTGAACACAGGCAGACAGAGAGGCAGGCAGAGTCAGAGGGAGAAGCAGGCTCCCCACGGAGCAAGGAGCCCGATGTGGGACTCGATCCCAGGACCCTGGGATCATGACCTGAGCCGAAGGCAGCTGCCCAACCAACTGAGCCACCCAGGCGTCCCTTCAAAAATTTTTTTTTTACTGGATAAAATTAAGACTTGAAGGCAAACTGGTAGATCTTTTTTTTTTTTTTTTTTTTTAGTGTTCACTTTCCACAGCAGTTAAAATTCTGTCAGTTTCTAGGCAATCTTCTTTCATTGTTTGACTCTTTAAAAACTTATGGTTAAGAAAATTACTTCTTGGGATGCGTGGGTGGCTCAGTTGGTTAAGTGTCTGCCTTTGGCTTAGGTCATGATCCAAGGACCCTGGGACTGAGCCCCACATCAGGCTCCTTTCTCAGTGGGGAATCTGCTTCTTCCTCTGCCTACAGCTTCCCCTACTTGAACTCGCTCTTTCTGACAAATAAATAAATAAAATTTAAAAAAAAAGAAGAGAAAATTACTTCTTGGATAACATGAAAATGAGCTAGTAAAAAATGAGGTATAGTGGGCTTTAAAAATTTGCTTTGTCCAGTTTCTCCAGAGGAGGGCGCTTGGTGTTTACAGTTTAAAATTTTAGAGTTCTGTTAAATTAGAGGTCTGTTTTTCTTTAATTGTAGATTGGGAGTCCTCCTCTTGATCCTACTGAGCATTTTCTTCCTGAAGAAGAGAAACTTGCTGAACAGGAGAGATCAAAAAGGTACGAGTAGGTACAGAAATCTGCTCTCACAGATAAATTCCATGTAGTGTAGATAAGATGATTGTTCGAAAAGGCACAATATTTTCTCTTTTGAGATGCTCCTAAAGTTGTAGAATGTAGATTCTGACATAGATTTAAAAATGTCGTTTGCCACTTACTAGAAATGTTACCCTGTTCAAATCTGAGGCTCTGTTTTCCTCCCTTCTCAGATAGCTACTGTAGCCATACCCAACTCCAAAGGCTGGTGAGAGGACCAAGCTATGTGAAAGTTCCATACCAATTGTAAACCTTACACAAATATTCACTTCTTCTTCACAGATTTGAGAAGGTTTATACTCATAACCTCTATTACCTGGCTCAAGTCTACCAGCATATGGAAATGTTTGAGAAAGCTGCTCATTATTGTCACAGTACCCTAAAACGCCAGCTGGAACACAATGCCTACCATCCTATAGAGTGGGCTATTAATGCTGCTACTTTGTCGCAGTTTTACATCAATAAGGTAAGCTTCTCAAATAGTTGTCTAACAAAAAGTTAGTGTACATGTGTATAAATATAGAACGAGGAGTACCTTGAAAATGTCATCTTTTAAAAACAGGTAGCTTGTATTTTATGATGTAAACTGGACAGAAAAATGCAGCCCAGTTTGCCAGTATACTAGACTTATGTAGCTTTTTATTGCATTAATCCTTTTGAATGGTAAGATGCTGAATTTCGTCCTTGTCTTACATGCTGCTTGCCCCTAAAATTACATGTTAGTTACCTAAGACCAATTCGTTTTTAATATAGAACACGATCATTCATTCTAGGGAGATGTTACCTTAAATTGCGGAGTTTATCTTGTAGTCACAGCTTTATCTTTATGCAGTGGTAATCTGTAACTATGAGGATTTGTCTGAGGAAGTTGACTGTTAAATGTGGGCTTTGATAAAAGCATGTGATGCATTTCAGTTATTCTTCAGAATTAACTCCTCCATAGTAATTTTTCTCTGTTAGAAATGTCTCTGCTCAGTTCCCGAGTTGTGACTCTCTATGATACACTTCTTCTGGAGGATTACCCAGAACAACCTTGAGCTTCTCAGTTGTTGATAATATTCAGAATCACGTTGGTATATTTTTAATTAACCCATTTATTCCTTTAGTTCCTAAGAGTTTTAATGCTTAAACCCTTTCAGCCACCTTTCCCGGCCAGGTTTTCTATTAATCCTCAATAAGATACTCAGCAATAGAAATTACTTCTATTTGTATTTCTGATTTGCTCTGAAATTTTAGTAATTCTTTGCTGATCAGAGTTCCTTCTTTAAATCTCTTTGGTTACCTACTGCTGTATCCTTCCTGGGCCTTTATCCTTTCTAAGCTTTTTGTTAGTGCTGGTTCTGTAAATGCGCCCTATGTTTAAAGTATTGTCCCACAGAATTTCATTCAGAAAAGCTATTAGCAGGCGAGAAAGGGCTGTGGTGACTGCAGCATCGCTTCTAGGACTTTGGTCTAAGTCAAGCTTGTAAGTAACGCTGTTGCGTCTCTTGGAGCATTCAGTTAAACCTGACTCATGAATCCATTCCATTGTGGTCGTCATCAGAAGTGTTACTTGGTGCCTCTGCTTGTGGCACCTTTTTTTATAGCTTCCAGAGGCCCCTTATTTGTTTTGTTTAGCAACTTTAAAGCCACGTATTCACTGTGATTTTAACTAACACTTAAAACTCCATCGATATTAATAGTACTAAGATATTTAGATATTAATTTAAAGTATAATAAAAAATTTAAAGTTGTTAAGCATTGCTTATGTGGAGCATGCAGTAATTTTCATGAGTATCTCCCCCACCTTGTGCCTTTTTTTTTTTTAACTGAAATGTTTTCTAAGTTTTTGTTACAACTAGCTGAGTTGCATTGCAAACAGAGATTTGAACCATTTTTTTTTTTTAAAGCAGTGCAGTTGTCATTTTTATATCATTCTCATCTTCCATCTGGTTCCAATGATGAGGTTTTGCTACTCGATGTGTCCCTACCTGGCAGATGCTAAAGTCCCACATTTACCAGCCACCTAAAGGGCACAGGGCACTCACTGCTGTAGCGGTGGCTGCTTGCGGGCAACAAAGCCGAATAAAACTGAAAGATAATGATGGGTTAGGGATTGCAGGGGGACAGTTAAAGCTTCTTTATGTAAACTGTAACTTTCTTTGGGCTTCTGAGGTTTAATACCAACATTCTGATCTGTAGATGTTGCTGGGCTAATACTGTACACAGTACCCAGCTAGTCTCGAGGTGGCTTCTGAATTTGCTGTCATGGAGAGATACATTTAGTGCTGAGATTTTGAAGTCATAGCCAACCATGAAAAATCTTCTCAACAAAATGAGGTATTATTAATATGAACTAGACATTTAACTAATGAGGGTGGCTTCCAACTAAAAGTTGGACTTTAACTTTGTATCTCTGCTGGGTTGGTCCTATGACTTATGTGATAAACGCGAAGTGTTTGCGAGAACTTTGCCATCCCCAAATTTGAATTAGGAAGTCTTCGAGTGTGTCGGTAAAGCAGTTCCATAAAGTTCATCTGTGAAAATCTGTTAGCTTCAAAAGTTGATGGGAATCCTCATTCATGATACGTAAATTCCCCAAATTCCAGAAGACAGGAATCTCTTCCTATCTATATTTACCCTTTTTGCCTTTGAGGTAGGATATATAGAGAGATCTCTGAAAATTAAATCTTCAAGTCCTCCGACAGAGGACACATTTATCCCAGATGGCATTTTGGCTATGTGAACTGAACCTAAAGGCCTATGGGAAGCGCTCTCAGTCTAGGATGATCACCGTTCTTGAAGCATCCTGAGTGATAACCCGAAGAGAGCTAACTTTCAGTTCAGTCAGCAGTTGTCTCTCAACCAGTTTGGATTATTATGAAGAGTTTGGGGGATTGTTATTTTAATCTGTGAGGTAGCTTTTTAACTAGCGTATACGTGTCGTATACCTTCTTAATGTTCAGCAACCATACAGGGTCTCCTTAGTGGTTTTTACCCAATTTTATAGCTTTTCTCATACTAGAAGTCTTTATGTAAAAGTGTTGATTGCAAATAAGGCTGGTGATGATTGCACTTACTCTTGTTTATTTCCTCCACAGCTATGTTTTATGGAGGCCAGGCACTGTTTATCTGCTGCTAATGTCATTTTTGGTCAAACTGGAAAGATCTCAACAACAGAAGACAGTAAGTTCGTATGTGCATGTTTTATTACACAGCTTTTAGAAAACATTTTCAAATCCTTTTAAATTTTGGAAAATTCACGAACAGAACAAGGAACTACCATAGCCCTTTTCAATTCACCAACTTCTAAATTGCCTCATTTGCAATCACATTTTATTGTTCTTCAGAGCATTTGAGAGAAGATTGTGAACGCTTGATTCCTTTACCCCTTTAGTACTTCAGTGCATATTTCCCAAGAATATTTTCTTACATAATCATAGAACAGGAAATTTAACATTGATACAATTCTTTATCTATAATGCATATTTCTGTTTCATTAATTAGTCCCATAATGTCTTTTCTAGTACTAGAGTATCCAGTTCATGATTTCCTACTGCATTTACTTGTCACATCTCTTTACTATCCTTTAATCTGGAACAGTTCCCCAGCCATTCTTTCTTTTTCACCACATAGACATTTTTGAAAAATCTAAGCCAGTTATTAAATTAGATTTCCATCAATTGGTGTTTGATGTTTCCTTAAGCTAAGAATCAGATGATATATTTTTGGTTGGAATACTGCATAAGTGGTGTGTCCAAATGATTAATTTTTAATTACTGTGTTTTATTTGGTTTTAAAAATCACAGTTAACATGTATATTTGAGAAAATCAAAACCACAGTGAGGTGTCCTCTCATTCTCATGGCTTTTACGGAAAAGACAAGAAATAACAAGTGTTGGTGAGGATGTGAAGAAAAGGGGACCCTCATGCACTGTTGCTGAGAATGTAAATTATCTCACAGCCACTGTGGAAAACAGTATGGAGGTTCCTCAAAAATTAAAAATAGAAATAATATATAGTTCACTAATTCCACTTCTGGGTATTTGCCCAGAGAAAAAGAAAACACTGAACCAAAAGATATATGCATCCCCATGTTTATTGCAGTATTATTTACAGTCACCAAGATATGAAAACAACTTAAGTGTCCATTGCTGGATGAGTAGATAAAGAAAATATGGTGTATATGTCAATGGATTATTATACAGGAAAAAAAGGAGAAAAAGAGAAATCTTTTTTAGGGGAGGTATAAACTTGCAGTTATAATTAAGTTGTGGGATGTAATGTACAGCATGGTGATTGTAGTAAATACTGTATTGCATATTTGAAAGTTGCTGAGAGAGTATATCTTTAAAGCTCATTGCAAGAAAAATTGAACTGCATATGGTCATAAATATTAACTAGACTTCCTGTCATGATCATTTTGTAATATATATACAAATATCAACTCATTATGTTGTGCATATGAAACTAGTGTATAGTTGATCCTTAGTAATGTGGTGGGGTTAGGGGTCACTATCCCCTGTGTAGTTAAAAGTCCATGTATAAATTTTGACTCCCTAAAACTTAATTACCAAGAGCTTACTGTGGACCGGATGCCTTACCATAACAAACAATGCATATTTTATATGTTATATGTATTAATACTCTATCCTTACAATGAAATAAGCCAGATAAAAGACAATGTTGGGAAAATCATGAGGAAGAGAAAATACATTTACGGTGCTGTACTCTAAAAAATTCATGTGTAAGTGACCCTGTGCAGTTCAAACCCATGTTGTTCAGGGTCAACTATAATGTCAGTTGTACCTCAATTTTAAAAAACACTTGGAGCTTTATTATTATGAACTCAGTAACATATCTACATAGGGTCCCTGAACACATTTTACAAAGGTATCAACCCAATAACTTTTGCTTCCAAACCTTAAGGAGGTCAAGTACCCAGTTCCACCAGCTATTTCTGAAAGAGAAAAAAAAGGACTTTATATCTAAGTACAGGTTCCAAAGTAGAGTCCATTATTTGTGAATTCACCCATTGCTACCATTTACTTGTGACCCCAAACTTAGTACTCTAGGTACTTCTGTGGTCATTTGTTCAGAACAGCAAAGAAGTTGGGTCACCTGAGGTGCACGTTTCCAGCTGATGTCAAACGATGCAACACTCGCCTTCTTGTTGCAGCTCCCATAGAGTGAATAAGTGCCCTTTTTGTGGTTTATTTACTACACTATTCTTCACATTTTTATGTTTTTTGTTGGCAATTTCATTGTTTAAAATGGCCCCCGAGTGTAGTGCCGAAGTGCTGTCCAGTGTAAACAGGTGACGGCCGTGACTTGCCTTATGGAGAAATGACAGTGCTGGATGTGCTTCGTTCAGGCACAGATTATAGTGCTGTTGGTTCTGAGTTCAGTGTTAATAAGCCAACAGTAGATACTATTACATTAAATAGAAACACACATGAAATTAAGTTATACATATTGATCAGTTGATGAAAATGTGACCAGAAGCTCATGGCAATCTAACCCTGTATTTTTCCAAGAGGCGATGTTTCAGCATTTGCTGATAATTCCGTGTTCACAGTGACTATAGAAAGAACATAACTATCACGGATAATGAGAATCAACTGTATGTTGTTTCTTTAGTTTTACTGTTGGAGATAAAAACCACCTTTTGGGGGCACCGAGGTGGCTTAGTTGGTCAAGTGTCTGACTCTTGATTTCACCTGAAGTCATGATCTCAAGGTTGTGGGATTGAGCCCAATGTTGGGCTCCCTGCTCAGTGGAGAGTCTGCTTGAGATTTTCTCCCTCATCCCCGTCCCGCGCCCCCCCTCACTTTCTCTCTCAAATAAATAAATAAATCTTAAGAAGGAATAGCAAACCCACTTTTTCTGCTGAAACAAATGTTCATCTAAAGGAGACCATCGAATCCACCAGTGACTTGCTTCAGTGCCATGCTTCTGTGTTGTTTGGGAGGCTAGTGACTTGATTCTCTCCCTGTAGAGCTGGGCACTGTGACTTATACTTGGTGTTGGTGGTACACCCATGATGATGGAAAAGGTAGCCTACAGAGGAAGGTTTACATGGATTAACAGCAATATTTCATTAAATCTGATATGGTGATGGAAGGTGTTATTTCATGTTACTAAGGATTTTTTCTCAAATAGTGAAAACCAAAATAATTTAAATGGTGAAAGTTATTTACTTATTTACATTGTCATTTTATTTATTTTTTAAGTACTCTCCATCCCCAGTGTGGAGACCAATGTGGGGCTTGAACTCACGACCTGGAGATCAAGACCTGAGCTGAGATCGAGAGTTGGATGCTTAACAGACTGAGCTACCCAGGTGCCCCAAATCATGCAAATTCTTAAAATAAATTTTTTTTCAAAAAGGAATGCCCTCCACAGGTGTAACTTAAGTATTTTGTAAAACTGGATATGGGACTTGCATTACAAAATGAAATAATTGGGCCTTCACTAAACTGTCTCCATCATTCTGAACGTTAGTTTGGGGGAAGCTTTGCACCCAGGACTAACTTTTAATTCATGAGAACTCCATTTCATTTTGAATTTCACTAAATTCAAATTGGAATTTTTGACAAATTGATTAATAGTTATGCTAACTTTCACCTTGTTTGACATATTTCTCTTCTTTTCTTGAGAGAGACAGACCATGTATGCGTGCACAAACTTAGGGGAGGGACAGAGACAGAGAGAAAGAATGTTTCTCTTTATTTTAGATTTTATTTATTTATTTGGAGAGAGAGAAAATGAGCAAGAGGGAGAGGTAGAGAGAATCTGAATCCGACTCCACGCAGAGCCTGATGTCGGGCTTGATCCCACAACCTCGAGATCATGACCTGACTTTGTGTAGATTTGTTTCTTATAGAAGAAGTGGAAAGAACAGAATTAGAAGATGGTTGTATTACAAGAATGGTTATATAACCCAGGGAACATCTATTTAATTGTATGTAATGCTATACTTAAAACATTGATAATGATATGGGTGAAGTGTTAGTGGTAGAATATATAAAAGAAAAACCTATATTCAAAATTGAATATACATTGTGACCTTAGTTTTTACCGACCACACACAAGAAAAAAACTAGAAAGAAATCTAGAAAAATAATAATTGAGTGCCTCTGGGTGGTTGGAATTTTGGGTGGGTTTCCCCCCACTGCTTCGGTGAGAATCTGTTACTCTTAAATTCAGGAAAAAGTGCTTTAAGAAGAATGTAGTACACAATGAACATTGTGATGGTGACCATTAAATAAATAACGTTCTGTGATTTTAGCTACTGAAGCTGAAGGAGATGTACCAGAGCTTTACCATCAAAGAAAAGGAGAGATAGCACGATGCTGGATCAAATATTGTTTGACTCTCCTGCAGAATGCCCAGCTTTCCATGCAGGTAATGTAGTCAGAAGTTGCCTTTTTTTTTTTCCTTAAATAAGCAGGAAGGAATAAAAGCTTAAAATGGTAGTTATAGGGGCGCCTCGGTGGCTCAGTGGGTTAAGCCGCTGCCTTCGGCTAAGGTCATGATCTTGGGGTCCTGGGATTGAGTCCCGCATCGGGCTCTCTGCTCAGCAGGGAGCCTGCTTCCTCCTCTCTCTCTGCCTGCCTCTCTGCCTACTTGTAATCTCTCTCTGTCAAATAAATAAATAAAATCTTTAAAAAAAAAAAAATGGTAGTTATATTCGTTGGGCTCACTGCATGTTTATTATGCACAGCGTGCAGAATGCTCTCAAATATTTCTTGCTCTCCCATCTGCCTTTGAGAATCTTACTTGTTTAAGGTCTATCCCAAATACCACTTCTTCCATAAAGACTTTGCTTTGGATAGACTATAAATTCCTGGAGAGGTAGGAGCTGCATCGTATTCATATTATTATCACCAGGCACAGTAGATTCTCGATTTATTAATTGTTCAGTGTGTAATTTTTCATAGCCTAGATGTACCATTTCCTTTCTTTAAACACCATAAAACTTTACTTGCCCATCCTAAATTGCTTAGATTTTGCTTTGTATTATCTCTTCATATTCTTACTCTTATCTTTTTCCTCTATGTCTTTTTAGACGATAAGCAACTAATCTTTATATACTTTATACAGTACATATATTTATATCTATTTTATAAAAATCTGTATCTGGAAATAGCCCTGCCAGTTTATGGTAGTTATAGGTTTATGGCATTTTACTTAATCTCTCTTTGTCTCAATTTTCTCACAAAGGAGTAGAGTTGATAACAGTACTAAACCTAATAATGTTGTTATTGTTATCAGAGTTAAATTAACATATATATGCTAATCCATACTGAATCCTACTTTCTTTTTCTTTTTTTTTTTTTTTTTAATAAAGATTTTATTCATTTATTTGAGATCACAGAGATCACAGGTAGGCAGAGAGAGAGCAGGGAGCAGGCTCCCTGCTAAGCAGAGAGCCTGATGTGGGGCTTGATCCCAGGACCCTGCGATCTTGACCTGAGCTGAAGGCAGAGGCTTTAACCCACTGAGCCACCCAGGTGCCCCTGAATCCTATTTTCTAACCACTAAAGAGGAAAGTAAATCATTTGGATGCAGTATACTAAACATAGATACATAGAAAACTTTCCTGGAGGAGTTAGGCTTTTTTTTTTTTTTTTTTTTTTTGGCACACATTAAAATACAATAATTTTTACTAGTGATAATATAGAACTTAGGAAACTACTAAACAAAAGAAAACTATACAAACCTCAAAACCCCAGAAGCATACATTGTGCAAGGATGAGAACATTTTAGAGGTAGAGGGTAAAGGTGAGGCATATTTGGGAAAGAAAGGAAGTAGGGGAGCTAGATAGTTTTATGTCTAGAGAAGCTGGAGCTGAGAAAAGCCATCAACTTACTTCTGCTCAGAAAGCAGCCAGGAAAGCATGTAAATAAGCAAACAGCCGGGGAGCAAGTAAGTAAATAAGATTTGGGAGACTAAGGGCCTGCATTTGAAGTAATTGCCAAGCGAAATAGACTGTCATTTAACTCCTATCCATCACTTACTTGATGTTTTCCAGACTGGGCACCAGAACTTACCACCTGGTTGCTTGAAACTACTTTAAATAGTCACCTGCTCTGAAATGACTCAGATTCTTCTTAGTCTGACTTTGCTACTTTAACTTCCTCCTTTGATTATCTGTTCACCTGAAAAACTTTCTTCAACTCAAGTTTAAGACCTATACAAATGTACTTATGCCAGCTTTGTGCTGGTCGTTGTCCAAGGAGGAAGAGTAGACTTGGGGTTTTCCTTCACGTAGAAGTGCACCTTGGGTCAGTTCCACAAAGGAGAGATATCATGCCAGAGGACATGTAAGGGGAAGTAGCATGTGAAGGATGCTCTGGGAATGAGTCGGAATTAGCTGGACTGGAGAAACGGAAGTTCAGCATTCCCGCGAGCAGAAGCAGCACAGGGAGCATAGTATTAGATGGGGTGGACAAAGGCCTGTGAGGCTGGCAGAGTGGGAGAGCACGTGAGCTAAGACAGAGTCAGAATGGGGCTGGCATATGCAGGGTCTTTGAGGAGTGTAGGCTTGAAGGGTTTTGGAACAGTTGCTTGGGGGGCGAATTGAGGGGAAGTACCAGGAGAGGAGGGAGATTAGGTAGAATAGCACAGTGACAGTCCAGGTGGGAGGTGAAGGGAGCTTGGTCTGGGGTAGTGTCAGGACCGGTGGAAGAGGAAAGAATGGATTCCAGAGCTCTTCGGGAAGCAAATGTAAAGGACTTGGAGACAGACTGAAAGTGTGGGGTAAAGGGGAGCAGGGAGGGACAGATCAAGGATCATTTGCGGGCTGTTGGCTGTCCAGGTAGATGGAGGCTTCTTCACTCAGACAGTACTAGGGTAGGAAGCAGTGGAAGAAGAATAGGAGTTCGCTGCGGACATCCTGCGGATGAGGAGTCTTTGGGTGTTCTGACAGGAGAGGTCTGCGGGGGGCTTCGGCTACGGGGCAGCAGCTCGTGAAGAGGTGTGGGCTGTAGCCGTAGGACTGTGAGGCATCCTCACATGGGTAACGGTTGCAGCCGTGGGTGCACACAGAGTCACCTGGAGGGCAGTGCCGTCCAGTAGAAATCGAATATCAGCCGTGTATGTAATTTTCAGTTTTCTAATGGCCACATTAGAAAAGGAGAAAGGGTGAATTAACTTTATACCTTTTATACCCAGATTATATTTTAAAAATTGTCATTGATATTAAAGAGATTTAAAATTACTTTTGAATTAAGTCTTAGAATTGGGTATATCATGTGGATACAGCCCACATTTCAGTTTGAACTTGCCACATTTCCAGTGCCCAGGAGTCATCCATGTGTGGCCACTGGCTGTTGTTTTGCAGTGCAGATCAAGAGACAGTGTTGAGTGACAGGAAGAAAAGGCTTTCGGGGGGTGAAGCATAGAGGGATCTGATGTTCAGTTTTATTGTCCAGGAAGAGGAAGATGAGTTTAGTATTTTTTTTCTTTTCTTTTAAGATTTATTTGAGAGAGAAAGAGTGGTGGAAGTATGAGTGGGAGGAGGGGCAAAAAGGGAGGGAGAGAGAGAGAATCTCAAGCAGATTCTGTGCTGAGCGAGGAGCCTACCGCAGGGCTTGATCCCAAGACACATGAGATAATGACCTCAGCTGAAACCAAGAGCAGGACACTTCACCGACTGAACCACGCTGACACCCTGAGCTTAATCTCTTTCTCTCTCTCTCTTTAAAGATTTTATTTATTTGAGTGAGAATGAGAGAGAAAGCATGTACGCACAAGCAGGGGAGCAACAGGCAGAGTGAGAGGGAGAGAAGCAGGCTTCCTACTGAGCAAGGAGTCAGATGTGGGGCTTGATCCCAGGACCCTGGGATAATGACCCCCGCTGAAGGTAGACAACTTAACCAGTTGAGCCAGCAAGGCACTCTGCTTAGTCTATTTTTTAAACCATTTTACCTTTTTTTTTTTTGCTTCCTGTCCTGAGAGGTAGGGGGAGATATCTTTGACAGTAGATTTAACTGTGTCTTCACTTGAGTGTCTTTGAGACCTAGGATATTTCTCTGTATTTCTCTAAATAACTTCTAGCATAGACATCATATCATTAATCTTAATGGCATCTCGGTGCAGTATTTTTAGGATATAGATTACAGTCACATTCTAATTTTAAAATATTAATATTGCATGTGTATAATGTTTCACAGTCTCTAAGGTTCTTTCATACGTCTTTATCTTACCTGAAAAGAGAAACCATAAATGGGTTTTAGCTCCCTAAAGAGGAAAGTCATATATAAGCAGCTTATTTGATTTAAAAATCTTTTTCTTGGGGTGCCTGGGTGGCTCAGTGGGTTAAAGCCTCTGCCTTAGGCGCAGGTCATGATCTCAGGGTCCTGGGATCAAGCCCCATATCGGGCTCTCTGCTCAGTGGGGAGCCTGCTTCCTCCTCTCTCTCTCTCTCTCTCTGCCTGCCTCTCTGCCTACTTGTGATCTCTGTCTGTCAAATAAACAAATAGAATCTTAAAAAAATAATAATAAAAAAATAAAAATCTTTTTCTTCTTCTTACATTTTTAATACAATTGAAATATAATTAGAAGAAAGGAGTTTTAAAAGATGTGAACGATTATGGTACCTCCATAAACCCAGCTGAGAAAGAGGGCTTTCTTTTCTTCTTTAGTTTGCCATAATATTATTTGACAGCAGGAGATCAGTGTGCTGTCTCACCATAATGTATTTTTTTCTTTCAGGACAACATAGGAGAGCTTGATCTTGATAAACAATCTGAACTTAGAGCTTTAAGGAAAAAAGAATTAGATGAGGAAGAAAGGGTGAGGAAGAAAGCTGTACAGTTTGGAACCGGTGAGCTGTGTGACGCCATCTCCGCGGTGGAAGAGAAAGTGAGCTATCTGAGACCTTTAGATTTTGAAGAAGCCAGAGAACTCTTCTTACTGGGTCAACACTATGTCTTTGAGGCAAAAGAGTTTTTTCAGATTGATGGTTATGTTACTGACCATATTGAAGTGGTCCAAGACCACAGTGCTCTGTTTAAGGTGCTCGCCTTCTTTGAAACCGATATGGAGAGACGGTGCAAGATGCATAAACGGAGAATAGCCATGCTAGAGCCCCTCATTGTGGACCTGAATCCACAGTATTACCTGTTGGTCAACAGGCAGATTCAGTTTGAGATTGCACATGCGTACTATGACATGATGGATTTGAAGGTTGCCATTGCCGACAAGCTGAGGGACCCCGATTCACACATTGTAAAAAAAATAAATAATCTCAATAAGTCAGCATTGAAGTACTACCAGCTCTTCCTAGACTCCCTGAGAGACCCAAATAAAGTCTTCCCTGAGCACATAGGGGAAGATGTTCTTCGCCCTGCCATGTTAGCTAAGTTTCGAGTTGCCCGTCTCTATGGTAAAATCATCACTGCAGATCCCAAGAAAGAGCTAGAAAATTTGGCAACATCGTTGGAACATTACAAATTTATTGTTGATTACTGTGAAAAGCACCCTGAGGCTGCCCAGGAAATAGAAGTTGAGTTAGAACTTAGTAAAGAGATGGTGAGTCTTCTTCCAACAAAAATGGAGAGATTTAGAACCAAGATGGCCTTGACTTAATAATCCTTGTTTTTAATGAAAGTGCAATATTAAAGAAAGATTTCCCCTTAGTCAAACAAACCCCATTCCATTGTGATGTTTACCTTTCTAGCCAGATGAGTGCAGTTTGAACTTGACATAACAGACCAATTGTCTTTGCTAGGACCTTAATCAACATAAAGATAATTTATACCTAATTATGTAAATTGCCTTGTTTAGGTGACATGTGATTGGTATGTTAGATTGCTTGTTTCCTATTTAAGTAGAAACCTTTCCTGCCTCTGTTTCTAAAGGTAGGTTCTTTGTTGGCTAGTACTTGATAGATTTGTTAAGAGGAACAACTCTGGAGTTACATACCTGGTAGATAAGCCTGTTAATTAAAAAGTAACTTCTTGTAGTTATTCTTCCCAAATACTTACTTTCCTAATTCCCAGAGAAATCGCTCCTTTTCTGAAAATATCAAAAAACTAAGTTATATTGTTGTAAAGTACTGTAAAGTAGTTTTATCTCATTTATAGAGGAAAAGGCCTTGTTGGAAATAAATTGACTTGTTTCACTAATAAAAGCTTCCATTTACTCTTTTGTTTTCTTGTAAGAATTCGTTTTGTTTTTGGCACTTCGAGTGTATTGCTCTACTTGAAGCCAGAGAATAATATTTCTTGTGCCTCATCTCACAGAAAACATTAAAACCTCATACCAAACCAGCACAGATAATCCCTGTGCTGGAAAAATCTACTGGCTGAGTTTTTACAAGAGCATTTTGGTGTATTTATAAACCTTGAAGCACTTTTGAAAAAGAATATGTACTTCAAAATAACATTGTTAATATACGTTAGTCATTTCAAGAAATGAAGAATTGAAATGGCGTCCCTGTGAAGCACAAAAATCAAGATCAGTTGTAAGGTTTGAGGCAGAGAATCGCTGTGTCTATTGGCTTGCCTATTAATTTGCTTCAGAAAACCTGGGACTCAGTCGACTATATGTGTGATAAACACCCTGCTTTTCCTCTGACATCAATATTTCAGGAAGAAAAAAAAATTAGCATGACAGCCATGTATAACTCATTCCATATTTAATATTGATTGTTAAGTGTTGGCTGTGGGTCAGGTACTGTTCTCGCTGCTGTAAGCATAGAGGACACCATGATAAACAAGATCAACAAGGTCCTGCCGTCACGGAGCAACTGAACCAACGAGCAGAGTGATGTCGGGTCACGAGTGTTGTTAAGGAAGGAACCAGAGTGATACGGTAAACATTTAATAGGAAGGGGTGCCTGATTTAGCTACGGTCATCTGGAGAGGCCTCTGAAAATGTAGAAGGTGACATTGAGAACCAAACGGAGGAAAAAGGCGGTCAAGATCCTGTGGTGGCGTATTCTGCAGCGTGCTGGGCGCTCAGGCTGGAAGAAGTGGTGGAAGCCATTTGGCTTTAGAAGATAGGAAAGGCCGGTGTGGCTGCAGCAGATGAGGATTGTGGAATGGGGTCAGTCAGGCACGGAGAGTGGCATGATCTGATTGGCATTTATAAGAAACCACTCTGGCTCCGAGGGAGAGAGTAGATTGGAAGGGAAGGGGCAGGCACATTGCTCGGGGGGGGACGGTAACAGGGAGGCAAGCTGGTTCCATTAAGATTAATCTGAGTGGTTTGGACTAGAGTGATAGAGGAGGGATGGAGAGGAGTGGATAAATTCCGTATGTGCTTTGCAAACAGAATGACAGGACATGTTAAAGGATTAAATGGAAGGCATGAGCGGAAGAGAAGAATCCGGAACCATATTAAATTGGAGTGTGCAGGAGAAATGTGTTGCTATGGAGGAATGAGGGGTTAGAGTTAAGAGTTTTGTTTAGGATGTTAAGATGCTTGAGATGAAATGATGGCTAATAAACCAACTAATCTGACTTTAAAAGGAAAGTGAAGGGGCTCGAGATGGGAGGGAGTGTTCTTGGGGGCAGTGATAATGACTGCATCTCAGCTGCTCTCATTTCTTCAGCTGTCTTTTGAAAACTGATTCTAGAACAGATCCCCCTGTTATAAGCCTTTTTCTTGATAGAGCTATTCTGCTACCAACTGACTCAGTTTCATAACTGCATTTATCTAGTCATTCACTATTCCTTTAACAACTGCTGAGCTCCTTCTGTGTGCTAATCATTGTTTTAATCTCTGAGAAGATGGTCACACAGCCTCGTGAGCCTTGAGCACTTTTTTCCTCCCAACTGTGCTATTCAACTTGAGTTCAAATGATAATATTCAGGTATCACAGGCACTGGTCTTGAAACCAGTATTTATCCTTAGAACCGTCCACATACTCGGCTGTTTATCGTTTGCTGTCTGTGGTGACTGTTCATATTTTAAGACTGTGTCTTTGGTTATCAGCAGAGCAGCTGACCGGCTGTCTCTCAGTCCTGCATTCTGTTTGCATACCTGACTCTACAGACGGCTTTTCTTGAGCCTTGCTTCCCAGAGACAGCTGTCCTCCAACACTGCATTGCTTCTCTAAATTAGTAGTTCTCAAACTCTGTGGTCTCAGGACCCCTTTGCACTTAAAATTATTGAGGACGCCAAAAGGCTTTTGTTTATGTATAATATAACTTTCTGTATTTGTCCCACTGAAAATTCAAGTTAAGATGTTAGCAGTTTATGTTAAAATGGCAATTAAACCTATTGTATTTAAACAAACTTTTATGAAAATTGAAGTTTCTCCCCCCCAAAAGTGGCATATTTTATATTTTCGCAAATATCTTTTTAATTCCAGTATCCTTAACATAGTGTTACATTTGTTTCAGGTGTACAGTACAGTGATTCAGCAGTTCTGTATAGCCAGTGCTCATCAAGATGAGCATGCTTTGGGTACCTGGGTGGCTCAGTGGGTTAAGCCGCTGCCTTCGGCTCAGGTCATGATCTCAGGGTCCTGAGATCGAGGCCCGCATCGGGCTCTCTGCTCAGCAGGGAGCCTGCTTCCTCCTCTCTCTCTGCCTGCCTCTCTGCCTACTTGTAATCTCTCTCTGTCAAATAAATAAATAAAATCTTAAAAAAAAAAAAAAAAAGATGAGCGTGCTTTAAATCCCCTTCACCTTTTTCACGCCTCCATACACCTGCCCTCTGGCAGCCGTGTTTGTTCACTAGACTTAAGGGTCTGTTTCTTGGTTTCTCTTTAATTTGAGTGTTTTGTTTCTTACATTCCACATACACATGTAATCATAGGGCACCTGTCCTCTGACCAACTTATTCTACTCAGCATTATACTCTCCAGATCCATCCATACTCTTGCAAATGGCAAAACTTCACCTGTTTTTGTTTTTTTTTTTTAAGATTTTAAAAATTATTTTTAAGTAATCTCCACACCTAGTGTGGGGCCCAAACTCGACTACAAGATCAAGAGTTGCACACTCCACTGACAGATCAGTCATGTTCCCCCAACGGCACCCTTTTTAATGGCTGAGTAATATTCCATATTCTTTCTTTCTCTCTCTCTCTCTCTCTCTCTCTGTTTCTTTCTCTGTCACATCTTTCTCCTTCATTAACCGATGGATACTTGGGCCGCTTCCTCCCATGGCTATTGTCGACAGTGCTGCAGTAAAACATACAGGTGTGTAAATTTTCAAATTCTTTGGGTAAATACCTAGCAGTGGAATAAGTGGCTCATACAATAATTCTAGTTTTTTGAGGAACATCCATACACTTTTCCACAGTGGCTGCACCAGTTTGCATTCCCAACAGTGCGAGAGGGTTCCTTCTCCACATCCTTGCCAACACTTGTTTCTTCAGTTTCTGAGTTGTAGCCATTCTGACAGCTGTGAGGTGATGTCTCACTGTGGTTTCAGTTTGCATCTCCGTGAAGGCGAGTGATGCTAAGCATGGAAACAGGTTTGTTTAAATGCTGTTCTTACTCCTTTGCTGTTACTCTCAGGGAGATTCTTCCTCTTCCCTTACAAGTCCTCAGAGAAAGTTTTCGCAGTGGTCTGTAACCTAGTGGAGTTTTCTGTGTCATGCCCCTGTCGTTCATCTCTGCTTCTCAGTCACAGCTTGAGTCGATGCTTTCAGTTCTCCCATCATGATATGAGAGGAGGGGCTTGATGTGTATTTTTCTTTTTGGTTTTTGACTAGAAAATAGGCCTGCCCACACTTCAAAAAATGATTTAATTATTTAAGTACTGTCTACACCCGGCGTGGAGCTTGAATTCCACGACCTCGAGATCAAGAGTTGCATGTCCCATAAGCAGCCGGCCAGGCGCCCCAACCTGTCCACACAACCAAGGCTATTTGTTTTGGACAATAAAATTTCTTCTTCTACTCAGGGGTTGGCAAGCTTCCTGTAAAGGGCTTTCTGTAAAGGACTATCATTATTTTAGACTTTCTGGACCATATGATCGGTTGCAACTCTTCGATCCTGCTGTAGACAAGACAAGAATAAGTGGAGCTCTGCTCTAATAAACCCTCACTCACAGAAATGGGGCAACCAGGTGGGCGTGGTTTGCCAACTCTTGCTTTTACTGTTTACTTTTGGAGTTTCTTCTTCTGTTATATATAACATACCTACAGAAGCTAGTGTTACTTAACACAAATCTACTCCAGGCACTCTACTAAGTACTTATATATGTAATTTCATATATTTGCCTCAAAAACTTTAGGTCATATGTACAATTACACCCCTTTTCCAGAATGTGAAACAGGCTTGGAGAGTAAGCTTCCGTGATGTACCCAAGGTCACATGGCTTGCCAGTGGCAGAGCTATTACTTGAACTAAAGTCAATATTCACATCTTTTACAAAGTTCACAAGCCGCTAGTTCTAGGACTTTTAGTTTCAGTGGAAAACTACACTTTGAATAAAATTGCTGACAAGCCATCAAGTTAGCCAGATTAACCAAAAATCACATATTGTCCAAACCATAATTATATCTATGTATATTTTTAAAGGATTATTTTGTACCCCAGTATCTGTTGCAGTATTTCCAAACTTTTCATAGCTACCCACACTGCATGTCTGCTTTCGATTATCACAGTTAGCTACTAGTTAGATATGAAGAGAGAAAACTCAAAGATGTCAGGACAGCAATATTTTCTAAATGGCCCAGTAGGTATAGATGTACCCATGTTGTAGGAGGCCATACATAAATGGGCCTTTGGTCATTTTGTACTCTAGAGACACGGAATCTTAGGGAGGAAGAAAAAAAAAATTGGAAGCCATAATAGCCATTCAAATTGTTTTTATCATGACTTTTTATTATTATTAGGCTTGGGGAAAACCTAGAATGGGAAAAAATTCAAGAAGGCAGTCAGGAACTATGTGTCAAGGAGGAATCTCAGAAAAAATATAGTTCTCATGAACTCACCCAGATAACCCAGACGACACATGTAATCCAACCAGACTCTAAGGCAGTAACTTCTTTTTCAGAAAGGCCATGACCTAATATTAATTTTTTATCTACAGGAAGTAACAAGAAGGCCTTGATCATGCCTATATGAAAATAGGGTTCAAAATTACAGTTAAGAAAATTTTAAAAATAACCAGGGTGCCTGGCTGACTCAGCTGGTAGAGCGTATGACTCTCGATCTCGGGATTTAGGTTCAAGCCCCATGTTAGGCATAGAGGTGACTTAAAGTCTTTAAGGGGTCCCTGGGTGGTTCAGTCTGTTAAGCATCCATTCAACTCTCAGTTTCAGCTCAGGTCATGATGTCAGAGTTGTGAGATCGAGCTACACTTTGGGCTATGCACCCTGTGAGGAGTCTGCTTGGGATTCTCTCTCTCCCTCTCCCTTCCCTGCTGCCCCTCCCCCCACTTGTGTGTGCATGCTTGCCCTCTCTCAAATAAATAAATAATTAAATGTCTTTAAGAAAAGAAAGCCAAAGAACCTGCTGGATAATAATGAGTTTCTCAGTCTGGCATGGCCCACACGGCCACATAGAGCTATCAGCGCAGAGCTGTTTCCCCTGACTTCTTCTGAATTATCTCACTCACTTTTTCTCCACTGGTTATCTTAATCACTTTGCCTTTCCTGTTAGCACCCTCAGGCAGATTTGGTTATCAAGAGACTCATCACCCTTGAAAGTCATCTATTATCTCATTTGGATGCTTTTTATGCTTTTAATTTTCAGCCGAAACCTATTGTTTAGACACTGAGAAAATGGTACAGTCACGTAAGAAATCCTAACAATGAGAACAGAATAATTTTAATCTGCTCTACTGATTATGCAAAACTGTGGGCAGGCTTTACATTAGGAACTTACTGTCCTTTTAGACCAAAGAGTTTTAAACTCTGCTTCTGAGTATTTAATCCTTCATATGATTTTCTGTGCACAGAGACCACAGAATCTCATTACCTCTCATTAACAAGTACGGAGAGATGATTCCCAGGCTCCTCTGTAAGAGAGCTTAAGTTTCATTCCCTGAGTATGTGCCAGAGTGTTCTAACTTATAATTAATGGGCCCGCTTTTACCTCCTTAATTTGAAAATAATACGCATTATCTTACCATGTGAAGTTAATGGAGCATGTATACCAAACATGGAAGGTATGATTGGAATGATCTATGATTATGTGTTATAATTGTCACTTTGGGAATCCTTGGGGATGCTTCAGGAACTAGGCAGATGTCCATCAGGGCAGCTGATAAGGTAGGAGAGGCTTGGGTGAAGCTGTTCGGCAGAGATGGGTCTAAGCTGCCAGAGACAAAATCACTAGGTTTCAAATAAGAACTCCAAATTCAGGTACTGATTGGTAATTAAACTGCTTCTCACATGGGCTACTGTGTTGTTCCAGGGTCAGCAGCGGGAATTTAATTTTTAATGATGGTTCATGACTATTGGATAATTAGGGTAATTATACTTAAGATCATATTTTTAATAACTGGTTGCATTAGCACAAGCTATAGGACAGTGTTTCCTAAAGTCCCAGCACAACCTGCATCAGCATCATTTATAGGCACCTAGTAAAATGCAGATTCCCAGGCTCTGGCCCAGACCTAATTAGAAACTCTGGGGATGGGATCCAGGAATCTACATTTTAGTACAACCCCAGTGTGATTCTTATATATAATAAATACAAGAACCCCTGCTCTTAGAATTAAGAGAAGGAAGGTGAGCTAGAATGTACTGGAACAGCTTTTTAGAGAGAAGGTTCCAGAACCAGAAAACTACTCTGTGCCTTTAATTGCCAAGAAAACCCAGCCTGGGGATAGAGGGACAAAATGAACATTCTCAGCAGTTTTAGGTGGCCAAGAAGCTGTGACTCTCTCTTCCAGCTTCCCTAAGCATCCCCCTTCGCCAGCAGAATTCTGCCGGGTGCATGCCAGTGAGGTGCCCAGCCTGGTAACCACAGCTGCAGGTCTCTTGGGACCCAAGGGGAAGCCTCCAGGATAAGAGTTAGGGACTTTCTAATGACCCCTCAAGAATATTCTAGAATGCCTCAAGGGTGGCAAGAAAAAGGAAAGGTTGTTTGCCAAGCAGCAGTTCTTAGAAGATTTGAATGGAAATACCCAAATCATTTCCCCAGTGGTGTGGTACTAGCTACTCTGCATATAGAGCCAGGCCTGTGGCTCAGGAAACTGACAAGTTTAGGGTGAAACAAATACACAGGTTTCTTCGCTCTCACACCCTAAGAAAGATTGTGTTCGGCAACTTCTGGTTAGAAGAAAAATTGAGTGCATGCTAATCAAGATGCAGTCCTTCCTCCAGTAGTAGAGATTGTGGCCCTTCCCTTGGGAAACCCCCCACTTGCAGAATGGAGACAGGTTTGTACTTGGACCTGCCATTAATACTGTCTTTTTGGAGGGGAGGAGAGTTGCATGCTGGGTGGGCGAGAACTTGGACTCTGTGAATGAGAAAAATACAGTCATCCCCTCATACTTCTGTAGTCAGGCAGTCCAAGATACCAGTATACGTACATATAGGGCATATAATCTAATGTACCGGTACATGCGCGTATCGACTGAGCCACTGCCCGGAAGCCCTGGGACCTCCATGCAGCTAAGGAGGTTCCATGCACAGTGGAAATTTGTCAGTCCTCGTCACTCCTGCCCGTCCTTCCACCACATTGCACTACTTCTACCTTGCCAGCCTCTTCTTATGTTTTCTTTAATAGCCTTTTCAATCTGTCACTTAAATATGATGATACTTGGGATTTGACCTAGGTTCTCAGTCTCTCCAGGCTCCCTGGGGCAATGTCATCCATTTCTAAGGTACTGATTATCATCAGTGTATAAGTTCACTAATTGCCAAATGTTACTTAGACACACACACAATTGCATTCATTTCCTTTTAAAAAAAAATTTTAGGGACACCTGGGTGGCTCAGTCGGTTAAGCATCTTCATTTGGCTGAGGTCATGATCCCGGGGTCCTGGGATCTGAGTCCAACATTGGGCTCCTTGCTCAGCAGGGACCCTGCTTCTCCTGCCTGCAGCTCCCCCTCCTTGTGCTCTCTCTCTGATAAGTAAATACATATTTTCTAAATTTTTTAAAAGTTAATTTATTTTCTTTTTCAAGTGTTTATTTAAATTCCAGTTAGTTAACATACAGTGCAATATTAGTTTCAGGAGTAGAATTTAGTGATTCATCACTTCCATACAACACCCAGTGTTCATCACAAGTGCCCTCCTTAATCCGCATCACCTGTTTCACTCACCCCCCTGCCCACCTCCCCTGTGGTGACCATCAGTTTGTTCTTTATAGTTAAGAGCCCGTTTCTTGGTTTGCCTTTTTCTCTTTCTCTTTCTTTTTTCCTTATTTGTCATGTTTCTTAAATTCCAGAGATGAGTGAAATCATGGTATTTGTCTTTCTCTGACTTATTTCGCTTAGCATAATACTCTCCAGCTCCATCCATGTTGCAAATGGCAAGATGTCATTCTTTTTATGACTGAGTAATATTCCATTTGTATATATGCCATTTATCCATTGGTCGGTTGATGGACATTTGGGCTGTTTCCATAATTTGGCTACTATAAATAATACTGCAATAAACGCCAGATGCATGTATCCCTTTGAATTAGTATTTTTAAAAAGTTACTTTAAATACTATTTTTTAAAAATCTATGTAAGAAACATGCTTCATTTAAAAATGGTTTCAAGGGGGGTTGTCTGGTTGGCTCAGTCATTAAGTCTCTGCCTTCGGTTCAGGTCATGATCTCAGGGTCCTGGGTTTGAGTCCTGCATCAGGCTCCCTGCTCAGTAGGGAGCCTGCTTCTCCCTCTCCCACTGCCCCCCCCCGCACCCCTACATGTGCTCTCTCTCTCTCAAATAAATAAATAAAATCTAACAAAAATAAAAAACAAAAATAGTTTCAAGGAGTTTAAGATGGAAAGTAGCAGTCCCTGGTACTGGGTCTTCCCCACACACCCCTTCAACCAGAGGGAACCTGTGTAACTGTCTTTTGGTGGCTACTCAGATATGTGATACTAATACCTTCATATCACTGTTTCTTGATTTATCAATTTTTAGCATCATCTCGGCTTCTTCCACTTACAGTCCCCTACTTCCCCTCCTTGCCTCTTTAATATGTCTCAGTACTGATACTGGTTTTGGTTAGACTATATATATAGTACAGATAAAGCTCAGACATTTCATGGGTTCGGTTCCAGACCCCCACAATAAAGTAAATGTAGCCATCAAGTGAGTCAAATGAATTTTTTGGTTTCCCAGTGCATGTAAGAGTGATGTTTATACTGTCCCATAGTCTGTTAAGTGTGCAGTAGCATTATGTCAAAAAAAATGTCCACACCTTAATTGAACAATATTTTATTGCTTAAAAAAAAAATCTAGCCATCAGCTGAGCTTTCTTCGAGTCATCATCTTTCTGCTGGTGGAGGGTCTTGCTTCAGTATCAGTGGCAGCTGACCGACAAGGATGGTGGCTGCTGAAGGTTGGGGCGGCTGTGGGGATTTCTGAAGACACAATGCATGTTGCCTCACTGATTGACTGTCCCTTTCATGGATGATGTCTCTGTCAGATGGGATGCTGTTGGAGAGCATTTTACCCACAGTAGAACTTCTTTCAAAACTGGGGTCTGTCCTCTCAAGCCCTGCCCCTACTCTGAGTGGATGTGATATTCTAAGTCCTTAGTTGTCATTTCAGCTGCCTTCACCGCGTCTTTACCAGGACTAGTTCCCGTCCCCAGAAACCACTTTCTCTGCTGATCCAGAAGAAGCAACTCCCCAGCTGTTCAGGTTTGGTCATGAGTTTGTAGCCACGAAGCCCCAGCTCCAGGCTCTCCTTCTAGTTCCAGTTCTAGTTCTGGTTCTGTTCTGGTTCTAGTTCTGGTTCTGGTTCTGGTTCTAGTTCTAGTTCTAGTTCTAGTTCTAGTCTCGTTCTAGTTCTCTTGCTGTTTCCACTACATCTGCAGTTACTTCCTCCACTGAGGTCTCCAACCCCATGAAGTCCTCCATGAGGGCTGGCATCAACTTCTTCCACACTCCTGTTCTTGTTGATATTTTGACCACTTCCCATGAGTCATGAATATTCTTTTTTTTTCCAAAGGTTTTATTATTTATTTGACAGAGATCACAAGTAGGCAGAGAGACAGGCAGAGAGAGAGGGGGACGCAGGCTTCCTACTGAGCAGAGAGCCCGATGCCGGGCTCGATCCCAGAACCCTGAGATCATGACCTGAGCCAAAGGCAGAGGCTTAACCCACTGAGCCACCCAGGTGTCCCGTGAATATTCTTTTTTATTTTTGAGATTTAAAAAAAAATTTTAAGTGACCTCTACACCCAATGTGGGGCTCAAACTTACAAACCCCGAGGTCGAGGGTCACATGCTCTACCGACTGAGCCAGCCAGTTCTTCATCATGAATGTTCTTAATAGCATCTAGAATGGCGAATCCTTTCCAGTACTTTTCAACTGACTGCCCAGATCCATCAGAGAAATCACTATTACGGCAGCTACAGCCTTAAGAAATGTATTTTTTTTAGATTTTATTTATTTGTTATTTGAGAAAGAGAGAGAGAGACTGAGAGATTGAGAGAACAAGTGGGAGGAGGGTCAGAGGGAGAGAGAGAGAATCTTAAACAGACTCCCCCTGAGTGAGGAGCCCAACATGGGGCTAGATCCCAAGACCCTCAGATGATTACTTGAGCTGAAACCAAGAGTCGGATGCTTAACCAACTGAGCCACACACGTGCCCCTATCTTTGTAAGACACTGAAAGCTGGTAAATAAACACACTGCAGTGATTATGTAAATATCATCCACTGCAGAATTAAGTAAAATAGACCATGATGATATTCATTTTGGGGGGGGTGCATATTTCTGTCCTTTTTGGAGTTTCTAACTGCCTTGTCTCTCCTTCGGTATCTGCCCTTATTATTCTGCTTGTCAAACTCACTTTCATGATCCCATATTCCTCCTCTTCTCCCTCAAAGCCCTCCATCCAGGAGCCCTTCTTCCTGCTTCAGTCTGCACAGATGCTTCTCCAGTTGTCATGCGCAGGTCTCTTCCCAGGACTTCCTTTTGGTGCATTTTCAGGGTGGAGTCCCTCTTTCTTAGGTCCCCTCTTTCTTAGGCCTTTTTCTTGGTATATTAAATTTTTAAATTAAAGTAATAGATGCTTGTTATAACCAGTCAAGTATGGAGACATAAGAAATTCTCCCCTCATTTTTCTCCAACCTTGCACTGCAGAATCTAAGTAAACTGTATGGGAGGTGCCCTTCTTCACCTTTATCTATGCTTAAATACATATATTTAAACATGTGAACACAGAACTTTTTTTTGTTCTACAAAGATGGACTCGAAATCTTACTCTGCAACTTGCTTCTCTCCCCAATTTAATAATTTATCATAAACCTTTCTCCAGCTCAATAAAGATTGGTATGACTTTTTTTTTTTTTAAAGAGATTTATTTATTTTAGAAAGCAAGCAGGGGAAGGGGCAGAGGGAGAAAGAGAGAATCCCAAGCCAGTTCTCCACTGAGCAGGCAGTGGAATGCGGGGATGGATTGCACAACGCTGAGATCATGACCCCAGCCGAAACTAAGAGGCAGACACCTGACCAACTGAGCCGCCCAGGCATCCCTGATACAACTTTTTTTATAAGCAGCTTCTGACGCTATAGCCTATTCACTTATTTCCACTGATGAACAGTCATGTTATTTTCAGTTTTTATGTGACTATAAACGAATAAACATGCTTGTGAATAAATCCTTACATATCGATACATAATGTTGCTTTTACTTTTATAGGATAGACTGCTAAAACTAAAATGACCAGATCAAAGGAATTGCATATATAATTTTAATGTAGTACAACATATGTATCAAAAGGTGCATCATAAAAAATGTACTGTTTTGGAGGAGGGTGGGAGGGATGGTGTGGCTGGGGGTTGGACACTGGGGAGGGTGTCTACTATGGTGAATGAGGTGAATTGTGTAAGACTGATGACTCACAGATCTGTACCCCTGAAACAAATAATACATTATACGTTAATTTTAAAAATGTACTGTTTAATAAATTCTCACAAATAGAACACAAAAGTGTGATCAGAACTCAGATCAAGAAACAGAACATTGATTCAATGCAATCCCTTTCAAAATACCAGTAGTATTTTTTACACAACTTGAATAAATAATCTTAAAATTTGTATGGAACCACAAAAGATCAGGTTAGCCAAAGCAAATCTTAGGAAAGAAGAATAAAATTGCAGGTATCACTACCTCAGATTTCAAGATATACTACAAAGCTATAATAATCAACACAGTATGGTACCAACACAAAAATAGACACATACATTAATGTAATGGAATAGGGCCCAGAAATAAACTTCTGCTTGTGTGGTCAACTAATCTATGACAAAGGAGGCAAGAACATTCAATGGGGAAAATGGAGTCTCTTCAACAAATGGTGTTGGGAAAACTGGACAGTCACGTGCAAAAGAATGAAACTTACATCATACACAATCTTACATCTTACATCATACACAAATATTACATCATGTATCACATACCTCACTAATCTTACATCATACACAAATATTTTTTAAAGATTTTTATTTATTTATTTGACAGAGAGAGATCACAAGTAGGCAGAGAGTCAGGCAGAGAGAGGAAGGGAAGCAGGCTCCCTGCTGAGCAGAGAGCCCGATGCAGGACTCTATCCCAGGACCCTGAGATCATGACCTGAGCCAAAGGCAGTGGCTTAACCCACTGAGCCACCCAGGCACCCCCATCATACACAAATATTAAATCAACATATGTGAGACTTGAATGAAAGACCTGAAACCATAAAGCTTCCGGAAGAAAACATAGAAAGTAATCTCTTTGACATCAGCCTTAGCAACATTTTTCTAGATAGGTCGCCTTAGGCAGGGAGGAAAAACAGCAGAAATAAGCTATTGGGACTTTACCAAAATAAAAAGCTTTTACATAGTGAAAGAAACCATCAACAAAATAAAAATGCAACCTACTGAATGGGAGAAGATATTTGCAAGTGATATATCCAATCAGGGGTTAATATCCAAAATATATAAAGAAGTCACCACCAAAAAAAGCAAATAATCCAATTAAAAACAGGCAGAGAACCTGAACAGACATTTTCCGAAGAAGACATACAGGTGGCCAAGAGACACATGAAAAAATGTTCAACATCACTAACCATCAGGGAAATGCAAATCAAAACCACAACAAGATATTGCCTCACATTCTGATATTGTCAGAATGGTTAGTATCAAAAAGCCAAGAAATAACAAGTGTTGGCAAGGATGAATAAAAAAGAATCCTTGTGCACTGTGGGTGGGAATGTAAATTGGTGCAGCCACTGTGGAAAACAGTATGGAGGTCCCTCAAGAAATTAAAAATAGAAATGCCATACGATCCAGTAATTCCACTACTGAGGAAGGTGTGAAATGTGTATATACATATATATATGTATATACACACACATACACATACCGTAAAAAAAAGGAGATCTTGCTGTTTGTAACATGGATGAACCTAGAGGTTATTATGCTAAGTGAAATAAATCAAATAGAAAAAGACAAATACAATATGATTTCACTTATAGGTGGGATCAAGAACAAAAACAAATGAACGACAGCAATAACAGACAGCAGAATCAGACCTGTAAATACAGAGAACACACTGACGGGTGGGAGGAGGGGCGAAATGGGTGAAGGGGAGTGGGAAATACAGGCTTCCAATTGGGGAATGAGTAAGTCACAGGAATGGAATGTGCAGATAGGGAATACAGTCAGTCATATTATAACAATGTTGTTTGATGACAGAGGGTAGCTACGCTTGTGGCGAGCACAGCAGAAGGTCTGAACTTGTGGAATCACTAGGTTGTACCCCTGAAACCAATGTAACATTGTGTCAACTGTACTTCAAAAATAAAACAAACCCCCAGAACATGGCCCCACCCTGGAGGAGCCTGCCTCATGCCCCTGGGGTACCCGCCCAAAGCTACCTCTATCCCGCTTTCTAACAAGGCACATACTTTCATTTTAAGATATTGCCAGCTCTCGCTACAAGAGTTGTAGCAATTCACATTCCCACAGGAAATGCACAAATGCGTTATTAGTATCCCCACGTCCTCTCTAGCTTTAGAGGTCACTTTTGCAACTTTTTGCTTACCTGATGGATCAAAAGGGGATCTCATTGTTAATTTAATTTGCATTTTTCTGACAAAGCTGTGAGGTTGAGCACAGCAGTACAAGCTCCTTACTCTAGAGATGGGAAAACCCAGGCCCAGGGAAGAGCTACCGTCCTCCCAAGTCACTCTCATTCCGGCTTTGTTCTGGGGTCAGTGGTGGTGTGGGACTCAGGAGGAAAGAAAGATCGCCCCCAGTTTGCAAAGTTCCTTAAGCATCTGTCATTCAAGCAATAAAGGGTGCAGGGGAAGAGGATATGCACACACCTCCTTTTACTCTTGGGCCTGGAAGACACACCCTGTTCTGGGCAAACCTGTGATTTCGTGGACTCGGCCAGTTTGGGGGCACAGATGAGCTTGGTCTCCACAGAGATTGCTAGGCTGCTCTGAGCCTCACATGGGGCTGCTGGGGCTGCCCTGTCCCCTAGTGGTTAGAGAAACTTCCAGAGGGCAGAGGTGGCAGGAGGAAAGCGGAGCCCAAAGATGCAGTCAGATTCCTGATGGTGGTGGTAACACCTGGACCCAGGTGTTCCTGAAACCCTGACTCACCCAACACATCACCTCTTCTGCTTAGATCCATTGGAGTATCTGTCATTGGCAATTAAGAGTTCAGACTTTAGGGGCACCTGGGTGGCTCTATCAGTTAAGCATCTGACTTGGTTTTGGCTCAGGTCTTGATCTCAGGGCTGTAAGATCAAGCCCCACATCAGACTGCCTGCTTAATATGGAGTCTGCTTGAGACTCTCTCTCCCTCTGCCCCTCTCCTGCCTCCCCACAAAAGGACTGTCTTATACCACGCCCACAGAGGAGGACATCAACTCTCAGTCATTGACCTATCTGAGCTACCCAAGTGTTCTTGCTAAGCTTCCCAGGTCCCCATGCCCACCTTGAATGAAAAGATGTGAATTGCTGTGCACATGAAGCTCATGTGAAGCAAACTCTGAATGGGGAGATTCAATTTAATAGAAAATATAAGTTGGATGTCAGCGCACTTGTGTGGCTCAGTCATTAAGCATCTTCCTTCAGCTCAGGTCACAATCCCAGGGTCCTGGGATAGAGCCCGCATTGGGCTCCCAGCTCAGTGGGGAGTCTGCTTCTCTCTTTCCCTTTGCTCCTCTGCCTACTTGTGCACACACACTCTCTCTCCCTCTCAAATAAATAAATAAATAAAATCATTTTTTAAAAATTGGGTGTTAGGTGCTAAAAACATTGGTTTCTCAAAGTGTATTCCCTGGATCAGCAGCAGCAGGAGCTCCGGGAACTTGGAAATGCAGACTCCTAAACCCCACCCAGGTCTGCTCAATCAGAAACTCTAGGGGCGGAAGGGGGCCGCAATGTCAATTCTCACCAGCCCCCCAGGGGACTCTAATGCCAGCTCAGATCTGAGAACCGCTGTCTTTTATAGGGTTCTTTGTTGTGTAGCTCTCCAGGGTCCCTTACACATGATTCACTTTGAACAAATAAATTTAACTCTGGATTTTCAGGGGATATAAAATGTTTTTTTGTTTTTTTGTTTTTTTTTAAAAAGATGTTATTTATTACTTTTGTGAGAGAGAGAAAGAGCACAAGCTGGAGGAGGGGCAACGGGAGAAGCAGATTCCCTGCCAAGCAGGGAGCCCAAGGCGGGGCTCCATCCCAGGACTGTGGGATCACTACCTGAGCTGAAGGCAGATGATTAATGGCTGAGCCACCCAGGCGCCTGGGATAGTACTTTTTAGATGATGCCTTAGTCACCTGGGGCTGCTGTAACTAAGTAGCACAGCACTGGGGGAGGGGGGGTTGAGACAATAGAAATTGATTTCTCAAAGGTCTGGAGGCTGGAAGTCTGAGACGGGGCTGTCAGCACACACCGTTGGATTCCAGTGAGAACCTTCTTCCAGGTTACAGGCAGCCATTTTCTGGCTTCATCCCCAGAGACAGCTGCTCTCTGGCCTCCATTCATGAGGGCTCCGCCATCATGATTTCCTTATCTCCCAAAGTATCCCCCTCCTAATCACACTGGGATTAGGGTTTCAACATCTGACTTTTGAGGGGTACATAATTGGCTGATTGCAGATGAGATTAATAGTTAAATCAGTAGACTTTGCAGAAAGTAGATTCCCTTCCATAATGTGCAGGGGTCTCAACCAACCAGTTTAGGTCTTAAGAGAAAAAAACCAAGGTCCACTAGGAGGAAGGAATTTGTTTCTCTGGAGAACCTTGACTAGTACGGTGCCTGAGAAGGGACCCGAGCGCAGTGTGGATGCCAGTGCCCTGGAGTTTACTCACTATCCCATTCCGCCTTCCAATTGCTGATAGTGCTTATTGACTGAAAGAGTAATCTAGGCCTCAACTGAGCAAAAATGCTGGGAGTAAAAAGTCTAGAGACTCCCATGGCCTTGCCTGGTGAGAGGCACCCTGGGGGCTGACTCCCATGTCTTGATTCCATGGTGGCTCCAGCTTTCCCTGCTGGCGGATTCCAATGTTCCAGTCATCTAAATGTGACTTTTCTACTTCATCCTGGATATAAAGAGGTCAGCTTACTATTTTTTCCCTTTTCGCTGAATTTTGAAAAACTAAGCACGGCTCTATTGGAAAAGGTAGGGCCTCTGTTGGAACCTGTGGGGTCTGAAAGTGTGTGTGTCTGTGTCAAGTACGTGATCAGAATACATCTGTGTGGGTTCGGGTGTAGCTGTCTTCGCTTGCTTGCGGAGCATCTGTGAACTTGCTTATTCGTTTATTAATTTAACACCTATCAGGAGGGCCTTCTTTGGGCCAGGCACCATGCTGGGCTCTCGGGACCCATAGGAACAAGACGCAGGTCTTGCCCTCAGGGGCTGTGCAGTCCCAGTCACCCCCAGGTCTGGATTTGGGAGGAATGCATGGCGTTAGAGGTGGGACCCACAGGCTCTTTCGATCTTAGCTATTCGTCATTAGAATGCTGGTACCAAGAACCTAGTGATATTCTCCACGAGAGTAAAAGATCCTGGCAGTTTTTAGAGTGGGCTGGCCGGAAGCAACCTTCCTAACCCTTAATTCCACAGACTCTCTGTGAACACCCTATGGCTTCTTCACTTACGTGTGATTTGTAGACTTGGTGCCTATGAGCCCAAGCTTTGACGTCACACCCTTCCCCAGGGATCTGATCCTGACCTCTCTCAGTTGCCCATTCCTCATCCATACTAATTTAGGGAAAATAATACTTCTATACTTACCTGCTGGTTCTATCTGGGAATTTAGTGAGATGATATGTACCATAATGCCTTGCATACATGCTACATAAATGTTAGCTTCTGTAATTATTTCATTATTGTTACTTATGTTTTTATTCTTTTTTTTTTTTTTAAAGATTTTATTTATTTATTTGAGAGAGACAGTGAGAGAGAGCATGAGCGAGGAGAAGGTCAGAGAGCGAAGCAGACTCCCCATGGAGCTGGGAGCCTGATGTGGGACTCGATCCCGGGACTCCAGGATCACGCCCTGAGCCGAAGGCAGTCATCCAACCAACTGCACCACCCAGGCGTCCCTATGTTTTTATTCTTGATTCCTCAAGGGTAAGGACCATTCCCCCCATCTTACCCTCCTCCTTATTCTAAATAGGACTGAAGGCAATTTTCAGCAGGTTAATGAGAAAAATGGAGGAAAATGAATGTGGGAACATGAAAAGGAGCCAGAGAAGAGACTAATACAGAAATGGACATCCTCGCTTTGGTGGGTCACGTGATGGATCCTGAGCTTCCTAGGAGCCAATGAGAAAAGGGAAACTAGATCAATTACACAGTTCCATACCAGGTCCAAGAAGTAAAACAAACTGATAACTCAGGAAAAACACGCCCTGGGTAGGATTTTTCCCTTCTCATTATGTTTCCTCCTTGACTTTGTGATACATTTTACTAAAGGGAAGCCCTTTTATGGAAAAGTGTTTCTGAGTGTGACAAATGTCCTAACCCTTAGCGAGGCCCACCCCTCACTGCCCCCAGCTGACCCAATAGAGAAGACCTAGTTCCTGGCCCAGAGAACCAATCTTGCAATAGGCCTGTGTTTCTGAAACCAAAGGCGTCACATGCAGATTACAAACAAGATGAGTGCATGCTGTGGTTAGGCTGTTTTGTAGTAACCTGTTTCCTCTCTTTTGCAACTTCAGGTTCAGTAGGACTAGATGTAAACATGAGTCATACAGGCCCAGTTCTTAGACTGATATAACTTATGTCTAGGCCCCAAGTTATTTGAATGTTCACTTCTAGCCCTTGAGGCAGCATATCGAGTAGTGATAAATAAAACCATGTTGGGTATTTCTTTTGTGCAACACCTCCACCTCCACTGGCCCTGCTTGGGAACCCTGGCTTCTAGCTTCCTGCACAGAAGCCAAGGAGGAGGTACAGGTAGGTATTCTAGGCTTTGGAAAGTCTAAGGAGGGATCCTACAAAATTAGGAGCTGGAGAAGCCTGAAAACTTCCTGGAGGAGGTGGGACTGGAGGCTGAGACAGGACAAAGAGGAAAAGGGGGATGGGTGGTGATGAGGGCTCAGGCTAGGGTGGTCCAGCAGTGCTTGGGCACCAGGAAGAGCCCAGCCTGCTTGGAGTGGAGGTCCACAAAAGGGGAAGGGGAAGAGAGTGGGCATGTTAGGATGTTCCAGGAGGCCAAGCCTGCTAGAGCTATTCCCTGTCCCCTCATCCTCCACCCAGCAAGGGCGGAATCCATGCTTATCCCTCATATAAACCCCCTCAGAGGATCTTTCTGAAACTTGGGAATTTATTGAACTTTTAAAAGAAATCATCCCTAATTGTGGCTGATGGTCAAAGGTAACATTTCTGTTGATGGAAATGGTAGGATCCCAGACCTTGGCTTTGTGGGAAATCTGTAGTGTGGTGTTGTTTGGGGTCATGTCAAGACTATGACGTTGGTCACAAGAATATTCTTTTCCCATCCTTTGGGGGGAAAATAAGTATGGTTATCTTTCTTTTGGCATCTTTGGAGGAACTTGAGGAAGGAGCTTGACCGTAAATGTGCTGGTGTCTGAAACATTTGGTTCTTCTTCAAGCCACTGAGCTTGAAAGTAACTTCCCAGTTAGGTGGGGAAGAGCAGGACGTCTGGGGTGAAGACAGGGGTGAGGTGGGGGTGGTGGGGAGCCAGGGGTGGTGAGCGGCACCCTGGAAGCTGGCATCGCAGGACTGGGCAGGGCTCCTGGTATCTTCCTTCTTCGTGTAAGGACATGGAGAGGCAGAGAGGTTAGAAACCGCTTGCGGAAATTCGCGGAGCTGGACAGCGGCAGGCCTCCCGCTTCAAAACTCAAGTAGGGGGGCGCCTGGGTGGCTCAGTGGGTTAAGCCGCTGCCCTCGGCTCAGGTCATGATCTCAGGGTCCTGGGATCGAGTCCCGCATCGGGCTCTCTGCTCAGCAGGGAGCCTGCTTCCTCCTCTCTCTCTCTGCCTGCCTCTCTGCCCACTTGTAATCTCTCTCTGTCAAATAAATAAATAAAATCTTTAAAAAACAAAACAAAACAAAAAAACTCAAGTAGGTGTCTGCAAGGGCCGGCTCTCACCCTGCCAGGCCACCTTCCTCAGCAGAAAGAAGCAAGGCCAACGGCAAACAGAAGCAGCGGCCCTGGCACCAGTCGGCATCGGCAGAGGACACTTCCTGGGCCCCTTTCTCCGCATACCGGCTTTGACAGGGCCACCGGCCAGGCACCGGCATTCCCCTCCCCAACGCCCCACCCCGCCCCAGGTGATTCTGATTTGGGGACCGACCCCTCACTGTAAAGAACCCTCCTTGTAGGTAGGCCTGGGGGTGGTGGGGTGGGGTCCCTTCGGGGTGGAAACGGAGGACAGGCTCTTAAGGAGGAAGGGGATGCCCGAGCAAAGAAAGAGGAAGCCGTTCTTTCCGTGGAAAGTTGTGTGAGAACTAGGACGAGCACGGAGGACTGTGTCATAGGTGTCGCAGGAGACCGGGAAACTGCCGCCTGCTGGCTGACTTAAGCTCCTGCCCGCGCCCCACCCCCGCTGCTGACGTCACGGGGGCGAGGGCCGGGGGCAAGAGCCCAGGACGGGGCCTGTCAGCCGGTCCCGGCCGGCCGGGGTAGCGTGGCTGCCTGTGCTGAGACGCCCCTTTCCCGCCCGCACACTCCGGGGCTGCAGGAAAGGGCCGGCCTGGGCTCGGGCCTTGAGGTCAGCACAAACTACGGGGCTTCCTAACCGGCTTGGGGCCCCTTTGCAATGCTGAGCTGGCGAGGGGCAGTGGTGAGGGCGGGGATGGGGATTGGAGAGAAGCACAGACACTCAGATTTTTGCTGACGGTTTCAGGGAAATGAATGGACTTCCCAGAGTGCATTCATGAAGCCCTAGGGGTTCGTGGGCCCCACGTGAAACACTGCTGGTCAGTCTGGGGCTTCTGTGACTGTGCTGGCCATTGTTCGGCTAGGCTGAGGCAACTGCTGGCCACTTGTGGTCACTGAGCACTTGAACTGTGGCCAGTCTAAATTCAGATGGGGGGTGCCTGGGTGGCTCAGTAGGATAAGCCTCTGCCTTTGGCTCAGGTCATGATCTCAGAGTCCAGGGATCAAGCCCCACATCGGGCTCTCTGTTCAGCGGGGAGCCTGCTTCCCCCTCTCTCTCTGCCTGCCTCTCTGCCTACTTGTGATCTCTCTCTGCGTTAAATAAATAAATAAAATCTTTAAAAAAAAAAATTCAGATGGGTTCTAAGTGAGAAATGCACCCTGGATTGAGTATGAGTGAAAGAAAATCTCTCATTAGTAATTTTTGTGTTGATTATGTATTAAAACATATGTTGGATATTTGGGGCAAAATAGAATATTTGATGAAAATTGCTTTTACCTGTTTCTTTCTGTTTTGTGAAACTGTGGTTAGACAGGCACCTGGGTGGCTCAGTGGGTTAAGTGGCTGCCCCGTGGTCTCAGCTCAGGTCTTGATCTCAGGGTTGTGAGCTCACACCCTGGTTGGGCTCCACCATCGGGGTGGAGCCTAGTTAAAAAATTAATAAATAAAATCAAAATGCAGCCAGAACATTTGAAATGACATATGTGGCTGGAGTGATGTATCTATTGGACAGCGCTCCTTTGTGATGAGGTCCTGTTGGCGGAGACTCACCGACCTCTCCCCTCAGTTAGCCGGCGGGCAGGAGCTCTTTACAACTCCCCGTGTGGTTCACTGCAAGCCCAGCCCTTCCTCTTTCTGTAGGAAGCAGTTACCAGAACGGGCAGGGGAATCTTGGCAAGAACAAGCTATAAGTCGTGTCTTCCCAAAACTAGACCGAAAGCTCTTTGAGGGCAGGGGCACGTCTAATACTTCTGGATCCCTCCAGGGATGGACACCCAGCAAACGGAGTGCCACTTTTGAGATCAGAGCTCCAGGTAACATTGGTGTACTCGTTTCCCAAAGCTCCAAGAGCTGGTTGGCTAAAACAAGTGTATCCTTTCACCGTTCTGAAGACCTGAAGTCAGAAATCAGGTGTCAGCAGGGCCTGCTCCCTTTGAAGGCTCTAGGAGAGGATCCTTCTTTCCCTTTCCCTAGGTTCTGGCGGTGGCTGGCAATCTTTGGCTTCTAGATGCATCAGTCCAATCTTTGACACAGTGAACACATGGCCTTCTCCCTCTGTCTCACATCTTCTTTCCTCTGTGTTCAAAATTTCCTCTTCTTATAGGGACAGTTGGATTAGGGCTCATCTATATCCAGCATGACTTTATTTGAACTTGATTACATCTGCAAAGATCCTATTTTCAAACAAGGTCACATTCTGACCTTACAGTGGACATGAATTTGGGGGGGGGGGAACGCTATTCAATCCAGTGCAGTTGGAGGGTATCTTTTGTGAGGAAAGTATTTCCAAAGAATCTGGTTAGTTCTTGGGTAGTTTCCGTAACATCTCGTAATGCCAGGAAACTCAGAGTGCTGAGTGTATGCCAGGCATTGGTCTAGATTCTAGGCACACAATGATGAATATGACACAGTCTTTGTCCCCATGGAACTCACTTTCTAGTGATGGACATTGATGATCAGTACATTGGTATATGATATAATGTTGGGTTATGGTAAGCAGTGTGTGAGGAAGGACGGAGGGGAGCAGGTGGTGGAGGTGGTGGGCTGTTTTTGATTGGATAGTATGGGCAGGGAAGACCATTCTGAGACAACACTTGAGAACAGAACAGAAAGTTACAGAAGCACGTGGGGTCAGAGATTCAGGGCAGAGACAAGAGCAGACACAAGCCTCCTCACCCCCCGAATTAGGACAGTGCTTGATGAGTTCAAGGAACACAGGGAGGGCACAAGTGATGTGGGTGACCCACCCAAGGTGCTGGGGCTCAGGCCAAGCAGAGAGGCCTGGCTGAGGGCAGGGCATCCGGCCTCTCCATCCGGAGCTGCCGGCCTTGGGTCGGGCAGGCAGTGGGGAGGGGCCTTCCAAGGCTTCTAGTTCAAAGGTTTCACTTCCTCCAGCCCCACTTCCCCCATTGTTTGACTGGGTGGAGGCTGGTTATCCCTAACCACAGTGATCCCACGCTCTTGTCATATTTTCTTTTCCAGACAATAAGAATGGAATTTGGTTTTTTCTTTGCTACTTAATCTTGAAGCTCAAGGTCCTAAAACCCCTTCTTCCATTTCTTCCCTGTTTGTTGGAGCAACAGGCCCGAGACTTTTCACTCTGTCTCTCCAGAGTTTGAGGCTGGTGTCTGCTTTTCTCGGAAAGGGGGGCAAGTAGCCCCCAGGCTCCGTCGTCGGTCCGTCGTCGGTGGGCTCTCCATCTGGCTGACTCCGTCCCCTCCTTCAAGTCTTCACTCAGACGTGCCCTTCTCCGGTGAGCTCGCTTGATCACCTTATTTAAGAGGAGAGCCTCCCACTTCCAGCTGCCCTCCCTCTTCACTTTTGTCCACTTCCGCCTCCCACAGCACGCGGGGGAGTTCCCGAAACATCACGTACTGCTCGGTGTTTTCCCTGACCCTACCCCCAGCCCACTAAATCCTAACCTCCACAAGGGCAAAGATTTGTACCTTTTCTTCACTGAGGTAGCCCAAGCACCTGGAAGAGTGCCTTGCACATAGTAGGTACTCAGGTATTTACAAACTGAAATGAATGAACCAAAGCGAGTAGTTGTGGAGAATAATCTTAGATGGTTGAACTGGGAGAGCCCAGAATGACTGATTACTCCTCTGTGTCCTCCTGGACATGGACCCTGAGATGCAGAGAACAAAAAGGAGTTCTTTTTTTTTTTTTTTTTTTAAGATTTTATTTATTTATTTGAGAAAGAGAAAGAGAGCACTCGAGCTGCCCATAGGAGCAGCAGTCTCCCTGTTGAGCAGGGAGCCCAACATGGTGCTCCATCCCAGGACCTTGATTGCAGGACCCTGGGATCGTGACTTGAGTCGAAGGCAGATATATAACTAACTGAGTCACCCAGGCGCCCCCAGAAAGGAATTCTTTGGAGGACCTCTAGAGTATGCCAGGCTTGGAGCAGGAAACAGAGAGGCAGTGGGGAATAGAGCTGGGGACAGACTCTGGCAGGCAGTTTCCCTCTGTGCACAACTCCAAGGGGTGCCATTTTCATACAACAGAAAACATATGGTGCCCCTTGGATTGTTCAAGGTGGTGGCCTAGGGGTGAGATAGGTGGAGAGTGACTGTGGACAGACCATGGTAGGGAGCTTAAAGAGAGAGTGGACACAACCATGCAGGGTGTGGTAGCTCAGAGGGAGGGCCCAACCCAAGAAAGAGCATCAGCAGCCCAAGGTTGGGTGGGAGTATAAGTCCAGGATGGCTGCCATGATGTTCTCTATGCCAGACTTGGTGAGTGGGCAGCTCGAGTCCTGGGGCCAGAACTCAGGCCCAGCTCTTTAACCCAGTGGGGTTCACTCCCCTGATTCTGTACTCTAGCTGCTGGCTCTTCACCCTGGCTGATGGTAGACTCTGGGGAATTAACAACCAAAGCAAAACAGGATGCCAGGCACCTGCCCCCCAATGTTTATAGCAGCAGTGTCCACAATAGCCAACTATGGGAAGAGCCCCCTTTTATGTATTTTAAAATAGAATTCTGAGGAAGGGTCTACAGACTTTCCCTGATGACCAAAATGGTCCCCGAATGAGGTGAAGATATACCTTGCTGTTCCCTGCTGACCCCCAAGAGAATCCAAGTGGCATCTAGTCGAAATAGCAACTCTCTCTCTTGTCGCGTGTGATCTGCAGACAAAGGTCACACCGTTTATGGTTAGGGTTGTCTGGCCTCTCTTTGTGGTGGGAGCCTCCCGTGGGTCGCTCACTCTGATTCCCATCTCTTGGCAAAAGTGCCCCTTTGGCTCCTTGGCAGCCCGGGGAAGGCCCTCCTGTGTCGCTGGGACTGGGGGAGTGACAGTGCCACTGTCTAACCCCCTGTGGGGGCTGGTACAGGCCACTGGCTCCCAGTGCCTTCTGGCTCATCTCCCCCGCCCTGCCCCCACTATCAGGAAGGAAACAGAGGAGACCGGTGGATTCCCATCCGTGCTCCTTTAGACCTCTTCTTCAACTTGACAGGCTCAGGGGCATGGCAGCATGGCCCAGACATAGTCCCTGCCCTGGGGAGCTCACCAGGGAGCTAAGGGGAGGGAAGCAGAACTTAGAACTCAGAGTAGGAAGAGAGTGAGCAAAACCTTAGGAAGGTTTGGGGCTGGGCCTGGTATCAGAATGTAGAGCAAATCAGAAACAACTGGGTTCATTTTAAATGATGCTTTCTAGTTCTCCCACCGGCTCCTGGGCTCTCTGTGGGTTGACCAGAGCGTTGAGCCTGTTTAGAGGAAACAGGAAGTAGGAATGCAGGGAAGGGCTGGGGCGAGGAGTTGGGGTCCCACTTCCTGGGCTGAGCTCATGCCGGGAAGACACCTGTTCCAGGCAGCCTGAATGCAAAATCCTTTGGCCTACTTTCCTTTCAGATTTCAGTGAGAGCGAACACTCCGAGTCATGGTGGTTTGGTTCTTGTTAAAATCCTGGAACCTTTTCCCTGCTTGAAGAGGAGAGCCTTGGGTGGAGCAAAGCCTAGGGTGTGAGCTGCCCAGAGCTCAGCAGTGATCCTGGGACCCAGCCCCCACCCCATGGACACACTCACTGGTGACCTGCTGGTGAGAGGTTGCCCTGTCACTGGGGAACTTGACCTCCCCACTCAGCAGCCATAAACAAGGCTTTGTTAAACAAAAGGAATAGCGACTGTGGGGGGCAGGAGTCCTGAGGGGATCAGAGGGCTCTGGGCAGACATCTGAGTGGGAAGTCACTGAGGTTAGAGCCTGCATAAAACACGACAGAGGGCAAGCCCAGGAAATGACCCCCTTGGTTCCCCGGGGTGAGAGAACAGGCTCCTCAGACATGACCTTTTATCCTCATGGGGTCAGGGAACTCCTTCGGCCACTGGCAAAAGCCACAGACTCTTCTCCCCAGGAGAATGCATGTGTATCATTGAAATTCTACACACCGTTTCAGAGGTTCTCACCCGGAGGGTAGAAACCCTGTGTTTGGGGGAGAAAAATATAAAGCTAGAAATGTGCAATGAATCCTCCACAACCCATCGCACAGCTGGTGGCAGAGCCAGGCCCCCAGGTCCCTGCTGGCTGAGTCGGATGCCCTCTCCCCTCCTTGTCAGCAGCAACCCTGGAGGGGAGGAAGTGGGGCAGGGGGTAGGCCACACTTCCGGATCCACATCAAACCGGGGACACTAATTGGTAGAAATTAGCACAGGATACCACAGGTACGGAAGGCGGCAGAGGCCTCGGATCCTCTCCAGTTCTCACCCTCCCTCGCAATTCTTGATTCTACTGCTAAAGAGCAGGTTTCCTCCCTGAGCCATACCCTGGGGAAGTTACAGAGTTTTCTAGCCTCTTCAGTATCAAAGACCTTCCTCCTGAAGCAGAGAGAAGGTTCAAGATTTTAACAAGAACCAAACCACAGAGGGGCGCCTGGGTGGCTCAGTTGGTTAAACGTCTGCCTTCGACTCTGGTCATGAACTCAGGTTTCTGGGATGGAGCTTTTGGGCTCCTTGCTCAGCAGTCAGTTTGCTTCTCCCTTTCCCTCTGCCTGCTTCTCCCCTGCTTGTGCTTGCACTTTCTCTCTCTGTTAAATAAATAAATAAAATATTTAAGGGGGGGGGGGGGGGAAGAAGAGCCAAACCACAGAAACCCAGAGTGTTCACCCTCGCTGAAATCTGAAAGGAAAGTAGGCCAAAGGCTTTTGCATCCAGACTGCCTGGAAGTGGTGTCTTCCCTGCATGAGCTGAGCTGCCCAGAATAGACCCCTCACCCCAGTTACCCCTTGGCAGTGGTGGAGAAGCTGCTGATGACAGGAGGAAGCTACTGGAAATAAGTAGAGGATGACCCACAACCTCCCGACTGCTGCTACCTACAAATAAGGAGGAGCGGTGGGGAGTGTACCTCTAGTGAGTTGAAGTCAGGACAGACCCTTGTCCCCAAAGGGATCAAGAGCGAATCAGGCTGCAGACATCCGAGGCAGGAGTTTGAAAGAGCTGTGCCCACAGGCTCTGGTGATCCGAGTCGGTGTGCATTTCAGATATGCTGCTCCCCTTTGGTTATTGGTTCAGAAAGTCCGGGGGCAAAGCCCTGGGGTGTCCAGTGTGGGCAGGGCTCAGGAAAGCATGGATTCCAGAGTTCAGTCCCCAGCTTTCACTCTCGGGGCTGATTGGTTTCCCTTTAATACCAGCTCAGTGTGGACCACAGTATTCCTCTTCTCTGCTTTCTCTCTTCCTTATCTCCTTCTTTTTGTGTTGCCCAATTCAAGCTACTGCCAAAGGGAAGCCAATTCCCTTTTCCTGCCTCCAACCAATTTTTTATTTCATGGTCAAATTTGACCAATTTGGGGCAAAACACGGATTAGTGAAGAGTCTGAGAGAATATTTGAAAAAGAAAATCTGGATAAGAATGGTTTATAAATGGCCTGTGCCTTGACCATACTGGGGTCTTAGAAGAGTTTGTTCTCTTAAGTTTTCAACAGTCAGGGGTGCCTGGGTGGCTCAGTGGGTTAAGGCCTCTGCCTTCAGCTCTGGTCATGATCCCAGGGTCCTGGGATAGAGCCCCGCATCTGGCTCCCTGCTCAGCAGAGAGCCTGCTTCCACCTCTCTCTCTGCCTGCCTCTCTCCCTACTTTGTGATCCCCTTCTCTCTATCAAATAAATAAATTAAATCTTTAAAAAAAAAGTTTTCTTAAATCATAACTCCCCCCGACCTCACCCCGCCATCCCCGTCCCCCACACAGCACACACACTTGACCCTGTTTGCACAGTTCATTCACTCTATCTCAGGGGTTTGCCAAGTAAATGTGAACTTCATGTCTATTTCTACCAAAATGGGAGATTTCTCTGAGTTGAGAATTACATTTGGGAGTTCCTTCTGTGCAAAATTCTCCTGGTTTATAAGTGCCTCTGAGTATAAAATGGGCATGAAGTTTGGGGCTGGTGGGGTCTCTTTTTGACACCCCAAGTAGTTCAGGTACCACAATGAGATTGCAGGGACAATAACCCTCCCCACATGGGTGCTGCCTCTTGGAATTGCCATGGGAAAAAAATGAGAAACCATTTAAAAGATAATATATATAAAGGGGCACCTGGGTGGCTCAGTCTGTTGAGCATCCCACTCTTGGTTCTGGCTCTGGTGGTGATCTCGGGTTGTGGGATCAGCCCTCGTCAGACTCTGAAGTCAGCGGAGCGTCTGTTTGGGATTCCCTCTCTCTCTCTGCCCCTCCCCCTGGCTCCCTCGCCCACACTGTGCCCACATACCCTCTATCTTAAAATAAATGAACAAATAAAAAAAATAAATGAACAAATAAAATCTTTTAAAAATATATTATATATATATATATATATATATATATATATATATATATATCTCCAAAACTTGTATTTTTGGATCCTTGCTCCTTGCAGTAGACAAATTCTATGACTTTTTTTGATATAAATAAACAGCTTATCCTTAAAGAAGACCACTTGAAGAAAAGAAAAGTTTCAAAGGCAACATGTCACTATTCCTCACAAATTTCTGAAGCTTGAATATGGGACATACACTGCTGATGTGTGGTCACTTTTGCAGGAAACCATGGAATGAGAGGAATTTATTTGTATGCTTCTTTTTTAATGAGAGGAAATTTTTTTTTAACTACCCTCTGTCATACTTTTTTTTTCCAATTTATTTATTTTCAGAAAAACATTATTCATTATTTTTGTCATACTCTTTTAACTACCCTCTGTCATACTCTTTTGAGTAATGTGTTAAAGCCAACCCAGGAAACTCCTTAGGAAGAGCATAAAGGTCAGGAATGAGATTGTCTCTCTAGCTGGTGGGCAGATGAGGATGCATGGCAGTTTGGGGATTGCGCAATTCCTGATCATGTCCTTTCTTAATAGTTCACTGGGTAGGATTACATGAATACTTTCTGTTGCCGTCTGACTGTCATAAAAATAGCAAAAGAAGCATCTATAAGGTAAGAAGAAGAGAAAAGCCCAAACAGCGAATTCTGTTCCATTCTAACCATTGTACCTGATAGTGATTAGATGACATCTCTGAGAGCTGGTTCTCCTTTTGACCTTGTGTACTTTCTGTACTTGGCTACGTCTGTAGGACGTGCTGGCCCGCAGGGCTCGGTCTCCCAGTTGCACTGCCATGATGCAAGGGGCGGCAACCACCTGCTTCGGAGAACCTACTGGGCATGGGCAAGGCGCTCCTGTGGCTCACTGCTGGCCCCCAGCAAGGGGAGAGGCAGTGGCCCCTGGCTGCATTTCACAGAGGACAAAAGGAGGGTCCGAGGGTCTCAGCAACCTACCCCAGGTGAGGTAGCTCTAAGTGGCAGAGCCGGGCTTGTGCCCCAGATCTGTCTGGCTCCAGAGCCCATGTTCCAAAGCCTCTACTGCCCACCCAGAGACTTTGCCTCCATTTCTTTTTCTGGCCCACACATTTTAACATTGCAGGAGTGAGACAGACTGGCTTCCAGGAGCTTATAATCTAGGTAATCTTATAATCTAGGTATCTTTTCTAAGGAGAAAAGATGACATATCAAAAGCATCTCCTTCTCCTGGTTCCACAGTGAACCAGGCAGTCAGGGGTTCTAACTGGAGCATCAAACCCCTCGTGCCGCTTGGCAGGACATTGCAACAGAGCACTGTGGGGCTTCCCCTTGATTCCGGCCAGGGCCGAGTGGACAGGGTGGGGCGAGCGCTGCCAGTTGAAACCGTGCAAGATGGAGGAACCAGGATTCATGTTGCTAGATGATGGGTAAGGGGTAGAGAGCCTAACAGCAACATCAACACTTGTTACTTCTTCAGGGGGCTAACGAGGGCTAGCTTTGAAGTGCCTTACAGGCTTTGATGGGTTGAATCCAGCTGACCCATTCAGAGTGGATACCATTACTCCATCCGTTTCCCACATGAGAAACAGAGGTAGGGGGGCTTGGGAATTTCCTGGGTCCACCAGTTAGCATGAGGGCACAGGGATCTAAACCCAAGCTGGCTGGCTCTGAGCCCAGCTCTTACTGCACAAAGGACAGGGTAAGTTGAGGTAGACCCTCTCTTGGACTTCCCCACTGCACTGTCAGAACTGTAATTCTTGGCTCGTCGTCTGTTTTCCCCACTAGACTGTGTCTCTGAGTGGGCAGGGGTCATGTCTCTCTTGTTCTCAGATACCTCTAGTATCTCTAGCACCCAGACTAGTGATGGGCACACAGATGATGCTCGAAAGTTTGGAAGAATGAGTGAAATGCATCACAGAGAAGCAGAGGATTCCTTGGTATGAGCAGCACTCCCCTCCGCCCCCACCCGCACCATATTTGGTACCTGGTGAACATGAACAAATCACCTCACTTCCTCCCCAACTTAGCAACATGATGATAACAGAGGTGAAACTTAACAAAGCAGTCTGCCCCTCCTTAAAAAGTTCCACATAGAGCTACCCTGTGACTCAGCAGTTCCATTCTTGGGCATATGCTGAAGAGAACAGATATAGTCCACGTGGGGCACCTGGGTGGCTCAGTGGGTTGAGCCTCTGCTTTCAGCTCGGGTCATGGTCTCAGGGTCCTGGGATCGAGCCCCACATCAGGCTCTCTGCTCGGCGGGGAGCCTGCTTCCTCCCTCTCACTCTGCCTGCCTCTCTGCCTACTTGTGATCTCTCTCTGTCAAATAAATAAATAAAATATTTAAAAAAAAAAAGAAATATAGTCCACGCAAAAACTTGCACAGAATGCTCAGAGCTGCACTCCCATAATAAAAGCAGAAACAACTCAAATGTCCATCCTCGGATGGATGGAGCAACAAAGTGAGGTGCATACAGGTGAATGTCATCTGGCCACAGACACATGCTGCATGGGAAGACTTCAAAAACATTATGCTAGTCTGCGAGAGACTCATTTTAGACCCCAAGACACTTCCAGATTCAAAGCGAGGGGATAGAAAACCATTTATCATGCTAATGGACATCAAAAGAAAGCTGGGGTGGCAGTCTTTATATCTGACAAATTAGATTTTCAACCAAAGACTATAATAAGAGATCAGGGAGGACACTATAACATACTTAAAGAGTCTATCCAACAAGATCTAACAATTGTAAATATTTATGCCCCTAACATGGGAGCACCTAATTATATAGGCCAATTAATAACAAGATCAAAGAAACACATTGACAATAATACAATAATAGTAGGGGACTTTAACACCCCCCTTCACTGAAACGGACAGATCATCAAAGCAAAATATCAACAAAGAAATAAGGGCTTTAAATGACCCACTGGACCAGATGGACTTCACAGATACATTCAGAATATTCCATCTCAAAGCAACAGAACACACATTCTTCTCTAGTGCACATGGAACATTCTCCAGCATAGATCACATCATGGGTCACAAACCAGGTCTCAGCTGGTACCAAAAGATTGGAATCATTCCCTGCACATTTTCAAACCACAATGCTTTGAAACTCAAACTCAATTACAAGAGGAAAGTTGGAAAGAACTCAAATACATGGTGGCTAAAGAGCATCCTACTAAAGAATGAATGGGTCAACCAGGAAATTAAAAAAGAATTTAAAAAGCTCATGGAAACAAATGAAAATGAAAACACAACAAGGCGGTCCTAAGAGGAGAGTATATAGCAATACAAGCCCTTCTCAAGAAAGAAGAAAGGTCTCAAATACACAACCTAACTCTATATGTAAAGGAGCTGGAGAAAGAATAGCAAATAAAGCCTAAACCCAGAAGAAGAGAAATAATAAAGATCAGAGCAAAAATCAAGGAAGTAGAAACCAAAAGAACGGTAGAGCCAATCAAGGAAACTAGAAGCTGTTCTTTGAAAGAATTAATAAGATTGATAAACACCTGTCCAGACTTCCTAAAAAGAAAAGAGAAAGGACCCAAGTAAATAAAATCATGAATGAAAGAGGAGAGATCATCTTAAAAAAAAAAAGGAGAGATCACAACCAACACTGAAGAAATACAATTATAAGCAGATATTATGAGAAACTATTTACCAACATATTTGACAATCTGGAAGAAATGGATGCATTCCTAGAGACAGATAAACTACCGAAACTGAACCAGAAGAAATAGAAAACCTGAACAGACCCATTACCAGCAAGGAATTTGAAACAGTAATCAAAAATCTTCCAAGAAATAAGAGCCCAGAGCCAGGCCACTTCCCAGGGGAATGCTACCAAACATTTAAAAAAGAATTAATACCTATTCCTCTGAAACTATCCCAAAAATAGAAATGGAAAGAAAACTTCCCAACTTATTTTATGAGGCAAGCATTACCTTGATCCCAAAACCAAACAAAGACCCCATCAAAAAGAAGAATTACAGACCAATATCCCTGATGAACATGGAAGCAAAAATTCTCACCAAAATACTAGCCAATAGGATCCAATTGTACATTAAAAGGATTGTTCACTACGACCAAGTGGGACTTTTTTTTTCCTGGACTGCAAGTTTGGTTCAACATCCGCAAATCAATCAATGTGATACAACACATCAATAAAAGAAAGAACAACCATATGATACTCTCAATAGTCACAGAAAAAGCATTTGACAAAGAACAGCATCTTTTCTTGATTAATACTCTTCACAGTATAGGGATAAAAGGGTATATATACATCAATATCATAAAAGCCATCTATGAAAAACCCACAGTGAATATCATTCTCAATGGGGAAAAACCAAGAGCTTTTCCCCTAAGGTCAGGAGTATAGCAGGGATGTCCACTATCACCACTACTATTCAATATAGTACTAGAAGTCCTAGCCTCAACAATTAGACAGCAAAAAGAAATGAATAGTATCTGACTCAGCAAAGAAGAAGTGAAACTCTTATTCTTCACATATGACATGGTACTCTATTTGGAAAGCCTAGAAGACTCCACCCCCAAATTACTAGAACTCGTACAGGAACTTCAGCAAAGTGGCAGGATATAAAATCAATGCACAGAAATCAGTTGTATTTCTATGCACTAACAGCAAGATAGAAGAAAGAGAAGTTAAGGAGTCCATCCCATTTACGACTGCACCCAAACACATAAGATACCTGGGAATAAACCTAACCAAAGAGGCAAGGGATCTGTACTCAGAAAACTATAGAACACTCATGAAAGAAATTGAGGAAGACACAAAGAAATGGAAAAACATTTCATGCTCATGGATTGGAAGAACAAATATTGTTAAATGTCTATGCTACCAAGAGCAGTCTACACATCTAATGCAATCCCTATCAAAATACCGTCAATTTTTTTGCACAGAGCTGGAACAAATAATCCTAAAATTTGTATGGAACCAGAAAAGACCCCAAATAGCCAGAGGAACATTGAAAAAGAAAACCAAAGCTGGTGGCATCACAATTCTGGACTTTACGCTCTTTTACAAAGCTGTGATCATCAAGAGACCATGGTACTGGCACAAAAACAGACACATAGATCAATGGAACAGAATAGAGAGTCCAGAAATGGACCCTCAAATCTATGGTCAACTAATCTTCGACAAAGCAGGAAATAATATTCAGTGGAAAAAAGACAGCCTCTTCAACAAATTGTGTTGGGAGATTTGCACAGCCACATGTAGAAGAATGAAACTGGACTGTTTCTTTACACCACGCATAAAAATAGACTCAAAATGAATGAAATACCTTAATGTGAGACAGGAATCCACCAAAATCCTTGAGGAGAACACAGGCAGCAATCTCTTCGACCTCAGCCAAAGCAACTTCTTCCTAGAAACATCGTCAAAGGAAAGGGAAGCAAGGGCAAAAAGGAAATACTGGGACTTCATCAAGATAAAAATCTTTTGTATGGCAAAGGAAACAGACAACAAAACCAAAAGAAAACCTACAGAATGGGAGAAGATATTTGGAAATAACAAATAACATAACATAACGATAAAGGTCTAGTATCCAAAATTTATAAAGAACTTATCAAACTCAACATCCAAAGAACAAATAATCCAATCAAGAAATAAGCAAAGACATGAACAGACATTTCTGCAGAGAAGACATCCAAATGGCCATAAGTCACATGAAAAAGTGCTCAACTTCACTTAGCATCAGGGAAATACAAATCAAAACCACAGTGAGATACCACGTCACACCAGTTATAACGGCTAAAATTAACAAGTCCAGGAAATGATAGATGTTGACAAGGATGCGGAGAAAGGCAGACCCTCCTACACTGTTGGTGGGAATGCAAGCTGGTACAGCCACTCTGGAAAACAGCACGGAGGTTCCTCAGAAAGTTTAAAATAGAGCTACCCTATGACCCAGCAATCTCACTACTGGATATTTAACCCGAAGATACAAATGTAGTGATCCGAAGGGTATGTGCACCCAAATGTTTATAGCAGCAATGTCCACAATAGCCAAACTATGGAAAGAACCTAGATGTCCATCAACAGATGAATGGATAAAGAAGATGTGGTATATTATACATACACACACACAGGAATATATACACAATGGAATATTATGCAGCCATCAAAAATTGAAATCTTGCCATTTGCAACAACATGGGTGGAACTAGAGGGTATTATGCCAAGCAAAATAAGTCAATCAGAGAAAGACAATCATATGATCCCACTGATATGAGGAATTTGAGAAACAAAGCAGAGGATCATAGGGGAAGAGAGGAAAAAAATGAAACAAGACAAAACCAGAGAGGGAGACAAACCATAAGAGACTCTTAATCTCAGGAAACAAACCGAGGGCTGCTGGAGGGGAGAGGAGTGGGAGGGATGGGGTGGCTGGATGATGGACACTAGGGAGGGTATGTGCTCCTCATTGGGGAGGGTGAGTTTTCTCTTGTATTTGTATAAAATTGTATACAAATTGTATAAGATAATTGTATCTTATCTGTATATATAATTGTATAAGACTGATGAAAATTGTATAAGACTGATGAATCACAGACTTATACCCTAAAACAAATAATACATGTTAATTAAAAAAAAGAAAGAGAGAAAATACATGGCCAAGAAAACACCCCAAAACAAAAAACAAAACTATTACACTAGGTAACGAACCCAGCCACAAAACGCCCCTTATTGTATGATTTCATTTATATGAACGTGTCCAGAATAGACAAACCCATAGAGGCAGAAAGTAGATTAGTGCTTGCTGGGTGGTGGGGTCGGAGTCTTTCATGGGGAGTGATTGCTAATGGGTATAAGGTTTCTTTCTGGAGTGATGCAAATGTCCTGGAATTTTTAGTAGTGGTGAATATATAAAAACAAAACAAAACACAAACCGGGGTGCCTCGGTGGCTCAGTGGGTTAAGCCTCTGCCTTTGACTCAGGTCATGATCCCAGCGTCCTGGAATCGAGCCCCATTATCAGGCTCCCTGCTCAGCGGGAAACCTGCTTCTCCGTCTCCCACTCCCCCTGCTTGTATTCCCTCTCTCGCTGTGTCTCTGTCAAATAAATAAATGGAATCTTAAAAAAAAAAACAAAACCTACTCAATTTAAAAGGGTGGGTATCATGGAATGGGCATTACGTCTCAAAAAAAGAGAAAACAATATACTAAGTTCTGTTGTAAATTTTGGTTAGGTTCTTATTGACATTTTAAAAAAAAGATTTCATTTGTTTATTTGACAGAAAGAGAGAGAGAGAGAGAGCACAAGCAAGGGTAGCTGCTGGCAGAGGGAGAAGGAGAAGCAGGCTCCCTGCTGAGTAGGGAGCCTGACCTAGGACTTGATCCCAGGACCCTGGGATCATGACCACAGCTGAAGGCAGAGGCTTAACCTACTGAACCACCTAGGCGCCCCTTCTTATTTACATAAAAAAAATAGATTTAGGGGCACCTGGGTGGCTCAGTGGGTTAAAGCCTCTGCCTTCGGCTCAGGTCATGATCCCAGGATCCTGGGATGGAGCCCCGCATTGGGCTCTCTGCCCAGCAGGGAGCCTGCTTCCTTTCCTCTTTCTCTGCCTGCCTCTCGGCCTACTTGTGATCTCTGTCTGTCAAATAAATAAATAAAATATTTTTTAAAAAAGATTATTTTAGAGAGAGAGAGGGAGAGAGAGAAAATCTCAAGCAGACTCCCCGCGAGCACGGAGCCCAATGTGGGGCTCGATCTCACGACATTCCATCCAATAAGCAGATACTGGATCTCAGATCCAGCAGATCATGATCTCAGCTGAAACCAAGCATCTGATCCTCAACCGACTGAGCCTCCCAGCTGCCCCCTATTGACGTTTTGTAGGAATTTAGGGGTCTGGAGTCAAAAATGAGTTTGTTGGTTTTTTGCCTCTGATCTAGTTCAGGTGTTGATGGTAAATTAAAAGGCAAGAAGGAGGGAGGCGAAGTGCAGGTCTGAGAAGGGGTTCAGCATTTGGGGCTCTGCAGCCCTACTATGTGGACATAGCAAAAGAGTTCGGGCCCCCAACCAGCCAGCTCCAGCCTTGCTCAGCCTTCCAGAATTCTCCCTGTCCTCTGCCCGCATCTCCTCGGCCACCATCCTTTTACAAGCCAACATCATCTGTGTCTGAACTACTGCAACCGCCTCCTCCCCGCTTCATTCATTCCAGAAATAGTTACTGGGCACCTGCTAGTGTCCGGCACTGTTTGGGTCCTGGGGAGCAGGAGGGAATCAAACACAAGGAACTCCCTGCCCTTAGGAGGGACATTTTGGCAGAGAGATGGCCCTAAACAAAGGAATCCGCAGATTATTTCACATGGGAGAAAAGAGTGAGTATGCAGAAGAAAGTGGGGAGGGAGGTTTTTTTTTTTAAGATTTATTTCAGAGAGGGAGACAGCACAGGCTGGTGCAAGCATGAGCAGTGGGGAGGGGCAGAGGGAGAGGGAGAAGCAGGCTCCTGGGCAAGCTGGGAGCTAGAGGAGAACGCAGGGCCCAGGGCTCCATCCCAGGACCCCAGATCATGACCTGAGCTGAAGGCAGATGCTTAACTGACTGAGCCACCGAGACACCCCAGGAGGTACGATTTTTAAGTTTGGAGGTGAAGGTGTCTGCATCTGTATCTGCGCAAAGGTTGGCGCAGGAGAGGGAGTGAGCCCTGTGAGTACCCGGGGGAGAGGTGTTTTGGGAGGACGGAACAGCCACTGCAGAAAAACTCAAGGGAAGAGTGGCCTGGAACTGTCCTGTCCCTTGAAAAGCAAGGAGGCCAGTGTGGCTGGGGGAGGAGGGGGAGGGAGGGACGCAGTGAGGTTAGAGGGGGAAGGGGAGAAGAACACTTGGAGGCATTTGTTCTCTCCTTTCTGTAAAACTTTCCAGTGGCTTCCAGTTCTGGGCCCCTAAGACACCCCGCCCCGCCACCCCTCAGACACCAATGCCTCCCACTGTCCCCCTCACTGCTTCGCCAAGCTCCTTCCCACCACGAGACCTTTTCCCTTGTGACGCCCTCTGCCTGGAAAGTGCCTCCCCCACCGTCTCCTGGCTGGCTTATTCTTAACATTCTGATCTAATCTCAATCAGCCTTTTTTGGGTGGACCCCTTGTTAAGTAGCCCCCACTTCTTGATTATCCCTGTACTCTCTGTTCTCTACGCATTCATGACTACTTAGAATGATCTCGCTTGGTTTACATATGAGTGGTCTGTCTACTCCTCCGGAAAGGAAACCGCACAAGGTCTCCTCTGGCTTGTTCACTTTGATCTCCCCAGAGCATTCCTCAATAATTACTTGTTGAATGGATGAGGTATTTGGTGACCTCATCTTCCTGGGAATTCCTCTGATTAAAGGGGTGGCTTCTGGGAGTCATCTTAGCACTGGGACTAAACTGTCTTAGCAGAAGGACTGAACTATTGCCCCATCCGGAAGACTTTTGTCCTAGTGGAAGACTGATTGTATGTCATGCTGGGACACGAGCATTCTTTCCTTCTGTCTCTAAGGAAATGCTTTGTGCCTTCCACCTTCTGTTCACTCTCAGGTGATTCCAAGGTCATGCATGCTTTCTTCCTCCTAATATCATTTCAGTTGGCCGGTTCTCTCTCAGAATGGGAGGGTGGGGGGCTGGCATTTCTGAAATCAGTGATTTCTGAGATTTGAGAGGTCCTCAGGGACCATTTGGCCAAAGGAGTCCAGAGAATCCATGTGACAGATGGGGAAACTAAGGCCTTCAGTATGGAAAGAATGTGTCCAGGAGAATTGGTGGCAGATCCCAGGGAGAGAAGTCATCAGACAAGGAGTTGCAACCCTGGGGGTTCACTGATACCCCTAACATTACATAAATAATATTTTAAAAAAGATTTTATCTATATATTTGAGGGAATGAAAGCGAGAGCACAAGCAGGGGGAGCAGCAGAGGGAGAGGGAGAAGCAGACCCCACTGAGCAGGGATCCTGACGTGGGGCTCGATCCCAGGACCCTGGGACGGCCTGAGCTGAAGGCAGCCACTTAACCAACGGAGCCACCCAGGTGCCCCTAAAATTACATAAATAATGTCCTGATTAGTCATGTTTCTGAGAAGTTTCATCATTGTCTTAAGGGGTTTCTGTAACGCCTTAGAAGTTAAGAACACTTTAAGGGGCATGGACTGCTTTGAGAAAACTAGAACTGAACTCCCTGGGGTGTCTTGTTACTGTTCTTCTAGTAAGTAGCAGTGCCAGACTCACAACAGATGGCCCCAAACTAGCTACTGAACGAATGAATGAGTGAATGAATGAATGGATAAGGAGTGAATAGAGTAACGGACTGACACATGAGCTCATCTCCTCCATTTAATTCCAGCGTTCCTTTGACTGAGCCACAAATGCAAGAAGCTAACCATAGCCCAACAAGGACAGAGGACCTTGGATTCCTCCTGACTATCGACTGTTGTGCCCCTGCAGGCTGCTCTCCCAGACTGATTGCCTGCAAGTGCTTTCTGGGTTGGGGGGACCTTGAGAAGCAATCTCTGAGCCCTCTGTTGGACAGACTGTCAGCTGCCTGAAGATAGTCCTATTGTATGTAAAAGACTCAAGCTTTCCAGGTCCCACTCCACCCAGCCTCTTGCTCAGCTCCGGTCCTTGGCCACTGCAGCTTGGGCTGGGACACTGAGAGGGACAGGAGCCGGAGAGGGGTGAGTAGCTAGAAGGCCCAACTTTCCTGCCTTTTCTGAGCATGGACTAGTGATTCTTCTGGCGGTGGGTTGGTTTGGAACCTAAAAGGTCTATTTCTGGGATAAATGAGAAAGGAATAAAGAGCTGGACCTAGGGCAGGGGATACTGAGAGGTGGGGAGTGCATGGGGGCCCCGGCGACTGTTGACTTGGAGGCGTCACTGTCACCACACCTATTCTGATGAGAGCTTGGTGACTCTCATGGGGAGTTCTGAGACTTTCATGCTTTATCCGACAGCAACTACCAGGGAAGAAGACTGCACATGGAGTCTGGAAGCTTGGATCTGAGTCTTAGCTTGGCTACTTAGGAACTGAAAGGGCCGGTCTTGGGAGACAGAGCAGGGTTCAAATGCTCGCTCTCTCCTTGCCTGCTGTATAACCTAGGGGAAGCGGCTTCATTTTTCTGAGCCTCTGTTTCCTCATCTGGAAGAGTGGGACCCGGATCCATGTTGGCCCCCACCAGTCCGTTAGCACCTTCCGCTGGTATTTGGCGACATGCTCAGGAGGAGGGAATGTTCCATGTCGCGTTGGATCGTCCCGAGGGCAGTGTGTGCCCCCGACTGCTTCGGGATCAGGCAGGCTACTGTTTCTCCGTCTAACCTCAAGGCCTCCTGCTCTGGCTCTGGGCTTAGGGGACTTCAGTGCTTACTCTGGTGTTCCCTCTCCTCACCTGGAGTCTTTGGTCCTTCTCCAGATTAGATCCCACAGATGCAGCTGGTTCATAAAGTAGATGGAGCAAAATGAGCGATTATCAGTCACAGAAATCTCATCTCACCACCTGCCAGAGGCTGGGTGCAGGCCGGGAGAAAGGGGGATACGGTAGAGATGGAATGATACCAGAGGATGTTTCTTGTACCCCATGGAAGGCTTGCTGGGTCGCTGAAAGCTCCCAGGTAATTCCAAAATGCAGCAAAGCTCGAGCTCCAGGAGGCTCGAGGAAGGGAGCTCAGAAGCCCCGGGCTCTCCCAAGGACAGCTGCTTAACAGGCAGCTGCTTAACAGGAACCATAGGGCAGCTGTGCAGCACGGGGCCCAGAGCCGAGAGCGCTGGTCCTAGTCCTCCTCCTCTGGGATTCTGTGCTGCTATGGCCAAGGGCCAGCCCTCCCAGGGCCTTAGCTTCTGGCTGGTATGAGGAGGGGCTTAAGCCCAAGCCATGGTTAACATCAAGAATCACTGGGGTGCTTATAGAAATGGCTCCAGGGGCCCTGGGGTGGCTCAGTTAGTTAGCATCAGACTCTTGATCCCAGTTCAGGTCATGATCTCAAGGTCATGAGTTCAAGCCCCGGGATGGACTCCATGCTGGGTGTCAAATCTACTTAAAGGAAAAAAAAAAAATACAGACTCCTGGGGCCTAATTCAGGGGGTCTGGAATTCAGACCAAGGAGCCTAGTGACTGGGTATGTGGGCCTCTACTGGCAGGGAGGGTCCTACTGCCATTCTGTCCACAGGACCCACCTGGATCTGGAGGGGACTCATCCTGGATCCCCTGTCTCACAAAGACTGGGAGGGGATGAAGCTTCCAGAGAAGGTTCCTTATTCACTGTCCCGGGGTTCTGACACCAAGCTGTCACTGTGGGATCAGTGCCTGCCCACAGGGCTTTGTAGGGCGAGGGGACTGCCCTTCACAACACAGCATAAACCCGTGTGGTAAGTGATCTGCCAAATCCCCTGACATTTGCCAAGCACTGTGGAGATAGGCTAAGGAGTTCTGCTGGGCAGAAGCTTCCAGAAGGGCAAATTTGACCAGTAACCATCCCTCCTCCTACACCACTCCACGGTGGTCTTGAGAAAAGGAGGAACCTATAAGCATATGAACTGAACCCTCGTTTGCCTCAAGCCTGGAGTTTCCAGCCCACCCGTGTACCTTCAGTTTTTTTTTCTGTATCAGTTTCTGGCAGCTAGGGCAGGGTGGGGACCCGAGAGTGGGATTTTATGGGACTTGGTGGGGTAGAATAAGTGAAAGTTCTTAGAAAGTTTATTTCTAAGGAAAGAATGGGAAAGTCAGTCGGTGAGGGGTTGGGGGGGGAACCAAGTCATGGGTCTCCTTCTAGGTTCCTTCCCCGCCCTGCTAGGAGTGAGAAATGCAGGAGAGGAAGAAAGGTCCATAGATAGGCCAGACCGTGCAGTAAGCCCTGCATGCTGGATTCGGGCCTGAACTCCCTCTCCGCTGTGTAGGAGGGGATCTGGGCTTTCCTGGCCGGTCCACAGGGCTCGGGAATTCCTTCTGAAATACAGGTGGGATTTCCCTCAGTTGCCAGTGAAATCAGGAGTCGCCATCTCGAAGCACAGTTTCTGTTGTGGGGCTTTTAGGTCTGCGGGGGACTGAACCTTGGGGGCTGCTGGGACTTCCTCAAACACTTGGTCATTGTGAAAATGCAGAGCCCCTCAGCTTCTGGTCCCTTCTGGTGGGGCTTTTAGCATGATGCCCTTTGTCCTCCAAGCAGTCTTTACCTTTTATTGAAATAGTTGGCTGGTATTCCTCCAAGGACTTGAAGGGCCAATGGGACCTTGAGCAAGCTCCGTGAGGACGGTGGCTGGCCGGCGGCCCCTTGGGCCTCGATGCTGTCCACATAGGACCTCGGACACTCCGCAGACATTATTGCTAAGTCAGTGAACCCGGCGCCATCCTCCGAAACTCCAAAAACCCCACAGAAACTTGAAAGTCCAACAGTAGGGGATAGTGAGTGAGTCTGGCATGGGCATCAGGATAGAACAGCACGTAGCCTTTTGGAAAAGCTAATTATGAAGGCTAGGCAGGAATACAGAAAAATACAAATGACGCAGGAAGAAAAGACAAATGGAAACGGGTGTGAAATTATGGGCGGTGACCGGGGAAGGTTTTTCTTAAAAATTTAACTGTTGCAACATTATTATAATATAAAAACCACACTTTAGCGGTGGTGTTCATGATAGGCCTGACTGGGGTGAGGCTGGCTGGAAGTCCTTTAACTTGATCCTAACTCAAGGGCCATATTCCATTTGTTCACGCCTCACCCCAGGGTGCATAGTAGGTGGTGAGTAAATACTCCTTCAGCTCGTGACTCAGCGGGAAGCTAGAAACAAAGGCTGAGGTTTTTTTCTCCAGGCGCCCAGAGGTAGTTTGACTGCAGAAGGACTTGGAGGAAGAAAAACATCTGATCCACAAACTAACAACCAAAGGGAAGTTTAAATACCGTGACTTTTGTCTTGAGTTCATGTAAGTTTGTTCCTTTCAGTTAAAGTGGTTTAAGTACACGCATAATCAAAAAAATTTCACTTTTTTTTTTTTTTTTTTTTTGATCTTCAGCTTTTCGTGGGTGTGAATAAAATCACATAAAAAAGAGAGAAAATCCTTGTCCACATGGGGATCCCTTTCTAGGCTCGGGGTCCTGTGAGGATGGTAAAGACCTGCCTTCAGGGAGAAGTGGTTCCCTCATTGACTTCCCCCTCGGTCTTCCCTTTGACCTCTGTCTTGCTACAAGTAGAGGCCTCTGTGGAGCTGGGAGGCAGGGCACTTGCTGCCACCATTCCCTTCCGGGGGTCCTGGTGCATAGGGTCAGACTCGGTCATTGTCACCGAGGCCTTTTTGTCAGCACACGGAAGGACTTGACTCGTAGACAGAGAACAAGTAGGGTGTTTTTGGTTTGGTCTGGCCTTTCCTAACTGAAGGTCCTGCCTTAGAACATTCCCTCACTAACCACCCCGCATCTAAAATACAACCACTAGTTCCTCCTTGAGGGTAAGGTTTTGAAAGCTCCTGGTCAGGCACGGATCTGGAAAGGGAGACTCTGAGTCATTTCTCTGGGGGAAGAACGACAAGGTGAGTCAGCTCCGGGATAATTAGCCACCAGATTACACTGGGAGATGTTGTACCTGGGAGTTGTGGGGTGTCACTATTGGATGGGGGCCGGGGCATGGGCGGTGAAAGGACTCACCCAAGATACAGCAAAGAAAATACTCATGGTGTGCGTGTAGCAAAGGATGCCCAGAGCAATTCTATTTTTTTCCAGAGAGTCTCCCTGGACTACTAATATTAAGTAATCTATCCAGCCAGTTGCTCCCTCAACTAGCAAGACCCTGAGAGTATGAACCCAGCACAACGGATGGTTGATTTCTTACCCGTTGTTTTCTAAGCTGTGCGCTAAGGACCCTGCCCACACGCAGTAGACCCTCAGTCCTCCAACCACTCTGAGGCAGGGAACACTCCTACTTCATGGGGACAAAAGTCAAGGTTCAGAAAACTGTGATTTGCCCAGGATCTGGCAGTTAACTATAGTAATGCTAATTAACAGGCAGCAATCATGAGTACTTCCTAGGAGAGGGTTTCCTGTTTGAACCCACTCAATCCTCACAACATCCTTCTTTTTTTTTTTTTTTTTAAGATTTTATTTATTTATTTGTCAGAGAGAGAGAGGGAGAGACAGAGAGCACAAGCAGGCAGAAGCAGTGAGGGAGGCAGGCTCCCCACTGAGCAAGGAGCCCAATGTGGGACTCGATCCCAGGATTCTGGGATCATGACCTGAGCCGAGGCAGCGGCTTAACCGACTGAGCCACCCAGGCGTCCCTCCTCACAACATCCTTGTGAACCAAGGTGACATCAGTCCATTGTAACAAGTGAGGAATCTGGAAGGTTCTCTGAACCCCCACATTGTGTATGGTGAGGGTTGGCTCCACCTGTGTCCAGTCCACAACATGTGCTGAGAGCCTGCCGTGTGCCAGGAACACCAGGCTGCCCTGGTGACCAGACGCAGTCCCTGTCCCCGTGGAGCGTCCCTGCTGGTGTCCCCGTACCAGGATGGTGTGGAGATGGGCCAGAGTAGGGAAAGGGGTGGGACAGCCAGGAGTAGACCACCCAGAGGTCATGGGGCCCAGGTGGGGAGTGGCCCTGCCTCCTGTCGCTCCTGCCTGGGAAGGGCCATGGAGTGGCCCTAACCTCATCCTTTGTGGCCTCTGCAGGTAATGATGATCCTCTTTGGGAGACTGAAGCAAGAGGTCAGGTGTCTCGAGAGCCCTATTATCTCAGGGCCTTGGACCTCCATGAGCTCTTGCCTCACATGCCCATTGTCGGGTTTCTCCCTACCTCTGTTTCACAGACAGACCATAGAAGAAGAGATGGCCACCAGTGGATCGTATTAGAGAAGCTCCTCCCAAGGAGACATTGAGGCCAAGATTACATTTTGGCTGGGAAGGAATCATGCCTCATAGGTGGCCCTGGCTTTGGAGGGCCTGGCAGGCTGTGATCTGATATGACTTGGGTTGTAACAAGCCAGTTGGCTGCTGAGTGGTGACAGGATTGGTGGAGAGGAGTGTGGACTCCCCCCACATCCCCTACGGCCCCCCCAAGGGTCAGCACCATGGGAGCCCACCTTGGCCTGAGTTCTGGAGGCCTGCCCTGGAATGGAGAGGTCAGCTCTGTTCAGCATCTCTGGAGCATGGCCTCCCCCAATCAACTTCTAGTCTCAGCTTCCTCTTCGGGGCAAGTCTCAAAGGATTAACTGTGTTCGTATGTGAAAGGTGCTTAGAGCAGCGTGTGTCTTCAGTTCCCACATCTAGTGTGTCTCCTTGTAGCTTTTGTCTCTACTAAGATAATCCTTTCGGTCCCTCTTCCAGCCCTCTGCCTCTGGGGAATCATGTATACTCCCAAGGACTTCCAACTATACCACACCTCAATGGTAAGGGCGCCTATTTACTGGGTGCTGACTCTGTTCCTTATTGTCACCTGCAAGTCTTCACATGGATACCCTTGTTTGATCCCCAGTGTTCCCAGGAGTTTGCAATCCTCACCCCATTTAATGATGGAAAAACTGAGGCATGTGGGCATGTGTGGTTAACCCACACGCCTGACATCATGGCTAGGAAGGGTCTCCAGCCTGGACTTCCAACCATCCATTTGTCTGCTACCGTATGACCCTAATGTTTAGAATCCACAGGAGAATTGGAAGAAGGAACACAGACTTAGGCCTGTGAATGTCAGAGTTTATTTGTTTGCTTTTTTAAAAAAATCAAAAGATGACTTTCAAGTTGGACGTCTCAAATTTTCCCTGGTTCTATTCTGTTCTGTTGCATCTCCTAGGGAAGGCATTCTTGCTAAATTTTGCTGAACTCTCTTCTACTCAGAAAGAGGCACATTTTCTCTGGCTCAGTCACCTGTACAGATGGGAAACTGCTGATCAGTCAATTCTTTCAGGTGCTGGAGAAGAGTCTTGTGAGGTCTCAAAACCTCTCTGACCCTGTTCCCTGAAGCAAGAGGGACCTGGTCGCTTTCCACTAGATTGGTTTCTGGTCCCCAGCCGCAAGAAACCTGTTCAGAGATTTGCAGGCTCTCTCCTTCCTCAGGGTTTTATTTTACCTTAATTTGTTATTTTTCATATTCTAGAACAGTTAGAAATTAAATAAAAGTGTAAAGAAGTAGGGGAATAAAATAATCCCCAAGATCTCCTCTCCTGACCTTTTTATACGGATTAGACTTGACTTTGAACCCAAGGGAGGGCCTACCAGGTATGCTTGGCACGGCTGGGGCCTGTGGCAGGGACACAATCCTTGCCCTGAGATTTGAGCTGGTGAACATGGAGAGCAGTTTTCAACATTTTCCGTTTCAACCAGTGTTTGTAGAGCACCTGCTGTGACCTGGGATCTTCTACAGGCTTGGTGTATATCAGCAAACAAAAGACCGCTATCTTCGGGAGCTTATATTCTAATGGGGCAGGCAGACCACGAGTTGATAAATGCTATAGAAAAAAAAGAAAAGGAAGTGGGCTGGGGTAGGGGGTGTGTGGGAGGTGGCTGCCGCATAAATGGGAGTTAGCCTTCCTAAAGTCATATTTGGGGCACCTGGCTGACTCAGCATGCAACTCTTGATCTTGGAGTCATGAGTTCAAGCCCCACGTTGAGTGTAGGGTTTACTTAAAAAAAAAAAAAAAATCAGAGTTGAGTCAAGACTTGAAAAGATGAGAGATTTAGTCATTGGGGTATCTGGGAATAGAGTGTTTCAGTCACCAGAATAGCTAAAATCTCAAAGAAACAAACTCCAACACAAACATCAGGAAGGGGCCGCCCGGAAGATAAGTCTGAAAAGGGGCTAAGGGGAAGAAGGAGGGCTTGTGCGCCTGTGCTAGTCACACGGTGGTGGCTCTGTTGGGTGGGGTGATTTATCCGACCTGGAGACCCGGCTCTGCCCAAACCTCCCGGCCAACGGAAATCAGCTCTGACCTTGGCTCTTTCACTGCTGGGACACGGCCTTGCGTGAGCGGTATACTCCCTGGGCCTTAGTGGCCTTGACTGTAAAAGAAGACAGCGACCCCCTGACCGCGCTCTGGTGTCCTGCCTCCTCTGTCCCTAAGAGCCCTCAGTAGTACCAATAGTACTAATAGTACTAACAGCAATAATGGTAAAGTCACAAAGAAGATGGGCAATTGCAGCATCTTTCTGGGATGAATAAGTTAATTATTCTTATGATAGAGACCTTTAAAAACCAAAAGCAAAACCATTTGGCTTCTGTGGTTTCTGAGGAAAAGAGGGGTAAGTGCCTGGCCTTTAGTCAGGAGAAAAAAATGTGGTAAAAGAGGCAGAAGGCTTCCTCGGATGAGCATTTAACCGTCTTCCCTTTTTGTGGGAACTGCGTCCCAAGAGGGCCCCTCTTGGCTGCTCTGGCCTTAGCTCAGGTTCGGAACAGCTGCAAGCAGCCAACTGTCGGTTTGGGAAGGTTTGGGAAGTATTACGCAAAAGGTAAAGAAAAAAACAACAACAACAACAAAAAACGGTCATTGAGAATGGTTAAAAAACATAGAACCTGGTCAAGTTTTCCAGCCCTTAGGCTGTAGGGGCCAGAAATATAAAACTGTGTTCTCACAATCCACTGAGTAGCTAAAAGGGGGAATTTGAGAGCACCACATTGTCACCACACTGTCAGACACTTGGTTTTGCCCCAAACTCCAGGATTTGGAGGGAAGGACTCCTCCTACTCATGACAGAGAGGAGTGTTTGTTTTTTTTTTAAAGACAGGGCAGAGGTGGGATGGGCTTGCTGGGGACGTAGGACTGAATAAGAGAAGATTCCCCCGCAGAAGTACATCCAGAAAGGAGAGCTCATGGGAGGGGTCACAGGAAATGGGCTGGGGTATAGGGTGTGAAGTGAGAGTCGGGGTCTAAAGTCAGATTGCCGAAAGTCAAATCCCACCTCTGTGTCTCAGTTTCCTCATCTGTAGAATAGATTAAAAAATGATGCTTACTGGGGCGCCTGGGTGGCTCAGTGAGTTAAGCCTCTGCCTTCAGCTCAGGTCATGATCTCAGGGTCCTGGGATTGAGCCCCACATCGGGCTCTCTGCTCAGCAGGGAGCCTGCTTCCCTCTCTTTCTCTGCCTGCCTCTGCCTACTTGTGATCTGTCTTTCAAATAAATAAAATCTTAGGGAAAAAATGATGCTTACCTCACAGGGCAATTGTAATAAGCTTGTGAATTAATACACGTGAAGTCCTTAGTATAGTACTTATATCTTAATGAAACAGCCAATAGTGGGTGCTGTGGGTTGTATGAGGGTTTTGTTGTTGTTGTTGTTTTTGAGATGTACTTATTTATTTGTCAGAGAGAGAGCACAAGCAGGGGGAGTGGCAGGCAGAAGGAGAAGCAGACTCCCTGCTGAGCAAGGAGCCTGATGCAGGACTCAATCCCAGAACCCTGGGATCATGAGCCAAGGTGAAGGCAGGTGCTTAACTGACTGAGCCACCCAGGCATCCCTGTGTGAGTTCTGTCTAAGAAATATCTGAGTGCTTTTCATTGAGGGCTGGCTATTCAGGGAATGTTTTCAATGCAAGCATACTTTCAGACTATGTATCTCTCTTCTTTCAAACCCAGATTTTCCTTAACCTTGAATCACCATTTTTTTTTAAGTCAATGCTGTAGAAATAGAATTCAAGTGTAGGGGCCAAGAGCAGGTGACCCCCAAATGTGCCACTTTGACATATCAATTATTTTAAATAAAGCTCACTTAAGAAAGAGTCAATGCAAAAGGAACACTGTGGCCACCACCATTTGTCTCCAGAAAGCAAGAAATAAATCTCCTATGTGACGTGTTCCCTCCCTGTATCAAGAGGTAAAAATATATCCTTATCACAAGAGAGGGGAAGTTTAGAGCCAAGAGGGCTGTGTTTATACCCTTGTTATGACTTCTTGCTCATTTACTATCCCAGTCCGAATTCCCGTTAGTGCTCCTTACCAACCAAAGCTCCCAGAGTTAAGTTTTCTTTGTAGTGTGAATTCCTCATCGGTTTATTGTCTCTATGTCTAAAAAGTAAAAAAACGGCCTGCCTTGAGCATTTCGTTGGGTCTCAATTTCATTATTGGGCCTCCGTGTGCACAATTAAACTTTGCGGTTTTTTTTTTTCTCCTATTAATCTCTCATGTCAATTGAATTCTTAGACCAGGTGGAAGAATCTTCAAGGGTATCGGGACAGGTGAACATCACTATATGTGATTTCAAATTTTCTAGTAGCCACATTTTATTTATTTATTTATTTATTTAAAATTTTATTTGTTTATTTGACACAGAGAGAAAGAGAGAGAGATCACAAGTAGGCAGAGCAGCAGGGAGGGAGAGAGAGGGGGAAGCAGGTTCCTCGAAGAGCAGAGAGCTCAATGTGGTGCTCGATCCCAGGACCCTGAGATCATGACCTGAGCTGAAGGCAGAGGCTTAACCCACTGAGCCAGCCAAGGCACCCCTAGTAGCCACATTTTAAAAAGTAAAACAAAATCGGCAACATTAATTTTAATAATATATTTTAACCCAATATATCCAAAATATTTCAATGTACAGTTAATATAAAAATTATTAAGATTTTACGTTTTCTCTTACTGTATCTTTGAAATCCAATGTATATTTTACAAATATAGCATATCTCAGTTCAGATTAGCCAAGTGCTTACTAGCCACAGGCTACAATGTTGGTCAGTGCGTGCAGTTCTTTTTTTTTTTTAAGATTATATTTATTTATTTGAGAGAGCGAGCAGGAGAGAGCTTACAAGCTGGAAAGAGAGGCAGAGGGAGAGGGAGATGAGCAGGGAGCCTGATGTGGCCCTCGATTCCAGGACCCTGGGATCATGACTCAAGCTGAGGGCAGATGCTTAACTGACTGAGCCACCCAGGCGCCTGGACAGTGTATCTCTAAGTTATGGGAGGATGGTTCTGGGCAGTGAGCTAGGGTGGGCTAGTTAGGTTGGGCCCTGAGTTCCTCCCAATCACCGGTATGATATCCAGAAAGGCCTGGGAAGGGGGGGGTGTCTTCTGGTCACATGGAACGAGGAGGATCTTGATGCAAGCCCTGAAAGCTCAAGAGTGTGGTTTTGAATTGTGATCTATTGAGCAAGCTGTTGCTTGCCCCCAACCGTCTTTTCCTTTCTCCCCACCAACCCCATCCTGTCTGAAAACTACAGGAGTCCCTAGAGGCAGGGATTTTGCTGAATTGTTCTGCCTGCATTCCCACCAGCCAGGAAAGAGAGACTACCCCATGTCCCCTTGGGAAAGCGCCCTTTGGTCCAACTCAAGGAGATTTCATTTTGGTCTTTAACATAGGGTGTGCTTTGGGGAAGGCTGACTTGATTTTGAGGACAAGACCCCTTCATCTCTTTAGACATGAATTTTCATGTCTCTCCTCCAGTTCGTTTTTTACAAGGTTGTTTGAAGAGGGTCTCATGTCCTTATTTTCAAGTTTTGGGATAGAGTGGAAGGGACCTAACTCTCATCTCCATGAGCCAGCCATATTATTACCTCCGTGGATATTCTAAAACCAAAAAGAAATTCTATTCTTGTTTCATCTGTGATGAAATTGCACTGTCTACTTAACCTAGAGCTCTTCTTCTCCTTCACCCTTCCTGACTACTTCTTACAACGAGCCTTTAGTAGTCCCAGTCCCATCGCCTTCAGGTAAATCGCTTTGATCAGGCTGTTCCTGAATGCTAATCTCTAACTCAACTTCTTTAGTCTCATTGTGCCCGAAGGGTGGTTATCCAAAGAATGCTCTCCATTTATGATACTTAAGTTAAATTTATGTCAACAATCAAAATATTTTTGAGTGTTTCTTCCTTAATTACTAACATGAGAGACAATTTTAGAACACAAAATTTTCCTCTGGAAAAGAGGAAGAGGAAACATTATCCTACTGTCTAGAAAACATCACTATTAACTTTTTGGTAATTGATGGTTATTTGAGCCCCATTATATTCTATATCCCTGGAATAATCTAAATGAGAAGACAAGACTAGCACATGCAAAAAATAAGAATTATTCAATACAGAATTAATTCATTTATTCATTCATTCAGTGCCTTGCACTGACATGCAGGAAAATGCTGAACTACTGTAGAAGTTTAGTCCATTTGGGGAAAGCATCAAATAAAGGTCATCAGACGTAGAGGATATTACTTATGCCAGAATGCCAGAAGAACAACTTATGCCAGTAGATACTGCCTTTTTGAATGGAGGATGAGCAATATCCCTTCACTCTTTAGGAGGGGTTAAAAATTAGGACTGGTTGTAAGAAAAATTTTTACTGCCTCACTATAAACCATGACCAAGCCATGAAACTTCTAAACTGCATTTCACTAAGCGATTCTGTTCATCTCTCATGTTTGTGATCAAGACAGAAAAAAAAAAAAAAAGGCATAGAGTCTGGCAAAAAATAAGAACGAACTAACGTGCTGTAACTTAATTGGTAAATGTGGTCAGCCTCAGGATTGACACCAAAGAGCCGTTGAAGATCTGGTTAATATTCTGTGGTTATAAATGAAGGGACAAAGCCTTCCCTCTTCCTTAATGACCAATAACGTTAACTAAAATTGCAGGTATGTGGCTGGAATTTCAGTGTGTGTGTTTGGGGGAGGAGGAGTGAGGTTGGGCGGTGAAGCTTAGGATATATTGTCACTGGGTTGGGGAACTTGCCTTCTCTGCAGAGGAAGCTCAGAGCCTTGAGGTGGTAAACTGATGAATGCCTTATGGGATTGGTGGGAACTGATGATTAAATTAGTTTGGGGGACACCTATGGGGCTAGGTAGTCCCATAGAGCAGGGTGTAAAATAATGGCAATAAGGGAAAATGAGAGGGAACCCTGTGTTCTAGTGGTGTGTGCCACTTTGAATTACCAAAGGCAGGATGTGACAGTGGTGATCTCTGGAGGGAAGGTGACAAGAGATTTGTCCTTTCTTTTGAGTCCCTCCCCCATTGCTACTCCCCAGCGGCCTCCTTTTCCATGGTAAGCATGTATTAATTTTTGATTAGAAAATAAAATTTACTGGAGAGATACAAAAATAACTTAGAATAGTATTGATAGATTGCCTTGGGAAAAAGATAAGTCAAATAAGGACCTCCTTTCTTGATCATTTTCAAAAGACTCAGTTCCCCCTAACCTGCACGTATACTCCTGTTCCCTTACGTTTGAAATTTTCCCTAAAAGATTTGTTTCCAATATTTTTGATCCCTCTGAAAATATTTCCAAGAGAAGTAACACATCCCACTGTTCCCAGTTATTTATTTATTTATCAAAGAGTTTATTTATTTATTTATTTATTTGACAGAGATGCAGTGAGAGAGGGAGTGGGAAAGGGAGAAGCAGGCCTCCTGTGAGCAGGGAGCCAGATGTGGGGCTTGATCCCAAGACCCCAGGATCATGACCTGAGCCGAAGGCAGGTATTTAACTGACTGAGCCACCCAGGCACCCCTGTTATTTATTATTAATAGTATCTACATATGGCTCTTTTGTTGCAACTTTTGGTTCTTTCAAGCCCTATAATTTTTAGAATTGGAATGTCATTTTTGAATGGAGGTAGCATCTGAGAAATTCTTTTTTTTTTTTTTTTTAAGATTTATTTATTTATTTATTTGACAGAGAGAAATCACAAGCAGGCAGAGAGGCAGGCAGAGAGAGAGGGGGAAGCAGGCTCCGTGCTGAGCAGAAAGCCCGACGTGGGACTCGATACCAGGACTCTGAGATCATGACCTGAGCCGAAGGCAGCGGCTTAACCCTCTGAGCCACCGAGGCGCCCCTGAGAAATTCTTTTATGCCTTTTGAAATAGAATTTATTTTTTTAGAGCACTTTAGGTAGCATCTGATGAGTTCTTTTATGCCTTTCTAAAATATAAATGGAATTTATTTTTTAGAGCAGTTTTAGGTTCCCAGCAAAATTTCACACAAAGTACAGGGATTTCCTCTATACCCGCTGCCCCTTGTTTTTCTTGTCAAATTATAGACCCGAACTCTGATGCGGGAGCTCTGCGCCTCCCCCTTTTCCAGTCCAAGATGAAAACCCGGAAGTCAGCAAACTTTTAGATACTTAGCAACACCTGAGGAAGCTTCTGGATTAGCACCCTGGAGTTCTTCAACAAGGAGAGACCGGCTCTAGTACACTGGAAGTGTGGCTTTAGTGATAAGAAGGGGAAGATCTAGGGAAGGAGCCCAGCAGGGAGATGCCCAGGAGCCTGTGCCCTCTCTCAGGGCACCACCTGCAGGCACCCATCCACTGACACCCTGTGAGAGGATTAAGAACACAGTAGTCGCTGCTCCCTTGGGACTGAGACTTAGTGACCACAAGACTCCCTGTCCATGAAAGGGCCAGAGGAGGAATGAGCAGAACTGAAAGAACAGGAAACTCAAAGGTTCCTGGTATCCATGAATAAAGTGGTCACTTTTCATTTTTCATTTTTTTATTTTTAAAAAGATTTTATTTATTTGTCAGGGGGAGAGAGAGAGATCACAAGCAGGGAGAGCAGCGGGGAGAGGGAGAGGGAGAAGCCAACTCCCCGCTGAGCTGGAGCCGGATGTCGGGCTCGATCCCAGGACTCCAGGATCATGACCTGAGCCAAAGGCAGACCCTTAACCGACTGAGTTACCTAGGCGCCGGATAAAGATTTATTTTTTAAGGCTGATTTTTTTTAAAGCATTTTGTTATGAAAATTCTAAAAAAATAAAGTAGAGAGACTAGTGATTTTCTCATTGCTCACCTTCAGCGATCCACTGCTGTCCCTCTCTCATGGCCCTCCTGAAACTGGATTATTTAGAAGCAAACCACAGTCATTTTCTCATTCCAAACAGACGTACTTCAGTAGTACCTCTAAAAAAACAAGAGAGAAAGAAAGAAAAAGACTAGAAGGAAGACTACTGATGATTTACAAATCTTAGTCTTCACCTGTCATTGAGTTTGCATGAGGAACCCTGAGTCCTACACCTGCTTTTGCCAATCACCAGCTGTGTGACCAGCAAGTTGTGTGCCTTTCTGGACTTGCACTTTTCCCATCTGTTTGGGTGAAGGAGGTGATTCCTAAGGTCTCGTCCCATGCTAGAAATCAAATCTTTATGCTAGGGTCAGTTTTAAGACTCTAGAGACATAGATTTGGAACAGGGTCTGTTTGCCGTTGTGTGTTTTTTTTGTTTTTTTTTGGTGTAGTGCCCAGTTCAGAGTCAAGACTATCTCACTGAGGAGCCCAGGAGGTCCTAGAGGCTGCTGAGTGGCAGGCTTTTTAACTTAGAGCTTTAAAAAAAAAGAAAGAAAGAGAAGAGAAGAGAAATGAGTCTGGGAGCCATCCCTCCAAGCAGTTTTGGGCTGCCCTCAGTATCCCTTCTGACAACCTCAAGTTATCTCAACATCTTAACAAGTATTTTGCTGAGTTGTGATGCAGAGAGTTTCAAGTGCTCAAAAAGGATCTGCTTTTAGGGGTGCCTGTGTGGCTCAGTGGGTTAAGCCTCTGCCTTTCCGCTCAGGTCATGATCTCAGGGTCCTGGGATTGAGCCCCTAATCAGGCTCTCTGCTCAGTGGTGAGCCTGCTTCCCCGCCTCTCTCTGACTACTTGTGATCTCTCTGTCAAATAAATAAATAAAATCTTTTTAAAAACCTTCTTTTAAAAAGACCACCCCAAAACCAATAGCTAGTGAAAAGCCATGTTTTCATGAAGAGGGGAGGAGGCGGGTAAATTGATGACTTTTTTAGATGCGTCCCTGGTGTGTGTGCTGTTCCAGGGCTACTGTTAAGGAATAAAGAGGCCCATTTCATGGACAAATTAGTTGAGTGCCAAGTAAAGTAGGTGCATTTCACGTTGCCTGGTAAATGAACGATTAAATCCAGAACAGAACTGGTCTTCTAAAATTATAGATTACAGGGACGCCTGGGTGGCTCAGTTGGTTGAGCAGCTGCCTTCGGCTCAGGTCATGATCCCAGTGTCCTGGGATCCAGTCCCGCATCGGGCTCCTTGCTCGGCAGGGAGCCTGCTTCTCCCTCTGCCTCTGTCTGCCTGTGCTTGTGCTCTCTCTCCCTCTCTCTCTAACAAATAAATAAATAAGATCTTTAAAAAAAAATTATAGATTACAGTCTTATTTGTTGTAGAGGGTAAGGTTTGTGGACCAATAAGGATCGTCCTTGGTCAATGGAGGCAACTTTGGGCAAGAAGATGGTAGGGACCCAGCCCAGAGGAGCACCAGGAACGCAGTGGTGAGCTTTCACGGGCACTCTCTCCTTGATTTCCCTCACCATCGTCAGAATGAGAACGGCCGGCATCTCTGCCTTCGAAGTGAGGGAAACTGCTGGTGGTCAGAATAATGGGAGAAGAAGGGATGTTTGAGAACCCCAAACCATTCATTTATTTATTAAAGAATCACCATGACGACGGGGGGGGGGCGCCTGGGTGGCTCAGTGGGTTAAGCCTCTGCCTCTGGCTCAGGTCATGATCCCAGGGTCCTGGGATCAAGCCCCACATCAGGCTCTCTGCTCAGTGGGGAGCCTTCTTCCTTCTCTCTCTCTCTGCCTGCTTCTCTGCCTACTTGTGATCTCTGTCTGTCGAATAAATAAATAAAATCTTAAAAAAAAAAAAAAAAAAAAAGAATCACCATACGGAGCTCTGAGTGGTCCTGAGGCTTTGCAGGGCTTTACTGAAGCTACTGATGGGGATTATTGGTTTTATAAAACCCTGATGGTGCCAGGGTTTTAAATTGGTGATAGGGTTAAAAGGGATGGAGGATGAGGGCTGTTATTTCAAGCTGACACCAATATTCATAGTAGGGAACCCAGTGGGGTTATGACTTGGGGGGTTCCTCACAGCCGGAACCGGAGTCCCTGGACGCACTCACAGCTGGTTCTGAGGACGGTCAAGAGGGCCTTTCTTCATGATCCTCAGGGACTCTGCACCACAGCTCCCCAGCGATTAGATTCTGAGGCCTGTCCTCAGCAGGAAATGGTAAAGGAATCAGCAGGAAGCTGAAGACAAGAGAAGGGAAACTCCTCCCTCGCCTCAGAGGACTGGAGAGTGAGGGTGCGAAGGGAAAGGGGGGCTGGAGGGAGAGGCCTTGAGAGGGAGAGTGGCTGAGCCTTGAATAGAAGGAAACAGTGTGCGCCCCCAGGGCCAGAACACATGATAACCGCTGGTGTTTACTGTCTGTACCGGGTGTCCCACCGTCCTTCGGAGGTCTCGGCGCGATGCCCAGGACCTGGGAACCGGGGCTGTGGCCCCGGGTGGGTTTTCTGAGCTCCCGCAGCCCGCCGAGAGGACCGCTCGGCTTGTTTCTGATTCCCCGGCTCCTCCGAGGCCAGGGAGCGCCAAAGCCAAGTTGAACCATCTTACTGGGGGAACGGAGGGAAAGTGTACGTGGATCGGATCTCTCATCGTGAGAGATACTTGGTGTGAAGGAGCAGAGGAACGCGAGATCGTTTCTCGGTCTGAGCCAGTTCTTGCCCACCGGAAGTCCTCCCCGGGTTCCGGAGGTAGAGGGGAGGCCCCGCGGTCCAAGGGCAAGCAGCGGGTCGGCGGAGAGGGGCCCGGCTCTGACATCGGAGACCACTTCCTCCTAGAGGACAAGTCCGCTTTGAACCCTCACTTCTGGAGCTTGACTCCGTGAGCTAGGCTACCCCTGATGAAGGAGAACATTCATATTTTAGGTGGAAGGTCCTCAGGGATGGAAAGGCAGCCCCCCTCCCCCAGCACCCCCCACCCCCGCCCCCAGGGCAGTCCACACTCTCTGGTTAACCACCTGGTGTTGAGGTGGTTCATTGAAGAAAGGAAAAAACAGACTATACCGAATGCTGAGTCTGCTGCTTTAGTGGGAAAAAATTACCCACAGGCAAGTGGCAAACAACAAAACTTTCGAAAAAGCAGACCCGGGAGAGTCCAGTGAAGTTTCATAATGGGTATGAATAGTGCTTTTGCTGTCTTCTTCTTCTTCTTCTTCTTCTTTTTTTTTTTTTTTTTATCTTGCTGGGTTTTGATGTGGATCTCTATTTGTTCAGGAAATCATGACGTGGGTTCTGGGCAGGGTTTGAGGTTTTGGAACTTTTTCTAAAAGGGACAGAGTGCACCCTGCTGCATTTCCTCACCGTGAGGTCAGCGTGCAGGCAGCAGAGAGCTGACGCGAGCCGGTCGCCATGCAGCCGCTCCGCTTGGGCAGTAGGCTCGCCCTGGCTCTTGCCCTCCTCCTGGTTTTGGATTCTTCAGTTCAAGGTAAGACCCGGGGATCTCGTCCCCCTCCCCCTCTATCTTTGCAAGCCCCGGGGTCCACACAAATGATTATATTCACTTTAAGGTACAGAATGTATTATATCATAGGCAAGGAGGCAAAGAGAAAGGATGGAGGGGGGATGCTGAACTCTTTAATGTGAGTTTGGTTAAGAAAAATGACACCCTGAGACAGGTGTGGCCTCGTAAACTCTCACCATGCTCCAAACGTGCTCTTTTATTTTTGGATGAAGAGGTATAGTTTGGGGCGCCAGGGTGGCTCAGTCGGTTAAGTAGCTGCCTTCGCCTCAGGTCATGATCCCAGAGTCCTGGGATCGAGCCCCCCCATCGAGATCCCTGCTCAGTGGAGAGCCTGCTTCTCCCTCTCCTTTTGCCTGCTGCTCTGCCTACTTGTGTTCTCTCTCCATCTCTCTGATAAATAAATAAATAAATAAATAAAATCTTTAAAAAAAAAAAGGCATAGTTTATAAACTTCTAAAACCTCAAGGAAGGTCAGCTGACGAGTCCCTAAACTCTACCTCTGAAACTGAATAATATACGTAGGTTAGTTAAATTGAATCTTAAATGAAAAAAGTTTTTAAAAAACTCCAGAAAGGAATACAGAAGATGAACCATTGAGAGAGTACCTACCTCTCCTTAAGGGTTTATATCATGCCCAAGTTTTAACATATTATGGTAGTGTCATAATTATTCTAACAGTAGAAAGTGATATATTTTAAAAATCAGAGTAAATTTGTGTATTTTTTCCTTTTTTTTTTTTTTAGGTTTTATTTATTTGACAGACAGAGATCACAAGTAGGCAGAAAGGCAGGCAGAAAGGGGGGGGGACGCAGGCTCCCTGCTGAGCAGAGAGCCCGATGCGGGGCTCGATCCCAGGACCCTGGGATCTGACCTGAGCCAAAGGCAGAGGCCTTAACCCACTGAGCCACCCAGGCCCCCCTATTTTTTCCTTTTTTTTAAAAAAAATTTGAGTTCTTAGTGAAAATTAAGCTATGGTTAGACATAGTACAAACCCTCTTGGTTTAAAGAGAGACCAGTGAATTTTAGTATTTGTGCTGTTGCCCAGAGATATTACATTTGGAAATTTCTTGTTAGATTTCCTTATCATTTAGGGTTGTTTAGTCAGACTGAAACAACTTAATATCCTTATGATGAAGACAACAGAAACGACCAGTTTTTAAGAAGAATATAGTTTCTTTTCTTTTGGTAAATAATGGGATCATGTCTAAATAAGGCAGAAGGTCATGGCCTGATAAACAGATGGGAGAATTTACAGGAGAAAATTCTTTAAATTTTCCCAATTTGTGCAAGAAATAGTGACTTAAGTGACACGCATGTCCTGGATTTGTTTCTTTGAAGTGACTTCTAGTTGTCCCATTTTTACTTCTGGTGGAAATGAAATCATACAGATAATCTCAGATATATTCATTATATATTGGAAACTTATAAAATAATTTTCTTCTTGTTATGCAATTATTATTATTTTTTAAAAGATTTTATTTGTTTATTCGACAGACAGAGACTACAAGCAGACAGAGAGGCAGGCAGAGAGAGAGAGAGAGGGAAGCAGGCTCCCCGCTGAGCAGAGAGCCCGATGCAGGACTCGATCCCAGGACCCTGAGATCATGACCTGAGCCGAAGGCAGCGGCTTAACCCACTGAGCCACCCAGGCGCCTTTGTTATGCAATTATTGAAGAAAATAACTGCAAATAATGTTGCTGAAACTTTTCTACTAATTATGTATTTAAAATTTTTTTTATAATCTGTAATTTTTAAAGCATAAAACAGTATTGATTTTAAAAAACAGTCTTGGGTCTTCTAGGGAAAATCTGGAACTTGATGAAATAATTCCCTAATGTGTTCTGACAAGATCCTGAGTAACAAGGTCTATATCTGTAGCACAAACTCGAGTGACTAGTGGGGGGGGGTCCACCCCCGCCAGAGCTAAGTCAGTCTTTACATAGTCGAGATTTCCCCCAAATATCACATTCTCTGCTAAGATTCAGTAGGTAAAACTGGAATTGAAACAGAAACATTCCTGGGCGCCTGAGTGGTTCAGGACATGATCCTCGGGGACCTGGGATCAAGCCCCACGTCTGGCTCCCTGCTCAGAGGGAAGTCTGCTTCCCCCCTCCCTCTGCCCCTGCTCGTGCTCTCTCTCTCTTTCTCAAATAAATAAATAAAATCTTTTAAACAGCAAAAACTTTCCTTATGTAGTAGGTATTCATCAGAAAGTGAAGAAACTATTATGAAAACGTATAAAGTACTAGCATTTATGTCATTACCTGGTAGGTTTAGCTCTTTGTTGGAAAAGGAACCAAAAAGGATAGAGTGAATGAACTGAAAAACGAGGTTATTTCCAAAGGAGAAGTGCCCTTGGTGTTGGAATGCAATTGATCTTGCATTCACCATCTCATTTGCTCTTTAGATCAACTTCTTGAGAAATATTTGAGACTTGTTTTAGGCTGGTTACAACTAGTTAATGCTAGAAGTGGTCATCTGGTTTCAGGGTCAGAGTTAACTTTCTGTTGCAGCTTGGCCGTCTTCTAGGTAGATTAGAGATTTTCTTCCTTCCTTCCTTCCTTCCTTCCTTTTTTCCTCCCTCCCTCCCTCTTTAAATATTTTTTCCTTAAGTAGGCTCCATGCTGAGTGTGGAGACCAACAAGGGGCTTGAACTCATGACCCTGAGATCAAGACCTGAGCTGAGATCAAGAGTCAACACTTCACCCACTGAGCCACCCAGGCGCCCCTTTAAGGATTTTATTTTTAAGTAATTGCTATACCCAGCATGGGACTCAAACATTTTTTTAAAAAGATTTTATTTATTTGACAGACAGAGAGATAGTGAGAGACCACAAGCAGGGGGAGTGGGAGAGGGGGAAGTAGGCTTCCTGCTGAGCAGGGAGCCTCATGTGGGACACGATCTCAGGACCCTGGGACCGTGACCTGGGCCAAAGGCAGACACTTAATGACCAAGCCACCCAGGAGCCCCTTATGAGACTTGAACTTATGACTTTGAGATTTTCTTTATTTAAAACAAAAACCCTTGCTTTGACTATGGTAGACTTGCTATAAAGTTTACCACTGAATTGGGGGTTAGAGAGAGAGAAATTGAAAGTAAACTTGGAATGTTTATAGCTTATCAAACCATGCAGGGTTGGGGGAACCTTACATGTCTTGTGGAATTGATTGTCCAATAGGAAGCAACTCCAGCTTAGCGATGTGATGTCTGTTTCAATGCTACCAAAACAATGACCAAAAATGATCTTTTTTTTTTAACCCGCCCATGACATTTTCTGCTTAAGTTGCTGTAACACACCTGTAGCAAATCTCCATTAAGAACAGGAAATTGGTAAATTGTGATGATGTTAGGGAAATTTTGATATAATAGTATAAAAAAATGCAGAGAGGAGCACTTGACTGGCTTAGTTCATAGAGCACGTGACTTACGATCTCATGGTTGTGAGTTCAAGCCCAGTGTTGGCCATGGAGACTAGTTTAATAAAATAAAAAGTAAAAATATTTTTAAAGAAAGATGCAGAGGGATGACAGGAGTAATGTTCATTCTTAGAAAGCATTTTGGTAAAGCAGGACTAGTGACATTATGTGTGCGTGCGCGCACACGCGTGTATCGTGATGGGGACGGTGAGGGAAAGGATTCTAAATAAAACCACTCTTTTCCCTGGAATCCACCACAAAATTAACTAGCAGATCCAGCAGGTGGGGCTTTTGAGAAAGATAACCTTTGTGTCCACTAGCATTTTCCCTTTTCTTTTCTTTCTTTTTTTTTTCTTTCAATTACGGTAATCATAAGACTTTGCTCCCAAGCAAGATAGAGTCAAGGTAGTCCCATGATAGCAGAGGCTGACACTGTTGAATTCACATCCTGCCAATACTCTTCAGTAGATACGTCAGGAACTTTGTGTCTGTAACCATGCTTTTTATTTTAGAGCTGACTGAAAATGATCAGCCAAACTTTCTTGGGGGGTAAGGGGGAGACTTCTACAAGTTTTTAAGCAGCTTCATTGAAATAGCCTTCACAAACCATACGGTTCATCCATTTAAATTGTATACTTCAGGGGCACCTGGGTGGCTCAGTCGGTTAAGCATCTGCCTTCAGCTCAGGTCATGATCCCAGAGTCCTGGGATCAAGTCCTGCACCGTGCTCCTTGCTCAGTGGGAGTCTGCTTCTCTCCTGTCTCTTCCTCTGGCTTGTGCTCTCTCTCTCTCTCTTGCTCACTCACCCTCTCTCTCTCTCAAATAAATAAACACATTCTTAAAAAAATAAAGTTTGTAGCTCAATTTTTTTAATGTATATTGATAGATATATGCAACTATCACCACAGTCTCCTATCACCCCCCCAAAAGAAGCCCCTTTTTTTAAAAAAATAGATTTTATTTTTAAGTCATCTCTACACCTGATGTGGAGCTTGAACTTACAACCCTAAGATCAAGAGTCTTATGCTCCCCCAATTGAGCAAGCCAGGCTCCCCAAGAAATCCCTCTATAAATTTCAAAAACTGAGATTCTGAATTCTGGGGTGGGGGGGTGGATTTTGTATTTTAGAATTTGTTTTCACTAATTGGCCAAAGTTGTATTTGTTATGTGGGTGAAAAAATAGATGCTTCCTCCTAAAGTTTTAGTTTTGCTTTTCTGTGTAACTTCCTATCTCTGCAAACATTATCTCAGTTGCGTGCACACCAGTTGCATGTAAAAGGAGAATACCAAGACCTACCCTGTCCAGAACGATATCCCCCGAGCACTTGAAATGTGGCAAAAGTCCAAACTGACATGTGCTGTTAAGTACAAAATAGACACCAGATTTGGAGACTTACATGAAAAGAAAACTGTAAAATATTCATTAATAACTTTTATATTGTTTAATATATTTATATTAAGTAGCAATATATGAATACATTGGATGAGTAAAATGTGTTGACATTAATTTCGCTTGTCTCTTTTTACTTTTAAAAATACGGCTGCTGGAACACTGCAAATAACCTGTGTGTTGGTCTTAACGCTGTTGGACAGCCCTGGTCTGGCTGGCGCAGAGCGTGAAGCTGGCGCCCTCTGCTGGAGATGTTGGGTTTCTACCCCATGTACAATAACGGGGCTTCTAAGTAGCGACCAGATGTCAGACTTAGGCTGTTTTGGGAAAGGATCAGAGAAGGAGAAAGAAAACGAAAACATAGTAAATACCATACCTAAAGATTTGTGCTAGATGTTTTATATACTGTTATCTCGTTTGGACTGGAACTCTTTGGGGCTCTGTTATTCATCTTTAAACTATGAGAAATTGAGAATCAGGTACTAAATGGTAGAATGAGTATTTAAATTCTTGATCCCTATAAGCTGTCCACTAGCAGAGATTGGTCACTGTGGTCTTCCTTTTCATCAGAGGAACTAGCATGGAGAGAGCTCGAACCTGGTGCCAGGTGTTATTCTAAGAACCTAGCGTTTATATCTCATTATTTGATCTACGGAGGTACAGGAAGGTTAAGTAAGTTGGTCAAGGATCCACAGCCAGTAAGGGGCAGACATTGCATGGTACCTTGCTACCTTACCTCCAGGCTCCAGGCAGTGACAGAACTAACCCACTTTGGACGACTGGCCATCAGACCAGCGGGGAGTATGCGTCATCCTCTGCCCCTCCCCGACTCATTCCGCCCCCCTTTCTCTTTCTCTCTCTCTCTCAAAAATAAATAAATAAAGCTTCAAAGGATATGCAGTAACGTACCACTGTCTTCTGCCTACCAATTCCCTCAGGGAGGCTGTTTGTTCTGTATCTGTATCTGTTCAGAGGTTCAAGATACTTGCACGTAAGCATGTATGTATATGTGCTGCCGAAGCGAGCACACGTAAGCATGTATGTAAATACAGTCTTAAAAACACACACACAGGGGCGCCTGGGTGGCTCAGTGGGTTAAGCCGCTGCCTTCGGCTCGGGTCATGATCTCAGGGTCCTGGGATCGAGTCCCACATCGGGCTCTCTGCTCAGCAGGGAGCCTGCTTCCCTCTCTCTCTCTCTGCCTGCCTCTCCATCTACTTGTGATTTCTCTCTGTCAAATAAATAAATAAAATCTTTAAAAAAAAAAACAAAAACACACACACACACATGTTACCACAATGCATAGTGTTCCTTACTTTTTAAAAATTTAATAATCTACCCTGGAGAATCGATATCAGTCTCCAGAGGGTTGATGCTGCTTTTTTTTTTTAAGATTTTATTTATTTATTGTATATATAGAGAGATCACAAGGAGGCAGAGAGGCAGGCAGACAGAGGGGGAAGCAGGCTCCCTGCTGAGCAGAGAGACCAATGCGGGCTCCATCCCAGGACCCTGGGATCATGACCTGATCCCAGATGCTTGACTGACTGAGCCACCCAGGTGCCCCTGCCAAAGCCCTATTCTAACCTTAAACTCTGGGCTACTTTTCAGGGTTGTTGTGAGGACAATGTGTATAAAAGGCTGGCATACAGCAGGTACACCTGTTATATTTATGGTCATAAAACCAGCCCACACCTTACCTTCTGCCAAATTTAGAATCAACTGAATCAAAAATTTCTTAGGAACAGGGTGATTAGAAACGGTATGAGAGATACGAATTAACCATGTAGCTTCCTTGTTTGGGCAGGTCTTCCTGTGCGCAGAGCCAGGTACCAGTGGGTACGCTGCAGTCCTGATGGCAGTTCTGCAAACTGCATTGATGAAAAGGGACCCACGTTCAACCTGCTTCCAGGGGAATCCAAGAGAATCCTTCCTCAGAGGACCGACCCTTCTTCGTAAGTGAACTTTCCCTTATTTTCCTTCCACCCACATCTGTTAAGATCTCGGCTTGGAGATGGGAGCGTTGTCCAGAAGGTCTTTCTTCAGCCTCTTGCTTTGATGGTTTGGTTCTCGCTGCACAGTACGTAATAAAACAGTACTGTGTTTACTGGCATTTGAGATGCACAAGAATGCACGATTCATCTATACTTTTTTAAAAAGATTTTATTTATTTATTTGACAGACAGAGATCACAAGTAGGCAGAGAAGCAGGCAGAGAGAGAGATGGGGAAGCAGGTCCCCTGCCAAGCAGTGAGCCCGATGTGGCTCGATCCCAGGACCCCGGGATCATGATCTGAGCTGAAGGAAGAAGCTATAGCCCACTGAGCCACCCAGGCGCCCCTCATCTATACTTTTGTAAGGTCTTTTTGTGGGGGCAGAAACAGACATTGAGTGCTTTTCACCAGCAAGTACTGGAAACGAGTGAACATTATTTATGTAAGCAGAGCACAGTATCCATTGAAACCCAATCGGAGTCTGTCAACTGAATGGGTAAACAAAACATAGTTTTTCCACAAAGCGGACTATTATTTGGCCCAAAGAGAGAACAAACTACTGATACATGCTATCACATGAATGAGTCCTGAAAACATTACGCAACGTGAAAGAAAGCAGACCCAGAAAGCCACATGTTGTATGATTCTGTCGACATGAAATGTCTGGAATAGGCTAATCTATAAAGGTGGGAGATAGATGAGTGGTCCTGGGGGGCTAGAGGAGAAAGAGGACTAGAGTGGGGTGTACACGTGCGGGATTTTAGAGGGGCGATAAAAATGTACTGAGATTAGATAGTAGTGAAAAAGAAATTAGGGAAAGGAAGAATAAATAGCCATGACTTGTCAGAGAGCAAGCCAGACCTCTTCTTGATCAACTCAAACCTGCTTTAAACTTGCAAAAAAGATCCAACAGGAATTTGTAAGTAACCAAAATGGAATTGTCTTTGCATCAATTATTTCAATGAATATCAAAGCTATATAACACGCAGCAAAACTGTACTACGAAAAGGATTCTTGTAGAAGGCTTATTCCTTAGATTTAAAAGATTAACCGTTGAAAGTCACTCTCCTTGAAGCTGGGTGGATCATCAGGTCCACGCCAGGTAAGACCATCATCTGTCTGCAGGTCCCGGTGAAGGGTCCCGGGGACTCTCTTCATCACTGGCATTCACTGCATGAGAGATGATGTCATTGCCACCCTCAAAATGTCAGTCTGCCATCCTGCTCCTGTGCTGCCGCTTTTAGCCCACAGCATTAAGCCTGAAACTGATTTTATAACATCCTCCTTGGTTTTAACTCAGGGGTTTCCATAGTAATTCATTTAAATCTAAAATGTTAGAGAAGGGTGCCTGGGTGGCTCAGTGGGTTAAAGCCTCTGCCTTCAGCTCAGGTCATGATCCCAGGGTCCTGGGATCGAGTCCCACATCGGGCTCTCTCTGCACCAGGGAGCCTGCTTCCTTCTCTCTCTCTGCTTGCCTCTCTGCCTACATGTAATCTCTGTCAAATAAATAAATTTAAAAAAAAAATCTTTAATAAATAAATAAATAAATAAAATGTTAGAGGAATAACCCAAGTTCTCCAAAACAACTGCTTTGCACCATTTCTTCTCTTCTTAAATCTCTTTGATCCTCCCCTTTCCCCAGCCAGGAAAGCTTCCTTCTTACTCTCACACTCCTGACACTTATGAATGAACCGTTTCTGCTCTTGTATCAATCCTGGGCCCATTTGCCCTCCTGTCCATCTTCCATTTCCCTTCTTGCTCTGTACTGGGTGGGGAGTGAGGGCTCATCCCACTGTCTGCCTTTCTTAGGCTCCCAGGTCTGTGGCTGAGTTTGGCCAATGGAAGGCACAGGAGGGAGATGGGGGAGCATTGGAGGCAGGGGGAGACCAGGATATTTCTTCTCAAGCCCTACCTCTGCCTCATCCATGGCTTCTCTCCTGCCAGATGCTGGGATCAGATAATACCACCTTCTTCCATTGCCCCTCTAGCCCAGAGAGCGAGGTATTTCCTTACTGTCGCCCATCTCGGAGTTTCCTCGCTATCCGCTAGCTGGCTTCACTTCTGTAGGACGTCAGCTCTGCCGTCACTCCTCGGAGCCCAGTATCGTCTTGCTGTCGGTGTGCAGACATTCTCTAGCATCTCTTAGTCAGGTGAACTCTCTTCTTTGACTCTGCATCCCTTCCAGCCATCTGCTCCTCTGCACAGGAAAACTTACCGAAAGGGATGCTTCCTATCTCCCCGCTCCTCTACCCCTTCGGTGTGAACTTCTGTTCCCACCTTCCACTCAGAGTCCTTGCTAAGGTCGAGGTTACTCCTGCTTAACATATCCACTATTTACTCTCTACTCCTCTCCTTACTCAGCTTCTTAATTACCTTCAAAAACAGTTGACCGCCCCTACCCCAACCCTTCTTTCCTCCCTTTGAAATGCGTTCTTCTCTGGGCTTCCATGGCCCCACCTTATCTTGAGTTTTCTTTTGCTTCCCTGATTGTTCTTTCTCCTCTGTTCAGTATTTAATAAGTTGTTGGTGTGGCCCTGACTCTGTCCAAGGCCCTTTCTCGATCTGCAATTTTGTTTAGGTGATCTCATCCTCTTCTGTGGCTTCCACTGTGCGTGTGCATGGGCAGGCGTGCATATGGCGCTACCGATCTGTGTTTCCAGCTCTGATCCCTTTTCCCTGACCTCACAGTGTAACTAACTCGCTGGTCACCCTCTAGTACATTAGTCTATTTCACTTCTCCGCAAGGCATTTAGCACCGCCTCATGTTTTCCTAATTTATTCATTTTTTATTGTCTGTCTTCCCCAACAAGTTCTAAATTTCTGGAGCAGGGACCTCATCTGTCAGTCCCCATTCTTAACTAGGCACTTAGAACAGGGATCGGATGTTCAATATTTACTGAATGCACGCATGAATGAAGCTCTAATCTGTTATAGGGCCTGTGGATTGTTATTTTCATGGAAAACATAACCCATAGACTATAATATTAATTTTTGTCTCAGATGCTTAGTTGCCTTGTTCTACCACTGAGGGGTAACACCATTCCTCTGGTCTTTGGTGCCGAGTGGACTTCTAACCACCAAACTGAGCCCAGCTGAATGAATACACTTACTTTTTGAGAGGAAATTAGTTAATTGGTGGTAAACATAATGTTTAACTATTAGAGAATTTCTTAAGAATGAGTTTTGTTGATATTTTGTGAATTATTAGTTTTGTAGAAATTTTATGTTAGGAAAAATGTCATCTATCTAAGCTAACTTAAACTTGTTTGTCCTTTCTTTAATGGTAGAAAATGGGAAAGGCTGCTTCTTCTTCTTCTTCTTCTTCTTTTTTAAATAAATGACTCCTTAAATTTACCAAGTACAGAATTACTATGCTAGTGGTAAGAAAAGTAGCATTGTTTATTATGAGTCTGCAATGCATAGATGTTGACTGATAAATAGAATGAGTTAAGTACAAGTATAGGCAAACATGTGGAAAGGTCTGCTTTGGTTTTTGTTTCAAAGTGTTGGATAACTGGGAAACTTTTAACTTAATTTGAGCAACCAGCTGGCTGCATTAATTTTCTATCTTAAAAAATTTATTATGATTATATTCCTTAAGTCTCAAACTTTACTTTTTTTTTCTCCCTTTCATTTTTCTCTTACTTCAGAATGACAGGACCCCAGAGCCTCAATTATGTCTTCCCTCTTTTTGAGGACTATTTTATGTTTGGCTCTGGCTCTGGCTCTGGCTCTGGCTCTGGCTCTGGCTCTGGATCAGGATCTGGAAGTGGCTTAATTGAAAGTGAAGAAGAATACCAATCAGTAGATGAAGACAATGCATTTTATTACAAAGTTCGGCCTCTGAAGAAAAATCCACCATCAGACAACTAGGACTTGGTCCAAGATGGACCAGAAGAGAATTTTATTGTGTAAAAGAGTTTCCATCTTGATGTCAAGCAGTGTATTCAATATATTTTATGTATCATAGTTAAATAATTACTTTTGCAACAAAAGGTCTTATGGAAACTAAAACATCTGAAAAAGAAGTTTAGGTTTTATTACCTTTTTTCTCTCGTGAATTCTTAAAGCTTCCTTTATCCTATTGTCCTGGAAAATACCTGTATTTCCTTTGTATCATATTCAACCAACATCATTATGAAATTAACTGGACCATTCTTGTCTATAAAATTGCTTTAAAGAATAAATTATACTTATTTTAAAAGTTCAGTTTGAGAAGCAAGTTGACAAGCAATATTTCATATCTAAGTCTTCAGAAACCTGACTCTGGTTGTGAATTATAGATATGCCTCTTTTCTTATGTGAAACCCAGGTGCAACACATGATGAATTTATAGAGCGGCCGTTTGACAAGTCCAGTGTAAAGTGTATTACTCTAATGTTACCACTGGATGTGTTTGCAGAGCTGGTGGACATTGTTCGTTGAGAAGTATGATTGCTGTTATAATTAGAAATGGAACACCCAACGTAAAGAACAGTATGTTCTCGATAATTCATACTGCTTTACTTTTCTCCCTGGATATCTATGTGTTTTCAAATCTTATCCTATTAAAGCAGAACTATAATTAACATGTTAAGCTGTCTGGGGTCTCTTGTTCTAAACTCAGGAAATAATTATTTTTTTCAGATGTTTCTAGAAGTCTTATCAACAAAGTAATCTGTGAGATTATTTTACAGAGCAAATTTTGGAACTAGAATCCAATCCTATTCACTAGCAAATCAAGCAGACAGTTATGGGAGAACAAGAAGCTTGTTCTTGTCCAAACACTTCCTCTTCTTGAAGGCTTTTCCCATCCTGGTTCCCCTGAGTTCTGAAAAGCTTGTAAGCATCATTTTCATGAATCCTGTTCTGCACGGTCCAGATCTCCTCGTCAGCACTGAGGACTTACCGCAAATCAGTCTCTGCTGAAAAGAGCCGCCTTGTCCAAGGCTCCACCTTTTCCCAGGGCAGCCAGCATCTAATGACTGGTTGGTGGGAACATATGAATGCCAGGCGCTTCCCCTGGACTTCGGGTAACTCAGAAGGGCAATTGTAGATTTGAGCTCCCTGACAGGATTGTCAGCACTTTGTTGGGCCGGCTTTGCAGTGCAGTTTCTTTCTTTGCTTAGTCTTGCTTCCTTCCAGTCTCCTTCCAGGTATCCTGAGAGAGCTCCCTTAGAAACTCTCTGCCTGGCTCCATGGGGAATCCAACCTGTGATAGTTGGTGCCAGGAGGGGTGGAAGGCAGATGCGATAATGGGACTTGGGGGGCACCTGGGTGGCTCAGTTAAGCACCTATGCCCTTGGCGTAGGTCATGATCTTGGGGTCCTGAGATCGAGCCCTGCATTGGGCTCCATGCTCAGTGGGGAGTCTGCTTCTCCCTCTCCCTCTGCCATGCACCCCTCCCCCCATCCACTCCAGCCACCAGCTCGTGTGTGTGCTCTCTCTCTCTCCGATAAATATGGAGCTAGATCCCCTGCTGCCCGGCTGGCAATGAGGACCCCATCCCTGGCCGTAGATGCAGCACAGTCCCAAGACAGGGTTACAATTGTTAACATTTTCAGATGATGGACTGGGTTGGCACACCGGTGTGAGGGAGGGCACCCTGGTGTAGAGTACGAGGCATTGAGAAACAGGAGACAGTAGTAATTATAAAGACAATAGTATTGGATGTCTATTGCTGGAAGCAATGAAGAATTTCAAAAGAGACAATGAAAAATCAAGGATAATGAATTAAAGGCTAACTGTGAAAACAAATGAGATCCCCCCCACCCCCGCAAGTTTTCAGGCAGGCCTCAGAGACCCTGCAGGTTCGGTTCCAGATCACCACCATAGAGTGAATAGTGCAATAAGTGAGTCAAATGAATTTTAGTCTCCCATTCCGTGTAAGAGCTATGTTTCACTATACCATAGTCTATTAAGGATGCTATAGCATTGTGTCTACAAAAACAATGTACGTACCTTAATTTAAAAATAAGTTATGGCTAAAAAATGTTAACCATCCTCTTTCAGTGAATCAAAATCTTTTTGCTAGTGAAGTGTCTTGTCTTTTTTTTTAAAGATTTTATTTATTTATTTGACAGGCAGATCACAAGTAGGCAGAGAGAGAGGAGGAAGCAGGCTCCTGCTGAGCAGAGAGCCCAATGTGGGGCTCGATCCCATGACCCTGAGATCATGACCTGAGCTGAAGGCAGAGGCTTTAAACCACTGAGCCACCCAGGCACCCCTGAAGTGTCTTGTCTTGATGTTGATGTCTGCTGGCTGATCAGGGTGATGGTTGGTCAAGTTTGGGGTGCCTGCAGCAATTTCTTAAAATCAGACAATTTTAGCCACATTGATCGACTCTCCCTTCATGGATGATGTCTCTGTCACATGGGATGCTGTTGGATAGCATTTTGTCCATAGTAGAACTTCTTTCAAAACTGGGATCTGTCCTCTCAAGCCCTGCCTCTGCTCTCACCGTGGATGTGATATTCTAAGTCCTTAGTTGTCATTTCAGCCACCTTCATGGCATCTTCACCAGGACTAGTTCCTGTCCCCAGAAACCACTTTCTCTGCTGATTCAGAGGAAGCAACTCCCCAGCTGTTCAGGTTTGGTCATGAGTTTGTAGCCACAAAGCCCCAGCTCCAGGCTCCCCTTCTAGTTCCAGTTCTAGTTCCGGTTCTAGTTCTGGTTCTGGTTCTAGTTCCGGGTCTAGTTCTAGTTCCAGTTCTCAGTCTAGTTCCAGTTCCAGTTCCAGTCCAATTCCGGTTCTGGTTCTAGTTCCAGTTCTAGTTCTCTTGCTGTTTCCACCACATCTGCAGTTACTACCTCCACCGAAGTCTCCAACCCTTGAAAGTCATCCAGGAAGGTCAGAATTAACCTCTTCCACACCCTTATTCATGTTGTATTTTGACCACTTCCCACGAATCACGAATGTTCTCAATGGCATCTAGAATGGTGAATCCTTTCCAGAAGGTTTTCCATTTACTTTGTGCAGACTCATCAGAGGATCACTATCCATGGCAGCTATAGTCTTCAGAAATATATTTATTTAAATAATAAGACTTTCAAGTCTTGTTCCAGGTCTCCTTGATCCAGTCTATGGGATGGATGCTGTGTGATGCGTGACAATAACATTAACCTCTTTGTACATCTCCATCAGAGCTCTTGGGTGACTTGGTGACATTGTCAATGACCAGTAACATTTTGAAGTCTTTTTTTCTAAGCAAGCAGGTAGTAAACCATGTTGTAAACAGATGTGCTATCATCTAAGCTTTGCCCCATTTATAGATCACAGGCAGAGTAGGTTTAACAGAATTCTTAAGGGCCCTAGGACTTTTGGAATGGTAAATGAGCACTGGCTTCAACTTAAAGCCACCAGCTGCATTAGCCCCTTGCAAGAGAATCAGTCGGTGCTGTGCAGCTTTAAAGCCAGACATTGACTTTGATCTCGCTGTGGAAGTTTAGATGGCATCTTCTGCCAGCAGAAGGCTGTTTTGTTTATTTTTTTAAAAGATTTTATTTATTTATTTGACAGATAAGAGAAATCACAAGTAGACAGAGAGGCAGGCAGAGGGAGAGGGGGAGGCAGGCTTCCTGCTGAGCAGAGAGCCTAATGTGGGTCTCGATCCCAGGACCCTGAGATCATGACTTGAGCCAAAGGCAGAGGCTCAACCCACTGAGCCACAAGATGCTCCGGTTTTATTTATTGAGTGCAGTGGTTTCGTGAACCATCTCGGCTTGATCTTCTGGATAAGTTGCTGCAGCTTTAACATCAGCAGTTGCTACCTCACCTTACACATTTTTTTTTCCTTTGAGAGCGAGAGAGTCTTAAGCAGGCTCCATGCCCAGTGTGTGAGCCCATGCTGGGCTCAATCTCCCGACCCGCGATCATGACCTGAGTTGAAATCAAGAGTGGGACGCTTAACTGACCAAGCCACGCAGGTGCCCTCTCCCCTTGCATTTCTATGTTATGGAGACAGCTTCTTTCCTTAAACCTCAAGAAGCAAACTCTGCTAGCTTCAGACTTTTCTTTTGCAGCTTCCTCCCCTCTCTCAGCCTTCACAGAATTGAAGAGAGTTAGGGCCTTGCTCTGCATTAGGTTTTGGCTTAGGGGAATGATGTGGCTGGTTTGATCTATCCAACCACTCAAACTTTCTCCATATCAGCATAAGGCTATTTTGCTTTCTTATCATTCATGGGTTCAAAAGAGTGCCATTTTTCATTTCCATCAAGAACGTTTCCCTTTCATTCACAACTTGGCTAACTGTTGGGTGCAAGAGGCCTCACTTTCAGCCGATCCAGATTTTCAACCTGCCTTCCTCACTAAGCTTAGTCATTTCTAGCTTTCGATCTAAAGTGAGAGACATGCACCTCTTCCTTTCACTTGAACACTAAGAGACCATTGTAGTGTTATTAACTGGCCTAATTTCAATATTGTTGTGTCTCGGTATAGGGAGGCTGGAGGAGAGAGAGACACACACACGGGGAATTGCCTGATGGGTGGAGCAGTCAGAACACATACAACATTCATTGATTAAATTTGCCATCATTTATATGTGCAATTTATGATACACCAAGACAATGACAATGGTAACATCGAAGATCACTAATCACAGATCACCTTGACAAATACAATAATAATGAAAAAGTTAGAAATGTTGTGAGAATTACCACAATGTGACACAGAAAGTGAGCAGATGCTGGTGAAAAAATGGTGCCAAGAGACGTGTTCAGTGCAGGGACGCCAGAAACCAATCTCTAAAAAACACAATACCTGCGAATCACAAGGACGTGAAGCACCATCAGATGGTTATGCTTGTATTATGAAGCTCTCTTCCATAGTAGAAGGCCCGTGATGTAATATGAAGACTAACGGAGTTCTCCAATGTTAACTTGTCAACCTAGTCAAGTCTGTTATGTCAAGTCAGGGCCCTGATTAGGAAAAAGTGTGCCCTGAGAGAGGACATCTAGGTTGATTCATTCAGATCTTGATGTCCCGGATTCCCTCAAGCCCTCTGAACTTAAGAAGAGGCCCCTTCCTTAAGAACTAATGCTTTCCTCTGACTTGAAAATGATTAAGAGGCGTGTGCCCTTCGACATCACATGGACACTCCCTCAAGGTCTATCCCCATCTTCCCTCCTAGCCCTGAGGTCAATGACTACAGTTACAATAAAAATGAACAGGGAAACATTGGGCCTGCTAAGAAAGAAAGGTAATATACTCTCAAGATTCTGCAGGACCCAGCTGTCATGTATCTCTGCAGCTGAGTATCTGTGGGACTTAATTCTAAGAGCACTAGATTAAGGGATAAAAATAAAATGTAAAGTAGGATCAAGTAGCGTTTACCAACCTAGAAGTACTATTGTGGGATACACGTTTTAACACCCTGGCGAGAACTCCAGGAGAAGGTGTTGATGCATCGCTAAAATGGCTCTCAGAAGCTTGAAGGAAGTGACCACCCTTCTCAAGTGGATTGGAAATGCTACAGCCGCCATGGCAGGCAGTGGAAGAAGGGGTGAAAAGGTTTAAGGAAGTGAGTATGTTAAATGAACAGACCGTAAACCTTCAAAACCCACCAGAGGACTTTGTTCTGCAGGAAGGCCCAAGCAATAAAGATATGCTGGTGAGAACGATATGTCTGAGCTCATTGCTGAGCCACTGGTACGGCACCATTTTTCAAGGAGACCTCTGTGGCAAGTTGACTGTGTCAGGCCCTTTCCATCCTGGAGGGGCCAGGGATTTGTTCTAATAGGAACAGACATGTACTCTAGGTATGGATTTGCCTTTCTTACCCACAGGGCCTTCAACAACACCAGTATCTAAGGGTTATTGATCCTTAGAATGTCTGATCCACAAACATGATTGCATCCAACCAAAGGAGCCACTTCACAGCAAAGACTTCCCAGTGGTACATGACCATGAGATCCACGGGTTCCATCACATCTCCCAGATGCCACCCACACGATGGAATGATAGCTGTTGAAGGTGACAGCCAGGATACCAGCGTTGATATAATACACTGAGGCCGGGATACCAACTTCCAGGATGCAGTACACATGTTAAATCAATAAGCTTTATATTGTGTTGGGTCCATACTATGTAGAATACATGGTTCCAGGAACCAAGAAATGGAAGTAGGATAGGACATAGTTAACATCAAACCCACTGTGGGGAATTTGTGCTTCCTATCCCTGTAACTCCGTGTTCTGCAGATTTAGATGTCATAGTTCCTTAGGGGAAACTTCTTCACCAGGGGACATAATAAGAATCCTACTGAACTTCAAGCTACGGCTGTCAACATTCGGGTACCTTCTGCACCGTTGTTGATCCTAAGAATACCCGTTGGTAAGCTTGCTCTACAACTTTGCTTCTCATAGAACCCAACTCACAGAAATTATTTTTATAGCAATTTACTTTTGGTGACAGTTGTTACGTTATACCTTGATCTTTCCATTACTAAATCTACCTGTGATTATTTAACAGGATATTTGTGAGTTTTTTTGCTCAGTAGGGTGTTACTGTCATGAGACCTATTTTGTGGCTCCCATAACTAGTATAGCAGAAAGGGAAAGGCAAGTGTTAGAAAATATACATATTGCTTTGTGTTTTCTATTTAAGTGTTACACTTTACACATCTGAAGAAAGAATATAGTGTAGGTTGGTTGTTTTTGTTTTTGTTTTTGGTAGTTTCAAGTTTTTAAAAAAATTCCAGCTACTTGGCATGCCTGGGTGGCTCAGTCAGTTAAGCGTCTGACTTTGGCTCAGGCCATGATTGCAGGGACCTGGGAGGGAGTCCTACATTTGGCTCCTTGATCAGCGGGGAGCCTGCTTCTCCCTCTGCTTGCCGCTCCCCCTGCTTCTGTTTTCTCAGTCTCTCTCTGATAAATAAAATAAGTGAAATCTTAAAAAAAAAAGTTATAAATTCCAGTTACTTAACATACAATGTAATATTGGTTTCAGGAACAGCATTCAGTGATTCATCACTTCCATACAACACCCAGTGCTCATCACAACACATGCCCTCCCTCACACCCATCACCCATTTAACCCATCCCCAGGTTGATTTTTATTTTACAAAATGACACTTTTATTGAGAAAAATCTTCAACTTGCCCCAAAGGAAATATAGATTATTTCTATCTTTAGAGAGGTAATTAGACTGCATGAAAAAGTATGAGCTTTAGAACTGCAAAGTCTTGGCTTAAATACTAATTTCAGTCTTTATTAGCTTTAAAAAATTTTTTTTAAATTTATTTGACACAGAGAGAGAGAGAAAGATCATAAGTAGGTAGGCAGGGGCGGAGGGGAAGCAGGCTCCCCGCTGAGCAGAGAGCCCGACGTGGGCCTCCATCCCAGGACCCTAAGACCATGACTGATCCAAAGGCAGAGGCTTAACCCACTGAGCCACCCAGGCGCCCCAGTCTTTATTAGCTTTTTAATCAAGACAAGTTCCTTCTGCTAAGCTTGTCCAGGGAGGACACTGTAGTGAAGGAGTTAACTGTGTGGCCTCTGAGGACAGATTACCTGGATTCACAACTCTGTCACTTACCAGCCAGGCAAGCTTAGATGAATTACTTAACCTCTCTGTACCTCAGTTTCTTCTTTAGAATGAAAATAACGATAGTGCCTACCTTCCAGTGTTATTGAGAAGATTAAATAAATTAATGTATGTGAAGCGTCATTGAGCAAGTGATCAATAAACATGGGTTATTATCATTGTCTATCTTATAGGTTAACAATATTTGCCCATAGGGTTGTGGTAAATATCAAATGAGGCAAGATATGAGATATGATTAGCTCAGCGCCTGGCACATAGTTAGCCCCTAAGACAATTATAATCATGGAAATGTGTGTTACAGCTGCTTCATAAGATTCAAAATTCCATCTATGTGCCAGATAAGATGCGGGGGCTGGAGACACAAAGGGAAACAAAGACATACAAGATAGCCTTTGTCCTTGAGCTTAGAGTCTCACAGAGGTTGAGTGAGAAAGGATATTTTAGTCTTGTCTGGCACAAAGGAAGGTAGACAGGTGGAAGGAAATATTCTCAGGCACATAAGGGTAGCAGGACCCTTGTAGGTTTTTTTCCTCCTAATTCTCACTCTTTTACCTTTTGGGTTCTGTTTATCAGTGATTTGCTAGAATTACGGGGCTTTCTGGAAAGGGAGACCTTAGGGTTCTAATTAGTACTTTTGAGTTATTAATTCCTGGTTACCTTTTCTCAAGTATTACACAATCAACAAGAACCCACAAAGGATCCAGTTAAACAGTTAAGAATACTCATATTTGGGGTGCCTGGGTGGCTCAGTGGGCCTCTGCCTTCGGCTCAGGTCATGATCTCAGGGTCCTGGGATCGAGCCCCACATCAGGCTCTCTGCTCAGCAGGAAGTCTGCTTCCTCCTCTCTCTGTACCTGCCTCTCTGCCTACTTGTGATATCTGTCAAGTAAATAAATAAAACCTTTTAAAAAAAAAGAATACCCAGAGTTAAGAGTTAAGAGTAGTTAAGAGTACTCAAAATGGGGGCCTCGGTGGTTCAGTTGGTTAAGGATCTGACTCTTGATTTCGGCTCAGGTCGTGATCTCAGGGTCATGAGATTGGGCCCCTTGTCGGGCTCTGTGCTCAGTGTGGAGTCTGCTTGAATTCTCTCTCTTCTTCTCTGCCCCAACTTGCCCCATTCTCCAAACAAACAAACAAACAAATAAATAAAATCTGATCAAAAAGAGTACTCACGGGGTACCTGGGTGGCTCAGTGGGTTTAAGCCTTTGCCTTTGGCTGGGGTCATGATCCTGGGGTCCTGTGATCGAGCCCTGCATCAGGCTTTCTGCTCAGAGGGGAGCCTGCTTCCTCCCTCTCTCTCTGCCTGTCTCTTTGCCTACTTGTGATCTCTGTCTGTCAAATAAATAAATAAAATCTTTTTTAAAAAAAGAGTACTCCAATGTAAATGGGGAAACACATAAATAGCTATAATTCACTTTACATTGTAGATATTTTTTCAAGTCTATAATAATTATAAACAAAAAGCTAAGGTAGCAAAGAGAATGATTGATTTTGCAAAAGCTTTTGTCTCCATTCCCCCAGCAAGTAGTCTGTTTCATCATTTGAGTCACTGCTTAAAATATTAATACAATTGATCTTTCAGAACTCTATTTGTCTTCTTGGGTTTATACTAACCCAGGGTTTCTCAGCTTCAGCATTATTGACATTTCGGACAGGATGCTTCTTTGTTGTAGGGGGCTGCCCTGTGCTTGTAAGAGGTTTAGCAGCATTTCTGATCTCAGTAGCTCTCCTAGAGACCAGACAATCAAAAATGTCTCCAGATATTGGCAAATGCCGTTAGAGAGAAATACCCGCTCTTCTTGATATCCACTGCACTAAATCAGTGATTATTTTTGGACTTAAGTCTTATCAGTTATGTTTCCAGCTTATAATGGTATAGCATGATTTATCATTTATTATTGGTCCATAGAAACTTGGAACTTATCTATCACCATCATGTTGCTAGTTGATATGTGATTTGTTACAGGGGAAATTATTTCAGTGATTTAAGGACAAATCTACATTTTAAATGTTTATATGTTGATTTCTGGATGTTTTATGTCTTTATCTTTGCAAGAACAAAATGCTAATAAAATGACGTGTTCGGAGAATACGAAAGAGCTCTTGGGAATTAAAAATAAAATAGTATCTTTTAATGATGTATTGCTGTTAATAAATTACCTCAAAACTTATTGGTTTAAGGGGTACCTGGGTGGCCCAGTTGTTAGGCATCTGCCTTTGCTCAGGTCGTGATCCCGGGGCCCTGGGATCGAGCCCCACATTGGGCTCCCCGCTCAGCAGGAAGCCTGCTTCTCCCTCTCCCACTCTCCCTGCTTGTGTTCCCTCTTTCTCTGTCTCTCACTCTGTCAAATAAATAAATAAGATCTTTAAAAAAACCATATTGGTTTAAAATAACAACAAACTTCAATTATTTCATAGTTTTTGTGGATTAGAAATCTCGGAGTGGATTACCTAGGTGGTTCTGGTCTAAACTGCAAGGTGGGATTCTTCTCATAAGATTGCAGTTAGGATGTTAGCTTGGGTGACAGTCCTCTGAAGACTTGGCTGGAGTGGAGGACCAGCTTTCCAAGACAGTTCACTCATAGGCCTGAAAAGGTAGTACTAGCTGTCCACAGGAGTCCACAGTCCCTCACTCTGTGGACTTCCCCACTGGAAGTCCACATGACATGACATGGCTGCTGACTTTTCTCAGAGTGAATGATCCAAGAGAGAACAAGTCAGAGCAACTCTGCAAGTCACATACTACTACTTCCACCTTGTTTGTGTTGGGCATACAGAACGACCTTGAAGAATCTGAGAAGGGACTACATAGAGGTCAGGAACTTTGGGGCCATCTTGGAAGTTCGCTACCCTAACACAGAAGCAAAAAAATTTTAAGTGTTGAAACATAAAATTGGGAGAAATCCCCTAGAAAAGAGAACAACAACAACAAAACCAGAAAGGTGGAAAATAGGAAAGAAAACGTATGAGACAGCAGGAGCTGAAGGTGGAGGGACGCAGAAGGAGTGGAAGAGGGAGAAGCAGACTCCCCGCTGAGCAGGGACTCCCCCCCCCCCACATAGGGCTTGATCCCATGAATCTGGGATCATGACTTGAGTCAAAGGCAGACCCTTAACTGACTGAGCCAACCCAGATGCCCCAGTCTTTATTTTTTCTTTTCTTTCTTCCTCTTTTTTTTTTAAAAAGATTTTATTTATTTATTGGGCAGAGAGAAACACAGCAAGACAGGGAACACAAGCAGTAGGAGAGAGAGAGGGAGAGGCAGGCTCCCTGCTGAGCAAGAAGCCCAATGTGGGGCTCGATCCCAGGACTCTGGGATCATGACCTGAGCTGAAGGCAGACACTTAACCAACTGAGCCACCCAGCCACCTTGCAAAGGAATACTTCTTAGGAGTTCCTGGGTGGCTCAGTCAGTTAAGCAACCAACTCTTGATTTTGGCCCAGGTCATGATGTCAGAGTTGTGAGATCAAGTCCCAGGTCAGGCTCCACACTCAGCATAGAGTCTGCTTGAAATTTTCTCTCTTCCTCTGCTTCTGCCCCTCTCCCTAACTATGCTCGCTCTCTCTCTCAAAATAAATAAAATATTTTTTAAAGAGTACTTATTGCATGATTCCATTGCTGTGACATTACAAAACACTCGACGTTAACCAATATTGAAAAAAATCAAAATACTGTTTGCTTCCTGGAGATGCAATGGGCTGAGAGGATATAAAAAGTTTTCTGGGCTTGATGGCAGCATTCTATACCTTGATAGAGGTGTAGGTTAAACAAATGTTTGCATTTGTCAAAACTGATCAGACTGTATACTTAAGACTTGCACATTTCACTGTATATAAATCATATCTCAATAAAAAAGAAAAGGGAACAGTGAGATAAAACATTAAGTATGAATACATAAAGAAAAGAACTATAGGGACGCCTGGGTGGCTCAGTTGGTTAAGCGGCTGCCTTCGGCTCAGGTCGTGATCCCAGCATCTCGGGATCGAGTCCCACATTGGGCTCCTTGCTCGGCAGGGAGCCTGCTTCTCCCTCTGCCTCTGCCTGCCTCTCTGTCTGCCTGTGTTCACTCACTCTCTCTCCCTCTATCCCTGACAAATAAATAAATAAAATCTTTATTAAAAAAAAAAGAAAAGAACTATATATTTTGAGAGAAACACTTGTCATTGACAATGGCAACTCAAAAAAGGACAAAAAGAGTATTTAGCATGATTACAGCTGTACTGGCTGAAGTTAAGGAGAATATATCTATATATTTTACATGTATTTCCTACTACCTATAGATCCTATAAATACATTTACATGTATATTCTAAATGGAATTTAGAATAGAATTCTGGATAGAACATATATCTATATTCTAAGTTGAGAAAAAGGTGTTTTTTATACTTAGCATAATTTAAATTAGATTTTAATTTTTTCATTCTTTTGGTGTATTTATACTTGATTCTCTTAGTTTTGGCTGTCAACTCTGCAAATAGTTGCTGCTTTACATTGTCACAGTTATTAACATGACTTTTTAGTCTTCATAAATTTCAATAAAGTACTATTTTTCTCCTAAGTGGTTCCTGGTAGGTATATAAAACTCAAATTATCGTCTTACTGAATACTTTTTTTTACCTAAACCTGGTACTTTTGTTTATGAAAGCCAATGCTTGTAAGTTAATTACATTCCCCCCCCTTTTTTTCTTGCAAAGGACAAATTTAGTGACGTCGCGGTCCTTGCCTAGCAAAACACTTCACTTCTTACTGTCTAGCTTTAACATCCTGGCTTGCCAAATAGATAGGGAGTTAGATGAATAAATAAAAAACATGCTCAACAGTTCTGTTGCTCCTTGCATTAATTCCAATAGCACAGTTACTGGGTTTTGATGAGTAGAAAAAGTCATTAGTATAAACTGGCCACTATTGTGACCTACTTTGCCAGCTTTTTTTTTTTTTTTTTGGCCAGCTCTTAGCTATACTTGACCTCACCGGTATTTCTTTGCTGCTGCTACTTTTCTTTCATTTATTCTCTTTGATGTGTTGATATTTAGGCTCCCAGACAAAAGTAGGTAGGAACCAGAATAGCAGTCAAGATAACCGGCAAATTTAAGTTAAAAAAAGTCATTTTCCTCTTTCATTAAAGATTTTTTTAAAAATTTAACAGAAAGAGAGGGGGATCACAAGTAGGCAGAGAGGCAGGAGTGAGAGAGGAGGGAAGCAGTCTCCTCACTGAGCAAAGAGCCAGATGCGGAGCTCAATCCCAGGGAAATCATGACCAGAGCCAAAGGCCGAGGCTTAACCCACTGAGCCACCCAGGAACCCCTTCCTCTTTCATGAATAATGTCTTATTTCATGAAAACTTGCATTGCTATAATGATCTTCTTCTCACAGCTCAAATGACAATACCAGTGTCAGTACAGTTATGAATAACATGCTAATTAATATCTAATACGGCTTTAAAATAGCTTTTAGAAATTTAGAAATCACTGGACCCCATCCAGATTCTATCTCACTTATTAAATGTACTTGACTATACTGTTATCTACTAATATCAAGTAGGGAGTCTAGAAGTTAAAAAGAACTGGAGTGGGAGTCAAGACATCAGGTGTTCTCCATTACTCAGTTGTATAGTCTTTTGATCCTAGTAAAAGAGTTGGACTAGTCAGTCTCCAAGTAGATTACAGCTCTAATTAAAAATTAAGTCAGGGGCGCCTGGGTGGCTCAGTCAGGTAAGTGTTTGCCTTCAGCTCGGGTTATGATCCAGAGGGCCTGGGATGGAGTCCTGTGTTGGGTTCCCAGCTCAGCAGAGAGCCTGTTTCTCCCTCTGTCTACTGCTCTCTGTCAAACAAAATAAATAAAATCTTTTAAAAAAATTGAAAACATTAAGTCAAAATATTTATTGTGGATTTAGTGGATTTTAGATATTGCTGTTGGTCAGAGGTATGGGGTGAATCTGTAGCTATTGGTTCCTTTCCTAAATCTGGTAGGGAAGAGAGACTATTGGAAGGGAGTAAGTAGAGTCCTCTGGTGGAATGAAGATGGAAGGAGACTGTTCTCCTCAGAGCTGTGAGAGTACACGGGCTAAATCGCAAAATGCTGCTTTAAAATTCCGACCCTACAATCCTCCCTGGATCTGGAGAGGAGAGCAAAATCTATAGATCTTACTATACTGTACTGTTCTCTAACTGTTTTTCACCCTGTATTACTGTCCCTATCATTCATTCACTAGGCTTCAGCTACACTGTCTTGCCATTCCTGGAAAGAACTAAGATTTTTTTCTAGCTCAGGACCTTAGCACCCCCTGTTCTGCCTGGGATGGACCTCTTCCTTCAGTTCTCCTAGTAGGTGACTCCTCCTTTCAGATTTCAGTTTAAATGTCACTTTCCTACCACCCTATCTAAAAATAGCTCTTTTCTACTCATGTCACTATGTTTATTTCTTCTTAGTGGTTTCTTCTAATTGAAAATATTATATTTAATTACTTGCTTATTGACCATTTCCTACACTACAATATAAGCTCCTTGGGGATAAGAACAACTTCCTCCGCCTCCTCTCTCTTTTTCCTCCTCTTCCTCTTCTTCCTCCTCCTCTTCCTCTTCTTCCTCCTCCTCTTCCTCTTCTTCTTTTCTAATTGACGTTATCTCCACAGCCTAAAACAACATCTGCCATTTAGTGAGAACTCATTAAGTATATGCTTAATGAACAAAAATTTGGATCCCTGTTTGGATCCTAGAAGCCAAATATCAGCTCCAGGAAATACTCTCAGTTATTGGATATCTACCAATATATATCTCTATATAGACATACCACCTGGAAGGGGAAAACATAAAAACACATTCCTTCTCCTTAGATATATCCTTGCTTTCTTTGCAGCCGTAGACTAAAAGTTTCATTTGTTTTCGTTTCATTTCACTTTATATCTTAATGCTGATTTGAACATCAACAATAACAGAAATGAAATTTTTTTTAAAGATTTTATGTATTTGACAGAGAGAGAGAGAGAAAGCACAATCAGGGATTGTGGCAGAATGAGAAGGAAAGGGAGAGGGAGAAGGGTCTCCGCTGAGCAGGGAGCCCAATATAGGGCTCAATCTCAGGACCCTGGGATCACTACCTGAGCTGAAGGCAGACACTTAACCAACTGAGCCACCCAGGTGCCCCCTGAGAAGAACTTTAAAAAATGTATAAAGATGTTGTCCCATTCCACTAACTAGGAATTCTATAGGTACACAAAGGAACACATTTAATCAGTGTGGGGCCAACCCACAGACCATGGTATTTACAGAAATTTCTGCTTTATGAACTTGGTTTAGGATTTTTGCAGCTAAGTATTTAATGAAGGATATTGATATGCAGTTTTCTTTCCTGTAATGTCCTTGTCAGATTTTGGTAGCAGGGTTGTGATGGCTCAGAAAAGGAGTTGGCAAGTGTTCTCTCCTCCTATATTCTCTTAGAAAGTTTGTGTAGATAGCTTGGTATATTATTTCTTCCTTACATTTTGGTAGAGCCCACAAGTGAATTCTGTAGCCTAGAGTTTTGGGGTGGGAAGATTTAAAATTTTCTCTTTAATCTCACTGATGGAAGACTGTTCAAATTTTGTATATCCTCTTTTGTTTATTTCAGAATATTTATTTTTATTTAAATTAAATTGATTTATCCAGAATATTTTTTTTAAAGATCCATTTATTTGAGGGTGCCTGGGTGGCTCAGTTGGTTAAGCAACTGCCTTCAGCTCAGGTCACGATCCCGGAGTCCCAGAATCGAGTCCCACATGGGGCTCCCATCTCCATGGGGAGTCTTCTTCTCCCTCTGACCTTCTCACCTCTCATGCTCTCTCTCACTCTCAAATTAAAAAAAAATTACAAAAAAAGATCCATTTATTTGAGAGAAAGAGAATGCACTCAAGTGGGGGAGGGGCAGAGGAGAGACTCTTCAAGCAGACTCCCTGCTCAGTGTGGGGGCCCTATGTGGGGATCGATCTCACAACCCATGAGGTCACTTCCTGAGCTGAAGGCAGACACTTAACCAACTGACCCACCCAGGCGCCCTTCAGAAAGTTGTTTTAATGGAACGTGTCCATTTCCCCTAACTTACCAAACTTATTGGCATAAAAGTTGTTCATGTATTTTTCTCTATTATCCCTTTGATGTCTGTAGGATTTGAAGTGATGTCTTCTTTTCCATTCTTAATACTGTTAATTTACATTTTGTCATATTTTCTTGATTAGTATTGCCAGGGGGCTTATCAACATTATGAATCTTTTCAAAGAACCAACAATTTCATTCCCTGATCTTCTCTATTGCTTGCCTATTTCTATTCCAATGACTTCTGTTCTTTGTCTTCCTTCTTTCTGCTCTGAGTTTAATTTTTTTTCATTGTGGTAAAGAACACATAAAATTTATCATCTTAACCATTTTTAAGTGTACAGTTTGTTAGTGGTTAAGTATATTCATATCGCTGTGAAAAAGATCTCCAGAACATTTCCATCTGGCAAATCTGAAACTCCATATTCATTAAATAGTAACTCTTCTTTCCCCCTTCCTCCAGGTTCTGGTAACTATCATTCTATTATGTGTCTATGAATTGGACTTAGATACCTCATAAAGTGGAATCATATGATCATTCTTTTTGTGACTGGCCTATTTCACTTAGCACAGCATCCTCTAGGTTCATTTATGTTGTAGTGTGTGACAGGATTTCCTTTCTTTTGAAGATGGATTAATGATATTCCGTTTATCTATCCATGGACATTCGGGTTCGTTCTACCTCTTGGCTATTATGAATGAATATGAGTGTTCGTATGTGCTATGAGCATGAATATGCAAGTATTTCTGAGACTCTACTTTCAATTCTTTGGGGGTATAGAGCCGGAAGTGAGATTTTTGGGTGATGACAGTTCTTTTTTTTTTTTTTTAAAGATTTTATTTATTTATTTGACAGAGATCACAAGTAGGAAGAGAGGCAGGCAGAGAGAGAGAGAGAAGAGGAAGCAGGCTCCCTGCAGAGCAGAGAGCCCGATGTAGGGCTCGATCCCAGGACCCTGGGATCATGACCGGAGCCGAAGGCAGAGGCTTTAATCCACTGAGCCACCTAGGTGCCCCTGGGTGATGACATTCTATTCTCAATTTTTTGAAGAACCTCCACACTGTTTTCCATAAGGGGCTCACCATTTTACAGTCCCACCAACAGTGCTCAAAGGTTCCAATTTCCCCATGTTCATACGCATACTTGTTATTTTTGCTTTTGATAGTAACCATCTTAATAGGTGTGAGGTGCTGCCTTATGGTTTTGATTTGCATTTATCTGAATGTTGAGTATCTTTTCATATGCTTATTGGATATTTGTATAACATCTTTGGAGAAATGTTTGAGGTCTTTGCTCACTGTTTAACTGGGTTATTTGTTTTTTGTTATTGAGTTGTGGTCATTCATTTATTCTAGATGTGAAGAATGTATGTTAAGTTGTAGGAGTAACATGTATTCTGGATATCTTGTCAGATATAGGATTTGCAAATATTTTCTCCTATTCCATAGGTTTCCCTTCCACTCTGTTGTGTCCTTTGAAGCACTAAACGTTTTTAAGTTTGATTCAGTTCCATTTGTCTTTCTTTGCTTTTGTTGCCTGTGCTATGCCTGTCATTTTTCTTGAAATTATGGTCGAGTCCAAAGAAGATTTTCCCCTACGTTTTCTCCTACCAGTTTTATAGCTTTAGGTCTTAAACCCACTTTGAGTGAATTTTTGTACACAGTGTAAGATAAGCTTCCAACTCCATTCTTTTGAGAGTGGATATCTAGTTTTCCCAACATCATTTGTTAAACTGACCTTTCCCCCTTGATTTGTCATGACACCTTTGTTGAAGATAATGTAACTACTCACATGAGGGCTTTTACTGTTTTTTAAATTATTTTAGAGAAGTTTTAAGTTCACAGCAAAGCTGAGTGGGAAGTACAGTTCCCACATACACCCTGCTCCCCTCCACATGCTAGTATGATTTTATTTCCTGATGTGAACTTACACTGCTGATTTAAAAACTCTTTTTAAATACATGCATTTAAAGCCACAGCTCTCCCTATAAATACTTCAGCTGTATCACATAAATTCTATTATAATTTTCTTTTAGTTCAAACTATTTTTAAGTTTCCACTGCCTTCTTTGACATAGAGGTTTAGAATTATGTTGCTTGGTTACCATATATTTGCGGATTTTCTCTTTTTGTTATCTCTAGTTGAATTTTAGTGTGGTTAGAGACCATGCTCTAATTTCAAGCCTTTTACAATTTTATACTTGCTTTATGGCCCTGCCTCACAAACTTGATTTTGTTTTGTTATGATGGGACACTGATGGTGCGTTCAGATGATCATTTTTCTGCTTTGGTCACGTATACACTGCGGTGATTCAACCTGCTTTTAAAAAACTAAAACAGCATCCCATTCATCCGGAGGGCCTGCCTCTAGGCTTAGACCACAGTGTCTGGATGCGGTCAAAGCCAGAGTACTGGCTAGCTGCACCGCCTGTTTTACGAAGCTCCCCAACCCCCTCACGTACTGGCAAGACAGCACAGCTTAGGTGGCTAGGTCGCAAACTATCCGTGTACTTTACAAAACAACAGATGTACCGCTCTCAAGTTTTTCCCACTGGCCGGCTCTTCAGGGTATGCTACAAAGCTAACTAGTTCTCAAAACCCAGCCGCTCCCAGTGGGAGAGGGAGCCGGGTCTTGTTCCAGAAAGATACAAGAAGAATGCCCCCTCCGTGGATAAGAGAATTTGTACCTTGCAAGGCCTAAGGAAGCAGCGCCTCGGGTGACAGCTCCCCTTTGCCTTGGCGGCCCCGTAACCCACCCGATTAGAGCGCCTGGCAGAACAATCCCTCCTTCTTTCTCCCTTTTCAGTTACTCAAACTTCCTAAAGGGGAATTGGGCGTGGCAAAGAAGCCCGTCAGCGAACCGCCCCCCACGTGACCGAAGATAGGGCGAGGAAGCCCAGAGGAGCCTGCGTCCACGCAGGCCCCTCCCACTTTACGGCATCTCGGTGGCCCCGCCACCCAGCCCCAGGGTGGAGCACGAGGCCCCGCCTCCAAGCTGCCTCTCTTCGAGGGCCAGGCTGGCCAGTGGGGCGGGGCAAGAGGCCGGGAGGGGACTGGAGCAGAGGGAGGAGAGGAGAGGAAGGGAGGGGTCACGTGCGGCCAGCGGCTCGAGGTCACGTGACGGGCGCTTGGGCGGAGGGAATCTGGACTGGGAGTTCTGAGGGAAGCGGAGTGAAGTGGTGGGGACGCGGCGGCCGCGCTGACAATGGTAAGTGCGCGGCAGACCGCGCGCTCTACTCCGGCTCTGGCCTCAGAGCGCGCGGCGGGACGGCCAACGGCGGGCCCCGTGTCGCGGGTGGGGCGGAGGGCAACGGCAGGAGGCGGGCAGCGAGCAGGGCGGGGAGCCGGGTTAGGCCTGTCTCGTCGCCGCGGGATCGTGGAAGGGCCGGCGGCGACGCCGCCTCTTCCCGGTCTCGCAGAGGCCCGAGCACCTGCGGGCGGCGGCGCGCTCTCCTGGCCATGTCGGAGGCTCTGCCCGCCTTCCTCGACCGGCTGTGGGGGCCCTGGCTGAGTCCTCGGACCCCGCCTGTGCGGGGGCTCAGCGCCGCCTCCCCTTCCAAGGTAGCCAAGTCCCTCCACTCCTTCCGGACAGCCTCGCTTCCCTTCAGGTGGAGTGACCCGGCAGTCCCCCAGTTCCGGGCTGGGGTGAGGGGGAGGGACTGGGGTCACTCTTCCAGTGGTCACGAGATTGATAAACTCCGGGGTTTTGTTTTGGTTTTATCTCGATGTGACATTCGGCGATATCTTGACCCCCAGTTCAGCCTTGATGTTGACACTTGTAGAATGGGAGAGAGAAGGAAAAGGACACTGAAGTGGGGACGTTTTTAATTCAGAAGACTGGTTTTATGCCTGCTAGTTTAAGCTCTGGCGGTCATTTCCTTCCCCAAGCCATTTTCTGGAAACTTAACGCTTTGGGATGTTGAAATGGCCTAGGGAACAGAGGAGGGAGGAAAGTCAAGAATACTTTCACCAGTTAGTGGGAAGCTCAGGCGTGGGCACGATGCGTTTAACTGTGTGTGTGTTGGCCATCTCCTCTAGATTGGGTCTCATTTGGCTCACTTTGGGTATTCATTTCATTTAGCAAGCATATGTTGAGCGCCTACTGTGTGCTCGCCTGATACTATCAGCTTTCCCAGAACTCACTGGTTCAGGAAACTGCTTGAGACTTTTGGCTGAAGACGAAGCTAGGTGTATTTTTAAAAAGAAAAAAAAAAAGTTGTTTTGAATAAAAACATTTTAAACTCAAGTTGATTTGATTAAAATCAGAAGAGTGAAGACAGGCATATTCATTCTTAGACTTGGGACCTTTTTTTTCACGCAACAGATCATTATTTAGGCGTACCCAAGGGCCACTAGCAAAAGTGAAACAGCCCTTGCTCTCTCTTGTAGCTTACAGTCTAGAGGGAGGTAAACATCTCTTTGTATAATTATTTGTTTAACGTGGAAATAACAGTTGTGATAAATTTAACAAGGAAGTATTTGAAGACCTTGCCTAGTCAGGGAGTTAGGAAGTATTCTTTCATTGAATATACTTTGCCAAGAAGACTTAAGTCTTTTGCTTATTTTAAAAATTATTACTTTTAATAGGCTTTTGAATTAGTGTAAGAGCAATTTATTTTCAACTTACTGGTCAAACATAAACTAAATTGTAAAGCTTTAGAACACTTAACTGGGCATAAATGTAATCCGTGCATGAAAATTTGCTGTTTCATTGCTTGTGTAAATTTTGAGAGTCTCTCTTTCCACTCACCTTGAGTTGCACTTCTTTACATCACTTGGAATGAGTGAAGTTTCTTCAGTGAGCGCTAGAAAGTTTGTTGGCTTTTAACATATCCACATGCAGTTTTGCTGGATGGTAATGCTCACTATGGGTTTATGAATTATATGAAAAATCTTAAATTAACCTAAAGGTGATAGGAGGGTTAGGCCACAAGTAGAAAACTGTAAAAACAATGGTATAATCTTTTAATAGTCATATGTATTGGAGTCTAGTTACTTAAAGGCTACCTGAGTTTTGACTTATATATACTTGTCTAATACTGTCTAATACTGTCCTGAAAATCTCATATTCTGAATGCTCACTTGAAGATATCTTCACCAGAACTGAGTAGCCTTTCGCTTTAAAATGTCTCATCTGTAATTGCAGCAAAAGTCTCTGTTAATGTATTCTAACCTTCTTTACAGTTTTCATTCCCTTTCCACTGTTGGGAGTCTTCACCATCCTGCCAATTATGTATTTTGTTTCCTCTTTACGTATCAGGAGAACTATCATAATTTGTGAGGAGTTTTAAAACTTTTAATTTCATGAATTTTCCTTTGAAAAGACAGAAGATGCACATCTTGCAATAAAGACTTTAAAAGCAAGACTTTGGGTAGAAAATAATTCTCTTTCAACTTCTTTTAGAAGGAAAACAGAAAATACAAACTTTTTTTCTCAGTTTTTTTTCTCTTTGTTGCCTGCTTGTTAAATGTAAGACATCGATACTTTTCTGGAGGCTTTCAATAAGACTTTAATTTTTGATGTGTCCTAGCGTGGAAAACTGGATTTTATCCTGGTGCTAAAGTTTCTGTTAACCTTGTTAAGGTACTATAGCTTTTTACTCAGCCTATTATGCATGTGCTGTAACTAGGCTTTTAAAAATACCTTCTGCTCTCTCCCCATATTAGTGTTTTGACCGTGTTGAAAAGTAAGTCTGCTTTTTAAATTTTTAGTTACGAAATACTCTTCTGCATACAGAAAGTAATAGAAGATACCACATAGCTTTCTCAGATTTTTAATGCCTAGTAATTTTTCATTTTTATCTTTGGTGTCAAAATGAGACTGTTTAATTATAATTATGTTATTGGTTAATTGTGAAGTTTGATAAGACTTCAGTCTTTTTACACTACTTTATTTAGTGGAAATTTTGATTTCATTATTTTTGATTAATTGATCTTTTAATATCAGCTTTCAAATCCCAAGTTCAGTTCTTTTTTTTTTTTTTTTCCAAGTTCAGTTCTGTGTGTTAAATATCCATATGTGGAAAAAGTTACCATAACAATTCTTTTTATCCGTAAAATAATTTTTATAGTTTTCAAATTTCATTTTTCCCAGAAGCAGCTCTGGGATGTATTAAGGGGAATGAGAAAATTAAAATTTTTTTTTCTGCTGCGATTTATATCTTAAATGAGGCTCTTATCTTCTACCCTTTCAGAATTGCTCTTCCCATAGCAGCTTCCCCCCACCCTGGCTGGCTCTATAGTTTGCACGTATTAGAGAATTAGTAAATAACAGCAGCCTGCTTTTGAGCTGCTATACATTCTCTTATCTGTAGCCCTTAGGAAAAAATAACACCATTTAAGCAAGTTTTGAGTATAAAACTTGTAGTATGAAAGCTAACTGAAAAGGGGCATTGCATGTGACCTATCATTGATGTTTTTCATTCTAAGTTCAGAATACTTTTCTGATTAAAATTAATTTTTTGGTTAAAATTGACTTTGTTATTTGTAAAGTTGCCAGGAAGGATTAAAACGTTGAAAGGAAAAAATGCTGTTTGTGTCTTTGTAGTATGTCAGAAGTATAAATCTGCCAATTCTTTGAGTTGATTTCTTGAAATTATAATCTTTTTGTTTATATAGGATTAATAATAACAAAAAAGCAAGCTCAGAATTTAGGAAAGCATTGTCTCCTTTGATCATAGTATCGCCCTGTGACCTGCAGAGTTTTGAGAGGATCATTAGCTTGCTTGCTGTTACTCTGCCACCTGAGGACAGAACTGAGGCTTGGGGAAAGTTCTTTGCTCTAGACGTAGGTACTGCACCAAAGCTAACTTCCTTTGGGGGAACTCCCATCTTTCCAGATACTCTGGGTTTAATTCATTTCTTTTGTGTATCCATTTATTTTTTATTATCAGGAGAGTATGTATTTTATTCAATATTAACACTCAGTAGGTATTTGAATGCTTTCTACTAAATGCCACACACTACTCCTAGCTACTATGTCTTCAGTGGTGAGCAAAGGATAAAGTGTCTGTCCTCCTGGAGTTCAGTCAGGGATTCAGGTATTAAATAAGCACACACTATAACAGATGATGAAGTAATAAAACTACATGGTGTTGTGAGGCCTAAATTTGGAGACTCTAGTTTCAATTTAGGAACGTATGGGAGGCCTCTTTATGGAAATGAGTCAGACTGAGATTCAGAGGCTGAGTTAGTTAGGTTAAGGATACTTGGTCTAGGACAAGAAGGAACCTGGCAGATTTGATGAACTTGAATAATTTGAGGCTGGTGTGACTGGAGAGATGATAGACCAGATATGTGCAGGCCATGTCAGGGAATACAGTGTGTGTGTGTGTGTGTGTGTGCGCGCACGTGCGCGCACATGCACTTGTGCACTCACGTGTGCATATATTTAAAATAACATTTCATTGAAGTACACAAGAGTGCACAGATAAGTGTACAGAAGAATAAGTGCATAAAGTGATCAAACCTGTGTGTGAAGTGCTCATATAAAAGCAAACAGCGTAATTAGCACCCCAGAAACTACCTTTATGCTCTCTTCTAACCACTTCCTGACTTCTGATGTTATAGTGTGCGCTACATGTTTTTGACTTTTTAATAAATGTAATTCTATAGTATGTGTGAAAGTTATTATTGTGTATAGTTGTGTCTCATCCCTTTGCCTACTGTATGAATATAGAATAAAATTTATGTATCCATTCTCTTGTTGATGGATATTTGGATTGTTTCCTATTTGGGGCTTTATGAACCAAGATATTATTAACAATTTTATATTTGTTTCCTGGTTCATGTATGTAAGAGTTTCTCTTTAGGGTATCTATCTAGGGTATATATCTATTCTGGGTCGTGGGATATGTATATCTTAACCAGGTAATACCAACAATTTTTTTTAAATATTTTATTTATTTAACAGACAGAGATCAGAAGTAGGGAGAGAGGCAGGCAGAGAGAGGGGGAGGCAGGCTCCCTGCTGAGCAAAGAGTCTGATGCAGGGCTCCATCCCAGGACCCTGAGATCATGACCTGAGCCGAAGGTAGAGGCTTTAACCCACTGAGTCACCCAGGTGCCCCAAATACCAACTATTTTCTAAAGTAGTTCCAATTTATACTCTTACCAGCCCACTGAAGGATTTTAAACAGAAAATTATGAGATTTATGTTTTTAAGAGATGATTGTGGTTGTGTAGGGCAGACTAAGAAGGGATGTAGGATGACAACATAGAGGATGGTTGGTATAAATTAAAAAAGAAAATACTAGGGGCACCTGGGTAGCTCAGTGGGTTAAGCCTCTGCCTTCCGCTCAGGTCATGGTCTTAGGGTCCTAGGATCGAGCCCCGCATGGGGCGCTCTGCTCAGCAGGGAGCCTGCTTCCTCCCCACCCCCTGCCTTCTTGTGATCTCTGTCAAATAAATAAATAAATAAATAAATCTTTAAAAATAAAAAGACTAGAATACCAGCTTTCTTTAGTAACAAAAATGATCCCAAACTGTATCTGATATTGGAATTACTAATGGAGTCCATATTATTATCAACTAATGTGTTTTGGCATTCATAAGCAGTTGATTTTTGTCTTTATATTTCTGTCATATTAGGATTTCCATAACAAGGCTTACACATTTTCTTTGGAAAAATTCACAGAAATTTAGTCTTCTCCATTAGAGCCAGTTTTATTTCAAGGGTTTTTACAATGTAACACATCCTGGTCAGACCTATATAGCAGTGCATTTTATAGTAAATAGTACATTATAATAATTCATTTGGATTTGTATGAGTACTGCATAATTTGGGTTGTATGAGTGCTGCATATGAAATAACAGCATAGAAGTATAACTAGAGATAACTTTTCAAGTCCAAATGTTAAGAATTAATTTTTTAGATTTCTGGTATAGTAGTAATTGATTATTTATAGTGGTTACCTGTGGAAATGATTGAAATTATAGCATGTTTAAATTTTAGTTTTCTTTTTGTCTTTTAAAAAACCGTGGTAGGGGCGCCTGGGTGGCTCAGTGGGTTAAGCCGCTGCCTTCGGCTCAGGTCATGATCTCAGGGTCCTGGGATCGAGCCCTGCATCGGGCTCTCTGCTCAGCAGAGAGCCTGCTTCCCTTCCTCTCTCTCTCTGCCTGCCTCTCCATCTACTTGTGATTTCTCTCTGTCAAATAAATAAATAAAATCTTTAAAAAAAAAAATAATAAAAAAAAAGTATTTATAAAAAACCGTGGTAAAAAACATGCAATATGAATTTGTTCTCTTAACATATTTTAATGTACAATACAGTATTAGCTGTATATACATTGTTATACTAAATTTGTTTAGTTTTGAGGTTGAATTTGATGTAAGTTCTTACTTCCATGTTGAACTTACAGATTCGCATTCTATTTAACTGTAGGTAAGAGATACTTAGATTTGTATTATAAAATGTAGTGACTGACAAAACATAATTATGAGCGTTTTCCTTTTATATTTCCTTTTATTTTCCTTTTTTATTTCAGAGTTTTCTTGGAGGCTTTTTTGGACCCATTTGTGAGATTGATGTTGTCCTTAATGATGGGGAGACCAGGAAAATGGCCGAAATGAAAACTGAAGATGGCAAAGTAGAAAAACACTATCTTTTCTATGACGGAGAATCTGTTTCAGGAAAGGTAAATCTTTTGTTTGTGAGAAGTACCTAGGTGTAAGATATTAGAATTAATCACCAAAGTTGTCTGTACTGTTTCTAAATTTGAATGATTTTGTTAGAGGTGGAAAGTTTTTTTTTAAGATTTTATTTATTTATTTGACAGAGATCACAAGTAGGCGGAGAGCCAGGCAGAGAGTGAGAGGGAGAAATAGGCTTCCCGAGCTAGAGTTCAATACGGGGCTTGATCCCAGGACCCTGAGATCAGGACCTGAGCTGAAGGCAGAGGCTTAACCCACTGAGCCACTCAGTTGCCCCAAGGTGGAAAGTTTTTTTTAGAAGTTCAGCTAAAATCCTTGATTCATTAGCGCATTTACAAGAAAAAGTCTTAAAGTGGAGGGGTTACAGGAGCAGAGTCTAAAATTGCAAGCAGGGGCGCCTGGGTGGCTCAGTGGGTTAAAGCCTGCTGATTTTTATAATATAGTTCCTTGTGTTTCTTAATTGTTTAGTTTTGCATCCTTAAAAAGATTGATAACGTTTTTAAAATCTCTTTTAATCTCAGATTCCCTCTTCATGCCTTTCTTATACTTTGAAGAACCGGAGACACTTAACTATAGAGTTCTCTGTGATTGCATACTCATGATACAGTTGTTGCCTGTAAATTGGTAGCTGGATCTAGAAGCTTGATCTGAGTCAAGTTCAATTCTTTTGGCAAGAGTATATGTGGTGGTGTGTTTTGTTTTTTTTTTAAATCGGGAGTGCATGATGTTTGGTTTTCTCTTTTTTTTTTTTTACAAGTGTTGTAACTGCTGTTAATATTGATTGATTCCTGGCATACTTTTAGAATAGGTTATTAAATAGGTGACTTATGAGTGCTCTGATAAGAAAACTTTAAAGAAAGAGAAGAAAACAAGCATTGGTTACCTGTGACCCAGCAGGTTCACTAAGAACAAGTCTACGTTTTCTGAAATATCTGAGTATAATAAAAAGATCATTGGCTTACAGTTGGAAGATCTAATCTTGACTTTACCACTGTCTTGGTAGGTAACTCTGGGCAGTCATTTAACTTTCTGGATCTCAGAATAAAATTAAGAAAGTTGGACTGAATAATTGGTTTCTAAACTTGGTTTTGCATTATAGTGTCTCTGCATAACAATTCCTCATACCCTAGATGTAACAATTCCTCATACCCTAGATGTAATTTTGAAGTTCTGAGAGTCTGATATCCCAACCAAAGCAAGAATAAAATCCTTTTATGATATTCTTGACGTGTGAATTTCTGTCTGCATGCTTTTTTTCCCCAGATCTTTGTTTTTTTCAAGAAATATTTTTTTAGAGCAGTTTTAGGTTTATAACAAAATTGAGAGGGAAGTATGGGTATTTCCTATATGCCTACTGCCCCTACACATGCATAGCATCTCCCATGATTGATGTCACTTGCCACAATGGCACAATTTTTACCAAGGATGATCCTACATTGACACATCATAATCACCCAGTCCATAGTTTACCTGAGGGTTCACTCTGGGTGTTGTTATTCTGTGGGTTTAGACAAATGTATAATGACATATGTCCATCATTATAATGTCATATGGAGTATATTCATTGCCCTAAAAGTTCTCTTTGTTCTGCCTATTCATCTCTCCTGTCTCGCCTGCCAGACCACTGACCTTTATGTTGTTCCTGTAGTTTTGTTTTTTGCAGCATGTCATGTAGTTGGAATCATACAGTATCTAGCATCTTCATACTGTCTTCTTTCACTTAGTAATATACGTTTAAGGTTCCTCTGTGTCTTCACAGCTTTATAACTCCTTTATCTTTAGTGTTGAATAATAGTCTATTATCAGGATGTACCACAGTTTTACCCATCCATTCACCTACTGAACAATATCTTGCTTGCTTCCAAGCTTTGGCAGTTATGAATGAAGCTCATATAAACATCTGTATGCAGGTTTTTGTATAGGCATAAGTTTTCAACCCCTTTGGATGAATACCCAGGAGTGTGCTTGCTGGATTGTATGGTAAGCTTATCTTTAGTGCTATAAGACACTGCCAAACTGTCTTTCAGTGTAGTTCTACTATTTTTCATTCCTTGAATGAGAGTTCCCGTTGCTCCACATCCCTGCCAGCATTTGGTGTTGTCAGTGTTCTGGATTTGGTCCCATTTTAATAGGTGTGTAATTGGTAATACGATGTTGAACATCTTTTCTATGTCTCTTGGCCAAGTGTCTGTCTTCTTTAGTGAGGTGTCTGTTCAGATCATCTGCCTACTTTTTTTTTTTTTAAAGATTTTATTTATTTATTTGACAGAGAGAAATCACAAGTAGGCAGAGAGGCAGGCAGAGAGAGAGAGAGGGAAGCAGGCTCCCTGCTGAGCAGAGAGCCCGATGCGGGACTCGATCCCAGGACTCTGAGATCATGACCTGAGCCGAAGGCAGCGGCTTAACCCACTGAGCCACCCAGGCGCCCCTCATCTGCCTACTTTTTAATTGGATTGTTTGTTTTCTTGTTTTAAGAGTTCTATGTATGTTTTGGATAACAGTCCTTTCCGAGATCTGTCTTCTGCAAATATTTTTTCTCAGTCTATGGCTTTTCTTCTCATGGTCTCACTCTTTTGGTTGTTACATGGTATTAATTTTGATTTCCCTGACATCCATTGAAGTTGACCAGCTTTTCATAGACTTACTGGCCATTTGTTATCTTTCATGAAGTGCCTATTCTAGTTTTTAGGGGGTGAGGAGAGCTTGATTTTCTACTCAATTGACTTTTTTCCTTATTGATGAGTAATATTTTAGTGTGTGTGTTCTTGGTACAAGGCTTTTTTTTTTTTTTAAGATTTTATTTATTTATTTGACAGAGAGAGATCACAAGTAGGCAGAGAGGCAGGCAGAGAGAGAGAGGAGGAAGCAGGCTCCCTGCTGAGCAGAGAGCCCGATGCGGGACTCGATCCCAGGATCCTGAGATCATGACCTGAGCCGAAGGCAGCGGCTTAACCCACTGAGCCACCCAGGCGCCCGGTACAAGGCTTTTATGCTTCTTAGTGTAGGGTCTTTTGTATATGTGTTGTAAATATTTTCTCTCAGTTTCTGGTGTGACTTTTCATTATCTTACTGGTGTCTTTTGATGAATAGTTCTTAACTTTAATAGGTGATAAATGTTATGTTTCCTTTTTGTTGGTGTGTTTTGTATTCTATTTAAGAAATCTTTGCCTAGGGCGCCTGGGTAGCTCAGTGGGTTAAAGCCTCTGCCTTCGGCTCGGTTCGTGATCCCAGGGTCCTGGGATCGAGGCCCGCATCGGGCTCTCTGCTCGGCTGGGAGCTTGCTTCCTCCTCTCTCTCTGCCTGCTTTTCTGCCTACTTGTGATCTCTGTCTGTTAAATAAATAAAAATCTTTAAAAAAAAAAAAGAAAGAAAGAAATCTTTGCCTACCTTATGGGCATGAAGATATTCTCCTGTTATCTTTCTCCTACAATTTTTTTTTTAATTTTACATTTCACATTTAGATCTTCAGATTGCTTGGAGTTGCTTTTGTCTTTGCAACCTAGGAATTAAGGCTAGTTTCCCCCCCCCCTTTTTTTTTACTCTCCTGTATGGGTATCTCATGAATCTAGAACATTTATCCTTTCCTTCACTGCACTGCAGTATCACCTTTGTCATAGCAGAGGTTGTGTGATTCTTTTTCAACCTCTCTGTTCTGTTCCATTGGTCTATTTGCAGCATTTACTTTCTTTTCTTTAAAAAAAAAAAGCCTGTTGAGTATAATAACATACCAAGAAATTCACCCTATTAGAATGTACAAGTCAGTGTTTTTACTATATTTGCAGAATTGTGCAGCCATCACCACTAATTCCATAACATTTTCATCACCCCAAAAGACATACCATATCATTAGCATTCACTTTCTTAGTGAATAGGTTATTTGTGCCCTCATTTGTGTGTTGAAACCTTGGGACATGATCTGTCATGAGGACAGAGCCCTCATGAATGGGGTTAGTGCTCTTATATCCCTTATACCTTCAGCCATGTAAGAACACAGTGAAAAGACAGCCATCCTTGAACCACAAAAAGAACTCTCTCCAAATCTGCTAGCACATTGATCTTCAACTTCCCAGCCTCCTGAACTGTGAACAGTAAATTTCTGTTGTTTATAAGCCACCCTTGTCTACAGTATTTTGTGACAGCAACCCGAATGAACTGAGACACCTAGGAACCACTAATCTACAAATCTGATTTCTTTCTCTATGGATTGGCCTATTCTGGACATTTTATATAAATGGAATCATACAATATATAGCCTTTTCTGTCTGACTCCTTTCACTTAGCGTGATGCTTTAAAGGTTCATTTTAAAAAAATTGGTAAACATATACATATTATAAAATTTGCTATTTTAACCAATTTGCCATTTTAACCATTTTAAAGTATACAATTCAGTGGCATTAATTACATTGACAAGGTTGTACAACCATCACCACTATTTCCAAAGTTTGTTCATCACCCCACATAGAAACTTGGTACCTGTTAAACAACTACCCATTGACTTTTTCTCCCAGTCCCTGGGTACCTCTGGTCCCCTTTGTTTTTCTGTAAATTTGACTGTTCTAGTTATTTCTTAAAGGTGGTCATATAAGGGCGCCTGGGTGGCTTGGTGGGTTGGGCCTCTGCCTTCGGCTCAGGTCATGATCTCAGGATCCTGGGATTGAGCTCCGTATTGGGCTCTCTGCACCGTGGGGAGCCTACTTCCCCCTCCTTCTCTGCCTGCCTTTCTGCCTACTTGTGATCTTTTTCTGTCGAATAAATAAAATTCTTTTTAAAAAAAAGTGGTCATATAAGATTTATCCTTTTGTGTCTGACTTATTTCCTTTAGCATAATGTTTTCAAGCTTCATTCATGTAGTATGTATCAGACCCCTTTTTTTTAAACGATTAACTAGTATTCCAATATATATCCATGTGGAATATGAATATACCACATCTCCTTTATGAGCTCATCAGTTGCAGACAGTTGGGTTTCTACTTTTTGACTATTACTAATAATGCTGTACATTTGTGGACAAGTTTTTGTGTGAATACATGTTTTCATTTCTCTTGGATGTAAATGTAGGAGTGGAATTGGTGGGTCATGTGTTAACTTTGTGTTTAACTTTTAGAGGAGTTGCCAATCTTTTCCAAAGCAGCTGCATTATTTTACATTCTTTCCAATGATGTATATGGGTTCCAGTTTCTTTAGTTTCTTGGCAGCACTTAATATTGTCTGCGTTTTTCATTATGGCCATTTTAGTGGGTATGAAGTGGTATCTCATTATGGTTTTGGTTTGCATTTCCCTAATAACTAATACTGAGCATCTTTTCACATGCTTATTGCTGGTGAAATCTTTGGAGAAAACTCTTTTTATATCCTTTGACCTTTTTTATTTGGTTGCCTTTTTATTGTGAGTTGCAGGAATTCTTTATATATGCTGGATACAAGTCCATTATCATTATATTTCACAAATATTTTCTCCTGTTTTCTGAATTGTCTTCACCTTCCTTCCTTTCTTTCTTCTTCTTCTTCTTCTTCTTTTTTTTTTTTTTTGTCTTCACTTTCTTGATGGTGTCTTTGAAGCACTAAAGTTTTAAATTTTTATGAAGTTCCAATTTATCTATTTTTTGGTTGCTCATACATTGGTGTTATTTGAGAAACCATTGTCCATCCAAAGCAGTGAAGATTTATACCTCTGTTTTCTTCTGAGAGTTTTGTAATTGTCTTACATAGGTTTTTGATCCATTTCAAGTTAATACTTGTTTATGGCATGAGGTAGAGATCCAACTTCATTCTTTTGTACGTTGATATTCAGTTCCAGCAATATTGTTAAAAAGAATATTTATTCCCCACTGAATTGTTTGGGGACTCTTGTAGCATATACTTTTAAAACTAAAATTAATTGCTGTCTGTTAAAAGCCTTTTGGAGATTTTTTGGAAGCATATTTTTTTCCAAAGATTTTATTCACTTGAGAGAGAGGGGGAGTGAGCAAGAGCAGGAGGAGGGGCAGAGGGAGAGAGAGAGAAGCAGACTCCCCCCTGAGCAGGGAGCCCAGTGGAGGGCTCAATCTCAGGACCCTGGGATCCTGACCTGAGCCACAGGCAGACATTTAACCAACTGACCCACCCAGTTGCCCTGTTTTTGAAGCATTTCTTAAGACAAGTGGGACTGTGTCTGCTTAGCGGGGAGCCTGCTTCCTCCTCTCTCTCTGCCTGCCTCTCTGCCTGCTTGTGATCTCGCTCTGCCAAATAAATAAATAAAATCTTAAAAAAAAAAAAAAGACAAGTGGGACTGTGTATATTATTACAAGATAAATAGAGAAATTCTTGAAAGGTACTTACTCAGATTTTTTTTTTAATCCTTAGGTAGAATATTTACTGCTTCATTCATGTTCAAGTGACTGTTCTTCCTTAAGGCTAGAACAGTTGTAGTGTATCCTAAATTTTTTATGCTTTAGGAATATATTTGAGCTAGGTATCCTCTTTTCGAAATACAGCTTGTATCACTTTTTACCTTCTGAATTATTTTGAGAGAGTCTTACTAGATTGCCTGATTAACTATTGAGACATAATAATTGTGAAAAATTTGGTAGTAATGTGGGTATATTTCTGGTGGGTTCATAAGTTATAATTCCTTAAGATCCTTTCAGATTGGACAGTGATAAGTAAATTGTCTTAAAGAGGTGTTGCCAGTGCCATGTCACTTATAATGAACTCTGTATTCCTTATTACAAAAGTGAACAATGACATATGTTTATTCTGAGATTGTAGGGCTTTATAGTTTAATTCTTTAAACAAAGAATATTATCTCAGTATCTTTCATCAACATGAATATGGACCACATTCTTCTGGCAGCAGTGGGAAATGAATTTTGGAAAACCACAGTATTCAGCAACAGTAAAGTGCAGATATCTCAGTAATTTACTGTAAATGATCCTGTAAATGGTGTGTAATACATTGATAGGTGTTTGTCTTAAACACAATGCAGATGAATTTTACTCTTTACACAGCTCCTGAAGACAGCATTATTGGAGACATCTACAGAATATTAGCTGCTAAAGATGTTGAAGAATGAGCTTTGAGATTGGCTTGTTAGAACAGTAAATATGTTTTATATAGTTTCCCTGTGTTTTGCTTTCATGGCCTTTTTAAAAGAGGTATACATTGTCTTACCTTTCTCAAATTACTAATAGCAAAGGGAAAAAATAGTAACTTTAAATTGGTAGATCACCTTCACTAAGTGATCAAAGTTAAAATAACCACTTGGCATCATGTACTTCCTAATAAGATACACTGAGAAGGACACAACTTCCTTTCTGTGATATTCTTGCCAAAAGTGCATAAGCTGAGTCTGACTGTGATAAAACCTCAAACCCAAATTGAGGGCTGTTCTACAAAATAAGTGACCTGTATTCTTAAAAAAAAAACATCAAGGTCAAGAAAGGCAATGACTGGGGCGCCTGGGTGGCTTAGTTGGTTAAGCATCTGATTCTTGATTGTGGCCTAGGTCATGCTCTGTGGGTCCTGAGATTCAGGATTCAGTCCTGTGTTGGGCTCAGTGCTGAGCGTAGAGCCTGCTTAAGATTCTCTCCCTCTGCCCCTCCCCACCTATGTGTGCACGTACTCTCAAAAAAGAAAAAGTCAATGACTGAGAAATGTTTGAGATTAAAGGAGACTAAAGGGACATAACTATATGTAATGTGATTCTGGATTGGAGCCTGGGCAGGAGAAAAAAGGGTGTAAAGTACATTATTGGGACAGTTGTTGGAAATTGAATATAAACTGTGGAGTTACAAGTTTCCTGATTTTGAAAATTGCACCGTGATTAAGAGATTATTTTCTTAGGTACACATGAAGTATTTATGGGTAGAGGAGCATGGTATCTTCAAATTACTCTCAATTGATTAAAAAAAAAGTTGTATATGTATGCATGCACATCTTATATAGAGAGAGAATGATAATTTATAAATTTTTTTAAAAGATTTTATTTATTTAGTATATGTGCTGCCGAAGCGAGCACAAAAATATTTTATTTATTTATTTGACAGATCACAAGTAGGCAGAGAGGTAGGCAGAGAGAGAGAGAAAGAGAGGAGGAAGCAGGCTCCCTGCTGAGCAGAGAGCCCGATGCGGGGCTCGATCCCAGGACCCTGGAATCATGACCTGAGCCGAAGGCAGAGGCTTTAACCCACTGAGCCACCCAGGCACCCTGATAATTTATAAATTTTATATAATTTATATATAATATACATAAATATAATAAAATTATATTTTGTCATATGTGACAAAATACAAACATGGTAAATCTGTGTACAGGTTATGTGGGATTTCCTTGTACTATTCTTGGCACTATTTTATGTTTGAAATTATAATAGAAGTTACGGAAGTGTAACAGTTAGTATTAATGTTCTTAACTCAGTTCACAATCTTAGTTTCATTTATATTTCTATGCTCCATTGCAGAACAGCTTTTAAATAAAAATGCTTGATTATGCATACCAACTCTGGGATCCTTCAGATTCCATAATATCTTGCATTAGGCTTAAAAGCAACTGTGTTTTGACATCAGTGGGAGACTAAGGACAATTTCAGAGTTTAGGCAATTTGGTAGAAAAATGGAATGACTTTGAATTTCTTTGAAATAAAAGTATCGTGTACTTATGTGCTTTATTAGGGTAAATTAGGGAATAGTTCTAATTACTGCCTGGCTTGTGAAATAGTTGCGAGTTAGGCTTGTATTATTTGTGGTTCAAACCGAAAATTCAACTTGTTAGTGTGTGAAGCCTCTAACTATACTTTCTTCTTTAAAATAAGTATTTTTCTGAGTTTGAAAGTATTAGTTGCCTGTTGTAAAAAAAAAACAAAACACAAAACCTTGGATACTACAAAGAAAACAAAATTTCTCATACATCCCAGAAGTAACTGCTTTAATAGTATTTCTTCTGTGTAATCAAAAAATACATAATTGGCATTATTCTTGTGTACAATTTGACCATGCTTCCTTCATGTAACATATCATGCACATTTTCTCACATCATTAAAAATTCTTTGATCTTATTGTTTTTAAAGTTTAATAATTTTCCATCATATGATGTACCACAATTTATTTAACTATTTACTTCTTTCTCTGAGATATTAATTTGGAAGGCAAGTAACTAACTTATTCTGGTTACAGATTTGGAAGATTTAGAAAATTGAGTATTTTATTTAATAGACTTACAAACAGAAGTAACTGGATCTCTGTTTTTATTGGCCCTTGATTACTCTTTTCTTTTGAGAAGCATTTAAAAAAGCTTTTAAGAGTCATGTTAACAATATTTTTTATAGTAAAGAATAAATCTGGAAGTGTGCTTTTTTGTATGTTAGTTCATCTTTAAACATTTGGAAATTTTAAAAATATGTATGTACTTTATAAATATTTTGTCAAATTAAGAAGTTTATAAAATCAAAATTTATAAAATTAAGGCTTCCATTTGGCAGATGTGAATTTAGGATTTCAGAGTTGTATATTTCACTTCAAAAATATGTAAGATAAATCATACAATTTCAACCTTTAGACATTCTATTTTTAGAGTGAGTAGCAGATTCAGGGGAATAAGTGTTGCTTTTAAAGTTAGGAATTATAATAATATATTTTTGGTTACAAAGAGCTGAAAGTGATCTTTAGGTAAATTCTTGAAATTAGTGATTACCTTACATTAAAATGTTATTGTGTAGAATTGTTTAACTATTTGACCAGAAAACACATCTGAGTGGTTGCAGATTTTTCCTTTTTTGATTTGAGTCTTTATAGCTCTCCAACTTATAAAGGATTCCTTCCTAACAAAGCAGGTGCTTTTAAGCGTATGTTTAAGTGATTGTATATGAGTAAGTTATACCTTCTCTGATTCTGTAAAGTCATAACGATCTTGGTATGTGGTGGTGTCTCAAACTTCAGAAATGAATCCCTGAAATACTTATATATTGCATTCATCTGGAAGGAATCTGTTAGTAGGCCCACTCAAAGGATTGTTAACATCTTTTACAATTTCATGTTTTGGCAGGTAAACCTAGCCTTTAAGCAACCTGGAAAGAGGCTAGAGCACCAAGGAATTAGAATTGAATTTGTAGGTCAAATTGGTGAGTTTTAAAATAGTACTACTTTTTTTTTTTTTTTAATGATAACTGAGTTTGAAGTTGGATTTGAGTTGGATTTGGCACTTAAATTTTGAATTAGAGATTAGTTTCATGGAAGGAAGGAATTGATTTTGGATAGTAAAAGGATTTATTTTATAAACATTAAATCATACTTCTTTGAATTGTATTAAATAATATTTGACTCATCGTGCCTTTATTTGTTATTAAACTTAATTACTAAAAGTAAAAGGAGTTATGTAAATTACCAGCCTTGAAAAATAATTCAAGTAAATTAGTTGACTCACTGAAATTTCCATCTGCCTATATTTTTCACCAGCTTTACAAAAACTACCAGTGTCACCTTCATCCTTCACTTTCTAATTACCCATGCCATTTGTCTTCCTAACCTAATGTGAGCCTGTAGCCAGACTCACCTGTCAGAAAATTGCATGTGAAAAGGAAAGATATAATAATTCTTCTTGACTTAGATCACATTGTGTAGATTTCCACATATGGATTTCAGAGGCATTCTTGGTTTAGTAGAAGTTAAACTGTATAAATCTTTTGGTACTGCAGGTTGAGAAAGAGAAAAGAAAATGGGTCTTTCTAGTACAGTATACATAGTTTTAAATCTAGCTTTCTAAGATGTACTACACATTTTTAAAGTATCAAAATTATAATCAGATTTGTTTATATATCTATTCCAGATGAGATTATACTTGAGGGGCAAGTTATAGTAATTCACTGATAGTTGATAAGTCTTTTTTATATTACGGTGTATCAAGATAATATATTTGCCTAACTAAAGCAAAACAACGAATGCTTTTTGCCTTGAACGGAGGAAGTTCAAATAATTGCTGGAAATGTGTCTGTTAAAGCAGCTTCATTTTGGGCAAGCCCTAACTACATTAAAGGAATGAATACATCTTCTATAATAGAAATTTTCATTGTGCTATGTGGCTTGAATTTTTTTATGCCTAGGTGGACCATAATGAGGATGATGGAATTTATGTTATAGCTCTAGTAGATTAGGGACAAGTCCAACTAATTCTTTTGGTAAAAATTACTTGCTTTGGAGGTAGAAGTTTGGGTTTTAATGAAATAGATACTAAGTATAATTGGTCTTTTTTTTTTTTTTGCTTAAAATTTTGTAGAACTTTTCAATGACAAGAGTAATACTCATGAATTTGTAAACCTAGTGAAAGAACTAGCCTTGCCTGGAGAATTGACTCAGAGCAGAAGTTATGATTTTGAATTTATGCAAGTTGAAAAGCCATATGAATCTTACATCGGTGCCAATGTTCGCTTGAGGTATGAATGTATATTAACAACCGTAGATGGTGTCAAAACCAGAAAGTAATGGCTACTATCAAATGTCTTACTAGAACTTTAATTATAATTCTGGACTGATAGACTTCAGATTTTTAAGAATTCTGCCACATATTTTGTCTACCTAATGCCCACCTGAGGTAATAAGAACCTTCTCTCGTAGATTTAAACACCGCCATCATGAGAAGTTTTAATTATATACTTCCTTTGTATGAATCTTCCCCTACGTACTTCCTTTGTCTTGTAAACAGAATTACCTCAAAATCTATTAGTTTCCCAGCAGATCTCATTTGGTATATGGTAGGAAGTAATAGATTTCCTCAGGTAGGCATGACCATAGCACTTCAGATGCATCTTAAAAAGCACATACACTTTTCTTAAAATTGCACTTTGTATTTTTTTTTTTTTTTGAGGGTGGAAGCATTTAAAGATCAGAATTCTTTTGTGAAGTAAGTTGATCCCAAAGGATCAGCAAGGAGAAAGCTGAGTTGCAGTTAATGTCTGTTTGTTTAAAATACTAAAATTTATCATAGGAGATTTAACTTACCTCTTGGTTGACTTTGTAGGTATTTTCTTAAAGTGACAATAGTAAGAAGACTGACAGACTTGATAAAAGAATATGATCTTATTGTTCACCAGCTTGCCACATATCCTGATGTTAACAACTCAATTAAGATGGAAGTAGGCATTGAAGATTGTCTACACATAGAATTTGAATATAATAAATCAAAGTAAGTATCTTTAACAACAGAAAACTTAAGAAATAAGCTTTTCAGGGCTTTGTAAATTGGTCAAAGTAAAGATAGAATTGACATTAATTTGATGTTAACAGCCTAAAAATCTTTGAGTGGAGAGTCTGTCTTCTTGACTCAGTGCAGGTGTCTTTCATATTCAATTCCTAATAAGTCTCTGATTGGTCATTTTTTGTAGAGGATCTTACTATCTCAGAAGGCAACTAATCCCTTCTCTCTGTAAAAATTTTCCTTACTGCGTTGGTATAACTTTATCCTAGTCATCTCTTTAAACAAAATACCTTTTTCTGCCTGCATAAGTAGTACCTTTTCATTATTGAAAACTTTGGCAAGGGGTACCTGGGTGGCTCAGTGGGTTAAAGCCTCTGCCTTTGGCTCAGGTCATGAACTCAGGGTCCTGGGATCAAGCCCTGCATCAGGCTCTCTGCTCATCGGGGAGCCTGCTTCCCCTCCTCTCTCTGCCTGCCTCTCTGCCTGCTTGTGATCTCTCTCCCTCTGTCAAATTAATATATAAAATCTTTAAAAAAAATTTTTTTTGGGGGGCAATGTAGTGGCACCTGGGTGACTCAGTGGGTTAAGTGTCCCCTTCTGGCTCAGGTCATGATCCTAGCGTCCTGGGATGGAGCCCTGTATCCAACTCCCCTCAGTGGGGAGTCTGCTTCTCCCTCTCCTCTCGTGTTCTCTCTCGCTATCTCTGTCTCTCTCTCTCTCTGAAATAAAAAAAATGAAATCTTTTAAAAATAAAGAAAAAAAGTTTTGGCATTGTGAAAGATCCCATTTTTAACTTTATTATTTTTATAAATTTTACCACTTAATCACAATTAAGATCTCTTGCATATCTTTTCATAGAGAGGGAAAGGTATGTATTATGTTTATATGTGTTGTGTTTTTACAGAAATGGGCTCCTGTTTTGTTTATTGTTTAATGCCTTTTTAAAACTTTATTATGGAAAAATTCAAGCATAGACCAGTATGAGCAGTACAGTGAATCCTCAGGTACCAAGTGCCCAGCTCCAACTCAGTACACTGTCAGATCTGTTTTATCTGGATCCAGCCCTCACACTCCCAATAGATTATATTGAAGCCAACTCCAGACACAGAAGTTCATCCATAAAAATTGTATATCATTTTAAACATAATATTGTTATATCTAAAAATAATAATTTCTTAATATCTGTATATATCTAGTCAGTGTTCATGTGTTACTGATTGTCTCATAAAATGTCATTTTTCCCCCCTACATGCTTTATTCACATCAGTATCCAGACAAGATTTGTTCAAATCCAGGGCATCCAGACACATGGCATTTGGTTGTTTGACACTTAAATTTCTTTCAATTTAATTTATAAGTTCCCCTTCTATTTTTTTTTTCCACTAAAGTTTATTTGTTGAAGAAATGGATGTATATTCTTTCATCACCTTCCTGTGTACTCTTCTGTTACATGACTTTTTTAGTTGTCACTCACCAGTTTATATCACTAAAAATGTGATATAAGCATGCCTTCAGAGTCTTAAATTATATTGTGAATAAAATTGTCAAATTGTTTAGGACCTAAAACTTATCACTGGAATCCTCCCTTCAAGCCAGCATAATTACACTGATCAACTCCTGGGATGATATTTTGAGATTCAAACCTGGGAGAAGGTTAAAAAGCCCTCTGGGGATTGTAGTAATTTCCAGGTTTATTTATTTTTAAAGATTTTATTTATTTATTTGACAGAGATCACAAGTAGGCAGAGAGGCAAGCAGAGAGAGGGGGGGAAGCAGGCTCCTCACTGAGCAGAGATCCAGATGTGGGGCTTGATCCCAGGACCCTGGGATCATGACCTGAGCTGAAGGCAGAGGCTTAACCCACTGAGCCACCCAGGTGCCCCAATTTCCAGGTTTATTAGCATGTCATTTCAGAGTACATGGGAAAGGACTTTGATGACTAGCTGTCATAGCAACTGACTCAGCCTGTGGTGTCTCTCTCTATGGGCAAGTGCTTTGTTAGCTGCACTCTTCTAGCACTTAGAGTAAGAAGGTCACTAAATTCTTGTGTAGAGTTTTAATGTTCAGAAACATCTTTATAATCCAAATAAATATTGCAAGCATAACAATCTTAATTATCTGTGCTTAAGTTCTTTGGAAAGTAACCTCTAAGTAAAGGACCCGTAGTTAATAAGGCAAATTCTTCTCTTTGAGGTATGTTGATGGGCAAGTAAAAGCTTGATTTCCTGTTTTTATAGTAAAATGGTGAATATTTTTTGGAAAAAAAGTTAAATGATATGGTTAGTCAAAATGGTATTTTTTTAAAAAAGACTTTATATATTTGAGAGAGAGAGCATGAGTGTGGGGGGACAGAGGGAGAGGGACAAGCAGACTCCCCACTGAATGGGGAAATGGACGCAGAGCTTGATCCCAGGACCCTGAGATCATAACCTGGGCTGAAGGCAGATGCCGAACCACCTGAACCACCCCAGAATGGTATTCTTAAATAGTTAATGTCACAAAGATTCTACTAAAGCCTTTTGGGACATATTTCACATTTTTTTTTAAGGTTTTTTTTTTTTTTTTTACTTATTTTAGAGGTAGAGTGGGAGGGACAGAGGGAGAGGGAGAGAAAATACAAAGCAGACTCCACACAGAGCCTAGAGCTTGACATGGGCTAAGTCTCCCGACCCTGAGATTGCAGTGTGAGTCGAAACCAAGAGTCTGATGCTTACCCGACTACACCACTCAGGCGCTCCTTTTGATTGTTTTTTAAACTGATATTTGGTAAATGAGGTATGTTCTTTCCCCAAAGGTATCATCTAAAGGATGTGATTGTTGGAAAAATTTACTTTTTATTAGTAAGAATAAAAATCCAACATATGGAGTTGCAACTGATCAAAAAAGAGATCACAGGAATTGGTAAGTCAAAAAGAGTATTTGAATTAAAATTCCTGTCTTAAAATTTTTTAAATCTTAAAATATTGTTTAGATATACAATAAATATACATATTGGATACTAATTTTGAGACTTAATATTACTTAAGATGTATGCTTTTTTAAAAATTAATTTTTGAATAGGTTATAAATTCGCATGGTTCAAAAAGTTTAAAAGATTATATAGTAAAAAGTATCCTATTTGTGTACTCCAGCTATTCATAGGTCATGTTTATAAGTTTTAAAATATTTCTTGATACTTATATATACACAGTAACTATCCCTATATTATACCCTTCCCCCTGCCTTTAAGTTAAATGTTTATGTACGATACATATTTTGCTTTTTTGCTTACTATATATTAGAGATCTTTCCATATTAATGTGTGGAGTATTTCCTCATCATTTTTATAGTACTCCTTTCCATGGGTATACTAGAATTTAACCAGTCTGCTACAGGTTGTTTCCAGTCACTTGTTACTCCAAACAGCACTTCACTTAATAATGTCATTTTGCATGTGTGCAGGGGTGTGTGTGAGGTAAAAATCTTCTTTTTTCCAATTTATTTATTTTCAGAAAAACAGTATTCATCATTTTTTCACCACACCCAGTGCTCCATGCAAGCCGTGCCCTCTATAATACCCACCACCTGGTACCCCAAACTCCCACCCCTCCGCCACTTCAAACCCCTCAGATTGTTTTTCAGAATCCATAGTCTCTCATGGTTCACCACCCCTTCCAATTTACCCAAAAGCACATATCCTCCCCAATGTCCATAACCCTACCCCCCTTCTCCCAATCCCCCTCTCCCCAGCAACCCACAGTTTGTTTCGTGAGATTAAGAGTCACTTATGGTTTGTCTCCCTCCCTATCCCATCTTGTTTCATGGATTCTTCTCCTACCCACTTAAGCCCCCATGTTGCATCACCACTTCCTCATATCAGGGAGATCATATGATAGTTGTCTTTCTCCGCTTGACTTATTTCGCTGAGCATGATACGCTCTAGTTCCATCCATGTTGTCGCAAATGGCAAGATTTCGTTTCTTTTGATGGCTGCATAGTATTCCATTGTGTATATATACCACATCTTCTTGATCCATTCATCTGTTGATGGACATCTAGGTTCTTTCCATAGTTTGGCTATTGTGGACATTGCTGCTATAAACATTCGGGTGCACGTGCCCCTTTGGATCACTACGTTTGTATCTTTAGGGTAAATACCCAGTAGTGCAATTGCTGGGTCATAGGGCAGTTCTATTTTCAACATGAGATAAAAATCTTAAAAGTAGAATTGTTCTTTCAAGGAGTATATTTATTTGTAGTTTTGGTACATATCAGTTTGTCCTCTTTAGGGGTTGTACCAATTTGTATTATTACCAGCAAGAAATGTAGAAGAAACCTCTTTTTCCTTTATTCTTTTTTTTTTTTCTGTGATTTTATTTATTTGAGAGAGAGAGAACACACATGAGCAGGGGGAAGTGCAGAGGGGGAGGGAGAAGCAGATTCCCCACTGAGCAGGGAGCCTGACCAGGACCCTGGCTGGGGTCATGACCTGGGCTGAAGGCAGATGCTTAACTGACTGAGCCACCCAGGTGCCCCTTTTCCTCCTATTCTTACCAATACAACATTAGAAAATTTTTAGCTGATCTTATGGGTAGGGGAAGAAAGTTCCTCATTGTAGTTTAGTTTTCTCCTTCCGAATGAGGGTAAGCATCTTTTCATGTGTATAAAAGCTATTTTTATTTCTTTTCTGTATATATTGCCTATATCCTGTGTTCCATCTCTATCGAATTATTAGTCTTTTTTTCTGATATGTAGAAACTCTGTATATATTAGAGAAATCAATTCCCTTTTCTGTATTAAAGCAGCAAAAGAGGCATCTGGGTGACGTTCATTAAGGATCTGCCTTTGGCTCAGGTCATGATCCCAGGGTCCTGGGATTGAGCCCTGCATCCAGCTCCCCGCTCAACGGGGAGCCTGCTTCTCCCTCTTCCTCTGCTGCTCTCCCAGCTTGTGCTCTCTTGCTCACTCTCTTTGTCTAATAAATAAAAAAATCTTTATAAATAAATACATAAACTTAAATAAATGCAGCAAAAATTTCCCCAGTTTGTCTTGCTTAAGATGGTTTTTGCCGTGTAGAAGTTCTTTTTGTTTGTGTTGTCAGATTTACCAGTTTTTACTAATATGGACTCTAGGTTTTATGCCAGAGGTTTTATGCCTCCTTGTGCCTTTTTCACACGGAGGTTCTAAAAGTAATTTTCTGCGCTTTGATTATCCTAAAATAATGTAGTTTGGGGATTTTGTTTAAATTCTTAATTTCTTTGGAATTTGTCTTGATATAGATTCAACTTTAGTTTTTTCCAGATGGCTAACCAGTTGCCCCAGAATTATTTGTAACTGCTTTTTAATTTTAATTAGTGTATAGGTTGAATTGGTCTCATTTGTTGGATTTTTGCTGAAAATAATTTTAGGCCACGCTTTTTAAGAATTTACAATTGGAATCATAATTAGAAACATCTGTGATTTCTTAATCTCTATTTTCACCTAATAAAAGTTGAGGTGATTTAAAGATACTAAAATCAAATGTCAGGTTTCTTTTCATTGTTTAAAAAGAAATTAGTTAAACACTTTTTCTGGTTAAAAATTGTGCTGATTCTAGAAAAGTTTAAATAAAAAATAATCTGTACTCATCATTCAAAACAGTTTACTTGTCTTTGCATATTATATAGTTTACAACGTTGGAATCATTAATGTATGTTTTGGTATACTTTTTTCATTTTTATAGACTTTTTACAGATGTCTGGGTCAGATAATCTCTTAGAAGATGAACACCTAAATTTAAAAGAATTATGTCAATCAGGTTCTCAATTTGATGTTTTCTCCATGTTAGAGTTAACTGACTGAAAGAAGACAGTTTGGGTATTGCAGAGAAAACTAGCATGACAATCGTTATTTCTTATGTATATTGCTAGTTTTGATAGAAGAAACTCTATGGAGAAGATTCTGAACTATATATATTTGGTAAGAAGAGAGTGAAACCTTCAGTCGAGTGATAAGTATGTTAAGTGTAGATCAAGAAATAGAAAAGAATAAGTTTCACAAAATAGGAAGATAAATTAGTACTAAAATAAGTAATTGGAAAATAAAAGGTTGGAAATTGTATTCTGGAAATATTGAACTTCATATCACTTACATTATTTTTTTTAATGTCATTTACATTTTTGTGCTAGGACCCAGTACCACCACAGAAACAGAAACAATTGCTAAATATGAAATAATGGATGGCGCACCAGTAAAAGGTAACAGACTTCCCATTTACTTCTTTTGTGTGATAGGTGGTACACATAGCAGGGTTCGTGGCAGTTTCGTTTGGAAGTATTTATGCAGTGTAAAAATATTTGTGAATTCTTTTTTTTTTTCTTTAAGATTTTATTTATTTGTCAGAGAGAGAGAGTGAGCACAGGCAGACAGAATGGCAGGCAGAGGCAGAGGGGAGAAGCAGGCTGCCTGCTGAAAAAGGAGCCTGATGTGGGACCTGGATCCCAGTACGCTGGGATTATGACCTGAGCAGAAGTCAGCAGCTTAAGCAACTGAGCCACCCAGGCGTCCCAGTATTTGTGAATTCTTAAATGATTTTTATAATGATGTTTTTAAAATAATCTTTGTATAGATACTAAAAGACTGTAATAGTACTTTCAAGTCTGAAATAAGGTTTAATTTTTTTACTTAGTTTAAATTTTAGTATTTAGAGACTCTGGTGGCTCAGTTAGTTGATCCTCTTTCTCTTGATCTTAGCTCAGGTCTTGATCTCAGGTTTGTGAGTTCAAGGCCGACACTAGGCTGGGCACTGGTCTCTACACCAGGCGTGGAGCCTATTAAAAAAAAAAAGAAAGAAAATGTAAATTTAGTATTTAGAAGAGACATTTATATATTATCTTTTCTCTACTTCTGAATTTATAATACTTTGTCTTCTGTTACAATAGTTTATCTTGGTAAGTCTTTTTTATTAATGCTGAATACAAGGTGCTGTAGAGCTGAGCATTCATTTTGTGGGTTTCTGTAGTCCTTATAGCCCCCAAGAAAACAAGCATTTTCAGTATTATCTTCAGTATCCAAGATAATAAAGCCAGTATTTATAATTTTACTTTTTTTAAGATTCTAAATTTTTTTTTAGTAATCACTATACCCAACATGGGGCTCGAATTTATAGCCATGAGATCAATAGTCACATGCTCAGGGTGCTTGGGTGGCTCAGTGGGTCAAGCATCTGCTTCAGGCTCTGGTCATGATCCCAGGGTTCTGCTCAGTGGAGAGCCTGCTTCTCCCTCTCCCTCTGCCTGTTGCTCTCACTGCTTGTGCTCTCTTTCTCTGTCCAATGAATGAATGAATGAATGAATGAATAAAATCTTAAAAAAAAAAAGTCACATGCTCTACTGACTGAGCCAGGCAGGTGCCCCAGTATTTATCATTTTACATTTGTATGTTTGGCTTTTTCTCACTCTATTAGTAGTTCTTTTAAAAAGTAGCTGTCGGGGCTCCTGGGTGGCTCAGTGGGTTAAAGCCTTTGCCTTCAGTTTGGGTCATGATCCCAGGGTCCTGGGATCGAGCCCCACATCAGGCTCTCTGCTCAGTGGCGAGCCTGCTTCCCCCATCTCACTCCACCTGCCTCTCTGCCTACTTGTGATTTCTCTCTGTCAAATAAATAAATAAAATTTAAAAAAATAAAATTTTTTAAAAAAAGTAGCTATCATTTATTGTCAACTGTAGGTGAGGCATTGTACTCTGAGGTGCTCTGATATTTCCTTTAACTTAGGTGATGGTATCTCTTACTCTACAGATTAAACTGAGTTACAGAGAGGTTAAAAAACTTGTCGAAGTGTAGGGGAGGCAGACCTTTACCTCTCCCCATCCTAGTATTTCAGCTGGGACTCTCAGAAGGACAGATTAATAAGGGAAAAAAAGTTTATCAATGCGTGCAATGCACATCATGCAGGAAAAACCTCAACAAAAAATAACCAAAACAGTGGCTTAGAATTTCAGCATACATAGCATCTTCAAAAGAACAATAAATTTTGAGATCTGACTGGACAAGGGAAGGTAGTTGCAGGCTTCCAGGGGTGTGGCAAGCTGTGCAAAGGTAAATAAATCTGAGGGAGGAAACAAATGGAGTAAGGTTTATTTGCCAATTCCTGATCAGCCTTCTCTGGGCTAATGAGAATATGTCTTCATTAAAAGAATTTATAGCCTGCCTTTAGGCAGAAAATAGGGAGCCTTTTCTGCTCTTTGCTACTTTTTAATTGCCTTCAGCTCAAAATAATTTTTATGTCAAAGAGGCAGATTTTGTGGTGACATAATCTGGTTTCTTTTAATAGCTAATCATTGCAGAGTTGGTGTTTGAGCCCAGGGCTTTCTAACTTCAAGACGCATGTGTGCGCGTGCCTGTGTGTGTGTATACTCCCGTTACGCAAGATTACTTTGTAAAATTTTGGCAACCACTTAGTTTTTTGTTTTGTTTTGTTTTAAGATTTATTTATTTGACAGAGAGAGATCACAAGTAGGTAGAGAGGCAGGCAGAGAGAAACCACACAGTTTGATGTAAGGTAATGGGTCATGTATCTTTCAGGAAATGGATGTGCACAAGAAAATTATTACATATAAAAGATTCAAAACAATATGCAAATAGCTACCCTTAGGAAAGAAGCCACGAGAATCTGAATAGTCTTTTTGGTAACGAAGGAATAATCTTCATTTAGAACATGTTTGTTGCTTTGGGTGAATTAGTTAAGTAAGTATTGAAAAACTTACTCACATGATTAGAAATTATGGTGAACTTCATGAAGAATAACCAAACTACTGGAACAGCACTTACCTACTGGCACTATTCTGAGCATTTTACATATATTAACTCATGCAGTCTTTACAGAGCTCTACAAGAGGGATATTACTGCTCTTCTCCATTTCATAAAGAACTTGAAACAGAATGGTTAAGTGACTTGGCCAGGGTCACACAGCAAGTAAGTTATAGAGTTGGCATCTGAATCCAGGCATTCTGACTCTAGAGCAGTGGTTCTCATCTAGGGGCAGTTTTGCTCCACCCACCGCCCCCTGAACATTTGATGTTGCCTGGAGTTATTTTTGGTTGCTGCACTTGGGGAATGCTGCTGATATCTAGTGAACAGAGGCCAAGGAAGCTGCAGTTAATAGGACGTTACCCACAATGAAGAATTATTGGACCCCAGATGGCAGTAGTGCCACCGCTGCGAGTCCCTGGTCTAAAGATTTTGTTACGTTGAGATGCCTGCGTGGCTCTTTCGGTTAAGCGCCTGCCTTCATCTCAGCTCATGATCCCAGGGTCCCGAGATTGAGCCCCACATTGGTCTCCCTGCTCAGCAAGGAACCCACTTCTGCCTCTGCCTGCTGTTCCCCTTGCTTGTGCTCTCTCTCGAATTTTCTGACAAAATCTTTTAAAAAATTAAAAAAAAAAAAAGCTTTTGTTAGGCTGCCATCTCATGAAAAAATGAAGTGTTAGTGTCTTCTCTATAATGCTGAGTTCTAGGTGTTATGTGACCATATTTAATCATCTTTAGAATTAAATGCAAATTGCTTTTCTTTCAGGTGAATCAATCCCAATAAGACTATTTTTAGCAGGATATGATCCAACCCCTACAATGCGAGATGTGAACAAAAAATTTTCAGTAAGGTACTTTTTGAATCTAGTCCTTGTTGATGAGGAAGACAGAAGGTACTTCAAGCAGCAGGTACGGTGCCATGTAGGCTGATGTTTTGTTCTGTGGCAGTTCTGAAAACACTCACCTGAAAAACTGAAAAGCTCTCACCTTTCTCAGCTTTACAGTACTGAGCAAGTGGGAGGTTCTGTGATAAGGAAATAGGTGTGACTGGAATAGTGTTGTGATAGATCTCTTCCTGTCATTCTACAGGATTCCAGAATGGGCTGTAATTTGGCAGAGCTTTTATTTTTCTTTTGAAAGTTTTGTTTTTGTATAAAAACAATACCTACTGTTTGTTAAAAAAATTAGGCAGTAAAGAACAAGACAACAAAAATTCCACCACCATTGTGATTAGTTTCCAGACAAACTTGTATGTGTGTATTTAGATCATATGTGTGTTGTTTTTTAATTTGCTTCTTGATTCAATAGTGTCCTGTAGATTTCAGTTATCACTTTAAATTATTTTATTAACTTATGGATTCTGGCTTTCCATGCTGTTGTAAATTTACCTGAGATGACCCAAATCTAATATTTTTTACATGAAATATTTATCATGGAAGTACTTCTCTTTTTTTTCAGTGAAGATTGTGAGTGGAGTGCTCTTTTATGAATCAGATTAATAAATATTTGAATTTCAGTTGAGTACTCAAAACTAAATGAGAAGTTGCTCTGCACTGAGTATTGTGAAGAATATAAAAACTACCTTTTATAAACATACTTTGTGCTCAAGGTCCTCACATTGCATATGTATGGAAAGAGAAAAATTATAAAAGCTAATTAACAGAATAATTACAGTTTGACAATAATTTAGAAGAGAGAAAACCTTTTATGTTGATACTGCCATAATGTTATAAAATTAAACATAAGTAATTTGTAACTCAGGATAGAATAGCGGAGCCTTCATGCCTCAGTCAGTTAAGTGTCTGACTCTTGATTTCAGCTCAGGTTATGATGGTCATGATCTTAGGGTCGTGAGATCGAGTCCCTCATTGGGCTCTGTTCTGGTGTAGAGCCTGCTTGGGATTTTCTCTTTCTCCTTCTTCGGCCCTCCACCCTGCAAAAAAAGATAGATTATGTAAACTTTACAGTTTCCAAACCAGTTACGTATTGTAGCCCTATTGAATAAATACATTGCTTCCCACAGGCATTCATTTGGGTGTTTGATGACCGATATAAACAGCCTGTCATGAGTTTATAAAGCAGATTTAGGGATTTTTTAATTTTAGGAATTTAAAAGAAATTTTAGGATGGATTGATTGGAGCAGGATTTGAATAGGCAGAGTCATAAGTATTTGAAGAATATATAGGAAAAATTGAAGGGCAAGTTTATTTGGAGTGCATTGGAGAAGAGTGTTAACTGTTTGGCTGGTGGGGGAACAGAGTGATTTGGGTAACTTGAATAAAGGTTATGAAGGATCTTGAATGCCTGGCTTGAGATTTATCCTAGAGGTGCCAAGAACTACTGAAGTGCATTCCAAGCAGTGTTTTAGACTACTCTGGTAGTGACTGGAAGGATGGGTTAGAAAGGGGCCTCAGGCACTGGAGGCAGAAGCATCTACCAGGAAGCTCTTTTGGTGTCTAAGGTTGAAGTGATAAAGGTTTGAACTTGGATAAGGGCAAAATAGCAAACCAAGGACAGATTTTAGGAATTCTTTAAGGCATTTAATAGCTAGAATTTTGTGCCAGATTGGATTGGTGGTGGAAGTGGTGTGCATTGCTGCTGATGAGAGGGGAGCGGCAGGGTTGGCAGAAGGGGTGGTCCGAGATGAGAATTGCAAGAAGGTAAGTCACGCAGCAAAGAGAACAGCTTTTTTTGGGAAGAGTTTAATTTTGTTTTAGTTAAAATTGAAGTGGCATTATTTCCATGGTGAAGATTTAAGGCGTAATATGAGAATATTAATTTGTTGATGTTTTGCATGTTTTACTAGGAGATCATTTTATGGAGAAAAGCTCCTGAAAAGTTGAGGAAACAGAGAACAAACTTTCACCAGCGATTTGAATCACCAGAATCACAGGCATCTGCTGAACAGCCCGAAATGTGAACTGAATAGGAGAAAAAAAGAAAAGCAAAAAACTCCTATGTCCATTGAGATGACGTTCAGCTTGTTAAAGATGGCTGCAGCTTGTGGGGGGGGAAAGGCCAAAACTCCATTTATAATAGTCTTCCTTTATCTTACAGTGCTGCATTTATTTTATGATACAACTAAATGTTCTTCATGTATATACATTTAAAAAAAGCGCTTTCTTTGGAACACTGGAACTTTCTTAAGCTGCCGTTTTTTCTTTTTTTTTTCCTTTTTTTTTTTTAACTGCATACTTTGACCTGATGATAAGCACCCAGATATGCATAAACATAAACATTAAAGATTTTCATGTGAGTAGGCTGGTATTTGTAATTTTGCTTTTCTTTGTAATGTTGATTATACTTTTCTCCTTTTTCATGCTAACAATTACCTCTATTCTCTACATGCAAAAAATTAAATAGTTTGTGTTCAAATAGAAATAGAAAAATTGACTGGGCCTTACATCCGGCAAAGATTTAAAACATGGCATCTCAATATTTTTGAGAAATACATTTATGTTTCTACACGTGTGTTTGAGAAATACATACGGAGTGTTTCACTGTAGGTGCTTTCGATTGTACCATTCTGTGGCTTCCTGAATTGTATCTTCTTTGAAGTCTTCTGTGGTGTGAATGTTAAAATTTTTCCCTGAGATTATGTGGCATGTCACAGTGGCCTGCTTGCTTGCCTGATCTTCCCTTCCTCCTTCCCTCCCTCCCTCCCTCTCTTCCTCTTTTCTCTTCTGTTTTTTTTCTTTCATTCATTCTTTCCGTTCTCTCTCTCTTTTTTGCCATATTAAGTAACTATTTTGCTACTACTATCCAGCAGGTACACTGTATGTTTTCTGCAATGTAGAGTTGACTCTATGTTGGTGTTTTAGTTAAAACTATATAATTTTTCTATAACTACTTAAAATTTTTTTTTAAATTTAAGGCATCTTTTTACCACATACATACAAATATAATTTTCTTGCCTTCACAAATATTCTCTTCCCTTTCCAGGAGAAAATTTGAGGATGGGGAGCTCAGGAGGCCCTGTGAAGCACGTAGTTATCTAGATCTGGACAGTTTCATGTTTGTTATCCTGGAACTTTGGCTAGTTCAAATCAAAATGTAATTTCACCCACTCTGTTTAAATTTTGCTAACACTAAATTCAAGTCATTTGTTCAAAGTTCCAAAAGAAGGTTTCAGTCATCTGTTCGTATGCATGGGGTCTGATCTCAGATACACTAAATGTGGGGTGTAGGAACTAAAATGAAGCCTGCCGTGTGAAACTACTTTCACTAAGGGTTCACTGGTTTTTGTACCAATATTTTTTTATACACTTCAGCGCAAGTCTTGTCCGTTAACCTTACTTTATGAGTAAGCTAAGTAACCCAAATTACATTTCTTTAAACCTGTTTACTACTATGGCACTTTGATAAAATGGTCAGTAACCAACTTCATTATCGGCAAAAGGTTCCATGTACCATGTGCTGGGGCATCTATTTTAAATGTGGCTATCTGTGAATGGTAATGTTTTCCTTCATGTAAGTGCCTGTTCAGAGTTTCAAAATTTAAAAATGCCAAATATTTTCATGGTCACATGCATGTAGTAAATCTAGGAACTATTCAAAGAAATTTTGGAAACCAATTGTGTTTAACCAGCCTCAAATTGTGCAACCATGATGTATAATAAAGGATTTGAAATGATAACCAAGCTTGCTATTTGAATGATTAAAATAGTTCTATTCTCAATTCTCACTGTCAGATTTATCATTGAGGACAGGATTGCTCATAGTTTAGGAAGCTATTTTTGTAACAAATTTTTATAAGTGTGTTTCAATTTCAAATAGTTATATAATGCTTTTAATTAGGTGGCTTAAAACACTCATAAATAAGATGCTTATCAGTCTGCTTCAGACTTTGTTGCATAACCAATTTGAAGAATAAAAATTGGAAATTAATATTTGATGAATTGAGTAAAAAACTAGAAATAAACAAAAAAAGAAATTTGTGTCTTTAATAAAAAGAGCAGGAGCTCCTGCTGGCTTAGTTGGTAGAGTATGTGACTTTTTTTTTTTTTTAATACTCATTTAAGAGAGTGAGCAGAGTAGGAGAAAAGTGGGGGGAGAGAATCCTCCAGCAGACTCTGCTGAGTATGGAGCCCAACATGGGGCTTGATCCCAGGACCCTGAGATTATGACCTGAACCAAAATCAAGAGTAAGCCGCTCAACTGACTGAAGCACCTAGGCACCCTGAAAATTGCGACTCGATCTCAGGGTCGTGAGCTCAAGCCCTGGGTTGAAGAGATTACTTACATTAATTTTTTAAAATACCATTTCCATTGGTTCTCAACCCTGGCTGCATGTTCAGATCACTTTAGCTTTTTAAAATAACCATGTCAGGTCCTACCCAGATCGGTAAAATCAGAATTTCAGGGGTCAGGGTCACAGCGTTTTAAAAAAAAAACATCCTGGGGCACCTGGTTGTCTCAGTTGTTAAGCACTGCCTTTGCCCCAGGTCATGATTCCAGTGTCCTGGGATTGAGTCCCGCATCCCAGCCTGCTTCTCCCTCTCCCACTCCTCCTGCTTGTGTTCCCTTTCTCTCTGTCAAAGTCTTAAAAAAAAAAAAAAAAATCCAGGGTTGGGAACCACTGTCTAAACCATATAAGTGGTTGTTTCCATCATTAGTAAAGAGTTGTGTGGGGTTTTTTTGTAGTTTTGAACTTCTATTTTTTTTTAAGCTTATTTTAGAGAACGTGCAAGCAGGAGGAGGGGGTGAGGGAGAGAATCTCAAGGAGACTCCATGCTGAGTGGGGAGTTGGATGTGCGACTCAAGATATTGAGGTTGTGACCTGAGCCGAATCAAGGGTCAGACACTTAACCAACTGAGCCACCCAGGTGGCCGCTGAACTTACTTATTTAAAAAAGATTTTATTTATTATTTGACAGAGAGAGAGAGAGATTACAAGTAGGCAGTGAGGCAGGCAGAGAGAAGGGAAAGCAGACTCCCTGCTGAGCAGAGACCCTGATGGGGGTCCTGATCCCAAGACCTTGAGACCATGACCTGAGCCAAGGCAAAGCCTTAATTAACCCACTGAGCCACCCAGGCGCCCCAAGAACTTTTATTTTTTTTTAAGCAGAACTTTAAAAAGTACAAGAGGGACACTCTATAATCATTTTGAATTTCTGTTAGCAGGATCTGATAGCAAGAATCTAATGAAATAAAATAAGCAGTCATGGGGGGGTGCTATCTTTCTCTGTCCTTCCGTAACCCCCTCCCCCATGCTCTTCTCTAAAAGTGAATCTTACAGGCACCTGGGTGGCTGAGTTGGTTAAGCACCTGTCTTCAGTTGGGGCCATGATCCTAGGGTCCTGGGATCCAGTTCCATGTTGGGCTCCCTGCTCAGTGGGGAGTTTGCCTCTCCCTCTCCCTCAGCCCCTACCTCCCTCTGCCCCACTTGTGCTTTCTCTCTAAAATAAAATCTTAAACAAAACAAACCATGAACAATCAAATCAGTTTTTTAAAAAACTAGAATTTTTGTGAGGCGCCTGGGTGGCTCAGTGGGTTAAAGCCTCTGCCTTCGGCTCAGGTCATGGTCTCGGGGTCTTGGAATGAAGCCCCGCATCGGGCTCTTTGCTTAGCAGGGAGCCTGCTTCCTCCTCTCTCTGCCTGCCTCTCTGCCTACTTGTGATCTCTGTCAAACAAATAAATAAAATATTTTTTTAAAAAACTAGAATTTTTGTAATTTTTAACCCTTCCAATCAGGTCATGTTCAGTTTATATTAACTTTTCTTTCAAGAATGATTGGTAAATTATCATCTACTTTCCCTACTCACACATTTCCTCTCTACCTTGCAGTACTCAATTCTAAAGGCCAAAAAGCATTAATTTCTCATATTTAAGGTTCTTAAGTTACACATAAACATGGAAGTTAACATTTAGAAGATGTTAATTCTAAACAAAAAGCACCCTGTAAATCCAGTACCCTGGGCTTTTGAAGAAACCACAGTGGCAAATTACAGAAATAAAGAATCACGATTCCTTTTAAATGCAATCATCAGATTAAAAACTAGAACACTTAACCGATTCTACCTTAGGCGCTCTTAAATTTGAGAAACAGCTCCCAAAGGAGTTTTATTTTGAAATCATAGAAGGGGGAAAGTACAAAATTAGAAATAAGTGGTTGGCAGGCAGTGTTTGGAGTTGGTGAGGAGGAAAAACTTTTCTTCTACTTTTTTAGATCTTAGATTCTGTGTTTGGGGAGCCTGCTGGTTAAACTGACAAAAGACAAGCAAGGGTAAAGATGGACTTAATGAGTATGAGGGAGTCCACTTAAAGGGATAGTTAGAACTTGGGGCCTTATCTTGATAGGGGAAAGGGGGTGAAGGACATTTATACACTACTTCTTAATAGGGAAAGTTGGGGGTAGAAAGGGTACTTAAGGGAAAACAAATGACTTAAGAAAGATAAATGGGCCCTTTGGAGAATTGATGGTAGATAGAATACTTCTGTGACAAAGTCTGTTTAGGTATGGTGCCAACTTCTCACTGTACCTGGTAATGTCATCTTCCCTGGTTGCTCCCTGAGAGGGGGTTTATGACAATAAATTTTTCCTTTGAGGCAGAGGACTTCAGGAACTCAAATGCCTGCTCCTCAAAACTGTTATGCCACAGTGACATTTTCTAGAGCCCTTCACCAATGGGGATCAAGCAAATGGAATACTCAATTCTAAATACTTAGGTGAGTCAGTAGCGTCTTCTTTTCATGCCTTTTATATTCAACAGAATCTGTTGAACAGACCAAAAGGCACTCTCCAGGGGCTTATACTAGCTTGGATGGGAATATAACATATTTTAAGTTTCAAATCAAAGGCATAATGAAGAAATTGTGCACCCTTTAACATCATTTTTAAGGCTTGGGCCTTCTATGAGCATAATTCTTATGTCACTCCAGGACAGGAGAAGGCTTAAACTCTGTGCTACAAAAGACCTCTAGTTATTCTAAACTCCTTAGAGAATGCCCACTCTCCTGCCCGCACTCCACCTAGCTTTTTGTAAGACTCTCCTGGCCAATCTTGCCAGACACCATTTCCATCTCCAAGTCAAAAAGCTAGATGTTCTCTGTTTTGCTGCCAAGGTGTGCTGTGCTCACCTCCAGGACTGCGCTTACCACACTTAAAAAGACTTTTAATTTTATGGATTTTAAGCCTCTTGGCTCAGTCTTGTTTTAGTGTACTTTGTGCTTATGACATAATATACACTGAGTATCTGAATAAATGACTGAACCTTATTTTCCTAGTGACTATAAAATTAGGTGTCTTCCTTTAGACAAAAGTCTGATGAGGGACAGAAACAAAAAATGTCCACCATTAGCCCAGAAGGCTGATCTATAGCCTGCACAGTTTCAATAAGGGTCAGATATGTACTGGTTGTTATATTTTTATTTTTTAAAGATTTTATTTATTTATTTAACAGAGATCACAAGTAGGCAGAGAGGCAGGCGGGGGTGGTGGGGGAAGCAGGCTTCGCAATTGTGAGGCTCGAGCCCAGGACCCTGGGATCATGACCTGAGCTGAAGGCAGAGGCTTTAACCCACTGAGCCACCCAGGTGCCCCTGGTTGCTACATTTTTAAAAGGTCTTGTGATAGGGACACCTGGGTGACTCAGTCAGTAAAGCAACCAACTCTGGATTTCGGTTTAGGTCATGATCTCAGGGTCCTGGGATTGAGCCCTGTGTTGGGACTCCCTGCGCTGCAGAAAGTCTGCTTCTCCCTCTGCCCCTCCTCCTGCTCACATTCTGTCTCTCTCTCTTTCTCTCTCTCAGATAAAAAAAATTTTTTTATATTCTTAAAATATTTTATTTATTTATCTGACAGAGTGAGAGAGCACAAGCAGGGGGAGCAGTAGAAGCAGAGGGCCACCCAGGTGCTCCCAAAAATAAATCTTAAAAAAGTCTCATGACTGCCTCTACATCTCACTGAGTTAATATTGAGCTGAATCATAAGCAGCAGAGAAATATTATGAAAGTAGTTCTATGAGAAGAAATTTGAAGAAAACACTTATGATCTAATACTCCCTGCACATTCCCTCCCCCTTGAACACTAAGCATATAACCATCACTGGCTTCATATAGCAAAAGTGCAGCCCTTTCTGCCCAGGGGTCCTGTCCCTGTGCTACTTAAACTTACTAAGTTGCATGGTAAAATGGCTCAGGAATTACTTCTTGACTGTTGAGCTCAACGATCCCACAATTTTGGTGGCCTGTACAGGGATAATGGGATGACTCCAAGAGCCCTGGTGCAGCTTGGTGAGCCTTCTTTAGCCCTGGTCTTTGCTTTTTCATTTGTTCCTTTTCAGAGACGTCCTGGATAGTACAACCCTTTGGAACAGATCTTACTGGAATGCTCAGGAGAGAACCTCTTGCCCATGGCAACGCCACAGGCAGGAACAAACTCCTGCCACCTGGCTGGACACCAGTACCTTGGCCATAATGATATTGGGCTCAGAAATCAGCCTCTTCCTGTTTTACCTGTTAATACTTGCATTCTTCTCAGGCATGGGACGGCCACACATGCCATTAGGATGGCCACCAATCTTAAGACACCTGTGTAAGGTTTCTTCCTGAACAACCCAGTGTGATCCCTTGATGAACATAACGCCTGAGACATGTCTGACTGTGCTTCCTGAAAGGGACCAGAGCTAGTGCCCAGTTGGTGCATTCACCCAAAGGGGGACCACTCCCTTGGGACTGGGTCATGGATTAAACTCATGAGAAGGTTGCCTGGGTTAGATAGGGGTTCCAAACTTTCATTGTTTCATGTCTCTCATCTGTCCTTGCCCATGGACTATTTGGCATTTTCAGTCCTGCTCTTAGAATGAAAGTACTTCTAGCTTAGATAGAACACATTTAGTATAATATAAAATAGCTTCTCCTTCCTAATGAAGGCCAGGACCTTTACCCCATCCATTAATACTAGATCTAGAGGCTTTCAAAGGGTATTATTATTGGTCTCCAAATACAGTGGCTCCCCCAAAATGGAAAGAGGCAGCCCCCATCTCTGTGGTGTTTCAGCCCATTCACCAGTCCCTGTTGTAGTCTAGGATGCAATGGGGAAGGAAAGGGAGGTCGACATCATTTCTCACGTAGTACAAATGTTTCAAAGTGGTCGAGAACATGGAAGCCTCCCGCCGCCCTGAACCCCAGGAACTTGTGGCAATATTCCTGTTGGGATGCCATTCAGAAGCTGAAAGGGAGTTTGGGTAGTTAATGTACTCTCTTTGTTTTATAGGAATGGACTATGAGATCGGCTTTCTCAATCCTGAAGGACTCTGTCTTGGGCTGTCTTCTAGTATATTGGAGTCAATTTGGATTTAAAGAAAAAGCACCCCATGCTGTTGGACTATAAAATAAATCCAACCCCCAAGATGCACAACTCTTTTGTAAACAGGGTGCTGTCAAGATCCTTGCATGCCTGCCTGTTTTTCCTAAGTCGCTGGTCTCCTCTTTGCTGCTTCTTTTGTGTGTCAGGTCTGCAATATGCTCTTGAGAGGACTGGATGAGTGTCTGACTCTTGTATGTGGGTTTTCTCCATCATTCGTTTCCCAGGTTAATGGTTACGATCATTGGAACCAATGATCTGGTTGGTTCACCTTGGGACAGGGACTTTAAGGAATATTCCCCAGCAAGTGCCAAAACTCCCTTTGTTTGGGGGAGGTACCTTGTCTTCCCTGGTCCAACATGGACTGCCTATTTGCACTTTTTTAAAAAAGATTTTATTTATTTATTTATTTATTTGAGCGAGCGAGAGAGAGCGCGTACACACACACACACACACACACACACACACACAGGTGGAGCAGCAGAGGGACAGGAAGCAGCAGGCTCCCCTTTGAGCAGGGAGCCCAAGGTGGGGCTGGATCCTAGGACCCTGGGATCATGGCCTGAGCCCAAGGCAGACATTTAACGTCTGAGCCACCCACGCGTCCCTCACTTTTCACTGGTGGAAAACAGAAAATGTCTGTCTGCTCATCTATCGAAGCTGAGGAACTTTAGGACCAAGAGTCCTCTTTCTCTGCCCTCTGGGCTTTTACCTGCCTCCAGTCTTGCCAGCAACATCTCACCTACTCTGCCTCCACTTCCCCCTCCTGTTCCTGCACCACTCTGTGCCAAGCACTTACAACACTGGCTCCTGAGGGTCCCCCAGGCTCCTGGCACCATTGCCTCCTGCTCCTCCTACCCTCACTATCAAGGAGTGAAGAGCACCCCACTTCTGCCTCCTTCAGATTTCCCCACAGGTGCCTCAGGTAAAAATTGACAGTGGGGCACAAACTGATTGACTTCTAGTGGACTCTGAAACATATTCAGTATTTAAGCTAATTTAAATTCATTAGTCTAATTAAGGTAGAAATGTCTTAAGACTTCTCGGCGTTAAAGGTAAAACTTGTATTCTACCAAGGGTTATTAAAGGTCAAATAAGCTCTTGTTATTGCTGTTGCCAGTTGTCAGAAAAAATGACTTAATATAAGGGTTAATTGTGTTTATCACATCAGAGTTTACCAGGGTAATTGTTAAAAAAAAAAAACAAAACAACTGAGTGGGCTAAATAAGAAGGTTTATAGGTAAAACTTCTAAATAGCTTTCAAAATCTTTGGTAACCTGAAATTTCGAAGTTTTGCTGAGTTAAATGATAAATTGAATTCATTGGATATCTAAGTCTCTTCCGGGTAAGAGAAAATACTAAAAGCATTGGTTACTGGACGTAGGTTTGTCTGCTTTTGTCTTCTTATTACAGAGAAACGGAGGATACTTGGGTCTGTTAGCAAATGTGCTTCATGGTTTAGTAGTAAATGTGCTATGGGAAAATCTGTTTCTAGAAATTATGAAATGTATTCATGAATTTCAGCTATACAAGAATCCTGGTGTAATAGACAATTCACAATTGGTTCCTACTTAATTTTTACTGGAGGTGAAGGTTTCTGAAAGTTAAAATTCTGCTAAATGTCATTAAGACTGATGGAAATACCTTTTGTTGAGGGAAGAAGAAAGTAATTTTGTCCTAAAATGAGATGGGTTGTTTGGAGAAAAAAGGCTTAGGACAAAGTATAGATAAAAAAGAAAATTGTAGAAGATTTGCAAAGGAAAATCTTTGGAAAAAAATTTTACGTGTGGTCACAATGAAGGTTGAGGAATGCCTGAGTGGCTCAGTTGTTAAGTGCCTGGCCCTGGCTTGGATCATGATCCCAGGGTACTGGGAGCCCCACGTTGGGCTCCCTGCTCAGCCAATTGGTTTGCTACTGACGGGACAGGAGACCAGGTATCAGATGGCTAGCACCTAATGGAATGCAGTGGTTCTGTGGGCCCAATCTGGGGCCATGGCATCCACCAGTCTGGACTGGAAGATGTACTGTTGGTTATGCCTGGATGCACAGCCATAGCACTAAGACTAGCATAAGTCCAGCTAATGCCCCACATCTACAACAATGACGGACAGATGATCCTTACAACTTGAAACAAATTTACCCCAATGTCACCTCTGGACTCCACAGCAATTGGCTTCTGTGATAGTTACTTGTAGACACAGACAGTGATCAATTTCGATCCATGGATAGGGACATCTCTATGACCCCTGGCAGCTTGAAGAAGTTATAGAAGATAAGCCCTTTGTCCTTCAACAACCTTAAAGATTTAAGTACTGAAAATTCATCAGGAGGGAAATGATGTGGGACAGAGACAGAAAAATGTTCACCTTTAATCCAGAAGCCACCCAGGAGCCCCTGTTGTTGTTTTAAAGAAGGATTTTAAGCAGGGAACAGTTAATCAGATTTGTTTTTTTTTAATTTTATTTTATTTGAGAGTATGTGTGTACATGCGCATGAGTCGGGGGAGAGGGAGAGGGAGAGAGAATCCCAAGCTCACATTGAACGTGGAGCCTGACTTGGGGATCCATCTCACTACCCTGAGATCAAGATCTGAGCCAAAATCAAGAGTCGGATGCTTAACTGACTGAACCACCCAGGCACCCCCAGATTTGTGTTTTTAAAAGATTATGGTGACTGTGCAGAGTATGGATGTCAGCTTGAGAGCAGACAAGGATACCAGTTATGGTTATTGCATTCACCCACTCAAACAAAACACTTACTGAGGCTCTAAAATGTACTAGGTGCTGATAAATATCTCCCAAAGGGAATGACACCTCTCTATCCCATAGAAGCAAAAATTTTATGTTGAACATTCCCATTTCAATTTATAGAACTTTATGAACGGCTGAAGAGGAAAACCTATATATACTATCATAAAATTCAGACCACAATTTCTACGTGCAAGTAGGTGCAAAAAACGTTGCCAGTTAAAATTGTTCTAAGCTCCCCCCCCCTTGCCGCTGGGGATCCTGGGTGGCTCAGTGGGTTAAAGCCTCTGCCTTTGGCTCGGGTCATGATCCCAGGGTCCTTGGATCGAGTCCCACATCAGGCTCTATGCTCAGCAGGGAGTCTGCGTCCTTCTCTCTCTCTGTCTCTCTGCCGACTTGTGATCTCTGTCAAATAAAATCTTTTAAAAAAAGAGATTTTTTTTTCTGTGAAACTATATTAGAGTACATTACTACATCCATAAGATTAACAACTGCTGATTCTGGCGCAAATATAAACGTTTGTCAGGCATATTAACAAAAGGAAGACCATCAGCCTCAGCCTCATTGCATATTCAATATTTGGCTCATTCATTCTTCCAGTTTCCAAATCTAATGAGACATTCCTGTTTGATGGCATTTTCAGTCATTTTTAAATTGTCTAAGGATTTGTTAAGTCTCTCCATTCCATACACATGGTGTCCACAATTCAGACACACTAATCCACCATTTTCAGCTAGAAATTTTGCTATAGTTATAATTGGTTTTCCTCCCGGTTTTGTTTTGTTTTGGTGGGGGTTGTTCCAGTCTATCCTAGACATTTACTAATTTATTGCTCAAAAATTTAAAAACTATTTGCCAAATACAGAAAGAAGCCTGACTTAATTCTGGCATTTAAATTATTTCAATATGCCTTTTCCATAGTTAAGCCTCTGATTACATCCTTTCCTCTGACAGGAATTTCCTTAAAACGTCCCTATTTGTCTTGTTTGTTTGCTCCGAAGTCTGGCAGAAACTTCCTTAAGGATCTGAAATTGCTCCTTTCTTTGAACTCTCATTAGCCTAAGATTAACAAGCATTTGCATTATTTAACTTGTACAGTTCATATCACCAAAGCCAGATCTGAAACTTTTTGGGAACAAGGGGTTATCTATTTATATCCTGATGGTTGAAATATATTCTCTGGGACTGCCTGGCTGCTTCAGTTGTGGAACAGTATCCAACTTTGATCTAGGCGTCCTGAGTTGTAGCCTCACCTTGTGGGGAGTGGGGTATAATACTTAAAAACACACACACACACACACACACACGGAGTGGGGTAGAATATTTAAAACACACACACACCCCACCTGTGAATGAAAGGCCCACAGCCTATTAGCAAATTGTTACCGGAATCCTATTTGACACACGACATCACAATATTACAAGACGCGTCCCTTCAAGTCGCAAGATACTCTTTTATGTATAATGACAGAAACGAGGAAACTGTAACAGCGTATTTTGAATTAAGATGTTGCAGCCTCCTATGATAGTATTCAACTTATGCAAATGAAAGTAAACTTCGGCGGGGATACAGAGGACTTATTTTTGCTATGCGGTTGTGACATCTCAGCTACCTGATGATGTACACAAACTGATTACATTAAAGAACAAGTATTCACACAAGTGTCACACAGGGGGTTCACCTAAGAACCTGCAGAAAAAAATTCCTTAGCTACGTTCCCGAAGACCAGATCAAGCTATGTTCTCTAACGCTACTCTATCAGAAAACGAAAATTAATAATCCAATAAACTTGAGAAATGCTCTTTAGTGCTGGAGTCAGGAAGCCACGCTAGTGCTCACAACAGCGGTACATGACTAACCCGGAGCACTGCGCCCACCGCTCCCGGCGCTGCCCACGTGCTTCTGAGCTCGAGCGCACCTAAGAGTCTGGCTCGGGTCACGTGGCACAACTCGCAGGCCCCCTCCCCTCACCTGTGACATCCCTGACCGTGCCTGATTAGCTTCTTTTCTTTAGAGAAAGCTGGCCCAATCAATAATGAAAAAGAGAAAAAGAACAAGAACTGGTATTTAATAGATTTATTTCTTAGCGTTTCCTTTTCTATATGAGCAATCTCAAGACACTACCTTTTTTTTTTTTGTCAGGCTTTATTCTGGGCAGCACCCCTGCTCGGTCTGGGGCTTTCTGGACAGTGGGCGCTGGCGGGTCGCGTCATTGTCCACGGCCAAGTCCCAGGCCGCTCCAGCCAACCTCCCTTACGGCCAGCGGCCTCGATGTCCTTCCCCCGGTGTGCCCTGTTGTGGGCTCGGCTCCCCGCGGGGCGCCGGGCTGGCCACCCGGCAGCGGTCTGCTCTGTCCTTCGCGCCCGCGTTGAACCCGTGCCTGGGGCTCTGGGGCGCGCGTGTGCCGTTGCCTCCGCCTCCTCTTCCTCTTCTTCCGCCTCAGGAGGCTCCAAAGCTCCGAACACGTCCTTGTTCGTGCCGCTGACTGTGAAACCTCAGGGCCCCAGCGCGGATGGCGACGTCGGGGCCGAGCTAACCCGCCCTCTGGATAAGAGTGAGTGCGAGACTAGTGAGGGGCGGCGGGGGTGTCTGCGGGGTCGAGACGTGGCCGCGAGGAAGCTGCACCCTGGTGCCCTGGAGACCCGCGGTCCCCTCGAGCGTTGTCGTCGTGTCTGTCAGTGTCTGCTTATCGCGCTGGTTTGTGAGCCCCTTAAGGCTTGGGACTGCGTCTTACTGAGTCTTGAATATGCCGCCCAGAAGTGGTCTTTCCCCTTTGACTGCGCTCCTTTCGGAATGGTTTAAACCACCTTCTGATGGGACGTTTCCACCTTTCTTGAGTCGTAAGGTAGACTATCGCTTTTTGGAGCACCCTTCGTTGTTTCTCCTCCGCAGCCCATAACTATTCCCCTTGAAAAGGGCGAGGGGATGGTCATTGAAAAGTCAGAGTAAGATTTCTTTCAGGATTCTCAAGATGGGATAGGGAGCGAGACAAACCATAAGTGACTCTTAATCTCACGAAACAAACTGTGGGTTGCTGGGGGGAGGGGGGTTGGGAGAAGGGGGGTAGGGTTATGGACATTGGGGAGGATATGTGCTTTTGGGTAAATTGGAAGGGGAGATGAACCATGAGAGACTATGGACTCTGAAAAACAATCTGAGGGGTTTGAAGTGGCGGGGGTGTGGGAGGTTGGGGTACCAGGTGGTGGGTATAATAGAGGGCACAGCTTGCATGGAGCACTGGGTGTGGTGAAAAAATAATGAATACTGTTTTTCTGAAAATAAATAAATTGGAAAAAAAAAACAAAAACAAACCAATGCCATTGGAGAAAAAGAAAAGGATTATCTAGACTAAAATAGGGTAAACACAGTCAAAGTAATGCATGACATTTGATTGGATTCTTGTTTTGTTTTGTTTGAAAAAAAGATACAAAATATATTTGGGGACAATGAGGGAAATTTAAATTTGAGTCTAAGGTTGGGCTATATGTATTATATTATGAATACAATATTGGAGATTAATGTTAATTTTCTTTGGGGTTATAAGGACTTTGCGTTTATGGAACAAAATATGCTTATTCCGAGGAAATGCTTGTTGAAATAATGAGTGAAGTATCATGATGTCTGTAATTTACTTTCAATAAAAATAAAAAATCAAATATAAAAAAAAAAAAAAAAGATTTCTTTCAGGATTCTTTGTCATTTATTGGCATCTACCCAGACCTGGCACTGCTAGGCTGTGTGGTAGTTACCAAGAAGAACCAGACTCAGATCCAGCTTTTACGCTCCAGGAACTTAGAGTCTCGCGGGGAGAAAGGACGTATGGATAACCAACTCTAATACAAGTTAGAACATGAAAAGGGTTCCTCGGAAAGGTGTACGTATCCTTGATCATCCAGAACTCCAGAGAGAAAGGAATTGCTCAGTATCAGCAAGTGGCACCAACTAACTTTGAATGGGTTTGACAGGGAGGCATGCAAATGGTTTTAAGGGGGATTTCAGATTATAGGGCTATAAGACTTTAGTTTCTGGATGATTAGGGCGCAGGTAATTTCCTCTGACCAAACGAAGCTCTGGGAGATTGAGGGTATGCTGTAGCTTTAGAGGGCACTAGCTCTCCAGGAGTTATCTTAGTTCACTTCAACAAGCAACATTGGTGACTCCTATTGTAATTTAAAAATACAGAACTACAGTTTATTACAGGCCAAATCTTGTTTTGGAGGGCAGTAGTAGAATAGAAAAAGTAGACAGTGAAAGTAGACCTTCACTGCTTTAAATACCCCTGTGATTCTTCCTTCCTTTCTTTTTTTAAGCAGTGGCTTAATACTGAGTGTTTGCCACAGACAGGTACCGTTATACGCATGTGACTCAATTTCCCTAATAACTCTTTTGAGGTTGACAGTGTCTTTATCCTCCCAACACTTGTATCTCTACCATGTGCCAAGCACTCTTCTAGTCACACAGTAGGTGCTGAATATCTACCTATCTGTATTTCCTGGTTGATTATCATGCATATAGCCATGTGGATGCAGGTTGACTGACTGCGAGTAGAAAGTTGGTGCATATTTGTGATAGTCATGCAGCACTTAAGTTACTGGTCTGATTTACAGTCTATTTACCTTTTCTCCATTTCCTACTTGGTAACGTGAGCATAATATTTTCTCTGCCTACATCTCTGGATTGTGAAAATCATCAAAACATGTTAGGAAAAGCTCTTTGAAAAATATAAAGGGATGAACAAATGTAAACTAATATTATTTGTACTAAACGTTTGCTATTTGAAAAATGGAATTAATAGTTGTTGTTGTGGCACCTGGGTGGTATCTGCCTTTGGTTTGGGTCATGGTTGAGCCCTGCATCGGGCTCTAGGTGGGGAGCCTGCTTTTCCTTCTCCCTTGCCTGCTGCTCTGCCTACTTGTGCTCTCACTCTCTCTTTCTGTCAAATTTAAAAAAAAAAGAAAAAGTGAAAATTGGGTTGTCACCCTGCAATAAGAATAAGGAAACTGGGAATATTCCTTTAGAAGCCCAAATAACCTACCCTACCTATAAATCTAGGTTGATGTGAGGATTTAATAAAATAATGTATTTTTAGGTTAGCATATCAACAAGGGCTTTTTTTCTTAGGTTTTATTCTTTAGGCTATAATAGCTGGTGTAAAATTCCTTAGACATATTTCTACTTAGAATCAGCTGGTTCCACTAGAGTAGTATTTTTAAGAACTTTGGGCACTATTATGAATTTTTAAGAAGTTTAGAACTTCTAGAAGTTTATAAGCTCTAGCAGTGAAGTATAACTACCTTTTTCTTTCTTTTTTTTTTTAAAGATTTAATTTTTTATTTGACAGAGATCACAAGTAGGCAGAGAGGCAGGCAGAGAGAGAGGAAAGGAAGCAGTCCCCCTGCTGAGCAGAGAACCCAGTGTGGGGCCTCATCCCAGAACCCTGGAATCATGACTGAGGCTGAGGCTTTAACCCACTGAGCCAAGTACAACTACCCTTGATGGCAGAGTAGCCCTCTTTCTGGGAAAGGTGACAGCTGGAAGTTTTGGGCAGTCCCAAAAGGAGCAGCAAAGGAGGAAGATAGTAGCATCCAGACCTTGAGATCAGCCACCTGAGCCCTGGCTGACCATGGATGGCAGATGTACCAGCAGAGTGTGATCTTTTGATTTTTGATTCATCACTGGCTTTTTTACAGGAGGTGGCAGCAACAAATAATATTCTTGGTGGATTTTATTAGCAATTGTCACTCCTAGGGAGAGAATCAGATGAATTGAGGCAAGTTGTGGTAGTTTCCTTACAGATTCTAGTACTGGAAGATGGGTAGTTGCACATTGGAGCTTGGATATGTAGAGCTGTGGCAACAGGGTTGAAGCCACTTACCTCCCTGTTAGTAGAGTGAACTGGAGTTAGGAGTTTGGGGGAAGCTTGTCAAGACGCCTGGACTGATTTGTTCTGGCATTTGGATATAATGCTGTCGGGGTCAAGATTATGGAGACAGTCCCCGTATAGCCTGTTAGGTGACACTTCTTTTCAGAGGTCATCTAGCTTTCTGGATGAGAATCATGGTTGCAGGAGGAACCTTATGAAGGAGCAGAGTCTTAGTAAAGTCACTGTAGTTTGATGCAGGGTATCAGGCACAGACACATTTGGGGATGTAGAGAATAGCTGAGGCTCCACCTTCTCAGTGCTGCTGTCACACCTGTCATTGGAGCTCGAGGCAGAAGGGTCTGATGCATTTAGTCTGATGCACCTGTCTGCTACAGTAGTTGCCCTGGGAGCAAATCTGGTGCTTCTAACTCCCTTTGTGATGATATGAAAGATTTGGTCTGTTCTACACCTGAAACTAATTTTATACTGTATGTTGACTAACAGGAATTGAAATAAAAACTTGGAAGGGGAAAAAAAAAGGTTCATCATGAGTTCTGGCCACTATTAAAACAATATTCCAGCACATCTGCATATTCAGTGACAAGCATAGTAATACTTGCTGTAATATTAGGGGGAAAGGAAGTAGATACCACCACTAGGTTGTCTCTAGTACAGCCTCTTCAGGATTGATGCTGCCTTTCCTTTATGGATCCTAGCAATTTCCCAGCCTGTTCGATTACTTGCCTCCACCCGCATTTCCACTATGGCTTTGGCCTTGCCAGTTCTGTTGTGAAGAGAGGTTGAGTTGTATGACCTTCCATCTGCTTCTTCAGCCCTCAAATGAGTTATAGCTTTGATGTACTGAGGTGGGATTCTCTTTAGTTGTGGATGTGTACAGAGAAAGGAGTGAATTAAAACATTTTAACAAAATGGGTAAGTCCTGTGGTTTAAGCAACCACAATTGGTAATGGTTACTTTGTTGTTTATCATGGCATAGATGGGGTAAAATGGATTGTTACTTTTGTGTGACACTCATGTGCAATAGATTTACATTTTAGGAGAGAAGTTGTTCTTGTGGACTGTCTTGAACATTTTGTTTTCTCTTCAAAAGAAAATGTAATCATTTAAAACAATGCCACTGGCTTGGTGTTTATAGTTGGCTTCTTAATTTTAGCAAATGTAGCTGAGACCTGGCATAGCCATATTAAATCCCAGGCTCCCTTTGCAGGAGGCTAGAAGAAAGCTATATGATCTGGTGAAAAGTTGTAGTGACTGAGTCATTTCTACTGTGACTGAGATCCAGAGGGTGTCTCCTTTAATCACTGTTAATTTTAATGGGAAGTAATTATGACCAAAAATCAGGTCATTCTGTTAATAATAGTGAAACTGTGAAAGCTTAATTTTTATGAAAAGCAAAACTTACATCTTCGTATATTTTTGTAGTAAATTAAAAAAAAATTTAGTGCTATTTCCATTAATGTTTTTTGCACTTTCCTTTTAAAAATTAGTAGTGAATTTGGAACACCCTTTTAGATAAAATAAAGTGTCGATACAGAGATTTTTGTGTAGGTAATACTTATTTTTTTTTAAAGATTTATTTTATTTTATTTATTTGACAGAGAGAGATTACAAGTAGGCAGAGAGGCAGGCAGAGAGAGAGAGGAGGAAGCAGGCTCCCTGCTGAGCAGCGAGCCCGATGCGGGACTCGATCCCAGGACCCTGAGATCATGACCTGAGCCGAAGGCAGCGGCCCAATCCACTGAGCCACCCAGGCGCCCCAATACTTATTTTTTTTAAGATTTTATTTATTTATTTGACAGAGAGAGATCACAAGTAGGCAGAGAGGCAGGCAGAGAGAGAGAGAGGAGGAAGCAGGCTCCCTGCTGAGCAGAGAGCCCAATGCGGGACTCAATCCCAGGACCCTGAGATCATGACTTGAGCCGAAGGCAGGGGCTTAACCCACTGAGCCACCCAGGCGCCCGGTAATACTTATTTTTCAGCAACTTCAAAAAACAACGTATATGCCATAAAATTCATCTGTTTAAAGTGTGTAATGGTTATATTGTATGACTACCACCGTAATTTAATTTTAGAACATTTTTATCACCCCAAAAAGAAATTCCATACCCCCATAGTAGTCACTCCACATTCCTCTAGCCCCACTCCCCTTCACCCAGCCCATGACTAATTAGCCCAAGACTAATTCACATTCTGTTTCTCTTAGAATATTTCATATAAATAATATCACACAATATATGGTCTCTCTGACTAGCGTCTTTCACTTAGTACAAGAAACCTTATGCTTGAATAAAGTATCCTTGAATGTCTTGATTCTTGCATAACAAGAAAGTTAGTGTTAGTTATAGAAAGTGGATTACTGTTAGTTATAGAAAGTGGAAAGTGTTAGTTAGAGAAAATGGATTAATTCTGAACAGATGTGGTATCTTCAGTTTGTTTTGAGTCATAGTTCTGCAGAATTTCTCCAAGCAGTTGCATGTGCTTTTTTCCAATCTTTTATTTGTCAATGATTTTTCTACTATTGATGGAAAGAGATGACTGCTCCACTGTGTACAAAGTAACAGATACCCAGAAATATCAGGATAGCTGCCAGTGATAGGTGATATATATGTATGTATCTTACATTTCATTGTGGGAAAATCTCGTGCCTAAGCCATGGATTTTAAAATTCCCCATTATGCAAAACAAATTGTTATTAGTGGGTGCTTTATTAATACAGGTTTGATTTCTTTAGTAGGTATTGTGTATATTGTCGCTGCATGAAAATGAGGTTGGTACTTGTGCAGGAGATATAAGTACAGGCCACTTGGCCTTTCTGTGTTTCCTGGGCAAGGACGGTATCCTCCATGTTAGCCTCCCTTCCCAGAAATACAGTGTGTGTGTGGCAGGATCAGTAGAACATTTATCTCTGGAATAATGCAGTGGTATTTAACATGTATGATGTTAATACTATTGCAGCTTGACTGATTAAAATATTTTCACTTATGAAATTACTGATTCATGCTGTTATGTTACTTCAGCAGACATGTAACTCACCCTCCCCTCCAGCACAGTGATTCTCTGTCATCACCTGTGACATGCAGTCTGCTCAGCCTTACTTGGGTACTTGCAGTGATAGGGAGCTGGCACTTTTTTGAGACGGCCCTTTTCACTGTTCTAATTGTTAGAAGTTTTTGTATGAATTCCATTGAAATCTGCATCCCTCACTTCCCACTGACTGTAGTTATGCCATTTGGAACAAAATAAGTGTAGTCTGTTCTTAAAGTCGTCATCTTCAAACTAAAGATCACCCCTGACCTCTTTAGTCATTTGCATAAAAGCATGATGAGCTGGTCCTTGCAGCACTGGTTGTCCTCTTAAGTACCTTTTAACTGCTCATGGTTAGATGTTTAGAAAGGTTGTAAGTCAGTGAAACAGAATATGGTCATCTAAGAGTGGCGTGATGGAGGCTAAGGATGATGTCTAATCCTTTGGCACCTGGCTTACCTCTCTGTGGTGTAACAGGAATATTCTGTTATTTGACTTTATAATTTTTCTAGACACTCTTGCACTATTAAGCCATAAGAAGCTTGTGATCAACTGAAATTTTCAAGTACTTGAAACATTAAACTCCTGCCTTGAGTGTTATGATGTCAAGTTTTTTTTTGTTCTTTTGGGCATTTCTCCACCTAGAAAACTAATGTTAAGCACATCTTTCTTTCAGATGAAGTAAAGAAGATCTTAGACAAGTTTTACAAGAGGAAAGAAATTCAGAAACTGGGTGCTGATTATGGACTCGATGGTAAGGCTTATAGCATTTCCATTAGAGATATTTTATTACTTCTTAGCTTATAGCTTTTTCAGTCTTGTGTGAGACCTCGTGTGCCTGGGAAACAAGTACATACACATTGTCTGGATGATGTCCCTGACCTTCGCTTCTGTCTTGACAGGAGTTGGGCAACATGCACCTGGTGGGCCGGATACACAGCAAAGGAGCTGTGTGTTCATTTTTCCCTCCTGTGCTAGGATTTCACTGTTGGCCAGATCATAATAAACCAGCGGTAGGAGCCCCCAAAAGAGAGAGGACACTTTGATGAGTCTGGTGTGATGTATATATATACACTTTTAAATGAGAAATGGAATGAAAACTGAGCCCTGCCTATTGTGCTTTTGTGTTTCCCGCAGCTCGTCTGTTCCATCAAGCTTTCATCAGCTTTAGAAATTACATCATGCAGTCTCATTCTCTGGATGTGGACATTCACATTATTTTGAATGACATTTGCTTCAGTGCAGGTAAGTGTTTAGAGACTTTAAAAATATCTCTTTTAAAATATGTTGAGCATGCTTTGTATTTCTTCGCATGCTTCATGTTTATTTCTCTGGTCAGAGCCTGTTGTTGTAGGGTGGGCCCTGTTTACACTGTCTGTAAATAATTCTGTGCTTTCATAGGAGGCCCTTCTAGGTCATTTTGCTTTTATAGTGGGTCCCTGAGCTAATCAGTAAATGAGCCATATATCTTAGACTGGAGGAAGTCTGGGCCCTTGATCTATCACCTCTGCTTTCCACTGTGTGCTGTGTATAGGCCACAGTGAAGTGAACTCTCACAGAAGATAGAATTAATACATGGTAGATTCCATCTGTTTCTGCCACTGAGTATTTTTTGGTTAGATTTTTTAAATGTAGTGTTTGCACCTGCATTTGTCTTCAGTAACCATAGGTCTTGCTAATGTGTATTTCCAAGTTCATTCGTCCTTCCTTCCTTTCCTCCCCTTCCTTTCTCCCTTATTTTTTTTTTTTTGAAGATTTTATTTGTTTGAGAGAGAGAGAGCACAAGCAGAGGGAGGAGTGTAATCTCTGCTTAGCAGGGAGTGTGATGTGGGGCTTGATCCCTGGAGTTCCTTGCTTCAGAATTTTTCTTTTAATCCTGGCAATAACCCCTTGACTAGCTCACTAAGAAGGAAAGTTTCACTAAGTCTGGTTAGGGATAACATGTAGATTGCACCTGTTAATGCAGTGTTTTATTTTTCAGCTCATGTGGATGATTTATTTCCATTTTTCTTGAGACATGCGAAACAGATATTTCCTGTGTTGGACTGTAAGGATGACCTACGTAAAATCAGTGATTTAAGAATACCACCGAACTGGTTAGTTTCTTTACTTGTGGATTTGAAATACTAGTTTCTAATCTTGGGAAGTTAGTGATCATTACAGTTTTTCTTCTCCTTTTTAAAAAAAAATATTGTATTTATTTATCTGACACAGAGAGAGCACACATAAGCAGGGGGGAATAGCAGAGGGAGAGGGAGAAGCAGGCTCCCTGCTGAGCAAAGAGCCAGACATGGAGCCTGATCTCAGTACCCTGGGATCATGACCTGAGCCAGAGGCCGTTGCTTACCTGACTGAGCCACCCAGGCACCCCTGACCGTTACATTTTTTTATTGTAGGCTGGATGATAAATCCTAAAAAGTCTATGAGTTGTTTTCCCTAGAAAAACAGGCAGTTAATTCTGGTGTCTCCCCTTGATTCTGATCAAGCTAGCTTATAGGTTTTACTAGGACAAATCTAGAAAGTAGCCCTTACTTTAGAGTGTTGGCCTTACAAATTAAGTGTGGCCTTTCTGTGTCAGCTGAATGCCAGGGTGTTCATGAGCTCTCACCACTGCCACCACTGTGGCTAGAACTCCACATCTAGTGCCTTTGCCACCTCTTTGAGACTTTCTGCTCAAACCCTTAGCAAGCTGCTCTCTGCTAGGGCCTCCATATCTTCAGCTCAGCCCTTGGCCAAGGACCCAAGGGAAGTCTTACATAGACTTCAAGGCATCTCCTCCACTGAACCCTTTCTTCTCTCTTCCAACTTCTCCCTTCAAATTCCACCTGCTGTAGCATCTCTGAATTTGATCTCTACTGCTGAGCTCATTGGGACTGTCATACTTTGCTTGGGTTCTACCTCCCTGTGTCCTACTGGGGTACATTAGGGCTCATCTCAAATGTTCCTTTGTTTCAGGGCTTGTAGTCCTACATTGCCTGTCATTTATGTCCCCAAGAAACTGTGGTGTGTATTCTGTCCAGTTTTGTACTTGTTTGTGGTGGGAGGGCGAGTCCTGTACCATTTGTCATGGCCAGAGACAGAAGACACAGTCATTACATGGTACATGTTGAAATTCAAATGCTTAGGAATATTTACTTATAGGGTCATGTATTTAGAGCTGTGGAAATGTCAGCCTATCTGTGAGCTGATAGCAGTTTAAACTTACTTTAACTCCTGAAGAGAAGAGACTTGGACAGTGGCAGAAATAGCCAAGAAATTAATTTGAATTTAGATCTTTCTATCCACTAGTTAGTAAATGCCAATCTTGGAAAACAGTATTTTTTAAGTTTTAAATCCTAAAATTTTTTTTAAAGATTTTGTTTATTTATTTGGCAGAGAGAGCAAGAGAGCGAGTGAGCACAAGCCGGGGGAGTGGCATGCAGAGGGAAAGGGAAAAGCAGGCTCCCACTGAGCAGAGAGCATGATGTGGGGCTCGATCCCAGGATTTGGGATCGTGACCTGAGCTGAGAAGGCAGACACTTAACCATCTGAGCCATCCAGGTGCTCCAACAGTCATTATTTTAGTGTGGATCTGAAACTCATCATTTTATTTGGTTTTTCAAAGATGCTTTCATGTGAATATTAGCAGGATGTTTCATTGGAATCATTTTCAGTTGATACCTTTGTCAGGGTTGATTTTGAGGTTAATGGGAATAAGCTGTTTACCCACTTATGTTTTAGGTACCCGGAAGCCAGAGCCATACAGCGGAAGATAATATTCCATTCAGGCCCTACAAACAGTGGAAAGACTTATCATGCAATCCAGAAATACTTGTCCGCAAAATCTGGAGTGTATTGTGGCCCTTTAAAATTACTGGCACATGAGATCTTCGAAAAGAGTAATGCTGCTGTCAGTATATTACCAAATATTTGCTCTCTTTCTTATTAATTTGGGAGGGCTGGGCAGGGTGAAGATGGGAAGGTGGTAAAGGCATATGTAGTAATTTACCACTAATAAAAGTTGCTATAGTTCGTTGTACTTTGTAAGATGTACCATTATTTTATGTATAACTGAGAAAGAAAAAGATAACTGCCAATGAACTCTGACTTGCCATCTATTATTAGGCTACATCCTGATTTCAGATATGCTAAAAAGTGAAAAAATGTGTATTGGAATGAATGAAATACAGTATCATTATTTCACAAATACAGAGAAATGTAGAGAATTACATGTAAATAACTTGAATCCACTACCCAACTCCCATCAGATGCTTTTTTTTTTTCCTTTAAAGATTTTATTTATTCATTAGAGAGAGCACACAAGTAGGGGGAGAGGCAGAGGGAGAGGGAGAAGCAGACTCATCACCAAGTTGGGAGCCCTATGTGGGGCTCGATTCTAGGACCTTGAGATCATAACCCGAGCCAAAGGCAGACGCTTAACCATTTGAGCCACCCAGGCACCCCTTCTGTCGGATTCTAACATTCCACCATACTTGTTGTTTTATTTATTTTCTTAAGAAATAAGTTATTAGGGGCGCCTGGGTGGCTCAGTGTGTTAAGCCACTGCCTTCGGCTCAGGTCATGATCTCAGGGTCCTGGGATCGAGTCCCGCATCGGGCTCTCTGCTCAGCAGGGAGCCTGCTTCCTCCTCTCTCTCTCTGCCTGCCTCTCTGCCTACTTGTGATCTCTCTCTGTCAAATAAATAAATTAAAAAATCTTTAAAAAAGAAAGAAAGAAAGAAAGAAATTATTAATATGTTGAAACTCTGAGGCCTCCCTTGCTTCCTCAGAGTTAACGTACTCTGTTACCATATTTAATTTACCTTTTTTTTCCGATTAGACCTCTGATGCTATCAACTAGAACTAATGATAAAGACTGAAGCCACCTGTTCAGACCTGCAAAGAACTGAATGCCATGTTGGCTGAGGCATTGTTTGACTAAACGGGCCATGTTCTTATTCATTGTTTTATTATGACTATAATATGAGTTGAATAGGCTTGGGAAGATAAGTTGCATTCTCTATTTTTTGTTCTGGATGATTTGTGTATTTGGCGTACATCATGCCTCCTTATCGAAAATAAGAAAGTATTTCCTTAGAACAAAGACTTTCTTTTACATAAGCACATGGTATTCCTCAAAAGCAAGGTACTTAATATCGATAGAATGCTATTATTTAATTCACAATTAATACTAAAATTTTGCCAGTTGTCAGTAACACCACCACCACACTCTTCCAACCCCCCCCAGGATTCTGTCTGGAGTCTCAGCACTGTATTCTGTTGTCATACCTCTCGTTTCCACTAATCTCGGACAATTGCTCAGGAACCTTTTATCTTTCATAACCTTTATATTTGGAAGACTACCAGTCATTTGTATTGTAAACAGTCATTCAGTTTGGTTATGTCAGATGTTTCTTCATGATTAGTTCAGGCCTCTAGGGAGACTGGTTGTCCCAGATTGCCAGGACTTCCCTAAGATTTAGTACCTAAAGCCCTTTGTATTGAGGAACCCCTCAGTCCTGGGCAAACTATTACACCATACAATTAATGCTGCTCCTTCTCAAGGAATTCTGTTGGGAGGTTGTTCTGTTCTTAAATATTACTTATAATACTCTTCCTGAATATAGAAACAACCATATTTGTTTTATTTTAATCAGAATAGTACAGAAACATACAAAGTTTAAAAGTGAAATTGCTATAATTTCTCATGTTTGTGTTACCTGAGAATTTAGCTGATTTGAGATATTTCAATGTTTATATAGGTTATGTAAGAGAACCGCTTTTATTTTTATAAAAATTTTCTTTCCAGGATTGGGAATGAATTTGATGGTAATGGCAAGAATACTCTATTAAACGTAAAAATTTCTTTTTGTTGTCATTTTAAAGGTGGTGGTAACTCCAGATTTCTTTTTGTCATCCTAGGGTGTTCCGTGTGACTTGGTAACAGGAGAGGAGCGTGTGACCATAGAGCCAGATGGGAAACAGGCTGCCCATGTTGCTTGTACAGTTGAGATGTGCAGTGTTACAACTCCTTGTATGTACATGCCATTTAAAATGGTTTCATAAGGTTTAGTAATGGTTTAATTTTAAAATACAGATGAACATATGAAATGTGTTTTTTATTGTAAAAAAATATTTATTTATTTATTTATTTTTTATTTTAAAGATTTTATTTATTTATTTGACAGAGAGAGAGATCACAAGTAGGCAGAGAGGCAGGCAGAGAGAGAGAGGGAAGCAGGCTCCCCGCTGAGCAGAGAGCCCGATGCGGGACTCGATCCCAGGACCCTGAGATCATGACCTGAGCCGAAGGCAGCGGCTTAACCCACTGAGCCACCCAGGCGCCCCGTAAAAAAATATTTAAATGGAGATGAGTAGGACAACAGGTCCCCAGTGCTTAGAACAGCTGATAAATGTCAAACTCTCTGTGGTGTTTGCTTTTGAATGTTCCTTTTCTTTTTTCTCTTCAAGGAACTAAAATGTTAACAACTTTCCTTGTCCCACTCCTCGATTCAGTTCCTCTTTTGATCCAAGTGATAACAAGTATTTGGTATATGTCTTTCCTGTCTTTTTTCATATCACTGATACATATTACCTGTGAGCAACTGTAGATTGTGTATTTTGTTTGTTTATTTTTACTTACATATTTATTTATTTTAAAGAATTTTTTTTAAGATTTTATTTATTTATTTGACAGAGATCACAAGTAGGCAGAGAGGCAGGCAGAGGGAGAGGGGGAAGCAGGCTCCCTGCTGAGCAGAGAGCCCCATGCGGGGCTTGATCCCAGGACCCTGAGATCATGACCCGAGCTGAAGGCAGAGGCCCAACCCACTGAGCCACCCAGGTGCCTCTAAAGGATTTTTTAAGAAAGATTTATTTATTTGAGAGAGAGATCAAGCATGTGTACATGTGTGAGCAGGGGGAGGGAGAGGGGAAAGAGACTCCCTGCTGAGTGCAGACCCTGACATCATGACCTGAGCCGAAATCAAGAGTCAGATGCTTAACCAACTGAGCCTTCCAGGTGCCCCAAATATACTTTTCTTAAAAGTATATTTATCTATGGGACACCTGGGTAGTTCAGTTGGTTAAGTGTCTCTCTTCAGCTTAGGTTATGATCCCAGTACCACGTTGGGCTCCCTGCTTAGCGGGGAGTCTGCTTCTCCCTCACTCCCATCTTGTGCTCTCTCCCGCTCTCTCTTTCAAGTAAATAAATAAAATCTTAAAAAAAAAAATTTATTTATTCATTTAGTAATGTCTATGCTCAGTGTGGGCCTTGAACTCACAAGTCCAAGATCAAGAGTTGTGACTCTTCCAACTGAGTCAGCCAAGCGCCTCTGGATTGTGTATTTTAGTTTTTATTTATTTATTTATTTATTTATTTATTTTATTTTATTTTTTTTGTTTTTTGTTTTTTTCCAATTTATTTATTTTCAGAAAAACAGTATTCATTATTTTTTCACCACACCTAGTGCTCCATGCAAGCTGTGCCCTCTATAATACCCACCACCTGGTACCCCAACCTCCCACCCCTCCACCACTTCACTCCCCTCAGATTGTTTTTCAGAGTCCATAGTCTCTCATGGTTAGTTTTTATTTTTTTTAAAAGATTTTATTTATTTATCTGACAGACAGAGATCACAAGTAGGCAGAGAGGCAGGTAGAGAGAGAGAGGGAAGCAGGCTCCCCGCTGAGCAGAGAGCCCGATGTGGGGCTCGATCCCAGGACCCTGGGATCATGACCTGAGCTGAAGGCAGAGGCTTAACCCACTGAGCCACCCAGGCGCTCCCCTGGATTATGTATTTTTTAAAACATTGATGTGATTACCATATTGTATTATCGTTCTACAACTTGCTTTTTTTTCTTCCACAGCCTGTTTTTAGATCTAGTCTTGTTATACATGTATCATTTGTATGTGTATCATATATATCATAAATATATATATAAAGTTTGTGGCTAAAATTCCATCTTATGACTAAAATTATTCATTCCCTCCCCTAGTAAAAAATATTTAGATTGCTTCAAGTTTTTCACTAATGGACACCTGGGTGGCTCAGTCCATTAAGTGGCTGCCTTCAGTTCGGGTCATGATCAGAGTCCTGGGATTGAGCCCCATGTCCCAGCTCCCTGCTTAGTGGGGAGCCTGCTTCTCCTTTCCTTCTGCCACTCCCCTCTGCTCATGTTCTCTTTCTCTCAAATGAATAAATCAAATCTTTAAAAAAAATAAAAGTTTTCACTATTGTATCATATTTCAGTGAACTTCTATTTAAGTAGTTTTGAAAATATTTTAAATAAAAATTAATTTTTTCTTACCACTAAGCAGTCGTATCTTCATTATAGAAAATACAAAAATAAATGCAAAGAGAAGAAAAAAAAAAAACTACAACCTCCCAATCCTACCCATCCAGAATCAACAAGTGTTAACCTTAACCCTGTGGTGTGTATTTTCCAGATTTCTTCTGTGTTTGTGATTGTGTTGTGTATGAATATACTTATGAGTGCATTGTTGGTGTGTATATTTAATTAAATAGGGATTATACATTATGTACTTTAAATAGCTTTTTCTGTTTTAATAATTTTTCTGAGTAAATGAATAGTTTTTTTTTAAAAAAAATGAGTATTATAAAAGTAGTACATTATAAAAATTTAGGTAACACAGAATTTTATAAATCAGAATTCCCTCTTCTGTACCCTTGTTTCTAATCTTGTTTGTATATACCCAACTGCAGTAGGTGATTTTTAATATGATGGTTTTTCAGTATAAAATGTGCTTGCTTGCTTTTGTTTCCTAAATGTTATTGTGTGCATATTAATTTTTTTTCTTTAATGTGCTCTTCTCAACTCCTTGTTACTTGAGGAAGAAAATTAAAATACAGTTTACATGACTTAAAGAGAAGAAAATAATATGGTCAAAAGCATTTTGGCATTAGAAAATAAAATGAGGTACAGTTTTTGCTGTTGTGATGAGCTTAAAACCCCTAAGAATGAGCGTAATTAAAGATCAGGGATGACACTTGCTCTTCTCCTTCCTGCTCCTGACATCTGCCTGGGTTCCTGTGATGGAGAAGCTTCATTGTAGTAGGGCTGTCTACTCCTTGTTCCTGGAAGTGTAGATACTTTCTCTTTTTTACTACCCTGTGGGTATGTTTATTCTTTTCTTTTCTCTTTTTGTTTTTTTTTTTAAAGATTTTATTTATTTATTTGACAGAGATCACAAGTAGGCAGAGAGGCAGACAGAGAGAGAGAGGAGAAGCAGGCTCGCCGCTGAGCAGAGAGCCCGATGTGGGGCTCGATCCCAGGACCCCGGGACCACGACCCGAGCGGAAGGCAGAGGCTTTGATCCACTGAGCCACCCAGGCACCCCTCTTTTCTTTTTTCTTAAAGGTTTATTTATTTAGGCGCGCCTGGGTGGCTCAGTGGGTTAAAGCCTCTGCTTTTGGCTCCGGTCATGATCCCAAGGTTCTGGGATCAAGCCCCGCATCGGGCTCTCTGCTCAGCAGGGAGCCTGCTTCCCTTCCTCTCTCTCTGCCTACCTGTGATCTCTGTCAGATAAATAAATAAAATCTTTTTTAAAAATTAAAATAAAAAAAAAAGGTTTATTTATTTTAGAGAGAGATCATGTGCATGCATTTACAAATAGGGGGAGGGGCAGAGGAAGAGGGAGAGAAGCAGACTCCCTGCTGAGTGTGGAGCCCAGTGCACAGCTTGACTCCATGACCCTGAGATCATGATCCTGAGCTGAAATCGAGAGTCAAACACTCAACCAACTGAGCTACTTAGGCGCCACTGGGTGTGTTTGTTCTTATGAAGCAGATTCTCTAAGCTGTCTCATAAGACAAAGGGACCCAGTAGACGCTAGATGGCCTGCGTTTGAATTTCCTGTTTTTAGATCTTACACTTATTAACTGTACATGCTGTATAACCTTGGGCCAGAGATTTAACTCCTCTGGGCCTCAGTTTATTCTTCTGTAAAATGGCTAGAACGATGATACTGTTGTATATGTTTGTTGCCAAGATGAGTTGAGTTACAATTGTAAAGCACTTAGAGCAAGCCTGCTAGGAAAGAAGTGCTTAGTGAGTGGCGATGGTGGTGATGGTGGTGACAGAAGCTTGAGGTGTGGTGCTGTAATTTGTTCATGACACTGTTTAAGTTGATTGCATTGCTCATGATAACTTCTCGTTGTAGATGAAGTGGCGGTGATTGATGAAATTCAAATGATCAGAGATCCAGCCAGAGGATGGGCTTGGACTAGAGCACTTCTAGGTTAGTGGTCTTAATACTAAGAGCTGTGCTTTGTGACATCTGCATGGAGATGCATTTCTCTACTTTACATTACCAAATAGAGTCATTAGGATCTTCTCTTTTTGAGGGTTAGCCTAGTGTGAGTTTTTATTTCCTAATTATTATTTTAATAATGGGAAGTCCAGTTCTCTTACTACAAAGTTAGCATAACCAGTTAATTAAAGTTAAAATGTCTAAATCTCACCATCTTTACACAACCAGGATTAATATTTTGGTGTTTTATGATAGTCTTTTTCCTTGTGATGAGTATGGTGTTTTGTGAATATGCTATTTTGTATCTTGCTTTTTTTCAGTTTTCTTATTTCATAGACTTTTTTTTCACACCACATACTAATATTGCCTATTCTCCATTAAAGAGCTGTGCTGTTTTTTCCTACAGAGTTGAACATTTTTTTCTATTACTGATAGTGCTACAGTAAAAATGTTTGTGGCCATAGCTTTTTACTTATTTATTTATTTAATTAATTCTTTAGGATAGGCTCCTGGAATTGGAGTGTTTGAGATCCATGGACGTGAATGAACATTTCCACTGCTTGATTTTGGAGTGGATTTTTGATCAGTGTGTTGTAGGTCATGTGTTTTGTTGAAATTTAAAAACAAGTAGCCGAACTCCTTTAAACAAAGCATATACATTAAAATCTGTAATTTAAAATAGATGACAGTGAATCTGCTCAGCGGTAAGGAGCTTGTAGTCTCATTTACCCTTCAGCCCTCAGCCTTTGAGGCACTCAGTGATTCCATGGAGCCTAATTTGAAAAACATAAGTATAAGATTCAGGGCTATCCATCAGAATGCCATGTTCTAATCCTGGCTGGTTTCACCCTCGAAGAGACTCAAAACCTCGGCCAAACCAGTTTAAAAGCTCTGAGACAATCTCTGCCCATTAGAAGGTTGTTATTTTGGGGCGCCTAGGTGGCTCAGTGGGTTAAAGCCTCTGCCTTCGGCTCAGGTAATAATCTCAGGGTCCTGGGATCTAGCCCCACATCCGGCTCTCTGCTCAGCAGGGAGCTTGCTTCCTCCTCTCTCTCTCTCTGCCTGCCTCTTTGCCTACTTATGATCTCTGTCTGTCAAGTAAATAAATAAAATCTTAAAAAAAAAAGTTTTTATTTATTTTTTATTTTTAAAAGATTTTATTTATTTATTTAGTTGACAAATTAGAAGAAGGCAGAGAGGCAGGCAGAGAGAGAGAGTGGGGGAAGCAGGCTCCCTGCTGAGCAGAGAGACCGATGCGGGGCTTGATCCCAGGACCCTGGGATCATGACCTGAGCCAAAGGCAGAGGCTTTAACCCACTGAGCCACCCAGGCACCCCAAAAAAAGTTTTTATTTTGAGGTTTGTATCGAAGAGATGATTAATAGGCTTGGTAAAGTTGTAAAGCAATAGGTAAGCAAAGCATTTTTGTTATCTTAAGGTATTATATATTCAATTTCATATCTTTAAAAAAATGACTGATTTTTCATTTAACAGGGCTCTGTGCTGAAGAAGTCCATTTGTGTGGAGAATCTGCCGCTATTGACCTGGTTACTGAGCTTATGTACACGACCGGGGAAGAAGTGGAGGTACTAGATTACATGCTTTGTTCTCAAGGTGGCGTAGCAAATAGCCTAGAGTACCCCAGCAGTGCTTTGTAGGTCCCAGATAGTGGCACAGTCGGAACTTAACTGAAATAAAAAGAATGCTTCATTTCCTCCCAGTTGACTGGGTCATACGTATTTGGTTGAATATCATGATGTGAAATCCTGGCAGAATGGCCACATACCCTAAGCCTTCCAAAAGTACAAGAAGACTTTTCATCTTCTCTTGACAAAACTTTCTGGAGTTTGAGCAGATCTCTTTAGAATTAACTAAGTCAGGAATGTTGGAAGTTTGAGGCTTAGCAAAAGTTCATGGTTTTTCAGAGCCTCAGATGTCTGGTGTTAGGACCTTTGATATACATCTAATTGCTAGAGATAGTTTGTATCCCTTTCTTAAATTCATAGAAAGTAACTGGTTTCCTTTTAATTCTAGGTTTTGTTTTGTTTTTTTTACTGTAGTTCTTGAATAAGATGAAGGAATTTTTAAAAATTTGTCTTTTAGTTTTATGTTCAGCTTTCAGGGAGAGGCTAGAATGTAGTAGAAGAAAATCTGGGTTCTAGGCTTTGCTGTCATTAGCTTTACATTCTTAGGCAAATAGCAGAAGACTAGAACTGAAAGGACCTTTATCAGACCTGATCTTTTATATGAGCTCTATTTTACTTTTTTATAAAATGGAAATCATAGTTAATAACCCTTCTGAAGTTATCAAGTTGCCATGAAAATTGAATATATGTAAAAGTGCTTTGAAAAATTTTTGAAATGCTATATGGCATTTTAGGGGTTTAGAAATACCAATGAGAATCGATGATAACATTTATTATATGAAGAATAATGTGTTTTTTTGTACTTTCCTTTGAAAAATGTTGGAACTTGTCAGTTACTTTTTAAAAAAAGATTTATTTATTTATTTATTTATTTACTTATTTAGAGGGAACACAGGGAGGAGGGCCAGAGGGTGAGGGAGAAGCAGATTCTCCCTGCTGCAGGGAGCCTGATGCAGGGCTCGATCCCAGGATTCTGGGATCATGACCTGAGTCAAAGGCAGATGCTTAACAAACTGAGCCACCCAGGCACCCCAATATTTAGCTACTTTCATTTTTATTTATTTATTTTTTTTTTAAGATTTTTTATTTATTTATTTGACAGAGAGAAATCACAAGTAGATGGAGAGGCAGGCAGAGAGAGGGAAGCAGGCTCCTTGACTGAGCAGAGAGCCCGATGCGGGACTCGATCCCAGGACCCTGAGATCACGACCTGAGCCAAAGGCAGCAGCCTAACCCACTGAGCCACCCAGGCGCCCCTATTTAGCTACTTTTAATTGCAGGTTTTCACTTATGTATTAATCACAAGAAGCTAAGTGTGTTATTTTAAAATATCATGTCTTTATTGTAGGTTCGAAACTATGAGAGGCTTACCCCCATTTCTGTGCTGGATCATGCATTAGAATCATTAGACAACCTTCGGCCTGGGGACTGCATTGTCTGTTTTAGCAAGAATGATATTTATTCTGTGAGTCGACAGATTGAAATTCGGGGATTGGAATCAGCTGTTATATATGGCAGTCTCCCACCTGGTAATTATTGGCTTTCATTACGACAGATATGAAATCTCTTATTTTTGCTATTTGTGTCATGCTATGTATAGAGAACGTAGTAAAAGGTACTAAATTATGTCACTTGATAAACTAGTAATTTATTATGGGTCAAATAAAATAAATTCCTCTGTTTCATCTTGGTGGGGAATAGAAGTTTTTAAATTTATAGTTCTTACTGCTGCTGTTAGGCTATATTTTAAACGTTGAGTTGATAATTTTTTATAGCAGGTCATTAAAGGGGCACCTGGGTGGCTCAGTTAGACATCTGACACTTGATTTTGACTCTGGTCATGATTTCAGGGTTGTGAGATGGAACCCCATGTTGGGCTCTGTGCTGGGCATGGAGCTTCCTTGGGATTCTCTCTTTCCCTCTCCCTCTGCCCCTCCTGGCTCTCTCTAAAAACAAAACAGAACAAAAATATTAAAATATGAAATACCAGTTTGTTAATTGTGTTGAAGTTATAGTCCTGAAATCTTCTTCTTCTTTTTTTTTTTTCCCCTAGAGAGAGAGCATGAGTGTCAGTGGGGTGAGGGGGTCAGAGGGAGGCGGGGAGAGAATCCCAAGCAGACTTCATCCTCATCGTGGAGCACAGTGCAGGCTTGATCCCAGGACTCTCAGATAATGACCTGAGCTGAAATTAAGAGTCAGATGCTTAACTGACTGAGCCATCCCGGTACCCAGAAACAATAAGAGTTTTATTCATAAAAATGGAGAGTAGGAGATGAGGAGTTCCAAGATATACTTAGTGTGATGTGTTAAAAGACTGAAATTGCTGAAATAACATAAACCTTCTGATTTTAGGGACCAAACTTGCTCAAGCAAAAAAGTTTAATGATCCTGATGATCCATGCAAAATCCTGGTTGCTACAGATGCAATTGGCATGGGACTTAATTTGTAAGTAATTTAATACTCAGGGATAGTCAATGGGTTAGATGGCAATTAAACATTTTCTAATTGGCATTAGAATGACCAAACATTTAGGTTTAGAAGAATGGGTATTGTAATACAGATCTGAGATTGATCTTGTTTATGTCTCTTGAGAGAATAAAAAAAATAAACAGCACTAGGAGTTTTGAGTGATACTCCCTACCACTAGCCTGTTATGTTATTCCATTGTACTTCCAGTCTCAGTCAACAAGTGTATGAGTGCCCATTATGAATGTGGGGCTAGGCCTTAGCTCTAGGAGTAACAGTATTATGCTTAAATAGTCCTCTCTGGGTAATCAAGGCAATTATACCTTTGTGAATTAAAGAACTATTCAAAGCTGTTAATAGCTTTATTATATGTTAAATATAAATACACATTTATATAAATATGCACATATTTATATAAATATATATTAAAAATAAGTATATATGTTAATAGCTGTTAATAGCTATTTTGTTTTTGTTTTGTTTTTTTACTAGAGTGTGTGAGAGGGGAGGATTAGAGGGAGGAGAATCTCAAGCAGACTCTCTGCTGACCACACAGCCACCATGGGACTTGATCTCACAACCCTGAGGTCACAACCCGAGCTGCAATCAAGAGTCTGATGCCACTCACTCCCCACTGAGCCACCCGGGGTAGCAGCCAACTTCAAAAGCAGTCTGAGAGTACTTTATGTGGTTTACTCTTATAAAAAATAAAAAGTTATTTTTGGGGTGCCTAGGTGGCTCAGTTAGTTAAGTGTGCGACTTTTGATTTCAGCTCAGGTCATGACCTCAGGGTCCTGGGATCAAGCCCTGAGTCAGGCTCTGCACTCAGCACAGAGTATGCTTGGCCCTCCCCTCTCCCTTTATTCTTCCCCCTGCTCGTGCTCTTGGTCTCTCTCAAATAAATAAAATCAAAAAAGAAAAGTTATTTTCTGTAACTTATTGAAGGATAATTTACATACTCCACGGTTTACCCCTTGTAAATGGACAATTTTTTTTGGTAAATGTACAATTTAATGATTTTAGTAAATTTACTCATTTGTTAAAAATGCTATTTAAGGGGAAGAAAAAGAATTATTGACAAACCTCTTTTCCTTATTTTGTAAACAGTGGACAAGATTGTAAGGAAGCCTAACCTAAACTAGAATTGCAGTGAGCATTTCTGCAATGACCCAAATGATGGAGAGTTTTTTATTCAGCAGTCTGAGCGAGTACTTTTATTTCTCTTTCAGGAGCATAAGAAGAATTATTTTTTATTCCCTTATAAAACCCACTATCAATGAAAAGGGAGAGAGAGAAATAGAACCAATTACTACCTCCCAGGCCTTGCAGATTGCTGGCAGAGCTGGTAGATTCAGTTCAAAATATAAGGAGGGAGAAGTGACAACAATGAATCGAGAAGACCTCAGTTTATTAAAGGAAATTTTGAATAGGCCCGTGGATCCTATAAAGGTAAGATGTAACATGTTAATTACTTCTCCGTGGAGGACAGTCATTCCTTCCTTCATGTACCTTCCAGACTCTTGCTTCTGACCCCTGGAAATAGAAATAAGAAAAAGAAAGTTGTTTTTTTTTTTTTTTAAAGATTTTATTTATTTATTTGACAGAGAGAGATCACAAGCAGGCAGAGAGGCAGGCAGAGAGAGAGGAGGAAGCAGGCTTCCCGCTGAGCAGCGAGCCCGATGCGGGACTCGATCCCAGGACCCTGAGATCATGACCTGAGCCGAAGGCAGCAGCTTAACCCACTGAGCCACCCAGGCGCCCCAAGAAAAAGAAAGTTTTGTGCCATGAAAATCATGTTAAGAAAGCTCTACTTTACTGCTTCAGAGAGGCATAGGGACCCCTTCATCGGAGAATGGTGTGCAATGAAAGGTCCAGATGAAACAAGTGTGGTGAACCTGATACTCCTTTAGTTCTTCCTGTCTGGCGATGGGTTGAGGAGGGGCATAGTTGCTTCAGGTGGGCGCACAGCTGTGTCAACAGACCGAAAAATTATGAGAAGTTTGAATAGCACATATCCTTCACAATGTCTGTAACATGTGGGAGAATGTGGGAGAAGCCTTGAGTGTGGGGTAGAAACTGTACTAAGCAATACAACTTGGAGCTAGTAAGGACAAGGTTCCGTTTTGGTTAGTGCAGGTAGTTGAGGCAGCAGCATATGTATTTTAAGCAAACTGTTACAATTTAAGTTGCTTGGAAAATTCACTTATAAATTAACGTGGCTCGTTTTATTCTTCAGGGGTGCTGGTAAAGGGGAGTAGAAATGAGGTGATGCAAGGAAACATTCCTGGAGGAAGGCTGTGGTTGAACTAATTTCTGTAACTTTTGTTAAGAGTGCAGTTGATAATGACACACCCGCACTTTTCTCCTGTGTGCCTCGGTTCCTGTGCTCATGCTCCGCCTCCCTCCCATGACTCGTCTCTTCTTTCCTCCATTCATCCTTTGCTCTTTCTCTTTCCCTTGCCCTTTCTCTCTGCGTATACTTAACTGTAGGCATTTATTGGTACTGGAATACTGTTGAAGAGATCATTGGCCTCCAGTTAAGACATTCTCTCCTGTATTTGTCAGTTTTACTGCCTTGGCTAAAGCGATTGTTTTCGGTTTTTGTTTTTGTTCAGTGAAGATAACTGAGACCCTGGAAAGCAGTTTTGGTACTCTGTCAAATCATCATAGATTTTAGGAGTACAACTAAGATACCTGCGAAAGATTTACTAAGTACTCAGTTGGGTATAATTGGTTGGTTTTACTAAATCATCAGCTTTCTTAATTGGTAATAAATGGGAAAGTGATACTGCTTTTTTCTTTTTTACTCCAATTCTTGTCATTTAACTAATTTGGCTAGAGCTTAGCCTGTACTCCTATAGGAGTATTTTGGGAAATAACTTAAGGAAAGTTGTCCTTTAAAAAGAAAACTTAGAGTTGATCTTTCTTTTACTAAAGGCAGCCGGTCTTCATCCAACTGCTGAGCAGATTGAAATGTTTGCTTACCATCTCCCTGATACAACACTTTCTAATCTCATTGTAAGTAAAAACTCATTTTTAAATCTCTTCTACAATCTAAAATTTCTTTTCTAAAAATGTTGGTATGTCAGACAGTTACAGGTTAACCTCCTGGGCATCAGTGAGTAGTCTGTTTTATGACGTTGCTACCTGTGAAGTTTATCTTGAAGGTGGAAAAACGTTCTCTCAGAATCTTCTGGGACTCTCGTCCTGAGGAATTTTCTGAGTATTTCAGGTTGGGAAGGCCATGGGGGAAGTCTTGTGGCTTGGGAAGGCAGTGGATTAAGGGGGCCTTTCTAGAAGACTTACAGATTTGAAGAGATTGTCCTTTGTAGACTTGAGCACTTTATTCCTGCCCACTTAGGCAGACCAGTAATGTATCTTTCCCCCCGCCCCAGGATATTTTTGTAGACTTTTCACAAGTTGATGGGCAGTATTTTGTCTGCAACATGGATGATTTTAAATTTTCTGCAGAGTTGATCCAACATATTCCATTAAGTCTCCGAGTGCGGTATGTTTTCTGCACAGCTCCGATCAACAAGAAGCAGCCCTTTGTCTGTTCTTCATTGTTACAGGTAAGCCTTTGTCTTTGTATTTGCCTTGTTTCAAGTCCATGCATTTCCCCAAACAACGCTTTGTTATATAAAGTAAAACGATTGGAGAGTATCTTTCAATATGGGAGACTATACAAGAAGTTAAATATAAAGTGGTTCTTTTTTTCTTACAGGCACTTTTTTGGGGGTCAGGGAAACTGTTGCTTTGTATTTGGATTTATGTGGTAGCCTTTGTGAAGAAGCTAAAACAAAAACAAGTATAATTTTGGGGGGCTGGTTCTTTGCCTAATGATACATTTTTTTTTTTTTTAATGTTTCTTTTGGTCTTCTTTTTAATATTTGTTTATTTGTCTGTTTATTTTAAGTAGGCTCCTTGCCCAACATGAGATGTGAACTTAACAGCCCTGAGATCAAGAGTCATATGCTCTGGGATGTCTGGGTGGCTCAGTTGGTTGCATGTCTGCCTTTGTCTCAGGTCATGTTTCCAGGATCCTGGTATTGAGCCCTTCATTGGACTCCTTGCTCAGCAGCGAGCCTGCTTCTCCCTCTACCTGCTACTCCCCAACTTACGCACGTGTTCTCTCTCTTTGACAGATAAATAAATAAAATCTTAAAAAAAAAAAGAGTCAACAGGCTCTACCAACTGAGCCAGCCAGATGCCCTGATATACTTCTTTCTTAATGGCATTGGGTAATATTTTTTGGAAATTCAGTTTTCCTAATTATAAGGCACTGAGTCAGGGATAGCTATCTTGTGCATTTGGTGCCAAGGTTCTAGCCCCTTTTCTTTTCATTCATTTGCATAGGGATACAAAACTCTGCCTCCTGTGGAGTACAGGATGCTCCCAGACAAGGGGGGGCAGGGAAGGGCAGTGGAAGCTGGACTTCCAGCCCCCTGCCATGTCCTCTCAGCTCGCAGAGCTCTTGCCTCTCACCCCTATTGCCTGTGGCTGGAGTGCTCTCACTAAACCCCCAAAGGCCTCCTCTTTGAATCCTCCTCACACTCAGTCTCACTGCTGTCTTTTCTGTAGAACTCAACATTCTGCATACTAACTGTGTTCCTACCAGATCTGTTTCTAAATTTATGCTCTAAATTACTTTGCAGTCACATAAATAATACATAAATGCTTTCTCGCTACACTCAGTTAAAACACTACAGATAGGTTAAATTGGGTTACCACCCCCAATCCCAGTCTTCGACGAAGCTACAGTTAACAGTTTGTGTCATTGCAGACCTCTTCCATTGCGTTTGCCTACGTGTGTGTATGCATATAGAAATTCTAGTTTCGTTGAGTGGGTGTGTTTTCCCATAAATGTTGTGATGAATTATTCTGCAACTTGCCTTTCTCTTTTCCCATTAATGTGTCTTAGAGGTATTGCACGTCCCAGGTATTTACCTAGAAAATAGGTTTCTTAGAGCTGACGTTTATGGGGGAGTTAGTTGGCATAAGGTTGAAGTTCATGGAACAAAGTCTCAACTGCTATAACCTGACCTGGATAGAGCTCAAGACCATGGCCTTGACCCCTTTTATACAGCTTTTCTAATGAAGCAGCAGCATTTTACTAAGGAGTAAGAGGTCCGGAATGGTATAGACCAACAGTTGCTTATATGTTCTGTTAGTGGTAGCATGTTACATTTAGAGATTTTTCCTTTTTTCTTGATCACCATTACTTAGTGAACTATAAAAGAGCTCAATCCTTTGGATGGTCTCTGATGCCCCCCTGGATGGTTGTTTGGAATCAGTGTTCTAGGGAGCTCCTTGAGGGCTGGCTGCTGGATGGAGGTACCTGATTGGCATCTCTCTCTTCCCTTCTCTGCACAGCTCTGTACTTAACTCTTTTACATACCGGGTTTCCACTAGTCTGTGGCCACAAATATTAATGCCACTGTCTCTGTAAAAGAAACTGAGTTTGGCTTGTCCTGCTTTTAGCAAAGGTTAGTATGGTCACATTTCCATCTTCATGGCTATCCTGTTTGGCACTTATTAAGCTTAGTAGAATGCATGACTGAATTTAATAAAATCATAACTTTTTTTTTAAAAGATTTCATTTATTTGACAGAGAATGAGAGCACAAGCAGTTGGAGTGACAGGCAGAGGGAGAGGGAGGGAGAGAAGCATGCTCCCTGCCGAGCAGAGAGCCTGATGTGGGGCTCCATCCCAGAACTCTGGGATCATGACCTGAGCTGAAGGCAGACGCTTAATTGACTGAGCCACCTAGGTTCCCCAAATCACAACATTATTTAACCATAGTTGTTCTAAAACTGCCTTGCCTCTTGGAAGTATTGGCCTTGTTTAGGTTAAACATTTAGAGATAATTTTCCCTAATCAGCAAATGAACCATTTGAAATCAGCTTATTCTTGAAGCCAAAGATTTTAAACTCTTGCTCTAGAAGTCTCATATGGTTGTGGTCTGTCTGCTGTAGGCATTATCTGTGTCATATGGTTGTGGTCTGATGCATAATTGTGCCTAGTGTTGTTGGGGAGTGGGAGCAGCTTAGTTTTCCAAGCACATTATCCAGCAGTGTCCTGTGGTTCCAGGAGGAGGTGTGGTGGTCTTATGGTATTGATGAGGAAGCTGAAGCACAGAGTGGTGGCTTAGCCAAAACACCACAGCCAAGTGAAGAGGCAGTCTTTTTACCAGTTTGATTGACTCATACGCAACCAATCCAAAGAGTTTCTTTATGATAAGGGAGGACATTAACAAGATACAGCTCATACTTGTAGTTATAGGACTGTTGCCTGAAGGGATAGAAATGACAGTCTTTGATGTCTGTCCAGAACTTAGAACATTAAATGTACATAAAAGTTAATAAGACCTAGGCTCAGGAAAGTTAGTTCTTGTACAATTTCTGATGCACATATTATTGCCCTGGTTTTGGAAAATGAAGGAAGCCCCCCTCCCCTTCTTTTTCCTTAAAAGTGTCTTTGTAAAGTATTAAATGTTCTAAAAATTAAGAGAAGTATAAAGAGGGAAAGATACCAGCCTGCTTATTGAAACAACCACAGTTGATTTTTTGTTGTGCTTTCTCTTTCTAATTGCAGACTTAGGTGAATTTTGATTTTTCTACTATTCTTTTCTTTTCTTTCAGTTTGCCAGGCAGTATAGCAGGAATGAGCCACTGACCTTCTCATGGTTACGCAGATATATTAAATGGCCATTACTTCCACCTAAGAATATTAAAGATCTTATGGATCTAGAAGCTGTCCATGATGTCTTGGATCTTTACCTGTGGCTAAGGTATCACATTTTTCCTTTACGTACTCTCGTTTTTCTAAGTAATAGGGGAAATCAAAGATTTTAAGAGTAAATGGTCTTTTGCTCTCTCAAGTTAGACACATTTTTGCAGGATGTTTTATGTTATGTTTATTGTCCATTATGGCTGTTGAGTCTTATTTATAAACATTCTAAAAATGACTGAGGGACTTCTTGTGATTCTAGTTCAGATAGGTAGGTGAGAAGGTTTACTAGACCGTTGCTATACAAATGGTGGTCCCTGGACCGAAAGCACTGGTACCACCTGGGAACTTGTTAGAATGAGAGAATATCAGGCCCACCACAGACTTAATCAGACCACATTTTAAGAAGATCTCCAGGTGATTCACTTGTACATTAATATTTGAAAGGTACTCTGCTAGCTCAGTGATTTTCAAAGGTGGGGCATGTCCCATGGGGGAACATACCAGAATCACTTAAGATGAGAGTGATGACCTATCCTCATAATGACAGTATTGCTCAGGTGTGCTGGGGCCAAAATAAGGGTTGATCAGAAGCACTGGACAGAGTTTGCAAAAACAGAACATTTGGTATTAATCAGTGTCAAGATATAGTTACGTCAGTGAGATAAGTCCAATACTGTGAGAAGAGCTCTTGTTATAACCTAATGTGTCTCTTTCCCAGCTACCGGTTTATAGATATGTTTCCAGATGCCAGCCTTATTCGAGAACTCCAGAAAGAATTGGATGGCATTATCCAAGATGGTGTACACAACATCACCAAACTGATTAAAATTTCAGAGGCACAAAAGCTGTTGAATTTGGAGAGCTTGTCAGCAGAGAACCAGTCGCGATTGTCAGGAACTGTGAAGGGCCAAGCTAGAAGGATGCGTGGAGCCAAAACATTAGGGAATAAAGCTGCTGAGACACCTAGCCCCAGTGTGGGAGAGAAATCCCTGGCTTCCAGATTGGTACAGCAAGGCCTCCTCACTGCAGACATGCTGAAACAGCTAGAAAAAGAGTGGCTAACACAACAAACGGAGCATGGCAAAGACAAAACAGAGCATGGGACTCCCTCAAAAGGGACAAGAAGGAAGAAGAAGGAACCTGATTCAGATTAGTTTTACTTTATTTTTGCAAATAAAAATATTTTAAAACCTTTTTATTTCTCATATGTATTTACTCGTTGCTATGGTATTGTGGCTATCTCTTACTGTTGTGTTTTTTGTTTGTTTGTTTTTTTGGCGTGGGAAAATAAGCTCTTAAAGATTTATTTAAGATTTAATTATTTTAACATTTAAAAATTACAAATTACAAAATTACAAATGTCTTAGAGATTTTATTTAAAATTTATATACTGGCCATTTTTAGTATAGCACTAAGATAATGCATTGTAAGGAACTGTGTATGGGAATAAAATCCATTTGGTGAATTGTTTTGATCAGTTTCCTACACCATCACTGAGGATGTCATGTATGGAGTTGGTCCCTCACCCGGCTTAAGACTTTTTTAGTAAGAGAGAGAGAGAGTAGAGGGAAGGGACAGAGGGAGAGGGAGAGAGAGAATCTCAAGCAGACTCTGCACTGAGTGCAGACCCCAGTGGAGGGCTTGATCGCATGACCCCGAGATCATAAGCTGAGCCAAAACCAAGAATCAGACACTCGACCGACTGAGCCACCCAGGTGCCCCATGGAGATACTTGAACCACATTGCTGGCTACTGTACCCATGTACCAGAGACTGTTCTTGCTGCTGGAATTAAGCAGGAAGCAAGATAATGTTTCAGCCCTCATGGAGATTATAATTTGATGTGGAGTGAACAGAAGTTAGTTAACCAATAACAGCTCTGTGAGGGCAGAGTCTATTGTCTATGAGTTGACTCTGTACTACAGCTCCTGAACTACGGTAGAGGCACAATCAATCTTTGCGAAATGAATGGATGTAGTTTCAGAGAAATGCTAGAAAGAGGTAGAATAAGGGAAGAGAGTGGCAAGGCTTTGGAGTTGGACAGATCAGGATATAATTTGTCTTATCACTGCTAAGCTCAGTGACCTTGCCCTCTTTTGGACTTGGTCTCTACCTGGACAATAATGCATGCCTGGTTGGAATTGTCTAGTAGGTTAAGTGTGATAAGATCCTATTTAGCACAGGGCCTGGTATACAGAAGTGTTTTGTAAATGAACCTGGAGGTTTGGGTTTGTTCTGTGAATTGAGCTCTTAAGTTGTTTCAAGAGCTGAATGAGTTTCTTGAGCAATAGCTAAATTGACGCTGACTTCAGATTAGGGATTAAACCTGATTTGGTTGAACATGGGTCAAGGAACAGCCAAGTTTGCCAAGCTAGTCATCTCTTTCTGGCTTTTTCTTCAGTTGAGATGGTATTTCATTTACCTGAGATGGCAGTCTTTATTCTTCTAATCTTTGCTTTTGTGGAAATAAAAGCTGAACAGCTGGCACTGACTATATTTCTCCCTTGCTTGTGGGTAAACAATATTGAAATGCCTAGAAGGGCATAATATATTTTTTTGATACTCTGCATTTGAGCAGCTTCACCTTCTAGAATTTGCCATCCCCTGTGACTTAATACTCTAGCAGACCTAGTCCATTCTTGCTCAGATGGGCTCAAGAAATACTCCTAAACTGACCTGGATAATGGATGTGGTCTTATTGTATTTAAATGATAAGGTACATCACTTCGTGTGTCTTAATTCTCCCACTTTCTCCCATTTGGGGGCCCAATTGGTAAGTCAGAGAAGACACTTAGGCAAGACAATTGCAAACACAGGCCATTTAAGTGTTAGCAAAGCCTCAGATGAGTGGAGAGGGGCTAGGGGGTAATGTAAGAGAAGAAGGACTGCTTGAATGCTGAATTAAGGAGATTTTATAACAGTGATACACCATTTACCCTCTAACCCTTCTCTTTGTGGGGGAGGAAGAGCTTTGTGGCTAGGCAGAAGATACTGAAGAAAGATGACATCTGGTGAAGCAAAAAGATAAAAAATAATTGGGATGGCCCTGAGTAATTCTTTGCTGTGTGTTTACTTGTCTTCCACAAATAGCCTGGTCTTCCTTCCACTCAGGTTGTGTTCTTGATTCTAAAATACAGCTGTTTTGTTTTTCCTTGCAGTTTTCTAGCAGGTTTTGAATCCTTGGATTATCGTGGCTTCAGCTGTCCATCAACATGAGGTTTGGATGTCCATTCCATCTCAGATCCTGCAGAACAGAGCTAGGTAATTCACTAAAATGTGGACAGTACATAACTGGTTAGGAATAATAACCAATGGCTTGTACATTGGTTTTGTACAATTGTACAATGGCTTTGTACATTGTGTTTGTGGACTAGTGTAAATCTACAAAATTGAATTGGGTCCTTTGGAAAAAACAACTTTGAATCACAAACATACAAAACAATCATAAAACACCAAAGTTTCTTACAGCTTAGAACTGGGAGTCTATAGTTATGATGCAGTCATTCTGGGTGTGTCCGCCTCAGACCTATTAGGCTATAATGAAAAGTTATGGTTTGTTAAGAGACAAGCAAATGGGTAGATGAGTCAGGCTACTTCCCTCCTCTATTTCAAAGCCATATAAAATACATAAACTTGAGCAGAGATAGCAATACTTATAAACAGACTACTGAGTTATCACTGTTCTCTAAAAGCCTGTCACTTAACATAGGGGGATAATGTCAGAAATGATAAGTCACAGTTGTCTTTATGGGCAAAAATGCTGGAGAAAAACAACAACAAAAAAACCTTTTTTAAATAGGATTGAGCTTAGAAGACAATTCAAGAAGCTACTTTGGTAAATTTGGGTAGAGGAGGTGTTCTTGAACTTGGTCCTTCAAGGCCCCTCTTTTACAGTCTACCTTAAAATTTGACACCATATGCTCACTATCCACTTCATGGCCTTGAGAAGCCCCTGGTGCTTACAGAAGTTCTGGAAAGGCTTGTAACCTTAGTGACTACTTTGAACTGCTGATTGACACACTGTAATTTGCAGTGAAATTGATAATCCCTGCTGGGAAGTCTCAAGTCCTTGTAATCAAGCCAAGAGATGTATGGTATGTGTGTGTGTATGTATATGTGTGTATACATACATATTTTTAAATTTAATTTGTAATGTTCACACATTTTTTTGTTTTTCTCTTAATAGTTACATACTCATTTTCTTAATACATATATCACTTATTGTTATCCTTTTTTTAAAAAGATTTTTTCTTTATTTATCTGACAGATAAATAGGCAGAGAGGCAGGCAGAGAGAGAGGAGGAAGCAGGCTCCCTGCAGAGCAGAGAGTCCGATGGGGGGCTCGATCCCAGGACCCTGGGATCATGATCTGAGCCGAAGGCAGAGGCTTAACCCACTGAGCCACCCAGGCGCCCCTATTGTTATCCTTTTAAAACTGGTAAATAGGGGCACCTGGGTGACTCAGTCCTTTAAGCACCTGACTTGATTTTTGACTCAGGTCAATCACAGGGTTGTGAGATTGAGCCCTGGTGTGGGGCTCTATGCTCAGCACAGAACCTGCTTAAGATTCTTTCCCTCTCCCTCTGTACCCTTTGCTCGCACTCTCTCTTACTCTCTAAAAAACAAAACAGCCCAAAAAATAAACCTGATAAATAGGTGGATGTTGATTTCATTGTATCTATAAAATTCCCTTTGCATATAAGTATTTGAAGTGTAATAAATTTAAAACAAATTCATGATATAAATTCAAAACAAAGCTTTCTTGGAAATAAGAACTTTCCCATAAGCCATACTTCCATACATTAATTTATCTCTAATCTGTATACATAAGCCAAATAAGCCTAAGATATTAAAAAAATATTTTTTGGTCAAAGGATGGTATACACAGCTTGAAAACTAGAGGCAAGTACAATTGACTCTGTTACCTATTATAGTATTTACCTTATTGGTGCTACAGAATTTGTATCTCCTGCTATTTCCTAAGTTATTATAAGACATTAGCTATTGATTTCCTGTTACTGTAGGTGAGGATTTAGCTTTCTTAAATCTTTTCTTAAGTCATTCATTCTCTCCATTTCCCTTTAAAAAAAAAATAACTATTTGAGAGACAGAGTGAGAGAACGTGCATGAGCAGGAGGAGGAGAAACAGACTTCCCACTGAGCAGAGAGCCTGATTGCAGGACCCGAGATCATGACCTGAGCCAAAGGCAGGTGGTTAACCAATTTAGCCACCCCAGAGCCCCTCCATTTCCCTTTTGATACAGCTATTACTTCTTTTTTGTTTTGTTTTGTTTTTGTTTGTTTGTTTGTTTTTACCTTTTTGGGGGTTGTTAAATCTGTATTTAGCAATTATGTTCATGATTTTTGTACTACTTTATAGGTCATTTCTCTATTTTCTAAACTATCAAAATCTTAATTTATCTAGTGTTTTTTTCTTAGAGCTCTTTATTATTTGATAATTCCATTTTTCCTTTTGAAAATAAGAGTAACAATAATATAATGTCTGTGTCTTGAAAATAGATTTTTAGATGCACATTTAAAAAGAAAGATTTAGATACACATCTGAGTCATGGAATTCAGAAGAAGAAAAGAATACGGCATTGAGGTAAAAAGAAGGTAAGGATTTTGTTGTTTCACATTAGAATGTTGGCATTCTAACAGCTGACAGTCCCTAGCTCTAAGAAAATAGATGTATTCAGTGCTCGGCTTCTTATGGAGAGACTTTTATCTATTAGAGGGGAAGAATCTCTACCTTGTGAGATGATGGAAGAAAAATCTCCCATGACTTGGTCTTTTAAATTCTGCATGGTGATTTAATTTCATCACCATCTGGCCCATGTACTGTGACTTGTGACTACTCAGATATCTGTACAAATTCATAAAAATGATTTCCAGCTGAATTGCCAATTCTGCCTGCTGTTATTTAATTTTTAGTAATATTAGAATTCATATATTTTCTTCATAATCTTTTAACTAAGTCTTGCCCTGATCTTAAAGCTATTCTTGCCCTTTTTCCTAGGCTAATGCTCTTCTTCCCTTATTAATATAATAAATCATATCTTGTTATAGCAAAGTTTACAATATATGTGTATACATTACTTCATTTACTGACAACCCTGGTTTATAGTATTTCTTAGAGGCAGTCATTTGTTGACTTTAAACTGTTTGAAGCTAATTAAGAATGTTGTAAAATGTAATCAGAGAATATATAAGTATTTAATACTATCAAAGTAAAAAATATTGGAAACTGTGTTAGAAAGTATGCTTTGAATCATTCCCAGAAAGTATTTTTATTTAATTAATTGATTCACTAATTAATTAATTTATATGTTCAGTTAGCCATTGTATAGTACATCATTAGTTTTTTATGTGGTCTTATTAGGAAATGCTTTACAGATTTATATAAGCTTTTTATCAATTATGAATTTTCCTCATTAGCCCAAAGTTAAATTTCTCTTTTTGAACTTAAAACTTGTGCTAGGAAAAAAGTACTGAATTTTTTTTAATGTCATATAATTCTTCCACCCCTCCCTTCCAGTTCCATTGTTTTTAGTTATTTTATTCTAATTTCATGGATGCAATATCTTATTTCCCTAAAAATACTTTGGGGTTTTTTTTTGTGTGTGTGTATGTGTTTTTTAAAGATTTTATTTATTTATCTATTTGTCAGAGAGAGAGAGAGAGAGAGTGAGAGCGCGCGCGAACAAGCAAGTGGAGTAGCAGGCTCCCTGCCAAGCAAGGAGCCCGGTGCAGGGCTTTATCCCAGGGTCCTGGGATAATGACCTGAGCCAAAAGCAGCTGCTTAACTGACTGAGCCACCCAGGCGTCCTGATATTTTAGGTTTTTTAAAATTTTTCTTCTGTCTAATATATACATAATTTTTTTCTTGCTTGGTTAGATTTTTTAAAAAAAGGTTTCATTTATTGAGAGAGAAAAAGAGAGGGGAGGGAAGGGGAGAGGGAGAGAGAATCTGAAGCAGACTCCACACTGAGCGCAGAGTCTGGTGTGGGGCTCGATCCCACAACTGCAAGATCATGACCTGAGCTGAAACCAAAAGTCAGATGCTTAACTGACTGAGACACCCAGGTCCCTCTGGTTTGATTTCTACCTTTACTTTTGGTAACTTTTCTTGAGTGTCTAGTAATCTTTGGCTATGTTCCCATTTAAAAGTGAATTAAGCTTAGCTCTGTTGATATGGCTAGGGCTTATTGACTTCAGGTTTTAATGTAGGTTGATTGGATCATAAGCTGGCTTTTTTAAAATTAAGAAATAATTGACATATAACATTGTATAAGTTTAAGCTGTACAAGTTGTTGGTTTGATATTTTTATATACTGCAATATGATTACTGCAGTAGTGTTAGCTAGCACCTTTATCATATCATATATTTCTCATTTCTTTTTTGTATTGAGAACAATTATTATTTAATCTCTTAGTAACATTGAAGTTTCTGATGTAATACTGTTGACTAATCACTTTGTTATACCTTAGATCTCTAGAACTTATTGATTACTTGTTACAGGTTTGCACCCTTAAACTTCTCCCCAAATTCCTTGTTCCCTAGTGCCTGATAAATGCCATTCTACTCCCTGTTTTTACAAATTCAGTTTCTTTTTAGATTCCACCTATAATGGGTGCCTGGGTGGCTCAGTGGGTTAAAGCCTCTGCCTTTGGCTCAGGTCATGATCCTAGAGTCCTGGGATGGAGCCCCAAATCAGGCTTTCTGCTCAGCAGGGAGCCTGCTTCCTCCTCTCTCTCTCTCTTCCTGCCTCTGTGCCTATTTGTGATCTCTGTCTGTCAAATAAATAAATAAAACCTTAAAAAAATTCTTAAAAAAAAAAAGATTCCACCTATAAGTGAGGTTGTACAATATTTGCCCTTTTCTGTCTGACTTATCACACTTAGCATAATGCATTCAGGGTTCGTCCATGTTGTCACAAATGGCAGGATTTCCTTGCTTCTCATGGCTGAATGATATTCATCTTTTTAAAAAAAGATTTTAATTTATTATTTTATTTATTAATATATATATTTATTTGATTTAATTTAAAAAAGATATTTATTTTTTTGACAGAGAAAGAGAGACAGCAAGAGAGGGAACACAAGCAAGGGGAATGGGAGAGGGAGAAGCTGGCTCCCTGCCAAATGACAGATGTGGAGCTCAATCCCAGGACCCTGGGATCATGACCTGAGATGGGATCATGACCTGCGCTGAAGAAGACACCCAGCAACTGAACCATCCAGGTACCCCTCTTCTTTTTTTTAAGATTCACTTTATTTTATTTTTACTTTTCTATTGTCTTCCTTGTCTTTCATTCCTTTTTTTTTTTTAAGTATTATGTTAGTCACCATACAGTACATGATTAGTTTTTGATGTAGTGTTACATGATTCATTGTTTGCATAAAGCACATAGTGCTCCATGCTTTAGAGAGAGAGAGTGTTTGAGACCGGGGAAAGGAATGGGGCAGAGGGAGAGAGAGAATCTCAACCAAACTCCCCTCAGAGTGTGGAGCCCAACACAGGGCTTAATCTTAGGACCTTGAGACCATGACCTGAGCTGAAATCAAGAATTGGATGCCCAACTGACTGAGCCACCCAGGTGCCCCAAAGTTAATAAAAAAAACCTTTTTTTTTAAAAGTAGGTTCCACGCCCAGGGTGCAGCCCAGTGTGGGGCCTGAGCTCATGACCCTGAGATCGAGACCTGATCTGAGACCAAGAGTCAGATGCTTAACTGACTGAGCCACCCAAGCACTCTAGTATTCCTTCTTTATCCATTCACCCATTGACAGACACTTAGATTATTTCCTTATTTTGACTATTTTTGGATAATGCTTCAGTGAAAATATGTGTGCAGATTTCCCTTCATGATACTGATTTCACTTCCTTCTGATATATACCCAGGAGTGGGATTCCTGCAATATGTAGTTCAGTTTTTAATTTTTTGAGGAGCTGCCATACTATTTTCCATAATAATTGTACCAATTTACATCCCCAACAGCAGTGTATCAGGGTTTGCTTTTCTCCACATTCTTACCCACACTTGGTATCTCTTGTCTTTTTGATCAAACCCGTTCAAACAGGTGGGAGGTGGTATCTTACTGTGGTTTCGATTTGCATTTCCCTGATGATTAGTGATGTCGAACACCTTTTCATATTCTTGTTGGCCATTTGATATCTTCTTTGGAAAAATGTCTGTTCAGGCCCTTTGTTCATTTTTAAATAGGATTTTTTTTTTTGCTATTATGAGTTCTTTATGTACTTTAAATATTAGTCCCTTATCAGACATGTGGCTGGTAAATATTTTCTACTATTAGATTAGTAGATTATCTTTTCAATTTATTGGTTTTTTTCCTTTGCTGTGCAGAAACTCTTTAGTTTAATGTAGTCCCACTTGTTTGTTTTTGTTTTTGTTGCCATTGCATTTGGTGACTTATCTAAGAAGTCATTGCCTAGACCAATGTCAAGGATTGTTTTCCCTGTGTTTTCTTCTAGGAGTTTTGTGATAATATTTGATCATATTAAGTTACTTTTTTGAGTGGTATAAGGTTAAGTGTCCAGTTTTATTCTGTTGCATGTGGACCTCCAGTTTTCCCAGCACCATTTATTGAAGAGACCATCCTTTCCCCCACTGTGTGTTCTTGGCACCCTTGTCAACATTAAATGTGGGGATTTATGTGTGGGCTCTCTATTCTGTTCCACTGATCTATAGGCCCGTTTTTAATGCCCGTACCACAATGTTTTGATTACTATACCTTTTATTTTATTTTTTTAAGATTTTATATATTTGGGAGAGAGAGAGAGAACCAGAAGGGGGGAAGGGTAGAGGGAGAAGCCAACTCCCCATTGATCAGGGAGCTTGATGCAGGACTCAATCCCAGGACATGGTATCATGACCTGAGCCAAAGTCAGACACTTAACCGACTGAGCCACCCAGGTGCCTGAGTATAGCTTGTAACAGCTTGAAATCAGGTATTATGATACCTGTTCTTTCTCAGGATTGGTTTGGCTATTGGGTTATTAGCTGGCTTTTTTAGTATATATTGTCCAAATATTAGGATCTATAGGGTTTAAAAAAAATAAAAACTTAAAAAAAATTTAGAATAGTTTTAGAGGTGCAGAAGAGTTGCAAGAGAGAGTACAAAGCTCTCATATAGCCTATACCCAGTTCCCCCTGTTGTTAACATCTTATATAAGTGTGCTCTGTCTAATTACTGAGCCAATATAGATACATTATTATTAGCTAAAGCCCACAAATTGTTGAGAGTTCCTTAGTTCTTAACCTAATGTCCTTCTGTAGCAGGATCCCATATAGGAGACATTGTTACATTTAGCTATCACCTGTTTTTGGGCTCCTCTGGGCCCTGATATTTTCTCAGGCTTTTCTTGCTTCTGATGACCTCAACAGCTTTGAACTGGGCTAGTCACATTTTCTATAGAATGTCCTTCATTTGGGATTTGTCTGATGTTTTTCTAATGATTAGACTGGAGTTTTGATGTTTGGGGGTAAAGTGGAGGTAAAGTGCTTTTCTGATCATATCACATCAAAGACACACGCTATCAGCATGACATCCCTGATGATGTTGACCTTGATCATCTGACTGAGGTAGAGATTTAGCAGGTTTCTCTTGCTTAGTGATACCCCTGTCTCCCCCTTCCATATTGAATTCTCTGGAAGGAAGTCATTGCAGCCCACACTTCAGGAGGGGGCGTTAGGCTCCACCTCCTTGAGGAAGAGTTACCTACATAAAGTATTTGGAATTCTTCTGCAAGGGAGGTTTGTCTTTTCTTCCCCGTTTATTTATTTAGTCAGTTATTTCTTTATGTCAGTATGGATGCATGAATATTTATTTTACACTTTGGGTTATAGTCCAATAATACTTTTATTGCTCAAATTGTCCTATCTTTGGTTATTTTGAGGTATTTTCATTGGTTCCTTGTATCCCTTTGACATGTCCCCAACTTTTTTCTTTTTTTCTTTTTGGCATTTACTTATTTTCAGGCACAAGATGCTCCAGGCTCATTTTGTGTGTACCCTGCCGCCGCTCTAGAATCAGACATCTTTCTGAGGACCCCAAGTTCCTGTGTTTGTGTGTATGTGCGTGCACGCGCAGAATGGTATTAGAAACTTGTATCTGGGTAGCAGAGGTGCACGTTGCTACTGAGTATCATTGCTTCTGGGGTCTTTCAGCTGACAGAGTAAGGAAACAGGCAAGTACACTAACCCAGGTACATATATTTATCTACAAATATTTATACATTCATGTGTGTATATCTCCATATGTACCTACATTAAGCTAATCATGAGTTTCTACTGATGTCTTCAACTGTAGTACAGTAGCATGGATCATGGTAGCCCTCTACCCTTGCTTGTCGGTAACCTCCCACCACAGCAGTGAGAAGACCACCTCCTGCCATCCTGCCTCCATTTAATGATCCAATTCCAGTGTCCACAGATAGTGGTTTCAGAATGGTTCAGCTGAGCTCCCAGGGGAAACAGCGTTAGCAACCAGACTGCAGCACTCTACTTCTCCAGCTACTGTACCAGGGCCTGTGGGAGGTACAGAGAATAAACAGGAGACTGTTGCTAGGTGGACATTCTTTCTCTCATGACTTTAACTTAGTGAAACAGCAGGAGCAGGAACCCAAATTTCTGAATGATTCTGTTAAACAGCAGGGGGCAAACGACCCCAGCAGAGCCTCAAAACCATGCCTTCTATGGGAGGGACGACACTGTGGGGTTGCTGGAGAAGTTCTCTATACTCTGGAGCTGAGCAAACATGAGCGGGAAATTCAGGGCCAGGTCTCAGGGGCCCTGGAGTAAAAAAAGGAACGAGTTTAGTTCCCATGTGTGTAGTACATCTCACTCTTCCTCAAGCCCCAGTTACTTGGGTATTGTTCCTTTTGCCATTGGTCTGGCTGACTCCACTCCCTTCCAAATGTACTGAGGTCAGCATCTTTTCTCCCCATTCCCTTCAGTAAGGCTATCTCACACATTTGTGATACAGTTAGAGTCTTCTGTCCATCTGCATTGCACCCGTGATCTTCTAAGTATTTTCTTAAATTCACCTATGTTAAATTCATTCTTTGTGCTATAAGGTTCTGTGGGTTTTGACAGACATACTGTGTTATGTATTTAATGTTACGGCATCATGCAGGACAATTTCTCTGCCCTAAAAAAACACTCCTGTGCCTCACTTAATCCTCTTCTTCAGACCCGACAACCACTGATCTACTTACTGTCGCTATATTATTGCCTTTTCCACATCTACGGCCATTTAGTGCTAGCAGAGGAAAGACTGGATCCCCACTGAGGGAGAAAGGATGTATACAGACAGATGTCTGCTGGCAGAAACTGGGCAGAAAAAAATGGTTTGGAGTCTCATTGTTCAGTGTCAGGGTTTCACTTGGTGGCCGTATTTTCCGTCTTGTGCCTCACTCCCACTGCTCATGGTGCCTGAGGTCCCAGGTCCAGAGGCTTTGGCATTCGAGCTCTCCAGAGATTAAAGCCCGCACTGTCTGGGAAGGCTGGTGGTTGGTCAGCCACCCATTACTTTAGGTGGAGAAGCACACCTGGTGCCTGCTTTTGAAAATATTGTCTTTGTAGCCAATCTCCCATTTTTGGTTCTACATCTTGCCTCTTGCTCTTCCAAGGAACCAGGGCCTCCGATTCCTGAGCATTTCTAAAGTTAAAAATGTCATCACTCATTTCTCTGCAAAATCACCCTCCGCAGTCACTTGAGTTTCAGTGTTTCCTCTGCTATGCTAGGCTCTGTCAGCTTTCTGTCTTCCAAAATTATGCTAAGATCTCTTATTAATCACTATTTCATTTCTCTTTTCCTGGTGAGTTTGCCCAGTGTTTAACCAGAAGTCCTGTTTGGTTTTAGAAATTTCGTATTTTGTGCAATTGAGATTGTAACTACTGTGAAAAATGTTAACAGCCACAGGAATTGCATTTCCTTGTAGGACTTGTTTCTCCTTGGTATGTATTTTGCAAATACAGTTCTTAATGCAGTTGTGATAAAAATAATTGTGTGCCGTTAATTTCTCCATGAGCATTCCCAACCTTTTCTTGGTCAGGAGTGAACCTACAAAAAATGATCAGTAGCATTCTTTTGAAACTTGCTGAAGTTAACATTTCTGCTTCATTTGTGGTTGCTCCTAGAGACACCATCATAACTGTAACTGTTGGCAGGGTTTGGAAATTTCTACATTGACTTTCTTGTATGGAAGTTTGCTCTCTTACACATTCTCTTATTCTTTTGCAACAAGTGGAATAACAGTACATTAGACTAATTAATATTTCAGACAACTTAATTTTGGATATATCATGAAAAAGAGTACAGAACAGAATTCAAGATTATTTTCTTTAGTAACAGGAATAGCATATTTATAAAATTCCTAATTGTTCTAGTAATTCCAGTAAATGAAACTGTTACCTTCTAATGGTTTATGGTTGTTTTACTGAGTGTACTGAAAGGACTACATGTATTTTCTTATTCTAAGGGACCAAATGGGATGAGATGAAAGAGCAATTTTAGGAAGGGGTCTCCTTCTTAAAAGTGAAGAGGGTGATGGCTTAGATTAAAGAAATGCTTTTAATGTGCCCACTGTGGGCCACATGGATTCTCTTATGTGATCTCATTTACTTTTATTCTCAAAATGACCACTGGGATAGCTATAAACCCTGTACAGATAGGAGCCTGGAGCAGTTGTCTTCAGTGAGGACAGAGCCAAAGTGGGATCCCAGGACATGTACACTCTCCCCTGTGTGGCCTGGGGCTTTGGGCTGCTTTTCCCAGCTTAGGCTCCATATTCCCCCATACTTTCCTTCCAGGTTAGTGAGTGCCAGTATAACATAGGAACTCTAAAGCCATCCTACCCTCATTCAAATATTTATTCCACCATGTACCAGTTGGGCCCCATGCCTCAGTTTCTCCGCCTGTAAATCGGAGAGAATGAAATGATAGTTGCTCCGGGAATTAATATTGAAGACACTTAGTATATATTACTCAGGTGTTTACTAAGTAAGTGGGTAAATTCTGTTATACTTCTAGTCTTTCTGCCATGCTCAGTACTTAAAAGTAAGCAGACATTATCTTTAGGCCTTGCCATAAGGGAGAGTTCTAGGAAAACAGAGATGTATATAGAGGTGAGAGAGTTTCCCTTCTTATATGGAAGATTTGAGGCAGACTGGTACTATCCTTTAACCAAAATCTCACTTAGCAGTGCCAATCCTCAAATGGGCATTCTTAAATAAGATCTAAGTGCTTGTAAGACTGGCATCCAAGTATCTGTGAATGGCTGCATAGAAATTTAATAAGAGTGGAAGATTCCAAGGGTTGGACTGGGATAATCCCAGGTGAGGAATGGTAAAATAAGAAAATCGTTTTGTCTTTATAAATCTGAGCTAGATGGTTCCAAATGTATGTGATCCATGTAGCTGTGAAGCTTCTCGGCTCTTTTGGCTCACTCAGACCCACAACGGAGATGCTGATGTGCGGACATTTAAAACGGAACAACGCAACAGATGAACGCCCTCTGACAGCCTCTGCCTGGTTAACATTCCAGAGGCTGTCTCTCTGGTACACACAAGCAGCCATGAGACATTTGAGTGAGGCTCTGGGTCTTTTCCTCCTGGGGCCATCGTAAGCGCTTATCCCCTTATCCCGAGGGCGAATGGATCAATGACAGCAGGTGCCATGCTGCGCTGCAGAGGCTACCTTTTAAAAGGAGGAATTAGGGGCATCTGGGTGGCTCAGTAGTTTAAGCCTCTGCCTTCAGCTCAGGTCATGATCTCAGGGTCCTGGGATCGAGCCCCGCATCGGGCTTTCTGCTCGGCATGGAGCCTGCTTCCTTCTCTCTTTGCCTGCCTCTCTGCCTACTTGTGATCTGTGTCTGTCAAATAAATAAATAAAATCTTAAAAAAAATAAATAAAAGGAGGAACTAAGTCTTTTATCACCTATGGGCAGGTCACCTGCCTCAGGGTGTTATCCGCAGCCTGTAGGACTTGGGCAGAGCACATCTGTTTCAGAATACCAACAAATTCCACGTGGTTTGGGGAACTGAATAGTTTTAGCAACCGCAGGTCAACCTGTGTTTGTACAATAGACAAAGTAAAGGAGCTGAAAGAGAGTTCATAGTCTGAGGGGTCAACAGGCTGGAAAGGGTAGGGTTTCTGAATATGGGAGACACTTGGAAGTCTGAGGAAAGTATCTGGAGTGATTTTAATTGAACACTGTGCTTACGCTAGACTTGCAGTGGCCCGTACCCATGGCGGAGGGGGAAAGGGCACTGGCTGGAGAATCAGTGGCTTTTGAAGAGGCCGCAGTTGAAGGTTCTTTGACGAGGCAAATGCTCGGTGATCCCTGGATTCACGAGATTGTGTAGCAGAAAAGCAAACAGAGCTGAGGCTGCTAAGCTGATGGGGAGAACCCGTTTCTTCCCTTGTATTGAGGAGCAGGTGCTATGAAGGCGCAAGAAACGCCAGGGTGCCCAGCAAACCTGCTTTCACATCCGGTCAGTTGCTCATTTTAGGAAGCAGTTGATTAATACATGAGAAATTATGGTCAGGGATCCCTTCATTTGTTATTTCCCCTCACTGGGACCCTGCCGGAACGACGTCTCTGTATTTAGCTATCCAAGTAATTAGAATTCCTGACAGCACCTGACAGAAAGCTGCCGATATTAATAATTACTGGGTGATCATCTATTGCACAGAGGAAGAAGAGAGGCTATATCACATACCAGTTAAGAGCTGGGCGCTGGAATGAAACCGCTGGTTTTCATTCCTCTCCGTACCATTTATAGGTTTTGTGATTTTTCAGTAAGTCACTTTCTCTTTTGGGGCCTCAGTTTCCCCATCTATGAAATGGGAATAGTATGTGCTCTGCCCTCACTAACTGCTCATGTTGACACCATAGTTGTTACTGATTGTGTGACCACTGACTGTGGGAATAGTGCAAAGTCTACTGTACCCACACATCAGCCCCTTTCTGTGTCCTTCTCACATCAAGTATGATGCATGAGATGAGTGAGTAAACCAGATGTCTTCATGGTGTGAGACGTTTCCTGTCTGTGACTTCAGTCTTTCTCTCCAGCAGCAGCTTTCTGGTGAGCAGCCCTGACTTCCGTTCATCCTCTCTCATGGATATTTTTTCCTGGGTCACCACCTGTACAGTCAAGGTATTCTGGCTTATCATTGCGGGATAGATAAATTTTTATCAGTTCTTTTCCATTACCACGGGCTGTTACGCAAGAGCCCTGCTCTGTCACAAAGAGAAGGATTTGCCCCAACATTCTTGAAGTCTTCCTGTCCAGGGCAGTGTTTAGTCTTAATTAAGACAACACTGCAGAGGGGCAGGGAGTCAGGATTTCCATCCCTGTGTTGAGAAGAAAAGGACTCGAGAGAAAAGGCCAAGACCAGACATTTGCGGAGCCGCTCAGCTGGTTGAAAGTTGGCTTTGTTTAACTCCCAGCTTCTCAGAAGATTTTCCTCGGCTGAGTGGGCTTGGTGGAGCCCTGGCTTGAGAGTGTTGCTTAGCAACGAGATCTTGCGGCACCCAATTCTCCAAAGAGTCAAGCGACCCATCCCCTGCCTTCCCTCCACCAACCCTCAGCTACCATCCCAAGCCTCCTATTAGACAATCAAGTGTATGCTGGAGGGAGGGACCAAAGAGAGGGGCGAAGTTTAATCATTGAACTCTTAACAGCCTGGAGGTATTTAATCTGTAGCACCCAGTTGCCAGAGGCCCTCCAGCCTGAACTGGGAGCGGGCAGCACTCCAGAGACACAGGGGTAAACACCGCACAGAAATCTCTGCCCATCTCAAGAGAAACCAAACTTGGGGGAAAATGTTTGCGGTACACTTGATGGCGTTTTACTGCAGCAAACTGAAGGAGGATCAGATCAAGAAGGTAAGGAATCGCAGAACTGAGAGATCCCTGATTCATTCTTTGCTGGCGGAACTGATTGATACTTTGCCTACATCCAAAAAGGATTTAAGGCAGTTTATTAGAAAAGGTACAGGAACACAGGACCAGTCAAGAGCTCAGGGGAGGGGGGAGGAAGTGACTCTCCCGCAGGCTGGACATTACACATTGTCCTGAGCCTTGCATTTCACTCGGTACTTCCTGGTAGATACAGGTGGTAGATAAGGCTGGTAGATGTGGGACTGGAGGGGATGAGAGTCTTCAGAAAGGTTGAGGATGATTGTGGTTTTTTTTTTTTTTTAAGATTTTATTTATTTATTTATTTATTTATTTATTTTTTCTTTCCAATTTATTTATTTTCAGAAAAACAGTATTCATTATTTTTCACCACACCCAGTGCTCCATGCAAGCCGTGCCCTCTATAATACCCACCACCTGGTACCCCAACCTCCCACCCACCCCGCCACTTCAAACCCCCCAGACTGTTTTTCAGAGTCCATAGTCTCTCATGGTTCACCTCCCCTTCCAATTTACCCAAATTCCCTACTCCTCTCTAACACCCCTTGTCCTCCATGCTATTTGTTATGCTCCACAAATAAGTGAAACCATGTGATAATTGACTCTCTCTGCTTGAGAGAGATCACAAGCAGGCAGAGAGAGAGGGGGAAAGCAGGCTCCCTACCAAGCAGAGAGCCCAATGTGGGGCTCGATCCCAGGACCCTGAGACCATGACCTGAGCTGAAGGCAGAGCTTAACCCTCTGGGCCACCCAGGTGCCCCGATTGTGTTTGATATAAGGGGTATTTGGGAGGAAACGCTACAAAGGACGGGAGAGAAATTTTGAGAACTTTTAAAGTAATTCATATGACGCTTCATGTGCTTGGAAGAATGTAAGCATGGGAACCAGGAGGGGTGTGGGGTTCAGTGTGCAGTCATGGCACTATTTATTACTGGCTTGTGCTGTTTGCCAATAATGGGCCATCACTGGTGTGCATTATTTCGTCACTTTGCTCAAGAAAACCCCACACAAAACACATCCTAAGGTAGGACTCTTAACAGTGGCCAAGCCTCAACCAGAGCCCATCAGCATTGTCTCCGGGAGGCCTGGTATGAGCCCAGCCTGCCCTGCTAGCCACTCCTGCTGCCAGTGCCTGGGCCCTGGGCGCTAGTATCTCTCAACTTACAGATAATAGGAGCCCTATGGGCAGACTTAGCCAAGGTCACCCAAGTATTTCAGGTGGAGTGAGGATTAAACCCAAGTCTCTGACTTCCCTAGCATTCTTTCCATTGTGCCATGATGCCTCCTGGCTTCTGGAACAGAGAGAGAACACATGACCGCGTTACAGCCCTCTTGTGCTTGCTGTGAGAAACCTCCCGGGAATTCCGTTCATTAGAGATTTGGGTTAGAAGTTACAGCAAATCTTAAAATGTTGTAAGTCAATCTGATTTAAGCTGTCTTAATTTTCATTTATTGATTATATTCACAGAGTCCCTCTACTGACTTCTTGAGGAGGTAGAAAAGTCCTACATAGCACTGCTGAAGGACTCACTTTCTGTTACTACCTGCTTTGTACAGAGGACACCTGCATGGTGTTTCTCCAGCTCCCAAGAGGGAGTCTTTGGAACCCTTACATTTGGTTCTGCAAACTAGTTTCATTTTCTGGGGCCCCTCTGTGGCAGTTAACCTGTTGTTACATCCTAGAATCAGAAAGGACATGTTTGTCCACCAGCCTAGGTGCAGGCTCAAGAGGAAGGTTATGCAGCCTCGCCTGACTCATTCCAGGTCCTCTGGAAGGAGGGTCAGCCTTTGTCAAGGCCGGAAGTTGACCCTTCCCTCACCCCTGCCCTCGCCCCTGCCCTCGCCCCTTCAAGAAAGCTGAAGATTGAGCTGTGTCAGGATAGTCAGGAACGCCGAGTATCCACTTTAAGGAACGGGTGACGGAGATAGAATGGGCATCTGGTTTATGGACTGCAGGATGACTCACAGGTTCTGAGAACAAGGGTTCATGCACTCCTCCATGTGGTAGCAGCACACCTGGTCAAAAGGCACAGGCCCTTTCTCTCTCTGGGGTCAGGACGGCCGTCGGCTCCTTAGCTTCTGTGCTTCCTGCCCCCAGAATTGTCGAGTTCCTGGGCATTACTTGCCTGTGAGGGTTGCTATTCAGACCCTGGAACAATTTGTAATTGTTTTTTTTTTTTAATTTTGCATATAATGTTTTAATAAATTAATATATAAAGGAAGATTATATATTTTTTTCTCCTTTTATTTTTTTTTTCCAATTTATTTATTTTCAGAAAAACATTATTCATTATTTTTTCACCACACCCAGTGCTCCATGCAAGCCGTGCCCTCTATAATACCCACCACCTGGTACCCCTACCTCCCACCCCCCGCCACTTCAAACCCCTCAGACTGTTTTTCAGAGTCCATAGTCTCTCATGGTTCACCTCCCCTTCCAATTTACCCAAATTCCCTACTCCTCTCTAATGCCCCTTGTCCTCCATGTTATTTGTAATACAATTTGTAATTGTTTTAATGTTAATCTCCCTATACCAACATTAAAACGAAGAACAAAGTAAAACAGGAAGGAAGGAGAGAAGGAGGAAGGAGGGAAGGAGAAACCACTCTGGTAGCTTCTTTTCCAATTCGGTATATTGACATTATTTGACTTATTGAAAACATTGGGCTGAGTCTGGTCACTGACCTACAAATTGTTCACTCATAAGAGAAGGCCTGGCTAGGTTTTCAAAGTGTACTTTTTACAGTTGAGTAAGTCAACATTACGAAAAGGGAAAATGTTACCTTTAATCCCAACCTCCCCCCCCCACAAACACTGTCAGATTTGCCCTGTGAAAACCCTTATAATATGTTTCTGTGAATATGTCATACCTACAATTCTAAATTTTGTGTCCTTCACTTATTGTTAAATTGTAACCACTTATATACATTTCTCCCATTTCTTCATAATTATCATTCTAATATCTTCTAATATTCAGTCCAGTTGGATATTCTTAATTCCACGTTTTCCCTCTTCGGCTACTTTATTTCCCCCCAATTTTTATTTAAATTCTAGTTTGTTAACATATAGTGGTATATTGGTTTCAGGAGTAGAATTCAGTGATTCATCACTTACATACACTGCTCATCATAACTTGGCTACTTTCAAAAACATTTTTTTAACAATGAAGATATTGCTTTGAAAAACATAGGGATGGATTTAATGTTCTCTGTCTTTGGGATTACTCTAAGGTTAGATTTCTAGAACTGAGATCACTAAGTCAAAGAGGTGAACCTTTTTATGACTCTCAATTCATATGCGACCTTTGGACTAAGCGATCTCTAAAGTCACTTCTGGCCTCCACATTCTGTCATTCAGCAGATCTGAGCTTATAGTTTGGGGAATTTGTTCTTCCACGTTAAATGTGCTGCTCATCAGCTCTTTTGTTTAGAAGATAATCCTGTTTTATGGTTTCAGAGTCTTACCAAAAATGTGCTTGGTTTTCTGTAACTCAGACACCCTCCCTTAGTGCCAGCAAAGAATGCACCTGTCTATGCAGGCCCCAGATCACCTGTTTGGATTTAAAATGTAGCTTTTTTTTTTTTTTGCCCCAGCATATGTTTCATTCTTCCCTTCTAGCCACTGTACCCTAGAAGGTACCCTAGAAGGGCCCCTGGGAGGTACAGAGAATAAACAAGAAACTGTTGCTAAGTGGACATTCTTTCTCTCATGACTTTAACTTAGTGAAATAGCAGGAGCAGGAACCCAAAGTTCTGAATGATTCTGTTAAACAGCAGGGGGCAAACAACCCCAGCAGAGCCTCAAAACCATGCTTTCTGCAGGAGGGATGATGCTGTGGGGTTGCTGGAGAAGTTCTCTCTATTCTGGGGCTGCATAGCACATCTCACCCTTCCCTAAGTCCTAATTACTTGGGTCACATCCCTTCCGTTGGTTTTCTCTGTGTTTGTAGCTGTGCCAACCAATTAGTCATAAACAGACTCAGGGTGAACAGGAAGCTCTTTATGAAGCATGACCTATTTCCATCCTATCTCTTCAAATACATTGAAAGCCCAATTGTCTTTTTTTTGTTAATGGCTCTCTGATGGTTTTCTGGACTGTCTCTGGCCCCCAAATCCCTGGAAACTTGGGTCTCGGGATTGGTCTCCAGACTGAGCTGGGATGCCTGCCCACGGGGCCTGGCTGATGGCTAGGACCTATCCTATGATACAGGTTATGTGACCCCTGCACTTCAGGTATAATGTCTCTGTTGGGCTCCTGTGTCGTGCACAGAGCTGTGAAGCAAAACCAGGCAGTGGGGCAAGGAGTATGGGGACTGCATTCTAGTCCCAGTGCGCCACTCACTTGCAGCTGTCCCACTGCTGCGTCATGGCTCTGAGCCTTGGGGTCCTCACCTCTCAATCTGAAGCAAGAACTCTGGCCTCACTAGGTTGCCTCAAGCAATATCAGGGATATTAAATGAGGTGACGTATGTGAAAGCATTCTGTAGACGTCAACAGATGTTCTTAGCTTTATTTATTTTTTTAAAAGATTTTATTTATTTATTGGACAGAGATCACAAGTAGGCAGGGAGGCAGGCAGAGAGAGAGGTGGAGGCAGGCTCCCTGCTGAGCAGAGAGCCCGATGCGGGGCTTGATCCCAGGACCCTGGGATCATGACCTGAGCTGAAGGCAGAGGCTTAACCCACTGAGCCACCCAGGCGCCCCTGTTCTTAGCTTTAAAGAAAAGCGTGGGAGAGTGATTCCTCCAGGAATGCACTGATATCAGGTCTTCTTGTGACTTGGATGGGTAGAAAGACTGCTCAGTATGTGTATAAAGCAGGAGGGGCAAATACAGGGGATCTCTGCCACTGTCCCTACTCCTGCTCCCCTCAATAATCCATTCCAGTGAGCCCTGGGAATTCAGGCTGCCATTCCAAATGGTTAGTGTTAGCATGAGGAGGAAGCTGGTCTGCCGTTTCTGATATGACGCTACCTTCAAGTGGGCTGAGCATTGCCATAGTGATGTTTATAACTTCCCTCCATTAGGGCAGTGGTCCTTTGCCCCAATTTCCCAGTTACTTGAGTGTTATCCACCCACTTCCAGCAGCAGTTTCAGCTGGCTTTGAAAATTAAACTTCATCTTAATTAGAACAATCTCAGTTAAAAACAGAATGAAAATTTAAAGAACGGGAATTTACAGATTACAGTTGGAAACTGAATTGAGCTCTGAGCTTCCTAGCAGCCCATAAACAAAGGGAAACAAGTTTGGGTATATATGGTCATCATCATAAAGGAAAGGTTCTAGAAAGGTTCTATGTTTACGAGCTTAAGGTTCAAGCTCTAGCTAGTCTTTTGCAGTGGAGAGACAATGATGCAAGCCCTGAATTGGGAATCAGAAACCCTGAATCCTCTGTCGCTTTTGCCCCTCTATTGTCCCATCAGTAAAATGGGTGAATCCTTTCTACCAGAGAGTTTGCTTTCCAGAGGAATAAAATCCTACCTCCCAGACTTCCATTCCATTCTGTTCTTCCAGCTCCCTACCTTGTCTCCAGCTTGGTGAGGGGTCAGGCAAGGAACCATTGGGATTCCACATCATGAAGCTGTCCCCAAAGTCAAAAAATAGCTTCATGATGGGAGTGGGAATTGACAGCCTTGACTGAAGGATAAGCCTCCCCCTGCCTATTGCCCAGCAGGCATCCCTGGTCACCCTGACTTCTGTTGTAGGTGGACAGATTCTTGTACCACATGCGGCTCTCCGATGAGACCCTTTTGGACATCATGGCTCGCTTCCAGGCTGAAATGCAGAAGGGCCTGGGGAAGGACACCAACCCCACAGCCTCTGTGAAGATGCTGCCCACCTTTGTCAGGGCCATTCCAGATGGCTCAGGTGAGTGGGGCTAGGGTCTGCGGGGGACCCTGATGGCCCTGCTTTCTTCTTGGCTCCTGTACCGGGCTTATCTCTCCTGCCTTCTGTGCGTACTCCTCCACAACTCTCTGCTTCTGTCCATTCAATACCAAAAGTTTTGAACCAAAGTTCAAATGTATCCTGCTTTCTTTTCTGCATGTGTTGGCCCCACACGTTTTGTCTATTTACTTGCTGGAGTATCCCAACATTCTTCCCCTCATGAACACCAACTTAGCTTTTCGGTCTCAGGGTAGAGGTCACCACCTCCATGTAGGAAGTGTCCCCATGCTGGGTTAGGTGCTTGTCCTGACTCCTGCTGTATGTGAGTTTCCCTCCTGGGTCAATGCTCCATTAGAACGGGACCTGTGTCCTCTTCACCATGGTGTTCTGAGCACCTTGCATGGTGCCTGATGCCTACTAGGCCCTGAAATATTTGCCAAATGGAAAATAAATGGTATTTCATGCCTAAGTATCTAGATTCTAGGTCCAAGGTAGTAAGTAAGGGAGACAACATGATGTGGTGGAAGAGGAAATAATTCAAGAAACCTGGCCTCTAGTCCCAGCTTTGATATTTCTTAGTGTCCTTTGGCAAAATGTTTAGGTGTAATTTCTTTATCTATAAAATGAGAGAGTTGACCTCTGTATTTGTTTTCTATTGTTGCTATAACGAGTTATCACAAATTTAGCTTCTTAAAACCGTGAAATTTATTCTCTTTCAGCCCTGAAGTTTAGATGTTTGAAGTGGGTCTCATAGGGCTGTAATCACAGTGGTGTCAGGCTGCATTCCTTCCAGAAGTTCTAGGGTAGAGTCTCTTTCCTTGTGTTTTCCAGCTTCCAGAGGCCGCCTGTGTTCCTGGACTCATGCCCCTTTTTATTTCCAAACCAGCCAGTTAGCTTAAGTCTCCCTCTGAGTCTGACCCTTCTGCTTCCCTCTTTCACGGTTAAAGACCTTGTGATTAAGTTACGTATACCCAAATAATCCAGGATAATCTCCCAACCTCAAGGTCAACTGATGAGCAATTTTAATTCCATCTGTAACCTAATTTTCCCTTGCTGTGTTAACTAACATATTCCTGGATCTGGGAATTAGGATGTGGACATATTTGGGGAACTATTACTTTGCTGACCACAGCCTGGAGACCTTTAGTGGGAATCCATGAGGTTCCATCCAACTCCTCCATTCTCAGCCTCTGGGCACAGCCATAGGAAGGACAGGAAGTAGTATCTACCAGGAGCCTTCTGTGGTCAGGGGTGTTAGGAACTCACTGTCTCACATAATCCCTAAAGAGCCCTGAGGTGTATCTGTTACGCCCAAGTCAGATGAGAGCACGGAGGACCAATGTCAGGGTCTCAGGGCTCTGACCAAGCTCCAGCAGGGGCTTTGGGGCCCTTGAAAGAGCAGGGGCTGAAGTCTGGGGAGCTCCCAGGGACCTTGATTGGAATAACCAGGTTCTGGACCCCTCTGGGCCAATGACGGGGGGTCACAGTAGCATCTACCATCCAAGAGGTCCCTGGGAACTATGATGGGGGAAGCTTCTTTCCTCACTGGTGGGTAGGTGACTGGGTTGGCTAGGTACCCCTCTGGAGGGACATAAGCTTTGGAGAGAGACCGTCCTGCTTTGAAATCTGATGAGTACCAGACACTCCTCTATGAGAGTGCCAACCGGACTGTGGTCCTTGAAAGGTCATCCAGGGCCTTTCAAAGTAAGTGCCTGAGTCATGGGTGTGTCGTGGGGGAGGGGGAACCAGGGTGAAGTCCTCCAGGCTTCCTGTGCTTTGGCTTCTCCTGTCGAGCCATGTCCCCAGAAGCAAGGGAAAGTGACTGTGAGGCCCTGGAGAATGCTGGGATGGATGAGTCTTCTGGCCCTGGCTGCTCCAGGAAGGTTTGGAAGTGAAATGAACCAAGTTTTAGAAGCCTCTTCCTCAGGCCAGGAGGTGGTGCCTCTCCTTAGAGCCTCTTGTCACATCATAAATCTCACCAGTGAGCCTGTTGCATGAGGTCTTGGGGCCCAGAGCCTCCACAGCAGGTGGCCTCAGTAAGTCCCTGGACCACTGCAGTCCTGTCCGCATCAGGGTTGTTAGGATCAGACGAAGTCATGTGGAAGGAGTACTTTAAAATCTCCAAACCATTGCCCCAAGCTTTCTGTAGCTCCTGCGAGCTGGTGGTGTAATTACATGGTCACTAACAAACAAAAGCCAACAAATAAAGTGCTACGAATCCATTGGGGCCTCCATTTCAAAAATGTATGCAGTTTCCAGAGAGATCCTGAGTTCACCTACTCTCTCTAGTTTCCCTCCTGTCATCCAAACCTACCTGAGGGGGGAAACTGGTGGAGCCTTAGTTCCCTTCAACTTTTCCATCAGGGAGCTGCAGTCCACTGTTCTTACAAAATGCCTGAGAAGTGTTAGCATTTGTGCCTCACCCTATAGCAGCCACAAGGGAAAGGGGACTCTGGCTCTGCAGGGAGCAGGGACTCTGACTCTGGAGACCTGATTCCAGCTGCTGCTACTAAGGTCATGGTGGAGGGGGCTTGAAGGGGAGCCCAGGGAGCCCTGATGTCCAAGGCTGATGGACCCAGGGGTCTGCCCTAGGACAGGGGTCTCCTGCTCACCCCCTGGAGCAATTCCTAAACATATAGTTTCTCAGATCTCTTCCGTGGAGAGTCTGGATCTGACTACTGTCAGTCAACACTGTCAGTCACTGCTGCACTAGGGAATGGGAACAGGACAAGGAGAAGGAAATCCTGGAGCCACTGAAAGGTCCCAGGAGCATTATCTACAGAGGTGGATCATTATCTTCTTATTATTAAAAAATTTTTTTAATGGAGATATAATTACCTTAACATTATATTAGTTTCAGCTGTACAACATGATGTTTGTACATACCACAAAATGATCGCCACAATAACATTCAGTAACATACATAGTTACAAATTTCTTTTTTCTTCCAATAAGAACTTTGAAGATCTACCCTCTTTGCAATTTTCAAATATGCAACACCTTCTTCTTAGCTATTGTCACCATGTCGTGTGTCCCAGCCCCATGACGGGAGGTCATAATAATTGTAATAATTGCTGTAGAGATCCTGACAGCTGTTGCGCCCTTCGGTGGCTGTTGCCTCTTCTTCAGGCGCGTCCTCCCTCCCTCAGGGTCGTCCTCCCTCCCTCAGGGTCCAACGAGTCCTTTTTCTGGGGTCAAAGTCGCAGAAGGGATCAGGCCAAGTGGTTTCCAGGAAATACCCTGTTGAGTCACTGTTGAAGCAAGGTGCTTGCCTGCTGATAAGGGTGCCAGAGGCCAGAGGAAGTGAATCTGTGCTATGATGCACGAAGGTTCCGAGATGACCTCTAACCTGAATTTGCAGCCCAGGAATCTCCTCTTCTATGAAAATCCCCCAGTCTATCCTGATCGGTGCCCCGAGGCATTTTCCCCAAATCTCACTCAGAGCTGGGCACACCCCTGCTTAAAATCTTTCTGCAGCTCCCCTCACCTTCTGAAGAAAGCTCAAGCTCTTCGGGGTGGGCTAGTTTCCCCAGATCCTTCCTAGTTCATCCTGAGACTGCATTTCTGTCTTCCCTCCTTCCTCAAAAGCAGCCTCCACCCTCCCTATGTGAGCTCATTCCTTGGCTTGGTTCCTCTCCCAGGGACCTGCTCTGGCTGGCTGCCTCCCTCCCTCTCGTTCTTCTGCACTCAGTTCTGTCCCACCTCTTCTGGGGTTTAGAGAGCGTTCCCTGGGCTGCCCTAGCACCTGGCATGTTATTTGGCACAGAGTCATGCTCAGTGAATGTTTGTACATGGACTGTGTGATCTGCCCTATTTCCTGTTCAACAAGAGAACATCTGGGAAAACATCTCTTGCTTGCTATGTGTTGAAAACAGAAGTTGCACAGTATTAGGTCCCTAGATTCCCTCCCTGAATAATAAATGGCTCCATCAGGCTTCTTTGGGGGCAGATCTAGGGAGATAAGAATCTTGCTTTCCAGATAATCTCCACAAAAAGAAAAGATCCAGCTGGCTGGGTCTGGAAATGATCAAGGCCCGTGCTGCTCTGACTGTGGTCCACACACCTGCAGCAGCTGTATCTGGGAACCTGTTTGGAAATACCAAATCTCGAGGGCGCCCCACTGGTGTATGACTCTTGAGCTCAAGGTCATGAGTTCAAGCCTGGTGAACTCATGACCTTGAGTTTGGTGTAGAGATGACTTAAATAAATAAATGAACCTTTAAAAAAACACACACACACAAGAAAAACAACACCAGAATCTCCGACCCTACCTCACAATCTGTATGTTAAAATTCTTAGGAGAGTCACATGCACATTCAAGTTTGCAGAGCACTGCTCAGGAGGGCCTGTCTCTAGCTCTCTGACTGCCACAAACAGAGAACTCAGTCGAGCCCGGTGAGGAAAGGAGTTCTGTTTTACAAGGACACGGAGAGCAAAAGGGGGACATACAGGATCTTGTGGGACTCTGAGGGCAGGAGCTGTGGTCTGCTCAGGTTGCAAGCAGACTGGGTGGGACTCAGATTTTCCCCTGTGGTTTCAGCCTACATACATGGGGCCACCTGGGCCACCCAGCTGACCTCTGGTTTGGGGGATGCTTCTACTTCAGTCTTTATCATAAACTAGCACTTCTCACTGTTTTATTTCACTTGTCACACGGAGTAAATCTGAATTGCCAGCTGGTCCCTCATCCCCATGCAGCTGTATCTGAGGTCACATGGTACAAAACAAGGCCACTGGGAACCAGATCTGTGGTCCTAGAATTTCAATCACATGTGCCTTGGGCATATATCACGCCATATAACGATATATACTGTACCATATAATGTACCTTATAACGCCTAGTACCTGTCAGCACTTTTCAGGCACAGATAGTTCTATACAAAGGATTGTGGGTCCACAAGTATGTGTTCTTATTCCATATCTGTGGCTGGTGCAGAAGGCTGGCAGGCATCCTGGCAGGAATCCTGGCTGGATCCTGAGTTGAAGTCACCAAAGTGGGCTGCCTCACCTTAACATATGGGTCATACCCACCTTTTTCTTAATAGCATCTGTCTTGTACTGGGCTGGGTCTGACCCCAAATATGAAGATCCTTGGCCCTGTAAGGGCCATCCTTGGGTCCCTATCTCTTTACCCTCCCGGGGTATTTCCCATCTGTCCAAGAGACCAAGGCTTGTATGGGGCTGGTTTCCTTTCCCTGCACGCCTCCCTGCCTTTTCCTCCTGCCTTACCAGCACTTTGCCTGCACTTGGAATATCAGCTCTCTCAGCCTGGTTGGGGCATGCTGCACTGGGCTCCACCCTCGAGGCCCATTTCTGATACCATCTGCCTGAAGTGGGATCACATTGGCCTTCTCCACGTTCACGTCCTCCAACAAGGCCCGGTGGGCAGATTTGGGTCACGCCCCAACTTCTAAAGCTGAGCTGGGTATAGAACAACCTTTGCTAAATGATACCTTTTTTTTTTCCCCCATAGAAAATGGGGAGTTCCTTTCCCTGGATTTTGGAGGGTCCAAGTTTCGCGTGTTGAAGGTGCAAGTCTCTGAAGCGGGGAAAAGAAAGGTCCAGATGGAGAGTCAGTTCTACCCAACACCCAATGAAATTATCCGAGGGAATGGCTCAGAGGTATGGGGCAGGGGCAGGGGGAGGCCTAGACATCAAGTTTATAGCTGACCACGCCTTAGCCCAACGTCCTGTGCTTTCTCTTCTCTGCAGCTGTTTGACTACATCGCTGACTGTCTGGCAGATTTCATGAGGACAAGGGGGTTGAAGCATAAGAAATTGCCCCTTGGCCTAACCTTCTCTTTTCCCTGCAGACAGACTAAACTGGAAGAGGTAAGGTTCATGACCAGGAAGGAAGAAGCCATGTAGGGTTTGGGGTTGGGGCTAGAGAATGTGGGCATGTTCAGGAGTCAGGCTGGGAACAGGAGAGGTCAGCAGGAGTCTTCTTGTTTTGTTTTCTTCTTTTTTGTGTGCAGTGAGGTGGAAATGTGAGGCATCAATGCAGTAGCCTTGATTTTGCACTTGACATGGGCATGGCACATGGCAACGGGATGGTTTTTACCCCTTCATTCTCAGACTTGGTTGCATGGGGATCCCTGGAGGGCTTGTTAGACACAGATTGCTGGACCCTGTCCCAGAGATTCTCAATCAGTGGGGCCTTAGATTTGCATTTCTAACAGCTTCCTGGGTGATGGATGTGGATGCTGGTGGTCTGAGGACCACACCTAGCACCCCGGACATAGCCGACTGGAACAAGAGCAGAAGTCTTGGGGAGTTTCCCTCTCCATGAACCCTGAGGAGAAGGCTGCAGGTGGGGTCATTGGAGGGACAGTGTTGGGACATACAGACTCAACTGTGCAGCTGTCCAGCAGGAGGTCTCATCTCTGTGTGCCTCATACATTCAACTGATAAACAGGGAGAAATCAAACCCAATTTTATATCAGTCTGCAAGAATAAATAAGGGGCCACAGGAAAGAACAATGAGCTTTCTGGGGTCAGGGAGTCATAGTCAAGAGTCAGGTATCCCCAGGTCACGCCAGTCTGGGGTGGGGGCCCATGGTCTCTTCTTCCTGCATGTGCCGGTCATGATGCCCAGCTGGTGGTCCATTCATGGAGAACCTTGACATCCCAGCCTGCCCTAGGATGTATTTGCTGTTGCTGGCTTGAGCCATCATCAGTGGGGAGGAGTGGAAAAAAAAAAAATGGGTTATCATATCCCACAGACTTATCTTTGCATCATGGCTCAGAGCAAGCTGTGTCCCCTGGGCAAGTTCGTAACTTCTTAAGCTACTTGTTTTTCCATCTGTAAAATGGGTAATAACAGCTCCCTGCCGGGTTGAGATGTTTAGACCAGACTGTGCCTGTTGCATCAGTGGTAGCTGCAGCGCCACCACAAGGACTGTCTCTATGTCAGTGGTTTCTTGGTGCTTTTGTACCTTGTCCCCAGCCTCAACAGATGTTTCTGGAGGGCAGGCACTGTCTTATATTAGTCTTTTTTTTTTTTTTAAGATTTTATTTATTTATTTGAGAGAGAGGGACTGCAAGCACAAGGAGGTTAGGGACAGAGAGAGAGGGAGAAGCAAACTCCCCGCTGATCAGGGAGCCCGATACGGGGCTTGATCCCAGGACCCTAGAACCATGACCCGAGCTGAAGGCAGACGCATAACGGACTGAGTCCCCAGGCGCCCCTGTTTTATATTCTTCTCTACCTGCAGGGTCTATAGCATGGTGTCTTGTATTTTATAGGTGATTATTACCTATTTGACAATTAAAGGTACAGCCAATCATTTACTTGATTCCATTGAGTGGGAACTAGCCATGATCTATCTAGACAGGGCATGGGTTGAGGTTCTCATTTTTATTATTTTATAAAAAAAAAAAAAAAAGGATGGGACAAAATTAGCATGAAGAAGTGTTTAGAGAATGTGAGAAGAGGCCGGGCCAAGTTGGGCTGTGCAGTGTCGCTGTCTTTGCTGGCTGGAGGAGCAGAGGTCCCAGAGTCTAGAGGGAGTGGGAGGAAGAGTGGTGGGTATCAGACCCCAGGATAGAGATCGGATTCACCTAGTAGTTCAATGGCTCTTCTCTGTGCTCAGAAATGGAGACCCCAGGAAGAAGGAGGAGACCTCTCAAGCTCTGTTGGGGTTCATTTGAGTTTGAGAACCACACTTGTGTATTTTCTTGATAACTGGGAGGTGACTGTATGGTTTGTTTATCCAAGATTTTGGCATTTTTCTAAGCCAAATCCCTACCAACATCTTTATGTAATAATATTAATAATAATAATAATAATAATAATAGCACTGTACCTTTGATTTTGGCATTGTATCTTGCAACTTGCTGAATCCTTATGTGTATTATCTCATTAAAATCCCAAGCAAACATACGAAGTAGATATGATTATTTCCATTTCATATTTGAGAAAATAACTGCAGCTCAGAGATGTTAAGATAATTTGCCCAAGGCCACACAGCCAAGAGCGGCTCAGCCCAAACTTACCAGCTCCTGCCCACACCACCTTTCCAGAAAGACGTGGCTCTAGAACTTTGTTTACAATACCACCAAGGTGCATAGAAGCATTTTGACCCATTTTGTGCCATTTCCCAGTAAGGATAGTCAGTTTAAACATTGAAGCAGGGAAAAGTGCTTGATTATATCAAGAAAGCAAAAAGTGCTTTTTCTGATCAAAGTCTAGTTGAATTATTTGCATTTTAAAAAATTTCCCCGCAGACTGCCTTTCAGTGAAGTCTAAAGTTAAGTAAAAAAACTTCAGCCACAGGAAATGTACTAGTGATAACAGCTAAGTGTGGGCACAGCCGTTTCATCAAGGCTGTGCTGTGGATGTAGGCTTGTGACACCGAAATAAGGGCTCTTGGAGAAGGTGGGGCTGGTAAGTCATCTGAGTGCAGGAGGAGGTGGAAAGGGGAGGCCTTCCTGAGGAGGGTGGGCTCTGGAGGTTTCTTTGTGAAACTAAAAGATGATAGAAGAAAATAAGAGCCTGGGAATTAAGACGGGAGGTCACTTCACTGTTGTTTTGTTTTGTTGTTTTTAAATGAGGGAACAGAAAAGTCTTAGCAGAAGAGAAATTTCTGTGTCTCTGTGTGTGTTTCTGATGATAAAATGGTAATACTTTTCAATATAGAAGAGAGAGAGAGGGAGAGATAGAGAAGAGGATAGGATTGAAAAGTTTAAAGAAGAAATCAGAAACACCTCTAAGCCCAACCTTCAGGAGACCCAGTACTTGAATTGTTGGCCTTCTAGTCATGTCTATACTAAATACTGATGTTATGCTGTTTGCATAGTATGCATATGTATGCACAGTTTTTTTTTTTAAAGTTTACGTCTTCTTTTTTTTTTTTTTTTAAAGATTTTATTTTATTTATTTGAGAGAGAGAGACAGTGAGAGAGAGAATGAGCGAGGAGAAGGTCAGAGAGCGAAGCAGACTCCCCATGGGGCTGGGAGCCTGATGTGGGACTCGATCCCGGGACTCCAGGATCACGCCCTGAGCCGGAGGCAGTCGTCCAACCAACTGCGCCACCCAGGCGTCCCTGTATGCACAGTTTTAAGAAATATAATAAGGTCCTTTAAAATTTTCCACTTAACTGTATATCACAAGTATTTATTCTCCACTCCCTCATACACCCTGCCTGTAATACATACCACATTGTCCCTAGCAGCCTTTTTGTGGGGGGGCGGGGGTTGCCCTCTATCTCACGAAGCAGGGATGTTCCCATGACCTGTGAAGGAAGAAGTTAGGGAGGGCTGCCACTAGGTAGTGCTGTGGTGCAGGGAAAAAGCCCTGGTGTCTGGTCTGGAATCAGACCAGGGCATCCCAGTTGGACTGTGTCCTTCACTCACTGTGATCTAGAGCAGTTTCCTTCTGTAAATCTCAGCTTTATCCGTAAACTGAGAGGACTTGGAGGGCATAGTGGGGATTCTGTGAGTTCGGGTTCAGCTATTTTTTGACTGGGTGGCCTCGGGCAAATCTCTTAATCTCCAAACTTTTCTTCTAGCCTGAAACATTCTGATTATTCGCTATTTTACAAAACTCTTGGGAATTACCATTTTTTTAAAAAAAACATTTTTTTTAAAAGTATTTTTTTAAAGATTTTATTTATTTATCTGGGGGGGGGAGAGCGAGCACAGGCAGACAGAATGGCAGGCAGAGGCAGAGGGAGAAGCAGGCTCCCCGCCGAGCAAGGAGCCCGATGTAGGACTTGATCCCAGGACACTGGGATCATGACCTGAGCCGAAGGCAGCTGCTCAACCAACTGAGACACCCAGGCATCCCAAAAAGTATTTTATTTTTAAATAATCTGTATACCCAACGTAGGGCTTGAACTCATGACCCCGAGATTAAAAGTTGCATGCTCTACCAACTGAGCCAGCTGGGCGCTCTAGGAAACACCACTTTTATGCAAATAATTGATAACCCAAAGAGAGAGCCATTTTTCTAAGTTGAACTTAAGTTCCCAAGGGAGTCCTGCTCTCTAACACCGCGTTGGTTCTGTTTTGTGGATCTGGCAATCCATATGCAGCCTGTGTACGTAATGCGTATCTACCACGGGCCGGGTATTCCCATCAGAGCATTCCTGTGATAGGGGCAGGGAGATGAGGGTTCTCCATTTCACGGATGAGTAACTGAGGCTCAGAGAGGTTAAATGACTTGACTAATGTCTTGCTGAGTCTAGGTCCTCAGCAATTGTCCTGTCTGCCATTCCGTATACTGTTTCAAACTGCTCAGATGAAATAAAGATGTTTATATGTTTAGAAAAAGCCTCTGAAGGAATGTTGAAAGTGTTGGGGGTGGTTCAGCTTCAAGAGGAGAAGCCTGTACAGATGTGCTTCATGCTTGAGATTTCTGCCACTCATTGTCAGAGTTTCAGAACTGAGCACCTTCTTCATTTTAACTGGCTCTGAAATCTTCCACCAGGGTATCCTGCTTTCATGGACCAAGAAGTTTAAGGCACGGGGAGTTCAAGACACAGATGTAGTGAGTTGTCTGACCAAAGCCATAAGAAAACACAAGGTAAGGGGTTCGCCTCCCTGTCCTAGCCCCTTTCTCTCCCTGTGGAGTTTCCTACTGTGTCTGTCTTGGAAGGAGAATCAGAGAAGGAATTGATCCTGGGGCAGATCTCACTGTGGTATAGGTGTGATCAGTTGTGACCAATTTGGGTATACTCACTGGTCAGCCTCGGTACATGGTGCTTGTTCCAGTAGCCGTTGAAATGTGGCCTCACGCTTTCCTGGGACCTCCCCAGCTGCCACAGCCACCTCAGAAGGTCTTGGTTAGACCCCGTGCATGTGTAATGCTCTAATCGCCTTTCCTCTCTGAGCTTCAAAGATCACTTTCTTTCCAGTCTGGCCGTCTCTCCTATTTTCTACTCTCTATTCATAGGTTATCTCTATTTGTTAAATAAATTTTATGATAATCTAAACTGAAAAAGCAAGACATGGTCCTTGCTGAGCTGAGAAGTAGACAAATAAATCCAACTTATTTGTTGTCCTGATAGCGAGAAGAGTATTTTGGTGGATACCCTTCTAGTCTTTTTTCTCTCTAAAGATGCAATCATAATCTTCTGTAGCCTTGTTTTTCTTTTATTGTTTCATTTCACTTTAGAATGCTCCCCCCAAACCTTGGGGAACCATATTACCTTGGGGTAATAATCCAAGTTGACTAGTCAACATGGGAAGCCCAGATGAGAAATCCGTGGTGCTGCCCATGGAGAGGACTTGGCGGAGGCTGGTTAAGCTGTTCCCGTGGGCGAGGGAGGGCTTTGCTCCCAGGAGAAACATGCTTTCCTCGGGGGCCTTTCCAATAAAAGGCTGGATTCTTGGTGGTCTGTCCTCATATTTCCATTGCACAGAGGCCTTCAGCCATAAGGCAGGAGCTTGGGTTCCACTCTTCAGTTCCCAACTGCTCTTTCTCTCTTCTAGACCCCTGAATCTGACAGAAGCTCTGTCTCTTCCAGGCAGGATCTAGCGATTGTCTCATCAGCTTCACAGCTCTTGCTTCCTTTCTGGGAAAAGATAAAGGGATGATGCCCCCTTCCTACCCCCTGACGCCCTCTGGGACTTGTGTTCCATCAGGACATAGATGTGGACATCCTGGCCTTGGTCAATGACACCGTGGGTACCATGATGACGTGCGCCTATGATGATCCCTACTGTGAAGTTGGTGTCATCATTGGTAATTCAGTTTGACTTGATTTTCCAGGTCGGGAAAAGGGGTTAGTCTGGGGCTCAGTTTTAGCAACCTGAGTACATTCTGTGGGAGGGTACTGGCACTTTCTGTTCATGAGATGTAATGTGGAAAAATGGAAAATTAATGCATTCATTTGACAGGCACTTGTGGAGTGCTTCTTGGGTGCTAGACCCTGTGCTCTGCATTGGGTTTGCAGTGGAGGTAATTCCTGTATTCCTGCAGCTTTCAGTGGGGAGCTGGGTGAAAGGCCTGAAAGGTCCAGACAAGTAATATCAGGTCATGGTCGGTGTGATGACAAGAGGGAAGCAGGCTGAGGTTACTGAGAATGAGTGTGGTGGAGGGGGAAGACAGGTTTCTTTGAGGGCAACATTTGAGCAGGGACCTCGGGGGATAAGGAGGAAGGAACAAAGTGGAGATGGAGAGGAAGAGAGGCCCTGGTTAAGCAAAGAGGAGACCTGTGGCCTCTGAGGTGGGATTGGTCTGGGATGCTCTAGGAACCCTAGAAGCCGGTGTGGCTGAACTACAGTGACTGAAGGCTGAGAGGACTGGGCTCTTCAGGCCAGAGAGAATGGACAGGACCGGGCCAACTGCACAGGACATGGGACATGGTCCCTGTGTGGTCTTTGGCTTCCATCCTGAGAGGAGGCAGGCAGCAAGGCCCTAGAGGACTTCGGGTGGGGGTGGGTCAACGGGTTATGCATTTTTAAGAAACGCATTTTGGCCTCTGCGTCAAACAGAGAATTGACTCTTGCGGGCAACAGTGGAAGCAAGGTGACCAGCCAAGAGGCCATTCCCCTGTGCACATAGTACATAGTGGGGTGTCGCAGCACAGTGGAGGTATCTGCTGGGTGGTCCTCAACACCTGAATGGGAGGGGGTCTGCCAGAGGTGTCTGTGAGAAGGCAGTATGGGGGACCGGAAGCTGGGTGGATTGGGTTTATCAGCTGTTCTTGAACAGATCCTACCGTCTCCACATCCCTCTCCACTACTGGGGAGAGTTTTCTGAATCACTCCTCAGCTGGACGTTCCCAAAGGGCAGGATCTTTACACCTGAGGGGCTTGATCTGCCTTCTCAGTTCCCGAGCCCCACAGCTCGCCATGGGATGGGCGCCTGCAGCCACAGCTTCAAGCCCTGTCCACTGCGTCTGGCAGACTGCAGATCGGCTGCCACGCCTAAACTGTGCCCACACTTTTCTTAGAAAAGCTTTTTCCACGTACTGGATTACGTTTGCTTCTCTCTTTTCTTATTTCTCATGTTGGCTTTAAAATCCTCAGACCAGAGCATCAGACAGGGGAAGACACTTTAAAAAAATAATTTTTTAAGCAGCTTTGAGCTGTGAAAATTCTCATTTAAGGTGTACAACCCAATGGTTTTTAGTAGATACCAAGTTTCCTGACTGTCACCTGGATCCAGATGTAGAACATTTCCATCATCTCCGGTGGGGGGCGGTCTCCCACGGACTGTCCATTTGTAGCCACTCCCCAGTATTCTTGTGCTTGAGGCATTTCCTTGGAGTGATTTTGTGTTTGAGTAATGGAATGTTGAGTTCTTATGTGATAGCTTATCGCTGTCAAAGATAAGGATGCAGCTTTTGCTGGGAGCAATTTGTGGCAGGCCATGAGTAAAGAATATTTTTAGTATCAGTAGAGAAGAGGCTAAGTAGTTTAGGGGAAGGATTAAAAAAATGACTGGGTGGGTGAATTTTTTTTTTTTTTAAATTTCCAAGGTTAGGTTCACTCATCCTCATCTTTGTAAATGTGCTCTGTCAGCTTTCATCCATATTCATGGGACTTCCTCACAATCAGCTCCATTCAGGACAGCAAACCATTAACATCTGAGAAGTGTAGACTTGACATATCAGCTTTATTCCTCATGAACTCCCAGGCTTGCCAAAGCTGCTTCCCTCAGTGAGAACCAGCCCGGGAAGTGGATCAAAAGCACTTTGTGGTACATTCAGAGGGCTCTCAGGCACTTGAGAGGTCTCTGTGTCTCTGCCCAGCTGGGAGCCTTTCGGTCTTTGCCTGTTTGCTCTGATCCCTCACGCAGGCACTGGTACCAATGCGTGTTACATGGAGGACATGAACAACATCGACCTGGTGGAAGGCGACGAGGGGAGGATGTGCATCAGCACGGAGTGGGGGGCCTTCGGGGACGACGGGGCTCTGGAGGACATCCGTACCGAGTTCGACCGGGAGCTGGACCTCGGCTCTCTCAACCCCGGGAAGCAGCTGTGAGTCCCCTTGTGCTGTCATCGGGGCGTTGGCATCAGGAAATACCCAGTCCCTCAGGTACACCTTGAATGTGGGAGGCTTTCCAGTGGTGACCAGTTACCTGTTACAAGGCCAGGCCTGGGTTTTAGTTTCATCGGGCACCTGTGAAAGTGAAGGTGAGGAGATGGAGTGATCTCCTCTACGTCGTAACCCAATTCTAATTCAGTCCCTATTTCTAGAGTGTGTACATGTTGGGGGGTGGCTACCCCTGGGGACCAGGTGATTCGCATCCTGCCCTCTCGGTGCCTTCGGACGCTCAGCCACAGAACAAACCCAGTGCAGCCCAAGGGAGCAGGACCCAGGGAAGCTCACAGGTGCTGCGGTGCCTTCCCAGCTCAGGTCTTGGGGAGTCTTTCTCGGCTCTCACCCCATGCTCACTAGGAGGAGAGCTACTGGGGGTCTGCGTCAGCTCCGCCTACACGCTGAGCACCCAGAGCTGCACGTCTGAGTTTTCTTTCCTTTCTATGCACGGTGTCTTACACGTTATTGGTTCTCATTAAGTGTTTATTGAATGAAAATGTATTTAAAATTTAAAAAAAAATAATTTTAGGCTTACAAAAAAGTTACAAAAATGGTTCAAGATTCCCCTCCACCCAGATTCTTTAAGTATGAATATTCTCTCTCTGTTTCTGTATGTATATACATACACATATATACAAAATGTCTGAATAAAATTACTTTTCTGAGTCATTTGATACTAAGTTGCAAACATAATATTCCTTCACTCCTGAATACTTCAGTGTATTATCTGCAAACGAGTATAGTCTCTCACAGAACCAAAGTATAATAGTCAAAATTAGGAAATTAACACTTAATCAGTTCTAATATCTAATTTACAGACCTTACTCAAAATTCATTAGCTGTCCCATTAATGTCCTCTATAAAACAAGAAAAAAGGAATGGTCCTGGTCCAGGCTCTGTTCAGGATCACCCATGACAGCTTGTGGCTTTCTCATGAGCCTCTTTGAGCCTGGAAACCCTCTGTAGTATCTCTTTCTTTTTCGTGAACTTAAAGCGTGCAAGCCATTTATTATACAGAATGTCCCTCAACTGTCTGAGGTTTCCTTGTGATTAGATTCAGCTGTGCATTTTCGGCAGGACGGTCACAGAAGAGACGTGGGCCCTCCTCAGTGCATCATATCTGGAGGCCCTGGACGTTTGTTCATTCCTCGCTTGGCTTTCCCAGATCACTTGGCCAGGGGGCTGCATAACAGGTTCTCCCAGAAGTTGTTACTATCCCTTCTGTCATGAATACTATCTGGTGAAGAGATACTTGGAGACTATGGAAATATCCCCTTTCCCATTAACTTTCACTCTTTATTTTGAGCATCTGTTGATGAATTTCTAAATTCATTGTCTTTCTTTGTTGTGATTCTCCTGTAAACCATGGCTTTCCTGTCTCCTCCATCTATCTGTTTATCCTCATAGAAATCCTCATAGGATTCTTTCTCTTATTTAATGGGGTATCATTTCTTCCTATCATTATTTATTTTGATGCTGGATATTTCCACATTTGGCCAACGGAAGCTCCTTCAAGCTGGTCCTGTGTCCTTTCAATGTGTTCTCATCACTCCTTATGGACTTCCTTATTTTCTGGCCCTGTAAGATGTTCCAGGCTTCTTGTACATTTGTCTAGCCCCAGCCAATTTTCCAAGAAGCTCTGGTGAGTAAATACTTAAAGTACCTCCTAGAAACCATTCAGACAGTAGCACTGCATGCCCAGAAAGCAAATTTCTGCTTTGGATATCCCTGCTCCCCCAGGCACACACCCATTTCACCGGTGACACAGCCCTTATGGCCCAAGACCATCATTGCCCTCATCACCCTCGCTCTCTCCATTTCACCTAAAATAAATTTCACTCCCCCAAACCCAACCTGGATTTCTTTTGATTGTCTTCTGTTTCTGCGATGTTCTACAACTTTCTCTAATGAAATAGATAAAGTTGATTAGAAAACAGGTTGTCCTTGATTTTGTGCCCTATTATGTTGGGAGAATAAAAATTAAATTTAGTTGTTTGCCTGGGAAACAGTTAGTCATTGCTTGTCGGATGCAGATTCGGAATCAAGGTGTGGGCAGCCCAGTGGGATATTTCATCCACACTATTGGAGAGCCTTTCAAGCCCATCTCCCAGACAAAGCATCTTTCTTTCTTGGCCAAAAGTATGGCGTAGGCATTGGAAGCATCTGAAATTTGGATTTATCATGCCATGGTTGGTGGTCTGGGGGGCACCTGAAATCCCTAAGGTTGGGATTCCTTATGCCTAATACGAGAATGGTATTCTCGTATTAGGCATAAGGGGTGATAAAGATTCTTGGATTCAAGCACTTCATGAGCAGGAAGGAATTATGGATCTCCTCTAGTGCAGTTCTCTCCTTTTATAGGTTAGGGGAGTGCAGTCCAGAGGAGACAAGTGAGCTCCCAAAGGCACCCGAGGCTGTGAAGGGGCCTAAGGCCCCCTGACCCATGGAGTGGTGCTTTCATTTCTCATGACCCTTGACCACGGGCCGTGGCTCATGGGCAAAGGATGTTACACACCCATAACCACAGCTCTTACTGATCTGTTCACCAAATCGTAGGTTTGAGAAGATGATCAGCGGCCTGTACCTGGGTGAACTTGTCAGGATCATCTTGCTGAAGATGGCCAGGGCAGGTCTCCTGTTTGGTGGCAAGAAGTCCTCTGCTCTCCACACAAAGGGCAAGATTGAAACACGGCACGTGGCTGCTATGGAGAAGTAAGCTGCCAGCTGGGTCCCTTCACCTTGGATCTGCAGTGGGTGAGGGTGGGTAGCCAAGGTGTGGTGTGCTTATGGCAGTGGCATAGCGGAAGGGACCAGATCCATCCTGATCTTCAGCAGGACACCTTCAGACCAGGGCCCAGCTTTGGGTGTGTTAGCAATGCCTGCTGTGACTCGGATGCGGCTTCTTGCTGGTTTCATCGGCCAGGGAGTCTGGGGTTGGAGGCCTACGCCTTTCTTATATTTTGCTGCCTTCTTCCTCCTGCTTTCACCACCTGAAGTGGTGACTTAAAACTTTTTTAGGGTCCCAGATCCCTCTGAGGATCTAATTCCAATTCTGGACCCTTTACCACAAAAATGCATGTTTGTACTCAATTTTGCTTATAATATCGGGCATCCTTGGGCCCATTAGAGCCCATGCATGTCTAAGAGCTCCTGCTATAACAAGAGGCTTCTGTACTTGGTACTGTTGGGGACTGGCCTTGGCTTTGGTGACTTGAGGCCTCACACAGAGGTCCCTGCAATGAGGAGATGGCTGGTGAAGGCGACTGCCTCCAGTCCACTCAGGGTCCTGTTCTGCAGGCTTAGAAACCCTGACACTGGCCTGAGCTTTGCAATCAGTTTAGATTCTGAGCTCCGCAAAGTGCCTCTGACTCCTAGAATCTGTGCAGAGCATGGCAGAGACTGAGTTTCTGTGGAAGGCAGAATAGTACAGTCAGGTCAAATCCTGACCCTTGCACTACCTAGCTCTGTAACTGGGGACAAGTACCCCACTCTACGCTTGTCAGATCTTCAGACGAGTGCCTGGCACATTGTGACAGCTCAGTGAACGGTGGCCGCTATGATCATTGTGGATACGGTTTTCATTATTATATCACTATGTGCCAGCTTGCTTGTTTTCACAATCTGGAGAGGCGGGAAAGCTGGTTCTCTAGGGGACTTCCATGGGATGGCAAACCGTGGCCTCTCATTGCCGTCCCCCTGGCCAGGTATAAGGAAGGCCTTGCCAATACAAGAGAGATCCTGACAGATCTGGGCCTGGAGCCTTCGGAGGCCGACTGCATAGCCGTGCAGCATGTCTGCACCATCGTCTCCTTCCGCTCGGCCAACCTCTGTGCCGCGGCCCTGGCCGCCATCCTGACACGCCTGCGGGAGAACAAGAAGCTGGCACGGCTCCGGACCACGGTGGGCGTGGACGGCACACTCTACAAGATACACCCTCAGTGAGTGCTGCCTGCGCCCCACTCCCTCCGCCCCCAAACAGAGACCCAGCTCACTCGAACTGTGCTGCTTTTCTTTGGGGCTGGAGCCAACCACCTCCTCCTGCTGCTAAGTTTCCAGGGGAAGGAGAGACCGTATGCCTCTAGCTGGCTAGGTTATTTTGGGGGGATTGTTCTTAAAGAAATGCTCTGCTACACCTGACTAGAAGGGCGTTCACCCGGACACTTATCCATCTGTCCATCTATCCATCCAGCTATCTATTACTATTGAATACCTACTGAGATTGGAAAATAAAATACACTCAGTTATAGATGGGGAAAGATCTGAAGGGCAGAGGTTGCCAAGTTCACAGGAAGGATACGGTAGGAAAATGCAGGGAAATGAGAATTTCCCAGGAGGAGGGAGTGGGAGAGCCCCTCTGGCTGACAGAGGTGGTTTTGGGAGTCAGGCAGGTATATGCTGGAAAGATCTGGGGAAAGGACCCTTCCCCTTTGGATGCAGATGATTCTCGGCTAATATATTATGTGCAGACATGCCCTACTTATTGAAATATTAGTGATGAATAAAATAACCACTTCTTTGAGCCTCCAAGTGTCCCTTTCACCACCCTAGCTGCCCTATAGCCCTTCCCCCCAGTCAGCCCCTTGCCTCCCCATCATCTGGTAACTGAAGGGTTGAGCCCAGCCCAGCAAGATGGCTCAGGACCCCCATTCCACACCTGTGTCTGTCCCCGCTGGCCAGGCCTGGGCCTTTATGGTTGTTACACATTTTGCCGTTGCCCCTGCCTTCAGATACCCGAAGCGACTGCACAAGGTGGTGAGGAGACTGGTCCCGAACTGTGACATCCGCTTCCTCTTGTCGGAGAGTGGCAGCACCAAGGGGGCTGCCATGGTGACCGCAGTAGCCTCCCGTGTACAGGCCCAACGGAAGCAGATCGACCATGTGCTGGCTCTGTTCCGGCTGACTCAAGAGCAGCTCAAGGATGTGCAGGGCAAGATGCGGGCAGAGTTCGAGAATGGGCTGAGAAAGGACACCCACCTGACGGCCACGGTCAAGATGCTGCCCACCTATGTCTGTGGGATGCCGGATGGCACAGGTGGGCCACGATCAGAGCTCCCACCCAAACTCCTTAAATCCAGTTAGGCTTTAGTTTTTTTAAAAAAAAATTTTAAAAAGATTTTATATCTTTGAGAGAGAGAGGAAGAGAGAGTATGAGCAGGGAAGAAGGAGAGAGGGAGAGAGAGAAGCAGACTACGCACTCAGTAGGGAGCCCAACTCAGGACTCAATCCAAGGACCCTGGGGTCATGACCTGAGCCAAAGGCAGATGCTTAACTGATGGAGCCATCTAGGCACCTCAGGATTTTAGTTTTAAAAGCCTTGTATTCATGTCTGTAATGGAGGGAGGGGGAGTAGGGTAGAAAGTCAGTACAGTGATTCTATTTGCCTTGGTGGACCCTGGGCATTTGGAATGGACAAATACCCTAGTGAGGTCACACGTGTGTCTGCGTAGCTGAGAACATGGCGTGTACATCATGCTGCTGGCGACGGAAGCCCAGGCTTTGCCCTCGGAGCTGCCATCTGGACACTTGGACTTGTCTGGCTTGTCTCCTGCCTGCTACCCTGACTCTCCTCTCCCAGGGCTTGGCTCTTCCTTTCTGCTCTCATTGCTTTCTGCCCCTGACTTTTCTGACGCTTGATTCTTCTCTATGCTCAGCCAAGAGGAGCCACGACACAAGGCAGTCTCTTCTTTAGACAACTGACTTCACCTCTCTGAACCTCAGGGACCTCACTTAGAAATAATGACCTTTGTAAAATGCTCTAGGTCTTGTACTTTGTTTTGGAATCTTTAATTTCATCTCATCCTCAGAACCACTTGGGATGTTTCACAAAGAAAAAAATGATTCCCATTTTATTGCTGCCGAAACTGAGACTCAGAGAGGTCAGATGGCATCCTCAGGGTCGCACAGCTGCACTTGGGGACTCTCAGCAACAGAGATCTTTCCAGAGCCAATATCCTTCAAGTCTACATGGGAAAGAAACTAAGAGCATAAAAGACAGCGTTCAAGTGTTTATTTTTTCGTCCTTTTCATCCTTCTGCCTTTGTTTTTTAATTTTAATTTTTAAATAAAGATTTTACTTATTTGAGAAAGAGTGAGAGAGAGCATGAGAGCGGGGTGAGAAGCAGAGAAAGACAGACTCCCTGCCCAGCAGGGAGCCTGACGTGGGGCTCGATCCCAGGACTCCGTGATCATGAGCTGAGCTGAAGGCAGATGCTTAACCGACTGAGCCATCCAGGTGCCCCTGCCTTCATCTGTCAAAGTTCCATTAAGCACCTACTAAATGTCAGGCTCTGGTCCAGGTCTGGTGATAGCACGGGGAGGGAAACACAGTCCCTACCCTTGTGGAGCCTACGTTCTGTTGGGCTTGCAGACAATAGACACACACCATATGAGGCCCTGTAGCAGCAGGGGCTACGAAGAAAATCGGGAGAAGGCTTTAGAGGGCTGGCTGGGAGTGATGTCTTTAGCAAATTCAGGAACCAGCAGAATGACCAGTGCGGACAGAACAGAGTGAGAGAGGCAGAGGGCAAGGTGAAAGGTCATATAGGACAGGCTCTGATGCTCCACCATGTCAGAGAAATGAGAGATACTGTTGGGGTGGCCCTGGATGGTAATGGGGGGCTGGCCTCGACATGGCTTCTTGTGAGTCAGGAGCAGGTGTGGGAATCCACACGTGGGACAAGCAGGGGGCACGAAGAACCCTTTCATGCTCATGGGGAATAACTCCTGTAGGCCATAGAGACAGGATGGAAACATCCCCCAGATTTCACTGTGGTCAGTGTAGACTGACTTGGATTCGCCTTCAGAGGCTCCTTGAGCTTAAGCATCATATGCAGCCTCTACCAGGTAACAAGAAAAGTGGACTGGCCTTGGACAGGCTCAAAGCGCTGTCCAGGGCCTGGAGGCTGCCCTGGGGGACTGCCACTCTCCTCTGGCTCGGGGGCCCCCAAGGAGAAGGCTCCGAGTCGGCTCTGGGTCGGCAGCTCCTTTTCCTCTCAGTGCCTCCACACCAGCCCCTGCTCTGTGCATGCTGGAGGAACGCAGCACCCAATTTTTCCCCCCGCAGAGAAAGGAAAGTTCCTGGCCCTGGATCTGGGGGGAACCAACTTCCGGGTCCTCCTGGTAAAGATCAGAAGTGGACGGAGGTCGGTGCGAATGTACAACAAGATCTTTGCCATCCCCTTGGAGATCATGCAGGGCACTGGCGAGGAGGTATAGGCGGGTTGGGGGAGTTCCACGCCCCAAGATGCCGGCCTGCCGCCCCACTGCCCCGTGTTGCTGTTGGCCAGGAACGACTGCCCCTTTCTCCCCACAGCTGTTCGACCACATTGTGCAGTGCATCGCCGATTTCCTGGACTACATGGGCCTCAAGGGAGCCCAGCTGCCTCTGGGCTTCACGTTCTCCTTTCCCTGCCGACAGACAAGCATCGACAAGGTGGGACAGCCCTGCAAACTTGTAGGCAACCTGGCGCGCTTCCCTCCTCCCCGAGAGGACTCTCACAGGGTCTGGGGCTCAGGGTAGCTGGGGAAACGTAACCAAGCCTTTGAACTATTTCATGTTTTCCATTTCTTACGTTCTATTTTCACCTTGAGGAAATAGTTCCTTGTATATAAACACACTATTTTTTTTAACTTAAAAAAATTAACATATAATGTATTACTTGCTTCAGGGGTACAGGTCTGTGATTCATCAGTCTTACACAATTCGCAGCACTCACCAAGCACATACCTTCCCCAATGTCCAGAACCAGCCACCCCATCCCTCCTACTCCCCACCCCCCTGCAACCCTGTTTGTTTCCTGAGGTTAAGAGTCTCTTATGGTTTTGAGAAATGGAATCTTGAGAAGTGAATATTCTGGCTCTTCTTGTTCCATCTTGTTTCATTTTTCTCTCCCTACCCCCATGGCCTCCTGCCCTGCTTCTCAAATTTCTCATATCAGGGAGATCATATCATAATTGTCTTTCTTTGACTGACTTACTTCAGTCAGCGTAATACCCTCTAGTTCCACCCACATCATTGTAAATGGCAAGATTTCATTTCTTTTTTTTTTTTTAAAGATTTTATTTATTTATTTGTCAGAGAGAGAGGGAGAGAGAGTGAGCACAGGCGGACAGAATGGCAGGCAGAGGCAGAGGGAGAAGCAGGCTCCCTGCTGAGCAAGGAGCCTGATGTGGGACTCGATCCCAGGACGCTGGGATCATGACCTGAGCCGAAGGCAGCTGCTTAACCAACTGAGCCACCCAGGCGTCCCAAGATTTCATTTCTTTTGATGGATGCATAGTATTCCACTGTATGTATATATATACACACCCTACATCTTCTTTATCCATTCATCTGTTGATGGACATCTGGGCTCTTTCCATTGTGGACATTGCTGCTATAAACATTTGGGTGCATGTGCCCCTTTGGATCATTACATTTATACACACTATTTTTTTAAAAGATTTTATTATGTGACAGATAGAGATCGCAAGTAGGCAGAGAGGCAGGCAGAGAGAGAGGAGGAAGCAGGCTCCCTGCTGAGCAGAGAACCCAATGTGGGGCTCAATCCCAGGACCCTGGGATCATGAACTGAGCTGAAGGCAGAAGCTTTAACCCACTGAGCCACACAGGCACCCCTATATACACTATTTTTAATCACCATGTTGTGGGAAAGTAAAACAGAGGCTCAGAGAGGTTAAGTCAGTTGTCCAAGTTGCCACATCTATAAACTGTGGTGGAAGGTTCCAACCCAGGACACTGGTGTGAGAGCCCAGGTCTTGCATTTTGCCTCTGGGGGAGACCAGCACCCAAAACCAATGTCCTGAAACCATCTTGGCTATAATACACAGCACACCTATATATATAATTAAAACCCGCAAGTCAAGAAATAATGTCCTTGTTGTACGCATTACACTCTCTTTTCTATCCCTTCTCATTTTGGGTATGAGAAGCTTGAGCCACACTGGTCTTATCTGATGGGTTGGTACAAAATCAGAACTGGAACACATCTCTTCAGGGCTCTGAGAACACCATGGAAACACCCATGCCAACAGCTCCTTCCTGCCCTAATTAAATCAGAGAATGGGGAGACAGGGATTTAAAAGGCTGAAATATCTGGTCACACACCTAGCTCTCTTAAAATTAAAAATGCCAGAAGGCTAAGAGCCAGAATATCCATTTCTCAAGATTCCATTTTTCAAACATGTGCCGAGAAGGAATGATCAAGGATGTTCACTACAGCACCCTTTTTAATAATGAAACATGAGAAATCGCTCCCATGGCAGCAGAGGGTGACTAAAGACACTGGCAGAGCCATCATAAGGAATTACTTCCTTGATCTGCGTTTACCAGGCACACACGTGGTGGTGCTCGGTGCCGGACATGGTTCTAAGTGCTTCACGGATGCTACCCACCGGACTGGGAGGAACAGAGCGAGAGCGTGGGTCTGGAAGCTGAATCTTGGCTTCTCCACTTACTGACTGAGTGACCGTGGGCAAATTGTTTAACCTTTCTGGACCTTGGTTTCCTCATTTAAAAACTGGAGATAAAAATAGTACTTATTTCATAAGTATTCTTTATTTCTATGCAATTATATTTGAGGAATATTCTGCTCGGTGAAGGCATGGGGCAGATCCACATGAACTGACCTGGAAAGGTCTAGAAGACACATTATTAAGTAAGAAAACCAATTTCCACTAGTCCACACACAGTGTGAATTTATTTTAAAATACACGTAAACGGAGAGAAAGAGGTCTGGAGGGAGTCCTATCAGCCTGAGAGTAGAGGTTACCTCTCAGACTGGGAGGATGGGCAGTTAAAGGGGACTTTGTCCTTACCAGTAACACTTTAATTTTTTACAAGGGCAACATATTACTGTATGACTGCTGCCATTAAAAATTAATATACCATTAAGACAGCTGTGTGCAGCTGTCCACAGTCCTGAATGATCAATGAACCCCCAGGCACAGCCCCTCTTCCTGACCCAGGATACTGGGTCTCGAGGCCTCTCCCAGGAGTTCTGACAGGTTCAGAGGGAGGGGGAGACAGATGGACAGCTGGGAGCAAAGCCACTGATGGCTAGGGAGAAAAAAGAAAGACTTTTAAAAATATATTATTTTTTTGTGTAACAGCAACATTTTCAACTGTGGGTGGTGAATCTCTGGTGTTCTACATACATCCACCAGTGAAGGGACAAGGGAGCCGAACTCCCCAAGGACTTGGAGAGAAGGAGGGAGACCAGGGCTAAGGGGCCCAGGGTGAGATGGCCATCTAGCCCATGGGGGTGAGGGCACTGCCGTCAGAGCTGTTCACTCCTGCTCCCACCCCAGCAGCTCTCTTGGCCTAGACACCCCAGCTAGACCTGTCCTCACCCCACCTCCAGCTCAGCCTGCAGAGTCTGAGGCTAGACTAACTCCACCTCTGGCGAGGAGTATAAACTTGGGCTTTCTCTTAAAAAATGAAAAATAGGGTGCCTGGGTGGCTCAGATCTGCCTTTGGCTCAGGTTATGATCCCAGGGTTCTGGGATCGAGTCCTGCATCGGGCTCTCTGCTCAGCAGGGAGCCTGCTTCTCCATCTGCCTCTCTCTCTCTGTCTATCTCTTGTGAATAAATACAGAAAATCTTTTAAAAATAAAAAAATGAAAAATACTTTTTTTCAATATTGTAAAAATTATACAAGCGAACTTTGGGAAAACTAGAAAATATGGACACACAAAAAGGAAAGACTAAAAGGCACCCATAATCTTGAACCCAGAGAGAACCCTTGTCAACTTCCTGGGATAGGCATTGTTGCATACCTTTTTCTAGATATGAATGTGTGTGTGCGCATGCATGTATGTGTCTGTGTGGTTTTTAAAAGAATAATATCTGTATTTGTTTAGTGTGTGTTCACTTTACAGTGTGTGGTGACCATCTTTCTCTAACGTTCACTGTTCTCTGACAGCCTGATTTTTTATAACTGTTTAATATTTTCTATATTCATGCACAAGATAATAGATCTCTATCATTAGAACGATAGGCTGCCTCTAGTTTTTCACTGTGGAACCATGCTTTGATGGATATGTTGTAGCTTTTAACTTTAATCACATCTTCATCTGTCCTTGGCTGAATTAGACATGGAATCACGATGACCCAGGCCTAGTGATAAGCAGCCGACCACAGCACTTTGCATCTTTCTGATGCTGAGGTTGGGCAGTGGTCCCAGCAAACTGTTGCTCAAATGAATTTCTCCTCCTCTCCTTCAGGCAACACTCATTGAGTGGACCAAAGGCTTCAAGGCCACTGACTGTGAAGGGGAAGACATGGTGGACATGCTCAGGGAAGCCATCAAGAGGAGAAATGTATGTTACAGTGTTGAGGCTCATGCCTGACCTTGCGCCTTTTCCCAGGTCCCTTTGCTCTGCCACCCTGTGCCCCCCTTGGGCTGATACACCCCTCCTGAGACTACCTGGTGTGCACACCCAACTTTACAGTATGACTGCTTCCTTTGCAGGAGTTCGACCTGGACATAGTTGCAGTTGTGAATGACACAGTGGGGACCATGATGACCTGCGGCCATGAAGATCCTAATTGTGAGATTGGCCTGATTGCAGGTAAGTGGTCAGGCCTGTCCCATTAGCCTACTCATGTCTGATCTTCTGGTGGTTTCCTTTTTACATGGTGTGGGGCTGGGCCAGGGGTGGGGCTGGGCGTGGATGGAACACTGTTCCATTACACAGATGCTCTAAAGCCAGCTTTGTCCGTGGCAGAGATAAAGTTAAGATCAGGAGTCCAGGTTTCCTAATTTCTAAAACTTTACTTAGTATCTTTCTCCTTAAGAGCCCTAAGCCAACATTGTCCTTTTGTTGAGGAAGGAGAATGACACAGAAAGACGAGATTTTCAAATTAGGGTTTAGGGGCAGATTATCTGGAGTAGAAAGAGACCGCTGTTGGCTTGGGGCTGATTTCCATGCAGCTCTGATGTACATCTCCTCTGTTAGCTGATCTCTTCTGGCTGTGGGCATGAAGGATGGGGAAGAGCTGGAAAGAAACCTAAAAGGGAAGGGGGTGGCCTGACATGTGATAGAGGCATTTGAGGGGACTTTGAGAGAATTCTGGCAGTGATTAAGGGCAAGGATGGATTTCAGAGGGCTGACTTTCTAATTGGCAAGGAGATGGGTAGGATTTGAACTGGTAAAGACAGAGGCGATGAGCATTGCAAGTGACAGGCACAGGTTAGTCATGACAGAATCGGGGAAAGTTGTTCCAGTTGTCTGTCTGGGCTTCCTGAAGGAGAGCAATGGGTAGAACAAGGAGATGGGGATATAGTGAGATGCTCCCAAGGCCAGCTAAGAGGTCTCATCTCACTGGAACTCTTATCCACTTGGTGATGATGGGCAGGTTACTCACTCTGCCTGGACTTGAGTTTCTTCATCTGCGGTAGGGGTCAGGCTAGAATTACGAGGGCCATGGGGTGAGACTTGTTTGATTGGACATAATAGTTGCCTGGACTGTTGCACTGAGGATAGTTCTGAGATCGGGTCAGGGGCAAAGGTGAGAGAAGGTGGCCACAGACACCAATGTTTATATCTCCAAGACTAGATAATTCCTCATGGTCCCTTTTAGCTCTGGCTGCTAAGCATGACTACTTGGGAGCCCATTTTGGGTGCCTGTAACTTCACAGTAATGGTGAGGATAGGAAAGAGATGATCTGATGCGATGGTGAGGAGGAGGGGGAGGATGGTGTCCTCTCTTGTACCACATACTGTGTGGAGGAAGCATCTCGTTTTCTTTAGAACAACCCTATAAGGCAGGGATTACTTCCTTTTTATAGATGAAGAAGATGGACCTCTGAAAGACGAGATTCTTGCCTGTAATCCCTGTGTTGTGAGGGTAAAGCTGGAATTCACACCCAGTCGTATCTGACTCCAAGCCTACATTCCTCTCCACTGCCCTCCTCTGCCTCTTTAGGGCCTGGGGATGTCTCTTGAGACTAAAGTCCCTTCATGATTCCTTTCAGGAACAGGCAGCAACATGTGTTACATGGAGGAGATGAGGAACATCGAACTGCTGGAGGGGGACGAAGGGAAGATGTGCATTAACACGGAATGGGGGGGATTTGGAGATAATGGCTGCTTAGATGACATCCGGACCCAGTATGACAAGGAGGTGGATGAGGGGTCCTTGAACCCTGGCAAACAGAGGTGAGGAGGGCCAGTGTGTATATTTAAGCAGGGTGTGCAGTGTATGACTTTATCAGACCGAGGGAGGGATACTATATTCATATCGTAGCCGCTATAGCATTGTATTTTAATTATACGTCCCCATCAGAGGTCAGTGATGTGTCTTATTGGAACAAAAGCAAAATACAGGACAAGTTTCCAAGAAGTAGAAAGAAGGGGTGACTTTTTCTAATTACCATAAGGTACTATAAGGTCTAGGGTGGCTTTGGAAGTGATTTAAACATAGTCACCAAGTTCACTCACTGTGGGCCAAGTGTCACAGAGCAGGGGCATGCTGATTCAGTGGGCCTGCTCAGGGTGGGCTTCTAGGACATCCTAGAGGTCAACATCCTCAGCCTTTCAAGGGCTGCTACCAGGTTGGTGACCTCTGTTGTTCTGGGGGTAGGGAAGTGACAGCGGGTGGCAGATGGGAGCACTGGTTCTCAGTCATGATGTCATGTCCCACCAGGGGCCACAGTCACTGGGGAGATAGATTCCCATTACTAGCCATACCAAAAATAGGGAAACCAATGAATGATTCTTTAAAAAAAAAAATTAGTACATTTTTGCTTGTGTTCTCATCTAGCTTCTCGAGGAAAAGAGAAAGGGGCAGGTAGAGGTAGAAGAAACGTGCTAGGAATTGATCATTAACTCAGGCCCTTCCATGACAGCAGGTGTTGGCAAACTTTTTCTGTAAAGGACCAGATTGTAAATGTTTTACTATGAGGCCATATGGTCTTTGTCATAATGAAGCTCAGTGTCTTAGTATATAAAATGAGATGAAAATATAGATTTATCATGATGATGATATCCCAGTGGGGAAGTTGAACAGATAGGAAATGTAATGGGATATGCGGGCCACAAATACCTTGTAGCTGTGGAACCAAGAACCAAGTATCCATACAAGGAGATACCTGGGGAAAGCCAGTGCTAGCCTTAATCATTCTTGGGCTTTCTTTAGCACTAGTCTTTGTAGCTAGGAGGAAGATGAGCTGTGGGGGGCTCAGCTGAACCAGGGCTTGCTCCAAAAAGAAGGGACCTTATCTCTGAATCCCAACTTGGGACATTTGAGTATCATGGCTCTTCTTAAGGGGCAAGTGCCGCCTTCTTTTTTTAAGATTTTATTTATTTATTTGTCAGAGAGAGAGAGAGAGAGAGAGCGAGCGAGTACAAGCAGGAGGCACAGCAGTCGGAGAGGGAAGGAGGCTTCTTGCTAAGCAAGGAGCCCAATGTGGGACTCAATCCCAGGACCCTGGGATCATGACCTGAACCAAAGGGAGACGCTTAATCGACTGAGCCACCTAGGCAGCCCAGCACCTCATCACTGTTAGTGACACTGTCTCACCAGCCTGTGCACAGTGGCTGGTCAGTGCCTGGTCAGGGCCTGCTGGTTACAAAGTCCCTTCTCCTCTTGTTTCTTCCCTCAGGGAGCTCACAGCCTGGTTTAAAAGGGGGGGTTTGGCTCCCTTCCAACATGTTCAAGATCTCCTGGTATGTGGAGTTTAAGTATAGTATTTCACAGAGCAGAATCTCTAATGGAACAGATTTCTTCAAATGCAAAGCCGAGGGGGAATCTAGTAAACCAGATTCATAACACAAAGCCAGGGAGAACTGGCTCTGGGACCTGGAAAGGAACTCACTCAGTGCCCGCTTTGGACCAGATGCTGGCCTCCCAACACTCTTGCAGGATCAGGCTTTTGCTCTCTGTTTTACAGATGATGGCTCACAGTACTTGCTCCTGTGCCCAGCATGGGGCAGTGCGGGGACCTGCCTTCCTCCCGGTCCACAGGACTCCCAAGACTGGCTGTCCCACATCGTGCAGACTTCTGCATTGCCCTTCTCTGGGCCTACTGCCCACTCTGTACCACCCCAAACCAGGCGGCTGTTGGATGCCAGTGGTCTACCTTCCATACCCAGACCCATGGTCCTTTTGTGAACCACTTACCAGGGCTGATTTTCCTGCTCATACTTTCCTGCTTATCCCTATTCTCCAAACAGATATGAGAAAATGACCAGTGGGATGTACCTGGGGGAGATTGTGCGGCAGATCCTGATTGACCTGACCAAGCAGGGTCTCCTCTTCCGTGGGCAGATTTCAGAGCGTCTCCGGACCAGGGGCATCTTTGAAACCAAGTTCCTGTCTCAGATCGAAAGGTAATGTGGGATCAAGTTCACGTGCTCGTGTGAGAGGCCCTCACTGGAATGTGCTGCTGTCACGCTGGGGTCCAGCAGACTTGAGATTTAAAAATAAAGACATGAAGGGCCTGGCTGGGCAAAAGGTTTCTTTCTGGAGCTGCTCTGTCTCTCTAGCAGCATGGGGAACCATAGCACACAGTCAAAGGGCCCGTCGCATGCCTAGGCCCTAAGCTTCCCGAACTGTTAACACAGGAGTTAGCTTAGGCTGAAAAAACTGATCCTTTTTTGTTTCTGAAAAGGTGATGTGTCCATAATATGAAAAAAAAAAAAACCTTTTAAAAAATCACCCATATGCTTGCGACTAACTATAACTGTTTTGATTTTTGCATATTCCCTTCCAAGTTTTTCAATGTGTGTAAACATATTTTAGTAATTACAATCATAGCACACATATCATTCTATATATTATTTACTTAGTGTTTGTACATGACAATTTTCCATTATAATTCTGGTTTTCTATTTTATTTTTTATTATGAAAAATTATAACATATATGAGTAGAGGGAATGGTAAAATGATTCTAATGTTTGCATCACCACCTTCAACAATGATCAACTCACAGCCAGACTCAGTCCGTTAATATACTCTTGTTTTTCCCACCCCCAAGCTGGATTAATTAATTAATATCCTGCCAGTGTTTCTGTTTTCCAGATTGTCTAAAAATAATGTCTTTATAGTTCATTTGTTTGCATCCATATCCAAACAAGGTCCATACGGTGCAGCTGGTTGATACGTCTTTTAAAAATCTCTTTTAATGTATAAATTTCTCCTTTTGTTTCCCCTTGGAGTACATTTGATGAAGAAACTGTCATTGTATCCTAGAAGTTTCCTGTGTTCTAGATTTTGCTGATTTCACTTTTAGCATTTTTCTCTCCCTTGTATTTCTTGGAAACTCACAAGAAGACCGAGATGCCTGGTTAGATTCAGTGTTGAAGTTTGGACAAGAATATGTCATAGGGGGTGCCTGGGTGGCTCAGTGGGTTAAGCCGCTGCCTTCGGCTCAGGTCATGATCTCAGGGTCCTGGGATCGAGTCCCACATCAGGCTCTCTGCTCTGCAGGGAGCCTGCTTCCCTCTCTCTCTCTGCCTGCCTCTCTGCCTACTTGTAATCTCTCTCTGTCAAATAAATAAATAAAATCTTTAAAAAAAAAAAAAAAAGAATATGTCATAGGTGGCATTGAATTTTCTGTCTGTGTCTCTTTTATGTTGTTAGCAGTCATTGATGCTCATTGCCTAGATCTGTGATTGTAAAAGGATGGTAAGCTAATGCTAATACTCCGGCATTTTCTAGCTGGAATACTTCTAGAAAGAGAAACTTCCTCCTCTCAACTCTTTGGTATAATTATCATTTTAAATAGCTGTGTGATGTTACATGATATTGCTGTACTGTAATTTACTAAACTTTCCCTTTAATATAAGATGTCTAGCTTATAATTTATGGATTTCTGCAATTCTGAGCAATACCATAATTATTCTTCTTGTGTTATCATTTGCATCTCACAAATTATTTCCTTAGGAGTAGAAGCATTTGGTTAAAAGAAGCATTTCCCTATGGACACACTTTTATTTTTTTATTTTTTATTTTTTTTTAAATATTTTATTTATTTATTTGACAGAGAGAGATCACAAGTAGGCAGAGAGGCAGGCAGAGAGGGGGAAGCAGGCTCCCTGCTGAACAGAGAGCCCGATGCGGGGCTCGATCCCAGGACCCCGGGATCATGACCTGAGCCAAAGGCAGAGGCTTTAACCCACTGAGCCACCCAGGCGCCCCTGGACACACTTTTAAAAAGATAATTCTGGTTTCCACTACCACCAGTGATGCACAAATGTGTTGGTTTCACTGCTTTTCCTACCAGCACTGGTTCTTATTAGAGATTTTGTATTTGGAATTTCTGTCAATTTGCATTCATTCAGTTAATTTTACTGGTCTTTATGGCCAGATGCCAGCAAGCCAAATACCACTTTGGGAGACAAGGAAAACTCTTTAGAAGTGAAAGCAGTGTACTTAATGAGAGAAATCTGCAGAGCAGATCTTGCTGTCTAAGGAGATGGAGGTAGAATCAGTAACAGCAGCAGCAATTTTGTGTTTTCAGAAATGTTGATCAGCAGATACCCAGCATCCTTTTATTTATTTATTTTTTTGGTCTGGCTTCAACCCGTTAGATTAAAAGTTAAAAGTCATCACCTTTGATGACCAGAGGATCTTCTTTGGCTGCGGGGGCAAATGGTTTCTTCCTCCTGTGCAAGACATAAGCAGATGGACTATCTTTGCCTTTTTTTTTTTTTTTTTTTGCCTGAGTACAAAGGAAGATGTCCCTGGACAAGCGTGAGTTAGCGGGACCTATATGCCTCTAGGAATATTTGCTTCTGCCACACTGAAGGCATCTGCTTTGGATGCTTTGATTTTCAGTTTCTAGGTATTTTATGTATTTTAAAACTTCATGGAATAAAAATCATATTTTTATTGCCAGTGTCGTGCCAGTTGGGAATGGGAGGTGCTATACGCACTGTGGCCCATTTCAAAGCACATTGTCCAATGGATGTACCAGGGACCTTGGGGGGAATCCTGGGCTTACCTCCGAGACTGAGTTTAAGATTGCTTGTGCTGTGTGAGCTGGGGCAAGTCGCTTTACCTCTCTGGATGACAATTTCTTTCATTATAGAGGATAAATGCTCTACTGCTTAACCCCAATGATCGACCCAATCAATGGTCAAGTAGGGGAATGTACATGAAAGTACTAGGTAAACTGTGATGGGCTAGGTGAGCTAGGTAAACTAGGTAAACTAATGGGCTAGGTGAACTAGGTGAGCTGGGTTAACTGTGATGGCCAAACTGTGGAAAGAATTTCAGGTTTTGTTATTTTATATACTGAAAAAAAATCTACTTTTTTTCATCCTATACAAATATTACTCATTCATAAGCAAAAGGAAGAGGCACCTGGCTGGGCTCAGTTGGAAGAGCATGTGACTCTTGGTCTAGTGGTTGTGAGTTCAAGTCCCAATGTTGGGTATAGACATTACTTTTTTTAAAAAAAGATTTTATTTATTTATTTGAGAGAGAAAGAGAAAGAGAGACAGAGCATGAACAGAGAGAGGGAGAAGCAGACTCCCCACTGACGAGGGAGCCCAATGTAGGGCTCTATCTCAGAACCCTGAGATCATGACCTGAGCTGAAGGAGACACTTAACTGACTGAGCCACCCAGGTTCCCTGGGTGTAGAGATTACTTAAATTAAAACAAAAACAAAAACAAAAACAAAAAACAAAAAAAAGGAAGAAAGTAAGAACTACCATAATCCTACCAGCATCTAAATAGATTTCCTTCTGCCCTTTTTTTTCCTGAGCAAAGACAAATATTCAAAAACAAAACCAAACCAAGATCATATGGTACATAGCATTTTACCATCTATTTTTTTTCACTTAATATGTTGTGAACATTTGCATTAAACATTCTTATGCAAGCTCATCATTGGGATCTACAAAGGATTCTATTATCTGACTACACCACCATTTACCTGTTGAATCCACTCTATGGCTAGAAGGGTTATTTCTCAGTTTTTCTCCCTTGATAACAGTCTTCCCTACATATTCCCTGAGATAGTCAAGGCTATAATTTTACATTGTGTAGCTTGGAAGTCAGAGCTCCTTAAGTTCCCTGGGAGATAATCAGGGTCTAGACTTGAGGCCAGCCTGTCCCCACAGCAGGTGCTTCTGTGCTTATGGTCCGGTGGGCGGGTTCCCGTTCACTAAGGTGCTGATTTTACATTGTTCATTAATTTATTCACTTCCCCCATTGAATGTACACAGCCCTATGCTGGTTTCTATTGAGAACAGAATACGTCTTACCCTCATAGAGCACGTAGTCTAGTCGGGAAGAAAAAACAGAAAATTAGAAAAAGTTAAGGGGAAGGAAAATTGGCCTCCAGTTGAACAGGGCCCAAGTAGCGGGAGCGCCCATGCTTAGTGGGAGAGGTTAGACTGGGTGTGAGAAGGCGAGTGCTTGAATCCCTGCTCTCTACTCTCTGTGGATGTCTCTAGCACCGTGAACCTCAGATTCCTCTTCGGAAAACGCACACCAGATGTGTTAGTTGCTGAATCTAATAGGAACTTCTAGTGAGATAATAGGTTTGAACATGCCTAACACAAGAGGTGCCCACACTTTATTTCTGGAAGGTGGTGGGACTCCGAGGGCTCGGAGAGGCAGATCGCAGGCTTCCTTGAGTCCCAGCTTCTGTGGCATTCTGCGCTAACTCAGCCATTGCCTGGATCATTTTTCCCTCCTTCCTCCTGGGGCATTGGGGGCTGCGGGGTTGTGAACCATGTGGAGCGGGTTTGAGGGCTCTGGGAAGCAGGTCCTGACGTCCCGCTCTGCTTGCCCGCAGCGATCGTCTGGCCCTCCTCCAGGTCAGGAGGATTCTGCAGCAGCTGGGCCTGGACAGCACATGTGAGGACAGCATCGTGGTGAAAGAGGTGTGCGGAGCCGTGTCCCGGAGGGCAGCCCAGCTCTACGGTGCCGGCCTGGCTGCCATCGTGGAGAAAAGGAGGGAAGACCAGGGGCTAGAGTACTTGAACATCACCGTGGGAGTGGACGGCACCCTGTACAAGCTGCACCCGCAGTGAGTGCGCTGGAGAGGCCGGGATGGGAGGGTGTGGACCCCACTCTATCTAACAGACAAGGTGTGAGCCTGCAGGGCTCTCTCCCCCAGTGGTTAGGATGTGGGAGTATTCACCGTCCTCTCTGGACCCCATGCTCCTCGAGGCAGTCATAATCTCCACCTTGTAGGACTGCATAAGAATTGAGGTCCCAGGGCTCCACAAATGCATGTGACTAGTTCTAACTACTCCCACCAGACCTCACGGGGAAGCAATGAGAACTGAGTATTTTGCACTGCACACAGCACTTGTCAAGTATGAACAGGTCATAATTTTCTTAGCTCAGAGCCAGTGGACAGAAGGAATAATGTAAGTTTGAATCCTGGCTCCACCACTTAGAAGCTGGGAGACCTAGGCCCAGTTTCTGACCATCTCTGAGCCTCAGTTCTTAATCTGTAAAATGATGACAAAAATCTTACCTACCTCATAGGTTGTCATGAGGGCAAAGTTAAACAGTGTGTGTAGAGTGCATGGCACATCACAAAAATGTCAGTCATTAAAGCTGTTATTTTTTTTTGAAAGCTATTATTTTTCTTTAATGTTTAATAGATTGTTTTGGTGAAGAGAAAAAGTGTTAAGTTTATAAAGATTTCCAATCATATTGAAACATATACACGAACATACTGTTATCGTAATTCTGGATCATTAGCTCTTCCAATGATGATGGCTCATTATCCAAAATAATGGACTGCTATCTTTTCTTGTTTTTTCCCTTAGAATCACTTATTTTATTATTATGATTGTTCTTATTATTATTTTGTTGACATCTCATTTGATCTATTAATGGGAAAAAGACAAAGGAAATCAATTTTTTTTTTAAAAAACCTGGGGTTTTCTGATTTACTGTGCTGTCTACTATCAACTGTTACTTTCCTAGAATCATATGGACTTTTAAAATCTTAATTCATAACTGATTGACTAGAAAACATCCCATAGCCAATCTAACCACCAAGGTCAGTGTGCTGGAAGGCAGGGTTTTGGAACGACTCAGTAACCAGCCCTTCACATTGCTTTCCCTCTGTCACCCTCTCTCCACCCTAACGCTTTAAGGCTTATCTGTAGTTTAAAATTAAAGGAAATGGACCATCTTATCAAAAGAGAGTCGATCCTTAGTGTTGAGATTTTAGGTATGAGAGAAGTGGGATTATAGAAATAAAAATGCCTGGGTGGCTCAGTTGGTTAAGCAGCTGCCTTCGGCTCAGGTCATGATCCCAGTGTACTGGGATCGAGTCCCACATCGGGCTCCTTGCTCTGCAGGGAGCCTGCTTCTCCCTCTGCCTCTGCCTGCCACTCTGTCTGCCTGTGCTTGCTCTCCCTCTCTCTCTCTCTCTGAAAAATAAATAAATAAAAATCTTAAAAAAAAAATGGATATAGAAACAGAACTTCCTGTCCTCTCAAATGAGACCCCCGGATAAACATCTTTATTTAAGTTGGTCCATGGTGCTGGGATTGCTTATGAAGTGATATATATAGTATGGAATATGCAGTTGAAAGACTCTCATTCTAGCAAAATTAGTTAAAGAATGTTTTCATTACTTTTGGTTCCACAAGAATCACTTATTTCTAATGTGGTACCAACAAGCCTCTCTCTTAAACCAAAACTGGACCAAAGGACAAAAACCACATGATCATACCTTTTTTCTTTTTTAAAATTTTTATTTATTTATTTGTTTACTTGTTTATTTATTTGAGAGAGAGAGAGCAGGGAGAGGAGCCAAGGGGGAGAGAGAAGGACAAGCAGACTCTGCTGAGCGTAGAGCCTGATGGAAGGTTCGATCTCGCGACCATGAGACCATGGCCTGAGCTAAAATCAAGAGTCAGATGCTTCACCTGAGCCACCCAGGCACCCCGTAATAATTGCTTTTAAACTGTTATTTATTACACTTTGTATGTATATTCTATATGTGAAACACCGATAATAGTCTCTGGCTTTAGTAGTTGCTCAATAAAAGGTACAATTAAAACAGCTCTTCACCAAGTGGTATGGGAAGCCTGGAGAAGCAATCTGGAAGGAACAAACTAGTTTGGAATTATTCATAAATATGTTGGTCATGTATGTAAGTGCTGATGATGTTTCTCTTTCTTTCTTTCATAGCTTTTCTCGGATCTTGCAGGAAACTGTGAAGGAACTGGCTCCTCGATGTGATGTGACGCTCATACTGTCAGAAGACGGGAGTGGAAAGGGAGCTGCTCTGATCACTGCTGTGGCCAAGAGGTTGCAGCAGGCCCAGAAGGAGAAGTAGGAACTCCTTGGGGCTTGGGCCCAATGTGCCTTGGATACTGGCCGGCAGATGAGTTGGGGTCAGGGACCAACAGGCAAGCTTCTAGCTGACTTCACATTCTGGGTGGCCAAAAGAGAACCCTGGGTTCTAGGGTACTCCTAGCATTTTGTTACTTGGTGTTGTTTTCAGGGGCATTCAATGACATTTCTGATTGGCATATTTGACCCAAAATGGGCCAACTTGTAAAATCAAAGCATTTGGGCCTGAAATAATCCCCTTTTAGCAATTTTTTCAGTTGAGGCCTGAGCTGCTAGTTCTCTATGGCTTTGGGTCCTGTGGCTTTTGGACTTAGAACCATGTCCACAGTCTGCCCCCATGGCCTGGCTGGCTGAGCTCTCCACTGGGATGCTTCAGCCATTGCTTGCAGTAGACTGGGTCCTGACTCGCAGATACCCCTTTGAGAAGGATAGAGATTCATGTAATAAACTGGAGATCTAATCTGACTTGTCCTTAACTCGTCATGCTGACGAGGGAAAGCGAACAAAGACTTGGGAGTATCAGCCCCAGGATGAAGAAGGGTTGGTTGCCAGGCAACCCTGCAGGAATCTTTTCCTGCTTAAAGTGAGTTATAGCAGCACCTGTAGGATTTTGTTTCTCAATGTTGCGTGTGTGACGGGGAGGGGTGCCATTTGGGGCACCTGTTTTCATTTTACACGTGGTTTGTGTTGCTACTGTGGGTAGTTGTTTTCAGGACTGTTAGGGATATGAAATCCAGTAAATGAATAAAAAATATTTGATTTCCCAAGAATCTTTGCATGAGGTATCAGTATTTCATTGGGGAGGCTCGCTCGCGAACTTCATGCCCTGCTTGTGGAATAAGGACACTGACGTTTCTGAGAGCATCTCTCTCACCCAAACTTCTTCCCAACAGGGAGAAATATACAGAGTATCTTTTGTAATACTTTAACCATTTATCCAAATCTCATTTGAACAAGTACTTCTCATAACTGGGGCATTTACCATGTGATCCTACAGCCCTTGCCTTTGAACAGCTGAAGTTGACCGGAGGGCCTTTGGAGTTCCAAGCTGACTTCTACCTTCCTGGAACTCAGCCCTCCCCACCCGCCCTGTTAGACTGCATTCTCCCTTCCAGAACTAATCGGACTTGGCCTGTCCTTACCCATTTACCTGCTGGATGTCCTCACTTTTTCTCAATGCCCCCCCTCATCTGAACCACCTGTGACTTCCTACCTCATTACCAGATTACCTGCATGTGTTTCTCATCTGGCTCCTAGATTGAAAGATTTTTTTTGTTACATACATTATTGTATTGCTCCAGTGAACCCAGGATGATGATGTTCTTACTAAATGCTTACTAGATGGAGACATGATTGAAAAATGAACTATTCCAAGAAATTTTCTTTAGAAAGAGTGGCCATTATCATGGACCACAGACTGAAGAGAATAATATCCCAGATCATCCAGGTCGGTTTTATTTTGATTTATGTACTTAATTCCTGGTGGTAATTGTCGCCATTTGTTGAAGCAGGATGTTCAGACAGACAGGATGGAGGAGGCTGAAGGAGGGTAAGAGAGAGGCCAGCTGGGGCTGGGGACACATGAGGGAACTGAGGTTCCCTAGGAATTCTTTTTCTTATATCCAGTAAATGTGTAGAGAGATACTGCTGTGGGGAGGGCCTAGATTTATCAAAATGAATTATTTTGGGTTTGTATTTTAAGATTATACCTCTCTGGGGATGCTGTATGGATTTACTTATCTTTCTGTATTTTGAAGTTATGCTTCTTTGGGGTAATGTTCCACCTTACCAGATTTTGTCTTCATCAACCCCAAACCTTGTAGTCCTTGTTATCTCTCCCGGGTTCTCTGTTTCCTTGGGAAGACACGTCCAGCCCCCAGTCCCTTTTCCTCCTGCCTCTGCTGGGAGTCTTTGCCTTCACCCTCCCGCCTGGACAGGTGATCTGGCCCAGAGAGGCAGGCATCGGGCCACCACATTGTCCCATACCTAGTCCCCTCACCACGTGTTTGGCAGGTTTGAGCAGCTCACCCAGCTCTGGGCTATTACCAAGAAAAGAACACCCAAGGTATCTAGGCAACCTTGCACATTCTGACTAATTGATAGCATCATAGGATCTTTGAATCCGAACGGAACTGCAGAGAGGGCACACAACCATCTTGCTGTCTTTGGACAGGCTGGTCCCTGAAACACCAGGGGCAATGGAAGGCTAACTTCTCCTCAAAGTTTACTAGGCAAGACCAGCAGTCACACCAACAAGGTAAAGTGTCCTCATGTGGACCCGACTTTTCCTCTTAGGAAGGGCTTCTTAGTCTACATTTCTACCCTGTGGTTAGTTTCTCCCAGTAACCTTTTGGCTAAAAAGAGCTGATAGATTTAAGAACTAGATTTTCCCCCATGACTCTGACTCTTCAGAAGAAGGGACCTCATTCCCGTTTGTCTGTCTTCAGAAGTCTTGTGTATGCTTCTTCCCATTACCTGGAGTGTGGGCTCTTTGAGAGTAAGGACTTGGATCTCATCTTTCCTCTTTTCCCCGGAGCCTGCCACAGTGACTGTCATTGAGTAACCATTAGATAATTCTCTACATGGATGAATGATGGATGCTCAAACAAGTGTGTGGCCGAATTGATGGCTCTCCCTTGAGTCTCTTCATTCTTTAGCCTCTCCCAATGGGACCTGAGCCTTATACACGTGAAATTTTCTATCAATGATCATCCAGTGAATGCCAAGCCCTGTTCTAGGCCCCTAGGACCCAAAGGAATAGAAGACAGCACTCCTGCTTTATTAGAATTCACATGCTAGCAATGAAGGACAGACATAAATACCTTCAATACATAATGCTTCTCAATGCCTAAAATACATGAGAGTACAAGGGAAGCCAGTGGTATTGAATTACAATTATTAGATTGAAGTGGTGATTAAAGTAACATATGGGCTTATTTTTTAATGCACTGTAATGAGATCTAGCAGGAACCTGATAACAACCAGATTTCTGAAGTCCTGATATGAGTAAACAGTATTTTGAGATGCTTGCAACAACAGCGCAGATATGAAAATGGCCATGGTTTCTCCCAGAGACAAAGTCCCAGGTGCTGCTACCAGTTCTGTGGTTTGTTACCTGCATCCAAAATGGAACAGGGATGATGAATTTCGATGAGCGGTGATTGAAAATCAGTCCCGAAGAAGCTCGGGGACTCCCCACTTTGGGGGTCTCTCCTTTGGGGGCCTAGGTTGATAATCCCCAATTGAAATGACCTACTAGACCTGGCACTCAATCAGGGAGGGCGTCTTAGATGGCAGAGGCAGTGTGGTTTGGACTCAGAAGAATCAGGCATGTTATTCAAACTTTCTGAGCTGCAGTTTTCTCCCCTAAGAATGGAGGATGCTAGAACAATCTAACAAGGTTATGCTAACCACACAAACTAAATACATGGACACGGGGATCGGCTGTGAGCCACTTGTACACGTGTGAAGTCGTTGCGTTACGGCTGTTGCTGTTGTTAGGTGGCCTGTCTTATTGGTATGATCCCCTGGAACATCAGCCTAAAGGTCCTTCAGAGCTGATTGACCAGACATGCAGATTGGTAAAGAATGGCAATTGCGGGCGCCTGGGTGGCTCAGTTGGTTGGTCGACTGCTTTCAGCTCAGGTCATGATCCTGGAGTCCCAGGATCGAGTCCCGCATTGGGCTCCCAGCTCCATGGGGAGTCTGCTTCTCCCTCTGACCTTCTCCTTGCTCATGCTCTCTCTCACTGTCTGTCTCTCAAATAAATAAATAAAATCTTTAAAAAAAAAAAAAGAATGACAATTGGGAGAAATGCATTTCTCACAACCCCTTCCCTCTACCTCCACTGTCTTGATATATACAGTCTTGTACTGTTTCACAGTTGAAACTCCTCGTGAACCATATTTCGTTACAGGAAGGATGACTTGGGCCAAGTCAGGAACGGTAGAGGGATCTGGTAGCTCATTTTTGGGGTGAACTATGAGGGTCAATTAGAGGAGAAGAGTTGAATTCCTTTCTCGTCCAGCCAGAGAAAGAATGATGCTGGTGAGAAAATGAAGCTAAAAATCTTCTTCCTTTTTTTTCCTTTTTTAATATATAAGAAAGAGAGAGAGCAAGGTAGGTTACTGATAATATAGGGAATCAGAATGGTTTGGGGGACTGATCTAAAAAGCAGCGATGCATTGACAGCACAGGGCAATTCGAGGTGGGGGGTGGCATTTACAGCACTGTCTGTATGTGGCCCAGTTCCTGCTGAGTTACCTCTGTGACAGCCAGCATGGTCTAGAGTGGCCTTTCACAACGTCACCCAGTCTGGAGTCATTCTTTCCTCTAGTGCTCCGGTGAAATGGTTCAGTTCTCTGTCCCACATACTGCAGGGAGGCCGGTCTCCACTCATTTTTCAACATTCCCGAATGGAATGCTTACATCTTCCAATTACTCCTCTTATTCCTGCCTCCAGTTTGCTTCTGCTCGTCTCAGTTGATGTCACAATTTCTGCAGCTCCTGCCTCTCTCTCTCTCTCTCTCTCTCTCTGTTTTGTCTGATGTACGGAACTGGCCCTTCTTCTTGGATTCCCCAAACACCATTAACTTGAGGCCAATGTCTGGAGCAGATTGAGCTAGAGGCTTGGGGATTGTGGAATGGGGACCACTTCACAGAATAGGAAACAACTTAAATATGAGTATTAGATACCAAAATTCTATGACTATCTCCACCCCAGAGAATTTTTCACAGACTGTCATTCCCCATAGGCTTTGCTGGTTACATGGATTATGATTTCTCCCCAAATACGCTTCAGGCTTCCTTTTCATATCCTTCTCTTCTCAGAATTCTGGACTCTTCCCATAAAATGAAAAATTCTTACCGTTTTGTTTTGTAGAGCTAATGACTCGTCTATAGCATTAACCCACCCCTATGCCAGCCCAAGAGACCTCACCTTTCCCAGCCAAAATGTTTCCATTGAGTATTTGAATAAAAAGAGGGATTTTCTCTCTAAAAGGAATTATTCTGTTCTCTTACAGTCAAGTTACAGCAAGCTTTTTTCCTTGACATCCAGCAAACTGCCCGTATTTTAAGCAATGACATCGTTACCACAGTCAAGATAATAAACATATCTATCACCACCAAAAGTCTCCTTGTGACCTTTTGTAATTCCTCCTTTCTGTCCAGCTTCGCTTTCCTTTTACTCAGTTAACTATTGAGTGGCTCTCTGTTTCTATATAATTTAATTTGCATTTTTTAGAATGAAGCATATAGTTGGTATACTTTTAAAATCTGGCTTTCTTCACTCAGTATACTTATTTTGAGACTCATTCATGTTGATGCAAGTATTGATTTCATTCCTTTGATTGCTGACTATTCCATTGTATGGATATACCACAGTTCATCTATCCATTCATCTGTTCATGGATTTTGGGTTGGTTCCAGTTTGGGGCTATTACAAATAAGACAGCTATAATCATTGTATATAAGTCTTTGTGTGGACCTCTACTTTCATTTCTCCTGGGTAAATACCTAGGAGTAGAATAGATAGGTCATTGAATTAAATTTTTAGACAAAAGCCAAACTATTTTCCAAAGTAGTTGAACCATTTTATACTCCCATCAGTAGTATACGAGAATTTGAGTTTTCCACATCTTTGCCAACACCTGGATTGGTTGGTCTTTTTATTGATGGATGGATTGATTGATTAGTTGGTCTTTTTAGTTTTAGACATTCTAATAAATGTATAGTGGTATATAATTGTTTTAATTTGTATTTCCCAGATATTTAACATTTCTTCATATATTTATGGACCAAATATTTTCCTTCTTCTATGAAATGTTTTAGTCATGGCTTTTGCCTATTTTTAAATTGGGCTCTTTGTTCCTTCTTATTGATTTATAAGAGTTCTTTATATATTATAGATCTAGTCTTTTGTCAGTTTTAGGCATTACCAATATCTTCTCACTTTTTTCATTTTCTGTAAGGTTTTGATGAACACAGTTCTTAATATTGTCAAAATTCTTAATCTTTTTTAAAAAGTTAGCATTTTGGGGGGGCACCGTGTTGGCTCAGTTGGTTAAACAGCTGACTCTTGATTTCATCTTCGGTCATGATCTCAGGGGTGTGGGATTGAGCCCAATGTCAGGCTCAGTGCTCAGACTGGAAGTCTGCTTATCCCTCTCTCTCTGCTTCTACCCTTGATAGCTCACTCTCTCTCTTAAATAAGTAAAATCTTTTAAAAAAAAAAAAGTTAGCATTTTTTTTGTTTCTTAACCAATTTTTCTTCAAGGTCAGGAGAATTTTCAACAGTATTGTCTTCTTTTTTTAAGATTTTATTTATTTATTTGACAGAGAGAAATCACAAATAGGCAGAGAGGCAGGCAGAGAAAGAGGAGGAAGCTGGCTCTCTGCCAGGCAGAGAGCCCGATGTGGGGCTCGATCCCACCACCCTGGGATCATGAACTGAGCTGAAGGCAGAGGCTTTAACCCACTGAGCCACCCAGGTGCCCCCAACAGTATTGTCTTCTAAAAACATTTAAAGTTTTAATTTTAAGGGCACCTGGATGGCTTAGTCAGTTAAGCAGCTTCCTTTAGCTCAGGTCATAATCTCAGGGGTCCTGGGATTGAGCTCTGCCATGTCAGGATTTACTGCTTATGCTGTTTCTGTCTCTCTCTCAAATAAATAAATAAATAAATAAATAAATAAAATCTTTTTTTAAAAAGTTTTGCTTTTGAGGGTGCCTGGATGTCTCATTTGGTAGAGCATGTGACTCTTGATCTCAGGGTTATGGGTTTAAACTCCATGTTGGGTGTAGATAATACGTAAAAAATTTTAAATGATTTAAGTTTTGCTTTTTACATTTGTTCTCAACCCAAGTGAAGATGATTTTTAATATGGATAATTTACAAACCAATTTTATTCCCCCCCTTTAGGTAACTAATTTTACAAGCTCTGTTTCTTAAATAGTCTCTCCTTCACCACTGACATGACATGACATCTTGTTAAATTCTACAAAAACCAAAATTCAAAAAAGCCTTATGGTAATTGTGTTGATCTCACATTGCCTCTGTAGATCAATTTCGGGAGAATGGCCTCTCTGTTTTTTTTTTTTTTAAGATTTTATTTATTTATTTGACACAGAGAGACACAGGGAGTGAGGGAACACAAGCAGGGGGAGTGAGAAGGAGAAGCAGGCTTCCCCCCAGCAGGGAGCATGATGAGGTCCTCGATCCCAGGACCCTGGGATCATGACCTGAGCCAAAGGCAGACACTCAATGACTGTACCACCCAGGCACCCTGAGAATGATCTCTTTAAGATACTAATTCTTCCTAGCTAGTCGTCTCTTCATTGATTTAGGTTTTTCCAAATGTTTTCCAAAAACCTTTGTAATTTCCTATATAGGTCTTGCATTCTTTTGTTCTTATGTTTATTCTTAAGTAGTTTATAGTTTTGCGATAGTTCTATGACACAATTTTGTGATTAAAAATGCAGTCTTGGGGTGTCTGGATGGCTCAGTGGGTTGAAGCCTCTGCCTTCGGCTCAGGTCACGATCTCAGGGTCCTGGGATTGAGCCCCACATCGGGCTTTCTGCTCGGCAGGGAGCCTGCTTCCCCTTCTCTCTCTCTGCCTGCTTGTGATCTCTGTCAAATAAATAAAATCTTAAAAAAAAATGCAGTCTTTAAAAAAAATCTTAGTTCCTAATTTGTTGCTAATGGGAAGAAATGTAATAGACTTTTATTATTAACCTTATATCCAATTACCTTACTAGACTTTTCTTTCTTTTTTTTTTATGATTTTATTTATTTATTTGACAGACAGAGACCACAAGTAGGCAGAGAGGCAGGCAGAGAGATGGGGAAGCAGGCTCCCTGCCGAGCAGAGAGCCCAATGCGGGGCTTGATCCCAGGACCCTGGAATCATGACCTGAGCCAAAGGCAGAGGCTTTAACCCACTGAGCCACCCAGGCGCCCCCTTACTAGACTTTTCTATTACTTTTGGAAACCTTGTAGCTTGTTAGTTTGCAAAAATCTGAAATCTATGGAAAATGGGCAAGAATGTTACAATGAACTCCCATTTATCCTTCACCTAATTTCACCGATAGATAGTATCTGCAGATTTGTTTTATCTCCCTCTCTATGTGGATACATATGTAATGTAATAGGGATTACTTACTACTCATATTCTAGTTTTGCAAAATCATTCAAGAGTGAATTACAAAGATCGTAATTTTAGTATATGTGCTGCCGAAGCGAGCACTGAATTACAAAGATCGTGACACTTTACCTCTGAATAATTTATCATGTATCTATTGAGAACAAGGATAATCTCTTACACAACCACAGTGAAATGATCAAATTTAGGAATCTCTTATTTCTAGTTATTTAGATTAGTTTGGATTTTATGTATAGACTGTCATATAATCCATCAATATTATCAGTTTAGTGTTTTTTCTTTCTATTTCTACACTTTTAATTTCATTTCTTGTCTATGTCACCTAAATCATACAGTACGATGTTGACGTGAAATGGCAGTGGTGAGGATTTTTGTCTGACTCCTAATTTTAAGGGGTATGTAACTACACATTTCTTCATTTAGGATGATTTTTTTCAATGCACGGTTAGTGTTTTATTTTTGAAGAACGGGTCTGAAACATCACACCAACACAAGCTGTAAAGTTTAAAATAGTTGTATAGGGATCTGTTATAACATATGCAATGACTGTTCCCTTGACAAAAATCTCGATCACAGAGCTTGTGATAAACCCAGTTGCCAGACGCGCTGGGCTTTCCAGACACTCAGCATTTTTCTCTTATCTGCACAGACTTCTCATCAGCTGCCTTCTGCTTTTGCTGTGTGATCTCAGAGTCCCTCTGCTTTCTCTTAGAGGTAGTCAAGGTACACTCCTTTCTCTTTCCCTTGCTAATTTCTTGGGATCTCTTCTTGTTTTCCCGATGGCAAGTTCTGGTTGGTTTCCACAGGCCCTGGCAGTTGCTGGACTAAGGCTGAAACAGAGTGATTAGGAAAAGCTGGGGGGTCTCTTCCACACTCAGCGGCAACCCCCACCTGGGGATCTTGAAGCCTGAGCCCCTGCAGGCCCTCTGTGAGGCAATGCCTCTGCTCCATCCTCCTAGAAAGATTTTTAGGTGTTTTTAGGAATAACTTTGATCAGCTTTAATAGGTTCTCTTTAAGTCATAGCTTATTAAGACATTTTGTGTTTCTGCAAACAGGTATTGAATTTTATCAAATTATTTGACTACACTATTGATGGTAGTATAAAACATTTTTTTTCTCATTTACTTACAAAAGTTGAGTGACATCTATTTAATAACATTAAAGCACTACTGCAATACTAGGTAAACCCATCTTGGTCATGGTTTATTATCATTTTTATGACTTGGATTTGATTTGTTGATATTTTATTTAGAATTTCTGCACCTATATTTATGAGTGAAATAAATCTCTCATATTTCTTTTTCATACTGTGACTGTTTTTGTGTGGGTATACTAGCCTCACAGAATGAATTTTTATTCTCTCAAAGAATTCATTGAAAGTTCTTTAGAATCCACTTCAAAAGCCATTTAGGACTTGTGTTTTCTTTGGGTTAAGATTTTAACTACTGCTTCAATTTTTTTGAATAACCAGACTATCTGGGCTTTCCATTTTTTCTTCAGTAAGGTTGATTAGGTTGTATTTTTCCAAGAATGTATCTACATTGTCATATTTTTCAAATATAATGACATAATTTTTTTATTTAGATATAATTTAAACAATATAAAATTCATCTTTTAAAAAATGTGTGTTCTTTAAAATATCAGGTTATGCAACCATCACCACCATCTAAACCCAGAGCATTTTCAGTGTCCCAAAAGGAACTCCATCCCCATTAGCAGCCACGCGCCCTTCCTCCTGAGCCCTAGCCCAGACAAACACCCAGCTTTCTGTCTCTATGGGTGCACCTGTTCTGAACACTTACAAGATGGAATCATACCATATGTTCCCTTTTGTGTCTGGCTTCTCTTACTTAATGTTTTCAAGCTTCCTTCATGTTGTAGCATGTGTCAAAACTTCCATTAAGGAGTGCCTGGGAGGCTCAGTGGGTTAAAGCCTCTGCCTTTGGCTCAGGTCATGATCTCAGGGTCCTGGAATCAAGCCCCGCATTGGGCTCTCTGCTCGGCAGGGAGCCTGCTTCCTCCTCTCTCTGCCTGTCTCTCTGCCCACTTGTGATCTCTCTCTCTGTAAAAAACAAACAAACAAACAACAACAACAAAAAACAACAAAAAAACCCTTTCATTAAATGCCAAATGATATTCCATTGTATGGATATAGTGCGTTTTGTTTATTCATTTATAAGTTGACGGATCTGCATTTGGTTATTATGGATAACACTGCTGTGAACATTTGCAAATAAGTTTTTGTGTAAACAGACAATTTTCAGTTTTTTGGATATACATCTACTAATAGGATTGTTGGACCATATGCTAACTCTATATTTTAACTTTTTGAGGAACAGTGAATTGCTTCCCAAAGTGGCTGCATTGTGGACATTCCCATCACAGCAGTGTGTGTGTGTGTGTGTGTGTGTGTGTGTGTGTGTGTAGTGGAGCATTTTTACCACCTTGTCCTTGTCAACACTTGTTATTGGCAGTCTTTCTAATTACCACCATCCTAGTCGTTACAAAGTAGTATCTCACTAGGTATGGATTTGCATTTCCCTAGTGACTCTTGGTTTTGAGCATCTTTTTTATGCTTATTGCTCCTTTTTGTATATCCTCTTTGGAGATACGTCTGCTAACATCCTTAGCCCATATTAAAATTTGCCTATTTCTCTTTTCATTGTTCAGTTTTAAGTGTTCTTTATATATTCTGGATACTAGACCCTTCTCAGATGTATGATTTACAATCAATTTCTCCCATTGTGGTGGCTTGTCTTTTAATTTTCTTGATAATATCCTTTGAAGCATACAAGTGATACTTTCGATGAATTCCAATTTATTTTTTCTTCTGTTTGTGCTCGTGGTGGTGTATTTAGAAAACACCCTTGCCTAACACAAGGTCAAGATTTATTCCTATGTTTTCTTCTCTGTGTTTTATAGTTTTTGTTTTTACATTTCGGTCTTTTACACATTTAGGGTTAATTTTTGTATATGGTGTGAGGGAGAGGACCAACTTCATTCTTTTGATTTGGCTATCCATTATCGAATCCCAACACCATTTCTTGAAAGGACAGTTCTTTCCTCATTGAAGGTTCCTGGCACTCTCGTCAATAATCAATTGACCATGAATGTATGGGTCGATTTCTAGACTCTGTGTTCTAGTCTGTTGATCTATAGGCCTACCACTATGACATGGAGTTTTACTAATATTCTCTCGTTATTTAAAAAATATCTAGGGTATCTCTAGTTATGCCCCCATTTTCACTCATTACATTATTCAAAGCCTTTTCTCTTTTTGTTGGTCAATTTTGGCAGAGACTTTTTTGTTTATTTATGTCTACTTTGTTTGATACTAAGATATTTGCATCAGCAGTCTTATGGTTAATGTTTGCATGTTATATTATTTGCTGTCCTTTTATTTTCAACTATGTGTACACTTATATTTAAAGTGTGTCTTTTAGGGGCACCTGGGTGGCTCAGTGAGTTAAACCTCTACCTTCAACTCGGGTCTTGGGATCGGGCTCTGCATTGGGCTCTTTGCTTGGCAGGGAGCCTGCTTCCCCCTCTCTCTGCCTGCCTCTCTACCTACTTGTGATCTCTCTCTCTGTCAAATAAATAAATAAAATCTAAAGTGTGTCTTTTGTAAACAGCATTTATATGGGTCTTATTTTGTCTCATTTTTGTGTTGCCTGATAATTTCTGTTTTCTAAATGGAACATTTATTCTATTTACATTTAATGTAACTACTGTTACGAATGGGTTTAATCCCATCCCCTGAAAGGTTTGTATTTTAAATTGTCCTATTTGTTGTTTCTTTATTTCTGTCTTCCTGACTGCTTCCTGGATTAATCAAAGTAGTTTTATTATTCCATCTTAGTTCATCTATTGGCTCTTAAATTATACTAATTGTTAAATGCTTTTATTTTCTTTTGAGATAAACTCTGTACACAATGAAATGAATAAAATTTTCCATGTGGTGAGTTTCAACAAATGCATACCCTGATACAACTTAAGTGGACAATACTATCTTCATCCTGGAAAAGTTTACTTTGTCTGAGGTGGTACTCTAGGGGTTACAATATGGATTTTTATGTATCACAGGCTACCTTGACTTAGTGCTTTACCATTTCATGGACAATGTAATAACCTTATTGTATAAATCTATTTACCTTCCTCCTGCCCTTCATGCTATTGTTAACACATAGTTTACATATATATTTGTTTTAATACCTACAACACACAGTTACTGTTGTTTTAAACAGTTGATAGTCTTTTTATATTAAAAACAGTGTTATATTAATCCACTTAGCTACTTTTTCTTTCATTGTACAGTAATATGATTCCTTCTGGGATCATTCTCCTTCAGCCTGGAAAACCTCAGTCAGCATTTCTTGTAATACAGTACTACTGGAAGTAAATTCTCTCAACATTTATTTGTCTGAAAATGTCCATATTTTGTTTTTTGGTTTTATTTTGTTTTGTTTGCCTCATTTTGGAAGGGTATAGGTTTCTAGTTTGGAGCATCTTCCAATATTTTAAGGATGTTACTTCATATTTTTCTGGCTTCCACAGTTCTTTGTGTGAGCACGCACACACACACACACGCACACGCACACAAGTGGGATGGGGCAGAGAGAGAGAAAGAGAATCTCAGCGAGGCTCTACACTCAGTTCAGAGCCCAACATGGGGCTTTACCCAATGACCCTGAGCTCATGATCTGAGCTGAAATCAAAAGTCAGATGCTTGGGGTGCCTGAGTGGCTCAGTTGGTTAAGTGACTGCTTTTGGCTCAGGTCATGATCCTAAGTCCTGGGATCAAGTCCCACATTGGACTCCCGGCTACACAGGGTATCTGCTTCTCCCACTGATCTCTCTCCTCTCATGCTCTCTCATTCTTTCTCTCTCTCTCTCTTAAATAAATAAATAAAATCTTAAAAAAAAAAAGCCAGATGCTTAACTGACTGAGCCACCCAGTTACCCCTGACTTCCATAGTTTTTGATGAGAAGTCAATCACCATTCTTATTTTTCTCCTGCAAGTAATGTGGCTTTTATATTGTGGATGTTTTTAAAAGTTTCCTTTTATCCTTAGTTTTTAGCATTTTAACTACAACGTGGGTAGGTGTGGCTTTCTTTTTATTTGTTCTGCTTGAGATTTGCTGAGAGCTTCTTTAATCTGTGGGTTGATGTCTTTGTTGGATTTTGAAACTTCCTGGCTAGTGTCTCAGTATTTCTCCTCTCTCCTCCTAGGACTCTATTATTTTATCATGTCTCACACATCTTTCATGTTCTACTCTGTTTTCATTAATTTTTTTCTTTCTGTGCTTCAGGTTGCATTACTTCCACTAACCAATCTTCAAGTTCACTGACATTTTTTCTGTTGTTATCTATTCTGCCATAAGCCTAGCCAATGAATTCTCTTTCTCTCTCTCTCTCTTTTTTTCTTTTTTAACAAAATACTGCATAAGAAATGCTTTGCAGAGGACATGACTAAGGAGTGCCCACAATAAATGATTATCATCAGGGGCACCTGGTGGCTCAATCATTAAACATTTGCCTTCAGCTCAGGTCATGATTCTAGGGTCCTGGGATCGAGCCCCATGTTGGGCTTCCTGCTCAGTGGGGAGTCTGCTTCTCCGTCTCCACATGTGTTCCCTCTTTCTGTCAAATAAATAAATAAAATCTTTTAAAAAATGGTTATCATCAGCATTGGATTAATAGAAAATGTTTTCTTGCTACATATTATATTGATATCTAGTTTTATTGGGTAATGATAAGAGAATGTCTTATAGAGTAGGATGAGATAAAACAAGTAGTATTTATAATTTTTATTGAGATATAATTGACATATAACATTATATTAGTTTTAGGTATAAAGTATAATGATCTGATTGGGCACCTGGGTGGCTCAATTGGTTAAGTGTCCAATTCTTGATTTTAGCTCAGTCATGATCTCAGGGTTGTGAGATTGAGCCCCACATCAGACTTTCCACTCAGCAAGGAGTCTGTATGAGATTCTCTCTCTCCTTCTCCCTCTGCCTCTCCCCACCCCACTGTCTCTCTCAAAATAAATAAATATTTAAAAAATATAATGCTGGTATAGATATAGATACAGATATATGTATCTATCTATCTATATCTCAAACTGATTGCCACAATAAGTTTAGTTAAAATCCATCACCACACATAGTTAACTATTTTTTTTCTTATGATGAGAACTTTTTTTTTTTTTCATTTTTGGTTTTGTTTATTCAAATGTGTCAGTATTTTACATTGCTAGATGTACAAACTTTATACAGAAGCACAACCCTATGATTTTTAATTAAAAATGGGAATGGTTTAATGAACCATTAGGGTTAGTTTGCCTAAGTCATTGCTTTTTAAAAATGGTTTCACTGTACATACTACATACAGAAGTGACCTAAGAAATACTAGAAACATCTTTCTGAAGAATGTAGTTTGATATTTATTTAGTATAAAAGGTTTGTGCACAGTGTAACAAATACGGTTTTTACAAATCTGTTTTGGAAATGTGGTGGTTGTTTATTTGGGTTTCATACTCTTAATTACTTCATCCATCATTTTTTTTACTTCTTTGTGTCTGGTAACTGCTCGACTCATACAGTCCTGAAGTTTAGCTCCAGTCAGCCCACTTCCACCTGGTTTGTGAAGACAACATAGCTTGCCTTCCTCATCCATTACTACTGTTAAGGTTCCAGTTGCCAGATGTTCCTCCTCTCCAGTAGGGTCAACTATGAGCAGAGTGTCATCAAATACAGCAAAGGAAGTTGCAACTGGATGAGTTCTAATATTCAAATAACTTTTCTTCTTTAAATTAACTTCTGCTAAACCAGTTTCTTCATTTATAGTAACTTCTGGCAGCTGTACATTTTCTAAGGCTGCTAACAAAGCAAATGTACAGGCATCCAAGATGTTCCCATCATAGTCGAGGCAAATGATATCACAGTACAGAACCCAAGAAAGCTTTCCTGGAGAAATGCATAAGTCTTCTTTCTGAATTATCTGTGAATTTTCAATGACATCTGCAATGAACTGGCTAGCCACTTGGGCCTCTTCTCTAGGAGGTCCAGACCGAAATCTCGATGAACACAGAGGTGGTAGATCCACATTAGGAACAACATATCCTTTATCAGGGGCATCTGTTGGTGGTGCTGCAAATTCCGCCTTAATTCCACAAATTACTGTAGTATTTCCCAGCTTCACTAAAGCAGAACCATCTGCAGTACTAATTGAACCTATGTTGACAGTTGTGGTTCTGAATTCACCAAGTTCTCTTCCATCAGGATGGCAGTTCTCTTTCAAAAATCTCCTGTAATACTCCAGAGGTTCCACAGTTTTGAACCCGGCCGCCATCTTCCCGCCCACGCGCGTGCCTTATGATGAGAACTTTTAAAGTGTACTGTCCTAGCAACTTTCAAACATACAATCTAGTATTTGTTAACTATAGTCACCATGTTGTATATTACATCCCCAGCACTTACTTAACTTATAACTGGGCATTTGTACCTTTTGACCACCTTCACCCATTTTGCCCACCCTCCTCCATACCCACCCCTAGTAACCACTTATCTGTTCTCTGCATCTATGAGTTCAGTTTTTTTAGATTCCACATACAATTAAGATCATATAGTGTTTGTCTTTCTCTGTGTGATTTCCTTAGCTTAACATAATACCCTCAGTCTCCATCCATGTTGCAGCAAATGGCAGGATTTCCTTTTTAAGGCTGAATAATATTCCATTGTATATGAATACCAATTTTCTTTATCCATTCACTGATAGACAGAGGTTGTTTTTGTATCTTGGCTATTGTAAATAATCCTGCAGTGGACATGGGAGTGCAGATATTTCTTTGAGATAGTAATTCCGTTTCCTATGAATTAATACCCAGAAATAGAATTGCTGGATGATATGGTAGTTTTAGTTTTAATTTTTTGTGGAACCTCCATACTGTTTTCCACAGTATGACATAATATCTCACTGTGGTTTTGATTTGCATTTCCCTGATGATTAGTGATGTTGAACCCCTTTTCATGTACCTGTTGGCCATTTATGTGTCTTCTCAGGAAAAAATGTCTACTCAGGTACTCATCAGTTTTTTAACTGGATTCTTTTTTTCTGTAGAGTTATATATGTTTTTGAAATACTTTGGATGCTAACTGGGTGCCTGGGTGGCTCAGTTGGTTGGGTATCCAACTCTTGGTTTCCGCTCAAGTCATGATCCTCAGGGTCATGGAATGGAGCCCTACAAGGAGCCCATGTTGGGCTCCTCAATCAGCAGGGAGACTGCTTGTCTCCTGCTGCCCCTCCCCTGGCTCATGTGTACTGTCTTACTCTCTCTCTCTAAAATAAATAAATAGGGGCACCTGGGTGGCTCAGAGGGTTGAGCCTCTGCCTTCAGCTCAGGTCATGATCTCAGGGTCCTGGGATGGAGCCCCACGTTGGGTTCTCTGCTTAGCAGGGAGCCTGTTTCCCCATCCCTATCTGCCTACTTGTGATCTCTCTGTCAAATAAATAAAATCTTAAAAATAAATAAATAAATCTTTAAAAAAATATTTTGGATATTAAGGCCCTATCAGTCATATGATTTAAAAATATATTCTTTCATTCTTTAGGTTGCCTTCTCATTTTGTTGGTAGTTCCCTTTGCTGTACAGAGCATCTTAGTTTGATATAGTGATAATGTGAAAGAGCTTACCCTTTGTTTTCTTCTAGGATTTGTATGGTTTCAGGCCTCAGGTTCAAGTGTTTAATTCATTTTGAGTTCACTTTTGTGTATGGCATAAGATAGTGGTCCACTTTCATTTTTTGTTACATGGCTGTGCGGTTTTCCCAACACAATTTATTAAAGATACTATCCTTCTCCCAATATATAGTATTGGTTCTATGTTGAAAATTAATTGACCTTAAATGTGTTTTATTAGTCTTTTTATATTTTTATTAGTCTTTTTATATTTTTAGATTTTATATTTTTTCATGGTTTAGTCTATAGTTTTGTCTTCTAAGAATTTATATCTTCTAAATTTTCCATTTTGTTGGCATATAACTGTTCATATTAGAATCTTATCAACTTTTGTATTTCTGTGGAATCTGTTGTAACATCTCTTTCATTTATGATTTTTATTTACTTGAGTCCTTTTTTCTTGGAGAATCTAGCTGAAGTTTTGTTTAGTTTATCTTAAAAAACAAACAAACAAACAAACAAACAGCTTTTAGGTTCATCGATCTTTTCTATTGTCTTTTAATGTCTTTATTTCACTTATCTCTATCCTGATCTTTGTTATTTCCTTCCTTCTACTAAATTTGGGCTCTTTTTTTTTTAACTTCGTTTAGGTGTAAAGTTAGGTTGTTTATTTGAGATCTTTCCTGTTTCTTAATGTAGGTGTTTATCACTAGAAACATCTCTCTTAGAACTGCTTTTGGTGCATCCCATTAGTTTTGATATATTTCCATTTTATTTCATCTCAAGATTTTTTTTTAAACTTCTCTTTTGGTTTCTTTTTCAACATGTCATTCAGTAGCATGTTGTTTATTCTCCATGTATGTGTGAATTTTCCAGTTTTCTTCTTGTAATTGATTTCTAGTTTTATACCATTGTGATAAAAAAAGATGCTTCAAATGATTTCGGGTCTTGTTAAATTTATTAAGACTTATCTTGTGGCCTAACATATGATCTATCCTGAAGAATGTTCCATGTGTGCTAGAAAAGAATATGTATTCTGTTGCTTTTGGATGGAATGTTCTCTATATGACTGGTAAGTCATTCTTTTTTATTCTTTTTTTCTTTTTTGCCCCGCTGATTGGGTGCATTCCACTGCACTGTCTTTAGTTTGCTGATCCTTTCTTCTGTTTCATCTAGTCTGATGTTGAGCCCTTTTATTGAATTTTTCAGTTTAGTTGTATTCGTCAGCTCTATGATTTCTGTTTGGCGTTATCATATATTTTATTTTATTTATTTTTTATTTTTTGAATTATCTTATATTTTAAATCTTCTAGTTGAAATTCTCCTTTTGTTTCTGCATTGTTTTCCTGACAGTGGCAAGCATCTTTATGACCATTATTTTGAACTCTTTTTTATCAGGTTAATCTCTTATCTCTGTTTCATTGAGGTGTTTTTCTGGCCTTTATATTGTTATTTCATTTGGAACATATTCTTCTGTTTGTCATTTTTCTTGATTCTCTAAGTTGGTTTCTATGCACTGGATAATACAGCCACCCCTCCCAGTCTGGAAAGAGTGGCCTCAGGTAGGAGAAGAACTTTATCATTCAATCCTACCCTAGCTGTTGGTTGTCTCTCAAACCTTTGTAATTGTCCAAGTAGCTTTCTTTGTTCTTAGTGCCTCCTAGTCATTGAGGGCATGCCAAGGTGTGTCAGTGTCCCAGAAGAGAGAATCTCCTTCAGCATCTAGATGGAGACTGATTAGAAGATCTCATCTCAGGCAGCAGCTTTTAAGGTGTGCAACTACACCTCTTTCAGGGGAATATGGGGAGATGGGCATTTCTCTTTGATTCCTCTGCACTGATTGCTGCGAGGATAGCCCATTAAGAACTGTTTCTGTGTTTGCTAGAGCCCTTTTGAACCTATAAATACAAGCCATTCTGGCCACCAGAGCCAGCCTATCAAGAGTTGGCCCAGTAGCTTCTGGGCCATGGCCACAAAAGCCAGGGTGCCAGGCTTACTCACAAGTTCCTTTCATGGAGACACAAGAGACCTAGGGGAGGAGAGAGGGAGAGTGTTAACATTTCACCTGCCAGCCTCTCTTTCTCTGTAGGGGATTGAAGTTGGTCCCTAGATATGTGTTGAATTAGTGACCCTCAGGCTGTAGTCTTAAGATCTTTAAGTAGGCCTTAGTAGAAAAACTGGATATTTCAGTCTACTGCCTCTGCACTGTGCCCTGAGAGGATAAGCAGTTAAAAACTGTTTTGTTTGTTTGTTTGTTACAGTTCTGTGAGACCCTGGAATGTAAGGCCTACTGACCACTAGAGCCACATAATCAAGGGGTATCCTCTGGGTGTCAGTTACAAAACCTGGGGCACCAGATGTGTGCTCAAGCTTCTTTCTGGGAGACACTGGCCACCTGGAGTGAGGCTCAGGGAGAGTGTAAAGATGGATTAATTAATTCTTAATTTTTTTAAAGATTTTATTTGTTTATTTGACAGACAGAGATCACAAGTAGACAGAGAAGCAGGCAGAGAGAGAGAGAGAGGGAAGCAGGCTCCCTGCTGAGCAGAGAGCCCGATGCGGGACTCGATCCCAGGACCCTGAGGTCATGACCTGAGCCGAAGGCAGCGGCTTAACCCACTGAGCCACCCAGGCGCCCCAATTAATTCTTAATTTAAAATACTGTGTTTTTTCAATTATAGAATATCCATGAGTTTTTCTTTTTTTTTTTTTCTTTCTTTTTTCTTTTTCTTTTTTTTTTTTTTAGCAATTCTTTGTGGGCATTCTTTATCTTTTTATCCATTTTGCCCATCTTTTATTTTCTTCAACATATTTATAATAGTTATTTTAAGGCCCTTGTCTACTAATTCTAATTTCAATTCTGGGTGACCTGTAAGACTTTTTTATTGTCTATTTTCTCTCTTGCTTATAGGTCACATTTTCTTACTTATTGGCATTACTTCTTTCTTTCTCTCTCTGTCTGTGTAATAATAGCCATAGAATCTGAGTAGATGTTGTTTTTTCCCAGAGAGAGAACAATCCTTTCTTCTCTGAGACAGCTGAAATGATAGACTCATTGCTTCAATCCAGTTTTAAATTGAGCTGGATCAGTTTACTTTTAGTTTCCAATATCTTAAGATTGATGCTTAACTTGTTTTTATTGCAGGTCCTTTTTTCAGGTAGACTTCTTTTTCTCAAACATAATATTTCAGGAAATCTTCCCCTGAATTCCCATTCTAACCCCTAGACTCCTCTATTGCCCAGATTATTGGAGCACTGGCAGGTGGGGAAACCAGCTGTGTGCTTGAGCCTTCTTGAGATTCTACTTTGTCAATCCAACCTACATGGTCATTAAAAGCTGTTTTTTTTTTTTTTTCATTCTCTCTGTCAGCAGGTTTGCCTTTCTGAGAAGCCCAATTTCTATCAGTCCACGCCCAGACTCAGCAAATGCCCTCAGAAGAAAGCAGTTGCTAATCTCCATTGACCTTAGAAGAGTTCTTTCTGCCTTGGAATTTAGTTCCATCAGACTTCTTTGTATCTATAGCTTTTAATGTCTCTAAAAAGAAATGTGATTTTTTTTTCAGCTACCCATTTTTTTCCTAATTGTTATAGTGAATAGAGTCATCTGCTGCTACTTCTACAGCCTAAACCAATTTCAAATATTTTGAATCCTCAGTATAATTTCTTATTTTACTCATTATTTAAAAGAACTTCTAAGTTTTTACTTTCATAAAATATGAAGTTTTAAAATTTATCGTTTTGTTAACATCTGACTTAATTGTGTATTGACCATAGGATATGGGGTCCACAAGCTTATTCAGTAAAAGGCCAGATAATAAATATTTTAGGATTTGTGAATCATATAGTCTGTACCATTGTAGCACAGAAGTCTCTATAGACAATATGTAAATGAATGGGGATGGCTATGTTCAGATAAAACTTTATTTTTAAAAGCAGGCGTCAGACTGGATTTGGCCTGCAGGCTGTAGTTTGCTAACCCCTAGTCTATATTTATGTTTTAGAAATCTATTAAAGTTTGCTTGGAAAATATTTCATGTGTCCTTGAAAACAATATATAATCTCTGTTAAATAAAAAGTTCTATATACGTCTATTAGATTAAACTTGTAATTTTGTTGTTCAGCTCTTCTGTGTCTTTGTTGACTTGGCTTGTTAGCTCGACCTAACAACAGAGAGAAATATAATTTAAATCTCTTCTTAAAATGCAGAATTGTTAGATGCTTCCAATAGGTCCAACAATTCTTACTTTAATTATTTAAAGGTCAATTTTTAAAAAAAGATTATTTATTTGAAAGAGAAAGAGAGAGCACAAGCTCGGGGAGGGGCAGAGGGAGAGGGAGAAGCAAACTACCTGCTTATCGGGGAGCACAAAGCAGGGCTCGATCCCAGAACAATCATGACCTGTGCTGAAGGCAGACACCTAATGGACTGAGCCATCCAGGTGCCCCTTAAGGCTGGTTTATTAAAACTTTAGTATATTCTTCATAAGTTAAAATTTTAATATCCTTGTAATTACCCTCTTTGTCTAATGATGCCTTTCATTTTATAGTCTGTATTGTCTGATATTAACTCACCAGCTTTCTTTTGGTGACTAAGTCACCGGATAGATCTTTCTTCATTCTTTTGCAGTCAACTCTTTGGTCACACTTCAGACATACTTCTTCAAAATAGCATCTGGCAGTATTTTTGTTGTCTAGTACATTTACATTTCTATAATTATCAATATATTTGAACTTTTAAAATTATTTTTGATTTTATGTCTCTTTTAATTTATTATTTTTTTTTGGTAGTACAGAAATTTTATTTTATTTTTAAAAATTTTTTATTGTTTATAAACATATATTTTTATCCCCAGGGGTACAGGTCTGTGAATCGCCAGGTTTACACACTTCACAGCACTCACCAAAGCACATACCCTCCCCAATGTCCATAACCCTACCCCCCTTCTCCCAACCCCCCTCCCCCCAGCAACCCTCAGTTTGTTTCGTGAGATTAAGAGTCACTTATGGTTTGTCTCCCTCCCAATCCCGTCTTGTCTCATTTATTCTTCTCCTACCCACTTAAGCCCCCATGTTGCATCACCACTTCCTCATATCAGGGAGATCATATGATAGTTGTCTTTCTCCGCTTGACTTATTTCGCTAAGCATGATACGCTCTAGTTCCATCCATGTTGTCGCAAATGGCAAGATTTCGTTTCTTTTGATGGCTGCATAGTATTCCATGTTGTGTATATATACCACATCTTCTTTATCCATTCATCTGCTGATGGACATCTAGGTTCTTTCCATAGTTTGGCTATTGTGGACATTGCTGCTATAAACATTCGGGTGCACGTGCCCCTTTGGATCACTACGTTTGTATCTTTAGGGTAAATACCCAGTAGTGCAATTGCTGGGTCATAGGGCAGTTCTATTTTCAACATTTTGAGGAACCTCCATGCTGTTTTCCAGAGTGGTTGCACCAGCTTGCATTCCCACCAACAGTGTAGGAGGGTTCCCCTTTCTCTGCATCCTCGCCAGCATCTGTCATATCCTGACTTGTTGATTTTAACCATTCTGACTGGTGTGAGGTGATATCTCATTGTGGTTTTTTTTTTTTTTTAAAGATTTTATTTATTTATTTGAGAGAGAGAGAGACAGTGAGAGAGCATGAGCGAGGAGAAGGTCAGAGAGCAAAGCAGACTCCCCATGGAGCTAGGAGCCTGATGTGGGACTCGATCCTGGGACTCCAGGATCACGCCCTGAGCCGAAGGCAGTCGTCCAACCAACTGCGCCACCCAGGCGTCCCTCTCATTGTGGTTTTGATTTGTATTTCCCTGATGCCGAGTGATATGGAGCACTTTTTCATGTGTCTGTTGGCCATCTGGATGTCTTCTTTGCAGAAACGTCTGTTCATGTCCTCTGCCCATTTCTTGATTGGATTATTTGTTCTTTGGGTGTTGAGTTTGTTAAGTTCTTTATAGATTTTGGACACTAGTCCTTTATCTGATATGTCATTTGCAAATATCTTCTCCCATTCTGTCAGTTGTCTTTTGATTTTGTTAACTGTTTCCTTTGCTGTGCAAAAGCTTTTGATCTTGATGAAATCCCAAAAGTTCATTTTTGCCCTTGCTTCCCTTGCCTTTGGCGATGTTCCTAGGAAGATGTTGCTGCGACTGAGGTCGAAGAGGTTGCTGCCTGTGTTCTTTTAATTTATTTTGACCTATGTTTCCTTTTACATATATTTCATTTTTCTCTTTTCTTCTCTTTTTTGGGACAGTGGAATTAAGAGGTTGATAGGTATATTTTTTTCCAAAGAAGACAAGTATTTTAGCATATTTTTATGTACTTTGGTCTCTCCAACTCCTGCAGAAGAGAGCCTAGAATATTAGTTCTGTGTTGTTATTGACAAACTTTCACTTACTTGACTACTTTCTTCAAAAGTATTTTTTTAAAGACTTTATTTATTTATTTGACAGAGAGAGATCACAAGTAGGCAGAGAGGCAGACAGAGAGAGAGGAGGAAGCAGGCTCCCCGCTGAGCAGAGAGCCCGATGTGGGGCTCGATCCCAGGACCCTGGGATCATGACCTGAGCCGAAAGCAGAGGCTTTAACCCACTGAGCCACCAGTATTTTCAAGGAGAGACTTTATGCAGCAAGTTGAAGATTTACATATTAAAAATAGTTTTACTATGCCCTTATACTTAAGTGATCATTTGACTGGGTATAAAATTCTAGACTTAAGAATCCTTTCCTTTCAATTCATTAAATTCATTGTTTTCCTAGTTCCTTTTTGTTGTTAAGAAGCCTAATGTCAATCTAGTTCTTATTCCTTTTTGGGTGATTGGTATCTCTCTAGAAGCTTTTAGACTTTTCTCTTTGTTTTGTCTATGATATTCTGTAATATAGGGTGGATATTTCCTTTTATCTTTTGCTTATCACTCTATGGCCTTTTCTTTTCTTTTTAATATTTATTTGTTATTTATTTGAGAGAGAGAGAAAAGAAGCAAGAGAGAATCTCAAGCAGACTCCGAGCTGAGCACAGAGCCTGAGGCAATGCTTGATCTCACAACACTGAGATCCTGACCTGAGCTGAAACCAAGAGTCAGATGTTTAACTGACTGCACAATCCAGGTGCCCATTTATGGCCTTTTCAATCTGAGGTGCTTCATTTTTTTCCTTAATTGTAGGAAATGTATTTCTTTTTTCTTTAAATATTTTCTATTTTTCTTTTTCTTTTTTTCTGGAGCTCCTGTATTATACAAATATTGACACTTCTACTTCTCTCTTCCATATTGTTTAACTTTTCTACTTCTTTTTCTTTCCCCACTACTTACTAGGAGAATTCCTCAATCTAATCTTCCAACTCAGCAATTCTTTCTTCACCTGTATCCTTTCTAATAGATGTATCTATCTATTATTATATCTATCTATTATGTTTTGCCTTTTATTTTCTAACAGTGTCTCCCAAAGAGAAAGAAGTTTTAATTTTAATGAAGTTTAGTTTAGTTTATTAGTTTTTTCTTTCATGTCTCAAGCTTTTGGTCACACACACACACACACACACACATGCACATATGTATATATGCCTAATTTTCTATTATGTTGCTTTTCAACTCTGTATTATGTTTTTCATTTATAATACCTCCAAATTTAAATAATTTCATCTTATTTCACACCATTTTTCTTTATCTCAAGTATATCTATCCTTTAAAATTTTTTATTTAAATAAGTATATCTATCATCTTTATTTTACATTCTTGGCCTGCCTATTCTATATTTCTGCTTCAAATGGTATATATTGCCTGGTTTTTGATGTTGTTTTCAGGTAGTTTTGTTCCTCAGATATCTAATTAGTTGCCTGGTGAGTTTTTTCACTTAAGGGTTATCTGCTGCTCTGTCTTGGAATGTGTTCAGGGTTAGAGTCCAAGGCTAGAGCCTAGTGTGAGGCAGTCCCAGTGAATTCATGGAGATGGGAGAGGCTGAGTTCTAGGATGTAGATTCCTGGGTCACCAAACCCACAGTTGAACATTTCTGTTAGCCCCAAGTATTTCCCTTGTTCAGGGTTTCAGGGATTGACCTTAATTTTTGTGTTTTTTTAATAAAGTTTTTTTATTTTTTTGACAGAGAGAGAGAGCACAAGCGGGTGAGCAGCAGAGGGAGGGGAAAGAAGCAGGCCCCCTGCTGAGCAAAGAACCCAAAGTGGGGCTCAATCCCAGGATACTGGGATCATGACCCAAGCCTAAGGCAGCCACTCAATGGACTGAGCCACCCAGGCACCCCAGGATTGACCTTTAGTCTCTTAGGAAGAAGCAGTACTGGGTGGGAATATCTCACTGGGTTATCATCTCCCAACCCCTGGAGATAGGTGAGTAATACCAGAGGCCATTCAAGCCTCACCTGCTTTTCTGTTCTGCTCTGCTCAAGCCTTCTGCCCCTATCTTACTCCATGGACCCCTGTACCAGGATCTGAGATACTCCCACATGGAGTGAAGGAGCAGGAAGTGACTGTCTCAGGTGATATGCAGGGAGAGGCACATGACTTTTCTCTAACCTTCCCCGTCTTTCACCTGCACAGTCAGACATTTCTTGTGGTGCAGCCAATACACATGGATATGGTAGTTTTCATTTGCAGCAGTGGTAATACAAAGGGGATTTTACTCTACGCCTTTTGCCGCATCTAACTTTTTTGGCTTAACAATACATCAAGGGTAACCATTGGGATTTATGTCATCTTTTTTATTTTTTTTAAGATTTTATTTATTTATTAGAGAGAGCACAAACAGGGGAGAGGGAGAAGCAGACTCTCCGATGAGCAGAGAGCCTGATGTGGGACCCGAGGCAAAGGCAGATGCCCAACAGAGTGAGCCATCCAGGCGCCCCATCTTTTTCCTTTTTCAATAGCTTCTTACAGGCCTAGATGAAATACTATTCACTAGGCATCCTGGTGCTGATAAAAACACAGTATGTCTTGGGGACGCCTGGGTGGCTCAGTCAGCTGAGTGCCTGCCTTCAGCTCAGGTCATGATCCTGGGGTCCTAGGAGTCCTGCATTGGGCTCCCTGCTCAGCGGGGAGCCTGCTTCTCCCTCTCCTTCTGCCTGCCGCTCCCCCTGCTTGGACTCTCTCTCTTTGTCAAATAAATAAAATCTTTAAGCAAACAAACAAACAAACAAAAAACACTATGTTTTGTAGTCAACTGAGGAGGGCTGGGGAGGGCTGGGGAGGGCTGGGTGCAACAGTCAATCTGATGGTGGGATGAGGCCTGAGGGGCCAGAGGAAAGGAGACTGACATTCCCCAGGGAAACTGGCAGGTTAGCTGACATCTGAGGTCAAATCCATCTTCTTGGATCCACCAGGCATTTCCTCTGACAACTAAAGCACTTATTGTAAAGCCCTCACTGCTGATATGATGGCTGCCTGGCTCGTTGTTCTTGGGTGTATGTGGGCTTCATCTGTGTTTTGCCTATGAGCTATTTGAGGACTTCATAGTTCACTCTGCTCCCAGCCCCCACCACTCACCCATATCCTCTCCCTCCTGTGGCTGGTACACAGCAGACAGCACTTATTGGGTCAAACTGGGAATTCATCCCTCCCTTGAGACATGAACTATGCATGTGGCCGGTCTGTGGGCCCCAGATCCGAGTCTGTCTAGATTCCTAAGTCTGCTTGTGAGGTCAGGAGATGCTTCTGGCAGGGAGGACAGGGTGGACTGTCCTGTGTTTGAAGCTTGGGATCTGCCCTGTTGGACAGTGTCTGGAGTTTTATACAAAGGAGAACTGAGTGGTAGATCAGCTGGGAGGTCACTGTGATATCCTTGATGCCCGAGCCTCACGGGCACTGGAACCCTGTGGGAGCACATAGCTGGCATTTTTTGCTTGAGATAGAAAGTCTTTTGCTTCCTCTGCGAAGAGGCTTGAATGCAAAGGACTGTTGTGTTAGGATGGAGTCTTTTTCATGGTAAAAATGAAACAGTTTTGGCTCTGGTTGTTACGAGGTGGTGGGCAAATGAGCTCTGCTTCCAGCGTTTGGTTCAAAGCCGGATTAAGAGTTCGTGTTCACATTGTTGTCCGACATCTCAGGAAGCATAGAGAAGCTGTGCCTGCAGCCTCAGAAGAGTGAGCTTTGATCTCGAGGTGACTCTCCAAAGACCATCCTTATGCAAGAAGTGTCAGAGACCCATTGCATTGTAAGTTTCTCTCAAGGTTTTGTTTTGGTGGATGATAAGTTTCCTATCAGCACTCAAGGGCTGATCTGACATCATCTCCAGACAGTGGTGTCCCCAAGAGCCTTCCCAGGCCTGGGAGGAACTGACTGGTAGGGGGACGACTGGGCTGAGAGGCAGAGCCCTGTGTTATATTTCCTCCTGGGCCTCAGTCTGGCTCCCTCCCAGAAGCGCTAATCACCTCCCTGCCTTCTTCCCAGGCTGTGGGGAGAGAAGTTTGGAAAGAGAATGAATTTAATTTATATGGAACCAGAAAAGACCTCGAATAGCCACAGGAATATTGAAAAAGAAAGCCAAAGTTGGTGGCATCACAATTCCGGACTTCAAGCTCTATTACAAAGCTGTCATCATCAAGACAGCATGGTATTGGCACAAAAACAGACACATAGATCAATGGAACAGAATAGAGAGCCCAGAAATAGACCCTCAACTCTATGGTCAACTAATCTTCGACAAAGCAGGAAAGAATGTCCAATGGAAAAAAGACAGCCTCTTCAATAAATGGTGCTGGGAAAATTGGACAGCCACATGCAGAAAAATGAAATTGGACCATTTCCTTACACCACACACAAAAATAGACTCAAAATGGATGAAGGACCTCAATGTGAGAAAGGAATCCATCAAAATCCTTGAGGAGAACACAGGCAGCAACCTCTTCGACCTCAGCCGCAGCAACATCTTCCTAGGAACATCGCCAAAGGCAAGGGAAGCAAGGGCAAAAATGAACTTTTGGGATTTCATCAAGATCAAAAGCTTTTGCACAGCAAAGGAAACAGTTAACAAAATCAAAAGACAACTGACAGAATGGGAGAAGATATTTGCAAATGACATATCAGATAAAGGACTAGTGTCCAAAATCTATAAAGAACTTAACAAACTCAACACCCAAAGAACAAATAATCCAATCAAGAAATGGGCAGAGGACATGAACAGACGTTTCTGCAAAGAAGACATCCAGATGGCCAACAGACACATGAAAAAGTGCTCCATATCACTCGGCATCAGGGAAATACAAATCAAAACCACAATGAGATATCACCTCACACCAGTCAGAATGGTTAAAATCAACAAGTCAGGATATGACAGATGCTGGCGAGGATGCAGAGAAAGGGGAACCCTCCTACACTGTTGGTGGGAATGCAAGCTGGTGCAACCACTCTGGAAAACAGCATGGAGGTTCCTCAAAATGTTGAAAATAGAACTGCCCTATGACCCAGCAATTGCACTACTGGGTATTTACCCTAAAGATACAAACGTAGTGATCCAAAGGGGCACGTGCACCTGAATGTTTATAGCAGCAATGTCCACAATAGCCAAACTATGAAAAGAACCTAGATGTCCATCAACAGATGAATGGATCAAGAAGATGTGGTATATATACACAATGGAATACTATGCAGCCATCAAAAGAAACGAAATCTTGCCATTTGCGACAACATGGATGGAACTAGAGCGTATCATGCTCAGCGAAATAAGTCAAGCGGAGAAAGACAACTATCATATGATCTCCCTGATATGAGGAAGTGGTGATGCAACATGGGGGCTTAAGTGGGTAGGAGAAGAATAAATGAGACAAGACGGGATTGGGAGGGAGACAAACCATAAGTGACTCTTAATCTCACGAAACAAACTGAGGGTTGCTGGGGGGAGGGAGGTTGGGAGAAGGGGGGTAGGGTTATGGACATTGGGGAGGGTATGTGCTTTGGTGAGTGCTGTGAAGTGTGTAAACCTGGCGATTCACAGACCTGTATCCCTGGGGATAAAAATATATATTTATAAAAAATAAAAAAATTTATAAAAAAAAAAAGAGAGAGAGAATGAATTTAAGTTGCTTTTTTATACTCTGCCAAATTTTGTTTTCTCTCAGCTGGGTCTTTTGTTAGCATAGTCTTCACAGTAGAACTTGCCTAGGCTTGGGTTTCTCAGTTCAAAGAAGAAATGGGTACTGCTTAGCCCCAGCTAGACTGGAACTTCATGTGAAGAATGTTTCAGTGAATGTGTGAACGGACCTGCACCTGGCTGGCTTTGATGAGAGGCCTCGGAGTGACCCAAGAAACATGCTCTGGGGGCAGTTTCCTCCAGAAACTGAGAAGATCCTGACTGTGAAGTAGTTAATACACATAAGCATGGGCGGTTTAAATACACAGTCCAAGTCACGAATGCAGGACTTAAAAGAAAGCATATGGGAGGGGCCCAGTGAGCTGGGGAGCATCCAAGGCTCGGGCCAGACTTAGAAGTCAGCTCCTTGTGACCTTTAGTTAACATTCTTCAGAATGTGGGCCAGTCTGCTCAGCCACCCATGAGTTGGACTGCCCAGCCGAAGGACACGTGTACTTGATGTTGCTATCCTGTTCACTCTTGCTTTAACACAAGTGTTTGTAAGTCTGGGGTTTCTCTCCTCCTTGGTCAGCCAGGGATTGTATCTTTGCTAAGAACCACCGATCAGCATGACTGTCATCCTTGGGAGGTTGTGGGGAAGGAGGAAAGGGTTTTCCGCGAGAGTCCAGAGAACTAAGGCCAACGGAAGGAAGTCAGAGGGAAGCGTATTTCATCTCAGACACAACTTGCCAACAGTGGAAAAAGCTGCTTTTAAGGGTGAGATACTGCCTACCGGGTCTATTCTGGGATGGGGGAGGGGGTGGGACATGATGGGCTAGGTTCTTTCCAGCTCTCAAACAATATGCTTTTACCTCCTGGAGCCTCATCTCCTGGGAAATTAACCTCCAATTTGCTAAAATCCTTGCATTTTGTCACCCCCTCTAATCCCATTGAACAACTGGGCCCATTTCTCTCTATGGCTACAGATTCCTTATCTCAGAACGTCATCTGCGAATTCCTCTTTCATGTGGAGAGCATGAGAGAGGGGGAAAGAACCGGATCATTCTACCTCTGATGAGTGAATGCGTTTGAGTGTAGACATAGAGAATGTGGCTCTCAACTTGAACAGGTGGCTGAATGGCCAAGAGGGCTTCTTAAACATAGACCGTTGGCTTCTTCCCCGAAGTTTTCAATTAGATAAGTCTGTGGCAGGACCTGAGAACTGTGCATTTTTAGCAAGGTCCCAGGTAATGCTGCTCCCACTGGTCCAGGGACCATACTTAGAGGACCATTGCCCTAGAGGGCAGAGACCCAGACCAGCCTCCTCTCAGCAAGGCCCAAAGCTGCAAGTGGTGAATTAATAAATTTTAGGGCACTTCCTCCTCCTCTACCATTTTCTCCTCCTCTTTTATTAAGGCTCCCTTGTCCCTGCCTCAGGGGTTTCAAAGAAAACTCTGACCTAGACCAATGTGTCCCAGATCCAAAGTCACTTCCGCCGGGAAGCCTTCCATGAATCCCCAGGATTAGAAACTGTGGCTTCCTACACTTCCTTATGATTGCTACCAGACACAAGTCACAATTTATAATGGTAATTCATGCGATTTCTTAATTAACATCTCTCTCCCCAAGAGACTATCAGGAAAGGTCTTTGAAAGTAAGACTTAAGAACCGTAGGAAAGGGGCGCCTGGGTGGCTCAGTGGGTTAAGCCTCTGCCTTCGACTCAGGTCATGATCCCAGAGTCCTGGGATCATGCCCTGCATTGGGCTCTCTCTGCTCAGCAGGGAACCTGCTTCCCCCCTCTCTGTCTACTTCTCTGCTTGCTTGTGATCTCTGTCAAATAAATAAATAAATAAATAAATAAAATCATTTAAAAAAAGAACCGTAGGAAAGAGGTAAAGTGGCTGGGGGTGGGGGTGCGTGTAAGAGTGGTGGGTCATCCCCAGAATTATGGAAGAGAGTGGAAGAACAGGGGCTTTTGTCCCCCAAGGAAGTCCTCATGAATGGAAGAGGAAGGAAGGAGGTGGCATTCTCCAGGATTTTTGGCTCAGATCCACCCCAGTTCTGGCTGGCACCAACCAGACATTTGTCGTCTCTAATTTTTCCATCAGCCAGAGTATTTCTTCTCTGTTCATACTGTAAAACCTGAGTTGGTTTTGCTTGCTCTAAGCCTCAGCTACTACATCCATAAAAGAGAGTTAAAACCCCCAGGTGGGAGAGATCTGAGTTCAAACCCCAGTTCTGCTACATTTCATGTACATTACCATTGCATTTCTAAGAGCACCTGACTTCGCTTCTATAAGCTTCCATTGCCCTAGGCACAAGGAAGTGGCTTCTGTTTCCTGGCATTTGGGGGAAACTTCTAGAGTCAATGCACAGTTTCTGGTGACTGTCATGAGGGTTCAGTGCCCATGGGCCACCATTCATCACCGTCCCCACCTCTTCAACATCGCCATGATTCCTGCCCCTCACCCAAGGTTTTTATGAGGTTTCTATGAGTAGGATAAAGAACTTCATAACCATAAAGCACCTTCTGAATGTCTAGGACACCAAGTGTCCCAGCCCCTACCCACAAGGCCACCATACCATCTTCTTCATTAGAAACAAGGCCTGTGCCCTTCTTTCCATAGGACACCAGTGCACACTGTCCCCTCGCCAGTCCTCTGCTGACTCTTGATGTTATGACAAATGTACCGTTTGTCTCTTTCTGTTCTCAGGACTCTCAACTAACCAACTAAAGAACTGTACCCAGAGCATTGTTCCCGAGGAAGAAAAGAGCTAAACACCCACCCACAACTGCTTTGTGCCAAGAATCTACAGTTGGGTTGCAAGTCAGCACATGTTGTCCTTTTGGAAAAATGAGAGTGAGACCAAGTAAAGAGGCAGCAGAGGGGTCTCAAGACATCCCAAGGCAAGTGGCCAAACCATGAGGGTCTCCCTCCTCCCTGGGCTAGACTCCCCTGCCCCCGGGGCCTTTTGTAGCACGTAGCTTCCTGTCCTTCTCTGTAAATAAATACTCGAGTCTCATGATCTCAAAGTGTAGCTGCTAGGGTTTAAACCCACTTATTTTACTTATTTTATTGATGAGGCCCAGGGAGGGACAAACACTTTCCCAAGCTTACACGGTGATTTGTAACTAGACCAGAACATTCTGCAGCTAGGTCTTTTGATTCGAAGTATTGGGGCTAATGCTATCTACAGTGTGATTTTTTTTTTTTTTAAGGCAAACACTGTGTTCATCACAGCTTGATACACTGTAAAAGGCATCCCTTTCCTGAGTACTCACTTCAACTAACCTCTGCATCCAAATGGATGCTGGGCACTGTGGCAGGAGAGCGTCGTACAATGCCAGGGTGCGTGGAAGCTGGATCCTGCCCAATGACAAAGCTTGGCTCTGCTCCTCCCCTGCTGTCTGAGGCCAGGAAGTCCCTTCTTCTTATTGAGCCTCAGTTTCTTCATCTGTAAAATAGGATAATGTGACTTAGGAGGGGTTCTTGCCCTTTAATGCCTTGAATCATTTGTAGCAGTGCCTGATAGATACCAAACACTCAAAAACGCTAGTTAGAATGACCTGTGAGTGAGTTGCTGAAGAGAAAGATGGAAAGGCCATCGATGAGGGGGTTCAGGGTGTCTGAGAACAAGGGTAAGTGATAAAAAGAAAACAAAGCTGGAAACGAGCAAGAAATCTGGCCATCAGGAGACACAAACGAGTTACGGATTTTTCTGTTACTAAAATGCTGGCATATCCAGATCCCTAAATTTAGGTAAATGATTCAAGAAATGAAGCATCTACTTTGAAAGCGTGTTATGATGCTGCCTGTGCCGGCTGTTGTGGGAAAGGCAACACTTGGTTTACACAGATGCTTTAGAATCTGAGGAGGAAGATCTGGAGAGATCTGTGCAAGTCCCAGGGAGGAGAGTGAAGGGCTCCAAGGGTAATGGAGTGATAGGGGAATGCCAACCCCCAGCACGAAGCAGGCTGTGTATGCAGAATGGAACTGTGGAGTAGGAAGCCACGGAAGCAGGCTGTGTATGCAGGATGGAACTGTGGAATAGGAAGCCACGGAAGCAGATGATAACATCATCTCTGTCTTTCGACAGACCCCTGGGAACTCAAGAAATGAATGCAGATAGGGAAGGTGTAGCGTTTATTCTTGGCAAGGTTGCTTTGGTGATGCAGCAGTGTGTGAACCAGCTTTGGGAAGTTACCCAGGTATCAGAATGGAAGGCAAGAGTGCATGTGGGATCTGCTGATATGTCGCTTTGAGTGCTGGTGGGCAGCATAGCTCCCGCGGGCTCTCCTTGCCCAGGGCCTGGGGCTGGGGAGCACACAGTCCCTTGCACCCCAGCATTCAGGAGGCTGAGGTGTGAGGATGGGTGGGTGATGTGGCCCAGACTCTGCAGGAGAGGCTGCGTGTGGAGTGGGGAGAAAGAGGGCTTTGGAATCTGTGAGATCTGCACCCTGCTCGTCTCCTCTGGGTCCTGCTGGGTGAATTTGAGAAAACCAAAGCCCTCTTCTGCATGTCAACATTTTCAGCCCTACAGAGAGTCTTGCTACCTGCTTGTAATGGAGTGACAGGATCACATGAGAGGATGTGTAAGAAGCATGAGGCGGTTAGTGCTCCCTGAATGCAACTCGTTCTTGCAGCATTATTAATGGTTATTGGGCAACAAGGTTTCTTCCAGCTTCCATTCAGGCCATGCTGATGGTTCCCTTGAGGGAGTCACAGAGCTGTATGTGGCCCTCACCACAGCCTCACCACAGCCAGGAGGCTGACAGGAGAGCAGTTGCCATCTGGTGGCACACAGAGGCTTGGCAAGGTTTAGCACTGTCCCTGAGACCACTGGGCAGCAGGTGGTGGACCCCGGGTCAGAGCCCGCTCCTGGCTCCAGTTCAGGGCAGCTCCGCTGGAGCCTACTCCTGAGGGGCGGGGACCAGCTCCGTGGGGCTCAGTTACCAGCTACTACATACAAAGCACCCCATAAAAAAACTCGAGTGACCTCCAAGATCAAGCTCAAGATGCCGTTTCAGCCGTTTGGGTTGTGCTCAGCTGGGTGTTCCAAACAAAGAAGCCCTCCGCTTGTGTGTGTCCTGCTCGAGCCTCACTGAACCATTCTGGTTACCCCAAATGAGGAATGGCTTATGATCTAACTCACTTCTACTTGGAGATGAAAGAGGACTCCAGTGACCTCCATTTTGACCTCAGTCTGTACTTGCTAATCGATTAAGTTCTTCCTAGCTTATCTCTTAACTCTGGCAAAAGACTGAGTGGGCAGAGCATCCCATGATGGGAGCCAAAACTACCCCTTCAAGCGATAGGGGCTGCCCTGAGCCAGCAAGACCTGGCGGGACTGGCCCCAAGATGGTGATCCACCTAACCTTCACTGCCCACTGACCTTGGTCCCACGTTTTCCTTATATAAACCTGCATGTATTCAGCCTGTTGGGGACCATCTTTGAGACATTAGTCTACTGTCTTCTGGGTGACGGTCTCGCTGAAATAAATTCCTTTCTTTTTTCACCAGCACCTGGTCTCTGCCTTGGGATTTTGTCTGTGGCAAGTGGCCAAACCTGGTCTGTTTGGAACCCGTGGAGCAGGTGCTTTCAGACACTGCACCCCAGTTATAGAGATAGTGTCAGATCCCACAGGTTAGTGTCAGTCCCACAGGCCTTCTCCCTCCCCTCCTTTCTGATGCCAATCCCAAGGCCAGGTTGTCACCTGTGCTTCTGACCCATTGGCTGTAGAGTCTCAGTCCCCCCTCGCCCCGTTCGCTTAATTTGCTAGAGCAACTCAGAGTTCAGGAAAGCAGTTTACTTGCTGGATTACTCCATAATCATAAAAGAATGTAACTGAGGAACAGCCAGATGGAAAAAGCACATAAAGAAAGGGATGTGGGAAAGGGTGCGCAGCCACCATCCCCTCGCCGGGTGGTCACCGGCCCCTGCCTCCTCGTATTCCCCAGCCTGGAAACTCTCTGAACCTTGTCCTTTTACATTTTTATGGAGGTTCCAGTACTTAGGCTTGAGTGATTAAATCACTGCCCATCGGTGACTGATATATCCTCCAGCTCCTGCCCCTGCCTTAAAGAAAGTTCCCACCCTTAAATTACAAGGTTGGTTTCCCAAGCAACCAGCCCCACCCTCATTAGCACAAACTCAGGGTCGTTGAAAGGGGCTTGTTTTGAGTAACTAGACATGCCTACCACCTTTATGACCAGAGCTATTTCAGGAACTAGAGCTATTTGAAGACAAAAGACCAACTATTTAAAGATGAGATTCTCCCATTGCTCTAAAACTTAGGAAATTACAAAGATTTTAGGAGCAGTGTGCCACGAATGGGGACAAAGACCAAATATATATTTCTTATTATAAATCACAATATCACAGTGGTTTGGCAGAGCTGAGCAGGGGGTGGCTGGTTTGGGTTGGGCTTACTCCCGCATCTTAGTCTCCTGGCTGGCGGGGGGATGGCTGAGCTAAGATACTCCACTGGGGCTAGGACGGTTGTTTCTACCTCGTGTGGCCTCTTGTCACCCAGTCAGCTCACTGGGGCTTCTTTCCATGACAGCAGTAGCAGGGTTCCCAAGAGCGACAAGAGAGGGTAAGCTTGTACGTAAGTACTCAAGAGAGTAATCCCAAAGCAAGTCACTGGCCAAGGTCAGGTCTTTGTGGTTGAGAACTACCCAGGGGCCTGGATAGAGAGAGGCAGGTCAATGGCTGCAACAAGCTACCTTGTGTACAGTGAGCAGAGGAAGAAGGTAAGCACTGAGGCTCTAATCTTCATCCAACCTAGGATTCTGTGCCATGGCCAAAGGCTGGTTTCTTACCCTGAAAAGTCTTGGATTCCCAAATATATGTAATTCAGAATAAACTACCCCACTCTTCCCCCGCATCACATGCACTGTCATTACGCTCTTATAAGCTCTGCAAGGCAGGGACCATGTCTATCTTTTCCGTCTTCTCGTCTGGCACTGAGATTGGCATGCCGTTGGTGCTCAATAAATACTTGTGTGGAATGGACATTTGTATAATTTTGCCTTTCAGAATCACAGAGAGGTGTTTTCTCCTGTTTCATAATGGGCCTGTATCTGGCAGTCTGATAGCCCACCTGGGCTTCTTGGAGTTAGAATAATCTCTTGCCTACTATGAGTAAGTGAATGTTGATAAAACAAAATACCAAAAATAATCATAATCAGCATTTATTTAGCACATTTAGCCATTGATTCAATACTTACTGTATGCCAGGCTCTCTGCACAACTTAATCCTTAACCCCATCAGGAGTGTTCTAGACCTTCAGATCTAAACGTTCAGATTTCATAGGCGGCTACCCACCACACTTGGCTCTGGGCTGCCTGTAGGGCTCTAAGACAGCCACCAGAGCAGGACAATGCTAACCGTCTCTTTTCTGAGGGCGTCTGTGCAGCAGTCCACTGAGGGAGAAGCTCTCACTGGGTAGATGCAGGATTCCTCCTGGCTGGAAAAGCCTCCTGCTCAGCAGGAGCCAAATTCTCTTCTAACAACTCCATAGGGACAATTTCCAGGGTCTCTGTAGGGGACAAAACAAGAGTCATCTCACTCAGAGAAACTTAGAGCTATGGCATCCCATCTCGTATTCATAATGTTTCCAACTCAGGAGCAATCTAACAACAAGGGGTCAGCTTTATCATCAGAAATGTTACCTAGTAACAGGGGCACCCAGGTGGCTCAGTTGGTGGAGCAATTGACTCTTGATTTCGGCTCAGGTCATGATCTCAGGGTCATGGGATCAAGCCCCACATGGGGCTCCACACCCGGTGTGGAGTCTGATTGAGGATTCTCTCTTCCTCTCCTCTGTCTCCACCAACAGCCCCAGTAAATAAATAAATAAATAAATAAACACATCATAAGAGAAAAAGAAGTGTCACTCCTCACATATTTGGCCCAGCCATGCAGGTGTGAATCCAAACTGGCCTGAGCTCTGTCAGGGTGTTCATTACTGTGTGAGAGGTGGTTTCAGTTTCTCGCGGGGATGATCTGCCTGTAGGGTCTTTCACCTGAATTAAAAGATAAGCTGGAGAGAGGAGCTTTAAGGAAAAATGTGGGACAAATTTGGTGAGTACAAGCCGGTGAGCGGTGAAGGTCAGATCTTGGGGTTACCAGGTAGGGGCGCCTGGGTGACTCAGTGGGTTAAGCCTCTGCCTTCCGCTCAGGTCATGGTCTCAGGGTCTTGGGATGGAGCCCGGCATCTGGCTCTCTGCTCTGCAGGGAGCCTGCTTCCCCGCCCCCTTCCCGCGCCTGCCTCTCTGCCTACTTGTGATCTCTGTCTCTGTCAAATAAATAAATAAAATCTTAAAAAACAAAAGCAAAACAAAACACATTACCGGGTAGCTGGGGGAATGGAACCAGAAGGTTAACCTAATGCCCAGTTCTAATGCAAAAGGGGAAAAGGTTATTACTTCTCACCTCTTACCTCCCTCATTTTACAACAAGGAAAATTAGGCTCAGAGAAGTTTTAGTAAGTGGCAGAGCGAGGATTAGAACCCAGATCCCAGGCTGTATTCCTGTTTTGACTGTTAGCCTGACATAAGCATAATTAGGAGAAGATCTTTTTATAAAAACAAAGTTAAACGATAAATTACAAAGCAAAATGCATATTTTCTTTAGATCACTTTCTGCTTTGGCCTGTGTTAGCTGTTGGGTTTTAATTAGCACAGGTCGATGGACCTGCTTCTGTCAGTGTGTCAGTGTCTGTACAGGAAACTCAGAGGAGCCGGAGACAAAACCCAGAAGGTTCCACACTCTCAGCCAGGCCTCTCCAAACCTGTTTGGTCATGTTACTCTATCAGTAAAATATTTCTGCAGATGCATTCCCCAATACATGTATCTTATTTTTTTTTCGGATTTATGCATTTATAATCCCGCATAGTGAAATGTCCAAAATAGGCAAATCCACAGAGAAAGAAAGTAGATGAGCTATTGCTAGGGCCTGGGGGCAGGAGAGACTGGGAAGTGACTGCTGAGGAGGACACGGGTTCCTTTTTGGGGTAATAGAAATGTTCTGGGATTAGATAGTGGTGATAATTGCACAACCTTATGAATATACGAAGAAACGTGTTACATGTATTCTCAAAGGCAAATATTTTGGTATAGGAATGATATCTTAATTTAAGAAAATTATGTACATTTAATAATGTACTAAAATAATGTGTATGTTACAAAGAATAGCCTAAAGAAGTTAGAGGGTGAAATTTTAAAAGTCATAAATAAAAGTTCTGATATCATCTTGTATCACCCCAACAAATTGTCTTTTGCTCTCCCTATGGACTGAATTCTTTAAACCAATCCCCTGGATAGTCTATGTCTCAATTATAAGCCATTTATGACCCCTTTTTGCTTTCACCACTGTTGTGAATTTCAGTAACGTTGCCAATCAATCAACAATAATTATAGTTAATAGATACATATCGAGTATTTGCGAGATACAAAGCTTGATTCTAAGTGCTCTATTTACATACACAGACCTCCTGTTCCCATGTGACTCTATTATTACTGTTAGTGTCCCCATTTTACAGTTGAGCAAACTGAGGTTCAGGTAGATTAAGTAATGTTTGCAGAGTCAAAGCTACTACATGCCTGTGTAAAGCTTCAAACCAAGCAGCTTGACCTCAACAGTGTGTTTCACTTTTGCCATGTGCCAAGCCTTGGGGCACACTCAAAGTCCCTGCATCCTGGAAGTTTATCCTCTTACGGGGGCGAGGGGTGAATATTAGACAAGTACTGATATTTTCAAGTTTCCTGAAGAACACGTCACAGCCTAGTTCTGTGTATCTTCTCCCCCAGAAATGCTTGGGATGAAGGAATGAAGTATGAGCTTTAAATCACATTTTGTTAATGTAAACAAATAACAAGGACACCCCCCAAATTCTGTTCATGCCCCTGAGCTGGACCAGGGAGGGATCGGGATGTCAAGGGAACTAGGAATCCCAAAAAGACCAGCTCTGGCAGAATTCCCCAGCCCTGAGCCCCTGGGGTTTGGGGGCTGGAGGCCCAGTGTTACATCACTGTTTAGAAGCCTGGGCTCTTGGCTGACTCTCTCCAAACTGAAAAGGCCTTAAATAGTAGGGAAGGTTTTGGATTCGCTGCAGCACACTAATTGGCAGGCAAATCACATAATACTTCCTAACCGCTCAGGATATGGTAGAGACTTAATAAAATTGCTATGGATTTCAGGGGTGCCTGGGTGGCTCAGTTGTTGAGCATTTGCCTTCGGCTCAGGTCATGATCCCAGGGTCCTGGGATCAAGCCCCACATCATCGGGGGTCCCTGCCCAGCAGGAAGCCTGTTTCTCCCTCTCCTATTCCCCCTGCTTTTGTTCCCTCTCTCACTTTCTCTCTCTCTCTCTCTGTCAAATAAATAAATAAAATCTTTTTTTTTAATTGCTATGAATTTTGACCTAGGATATCTGATTGCTTATTGAATTATTATTATATCATTCTTGAGTTAGCCTTTCTGAATATGAACTGTAAGATCTCTACCCAGTGTAACAAATTTAAAAAAAAAAAAAGACAAGATCTTTATTAACAGACACGAAAAAAAAGTAGATTTTAAAAAAAGTAGAAGAGCATGGTTCCATTTTTGTGTTGTAACTGGTATGTGGTTATCTGGAGAAAAAGAGAAGGGAGGATACAGACCAAAATGTTAAGAGAACTTATTTCTGTAAGGAGTGAGGGTGATTTTGATTTTTAATTTTTAATTTTAATTTTAATTTTTACACTACTTGCCTTTATGTTCTGACTTTTGTGTGTGTGTGATGAGTGTGCTTTGCTTTTGTGATTAGAGAAGTGATTTTTACCCAGGGTTATGCCTGACCTTGTTTAAATTAGGAGGAAAGCATGACACTTTGATGAAGATCAGACTTAAAATTTGGGCTTTTTGAAGTTGTCTTGGCTAATGTCCATTTCTATTGGATTTCTTCCCTAAAGTAAGCCCCTTTTTTTTTACTTCTTTGTAAGCAGAGGAGGCTGTTGGTGATGGGGACCACGTTCCAGGGACTGTCTTCTAGAAGAATACCCTGCCAGAACCCTTATGACACTTTACTTAGGATTACGGGTACTTCTGGACACAGGGGCCACTTCTCTGCCCCTAGTCCTCAGTATTGGGGTGTTTCGCTTACCAGCTGTTGAGGAGGGGAGTGAGGTTGATGAGCCCCTCACTCTTCCTCCTTTGGGCTTTGCTTTTCTCTAGGCCTCCCAGCCCCAACTGCTGAGAGTGACTGCTGAGAGCAGAAGAGAAGAGAGAACCAGCAGAGAAGAAGGAAGTCGGGCACAGCAGGGGTCCTCCCCACCATGGGGCAGACCTGCCAGAGAGGATGTGTGAGTTGTCCCCTTGCTTTCCTCTAAGGTCATGGGGTCACACACACCAGGCCTGCCCAGTGCACTCTCCCACTGGGTGTTCCTCTCGGTCCATTTTCTAGGAGGGAAACCCAGACCCAGAGCACAGCAGAGTTGTGTCATGGGGTAGGGTAGGAGACACTCACATCTGGCCTCTAGCTCTCTCTGTGCAGTTTAATCTTTTTTTATTTCTTTTTTTTAAAAGATTTTATTTATTTATTTGACAGAGAAAGAAAGAGACCACAAGCAGGCAGAGGGAGAGAGAGAAGCAGGCTCCTTGCTGAGCAAGAAGCCTAATGTGGGACTTGATCCCAGGACTCTGGGATCATGACCTGAGCAGAAGGCAGCCACTTAACCGACTGAGCCACCCAGGCGTCCCTCTCTGTGCAGTTTAATTTTTACTGGGTCATATCTGACCTATCGGTCCTGAGCGAGGGGCACCCAAAGGGTCATAAATGTCACCTTTGGTTAATCACCTCTTAGGTCGTTATACTGCAAAGTCACAAATGGGTGTTGAAAACAGGAGTGTGACCTTTTCTAAGAGAAGCCTTCCTCAGCCAGATTGTATATGGCCATGTAAAAGCAGAAACCCACTTTTGCCCCCAACAGAGAGCTTTACTCCCCACCGCCACAACCCCGGGTATGGAAACAAGTCGGGGAAAATGTTTACGGGACAAATGACGTTCTTCTGAGTAGCTGGTTCATTTTCAGTCAGCCTGTGCAGCGGACGGTCCCTCTGGGGCAAGGGCTACGAAGCCCCCTCTTCCAGTTTGGGAAATGGAGGCACAATGGGGTGTCAGCACAGTGACACACACAGGGCTGGGACTGAAGCAGTGCCCTGGGGACAGGGTTCTCTCAGAGCAAGCCTGTCGGTCACTGCTGTGGCCTGGCCTGCCTGCTTTGCGAAGACTTCCCTGGTCAGTCTGTGGGTGGGAAATTCATTCCCAGACCGCATGTGGGAGTGGGGAGGAGGGAACACAAGCTCCGGGAGTGGCTTTCGCCTCTGTGTGAGGAGGGCTGGCACCTTTCCCCAGTCCTGGCTTGAAAACACTCCCTTTGTCATCTCTGAGGAGATGCGCCTTCTAGGCCAGATACACCCCCTGAGAGAACGGAGTTTGACTGCACTCTCACACGCACGTGGAGGCTCGGGCTCCCGTCTCAGTCTCCTCTCGGGACTCCGAGGTGCCTGCCTGGGCTACAGTGAGCAGGAGCCCACTTGACACGTACACCTGAAAGCCCCTTGGGTCACGGGCCCCCAGGGCCTCTTCCTTCTCCTTTACTCCACGCTCAGGGTGAAAATAGTTTTGCCTCTTCTAGGAAAGGGGGAACACCTCCAAATCAGGAGGTCCACTTGGGATGTCTTTGCCACCTCTCACGGTCCCCACCACCCCTTCTGTGCCCCTACCCAGCCTCGTGAGCCTCAGGCAGAATGCCACTGAGAGCTTCCAGCAGGCCAGGCCAGCTTTGGAGAGGTGGCACAAAGCAGCCAGTGTCCCCGGCGCCACGTGGCAGTCAGCAGGCTCTGGCGCTGGCCCTTGGACTTAGTTCCCCAGCGGCCTCTGGGTCTCTGGCTGGTCCTCTGGGGTCCTGGGGGATCTGGACACAGGAAGCCAGGCTCCAGGATCTCAGACACAAGCAGGAAACCCAGGAGTTGGAAATGGGTTTGTCTTCTCACGGGGCCCCAGGGTGAGTTCTGATTATTGCCCTTGGGTCTGCGCGAGCCGGTGATCTTCACCGTAGCTGCTGTCATTCAAGGAGCAACTGCCCTGCGCCCGGCCCTTCACACAGTCTTCTTGCATTTTCACAAAGTTCCAACAAAGTAGGTATCATTCTCCTCTTACAGATGGGAAAACTGAGGCGTAGAGAGCTTAAGGTACTTGTCTAATTTTACATGGTTCATCAGTGACAAATCTAGGACATAAACTCAGGTCCCAATGACCCCGAGCCCGTGTGCTCTTTCTACCTCCAGGACAAACCCAGGGCTGGGGGTGAGGATTGGGACGCCACCAGTAACTGCCTGGGGACATTGGTACTTTGAGTGGTTCCGAGCTTAGAACAGTTGTGCTCTGGATATCGACTTCCCTCTGTTGATCTAAGGAAGGGCCCCAAATTATATGGTGCGTTCCGTTTCTTTGTCCTTGGCGCCTCGGCTGTTCCAAGCTCAGGCAGTATTTTGCATCGTTTCCTTACTCTTAATTCTCCGAAAGGCTTATAGACACTTTCACGAGAGACTTCACGTCAGACTTCACGAGAGTGCCTTTTAGCAGCAAGTTTGCTCTCAGGGGGGATCGGTGTAAAATCCAGACTGTTTGGTTTTTGGCCACGTGAAAACTTGCCGAGAAACCACATGAAAACTTGCCAAGATGGCCCTGGTCACTTGGGTTGTCTATGGAAAATGCCTTTTCTTGCTCCTGTAGGACCATGATTTCTGTAGAGCTTCTTTGAATAGCAGTCTACGAAGAGGTTGCATTGTCTCTGTTCACGAACTAAATATTTATAGGGCACCTACCCTCTGCGAGGCAGGGCAAGAAGGGTTGAAAAGATGGTCTCTGCCCTTCATAGAGGATGTGTATATTACCCTGATTCTTATACAGACTGGCTACACGCCTGTGGGCCGCCATGCAGCCCTTCTAGAAAGTGGGGTTACCTGTGGTGGTCTGTCTCTCGGGGCTCCCTCCCTCCTCACGTGCCAAGAGAGGTGGTTCCAAGAGTCCCAGAGCCGCAAGAGAGGGCAGGCCCTAGCACAGGTATTTGAAGGTATTATTGTCCTACTGGCTAATGCCAGTCACACAGCCAAATCCAGAGTCACTGTGGGAGGAGACGACAGAGCATGGGTCCAAGGAGGAGAAGCGTTATGACTGTGTTCCACAAACAAGGTACCACATCTTCCTTATCCTGTCAGCCGCCATCATGGAGAGATCTGCATGGTCCCCTCTTTGACTGGGAGCAGCTTCCAAAATCTGGGAGGTGTGGAAAGTCCTAAGAGGGATACAGAGGGCAGGACGCTCATTCATCAAGGATACTGACTCACCCAGCCGGTTGCTGCTTGATGGACGTGTTGCCTCCATGTTCCTGTGGGAAGTATCGTGTCCTACAATCATGGGGACATGGTGTGGCCAGGGGCTTAGCAGGGACAGACCCCTGTGTTCCCCCAGCCCTGCTACATGCCTCTCTGGCAGCGCAGCCAGCGCCATGCTTTCATTATGGATGGGCATGTCTGTGTGCTCTTGTGGAACGTGGGCTCCCTGTGGGCAGAGCCACTCTTGTCTGTCATAGTTGAACCCCGCTTCCCAGCACTGTACCTGTGCAATTGTAAGCACCTAATCCATGATGATGTGATTAAACTCACGAATAGGACATTTCTGAGCTCTGCTGCATTCCATCCAGAGGATGGTTAATCAAGTCAGGATGTTGTCAGCGATTTTGGGCTTACTTGTAGTTACTGTTGCTTCTGAGCCTGATTGATTAGGTATGAGCGGCAACATGTTGTGAATACAAGTTGCTAAGATGCCTTTGCCACGCCTCATTTTGTCCTGTCTTTCTTTAAGAGTGACGCATCTGAAAGGCCCATCAAACCCCCGCTTACTGAAGCTAAGGTAAGACACCTACATGTTCTCTCCATATCCTTCTGTAACATTTTCTAGACAAGAGGGATAGTGTGTGGCAATTCCCTTTGGGGATTCTTTGCTTTCAGGGAGCCAGGCAGCCCTACGGTGGATTCCCAGGGGAGGAAGAACATTTACTTCTCAACTGCTCCTCCCTGGGCCCAGCCCACCCCACGGGGCAGATCATTTATTGGGGCCGGTGCGGGGGGGGGGGGTGCTTTGTTGCGAGGCTCATCTCTTAATTCTTTATTGGGAGCAAAATGCCAAGAGTCTGAGCTAAACCCAAGACCTTCCTGCCTTGGAGCTGTATGGCTTCCTGACTGTGGGAGAGGCTCGGGGAGAGGGAATGGAAGGTCTCTTCCCTCTCGTCTTTTCCAGTGTGTGGAATCCAGCATGCCAGGAACTTGGTACCCATCCCCTCTGTGCTGGAACATGGGCCAAAAAAGTTTCAGATCTTCCCTATTGGCATATCCCATGTGGTTCTAAATCAGAATTTTCAGTGCTATCTGTGATGGCCCTCACCTTCCCTCTCATTCCCCAAGTGGGTGCTTTTCTGTGCTTATCACATTGCAGTAGAGTGAATCTAAGATGGGTTACTTCATGTGAAGGGGGTGAGGTGGAGGTTTTAGAGAACCAGCCTGCTGGGAGAAAAGTACAGTAACTTTTGATTTCTGCTACATCTGCCTCCCTTATCTAGTCCCAGGTGAGGTCCAAGTATGGGTCCTGATTCGTAGCCACCTCTGTTCTGCTTCTTATTCCACTGATCAAATAGCCCTATTCTTGTTCTTTCTAAAATGAATCAGAGACTCCAGCATTTGAGGATTTATAGCTGAGAAGTAAAGCTCAACATGCAAAAAAGGAAAAAGTTACAACATAGAGTAACATGTACCTTAAGAGCCAGGCGAGGGGGAGGGATCCATCCTGTCTTGGGAAGAGAAGGAAGGGAAGGTTGGACAGAGGAGGTGAGATTGGCAGAAGGTCTTGAGGCAGATGAAGGAATCTGCAGGCCAGGAAGGACATTCAGGGCAGAAACAGCAGTTAGGGCAAACACGGAGTCTGTGAAGGATGGAAAGAAGCTGGGAGGCTACCTAGTGTGTTGACGGTGGGGAAGCGGGAGGGGAGGCTGATGAATTTGGGTTGGGCTGGCACTGGATATTAAGTCCAGTTAAGGAACTCTATGGAGGGGTCCCAAAAGATCTTTAGGTTGAAGAGTCATGTGATTAAATGGTGTTCTGTCAGCAGCAAGGAGCATGGGCCTTGAGCATCCAGGGAACCAGCCAGGAGGTAGTGGGGATGAGTGTAGAAAGCTCCCCAGAGGCCATGTGTATGCAAGATGATACTCCTTGGAATGGGAAGAAAGTTTTACAAATTCCATTGCTAACAATTTTTTAAAGCTCAGTCAGCAGTGGTAGCCTTGCTTGGTGAGCCTTGCAGTTGGAGTTACTTGTTTCATTTTGTGCTCAGGGTCTCTCTTCATGAGAAGGGGCACATCATGGTCCCTTCCTTTATTTCCAGGGCCATTTTTAGCATATCATGAGGCATTACCGTCTTCTGACTGCCTGGTTGAAGTAGTTTTACACATCATATTCTCTGTCTTTAACTCAGTTGACCCTCACAAAATAAGCAAGTGGCTTAGGAAGATTTCTGCATAGAAACTATAGATTAAAGCTAATGAACAATGGGGCAACTTGTTGGTTCTGTCGGAAGAGAGAGTGACTCTTGATCTTGAGGTCTTGGGTTGGACTCTCATGTTGGTTGTAGAGATTACTAAAAAATAAGAACCAAAGAAAACTACAAAAAACCACTAATGAACAAAGAGAAAATAAGAGCACTGACTTGTTTCCTATCCCTGGTACCGGCTACTCATCAGTCACATCTTGGGGTTAAATGAAATAAAAGATCTGATCAGATATAATAAGTTGAGAAAAAAACAGGAAAGCCTTTTTGGATTCTGGCTTTATTTGTATATCACTAATGATAAGCTAATCCTTTTGTATATTGAGGGCCTTGAGATCATTAGCGAATGGTCCCATTAGGCCACCACATTTAAAAACAGTTTATCTCATCTATATGCCTTTTTTTAATTAAAGTATAATTTATTAACAGTCAAAAGCATACATCCTAAGGGTCAGGTCAAGAAATTTGGGGGCGCCTGGGTGGCTCAGTGGGTTAAGCTGCTGCCTTCGGCTCAGGTCGTGATCTCAGGGTCCTGGGATCGAGTCCCACATCGGGCTCTCTGCTCAGCAGGGAGCCTGCTTCCCTCTCTCTCTCTCTGCCTGCCTCTCCATCTACTTGTGATTTCTGTCTGTCAAATAAATAAATAAAATCTTTAAAAAAAAAAAAGAAATTTGAAGACATGTCTATACCTATAGAACCCAGTTCAAGTTATAAAATATTTCTGGGCACCTGAGTGGCTCAGTGAGTTAAGCATCTCCTTCAGTTCAGGTCATGATCTCAGGGTCCTGGGATCGAGCCCCACATCAGGTTCCCTGCTCACTGGGGAGCCTTCTTCCCTTCCTCTCTCTCTGCCTACCTCTCCGACTACTTGTGATCTCTGTCAAATAAACAAATAAAACCTCTTTAAAAAAAGATATAAAATATTTCCATCACCCCCCAAATCTCATGTCCCTATCCAGTCACTACTTCCCCATCCCCTGTCCTGAAGGAATCATTGTTCTGACTTCTATCACCACAGGTTAGTTTTCCTGTTCTTGAACTTCATGTAAATGGAATCATACATGTGTACTCTTTTGTACGTGGCTTTACTGTTTTCATATTGCTGCATGTACCGAGTTCATTCATATGTGATCTTGTATATAAACAGTCCTAAGATACACACACACACAAGCCCACACACTATTAGAATAAACACATTCAGTGAGGTTTCAGGATACAAAGTTGATATGTGAAAAATCAGTTGTACTTCTATACATTTGCAATGAACAACCCAAAAAGAAATTAAGAAAACAATTTCATTTATAATAGCACCAGAAAGAACAAAACACTTAGGAATAAACTTAAAAGAAGTCCAACCTTTATACTCTCAAAACTATAAAACATTGTTGAAAGCAATTGAAGAAGAGCTAAAAAAAAAAAAAAAAAATGGAAAGACATTCCATGTTCATGGATTGGAAAACTTAATATTAAGATGGCAATACTCCCCAAGCTGACCTACAGATTCAACACAATCCCTATCAAAATTCCAGCTGGCATCTTGGCAGAAATGGACAAATTAATTCTAAAATTCATATGGAGAGGAAAGGTACTCAGAATATCTTGAATAATAAGAAGAAACATCTCGAATAATAAGAAGAAAGTCAAGGAACTTGCATTTCCTGTTTTTACAATGTATAAATCTCCAGTACTCAAGACAGCATGGTACTGGCATAAGGATAGACCTATAGATTAATGGAATAGAATTGAGAGTCCAGAGGTAAACTCTTACATTTCTAATCATTCAGTTTTCACAGGGTTATGAAAACAATTCAGTGGGGTGAGAATAATCTCTTCAACAAACAATGTTCTGACAATTGGATATCCACATGCAAAAGAATGAAGTCGAATCCCTACCTTAAACCATATACAAAAATTAATTCAAAATACATAGTAGCTAAAATTATAAAACTCTTAGAAGAAAACATAGGTATGAATGTTTTTGATCTTGGATTTGGCAATTGTTTCTTACTCTGATACCTGTTACACGCTGAATTGTGTCCCTCTACTACCAAATTCACGTGTTAAAGTTTGAATCCCCAGCACCTCAGAATATCATCACATTTAGAGATGGGGGGGGTCTTTAAAGAGTTAATTAATTATTTAAATTGAGGTCTTTAGAGTGCACCCTGTTCCAGTCTGACTGACATCTTTTCAAGAAGAGGAAATGTGGATCCACAAAGAGACATCAGGGATGCCTGCACACAGGAAGAGGGCCATGAGAAGAAGGGGGTCATCTGCAAGCTAAGGAAAGAGTCCTTAGAAGAACCTAAACCTGCCAACACCTTGATCTTGGACATCTAGCCTCCAGAATTGTGAGAAAACACATTTCTGTTGTTTAACTCACCCAGTCTGTAATATTTTATCTATCAACTGATGAATGGATAAAGAAAGTGTGGTATATCCACACAATGGGAACTTATTCAGAAATAAAAAAGGACCAAAGTTCAGACATGTACTACAACGTGAACAAATGTAAATGAAGTACATTTACATGCTAAATGCAAGAAGCCATTCACCAAAGATCACAATCTGTATGATTCCATTTGTATGAAATGTCCAGAACAGGCACACCTGTAGAGATAGAAAGTAGATTTGTGGTTGCCTATGTCTGGGGAGCATGGGAGTTTGGGAGGTGACAGCTAAGATATAATATTTCTTTTGGGGATAATGAAAATATTCAAAATGATTGTGGTGAGGATGTCATAACTCGACAATCATTAAAAATCATGGAACTGAGGTGAACCATGAGAAACTATGGACTCTGAAAAACAATCTGAGGGGTTTGAAGTGGCGGGGGGTGGGAGGTTGGGGTACCAGGTGGTGGGTATTATAGAGGGCACGGCTTGCATGGAGCACTGGGTGTGGTGAAAAAATAATGAATACTGTTTTTCTGAAAATAAATAAATTGGGAAAAAAATCATGGAACTGTACACTTTAAATAGGTGAATTATATGGTATGTGAATTATACCTCAGTAAAACTGTTATCAAAGGCGGGGGGGAAGCATTCCATTTTTATAGTTGAAACATATGAAGTATGTATGGATATAGTACAACTTTTTAATCTGCTCGTGTGCTCATGGACATTTGAGTTGTTTCTAGTTTGGGCTATGACTGATAAAGTGCTGTGAACACCTGTGTACAAATCCTTATATGGACATGTGCTTTCATTTCTCTTGAGTAAATACCCAGGAATGGAATCACTGGGTCATGGGCTAGGTATATATTAATTTTTTAAAAGATATATTTATTTATTTGAGAGAGAGAGAGAAAGAGAGGAGGGAGTATGTGAGCAGGGAGAGGGGCAGAGGGAAAGGGAGAGAGAGAATCCCAAGCAGACTCCATCCTGAGCGTGGCGCCTTACGTGGGCCTCATGACCTGAGCCAAAACCAAGAGTTGGATGCCCGGCCAACTGAACCACCCAGGCGCCCCTATGATAAACTCCATTAGGAATAGTCGAACGATTCCAAAATAGTGTCAATTTATACTCTCATCTGTCTCTTCTGTTTTCAAGTCTATGTTTTAGGTATGTTTTATAACATAAATAATAGTGTATCAGTACGCATCGATAGTTATAAGTAAATATATAGATTGTTGAGGTATGAGGTCAAAATGTTTTTGCTACAGGGGATTCTGAACTGACCAGTTCCGCAGCCGGGGACGAGGAGAGAGTTCATCTTCCTAAGAGCTTTGTATCGGTTTTGTAGGGCTGCAATAGCAAATTGGCACAAAGTTGGTGGTTTAAAATAACAGAAATTTATTATCACATAGTTCTGCAGGCCAGAAGTCCGGAATCAAGGTGTCCGCAGGGTGGGGCTCCCTCTGCAGGCTCTCGGGGAGGATCCTTCCTGGCTGCTTTCACTTTCAGTGTCTCCAGGCACCCCCTGGCTTGTGGCTGCAAAACCCTCTCTCATCTCTGAGCCACCTTTAAGGGCCATCCTCCTTTCCCCCCTACTGTCTTCTCTTCCGCCTCCTAATCAGGAAGGTTACGGGGTGTAGGGTCCACCAGGGAGATCCCATCCCGGAAGATCCTATCTCTAGATCCTATCTCTAGATCCTATCTCGAGATCCCTAGCAACAATACACAAAGACCCCCCCCCCACTTTTTTTTTCAAATAAGGTCACATGCACAGGTTTTGAGTTAAAGTATATCTTTTAGGGGGCACCGTGCAACCCACTATAGGCCTGTTTTAGCAGAGGGAATGGGGAGAAGAGGATGGATTCGGGAGAGCTCTAGGTGAGATGGGTTTTATTTTGTTCCTGATGCACATAGACAGGTTGACTCCATAGAGTTTGGTGGCAGATTAGATGCAGGACATTTGGGAGCGGAAATCTTAAGGATAATGCTCAGGTTTCCAGCTTGGCTGCTGGGAAGATGGTTCTACCTGGGATACTTTTTCCAGAGGAGGAGGAAGCACAGGCATGGTGTTCTCCATTTTATTCTGAATTCTGCTCAAATGTCGGATCCTTAGAGAGGCCTCCCCTATTCATGCTAATCCGAAAGGATATTCTCACTCTAGCTATCAGTGAGGATCAGATTTGGCTGATATTAACAGGAAACTCCAAAACAGCGGTTGAATTAACACACTGAAATTTTATTTTCCTCTGAAGTTCTAGAAATCTAGAGGCAGTCAGTGGGGGGCTGTTATGGGGCATGTTGGTGACAGGGACATAAACTCCTTCTGTTTTATTTTGTTGCCTTGTTTGTGTGGCTGCCATTTCCAAGTTTATCTCAATATCCAAGATGTTCCTGGTTCTCTAGCCCGTTCTCTAGAGTCTGTATTTCAGCCAGCCGGAAGGAAGAATGCAAAGAATTGAAAAGCTGCATAATCTCTGTGTCTTAAGAAAGGCTCCTGGAAGCCAACCCGAGATGCTCTCACTTTAATCTCCTTGGCCAGAACTTGCTCCCATGGCCACATGTAGCCGTAGGGAAGGCTAGAAATATAGTCTTTAATGGGGTGGGGGTGCTGGATTCAGCTAAAAATTGGAGATTTGTTAGCCAGAACAAACGGGAAATGGATCTTGTAACAGGTAGCTGTGTCGCCTACCTTCTGCTTTACTTTTCCTCCTAGCACCTGACCTAATGTGTATTTCATTTGTGACTTATTTGCTGCCTGTCTCACCCAGGGACTCCGTCCTGCTTACCAGCCCATTTCTAGTAACCAGGAAGTAGAGGCAGACTAGGGGGTTCCCAAATGTCTGTTGAGTGAATAAATGACAAGTGGGGAATCGAGAAGAAATGACTACAATGGGGACGCCTGGGTGGCTCAGTTGGTTGGACGACTGCCTTCGGCTCAGGTCATGATCCTGGAGTCCCGGGATCTAGTCCTGCATCAGGCTCCCAGCTCCACGGGGAGTCTGCTTCTCTTTCTGACCTTCTCCTCGCTCATGTTCTCTCTCACTGTCTCTCTCTCAAATAAATAAATAAAATCTTTAAAAAAAAAAAAAAAGAAAGAAATGACTACAATGGGAGCCCTCCTGAGTTTCAGGTGTCCGTGGGGTCTAGTGGTTGATGTTCACAAGCGGTTGGGACCCGGATCTGGAGCTCAGGCGAGAAGTGGGGGCTGGAGCTCTTGACAAGAGTGATTCCTTGGGTAGGGCACGTTGGGATGGAGCCACAGAAGACAGCGAGGCAGGAGGGCACACTCAGCCAGCTCAGCTGAATCCACCAAACCGTATGCCCCCCACCCCCACCCTGGGAAAGGCAGCTGCTTCTGCATCTCCCTTACAAGACCCCTGTGGGTCATGCAAATCTGCCTCCCTGTGTGGTTTGAGAATTTCCTTTATAAGAGGGCTCTGCACAGCCTGGCTCCTCACTTTACAAACTAACTAGGCATGACTCAGTACCCAACGGGAGAAACTCCCTAAGACGGGTTTTTGGACTGATCTGCAACTGAGACGTTCCTGGGCCTGCTTAGAATGAAAGAAATAAGGACAGTATGGTGAAATGGGCATTTCACCTTGTTAGAGCCGAGGGGTGGGGGTGGGGGTGGGTCTCGAGTCAGACTCTCTGGGCACACATTCTAGCTCTTTGCAGTAGCTGAATGACCTTGGAGAAGTTCCCTGACCTCCCTGTGACTCAGTATTCTCATCTATAAAATGGGGATATAACTGGTATTTCCCGCATTGGGTTGTTCTGAGGGTCCAAGAAGTTAATATAAGAATTTAGACCCATACTTGGTCCCCAGTGAGTTCTCCCTGAGAACTAGCTATTATATATTATAAAGTCAGAGGTATTTAGTTTAAAAAGCAGCCCTTGTTTCTCTCTCTCTCTGGCTTAGAACATCTCTTTCCTTTAGGCAATGATGGTGATAGGAGATGGAAATTGTGACTACAGTTTATTTTTTCTTAGCAAAATGAAAAAGTCAGCACCTATTTTTATTTGTATGTGTGTTTAACTTGCTGACCTAGGAGACCCTGCAGCCTAGGAATCCTGCCTGGGTGTTGACATGGGCTCTCCTGCATGAACATTTCCTTGTATATTTTGGAGCTAATTCTAAAGGGAATCATTGGCCCCGGGGAGGTGGCTGAATGTGGCATTGGAGAGAACTGTCCCAGGAAACTCAGAGGAATCAATAGGGTGATTTTTGAGATTGCTCTGTGTGCACAAGATGCCGGCTTCCTTTGGGGAGGGAGCAGGCTTGAGATAAGGAGCCGGGCTGACCTCAGCCGTCTGGTTAACCCTTCTTCCAGGAGGTCATTCTTTCTGCCTAAGAGGCTTATCAGGTTTAGAGGCAGTGGAATAGAGGATGTGCTTTAGGATACCTGAAAGGGGTGGGACTTGGGGAAGTGAGAGAGGGGCGCACAGTGCAGGATTTGAATGCAAGCCTGGAATCTCGCACACCTAGGCACTGCCTCTCTTGCCTCATCCTAATCCCGGTCCTCATACCTGAGGCCTTCTGCCTGTTAATTCCAAATATTGGTGTCTTGAAGGCCTACAGGGACCAGACCTGAGTGTGCCTCAGTGTGGGGGTGGGGGGGCACCTAGAGGGGGGCGGGGGGGGGGGGAGGGCCAGGGGCAAGCTGCAGCACCCCGCAGTGTCTGAAGGGGGCAGAGGCTGCTCAGAGCTAGCTGAGCGTGTCCCGGGGATACTAGGGGCCCAGCGTAACTAGACCTGAGATGCTGGGAACCTGGGTTTTCAAGTGAAATCTCATTTTTCAGTGTTTCATCATACTTGTAACATATTCCGCGGGCTGAATAAGAGATGCGCCTGGCGGTTGCCAATTTGTAACTCTGTGACGATGTTGTTAGTGGGTGGAACTGTGGGCAATAAAAAAGGACAGGAGGCAGGCCAAGAAGGTGATTTTTTAAAAATTTAAATTCAATTAATTAACATATAATGTAATTCTGGTTTCAGAGGTAGAGGTCAGTGATACATCAGTCTTAAGTAAACCCCCAGGGCTCATTCCATCACGTGCCCTCCTTAATGTCCATCCGCCAGTTTCCCTCCTCCCCGCCATGAGATTTTAGAGCCCCAGCCCCCTCCAGGGAGCAAAACCAGCTGCCAAGTTGATGAGAAACTCACCGTGCACTTTCATCCCAGGGTCTGGGCATCTGCAGAGCCTTGAGGGCCCTGGAGGACAGGCCTTCAGGTTTGTCCAAGAGGGACCTGTCGCCGTGGAGAGTTAGCATCTAAAGCAGCGATTCGCCTTCCAAGCTGCGCCTCGGACATACCTGGGAACCTCGATAGGTGCTGTTTGCCCTGCGCTCCAGGCCAGTTCTGCTGCCCTCTGGGGCTGAGGCCTGGGCATCAGCATTTGTAAAATCTCTCCCGGGGATTCTTCAGTATAGCCAGGTTGAAACCCACAGATCTCAGTAATAGAAATGTGGGTTCAGGCTCCTTTCCAGGTGCTTCCTCTCAGACCACGTTTTGTCTGCACCCCCTCGCCTCAGGGTTCTAACACGCGGCAGTGGCTCGCACACGCTGGACTTGCTTTTTCTTTCTTCCCTTTCTCTGCCTCGGAGACCTTCCACGCGCCCAAAACCTCCATAGCCCTCCCTGACTGATTAAGTGGGGATAATGATATTTGCCCTGGTAACCTCACCAGCCTGTTATCAGGAGACCCGAGGCAATATTCGAGAAAATAAATACTCTGTAAACTGTCAGTATTATGCAAACACTGCTGGTAGAAGTGTGCGTGCAGGTGCTGGGGTACAGCTCTGACCCGTGGGAGAGGATTTCTGGAGTGCCGTTCCCAGTGCCCTGGGTCCAGTGGCAGTTGTCCCATTCTGATGCGGCTGTGGCTTGCCTTCTCTTACTGGCAAGTGGGTTTTGTGGCTGGCAGCCTGGCATGGCCTGATGCCCACACCCACCCCAACGTCGGTACAAGAGGGAGCACAGTCAATGAACAGGGAAATCCGGGGGACTTTGGTGAGAGGGGTGGGCACCTGGAGGGTGAGGGGAGACCTCTGGAACTAGATTTCCAATGGTCAAGGTCATTGCTGTTCTTTCTTGGGGTCCACAGAGTAATCAGCAAGGGGCTTGATGTAGTTCTGGAATACTGGTGAGGTCCGGAACCGACGGCCAAGAAAGAATTCTTGAGACCTCTTTGGTGCAAAAAGGTGGTTTTATTCAAGCACCGGGACAGGACCTGTGGGCAGAAAGCTGGTGCACTGGGGTTGTGAGGAACGCTGATTATATATTTGGGAGTTAGGGAAAGTAAGGGAAAAGGGAGATGGCCAAAAGGGCTTTCATATGCTAAAGAAGACTTTCAGGATACTGGAGGCCTGGTATTGTCAAGTGAAAGCTGTTTTTCCCTTTAGCAAAGCATCAACACAGACAGTGGGAAGTTTCCTAAAGGAATGTCATACAGAGCCCACCTGGGAGTGTGTGTGGAAGGGAGATTATGGGGTGTCCCCTGTGCTTTGTCCTCAGCTGCCCTTCTGATCCCTCATCAGGCTCAGCTGGGATCTAAGAGCTACCTGACAGCAAAAAGAGGCAGGATGAGAAAGAAGTGCTTGAGGTGATCAGGGGATACAGGCCCAGCTCTGAGCCCGGGAGGGGACGCAGCAGCAGTGCAGAACGGGCTCTGGTCTCAGGAGCCCGTGTGTGATTGGGGCAGAGAAGGCCAGCCCCCCCAGAAGACAGTCAACAGTATCAGGCTGTCTGTTAGGGCTCAGCCGCACTTATCTGAGGCCCAGGCTGCAGTGAGGTGGGGGTGGGGGAGGATGGACAGAGCACCGGCTGGGCATCAGAACCAGGTTCGTGTCCCAGCCCCGAGCGCCACCACGGCCTGACACTGGACAAGATGGCCTACTTGCTGCGTCGCAGGTTCCTCGTCTGTAAAGAAGAGTCTTGGTCCAGATCTAGATGGACTCTGAGCACAGTCCGAGTTGGCCGTGTGGAAGTGCTGAGGCCTGGGAGACCGGGGTGAGTAGCATGCTCAGGAAAGGCTTTCTGTGGCGGGTGGGAGAGATGGGCCTCAGTGAGAGGGTGACCCGGACACTTGGTTGGGGGGTGGTGAGTGGAGAAAGCAGGGCGAGCAAGGACATACAGAGCCCTGCTGGAAGGGACCTGGTGGGTCGGGGAGAGTGGGGGGAGGAAGAGGTAATCAGGGAAGAGTGGAGTCAGATCGCAGATGGCTTCAGACATCGGGCTGAAGTGTTTCGGTTGGCTCTGTCAGGAAGGAGGGGGTCATCAAGGGATTTGGGGCAGAGCTATGATGTGATTAGGCCACCTTTTTTTTCTTTTTTTAAAAAGCAGGAATAATGTGGCCTGGACTTCAGAATGACTGGGATGGTAGAAAGCCAGAAACCAGGGAGGGCAGCTAGGAGACTCTTGTAATATTTCTGGCATGGGACCATGAGCCCTCAGGGTTGAAGGGAAGCAGTGGGGCAGGCCTAGAGATATTTCTCAGGAAATACTGATGGACCTTGGGGACTGTGTGCATTTAGGGGCAAGGAGGAAGGAGTCATCTTGAGAAGCAGTTTCTCTCTCCATGGCCAGGGAAGAGAAAGTATTGGCAGCTTCCTTGCCTGAAGAAAGAACATGTCAGGGTAGCCTGGAAAACTGGGAGATTCAGGGGCTCCCTGGTTCCAGCTCAGTGATCCAAGAGATCATGGATGGAACGGGGGTGCAGTGATGGCGGGGGGCCGGGTTGAGGGGTATGTATACTCGGAATGCTCCTGACCACTGCATAGGGCTCCTTCTACCACCGAGGGCTGGATGAGGGTAATTTGCAAAGCACAGTTCTTGATCTTCTAGCAACTTCGAGCATCACCACTGCAGGGCTCAAATGGCAGTGGAGAACAACCAAACTGTTCTCTTTCTCCCAATTTTGCTTTATGGCCATGTAGGCAGTGTAAGTGTTCGATGGATGCCAGAGAACTTCTGTTCCTACTTTATGACGATACTATCCTCAAGGCAGATCCAGACTTTGTGGGGTTGGAGGCTTAAATAATTTCAGGGAGCCTCTTTGGTTAAACAATTCAAAATTACAAATATAAAATTGCTATGCAATCTCCTCAGGGCCTAGAACGGGGAGGAATACAAGTGAGAAGCCCTTGCTGCTACCCAATCTTATAATACCCACCATTTATCGTGTATAATAAGCAGGTATTTTATTTGTATTGGGCGGGTGGGCTTTAGGATCTCCATGTTACAGATGAGGAGGCAAGCTCAGAAGGGTGACTCAGAAAGCCAGCCCTGGGTGCTGAGCTCTGGACTGAAGGCTCTGGCCTCAAGGGTCACATCTGAGGTCCTCTTTGCTTGGTGACCACAGTGGTCAGACCCCTGATGCTCCTGAGAAGGAATGTCCTGTACCTAAGCCTTCTCTCCCCCGGGACCACTATACCTTTACGGAGGCCTGGTCAGGGCCCCCCCGGATCCAGGTCTAGGGTAGAGGTGGTGGTGGTGTTGGGGGGAGTTGGACTGTGACCATCTCTCAGGGCCCCATGTGGTGCAGCCTTGGTCCCGAGAGCCCAGCCTGTTGAGGCAGAGAGGCTGCATACAAAGGAAGGACAGCCAACTGCAGGGGTGAGCACGGGCTTTGAGAACACATGGACCTAATCCTGGGATCTACAGCTTCCTGGTTGTATGAAGTTCGGCCAGAGACGCGGCCTCTGGGAGCCTCAGCTGGATGACCTGTTGAATCAGGATAGTAACCTCTTCGCTGTTGGAGCTCGTTACACGTCCGGTGGTGAGGCAGTAAAGCTCCCGCACACAGACGCGACGATCTAAGAACAGTCCCAGCAGCAGCCTAACCGCCCGATTCCGCACCTCCCCTCCCCCTCGTCAGGGCTGAACGTTTCTCCAAGGATTCCTCCCAGCCCGGCTCACTTCCGTTGGGGAAGTGAAAAAGGTGGCACCTCGGAGGGGCCGGATGGCCGCGAGCCTCGGGGCACGAGGGGAAGAGGAAGCCGGGGGTGGGGTGGTGGTGCTGCGACCAGGCCGGGGCGTGAGCCCTCCGCAGAGCCGCGGGCTCCAGGGACTCCGGGGCGGGCGCTGTGGGGCGTCGCTCTCGATTTAGCAACACAAATCCGCCTGCCGGAGATTAGGCCGGGCGAGCCGCGCTCGGGGTGATGCACCGCCGGGAGGACGCAGCTGGGGCTCGGCGCTCTGCCCCGCGGAGCCGCAGGCGCCGGCCGGAGCGGGGGTCGGCGGCGAGGACCGCGCGGCCTTGGGCGCTCGCTTCCGCCCGCCCAGGCCCAGCTCGCTCCGCACACCCACTTCTGCGCGCGCCTCCGGCGTCTCCCCATCCGCGGAGCCTCCGGGGGCGAGCCCTCGTTTCCCCGGGAAGGGGTCCGCCCCGGCCGGCCGCGGGCACCCCTCGGGGGCAGCTCGTCCCGTCCGAGTCGGGCGGCGCCTCCTCCCGCGCCCCGAGCGCGCCCGCCCGGCCGGGCGCCGCCACGCGCGACCCTGCGCGCCCGAGCCAGCCTCCTGCCCTCCCGCCGGCTCCCTACGTGGGGGACGTGCCGGCACATGCCGGACCGCGGGGGATTCCGCGGCCCCGCCGCCGCCGCCGCCCCCTTTCCGGCGCGGGAGGGAGCGGCCGCCGCGCCCCCCCGCCCGGGCCCGGACGCCGCCGCCCCGCGCTGCAGAGACGGGCGGCAGCCAATGGGCGCCGAGGAGGTGGGCCGGCTGGCGGCTGTCACCCGGCCGGGGACGGGAGCGCGGAGCCGGGGCGCGCGCGAGCCACCGCCTCCCGGGCCTTGGGGGTGGAGCCGTGGCTGGAGGAGGAGGAGGAGGAGCCGCAGAGCAGCCGCCCGAGGACCACGGCTCGCCCGGGCTGCGGAGCTCCGACGCCGGCCCCACGCCCGCCGCCTCGCGTCCGAGACCGTCAGCATGATCGCCGCGCAGCTCCTGGCCTATTACTTCACCGAGCTGAAGGATGACCAAGTCAAAAAGGTGCGCCCCCGCCCGCGCCGCCGCCCGGCGCTCTGCCCGCAGCGTTGCATTCCGGCATCCGCTCGCCGCCGCCTCCATCCTCCCGCGCCCAGCCTCCTCCAGGCCGGCACCGCTCGGACGGCAGGGCGGAGGGGAGGGGGGAAGCCTTCGCTCTTCGATTCTGCCCGGGATTTTGTGTGTGTTGGGGGGACGACCCCCGAGACGGGGCTGCTTGCTGCAGTGTCCTTGAGCTGGGCTGTGGATGTCAGATGGGCCCCCGGGCCACGCGGGGAGGCGCCTGAGCTGGGAGGGGGGGGGGGGACCGGTGGGTCGGTCCTCAAGGCCTCCTCGGAAGGTTCTGAGCGCCGTGGGCGGAGGAGTGATTACAGGGATGGTGGGGAGCTGAGCGCGCAGCAGGCGGGGGTGCCGGCTGGAGGCCGGGCATCCCATAGTCGGGGGTCCTCGCGGAGGACCCCAGGTGCCCGGAGAGGCTCTCACCCCTGTTCTGCCAGCTGTTGCGGCTGCTCCTCAGTCTGGGGACTGGGTGACCCACCCGGCTTCCCGGAACGGGGAGGGGTGCGGAGGCCACCGGAAACTTTGCTCATAGGCCTCAGGTCGGGAGCGGCATGTCTAAATGGAATTTTTTATTTCTCTACGTGACTGCTCTCTTAAACTGTAATTTCCAGCCAGGCCAGGGAGCTTAAATAAGAGACTGGTCTTTTGAGTCAGATAGAGGCCTTGACATGTATGCCTGCGACATGTGTGTACTCGCACTGGGACGCGTCTCCCTACCCTGAAGGGTTGCTGCCTTTGACATCCGTCTCGCAGAAAATACTGTCCACTGGCAGGTCTTAAAGGTGTATCTCTCCCCTAATGCCAGCCTTGCCACCGTGTTTTTAAGGAACAGCCTAGGCTGTGGGGAAAAGCAACCGTTTTATCAGTCGGAGGCCTGGCAGAGGCTCCTGAACCCCCCACACCCAGCATGGGTGACAGGACTGCTGGAGTAAGCTGGGATGCACAAACAAAGTGAGCCTGACTGTGGCGATCAGACTAGGGAAGTACCTACAGGTGAGAGGCGGGAGCCTAAAGCTTTGGAGTCACTCAGTTCTCTCCCCATCTATGTAGGACAGCCCTCTCTGGCCCTATAGGAAGTAGGCCTGCTGCGGGCCATGACCTCATCAAGGTCACCTGGTGAGTTAAGAGGCAGTGCCAGGGCGGGTCTCTCCCTCCCTCCACGGGGAACTTGGACCTCCTGGAAGTTAGCTGAGGGGGAGGTGCTGAGACCAAGGCCCTGGGGATGCTGCTTGGATCCTGGGTCCTGTGCTGCGTGGGGACCAAAGCAGGGCAGTTAGGAGACAGGCCTGGAAATCTGCCACCATCCCTCACAGCTAGAAGCAACAGTGACTCTGAGTTGACTGGCTGTGGGACTCCTGCTCCCTGCGGGGCAGTGCGGTGGAGCTTCCCCTGGCCACGGAGCTCAGGGAGCTGTGTCTGCCGCCATGTATCGTTCAGGCTGTCTCCAGGGGTGTTGTGTGCCGCTGACATTCTTCCCATTTCCAGTGGGGAAATGTACCGTGCAGATGAGTTAACGGTCCTTCCCCTGCACGTGGCATACACTGTAGTTCCAGACAGCAGACCAGTGGAGTGGGGGACCCAGAAGACTCTTCTAAGCTTCCACCATCCATACCCGTATCACCTGTGTGGCCTTCGGGGCCTACGCTGGGTTGAGGTTTGGACTGTACTCAGTAAGCATTGTTTCCTCAGGCACTCGGTGTTGACTGTGGCCTCCCTCGAATTCCATCATTCCATTGATCAGGCTCCTGGAGGCATCTGGGTGTGTGACTTCTGAATGTATTGGTCCTCCTCAAATCCCTTCTGCTCTGAGATTGGGATCCTGGCCTTCCCTCCCCACCCCTTCCTGGCCTCAGAACAGTGCTGGAGGAGGGTCTTGAGGCCAAAGCTTACATCATATGGTATTATTGGCCAAGGACAGTTTTAGGAACGAGATGGCTTTCTTGCACCCCAACGGAGACCATCTTAAACTGCTTTCTATAGGGTGTGTGTGTGTGTGTGTGTGTGTGCGCGCGTGTGTGCGTGCGCGTGCGTGCGCCTGCCAGAGGGATCACCTTTGTCTGCATGATGGGCTATGTGGCATTGCCCTCCATGGGTGTGGTCCCCAGGAAGCTTCCAGGGCCTCCTAAGAGCCTAGTGGACACTCTTAACAATGGCCTAGTCGGCTTTCCCCACCTCCACCCGTACAGAGCCTTGGGGACTGCATCTTCTCTCCTGGGCCTCCAGACTTGGTAGAGGGCAGCCCTTCCTACCCACCACTTACTGTGAAAAGGCTGGGTGGGGCTGTAGGACTCCAAACCCTGCTCTTCTTGCCTAAATCAGGCTCTACCTGCGACCCAGTGGGGACCCAATAGGGACCCAGCAAGGCTAGCCCCCGCTTGCCTATCCTGCCAGCGTGGGTAGCCATGATGATTCAGCCCTTCAGCCCTAGGCAGCCTCTTGTGCTCTAAAGACAGCCCCGGCCTCTCCCACTAGCATTCATTCATTTTCTTGCCTTCTGGCCTGGGGGTAGGAGGAAGGAAGACGGGGAGGTGTCAGGGAAGGTTTTTCCGGGATTGCTCAGGATACAGACGTGATCATGAAAAGAGTTCTCATTTCTCTCTCCATTGCCGGTGAGACATGTCACTAATTCAATCTTGTAAATATATCTGGGGTTGAAACAGGCCAAGGGCCTGGCTGCCTTGTGTGGAGCCCCATTTACCAGAGTGCATTTGCGTGCTGTTGGTTAATGGGGTGCTGGGAAAAGCGTGTCTTGGTGTTAGACTGAAATAAGTACAAGACATAGTTTCCTTTTACTCGCCTGGTGCTTTTAGCAGGAAAAGGAAGGCACGTGTGTGCTTGTGAAAGATTCCATTCATCAGAATCCCAGACATCTGCTAGTTCTGTAGCTAGAGGCTGGGTCCTTTGACCTCCAAGTAACTTTTAACAGGCCAGTCCTCTTGTCGGCTTCTTCCACTTGGCTTCGCCATGAAGAGCCTGGAGGAGGGAGATGGTGCGCATAGCGCTTTGTTTGGGAGAGGAGGAGGAGTCCAGCACGGTGAGAACTGGCCTCTTAAGGACTAGCTTCCCGGGGTGGCCAACTGGCCCAGTGGGTAAACCATGCTTCGCTCCATCTCAGGGTTGGGAGTTCGAGCCCCATGTTGTGTGTGAAGATTGCTTAGAAATGAAATCTTGGGGCGCCTGGGTGGCTCAGTCATTAAGTGTCTGCTCTTGGTTCCAGTCATGATCCCAGGGTTCTGGGATCGAGCCCCACATCGGGCTCCCTGCTTGGCAGGAAACCTGCTTCTCTCTCTCCCTTTCCCACTCCCCCTGCTTGTGTTCCCTCTCTTGCTGTGTCTCTCTCCGTGTCAAATAAATAAATAAGTATATAAAATCTAAAAAAAAAGAATAAAAACTAAAATCTTAAAAAAAAAAAAAAAAGTAAGTACTAAGCTTTCTTTCCTTCAAGTTTGTAAGAATGGCAACCAGTGGGTTCTCACTGAGTGGGATCCCCGTGACCCTGAGTAATCCCCATCAGCAGGTGAACAAACAGGTGTGATTTGTCCAAGAGCTGAACTCAGGAGTGCTTGCCCCAGGAAGGTGGGGGAGACTATGTTTGGCAGTTAAAGAGCTACCCATGGTTTATTTTCTCCCAGCCCATGTATTCCAGCTGCAACACCAAGCATTAATAAAATGCCCTTTTCTTATTGCCCAGAGGTGAGGGAGAGGAGAGATAGAAAGTTACGAAAAATACCTCAGATACCTTTTGATCTGCTGTTGTTACACAGATGTCCGGTTAGAGCCTCACTCCTTGGGTGATTCTTTATTTCATTATCCTTGTCCCTGCTACCGGGGATGTTCTCAGAGCTCCCCCTCCCCCCACCTTGAGAAGCCCCAACGCTTCGTTTGGTTTGATAATTTGGGACTGTCGTGAGGGAATAAACTGGGAAACCGGGTGGGTACGAGGGACTTTCACATCTGGCCGTGCTGCACTGTCCTCCCACACTCCTGCTGTTTTCTGGAAATGGCATGGGCAGCCTTATCCAGAAGAGACAGATTTGGTACTGTCTCTCCACCCATGCCTGCAGTCAGGGACTCCTGCGGGATGGAATTAGCCCCCAGAGTCGGCTCTGAGCGTGCCTGAGGGCGCCCCTGCCCCGGCCGACAAAGAGGCAGCCAGGCAGCTTCGAGGCCGGGAGGCAGCTGTGGCCAGGCTTCGGGCACCTGTTTGTTGATTTGTGGACCTTTAGAATCAAGTCCGCTCATGGCGACTCAGTAGTTTCTTTGGAAACGGTTGAGTCCTTTCTCATGTGCGGAGGGCTGTGCTAGGCTGGGGTGACGGGTATAAACTCGGTGTGAAATGCTCCCTACTCCCCTGGAGCATCACTAATGATTTGCTGTCTTGGAAGAAGTGCAGAGCACAGAAGGCTGTGAGAGCATAGGGCCAGTGGTCGGATCATGGGTGGGAACGTGCTAACTTAGGAGGGGCTTAAAGCCAGGCCCTAGGTGGGCAAATGGGTCTTAGACTTAAAACTTGGTGAGGGAGAGTCAGATGGATAGATCTCAAAATGTAGTTTTGCTTTCTCCTGAATGGCTTGTTATCGCTGAGCATCCCGGAACAGTTATGGCTGTCTTAGCAGGTATCGTGTGTGTGTGTGTGTGTGTGTGTGTCCCCACCTGTCGAACCATACACACGCGTATATTAACAAGCTTGTGTGTATGTATGCTTTCAAAAACCTCCGGTGAGGTTGTGAGGACAGGAAGTAGTAGTAGTATTCCTGAGTGTCCCAGAGCAGTGCACCCCCTTGCAATGCCTCCCTGGGCATCCCCCCCCACCATCACCCCCGTCTGCCCTTTATGCTGCAGACGAAAATCAGGAATTTTATTCCTCATTTAGAAACAGGCACTGGAGGTCCCATGGAGAGAGACATGACTTTCTCAAGGTCTTAAGACAATCTGGAATGGGCTCCAGTAGGCTCTTCTTACACCCTCTGCTTCTTCCCTCTAGGAGAAAAATCCATCCTTCTTGATTTTACTGATTTAACGTGGAATCTGTATTTTAATTCTCTCCCCCACAAGTCAATATGTAGGAGACACATTTTATTATGAAATATTCGAGGTGCATAAAAATGAGATTTGAGATCAGCATAACAAACACCTGTGTACCTACCACTCAGCCTGAGAAGTTACAGACATGGTTACAATTACATTAGAGACAGACTGAAAGCTCGGCTTTCCTGTCTTCTGTCCCATTCTGTGTCTCCCTCCAGAGAGCGCCGCAGTCCTGATGTAGATGTTTATTATTTCCGTGCATGTTTTTATGCCTTTATTACAGAGCATGTGTCTATAAGCAGTGTATAGTTTATAGTTACTTTATGTAGTTATAAGCTTTTGTAAATGATGTATCCTTTTGCAACTTGCCTTTTCTGCCTCAGCAGTCTGTCCTCAGGATTGCGCCACATCGATGCACACACCTGTGTTTCATCAATTTGGACTGCTGCATGCTCTCACTTTGTGCAAAACACCCCAGTTTAGGATTTATCTATTCTTTTGATGGGAATTTGGGTTTCTGATGTTTGAACTTAGAAACAGTGCCACTGTGATTCTCCTCACGCACGTCTCTAGAACACATGCGCGTTGCTCTGGGCGCGGGGCTGTCGATCTGGGCTGGAAGGGCTGGGTCGAAGAGTGTGTACATCTTCCCATTTTCCAGGTTTTGTCAAATTGCCATCCCCGGGGGTCCTGCCACTTCATACCCCCACCAGAAGTTTGTACAGGTTCCTGTCATCCCACACCAACCCTCGGGACAGTCAAACCTGTAACGTGTTTTAGTAGATAATTTTTTAAAAAAGATATTATGTATTTATTTGACAGAGAGAAAGAGAGCATAAGCACAGGGAGCAGCAGGCAGAAGGAAAGGGAGAAGCAGGCTCCCCGCTGAGCAGGGGGCCTGATGGGGGACTTGATCCTAGGACCCTGGGATCATGACCTGAGCTGAGGGCAGCCACTCAATGGACTGAGCCATCCAGGAGTCCCAAGTAGATAATTTTTAAAGAGTCTCTTTCTTCCCATTTGTTTCCATTCACATCACACACTTGACCTTAGTTTAAAATTAGCCATTTCCTCGTTTACTGCATGGAGCCGAGCCCTGGTGAGGTTGACAGGTCTGTGAGTGGCGCCAGCCCACTGACGGCTGCTGGGACCCGGGTGCACTCCGAGAAGGGGGAGTAGGTGCAGGGAAAGGCGGGGAGGGCTCTCTGAGCCCCCCTCCGCCCCCCGTGCTCCAGTGTGGGAATCCGTTGCACTTTTCCGGGAATTAAAGCATGCACGTGGGCTTTTGCCCACACAACCTCTCCCTTCCTGGGTGGAGCCAAGCCAGGCCTGGCTGTCTTATCAGCTGTCCAAATGTGGCTGGCCCTGTTAGAGGACGCTTAGGCCTGCAGCCTCTCTGACTATCGTCCCTAAAAGGAGAGGGTGGCCGTGCCCCACAGCAGGATGACTGAACCGCGAAGTGGGCAGCCCAGCCGTCTACAAACCGCGGTCCCTGCTTCTGGGCTGAAAGTGTTGGATCACGTTCATCTGATTCCAGGCTTGGTTACAGGCCACAGACGCTGACACTGGGAGGGGACCTTGGAGGGACACTGAATGCCGACTAGGGGCCTGTCTTTCCTCACACAGGTCTTATTTCATCATCAGGATTTCATCATGGAACGCCCGTCGCGTTCACTGCCGGGTACTGTGCAGAAAACATCACATCCCCACATCGCCCCTGTGCAGGGGTGCTGTTAGGATCTCCACTTTTGGATAAAGACCCTGAGGCTCAGCTAGGAAACAGCAGAAGAGCCAGCATTCAGACCCATCGAATGTGATGGCAGAGCCCCCATTATTTTTTTAGTTGAGGTATTAATACTCAGTGTAAAACTCACGATTTTAAAGTGTACCGAGTGACTTCAAGTACAGTCACGAGATTGTGCAGCCCTGACCGCGATCTGATTCCAGAACGTTTTCATCACTCCCAAAAGAAACCCCGTACCCATTAAGCAGACGGTCCCCATCCCACCCTCCTCCCAGCCCCTGGTGTCTATTAATCTATTTTCTATAAAAACGGATTTACCTCTTCCAGAGAGTTCACATAAATGGAATCCTGCAGTATGTAGCCTTTGTGTGTCTGGTCTGTCACTGAGGATTGTGTTTTCAGGGTTTGTCCGTGCCGTAGCATCGATCGGTCCTTTGCAGCTGAATAAAATGTAGTTGTATCCAGATTCCACAGTGTGTTTATATATTTGTCAGTTGATGGACATTGGGTTATTCCCACTTCGGAATAATGTTGCTGTGAACGTTTGTGTGCGTGTTTTTCCTGTGTGGACTTTTATTCCTCTTGGGCGTATGTGTAGGACTGGCGTTGCTGGGGGAACCCTTGTCTTTATCCACCTGGAGAAGGGCACTTCCTCCATTTAGAAGAGAGGAAACAGAGACCCCCCCCCCACCCCAGGGGGTGAAGTGACTTGCCAAAGACCACACAGTTCCTTAGTGATAGGGACAGGAACACTCCCTGGTCCCCGAACTCAGAAACCCATGTTCTTCCCACCATACTGCACCCAACCCTCCCTTTTCGTTGTTTAGGGAAACAGCCAGGGAGCTTGAAAGTTGAGGCAGAGCTGGGCACGGGACCTCCCCCCAGCCCGCAGGTTCCCCAGGCCTCTTTCTGTCCTTCCCCATCCTCCCCAACATGGGCACCTTGGCTTTGCTTGCCTCCTCCCCCCGTGCCCCTCTTCTCTTGCTCAGTGTTGACTGAACTCCCTCCCCTTGGGAAGGAAATTGGCCCAATAAAGTCATTTACAGTGAAATGTTAGAAATGTCCCATGTTTCAAATTTCCCCCTGTACCCTGTCTTCCTCCCCCATCCTTGTTTGCATTTAAAAGAGGGCCCCCACCAAGGGCCATGCCTAACCTTCCAGAAGAACCCGTAATGCAAGAACCCGTAATGCTTTTATAATGCACAGTCCTGCAGATTGTTGGCACCTGCAGCTTCTGCCCAGCCGCACTTTGAGCAGCTTGTTTCCTTGATTGGGGTTTGCCTTCAGCCCTGTTATTCGATCTGCCCTCGTTTCTCTGGTGTCTCCCGGTGCCTTCTCTGATGTCTCTCTGGGTGGGTGGGACCAGTGGAGCAGGAGACCCAGGCCACTGTCGTAAAGGCACCACCTCACCTTTGCAGGGATCTTTTCTGTTTGCGACATACTCTAACGGGCTTGGTTTAGTCGAGTCCTTCCAGGCAGCTTGGATGTAGGCATTTCTTCCTGCCTTTTACACATGCGGCCGATGAACCTCAGGAAGTGAAATTGACCTGATCTGTGTGGCGGCAAAGCAGTAGGACGAGCTCGGGGATTGCAGGCCCGTCTGTCTGACACTGGTGGGCAGATCTGGCTGCACCTGCGGAACCCGGACCGCGGTCCCAGGCTGCATACGTGGCCACAGCCGGCATTAGAAACCATCACCCAGGCCTCCCAAAATGGGGGTGCTGAGCTGTGCTGTCCAGAACAGTAGCCGCTGGCCACACGTGACTACTGGGCACTTGAAATGTGGTGAGTCTGATTAGAGTCTGCTAGTAGGTGTCAGGTATGCACAGGATTTCAAAGACTTTGTATGACAAGAAGATACATAAAGTATCTCATTAGCAATTTAAAAAGCATAATAATATTTTGGCTATATTGGGTTAAGTACAATGTTATTAAAATTAATTTCACCTTTTTAAAAAAAACACGTGGCCACTAGAAAGTTTAAAATTACATATGTGGCTTTCATTATATTTCTGTTGGACAGAACTCTGCTGGACAGTGCATTTTATGGCTGAAGTTTGGGCAGAGGCACTCTGGCATTCAAAGTGGTGGGTTCGTAGGGATCCTTGGGCCTCAGTGTCCGCATCCAGAAGTCTGGGAGGCTAGAATCCATTCTATCTAACAGATTCTTCTAGCTTGAGCAGTATGGTGTTGGCCGGCGAGCTGTCTGGGCCTCAGTTTCGTTATTTGTCAGATGGGATGAATGATTCCTGCCTTGCCCTCTGCCCGTTTATCCAGCTAGAGAAGGGATGTGGAACCGCTTGGAGAGCACATGGAGCTGTAGGAATGCTGGGACACACCTGTTGGCACCCGAGAGGCACTTCGGTGGGGGGGAAAGTCATCTCTGGAGAGGAGGAAGAGTAATCCGGTGCCTGGAGCTCCTGCAGCCCTTATGAGGGCCAGCGGGCAGTTTTCTTTGTTGCTGTTCTGCTGGTGGAAGTGACTTGCCCCCAGTGATGGGGTGGGGCGGGGTAGCTGGAGGAGGCCTGAGGGCTTTGGGGTTCCAGCCCAGTCTACTCATACTACTGCGCCGTTTGCACCCCGGGGCATTAGGGTCTGGTTGTCTCAAAGTGAAAGCAGAACTGCCCTTTGGAGCCTCTCTTCTCTCTTGTCTGGAGGTGCCTGGGACTTTGGGAAGGGTGAGTCTGGAGGCTGGCTCCAGCCCAAGCCATGGACTCAGGCAGGCTGGGAATTAAGCCTGTTGTTCTTGCCCTGCCACATTCCAGGGCGGCTCTGTTCCTCTTGAGGCCTGTGGGTACCTCCTTTATTTTTAGCTAGTTCATTGTGACAGCTTTGTTCTCATCCTGGGCCGTAGCTTGGTCTCTCTCGCCAAGGAGAAAGTGTCTACTGTTGGGTATTAGTGGGTACTAAGGTCGTCAGGAGGCCCTTGGGCATGACCTCAAGGCCTTACACGGTTCTCCTAGCAAGAGGATTCTGGTCAGTCAGGGGAGGAGCGTCGAGTTTGGAGGCTCGAGCTGGAGTCACACCAGTTACTGGGTACATGGGGCTCCTCCCTTGATTTCGTGGCCCCAGCTTTTTCCTGTGTAAGATAGGGTCCCTACGCAAACGCCCCCCCCCCAACAGTTGTGCTGTTTGATGCACCCAGCACGGGCCCTGTCCCTGCTTAACATCTCCCTTCCCCAGACCTCAGTTTCTCATCGGGAACAGGGATCCCATTTTCCTCCTGGTTTGTTGTGAGTACACAGAAGTGTGTATGACTAATCTGTGGTGCCCAGCCCATGCTTGTTGAAAGGGAACTAGCAGTTCAGGAGCATAAATAAGATGGTCGGTAAGGGTGTAGAGCCCTGTCCTGTCCCTGGGCTGCCTGAGGGGATGAGCCTCCATAACGAGCCTGGGGAGAGGGAACCTCGCCTTGCTGGGTTTTAACATGCCGAGAGGTCCTGTTTGCTCTGGCGGGGTTCGCGCTCCAGTCTTGCGCTCGGGAGCCTCTAAAGTGGAATTTATTTTCCCAAACACATTTCCTCTGGAGGCTCTCAGGTATTAGCAGTCTCCGGCAGGCCTGGAGAGCGGAGTGAGAATCTCGGTTACCCGCAGGGCTCTGTGTCCTTCTGGGCCTCAGCCTTGAGACACAGATTGGGGGGCGGGGGGGGGCGGTTAGAGAACCAGAGAATGCCCAGAAGACTCTGTCCCTCCTGGAGAGGCTGTTGGCCTCACGCAGGTCCCCAGGAGGCTGAAGTGAGGGGCTGTTCTGGGAGAAGGGCTGGGCCATTCAGGGAAGAGGAGTCTCCGTCCTTATCTGAGCCAGCAAACCCTTCTGAAACCTCCCCGGCTAGGCGTCACCGGAGGCCTTCCCGCCCTGCGCCCAGCGGAGCAGGTGCCCAGCCCAGTGGCAAAGACACCCAGAGGGCTTTGTAGAGGACACAGAGGGCCTGGAAGGCATGGCCCCTGTCCCCTGGGCCCCTACAGACTAGCAGGAGGCACAGATAATCTGTTTGTTGCTGCAGCTCCTGGGAAAGGCTCTCATGCTGCCATGTGTCCCCCGGAGCACATTCATACCTACAGAGTGACCACTGAGGGCGGAGGGGATGTGGAGGAGAGCAGCAGCCGGTGTTGGGCGGGGCCGGTCATGGCATGCCGCTCCGAGGAGGTGAGTATGGAGGTGGACTTTGGGAGAAAGGAGGAGTGAGGCATGGAGAGGGCCTTTGCAGACTGAACCAGCAGAGCGGATGGTGGTCTGTGAGGAAGGGCCTCTGGGGGTGAAGAACCACTGTAGGACCCCAGGCTGCCTGAGGGAAGGCAGGCTGCTGCTGGGGTGATGAGTCCTCTGGGGGACTCCGCAGGGCAAGAACGTCTCTTCTTGTGGCCACGAGGAGCTGAGCAGGAGCTGCCTGCCCAGTTGCCAAGACCAGGACAGAAACACAGGTTCCCTAGGCTGCCATCCATAGCTTGAGGTGGGGCTGGGCACTGAGGAGCCTGGGCATGTGGGAGGAGGGGCTAGGATCTTGCTGAGGGGCAGAAGGTGGGGGGTGGGTGGGTGGGGGGCGCTGTTAGGCTCAAACACACCCTACCTGGCCTGCATCCTCCTTGGCCTGAGCAAGAAAGCTTACAGAGGAAGCAGCACAGGAGCGGGACAGGGAACTTGGTGCCTACCCCAGTTCTCTTGCTGGCCAGTGGTCATCTTGGCCGTTTGAGGAACCTCCTGGGCCTCTGATTTTTCCTTGGGGCATTGAAAGCGATGGCACCTGCCCTGAGTTTTTCGACAGGGTAGTTTGAGGACCACTATGAAAGTGGCGGGCACAGTAGAGAGGCCTTTATAAAACTGAAGCCATGTGAACGCACCCACCCACATTACACATGACAAAACTGAGGTGCCTACAGGATAGCAAAGCCAGAGGCAGACACGGGTGTCCACGTTACCCTGTCCATGCCTCATCACTGAGCCAGGCAGGGTCCTGAGGAAATCCAAGGGTGGCTCTTAGTGCGAGTCTTAAAGGCAGGTTCTGGAGGAATAGGAAGGTGGGCTTAAGCTTTGAAGGAACAAGTGTTTATAATTCCATCCCCCCCCCCCACACCCAGGTATGATTCCTTTTTGGAAAATGAAAAAGGAAAAATGAAATAAAAAAGGCAAGGTCTGTATGTATGAGTGTTTAGGTAGAAAAACCGTCTTAGTCCATAAAACTCTTAGCTCTTCTCTGGGAAGACTAGGAGAAGAACTTATACTTTTTACTTTAATGCATTTTTGTGTTGTGTGAATTTTTTAAATAATAAGTGTATAATGCTTGTTGTGACCATAACTTAACTGATAGTTTTAAAAAAAAAAACAACTAATAAAACAGTACAGTGTTTCAGAGGAATTTTACCAGTCTTTAATTTGAGTGGTTTTGGGCATATGGCCACGCTACCTTCAGTGGTCTTTTCTGTAGAATGGGGCAGTAATATTTGGTAATCAGTGCATTTCTCCTAGGTATCTAGATGAAAGGAATTAAGGACCCATGACTGTTGGTAAGCCAGGACATGGAGGGAGATGACCTCCCTTTTGGTCCTTTAGATGGGAGGGTGGGAAATGTTATTTGATGTTTACCTTGTTCTTGGCACATTCTTAAAATTCTCCCAGTAGCTTCCTGAGGTGAAGGCATTATTATCCCCTTTCATGGAGGAAGGCAAGACTCAGCCAGGTTAAGTAACTTGTCCAAAGTCACACAACTACTGAATGGCAGATCCGAGGTTCAAATCTCGTGCTCTTCCACCCCGTTCCATGTTCTTTTCAAGGTGTATGGCGAAGCCCAACACGAGGGCCTAGAAGACTTGAACTCTAGACCCTGCTGTTGCTTCCAGACCATGAGAGCTAGTGTGAGTCATGGGTCTGTGTTTCCTCGACTCTGAAATGGGGATGAGGCTGTCCTTCCTGCCTCTGTCCCCAGGTCATGGTGGTGGAAGCTAATGTTACTCGTGCCTACCTCATGCCATGGCGTCCATGAGCTCCTGTCATCTCTTTTTGCAACATCCACACGGGACAACGTGTGTGACAGTCCTGTGTAAAAAGGGCAAAGCCCTCAGCAGATTCAAACTATTATCCAAGTGATACTCATCACCCGGCCCGTTCTCTCCTGAGTCAACCTCGCTAAGAAAGAGAAGTGAATCTGATGTTGAAATCTCTGTCCTGACCTGAGGCAAGAGTTTTCTTAACCCTGCACTGCCCGCCCCGCACTGTGGAGCATCTCCCATGGAAAGTTCACTCGGGAGGCGGGTGCCAGACACCTGCAGTTGCCCCAGCTGCCCTGCCTTGTTCTTGGTCCTCAGGGGAGAGCAGAGGACGGAAGGAGTGAAAAATGTCCCCAGCCATGTCCCCATCCACAGAGGGGGTCAAAATGCCCAGGTCACCAGGGGTGACTCTGCCTCCTGGCCACAAGGGCGTGTTCCCTCGGGCCTGTCCTGTCTTGAATTGGTATTTTGTGCATGTTCTGTTGGGAGCAAGAGGTGGGGCCAAGGTCAGATGCAGAGATGTGTGAGTGCAGCCCGGTGTGGGGCCCCTGGGTTCTCTCATTAGCCAGACAGCTCTGAGCAGAGAAGCTTGGTAGGGGGCCGTGCTCTCTCTTCCCATATCTCCTCCTGTCTCTGCCATGGTCCAGCTTCCCGAGCAGCTAGGAGCTTCCAGGCCTCCTTGGTCCACAAGAGGGACCATCCAGGACAAGGATTTGCACAGTATTAGGGCCCCTTCCCTTCAGTGGATGGTGAAAGGTGCCTGGAGCCGTGACTAGGGTCTTTCTCAGTCTCGGGCAAGAGTCTGTGGGACCCGGGCAAGAGCCGGGCGATGTCCAGGAGTCTGGCATCTCCCCATTTCCTTCATAGTCCGACCAGAGTCCTGCATGCATGTGTCAGACACCACGGGCGAGAGGGAGCACTCTGGGACCCCCAGGGTTCCTGTCACTGCTTCGTGGGAGCCTCTGGCCTATGACAGACCATCCAAACACTGAGGCTGGCGGCTTGCAGCCTCTGGAGGTGCTATGCCATGGCCTCCTGTCGCCAAAACATAGAGGGGAGAGGGTTGGAGGCATAGGAGGGGGTTTTTGAGCATTGGCGTGTGGCCAGAGCCACCGAGCAGCAGTGGTGTGTGCACATGGCCGAAGGGGGAGGGATGCGGGGAGGAGGGGCCCGATCTGGAGATGCCGTGGAGCGGGAATAGAGACAGAGAAGTTGGAAAGACCACAGACTCTGGCCAAGCACCTGAAGACCAGAAGTTGGCCTTTCTCAGGTCTGCCTCCCTCTGCTGTCCTCTGCTCCTGGGCTCCTGGCCCCACCCAAGGATTGGCCGCTCTCTTGCTGCATTTCTTGTGGGGCACAGCCCCAGCGAGACCCAGAGCACGTGGACAGGCGGGATTGGCCTGACACCTGTCCTCCTTCCTGCCACCCATGACCCAGTCGTCCTTCCCAGGTGGATGGGGCAGTGTAGCCTGCTGCTAGGCAGGGCCAGTCTGAACAAAGGGAGTGAGGCCTCTGGTTCAGTGAGGCGCTGGGCACTCTGGGTCCCTGGGGACTGTTCCACAAGTGTCTCCTGATGTGGGCTTTGCTCCAGTGTCTCCTGCGCTGCTTAAAGGGGCCTGGTCTATGTGCCGTGGACCCGCTGAGGCCTGCACTGGGCACTGCTTGGCTCTCCAGCCCACCCCCCGCCCAGCATCTGTGCTGGTTCAGAGGCCCCTCCTGAGCTCCCGAGGACCAGCGGAAAGGGCTCCCCTTGCTTACTCTCATTCACATGACGTCCAGGAGGCCTCAGGCCCAGTTCCCACTCTGCCCCAACTTAAACCTTCTTTTTGGATCCTGTTTCCACATCTCTCCAGAGAGGGATTGTCCCACATAATGATTCATGAGCTTGAACCAGAGGAGGAAAGCCTCCTTTCCATAGATGCTCAGGGGCTGGCTTGTCTTCTGTGTCCCCGGCCTGCTTCCTCCTTTGAGCTTCTAGGCTCTTTTTGGGTCTCGGATCTGTGTCCCTGTACTAACCTGCACTTTGAGTCAGGGGGAAGGATGGCTGTGGAGCTGCAGGGAGCCTTGGCTTTTCTAGATGCTTCTTCCTGTCCAGCTAGAAAACCTCAGCAGCTTTACTTGGGCTTGGCTTCCACAGAATAGGGGAACTGGTCTTCTCTGAGGGATGGGAACGACTATAGGGAGCAAAGTCAGACTTGCAGGTATGAGACTTCAGTCTCCTGATGTGTCTTTGAACTAATCACTTTGCTTTGTGGAGCCTCAGTTTCTGCATCTGTAAAATGGGGCAAGAATTTGTCCCTGGTGGGGCTGTTTTGAAGGTTAAAGGACTTACTGGATATGAAAGTGCTCGATCTGCTGTGAGCCATAGGATAAATATAGAGTAGTAATTTAGCACTTAGTATCAATTAATTCCTCTTTTGTAGCAGGCATCCGGGTGAGTTCCTTTCCCTAGGGAACTCCCATGTTTTATCAGAGGAGATAGACCCATCCATAAATGCGGCATGGAGGGTGGGGAATGTGATCGGGGAAGCATGCCCCAAATGCGGGAGTAACAACGTGACGATTATCAATTAGTACCGGGTCTTGCCTCTGCTCACCCGTTCTCTCCCCAGCAGCCGGCTCGATCTTGTGGAAACACAGATCTCATTGTTGAATACTCCTGAAAGTCATCCCAAGGCCCACTGTACTTGGGATCAAGTCTAAATTTGTTAACGTGCATTACAGGATCCTACACAATTTAGCTGCTCTCGGTCTTTTTAATTGCCTCACTTTTTACACTGTGCTCAATTCATATTGGATTTCTTTCTGTTCCTTGCACAAACTACCCCTCCCCCCCACCTCACCATCGGCCTTCACACATGCTCTTGACTGTGCCTGGATACACGCTCTGACATCACGCCCCCGGGAAGCCTTCTCAGTAGACTCCCTCTCCTGGCACTGCTCACACCCTTGTTTCGTGACTGCCTCCCCCCTGCCAGACGGTGGGCACCATGGCAGCAAGTTCTGCTCGTCTGGTGCCAGCCTTGGGGGTAGAATAGAGCGGAGTGTGTCTTCTCCTGGGGCCGTGATTCTGGCAATTTCTACTTGAGCTCTTGGTGGTTTCTGATTGCTCTTCTCTGTAGGGCTTTATTACAGGGGGTAATGGGAAAGGTGGTTGTGGAAGGAGAGCTTGGGGGTGGGGCAGGCTTTTCTCTGGCCACAGAGGACACTGGGGGACTCCTGCCAATGGGCTGATGGTTTGTGAGACAGGAGACAGGCAGGACTTGGGGGAGCACAAGGCATGGAGGCCAGAGTGAGAAGAAAGGTGCCCCAGCTCAAAATATGCAGAAAAGACCTAGGGCTGGGGACTCTGTGTCCTTGAGTCAGGACATTTCCAGCCACCCTGCAAAGTGAGCCTGAGATTTGCATTCTCAGAAGCAAATAAGCATCAAGGTCTTTGCAACCTCATTGGGTCATAAATCTCTCTCTCCATCCACCGGGAGCCTTCCGTGTGCAAGACTGCGTGCAGGGCACTGGGTGGGGGAGGGGGGGGTCAAGGTGAACGGAGCAATTGCTGGAATAGGGGACTGGGGCAGAAAGCTGTGATCCAGGCTCTCCCATGCAGAGAGATCAGTGCTGAATGAGGGATCCTCTCCAGCCTGAGGAGCTCCGACACCCGCAGGAGAAGGAGAGGTTTGATCTGAACCTGGAAGGGGAGGGGAGATCTGGAGAACTGGGAGGAGAAGGAAGAGCTTTACGGTGCAAAAGCCTGGGGACCCACCGGAATAGTCGAGGTGTTTGGGCCTGAGTTCAGAGAGCTCGAAGCCACACCTGGAGAGGGTTGGCGCCTTGGACGTGGAAGACATGCAAGGCTTTGAGCAAGGGAAAGAATGAGCGGGGTTGACTTTACCAAGGAGACCATGGCAGTGGGGTACCAGATGGGATGGAAGGGGGTGAGGTTGAAGATGGAAAACCATTCCGGTGAGTGACTGAGGAGCCTCAGGAAAGAGGAATGAGAAGTCCAGGCACGTGGCTGTTGGGGCTTCCTGAGCCGAAGAGAAGCAAAAAGAATGAGTGGAGAGACAAGAGGACTTAGAGCCCGGGTACACAGGAGGTGCCCAATAAATACTTTCGGAGAGAGTAAATGGGAACACACTATGAATGAAGATTAGCCAGCGACAGTCCGAGGGGTCTGGCAGTTAGAAGCCTTGGAACCCCGAGGAGAATGGGGAGCCCAGGGGAGCAGCAGATTGGGTCAGTACTTGGGATGACGAGAGTGTGGGCATGTCAGCCCCGGCCCCTGTGTCGGGGATCCTGGGGGCTGTCCCCATACCTTCTGGGGATGGTGGGGTTCAGGTCTGCCTGCTCTTGGGCCTGCCACTCCATGTTCTGAAGGATTCCAGCCTTTTGGCCACTATTTCTGCCTACCAAGAAATCGTGCCCAAGGAATCCCCCCAGCACCACTGTCTCACGTTAACACCGATGGCTCAAGTTTCTTAAGCACTTCATGTGTTCTAACTGCTTCTCGGTCTCAACTGATCTTAAAACTCCCAACTCTATGAGTTAGGTCCTGTTTATCCAGTCTGTTTCCCAGTTAAGGAAGCTGAAATTCACATAGCTGTGAAGTGATGGTGCGGGGAGTGGAAGCCCACGTGGCCAGCTCTGGCACCCTCGTTCTTAGCCTCTGTGACACTGCCGTCCATCTGCGGGTGAGCCGGCCACTTCTCACAGCGGAAGGGAATCGTGGGTAGGCTTAGGGCACCTGTGGTGCGTGCTTGGGGATCAAAGGGCAACTTCCGTGGAGCATTCAAGGATTGGAAAGGATTGGAGCTACCTGGTTCATTTTGCAGGATGAAATGGGGCTTGGACCATTTACAAGACTGCTCTGAGGGACACGGCTGATGGCATTTGTGTGACTGCCCATCCTGTCGTGTGGTGTGTCCGAACTTGTGGGAGCTGGATGGCCCTACACAGGCGGGCACCTCGCCCTTGCCCTGTCCCTCCCCAGCCCGGTTCAAGCTGAAATGACCTCCTTCAGGCTTCACCTCACTTGCCTGCCTTCTTATCCTTCCCCCAGATTGACAAATATCTCTATGCCATGCGGCTCTCCGATGAAACTCTGATAGATATCATGACTCGTTTCAAGAAGGAGATGAAGAATGGCCTCTCCCGGGATTTTAATCCAACAGCCACAGTCAAGATGTTGCCGACGTTTGTAAGGTCCATTCCCGATGGTTCAGGTGAGTCTCTCACCCAGAGATTGGGCTCCGAGAGCTGAATTCTCTGTGAAAACATCCTGTCTTCTGTCTTCACATTTGTTCATTTATTCCCTCACTCCTCCACCCATTCATCAATCCGTCTGTTCTCCCATCCGTCCATTCGTCCATCCGTCCATCCATCCATCCATCCAAATATGCCTGCTCAGTATCTACCATGTGCCAGGCATCGCAGCTACCACGGTTGGATAAGGCTGATCTGCCCTCACTGGACCGACTGTCTAATGACTAATGATAAAGAAGGATCGTGCGTCCCGACCTTATAGATGCTGTGTGTGTTGCTCTTATGTCTGTAGAATATGAAAAGCTCCAGAACAAATGAGTTCATTTTAGGAAAATCTCTTCATCAGGGCACCAAGACTTCCCTTCAGATAAGTAGCAATCCCAGGGGCCAGCTGGGTATTGGACTCAGAGGGGAGAGTCAAGTTCCCATCTAACAAAATGTTACAGGTGGGACGTGAAGGTAGCCTCTAGAGCAAATGGCAAAGGGAGGTAGAACTGGAGAAAAAAATTCTCCTGTAAGTGTGCATCTGTGTAAGTTCAGTGCCCCACAAAGGGGAGTTGGGGGCTCCGCGTGGATCATCAGTACCCCTTCCCCAGAGGAGCGGGCTTATTAGCTCCTGCTCTCGGCAGAGCGGAGGCTGAGAGGGCACAGCTCAGCAGGCTCGGTGGAGCCATTTTGTCTGACTGACCTGCAGCTAGTAGTTTGTGGCAGAGGAGGGTGCGGGGGGCGGGCGGGGGGAGTCCTCTGGTGGCCTCAGTGAAGCACCCTCCCAGGAACCCTGCTCGGAGGGGTGTTTTGTGCTCTGGACTGGGGTTCACCTGTTGCACATGAGAGGGAGGGAGATGATGGGGAGGTCCTGTTTCTCTCCGGTTGGGAGTCCACACCCTGAGAGCCTGGTCCTCACACCCCCCTGAGGTTTCTTCCCTGTTCTGGAGGCTTCCTTTCAAGCCTTCATTTGGAGCCTCTGGTACACAGCCTGCAGAACGGGTGTCAGGAAAACCGCGGTTGTTGGCGTACACGAAGGATGGGCAAGCACACGCTTGCTGGAGCGGACCGGCCGCGGTGGGAAGGTCCTGCCCTGTGTGCGGGCTCTCTAGAAGCCCCAGACGAGATCTGGACGCCGATGGAGGCCGTGTGCTCTGTTGGCTCTGTGGCGCAGGTGGGGTTTGGCGTTCGTCTCTCCCTGCTTCTTGACTGTTGGAAATCTGTTCCACTTCCCTCCTCCTGTGTTCCTTGAGGTCGTGGTTACCAGCAGTTTTAACGTTGTAATAATCACCCAAGAAATTCTGGTCCCTGGAGTGATGGGGCTGTGGTGTGCCCGGGGTTTTGTCCTGACGTCTCTGGCTTTGTGGTTCACTCCTGTTTTTTCCCAGCTCTGGGTGGTCCCGCATCTAGGAGCAGTGAGCCTTTCCAGGGTGAGCGGAGTTCTGTTGGAGACGCATGGCTTTGCCTGCTTCCGGCTAAGAGAAGGGGGAGGGGAGAAGTAATGGTGTGGGCAGCCCCTGGAGGGCCCCTCCTCTGGCTTGGCTGGGGGGAGCGCAGAGGGATACCTGATGCCCGCGGGGCACCTGATCCTATGGGACTGGCCCAGGGCTAACGTGTCCAAGGGCCATATGTCTATGCCAGGACCGTATGTCAGCTGGGGGTGCTTTCGTTTCCTCTTCCAGAAACCATTTGCAGAGCTGAGGGTCTCTAAGCGTGATCCAGCTGTACGAGTCATCTAGCCATTTACCCCCATTGGCTATTTTTCAAAATAAGGCCCAGCATTCAGACTCCCTGGGGAAAAACCCTCTGCAGCCCTCCCTCAGGCTTTCATAACACGTGCCAAGACACGGTAGGCCCTGAGCTGTCCCGCAGAAAAGAAATCTGTTGAACCTGGCGTACCTGCCTTTTCCCGTAACCTTTGCTCTTTTCTTACACATTCCGTCTATTTTGAGGCACTTTATAGTTTGGATGGCTCTGGAATCTGTAGTGCACTGTGCTGTCATTGCACTGTCAAATGGTAACGGCTGGTGTTTGCTCTTTCTTCGTGTTGTGTAAAAGAGTATGTCTGACCGTTCTCAGTGTGATGACACGCGTGGTAACGGAAGCCCACAGCCTGGGCCCCAGGCCTCCTTTTGAGCCTCTCTCTTCCCCAGTATGAACGGGACAAATACTTAGGGCCTCTGAGGATGGAAGAGTGGTATTGACAGGCGACGAAACCAAAGCTCTGCAGTAATAGGATCCCCCTCCTGTGCAGCCTGGGTCTGCCTGATGGCTCTCAGCCCCCTTCCCTGCCTCACCCCACCCAGCCCTACCCCTGCCTCCCAGCATCTTCTGGCTTCTGGTGGTGGGAGGCAGTCCTTGGTGGTGCTTGGCCTGCCAGCGGCATGTCTTCAGTCTCTGCCCTTGTCATTACAGGGCATTTCCCTCTTATGGGGATACTAATCAGATTAGGCCCCACACTCAGGGCTCATCTTAACCTGATTACATCTGCAAAGACCTTGTTTCCAAACAAGGTCACGTTTCGGAGTCCCAAGGGTTAGGACTTCAGTATATCTTTTTCCGGGGGGGTGGTGGGGGCGTGTCACAGTGCAACCCTAACACACCCTATGGCCTTGCTCCCCCTAGCTGTTCCTAATATTCACAGTTGGGCTCAGTTCCTATGCCCTGGGGCCCACAGTCCATTTGGAACCGACCCTACAGCCCCACACAGGCACTGACACTGACTCGAAGGCCAAGGCCTCGCATACCTGCCCCCAGTCCCCTCCCTGTCCCTTTGTGGCCTGTACCCCCTTATCAACCAACAACCAGAAGTCCCTTGGAGTAGTCAGAATGCAGACCTCCTTGATAGTAAACCAAGGTGCTGTTCCCTTTTTAAATGTTAATCACTGCTTTAACTGTATAATTAGTCAGCGACAGAATTAGTGGTAATCCCAAACCACTGAGGGATAAATTGGACTCAGCTCGGTGGAGAGATGCCCCCACCTGCTAAGGGCAGGGTGACTTCGGAGTCAAAGGGAGAAACAAACCTTTCCTTTCCTTTCCTGCTGACCTTGACCTCAGGGAACTGGCCTCAGAGTTTTAAAACTACTGATTTTTTGGAAATGTATCAGCACATTTTTATTATTCCCCCACCCCCTTTGGACATCTTTTATGGGCAGTGGTTTTTCTTTAAATTGCTCTTCAGTAATCTATATGTTAATTTTTTTTTTTTTTAAACCCTAAAGTGGCTTTTAGCTGTTGCATATCCTTTTTGGAGTAGGAAAGGTATGAATAATAAATAAAAGAAGGAAGATATTGAAGCCATTTCACTTTGGTGACTTGGCTAAACAGAAGGTCCCTTTTCAGAGCTGCGAGTCTCTGGGGACAGCTGGCCCTCCACGTCATGCTTCCCTCAGAAGTGCTCATTCTGGGTCTCATTCATGAAACCTCCCCTTTTTTCTCCTCTTCTCATTTCTCAGTAAGGATATTGGAAATACCAGTTAGGTGCAAGGTTTTTGAGGGTAAATTGAGCTGAATATTTCACTGTTTCTGCCTTATGGTTCTAAGCACACGTTTTACCCAAAGGATAAGTTGGAAAATATTTGATTTGCAGTGTGTTCAGTTAATTTTTGGGGCCCCAGATTGGCCCCAGATTGGAAAGAAAATACCGTCTTTTCCCATGGCCGTTGGGCTGGTCACTTCCCTTTCTCTGTCTCTGGTTCCGGATCTGGGAAGATGATTGGATTGTCTCTCCACCCGTGAAACCTGCGTGTCTCGGATTCTGGTTGGGTTTCTGATGGAGGTGTACAACTGTTATCTGAGTAGCTGAGTTGCAGACACGCAGGGAGAGCTTTTGCATCTCACATACAGAATCAATTCATCCAACAGGGCAAAGGTAGGCATTTCCTGAAGGCGGGCGTTCTGTTTGCCCTGTATTCTGTCCGGTGCAGACCTGGACTTGAGAGAGACATCTGTCCCTGTGTTTGTTTTCCATTATTTGCTGGGAATAATGGCGGTCATCATAAAATGGAAAGTCGCCAGAGGCCCTTCAGATGGTTTGTTTAATGAGCCTTGTCTGGAAGAGCGGTTCTCCTGGCTTCAGTGAAAATGGGCAATGTGGGAAGAAGTTGTAAGTAGGAGGCAGCAGGGGCAGGAAGGAAGGTTGAGGCCAAAGTTTTGAAGAGGTAGTTGGAGGGAAGCCCAGTGCTCTAAAAAGAGGCCGAACTTGAATTAAAAGTGGGGGGGGGGGCAAACCAACCCAGAACACTGGATTAATCTCCAGCTCTACTCCTTATTATCTGTCTGACCTTGGAGGTGTCCCTTAACTTCCCTGTGCCTCCATTTCCTCATCTGTAAAATGGGTTATCGGACCCTGCCCTCCCTGCCTCAGAAGACTGCAAAAGGATCAAACGAAAAGTGCTTTGGAAGCTGCCAACCACCGTGAGAGTTCTAGTGGGTCCTTGTCCTCCTTAACGCTAGTGTCATCTAACAACCAACTTTGTAAGAATTTTCTGGGAGCCGATGCCGCCAGTCACAGGAGCCCCACCATCAGGCCTAAATGTGTAGGTCTCGCCCTGGACAAAAAAGATTCAGAATTTTTCAGAATTCACTGGCCTCTCCATGATGCTGTCAGGGGAGAAGGCAGAAAAAAGGGGACAGCAGAGGCAGGCTGTCTCACTCCTGTCCCCCCACAGCAGAGGCACCAGAGCTGTGAGCTGGGGGCTCCTCTCCTCCTCTGCTGGCGGGGGGGGATGGGACACCGAAGCTCTAATGGGGAACCAACCTGAGATCCACTAGATGCCCTTTGTTATGGAGGGCAAGTAGGCGTTTGGGGGGTTCCTTCTCTAATAAAGAGTATCGGGCTCAGGAGCCTTGTAGCTGAAAGAAATCGAACTCAGATTTGTATGAGTGAAAAGACCAACATTTTAGGTTCATATAACTGGGAAATCTAGTTGTAAGTTGGCTTCTGTATTCCAAGACTCGCCTGTCCCTTCTTGCAGTCTGGGTGCTGGCTGCCTTTGAGGGCTGCCTCTTCCTTAGGGTTGCAGACAAGGATGGCTCTGGCAGCTCTAGCCCACGCTGCCTCAGAGCTCCTGATCCCAGCCATGGTCTTGGAGAAGGTGATGATTGGCTGGCTGACTCAGGTCATGTGCCCATCCTGAGCCAATCATGATGGCCAGGGTGGGAGACTGGATGCTGCTGGATGACCATTGGTCCCCCTGGAGTGGGAGCAGGGGCTCAGCTTACCCCCAACCTCAGATGAAAAAGGGGGAGGATAGTTATCTAAAGAGAGGCTAGACAGCCACCAAAGTTCACTGGAAATCTTGTTCCCCTTAACCAGACGTCATTCTTTGGTATCTTTTGCCGTGGCAGACACTAGGACCAGACAGGCGTATATTTGATCCAGACAGTTCTTTTATTTTATTTATTTATTTATTTTTTAAAAAGATTTTATCTATTTGGCAGAGAGAGATCACAAGCAGGCAGAGAGAGAGAGAAGGAAGCAGGCTCCCGGCTGAGCAGAGAGCCCAATGCGGGGCTCGATCCCAGGACCCTGGGATCATGACCTGAGCCGAAGGCAGCGGCTTAACCCACTGAGCCACCCAGGTGCCCCAATCCAGACAGTTCTTTTAAAACTAGCAGCCAACACTGTTTCCCTGCCTTGCATGAGCCCTGGGGAGTGGGGGTGGAGGGGGAGGAAGTAAGCGTGTCACATTGCCCTCACCTTCGAGTTGCTTATCATCCAGCTGAGGAAGATAAACCACTTACCCCTAGAAGATAATGAGCATCACAATATTTGCAAATACGTGGGTGACTAAGAGAAGGGAGGGGCTGTGGCACCACTATAGGTGTGACCAGGGGCAGGTTGTTCAGCTGGATTGGTTGAGCTTCCTTCTCTGGAAACCAGGAAGATGAGTTGATATTTGTCCCCCAGCTCCCAAGCTGCAAATGTGATTTACAGAAGGAGGTGCCATTTCTTTGGGCAGTCACAAACATGGCCTGGAACCAGGGCCACCACTCAGGGAGGGACCAGGAACCGTGCTGGGCTTGACCATGACCCCATGTAAACTGCCTTCTGGGAAAGGCCCTCCTCAAATGGTCAACTCCCACTTCCAGGTGTGGGGAGTGTCCAGTGTTTAGTGTTTTCCTGACATCTCAAGGTCACCTTTTCTGGTTGCCATGTCTGACTCGAACTTCTTGGGACCCTGTTGACCTGTGCTTGTTGAGGAGAGCAGGGGAGAGCTGGAGCGGACAAACCACAGCAGAGCTGGCATGGACCACTGGTCTTCGCAGGGTTGTGGAAGTGGGGCCCAGCCCCGTGTACCTGAAGGCCAGAGTCTTCTGGTTATTGGCAGCTGAGGTCATTTGCACTTTTCCTGCTTGAAAAACTTCAGGTCTGGGTCCCGTGGAGGTGCTGACTGAAACCTGACTCCTTCCCGCAGCAGGATCTGAAAGCTCTCACCTGATCTGACTTGGCACTGACCCCAGTAACCACGAGCTCCTCCCCGCAGACACCTGGCCCCTGAGCTTAAGAAGCTGCTTTCACTTAACACCATTGATTCAACTGGAAATGAGACTTTGGACCAGGCTAGCAACTGAAAAATGGGTCATGCTATTTTTTTTTTTTAAGTTACGATGTAAAGTCAGTTTATAACAGGAAATAAATAAATAATTATTTAAACATTAAAGCAATAAAAAATTTGAAACAAAGCATAAAGCACCCATAAGTTCATGCTAGCACAGTGTTTGCCTTTGTGCTCGTTCATCTGCTCAAGCGGGTTGGGATTGTTTACCGCACTGAGTGTGCATTGTCTTCACTGGAGAATGAGGCAGAATGAACCCCAAATCCGAGAGGAGTCGCTGATGTTGAGGAACCCCAGAAAGGCGGCCATTCTGGTGGTGCTGGAGTCTCAGTCCACAGCGACCCCTGGGGGCCTGTGTCCATGATGTCTGTCCAGCAGGCAGTTGGAATTGTGGTAGTGACTCTAAGCTTTGGGTTCGCATTCTGGCTCTGCCACTTAGGTTGTGAGCTTGGGCTAGACGTCTGACCCCTCCCAGCCCTTACTTGCTCACCTGTAAAATGGGGATCACAGTAGTACCTACCACATAGGGTTGAGGGAGTTAAAAATAAAATGATGCATCTGAAGGACTTAGCAGCTAGAATGCACGGAGGTTCCGTGAATGTTGGTTGATGGTAAAATAAAGGCTTTTCATATTCTAGTAATTCGTCTTCCTGAGAGGAGGAGCAGCCTTGTACCAAATTCAGTTTTTTAACTGAGCACCATGGAGATTAGGGTTCTGATGGGAACCCTAAGAAAACTCTAAACCGTGGTGCCTGGTGGGCCCAGTCAGTAGAGCATGTGACTCTTGATTTCAGGGCTGTGAGTTGGAGCCCTACACTGGGTGTAGAGATTACTTAAAAATAAAATCTTAAAAAAAAAAAAAAACCAAATAAACAAAAAAGCCCTCTAAATAGATTTGAACACCCCACAAAATCAGAGTCAGAATTTCCTACTGATCTGTGATACCTGCTTCTTGGCATTCTCCCTTGGTCTGTTTCCTTTGGGCCATAGAAACAATTTAAAACCAGTGGCATCATGTCATATTATTCATACAATGGGATATAATTCGGTCCCAGAAATGGATGCGGTACTGACACATGCCACCACATATACAAAGCTTGAAAACATCAGTTATAGAAGGTGAAAGAAGCCATCTACAATAGACTAGCTCTTGTATGCGTCCATTGACACAAAATGTCCCGAGTAGGAGGATCTAGAGAGACACATAGTAGATTTGTGATTATTGGTGGATGAGAGGGGTTGCCAGGAAGTGGGGAGTGACGGCTCATGGGTACAGAGTGCCTATCTGGGATGCCGAAAACATCCTAAAATTAGGTAGTGGTGATGGTTGTACAACTCTGTATATACACTAGAAAACCACTGGGTTCTACACTAAAATGGATGAATTGTAACAAATGAATTAAAATAAGAACCTTAAAAAAAATAAGATGAGTTGTATGCTATATGAATAATTTCTCAACAAAGCTGTAAGCTAAGAAGCCAACCGGCCAGCAGTGTCACTGCCCTGTGCTTAATGACCAATGAGCAGGGCTACCTCGAGTGAGGGAATGATTGGGTCACCAGCCCCTATACCCAAGCATCTGCCGAGCATTTGTTGATCTTTCCTGGGTGCCATGGGTAAGATGCAAACAAGCCCAGGTTGTGGTTTTTTTTTTTATCAAGGAACTTGAGAGCGAGGTTAAGAATGGGGAAAATTCACTCAGAGAATTCTTTGGTTATTGATTCCTTACCACCCTCCTGAGTTGAAGTATTTGTTGAGCTCTTACTGTATATCAAACACCATTCTGAGTTCCAGAAATAGAGCGGTGTGTCAGAGCTGACAGGTTGATGGAATCAAATACAAGATTTACAAAAGAGGCTTTTTAATTCTTCCTAACCATTACCTTAAAAATTGAGAAGAAGAAAGCTCAAGAGACACAGAAACACCAAAGCAATCTTGAAAAAGAAGAACAAAGTTAGAACACTTTCACTTCCTCGTTTCAAATTTTATTACAAAGTAACATTAATCAAGACACTATGGTACTGGCATAAGGATGGCCGTGGATCAGAATTGAGAGTTCAGGATATCAATTATATATCAAAATTGGGGGAGGTGGGGAGAATTGAGAGTTCAGAAACCCATACCTGTATGGTCACTTGATTTTTGACAAAGGTGCCAGGACTGTTCAATGAAGGAAAGAGCTGTCTTGCAGCAAATGTACTGGGATAACTGGATATCCACACATAAACAAACTAGGTTGGATCCCTACCTCACACCATAAAGAAAAGTCAACTCGGAAAGGATCAAACACTGACGTGTAAGAACTAAAACTATAAAACTCCTGGCAGGGATCATAGGTGAGGATCTCTGTGACCCTGGGTTTGGCAATGGCCTCTAAGATATGGCCCCAAAGGCACAGACAACGAAGGAAAAACAACAGATACATTGTACTTCATCAAAATGGAACACTTTCATGCTTTAAAAGTCACCATCAAGAAAGCGAAAAGCCAATCCACAGAATGAGAGAAAATATTTATAAGTCCTATATCTGATAGGGACTTAGGTCTATAATGTGAAGGACTCTTACAACTCAACACTCCAAAGACAATCCAATTTTTAAAACAAGCTGAGAATCTGAATAGACATTTCTCCAAAGAAGGTAAAAAAACAGCCAAGAGACCCACGAAAAGGTGCTCATTGTCATTAGCTACAGAAATGCGAACCAAACTAAAGTAAGTTGGTGATGAGAATTGAGGATGTGGCAGATTGGAACCTTTTCGTATCGTGGGTGGGGTGGACAATGGAACGGCTGCTCAGACACCGATGACGGTGCTTCAGAAAGTTCAGTGTGAGTTACCCCTGGACAGCAGTCCTATTTCTAGGTATAGACCCAAGAGAAATAGAAACAGGGCACACACGAACTTGTGCAGAAATATCCATTGCGGTGTTATTCTTGACAGCCAGAGGTAGAAACCACCCAGATATTCCATCTGCAGACAGATGGGTAAATGCAGTGGGCTATTATTTGGCCATACGGAGATGACATACTGACCCATGCTACACCAGGATGCTGGCCACGGGTGGCCACATGCTGTGTGATGCCACTCATACAGACGGTCCAGAATGGACACAGCTGTGGAGACAGAGAGCAGATTAATGATTGCTTAGGGCAGGGGGGAGAAGAGGGTGCTTGCTTGAGAGGGAGACAGTTAAAAAGTCCAGGACTTCTTTTTGGAGTTGATGAAAGCACTCAAACTGGTCTGTGGCCCTGGTGGCATCACAGATGATGCAACAAACTACGAAATTACACACGTCAAGTGGGTGACTTGTCTGGTGCTTTAGATTTCAATGATGCCGTTATCGAAAAACAATGTTAAAGATGCTTCCCTAGGAAGATGAGATCCCAAGCAGACTTATGTCTATGCTGCTGTAGGATTGGGGACTTTGGGGACTATCGGGGCTCTGGGTGGCAGGGGGGGCTGTCACCCCTGGCCCGATACCCACTGGATCAGTTGAGGATGTCACATCAGTAGTAAAATTCACAGATTTTCGCCATGCTTCTGGAAGCAAGTGAGAATTACCAGTGAGAAAGAGGGTAAGGAATGTTAGATGGTGGCTTGATGGTTTGGGACCCTTCCCACGGCTGGCTTCCTTGCTGCCATCTGGTGGCCCTGGGTTGCGTATGGTGCCATCATCTGTGTCCCACTGAGGCACGCCTCTGTCAGGGCCCACATCAGACCTGAAGGCTGCAACAATGTCAGGCCATTTCCTCCTACGCGACCGAGAGAGACTTCTGTTACAAGTCTTCCCTGGGTGGAGACAACACCTTCCCCGGCAGGTGTCTGGATGGATAGGCTGTGAGGTAATGACATACAGTGGATTCGACCAGCCACCTTCAGGAGGTGGGACACTCTGACACAGGCTACAAAATGAACTTTGAGACATTATGCAAAGTGAGGGAAGCCAGACACACAAGGCCAAGTCTTGTGTGATTCCACTCCTGCAATCAGGCATCCTGATGAGGCACATCCATGGTGACAGCAAGGCGAGAGGCAGTGACCAGGGGATAGGGGAGGAGCAGGGAATGGTTCTAGAGTTTTCTAGGGAGAAGTTCTGGAGATGGATGGTGGTGGTGATGCAGGCACAACATTGTACTTATCACTGCTTAAAAATGGTTCCAGTGGTGAATTTTATGTTATGTAGATTTTACCACAATTTATCCCCTATCCCTCTTCCCATGGATAGTGAGTGGGGGTGTGTTAGGAACTCAAGGCATGGGACCGACCTCAGGTATGGGGTGTTCTTGGAGTTGAAATGCTCTTTTTATCTTATGGCTAATGGTGCTGCCTGGGGGAAGGGGTTGGGCCTTAGAGAAAGCCCGGGTGGGCCTCTGAATGGAATTTGGCCCTCGCCTTCCCCTGCTTGGAGCTGGCCCCCACGTGTCAGGCTGGGGAGGTTTCCCTGGCTTGTTTTCCAGGTAGGCAGTGGTTGAGTGAGGTTTGCATGAGGGAAGCAGGCCAGCTGGGCCCTGTCAAGAGGCGGGCAGAGTGTGGGGCCTTCCCGTCATATGTGACCCTGATGTGATCCCTGTTGTCTCCCTAAACAGAAAAGGGAGATTTCATTGCCCTGGATCTTGGCGGGTCTTCCTTTCGAATTCTGAGGGTGCAAGTGAATCATGAGCAAAACCAGAATGTTCACATGGAGTCCGAGATTTATGACACCCCGGAGAACATCGTGCACGGCAGCGGAAGCCAGGTGGGTCCCTGCTCCCTTCTGATTGGCCCCAGTGGGCTCCTGCCTCCGGGAACCCGCCCCCCCAAGCTCTGGTGTCTGAGCCCCTGGAAGGAGTCCCTCATAGATTCACGCAGAGAGGGGCTGCTGGGTGGAAAGGTGTGACCACTGAAAGAGAGCCCACCATCTGGGAAAGTTGGCAGGTGGGAGGGGGGTGGCGGGAAGAGGGTGCCCGGCAGCTCTGTGGGTAAATGTATTCATTTCCTAAGGATCCTGGGGTTGGCCCCCTGGGGCAGGTTTCGCAGAGCGCCTGGGTGAAAGCAGCTCTTCTAGGTCGTTGGCCTCCTCACCCACCTCATTTGGGGCCCAGGCCTCATGTCACCTTGTGGGGCCGCAGCAATGTGAGCTCGTGGCCCCAGGGCTGGTCAAGGGCTCCTGGCTACCGGATTGAATAGCCTCCTGAGATGAGAGTCCTTGGTTCAGAAAGGCACCACCTCCTTTCCTCACATCTGATACCTGAGGCCCGTCCCCTTGGTGGGGCACCCCTGGGAGGGCTGTCTTCCAGAGCTGGCCAAGGGGCTGCAGGCACGATCGGAAGGGCTTGTTGCCCTTCCCCATCTCTCTGGCTGTGGTGAGCGGTGGGGCCGTCGCTTCCAGATCATGGCTTCCAGTTTGCCTGTGTGCTGTTTGCCTGCCACGCATGGGGTTTGCTCCTCCCGCCCTCCCATAGCTGCTCCGGCCCCTCTGGTTTGGAGCTCGCCTCCCGAGTCATGGCTGCTGCCCCCCGAGTCATGGCTGCTGCCCCGGATATGTATTCAGAGCTCGCCAACTGTTTGCTTTAGGAAGGGTGTGTTCCCGTAAAGGTTCATGACTAAGTTCTCCAGAAAACTCGTTTGTTCTGAGCTGGACTTTGAGATGAGACCCAGGAGCCTTCTCCTCTTGGCTCTACTTTGTTTCTAAGTTAATGTGGGTGGGTCTGGAGCCAGCGCTCTGCTGGTTCCGTGGTTTTTGTTTGTTGGTTGGTTGGTTTTTATTTTTTTGTTTTTTTTTTTTCTGTTCTGAGAGAAAAGGGCTAATCCTAGCCTTTCATGTGCTCCTGGGGGCTTGGGTTCAGAGCTTTTCTGACCAGGTCGCAGGCAGCATTGAAGAGGACACTGTCTCCAGCACAGATGAGTGTGTCACTCACTGGATGGCCCTGCCTGGAGGTTCCCCTGCTTATCCCCGCACTGCTGGGCTGCAGAACCTGGCCCATCTGTCCGATGGTGCATGAGGCCTGCCAGCTGCTGGATCTCCCAGTCCAGCCTGGCGACTGCTGCCTTGTCCTTGCAAGTGACCAGCAGCCTCCAGGTGGCAGCCTGCTCTTTCCATCTGGCAGCGAGTACTGACCTGTCTCTGTCTGTTCCAACTGGCATTGGGTTGAGCCACCTTGCTGCCTTCGCCCTCAGGACTGTCCCCTATGTTGAGATGGTCCTGTATACTTTGGCTTCACCTTTTAGGAGCAGGGTCTGTAAATTAAGGGGGTGCCCCCAACAGGGGCCCACCTGGCTGTATATTCACTTCCACAGTGACGACTACTTCCTGCGCCCCCGTGATGTCCTCTGTCTCAGCCTCTGTCTCCATCTTCTCAGCTCCAGGGTCACTGTTTCCTGCTGTCTGCTTCTGCCCCTTCCCCTTTCAAACAGTCTGCAAAGAGAAGGTGATGAGGATGGCGATAAGGGTAACGATGCTGTGTTATTATCGCAGTACTTCACGGAGCTCTGTGTGCTCCCTCAGCTCGCCGTCCGTCCCATTTTACAGATGAGAAAACAGAGGGGCAGATGTTAAGCACCCGCCTGCTGGGTCACACGGCTCAGAAGTGGTGGAGCTGGGAGTTGCACCCACGTAGTCTGGGCCCGGTTGGTAGGGTTTCAGCAATGTGGATCCCTCTGAGCCTGGGTCTGGGCTTTCTGTCTTTAAACCTTCTGGTTGGTGAGGAAATGTGAGGGCTGTGGAGGAGAGTCCAGGGGCTGAGGAAGAGGGTTGGCAGTTGATTGAAAATAGGGATGAGACAGGAAACTCTGCTTCAGAAGTTTGGTTTGAGGTTAGACACAAGTATCAGAGGCCATTTTTCTGACGGGCCTGTAGAATCCGGCAGGAGGCCAAGGGCCCCACGTGCCTGTGAAGCAGCAGAGACTCAGACTGAACAGCCCTGAATTCACGGGGTGGTGGTCTCATCTTCTGAAACATACAGGGATTTTAAATAGATTTTTAAACCTTTTACTTGGAATGATATTAAACTTATGGAAAAGTTTTAAGATAAGCACCAGGAGCCTCTAATATATACCCTCATCCACATTCCCCAACCGTTAACTATTTGCTTTATCTTTTTCTCCCCCTCCTTACACACACACACACACACACACACGCTATCCCCAAAAGTTCAGTTCATCTTTCAGCTTTAATAATCTTGGAGGCATCCATGCAGCCTTCTGAAAAATCACTTATTTAGTTTGGGAAATTTTGAATAATATTTAAATTTTTGTTTTCATCATTTTTACCTTTTTCAATGGGGAGAAACTGACTCTCTGGGGGTTTTTAAAATAATGATTGCATTGTTTGGAAAGAAAAAAATCGTGCTTTTTAGACACAAGAATTTTGAGCCCAGCAAGGTGGGCTAGCTTCCCTCCCTGGTCGGTCACGGGCTTAGGTTAGTGTGGTAGTGGCTTCCGGTCTCTTTGAGCAGGCTGGGAGCTCCGGGCTGTGGGCATTTCCTTCTTAACAGAGCGCTGCGGGGTAGCTGTGTTTGGCTTGGATCTGGAAGCGCTACAGCGCCTCATTTGTGGGAATCCGTTTCTGCAGCCTGCCCTCTCGTTTCTTCCTGCCTGGGCCTTCCTTCCACCCTCCTCCTGCCCTGGGGGCCATCTCTTGGGAGGGTCACGGCGGGGCATGGGGCTTGTGAGAGCAGATGACCTGGGGCTTGCGGACGGACTTAGTAATGGCTTTATGACTTAGTAATGGCTTTATGTGACTTAGAAATGTAGGTCGCTGGAGACTTGGCCGGGCTCCTCCAGGGAAGGTGGTCATGTGTCTCTTCATTCAGAGTCACCGGCTGCAGCCACAGTCTGAGTAATGGTGATTCAGGGACAGAGGCTCTTAAATCAAAATTGGCGGGTTTTCCATTACCCCCACAGGAAATTCAGACTGTAGAGCTGGGTCAGAAACCTCTGAGGAAAGTTGGGGATAGGAATGATGACTTCCAGCTCCCTCTTGAGGATATCCCCACAAGGAAAGCTTTCCCGGAAGAGAGCCTTGTCTGGGAACATGGACTGGGATTGCTTCCTGTGACCATGTGGTTGGCCCTGCCAACACTGCCTTCTTCTGGTCTTCTGGAAGCTCCGTGACTTTGTCAGTCCCATACATAAAGGAGGTCTAGTGTTACGACAGCCATGTGAAAAAGACAGGGTTGGGGCGCCTGGGTGGTTCAGCGGGTTAAGCCGCTGCCTTTGGGTCAGGTCATGAACTCCGAGTCCTCGGATCGAGCCCTGCATTGGGCTCTCTGCTCAGCAGGGAGCCTGCTTCCTCCTCTCTCTCTGCCTGCTTGTGATCTCTCTCAATAAATCTCTCTCAAATAAATAAGTAAATAATCTTTAAAAAAAAAAAAAAAAAAAAGAAAAAGACAGGGTTACCTAAACTGGCTTGTTTGCCAAAAGAGCATATATATGCTTTGATTACATTAACAGAGGTATAGAGCCAAGGAAAAGGGAGAGTCTTAGTTGAACTAAGCTCTCCTGTGTTCAGAACACATATGAAACATTATATTCAATTCTGGATACATTTTAGAGATGAGGGGAGGTATTAGAGCGATCCAAAAAGGTTGCCTTAGAGGTGGTGAGCCTTCCATCATTGACGGTATTCGTGCAGAGGCTAGGGAAATCATGTTGTGTGCTCTTTCTAGTGGCTCCTAAGATGTATATGCATATCCCAGACAATGGGCCACAGAGCAGGTGAATTTAAATTGAAATCCACTGAATGCAACAAGAATGACTAGTTTACAGGCACACAACAGTGTGGATGTTTCTCCCACACGTAATGTGGAGGGAGAGAAGGCGGACACTGAAGAGAAGAGCACACCCTCCTTGCATTTATGCATAGTCGACAGTTGGCAGAGCGAATCCAGAGCACTAGACGTCACAGTGACCGCCGAGAGCCCCTGTGGGGTTAGGCGGTGGCAGTCACCACAGGGGGCGCGAGGGAGGGTGCTGGCGACACAGGCAGGTGGGCTGGGGAGAAGCCAGTGAACGCTGTGCTTTGGCTGTGTGCACTTTTCTGTGCGTGTGTATCCGACTTCAGTAAAAAGTAAAAATAGGATAGTCTGAAGATTGTGAAATCATGCCAGTGGGCTAGAGGCTCTGGAGCGGCCCATAGAATTTTTGGAATTTACACAGACCGAGGTAGATAGAGATAAAGATCCAGAACCAGAGAAGGGGCCAGACACCACGCCACCCCTGGGCTGATAAAGACCCACTGCCCCGCTGTTATGGAGGGCTGGGGGGATTTTCTAGTACTTTAAAATTTCCTCAGCACCCAGTGGCTAGTTCTGATTGAAGGGTTGAATGGCTTCCTACGCTGTGCCGTCCTGCAGGGAAGTCTCTCTTTAAGGGACTCTCTCTAGCATTCACACCCAGCCTGGCTTTCCCGGTAGGGCTGTGGGGTGCTGTAGGGGTGCTGTGGGGTGCTGTGGGGTGCCGTGGGCATGGGCAGCCATTATGGCCGCGCTCTTTTCTGTGTGTGCAGAGGGAATTGCCCCAAATCTGGGCTCCCCTCTCTCCCTCCTTACAGCTCTCTTGTGCTTCCTCCAGCTTTTTGATCACGTGGCTGAGTGCCTGGGAGACTTCATGGAGAAAAAAAAAATCAAGGACAAGAAATTACCTGTGGGATTCACATTTTCCTTCCCTTGTCGGCAGTCCAGAATAGACGAGGTAAGTACACACTGGGCTTGGCGGGCCCCGCAGAAGCCCCAGAGTGGGAAAGTCAAGGAGCCCCCTTTCCCAACTCTTTTTCCCCTTTTGCTCTACTGGACAGATGGCCCGCCTATCTTGTATTTCTCAAGAAACATTTGTAGGAATTAACGTGAGATCGTGTTACTGTGTTTGTCTTTCAATTACTTAAGGCATTTCCATATTTCTGGAGACGGGGTAGGTGGGGACATTTATAAAATCCAAGCAAGTGAAAGAAAAGACAGTAGGTTTGGTGGAAGTGGTGAGAGGCGGGCAAACCTTTTGTCAGGGTTGTGCAATGTGGAGTTTACCTGGAGGCTGTCCCGGGAATGGGGAGTCTGGTCAGGACCCCATGTCTCGGGTGCCCGGGCTGCATCCGAGCAGCTCATGTCCAAAGCTTTGCACATGAGCAGCTCCATCCCCAGAGAGGCCCTTTGTGACCTCCGTCTGGGTCCTCGTGCCCATGGTGTTGTGGGTCATTGTTGATTCATTCACCTACTCAGCAGGGAGGGACTCAGACGAACCCCAGGGCACCACTGTGCCTCGGACGGCACGCCCAGAGACAGAATGAGTAGATGCGACATGAGAGACAGAAAACACACACAACGACCTGTGAACAAGCCTCTCATAATAGGGACCCTGAGAGTTCACATTACCGAGGGGCCGTCAGGTGCCAGGCTCTCTGTTGGAACGCGCACCCCACAGTGAACACGGTATCTTCAAACACGCCCATGCATGATGTGCTTGTGATTCCCAGTTTACCCCTGAGGCTGGCAGGGGTCAGGAACCTGCCCAGGATCACCCATCCAGGAAGCAGCAGAGCCCAGACTCACTCTGGGCGGTTTGGCTCCCGGGCTGGTGCTCCTAACCAGTCTGCTTCCCTGCAGGAGAGTAGCGTTGGTGCATATAGCCCCTCCACGCTTTTGGGCAGCTCCCCTGTATGTCTTTATTGGTAGGGTAAGCGCCCTGTCTTGGCCACTGCTTCATGCCCTCGGAGCCCTTCTGTCTGTGCCATTTGTGTCATCGCATCATGCTGGAGCAGGAGGGGGCTTGAGGGCTTAGTAGGGCAAACCAATCAGTGCCCAGTTGGAAAACCAGACCTCCCAAGGTCACAGGGCTTATTAATGGCAGACCTAGGGCCAGAATCCCAGACATTCCTGTCACCCATTCCTTCTCCCTCCCCCCACTGAAGACCTCTGGGACACTGCTGTCCCCGTCCCCATTAGGACTGCTGTGGCCTGTCCAGACTCTGGTGTCTGGCTTGTAACACCTCCAAGGTGTTCGGATCACTTTGGCCTCCATAGTGTCTTCCTGAACCTTTCTCAAGGCCTGTTCTTGGTACTAAGTTTTCCTTGGCTTCTGAGAGCGGAGACGTGACAATCACATCCCCCTGGGAAAAGGGGGGCAGAGACTGCTCGACCTAGCTCCGTCGTCAGGGACACTGCCTAGGTGCCATCCCCGGATGGCCGGGCTAGGCCCTGGGAGAGGACAGGGCGCAGATGGGGCCCGCCCCACAGAAGCTGCCATCTTCTGGGGAGGAAGGCATTGCAGAAGGGGGGGAGAATATCCTCAGAGGCAGGAGAGCCCTCCAGGGCAGGGCAGATGTGTCTGTTAGAGGGGCTTTGTGAGCAGAGAGGTGAGAGGGGCCCCCCCTCCCAGGCCTTGACCCCCATCCGAGGAGGGCTTCCTAGGCTGGGCTGCACTGCCTGCTGGGAAGCCGGTGAGACTAATTACCCATGGGCGGGGAGGATGCTATGCACACTCTTCAGGGCTGCCTGGAACCTTCTGGATTCTCCAGATCTAAACCAGCTGCCTTATTCCCCAGATGAGCAAAGTGACCCTCAGAGGAATCCGGGGAGCTGCCCACAAGAATGTGGGCAGAGGTGTGAGAATGGGACTGGTCTCCTGACTTCCAACTCCATATTCTTTCCACAACATACTCTCTGAGGCTTTTGCAGGTTGGGGTTGAGGGGAAGAAGACAGGGTCTAGGGGTTTCTGGAATGCCTGGCTTAGGAGCAGGCTGCTGCTGAACAAAGAGCCACAGAGAACCACATCTCCTAAGCACCGCCCCATGCTGTGTGGCTTTCACTGTGAGCGGGGGCGGGCTGCGTGTGGGCAAGCACCCACCCCTGTGGCACCTCAGAGGCCCACGGGGCCCGAACCACAGCTCTTTCCCACCCTGCTGCACATGTGGGCATATTTCTCCATTCAGAGAAAAAATAGTCAAGTATAACATTTATTTTTTTCGACTCTTTGATTTTAAAAAAATACAAAAGCAATTATATAATGCTACTTATATAGATAATATAAAGATGTAAAGCAAAGACTAAAATTCTTACCGTTCCTGATTCTCAAGTGAGTGACCATTGGCTGTCTAGTCTTGTTGATAAGTCTCCATTAATACACAAACAGAGATGGGGCCTACTGGACCCATTAGTGGAGTTGCTGCTTACAAATGGGGGTTAAATTCCAAAGTTAGGGAAGAGGCACAAGTCATATGCGCTGGGTATTATCCTTATATCTCTAGCACCTGGCTTTAGAAGTTCAGTAGCCAAGAATTCTCCTGACATTTTGTTTCTCTTCCCCATTTGGCTCTGCCTGTCTTCCCTCCGGGCTGTGGGAGCTGGGCTCTGGCTTGCCAGCATGGAGGGGGATCAGGTAGTAACAGGATTTCTCTTGTTCTCTTTTTACTTGAAGTCTGGCTGTGTAATCGACATCCAGGCAGATTTGCACGCTGGATTCCAGCCTGAGCCGCACGGTTTCTTTCCGTGGCATCCCCCAGAGAGATCCGTCCTGCCAGTGGGTGGACAGGAGACGGGACGGAGTCTGGCTCTGTGGTTACCTGCTGTGATCTGGAGGGAGCCGCCTGTCCTCTCTGGGCCTCTGCTTTCTCACGGCCCTTGAGCGGCCTCCCCAGGGACCTGGGGGTTCTGCAGGACTCCCAGCCCTCATCCAACCCCCACCGGCTCTCCTTCGCAGGGCATCCTGATCACCTGGACAAAGAAATTTAAAGCGAGCGGCGTGGAGGGAATGGATGTGGTGAAGCTGCTTAACAAAGCCATCAAGAAGCGTGGGGTAACTCTTCTCTGGGCCACCTGTCCCGGCTCTGTGGAGGTGGGGTGGTGTGGGGAGGAGGCTGGGGTCTGGAACAGACCAGGCCCTTCCTGGGGGCAGTTGGGCATGGCCGGAGGCATCATGCTAGGTGTCCTGAAGACACAGGCAGGTGAACAGGGAGAGTCCACAGCCCGGAAGGTCAGGGTGGTTCAAAGTGGGGTTCCCAGAAGCGCTGCATGGAGATCCTGAACCCCGGGGCGGGAGCTGCCTCCTTCTGACTGGAGTGCTGGGCTGTGCGGAGGCAGCTGACACGTGCGGGGGTCGCCTGCGTGGCTAGAACAAGGGCCGTCAGCACGGGGCTGTAGTGCGTGGTTTGCGGAGGGCTATGCCTCTGCTTGGAAGAGAGTCTTAATCTGGGTAATGAAGGTGACCGTGCGGTTTCTGTGCTGGAACTGCTGCACTCTCATCCGGTTGGTCTGGGGTCCAGCAGTCAGGAGCAGCGGCGCACCCCACTGCAGGAGCAGCGCTGGCTCCGAACACGGGGGCTCACTGGCCGTGCCCTCTTGGACGTCGGTGATCTCCGCTCCCATGTGAGAGTGGACAGTGACAGCCCCATTCTGTGTCCTCAGGACTACGACGCCAACATTGTGGCCGTGGTGAATGATACGGTGGGGACCATGATGACCTGTGGCTACGATGACCAGCAGTGTGAAGTCGGCCTCATCATCGGTAACGTCACCCCTTTCCTCATGCCCGCCCTCAGTCGGGGTTTCCAGAAGGCACAGGCAGCCTGCGCTCACAGCTCCTGAGCTGGTCCCTCTTTCTCTCCAAGGCACTGGCACCAATGCCTGCTACATGGAGGAACTGAGGCATATCGACCTGGTGGAAGGCGACGAGGGGAGGATGTGCATCAACACGGAGTGGGGGGCCTTCGGGGACGACGGGTCTCTGGAGGACATCCGTACCGAGTTCGACCGGGAGATCGACCGTGGCTCTCTCAACCCTGGGAAGCAGCTGTGAGTCCCACCTTTTCTGCCCCGTTGTGTGCGTGACCTTGGGGATACTTAGCCAGAGTTAGAGGTTGAGATGAGGGGGGCGGAAAGGCAGGTGATCACAAAGCCGAAGCCCATCAAATCTGCACAATCCTTCATTCCTTTGGCCAGATGAGCGGTTGTAGCGTCTGCTGCCTTAAAAAGCATGTTTTGAATGATTTTCTCTTTGTTGAATTACGCTGTAATTGTGTCCTGGTAAAAAGTTCTGAAGACGAAGAGCACAGAAGCGTTAGTATAGAACTAGGGTTTCAAAACCCTCGTGTACCCTGTAGTCACTCGCACCGCTGCCCGGGGGAAGCGAGGCCCCGCGGCAGGCAGGGCGGCCGCCGAGCAGGGGAGTGAGCATCCTGAGCGCCTTGAGCTGGGTTCCGAGGGTACCGAGGACCCCCTTCCTGTCCCGCACTTAGAGCTAGTTGGGGAGGCATGTCCCACATTTGAACATCTGTCCTGCAGAGGAGTGGGGGCAAATCTTTGGAGTCATACAGAGCTAAGGGAGCCCAGAGCATGGAGAAACTTCCCCCGTGTTACTTATGGGCAGACGGGTCAGTGTTGGTAACGAACATCAGACTTACTGGGCCGGTTCTTTTTGGCCTCGGAAAGCTCCCGGCTGCAGAGGTGTGAGTGATGTTATTCAAGGTGGTGTGGGCATTTCTTGATTTGAGCTATTTGGTTCCTGCAGTGCGTGCTCCTATTTCTCTGTGATGCCGGCGGGCTGCTGACTCTCTCTGCTGGCCCTGCCAGCTGCCTCGCCCTGGGGTCAGGTGCTGTCAGCGTGCTGACTCTCTTGGCTACGGGTCCTTATCTCGTGCCAGAGAGACATGGGAGTTCATTGGTCATTTTGAAGCCCATCCCCGCAAAATCTCCGCACCCCAGGCTGGATGATGGGGCTTTCCACCCGAGCTAATGGCATCGTGTAAATGGCCAGCCCCTCTCCACCAGGAATGGCGGTGGCAAGTAACCTGGGTTTGTTAGAGAATGCCAAGTTCTTAGACCCAGAGTTGAACATCTACTTTGTATCCAGAGACTGGGGTACCAGCTTGGGATAAAGGACGCCAGTGTTAAAGCTCTGATAGCCAAAGGTGTTTTTTTCCCCCAGTCTGTTCATCTACTCATCCGTTCACGGGAGAGCTGCGGCTCTACTCGATGGCCCTGCTGTCTCAGAACCTCTGGGGGATATTCTGTAATATGTACATATGCAGTGTGTTATATCTCTAAAACCCTCTCGCTTCCACATTTGCAAGCATATGTGACCCCAGGGGTTTCAGATAAGACATTATGTAGCTGTAGTGACCGTCATGCCCTTAATCAGAAGGGCAGGGGACTGCTGCCTTCTCAGTGGAGCAGGGCAGTTACCTGGGATAACTGACAGATATGACGCAGGCCCGTCTGTCCTGGCCCCAGTGGGGGGAATCCCCTGTGACTTGCGTGGAAACCTGGATTTCGCTGCCATCCGTTTTGAATTATTTCTGAATTTTTCTAAGGGGCTGAACTATAGCCCTTGGCTGAACGGTGAACTGGGCTCACCGTTGCCTTGCAATAAGCGTTTTTGGAATGATGGCTGGATGGGTGCGTGGATGGATAGTGGATACGGAGGGGGGATGGGGATGGACAGATGAAGGATGGGGGTGGGGGGAGATGGGTGGATGGTTGAATGGATGGGTGGTGGGGATGGAGGATGGATGGAGGGTGGAGGGGCGTGGCTGGATGGCTAGCAGATGGGTGGGTGAATAAGCAGGTGAATGGGGGTAGGAGTGAAGGGTGGGGTGAAGTCCACCTTCTCCAGTATGTTTCCCTGTGAACCGAGCCCCAGAGGTCAGCTCTTGTTAAGAGCAAGGCTGAAGAGGGGACAACGTCTTGAGTTGCATCATGTATTCCTGGAAATAGGCTACTGGTCAGAGAGTTTTTTGCCAAAAAAATTTCTGCTCTTCTCCTAGGTTCCTTGTCTAAGTTTTTGGGGATTCCCTGTGTCATCGTCTTTGCAATGCCAAGTTCTTCAGAGCCATCTTGTCCTCCTTGTCAGGGAGAGGTGTGAAAATTTGAGTTTTTAGAGTGAGCTTGTAGAATGTCTAAGAGTCAGCTCTTCTCATTTTCGGACAAACGTTTATCAGGAAGGGCCTGGAGGAGTGATTTTTCATCCCTGATTGCATATCAGAGTTACATAAAGGCCTTTTAAGAACATACTGCTGCCCCAGCACCCCTCACCCTACCCACCTCCCTCCCAGTTCTGACTCTCACTGGGCCTGGGCTGGGGCTGTCCTCAGGAGCCCGAGAGTTCCCCAGGTGATTACGGTGTGTAGCCAGGGTTGAAAATGTAGGCATGTGGGATTTGCCCGAAGGCCAACCCCCAGATGGGCTCTGGACCCCTACACACACGCTCATTCATTTTGTCTGAAGTTTACCCTCACCGAGGGTACCGACTGTGTACGGTTGCCGGGAAGGGCATCGGCATGGTAGCTCTGTGGGTCCTGCCTTCCTTGGTGACCTGCTGCTTTCAGGACAGCAGGGGACGGCTCGGAGTAGTCAGCAAACCCAGCCAGGCCCCAGAGTTAGGCGGTGTCTCTCTAAAAGGGGTCAGAGACCCAGCTCCCTCCCTACTGTCCTTGTATTCTAGGCCTTTGAAATTCTGGTCACATACCTATCTCCTACTCTGGATTTGAGTCCCATCTTCTTTCATTTTTAATTCTCTTTCTCCTCCCCTCCTGTCTCCTTGGGCTTCTTGATCTTTTTCTGTGTCGTGTCTGGACTTTTGAATCCCATTGCCTGGTGTGATTCCTTACCACATCCTTCAAAAGGCAAGGTGACACTTGGCTCACAAAACAGCACTAGCAGTGAGCAGGACGCTTCGACCTGGAGAATTCTTCCGTCTGAATGGTGGCAAAGTCCATCCCCAAACACCCGTGCTTACCATCGCTCTGCCCACTCTGCAGACCTCTGCACACTGCTAGTCCTGCTTAGCATGGCCTCAGACCTGTCCCACCTCTTCGTCCCTGGGCTGCCGGTCCCAGCACACCCTGGCTGCCAGGGGAGCTCCTGACTGGCCGTCAAGTCCTTGCTCCCCTTGTCTGACCATGACCCCCATCCCACCCCTCCCAGCCTGTCCCCAGGCCCCGTTGGGTCTCAGCCCTGCCTGTGTATGCCTGCAGGCAGGAAGGCCACAGCACCACGGTGTCGCCTGCCAGCCTGTGGTCATCAGCCTCTTACTCCCACCAGGCAGGTCACCACTTGCTGGGTCCCAGTGGAAAAGGAGCCTGCTGTGTCTGTGTGCCTCCAGTGGGCTGAGCGAGGCCCATCAGAGGTGCCTTTTCCTCGTCCTGCTGCTCTGACGGTTTCAAAGGATCTGTGTACATAAAAGACGTCCTATGGGAAAGGGAGATCATTTTGCATGTCTCCAGAGGGCACAGTAAGAAGCAATAGATAGAAGGTGCCAGGAGGCTGATCTTAGCTCTTGCTAAGGGGAAGAAGCTTTTCTGTTGTCATATCGCCCGAAGGGGGCTGGCTGCCTAGGGAGGAAGTGAGCTGATAACAGTGATAGCTCACATTTGATGGCATTGCCCACAAGAGAGGCAGGACAGCACAGTGCTGAGAGCCTAGCCTCTGGTGCTTAACTGGGTTCCAAGTGTGGATTTGCTACCCCTTGGCTCTGTAACTGTGGGCAAATGATATGACCTCTCTGGGCCTCAGTTTCCCCATCAGTAAAATGGAGATAGTGACGTTGTCCACCTCATGGGGCTGTACTGAACACGGAGCAAGTTAGTACACATCATGTGCTTAGAAAAGCGTGAGACACTCCTGATGACATGGAGACACGGTTGCACGTCCCCACCATGAGCCCTGCACGGTGACCTCATCAGAGGGCTCTCCCCTCTCCCCAGTATCCAGGTGAGGAAAGCAGGGAGTAGAGAGCACAGTCAGTGGAGAGCCAGGATGCAGCCCAGACAGTCTGGCTCCTGCCTGCTTTGAGATTCCTGATCGGGACTACACAGAGGCAGTTCCCACAGGTCCTTGGGGTGCTGGCGGAGCGGCCGGGCCTCAGAGAGGCGCCCTCCTGCCAGGGATCTCCGACACAACCTTGGCTGGGGCGGTCGTGTCTGGTCCTGTCCGGAGCGGGAACAATGCGGACTGTGTTTCTCTGTGCCTATGTTGGGGTAAAAGGGGGCCAGGTGCTCAGGTCCCAGCAGCACCCAGGCTGGCTCAGGGGGGAGCAGCATGTTCTGCTGTGTCACAGGCAGCTCTGGGGGTGCCAGCTGGGCTCCCTCGGGGGAGAGGCAGGCTCCTGGATGCCGGCCTGCCACTGTGGCCTGTCCCGGTCGGAGCTCCCTCCTGGCTTCTGCTTCACCAGCACACGGGGCCCGAATCTGGCTCGGAGGTGGCACGGAGCCCTGTTCTGTGGTCGCCGCTCTCCTACAGCCTTGGGCTCAAAATGGTTGCTGCGCTTCCAGACCTGCCACCTCCCAGGGAGGCGAGAGAGAGAGAGGATATACTCTGGGACTGGCCTGTGGCTGCCCATGAGCCCTCCCCTGGGATTTAGGGTAATGTCAGTGAGGGAGGAGTAGGCTCCCCAAAGCAAATTCATGGTCGTTTTGGCTAGAGAAGGAGAATGTGGATAACGGAGGGGTGGCCAGTGACAGAGGTTCTGTAGGGCGTGGCTGTGTTTCAGCCCCATCAGCTTCCCCCCGCCCCAAGAAGGCATTTACCCTTTCTGAGCCGGGAAATGGAGAGAATACTTCCAGCCACCTTCTGTCACAGGGCTCAGGGACATCCCTGCTGGAGTGATGGGCAGGAAGGCCCTTTAAAAAGCATAGTGCAGTGTTTTGTAAGAAATGATCGTATTCTGCATTTCTGGGGTGGCCTCCTCATCATCCCCAGTCTCACCTTCGGGCAGCCTTCCCTGCCTGTCCCCGTGCCTTGCCCTGGTGATGGGTATGGGGTCTGGAGGAGACGCCCCCTTCTCCACTGCTGTGTTGTGGTCATTTAGTGACACAGATGTGTGATTTTGCCTGCTGGTGAGCCCGTGAGCATGAGGCAGTGCCTCCTCCTTCTCCCTTCTGCCTCCTGCCTGTCTGTCCTGCATCTCATGAGCCACCCTGGGAGGACGCTTGTAGGGAGGCCCTGAAAGATGCCACATGCTTTTCTCCTGCAGGTTTGAGAAGATGGTCAGTGGCATGTACCTGGGGGAACTGGTGCGACTGATCCTGGTCAAGATGGCCAAGGAGAGCCTCTTATTTGAAGGGCGGATCACCCCAGAGCTGCTCACCAGGGGGAAGTTCAGGACCAGTGATGTATCAGCCATTGAGAAGTAGGTGCTGCCCCTCCGGCTTTTCTCTTTCCCTTCACTCCACCCCGCACCCCTGCCCACCCACACATGTGAGGGCTGGTGATTAGAGGCCAGGAAACTGAGATTCCAGTGGGGAACAAGGAGTTCACTGAGCCTGGACCCTGGGCTTAGAAGCCCCCTGGGACATGTGAGGACCTTCTCCAGAGTCTGCTTTAGAGAACCCTGGTGACCTCAAGATAATTGGGTGTTCCCTGAAGAAAGGGTTCTGTGGCTAATAGGATTGGGAAATACTGCATATTTATTCTCCATTGAGAGATCTGTAGTATTCATTACCATATTAAAGAAAACAGTTCATTTTGGTTGACTTATAATTTCCCAAAGTCCTTTTTTTCTTTTATTGGGGGGTGGGGGGACACTCACGGTTATCGGCCTCTAACTTCACAGGAATAAGGAAGGCCTCCACAATGCCAAAGAAATCCTGACCCGCCTGGGAGTGGAGCCATCCGACGACGACTGTATTTCAGTCCAGCACGTGTGTACCATTGTCTCATTTCGCTCCGCCAACCTGGTGGCTGCAACGCTGGGCGCCATCTTGAACCGCCTTCGAGATAACAAGGGCACACCCAGGCTGCGGACCACGGTTGGTGTCGACGGGTCTCTTTACAAGACGCACCCACAGTGAGTCTGCCCTTTGCTACCATTGGCACTCAGTGCCCATCTGGGCCGAAGACTTTCTCCAAAGGTCAGACTTTTGCACCCAGTGAAGGTTTTTGGCTCACAAGACAATTGTAGTTCTGGGCAGAAAGATCAGAATTGCCCACTTGAGAAGTACCCAACCCTCAGTCAATTCTCCTGGTGTTGCATCTGCACTGTCCTTTCCCCCCTCACTTCTTCTGTCGTGTTAGAGACATCTGTGGCTGCCGAGAACACTGGGTGGAATGTGTCTGTATCTTAAGTTCTCTTGCTTATCCATTTTGTGTCAGAGACCTTCATCCTCACTGTAGCTTGCTGGGGTCATGTTGCAGTGCCCACATTCTTGTTTTGGAAGCTCCTGTGGAAGGCCCCCCAGCCCTCAGACATACCTTTTGAAACCAGGCAGCTTGTAGACCTTTGCATGTGAGAGCTGGTCCCTGTTGGTGATGAGGGGCTGCCTTCTTGTATACCAAACCCCTTAGCTGCAGAAGCCTTCTGTGGTACCGAGAACATGGCTGGTCCAGTTCTCGAAAGCTAAAGATGAAATTCCGAGTCTTTGTGTGCCGTTAACAATAGCTGCCCATGATATGATTGTTTTGCACAAGATCTCAGATGTTTCGGCACTCTGTGTGCGAGGTGCATGTGACGTGGTCTTGTGGGACCTTCACAGCCAGTTCTAGTCACAGTTAAGCGAATGTGGACTTAAATGGAAACCGTTCTGGTACTGAGCAGCTAGGGCGTGAGCTCGTTACATGTCCTTATCTGTTAGGTTTATAATTTTATCTCTCTGTATTTTTAAAGTATTTGTAATTTTTTAAAAAGATTTTATTTATTCAAGAGAAGGAATGAGCACAAGAAGGGGGCAGAGGCAGAAGGAGAGGGAGAAGCAGGCTCCCCAAGGAGCAAGGAGCTTGATGCAGGGCTCGATCCCAGAATCCTGGGATCATAACCTGAGCTGAAGGCAGACACTTAAGGACTGAACCACCCAGGTGCCCCAGTAACTGTAAAAATTTTGATAACGAAACCACCTATGTTTTTGAGGGATAGGTGGTTTCTTGGCAAATGTTTGGATCAGAAAGGGATTTGCAACATCACTTTAAACATTTTTTTTTTTTTAAAGATTTTATTTATTTATTTGACAGAGCGAGATCACAAGCAGGCAGAGAGGCAGGCAGAGAGAGAGGAGGAAGCAGGCTCCCTGCTGAGCAGAGAGCCCGATGTGGGCCTCGATCCCAGGACCCTGAGATCATGACCTGAGCCGAAGGCAGCGGCTTAACCACTGAGCCACCCAGGCGCCCTAAACATTTTTTTTTAATTGTGGTGAAATATACACTATGGAATTTACTGTCATAACCAGTTTTGAGTATACAGTTCAGTAGTCTCAAGCCCGTGCACACTGTTGTGCTACCGGTCACGGCCGGCGCCTCCCAAGCTCTTCATCTCCGGTGTCACGAGTACAACCAGTGACTTTGATCAGATGTGTTCTCTTTCAGAAACCACAGGTGTTTGGTATAGAAACTTGAGACAGTTCAAAAAATGACAGAGATTAGAAGGGATTTTTTTTCATCCTACCCCTGGCATTGGTCACTGTTAATATTTTGGGGTTCTGGTTTCCCTGTTTCCTTTGGCAAGCAGCCTTCCACACTTAAAACAGACCATAAACTTTGGGGAGGTTCTCTGTCTCACGGAGTCCTTACGTTCTCTTCTGGTCGATAAAGAATGCCTTGACTCTTGGGGGCGGAAGGAGAGGGCAAGTGAAACTAGAAGACAAGAGTGGTTCTTCACAGAGCCAGTAACCAATCGCATAAGCAACTGATGTTAGTTCCCATCACCCCACTATCCTCCAGATCCTGTCCATCCTCATGGACTTCCAAGGTTAAGTCTCAGGCCCAGGGTCACCTAATGCAGGTGGCAGAGCTTGTCCTTGTCTTCTGATCTGTCTGACTTCCAAACACTGGGCTCTGGACCTCTGTGTTGTCAGCTCCATGTCGTGATGCAGGACAGAACCCTTTGTGGACCCTGAGTTTTCTGTATTTGATAACTCGTGTCTTAATGTGTGTGACGGTGGGCCCTTCCATTTTTCCTTTTTACTTCTCTGCATTTGCCAGCTTTTCTCCAAAGCACATGTATGACTTGGGTGCTGAGAACATCAAGTCTAGAACATGAAATTCAGATGTGGGAGAAGAAAGGGGAACCAGAGCTCCTTGACCGATGGCTCAGTCTAACTGTCGTGGCCTGCTCCCTTCCCCCGGCCCCCAGGTATTCCCGGCGGTTCCACAAGACTCTGCGGCGCTTGGTGCCTGACTCCGATGTGCGCTTCCTCCTCTCGGAGAGCGGCAGTGGCAAGGGGGCCGCCATGGTCACCGCGGTGGCCTACCGCCTGGCCGAGCAACACCGGCAGATCGAGGAGACCCTGGCCCACTTCCGCCTCACCAAGGACATGCTGCTGGAGGTGAAGAAGAGAATGCGGGCGGAGATGGATATGGGCCTGAGGAAGCAGACGCACGACAAGGCGGTGGTCAAGATGCTGCCCTCCTTTGTCCGGAGCACTCCAGATGGGACTGGTGAGGGCCTCTGCCGCGGCGGACGCACCCCTCCTGCTTCTCCCATCAGGGGCCAAGCAGGGCTGCAGGGAAGTCGCAGATGTGTATATTTTTGGCAGGAACTAGAAACGCAACCCTCTGCTTTCCGTTTTTCCCACTGGCTGGCCCCGTGTGTGAGTCAGGGCACTTGACCTGCCCTGGATCTGGCCTCCCAGGCAAGCACCATCTCTCAAACCACAGTCCCACTCAGAATCAGAAGGTGTTCTTCCAGCAGTGAGCCTGGGCCTTTCCTGCAGCGCTGGGATGGCTGTGGGTCCTCTCCCAAACACATTCACTGGCAGAGGATAGATGCCCGGTGCACCTTCCTAGCTCCTGACATGGTGTGTGGTGGGGCGGACAGGGGCCTGGGGCTCCAGGCAGGTAGGAGAACAGAATGCAGCCCTTACTGCTGACCTTGCTGAGCGCTCTGGGGACTTGAGGGGCTTCTTGGGTGGGCCTGGAAATCAGATGTGTGGTGGGAATTAGGTTCCCATGGGTAAGTGACTTACGACTGTGTTATACCCTTGCATTCAAGACCACCCTCAAGCCTAGTGACCTCAAACGGCAACCACGTCTTACTGCTCCTCTGCGCCAGGCCCAGAGGGTCTCTGCTGGACACATTTGTGCGTCTGCACTCGCTGGGTCAGCCCGGAGGCCTTGCTCACGCGCCCAGCCATCAGCACTCAGCGAGTCCCATTCTCCAGGGGCCGCCGGGCTCGTCCACATGGCAGCATCAGGGCCCATGAAGGAGAAGAGGGACTTCTAAGGCTCCCGGAGGCCTGGACTGGGACTGGCTCAGCTTTGCCTCTGCCACACTCTGTCGGCCAGAGCGAGTCATAGGGCTGGGCTGGAGCCAAGGGGAGGAGAAACCGACTCCATCTTCCGATGGGAACTGCAGAGTCACTTTGCAGAGGAAAAGTACAGGGAAGAGAATGACTGTGCACATTTTTACAAACACTCTACACATTGATATAAACTGCCAGTTTTTGTGTGAGTTTCCCTAAAACCGGCTCACTGTTGCCACGCTTTTTAGGAACCCCAGAGAAGTTTGTTTGTTTATCAGGACCATTGGTTCATCCGTGGGTCTTTAGTCCCTGCAGTGAGGCTCGAAGGTCGTGGCGGTCAGAGCGTTCATGCCCAGCCTCCCTGAGCCCGAGCTATGTGCTGGAGGGAACAGAAGCTGAGGCTTCCCCCCTGTATTTAATACGGGGGCTCGGGTCTTGGGGCTACTGGCTGCCACAAGGTGCTTAGCTGTTTTTGATGTTGTTTATGTTCTTGACTAACAGAGCACGGTGACTTCTTGGCTCTTGATCTTGGAGGAACAAATTTCCGTGTCCTCCTGGTGAAAATCCGCAGTGGGAAGAAGAGAACGGTGGAAATGCACAACAAGATCTATGCCATTCCCATTGAAATCATGCAGGGCACCGGGGAAGAGGTGAGACATTCTGGCTTTGATGCCACGATGGCCCACGTGTGTCACACGTCCAGTGTCCTCCGCGGTCCGCTTCCAATCTGCCTTGGGGTGCATGTGGCTCTGCTGTTGTGTCCTTGTGGCCTACAAGCACTGGGCACTGGGCACCTTCAGCAACACTGGGCTCCTGATGCCCAGGGGGCTGCAGAGTTCCTGAGGGTGCGCTTGCTCTGCATGTGTCAGGGCGCGTGTGTGCGTGCGTGCACGCGTGGAAATGTGCCCTGGCGTGCGTGCCCTGAAGCATGAAGCCAGAGAGCATGGGTTATCCCTTCTTTTCTCCTGCAGCTGTTTGACCACATTGTCTCCTGCATCTCGGACTTCTTGGACTACATGGGGATCAAAGGCCCCAGAATGCCACTGGGCTTCACCTTCTCATTCCCCTGCAAGCAGACGAGCCTGGATGCGGTAAGTCTCTTTATTGCAGGCGCTGACGGTGCTGGCCTTGAGGTTTCCCCCAGCCTCACTCGTCCCTTTTGGTGTCGGGAACGGTTCCCACGTCACAGTGGGTTAATCTGGCTTTCCGTCATGCCCTCCGCTTCATTTCAAGACCCTTCTCTATTGATTTTGTATCATTTGCCACACCCACCTCTTCCGGAACACAAGACGGTGCCTGTCATGCTGGAGGAGCCACAGGTGCCTCCTTGTGTCACAGGTGGAGGTGTGGCCAGGGAGGGAGCCCCGGAGCGGCATGAGCTCATGTGGAACCTTGGGATTTAAGGCAAATGATAGGCAGTGGTAGGGAAGCGAGGTTGGGCCACTTCTGGAAGCCAGTTAATCAACTCACCGTGCTGACTTAGGGGTTTTTCCTCTGAAGCATTTTTACATCTCAGCAGCTAGGTCCATATAAACTTGTGTTTTGCAGTTTTTAAAGCTCTGCATTGTTTAAGGAGTTCGCCCTCACTGACACCTTTGGTCATTGTAGTCGAGGACAAACCTAGCAAATGTAGAAATTTGTTCAAACCGAAAGTTCGCTTTAGGCAGTAACAGTGTTCCTAAAAGTTTGTATTTCTCCACTTACGTTGTTCAAAGACTGTTCTTTAGGGGAACTAGATGGTTATACCAGGGGGCGTACCATTATCCTTCTACATCTCGGTTTCTCCATCTGTGAAATGGGCATTGTGGACCAGCTGGCCATGGGGACCATTAGGAGGGGGTCGGCCCGTGGAGGGTCCCTTCTTTGGGCCTCAGATGCTCTAACCTCATCTCCCTGGGAGTGAAATGTTATGTTCTGCCCAGAAGGGCTGATGCCACAGGACTCTCCTGGCACCTTTCCTCTTTCAGGGAATCTTGATCACCTGGACGAAGGGTTTTAAGGCAACTGACTGCGTGGGGCATGATGTAGCCACGTTACTAAGGGAAGCGATAAAAAGGAGAGAGGTAACTATTAAAAAGATATTTTTAAAAATCTTCACTGTTTGGGGGGGAGTTTATAAAAATTGTCCTTGCTGGGTCGTAAAGAATTCAGACAATACAGAAGTGTGTGTGTGACCTGGGCAGGGAGATTCCCTAAACTGTCAGCAGGTAAACAGGAGGTGAATGGTTTTATGTTGTTAAAGGATGGTTTAAGAAAGGTAAAATCATGACTCTCCGACAGCTTGAAGAAGAAAAAAGCAGCCCCTGGTAACTGGGCCCAGTCAGCCTTGGTGGCTGGGCTCCTGGAGAACATGGAGTATGACTCCGTAACTGAAGGAATTAGACAGGAAGGAGAGGAGTCAGTACTGATGTCCGCACTGAGCACGCACTCAGACAGTGGCCCTGCTTCTGGACAGCCTCCAGGCCAGGGCGAACCCCGCTCCGAGTCCTCCCGGAAACCACCAGCCCAGGCTCCAATCCTGGAGTGGGTGCTTTCTAACCTGTTCCTAGATGCCCATAAGCTGTGTCACCCGCGTGGCACCTGGTCCCTGTGCCCGGCTCTGTTTGACTATAGGTGTGTTTCTGATGGTCTTTGGCTGGAGGACATCGAAAAAATATAAAATGGAAAATTCCAGAAATGTTTGATTTATCAAAGAGGGAATTAGTAAAAAAAAAAAAAGTCCAAATGCCTGTAGTTCAAAAGAGTAATCAAATGCACCAGCCATGGGGGAGGCTGATGTGAATGGGTTTTTGAAAGAGGGATGGGTTGCACCCAGCAGAGTACGTAAGACAGCTTCCATCCCATCACAAAGAAACCTGGTGACCTGCTTTGGCCCACACCAGCACCGTCCCCGTTAGCATTCTTCTACCCTACGTTCTGTGCAGAGACCGACCCACGAACGCACATCTCGTAGTAGGAACCCTACCGTACGCACACTATTACACCTTGCTTATTTCCCTCAATGTGAAGAAGGCATCTTGTCCTGTCATCACACAGAGACCAACGTCCTTTCCCGTGGCCACACAGCAGCATGGTGGTTGCTGGAGCCATGTCTTACACAGGTTCGCACATAGCCCCTTCTGATCTAGATTTCTGGTCCGTGCAAGCCATGCAGTCAGTATCTTTGTGTACCTGCATGGCTGTTTCCGAAGGACGGGTTCTGAGGAATGGATATTGGTATTCTGTTTTGACTAACACTGACACTAACACTAACACTAACACTAACACTAACACTCTGAACTCCCAAGAGAGAGCTGCTCGGCCATAGTCCCTCTTTTCTCCGTTCAGTGGTTCCCTCCAGGCTGCCTCTGTGGCACTCGGCAGCATCTGTGAAATGGGTGGAATGCTTCCTCTCTTTAGCTCTCCAATGTCGGATTCATCATTAATAGCAGGTGTTTAGTTAGTGAAGGAATATTTAGTCACCTCTTAAAGGCTGGTGAGGAAGCTGTTTCAGTTGAGGCACCATGAAGCACTGTCCCTCCCCTAAAGCTGTGTCCCTTTCTTTCCAAAGGAATTTGACCTGGACGTGGTGGCTGTGGTCAACGACACGGTGGGCACCATGATGACCTGTGCTTATGAGGAGCCTACCTGCGAGGTTGGACTCATCGTAGGTGGGTGTCCTGGAAAGTCTGTCGCTTTGGGCCAGGGAAGGCTGGGTTTTCCTGTTCTGTGGGGCCATAAGCCAGCAGCTCAGTCCTCTGTGGGAGACACTCTGTCTGTCTCTTTTGTCCCCTTACTGCCTCCAGAGTTTGGAACAAGGTTGCAGAGCCGTCAGGGGACTTTCTCCTCCCAACACTCAACCCCAAGGCTCGCGACCAGATGGCCAGAATGGAGCTGTCCTGGAACGAGGCCCCAGATGGCTCACAGGGATTGGGTGGACAGGGTGGGAGTACCTGGGGCCGGCCTGGCTACCAGGGCAACCACTGGGCCTATAGGGAAGGCCACCAGCAGGAGTTGAGGGGTGAAGCCCATGACTGGGAAGGCAACAGAGCCCTCCCTCTCCCCTGACTGTGGGCAAGGGCCAGAGAGTAGTCTCGGGCACCGTTTTGCTTCTGGCAGCCACTGTCCCGTGAGCAATCCCAGCCACTTGGGTGGGCCACAGAGAGGTTGGCTCTGGGGGAACCCTTATAGTCCAGACACAGGAGGGGTCTGGACTCGAGATCGCGTCATATCGGAAGCGTATCAGTTCGGGCTGTGAGAAGACCATTTGTCCCCCCGAGTCTGCTCCTGGTGTCTGAATGTTGGGTGAAAGCCCTATTTCTTGGCCAACCTCTGCAGGCCCTACCTGGTCAAGGAGGGCCAGCAGGCCTGCTGGGCAGACCCTTTGCTAAATGTCTGGGAGATGGGGAGAAGGCCCCTGAAGGCTGCCTGCCTGGTGCTCGGGAGACCTTTTCATTTGTAAAAACCATTTTGGCTCCTGAGGAAATTCTGAAAACTGGGGAGCAGCTGCAGGTGTAAGGATTTGGGGGCCTGACTCTGGGGCTGTTTTGTTCCTTCCTTCCTTTTGCTAAGCTTTCTTCGCCCACCCCTCCCAGCACCTCAGCTTCTGAACGGGCTTAGGTGTGACACGCAGATCCAGAGTGACACAGCACATTATTCCCCACCGCCAGGCTGGGCCTGGCCTTCCTGCTCAGTTCAGGGCTGCCTGATGAGCTGTTCCTGGCATCGGGTGAGAGCGCGCGGGTGGGGTGGAGCTTGTCCCAGCCCCGCCCCCTCCCCTGCCACGTTCACACCCACTTCCTCCTCCCTCTGCCCTTCGCTTCTGACGCCCATTGGCAAGAAATATGATTTATATGTTTCGGCTTTCTGGGCACCCCTGGCCATTTCTGGGGCTCCTCTTCTCTTTCACACTTTAAGGTGAAAGGGAACTGAGAGAACAAAAACCCCAAACAATCCAGTGACCACAGGGAGAAGCGTTGGTGAATTCTACATACCTTTCTTTAAAGGGAACGAAAACAATCCAAGCCCTTTTGGTCTAGCTAGTGGGGACTGCCTTGTGTCCCCCAAGGGAGCTGAAAGTCTGTCTGTATCGCACCGAGGCCGGGTTGGTGGTGCTCTGGGGCCTGGTTACAGGAAGTGGGGACCTTACATTTTCTAGTCCCTTCACAGAGATAAGGCCCAGGACCCCGGGGATGGGGATGTCCTGGTGACGGAAACTGCCGAGAACCATTTCAGACACTTCCTCTCAGTTTCCGTACTCGGCTCCTCGGGGATGACCGTTGGTGGTCCCACTGCAGTCCTTGTGGGCCCACAGACTAGGCAGTTCAGGGATGGAGAGCAGAGGCTCCTGGGTCCCTGGGAACTGTATGTCAGATTTGGTGTGTGCACCCAGACGCAGTCCCTTTTCTCAGGAGCATCCTCAGGTTTTCAAGGAGGGCTGTGACATCAGACTGGCAAGGTACCGCCACCTTGAGAAAGGTGCCATGGACGTGCTGGGACACTGTGGTTCCCTGAGCCAGCTGTGAGCTTCATTCTGAAGCACGTGGGGGAGGGGACCGGGCCAGCGCAGTCCATGACCGTTTGATCCGTGGGGATGAGCGGACATCGATGGTGTGATGGTAGACAGCCCCAGTGTATTTATTTTATAGATATGTGTGTGTGTGTGCAGTTGTGTGTGCGTGCGTGCACGTGTGGAGAGAAATATTCTTCCAATCTGAATACTGCCTAAACTTTTGCCATTGAAGACCTTGTTCTTTTTTTTTTTTTTTTTTTAAGATTTTGTTTATTCATTTGACACAGAGAGAGAGAGCACAAAAAGGCAAAGCAGCAGGCGGGGTGGGGGTTGGGGGAAGCAGGCTCCCTGCTGAGCAGAGAGCCTGGTGCAAGGCTCGATCCCAGGACCCTGAGATCATGACCTGAGCCAAAAGCAGAGGCTTAACCCACTTAACCCACTGAGCCACTCAGGCACCCTGAAGACCTTGTTCTTTGTTGTCACACCATCTTTTGTTAAAATAAACAGAGCTCTGCCTAGGCAGGTAAACCCACGAGGTCCTCGATTCTGACGTCCTGGTTTCAAGTAAATGAATCAGATGCTCTCTGGGAAATTTAAGTCTGACTCTCCTTCTATTTCGAGCTTTTCCTGGAAAACAGTAGGAAAGCAAAGCTGTTGCTTTATTTGTCGCAAGAATGTACCCTCCTCTCCCTGGAGTCCCAGGCCCCAGGCCCTCCCAGCAACCCCAGGTCTGGGGACCGTGGCCGGTCACTGCCCCCTTGTGTGTTGCAGGGACTGGCAGCAATGCCTGTTACATGGAAGAAATGAAGAACGTCGAGATGCTGGAGGGGAATGAGGGGCGCATGTGTATCAACATGGAGTGGGGTGCCTTTGGGGACAACGGGTGTCTGGATGACATCAGAACGGTCTATGACAGGCTGGTGGACGAGTATTCTCTGAACGCTGGGAAGCAAAGGTAACTCTGCTTGGTGGCAGGGGACACATGGGGGGCCAGGACGGTGAGGGTGGAAGGCTGTGATCTGCCTGTTGAAATGGAGTCTGGACACAGGCTTAGAGACTAGTCCCTCAGTTTCCCTCCTGGCCTTTGTTTTTGGCTCAAGGAGAGCAGAGAACCAGGAGGATGACCCCCCTCTCCCGCACCGTGGTACACGTGGGCCCGGGTGGGTGTCCTGGCCAGGTGCTGCCTCTGCCCAGGAGTCTGCCCAGAGGACAGGGTGGCAGCAGCCACACCGCTTCCCTCAGTGACTGTGTTCATTCTGGAACATTCTGGTCTTTCCACTGCTCTATGTTTCTTCCCCATCAGATTAATAGAAGCCTCTTGGTCAGCAGGTTTTTGTTTTGTGTGGTGGAAGTAAAATGCACTTGACCTGCAGTTGTCAGAGGGCACGGTGAGTTAGGATGTGGCCAGTGGGGGCTTCTGTTCATTGTCCCCCAGCCCCCTGCATCGCCTCTTGGCAGTTTGGAGCCTGGGTCCGATGCCCTGCCTGAGATGTGTGTCTGTCCTCCCTACGGACAGACCAAGGACTCCTTATCTGAGGCTCCCAGGACTCAGGCCATCCTCTGCTATCGCCCGGATGGGTTGGTCCGAGCTGTGTCCCCAGAAGCAGGAAGAAGCACTGGGGCGGGGGGTGGGGGGAGGAGGGCGGGCAGCACCTCCCAAATGAGACTTGTCCCCCAGTCACTCTCAAGATCTTCGCCTTTTCCAGATACACCCATGCTGTTATTTACTCAATGGTTTTCTTTAAGTCAGCTTCTATTTTTTACTTAAATTTAAGGAAGGTGAACGAGGGGGAAACCAGGATTATTGTAAACAGATGATAATCGTAAAATGAATATACAAAGACGAGCGTCACTCGATTCCAGCTCCTGTTTCCCACCGTAGGCTCTAAACAAGGACCCCCTAGGTTGGCAGGGCGGTGGCAGGGTCAGAGCCCCATCGGCACCGCACTGAGCTGGCATCCTTGATGGTGTGAGGAGGACGGGAGGGGAACTGATGACGATAGCACCATCTCATGGTTGGTTTTCCTTTGGAGCCCCTGAAATCCTCTGTAGGGCCCAGTGGACTCTTCCCAGCTTGGGGTCACTGGGACTTGAGCCCACGAGGGCAGGAGACAGAAGCCCCAGGAACAGGTTGCCCTCAGGAGCATGGCAGCCGCCTCAACCCTCCAGCCTGGGTAGCTTCCTCCCTGTGCTGAGGGCTTGACCAGCGCTCTGGGCTTTTTCAAACCTTCCAGAAATTTAATGGGAACTTTCCCCTCATTGTCTTCTTGTCCCTTTAAGACTCAGAGCAGTTGTTTGCTTACTCTGCAGATAATTTATTGAGCACTTGACTGAGAGCCTAGCACTGCATCTGTGCTAGACCCTGGGCCCCAAAGCTGAGCGGGACACGGGTTCTGGCCTCTCAGGTCTTCTGCAGCAGGGCCAAGAGAGGCAGTGTCCCTGTGTGCCTTGTGACAGGAAGGGAGGATGTGTGGGAGCCTGAGAGGGGCAGATAGAACCCGGTCGGGGGGGGCGGGGGGAGACAGGCCTCTTGGAGGAGAGTTTGGAGCGGAGAGCCGGAGTGGGGTTCTGCCAGACAGAGGCAGGAGGGAGATGGTTCAGCAGTTAGACAGGAGCCCTGGTGATTTCGGTTCCCAGCCTGGGGAGGGTTGAGGCCCCCTCAGCCCTTCCTGGCCTCCCTCTGCCTCCGCTGAGCACAGGGCTGGGTGTGTGCCCCTCCCGGAGGGGCAGGAAAGCACCCGAGGCTGCTGGGAGACCAGAGGCGGCCCCTAGACAGCAGCCCCTGCCCGTATTTCAGGTACGAGAAGATGATTAGCGGTATGTACCTGGGGGAGATTGTCCGCAACATCCTGATCGACTTTACCAAGAAGGGCTTCCTCTTCCGAGGGCAGATCTCTGAGACACTCAAGACCCGGGGCATCTTTCAGACCAAATATCTCTCCCAGATTGAGAGGTGAGCGATGGTGGGGGGGGCATCCCCGCTGTTAGAGGCCCACATGGCCGGGCCCAAGGTGGGCAGGGTCGGGGGTTTGTGATGAGCGTGGAGGCCCCTCACAGGACGTTTTGTCATGTGTGAGGACTTCCTCCTCCCTCTGGAGTAGTATAGACCCTGAGCAGCTACATACTGAAACCATATAATTTTATTATTAACGATTTTCCTTTTCTTCACTTGGAGCATTATGTATGTTTTGTTGGAAGTCAGGCGAGTAAGCTGTAGGACTCCGTGTCAGGGTGAGGCTCCTCACAGATACTTGTGTCGAGGGCGCTGAGCCCAGTAGAGCCAAGAGCCACAGGTCGGGTCCCGCCCGCGTTCCTCTGAAAGGCAGCCTGGGACCGGGCCGCTTGCTCAGACAGGAAGTGTGCCCCATGGCAGGTCTCTTCTCCTGTGTTCTTGTGTGCACGGACCGTCCCCTCCCTGCCTCTGCCCTCATCCCTGGTGGCCCATGAGAGCAGGTGCAGGGCGCTCGGCATGAGCAAAAGCCACCTTGTTCTTAGAATGGTCGCGGAAGCTGCGGTACCTGGCCGGCTCAGTACGCAGCTCTTGATCTCAGGGTTGTGAGTTCAAGCCCCGTGCTGGGTATAGAGGTCACTTTAAAAAATTAACTTAAAAAATAAATAATAAAACTAAACAAGTAAATGTTTTGGAGGAAGGAAGCCCCCACAGCCCTCCTTATGCTAAGTACAGTGGTTTGCGGCTGGTCCCCTGGTGCGGGCTCCCAGGCCACTCTGCGGGACCCTGCATCATCCAGCCTTCTGGGTTTTGTCCACCGCAGTGACCGATTAGCGCTGCTCCAGGTCCGGGCCATTCTCCAGCAGCTGGGCCTGAACAGCACCTGTGACGACAGTATCCTGGTCAAGACCGTGTGCGGGGTGGTGTCCAAGAGGGCCGCGCAGCTGTGTGGGGCGGGCATGGCTGCCGTGGTGGATAAGATCCGTGAGAACAGAGGGCTGGACCACCTCAACGTGACTGTGGGCGTGGACGGAACACTCTACAAGCTTCACCCGCAGTGAGTGGGGCCTCTGCTTGGGTGGTCGGGGCGTCCTGCGCTGCTGAGGTCCCTTGATGGGTTATGGGCCCCCAGGATGTGAGTCTCCCCCCACCCCCTCACTGGGATAATTCCTCACCAGGACACAGCACCTGAGCCTGTGCATTCAGGGACTGGGCCTTGTCTGGTAGCAGCTGAGGAGCGGCTCCAAAGCTGCTTTTTTTTCTTTTTTTTTTTTTTTTAAAGATTTTATTTATTTATTTGACAGAGATCACACGTAGGCAGAGAGGCAGGCAGAGGGGAAGGGGGAAGCAGGCTCCCCACTGAGCAGAGAGCCTGATTCGGGGCTTGATCCCAGGATTCTGGGATCATGAGCTGAGCTGAAGGTAGAGGCTTAACCCACTGAGCCACCCAGGAACCCCAAGCGGCTCTGAAGTTTAACTGAGATCCTTGGAGAAGAGTGACTTTGCTTGGTTCAGCTTACACTGGTGGCATAGATTTCCTTCTCCCCACTCCTCCTGGGCCCCCCTCAGGTCAGGCAGCATCCGAGGGGAGGGTGGGTGTGGCCTTACCCATCGGCCTGGGTAGCTGCAGCCCAGCCAGGAGGCTGAGTTTGGTAAGCGGGGAGAGGCAGTGGGGATGGAGGGAGGAGGACGCCTTGTCTTGTTCACCTGCTAGATCAGTTTCTCAAGAGGCTTGCAAGGCAGGAAGAGGAGCAGGGAGCTGCCTCCTTATGGTCAAGGGTCTGACACTGTGCTCGGCCCCACCTGCTCTTAACTTGACCACATACCCCAAAGCTTGGCTCTTCTGAATGGAGTGACCCTACTATTGTCTAAACTGCGGTGCTTTTGCCAGTGAAGAGACTGCCGCTACTAATTACACTGGGACCGTCCCTGGTAATCGGGGCCATAATGTCACTCTCCTTAAAAGCAGCCTCATGCAAACCAATGTGGGCATATGCTTCTTAGCTCATGGCCATGGCTGGGGAGGGAACCAGCTGCTGTCTGTCCCTGTCTCTCCACCTTCACAGCTGTCCTCTGTGTCCCCTGGGGCAACACACTGGTGGGGCTTAGAGCTACACTCTTGGCTGTGATCCCCACACCATCATTTGGAAGGCATGCTCAAGTGCCCCACAGCCAAGTGTCCTTGTCTTCATGGCCGATGGCCATGGGCAGGGCTGGAAGGTAGTATAGAAGTCGGGGAGGAGGCCTTCGCAGTGCTCCGACAGCGGGCAGGCGGGCTCACCCTTGAGAGCTCCATTGGTCTGAGCTGCTTCAGCCTGGCCGTGTCTTACTGCCCAAACACAGTGTGGGAACCCAGAGTCTCCTGTCATTGAGGGTGTCTGTCACCGGGGGGGCCTGCTGCTCTTGGCCTTGGAGGCCAGGTGCTGGGCCGTGGACAGTGATGGGCTGGGGACCTCGAGGGGCCGCTGCTGAACTGACCCGGCGCTGGGCCGCACGCAGGCGCTGGTACCCTTCTCCGTATCCTGTTCCCCAGTTGCCTTGGGCTTGGGGGATGGCTGGGTCTGAGCACGTTATTCCTGGCCTGGCTCTGATGAGCCTTCTGGTCACTTCTGTTTGGATTCTCAGCTGTTCCTCCCTGCCGGAAACTGAGGTGGTAGGATCAGGGCAGATCCAGTGTCCCCCAAACCCTTCTCTAGAAGCCCCTCCCGTCTCCATTGTCCCCTGTCATTAGGGTCCTGAGCCATCCTCTCGTGGGCCCAGCGTCTCTTCACATCTTCGCCACTTACCCTCCTCTGCGTGTTTTCTCTCTCAGCTTCTCCAGAATCATGTACCAAACCGTGAAGGAACTGTCACCAAAATGTAACGTGTCTTTCCTCCTGTCTGAAGACGGGAGCGGCAAGGGGGCTGCCCTCATCACGGCAGTGGGCGTCCGGCTCCGGGAAGAAACGAGCAGCTAAGGGTCTCAGTCCCCCGGCCTGCTGCCCCTCCGGCACGTCTCTCTTCGGGCGGCCACCCCTGTCCCTCCCAGCGAGCTGGGCCGGGAGCCGCCGGCGCCAGAGCCCGCCATCGCCGCGGCGGGGAGGGGACGCAAGCCAACTAAGGCGCATAACGTAGGGTACAAAATAGAGCGTGTGCTATTGATAATCTCTCCCCACTCCGGCCCCCTCCTCACCCACCCTGCCATTCTGCATGATCCGATTTCAGCCCGGTCGTCCGCTCCCCACGTGTGAAGTTTAGTGGCGCCCATTTCCAGTTTCTGCATTCGTCCGACAGAGTTATTTATTGGCCCAAGATGAAAAGTCACGCCATCTGACAGGCCTTCTGGGCCTCCACAGCCCGTCCTTGGGGACTCATCCCCCGTGTGAAATGTATTCTCACCAGCAGACACTGCCGGGACTCCTCCTCCCAGGGGCATCTGAGCGGCTTCCTCCCGTCCCAGCCCCCACTGCTGTCTGGCGTCCCGAGGTTCCCATCGCGACGTGTCAATGCCACTGAATCGTATGTCCGTGGAACTGGTCAGAGCCACGTTGTGACAGTCTCGCCTTCTGTCTGTCTTGGGGGTGGGAGGGGAGGTGGGCAGTTCTGCGGGCAAGTGTCTTGTCTCCATTTGGGTAAAAGGAACGAAACCAACAAACAGTGCCCTCCTTGGAATTCCCCATTGCTTTTGTGAGCCATGTTGTATGACCTAGTAAACTTTGTACCAATTCAAAGACCCTGAGTGATGCTTGCTGGCTGGAGGTGGGGAGGCCGTGCAGGGATGCCAAGGAAACTGAGCCCTGGGGGTCCTGGGTTGGGAGGCTGGGCGGGGGGGAGTGCTTCAGCCCCCGGCCTTCGTTGAGTACTGTAACTTCTCTGTTCTCTGCAGAGTGTCAGCGAGCTAGCGTCTGCCCTTGTTTTCCAGCCCCCGCCTGGCCAGATCCCTGCTGTAGCCCCCGGGTCCCACCCCCGCACCTTTAAGAAGGTAAAGTGGTGGGAGGCCTCTGGGCTCCCAGGGGCTGTTTGGGTTTAATGAGAGGAGAGTGGGCACTGGCTCTCCCCAGGTAGACCCCACCCTTCATCACCTTCTGCCAACTCCCAAGGGACCAGAGGGTATAGACCCCCGCTCTAAGGCGGATGAAGTCTCAGGCAGCCCAGGGAGCAGGTTGTCTGCACTGTCCTCCTCTCCCCTTCGAATGAATCCCTTCTGTAGGAAACCGTGCCTCCCCTGACCCTTTTGTCCCTCTCCCACCCCATAGCCCACCAGTGGATCCCACATCAGCCCACTTTCCATGTCCTGTGCGGTTTAAGGCCAGAGTCCCTTTATTGGGCACCGTGATCTCTGGGGGGGGCACACCTAGCATTAAACTCTCTTGCTGTGCATTTACAGTGTCACATGGTTCTTCTGGAGGGGCAATGGGGCGTGCGAGGTGAGGCAGCAAGTGGGGAGAAGTGTGTCTTTGGGGTGCACCGGGCCAGGCCTGGAGCTCTGCTGGAGTCACTTCCTGCCTGCCACCTTCCTGCTGCTGGAGTGAGGGGGACCACTGCTGCTTGCGCCCTGGAGGCATCTGTGTAGCATGGCTGGCTTGGTGGGGATAAAATTCACGCCTGCTGGTTCTTCAGCACTCCACGCTCGTTTACAGGCCTCACTGCAGTCTTCCTCACAGCATCCCTGTGAGGCAGTTTTGCCCCTGGGAGTAGAAGAGGCGGAGAGTCAGAGTGACTTGTCCCAGGCTGTGTTGCTCCTTTTGACTCTGTATCCACCGTCCACAGTGAGCTGGGTCTGAGTTCAGATGCCGACGCAGAGAAGCCCCAGGTCAACTCACAACTTTCCAAAATAAGCCGCTCCCTCCCGGTGTCTTTGGCCTGATAATAAATCAGTATCATGGCTGGGTGCTGTCCACAGCTGTGTTCTGTTTGGTTTCACTAACAGTTACACAAATGTGAGCCAAATGTAACAAGTCTGGAAGGCTCACAGATTTGGATTTCTGGTGTGTCTGGAAGGATCCGGAAGATCTAGCAACAGTGGGTGCCCATTACCTCATGACAACCTTTGTCCAGAGCTGGTCAGCTGCTGTCCCCTTTAGGTGCGTACGCCCTCCACTTCGTACCGTTCCCTGTTACCCCAGCGCTGGAAGTCACTCCTTGAGTTGTACGCCCCAGGAAGGCGTCTGAGCTTGTGACTCCTGGATTAGATAACTGTTCGCTCGCACTGTCTTCCTGGACTGTTACTGGCTGATGTGAAGCCCCATCAGAGAGGGGGCTGGGCCCTCTTAGAGTTTGCATCTACTTGCCGCGCTCCTGGTCCCATCTTGTTTTTCCGCTGGTGTACTGAAGGCTGGAGGATGGGTCAGACTTTGAGATCTGGACCTCTCCACTGGCTACTTCTCCAAGGGTGGCAGGCACAAGGCTTCAGGGTTCAGCAGGTACCCCATGTTGGGGACCCCTGGCCTGCCCATTGGTAGCCTAAGAGGGGGCAGTATCCCCAGCCATGAAAAAAGTCTCTTTAGTGTGACACCGGTTGGCCCTCATAGAAAGGGATGGAGTGTGGGTCAGCTCAAGCTTATCCTCCTTAATGGGTGTGACCCACGGGCAGCAGCGGAAAGCAAGCCGGAATCCAGAGCGAAACCTAGGAGAACAGGGGGTCACCTTGAGCAGAGGGGTGAGGGGGACAGTCTGGGATCTCCCCTCCAGAGGAAAGTCATCCTCTCACCCCTGTCTGTCATTGTTCACTGTGCCTGAGTGGATTTGAGTTTTGGAAACACCCAGAAAGAATCTGGAGCTAAATCTAATGAGTGAAGCGGGTGATTAAGCCTAATTAGACCATTTGTTATCACAGACAGAAAGAAACCACATACAACTTAAAGAAATAACAGATTTTCTTGTTTGACGTGTTCCTTGGCTTTTAAAGGAGTATTCTAGAGGCTGAAGAAGTTTGGGCTTTGGCCGTGTTGGGCAGAGTAAGGATGCTCTCCCAAGGGGGCTGCTTTGAGGGAAATCATGCACAGGGAACAAACTACATTTTGGTATATTTGCTTAAAAAATAGCTCTCCCCATGGCCGGACTAAAGGTAAATTAGAAGGGGAGGCAGATGGCAGTGGAGGAAATGGCCTGGGAGGAACAGAACACTGGCTTGTCAGAGAGGAGCAGAGATCAATGGGACCCTTGGTGACAGCCACTTGACTGTTCCCAGGGGACAGAGGTTCCATGTTCCAGAAGAGCAGCCCTGACTTTGGTTCCTCACCTTGCAGCTCTACAAGATTCCATGGTGCGGCCCAACAAATGCCTCTCTTGTGGGAGCTTCACGGCCTCTGCTGTTCCCTCTGCTGGATGCCTTTCCCTACACAGCTGCAGGGCCCACTCAATCCTCATCTGTGCTCAAAAGAATCCTCAAGAAGGCCAACCCTGGCCATGCTATAAAAGTGCTTCCCCTGTGCTGCCTCCTCCCCCCAGCACGTCCTGTCCTCCCATCCCCAGCTCTGGTGTTCCTTTTTTCCGTAGAACTTACGCCTAATACACTACGTGGTTCATCCACTTGGTGGATTCTGGAATTATTTCACAGACTCTCAGACTCTCAGGGACTGCGTCACTGGGTAATGGGAGAGAGCCCATGCACAGACAGGGAGTGCTGGGGGTCCCTCCCTGATTATGCCAGTTCCTGGGTCCAAGTTCTCCTAGAAACTACATCAAGAGAAAGGTGTGATGTGGGGTCAAGTTTACAGGCCTTGGAGTTCCATGGAATCCTGGTTCCACTGCTTGCTGTATGAGTTTAGGAGTGTTCCTTTCTGGGGCTCAGTTTCCTCAACTGTAAAAAGGGATAACACCTCCCTTCCTCCTATCATCATCTTACCTCTCAGGAGACAATGGAAGGTTAAATACTCAAAAAAAAAAAAAAAAAAAAAACCACAATTCTCTCACTTCCTCCTGGCCTGGCCCAGGTGGCTGGAATATCTGGGCAACAAAGATCCTAATGGCATGATGAGTGTCCTGGACATGTGGGCAGGCGGGTGATAAAAGGCTTGAACACAGAGGCCCATGGCCAACCTTATCCACATGGCTGTCTTGTAGAGACTAAGACTGTGTCCACCTCTCATCTCCTCTAAACTGACCCCCCTTTGGGTTTCCTGAAGACTTCCACCTCTCCAGGTGCCCCAGAGCAAATGCCAGCCCCACTGGGGGAATGCTGATTCTCCAGAAGTATGGGGCTGGGACAACCAAGTGTGTCTGAGGAGTGACAGCTTGGTTCCTTCTTCCCTGACTGTCTCTGCCAAGGTCACACTCTTCAGCTGTCCCAGTAATCCCCCTGGCAGCAGGAAATGCCCTCTGATCTCCCGAGGGAGCAACCTGCTCCCTTACCAGTCTTGACCCCCACTCCCCCATGAGTGCTTCATACTGCTGGGGCTGGTGCGGGTCACCTGGCTCAAGGAAACGTCTCATTGTGGGAAGTTCTTGAATATGTCAGGACAGAGGAAGTCCCGCCCCCCCTTTACCAGGCTCCTTCTTTTCTCCCCCTTTGTCTGTCCTATGGCCTCTCTTTGACCCTGCTCCTCCCTCTATCTCTCTGTCCCTCCCTTCTCTCTTCTGGCCCCATATGTAGGCCCTGAAGAGAGGGCAGAAGCAGATGGATGGTGACAGCTGTGGCCTGGGCAGTGGGACAAGGCTTTGGGGAGGAGGAGGGGGCTCGAGCTGGGCCCCCGAGGGAGTGAGGATTATGCTGTGGGCTCAGTATGAGGACAGCAACCCATGCGGGAGTGGAGGGCACAGGCTCACGCTGTGCCAGGGAGCCCAGCTGGGGCCAGGCCACGGGTCCCTGACGGCCGAGGAGAGGGGGGCTGGGATGAGGGCTCACCGGTGGTTGAGGCAACAGTAAATGATGGGATTGTACATGGTGGAGCTCATGGCCAGCCAGAAGAGTGCCAGGTACACCTGCTGGATGAACTTGTGGTAGTAGATGTCCTCTTGGAAGCTGCCCAGGATGAAGTAGAAGTGGTAGGGAAGCCAGCAGATAGCAAACGTCACCACCACCAGCACCATGGTCTTCACAAACTGGGCCAGGAGAGCCTCAGGTCACACCTCAGCCTGGAAGCAGCATCCCCTCCAACCTCCAAGAGTGGCGGCAGGACGCCCCTCATCCCTGGGAAGCCCTCAGTCTCCTGGAGCATTCATGGCCTTGACCCCTAGGCCCTACACCTCTGCCTGAACTGTTGTTCTTTCTTTCACATCCTTACTCCTTGAAGCCCAGCTTGGGGCTGCCTCATCTAGCTGGTGTCCCAGACCCCTTCCCTCAGAGCAGCTCCCCTTCCTGCAGAGTGGGTGAGCTCCTAACCCAATTCTTGGGGGATCCCCTATGGCAGCTATGGTTCTCAGGTGCCCCTCTCTCCATCTGTCATAACCCTTCTATCCATGGGTAGTAAGACTAGTCGGGCATCCCAGCCTCTGCCCAGGAGCCAGCACCCTGACCTTTCCCCTTTCAAGCCTGGTCTCTGCAGGTCCAGTACGTCGTGAGGAACGGAGGGCAAGCCAGTGATGGCAAGTGGAGACCAGCTCGTCGTGAGGAGGGACACTCAGATGGTGTCCCATGTCTGCCTACTTCCCTGAATTGCCTTATGAAAAATGCCCAGTAGCAGACATGAAACCAAGACGGGAACCTCATACTTGAGATTAACCACTACCTTCCTTGGACTCCTAACAAGAAGGGCACGGCAAAGATAAACTTCCCGGAGAAGAGAGTAGAGGAGGTCTGAATCATAGAATGCTCTATCGGGACCCTTGGAGGGCCCCAATGGCCGGGAGGATGGACGACACTGGCACTTGGGTTGGAAATCGAAGGCAGACTGCGTGCAGCTGGACTCCACGGATGGGAACTGTGCATTCCAGCATTTGAGAATTCTCTTGTGATTCTATACAGAAGCCTCCCGGAGTTCCACGGGGCTTCTTAAATTCAACATTCCAATTACGCAACATGCCTTAAGATTTTGAGATTCAGTCATTCTAAGATTCTTTTTTTTTTTTTTTTTCATTCTAAGATTCTTGAGAGTACCTGCAATTCTGTGGGGCTTTAAGATTCTCCAAACATTCTGGGGGAGTTCCTTCAGTTTCGCATTTGGCCAAGGGCTAAAGTGTGACCTCCTGGGAAGAACTCAGGCTCAGGCGGGGGCTTTGCACTGGAGGAAGTTGGGATGGATCCCGTGCTCACCTGCACCGCCAGAGGGGCGGGCTCCGAGCCCCGAAGGGCGGTGCCCTGAGGCGGGCCCCGAACTGACCCCGCCCCCCCTGCCGCCGAGCCCCGCCCCCGGAGCGCACCTTCCTCTTGGCCCGCAGGTGGCGCAGGCCGGCGCCGTGCATTTGGTGCTTGGGAACCTCGCGTCTCCAGAGCTTGAGGCCGATGACACTGTAGGTGAGGAGCATCACCACGAGAGGCAGCACGTAGATAAGGACGATCACCGTGAGGTGGTACCTGGAGGGAAAGGCAAGGGCCTGGGCATGGGACGGCCAGGGAGCGACTTCTGTATCCGCCAGCGCTCAGTTTCCCTGTCCCCGCTCGCGCCCCTGAGCCAACTCTGGCCGGCCACCCGGGGCCACCTCCCAAGGCCTTGATTTAACATAAAGGGGTGGGGGGGACAACATTGGCTAGCATATATGCCCAAAGAGGGCTTCGCCTGCTGCAAAAGGGACACCTGCTTTATCTGTGTGATTCTCCAGGTGATAGACAAATACTACCGAAAAAGGAAATAAATAGGAATGAAAAAGTTAACCAAATAGTATATTTGTTTAACATTTAAAATGCCATTAACCACAAAGGAGGAAGTAAAATTACTAATTCCATTCTCACCAATTCCATCACCATTCCATCCCCCGCGGATATCCTTATCAGGGAACAGGCCAGGGGCAAGAGGTCCAGGCGGTACAGGATATGGGTCCTCTCTTCCTGCCCATCAGCATTTGGTTGGGAACACAGCTCACAGCTGCAGGCTTTCTCTCACACCACCTTAGAGCAAGTGGCCCAGATCACCCTGACAGTCACTCATCTAGTCACTGCGGAGGACACCTTGGGCTGTGTGGGGCGGTTTCCTTTCCTTTTGGAAATGTGTGTGCTGCCCATTCTGGTTTCTGCCCATTCGTGAATGAGGTGAGACCTATGGCCCTGTCACATGGCCTTTTTCTAGGACGGCTGAAGTGTTCCCAAGGCCCCATGATCAGTGTGCCAGACTTGCTGGGCCCCTTTTCCAGAGGAGCTGCCACTCAGAGAGTGGGGGGCGCCAGCAAATGTCTTCCCTAAAGCCTGGGTTGAGAATTCTGTTTGCTTGCTCTTTGGGCAAGTATGCTAATTACAAAAGGCTTGTGGGCAGGGGTGTAGATGCCCAGATCCTCATCTAGTCCGGCTGTGGAGCAGGTAAGGGCAGGGAAGGGCAGTGAATGCCAGACCTCCTTCACTTTACCTTCATTGTAAGGTCACAGAGTGTCTGAGTTAGATAGACCTTGAGGGTCAGCAGGGCCACCTGCCTCAGTGTCCGGAGGGGGAAAGTGAGGCTCAGAGAGGTGCAGAGTGTCTGTGACATATGAAACAGCTCCAGAGATTTAATCAACACTCAAAGGATTTCCCTATCACTGAAGGCCAGCTCTGTGAAGTTAGAACTGAATTCTCTTTCAGGCTCTCACTTCAAAGTGTGACTTTAGGGTGTGCCCAGGTGTCTCAGTCGGTTAAATGGCAGCTTTTGGCTCTGATCATGATCCCAGGATCCTGGCTGGGCTTCTCGCTCAGTGGGGAGGGTGCTTCTCCCCTGCCTACGGTTCCCCCTGCCTGTGCTTGCTCTCTTCCTCTCTCTCTCTATCTCTCTGTCAAATAAATAAAAATCTTTATTTAAAAAAAAAAAAAAGTGTGACCTCAGGCAAGTCTGACCTGTCCCTCGGTCTCAGTTCCCCCATTTGTAAAACAAGGAGGTAATCACTAAGATCCTTCCCAAGTATGAGTGACATTCTTTCCTTGGGACATGGTTCAGTATAGGAATTCACTCTGGGCCAGGTTCCTATGCAGAAATGAGCACCAAGGAGCCCTGGGGATCATCTGGGGTCTGCCACAAATAAGGACTGACTCCTCTCAGAGCCTGTGCTTTTTTTGTATTTTGATTTTGGGGGTCTATGTGCGTTTTCTTGGACAGGGCGTTTGTAATTTCATCAGGTGCCTACACACCCAGCATGGGAGATTGTGAGAATGCAGCCGCCTTCCAGATCTCAGAAGCGCCTCCAACAAAAACAGCACATTTGCACACAGAAAACCAGGCTTTCCCCATACCCTCGCAGAATTCTAGGTAACATCAAAGTATCGCCTTCCTAGCTCAACGTCTGCCCTCCTGTTTTCCCTTGGTGCCTGAATCAGGGTTGGAACTCACCATCCCGGCAAAACTGGTGCTGGTTCCCCAGAGTTATTTATTACTGATCCCCCTCTCAGGGAGAAAGGCCTGTAATAAGGTGGAGAAACACTGCCCCCCAGCGGTCATCCATAAAATACTCTGCTCTCCACCCGTCCCCGAGCCTTCCCTACAAGGCCACTAGCCTTGGAGCGACCAGACCTTCGGAGCGGGGTGGGGTGCAGAGGGACGGCAGAGACCCGGCAGGGCCCGCCCTCAAAACTCATCAGTCCCCAGGAACGGGCTTCTCCGGCTTCTTCCGTAGCACTGAAGGCCACGCAGCAGGGGGACTCTCTTCTGGCCGGTGCTCCGGGCAGACGGAGCCGGTGCCGGGGGCTGGGGGGTGGGGGTGGGGGTGAGGGGGACGTTGGGGGAGGGGTGTTCAAGGAGGCGGGGCCTGTGTTGTTGCGGTGACCTGGCCGCAAGGTGCCCACAGCGGGCACATCCTCCGGCCTATGGCAGCTGGATCTCTATTGGGCGAAATGGGCCACCTCCAGGTTCGCTCTCATTTGTCCCCTGCTTAAACTACCGCATACTGGGTGCTCGTTCCCAAGAGCGGCGCTAACGGCTCAGCGGCCTGGCTCACCCATGCTCGCAGCACCCCCCAGCGAGTGGTCTTAGGATCCCCACGTGAGAGGGGGGCCAAAGTGACTACGAGGGGTCCTCCAGCCAGCAGGAGACAGAGCAGGACTCCCAACGACTGCCTTCCAAACCTCAACCAATTGCTGTCCCTCTGCTAAATGACCTAGTCGCATGCCTGGGCATCCGGAAGGAAAACGAGACTCGGAGAGGAAAGGACTTACCCAGGGTTCCACGGTGGCCAGCCCAGGTCTGAGTTCTTCTGCCTGGTCCTCAGCGGGAGACAGGCACAGGCAGCTTCCAGAAAACACCTGCCCTTTCCGCCTCAATACACTGACCCTCTGTGGCCCGGGCATGTACAGTACCCTCCCCCAAACACACCCCCTACACACATTTCCACACACCTGTGAGCACACCCCCTTCCACGGACATGCTCCTGGACCCTCTCTCACACACGTGCACACACACGTGGGTGCATCCTGGCCGCTCAGTAGTACCATATGCATACCCTCACCTAAGGACGTCCCTGTCCTTATCTGAGTGGTGGGGTGGCGCAGAAGGGGGGGGCGCTCCAAAATGGCTCTGCCCAGATTGAAGCCCTTGCATCACCACCTTCCAGCTGTGGGACTGTGGGCGTATTACTTGGTTTCTAGTGCTTTGTTTTACTCATCTGAAAAATGGGAATCATAAGACCTGCGTGTCCCATAGTGTTAGGAGAACTGATTGGCTTCGTGTGTGTAAAGCCTGACTCTCAGGAAGGGCTAAGTGTCACTTGGTGTACACATGGACTCACATAATCCCAAACACCCTCAAAAATGCACGTGCACCCCCAAGTGCATATGCACAAGCACGTACATTCTCAAGTCTATGCACCTGCACATACACATGCACACAGATGTGTACACACACACACACACACACACACACTCATGCTCCCCACCCCCCAGGCCTTACAAAAGGAGCGTCTTGCGGCCGTTGTCCTCGGGCCAGACCACGACACACTTGGTGGCGCCTCGGTCCATGGTGATGGTGGAGTAGAAGCACTGGGGGAAAGCGAGGGCCAGGGCCAGGAGCCAGATGCCAGCGATCACCGCTCTGGTGCCCAGGGCCGAGAGCCGTGGCTGGAAGGGGTGGACAATGGCCACGTACCTATGAGCAGAGGGCTGTGTGAGCTATGGGCATCCTCCCATCAGAGCAACCCCCATCCCTTTCTCCAGGACCCCGTAGTCCCACTCCCCTCCACCCCCCACCGCTGCTGGGGACTTGCAGAGAGCTATCCAGGCTGGTGACTCTCCCACACCCCTGGCCCCTGAAACCGCAGACCAGGCCCACCTCACCGCCTCCCTCTGACATGAGAGAGTTGTGCGGCCACACTGGAAGTCCTCTCAGGACATTTGCCTGAAGCTCAGCACAGCTGAGCCACTTGGCCCTATGCCAGCCCCACTTGTGCTCAGAGACCTCAGCAGAAGCAGACAGTCTCCCGGACAAAGCCCAAAACCAGCACCGCCCAGCTTTCTATGGTGGTGGACATGCTCTCTGTATGTCCGGTTCTGTGCAGAAGTCACTAACCACACGTGGCTATGAACCCCAGAAGCATGACTAATACAACTGAGGAACTGAATTTTAAATGTTCATTAATTTAAATGTAAATAGGCACATATGGCTCTAGTTACAATATCAGACAGAGCAGGTCCAAACCTTCAAACTCAGTGTTCAAGGCCCTCTGCACATGGCCGATGCACTTTCCAGCCCCCTCTCATTGCTTCCAGCACCTTCCCTGGCTCTCTCTGGTTAGGGAATAGCCCTGCTTGTGGGACATTCAGGGGCGGGGAGCAGCATTTCTTCCCCCTCCTCCTGGAATTTCTCCTTTCATTCTGGATTCATTAAAGTCCAAGTGAAAGGCCACCTTTTCCAAGAAGTCGGCCAGAAGCAGCTTGTCTCCTCAGCCCCTGCCTCTCTCCGGGGGAACCTGTGGGGGTCGGGGCTGCTGTTTGGCACCCTGCTGCCTGGTGGCCGAGTATCTCAGGCAAGGGTTAGTCTCTCCCTTTCTTGTGCCAGGAGACAAAGGCTTCGAGAAGAGGAAGAACGAGCTTGGAAGAGGCAGCGCTGGCTCTGAACTGAGTTGCGTGGCTTGCCTCTGCCCCCAGGACCTCTGAAGCCACTGTGGGAATGTTCTACAGTCTCGTGGGGCTGAGGCCTCATGGGTTGGGACCCCAACCAGGGATGGAGAGCTGGGGCAGCCGCCTGCTTCCCAGGTCAAAGGACCTGAAGAGCTCTATCCTATCAAAGACCCAGGACACGGCCTGTGCCCCCATACGGCTTTAGTTGCTGCCTTGGAAGAGGAAGGGTTTGGGATTAGGTTGGGGCTTTCTTTGTGTCATGGACCTGCTGGCCATCCAATAAGGTCCATGGGCCCTCCACAGATTACGGTTTTTACAGGAATAAATTACACGAGATTAGAGAGACAACCAGCTATCCTAAAATACAGTTAACCAAACATGAAGTAAGGATGCCTGGGTGGCTCAGTCAGTTAAGTATCTGACTCCTGGTTTTGGCTCAGTTCATCATCTCAGGGTCGTGAGATCAAGCCCCGTGTTGGGCTCTGCGCTCAGTGCAGAGTCTGCTTCAGATTCTCTCTCCCTCTCCTTTCCTCTCTCTCTCTGTTTCTCAAGTAAATAGAATCTTTACATATATATAAAATAGATTTGGGGCAAAGCAAGACGCACATTTCTTTATCAACCCACTAAACAAAAAGTTCTAGCAGGAGGTCTGGAACCCATGGTAATTTTTAAGTAGTGATGGTTACTGGCGATACTTGGAAATTTCTGCACAGCAGAGGTAGCTCTGATTTCTTTCGGTGACATTGTCCCAGGCACTGCTGGGGTCCCAGCAAAATGTGGTGTGCTGCCTCTGTTTATAATGGTGATTTTTAACTCCCACAGAAGCTCTTAACCCTTGGGATTTCTGTGCACAGTTCGTGGTCATGGGTAACACGCGTCTAGGCTAGATGATTGTTGACCTTCTCCCTGAGACACTGACCTTCTCCCTGAGACACTGACCTTCTCCTATTACTGTAGCTGGGCTTGGGGCCAGCTCTAGACCTCGGCAGTCCTGGACCCTGGATGAGGGTCTCAGCAGGGCAAGAAGAGAGGCCCTTTTCCTCAGTGGCCCTCCCCACAGATAAGGCAAGTGACTAGTAGGTCAACTTGGGGCTTGGGCTCCCTTGTTGTTCTAGGAGGTGGGATGGGAAGGAGGGAGAGCTTTTCTTCTTACCCTGCTGGTGGAGGGGCGGGTCTGGGACTTTGGATTCATACTGATCTAAATCTGAATCCTGACTAAGCTACATTCCAACAGTAGAGTCTTAAACAAACCACCTGAGCCCCCTCGAGCTTCTCTTTCCTCTTCTGTAAAGTGGGCAGACGGTCATTTGTGCACCTGTGGCTGGTGTGGAAGGCCAGAGAGATGTTTGAGAAAGGCTTGCAGACTGGTGGGGATTACGGTGTGAAAGCATGGTTAGTCCCATGTATTTATTCCCTTTAAATCCACCAGAAGTGGCTTTCGTCCTGGATGATGCCTGGGCCTTCCTCTCTGGGATTGATCCAAACCTTGAGACGAGGCCTGGACAATCGGATGTCCTTGCCCTGCACAGGGCAGTTCACATCTTGGTGTTTGGGGCACAAGAGGAGCACTGACTCCATGTGCCCTGAGCTCTTCCACTCTGTCTCTTTGAGGTTAGCCCGCCTTGGGGCTCCTCATGCACACCAGGCACGATCCTGCCATGGACCTTTGTTGCTGCCATGCCCGCCCCCTGGAATGTTCTTTCCCCACAGCAAATGGGGATCACTCTCTCTCTCCCCTCCTCCTTCCATCTTTGCTCCAATCCTACCCCATAGAAGGGCTGGTTCCATACCCTGTCTGGCCTAAAGCCTGTCCCCCAGCCTAAGACACAGCCTGGCCTCTCGGGCCCCCTTGCCCTTCCCTGATATCTTCCCACAGCACTCATGACCTCAAAATACAACATATCATTTCTTCATGCACTTATTGTTTAAATCCTTACCAGGTAGGTGTCTTTATCTGTTTATCTCCCCAATGCCCAGAACAGGATCTGTACACAGTGGGCATGGAACGTGAGAATGAAGAAATGAACGGATGCGTTCTCACTATTGCCACCCCAATCTCTGAACACCGTCCTCTCTCATCCAGATTATTACCAGCAGCCTCCTGCTTGGTCTCCTGGCTCCCATCCCACCCCCTCCAGTCCGTGTGCCCCCCCACTGCCCCACACACCCCTTTAAAATGGAAGTTCCATGAGGCCTGATTTCCAGGACTATTTTTCCCACTGATATATATCCCCCAGTGCCTGAAACAGAGAGAACACTCCAGTACTTGTCGAGTGAATGAAAAGGAAATATTAGTGGACTTGCGGAAACGTCCAGGGGGACTGAGGTGTTGCTGGTGGGGGGAGGGGTTGAGGTCGGATGAGGGACGTGCCCTTACTGAGAACAGAGAGCTCTGGGTTCTGGGCCCCTGGCCCTGTGCCCGACTTGCTGGCAATCCTACTTGTCTTGATCCTCATGTCCCAGGTACAAACACAGAAGCGTGGCCCACACAAACGGTTTTCACACTTCTCTTTTCATTTTTAATGGATAGAAATCCATTTCTCAAATTTAGGAAAACTCCATAGAAAAACAGCCCAGAGTAGAGAAGCCAGCCATTACGTGTTATTGGGCCACATGTTGGGGGTGGGGGTGGAGACTGGGGGTTAATGGGGGACAGTGGGGCTCATGCTGCCTCAAACCATCCTGACAAGGGGTCTGTGTCTCTGAGGGTCCCAGGCCCGTCCCATCTCCTACACGCACCTGGTGTCTTTCTGGGTCCCTTTTCATTTGCTGTCTGTCTCAACTGGACTCCCCCAGGGTCACACAGTCCCCTTCTGAGTCCAAACTGTGCCCTGCTGTCCCCAGCCAGCTTCAGAAGGACTGTACATGGTCCATGGATCCCTCAGCCCCCTGAGAACAGCATCAGGAGAAAACTGGACCCATTATAATTATACAGTAACTGTATGCAATATTCAATTCCCCCATATCATCTACCTAGGAATAGGAAATCAATATAAACAATTTCCTTGTAATGAAAGACACCAAAAAAAAAAAAAAAAAGATCAGCTCCAGAGAAGAACATTCCAGTAGGTCCCTAAACACAGCCGCTCTCTCCCTATGGCCTCGAACAACCGTCCAGTACTAAGTTCTTATGTCTAACCTTAGCTTCGCCTACCTTGGCTCCACAGTCTCCCGTCTTCCAGAGGCATCCTCTTGGATCACAATGTGGCCGGGAGGCAATTCCCTGAGCTCTACTCTTAACTTGCTGTGTGACTGCAGGCACGTCACCAGCCCTGTCTGAGCCCCAACCAAGTGAGACCCTTTCCCCCAGCTCCCCCACGGCCCCCTCTTGCCTGTCAGCGGCGATAGCGGTCATGGAGTAGATGCTGACGAACATGGCCACGATGGGGAAGAGGTTCTGGAAGTAGCAGAAAGCACGGCCAAAGTACCAGATGTTGTGGCTGGCGTAGACGAAATTGAAGGGGGCGTTGAAGGTGGCCATGCACAGGTCAGCCAGGGCCAGGTTGACAATGAAGTAATTGGTGACTGTGCGCATTCTCTGATGGGCCAGGATGATCCAGATGACTGTGGCATTGCCCGTCACAGCCACCAACACCAGGGCCAGGTAGGCGGTGGCCCACAGTGCCAGCTGCCAGCTGGGCATGGAGAAGGCTGTGACGCCCGTGGTGTTGCTCTCAAGGCTGGAGGAGATGTTGGCGTCAGTCACAATGACATGGGCCCCCATGGCTGCCCCTGGGTCTGGGACAAGTGGCCTGCCTCTTCGCTCCTCCTGAGCCCTGGTGCCCTGCCTGGATGTGCTACGGAAGAGAAATCCTCTTGGCTGCGGGAGTATGTGGGGGAGAGAGGAGTAGGTGCAAAGCCAGGCACTCGGGGAGACAGGGGTCACTCCCAAGCTTCAAGTGAAGACGAGCTGGGCTGAGCAGAGCATCGGGTCCAGAGCCGTTCACCCTTCAGACTCCCATGTCCTGGCCAGACTTCTCAGATGTCCCATGGAAATCTAGAATCCAAGACACAGTTTCAGAGCAGGGAACATCCTTGTCAATCATCAATCAACTACTTTCCTGCAGAAACGAAGGACAGATTCCAAGAGGGGACGTCCCCAGCCCAGCTCATTCAGTAAGTGGGTGACAAACCAGGACTCCAACCCAGGCTCCTCCATTTTGGAAACGTTCTGGATCAGATGAGCACACGGCAGCAGCCTTTGGATTCCACGGGTCAACAGCACAGCGGGCTTTCCTCCAGGCTTTGGGGAACAGGCTGGCCTGCGGTCGGGGACACGCTCACCATTCTGCTAACTGCCAGCCCTCGGAGCCACGGCCTTCCCTGCTGCTCTCCCCCGCGGGGTGCTGAGGGCCTTGGCAGGGGTTCAGCTCTAGCTCCCGCCCCTCGTCCCACCCCCTGCTTGGATGGCCCAGCCTTGACTCTCGAGAAAAGATTTAGGACTGGGTGCCAGAGCAGGGAGAGATCCAGGGGAAAGAGGGGACGGCAGGAGTGGGGGCTGGCATGGAGGCACCATCCTGGGGTCTGGGGGTGCGTGTTTACACTCTCGGCCAGCCCAGGCCAGGGGCTGCATCTAGAAAGTGATCAGGAGCACACGTTGGGAGCTGGGCTGGGGCTGAGACTCGCTGTGTGATTCCAGGCAAGCCTCTTAAGGTTACCGAACTTCAGCTTTGTCATCTGAACAGCGATAGGACACATCAGGGCATATCTCACAGTGTGTTTGCGAGCTTTAAATGAGATAACGTACGCCAAACCTAGTTAACATGGGGAAAAAGCATGACAGGGAGTTGTAGCCCCAGAGGGGACCCAGTAGTTGGCTCAGGGTTCGGCAGGTAGGAGAAGACAGAACTCAGAGTGCTTCTGGCAAGTTCTTGGGACAAGGAGGGGGCTTGCTGCCTCTTCTGTGAACCCCAGAAAGGCCAGAGGACTGTGCGGGTGTCTGCTCTTGGTGGTCCTCTCTGTGCCTGGGGTGGGGGGCGGGGAGAGAAGCAGGAGACCACGTGACGCTGTGTCTGAGCCACTGTGGGTGGCTGACGTGTGAAAGTGCACGCTGCTTCCTGGGCCCGCTCATCGGTGGCCCGGAATCCGGGACTTCGCTGGGGGAGCCGGCCTGTGCCAAGAGCATGAGCTGGGATTGACACTTTTTTAAACACCGTGAATGTGCTGGGGCAGTGCCTTGTCCTGAAAGCCTGCAGTTTATCTAGCTGGGGAAGACAGGCTGCCAGTGTTTACATCTGCTCTGGTCCTGGCATACACAGAGCTCAGGGGCTCTTAACACAAAACGGGGCCATCTGTCCACGTCAAGCTTTAGCAAAATCTGCCCTTCTATGGCAGGCGGAGGAGGAAGTGGGAAAGGCTCGTCCTAGGAGGGGACATCACAACACCCACCTGCTGGTGGGACAGCAGGATCATCCCAGAGGGAGCCTAGGTCTTACAGATGGGGTGTTGGCACGTGTGGGGGCAAGTGTGGGAGCAGGGATGAGGTGAGGAGAGGCTGGCAGAGGTCTCTCGACCGGGCAGGGGCTCACCAATGATCAGCCCAGGGTTAGGAGAAAGGGTCATGTCTCCACCTTCATGAAGCTCCTGGCCAACCTGGGGAGCCAAGTCCCAGCGGAACCAGATAACTCACCCTACCCATCTGTTAAATGGGTGACACCATGAATTTCAAGCTTCAGAAAAGGAAGGGAGAGGACTTTGGGGGGGTGCAGGGAGTGAGGGGGTGCTGCCCCTTGAGTGGTCCTTGGAAGTAATGAAGGTTGGGATATGGAATGAACCCCCATTTGGACAGAAAGGTCAGACTGGCCTGGCTGGAGTTGAGGGTTCTGACAGAAAGGACTAGGAGATAGATTAAGCCTAAATCTCAGTTCACACAGTGAACTAAATCTCAGTTCACACAGTGCCAGATAGGTCCCATTTCCTCATTCTCTCATTCTCTAAAACCTCTCTGGCAGGGAAATCCAGTTTTATTTCTTCCGGGGCCCCCGTCCCCCCTACGCTGGGGCTGTCTATAGTGCCAAGTCATCTGGGGTGCGACCATTTTTGGCCATTCATGCACACATGTCACTCTAGAGAGGCCTCTTCTTGTTTCTGCAGGGTGCTTGATAGCAGAGGATTGTCACTTCTGAGACACACCTGCGACCTGAGAATTTGGGGCTTACTGGGGATCACGTCCCAGTGATCCATCCTTGCACCCCACCTCCCCACACTGGGTCACCCCTCCTGGGGCCCCGCCAGGGACAGGGATGCAATGCTCACTTCTCCTGGCCCCACAGTCCTCCCTCCTCCTCGTCCTCTTAAGGAAGTTCTGCTTCTGGAAGCTCACAGTCTCTCCTTCCAAACCTCACCATGCTTCTCACTCTTCCACGGCAACTTTGGTAAAGCCCAGAGCACCGGCCATCGAAGAGACCATCCTGCTTTCCCCAAAGGCCCGGAGACTCTAACCTTCAGCTCTTCCTAGGAAGTGAAAACCATATTGTCATTTCACCCTTCAAGAGTGGCAGAGAAAGGTAAGAGACACCAAAGCTAAGTTTCCCTATGAAGATGATGGGATCATCCATCTCCGGCTCCAGAAATGAGGCAGGAGAGGAAGAGTGGAGGCCACTGAAGAGAGCCTTGAATGTCCTTTCTGGGACATGTTGTCTGAAGTCACCCAACTGGTCCCTCAAGCATCCCTCAAGTGCTACTTTGTTGGGGAGAGAGACACCAGCATGTGGTCTTGGGGCCAAAGGGCCGTGTTTTTGTTTTGTTTAGTTTTAAAGATTTATTTATCTATTTTGGAGGGAGAGAGAAAGAGAGCATGCATGTGAGCGGGGGTGGGGGAGGCCGAGGGAGGGGGAGAAGGGCAGACTCCCTGCTGAGCCAAGAGCCTGATGTGGGGCTTCCCTCAAACTCGAGAGTCAGACTCCCATCCGACTGAGACGTCCAGGCACCCTTTTCGTGAAACACATTTATTCACAGCACGCCTGATTCTGTGACAGGTGGCTTGGGTCCTCTTGGTTTGGGCTCTCGGTGTTGCAACATGTCCCCTCCCCAACTCACCCCAGCACTGAGGAGCATAGCCTGACCCTGTGACAGCGTTGGATCTCCTAGAAATGACAGCTGACTGGCCCACAAGGTATCAGCCGGGGTTACTCGCATGTAGTTTTGCAGAAATGACGTCACGAGGCTAAGGGATTCTGAAGATCCCCAACCAAGGGAAAGCAGGGATGAATACAGATGTCATGTGTCTTCAACTCACACTGGAATCCCATACAGTCTTTGTCATACTTTGTTATAAGCTTATTTTCAACTGGTCAAATATGTGCCTGGATCCACATGCCCTCTGTCCATCCTCACTGGGCCCGGGTCACTGTCATCATTAGACTTTCGACACTAGCCTCCTCATTGTATGCGGTCTTACCTGCTGGCCCCCTCTGCTCCATCTTCCACCCCAGTGATCTTCTAAAAATACAAATCTGACCATACTCCTCCTGTTGGAAACCCTTTGATGGCCCCCCATTGCTCTCAGGGTAGAAGGAAATCACCCCCCTCCTCTCCCAGGCACGACTGCTACCCTTCCTTCAGGACCACGTCCCCCTTGTTCCTTCCAGCAACAGGACTTCCCCAAGTGTTAGCTGTCACCTGGCTGCCCAGCAAATGACTACATTTCCAAGCCTCCCTTTCAAGCTAGATGTGGTCACAGGATTAAGATCTGGCCATGGGACGTGGGCAGGGCCCATATACAAGTATGTATCCACAACCTCAGCACGTAGGATGCCATCTTTAAAGAAGGAGCTGATTGCCCTTCACTTCCACTCTCCCCTTCCTGCTGTCTGGGAATGACAAGGGCAGGAGCTGCCATCCTGAATCCGGAGAGGAGAGCCCCATATTGGAGGTGGCAAAACGCAGGACAGTTATATGAAAAAGACAAAGAAAACAAAACAAAAAAACTTCTCTTATTTGAGGCACCATCCTTTGGGCTCTACTATAGACCTTAGCCCTAAATGATAGATCAGCCTTCAAGAACTTCCTGGATGCTCACCCTGGCCAGCTCTCTTTGTCCTATACTCTGATAGCTTTCCTAACTTCCCTTCTTGTTAACATCCCAACCCATCACACTTGTTCAAAGTGCGTTTTCCCTGCCAAGCTGAGAAATCCATGAGGCCAGGAATTATGTCCATCTTGATCATAGCCATAGTTCTCTACCCTCTATTGTAATTAGCACATAGCATATGCTTAATGGTATTTGCTGATTAAATACATGAGTGATTGTACAAGGAAATGAACACATTGAAATAACTTGGATAAAATATTGGGAATACTTTTTACTGTAAGTAATAGTGATTAAACAAATGGGGGCTTATTTTTATCACATGACCAGAAGTCCAGAGGTAGGTGATCTCTTATTAAATAGCCTAATGATTTCAAAGCTCTTCGGAAATTTTTTTTTTAAAGATTTTTTTAACTTATTTTTAGAGGTGGGAGAAGCAGAAGGAGAAGGAGAGAGAGCATTTCCTGCAGATTCCCCACTGAGAGCTGAGCACGATGCAGGGCTGGATCTCATGACCCAGAGATCATGACCTGAGTCGAAATCGAGAGTTGGACACTCAACAAACTGAGCCACCCAGGTGCCCCACTCTTGGGGAATTTTTATTTTTCTTGGTCTTTGCTTCATGCCTGCAAAATGGCTGCAAGAGCTCCAAATATCATGTCCCTGCATAACGGCTTTCCTGTCCCAGAAAGGAAGAGAACTCTTCTTCCAGACTTCTCTTTTTTGGCCAGAAGGAAAACCTTTCCCAGGACCTTCTTAGCAGATGCCCCTTATATTTTATTGCCAGAACAAGGTCACACGACACCCTTAACTGCACAGGAAGCTGGGAGAAGGAATGTCTTCCTTTTTAGGGTTTTGGCACTGTGGTGCTCATGGGGAGGTGGTGGGAAGAAGCCAGTTGTAAGAACTCTTGCCCTTCCTTGCCTGCATGGTCCCATCTGGAAAGTCCCCGGGGTGCATGGGGTATCGTGATGTGACCACAAATAATCTGTATTGTTCTTGATGCTTGCTGGAGAACGTTGCTTCCTGTCTCGTGAAATTCCCTCCCTGACACTGGCCCACCCTGGAGATTGGGTCCTGCCGAAGAGCTCACCTGTTTCAGTATAAACCATGCAGAGGTATCGTGATGTGACCACAAATATCCTGTATTGTTCTTGATGCTTGCTGGAGAACGTTGCTTCCTGTCTCGTGAAATTCCCTCCCTGACACTGGCCCACCCTGGAGATTGGGTCCTGCCGAAGAGCTCACCTGTTTCAGTATAAACCATGGCACCACCCATGAGCCGAGGGATTGAATGAGTTGTACAACCTCTCTGTGCCTCATCTTCCTCATCTGTGGAATGGGGTTAGTTATACTACCTCATAGGATTATTGTGAGGATTAAACTAGTTAATACATGCAAATATGTAGAATAGTACCCGGCACATAGAACTAACTAAGCATTTGTTGTTGCTATTTTATTATATCCCCATTCCATAGAGGGGACTGTATGCTCAAAAAGGTTAAATAATTTGTCCAAGGTCACGTAGTCAGGGGAGCCAACAGTGAAAGACTGATCTGACTCTGGAGCCCATACCCTTTCTTGTCTTACCACGTGGTAGGTTTCTCCTGAATGTCCCAAGGGTGGGTGTATTGCCGTGGACACCATCTATTAATTCCTTTCAGGTCTGGATGGAATGCCACCACCTCCAGGAAGCCTTCTGGGGCACAAGCTCTCTGCTCCTCACAGGCACTTGGCTGGCCCCTTGTCTCTTCTCTGGACAGAAAATATTAGTCTTGCCCCCAGTGTGGTCATTAATGCACACAATCTTAGCCCTTCAGAAGCACCTAGTCTGGATAAGGATGCTGGTGCCCAAGCAAGGCACTCCCCTGAGGTCAGACAGCCGGGATGAGCAGAGCTGTGCCTTGGACCGGGGCCTCCACACTCCCTGTCCAGAGCCCTTTCCTCTGTCCAGGGCTTCCTCCAATGATGAGAGCACTTCTGAGAGACAGCAGCTCATCCAAAGGAGACCTTGACTCACAGTTGGGCAGAGCATGGGGCTCCCTTGGGAAATCCTGGCCTGAGCATTAAGAGCAGACAGTGTCTTACCCACATCCGAGCTCCTACTTCTACCCTCTGCTCCTCCCTAGGCCCAGGCTGTCTCACCCCCTCTCCCAACCCCGCCGCACCCCCCTCCCCTCCGCCGCACCCCCCGCCGCCACCTGCCCAGCAGACGTGGGGCTGCTGCCTGAGTACCTGTAGTACACAGACACCGACACTAGAGGGCGACATAACTGCTTTACTCTCTGTGACCACGAGGACTTTAGGCAGCCGCCTCGGAATCAGATCAGGATGAGGATGGTGATGATGGTGATGGTGACCTTGACCACAGCCAGGGTTACTATTTATTTAGCCAAACTTCCTTGTAATAAGCACGCACCACCTCCAAGCAGTCGGCTTTTCTGGGCATACCCCTTTCTTCCGTGTCTGCATCTCAGAAAATGGGCCACATCTACCTTGTTACCCTGCTCTGAAACCTGAACTTGACCAGCTTTTCCACCCTCACTTTCTCCCCGCTATCACCTACTCCTGTGTACTCTACACCCCAGATCCTAACCCGTCTGCTTCTTTCCACGCCACTGTCTGGCCTCCTCCGGTTCGCCATTCAATTTACAGAGACTCACAGGCTCTCGCCCCGGTGCAAGCCAGTGGTTCCCACAATTTGCTGCACATTAGAATCACCTGGGCAGCTCAGGAAACTCCTGATGCCCTGTCGTCCCACAGCCCAATTAAGACAGGATGTATGGGGGTGGGAGCCAGGCACCAGGGCTTTTGACAGGTCCCCAGGTGGTTTGAGTTTGCACCAAGTTTAGGAACAACTCTTGTCTTGTATGGAGACCCCCCTCCACACGCTTTCATCTGGGCCACTTCCACTAAGTCTGGCAGGCCTCCTTTGAACATCGCCACCTCCTGGAAGCCTTCGCGGAACACATTCAGACCCAGGCAACTGCTCCTCCCGGATCTGGATGCTTACCACACTGTATTGTTCCTGCTTTTTCAGATGCCTGCCTTTCCCTCCTTCCACACCTTCTTCTGCTCCACGAGGTGTGGAACCAGGAGTGGGATGAATTTTTACACCAACACAAGGGGTAGGTTTTATTATTCTTAGGATTTTGAATTTTGTCCCAGGTTTTTATTTCGGCAGTTAGTCTGTTTACAGTGCTTGAAGCATAAAGAAATAGATTTTCTCTTCAAAAGTGGATGTAGATGTAAAGACGTCTGTTCTTAATACCCTTAATGCCATTAAAAAAACAAAAAAACAAACCTGTTTTCCATTTGAAAATAGAAACTGTGGCTAATATCTGCCCAGGGGCCTTGAGACTCTGGAAAATATCCCAAATGTTGTGGCTTATGGAAGACTTAAACCAAAACAACAATATTTTTTAAGAAGATTTATTTATTTATTTTAGAGAGAGAGAGGAGGGGTGGAGCAGAGGGAGAGGGAGAAAGAAACCCAAGCAGATCCATGCTGAGCACAGAGTCCCAGCAGGAGTCTGATCTCACAACCCTGAGATCACGACTTGAGCCAAAAGCAAGAGTCGGACACTTAACCGATTAAGCCACCCAGGTGCCCCCTAAATAACAATTTTAACTAAATATGAAACCAGGGAGCTGATGGCTGAGTTCATCTGCAAGGATCTGTGCCTGGGGGTCCTGCCTGTGCCAGGGAAGGGTTTGGGAAGGGAATTCTAATCTAGTCCACGAGGGGGAGGCTCATCCTTGTCCTCTCCGATAGTGATGTATAAGTCCGTGCCCATTTTACAAAGGAAGAAATCCTGACCTAAAGATGAAATGCACTGCCCAGGATCTTATTACAGGTAAACAGGAGAGACAAAATTTAAACTCAGTCCTATCTGGCTATCCATGTTCTTTCCACTATATCAGGATGGGTCAAAGTTCCCAGGTTCACTTTCCCTTCACTCTTTAAGTAATTTTAAAATTTAATTTAAAAAATATTTATTCATTTATTTTTTATTAGAGAGAGAAAAAGCAAGCACACAAGCACGAGCAGGGGGAGGGGCAAATCGAGAGGGAGAAGCAGACTCCCTTTTGAGCAAGAAGCCTGGTACGGGGCTCCATTCCAGGACCCTGAGATCATGACCTGAGTCAAGGCTTAACCAACTGAGCCACCCAGGCACCTTTTAAATTAAATTTTTATCCAGGGGTGCCTGGGTGGCTCAGTGGGTTAAAGCCTCTGACCTTGGCTCAGGTCATGATCTCAGGGTCCTGGGATCGAGCCCCGTGTCGGGCTCTCTGCTCAGCAGGGAGCCTGCTTCCTCCTCTCTCTCTGCTTGCCTCTCTGCCTACTTGTGATCTCTGTCTGTCAAATAAATAAATAAAATCTTTAAAAAAATAAATTAAATTTTTATCCAAATAATAAATGTATATAGTTTAAGAAGTCAATACCATAGAACTTAAAAACAATAAAGAGTGATTCCTTATAGTACTTTCTAACCCATTTCCTGTCCCCAGAGGCAACGGATTTCAATTCTTTGAGCTAGTTTTCTGGAATTGATGTCCATGTCTTCATAACATAATAACAGTATTTCTTGATTTGTAAGTTTAAGTTACTAAACTCTTACCTTTTTTTCCCCCTAAGTAAACTCTATGCCCAACATGGGACTCAAACTCACAACCTTGAGATCAAGAATCCTATGCTCTATACTGGCTGAGCCAGCCAGGTGACTCCTACCCTCTTGCTTTTTTTGAGGGAGGGAATATGCTAGATCATTTTTTCCCCTGATTTTTTAAAATTTAGAAGGAACTCATACATTTTTAGTCTCAGTTTTATATAAAAAATAGAGGTCAATGTTTCCTTTGTGTACATATTTATTATAATGCATGGATTTAGGGGGGTATCTTTATTTCATTATTTTTTAGGAAACGTTATTTTATTATTTATTTATTTTAAAAAATTAATTAATTAATTTTTTATTTTTTATAAACATATAATATATTTTTATCCCCAAGGGTACAGGTCTGTGAATCGCCAGGTTTACACACTTCACAGCACTCACCAAAGCACATACCCTCCCCAGTGTCCATAACCCCACCCCCCTTCTCCCAACTTCCCTCCCCCCACAACCCTCAGTTTGTTTTGTGAGATTAAGAGTCACTTATGGATTGTCTCCCTCCCAATCCCATCTTGCTTCATTTATTCTTCTCCTACCCCCTTAACCCCGCATGTTGCATCACCACTTCCTCATATCAAGGAGATCATATGATAGTTGTCTTTCTCCGCTTGACTTATTTCGCTAAACATGATACACTCTAGTTCCATCCACGTTGTCGCAAGTGGCAAGATTTCGTTTCTTTTGATGGCTGCATATTATTCCATTGTGTATATATACCACATCTTCTTTATCCATTCATCTGTGGATGGACATCTAGGTTCTTTCCATAGTTTGGCTATTGTGGACATTGCTGCTATAAACATTTGGGTGCACGTGCCCCTTTGGATCACTACGTTTGTATCTTTAGGGTAAATACCCAGTAGTGCAATTGCTGGGTCATAGGGCAGTTCCATTTTCAACATTTTGAGGAACCTCCATGCTGTTTTCCAGAGTGGTTGCACCAGCTTGCATTCCCACCAACAGTGTAGGAGAGTTCCCCTTTCTCCACATCCTTGCCAGCATCTGTCATTTCCTGACTTGTTAATTTTAGCCAGGAAATGTTATTTTAATTGCAATTTTATCGTTGATCTACAAGTTATGTTAGAAAAATGTTTCATAGTTTTCAGATAGTTGAGGAAATTGGGGGGTCAATCTCAATTATTTCTAGTTTCATTGGCCTGTGATCAGCATATGTTGTTAGCAAAATCTCAGTTTTGTGTATAATTTATTAGTTGCCACTGCGACTAAATGCACGGCTAATTTGGTAAGCTTTCCAAGGGTGTAGGAAAAGGATGTATGTTCTTTATTTCTGATGTTAAAAATTCTAAGCATACCTATTAAATTGAGCATGTCGATTGTAGTACTTGATCCCCTGTATTATGAAATTATTATTTGCTTAGTTGATCCGAGTTTTTTAAAAAGTATATTAAAATGTCCAACTATAACATTTTCTTAAATCTGTCTGTAGGCCTAGGAATTTTTACCTTAATATTGTGTATATATTCTGTGTTATACATACGGTAAATGTATAATATTATTTGGTGCCTTGTAGCTTTTACACAGATTTTCAGTTACATAATGAAGTACTAGGTCTTATTTCATGCTTTCAGTCCTGTAGGTCACATCGATATTACTGGGAGTGGACGCCCCGTACCTGTCCTTGCCCTTGGAGGTACAGGGCTCTCTGTGGCCTCAGGTCCTCCTTCAAGTGTCCCCTCCAGGCTTCCTCGTTGTTACGCAGAGAGTGAGTGAGCTGGCAGGGGTGGTAAGGGATCGGTGCAGTCAATGCTCAGTTAAGCAACCTTGATATTGAGTTCACTGGAGCCAGGATTCTAAAGGCTTTGCTTTTGCTTCATGCCTGGATACTTCCTGCACAAACAAGTGTTGCCCGTCCAGGTGTGGCTCTTCTGTCTGCTACAGCGGGCCTAGTAGGGGTTTCTCTGTCTGTACTTTGTTTCATGTTTTTAAGTAGGTTCTGTGCCCAGCAGGGAGCCCTCAGGGCCTGAACGCAGGACCCCAAGATCAAGTGCACTTTGAATTAGAGTAGCGATTTGCAGCAGTGGATTACGATTCCTGTGGAAACAAAGGGATAACAGAGAAAATGTAAGAATGCATCCTGCCCTGAGGGTGGGTGTGTTTCGTGCAACTTTTGCTCAGTCGTGCATTTTGTAGCCACACTGCGCTAGCGTGTAAGACACATCTCTGGCGAGAATTTTAAGGTGTGCGAGCTCTGCTGAATGGGAGGACGTTCTGCAGGGTAGTGATTTGACTTCACAAGAAGGTAAATGTAAAGGGGGATTAGATTCTTTTTTAAGATTTTTATTTATTTATTAGACACAGAGAGAGAGAGAGCACATGCAGAGGGAGCAGCAGGCAGAGGGAAGAGGGGGAGGCAGCATCCCCACTGAGCAGAGAGCCCGATGCAGGACTCAATCCCAGGACCCTGGGATCATGACCTGAGTTGAAAGCAGATGTTTAACCCACAGAGCCACCCAGGTGACCTAGGAGGGTTAGATTCTTTACAGTAGAGGGAAGAGACACCCTCCACCCCGAGCTGACTTTAGTTACCAGGCCCCCGTGGCATTTACGATGCTCTAGGGGGTAAACAGTGAACGGTTATCTAAGCTGCCAGGGGTCTCTCCTCAGCCCCTCTCACCTGACCCTCCCAGAGCCCAGACTAGCTTGGTTTCTCTGCAGTCGCTGCAAAATGCTCTGGGCCTCGAGCTCAGGTGGAGAGTGAGCACATCCCTGCTCGCGGGAGGGAAGGAAGCTGAAGCGGTGATGGAGGAGGAGGCAGAAGGCAGCCCGGGTTCCAGTCCCCGCGCCGCTCCTCACGGGCTGCGAGTGTGTCTGACTTTGGGGACGCTCTCTGAGACGGTCTTCTCATGAGGCTGTCCCGCCTTGTGTCCCACATCACACTATTCTGACGACCAGGGGAGAGAAGAAACCAACCATTCAGTCAGCACATGTGTGGGGCAGAAGACACATGTTGCACATGGAAGGACTTTTGTTTTCTCAGTGCACAGCGAGGGTTATGTGGGTAGGACAGACAGACAGTCCGTGGGCAGCTGAGCTGAATTGCTCAGAAAACAGCAAAGAGGAAGTTGAAATGACCTGAGGAAAAACATGGGAAGTTGGAGAAAGGGGTCCTGGTGACCCCACAAGTTTGTCATCGAATGCCCAGGTGATTGGATTTCTGGTGGAAGCCTAGGGACGGACGGGATGTTGCAGTCTGAAATGGGACAGAGGGTGAGTCAGCCCATGTGGCCAAGGGGATAACTGACTGGTGGCCTCCATGTCCCATGAGCGGTCCCCACCCCACCCCGTGCGCGGCACTCCCCCAGGCGCTAGTGGTAGGACAGTCCCTGCCTCGTGGTGCCGACAGCCTGGGAAGGAGGGAAGGAGGGTGACATCTGGCCAAGTCTGGAAGTGGCTGGGGCTCTCACATGTGGGTGAAAGCACTTTGTAAAGTAGAAACTGGGGGCCCCACAGCAACCACCCACAGCAGGACCTTCCTCGGCACAGACCCGCAGATACAGAGATGTTTTCTGAGTGTTGAAGCCTTCTAGCTCTTCTTCAATAGCTGATGGGGTAAGTCTAAGACCCCACTTCTGTGTCCCCCGGATCCCATTCTTGGCACCCTCAGACTGCCCCAAGAGCGGGGTTCCTCGGAGGCTCCCTGCCCCCAGCAGCACCCAAGCTTCTGGGAGCCACTGCCCCGCCCTCTCGACTGACAGGTGGAGCTACTATGTGGCCGCGCTGCCTGGGCACCCGGCCACTCCCCGTGACTCATGCAGGCTTGGCCCAACACCCCATCAGCCAGTGTTCCCAGGCCGCCTTCCCAGAATGCTTGGCTGAACCCCAACAGGGCCAACCCCTGCTGGCAGCCAGCTTGAAGCCCCTTCCCCCGTCCCAGCACAGGGAGACCAGCCTGGAGTCGTCTGAGCTCGAAGGGCCCTCGCTGTGGGGAGGAGAGGGTGGGAATGGCATTTTCTCAGCCTGTCAGCCCTCCACATGGCCCGCTTCAAAGAAGCTATTACTTAATTGGAAAATGTGCAGAGGAGAAAAACAGGAAATTTATAGAGCCACAAATGGCTAATCAACATATAAAAATACACTCAACCTTACTAATTACCAGGGAAATGCAAATTAAAATGAGAGCATTTGTCTTTTTTAAAGGACATTTTAAGAGCCCACATGTAGGCAAGAGCCCAAGGCATGAACTACACGGCCATGAGCTGGGCGCTAACCCTCTTGCAGCTGAATTTCTGTCTGTTCACAAAACGGTTGGACACAGTGATGCCCCGAGAGCCTCCCAGCTCTGGCACTTCCAGAACCTCGGTTCTGCTTTGTTGCTAATCACCCTCCCCCAACGGGGAATATATTTCCCTGGGGAAAATGTCCTAACCTCTCTCTTTTCTCACTCGTAATAGGGCATATGAGGAGGGTCCCCGGGAGGGTAACTCACATTTCCAGGTCTTCGTTCTGAGTTGGCTCACGCATGGCTGGGCTGGCATGGGACCTACCCCATAGTCTGACTCTGAATCAAATATTTCCTACCTCCTGGGCCGCTTCTGGGCCCCCAGCTCACCGTCCACATGCCCCAGACGTCTACGCTCCCACCCCAGGGCCCCCTTGAAGGAGTTCCTTCCACTGGTCCCGCAGGTCTTCCCTCCTGTGCCTATGCTGGCTCTTCCCACTCTGAACTCCTATGAGGTGCTGGGAAGGCTGGAAAGAAGTAAGGGGACTAACTTTTTCTGCTTTTGCACAGGACTTTTCTGGTGTTAGCACCTAAGTTCCGCAGCCCAGGAAACCGCTCTGTTCTAGGCGAATGGTTATGGCTTCTACGGACTGTCCTGGTTTTCCGACTGAACCCACCACAGGCCCTGAAACCCCCCTCAGGATGGTTGATGATCCCAGAAAGAAGGGACAGAGAAAGGAAACAGATCTTGCCGGGGCATTCGGTTTCCCCACTGAGGGGTCCAGAAGGCGAGAGATCAGGAAGGAAGGAAGCCCTCTCACCATCAGCGTCCCGGGCTGGACCAGGGGGAGGATCCTCCCCCAGGTTCCCAGGGAGCCAAATGGGAGGGCCAGAGCCTGGCTGCAGGTGCGCGACTGGAGCGAAGGCTCACGTGGGCCATCGAGCTGCCCGTGGTGAGCCTCTCACCATCTTCAGGGACATGTAGCCTGTCACTTGCAGAGGAATGACGTCCCAAAGGCCATGCAGACATGCCTGGGGCCCCGGCTGGGAAGCCAAGCTGTATAGGAAAAGACTGGACCCTTGCTGGTCTCGCAATTCAGGAGAAGCCCTCCTACTCTCTTCTTAAAACTGAGGCCCCTTCTCATAAGGGTGAGACCTCACGCTGCACCTTGAGGGGCGGTACCTACTGCGGAAAAGCTATGATCATATTGAACTTACCTTTGGGTATCTTGCTTCCTCCACCTGCCCCCCACACTCCCACCTCCCCTTGCAAATCCTGTCATGAGACAGGCCTTCTGATTCACACAGGCCCTCCCCACCTGAAGCCCAGCACCCCAACAACGAATGCTCCCCTGGGCTGCCCTTCAATCGGGCATCCGTCCATACGTGTGCGGTCAGAGCCTGTCCCCTCGCCAGAAGGCTCCTGGGATGCCAGCGGGTACTGACCATTCCCTGCAGGACCCACCCACTTGCCAGGTCCGGGATCCTCCAGCTTGGTTTTTTGGGTTCGCGCCGGGGCCACGCCCCTTAGGACTCCAGAGATGCCCCTTCCGGAGGCCGGCAGCCCTTTCTCCATAGGCCCTGCCCTCCTGGGACACCACTGCTCTCTTCCCCCTCCGTCATGGGGAACAGGGCAAAAAACAAGCTGGGAAAGCTGCGTTGAAGAACCTGACCCAGGCCCTACCCCCACCCCCACCCACAAACAGACAGAGCCTCAGAGTCTGAGGAGGAGCCGGTGCCACCATACTTAAGCCTTTCCACATCACTTCCAAAGTGTGCACAGGCCTCCCTGAATGCGCCATCGTTCAGTCAGAGTTCCCTATGACCTAGCCTAACCAGCTAACATCTCTCCCCCAGCCCCCCTCCTTCTCGTGTACCCTCCCACAGCTGCCCCCAAGGATGTCAGCTCCAGCTGGCCGGTCAGGAGCAGCCCTGCAGTGGGGACAACAGGGGACAGCAGGAAGGAGGGCCTGGGCTGACCTCTGTGGGGGGAACGTTTGCATAACTGGTCCAGGATCCTGTCTCTAGAAGGAAGGGTGGGGAGTGGCAGAGCACAGTGGGCCTTTGGGACTGGAGGGGGCCCTGAGGACAGGTGATTTGGTTTCCTCTGCCCAGCAGAAGGTTTCTGAGCCCCCTGCGGCTTTTGAAGGCCATGGAAGCAGTCTGGGAGTGCTGTTGGAAGAAGGTGTCCAGCAGCCAAGGGTAGGAGAGAGGCTGTGAGATGTGAAGGAGTGGGGGCCTGGGGGGCAGTCAGCCTTCCTGGGGGACAGAAGGAGGCAGGGGATATTAAAAAGAAAATGGGAAAATGGCTGGAATGGCCCAAGCCCCTCTGAGCATGAGCATCTGGCTTTCGTAGGAGGCTCTTGTCTGGAATTCACCTGGTCCCCAAGGCCATCAAGTACATGTCCCTCACCCCATGCAGGGCCCTAAGAGGTCTGATCACAAACAGAGCTGGTTGTCTGACAATCACAGCAAAGGAAGTTGTATAATTTCGCAAGGTCAAGCACAGAACAATCTGTTTCTGATTTTCCTCTTAACTTTGAGGAGGTCACTTCCGACTTTGAAAGAATTAGGAACCAATCCCACAGGACAGCGTTTCCCAAAGTATATTCTGAAGGATCCTGGTTCTCTGAGATGTTACAGCTGGTGTCTAGGGGAAACTGAGTCATGCAATCAGGAACAGCTGAGAAAGGCTGCAGACCCCTCTCAGCCTCCTCTGTTCCCATGGTAAAGGGTCTGATGTCTGCAGCATCCCAGACTTCCTTGTTAGATCATTCTTTATAAAGCGCTTGAAATCTCATGGAACTTCTGTTTTGCAGAAACCTACACTAACTCAATTTTCCACTCTAACCAGTATCGAACTGTCAGTATCTGAGCTGAGTGTATTGTTCCCAGTTTCTTTTCAAGCCACCCAGTGAACTCATTTCACCCTAGCATCGCTGGGGGATAATTCCATTAACGTAGAAGGCGCCCTGCTTGCTGAGTCAAAAAACACTTGAACTTCCTCATGGAGAAAAGCCAGTTTGCTTCTCTGAACTTCTGTAGCCTCCTTTGTAAAGTGGGATCTAACAGATCAAATCCCACGGATTTTGAGGACTTTAGCTCTGAGTACGTGAAAGCCCACAGCTCAGCGCCTGAGGCGAAACAAATTATTGATTGAGGATAAGTGGAGACACCAGACTTCAAATGGGACAGAGAAGTGGCCTAAAGTCTGAGCCAGCGGGTGGCACCGAAAACAGTCAAGGAAAACCCAAGGACAACTGAGTCCCTCTTGAGAATAAACATATAGACTGGAAAGTACAGTACTTTGGAACAAGAATGGAAGGAAGAGAGAGAAAGAAAGACATGTGTATTTGTGTTTGTGTGTGTGTGTTTTTAAAATTTCATTTTATTTTTTTGAGAGAGAGACAGAGAGAGCATGAGAGATGAGAAGGTCAGAGGGAGAAGCAGACTCCCCGTGGAGCTGGGAGCCCGATGTGGGACTCAATCCTGGGATTCCGGGATCGTGACCTGAGCTGAAGGCAGTTGCTTAACCAACTGAGCCACCCCGGCGCCCCTGAATTTGTGCTTTTAAGAATTTTTGACTCAGGGCAGCCTGGGTGGCTCATTCGGGTAAGGGTCTGACTTCCACGCAGGTCATGATCTCAGGAGGTCCTGGGGTGGAGCCCTGCTGAGGGCTCAGTGGGGAGTTTGCTTCTCCCTCTCCCTCTGACCCTCCCCGCACTCATGCTATATATATTTATTTATATACATTTTTTAAGATTTTATTTATTCATTTGACAGACGGAGGTCACAAACAGGCAGAGAGGCAGGCAGAGAGAGAGGAGGAAGCAGGCTCCCTGCTGAGCAGAGAACCCGATGTGGGACTCGATCCCAGGACCCTGAGATCATGACCTGAGCCGAAGGCAGAGGTTTTAACCCACTGAGCCACCCAGGCGCCCCTCTATTTATTTATTTATTTTTTAAAAAGATTTTATTTATTTGTTTGACAGAGAGAAAGCAGGAGAGCACAGGCAGGGGAGCAGCAAAGGGAGAGGGAGAAGCAGGTCCCCCGCAGAGCAGAGAGCCCACTTGCTTGTCCCTTGTGTCACAACTCTGTCCCCAATAGAAGACAGCAGGTTGTCTTGCTTACAGACGTATCCCAGAACTGGGGCAGGGCCTGATTCACGGGAGAAGCTCAGTCTACATTTGCTCACCGATTTGCGCATGAGGATGATCGCTAAGGTGGTTAGAGCTAGAGGAGAAAGTGTTGAACCCCACGGTTTCCCAGCTGGGGAACCAGAGGCACAGTCATTTGCCCAGCGGCAGGAAGGCAAACTTCTGCAAGCCAAGTCGGTCCCGCGTGGCCTTGGGTTCTTTCTCATAAGCAGCAGTGGCCGCTAAGAGCGGCAGCTAGTTATCTCCTCCCACAATCGGCCTGCCAGGTTATCATGAAGACAGATCTCAGAACAAATTGTCACATCCATAAATATAGCTATAAAACAAACATTTATTGGCAAGTAGCCACAAAACTGGTTCCGACAATCTGTTCTGTAAAGTCAGGGAAGGCCCGGCTCTCTGCTTTTAGGCACTCTACTGCCTTGCTCGAAGGGTCTACCCAAGGAAGCCGCAACCTTCTAGAGACTGCTGCCCACATCAGGCAACCAGGTACCTTGGAACATGGGATCTTCAAGAATTTAGACCCACCCATCATCTTCAAGTGAAATTCTTTTCCTCTGAACAAGAAACAGGTGTGTGTGTCTCATTTTAGATAATCTGCATATCTTGAGTACTACTGATTTCACCCAAGGAGAGTGCATTTCTAATGCCTATTATGCTGGGGCACCTGGGTGGCTCAGTCGGTTAAGCATCTGCATATCATAAGCATATGATACCAGGGTCCTGGGATTGAGCCCTGCATCAGGCTCTCTGCTCCGTGGAAAGCCTGCTTCTCCCTCGCCCTCTGCCGTTCCCCCTGCTTGTGCACTCTCCTTCTCTCTGCAAATTAATAAATAAAATGCTTAAAAAAATACTTGTTATGCTAATGATGAGACATGAATTTCGTGGATACATTCTGTCATTATGGGTAGGGTTCCCTGGGGTAATCAGTAAAGCTGTAGGGGTGGACAGAGAGAGGGAGGGGTGCAGAGGTGGGGGGAGCGATTATGTCTCTTAATGCCCAGGGACCACAGGTAGAAGGAAGTATTCCCACTCTGGAGACCAGCAGCAGAAGCTCTCCCATCCACTCCCCACTAATGGAGAGGCAGTCATTAAACCTTCACCAGCACACCACTGGCTAGCCGGTGACCTCTGGAGTGTGGTCACTCCCCCGCATGATTACCTCTGGATGGGTGAGACTCTGTCCTGGCTGCCTTTAGAAATTATTTGGGACCTTTAAGATAATACTGATCCCTAAGTCCCTGTTGGTGGTGAGTCTGATTTCGCTGAGGTAGGGTGGGGTCTGGATATCAGCGTCCATTTACTTTTCATTTTATTTTATCCGTTTTTATTTTGCTTTTAAGATTTTATTTATTTGGCAGACAGAAATCACAAGTAGCCAGAGGCAGGAAGAGAGAAAGGGGAGGGAAGCGGGGACGCCGAGCAGAGAGCCTGATGCAGGGCTTGATCCCAGGACCCTGGGATCATGACCTGAGCTGAAGCCAGAGGCTTAACCCAACGAGCCACCCAGGCACCCGTTTTTGTTTTTGTTTTTAAAGATTTTACTTATTTATTTATTTATTTATTTGAGAGAGAGCGAGAAAAGTGTAAGCAAACCGGGGGAGGGGGAGGGACAAGCAGACTCTGTGCTGATTGTAGAGCCTTGATGTGGGGCTCCGTCTTTCGATCACAACCTGAGCAGAAACCAAGAGGCAGACGCTCACCTGACTGAGCCACCCAGGCACCCCTTGGCATCTGCTTAAAACTCACTAGGTGGTTGTAAACGGCAGCCAAGGTCGCACTCAGATCTGTAGACACACGATCTATACCGCACATTCTAACAGTTTCTCTGAAAATTCATGGCAAAACGAGTTTCGGCCCTAGGAGGCTAACCCCCAGCCCAGAGCTCCTGGCAAAAAGAAGGAAAAGTTACAAATAAGGGGTCACTTTTTCTGAGGTCTCAGTGTTTGCAGATGCGACTGGGGGCAGCCCACAGTACTTGGGGTCAGGTTAGGGGTGGGGGGGGCAACAAAGGTGCCCAGGAGCCCAGGGAATGGTGTGCTTGTCCCAAAGAAATCCAGGCTCCCCGTATGGCTGTCCCAGCCCCTTCTTGGGGCACTACTTACAGGGGCTCAGGGAGAGCCCAGAGGGGCTGCTCCAGTTGGCTTGTCACCAGGGAAAACTTGAAATAGAATAGGAAGTGCAGCTAGCTAGATGCCAAAACAAAGGCTAACACAACTGGAAAGAAAACCTCCTTGGCTAGGCTCTCCTCCAGGGAGAGGGAGATGGACGGCCCCCGGGGGAGCGGAGGGATGAGACCAGTACCTCAAAGAGAGGGTGTAAGGTGAGCTCTGCAAGGCTAGGGCAGGGAAGCTAGTCCCCCAAAGAAGGGTAAAGACTTGGTGTCCTCCTCCTCAAAGGACAACTTTTAACACATTAGTAGGATGTCTTTGTGGCCCTTGGCTACCCTTTTCAGTGTGCAGCTGTCCCTGGTTCTGCATCCCTGCCCAACACAAACACCTGTGCAGGATTCGCTCCATTTGTACCCAGAGACTGAATTCCGTTTACTTCTCTGGGCAAGGCATTGCCTTCCAGCGGCAGGGGCCAAGGGCAGGCTGCCCCAAGAGGGGCCACTTTGGCACGAAGGTTATTTTGAACTGAGAACCATCAAAGCCCAGCATATTCAGGAAAAGCTCTTTACCTCCCCCCCTCAACGGCCTGAAAAAAATTTAGATGGAGAATCTTCTCCAGGAAGACACAGATAATCACATTATGATACAAAGTAGGCAAGGTAGGGGCGCCTGGGTGGCTCAGTCGGTTGAGCCCCCAACTCTTGATTTCGGCTTGGGTCATGATCTCAGGGTTGTGAGATCGAGTCCTCCATCAGGCTCCACACTGGGCATGAAACCTGCTTAAGATTTACTCTTCTCTTCTCCCTCTGTCTATTCCCCTCTCTCTAAATAATAATAATAATAGTAATAATGATAAAATTAGGTATGGTAAAAAGGGAGGAACCTAGCAAGGCCTGTTTGAGCCAAGTCCTCTGTGTTGCATCTTTTCCACGGTGGGGACCCAGCAAATATCTGTTTATCAAACATTTACTCTTTCTCATCTTCCTGTGAATTGCATTTCTTCTTTGAAGTCCCAGACCCCTAACCTTTTCTCCTTAGTTCAGAATGACACATGTACCTCATTTTGCCTGTCTTTGGAATTTTCACATCTATCTGGAGTCCTCATATGTCCTCATATGATTTCCTCCTGTAAATCTGTCTCATGTCACTTTGATTCTTAGTCTGGGTAGAAGGACCTTGAAGGGGACAGGACATTCTTGCTCTCCAACACTCCATATCCCAACTTGACTTTCTTCTAGGGCAGAGCCCTGGGGTCTGGAGTGGGCCTGGTCTGTCTGGAGATCTGTCTCACTCTGGGAGTGTGTGTATATGGGAGGCTTGGTAGTCCAGGGCAGGGGACTTAGACCCGGGTGCCATTCCTGCAGTCACCACCAGGGACCCCAATGCCCCCAGCATTGCCTTGATCTCGACCTCTGGGCCACATATTTATTTACTTTCTTAAGGACTTCATTTATTTATTTGACACAGAGAGAGAGAGATCACAAGTAGGCAGACAGGCAGGCAGAGAGGAGCCGGAGGCAGGCTCCCCGCTGAGCAGAGAGCCCAATGCGGGGCTCGATCCCAGGACCCTGAGGTCATGACCTGAACCACAGGGCAGAGGCTTTAACCCACTGAGCCATCCAGGAGCCCCCTGGGCCACATATTTAATAACTGAATGCCGCAAACGATTGTCGGACTCCCAAGCCCCAGGATGAGCTCAGCCTGAAACAGCGTCTGAGTCAAGTTGGGCCAGTGGAAGACAGCCTCTGACCCCAGGCAGAGGAAACGCTTGGAGAGGAGAGGCTGGGTCAGACCACGGCTGCGAGTGTGCTGCAAGGGCCAGGGCCACTGACCTGGCCTGAGGATGTGTGGTCGGAGGGCTTCCCAGAGGAGGAGGCCCGGGGGGCGGGGGCAGGGTTGGGATCTCCACCGGCCTCAGAGAAGGGGGTTCCCGGAGACTTGGAAAAAGGTTAGTTGGGGAAACTCGCGGCCCCAGCTCCAAGGGGACCCCTTAGCCCCATCCTGGTTTGTCACACCTTCCTAACGAAAGTGGGTCCTCCACCCCCTCAGGCTGAGCAGCTCCACCTTTATTCCGTTCCCGGCTCGCACATTCATTTGCACACTTTTTAGCCCCTTAGCGGTTGTTAATTCCTGCCCCCTTCCCACAGTCTTCCCTCTTGCCAACAATGGAAAGCACGCATTTCTACGTACCCCCGATTAGGTGGGCCGGCTTTCTCCCCGGCGCGCCTTTGTGCATACTATCCCACGCCCCGCTCCGCGTCCGAAGCACAGGCGTCTCCACAGCCGCAAAGGACTTCGTTTGCATACCCTCGCCCCCTCCCCTCCCTACGCCTACAGCGGGTCCGGGACCACGGCTCCGCCCCCTGCCCGCCCTCTTCCAGAGGCTGGGCCGCGGCCTCGCGTCCATTGGCCGCTGGGCGGACTGGTCCCGGCCAGGGCTGTGATTGCCGCCAGCCCATGTCAGTCCCGGAGCGCGCGAGGGTGGCGGGGCGCGCGGCCGGGCTGGCAGCCGCAGGTGGGGCTGTTGTAGGCGAGGGACCTAGCCCGGGAGCCCCGGAGCCCCGGAGCCCCGCGGAGAGTGCCCAGGATGCCCCGCGGGGACTCCGAGCAGGTGCGCTACTGCGCGCGCCTCTCCTACCTCTGGCTCAAGTTCTCGCTGGTCGTCTACTCCACGGTGTTCTGGGTGAGTGACCGAGGGAGACCCTGAGATGGGGGACTGTGGTGCCGACACTCCCTGGACCGCCCCCACGCCGTACCCGGGTAGGGTCTAGACTTGGCTGCTCCGAGGAGGGCGTGGGGAGTGCACGCCTGGTTCCTCGTCCCACTCTCCCTGGGAAGCAGGAAATTCTGGCGCCCAGGCTCAGCCTGAATTTCAGCAGCAGATGGGTCCGGAGCGTTGACTACGCGCTGACAACCACACAGGAGCGCTCCGTGGCTCACCTGTGTGCACCTGCCCAGAGCGTTGGTTTTCCGCGTCTGGTGCGTATTGGCTGGTGCGCTAGGCCGTGGTTACCGTGTGGAGCGCGCCCGCCTGCGCACCCGCCCCGCCGGGTGTTACGGGCGTTATGGAGTTTGCCTCCGCGTCAGCTTGTGGGGAAGAAGTGGTCTGGTTTTGTGGTCCGGATTGGGCGGGGAAACCTGGACTCCCACTAGCTACTTGCAGACGTCCCGGAGCGAGATGCTTCCCTACTATGCCTCGGTTTCGTCCACGGTGGAAGGAGGATGGGCGTACCTTGTCCGCGGAGTAGCTGGGAGGGTTCCACCAGGTCATGTCTGGGGAGGTCTCCAGCAGCTCCTGGATATCCGGTAACTTCCGCAGCCGCTGAGCCTTCCCTCTTGTGTATTGCTGGGCGGCAGGGTGTTGGTGGTTGGCCATGAACTAGGCTTCGAATCCTGCCGCTACCACTTTCTAGCTGAGTGATCTTGAGGAAGTTATTTAAACTCTCTAGGCCATAGTTTCTTCATTTGCAAATAGAAACAGTAATTATATTCAACTTTAAGGATGGGTGTGGAGATTGAATGAAGTAGGCCAAGTACAGTGCTCAGCACCGGGCGGGACCAGCGAGGAGCTTAAGAAGTGTGAGCCATTATTGTTGTTGTTATTATTATTATTGTTATTATTATTATTATTGACTGGGAAGCTGAGCCCTCCTGGTAAGCTGTCACGGGACAGTGATTCCTTTCTGAAGATTTCAGACTAGGCTGGACCTGCACCTAGAAATGAGAACATATTTCTATGGGTCAGCTCCAGACTTGCCACTGTAGAATCGTCTCCTGCCCCCACGAGCCACAGGGCAGGCTTGTCTGGGGACTGGAGGGGAGATCTCTGGCTCTCATCCCTCCTGAAGCATATACACACTGTATTCTCTTCAGACCATCCCTGCATCTATTCTGTTAGCAGGAATAGCTAGATCTGTCTGATAACAGCTTTCACTTTCCATTTGACTCCGCTATGGATACAGCCTTGCCTGGTGGGCAAGGGATCCAGATTCTAGTCTTGTTCTGTTTTTGACTCACTGGGAGACTTTAGGCAAGTCACTTCCTTGTTTGGGACCTCAGGGCTGTTAAGTGACTTGCCATTCTAGAGAAGTATGCTAAGCTCCCCAGGTGATTCTAGTTTGTAATCAGGATTGTCAACTGCTGGGCCTGATGGTCTCCCAGGCCCCTTGGTTCTGATTCTGGGATTCTTTGCCTGCCCCTTGAAGATAAGGGAAAACCGGGAGTCAGAAGGCAGGGGCTGTGTTTCTGGCTTCACCCCTTCTCTCCATGTGTAATCCGTGACCGATCTCTTAATCCCCTTGCATCTCCATTTTCCCATCTATAAAATGGGTAACTGGTACCTTGCCCCACACCTCACCGGAGTGTTTTTAGTGTTAGTGATATGGGAAGAGAGTGACATGTGGAAGAGACTAGTGCTGTACAAAAGGGAGTCCTACAGTTACAGTTGAACTTGATTGTCAGGATCTTGTTCTGTCACTGTCTCCCGTGGCCTGGAGGGGACAACTCACTAGCCCTTGCTTTGCTTCTCTTGGGGCCGGGTGGGTTTCAGAACTTGGAATCTTTCCTCTCCAGCCAACTGAGCTTGCCTTACCAAATCCTGGACTTCCATCCCTGGAAATATTTCTGCTTAAAACCTCCCTACCCATGCCAAGAACTCAGCCACCTGCCAACCCTGCAAGGGCAGCTCTAGGGGCCAGATTTTCACTGCAGGGTAGAGGCCCAGTGTGAGGAAGTAATGGTTTCCTAGACTGGCCTTCCTCCTGATTGGAAACCCCTTATTGGAAGGCCCATTTTCTCTGGTACCATCCCTTGGGGTGAGGAATGGGGCTGAGGGTTACTTGCTTTATAAGCCCAAAGTACTAACACCTTCATCTCAGACTCAGGTTTGGGCGGGGTTCTAAGTTTTAGCATACCCTCATACCTTCTGTAAGACTTCCTGCTTTCAGTCTTATCAAATAGGAAATGCAAGGATTTTAAAGTCCCAAAGAGTCCTCATCAGTGACAAGACCCGCCTGCTCCTCTCCCCTGGCCAGCCCTGCCCAGAGGGAACATCTCTGATCAGTTTCTTATCATTTATTTCGAAGATAGCCTCCTAGCCGTAGGGTGCCCTAGGCGCAGACACGTGCACGCATTATATAACCTCCCCCTCCCCTTAGAGAGGAGCAGAAGATACACAGCTCTGCCCTTACCTTTTGACTTACGTTTAAGTCCATGTGAATTTCAGAGCTCTGGCAGTGGCCGCCTCCTTCTGTCCAATGGCTATACAGAGCTCACTGTTGGTGCCTGAAGTCATTCAATCAGCCCCCCACCGGGGAACTCAGGTTGTTTCCAATCTCTGGTGACTTCAAACAGCAGTGCAGCAAAGAGGTTTGAATGTATTATTTTGCACATGTGTGTGTATATCTGCAGGGTACTTTCTTGAAGGAGAACTAGTGGGTTTAAAGGATACACGAATGTACAATATACACACAGAAATGCACCTGTCATAAGCGTATGCAGCCTGACGGATTTTTACAAAGTGAACAGATGTGTATAATCAGCCCCCAGATCAACTACTAGAATGGAGCAGAAGCCAGAAGCCCCCTACCCGTTGTGCCCACTTCCGGTCACCTCCCCCTCCCTCTGGCAGTGATCATAGTCAGAGTATCTACTAGCATAGTACTGCTTTGGCTGGTTTTGTAGGTGCATTGAAAATTTTGATTTTTTAAAAAAATTGCCCTACATAGAGTTTATACAAATTATAGTTTTATTTGCTCCATTACTTTAAACTGACTCACTTTTTAATCTTAAATTATTTTTTAAAAGGATCTCTATCACCCCTGCCAACGGGAAACTGACATACAGCACTGACACAAGCGTGTAACTGTAACAGTAAATTGCGCAGGGAAAACAAAACGTTCTCAAATCCTGGCTGGATCCTGTGGGTGATGCAGGCTGTGGACCTGAGTTCTGTGTTCAAAAGGCAGGCTGGCAAATCTTTGCGAGGCTGGGAGACAGACTCGCACCATCCAGATGTGCTCCTGGCTGCAATGGAGAGGATGGGAAGGGGTGTGAGCAATGGGAACATCTTCTCAGTCTATGACCCAGTATAACCATGACCTTGAGCCCCTCACATGATCTCCTGTCCCACATCTGGGGTTCCTCTTGTTTTCAGAGTATCTCCTCAGGCCCTCCTCAGGCCCTCCTCAGCCCCAGTTCCAAGCTCCTTCTGGTAAGTCCACAAGGAATGAGCTCACCCAGCGGCACCACAGCCTCCTCTTCCCCGCATGGAGCGTGAATCATTCTGACACATGTGCCCTCAGCCCACAGGGGACGCACCTCTAATTTTAGCACTGACCACAGAGTATCCTAGAGATCCGTTTACATGACTGTTTTTCCTTGCTGGACTTTGGGCTTCTGGAGGTCAGGGGCGTAGCTTGTTCATATCCTCTTCCAAGTGCTGCTCTTGGGGCCGGCCGCAGGGTGAAGGCTTGGGGAAGGCTTGCTGCGCTGGGGTGGTCAAGTTCCAGCCTGTATCTGGTGAGCAAGGATCTGAGGTGGGGGCCCTGGGATGAGGGCATGAGCTGGGTGTATGGCCAACCATGGGTGGCTTTGCTGAGGCCTTGAATTTGCAGAGCAGCCTGGGCTGATCACGGAAGGCACTGGCCCTCTAGAAAGCATCAGCCTGTTGCCTTGACAGTGGGGTAGGATTTCTAGTCGAGTACAAAAGAGTGTCAGGGCTGGGGGATGTTGACTAATCAGGAAGAAAAGGACTTGGGGCGGGGTAGGTGAGTGGGAAGGAAGTGGGCATGGGTAGGTGGGGGAGGTCATAAGTACCAGAGGCGGTGTTAACTCTTCCTTGCCTTCTCCAAGGATGGACCCCGTTATTAGAGCATGCCCTGTGTTTTATGTTTTCCTGTAATTTAATGCTTAAGAGTGTGGACCCTGTGATAGGCTGCCTGGGTTCAAATCCCAGCTCTGGTATTTTATCAGCTGAGTCACTCAGCCGCTAGCTTCCATGTGCCTCCATTGCCTCATCTGTAAAGTGGGTGATCTGGAGATTCGCTGAGACCCCGAAATGGAGGAATATGCAGAAAGAACTCACAGCAGTGCCTGGCCCAGTAGCATAAACACTACATCAGCTACTTAAGGATTAGCCAATCTTTTCCCACCCTCCTCTCTGTTTTTTTAAGAACTCAAGACCCATAGACTGAAAATTTGAAGGGTCCTTAAAGTTCCCTCTCGAGAGATCTTCTCATTTTCCCCGAGGAAAACAGGCCTGGAAAGAGGAAGGGAGTTGCTCTAGACCCCATAGCAAGTTTGGGACGGACCAAGAGCAGGACCCACGCAGCCTGACCGGCTAGGGTTTCAGTAGCCTTCAGCAGCCCTCCCCCTGCCCCCATGGTCTTCTCCCTGCTGTGAGGGCCCAAGGTGTGGGTGGAGGATAACATTTCTGGAAGGAGCCCTGCCCCTGGCCTCTTGGTGAAGCACTGGAAGAAGCCAGACCCAAAAAAAAAAAAAAAAAAAAAAAGAAAAAGTAGATTCAGTTTCTAGCAGGAATTTCTAACTTTCAAAAAGAGCCTTATTGTCTTTGTGAAAATAATATGTGTGTTTAGTTAAAAAAACACTCTGGGTAATTCAGGTGAGTACATCGAAGACAGTGGATGTCACCTTTGTACTGGCCCTGGGCGAGCACCCATGTTACACGCTGATAAACACACATCTGGGACATCTCCTCATACCTATAGGCACATACTTTATTTCCTGCATTTAAAAAGTTATTATTGTGCTTGAATCCTCAGGCAGGTCCATTTTCCTCTTGTTCTAGGCAAGCATTGCAAAGAGAAAACCGGGAAATTCAGCAAAAAGTGACTTCCTCCTGGAGAAGCAGCCACCAGGCCTAACGGGCTGTCAGAGAGGATCTGGAAGCACTGGGACTAGGGTGCCTTCTCCCAGCCTACCCGAGGGGCCTTCCAAATCCAGAGAAGAGAAGGCAGACTTGAAAGGTGCTTGGAGAACCTTCCAGTGCATTCATTTCACAGACGAGCAGACTAAGGTCTCAAGCAAGTTTCTTTGCCCTTAGATTAGGGTTCTGAGCCTGGGCCCTTCCTTCTCTTCCTGCAAGAGAGGCGTTGTTTGAAATTGTAGGAAGGGATTGGGACCTCCCTGTCTTTGGCTGTTTGTTCCCAGGACGCAGGAGTAACAACCTGTCCTTACCCAGGCTGGTGCCTCACCTCTCTGGTGACTCACAGTGCTGGCCTGGGCTGGGGCTCAGAGTAAACCAGATAAGAGACTGATAATGACATTTCTGTACCGGCTGGCTCCATGTACAGGGGGAAGGAGGTCTTCTGGGTCAGTCCAGAACACACGAGATTGAGATTAATCTCTTGCCCAGAGAGAACCTGTGGTTGTGAGAAGGTTTGAATTGCATCTTAATGGAAGGCGGGGAGTCCAGCCTGACCTGCTGTGCCCTCCGGGGTGGAGGTGGTTCTTTGCTCATTCAGTCCACAAATAGTTATTTGATGCCTAGTGTGTAGGCCAGGCTCTGTGGTGTTTCCTGGGAAAGAGCTATGAACAAGACAGACTTAGTCTGGACCTTAGAAGACAGACACACCAGTAAGGAAACGTAACTTGTGGTTGGTGCTAAAGGCGAAATTAGGGAGCAAGGGGAGGAGATGAATCTTCCTTCTTTCATGGTGTGGTCAAGGAAGGAGTTTATGAGAAGCTGTTATTTCAGCGGAGGTCCATGGAATGAGAGGGAGCCAGTCATAAAAAAGGCCTGTAGAGAGCATCTCAGATAGAGGGAGTAGTCAGTACAAAGGCCCAGGGGTAGGCCAGCATGGTTGAAGCAGATGTGGAAGCCTAAGAAGGGCCAGGTTGTGGGTGGAGAGGGTGGCAGGGTCTGGCCATATGAGGAGTCTGGGTCCGGGTTACTGAAACTGGAAGTTTCCTTGTCAGGACCTTAGAGACATAGACCAAGGGCTGCTTCTGCAGCCCTGTGACCCTGGGTAAAGGACCACCTCTCTGAGCCTTCCATACTTCTCATCTCTGGACACACTAGAGGCCTTGGGGAAGCTTCTGCAAGAGGAGAGATGCAAAGGCACCCTGTAGGGCCTTGCGTCCCTGTGGGGGGGTCTTGCAGAGCTCACGGGGGTGGGGGGTTGCTGGGGCTTAAGATGGGAGACCTTCTGGAGTCTGTCTTATTAGAGGAGGCTACTTTCTACTGGGAATGCTCTGTCTGCCTAGAGCAGATGTCTGTGACTTAGCCTTGGGCTAAGTCTGACCCAGTGGGTGCACGTCTGGCCTTTCTCGGGGGTGTGTCCTTCCCACCCCTCAGTTCCCGGGCTTTAGCCGTGCACCAGCAGAAATTATCACGTCATGGGCATGCACATCCAGGCAGAGGCCGTCCCAGAAGTGTCCCACAAGGCTGAGCGCTGGTCCCAGCACCTGGGGCAATGGGGCCGGGAGAAGTACTTCCAGGAGCCCCGGGGCAGTGTGTCCCCATGGCAGGGAATGGCAGACAGGTGTCAGGCAGAACTCAGGGTCAAGGCCTACATCACCCACTGTACCTAGCTAGGATTTAATAAAGTTGTCCCTCCACAACTCCTGTCCTCCTCTTGTTTCTGCTCTGATCATGGGTCCCCCTTCTTGGGGATGGAAAGAGTCAAGTGGCCACTGCCATCCCTACGGGGAGCCCAGACCTAACTGTCTGGCCACTGTTGCCTCAGTATCCCCGCTAGAGCCTCCTGGGAGCTGCTGACCTGCCCCGCCCCCATCACAGAATGTCTGCAGCTTCCCTGAGCTCTCTGCCAGCACCCAGTGAGTGACAGCCTCTCAGGGGACAGGGCTGGCTCCTCTCTCTACGCCCCAGCCCAGCCCAGCCCAAGGCCAGGTAACCAGATCCTAGGGCAAAGGTTGGGCAGAACCAAGCCGGAGGCTGAGTTCCAAGCTGCTGCCTGAGTTCTCTGTGGCGCTACAGGGGCCATCCCTCCTGGCTGCACAGACAGCCAAACAGCAGGCCTCTGTTCCCAGGGAACGGTGGCAGTCCCATTTACAGGGTGGACCGCCATCCCCCAGATGGAAAGGCTAATGGGTGGGGGCGGGAATCCCGGAGTGGTGCTCCTCATCCTCTCTGAACGATAGGCATTGTTTCACTGGCCACCAAGTCTGAGAACCAGAGGCAGCTGCCGCGCGTGGGGTCTGGTGGCTTTCCTCCCTGCTGAAAGGAAGGGGTTGCACCAGGTGCCCTCCACCACCCTTGGGAGTCAACATGGGGCATTTGTCCAGCTCCAGGCTAGGCCTGGGCCGGGAGGGGAAATGGAGACGACGAAGTTGTCATCTTCCCCACCCAGAGGGTCAGTCCAGGCAGAGGATGGAGCTGAAGTGGGCAGCAGCAGACAGAAGGCATGTACCGTTCGTTTCCCATCCCCCTGGGCAGCCTGGGTTATAGAGGAGCTTCGGACGACTTGGAAGAGGAAGAAAGGGGGCTTGGAGGACAATGAGGAGCACAGAGAGGAGGACAGACGAGCCTCAGGAGAGGGAGGGCAGTCACAGCAGGGGGAGATGGCTGGGTCTGGACACGGAGGTCAGATCTACCCCAGGGGAGGCTGGGCCTGGAGGCCATGGAGACCCAGCTCCTCTGGTAGCAGATTAGGAGACCATCACTCGGGTGATGGGTGAGGAACGAGAGTGATGGGCTGCCTGATCAGCCACCACTCTCTGGGCCTCAGTTCCCTCATCAGCGGGAAGGGGAGAACTTTGTACATCCCACGGGGGCCAGGCAGACGGGGTCATGCCTGCGGGGCTCCTCGTGGAGTGTCTTTGCAGTAAGCATTCAGTGTGGACGCTGGGTGCTGGCGTCAGTGGGCAGGAGCCCTGTGCTCCAGGGGTGCTGGTCAGGGGGTGCTGGAGGGCATGGGAGGGATGCCTTCTGCTGCCTGCTTCACCAACACTTCGTTTTCACCTTTTTGGATCCTCAGAACAACCATGGGAGCCAGCCAGACAGGAGTACTAGTTGTGTTTTACAGCTGAGGAGACTGAAGCCCTCACCAGGGAAGTGACAGGCACGACCCCACATTTGCATCCATCCTCCAGACCAGAACTATTCACTGTGGCAAGTGCCTGCAGTGTTGTATTTAATTTTTTCCCAAGGCGGCTTTCTCACCCAGGGAGGCATTTGCATCTTGGCCTGCAGGGAAGTAAACATTTGCATGGAGGGGAAGGGAAAGAGCTTTGGGCTGGTCAAGACTGAGGGGCTCAGAGCCCCCCTCCTTCCTGCTGGGAGAGCCTCCCAGGATACTGTGTGTGGCCTTGGACCAGTCACAGAGGCTTTCTCTGCTGTCTCTGGTCCCTTACCAGAGGATGGGCTGTGCTGGGGGCAGTGTGGTGGGACCGTGGAGGAGCTTGGGGCCAGACACCCATTCCTGTGTACCCATAGCATTCTGGGTGCTGTGATGGGCTCTGCGTGCTTGGCTGAAGGCAGAGGCCAACCCCCAGGGCTACCCCATTACAGTCTGGGGCCAAGTCTCCTAGCTGGAGTGGAGTGGGATGCTGGCTTCCTGGGCTGGTGCCAAATTGTGAGTCTGGGTCACTTCCTGAGGTCGAAAGGACCTTCTAGATCAGTGGGCCTTGACTTGGCTTGAGGCTTCTGGCCCTGGAGGATTTTGCACGTACCTGCCAGGCCCCATCTTCGGAGTTGACACAGTGAGTATGGGGTGGGACCTAGGCACCTCCACTTTTTTTTTTTTTTTTAAGATTTTATATATTTATTTGACAGAGAGAGAAATCACAAGTAGGCAGAGAGGTAGGCAGAGAGAGAGGAGGAGGCAGGCTCCTTGCTGAGCAGAGAGCCGGATGCGTGGCTCAATCCCAGGACCCTGAGATCATGACCTGAGCTGAAGGGAGAGGCTTAACCCACTGTGCCACCCAGGTGCCCTGGCACCTCAACTCTTTAAACATTTCCAGATGATTCTAACGTGCAGCTTGGAGCGGAAGCCACAGCTCTGGTGGGGTGCCTGTGAGGGAACCCTGACCAGACTGGCCGGTTTCCAAGCCTCCTTTCTCTCTGTGTGAATCCTGAGTGATGTGCTGAAACTTCCCCAGCCTCCTGGACAATCTGGACAGTGTCTGTGCGCTGGGAGTTAGTGCACCATTTGGAAGAGGCTTGCTGCTGGTGCTGGTCCCAGGACCAGAGAGAAGGGCTAGCTGGGGTCCGGGGAAGGGTACAGGGGAGTCTACAGGCACAGCCTAGGTGAGAAGGGCCGGGGATACTGCCAGCTTGGGGAATGTGGGAGATCGCTCAGGAGGCTGGGCTTCTCCAGGGGACTGGAATGTATCTGGGGAGTGGGGGTGGTCCCTAAGTTCTAGAATTTTGTTTTCCTTTTGGTTATCTTTACAACATTCTGTCACCTGTTCTAAAGGTAACACTTCTCTGTATTAACCTTGTAACTTAAAAAGTTTATATTCAACCGGAAGGGTATTTTTGTGAGGCAGGGATTCACACTTGGGAGTTGAGCTATGATGATTCCCAACCCCCTAAATTATGTCTTCAGTTTGAGAACTGCTGATGCATGGGCATGATGTTTGAAATGCTGGTTGTGATCTCGTTGATCTGCAGTTCTGACCCCTGTAGGAGAGACATGGCTGGTAGTTGCCTATCCCCATTTCCCAGATGGGAAAACAGTTCCAGATAGATGAGATGTGTTTGTGTGGGGTCGTGGTGATGAACAAGTGACAAGTTAGTGGAAGGATGGGAATTCGATTTCTGACTCTGGCCACTAGGCTCTGCAGCAGACTGATGGACCCTCACCCCACCCAGCCCACCCTTCCACCAAAAAAAAAAAAAAAAAAAAAAGGTATGTTCATGTTTGCGAAAGTGACCTTATTTGGAAAAGGGGTCTTGGCAGATATAATTAGGTTCTTAACTTTGAGATGAAATCATCCTGATCACCCAGGTGTGGCTTAAATCGAAGGCGAAGTGTCCTTGTAAGAAAAGGCAGGGGAAGCTTTGGGATAGACACAGAGGGAAGGACCACATGGAGGCGGAGGCAAATGAGGCACCAGAAGGCGGCAGAAGCAGGGAAGGATTTCCCCCAGAGCCCCTGGAGGTCGAGAAGCCTCAGACCTCCAGACTGGCTGTTGCTGGAAGGCACCCAGCTGCTCCGGGGTAGCCTCAGCAAACTCGGGGTTTCTGAAGACAGCTTCAAGGAACACACGTAAGTGCCCCCCCCCCCCCCCCCCGTGCTCCACGAGGCTGTCTCCCTGAGGCAGGGTCCCACTGAGCAGGGCGGTGCTGAAGGCTGCGGAGACCCGGATGGGGCTTGGGGGCGGAGCAGGGCAGGCGTGGGGCGAGGCCTACCGTTCTTCCCCGCCCCTTCCCCTTCCCCGCCCCGCCCCCGCCGGCTGTGCTCTCCACGGTCTCCTAGAGGAAAGCCGGACGGAAGGAGTGTAACACGGGAGGGGAATGGGAGCTAGCTCTCAGGAAGGACCTCCTGGTTCTACAAGCAGTTTCATTGAAACTGCACGCCAAACGGGGCATAAAACCTTTGGGGTTCTCCCTCAGCCTTTCAGAACCAGAGTGTCACCTGGCACGTGGCACGGGGAGATTGTGACTTGGACTTCCAGCTGGGCCAAACTTCAAGGGCCACGGAGGGCACCTGGCGCAACCCCTTCCTTTCAGGGGGAGGAAATCCGCCAGACCCCACGGCACCTGCCTCTGGTTCTCAAACTCGGTGGTCCGTGGAACAACGCCCATTGTTTGGAGGGGACGATGAGTACCGCTGGGTGATTTTCCCCCCGGGTTAGCCTTTCCGTCTGGGGGATGGGGGTCCACCCTGTAAATGGGACTGCCGCTGTTCCTGGGGACAGAGGCCTGCTGTGTGGCCATCTGTGCAGCGGGGAGGGATGGTCCCTGTAGGGCCACAGAGATAGCAGTTTAGAACTCAGCCTCCGGCTTGGTTCTGCCTAACCTTTGCCCCAGGATCACTGTTTGCCTGGCCTTGTGCTGGTCTTCGGGGAGAGAGGAGCCAGCCCTGTCCCCTGAGAGGCTGTCACTCACTGGGCGCTGGCAGAGAGCTCAGGGAAGCTGCAGACATTCTGTGATGGGGGTGGGGTGGGCCAGCAGCTCTCAGGAGGCTCTGGTGGGGACATTGAGGGAGAAGTGGACAGACAGTTGGGTTCTGGGCTCCCCGTAGAGATGACAGTGGCCACTTGACTCTTTCCATCCTCGAGAAGGGGGGACCCATGATCAGAGCAGAAACAAGAGGAGGACAGGAGTTGTTCAGGGACCCTCAGTCCCTGTGACAGCGGTAGGGCCTGTTTGTCCCTGTCTTCTTTCTCCCCTGTGGACTCCTCTGGTGCTGGCCTCTCTCAGAACTGAACTTTCTGCATCTGGGAAGCCTGCCATGCTGCCCTCTGTCCAGTCTGCTCGTGCCTTCTGGATCCTCCTGTTTTGTCCTTTTAAAGCTAACAATCAATGAGCCCTCCCTCTGTATGCTAGACATTCTCTCATTTACTTGGTAAGCCACAGAAAGAGGCCTCATTATTATTGTCCCATACTACACTGAAGTAAAGAGAGGCCCAGAGAGGTTAGGGAACTTGAAAGGAAGTGCCCAACGTCACTCTCCCTTGGTTCCTTTCTGTCTCAGGGGTCAGTTTCCCTTTTGGAGACTTGGGCTGTTTTGGGGGGGTTGTTGGCTCATTGGCTTGGTTACTTAGGCAGCCATCTAATGTTTCTGAGGCACTTGGGGGCCCTCCAGTTCTCCCCGAAGCTCTGCTAGAGGAGCAAGGCTCTGGGTGTGGGGATTAGCTTCCCAGGGCAGGGCCCCAGGCTCCTGCATGGAGGTGAGCTGACTGCTGCCTGGTGTGGGACAGGAGGTAGCAGGCTGGGAGTGGCACAGGGTGCCGGGACCCAGATCGACATCCGGCTTTCTGGAACTGCAGGAAGACAGAAATGGAGCTGGCATCCTTGTCCTTCGGTGTCCATCAGTGTCCTTTTAATTTTTCCTTCAGGAGAGGGCATGCCAGGACGTGAGAACTCTTGTTCCTGATGAGAGAGGACAGCTTGTGGTGCAGGGAGCACTGGCCTGGGAGTCTGGAGACCCGGGTCATAGCTGCTATCCAATGGCTAAGATCCTGTGTGATCTCATGGGAGTGACAGCCTCAATCTGGGTCTCACATTCCCATCTGCCAAGCAAGGGGGTTGGGCCAGAGACCCGTCCATCTGCTTATTCCTGGCGGTTCACAAGAGGCTTTGAGGTGGTCCCTGGGGGGACATTTTATAATTTAACTGATATGCATGAAGTGTGATATGTGTGGAAGAAAATTATTACTCTCTCAAATCTATGATTTCATAGATATTGATGGGTTAGGTCAGGATTATGTTTATTTTACTAAGAAAAAGCCAATTTAAGAAATTTTTAAATTCTATTTTAAATAATTTTATTTTAAATAATTTTATTTTATATAACATATAATATGAAATACTAAATATAATACAAAATATTATATATATAATATAGTAAATAAAATATGAAATATTATATATAATATAAAGTATTAAATATGATATGAAATATTATATATAATATAAAATATTAAATATATTATGAAATATTATATATAATATAAAATATTAAATATGATATGAAATATTATATATAATACACAAATATAAAATACTAACAAAATATTTTATTTTAAAATATATTATTTTACTTAAGCAATAGCACCTCCTGGTCACGTGTAGGCATTTAACATGGTCTTTGTTGGCTTTAAAAGAAATGGGGATTCTCACTCCATGTTACAGTACCTTACAGTACCTTACAAAGGAGTTTCCCCATCTCCCAGGATCCTCTGAGGACCATGGGGCAGGTGTTAGCGTTTCTGGTTAATGGCAGTGCAACCAATGCTCAGAGAGGGAAGTGGCCTATCTAAGGTCACACAGCTCCTGAGTGGTGCAGGGCCTCCAGCCAGCGTGAGCTCACGGCCACGTCACACCAGCCCAGCCTCGGCTAGTGGTGGTCCAGTGGCCTTTACCTCCTCCCACAGCTGACACTTGGCACCAAGGTGGCATCGTGTTGGTTTGCTGTGTGTGTGTTCTTTCGTGCTAATTTTCTGAAAGCAGAGGAGGATGGAATTCATCCCCTTCTGCCATCCCCCAGGCCTCTCTCCCGTGCACAGGGAGGAGCGTGTCCGGAAGCCTCAGGGTCCTGTTTCTAGTAGGCTTTCTTGGATGTATAATTGGTAGGTTTCTGTTATAACCTATATTTAGCCCCGGTTAGCAGTGAGCGAGACATCTGGTGAGGGCATTAATCCCAGGCCGCAGGAAGCTCCCTGCCCCCGGCCTCTGGTGAGCAGGCCCCTGGCTGTGGCCACAGAGACTTCCCAGGCCAAAGGGAAGCTCGGACCTGTAAACAGTCTTCCTATTGGGAAAAATGGAGCTTGGATCTTGATGGTTTTCTCAACTTTTTATTGTAAAAAATTAGAATAGAGAGAAGACGAAGGAAAGAAACAAGGACATCTCAGATGGCCATCGAGCAGAATCGAAACATTCGGCCAAAGGTGCAGACATTAGGACAGTTCACTCCAAATATCCCAGGATCCTTTTTCTGAAAGAGAGAAAAAAAGAACATCCTTGACTATAACTACCATTTTCAAGCTTAGGGAAATACAAAGTCCATATTAAAATTTCTCCAATTGTCCCCAAAATATTTTTCACAGTGCGTTTAAAAAAAAAAAATTCAGGATCCAACCCTGCACAGTTCCTGAATCTCATTTTGACAAAAAAGGTCCCAGTCCATCTGAAACGTGAGTGGTCTGTTCTGAAGGCCTGGGAGGACAGTTGTGTGTCACCCGCCTGCCTGCCTTTGCCTGATCCACCAATCGCCCTACTGGGACCTTGCCTTCTCCTTGCTTATTAGGGAAGTTCACCAAGTGGATAGGGGAAGGCTGGCTGGGACTGGATATTGATGTGATCCAGGCGTGGAGGGGGCCCGCAGGAGCTTTCGTCCCATTGGAAGCCAGACTGGGGACTCCCCGAGTGTCCACCCCGGATCACCACCATCCACGGGGCTGGGCCCCGTGCCAGGCCCTGGGGGAGGCACTGGAGGTAGCTGCACAAGCCAGGGCTGGCTGCCCACATGCCCAGGCATTGTTGGTCGTGGACGCTCCACAAACAGCCCTGTGTATGAGCAGGTTTTAGGGAAGTGAGTGTGCCCACGGGTATGTGGGAAGCAATCTCCAGTTCCCTGGTTCTGATGCTCCCAGGGTGGTTGGCGTGGGGCGGGAGAGGCCCTTCTCTCTTGCAAGGCGGAGAACCCTGGTTGCCAAGAATCCTCAAATCTGTAGTTCCGAAATCAAGTTGCGAGAGGGGAAATGAGCTTGGAAAAAAAAAATTTTTTTTTTAACCCACAGAAAAGTTGAAAGAAGAGCTTAAAGAACACCTTGCATACCTTGGTTACCAATTGTTAGCATCTCGTATAACATCTCTCTCTCTTTCTCATCCCTCTCTCTCTCTCAATACAACACTTTTCTGCCAGCTGAGCCGAAGGAAAGCTGCAGGCACTGTGACCTCACCCTTAGATACTCCAGCACTCAGCTACTCAGCTTTCCAAAAAAGGCGTTCTCCCACACGCTACCATTGTCTCTCTGTGAGAAAAAAAAAAAAAAAATCTCCGTAAACTAAAACCTCATCTCCTATGTGGTTCCTATGCAGTTGTTTTCCAGATGTCTTTGGGGGTGGTTCCTTTACTCAACCAGGATGCCCTTGAGGTTCACACACTGGCTTTGGCCGTGACGCATCTCGGGAATCCCTCAGTCTAGTCCGTCCGCACTGCCCGTGATTCCTTTGACAGCTCCAGGCCAGTGACCGGCAGAGGCCAGCGCTCTGGACCCGCTTCTTGGTTTCCTCGTCCCTGCGCTCCAGCCACACGATTCTGGTACAAGCGCCACCTGGGGCTGTGGCAGGAGGTCCGGGATGCCACGTTCGTTCGGAGGCAGATCATGTCTGGCCACCCCGCTGCTGGCCCTGCCAAGCCAGCCCGCCAGCCCCCTCCACTGTCAACATGCATTTCCCCTGGATGACAAGTGTGGGATGACCCTGGATGACAAGTGTGGGAATATTCTCTTTGATGAAAGGACTTCTTTTTTTTTTTAAGATTTTATTTATTTATTTGAAAGAGAGTGACAGAGCATGAGCGGGGGAAGGGGCCGTGGGAGAGGGAGAGGGACATTCCCCATGGAGCAGGCAGCCTGATGGGGGGGCTTGATCCCAGGATCCCAAGATTATAACCTGAGCCAAAGCAGACACTTAACCCAATGAGCCACCCAGGTGCCCCACAAAAGATCTTTTGAAAGCAAATCTGAGCGTATGACTCCCTCCTTAAATTTTGAAAGCAAATCTGAGCGTGTGACTCCCTCCTTAAATTATTTCAGCTAGTTCCTTATTGCTACTTCAAAATATAGCTCGGGTCTTGCCTCCTCTCTCCCCCTCCCCATGCCCACCCTGGGCGAGGCCACTGCCACCTGGCATTGGGGGGACTGCAGATTCCTGACTGCTTTCCCTCTGTGCCTCCAACACCCGCCCCCAGTCTGTTCTCAGCACAACAGTCAGTCCCAGTAACTCTTTTAAATATCAGAGTTGGTCAGAGGTTCCTTTGTAAACCTGCCCGCCTTCTGTGAACTCAGAGCAAAAGTCCCAGTCCTCTCAGTGGCTTCCCAGGCTCCACCTGACCTGTTCTGCCCTGCCTCTGCCCTCTGACCTCATCTTCTACACCCCACAGATGCTCTTCTGTGAGCACAGGAGCACATTGCAAGGTCTTGGAAGCTGCTTGAACATTCGTCCGTACATCACGTGGATGTTAGGGAGCCCTCCCCTACTTCAAGTTTTTGCTCAAATGTCACTTTCCCTGACTAAGCCATTTAAAATGACAGTCTCCCCCCGCAGCCTTCCCAGCCTCCTTTCCTGTTTATTTCCTTCATAACACTTATAACCGTGACATACTGTGTCCTTCTTATTTGTCTCTCCCCAGCTAGAATTTGAACTCCCCCAAAGCTGGGACTTGTGTATTTGGTTTGCTGCTATAATTGTGTCTCCCCCGCCCCCCACCCCCCACCGCCTCTTGTTCCCCAATTAGCTGCTCTCAGAGTGTGCTCCAGCCATCCCTGGGGGGATCCTTCCAAGGGGTTCCTGAAGTCAAAACCATTTGGAGGCCTCTTTTTATAGTGATACCAAGATGTTGCTTGCCTTCCCCGCTGTCATCCTGGTGTGCTCAGTGGGGGTATTCGGGGTATGGGGCGGTGATGATGGCTGCAGACCCAGCAAGGAGCAGCTAGGAGGGTGCAGACGTCTTCCTGTCAGTCACACGCTGTTGCAAAACTGTAAAGTTCAGGGGCGTCTGGGTGGCTCAGTTATTAAGCGTCTGCCTTCAGCTCAGGTTCATGATTCCAGGGTCCTGGGATTGAGTCCTGCATTGGGCTCCGTGCTCAGCGGGAGGTCTGCTTTTCCCTCTCCCTCTCCCCACAACCCCTGCTCATGTGCTCTCTCTGTCTCAAATAAATTAAAAAAAAAAAAAATCTTTTTAAAAAAATGCAAACCTCATGCCACTGTTTTCACTCCATTTTTTTTTTTTTGTGGGGGGAAGATATTTTATCAAAAGTACGCTATTTGTGTTAACATGTAAGTCTATTGTTATTTCTAATGAGTTAATAAATATTTAGAGTATGTCTGTTTTAATTTCTTATGTAGTCAATAATTAATAGATATCCATAAAAACAAAAACTCTAGGGTCCTCCAAATGCTTTAAGAGTTAAAAGGAGTCCTGAGATCAAAAACTTTAAGGACCACTGGCTTAAAAGTCCACTCAGTAAATCTCAGTAAACATCTCAGTAAAGAGATGTTGAATGAATGAACATTTTGGTTTAACCTGAGAGCCTGGCCTTGGCGGTCTGGCCTCCGTGGGCCTGCCTGGCCTTCTCCCCTCCTCCAGCCACCTGTGCTTGGCTCCAGCTGTGCGGACCTGCTGTCCCCCTGGCACCTTCACGGGCATCCGAAATTCAGAAATCTTTGCTTGTCTATCCCATGCATTAAACAAACTCGGCTAAGCATCACCTCCTCCAGGAACCCTTGTCAGATTTCACCAGTCTTTCCTGTTAGTGTCTCCTCCTTTCCAACCCTTCTGCACACTCTGCCCCCAGGGTTTCCCTAACTCTGCTTCATTTCCTGGTATGCAGGTATGTCTTTATCAGAATGAGTTCGTTAGGGCAGGAACTAGGTCTTATCTCATTAGGCCCAGTGGTTGGTATATAATAGTTTTTAATAAATGTATGTTGAATTGGTGAACTCTACCTTGGAATTCAGAAGAGACACTCCCCTTTCGCTGAATTGTACTTGGAGCAGAGTGCTTTTAAAGGTGGGGGGACATGGTTTCTGGCCTCTATTTGAAGATGTCAGTGTTAGAACAGTACTATATCTTTACAGTAAAGAGGAATAACATTTCTCAGACACCAGAAACTTCTGCATGGCATCCCGCTTTAGGGACACTGTGGTTCAACAGGTTACTGTGGTCCAGCCTGGGCCCCGAGAACTTTTCATATGGCTTCTGTGGGGGAGAGCGTGGTCTGGGAGCTAAGCCACCAAATATCCCGTGAACTTGTGGAACTAAGACATCTGTAGACTTTGAAGTTGTCGAAGGCAAAGATGGGGTGTGTGTTTCTGGGTCCTGCCACCATGCCCTGCAGGCAGTTGGTAATAAACACCTGGCATTATTTGTTCAATGGGCGTAATTAATACCATGAATAACAGTACTGGTGAGGGCTTCCCATTGTTGATTTCATAGGTGATCAGAAGTGGAGAGAGATCCCTGAAGCTGGGGTGATCTAGAAAGCTTCCCAGGGGAGGAGGGCTTTGAGCTGAGTTTTGGCAGGTGGGTATCAGCCCCTTACTCCTTTACTATTTCCAGAAAAAACAGTTGGTGTCCTTTCCACTGTTGCTGTAGGAGACGGTGCTGAGGGGGGGCGGTGCGCCTTGGTGGAGGCTGGGGTGGGAGGGGCACCTCTGTCCCCTGTAGGGTTTTTTATCATGCTGAAGCGTGACATTCTGCACCAGGTAGGAAAGTAGGGGGATCCCAGGAAAGGGGTGTTCGGGCCACCCTCCTTCTGCTGGTGGCCTGGATTCTAGGTGGGGCTGGCCTCCTAGGAATTTCCATGTACTTCTGGAACAGTGAAGGGATTTCAGGGCTTGTAGCCAATCCCCACCCTTTTGGAATGGGGAAACTGAGGGCTGAGAGTGAAAGGGGCTTGCCCAAGGTCACATGGGAGCTAGTGATAGACTAGGATCACCCCCAGGCTCCTTCCAATGTATGGTACTACTCCTTTTCCCCTTTGTCCTTTGAGCTCTTTGAGTCCTGAGCTCTAGGAGTTGAGGCAGTTTGCATTCTGTAAGGCTCCACACATGCCAGCACTGATGCTTGAGGTCTGACTGCTCCCTCTCGCTTCCAGCTCCAGTTCAGGAGCAAAGGGGGAAAAGATGAAGCAAGGGCCACATATATAAAAAAAGCAATTTGATTCATTTTTTTCTTAGGTAAAAAACTACGTCTAACATTAAAAATAAGAAACATGAAACACTTGAGTGTAGAGACAGCCCTTGATTTACATATGGCCAACTCAGCGGGGTGACCCTTGGCAAGAGGGGGCCATGGGGCCTCTGCTCCCTCTGCACCCATGTGGGACCGTCCTTCATCCTTCTTTCCCCTCCCCACTGCCCTTCCCCGCCCCACCCACTCCTGTTCAGGCAGCTGCCTCCCTCTTTCTTTTCTTTTCTTTCTTTCTTTCTTTCTTTTAAGATTTTATTTATTTGAGGGGTGCCTGGGTGGCTCAGTGGGTTAAAGCCTCTGCCTTTGACTCAGGTCATGGTCTCAGGATCCTGGGATTGAGCCTGTTTCTCTTCCTCTCTCTCTGTCTGCCTCTCTGCCTACTTGTGATCTCTGTCTGCCAAATACATAAATAAAAAATCTTAAAAAAAAGATTTTATTTATTTGAGAGAGAGAGAGAACACAAGCAAGGGGAGCAGCAGGGGCAAGAGAGAAACGGTCTCCCCACTGAGCAGAGAGCCCGATGAAAGGCTCGATCCCAGGACCCCAGGATCATGACTGAGCCGAAGGCAGATGTGTAACCGACTGAGCCACCCAGGTGCCTCTGCAGTGGCCTCCTTTACAGGTGCTCCTTTCAGCAGACCAGAGGTCAGGGAGAAGTGAGACCACAGGAGGCCTCCACCTACCCCCAGCCCTATCCCTGAAGTTCCTCTTGGCTTCACTTTGGGTTGTTTCTGGGAAAAACCCCAGGCCAGTGGAAGAATCGGGGATTCCTGGCTCAGTACCTCGTGAGCATATGTATGTTCTGAAAGACTCCTGGGACCTGCACTGGAGGCCGATGTCTAGGACAAAGCCCTCTTGTCACCCTTGTGAGCCTGTGTCTCCTTTTAAAAGGTCCGAGAGGTGGGGATGCCCGGCCACTTTCCCTACTCCTGCCAGCAGCCCACAGCCCCGAGTGGGAGAGTGACAGCGGTCCCTGGACACTGTGTGCTCCAGGGGAAGGCACTCTTGGGCCAGAGGCAGAGGGTAACCAGTGGTGGTTTGACCCAAGGTATGCTCCCGAGTGGGTACCCGAGCAGGAAGCACCCGCAGACCCAGAGCTCTTCCTTCTGAGGAGCCCCAAGCCCAGATCCCAGTCTCCATACCCCATTCCTCGCCTCTCAGCAAGAGCTCCATCCATAGGCCCAGGACACTGCCTGCCCTGACCAGAGCTGGGGGACTTCCTGTCCCCAGTGCCAGGCCCACCCACCCAGGATGCATTCCAGGCTTCTTGTGCTGATGGGCCTGTTAATGAGCCCACCCCTGGAGGAGATCTGGGAAGATAATCACTCAGATGCCCTGGGAACACAGCCCTGGGGGGTGGCTTCTGGCTTTCTTGGTTCTGACATAGTGAAGGGGTCCGGGAGTGAGAGGTCTGGAGAAGGAGGCGAAAGAAAACCAGGGAGAGGGATGTGCTGTGGCTGCTCTTGACTCTCCTCTTCCCCTTGGCTCTTTCCCTGTTTTTAGACGAACCACAAGTCACGGATCCGTAGGCCTTGGAACGCTCAGTTCTAGAAGGCCATCACCAGAGTTTCTTCTCTGGCTTATGGACCTCTGAAGCAAGAGCCTGTCTCAGATTCACTCCTCCAGCAGGTACTCTGGGCCAGTGGTCCCTACACTCGTGGAGGGCCCAGTGGCGGGAAGTCAAACTCCCTTGCAGCCTTCTAGGCCTAGCTCTAGTGGGGGCATGCTCTGCTGTCCCAGGAGGAAGTAATTCTGCCTCTTGTCTCAGAATATCCTTATCAGTTATCTGTTTTACCACTTCCCACCTGTCTACCCCCAAACTTCCTCAGGAGAGTCCCAGCTGGGTCAGCTCTTACCCACAGTGCCTGGTACATGTGGGGAGTTCTTGATTAGAAATTCCATTCTCTGCCCTGCCTGAGACTGCTGGACCTCCCAGCTCAGCTCTTGCATAGCCTGGAAAGTGCTGTGTGCGTTTAGGAGTCTTTGAAATCAAGCTTCTCTAACTGTTAGCAACAGGAGGGGAAGAAAAACAGACTGGTGTACCCACCTTGTTTCCTAGAGGTTTGTTTTCCAGAGGCCACATTTGCCACTCCTGGACCTAGCTGGGGGCCCTCCGGCCTTCCCGAGGCCTTTCCCCATTTCTGCCCAAAAAGCTCAAAGGGGACGGAGAGCACCGTTCATAGAGAAGTCATAATAAAGAAGATGCAAAGAAGGAATAAGGCTTGCTCACGGGCAGGAGGCTCTGATAGGGATGCCGGTCCTCCCCAAAGGGAGCCACAGTGTGGCCCGGTCGAACTCAGCAGGTTTTTTCTTGGAATTTGATTAGGTGACTCTAAAATGTATCCGCGAGACTCAAGGTCCCAGGATATGTAGCCACTTCCAAAGAAGACAGGAAGGGACGTGGCCTTCAGATGCCTAGACGTGTTTTGAAGCTGTACTTCAGGGTGGGAAGGTTTGTTTGGGGATTGCTGGACTGATCGAGGGAGGAGTAAGGAGCCACAAACAGACCTAAGCATATGTGGGAACTTAGCGTGTGACAGTGGGGTCTCGCCAGATCAGCGGGGACAGAACTGGGTAGTCAATGGTGCTTATGACATTACAAGTGAAAGTGGGCTGTGTCACAGAGCGTCATGGACCAAGGACTGCAATTAACCAGGTTCTTTGTACCTGATGTCCATATTTTGTTAAAGGAAGGGAGTCCTGTTCAGGGTCAGGGCAGAGTTGACAGCAAATTACCGGTGACAAAGGCCAGAGACTGGCTCCTTTGCTGGCAGCAGGTGACAGCAGCTGCTGCTTTCCCGGGGCTGGCTTTGACTTGAAGTTGGGAGGAGCCCATTCTGCAAGCATGGGCTGCCCGTGGCAGTGGCTGGGGCCAGGGTGGGGGCGCTGGGTTCTAGGACCAGAGAGCTTGGAACTGCCCTGTGGCCCTAGAGGTGGGTCTGGAGGAGACAGAGCAGACCCCCTATCAGTCTGGGTTGGGAGCACTGACAGGGCCTTCTGCATCAGGCCGGACCTGTTTTCCTTGGGCGCAAGAGGAGTGGGACAATGAAATGAGCTTTCTTGGGCCAAATGGGAGAAAAGACTCTTTTCTGCCAAATGAGGTCAGTGAAGATGAATTGAACCCTCTCCAGCTAGTGACTGGATGATTAGGGGCCATGGTTTCTAAATAAGGGTGGTCACTGTGGCTTCAGTAAGGAGCATTGTGGAGAGCGGCGAGGGACAGCATCCAATGGGGGACATCTAGCGCTGTGCTGTCCCACACAGTGGCCCCCTAGCTACCTGTGGCCATGTTTAAGTTAATCACAGTGAAATGTAATTAAAAATGTCGTTCTTTGGGTGCCTGGGTGGCTCAGTCATCAAGTGTCCACCTTGGGCTCAGATCACGATCCCAGGGCCCTGGGTTCCAGCCCTGCATTGGGCTCTCTGCTCAGCGGGAAGCCTGCTTCTCCCTCTCCCACTCCCCCTGCTTGTGTGCCCTCTCCCGATGTGTCTCTCTCTGTCAAATAAATAAACAAAAAGCCTTTTAAAAAAACGCAGCTCCTTGGGCACACAAGTCACATTTCAAGAGCTGGCTTGCCGCACATGGCAGGTGCAGAGGGGACTCAGCATCATCGCAGCACCTGCCCGGGCAGCACTGCTCTGCTCGTGATTACTTTGTATTTTGCCAGGACATTTTGGACCCCTTCTCTCCAGGTCTTCTCGAAAGCCCTGTCTGGAGACCTTAGCGGCGGGTCAGGCAGACAGGCTTTTGGTGGGGAATCCTGACTCTGCCTCTCCTACACTCTGGGTCCCTTGGTTTAGATGAGCGCCTGGCCTGGAACATGAGACCAGTCCTTTCTTGGGTGTGGGAGGGGTGCGAAGGTTAAGGAGGGTGATGCGGGTCTAGCATTCGCGGGCTCCTGTGCGACATCATCTCTCAGTAAATGGCAGCGGGCTTTATTATTTCACAGGTGACAAATGAGCCCCAAAGGAGACATGGCCAGGAACACTGAGCTGATAATGGAGGCCCAGAATGCCAGCTCCTATCTCTTGTCTCATCGCTGCTTCTCCTTCTGTGCAGGACATAAGCTGGTATGGGCATGCCAAGGAGGGGTGGCCATCTGCCCAGGCACAGGCAGGATGGGGCTGGGGCAGAAGGGCTGATGGATATGAGGTCCGGATGTAGGAGCCCTGCCAACCCCATCTGATTTAGTCTCTCTGGGGCCCTGGAGTTAAGCGAGTTCCTACATTCTTTAAAAGCTAGAAACTCAGGAAGGTGTTTTATTGGGGGCCCGACAGAGAACTCTGGAGCCTCAAGTGCCTCATGAACTCGTTCCAGAATGAAGCAGTTCCTGGGACCTTCCAGGAAACACTGACTCCTCCAGGAAGCCCACCCTGATTTCCTTCTATTCCCTGTCTCCCCCTCCCCTTTCTTTGAATCCCCAGCTCCTTCTGCCCCTCTCTGTGGTAGGAACTGCAGCTTGCTTCCCCACACAGACTAGGGAATCTTCACATTTTTGGTGTCAGAAACATTTCAGCTAGAGGCTAGCAAAAGTAAAGATACAACTTTTTTCTCCATTCCCAGTTCAAAGACCTGCCGAATTCCATCCATCGGACTGTAGAGGTCATTTCCAGCCTCTCTGACCCCTATCTTATGCCAGTCTTACCCCTATCTAGTTTTGTGACTCCTATGACCTCCAGGTCTGGAACATAATCGGTGACTAGTGTGTGCCTTTTAGGGTGAAAACGTTGTGAGATTTGCCCTAGCTGGGGATGAGCCAGCAGACCGGTGGCCAGATGCTTCCTCGAGGAGGAGACACAGGTGCTGGAATGCCTCCCAGGGCCTCCTGTTTCCAGCATCCCTATGAAGCTGGGCCTATCCCTGTAGGGGAGGAAGGGCTGCTTCCTAGCTGGAGGGCTCCACAGGATCCTTCAGGCTGGTTTATGCTGGGCCACAGGGCTCCTGAGCAGCTTGTTGAAGATGCCACAAGGTTTGCAAACCCTGGGGCTTTGGGCCTGGGCTGGGGGCTGCCAGGGGCATTCCCTGCTTGGCTCCAGATGGGCATGGCCATGTGCCCGCCCACCTCTCCCTCCCAGCCCTGTCTAGCTGAAGTTGCAAGACAAATGGGCCATTTGCTATTGGCTGGGACTGGAGTGGTCTCCCCCAGCCTTGGGGAAAGGCTATAATTAGCAGTGAGTTCTGGGTGGGATTGAATGCTCACCCTGACAGTTAATTTTATACTCAAATGCAAACATAAACTGATGTCATCGAAGATGTAAATATCATTAGAAATGTTGAAGTTCCTGGGAGGGGTACAGCTGCCTCTCCCCATGCCCATGGCCCCCTGAGCTCTTGAGGGAGGAGCCCAGAGCAGTGTGTTCTGTGTCCCTCGGGGCTTGTCGGGCTGGACCAGGAGAAACATGTGTGTGATGGTTCAGTTTTCACAGTGCGGGGGGAGGCGGGATGCTTTTGCCACAGGAGTATTTCCTGTGGCTTTAGTGGTCTGGGAATGTTGCAAGGCTGACAAGCAAGGAAAATGCAATGCTTTGCACCAGGAAGGAGAGCACACCAAAGGAAGTATCGTTTCCTGTGGGCAAGGCCATCCTGGAGTGGGTCCCGGGGCTCTAGGGAGCTTGTAAAAATAGAAGAAGCCACTTTATGCCTTTATGGAGAGGGCTGGGGTCAATTCTGCTTTGGTGTTTTGGAGGTGGTTTCCAAAGCAGGCTACCTTAGCCCAGAAGCATAGCCTTAGGCAGGCATGAGCAAGGGACAGAGGCTAAGGGCTCTCCTGCCCAGAAGACTTTTTTTTTTTTTCTTTAAAACGGGAAGCACAAAATTCTCAGAAGTATATGGAATCAGTTTTGAAAATTTATGATGTAATCTCATTGGGTTAGTGACAGCATAAGAATGACACTTCACCCAGAGGATAAACCCCTCCTCTGTCGCCCGCATGTACGCTGTGTCCTTGCATATTTAATTCAGTCCCTGCCTGCGCTCTCAAGACTTCCATCTGTCCGTCTGTCCGTCTGTGTGGGGTCCTTTTTAACCATGATCTTCAGCTTTGGGGTGGAGGGATTCTGGGCTCCGCGTCTGGTTCAGGGTTAGGGTTGAGCGAGCGATTCCTTAGAAGTCCGGTAATTCAGAAAGGCCAGAAGGGACTGTTTTTCAGCTGCTTAGTCTTGTTCTAGGGCACGCACGGGGCTTAGGCCAGCCTTGAACAATGATCTCACCTTGTTCTGGGTTTTGGAGCGTGAACTGACCAGATAGTTTCTGATCAATCTAGCTCAGTCAAAGGTAGACTTTACTTTCTGGGGTCACCGTTTTCCTGTAGAAAGTTTCATGAGAGAGAGAGAGAGAGAGAGTGTGTGTGTGTTCTGGCTTATAAATTTAAACATTCACCCAAGTGGGTACTTTTTTTTTTTTCAAGTGGGTACTTTCGATGACATCATTTCTTGCATGGTTTTCCTGATATAGTCAACTTGTCCCGGGGGGACAGCTTCCTGGCCATCCTCTGTTATCCGGTTTTTCTAAGTAAGCTCATTCTGTTTGACTTTTGGCATCCTGGCCACTTGTCAAAGCTTCGGAAAAAGCAGGCACTTCCCTTTCCCCAGGATGATCTCAGTGCTCTTCAGAAGGAAGTCAAGGGCATCTATTTGGAGGGCACATTAGAACCAATTTAAGGCCATTAAGGAACTGGAGAGGCAGCCTCCTTGGTGTTCTGGCTGTTGACTCTAGTATATCTCACCAACATCCTGTCGGTATTACCCCTCACTTCCTTTGCTCGGACCTTAGCTAGCCTCGCTGCGGCTCTGGTTATTGTCCCACACCACCATCTCCTGGTGGGGAAGCCCAGCGTATCTAGTGATGTGTCCTTGCCCTCAGGAATTGTGTCAGGGAAACTCAGAATCCTTGGACAGGCAGGAGAAGGGGTACACAATGTCAGACTCAGACCCAAGTGGATGTCTGGCTCACATCCACTCAGTACACATGGATTGTAAGCCCTGACTATTCTTCCTAAGTGTCAAGACTGTCCTGATGCTGGAGATACCCCAAACAGTTGGAAAATCCCTCCTGAAATGGAGCTTAGAGTCTCACGGGGAAAGACAAACAATTATAAAGCAGAAGAAAAAAGCAGCCTGTTGAATACTGGTCAGGGCAGAAGAGAAAAATAAAGTGGGGAATGGGATCAGCAGTTTCAGGGGGAAGGATTTTCTACTTTTAAATAAGATGGCCCCAGGGAAAGCCTCACAAAGCAGCTGACAACTGAGCAAAGACAAGACAAGAGGGAGCTGAGGGAGTGAACCCTGTGGATATGTCAGGAAGAAGAGCAGTCTGTGCAGTGGGAGCAGCCTGAGCAAAGGCCCTGGGGTGGTGCCTTTAGTGTGTTCCACTGGCAATAAGGAGCCCAGTGCTGCAAAAGCCGAGTGAGGGAGGGAAGGCAGGGAGAGGTGAGCTCAGATAGGTCCTGTGGGACTGTCATCTGTGCTTAGGGTTGTGGCTTTCATTCTCAGCACACAGAGAACCAGCCTGCTCTGTAAGGGTTTGCCTGGTCACTCTGGGTGGAGAATGAGCAAAGGGGCCAGTCGGGGCACTACAGTGGGATCCCAGGGCAGCAGTGTAGCCCCAGACTCATCTCAGGCTCAGGAGTGGTGTCAGCTGATAAAATTCCCTGAAAATTTAGTACAAGACTTTTAGGCTGAGAGACAAGAGGGGCCCTCCAAAGAGCTTTGTGACCTGGTTTTTCCTGACACAGTGCAACTCAGTCATCTTGCCACTGTTGGGAAAGTTGATCGACAAGGAATTTGACACATTTTGACACAAAATCCCCTCAAAATTCCTCCCTCGCCAGTCCTCTGCCTTCCTGAGGGTCCTCGTGTAAATACATTCCACATTTAGGGGGGTGCATGCTGCAGCTCTGAAATGTCCCCGGGGTGGGGGGGTGGGGAGGAACCTGCCTGTGTCACAGGCATCCCAGGGGCCCCAAGCTCCTGGGCACTGTCCTCTAAAGAGGGTCTTGCTCGGGCTGCCCGTGTGCTTCAACCACAGAAATTCATTTCCTCACAGCTCTGGAGGCTAGAAGGCCAAGTTCAAGGTCTGACAGGGTCGGTTTCTCCTGAGGCCTCTCTCTTCGTTGTGCAGATGGCCTCCTTCTCTCCGGGTCCTCAAATGCTCTCCCCTCCGTGTGTGTCTGTGGACTGATCTCTTCTTCTTATAAGGACACCAGTCCTACGGGATTAAGGTCCACCCATATGAGCTCATTTTAACTTAATTACCGCTTTAAAGGCTCTATCTCCAAATATAGTCACATTCTGAGGTACTTGGGTTTGAGGGAGGTGAGGAGTGCAGCGTCTGAACTTTGCGGGGGGCACAGTTCAGCCCATAACAGGTTCCCTCGTGTATGGTCATCTGGGGTGAGCCCCCCAGGCGGGCACCAGAGCCCCCCATGAGCTCTTTGTAGGATAATCAAGTGACTGCCAGTCCCTCTTCTCTCTCACTCCCCGCTTTCTTGCTGCAGCTGATCGGAGCCCTAGTCCTCTCAGTGGGCATCTATGCGGAGGTGGAGAGGCAGAAATATAAAACCCTTGAAAGTGCCTTTCTGGCCCCAGCCATCATCCTCATCCTCCTGGGGGTCATCATGTTCATCGTCTCCTTCATTGGCGTGCTGGCTTCCCTCCGTGACAACCTGTGCCTTCTCCAAGCGGTGAGTGGGCCCCGGGTGCCCCTCAGCTGGTGGGCGGGGGCAGGAGTTCCCTGGAGAGCTGGCGAGACTGCCCCGGGGTCCCTGGGAAGCCCGTTTTTTCCAGGCCTTGCCTCAAACCAGACTTTCTAGAGGGTTTTCTGAATCAGCCTACCTGTTCATGTTAGCCCGAGAGAGACCAGCCGCTTTGGCGGGTCAAGGCTGATCTGGATACTCTTGTCCTATTTAAACTGTGTTGCTCCCGCCTCTCCAGTGCAAGTGGGAGAAACCACACTGGAATGGGAGCCAGCAAACCCCAAAAATGTTGGTGGTGAGTCAGTCACTGGCTCACGTAATCAGCAAACCCATGCTGGCGCCATGGCTTAGACCTTGGGCTCCCTCTTTCTCTTGCCACCTCCCTGTCCTCAGGCTGTCTTTGCAAGGGTCACCCGCAGCCTCAGACCTATCCACTCTGGATTGAGAGGATCTTTCCTGGTAACCCTGGTATGGGGTTACCCCTGCTTGGGCCAAGTCCTTGCCCTGGGGTCAGCCCCACCGAGCTGCCTTTCTCTGAAGTGAGGAATGGCTCCCCAAAGCTGGGGGGACTGGGTTGGCAGATCTGTTCATGTGTTCTGCAACCACACGTCTGTTTGACCTCAGTGTCGTCCCTCACGTGGGAAGCTGCACAGAGCCCGAACAAGCAGCTACTGGGGCTGCCTGAGGCCGGAAGTTGCTGACATCAGTTTGGACAACAGCTGCCCTGTGATAAGGGGCCGGGGGCGGGGGTATGTGTCCCTCAAGCCTCAGACATTGCGTCACCCACTCTGAGGGGTCTGGGAAGTGGCTTCTGAGGGGCTCTGCGGGCAGAGCTGGAGATGCCACTCCCGCCTTCCCTTCGGGCCAGGCCTGCATCTGGGGCAGCTGCAGTGAGGACCTGCTGTCCTCACGGCGGTGCTGGTGATGGCAAAGGGGTGTTTTTCCAACCAGAGTCTGCTGAGGACGCCTGAGACAACCCTCCACGGCCATCTGGCCCAGACAGCTGAGTCACCCTTCCTGACTGCGGACCGGCTCTAGAGATGGGTTTTCCCGGGGAATATCTGTCCACATCCTGTGTCCTCACAGGAAGAAGGAGCAAAAGGACTTGACCTTGGAGCAAATGGCCCTTTGCTTGCCCCTCTCAGTGAATCTCTGAATTTTGTTTTTCAGTTCATGTACATCCTTGGGATTTGCCTCATAATTGAGCTCATCGGTGGCGTGGTAGCCTTGATCTTCCGGAACCAGGTGGGCCTCTGATGCGGCTGTCAGCCACGTGTGTATGCTGGGCACCCACGTGCGTGTTCTGGGCTATGAACTGAGGTGTGCGTAGAGCAGGGCAGATAATTCCTTGTGGAACATCCATTCCACTGGGGAGATGGGCACTGAACGAGTAAACCAGAGAACAGGAACACAGAAAAGGTGACAGGTACGTGCCTGGGGCAGATGAGGGAATGAGGTGAGGCATAGGGGTAACGGAGGTCCAAGCAGGGGGGACCACTGAGACAGAAAGGAGCTTGGCAGATCTGTGGACCAGTGTGTGCAGGCCACTGGGCTAAAGCAGGTGAGTGATAGGGAGGGACAGAAGGCAAAGTCGGAAAGGGTCACCAGGGCAGATCTTGAAGGTCCTCATAGGCCATGGTTTTGGGGCCTCGGAATTTTTTCTAAAGGTAGTAGGAAGCCTTTGGAGAGTTTGGCCAGAAAGTGATGTGATCTGCTTTACAGTTTACTCGCTACTGAATGGAGAATGGACAATAGGGAGGCAGCGGGGCTGTGGGGGGACCAGCTGGAGGCTGTGACTGTCGTCCAGGGAGGAGGGGATGATGGCTTGGTCCTGGAAGAGTTGGCAGAATCAGGGACCCTTCGAGGTGAGGTTCTTGGGACTTCTGGTCTCCAACTCCTTCTGTTGCTGGCTGTGTGTGTCTCATACTGGCTCTGTGACCTTGGGCAAGTCATTTAGCCCCTCAGATCCTCAGGTTCCCAGGGGATTACGATTCCTCCCTCACAGGGCTTTGTGTGAGAATTTGAGGAGAGAATGCTTGCGAAGGATCCGGTGTGGTTATGTCCCCTGGCAGACCCTTGTTACATAACAACTCCTCTGTCCCAGAGCCTGGAGAGAGAAGAAACTTGCCCAAGGTCCCACAAGAACGTAGTGGCTGTGTGGGGTTGACTTCCAACCCAAGGCTCTGTCATTTCTCTCATAATCTCATTCCTTTGCCTCCATCCTGGCTTTGGTGTTAGAGGTGGGACGTGGGGAGCACGGTGAATTTGTGTAAGTTCTGTTCCGTCTGTCCGCTCCCCTGCCTCCAGCTCGCCCCATCCAGACAGCTTGGTTCCTGGCACCCTTGGGCATTCTGCTGAGCAGGTGCTGGAGTGCTGTGGCCACATTGTCTCTCTTGTTGGAGGCTGAGCCCAGGGCAGCCATCGCTATCCTAGACACAGGGGTGTACAGAGACCTCCAATGACCTGGTCTTTGATTCCTGCCAAACTCCCTGTGGGTGCAGCTGCATCCTGGCCTGGGAGCGGGGAGCAGGGGAGCACCTAAAACACAGGCCTGTCTATGCCCCTGGAGTCCAGCAGTCTTCTTCCCATTTTATGAACTGCAGGACACAGGTAGGGAGAGTCCCATCATATCAATAGAATCAGTGAGGCACAGAGTGGTTAGGAAGCCCTTCCCAGGGCACACAGCAAGACAGAGGCAGCTCAGTATTTGGTTTCAGTTCTCTTTTCCTTCCCACCAGCTTTACTGAGGTGTGATTGACAAGTAAACTTGCAGCATGTTTAAACTTACAAGCTGATGATTCGGTATACATATACATTGCGAAATGATCTCCACGATCAAGTTAAATAACATGTCCATCACCTCACGTGGGAACTTTCCTTTTAGTGAGAATGTTCCAGATCTATCCTCAGCAAATTTCAAGTGTACTATACAGTGTTAGCTAGAGACACTCTGTGTACAACAGAACTTATTCACAGTATAACTGAGAGTTTTGTACCCTTGGCCTACATCTCCCTATTTCCCACCCCTAGCCCCTGCTCGTCACCACTCTTTATGGGTTTGACTCCCCCCCCCAACTTTTTTTTTTTTTTTTAAGATTCCACATTACAAGTGTTACCCTGCGGTATTTGTCTTTCTGTCTGGCTTATTTCATTCAGTGTAATGGCCTCACGGTTGATCCCTGTTGTCACAAATGGCAGGATTTCCTTCCCTTTTTATGCCTAAATAATATTCCAGCATGTGTGTATGCAATGGACAGATACACAATACAGTATAAAAATAAAAATATATAAATACGTTATACATTTTTTCATTTCTTTATCCATTCATCTGTCAATAGACACTCAAATTGTTTCCATTCCTTGGCTATGGTGAGTAATGCTGCCTCATACCATGTGGATACATTCCCACAAGTGGGATTGCTGGGTCATATGGTATAGTTCCATTTTGAAATTTTGGAGGAAACTTCATAGTGTTTCCCATATGGTTGTACCAATTTATAGCCCCCCCAACAGCGTACAAAGCTTTCTTTTTCTCCCCTCTAATATTTGTTATCTCTTGTCTTTTTGGTAATAGCCATTCAAATTGGCATTAGGTGAGATCTCATTGTGGTTTGATTGGCATTTCCCTGATGATGAATGATATTGAGCATCTTTTCATATACCTGTTGGCCATCTCTGCCTCATCGGGAAAAATATCTATTTAGTTCCTCACCCTATTTTAAATCAGATTATTTGTTTTTGTTGTTGTCTTTTGACATTCAGTTGTAAGGTTTCCTTATACATTTTTTTTCCTTATACATTTTGGATATTAGCTTCTTAAAAGATACATGGTTTACAAATATTTTCTCTCATTCTGTAGGTTGCCTTTTCATTTTTTTGTTTCTTTCCTTTGCTGTGCAGAAACTCTTTAGTTTAATGTAGTCCCACTTGTTTATTTTTGCCTTTGTTGCCTGTGCTTTTGGTGTCAGATCCAAGAAATCATTGCCATGACCAATGTCTGGGATTTTTTCCCCCTATGCTTTCTTGGAAGAGTTTTATAGTTCCAGGTCTTGTCTTTAAGTCTTTTATCCATTTTGAGTTTATTTTTTTGTATGATAAAAGATAATGGTCCAATATATTCTAATGCATGTCAATATCCAGTTTCCCTAGCACCATTTAAGAGACTATCCTTTTCCCATTGTGTATTGTTGGCATTTTTGTAGAAAATTAGTGGGTATGACTGGGTTTATTTCTAGGCTCTCTGTCCTGTTCTATTGATCTATATGTCTATATATTCTATTGATCTATATGTTTTGGGTCAATCCCATATGCTATTGATAACTATAGCTTTATAATATAGTTTGAAATCAGAAAGTATGTTGCCTCCAGCTTTGCTTTTTGTGCTCAAGATTGCTTTAGCTTTTGGGGGTCTATTGTGGTTCCATACAAATTTTCAGATTTTTTTCTATGTCTGTGAAAAAAATGCTATTGGAATTTTGATGGGTATTGCATTAAATCTGTAGATCACTGTGGGTAGTATGCATAGTTCAGTAATATTATTCTTCTAATCCATAAACAAGGGATAACTTTCCATTTATTTGTGTTGCCTTCAACTTCTTTCATCAGTGTTTTATGATTTTCAGCATATAGATCTTTCACTTCTTTGATTAAACTTATCCCTAAATAATTTATTCTTTCTGATGCTATTGTCAATGGGTTTGTTAATTTATTTTTTGGATAGTTCATTGTTAGTGTTTAGAAATGCAACTGATTTTTGTATTCTGCAACTTTACAGAATTTGTTTATTGGTTTTAATAGATTTTTGCTGGAATGTTTAAGGTTTCTTCTTCTTCTTCTCCTTCTTCTTCTTTTTAAAAAAGTACTGTCCATACGCAGCACAGTACCCAACATGGGGCTTGAATTAATAACCCTGAGATCGAGACCTGAGCTGAGATCAAGAATTGGACACTCAGCTGACTGAACCAGCCAGGCGCCCCTGCGATGCTTAAGATTTCTCTATATAAGATCCTGTCATATGCAAATAGAAAATTTTACTTCCTTTCTGATTTGGATGACTTTTATTTCTTTTTCTTGCCTAAGTTCCTTGCTCTAGCTTAGGACTTCCAGGACTATGTTGAATATAAGTAGTGAGAGTGGACAGTTGTCTCTTCCTGATCTTAAAGGAAAAGCTTTCACTTCTTCACTGTTGGGTATGTCAGCTGCAGATTTATGAATGGCCTTTGTTACGTTGAGGTACATTCTTTCTATACGTAATTTGCTGAGCATTTTTGTCAGAAAAGGATATCGAATTTTGTCAAATGCTTTTTCTGCATCTATTGAAATGATCATATTTTTATCCTTCATTTTTATTGTGGTGTATCACATAGGCTGATTTGCCGCTGTTGAACCATCCTTGCATCCTAGGGATAAATCCCACTTGATCATGGCTATGATCCTTTTGATGTGCTGTTGAATTTGGTTTGCTAGTATTTTGCTGAGGATTTTTACAGCTATATTCATCAGAGATATTAGCCTATAATTTTCTTTCTTTCTATAGTGTCCTCACTCGGCTTTGGTATCAGAGGAATGCTGGCCTTATAATGACTTTGGAAGTGTTTCCTCCTCTTCAATATCTTGGAAGAATTTGAGAAAGATTAGTATAAATTATTCCTTAAATGTTTGGTAGACTTCGCCAGTGAAGCCATCTGGCCCTAGAGTTTTACTAGTTTACTAGTTCCTGACTTGTTATTGGTCGTTCAGATTTTCTGTTTCTTCATGACTCAGCCTTGGTAGGCTGTGTGCTCTAGGAATTTATCCATTATTTTCGGTTACCCAGTTTTCGGTGGGTAATTTTTCATTATAGTCTCTTATGATTCTTTGTATTTCTGTGGTATCAGTTGTGACATCTCCTCTTTCATATCTGCTTTTATATTGGAATTGTCTCTTTTTTCCTGGTTTAGCTAAAGGCTGTCAATTTTATGTATCTTTTAAAAAATCATCCCTTAATTTTACATATATTTTCTATTGTCTTTATAGTCTCTATTTCACTTATTTCTGTTCAGATCTTTGTTATTACCTTCCTTCTACTAACTTTGGGCTTCATTCTTTCTTTTCTTTCTATTTTCTTGAGGTGAAAAGTGAGATTTTCCATTCAAGGTCTTTCCTTTTTTTTCTCAAGGTAGATGTTCACTGCGACACACTTCCTTCTGAGAACTAAGCTTTTTGCTTTTGCTCTTGCTTTTGCTGCATCCCCAAAGTGTGGTATGTTGTGTTTCCATTTTCGTTTGTCTCAAAACATTCTTTTACTTCCCTTTTTTCTTTGCCCCCTAGTTACCTTTCCAGTCTGGTGTCACTACCTGCTCCTCCCTTTTCCCCTTTCCCGCCTTTAAGACCATCCTCTCTGAGCTGGAAGATGGGGGTGTTGGTTCCTGTCTCTATAGCCAGAGGGGAGAAAAGCGCTTATTCCATTTGTCCGTGGTGATGTGTTTCTGTGCAGTCACTGGACTCCAGCATAGATCCAGAAATTTTGGATCAGTGCTTTCCTAGCTGGAGCCCAGATCCAGGTTGTGGTCAGCAGCATTGATTGTTTTCGTAAACCATCCCCTAAATGAGCAGCCATTTTGGTTTCCAGCATGCTCTCACAAACGCAGGCTGATTTGACATCTTCCAGTGCCCTGAAGGTCAGTAGGTGCCATGACACCCACCACTCCTTCTTCCTGAGCTCTCTAGTCCTCATGGCTGAGGACGCCACGGGCCGAGGTCAGCGCCAAGAGTTTCTCATTATCTCATTATCCCCAAAGCCTGAGGATTGGATGGCATGTCCCCTCATGGGGTCCTGTCAGGAGAGGATCTCTGTGTGCAGCCCAGGAAGGACCCCCACCATCGGGGCTCTCAGCTCTTCGGAGGCTCAGGGTGAGCCGTATTCTCATCTGCTTTTGACACATAATTCAAAATAACTGAAAAACGAGATACAAAACTGCAAATGCAGTCAGATCTTTGCCATTAAAAAATAGGCCTAGAGAGGCACCTGGGTGGCTCAGACAGTTAAGCCTCTGCCTTCAGCTCAGGTATGATCTCAGGGTCCTGGGATCGAGCCCCACATTGGACTCTCTGCTCAGCAGGGAGCCTGCTTCCCCCCCCCCTGCCTGCCTCTCTGCCTACTTGTGATCTCTGTCAAATAAATAAATAAAATCTTAAAAAAAAATAGGAGCAATCTGGAAGAAAATAGAATTATTTGCATATTAACTCTTATTTCCTTTGAGGGGTAGGGCTAGGGTGATTTTTATTTTCTCTTTGACATTTTCCCCCATTTCTTCCCAAAAGAAGATTTCCAAATCCTCTTTTTCTTATAATCATGAGGGGAAATACCATATAAAGGAAAATAATGTCTCTTCCAACTGTAACGTAAAACACAAGACTGGCCACTGCTAAGGGTGGGCTGTTGACAGCAGCAGGAAGGGGCAGTGTGAGGTGGAGAGGAAATAGGGAGCAATGCAGGTCAGCTGCCAGGAGGAAGTGAGCCCCCAGTTCCATTTTCTCCTGGCCAAGAGAAGAAACATTTCTCTGAGCCATACTCTGAGAAGTCTGGCCACACAGCCTACCTATTAAATCCAAGAATCCACTTGTGGTGCCAGATGGAGGACAAAGTAGGCCAACGGCCTCATGCTTGGTTGTCAAGAAGGGAGCAGGCCATAGCTGTCCTGGCAGCCAAACACCAACAGACACCTGGGTATAAAGACAAAACTCCATCCCTGACCTTGGGGTGGAGTTGGGGTTTCCTCTGTCGGGCACGACCTGATGGTCAGACTCAAGTGGCTTCTCTGTTGTGCCCTGGGGAGCTGGGCATGGAACCCCAAGGGCCTGGGCATCAGCAGTGCTGCGCCCTGACCCCAAACAGTGCGAGGAGAACCAACGTGACCCCCATGACTGTCTGGGTCTCACTTTGACCTACCAGTACTCCAGCGTGTTCCAGGAGTGTCAGAGAGGGCAGCTGCTGCCCATGTGTCCCCAGTCAGGCAGAGCTGCGTGGGACACCCAGAGGGTGCTGGGTTGTGGTTGGTACATCTGTACCCCCAACCCAGACCTTCTGGACTCTACCTTCCCTCCACTGCCAAGGCAGGGGTGAGGAGTGGCCTCTTTCCTGGTCTTGATCAGAGGATGCTGGGATCACAGCTAAGCCTGGGAGCCCCCTTCACATTGTGAGAACTGGGCTGGTATTGGTGTCAGTGGGGACCCCTGTAGCCTTGGGTTTCAGGGTGAAAGCCGCAGAAGGTCCATCTCTGGAGGCCAGGAGGAGGGCCAGGGCCCTCCTCCCCCTGCTCCTCAGCCTGGGGAGTGGGGGGCCTGCATGCCCCACCCCCTTGATTCCTCATTCACCTAAAAACACTAAGCACCTCTCCTGGAAGCTATGCCCAGAGGCTTTGGAGAGCTTTAGAATTAGATTTAGAAGAAAGAACTAGAAAGGACAGTTCTTTGCAGCTTGCCTCTGGTGGTTTAAACAGTGTACTCTGAAAATCCTGTGGCCTTTAATGTTTGCTTACCCTTTGCTGAGTTTAGTTTTAGCCCAGGCCATGTGGACCCTGAAGCTCTGCCAGGCCTGGAGGAGGGTGGGCGGGAGGGGGGGTGTTGTGGGGGTTGGTTTTCCTGCACTATTTGGAGCCGGCCCTGCTGCTGTGACCTTGTTTTGAGCAGGCAGGGATGGCACTGGGAGTTTGGTCTCGGGGTAGGGGAGGAACAGGGGAGCGAGGATTCCCTACTGCACCCCACAGTCCCGCAGAATGTAGTTGAGCACAGCCGAGCACTTCACAGTTAAATTCATGAGCTGGGCAGATTGCTTGTCTCACTGGAGTTTCTCATCCCTCCCCAGCCCTGTCATGGCACAAGGACCACCTAAGTTTCCTCGCATCTCTGGTATATACAGGCGTGCACACACACCCGCACACACGCGCACACACATGTGAGAGCACACAAGAGCAAGCCTGATCCAAAGAGGTCCCTGAGGGGGCTGGGGAGCTGCTGCCCTCGGAGCCTGGGGCCATCTGTTCCTCCTGCCCATTTGGAGGGGCCTCCAGCAGGGCCTCCCATCCCTGTAGGGGCCCAGCTCAGCTTACCAGATGGGAGGCCTGATTGTCACAGAGGCCTTTTTGGCATCAGCAGGTTTGGAAAGTACCCAGTGACTGAGTTGGTTTAGGGAGGATGGTCAGAGCTGCTTACTGAAGAAGGAGCGAGAAACTTTCCTCGCTGGGCCACTGGGCCTTCCCTGTGCTGACCCTGCCCTGGGCCTCCTGCCCTCATCCCCAGGCCCCTCAACCCCCGCCCTGGGGGAAGTCCAGATAATCTGTGATGCAGGGGAGGGGCCGGGAGGTGGCCACTGGGCTGGGGTGGGTGCAGAGGGGCATGGAGGACCGGGACTGTGTCTGCAATGCCCCAAGAGTTGGCTGCAACAAGCTGACACACCCCTTATGCATGTGACCCTGACCGTGGCATTCCCCTGACCCCCACCTCTGTATAGCCGTGGGCCCCCTCCCGCATGCCATTCAATGCCATGAATTTGTTCCCTTCCCCCTACCCTGGGTGGTGGACTGACCCCCCACTCCTCATGTCCTGTTTCTGAGATGCCCCAACTGTGCCCCTGCTGGCTGGCCTGTCCCCTCATCCCCTAGAGGAGTGGGCACCCCAGATTGGAAAGCCTTCATGACCTGAGGGTCTCTGAGTAGGGTGGGCCTGAGGCCGTGGGGTCCCTGACCTGCCCAGGTTGTACAACCAGCAGGCTCCTGCCCTGGGATCAGTGTGGGACTGAGGGCTGGCAAGTTAGCGGTCTTTCACGCGAGAGAGGGCCTGCCCCTCCCCCCGTGCCCCCCCACACTGGATGCTGATGTCAGGTTTTGGGGTCCCCAGTCTAATTCTAAGTGGCTGATCTTCATCAGCAGAGGGTTGTCCTCCTGGCCACAGAGATAGGTCTCCCCGAGCCCGTCTCCTTTGTTGCCTTGACTGAGCAGGGTGAGTGTCAGGAAGGAGGTGGCTGAGGTACCCTTTGTTCCTCTCTCTTCCTGATACTGGAGATGGTTTGGGGAGAGGACCCCGCACTGGGAGTTTGCCACCTTGCTCCTAGCATTTCTCTGCCAACGACTGGCGGGGTGACCTTAGTCAGCTCACCTCTCCGGGCTGCAGGTGTTTGTGAGGGGTCTGAGGCCACGGGCTGGTTCTTCCTTGGGAGGCCGCTTCCACCTCAGGAAGCCTTTTGGACAAGACCTGAGGCCTTGGTTTCCCTTGGGATTAGCCATCTTCCAGTGATGATATGACGGTTATGGAGCGGTACTGGAGGGTATGTGTCTCCTGGAAGGAGAGGAAGATCTATAATACCATGGCCTACCGTGTGCCTGGCCCCTTGCTAAGCACATTTGTAGCTTTAGTTTATCTAAACTGAAATCTCTCCCAGGCAGAGGTTGTGCTCCGCATTTGGCAGGGAAGGAAGTGGAGGCTTGGCGGCTAAATGAGGCGTCTGAGGCCTGGGTGGCTGCTGGAACTGTTCTTGACCGTGGGCCTTGACGGCCCCTCTCAGCCTTGTCTCTGACCCTCAGAGCTGGCAGTTATCACAAAGATAGGCCTGCAGGTTTGGTTCACAAGTGGCAAACTGAGGCTCAGAGAGGGCAGGTGGTGGTGGGGCCTGCAGTGGCAGAATCAGGCCTGGAACCCAGGGCCCTGTTTCCCCAGTGGCGCCTGCAGGCGCCTCCCCCAGGGATCGTCTGGCTCCAGAGCCAAGAATGCCCCCTTTGTACCAGCACAATCTCTGGTGATCCACGGGCCTCCCTGTGCTGAAAGCCCTGATTGTCGCTGGGAGCATGGGGCTGGGCTGCCCACCCTCCCACCCCCACCCCTTCCCGCTGTGGGGCCTTTTGTGCTCCTGGATTTCAGCACAACAGCCTGGCTGTTGATCCAGAAGGCCCAGTGTGACCGGGAGAAGGCGATGTGCCAGCGCCCCTCCCGGTGGGGAGCGTCCCCGCCCGAGGCGGGAACTGGGCCTTGTCGTTCAGCACCGAGCCCTGCCGCATGAAGAGTGGCCCACTGGGGAAGTCAGGAGAGCTGATTTCCAGTCCCGGCCAGGCCCCTAACCAGCCTGCCATGCCCTGGGAGAGTCAGGCCCCCTCTCTGGGCCTCGGTTTCCTTATCCATGACACAAGAGTTTGGATAGCTGAGAAGAGCAGAGAGGGGGTCTGGAGGACAGTCTCAGCTCAGGCCTGTCTTTTGGCAGTGGAAAGGGCACCAGGCGGGGACCCGGGCCAGCCAAGTCCCAGCTGGGTGTGGCTGCTTCCCCAGGCAGAGCCCCATCTCTTGGGGCCTGAGCTCTCTGATCTGTATAGGAAAGGAGGTGAATCAGTCCTGCTCAGACATGGCAAAGGGACCCAGGCATCGATGGGCGCTGGGGTCCGGAGAGGGTGTGTGGGCAGAAAGGTAGTGCAGGTGGGGTGGGGGCTACTTGGGCTTGTGAGCAATCTCTTCTAGTCCTGAGTTCTGGGAACTCTTGGGTTGGACCTTGAGGGGGTCGGGGGTTGTCTGTTTCGTTCATAATGTCTCCATCGAAATAGACCATCGACTTTCTGAATGACAACATTCGAAGAGGAATCGAGAACTACTATGACGATCTGGACTTCAAAAACATCATGGACTTTGTTCAGAAGAAGGTGAGCCAGATGCTCTGGGTCAGAGATGCACCTGCCATGCCCTTGTCCCCCAGCTCGGGACCTCACTCAGGAGGGCAGGGGATAGGGAACAGTGGCTTATCCATTCCCAAAGCAGGGGCTGGCTAAGTTGGGAGGTAATGGCGGGGGCATGGATGGGCACCAAGGGTGGGGCCTGACCTTCTCAACCAGTCCTCTATCCACGTGCCTGGCCCAGAGGTCCTTATGCTCCCTACCTCCCTTTAGTCACATAGATATCCCCCCCACCATCAAAATAAATAAATATATAAATAATAAGGTCCACTCTAACTACAAGCTACCTTGTATGGTCCCAGGGTATACTTCTCCAGTGGCCTAAGATCCTCTTTCCTTGAGGGGACGGAGAAAGACCTCCAAGCTGCCCAGTTCAGAGACCTTATGCTGAGTCCCTTCAGTGATGGGGAGCTTACTCCCTGCACATCAGGGACAGCCCTGAGCTAGAGAGCACTCTTCCCTGATTCCACTTCCCCCTGCACTGGGGAACAGAACATGACTTCCCCTTTTCTTCCATAACACTTCTTTCGGTGCAATGATCATCTTTTGGGGACATTGTCCCTCCCCCAAGACCCGCCGCATCTGTGGCGTTATAATAACAGCAGTGGCAGACTGGCCCTGCCCTTGATGGCTTCTGCATATTAGTCTCACTTGGTTCTGAGCCTCAGGGTCTCATCAGAATCAGGGGGTGGGTACCTGCCCCTAGACTGGTGAGCACCGCCGCCGTGTTCTCCTAGGCAAGACTCAGCCCTGGTGGCGCTTCCTGGGACACAGTCTAGGGGGCTGCAGTGGGCCTGGTTCCTGGGCCCGTCCCCAGGGGGAACCACATCTCCCCATGCCCATGGCCACCCGCAGTGGCCACTCCCTTGGCTCAGGCCTTCACTGTAGTCACAACAGGTGCAGCTGCTGGGAAGCCCCGTTCTGCCAAGGGTGTGTCGGCCAGCTCCAGCCGCTGGATGAAGTGTGATGTTTTTATTGGAACCAGCGTTCCCCTGGCTTGGGGATTTCATTTCTCCCAGGGTGGGATGGGGGGGGGGTGACTCATGCTCGGTGCCAGGCCCCAGGATGCATGCTTCACGCATGGCCTGACGTCAGTATCCTCAGCTCAGCTGTGCAAGGCCGGCAGGGCTCTTCCTGCTTGGTAGATGAGAATCTGAGGCCCAGAGAGGCTGGTCAACTTGCCCAAAGTCACACAGCTAAGAATGGGAGGATGAGGATTTGATCTCTGGTCTCTTGACTCTTGAACTCAAAACAAATGCCCTTTGAACCGCAGCTTGGGGAGGCACTGCTAGGTCCTAAGAGCTGACAGCCAGAGGGCACTGTGGGGACTCTGGAAGGGTGTCTTGTCTGGTTTGTGTTTCTCTGGGACCTGTGACCCTGTCACTCCCCTAGCTAACCTGCCATGACTTCCTATCACTCTGAATGCAATCCCGGCTCCCTACTTATCCTGGCTGACTAGGCTTCGCGTGGTATGGCTAGGGCCAGCCTCTCTACCTCATCCCTCCCCTCTTGCTCACCCTGCTCCCAACACATGAGCCTCTGCGTGCTACTTACCCCCTACAGCTCAGCCCACATGTGCAGGGCCCATGCACTGTTGACTGGCTTTTTCCTGCTGTTCCAGTTTCAGATTAAATGTCATCTCTTCAGAGGGGCCTCTCCTGACCTCCCAACACACAGCCGCCCCCCAGCTCCCCTCTCCTCCTTTCCCATGCCCCTGGCGCATGGCGCTACCACTGACCTTTCCATGTAGTGGTTACTCCGTCTCCCCAACGGAGCCTGTCCGCCACGGCCGTGTCACTTTGGCTCACCCTTGTCACTCCAGTGCCCACCATCATGCCTGGCGCCCATCAGCCCCTCAGTGGAGTCACCACTTCCCAGAGCACTGGCACCAGTGCAGGGGGAGAAGCTAAGCTAAGGTGAAAATGAGGGCCTCCTTGCCACCCTTTGGTCCCGAGCCTATGGCAGGACGTGAAGTGTGTGTTCTCCTGTGCTAAGAGCTGATGGGTGGCTGTGACATAGGGGCCACAGGGCTATGGGCATCCATAGAATCCTAGTCTCTGGGACCTTCAAGGGTTGAGCAGGTGCCATGGGACATGAAGATGGGGATGTCAAGGGAGGACTTTCCCTCCAATATCTAGTCCCCTTGCCCAGTAAATCTCCGAGAGGCTGCCCAGCCTTGGCTTGCATGCCTCTCCAGTGACGGGGTGCTCCCTACCTCTTGGGCACCTGGCTGACAACTACCACCTCCAGTTCCCCAGTGACCCGATCAGAAACCGCAGGGTCTCCTGGTGGGTCCCCTTCCTGGTGTGCGCCCAAGGCCTCGGCGGTGACGGCAGCCCCCTTCCTTGCTTGCTTTCCCCTCAGTTCAAGTGCTGTGGCGGGGAAGACTACCGGGATTGGAGCAAAAACCAGTACCATGACTGCAATGCCCCGGGACCCCTGGCCTGCGGGGTTCCCTACACCTGCTGCGTCAGAAACACGGTACCCACCCCCACCCGTCAGATACCTCTCTCCCTTTAGGAAGGGTGGTGGGCAGGAGGCAGTGATTATTGCCAAGGCGTCCAGAGCCTCCAGGGTCACAGGAAGGGGTACATCTGGGGGTGGGGGCAGGGAAGGTCGTCTTTGCTAGCCGCAGTCATTACTAGCTACTGAACATTTGCCATGTGCAGGTCTGTTTTAGGCTCTCTAGGCGTGGGAACTCACTTAGCTCCTTCCACAGCATCGTGGGGTCGATCCTTTTTTTTTATCCACCGCACAGGTGAAGAAGTTGGGACACCAAAGCTTTAGGTGCCTGCCCGGCCTAGGATTGGCGGGGCTGGAATGAGATACAGGCCGCCATCGTGGGAAATGTGCTCCAGACCCTTACGTGGAGGCGGGGAGATGGGTCCCCACCAGGGAGGCCTCGCGGGGCGGCGGGCTCCTCAGCCCTCGCTGGGAGGCACCTGGGAAGGGGTGTGAGATGTTATGCCAGCCACAACCCCTCCCCAGCAGGACCCCCCCGCTCAGTGCTGTCACCTCCATGGCTACTTGGGAGCCTGGTTCTCTGTAGTCACCACTTACAAAGGATGGGCTTCGTCAGTCCTCTGTGTTTAACTAACGTCTATCGAAACCGCCTGGTTTCTGGACTGGAATGAGGTGGCGAGCTTCGCAAATTACTCATGCCCTGAACAGTCATGGAAAATTTCTTTTTGAACATCTCTACCATTCTGTGCCCACTCCTGGATTCTGTAAACCAAGCAGCTGCCAGTGAGGGTGGGGGGACCCCCCGCATGAGTCAGGGAGCCAGGGCCAAGTGCACCAGCCCTAAAAAAGCCTGGGCCTGGAGGGAAGGTTTGTTTGGGAATTTTAGCTGCCATTTTAGGGTAACTTTCTGGGAAGGGGGGAATGCTGGTGAAGGACCCAGCCTTTTCAGAGAAGCCCATGGTGGGTGATTCTGAACTTCATCACCTTCATCACCTAGAGGTAGACATAGGGCAGTGACACCTGAATGCTCAAGGCAAGCTGTCCAGGTCAAGCCCTATGTATATTCATTCATTCAATGGATGTTTGTTGAGGACCTACTATGTGCCATGTGATTCTAGGCTCTGGGGGTGCAGAAAATACATGGAGGACCCTCTGCCTGCATGGAACTGATGTTCTAGTCAGGAAGACTGAGGAAATCAAGCAATAAGGGACAGATAGGATGCTTGAAGGTAGTAAAGGCTAAGGAGAAAAAGCAGGGGTGTGGAAGACTGCAACTTCAGACACTGAGAACGTAGGTGCTCAGTAAAACCCTGAAGGAAGTAAAGGGAGAGGCCAGATATATCTGGAGGATGGGCATTCCTGGCAAAGAGAACAGCAAGTGCAAAGGCCCTGAGGTGGGAATTGCCCTGGTGTGTTGCAGAAACAGCATAGCTTCAGCTGGAGCAGAAAAGTAGCAAATTAAGTCAGGGAGGACCCAAGTATCCTGAAGGCATGGTCAGGACTTTGGTATTCCCGCGAGTGCCTGGGAGTCAAATGAAGGGCTTTGGTAGCTGAGTGGCAGATCTGACTGAGGCCTTACCTCAGGGTCACTCTGACAGCTGTGAGGGGCAGAGGTAGACATGGGGAGTCTGGTTAGGAGCTGGCACAGTGGTCCATGTCAGGTCAGACTGTCAGGGAAGTAGGCTCTGAGATTCTGGGGCAAGCAGAGATTCTGGTTTGTAGGAGGAATCAACCAGCTGGGTATCCAGTGTGGCTCCAGTCTGGGTCCCACAGCCTGAGAACCAGGGGAACGGATGGTGTATTTCCTGTCCAAAGGCTGGCAGGCTCAAGAGCCAGGAAGGATCAGTGCTTCAGCTTAGGTCTGCAGCTAGTCAGGCAGGAAGAACTCCCTGTTACTTGGGGGAGGGGCAGAAGAATTCCCTGTTACCTGGCCTTCAACTGATTGGTTGAAGCCCACCATTGTAGGGAGAGTAATCTGCCTTACTCAGTCTACTGATTTAATGTTAATCTTATTGAAAGGCATCCTCACAGAAACACCCAGAATAATGTTTGACCAAGAATCTGGGCACCCCAAGGCCCAGCTAAGTTGACACCTAAAACAACAACCACATGTGACAATCACCACAAGGGACTGACAGCTAAGGCTCCTCCCAATTGTGCTTTCACATTTTGGGTGATTCTGGGAAGCTCCTCCCAGTGTCTCCCACACCAGAGGCTTAGTGGAGGTGGGAAAACTTGGTTCGATTCTGGCTTTGTTTTAAATATAAGCCAACAGGATTTGCAGATGGATCAGATGTAGGAGGTGGGGGAAAGAGAGAAATCAAGGAGAACACTGCAGGTTTTGGCCCAAGCCACAAGAAAAGACGGGGCTGCCATTGCCTGAGAGGGGACAGCAGGGAGGCAGGTCTACGGAGCCTCTGTGATTTTCCAGCAGGGAGGTCAAAAAGGCACTTGGATATAGGGGGCTGGAGTTTGGGGGAGAAGTCCAGGCCGGGAGTATAAGCACGGATTCCCCCTGCAGAGAAGTGGACCGTGAAGCTGGCGTCTGGATGGGACCATGAGGTGGGTTATCTCTGGTTCTCTCAAAATCCCACCATCATTTTGTCTAAATAGAAAAGAGGATGTTTCTTGCTTTCATAGAATCTGTGTTTCCTGCCTTCATAGAATGTGTGTATTTACTGTCCACTATTTCAGTTAGCTACAGATCTGAATGAACACACAGGAAATACATAGGAGAACAAAAAGGAAATTTAAAAAAATCAGAAGCTAAAGTCTTGTGCTTGGTGGTTTAGAGCTTCCTCGCAGCCAGAGGAAAAAGGGAGATGTGCTCTGACCATTCAACAGAAGAAGGCAAACCAGTCCCTCCAGGAAAGTCACCCTTACCCCCTAGCTCTCAGCTTTAAAGGGAATGTACCTGGCTTCCCACAGAGGATTTGAAGCAAGGGAGTTCACACAGGGTTATGAAACTTGTTTACACTGACTGATGTCCCCAAGACTTGGTATGGAAGGCAGTTTGCTGCTCCATTAAACAGTCTCCGACAGCTTGCCTCTGAGCTCTTGTGTCCAGTTTGTAGAGCTCTCCACTCGCTCATTTTTGGTAACCCTCTGGGGGCCTGTCCCTCCAGGGCTCTCTCTTCCCCTTTCCACTCACTTCCCAGACCTCCGATAACCCAGCTCATCAACCTTGGGCCAGAGCGAGAGGAAGCACACATGAAGAGCCCTCATGAACTTTGCTGTGTCCATCTTTGGGCTGCTCAGGAGTCCTCTTCTTGACCTTGACCCTGTGCCAGATGGACGAGGCCGCAGAGCAGCCTCAGAGCAGAGCTGCTGTCGGGGCCTGGGAAGCTTCAGCAGAGACTCTGGAGAGTTCGGTTCTGGGCACATCCAGGCAGGCTTTACCTTTGGAAAGACCATGGATGCCTCTTATCCCCCTCCTTGGAGGGGGCTCTTCTGGCAGGGGAGGTGGTTTCGGAGGAGGGTCTCGGCCTGAGGACAGGGACCCTGCCTCGAGGGCTGGGAAGCACATTGCCACGTGGTTACTCCTCTACCCATATTGTCTACGTACTTATTATGCTCATTGGGAGTCTCCCTTTCTAGAATGTAAGTTCTGTGAAGGCAAAGACTTTCCTTGGTTCTCATACATTCCCAACACCTAAGAACAGTGATTGGTACATAACGGGTGCCCAATTAATATTTGTTCAGTCGATGAATGGAAGAGCAGACACGTAGGGTAGAAAACACAGTTCCCTGTCATTCTGTTATGCACCTGCTTCCCGGGCCTGACCCTCTCCATGGGCTTTGCATGCATCGCCTAGAGGAACCACAAAAGCTGAGCAGTGTTAAGTGGACCCTGGGTGGATTTGGGTCTGAGGGCACCTGGAGTACAGTCTAGGTGGAGGGAGGTTATTTTGCCTGCAGACCAGGTCCTGGGAAAAGGGGAGAACAACAGTCCTTCGCAGTAAGCACGATGTAAGTGGCAGCTAATACCCATTTCTGTTTCAGACAGAAGTGGTCAACACCATGTGCGGCTACAAAACCATTGACAAGGAGGTAATGTCTTTGCAGTCTCTTTCCTTGAGAAAAGTTGCTCTTCCTGTCCCATCCCCAGAGGGATGGGCAGGGGGGTGGGGGGCCGGCTCCTGGCTTGGAGTCGGGGACTCAGGGAGCCAAGAACCCCCCAGGCTGGGAGAGCCTGCCTGGCTGTGTTTGCTGAGCACCTACTGTGGCCTGCCTGTGGGAGGTCACCGAGCCCTTGCCCATACCGTCACCCTACCCTGCATCCCCATGTGCCCAGTCCTGCCCAGCCCAGCCTGCCTTAGCCCAGCACCCCGCTGGTGGTGCTGAGAAGGGAACTAAAAATCACAACGACTTGAGATGCCTGTGACTAGTGGTTCTTGAAGTGAGGTCCCCAAAACAGCGGTGACAGTAGCACGGGGAACTTGTTAGGCACACATGTTTAGAAACGCAGGTGCTTCTGACCCCTATTTCTGTTGGAGAGTCGTGGACTAGCAGAGGTTCTCAAGCCAACAGACCCAAAGGCCAGATTTTATAATAGTCATCTGGTAATGCCCTAGTTAATTATCTCGAAATTCACAGATAACATAATCTGCCTACACACCTAATTTCAGAACAAGTGACAGATCTGACATCAAAGGAGAAATAGAACAATTTGCAATCAGATAGCATATTGCACATGGAAATGCTCCAGCATTAGATACAACGGAGCACACCACAAAGCAGGGAAGGGTTTGCCCCACAGGGGCAGCTGGCAAGGGGGAGGGGGAGCCATGCTGGTACGGCCAACACCAGGGGCATTATTTTTGCCGAGGACCGAGGACCGGATCTTTAAAATGGCAGACAATTCTTGATAAAATTCCAAACACAATATAATAATTCTTGAATGTATATTCTTTAGTAGTATTTCTGCAAAATTACATACAGTGTATGTACGTGTGTGTGCTGTGTATCTGCACGTGGCAAAACCACGCAGAAAACACTTCGGTGTTTATGAGTCCCTGGAGTTGTCCTTTCGGCTCAGGTAATTCTGGATGGGTTTTCAGCCATCTGGATGCCCCAGCCAACTTCTGAGAGGCAGGGGGGCAGGGCAGTTGTTTGTGCAGTACAATTGTCCTTAGCTCCGCATCCCCCAAGTCCCCAAACCCAGCTGCCGTGCCAGCCACAAGTGCCACCACCATGTCCTCAGTGCTCTCTAGGGGACGCTACCGCCATGGATACCCAGTGGTCTGGAGCCATCTGCTCCTACTGCGTGTGAGAAACCGAGGCTCAGACAGGTTGAGGGACTTGCGTGGACGAGGAGCGAGCCGCGGGGCTGGGGCTGGGGCTCTGCCAGGCGAGCGGGTCAGCCAGGCTCCTCCTCCCCGAGCAGCGGCTCAGCGTGCAGGACGTCATCTACGTGCGGGGCTGCACCAACGCCGTGCTCATCTGGTTCATGGACAACTATACCATCATGGCGGGCCTCCTGCTGGGCATCCTGCTCCCCCAGGTGGGCTCCCCCCCCCCGCCCTGCCCCACCCTGTCCCCCCCGGGGAGCAAGCTGGAAGTGGAATGGTGAGCAAGGTGTCGGTTCGGAGAGGGCGGGGCGACGAAGGCTCTCTTACCATCGGTCTGGGCTGGAGGGCCAGAAGGATAGTACCAATGACAAGAGTTTGCTTATAAAGCTCTTCCAAGTGCTTCGTAGGCACCGCCATCTTCAATCCAGTGAGGTAGGTACTATTATCATGCCCATTTCACAGAGGAGGAAACTGAGGCTTGGCAAGGTTAAGTGACTTGCCCAAGGCCCCCTTGATAATGAATGGCAGAGCCGGGGTGGAGAGAGGAGTCCCAGAATGGTGGGGCCTCTGCTGATGGGGTACAGGGAGGGTCTCTGGGATTTCCTGGGAGGGTAGAGAAGGGCCTGGGCTGGGGGCTGCCAGAGCCACCCAGATCCCCAGCTGGGTCTCACCTGCCCTGCCCTTGCTCCTCAGTTTCTGGGGGTGCTGCTGACATTCCTGTACATCACCCGGGTGGAGGACATCATCATGGAGCACTCTGTCACCGACGGACTTCTGGGGCCAGGCGCCAAGCCCAGCGTGGAGGCGGCAGGCACGGGGTGCTGCATGTGCTACCCCAATTAGCGCCCCTGTCCGGACGGTGCCAGGACCACACCGCTCGGGCCTCTGCGCAGGGGCCGGAAGGGACTGTGGATATTCTCCCTACACATTGGCCGGAACCACGGCTGTGTTGGCTCTGGTGGCCTGTTCAGGCCTCCCACAGCCACTGCCTCTCTGGGGAGTGGAGCCCCTCCCCAGCTCTGAGGTCCTGTGCCTGCCCACCCTCTTTGGCATGGGGATCAAGGGCACCCCTTCTCCAGGCCAGGCCGCTGGGGAAGGGGGTGCTCATTGCTCAGCTCAGGGCCCGTTTCATTTCTGGCAATGCCATGGCCTGTGGTGTTTATGCCCCTTTGAGGGTAATTTTGTAGTAATGCATAAGCGAGGACGGAAGAGACCATATGTGCTGTGTAGGGAAGGGTGTGTGTGTGGCCCCTTCAGGGCCCTGGAGCCCCTCAGCCACACCCCAGAGGCCAAGTTGGGCCCATCTCACAGCCTCCCAGGGACCTTGAGCCCACCCCAAGACTGCTGCTTTGCTGACCCTGTTTTCTACCTGATTTTTGTAACATTCATTTTGTACACAGTTAACAGGAGTTTCTGACTAATCAAAGCTGGGTGGTTCGGCGCACACCCCACTCTTGCCTCTCCAAGTCAGTTTATTAATCAAGCAATAAAGACATGATTTTTTATTATGGTGTTTCATTTGTGCTGTTTGGGTCAGGAGAGGGTGGGGAAGTCCTCCACTTGGGCTGGGAAACCCCTCATTGGTGCAAGGATTGAAAGGGGCACCCTGGGACCAAGATCTGGGATGGCTTGGGACCCTGCGGCCCAGGGGGGTGGGCAGCTGGCTGGAGGCTGCCTGCTCCGGGTTTGGAATGGCCTCTCCCATTCTCGGTGTTGCTTTTGACAGCCTGTCCTTCCTGCTAGGGATTCACCTGTGGGAAATCTCTGGAGAGGGCAAAGACAGCCACACCTATTTTACACACTGGGAAACTGAGGCAAAGCCACCAATGGTAAGAGGCTCCTCTTCTGGGAAGTGGGGCTGATGGGAACTAGGAAAGTCAGGGGTGTGGGAAGGAGCTGGGCCCGCAAACCCACCCACAGTTTGGGAACCTGAGAGGCTCTCTCTCTGACAGCGCGCAGTGTTGGGGGTGGGGTGGTTCTTGGTTCTGGGGAATAGGTGGAAGAATGCACAATGCCCAACAAAGCTTGGTGCCCATCGCCCCCTGCTGGACATGGCGGGACCTGCATTGGTCTGCCCACCCAAGCTTTCTTGCCCCAAGACTTGGGTCCCCGATTTCCTGGGAGGTTCTTAGTAGTCAGAACAATAGCAATAAACAGCAGGAGCCCCCAGACATGAAGAACTCGTCTGAGGGTGTTAGGGAGCTGCCCATCACCCCAGAAGCTAAGTGGCCGGATGTTTGGTTGGCGGTGTGTAGGGACTGGAGTTGTCTGATGGGTATGGGAAAGGACAGGACAGGGGTTTGTCAAAGCACAGATTGATGTAACAATAGCAAACACATCCATCAGCGATCTCTGTGCTGGGAGCTCGTGTAAACATCTCACCGGCTCCTTTGAGTCTCACGACCATGTGCGGTTATCACTCTCATTATGTCCATTTTATTGATGGAGAGACTGAGGCATGTTAAGGGACTTGCCCGAAGCATCTGGTTGGCCGGTGACAAAGCCATGATGGGAACCCAGGTGGACTCTCCCTGGTGTTCGGTCCCTCTGTTCTATTGCCTCTGTCACCCTGTGTGGACACAGGTGTGCCACTGGGTGTGCAAAGCCCCGAAGGTTGCTAGTGCAGCTGTCCCTGTGCATGGTAGCCCCTGCAGCTATTCCTGGAACCTCCTCCTGGTCCCCATTTTGACCTATCCACACAAGGCCAGGTTGCACTCTGCATCTGGCTGGTGGCCTCCCGGCTGTCTGGCTCTGGCTAATTCTCTGAGGATTCTCTCTGGGCACAGAGTGGGGAGGCAGTTGCCTTTGGGGTGACAAGATGGCAGAGACACTGAATAACTTGGGGACTGCCCTGAGTGTGTTTATCTGAAGTCATGTGACGCTGGAACCCAAACACCACTGGTCACCTTGTCCTCCCTCTTTCCTCCACCGTGTGCAGACACCCCCCTACCCAACACAGCCGCGACGTGGGGGAGGGGTCATGGGTGTGTGGCCACAGATGGCTGAGCTCCATCCGACACTTTGCTCTTTTTCTTCCAAACCTCAGCCACTTACCTCTGCAGAAAGCAAAACGGGACACACAGAGAGGACTTTTTCCGTCCTGTGGTTGGGATGCTTCTATTGCACTTTCAGTGCTCATGGCCAACACCATCCTCCTGACTCCTCATCTCACAAGAATGGAAGACTGACATTCCAGACGAATCCTTTTCCCTCACCTCAGTGCCTACAGAAAATGGCCACATTGTTGCAGCCCACAACAGTCCCGGAACTGGTGGAGATGTGTAGGCTTTAATTTCAGACTTTTTTTGGTTATATAACTAGAAGAAAAACAAAACAATCAACTGCATTTGGGAAGACTGGCTTTGAATAAAAATTCCAAGTACGATATTCCCCAGACTTATTTTCTTAACAGTTTATTGAGGTGTACTCAACAGAAAATAAACCACACTTGGTTAAAGCGACAAACACAGCACGAAGGAAACCATCACCACAATCAAGTTAATGAACGTGGCCATCACACTAAAAACATTTTCTCTTGCCCCCTGGGGATGCCTTCTTTACAGCCTTCCCCACCACACCCCTGAGGCAATCATGGGTCTGCTTTCCGTTTCTGTACAGTATTCTGTATAACATTTTATATCGGTGGATTTATACAGTGTGGGGTTTCTTCCACACGACATCATTATTTTGAGGTTTGCTCACTTTGGAGCACATATCCATGGTACATTCCTTTTATCGCTCATCGATAGTCCATTGAATGGGCGTGCCATAGTTTATTTAATATTCACCTACTGATGGGCATCTGTGTTGCTTTCAGGGTTTTGTTGTTGTTATTACAGATAAAGCTGCTGGGAACATTCAGGTACATGTCTTCATATAGACATACCCTTTCATTTCTCTTGGGTAAATATCTGGGAGTAGACTAGCCAAATCGTTCAGTTTACAAGAAACTGCCAAAATATTTTCCCAAGCGGTTGCATGATTTTCTATCTCCACCAGCCATGCTGGAGTCCCAGTTCCTCCATGTCCCGGCCAGTATTTGGTGTGAGTGTGTGATGATACCTCCTGGTGGTTTTAGTTGGCATTTCCTCAATAATTGACCATGTTGAATATCTTTTCATGGATGTATTCGCCATCCACTAATTTCTTTGAAGTATCTGTCCAAATCTTTCTTTCAAAATTGTATTGTTAGTTTTCTTACTGAGGTTTAAGAATTCTTTCTCTAGTCTAGATACAAGTTCTTTAGCAGATAGATGATTTGCAAGTATTTTCTCCCCATCTATGGCTTATCTTTGAGTTCTCTGAACCGTGTTTTTCAAAAAGCAGAAGTTTTCAACTCGAGGAAATCCAATTTATCATTTTTTTTCTTTTGTGCATTGTGTTTTTGGTATCACATCTAAGAAATCTTTTTTTTAAAAAGATTTTATTTATTTATTTGACAGACAGAGATCACAAGGAGGCAGAGAGGCAGGCAGAGAGAGAGGGGGAGGAAGCAGGCTCCCCACTGAGCAGAGAGCCCGATGCAGGGCTCAATCCCAGAACCCTGGGATCATGACCCTAGCCGAAGACAGAAGCCTCAATCTACTGAGCCACCCAGGTGCCCCTCACATCTAAGAAATCTTTGCCAAACACGGGGTCACAAAGATTTTCTCTTGTATTTTCTTTTAGAGGTTTTGTAGTTATGTAAAACACTTCCATTTTGGTCAATGGCCCATTTTTTAGTTAAAATTTTTATATGGTGTGAGGTATGGATCAAAATTCATTTATCTGGTAGATGAATATCCATGTGTGGAGAGACAGTCCTTTCTCTACCAACTTGCCTTTGCTGAAGGTCAGCTGTCCACAGATGTTTAAGTTTGTTCTGGATTCTCTAGTTTCATTCACGGCTGAATAGAAAGTGTGGGAATAGATGTCCTTATCTTACTCCTGATGTTACAGTGAAAGTGTTGAGTCCTTCATTATTAAATACAACATTAGATGTGGGTTTTTCATGGATCCTCTTGATCAGATTGAGGAAGCTCTGTTGTATTTCTAGTTTACTGAGACTTTTTTTTAAAAAATCAAGAATGGATATTGGACTTTGTTAAATGCTTTTTCTGCATCTTTTAAAAATTTCTTAACATGGTGAATTACATCAATTGATTTTCAAATGTTAAATCAACCTTGCATTCCTCAAGTAATTTTCACTCACTTTTTAATTGTTGGGTTTGATTGGCTAGCATTTCGTTTAGGATTTTTGCATCAATGTTCAGGAGGGATGTTGGGCTGTAATTTGCTTGTAATGTCTTTGTCTGGTTTTGGAATCAAAGGAATGCTGGTTTCATAGAATTCGCAGGAAACTATTCTTTCCTTTTCAATTTTCTGGGAGATTTTTGTAGAGTTGTTGTTATTTCTTTCTTAAAAGTTTGATGGGAATGAAGCTACTTGGACTTGGAGACTTCTTTGTAGGAAGATTTTACACAATAATTTCAATTTCTTGGGGTGTCTGGCTGGCTCAGTCTGCAGAGTATGCCACTCTTGATCTTGAGGTTGTAAGTTTGAGCCCCATGTAGAGATTACTTAAAAAAGAAATCTTCAAAAAAAAAATTCAATTTCTTTAATGGATATCAGCCTATTTAGTTTCTTTTCTTTTATTCCTTCCTTTCTCTATTTTTCTTTCTTTCTCTCTCTCTTTCTTTCTTTCTAGAACTTGACAGTTTAGTCCTTCAAGGAATTTGTCCATTTCATCTAGGATATAAAATTCATTGGCATAACGTTTTTCAGAATTTTCCCTTATTACCCTTTTAATATCTGCAGAATACCTACTGATCACATTTTTCTTATTCCTGATACTGGTAAATTTGACGTTTCTCTCTTTTTTTTAATGAGTCGGGCCAGGGATCTATCAATTTTATCGATCTTCTCAAAGAACCAGCTTGATCATTCTCATGAGTGTATAAACAAGCTATGCTATTCCTATCTGGAAACAAACAAGCAAGCCTCTTGATCTCACTTCCATTCATTCACCCCTCAATTTTTGCTCCTCCTTCCACCACAACCACTTGGAAAGAGTGTCCATACTCTGTCCGATTCCTCACCTCTCCTTCACCTTTTTTTTTTCAGCTTCGCTTATTAATTTCTTCATTCTATTAATAACTTTATTTTCCAACTGTATTGAAGTATAATTGAGAAATAAAATTCTAACATGTTTAAAGTGTACCATGTGATGATTTGATTCACACTATGAAAGGATCCCCACCATTGAGTTAATTAACACATCCATCACCTCACTTACTATTTTTTAAAAATTGAGATATAACTGACATATAACACTATAATAGCATTATATCCATATATGTAGCAATACCTAACATTATTTTCGGAGGTACAAGATGATGCGCTATTTGGATATATCACAAAATGATCAACTCAATGAATCAAGTTAACATCCCTCACAACACGTAGTTAATTTCTTCTTGTAATGAGAACTTTTAAGATCTATTTTCTTAGCACCTTCCAAATACACAATATGGTATTATTAACTATAGTCTCTGTGCCATACCGTACATTGCCCAGGACTTATTTAACTGGAGTTTGTACCTTTTGATCCCTTTCACTCCTTTTACCCACTCCCGCCCTCACCTCTGCCCACCACCAATCTGTTCTCTGTTTCTATAAATTAGGTTTTTTTTATATTCCACATATGATATCAGTAGTTGTCTTTCTCTGCTTTATTTCACTTAGCATAATGTCCTCAAGATCCGTCTATGTTTTTGCAAGTGGCAAGCTTTCCTTCTTTTTTTTTTAATATTTTATTTAATCTTTTTAAAGTCATCTGTACACCCAACATGGGGCTGGAACTCACAACCCCGAGATCAAGAGTCACATGCTCTTCAGAGGGAGCCAGGCGCCCCTCCTTTTGTTAAGGTTGATGTTTCATTGACTCTGTGTGTGTGTGTGTGTGTGTGTATACACATACAAACACACATAGCCCCCCACAATACATATATACACACTCACAAAACACACACACATGTGCACACACATAATACAAACACACACACACACACACACACACAGGCGCCCGGATGCGCACACACATGCATTTACACACCTGTAGCTGTCCTTCTGTCCTGCATCTCAGGGAATGACCACTCCATCTTTCTGGTTGCTTAGGCCAATGACCTTGGAGCTAGATTTGACAGCTGTTGGAATGCACCCGACCTCTGCATTTGCTATTTCCTCTGCCTGGACAGCTCTGCCCTCAGATGTCTGCAAGGCTGGCTCTCAGTTTCATCTGGTCAAATGTCGACTCCTTGGTGAGAGATCCTTGGCCACCCTTAATAAAATGGCTGTCTCCTTCCTTAATTCTCTGCCCGCCGCCCCCCACCCTCCGCCCCCACCGTCTGGCTTTGTCTTTCTCCCAGCCCTTATCACTAGGGAGCTGCTCTGTGCCTGTTGGCCTTGCTTATTTCCTGTCTCTGAGCAGAGTGAATGCTCCGTGAAGGTGGGAATGTTTGTGTGTTTTGTTCACTGCTTGTCTGAGCTTGGGTTCTCCTGAAAGCTGAACCCGAGACCAGTGCCTCATACATGTAATTTATTTGGGAACAGGAGTGAGGAACAAGGGGAAAAAGAGACAAGGAAGAAGAGAAAGCTAATTCAAGAATGTTATTGCTTCCCACTGCATTGGGGCTGATCACTCCCCTGAGACCCCACCAAAAGGTTTGGGAACTCTCCCCACCCCAGGATGAAAGCAGGAAACATTTCTCCATCAGCTCCCAATAAGAGCGGTCCCCAAGGGGCCTAACTCCTCTGCACTTTAAATTGTGCATGCTTGAGTTCCAAACAGGCATTTCAGACCCTCGGCCCCAGAAGAGCCCCAGGGCAGGCTGGAGGTAAGGCAGAGTCCTGGATGCAATGCAACAGAGAGGTGTTGGTCCCCACGGTATTCCCCCCAACCCAGCCCAGTGCCCGACACATGGTAGCAGCTCAGAGTGGCTGGATGAGGGGAAAGGATGAGCTGGGGAGATACACCGCGCAGGGGGATAAACCCCCGGCAGCCTCTGCTCTCACAGCATTGTGCCAGCCTGAAGGAAACTGAGACCAGACTAGTGAATTGTATGCCAAGAGGATTTGCCGGCAACCCCAGAGCCTGGCTCCTTCCAAGCCCCTGCTCTGCATACCATCCCTTGGGGCCTGGGAAGCGCCCATAAATAATATGGGATCGCTGGCTCTGGCACCGGCTCCTGGCTCCCCACATTCCGTGAGCCCCTAAAGGGAGCCAGATTTGCAGTCCTGAGAGCCCCAAAAAACAGAAGGCACAAGTCTTCCGGCGTGGCTGCATGTTGCCACTAGGTGGCGCCGCCGGCCGCGACTTGGAGCCCGGCACTCGAACTCCCTCCATCCTCTCCTCCCCTCAGAGCCTGGGCGCACCGCCGCGGGAGGTCGCAGCGGTAGCTGGGGTGCGCTTCTCATCCCGTCTCAAGGACTGAGCTGCAGGGTGAAGGAGCCTAAAATACCATAACCAGCACCTACTGTATGCCTGCATACAGTAGGCGCTCAATAAATAGTCGTTAAATGAGTGACCATTCTGTGAAGTTGGCATAGACGAGACTTTCCAACCCTACTTTATAGGCTTGGAAATTGAGGCCAGATGCCAACACTAGTAAGTGGTATCCTGTCCAGTCGACACAGCAATGAGGCGCGTGCTTCATTATTCCCGATTTGCAGGTGAGGACACTAGGGCTTAGAGAGGCCAGTTTAGTGGAACAAAGGGAGGAGCTGGCGTTTGAATCGCTCTGTGTTCTGCCTGCATCTGAGCAAGGTCACCTGTTGGTTCCATTGCCCCCTTCCCAACCCCAAACAGGACTCCACAAGAAGGACGCCTCCCTTGCTCAGGCAGCACAGCCTGCAGCCTTCCAAGGGCAGCTTCTGCATTTAGAGGACCACGGAAAGGCCTGGAATGAGCCTGGGGAGGGAGGCAGGGACTTAACTGTCAGAATGAGCCAGTGAAGACAATCCAGAGGGCAGTTCCTTTGTCTGGAAAAGAATTATAATTACTCCCACCTGGCCAGGTCCGTGGGGTGTGACAGGAGACTGTGTGTGTAGATTGCTAGAGGCCAGAGGGTGTCCGCTATTTTACTGATTTATTTTGCTGTTGGCGGTCTCCTCTGCTGGCAGACAGGGCTCAGCTCTGCACCACACAATGCCGTCTCCCCTGTTGCTTAGTAAATGTTGCCTCGTGCACGGTGGGTGTTCGCTGAGGGAATGGAAATGGCCAGGAGTGTGTGGCAACCATGCTAGGCAAGCCACCAGGACCCAGTGGGCCCCAGGACCTTCCATCTGTGAACCCCAGAAGGCCAAGGGCTGTCCACCTGGTCAAATATATGTCTCTCTTAGGGCTTCTCCCTCCTCTCCAGAGGGAACATCTAATGGTTTCCAGATGTGATGGCTCAGGGAGTAGTCATGCCAGAGGTAAGGATGCTCTTTAACCCCACCTGCCCCCCCTTCAGATGGCCACAGTGTCCCCTCCCACTCCCTGCAACTGTGTCCTTCCTCCGTCTCCAACTGTGTCCCTCCTCCTCATGGCTGCCTCTCCCCTTTCCAATACATAATGAAAAGCCTGAGTGGCTACAAATAAAAACAGTATCTGTATCAACATAAGAAACTGGGCCTGTGCTGGGGGCAGATCTTGTAGAAGCTTCTAGCAAGGACCCAGACTAAGATGCCATTCATGAGGGGCTGGGCCGCCTGGATGGGGTTTTATGACTGGCTTTGCTGTCCTCCTGATGCTGACCTGGCGGATGCCGGGCAGTCTCCAGAACAGGACCTACAGCAGAGATCCCTTCTGACCCATTTGGACCCTGTGGCAGCAAACGTGGGTCTCAGAGCCAATTTCAATGGGAAGACCTGGCCAATCAGAGAGCGGGCAGTGGGAGCAGAAGACAGATCCCATCCAAAGGTTCACAGCTGACGTTGTCTAGAAGATTAGCGCAAGGTCTCACACCCGGAAGAGGAACCAACATGTGGAGAATACTGGCTCGGGGCAGGGCTGAGTACCACATAGCCCAACATTTCCCACCTTAGATCTGTGAGGAAGATTCCCTCAGAGTCTGAGGGTCCCATGTGGAAGCTGGGACAGTCCACGCTTTTGACAAAGGATGGGGAAAGAACTTCATTGGAGGAGGAGTCCTCAAGAGAAATATATGGGGCCATGTAAAAAGGTGCAGCAAAGAGGAAAGGAGGACCAGAGGGTTCGGGCTGGGTCGTATGATCACTGTCACTCTAGCATCTCACAAACACATAGCAGGTGCTCAATGAAGATGGCAAATGAGTACATAACCCAGAGAATAATCTTCCTCAGCAATAGATTTTACTGGCAAAATTAGAATGTTTGTATTTCGGGCTCTATAAGTTGCAAGAGAATACTGCTTCTATGAAGGAAGGGCAGTTCATGGTGAGAGACCGTGATGAACAAAACTACGGCGACTGATTAAATTTGCACTGGATGCAATTGGGAGTCGAATGGAAAGTGTAAAATTCCAATGAAAGATACAAGGGACCAGATGGAGAAACATTTCCAGGATGCAAAGGAAAAGCCTAAGGACAGAGAAGTACCGAGAACAGACAAGGATGAGGGCCACGGGACGCTCACCTGAGAGACACGCATTCTCTGCCTTCCACCAGACATGCGCACATGCGCACACATGCACACACATGCGTGCGCACACATGGAGGGGCGGGAGAAGGGAATAAAAGAAACAGGCAATAAAGTTATAAAAGCAGTAAATTCTTGACTGAAAAGAGAGAATCCAGTAGAGTTGAAAATGTGTAAACCTTATGGCAATTCTTCCTAACTTTCCTCAATGCTTATAGAGAGAGTGATAATATTTATGAATTTCAGAATAAAGGGTAAAGGCACCCAGGCGCTGGGCTTCAGACACCAGAACCTCAACTGCCTGGGACACCCCCCTGGGTACACGGGCGGGCGAGCCCTGGAGATGCTCACATAGGTGCCCTTGGAGTGGTTACAAGGAGTTCCCTTACAACACTGTAATGCGAAAAATGGGGAAACTCCTAAGTGTTTACCAAAAGAGAGTGAGAAGACACCTGATGATATGTTCCTGCAGTAGAATATTGCACAGCACTTAAAATTAAGGAACCAAAGCTCATGTATCAGAGTTCAGGAGGGCTTCATTCCATAGCCCAGTGTTTGGAGATTTAGTTACAGTGTGTCGATAGATCAATTTCAATACCCTTTCTAGAAGAGAAACTTCTTCCCCATGAATAACATAAGATGGTTGTAAACCTTTATGTGCTGAACTACACAGCAGTTCAGTAAGCAGAGTAAAGACTTCCAGAACTACAGAGCTGAAAAACAAGGAACTGAAAAAAGCCCACTGTCATGCTGGCAACCTAAATACAAAGTTTTCAGAATCTGACAATTCGGTAGACAAAACTATGCAAGGAAGCGGAGGATCTGAATAATTAAAATAACAAGATTGTACCGAAATGCATCTTATATACATACATAAATGCAACTTGTATGTACCTATATATGCATCTGGCATTGTTTTGTCTCATGTCAAACTATATGAGACACTAACAAAAATGTATTCTTTACTTGGTCACAAAGAATACATTTCAAAAAGTAGAGGTTTTATAGGCTGTAATCACTTAATCTTAATTCATTGGCTTAATTCAATGATGAAAAGATTATTTTTATTTAAAATTTTTTTAAGATTTTTTTTTTTTGAGTAATCTCCGTACCCAACGTGGGACTGGAGCTCATCACCCCAAGGCCAAGACCAAGAGCTGCACGCTCTACTGACTCAGCCAGCCAGGTTGAGTCAGTTTAGCTTTTAGCTTTTTTTTTTTTTTTAATTTTTTAAAAAATTTAATTTATTTATTTGACAGACAGAGATCACAAGTCAGCAGAGAGAGAGAGGGGGAAGCAGGCTCCCCGCCAAGCTTTTAACCAGCTAAAATTCTAGTTGGTTACAGTATTAAGAAGGCGATACTACCTGCTGTAGCCTCCCTCCTTAATCTCAGGGGCTTCACACAATACAACTTTATTTCTTACTCATATAAAGATCCAAACAGACGTTCCTCATTGGTGGGTGGCTGATTCTCACTGGTCTCGTGTTCCTTCCACCATCTGCAACAGATCATGGGGGCAGGAAAAGACTGTGGGAGCATATGCAAAGATAGTTTAAACCATTTTCAGTAATCACATTAGTTGTGATAATAATAGGATTGCTCTTCTGATACTGTTGTGTACGCTGAGTGTGGTACAGCAAATCTTTATTCGCTATTCTAATCCTTCATTGCTTTTTGGGAACTAGGAATCCTGATATGGACCAAGGAGATACTGGTGTAATACAGGAGAGGTTAAATAATGACTCTGTAATGTTGGATTTGAATCGGAAGAGCCAGGATGAAACTGTTGGAAGTATTTCATCTTAAAATATTTATATATTTTTGGGGCGCCTTGGTGGCTCATTTGGTTGAGTTGCTGCCTTCCGCTCAGGTCATGACTCCGGGGTCCTGGGATTGAGCCCCACTTCAGGCTCCCTGCTCAGCGGAGATCCTGCTTCTCTCTCTCTTCCTCTGCCCTCTGCTCTGTCTCCTTGTGCTCTTTTTCTCTATCTCTCTGTCAATTAAATAAATAAAATCTTTTAAAAATTTTTATTACATTTCCTATTGCTGTCCACAGAAAACATCTAGAAACAATGACCAACTCAGCAGCAGTGAGTATTCCTAGGACCAGAATTACAATGCTTCCCACTTCCCCTGAAAGGAAATCAGGGTTTTTGAGAAACAGAAGATTCCTAGTTTAGGATAGGAAACATCTAAGATGAATCAGGAACATCTTGTTATACTAGATAGAGTTTATCAAACTGTTAAAGTTACATCAAAGGGACCCAGGAGCCAACTTAAAGACGTCTCTACTGGCCAAAATGGGACAATTTGAGTTTCAAGGATGACAATAATGATAATGGATTGAAATCAATCAGATATTTGACTCATGAGTTCATAATGATACTGAAAGGAAAAAAACCCCACAAAATTAATGTGTTTCTTTTGAAGGATGACAGAAAAGCAATTCTTTGTCTAAAAACCTGATAAATAAATGGAAATCATCAAGCATTTATACTGATTTTCTTATATGAATAGTACTATGGAGTAACCAAACAATAAATGAAAGGAATGATTGCTTTCTAAACTTATTATAGAAAATCTGGTGTGATTTAAGGGCTTCTACCTACCTCCTCCCCGCCGAAACATTTTCCCCGTTAGCCAACTCAGTGTCTGAAGTGCCTCCCTCAGAAACCAGCCCTGGATCCAAGGACTAAGAGCACTTAACCGGGGCTGGTTCCTGCCCCACAGGACCCATAGGCTTAGAGATACTCCGGAGAATAAGTCTTGACCTTATGGGGATATGGAGGACTGGGGTCGGTAAGGAAGATATGGAAGGCTCAGGGCATCATGGTCACCAGTGATGGTGGGAGTGACCTTGAAACCAACCTCTGCACCATTTTGGAAGAAAGGAACTCCAACTGGTTTGTTTACCTCTAGCAGCAAGCCAGGCATCAGCTCTCCAACCAAACCCATATCAAGAACTGCCTTCCCCAGGGGGCCTGTCCTGATTGTGCCTTTCTCCTCCTTTGGCCTCTTGCCCTATCTCTAAGAGCCTTATGGATTCTAGGGCAAGTGGCAATGAGCCAACTCCTTCAGCACTTACTGTGAGCCAGACAGAGTTCCTAGCCTATTACCTGCTTAACTCTGCTTTGGTTATTTTCTGCTCTGTCACAAACCATCTGAAAATTTAGTGGCTTAATTATCCCTCAAGTTCCGTGGGATGCCTGGGTTCAGCTGGACAGTTCTTCTGCATGTCTTCCTTGGAGTGTCTCATGCAGGTGCAATCAAGTAACAGCTGGGCCTGAGATCATTTGGAGGCTCAACTGCAATTCTCGAATGTCGGCCTGGCTGGTCCTTGCTCCTTCTCCGTGTAGTCTCAGGCCTCCTCCTCAATAACCTGTTCTGGTGGCTCCCCTTTCAGCAGGAGAGCTAGACCTCGTCTGTGGCAACTCAAGGCCACGCCATCCAAGAGGGAAGGAGCACGAGCTGCTAGTCATCTTGAAGACGAGGCTCAGAACTGACATAGAAACACTCTTTCCATGTTCTGTTAGTCCCAGGCCAGCTCAGGTTCAATGTTGGAGGAGACTACCTAGAACCAGCTTTCATTGGCAGCTATCTTGGGAGACGAGCTACCAACAACTCATTCAATCCTCCAGCCATCCCTTTGAGATAATAGCTATTATTAGCCCCCCTCTACAGATGAGGATACTGTGACGAAGAGGGAAAATAAATTGCCCAAGCCACAGTTAGCAAGCATCAGAGCTGGAATTTGCAATGAGGCATTCTGACTCCAGGTAACTTCCAACCAAGTTCATCGCCCAGAAAGGGAAGTCTTGGAAAGTTTCACTAGACCACGGAGCAGGCATCTTTCAAGAGAACGAGTGGAATGGGCAAAGGAGGAACATTCCAGCACTGTAGACAGTGAGAAACACCAGGGCACATTCAGACTTCGCACGTGGCAGAGGACTAGGTGTAAGGAAGAAGCGACAGTGTCCCGGTGTAAAGCGGGGCTAGAGCAGACCTTGGAATCTGCCCTTGAAGTTGGTGGGAACCACTGATGACTTTTGAAGCAGGAGGGTGACAGGTCAGGTTTCGACTGTCTACCTCTCCAGCAGCTTCGAGGAGATGGACCAAGGCCAGCAAGGAGCCAGTTAGGGAGCATAGCAGTTTGCCAGGCTGACGTGATAAAACACCAAACACAGGGTGCCTTAGCGTGACTGATGTCTCACAGTTCCAGAGGCTAGAGGTCTGAGATCCAGGCATGGGCGGGCCAGGCTCCTTCCACAGGCACGAGGGGAGGATGTGTTCCCAGCCCCTCTCCCTGCTAGTAGCTGCTGGCCAGTGGCATGAACTCTCATGTCCGTGCTTGTCCTGTTTATAGCGACACTAGTCATGCTGCATTAGGGGCCCACCCTGCTCCCGTATGACCTCGTCTTTGCTAATTACATCTACAGTGACCCCATTTCCAAATTAGGACATATTTTGGGGTACTTGGATTAGGACTTCAACATACGAGTTTTGGGCAGTCACCATCCTGCCCACCACAGGGAGCTCTGGTGATAGTCCCAGCATGATCACACCAAACGGTGAGATCTTGGGGAAGGACTGGTGGATGTCTAGATACAACCTGAGCCCTTTTCTCCTGCTATGTTTCCAGCCAGGAGCGCTGAGGGTGAGGAGTGAGCACCGTGTCCACCGTGTGTCTGGCCAAGGAAACATAGCTCCCACGTGGCTTCTGGACTGTGGAAAACTGCCAAGGGTAGTCATAGTGTCCTCACTTCTGCCCCAGCACCTGCCCAGTGCCCTTTCCCCATCTGCCTGACAGACGCCCTAACTTCTTAGAATTAAGCGCATTTTCTCCCTCTGGGAAGCCTAGCCCCTCCCCTCCGTCCCGCCCCATCCAAGTACCCACACTCAGGGGTGGGGGATACTCCGAAAATCAAGTATTTCCAATACTGGCCTGCGGGCTGTGGGTGGTGGTGACCTCGGGGACCTCAGACTCTAGACCCCCAAGCCCTCGGTGGGAGATGCTGGGCACACGGAGAGGGGTAGGGGCGCAGGGGGGAGGGGAAGCAGCCAGCTGCCAGACAGGGAGGCAGGGAGGCCGGACAGCTTCACAGCTCCTCCAGCCTTGCTGAATGGGGCCCAGCCCCTCCCTGGCGGTGGCCCCGAATAGATGACATTTTCATTGCAAACTAACAAGGGGAGAAATCCAATTACCTTACAAAGGGGCTCCCGAAGGGGCCTCCCAGCCTAGGGAGAGAAGGGGAGGGGGAGATCTCGGGAGAGGCAGGAGAGCCTCTGTGTGTGTGTGTGTGTGTGTGTGTGTGTGTTTGTAGGGAGGCTCCCATCTAAGCCAGGAAGAAACAAAGCCCTCAGCCCTAGGAGACCTGTGGGATAGGCAAGCAGGCAGGAAAGTGAAATTGGGGGTTTTTAATTCATTCCAGTCAGCCAGATGCTCTGCCTGGGAAGCTCCATGACCTGAGAGTCTCTGGGCAGCCAGGCCTCCACCTCAGAGCCGCAGGACTGGTCCCAGAGATGCCCCAGCTCCTTCCAGGCAAACCCCAGCCTCTCCGAACCCCACTCTCTGCCCATCACACCAGGGTCTCCCAGACTTGAGTTATCTGGTGCCCACTGCACACTTTTGGTCTTCATCGAATCCATCTAAGCTATTAATCCTTTTTCTTTAAAATTATTTATTTTTAAAAGATTTTATTTATTTATTTATTACAGAGAGAGAGAGGGAGAGGGAGAGAGCCAGGCCCTGAGGGAAAAGAGAATCTTCAGCATGCTCCATGCTGAGCTCGGGACTCCATCTCACTACCCTGAGATCATGACCTTCACTTAAATCAAGAGTTGGACGCTTAACCAACTGAGCCACCCAGGTGCCCCTCTTTAATCTCATTTAACGTGTATTACTGAAGCTTAGTGTTTAAGTGGAAAAGTTTATATCCTAACTGCAAAGAGAGAAAGTAGAAGTTAATTCTAATAACAAATGTAATTCAAACACCCCAGTGTTTTTAAACCTCAGCTAGTTAGTGGAACGGCCAAGGACTTTGGAGCTGGAAGCCCAAAGCTCGTTGAGGGGATGGGGAGGGAGCTAACTAAGCTCTCTTCTCCAGAACAGGTGGTTGGGAGTCTCCTGAGGCACAGGGACCTGGAGGTGTGGGGGATTCAGGATTTTAGAGGTGTCCTTGCCCATGCCCTCTCCAAATGGGAAACACTGCTCCCTTCTAACTTATGGAGGCACTGTGGAGAGCTTTGGCCCCAGAAGAGTTCACAACAGAAGGGTGGGACAACACATCACCATCCCCCCCCCCACACACACACCAAATCTGGGCAAACTGGGAAGGTTAGGAGAAGGGCAGTGCATACTAGGGGTGTGGCTCACAATAAGCCCTGCCCACCAACCACGGACCAATCAGGGACCCCTCTGGGCTTTGGGGACTTCTGCTCGCTCCTGCTCTTCCAGGCCATCTGTACCTTCAGAATGGTGGGCCAGCGGAGATTTGGGTGATACAGTTTCGAAAGATAGACCCAGGGACACCCCCAAAGCTTCAGGGGCTCTCCAGTTGGTCTGATGCTTGAGGAAGGAGGCAGAGAAGGCGGTCCAAAGAAGGTGGGGGGTCGTCTGCACAGGCTAGAGCAGGCAAGGAGACTTAGAGAAGGTAAAAAGGGAATAATCATAATCAGTAAAACAGGAGCCAGCGTTTCCCAGACATTTCACTCAGCACGTGCCAGGTGCTTCGGGGGCCCAGCTAGTTACCCTTCCCTGCTCTAGGAGGTAGTTGAGGCTGCTGACCGGCTCAAGAACACCAGCCAGTCAGGACGGAGCTCGCCCCGTATTTCCTTGCCACCTACCCATTTCCAGTCCCTATTCTTCTTTGTGGTGTTCCACCCAGCTGAAAGCCTTGCCTTTCTACACCCAGTCTTTCTTGGCTCCGGACACCACCGTCTCCTTGGTTTCCTCCTACTGTTCTGAGCACACCATGGGCTCTGCCCAGGTATCTGCTGTCAGGGCTGTTTATGTGCATGTGTGTACGTCTGCGTGTGTGTTTGTGTATTGAATATGTTTCTGCGTGTATTGAATATGTGTACTGAATATGTCTCTAGACAGCAGGTGCCTTCTGGACTGATGTAATCTCGCAGTGTTGGTCCCATGCATTGAATGTGCCTCAGGTTCATTCCTTAGGCTCCTCATCTATAACTAGTCACGTTGTTGTTGTTGTTGCTGTTTTTCAGTCTCATTGTTTTAATATTATTTCTTCCCTGACAACTTCCAAACTTACTTCCATCCCTGATAAGCCATGACCTCTAGGACACATCCCCCTGGATGTCTCAACTCAAAACACCAGAGACCATCGATGGAAGTCATGTTCCCTCCAAACTGTCTTCTCACCATGAAACTTTCTGTCCCAAGATCCCCAAATGGAAACTCCTGGGTCTTCATTGACCCATTTCTGCCCCGACACCTCTGATCCCCCTCTCTGACCCAGACCTACCCCCAGCCCATTGTCATACTACCCCAACATCCAGTCACTGGGGTGGGTCTTCCTCTTAAATCTCTCTGTTGTCAGCTCCCCATTCCTGACATGTACATTGTTTCACACCTGACTGAGGGGGGGTCCCTAACAAGTGTCACTGCTTGGTCGTTCTCCTGCAAAGAGAGCCCTCTACCCCAAGTTTTACTATAGAAATCTCCCTACTAGAGAGAAGGTGGTACCAGAAGCAGTCCTTTGGGGAGACGGATGTGGGGGCCACGGACCAAGGAATGGGGATGGCCTCTAGAAGCTGGAAGAACCAAGGAAACCCCTACAGGTTCCATAAGGAACACAGTCCCGCCAATACATTTTGGGTTCCTGACCACCAGAACAAGGTGGACCTGTCTTTCTAGCAAAAGCTGAGCCCACCGCTTCCTAAGGAAGATTCTCCAAGATCCTTCCAAGAAGGTTCTCTGAGAAGACTCAAGCTCCTCTAGGACAAGGTGATATCACATTAATGATTCAAGGGCACTGACGTTAGGTGGGTGTTGTGAACACAAGGGGATGGTGACAGTGCCAGTGAGGATCCCAGCACCAGCCCTGTGGTCCCAAACAGCTGCCAAAGCAGAGACTGGGCTGGAAGAGCTTCTGGATGCCTGTAACACCAGTTTTCCTTTCACCTCCCCACCTCAGCTGGTGATTACTGCTTCCTTCCCATTGCTCTGGCCCAAATCCCTAAGGTCGGTCATGGCTGACCCTTCTTTCTCTCACACTCTGTCATCACCAGGGACTCTAGTTGCCTCTGTGGTCACAACAGATCCTTCTGCTGAGCACCCGGTTCAAGCTACTGTCCTCTCTCCCCTCAGTCACCACCAACGGTCCCCTAACAGGACTCTGCTTCCACCTTGCCTCTCCTTCAGCCTATTCTCTGTGCAGTGGCCAGAGGACACTTTCCAAAGGCAAACCTAACCACAGCTCTGCTTGAAACCCTGGAACAATGCCCCACCTCCCTCAGAGTAAATCTCAAGTGCTTAGAATCCTATATAGAACCCTATAGGATCCAGTCATCTTCCTCTTGTCTCTATGGCATCCTACGCATGATCTGAGTTTAGCCAGCCTCTATGCTGTTCTACAGATGGGTCAGGCATGCTCCTGACTCAGGAATTTTGCTTTAGCTGAGTTCTCTCCCCTCCTTCAATCTTTGCAGCTCCTGTCCTCAATGAGGCTACCCTAATGAATTGTGTCCCTGCCTTGCCAGGAAAAAAAAAAAAATCTCCCTACTGAAGATTTCCATGCCTTCCCTCATGGAAACTCACATCACTTGCTCTTTCCCTGCCATGCCCACTTGCTTCTATACCCCCCCCCACCTCTGCACAAGCCCTTGCTTAAACACCACTCATCTTTGCACATTTATTCATTCATTTACCCAGCAAATATTCATTTCTTCGTTAATTTGTTCTCATTACTTTTAGAACCTGTATTTCCCATCAGCCTTATTTCTCTTTTCTGTTTAAGAGTCCATAGAACAGTTTAAGACCACTCTGTTGTTTCTACCTTTTTAATGTCCTGAGCAGTGGGAGCTGCAGAGCCATCGTCAGTGGCTGGCTGAGTGCTCCAGTCTTCTTCAGAGTGGACGGGTGCCCTGGGCACCTGCATGCCTTCAGACCAGTCTGAGACCCTGGGCTAGGTAGGAGTAAATTCAGGAGATGGGGCAGTCCATTTACCCTGAAATTCTCCTTGGGTCACTGCCTTTTCAGCAGCAGCCTGGTCTGCTCCTCCTCTTCAGTCTTTTCAGGCTCTGCGTAGAAGTAGAGATCAGGCATGACCTCTCTTGAGTGTTCACAGTAGATGGTGCCATGCATGCGCAGAACTTCTCAGCTGACATCGACTACGTCAGACCCACTGGGTGAGCTTACTTGTTGCAAGGCATAGCAATGTCCACATAGCATAGGGGAGAGTCTGTTCCACAGGGCGATGGTACGTGGGTTAACATAAGATACCTCTGTGAGAGGCCAGTGGTTAGCCCTGGAGTCAGTCACCCCCAGAAGACACGGGGAGGTTGCCTGGATCTGGTTGGTGAAGGTTGCAGAGGTGAAGCGTGCCTCAGTAGGCATGGCACCTGGGGTAGCTGCAAACATCAGCACAGCCCACAGGCTGGTGTTCCTGGAGGATATGGTACTCACAACACCCGAGTTTTTAATGACAACAATGGTGTGAGCTGCCAGCAGAAGCTTCTCCCAGGTTGTCTTCAGATTTTTTATATAGATGCCATCAGTTTTCCTCCTGCAGATGTACTATTCCATTTGGGAGTCAAGATTAGTGCCACCCAAGTGGGTTCTTGCTGCAAGAAATTTGAGGACATCCATCATTTGCCTGACATTGAGGCCTATGGACCTTGTGAAATTTCTCTTTAAGTTATAACAGGAACCCAGAACAATGTTGTGCGGACCCCTCTCTGGGTATCATGGGAAGGTCAGCAAATATTGTTTTGATGTCACCTGTGAGTCAGACTCTGTGCACAGTGTTAGGAGACATAAACATGAAACAGATCCTGGCCCAGCCTTCATGGAGGGTGGAATCCAGTGCCCATGCTGTCCCACATGCTATTCTGCCATGCCGATATCCTCTTTTCCATCTGGAAAATGCCTACTGATAAATAGATCTTATATTTTCTTCCCATGAACCAATGGATCATCTTGTATACCCCTTAGAGGATACACTATGCTCTTTGAAAACACTGGACCAAGACCTCAAATAGGATGTAAACAGATTTTTTTTTTTTGGTTGAATGTGACAGAAAATAAGTCAAACCAGTAGAATAGAGAATTTATTGGTTCATATAAACAGAAAATGCAGAGATGCAGCTAGCCTCTGGGACTGTACAGACATCACTCATGTTGAGAGAGGACTCCCTCTGCTCTTCGCTTCAGGCCTTCTGCCTTGATCTCTTCTACGGAAAGATGGAAAGAAGAGGAGGATGTGTCCACAGGAAACCATAGGCTTGTATCAATCCAGACTGGCAATGACTCAGGGAAAACTCTTTCTCTTAGCATCCATGTAAAACTCTTGGGGAAGGAATGTGATTGACCCAACTTGGATCATGTAGTCATCCCTAAACCAATGACTGCGGCAGGGCAATTAAGAGCTCTGATTGGCTGGGCATGGGTCACTCATCACTGTTGCCTGGAGAGCAGGGCACTATAATTGGCAGCCCAAGTGGAACCATATAGAATAGGGGAGGAGCAGTTCTCTGAAGGAAAGAAAATGTTATGACTAGGAGGAGGGGAATGATGTGGGGCAGACCAAAGCAAAATGCCACTACAGGGCGGGGGCAGAACTATATCCCTGATACATAATTCTGTCCATTGCATCACACATCCTGGCAGCTAGATGTTCAAATAAGACATCCCTCAGAGCATCTCTAAATGGTCTAGGTCCTCATTGTTGCTCACCTTTTTTTTTTTTTTTAGTTTTATTTATTTGAGATAGAACGAGAGTGAGAGAGAGAGAGAGCACAAGCACAGGAGCAGCAGGCAAAAGGAGAAGCAGACTCCCTGCCCAGGAGGGAGCCTGATGTGGGGCTCCATTCCTGGGACCCTAGGATCATGACCTGAGCCAAAGGCAGATGCTTAATGGACAGAGCCTCTCAGGCACCCCTGTTGCTCATTCTTGTATTGGAACTATTAATGGCAAAACAGTTCTTCACTTCTAAATGTTTCTTTCTAGACTTTTATCAATCATAAGGGAGTAACAGGGATGGAATTACTTAGAAAACTGGATAAAATGTATGATACAACAATTTTTAGACAGTAGAAATCAGGCAACTCAGGATTGTTATCTTTGATTGAGGGGAGACAAATGAGGGAAGCCCTCAGAGATACCAGAAGGGTCATATTTCAATAATGTGACTAAACTAGCTCTAGAATAAAGGCTACTCTAGTTTTACCTTTAAAAAGCTTTAAAACAAGCATCTGAAAGATCATACTGGTCTTTTAATGGCATGCAGAACAAAGTCCTGCCCTCTTTAATGGACTACCAACCAAATCCAGCAGTCAATAACCTAAATTTACATTGCATCCAATCAGGAATGACTAGAAGAGCAAAGAAGCAGGAAACAAAAAAGGTTACCCTTAACAAGGAGAAAAATAAATTAATGGAAATATATTCAGAAATGACAGTGATCTTGGAATTAGTATTCAAGGATACTAAAATTACTCATACAAATATGCTCAATGATTTGGAGAAAAAAAAACAGGAACATAATGAGGAAAGAAATGGATGATAAAAAGACCCCAGTGGATTCCTAGAGATGAGAAATACAGTATTTGAAATGAAAATTTCACTGGATAGGATGACCAGTTACTTAGACACTGCTGAAGACAAGCTCAGTGACTTGGAGACACAGCCTTAGAAACTATCCAGAATGAAACAAACAGAGAAAAAAAGATTAAGAAAAGTATCAACCGAGTCTCAGTGACCTATGACCTATGGGGCCATATCAAATAGTCTGACATACATGAAACTTAAGCCTCAGAAAGAGAGAGTAGAGAAAGAAAATTTTGAAAAAATAATGGACAAAAGTTTCCATTTTTTAATGTTTATTCTTTTATTTGATTTTTTTAAAGAGAGGGAGAGAGTGAGTATGGTGGGGAGAGGGAGAGAGAGAGAATCTAAAGGAGGCTCCATGTCCAGCACAGAGCCCGAAGTAGGGCTCAATCTCTTGACCCCAAGATCATGACCTGAGCCAAAATCAACAGTCAGATGCTCAACCAACTGAGCCACTCAGATGCCCCAAAAGTTTTAAATTTGATGTAAACTATAAATCTTCAGACCAAAGAAGCTCAATGAATCCCAAGAAAGATAAACACAAGTAAAATCGCACCAAAGAATAGTCAATCAAATTGCTGAAAGCCAGCAACAAAGACAAAATCTTGAAAGCAGAGAACAAAAACAAACAAACAAACAAACAAACAAAAAGCAAAAAAACACCCCCAAAAAAACAAAAACCAAAAAATAAAACAAACAAAACATGCACCCAGGAACAAAGATAATTACAGCAGACTTTTCATCAGAAACTATGCAAACTGCAAGATAATGAAGCAACATCTTCAGACTGCTGGGGGGAGGGGTTGAACCCTGTTAATCTAGAATTCTATTCCCAGGGGAAATATCTTTCAAAAACAAAAATTAAATGATTGGGACACCTGGATGGCTCAGTTGTTAAGCATCTGCCTTTGGCTTGGGTTATGATCTCAGGGTCCTGGGATCGAGCCCCACATCAGGCTCCCTGCTTAGCCAGGAAACCTGCTTCTCCCTCTGCCTGCCACTCCCCCTGCTTGTGTTCCCTCTCTCACTGTGTCTTTCTCTGTCAAATAAATAAATAACATCTTTTAAAAAAATGAAATGACTTTTTTATACAAATTAAAGGTGACAGAATTTTTTGCCAGCAGATGTGCTCTATAAGAAATGTTATAGGAGGGGCACCTGGGTGGCTTAGTGGGTTAAAGCCTCTGCCTTCAGCTCAGGTCACGATCCCAGGGTCCTGCGATCGAGCCCCGCATCGGGCTCTGCTCAGCAGGGAGCCTGCTTCCCTTCCTCTCTCTGCCTGCCTCTCTGCCTACTTGTGATCTCTCTCTCTGTCAAATAAACAAATAAAATTTTAAAAAAATAATAAAAACTCAATTATCTTTAAAAAAATGTTATGGGAAATTTCTCAGAAGGAAAATGATACCAGGTAGAACCTTGGATCTACACAAAGGAATTAAGAGATCAAGAACTGATAAACTATGCATATGTATAAAATATTTTGAAGATCATTGACTGTATAAAACAAAACCAATAATGCTATATTTGGAGGTTTATAATATCAGTAGAAAATGAATGCCAACAAGGGCACCAAGAACCTAAGGGGTTAAAGGAAGTGTAGAGTTGTAAAGTTCTTACGTTTTAAGTGAGATGGTATAATACTATGCACGGCTGACAGTGATAATGGGATATGAAGCAAGCCCACTGGAAGTAAGTCCTTAAGCAATCACTTAAGAGAATAACAAGTGTAGTTACTAAGCCAAAAGCAGAGATAAAATGGAATCTTAATATTTCCTTCTGTGTCTAATGAGCCCCATTAACGTAACACACCCAGTCTCTTGGCTCTCTCCCTCATTCTGCTCCAGGGAATACTGAGTGTATTTTTCTTAAACTCTTACTTATTTATTTATTTTTAGATTTTTATGTATTTATTTGACAGAGAGAGAGAGATCACAAGTAGGCAGAAAGGCAGGCAGAGAGAGGGGGAAGTAGGCTCCCTGCTGAGGGGAGAGCCCGATGCGGGACTTGATCCTAGGACCCTGAGATCATGACCTGAGCCAAAGGCAGAAGCTTAACCCACTGAGCCACCCAGGCACCCAGTACTGAGGGTCTTATCTGATAAATGCCTGGGGCTTGAGTGACCCAGCCCTTTTCTCTGGCTCAAGCTGCAAGGCACACACACGTTTGCTGTGCTCTTGTGGTTGGGGAGGGCTAGAGATGGTGCGGGGATTGCCTGTGAGTTCATTGGTAAATCTAATTCCAGTTGTCCGTGCTAGGAACCTACTTGCCCATAGCATGAACCATGTTCTTCAAAATCATCTTCAGCCATCATAAATGAAAATGTGACCTCTCTCTGCCTTGCTTCTTTGTCTGATTTCTTACTGGTTTAAAAATCGGTATTTGTGGGGGCACCTGGGTGGCTCAGTGGGTTAAGGCCTCTGCCTTTGGCTCAGGTCATGATCTCAGGGTCCTGGTATCAAGCCCCACATGGGGCTCTCTGCTCAGCGGGGAGCCCGCTTCCTCCTCTCTCTCTCTCTCTGCCTGCTTGTGATCTCTGTCTGCCAAATAAATAAATAAAATCTTAAAAAAAAAATCGGTATTTGTGGAGATACTGACTGCCCCCCCCCGCCATATTCCAGAAAGGGTAGCTTGTCAGTGAAATCCCTGATGGCACCCAGGTGCTGGGCTCCCTGCTACGTGCCTCGTGCGATTGACCATGGGGGCTTGAACAGTGAGCCCTGGAATGGAGAGGGAGCAACGGCCAAAGAGATGAAGAGGAGATATCTGGTTGCTGGACCCCGGGGCTCAGGGAGGACTAACTGAAGGTGCCTTAGGTGAGCCTGGCAAAGACGGAAGGGCTCAGCCTTCCTCCCTTCACCCATCGCTCAGAACCCCCAGCGTCTCCCCATGCACCCCCCTCAGTCAAGCACATTATGCAAAGGCACAGGCTGGGGGCAGAAAGCCTGGATTCCTTGCCCAGCCAGTCCACTGACTCCCTGTGTGACTTCAGGCAAGTTATCCCTCTCTTGGCCAGTCTGGCCTCAGTTTCTCCATCTGAAACAAAAGGGTTATGCTAGACAGTATCTAATAGTGGTTCCTTCCTCCTTTATTATTTGTGTCTAAGCCAGCCTGGGGCTACATTCACAATTTTTTTTGTTTGTCCTACACTGTGTTTGAATTTTTTTCCCATTAGTTGGTAACATGGGAAAGATTTCATGTATAAATCTGAATGTCCACTTCTCTCGAGGAATTCTAAGTCTTCATTGTTGCCTGGAAGTAAGAAGCTGGGAGCCCTGCGTGGCTCAGTAGGTTCAGCATCTGCCCTCGGCTCAGGTCATGATCCCAGGATACTGGGATCAAGTCCCAGGTCAGGATCCCAGCTTGGTGCGGAGTCTGCTTCTCCCTCTTCTCCCTGTTCATGCCCTCTCTCTCAAATGAACAAATAAAATCTTAAAAAAAAAAATTAAGAAGCTGGACTTAAGTAGTAGCTGGCCCCCTTAGGGGATGTGGCTTCTCCCCTGGCGGTGACCAGTCTTTGCTTGGCCACCACCGTTCATGTGTGTTGCCTGTGGGTGCCCGTAGCACAGGCTCTGTGGCCTCGGCTCCGACAGCAGGGAAGCTGGGCTGTGAGCCCGGCTCTCTGGACTCCCTGCCGCTGTGATTTTTGCTATTTTCTATGGCCAGCTGGGCTCTCCCTACATGGCTAGGGGGGAGGGGCTGTCTGGGGTTACCCTAAGGGAAACTGAACTTAAGGGTGTGGGAAGAGATGCAGAACTGCGTGGGCTCAGTGGGTCCCTCGTGTTCCATGGTGGACCCCAATGCCGGAAAGGCAAGCAGAACCAGAAGGTCCCCTGGCCTCTCCCTGAGCTGTTCCTCCCACCCCCAACTAGTGGCTGAGCCAAGAGGCTGGAGTTAAAGCCCTTCCCCTACTGACAGCTTTACAAATCTCCCCTAACCCCCCACTAATGTGGTTAAATCATTGTCAGAGGCACAAGGTCACGTTGCCAGCTGCCTGCCCCACACAGAGGCGGCCAGTGGTGGTGGTGGTAGGGGGTGGGGGAGCCTGTAGGAGGCCCGGCCTTCCATCTCTATGGCTTCAGATCCCACACTAACCAGCTTTGGGGACCCCAGTTGTACTCTCAAGGACTTCTATCCCGAAGGATGCTGAGAAATAATCTCAGATCTGTCTGAGCCTCCGTTCCTTCCCCTGTCGGAAATGCCACCTACTCTGGCAAGTCTTCTCTGACTTCATGTTCCCTGAAGATTTTCTCCTCCTCCAATCTCTGCGGCTCCCAGGTGCTCATTCCCAAGCCCACGAGGTTCCTTACCTGCCGGTTCAACGACTTCTCTCTCTGGGGAGGGGGAGGCAGGAGGGAAGGTTGGATGACAAACCCTAGACAGTGGGATCCATGCTCGATTGGCCTCATTTCCAACCTCTGCCCACAGGCTGCCTTGCTCTCACCTCTCCCCGTCACCTCAACCAGGAGGGACCATGCACAGGCTCCAATAAACACAGGTATAAACCTTCAGTGGTATGCACCAAGAGCCTTGAAGAGTGCCCATCCTGGGGCATAACAGTTTCACTTCTAGAACATTGCCCACAAGAAATTATAAAAATGGGCCCAGGTCATGATCCCAGGGTCGTGGGATCGAGCCCCCCACCAGGCTCTCTGCTCGGCAGGGAGCCTGCTTCCTCCTCTCTCTCTGCCTACTTGTGATCTCTATCTGTCAAATAAATAAATAAAATCTTTAAAAAAAAAAGAAATGATAAAAATGTTCACCTCAGTGTTATTGATAAAGGGCTGAACATTGGACATGACCTAATATCCAAAAGAGGATTTTGATTACCTCTATGATGATACTGTACCCAAAAAGGACAGAATATATGTAGCAATGAAAACAATGAAATTAATTGCTAATTCTTTGGCACCAAAAGATGTGCATAATACGTACGTGTATAAAGATTATAGGACAAAGACCACAGAGTGAATACTCTGTGTCTCTTCTCTTCATAAATATATAATGTATCTGGGGGTGTGTAGAGATACAATATCAATTTAATGTTAACATTGTTAACGTTGTTAACATTGTTAACATTGGGTGGTGAGATTAATGGGTGATTCATAGTATTTTGTTAATCTACACTTTTCTGCAGTGAGTTACTTGGGAAATTAAAGAAACAAAGACATTTATTTGAAAGCTGAGTGCCCCAGGTTGGGCCCGTGTGCCCCCGTGGTGGAGACTGGATGAGGCCAGGTGAGGCTGGGGACTGGGGATGGGATGGGCAGCAGAGACGGCAGAGCTGGCTTCAGCCCCCCTCCAGGCAAGCCCGAGCCAGGCTGAATGACGTCTGCTTTGGTTCCTGGCTTGTGTTGGGCACTCAGTCTCCACGGGGGACCTTGTCTGGCCAGGTGATTGCCCCCCCTTCAAGCCCGCACCTGCTCCATTAATCTTCTGTGTCCTCACCTGGCCGACAGAGCCCACTCTGTGTGTTGACCTAAGAGGAGGGTGCCAAGGGCCCAGGGAGGGGCTCCCGCCCCATACCTGCCGTTGCTCAGCAGCTGGGACTGGGCTTGTCAATGCTGATGGATGAGCTAGACAAGGCTGCTCTGTCCCACCACTGTCCCCCCACCCTCCCTGGGCCAGGCGTCTCCTCGGAGCAGGATGGCTGATCCATGTCCATGAACCACACGCAGACCCCCGCCTTCCAATGTGCCTCTGTGGTACTGTAAGTTTTCTCATTTAAACCTCCCATAAACCCAAGAACATAGCAGTTCTGATTAGAACCATCTTATAGATGAGAAAATGGAAGCAATTAATATAGCAATTCACATGATAAGATACATGTATATTTCACTACGACTAAAAAATTTTCAAAACAGATTAAGTGAAACAAGGACAGTGTGACAAAAGTAGAGCATATGTTTTTCTTCGCCATCTCTATAAAAGTCTGCAAGGATATCTGCGCGTTGCGGACAGTGACTGGGCTGGGATTCCAACCAAGGCTTTGTGCTCAGATCCCACACTCATTTTACTGTCTGTCTTTGCCTCTCTGTCCTGAGGTTCTTCCTTCCTTCAAGTACCTACCGCCTCCAGGTGGCCTTCTGGGACTCCTCCCCAAATCTGGTGTGGGCCATCTCAGTCATTCTAGAAACCCTGTCCTCTGACCAGCCCTTAGGCTAACACTGTGCCCTGCACAGTAAGTCCACATTCATCCTAATTAGTCATACTTCTGAGAGCTGGTACCTCAGGGTCTTGGTCCCCATCCCACTAGATGAGGCCTCCCTTTTTCCCATCTTCTGGCATCATCTTGATGACATCAAGTCCACACCCCAAAGCTCACACATTCAAGGGAAAGGCTCACAGCTCCTCACTTAGATTCCATTTTTCTCCGTTTGCAGGCAATCCCGCGGAGCTTGGGTAACTGGCTCCCTGGGCTCTAGGTGACGGGGGGGCAGCACACTGGAAAGTGGGTGGCCAGCCTCCAGAGCCAGGCCACTCAAAAGAGCCGAGGCCAGGAACACAGAGAGAAGAGATCAGTCCTCACAGCAGTCTGGGGCTCTTGTATTACAAGTATTACAAGAGGCTCTTGCAGTATTTTAAAAAAAAGAAAAGAAAAAGGTCTATTAGTTCCCCAGGGCCACCATAACACATGATCCCATATTGGGTGACTTAAAACAACAGAAATTTATTCTCCCATAATTCTGGAGGCCAGAAGTTCGAAATCAAGTTGTCGGCAGGACCCTGGTCCTTCCAAAGCCTCCAGAGGAGACGCCTTCCTTGCCTCTTCCAGCTTCTGGTGCCTCCTGGCTCTCCTCTGCTTGGGGTTCCCTAACTCCAACCACTGCCTCTGCCTTCATGTGACTTTCTTCCCTGGGTCTCAGGATCTGTTTCTTCTCTCCTCTCTTCTAGGGACTCGTCACTGGATTTAGAGCCCACCTAACCCAGGGCGAGCTCATCTTCAGACCCACAACTTAATAACCTCTACAAAGATCCCTTCTTCCAAATAAGGTCACAGTTATGGGTTCCTGGTGGACGTATCTTCTGAGGTGGGAAGTGGGGGGCACTAGTCATTCCCCTACAGAGAGATTCTTAATCTCAGATGATTACAAACAATTTTTTAAAAAGATTTTATTTATTTATTTGACAGAGAGCAAGCACAAGTAGGGGGAGGAACAGGCAGAAAGAGAAGGAGAAGCAGGATCCTTACCGAGGAGGGAGCCTGATATGGGGCTTGATCCCAGGACCCTGGAATCATGACCCAACCCAAAGGCAGACACTTAATGATTGAGCCACCCAGGTGCCTGGTTATAAGTTTTTTAAAAGTCCCACTTTTTTTTTTTTTAAAGATTTTATTTATTTATTTGACAGAGAGAGATTACAAGTAGGCAGAGAGGCAGGCAGAGAGAGAGGAGGAAGCAGGCTCCCCACTGAGCAGAGAGCCCGACGCGGGACTCGATCCCAGAACCCTGAGATCATGACCTGAGCCGAAGGCAGCGGCTTAACCCACTGAGCCACCCAGGCGCCCTAAAAGTCCCACTTTAATGTTTAACCAAACCAACCAGTTTCTGATAAACATTTTTATACAGAAAGCTCATTTCCTGAGCAGAGCAGGTGCTGGAGCTCTGGATTTACCTTGAATTTCCAGAGTGCCCAGCACAGTGCAGGACACACAGTGGCCGGGGTGGGGGGGGCACCTGACCAATCCTGAACCAAGGAGCCCATTCAATTTCCCTTCCATCCCTTTCTCAAACCCCGTGTTGTACAGTGGGAAACCGGAACAGGAGGAAGGATCCCTAGTTTTCGAGTTGAGAGAGCTAGAATTCCACCCCTCCTGCTCCTTGCTCACTGACATCTTAGCCCCTGAGTGCCTACACCAAGCCTCCCGGTCCCTGCTTGTTCCCCCAGTTCACTACAAAGGTCCCTGTCTGGGAAGCCATTCTTGCCATCCCACTAGAGGCATTTTTAAAAATCAAAGCACCACTGCATTCTTTCATTAAAGCTTTTATTTATTTATTTTTTAAACATTTTATTTATTTGGGAGAGATTGGGGGAGAGTGAGAGGGAGAAACAGGCTCCCGCTGAGCAGCAAGCCTGATGTGGGATTTGATCCTAGGACCCTAGGTTCATGACCTGAGCTGAAGGCAGACGCTTAACTGACTGAGCCACACAGGCGCCCCTTGTTAAAGCTTTTAAACGACAACACTTCCCTCTAATTAAAGAATAAAACAAGCTCAAGGCAAAAAACAAGTAACATGTAGAAATGAAAATCCTGCAAGTCTGTTGTCTTGTCAATAAATCAGTAAATGTCTTTCCAGATTCTTTCCCAAACATAAACACGCATGTATGTTTTGTGCAAATAGCTTCATGCTACACCTCTAAAATAATGTTTGTTAGCTTTCAGCCAGAGTTTCTAGGTATTTTGTAGTGGCATAGTTTGAAAGTTGTGTTGCCTGCCCTCTTGCTTAAAATCATGTGTGTTTTTTCCATTTGGCAATATATTGTGATATATTTCCCCATGTTAACAAGTATTATTTTTTCAACACAATATATATATAATATATAATATTCTAATCTGCCTCCTATGGTTGGACATTTCTTTTGTATCTAATTTTTGAGAGAAATATATATGTAATGCATGTAGCATATCTAAAACATGTAATTTTAGATATATATAATAATCTACTAATCTAGTATGTGATAATATAATATTAATCTATAATACATAATTCATATATCTAAAATATAACAATCCAGTCTGTCTTCTGTGGTTGGACATTTCTTTTGTATCTAACTTTTGCCATTATAAAAGCTGGCATTATGAATACCTTTGTTGATAAATTTTGATATGACTTCTGATGATTTCTCTAGGAAGAATTTCTGGACCAAGAACTTGACTATTTTTTTTTTAATTGTTCATTTTCAATTCAGTTTAGTGACCATACACTGTACTGTTAGTTTTAGGTCAGGGGTAGAGTTTAATGATGCATCAGTTGCCTGTAACATCCAGAGCTCATTACAGCAAGTGCCCTCCTTAAGGCCCATCATCCAATAATCCCTGCTCAAGAATCTGACTATTTTAAGGCATTTGATAAAACTGCCAAAAAGAAAGGATGGGTCAGTTTTCAAATAACTGAAGTAATATACCAACATAATAAAAATTTTTTAAGTACAGAGAGACCATAATCATGATAATGGCCCCAAATGACATTCACTGAAGCTGTCACGCCGTCCCCTGCTTTTATATATTATTATATTGTAGCTAGCGTATGCTTATTGTGTTGTAGATCCTGTATTTAACCTTTATAACCATCCTAGAGGAAAGGTACTGTAACTATCCCTATTTCACAAATGATAATGAGGCCAGAGGAGAGGCCATGCTCCACTGGGGATGTGCTTTTGAGCTTGACCTTCCCCTCCTTCCAAGGAGGCCCTGCGGCTTTGCCACCAGCAGCTGCCTCTTTTCTTAGCGCTCAGAGGGCCTGGCACATTGATGACACTCACTGACACCGGCAGGGCCAGACGCCCCCCTCAGAACTCCTTCTGCCTTTTTTACTCTGTCCTGCTTCTCTCCCACTCCTTTGTTTGTTTAAATTTTATTTACTTGTTGGACAGAGAGGAGAGAAGGAACACAAGCAGGGGGAGTGGGAGAGGGAGAAGCAGGCTTCCCAGGGAGCAGGGAGCCCCATGAGGGGCTCGCTTGATCCCAGGACTCTGGGATCATGACGGGAGCCAATCCCTTTCTGCTTCATGTTGTTCCAGATAAGAGGACCATCACCACCTCCTGCTTTCTTAAGGAGTCCAGCTCTATCTGCCTTGCCCCTGAGAAGGGTAGGAATAGCCCTCCCCTCCTCCCAGTGTTGATTGTTCTTAGAAGGGGAAATGGCAGGTAAGGGGTCTGACTGCTTAACAGATACCCTTTTCTTACCTTTTCTCACTCTCCCATTTCCCCTGGGCCCAAAGGGACTCCCTGAGCCTGAAAACAAAGCCTCAGCCCAGAAGGTGACTGATAAGAGATCCGAAAGGCAGATCTCTTAAAAAAAAGGGGTGTGGGGGGGGGGTGTGAGCCCTGGGCCTGGCACTCACATTCCTTCAGTTCTATTTCCTTAAAAACACCACTGCCACCACCAAACACCTACCACATGCTATGCCTTCAAGGGACACAGCGATGCCCTGGATGGGGCCACAGCTTTCCAGTTCTGACCCCAGACAGTTAAGAGTCACAAAAGGGGACTAAATTCAGTGCCATGGGGACAGAGGAGTAGCTGTCAATTCTGCATGGGGGAATCCAGGCTGAGAAGCTGGGATGCTTGGCTCAGAGCACTGCTCTGCTGTTAACTCTGAGTGTGACCTTGGGCTAGTCTATTCCCCTCTCTGAGCTTCAGGTTCCACAGCTGTGAAGCCAAAGATCAACACTCGGGGGTCCTTGAGGCCATTTCCAGCCTAGGCATGAGGCAATTTTGTTCCCCCCCGATGCTGAGCCCTTTGAGCTGCTGCTGGCTTTTTGCTCTCACTTTTTAAAAGCAGCGAGTGAGAGGAGGCCGCGGTGGGGGTGGGGCACAGGGACTGTGCAGAAATTCCCAGACTGGTCTGTTGGCTTTTTTGTGTGGACAGAGGAACTGGGAACCGCTGGGGGAGGGCGGAGGGGAAGGATCAGGATGGAGTGAGCAGGGGGAGAGGAGGGTGTAGGAGGAGATCGGGAATGAAATAAAGGCAAACTCACAAAAGGATGTGGAAAGTGAGTGACAAGTTTGAGGCTGCAGGCCTGAGGCCGGCCGGGCCTTTAGGGTGAAGAATGGAGACAAATGAGCTGGATTTTCATGCTTGGTGGACGGTGAATGAAGAGCATCTTTTAAAACCCTATCAGGAACTCTTTGGATTGTCATTAGATCTGGAGAGGGGGGAAGAGACGGAGGGCGGAGACTGCTGAATTTGGCTCCCTGGGTGTGAAAAGATGCTGATTCTCTGCTGGCGACAGGGGGCTTGGGGCCCTCTCCTCAAAGGTTTTGGTAAATTATTTGTTATTTCGAGGGCCCTTGAAACTCAGGGGCAGGCTCCCCCTGCTCTGGGTGGGTAGCACCACACTGGAGTGAGGAGTGGGAGAAAGGGAGGGCTGGGGTGGGCACCAGGTTTCCAGTTCCTTACAGAGTGACCAATGATCTGGGTTTGGTAGGGACTTGCAATGTCCAAACTGGGAGAGTCCTAGCCAAACCAGGATGGCTGGTCACCAGACTGCAGGGTGGGGCTGGTTGGGAGGGGTTGGGGAGAGAATTGACTTGCCCAGAGCCAGTCCTACCAAGCCATGGAGTCAGGGCTGGGCTGGTCTTGGTCTTGGTCTTGGTCCTGGCCTCTAGTGGGCTGTGCAGCTTACCTGCTCAGGCAGGAAGAGAGGAGATTCCAAGATGTGAGGTTCTTTGTTCATTTGTTTATTCATTTGTGAAAGAGACGATTAGAAACAGTTGCATATGACTGGATATTAGATCATATTACAGAATTGTTAATTTCATCAGGTATAAAAATGGTTCAGTGTTCTGTTTTTTAAAAATATCTTCTCCTTTAGAAATGTATTTACAAGTGGGAGGACAGCTATCTGGGATATATTTAAAGATATTCCACACACAAAATAGAAATAAAAATTAAAATTCCACACACATCCAGGGGATGGCTGGGTGGCTCATTTGGTTGAGCGCCCGACTCTTGCTTTCAGCTCAGGTCCTGATCTCAGGGTGGTTAGACTGAGGCCCACTGCAGGCTCTGTGCTCTGTGGGGAGTCTGCTTGACATTCTCTCGGTCCCTCTCCCTCTCCCCCCTCCTCCACACTTTCTCTCTTTCTCAAATAAATAAATAAATCCTTAAAAAATATGTTTGCAGGGACATCTGGGTGGCTCAGTTGGTTAAACATCTATCTTCGCCTCGGGTCATGATCTTGGGGTCCTGGGATCAGGCCTGTATCAGGGTTCTTTCTCAGTGGGGAGCCTGCTTCTCCCCCTGCCTGCCTCTCCCAGTGCTTGTGCATGCCCCCCCTCTCTCTGACAAATAAATAAATTAATTAAATATTTTTTAAAAAATGTGTTTGCAGGATGGAGGTTGATAGGATTGGGGCAAATGAAAGAACAAGAGGGGGTATGAATGGGTGGTTACAGAAGCTGACTGATGGGGCACACTTATTCTCTCTCTCCACTTTATACATTCTGGAAAATATCTAAAATCAAAAGGGAGAGCATGTCAGTGATGCAATGCAGCAGTGTTCAAGACTTCCAGCTCCAGCTAAGGAGAGCCTGGGTTCCATCCAACTCTACTTCTTACCAGGTGACATGTAACATGTCATTGAATTGCTCTCAGCCTCAGTATCATCATCTGTAAAATGGAAATAATTCTGCTCTCATAGGTTAATTAACAGAAAGTTCATGGGCTGTGATTAGATATTGTAAACACTATAGAAATTAGCTGCTGTTAAGGTAGGGAGATTTTGGGGGAAGATGCACCCTTCCAGCCAGGAGGACCCTTCAGGGCTTTGATTCTCTGGGGGTTGTGGGTGATTCCCTGGAATAATCCTTCCCTGGAGAGGGCCACTCTTGGGGCTAGGCCCTGCCCGAACAATGAACCCAGATGGCTGCCTCCTGCCCCATGCCCTTGGCTTCCGTGCAACGCCCTGCCTGCCCCTTTCTTGTTCTCAGCCTCCTGTGTTCTGCAGAGATTAGTTTTCTCCTCACCTGCTCCAGGTCTTAGAGACTAAGCTTGTGTCTTCATGCCTTTGACGACTTTTCCTCTGGTCTCTTGTCAGTCAACCATGAAGGCAAGAGGGCAGGAGTCAGGCTCCTCCTGGGGTCTCCCTTATAGGCTGAGTCTAAGGAAGTGTGTGAGCATATGCTAGTTCCCATGTGGAGCAGCACACACACACTCCAAGACACACATGCACACGCACGTAAACTTCAGACAGGTATATTAACACGTGTTCGCAAATGGGACCAGCAGCAAAGACGTTAGAAGGTCTAAAGCTGCAAGGAGAAGAGGAGAAGGGGGAACCTGGTCTTGCTGGCTGGGGGGCAGGGATCATGGTGTAGAGCTCAGCAGGGCTGTGAGCCACAGAGCTTGGGGTCGGTCAGCATCTGAAGCCAGGCTCACCGTTGAGGTCTGTGTTCTCAGAGGCCAGCCCCAGGCAGAGAGTCGTAACAAGGTACTAGCCTCCATGTCAAGAGATTGCATCGTAAGACCTGGATTTCAGAGGCCGAGAGCCAACCTTCTGCTAGATGACAGCCACCGCTGATGGTGTGGTGGTCGCAAGAATGGAAACATTGACTCTGCGCCTGGCACAGGGGCTAAACACTTAGGTTGCCTTCTTTCATTGAACCCTGACCTTATCCTGTGAGAACAGTAACAGCATATCATTCTATCGTTGAGGAAATTGAGGCTCAGAAATATTTGGTCACTGCTGAAGATCACACAGCTGGGAAGGGACAGAGCTTGGACTCGAACCCAGACTTTTTGTCCTCAGAGTCAATGCCCTCTGCCACTCTAGTCAATTGTGCAATTTATGCTGAGCAAGGAAAGGATACTGGGGAAGGACTGAGGGCTAAAATTGTATGATGTTTAAAATTTGCTTCAATGTAATCTACACAGGTAGTGCCGGGGGAAGTGGGAAAGTGTGTGGGCAAAACACACTTGGCTCCAAGGTGATAATTGTTGAATCTGGGTGATAGATAACATGAGATTTCATTATATTCTTCTTCCTATTTTTTAATTTTTCTATAGTAAATTTTACCAGCCCTGGGTTCTACCCTGGCTGTACCGTCACTGGGTGACTTTGAACATGTTACTGAACATCTGTATGCCTCAGTTTCTCCACTGGGCCTTCCCCCATCTGTTTCCAACTCATTGCAAGATTGCAAGACCACTTAGTCTATGCCCAGGAGATAAGAAGTGTGGTCACACCTGGGTCTGTCGAGACACAAATTCTCTTTCTAAGGACAGCCGTGGACTTCTTCTCATTGAAGATTCATTTTTTGCCTCCCACTCTCCAGAAAGAAAAAGTCTGGCAGAGCTGCCTGTGAGTTTGGTCTGTGTCTGGACTCCTGGAGTGGAAAAATGTAAGTGTGGGGGGGGGTTGTGGGGGGGGATGTGCAGTGCACCGCTCGCTCCACCTATGTGGGTCTCCTCTTCTCTTCCAAGTCGCCACCTGTTCATTCCTCATTCAAAAGGGGCCTGGAGGCCCCAGGCAGAAGGGTGGTGCCCAGACCCTGGGGGAGGCAAATGAGGCTTTAGGCCTCCCAAACACTGGGGATGATAAATGGGGTCCGAGTCTTTCAGGCTTCATTATAGAGTCGCCATGGGTTTGCCCAAACCATGGCAACCGATTCAAGCAATGATTAACCTAATAAAGCAGAGGCAAAGGGGAAAAAGATGCATTCAAGACCCCAAGTCAGGCCCTGGTTCTCTGGAGGCAGTAAATTTCCCTTCGGTGAGTACGGTGTCCAGGCCCCAGACGTCCTAAATCTCTGCCTCCAGGAGTGGGGGTGGGGACGCCTGTGAAAGCAATAAATGGATGTCAGAGATCAGCTGGGATGGCTCCAGTGTGCACTTAGTGGTCCCCCTCCTGGGCCCTCGGAAGCGAACCCAGCACTGGAGACATCTGCTTTAGCCCCAGGAGTCAGATCGCCCGGTGCCGCCTTCTTTTGAATCCTGGTGTATTTGGCCCTGGGGAGACGTGGAGATGCGTGTGTGTGTGTGCCTGCACACGTGTGTGCCCATGCACATGTGTCTGTCTATCTCTGGGATCTGAAAAGCAGGCATCAAAATTCTGCTATTGCCAATATATCGGGCAGTGACCCCTGCCTCCTGGTATCTGTATACTGTGTAATCTCTTCCCCTTGGCTTTGAGCTGGATTTAATATATTTATTTAATTATTAATAAATCATATATTTATTTATTAGTAATATATTTCTAGTAAATAAAATGTGGTGGAGGTAATGGGACATCACTTTTGAGATTAGATTACAAAAAGACCGTGGCTTTGGTCTTGGGTCTTCTTGTTTACTTGCATCGAAGGGAGCCAGTTGCCAGGTTGTAAGTTGAGGCTCTATGGAGAGGCTCACATGGCAAGGAACTGAGGAAAGCTCTGTTCCAAAACCACTGAGGAACTAAGGCCCTGAGTCCAATGCCCTCGAGGAATTGAGTCCTGCTAATAGCTCAAATGAGTGAGCTTGGAAATGGATCCACCCTCAGTAAAGCCATCGGATAAAACCATATTCCTGGCTGACACCCTAACTAAAGGCATGAGAGTGACACTTGGGGCCAGGGCCCCTACCCATAGAAGACCCACATAATGAATATATCTTTTTTAAGTGGTTAAATTTTTTTGTAATTTCTTATGAGCAATAGATAATTAGCACAACAAAGATAGTATAGCTGGTGATAATGTTAGGGTATCAGGAGCCTCAGTTTGTCTCCATAGTTAACAGGCCTTGGGTAAGTCATATAACCTTCCCTAGTTAATGTGGGAAAGTCAGTTCTGGCCCATGCCCTCTTGGTTAATCATCTGTAGGACTAAGATAGAGATGGAGCAGGTACTGTCATGGGTTCTGCTTCAAACTGCTGGCAGGCGCACAAAGCGTATGGACACATCTGTCCTCTCATTTGAATCTTCATAAAACCTTATGTGGTAGGTGTGATTTTCTCCATCTATCAAGATGGAGGACTGGAAAAGCTAAAAAATTGCTCAAGGTGCTAGAATTAGGAAGTGGTGAAGTTGGGATAGATGTCAAATCTATGAGAGGACTATCGCAGGAGGGACGCCCATACCTGATTATTGGCGTTGTTATTGGTGATCTCAGAAATAATCATACTGTGGTGATAATCCAGTCTCAACTAACCAGATGGGGCATCTTCTAAAATAGACCCATAGGCAATCAAGGATAGGTTTTTTGGTGCTGAGGAGAATATGATGCAGGAAGGGTCATGGGTCTCCATATAAATTATTCATTTATTCAACAAATACTCACTGACCTTTATGTGGTAGCTGGTCTGGAGAAGGATAGAAGTTTCCAAACATTAATTGACATGCCATTCATTCATTAGTCAATTCACTTACTCATTACTTCGTTCTAAAAATGTGTGGCATATGGTTGAGAATGGGCACTCATTGGATTCATGAAGGACAGTTCCTACCCTTGAGAAGACGAGTGGAAGGTATAGGTGAATAAACAGCTAATTAAAATACTACCAGGAGAGTGCAAGGATATTCCTATGCACAGAATATTATGGGAACAGGAGCAAAGAGGGAGGAATAGTTCAGAGAAAATCCCCGGGAGGAGGTAATGTCTGGGTTGGAGGTTTGGTGGGAGATGGAGAGGAGGGAGAGAGGCTTTGGGCAGAGAGAGCAGTGTGGAAAAGAAAAAAAAAAAAGCATGGAAGGGATGCCTGAGTATGTGTAAGGAAAAACCTCAAACAGGTCAGTATTTCTGGATGGTAAATGTCAAGGCAAATAAAGCATTGTGAAAAAGAGGCTGGTTGCTGCACGACTGTGGTCATAGCTGAAGTGATTTGTGATGATAAAAATAAATAATAATAGCATATATAATCTAATTTAATCTGACAACAACCCTGTGGTACAAACTGCTCATTACTCACCAGAATCCATACTTTACTTCTTCGCTGGCACATAAGTACTCTTCCAGTTTGGGTACAGTGATATGATCATGTTCTCTCTATGGAATGTGAGTGGAAAGTGCTACTTCAGAGCCTAAGATTTAAGACTGTGGCTGAGGTTTCTCCATGCTATATTTTCCCTTCCCACTGGCTAGAACATATGACAATGCAACCTCAACTATGTGGATGGCAAAGATCTAGGAACTGGTGGAGAAAGGAGGTAGAAGGAACCTAGGTCCCTGAATGATTTCGGAAAGCAGAGCTACCACCCACTTGGAATGCTCCCTCAGACTGAATTATTAGTGGGTGTGTTATAGCACCTTAACTTGAACCCTATAAGCAATATTATCTCTATGTTACAGATGAAGAAATTGAAAAAAATGTTAAGGAACTTGTTCATGGTCATACTGATAGTTAATGAACCAGCTGGAAACTGAACCCAGATTTGTATCACTTCACAGCTCACATTATACCATCATTCCCTATTGGAACATGGACTTTATCCCAGGGATGATTGAAAACCACTTGAAGATTTTAAACAGGAGAGTGACAATGTTATATTTGCATGTTATTCTGGTTGTAACATGGAGAGCACAGTGATGAGTGCTGAGATTAAAGATAGGGAGATCAGTTAGGCAGTCTCTCCATGTGAAGGATGAAAGCCTAAAAGAGAGTAGTGGTCATAAGGAAATAAAGGGACAGCCAGATTCAACCTGGCGATTCACAGACCTGTACCCCTGGGGATAAAAATATATTATATGTTTATAAAAAATTAAAAATTAAAAATTAAAAAAACAATCGGCCATTAAGCTGATCAAGTTAATTTTAATTATAGCAAACTTTAAAGAAAAATGAACCAATTTTCCATTACCACATAAATGATTAGTTTCTATATTTAACTTACACATAAATAAAACTAAAATGCCTTTCAAAATTATTTCAACATCCATCAGTGTCTAAAAAAAAACTATTAATCACTATAAAACTCAAAAAAAAAGAAAAAAGGGACAGCCAGATTCAAGAAATAGTATGAAGGAAAAATCAGCTGGGCATAAGGATTAATTGGGTGTAAGTAGTGAGAAAAGACAAGTATGGGTGCCTGAATGGTAATACTTAATGAGACAGGAATGGGAGGAGGTATTAGTTTGGAGTTAGGGGAAAGAAATTCCATTCTGGACAAGTCTCATTTGGGGTGCCCAAGGGACATCTGGATATATAATCCCGGAATTTAGGAAGGGTTGATTGCAGCTGAGGAGGGTCACCAAGAAAGGTAAATGACCCTTAGCCATTGTGCAAATTTGCACTGTACAAAGGTGCAGAGGAAATTCAACTTCATACAAAAGCGCCCCTTCCTTAAAAAATCCAGGGAGAATAAGAAGAATTTGAGACAAACGAAGATGCTAATGGTAATAATTACCATCTATGGCAGCTTAACCTGCACTAAAAGCGAACACATTAACCAGTCCAGTTGGGCAGTCACTATTTACCGTCCTAAATTCACAGTTATTGAAAACCACCAGTAGAAGAACCAGGCTTCAAACAATACCTGTGCAATTCTGAAGAGCTAAGTGTTCTTAACCACTCTGCCATCCTACGTACGCATCTGGGGGACTTCCTTAAACCTTTGTTCTTGGAATAACTAAAAGCTCTTTGTAACCTGAAGAATGAGACTCCAAATGAGGGCCAAGTTCCAAAGCAGTTTTCCCAGTTAGTGGTGCTGCAGCCTACACTTCCAATGTTGCTTCACTTCAGACCTCTCAGATGCTGTCAGAAGTCCCTAACACAGTCACTGATTCTAACTCCATCATTTACAGAGGAGAATCTTTTGGCCTAGAGGAAAAAGGGCCTTTCTGAGGTCACACAGTCAGTTAACAGCAACAGAGTCCATCCTTTCCCCACCACGCCAAGGAAACCTGACATTCTTCTGGATCTATACATATCCACAGGGGGCTCCCTAGAGATTTCGGTCTAGAAACGTGGACAGGGTCGTTAGATGGTTTTCCGCGTTGACAACACGGATTTGCCAGGAACGTCTGCCGCTCTGAACGAACACGGTACTTTCAGCACCATGGTCAGAGGCGAGCGACTGCTCTCCGAAAGTCCGTACCCAATCACGCGCCCCCAGCTTCTGCCTTGGCCCTCAGATCCCAGAAGCAGAGTGGGCACAGCCTGGGACCTTGGAAGAGAATGGGGGTGGGATCAAAGGCAAGCGTGCAATGGAGCCTTTGGCCTTACAAGACCCAGAAGACCCAGCTAGAGCCAAAGCAGGAACAAACCATCTCAGCATAGAGCACTGAGCTCTAAACGGCACAGAGCCTAGAACCAGGTGACAGTCCTAGCTAGTTTCAGCGATTCACCAAGTGACTGGGGGCCTGAGGAAGTCACCAACTTTTCTAAGACTTTAGGTCTCTGTGTCTATGGGTGTGAACATCCCGCCTTGTCCTCCTAACCAACGGTAGGAAGGGACCTAAGATAAGAAATGTCCAGCCTCAAATCTCCCACTGTCTGTGCTCTTGGCCCTTCGAAGGCAGAGCAGGCAGGTACAGTTAGTGAGTGCTCTCTTCCTTTCCTTGAGCACAGCCTGAAGGTATTTTAAAAGGATGGGGGGGAGGAAAATAAACACAACTGAGAATATTAATTATGTAAATGCAAAAATGTAATTATAATATACTCAGCACTTATTCCATAACATATTTTTAGCCAAATTCCCTTACACCCTCCCCACAGTGTCCCCACTGCCAAGGCCAAAGGGTCTTCTCCACCATTCTGGTTGTGGGGAGGCTGTAACTCTGTCCACCATAAGCACTGCCTTCTCTTAGGCACCCAGAAATCCAGCGAAAGCATATTAAGGACTCCCTTCGTATTCTCCAGTGAATTAGCTGAGGCTCAGGGACTTGTCCAAGGTCACACAGCCAGCCAGGCAGAGTGGGCCTTAGAGGAGAGGAGGGGCAAAGGGCGCCTGTGGGGTCTCGGGTGGCCCCAGCCCCTCCTGCCTTTGGGCCAGCCCTGCAGCAAGGCTCCCAGACATTAGCATTCCAATGGCCCTGGGATGCTTTGTCTCCCGACGGAGGCCGGCTTGGGGGTGGAGTGGGATGGGGGCAGGGCACCATAAATCTACCTGCTTGTGTGCACGGATGGGGGTGGGGTAGGGGCACAAGATTCATGTGCCGTTTTTCTGGAAGTCAGTCTTGGTCTCAGACAAAGGCAGAAGAGGGGTAAGAGCCTTTCGACCCGAGGGTCTTTCCTGGCCCCGCACGGGAGCCTGCCCGGATTTCAGAGAGCTGAGGTGCAGGCGATGACCTCAGACTGTGGGAGGCTCCGCACCATTACGAGTGAGGCGTAGTCTCCGAGTGTGGGACGCCAGCCAAGACTGAGACCAGCTTGACTGATTTTAAAAGCCTCTGAAAGCCAAATGCCCGTGAGGGCTTGGGGGTGGGATGGGGCGTGGTGATGGTGAGGCTTCTCGAGTTAGTTGTCTGCACCACTCACAGGAATGTTTCTGAGCCCTTCTTGGTGAGTGGCTCTTTGGAAAGAGGCATGGACAAAGTCTTCCATCTCAGCGCAATTCCGTACACAATGATGGCGCTCGCCCTGTGCAAGGGAGCCCTAAACTTTGCAGTGATTCAAGCAAACCCAAACTTTTCTCTGCTTCCACTTGACTTGGAGAGTAGAGCTGGCAGACAACTCCGGGGTCAAATCCACCCCTGACCCAAGGTGGCAGCCCAGCAATCAAGCTGGCTAAACAGTACTTTTTTTTTTTCTTTTTAATTTGTGGGGCGGAGGACCAGTCTGCGTGTGTTTGGTGACTAATGGCTCCTTAATGAGCACCCTCAAAGGTAGGAGGGGGTAGGGCAGTGGGTGCCTCAATCTGGAACATGGAGTCCAACAGCACTTTTGGAGTTTCAGGGAGTCCTTTGCACCGAGGGAGTCCCTTGCCTATTTGAATCACAGAAAGGATTTTCGTACTCAGGGATTTCTCTAAACATATAGTCCTTGGCCCAAATGCCCCCTTCTCTTGCAAGCCTCTCAGTCCAGCCCCAGGTAACAGCAGTCCCACCTCCATCCTGTGCCTTGTACCTCTACCCACTACCCATAATTCTGGCTGTATACTTGTCGCTTTCCTGGGAAGACAGAAATGGATCTTCTTGCTTTTTGTCTCTCCATGTTCTTCCCCTAAAGGCACAGAAAGTAACAGGCACCGGCTTGGTCCATGCAACTAGGAGCTGCGGACACCTGTCCCGGTGTGGTGCCCTAGGTGGAAATTGGCTACTGCAGAAGTCACCAATAACCCATTAATCTCCTCCCAGATTAAAGCCATGAAATGAAACAACACCTTCATTCATTCTTTTGTTTGCGCATCCCTTTCTCCTCTCCCAAATCCAGCCCCTGGTAACTGAGGCATATTTCCTCAGAGTTACCTTTCCTGGGAATAGAGGAGAATAAAAGTTTTATTGCAAGCTGGGAGGGCAAAAGAGAGAGACACAAGAGGTGTTAACCCCTGGTAAGACTCTACCTTTGTGCTCTAACTGGAAAGCTACCTAAGGTCTGGCTCCGGGCCCCTGGCGGCTGCCACGCTCACCTGGGCTTGGCTCTTTCCTTCCTGTGGCCAATCCAAAAAGGTCTCCAGGGTTCAATTCACAGAATAGAGTGCCCACCCTCCATTTTCCTGTTCCTGTCAGGCAGAATCTGGGAATTCTTACCGCTTAGTCGGCTTCCGGAGGTACAAGGTCCCGCAAGCCATTTAGGGGCGCTCCCGTAGAGCCCCTGGGGTAAGTTTCAGTCCTTGCCGCACACCCGTGCAACTCTACCTTGGGAGTAAAGAGTGGCTGGAAACCTTGAATAGGTTCTTGGTAATTTTCTATCAAGACTGCCAGGTACCAGGGGTGCCAGAGATCTCAGCAGGAATCTCAACTCTCTCCGATCCCCGCTGCTCAATTCCATGCATCAGGATGCCACCCTCCCAGAACCCGATCCATAAAATGTGCTCAGAAGACAGGCTAGCTCTCTAAGCACTCTGGGAAAATTCCTGGGATGCCCAGTTCCATGGTTCTGAGGGCTCTGACCCTATGATTGGGCTATTACTCTTCCTCCCCACATTCAACAGTCGCTCGAAATCCAGGCTAGTGGCATAGGAGAAAGGTCAGCAGGGCCAGCAAGTAGCCCTAGTTGGAAACTTGTCTTTCATCTAAACCACTATTTGGAATATGACAAGTAGCTGCCCTATAAAATAAAACAGGGAACTGGACCAGTGATTTCTTAAGAGCCTTCCAGCTCTTACTTTCTATGCGGGTTTAGCTGACTCGCTCTCAGGACGCAATCTGCTCTGCCACCAGCCTAGCACGGCAATTTCTTTGCCCAAATCAGAGAAGGTACCCAGACCCCCTCTCCTTGGACTGAGGTCCACCCCCACCCCAGCCAGAGGCTGTCACCCTCCCTTCTGCATAATCGAGTTACCTAACTGAGGTTTCTTGAGGGTACTTTTTTTTTTTTTTATTGGCTCAAAATCTCATTCACCAGTCTCTAAATAATCTTATGTACAAAATATAGACTTTCCCCCCCTGCTGTGAAATCTCATCAATAAATACAAACATGTAAAGGAGGGGGGCATATAATTTACCATACCAAAATTCACTTCAAAAGATATCATATAATTTACAGGCCGATATTTTCTTTTTTCTTCTTTTTTAAAGACGACTTTTTCTTTTCTTTTTTCTTCTTTTTTAAAGGGGCGCTTCAGGTCACAGGGAAGCAGGACAGATACTCCGGAGGCAGACAATCTCTTTCCCAGTTCACAGCCTGGTCTCCCTCCCCCAGGAGCGCAATGGTTCCAAAAAGTGCTCGAGAGAAGGCAGAGGATCCCTCCGTGGAGTAAGGCATCAGAGCGGCCAGAAACCAGCACTTAATAGGGACTGGAGAAGGTCAGCAGCATCTTTGGAGAAGAGAGCAAATGGTGAGAGATCAAATACTGGATTAAATCACATTGGTGGAGGATTGGTAAGAAAGACTGACAGACTTGAGTGAGTGTAGGATGGCTGGAGACAGCGGGTGTCTCCAGCTGCTTAGTGCCACAATCCCCGGTGCCTTTGCGGGAGACTTGGGGTGACTGCAGGGAGGGGAACGCTCTCAGAGCTTGCAATCCCCGCCTGCGCGGGCAGCAAACAGAGGGCTGAAGTTGGCGCTGTGAAGAGGAACCGGGAATTGAACCCAGCCTGTTACCCTCCTAGGCGCCTAGGCTCACCCCCGCCTCAGGGAGCCGAAGACTGGAAGAGAAAGTTCGCCCTGGGGCTACTGCAGCCCCAGTGCATCCCTGACGGCCCCTGTGGCCCCCCACCCACAGCCAAGCACCCACCACCCAGCGGTTGACAGGCTCCTTCATAGAAAGTCTGAAAGAGCTAAGGCGCTGGGGCGCAGACCAGCAGGAGAGGTAGGCGCCTGCAGCCCGTGACGCTCCTCCAGCGAGGCGGCGGGACTCAGGCTGCCCGCCTGGGAGACCGGGGAGTAGAGGGAGCCCCAGTCCCCCGGGGAGCCGCCGTCCTGGCAGCCCAGCTCCACGCAGGGCGGTGTGGGTGGCTGCAACCCGTAGAGGCTATGATCTGCTATGCGCAGCGCCTGCGTCAGCGCCCAGATGTAGTTGTGCGCGAAGCGGAGCGTCTCGATCTTGGTAAGCTTGGCATCGTCGGGAAAGGTGGGCAGGACGCCGCGAAGTGCGTCCAGGGCCGAGTTGAGGTTGTGCATTCGATTGCGCTCGCGGTCATTGGCCTTCTTGCGCCGGCTCCGTCGCTGCTTGCTCAGAGCCAACTCACTCTTGGGCCGGCTGCGTCCCCCGCGTCTTGTCCGGAGCTTCCTCGAGGCCCCTCGGGAGCCACCCCCTTCCTCGTCGGCGCAGTTCCCCCGCACGAGAGCCGGGCTGGTCGGAGCCGACGCCACGCAGGTCACTTCGTCGTCGAAGACGCCCTGGAAGGGCTGCTCTGTCTCCTGGGTCACTTGGACAGCTGGCACACCCGAGGGATGAGGCGTCATCCTGCAGCAGGGGAAGAGGTCGGGGTAAGCGTGGGTCCAACACCCTAGCGCAGTTCCCTATCCCGGAGCCAAGTGGGAAAAAGCCCAGAAAGAGCCATTTCCCCCTCCCGCCAGATCAGAGGACCCCTTTCCCCCCTCCAGCCCTCGCTCTGTGGCCTCCAAGTGTTACCTTGTTCTCCCGCGCAAAAGGGTAGAGAGCAGGGCGGGGGTGGGCAGCAAGAGCAATTGGTGAGATGAGCTGGCCTTTTCGTCTGCAAGCCCGGCTGAGAGCAGGCGCCGCTGCCTGAAGTTTCCCCAGCTCCAGGAAAGCGAAACGCAAAGGGGGGCCCGGGCCACCGTTGCTGTCTTTGGCGCGGCTGCGAGACCACTCGGATTTTCTGAGCCGCAAGTCGTGTGCCCCTTGGCACGCTTTATCTGCTCGGCCCCAGCCAGGAGCGTGCCTGCCCCGTTGCTGCCCGAGCCGCCGGCCAATCAGCGCCGGGGCCAGGGGGCCGCGCCACGCGAGCCCGCTCCTCCCCCGCGGGGCACAGCTGGATTCCGGACAAAGGGCCGGGGTCGGGGGAGGGGAGCGCCACTGTTTGCTTTCTCTCTGCGGGCTCCGTCCCAGCAACTCTCGGTTCCTCAAAGAGCCTCGCCCAGTGAGAAGAGCCTCGTCTGGCTCCCGTCTGGCCGCCCCAGACCGCTTTGCTCTTATTCTGTTTTTCCTTGGCATCTGTCCAAACCCTTTTTTGGTACCCCACAGAGGGTTTTGGGAAGCCTATAGGGTTGGTTAATTTCCATGTGTTACACACGGGGACTTTAAGGCTCAGAGAAGGTGGCAGCTCGCCCCAAATCTCTATGCCAGAGATAGGACAAGGAGCAAAGTGTTCTGACTACCCGCTTGAAGGAGTGCCCCTAACTCCAGTTGCTGCCCTGCTCTCCTGCTCTCTGGCAGGCCAGGAAACACACACTGGGTGATGTTTCCCTGACCCTCTCCTTGCTGGGAGAGGGGCACAGGGCGACCACAGAGAGAGTGATTCTGCATATGTCTCTGCCACTTAGAGACCTTCCCTCAGGGTTAGGAGTCCCCCTACCCCACCTCCCACCACCGTGTCTGGAGATGAGGTGCTTAGAACTCTCCCCCCACCCCAAATCTCCTTTCAGGAACCGGAGACGTTTCTATCATGTCCCAGAGGCAGAGGGTGGCCATGGTGGGACCTCTGGTGACATTCCACCACTAGTATCATGGACAGCCCCCTCACATTCCGGCCAGGGCCTATGGGGAAGGGCCCAGGTGAGGATGGGTCAGGAGAGGGCCAGGCCTTGTCTTCTAAATGCCCGAGGTTTGCTGGCCCGGCAAGAAGCAGATCCCGGCTTCCTCCCCTCCATCCTCCTGCCCGATCACAGGAGAGCAGGCACTGCTGGCACTCCCTGGGCCAGCCAGCGCCTCGGTGTTGGGCCGGGATCTGGCCGTGAGCACCGGGCAGCGACTCAGAAGTCCCCTGTTATCGCCGTCTGGAAATCTTTCTAAAGTGACACTGAACACATCCTCCCTCCTTCCTTCCCCGCCCTTCCCTTTTGTCCCCGCCTCGGACACCCCGTGGTCTTCTGCTTCCGGTCACTCAGGGTGAGGGGTCGCGGCTTCCGCTGCTCTCTCTTGACCAGGACGTGTCCGGTGGCGGGGGCGGGGGATGGGGAAGGGAGCCGAGGGTGGGAAGGGTGGAGCCCGCATTACATCTCCGCAGGCTGCGATGGCTTTACTTTCCAGCAGATGCAGATAGGCAGTGCCTGCCGGAAGCTGGCGGAGGGGGGCTGGACCCGGCTGGGAAACTGAGGGGATGGGGTGAAGGGAGGAGGTAAGTCTGCCCCGGGGACTGCTTCTCCATATCCGCCCCAGCTGCTTGGAGGGCACAGTTAACTCCTGGGCAGGGAGAGGATGGATACTCTTGGGAGCCAGGGTGAGAGGGCTCCAGGACTGTATGGGGATGGGGGCGCTGTCTTCCAGATCTCAGCCAGTGGGCTCTCAAGCAGATACTCCTTCCTTTTCTGCCTTCCATCTGAAGCTAAGGGTCAGGCTCAGGAGCAGCAAAGGGAATGAGACTCACGGGTTCCACATTTTGCGCCTGCTCCTTCTTTAGGTCACTAACTGCTCCAAATGTGTTTTCTAGTCATAAGAATGAGAACCCAAGGCCCTTTTTGCAGATGGAAAAGTCAAGGCCCAGAAGGGGAAGGGACTCACCCAAGGTCACACAGCAAGTTCTACTGGAACCACATGGAATTCAGGTCCTACGACTCTCACTTGTAGACTCACCCTTGAACCTGCTGCCTCTTCCTGATTGGGGGAAAAATATTTTTTCAAGGCAAAACCAGAACTCCAAAGTGTAGAAAATAGAAGTCCCATATCTTTGACAAAGACAGGGTCAGAGTAGAAAAGGGATAGTGGCCCCATTTCCCTGTGCCAAGAGGAGCCAGCGTTACCCATGTTCCATCTCTCTACCTTCCTGCCCCATACACCTGCCTTGCTTGATTTCTGTTATCCTGCAAATTATGAACTGACAGGAAATCCAACGCATGCTTCCCTAGGGCTTCCAGACCCAGCCCCTCTCCAGGGAGGGAGCCCTGGCTATAAAGGATCAAGACATCCCTACGGGTTGCAGGAATCCTGGAGAGCAGCTGGAAAACAGGACTCTCATCCAGCAGTGGCCCTGAGACAAAAGGCATAAAAGGTAAAGGCGGACTCACTTGGCTCAGTTTTGCCGCAAGCGGGTAATGGGTACTGGCAAGAGCGGAACGGCGAGCCTCCTGCACCAGGGTAAGATTCTGGGCATTCCTGAGAACCTTCTTATCTGGGAGAGAATTCTGGGACCCACTTGGAATTCTTATCCAGCTTCCCCGGAGCAGCTCCGGCTCAGGGCTCTTTGGGGCTTTGTAGGCAGTCATCACCACTGCTTTGCGCAAAAAATAGGGCGAGGAGCGCGCAGCGTCCCGGAGCAGCGGTCTCCTTGAGGAACGCACCAGACAGCCCTTCTTCTGGCCAGGAGGGCAGGGCCGGAGGTCACAGAGTCCTGGGGGATTAGAGATCCGGGATCCACGTCCTCCCTTTCGCTGCTGGGGACGCACAGACCTCTCTCCAAAGTCAATGCCTGTGCTTCTGGCGGCGGAGGCGCAAACAGTGACAACTCAGTGCGCGCAGCCGGTGTTTGGGAAACGGCTCTTCCCGCGGGGAGCAGAGCCGGTTCCTGAAGCCTCAGCCCAGCCACCGCCTGTAAGGTCTCCCAGATGCGCGCGCCTCTGCTCTCTGAGACCTGGGCAAGCCTGGAGGCTGAGGCGGCCCAGGAGACAGGCGACGGCCTGACGCCTGGAGACCGCGGGCAGATTGGAAAAGAAGGAAGGCAGCGGTCCGCCCTGCCGCCTTCCTGTCGGCGGGGGGAATCTTAGCAATGACTGGGGGCTCTTTGAGAAGCAAGCGGGAGAGAGGGGGGCCATGGGAAGCTGAATAGCTAATGGCTTGCCAGAGGAGGGGGCTTCTTTCTCTCGCCTTCGCCTAGGCGCTGAAAGAGGGGAAGACAAAAATCTGGCTAGCGAGCTGCCTGGGCCGAGACTGGCCACTTCAAACAGCCCTTCAAACAAAAGGAGACGATGAAAAGAAAGCCCCACCTGTCTCCAGTGTTTGCTAAAATAATAATAAATAGATTTCGTTTAATAAATAATTACAAGAGATTGTAAAGTGGAGTGCTTTGGAAAACATCTACCGCGGGAGTCCCGCAGCCAGCCGTCACCTGCTCCCTAGGCGGACAACTTTATTGTTAAGCCACCCCCCAACTAGTTTGCCTCTGATAAACTCTCCCTCGTTTTCACAATGACTGTTTACTCATAGTTAGCACAATATTACCTTTGCCGTGATAAACCCAGAGGGGGGGAGACCTGGCCCCTGGCCCCTGGGCACACCTGTCCCAGAAGCTGACACATGGATTTGGCACCGAGCAGGCCTCCCCCCCTGGGGGCCCTGCCTCCGTGTACATTGGCCCAATTGCCACCCATTTATAACAGGTTGACTGCAAGGCCTATCTCGGTCCTATTTGTCTTCTTTTATTGAAAGCATATGGTTTCCAGGGGCTCACCAGCCCCATATTTCATCTGCCGGGAACTGGGGCGCTTCCGCAGGCTGGTGCTGCCCAGGCGCGCTGCTCCCCACTCAACGGCTGCTGCGCCAGCTGAGGGGATGTGGAGGTGGGGTGGGGAGAGATAAGATGGGCTCCTCATTCGCCTTGGGAGAGAAGCCATTCCCTCAGAGACTCCTCCTCCCCCCGCGCAGAGACCTCGTGCGCTCTTGAATGGGTGGCTGGTTCTTTTTCTTGGGTAGGTGAGAGGGCGCCATATGCCACCCCCCGGGGCGTAGGAGGGAGCTCCAGCCCAGGCAGCCCTCTAACAAAGGCAAGAGAGGGCCCGGGACCTCAGGAGAGCCCGAGGTCTTTATTTCCAGATCCCCCTCCCTGCCCAGGGCCGCCTCCCCCCGGATGTCCGTAGCTGGCGCAAAGCGCCTGGAAACAAAGTGTCCACATTATCCCAGCCGCCGGCGGAGACAGTGAATGCGTGAAAAGGTGCATTGCGCACCAAGACACCTGTTGGAGCGGCGCCTCTTCTCAGAGCCTCTCTCTGTTCTGCCTTCGGTCAGCGGGAGGGGTAGGGGGGTGGGAGGAGGGAGGGATACTGTGATTTGTGGCGACATATGTTGAGCAGATTGGTGTGTACTCTTCACAGGGACACACGCATCCTCGCTCCCATACACACCCCGCGAGAAGGAGCAGCTGCTCCGCTCACCTTCTCCCGACATAATACCTGGGCCAGGCGCTTTGGCGTGGCCTTTTGCGACTCCCGCTCTTTCTTACCCCCTCCGCCTTCCACCCCCACCTGCTGCCCCCATTTTGGCAGCTTCGCTGTAGGACATTATTGTCAAATTTAACAGATGCACGTTTGTTCCCAGCGCTTGGTCTCAAACACACACACGCACACACGCAGGCATCCACAGAAAACTCGACCGATGACACAGATGCGGAGCGCAAAATGTCCATATGCCGGCTCCCGCCCGTCAGGGCTCGGGAAACAAACAGAACTGTGCGATTTTCTCTCCCCAGCCCGGAAGAAACGGAAACAGCCGCGGGCGGGGAGGCCACCTCCAGGCTTCTCTAACTTCGCGCTTGCCCTTTGGCGCGAGGGCGCACTGCGGGGCGCGGCGCTGGGAACCAGGAGAGCGCACGGCTTGTGGGCACGGAGCACCGACCCTGAGGAGGCAGGAAAGGAGTCCCTGGCAGGAGCGGAGAGGGCCCGAAGCTCTGGAGGTTCCGGTAAGGCACTGCCTGACCTCTGGCCCTCGCTTGACCTCCAGGCTTCTCAATTCCTAAATGGTGAAGATGCCTGGGTATTCCCAAGTATGGACATCCACCTAAGGCGCACTGGGGGCAGGCCGGTACCCCTGGAGGAGTCCGTTTCACACACGTCTGCCCACTTACCTCCTTGGTGCTGCAAGTTCACCAAGCTGGGCTTTACTAACAGAACGTGATGAGGAGACCACTGGATGGGAGCTGGCGGCCCAGGCTTTGCCACGATCCTCCTGCCCCCAAGAGAAAATTATTTCACCTGGGCCTGGTTCCTATCCAGTAAAGGAAATTTTCTTCTCAAATTTTGCAAAATTTGGAAATCTTGGTTATCAATGGGTCTCGGGCTGTGAGATGAGGAAACCAGGAGAGAGCACACCCCCTCCTCTAATCCTGCCCCAATCCCCACCCTCGGTTTCTCAGATCTGAATTTCTGACCAAAGGGTCTTTCACCAACAGTTGAGGTCCTGGGGGCCATTTGGTAGTGGGGAAAGGCAGGCACTGAGGATTTTAGGAAACGATCTTCTGTTCCCTCCATGTTCCAACTCTTGGGGCACCGGGACTTTGGGCCACTGTGGCATTCAGTAGCAGCATGCCTACTGATGCCAGGCTTCCAGACCTTCATTTCTTCCAGTGCTGAGCTAGAGCTGGGAAGCTGGTGGTGGATGTGTGGCTCTTTTTTTTTTTTGAAAGAGGCAGATCACCCTCTCAAAACACCTCCAGGGGAGCCAGGAAGGGATTTTCCTAATTCCCAGTTTGCTCCCCAGCTTTCTGAGGTTCAAGGTCACGGCACTCCTCTTCTCTTGTGTCCATTCCAGGTAGCTGGTAGAGAATCTTCATTGTGTCATCTTCCCCGCCCCCTACCCACTGCTCACACTCCAGGATCTCCATCCTGTCACCCTCTGGAGTTTTGTGGAGGTGGACGGTCTGTCAGGGTCTTGGGGGTACAGGAGTTTGGGAGCAACAAATAATGGAGACTTTCCCTTTCTCTCTTGTTTTTCTCTTTGTATGGCTTCCACAGCTTCTCCTAGCTCCCATCAGGGCTATGGAGCTGGGACGAGATTTACAGAGCATTTAGAGTGAGGACCTTCTTAAATGTGCTGCCTAGGAACCCCACTTGCCTCACTCCAGCCCGGCTCTGCTGTGAGGGTAATGAGCTTTGTATCGCCCCTTGCTTAGACCTAAAAGCAGTTGGTCCCAATATTTTTTCTTAAGTGGCATTATCAGAAAACTAGTTCAGGCATACCCTTCAAAAACATAATGATATGTTATTACATATAATGATACGTTACAATAGGGGTTCCTTACTCTTCACATTTATATGCAATATAAAACATATACAAAATAGGGTTTATTATAAGTTATGGATGTCTTTTGGTACCAGGCAGGAAAAGTAGTGGAGAGGAAAATGTGATTTTGAGCCATGAGCCCTGGGTTTCAGTGTGGACTTTCACACCTCAGAGCTGTGTAAGCTGGGCCTATAGACTCAGCCTCTCTGTAGCACCCCCATTTTCTCCCCCATAAAATGGGGGATAGAGGCACCTGGGTGGCTCAGTTGGTTGAGCATCTGACTCCTGGCTTGGGCTCAGGTCATGATCTCAGGGTCATGAGATCGAGCCCCATGTTAGGCTCCATGGTCCGCATGGAGTCTGCTTGAGATTCTCTCTCCCCCTCTCCCTCTACCTCCTCCCCTCCCCCCCTCCCCTCCTCTCTCTAAGAGAAATAAATCTTTAAAAAAAATTAAAAGGGGGATAATAATAGAGTACCTACTTCTTGGGACTTAAGTCATTGAATTCCTGTAAAGCCATCACCGTGAACATACAGTGAGTGTTCAAACATTTATGAATACAATCGATGATATAGACATTATCAAACACACCTCCAAAGAAATTTGCACCCAGTAAGTAAAAATAAATATTATTCAAAGTTCTAATACGTGACTTTTCTTGTGATTTCCACTTTCGGGCAAACCAATTTGAATCCTACCGTCATCAACAACTGCCATGGCAGGATCATGAACTATTAAGACACACAAGTCTGTGAGTCAGCACGGTCAGAGATCAGCCCCCATTTTATGTATGAACAAACTGAGGCTTTAGAGACCTGGCATGACTCACCCAAAGGCACCCAGTTTGTATGGTGGAGAGAGAGTAAGAGTCTAGGTCTTCGACCCCAAGTCTGTGCCTCATCCCCCCTAGCTCTCTGTTAAGTTGTGAGTCCCCCACCCTATGAGCTGGTTGTAGCACCCATCCAGTTAGACTCCTGCAGAACAACTACCTAAAAAGGGGGTGTGGACTAATCAATGAAGCCAGCTGGTGGTGTGTGCATATGGCTCATTTACTCTCGTCCACTAGAAACCATAGCGGACTGGGAGGCAACCTGGCATGTCACCTTATTTGATGGGTGGGGTGCCCTTTGTAGAGGCAAGTGTGGAAGGGAGCACTTTTAAGCAGAGCTTTGGGTCTGCACAGGAAGCTGCAAATCAAATTCCTGTCAATTCAATTGCCCAGATACCAAGATGGCCTGGGTCAATTGGGCACACCTTACCTTTGTCTCATAAATGTTTATGAAGGGTCATTATGAGAAGATGGTGGCCAGCTGTTCCCCACAGTCACAGAGATTAGACGGCGGAAAGTGGTTTCAATTGGAAGAGCAGGGATTTAGGTTTTTAGGGCATAGGATGACTACTGAGGGGTACAGAACCTACTTGGAGAGTCACTTGCCCCAGAAGCCCTTCAAGACTGTGGGTGGAATTCATTGCTACAATTCTTAACGTGAGTGACTTGAAAGGAACACCAGTCCCCTTCTGAAGAATCATAGTGCAGTAGCACAAACCCATGACATGCTAGGTGTTGTGGGAAATGCCAAGAACCAGAAGATTAGGGCTGAGGAAGACCTTCACTGGCCTCTAGTCCCCAATACTAAGTTGACAAGTGATGGGGAACTGAGGTCCAGAAAGGAAACGTGTCTTGTCTAAGGCCATGCTGCAAGGGTGGCCAAGTCAGAACCCTAGTTTCTTGCCATTAGTCCTTGACCAAGCCCCAGAGCCCTTGCTCTGTTGCTCTCATTTGGTATCTGTCATTCTCTGCCTGGTATGTGGAGATCCTTTGTCCTGTGTCTCCCTCAAAAGAGGATGCGGTCCTTGATATCGGGAGCTGTGTCATGTTGAGCATTTAGCAGGGGTGTTGAAAATGGTGGGTCTCTGATGGAGATTGGCTTTATGGGCCCAGAAGGGGGAAGGTTACATGACATATGGGCATCTGGGCAGTCAGCAGAAGGCTGGCAGGGTGTGGAATGAATAGAAAGGGTTGATCAGACCCATAGGGCAGCTGGAAACTCTGATGATGGAGCTAAGACCATGGGGGCTAGTGGAAGCAAGGAAGGGGAGACACATCCTTGCCTTTCAGGGCACAACCTGGAAGTTGTATACATCCATACATTGGCTAGTGCTTAATCACGTGGCTTCATTTAGCTGCAAGGGGAGCTAGGAAATGGAGTCTGAAGCCTGGATGACTGTATGCCCAGAGATCGATTAGAAATCTATTACCCATGGTCCTTATCGTGCGTAGTTACTGGAAAACATGATCTTTCCTTGGACTACAGTGGAGATCTTCTGTGTAATGTCCATCCCCACCCCCATCACTCCCGTTTAGGGGGGCTCACATGGATCGTGAACCCCAGAAGATGGTAGGCAACATTCTGTGTGTGTACACATCTTTCTGAGGAGAAGACTGAGTTTCATGAGGTCATTTAGGGAGTTCACGGTTCCCTTCCCCAAATACCAAGAACCTGTGGTCTGAAGTTTGCTGAGCCATTTCAAGCAAGTCATGCAAACTTTCTGGGCTTTCTGAAAATTTTCTTCTAAGGAGATGTGCCGAGGCTTTGAGTGAATGATGAATTTTGAGCAAAAGTTGTAACAAAACATAATGAAGGCCTTTCAGCCATTTAGCACATATTTCCCGAGGTCTGAAGTATGCCAAGGACTAGTGTTAGACAGGAATTAAATCCAATCCTTGTCTCAAGAGTCCAGAGTCTAGCAGTGAGACAGGCAAATGACATTTACAGGAATTACAGAACCCTTTGAGCCTGTAGTCCAGAGTACGCCCTCCTAGTAGTAACCTAGGAGACTTCACGTTTAGCAAATCCCTCAGATGCTTTTGACAAGAAACCGGAGTTGGGGCCAGACTAGAGATGACTAGGTTACAAGCTTTTGATGAGATCACGACAGGCCAAGATGCAGGAACGAAGGCTGGCAGGATGAATCCTGGGCACTGGGTTCTGACCCCAGCTCTGTGGAATTGTAGACTACTTCCCTCTGTTAGCTGGAATCATCACCCACTCATCCATGAAGAGGGAAATAGGGAGGGATCAGGAGCAGACTCTGGAGCCTGCCAGGTAAATTGCCAAGCTATGTATGGATCTCATGCTTTTTGTGATATTGGACAAATTGTTTAATTTCTCTGGCCTTGATTCTTTTAGCTATAAAATGGAGGCAATAATCATACTCACCTTTCGGGTTGTTGTTGGATGAAATGAGTACCTAGATGTCTAGTACTTAGAATAGTGCCCAGCTCATAGCAAGGGGGATGCTTTATTGAAGCTTACTGTGTGCTGGCTACGGGATCTTTGAGAGATATGCATAGGAGAGCAAAACATCACGGTCTCTTAGGGGCTGACATCTAGTCTGATTGGAGAGGCAGATGTTAAAAAAAGCAGTCATATGCATAGATGACAACAGAGCTGTGGACAACAAGCTTTAGGGAGCAATGAAAGCTTGGGTCAGGGAAGGTGTTCTAGAGAAAGGACCAACCTACATAAAGGCTTGAAGTGGGAAGGAGCATGGAATGGGTGAAAGGGCCTATGGAGGGAGCACTGAGAAGGAGGGAGGGAGGTTCAAGTTCAAGCTGGAGGGCTGGCCGGGCTCCACTTGATAGGGCTGGGCTGGTCCATGCAGGGATTAGTGGGTATTTGCCCTGGGCAACAGGACGTGGATATGAACTGAGGACCTACAAGTTCATGATGTACATTTATGAAAAGATCAGTGTGTATGTGAAGAGAAAACTGGCATCAACAGGAAATTGGCATCAAAAACCAAGAGGCTTATTTGGGTGAAAGAGGATGGGGCTTGAAAAGGGACTGGCATTGAGAGAGCTGAGTGTGTTTAGCAGAGAGAGGGAGAGTGGGCAGAGTCCAACAATAGATGGAGGTCTAGACTAAAGTGTATTTGTGAGTTTCTTTTTTCTTTTTTCAAGTTTTTATTTAAATTCCAGTTAGTTAGCATACAGGGTAATATCCATTTCAGGTCGAATTTAGTGATTCTTCACTTCTATATAATACCCAGGGATCACATGAGTGATCCTTTATACCCATTGCCTGTTTAATCCATCCCATCCCCCCATCTTCCCCTCCAGCAACCCTGTTTGTTTTCTATAGTTAAGAGTCTGTTTTCTGGTTTGCCACTCTCCCCCCACCCCCCTCAACTCCATGTTCATCTGTTTCTTAAATTCCATATATGAGTGAGCCATCCAGGTATAGCCAGAGTTTGGGTATAGATGAGCTAGTTTAGGAAAAGAGCAAGGCATGAAGAAGAGCGGGGTCAAGGACTGAATCTCAGGAACTCCATTTTTTAAAGGCAGAAAGGAGGAGGAGGAGCTATGGAGATTGAGGGGGAGGGGCCAGAAAAGAAGGAGGACCACCTGGGCGGTGTGGTACCCTAACGGCCAAGGGAAGGATCTCTTAATTCTGCAGAGTAAGACATCTTGAGTGGACCAGCTTGATGGGGGCAGTTGGGTGTTTTATATTGGTGTAAGAAAGTGGTGTTGTTAGGAAGGTAGGGTGTGAGTGGAACTGGTCTAGAAGCAGCAGACCAGTCTGCAAATGAGACTTAGATCACTACCCACCTGGGCTGGGTGGTGAGAACTCAGACCACCAGGGCAGGGAGATACTGTGGAATTTTTACCTGATTTTATTTTTCAGCTGGTCCTTGATGGTCCATATTTCACACTCCAGCAATGTTGCAAGGACACAAGCTGCTGCCCAAAAGAGCCTAGAATGGCCAGGTGAAGATACCACAAAGTCAGCAAGGATGAGACATCATCCTCCGGACCCTAGTGTATGTACTAACATCACACTCTATATGGTGCTGTGTACTCAGTAGGGCAGAACACATGAGTCCAGGAATTGAGAGAGAGGAAGCAAGAGTAGTGTCATTTTCTGTCACTCTCAATGACCCACTTGAGGAATTTAGCTCTCTGTCCCTACCACGCTGGGCTTGGAGACCCTATGAACCCAAAGGCAGAGTTCAGACAGACTCACATGACAGCCCAGAGTTCAGACAGACTCACATGATGGAGTGGTTGATTGGGTGATGTCAATGTCAGGCAAGATGGCAGGGACATGGGGTAGGGTGGGGCTAGATTGCCTAGCATGTTAGACTTAGGTATGCTTGGAAACTTAACAGGTCCCTATGTGAAGAGGGATTATAGGTTGAGGAAGAGAATCCAGACTCGCAGCAGGAGGCCCTCCAGAGTAAAGTCAGAAGGAAGATGCCGCTGGACCATCACGAGTTGCCCTGACTGTGATGGGCCAAGCCTTCTCTCTTCTGCCAGGAGACATGGGAGATTTCCCAGCAGGTGGCAGCGACTCTGGAACAGTTCCTGTTTTCCCTCGGATCTCCTCGTTGTCTTTCCCTGGCTCTGTTCTGCGTTGCAGAGAACTGATTCCCATGGGCTGTTTCTGGGACTCTTAGGAGAACTGGTTTCTGCCTGGGGTCAGCCAATAGGAGACACTGGTGGGAAGTGAAAGGGTGGGAGGAAGAGGAATCAGGCCGTGTCTCATTTTTCCTGCCCATGTAAGGTGGCATCTCCAGTAGTGTATTTATCAATCAAGTTTTTAAACTTCTCTTCTGTGGCTCTAGTTTCACCACCATGCGTAATGTCACTGATGGCCTTTGTCAGGTAGAAATTCTCGTCGGGGGTTGCCTGGGTGGCTCAGTGGGTTGAGGCCTCTGCCCTCGGCTCAGGTCATGATCTCAGGGTCCTAGTATCAAGCCCCATGTCGGGCTTTCTGCTCAGTCAGGAGCCTGCTTCCCTTGCTCTCTCTGCCTGCCTCCCTGCCTACTTGTGATCTCTCTGTCAAATAAATAAATAAAATCTTAAAAAAAAAAAAAGAAATTCTCTTCAGTGCCTGTTTCACTTAGAGTCTAAACCATGAAAGAATGTCACCGTTGGCCAAGTTCTTGTTGTGCACCTATTGAAACGATTGTGTCATTTTCCTCTTTTATTCTTAAATGTGGTGAATTATACTGTCTGATTTTTAAAAATTTAAAACCAACTCTGCATGGCTGGGATAAACTCCGCTTTGTCGTGATGCATTATTTTCCTTTTTATACATTGCTGTGATTGATTTGCTAATGTTTTGTTAAGGATTTTTATGTCTATGTTCAGGAAGGATATTGGTCTGTAATTTTCTCGTGTAGTCTTTGCCAGGGTTTTATCAGAGTCTTTCTGGTCCTGTAAAATGAAAGGGGAGGCTGTGCCAGTTATCTGTGTGTTGCCTCTCAACTCCAAAACCGTTCTTTGACAGATGGCCATCCTGTAATTATTTCCCCTTCAATGGCGAGCCCCACATTCAGCCTTGTCAGTAGAGGGTGCTGGAGGGACACAGGCATCAAAGGATTTCCTTTTTCTGAAGGAGTTTTCTCTAGGGCTTAGCTAGATGAGTGTGCTGACTCTGTCAGCTCCCTATTCCTTTAGCATTTGGGAGCAGGTAGCTTTCCTGAGTCCCTTCTCCGGCGCCTCGGCAGCGCAGTGAGGCTGGTGGGGTACCTCTCCACCAACGGTCACCCCAGCAACTTGGCAAGTTCCAAGGCACAGCACCTCACTGTGGATGACTTCCCTCTGCATCCCAGATGTCACACTAACATGGCACCCTGGGCACCTTAGCAACCTCTCAACTGTCCAGTGAGTCCCGTCATGTACTCTTCAGTAAGGTCTGGATCTCAACCCAAGGAGGACGGAGTGTTTATGATCACTCCAGCTCAGCCCCTAGTGGCTACTCTTTATGTTTGTTATTCCTATATCCTTTAGGGCTCTCGTTGATTCTTACTAGACAATTCCCTTTTCTCCCCCCAATCTCTTGTTAATACTTTAATGTTTTTTTAAAACAGTTTGAGAGTTTCTTCTTCTTCTTTTTTTTTTTTTAAGATTTTATTTATTTCTTTGACAGACAGAGAGGCAGGTAGAGAGAGAGGAGGAAGCAGGCTTTCTGCCCAGCAGAGACCCCAATGTGGGGCTCAATCCCAGGACGCTGAGATCATGACCTGAGCCAAAGGCAGAGGTTTAACCCACTGAGCCACCCAGGCGCACCTTGTTAATATTTCTTTATACTAAACTTCAAATTACTGTTTGAATTACTATGTAGTTTCTGTCTCCTGATTGGACCCTGAATGATACAGAAATGCTTCCCTCCTCTTCTATTTTCTGAAGGAGGGTTTAGGATTGGTATCTCATCTTTAATAGTTGTTCACAATATTTCCTTAATAGTCCTTTAAAGTCTGTAGGATCTCTAGTGATACCACCCATTTCATTCTTGATACTGGTATTTTGTGTTCTCTCTTTCTTCTGGGTCAAGTCTAGCTAGGGGTTTATCAATTTTATTAATCTTTTTGAAGAACAGACTTTTGTCTCTCTTCATCTTCTTTGTTTCTTTTTATTTCACTGACTTTTGCTTTTAGTTATTATTTGTTTTCTACACAGGGTTGAGTTTGTTGCATTTACTTACTCTGGCTTCTTAAGGTGAAAACCTAGATAAAAGATTATTTTATAATATAGGCATTTAAAGTGGTACATTTCCCTCCAAACACTGCTTGATCTGCACAAGACAAATTTTCATATGTTGTGTTTTCATTATTAGTTGAAAATATTTTGTCTCTCTTGCAGTTTTTCCCCTTTGACTCATGAGTTATATGGAAGTATGCTATTTAATTTCTAACTATATCCTCCCCTTCTAATATCTTATTGTTTACTGATTTCTAATTTAATTCCTTAATGACTAGGGAAATAGTCCACAACTTTTCAGCCTTTTGAAACCTATTAAAAGTTATTTTATGGTCTAAAATATGGTCTTTCTTGAATGTTCCATATACACTTGGAATTAATTTATATTTCGTGGTTGTTAGATGTAACATTCTGTATGTCAGTTTAGTCAAATTGTGTAATACTGTTATTCAGATTTTCTATATTCTTCCTTTCTTTTTTTGGCTTTGTTCTGGTTATTTCGTCAATCAATTAATGAGAGATGGTATTAAAAGCTCCAGCCATGACTGTGGATTTGTCTATTTCTTTCTTTTGTTCTGTCAGTTTGGCTTCATAAGTGAAATGCTGTTATTAAGTTTATACATTTTAGGAATTGCTATATCTTGTTAACTAATTGTCTTTTTAAAAATCTTATGAAATAGACTTCTGTATCTTTTGTAATAAGCTCTGTCTTGAAATCTACATGGTCTGACACTAATATAGTCACACCAGATGTTCTATGTTCACAGTTTGCATGGTATATATATTTCCATCTATTTAATTTTCACATATTTGTGTTTATATTTAAATGATCTTTCTTATGGACAGTATATATAGTTGGGCTTCCAACATGTCTTCTGACATCTCTGCCTTTTAAGTGTGTAATATGTTTACTTCTAGTGTAATTAATGATGTGGTTGAGTGTAAGTTTAACATCTTGCCACCTGTTTTTCATTTGTTCCTTCAAGTTTTTGTCATTCCATTTCTCTTTTTCTGCCTTCTTTTGGGTCAAATACTTTTAGTACTCCATCAAGTTTCCTATATTTGCTTCTTAGTTCTATAACTTTTTATTATTTTTATTCTTTCTTTCAAACAATATGAAGCCATTTAACCCATACCCTCCATCCTATGTGCTATTTGTGATATATTTTACTTCTACATGTGTTATAAATCTACCTGGCATTATTATCATTTTTGCTTTTCTTGCATTATTATTACTGCTTTAAGCAGTCTATTCTCTTTTAAGGAAATCACAAGAATAAAAATTAACATAACTTTTTATATTTACCTATTTATTTATAACTTTAGGAGCTCTTTATTTCTTCCTGTAGATCTGAGTTATCAATAAGTGTCATTTTCCTTTAGTTCAAAGAGACTCCATTAGCATTTCTTATAGCCCAGATTCACTAGAGACAAATTATCTCACATTTCATTTATCTAATATCTTTATTTCAGATTCAACTTGCAGGATGTTTTTGGTGGATATAGAAATGCCTTCACATTGGGGTTTAGGGAATTAACACATGAATTTGTGGGGGTGGGGTACATTAAAGTTCAGTTCACAGCAACAATCTTTTTTTTTTTTTTTAAAGATTTTACTTATTTATTTGACAGAGATCACAAGTAGGCCAAGAGGCAGGCAGAGAGAGAGAGGGAAGCAGTCTCCCTGTGGAGCAGAGAGCCCAATGCGGGGCTCGATCCCAGGACTCTGGGATCATGACCTGAGCTGAAGGCAGAGGCTTTAACCCACTGAGCTGCCCAGCCGCTTGAAAGTTACATGTGCATTTAGCGAACTGGCATGTTAGTGTACTCAGTGGGTGACACTTCCAGGTTGATTGACTGCATACCCAGCACTTTAAATTATCTTTTCTCTTGTAGAATCTTCCCAAATCTGCAGGGTAAACTGACATCCTAAAAGCTTAATCCAGTCTTGTTTTGTTTGGCCAGAAAATTCTTGGAAAAAGGAAGGGAATGAAGAGAAAAAAGAGGAAAAGAAAAAAGAGAAAAGGGAGTGAAGAGAAAGAAGAGAAAAAAAGAACATTTAAAAAAATAGGAGAACTCTCTTTAAAAATCTAAATTTTGAGCTTCTTTTGAAAAATTAATGGCCACAGCTGGAGCCCTTTACAGACTTGCTCTCCATGGCTGTGACAGATCGACTTTCCCTCATTTATCTTTCCTTGGCTGCTGCTGATGTGGCACTGTATCCCCACACAGAGGGAATATTTGGCCACTCTTGGTAAAAGTCATCACCTGTGATTATGTTATAATGACAATCTTTTTCATGTCCCAAGATATTAAATAGTAAAAAAGGAAAAGAAGAGAAAATTATAGACCATACTATCAACAAGAAAAATAGTTAATTTCAAGAAGAAAAGACAATCAACTGATGACAACACCAAGATGAATCAGCTGTTGGAATTATCTGATGAAGATTTCTAAAGCAACCATTAGAAAAATGATTTGACAAGCAGTTGTAAATTGTCTTGAAACAAGCTGGAAAAATCTCAGCAAAGGAGTAGAAGAAACAACTAGAAATTATAGAACTGAAAAATAGTAACAGAAAACAAAAACTCAGTGGGTAAGTTTAATAGTATAAGAAAGAGGATAGGATCAGTAAATTGGGAATAGTTCAACAGATTTTACCCAAACTGAACAACAGAGACATAACAGAATTCAACAAAAGAGAGAGGGGGCATCTGGGTGGCTCAGTAGTTAAGCATCTCACTGAGTTTCAGCTCAGATCATGATCTTAGAGTCTTGAAATTGAGCCCCATGTTGGGCTCTGCGCTCAATGTGGAGTCTTTTGAGATTCTCTCTCTCCCTCTCCTTCTGCCCCTCCCCCTGCTCATGCTCTCTCTTTAAGACAAATAAAGCTTTAAAAAGAGAGAGAGAGAGAGACATGGAGAAAGAAAGTGTTCTTTCTTAGCAGTCTCAGGAATCTGTGGGACAAAAACCAGAGCTCCAACATTCATATCATTCAGGTCACAGATAAGAAGAGAAGGAGAGTGAGGCTAAAAGAGTGTTCAAAGAAATAATGGCAGAAAGTCCCCCCAATTTGATAAAAGATATAAACCCACAGATTAAAGAAGTTGGGCTAACTCCAAATAGGATAAACTCAAACAAATATGTACCAAGGCACATCGTAACTAAACTTCTGAAAACTAAAACAAAGACAAAGTCTTGAAAACAGCCAGGGAGAAATAACACATTAACTTATATGAAAACAGAATTTTAATGAAGGCACGTTTCTTATTTGAAACATGGAGGCCAGAAAAAGTGGCACACATTTTTCAAGTGCTGAAGAAAAAACTCAAATATAATTCTTTTGTCCAGTGGAATTATCTTCAAGGAATAAGACAAAGGAAAACTAAAACAATTCATCACTTGCAGACTATTCTTAAAGAATGGATAAAAGAAATTCTTCAGCTAGAAAGGAAATGATAAAAGAAGTTCTTTGAAGCATTAGGAAATAAAAACAATAGATTACCTTCCAAGTTTTATAAATCATATAGAAGGATTGAAACAAAAATTATAAGCACATCTGAAGAATTATAAGCACATTCAAGGCAAAGATATTTAAAAGTGGGGAAGGTGGGACATCTGGGAGGCTCAGGTGTTAAGCGTCTGTCTTTGGCTCAGGTCATAATCTCAGGGTCCTGGGACTGAGCACATCATTGGGTCCCTGCTCAGCAAGGAGCCTGCTTCTCTCTCTCCCTCTGCTCCTCCCCGTGCTCATGATCCCTCTCTCTCTGTCTCTCTATGTCAAATAAATAAATAAAATCTTTAAAAAATAAATAAAAATGGGGAAGATAAAGACATCTAAATGGAAGTAAGGTTTCTACCCTTCACTTGAAGTGGGAAAATGTTGATAGCAGTAGATTAGGGTGAGTCATACGTATATTTTATAGGTCCAGACCAACTGCTAAGTAAACTATACAAAGTGATATACTTAAAAACACTATAGATAAATTAAGTTGGGATCCTAAAAAATGTACAAGGAAAGAGAGCCACAGCTTCCTTTGAAAAGTTGTGACTTCCTGCCTAAGTCACCAAAGGCAACTGTTTGGTATTACATCTTACAGTTTTATTACCTAGAACAGAGGTTGAGGTTCAAAAATAAACAATTTTTTTAAAAATAAAAAAACAAGCAGAAAAACATTTCTATTTTACTTTATTTATTTATTTGACTGAGAGAGAGAGATCACAAGTAGGCAGAGAGGCAGGCAGAGAGAGAGGAGGAAGCAGGCTCCCTGCTGAGCAGAAAGCCTGATGTGGGACTCGATCCCAGAACCCTGGGATCATGACCTGAGCCGAAGGCAGAGGTTTTAACCCACTAAGCCACCCAGGCACCCCCAGAAAAATATTTTTAATGATAAAGTAAGACCTAATATATCAATAACTACCTTAAGTATAAAAGGCCTAAATATACTATTACCACTTACATTTACTGCTTTTTGAGTGTAGATGGTCTAGATATACTAGTGGACAGAAGTTGAGATAGTGGACAAGAAAGATAAGACCCAGCTATGTGCAGTTTACAAAGACCTCACTATTCAACAACCTAGGTAGGTCAAAAGTAAAGTGATGGAAAGAGATATGCTATGCAAACATTAATTTTTAAAAAGGAGAAGTGGCACTGTTAATATCTGACAAAGAAGACGTTAGAATGAAAATTACTCAAGATAAAAATGGACATTACTTAATAATAAAAGCACTGATCTATCAATAAGACAGAATGGTGTACTCACCAAATAACAGAGGCTCAAAAAACACCAAAAAAGAACTGATAAAGCTTAAAGGAGAAATGGACAAATCCATGCTCAGAGTTGGATTTCCAAACCCCACTCTGAGCAACAGATAAAACTACTACACAGAAACTCAGCAAGGATCTAAGTAGACCCATAAGAAAATCTTCAAACACTTGGAAATTAACAACACACTTCTAAATAATCCATGGACTAAAAAGGAAGTAGCAAAGGAAGTAAAAACACACAGAACTGAATGAAAATGAAAATATTACATATTGGGGTGCCTGGGTGACTCAGTTGTTAGGTGTCTGCCTTTGGCTTGGGTTGTGATCCCAGGGTCCTGGGATTGAGTCCCGCATCAGGCTCCCTGCTTGGCAGAAAGCCTGCTTCTCCCTCTGCTTGTGTTCCCTCTCTTGCTGTGTTTCTCTCTCTGTCAAATAAGTAAATAAATAAAATCTTTTAAAAAAAGAAAATATTACATATGAAAATATGCGGGATGCAGCTAAAGCAATCCTAAGAGGTAAATTTATAAGATTAAATGGTTATATTGGAAAAGAGTAAAAGTTCTCAAACCAACAACCTACATTCCTACCTCAATAAACTATAAAACAAAATAAAAATGAGCCCAAAGCAAGAAGAAGAGAGGAAATAATAAATAACAGAGTAGAAAGCAATAAAATTGAAAAAAGGAAAATGGTTAAGAAAATCAATAAAAAATTTAAAAATCAATTAAAAGTTTGGATCTACATCTAGCAGTACTGATAAAGGTAAGAGGAGAGAAGAGTATTATAACCAATGTGAGGAATAAAAAAAAGATATGTCTATACATGATACAAACATTAAAAGTTAATAAAGCAATATCACAAACAATGTCATGCTCATGTATTCTACTATTTAGAAGATACAGTTCAATCCTTAAAAACAAAAAGCTACCAGAACTCAGCCAAGAGAAATACATAATCTGAATCTTCTACAATAACTTAAAAATAAAAAAATAAAATAAAAATTAAAAATAATAATTTAAAAATAATTTAAAAAGTTGAAGTTATAAATAAGAACCTTCTGAAAATGAAATCTCCAGGTTGAATGATTTCACTGGAGAATTCTATCAAACATTTTTTAAAAAGATTTTATTTATTTATTTGACAGAGATCACAAGTAGGTAGAGAGACAGGTAGAGAGAGAGGAGGAAGCAGGCTCCCTGCTGAGAGGAGGACTCTATCCCAGGACCCTGGGATCATGACCTGAGCCGAAGGCAGAGGCCTTAACCCACTGAGCCACCCAGGCGCCCCTCTATCAAACATTTTGAGAAATAACACCAACTTAACACAATTTTTTCTTGAGAATACAAAAAGGACCATTTCCCAACTCAATTTAGAGGTTGGCATTACTCTGATAACAAAGCCAGGAAAGATTATAAAACTAAAACAAAACTATAGACCTGTATCTCTCATGACCTAGTGTCAAACAACCTAAAATAATTTGGCAAATTAATTCCAACAATGTGTAAGAAAATTATACACCATGACCAAGTACACAAGAGTGGTTTAGCATTTGAAAATCAATCAATATAATCCTCCATATCAACAGACCGAAGAATAAAAATCATATGATAACATCAATCAAGGCAGAAAAATCACTGTACAAAATCCAACAGGCCAGCATGACAAGAACTCCCAGCAAACTAAGATGGAAGAGAACTTCATTAAGTTGAAAGAGAGCATCTATGAAAAACCTATAGCTAATGGTGAAAAATTAAATGATGAAAGACATAATGGTGATAAACTAAATGCCTTCCCATGTTTTCACCACTCTATGTAGTATTGAAAGTTCTAGCCAGTGCAATAAGGCAAGTGGAGAAAAGGCATGCAGATTGGAGAGGAAGAATAAAACTGTCCTTATTTGCAGATGACATGACTGTTTACATAGAAAAAGCCTAAGAAATATGCAAAAACTTGCTAAAACTAATATGTGAACTCAGCAAGTTGCAGGATCTGAGATAAACATACAAAGTCAATTGTATTTCTATATATTGGCAATGAACACGTGGGTGCTGAAATTAAAAATACGATACCATTTACAATGACACACACCAGACAAATCAAATACTTAGGTAAAAATCTAACAGAATATGTACAGGACTTGTATTTGAAAACTACAAAATGCTGATGAAAGAAAACAAAGAAGATCTAAATAAATGTAGAGACATATACTGTGTTTATGGATCAGAAAATTCAACATAGTAATGTCAGTGGTTCCCAAATTGATTGACAGGCTTAACACAGCTCCCACCAAAACTCCAGCAGGGGGTACCTGGCTGGGTTGGTAGGTAGAGTGTGCAAATTTTGATCTTGGGACTGGAACTTTGAGCCCCATGTTGGGTATGGGGATTACTTTAAAAAATATTTAAATAAGGAACAAGATTTTTTGCAGATACAGACAAGATTATTCTAAAATTATATGCAAAGGCAAAGGAACTGTAATAGCTAAAACAATTTTGAAAAGGGAAACTGATACTAAGTCTACTTGATTTCCGGATATATTATATAGCTACAGTAACCAAAACTGTGCAGTACCAGTGGATGGAAAGATGCACAGATCAGAGACACATGGAACAGAATAGAGAACCCAGTAAACCTGTATGAATATGTCTAGCTGATTTTTTTTAAAGATTTTATTTATTTATTTGACAGACAGAGATCACAAGTAGGCAGAGAGGCAGGCAGAGAGAGAGGAGGAAGCAGGCTCCCTGCTGAGCAGAGAGCCTGATGTGGGGCTTGACCCCAGGACCCTGGGATCATGACCTGAGCCGAAGGCAGAGGCTTTAACCCACTGAGCCACCCAGGCGCCCCTGTCAAGCTGATTTTTGATAAAGGTGTAAAAACAATTCAATAGAGGAAGGATAGCCATTTCAACAAATGGTGCTGGTACAAGTAGACATCCACAGGCAAACAAAACCAAGCAAACAAACAAAAACTCTCCACCTAAATCTCATGTCTTATACAGAAATTAATTCAAGATGAATTTTGGACTTCCATGTAAACACCGAATTATAAAATTTACAGAAAAAAAAAATCCCCAGTCTCTGGGTTCAGGATCCAGACAGAAGCTTTTAGATCTGACCCTAAAGCAAGACTCCTAAGAGGAAAAAGATGGGTAAATTGGACTTTATCAAAATGTAAAACTTTCGCTCTATGAAAGATTCTCTTAAAAAGATGAAAAGACAAACTATAGAGTGAGGAAATATTTGCAAAACCTAGCCAACAAAAGACTAGAATCTGGAATATAAACTGTACTCAAAACTAGACAGAAAAAAAAAAAAAGCAAACAATCCAATTAGAAAGTGGACAAAAGGGGGAGTGCCTGGGTGGCTCAGTCGGTTAAGCTCAGGTCATGATCCCAGGGTCCTGGAATTGAGTCTGACATCAGGTTCCCTGCTCGACGGGGAGTGTGTCTCTCCCTCTCCCTTTGCCCCTCACCCCCAACCACGTGCTCTCTCTCTGTCTCTCAAATGAATAAATAAAATCTTAAAAAAAAAAAGAAAATAGATAAAAGACATGAACAGATATTTCACTGAAGAGTGTATATACAGATGGCACATATGATATGAAAAGATGTTCAACATTATTGACCATCAGGAAACGCAAATTTAAACCACAATGAAATATACCTACACCCCTGTCAGAATGAGTAAAAAATGGCAACAATGCTAAATTTCTGCCAGCAGGTAGAGATAACTTGTCTCTCATACATTGCTGGTGGGAATCTAAAATGGGATAGTCACTTAGGAAAACCATTTGTCAGTTTCCTATAAAACTAACATGCAACCACAATGCAATCCAGCCACTGCTCTCCTGGCATTCATCCCAGAGAAATGAAGACTTATGTTTACTCAAAAATCTGTACGTGAATCCTTATAGTGGTATATGGGAAAACTCCTCTGTTTTCTCTCTCCCCACAGAACACTGTCCTCCACATTTGATACTTCTGGTCACCAAATGTGTGTGTGGGTTTTCCCACACCAAGCAATTCCGTGACTCCCGCTCACCCAATGCGGGACTCGATCCCAGGACCCTGGGGTCATGACCTGAGCCAAAAGCAGCTGCTTAACCGACTGAGAAACCCAGGCACCTTGTCTTTTGGATTTTTTAGGAAGCTTCATTACGTGAGCACTATTGATCAAAGCATTGGCCATTGGTGACTGGTTCAACCTCCAGCCCATCCCCCTTCCCTGGATAGGGAGGGGTTGGGGCTAATGTACCAATCCTCTGGAGCAGAAAAAGCCAATTCCAAAAGACTATGTACTGTACAACTCGATTTATATAAGATTTTTGACATGATGAAATTGTGGCCATGGCAAACAGACAAGTGATTGCTAGGATGAAGGTGGAGGTATGATTCTAAAAGTGCAACATGAGAAATCCTTGAGGTGACATGTTTTGTATCTTGACTGTGTCCATGTCAGTATCCTGATGTGATATTTATTTGTACCAGATTTCTGCAAAATGTTGCCATTAGAGAAAACTGGATAAAGTATATAAGAGATATCTTTGCATTATTTCTTACTACAGAATAATGATCTACGATTACTTTAAATATAAGGTTTAATTTAGAAAATACAATATCTGCTTGAATTTACTGGGGATCTAGCAGGAGAGTTATGGTGGATTATAAAATCATTACAAAGTCCTACCATGCACACCTTTTTACTTGGTGACAAGAGTAAATCCATTATTACAAATGTCTCCTGGTGGGTTCTACGTGTCTCACTGAATTCTGACAGATACACCTAGCAACCACCAAATAAATCAATGACTTATTTTAAGAAAATAACTAATGAATTTATGGATGGAACTTCTTTTTAAAAAAATTTTAAGAAGATTTTATTTATTTATTTGACAGAGAGAAAGTTCACAAGTAGGCAGAGCAGCAGGCAGAGAGAGAGGGGGAGGCAGGTCCCCTACTGAGCAGAGAGCCCAATGCAGGGCTCGATCCCAGGACCCTGAGATCATGACCAGAGCCGAAGGCAGAGGCTCAACCCACTGAGCCACCCAGGTGCCCCTTGATGGAACTTCTGATTTCAGTTTCAACATGTAAAGGGCCTGGAAGTCACAATCCGTACTTAAAATGAGGGGGGGAGGAGATGAACAAACTGAAAACCTTTAGTTCTTTGACCCATGGCAGCACCGAGGTCCCAGGGCAGACCACCACCCTGGTATCTGGGGAGATGGGTGAATGGAAAGAATCACAGTCAGAATCAGCTTCTCTGGAATTGAAGCTACTAGTGCCACAAACCGGTAGTTGTGTCGAAGTGGTCATTTTGAGCAATTGTTAAAGGCTAAGTACGGATTAGCTTGAGAGTAAGACACTCTAAGTGGCTGCGGGGGTTCGGGGGTGGTCCAGGATGAGGGGAGTCCGCATACTCTCATGGGTTTTACCTTCAGGAATCCCAGTGAACTGAGAAGATGTCCAAGGGAATTTTTCATAGATCCTTCCCTTGAGAGTCCAGAGGCTTCTCCAGACCAAAGGTCTGCATTCATGTCCCTACTACATATGTCTGTGCTTTAAAATCACTTGAAATAAGTCTCTGTGGTTAAGCCACAACCTTGATAGATAGTTAAGATCATATACTTCATTTTGTATTTTATTTTTAGCTACTACTTTTAAATGTACTGATTTATTTTGTTTTATAATGATGTCAGACATCTAGATGGCTCCAGACCCAATACCATCAAATAGGGTACTTTCAGTGACGTCTGATTTCCAATCCTGTCTCCTCCTTCCCCTTATTGGAAACCATTTTTATTAGTTTTGGTTTATCCTTTCATTGTTCAAAACATAAGCAAATTCATTTATATACTTGGCCATATGTATATTCTTCCTTTCTTAGATGGGAGACACCATCTGATGCCTTATTCTGTGTTCTGTACTTTGTTTTTTCTCACTTGGCAATCATCATGCCATAGCTGTTATCTGGACCTTGACTTTGAATGAGCTGGATCTGTGCTAAGTTGCAAACAGAAAGCAGCTATACCATTTCTCCCCTCTGTCCTTTCCAACTGGCTGTCCCATCTTATTCCTCATTTGCCCTGGGTGAAGTCTCTGGCCATTCTCGGGGCTTTCCCCAGTCACTGATGGGTAATGAACAGCATCAATTTCCAGGGGAATATAAAAACTCCAACTCTATTTAGGGCTTCTCCCTTCCTAGAGCTCACACCCCGGAGTCGTGGGACCCCCTGCAAGGGTGTGATACACTTCTCTCTTCATTTCCTCCTCCTGCCCACCTGCCCCAGGGTGGGAAGAATCAGAGAAGTTCCTGCTTGACCGCTAGAGCTGTCACTTGGTGCTGAGGCTTTCTGGGCATGGCTCTTTCCAAATGCTGCCGGTCTTACTCTAGGAACAGCTTTCTGGGTTCTTTCAGACCATCCCTGTCCACACTCTACTTTTCTTCCCTTGGCCAGTGCCCTTGGGACAGAGGCTTACTAATAGACTGAGATTTAATCCTAAGGTTATTATAGAGTCCTGGCTTGTCTGCATAGCTTATGTTCTACATTCTGACCCAAACAACCCTCGAAGTATCCTGTCCCACCAAGTGACTCTGGGAGATGGTATCGGTCTGGTAAGCCTTAGGGACAGTTCCCCCCGTCCCCTGCCTCTCCTAGCCCCCCTCCCCAACCAGCCATAGGCCCAGCACCATTGAAATCTCATTCCCAAACCTCAGCCAGGCCCTGAACATATGTTTCACCATGAAAGGAACAATAGGACCTCCCGGCTTAATTAAGACCCCACAAAAAGCATTCTGCTGGGCAGGCCTCATTCTCTGCTTTGGTTCCTTTTTCCGCTCACCCCGCCCCCCTACTTCTTTCTGCTGCTCCCTCTGTGGATGGGATGAAAGGCCTCCCAGACCCCCAGCTCTGGCTCTCTCTGGTTCCTCTTTTCTCATAGTCTGACCTCTCTCTACTCTTCCGAGCCCTGCAGGAGGAGAGGCTGCCTGGGTCCTGGTGCCAGACTGCCCAAAGCCCCAGGTCCAGCTGGGAAAGCAGGCGGTCAGCAAGGACCTGCTTGACTCCCAGTCCTCCTAGGGCTGCGTAGTCCGGACTGCGTGGGTAAACTGTGGGCTCACCTAGCCTAGGCTTGCTGTCCGACCTGCATTTTAGTGGGAGGTGGCTGCAATGACTCTAAGGGGGGAGCCCCAGCTTTAAAAGTTCTGTAGTTCACTCTCAGGCCCAAGTCCACGGGCTCTTGAAGACTTAGCAAAGGGCTCAACACCATACAAGCACACAAAGAACTTTTATGTTAACTAAATCTATGAATTTTTATGTATTTAGCAAAGCTCACGTGCTGTTTACTGTGTGCCTAAGAGCTATCTTCATGTTAGGTAGTATTATCATCCCTATTTCACATATAAGACCACCAAGGCACAGAGAGGTTAAGTAGATTGCACAGGTCACACAGCAAGTAGGTATTGGGCAATAATTTCTTTGCTTCTCTTTATATTTTTACCACCCAAATAGTCATCCCTAAACGATATCATTCAATTTTGCCTTCTTCTGCTCTTTATAGAAATGGGACTGTGCAGTAAGATTTCTGGCTTCTTTTGTTCATAGAGTATTTTTTTGTTCATTGAAGTAGAATTGATGCACAATGTTACATTAGTCTCAGGTGTACAACATAGTGATTCAACCAACGGTGTTCACCGAAATTATAGCTACCGCCTGTCACGATGAAATGCTATTGCAATACCAGCGACTGTGTTCTTTATGCTGTGCCCTTTCAATGTAGCATTTGTAAGATTCAGTTACATTGCAGGTGGTTAGAGTTCATAATCTTTACTATTGTATAGTATTCTACTCAATGACACTACTAGCAATAGTTTTTCTGTTTTAGTTTGATAGACACTTGATTCATTTCCCAGTTTTATTATGAAAATGCTGTGCACATGACCGGGTGCCTATGACCCTTCACTTTTGTGTCCTGGATCGTAAAGAATGTAAAGGTGCACCTTTCTTAGGGAATTCTAAATGGTTTTCCGAAGTGGCTGTACCAATCTGCAAATCCACCAACTGTGGGTGGGAACTGTCATTGTTGCCCATCGTCACTGCTGCATGGTGTTGTTAGACTTAATTACAGTCTATCTGATGGGTGTGTGGTCATTTCTCATGATGGTTTTAATTTACATTTCCCAGAGTGCCGATGACATTGATAACGTCTTCAAAAGTTTATTGGCCACTCAGATTTCTTCTTTTGTAATGTGCTCATTCAAATCCTTTGCCCATATTTTATTGATTGTCTTATTATTTATTTGTAAAGGCTTTTTATATATTCTGGATATTCTGGAAGTGAGTCCTTTGTTGGCTATATGTACTGCAGAAAACTTATCTTGCATACTTCTTAAAAAATAGTATCTTGAGGGGCACCTGGATGGCTCAGTCATTAAGTGTCTGCCTTCGTCTCAGGTCATGATCCCAGGGACCTGGGATTGAGCCCCACATTGGGCTCCCTGCTCGGCGGGAAACCTGCTTCTCCCTCTCCCACTTCCCCTGCTTGTGTTCCCTCTCTCACTGTGTCTCTCTCAAATAAATATATAAAATATTTTAAAAAATAAAAAATAGTATCTTGATCAATAGGAGTTCTTTTAATGTAAATCTAGTATAGTAAAAATTATCAATCATTTTCTTTATTGTTGTCACTTGTTATAACACATTAAGAAAATTTCCCCTTCTCTGAGGTCTAGAACCTGTGTATATGTATATATATTCACAGATTCTTTATCATTTTGCTTTTCATACTTAGGTCTATAATACACCTAGAATTTGTTTTTGGTACATGTGTAAGTATGTGAGGTAAGGGTCCAATTTCATTTTATTCTTCTATGGATACCCAGTTACCACAGCATGACTTAACTAAAAAGATTATCTTTTCCCTATTGTTCAGTAGTTCTGTGTTACCACAAATCCAGGTTTATGGATTTGTTCCTGGTTTCTATCTATCTATTAGTCACTTTATTATTCTTATACCTAGATCAAAATGTCTTCATTTCCATAACTTTAAAACTGTCTAGAATGCCTGCTTCTGGGAATATGGGGTAAACATGCTTTCCCCTATTCTCCTATTAAATACAACTGATGACCCTGGATATTATGTATAAAATCAACATAAGGAGTCTTTGAAAGATGGAGACGAGAAGGCAGACTGGCTGGGGACTTTGGGATCTGAGGAATGACACAGCACAGGGGTAAATTCCCTGCATTTTCCTTTTGTCTTATATATCCCAGATAAGGGATAAGAGGCTGGAGACCTGGAAACAGCTGAAGGTACAGACTGTAAGAGACTTGAAGGAGACTGCTCTTTCTAGAAAAGTACTAGGAAAGGTAATTAGCAACACAGAAAACTTTTAGACAAAAACTGTACTGTTCTAGACAAATACCTCAGAAAAAAACTGTGGCTCCATCCCCACCTGCAAGAGCCAATGGTGAGCTTAGACATCTATCCCCATGATGCTATAAAAAAGGAGGAGGCCAAGTAGGGAGTCACTTTCATCCTCATTAGCTGGTAATGAGTCCCCCCCACCTCCAACCCCTGGTATCTGTGGATACAGTTTGGGGAATAGAAACTCCCATCCTCACCCAGCAGTGATATAGAATGTTGCTCCTCCATCCTCAGGCCCCTACTTGGGTGCCAGTGGAGGGTGAGTGGGAAACATGGAGTTCTACTTCCCTCTTGTCATTAATGAGGCAATGTCCCTCCTTCTCCTGCTGGAGTAGTGTCAGAGAAAGCCAGCTAAAACAGAAGGTTTGAATGAGAGGCAGAGTCTCATACCATAATGCAAAAATGTCCAGATTTCATTTGAAAATCACTTAAAACCAAGAACCAGGAAGATAGTAAATGAAAAAAATCTACATTGTAGATGGACAGCAGAATGGAATCAGTAAACTGGAAGGTAGAACAATAGAAATTATCCAATCTGAACAGAAACTACTGGGGGAAAAAAAGAGAGTGGGGGGAAAAAAGAGAGGGAAAGAGAAAGAACAGAGCCTCAGGGACCTGTAGGGATTATAATAAAATATCTAATATATATATCATTGAAGTCACAGAAGGAGAAAAGAAAGGAAGTAGGGCTGCAAAAGTACTTGAAGAAATAATGGCTGAAAACTTCCCAAACTTGACCAGAGATGTAAATCTAAAGATTCAAGAAGCAGAATGAATTCCCAAGAGGATAAATCCAAAGAAGTCCATCCAACACACATCATAATTAAACTTCTGGAAACTAAAGACAAAGGAAAAAAACCCTGAAAGCAGACAGAAGTAAAACAATACCTCTCTCACAGGGCATAATGATTCTAACAACAGCAAAAAACCATGAGGCCAGGAGGAAATGGCACAATATTGTTTTGTGTTGAAAGAAAGCCCTGTCAACCCAGAATCCTATATCCTTCAGGAAGCAAGAGGATATGAAGATATCCTAGGGAAAAAAAATTAAAATAAATTGTCACCAGGAAACCTACTCTATAGCAACTTCGTGGCTATACAAAGTTCTCCAAACAGAAAGGAAAAAATAAAAGAACCTTGAAAAATCAAACCTTGAACCTTGGAAGAACCTTGAAACCTTCCTTCTAAGAAGGAAGAAATAACATGGTAAGCAAAAATATGGGTAAATAAAATGGGCTTTCCTTTTTTCCTTGACTTTTCTAAATTATCTTTGACAGTTGAAACTAAAATAATAACATTGCTTGATGTGGTTCCAAATATATGTAGAGAAAATATTTAAGACAATTATACTATAATTGGGAGGTTAAATTGGGACATAAAGGGAAGTAGATTCTTATACTTCACTCAAACTAGTAAAATGATGCCACCAGTCAGTTATGATAAGTTATGTACATGTAATGTAATACTTATAGAAACCACTAAATAAGTTATATAAAGAGATATAACAAAATACTATAAATAAGTAAAAATGGAATTCTTAAGAATGTTCAAGTAACCCATAGGAGGGCAGAAAACCAAAAACAGAGCAATGAAAAACAGAAAATAAAATAAAATTGGTAGGCATAAGCCCTAACATACCAATAATTACATTAAATGTAAGTGATCTAAATACATCACATAATAAAAGACCAGCAGAGTAGTTTTAAAAATATGTCATCTATAAGAAACTCACTTCAAATATAATAATAATATGGGCCAGCTGAAAGTAAAATTATGGGAAAAAGACATTAAGTAAACATTAATAAAAAGAACAGGATAAAGTAGACTTCAGAGTAAGGAATATTATCAGAATGACATTATAGATGACAAAACAGCCAATCTATCGAAAAGATACAAAAACCTAAAAATGTACACACCAAATAACAGAGCTTCAAATTTGTGAAATAAAACCTGGTAGGACTGAAAGGAGAAAGTAGACAAATCCACAATTATAGTTAGAAACTTCAATACCTCTTTCCCAATAACTGACTAGATAGGAAATCAACAATAATATAGAAGGACTCAACACCACCAGCAGCCAACCGTACATAATTGAGATTTATAGAACATTCCATCTGGAAGCTGCAGAACACACGTTCTTTTCAGTCACCTATGGAATATCTACCAAGATAGCTTCCCTGGCAGAAAAGCTGGGGATTAGTGACATCATTTTCCTGGAGGGCAAGCCTTTGTGAGCCTCCTTCACCCCCCTGCCTGGGGCATCTGGCAGCTTCAGACTGGTCCATAAAGGTTGCAGGCTGCCCCCTTCCTGCCAGACTAGAATGGCTGAGAGGGATCTCAGCAGGGAGAGGGTAATTCCTTGACCCTAGCTCTCAAACATCCCTCTCACCCCCTGGACCCTCCTCCTTCCATGATAGTTCTGGCCTTCCCAAACCACCTTTGAGCTTTTGATTCCTCTTGGATTGAGGCAGACCCAGTTCTCTCCAGGCACCCCAAATCTCCACCTGGCCCTCCCCTTTCTCATGCTGCCAACCTCTAACTTCACTAGTGAAAAAAAAAAAAAGTTTGTTTTTGACTATAAATCAAACCTCAACAAATCTTTAAGAACTGAACTCATACAGAGAGTGTTTTCTGATCCCAGTAGAATCAAACAAAACCAGTAATAGAAAGGTAACAGGAAAAGTTCCAAACACCTGAAGATTCACTCTTCTAGATAACCTATGCATCAAAGGGGGAATAACAAAGGAATTTAAAAATTCATTGAACTAAATGAAATGAAAATGAAAATACAACATCTCAAAATTTGTAGGGCAGAGCTAAAGCTGAGAGGGAAATATAAACCAGTAAATGTTTACATTAGAAAACAGGAAAAGTCTCAGACAAATCATCTAAGCTCTTACCTTAAGAACTTAGAAAAAGAAGAACAAAATAAATCCAAAGCAAACAGAAGGAAGGCAATAACAACACACAGGAGTCAGTGAAATTGAAAACAAAAGATCAATAGAACAGTCAATGAAATAAAAGCAGATTCTTTGAAAAGAACACTAAAATTGACAAATCTTCAGCAAGAGTGAATGGGAAAAGAAAGAAGGCACAAATAGCAGTATCAGGAATGAAGCATGGGCTATCATAGCAGATCCAGCAGACACTACAAAGATAATAAGGGAATATTACAAACAACTCTACAAATATATATTTGACAATATAGACAAAATGGACCAATTCCTCGAAAACACATTAATATGATTCACTCAATAGGAAACAGATAATTTGGACAACTGTATAGCCATTAAAGAAATTGAATTCATAATTTTAAAACTCCCCCAAGTAAATCTCCATGTCTAGATGGATTCACTGGTGAATTCTACCAAACATTTATTTTTTTTAAGATTGTTTGATTGATTAATTGATTTGGTGGGGGAGGGGCAGAGGGGCAGAGGGAGAGGGAGAGAGAATCCTAAGCAGATTCCATGACGTGGGGCTCTATCTCACGACCATGGGGTCACAATCCCGAGATCACAACTTGAGCATATACCAAGAGTCGGATGCTCAACTACCTCCACCACCCAGGCACCCCTCTACCAAACATTTAAAGAATTAATGCTAATTCTGTATAAACTTTTCCAGAAAATAAGAAGGAACACGTACTAATTCATTCTATAAAGGTAGTATTGCCCTGACAATAAAAACAGACAGAGATAGGGACGCCTGGGTGGCTCAGTTGGTTGGACGACTGCCTTCGGCTCAGGGCGTGATCCTGGAGTCCCGGGATCGAGTCCCACATTGGGCTCCCAGCTTCATGGGGAGTCTGCTTCGCTCTCTGACCTTCTCCTCGCTCATGCTCTCTCTCACTGTCTCTCTCTCTCAAATAAATAAATAAAATCTTTAAAAAAAAAAAAAAACAGACAGAGATAGTACCAAAAAAAAAAAAAAATCCCCAGGAAAACAATCCTCAATAGCCTCTGTGAAAATAGATGTAAAACCCTAAACAAAATACTGGCAAATACAATTCAGCAATTTATAAAAATAATTATATAGCATGACTATGCTAGACATGCAAGTCTGATTTAGTATTTGAAAATCACTCAATATAACCTAACACATTGACATATTAAAGAAGGAGAATCACAACATCATATCAATTGATACAGAAAAAGCATTTGACAAAATTCAATCCCTTATCCATGCTAAAAATGCTCAGAAAAATAGAAATAGGATATTCCTCAGTTTGGTGAATAGCATCTGTGTGTGTGTGTGTGTGTGCGCACACGCGTGTGTGTGTATGTGTATATATATACACACATACACACCCTACAATTGATATATCTCATGGGGAAAAACAGTGATTTTCTCCTTAAGTTTGAGAATGAGCAAGGATGTCTACTTTCACCATTATTATTCAATGTAGTATTGGAAGTTCTAGCCAGTGCATTAAGGCAAGAAAAAAAGACATAAAGATTGGAAAGGAAGAAATAAAATAGACTCTATTTGCAAATGACCTGATTGTTTACATAGAAAATTCCAATACATCCACAAAAATACCTAGTACTAGTAAGAGAGTTCAGCTAGGTCATGGAATATAAAACAAATATACAATAATTAATTGTAGTTTAATATACTAGCAATTAACATATGGACACTGAAATCTAAAATATAATATCATTTTCAATCATTTAAAAATAAAATATTTTGGTGTAAATGTAGCAAAACATGTATAGCACTGAATGCTGAAAGCTACACTGTGCTGACAGAAGAAACAGAAAAAGATCTAAATAAGCCAAGGGACAAATTGTGTACACACATAGTGGGAGATACCAAAGAGTAAAAACATGCCAATTTCTCCCAAATTGAGAGACAGGTTTAACACAATTCCTATCAAAATCCCAGTAAGATTTTTTGTAGATATAGACAAGATTATTCTAATTTTTATATGGAAAGACAAAGGAGCTATAAAACTAAAACAATTTTGAAGAAAAAGAAAAAAGAGGGAAAGAATCATTCTTACCCAATATCAAGAATTATGATATAGCTACATAATCAAGACTCTGTGATATTAGCAGAAGGATAAACACATAGATGGGTGGAACAGAATTGAGGATCCCATGCACATCTTTAATCTTAGATTACTCCTAGCGGATGGATATATATATATATATATATATATATATATATATTTTTTTTTTTTTTTTTTAAGATTTTATTTATTTGACAGACAGAGATCACAAGCAGACAGAGAGTCAGGCAGAGAGAGAGGAGGAGGAAGCAGTCTCCTTGTTGAGCAGAGAGCCCGATGCAGGGCTCGATCCCAGGACCCTGGGATCATGACCTGAGCCAAAGGCAGAGGCTTTAACCCACTGAGCCACCCAAGCGCCTCTTGTCATTTTAATTTTTTAACTCTGCTGCCTGTATTTAATAATATGACCAATTTATAAACAATAATCTTATACTAAAATGTTTTCTAAATTTTCATCATTTATTTTGGATTTTCCATCTACCTAGATGGATGTCTAGTTACCTGCCAAACCTTTGTGGAGGCGGAGGGCTCGGTAATGAAAAGGCTAAAGGGGGCTATGAATCTGAAGGATGTTTAGCTGTGCCTGCTGCATCAGAGGCAGTGGCTATCTCACAGTAAATGAGATTAAACTTTCTCCCACTCCAGCAGAATGGGGACTTGTTCCCTTTTGGGTTCTCCAGGAAGCAAACTCTTGAGACAGAATTGGGAGTTCAGTAGATCTTTGAGGGAGACCGAGCAAAGAGGGTTGAGCAGAGGGGAAAACTAAGTTATGATAAAAACCTGACCCCTTCAGCCAACCTCAGGAGAATCTCTGAAGCTGACACAGCCTGCGCACGTCTTCTCTGTCCCTCAGTCACGGACTGTGGGAGGACTTGACCCTGGGCGGAGGGTTCCTCCGCAGCAGAGCAAATTGTGTGAAGGGGATGACAGCTAAAAGTTCCAGATGCTTCTGCAGAAGTTAGAGCAACAAGTCCTTCCCTGGAGTTGGGGGGGTGGTATCTGGCAAGCTCATCTTCATGTCTCCTACAGCCCACCCTCACACTGTTCGAGATCCACTCTCTCAGGATTCCGATGGATCGGTCTTCCAGAGAAATACTAGGGGGACCAACTATAGTCTCCTCCATTGTAGCTGCAAATGATCATCGTCCCTCCCCACCCCTCCCCCTCCCCCGGCAGGCATCTCTATTGGCCTCAGTGACTCACCTAGAAGTGTGACCCAGACACTCATCCCTCAGGGCTCTCAGCTTCTGGTCACATGGCCTCATGAGGACAGAGTTGTTGCACTGCCCTTTACCACTACACTCGGGTAAAGGACAACCAAGAGGCATCAAAGTGGACCGTCTGGGGCCGGATATGGTTGTCCTGTCTGCATTAATGTAAGAGCAGCCCTTCCTCCTCCCAGTGACAAGCACGAGTCACTCTTGGACAAGGGCAATGGCTCCTCTTCTTGCCTGCTAATTTCCAGAAACAGGAACCCGAAGTATTCAGGCTGCACCATTAGCTTTTTGTTTGAAAGAGCTCCTGCTGTGTTCTTTGGTACTGGTGCTCCCTTTTGGGGTGCAGGACTTCCATCTTTGCAGATCCCAGAGTTGTGGGGATGGAAGGCACACATTCCCCAAGAGGGTCGTTGGGCACGATAGTAAGCGGGGCCACTGATGCTTCCACTTCCGAGTTCCTGAATCCAAGTGTTTTCCAACTGGAGACACACAGCTTGTATAGGCCTTTGGTTTAAGGTAGAGAATGCATCCCTTGTGGATGGCACAGCATTCTTGCTGAGTATTGTCTCTGAGCTGGCACTGGGCTGGGTCTTCAGGGTGCTATTCGAACACTGTATTAGGCCAGCTGGTGTAGTATGTGATGTAACCTGTGGATCCTATGGTTTTGGGTACCCTCTTGCACCTGCTTGGCTGTGATGCCATGTGTCTGATGCCATGTTATGTGGGATCCTGGACCAGGAGATTAAACACTTTGTAACATGTGTGATTTGGGCTGAGGCCTTCCAGGCAGGAATGGCAAACATACACCTGGAATGGGTGTCTCTCCCTGCTAGAATGAATTTCTGGCCCTTGGGGTGGAAGGGGCTCAATGAAGTCAACTTGCCACCAGTGAATCAGAGGGTTTCTTTGAGGATTGGTGCCATATTGGAGGCTCGGGGTTGGTCTTTCTTCCTGGCGTTTGGATAGTCAGTGGAGGCGAGGGACTGCCATTGTGGTGGTGTGCTCTGGGCAGTGTTTCCTCTTTGGGACTTGGGTCTTATTACACAAGCTTATCTTTGTTAGCCACGTGGAACTTAACTGCTTTGTATCTGAAGGAACTCTAAGTTTAGGGGCAGCTGTCCACCCCGGAGGAACGTCTACTGCAGTGTTTTTAAACCGCACATTAGTATCTACAAGCTTGAGTGCTTATTAAGTAACCGGGCATGGAGATGTCCATGCTTCACCTCCTGGAGATTCTGATCCAACTGGTTTGGGCACCAATAGTTGATGAAATTTCCCTTTGGTGATTCTAACATGCAATCAGGGTTGAGATCCACTATATTCATGGATAGCAAAATAGTGTGAGAAATTGATTAGCACTTTTCCCCTTAAAAAATAGAAAACATCACGGTATATTTCATGTAAAAAGGGTAAATACTGTTGTTGAAACTTCTTCACATGAGTGTGGCTACTAGGTCATAATGTAAAATGTACTGGACCAAAAGTGTTTGCAAAGCCACTGGTCTAAAGCAGGGTGGCCCAAACTTTAGCAAGAGTGTGCAATGACAACCAGCAGAGCCAAAAGCATGCTTTAATGGGACACCTGCTGGGATTAAGGCATGATCTCGGGGGCAGGGGTGAGGGCGGGTGGCAATCTCCTGCTTATGGCATTGGGTGTGGGAAGCACAAAATAAAGAGGCAGCAGAGAGGGGATGGGCCTGAGGGGGAGGGGAGAACCTGGGTTCATTTGAATCCTGGCACTAACACTGACCTGGAGCTGGCTATGTACCATGTCTCTGAGTCTCAGTTTCTTTCTTTTTTCCTTTCTTTCTTTCTTTCTTTTTTTTTTTAAAGATTTTATTTATCTATCTGACAGAAGAGAGATCACAAGTTGGCAGAGAGGCAGGCAGAGAGAGAGGAGGAAGCAGGCTCCTCGCTGAGCAGAGAGCCTGATGCAGGACTCCATCCCAGGACCCTGAGATCTTGACCTGAGCCAAAGGCAGAGGCTTAACCCACTGAGTCACCCAGGCACCCCTGAGTCTCAGTTTCTTATTAGCAAAATGGAACAATAATACCTATGCTTCCTATGTCATAATCCAAAGAAGAATGATATGGTCTGGAAAAGCACTTTGGAAAGCATAGGGACTCTGCACACACAGGGGTTATTATTATTGCATGGAACACTCAGAACTGAAGTTTGTGTTGTTGGTATAAAAGCGTGGGAGGATTTAGATTGGGTGGAGAGGACCTTCAGGCCAACTTTCTAGGCCCAAGCCAAGTAGGACTCTGGGTGACATACTTCAGGACCAGGTGGGTGGAGCTGAGTCAGGGAGTTGGTAAGAGTGTGCTGGGGCCAGATTTGGAAGGTTGTCAGAGCCCGCCAATGAGCTGGGTCTTTTTGGAGCAGACTATAGGGAGCCATTGGAGGTTCTTGAGCAGGGGAGACACCTGAAGGAACTGGAGAGGTGGGAACCTCTCCAGCCTTCTGAGGCTGTTTTAATTGGTACTGATCGGTCTTTTCAAAGTCTAGTCAAACATTACTGCTCCCAAAGGCTGTTCCTGACCTTCTCCAGAGAGACATTCTCCTCTGGGCTCTCATGGTTATCTCTGGTCGGACCAGGTCTCTTTGGCAGCAGCTGCACTGGCGCAAGACCTCCTGGGTACATCCCTTATCTCCTCCCTGGTTCCCCCAGCCCACTAAAGTCTCTCTGTCCTTGGTGATCTTGGGTTGTGAGCCCCACTCGTGCAGATCTGTTCATGGAAGGCAGTAATTCTCAGCTCAGGCTGCTCATTAGAATCACCTGGAATTCATTTTTGCTTGTTTGTTTTTGTTTTATTTTATTAACATATAATGTATTATTTGCCCCAGGGGTACAGGTCTGTGAATCATCAGGCTTAATCACAGCACTCACCATAGCAAATGCCCTCCTCAGTATCCATCACCCAGTCGAATTATTTTTTAAAAATGTCTCCATACATAGGTTGCATTCCAGATCCAGAGTACTGTCACCTCTGGGGTGGGACTTAGGCATTGGGATTGTTTTTAAACATCCCAGGTAATTCCAATGTGCAGCCACTTTTGAGAGCAGCAGACCACCCCTGCGAATCAGGAATCCTGCCCTAGGGGCATCTGCATGGCTCTGGTCCTGATCCCAGGGTCCTGGGAGCCAGCCACCCCTCCCACTGCCCCTAGTCCACTGCCCCCACCCCTCGCCCTTTTCAGTGGGAAGCCTGCTTCGCCCTCTCCCACTCCCCCAGTTGGTGTTCCCTTTCCTGCCTTCTCTCTCTGTCAAATAAATAAATGAATAAAATATTAAAAAAAAAAAAAAAAAGGAATCCTGCCCTGGAATCACCCCTTCCACACTAACCCCTGCATCTGAGTGCAGGAAAAAAGCATTAGGATTTCAGTTTTGTATCTATCTGATATCCTAGTCTTGTTTAGAGTCCATGGGTTACAACTGACTTACCGTAGCAGAGTGGTGGTAATCATCGTGAGCATCAGCAGCCCTGGGCACTGACAGTGACCAGGCTGTACCCCAAGTGCTCAGTGCTCCATGAAGATCCGATGACAAAAGTACTGGTGTTATCCTCATTTTACAGACGAAGGAACTCAAACCAGAAAGGCTGAATAATGGGCCCATCGCACCACTAGAAAGCAGCTGTGCCAGGTTCAAGCTGCCTTTTATCCACAAGCCAATAAATAATACACAAATGAGATATAGATATCAGGGGGACCTGCTTAACATTTTTCACTGGTGAGGTTTCATAATCAAAGAATTAAACCATGATAGCAGGTGATGAGTCCTTAAGGCAAGGCCAACATTTCATCCTCCTTTCTGCTTCCCTCACTAGGGGCCAGAGGGCATCTTACTACGGTGTATGTACCCAGTGGGTCTTACTATATACTCGACAAATAACTGCCTCCTTCCAGAAGCATCTATTCCCTGATAGGCACAGCCAATGTTTATCAACACTTGCCATGTGTCGGCAATTCTCATTCTTAATCTTGGCAACAGTCCTGTGAAGTGTGATTATCCCCATTTTGCAAACGAGGAGAGTGAGCAGCCCAGTAACTTGCCAGAGCCTGAAACCCAAGCTGTGGGACTACAGAACTCATTCTTTCCCACTGGTGAATGGGTTCAAAGGGACCAGCTTATGAAAGTCGGCAGGAGGGTGGGGACACGAAAACATCAGGAAAGAGGCAGAGATTGACTGTTCAGTCCCTTAAGGCGTGGCACTCTTCCCTATTTATCCTAGTTAAACTTCTGGCCCCAACTCAAAGACCACCTCCTCCAGGAAGCCTGCCTTCCTTCAAGTTACAGTTATTTGCGCATGCCTTGTGGTTCACGCCTCATCTTCCCCACTGGAGCTGAAGATCCTTGAGGGTAGGGTTGGGTCCTACTCGAGAGGCATCCCCCCAGGGGCTCAGCAAACTCTCATCTGTGGGTTTAGTGTGTGCCATCTTTCCACCCAGGGCAGAGGGTCTCCCACCCTCTGCGCTTTTCCTCCATGGGGTCCACTTCCCTTTCTCCCTCCTTTCTGTCCTCCTCCTTCCTTTCTTTCTCCCTTCTCTATCCTCTTTTTTCCCTCCCCCCTCCCTTCCCGGTGGCGCCCCCTTTCTCCCTCCTCCCGGCCCTGCGCCGCCCGGGGGCCCGGCAGCTGCAGTTCCCCCCTGCGGCCTGCAGAGGGGGCCGCGCCGCTGCGGCGCGCGCTTCCTGTGAGGTCAGGTGGGAGGAAGCGGCCTGGGAGCCGCCGGGAGTGGACGCCGCTGAGGCCGGGAGCCGCGAACGCAGGTGGGTGTCTCGGCCCTGGGCGAGGGCCAGCGAGCTCGCATCCCTCCCTTCCCCGGGGTCGGGCTCGGCAGCTGGGGCGGCGCCCCCTCCCCGAATCCCCCCCCCCCGCCCCTGCCCTGCAGCACGCCCTCTGCGATCGCCCGCGCGCCCCCCTCCCCGAGTCAGGTGCCCCGGGGCTGGCTGCGGCCTCAGCCCACCCAGCGGGCGCGGGGGCGCAAAGCACCGAGGGGCTGCGGAGCTGCGAACCCGCTTGGCCTTCTGCAGGGAACAGCGGGCTTCAGAAGGGGGACCCGCCTCGCCCAGGCTCTAGCCCAAGGGCAACAGAACAGGGACTCTAAATCCCTTTTGGCGTGGGTGTCCCAGATGGTTTTCAGAATGTAGGTGAAAACGGTGGCTCGTCTCCTGAGAAAAAATGGCTTTGACACAGACTCGGGGAAAGCCGTGGTAGGACCCCCACCCCCACCTCCAGCGCATGGACACCATTGGGGTCTCCGGAGTGGGGTCCTCCCAGAGCCACAGCAGCATCCCCTGTTCCCAATTTTGGGCAAGTTGGCTCTGCCAGCGATGGCAGAGAAGGCTGGTGTTATCTGAGAGGTGAGGGGCAGGCGAGGGCTGTGCCCTCTGCCAGAAGGTTCTGCTCCTCCAGCCAGCTCCCGGGGCCCTGTGGCCCTGAGTGGGGTCGGCTGCCAGGCCGTGGACCTAAAGTGGCTCCGAAGTGGGCCCAGATCCTCTCTGGGAAGAAGGCCCGGGTCCTTGGCATTTACTCCCAATGGGCCCCTTTTTAACGGATGGGAAATGGAGACACTGGGGAGCTGGGTGCCCTGGACTCCCTGTTCAGAGCGCAGAAAAGGGCCTAGCGCCAGAGTTCCCAGCTTCACGTTCTGACTCTGCTGCCTCTAGAAGAGTGGTGCTGGGCAAGCCGGCTACACCCCTGGGGTTCTCTAACTGTCCCTTGCTCCGGAGAGTGTTGGGGGGTGTGAGATGGGGCGCAGCAAGGGCTCTCCTCCCTGTGGTTGCTGCGCAGCAGGGGCACGGAGCTTCCATCACCCCGGCTCCCTTTGGTAGTTTTCCCAGTGGCCTCGATGTCTGAAAGGTTTTCATTTGACAAATAACTCGCATTTATTTCTCTCCTTGGAATTAATCAGACGCAGGGCCTGCTCTGTCTGGGTAACCAGCGTGGGCACCCAGAATTGCCATTGTTCCCACGGAAGGCGAGTATCCCCTTATCTCTGATAAATTGTTTCTTTCAGGTTTTTGAGGTCTGGGGACAGGCACAGCCCAGCAGGGACCCATCGTTCCTGGGAGGATGGTGCGGATCTTGGCCAATGGGGAGATAGTGCAGGACGACGACCCCCGCGTGAGGAACACTCTCCCAGCACGCAGTAGCGCCCCTCGACAGGTGTGCGCCCAGCACCCGTGGCAGGGGAGCAGCTGGGCTCCTGCCCTCCGTGTCAGTTACCCCTTAGCAAGCAGAAGCTCTCTTGCTAGTCATTAGCCTTCTCTAGTCAGAAGCCCTCTTTGCGGAGAGCCGGGCTAAGGAGCATGAGGTGAGGGTTAAGACTTGGGGGAAATTTGCGTTCTTGCAATCTGCAATAGGATCCGCCTGCCTCCCCAGTTCTCACTCTTCCGGGCAACCTCCCCAGACCTGGAATCCAAGAGCGCTCTCTCCCTTGACCGGGCTAACCCCGCTGGAGACAGCATCTTTCTTTGAAGAGCCAGCTGGCTGAGAGAGAAGTGGAGAAGGTGGGAAAGAGGAGCCCACGGCCACCCAGGAATGGTGTTAAAGGGAGGACCGAGGAGGATTAGAAATGGCTGTTCCCTTGGGGTGCCTGGGTGGCTCAGTGGGTTAAAGCCTCTGCCTTTGGCTCAGGTCATGATCTCAGGGTCCTGGGATGGAGCCCCGCTGAGCAGAGAGCCTGCTTCCCTTCCTCTCTCTGCCTGCCTTTCTGCCTATTTGTGATCTTTGTCAATTAAATGAAATCTTTAAAAAGAAAGAAAGAAAGAAATGGCTGTTCCCAAGCTCTGCCCTAGAATCTAGTCCTCCTTGCCCATTTTTCTCTTCTCTGATCTGGGCACCTTCTCCCTGGCAGGACGTGGGGAGTATAGACTGGCATTTTTTGTACTCTGAGAGCTTGTGACTCAGTGAGGGGGATTCCTGTGGGCTGGCATCCGGGGGATAGCTGAGAAAGGAAGGTGTGGCCCTGGGAGGCGGGGCCTGGACGGGGGGGCGGGGCCTGGCCCAGAAGATTCCCAGGTTGCCTGGTACTTAAACTCCCAGGATGCTTTCTCTAAGATTCATTTCTCTCTCTCTGTCTCCACCTTCCAGAGCTTTCTCAATAGGGGCCATGGCGCCCCCCTGGGGGGTTCAGGCCCTCGCCAGCAGCAAGCCGGGGCTCGGCTGGGGGCCGCCCCGTCCCCCTTCAGTGACCTCAACCGGCAGCTGGTGAACATGGGCTTCCCCCAGTGGCATCTGGGCAACCATGCCGTGGAGCCCGTGACCTCCATCCTGCTCCTTTTCCTGCTGATGATGCTGGGCGTGCGCGGACTGCTGCTGGTGGGCCTCGTCTACCTGGTATCCCACCTGAGTCAGCGGTGACCTCTGCGAGGGAGCGGGGCAGGCATGCAGGAGAGGGAGTTGGGGAGGCCTTGCTGTGAGGACAGGCACACGGGGCAGGGCCTGGTGCTGGGAAGGTGTGTTCATAGAAGGCCCTCTGCGGTGCGTTGAGCACGAGGAAGAAGAGGCCTCTAGTCCTGCGTTTCCAAAGTGTGGGGTGGTTGCCCACATTCCCTTGAGATGATTTTAGGTAGTACTGGGCCTGCATTAAGCACAGAGTCAGAGCAAGAAAGGGATTCCCTTTCCAATTCTTTTCCAGTCCTTTTATGCCAAGAAGAAAGTCTCAGCTGGGTGTCAATATGTTCTCATGTCTCTGAACTCATGCCTGACGTCCCCTGTTACTAGGGAGAAGGCCTCGGGTGTAGGGCCATTGGGAAAAGTTTCCAGACTTTTATAGCTCTGTTTTGTTTTCACGGTATATTTTTAATTGGCTACCTTTTTATTTATGACAAGTCGTACTGGCCTCTACTTACTGTGGTGACATTTTCAATAAATAAATTTAACTAAAAATGAATCCATGTAAAGACATTCAAAAGTGATTGTATGGCTGTGTGTACCTCTGGAAGACAGGAGGAAGGTGGTTGGGAGTGATAGGGACTGGGAACGGGGTAGAGGCGGGCAGTTGAGCCTGGATGTGAGCCCTTTGTCTGATGCTTGGATGGCTTCTGGCTGACCTGAGAGGTCAGCCTGTGGAGGGGACGGGGTGCTCTGGCCAGAATGGCCGATGAGGCTATGGGGTAAGGACAGCTCAAGTGCATGGCTCCCTTGGCCAGGGGCTCTGCCTAGAGGCTGCTCAGCCTCCCTGCTCTGCCACACTCTGCTTGAAAGCCGGCGGGCCTTGGCAATGTCTCCTCAGTGTGTGTGGATGAGTGGAAGCCCGGAGCTCTGACTGGCAAGCCGGGGGTCTGTGTGGAGGCCCTGCTGGGGGCTGATGAGGGCTCTGGGCCCGCGGCGGTCAGAGGGAGGCTGGGTGAGCCTGAGGCCTTCCCTTGTCTGGGGACCGGATTTTCCGTCCTCCTCGTAGGATTCTTCTAGAGAGTTGGGAGAGGAAGGCAGGTTTGGGAAGGGCTCCTTGAAGGCCAGGGCTCTGGAGCAAACCATCATGGGGTGTGTGTGGGGAGGATGGGGTGAGTTTGAGATCGAGACTGATTCTGTCCCTCCTCCTGAGAGCCTGGGCGCCTTGCCCAGGAACAGGACGCCGCCTCCCCTCTCCCCCATATACACCCCCATGCTCCCGTGCTTGCCACTGCCCTTGGGCAGGCTGGTGGCCTTTATCACAGACATTCCTGAAGGAACTTCATGGTGTTGGAATAGGACTCCTTTCTCTGTGTTTTCCTTGTCTTGATTTTTTCAGCAGCTGCTGGAACATGGCTTCCCTTAATGATGGACATATGGAGGGGAGGGTGCTGGGGACTGGGGGGCATTGCAGACAGGGAAAGGAGGGAAAGGAATGGCTTCCATGGGGCCTGGGCAAGGGGAGGTAGTACCCAGGTCTGCCTGGTGTCCCTGCTGTTCCTGTGCTGCTCCCCAGCATCTCTGCCACACACTCACCCAGCCCCTACGTTCCTGTGGCTCCAGCCCCACAGCCATGGGGAAGGAAGGATCCCGCCCTGTGCTTCCCATTTCATCAAACACCCCCCCCCCCCCGGCATGGCCCTCTGGGGCCAGGCTCTCCCTTTCTTTTTCCTTTGCAAACCAGTGGGATTCTGAAGAAATAAATCTTGAGTGAACCCCCAGTATATAAAGTTCCTTTAAGGGGTAGGAATCTGGGTCCTCAAATTCAGAGCTGAGTGGTCTTTTTTCTAGAATTTAGTTTCTGTTCCCAAAGCCCGAGCCTTCTGAGGAGAACTGAGGGAGAATTCCTCCGGGGCCCCTGACTAGAGGGAGACTGGGTGTGGCAGTCTGGGAGGTGGAGGAGCTGGGGCACCAGGGCCACACCTATCCCAGGCAGAGGCCCCTTAACAGGCTTGTTAGTCAGCCTGAGAGACGGGGTTGGGGGCTTGAAGTGGGTCATTTCAGAAAGAAATGCTGTTCCTTGTCCAACACACAGCACAGACCCAGCAGAGCTGCTCTGGTTGAATGAGGAGCGCCCCCAACCCCCTTGGCCCTGCTTTCTTCCCTGTGCCCCCGGGCTCTGGGCCGAGTTGGCTACCTGTTGCTCTGCTTCCCTTCTTCAAGCCCGGGGTCTGAAACACGCTGCACCAGCCCAGCCCCGGGCAAGGGGAAGGGGGTCCCTGGTTTGTGCAGCCTGGGTACCAGGAAGTGTCCCCCACCTTTTGTCTGAATGGCCTTCGGTGAGGCTTTCATCTGCACACACGGAGAGATCAGGAGGAATCCCTGTGTGAGCAAGTTCTGAGCAGGGAGAGGCCTGTTGCTCCCAGTGGCCCAGTGCAGAGCCTGGTGAGCCTTGGCTGGTCCTGGTCCTAGTCCTCCCGTCTGAGGCGGGTGGGCCCTTCTTCTGTGGCCCACCACACCCCCGCCCTGCCTGCTGTGTGACAGGATCCCCCACACTGGGCAGCTTGGAGGGCAGATTTCAGCAAAGGTTTCCATTAATCTCCAGGGATAATCCTCGAAGCCCTGTGTCTCCCTGTCAGGTTGGATTTTCTGCTTGGCTGCCTTGGGGAGAGCTGCCCCCACAGCACGTGAGCCCCAGCTTGGATCTCACCAGGCCTTTGCTGCCTCTGTGGGGCTGGAAAGGGGAGCTCCCCCTCCCCCTGTGGAGTTATTTTGACTCCCTCGTTGGGGCTTCCTGGTGAGGGGAGCTCCTGGGTCCGACTGCCTGTTCCCGCTCCATCTTCCCGACTGTCTGGTCTCCTGAGCCCTCCTTCCATAAGTTCCAAGGCCTTCGCTCTCCAGACCCTACCTCACTCTACCACCTAGCTAGCCTGCAGGTGGAGGCCACATTTCTGTCTTCCCACAAGAGACACCAAGCCTGAGACCAGGCAGAATGGCAGCTCCAGTTCTGCCAGCTTCCCCATCACCTCCCGTTCTTCTGGGACTGGGACCAGAACCCAGCCCTTGGGCAGAGGTCTCTGACTGGGGACTCTGGCTCTGTGAGTTGAGGAAGAAGCCTCTGTTCTCAGATGTGTGACCTTGTGGGCAGGGAAGGCTACCCCATCCAAGCCACCTGGGCCCCTGAAGAAGCCTGTGCGGGTGCAGGCCTGCTCTGCTTGCTGGGTCTGTGACCTTGGATGGTTCACTTAACCTCTCCAGAGCCTTGTCCTCAACTCTAAGAGGGGATGATCCTCTGAGTCTGTCCTGTCCCCAGGAGCCTTGCATTGTGGCTGTGGCCAAGAGATGGGGGCATGGAAGGCGGGGGGTAGGGGATGGGTGGGTGGCGAGGATCAAACAGAGGCCAGAGCCCACATTCTGGATCATTTCTCTATTGTCCCTTTGTCCATCAGAATCACCTACGGCCTCATTGCCGACGCAGATCCCCAGGCCTTCCCACAGGCTCCATCAGGCATGCTGAGGGACATGACCTGGAGCCTGCCTCTTACAAAGCAGGAGGTTTTGATGTGAGGTTTGGGGGAGCAGAGGGACCCCAGACTGCACAGCGGGTGCCTGAGGCCCAGAGAGAGGAGGGAAACCACCTCAGCTCGCTCACAGAGGAGGGAGGCAAGGCAGGTGCAGGCCTCACTACCTGCTGGGACCCACTGTGACCATCAGATCAGCTCTGCGAGGGCAGAGGGCACAGGGTGGGTGTGAGGACACTGGCCGCAGCTGCCCAACTGGGTGGTCTGGGAAGGCTCCAGCTCTGGGTTGCCATCACTGACTGGGGTAGCCCTCTTTCTTGCATTCCTGAATCCATTGCAAACTGGATCCATTGCAAAATCCGTTGCAATTTCATTGCCAACTGACAAGAGGAGAATCCAGTTACCTCACACAAGGTCCCTGAGGGGCTGTGCAAGGGTGGTGAGGGTCGGGGAGGGACGGCAGAGGGCTTTGGAGCCCAAACCAGATGGAGTGAGAAGCCTTGGGTTGGTCCAGCCAGGCACGACGGTGGCAGAAGCAAAGCTTATCCTTCCTTGTGCTGCTGCTCAGGGTCCAAAAGAACAGTGAGAGAAAGTTCAAGAAGCAGATTGAGTGAGTACTTCAAGTGGAATGGCAGTGTGTGTGTGTGTGTGTGTGTGTGTGTGTGTCCCTCTGGCTTGGGGGTGAGGGGGGAGCTGAAACCATTTGGCTTTAGGGCAACTTCAAGTGTTGGGGCCGGGCTGGGCTCCGGGCTGGAGGCAGGAGGGCTGGTCTGCATTCACTGGGCCACCAGCTTTTTAAAATTAAATTAAATTAAATTATTTGACAGAGAGAGAGAGAGAGAGCGCACATGCAGGGTGAGCGGCAGGTAGAGGGAGAGGGATAATCAGATGCCCTGTGGAGCAGGGAGACCAATGCGGGGCTTCATCCCAGGACCCTGGGATCCTGACCTGAGCCAACAGCAGACGGTTCTCCAACTGAGCCACCCAGGCGCCCCTGGGCCCCTAGCTTTGGTCCCTCTGGTGCAGGGGGCCCTGCAAGAGGCTGAATGCTTGAGTTCAAATTCCCAGCTCCTCCTCCGAGTATCCAGTGACCTTGGAAACAGTCCACGTTCTCTTTGCCCCACTGTCCTCTGCACCTCATAGCAGCAGAAGGATTAAGGATGAATTCATGGGAAGCATTTGGCAATTTCTGGCACGAGGTTAGCATAAAACAATGGCATTGGGGTTTACCTAGTATTTTTTTTCTAAGATTTTATTTATTTATTTGACAGAGAGTGAGAGTTCATAGGCAGGCAGAGAGGCAGACAGAGAGAGAGGGGGAAACAGGCCCCCTGCTGAGCAGAGAGTCCAATGCGGGGCTCAATCCCAGGACCCTGAGACCATGACCCGAGCTGAAAGCAGAGGCTTTAACCCACTGAGCCACCCAGGTGACCCCTAGTATTTTTGTTTAGAGCAACTCACATTTCACTTCCAGCTCTTTTGAAAAAGAAGGTTCCTGTTACCCGTGTAAATGGAGAGCCAGTATTACTTCCCATTCATAGTAGAAATATCTACTTGAAACAAGTAAATTCAGAGTTGAGAAAATAACATTTCATTTTAGCTAGCGACTGCTTTGGGCCAAGCCTGGAAGCCTGATGCCTGCTTTCTTTGTTAAAAAGGCAGTTTACTAGGATTTAGAGAGGTGTTAGAAACCCTGTAACATTTCACTGAAACATTCTCCTTGGTGGAGACAGAGGTCGAACAGAAATGAAGGGTTTTCTCCCTGCCTGACTGGGTGCTGTGTTTGTGAATTGTTTACAGTCCTCTTGTACACTAACCCAAATCACTTCATATGCGGCCAGTAAAAGCATCCTAGGACTGTGGGAAACACTGTACGATCGTGAGGAAGCAATTTTTAAAGATTAGTCTTTGAAAGGTAATACATTTGCATGGTTTGAAGATCAAGCAATGTTCAAATGCAAACAGAGGAAAGTCTCAACTCCCTCTCCTGTCCTCGTCCATACATCTGTCCATCCTTCATTCATCCACCCTTCCTTCCTTCTTTCCTTCCATCCATCCATCCATCCATCTTTCTATCCCCCTCCACTCCATATTGTTCTTAGTAGGCTTTCAATCCTTCCAGGATTTATTGACCTAAGTATAAGCAACAGAAATATGCTAATTTTTCTTTTCTTTTTAATGCAAATAATGGAAAGATAGACCCATTCCTGCCCTTACTTTTTTACTTCACAATATATCCCGACCAAACACATTTCATATTAGTGCCTAGAGAGCATCCTCATTCCATAGCGTTTTGGTATTTGGGTGAGTTGGTGACTGTCTTTGGCCCCCATGGAGTGATCTGTACCATAATGTATTGACAGAATTGACCCCCTTGTAGTTCTGACCCCGAATTACTCCATGGGGCTGTTTCCCTGAAATGTGGGAGCCCTGAGAGAATGGGCCTGAGAGGCGAAGCTCCTTGGGGAGGTCTAACTTAGTCCTAGGTCCTATGTGAGTTCAGCAAACATTCTGGGAGAGTATCCTGTGTGCCAGGAGAGGTCGATGCAGGAAAAGCCCTCCTCTGGATTTACACTTGATTGATTTTCTTGGTTCTGTTTGCAGTTGGCTGTGGTGCCTTTCCTGCCTTCGCCTGGCTTTGTCTGGCTCAGGGAGGGGGTGTGGTGGTTGCTGCTGACCTGTTGTCCCCGTCTCTACCCCCAGGACCCCCAGCCTCTTCTGGCTCCTACTGCCCCATCCCTGCCCCATATTTTTTTTTCCCAATTTATTTATTTTCAGAAAAACAGTATTCATTATTTTTTCACCACACCCAGTGCTCCATGCAAGCTGTGCCCTCTATAATACCCACCACCTGGTACCCCAACCTCCCACCCCCCCGCCACTTCAAACCCCTCAGACTGTTTTTCAGAGTCCATAGTCTCTCATGGTTCACCTCCCCTTCCAATTTACCCAAATTCCCTACTTCTCTCTAACGCCCCTTGTCCTCCATGCTATTGGTTATGCTCCACAAATGAGTGAAACCATATGATAATTGACTCTCTCTGCTTGACTGATTTCACTCAGCATAATCTCTTCCAGTCCCGTCCATGTTGCTACAAAAGTTGGATATTCGTCCTTTCTGATGGAGGCATAATCCTCCATAGTGTATATGGACCACATCTTCCTTATCCACCCTGCCCCATATTTTATGAAGATATAGATTAAGGAGATTGAGGAAAGTCATGAAGAGTGACACAGCCTCAGGCTTTCTTTAGCTCTGAACTGGATAATAAAGTTCCATCCTCTTGTGCAGGAAGACCCTGGAAACGCCAGCATCCCCATGTTTTGGCCTGAAGGGCTGTGAATTTTGTCCCCTGGCGCCATCTGGTGGAATGTTCATGCAGGAGCAAGACCTCTGTCCGTAAACCACCCATCCTCCCGCCTCACCCAGCCAGGGCTCACCATTGCTTTCTATTTCTCTGATTAGGAGAATTCAGGCTTCTGATGGAGCGGGCATGCAATTCTATTGGAATTCATTTAGTATGGGCTCGTTCTGGGCTAAGCCCTATGTCAAGAGCTTTGTCTCATTTCATCCTCCCCCAGAGAAAAATAGACATCAGCCCCTTAGCACAGATGGTGAACCTGAAGTTCAAGGAGTTGGGAGCAGGTGGAGGGAAACGGATGCCCCGGGGAGAGGCTTGGTCGTGAAGCAGATACCGCCCCCCCCAACCATTTTCTAAAGCTGGATTCTCTCTAGGTTGGAGGCACTGTGTCTAGCCAGCCCCACCCGTGCCCTGCCCACCTGCGCATTCATCTGTTCGCACTCAGCCCGGTTTCTATTGATTAACATGATACTGTGACCTGGCTGGCGTTCAAAACACCATATCCCTGACCTCCTTGTCCTTTTCAGAGGAAGCAAGGAGCAGGGGAGTCAGATCTCCCACATGCTAGCTGTGTGTCTCTGGGCAAGTTACTTACCATGCCTCAGTTTCTTCATCTGCGAAATGGGGCTCAGGTGCCCCCAGCACGGTTGTGAGGTCCAGATGGCAGGCGTGTGCACAGTCCGGGGGTGCGGAACAGGGTGCCAGGGATGAGCGCTTGTACCACATCACCTCCCGCAGTGTCGTTGGTGAAAATCAGCCATGCTAAGGTGAGAATATTTAAAACGTAACTTTCTTTTGAAATTCTGGGAGAACAAAATTGAAAAATCTAGTATGGCTGCTACCTGGTATAAACAGTTAGGAAATTTCCCTCTGAGGTGCTGGCCTGGGCTAGAGCCCTCAGTGGCCTGGGGAGGGCATTCCTTTGCAACTCTGAGCTCAGCTAATCCCAAGAAACTGCTTTTTGCTGCTGGTGGAAGACGGTGGCGGTTGGTAAGGAAAGGAGGTGGGAGGGAGGGAGGAAGAAAAAATGGAAGAAGCTGGTTGAAATTGTAAATGCAGTCCAAGTTAGGGTTCCACAGTTTGCTGGGATATCTGCCTGCCTCCCTGCATCTCACTTAGGTGAAGTAGCAAACCTCCTCTGGAGACCATCACAGGAGCACTCTCCTGCTCCCCAGGCCCCATAACTGCCCCTGCTGCAGGAGCTGAGGGGGTCACCTCTAAGGCTGTGGTCCTGGTGTGTCCCTCCCTTCTTGGCTGTATGTGAGATTGGGCCGTCAGACCAGGCCCAGGCCTGGGGTACAGAGAGTGCAGTGACCCTGGAGTACACAGATGTCATGGAAGTCATGCATGGTGGCGTCCCATCTCAGGAAGGGTGTGCAGCAGGGCCCCCGGAGAGCTGGCCGCCTCCTTCCTTAGCTTTATTCCCAGGAGAACTCGGCTCTGCCCTTTGCTCTCAAGTCCTTGGGGAAACAGGGCTCTACCTCTCAGTGCCTTGGTTCTGGGGGGTTAGAGACTTGTATGCCCTCAGGAGTGAGGCATGTGGAGCAGCTGGGTAGGGGGCAATAGGGAGGGGTTGGGTCTGTGGAGGGCTCGGCAGAGCACACCCTCCCAAAGGTCTTCATGCTGGGACATAGCAAGGGAAAGGCTAAGGCTAAGGCTCTTCGTCACGCAGCCTCTGGAGCCTCTGTTCCCTGCCTCCTGTCATTGTGTGGCCTCAGGCAATTCTGTCCATAAATGGGGGTAATCATACCACCTCTGAGGGTTGATGTGCAGACAAAATGAAGATGTTTCTCTTAAATAGTCCATAAAATATTCTTGATATAACACTTATATTTGCTCTCTGCGCTGTGGGACAAACGACCCCAAACTCAGCAGCTTAAAACAACATGCATGTATTAAGGCACAGTTTCTGGGCATGGCTTAGCCTGGGTCCTCTACAAGGTGGTAGATAAGATGTCAGCCCCAGCTCGGTTCTCGTCTAGGATGCCAGGGCTGACGTCTACCTCCAAGCTCCTGAGGCTAGTTGTTGGCAGAATCCACTGTCTTGCAGCTTTAGGACTCGGGACAGAGTTTTCTTCAAAGCCAACAGTGGGGAGAGACAGCAGAGTGAGTCCCCTGGCAAGACCGAGTCTTATATAATGTAATATAATCACGGCAGTGATGTCCTAACACAGTGGCCACGTTGTGTTGGTTAGAAGCAAGCCATGTTCCCAAACACACACAAGGGGAGGGGATCCCAGAAAAGCATGGACACCAGGATACTGGGATCATGGGCCTCCCTGAAAAAGTCCATCCACCATCACACCATTATTACTGGGCACTTACCACATGCCAGTGTGTACAGAATTTCATACATATTATTCCAGCTATTTTCATTGTTTGATTGGTAAACTGAAACTCAGAGAGGCCAGGAAACTTACCTGGACTCAGCCAGCTAGCAAATGGCAGAGTGGGCTCTAAACCCTGTTCTCCCTGCTGCTCCAGTCTCGGGTCCTCCCTCGACATCATGCTCAAAGTTGGGGCCAACACGAAGCCATCCCCAAGGACCTCTAGGACCTTAAGGCACCTTGCTTTGGAGGTCAGTTCTCTCCCTGGCTTCAAGTCCTTCAGCTCTAGTTCTGGTAGGTTCTGCCCCAGGACTGCTGAGTTTCTCTGTTCCATCCTTCTTTAGCTCTGCCCCCGGCATCTCTGGAAATGGTTCATATGTCTTACCCCAGATTTATCTCCACCTTGACTTTTCTGTCCCATGATTCTTTTGTCATATCCTTCCCACTCATACTAATGCTTCGATGGCTGCTGAGACTCCCTCCTATGAGGAAAGTCTGGTGCTGGGCACTGCATTCCCTCTGCCCCCAAGATTCTTATGGTCTAATACAGAGACAGCACATTCGTTACTAACTCCAGTCTGGTGGTTCAGAGATTATTGAGGATAAGAACAGAAAAAAACTAAAGCATGACTTTTCTTAAAGAAAAGTAATTTTCTCTGAAGGAGATGATAAAGAAGTCAGGAGTAGGCAACACAGAAGGTATACAGCATGTTGACAGAATCATCAGGGATGCCGGCCCCTCCTATCTAGCAGCTCTGCCTCATGGTCCAAAATAGCTGCTAAGTTCCAGCCATCATGCCCTCTTTCCAGTTAGCAGAAAGGAGGAAGAGGCAAAGATTAATCCTTCCTAGCCACCCAGATCTGGTGAATTCCTTAGTCACATGCTCCCTGGGACAACTTGGCTTCCTGTTCAAAATGGAGAGTAATCCACTCTTTGTGTCATTATTTGATGTCCGTCCAGCACTTTCCTTTGCCTCTCCCCAGTCTAGAAGCTCCATGAAGTTTCGCATTGTATCTGTCTTCTCTGTTCCTCTAGCTCTGCTGTCTAGCACAGTGCCTGGCCCAGAGTAGGTTCTCAATGAATAGTTATTGATGGAAGAGACACTTTGTACATGTTCTTGGTATTATAAGTCAGAGTTAGCCTGACCCAAATTCAGAGTCTTCTGAATTGAGTCTATGATGATGAGGCCTTCATATGTACTATCTCATCTAATCCTCCCCAGAACTGTGAGAGGTGGATAGAGCTGTTATCTCTAATTAGCAAATGGGAAAGCAGCAAAGGTCATGGGTCTACTGAATGGGAAAACTGTGATTTGAACTTGGCTCTCCTGACTCAAATCTCCTGCTCATTTACTTCCTGCCTTCCTGGGCTAGCAGGGTACCCACAATCCCCTCCAGACCTCTGCAGCCCTGGTCAGCTCCTTTGATTGTGAGCAGACGGCTGGGCAGTCACAGATGCAATCACAGGTACTCGGGAAACGTCATCCATTCAGACTGTCCCAAAGTGGCATCTCCCTGCAGGAAGTGGAGGAATTCTCTGTGTTCAGAGGTCGTGGGCACCAATGTCCATTGGAAGTCTGGTTCCTCAGTTCTTCTCTAGCACATTTCTAAGAACCACTATGGCCCCAAGCTCTTTTTCAGACTGTGAAGGAGGGGCAGGTGGGGCTGCGGTGGCCTGGGGTACATCTTTCAGTGAGTGCTGTGTGGGCTGCTGCTTAAGCTTCTGCCTCCCTCTTGGTGGGGCCCACCTGGTAGAGAAGGTGGCAGGGAAACTCTGCCAGGTGTCCCTTGAGCCATGTGGGCCTCACAGAGCCCCCCAGCCCAAGGAGCAGTACCGAGAGAGTACTGGGAGGGGCGGGTGGTTCTAGTCTCTCCCCTCACACCCAAGAGATTACTCCAGGGAGGAACTAAATTTTAACTTGAGTCAAGGACTCAAAATCTCCCAGCTGTCACGGGAACTGACTTGCCAAGGTCCCATGCAGAATGAATTCTGTGACTCACATGACTGAGGAGTTCATCTGGCCCACAGGCCATCTGAGGCGGGGTTAGAGGAGGATCCAGATTTGACGCTTGCCTTGAAGAGATCTCTAAGATTCAGCGGGGGAGGACACGGGAGGACCGACCCATTCTGGTCACGGCTGCCGTGCTTCCAGTGATCACCAGCAGCTGGCGCTAGGCACCCGGTGGCCCTGAACTCCCAGAAGAAGGGAGCCACAAACCCCAGTGTGGGAGTAATTAGGGCAGGAGGCCAGCTTTGGAGCCCAGCTTCCAGTCATCTTCCCTCTGGAGCCCTTATGCTTGGGGATCGTGGGGCAAGGGGAGTACAGGTAGCCCCAAACTGCGTTCCTCTGTTTCTAGACGCTTTGGAGGGTTGTTCTGAGGTCAATGAAGGGCACCCTGGGCTGTGCTCCATTTATTCATCTTTTTTTTTTTTTTAAAGATTTTATTTTTTCATTTGACAGAGAGAGATCACAAGTAAGCAGAGAGGCAGGCAGAGAGAGAGGAAGGGAAGCAGGCTCCCTGCTGAGCAGAGAGCCCGAAGCGGGACTCGATCCCAGGACCCTGAGATCATGACCCGAGCCGAAGGCAGCGGCTTAACCCACTGAGCCACCCAGGCGTCCCCCATTTATTCATCTTGAATAATGAGGGGACGGGTGCGGCGAGGGCAGGTGGGTGCCGTGGCTCCAGCTGGCATGAGACTCAGCCTGGGGCTCCAGCTCAGGCCTCTTCCCTCAACCCTCTGGCACATGTCCACACATGCCCACACTGAGCACTTCCTTCTCCACCGGGCAAAGTCCAGAGAACTCACGATGCCCCTGAGAGAGGCTGTCTGCTTCCTGGACCTGTCCTCTCCTCCTCTTTCCCTCCTCCTGTCTCCTCCTGTCTCCTTTCCTGTGCCTCCGCTCTTCCCTTTTCCCTTCCTCTCTCCCTCATCCCGTTTCCCTGAGGGACCCAGCAGGTCTAGTCCCAGCTCCCAGCACTCATCTGCAAAGGCAATCAGGGACCAAGACCAGTGGGTTTCTAAGATGTGGTTTCCATGGCAACAGTTGCCGTGGAGACTCTCACCTCATTGAAGAGTGATTTGTGGGACTGGGTGTTTTTTGTTTTGTTTTGTTTTCCCCCCTTAACTTTATCTCCTTCCTTTTTCCAGAAATTCTGCCTTTGCCACTCACAGCCAGCATGAGAGCTTTCTCCAGAGGCCTTCCCCACCGAGGGCCACTAAGACCTAGAAAGCATTATGTTCACATGAGGCTCCCCCCTCTCACAGGACAAATAAGGTACCCTTAATGGCCGGCTGAAAAGGCCTCACAGAGGAACAGGCTCAAAGCTGACCAGGGTCCCCATCTTTTCTGCCCAGCACGTCCGTCAGGCCCCTTGCCTTGCCGCATGCAGCCAGTGGCTGTGAGCCCTGGAGGGTCTGCTCTGCAGCCATTTTCCCTAAGAGTCCTCGAGTCTGTGGCGAGGAGAGAGACGGCAAGAGTGGGGTGGTGGGGACATGAGGGAGGCGAGCAGGGCTGAGAGGTGGAGAGAGGTTGAGAGAGGGAGGAGTCTGGGGAAAAGGGAGAAAGTGAGGCAAGGAGACCCAGGTCTGCCAGGGAGAGGAAGAGAGGGAGGGCCACCTTTCATCTGTAGCGGGAGCATCTCCTTATAAATCACGCCGCAGCCCCAGCCCCACACAGGCCTCTTCCTCTGCCAAGCAGAGAATGTGTTTGTCGACATGAAAACATATTAGGCACATGGCACCCCTCTCTCCCCCACGTTGAAAGCCATTACAATAATTAATGAAGGCAGGAGATTAATTAAAGAGTCGTTTTCCCCCATTCTCCCCAAATAGATCAGGGCGGTGGGTGGGGAACTTGTGCTGTGCAGCAGACAGAAGACGGGGCCGGGGCGGGCAGAGGGGCCTTCACAGACACAACTGGAGACAAAGGACGTTACTAGACCGGGCAGAGGGACTGGGGGCTGGGAGCGGCCTGTGGGGAGGCCCCAGCGGGGAGCAGGGCTACTGGGCTTCCAGGAACCTGGGATCAGCTTCCCCTCCTGGTTGATGCAGCCGAGGGCCTCCGTCACCATGGGAACAGGCCTGGGGGACTGGAAGGAGTATGGGCGGCCCCTGCTCCTGGACTGGCCTCTGTGAGCCTGTGGCCCAGGTGGGCAGGGTCAGGAGGCCTTTCTGCCATGTGGTGTGAAGGCTGGTGGCCAGCTCCAGTCTCCCAACCTAAAGGCAATCCACCGCATGACCCACCCACGTACTGGTCACCACGTGACCCAGCCTGAAAGCTCTGTTCGTCAGCCGTACCCTGCTGCTGGCGTGATGGGCCCGGTTTAGCCCAGCTGACAATCGTTGCCTTTTTCATTTTGCCAGACTTGGAGGTCTTTCGATTGCTTCCTTCCTTCCCTCCTTCCTTCCCTCCCTCCTTCTTTCTCTCTTCTTCCTTTGGCCAACCTAGTTTCCAGCTTGATTTTGTACTTTGAGGAAATATTCATATAATGCCATGTGTTTCATATGTGACATAAGGGATTCAACTCCTTCCATTCTGTGTTTTGTCATTGTTGTTGTTGTTTTGGGTTTTTTTTTTTTTAATTTTAGATTTTATTGTTAAGTCATCTCTGCACCTAACATGGGGCTCGAACCCACAACCCTAAGATCAAGAGTTGCACGCTGCACCGACTGAGCCAGCCAGGTGCCCCTCCACTCTGTGTTTGTCTTGCTTGCTTCTGAGCCTTCCAGACATTCTGGATTGTTCAAGAGCACTGCTTCTGTGTTTTCCTATTTTGAATGATATTTTTCATATTTTTAATAAACATTATAGAAAAGAGATGACTTGCTATGTAGATGATTTCACATCACCAGCCCTTGGTATCTTTTCCTCCTTTCTGTTGTCATGTTTTAGGTTTTCTGTCTCTTCGTGCACTGGGTGTACTTGGCAGGTGGTTAACCCTTCCTGTTGAGAGACGGTAACTCGGCAGGCGTGAGAGACGCGGGGGCAGCTCCCAGAGACCCTTGATGCTTTATACTCAGAACCCTGCTCAGTGCCACACAAAGGAGCACACAGTTCACACACCCTGTTATGACAGATAGGGGCCTAGACTTTGTGGACACATGGCAGACAAGACAGATATGCTCCCCCACTTCTGGGGAAAGGACAGTTTGCTGGAGAGACGGACCAATCAATATACACACACACAAATATAACTACAAATTGTGAAAAACAGGAAACAGAGCGAAGAGCTAGGCTCTATGGAAGAGAATGGCAAGGCCCTATTTTAGGTTTGAGGCTCGGAGGAAATGACTTTTACGTGGCTGAAGTCAGCCAGATGAAGCGAAGGGTACAGGCCCCCAGCAGAGGCTGGACCACCGCAATCTGAAGAGGCTTCAACCCCCGGGCCCTGGGTGTTCTGGAGCTGTCCAGGGCCCTGGGGGTTGGAGGGGGGAGACCTGGCAGAGAGTCCCCGTGGTCACGTGTCTTTGTAAAAATCACATATAAAATACTTCTGCTATATTCTGTTAAGGCCACTGGCTTCTCCCTCCACTGTCCCTGGGAGTGGTCAAGAGAAGGGAACACCTAGCCAGAGAGCACGTGCTGGGGTTTAAGGAGATGCACTTACATGGCTGCTGAGTTCCACGTGTGGCTGAAGTTCAACTGGCTGACTTGGGATGGAAACGGCTCCTAGGTGCCTTCTCCTCTGCCAGGCAAAGAGGGGCAGTACCTGGATGAGCAAGAGAGGCCCCACGATGCATGGGGAGTGGAAGGGAAATGAAGTTTGCACTAACCAGACCGAAGCTGGTCTGGAGGAGCGTGTTGGATTTTGTGACCTCTGTGGAATTTGTCAACTTTTAAAAATGTGTGATTTTGTTTTGATTTTTCTCTTTCTATGTGCATGTTCACTTTTGTACCTAATTTTGGTTTTGGATCTCTTCGTTGTTTTATTTTCTTTTAAGGAACCCCGGCCCTGCACCGGTAGATCTGGGATCTGCCCATGGCGGAGGAGGCCATCTGTCTCCTCCTCCAGGGCCAGAGCTGAACGGGAGACCGAGAGGGCATCCTCAGGTTCAGAACAGTGACTTGCTGCTTTTCCCTGAGCCTCTCCTCCATCTGCGGGCAGGTAGTGCAGGAAGGCGGCAGAGCTGGCCCTGGGCTTAGGACCGGGGCTCACTGCTACTCCGGGTACGTGGGTCTGATACCTAACAATTTGCAGGAAACAGCCTTTTCAGGCCTCTCTCTCCCCCTGCCCCTCCCTCCTGCCAGGTCACAATGCCTGGAATGGTCCCATTTAAGAGTCGCTCAGAGCGAAGGCATTGCTTACTCCACTCGTTCTCTTTTAAAATACCTGGCACTATGAAATGATGTTTGCCCCTAACCACCTTCGTGTGATCTATTCGATGGACAGGGCTGAATAAAATGCTGACGTAATTTTTATGCATAGTACGTAAAATGGTCTGAAACGGAATGTGTGTACGCTAGGAAGGATGCAAGGAAGCCACGGAGGTATACAGAAGGCCTGTCATGTATGATGATTGTGCTTGGTGAGAATGTGTGTCCATGCATGTGTCCGTGTGTGTGTGTTGGCGGGGGCACATGGCCTGTGGGGCTCAGTGCAGTGTAACCTGCAGAGTTTTCCCAAGAAATCCTGGTTGTGGGGGATTCTGAAGGTGGGCCCTGCAGGGGAAGGGGTCTGCTTGGGCTCTGGAGAGGGGGGTGAGCTGGAAGCCTGGTCCCACCCGAAATCTCCAGCCAAAGCCCCAACGGACCCCAACCCCACAGGCCAAAGCCCAGAATTGGCTTTGACAAGCAGGCTTTGATCATAGTTAACAATACTGTATTATATATTTGACAATTGCTAAGAGAATAGATATTAAAAGTGCTCAAGAGAAAGACCATTTTTGTAACTCTGCGTGGCGATGGATGTTCATGTTGTGATACACACAAATATGGAATCCCCATGTTGTACAGCTGAACCCAAGCTGTGTTAGATGTCAGTTACAGCCAAACAAGCAGGCGGGGTCTGTACACAGCCTCCTCCACCACGGCGCCCAGAATCTGGCCCAAGGGCTTCTCTGCCGTCTGCTGTTGCCCGGTGCCAAGTGCTCCCAGGATGGGGCCTGTGGGGAGAGGCTCTGCCCCTCAGCCTTTCTGGAGGCTTTGTCTGGCCATACCCTTCACCCTGCAATATCCCCCTCCAGTCACTGAGAGTCTGGGGCCCTCCAGAGCAGAGGGGTCCCTAGGATGCTCTCAAGGGGTTTTGCAAGCACTCCGGATTCCCAGCAGACACCTTTCTTTCCTCTCCTCGTTCAGGGGCCCCATGTAGCTGCTGTGGCCTCGCTAGGTCTTGGTCAGGGGAGGGCGCCCCCAGCCTTGTCCCTTGACCTCTACTTCCACTCAGAGTCAGGCCTAGAGCTCGGACCTTCCTCCCACTTACCGGGGCTCTGTCTTATACCCTGGAATGCGGAAAGCTTCCCTCTCCCTCCAGCCAGCTCCTGCCCCCGCTGCCCATGGAAGGGAGTAGAAGGTGTGAAGGAGCGAGGCGGCCCACCAGGCCTCTGACTCCAGGACTTGCTTGCTTTTCTCCCTCGGGGCACACTGCTGTGTTCTTTGCTGTCTGATCTTTCCAAATGGAGTTTGGGGAACATAAAGTGGAGCTTTTAGCTTCCTTCAGGAAGCTCGGGAGTGTGTCTTGGGGTGTCATACTGCTCAGTTCTTACTGCTTCCTAGTGCTCTGACCCGGCTTCCTAGCCCCAGCTGGCTCCAGAGCGGTGGGATCCCACAGCGGCTTTACTCTAGTGAGGTCTGGGGAGTGGCCTGTCCCAAGCTCCTGGTCCCCTTGGACACATGGCTGAGGCTCCTTGCTGGCATGTGGGAGCCTTGCTTGATGGGCTGGCCGAGGCTGGGAGCCTGACACGGGGCCTTTGCCCGATTCTGGGCCCCACAGCAGGCCTGGTGAGGCCGGAGGACAGGAGAAGGCTGTCGGCCTCCTGTCACGATGAGAACCACCCCCGGGTTAGACAAAGAACGTAAATAAGAAGACAGGACAGTTTGGCCAACCAGGCTGCCTCCCATCTGGACGTTAGCATCCTTCTGGGAACAGCGTGTGATGACCTCATGCGCCGGGGGGTTTCCTCCAAAGGAGGGGAAGAAGTCTTTGATCCACGGTGGCTGGTTTTTCTGAGGCCATTTTTAGCCCCTCATCTAGGCTTGTGATGCAGAGAACCATGAGCGCTTGGGTTTCCTGTGACTGTTCCAGTGCCTCTGTGGAGCGGGTGTCGTGCCTGGGCCAGGGTGTGGCCGCGTCCACGTCCACCTTCTCACGCTGAGGGGGCGGCAGGCACCTGGAGGACCTGCTCGCCTCCGGCCCCGTCCCTGCCCACGCAGGAAGTGCGGCATCATGGCGCACGCAGCCCGGCTTCCCGGAGGGACAGGCTCTACCCTTCCAGATGGAAGAGATAAAGTTAAGAAATCATGCTAGGAAAAGACGACACATACTTATTTTAAAACAAACAGGAAGTTACATTACGGCTCTTTGGGCAGAGAGAGATGTCTATTCCACGCGAGCCCTGCTCTGGGAGCTTTGTCATTGAGGAGACATGAGCTGAGCGTGGGGGAGTACCCAGCTCTAAGCGGGGTCCTGAGACACAGGGGACCCAGGAGTGGACAAGACGTGGTCTGGGCTTTCAAGAAGTTCAGTCTAATGTGGTAAACAAATAGGTAATCACCTACATTATAATCTCGGGTGAAAAGGACACAGATAAAATAGGAAACACGGGTCTTGGGAGCTCAGAATCGGGGTGACCAGAGTTAAGGAAGGTGAGGGAGGCTTGTGCTGTTGCCTCTGACTGCCCTTCTGTTTTCCGGACAGGCCGCCATCTTTGACTGGTCCTCCATGACTCCTGCACGGAGAACATTTACGCTGTGGACACGTGGACTCAGCCACCTTGCTGGGTGTGAGTGAGCCAGAACATTCCATCCCTGGGCCACAGGATGTATGTGGACGGGGGAGATTCTGGAAGCCACCTTGAGCTCACAAAGGAAGGCAGCTTTAGAGGAAAGGTATCATGGAAAGTGAAGAGGTGGAAGGAAGCAAATAGGTCCTTGGTGATCTTTTGGGGCCATCAGGTCAGACCAGTCCTGAGACTGACGTCATGACTGAACTTGACCACCTTCTGTGAGTAGTGCATTCCTTTTTCGGTTTGAGCCATTTCAGATGGCTTCTGTGGTTATTTCTTCCAACACCAAGTCCTAAACGATGCAGGCTCTTGCTCCTTGAAGAAGCTGACCCTTGAGATGGATCCTGAAGCACATAGTGTAGAACGTTCCAAAGCACTTCTGTCCTGAGCCCTCTGATTTAAGCCGTCCTTCAGCGCCCGTGTGAGGCGTGGTGACTGTGTGAGGCCAGGTCCTCACAGCACACGGGAGACTCGATTGAGACGGGGTTCCTCCGGAGAAACTCAGCCCTTGTAGGGGATCCAGATGAGCCCGTCTGCCGTGCTGCGACGGAGGGCTGCTTGAATGGCTCAGTGCCCCTAGAGGGGAAGGGGTGGCCCCTTTGTGGGGGTCAGTGTAACTCCCCAGAGCAGGTGTTGGTTGTCAAGATGACCTGACCCAGTTTTCCTTTGAGCGCTGCCCCTCCCCCACGGTCAACTGTCACTACTGTCATTTGTGGGGGGAGGGAGGGGTGGGCAGGCCCGGTTAGCCAGAATATTCCTTCCCTCTGCCCACACTGATCACTCAAGGACTGGCTTCTGACCCCAAGGTAGATGAATGTTATGAAAGAGTCACCTGAGCCTTTGCCAGAGTCTCGGAGTTGCTGAGATGATAGGATGGTCGTAGAGGCTGAGGATCATCTCAGGCTTTCCTCCCAACCAGAAGAACCCCAGTCTTAGCGTGCTGGCTTTAAAAGAAACACCGAGAGCTACTACTTGGGTTGGAATATGTTCATCTTTGTGAGTTCTCAAACCATTGAATCTCAGAGTGAGGAGGGACCTCAAAGAAAGCCCTTCAGGACCTGTCTGCTAATGTTCCCGATGAGAACACAGGCCCAGAGGGTGGCTCACATGTTCATGTTCCCCTGTGTGCAGCACAGAGCTGGGATGGAGTCTCGGGATCTTGCCTGTCCCTGCCACCTGTCCACGTGCCCAGGACCTCCCCTTGTCCCCATGCAACTTCTCAGCTTCAGCAGGAGTGAAACTGGTCCAGAAGATGGAGCAGAACCACAGAGCTCCCGAAGCCCCTCCCGGGGCCGGCCCAGGACACTGAGACCTCCAGGGGCCCTCTGGAGACACCCATGGGAGCTAGAGAAGACCAAACAAAGACAGGGAACAGGAGGGGGCGGGGGCAAACAGAGCCCAGGAGCCAGCTTTCCTTTCAGAGAAGGCTTCCCTTCCTGGGCCTGGCTGCACAATTTGTGGAACCCAGCGCAAAATGCAAAATCCCTTAGAATGTCATGGTGGCCACTGCAGAACATAAACTCAGTGTGGACACAGTGTCACCATGGTGGCTCCCCCATGAAGCCGGCTCTGTCGGTTCTGTCTCGGGCTGTTAGATGGTACATGAGCGGCACAGGGGCGTGCCGGGAGAAGTCTCTGGAACCAGCCTGGCTTAGCTGCCCGGGTCTCTGCAAGGTAAGCCCTTTAATCTCTCAGGACTTTGGTTCCCTGGTCTATAAGTTGGGGATGATAACAGGGCCATTGTGGAAATTAAGTCAGTTCATGTGCGCATGGCTTGGAACCAGTCACGGAAAGATTTGCTATTGGTGTTTACCTACACTTCTCTTCTAGGGTGAAAATTGGTCTCCAGCTTCCCAGCTCTCATCAGGGCCTCCCCAGCTGTGCCTTCCAGGCTCTCGCTGCTCAAGAGGTCTGCCACGGTGGAAACCCGGGCTGGGTGTCCTCTACCTCATCTCCTCTGAGAACAGACAGGCCAGGGAGTGGGGTCTGAGGGAAAGGAACCCACGCCTGTCGGGAGCACACAGCTGTGGTTGCTGGGAACTCGGCCTCATAAACTTGCTGGTCTGACCACTAAGCCCTTCTCCCTGGAGTCTGAGGTGGGGAAGGCTGCCAAGGCAGTCAGAGAGAGGGTCAAAGGGCAAGGTTGGAGGCTGCCCCCACCTCCCAACTGGGGATGGAGGGAGTGGAGAGGCAGTGGGAAGGGCGATGCCTCCGAGGGCTGTGGCTGGCAGACACAGAGGCACTAGGTGGTCCCCACGGCCCCCTCCAGGCCGTCCCATGTGGGGTGGGGAGTTGGAGTGCTCAACCTACTTGGGACCCCCAAGCCCCAGAATCACAGTCTGGTTTTGCCCCTTGCTGACCCCTCGCTGGTCTCTCAGTGGTCCCTCAGTGGTCCCCCCATCGCCTGTCATGGGACTAAGGCACTTTAATTTCACAGAGGTTCTCTGGGAAGCAAAAGTGTGAGAGAGAAGGAGAGCAAGAGTGTGTGTGCGCGTGTGTGTGTGTGTGTGTGAGAGAGAGAGAGAGAGAGACAGAGAGAAGCAGAGGTAGAAACAGCCGCGGACGGAGAGACAGAAACAGAGAGAGCTGGGGGAGCCGAGAGAGGGCGGACATGGAAAGGCAAGGAGCCAGGGCACAGCTATGGTACACCTTCTGGCCCTCCCAGCACACCAGCTTCAGGACAGGGGAGCGCTGGGCTCCACACGCTGAAGAGGACATGTGTCCCCCTGCCACCCCCGGGACCTGGTAACCCCAGGCCAGCAAACCTTGTGTCTGGGCCCATTGTCACCCCTTGATGTAAGGCCTCTCTTACATCTCTTACATGTGGGTCTCTCTGCCTCCAGACTGTGAAGACACATCCCCTGAGTTTGTCCTCTGAGCCTCCCTGGGGGCCTGGGTGCTATCAGGGGCTTGGGTGGCCCAGGGTGGGCTGTTTCTTAAGGACTCACCGGGTGTGATTCTCAGCCATGGCCCCCAGCTGACCTGTGCTCAGGGCCCCCCGACTCAGGCTCCTTGAGGAAGAATAGCAAACAGGCCTGGATTCCAGGAGGCACGGGGCCAATGTATGACCTTGGAGTGTTTGCTTTTTTTAACAAAAAAATATACAATTTTAATTTTCATCCCGACAACAATTGTGTTCTTAAAACTTCCAGGCGGTCCCTGACTTGGCCAGCTCCTCATTTAGGCTGCCTCTCAGGAGGGAACATGCAAAATACAATTACGGAGGAAACAATGGGCTGTGGATATATTTAACGCAGGCCGGGCTCAGGGGCCCTGCGCACCACCTCAAGGGCCCCTCTCCCTCCCATCTTAGCCTGAGCCTTCCTGTCCTTTTGTGCTCCCTAAACCTCCCTGCCCCCCCCCAGCTCACTGTATCCAGCTGTCTGCACCCTGAAGCCGTTACTGATGAAGACTGAGACCAGTCCCTCCCAGGATGGCAACAAATCCCTTCCCCCCAACCCTCCCCAGATCCTCCAGCATCTCCATGCCCCCTGACGTCTGTCAGTGCTGAGTCAGAGGTATCACAGAGTGGGGCCAGAGTCTCTGAAGGCGGAGCCATCTGAGAGAAAACCATCCCAGCCTCTATCTGCTGCCTTCGGACCTCGGAAACACTCTGTCTGGGATGCCCCCAGCTCACAAGGGGACCTTCACTGCCCTTGTCTTGCTTTAACCTCCTAACAAATAGTCAGAGGTAGGCCCATTCCACAGATGAAAACACTGAGGCTTAGAGGGGTAAAGGGAGAGAGTCAGCGTTCCCATGATGCAAAGGGAGTCTGTTCATTTTCTCTTCATGCTGGACAAGTCAGCCCTGGGGCTCCTTTCCCGGGCAGCAGGCTGCTGAGGTCTCTTCTGGTGGTGAGGTCTGAGGGGAGTGGGGTCCGGAAGCTGGGTTGGGGGGGCTCTGTCACAGTGGGCATCCTCCTAGAAGACGGTGCCTGAAGGAGCCACGCGTTCAGACAAGGGTCAGGGCCTGGGGATGGGAGAGGGGACACCTGGGGCAGGCAGCCCTCACTCTCTCTCAGACAAGCCTTCCCACATGGTGAGGTCAGATCCCCTCACTCCTGTCTCGCACAACCATTTCCATCCAAGGTTGTATTTTTTCCTGTGGTGATTCCTTTTTACTCTTGGGAGAGACTCTGAGCCCCTTGCGACAGGACTTCCTTCCGGGCTTGTGACTCTTCCCACTGCTCTTTCTCTTGGACGACACAGGGCAACTCAAAATGCAGGTGGGCTGGGAGGGGATGTTCATGGGTCAGTCGGGGCAGCCTTTGCCCCCCGTTGGGCTGAGTTCATTCCACCTGCAGACGAGGCCGGTTCCGCCCAGCACCCTCAGCAGAGCCCGAGTCCCTTCCAGGGAACCCCGCCTGCGGGGTTGCCTTGCAGTTTCTCGACCCTGGTGCTTTTCCCGGAGTCTTCCTGACCGGGGCTCCTGGGCAGCATCTTGGGCAGTTTCTGAGAGTGGGCTTTTGGAGGGGAGTGATGAGGGGTCGGGGGAGTATGGTGGAGTGTGGGTGTGCCGGCGGTGATGCGGTGATGGGGGTCGAGTGGCACGGGGGGTGATCAGATAGAGGAGGGCTGATTATCTGAGAGACCTCCCCCTCAGTGCCGGTGACCTGCGGCGGGACCACCGCTGTCCGTGTTTACCCGATGACAAGATGGATTAGTCATCCTACCATGGCTGTGGCTTACCCCCTGCTGCCATGGCTGTGGGCCCCAGAGTGGGGACCCAGAACCCCAGGAATAAGAAGCCACACTGATCTTGACAGACTGGTACGGGAATAGACGAGAGATGAGGCCTGTGGCTCCCGTCTTGCCCTGGGAGGGTGTCATCAAAGGGGAGAAGGGGCAAGCAGAGGAGGCCGGACAGCACTCAGAGACCTTGATCTGCCCAGCTGCGGGGGCCCGTTCCAGCCTGTGGAGCCTTTTAGCTCTGAGTCCAGAACACCCCGCGCCCTTCTGAGAAAGGGTCTCAGAGAACAGACCCCAAATAAGCACAAATGAGTGAGAACCAGGAGGACCTCAACCTTTAAATTATTATTATTATTTTTTTAAGAGAGATTGAGAGAGTGCACCTGCACATGTGCAGGGGCGAGGGGGCGACAGAGAAATAGAGAGAATCTTAAGCAGGCTCCATGCCCATTGCGGATCAACCCCGAGATCATGACCTGAGCCGGAATCAAGAGTTGGACCCTTAGTTGACGGCGCCGCCCAGGCACCCCTGAAATATAAAATCTAGAAGTGGCTCAGCTGAACGTGCCCTGGGCTTATTCCAACCCACAAATACTAGACTAATATAGCCCCAAGGACTCAGCAAGCTCAGATCTCTGCCAACACTACCCTCCCTCGTTTCTCGTAATCCTGAGGAGCCCACAGCCCCCATCACTTTGGACTAGTAGCACAGGGGCCATGAGACGCCTTGCTCAGGTCAGCTGGCGCAGACTCCCCTGCTTGGAGCCCCTGTCCCTCGCCTGGCTCCTTGGCAGCTCCTTCAACCTGGATCTAATAGAAACCCCTTGTATTTATGGTGCACTTAGCTCTGGGGGTGCTTTACAGACATAATCTAATTGAGGGGGTGCTGAGGGGTAGGGTGGCAGGGAGGCAGGACTGTGTTTTTAACCAGGACAGATACTAGGTGGGAGAGTCAGGGATGTCGCTGAGCACCTCCTGTGTACCCTGCCTGCCTTGGAGCTCCAAGTTCAGAGGCATGGGGCTTGGGCTCTGAATCTGCCCAGCTGTGCCACCTTGCCCGCCCTGTCTGCCCCATGCCTGCCACAGCTCTCTGCACAGATGGGATGATTCTAAAGCAGCCCTGAATGACAGGACTGCTGAGGTTACGGTGACACGGAGCTTGGGAAGACTTTGATTTTAACCAAAGGATCGCTAAATACACAGCAAACATCCCGGATATTCCCAGCGGGTCTGTGTGGCTTCTGCATATCCCAGAACCAGGATAACACAAGTAGACACTCTTTATTATTCATTTTCCAGCACTAGGCACTATGCCAGGAACTTCACAAACCATTATTTTAGTTTAATCCTTAGAACTGTCTGACAAGGTAGGCTCAAGAGGGTAGGTATGTTTCTTTAGGTCACACTCTTTAGAAAATCATGGATGAATTTTTTTAAAGGATTTTTATTTATTTATTTGACAGACAGATCACAAGTAGGCAGAGAGGCAGGCAGAGTGAGGGGGAGAAGCAGGCTCGCTGCTGAGCAGAGAGCCCGATGTGGGGCTCGATCCCAGGACCCTGGGATCATGACCTGAGCTGAAGGCAGAGGCTTTAATCCACTGAGCCACCCAGGCGCCCCCATGGATGCATTTTTAAGGGGAGCCTCACAAGGAGAGAGGCTTTCAAAGCTCCCACCCCAGAGTAGCTGATAGAAACATATTTGGTGACCTAGAGATTGGAACTGAATTGGTTCTTGGAGGGTGGGTGGGGTTGTACATGGGGAGAGGAGGTAGCCTGGCCCCGGGAGCTCCGGGGCTCGGGGCTGATGGGAGTGAAGGTAGGGAGGAGGCCATGAGTGGGTGTGCAGGGAGGGAGAGGGGACAGCTGCTCACGAGGCTGGGGGTGGCTCTGCTCGGGGGCGGGAGACAAGGCCAAACTGGGGACCGGGTCATGCTGCTGACTTTGGACACGAGGGACGGTGGGGAACCCTTGTAGCTTCTGGGGCGAGGCTGAAACTAGGGGGAAGCTGAAACTGAGGTGGGATGTTGGCTAAGGGCTGTGGGGATGGGAGGTGAAGAGAGGGGGGACTGGAGGAAGAGGGGCCCAGAGGAGGGGAAGGCAGAGAAGGAAAAATAAAGGAGACAGAGAAAGGGGGAAGGGGGGGATGAGGCCCAGGGAGAGGAAGACACACCCGTAAGCGGTGAGTGCTACCATTTGTACACCATATTTCACCAAACCATTGCACACACATGATCTCCTTGGACTTAATCCTCAAAACAGGCCTACGAAGTATGAGAACTCCTGCTTACTGAGCCCTGTTCTCTGCCAGGTCCTTGATGTACTTTCCCTGTAGCTCTGTCAACAGCCACAGAGGGGGAGCCCTGCTCCTCCGGTGATGCAGCTGCGATATGGATAGGTTAGGGAACTCACCCAAGATCGCGGCCCAGAGCTGGGCTTTCAATCCAGGCCTGTCTGGCTCCACCGGCGAGGTCTGTCCCACTGTTCTGGACCCTCTCCCATTTGTAGAGGAGGAAACCAAGGCTCAGGAGGTCCCGAGATGCTGCCTGCCGGCACGTGGACATCACGGCTGGAGCTATTTCATCTGGTCCTGGGCCAGCACACTTGGCCCCCGGGGCATGGGGTGGGTACCACGTGCCCTCCCCTGCCGGGTCCCTCACCGAGTCCCCTGGCAAGGGGCAGGGCAGGGGCGGGGTTCCATTCCTGTTGGTCTTTGTGATTCCTTAAGTGGGTGCAGCCCTGCTAGCCACTCCAGGAGACCCCTCTTCCAGATACCTGGAATCTGGTCGTGAGGCCGGGAATAAAGGCTTGGAGGCAGAGGAAGCAGGTCCTCCAAGGGACACAGACTCTGGATCGCCTTTTGCCTTGCAAATCAGCCTCAGAACTCAGCACTGGGATGGATGGAGGGCTCTTCAGGGCAGTTTGGGCCCAAATGGGCAAACAGCTCTGAGCACTTAAAGATGTGAGAGGGAACAAGACAGGGTGTAGTCAGGTGGTCAGAGCAGGCAAGGGCTGGTCAAGGGAGAAGGAATGGGTGGAGTGATGCCCAAAGACCTCACGGGGTTGGCAGCCCTGGGCCTCCTGAGGGGCTGTGTCCTGGACCGAGTGGTACCCGGCCACCTGGACGGGCATGCCCAGATGTCAGCCCCGCACAGCTGTCAGCGCTTGTGTGCAGCTTAGCCAGCTCTCCCAGATGCCTCTCTTGGCTGGAGGGTTGGGATTCTAGAGCTTTCCAGGGCCCGCAGAAGGTGGAAGCCTGTAGGTTCCAAAACCATATATGTCTTCTCTGCAGGTGACTTGTGGGAAGTCTCAGAAAAGTGGGCCCAGGGTTCCTGGGGTGGGTAGGTCGACAAACCCCTGCCAAAAAGACTAGCCCACTGGCCATTTGGAGGACCTCCATCAATATTTGTTGGCTGACTAACAGAAAAGGCCAGTCTGAATTAGAAAATGTCCTGCAGAAAGAAAATGCACTGAAAAGATATATTCAGAGAAGACACTAGAAGTCTCAGAGGCGCCTGCCAAGGGAATAGAAAGACTGTCATTAGCATCTTAAAGATCCTGGGGTCTGTTCTCCTTAGTATCTCCAAGTAACTTCCCTTTGAGGATCTTGTCTGTAAGGATCCGGGATCTCAGCAAAAAATGTTTGGTCCTCAGAGGAACGCTTCTGTCGTGCTCTCCTTGAAAGAGCTCCAGCTTCCAGTCCACGGGGTTTGGGTTCATAGAAGGAATCGCAGGCTCCCTCCCCCTATGTGTTCACCTGTCCTGCCTTGAGCTGCCAGGCTGCCTGGAAACAGACCCCAGTCATCCAATGTGGGGCTCTCCTGGGGCCTCGGATGAGCTTGACTCTTCTGTCTGCTGTGTCTGCCTGTCCAGCCAAGTACAGGTGGAGGAGGTGAGGACAGACAGTGTGGCCCCCCCATCGTACCCCCCCCCCCAGCAGGGCTGGTCACCCCTCCTACCTCAAAGGACATAATTTGTGTGTCAAAGGGTCTGGGCTGCATTTTCACCCCTATTTCTGGAATGTGGCTCCTTATACCCTTCCCTCCTGTACCTGACCAGGCCAGGGACCGACCGCTGATGGCCTTGAGCTCACAGTGAGACATAGGGGAAGGGGGACTTTTCATCCCTTATTTGTCTTCATTCCCTTAGGCTTGGGAGAGCTTTCCCCAAATTGCTGAGCAGCTCAACTCTGGCCTGATTAGAGGCTGGGCCCCGAGGAGGACGAGAAGGAGGAAGAGGCAGGGTCTTTTGGGTGCTGCAGCCAGAAGGCCAGTCCAGCCCCAGGCTCTCCAGCACAGGGACGCCAGGGCCACGAGGAAGCCCTGTCAGGAGCATGTGGGGGGCCACTGGGATATCTAAGAGGGGTCAGGTGATGACGCCCCTCTCCATCTCCCTTTCCTCAGTGCCCCATTATTGCCAACTCTCCCTCCTCAGAGTCTGCGAACTTGGTTTTTCTGGAGTCCCAGGCTGGTGCAGGGAGATGAACCTCAGGTCATTCTGCAAAGGCCCAGGGCCTGGGGCAGATTGGGGTAGGAGAATCGTCCCTTAGGGCTAAAGGAGACTTTCTTTGACCCGGGGTGGGGCAGGAGGGGTGGGAGGGTTGGGGGGACCAACAGTCCTGTGTCTGGGGGCAGTCCTTGCTGGAAGGCCATGGAAAACAAAGGTTTCCAGAGAGAATATAGCTCAGTGGGGGATCTGGGATGTGGGGAGATGACACTCCCTTATCCAGGGCCATCGAGGTGGGGGGCAGCTTCATGGCCTGAATCGTAAGGAGGGACAACCCCGAGAGCCTGCGTGTCTGGAACCATCCATGTGGTGGACGCAGCTCCTAGGGAGCCGGAAGTTCTCATTGTAGCTCCCCCTCCCCCGTGCTCTCCCCCTTCTGGGGCCTCGGGTAAGTGGTGTCACCTCTGTAAAACCGAATGTTGCAGCAGCTCACTCCCTAGGTGGTTGTGCGGCTCAAAGGAGGTTACACATGATGATAGCTCACATTTGTTTTATTGATTACTGGCTATCCCTGTCCGATCAAACATCTGCTCCTGAAGAAAAATGGTGTTGTAAGGCCTGCAGGCTGGGTTCTGAACCCGGTGCGACCCCGGGGCCATGTCAGGGCCTCCAGGAGTCAGTAGGAGTTGGGAGGACCCAGAGGAGCTATGTCCAGCGTCCAGTAGGAGTTGTGGATGCTGCTTGTGCGGGCCCAGAGGAGGCAGGAGGCCGGGAGGCCGGCAGGGCGCATGCGTGGGGTTAGGGGTATCGGTTAGGCAAGTTCCAGGGTTCAAAGGCCAGCAAGGACCTTGGGCACATCGCTCACTCTTTCCCAGCCTTGGTCTCCTCGTCTGTATAAAGCGGGTGTGGTCGTCCTTCGGTTCCGGCATCCGTGAGGTACCTACCATTCACCATGGACCATTTTGAAAAATCGACTGCTTTTTTTTTTGTCCCCATCGTATTTCCTTCCTTCCCCACCCAGCCACCATTCCGGCAGCCAGCCTCCTGCAGGCTCATTGCCTCAGGGAGAGGATGTGGCTGAAGGAGGCAAAGGGGATAGAAGGAGTCTCTTCCGGACTTTTGTGTGCAAAAGGGGAAATGGCAAAGGGAACAGATGTAGGAGAAAAACATCCTGAGTGAGTAAGGATGCCCCACCCCCACCCACTAGAAAGCGCTCCCCAGCAGGGAGGAAGAGGATGGTGGCAGAGGGTCAAGGAGGAGGAGGAGGCAGTGAGCGCAGTATCATGGCTGGGTCCTGGGGAAGGGCCATGACTCCACCGGAGGTCCGGGTTCTAGGAGCAGAGAAGACTAGGCCTTCCCTCCGGGGGAGAGCCCACAGAAAGGAAAGTGCAGCAAGCGGGTCTTCCGTGCAGCCATGGCCCAATAGTGGAGACCTCCATCCCCCTTCCAGATCAGAGGGATCGTGCAGATAGGATCACAGGGCCCCTTCGTGGTGACCAAGAGGACTCATGGCATCAGGGGTCTCACTTGATGCCTTGTCTCTACGGACAATCCCACTCCCACCCATGGGAACGGGGACGTCTTCCTGGGGAAGATGGTGTGATCCTTGTCGCCGTTTAAGACATGGCCGCCATTGGCATAGGGATCCAAAATGAAAATAAAGCTGAGTCATAGAAAGTAAAGAAAGTCCTATTTCTTACACACTTGAATCGAGGACCGTGTGAGATAGGTGTCTGCTGCACATGCATGCAAGGAGTTAGCACAGTGCCTGGTGCGTGCGTGGCAGGGTCCAGCTGCCACGGCCAGTGTGGATACGCCGTGCGTGGCCAGAGTGTTCGACTCGAGGCAGGCAGGCTGTGGAGCCTGGCCCTGGCTGTGAGGCTCATAGTCACCCTCCCTGCTGAGGACACTCAGGTGGGCAGCTGCGACCCCAGCGATCCCTTCCCTCCACATACTAGGAGCATGTCTCCCACCCTTCCCAAGCTCTCCCCACCCCACCCTTTGTATCCCCAAGGTGCTTCCAAGGCGACCTTATGCTTCTTCAGAGCACCATTTTAAAACCCCTGCTCTCTTCTAATCCCTTCCATATCGGGTTGAAGCAGAACCCTGAGCGTCAGCATTATCCTTGGTCCCATGGCTAGAAGGTGGCAGGGAGCCCAGACTCCCACTCCAGTGCTCCTTTGAGAGGAACCAGCAGACATCTCTTCTGGCGAAGGGCAGTTGGGGCCTGCTTAGGAAGCAACATCAATCCGACAACTATTACTGTCCTGCTGTCCACTCATGAACTTCTTGCAGCTTATTTTCATAGGATCCAGAGGAGCTGGGCTGAGCTGATTGAGCAGAAAGAATGGCAACAGGTCACAGTTGTTACATAGGTTCAGGACAATTAAGAAAGACAAGCCACCTGGTGCTTGCTAACTGCTAAAATGCACGTGAAGTGCTTTAGCACAGAGGACGCCCTCTACCTGTCTCTGTCCTTTAGTCGCGCTGTGACCCTGAGCATTCTCCCATCCAAGTACCAACCAGCCCCGACCCTGCTTAGCTTCCGAGATCAGACGAGATTGGGCGCGTTCAGGGTGGTATTGCCGTAGATGTGACCCTGTACATTCTCATCTCAGCTTCTCGTCTGTGCAGTAATGACAGTGACGCCATCCCCTGGGGGTATTTTGAAGACCAAACTAAATAATGGATATAAAACTTCTTTGAAAAACATAAAAGCCAGCCAGCAGTATTATTACTTGGCAAATAGTTGAATTTTCTTGCGTTTAAGACATCAAGCCAAACACAGTTCCACCTCTAACGTTTGTGACCGTGATCATTCTTGATGGAAACTTGCGTGTGAATTTTATAGCCCGTTCTTCAACCCAAGGGAGAGCATTTTATTTGCTTTCACAGGCTAATCCCTGTGATCAAGGAAGAAAATGAATTTAAAGAAAATAAAGCTTCAGATTGGAAACTGGAACATAAATACAATAATGTAGCAATTTGTGATTGTTTTTCAGAAGATCACCAGAGTTTGGTGACATAGAACTGAAACATAGGACCCCATGGTTTTTCATGAACAACTTTGTCTTTTAAAGAGAGTTTGATGGTAAATTGTCAGAAAAAACCAACATGATTAACTAAAAATGGATCATAGATATAAACGCAAAATGCAGAAGTATTAAACTTCTAGAAGAGACCAAAGGGAGAAAATCTAGATGATCTTGGGTATTGACAATGACTTTTTGTTTTTTTAATTTATTTTTTATTTTTTAAAAAAGATTTTACTTATTTATTTGACAGGGAGATCACAAGCAGGCAGAGAGGCAGGCAGAGAGAGACGGGAAGCAGTCTCCCTGCTGAGCAGAGAGCCTGATTCGGGGCTTGATCCCAGGACCCTGGGATCATGATCTGAGCCAAAGGCAGAGGCTTAACCCACTGAACCACCCAGGTGCCTGGCGATGACTTTTTAGACACATCACCAAAAGTGTGATCGATGACAGAAATAATTAATAACTTGGATTTCGTTAAAGTTAAAAACTCCCACTCTGCAAAAGGCTGACAAGAGAATTAGAAGCCGATTCACAGACAAGGAGAAAAAAATTGCCAGACGGCTCTGATGAAGGATGGTTTATAGTCTGAAATCTCTCTACTTTCTGTTCAACTTTGCCATGAACTTAAAACTGCCCTCCCAATGAAACCGCTTAAGAAAATCAATGTGAGACAAATATTGTCTTCTAATACCAGACTGTCCTTCTAAAGACTTCCTTTTGTTTTACACTTTAAATTGTGGTCAAAGTCACTGTTTACTTGAAACTCCGCTCCTTGGATTAAAACAAGAGATTTGAGCTCTAGTCTGTTTAAACCACTAAGTGCCCCATTTGGGGGATCACGTCGTCCTGTCCTTCCTGACTTCTTTCTGTACGGCGGTGGTGGTGTTCGCTGTGCTGCAGGCAGTGTGGCGGGGTTGACCATGGTGGTGGTGGTGGTGGTTGTAGACACTGATGATGATGGTGCTGGGCGCGGTGGTGCTGGGGTTAGTTTGGACGTGATGCTTGTGGAGGTGGTGGAGACGGTGGTGATGGAGGAAGGGTTGATCTAGATGGTTCTCTAGATTCCTTTAAGATCTCCTGTTCTACGGTCTTTGATTTCTGCTGCCATTTGTGTGGGCGGTCGTTGTCTACTGAGGCTACCAGCAGAACAAAGGGGACAGGGAGAAGGGATACGCATTAGCATGGCCAACTGGTTTCATTCACTTGAACTCTTTGCATGTTCTGTATGCATTTTGGGGGATCCTTTTCTGTTCTACAGTATTTATGGAGTAGGAAAAAAGGTTAGAATTAGAGAGGTTATGCTGGGTCAAGCATCCACAAGACATCTCCATCTTCCACCAAATCCCCAGAATTGCGATGACAAGGACAGTGCTTGCTGTATTTGAATTTTGCTACAAGAAATACGAAGTTGGGGAATGTGGCAGGGGGAGTCTCAAAAAGGAACAGATGGCACATTCAAATTAGGACAATTCGAGAAGGTTGAATTTACCAAAGAGATATTTCCAGTGGTGTGGCCAGGTTGGAGGAGAACCATAATGGATGGTGCGGGGACTGGGGTGTCCCATCCCTAGTCTTGATTACAAGAGGGAGAGGTTGCCAGCACCCAGGGAGATCATGTTATGTAACATGATGTTACAGAGGCTTCCTCGACAGGAACTTCTGGGGAGGGCCCAGCCCACAGAGGACAGCTTGTAAGGAGGGAACCATGTACCTGGACTTCACTGTCCTTCCTCCCTCCAGTCTCCTGCCCTGGCTCCCCATTGGGCAAACCTTAGGATGCCAGAGGGCAGGAGACCCCGCTGAGGTAGTTTCTGCCTGAGCGTCTCCTGGGCAGAGAGCATGGTGGAGACAGGAGGAGAGTGGACCTGGAGGGGCAGACAGAAGGCACTGGACATGATTTAATTACCATTAATTCCTCCATTCAGTGCATCTTTTTTGAGCGTCTAGGATGTTCCAACTCATGTTCGAACGCAGCAGAGTTCTTGCCTTCTTGGAATTCACATTCAGTGGGCTTTGGTATTAGAGGTGTGACATCAGGGCTCTTGGGCCCAAAGCTGGAATGGCCATTTAGCCTTGAATATCTGCCCTCCCTGACCTCCCTCAGCCCCCAATGCACAGTCTCGTGATGAGTCAAGTGGGCCAAGTCAAAGCTCAGCATACCTGCGCCCCTTTCTCTGTGACCCTGATTATGATGCATTCCCACCGCTCTGCACTCTGAAGTTTTCTTGAGCATGGGGAGACAGGGAAACAAAAGGCCTCCATAAAAAGCTGCTCTTCGCTCCTTTTCCTGCCTCTGTTCCTACAAGGACCCACACCCTGCCTTGCTCATGCTTCAGAGTACAACAAATAAATGTCTTCCTGGTAAGGGCCAAAGAGTTAGTGATTTCTTTGGAGCTCCTAGGACAATAGGAGTGGCTAAGGAGTGACAAGGCAAGGCTATCCTCACCGTGGGTCTTGGTCCCAATACCCCTTCGCTCCAAGGAATAAGTGACATATGGACTCTCGTCCTCGTTCTGACTGGTTCCTGGATGCCCGAGAGGACATGTACAGCAGACCACAATCTGCAGTAAAAACGCTGGGTCCCGAACAAAAAGGAGACCGTCTCCTTTCCTTTCCTTTCTGACACTCTGTCCATACCGACACTCTCTCTGTATATTCTTGTTCTTCTTCTTCTTTTGGAAGATTTTATTTGTTTATTTGAGAGAGAGAACAAGGGTGTGTGTGAGAGAGCACGAGAGAGAGCATGAGCAGAAGGGAGGGGCAGAGAAAGAGGGAGAAGCAGGCTCCCTGCTGAGCAGAGAGCCCGACACCAACACCGGGCTCCATCCCAGGACCCTGAGATCATGACCTGAGCCAAAAGCAGACTCTTAAATGACTGAACCACCCAGGTGCCCCTCTCTATGTCTTCAATAAACCCTGCTTCTCACTCCCTCCTGGCTTGCTTTTGACTTGTACTCTGCACAAAGCCAAGGACCCTCCTGGCTGGTTGTGTAGGACCTCCTGCAAGTCCTCGGCTCTGGCCTGCCTACACCAGCACCCGTGCTGTAGCATCCTCGGTGCAGACTCTGTCCCGCCAGCCAGGGAAGGAGGAGCTCTGTGTTCTGTACCTAACAGGCTGCCCGGCACCCTTCCATTACTGCTTGCCTCGGGAGCTGCTCGTTAGGTATTTGAGGCCTTGATGGTAAAGAGTTTTATGCTCTCACAAAACTCTGTGCCCCCTACTTTTGCTGTCCTTGTGGACCCCTTCTGCACTGACAACACATAGTTCCAGCCCTGCACAGTCGCCTCCTGTGTGCCTTCCAGGGTATCCTCTCGGTCAGCCATGAGCACAGCTTCAAATCCACAATGTAAACCCCAGGGCCACATCCCCCACTTCTTTGTGCCCCCAATTCACCACTGCCCAGCCTCACAGTAGATGACAAGAGCTCACTGGTAAACAGTGGTGACAGGAGTGCTCTGAGCCACACTCAGGGCTCAGGACACGCGAGCCCCTCTAGAACAGACCTGGGTATGCAGAAGGTGCTTAATACATGCACGTGGCCCGATTGTTAGATGAGGTGCCAGGTGACAGCTCAGTACTCATGAGACCCTCGCATTTCTGGTAATACGGCAGCTGCAGGTAAACATCTGCAGCCAGACGTGGCCTCTGGGACATGGTCCTCTAACAGCCTGACACCCCGTAACCCCACACGAAGGGGCCTGGCTGGGTTTCTTGCTGGCCCAGGACATCACTGTGCCTGACAAGCGTCCTTCACTTCCAGGGCAGAAACAACACGTGGAAAGCCCAGGTCCTTCTTTCAAACGCTCTGAGTCGGAGCAACAGGGGCCCGTAAAGTTCGGGTTATGAAGTGTCACGGCGTCTGAAACCACCACTTCGTTATTGCCTAAGCACACACCAGCAATCTGTTCATTTCTGGGCAGGGGCTGATGGAAAAAGAGAGAAACTTTCCATGTATTTATTATGTGAAACATAACATGCGGGGGGATATGCACAGCGATATGTAATTAGACAAAAAAAACGAGCCAGACTTGAGGAAGTGCCAAAAATCTGCGGCAGGAGAATGAAACCACTGTACGAGGCTCCGACCTGTATTGCCGCTTTCGCCATCCATCCCCGCGCCCCCCTGCCTGGTAATCCTCTGGAGGCGGACCGTGCTGTGGGACCCTGGAGCTAAGAGCTCATGCAGGGGGATGCCTGGCCAGGCCCCATCTTTGATGAGGTTCTGTGTCTTTCCTAAGGCAAAGATCTATTCCTCTTGAGGCTCTGACTGCAAAAGGAGCAGGATGAAGAGAGGGCAGGTGCGGAGGGGACGAGGCCCATCCTGGGCAGAGGGTGATGGAAGTAAGTTCCGCATGGGGACTGGGTCAGCCCGTTATCTGTCACGACAGCTTCTAGTCTCAGCTCTGTGGCTGTCTTGCTCTGCAGTCTTCCCCCAAACCGCTGTGTCCCCCAGGTCTCAGTTTCCTTCTCCGCAGAGCTGAGAAGGTGACTCATGCAAGAAGCCCATTGCCAGGGGATTGGTGACTGCGAGATGCGGAGAAGGTCCTGCTTTCCTGGCCATCCCACGGTCACCGGCCTAGGATGTCATTTGTCACTATGGGTTGAGCTCAAGTTTTGCATTTAAATCCTGCCAGAACACGTCCTCATGGTTTGTTTTGTTCTGTTTTTTTGTTTTGTTTTGTTTTGTTTTTAAAGTTAAGATAGTTGCTCTGCTGTGGGTACCCCCAGTGTCTAGCAGCCTAACAGCAGCCCAACAGCAGCCCTTCCTTGCTTTGTGGATAAGCACTTGACAAATTCTGCCGATCTTCCTGCCTTAAACTCCTGCAATACCTCAACATCTCCCTTTCCCCCCGGCAACGGCCCTAGGTCAGCGTCTCAGCGTCTCTTTCCCAAAGCATTACAACAGCTTCGAAATCTGGTCTGGACTGTGGAGTCGTTTCTCTCCCTCCCCTTCCCTTCCCCAACCCCATTCTCTTTCTAGAGTCCTCTGCTCTGCTCTGTGTCCCTAGACAGCAACCCCTGCAATCCTTCATGGAGACTTTCCTGTTTTCTGGCTTCTGGCCGCAGAAAGCCCCAGGGGGAGATCTGAGGGTTGCCCTGTCCCTGCTCTAGCCATGTTTTTGGCTGTCACTACGGCCTCTCTAGAGTTCCATGCCTCTGACTCTCCCCGGGTCCGCAGGCAGTTTTTTGTCTTCGCCTGGCAGGCCTAATGCTGCTTAAAGCTTCTTTCTGCCCATTTCTGAGGGCCTTTCTGCAGCCCCTCATTGGCTCTGCCCACCCTTCCATGAACAGTGGGCTCATTCCCCCATCGACTGAGCCCCTAAGCTGTACTGTCTCCAGCCAGAGCCCTGACTGGGCACGTGGCTCCTTCTTGCTGTCTCTCCCTTCCTTGCTTCTGTCCACTGCATGCAATCCCCAAAGCACAGTCCTGGCTGTGCCTCTCCCTTCACAAACACATTCATCTCTCCATCATCTTCGTTCAGTGCTAGAGGGGCATTTCCAACCCTCTGTGGCTTGGCTGGTGTTCTCTTCTCTGATCTGCCTCTTTCCTGTGTCGCCTGTCCTTCCCCGGCAGAGCCAGGGACTCTCCCTAAGTCCAGTCCCCGCTGTTCCTCCTCCCCAAATCTCTGAGGCTCCAAATCCTATCTGTCCTTCAAGACTCCACTAAAACATTCCCTCCTCCCTAAAACCCCCCTGTCCTGGCAGCTGGAAGCAATGTTCCCTCATTGGAACTCCCAGGGGATATCATCTGTTGCTCTCCGGGTCGCTTATGACTTCCCCAACTAAAATTAGAAGAATTTACGTCCAAGCCCTAGCTTCTCTTTGGGCCGGCCCTTGTTCACCTGGTTGTGACCCCGTGGCATGGTTGCTGAATGTGTGTGCTCTGATGACAGCCGCCCTGCCCTCTGAAGAGTGGGGCTCGGCTGCTTTTTAGCTGCACGAGCCTGGCTCCCAGTGTTCCCTCTGTGAGCTCACGGTGCTCATCTGTAAGACGGAGGAGGGTGGTAGTGACCGTCACACCTGTTTCACAGGCTTGTCGGAGGATTACATGGGTTCGCACACAGAGAACACACTTAGAAGGGGTTTGGCACATGGTAAGCGGTTCATAAACGTCAGCTCTCCTCCTCCTCATCCTCTTGTTGCTCTAAGCTGCATTCGGATAATTCATCCCATGTGTTGCCAGAGATAATGTGAGCGTAGATGGAATGAGAGACTAGTGCCTTGAAGACAAAGCTTTCTCATCAGAATGGTTTTCCTAGATGGGTCATGTTAAAGCACGTGATTCTTTCCAAAGCCAGAATTGTATTCAGAGACCAAGTCCAGCCCTCTCCTTAGCACCGTGGGTAAACTGATGCCCAGAGTCCCTGGAGATGTGGTCTTGGCCACACAATGAGTGGGCAGACCGAAGGCTTGAGTTCAGGTTTTCTTACTGCAACTATTTTTCTTCTATGGTCCTCCAGTTTCTGAATAATTAGACCTCCCAGACTTCCAAGTCCCAAGAGAAGGGGCAAGGACCCACGGTCTTGGCGGTTCCCTGGAGATCCCCTGATGTCTTATACTTTGGGGGTGGATGGAATTCAGGGGTCTGGAAATCCCGCCCCATGTTTGCCTCTCAGTCATTCACACGCTGCTTCCGGTGGGCAGTTTCTCCCCTGACTATGTCGGAGAACGGTGGGAGAGTCCTTAGCTCTGAGTGGGAGACATGAGCGCTCCAGGGACTGAGCTGACATGGAACTGGTAGAAAGAGGTAGACTTCTCAAGAAACAGGCTTGGTTTGGCCAGTCTGAACACTGAAAATAGATCTGATCTGATGACATTTGGGCAGCTATTGGCCTTGTCATGGAGCCCAAAGCCCTCAGCTGGACGGGCGGGGTTAAAGCCAGAATGATTTCAGAAAGAATGCTTCTCTGCTTCAGCCACGAGGAATGCTGGGTCATTCCTTCCCTGGGGGAGGGAGCCAGGGGGAGACGAGCCCCAAGCGGTCGGCCGTTGGCCAGGCCCATCTGGCTGGCGGGGCTGATGCCTCACAAGCCAGTCGAGGTGGACGACTGTTTTCATTCCTCAGAGTCTGTCTCCTGCCTGTCATGGCATCCTCTGTGGCAGGGTCTGGGCAGCAGGCCAGGGTTATGGGGCAAAACCAGACAGAGTGGGCACTCTAGATGGGCTCACATCCAGGAGCAGCATGATGGGAAGTGTTCTGTGCTGGGGCACATGGATGTTGGAGTCAGGCTGGCTTTCCCACCCTGGGCGTCAGGGAGGGAGGGTGTGTGAGTCACCTGAAAGAGGTGGATTGAGGTTCTGAAGCTACTACTTAGCACTGTGTGTCCTTACGAAATGGACAGTCTCGTGTCTTTATCTTTACAAACCAAACAGTGATGCCTGTGGAGGGCTCAGCATTGTGCCTATTCAGGTTTTTATTGGTGAGGTACAATGCCAGGCACAAAGTAGGGTCTCAACAAATGGTAATTGAGGGGACGACGTGTGGACATTTCCTTGGAAATGACAAAGGCCTGCATGGATGCCAGACTACTATCATCATAAAACAATGGGGCACTTCAGGTAGCATGTGGGGCCTTTGCACCTGGAGGACCTTCTCTTTGCCTCTTAGCCTCTCAGGTTGGGGCTCACCTGGGACTAGACAAGCCATGTGACTGACCCTTCCCAGGACAGGAAAGGCTTCAACTGGGGTGAGTTTCTAGACAGAAATTAACCTGTGATCCAACCTTACGTCTCTGTCCCAAACATTCAGTGGTCAGGACTCTTGGGTACACTTGGTACCTTTCCACCAAGCTCCAGTTGTAGGCTGGAGTAGCGGAGGGCTCTTTCAAGAGTGGAGGGATTTGGAGGGGGAACATACATTTAGGGCATCAGGAGGAGGGTCCTTTTGATAGAGGTGGGTTGGCTGTCTCTGGTGGGCTCCTGAAGGAGGAGCTCAGCAGCCAGGCTGAGCTGGTGGTGAGGAAGGCACCGATGGAGGCTGACATATTGGTATCTCATAGCTCAGCCCCGTTCCCTGACCCACCTCCGACCCATTCCCCCAGGATCAATCTTTTAGCTTCTAAACACCAAGGAGCTCACCATCTCCTTTGTCTACATGGTGAGGAGACCCAAGAACTCCCCTTCACCTCCCTGGCCCATGACTACCATGTCCTCACCTACAGACGTGGTCTCACATACATACGTGCATATCCAACACACGTATATATGCAGACTTACTTTGAACAGATATTTCTTAAACCCCTGCAGGACCCTGGAAACTTCCTTGATGCTCTCTCTTGTCTGGCCCTGGTGGGACTCAGTGTCCCAGGCCCGGAATCCCTGACACTCCGTGTGTCTCCATCACTAGGAGCCACTGAGGCAGGGATTGTGTCTTCGTGCTCCAACTCCTGAACCAGGTCTAACATAGGGAAGATTTTCAATAAATGTTGAATAAGTACATAAAGGAGGATGAAGAGACATGGGGCAGAGAACAGCCTGAGGAAAGTCATGGAAGACAGGAGATGAAGGGGAGTCAAGCATCTGTCCGGACAGAGCCCAGAGGAAAGCAAGCTAAGACAGAGACGGAAGACAGCAGCCCCAGCCCCACTCACCAGCTCTTCCTGCTAAAGAAGAACTTCCTTTCCAGTGAGGAATGAATACTTATTCATACAGCACTTGGATGGTGCTGGTTCTTCTGCTTACTAGACTTTCAAGCTTTGGTGAGGATTCTGCGGGGATCCTAAGGCCATGTGCAGCCTTTGAACAGAGCCTGGCTCGGAGTCCATGCCCCACAAGCATTAACCATCTTTAGCATTCTTGGTAAAAACCCCCAAACAAACCCAAGAGATAAGGAGGCGAGTCACACCCAACATTCAGAAAAGGTTCAGACATCAACATTCAGAAAAGTTCATTAACACGTGCCCAGGACACGCAGCACAGCTAGAACTGGGAGTGAGCCCTGAGCCCAGGCAGGCTGACCCAGAACCCTCCCTCTTGAGCTCTGTTTTATAGGACCTTCTGGTGAAAAAAGGGAGTTAGGTCAGAGGCACTCAGAAAGGGTGTTGCTTAGGGCTGCCGATGCCCGTCCCCGAGAGCTTGGCAATGCTGGAAACAAGAGGTGAGGCAAAAAGTGATGGAAATGCAACAAACAGGCGCTGGAACATTAGAAGATTCCAGAATGTTGGAAGCCAGGCACCGCCTGCCCCACGCCTTCTTCAGGTGTGCAGGCTGGCTCTGGGCGAGGCAAGCGTGAGGCCAGGGTGGGCCAAGGGCCAGCCAGGCGAGGCTCCCCGAACCACTTCCTGTTATTCAGTCTCATTCCAAGAGTCCCCCATCATCTGGCCAACTCGGGGCAACAGAATCCAGAGAGCTCAGTCCAACACTTGGGAAGTTTTGTTTTTAAAATAACAAATCCATGAAATCGGTTAAAACTTTTCAGTCAAACGAGTGAGAAATCCAAGTCAGGTGGGTTGAAAATTCGGGAAACCCAGGCCACGCTACTCACAGGCAAGTTTCGTCGTAACTTCTGCAAAATCCATCAGAAACTCGGTCCATTCATCCCGAAGCCCTGGGAGTCTAGACAGAAGTTCAGGCAGGCTGCTCACGTACCAAGGTGGTGAGTTGGAAATTTGGTGAGGTTGGTCCAAAACCCAGCAAGGTCAGTCCAAATCCAGATCAGTTCCGAGTTCCAGGCGGTGAGGTCGAAGTCCACATGGTGTCGCCGCACGGGTCATAACGTCTGCCGGACCACTTGGCCTCACGCAGGCCCAACATCCTGTTGTGGGACTGGGTTAGTAACGGGTAAACAGAGAGACAGAGATGGGCTGTGTGCACAGGCAGGGGAGCTAAGCCGGAGACAAAATGGTACTGTCTGAGTGTTTCCGGAATCATCTCCACCAGGAGCCAGGCGGAGGAAATGGCAGGGCTGAGCCACTGTGCTGTTTCCAGACAGCCCCTGAGACTGTCTTGAGTGGACCCCAAATGCCACTCTGTTGAGCCTTATGACCCTGGCCTAGGGCAGAGCTGTGGGACCTTCTAGAGCCAGCCTCCCATCCAGCCCCTGGGCTGCCAGCCAGGGTGTCCTCACCTGGAGGACAGCCGCCCGCTGAACAAGGCAGCCCGGCGGCCTGTCTGTTCTCCCACGCTCCTTCCCCTCGCGGCCCAGAGCTGAGCAGGCATAGCCAAGAGCTGGCCTGGTGCCCCAGCGCCTGGTGTAGCTGGGCTCCAACCCAGCTCTTCAAACAGGTTCCATATGGCCCTCCCCACCGCCCCTCATTCCCCTTCCCCACCTTGACTGTTTCTGAAATTAAAATCCCTTCCTGGTTGTCAGCAACCAGCCGCGGGGAGGGGCCTCCTTGCTGCTTTGGGGGGCTGAGCTGGTGTGGAATAGTCATCAGAAGGCTGGCGGGAGGGGACAGAGTTCCTGGGATGTTGGGCGAGAGGGTGTGGGGGGGGGGCGGGCGGCAGGTGGCCGGAGCGTGGGAGAGACCTCTGTGTGTCCCCTCGGCCCAGCTGCAGCCCCTGGAGCCATTCCTGAATGTCTGGCCTTGACACAGGGACCCCCGAGACTTAAGGTGGGAATGTGCAGGGAGTAGCTCTGACTCTTTTCTGTACCCAGAATTCCTTCTGCAGCAAAGAGGGATATGATGAAAGCAGAGAAAGGGACTGGGATGGGAGCAGAGATCGTATGGGGCAGGGGGAGGCTAGTAACTGCCGGTAACACATGGGCCGCTCGGTCAGAGGGCATGCCAAGCCTGGCGCTGGACTGGGCCTGGCATCCATCCCTTCGTTCTGGTGCTCACCCTATGGTTGCAGGCGGAGTGTGGGGAAGTCATGAGATCCCGGGCCTGGAGCATGAGGGTGGGGTGGGGTGGGGTGGGGTGGCGCTCTCAGTGTTGGGACCGTGGCTAGTGTTTCTGATATTCGAGTAGTTAATAATTTAACAGCCAGTTCAACAGTCCCGGGGTCCTGGCTGGGCCTCTGCCATGGGTTAGAGCCCATCTCAACTCTGGCTCTGCCATCTTCCCCGGAAAGGCATCTATTGACTATGAAATCTGCACTTGCATTCGTGTGTGTGCGTGTATGAGAGAGAGAGAGAGTGCGCGTGCATGAGCTCTGGACACGTGGGCTCCGAATAGCCAGGAAATCCACAAGCACGTGCCCACCCTGGAGCTTTGCCTGCCCTCACGCCCCTGCCCCAGCCCCAGTGGGTCCAGCCCAGAGGTTTGTCCGGATATAGGGGCACAGCTGATCCATCTCTGAGCTTCTGGCTGAACCGTGTCCTGGGGATTCTGAACACTTATCCCCCTCCATCCTGTCATAGACCCATGCCCAGGAGCTGGCCTGAATGTCTGGTGTGCTGAGCACTTGCAAAGCCTCCCCACCAGCCTGTCCTCCCAGCCCCATCAGCCACACCCTTGGCCTTGGGCTGGGAGCCTGTCCCAACCCCTTGCAAGATCAAAGCAGGCTCCTCGTCCGCTCCCAGTGATGACATCTGGCTGTGGTAAGCGGCAATTTAGAATCTCAGCCCTGGAAGGGCCTCGGATCTCCATCCTGGCTGTCCCATTCTGCACGTAGAGACTCAGAGAGGAGAAGGACCACCAGGCTGGTGTCTGTGCTGGGACCGGAACCCAGGGCTTCACGACTTCCCCAGAGCATCCTTGTGGGCAAATGGAGACAGTAGACAAGGCCCCTCAGCCAAGACAAAGCTTTCCCTCTCCTCCAGAGCACGTAGGGACACAGGATGGGCAAGTCCTCCTTGGGGATGGAAGTCACAGCGTCGGTCGCCTCTCTGAATCCGCAGGGTGTGGGGACATCATGCTGTCACAGGGGGGACCCACGGGGATTGCAGGACAGTTTGGAGAGCATAATGGGAACATGGCCCATGAGATGGGATACTTTGGATACTGGCACAGGGGAAGATCCCGGAGAGAGGAGCCCAAGTTCATTCAATGCCACATTTTCGTCTTTTTAGTCCCTTCCTCTTGCTCTCTCTTTAGCTGTTCAAACTGCTGCTCTGCACAGGGAAAGAATGCAAGCTTATTTTGCTTCTCCTTTTAGGTTCTATTTGCAAGTCTAGGGTAGAGGAAAGATGCGTCATGGCTCCAGCCTGCTCCGGAAGCCTGAGCTCCCTGAGTGAGTGTGTATGAGAGGGGCATGGTGGGGATACACACCCAGTTCAGCTCCCCCCACTGTGCTCATCTGGGCCCCCTCCCTTACAGAACATCCCTGTTGGGGGTTGGGGGGCTTTCCATAACCACATAGCCACCAAACTGTCACAGCGGGCCACTTTGAATCCATCTTGCAATTTTTCCGTCTCTTGGTATCCGGGTCCTGCTCACCAGATTTTTCTCGAAAGACATCTTAGGACTTCCCAACCTTCCAGCCCAGCTCAGACTCTGTTGGGGTCTTTGGTCCTCTGACCTTCGTGCCATTTTCCAAAAGAAACACTGCATTCCTCTGCTAGTGCATGACCCTCCGAATCCAGTGAATGAGGTGGGAAGCACTTGTTGGTGATGTTAACAGTTCTTCTCCTGGGAGTTCACTCTGTGCTCTGCGTTCAAGACACAGGGCCTGTGTAATTAGGAAGAGGGATGGGACGGATGTCAAATGGAAACAAAGAAGTCTGCCTGGCTTTGACCCCAAGCCTCAGATCTCAGAGAAAAAAAAAGAGAGACTCCAAAGGCTTCATGGAAATTTGGGAGCAAGGTCTGGAGAAAGAGCAGGTGTTGGCTGTTGAGGAAGGGGCTTCCCTGGAGAGCCCTGGGAGGCAGCAGGACGCCGGGATGGAGGGGCTAGGGGCAAGCGCAGGCACGGCCTGGCTTCCACACCCGGGTGAGGCCCAGACCTGAGAAAGGGTCCCCAGGCCCCAGCACCTTGCAGGCAAGCGGCAGGAATGAGGATAGTTTTGGTGGTAAGCTTTGTGGATGGATGCCTGTGACTCCAGGACTCCACCCCGGACACCCGCAGGGGACCCCACGGGGCATGCTAACTCCTTGCAGCACCCAGGCTCATATAAATAACTCCAACTTCTCCTGGCGGAAATGGAGTGCTGTCCCAAACTCCGAGTCTGTGCCCATCCCAAGCCTGCAGGTGCTTGGAGAGCTCAAGCCAGAGATGAAATTGCTAAGGAAAGATAAATTGCCCGCCTAGGTGAGCTGGGCTCGAGCATGGTACCTGCTGAGCTGACTCCTACTGACAGGACCTGGGACAGCTCCATGCACGCGCTCTGGTTCCTCCCATTCTACAGATGAGGAACTGAGCCACAGACGCAATTTGCCCAAGGTGACAGAGTTGGTGTGCGGGTCAGAGGTGGACTCTTGTGGGTCTGACTCCCAAGCCCTGCCCTCCCTCTTAACGGGTTTCCTTCCACTCTCTGGACTGCCCCATCGGGGCTGGGGCTGTGTCCATTCTCCAGAAACCCAACCCCAGGTCTCCCTCCCCATCCAGCTTCTTGCTTTGCATCATTACAAGTTCAGGAGCACCTCTACCTGTCAGCTGTGGCTGGGAAAGAGCACATCATTGATGTTGTGACAGTCCCTTACCTTCTACAGGTCACTGTACCTCTAGGTGGGAGGCGGGGAGTGGGAAGAACTGAGGCGTGGGGCTTGACCTAGGTCCCCCTGAGGACAGGGAAGTGGAACACAAAGACTTGTCCCTCCTTATTTCCCAAATCGGCTGGGAGATGAGAATCATCTGATGCGTTTATTCAATACTGATTCTTGGGGCTTTTTTTTTTGTTTTTGTCTTTCCTTTTGAGTAGGCTCTGTGCCCAGTATGGGGCTTGAACTCACGACCCTGAGATCAAGAGTCATTTGCTCCTCCAACTGAGCCAGCCAGGGGCCCCTGATTCCTGAGTTCTAATTCAGATCTTTAAACCAGCATTTCAGAGAAGAGAGGCAGTTCATCTGCCTTTTCAGACAAAACTCTCACTAGTAATTTGCAAATTCATTTGAAGCCTAGGAAATTTTATTCCCCAAATCTTTATGCTGGAGAGAAAACCAATGACACTGATCCTCTGATTCCCTGAATGAAGGGGCTGGAAACTACCCCCCTGTTGTCCTGAGGGGTTCCATGGAGTCTCTGGGTGCCCCCAGGACCCGGTTTAAAAACCATGAACCAGGGGCACCTGGGTGGCTCAGTGGGTTAAGCCGCTGCCTTTGGCTTAGGTCATGATCTTGGGGTCCTGGAATCGAGCCCATGTCAGGCTCCCTGCTGAGGGAGGGAGCCTGCTTCTCCCTCTCCCTCTGCCTGCTGCTCTCCCTGCCTGGGCTCTCTCTCTCTCTCTCTGTCAAATAAATAAAGTCTAAAAAAAAAAAAAAAAAAGACACCCGAGAACCATACTCTCATTTAAACCCCAGGTCTGCCACTTACCAACTGTGGTCCTAGGAATGTTAGTTAATGTCTCTGTGCCTCAGTTTCCTCATCTGTGCATCTTTGCCACAGGGATTGTAACATTGCCCGCCTCACAGCACTGTTGTGAGGATCAAATGGGCAAATGTCTGTTAAGCACAGAGAAGGACACCTGGCCCATGAAGAAGGGCTAACTGAGTCAGTGTCACTCCCAGGCCACCCTGGCTCGGCTGACTGTGTGTGGAGGACTAGACCATGCGTCAGCTGATTTAAACAGTTGCTTTGGGCGAAGGGAGGATTCCCTGGCATCATCCTAAAGAGGCAGAAAGGAAAGCAGTCAAAGTGATTTTGTAGATTTAATTGAGCTGTGTGGAGCATTCTTAAAAACCACTGATGGGGTCGGGTGAGTGCTCTTGTTCTCCTCAGGGTGACCGGTCACCTCTGTGGTCCTGGCAGGCCGGGTGTGTGCCGATCCAGTTCTGGGCCCCCACCCAGGCTTCCGGGAGAAGTTCCCACGGAGGTGGGCAGACGTGGGACGGAAGACTTGCCGCCACTGTTTCCTTGATTGCTCCGGTGCCCTCAGAGTTGCCACGGGGTCAGATCCTGGAAACCCTGAGTGGTTTCCCAGATGGGACCTTTGAGCTCTGCTAATTCGTTCCACCCAGTTTTCTGGGAGAAGTTGGCAAAGGGGTTATTCACTTCCCTCCCGACCCTCCCACAAGGCTCTTTGGAGAGGGGCAGCCTTGTCTGCTCCAGGCAGGAAGGGGCATTGGGAGGAGGTTGAGGACAATGATTTCTTTCCCCGTCTCTGTTCTCTTCTGTGGTGATCCTCAGATGTGTGTGGGACATCCCGGGTTTTGGGGGTTCTAGGAGAGGCTGTTGGCTCCCGTGGAGACCCTGGCACAGGGTCGGTGGGGGCTTAGGACAAACCCCGTATACATCCAGGTGAGATTGGTTAAGCCTGAGTGGAGGGAAAGGAAAAGAGAGATGTGATCACGTTACTCACCTCCCTGATCAGGAATTTCCACTAAGGATAAGGTCGCCAATTCTCCCCGCACCCTTGTCCTGTTTGACCCACGTTGTAGCCTCAATCTGTGATGGTCCCTCCTGCCCCAGGCTCTGCTACAGAATGCTCCTTCTGCCTCTGGACCTTTGCACATGTTGTCCATTATTGCTTTCCCCAGCTTTTTACCTCTCCACAAAGCAGAAGCCTCAGTCTAAATGTCACTGGAGTCTTCCTTGAAGCTGTGCTCTCCCTCCACCCCACCTTTCCAGTTGAGGTTAGGGGACTTGCTGTTTCCCTTTATTACACTTACGCTCTTTAGAATTCTCCTTCAGGACCCTCAGCATGGCTGTAATGAACTTTTGCTTTAGTGTCCCTCTGCTGGGGCCCTTGTTTGCTGATGGCCCACAGCTGCACCCCTCACTGTGATGCAGAGAGCTGCCTCTCCCACGTACCTCTCCGTCTGGTGGCGACTCTCAGACAGTGACCGGCTAATGCTGGCGTATGAAGACCTGGCCCTCTTGCTTCAATCTGAGACAATGCTGAGGGGCCATCTCAGCTCTCGAGTGTCCTGTAGGATGGCTCAGGCCTGGATTACAAGTGCATGGGACAGCCTCATTCGTCCCAGGCCTGCCTTCCTTGGTTCCTGGAGCTCCTGTAAGCATTTCTTTTTTTTTTTTTTTTAAAGATTTTATTTATTTATTTGACAGAGAGAAATCGCAAGTAGATGGAGAGGCAGGCAGAGAGAGAGAGAGGGAAGCAGGCTCCCTGCTGAGCAGAGAGCCCGATGCGGGACTCGATCCCAGGACCCTGAGATCACGACCTGAGCCGAAGGCAGCGGCTTAACCCACTGAGCCACCCAGGCGCCCTCCTGTAAGCATTTCTATACATACTTTCTGCACGTGGAATCAGTCTGTTTCTACTGAACCCCATCTGAGACACCCTCTTTCTTCACTTCTCTCAGAGAGCTCATCCTTTTTCCTTATCCAGCCTTCTTTCAGGAAAGGCTGTGATCAGCTCAGTCACATGCAGGTACCAACAGATAACAGCCCAATAGTTTTTCCATTTCCAGAGTCATCTACTATTTATAAGAATTCATAAGAAGGGTAGATGGATATTTAGGATTCAGCAAAGTGGTAAATTTAATGAAGTGGTAATGGGGTAAGATTGGGGTAAGAATGGGGTAAGGTTGAGACATTTCTTATTAGTGAATCAGGGACCACACCATGCTTAGTGTAAGGCAGAGTAATCTTAAGGCCCTGCAAATGTCGACTGGTGAGGCTGGTGCTTATGGAACCCCAGCCCTATGGATGGGGTCTACCATCTTGGAGTCTTAGATTGGGAAACAGTGCGGTGTGACAAAGAGGGTTCTGCTTAGCTGTATGACGACTACCCTTTGGAGCTCAGCTTCTTCAACTATAAAAAGAAAAATCCTAGGACCCATTATCAATCTGCATATCCACACGAGCTCAAGTATGAAGAAGATACACACATTTCTTTGTATTTACTGAAAAGCTAGAAGCAGATGGCCTAGAACAGAAGTCCCCAGACTTTCTCTGTTCGTTGCCCATTTAGTGTCAGCGACGTTTTTATGGTTCTCTAGGCCAAAGGAAATACCCTCAAAGTCCTTGGATTAAGTGGTTGGTCTAAATAACTCAAAGCATATTATGTAGTCATCAAAAAATAAATGAAATTGAACGAAGAAAGGAAAAACCATTTATATTTCATTCTTAACCACAGTTATTTACTAATGGGATATGAGTTGGGCATCGCATGACTCTCAGACCTTGGAATCGTGTCTCATCACCTCACTTCCTGCACCACAATGATTTTCACATGGTATTTGCTTTTTATCACAGCAACCGTCAAAATCCGGGTTTCATAAAGTTATGACATTGTTGAAAGGAATGTTGCATGATCTCATGTTGAAGCTGTGGACTGCAGAGCTAGTAGTTTGCAGAGCACCCAACAGGTGTCGCTGTGTTTCCCTCAAAACTTAAAACATCCCTGCAGGGTCTCTGTGTCCCCGATGTGTCTCGGTGCGCCATTTGGGACCTACCTGCTTGTAATCTTTTTTCAGTGTGATACACTCATTATGAAAGAGATGTGGGAAAAGTAAAAGAAAAAAGCAAAACTGATCCCAAACAACTTAGAATTTGGGGCAGGAAAGGAGGCACCATTCAGTCCATCAAACAGTGCAAATCAAAATGAGATTTTTAGTTCACTGCACCTGCAAGATGATACATGCTTTAGTGGTGTAAAAGGTGTGGACTTAGAGCTATATTTAAAAATAATAAAAAAATAATAATTAGATAATAAACTAGGAGAAGGCACTGAGATTAAAACATGATCTCCAGGCAAAATATGTTGGGGGAAACAATCTAAGAATCTGAAAGTTTGGGAAATGACAGATGAAAGGACAATTTGAAATCCAATGTAGGATAAAAGCCATGGGGTACTAGCATAGAGAGACGAAAGGGCAGCTTTCTTAAAGTCACCACAGTCTAGGGGCACCTGAGTGGCTCAGTTGTTTGTTAAGCGTCTGCCTTTGGCTTAGATCCTTGGGACCGTGTCCCTCGTTGGGCTCCCTGCTCAGTGGGGAGCCTGCTTCTCCCTCTGCCTGCTGCTTCCCCTATTTGTGTTGTCAAATAAATAAATAAAATCTTTTTTAAAAAGTCACTACAGTCTAAGTTCTCCATCTCTTCACTCTACCCTACTATATTGGAGCTGACTGAGAATGCTAGGAAAGCTGTGACGTCTGCCTCTGCCTGGGCATGGACAACCTGATGTGCAAGCTCATGGTCATCACGCTGATCCCACATCATACGTGTATTTACAGAGCTATACCTAGTTGATCAAAACTTGTTATTTTGAAAGGATTTTAGACTCACTTAGAAGAGCTGCAAAGATAGTACAGAGAGTTCCCTGTGCCCTTCCTCCCACTCGCTCCCCATGGTGGGAACACCTTAAATCGTGGCACATTCTCCAAAACCCAGACCTCAACATTGGGCCAATACTATGCTCTAAGCTATGAACTTTAGTTGGCTTTCTCGGGTTTTCCACTGATGTCTTTTCGGTTTTAGGATTTGGTCGATGATACCACATTGCATTTAATGATAATGTCTCCTTAGGTCCCCAATCCTCTGTCTTTCCATGTCATTCATGGTCTTAATGTATTGGATGAATGCCGGTCAGACATTTTGTAAAATGTCCCTCAATTTGGATTTGTCTTTTTTTTTTTCCCCCCCTCATGATTAGACTGCAGCTACGGTTGTGCAGGAGAACTTCCCCAGGGGAACATGGCCTTCTCATAGCACCGAATCTGAGGGTCTGTGATATCAATATATCGTATCACTGCCAAGGTCAACTTTGATTAACTGTGGTTAAGGCAGCGGTGCCCAGATTGCTCACTATCAATGCTACAGTTTCCCTAACCCTAAGTGAGGCTTAAATCCAGCCCACACGCACCAAGAGGGGAATTAAGCTAACCTCCCAGAGAAAGGAGGATCAAAGAATTTGTGGACGTGTGTTAGAAGCACCATAGTAATTAATTAAGAAATATTTTGGGGGAACTGCTTTGCAGCTACACAAATATTTTGTTTCTTCCTGTCATTTGGCCCACTCATCTTAGCATCCCTCAGTAGATCTTGCCTGCGAAATATTATCTTAATGTTCTAATAGTGATTTCTTTTTTCCCTTAGTCCCTCCCCATTTATTAATTAGAATTCTTGTACAGGAAAGATTTCTCTCTTCTCCACCATTTACTTATTAAGTCACTTATTTATATCACTCTAGCTTCATGGGGACTTATTTTTTTGGACAAATTGTTGCAGCTTCAGCCATTGGAAATTCTTTCAGTTTAACTCATCTGTGTTTTGACTTTCTTTGTTTTTGTTTTTTTAAAAAAGACACCTCCTTATTTCTTGGTACCACAAGATGTTTTAAGCTCCTCTTATATTTCCTCTGCCCCAGTCATAGAATTAGTCATTTAACCAAGGAGATTGGCTCCTTTTATTGGATGATGGTATTTAGAAACCAAGATCTAGCCACAAATTGTGCTTATTGTTACTGGGTGCCCCTGCTTCTGAATGCTCTCAGGGCACAGAGCTAGGAATGCATGTGTGTATATTAACCTATGTATAGCCACATATCTATCTGTCCTTTATCTCAAGATAAGTGTGTATTCATACCCATAGCTCAGACTCCAATCCAGCACAACAGTGTATATACGTTGAGTTTTGAATTTGAACAATTACACATACTTTTTTGTTTACAAAAGTTCAATCTGATTTATTTGCAAAGCCATCACCCATCTTAAGGGCAGCATTTGTTGAATTTTTACAAATTTTTATACACCCATGTAACCACCACCTGGAGTCAAGATAGAGTCATTCCAAAAGGCTCCTTTATGGTTTTTTCTAATAAATCCCCATCCCATGCCCAGACAACCACTGACCTGCCTTCTGCCACAATTGATTAGTCTTTTCTAGGGTTTCATAAAAACAGACTGGCACGGTATGTATTCTGTATCTCTCTTCTTTTGCACACTATCAGTTTCCTAAGGGCCACCATTACAAAGCGTGACAGACTGGTTGGCTTAAAGCACCAGAAATTCATCCTCTCACAGGTCAGGAGGAAAGGAGTCTGAAATGAAGATGTTGGCAGGGTTGGTTCCCTCCCAAGGCTCTGAGGAACGATCTGTTCCAGGTCTCTCTCTTCATACTGGTGGCAGTTTTTGGAGCACCTTGGTTTATGGAAACTGTAACTGCTGCCTCCATCTTGTCCTTGTGTGTCTTCTGCATCTCTTCTCTACTTATGTGGACACCAGCTCACCTTATTCCAGTGTGACCTCATCTTAAATGGATTACACCTGCAAAGACCCCATTTCCAAATAAGGTCTCACTCACAAGTCTCAGGGTAATGGTAGGACTCTGACACATCTTTCTGGAAGAACAATTCAACCCACAGCATAACAATCAGAAACTTGTTCGTGCCACTACATGTGTAAGTATTCTTGCTCTCTTTTACTGATGCACTACTGTTCCCATTGGATACCTCCCATCATATGGATACAGAAGAATTTGTTTATCCATCCTCTTGCTGTGGACATCTGAGCTGTTTCTAGTTTGGAATTATTACAAATTAAGAGATTCTTAACTTTCACGTGCAGATCATGACAGCTCAAATTTTTGCACATGTTTTGTTGGGTTGCTTATCTTCTTATGAGTTTTGAGAGTTCTTTGTATATTCTGGATGCATATCCTTTGTCAGATATATGTATTGTAAATGTTTTCTCCCAGTCTGTGGCTTGACTTCTCTTTTTCTCAATGGTGTCTTTCCAAAAGTAGAAAATTTCAATTTTAATTAAGTCCAAATTATGAATTTTTTTATGGATCATGCTTTTTGTGTCCTACTCAAAGTTACAAGGACGGTCTCCTATATATTCACATAAAAGTTTTAGTTTTTATGTTCATATCTTTGCCCATTTTTAGTATTTGTATATGGTGTGAGGTAGAGGTTGAATTTTTTTTTCATATGGCTATCCAATTCTGGAACCACTATTGAAAAAACTAGTCTTTCTATATTAAAATACCTTAGTATCTTTGTCAAATCAATGTATTGCCATATATGTGTGGATTTCCTTCCAGAATTTCCATTCTGTCCCACTAATTTATATTTTTTCTATATTTATGCTGCTATTACATGGTTTGATTACTGTACCTTAATAACAGGTCTGGATAACAGGTAGTGTATGTTTCTAACTTTGCTTTTCATTTCCATATTGTTTTGGCTATCCTAGGTTGTTTGCACTTCCATGTAAATTTTAGAATCACCTTGTTAATTTCTACCAAAAAAAAAAAGCTCTTGGGGATTTTTATTAGATATGCATTAAATTTGCCAATCAATTGCAGATAATTGACATATTTACAATATTGAGTCTTCTGACCTGTGAGCTTGATATAGTCACCATATGTTTGGTAGTTTTCAGCGTATTGATCTTGGACATATTTCATGAAATGTATTTCTAAGCACTTTGAGATACTATTGCAAGAGGTATTTTCCATTTCAATTTCTGGTTTTTCATTGTTAGTATAGAAATTAATTGATGTTTGCATATTGGCCTTATATTCTGCAACCTTTCTCACCTCACCTATAATTCTAGTAGCCTCTTTATAGATTTCTTAAGATTTCCTATTTACACAGTTGCATTGTTTAAAAATAGAGTTGTACTTTTTTGTTTTGTTTTGTTTTTTAAGATTTTATTTATTTATTTGACAGACAGAGGTCACAAGTAGGTGGAGAGGCAGGCAGAGAGAGAGAGAGCCTGATGTGGGGCTCGATCCCAGGACCCTAACCTTTGTGGTCCTTGCTAAATCTCTGGTCGTTCACATCCTTGTGTGTTTGGTAATTTTTTATTGTAAGTTGATATTTTGGTAAACTTAATCTTTGAATCTCATGAGGATCTGCCTTGGGAATGCATCCCCAGAGAGAATTCGTGCTTGGCTGGGAGGCAGAGAGGTTTTTCTGACCAGGGACCCCTGTGGGCCATTTCAGGGACCCTGGATATAACATAGGAATATCTGTTTCAGCTCCTCGACCTGAAGGTGGCTCTTTTTGGTGTTGCCAATCAACATATTTACCCTCAGGTCAGTATCACCTTCAGGTTTCAGTTTCTTGTGAGTTTTTCCCTCCTTTGAACATTTCTTGAACATTCTGCAAGCTCAGAAACATGTTTAAAAACGTGTGTTGTAGGGCACCTGGGTGGCTCAGTTGGTTGAGCCACTGCCTTTAGCTCAGGTCATGACCCTGGAGTCCCAGGATCGGTCCCACATCCTGCTCCCTGCTTGGTGGGGAGTCTGTTTCTCCCTCTGACCTCCTCCCTCTCATGCTCTTTCTCTCATTCTCTCTCTCTCAAATAAATAAATAAAATATTTTTTTAAAGTGTGTGCTGTAATTTACCCAGGATCGAGTTCTTTAGTAAGAAGGCCTTGCCAGGTGCCTAGCTCGCCATAATGTTGGAACCAGAAGTTCCCGTCTTTCACCCTCCATCCATCCTTCCATCTGCCCTTCCGTTGATCTTTCCTTCATCCCTTACTCATTCTTCACTGACCACTGTGTTGTTTCCAGCCCCCTGCAAGATGCTTCACAGAAGACAGGGGAAGGGCCTTCCCTTTTAGGAGTAACATAGTTGAGAGAACACCTCTAACACAGGGATCCCCATTAAAAATGTCCCTGGGGCGCCTGGGTGGCTCAGTTGGTTGAGCGACTGCCTTCGGCTCAGGTCATGATCCTGGAGTCCCAGGATCGAGTCCCACATCGGGCTCCCTGCTCGGCAGGGAGTCTGCTTCTCCCGCTGTCCTCTTTCCTCTCGTGCTCTCTCTCTCTCAAATAAATAAATAAAATCTTTTTTTTAAAAAAAATGTCCCTTCTTCACTTGTAAGCCTTTCCTTCCCACATGGATTTACCCTGGCATTGCTGGACCGGGTGTGTAGTTGCTTCTAGTTGGGGGGTTGGGGACACTCCCTTCTGGCTTCTCCTTGTGACCTGGACTTCATTGGGCCCAGGGCCACTCTGGACCTGTGGTCTCTGTCCCACCCTGCTCCTTTATGTTGTCCCCAATCCACCTGCTTGTCAGCTCCAATCCAGGCTTTCTTTCCTGGAACTCCAGAAACTGATGGGCTTGAGAAGAAAGGGGGGCAGTAGCTGGGGTGGGGAGCATGAGGGTGGGGATGCACTGGAGGGTGTTTGGGTCTTGAGAACAGAATTAGCAGGTGCAGCCCGGGCCGGCCCAGGCCTGGCAACATATGCTCAAAGTCCCTGGAACAAGCCTTGCTTGTTAAAAGAGAAGAACAAAACAGCTCATCTTTCTCTGTGCAGAGTTAATGCATCTTTGAGGGCTGGGGCTTCTCATGGGCCTCGGCGGCTGCTGACACTCGTGTGTTTGGTCAGGCCGGCTGCCAGCCCTTGCCCTGTCTCGTGGCACTCCCGCCCCTCTGGCCAAGTGTCTGAAACAGTAAATCACCCACACTCCCTCAAGGGAAGAGGGTTCAGGACGTCCCGGGGCTGAGCAGAAAGATGCTTTCCTACATGAACACCCTACACTCCTTCTCACGGCAGATAAGCAGCTTCTGTGGCTGCCAAGGATTTAGGGGGGAGGTGGCGTTCTGGGGGTGGTAAAGGGAGGACAGGTCAAATGACACCTTCTCCACCCAGAAGCCTGAGGACGAGGGTGAGAGCAAAGTTCTGCATTCCCCCTAAGCTGGCACTTTCTACGCTGCAGTGCACCTGCAGATCTCTTGGAGCTCTTGCTCAAGGGCAAGTTCTGGTGCAGGAGGGCTAAGGTGGGGCCACAGGGGCTGCATTTCTCGTAAGCTCCCAGGCGTTGCCCATGCTGCTGGTCCAGAAGTCATGAGGAGCGAGGCTGAAGGGTTTTGCCAACCTACACAGGTTTTTTACTGTATTGGACGCTGAGTGGGCATGCCCCTTAGAATCACCCGGAAAAATCTGAAATACACCTGGCCCCACCCCAGTCACTGAATCAGAATCTCTGTGCCAGAGACTGGGACCTCTGTGTGCTTTCTTCCTTAAAGCTCCAATGTGTGGCCAGGATTGAGAACCGTTACACTAGAGTATGAAAAATTAGCCCCCACCCTAAAATTCGGGGCTGTGAGCAATGCACTTGAACTCAGGGAGGAATGGCTGGGAATGGTTTACCGTGGTCCTCTTCCCAGAAGCATCTTCATTTTCACAGGGGGCCTGTTTAGCCCCAGAGAAATGACAGTGGCAGACCTCCAATGGGAGAATGAACGGTCAGGTCATCTTTTGCCCAAATGCTGGTGCTACATGATCTCATTCCAGCAATTTCATGCCCGAGACCTTTGCGTCTTGGCTCTGGCCGGCAGACCTCCCGTTTTGGTCTGTCTGTTCAGCCCAGAATTCCCAGGGGTCCTGCAGTTTTCCACAGCTCGGGAGGGTTCTCTTCCCTTCTTGTCTCCTCTGAGTGAAGGAGGCAACTGGGAGCCTCCCACCCCCACCCACTGAAGGCTGTGCTCCCTCCAGTGACCCCACACCAAGGCTGAGGACAGTGGGAACGAGGTGTTAATGCCCCCAGTCTTGAGTACATTGTTACCCCAAGCCCCTTGCATCTGGTTTCCATTTCCCTCTGCAGCGGGCCCAACTGAAGCAGAGCCTTTCTCTTTGTATCTCTTGGAAAATCATGCCCAAAGGCCAGGCAGGGTCGGGCCACCCTGAACGAAATCCCCCAGAACCGTTCCCTTGTCCCTCTCCTCCCCAGGACCTCTAGGAAGCAGGTGGGTCCATGCCAGAGAGGAGGGCAAAGGGTGGAACTGGCAAGCGTGCTGGGTCCTTGGAGACTTAGGGAAGTGAGAAGGTTTGGGGCCATTTGAAAAGAGAAGGAAGGACGCGTGAATGTCACAGAAAAGGAGTGTCTACTTCCCCTGAGTTTGTGAGACTGCCTACGGGTGATCCAGAACCAGCATTCAAAAACCTCAAGGCTCCTCCTCAGTGTCACTGCTGCCGTCAGGTGGGTGCAAGGGGAAGGCTGCCACCCACATCTCTGGCGACTTCTTCCTCTCACCCAGGCCCTCAGGCACAGAGAGAGCAGGGCCCCATGGGGTAGGGATTGGGATTTTGGGATCGTAATCTAAGGGATATCAGTGTCATAAAGACAACAAACTTGTAATGCATACCGACTGGAGGATGAACACCCCACCCCCCATAGCCCTGATGTTCCCTCATCATGGGGCAGTACACTGTGGTGGTCAGGGGCACTGGCTCTGGGGTTTCATGGATCCAGGCCAAATGCTGCCCCTGCACTCACCCTACATGGGTCATGGAACCTCTTTGAAACCCTTTCTTCTTCTGTAAAGTGAGGGTAATAAAGTAAAAACTGAATTGGGTAAAAAAAAGCCAAGTACCCAGCCTAGTATACAGCCAACAGTTAATAAATGGTGTCAAACACCTATTATCCATCCATCCATGTATCTATCATCCATCCATCATCCATCCTTCATCCATCCATCCATCCATCCATCCATCTCTCCATCCGTCCATCCATCATCCATCCATCCATCTCTCCATCCATCCATCATCCATCCGTCCATCATCCATCCATTACCCACCCATCCACCCATGTACCTATTACCCATCCATGTATCCATCCATTCATCCATCCATCACCCATCATCCATCCATGTATCCATCCCTCTATCAACCACCCATCCATCCATCCATCCATGTATCTATGTATCTAACCGATATGATCAAAGAGTCCACTAGGTCTCACACCTGGAAATCTTGTTACTATGCTGATCCTGGACCCCCTCCCAGAGGTCCTGATTTACAGGTCTGTGGTGGGGCAGGAATCTGCAGGTTCACCAAGCTGCCTGGGCTATGCCAATGTAGGTGGTCCTCGAACCCTCTCCAGAGGCACAGGCCTGATCCTTACCTCATTTTACTGAGGATGAAAGAGGCAGAGAGGGTGACTTCGCCAGTTGTGTGACTTGGCGATGGAAATAGGACTCAGCCCCCAGCCCTGTCTCTGTGAGTGTGACGTGTGGGGTGAACTCTGTGAGCTGCACCGGGGGTTCTGGGGGGGCAGCTGGCAGTCCGCCATGCTGTCCTCCCAGCACCCCCACCCCCCCGCCCACTGACACTGCTCTGACTCCCACATTGAGCCTGTCGGGGACCAGGGATTTATTCCTCCGGGCCAGCTTTTCACCCTTTCTTTCTGCGTTATTTATGTCTCCTGCCTTTTATCTCCCGCCTGGCCAGTCCGCAAGGCCCATTATGTGGCTCTGGATGTGGCCACATCAATCTCCAGTGCGGGGGGTCCGAGCCCCCAACCCACCCTTCTCCTGGCCAGCAGATGTCCTGCTACATGGACGATCTGGCTGACGCTGTCCCACAAGAAGCTTGTCTGGGGCCCGGGAGTGAGGTGACCTTCTAGGAGTCAGAGTTGCCGAGGGTGCCCCTATGGCACAATGGCTGTGGGGACTTCTGAGTCCTAGCCTATACTTGGGCCTCCATGACACCCTGGGTGACCTTAGACAAGGGACAGCACCTTTCTAAACCTCAGTGTCTTCCTTTCTAACATGGCGGCAGGGGTGGGCAGGATGGTCAGATAGCAGCTTCCAGGACTCTGGGATATGTGACAGCACTTTCTAAGCTGTGTTTTATAAATTCACTAATGTTCATGAAAAGGTGGGGTCGGGGGGATGCGGTTCCATGATCTGGGAAGTTCTGGGTTGAGCAGAAGTGTAGAGAGTGGAATGGGGGCCTCAAAAAGATATGTCCGAATCCTAATCCCCAGAACCTTGAGCGTGAGCTTATTTGGGAAAAGGGCCTGTGAACATATAATTAAGGACGTTGAGATGAAATCACCCTGGATGAGGGTAGGTCCTAGGACCAACAACATAGAAAAGGCAGACGCGCAGGGAAGATCATATGAGGACGAAGAGGAGTCATGCCGCCTCTCACCAAGGAATGCCTTGCAGCCACCAGAACCTTAAAGAGGCAAGAATTCTCCTCTGGAAACTTCAGAGGCATCTTGGCCTTGCCAGCACGTGGATATTGGGGTTCCGGCCTCAACAATTGTTGAGACAATAAATGTATATTGTTTTAAGTCACCAGGTTTGTGGTATTTTGTTATGGAAGCCCCAGGAAACTAACACAAGAGGGAAACAAATTTCTTTATTGCAGGACTTGTCAGGGCCTTTAGTAGCTAATGTTCATGAGGAAGTGCTAGGGATGCTGGTAGAAATGTGACCTGAAACATTCGACTGGGAATAGCCCTAAAGGCTTCTGTCTTACGGGGCACTTTGGGAAGCACTGATTTATGACTTGGAGGGAAAAGTGAGAGAAGTAGGGTCAGGAGCATTCTGCCTGGTCCGAGCTTTTCTGCATTGGGGCAGAATAGGAGTCAGGGGACCCTTCCCAGTTTCCGGCTGGGAGGTGTGAAAGATTTCAGGTCCCTGACAAGGGCAGTCCCCAGGCAGCTAGATCCACTCCCAGAGGGGTTTGTGTCGGTGGGCAAGAGGGAGCCACTGGTGGGATTCCTCCTCCCAGCACACTGTTCCAGGCTGCAGACCAGGCCTAATGCCTACCCCGAAATCTCTCACAGATGCCAAGGATAGGGTGATGGGGCTCCTGTACCCTAGATGCCTCTACTCAGAGGAGCTAAGCTTGTTGTAGCCCCAGAAGCTAAGGATTAATAATAATAATTATCAAAGTGATTTTATTCATTGAGAGATTACCAAGTGCCGGAACCTGTGCTAAGTGCTCTGCACATATCAGTCAACCTATTCCTCGCCAAAACCATATAAGCCCATTTTACAGATGAGGAAATGAAGGCACAGAGAGATCGCATAGCATGCTCTGAGTCAAACGATTCGTAAATGTGGAAGGGAGCCAGGATTCCACCCCAAGCTGTGTGACTGCTCTTCATGACGTTACATGACCTTCCCCATCAAGCAGGGACTCTGGGGGGGATCACACCGGGTTTGGAGGAATGTCCCTGGGAGGGAATGTTCATTCCTTCCTTCCTTCCGTCACTCAGCATTATTGCCTGCCTGCACCGTGCCGTTGCTGGGCCAAGCTCTCAGGTCACAGGCTAAGCCTGGGAATTCCTGGCACCAGGGAGCCCTTGAATAGCCTGGGTAGGGGGTAGGAAAGTGGAAAAGATGCCAGACACCGGACGCCAGTACCCGCCACTGGGTGATGGGGGGTCACAGAGCAAGGGACCATGCCCCATGACTCAGTTTCTCTTTTGCTCACTGGGCTAGGATTTCCAGGGTGAAGAGGAGTTAAGCCAAAAGGAGAGGAGGTCGGGGACTCAGGCTGAAGGAAGAGCATGTGGGGGGCCCTTCTCCCAGTGCAGGGTGCTGGGTCTCCCAAGGGGTTAGGATGGGATGAGGGCCAGCAGGGGCGGCGAGCAGTCCAGGAGTCTGCACTGAGGTCCAGATGATACAGCCCGTCTCCAGACTCCAACATCACCCCCACGGCCGTGTCTCTGCGTCAGGTAATAATGGCTCCATTTTCTGACCCTACTGTGTGCCAGACATCTCGCTAAGCCCTCTCTGTAAACAATCTCACTGAATCTTCCCAAAAGCTCCGTGAGGGGCAGCTCCTACTAACCCCATTTAACACAGGAGAAATGGGGGCTCCCCATGGCTGTGCTGTTTGATCATGCTGCACGTTGTGTGTGGTCCATTCGGCAAAGGCCTAGATTTAACCACAGACGACATTCAACGCAATTTTGACAACAGGGGCTTTGGAGACCCTGACCCATCAGTGAAGTGCTGCCGAGGAGCCTGCTGGAATCTGCCAGCTGAACCCCCACCCTACTGGTCACCCAAACAAGTACTTGGAATTGTGCTGGGAAGAGAGTGGGCACCAGAACCTTTTTTAGCTCTTCCTTTCCTTGTCATTATTTTCATTATTAATTACTCTGCCCAGGATTCTGGGGAAAGCAGGCCATTCTCTTCCATTTCACCATGCATTATCTTCCAGATTTTCTAAGATCTTATTTACAGGTTACTGTGCTGCTCAGGAATCTTCCAGATCTCCCCCTTGGCTGTAGGAAAGAGGCCAGTTGCTCTGCTTGGCACAGCTATCTAGGACCGGCTCCAGGCTCCTTCTCCAGGTAGATCCCCCTCCTCCCCCTCAAGGGGGCCCTTCTCCACCAGGCTGCCACCCCCCCCCACACCCCCCCCAGCACTGGGCCTCTCCCTGTGGTCTTCACCAGCCATTCCCCCTCCACAAATGCCTCTTCAACCGGCCATCTCTGCCAAGAAGTGTCAGACTCTTCTAGCCCTTAGGGGGCACCACTTTTGAACGTCCTCCAACTGCCCCCATTCTGTTCCCTCTTGTCCCCTTGTCAAGCAGCATCAGACACAGACCTCCGTTTCCCCACAGGGCAATCACAGAAGCCACTGCTAAGGTCGGGAGCTGTGGCGTTGGTCCTGAGTCACTATTTCCTGGACTTGGATGTGCTCACGATACCCCCTGGGGATCTTGAAAAGCCAAGATCCAGGTTCATTAGGACGGTGGGCTTCACTCTGCCTTTTTGACCTCCGCCCAGGTGACCCTGATGCGGCTGGCCCTGGGGCCCTGCTTAGAGCAGTGACAGTTGAGGGTTCCATCAGAACTTCTAGCCCCTTGGTTCTCAACCATCGAGACCCCCCCCCCCTTTTAAATGGCTGTGGGTGGGCCAGGCACTGGTAGTTTTGGAAATGATCTTCCGGTGACTCAGACAGGCATCCGGGGCCAGCGCTGTGGTCCAGTCTGTGTAGATTCAAAGCTCTTGGAGGACAGGGTCTGGTTCAGGACACAGGAACAGGTGGGAGGAGTCCAAAGCACCCTCACATTTCGCACTGGGTGCCTACTAACTGTCAGAGCACTTGAAGAGCGTCAAGGGAGGGCATTCCTCCCTACCCCCGACAGCCCAGCCCAGACAGGATTTTGAACCTACCAACACCACCCACCCCTGGAGAAGGCAGAGCAGAACTCAGGAAGGCCTGGCTGTGGGGAGGAGAGCCCAAGGAGACGGGTGCCAAGAGCTCCCTCCTCCTGCAGCTGTCTGGTGGGGCCAGGGCCCACCAAGGCCCCTCACCCACACCCCTGCACCCAGGAAACAATCCCCAGTGCCCTCTCAGCAGGCATGCGGCGCCCTCTGCTGGACGTTTGAACCACTTCTCCCCAAGGACACCCAGGGTGAAGAGCAGCTCTGAGACCACTTCCTCTCACCTCCCCCCACCCCCGCCCCGAAATCTGGCAAGGTCAAAGCAGGGCGGGCTGTTCTGTGTCTCCTCTGGGTCTCCCTATTCCAGGACGGGAAATACTTGCTTACAGAGCCAGATGGCACTGAGGCCCTTCCTGCCCCTCTACCTTTTCCTTCTCATGTCACTGGGCCACACGTAGTGGCTCATGTTTAGAGGCAACGGAACTGAAAACATGACTTTTGCTGTGTGTCCCCAAGAGGGATTCAGCCTTGAGCTCCCATGATTCCTTGTCTAGACTCCCCCGTGGGGCCAGGGAGAGGTGAGTGTCAGGACCAGCTGTGATGGGAGTTAGCATTCTGTCTGGGACCTGGGCTAGGCCCAGGGGTCAGCCTGTGGCTAGGGTCTGGGGTCATTCTTGCAGAGTTTGGGGTCAGCGGTGTCCAAGGTCGAAGCTCAGGAGCCAGGAAAGCACCAGTGGCCAGGTCCATCTCATTACAGCCTCTGGCCATGTGTCTGCCCATGGTGATGGAAGTCAGTGTCTGGGAGACATAGGCAGGGGCAGAAAATGCTGGAAACAGAGGCAGCCCTGGTTTCCTCCAGCCCGCTCTGAGTCTTTGCTGTTCTTGGGGCTGAGAGGCAAGGCATCCATGCACGATGCCTCATGGGTGATCCATAGAGGGTCCAGGGCTTTGGCTCTGTCTCTGGGTTTAACGCCTTGTTGTAATCGCCCTTGGCTTTGTCACACGCGCATGCTTGAGACTAGGCCAAGGTGGGCAATACTGAGGGAAGGCACCCCTCAGGCATTATGTTTGGGGAGAGTAATTGATGCTGCTGTAGATCAGGGACGTGGAAACTGAGGCCTGAGGATGGGCTTCATGGGTATTCTAGAAACCCACACACTCACCTGGAATCCTATGTGGAGTTCTGCATGTGGGGCTTTCTGGGGCTTTCTTTCTTTTTTTAAAACTAGATTGTCATCTGGGGCTTTCATCAGATTCTCAGAGGGCCATAACAACAACAACAAAAAATGCTGGGAATCCTTACCTAAGCCCATCCTCGGCTTTTATTTTTTTCCCCCCAAAAGCACCTTTGTTTATCATAGCTTTATTGGGCTATAACTGACAGGCAATAAACTACACACTATATATTTATAGTGTCCAGCTTGGTAAATTTGACATTTGTATACTCTATCAAATGATCACCACACTTAAGACAATGAACACAGCCACTGCCCTGAAAATTGATCTGCTTTCTGATCCTATAGATTCATTTCTAGAATCTTATATTAGTAGAACCATACAATATGTACTTTTTCTAGAAGGGTGTCCGGTTTCTTTCACTCAACCAGATTATTTTGATATTCATGCATGCTGATGTGTGTATCAATAGTTTATTACTTGTTATTGCTGAGTGGCACTCCATTGTGTGGATATGCCACAATTTGTACATCCATTCCACTGTTGCTAGACCTTTGAGTTGTTCCCGATTTTTGGCTGTTATGAATAAAGCTGCTATGAACATTCATGAATACATACCTGTGTGGACATATGTTTTTCCCTCTCTTGGGTAGATACCCAGCAGTGGAAAGAAACTGCCAAACTGTTTTCTAAAATTGTTGCACCATTTTGCATTCCTATTGGCAATGGACGAACATTCCAGTTGCTCCACATCTCGTACAACACTGAGGTTAGTCTTTTGAAGTCATTTTTAGCCATCGGACTGGGTGAGTAGTGATATTTCCTTCTGCTTTCTCTTCCTTCTTCTTCTTCTTCTTCTTTTTTTTTTTTTTGCATTTCCTTAATGACTAATGACATTGAACATTTATTTATATGATGCTTTGTTATCCAAATCATCCATGAAGTGTCTGTTCAAATCTTTTGCCCATTTAAAAAATTGGGCTGTGTGTTGTCTTCTTATTGAATTGGAAGAGTTCTTTGTACAGTCTAGATACCAGGCCTTTGTTGGATAGATGTGTTGAAAATGGTTTTCCTAGAGTGTGACTTGCCTTTTCATTTTCATAACCACATCTTTTGAAAAGCAAACATTCACAATTTTGATGAAGCTCAATTTAGCTTGTGCTTTTTGTATCCTATTTATGAAGTCTTTGAGAAACCCAAAGTCACTAGGATTTCTCCTGTTTTTTTTTCTCTCAAAGTTTGATAAGTTTAGCTTCTATCTTTAGCTTAATGATCCTTTCAGTTAATTTTTGTAAATGGTGCAAATTATTAATCAGAGTCCTTTTTTTTTTTTTGTATATGGACATCTGATTGCTTCAGGACTATGTGTTGAAAAGATTATCCTTTACCAATGGCCTGGCCCCTCTGTCAAAAATCTATTGACTGTGACTATATATATATATACTTTTGGGCCATCATTTTCCTTGATCTTTATGCCAATGCCATACTGTCTTGATTACTATAGTCTTCTAATTAGTCATAAAATCAGACAAGTTAATATTTTCAGTTTTGTTATTTTTAAAAGTTATTTTGGCTGTTCTGAATCTTTTGTATTTCCATAAAATTTTAGAGTCTGTTTGGCAATTTCTCCCAGAAGCCTGCTGGCATTTTTACTGGGATTCCATTGAATCTATACATTAATTTGGCAGAAAATTGGCATTCTTATAATGTTGAATCTTCTAATCCATTAACATGACATATCTCCCCATTTATTTGGTTCTTTTGCTTAATTTCTCTCACCAATGCTTCATAGTTTTCAGTGTGCATGTCTTACACATCTTTTATCAGATTTATCCTTTAGAATTTCATAGTTTTTCATGCTCCTTAAGTGGCAGTATTTTTAAATTCCAATTTCTGATTACTCATTGCTAGCACATAGAAATACAAGTAATTTTTGCATATCAATCTTGCATTCTACAATTCTCTAAATCACTTATTCTAGTAAGTTTTTTGTAGTTGCTATAGGTTTTTGTGTGTAGTCGATCATGTTACCTGCAAATAAAGTTTTGCTTCTTCCATTTGACTGAGATGCTCTTTATTAATTTTTCTTGCCTTATCACATTGGCTTCAACCCTAATATAATGTTAAATAAGAATAGTAAGAATGGATTTCCTTTCCTTGTTTCCAGTCACACATAGTAAGAAGGTTTTCGTCCTTGGTTTTTATTTGCCCTGGTAAGTTCAAGACAAATTCAAAGGGGTGGCCTTTTAGGACTGATTTGAGGGTCCTGGAGTTAGCCCTGGGCAGTGTGCTCTTCTTTCCTGTGTTTGGCCATGCATCATGGCGACTTCAAGTGCCTCTCGAGGGCAGAGGTATATTTGACTCCAATTCTTTTGCTGTGCTTGGTGTGGTTGGTCAGCTTAACAAATCCTCAGTGCCAACCAGGTCACCGAATCACACAGAAAGGGCCTGTTGTGTGCCCTTTGTTTTCCCCCTAAACCAAAAGCAATCATGCTTTCCTCCTTCCTTCTCTTCCCCCTCCAGAAACCTGAATGGAAGGAGACATGAAAGAGAAGGGCTCAGGTTTCTCCAGCATCAAGTTACTTTCATGAAGTGTCCTCATTCAAAAATAAACCTGAGGGGATGAGGGGAGGAGGGTGACAGAGACAGGAGGGAGCTGTTAGCATAGCTCTGCTTCCAGGCTGTATTTTTATTTTAGGGCTGGCATTTAGGTTTGGCCTGGGGACAAGCGGCTGGAAAATGCAAGGCATTTCCTCTTCCTGTCAGCTGGAGACACTATGTGTGTGTGAGTGTGTGTATGGGCCTCTGCCACCTTCCACTTAGCACCTCTGAATGACCAACAAAATACACTTCCTCCACAGGTCTGCTACGTCCTTGGCCCCACCAAGCCCTTCCAATCCCATCTCATCTTTGAACACTCTCAAGACTCCCCCTACCCCAGACCATTGCACATGCTGATTCCTGCAGGGAGAAGAACCCCTTGCTGCCTCAAGGGCAGACTCTGTGCTCTCTGAGGTCCTGGGTGGGATATTTCAGGAAGGCTCGATGATGTAACAGGCTCATTTGTTCACTTGTTTACTCATTACTTGCTGTGGGCCATGTGTGAATTACTTAATTCCTCGGTACCTCATTTTCCCCATTTGTAAATGAGGATGGTCATAAAACCTGCCTCATAAGAGGGTTGAGAAGATTCAATAAGTTAGTAGTGTATAACGTCCTTGAAACAGCACCTGGAAGGTAGTAAGTTTTCAGTAAAGAATGGTGGTATCATTTGATCGTGTATACTGGCCTTGAGCTTGGGCAGAGGCGGGGGCTGTGGCGGTGGACTAGACAGACATGGTGTCTGACCGCTTGTGACTTATTCTGTTGGAGATCTGTATGCTGCCTGTGACTTTAAGTTCTCAGCTTTGGAGCAGAGCACTGCTGTCTCTACAAGGAGTGAAAGGTCTCCTTTATCCCTACAGGTTGATGAAATATATAGTAAGAGACATGATGGTAGTGATGTCATTGGCACTTTGTGAAGCTCTGGCTGGCTTTGCACCTTCTCTTCTTTATAGAGTTATCTCACTTTTCAGGGGCTCATTTCCCTTATTTGTAAAATGAGAAAAAGAGCAGTTAACGTGGGTGCTCGCCCAGGTCCGTTCTGATCCTTTTCTTCACGAATGAATCATCTTTTTCTCTCACTCCCTATCATCTTCTCCTTCCCATACAGGTATCAGGGCTGATCTTCCCCAGGACCCCGCTGGATGGCACTCCCCGGAGTTGTACAGTACACAGCCTGTTCAGCTGTATAACCTAGCCTGTTTATGATCCACCTAAGTTCCTAGAATCCCGTCTCCTGAGTTTATGTGAAGAAGAAAAAATATATAGCCTCAACCAGATGAACTAGGAATGGCAAACAAAATACACTTATCTGAGCCCCCTTTTTATTATTCCATAAATTGGGAAGGATGTTCCACTGTTGGTTTCTTTTTCCTGAGCCTTAATTAAACAAGCACTTGTTGACATTCCAGTCATTCATTTAACAAATATTTATTAAACACTTATAGTGGGTGAGGCAGCGTAGTAGGTGCTGGGGTACAGCCGAGACCGAGGTCCTTGTTCTCATGGAGCATGAGTTATAGTTCAGGGAAACAGAGAAGAAACAGGCAGACAAATAGGCAAGACAGTTCAAGAAGGTTGGGTACAGTGTAGACAATGACAGAGGGTCCTGGGCAGGCTGGTGTGAGGGGACAGCTTTAGACCATCATGAGGGAAGTCTTCTCCAGGGAGATGACATCTGAGAGGTCACCTGAATGACCAGCAGCCTGCCACGTGGACATGGGTCTCTTCACACTGGCTTGGCAGGAAAGGAGTGAGGCCACCTCACTCTCTAAGCTTCTTTTCATCACTCCTTGCTTTTTCTCTACACCACTACTCCATTTCCCCTTCCTCCGAGACGGGATCCCCAGTGGCCCTCCATCTGGAGAACGGAGAAGTCTGCAAATGGAGACTCATATATCTCCATTCAGACTAAAGCTGCCCCTTCCTCCTTCCTCCTCTGACAATCCCAAGCAGAAAAGAGGGAATCTTTCAGGTCTTGCTGTGGGAGGATGTTTGGGGCAAGTCTCCCCTTGGAGCCAGCTGTCACATGGCTGTGCGAGGGGCACCTGGAAGAGAGGTCACTCACGCCTGCCTCGCTTTCTCAACGGCTGCCCTGCCTGGGGTAATGGGAAAACCAGAACCACTAGTTCAGGCTGGTGAACAAGGATAGTGTTGTCTGCACTCTCTATAGGAACGTGAGTAGGAGCGCAGCAGCTAGAGGCGAAGGGCTGGAGTTCAAACCCCATCTCAGGCTCTTACCGGCTGGGTGACTTGGGGGAAAGGTACTTGACCACTCGGGGTCTCGGTTACATCATTTGTTATAAGAAGCAAGGAGTAATAGTACCCACCTCACATGGTGCTGGTAGGCTCCTGTGAGTTTATACCCACGGAGCCTGGAGCGGCGTTTGGTATGCAAGAGCACGTGTGTTCACCCTGATCTCATTTTTCAAGAGGATTATCTAGCCGCTGGCGAGTTTTCATCCATGTGTCAGAGACCTCTTTCCCAACTCTTGGTTCACGCATAAGAAACTTGACCTGGAAGAAGCAGAGCTGTACGCAGGTCAGAGGGAGTATCTGAGTGTGTGTTTTTAGTATAGGGGAGGGGAACGGGGTGTGGGGGGGATATAAGTGGGGCGGGGCTGCCCTGGTTTTCTGCACCAGTGTTTTTAGCTTGAATATGTAGGTATCTACGTTTGCATCTCTAAGAGGCATTTCCTCACTCTGTCTATTGTGAAGGTTTCCATCCATCCATCCATCTGTCCATCCATCCATCCACCCGTCCATCCATCTGTCCATCCACCCTTCTTCAGCACTTATTTTTGCTGAGTGTTGTGTTGGATTTACCAAAGTCAACCCTTTTCAGCTTGAGTTCCCCCAGAAAACAGAACCTGGAGCAAAGCTTGTGTGCTAGTGCTTTAATGGTGAGTGCAATGCCCAGGAAGAAGGAGTGACGGGACAGAAGTAGAGCAGGGTGGAAGGAATGCAATGCCTAGGCAACGTATTTCCAAGCTGGCCTCAGTGTCTCAGAGAACGTGGCCATTTGCTCAGTTCTGAGGACCGTCCCTAAAAAGGTCCTGTGGAACCACTAGGTCCAGAACAAGCCACCACGTGGGGAGAAAGTACAAACGGTGTTTTGGCTGGTTTCCCCCCGCCCCCCCCCATGTAAGTGCTGTGTCATTCCAGACTGCGTGGCTGCCCTCCCCCCAACACCCCCGGCAGCTGGCACGATGTCCACAGTGTCCAAGCACGGTTCTGCCACCAAGTGATTGTGTGCAACCCCAGGCACATGTCCTGAACCTCTGTTGTCCTCTCAGGCAAGAAGTCCTTGGAGGCTTATTGTGTAGGGGTGCAGGAGGCAGGACAAGCACTTTCAGGTGGGGCATGTGGCAGTGCTGGAAGCAACTGCTTTTGTCCTGTGTCTGCGTGGAGGGAAGGAGCATTCAGCCAGGGTCACAACACCAGACCGCAGCCTCTCGACCCACCCACTAGCCCGGAGAAACAGGGTTCCCACCCATGAGTCTGTGGGGACGGGGCCACGGCCTTGACCCGGCAAATTCAGGGAGGAATTTGCCCCAATGACACCTTCACCCCCGACTTTCCATTGCTCCTGAAAGGAGTTTTGAGTTAATTATCCTTGAATTAAGAATTGACCTCTATAAGACATTCTTCAAATTAAAAAAAAACATTATGGAAAGACACATGATATTTACCATGTTCACCATTTTTAGGTGTGTGGCCCAGTGGTATTAAATACAATCACACTGGTGTGCAACCATCCCCGAGAACTTCTTGTCATCACAAACAGGAACCCCACAGCCATGACCCAGTGATTCCAGTTCCCCACCCTCCTGGCCCCTGACGACCACCCTTCTCCTTCCTGTCTCTCTGCACCTGATTATTCCTGGTACCGTACGGGAAAACACGCAATATGAGTCCTTTTTGTGACTGGCTTAATTTCCCTTGGCATGACGTCCTCAAGGCTTATCCATGTTGTTGCGTGTGTCAGGAAGTCTTTCTTTTCGAGGCTGCATGGTGATCCACTGTCTGACTATAGCACATTTTCTTTGTCTATTTATTTGTTCATCGATGGGCACTTGAGTTGCTTCTGCCTTTTGGCCGTTGTGATTGGTGCTGCTCTGAGGAAGGGTGCACAAATATCTGTCCGAGTCTCTGCTCTCGTTTCTTTGGGGTATGTACTCAGAAGTAGAATTGCTGGATCATACGGCAGTTCTATTTTTAACTTTTTGGGGAACCTCCATATTTTTTTCTATAGCGGCTGTACCATCTTTTATTGTGTGGGACTTTCCTGTAATAGGAGGTTGTGGTGTGAATATAAGAGGTCCCCCGAATGAGACACCCACCAGATGCACCGAATTTCCCCCTTTCCTTTGTACAGTGGCTCAGGGTTGCCAACTGGCTGTGAGGTACAGTCATTACCCCCTTTTATAGAAGAGCTTGTAGACCGTCCGATTTTATGGCAGGCAGCCGCTATTCTTGCATACAGCCTCTACGCGCCCTCCTTCTGGGTTTTCCTTTGGGAAACCTCCTCTACTCCCAGCATGTGCTGATCCAGTGGGGGCTGACCCTGCCCCAAAGATCCAGAGGTGAACCAGACATTCCATTTTCCCTGGACGTGTTGATCAATTCAGCAGGGGCTCCATGACCCAAACTCGGCCAACAAGAGCCTGCGAGTTTCTTCTGGAAACTTGCTAAGTGCTTGGGGAAGTGGACTTTGTTGTCAACTGGCGTTGCCAAACGGTTAGAAAGCGAGTCTTCAGCTGCTGATAGCCGCGTCGGCCACCTCTTGGAAAGACCATAATGGAGCTTGAAGCTAACTTGGAAACACAGAGCAAAGAGGTGGAAGGAGGGAGACTCCAGACCATGTCATCGGAGGACCTGGACCTAACTGTACCTGAAACTGTGAGATCTACTCCTGGACATTTCCATACGGGAGGCAAGAAATCTCCTTACTAGCCTAAGCAATTGAGTTGAATTTCTCTCCTTTGCACCTGAAGGGAATCCCAGCTAATTGAGAGGTTAAGAAACTTGCTCAATGTGCCTCAGGCTGGCAATGGTGGTACTGAACACTTAGACGCTGAGGGGAGTTCTTGGCTTTGATCTGGATCCCAGCTCTGGGTCAGGACGAGCCCCTGTCTAACTCTCCTTCAGAATTCATGCTGTCAGAACTCATGGGACTCTTCAAAACTCCTTCAGAACTCATGGGTCAGCATGCTGTCAGGGCACAGCAGCCTGGGACAGCTGGAGAATTCCAAGAGCCAGCCCAGAGGCGAGGCCTGGTGGAAACTGAGCCCTTCTGGGAGCTGGCAAGTGACGGCCCTCAGACCAAATCCAGCTCTCCTGTTTTTGTAACAGCCCACAAATTAAAAGGGAAAAACACCAAAACAAGAATATTCTGTGACACATGAAAATGTTATGATATTCAAATTTCCTCTTCCATAAATCCCATCTTCTTGGCTCAAAGCCACGACCATTCTCCAGCAAGTTGTCTCTGGTTGCTTTGGTTGTGCAGTGGCGAAGTCTAGCAATTGCGGCCAAGATCACTACAATAGTTACTGTCCAGCCCTTTAAAATAAAGGTTGCTGACATAACCTCAGCTCTCCCTGGCTCTCTTCCCAAACCATATGCCATGCCCCCTCCTGCTTCCTCTTCCTCCAGCTTTGGTCCTTAAAGGAGCAGGACCCCACAAAATCAGTGAACGGATGGAAAGTACTCAGCACAGCACCTGGCACATCATTAGTGCCCCTGAGTGGAAAAGCTGCTGTTGAGTGACCTGACTCAGCAGTTAAGGACGCACATCACGGCTGTATGTCGTTTCCAACACTCACTCTCTTTGTGACCTTGGACAAGCTGTTACAGTATCTCTGGCCTCAGTGGCCTCCTGCAAGATCAGATCATAATAGTATCTATCCCAGGGTCCTAATGAAGGTCAGATTAGTCATTCTGTGTAAAGTGTGCTTGGCACACAGGAAGTACTCAGTAAGATCCTAATCGTTTTTCCTATTGCTTAATCTCCCCAAAGGAGGCTGAGGTCTGCCTACTTCTGAACATGACCCTGTTCTCACTCAGGGTCCCCCAGCAAGGCCAAGGCTGTGCCAGGAACTAAGAGCCAGCCTCCAGACTTAGAGCATCGGTGCCTTGTCAGGTGGGGGCTTCGTGCTGGCCCTGGCAGAAGGCGGCCGAAGGTCTCACCAGCCAGGCGCTCACATGGGGTCTGAAGCCAGGAGATCCTGGGCTTGGTCCCCCTCCTGTGAAAGTGCGTGTATATGTGCATGAGTGTGCAGCTGGAGGAGACAAGTTCATTTTGAGGAAAAGAAAGAGCATGTGGGACCGGGGCAGGGTGAAGAGGGCAAGCTAGGGACAGCAACCTGGACAGTGAATATGGTCCCGTCTCCTCTGCCCAAGTCTCTCAACCTCCTAGACCCTCAGAGGGGGCTGGAGGAAAATCGGCAGGATCAAAGGGTCCTTGGGACTTCTGCCCAGGCTCAAGGCCATCCACAAACATGATCTAGAAGTCGCGTAGGAGGGAGGATCTCTGTGACCTATTGCCTGGAGTCCCCAAGGCTCCAGGTTGGTCAAGACCTCAGTGGGAGTGTGCTGAGTAGCCGGGGCCTGGCTTTCTGACCTGTCCCTCATCTGACCCAGCCCAGACCCCTCCCTATCCCCTCCCTGCAGTGTATCCGGGCCAGAGCCTAGCCCTGCCACTCCCCACGGGCATAAGTGTCCCCTCCATTACCTGGAGGGCAGAGTGGGGGGGAGGGGCAAGAAGAACTTCCTGAATCATTTCAGCCTCTGTCCCTCCCCCAGCAGTTCTCACAGAGGTGACAGGAGAAAAATGGGTGCTGAATGGACACACACACACACACACAAGCTCAGTGTAATGCCGTATATTCTCAGAGACACACGTGCATATATCTAATGACACACACACCCAGGCACACACTCCTAGACAGATATGATCACACTCCCCACACATGCAGAGAACTACATACCCTTGACTGTCCCACACGCAGCCCAACTCCGACCTCCGCTCACACAGGCACGTCCTGCAGGCTCTTCCTGACCTGTTAGCGCGACTGTGCTGATCTGGGCCAGAGCAAGCTGATGTCAGCCTTCCGGAGTGACGGTGAGAACCGCGTCCAAGGGACATCACACAGAGGCCACCAGAAGGTCAACAGGTTCTTATACACCATCTGGGCCAGTGGCTCCCATACCTGGAAGCACACCTTAAAATTAAAAATTCCCAAGCCCTGTTCCCACCCTAGACCTAGTGAAAGTAAATCTCAGGGAGAGGTGACCCAGGTAGGAAGGCTAAGCTTGCATAGGCTTTCTGGGTGTTCTGAGGTTGGCTGGATTTAATCACCACTGGTCTAACTCAGCCTGTCGCTGTTCAAATGCCGAACGGAGGCCAAGAGACAGAGAGTGACTTGTCCAAGGTCACACAGCAATGGCACAGGAGTGCCAGGGCCAGAAGCCACGTCTCCTGATGGCCAATCCCTGGGCTTCGGTTCCATGGAGACCCTGCCCCCTTTCCCACACCTCCTGCCCCTGAGTGCCCCTCCTGGCTTTCGTCTGGGCAAGGGGGTCCGCTGGCTCTCCTGTTTTGCAGGGTCTGGAAGCACCAGGCTCTGCCCATGGCAGGCAGTACCCTGGAGCAGGGGGCTCTCTCCAACCCACCTCTCCCACCATGCGCCCCCCATGTCCGGGGCGGAGGCCTAGCTCAGGGAGGGCGGGGGCTGGGCTTTGCCACAATCCCACATGTTCACCACAATGGGCCGGGCCCCTACCCCACTCCTGGGGCAGGCCAGAAAGCGGAGTACGCACACTGCCCAGCCATCTGCACTTCGCACAGAGCCAAGACACACTACCCAGATGTTCACAGAGCTCGAGGCTGGGTGTCAGCGGGGAGCAGACACCTGGGTGGAGGTTGATGCTTATGTTGGAGAGGAGAGGGTGTATCTGGTGCAGAGTCAGGGTAATTTGGCCCAAGCTGGGGGTGGGGGTGCAGCCTCAGGACGGCAGTGTTCCCCCCCCAAGCCCCCCACCCCCATGTGGTGTGCTAAGTGGGGCAGATGTGGCCTTTTCTGAATAGGAACCAGACCCTAGGGGCAGCAGCCAGGGGGCATAAACATAACACTAGCTGACTTATCACGAGCACCCGCCATCTGAGCTCTGCCCCAGCATCTCATTTAGCCCTAGCAGTGATGCTGTGGGCGGAGCACACTTACTGTCCCCTCCTCTGGGCAGCTACACAGGGAGGTCACATCACTGGCCCAGGCTCACTGCGGCCCAGGCTCACCTAGTGAGCCGGTGATCCTGCTGGGCTTACCCCCTCCCCTCTCTGGCCAAGAGCACCCCCAGCGGTTTCTCAGGACCAGTCCCAGCATGCCCTGGGACGCTTCTTTCCCCCAATATCATTTGCATTTGAGAGAATTTTCATTGTGAAGATGGGAATCTGGGTGGTGGCCCTTTTCCTCGTGGTTGGAACTTGGTGGGGGGTGGAAATGGTAGGAAGTCAAGCCAGGCACTACCCCCACCCCCTTCACTGGTGGGTGGCTGGGGGAGGGGATGCCAAGTGTCTTGGGACTTCCTGGGCAGAGAGAGACTGCTTCTTGAAGAGAAAGTGTGGTGGGGGCCCTGGGCTGTGGAGGAGAGGGACAGAGAACTTGGGACAGGTGACGGCTCAGAGGAGGGAGGGGTCCCATCAAACGGTTGAGCAGGACAGCCTCATAGTCAAGGTGGGGAGGCCCTGGGGTTTGACCCTGGATGATGGCTCAGGGATGATGGGCCCAGAGATATTCCACATCCCTCACGTGTTCCTGATGCCCTCCAAGGACATCATCTTTGGGCCTGGGGTAGTGGACAGAGAGAATAGGGTGCTGGACTCAAACACGGGGTTCTGGACTGTCAAGTCCGTGCTCTGCCACTGACCTGCCGGTTAGCCTGTGACTTGCTTCCCTGGCTCCTGGGAACTGCTCTCCTGGTTCTCTTCCTTCACTTCTTTGCTGCTTCCGCATCTCTCCTGCCTCACGTGGGAGCACAGGACCCATCCTGGCCTGTCTCTCCACTGCTCTCGTCCTTCAGGGACACTTAGGCAAAGAGGATGGAGTCTTGCATCGGGAGAGCAGCACGAGTGAAGGTTTGGTGTTAGGGGTGGGGGTGAGGTGGTAGGAATTTGGCGAGTTGGAGGTACATGGTGTATTAAGGTGGGGAGAGGACAGCAGTCTCCTGGGCCCATAATGAATCATTTCCAGAACCTGTAGTCTTTCAGCCAGGGGACTGTCAAGAAAAAGTAGTTCTGGGGTGCTTGGGTGGCTCAGTGGGTTAAAACCTCTGCCTTCAGCTCAGGTCCTGGTCCCAGGGTCCTGGGATCGAGCCCCACATTGGGCTCTCTGCTCAGCAGGGAGCCTGCTTCCTCCTCTCACTCTGCCTGCCTCTCTGCCTACTTGTGATCTTTGTCTGTCAAATAAATAAATAAAATCTTAAAAAAAAAAAAAGTAGTTCTGTTAAGGCATAGAAGGTGTTTGGGAGAAAGTGACCACCGGACTCTGAGTTGTCTCCTCCTGTGCACTGGGGTTCCTCCGTCCTCCTGGGACCATTTCTTGGAGGAAGGGATCGATGTCAGATGGGACTGAGGATCCCTCCCAGCAACTCCCCATGGGACCCCTGCACTGCCCAATCCCACCTCAGCTGCCCTTGGGTAAGAAGGTTCTGGGCTATCCGGGGCTGAATGAGGTCAGTGCTAAGCCTGTGCTCAGACAGGTTAATAGATCCACGCCAAATGCAAACACTGACAATTTTCCCACCTCTGGAAGGGTCTCCTGAGAGGCTGTCCACAGGGCTTTCTTGGCCAAGGCGGAGGCCTCCCCCACAACCCACCGTGGTTCCCTGGCTGGGACCATACAGAGCAGCAAAGGGATAAAAGAGCTTGGACCTGGGGTGTTTGACCTTAAAATTGCTTGTCTGTCTGGCAGTGCTGGGAGGAAGGGAAGCCTCCGTCTCTCTTTGACACTCCTTGACCATCTTGGGGAAGCCTTGGCTGCCCCGGTCAAGGGAAACAGCAGACCAGTGTGCATGTCACCTCTTGGGCTGCTGTCCTGGACTCGAACTGCCACAGAGTTGCAGCGTCTAGGTTCTGTCTTCCCCAGCATACTGGGCCATGGGGCTATCATCTGTTCTGGAAGGAAGGGGACAGGATCCTCTGGGTGTTGTGCTCTGGGGACTGGGACCTGGCTTCCAGGAACACCACCACCGAAGGCTTCCCCTTCGGTGACCAGCTCACCAGTCAGACCCAAGCTGGGTGCTATATAGTAGAGAAAGCACTGGGTGGTGTTGGTGGTGGTGGGGTACGCAAGGAGCGGTCACCAAGGAGTTTGTCGGGGAGCCTGCAGGGCGATCTGGAGAAGCCTCTTCCCCTCCCTGGGCCCCATTTCCTCCCCTATACAGTGACTCATTGGCCTGAGGCAGCTCAAGGGGTCCCCTTGTTCTGCCTCTCCTGACCTGGATGCTTTGGCTGCAGCCAGGCCTCACCTGGCTGGGAGGGGACAGGGGTTCCAGTCCTGGCCGCAGGTGACTGGGGACAGCCCACTGTTCGGCCACAGCCAGGATCAGCGGGGTCACCACCTCCCACAACCTCCCCCATCCTCGCAGGCCCCCCTGGGGTGCTGTTCTGCTCCTCGCTTCACCGGTCCATTTGGCCCTTTCTGGAAAGTCCGGGCAGGACTCTTGGAGTGAAAAACGGTAGCTCCATGAGAGCCTTCTGTCCAGGGAGGCCAAGGCCTGCAGAATGTTCCCGCCCCATGAGGGCCTGCACAGCGTGCCAGGCACAGAAGGCATGAACTGCTCAGAGCCTGGGGGCCAACGCGGGTCCTCCATGGGTCCCCTGAAAGGCAGGCAGAAGGACACCCGCGAGTCGCTTTTGAAACCTGCCTCTGCTGGGAGCAGGCCCACTTCGGGACCCCGATTTAGTTCTGATTCAGCTCCCCAGGCCAGGCCACAGAGTGGGCCCCCTGTGCCGAGCCAGGGTGCACGTGTACTAGCATGGAGGTGGGGGCTGAGTGTGCACGGCAGGGGAGGGAAAGGAAGCTGTGTTTTTATGGCTCTGGTAATCAGCTCCTTTTAAAATCCAGTTTCAGTTTTCTTGGACATCACTAACATCTCCTCCCAGCCCTCCCCGTGAAAAAAGTTCATCCATTACTTTAGGGCTAGGGGCAAGAAGGCACCGAGAGGTCACTTCTCTTGTCCGGGGTCCCATAGGCCCTTACAGGGAGGGGGCGATGTTGCCCACTGCCACCCCCTACCAGCTTCCCCTGCCCCACATGCGTCCCCCTTCCCCAAGCCTTGGAGAAGCTCCAAAGTCACCTTGTTAGGACCCCAGGTCTGTCCTGTGTCTGAGACCCAGCTGGGGGCAGAAAGTCACCGAGACCATAAGCAGGAAGTGGCTGGAAGTCGAGTGGGACTCCAGAGTGAGCACCTGGCCCTGAGCTGAGATGATTGTGCACTTGACAGTTCCTGGGGGGCGAGCCAGCGGAGCAGCTGTGGCCTGAGAGCTGGCCTTGGTCCCTGACCTGGACCTCAGGGAGGTTGGCACACCCTGGACTTCCTCCCCGGCGGCCAGCCCCTTCCACAGAAGCCACTCCTGGCAGGACAGCTGATGCCCAGGCCTTCGTGGGGTGAGGGGGCCTGAAGATGAGGGCACCCACTGGTCTGTCATCTCCCCTGCAGTCAGTCCACAGCAGCCTGTGGTCTCTGCACCTGTCCCCTGGCACGCCTGGGGTCAGGGGCCTGGCAGGAGCCTCCTCTCTTCCTTAGTCTTCCCTAAACCAGAAAGGGGCTCCTCCATTAGGCAGTGTGGCTTGATTTTTTGTGGGGGATAAGACTTGGGGGGGGGTGAGTCCTGATAAAGATGAAGAATACCCAAATTAATGAATGTACCTCCATTACCTTGCAAAACTCAGCAGTGGCGTGACTGGATACCAACAGAGCTGCCCTTGGCTGTCCATGGGTCTCCCCTTTAAGGAAAAGACCAGAGACTCTGGAGACAAGCCCAGGTATGCAGCCTGGCAATAAGAAGTGGCTGGCAAGTCTGCCTTCATAATATTACCAATAAAATAACAATAATGGTGAATTCATATACTCCTTGCATTGGCTGGACGTTCTGTTCAGCACCTCTGACACGTTCATTCATTGAAACCTCACAGCCCATGAGGTAGGTATTGTCATATTATCCCCAATTTACTGATGAAATAAACAAGGAACAGAGATGCTGAGTGCCTTGCTCTGGGTCACAAAGCCAGCAGGCTGGCCACACAGCCCCTGTTCTCCAGCACTTATGCAAATGGCCTCTGCACTCTCAGGGGGCTGAGGGGGCCCTCTGTCATCCTGTTCCGTCCTAACTCGTCCTCTGATTTGGCTCTTTCTTCCTGCGTGGTACAAAAGCCCAAGTTTGTTCATATTCACATGTGACCTCTTACAAAGGAGCTACAGGAATAGATTTTTTTTTTAAAGATTTTATTTATTTATTTGACAGACAGAGATCACAAGTAGGCAGAGAGGCAGGCAGAGAGAGAGGAAGGGAAGCAGGCTCCCCGCTGAGCAGAGAGCCCGACACGGGGCTCGATCCCAGGATCCTGAGATCATGACCTGAGCTGAAGGCAGAGGCTTAACCCACTGAGCCACCCAGGCGCCCCTGGAGTAGATCATTTTAGGTCTGTGGGTCCCCCCTGCAGCTGCCCTGGTCTCGCCGCCCCCACCCTGGCACCTCTCTTCCCATGCGCTCAGCCCCATTGCTCCTCTGCGGGAGTCCTGATTACAGCCTCTCCCTGCGGAAAGCAGCCCTCTGCGTCCTCCCCGACTCTGCGTCCTCCCCAAACAGCTGAGCCAGTGCAATATGAGAAGGGAGAACGCTTGCCAGAGGTTTCTGGAAAGCATCCAGAGGTCACGCTGGTCTGGCTCAAGTAGCTTGGGCCTTGACCACTGCCCTGAATAGCCACCGTCCCGCCCCAGGGCCACTCCCTCGGCACCAGAGCGGGTTAATTGGCAGGTGGGGAGTCCATGGGGCTGGAAGCTGGTCTGCAGTTGAAGGAGGCAGCAGGGGAGCCTGGCATTTGATCCGGTAGCTGCCACATATCAAATGCCAAGGAGATCATAGAGTGAAGAGTCCAGAGCTTCAGCCTAAAAAGTGCCTTCCCAGGCCCGATCCCAGTCTGTGTACTCAACCCCCTCCCAACAAGTGGCCTAGCCACCCACCCACCTGACCAGCCCACTCTTACCTGCCACCATCCAGCTGATACCCACCAGCCTTCTGAACACGTGTTCCCCGTCCCTTTCCAGACTCCCAGCACCTCCCCTACTCCCTTGCAGCCTGGGGTATCCGCCTTGCCCGCGCCAAGCCACCACCCTACGCAGGTCAACTCCAGCTGCATCCACCCACCCTTTCCCAGATCTGTTCACTTCCACGCCCTGATTGCTGGCCAGCCCACTCAGCACCCAGCCACCCCTGCCACAACTTCGACCCACCCACGTGACCCCTAACCCCCCATTCACAGCATCGACCAGGCCACCAGCCCACTTCCCAAATACACAGGCCCCCAGACCCCCGTTTTGTGAATCAGTGCTGCTATTTCCCAATCCAGCTCTGTCCAGGCTCTAGTAACTGTGCCCCTGCCAGCTCTTCCAGGCCCCCCCCCCCCAGAATCATTTTTAGAGACCTCAGCTTCGACAGAATTATGCTTTACTCAGGTCTTGAAGGAGCAAGACAAGTGGGGCTGGGCACTTGAAAAAATCGCCACTCTCCTCCTGAGTGTTTGAGTACCGCCCTCCTGGGGAAACACCAGAGGGCTTTGCACATCTCATAACCCCTTCTACTGCAAGATCTCTTTGTGAAGAGACACCAGGTTTCAGAAGCGAGGAGGCAGGCTAAAGGGCTCCCCAGAGAATGAAGGTGAGGAGGCCCTAGACAAATGAACAGAACTCTTCTCTCTCCCTAGAATCCAGAGCTAGAAGGGCAGAGTAGAGCCCTGGGAAGGACTGAAGGAGGGGGGCGGGGCTTGGCTTCCTCTCTCGGCCCCACCACCCATGGATGACCTTGGGCACTGGACTGTGGGAGTCTGGGGTTCGGGGTTTAGACCCAGCTGTCAGGCTTGGGCACTCCAGCTTTAACAGTTCCTCAGCCTCTGGCCAAGCCCCACCTGGTGTCTGGTTCTCATATTAGCCCCCATGCTGAGCAAGAGGAAGAGCAGGCAAGGAGGCCTCTCCAAGGACTTCCTGAGCTGAAGCCATGTCAACAACATCGCCATGGCCAAGGGATGGAAATAGGCATTATTTTACACGTCAACATCCACTGACTGCAAGGGGCTGCCTGGATCACAGTTCAGAGAAAAATTCTGTGCTCGGGGATCAACTAATGATGTCTGCATAGATAGCAGAATAGGAAAAAATAGACAGGAATGCCAAGGACTTGGAAACCCTAATGAAGGTTCATGCCAGCCTCTGGGTTTATTTCCCTATTAGTACCTTCAACCCTACATTAAAATCTTGTCTAAATGAGCCTCCTCTCAGCCGTGCTACAGGTGAGCCTACCCCTGGGCCAGATACCAAATGGAAAGCAGAGCCCTCCCTCCACTTCAACTCAGCATCATGGTGGCAGGGGTGACTACCTGGAAATCTTCCCAAAAGCCTGGCTCTTGGGCAGCAAGGTTGCTGTGGAGTGTGACACCTCAGTGGGCCCTTTTTCCTTTTTTACATTAAAAAAATTACCAAATTTTCCCATGAAAATACAGCCCATGAGGGCAGAGTATGCTCTTGTGTCTGCTATTTCCCTGTGAATAAACTTCAAGCCCTGGAGGATCTGAATGTGTTATTCATCGTTCCTTCACTCCTTCCTCTCTTCCTTCATTCACTCCACATTCACTTCATTTAACCATCCACCCAGCCACCCATCCATCCATCCATCCATCCATCTATCCATCCACACACCCATCCCCCTACCTACCCACCCACCCACCCATCCACCCACCCACCCATCCACCCACCCACCATCCATCCATCCATCCACACACCCATCCCCCTACCTAACCACCCACCCATCCATCCACCAACCTATCCATCCATCCACCCATCCACCCACCCATCCATCCACCCACCCATCCATCCACCCACCCATCCATCCACCCACCCATCCACCCATCCATCCATCCATCCACATACCCATCCCCCTACCTACCCACCCACCCATCCACCCACCATCCATCCATCCATCCATCCACACACCCACTTATACATCCACCCATCACCCACCCATCCATTCACCCACTCAGCCATCCACCCACCCATCCACCCACCCATCCACCCATCCATCCATCCACACACCCATCCCTCTACCTACCCACCCACCCACCCATCCATCCATCCATCCACCCACACACCCACTTACACATCCACCCATCACCCACCCATCCATTCACCCACTCAGCCATCCATTCACACACTCATGTACCCATCCATCTATCCAGCCACATACCCATCCACCCACCTACCCATTCACCCACCCATCCCTCCACCCACTCAGTTCCTCACTCACTTCCTCACTCAGCCAACTTTCCCCAGGCCTGGCTCACCCCCAGTTGCAGGGAGTCTCTGTTAACCTTCTCACCAAGGCCAGGGAGGCTCTCAAGCTAGTGAAGTGTTGAAATATAGACTAAAGGAAGCCCCACCGTACGGTCTCCGGGAAGTCACTTCCCCTGTCTGGCTTTAGTTTCCTCACCTGCACGTGGCCAGTTGCATAAGAAGGAAAAGGGAAGAACTGCCGAGGTAAAGGGCAAGTGAGACACTTCCTGACCATGATAATGTGAGTCCTGCTTCCTGCCCAGACCCAGGGGAGCTGGGAGGAAGTTAGGGAGCCCGGGCCAGTATCTAGGAGCCGCTTCAAATCTCCAGCTGAAGACTAGGTCCGGGGGCTGTAGCCTGGTGGGGCTTCCCTTGCTGCTGCTCCAGTGGGGTCTGACTCTGTGTGTGATGGTGTACAAAGACTTCTGAAGCGGTTGTGTGTTCTGTGTGTGTGTGTGTGTGTGTGTGTGAGAGAGAAAGAGACGCTTTGTATACATACACACAGTGTTTCCCAGGAACATGGATGGCGGTACGCTTCCACCCTGCAGCCCCTCCTTGAAAGGGAATCACAACCCTGCTCTCTCCTTCCAACTCCCCTCACCTTCTACCTTCCTCCTTCCCGTTGCCTGCCTCCCTGTTAGCAGAGGGGTAAGAATTTAAACTCTCAACTGCCTGGGTTTGAATCAGACTCTGCCAATTACTGGCCAATCATGTGACCTTGGGCCTAGGAGTTTCTCCATCAGCAAAATGGGGGTACTGGGTGACTCTGGGGCCAGTGCAGCCAGTGTGTGTACAGCCCAGCACGCTTGCCTGCCCCGTTCTCCCTGCCTTGGCGCAGTGCTCCACTAAAACCCCAGGGCCTCCGGTCCAGATCGGGGAGGAGGGGGCGGGGAGGAAGACCCATTTCCCAAAAATATTGACTTCAGCCCTTAACCCAAGCAGCTGGTCGGAGCTGGTGGCCTCTCTCTGAGACTGTTTATATAGCTCTCCTTGTAAACACAAAGGACGGAAAACAAACCCCAAAAATGTTTGAAAATAAATCAATGAATGAGAAATCATTTGTGGGCGGCATGGGCAGGATCTGGGGCAGAGGGGACAACCACTGGCCACTACCTCAGGGATTAAACGCTGGAGTGGGGCTGAGGCCTGACCCCAAGGCTCTCTCTAGCTTCACCCACCCCCACCCCCACCATCATTGTCACAGCTCCCAGCCCTTCTTATCTTCCCAGAGAGACCTGAACCCTGCAGCACCATTGCCTGGTCTCAAACATGAAGGAAGCTTGGGAGCCGTAGCCAGGATTCGGCCCACCTCTGCCCAGCTCTGGGTGTGACCTCGAACAATTCACTTTCCCTCTCTGGGCCTCAGTTTTTGTGGATCTCCAAGGATCCTTTCAGGATTAACATTCCGTGATTCCTTCTAGCTCGGAGAGCGGTCATGGAAGCACTTTGAGAAAAATAAAGCATCCCATCATGAGAGACTCATTTACACAGCGCTGGAGGATAGGGCTCACTCCACCTCTTGGCTGCCAGGAAGAATTTTTTTTTTTTTTAAGATTTTATTTATTTATTTGGCTGAGAGAGTGAGAGAGCATAACCAAGGGGAGCAGCAGAAGGAGAGGGAGAAGCAGGTCCTGAGCAGGGAGCCTGATGTGGGACTTAATCCCAGGACCCTAGGATCATGACCTGAGCCGAAGGCAGACACTTAACCATCTGAGCCACCCAGGTGCCCCAGGATGAATTCTTTTGAAAAATTCTTGAACTGTCTGTTTTAGGACTGTTTGGGCAAGATCTAGGCCTGAATGCCCTCTGAAATATTTTGGGGGCATCTGTACAAAACAGAGAAGGTCTGTCTGCTTCCTGTCCAGAGACAGATGGTATGTCCTGGGACTGATTGTCCCCCAGGAAAATGGGCCCCCTCCTCCTCTCAGTTCTCTGGCAACAAAGAACCACTCCATGTTTCTGGTCTCTCTCTGGCCCAGAGCAGACCCAGTGTGCAATTCCAGCAGCCCACCCTGAAGCTGTGGGGCACAGCAACCTTCTCTTCCAGCCAGATTCTCCCACAGTCTGGGCCACCGGCAGCTTTGGCATTCGAAGGTCTGTGTAGAATGGGGAAGGTAGAGGCGCCTGGCTGTCTCAGTCAGTTTAGCATCTGCCTTCTGCTCAGGTCATGATCCTAGGGTCCTGGGATCGAGCCTCTCGTCGGGCTTCCCTGTGCAGTTGGGAGCCTGTTTCTCCCTCTCCCTCTGCTGCTCCCCCTGCTTGTGTTCTCTCTTTCTCAAATAAATAAAGTCTTTAAAAAAAAAAAAGGGTAAAGGAGGCTTTTAATCACTGTCCTGCGTTGCAGACATGGCTAATGCATCACAGTACCCCATCACGCTGGGCTCGGACAGGACCTCAGGCTCTCATTGAACGCAGTCCTCCAGTGTTTCCAGTCAACTAGTACCAGGTGGGGACTCTCCCCTGCCCTGCTTGCCTTCTAGGGTCACCCAGCAAAGATGGCAGCTGGAGGAAAGGAACATACTCCAAAATCAAGTCCAAGTGCCGAGTCTGTTTCTAAGCGATACAAGCCTGCAGAGCTGCGGAGAGGGCGCCCTTCCTGAACATACAGGAGAATTAACCCATAGAGCCAGGAGCAACTTGTGGGCAGGGACGACGCCTGTGCCCTGGAGCCCAGCACCCAGCCTGGCACACATGGCCTGCTCACAAATTCTCGTTGTGTGAATGAGCGCACACCCTCCCATCTCTGCCCAGCCCATGGCCACCGACCTAACGAAGAGGCAATGCTTCCTCACTCCTCCTTTCTGGAATAAGCCAAGCCTAGGCCTGAGGGGTGCAGGGAGGCCGGACTTGGGACAGACAGCTCCTTGGGAGGCAGACCCAGGGCCCTCTGCTGCGGAGAACTGCAGTCAAACACCCTCCCAGGCCTTGTCCACGTGTCTTCCTTCCTTTCTGGGCCAGAGCCTCCTGGGGACAAGTCGGCCTTAGCAAGGGGAGGGGGGGTGTCTGTTTGGCACCTTCTCCTGAGTCACTAGCTAGATAAGCCAGTATCCAGGCTGCCCGTGGGAATCTCTGGGGAAGCTGGGGCCCGCATCGCAGAATATGACAACTCATGTGTGTTAGCAGAGGAAGAGGAGGCCGGGCAGGGAGGCGGCTGGCCAGCCCCTGCTTGTTTCCAAAGCAGGCAGGTGAGGAGAGGAGAGGTGGATTCCCGCAAGGGGAAATGGAGTCTGGGCTTGGCCGGCTCTGTTCTGTGTGTTTATGAACAGGAATCTCACGCAGGAGTCTGGGCCTGCAGCCTTTTCAAAGCCCTCTTCCATATTGGGTCTGAGAAGAACCAGGTAAGGCCCTGGGAAGACGTCCATGCAAGGTTGGTTACCGCTGCTCTGTGAGGAAGCTGGACCAGAGAGGTGAAGCGGCTCACCCAGTGGCACCCAGCAGACCACACTGACTCCATCTCACATGAGTCCTAAGTCCCCAGAAGGCTGTCCCTTAAGAGCCATAGAGCACCTTGGGAGGGTGCCTAGGCCCTGGAGTCAGGCCGTCGGGACCCAAACCTTGTTGCCACCACCTTCAAGCAATGGGACCCTTCGGCATAAGACTTGACCTTCCTAGAATTCACTTTCTCATTGGAAAACTAGGGAATATTTTACCCACTTTATAGAGGTTTTGCAGAATCATCTCTCTCTCTCCCCCCTCGTCTCCATGTACTGAGGTTTAGTCATTCTGTGTCATAGTCTTGAAAGTCACGAAGTACAAAGATAGACAAGTTGCCAACTTCGTCCTGGACTGTGAGAGCCGACAAGCAATCAAACACAGTGCGGGCAGGGCCGCGACTCTACATATTGGCCTGGAGACGCCGAGGAAGGACAGACTAACTATTGGGAGTAGGGAGGGAACTGGGAACCAAAGTACTAAAGGCTGAGTTGGAGCTTCCCAGGTAGACACACGCGTCAGAATAGTATGAGGGATGAGGAAACACTCTTGCAAGGACCTGGAGGTGTGAATGAACACAGCAAGTCTAGACAGCAGGGTGTGGTTTGGTGTGGCTGGGCATGCTTCCCTGCAGAGGGGAGCCCAGAGGGGTTGTGGGGCCCATGTCAGGAGCTTTGCAGCAGGCCAGGCCCCACAATAGACGAGGGGAGGGTTTCTTGCAGGGCAAGATCTGAGGCCTCTGACCTGGGCTGCTGCTTCTAGGGCTGAGATTCAGGCCGGGGGCTGCTCCAGCATCCTTGGGGCAGCAAGGAAGGGAAGGGGGCAGAGGAAGATCCAGAAACGAAGACCTGTTCCAGAAGCCAAACCAGGAGCAGACATCCCAGGGCACACTGATGCTTCTGGGTCCCCGGTTGTCCTCTAAAGATTCGAGTTCCACAGCAGAAGTATGACCTCAGGAGGGCATAGCCCTCATTGTTCACTGGCTTCCATTCCCAGGCATCTGGGGACCCCTGGGGAAAGAGGCTCCTGGGCAGGGCAGAACAGAAACCTCACTTTCTGGAGCAGAAGCAGAGAAACTCAGAGACATCGACCGGCCTAGCCAAGGGCACCCAGCAGATCTGGGACAAAGGAGAGGCTGAATGGAGGGCTTCTGCAGCTGGGAATGCTGGAGCTCTGGTCCTAAAATTATGGGGGAGGACTGGGAGTAGGAGGAAAAGCCATTTAGGGGGCCTAAGCCACTGGGTTAGGGGATTTTTGTTTCCAATGCCAGGGATCTCAGAAGGTCCTCATGCTGACTACTGTGAGTGGGCATGACATGGGGAGAGCAGAGAGAATGGCTCAGAGACAGGTAACAGCTCTTGATGAGATGGGGTTTTGGGAAGATCCCTCTCTGCCTCAGACTGGGGAGAGAAGGGAGGGCATGGGACCTGAGGCTATGGAGACCAGAGCCCAACCCCAGGGATCTCTGATGGGAAGGCTATGGGAGGCAGGAGGAGTGGACATCAGGAACAGCGCTCCTGGGAGCTGCAGTCAAGGACCTGAGTCCTTCACTGGACCATGGGAGGAGGAGGACTACGTGGCTTCCTCCAGATCTCTGCAACTCTAGAGAGAAAGGACCTCCCAAAATAGGACCCCTTCGTGTGCTTTTTCCTCTTCTTCTGGGGAACCCAGAGTTATCTCAGAAATGATGTCATTCCTTTGATGTTTTACCCAGAACAGTAACCCTAGGGTGGAACCTTCAGACAAAAGCAGAGGAGAAAACAGCCAGGGAGTTGGCGGGGGTCAGGGGAGGAGAAGCAGCTTGTAATCACTGAACACCAGGGGGGCAGCAGGAACCGAGGGAAGGAAAATGAAACTCTCCTTCTCTTTGGGTGACCTGGTCTCAAGTCCTTGCTCCACCCGTGTGCTCTGTGTCCTAGGACTCACTGCAGGAGTCTGGCCGCCGCAGGGCTGGGTTAGTACAAGCAACTCAACTGGCAGGAAAAGACTTGAAACAGACACAGCCCAGAAAGGGTCAGAACCCATAATATATCAGGAATGGTTACAAACCCGTAATGTTTTGTTTACAGACAAATGTTTGTTATAACATGCTACAGACAGAACATTTACAAATGACACAATGGAAAAGCAACAGCAAATACTTTGAACAGACATCTTACAAAAGAAATGCAAATGATTGATACATACATGCACACATGCTCATCCTCATTAGGAATCAGAGAAATTAAAACACAATGACAGTGTTATCATCAGAGTGGCAAAACCGCCAACATTATTATGGTCAGAGGAAAAGAGGGAAGTGGCACTAGGACCCACCTGCACTGGGATGGGAGTATAAATTGCTATAATCGCTTTCCATAGAAATTCAGCCAAAATTAAACCTGAAAATGCATCACCTAGGATCCAGTAATCACACTTCAGGGAACGTACCTGAAGAAACACTAGCACATGAACAGTATGTTTGTTCCAGCAATGATGGTGATACAAAAAGGGAAGGAAACAAAATAATCCCAGTTGGGAATAGCTGAACTGAAATATGGTTTCTTCCCCAATGGAACACAATATACTAGTGGAAAGATGATCCCAATGCATTTACATGCATGGGTCTCAGAATCATTGTTGAGTGCGGAAAAAAGCAAGCCATAGAGCAATATATACAGTGTAAGTCTGAATCAGGGTTTCATTTTTGCATTAAGTAACCAAGCACCTACTCTCCTATAGCTTAAAGGAAAAGGAGTTTATTTTTTCTCTTGAACAAGGAGTCCAGAAGTAGCAATTGTTGGAGGCAGGTCAGCTGCTCAGCAACACATCCTTCAAGATCCTTTTGGATTCCCCTTTTGCTCATTGCCTCATGGTCACGAAATGGCTACTGTGGCTCCGGACATCACATTTGTACTCAAGGCAGGAGGAAGGGAGGAGTAAAAGGCTTTTCTCATCACAAAGTTTTGTCTTTTTCATACCTGCCGCAGTAGAATTTCCTTTACATCTAGTTAGGAAGAACTGGGGCATTTGCGAACCTTCAGACCTTTCTGGTTAAAGGGATGAGATTATTGAAAATTGTTTAGAACAATAAGTATTCATTCTCCAGGGGGAGGGGAGGAATATATTCATCCTGATATCAAGAGATTTCTGCCCACTACTTGAATACATCAGGACCTATTATCAGGGAAGAAGAGTGCCATTGGTTGTTGGGTAGGAACCGGACAGTCTCTGACACAGATACAATCTATGGTACAGAAAATACATCCCTGTGTCCAACATTGTCTATCTTTGTACCAAACACATATCTTTGTGGGGGAGGAGGTTGTGGAGAGGAATTGGGAGTAAGAAATGCATTGGGACATGGAGCTCAAAGGGGTCTTTGGTTTTACTCACAATTCTCTGAGAATTTTTAAATCGGGAGGCTAAAAAAAAAAAAAAGGAGGCTGTATTCATTTATCATTTGTATAATTTAAAAAGTCAGTTTCTGAAAATCTTCTCCGTGGCCAGTTTTGGCACCCCTGGCTTTGGTCCGAAGCCAATGCTGCGGAAACATGGCCATCACCAGGCACGATTCTCCAGAGTTCAACTCAGCGCCCAGGGGAGAAGAGGAAGGAAATTGCCTGAGTGACTGAGCTCCAAGAAGGAAGTTGGGAACTGATCACTTAAGGCTTTGAAGCCCTGTCAGCGGGGCTGTGTTTGACAGACAGCAAGTCAACCTGCTGCCGTCGTAGGTATCTCCTTGCACGTTCTCGGGCCTCCCTCCAGAGTCTGCCCTTGATCTTCAAACAGAAACTGCAGGCTCTGATTCAACCGCCCGTCAGACCCAGACAGACACAGCTGGTGTCCTGAAACCCACTTGGGAGATGCTCTGGGGCACAGGGGTGGAACGGACCTATGGACAGACAGACCCAGGCTCGGGGGAACAAGGAGGGAGGGGGGATACCTTGGAGTCACTGGGTCTGCCTGCAGTGTCCCAGATCCATGCGGGGCAGCAGGCAGAGCGGCCTTTGCTGAGGACCCCATCCACCTTTACACTTCCTATTATTTCCTTTTGCAAATCGAGCTCCGGGGAAAGGATCTGCCGAAGTTCGCACATCACAGACGATCTCACAGGCTCCTCTGACCCACAGTTAGGGCCCCCCAGGAAAGCTGGAGAAGCAAACGAGACTGCTGGGGATGGGGGAACCCGCCAGCACGGGCTCCTTCCTCCAAGGTCTCAGTTTCCTCCCTGTACCTGGGGTGCCTCAGAGATAGCCCAAGCCAAAAACCCCTGCCCAAGAGACTTGGGTTCTCAGAAGGTCCTTGGAGGCCCCTTAGGTCAGTATGGTTTTTCAAGAGTGGGTGGATAAAAACCAGCTTTAAAAAAAATGAAATAAACAAACTAAAAACTAGAAGATCTTGGCATGTCACTGGTCCTAAATATCAGTGTTGTTTCATGAAATTGATCTGTGATGTTTTTACTGAGTCAGTAACAAGGGTATTTCACACTCTGGCTTACAGGTTAAAAAAAAAAAAAAAAAAAGGGAAAGCTGCTGATTTGATCTGCATGCTTCATTTTACAGATGGGAAGACTGAGGCCCAGGGGAGGGTGTAACCTGCTCAGGGTCGTGCTGCGGGCTGGGGTGGGGGGTGTGCCAGAACTTCCAGGATAAGCTCGGAGTCGAGGGTCAAGCTGCTTCTCTGGTTCCCCAGGGCCCCTGAGCTTCTGGGCCCTCCTGGGGCTGCTGGGATTTCAGGAAGCTCTTCCTACCAATTCCCAACATTTGGGCTGCTTGTTTACCCAGCTCTGCTCTCCAGCTAGGGGGGCCCTATTCCTTTGCTGCTTCTGGTAATCATTCTTGCTACTATAAATACCCAGCTGTAGTCACCCCACTTCTCTCTGAGGCCCCTAGCTGGCTCTTCTTTCCCCTTTGCACACATACCAGGGCTGGCTGGGAAGGAACTCTCCTTCCTTTACATGGATTTGGAAGCTGTCTTCTCCAGGGTCGGGTGTGGTCTGCCTCTGGCTGGCTCAGCCCTTGCCGAGTTGGGGGGTGGCGCACGGACCAGGCCCCATGTTTCCGTTGGGCAAGCAGTGGCCCAGGCTGGCTTTCTTGGTGACGCCATATCAGGACCAGGAAACTGAATTCGCACCTTGTTCCATGACACTGGACAAGTCACAAGGCCTCTATGCCTCAGTTTCCTTCTTCATAAAATAAGCTGATGATCCAGCACCCTCCGTCACAAGGAGCAAATGAAATCAATGTTGACATGAAAGCCCATTGTCTTGGATCTCCGTGATTTTTAACCTGACCAGCCTCCAGGTCTTACCACTCACCTTTTCTGCTAATGGTCTCCAATTTTCCATTGAGGGACCGACCACCTCTTTCTCAGTCAGTCCCCAGCATGGGCATGCGGACCGCCCCCCAACCCCCAGACTCACACCCTCGACCCAGGCCTGCTACACCAGGGACATCTTTCCTCCTGGCCTCATGATACTTGAGGAGTGAGGTGTGAACCGAGCCAGACCGAGGGGGCTGAGGCCGGGGTCATTGCCAGCACCGTGGCTGAAGGAAGAGCCCGGAGCCACAGGGAGCATCGCATGATGAGCCAACACGCTGAAAAATAGATCCAGGAAACAAGAGGAAGAGACAGCTTGCTGACATTGCTTGGGCCTCTCAGACCAGATCGACATAAAGCAACCACTGCTCCCAGCCTCCTGAAGCCAGGGAACTCTCCTGACGGTTTAAGCCAGCTTGACTTGAGTTTCTTCTGCTGGCAGCTAAGAATGCTGAGTATATCAGTGGCCAGAACATAGAAAGTGTTTGGAAAAAAAAAAAAAAAAAAAAAAGGAAAAGAACGTTCTTTCTTTGGGGCCTCAGGAGGCCCCCCCTCCAGCTTCTGCCTCTCCTGCTCTGCCCGCAGCTGCCCTGCCCCACACTCTCAGGGCCCCCTGAAACCCTCTGTACCCACGGGCTGGGGCGGTGCTGGCCTCACCTGTCCAAGAACCCATCCCGCACAGACCAGAAGGGAAGAGGTTCCCAAACTGTCCATGGCTGGTTGGACGTCAATTTCTTAAGTGGGCCCCAACCCGCCCGGCTCTGGCCCATCCTGCCTCAGCTGGCCCCCTCTCCTCCTGTGGGAGGCCCTCCAGGCTTGCGGCCCACTTGGCCTTTTCAACCAGGCAACTTCTCAGCTCTGCCTGGCAAATTCCTTCCACTCACCAAGCTGCTCAAGTCCGTTACATGCTCTGGTTCTGCCCCTCCTCCCCGCCTTGCCTCCTTCCTCTCTGCTTCCTTTTCCTCCACTCTATTTGGGATCTGTCCCTTGGCTACTGCTTCCTACCAGCCCCCTCTCTCGGCAGCCTCTGTGCTGCCTTCCGCAGACCTGGCAATGCAATCCATGTGGCATTTCCTCACTGATACAGGTAAGGAGAGCCCTGCCTCATGTCCCGCTTGGGCTGCTGGTACCTCCCCAGTCGGCGGGGGCACCCTCTCCCATCCTTCCTGAGACATGATGGCAATCAATTCTCAGACATCACAGCCTTTCACACTGAATTCAACACACTGATCCCAATGTGGACTGTGCTCCAGCCTAGGGGTGCTCCAAAGCACACCCTCTCCCATGGGACGAGGCAGGTCTTCTCAGGTTGCAGTGGGAAATCAGGGTTTCGAGGCTAGCTCCCAGCTGGGAACGGATTCTACACTCACAGTCCGTGGTCAGCATCAGTCTGAGACGGAGTCATGGCAGGAGCTCCCGGATAAAACCCAACAGTTTCCAGTTCCCTTTGAATTTCAAATAAACAATGAATTATTTTTAGTATAAGTATATCCCAAAGATTGCCTGAGACATACTTATCCTAAAAAATTAACTTGTCATTTTTTCTGAAATTAAAACTTAACAAAGTTTCCTGTTATGATGTTTTTGTTTTGACTACATCTGCCAACCCTTGCCCTGTGGCCAGAGCTGGTGAGATGGCGGTAAGTTAGAGAGAGAGCACTTACTGGCCATAGAACTCTGGAACAGGTGCCTGTGGCTTTTCTACCTCTGGAGAACTTCAAGAAGTATATATATAGAGAGAGGGTGGTGCTGGAAAACAGATCATTGTCAGTTCGGAGGTAAATGAGCTCCCAGGACTGTCCCAGCTCTGAGCTGGTAACTGTGGTTCCCGCGAGCCTATGCTTGGGGATTTGGCTGTATTTAAGCATCATGGGCTCTGATCTCCTTCCCAGACGGTCCTTCTCTCAGGGGTTAAGCTCAGGATTTCATGATTGTCTGTTAGCACTACAGAAAGCAACAGCAAAGGGCCCTAGAGGCCCGGAGAGTGGATGGGAGAAGGGAGGATTCCAACAGACGTAGCGGGGGGTGGGGGGAAACAATGCGAAATGAGTTGCCACGTATCAAATGCTAATTTTTCATTGACTTTAATTGTTAAATTGGAGATGGATTCCTCTGGAGGGAAAATCTGGACTCCAAAATGTAATGAAATGACATTTTTTAAAAATTTAAGTTAGTTTTATAGTAAAGGGAAAAATAGTTTCCAGTTTAATAATGGGGGATATGGACAGCAAGTGGTCAGGCATTAATTCAAAGTGATTACAAGTGCGTTTCTGTGTTTGGCCCACCGCTTCAAAACACCCAACAACGACTTCATTGAGCAGAACACCAGGCTCATAAACCTCTTTTCTCAGTTTGCCTACAGCCGCAGACATCACTGTGTTTCTTGGCTTCCTGGGGTGCGTTTCAGGCACACAGGTTGCTGCTGGGTCTGTAGGTGTGACTCAGGTTCCCCTAGGTGAAGGCAGGTGGAGGTCCGACTTAAAGTGAAGCAGGGGTTCCCAAGGGGGCACAGGTGAACAGATGCGGGAATGAACAGAATGTGTGGCTGCAGAGAGGTATCAGGGAGAAGGGTACCATGGAATATTCTAGAAAGTATCTCTTTAGGGTTTTGAACTCAGGACCAGTGTCTAAAGTAACACTAAAACAGAAGCATATTTCTCTTCATTGTGTTTCTACATTTTGGGGGTCCCTCTATAAATAAAAGGCCCAGAACAGGAAGCCACGGCCCATCAGAGGTGCACTGTAAAATAACTTTGCAGCACCTAGCAGACACATGTTGCATGACCCAGCTCCTAGAAAAAAAGAGAAGTCCTCTGGGACTTCTTACCACGTGGGGGAGTCTGCATTACAGAGCCAGCCTCTTCAGAGACTGGGAGTGGAGGCGGAGGGAGTGAGGACAGGCAGCTTTGGCTGTGGTTTTTGATATTTGCAAGTTTGGCCCACAGCGTGTTTCTCCATTTCTCTTTTGCTCCACCCTCCCTGGCCCTGTCACCCCCTATTTCCCCCTCTTGTTCACATCGTCCTCCTCTGCTTCCACCAGGCCAATGTGTGAGTGTATCCTGGTCTGGGCCAGTCCCTTGGCTCTGGCCTCCGAGTGTGCGTGGTGGGTGCCCCGGGGGTGGTTTGTGGCTCATTAGGATGGAAATTGTTTTTCCCAGTTTGGAACGCTGGCCTTATGTGGGGGCTGCTCAGATTTTTCCAGACACAGTGAAGAGGAGATTCTGGAAGAACTGAGAAGCTTCTGGAGAAAGGGGTCTGAGGTTCTGAATGAGAAGGAAAAAGGGGAGAGGACCATTTCAGAGAGCAGGTTCCAGGAGGCTGAATGCCAAGATTTGAGGAGAAAGAGGGTTTGGGGAAGGTGGTGCCATGGGAACAGCAGGAAAGAAAGCCTGGAGATGGCACATGTTTCAAGAAAGAAGTAAACCTCCCCTCAGACCAGGTTGGGTAGTTCTAAGGCCCAGGGAGCCTGACTTAGCAGAATCCCCATGCATGTTGCTTAAGAAATTTTCATTCTTTCTTTCTTTCACTCATAGGCATTTATTGAACACCTACTGTGTGTCAGGCTTTATGCATCCCACCCTCCAGAAGCTCCCAGGCTGGTGGGAAAGCCCAACTTACATAAAAACTCCCAGTACTACTGAGCAGTACAATCTGGGCAGACCAGTTCTCACTCAGGTGCTGTGATGGAAGCTGTCAGGCCTGTCCATCAGCCAGCTGTGCATGAGGCCTTCGGAGGATGAGAGAGCTACCCAGTGAGCCTCTGGGCTCCTCCCAGACTCCCCTGAGCTGGCCTCAACTCTCCCTCTCTGTGGCCCACCCAAACGTCCAGGGCTGGTCCTCTTGCCTACTCCAGGTCCTCTGCCCCAGCCTGAGCACCAGGACCGTTCTGCCCTGACTCCCAGGACTCCCCACCCCATCTAGTCTTTGCTCGCTGTGGCATTTGTACTCTGGAGCCTCCCCTACTCTCTATAACCCCTGGGGCTCCCTAGGCTTCACTGGATTCATTCCCTCCCACATGCCAAGAATGGGGAAGCCCATGTTTGACCACTCAGAATCTTTGTTGTTACTGGCATCATCACAATGTCATTGTTTTGCTTCTTACAACTTCTTAATGACTTTTGTCTCCAACAGTCCAATGAAACAGACAGGCAGAGACGATGGCTTCCATCTAAGGGTGGGAAAAGCTAAGGCCCGGAGAGCTTCAAAAATTGCCACCAGTCACCCAGCTGGAGTGAGAATTTAACCTAAATGATTTGACTCCACCCCCAGGGTCCTGTGGGAACAGGATGCCGGTGGCACAGTAGCACAGTGAGGGGAGGTCTGGTGTTTCCCTACATGCTGCAGAGTACCTGGGTGGTAATGGGGGACAGAGAGGAACCAACTGTAGTCCCCACATTACACTCAAGTGAAAAGCTTAGAAATGTAAATGTCAAAAATACATTTTACATGAATGAAATGTAAAATTCCACTTTTAAGTGGAATCTTAGAAGTGAATATCTCTCTGGTCTTGCAGAGTATGGAAGAATTTGTTAACATCCCAAACATACTTATTTAAAAATAAAAGATTAAGATTAACACATTATATCTAAGATGAGACATCAAAAGATGGGACAACTGGGTATCTACTTGCTTATAGATAAAGTTGGACCCCTACCTCACACTATATACAAAACTTCATTCAAAAATGGATCAAGGGACGCCTGGGTGGCTCAGTTGGTTAAGCAGCTGCCTTTGGCTCAGGTCATGATTCCAGTGTCCTAGGATCGAGTCCCACATTGGGCTCCATGCTCAGCGGGGAGCCTTCTTTTCCCTCTGCCTCTGCTACCACTCAGCCTGCCTGTGCTTGCTCTCTCTCTCTCTCTGGCAAATAAATAAATAAAATCTTTTTTAAAAAGTGGATCAAAGCCCGAAAGAACTACAAACTATAAAACTTTGAGAAGAAAACATGGCTGTAAATCTTTGTGACCTTGGACCAAGCAATGCTTTCTTAATATATCACATCAAAAGCACAAGCAACCAAAGGGGGGGAAAAAAAAACCAGTTAAACTGGACTTCATCAAAATTAAACACTTTTGTGCTTCAAAGGACACCATCAAGAAAGTGAAAAGACAACCCACAGAATGGGAGAAATTCATTGCAAATCCCGTATCTAATAAGGGACTTGAATCTAGAATATAAAACAACTTTTGCAATTCAATTTAAAAAAAAGCCCAGGGCACCTGGGTGGCTCAGTCATTAAGTTGTCTGCCTTCGGCTCAGGTCCTGATCTCAGTGTCCTGCAACCAAGCCCCACATCAGGCTCCCTGCTTGGCAGGACCTTCTCCCTCTCTCACTCCCCCTGCTTGTTTCCCTCTCTCGCTGTGGCTCTCTCTGTCAAATAAATAAATAAAATATTTTTTTAAAAAAATTAACAAAAAAAATTTTAAGACCCCAAATAACCCAATTAAAAGATATCAGGAGACAGGTCTCCTAAAAAGTTATGTAAATGGCCAATAAACATATGAAAACGTGCTAAACACATTAGCCATCCAAGAAATGTAAATAAAAATCACAATAAATGATTACTTTACAACTATGACTAGAATGGTTATACTCAAATGGACGGATAATAACAAGTATTAGCCAAGAGGTGGAGAACTTGGGACCCCCTCATATGCTGTTGGTGGGAAAAGAAAATGCTGCGTCACTCTTGAAAACAGTTCTTCAGTTCCTCTGAAGGTTAAACACACGGTTATTGTCTGACCCTGCAATCCCCCTACTCGGGGTATACGCAGGAGAAGCAGACACGGACACCCACACGAATACTTGTCCCGGAATGTGCCTAGTAGCAGTGTTTGTAAGAGCCGAAGAGCAGAAACCACTTAAATTTCTGTCACGTGACAAATGGATGAGCACAATACGATTTGGTAATAAAGAGTTCATGCGCTACAACGTGGATGAACTTGGAGGACATTCTGCTGTGTGAAAGAAGCCTGTCACAAAAGGCACGTATTAAAATCTTTAAAGAAAAAAAAGGCGGGGGGGTGCCTTGGTGGCTCAGTGGGTTAAAGCCCAGGGTCCTGGGATCGAGCCCCGCATCGGGCTCTCTGCTCAACGGGAAGCCTGCCTCCCTTCCTCTCTCTCTGCCTGCCTCTCTGCCTACTTGGGATCTGTCAAATAAATAAATAAAATCTTTAAAAACAAAACAAAACAAAAACAAACAAAAGGCACGTATTGTGTGAGTCCTTTTATTGAAAAGGTCCAAAACAGGCAAGTCTACAGAGACAGAAAGCAGCGGTGCGGGAGGGGGGCAGCACTAGTGAGCAGAGATTGGGAGTGACCGCTGAGGGGTATGGGGTTTCTGTTTGGCATGAGGAACATATTCTAAAGCTGTGAAGATACTAAGCATCATTGAATTGTATACTCTTTTTTTTTTTTTTAAAGATTTTATTTATTTATTTATTTGTCAGAGATCGAGAGAGAGAGAGCGAACGCAGGCAGAGACAGAGAGAGAAGCAGGCTCCCTGATGAGCGGGGCTCAATCCCAGGACCCTGGGATCATGACCTGAACCAAAGGCAGTGACCCAACTGACTGAGCCACCCAGGTGTCCTGAATTGTACACTCTTAAGTGAGGGAGTTGTACGATGTGTGAATTATAACTCAATAAAGCTGTTATTTAAAAGGAGAAGAAGAAGACAACTAAAGAAAACTGAAGAAAAACCACAGAGTAGGGGAAGGGGAAACAGAGCACACGACAGCCCAGTGGAGATGCCCCTGTGAACAAAGGACTCTAGAAGCCTCCTAGACCACTCCTGGGATGGTACCCTGGCCTGGCCCTTTCCTCTCGAGCCATTGGCAATCTGCGCCATGTTAGAAAAGTCTAGGCTTCCTGGTGGTGATGCCCAGGACCTGGGACTGGCTCATCCTTTCCCGGCTAAGGAGAATCCTGTCTCTGGGAATGGAAGACCTTGGTCAAATCAGCACAGAATGGGTCCCCTCAGGTACAAGTGAGATTCTGGCCAAGAGAAGCATTCATCGGTGGGCGGAGCGACATCACGGGGTTCTTGGGGTTGGATTAGGTGCTGTCTCAGATTCCTTCCTGAGTCTGGGTCCTTACAATACAATGACATGTTTCTCTGAGACATATCTTGTCTCACCCCACAGCGTGCCCCTATCCACATACACCATTCCATCCTGAGAGAGAGGAGAAGAACCACGCCGTACGCTGGGATTTGGAAGTCAAAAGTAAGGGACAGGGACCCCCTCACCAGTTCCTCCTGGTCTAGCTTTGCCTTCCAGACCCTGCCATGGGAACATGTGACACCCCTGCCCCGAGGTGAACAGGTTCTAGAAGTCTCTAGTTAAGTCAGCCCTGCACATACACCCAATCGGCTGGCACCCAGAGGCCGGGACACACTGCTGTAGGGGTTCAGGAATTCCTCACCTAGACATCGCCTTTCCTCTCGTGGGCTTACCCCTGCCAAGTCAGGTCCACGTTCCCTGCCTCTCTGATCTTAGTGATCCTGAAGGCAGGCATGTCTGAAGCCTAAGTCCACACACACACAGCTTACCTCGATGCCCCTGGGCCATGCTGACTGGCTGGGCCTCTGTGACCAACCACCTGAAGCTTTTCTGAAGGACTGCATCCTATCTCTCTATCTCTCTATTCTCCATCTATCACCCATCTGCCCATCTGTCTTACAAAGCTGACCCAAGCCGGAGGAAGGATTTATCATGACAAAAGAATACAAAATAAAACACAAGTCCTCATTCCCTGCTGAATTGGGTTTATTTCCTTCCAGACTTTTCTACTAAGTGTGTGCGGACATACGTAATAGCCATATATTTTTATCAAAGGTAGTAGTGCTTTTTCAGAGAGAATTGCTTGTTCTTTCGTCTGCTTTCACGTAATGGCAGGTAAATCCTTCTCCGTGGGATGGCAAAGCACCGGCCTTCCGGGAGGCATAGAACAGACTCGAGCCAGAGGTGAGTGGGAGGGAGCAGGGCAGGCTTGAGAAGAAGGCCTGGACCTTGTCCCTGCTCCGTCCCTCACAGGATCCCCATCCCTCACAGGTTCAGGTCTGCATGATGAGGGGGACTGTCCCACTGATTCTCAGAAGTTCTTTCATCTTTGGCTTCTCTGCTAATAGCTCATGTTACAGAGAACGTTCTGTAAATGAGCTCATTCAGCTCCCACGAGCCTGAGGGTGGGTGCTATTAGGATGCCCATTTCGTAGACAAGGAAACTCAGGCCCAGAAAGGTTAGGTAACTTCAAGTTTGCACAGCAGCGCATAACACGGTCAGGATCAGAACTTCAGAGAGCCCGTGAACTTACACACCAAGCCACACCAGCGACCACTGTGTGCCAGGGAGCATGTGGGCGGGCCTGGGAGGGCAGGTCGGACTTGGGCTAGTAAAGATCTTGGCCAAGCATCACCAGCTCATAGTTTAGAGTAAAGCAAGGGAGACAGTCTCCCAGAATGAGCTGAGTGGCTAGGGCTCCCTGCCCTGGGGTGGGGGTGGGGGTACAGGCTCAGCTGCCCTTGGGACAAAACCACTCGGTGTCCTAGCCTCTGGACCTTCCCATGGGGAGAGCAGGTCTGGCAGGTCAAGCTGCACAGTCCCCAGAGGGGCATCCGAGCCCATTCTCCTGAGGCTGAAAGGCTCACAGAGCAGGTTAATCCCATGGATGGCTCCGTCTGCCTCCCAGGAGACTCTACCACGTCCAGCCACCTCTGCCCAAAAATCAGCCCTGCCCTTGAGCCAACCATCCCATGCAGATCAGCACGGCCTCCATATACACCGTGCTCCCTCCACATCATCTGCCCGGTCTTGACAGCAGTGATCCCGCAGGGAGGGGGCACCGCGGCGCTCTGGGCTCATCCATAGTGGGACTGGGAAGCCACAGCCTTTGTTTTCCCTCACTTCCTCCTCCACCACCACCAGCACCCACCTCTATCTGCAACTGGACCCGGATGCCAGGAGATATCTTGGTCATTGGCTCAAATGAAAACACGCGCTTAGGGCGTAAACCCTTCTCTGTTACAGTTACATTACTATCATCCCTGGGAACTGGGAGATGAAGAGAGGGGCCTGGGAGGCCGGTGACAGGTGTTCCCAGCCCTGAGCAGCATCAGCGTGCTGGCTGCATGGGGACTTGGTGGGGAGCAGGGTAAGGGCAGAAGACCTTCCATGGTCCTCCCCATGGTCTCTTTGCCCTGCTTCTCGCCTCCTTCCTAACAAACTTGAGATCCCAGGTCCTCGTTTTGACTGATGCTCGCTGGCTGTGTGATGTTGGACAAGTCACATCACTTCTCTGAGCCTCCACTTCCTCTTCTGTAAAGTGGTGATAAAAATGCCTTCTTCCCAGTGTTGTTGCAGGGTGTAAAGGTACTTTTGTGAGTGGAAAAATGGTTGGAGAGTACAATGCCTTTACAAACAGACCTGTGGTCCCTTATCCACAATTCGCAGACCCAGAGGATCTGAGAACCAAAAGTAAGTCATTTGGTGGCAAAAATCAGAGCTGAGTTGATAGAAGACTGTTTATAGAACATGTTTATCCTGTTTGGTTTGAATAGTCATATGTTTGGCTCAAAAATATTACTATGTTTGATCACAGGCTGCTGCCCCAGCCCCATTTCATGTGTTTATATATGTATATTTCAAATACAGAAAGTTCTGAATTCTGAAACACACTCAGAAGCCAGGGTTTTAGGTAGTGGCTTGTGAACCCATCTTTGGAAATGAGGAGGAAATTTATTTGTTGTTTTAAGAGTTGTGGTAGGGGGAGGCAGCTAGGGGGGGCTGAGTTGGTTGAGTGTCCAACCTTAAATTTGGCTCAGGTCATGATCTCAAGGTCATGGGATGGAGCCCTGCACTGGGTTCCACACTCAGCTGGGTGTCTGCTGGAGATTCTCTCTCCCTCTGCCCCTCCCCATCACTTGCTCCCTGCCAATAAATAAATTTTAAAAATCTTTAACCAAAAAAGTAGGATGTCTGCAATTGTGCTGGATTTAAGATATTTTTTTTAAAAGCCCCTTTGCACTGCCTAGGTAGCAGCTGTGACCCAGAAATGGTTAATGGGTGCATATATCAAGCACTTATTATGCATCAAACACTACAAGAATGCTTTATAAATATTATCAGTGGTAACCGCCCAAGGGGCCTGTGATATCTTTCTATGATTTTCTTATTTCCACAAGAGGAAATGGGGGCTCAGCAGAGGAGGTGCGCCCCGCTCATGGGCACAGCTTGTCTGACCGACACCAGAGTCGGTAACCCCAGGCACCGTGACGTGGCGGAGCTTGGAAGGGACTCTCTTGAGTGGGTGGGGGGGTGCATGCAGGGGATGGGATCCTGGGCAGGGCAAGGGACCCCGGGAATGCTCCTTCCACTGCTTGCCTCTGGAGGGGCTCCAGCTCTGCCTCTGCGGGACACGCTTCCCAAGCCCAGACCTACAGGTCCTTCCCACAGGCATCTGCCTGATTCCCTTTTCCAGCAAGGAAGGCCACTCCTAATGGTTCCTGAGACCCACATTCTTTCCCCCACCATGGGATCGTATGCCCTCCTGCTGGCTGCGGTTCTGAGTCACGTCATCCAACAAATGGGCCTGGTAACTTGCATGTGGCTCCTCGTGAGGGGCTCAGAAAGGCCGAACCAGGCCCACAGGCCCAAGATGGTACAGACCGCTTTAGGGATGTTAGGAAGCCGTCCTGGGAACAACAAGAAGAGGGTTGCCTGGGGACACTGCATGGTTCTCCCTTGCGATTGGGCTCCCCCGCTGAGAAATCCACCCTGGATACCTCCCTCCCCTGTAGACACAACCCCGCCGAGAGCTGCCTGCATCCGGGGTTTGGCTTTGGATTTTAATCACACAAGTGGCTCATGAAAGCCTTCTCATTAGGGAAAACACCCACAAGCAAACAGGAACAATTCAACATTTTCTCCTTTATGTCCGCCCTCTCCAACCTACCCTCTCCCTGCAGTCACTACTGTTTACAGTTTACTATGTATCCCTGCAGCCTATTTTCTTGGCATTTATTTACCCTCACATATCATTGGATCTGTCTGGGACGTTTTAAATACCCACCTCACAGTGTTCTGCAGTTTGCTTTCTCCTGCTTCCCAGATGTCTTGGAGATCTTCCCACATCGGGGCTTATATGTCTGCCGCATTCATCGTAACGGCTGCCTCATAGCCACCGGGTGGATGCATGGGGCCTTGCATACCCGCCCTCCACTGAGGAACACATAGGGCATCTGCAGTGAACCTCTATGGATAGGCAGTACCACGCCCATAGGTCGTCTGTGATGAAGAGCCATATGTGGGGACCATTGGGCCTACAGGTGATTCGATTCTAGAAGAGGAATTCCTGTGTCGGAGAGTGGGGCATGTTTTAATTTTGCTAGCTTCTGCCAAATTATCCTCTAAAAGGCTGAATCCATTTAGACTTTCACTAGTTGTATATCAGACTCTGAAGCAGCTGTCCCCCGCCGCTCCCCTCCACTGGCTGGGTCCCAGGTTTCCTGGCAGGTGGTTCTGAGAGGGCTGGGACTCATTTCGCCTCTGGAGGAGACTTCGGGGGTGGTGGAAATTGCCTCCTCTGCAGCAGTGTGCGGAGGCGGACTGCAGGTGTCGGTGGGTGATGTCAGGAGTAAGCAGCAGAATGTCGTGAGGACCTGCTGGGGACTGGGAGCCAAGAGGACTTGGGTTTGAGTCCTGGCTCCACCATCCATGCATTGTGCGATCTGTAGCTAAATATAACTTCTCTGAACCTTTTCATCTGAAAAAGAAGAGCAATGAAAACCACATCCGGCAGAGAGGTGGTGTAAGGCTTTGGCAAGATGGCACGTGGAAAAGCACTTAGCATAGTCCCTGCATAGAGTACGTGGCAATAAATGGAAACTGGCATTTAAAAGCTTCTGATTATTCAAATGTTTCCAGAAACATAGCCCCCTTTTCTCGGGGTTGGGGGGGAAATCCTCACATCCCCACCTGTGCCAGCCACTGTGCCCTGCCCAGGGTCGGGCACCATGTTAGTTGGCCGGTGGCCATCTTTTGGTGCCCACTGTGGGCAGAGGTCAGAGCCCACAGGGAGTGAGTGATGGTACCAGGAGGCAGCATGAGCAGCTCTGGCTTCCAGGCTAGAAGGGCAGACAGGACACGACTGGATAAACACCAGTAAACAGAGGTGCGGAATCTTACAAACACAGACCCATGCCAACACTGCTTCTCCGAGATCAACACCCAGAGCCAAGTCGCCAGGTGGGAGCGGAGGGAGTGGTGCGGATACGGAGCTCGGGTGGGTGGAAGGCGGGGGCAGGAGGCGGCAGGGAGGACAAAGCCAGAGGGATGGCACAGCCTGGAAAGGGGAAGCGGAGGACGGAAGTGGGGCAGAGGGGGGTTGCTTCGAAGGTGGCCGTGCTCCTGGCAGGCTCGGTGGGGACCAAGGTGTCCTGGACTGGCTGGCCACCAGAGTCCTTGCTTCAAGTCCTTGCCCTGCCCCCTCTCTTGACACGGCTGTGTCTGGCCACGGGTAAATCATCCTCCTTTCCTGGGCTAGTTTGAGCATCTTAAAATGCGACATGCGGGGGTGTTGAACTAGATTACTCTATCTAGAAACATTTCCAGCTTGAGACTTGTAGGCGTTCCTACCCTGTAATAAAATCTCTGCTATCAGGAGTCCCATCTTGAATTTGAGTCACTGGTGCCATTACTCAAATCTCTCCAAAGTACAGGTACTTAACAGTTTATAAACTATGCTCCCCTCTGTTCCTTCACCCAGTTCTGCCCTAGAACTTTGGAGGCAAGTAGAGCTGAGATGCAAACCTCATTTCACATGAGATTAGCTGATGGGCCTGACTGCAGAGGCTGGAAGTGAGAGGAGCTGGCATTGTGCCTCTCCAAATGCGGTCCCTACCCCTCCCGGGCTGTCCAGGTGCAGACTGCGAGTCTGACAGGAGCACTTGGTGTCCCCACACCAGTAGTTGGGCCCTGGTCACACTCTCCATGTCAGGTTCTCTGCCCACGTTACCTTGTCTAACCTTCACTGATAGGCACGTTTGTGATGCTCACTGTACAGATGAGGAGGGGAGGCTCAGAGAGGCTGACTTATTGCCCAGGGTCACCAGCTGATGAACAGCAGAGCTGGGGCTTCCCAGCACCCCACAAGCAACCTTCATCCCTCCTTTATCCCTTCTTGGAGAGGGAGCTCACACTCTCAGTGACACCTGACAGCTCTGCTCACCATCCGTTTCATTCCAAACCATCCTCAAGGCCCAGCTCCCTCACTCCCTCCTCCAGGAAGCCCTCCCTGACCACTCCTGCCACTCCCAGGTATTTGTACCATTGTCTTTCTCCTGCATGCACTACTGGCCTTCCTGTCTGGGGGATCCAGGGCACACTTCACTGGGCAGGAAAGGGCTTCTCCTCCTCTGTGGCAGGAGCTTGTCTTACCAATGTGGGGTTTACAGTTTCCTAAATAAATATATTTATTTTATTTTATTTTTTTATTTTTAAGTAATCTCTACACCTGACTTGGGGCTCGATCTCACCACCCCGAGATCAAGAGTCATGTGGTCTAGTGACTGAGCCAGCCAACCGCCGCTAAATAGACAGATTTTTAATGTAATGGCTGACTTTGACACCAGGATGAAAAACAAGTAACCTATGTGTGAGGTTTATTTGGGACGAGCTGGTAGCTGAATGGGGAAGTAAGATGGGTTATGGAAGAACTCAGGAAAGTGTGTGTTTCCAGCAGGGCTCCACAATGGGCAGCTGGGGCTCCAAATTGCTGGGGGACTCTGGGAGCCAGTGTACAACCTGTGACACAGAGTCATCTCCCCCAAAGGGCAAGGGACCTGGATGTTCATCTAACAGCTCTGGTCAGTTAATGGTTGAGGGCTCCTTCTAGGCAGAGTAGACTCTGGTAGCCAGAGAGAAGCCCCGGAGCAAAGAGACACAGGCCCTGGAAGGTCTGGGGAGCTCCGGGAGGGGGAGGGGCACTGGCGGCAGCTGCCATACACCAGGCTTCTGGAGACACAGCAGTGAAGGAGGGAGAGCAGGTCTCCGCGGGCAAGGCCCACGTCCCCTCACAGGGCAGGGGGCCAGATATTCGTGAAACACTACAGAACAGATCCAGAGTAAATAAGCCAAGGAAAAGTTCAAGGCTCTGGGCTCAGATGGCCAGTTGGAACCCCAGGTCTACCTCTACTTTTGAGCAAGTTATGCCCCATTTCGGGGACTCAGGTTCCTCCTTTCTAAAATAGGAATGAGGAGATAATGAAAGTAGTAGCATCTTGGGGGGAAGCGGTTTGAGTCCGTTTCAATCAAGACACGCAGAACACTCAGCCCAAGGCTGGGCAGGGTGCCTCCCGTGAATGCGGACTGTCATCATCGTCACCGTGAACGCCGGGACCCCACGGCCACAGAAAGAAAGGGAGATGGCAGGCTGCTCAGCCTAGGCTCAAACCCGGCCCTCAACTGTTGGAGGAGCACCTTGCGATCCTCCCAGAGCCCTCCCCTCATAGGAGCCCCTAAGCCTTCTCCCGCTCTCCTTCCTGCCTCCCCTGGGAGGCTGTCCTGAGACCATTTCTCTGCTGCCTGGGTTCTGGTGAGATCTGAAGCTTCTGTCCTATGCCCTCCGGGGAGAGCTGCACAGCAAAAAGCAGCTCAGGGGAGTCTGGAGCAGGCTACTTAGCAGCCAGGTATCTCACAGTGCCCACTGCCCTCATCAGACCCCTTGGTCTTGCTGTGTGGGACAAGGACCTGGGGAGCTGGCACCACCCACCCCTCTTCCATTTGCTGTCCAGGGGAATAATAAACTGTATGATCCCAAAAGTGGTTTGTTGTCCCTCCTGGCTGAGTCCCTCAGGCCCTGGTCTTGGCAGTTTTGCAATACCAGGAGAGAATGAGTGGACGACAAGACCAAGGAAGGTGGGCTGAAGTGGGGGTGGGGGTAGGAGATGGTGGGAATAATACCAACAAGAGCCATTTATCCAGTGCCCAGAACTATGTTAAGCCTTTACTTATTTATCCTCACAATAACCCTATGAGCTAGGTATTTGCCTTAGAGGTTAAGTAACTCACCCAGAGTGGTTGAGTAACTTTCCCAAAGTCACACAGCCCATAAATGACAGAGCGTGGGTTAGCCCCAACGCCTAAGCACTCACTCAGCTGCTGGTAGGAGGATGGGGTGGGGAGGGGTCTTTACAGACTGGAGCCTTTGGCTCATCATGGCCTGAGCTATTCTTGCCTGGTCCTGATCAAGAGTCATGTGGTCTAGTGACTGAGCCAGCCAACCGCTGCTAAATAGACAGATTTTTAATGCAATGTAAAAATTACATTTTTAATGTAATGACACAAGGATGAAAAACAAGCAACCTATGTGTGAGGTTTATTTGGGACGAGCTGGTAGCTGAATGGGGAAGTAAGGAGACGTGCCCGGAGTGGCACGGATTGGAGACGTGCCACTTGGCAGGGATAGGAGACGTGCCCGGAGTGCCCTTCTGCCCTGTGCTGTGTCCATTCTATGAGCTCGAAGGAAAGGAGGGGCAGCTGGAGCCTAACCCCTCTTGGCCACAGAGCCCTGTACCTTGCTAACCCAGCTGACTCTGGAGACGGGCGCTAAGGAAAGAGGCAGCTGCCCCACCCCCGCCCCACCTGCCAGTGGCCCTGTGGCTGTGGTCGCTGGTGGTCGCTGGTGGCCAGGCTCACTGCCGGCAAGCAGTCCACACAGCTGCTGTGCACAGCAGTCAGACTCCAAGGCAGCTCCCTGGGGCCAAGAGAATGTTCCAGGACAGCTTGGAGTCATTAGGCACTCTCTGCTCACTGTTTGCGGTGAAAGCTGGGTTTCAGACCCGGGGGGCTTCTCCCGCTGTCCGCCCTTCTCTCATTACTTCAAACAGCTGGCAAGCTTTGTGGGGAGAGGGGACAGGAATGTGCTCGGCCCTCCAACACTGCTCCCATTTTCTACCTCGCCTATGCTCCTCTCCCCAGGGTTCTCTCTCCTGCTGCTCAATTTGAAAGGAGCCACTGCATCCCTTGGAAGGCAATGAAAGGAAGCCAGGTCCTGGTGTGGAGTCTGCTGTGTGACTTCTGGCAGGTCGCATAACCTCTCTGGGCATCTGTCTGTTTTGTTTGTCAGCAGGAACCTCTGGTCCCCGCCTCCCCCTGACTTTGTGAAGATGAAGAAAGTGTTCTGGAAAACATTGACGTGGGAAAACAGATGCTCGCTCGCAGGGCCTGGAACACATGTCACCTGGGAGGGTCAGGCCATTGGGCAACTCAGAGCACGCGGAAGCATAGAACTGAATGGGCGTTCAGGAGCATCAAGGAACCTGGCTCACTTTTTTTTTTTTTTTTTAAAGATTTTATTTATTTATTTGACAGAGAGAGAGATCACAAGTAGGCAGAGAGGCAGGCAGAGAGAGAGGAGGAAGCAGGCTCCCCCCTGATCAGAGAGCCCTATGGGGGGCTTGATCTCAGGACCCTGGGATCATGACCTGAGCCGAAGGCAGAAACTTAACCCACTGAGCTGTCCGGGCACCCCTGCCTCACTTTAAAAGTGGGGAAACAGGGGCGCCTGGGTGGCTCAGTGGGTTAAAGCCTCTGCCTTCGGCTCAGGTCATGATCTCAAGGTCCTGGGATCGAGCCCCCCATCGGGCTCTCTGCTCAGTAGGGAGTCTGCTCCCCACTCTCTCCCTGCCTGCCTCTCTGCCTACTTGTGATCTCTCTCTCTGTCAAATAAATAAATAAAATCTTTTTAAAAAAAATAAATAAAATAAAAGTGGGGAAACTGAGACCCAGCCCGTGACAGAGGAAGCTGGGGTTGGAAGCTTGGCCTTCTTTCCTCTGCGTCACCTTGCCATCAAATGACGCTGGGATTCACTGACTTAGAGAGCATTTGGTTGCCAGACCCTAGCCTTGGAGCCTTCCATGAGGCCTGTCCCTTAAGCCTTTAGGTATTAGTGGCCTCCAGCAGGAACGAGACTGGAGTGGTGGGCTGGGTGTGCCACAGTCTATTTGCCTAAACAATGGTTGGTTTTTTTGTTTTGTTTTCTGAGCATACAACCTTAAGAGGAAATGTATGTTTTGTAGACATAGGAAGAAAAGATTACCTCTCTGAACTTGGTGTCTGGTTGGATGAGAGACAGGTTATGGATGTTTGCTGGGCCCGGTGTGGCTGGGATGGGGCATGAGGGCCATGAGCTGGGGCCGAGGAAGGCTGGTGAAGTCTTGGGTTAGGCACGGGTGTGAAATCCCCCAGGGGAGGGGACATTTATGCAGGAGGAGAACGGACCAAGGGGTATCACCAACTCAGATTTGACTCTTGAACTCCTCATTCCCTAGCTGTGCCTCCATCGACACAACGTAACATCCCTAAGCCTCAGTTTCCCTATTTGTAAAGCAACCCGTGTTCTACATTCCTACTGGGGGGACTTGAAACAGCTCACTGATGCTTTGGACACTCGGCGAGCCACTAGACCTCGGACAGTGGGATGCAGTCGGCTCAGCCTGGGGAGAGGGGGGAGCTTGGTCTGCCCAGAGGACGGCTGGCAAGAGGTGCAGGGAGCAAAGACTTGACCAGTCTCCCCAGCACCCTTGTGGTGAGAGCTGGCAGCTGCTCAGACCTTTCTTGGCTGGGTGATGCCGGGGGCCCAGGCCAGACGGGCTCTGGCAGAAACCTGCTTTCTTCTCTGAACAGTGTCATCCTCCCAGCCAAGGGCAGCAAGAGGTGGGCCAGGGAGCTGACAGCTCCGCAGAAACTTCCTGGCTCCTGCCTGCCCTTCCCTGGCCCTCCATGTTTGGGTACATCCCTCAGCCTCCCCGCCAAAGTTTTGTCATCTGTGAGGCGGGGATAGAGTTAGGCACCCTCTGCGCCTTCTCAATCCTCAGCTGGTCAGACTCTTAGCAGCTCGAATGGCTCTGCACCCTTGTCCCCGAGCTAAGGGACCCCAAGGGAGGTATATCGGAGTTGCCTTCCTCTTCCTTAAGCAAAGGACTGGAACAGTGAGCTCTGGCCTCAGGGTCATTTCCGAGGTGCTAAGAAGCATGTGGCCCTCTCCCTAGTGCAGAGGTTCTGAAGAAGGGAGACCTTCTCCACACAGACGCATGGGTGCGGGCATGAGTGTGTGCTTGTGTGTGTGCTCGCCTGAGTGTGTGCGTGAGAATGTGTGTGTGGATACGTGCGCAGAAGGGTCTGGAGACCAGAACTTCTGAGGGTAGGTGCTGGCAGCGACAAGCCGAGGGTCATGGACTGAGCTGGCTTCCTCCCCTCTCCTTCCGTCTCCCACATGCTGTTCTGGGTGCTGTGTTGACAGCATGAATGAGAAAGGCCCATTTCTTCTTTCATGGAACTCCCTGTCCCTGTGGCAACACACAAGTCCACCAACAAGACAAGCTAGAGAACAGCGCAGGATGGGAAGAATGTGGGCTCACGCCTGGAGTCATGGTGGGGGTGCTGACCCCGCTGTCCTTGCCCTCCCCTGGTTTTAGGGCAGGAGGGAATGAAAGTGAGGGATGGCAGCAAGGTTGTGGAAACGCTGGGGGTTGGGGGGCCTCTAGCCCAGTCCTTCCCTGCTCCCTGGGACAGAGCAGGAGGCTGAGGCCCTGGGCTGTGCTGCACTCCAGGGAAGGCTGGCCTCGGGCTCTATTCCAACAGCCAGGGGCATTCCTACCTTTTCCTTTCAGAGCCTGGTAATTTGTTGTTGGGGGGGAGGAATGGAAGAAGAAAGAAAGTGGCAAAATTCCATTTTAAACTCTTTCAGCCAAAGCTCAAGTTCTTCCCTTCCTCTCTCCCTCCCTCACTTCCTTTCCTTCCTTCCCTTCCTTCCTTTCTCCCTTCCAGCCTGCCTGCCTGACTTTTCTTTTCTTTTTCAAAGAGGAGAAAGACCAGAAGAATGTAAACACAAGAGGCCTGGCATGAATCAGGCCATCTCGTTCCCAAACCCCAGGACGAGTGTATTGCCCCAGAAGCTGGGATCTGAGCAGAGAGACAAAGGAGCCTCAAGGCCAGCTGGGGCGAGGGCAGGGCTCGGAATCAGGATGGGTTCTGTGGGGCGCCTGGGGAGTCCCTGAAGCAGCTGCCTCTTGGGGTCCAGATGTGCTTGCAGAAGGAGGGTTGCAGTCCCCAGGGGCAGGCTGAGGTCCCAGGAACCTGGGCACCCTATGGAGCCGATTTGCTCAAAGAACAGGAAAAGCCTTGGTGTTAGGAGAATCCTGGCCCCCCTCCCAGGAGGTCCCTCCAAACCACAAATAACTCTTTCATGTGTACATTGATGCCTGAAAGACCTTCTAATCATTCAACCCACAGATGGCTTTGTTTCCTCCCCGAATGCAACCCTCAACAAGAGGCAAGCCCGAATCCATGTCAGTCATTTACACTTTAATATAAATGAGTCATCTGGCCCATTTCCAAGGGCAGGTTTGGATAGGAAGAGCAGAAAGAGCATGAGAATGCTGGGTTTCAAAGAGAAAGGACATGACTTTCATGGGGGTTAGGGATCATAGGACAGGGAAAGACCCAGAACAGGCAGGGAGTTGCTGGAGAAAGTATTCTCGGACTTCATACCTCTGGTGGGGCCAACACTTCTCAGAATAAAATGGAGGCTTTGCGAGGTCATGATAACCAGAGTTCAGAAAGTCTATATTCTCCTGAATGGTGAATTTGGAGAAAGGCAGAGCTCGCCCTTACCAAGCACCTGTTCCTAGGCCTGGGCTGAGCGCTGCAGCTACAGTAACCCACGTTACCCTCACAACACACTCGTGAGGCCAGGACAACCCAGCCCGCGCAACCAAGAGTGGAGATCAGAGAAGCAGCTGGAGCAGGGGCAGCTGGGGGCGAGCTCACGTCTACCAGTTTCTAAAGGGCTCACCTTTCCTGCACATCCTGGAGCCCCCCCACAATGTTCAACCCAGGTGGGCCCATTCCCAGGGTCCAGGTGTTACTGACCTGCAAGGCCAGAAGCCCCTTATAAGGCTTAGGGGTGGGAAATGACCTGACCAGGGTCACACGGCCAAGCCGCAGCCCTGGATAGTCCTGCATGGGTACCAGGGTCACCGAGGACCCTGAAAGTGAATGAATAAATGAATGAATGAACGGGAACCTAGGCCTAGGGAGGCTCCATGGCTGCCAAAGGAATTAGGATTTTCAGGGCAACCCCTCTCAGCATCCTTGCCCCCCTCTCCAGCCTTTCTGCAGCCCGTGACTTTCCCAGGCTCTTCCCCACGTTTTGTCACATGTCTTTTGGGAGGCTCCCTGCGATGGGTGCAGGGGCCTGGCTTGCTGTCCCCATCTCTCATTGCAGCTCTGAGGGCCTGTTCATCTCATTAGCAGTGGAGCGGGTGCTGTGCCTCAGCGCCCCATTCAGACCATCACGCTGGTCTTGGCATCAAGCCCACCAAGCGTGGCCCGTGGAGTCACAGGGGTCTTCAGGACGGGAGCCTCAGAGACTTGTGAGCATCTCCATGTCATGCCTCCTCTTCCGAGCACGTCATTTTAGTATTGCGTCAGACTTTCAGACTCTGTGGTAGGCTCATTAAGGGGCTGTCAGTGCAAGGGGCCTGTGGTTTCAAGGAAGAGGCAAGCAGAAGAGTTTCCAGGGACGGCTTGTGCTGGTAGGTAGATTATCCTCCCTGCCCCCTCGGTGCACATTTGTGGCTAACCACCAGTGAGCTGGATGCCCAAGGCATTTCACCGGGCTCTTGGTGCCTCTTTGCCTCCTGAGTCACGGGAGCTCAGACACAGGAACAGAGCTCCTCTGAGCACACCCCTATCGGTTAGCTGCAGCCACCATCAATCTTAGGTCCCTAGCCAGCCTCGGGACCTCCCCGCAATGGCAGGGCCCGTCATTACCCCGGGCGCCCCATCGTGGCAGAGGTGGCACAGAGACGGGGATGGGTAAACCACATCCATCCCCGGGATTGACAGGATTTCTTTCTGGCATCCTGGGCTCTTCCAGCCTGGAATTCGGAGTTCTCTGACTGGGAAGTATACAAGGAGAGGGTCTTGGAAGGAGGAGGGGATCCTGGAAGGAAAGACTAGTGGGGGTCAGGGGAAGTTGAGCCTGTCAGCAGAGACGCAGCAGGAGGGCGGGAAGTAAGGCTCTGGAGTCAGCAGCCCGGGCTCAAAGCTCCGCGTGGATGAGTCTGGTGGACATAAGGGAGGGACCAAGCCTTGCGAACCTCAGCTTCTTCATCTGTAAAATGGAGACAGTAAGAGTACCTACGTCCTAGGATCACTGTGAGCCTGAACTGAGCTATCCCCTGTAAGTGCTCGCCTCAGTGTCTTGCACTTCTCAAGGACTGAATGAATGTGAGTTATTACTATTGTTGTTCCATAGGAACGGAGGAACTCCTCCAACCCCAACGCTATTGCAGGATATTAGGGCCCAGGGCACCCCCCCCTAAGCCAGTTCTTCCAACATAGCCATTTGACAGAATGGATGACTGAGGCCCAGATAGGGGAAGGGACTTGCCTAAGGTCACACAGGTTTCTAATAAGATGCAAGGGTGGGGCCCAAATCCTAGTCTCTGACTCCCCACTTGGTGTCCTTCCCACTCTCTTTGCTCAGCTTTTCTAGCGGAGCGAACTCAAGGAAGCCCTTGAAATGCCTGACCCAGGGCTCCCTTCGTCTCCAGCTTCTGCACACCAGAGATTGTAGGGCTGTCCCCAGCAAGGGTCTCAGAAGCCAGTTCCACCACGGGGCCCGGAGAGTGCAGAGTGACACAAACAGCAAGGAGCAGCAGGCTCCTCCCCGAAGCCTGGTTCTCACTCCTTCCCAGATTCTCTCTGGCCCATCTCCATGGCTGTCTGGACTGGATTCCCAGGGGATCTTGGGGGGCCAGAGACTAATGATGACAGGTGAGCCCGTCATCTTGCCTCTAGCACCTGAGTGCAAGTGCCCCTCCCGAGATGAGGCTGTGAAAGCTGGCCCACAGCCTGGGGTCTGGGCTGGGGGTCTCATCACAGGGCATCTGGCACCAGAGGGAGACAGGGGTGTAGACGGAACATCCCCGCTTATGTCCGGAGTCTTGTCTGGCTCGACCTTCTTCCTGCCTCTCCTCCCTCGCCACCACTTCCCATTCATCAAAAGCCCAGCATGATGACATGGCGCTCACCGGCGATGGGAGCCATGGCTCCCATCAGGCTGGCTCGCAGGATGTGGGGGGGAGGGTCCGCTCGCTGTGTTGGGGAGCTCTGGCCCTGGGGGTTGGTCCAAGATGAGCCACAATTTCCTGCGTGATCTTGGGCAAGTCACAGGTCCCCTCGATCTTCTTTCTCCATCCGGAATCCCTTAATAGCTCTTCCTGGTCTGATAGTTTCATTCATGTCTTTTCTGACGCCTGCCAGCAAGGCTCGCTAATAACTAAAGACTGCGCACTCATCACGTGTGCTCCACCATTAAGTGCTCCCTGTTCTACCCTGGCCAGTTAGGTACGGCCACCGTCATGCTGCATAGCAACCGGCCCCAAAACTCAGTGACTTAGCTCAATAATCCTTTATTCTTGGAGGCACTGGCTGAGGCTCAGCTGATTCAGGCAGGGCTTGACCAGGGGTTCTACTCCTTGCTTCTCTTATCCTCCCAGGATAAGGGGGTGACCCAGGCACATTTGGAAGTGACAGAAGCATAAGAGGGAAGCAGAAACACATCCAATCTCCTAAGGAGCAGGTGTATTTGCACTTCGACCCCAGGCCATGGTCATGTGGTCTCGCCCGGAGGAGAGAGGCAGAGAAACATCCTGCACCTTAATGGGGCGATGATAAGACATGGCTGCCAAGAGCGGCAAAGAGAGGCTTATCATCCCATCCAACACAAGAATGATTCAGCCATTTTTTTAAACCATAGTCATTCTGTTGTACACTGTATCCCTTGTACTTATTTATCTTACAGCTGAAAGTTTGTGCCTTTTGACCGCCTTCCTCTGATTTCGCCTCCTCCAAACCCCTGCCTCTGGTCCAACAAATCTGATCTCTTTTTCTAGGAGTTTGGTCTTTGTGGGATTTTGTTTTATCTTGTTTTTTTTTTAGATTCCATAAATAAGTCAGATCGTCCAATATTTGTCTTTCTCTGTCTGACTTAGCTCACTTGGCATACTGCCCTCGGGGTCCGTCCACATTGCTGAAAAAGGCAAATGCCTTCCTTTTCACGGCTGACTGATATTTCATTGTATATACCTGCCACCTGTTCTTCACCCATTCATCTGTTGGTGGACAAGTGGGCTGCTTCCTCGCATTGGCTGATGCAGCACACGTGGGGGAGAAGATGTTGCTTCCACCCAGTATTTTCGTTTCCTTCAGATATATGCTCAGAAGTAGGATTGCTGGGTCATATAGTAGTTCTATATTTAATTCTCTGAGGAGCCTCCATTCTGTTTTCCACAGTGGCTGCACCAAGACTCAGCTCCTTCAGTTTGGAAGTTAAACTATTCTTCTTTCCCCCATTCTCCATCACACTAGAAAAAGTTGGGCACAAATATTTCCTCTCCCTTCCTCATCTGAAGGTTGCAGATTTGATTATGAAGCCCTGCCTATCATCGGGCAAAGGAAACTGGTTTCTCAGTGCCTAGGAGGCTGGATGGGTCATTAGGTGAAAGAACCTGAAGGAAATAAGGTCTAAGACCAGGGTGAGGGTGGGAGAGGGTCTCCCCCAGAGTCTGGGGTAGGGTGAGGGGAAAGGATGGGGACTAGAGTGTGGGAATGGTGCCCAAAAAGAGTAAAGTGAGTCGCCCTGGCAAAAGACCCTCATGGAAGGGTATGTCTGAGGGCCCAGGAGCCACAAGGGCTCTGAGTCTTCACCCGCCAACCAAAGAGCAAGAAATTCCCATAGCATGGGCATAGGTCGATACCATTCAATCCATGGTGACTTCAGTTGAAGCATCAAGCCAGAGAGAAACAGCCATTCAGGCCACTGAACTTTGTTGACTCCTGTCTGATGACCCTGTATGAAAATCCTCACCACCTTCCCAAAGGTACCCACAAACAAGTGCCCCATCATTTTGGGGTTCCAGAATAAGAGTACAAATGGTGTCCCACATACTATATTCCGGAAATTGTTCTCCTTACCATCTTCTCTAAGCTGGGAAACCTCTGTCCATAAGTGCCCCCCACATATGGAGATCCCAGCCTATATTCAGGAAGTGTTATTTTTAAAAAGCCACTTCAAAAACAATGTCTCCTTAGAGGATCAGAAGACCTTCGACAAGGCATAAGTGATCACCAGAGTACCAGAGAACCAGCATTGACAGAAGTCCCCAGGGTATAAGCATGAGGATGGAAAAATGACTGTATAAGTGAGTTAAGGGCAGTTCACCCTTCATCTAGTCAACATCTACCAATGGCTAGGCTCTGTAACAGGCACCCAGGAGACAACGTTGAATCGTTTCTGCTCTTGAGACTCTCACAATCTTAAAAGAAAGACCTAGAGAGGCTTTGTGGGAGGGAAGGGATTGAATCTACATTTCGAAGAATAGGAAAAATTGGGATAAACAGAGGAGGTAAATGTTCTCCAGGCAGAAGAAAGAAATTTCTGGAAGGAGATAGGGGCTTCCTTCCACAGGAAGTTTGGCTTGTAAGAGTTCCGCAGGAAAGGGTGATGGATAGTCAAAAGAGGTGACTATCTAATGGTAGAATTTTGATAAGTGTGACAGACAACTGGCAGAAAGGAACAGTCCAACATCTACCAAGTTGCCCACATCCATAGTCATGCCCCTTATGGATGCTTAAGACACATCCTGATTTCCACGGCCTAGAAAAGTTTTCCAGCAACTTCTCAGATCCATGCCATGCTTCTGTTCACATTTTTTATTCCTAAGCCATGATTCTTTGCTTCTGGAAACATAATACCCTTTCCAAGAGAAGTACTATGGAAACTCCACCACAAATACACTCTGGTCTCTGATTGTACTAAGTAAACGAAAGTGCTGGTGGGAAAATGATTTTAAGGAAACACAGTTTTATTATTTTTAAGTTAATCTACTTACTTGAGTGACCTAACCACTAAGCATTCCAGAGAGATGGCCTGTCGGAGACCTGCTATAAGGAATTTATGGTGTGATTCATTTAGTTGTTAAACATTCATTGCATGGCTACTATGAGCCACAACCTGGGACTCAAGAGTAAGTACATCCCAGTGTCTGCCCTCAAGGCACTCAGGCTGGAGGAGGAGACAGACACACAACTGTGCTTGCAAGCAAAGTGGTAGGCATGGTAGGAGTGATGTATACAAAGATTACTGGGGCACAGAAAAGGGTAACTGTAAAAGATTGGTGGTGGCTGTTACCATGGAAGATTCTTGATGAAGGAAAATGTGACCTCCTACTCAGTAGAATGAATAGATATTTGCAGGGAAAAAGCAGGGGATGGGGTAGAGTTGCCAGCAGGCATCTCAGGGAGGGCAAAGTAGGCACAAAGACTTACAGGGGACAGGAAGCAGGATAACAAGGGACACCAGCCACAGATTAGTGTCACTGGGTTGTGACATGAAGAGTGGGAGTGGCAAGAGTTGGGACAGAAAAAGTCAGCAGAGATCAGAACCTGGAGCCTTGGTAAGGGTTTGGATTTTATCCTATAAACAAAGGCAGGGGCATTAAAAGGTCCTAAGCACGGGAGTGATATAGATAAATCTGATTTCCAGAAAGATAGATGCAGGGCAGAGGAGGCATTGGAAGGAGGGGAGTGGCTGCGAGTGGGCTAGGAGAGAGGCGCCAGGGGCCTGTCCTCATTAGCAGCAGGAAAAATGGACAGGAGGGGCTGTATCTGAGAAATGCTTAGGGGACACGGTTAGTAGGACCATGTGATTTATGGGTATGAATAGGAGAGGGAAAGGGGAGTTCCAGAATGACAACCAGGCTCACAGCTTGGGTTATAAAGCAGATGGTGATACTTTCAACTGAGAATGAGAATCCTGATTGATTTCAGATGTCGAGTTTGAAGACCAGGGCAGGATGTCCTATGGAGAGGACTGCAGGCAGGTGGATGTCTGAGCTTGCCCCTGGGGGGCAAGGGGGACGATCTGCCCTGGTGACAGTGACCTGAGGGTCATGAGCTTAGAAACCATAGGAGGAGGTGAGACCATCCTGTGTCCATCAGGAAGCTCTATGCTGTGGGGAATAGAATGCACACTTGAGGCGTTTAAAAGAAATAAGAGCATTTATTTCTTTCACTTAATAATTTTGAAGAGAGGTCCTAGGCTCCTTCGTCATCTCGATATGTGATCAAGGACCCAGATCTTTAGCTTGGCCACCTCTGTCATGTATAAATGTATACCCTGCAATAACATGGAGACAGATGAAGTATCCAAAGGACTTGTAACCCCAGGGACAGAGGATAGAAAACCCTAGGAACCTCTAGTTAGTAGATGTGATGCCTGCCTTTGGCTGCCCTTGGCAAGAGACAGAAAGGGACAGGCTCAGGAAAGAACTGGCTGGTTGACTAGCAGGAATGGGAGGGAATTAAATGTCCACGAAATAGAGCCTGTGGGGTTGGAAGAGGCAACTTCTGCTCAACCCCAAATGGTAAAATGTAAAATTGAGAAATGCTATTAGTCAGCAAGGCTGATGAAAACTTACCCTGTGCGCCCTTCTGCTTTGGGCTATGATGGAGTCACAGATACTGGGCTAGCCCTAGCCCACCATAAACAAGGAGAAAACTGGATAAAATACACAAAACATCTGTTTTCAGACACTGGTTAACCAGCAGCACAAGACCTTGTTCCATGAGGGAAGGAAAACAAATAAGATGAACTCTCTGATCAATCCGACTTTCTGCCTAGAGGCATTTACCAGACAAGGGCCTGGGAGGGGAAGCTGGAGTGGAGCACAGAAGTGTCCCTGTTTTGGGAAGACAGAGATCAGAATTCAGAGGAGAGATGCAGCTGGGATTTGCCGAGCAGAATACTGGAGAGGAGGGAGCTATGTGGAGGGAGAAAGAGCTTCAGACGGTCATATAGGAGTCATCTGGGCTCTTTGGTTAAATGCTACACTGTGCGCGTGTACTAGGAGTCTCCATGAGGTTGGGCAAGAACATCGGAGACAGAATAATTACTGGGAAGCTGTAAACCAAACAACTCTCCAGGCTCAAACAGAGCTGGGAGATGTTCAGGTTCAGGCCAACCAAGGGGGAGAAACCTCATTAAGCACCCAGAGTATTTTGTGGAAACTTCCAAAAGGCCGTACCTAAGGAATAAAGATACACTAGCAAGCCCTAGAGTGAAGACTGTTACAGACCCCTCCTTACAACGTGTACAGATGGGCTTTGAAAGGATCGAGCTGATCTCCGAGCAGCCAGAATAGAACTCAACACTTTTTAAATAATGATAGCAAAATTCGGCCCTCAAGAAGGTAATATTCAAAATGTCCATCTTCCAATCAAAAATCACTAGATATGGGAAGTGAAGAAATGACACTCACACCCAAGGGGAAAAAAAAAGTCAGTCGAAAGAAATCAACTTAGCCGTGAGAAACATGTTAGAACTCGCAGACAAGAATTTTAAAAAGCCATTATAAGTAGATTCAATTATGTAAAAGAAAACATGAAAATAATGAGAAAATAAATGAACATATTTTTAAGAAGCACTAAATGCACTCTACAACTGAAAAATATGGGGTGAGGGTAAATTTAATGGCGTTCACTGAGGCAGATGTCTCACTAAACTTTATTTCTGTGTGTGTTAGTGTGAGCATTTCCAGAAGAGATTAGTATTTGAATTCCCAAACTGAGTAAAGCAGATTGCCCTCCCCAATGTGGGTGGGCATCATGCAATCTGTTGAGAGTCCCAATAGAGCAAAAAGATGAAAAATCATTGAATTGTCTCTCTCCACCTGACTACTTAAGCTAAAACATTGGTCTTCTCCCACCCTTGGACTGATGCTTCTATCATCAGCCACTCCTGGTTCTCTGGCCACTGGTTTTCCCCAGCTTGCAGATGGCAGATCATGGGACTTGTCAGCATCCATAATTGTGTGAGCCTATTCCTTTTAATAAATCTCATTCTTGACAGATGGATATAGAGATAGAGATAGACTCTGTTGGTGATGTCTCTCCAGAGAATCCAGATTAACACATATAGTATATGAAGTGAGAAATTCACTAGACGGCTTACATAGCAAATTAGACGGGACAGAAAAAAAGATCAATGAAACCTGAAGACTGGAAAAACTGAAACACACAGACAGAAAAAAAAAAAAATTGGAGAAAGCATTAACTGAGCTTCATTGACCTGATGGACAAATGGTCATATGCACATGTAATGAGTCGCAGGAAAGGAGCGTGGGTATTTGAAAAAAAAAAAAAAAAAGACAAACTAGTTTCCAACTTTGATGAAAAATATAAACTCACAGATTCAAGAAACTCGATGAGTTTCAATCAGGTTAAACACAAAGAAAACCACACCAAGATACATTGCAATCAAACTGCCAAAACAGATCTCAAAGCAAAAATCCCCTTAAATGCAGCCAGAGAAAAATCTTAGCCTGTGCAAATGTCAAATGGATGGTATGGCTGCATAGCCATTATTGAAACTTTGAAGAGACTAAGAAGCCAACTTTTCAATCAGAAAAACTTACTCAGGGGAAAGAGACTGGAAGGAAGTCTCTCCTATTTATACTGCCAGACTTAACTTACCTGTGATAAACTGTCTACAAACTTAGTGGCTTCGAGGAAGTGGGGCCAAAGAGGAAAAGAGAGGAAAGAAATTCAGCCAATTTAAAATGAATATCTAGAATAAAAACTTATGATGTAGCTAATGGTATATGAAGTTGTCCCGAATCAAATAAGAAGATTGCTGCATCTTTAAGTGAGTGGTACTGCAGGGGAAAAAAAAATTAAAACAAAAACAAACAAACAAACAAACAAAAAACCAATCACAGTTCTGGACTTAAAAGGCCTATAACTGTTCAAGGTTGAACTCATGGGCTTCCAACATTCTGCAGGCAGGAAACAGGCTTAGAAAACTGCTGAGTGTCCAAGGAGGGCATTTTCTTCTTAGTTGCTGTTGATGTGGCCAGGGAGAATAACGGCAAAAAATGTACTTTCCAGAATCGATGTTGTAGCTCCAAGTACCATGCTTAACATGACATTTAAAAGCTGCAAAGACAGTCTCTCGTTAATTTCCCTATATTTATTAGTTAGAGAAACCTTTCTCAGAGCACACAACAGACTATCCCTCAGGTCCTTAGGCCAGGGTTGGATCTTGTACCCCTACTCTAACTGCAAGAGAGGCTGGTAAAACAAGTCTCTGGTATTTTCAGGCCCAACTATGGAAAGTGGATTCTGCCAGCAGGAGAGAAATAGGGGGTGTGGGATGACTACTGGACAGGCAACCCCCAGTGTTTGTCCCACTCCAGCAGGGCCAAGAAGAAGAGATAAGTTCACCCGGAGTAGAATTCCACAGAACAACATTTCATGGAGCTCCATTATGGGGTCAAGGTAAAGGACTCTTATTAATTTCTGAGTAAAAAGTTGCCCTAAAATTTAATAACTTGAAGAAAACATTTATTTTCTCATAGTTTCTGAAGGTCAGGAACCTGGGAACGGCTCAGCTGGGTGGCTATGACTTAGGGTTTCTCATAAGGCTGCAGTCAAGCTGTTAGCAGGATCTGCATTATCTAAAGCCTTGATTTGGGCTAGAGGATTCACTTCTGAGAAGGCTCAGTCATGTGGCTATTGGTTGGAGTCCTCAGTTCCTCACTGGCTGTTGGTTGGAAGTCTCAATTCCTTGACAATTAGAACTCTCCACAGGCTACCTGAGGGTCCTCAATATACGGTCGCTGGATTCTCCCAGGTAAGTGAGCCAAGACAGAGGATGAGAGAAAGACCAAAATGGAAGCCAGCCAAGACAGAGAATGAGAGAAAGATCAAAATGGAAGTCACACGGTCTTTTATGACCTAATCTCAAAAGTGATATATCATTACTTCAGCCGTATTCTACTGGTCACACCGTCCAACTCTGGTACAGTGTGGGAGGTGACTATGTAACTAGGTAAACTAGATAAATGCCAGGCAGTAGGAATCTTTGGGGGCCATCTTGGAGACTGGCTACCACAGAGCTCTTTAAAGGGACAAAGAAGACAGCAAGAAATATGAGGTGATATTACAGAAGCCAAGAGAGAAAGTTCCAGAAGAGCAGTGTTTGATAGTTAAGGATTAAGTAATGTCCACTTGTTGGTCAATCAGGGTCATTCAAACATTAAGAGCAATTAAGAACAACTTCAGTTGACCAGCTGACACTGGACTGAAGTCGAATGGGTACTGAGTAATAGGAGAATGGTGGGTGTGGACTACTTTTTTGAGAAGTTTGGATGAGAAGGAGACAGGGGTGGTTTAGACAGAACCTAGTGGAGCATATGGTGGGGTTTGGGGGAGGGGGTTGCATATGAGAGGCCTGAGTATATTTTTAGGCAGAAGACAATCAGCCAGCGACCAGGAGAAGTGAAGATCCAAGAGAGGGAAAGATGATGGATGGGGTAGCCTCTCAGAGGAGGCAGGAGAACTGGAGGTCAAAGACACAGGTGGGATGGTTGGCTTTGAACAGAAAGATGGCTCATCCTCTGAGACTGCAGTGAGGGAAGCAGGATGAGTCTGGCTGGTGCAAGAGCTGAGGATGAAGATGCCTGGGAATTGAGAACTCATTCCTGATGGCCTCCATTTTCTCAGGAAGAGTGGGAGGCAAGGTTTCGGTGAACGATGAGCTGGGAGTGAGCAATGATGTCAATTACCAAGGTGATTGCTTACATATGAAGGAAGGCTTAGAAACAGCCTGCTCTCATAGGCAGGGCAAGCCCTTTCCTTGTGATCTAATTTCACATCTAGTTCTCATTTTCCATAGGCACTGATGCCTTCAAACAGAACCTGTTTTATTTATGAGATATGGATTAGTGGGATTGATCGAATGAGAGTGGAAGATACCAGAACTCAGTGGCAGTGAAGAATCATGACATCTCAGAGTGGGGGTGGGGTGGGGGTAGGCACCTTCAAGGTCTCACTGGACATTCCATCCAATGGTCTGTCTTACCATCATTGCTCGTGGGCAATGGATGGGTACTTCAGTTCTTTCTCTCCCAGGACGGTCCAGTCAAACTAATGGTCACCCAAGTTTTCTCACCATCCCTAAACATGACCAAATACTTACCTTGGCATCCAGAAGGAGGTTCCAAATTCTCATTTTGAATCTGTGACTAATGACATTACCTTTACAGGGTACTTACACCTCTCCGAATTTCCAAGGAGCCTTGACAACACCTCAGGTTTGAGTTTTAAAATATTAACCAGTGTTTGTTTCTCCCCTCTGGTATTCCCCTCCTTCCATACCATGCTCCTGCCTTGACTATAATTCCCGCATCATTTGCTCCCCACCCCATCATACTCCAGGTCCCTCTGGGTTCCTCAAGTCCCTTCATCCCCAACTAAACTGAATGCAGAACTATACCCGATAACCCTTAACCACACCTGCATTTGCTTTAGACAATGAGATTCTGGACTTCGAGCTGACATTTTTGGGGGGCGTGGGAAGGGTTGAGTTACTTTCGCATGTGGGAGGGTCATGCATTGTGACTGGGGCTGGCAGGAAACACTGGGCTAGCTAGCCTCCTGACTCCTTCAGTCAGCCCCTCCCACATAGAGCTAGGATGGACTGATGTGACAGACAGACACTCAACCAGCTGAGTCACCCGGGCGCCCTCCTTTATCTCTCCTAAAGGAAGTATGGGGAGGCTGAATGGTGGTCCCACACCCCACAGCAGAGCTACCAAACTCCAACAAATAGTCAGTGTCTATGTCCCAGATCCCGCTCCTGTGTCTGCCCCGCCCCTCTTAGCTCCCCCTCTCCTCTCTGGGCCACATCCTCATTCAGCCCATTCTCCCATCCCACCCCATCATCACCTTTTGGAAACAGAATCAGCACCACCACCACCCCTTCTCAAAACCGTTGTGCTCCAAAGCCAGTCCCCTACAGTGAGGCAATGGTCACCACCACAAGCAGCAGCCCAGGAGTTCACATGGCCAATCTGTTTAACAGACAGAGTTTGGAGCCACAGTATTTGCCAGTGGGCTCTCCTGCCATAATGTAGGTTAGAAATCACGGATGCTACAAGACTTACAATTCTTGGCTTTGCTTTGAGCTTGTAGGATTGGCTCAAAGAAAGGAAGGTCCTGGCCAGAAAAGCAAGAACTTAATTAAGGCTAGGAGTCCTAATATGACCGTGAAGTCTCAGTTTGGACAGTTAACCCCTTGAGCATGATATTTTCATAACCTCCTTTGAGCTCTAGATGCAGAAACACAGCCAAAGGAAGATGGGAGGAAAGATGAACACAAGACTTCGTATTATTTGCATCCCTGCCCTTGACCTGGAGAACCTCCCCACTCTCCCTGGAGAATGAGCTTCTCCCACCATCGCAGGGTAAGTGCCAAGTCAGAGCCTGTGAGTCCCACCATGCCTGCATCCCCCGTTCTCAACAGTCTCAACCCGCAACCCCAGCCCTCACGTGCCCTTATTTCTTTCAGACTGGCATCATAGCTTGTTGCACTCACATCTTCTGTTCCCCAACTCTGAGCTCTCTGAGGCACATGGGGTGGCATCTAAGTCATATCAGACCGCACCAAAGACCCCACCCACCACGGTCCTGGCAGGGGAAGACACTTGATGACATCTGCTCAGTTGGACACAATCAAAGCTCCACAGAAGACTGTGGCTACACAGTTCCTCCAGTTACAGGAGTCCATGAACTTTAATTCTGCAAGAAGAATGTCTCTATCGGGTTAAACTTGGCTGGCTGGGCCAGGCGGGCAGAGCAAATAGTATGTGGAATGAAAAATACGTAGCAAAACTCTTCAGATTATTTAGCCATTTGAGGAAGGGCTCGTGTAGGAATTTGCTGCAAAGCCAGGCACATTCTCTTGGGAAACATTCCTAACAGCCAGGCTTAATTTCCCCAGGGAGTGGCCCACAGTTGCCCCAGCGATGCCTTTGTCAGGGTGGCCCATCCCTGCCTTTCTCTTCTCCTCCCTTTGGAGCACCTCCTTCTTCAACACTTCACAGTAATGACCACAAAGATGATGGCCTGACCACATGACTTTGACCCACTGTAGACAAATGTTTTTTTCTTCTTAACAGACCTCATGTTTCGACACCCCCAGGAGGAAGCATTTGGCAGGGAAACAGTTTCCTCATTGAAAGTCTGGGTCTTGCACCTAATAAATCAGCTTTTAGCCCACAGTGCGTAGGGGTGGGGTAAGTCAGACACGTGCTCTACCATTTAGGACACTTTGGGGTGCCAGTGACAGAAAACCCAACGCATCAGCCTTGGGCAAAAAGAATTTCTGCAACCTATTCCTGAAAATCCAAGACAGCCCCAGCTTCGGGTGCGGTTTGTTCCAGGGTTTCTGACTGTCACCAAGAAGCAGTCGTGGTCCACTTCCATTTCTCAGACTTACCATCTTCTGATTGTTTTTGTTCTCAGGCTCCAAGTTGTGGGAAGATGGCTGTCAGCAGCTCCAGGAGACACACTTCTGGATTCAAACCCAACAAAAGAGGAGTTTCTCCTTTCCTGAGTACAGGACACAAGCTCCTGGGCCTGGCGGTCATTGGCCCAGAATGGGTCACGTGTCTACCCTTGAACCAATCACTGAAGCCAAGAAGGCGGCGTGGCACTACTCCGCTAATCCTAGGCCCCAGGGTCCCACCGGGTCCGCCCGGGTCAACTAGCCCATTCAAATCACATGGACAGAGAGTGGGAAAAACGGATTCTTGCCCAAAGGAAATCTGGGGTGCTGGTCATGCGGAGGGTAAAGACCGCATGAGCTGCACTAAAAACAAATATCCCATAATACAACTAAAGAGAGAACCACACAAGCAACAGCCCACAATCCATGCTACGGCAGAGAATTGTTGGAGTCCCAGAAACACCCTCATCTCGGCATCAGTTGTGAGAATCACGAAACTTAGTTTGCTCTTTGTTACATAATTTTTTTACAGCAACATAAACCGTGTGGGCGCTGTTGTTCCAGGACCCAATTGTTCCTCCCAGTAGCCCTGTTTTCTGTTTGGGGATGGTGACTCGGGAGGGTGGGCTCTACCCGCAGTCCGCACTTGGTGGAAACCAGCGAGCACCTACCACTCTCCTGCCCCCACTAGGACAGGTCCGGGGGTGAGCATGGGACCTGAGCTGGTCCGATGAGAATGGATCTCAGGACTCTTGCTGGTAACACTAAGATGTTCCTTCTCTCTGTCAGGATACGGTCGGGAAAGCCGGTAGTCCTGGTTGCTGTGGGCACCCATCTGAGAACCAGAAGGAAAGTGAGGCTGAGAGCACCACACCAGAAGAAGCAGGGGTGGGGGAGGGGAGAGGAAGAAAAAGAAAAGAAAGAGCAAGGAAAAAAGGGATGGAGGGAGAAAGAAACTGAGTCCTTGCCGACAGTGTTAAACTCTAGATCAAACACCATCTGAAGCCAGATCTGCTTATGGGTTTTTCAATTATGTCAGTCAGCTTTGTTGTCCCTGCCAGTTTGGATGAAAGGTGCCCCCCCCTGCGGTGTGGACCCCTCTCTAGGGGCGAACCCATTCCAAGGTGCCCTACCCCTGGCATAGAAAAGCGAACTCTCTCTGGGGTTCCAGCCAGCTTCTCCAGGGATCTCACCCCATAGGTGAGACTTTGTATTATTTGCAACCCAAAGACTTCTAATGGATTTGCTCAAAACATTTTTGAGCTGCTTCTAAGTCTGGGCAGCCTGCAGAAGTATCCATACAATAGTGCTAGAAAAGGAAATGTACTGGGAAAGCACAGACATCTTGTTTGCATTTCATTTAAAACGTTTTTTTTTTCCTTAGAGGAGCAACGTGTGTTCATTGCCAAGAAAGTGGAAAATTCAGAATAGGCAGATCCATTCATCAATACTCCCTAAATCCTTCCATGAGAAACTATGACTTTCTCTGTGTGTGCATTTGGAAGTATATATTGAGTCCTTGCTATGTACCATGAGTAGACCATGAGTGACCTTCATGCATCGGCCACTTTCTGCAGAAAAGACAAATAAGACTCAGGGCAGGTAGTGACCTATAGGGGGACGTGGGGGTGCCGAGAGTATAGTCAGACAGCCCGTGGCTTCTAACTCCGGATTCATGTCTCCTTACCAGGCCCAGACCAACAAGCTGATGTCAGAGTGTTTGGAATTTGTGCTTCGAGGGGACAGAGAGTGGCAGGTATGGGAGATTAGGCCAGGATATCAGAACCTTCCTTCTAGTTCTGGCTCCGCCATCTACTGACTGGATGATCTGGAATAAGTATTTCCCTTTTAAAAATTTTTTTTTGTTTTATTTATTTATTTATTTATTTACTTATTTATTTAAGAGAGAGAGAGAGCATAAGAAAGGAGAACAGCAGAAGGAGAGGGAGACTCCCCACTGAATAGGGAGCCCAAAGCCGGCCTCAATCCCAGGACCCTGGGATCACGACCTGAGCCAAAGGCAGATGCTCAGCCAACTAAGCTACCCAGGCGCTCCTGGGGCAAATATTTTCATTTGACTGGGGCCAGGGTGAGGTCAACTCCCCTCAACCCCACAGAGGTCAACTGTGGGGAATGGAATAGAGTCAGCAAGTGCAGTGGCTCGGGCTGCCTGCAGGGGGCATTACTGAGAAGGCGGGGTGGGGGTACTAAAAGAAAGGGAGTGGCTCCCTCCTCCTCCCCCAGAGGCATACCCTCTGCAGAGCCCCCAGGAGCCTCCCAGGGACACTGGGGATGGGGGCCACTCCTGAGGCTGCCCTAGCCTCTGGCAAAGCTCCAGCCACGTCAGAGTGAAGGCGGGAGCTGGAAACTCCCATGTCTGTGTGAAAGGCTTCATTTATCTTTCTTAGTTCTGCTTGGCCCAGAGAAACGACAGGAGAGTGTTTTACTTTCTTTTTTATCTTTTTTTTTTTTTAAGAAATTTTCCATTGTGGAAATGGCATGTGTTTATTTGTAAAAGTACAGTTACAGAAATCTGTAAGTTCTGGGGGAGGGAGATGGTTCAGGGGCCAGTACCCACCCTCTTGTATTAAAGTCAAGTCTGGGTTTCTTGAGCCCCAGGATTCTGCCCTCCGAGGCCTTTTTCCTTAGAGCAGAACAGAAACCTTGCTCATGAGTGAGAAGGCAAATGCAAAAGAAGAAACCTGAAATCCAGGTAATTGAAACATCACTGTAAGAACTGGCTGACATTTACTGAGCACTTACTGTATGCCAGGCACTGGGCTAGGCGCTTTACCCATTGAGTGCTCTCAACAACCATGGGGAATAGGAATTATTATCTACACCTTACAGAGGGGAAAATCGAGTCTCAGAGAAGTAGTTACCAGCCCAAAGTGGTGAAGAAACAGTTGTGAACCCCAAAGTCTGACCTCAAAACCAGTCTTATGCCTGAGGCAGAAACATAGAGCTCACTACTGCTAGCAAGAGCCTTCTATTTGGGAGAGGGAACTAAAACCCAAGGAATAGTTTGTGTCTTCCCAGTACCCTAGCCCTCCTCCATCAGAACTCCTCCCCAAATGGGAAAAAGCATGACCAGACAAACCCTAAAGCAGGTGGCTTTTTGCATGGGACCCCCAGGACTTCACTTTGTCCTTATTGGCCTTAGACCCTCCTGGAAAATACTTTCTTGGGTAGAATGGGATAAAAGGGGAGGCACTGGGGAAGGATCAGGACCAGAAGCATTACTGGTGCTCCTATCCACACTGAGCACATTTCCCAGAGGGGTAGGAGTCAGCGGATGGGAACTGCAGTCCAGACCACCTGGCTTCCCACCCTGCCTCCTTCCTTAACAACTTGGCTCTCTGCATCTCAGTGTCCTCATTTGTTATATGGCAAATAGAAATATGTATGGTTGGGAGGATTTCATCCTGCATAATGGTCTATATCATTAGAATAATTTTGGCACATAGTAAATGCTTAACAAAATTAGTTTCTATTATTCTCCAGAAATAGCTCCTTTCCACCGAGTAGACCATGATGAACAAATAGTCCCAGATCTCCATGCTTAAACTGTAAATGGTCAGATACAAGATGCAGTGATATGTTTGCTGGCCCATCCCAATTTCATCTTGCCTGATGTCTGAAACTCAGGAGACACTTGGAATTCTCAAAAGGACCTGGTTGGGGATCCTGGGTCTTTCTGTTCCAGAAGGTTCCAACATAGCTATGAAATTCTATGGGGTACCATCTGTGACCCTCCTCTCCAGGTCCAGGATCAGCTAGGATTTATTGAGTTAAGTAAAAGGACAGCACCTGACATTCTGGAAAAATTTGTTCTCCTTCACCCATCCATTCTTTATGGCCATTTCTTGGATCACTCAGACCTGTGTTTCTCAGACATATACCCAGATAAGGCTGGTAAAGCCTTAGCATCTTCACCATGATTCTCATGATCAATCACATGATCACTGCCATCATCACCAATATCATTCCTGTCAATATCACCATCTGATGTAAACCACGTTCACTATGACCTCTGATATGGGCAGCAACAATTCATCACGACAGCGCCTCCAACACTGACGTTGTCTTTGCTATTCTCATCGTCATCTCTACTATCATCCCTGTTAGGCTTCCTCTCATGTGATCACCTTAACACCCCCACAATCACATTTTGCTCATGGTCGGTCAGAGCCCTTTGGGAGCAAGTGACAGAAACCCAAGTCAACAAGCTTAATGAGAGAGAAAGGAAAAGACAGAGAGATGGGGGTTTACACACCAAAAATCAAAAGGGCAAGACCATCCTAGGGATGATGATGTCCAGGGGACTCAAACATCCAAACACCAAAAAGATGCTTTCCTTCTGTCCATCGCTTATCCCTGCATCTCTCTGCTATTCATTTAATTCTCTCCTTCTGCAGACAGACCTCTGTCCAAGTGAGCCAGGGATTTACATTCTTGCTACATTGTGACCCCAAAGTAAAAGAATTTCTGTCTTCCAATTTCAGATTGGATAGTTCAAGCAAAGACCCTGATCCGTGTGACTTGTTCATCCTTTGCCAATCACAATGGCAGGATACATGTGTTCTTGCAATTGGTCCAGCTTGGTCATGTGCTGTACACAGACTTGGCAACTGGGAGAAACTTGGTGAGCACATGGGTATCCTAGTTTGTATCCACACTCACCTAACCATTTACTACCACCATCTCCACCATGACCACCATAACTTTCACCACCATCAGCACCACCTCATCTACCACCATTGCTATCACTAACACCATAACCACTGTCACCTCCACAACCATCTCCACCATAACCTCCACCATCACCAACACTTCCACCATCACCATCACCTCCGCCATCACCACCATCACCAGCATTTCCACCATCATCACCACCATCTCCACCACCACCATCACCACCACTTCCACACTACCATAACTACCACCACCACCAGCACCACCTCAGCTACCACCATCACTATCACTACCACCATAACCACTGTCACCTCTAACACCATCTCCACCAACACTTCCACCACCACCATCACCTCCAGGCATCACCACCACCACCACCACCACCACCACCACAACCATGACCTCCACCATCATTACCAGCACCTCCACTATCATCACCACCATCTCCACCACCACCATCACCAACATTTCTACCACCATCACCACCATTTCCAACACCACCGTAACTACCACCACCACCAGCACCACCAGCACCACCTCAACTACCACCACTATCACTACCACCATAACCACTGTCACCTCCAACACCATCTCCACCAACACCTCCACCACCACCATCACCTCCACGCATCACCACCACCACCACAACCATCACCCCCATTTCCACTACCATCACTGCCATTTCCAACACCACCTAACTACCACCACCAGCACACCAGCACCACCTCAACTACCACCATCACTATCACTACCACCATAACCACCGTCACCTCCACCACTATCTTCACTATTTCTACCACCATCATCACTACCATCTCCACCACCACCATCACCACTATCACCTCTACCACCACCATCTCCACCATTTCCACCACCACCATCACCACCATCACCATCACGACCATCACCACTATCAACACCATTATTACTCTTTTTCTCAGAATTATAAGGGGCTGAACTCTGAACTTCACATTTGGAACCGCAACAAATTTGAATTTGATGAAGATCCCAGCCTTCCAGGAATCTTCCATCTCTGAGAAACAAGAAAGGTGACATGTTGAAGGAGCTTGGCCACAGGACAGGAACCAAAAGGGAAGTTTTGTGAACAGGGTTCAGCACCTCTGCAGCACTGTCCCTAATCCCTGGGCAGGCCCAGCGTGACAGGTGCCTGTGTCCAGCCCAGAGTGGGAGCCGCTCCTTCTGATGTGCTGGGCTCCCACCCTTGCCCAGCACTCACAGCTGCCACGGCCTTCAGCACATCTGCCCCCACTTCCCTGGGGGCGGGGCCTTGCTTTTGGCCCAGTGCCTCTTGCTCCTGCTCCATCTCCAGGCAAACATCTGTTTCCAGATGTTGTCCTAGAGCCTTATAAAGCTGAGGGAAGACTAAAGTTAACACAACCACAGCAGATGCGACTGTCAGCAGCAAGCTCATGTCAGAAATGGATTGCCCAAAGAAAGCAAGACCCCTCATTTCCTGATGGAGGGTAGGGTGTGTATGAAAGACAAACAGGGCATTTCTCTCTCTAACTTCAGAAATAACCTCAACAAAGCCACAACCTTTAGGAAAAAAAAGGCCTTCCTAATGAGGTTAACAGGAATAAATGTTCCAGGCAGTCCTGTGTTCACAGCTAATGCTGGAGAAAGAGCTAGAGGGCAAAGCGTCCTCTGGATCTACTGGCTGTTGGCTGCAATCGAGACACTGGGTTAGGCTTGAACTTGGGGGCTGTACTATGCCTGGTACAGAAGAGGCCTGGCCCAGCTCTGGCTCTGTACTAGTGTGCTGTGTGACCTTGGACCACACTCTGACCTCTCTGTGCAATTTCTGCAGGTGCCATATGCTCATGGAGGCTTGGGTGATTTAATCAAGTTTCTTCTGGGCAAGGGGTAGGGACAATCCCCGCTTCAAACCAGGAGAGGTGTTCCTAAGGGGACAGTTGATGACAGAGCTCCAGGGTCAAGACAAAGACTGTCGCGGTGGTGGTGGGGGTGGCTGGTGGGGGTGGGAAGAGGGCAGGGAACAGGAGAGCCCCAAGAGACATGACACCATAACTTGCAGTTCCCAGATGCTGGTAAACAGGGATCGGCTTCAGTAAACTAATTGTGCTCTTCCTTACCCATCTGTCATCAACCAGAAACATCTGTCCCTTAACCCACAGTTGCTTGCCTTTCTGACAGCCCTTCCCCCCACCCGACCTCCCCATCAGGGGGAACCCATATCCTGGGCTGTTCCTCTGAGCACATGCTTGGGATGCCCTTACACCCTCCCCGTGCTGAGGCCCAGATTCTGAGCCCTGTGTCCACAGCTCACAGCTCAGAGGATCTGCCCCTCAGTCCCACCCCTCAACTGATTGTTCTTACTCCAAAAAACTGCAAATGGGACCCGAATGGATGCGTTTGCTTATGGTTTCTGACGTCTGCCAGCAGCACAACCGTCATCATCATCTCTTCTGGATTTTAGAGCCTTGCGCACATGATCTAATTTAAGGCTCCCTGGTTCCTCTGAGTAGGAATTACCATTCCCCTGCCCCCTGTGGGAGGCTGAGATCCAGAGGGGTAAAGACACTAAAAGGCACACAGTTTGCACATGGAGAGGCCAGGACTCAGAGTTTCAAGGTTTCAAAGACAGTGCTCTATTTCAACTTGACTTGAGTCAGCAGAATGCTTTCACCCCAAGCACTAACCTCAACTAGTTGATAATAGCTTTCTGCTTTGAGAAGCCTAAGGGGTGTGTGTGTTGCGGTGTTCTGTAGTTGATTAGTGATGTCTGCCTATGGTGTGGGAATGGGAGTGTTCGTATGTATGCCAGACATGCTCTGTCCCTGCCACCTGGGAAGAAAGGGATGGAAGACACAGATGGTTGGAGCCAGTGGGGGTCAGAGGATCACATGATACAGGCCTGGCAAAAATCAACTACAAAAGTTTAGAAGTTCTGTTCTATTCTCTCAGCCTTTTTTAAAATCTAGATCCTGCCAGGCTCCAGAACACCGCTCAGGTCTCACCTCCAGGAAGTCTTCCTGGAGGAGGTGAGTCCTGAGCGGTGTTCTGGATCTGCATCTCCACCTCAGGGATCTGCATCTTACCTCAAATCCAAGTCTCCATCCATTTCTTCTTCTCCAAATCCCAAGTCACTCATCTGCTTGTACTTCAGCCTTCAGCTCACACTGCCTGGCATGGCACGTAGGTCCCTACAGAGGCCTCATGGGGTTGAAGACTCTCTGAACACTGACTTTGGCTTTTGCTTCCACCCAGGATCTCAGTAACAGGTGTAGAATGAATGATGGATCAGTGACATCCACCATCCCTCCTCTCAGCGGCGGGAACACAGGCTTTGAGGGGAGGTATGAACTCCTATTTGGTCTTTGTCGAGTGTCCTCAGATATCTGCACTTATTATAGTTGCTGTGATGGTTTCATGTTAAGTGCTGACATGGCACTGAGCATGACCACTGCATCCAATCCTCATGGCGGCCCTATGAAACAGGACTTACTCTCCCCAGATTTCGGATTTTAAAACCAGTTGCAGAGAGATGCCATTATTCGCCCAAGATCACACTGTCAGTAAACAGTGGGGCCAGCTCCCAAAACAACTCGGAACAGCCTCCAAGTGAACAGAACTTGGGACCCAGAGGTGCACCTTCCCAGTGATGGAACAAGGCCAGGTGGGAGATGTCTGATGAGTTATTCTTGGACCACCGGACAGAGGGATGTGAGCTATTTGGAGCTGGTCTAGGAAGAGTGTGGGCATTAGGATGGAAAGTTGGGCATGGCCTTTGGGGACACTGTAGGCCCCAAATACGACTTTTTCGAGTCACATGAACTTATAGACAGGTCCTACCAAACATTCTTCTCAGACTGCAGGAGACAGTTCCATTTGTGGCTTCCAAGGGAGTGCACATCCTGCATCAGGCTCTTGGGTCGTCCCCTCCCACATGAATCTGGCCTTGGCCATGTGACTCGTTTGGGCCACATGTCAGACATGAGCAAGTGTCATCCAAGCAGAGGCATCATAAGCATTTGCCCACTGATGCTGGTCCTGTTGGAATGCTCCCTTTGAAAGTTGGCTACCATGCTGTAAAGACTCTGGAATGATGAGAAGCCACCTAGAGCGGCCCTGGAGAAGGAGAGGCCACCTAGAATGTCACAGCCCCAGAAGAGCCTGTGCCAAGATTCCCCAACAAAGCCACGACTCCATGGAACAGAAGAACCACTCTGCTGAACCCTATCAACTCACAGAGTTGTGTGAAAGAGTAAATCATTCTGTTGAAGGCAGGAAGTCTCAGTGTAGTGTGTTATGCAACTGCAGACAGCTGCGGTCCTGTCCGTGGTTACAGCCACGGTCACTACCAGACACGGTCGGGATCCCACCTGCTCAGAAGCAGGTATGTGTTCCTGCGTGCATGTCTGGACCCAAGCCCTTTATAAGCACAGAGCTCAGCGCATGCCCCTTTCTGGGCACATGCATGGGTGTGTGTGCGCACACACACACACACACACTGGGAGTGACTTGGAGATAGCTCACTGGCACCATGGGGCAGCTCTGGTCAGCCATGGCATCAGCACTGCCCTGCATGTGATCTCCTGTGCACGGGTGCAGAAATGACCATGACGTCACGTGCCCTGGAACACAAGAGCCCATAAAGGCGAGTACCCGCGGTGAGAGCAGAGCAAGATGGCAGCTGGGATCACACCCACCCCCAGACGTACACACAGTCAATCGTGGCCTGAGACTATGTGCGCCCAAATGCCTCCAAGCCCCGCGGACGGCTTGAAGGGGCCCCTGGCCATGTCATCAGTGCAGCCTCCGCACCTGGCCCCACTCTCTACTTAATGAGCAAGTTTGTTTTGGCCCCAGTTAACAAGGCTCCGAGGGCCCCCCCGGGCAGGCTGGCCCTCCCCCGCACATCTGCAGCCCCTGCCCCTTGACCCCCATCCTCTGCTCTGCAGCCACAGCCGGAGAACTGATTGGCGTGGCTGTATGGGAAGGAAGTGGGGACTCAGGAAAAGGCATTTCCAAATGTCTGATCTGCAGCTCCAAGCAGGGGCCTTGGGCTGGCCCCCAAACCCCAGAGCGCTCTCCCCAGAGATGCTGCATGCTACTGTACTCTAACCGGGGCAGACGTTTCATTCAAAGCTCGTACAAAGGCGGGATTGACAGCTGGAGCCCAAGAGAACTGCTTTGCTCACCTTCTCTCTACCCGGAGCCTGAGCTCAGCTCGTGTTCTTTGGGAGCTGGGCCTCCCAGTACCTGGGGCAGGGGCATAGCCCCTGCCTGACTGGTTCCCCTTCGCCCTTGCAGAGTCCAAACCTCTTGTCTTGTCCAGCCCTTGCTTGCCTCTTCACCCTAAGCCCTCACTCTCTGCACTGCGTACTTCAAACACAATGGGCCACTCATAGTTTCCCCAAAGCACCATGTTCCTTCTTACCTCTGGGCTTTTACACAGAAAGATCCTTCTCCTGGACAAGCCCTCCCCATACCGCAGTATCTGACTAACTCAGCTCGTCCTCCAGGCCCCACCCCCTCCCCCAAGCCTACGAGGGGCTCCTCTTCTACGCTCCGCATGACCTGTACTGTAACACTGTCCCTGTGCACCTCCATCACGAGTCTGCCACGTGGCACAGGCGTGTCCCCAACACCAGGGGGGGCCTGGCAACAGAAAGCACTCCGTGAATATTCACTAAGTGGATGAATTTTTGAGCTGGGAAGGCCTTTAGCCACCCCAATTCTCCTTTTCCTCCCTTGCCCACCAACCTCTAAATCTTGTGCAAGAGGAAGCAGATGCGCAGGGTAAGATAATATGACAGGGAGAGAGCAGGAACCCGAACTCATCCATCATCCGCTCACTTGTGGATTCACTCAAACCCCATCTCTCGGGCATCCACGCTGTGCAGAGTGCTGAGCATACAGGGCTAAATGCAGTCCACCCCTGCTCTCTAGAAACTCACAGCCTAGGGGAGAGGGCAGCCACAGGTCACAGGACGTGGTTTGTGCAACACAAGACAGACTGAGTAACAGTGGCTCTAATGAGACAAGTTACTTCTCCTTCACATGGAAGTCTAGGCTTGTCTGGCAATTTGATCCCACAAAGCCCCCGGGGGGCCCAGGTCCCTTCTATCTCATTGCTCGATGCATGAAACAGAGCTGGGAGGAGTGCCATCTGTGCCAGCGATCCTAAAGCCTTGGAGAGAAGTAAGCAACAGGGAGAATGCAGGGCATGGGAGATGCTCCGGCAGGTCCCGGGCCAGGCCACCTTGGGCTCGGTTTCCCAGTTTATGGCTACTATGCAGGAAAGTTGGGTTGGTTTAGATGCTAGGTGTGGAACCCGCAGTGGGAGCAAGGGAATCCAAGAGAAGGAACAGATCTGAAAGAAACTAAGAAGGTAGAATCAAGAGGACTTGGTCCCAAATGGATAAAGGATGTAAGGGGGAGGGAGAAGGCACCCGTCCAGCCTGAGCAGCAGGTGATGCCAATGCCAGATGCCTAGAGGAATGACAGGGAGGAGGAATAGGGGACGCTGCATATGAGGTGAGCTGGTTGGGAGGGGAGCTCTTAATGAGCTGCCAGGAAGCAGCTGGAGGTGGGTGAGGAGTGCTGGACTCGGGCTGTGGGTTCGCACTGGAGAGTCATCATGAGCTAGACAGAACCTGCAGCTCAGGAGGGACACCCTCACCCCAGGGAAAGCGCTCAGGGCAGTGATTTTCTACCCTGCGTGTACACCCCAAAGTGTTGGGGAACCTCTATAAGCAGGATAGGAGCTGGGATTCCCTGTTCCCCTACTCTGACCACAAAGGGTTTCTGACTCACTCTCTAACACGGGGAGCCCCTGTCTGTGATTCTGGGTTCTTTTCCTTGTGAGAAAAAAAAAATTCAAACTAGCTTGAGCAAAAATGACTCCTGTCATGAAAAAAAAGTGCCGGCATAGATGAGTTTCAGGCACAGTTTGATCCAGGAGTTTAACGTCTTCAGGACTCCCTCTCTCTGCACTTCTGCTTGCCTCCGTGCTCGCTTCATTTTCAGGCAAGGTCTTTAGGAATTGTGATACGATGCCTCCTGCAGCTCTGGTTGGTACCCTCTTAGAAAGCCCTTCCCAATCTTAGAAGATAGAGCCGGGCATGGGGTCAGTCACACTGGAGTCACATGGACTGGTGGTAAGGGATCCCTCAGGGGAAACTGAGCCAAAGATATGGGGACAAGTGAGAATAGGGTCTGAAGATAAAACAGGCACTCCTGTGGTCTCTACAAGTGATTCTGACATGCAGTCAGATTAAGAGCTGTGGGGAACACAGCCCAGCAGAGGCTGATTGTCCTGAGGAGATATAACCCCCATTTTTGATCCGGGGAACGAAAGAAGAGTCTTCAGAATGGACTAAAAATCGGGCCAGAGAGACCGGAGTAGATAGGCAGTGGGCTCAGATGCTGAGATGCTAAGAGCTTCAGAAGTGGGAGGTTGAAGTTGTCAAAGCCCCAGGCGAGAAGAAGAGAAGTGGGGTTTGTGCACTAAAATTGGACTTGGGGAGAACGACAGGACGTTCAGGTGCAGAGAGCTGGTGAGTGAAGGGTGGACATTCTGGCAGAAAGTCCAGCAGGAGCAAATACATGAAAACAGAAAAACACAGAAAGTACTCGATGAACTGCATGGCCCATGTGCACGGGGCATTTTTTCTTAACTTTCTATCCCGGTACCCAGAATATCTGCTTTTCTCTAGGAGTAGAAGCATGGTCACAGAGCAAGGTCAAACTCTTTGAGTTAATGTCAAAAGCCTTCTTGCTACAAAAAAGAAAGTCTTCCTGAACCACAGGATCCCTGCCCTTCTTCCTGGGAATCCCCGAAGCACTTTCTTGTGGCCTGTGCGCTGTTTTGTGGATTTTCACTGTTCTGCTTCATGTGGCGGTTGTTTCTGAACATACCCAATCTTCCCCGATGGGTTCTGAGCTCCTGAAAAGTCAGGTTTATTCAGCCCCGCGTCTATGGGTCCCAGCCCCCACTTCTGCAGAAAGAGCATTCAAGATAAGCCCAGCTACTCAGGGCCCATGCTAGGCAATGCTTCCCTGGAAGCCGGAATTCCCCCAGAACATGCAGGGAGAAGGGACAGGACATCTGGGGATAGGGCCCCCCACTCAGCATCTACCCCTGGCTCTCAGGCTTGGGAAAACGGAGACTGTGACTCATTTGCTTTCTCGTGGGATTGACATTTCTTTCTGTTTCACAACTGGGAGCCCAGAAGTGGCTGCATCTTAGCTGGGACAAGCAACCCTGAGTCCTACAGAAGCAACAGACGCCATTTCTGAGAGCCTGCTCTGTTTCAGCCCCGTGTCGAGTGCTTTACCCGCAACATGTCATTAAGTTCTCCAAGCTTGCACAGCTGTGATTTAGACCCAGGCTTCTCGGACTCTAGAGCCCCCTTGAAGCCCCCAAGGCTCAGACACGTCCACTGTGATGCTGGGGTCACGCCTGCCCCCTGTGTCCTCCTTGTTTCCAGCCACCAAGCGTGTTCCAACCCCCAATGAATCATTTCATTGCCATTAACAGTCCTGAGCGCTCCTTAAGTCCAGGAAGGGAAAGATCAGCCTGTGGAAGGCAGAAGGAATGAAACTAGTCCCCCCACCAGAAGTTCAGTCCCTCCATGCCCACTTGCCTGGGGGTGGGCTAGGGTTGGGGTTGGAAATAGGGGATGCCAGTCCCTGAATCTCTGGCACATTCTCTCAGTGCAGAAATTCTCTGGCGCCCCCTGGTGGTCGCCAACACCAGGGTGCTCACTCAGGGATCCTGTGTGCTCAGCCCAGTGGAGACATCCATCCCCGGTAGAGAAACGTGGGATTCCCACGCCAAGGAAATGCTCCAGCCAGCACTGACCTGGAACTCCTGGTCACCAGCGCTTTCCACAGCATCACTTTCTATCCCTGTGGTCTTCTATGCGGCTGATTGACCCATCAGATTACATCTGAGTGCTACCTTACCATGGTACTCTGTGGAATGTGCCATACTGTTAGGTCATCCCTGATACTCTGTTACACATCAGGCCCCACCAAGTCAATATGTACAATGTGAAGTTGGCACAGCTGTTGTTCTAAAATGGAATCACAACACTCTTGTCACCCCACCCGCATTTCACATCCCAAAGGCCAGCTTTTCAGCCCCTGCACCCACGTTCCTGGGAGGTGGGCTTTCTCCAGGAACTCTATCCCGCCACCCCGTTTGCAGGAATGTCAAGAGGTGCAAGGAGATAAGGTCTCTTGGGATACAGTGTTACTCAAAGTGGGGAGGTGACAAGAGAGGAAACTACAAAATGCCCTTCAGCCCCTAGGTTTTCTCTACCTAGGAAATGACAGCAGGAGGGAGCAGGGTTAGCTCTAAAGGACTCATGCCCGGGAGGGAGTCTGAGTGTGTGGGGGAATTGCTCACCTTCGATGGTTGGGCTGTTTGGGCAGGCTGCTCAGAGGGCAGGGGGATGGAGTGGATCACAGATCAGTGCCAGGCAGGAAGGAGGGGAGTCAGGACCCGGACTCTCGAATACCTTGAATGGACCTTTCTGCTCAGTTTTATTCTCCTGTACCTTGTTATGTCTTGCTTCTGAAAGAGAGAAAGTTCCGCCACCCCCTAGAGGGTTGACTTTTCACCCCAGAGTAAAGATGTTAAAGATGTGGTAGGTGGAAAGAGCCCCCACCAAAAGCTCAGGACAGCAGGGCGCAGGATGTACAGAAACAATGTGAAACTGATTTGGCCTGAGAGAGAGGGGATGAGATCCCAGACACCTGGAGGTAAGAGCAATGGTAGCCGAAGGGATTTAGATCGTCCTGCTCAAGATCTTGAAATTCAACCAGGTGCCCAACAAGAACACCGCCAGTCTCCTTGGACTATCCTTAAGGCTGCCTTTGCCAACTTTTCGGAAAGCAGTTGTCCTGGCCCCATGACTTCGGTGGAAGACAGACAGGGCCCTCGATGTGAATCCGGAGAAAGGGAGAGAAGTAAGTCCCGCTCCACTCCACACCCCCTTCCTGCCTATAAATAACCCCAAGTGTCACTTCAAAGGGGACAGGGAGCGCGGGAGAGGGGCTCCCGGTCGGGCGGGTTGGGGCGGCGGGCTCAGCACACCACGCCCCCCACGCCGGGTGAGTTTGCATAAATAAATAAATCCAAGCCGTCGGCCCCGCAGGAGGTGGAGGAGCAAAGGGGAGGAGGAGGAGGAGGAGGAGGAGGGAGGGGGGGTGGGAGAGATTAGTTTGGGAAGTAGCACGGATTGCTCATCCGATCCGTTCAGCGGCGGCTAGTGTGTCAAGTTACAGAGGCGCCGGAATCGGCCCCAACGCTCCTCGGCAGCGGCCACGACCCACCTCTGCCCATGGGGACCTCCATGTGCGCCCCTTCGCCCCGGGACTGAAACCGGCTCGCCCAGGAGGCGCGAGACACCAAGAAGGACGGACAGCGCAGAACCAACTCCAGGACTCTGCAGATACTCGAAGGGAAAAACGGGGCGGAGAGGAGAGCCGTCCAGATTCCCCTAACTTTTCTGGACTTGGAACGTTCTTCTAAGTAACTTTCTTCTCACCTGGGTGTACCCCGATTACCGCTGGTGGTGTTTTTTCGGCTTTCCCCTCCTGCCGCTCCTTTTTCCATCCTCTGCCGGGAGCAAAGGAAAGGGACATTCCCCCCCCCCCCCCCCCCGCTGCCCACAGCTCGGATAGGCGCCTCAGGGCAGCGGCGCTCGCCTTTATTTATTCTATTTATTTATTTATTGGTTCTCAAGACTCGAGGGGATGGTAGCGGAGCGCGCCCGCAAAGCGGCAACAGCCGGTGCCCGCGACCCCGGGGAGCCCAGCGCGCCCGCGGCGGTGGCGCTGGCGGTGGCGCCGGCGGAGCGCTGCGCGCGGCTGCCGAGCCCGGGGTCCTGCGGGCTGCTGGCGCTGGCCCTGTGCTCGCTGGCGCTCAGCCTACTCGCCCACTTTCGGACCGCCGAGCTGCAGGCCCGGGTGCTGCGCCTGGAAGCCGAGCGTGGGGAGCAGCAAATGGAGACGGCTATTTTGGGACGAGTCAACCAACTGCTGGATGAGGTCTGTGCTCTTTGTTGCTGGCTTTTATCCCTCCCGGCGGCGCCCCCTCGCGCAGCCTCCGAACTTTCGACCGGCGGGCGCCCGCGGGCGCTTGCTCTGCTCCGAGTCGCGCGGTGCGCCCGGGTCCCGCAGCGCCTGTCTGCCGGTGGGTGGGGGCGGGGACGGACGCGGGCTTGCGGGAACTCGGAGGGCCGGGAGGACCCTGGCGGCTTGCGCGGGACCCTTCAGCTCCCGCGCCCGGCGGGCGCCCCCACGTCCCGCGCTGAGAGCGCCAGGGCGCGCGCGGGGCAGGTGGAGGAAGGCAAGGGGCAGGGAGGCGCGCGGAGGCTGCCAGGCCCCACTTCTCTCTCCTGGCACTCCGCCAGGGCGGTGTGAGCCGTCCAGCGCCCACGCGGCGGGATGTGTGCCCGATGGCCCTGGCTGAGGCTGGCTGGGCCCCCGCGGCCCTCGCATCCATCCCTTGAGGATCAGTGCTGCCAGACTTTTATTGCCATGTTCAGCTGGGAAGAGAGTCATCCAGGGGGCTGAGAGGGACAGATGGGGCTGTCCTTGCAGGGAATGGTGTCCCGGTCCCTGCCCACTGCCCCCAGGCCGTGGTTTCCCTGGTTCTGCTGTCCTTGGGCTCAAATAAGCCTATACCCTCTTGTTTCTAAGCCACATTTCCTATCCTTGGTCGCCTGGTCCCCATCATTTTATGTTTGTGTGTTTTTCTGGGAAAGGGATGCTGAGATTTGCCCCCTTCTGAAATGTCCTTGAACCTAAGTGGGTTAAAAGCCATTAGTGTTTCTTAGCCATAGCAATCATGGGAGTACATGGAGAGAGCTCGCCCTCCCCAGGAAGGAGAGACATGCGGTCTCACTGGTGCCACCAGAGGAAGAACTAGCCAGTGGGAGTGAGAATCCTGGTGACTTAGGAGACTCTGGACAGCACAAGGGGTCAGGGGCTCAAATGAAGGAAAAGACCCACAGGTGAGGGCTGTGGTGGTCTGAGAAGAGGTTCTGGATCAGGCTGGCCATGGAAGGTTTCCCTGAGCAAGAACTGGGAGGGGACTCGGAGGTGGTGTGGAACAGGAAGGAGCGGGGAGGAGGTTTTTTATCCCCACTCTGCTTCTTAGAGCCCTGTGAGCAGCAAATACCCTCACCCCTCTGAGCTTGCAAACTGGTTGTAATGGCTGGTGTCAGAACCCAGTTCTAACTGAGGTGGGTGCTGTGGCCGTTCTGGCACAAGGCTCCAGTGCCCAGCAGCTGGGCTCCTCTCAGGTCCTACTACCAGGCAAAGGCTGGTAGTTGCCCAGGCAGCTTTCTGGTGGGCTCAAGGAGAGGGAGGTCCCAGGACCAGAGCAGAACGGGTGGTCCCAGTCCTGCCAGCAGCCCATTCCCATGCCCCGCCAGGACCCAGGGGATCCAGGACTCTGCCAGGCCCCCTGCAAGTCCTCTGGGAAGTGTCTGGACCCAACAGCATGAGCCAGTAGCCTCTGCCAGCTGTCTGAGAGTGTTCCCGGGGTGGCTGGGTGGTGGAGGTGGTGTCAGGGCAGCAAGGGCCCCCCCCATCCCCCTATCTCCCCCCCACCCCACCCCCACTCCCCGCTGCCTGCCGCCAAGGGGCCCTGGCTGCAGAGGGACAAACATTTGACCCCGGGAGCTCTGCTCAGTGCCTCTCTTCGTTGTCTCCCCTCCCCGGCCCCTGCTGCTGGCCAGGGCATGCCCCAGATCCTTGCTTCCTCCCCTTGAGACTCAGCCCTGTCAAGTCTCATGCTTGCAGGGCCTGGGGGCGGACACTGTTATGGGCCATGCTGATTCCTCGTCTGCAAACCGGAGCTTCTGGGGCAGCCACTGACTTCTAGACCTCTCATCTGCCTGAGCATCTGAACTGACCCCATCTTACAGATGGGGAAATAGAGACCCACAGAGGGGCTGGGGGCTACCCCAGTCGCGTGGCGAGATCCAGAAGTAGAACTCAAGTTCCTGACCCCACTTCCAGGGCTCTTTGCTACGTCCTGCCGCCTTCCCCTGTCCATCTGCAGTCGGACAGGCAGCAAATGTTTCCTGAGAGCCAGCTGTGGATCAGGCATTGTGGGGGACACACTTCTGCCCTCCTAAACTCACAGGCAAATAGAGCACAAAGAAGGCCCCGGGTGGTGACCCCGTCATATGATGGGAACCAAGGAGGTCTGGGGAGCGTATTAACATGTAACATACATGAGGGCGGTGGCTTCCGGGGAAAGTGATTTTCGAGTGATGTCTTAAAGGGTGAATCAGAGTCTTCCAGGCCAAAGGGGATAGTGGAGGGGCCTTGTTCCAGGGAGCAAAGGGAACAGCTTCTGAAGATTGGAAACCAGAGGGAGGGGTTGGCTTTGGGGAATGGAGTGGTGGAAGATTCTGCTGCAGAGAGCCAGGGTGCCTGGGTCAACAGTGGCCTCAGAGACTGTTAGATCTATGTGAAAGCACTGGGGAGCCATGGAAGGGCTTGAGGAGGGCAGTTGTGCTCCTAGAATGGGAGGGAGAGCAAGGCAGAGCAGGAAGGCGAAACGAGAGGCCGACACAGGCCACAGGGGCCTGGGGTCTGGACTGGGCTGCAGGCAGGAACAGAATGGGGTGAATGGGAACGGGGGCTGCAGTGGGGGCCACAGGTCGGTAACCAAGGGCCGTGGAGCCAGAGGGAGGGCCGGTCCTGGGGGTGGAGGTGGTGGGCAGCCCCCTCTGTGAGGAGGTGGCCTTGGTAGGCATCCCCTAGAGTCCAGGGCTTCATGAAGGGGCACTCGAAGGGCCGCACTGCCCCATACAATTACGTGTGACTCATTATCCGTACGTGAATTCACATCAAATACTACTTAAAATTAAGTTTATCTGTCACAGTGACCTCGTTTCAGGTTAGTGCTCAAGAGACATGCAAGGCCAATGGCTACCAGTTGGACAGTGTGGATATAAAACGTATATATCATCATAGAAAGTTCCATGGGACAGCATTGCTCTAGGAGCAAACCACTTCTGGGCCAGTGAAGGTGTCTTGGAGCAACTCAAGGCCTCCCTATGCTCTTGGCCTTCCCTTTCCTACGTGTGCTCTTCCAGTGGGAGCAAGGGCAAAAGTGGAAAGGGGGAGAGGCCAAGAAGCAAGAGGCTGACCGGAGGAACCCCAGTGAGAAGAAAAGGCAGAGGAGAGCTGGGGACGTGGTTTAGTTCACAGAGTGATTCTGTGATGCAGACATGCAGAGGCTTCCTGCTCTAAAGGGTGCACAGGCACTCCATGCCATTCCCAGAACAGTATGGGTGCTCCCGGGGGGCCCCCGAGGATGTGGGGCAAACAGTCATCCTAGAGCAGGTGGGCCTGGGCCATTCTCTGAAGGAAGAAAGAAGGCCATCAGACAGGGCAGTCCTGGGGAGGCCCACAGCCTACTCGGTGGCCTAGAGGCAGGAACCCAGGGGCAAAGGCACACCACCCATCCCAGTGGAGAAAGCAGGATGCTGGGCAGAGACCAAATCTGGGAGGCTGGCGGAAGGCCAGGCCAAGGGGACCCCATGGGAGAGGAGCCTGGAAGGAGGCAGGCCAGAGGCAGATGTGAGCAGAAGGCCTGGATCTGATGGGCCTGGCCACTGGGAGGGGAGGGTCAGGGAGGGGAGAAGAGGATGGGGGTGGGGAGCCCACTTGCAGGGAGCTGGCAGTGTGGTTTCCAGACTTCAGGCCCCCACTCTTCCCCCATCAGTGCCTCTCTCCTGGGCTGGAACCCTTAGCGAGCACTCCAGCTGCCTGTTGCTTGATTTGCTTGCTGTAAAGAAAAGAACTGGAATGTCCCAAACGGAGGAAATCAGATGTCACCCAGGGCTGGGCAGCGGGTGTGCTGTGAAAGAGAAGGGACTGGAGTGGAGAATAGCCAAATCCACATTGCTGGCCAAAGGGTGGGGGAGGGGGCACCGGGTGTCAGCAGCCACCTTCCAGGTGGGCATTGGGGGATGCCAGGCAGACTCCCCTTCCCTTGACAGTAAAACTAACGACACCCTGATGGGAGTGTCTTATGTTGATATGGTACATACCATACCACAGCCCATGCTGTGCGTGATATGTCTTCCAATCCTCACAGCCTCCCTAAGGGACCTACGCTCTCATTGCCCCATTTTACCGATGAGAAGACTGATGTCACTGTACCCTCCATCCTGCTATCTGTGATAGAATCCTTTGGGTGTCAAGGGCATTTTCTACCTCTAAGTGTTCAAGATCAAGAGCCATTTCCTGACTCTCAGTTAAAAGAAAAATACAGAGCAATATCTATTACAGATAATGCCTGGGAGAGTTGTTAACGTTTTACAGCTTCTCCAAAGCCCTTAAAACTAGCAGGTAGCTCTGAACCAAACTGAGAACCTCATTAAGTAGCCACCCCTCATGGGAAGTTGGTGGGAAAGTCGAAGCCTCTGAGATTTAAGGCAGAGTGCCATCTGCCTTAAGCATAGTTTGACACTCTCGGAAAGATATCTTTTTCATCTTACTCCTAATCATTTTCAGCTTGCGCCAGCACCCTCTGGAAAGCCTTCCCTGGACCACTCCAGTCCCCCGTGGACTGTCTCCCTGCTCTGACTTCCTGAAGAACTTGCTACCATACCACACATCTAGCTCAGAGAAGGAAAATGTAGACATGGCGTGAGCCTAGACGGACCTCAGAATCCTTCGCAACACAGCCCTCCAGACTGCCACTCCTTGCCTGTTAGAGTCAATGCCCATCTATTTGCCACTCGTGGCTCGGCCTCAAGCATGTTGTACAGGGTGTTCTCCTCTCTATTGCCTTTAAATAGCTCATCTCTGCATTTGCACACACCAAAGCCAGCGGCCAGGAGCAGGGCCCACAGTCACCAGGTCCCTTACTGAGCCTAGCCCAGGACTTGGCTCACCACTTCGTTGCTGGTTTAGGTCCCTCTGCTAGGGGATATGGAAGCCATCTCCGTCGCTGCCCCTCCCACATGCAGACCCCAGATCCGGCTGTAGGTTCAGCGTTTGCTCTGGGGGTGCACGATGGAGGTGGGTGTTTCCCAGCAACCGGTAGAGAGGAAAGGACGGACTCTGCCCAAGTCAGGGCTGCACCATGGGGCCGGCTGAGAGAGTAGGGGTGGCTCAGTGGGCTGGGTTCCCGCCTAGACAGGGCAGCTGGGGGCGTCCATCCTGTCCCATCCCCTACTCCAATGGTCAGGAGCTTCCTCTTCACCTGCCCAGGCTCCCTGGCACATTTTTCATTTGGGCAAAAGAGTCAAGTGGGCAAGCCCACAGCATGTGAGGTCGCTTGGACATCTGCCACTAACTGGTCATGTGACCTGAGCTCCAGAGTTCTGATCTGGAAAATGGGGATGCCAACATCCTCCTTACAGGGTGGTTGTGGGATTAAATGAAATCATTCAGTTCATAGCAGCTGCAATCATGACCACCGCCCTCAGCATCAAAGGAGGTCTGTACCAGGGGTGAGCCATGGGTAGCTCAGTTGGTTAAGCGGCTGCCTTTGGCTCAGGTCATGATCCCAGCGTCCTGGGATGGAGTCCCACATCGGGCTCCTTGCTCGGCAGGGAGCCTGCTTCTCCCTCTGCCTCTAGCCTGCCACTCTGTCTGCCTGTGCTTGCGCTCTCTCTCTAACAAATAAATAAAATCTTAAAAAAAAAAAGAAAAAAAGGAGGTCTGTACCAAAGATGGGGCTGTACCACATCTGTAAATTTTATTACTACCTAATATCTATTGAACACTCTTCAAAGATTTCTACCATCTATTGATTCATTTAATTCTCAAAACAATCCTCTGAAGTGATTATATACCGATTTTTTTTCTATTTTCTATTTTATTTTATATTCTTACAGAAAAGAAAAATGGAGACTCAGAGAAGTTAAGTGACTTTCCCAAGGTCACACAGCTAGTGAGTAGCAGAACTGGGCCTTGAACCCAAGAAGTCTAGCCCCAGAGCTTCCACTCTAAAGCCACTAGTATACACCATCTGTATAAAGTGCTGTACCCTATTAGGCCAGCTGAAGCAGGTCATACAGACCAGGAGCTAGGGACCGGTTCAGTCTGGTTCGGCTCCCACAGAGCAGGCATTGACCGAACTGACTTGGCATCAGACCAGCGTTACTGTCTTTGCTATAAAGTGACATTTACAGGAAAATTTGTGACATCAGGCCTTGGTGAGGAGGACCCTGAGGAAAATCATTGTCCAGCCTTGGTTTCTGGAATGCTTGGCTTCTCAGGAGGGATGGATGGGGTCTTATCTCTTAGACACGGAAAGGTTAGCACCAAATCTGGGTTTCACCCTGTGGCCCAAGCTCATCCTTCCAGCAGAAGTTTCTGCCTAAGCCCCAACCCCAGTTCCCACTGATCACCCTGCCCTTGCTTTCTCTCCGTTCCCCTTACCTCCCAGCTCCCTTACGGTATAATCTGTGCCTGGCTGTCTGTCCATGCAGCCGCCCGAGCATATCCTTTTGGAGCAAGGCAGGAGCAGAACCTCTACAGCAACTAAACTCTTTAAAGTCACTCTCCCCTCCTCGCATCTGCACACCCTCACAGAGCTGGCCCAGCTCCATGGGGAGCACAGCATACCAAGGCTGATCCCTGTTCCCAAAGCCAGAAGTGAATCCCTGTGGTGAGGGTCTTGCAGTGGGGGTGTTTAACAAGCCCTGTGGGAGACAGATTCTAGCTGTAGCCCTGGGCCCGTGCCCGTGCCCAGGGGGTATCTTGTACATCTGAACCCAGGCCCCTCCCCCAGGTCCCGAGCAATGCCAAGAGGCTCACGCTGGTGTTCACGAGGATTACAGGACATGTCAATAGAAGGGCCACCACTCACTACCCAGTTCGAAAGTCGAGGGGGCTTAAAGAAGGGGATTGATTCGGGTTTGGGGGCTTGCCGTTTGCCCGGTTTTTTTTTGAAAAAATCAAATCAATGGAGGGTTTGCCATCCAGAAGGAAGTTTTCAGAAGCCTTGGGAATCCTCCCACCTCTTTTAGTGGGATCATACCCCTTACAGAAGCTGCTTGTTGAGTCCTCAGGGAGTAAAGGGGGTCTGCAGGCTTCTCCGAGGGAAACTGAGGCTGGAATCTGGGGAGGGCCTGGGGAGGCTGTGGCAACAGGGGTCCCCATCTCTCCTGGGTGTGCTCTGTGCTGCCAGCAGACCCTGGCAGGAGCTCCGTGGGGACTGCCCCCTGCTCCCATCTGCATGCCAAATGCCCCTGCCCTGGGTGGGGGCCTCCCTGCAGAAAATTCTTTGTGTCCAAAAGGGTGGGGATGGGGTTGCTGGCAGCAGGGGCTCCCCTTCAAAGGGCAAGAGCATGCCACACACAAAGGGGAGGAACTGGCTGCCTGAGAGGCTGGGCGCAGCCTTCCAGGGCACACGGGGCCCCTGTCTCCTCTCCTAAGGCCTCTTGTGGGCTTTCCTGAAGCCCTGCATTGCTAGAGGCCACACAGCCTGGGCCTCTGCTGCTTCTTCAACGCCTTTTCCTCCCCTCACTACCCCTGCCCACTCCAGGCCCTTAGCTCAGCTGTTCTGTGTCCAGCCCACCCTCCCACCATGAGGCTCCTGCCTCTCTATTGGTTCAGTTCCAGCAGGGAGTGCTTACTGCCCTCAGAGGACACATGTTCCCCCGGAAGCCGTTGCAGAGCCCGGGGTTCTGTCATCCAGGGGACTCCACGCCTTGTCTCTTGTCCTACAGATGCTATGAGAAAGTCCCTCTTAAGCCGTCACCGGGAGGTGTTCTGCATAAGGTCTCCCTCTGACTCAGTGGCCTGGAGAGCAGGATGGGATGGGGGACCTCTGGGGACAAGGATGCAGGAAGGGGGCTGGCTGAAGGAGCATTAGCTGGGGCTCTTCCCGGGAGAGCCTTGGTCTCTGTGAGCTGGCCTTTGCAATTTCCAAGGGGTAGGTGGAGACCCAGAGATATGGGAGATCAGAGGACGACGGCCCTGCTACCTCCAGCTTCTCCCCCACTCCATAGAATCAGAGTGTTGGAAGAAAGGGAGCCATGAACTGTACCAGGAATTCCCTACAATATCCCTGGTTCTCAGGCTTACATGCCCACAATGACAGGGAGCTCACTACCTGTGCGGCTGACCGGTCCAGCTATCATGTGTGTGTATTCATCTGGTCAGAGCACCAGATTCTTCTTGACACTTACCACCCCACCCTTCCAGCATGTCTTGAAAGCACCTCAAACTCGACATGCTAAACTGAGCAGCACCCCTTCATCTCGGGAGGTGCTGGCCTCCAAGTGCAGCTACTCCAGACCCTTCCACCTGTACCATTCAGCCTCCTGCAGACCTGTCCCCATCTCTCCATCCCTGCGTGCCCTTCCCCAGCCAGCTACTTCTACCATGGCCTTCTGGGCTGTAGCAGGGGCCTCCTAACGCACCTGCCCCCGTTCACTCTGCCCTGTCCCTTTCAACATCCACACAGCAGCCAGGCTGCTCTTTTAAAAGCTCTAAATACAGTCACCACATTCCCCTAATTATAGCTCTTCAGTAACTTCCTATTGTTCTCAGGCCAGAGACTAAATTTCTTAATGTGGTCCAGGAGGCCTGAAGAGCTTGGGCCCTTGCCCCGCCGACCCGCATCTCTGGCCTTAGGGCTCTCCCCCCCCCCACTTTCAGAGTCCAGCCACACAGACCCTGGAGCCAGATTGCTGGGTTCAAGTCCAGCTCTGCTAGTTCCTGGCTGTATGGTGTTGGGCAAGTTGCTTAACCTCTCTGTGCTTTGGCTTGTCCCTCTAAAAAAAAATGGGGAGGTGATAATAAAGAGTATCTCCCTCTTACTGGGTGCTGTTTTGAGAATTTAAAAAGGTAAAATGAGCACTTTGTGCAGTGCCTGGCCCTCCAGTGGTTGGTATGGCCGAGTCCTGGAAAGTGTCTTCCTGGCTTCCTGGTTTGGATCCCACCTCTGCCCCTCCTGGTTGCCCGTCATTGTGCAAGTCAGTTCGCTGCTCCCTGTCCGGGTTCCTCATTCATGGGTGGTTGCTGGGTGCACTAAATGCATTCATCAAGGCAGGAGCCTTGCCTGTTTCATAAGAAGCCCATGATGGTGTCAGGTGTCAGCCGTTTTCCCTGTACCCAGGCCCTCCCCTGGGTTAATGGCTGGTCACCCTCAGGACTCAGCCCTGCCAGTCACTTCCCTATGACAAACCAGCCTGGAGCACTTCACCCTTGCTTGACAACAGTGGCTGCTGCTTCTTGGTGTGTGTGGTTTGTAGACAGTGTGCCCCTGCCTGGAGAGTAAGGGCCATGGGTCAGCCCTGTCTATTCTCCCGCATGTTCTGGCACTTTGCATGGCTCTGCTCGACGTAGATGCTCAACTCCCATCTGCTGCAAGGAGGGAAGGAGGGAAGAGGCTCCTGGCTCCGAGACAACCTCAGGCCCCTTGAACCTGTGGTCCCAGCCCCCTGGCCACCTGGCTTTCACCCACAACCACACAGTTCCAGGGCCCTGTTTCTTGACTCCCTGAAACAGCAGCAGGGCCAGAGGTGAGCTGAAAGGAAGGACTTCCTCATGGGAAGGCTGGAAAGCTCCCACAGGGGCATTCACCTCCTTCCCCCGACCTTTCTGATCTGCAGTCTGGAGCAACACCACTCTGTGGGTCTGTTGAACCTGGGGGTGGTGGGGAGTAAAGCAGATGCAGCCTGTGGCCTCTGGCGGACCTCAGGGCCCCCATGTCATCATGGCTCTGGGAGTCTGTGATTGGATGCCAGGTCTGTGGCACAAAGAGAATTGTGGAGGGAGGAAGCAGACCGTTCCCCAGGCACATCCCATAGCACCCGCTCCTGGCACCCCAAGGCTGACCGGGCGAGTCCCGTTTGGGTGGATGTGGGTTGAGCATCTCAGTTTCCTCCGTTTTGATTTCCCTATGCTGATCTGCCCGTGCTCCAGGGCAGGCGGCCGCCCATGGGCCTGTCCCCTTAACAAAGCCCATCTGTGGGACCGTCCCTACGACTGGGCCCAGGGGCTGGCTCCGCACAGCTTCCGTCCTGCCTCGGAGCCTTTGCTCTGCACCGGAATGCCCTCCCTCTCCCATCTCCATGCATCCAAATGCTGCCCAGAAGTCCGTGTCGTTCTAGCACCCGGTGCTAGGGGACAGAACTCAAAGTGATTAATTCAGTGCAAATGTGGGTCAAAATGCCAGACCAGGCCCTGCCCTCAAAAAACCAGCTCAGTCTCCGCCAGGGTACCGGCCCCGCGGTATGGCACGGGGTAATGAAAAGGGCTCTAGCAGAGGCCATCTGGTACCACTCTGTGCCAGGCATTGGAATCAAATGCTGCTGCAAGGACGGGAGCTTTGCTCAGTGCACTCATTTCAATGGGCAGTTCCTTCTTTCAACCTCTAGTTATCAAGGTCCAAGGCAGGGCGTCAGGCAAGGAAGGACCTTTGTTCACCCTCCCTCTTCCGGGAAGAGGGGTTCGGAGTTTCCCAGGAACCGGGCCATGGCAGGAGATTAGACTACAGGTCCCCAGCAGCTCCTGGGGCCGGGCCAGCTTCACCATGGTAAATGGGAGGAGACAGGCCTGGGACCGGCTCGAGAGAGAAGGGGCCTTCCCCAGGCCACCAAGAAAAACAAGCAAGTGTAGCAGGTGGTCAACTTTTCCACATATGGATGCTGTTTTTATTTTTTGATCCTATCTTGTTTTTTCCACTCTGTCTGTCCTGTGTAGTCCAGTGGGTAGCTGAGATTAGCCCCATTTTATAGATGAGGAAATCGAAGTCTGGAGGAATCGTGTCTCTTTCTTAATATGCAGCGGGAGAGCCATGAGTGGACCCCAGGGTCCTCGGACCCCCGAGTGTAGTGCAGGCCCACATTCGCCCTGCCCAACCCTGTGTTCAGTGGACCCTTCAGCAGAGTCTGAGGCCATCTGTGCTCACCCAAAGTAGAGTCCCACTGCCACCTCCACGGGCAGGGGGATTCTGATAGGAGTCATACACTCATGATATCAAAAATGAACTATTAAATGGCATTTTCCACCAAAATACTTAGCACAGCACCTGAGCTATACTGCTCCATATGTGCAGCTATTAGTATTAATGGTAACTTATTTAACAATTCCTCCTGGTAAGTGCTGTATGGTTTCCAAGGCACTTTCCACAACAACACTGAGGAGGCTGGCTGGGGAGCAAAAGCCCATTTTACAGATGTCTCCAAAGGAGAGATACCAAGGTCAAGGTCCCAGCTGGATCTGGGCTCCATTCCTCCACACTGTGACTTGGACCCACACCTATTACAGAGGCCCAGGTAGAGCCTGGGCCCTTTAAGAGCTCTGGGACCAAGTGCGGGGAAAGAGTGGCCCCAAAACCCAAGGCCAGGCCTCTCAGCATTCTCTGGGGGGAGTGAGTAGCCGCCTGGCATTTTCCCTTTGATACTGATACAGGAATTTTAATAGCTGCAGAGATCAGGCGGGTGCTGTTTCGGCTCTGGTCGTGCAGGGCATTCCAGGAGGCCGTCAGCAAGGGAGTAGTGGGAAGGCTGTTCTGTCCAGGGAGACTGGGGCCTTAGAAGGTTTTCCACTGACCCCTGAGCCTCAGCCTGGGCATGTCCCACCAGAAGTCTCAAACTCAGATGCCTAAGGGGGTCAGGAAGGTGGGCCAAAGCAGGCAAAGCTGGCCAGGGGAGGGTACTGTGGTGACCTGGGCAGCACATGGCCACCCAGCAGGGGCAGCCATCACTCAGCACCAGTCATCAGCATGGCCCAGTATCCACCAGATCCTTCTGTTGTTCAAGAGAGACTGGAAATCCAAATCTTTTTGTGAAATCTCCTGGTTTGTAAGCAACTGCTCTTTACTGAGCACCTAGCATATGACAGACCTTGTTCCAGGCACTGGGGATATGGCAATGAATAAAACAGATCAAAATACCCATATCCTTGTCGAGCTTACCTTCTCATGATCGAGGTAGACCATAAAAGAGATAAAGGAACCAACAATACAACAAAATCCAGAGGAAAAGATAAAACAGGGAAGAAGTAATGTAAGTATATTGCAGGGTGCGGGGGGCAGAGGAGGTCTCACTGAGAGCGAGAGGGTGGTTAGCCAGGAAATGAATATCCCAGGCAGACAGGCCCACAAGTTCAAAGGCCCTGAGGTAGGAGAAAGCCTGGCATGTGCAGGAGCATCTAGGAGGCCTGTGTGGCCCCCTTGCGGCCGTGTTGAGAATGCTCTATGGGGCAATAGCAGGGGGACCCATCAAGTTATCACCAGGACTGGGCCAGAGAGGACCAGGCTTGAGCTAGATGTAATGAAGAGGAGGTAGCAAAGCATCAGATCCTGGATTTGTCTAGAAAGCAGAGAGCAGGGGTTGTTGACCAAATGGACGTGGGGTGAGAGAGAAGAGGGCATCACTGATGATCTCAAGGGTCTGGCAAGATGGAGTTGCCATTCCCTGGGACGAGGAAGACAACAGAGGGGCAGGTCTGGGGAAGCGGGGACAGACTGTGAGGAGCCCGGTTTTGCCGAGCTGATTTTGAGATCCTATCAATGGAGATGTCAAGGAAGCTGCTGGATATATGCATATGGTTCTGGAGGAAGATCCGTGTTAGGGGTGCAGGGAGGGGGGCATTCTCCTGTACAGATGGCGTTGAAGACATGAGGTGGGGTGAGGGCCCCCAGGAGCCAGAACAGAGAGAAGGCAGTGAGGCTGGGCCCTGTGGCCTCCACGTAGATGAGAAGCAACCAGCAGAGGAGACAGAAGGAGCACAGAGTGGCAGGAGGGACACTGGGAGAGGGGCATCCTGGCAGCCCAGTGAAGAGAGTGTGTCAGGGAGAAGGCTGGGCCAGCAAACCCTGTGACAGGCTGGGATGAGAAGGACAGTCCCTTGGGCTTAGCAGGACCAAAGTCACTGGTGACCTGAGGAAAAGCCGTGGGCAGAGGGCAGGTAGAAGCCTGGTGGGAGTGCTCCAAGAGAGAGAGGAGAGGAGTTTGCCTAGGAGAGAGTTTGGTCAGAGAGGAGTTTTCTTTTCCTTTCTTATTGGCCCAGCGATGATGTTAACAGTGGGTCGGTGACTGCCACATCCCACCCGAAGCCTGTTTGTGTAAATATGTCTCTATGGGAACACAGCTGTGCTTCTTGGGTTTTCATGTTTTCTGTGGCTGCCTCTCACCTCCGACGGTAGAGCTGAGGGGTTGTGTCACCGTGTGGCTCCCGCAACACAAAATATTCACTCTCTGGCTCTTTCCAGTGAAGACAGAGCTTGATGAGAGCCAGGGATGGGGTCTAGAGGAGGCCGCTGCTGATGCAGGTGGGCGGGGAAGGCCCTGTGTGCAGCTGGACGGTTGGCCTCTCGGGGGAGGAGCAGAGAGAAAGGGCAGGTGCGGTCACAGGCACAGGTAGCTGGGCTGCCCGGTGGCGGGAGCCTCTGTAGGCCTCTTCTGCTTGCTTTTATCTCAGGACCCTTGACAGGGGCGTGGTGGGAGGAGTGCTGGTTTGGGAGGGTGGAAGGCACGAGAAGCAGGGGGCAATGAGCTGCGCTGATGGGGTCAGGGAGACAAGGTATGGCTGCAGGGCTCTCATCAGGATCGTAGTGGGGAACGAAATAGAGGCCAGTCGGCGAGGCCTGGATGGTACACCACACCAACTCACTAGCACCAAGTCTCCTGGCTGTCACGGAGCCGTGGAAGGGTCAGGAGTCTGTGTCACTAGATATTCAGACTCTGCCACGAGGAGGCCAGTGATGGAGAAGTTTAAGGCGGGGTGGCCAGCTGGTAACCACTTCATATGGCAGGGACTTCAGGATTCTGGTCATTGTCAATAACTGTGAGCCACGGGACAGGCCCCCCGTGGCCGGGTGTTCATGTGAAATCAGTCACTTCAGACTGCTAGAAACAGATCCAATGGAGGGGGGAGCGGATTACTGTAGGAACCAAATAAAACCAGTTACTAGGCTGTCACTGCTACACTAACATCAGAGAGCAAGGTGCCGTTGTCCACCTTTGACCTTGGCCATGTTAGTCTCCCCACCTCACCCCTCCCCACCTTCCATCTCGGGGCCCTTACCTGTAACACAGAGTATCACGAGAGCGAGCATATACTGTGTGCCTCCCAGGTGTCAGTCCCCTTCCCTTCTAAGCCCTGACCACTCCAGTCCTCCCATGAACCCGGTGCAGCAGGGACTCGAATCCACCCATGAGAACCGTGCACGAACCTCAGCAGCCTCTCCCCGACATGTCCCTTGCAGCCCTGTGCGAGTGAGGCCCACCCTGTGTGGGTCAGTGCCCCGCGCTTTGAAAATCAGTCAGTCTGGGCACTGGGGCTCCTGGCCATGTGTCCGTTTATCACCGTGGGGAGTGAAAGTTGTCCCAGTCTCCTCGTTGCCACTCCCTTGGAGCCTTCCTGATTGGCTCCATGATTTGCAAAGAAGAGGTTCGGTAGAGGGGCACGTGGCCTGCTCAGCTCTCTGTCCCCTATCCCTGCCCAGCTTGCCTGGGACTGGCTGTGAGGGACCCCAGAAGAATAGTCACTGTCCGACGCTGGGATCAATCAGGAGCCCAGACCTAGACAGGAAACAATTAGCAGAGAGCCGAGAAAAGCGAGTCATTGTGCCCATGATGGTGGGGTGCAGGAAGGCCACAACTGGTTTACAGGGCCTTGGGGTTGGCGCTAATTTCTTTAAGAGCACTCCGAAGACATCAGACACTGAGATTCCCTAGATGGGACCTTATCCATCTGCTTCTTATTACGCAGACGCCCGTGGCCAGTCTTTGATCCTGGAATAGTCCTCCTGCGGCCCCCAGGCGGCCTTTTCTCCCCCTCCGTCCCCACCAGCCGCAGACCCTTCCCGGGGCTTGGCCTTCCGCTTTCATGACTCCTCTCCTCTGTCTCCTTTTGCAGAAATGGAAGCTCCACTCTCGGAGGCGCCGGGAGGCCCTCCCGAAGACGTCTCCAGGGTGCCACTGCCCACCAGGTAAGGAGCTCTGCGAATAGCGGACAAGGATGGGGACAGGCGCCAGGGCCATTTTCACGGGTGTGCTGTAGCTGCAGCAGTTAGAGCGTCGCTTTTCACTTGAAAGATGGGGATGGCCAAATCTGGGATGTTCACCTTCCCTCTGCGGGTTTCAGTTATTCAAGCATTCATTCGTCTGCTCCTCTGTGGGGTTGCGCGTGGGGTCGTGAAATCCCATACGATGATGCACGTGGCCACGTTCGAGTTACCATGGGGGCGGGGGCGGGGACCTGGCTCATCAAGTTCACGGTCGTGCCCCCGACTCCTGACACACAGTAGGTGTCAAACGTGTTACACGGATGAGTGGATTAGCCCAACCTTGTAAAACTTGCCTGCCTTGGCTGGACGGCTCAGGGTGCCATATGTTCGCTGCAGTGTGATGTGGGGCTTCATCTGGACTCAGACCTTGCTTTTGCCATTGACCTGCCCTCTCCGCTCTGGTCACTGGGGAGGATGCCTGTTCAAGTACTCTTCCTCTGCGTCTCACCCAGAGCACCCTGCTGGGCATTGGGTTTGATGGCACCGTCCACCATTAATAACGTTGACAATTTATAGCTCATGAGGACTTTTCTACATTGCTGGCCACTATGATGAAGCTATGAGAGTGACAGATGGGCAAGCCTCACCGTTCCCATGAGTAACTGGAATGAACTGTCCTTCTTTGGAGGTGAGGAAGGAAGCTGCCAAAAAGGATTTAGATGGGGGGACACTTTGGAGTAATCACAGAGGTCCTCTGCCAGCTCCAGGCAGGCCCCCTGCCACCCTCTGTGGGCATGTGATGCAGGCAGGACCGCCACAGGACACAGGCTACCAGGGGCCCCCAGGCCAGGGAATGGAGGCCAACAGGTGGTGAGCATATGGGAAACAGAAGGCCCACATCCCAGAAGAGTGAGGGAGCTGGAGTGGGAGTCACAGTTCAGGGCACTGCCCCGGGAAACAGTGGGGCCATGACAGGATTCAGCTGGCCCGTCGGGAGAGGGTCGCCCAGGTTAATTAAAAGGGTGTCTGAGTCCTGGGAAGTTCCCTCCCTCCCTCAGGGCCCAGGACATTGAATCCTGGCATCTGGGAAAGCTTCTGGGAGAAGAATGCCAAGATTAATGAGATGGGATGAAGGAGAGGGAAGGGTAGCCAGGCATGGGCAGAGCACCCGTAGCATCGGGCTTTCTAAGGCAGCACGTGCCTCAGATAAACCTGTCCATTCAAATAGTACTTAGTGCCAATCCTGACTGCTAGGAAGCACTATTTCCGTTATTTCCTCAATTCCTCTCAGACTCAAAAGATGTACAGAAATCCTATCAAACTGTGCCCTGGTATGGGGGGTGGGGGCATGGGCTGCATTTTTATAATAAGGCAGAGCCTGGACTTTCTCCCTCTCCATCCTGCTTGGGCTTCGCGTGTCCTGCCCACCTGCCAAGTGGGTGTCTAACCAATAGGCATCAATTTTGTGCTTGTAAGAGTCTGGCTCAGGAGGTCCTGGGAGGCTGGGAGGCGGGGAGGTTAAGGAGGATTGTGGCGGGAAGGAGGAAAATTCCAAAACTGCTTCATCTCACTTCTGGGAGTCTGTAGGCGCCCTGGGGTCTTGGGCAGGGAAAGGGAGGGACGCAGTGGAGAGCAGAAAAGCCTTGACGCCGGTCCTCTGTGGAGAGTAGCCACCAGCAGGCACCCAGTTGTCAGGAGATGGGAGGAGAGCAACAGGGCTCCTGGGAGGGGTGTCCCGAGTGCTTGAGAATCACCCAAAGGGTCCAAATTAGAGGTCAGAGCCAGGTGGGTAGCACCAGGAGAATTTAATCAGAGGACCTAAAATTGAGACATGATTGGAAGAAGACTAAGATGTTCTCCCAGGTTCTTGGAGAGGCAGCAGGAAGGGACTGGAAGGGCTGCACAGAGAGGCATCTCAGACCATGGAAACATGGAGTCAAGTGCATCTGCTGGGATGGGCTAGGTCCCATTGGGTGGATCCCTGCACCTGCCCCTTCTGCCTAAGCTGAGGGTTCTCACCACACCGTGTACTTACCTCCTTCACACGGAAGGCTGCCCACCACGGGGCTGCCAAATAATCGTGCTCACCACCATAGCCCCTAACCCAGCTCCTGCTGCATGCCAGAAACAGTACCGCGTACTTCTCGATGGATGACCTTCTAGAACACTCCAAACGGGCAGAGTGGGTTTTTGACGTTCTAAAATAGTAGCAAATCTCCAAACCCAGGAGTGGAATGCCTTTCTCCCTCTTGGGTCTAAATGATGCCTCTCAGATTATTTCCTTAAGGTCAGAGTTTATAAACCACTTTAGGAACCACTTGGAGGTTCCCGATATTTGCAGAAGAACTTACACAACTGGAAAGTGCTACCCACAAAGTCAAAGCACTATCATTTTTTTCTTGCCAGCATCTGATTAGACACCTGTACATAGTAGATGCTCAATGCATCTCGGGTAAAGGATTATCAGTTATCCTTCCTGAGTGATTATATTCTTTCCTGTGTTCCCCCTTTGCCCTCTGGCTGGTTTCTGATACCCTGCCTTCCCATACCACACATCCCACCCCACCCTACCTCAAGCCTGCCCTGCATCTTGCCTGATGTAGATCTTTCACAGCTGCTGGGACACAACACATAAACACGCAATTTTTTTCTGCCTTCTGTGGCCACTGGGATCCGAGCCTAGGATCTTGAGCCCATGCCTGCCCCAGTCCACCGCTGCGGCTGGCTGGGCTAAGGTGGGGTCGTGGGTGTGTTCTTCCTAGTGGCAGCCTTGGGCCCCTGGATAGCCTCCAGAGGGTTCAGGACACATAATCATGGGCAGAAAACCCACCTCCTTCCCTTCCAACTCTGACCTCGCCAGCATCCTCCCAGGATCCTCCCTGTCCCAAAATAGCCATGCCCTCGCTGAGGTCTGGCTGCTCCTGGGACACATGCCCTGAGTTCCACGGTTGTGCTGGGCCTGCAGGGTGCTGAGGGGTGGGGCTCGGCACGACAGTCACAGCCTCCAACAGTCACAGCCTCCAGAAGTTCAGAGGAGTAAGCGCTGGCCATTGCTAAAGCATACAAACTGGTGGGACGGGAGAAGGGCCTTGGGAACCAATAGAGGCACCGTGAGACTTCCCAGGCCACTTGAGAAGAAGAATACAAAGATTAGGGAAACTCCCGTTTCAGTCCCCGTTCTTGGTAACAAATGAGGAGCAGGACAATAGAGCCTCCAGCCAGCAAGGAAGCAGCTCCTTCAGGCCCGCCACTCTGGGGCTGGCAGTGTGAGGGGTTTCACAGGGAAGGAGTCACAGGAGTAGGTGGCTCCGGGGAGTGTCCTCATTTCTGAGGGGAGAGAGGAGCCCGGAGTCCCAGAGGTTCGGACTACAACAGGGGGGGCAAGGGCGTGGCCTGCTGGGGTCTGTGCATTAGCACCTTAGCCGGCTGCGGTGCGGAGGATGGATGAGCAGGAGAGAAGTTGCCCTAGCCTGGCTTGGGGAGAGACCATGGCCATCCCCTGGTTCATGTGTGCGAATGAGAGGTGTGCGGAGTGACAGGGATCCCAGGGGAGCCTGGGACTCGGGGAGAACTTCACTGAGGAGGTGGCCCTGGGGGCTGGCGGAAGGGCGTCCGCTCAGGGTACAGACTCAGCTACCACCGCAACAACAGAGCTCGGACTACAAGGGACTCCAACGAGGCGGAGGGGACGTCTCTTCCTTAGCGGGTCAGAGGACAGTGGTGTTGCGCTGGGAAGGTGGCCTTGCTATCTCCTTCATGTGGCACGACGGTGGCATTGCACTGTTCTCGCCATCCCCGGCTAGTGTGGAAGAGGAAGGAGATTAGGGGAATATACGGCCCAAATCCTTAAGAGCCTGGGGGTGGGGGGGGGCGGATCCCGACATGCATCACTTCTGCTTGTATCCCATTGGCCAGCACTTAGTCACGTGGTTACCAGCTCCTGGGGGTGGGGGCGGGTAGCCGTATGCCCAGACACAGGTCTGTGTCTGTTGGAAGCTGAAGAACAGATAACGGAAAAGCAGCTAATAGTCTGCATAGACGTCATGCCTGACTGAGGCACTTGCGTGGACAGAGGCTCTGAGAAGAAGAAAAAGGCAGCGTATTTAGAAATGACCAGCAGTTGGAGGAAGCTGGAGCATAGAAGTAGTGATCTGAAATGAGGGTGGGAAAAGATTGCAAGAGGTCAGGCCGAGGAGTTCCAGCTCTCCCCCTTCTAAGACAGGGAAACGGTTTCTATCCTGAGGGTGACTGATTAGTAATGGCTGCCCAGGGTGTGCAGAGTCTGATTCAGAGGCTACATCCAGGCTCAGTGGAAGACGTGGTAATCGTTTGATGATGTCTGTTGTGGGTGCAGGTCCAGGAGCTGTTATACTGGTGTCCTCCGGAGGTGATGTGGCATCAGAGAAGGGTTGGGGAGCAGGGATCTGACCTCATCCAGTTCGTATTCTAGAGCAATAACTAACAATGACGTGGAGGTTGGCTTGAGGGCAGAGAAGCCCCTTCCAGCAGCGAAAGTTGGCGATTGGTTTTCAAGTTGGAACTGCCTCTCTGGGCTTGGTTATTTTCATAGGTGGTAATAGCCGGTGTCCACCTGTCCTGAAGCCCTTTCTTTGTCTAGCCTTGCCTTGTTTGCCCCGGTGGGAGATTCCCCCCTCCCCAACAGCCTCGGGGCATTTTCACAGGCAGGGACTATGGCCAGAGTTTCCATCCTAGACTGGGCCGCCCCACCTCTGTTGGACTGCAGCAGAACAGACCCACAGCTGTCCTCCCCTGTGGTTCTCCTCATTTTAGACTCAGCTAACCCAGAAAAGGGAGAATTTAGACCAAAGTGTCCCTGGGTGCCATTAATAAAGCAAAAAACTGCTGAGCTGATGGTCATTAAACAGAACATTTACACTAAAGAAATACCATTTTCAGGTAAACTCTGCTTTATAGGCAAATAATTGATGGGTTAATTCTGAGTCATTCCTAGCTAATCCTTAAAGCACATCCCTGAGGGCCAGCCTGATGAGCCCCTCCTATTGGATTCCAACTCACTCTCTTTTCTGCCTTGGCCAGGCTCCTGTGCTGTCAGCTCCCTCCCCCTCTGTCACCCCACCTCCTCCTCTGCCTTTGCAGTCCCATCTCATGTCCCATGTGACTTCCCAGACTCCCAGGCTCCAACCCAGTGGCAGCATCAATGCCTCCTTCTTCACCCACATACTCCGTCATCGCTGGGTCCTATCAATTCCACTCGACTGCTCAGAAACCATCCATGGCTCCCTAGTGCCCATACACCCCTCTCCCCTCCCCCCTCAAGTAATAAGGTCATTTGTTTCTCAAGCCTGGGCTCTGACCAGTCTCTTAATATGCGGTACTCCTTGTCTTTCAGTAAAATCAACCTGCTCGTCTGCCTGTCCCGTTCACATCTGCTCATGCTATTCTGACGGCTTTGTTCGGTTTCTACCTGACGGACTCTTAACCCCTCCAGGCCTGCTACCGCATCCCCGCAGCTCCTTCCATCCTTCTTTCCTGCCAGAGCCTTGTTCCTTCTCTCTGCTGTTTGATTACCATGCTAACAGAATGCCTAATGTGTGCTCAGTGTATAATCCGGGCACAACCACCTACTGGGACAAGTAATGTGTCTTCAGATGGGCAGTGAAAACAGACCAGGAGGTATACACCTGTGAAGGTTTCTCTTGGGCTGTGATCACTGACTATTTGATTTAGATTCTCTAGGAATTTGACAGCAAAACTCAGCATGAGCCTCTTATACATGGAGAGGAGGCTCTGTGGGTTTTCAGGCAGGAAGAACCTTTAAACTCACGTACACACCACACCAGGCAGCCTCCGTAACATCTGCCCCAGGACGTGGCACAGGTCGCCCATCCTCAAAGCGCACACCACTGAAGCCAAAATCTTTCTCCCAAACCTGGCCCATAGCCAACATCCCCAGTCCCATCCCCAGTCCCAGGGAATGGGGCCGCCGCCTCCACACAGGCTTGCACTTGGGCTGGAACCCAGGCTTTTCCTTCTACATCCCATCCACCACCAAGTCCCACTGATCCCACCCCACCCATTGCCTTCAACCCTTCCAGCAGCCCACCTGTTCCAGCTGCCAAGACCTCTCACCTCGCTCCCTGCAGGAGCCCCTCAGAGCTCCCTGAATGGTCTTTGATAAACGAAATGCACAACTCTACTTAAAGCCTGTCCTTTCATTCACCCTTAGGTTAAAGTTCCCAATTCCTAATGTGGCCCCCTCAGGCAGGCCTCCCTGCCTGCCAGTGTCCCTGCAGCGGGCTCCCTGATAACACCCAGGTGCCAAAGCAGAGGCTGGAGGGAAAGGGAGCCAGGACCGAACCAGAGCCATGATGTTGTGCCTTAGAAATCAGACAGCCAGTCAATAAAGCTGAGACCCTGGACTCCAGACATAGGCACTTCCTGTGGCCTTTTGGCTCTGTTTCAGGCAAGCAGCTTGCCCAGTGGGAGGCCGGCTGTTACCTCCGGGAGGTAAGGAAGTCCCCAGCCAGGGAAACCAGCGTGGGAAGGGCCCCTCCTCCCAAGGCTGCCCTCTCAGCACTTGGGAGCCTCCTGGGGCATTCTCCAAAGTTCATTTCTTCCCAGTTTCCTCCTGAAAGCACTGCCAGATCCCCAGCCCTCCTGGACAGCACTGATAATGTGTTTCTCCTAGATCAGCTCTGATAAGGCCCGCTGGGTGGTCGCTAGGATTTGCAGCAAAATAAAAATCAGGAAATGGAGGGTTCTGGAAAGGCAGTGTGCTGTGGCTCGAAGAGCCCTGTACTGGGCATCGGTCCCAGACCCTGAGGGACTCTGAGCAGGTCACATCCTCTCTCTGGTCCTCAGTTTCCTCACGCGTAGGGAGAGGCAAATAATGGGACAGTATCTGATGAACTGTGGGTTGGACCCTACAGAGCTGCCCCTCCTGAGAAACCCTTACTCCCGCATAAGGGAGGAAAGGGCGTTCCCTGCAGCCCTGTGTGCACTGCAGGGAAAAGGGAAAAGAAAGCCTAAATATTTTCAGAAGCAGAGTGGAGACACACATTGTGGGATGTGGGACTGTGGTACTTTCACCAACGAAATATCATATACAGGGAGCGTGGATGAACTTGACCTCCAAGCCAAGCAATGCGGAGGATGAACCTCATCCTATGGAGGGGAAAAAAGCAAATTACAAGACAATAGGTACAATGCAACTCATTTATATAAAGTTGAAAAACATATAAAACAACAGGACACATCGTTCAGGGAATATATGCCTACGTCCTAAGGGTATAGGGAAATGCACCCGAATGACAGCATCACATTCTGGGGGGAGGAGGGATAGTGGGGGCTGCGGTCCCGCAGGGTTTGGCTATATTGGTAACTCTTTTTTATTTCTTTTTAAATATTTTATTTATTTATTTAGAGAGCATAAATGGGGGAAGGGCAAAGGGAGAGGGAGAGAGAGTCTCAAGCAGACTCCACACTGATCACAGAGCCCAACGTGGGCCTCCATCTCACGATCCTGAGACCACCACACAAGCTAAAATCGAGTGGGACACTTAACCCACGGAGCCACCCAGGACCCTCAATGTTAGGAACATTTAAGCCGGATGGAGGACATGCCAGGCTCATGTTACCGCTTGGTAACACCTTCATTGAGATACAATTTTTCTATAAAATTTATCCATTTGAAGTGTGTAATTCGGTGGTTTCCAGTCTGTTCACAGAGCTGTGCGACCCTCACCACAATCATGTTTAGAACATTTCCTGACCCCAGAAGAAACCCTGGACCTTTTGTCTGTCACCCTCACATCCCCACTCACCTGCTTCCTAGTTCTATGGATTTAGTGTAATGTTTGCAAGGTTCATCCATGTCGTGACATGTAACACTCCTTCATTCCCTTTTATTGCCCAGTATTAGATTATGTTATGTTTATAGTTCTTTGTCTGAAATATTTCAAGATAAAACATTATTTAATCATAAGGCTGAATAGAGGCTGTGGATAGAGGAAGTGGGGGGAGCCCTTCGGGCTTGACTCTAACTAATTGGCGTTCTCCGCTAATAAGGATGCGATGCTGCTTGGGGCTTAGATCCCGTGTGTCGCCAACCCTACCAGGACCCACGTCCACGGGGCCAAACCCGGCTCAGCTGGACTCTAACACCCAACACCCTCCCCTCCCTGATGCTGTGCTGCCCCCTTTCCCCTCCTCTGCCCCGCTCTCTGTCCCCACCTCTGTGACGTCTCCAGTGACTCTCCCAGGCACAGCTGGTGGCCTTTCCTTTTGAGCATCCCCCAGAGTTGTGCTCCCACAGCAATTTGGCCCCAATGCAAAGGGACAGCCGCCAGTCCTGCAGGGTCCTCAGCTTTTCTGGGCATCTGCTTCTGCCATCGTAGCCTGAAGGTGCCCGTGCCTGGCTGCTGGGCTGGAGATGAAAGTTCCCTGAAATAAATCACGTGTCCGTTATGCCTCGTCCTGTCTAGTTCAGGACAGGCTTTCCCCACTCTGACTCCCGCATCACGGGGACTGGTCCTGGCATCGCTGTGCCATCTGTCAGGAGGAGCGCTCACCGGGTTCAGTGGCCGTGGTACCCCTGGGGAGCCGCCTGAGGAGAGGCGGGCTAACCCAGCAGCTACGAGTGTGGGCTCTGACTTCTGGGCAACCTGGGTTCAAATCCCAGTCATCCTCTTCTATTCCTTATGAGTCACGGGGAACATGGATGAGTTAGCCCTTCACATCACGTAAAGTGGGGGTGAGGCTAGCACCCACCTCGCCAGGATGCACACAGGGCCTGTCGCATACATGGCTCGAAATGATTGTTAGTTGCCGTGGGTATGGGGATGGTTGTGTTGAGTGGGAAAGGGTTCTGGTGAAATGAGGTCACGAGGAGAAGTTACAGCCTCCACACAGCTACACCCAGCCACGTGAGGTCCTGGAGGAGAGTGCCACGTCATGCCACTGAATGTGGCAGGGAAACGTGGCTCAGGTTGCCAAAGGCGTCAGCTTGCTCCTACTTACCTCTCTGCCCTGCTGGAAACAAAGTCATTCCAACACGGTGGAAAATTCTGGATGTTTCTATCCACAGGACAGCATGCAGTGCTCTGCAGGCGTTGCAAAATGGGTGAGACGCAGGCCTGCCCTCAGAGAGGGCGATGGCAGCCTTTTCCGTGGGGCAGGAGACCCCCGTGTGAACCCCAGCTCTCTGTGCCTCGCTCTTCAGCATTAGACAAGCCACTAACGCTTCTGAGTTTCCATTAGCTCATCTCTTACATATAAATAATGATCTCACAGGGTTACTCCAAGAATGCTCGGTCAACTCTGGAGTCCTACACCATGGAAGATACTGGAGGAAAGCAGCAAAGCTTGCCCACAATGTAGTTACTGAGTTACTGAGTGGGATGTAGGCTGTGTGAGGGCTGGGGGACACAGAGAGCCATGGACTGTGGCAGAGGGAGGGGTAGTCGCAAGTCGGGTGACGGTTGGATCCTCGGACAGTGTGTTTGAGATCACTGCCACTACCATGGGTCAGAGGACCTTGCAAATGGAGTTTATGATGAGACTCACGCTCCCAGCACGTCACTGTGTCCAGCCACAGCCTGGAGTGGGAAACAGTGGACAGTGGGACTTTTCTGAAAGGTCATGTTCCTGCTCCTTACCCATACAGAGGCAGGCTAACAGCTTCGCTCTGTGTCCTGAGAGGGAAATGAGCCACATTTGCAGCAGCTGTTGCTTGGGGGTGTGGGTGAATCTGGAATTTTGCAGAAACTCCAAAGAATCGGGGATAGCTGTCTGGCAGGGGAGGGGCGAACTCAGAGGTGAGCAGCAGTATCTAGTGTGTGTCCATTTCTCCCTGTCTGTCTACCTCCCTGTGTCCGAGAGGCTAGCAGAGGAGAGCAGAAGAAAGAAGAAACTATACTTCCCAGGGCCTCAGAGAGCCATCCATGCCTATGATGATTCCACATGTTTGCAGCAGACACTCAGCTATCAATCTTTCCCTTAGGACCTGCCCTTTGAGAGCAGACATCATGGCCAGAGGTATTAAGTGAACCCCCACCTTCCATCTCCTAACCCCAGCCCAGCAGAGGCAGGCCACACCCCAGCGGCCAGACTTCTGGGCTGACTATATACCCATGACTGATCTGGGCTGCCTGTGGGCTACATCAGCAAGTGACCTTGACCCACAGAGGGCTATCAGCTGCTCAGTGCCCTGGGGACACCCAGTGAATCACAGTCCCTCATGTCCAGGGTTGGGTAAATGCTAAACAGGGCTGGAGAGTGCAAGAGAAGGAGTGATCACTTTTAAAGGGAGGAATCAAGAAAGGCTTCGCAGAAGCAGCGGCGTTTGAAGCAAGCCCTGAAAGATAAGTAAATCGTCAGTAAATAAAAATGCATATAAAGACATTGTGAGCTGAAGGAACAGTGTAGTACAAGTGCAGGGACCTAAGGAAGAGGACTTTCTGCTCCCTGCCCACTCTGGGAAGGGAGGAATGATCCAGAATGACAGTAGCAAGCTTCCACGGAGGGATAGAGTAAGAGATAAGGCTGGAAAGAAAAGTTGGGGCGGGGGAGGTAGCCCCAGAGGGGGTTGAACATCACCCTGGAAAGGCCGTGAGGGTCTCCAGGAAAGGAAGTCATGATCCACCTGTGCAAAGCTGTAGCTGAGAATGAGCTAGAATCAAGGAAGGAGCCAGGAACAGGCCGCATGGCCCTACTAAGAGAAGACATGGAGTAGCATGCAGAAGGGGCCAGGGGGTGGGGGTGGGGGGTAAAATCGCAGAAGGAAGATGGGCACGTGTTGACTATTTGGTCTACTTGGGCAAGGGACAGCATAAGGCAGGGGTGGGCCTGTGAGCCCAGGTAACTGTGAATGACCCCGCAGGTATTTACATTAGGAGAAAGCGTCATACAACAGAGAGCAGAGAACGTCTGCAACACAGTACAGCTTGCAAGCGGTCTGGGGGGTGGCGCCGCGGTTCTCCCTGGTTCCAAGCTGAGACCACTGAGCCTCCGATGTCTAGGGATCACACAGGGGCGATGGCTGGGAGACGGAGCCAGGACTCAAGCCCAAGGCTTCCTGGGCTAGTGCCCTTACCCACAGGGAGAGAGCCGAGGGCCTGCAGGGGGAGAGGAAGGATGCAGAGCTCTATTCTGGAGCATCTGGGGGAGGGGCGGTGGGGGAAGCAGGACATCCCTTGTGGAAGTGCTGAGGGCGCTGGGAGGGCTCATCCCAGGAACAGTGGGGTAGGAAAGCTCTGATCCTTTGGCCTCGAAGAAACGCCGTCTGATTGGCTGCTGAGGTCACTGCTCAGGACACAGAGGGGGCAGGGTCATGTTTTGCTGGAGAGTCACTCCTCCCATGCCAGCTCTGGCCCCATGTGTTCCAAGCCAGGGTCTTGTGCCAGGCTGCTGAGGGCAGAGGGGCTCCCAGCCTCAGACTCCGTGGAGGGTCCCCAAGTCTAGCCTCTGCCCATTCTGCCCTGCAGGGTCCCAAGGGACAGCTCTTCCCTAGTGTCACCAGAAGAATATCAGGGCCACTTTACAGAAAAGGGGCAGTCAACAGGAAAAGCCTATGGCCCCTAGAAGTCCAAAAGGGACTAGAAGGTGGGATATGCTGGGCACATGGCTGCAGCCCCCAATTCCTCGTCCCGATGCTCTCCGGTGCCCACACCGTCCCAGGCTGCCCCCATGCCTGGACACAGCCCAGCCAGCCTCCCACCTCGGAGACTACCTGGCGGGTTCCTGCTCCCCCACTGGGGCGGCCTGGGTGGTCTCTGATCCAGCCAGTGTGATGGCCCGCATAGTGCCTTGTACACCACACGTCCTCCTCCCCACGCCTCTCTGAGGTGCAGGCTCCCGTGGCCATGATTTCCAGAGGAGGGCCCTGAAGAGGGCAGAGTGTTCCCATCAAGGATCCAGGGTCAGGCAGCCGCAGGTCTGGGACTGAAAACCAAGTCCCAAGTATCCAAAGACGCGTGCTTCTGACGCATGTCCTCCAGGGTCTGTTCCGCCACCGGCAGAGCACTGCCCTGGGCCGCGGCAAGCAGACGAGGACTTGGCAATGGCCGGCATGCTCGTCCAGGGAGGCGGTGCCTGATGAGGCTGGAGGACATTCGTTAATAGAGGCGACGATGCGCGTCTGTGCCTGGCGCCGTTCTAAGTACCGTATCCCATTATCTCGTGGAAGTCTCTTGCACGTACGCTACACGGCGGATACAATGGCTATCTTCATTTTACATGGAAGAAGGACCAAGGCCCAGGGAGGTGTGTCAGGCGGCCAAGGCGCCAGAGCTGGTATGTGCTGGAGCCACGGCGATTCTGCGCAGAGAGAACCAGAGGACAGAGGCAGGCTTCCTTTCCCTGCCTCTCTGTCTCCGTGTCTCTCCATCACTCTCTTGACAAACAGCTCTTGAGCACAAGCTCTGTGCCCTGCCCCGTCCTCTCCCAGTCCGGCTAGAGAGGTGCACAGGTTGAGCGGCGGCTGCAGAGACCTAGGGCACAGATGGGGCAGGTCCGCTGGTGGGGGCAGGTGCGTGCCTGGTAAGCCGCCCAGCTGCCGTCCTGGCCCCAGCCCTGGGATCCCAGCCCCTGGGAGGTGGGCCACGGGCCGGGCAGACACCCACATGGCTGATGGTGGCCTGCACAGCTGGCCTTTCTACTTAAGGCCCCAGGGCCCTGGGCACTCAGCCCCCAGATGAAAAACATGGGAGGCCCCCAGCACAGAGGGGAGTTGGCTGGGCATGCAGGGGTGTGGCAGAGGTTGTGGGGTCGGGTGGGGTACAGGGCAGACAAGAAAGGAGGCGAGGATTACAAAAGGCTCAGACCCTCCAGAAGCTGAGTGGCAGCAGGGCTGGCTGTGGGCCTGCCTGTCATTCTTTCCAGCTCACTTCACAAACTTGTTTTCGGACTTACTGCCATACCCTCCAGCCTCTGCCATCTGTCTATGTAGGACAGGTAGGACAGGGCTGGGGACTGTGGGTGTGTCTCGGGGTGGGGGACAGGGACGCAGCTGAAAGAGCCACAGGTGGCTTAGCTGGGGACCCCTCCACCCAGCGGAGGCCCTGGGGAGGCTCCGGGAGGCGGGGGTGGGGGTCGAGCCAGCCCACCACCTCAACCGCTCAAGTGGGGAGGAAACGTGATGAGCCCAGCCTGGCGGGGAGCCCTAGGAAATCGCCCAGCAAGAGACGGGTGTATAAGTGGCTGCTGTCTGTCCGCATAGTTATGCGAGCCGTCACGGCTGTGTGGTGTGGCCGGCTCCCCACGACAAGCCAGGAGGGAGGGCAGGGCAGGCCCCAGATGTCCTAGGAGCAGCGTGGCCATGTGCCTGTGCGTGGGCACGGCGGGCTGAGCTGTCTCCGTCCCCAAGGCTCCGGGCTGCCCGAGGTTTGAGGGCTTTGGCAGCCCAAACTGCCCCCCTTGTTGCTCTTTAGGCCTGGAACCTGGTGCCAGTCCTTCTCAAATGAAGAATTTCCGTTCCTGCACGGTGCTCCTGAGTCTGGGCATGACAGCCGTACGCATTCATCATGGCTGGCGTTGGTTTGGGCTGACGGGTCCCGCGTTCTTAGAGTTCCAGACGCTTGACAGCATCACCCCTGGCTCTCTTGTTCTTTGCTCCTTGGCACTCGGAGGCAACAACCAGCACGTGATGCTCTGCTTTTACCTTAAGGAACAGGGGGGTGAGAAAGGGGTTGATGATTCCCGGGGCTGAACGTGCACTGAGTTCTGAGACGCGGCACTAGAAGTCCACAGAGATCTTTCTTGCATTGCTATTATGTTGTTATCTTGAAGTTAGGTGCCCTTTCTCCTACAAGGGGCATGTTTGGGATAATTGAGTTTCCTTTCTGCTTCATCGAGGTTGTGTGCCTCCATGATGCCCACCACACCCCATTTTTGATGGGTATAGATTATTCATTTCCTATTTCCACCTCAGTCCTCTGTTTCTCCTCCACCGACCATGCGCGAGGACTTGACTTTAGAGAGTCTGTTCAGTTCTAGAAGAATGCAGCTCCCAACATGTACAGTTACAATATTGGTATCTGCCAATGTGCTCCCCAGCTTAGCTGAGGGAGATATGGGGAGACCAAGCCACGGGTTAGGAAACTTTACTCTGGGGTTAGGATTGGCCTCAGTGTGCATCCCAGCAAGCCCTGACCCAGTGTGGAGCAGGTGTGCCCCCCCCCAGTCCTGCCAATGCCCTGTGCCGCCCGAGGTGCCCCCTGCCATCCCTCTGGTGAGCGTGGGGCAGCTGTACAAGGGACATGCATGCCCCTTTGGGATGTGAAGTCCACTGGTGACCATTCCTTCATCTTGCAGTGGGAGAGAAGGAGGGCCCGAGAGGGCAAAAGGAGCTCCCCCTAACCTACACAGCCACCTGGAGACTGGAGATGGTCCCCATTCCTGCTGAACTCATTCCACCGCATCCTGTCCCCCAGATGGTCCCCAGAGCCACTGCTGGGGTCACAGGGAGGTGGGAGTTTTACAAAAATGAAGACAAGGCTGAGGGATAGAGAATAGCCCGTGGCCAGTATCAGCCAGCACCACGGGGCCTTGCTGCCTCCCGAGGCCAAGAGCTCCGGCCAAGTTGGGTGTCTGGTTCCGGATGCCAGCAGACAGCCTGTTCTTCCTGACAGAACAAAACACACTGCCACAGCCCTGAAACCCACGGGCCCCTGACGCCCCCACCCACGGCACAACTATTTCTAGGAATGAAGTCAGGTCCAGCCTCCTCTGCTGTCCCTGGGGCACTCGCTCACTCATCCTTCTATGGGCTTCTGCGGAGGGTAACGGATCCCACAAGAGTTAGGAATTGGCCTTGGCTCTCAGCTCTCCATCCGCCATGCCCATCCCCCTTGGGGGGTGGACAATCAAGGCTGTGCAATCAGGTTTCTGTAGAAAAACAGACTCAAAATCTCTGAGAAAGGAGGGAGGGAAGGAAAGAAGGAAGGAAGGAAGGAAAGGAAGGAAGGCTGGGAGCCCATTTCTGATGTTCATTTCAGTGGTTCTGTAACGGGGTGCAATCCTCGTAGCATTTGCCCACTTTAACTACCCCTCGGCCTGCCCCCGTGGATATGATGAGTCACTTTCTTGGTAGCTCCAAGGTCTTCCAGCCCATGTCCACTCCCGCATGCCCCTGGTCTCTGTCTTCCAGCCAGCACCGGAGGATGGGGCCCTGGGGATGGATTGTTCCTGAAAGCTCCAGAGCACGGTCTGCCCCTGCCCCAAGGCAACCAGGTTGGCCTTTCCTGAGGTTACAGGGGCCACAGGACACAGCAGTGGTCACACACCCGTGTGTGTCGACAGGCCTAGACAAGATCTTGTGTGAGCCGGGGCTTTACAGGTAGGCTCTTAAACCCAAAGAGGACAAAAGGCTCTTTCAGGGTCACCCAGCCACTTCTGGAAGTGCCCCAACTAGCCAGTGGCACAACTGTCTGCTGGCTGAGTTCCGGGATCCAACTCTGTGACCACGGGAAAGTGACATAAGCTCTCAGAGCCTCAGCCTTCTCGTCCATGAAATGGGGGCAAGGACAACGTTTACACTGCACTGTGCCGGCATTTAGGAAATGTGTGCAAAGCACTTGGTACAGTGCCTGGCACAGGGAGGTGCCTAGTAAATGGTCTTGAGCTGCTGTCACCCTGCTCTCCTGAACCCCAGCCCAGCGTCCTTCTAAGTGCCCACACTGCCTCTCTTCCCAAGTGCCCTGAGGACCGGCCCTTGCAGCGGACTGTGAGCAGGAGCCCCTCCACGGAGCCCCAGGCTGGGTACAGAGCACCCGTGCTCAGGCGGACCCAGCCCTTTGTAAGGCTTGAAATCGGCGCTGGGAGATGGGGGCGAGTCCTGGCTTCTCACGTGCATACCACGTGGCCCTGACTCCCTGGGTCTCAGCTCCCACATCTGTAAAATGGGGCTCTGAGAGCCTCACTGAGTAGCTGGGTGAGGCCCAGGAATTCACATCGGGGAAGGTCCTTTGAAAGAGCTACAGTGGATTGCCATCCACTCTGAACTTGTCAGTTCTTGTTTTTGTAGTTATTATGAGGGTGGACAAGACCTGACTCGCTCCTTCAAGAAGCCCAGCCCCTCCATGGGTCTCCAAGCAGTATCCACAGGAAACATTTACCACTGAGATCCTGCAATTTGTACAGGCCAGCTGTGGGGCTTAGAAAGCACAGTGGTCTTAGAAGCCTCTTGGGGAGAGGGGACCCCTCCATTCATTCCTTCTCATGGCAGACACGGTGCTTGGCTCTAGGGATCTGTCCTCCTGGAGTTTCATTCTATTGGAAGACATAGCCAGTATGCACTTAAAGCAATAAATAAGAAAATACCATTGATGTTATGATGAAAGTGAATTGAGACGTATTTTCTATAGGGTCTGGTTGGCTTGGAACAGCTTATCTATATTTGATGGTGATCATGAGAAGGGGGCATTTGACCTGATAAGAGGGAACCAGCTGTGCAAAGAATTAAGAAAGGAATCCGAACTCAAAATGTGCTGAGAGCAAGCCTGCCATAGAATAAAGCACAATGAAAGTGCCAATTGAATGAACAAACTAAATAGTTAAATCAGAGACTGGGGAGTGAGCATTCTGAGCAGGAACAGCATGTGCAAAGGCCCTGAGGTAGAAATGAGCTTGAAGTGTCTAAAGAAGAAAAAGGTCAGAGTGGCCTGCTGGGATGAGGAAAAAGGAGGGAGAAGTCGGGGAGCTCCGAGGGGTCGTGAGACCAACCCTGTGGCACCTTGCATACCTCTGGCGGTGGGTTTGTAAGTTTTGCCCTCAACGAGCCAGGAAGCTACTAGAGGGTTTTAAGAAGGGGACTCACACACTCAGGTTTACATTTTACCTTCCTCTTGGCCCGCATGGAGAATGGATTACAGAGGTAGAAAAGCAGGGAGAGGAGAGCTCGTTGTGGGTGCCCAGGTGAGAGGCGACAGTGACGTTTTGGATGATGCTAGCCCGCCTTGTTGACGGTTTGCCTGTGGGGATGGGAGAGGGAAGCGTGCAGCTGGGCTGTGAAGGGCAATGAAGAGGGGTTGCAGCCCTGGGGTGCTATGGCTGGAGGCAGGTGTCCTGGAGGGATGGGACAGGACTGGAAGAACAGGACAGTCTGTGGGATTGAAGGAGTCTGGTTGCCTGGGGGTCCAGTAACAGACATGCCCGTCTGCAGTGGCATCCGCGTGCTAGAGCAAGAAGTCAGCCGAATGGCCTGATTTCACCTCTGGTTCATCAGGCTGGCCTGGCTTCGAACCCCGCAGAGAGGGCCTGGGCGTGGGGGGCAGGGAGAGACGGGGGGGCCCGTCCTTATCGTTGTGGAAGTGCAGCGTGTTGGTTGATGAGATGCAGAGGGCCCCAGAGTCGAAGATGTCCTGAGTTCCCCTTCCTGCCTTTCCTCCCCCACTGACTCTCGAAATTCTAGGACATTGGGCCCCCTTTGAAACTTGAGTGAGGTAAGGTTAGGACAAATTAAAGGAAGTCCTGCTTCTCACAGTGACTCAAGAGCTCAGAGGACCGGTTACCCCACAAGGTGGTCCAGGCTGGGAATGTCACCGGATCCCAAAGGGATCTGGATAACAAGACAAATTGAAGCCCTAAGTGGCCCCTTAGAAGAGACCTGGGATCTGTGTGACCTTTACGTTGACGTCAGAGAGGAAACCGGTCCCCTGAGGTTTCTGCTGGCAGTGACTCCAGAGCCTTCCCAACCTAGCCCCATGGGCCTCATACCCTGGGCGCCAGAGCTGGAGGTCCCCCAGATTGCCCGCTCAGTCCTCTCCTTTGACGCAGGACCCTCCCCGGTCACCCCTCTGCTTGAAACCCCACGATGGCGCCAGGGCCCTTCCAACAAAGGCTCATTCGGCTGTCTGGCCCCTTCTGTCCCCACGGGCCCCCATCCACTTGTGGTCTCACTGGCACTGTTTCCTTGGGCTCTCTCCCCTCCAGGCCTTTGCCCCTGCTCTGCCCTTGGCCAGAGGGTCTTCCCACAGAAACTTATCTAGGGAAGCCCTCCCCGATTCCCAGTCTCCCCGCCGCCAAATGCCTCTCTTAAATGCTTGTGTGTCTTCTAAGCAAAACCTTACTGTGCTGTGTCATCATGGCTTGTCTGCATGTCTGTCTCCTCTCTAGACAGTCAGACTGCACCCTTCCCAGCATCTGGCATGGAGCAGATTCTCACAAGTCGTCACTGAAGGTATCAGTCCCAGAGATCAAATTGCCTTGCACCTCCCAATAGCATCCTTCCATCCACGCTTACGTCCATGCATTCAGCTCCTGCTCTTGAGCGCCCACCCTGTGCCAGGCCTTGGGTGGGTGCTGGGGACCCAAGGGTGAGCAAGCCATGACACATGTCAGACCTTAGGGAACTAATGGTTTAGTGGGGGAGGAAACTTCCATCAATTGCACCAGCAAATGTAAAGTTGCCATGGTAACCAGCCCTACTGAAGGGACATACAGGGTTTCATGAAAAACTAGAAAAGTCCTTAAGGTCAGAGAGGTGTAGGAAGGCTCCCTTGAGGCAGTGATCCTTAAGGAGTAGAAATTGAGGGCACCTGGATGGCTCAGTTAGTTAAGTGGCTGCCTTCAGCTCAGGTCATGATCCTAAGGCCCTGGGATGGAGTCCTGTCGGGCTTCCTGCTTAGCCAGGAGACTTTCTCTCTCTGCCTCTCCCTTCTGTTCTGCTCTCACTTGTTCTCTCTCTCTTTCTCTCTCATAAATAAATGAAATCTTTAAAAAAAAAAAAAGGGAGTAGAAATTGAACAGACAAAGAGGAACAGCTTATGCAAGGGCCCTGGGGTGAGAAGGAATATAGCAAGAATGAGGAAAGGAAAGAAGAGCAGGGTGGCCAGAGCAGGGAGTTTGGGAGACAGAGGGGTATGAGACAGGTTTAGAAGGTCAGTGGTAGCTGGAGTGTATGGGGCTTTGTAGGCCATGTTAAAGTTTTGGTCTTTATCTTAAGGGCAACAGGGAGCCATGAAGTGTAGTGAGCAGAACCATGACTGATCAGGTTGGTGTCATGAAAAGCTCCCCGACTTCTGTGCAGAGCAGGGACGAGAACAGGTATCCTCGTACCCAGCCCCCATGTGATGTTCATGTTCTGTAGCACTCCCTTCCCCCCAGGTCATGGCATCTCTAAAGGATTGCATCCGCCCCCTGTAGCATTCATTGGTCCAGGCTCGCGGGGCACTAACCTGATCCCTAGCCCAAACACTGGCTTTCGATAATGCCATAATCTTCTCTATGCCCTTGTTTCCAGCAGCCAGCACAGGCTATGGGGGCCAAGATGCTGACCCCCATGCAGTGAGAGTAAAGTGTCTATGATCCCTGGCTTCAGAGTGCGTGACCAAAGGCCTCTTGCAAAACAAAACAAAAACAGAAACAAAAAAACAACCTGTGGTTTGTGGGATGTCACCGTGGGAGAATGTGGGATTGTCTCCTCCAGTGCCCACTGTCAGAGCAGGAAGGGGGCCCAGGGAGGTCCAGAGTCTAATGGAGGTTGACCACAGTACACAATACACAGGAGTCCCCTGGGGACTGCAGAGGTTGCCGCCCTGTACTGGAATTCGTGTGGTGATGCTAACTCTTCCCCACTGCACCCACGGTCTAGGGCAGAGGTGAGAAGATGGAGTTACAGCGCAGGGGTGGGGGGTTCAAGCCTGGGGGCCAGAGTCTGACACCCCTGACCGTGAGTCCCACCTTTATCATCCATCAGGTGCGGGCTCTTAGATGAATTAGCTAACCTCTTGGCTCTTCCTTCATCCACACTGTCAGGTCCATCGTGACTGCCACTAGCTACATGGGAGCCTATATTTAAATTAATTAAAATTAAATAAGATTGACAATTTAGTTCCTGGGCCACACCTGCCCTATTCCAGGTACTCGTGTGGCTCTTGGAAATTGTATGGGACAAGCACAGGTGTAGAGCATTACATTACTGCCTAAGGTTCTGTTGGACAGCTTGGATCTGGAAAGGCAATGAGAAGGCTCACTCTGGGGATCATGACAAGATTAAATGAGCCAGTGAATGCACAGCCAGCTGCACGGCCCCAAGCATATAGTAAATGCTCAGCTAATGTTGACTGGGATGGCGAGGTGGTGATGAGGTTGGGAGCGGTGCAGTCACGTCCACGTTCGCTCTCCGCTTCCTGCTGCAGCCACGGGGAGAGGTGTCCCCGACTGATAAGAACATGCACCCCGTGAAGGGAGGTGAGAAGGTCCTGCCGTCGAGCTCTGTCCCGCCACAAATACAGGGTCCTTCGGTCCTTGTCTGTAAAACAGAGAAATAACAGTAGCCCCTCCATTGTGTTGTTGAGCGGATCAAGTGGGTTAATGTGTGTGGCGTGCTTAGCACGGTAGAGGGCACAGTGTGAACGCTATGGAAGGGTCAGTGTCATCGTGGGCATGGGGATGACAGAGATTGTCATGCCCGTCTTGGAGAAGGGAAGTGTTGGCCAACCTCTTCGATCATTTGAGCAGGACTTGAAGATTCCTAGAATCGGCCATGCCTCATCTAGTTTAAAGGCGTTTGAAACCATAAAGTACTCCTGTCAGGTGCAGGCACACGGGACAGAGAAAGCCACCCTATCAGTTATGGCCATGCTGGGGAAAGCACGTGGGACTGATCCCAGTTCCTGAGCTGACATACTGGTTTTGTTCTGAAGGGCCTGGTTCCTTCTGGGGAATCCCAGGGGAGGTGACTTCCTGTGGGTGTTGAGGGATGAGTAGGAGTTTGCTGGAGACAACTACAAGAGAACCGTGTCACTAATTACTCCCCTAATTAGTCATTCAATTCTCTGTCCCTCAGTGTCTTTATTTGCAAAATAAGATGTTTGGTTAGACAGTGCCTAAAATCCTTTCTGAGTCACATCTTCTGATTCGTTCCGTGGAAGGTTTGGTGCTTCTCTGGAGTTGTGTCCCAGAAGGTGCCACCCTGGGGCAAGCCACAGGCACTCTCCCACTGCCCATAACTTCTATATCCAGTGGTGTGCTGGCATCGGGGAAGATGGAAGTCACGGGACAGGCAGTCTGAGCCTGAGTTGCAAAGGATGTGGCTGATGCAGAAGGGGCCATTGGCCAGGTCTTTGGTGATTGGCAGTCTCTGAGCCGCCAACCACCTCCAGTCTCCAGCTCCCCACACTGTACCCCAGAACTACTGTCCTAGAAGGTCTATGGGAAGTGGATGGTGGGCCTCCGCAAGCTCCTGATAGAGTCTTTTCTGTGTCATGGCCAAGCTCACTCCTCCTCACTCCTCGGGCCTTAGAAGACATGTCCCGTGCAAGGAGAGTCATCTCAAACCCTCACCCCAATTAGTTTAGGTGCCCCTAGGTTCTGGGCCTGGCACAGGGTCTGGCACATAGTAGGCCCTCAGCACATGATAAGAGCCTCAGCTGCAGGGACAAAGGCTCTTCCCCCTAAATCAGCTCAGCCCTCTTGTAGCTCCAACCTCGGGGAAAAGCAGCCCTTTCCACCCAGCTCCAAGACTAGAAACTGGGGAATCTCTGCACCTCTTCCCTGGCGCCCCCTCCATCTTCCAGGCACCACGTTCTGTGGGCTCAGCCCCCTTGACATTCGCTATGACTGTCCGCTCCTCCCCATCTCCCACCACCACCTTACTGCGCCCTACCATCGGGCCTCATTGAGACTCCTGCCATGGCCTCCTAATGCCTGGCCCCTGCTCCATTCTGGTCCCCTCCACCCATTCAACTTGGCAGCTAGAAAGGTCTCTCTAAGCTGCAAACCCAAGCAAGACCTCCTTTGCCAAAGACATGACCCTCCCCTGGGGGTCCTTCCGTGATTTCACCTCTGGCTCAGCCTGGTCTTTTTTCCTGTGTTCCAGCCACGCCACCCTCAGCCTCAGCCAGGCTGGTTCACCCTTCCTCTCCCTCAGCCTGCCCCCCACCTCCCCATAATCTGCTCAGGCCACCAGACCTGGAGAGTTCTTCCTGCCTCCTACACCCGCCCCTACACGCCTTCCTGGCACCACCCCCAACCCCTCCATGTCAGCGTTCTTCCCAATCAATGCTGACATCCCCTTGCCCCAGAATCACCCATTCTGCTTAAAAATGCAGATGCCCAGGTCCCACACCAGACCTACAGCTTCAGAATCTCCAAGGGTGTGGCCTAGAAATCTGCATTTGGATAAGACTTCCCTAGCGATCCTTTTCCTGTTGCGCTCTGGAAGCCACTGTTCTATACACATTCATTTGAGCGAATTCTTTATGCTCTTCTCTGCCCACCACTCCCCCCACCCCACCCCGCTGTGGGATGGCAAGGTCCTGAGGCAGGGATAGACACAGGGCCTCGCTATCCATTTCCCAGTGCCAGGCACAAGCCCTGGCACAGAGCCATGCCCAAGCAGTTCTGAATGAACCATTCCTGGACGTGGCATGGATCCAGCCCCCCCCCCTCCCCGGGCCCCAGCCTGGGCAGGAAGTAACCTTTTATGAAGGCTTTCCTGAGTGGTTTGCAATCTCTCTGGGAGGCCAGGCATGTTTCCCTTGGTTACAGGGGAACCTAGATGAAGAGTGGCCCAGCCCTGGGTGACAAGGGCCCGGGGGTGTCCCCAGGACAGGGAGCCTGGATGAGGAGGGGGTCTGGTCAGGCTGGGGGGGGGGTTGGGAGAAGGCGTCCTGGTTCCTAATCAACAGGAAGGGCCTTCTTCCTCCAGGATCACTTTTCAGCCCAGCTGCTTGGACATAACCTGAGCTGGGGTTGGGGCAGTGGGGGAGGGGCGACGACAGACAGGCTGATGGGAAGGCCAGCATCTGGACACACAGCCCAGGGCCCCGCACGCCTACCCGGCTCTCACACACCCCCAGTGCCCAGGAAAGCCTGTCCAGGGAGAAGGCTCAGCTGGTAAACACTTACTGCTCTCCTGTTCCCCTCCCCCAGAGCTCTCCTCCCGTCCTCTGCTCTCTCCAAGCCCAGGGACATTCAATCCTTCCTTTGATGGACAGCCAAGAAAAGACTTCTTCCACATCCTAAATTTGTTAGCACCAGCTAATCATCTTAACCTTCCTCCCTCCTGTGCTCCCAACAGGCGCCTCCTTAAAGACACAGGGAGCTTTTCTGATTCTCAGCAAGGAGCACCCCCCGGGGGGTGGAGGGTGGGTAAGGGGGGGGCACCAAATTCCCACCCCCTGAGCTCCCTCTGCAATGAGCAAGCTGTGCAGGAATTTGGGGTGGGGGTCATGGTGGCAGAGTTCCCCCTCCATCGTTCTTAGCTGGGCCTTCCCAGCAGGAGCTGCCGTCTGCCCTCCTCCCTCCACCATCCTCAGCCTTTGGGGGGGGGTTCTCCCCACGTTGCTGGAAAACAGAAGCTGGCCACTCCCAGGTGGAGACAGGCAATGAGCTCTCATGCTCAGACATTCCATCTTACCCTCCCCTATTTTTTCACCTTTTCTACTCCCCCCCACCAATCTTTCCTGGCCCCTCTCTCTCCTCCCCATGACAGCCACCATCTCCTGCATGTGGCTTGACCTCAGCTTCTCTAGAATTCTGGCAACCAGAAATTCTCATACCCATTCTCCAGATGACAAAACAAAGGCTCAGAGAGGTGCAGGAAAGTGTCTGTATATAAGGGCATCCTTTAAGAGTCAAGGCTGGTGCTTGGACCACAGCCTGGCTGCAGGGCCACACTGTTGACCAGGACCCCACCTATCTCCCTGCACACAGCCACCCTGCATATGCAGGCACACTGATTAGAGACCCACCGACCACCATCTCTTCAGGGTAAACACCTGCAAACATCTCCTCCAAGACTAGGTGCAGAGAAGGCCCTCTGCCGAGGAGTGCCCCTTCCCCCCATCTGTCCTTTCATCCCTCTGTCTCTCTCTCTGCCCTTTTTCCTTCCCTCCCTGCTTAAAACCCAGGTGAGAAGAGCCAGGACAGAAGAGAATGTGGCCACAATCTCATTCTGGCCCTCAGCCTCCCAATAAATAATGGGTCTGTGTATAAACCACTGGGTCTGCAGCATCTCAGCCTGGGAGGACAGGAGTTTGCAGGGGAGGGATTAGGAGCCCTTCGAGGGAGGGACAGGGACCTTTGGCCAAGATGGGGGAGGGGCTCTTATTCCCCTTTACCCTCCTCATCTGTGAGCCACCAAAGCCATATGGCAGGCCCCACGAAATCAGCCAAGAATCTGAAAGAACGTTCGATAGATTTTCCCCATCAAGGTCCTCAGCGGGAGCAGGGCTGGCCCAGGGGGAGAGAAGGAGGGCAGGAAGGGAGGCCTTGTCCTTGCACAAGGCTAGAGCCTCACGCAGAGGGATGAGCATCAGCGGGCTCCGGAGACAGCGTTCAGGAAACACAGCCCTTCACCCTCCTTCCTCTGCCCACTTGTCTGGATCCTGTAGTGGGTTTGGGTCCCTTGCTCAAGCCCTCTAGGAACCCCTGGGACCCTGGCCTTTGGGTCCCTTGCTCAAGCCCTCTAGGTCAAGGCTGGGGAGGGACTGGAACAGCTGAGATGAGGGGCTCTGGAGGGGCATGTTGCCAAGCAGATGGGATCAGACAGCTGCCTGAGTGTCCATGGCTACTGACAAAGCAGGAGCAGACCGTGCCTGAGATACATCAAAAGCACCCATGGCAGATATCTTCAACCCCCGGGATGGCTCCCTAGCAAAAAGCAAAGCTGGAGTTGATTGAGTGTTTATGAAGTGCAAGGCCTTTCTGTCCCTCTCTCCGGCCCTCTCCGGCCCGCTCTCTGGCACACTCAGTAACCTTGCAAGCTGGTACTATTCGCTCCATTTTATAGATAATGAGACAGAGGCTCAGAGACAAGAAATTTGCCGGGGGCTCCACAGGTACTGAGAGGTCCTGGAATTTGAACCCAGCTATGTTGGGCTCCAAAGCTCAGGGAGCCCCAAGGAAAGGTCCAATCTGGTGTTGTCAGGACATCAGGAGTATAAACAGATCAGGCTCCGTGAAGGAGAGTTCAGCCCGCAGGCGCGCACTGACCTTCCATGTCCCCTAGATGCCGTCTGCCTCACCTGTCTTCCCCGCCCCAGAATTCTGTTTTGTCTTTCTGGAGACATGCGGACGAGGACGTTGCATTGGGCCAGAAAGGGACACCCCCCATCCCCTTATGAAAACAGAACACAGCACGGCCCACAGAAGAAACAGGGATTTCCTGCTGTCACTGGATTGCCCAGCTGCCCAAGATACCCTGACTCCTCTTCTCCGTCTGAGCCATGAGGGGGTTTGTCTCCATGTCCCCCTCCAACTGAGATGAACTGCAATTGCCAGAACAGTTTTACCAAAAACAAAGAGAAATACCCCAAATGGGTTTTGTTTGTTTTTTTGTTTGTTTGACCATATCTTAGAATTTTAGACGTATTTTGAATCACCGTGCTTATAAGCAATATGTTCTCGCATCTGGGTACTAACCAGGCCACACCCTGCTTAGCTCACGAGATCAGGTGTGTTCCGGGTGATATGACCATAGACTTGAGCAATAGGTTTCTAGCCCTGAACCAAAGGAAGGTCATTTCCAGGTGTCAGCCACATTCTCTGGTCTCACCAGAGACAAGATAAGAGTTTCTCTCCCCCCTGGAATCCCTTTCACACTTCCTCCAGGAGGGCAGCTGGTAGCTGGCAGAGATGTCCTGGTGCTGTAGCCAGGCCCCTTGCCCTGTCCCATGGAGGTCCACAGTGGGGATCAGACTCAGTGGCCAGGTCAGCCCTCGTCTCTGCTCTTTGGATTATTCCCTCCTGTTAACAACTTTCTATTCTTATTTCTTTATAATGAGAGGAGAAGCTGTTGTTTCTTTTTTCTTTTTTCTTTTTTTTTTTCCCACATCTCCATTTGATCCAGGCCCCAATCCTCCCCAACCCTGGCCCCCCATCCGGAGGAACTTTGTGACCCTAGTAACATAGGGGAACTGGCTTTTCAGAAGCCTTATGTAGCCTTGTATTGTCTTGTGCCGTGTTCAGGGGCTGGCAACAAGAAGGGTATCTCCTGACATCTTCCCAGGCTGCCTCAGCTTGTCCCCAGAGAGGGTCACCGCTGTCATCCCCAAGTGACTCTTTTATGGGTGTTTTTTCCCATCTGCTGAAGTCAAAATGTTCCTGGCCTCCTTCCAGGCCTTGCCCACTATGGGCTGCCTAGCGGACTGCAGCTTCCCTGAATTGTCCTGCCTCCATGCCTGGGATACACACAGGTCCCACAGCCAGCCTCGTCAGGAGACGAGGTCAGAGGTCAGGAGAGCAGCCTGGGTTGACCATCCTGGGCTCCACTGAATGATTTATAGCCACTGTCTCCATTAGGGGCAGTTAGCACATCAAAGCCATGTTTGTAGAGCCTGGAAAAGTAGAGAGACCATGACAGATGACAGACAGTAGCTGTGGCCACACCATCAAGCGCACTTGGTGAGCAGGGGGTGGAGGGAGAGGGGGTCACTTTGGTTCTTGACTCCAGCACAGGTGAGATGAGAGCCAAATGTCCATGCTCCTTAACATGGATTTGTCCTGCGATGCACGAATACTTGGGTGGGAAACTCTGGGGGTCCAGGCTACACGGTGCAGTGCAGGCAAAAAGAGTGGATTCTGGAATCTAAGACCAGAGCTCAAATCCCAGCTCTGGCCTCTGGGTAGTGTGGGAAATGGGGCTCATCATGGACTCTCTCAGAGCCTAGGCCTTGCTTCCAGCAGGATGCTGATTACAACACTGCTCTTGGAGGCCTGAGGAGAGGCCTGGGGAGGGGACATGGGCCCACATGTGTAAACTGTGTGGCTGGGGGAGCTTGGCAGATAGGCTCTCTCAACACAGGGGTCTGTGGCGACCTCCCAGTGGCCACCCCCACTCGGGGGAGGACACTGCTTCTGGGCTGTGTTGGCTGGCTTCTCAGCTGTCTCCCCCCACCCCCACCCCCCTGTGCTAACAGGCCGTTCTCCTGTGAACCGAGGGGCTGAGGCGGATTGTGGGCTCCGGGAAGCTGATGTCCAACATGGGAAGGGAAGAAAGGAAGCAGGAGTGGGCGAAAGGAAGGCCTGAGCTGTGGCATGGTCTCAAGGAGGAACTCGGCCCCCTCAGGTAGCTCTGGAGCTGGGAAGCCCTTCAGTGCTATCACACGTCAGGCGTGGGGGCCAGGCCCCTGAGGGGCCCTAAGACAAGGTGGTGCTTGTCAGCCAAGGCAGCTCCAAAAGAGAACTCATGACGGCAACATTTTCAGCATCTGGGGACAGTCCTTCAGCCTCTGAAGGGGAACCGGGGTGCACAGTGCAGGACCCACTCTTGGGGCCTTTGTCCAGGACCAGAAGCTCCTCCCCGGCCTTCAGGACAAGGAGCCACGCATCCCTTGGGAAAGTGCCAGGTCCCTGGAAGTTTCTGTGGCATTCCTGTTTACTCTTCAGAACTGGGAGGTTTATCAGACTCGGTGAGCCCATCTGTTCCCCTTCAGCTCTGACTTTTGAGGATTCCTCTGCTTCAGATGAGTGGAAGAATCTGAAGGTGCTCCTTCTCTACTCTTAAGCCAAAGACTGGACACCCCAAAGTTCTCCTAGTGCACTGGGGACAATACCAAACTCCTCAGCGTGGCCTCCGAGATCCTTTGAGGTCTGGACCCTGCCTGGTCTTCCTGCCAAATCTTGTGTCAATCTCTTCTTTTTTCCCAAAGCTCTAAGATAGAGCCTCTCAACGAAACTTTCTACAATGTGAAAATATTTTATACCTGTGCTGTCTGTTAGTCACATGTGGCTGATTAATTTTTTTTTTTTTAGAGATTTTATTTATTTATTTGACAGAGAGAGATGACAAGCAGGCAGAGAGTCAGGCAGAGAGAGAGAGGGAGAAGCAGGCTCCCTGCTGAGCAGAGAGCCTGATGCGGGGCTCGATCCCAGGACCCTGAGATCATGACCTGAGCCGAAGGCAGCGGCTTAACCCATTGAGCCACCCAGGCGCCCCCACATGTGGCTAATTAATACTTGAAGTGGAGTTAGTGCGACTGAGGAACTGAAATTTAATTTTATTTAATTTTAACATAAATGGTCACAGGTAGCTACTGGCTATTTCCCAGAGACAAAAGCTAGTTCCTACCTCAGGGCCTTTATACTTGTTATAGTTTATGTGGCGTGATCAGACCTTGGATCCTCTCACACCGGCTTCTTTTCATTTTTTAAGTTTCAATTCAAGTCACTTCCTCAGAAAAGCTTTTCTCTACCCCTGAGGATGAAACATTTTCCCCAGTCCCAGCCTCCTCCGGTGTGTTACCATGTACCTCTTCACAGCCATTATCAATGTCTGAATTTTCTCGCTTAATTATTTCTGTTCAATGTTTGTTGCTTGCAACAAGAAAGAATAGTAACAATGCAAAATGTAATAATTTATGTGGATGTCCCGTGTGTTGGGTCCTAGTTTGAGCACCTAACACACGTTGTCTCATGGAATTCTCACAGGTACCCCTGCGAGGTAGGTGCTGCTTCATCCCCATTTTACAGATGAGACCACCAAGTTCAGAGGTTGACTTCCCCAATGTCACACGCCAGGACTCACTCTTTTTTTCGGTTCTGTAACCCCAGCAGCAACTTTGGACAGTGCCGGACACGGAGGGCAAGGCCTCCAGAAGTGACTGTTGACTCTGGGCTGGCTAGCACTCAGCTGGATGAGGAGGCTGGGCCCACGTGGCCCCAGGAAGGCCCCGGCCCTGGGTGTGGGCACTGGCTCTGCAGCTCTGAGGAGCCCCAGGCTGCAACAGCGAGCTAGGGGCGAGGTCCTGAGTGGCACTGAGTATGACCTAGAGTCACACCCATTCAATCCTATGAGACTCCGGTGGGCTGAGTGGGGAGAAGGGTGGAGCCTGGCTGGGCTAAACGGACAGATCCTTCTCCTGGGCAGTGAGGCGTGTTCTCAGCCAAGGTGGGCTCTCAGTAGCTAAGACTTGGCTGGGATTGGGGCTGGGGCAGAGGGAGGCCTGGGGCAGGGCTAGGGCTGGGGCTGGGGCAGAGGCTGGGGCTGGGCTGAAGCTGGGCTCGGGAAGAGGTTGTTCAGTCTGTGTTTATTGTGCTTTCCTGGTGCCTTGGGCAGAAAAGGACCAGAACTCTGGAGACCACCCAGCTTTTTCCTCTGCAGAGAGCTCTCCCACTCTCCTGCCCTCCCCACCAGAGCCCAAGCCTGGGGCTGTCCAGCTGCAGGAAGGTGGAATGGAGGGCTCTGTGCAGAGGCTCAGTGGGGAGATGCTTCCCTGCCGTGAGCTCCTTCATGGGAATCAGTGCCCGGTAACACAACCTGGTGTCCTGGGGGACCTGCCTGCCCCACCCGCCCCTGCCCAAATGGCATCTTCTCATTTTTAAAGAGTCGGACAGGGCCTCCTGTGGGGAAGGGACATTCCACAAGGAGGGGCAGCTGGTGGGCACAATTGAGGGAGACTTCACCCTCCTCTTGATGCTGTGGTTCTGTCCCCATTCCCTGTGTCCCCTCCCCCTGAACAGCCCCCTACCCCCACCCCTGCCACTGCACATGTCCCTCAGGTGTGCAGGAACTTTGGACAAAGAGCCTGAGCGACATAAGCTGGTTCCAGTAGAGCCTCTTTTCTGCTGGGCGACCTGGAGTAAGCTTCCTAACCTCCAAGCTTGAAGTACAATGCTACGAACACTCTCGGGAGTTTATACGTGTGATGTCAGAAACAAGTGCAAAAGTCATAATGATGTCCATGCAAAATTTCTGTGTTGACCCAACAATCCCACTTCCTTAGCCTACGAAAAAATCAAGGGTGCTAAATGCACAAAGGTATTCACTGTAGCATAAAATAGGAAAAAAAAAAAACATAGAAACTTCCAGATCTAGCAGCCAACAAATCTAGGTAAATCATGATCTATCATGCAGCTCTTTGAAAAATGGCATTTGGAAGGCTGTGGGATGTGGGAATGTGTTTACCTTGTCACTTTCAGGGAAAGAGGCAGCAAGCCACGGTCCATGCACTCCCCTTCCCGCTCTGCAAACGTAGGGCTGCATGTGGGGGAGGATCAGAGGCAAGAAGAGAAACTGGAAACAGTTGTGGGAGAGCAGGGGTCTGGGGGGGTGAGGGATGATGCTTTTCTTTCACAAAATGTCCTTTAATGTTCTTAAAGAGCTGTTTTAACAATAAATAAATGTCAGAAAAACAAACCAAACTTTTTTTAGAAAGCAAAGCCAAATGTAAGATCCAAAGTGTTTTCACTCTTTTCAGCTCAGATGTCTTCAGTTCCTTGGCTCCTCCTTCACCCCCAGCACCCCACAGCCGAGCCATGTACTTGCAAGGTCCCCTGCCAGCCCTGCCCCCAGCCTGTCCAGCCTGGCCCACAGCCCACAGGACCTCACCTCATCTTCTCCTTTTCCTCTTGTCCCTTCTCCTGTCACAAGACTAAGATAGTGGTTTCCACTATCTCTGCTGGCCGCCAGACTGGCTAGAGCTTCTACAACCTCTGTTATGGAAGTTCTTTCACTTGCAGCTGCACTGAGACCCTGGCCAAGGAAGGCAGCTCTGTTTTCTCACAGGTGCCAGCTGCAATGGATTGGTCATGCCTGCCAAAAGTATATGAAGCAGCTCTGAAATCAACTAGTTATGTCTGCCACGGGCCCTGGCTAGAGCACAACAGTATATGTCTCAGGTATTTGCTTTCCCAGAGTCACCTGGTACTAAAAATAGGGCTCTGACTTCTGGGTTTCATCTCAACCCTGCCAGTGGTTCCTTGGAGAATGTTGGCAGCTGTACCCCTTTGTCGTGTGTAAGGAAGAGTGGACGCACACAGTGCTCCAGGCAGTGCACTGGTATGGAAAGAGGATGGGCTTTGCAGTCTGAGAGACCCAGGTGAGAATCCCAGCCCTGTTGTTTCTTAGCTATTTGATCTTAGACAATCAAGTTAACTTCATAGAACTGTCCTGTTTCTACCTGGAAGTGAACATATTTGCAGAAAAGTTGTGTTATGAAAATTAGAAGTTGCGACTGGAAAGTGCTCGGTCTGCTGCCTGGCACAGACAGTTTTCGTGGCCTTCCTGGGGTTCAGGAGGGTAGTGTGATGGCAGGCTCCCATGCAGGGGCTCCAGACATTTGCCTGTGCGTCCACATATTTCTTTCTGGTTCCCTGGCTCACAGGTATACCCACGAGCCTTCACCACAGCCTTGTGGGCAAAAAACACAGCTGCTTGAGACATAAGTAATTGAAAGACAGATATAAGCAAATTGATCATGCCATTATTAATGAAAACACTCTGTACTCTGACCATGACTTAACATTTATTAATTACTGATCACGGTGTATGGTTTTAATTGTGTAAAAATTAAAGTAAGATTTTAGAAAAATAGATAGCTGGGGGCAGTTAAGTACCTCACAGACTATTAATTTATCCCGGTCACTGCTCCACGTAACCCTGCTTCCCGTCCAGGCCTGAGTAAATCTCTCCTTTCTTACCCACCTGACATCCTGAGGTTTGGGCCTTAATCACTGCTAGGCCCCGACTCTGGGCTTCCATGCCTCATGGAAGGAGGGAGGCAAAGGGGAAGAGATGTAAGGACTCCGGAAGGCAGCAAAACCAAATAATTCCACACTGGGAGAGAGCTCCCTCTCCAACACAAGTCAGTTTCCAAACGCTGTGATGACATTGTTCCTTCATAGATCCTTAGTTCGGGTGCTAGACGGTGACCTGCCACATACGCATCGCGAATTCGGCAGGGATTTATTGAGCACACGTTCCGGGCCGGCAGCTCCAGGCTGTAGAATTGGAACACATCATGCCTGGAAGGCGCCCCAGAGACCGCGAATTGCGAATTGGTGACTTGCGCTCCAAATGTAGCTTCTCTTTCGGCTTGCAGAGTAGTTTTTTATATTTTCTTTGATTAATTTCAACTTTAGAAACCGGAAGGTTTTGTGTAGAATATCCCATTTTTCTTGAGTATTTTCAAGATCCAACAGCCGTGAGCTGGCAGTATTTGGTTGGGACTGATGAGTGGTCATTCCATTATAGACTCACAAGCTAGCCCTTAGCACTTTGCCCCAGTCTCTCTCCCACCCTATTGCCTGGCCTGCTTCATTCATCTGTTACTTATCTGACTCCCTGCAGGCATTGGGGTGTGCAACATCTGAGCTCCCTAACCTCCTCTTGAACTAGTGACTAAAAAGTAAATGCGCATACCCATCAGAAAGCTTACATTCTAACAGAAAAGCTGAGGAAGGAAAACGGAATTAGCATCCCTATGAGAAGAAACTGAATATTTGGAGGACTTGGAAGAGAATCGAGCATGGTATCCTGTGGTTGTGGTAAATCAAGGCCAGCTGCTTGGAAGAGGTGGTGTGCAGCAGCTGTATTTATACTGTGACCTTTGCTGGAGAACCTTTTACGCATTTTAGATGTGGCAAAGGAGAGCAGTTTGCTGGACTGCTTGACTGCCTTCTGGGGCTCAGTTTCTGGGAAGGACCTGAGGGGAGGGGTGGGGGTTGGGAACTCTCCTTGCGAGCTATCTCCAGGTCACATGGAAGGACCTCACTGTTCTCGGAGATTCGGTCCAAGGTGACAAGATCAGGCGAGACTCCAGATCCATATGGAAATAGAGCTGGGGTTCAGACCCAGCAGAGCTTGATGGGTGCCCCATCTTTTTTTTTTTTTTTTAAAGATTTTATTTATTTATTTGTCAGAGACAGAGGGAGAGAGAGCGAGCGAGCACAGGCAGACAGAGAGGCAGGCAGAGGCAGAGGAAGAAGCAGGCTCCCTGCCGAGCAAGGAGCTCAATGTGGGACTCGATCCCAGGACCCTGGGATCACGACCCGAGCCGAAGGCAGCTGCTTAACCAACTGAGCCACCCAGGCATCCCGATGGGTGCCCCATCCTTGATGGGTCTCCACCCCGACTATACAAGGGGATGACTTGATAGAGAACTTCTCCCCAGCCCCCCAGCCCACTGCCCTCCTCTGTGCTCGGGCAGCCCAGCCCCTCTGACCTGAACCTGAGGCTGTTCCGGGAAGCCCGGCTGCTGGAGAACAATGCCAACTGTCCTTGGCCTGGATCTACAGAATTAGGCCTGTAATCTCCACCAGCAAGACCTACCCCCCACCCCAGACTTCCTCACTCGGGACTTCTGATTCTGACCCCAACGGGGAAGTGTCAGGGGCCCAAGGAAGCAAGAAAATGCGTAATCTGTCCCACTGGTTCAAAGCTGAAAACTTTAATCTGTACTATTTTAGTCAAATGTTCACCCAGCCCCATCCTGTTCTGCTGATCTCCACTCACGCTGACCCCTGTCTGTTTGTTCTTCCTGGTCTCCGGGCTTTCAGGGGCTCATCTGAGAGTCAGTACAGTGGAGAGATTAATACCAGGGGCCTTGGAGTCAGCCTGTCCCACCCTGGGACCCCAAGCAGGGGCGTACCACCTCACTGTGCCACTGTTTCCTTGTCTGTAGAATGTGAGTGGTAAAGACCACCATCCTATAAGGCTTAGGAAGGGTTGACTACAGTAATATTCCTAAAATGTGAAGAACGATGCTTGACGCATGGAGAGAGCGGAGAGTTAGCCGTCCTTCTGGTTAGAACACAAAGGAAGGTAGCAAACCCTTCCGGGAGAGAACATCATCTTCTGAAAGAACCGGAAGAGCTGTCAGAGCTCTCATCTACCGAGGGCTTCCTCTAAGCCAGGACCTGAGCTAAAACACTTTGCCTGTATTCTCTCATTTCATCCTTGAAATCCAATGAGGTTGATACTATCATTACCCCATTTCACAGAAGAGGACCCTGGACCTCAGAGAAGAGAAGTGACAGGCTCAGTGTCACACAGCTAGCAAGTCACAAAACTCTGATTTGACCCAGTGGCTTATTGGCTCCCAAACCGATGCTCTTACCCACAGTTCTGGGCAGGAGCCCCGTGTGATAAGCAAAAGACCCAAGTGGTTGAGTCACGTGTCGTAGTCCAGTCCTTTTCCATAAAGGAGGGAACAACGAAACCCCGCATCCACGGGGCAGGTGGCTGGCTGGGGTTCCTGCTCAGACGTGCAATGTCTGCATGGGGTTAGCAGCAGGCCTCAGTGGGGGCCGCTCAGAGCACTGGCTTTAAGAGAGGGATGACGGAGGTCTAAAGTAAGCCTGTAGATGAGGTGGAACCGCCCTCAGAGGAACCAGAAAGGGCTTGCTGTGGATTTTCTTTTCTCCACTGTCTGACCCTCTCACCCCCCATCTACATTTTATGGACTCTTCTTTGCTTCCACGGTTGAAGCCATATGTGCAGGTATTAAAAAGAAAAGCTTTAGGGTGTAGCTAGTTCCAGATGTCAGCTCGGCCACTTACCAGCTGTGTGGCCTTGGATCCATTCTGTAACTTTTCCGTGCCTCGAGAGCCCCATCTGTAAAATGGAACAAGAATTCCATGCCTGTCGGGGTGGTTGTGGCTCTTTGGTGAGGTACCGCATAACTCTGGGGCTACAGATACACTTGGGTGCCCCTGTCTGACTGTGGGCTGTAACTTGGCCTGTGTGCCTCAGTTCCTTTTCTGTTAGGTATGGATAATCAGAGTGTTACCCGTAGGACTAGCATTAGTGAGATGATGTATGACACACTTGGCTCATGTTGGGGGTTGGTGAGTACTCAGGACCTATTAGTGTTGATGGCAACGCTGAGGTAGAAGATTCGGGATGCCAGCCCCTACTGGGTCATCAATAAATGTGACTTGAAAATAAAAAAGCCCTTCCTCAGGAGGTAGATGCCTGTGTCTAAAGATACGACTCCAAAGCCTCTGGTCTGGCCCGGGCCTCTGAGGGAGAATGTCCTGTGTGGGTCTGACTCGGGCCACAACCTCTGGCTGGCCGCCCCCACCTCTCTCCTTCTAGCAGTTGCCCCGTGGGGCCCTGCCCACGGGGCAGTGACGTGTGAGCTGCCCCAAGCAGGGCCTTCCACAGGAACATCGGATACGGGCGTCCAGATCCGGCGTCAGGAAGAAGGACCAGGGTCAGAGGTGTGGTCCTCCTGCAGGGACCGAGGTGACAGCCCAGGGAAGAAAGGAAAGCCTGGCTCGGGGTCTGAGAGTGGCAGTGGAGGGTCTCGTGAGGACCACCTGTCCCTAGGGGCACAGTCCCTGTCAGTGAGCTCCGGTCTGCAGGTGGGAGCTGCCCAGAGGGCTGGAGCCAGAGGAGAGGCTCTCTGGCTGGGCAGTCCCCAAGAGGCGGTGGGCAGCATGTCCCCCACCTATGTCATGGTTCTCCCCCCATAAGTGCTCCCAGCACTAACTCCCTTTCAGGGTTTTTTTTTTTTTGTTTTTTGTTTTTTTTTGGTGGCTCAAATGAGGAAAGGTGAAACAAAATCCTTGAGAGGGCCAAATCCAGCCACTGGGCACCCCAGGCAGGAGCGCCCTGGGGAGTGGGCACCCAGGTAGCTGAGGGCCCCGAGAGACAGGAGAGAGCAAGACCCACAGCAAATCTGGCCCAGATGACACTCAGGGTCTGGGGCTGAGCCAGGGGGGCATGTGGGGGTCCTGGGCTCATTCGGGGGTCTGGGAGGTCCCAGCTGGATGGAGAAGCTGGCCGGAAGCTCAGGCTCAGGGACTGAGTGTCAGAGTGGGGGTCACTTGGGGTGGGGAGGCATCTCCTGACCTGGAGAAGAAGCGTCCAAGAACAGCGACAGTGGGTGATTTTCACCGTCTGGCATAGCTGGCCACTGGGCTGGCATTGAACGGATGTTCACGGTAAGAAACATGTGCAGTGAGCATGGTGGGAACTCAGCTCAAGTGTGCCAAGACACACTTCTTCACTGTCCTAATCCTGCACCCAGCGCTGCCTTCAAGCCCTGGCCTCCACTGAGGGTGGGCAGGCTAGACCAAGCTAACTCAGACACTTCCTGCCCACCACTTAGCCCTCCAGGCCCCCTGGCTCCCAGGGCTGCTATGGCTAAGGGGACATGGGCAACTGGTGACCATCCCTGGTCTGAACTGTTATCCATCCTGCCTGGGCCTGGGCAGGTCCCCACGCTCCTCCCTCCCTGCCTAGGCAGGTCCCCACGCTCCTCTCCTCCCAGAACCCTCCAGCTACTTCCCGGGGCCTGAGGACTGCTGCCCCTGGGGATAGAGCTTATGGGGGTCTGGGGTGGAGGCAACTGCAGTTCTTCCTTGGGAAACAGATCCCCCATCCCTTGATGTCTTCATCTGTGGGCTTTCTCCCTTGGTCTGCTCAACCCTCACCCCTTCTTAGTTGGGCCTGGGGTGGGCTCCTATGTAGAACTGGAGCCGTCTGGAGAATGGTGGAGACCGGAGGAAACTGGGGGTCACATTAGGAAGGAGACAGGGAGAAGATGCACTGGGGAGGCAGCCTACAGAGAGTCTGTGACCCAGACACCCGTCTGGGTCCCCAAGTGCCAGGCAAGGCATGGATCCTGTTCTCATCCCTCTACCCTCTGCCTGTCCCCAGGCACTCACCGAAGAAGATGGGTCCCTGAAAAGGGACAGACTCCAGACTGGGAGGGAAGGGTTTGCCAAGGGCAGAATGCTCTAGAAACCCCTGGAGCTGGCCTGAGGCCCCTCCAGGGATGAAGGCCACCTCTGTGGTGTCTGCAGGAGCTTAAGACTCCATCTCTGCTGTGCCCTAAGTTTAGACTAGTTCACCCAATAAGTCAGAAAAGGACCCTCATGCTTCTCCTACTTGCTTCCCCGTGTCTCAGCCCCCAAGTAGCTCTAGTTCCAAGATGACTAATAGGTTCCATCTTACTTGCCATTTCCTGCTGATTTATAGTGGCTGTGTTGGAAAGAATGATGAAGCCTTGTCAAGTCTCATTGGGGAAAGACTAGCTGTGATTGATTAGCAATGTCTGCAATGAGTGCAGAAGGAGAGCATGTGGTGTGTGTGATTTTAACTGCTGCCCACTCCTCTCAGGACGTGTTACTCTCCACCAGCCACCCTGGAAAGGTCTGTGGATGTCTTGCGGCCAAGAGACATCATCATGGGACAGATCTAAGCTGCACTGTGCTGGGAAATGATTAACAGATGGCTCTTGGCAGGGGGTGGGGCAGGTCTACTTTGTAGCTTTTGCCAATTTCTGTGGTGTGAGTACTCTCATAATGGCCAATTTCCAGCTGCCAATGCAGAGTCACTGAACATGGAGCTGGAAAGAGATGCGCACAGTCGGCTTTCTCAAGACTATAGGATGAGCTGGCTTCTGGCATACCACTGTATGAGTAGTTGTGTATTTTTTCCTCAGAAATGTAAAACCCCCTCCCCACTTCAGCGCTCTGCCAATGATAGGCTACTCTGGGAAGAGCACTAGACTAGGATTCAGGATCACTTACTCGCCATGAACCATAGGCAAGTACGTCCCTTCCGAGCTCATTGTCTTCATCTGTAAAATGGGAGTTGGGTTGTGGTGAAGCTCAATGAATATTCTGTTGGTCATAAAGCTGGATTTGTCAGGCACGGTCCCAGAGCATCACGTCTAGGGGGCCTGTCCAGAAATTGGCCTTGGCCCTCCCTTGAAAGCCAGTGTTCCTGCTGTGGGGCTGGAAGGGAGAAGGGCTTCTTGTCTTGGATGTCAACCTCAAAAGACCGAGGCTGCCTGGGAGCTCCTTCAGTTTCCCTTAACAGGCCATCACACTTGTCACTGATGAGTTTCTTAAGATTTTTGTTTGTTTGTTTGGTTGGTTTGGTTTTTAAAATTTTATTTATTTATTTGACAGACAGAGATCACAAGATCACAAGCAGGCAGAGAGGCAGGCAGAGAGAGAGGAAGGGAAGCAGGCTCCCTGCTGAGCAGAGAGCCAGATGCAGGGCTTGATCCCAGGACCCTGAGATCATGACCTGAGCCGAAGGCAGAGGCTTAACCCACTGAGCCACCCAGGCGCCCCTCTTAAGATTTTTTGAAGCTACTTGTGTTTCTGTCCTTTATCATTCCTTAAGTCAGAAGTGGTTCCATGTACTTCCCATGCATGCACATTCTTCAAACTTCAGGGAGCCCACAGTCCCAGAAGGCTGGGCCACGCTGCGTTCACACTGCCATGGCATCAGGCAGATCTGGGTTCAAGAGCCAGCTCGGGCATGCGTGAGCTGTGGACCGTGAACATATGTCTTAAACTCTTCCTGGGCCATAGCATTTTCATCCGTAGAATGGGAATAATAATAATGAATAATAATAATAATAATAATAAAGCTAATTCACTGGGTTGTTGGGTGGATGGAGTGACATAAAATACCTAAAGTTCTTTGCATCATGCCAGGCACAGAATAAATGCCCAATACAAGAATTATTATTTGTCCTAACAAGGTCTTGAGTGGAGGTAGAACAGGCCAACCTATAAAAGAATGGGATCCCCAAAGCTGGCGAACTACAAGGTTGAGTGAAGACAGGGTATTCAATGTAGGGACCCAGGACTGTAGGTGCACAGGGAACTCCCAGGATGGACTGGGCCTATTAGTCTGGGGCAGGGTTTGTCACCCTCATCAGGGTGAACATTTGGGGTCACCTCATTTTTTTTGTAAGAAGCTGCCTGTGCTTCTTGTGACATTCAGCAGCGTCCCTGATCTCTACCTACCAGAAACTGGAAGAAGCCTCCCTGTTGTAATAATCAAGAAGTTTTCTAGAGATTGCCAACGAACTATCCCCTGGAGTGCAAAATTGCCTCCGTTTGAGAAACCCGGCTCCAGCAGACACAGTGACCAGCACTGTGTCTCAGCTCCAAGGAGAGCCTGGAAGCAAAGTATTTGTCCTGGCAGAATGGGTGGGTCGGCACGTGGCAGAGGCAAGGGCAGGTGGTCAGCTGCGGGTGGCTGGCAACAGGCAGCAGGAGGCGTGGGTTGAGGCTAGGACCCCAGCTGCCAGGAGACCTGCTGTCAAGAAGGGTCAGATCGTGGCTCATATGACGTGGAACCTGGGCACACCCTGTGGCTCTCTGCTTCCCCCTCCAGGACCAGGAGAGGATCCAGGGTCTGGGCAGAGCCAAACCCTCAGAGGAGGGGGAAGATCCTTACCTGTCCTCATTAGAAGCATATGAGGTTGAAAGCCAGGCCTCCTCTCCCACCCCTCATGACTTTCATGACCTCTAGCTCAAGAGCACAGGCTTCTGGGTAAGAGAGACCCGGTTCAAGTCCAGGCTGTGCTGTGTGGAAATTCAGCCTAAAAACACACATACAGAGACACACACACACACACACACACACACACACACACATAAAAGCCAAACACCACCACTTAAGACAAGGAGATTACCTTAGGCTGGTCGCTTAGCCTCTAAGCCTCAGGTTCCTCGTGTATGTCGTGAGGATGCCAGTGGCCGCCTCACATAGCTGTTGTAAGCATTAAGTGTGTATTCTAAGGACTGTGCTCAGCAGAATGCATGGCACATAGTAGGCACTCAATAAATGTTGTTGATTGAATGGATACGTCCTCCTACGGCAAACCTGTCTCCCTAAATCCTTTTGTTCATTTCAGTTCTCTTCTCTGGAATGTCTCCAGCCTTCTAAGTAGGAGACTACTGCCTTACCAAGGGGAGGAGATGAATTACTTATCTCTGTATCACTAGAGCTTAGCCTGGGGCCTGGTAGGAATTAGGTGCTTAAATAATAAAGTTTTGCTTCCTCTAAGGGCAATGATTGTGCCTTATCCCTCTCCACATAGCCACAGTCCGGCACAGTGAATGACATATCGCAGGCAATCGTCAAATATTTGTTGAATGAATGAATGAATGAATGAATGAACATACAAAAAATGGTTGAAGAAAGACACAACCCAGAACACTACCTCAGGATTCTTCTTAGAAGCCCATTCCTACATATCCATTCAAGAGGAATGTCACTGTTTACCTGAAGGAGGTCAGCCAGACCCTGGAGAGGATAGTGGCATCCTCACTGAGATAGTAGGTGACAGATATCTGGCAGAACCTCTGCTGTGGACCCTGCCCTGGGGGCCTCACTGCAGATGCTCTGCTCATCCCCAGGGCACCGCCACAGTTGGTCAGGCCCAGGGGTGGACTCAGGTATCTTCCTCCTCCCTCTGGCTATGGCAGTATGGGTGTGGGCTTGGTAGGAAGACCCAGAGCTTGGTAGGAAGACCCAGAGCTAGGAAGACCAATCAGGAGCCCTGGGTTCTGCTCCCGTCCCTATGCCCACCTACAGAGTGACTGTATGTCACTCTCCAGGCTCTGTCACTCTCCGTACAATCAGGACTTGGTATTGCCTTGTTGTGAGCCTATCCTTCGATGTCTGGTCGTGGGATAGGTCAGTCAGCAACCATGTTACTGAGGATGGCCAAGTGGCCACACAGGAGACCCAGCTGTAACATCAAGGTCCTGGTGGACTTCACAAGCCACCTTCTAGCTGCTGGGCATGGAATAGGTATGCTTCTAATGGGGAAGCATAGGTAATGGGAATAGCATTAGGTGATGTCCCGTGCTGGAGAGGGGACAGGGCAGCAGTTAGGTTTTCCAAGGGCCTGATGATTTTCCAGGGGAACACTTAAAGTCTGGGTAGGGGGTGTGGTGGCCTGGAAGAGACTGACACAACCAAATTATAACCAAGAGATGGAAGGATCTAGAGAGGAAGACAGGTTGGAAAACTGGGCATGCAGGCGAGGAAGAAGTGTGGAGAGGGGGCAGATCTGTGAGCACCTTGGGGGTAGGTGTGGAGAGAGGCACTGTAGTGAAGGGCCTAGGGACCGTAGCTCAGATTTTCTGTGCCTTGGTGTCTTCATCTGCAAAGTGGGTATATAACAGAACCTTTCCCCAAATGCGAAACACATCGAATCATGCCGAGCATCTAATAAGGACCATGGATGATAGAAAAACCCTTGAAATCTCCAGTAGAAGTTCTGTTCTGCCCACTCTGGGGTGGACCCAACAAAGAGCTCTCTTGGGAGCCGGCTAAGTGCCAGAGTCCCGGGTCAGTGGCCTGGCTGCTTCCAGCATACACACACACAGCAGTGGGGGCTAACAGCAGACTGGGCCATTGCCAAAGCAAGGCTCTGTCACCAGAGATTCCTCCAGAGCCTGCGGTCCTGGCAGCTGGGGTCCCGGCAGGCGCGGACGGTGCAGGACGCCTGCTCTCCATGTGGCTCAACCATCCCAAACGCGCCTCGCACTGAACTTTGTCACCAGCCTGCTTCCCATGAGATCGCTCCCCATAGCCAGGAGGCCCGGACTTTCTGGTCGGACTGGCCCCTCCAGCAAGCTGCACTCAGGGGATATTTTCGGATTCTGGGTGACACCGCCTTGCCCCTCCACCTAATAGGTCCCAGATGCTCCCCTCCTCCCGCCATCTCCCTCCCTCTGGCTGTTCTGCAACCATGCCAGGCTGCCCCGGGCCTCCCCACCCAGTCACTACTCCTCTTGACTTATTATTTTTGTAATTTAAAACATTTTGTTCCCCCTTAACGTGACAGCTTGACAGGGGCCAGCATGAAAGAGGCTGTTTCCTCCTGGCCGGACAGGAGAAGCAGGCAGATGGAGGCAGAGAGAAGGAGGCCGGCTTGGGGTATGCGAGGGGGGAACAGAAGGAGCCTTTCTTGGCGGAGCATGAAAGAAACAACAGGAGTAGCAGCTGTGTTAACGTAGCCAGGTCCCTAGGGGCCCCCCCGGCAGACACACCAGGCAGGCCCAGCTGGGAATCCCACCGGCCCTGGGGGTTTCATGACTCACGTTGGGGCCAAAATGCCGAAATGCCTTCAGTTCACCGTCCACCGGCGGCTCCTTCTCCACCTTCCCTCCGCACCCATCCTCCTGCCCCCTTCCTGGAACACGGGAATTTGTGATTCTTGGCTGTCAGGGTCAATGAGATGGGGCTAATGCTGAAGGCTTCCGGGGGACGGGGGATGGGGGCAGGGTGGACAGAAGCAGGAGAGAAGAAAGAGAGAGGCACAGAGGGAGGGGACCGCTGGGCGCAGGAGGCCAGGGAGGAGGAGGGTGTGGGCAGCAGACCCAGGAGGGGAGAAACGCCCGACTCACGGTTTAACAGAAACCAGGACAGGCCAGATAGACATGAGGCGGGGAAGCCAGTGAGGAATGTTCTCCCGAGCAGCTTGCTTCCTGCTCATTCTCTGGGCACTTGACGGAAGCATGGAGAGGACAGCAAGCAAGCTAGTAACCCTCGTCTCCTGAGGTTCTGTCACACCCTCGATGTTTTGCAATGTTGCCTCGGTTTCCAGGGCCCTGCATTCTGCAAAGCAATTGTGTCCCCGGGTTGGGGCGGGCCCCAAGGAGCCCATCTTCTGGGATGGGAAGTTAGGGCCCGGCTGGGGCCCAGACCTCTGGATTTCTCATCCAATAATGAAAATATGGAGATGAAATAGAGGGGGAGAGATTATATTGGGGAAGGCGGGCCAGGAAAATACAAACGTCGCAGACCAGATGGAAACCCCCAGCCAAAGGCTTTTTGGACGCTGCTTCTGAGGCGGCTCTGCCTGTCCTCCCAGCGTGACACTGACCCTGGCATTTTCTCTGTCTCTTTCAGGACCTCCTGTAAGTAACTCCGGCCACATTCCAGGCTTGCACATCTCAAAGGCCTCGCTCCCTGCTGGTAACCGGGCCCTGGGAGGGGGGACTGACGGCTGGGCCCACCGTCTTCCAGGGGGGGCCCTGTACTGTCCGTATGCATAGGAGTGTGCGGGGTCCCTCCAAATGCTGACGCGGGAATGGAGGCCTCCATTTTGCTTTTCAACCACCACCGCTGCACCTCTCCAGGGCCAGACAATGGCTGCCCCCAGGCCCAGCAGGTCCCAATTTCAATCTGAAAGGCAGACTTGCCCCATTGTTAGGCCGCTCCTTGGTCCCCAGAGGAAGCAATTGGACTCAAAGAATCTCCAGGTATGAGAAAGAAGAAAGATAATCTGTACTCAGCCCCGGTCCTGAGAGGTCTCCTGGCCTTTCAGGAAACAGGTCAGCGTGTGGCTCTGTGCGGACTGCTTCCTAGGACCTGCTGTGCACGCTGGCTTGTGTGTGGGCTGCTCCCTTCTGGCCAATTAGGTGGTTAGCAGGTGGTCGATGCCGGTGGTGGTGGCATTTTGATGGGACAGATCAGTTTCAGTGGGCAGACAGTGGGAGACAGGACAGATCACTGCGGGTCTGGCTCCTTCCCCTGGCGTCACCCTAAGGCCCAGGGCGGGGCCAGGAGCCCAGTTGCTTCCAGAGAACCTGACAGGAGTCCAAGGAGACTGTCTCTCTGAAGTAATGGATCCAGAGAATAGGAGCACGTCTTCTTTGAGGACTGCATTTGATACCCCAACAAAAGGCCCAGAGGTTTCCGGGGGAGCTCGGGATTGGAGCTGAAAGGGAGGAGACCCCACCCCAGATCTTTGTCAAGGTTCCTGGCCTTGCTCAGAGCCGCCCGTGCACGGTCGGTCCTCTCTCCCTCTGTCCTTCGAGAACAGCCAGCCCTGTTTGCCGTCAGACCATTATTTACTATCTCATCTGGTCCTGAAAAGGCACGCTGAGCCCACACCGCCCATCCTGCCCAGCTCTCTGACTGCCGGCTTACGGAGAGAGGAAAATTGTGTCAGTCCCCGCAAGCCGGGGTGTGATTCATCACGGTGTGTTGTAGATGTCAGATCTCAATTCCTGTCATCAATCTTCCAAAATAAACTCTGCCATAGGAAATTTCAACAGACCACCTGCTGGAAATGGGCTGCTTTTCCCCTTCTTTCTTGACAAAGCTCAAAAGAGTCCTCAGTTCCCCACTCCTGGAAGCTCCCCCAGAATACCCCACCCCCACCGCACCCCACCCCCACCCCCGCAACCAGGCTGGGGCCAACCTGCCAGCATCAGGTCAGCTTGGGGTCCCTGCCTTGCCGGGAATGTAGCTTTCTGAGAGCATCAGCAAGCCTCACCCCCAGACAGCTCCCAGCCAGAGAAGGTGCTGCTGGCCCCAGGGGCTACGCAGTGGGGAAGGATATGGGCGTCCCTCAGTCCCTGTCTGCCTGGCCCCCACCTGAACTGGGAGCAAGGGGCAGGAGCCCAGGTAGCTTCCCGACACGGCCTCTGGGTGTGACCTGCACCTTCACCCTATCCTGGCTGAAGCCACATGGAGGAAATGGGAAGCTGGCCAGGGTGGGGGTCACCTCCTAGCCCTGTTCTATCTGCTTCATATCATGCTGTTGGAGGGAAGGAAGAATGCTGTTGAGGAGGCAGCTGTTGAGGAATAGAGAGATGGCAGCTGGTGGCAGTGCCTGTCGCCACCCTCTGAGTGTCTCTTGGGAGAACCCCTCCTGGCGTAACTCTGTACTCCAGTTGGAAGACCCAGGTCCCCAAGGGCACAGGATGGCCACTGCCTAGAGAACGCAACCAAGGAGGATGGATTTAAGTAGCTACAGGAATCACTTAGACGGTATAAAAATCGTGGACACCACCTCCCGGTGCACCACCTCATGCCCACGGCAGACATTGCTAATCAATCAGGAGGCTTCTTAACATAATGCTTTGCTCAGTCGCTCCCAGTCCGTTGGAGTCGGCACATTGGAGCTGACATCTGCAGGCCACGCCTGCTATAGATTTCAGAGAACTTCTTAGTGGGAGCTGTGAGGCTGAAACAGAGGGTAGTGGGAAGTAGGGAGGTCTCTTTCCCTGGAGGAATACAGGGAAGTATGTGATCTCCAGCTGCCACCCTGGCTGAAGGTGGTCCTTGCTGAAATCCTAGCTAGCACTTACAAAGTGTCAGGCACTGTTGTGTTCGCATAGTGATTGCAAGCGTGGGCTGTGCAGCCAGACTGCCTGCGTCCGAATCCTGGTTCTGCCACTTGGAGGTAGGCCCTATGTCACCTATGGCAAGTTGCTTTACCTTTCTGTGCCTCAGTTTCCTCATCTGTAAAATGGGGTTACTTATAGTGTTTGCCTCTTCCAGGAGTTGTAAGGAATATATATGCAAGTATATATGTATATTTACATATATACACACAAGTGTGTGTTAGAACGTATTTCCAGTACAATATGCTAACTCATTTAAATCCTAGATGATCCACAAAGATTCTGGTAAGCCTTTTAATTTTAAGGAGGGAATGATTATTCTGCAGGTTTTTATTAATTCATTTATTATTTCATCTATTTCTACCCACCTTATTCTAAAAAAAATACTCTGGGGTGATTTACAAATGAGATATGGAAACAATGGAGGAGGGTGGAGAGCAGAGGCAGGAAAGCAAAGGGATTCAGAGCTGAGGACATGACAACATCCTATGCAAAACAAACCACTGACTGGGCTCCGAGCTTCCTGGTGGCCAGAGCAAAGAGGAAAGCAGAGTTGTTCAAGTCAGGCTGTAGGAAATTAGGAGCATCCTTGGCACTTAAGTGAAACACAGATGTTCCTGATACTGACACCTGAGAGAAGTCCCTCCCATGTACAGATGAGGTAGGACGAGTAGGTGGTGGGTGCACAGGAGCAGTAGTAACCTGTCCCTTCGGTCCCTATTCGGGGTAGACCCACTGCGTGGGGTTGGAAACCCTCAGTAGGCCCGTTCCCTTCCCTGGGATGTGAAGGAGGTAGCTGGCCCACGTCTTGACCACTCCCTGGTGGCATCAGGACCAGGCAGCGTAAAAGTGGCAGGAAGTGGGTACTGACTCAGTGCTAAAGCTCTGGGTTAAAGATGCTCTTTGGTGCCTGAGCTGTCTTCCCTGGGGGCCTAGCAGAAAAGGAGGCTGACTTCCCAGGTCCAGAGCATCTGTCCTCAAGTTCATTCATTCACAAATAGGAACAAAGAACAGACCAAGAGCTCAGCACTCTGCAGGCACCGGAGACACACTCATGAACAATGCAGAAAAAATCCCTGCCTTGGGAGCTTACGTTTTAGTGCCGTGGGGGCAAAATCAAGCAGAGTGAAGAGATGGGGATGTGTCCTGTGCCCGTGAGAGCCATTCCCCAGCAACCTCCAAGGACTCCCTGGCAGGGCCTGACCTCAGTTCTCTGTGGGCAAAGCACTGTACCACCTCTTGCGGGATGCCCTCAGGAACAAGGGCCAGAGTGGGTGACTTATTCCTGGTGCTTCCTGGGTCTGCCTGAGCAGCCCAACAGCACATGGTCTTACCTTCCAGGGAGCACCCCCGGGCCCATGCTTGGTCCTGCCTTGGCTTCGCAGGAAGAGCAGGATGTCTGGAAGGAGAGAAACCACATCTGGTAGCAAAATCTCCGCAGGGAGAAACCAAGGCCAGCTGCACACGCCTCCTGCCAGGGCTCTTCTCCAGTAACCATAATAGCTAGCATTTATTTAGCACTTGCTGTATGCCAGCCATTTCGTGGCCATCCTCTTGTAGCAGATCCATCTGGAAATTGAGTGCTGGAACTAAAAAGCCCCGAGTCTCTTGGGATTTGCTTGGTTCCTGAGTCACCCGCTCTGCATGTTGGTCCGGTGATAATTATTAGCTCTGAGACACATTTTGTGGAAGGTCTTCTTCTTTCCAGTGGGATTTCAGTTCCATTACATGGAGCCTTTAGTCCGTGCCCAGGGTTGGGCTGGGCAGGAGAACTAGGGTAATGGGGGAAGGGCTGAAAGGCACTGCGCAGTCAGGGAAGACAGACTTCTAGAGCCACACAGGGCCAGGAAAGAGTGGTAGGATACCACCCTGGCCAAGACAGAAAGGCTTAAAGAGAAGAGGTGTCAGTAAGACCCACAGCCTTAATGATCCTTGAATCATGAGGGGCAGAGACACAAGAGGGGACATTCTTGTCCTTCTTTTGCTTGCATCTTCCCTGGGGTGCAAGGGCATGGAGGAGACCCCCATTAACTGCTTTTCTGAATGAATGAATGAATGCTAAAACTGAAAGGAAGCTTAGTGATCAAGGTCCTGCCTTCATTTTGTTCATAAAATAACAGAGGCTTCTAGAGCACGAGGGACTTCAGGCCACACAGCTGATTGGACAATGTGGAATGCTCAAGTCTTACTACCTTGACCTTCATAAACCCTGCTCTTTCCTCCCTTTATTTCAGGGTCCCGCTGGAAGACCTGGCATCCCGGTAAGTAGCTTTCATTTCTTCCTTCCTTTGTATCTCTCTCTTCTGCTCTCCTCACACCAAAGGGCTGGCTAGGCTTGGTGGCTGCTTTCCTTCAAGTGTGTCTGGGTGAGAGGGCTCTCTCCAGCACCTCTAACCTACAGCCAAGGGTGAAGCTCCTGGGTAGCCCTCCCGGGGCCCCTGGCAGGTGGATGACCACATGCGGGCCCTTCTGAGTCTGGATGGACTTGACCTCTAGACTGAAGGCCCTCTAATCGGGGCTGGAAGGGGAGGCAGCCCACTGGCCTTAATGGTTATTCTCCTGCATACAGGCATAGCTTAAGACCACTGCCCCTCTTTTGTCCTATGACCTCCAGTAGAAGGAGACTCAAAAACTTTGTTTTTCCCCCCAGTTACCATTTCTGAATGCTAGACAGGCCGAGCCAAGTAACTGTGGGGATTTTGGATTCAAAGTAGAAGTAATACTGACAGCCAACCCTTACTGACCCTCGTCCAGGCTAGGCACTCTGCCCCTCACTCTTCATGTCTTTGATTTGTTCGACAACTCAGTGAAATGGCCATTAAAATTCATACCCATTTTATAGATGAGGATACTGAGACTCAGAGAGGTAGAATACCTCGTCCAACTGTCCAAGCTTCAGATGAGACCTGTGGGGGCCATGTTGTCACATAAATTTCATACCTCTGTTTCCTGCAGTCCATGCTTGATGTTTGAGAAGTCTTTTAAGTCTTCAGAGACATGGCTCTGTGGGATGTAGCCTAGGGCATAGATGCCTTGAGTGCTGGATACCACCGTCTCTGGGATGGCTTGGGGAGTCGGGCGAGATGCAGTAGGCAGCCAGAGGGCAGAGGCGAGCTGCCCTCCCTGCGCCGAGGGCCGCATCCATTGGCTTCTAGATCCTTCTGTGCATCCCAGTTCCTCTTCTTTTCGACATGAATCACACTGTAACCCCTTGACTAATCTAGCAGCTTCTAGAATTCATGTCCAACAGTGACTTTCTTAATGAAATGCATGTGGGAGGGTGTTTAGCTTTGAAATTGGAAACTCTCCCAGTAAGCACCAAGCCCCGGAGCAAAGGAGGACGGGCGGTTCGGTCCCATGAAATCCAAGGAGGGGAAAAATCAGATGACTGGGGAGAACGTGGGCAGACTTTGTTTTTTCTGACAACGTCCACCTTTAAAAAGCATTTGGGGGCAATTCACTGAGCCCGGGCTGCCGCGCAGAATTCCCAGTCTCTGGCCCTTCCATGCCTGTCCCTAACCAGAGCATTTTAATGGCCAGGACTGCAAAGACCATTAGTTTTTAAAAAAGAGATGGACAGAAAGCAAAACGCACATCCTGCAATATCATTCAAAAGCTCCAGAGTGAGTAGGCCGAGGGGGAGTCACAGCCAGCGCGCGGCAAGCCTGGTATCCTCAGCAGGAAGGGCGGACAGCCGCTTGTGCTTCCACGTGGGGGAACCTGGGAGGGACCCGCGAAAAGACCTGCTGCTGCCAGCCCCTTGTGAAAGGCAAAAAGGATGAAGTACAAACACGCTTGCACATTTCACTTGCCCACAGCTATGCTGGGCTCACGGCATGTAGACCTCGATTATGCAACATGGCCCAGGTGCCAAGCCCTGAGAGAAGGCCTTCCAGGGGCACCATCTCCTGCCATCCTCCCAGCAGCCCCTTGAGAGAGACACAGGTGCTCAGGGAGGTACAGAAGGAGAACCAGTCTTCTCACCAACGCTGCTCCCCCGCCACTCTTGGGCGAAGGGTAAACGATCTACTAAAGACACCACACACCTGTGTGCCTAAGACCCTAATTTCAGAGTGCTTGCTGTTCTCGGGTATACCCACATACATGCTGAGATGCTAAATTGTCCCTCAAGGTGTGTTGTCTCAGTGGGGGGGGGGGGGGGTCAGCAGATGCAGAATTGCCCAGAAGCGCCCACACCCTTCAGGGGAACTGACAAGCCCAGCTCTCTCCTGCCCAGGAAGCTGTGACAGACACCATCCCATTATTTTATGTCCTTCTAGACTCCTAGCAAACCCCAGGCCCCACCCCAGCTTTTATGATGTCTGCACACTTATGATTGCAAAAAAATGTTTTCTACCAAAACGGAGAGGAACAAAACTTACTAAGCAGATTTCCAGAGTGAGAAGAGGTAACCCCTGGCTATGAAACAAAGTACATCCCTCCAAGCAGCTGAAACTTGGGGTGTGGCTCTATCCACGTGGCTCACTGCCCTTCTGGTCGGTGCCAGGGGTGGCCGAGAGGAGGGCAGGGAGAAGGACTCTGTCGCAGCCTTCTCGGACAGAGGGCCTGGGGACACGGCCCTGCTCCTCAGCTCCGGCCAAATAGACCACTCCCCTGTCACTTGGGGCAACCACTCATTCTGCTCTGTGCCTTGGAGTTGAGCGGGACAAAGACATAGCACATCCTGCCCATAGCCAGACTCGATTGTGACAGCAGAAGTGTAAAAGAGAAAGGGCCTTGGACTAATCAGGAAACACATAGGGAAACGGAGGTTCAGGCTGGGGACCAGACTCCTACGTTAGTGCACTTTCCACAGCACTGTTCTGAGTGTGGACGGTGATAGGGGTGGCTGCTTGCCTAACCATCCTTAGGGGCTGAGCGGGCATCGTCCCAAGTGCTCATGCAAAGCAGGTCATGAGTGCACAGCTAGCCCATGGGGTCCTTCACATGCTGGCCTGTCTTCAGCCACATCTAACTGTTTCTGCCTCCTTCATCAGGGGGACAAAGGTGCCATTGGGATGCCTGGACGTGTGGTGAGTTGGTGCATTTCTCTCCGCTTGGGTGGCCATTGCTTGCTTCTTCGTGCCGGCCTGTCTTCCGATCCATAGCAACCTCCCCAGTCCCCCCAAGGAGGGGGTCAGACCTCTCTCTTCCCCCACCCAAGTCGGCTTCAGAGAGGGGCAGGAGGAAAGAAGGGAAGAAATTTTTTTCCCATCCTTTGGCTCCTGCCGTATGACTTCGCTCTCCAGATAGCTGCCACGGCAGAGGAAAAACGCAGGCAGTAGCACTGATAAAGTTCTTTGTCGATCACCCAAGGCCAAGCCCCTCCTGACATCAGCAGGACTCCCCCCCCCGACTCCGCCCCCCACCCCATCCCCAGGTTGGCAGCTCACCCTTAGATTTCCAGCTGCTCTGCCACTAACCCCCCCAGCAGGAGCGGCACCAGACGGCAAGAAATGCAGCCTCAAGTTGCCCTACGGAAGCCGCAGCGGGGCCGCCTTCCAGAGGCGACTTCCCTTAGACAGAGAAGAGAAACTGGTGGGGACAGAGCTGGCTCCCAGATGGTGCCCCCAAGTCCTCCCCAGGTGGCTGGGAGTGAGCCACTGAATGTTTCCTGCTGAAAACTCAAGATGAAGAAAGAGAAGCAGGAATGTTCTACAGGGAGGGTAGAGTTCAGAAATGGGAAGGCTGACCATAGGTCTCCGGGTCCCAGCGCCAGGTTTGTCCCCGGTGGCTGCTAACCTCCAAGGGGCTAGAAAGGGCAGCTCGGTCACTGGGGGCAGCCCAGGTGGGTGGTGGCCACACGCCAGCCTCACTAGTCCCGAGCGAGTCTAGGATGTGCCCAAGCTACGCTCCCCATCCACCCCCACCTCCCCACCAGCCTCAACCTCCACCCTGGCTCCCTTGGGCACCCCCGCACCCGACTCCCTTCCCATGCCCCCATGCCATCCTTCTGTGCCACTCACATGCCTTGCCTCATGACCTCGCCTCCTCACGGGTTGGCCTCAGGCCTGGGTCTGGCATCCTTGCAGGAGTTTGCTTGCCTGGTGTGAGCTGGTGCTTGGAGGAAAAGCCTCCAAATCACAGCTAACACCCAAGAGTGCTCACTCTGCACTGGGCCTTGTGTCGAGAGCCCCTCTTACGTCAGCTCATTTGGTCCCAAGAGATGCCTGAGGCAGGCACAATCTCCGCCCCCATTGTTCAGATGAGAAAACTGAGGCTCAGGTGTAAAGTGTCTTTCCCAGGGTCCTGCCTGACCCTGTCCCTCTGCTTCACTTCTCTCATGCCATGCGTGGGCCTGAGGCAAGCCAATTCTCTGCTGGAGCCCTCCAGGAACCCGTCCTATCCATGAGCACATTGAGACTCAGTTTACCTACATTGTGGGGGGGGTGGAGCTGGGACTTGAACCCAAGCCAACTGTCCGATGCCGAGAACCTGGGTCCCGACAGGTGGGCTTCAGGACCCTACACTCTGAGTTCTGCAACCAGCCCTCCCCGCTCCTGCCCTCCTTCTTGGGCCCTTGTGGACCTGTGTCCCCAGGAAGCGCCCACCTGAGTTCTGAGCCTCAGGGGTGGGGCAGGAGGGAAGGCCACAGGAGGCTGTTTTCCAACCACTTGGGGGTTTCCATGTGACAATGGACCCATTTGGCTACCCAGTAGGAGTCCTGGCCTGAGCCACCTGATAAGGAGAAGATGGCTGGGGTGTGAAGTACCTGATTTGCGCCTGTGGTTCCCCCCAGCACAGCCAGGCGCCCCAGGCTTCGGTGGGTTAGGGTAGATCGGAGCTGTCTCTCCGCTCCTCACTATGGTTACAGGGGTTCTTAGTGACTGCCCAGTTTCCTCTTCATCCCAGACCCATCCTCCCTCCTCCCAGATGTCTGTGTCCTGCCATCTGTCTTCTATATTCCTTTATTCCCTCTCCCAACATCTTGCCTGGCCAGCCCTGATGGCTTCTCGCACGTGTAGCTTGGCAGAACTTTATGCTTGGTGCCCATTAGGACCTTCAAACCAACTAAACTCCATGTCACAACACAGTCCTTGGGCACGGTCCCCCTCATGCCCACTCACCCTGAACCACCACCTCCTCAAGTGGCCCCATCAGCAGGGGACGTGGCTTCTCATGGCTTCTCAGGGTGACTTTCTGACCTGGATAGGTCTCTCTCTCTCTCTCACACACACACACACACACACACACAGAGACAAGTCTCCTGCCACTGTTTCTCTCTGCCATCTGGAACGACTGGCTGGGGCCAGGCCCGGGGGTGAGGCAGAAGTGATCCATGCACTGTTCTTGTCGGATGCCGGGCTTGTCATGTGTCAGCATCGATGTTTTGTTTTGTTTCTTACTTTGCAGTGATTCCTTTTGTTTGGTCGTTGTGCCTTTAACACAGATTCTTGCGTGTATCTCTCTCTCATCCCTTCTCTTTTCTCTCCCCTTCTCTCTCCTCCACCCTGTGTTGCATGCCGCTGCCCCAGGGAGTAAAGGGCCAACCAGGCGAGAAGGTGAGTCCTCACTTTGTCCTCCATCCTTCCGCCCCAGTCTCTTCCCCTTGGACTCCTGGGGGGGGCTTCCAGAGGCCCCCGTCTCAGTCCCCCTCTCCCCAGCATGCAGGCCCCTCACGGGCTCTCCCAGCCCGGCATCCAGGCCCCTGACTCCTAGCTAAGGACCCAGCTTCCCTCCGGCGTGGGTCTCCCCACACACCAAGGCTAACTGTGGCCTCGCCATCCCTCTGCCCCAAGGCGAGGGGATCTCGACGGCTGTTTGGGGCAGCTGGCTCTAGTCCTTCCCCAGCCCACGGCTGGTGCCCTCAGACATAGAGATTCTCTTCTTGCTACCCCAGAGAGTCTCCCAGGGGCATAGAGCAGAGCCCCCTCCGAAGCCAGAAGCCCAAGGGACCGTTCTGGAACATTAGCCCTGGTGGATTTTGAGGGATCAGGGAGCAACACATCTAACCAGTTCACTTTACAGAGAAGGAAACTGAGGCCCAGAGTAGGGGTGGGGCTTGCTGAAGGTCCCACAACAATAATGACAAGCAGGGGAGGGAAGCCAGACCTCTTGATGCCCAGCTCAGTACTTCTTTGTCTGTTCCTGGCAGTGTGTGTTTTTGAGAGTCTGTCCGTCTCCAAAATAATGACAATGGCAGCAAAACACTAGCAGCTACGATGCACTAAGCACAAACCTCCAAGTGCAGAGGTATTTTGCCTCTGTTCTCCCAGCTAACCCGGACACAGCCCTTCCAACGAGGCTTTAATATTCTCATTCACATGAGAGCACAGAGAGGCAGCTTCACAGACCCAAGGTCACACAGCAGCAAGTGACAGAGCTGTAGATGAGCCCCAGCCTCACAGGGTCCCCTCCTGGGGCTCCACGCTGCTGCCGGGAGAAAGATGAGGACCGCGATCAATGGTGTAGAGAGTGTAGAGACGTAGGGACAATTGCAAACACTTCCAGCCCCTTCGTGCCTCAGGCGTTCTTTTAAGCACTTTACAACATTATCTCATGAAACTTTCACACCGGTCCCAGGAGACAGGTACTATTCTCCCTCTCGCCTGCATTACAGGTAAGAAGCCAAGGCAGAAGGAAGTTAAGTAGCCCAAGGTGAAAAGCTGGGAGGCAGCAGAGCCAGGCTTCAAACCCGGGGTTCTGGCTCCTAACATGACACTACCCTGCCTCGTGTAACAATTACTGTATCCTTGCCGCGGTCTGAACAGTTACAGATCTGAGCTCACTGCTCACCTGGACGTGAGGCATAACAGTCACGAATGCATTTAGGTCCTTTGCTTGGAAAGGTAGCAGAACAGAGGACGGATGTGGACTGGGAGAGGTTCTGTGACTTGTCTGCCAGAGCAGGGCCTGGGAGGGAGGCCCTGGGTATTTCCTCTGCCAGGATGGGGGGGTTCCTGGTGCGGAGAAGCAGCCAGCCATCCCCGCAGCAGGGCACAGCCTGGATCCTTCTGCCAGGGCATCATCTCTGCCCCGCTCTGCATCCCCTATACCTTCATCTTTCTGTCAGCCTCCCTGCCCCCAGCTCCCATGCATGTGCATGTGTGCACACACACACACACACACACACACATGGGTGTTCCATCCTCTTGGGGCTGAAAACTCTGGCCTGACTTCAGCCCTCTGTGTCACTGTCACATCAGGACTAGGAGGTCCGAGGCCACTTCCATCTGCGGGCTCAGGGCCGTGGGACCCACACAGCAAGCGTGGTCTTATCCCCACCTCTGTTCTCAGCAACACCACCCACGGGGCAGCCTGTTGCAGGGGCAGGCGCCACAATGGGCATCTGGGGGCTGGGCAATTGGAAAGGAGGGGGGCAGGGCCTGGGGGAGGCCTCTGGGGTCTGAGCTGCGTGGCTGAGCTGTGTGCCCTCCCCCTCCCCGTGCTGCCTTTTCTCATCCCTGTGCTGAATCCCTTCTTCCTTCTTCTGCCGGGGTCCTACCCCCCTCTGTCTTCTGTCCCACATCTCATGCTACCACTCACCTCTCCTCCCTCTGCTTCCGGCCTCCCGCTACCCTTCTCACTCCCTCCTGGATGCTCCCTTTGCCCCTGTGTCTCCTCTGGTTCTCCACCTCCCTCCACACCTACCCCCCTCCTGGCCCCCTCTGACTTCCTGGCCCCTGGCTGGGCACCCCATCCCACCCCGATCCCCTTCCCCACCTGCCAGCTCCTTTCTTTCCCTCCTCCTTTGTCCAACGCCCACTCTGGGCCCCTGTCCCTCTCCCTCTTCCCTCTCTCTCTCTCACAGGGGGCCCCAGGAGATGCCGGCGTGTCCATCATCGGCCCCCGAGGCCCCCCAGTAAGTGGCTTTTGCTCTTCTTCAGGGTGGGAGTGCTGGGCCAGGGAATGACAAGGGTTTGGGTAGAGGGGGAACGAGTCCCAGCTCTGCCTCTGGGCCTGCTGGCCACCGCCTGTGATGTGGTCAGCCAGGCCAGGACTGCCTAAATATACCTAAATTACAACCTCTCGGGAGGGCTCGCAAGGGCCACCCTTTGGCCAGGAAGCCACAGCTGCGAGGTGACCCTGTTGCTTACAGGCAGTGGAGAAAACGCTCGCTGCTCCCCAGACGAGCTGTTCCAGCTTTCCAGGGGATGAGCCTTGTTTTCAGAAGCCCGTGGAGCAGATGCCCAGCAGATACCCAACGTTCAGATCCACTGCCCCAAATGCCCACTCCTGGTCTCAGCAGAGGCCTCAGCCACCACTCATCCTGAAAGGCCCCTTTCTGTGCACCCTGCTGAGTCCTGGTTTTTACTCGCCTTTACCCACTGGCCGGGGGCTCAGGGACATCAGAGGCTTCCCCTCTGACATGTTTCCTTAGGGACCAAAGGGGGACAGGGTGATGATGTGGGAAGACACTGTGACTGTGGGAAGGAAAGCCCAAACCACAGGGCATCGGGGCAATCACCGAATGTCAGGGTAAAAAAAACCTCAGCAATGGTCTAGCACAACCCGCTCAGAAGGGGAAACAGGCCCAGCGAGGGGCCAGGGGCCCACACATAGAGGCTGGGACAGGAATCGAACCCAAGATGCTTGGCACCCAGGGCTTCCCCCATAGATCAGGCCACCATCTCCATGCTCCACTGTGCACTTTTCCTGTCCTGCCTGCACAGTGAGAGGGTGAGGGAAGCAGAGGGCTAGCCTCTGGGAGTCTGAGGCTAACCCAGCAGAGGTGAGCCTAGCCTGCCCCTTCCCCTGCCTTCACCAGAGGGAGCCTATGGCAAGCCAGAGCATCTCCTACCCAAGGTCTAAGGAGCAGGGTCAGAGAGCAGATTGCTAAGTCCTGTCCACAGGAGGCTTGGCCATCCAGGGCTGCTGGGAGGTGGGGGGCAGGTCAGAGAGGGGAGCCAAAGGGCAGAGCTGGGGAGCAGGGCTGGCAGACTGGGCAGGGGCCGAGGCTGGAGGCAGAGTTGGAAAGGTCCTGGGCTGCAGAGACCTGGCTTCCTGGGCAAGATTCCCTCTGGCTTGGACCCCAGCGATGATGTTCAAGGACTGACCCTTGGCACAGAATTTGTGGCAGACAGCGTCCCAAGACGGCTGCACACTGTAACTTACCCAATTCTCTCAAGAAGCCCACCAGTAGGTACTGTTAGCACCTGAGAAAATCTGGGTGCAGAGAGGCCGAGGAGCTAGCCCAGGGTCACTCCCTTGAGGGTGGCCGCCTGGGGATTAAGGTGCTCAGCCTGGGCCTCGGGGCTCCCTGCTATGGCACATGGGCAGGCCTCGGGGTAACCGGCATCATCCGGGCCTCTGGGCTCATGTGGCCATTGCTCGGATGGGCTGTAAGCTTCCGTGTGCATCAGAGGAGCTGCCACGCGCACGCCCTGGGCCCAGCAGCTCCTGCCAAAGGTGGCGCTCAGCCAGGGTGTCCCTAGGAGGTGAGAAGGTCACCGAGGAAGCCAGTCCCCAGGTTCTGATGGCCGGGACCAAGCCGGAGCAGGCCTGTGAGGTGGACCGAAGAGTAACAGAATCCGGGCCCTACCCCTTGGCCAGCACCCCGGGCTGCCTCCCAGTCTCATCACAGATCCCCCTGGGTCAGTCACTCCAGTCACTCCACCCTTTTGGCAGTGTCATGCCAACGAGTTACCGAAACGTTGTTGAAAAGGCCCCCCTTCTGAGAACACGCTCGGGGGCAGGGGTCTGCTTCGGATCCCATGGCTTCTGGATCAGTGCACGTGATGAGGAACCGTACCCTGCCCAGGATTTGCCTCTAGTGGCGAAAAGTAGCTTCTCTTCAGGTTACACAGATAAATTCCATCCCCTGGGCACCTACCCTGTCCTAGGGCCTGTGCCGAGAGAGCCCGTCTATGCCGAGATCCCACCTATGCCCAGGCCTCTGTCAGTCCTCCCGACAAGGTGGTGGGGCAGGCCTGCCAGCCCAGCTCCCAGAGAAGGAGACAGAGTTTCACAACGCACCTGAGACCGCTTAGCAGCTCAGGGCTAGACCCTGGGCTGGGCCGGCTTTGCCTCATTCCAAATGCCTCCTGCCGCTCTCGAGGCAACCCTTCCTTCCATGTTTCAAGCTCTACTCTTTTAAAGGGATATTTACCTTCAGGAGAAGAAGCGGTTCTCCGTGTGGGTGCAGCCTTGGTGGTAGGTACCAGGAGGTATAGTACCAGGAGGCTTAACCATGCCCAGCCCCCTTCCCCTTTCACTTGTGTGGGTGCCCATTGCCCAGATGACTGGACCCTTCTGAGTCCTCACTGGAGATCAAGGCAAGCACGTCAGCTCCTCCCAGGAAGCCATCCAGAGCTGGTGAGAGCAGGGGGCAGGGGAAGACAAAGGGAACGTTCATCATAAGGGGGAGACACCAAGTAGACAAACCCTCTGTAGGGCTGAGGATTATGGGGAACGTGTGGCTTTCCACTCAGCTAGAAAGGGCTTAGAATAAATGCTCCTAATAAGAACCAGCCTTGTCACCCTCAAGGGCCACCTGCCTCCTCTCTTGGAGCTTCTTCCTAAATAGTCTGACCCAAGGGGGAGCCAGCTGGGAACTTTGGAAAAGGACGGTTTACATTCCAATGAGCAAGATGCTGGAATGGGGTGCCCCATTACAGCGAGGGGGAGGCCGGGACTCTGGCTGGCCCAGCAGACACCGAGCAGGTCATCTGCCAGGCTAGGAGACATCCTCCCCATCTCAAGGGGAGCCCACTCCCTCCCTGAGCCCCTCAGCTTGTCTTCAGGGGCCAGGAGGGAGTTCTCAGGGCTCTGAGGAACTCCCAGCCCTCACTCACAAGGAGATACCCCAGGCTGGATCCTTACACCCGCTGAGCGTTTCTTTGCTTATTCAGATCATTAATATTTATTAGGCACCAACTGGAGGCTAGGTGCTGAGTAGACAGTGAAAATCTGACCCACCCTGCTTGTCCCTGTGCAGAGAAACCAGGAAGCCCATCTTGATTAGGGTACAGACCATGCTCAGCCATGATGGCTAGGGAGCGGTGCCCACGTGGCGGGGGCACCCGCCTTAGGGTGGGGGCAGACAGAAGTCTTCCAGGAAAGGGAGGATTAAGTAAATGGTGATCAGGGAAGAGCAGAGGTTCCCAGGTTGTGAGGCCGGGGAGGAGCCCCCCTGCCCCGCCCCCCAGGGAGGACAGGTTCTTATAAACTGCCAGGAAACAGGGAAAGTGCTTTGCATAGCAGAGCAAGAGCAGGCTAGCGAGGGGAGCAGGGCCTGGTGGAGAAAGACCAGGACAGGGTCTTCAGGAGTGGGGACTCTATCCTGAGGGCCGCGGAGAGCCTTGCAGTGTTCAGCTGAGGATGGACGTGATCAGATGTGCAGTCTGAAAAGATGTCCTGTCCCTCCCTGCTCCGGCATGGAACGTGTCTAGAAGCAGCTGCAGGTGGGGGACTGGCTGGGAGACGTTTGCAGTAATCAAGGGCTGGGCTGGTGGCACCTTTTGGAGGTGGAATTGGCTGATTCACTAATGACAGAAGTGAGGATTGAGAAAGAAGGAGTTCAAGGTGACTCCACATTTCTGACTTGAGTAACCAATTGGACGGTGGTAGCATTCTCCAGATAGGGGAGAGGATTTTGCTGGGGAAGATGAGTTTAACCAGAAAGTGATGAACTTGAGATGTCCTTGTCACATCCAAAGGGAGATGTTGTCCCTCCACCCCGTTTGCTGCTGGAGGCCAGAGCTGGAGCTAGCTCACCGGGTTCGTAAGAGCAGATCACACACACCCCCTCCCAACTCTGCTCAGTGGCATCACATTGATAGCTTAAAATCAGCCATGGTGGGAGGTATATTTACACCTCAGAGATTAGCAAATGCTGTACAAAGCAGGGCTCTTCTCTCCCACTCCCTGTCACCTCAGCCAACAATTAAATACTGACCAGCACGGGGTTTTGTTTGAAAGATAGTCAGCCTTGACGTGGAGTGGGAGGCCTGCTCTGGGCAGATACAGGACTGACCCTCTTTCAGGGGTCAGAAAGAAGGAAAGGGAGAGTTAAGCTTCTGTCTGTCTATGTGGATTTACCCCACACAAACTGCAAGTAGGAGTAGACACTGGGGTTCACTTCCAAAAAGCAGGGATCCACGTGGCTCCCTCTCCACCCAGGCCTTGAATTAAGGGAAGAGATTTTGGAAAGAAATGTAAAGTTTGTGTCCCTTGTTCTTACATGGAAGGACATAGTATTAATCCATTATTAATTTACAAATAAATTTATAATCCATAATTTTAATACGATCCTAATTCCCGTGAATTTTGGGGGGGGGGTTGGGAGTCCAACAGAATAATGTTCATTTCGTTTGTGGGGGGGAAAAAGCAAACTTCCATAAGGATGTTAGGAAAATTCTGAAAAAAAGAGTACGAGGAATAGGGCAGGGAGGACTGGTCATTCTACTAGATAGCCAGTGTATTATAAAAACAGAGCAGCTAAATAGAACAAAATGGGGAGGCCAGAAATACAGCCAAAGGCATCTGGGAAGTTAGTTCCTGGTAAACGTTTCATTTCACAGTAGGAAGAGGAAAATAGATAGTTTAGGAGATGATGCTGGGCTAGGGGACAAGTCATTTACTAAAAGGTAAAGCCAAAAAAAAAAAGATGAATCTGTACCTCACTTGTTATACCCGAATAAATACCAAATAGATAAAATACTTAGAAGTAAAACACGAAACTATGAAATACGAGGACAAAGCGTGAGCAGACATTGATGAAGTCCGCACTGGGGAGGTCCCCCAGAAACATGGCATAAAACCCAGGAGCCATAGGGAAAGATTGGTAAGTTTGTCCACCCAAATGCAAAACTTCCATCGGGCGGGAAATACAGCACGAAAAAGACAAATGCCGTGTTGGAAGGAAGATTGGCGACGCACGTGGCTCTCAAAGAGTTAGCGTCGTTGACGAAGAGCTGCCCTTGGGTCAATGGGAAACAAACAAGTGAGGGGAAATTGACAGTAAGGAACACACGCAGGCGGTTCACGGATAAATGACCCGCCTGTAAACACTGCGAGAGAGGTCCAGCTTCAGCGTGTAATTGAAGAGATGTAGATTAATATCCAGTTCCAGGCCTCCCCGGGTGCCTTACCCAGCCCAGCATCTCCAGAAAGTACAGCCCCGGTTTCCATTTGGTCAATGACAACATTCTTCCCAAGGTCCCGAAAAAAGCCTCGGTTAGCCCCGGATTTGGCTCTGAGCTGGGGAGATGGAGCCTGCTCCCGGGCAGGCTCTGTAATTAGCAAACCATGTGATTATCCTTACCGTGTAAACATCATCCCGAGTGGGACTTGAAGATGTTTCTTGGAATCCTCTCCTCCTGACCTTTCTCCTCGGGCCTCTCGGCATTCAGAGTAGTTGAAAGTTTACACTGCGAGGTTCCAGAGGCCACAGCGCAGGGTTTCCGGGTTTTCTCCTTAGTGCTATTCTTAGCATCACTCACCCTTGACAGGAGCGAAGCCTGGGGCCCTCTGACATGTGAGCGGCATCTCCTCCCTCCTGCCCTTGGGCCGCCTGCCACAAGCACATCCCGACCCTGTAGGACGCCACTCCCCACCTGACCAACGCTCCCACCCTGATGGCAGGGTCCCTTTCCCACTGAGCTGTGTCCCCTGAGCAGAGGTCTCTGGGCATTCCTGTCCTGGGCTATGACCGGTGGCTTCTAGTCTCCAGCCTAAACGCCTACCTGCGTGGCACTCTGCACCTACAGGAGAATGGGCCTGAATGGAAACAAAGACCGGGGGGCCCCGAGATTGCCCAACAGCAGGTCGTGGGGTCTGCTGGCCAGGGCGAGAGAAAAACGAGCAGTCTGACCCATGTGGCCTAAAAACACCCCTTCTGAAGGTCGGCTTCTGCTATCCAAACCACCCTTATGTACATGGCCCGGGGCAATGACTGTGTAAATAAAATGGACTCAGAAGATCACAGTTGGGGAGTTCAGGGTATGGTGGGCTGGTCCGTGCCCTCCAGCTCCCTGTTCACATATCGGGGTTCAGGGCATCAAGGCCCTGAGGAACTCTCAGCTCTGCTTCCCAGGGACACCTGAAAGAGGCTGGATCCCTCCTTTTCCCCAGACCCTGGGGAAGGCTTCTTCTGGTATTCCTTTCCATCTTTCTCCAGCCTCCCTGGTAGGCAGCTCACTGTGGGGAGGATCTCCCCCGGAGGACCCCAGAAGAGTGGGAGGGAACCCACAGGCACTCTGGGAGCAAAGGGGACTCGGTCTAACTTCATGCCCTCCTGGGCCCATCCTCACTCTTCTGCTCTTTCCAGGGTCAGCCGGGCACTCGAGGTTTCCCTGGATTTCCGGTAAGTAGGGAGGGCTGAGATGGGCTGTGTCCCCGGTGACCCCTGGGCCTGGCTGGGTTAAACTTCATGTGGGGCCAGCCCTCAAGCTGCTCTTGACCTTCCAAACTCTGGTCAGTAAGGACCCTTTCCTGCAGCCTCTCCCGGAGAGCCACTGAGGAGAGTAGCTGGCATTTGGCCCAGATCGCATGAGAGGACAGGGACAGTCCTGGGGGAAGGAAGTGACAATGGACAGGGACAGGCGAGGCGAGTCACAGGCTGGGTAAACCCCAGCAGGACACGGGAACATGGAACAGATGACAAACCTCAGGAAGCAACCGCTGACCTGGCTTGGAGAGGAGACCTGCCTGCACGAGGTGGTCATGGGGCCATCCAGGTGCCTGTGACCCCTGCCCCAGGGGTCCAAGACAGGTTCTACGATGGAGGACAGGGGAGCAGCCAGCTCTTCCTTTTCCCCGGGCGGGTGTTGGTGTTAGCCAGCCTCCAGCTCTCTAGCAAGGTATAGTTCACTTTGCAGTCGGGGTCGGGAGGAGGAGCTAGGTCTGTGATCGCTCTGGTGACTGTCATCCACCAGGCTGTCCCTCGTGCCTGGTAGAGGACAGTGGCACTTCGCTCTCTCCTCACAGAGACCCCTCTATTAACCCCACTGTAGACCAAGAAACTGAGGCTTAAGCTTACCCATGGTCATATAACCAGTAAGTGGTCAGGCAGACACTTGAACTCCAACTTGGAGTCCAGAACCCATGCCCTTAACCACAGCCCGGGCAGCCTCTTTGGCAGGAAACCTGCGCTGCTGTCTTGACACGTGGCCTCTTTCCTCTTTCAGGGTCCCATTGGGCTCGATGGCAAACCGGTGAGTGGACCCTCTCGGGCTGTGAGCTCCTCTCCCTTGCTCAATCAGGGTCAATAGCCCCAGGTCCTCAGTCCTTCGGCAAGACCCAGACTCCATGGGAGAAGCTCCAGAGCGAATGATTGTTCCCGGGGTGGGAAATCGTTGCCCATGGGAGGCACGGAGGGACTCTTAGAATGAGTCGCCCCTGACCCCCGTGGGCCTCCCATAGACAAAAGTCCACGGTCACCAAGCTGGGCTCTCGGCATCTGGGGCAAGAGCCGCCCCGAGAAGTTGGTGTTTCTGAGGCACCCTTGGAAGGGGCTGAGGTGGGGGGTGAGGTGGGGTGGCAGCAGGGAGGGAAGAGGAGCAGAGAGCTCAAGCGTGGAACCCCCTCCCCACCACTCCCCAGCACTGCCGGAGGGCTGCCTTCGCCCCCCTGTCTCCCTGGGTCCCGCACCCCAGTGGAGGTCCCCTGACACCCTTGTCCACATGGACCCTGTGTCCCCATCCATAGTTCTCCCTCTGTCCATTTTAATCCTTTGGGCTTGGGCCCCAGACCCAAATATTCATGGGGGAAAGAGATCCCTCCCCACTCCTCGGAAAGAGTGAGCTAGGGGAGAGCTCTGGCCCTCTGGCCCTCAGAGATGACCAGGGAAGGCAGTGAGAGCCACGTCCTCGCCTCAACCCTGAGCCACTGGCGGCCCCCTGATGAGGGTCTGGCCGCCCCCCTGGCCGTCCCCCACTGTAGGCCAGAGCTGAGCACAGCGAGGGGTCTGGTGGCCTTTCCCACTCAGCTCCCAAAACCCGGCGTGCCTCCAAGCAGCCCAGGGTGTGTGCATGGAGCAGGGCTCTTGGGGGGCTGGCATCTGCTAAGTAAGATCCAGCGAAGGGTGGCGGGCAGGTGCCCAAGCCTGAGCCAGTGGGTTCAGGGGAGCGAGAGGACAGGTGAGGAAGAGAGACATGGGCAAATGAGTAGTGGGTGATGGAGAGAGGGCAGGGCGGGGGCTTTGGGGTGCAGTGAACCCGCGCTCACACTCTTCTCCTTCCAGGGCCACCCGGGACCCAAAGGGGAGATGGTAAGACCCCGGCTTTCCTGCTTTCCCTTGGGGGTGGGGGAATGGTCAGCCTGGCCCTCATGGTCCGCAGCCAAGCGCCACCCAGCGAAGGAGGCCCCCAGGGACCATCCAGCGCTGCCCCCACAGTCACTCCCAGCTGTGTACAACATATCCCCCAGGTCCTCACGTGAACACAGTGGGGAGAGGCAGGTAGGGGGCTTCTCTGCCTGAAAAAGGAAGAAGAGGAGGTCCAGAGAGGTCCAAGGTCGCCAGTGTCCCACCGTGGAGGCAGGTGCTCCCAAAGTGCCACGCCTTTGCCTCAGAGCTGAATGTAAATTCAGCATGGGGGGAGCATCTAGCACTTTCTCTGCAACCGGATTTCCTCCTAGCCTGACCCTGCTCAGGGCTGCCCCAGGACTCTCCGTGCTCCTGCCCCAGCTGGGCACAAAGCCGACTCGCCCCCACCTTCCTTCCCACCCCTTCCACTTTCAGCAACGCCTTGTATAGGGATTTCCTGTCTCTCTGATCTCCCCAGGCCCCTCCTTCCAGAAAGGAGAGCCGCCCCTTGTCAGGAGCCGCCCACTCCAGGGGAGGAAGCCAGTTCTCCGTGGAAGGGATGGCCCATTAAGAGTAGATGAGCCAGTCCCAGGCTGGGATGCTATCCAGCCTCCCCGGGTGGTCACCTCTACATTGGGAGGACCCTCCCTCCTGCGGAAGGGCCTGGAATGTGCAGCATGGCAAGGTTCCCTGCCTCCCTGCCCAGTGTGGCTCTGTTGTGTGTCTTGCTCCAAGTGCAGACATGAGAACGCTCTCCACTCACAACCGGGGTGCAGCCATGGCACGGGAGGCAGGAACCCTGCTCGTCGAAAGAGGTGGCTAACTTTGTGGATGGGAAAGGAGACCTGGCCTTTCCCCCGCTCCCCTACATTGCATGGGACTCTTGGCAGCTCAGCTCCCTCTGGGCTTTAGCTTGTCTGGTTAACTCAGGCCCAGTTCACACTCACTGAGGGTTTTCTATGAGGTAGGCACAGAGCTAAGTACTATGCGTGCCTCATCTCCTTCATCCTCAGCATAAGCCTTGTGCTCCAGGTCCTACTAGTAACCCCCTGAGAGCAGTGGGAACTGAAGCTCAGAGATGCTAAGGAACTTGCCTTAAGTCACACAGCTAGGGAGCCTCGGAAACAGGATCCAAACTCAATTTTCTAATTCCTTCCCTCCTTCCACGTTTTATGACCTTTCTTCCTCTTTCTTTCCTTTTCTCCTCCCTATCTCCCTGCCTCCTGCCTTCCCTGGACACATTCTTATTGAGTATCCGCACTACGCTGGGCACTGTGCCTAGTCCCAGGTATAAGGGAAACACTGTCCTTGCCATCCTGGAGCTCACTGTCGAGAGAGGAAACATGCATTTGAACAATCCGATGCATAATTAACAAATTACCTTGGCACAATGCTATAAAAAGGCAATGCCAGGTAGCCTGAGAAACCTCCATGTTACAGAATGTCACCCGGGGTTAAGAGTCAGAGAGACTTTCTGAGAAAGACATGAACTGTGGCCCAAGGGATGAGGGTTTAACTAAAAGAAAAAGGAAGGGAAAAAGCATCTGGACATGGGAGAACAGCATATGCAAAGGCCCTGAGGCAGGCAAGCCCTTAAAATATCCATAGAGCTGGAAAAAGGGCAGTGAGGTTCTGGGGGCCATGGGTGGAAGAGCTGGCTTTTGAACCCAGGTGTCCATCCAGCTTTCCTGTCCATCACGGCCACCCCCACTGCAGGTGCATGACGTGTTGCCCCTCCCCTGTCTCAAGCATTGCTCTGTGCATGTGTGAAGCAGTGGAGACCAAGTCAGGAACCCTTCCATGCTGCTATTGTTCCAGAGGCGCTGGGGTTCAGATGTCAGGAGTTTGGGGCACTTTTCCCTCTACCCCTCCCTGCCACCTTCTTCCCTTTCCTTGTGGCCCGACGCTAACCATAGCACAGTCTGTGGCAACCCAGAAGTCATAATGATAGTCAACCAGGCCCCGCTCTGTAATCCTTGTAATAGCTTATCATCCCCACTCTACAAAAGGGGAGACTGAGGCGCAGAGAGGTTGAGTATATTGCCCAAGCCTCCACAGCTTTTAAATAACTGAGCTGGGGCTGAGACCCATGGGGTGGGACCTTACCACACTCCTTTCTGTGGCCAGAGCCCTTTGTCTTGAGGGACAGGAACCATTCTATGGGGGCACTTCCTTTGCCATCCCACCACCCCACCCCACTGAACCACCCATGAGTCCCCCCCTCTCTTTGGGGGTCTGAGCTAACTTAGGGGGGAAAGGGTGAGGACACCCCATCACACCCCACCAGTGTGATAGATCCCGTCTGCCTCTTAGTCATCCATCAACATCTGACGGACCCCAGAGCCATTAGGCTTCTGTTTGGCTTGGCACAGGGACTCCTCGCTATTAATTCAACACACTGTCTAGTGTAATTATCTTGGCCTGCTTATCATCCGCCTGTCTCCCACTCACCTCCATCACCCGATGGTTTCCCCTCTGCTAGGCATGCAGCACAGGGGCCTGGGGCTCATTCACGTGCTGAACCTGTGTCCTCACCTCAAAAGGGGATCGCCCCTGCCCCATCCACCCCAGAGGAGCCCCCAGAACCAAATGGAAGGTGTAGACAAGACTTGTGCTGAATACCTGGCCAGCCACATGGGTCACGTGCCGCATGGGTGGTCCCAAAGTCCACTTGTCCCCTCCCGCGAACCTGCTGGGAATTTCCCAATTTGGTGGTTGGTCCAGTTGACAAGTCGGGGCCCCTCCAGGGAGATCCTGAAGAGATGGGTCCAGCAGATGGAGCCTCACAGGCCCTCGGGATGGTGGCTGAAAGGGACCTCAGGGCCCCAGGGGCTGAGGCACTGCCTGCGGCTCCAGCCAAGTCTAGAAGCCCTGCCTTCTGAGCCCCAGCCCAGTTCGGAGAGCGTGGCGGAGTGGAAACAGCTGGACATTTGCCGTCAGAAGACCCGGGCTCTCGTCCCAGCATCCCCGCTCACTGAGCCTCAGGGCCCCTCTCCATCACCTCGTCTGGGAGGTGGAGCAGGCATGAGCGTCTTCTCCGGGGGCCGGTGCGGGTATGAGTTCAGCACATCCTGAAAGCCTACCTCAGAGCAGGTCTTCAAAGCATGAGGCACGTGTCCTTCCCTCTTCCCTCCACACAAGCCTCAGGTCAGCTCCTGAGCATCCTTCTCAAAGAACAGGTGTCCACCCTGAACCCAGGCTTCTTTCTCAACCTTGCAAACCTGACAAGACACCCCAGAAGGAGCCCCAAGACTACTTAGGTTCCTCTGAGGGGTCCAACCTCCTGGGTCCTCTCTTCACCAAAGGCTTCTCCAAAGCGCCCCCACACCGCCAACCATGTACCCCAAAGCCTTTCTGACTCAGTGGGTTTCATGCTGAGGCAGTGCTGGGTGGAAGACAGAATGTGCTGGCAGGGTCTCCTAGACTCTTTGGACCTCAGCTTCTTGGCCCCATGAGGAGATGGGCACACGTGAGGCAGGGCAGCCCATAGCAAAGAGAACCACCTGAGGTCTCCATGCACCCCCCTTCATGGCTGGCCCATGAGGGGACCATGTAGGGACAGAGGAGGGATGGCGTTTGCTCTTCATCATGGCCACATGTGGGCGCAAGTCACCGAGTCATACCCACTGATGGAGGAGGAAGCCTCCACCCCCTAGGAGGCCACACCCCCTAGAAGGTCTCAGGCACTGGAGGACCAGGCCGTGGGTGGAGGCCAGCCTTCAGGACTCCATGCGTTTGTGCCGGTCCCAGCATGAGCCCCAGCGGGGCCCCCACCTCTGAGCCTGCCCAGCCTCAGTGTGCCCGCTAACCCGTGTGTGCTTCCTCCCGCAGGGCCTGACGGGTCCCCGAGGACAGCCGGTGGGTACCTCGCCCTCACATTCCCCCCACCCCAGGAAGGCTTTGGGGCCCTCTGGCCTTAGCTTCACATTCTGACTCTGCCATTTCTGTCTCTTCACAGGGACCTCAAGGACAAAAAGGAGAAAAGGTAAGCTTGGTGGAGGTTTTCTAGAATTTTCATAGCAGGAAGCAGGTCCCCTAAAGAAGAAAGCGGTACGGAGTGGTTATGTTCAAATGTTCATGTTTATCCACAGAACCGGGTGTCTTAGGGGGTGGTGCAGTGGATGAGAAAGAAGAGGGAGAGCGCTCTGGGGCTTGTTCTGTGCTTGGGGAGGAGCGGTGGCCAGGAGCCCGGCCTCCTTCTCTACCCCAGGTGCTTCCTGATGCGCCACCATAAGCCTCTAAGGTTTTGAGGTATCCGTTTGTAAACCACTGGCCTGACTCCCTCTCTGGCCTCATACATTCTCCATTTCCTTAAATTCCTGATGGAGACACTGCTGGGCTGGCCTTAAGAGAACGGTACAGAGACCTGGCACCCCCATCTCGGAGAAGGCGTCTCCCAGGGCCCCCAGAGCCCATAGCTCACCTCTGTGTCTGCACTTCCCATCCAGTGGTTCCTGCTCAGGGCTGCTGGGGTGGGGGGTTACCCAGAGGGCCGACCTTTCTGCTCTCTCCAGCCAGGCATGGAGCATGGCTCCTGACTGCGGTCATGGCAAGTGGGATAGGACAGCAGAATCCTGCCCTACGTTGCGCGGGGCCATGTCCAAGCAGACCTTCAGGGTTTCTTCTCTGCTGTCAGCTATGGGTGAGGGAGAGGTTTAGCTCTCCTGCCTCCGGGAGTTACGGCCCCGATCAGCACAGGGCTGGTGAGCAGAGAGGATGTGTGCTCCTGGGGATGTCTCTGAGGCACAATTTCCCCTGAGTGCCTAATGCCCTCTTCTCCTTCCCTCCCTTTCTTCCCCAGGGTCAGTGTGGAGAGTACCCACATCGGGTAAGTGAACCCCTAAAACAGATCCATTCCTGGGGCATCACCCCCAGTTCAGCCTCATCCACCTGGGGCCCCCAGAGTTTGGAGACTAGAGGCATCCAGGCCCCCCTGCACTCAGCAGCCAGAGCAGTGGCCATGGGGGCAGGTAGCCCCCGGAAGTGTGCCTGGTGGTCCGTAGCGTGCTTGACCGGAGCTGGTCTCCAGTGGCCGTGTTTGCCCCTGCAAGGCAGCCTTCGGGACTCTGCTTGCAAGCCTTCCAGCGTGTGCGTGCACCTGAACTCCAGGTTTCTGGCCCGATGTCCCCTCTGCATGTTGCCTTCTCTGTAAGGCCATGCAGCTTGTGTGAGTCCATGAGTCTGACTCCCTGCCGGGTGTGTGTGTGTGTGTGTGTGTGTGCGTGTGTGTGAGAGAGAGAGAGAGAGACTGGGTGTGTATGTCTGGCAGCCTGCCCCGGCTGAATCAGAGGGACTTTTGGGTTAGTCACTGTTGCAGATGACCCAGACCTCAATGGTAGGAGATAACTGAGGACTAACTGTGTTGATTCAAGGCTAGAGCCTCTGCTTTGCCTCTCTAGGACTGGAGGAGGTCTTCTCCAAACAGGGTGGGGGTTTCTGAGGTGGGATGGTCTCCTAGTATACCCCCTGCCCCCGCCCAGGCCCCAGCTCCTTCCTTTGCCTTGTTGTGCCCCTGGATGTAGAGCCCAAAGCCTGCAGCAGTCCTGTTAGGAAGCTGCAGACGTGAGCACTGGGAGCCAGGGGTTATTCTTGGGACAGGGAGGGTGAAGATGTGGGCCCCCCGGTGAAAGCCCCAGTGAGCTGGGACCAGAAACATGTCACTCTTAGACCCTAGTGTCTTTGGGTGCCCATCCCTATGCCACGGGCCTCACTGTGCCCAGAAGCATACACACGGGGTGGCCTCCCTGCCTGCTGCCCCCGTCAGGCAAGGAGACCAGGGAAAGTGGAGAGACAAGCACCAGTCGGGCCCAGAGTCACGTGAATCCAGAAGGTCACGGGGAAGTGTCTCACCCCCACACTCTGACCCCTGGGTTTCCCAGGCTAGCGAGAGGCTGCAGAGGTCTTCCCTATAAACAGCTGGGGCAAGGGTTGAAGCCAAACGGGGGCTGGGCCCGGGCAGGGGGTACCAGCCGGTAGCTGTGCAGACAGAGCCTGTCGGCAGCCTGCGCTCCAGGGCCCTGGGGTTCCGGCCGGCCTGATCCTGGTACAATAACAGAAGGTCAGCTGTGCTGATTTGAAACGATGGGCTCACGGAATTGTTATGCTATCTGAAAGAAAGACAGTGTCCCCAGCACAAAAGACAACACAACGGCAGACATGTTGGCAGTATATCATCACTGGTCCTTAGTGAATGTAGGGGGAGGTGAGGGCAGCAGGAGGAGGGGGAGGAAGAGAGAGAGAGAAGGCTCTAGGAGCACCTCGGCCATGGAGTGCAGCAAAGGTATGGCCCTGGCAGGGGAGGGAATGAATCTGGCAGGGGTGACCGCAGATTTGGGTGCTCAGCTGTTGGGCGGGACAAGGCAGTGGGCACCCCATGTTGATCGAGGGCCCTTTTGGTTTCCCAAAGGGTCTATAGGAATGGTGGAGGGGTGGGCGTCCTCCAGGCCCACAGGATAACGAGAGATCCAGGGCTGGTCCCTGCCTCTGCTCCGGCCTGCAGCATCCCAGAGAGGGGAGGGAGGGCAGATGGAGTACCCTGGGGCAGACATCAGGCAGGTGATGTCTGTGGGCTCCGGCACTCACGCCTTGGTCGCCCTGTCTCCCACCTCGGTCCCCTCCCACGCCAGGAGCACCTGAGCAGCACTCTCTCGGCTCTGCGCTCCAACCAGATCATTACCCTGAAGGTTGGTGGATTCTGGAAGGTCTCCGGGCCCCTCTCTGCTGAGAGACTCCCCAGACCAGAGCCCAACATTGCACGTCCCCGAGCCCCACAGTAGGAGGTAGCCAGGCTCTTGGGACAGCCGTGGCCCCTAAAGGTGGCAGGGACCTGGAAAGACCACGGGTGGGCTCCCAGTTCTCAACCCAGGTGGCCCCTGGTCCTTAACACTCATCCCAGGGGCCTCATGGGAGTTAAAATGCTTTCAGAAACTAGAGGTCAATTATATACCATCTTTGTTGTCACATGGGCTCTAACCATTTCCTAAAGCCTTGGGGCTCTCAGCTTCCATTGGTAGAAAAACTGGAAGCGAGGAGAATTTCCAGAAATGAAAAATCACATTAGATAATGCAATTGAACGTGGCCTCTCCCCCAAAAGTGGTTGAACATGCCGGAGACATCCTTGCCTGGCCTTTATTTTCCAAACCCACCGGCCCCAGGGGCAGACCTTGGTAGCATTTAGCTTGTGCCCACACAGGCCACACCCTCAGCCAGCTCAGCCCCTGGGGAGCCCGACTTGGCACTGCCCTTGACCATCCTCCCAGATCTGCTGATGCTAGCCTTTCTTGTTCAACCAAAAGAAGAGCCCAGAGGTTGCCACACACCCCCGCCTGGCTTTGAGTACCAATTTAGCTGGTCTTGTGGCTCTTGCCCAGAGCCTCTGTATCTGTCCCCCGCAGCCCAGCAGCCCCCGTCCTCTGCCAGGCACAGGCAGGGCCGGCGGTGCAATGGTGGGCTGTGTGTCAGGGGACCACTCTCCCTGTCGGGGGTGCTGATGGCCGATTCTCCAAGGGCCACACTCCTCCTTCCGGGATGGCGTGCCGTCCAAGGACAAGCTCGGCGCTATGCCCCTCAAACCGCGAGAGGGTGCCCTCCACGCCTTCCCTCCCCAAGCCTCGTGCCTGCTAATCACTCTTCTCTCTTCCTCTCCTCGCCTCCCACTTGGCCACCCTGCCTTCCTGGCGACATTCGGCATCCTTCTGAACACCTGCGATCTCTGGCCTTTGCCCTCTGGCCTTCCAACTCATCTTTCTCCTCAGCTGCTGCCTCTCCTCAATTCAGTGCGACTGGCTCCGCCCCCAGTCATAAAAAGACGGACCTTCCAGGTAGACACCTTCCCTTTGTCCAGACCATGCGTGGCGTCCCCAGGGGCTGGGCAGGTCTCGGGGCCCCCGAGGGCCAGCTGGGACTGTAGACAAGGGCAGAGCCTCGCTCTGCTTCAGTTCAAGTCAATTAGACAAAACCGGACCCGTGAGTGTCATAGATGTGGAAGTACACAAGCCCAGGACACCCCCCAACACCACACACCAAACGCCACGGCTCCCCGAAACACCCCGCTACAAGAGCCAGCCCTGGGTTCCAGCCCCCGCGCTGCACATCTGACAAGTCTGATTTCCTTTCATTCTCTGGCTCGCTTTGCGACGTGGGCACGATCGTGCTAATTTCACAGATGAGGAATCAAGGCTTTGGGGACATGAAGGCCGTTGCCAAGGTCACACACCCAGGATATAGCAGAGCACCCAGCTTCTCTGACTCTTCTGAGCGGTGGGATTGGGGACAAAAGCCTTAACCTCTCTGGGCCTCTGCTTTTTCCCTTGTAAAACGAGGACATGAACGGTTGCTACTGCAGAGGGCTGTTCTGTGTGCAGAGCGCTTGGGGTCGTTCCGGGCATTGTTTTAGCGCTGTTCTCAGACTGAGGCCCAGAGGGGTGAATGTGTGCCCAAAGTCACACAAACAGCGAGAGAGGCCGAATTGGAAGCCGGGGAACCAAGACTTTAGACCCCACACTCAGGGCTCTGTCGGTTGGACCTATACCCTTTATATTTAGAAAAGGATGGCTTAGCACCCGATCCTTTATAACCTGAGTTTGAGGAGTGAGGGCATTTGCGGAGGGAATGTAGCCCACGACCAACAGGTGTCATCGTTATGAGCAACTGCTTCCTTCTTCCTGCCTTACGAACCCCAGGAAGCTGCAATAAGACCAGGTTACAAAGAACAGAACACAAGAGAGCTAGGGAGCCAGCGTAGGCGTTGGACCTGGATTCTAGGCCGGGCGACCCACAGCTGTCCTTATGGCCCCAGCCCTCCTTACACTGTGTAGGAGTTACCCCCAAGGCCGAGGGGATGCTGGAAGGTGCAGGGCTCAGAGATGCTCTCTGAAAGCTGGACAGCAGGGCCCAGAGCCACCATCTGGCCACACTCAAGAGTCAGGAGCCCAGAGTCCAGCAGTTCAGGCATCTGACTGAACAAGGCTGAAAAACCCCTCCAATTAACAGCTAAAAATACAGAGGGACACATGACATGTGTGCTACCCAAGCCCGCATATCCCATTACAACAGCCAAATCCTCGAGAGCCTTTATGGGCTCCCAGCTCTTACTCTAAGCACGGCCCTTTGGGGGGCCCCCTGGCAGCTCAGAGAAGCACCAGCCCCCCCAGTCACCCAACCCTCCCGTGTCAGACCCCATTCCAGAAGAGCTGTCCTTGCTCTCAGACTTGTTGCTCGCCTCAGCCCCCAGCAGCCATCTCCTGGCCTTAGTTGCATTAGGCACCCATCATGCCCACCTTACAGATGGAAAAACTGAGGAGGTGCCCAGAACTCCATCCAGGCCCCTGCACATTATGGCCTCCCTTTTCAAGAGCAAAGCGTGGGCTAGCCAGAACTTTCTGTGCCGCCCTGAGCTGGTTTCCAAAGTAGAGAGGGAAGCGTGGGGGCCCATGCTCGGCCCGCCACAGAGTCTGCCTGGAGAATAGTGCTTTTCGGCCCCCAGCCATCATGGGACGTAAAAAGGTCTGTCCGTTTCCTATCAATAAACCAATATTGATTTTACAGGCTCTGTAAGACACTTAAACATTGAGTCTAACATTTGCCGAAAGAGGAAATTATATGAAATATGATGTACTTAGCAGATGGTGTTGGAGGTCATTTCCAAAGTGCAGAAAGTTGGACAGTGAGCAGGTTTTTTTCTGGGGGCTTATTTGGAATGACTAAGAACAGTCTGGAGTTCTAGGTTTGGGTCCCAGCTCCCCACGGGATTCTCAGCCAGGGAGTTCAACCTCTCTGAGCCTATTTTCTCTTCTGTGCAATGGGCCTCGTGACCCATTTCTACCCCGGCCCCCTCCCCCACAGACACTCTGTGCCCACTCAGTGTCTTCTCAGAGGGTAGAGGGGATGGAGCCCAGGCTCCAGCCTGACCGTGCTGTGTGCCCTCTGCACTAGGACACCCCAGCACAGCAAGGGACTGCAGGTGCTGCTGGAATCTCCCAGTTCTTGCCCTGAGGTTGCTCACCCCATTTCTGCTCATCTTTTCCTCCCGTGAGGTTGCAGCAGGAAACTGCAGCCCCCTGTTCCTGCCCCAGAGGGTTGCAGAGAGCTCACCAAGAAGGCTGGCCAGCCTGCAGTTCTGGCCGCCCTTGTTCCCCAGCAGCCCAGCCTGGAGCTTGCACACCTGTCAGGATCTTCTGCTTTAGTCTGTCTGCAGGGATGGACCCTTCTCACAGGAGCTGAGCCCAGATGGTCCCTGGAGTGCTCACTTAGAAAACAACACAACAGCTTCGGGCTAGATCTAGGAGACCCCGGTTGGTCCCCAGCCCCAGGAGGTGCATCACATGGACCAGGCTCTCTCCTCCTCCTCCTGAGGGAACACGATGCCACCCGCAGCTCCCTGAGCCCCCAGCCCCTCCTGGACACGGGCACAGTGGGTGACGGGGGCTGGGCTCAGACCAGCTGACTGACGAGTGGGGGGACAGGACAAAAGAACTCTCCTCAAGACACACGCAGGCATACAGCTCTTTACACTGTCAAAGTCAACCAAGTTCAGGGTTGCAAACCCAACTGTCCTGTGAGGCTGGGCACGGATGACGGAAGAGACCAAAGCAGGCCGCAGGCAGAAAGGATGGGGAGGGTGACTGAGGCACCTGGGGAACCCAGGCCACACCTGAAGGGTATGACTGCCCTCGGGAATGTGGGCCTCCTGTGCCAGGGCTCTCGGTGTGACATCAGAAGCCCCCAGTCCAAATGTTTACACCACATCTTTTGTCCAACTGTTTAGTGAGCCAAACCAACTTCCATGGCCTCTGACCTAAGGACCCCCTTGGACACTGGGGGCAGAGAATCAGACAGCAGAAACAAGGAACTGCTGCCGTCATTTGATGCCTGGGAGGCCCAGCGTAGCCAGAGGATGTCACCGCCACATGGAGAGAGGGGCCGAGGCAGGCCGGGCTGAGGACCCCCTGAGCTAGATCCGGGCATCTGAGTGGGCCCGGAGCGTGCCCACTATCGGGCAGGGTCACCTCGCTCATGCCTCTGTCTCTGCCCCCAGCAGGGCTCTTGCTCTGGGGCTGTTTGTGCAGCTGGTCCTCTCTAGACAGCCCCCTCCCCCCCACTCTTGGGGACCTAATGTCTTGACCATCTCCTTGCTACCACGGGTCCCTGCATGCAGTCGCCGCCACAGCCTCACCACCATCACGCCACACCGCCTGCCCACCAGAGCCCACCACGGGCCCTTCACCGGGTGCATGGCACTGGGACGGGAGGCGGTCCCTGGGCCCAGGGCTCTCCCTCTAACTCTTGTTTCCACCAACATCAGGGGGAACAGGGCCAGGCCGGCATCCAAGGCCCACCAGGGCCACCAGGCCCCCCTGGACCAAGCGGACCCCTGGGGCCCCCAGGACTGCCAGGGCCCATGGGGCCATCAGTAAGTATCTCCTTCCTCTCTCCTTTACCCCCTCTCCCAAGATTTGTCCCAAGCATTCTCTGGAAGCATCCAAACCTTACATCGTTGACAAAAACCTAGGTCCCCATCCAATGGGCAGAACACCTTGGCAAGGTCAATGGCTGTGGGGGGCTGGTGCAAGAAGCTGCCCACCCTGACATACTCACCCATCACACTCCGGTTCTGACCCAGCTGCTGGGGCCAGACCCCAACGGCAGTCATTGCCTTCCAGGGAAGGAATCCTCCAGAGGCTGCCCCTTTCACTGTTTTAGATTCCCAGACGTGGAATTGCTGGGTCATGCTCTGCCAACAGGTGCCTCCCTTCCTCCAGGCAAGACCACGCTCAGGCAGGAGTAGGTCAAGCCCAGGGTCTACCAAGTCCCCCTTTTCCAAGTGCTGGCCAAGACCCCGCTCTCTTGACCTAGTGGGTACAGCAGAGCAGCTGGGCCAGCACCTGGCCTCCTTGGCAGAGAACAGGTTCTCTGGGTCTTAGAGCCAAGACAAATGTCCTATGTCACTGAAGGGACAGGATTAAGGACAAAGTCTGTCTCATAACGTTTCTTTCACGTGATTGAAAAAGAACCTGGTTATGTTTCTTATGACAAAAGCATCATGCATGCGGTGTGAAAAATTGGGAACACGGACAGAGAAAACGATTTGAATTGTTTATTTTGCCATATCCCGAGTTCACCGTCATTAACATCTCGGAGGGGCCTGGCCTGTTTCTCCTTAGACTTGTCTGCCCCTAAACACTTTCCGGGTTGGTCACGTTCTGAGTAATGTAACAGTTTGTGCCCCGTTATGTTTTTCATTTAACACCGCAAACCACACCCTTTCTTTGGGCTGGAGTCTCCCGTGATCTGGATTTGGGGGCTGCTGGGCTGATTTCCGAGTAGTTAATGAATTCCCTTCTGTGATATAGATCCTGAATGTAAATGTTTGTGTCCCTCTCTGGTGCTCCCCATACAATAGATGCCCAGCATTGGAATGGCGAGGTTGGCTGTGTCCCTGCCACTGTTCCCCGTCACTCATCGAGCATGGCCGCTTCCCCTGTTGCTGGGCCCCGTGGAGGCTCTAGCTGTCAGTGCTGAGGCTCCGTGGAGGGCCCCTCTGGGCCGGGCAGCAGCTCTGACCACCCAGGGCACCCAGCTTGGCAGCTCCACTCAGCGTGAAAGCCTAATTTCCCCCACTCTCCTTGCTGCAGCTTGACCCCCACAATGGATTTTAAATATTTCTGTGTTTTGGGACCCCGGGAAGGAAGATTAGTCCCAATTCCCTGGGTCTGTAGATGGAAAAACGGGAAACCCAAAAGGAAGTGAAATTTAGGGAGCTAAACCCAACCACGCTGAGCGAACCCCCAAGAAATACTTAAAATCCGCTCCTTTGCTGACGGCTACACCCTGCCCCCAGACATGTGGAGTTCCCACTTGTTGAACGAACCCAAGCCCGGTGGTTTTCTTCGTTAGGTTATTTGTAAAGAAAAAAACCCAGGAAGCATGTTTTGAAACCCACGGACACAGACCAGACTTGGCCATCTTGCTTTTCTCCAGCCCATGTGTGCTGCCCAAACCTCGGCCCCAGACCGCGGCAGAGCCAGCCAGGTCCGGGGCCCACACCACCTCCCCACGGCCGAGTGCTGTGGTCACAACGCCCCGGGCCGAAGGAGACAGAAGCCTCCCCGAAAGCTGGCAGGGCCAAAGGCAAAACCAAGACTCTGTTGGGCAAGGTCGGCGCCCCAGGAAGGGGACCCAGTTAGGAGGCGGGAGGGCGGGGGCGCAGACCAGACCACACTGTCATTTTAACCAGCTGCCGCTGACCTATTTTCCAGTGGGCGAGCACAGCCAAGATGCCCACGGTGCCCACGTTGGCTCCAAAGGGAGCTGTGAGCCTGTCGTCCCCATGCGCCCTCCGCAGGTTTCTGACACCGTTCCAGGATCCTCGAGCTCTATTCTCTAGCACATCCAGAGCTCAGAACCCCTGGAGCGCTCCTCTGTCCCGAGCCCCCGCGGTGGACATGCTGACATGCCCTGTTCGCCGCTAGATTCCATCTCCACTCACCTTGCTCTTGCTTCCACAGGGCTTACCCGGGCCTCCTGGACCAAAGGTGAGGGCCATTCCGGATGACGGCGCAGGTGGGAGCGCTCTCTGCCGGTGGGGGAGGGTAGACGGCCCCGCCAGCTCCTGAGTGCGGAGCTGAGCGTGACCTCCGTGAGCTCTGGGTCCCACCTGGGTCCCTTCACAGTGCCGCCCTCCTCTTGGGAACTGCTTGGCCCACAGAGCTTGTATTCGTGTGTGCCTGGCCATATCAGGCACTGTGACTGGTACGGAGGCTGCAGTCCCCACCTCCGAGGAGGTCAGAGTCTGGTTGGAAACTCTAGCTTGAATACTCAAGCTTGTGACAGCCCAGGGCGCTGTCACAACATCCCAATAAGAGAGGCTTTCCTACAGATTCAGAACTAGAAGGGACATACGGGATCAGGCCTCTTAGGCGTCCTTTCTGGAAACCCACCACATCAAACCAGCTCTCCCTCTGAAGCGGGGGACCCTAGGGTTCTGGGGACCAGAAGCTGCAAAGCACTGAGCCTGTCCAACCATTTGCATGTGTGGCGGCTGAGAGCCCTTGCTAGGGAAGGGACTTGTCCAGGTTTGGCAGAGAGTCAATGGTGAAATCAAAACCAGAATCTAGGTCTCCTGGCCCCTGCCAGGTGGACCCTTTCCACCACGCATCTGCAGGTGGAGATATGTTCTGAAGAAAAGAGTCCCTGTTGGTTTCCAAGGACGCAGAGCTCTTATACCAGGGAGGGCTGGAGGACTGGCAGTCATTGAGAAGACAAGAAACAGCAATGTGAGGGTAAGAGTGAAGCCAGAATGGAGCATCTGGGGAAATCCCACTGATGGTTTTCTCTTTGTTCCCCCAGGGAGACCCAGGAATCCAGGGCTACCATGGCCGGAAGGTAAGGAGGAGGGGGAGGGAAGGACCCTTGCCTCCCATGGTAACCCACGTTGGGCTCCACCACAGCATCCACAAGGGCAGGACTTGGTCTTGTTCACGCATGTTTGCACACGCGCTTGCCTGGGGTGAACCTCACCTTCGTGAGTTGGGCTGGACAGGAGTTCGTGTCTCCAGTTGTGGGGGAGGAGGGGAGGCTCAGAGGGGCAGGGCCTCAGGCCATCAGTGGCCTGGCCCGACCTCAGACCCTGGTGGGACTCCTACCACCAACCTGCATCCCTGTGACTCTACCAAGGCAGGCCAGGTGCTCACTGGCCCCCAGATGGGAGCAGATGACCAGGGCCCGCTCTGCACAGAGCTCCACACTGAGCCTGGTGGGGCTATGGGGCTGAGGGTCCCAGCCCTGCTTTCTGGCAACTCCCGGTCTAGAGAGACAGAAGGACTCCTATACAAATAACGCAGCGAAGGCAGATTGTGCTAATCGATCATCACAAAGCATTGTGTGAATATGGGTGGGCAGGCGAGTAGAGAGATCAGTTCCAGGTTGGGAGGAGTCTGGGAAGTCTTCTGGGAGAAGACAGCCTGAGAACTCCATCCTTGTGCCTGGGTGGGTGTATGTTACCTACAGAAACCATCCCAAACGTCCCGGCTTCACAGGATGTTTTCTCTCTCATTCTGGGTCTGTGGGCGCACCATCTGGGAGCTCTGCCATTGTCCTCTGGGCTCACTCATTCAGTTGCACTGGATGATGGAAGGAGGGGCCGGACGGGCCAAGCAGTCTAATCCACATGTTGGATGGCTGGTGCGGCCATTGTCTGGGGGGGCTGTTCTCCCCGCTATACCCTCTCGGCCCCCAGTAGGCTACACAGATTGTCTTCCGGCATAGTAGGCCCAGGGCAGTGTTCAAACCTGCCAAGTCTGAGTACACGAGAGCTTCCCCAAAGCATCTACAGCCATCACACTTTCTGGGGTCCTGCAAGTCACATAGCCAAGTCGTGCGGCAATGGTGCGGTGAGGGAGAGGGATAGCAAAGCATTTGTGGCCATTTTTAACCCACCTCTGTGGTCCTTCAACCACCAAATCTGAAGGCACATGGCATTTTAGACAGGGAAACAATTTGAGCAAAAACCCAGAGGTGTCATTACATTAACAATAATAAAAATAATCTTAGCCCGAGTCACCACTTATTAAATGCCTACCATGGGCTCAGGCTGTCCTACCCTGGGACCGCCCTGTGAGGCTGGTACTCTTCTCCCATCTAACAAACGAGGCACCAGAGGCTTGCCTAAAGGTTCCTGCCTCGCCAGGGGCAGAGCAGCACTCAAGCCCAGGCATGGGTCCTTCCCGGGGGCACCAACGGCAGGGAGCCCCGCGCAGCACTCTGGACCCTGGACCCGGGCTCCAGGAGTCAGGAGGACAAAGAAGTGAGGGGTGGATTTGGGAAAGGGATGGATTGCAGGGGAGAGCACATTTCTCGCACTCTGTAATCGGGCAGCTGCCCTCACCTCATTGGTTTATGGGTGCTTGGGGGTCAGGGGAGGGAGGAAATGGCAAAACCTGGGGACCGTTCATTAGCCCTACATACACTGAGAAGTTTGTATGGTGTCAGGAAGTGGAAACGATAGCCTCTGTGGTTGCTTCCATCCACACACACAGACTCTCAAGGTTTGCTGCCTCCTGGTGGAGGTCCCCCCGGGGTCAGGGTGATGCCAGTGGCTGGCGGTCGTCTGCATTTGCGGGCCAACTGGAAATCTGGTTCATCCGGAAAGGAGCTGGGTTGGGGGGTGTCTACTGTCCTGAGGATAGAGAGGCCTGAATTTAAGGTTGTGGTGTCAGGTGACTCGCACAGGCTACAGGTGCCCGTCCCACTGTCCCAGCCCCACTGGGGCCTCGGGTGTCTTGAGTCAATGACCACTATCTCCAGGCAGAAGTTTGCTTCCCATCAGAGCTCTGAGATAAAGAGGCGAACGCCCAGGGTCAAGTGCGGCGATACTTGTCCTCTCTGGTTCAGCCCAGCTTCACTCAGTTCCCATCCCACCTGGTCCTTTCCATGGACCATTAGAGCTCATGATCCCCCCTGCCCCCACACCCAGTGTCGATGAGAAGTTGCTGCTCTACCCACGGTGGTACAGCTGCTAAGGGGTCATGCTGGAACTGGAAGCCAGGTCTCACACGGCCAAGCCCAGAGGCTAGTCTTGTTCAGGCACAGAAGTGAGTGCCTCCCCAGAGGGTCTCAGCTAGGCTGAGCTAACCGTGCAGCAACCCTCCTCCCTGTGCCTTCTCCGGAGCATGGAGGCTTATCTCCTGAGCTCCTTCTTTGTCCGTCAGTTTTCTCTTTTTCTCTCTCCTCCTCTCTCGGCTTAGAATGGGGCATGGAGGTGGGGGAAGACAGCTGGCTCCTGGGAAGATGAGTTTGCCCTCACCCCACCATCCAGGGAGGAAGGAATGAGTGCTGGGGGTGGGGGGCAGGTATTGCTTAGCTGGACAGAAGCATGGAACCGCCCCTGTGTTTGAGGTATAAGGGGAACCCATGGAGGAAGGGAAGGACACTCCGCACCTGCTTCATTGCTCTGTCCTGGAGACTCAGTCCGCGTGCAGGTAGCCCTTTCTTTCAGCAAAGGTAGACTTTAACTCTTAGCAAAGATGTTTCCTGGCCTGTGGAGTTTGCTAATGATAGTTCCAACCATCATCATGGCTGCTGCTACTGTCGCTGCCCCCAGGGCAGCTGGACAGCGCAGCATCCTCCCAAAGGCCAGCCAGGCCAGCAGGGTAGGCTTCCTCTCTAGCTCCTTTGGATCAAAGCCCAGTGGAGCCAGCAGGCCCTGCGCTGCCCCCAGCCCTGCTTGGGACCAGCCCTTCCACCAAAATACCCGAGGGGGGCTGCTCACTCACCCACGGGGTACCAATGTGATCCGAATTAATGACCGCTCATCTACTTTAAGTAAGTTGTAGGATGCGAAGTGTGTTTCAAACATTACTCCTTGGCTCTCTTTCAAGGGGATTGGTGGGTATGGTCAGACTGTATGTGGGTCACAAAACCTGCTGGGAGCTTATGTATAAGGGTGTTGGTGCTGGTCCCGCTGACTGTGACTGCCCTTCTGGGCTTTCTCGCCCTTCCTCAATCCATCTGCAAAAGGCCTGATCATTCCACTCTGCCAGGCAGAGCAAGGGGCTACATGGGTGGACACATGTTTGCAGAACGACAGCTAGCATTGTTACAACTGCCTCACTGGCCTTTTGGACAGGCCAGCATTGGGGGTGCCACTGGCCCCACATCTTATTACTGAATCCTTAGAACAACCTGGAGAGGAAGGCTTTATTTTTGGTCCTGTTTCACAGATGAGCAAACTGAGGCCCACAGAGGTCCAGAAGGTCCACAGCCAGGAAGTAGTAAAACCAGTTGCGTCTTATCCCAAATCCTTGCCCCGAATGACTTTACTACGTGGGCCTTCTGAGCCAGGAAAGGGGGCAGGCGCTGCAATTTCCACTTTCCTGTAGGGTCTCCTCTCCCAGGAGGAAAGAAGGTGGGAGCTGGGCTGATCTCTTTCCTGAGGGAAAAGTCTAGGGCTGGATTCAGGCTTTTCTCTGAGCTTCGTAGGCTGTCTGTGAGCCAACCTTGGGGTCTTTGATGCGTTTCAGTCAAAGAACCCAGGAAATGGAGTGTCGGGCATGGGCACTGATCCCTCAGATGATTTCCACAAGGACTTAGCAAGGTCCTGAGACTCCCATTAAAGGCAGGAAAAGGCAGCTTGTCTCAGCTTGTCCCCCAGCACTGGACCCCTCTTGCTCTCAGAGGGCCTGAGGAACCCCAGGCCTCACGCGGCATTTGTGTGCAGCCGAGCACTCCAGGCGAAGGACGCTTTAGCTGGCGGGGTCTCCTAGGATGGGGACAGCACTTTCTTTCACAACCATGAAATCCCCCTGGGGACATCCAGACCATTTAAAATAAAGCCGACCAGGGATCTGAGACATGGGCCTCAGAAATGAGGCCTCTCCGGGGCTGAGAGTCTCAGCCCACCGGCCTCCAGCCCCCAGCTTGTGCTCTCTGGGCCCTGTTTCTCCCACACTCCAAAGCCCACAGATTAATTAGAGCTGACTTTTCTTTTTGGAGCTAACTACAAAATCAACCGATCTCAAATCGAGATTACAAGCCAGCCGCCCTTCCAAAGCCCTGGCCTTCGATAGGGCGCCTGACCCCGGTAATTCCCCAGATTACTTCCTGCCGGTCCTAATTACCAGAGGAGCTGGCATCTCCTCCGTCCCAGTCCTCTCCTGTCTGGAGCTGGCCAGGGCTGCAAAGAAGGAAATGAGCTGCCTTTTCCTGGAAGGGAGGCCTAGGAACCCTTTAGGGCAGAAAGAGACATGAGCCCGCCTCACGGGCTTTCCCAGCTCAGGAAAGGGCCCTGGTCCAGGCCCAGGCCTGAGCCCCCTGCTGGCCTCTCCCCCGCCACCCCCAACAACCTTCACACAGGCCTTCCTCCTCCCTGCAGAGAACAAAGGGTCTGTGTGTGGAGCTGCTTCAGCTTCATCCCGGCCCTCCCCAGGGCGCTGGGCTGGGCTGCTAGGGAGATTCACCCCGAGGGAGGTCCATTCATCTCCCTGCACTCCTCCAGCCTGGCCTCTGCTTGGCTGGGGAGCTGACCTTGAAGCCCCCCACCTCCCTCCAGACTGTGTCGTCTTGCCAAGTCCCTGCCCTGCTTTTTCAACAAACAGTAAATCACCAATTAAGAGGCCACTCCCACAGGTCAGGAGAGTGGCCATTTGGGGCTTCAAGGAGCTGGCTTTCATCCTGTCTCAGTAACCAGGGGGTCCCTCCACCTGGAAGCCGGGACCGGAATAGAAAACCTACTGGTGGTGCAAGGCGCTCTCTGCCCAACTGGAGAGTCAGTGGCATCGTGAAAGGCGGGGCTGGGACGGCCTTCAAGGTCATTCCAGGCAGCTCCCTCTCTACCCACCTGTGCTCACCCAGAACTTTCTTAGCCACAGTGACTGGAATCTACCCCTTTCTGGCCAGGAATCAGGCATGGGTTCTTGGCAGCCAGGCTCCTCGGTAGTGGGGTGTTCTGGCCTGGGGGTCTCTGACCTGGTTTGCCAGCAGCCTCTGCCATCCATGCTTCAGGCCCCTGGGCAATAGGCAGAGTGCCCAGCTCTCCAGCTGCAGAGTGGACAGATGGGGTCTCTAGGAGCCCACCGGGGGAGCTTCCAGGGTCTTTTTGGGAGGATAGAGAAGGCAAAGATAGAGGGGATAAACTGGGGACCTTGGACTTGGGCAGACTATGAGAATTCTCTCTGTACTTAAGAAGAAGACACTTGCAAGTTAGTGAATCTAAATTCAGCCCAATTCCAAACTTAAACCTTTTAAACAGGAACATTCTTAAGAAGGGAAATGGGGGAAAGGACCCTCACAAATACATACCAAGGGGGGAAACTGTGCGAACAGAAATCATGGTCCCCCTTTTAGCCATAGCTGCCAGAAACCCCCTTCTCACTCCCTGCAGACGGGTGCGCGAACAGAAATCATGGTCCCCCTTTTAGCCATAGCTGCCAGAAACCCCCTTCTCACTCCCTGCAGATAGCCATAGCTGCCAGAAACCCCCTTCTCACTCCCTGCAGACGGGTGCCCTTGTCCACAGGCACCCCGAAGTCCTTGGCAATGACGCAGTCCTGTCTCACCTCACAGATCCAAGAACCAGTGCTTCCTGGTGTCAGACTGGGCCAGTCGCTGGGGCAGAGGTCAGGCTGGGGTAAGCCCCTCCTGATGAGAATGGAATGAGCCTGCCGGGCGGGGTCAGCCGGGGGCACCCCTGCTTCCTGCCCGACACAAGGGTGGGAGTGAGGGAGGCCTGAGATGGGATCAAGAGATCCTGGGTCATCCGTAGAATTAAGAGACTTGACCCAGAGGGGAGGGAAGGGGCGAAGGTCAGCCCTGCTAATGAGGAGGGTTGTCTCCTTACAAGGCTCCAGGGGGCCCGGATTTCCCTGGAGAGGGTGGTTTTGTCTTTGCCTACAAGCCCGCAAAGGCTGAGGACAACCCCAATTAGCAGGAAACCCTCACTCCCCTGGGCTTACTCTACACTGCTCCTGCTGAGATTGGAGACAGAAGCCCAGAGCTAGGGCTCGAGCAGAACCCACCCCCGCCCCGCCTTTGCTGAAGCATTTACAGCTGTCCTTCTGAGTAGGAGGCAGGGAAAGCAGAGACCCACTGAGACCCGTCCTAGACCAGCATTTTCCCCCACAGCTAAACTCCCATCTCCACAGCCTTGCTCTGCAGCCACCAACAGACCCAACGTCCACCCCCCGCCCCCAGCTCCAACCTCTCTCCCAGCGAAAGGCTTCGCAGAGGAGAATCCTGGCCCCGAGAGGGAGAGAGGCTTACCTAAGGTCACACAGCCTCCCTGACTCCCAGCCAGTTGCCCCAGATGGAAGCGAGAGGAGGCGGACAGCGGCATTGAGGGAAGGCTGAAGGAAAGAGGAAGGGCCAAGCTCCCACTTGTACCTCCCCAACCATGGGAACTGTGTCTCCCGGGTGTCTTCAGGGCTAAGCCAACCTGGTTGGGCCAGCTGGAATGTTAGCAGGAGAGCCTGTTGTCTGAAGGAGAGAGTGACAGGGCCCCTCAGCTGGGACTCCCAAGGAGGGGGCTCTGACTCCTTCGTGTTCTGACAAGGTCCTGTGGCGCCCTCTGCTGGCCACAGAGCAGATCTCTGCAGGCTGGCAGGGCCCTGCTCAGCTCCTTCCTCCCGAGGTGCGTGGTTAAAGACCCAGCCGCCAGAGGAGCTGCCCTCCTATGTTGATCCCTTCACCCTGATGCAGCACGGACCTGAGGACCCTCCAGCTGAGTGGGGCTTGAGAATCTGCCCATCGGATGCTTGGCGTTGGCTTAGTGGGATGAGTACCTGGGCTTTAACAAAGACCTATGTTCCAGTCCCTGCTTGGCATGACCTTGGCGATCATACATGGCCTCCCTGAGCCAGTTTGTTCACCTGTGAAACAGGAATAAAATCCATCGTCACATTGGAGAGGAGTCTTGGAGATTGAATAGAGGAAAAATGGAAAGTTTTAGCCTCATACCAGGCCCATGGCAGACACAGTTAATGGCCTGCAAGAGGGATTTCCCAGAATGCGGAGCCTGTGGCAGTGACTCCGCTGTGTTTACTTCCTGAGGACGGCTCCACTCACCTTGCCTGTGGCTCCGAGGTCCTAGTGGGCCAGGGTGAGGAAGGGCTCCTGTGTTGGGAGCTAAAGATTCTGGGCGTTTTGCAGAATTCAGAGACTTAGCCCAAGGAGGACTGGGGTGAACCATCCCAGGCAGACATGAATTTGTACACGTCGATCACAAATGCCAAGTGGTCCCCCACTGCACCCAGGAACCAGCCCTGGGCGACGGGCATAGCGAAAAGCTTCATAGAGGAGATATTTTACCATGGCCCCTAATAATGGACAGGGGGTCCAGCTGAGGGAACAGCAGAGAGACATAGAATCCTGGGTGGCTCAGGTGGATAAGCATCTGACTCTTGACTTCAGCTCAGGTCATGATATCAGGATCGTGAGATCGAGTCCCACCTCAGCTCCATGCCTGACATCAGGGTGTGGAGCCTGACTTGCTGGGCAAGCAAGGAGCTTGTTTGAGATTCTCCCCCCCCCTCAAAAAAAAAAAAAAAAGGCATAGTGTCCTGAAAATGGGTGATTATTTCCAGGGAGACAGGTGGTAGGTATCAGGACGTCAGGTGATGAGGCTGGGAAGGAAGCAGAGGATGGAAAACCTGGCCCCTCTTCTAAGGTCAAGGCCAGGCAGCGGCTATTTGGCAATAAAGGGGTGTTAACTGTCCTGGGGAGCTTCCCAGCACGCCAGCACCAAGGCCCAGTCATGGAAGAGAGAGGTCGGAAGACGTGCTAGCTTTGGCAAGCAGGAGGGTGCATAGGACTTCCCAGAAGATGGCAGAGAAGGGATGAGGGCAGCGGAAAAGCTGGAGGCCAGGTAGGACCAGTCTCCCACTCTGCCGGTAAGCCTATGGGAACTGCTGCCTGGCCTGAAGGCCACAGCTCTTGAGACCTGAGCGGAGAGGCTGAGCTGGGATGCAGTCTGTCAGGACCCCGTGGTGCCGTGCCCAGCCTTCAGATGCCTTCAGACGCAGGGAGCTGCTGCAGAGGGTTCACCCTGTCTTGTCACTGCTGGCATTTGGAGCCCTGGCTGGCACTTCATCTGGGGCTCAAATCACAGAGACAGAGGCTGCCCTCCTTCCTTTCCTGAGTGCCACTCCCTTCTCTGACACAGTGGGTTAGTCTTGACTCCTCTACTATTTTTTTTTCCTTAAAGATTTTATTTATTTATCTGAAAGAAAGAGAGAGAGAGAGAGAGCACAAGCAGGGGGAGAGGCAGGCAGAAGGAGAGAGAGAAGCAAGTTCTTTGCTGAGCAGAGAGCCCAATGCGGGGTTCGATCCCAGGACACTGAGATCATGACCTGAGCTGAAGGCAGACGCCTAACCCACTGAGCCACCCAGGCACCCACTGACTCATCTGCCCTTGACCTCCATTTGTCACTGACTGTCATCTCCAACCCCATCTCCTTCCTGTCCTTCCTGAATTCGCATCCCTGCCCCATAGGTTTGGCATTTTCATGGGGAGGGAAAAGAGGTTGAGGAGAAAGACAGGACACAGCTGAGATCATAGAGCAAACCCCACGATGTCCCGAAGCCACAGCTCTCTCTGGTGCCCCCAGATGGGTTCCAGACAGCACCCTGCCTCCACGCCCCAAACCACAGACTGGCCCTCCGCCGTGCCGGGCCAGGACCCATGAGCCCCCAGGAGGCCTTAGACTTAGCTGGGAGGAAGGGGAGCCCCAGATGAAGCGGAGAGGCAGGAGCCTGTGTGGCTCAGCCTGCAGGTACCACGAGAGCAAAGCTTCTGGTGTGAGAATGGCGCAGGAAGTGCTAGGCGGCAGTGAGAGGGAGGGCTGCTCGGGTGAGCGGTCAAGTGCACGGAGCGCTGACCCAGCTGGGCCCCCAGGCTGGTAGTAGGACCTTCACAACTCTTCCTGCATCCGCTCCGGGACTCGGACTCTGCTGGCGAGACCGTCTGTCTCGGGGGCCTTTCTGTGAGTTCACGGAGCTCAGAGGAGCGGCCTGCAGTGGCTGCAGGATCCTCGGAGCTCATCGTGAGCTGGACGGCAGTCCCGACCCTCCAGACCAGCCAGCCGGGAGATCTGGACACCCCCACAGGCCGTGATTCAAGGGCCGAGGCCTCGGGCAAGTCTGGTCCTCTTCTCAGCCCTTCTTTTATTTCTTCCTTCAGGGAGAACGGGGCATGCCAGGGATGCCCGGCAAACATGGAGCGAAGGTACCTGCCTCTCCCTGCCCAGCCCTCCCCCCACCGGCCCCTCCCTGAGCTCCAGCCCTCTCTCCTAAGTTCTGGGACACCTGGGAGGCCCAGCTCCTTCTCCTTCCCAGGTCCACTGGGGAGACATGAAGACAGGGTACATGTTTCCTCCCAGCCCTCTCTCCCTGCGGTGCCAGCCTGCTCTGGGCCGGGGGCTTCCGTTTGGCCCACGAGCCAGCACTCCCCAGTGCCCTCCTGACGTGGCCGGGCCTCCTCTCGGGCGTCTTGGTTAAGTCGGCTCCAGCTGCTGCCCACATGGGGAGTAGGGACTCCCTAAAAATCACCTGCCCTTGGGATTGACTAAGTGGCACATTGGGCAGCCCATTTACCTCAAAGTGGCTGGTCGTGGGCTGATGTGGAAATGGGGTTCACTCCCAGCTGCTCTGGGAGAATCCTACCCGCACACCCTCTCTTGTTCTCCCCTTCCACACGGCGTTCCCTTCTACCTTTTTCCCTTCCCATCTCCTCCTCCTCCTTTCCCTTCCCACTGAAGCCCTCCCCACGTGGCACCCCAGAGATACCCCGACCTGGACACTCCTGGGCTCCCTGATGCGAGGGCCTGGGAGCTGAGCAGGTGGGTGGGAAGCTTGGGGGACTCAACGGTGCAGCTCAGAACCTCTGCCTTCCTGGGGACCCACGCTCCCTGTGCCAGACTCTGCCACCCACCTTTGCCGTGAGTCTGGGCAGCAGGCAGAAGCAAGCCGTCTGCCTTCGCATCCCCTCCCCACCCCGCCCCAGGGAGGCTGGGAGGCTGGCCACTCCTTCCCTGCTTGCCTCAACTGTGGAAAGTCGCCATGTCCTTTTCTTCTCTCCACCAGGGAGCTCCTGGAATTGCTGTGGCTGGGATGAAGGTCAGTGGAAGGTTATCACTCCACATATGAAGGGCACGATGGGAGGGAAGGAGAGAGGAAGACATAGCCGGGGCTTCAAGGACTCCGTGAGGTGGCCGCTGGGCCAAGGAGGGTGCAGACAGGATCCAGAAACATCTCTCTTAAGGCAACGTCTACGCCATTATGCACAACTTGACCAAGAGATGTTTAACTGAGCCCTACAAAGTACATTGCAAAGCTTTGCTGGCCTCAGGGAAAACAGCGCCCTGCCCGTGAGCAAGGGAGCCCAGCGCTTTCCTTTATACCTCGGAATCCAGCAGCTGCGTGCCTGCAGAGCTCCTGAGAGGAGAGCAGGAGTCCTTCCCCTGAACCCCGCCCGAACCGCATCTGGTCAGCAGGCAGACGGATGGGGACCCCCAGAAGCACAAAGGTGGATCTCCCAGCAGGTCCACAGACAGGGGGCACTGTGTCCGAAGCCAATGCCCTTCCCTTCTCTCTGCCCGATCTCACCCTTGCCACATCCCTCACCTGGGGGATGAATCGGGAAGAGTCCAGGAGGCCTCCCTTGTCCTGAGACCTGAAACCTAGGCAGAAGAAAGTCCTGGGCAGGCCAGATGCTTCACACACCCCATGAAGACCTTTGCTCATTTACTCCTGTGCCAGCTCTCACTCTTTCTCCTTCATCTCTTTACCGGAGTCTTCTTTGTTTTCACACAGGGTGAGCCAGGGACCCCAGGAGCCAAGGTACTGATTCAGAGGGAATGTTCTGGGCTGCATGAAGCATCAAGCATGGGGGGAGGCGGCAGTGGCTGCTATTGTTATGCTCCTGGTTCCCCTGAGGCCGGCCTGGAGCTGGGGACCTGACTGAGCAGAGGAGGGCCCACCCAGGAGGGGCCTGCCGGCCAGGAATGCCTTCCCCTCCCTGGATCCTGGCCTGGAGCTCGGTCAGTTTGCCTGCACACCAGCTCCAGCAGGCAGTAACTCCTGTGCCCTGTGCCTGCACGGCTCTGTGTCTCTTCTCTCGTTCTATAAGGGATGTAACATGAAAAAAGTTTCCATGCCAAATAAGTTTGGGAAATACAGACTTAAAAGTATTTCAGTTTTTGTTTTGTTTTGTTTTACTGCAGACCTTCTCAGAGCCTTTAGGAGGCTATATGTATACTGGGGACCTCTAAAACTATAATCTCTGGTACAGCATTTCCAAACATTTTGACTAGAACTTCCTTTTTTAAAGAGGAACGTCATATGGGACTAGTATTCTGGAAACGCTAGTTTACCATCACTGTCCTCCCTACCCCTCAACACCCTCCTAGTCCTCTTATCAGTGACTTTCTCTTCTTACCACAAAAGGAGACCCAGGAGCAGTAGGAAAGCCAGGGCCCCCAGATTTGCCAGGAAAGAGGGGGCAGAGGGTAGGATATTGTGTCTCTGAGCGTGTGCCCGCTTCAGACTGGCCTCTGCTGGTCCTCCCACTTCGTGCCCCAACCCCATAGCTCACGTGCTACCTGCAGTATGTTCAGGGTGCATGTGTCCCCTGGAAGAGGGGAGTGCCGGGATGGCCTGGGAAAACTTCAGAAATCCTACCCTCGGGAGCACACCATTCCTCCTCCAAAGATTGGTTCCCAGGAGGAAAGACCAGCAGGAGGAGGCCTTCCCTCCATCCGTCCCCTCTCCCCCAGGGCCTCTGATGGGCAACACCTGCATCCTTCCCCTTTAGACTCAGCCTGTTTCAGGCTAGGCCCCAGCTCCAGCATACCACAGGCACAGCCCAGGTGGAGCTGCGGGGAAGGGGGGGGGGTCAGGACTTCCTGCCCATCAAAGGGGCCCACACTTGGCTCCCGACCCTTTCCTTGATGGGCTTCAGGCTCTTTTGTCATTCAGCTTCTACCCAAGGGCAGGTGGCAAGGGGATGACAGTCAAAGACTTGGTGTGGCATCCTCTGTGGCTTCAGCTGGAAAATTCACTGAGACACCTGTCAAATTATGACCCCAGGGCCCTCCGTTTCTATTATTAGCTACAAGAATGGGCAGCCATCCAGCTATGGAGAGGGGTGGCCCCGGGTGCTGACCTGGTAGGGTACTCTTGGGGTGCTCTCCCAATACGGGCCGCTCTGGGAGTGCCAAGTGCTGTCCTCATGGTGTAGAAGAGGGAGCTTTGGAAGAATTGAGGAGACAGGCTGCTTCTGTCCCTTGAGACTGGGAAGGGGTCACACACAGCTCTGGAGCCTCTTTATTTGTGCAGTGAGAGCAGGGCTCTGAGATGCATGTCCTGGGGGAGAAAGTTCTTCTTGGCAGAAGAATATGCTTAGGGCGGGGTGTCAGCTTGTGAGGGTTGCCTGAACCAAGGACCACAGGCTGTGTGGCTCAAACAACAGAAGCTTATTGTCCCACAGTTCTAGAGGCCAGAAGCCCAAGGTCAAGGTGTCAGCAGGACTGGTTCTTTCTGCAGGCTGGGAGGGAGAATCTGTTCCCTGCCTCTCTCCTTGACTCTGGCCATTTGCATTTGCATCCCTGGTGTTCCTTGCATCTGGCATCCCTGGTGTTCCTTGGTTTGTAGAATTATCACTCCGATCTCTGCCTTCATTTTAACCTGGTGTTCTCCTGGTGTGCCTATCTCCTCATCCAAATGTCCCTTTTATAAGGACACCAGTCATACTGGGTTAGGGGCCCACCCTACTCTAGTGTGACCTCATAACTTCGCCAGTTATGTCTGTAATGACCCTATTTCCCACGAAGGTCACATTCGGAGCTACAGGAAGTAGCTGCAACACACGAATTTGGGGAGGACAGAAGCCAACCCATCATAGGAAGCAGACTTCTCAAAATGGTCCTCCAAAGGCGAAGTCTAGTGAGATGAAGTTTGTGTTCCCTGGAGGCAGGGAGGAGTCAGGAGAGACCGTGGGCCTCTAAATGCTAGACATTTAAAAAATGAAAGGTGCAGAATGGTTAAAAGGAATTGTTTCCCCAACTGCTGGCCTTCTATACCACTCAGCTCTCCCAGGAGATGCCCCCAAAAGGAGCTAAACGCTCTTGCTGCCTCTTGATTGTAAATGATGAGGGCCCAGCCCGTATGGGAGCAGGAGAACAATGACCCAGGCCCTCACCAGTATGAAGTGGTTCAGGAAAGGAATCCGGTGCGGATGGGGGTCTCGGGGAGAAATGGCCCACGGAGGGGCAGGGGGGCAGCAGAGAAAGCCAAGGCTCTCTGCAGGAGGGGCTGGGGCCTTCCCAATTGGCCTGGAGAAACCGTTCCTAATGCTGCACCGTCTGCATTCCCTCCACAGGGTGAAAAGGGGGCGGCAGGCTCCCCTGGGCTACTCGGCCTCCTGGGGCAGAAGGTGGGTATCGGCAAGCCCAGAATGGTGGGTTTTATGTAAAGGCATTGGGGTTCATCCGCACCTACATTCCCAGTCCTGGTCATCCAGGGGCCCCAGTATCAGAGGTGTCCTTGGAAGACAGCAGGATTCATGCATGCTGTACCACGTGGGAGGCCCCGATTGACAAAAATGTCCGTATTCAAAGACCAGGAGCTGTGACCTTGTCCCAGCTCTGAAAATCGCTCCCTGGTACACGAGCTCCATGACATTCCACTAAAAAGAAAAAAAGACTTGAGGTCTAGTGAGTGTGGGGAGAGCTGCATGAGACAGGCCCCCTTGGAAAGTCACAGGACCCTCTCCTGTCACGCTCAGAGCACCTGGTGGCCAAAGAGCCTGAGCTGCTTCCTTTCCCTCTGCCTTCCCTGACATTCTTCGGCCACCCGACCCTTTATTCCACATTTCAAATATTTCCCATCCCCAGAAGGAGGGTTCCATGGACACACTCTGAGAAACAGTCTAGACCCAAGGCGTGATGGGTCTCTTGCTCAGCTTCATACCTGTTCCCCTGCAATAGCCAGGTCCTGTCTCTCCTTACATCCCATGGCCAGTGAGACCAGGCCAGGCTTCTGAGGGCCTCTGTGCCCAGCCTGGACCAAGGCGTCTTCTGCTGCCCCCACTCCTTGGAACTGGAAGGGGAGAAAAGGCAGGGATGGACCACCTCCCTCTAGAGCGAGGCAGGCCTACTCATGGTTATGTTCCCACTCTCCCCCTCCTTCTGCCCCCAGGGAGAAAAAGGTGATGCCGGCAACTCCATTGGAGGGGGCAGAGGGGAACCCGGTCCCCCAGGGCTGCCCGGGCCCCCTGGGCCGAAGGTGAGTTTCCCTGGGATCCACGCTCGAGGGAGACACTGCCTGTGTGGCCTTTATCTTCAGCCTGTTCTTGGGGACTCCATCCTGGGTGCCTTGCCTTCTCTCCTGCTCCAAATGTCTGGTTTTCCCAGTGGATTCTAGAAAGACAATTTGGACTGAGCTCCTGATTTTCCGTGGTGACTGACTATCCAAGAGAAGCAGTCCGAGGGCAGATGACTGGTCCCAATGATTCAAACAGCTGCAGTGTAACTGAGTCAGGGATGGACGGCTGCAGGGCTTAGGAGAGCCGGAAGGGCCCCCTACCCAGGCTCTGAATATGAGATCAGTGATTCGTTGAGCCCCACCGGGTGCTGGCACACATGGGGTGGGGTGGGCAGGGGTCCACAGTGGGGTCAGCTGCAAATGGGACTGCTGTCACTTTCCTTACACCAGGTGGAAGCTACAGTGGTGACATTTGGGTTTCCCGAAGCAGAGGCCTCCTGCGCTGCTTGGTTTGCTCCAGCAGCCCAGGGAGTGAGGAGGGCCTCTTTAAGGCGAGGACCCGTTGCATGATTTTGGAAGATACACGCATTCGTTCCACCAACATGTATTGCGGGGCTGCTATGGCAGGGCTCTGCCTGGCTTGTCAGGCTGCAGAGAGCTGCCGTCGGCTTGCTCGTGGCCCAGCAGGAGAAGCAGACCCAGTTCCCAAGGAAATCATGGCAGGGGCCAGAAGGAAGCCCAAAGATGGGCAAGATGAAGTGGCCGGAAGGGTCTTGGGCAACCGCCCACGGGCCCATCGGACCAGCTCGAGCGCCAGCTTTGCCAATGGCGGCCCTGGAAGCAGGGCTCTGGGCATCCCCAGGGTCGGATTCTGTCTCCATGGGACATGGATCCCTGGCAGGTCTTGGGTTTTGATTTGGGGTTAGGGAAGCCTGGTCAGTACTGTCCCTGCATCTTGGGACACAAGAGGGGAAAGCTTAGAAGGCCGTGTCCTCCTTCAGGGAACGGGCAAAGTGCTGAGTGAGGGAAGTATGCGCGGGGGACCTCCTCTCGTCTCTCTCTGCGCCTCCCATCCTAGGCCTCCTGTTTCCCCTCCCTACGCGTACCCAGAGCCTTCTTGGTTCCTTCCGTCTCCTGGGCAGGACCTGCTGAGGTGGTCTTCCCAAGTGTTGCAGGTTCTAAAATGACCTGCCTCCCTGTAGTTAGGACCGGATGGCAGTCTACACCGGGGGTCGGGGAGAGGTGTGCAGACGGCAGTCCGCACCCCAGGGCTGAAACAGAGCTGGATTGTGTGTTAACCAAGAACTGAGGAGCGTCTGGCACTGCGGGCTGGGCCCCAGAAAGGGATGCAGAACTCAGAGGAGGAAAGAGGCAGACAGGGAAGGCTGCCTGGAGGAGGTGAGACCGAGGCTGGGCCCACACAGTGGGTGGGAGTCAGATGAGTAGAATGAAGTGAGTTAGTAGAAGCCAGCGCAGACAAAGACTGAGATCCGGAAACACCCAGCACCCATGCCTCTCCTCTTCCCCAGGGAGAAGCTGGCGTTGACGGCCCGGCCGGCCCCCCAGGACGGCAAGGAGACAAGGTACAGAGGCTCGCAGTTCTGAGATGAGGGTTGGCTTGGGAGTTCAAGACCTAGCTCAGGAAGAGAAAGTGCGGTGGCTGTCCCTGCGGCTGGACCCCCGGGCACAAAGCTGTCATCAGGGTCTTGAGGAGTCAAGTTCTATTGTCCCTTTATATTTACTTTCCATCTTGATTTTTAAAAAATTTGTATTTAATGTTCACATTGTCTCAGAACCATTGGGACTGTGGTTTGTTATCATGTATTCCCCACAGTCCCATCCTGTTTCCAACCGGGACGACCCCCCGACCCCACCCGGCGGGCGGAGGAAGGGGTGGAGTGCTCTGACTGCCTTCTGCCAAACCCCCTTTCTCTGTCCTGTGTGGGGCTGTCACACGCAGAGAGGCCCTGAAAGAACCCACAGCCCCTCCGTGGCAATTATGGACCCCTCAGGCGATGGGCAAAAAGTTGCTGAGCTCTCCGGCCTTGAGCCAGCTGGAAATAAAGGGAAGCAAAGGGCGTGGTCCTTCAAAGCAGGGGCGTGGGGGAGGCTGCGGGGAGTCACAGCGGCGGTCCCCAACAACTAGCCCAGGCCAGGAAAAGGTTATCCAGTGAGAAGCCGGGTGAGAAGCCTGAGGAGCTGGGAAGCCCAGAGGAGGGCAGGCTGGGGAAGATGCTCTGTGAACGGGCGGAGACTGCACTTTCCTGCACGGGAAGGTCAGCGGCTTCCTGGCCTGAGCAAAGATGAGCCTCCCAACCCTTCCATGGCCCTCTGGGGACAGTAGATGCTCTTGTACCCAGCCTTGTCCCCCATTTCACTCAAATTGTCATGCAACAGGGGGAGCCTGGAGCACCTGGAAACCAGGGACCAGTCGGCCCCAAGGTACGTGCATCTCCCCCTGCCAGAGTCAGAGCCTGCACCTCACTTCCCTGGGTCTTGAGGGGGAGGGAGGGAGAGAGACTTCTTTCTGCAGTCGTGGCCGCCGTGATGGGACTCAGTCTTCTCTAGGTCTGTCTAGTCCAGAGTTGTCGGACAGAGACGTCTGTGTTGGTTCTAGACCTTCTGGGCATCCTCGGTCAGTGTGGAGAACCCCCTGACAGGCTCCCCGGCCTGCTGCTCTGGGTCCCCCTGTGGGCAGCCAGACCCAGGCCGCCTTGGCTACGACCCTGTCTGGTGAAGAGCAGGCAGCCGTGGCCCTGCAGCCTGTCCCTCCTGGCCCTGGACAGTGGTTGAGACTGCATTTGTCTCGCAGGGCACCAAGGGGGAACCAGGGAAAGGAGAGATGGTGGACTACAACGGAAATATCAACGAGGCTCTCCAGGTACGTGGGAGCTGGCGTAGAGACTAGAGATTGGGAGGCGCTCAGGGGCGCCAGGCGCTGTGCCATGGCCCAGTGAGGGGGCGCTTTGATGCCCCAACTAGTGTCCTTGACATCAGACTATTGACAGAGCTTCCAGAAGAGCGGCCTCCCCTTGCTCTCTCTCTCTTGGCCTCTGCCTCCAGCCTCCAGGCAAACGCACCCCCTCATTTGGCCGCCAGGTGGCTGGCTCTGGGTCTGGCCCCACTGGCTGTCTATCCGGGTTCCGGAAACTGAGCATGATAGTGGTGGACCGGGGTTCTGGGGCCCCACATCTTCAATACCTGTGGGTCATTTTGTGGATAGTTGTGGGGGAGGGGTGCCCTGTATGTTGTAGGTTGCTTCACAATATCTCTGGTCTCGAGCCACTAAACACCTGGTCTTTCGCCACCCCTGGCTGACAGCAAAAATATGCCTCCAGACATCACCAAATGTCCCCTGGGAGCCCAACCCCACCCCCAGCTGGAGAACTAGTCCTCTAAAGGAAACACTGCCCCTCTGGGGATCTGTTTACTTGGGGTACGATCCTGTCTGCGTGCCAACTCTTGTCCCCCTGGTTTCTTGAGTGGCTCTGTACCTTCCTATTCTGCATTCGATGTTTACAAGGAAGTATGTTGGAGTCTTGAATTCTGGTTCTGGGGGGAGATGTAGAGAACAGGGGAGGGTCCCAGTCAGCAATCAGGGAGAAGCAGAGATGTTGCGCCCTCCCTCTTTGGCAAAGTGAAGGCGAGTTTGCAGTCTGTTTCAGGGCCTGAGTCTGGGGTAAGACAGCCTCAGAGGCTCTGCAAACCTTGGGGAAATGTGGGGGCGGCATAGGGTCGGGAGGCATGGAGCCCACCAAGAAGGCCTATCCCTACTGTGCTCCTAAGGGAGGCCCAGCTCTCATGTTTCCGTGCCTGGGCCAAGGGGACCCTCCAGATGACCCTTGACTTGTTCTTGAACTGATCGCATGGCATTGGTTTTTAGGAGATCCGAACGCTGGCATTGATGGTAAGTCTTCCTCCTTCCCTTGGGCACTGGGCTGAGGGCTGGGGCAGGAGGGCGGGGGCTGTGGGAGGGCAAGGACTTGAGGTCTGGCCTCCAGAAAATAGGTGCGGGGCTTCTAGGTCAGGGCTGACCCTGAAGTGGCAGGGCAGAGGGTGATCCGAGCCTGAGCGGGGGCTCTCCGGAGCCTCCCCCACCTGGGTCCCAGCTGTCCTCTGGAGCAGCTCTTCACCCGTTCCACAGCACGCTCTTATCTCGGTGTAGACGCTGGGGCACTGTGCAGCCGTGTCGAGGAGATGGAAGTAGAGAAGAGGATGCGTGTATGTTTCTCCTTGAACCCAACCTTCAGCTCTTAAAATCCATAACCGCAAAAAATCAGGAGAAACTCAACCTCCACTTTTTCACCTTTCCTAGAAATCGGTTTCATTTTCTGCACTTGGAAAACCAGTGAATTCCAAGCCCTGATTTTGCGTGTGTGCCTACTACCACCAACAGGCCTGTGGATTTTTGTAGTGAATATTTCTAGTTAAAACAATTGCCATGAGGTTTAACTTTCAGGTGCAGAGAAGAAAGGAGATCCCAAAATTCTCAAACTATCGGAATTTCATTTAACTTAGTATTTTTATTTTTTTAAGGAAGTTATTTATTTATTTGCAAGAGAGAGAGAGAGCGCACATGAATGGAGGGAGGAACAGAAGGAGAAGCAGACTTCCCACTGGGCAGGGAGCCTGACGTGGGGCTCGATCCCAAGACCCTTGTATCATGACATGAGCTGGAGGCAGATGCTTAGCTCTATTTTTAACTCTATTTTCTATTCTATAACTATTTTTAATCCAGACTCAAACACCAATCATATCATGTCCCAACCCCAGAGGTTGGTAGAAACATCACATGATTCTAGAATCAGTGAGCTTCATTTGAGGACATTAAAATATATTATTTGAAATAGCTATCCAAAGCAAAACTTTCATGGAATCTTTTTCTCTTTTAAAGTTAACCTCAATGGGCACCTGGGTGGTTCAGTTGGTTGAGCGACTGCCTTCAGCTCAGGTCATGAACCTGGAGTCCCTGGATCGAGTCCCACATCAGGAACCCTGCTCCGCAGGGGATCTGCTTCTCCCGCTGACCGTCCTCCTCTCCTGTTTGCTCTCTCTCTCTTTCTCAAATAAATAAATGAAATCTTTAAAAGTAAATAAATAGAGTCAACCTTGAGGCGTAATTTACATACAATAAAATAGACCCACTTTCTCTGTGAAGTTTGATGAGCTTCAACAAATGTATATATCCCTGTAGCCACGCCTGGTGGGTTGGGGTTACCCATGGGAGTTATCCGTGTAACCCCAGGCACTCCAGAAAGTTCTTTCATGTGCCTCAGGAGTCAGTCCCGCACCTACCCGCAGGCCCCGGACACCACTAAGCTGCTTTCTGTCCTGGTGGATGAGATCTGTCTCTTCTGGAGTGCCATCTGAGTGGAGTCGCGCAGTGTAGCCGTCTGCGCCTGGTTCTCCAGCTCAGCATGGGAGGTCTGGGTCGCATCCGTGGCGTGGCCGGCACCCATGCTTGCTTCATTGTTCGCTGCGAGCAGTGTTCCAGGGCATGGGTGTCACACGCCTGCACCTGTTGATGGATAACTGCACTGTTTCCCAGGGGCATTTTAAAGTCCCTGTCAGGGGGGGTGAAACGTATCTTCTCGGAGCCCCAGGGGCCCTCAGAGAGAGGAGGAGGGAGAGGCTGGTAGGCGTGGCTCCGGGGATTCCCGCCCCTCAACCCCGCCACTCTGAGCCAGACACACTCAGTGCTTATCCACTTGAACTGTGGAGTCCTCGTGCTCTTCCCTTTGCTGAAAGACGTTCCAGCCACTGAGGAGACGTTTGAAAACGATCGATCCCCATAAACCAGCCTCCACATACCCCCCTCTGGCAACAGGCCACTCCTTCTTGGTTGGAAAGTTCTTCCACAGGGTCTTTCTTTTATTTCCTAGGGACCCCCCGGTCTTCCCGGACAAATCGGCCCACCCGGAGCCCCAGGGGTCCCAGGCCAGAAGGTAACACTCAGTCTTGACAACGCAGAGACCCCACAGAGGCACTGCGTGTGTCCCTGAGTGCGGGCGCCAGTGGGTGATCCTCCCATCTTCCCTCAGAGCTACCGCTGCTCCCAGGCAGCCCAGGCCCTGCTTGTCCCCATCGCAGCCACCCCCTCTCCTGCCGCCTCACTCTGCCATTCTTCCCCTGCTGTCTGACTTGGGCTCCCGTCATTCTCAGGCTCCTCGGAGAGCTGGGTGGAGCTTGGGTCTAGACAAGCCACTGCTCCAGGCAGAACCATGGGGGGGACCCCAACCCACTTATCAGGGAACATGGCACTTGAGCGCCTCCCGGATCTCCCCCCTCCTTCGCTCCCCACCTTTGCTCCCCTCTGCCCCACCCCTGTGATTTTCTCAGAAGGTCCTGCATGTGCACCTCTGTCCCCGCTCACGAGGGCCCCTGCCCTGACGTACCCTCCCCTCTTCCCTACCTTTCCAAGTCCTCATATTTCAAGTCCAACGCAAAGCCACCTCCTCCTTGAAGCCTCCCCTGCTCTACCTGGCAAAATTCACTGCCCTGTCTTATCTGCTCCTCTCTTAGCATCATTTTGCCTTGGTGATGTGGGTCATTCTTTACTGGCCTCAAAAACAGAGGCCAGGCCTCCTTTATCTCCCTCCCTGACCTAAAGAAGAGGATTGGGTTGATGCGAAGATTCAGGGAGTTCTACCTGTGGGGCAGGCAGGATAGGAGGGCTGGGCTGGGGGTGAGGGGAGTGGGGCACTGGGAGGCAACACCCCTCCCAGCGAGTACCCAGGGTCCTCAGAGACAGCGTGTGAGGCCATGGCTAAAATGTGGACTGCTGGAGGCAGTTTAAGTTCATAGTGCCGTGCTGACCCTGGCACAGAGGCAGTTCCATAAATGACAGCTCCTCTGCTAGGACACTGACCTTCGTTGTTCTGGCCCCAGGGGGAGATCGGACTGCCAGGCCCTCCAGGACACGATGGAGAAAAGGTAAGAGCAGATACTCCCGGAGGAGCCTCCAAAAATGGACCTTGACCCGGGCTAATGGGGGATGGTGGAGCTTGGGGGCCGAAGGCTCTGGAACAGGCCCATATGTGAGCCTGTGGGGAAGGGAGTGGGGGAGCGCGGGGCCAACCCTGCAGGAGCCTGAAACCCACACTGCTGGCCCCAGAGGAGCCGGGCAGACCCCACTGGGATGGGCTGGGGCTGGTGCTGAGTCTCCCCCGATTCCAAGGGAGGTGGACAGAGCCATGTCCTTTGGACTTCCCATTCTTCTGTGCACGTGCTCTCTCTCTCTCTCTCCTCCATCGGTGTATATAATAACAATGGCTCATATTTTCTAAAGGGACCTCGAGGCAAGCCAGGAGACGTGGGCCCTCCTGGTCCCCAAGGCCCCCCAGGAAAGTCTGGGCCTGCAGGAATGAAGGGAGAAGATGGACACGCAGGAAGCCCGGGAGAGAAGGGGGAGAAAGGAGAGATGGGACAGGCAGGCCCACCGGTGAGTGCCAGGGCGGGCCGGCCAGAATTCTGTCCTGGGACGCCTGCCTGCCCGCGTGGTGTGCCGCCCAAGCACAGCTTCTGCACGGTGCCTGCTGCAGCCTGAGCTGGAAACCTGGGGCCGGGAGTTGGGGGCCGGGGACTCCCCTGGGTTTCCCTCAAACCCCTGGCTTTATGAAGGCCAGCGGTCCCCCTCAAGAGACCAGGGCCTATTCAGTCCTGTGTCCTTGGGAAAGTCCCTGAGCCTTGCAGGACCTCTATTTTCTCATCTCTAAAATGGGGCTAATCATTCCCTCCCTGGATACTTCACTGGGTTGTTGGGAAGGAGATGAGGTCACAGGGGTAATCCTGTTTCTTTGGCAAGTATGCAAAAGCCTGACACCCCAGGGTTGGGGGGAGGCTGCCTGTACAAAGAAAGCACCTTACCCGGTCCTACGAGCCTGCTGACTTGACCTGGGCATCTTCCGGGGGCTTCAGTGGCTTTTCATCTGTGAAATGGGCACCTTCTAGAACCCCTGCCCTTGGAGGAAGGGAGCCACGCCTGCACGCCACAGTTGGTCACAGACGCTCAGCCGACACCTTCCCTCTTGACTAACAGAGATCTTTGTCGATCTGTAGGGTCTAGACGGCCCAACTGGGGAGAAAGGAGAACCAGGTGGCCAAGGGAGGCCTGGAGCAACAGGAGTCCCCGGCCCTATCGGGCTCCCGGGATTTACAGTAAGGCGAGAGGGTGGGGTATTGAGGTTGTCCGCGGGCCGCTGTGGATGTGGGCACGCAAGCGAGTGGGACCCTCATGGGGTCACTGGCCTGGCGGATGCCTGGCCCTGTATCGAGGCTGCACTAACCCCCGCCTGCCTGGCCTTTTGCAGGGGAGGGGGAGGGTCAGAGGGGTGGATCGGGTCCTCTTGAAGAACAGCTACCCCATGCGGAGCACCAGAGTGTGAATACTGGTTTCCGCTTCTTAGCTCACAACATGGTGGCCTCTGCCTTCAGGCACCAGCCTGGCTCAAAGAGTCTTGGGCTCAGAATTCTCCTATTTAAAGTATAGAGAACCTCAGAGGTCAGTAGGTCCCACCTAGGACCCAGGGCAGATGTCCCTCTGGCAGATGTCCTGCTCCCCGAGGCTGACCCACTCAGCTGGGACAGGGAGGCAGCTCCCAGCCTCCCGACGTGGCCCTCCACCACGGAGCAGATCCCGGCTAGAAGGAGCGTGTGCAGAAGCTTCCTCCTCAACCTCGCAGCCCTGGCCCTCTCCCTGTTTCTAGAGCCACAGAGTCGTTTCTGTGACCACGTAACGAATCTCGTATTCGGCAGCTGAAAGCAATGCGCTCTTCTGATCTCAGGGTCTATGGGCCCAGAGTCCAGCTCGTCTCCGCCGGGCCTTCTGCCCCGGGGAGGCTCACGAGGCTTCAGACAAGCTGCCGGTCTACATTCTCACCCGGCTGCTCCTCCCGGCTCGCCGCAGTTGGCGTAAGCAGGCAGTTCACATTGGAGCAGCTTGCTTGTTCAAGGCCAAGGCCAGCGGGAATCTCGGAGTGCCTGCTGCCAACACAGGGTCATGTGCGCATGCGTGTGTAACATAATCTGAATGTATGCGTGTTATAATCTGTAACATAAGCGTGGAACATAATCACAGGAGTGACATCCTGTCACTTTGGCCAGGTGCCATATTCTATTGGTTAGAAACAGGTCACGGGTCCCCCCAAAATCTGTGCACCCTGGGGTCCACACACGGTATCAGCCTCTCCTCCCACGTGCTGGGACCTCAGATCCCCGAAGATGGTGATCTTAGGCCTCTTGTCCCGTCTTCTTTACTGCAAGCTGACTGTCCCCTCAGCCTCCCAGGTGGCCCTTGATGACACCTTGGCCTCATCTAGTCCCAGTCTGGTTTGTCACAGATGTGAGGGTGTCCCTGTGCCACCCCCCCACCCCAAGTGCCAGCACCCACAGCTTGGTGTTTTGTGCCCACAGGGAGAGAAAGGAGAGCCCGGGGAGAAGGGGGAGCCAGGAGTGGAGGTAGGTTGCACCACTCGGTCTTCTGTGTCATGGGGTATTTGACAGGGATCTCACCAGCCCCCAGTCCCTCTAGGACACACGGCATTTCCATGCTCTAGAAGGAAATACACAGCTGCCTGACAGAGGGAGTGAGCAAGAAGCCGGACATTCACTGAGTACCATAACCCAGCCTCGGTGTCCCAGGTCATGGTCTCCCCACCAGTGTTCACAGAGAACCTGCCATATTTCCTTCCCGTGCTAGAGTCTGGAGTTAGGAAAAGGAACAGAACCACCTCTGCAAATGGTCCCCAGTAGCATGTTCTAGAATGGTTAGCCGCTCAAGGAGTTGATGAACATCCTAGAAGACGGGTCTTTTGAGCAGGATCTTGAAGACTGTAGGATTTTGCCTAGAAGCTCAAGAAGTAAGCTTTCCTGAGAAGCACATTCTACTCTGAGAGGTGTGGTGGTGAAGTCAAGAGGAGAAACAGTTGGGGACAGAGGTGCTGGGGACGGAGGCCAGGGTCTCATAAGATGAGAGAGAATTGGTTTATTTGTAGGCTCAGGGAAAGAGCCAAGAAAACAACAGAGCTCAGCCACATGTGAGGGAGACCATGTTTGATGGGAGAGCCTGTGCCACCCAGACAGAGCCAACAGAGGGACCACTGAGCCTTCTCAGCCCCCAGAGAGGTCCCCCAGCCCCTGTCATCGTCAGTGTCACCAGGGCCCATTCCCCATTCAGGGAAGTAAACTTGATGAGGAGGTATGTTCCTGGATTAGAGACGGGAGGCCTCCTGATGAAATGCTCCGAGATTCAGGAAAAGCACCACACACAGAAATGTTCCTTCCAGAAGTATTTAAAGTAACAATTGGAAACAGCCGACATTTCTAACAAGAAGGAAATGATTCAATAACTTATGGTAATAATACTAATGGTATAATAGTCCCCATGTTTGGGAGCGTTCCTTGTGCCAAGCCCGGCTCCAGGCCCTAGCCGGGGAGTAACTCATTTCACGCTGCTCAGTAGAGACACGGAAAGGAGGCTTGTAGGAAACATACAAAAAAAAAAAAAAGAGAAAGAAAGAAAGAAAACCAGGTTTCAGGTTAAATGAAAAACAACAGAGAATCAAATTATATATATAAAATCATTGTTAAACATGAACATTTATTCGGATACATTTTATGCATCAAAAAAGAGTGGAAGGAAATAAAGCAAAATATTAGGAGTAGCCAAATTACTTACTCTTTCCATTCTTTCAATTCCCTCTAATTTACAGAATATTTTAGTGGGTTTGTTATTACTTTATTTTTTTGTTTGTTTGTTTTCAGATCATCGTACAGTAAAATTGACTTTGGGGTTGAGTGTGTATAGGTCTGTGAATTTTTTTAAAACATTCATAGGTCTGTGTAGCTACCGTCACAATCAGGATACATGAATCACTGGTTTATAATAAGGGAAAAAAGCAGCAAACTTTTTAAGAAAAGATTCTAGAGTTTCCAGAGATTGAGCTGAGAAATCCACAGATCCGAGAGACATGAGAGGTACCCGGTCTGCCCAAGTTCGGGGGCTTCTCTTTGGTGGCCTGACAGAGCGTTCACTCTGGCCACACTCCATGGGATTCGAACCCTGGGAAGGCAAGAAGAGCCTCAAAGCTGAGATGGTGTGACCAGCTTAGAAAGGAGCAGGCAGGCCTCCCTCCTGCGTCTTGGGTGGCAGAGGGTTAGAAAATGGATGGCCGTCCTCATCAGAAACAGAATCTGTAATGAGCACCATCTTCCGTAGAAAGAAAGACTCCCTGAGTCCCTCCACCTTCCCCGTCCAGCATGAATCTGTCCTACTTCACTCTGCCTTTAATTAAAGGGAAGAAGAGACCAGCAGTCTCTGTTACAAACCCTGTGGGACTTGAGGGGCGTTCTTCCAAAAGTGCTCTGCCCCCTCCCACATAACCAGTCTCTGCTCCTGTAAGCCAGAGGTCTCAGATTCAAATGCCTACAGGCGCCAGGCACACAACAAATGAATGCCAAGTTCCAGATCAAAGACAATAGAGAGTGGTGGTGACTGGGGTTATCTGAAGATTTCATGCCCCGCCTGGAGGGCAAAGCTTTTATTCAGCTCCAGGCAATGTTGCCATGCTTGAACGAGAACCTATGCTGCCAGGCTTTTCTTTTCTCTTTCTTTTTTTTTCCAAGAAAATCTGGACGTCTAGACGTTTTGACAGGATTTCCTGGCAATCTGTGGGTTTGTTTCAGTTTTTTTCCTCCAACAATGTGCAGGTTAACATGTTGCTATGCGTTTCTGCCCTGTTCTCAGCCTTCTTTTGGGAAACTGACAAGCTGGGCACTTTTGACCTCGTCTAGCAGTCCCCAGCTAGACCTTGAACCATGGTAAAAGGGGAGGCCACTCGGAGGGTAACAGAGGGTGGGCTAACCATCTCCCTTTGGATTCTAGGTTCCTGGGCCTCCAGGGCCAGAGGGGCCCCCCGGACCTCCGGTAAGTGTGGTGGACTTGTCAGCATTTCAGTCCACAGCGACTGGATCCCTAATATCCCTTCCCCCTGGCAGTCACTGGGATCCATATCAGCCATATCCAGATCCATATCAGGTCACTGTCACCTCCTCCTCCTCCCTGGGCAGGATTTTCTCATCCACAAACCTCTCCCTACTCCTTTGCACCCACCCCCATGTTAAACCGGTCCCGTCTCAGTTACCCCGAGGAGCGTGGGCATCACCAGCCGTCTTAGGGACAGCTGACTGGAGTGCCAGTCGTGGGGTCTGGTCCCACCGCCCCGCAGAAGTCCCTCTGTCACTAAACTCTGCCCTTTGCTATTAGACGCCCACTCTCCCCCTTCCTCCTTTCAACTAACCAGCAGCAAAAACATCGGGATTAAGATGGCAAGTGGTATATAACCAGCCCCACTGGATTAGCCTTTCCAGGTGACAGGGGACAAGATGAGGCCTTTCTAGGGCCCCCCCAGCACCCTAAACCAATAGATGCTGGTCCTTCCTCTGCAGGGTTCCCAGTCCCCACAGCACCGTGTAACCCACTGTCATTGACACAAGTAGGAGTAATAACAATGGCGTTTACCGCGACTTCTTACGTGCACGTGCCGGACGCTATTCCCAACACTTCACGTGTATTAATCTAACCAACATTTGCTGTCTGTACTCCTTCTGCATCTCCCCTTCAGGAGGCTCGAGGCCCACTGTGGGAGTCACAGAGACGCTCTGTCAGTCCCTGGTTGGAGAGGCCTGCCTTAGACTCCACCCCGGGGAGCCCCAAACACGAACCCCCTCAGCACTCTCTCCACCATCCCTGGGTGGGGACCCCAGGCCCTTGCTCTTTTGTGGTCCGATGGACAAGGTGTTTTTGACTTACTTAAAAATGCAGTTCTCAGGTGCCTTGTTTTGATTCCAAATACAGGGGCTCCAAGGTGTTCCCGGACCAAAGGTAAGAAGAGGTCACGTGAGAGGTGCTGAGTGGGGAGGGGAGGGGAGGTGTCAGAGAGGGCCGAAAAGCAGGAAAGTCCTTCAGAGACTGGTGGCCCATCTGGTCCCTTCCTAGAATCATGTGACAATGGCCAGCGGCTACAACCAGGAGAGAATGACGTCCTTTTAATAACCGGCATTGACACTGGACAGGCTTCTGATTTAGAATTTTCCCATCCATTAATCACCCTACGAGTGACGGGTTGGATTCTTAGTGTAGAATGAAATGCCCAGACCTTTCTGCCCCAGACCTTTCACGCACCCTGAAGTATAGGTGGAGACAGAGAGGATTGTAGTGCGGGCCCCCTCTCCCCAGGTTCAAGCCCACTGGTCTCTGGCCTGGGGGGGGGGGGTCTCCCAATCTCCCCCCTCAAAAGCATATCAACTGGATAAGAGGGGTTGGGAGCTGATGGCAAATTGTCCTGTGCCCCCCACCCCACCCCAATATTCTTCAGGAGACTGTTGGGCAATTTCTTGTCCCAAAGTTCCAGAGCCTTGGAGCTCCCATGGTGACATTCCGGACACCTGCCAGTCAGTTTCTACAGGGCCCCAGTTTTCCTGCTCTGCAAAAGGTCACTTATGCCCAAGCCTGACCTGGAAATGCCCTTTGGGTCTGTCTCCACTCCACTCATCCCCTTTTCCTTTGGGGACCTCTCAGTTACTACAGGGATACCAAGGAGTCTAATGGAGGTAGAGCCAGGCTAGGAATTCAAGAATTCTTGGAGTCTCCTGCCTGCCATCCGTGGGCCAGCCACCTCTGCCTCCTCCCTCCTCTGTCCTCTACCTGCCCCCGTGTCCCCAACCCACCCCTATCTCCAGGGCCCCAGCATGCAAGAACGAGTTGTCTGAGACATGCCTTTCTGTGATCTCCCCCTTTCCTTTCCTTCAGGGGGAAGCAGGACTAGATGGAGCAAAAGGAGAGAAGGGTGTCCAGGGAGAGAAAGGAGATCGCGGGCCGCTGGGATTACCCGTAAGTATCTCAGAGCCAGCAAACCTGGAAGGATCCCAGCTGGGTGGACCTGAGGAGGCTGGGGCAGCATGCACAACCATGGGAGAAGGCTGCTGCAAAACTGGGGGTTCTAAAATTCCATTCCAGAACACTCCATTTGGTTTTGCTTTCCCACGTGGGCAAGACCGTAGACTCTAATTCCCTTCCCGAGGGCTTCCTCTGGGCCAGCTCCAGGCCTGGGCATGGGAGGACAATGCAGAGCTAAAGAAGACAGGGCCCCCCACCCAAGAAGCCCCCAGCTGGAGAGCCCCAAGAGGCCTGAGAACAGCCTCAGGCCCTACATGTGACTGATTCAGAGGCAATAAAAATCTGCCCCTAATGGGAGTCAAGCTTGGAGGACCTGGGAGCAGCGAGTCAGTGAAACATTCATCTCCCTCTTATTTCCCTATCTTCAGCACCGGCCACAGCAGAAGAGCTTGTACAAAAACAGATTCTCTGCTCCCAGCATGCTAAGGCCACTCAGTCTCTTGTCTCAGGCTGCCCTGAGATCAGACCCCAGGTCGGGGCGAGGGGCTCCCTAGGAGGCAACTACATTTGCAGATGTGGGTGCCTGGTCTGGGCGAATCTTATGCTCCAAGCTCCAGTGGATTCATGGCCCCGTCACTGCCTCCCCTGTGTCCAGGGCCATGCCCTCTATCCCCCATCTCCCGGAGCCCTGGGTTTCCTTCTCCCTCCTCCCTCAGTGGGGCTGGCACCGCTTGCTTTCCGAGAGCTGGAACAGACATCAGGGATCCATCTGCTCATTTTACTGAGGGTCCCAGAGAAGAGAGAGTCACTTGAGGTCACATATGAAGTCAGTGGTCAGGCCACGCCAGAGGCTGCTCCTTCACTGAGGCCACTGCCTCACGAAGGGGCTCATTCCAGCCACTGGGGCTTCCTCTGTCCTGGGCGCAAGGCCAGTTCCCACCCTGGGAAGCCATAAAGAGCAGGAGAACAAAGAGCAGCCCAATTACCCCAGCTTGGCAGAGCTTGAAGGTCTGGTTACAATAGTCACAGCAACCAAACAGCAAGAGCAAAAGGTACGATCACATCCTCATTAGTGCATCAAATGTAGGACATTTAAGGAGCTGATGTGCCTGGCAGACTGTAAGGAACTGATGACTTTAACAGACATTTTCCCATGTCTTAAGCTGTGTCCAGAATATTTAAGTACTCCTTACTAGAGAAGAGCCTTCCTGCCCTGACTCCACCACAGATCTCTCATCCGCTTTCACGGCCCCAAGGCCCTAGTGAACGTGGGAGAATTTAGTCAAGGTTCGAAATGCAAATGGCACAGAGATCAAACAGGTTATATAAACAGAGAAAGTGCCCGGCGTGTCTTTAAGTTGTCAACTTTCAGTAGAGGCATGGGTGCAGAGAAATATTTTTGCTAGCTTCAGAAAATAACCGAGCGAGCATCTCCACCAACGGCAACGAACGGGGATGTCAGGGATGCAAGAGGGAGTGGTGGGGACTGGGGCACACTGGAAGCCAGGCGTCCCTTCTTAAGGAGAGAAACTGACTGACTGTTCAGCTGCCTGTCGTCTCAGGAGGTTGTGGGGCCAGTATTTCCAGATGGTCTCATTTTTCCAAGGAAGTTGGACATCTGGCATTTTATGTGAAATCTCCCCATTTTCGAACATTAAATCAAAATTACTTGCAACTCCGCAGACCACACAAAATATGTCAGTGACCCACATATGGCCTGAAAACTGCCAGTCCGTGTCCTCTGCCCCAGATCTCTTGAGAAAACTCGGAATTGGTACTGCATAGGCCAAGTTTGTGACTATTTAGTTAAGTTCTGATTTTCAGCTTCACCTCCATACTTTATGCCATATAGTAGCAGCCTGTTTTTCCAGAACATTCTATGGAGTCCCTTCTGTTGGCCCTACAGAAGTGGTTCTCAGTGCTGGCTACATACTGGAGTTGCCTGGAGCTTGTCAAATATGCCATTACTCTGGCCTCCTTGTTGGAGACTTCGGTTGAATTGGGGTGGGAGAGGGCCCAAACATCTCTATTATTTCATGTGCCTTCCCAGCCAGGAAATGCTGATCTTGCCATAGAGTGGAGAACCTGGGCTCCCTAGGCCAGAAGTCAGGATCATCCCAGAGTTTCGTGATCCTAAAACTGAGAAGGAAGTCCCTGGAGGATCCTACTACCTCTTCTTCCCTGTCCTCCCTTGCCTGGGGCCTTCCCCCACCTTTAAAACCCAGAGGCTCATTTTTAAAACCTAGGCTCATTTCGGAGGCTCAGCTAGATGCCCTTTTATAAGAACTCAGTTCTCACTGGTCTAGACTGTCCCCACTGCCTTCTCTCTGGTTTGTCACATTGGAATCATTAGACAAATTTCCCTCTGAGTCTCCTAGGTGGGTCTTGGGGACAGTATCCCAGCCCAGCATTGGAGCGAGAGCTCCTATTGGCACCTCACAGATCACTGGGTGCTTCGTGGCGAGTGGGTCCCCTGTCAGCCAATTTACTCCAGAGCATATGTGGCCTTAGACCTCTGTCCCAGTCAGCTGCCCCCAAAGTGTTTTTCTCTAAACGGGCCCTTGTCTGGGAGAACAGGAATGGACTGCGTTTGTCCTGAGCTTTGCAAACCACACAGTGCCAGCAAAAGGTCAGGCATTGTGAGGATTCACATCCCGGCCCCCTGCCCACCCCCGAGCAACAGCAGGCCAGGGTCTACCCACATTCCCAAGCCAGGTGCTGTAACTCAGTACTGATTTCCTCAAGGTTCGGCAGCCTTGGCCCAATCTCCACAATGGTGCAAAAAAAGACTAGGAGGACAGCCCACCCTCCACATAGGCTTGTCCCCCTGCAGGGAGACTGGTCCTGGGAAGGAGGCGATCCCTCTGTCTCCAGACATCTTTCCATGAATTCTCTTTCTGCGTCCCTTTTCCCGGAGCGCGGCAACCCCCCCGGCAGAGGGATTTCTGAGAGGGGCTACCGGGAGAGAGGGGGTCGGAGGGCACAGAGGATGAGATGGGCTGTCTGCACTGCTCCCCGCCAGCCTGTATGGTGGCCGGTGTCCGTTTTTGTCGGTTTCCGTGTGAATATCACCACCTGTCCGCCCAAGCTTATTTCTCCCGTTTTGTTTGATGACCAGCATTTGTGTCTGTCCAGAGTCACTGCTTCACTCACCTCTTCCCTCCCCGGTCCCTTTTTCTCCCTCCCGTCCCTTCCCTCCCCTTCTCTTGGCCAAACTGTCCCCTTCGTCCAGGGAGCTGCAGGTTTGGACGGCAGGCCTGGGCCACCGGTGAGTGTCACTGCTCCGCTACCCCTCAGCCCGCCCCGCCCCCCGCCTGTGGCCCCTCTCGTCTGTCCCTGTCCCGCTGTCGCCTCGTTTTCCCAGTGAGTCCTGCCTTATCCCACCACCAACACCAGAAAGGTACCGTCTATGCCCAGGTCAGACATGCTTCATCAGGCCTCTTGACCAAAGATGGGTGGCCTTCCTCTGAATTCCCCAGGCCGTCATCTGGACCCAGGGTCCTCAAGTCTGGGTCTCTGGACCACTGGATGTGGGATGGAGGTCTGCTCCCGCTGCACGGTCTCTGTTTCCAACAGAAGGCTGAGTACGGCCCGGGAGCCCAGCCCTAGGGGCTGGGACCACGATTCATGCCCACCAAGCATATCTGTATGTGCCCGTTGTGCTGTGTTGTCTCCATGCTGTGAGCTCTGTCCATCTCCTGTCTGCCCACGAGGGCTTCCTAGTCCTGTGCCGTCCCCTCCGGTGTGTACTGGGGTGAAGCCGGGTATAATTTCTAGGATCCTATGGGACGGTCCCAGCTTGGTGCTCTGCGGGCATGGGACCCTGCTTCCTGTGCTGCCCCAGCCTCCCCTCAATTCAACGAAGGCTTTATGCGGAGCAAAAGAGGAACACATGGGCCCCCTCTTTCTCCATTCTTTCTGATTCCAGAAAACAGGCATCACCTACTCAGAACTAGAAAGCACCTGGCCCTTCTTCTTGGGACAAACAACTGAAACATCAGGAAAAATCTCTCCTCTCCTCTCCTCTCCACCTTCCAGAGTGCCCCATGATGGCTTTAGGGATGTGGTGTTCCCACTAAAGCCTGGCACTTTCCCAGGGTCTAGGGAACCACTGATCATCAAGGGCCCGGAGGCTGGACTTCCCTGCCCGGGGGCCATAACCAAACCTATGTGTGTGCCCAGCCCCTTCCAGCCAGAGAGTCCCAGCTTGGCCATCGTGGGACAATTTTGAGGCCCAGAAGACAAGGTTCTAATGAGCTGGCTGGGATGATAGTCGAGTGACGTTGAATTTGCAGGGTTTCATTTATGGAGGGGAGGACAGGCCTGGAGGTGGACCTTACAACTGATGCGGGGGAGGACCGGGAGTAGCTACACTCAGAGCCTCATCGTGTGGCCCGTGCCCTCACAAAGCTGAGGAGTAGATAGGCCTCCCCCAGGACCACATCCTCTCCAGAGCCCCTCCCCACCACGCCTTTGCAGAGGCCACACTGGAGATTCTCCTATTCGGAGACTAGACCTCTTTTCCAGGCATCATTAGGGCTGTGCTCCCCTGCCCCCGAGCCCCTCCCTTTGCACCCTCCTCACACCTAGCGTGCCTTCCCCAGGGGACCAGTCAGGGCTATGGGGCCGATCTGTGGCTGGAATCAAAGAAGCTAAAACAGTCCCCCATTCGTGCTGGACAGAGGGGAGCAGTGCAAATTTGTAGATTCTGTCCCTTTTGGACCCCAGGTTTTATTTTTCTCCTTAAATCAACATCACAACCTTAAAGGAAAAGTTTTATGGGAAGAATAACCCCCTGCTGTGCCAATCCTAACATTTATTGGGGCCAAATGCGTGACATGCATTTATCCGTTTCAACCGGGCAGCGGCTTCGAAAGCAAACACTCATGTCATCATCCCCCTTTTACAGAAGGGGAAACGGACCCTCAGAGAGCCAAGAAGCTTCTCCAATATCTCCACATTCATAGGCTTTTGAGGCTGGACTTGAAGCTGCCCAGTGACTCTATGGTGCTGTTCTCAGCCATGACCCTGATCAGGCTGCTCTCATTTCTGACATGTCCATCGTCTTCCCTCGTAACTGGAGAGGGGCCATGGAGCACTTCTTATGGCTCTTTTATTCCCCCTTATAACATAAATCAGCATTTCCCCACTTGCTCACTGCCCACCAAGCAGCCCCATATCCTCAGGGCCTCGTCTGAGCAGGAAGCTGAAACACAGAGGCAGATCCATATAAACCTGAAGTCTAGACCTCCATCTAGTTGGGTGGAAATCAGGAACCTGGGGAAGGTGTTTAATTGCCAAGCCAGCCTGGCCCTGCCTCCAAGCCCAAGGTTCCAGCTGCCCCGACTCCCCTGGAACCCTGAGTCCGGAGCAGGTGGGACCCACCTCCCTGCCAGGCCCACACTCATCCCTCTCAGGTCCAGCCTCCCCATAGGGCCGGGGAGCAGGGACAGAGGCTGAAGGCCAGGGCGGCCGGCAGTGGGGCAGGTAGGGTGAGCAGTGGCAAAATGACCCCCCACCCCGCACCTGCCTCTGTGTGTGCGCACGTCTGCATTGGTCTCCATGGCATGAGCCCTCCCCACCCCCGCATGTGAAGCTGCAACAGCAACAGGTGCCGGCCCCACCCCCACCCCCCAAGGCCTCCCACCCCTGCCAATCCCCCTCAAGCGCTTCAGGGAGCAAACCGAAGCAGCAGTTCTCCTACCATTTTCAGCCTTGGCAAGCTTGGTGGTGAAGCAAAAGGGTTTCCCTTCTCAAATCTGGCTCTGAGCAGGGGGAGGCCTCTCTGCCCGAGGCACCCACCCCAAACAGGGAGACGCCCCAGTCCAATGACTGCCCTGAATGAGCCTGGCCTCGCCAACCCTGAAAATGGGCCTTTGGACCTTGCTCATCATCTCCAGGGCCGGGCGGGGCCCCCGGGGCTCTCCACTCTCCCAGCATCGAGCCTCTCACTTCTGCTTTTTTTCTTTTCCCCAGGGTACTCCAGGACCAATCGGAGTCCCAGGCCCAGCGGGACCAAAGGGCGAGAGGGTGAGCGCTCGGTGGCCAGAGAGCCTGTGCCCTGGGAAGGGTCCGGCGCCCCAGCCCCGCTGCTGGTCCTTGGTCCCCACCTTCCCCCCTAGACCAGCACACCCTTCATCTGGGGCCTCACCTGATGATCCTCACAGAAGCCCGTGGGGGAGCCAGCCGGTCTGGGTTGCTCACTTTATCTCTACGCGTGTACAGACGGACAGCTGCCTGTGCCCGGTCCCTGGCCACCCAGCGTCGGTCACAGGCTCTGTCGGGCCAGGCCCCAGGTGCTGCTGTGAGCAGACACACCTAAGCCTTGTGATGATTTAGGAGACAGCTTAGAATGGAATGCTGGGTAGTATGAGAAAATCCTGGGCAACATCAAGAAATCAGGAGGCCGGGGCGTTAGACCTACTCCCACAGTCATGGTCTCCCATGGCATGAGTGCCTGTGTGGTGCTGCTGGGGCGCTGGGCTCGGGGGAGAAAGAGGCCTGCCCGTCCAGTCCAAGTCTGCTTTTCCAGGCCAGCCCCAGGTTTCCGCACATCTGGGGTGGTAGATCACCAGAGGGCTGTGGGGGGCGCTAGATGCTTGTGGGGCATCCGTGGCCCTTCTGTCCCCAGGGAGGCTCCATCCCCCTCGCTCACCCGCTCACGGACCACACCGCTGAGGGTGCGGAGGGTGGAGAGCTTCTGCAGAGGGGCACAGGGGTCCCTCCCCAAGATCACAACCGCTTTGGGGACGGAGATGGCTGCTCTCAGGATGACAGAAGAAAGCAAAGCTCTCTTTCACTCTTCCCCGACCTTCCCTGTCCGTGCTCATTTCCTGCTCCTTGTTTCCCCGATTGGCTTCTGCTTGAGGCCAGCTAGGACATTCAGGGCACCGTCCAGCCTTTCCAGAGGGCCTTGGGGGATGGGCTCTGCTGAAGGGAGGGTGAGGGGGGCCTCAAAACCCCCCACTGTTGGGGAGTCCACACCAGTCACACGCTCTGCTGAGCCCTTGCTCCATAGAGGGCTCTTTGAAGGGGCCAGAGAGGTTTCCCAGGTTTCCTACAAAAACAGAGGCCAGTGGGTGGAAGGTTGTTCCCACATCGGGGAGGGCTCATGGGTTTCTTTCTCCGGTTTCAGGGCAGCAAAGGCGACCTGGGGATGACGGGACCAACAGGAGCGGCTGGGCTTCCTGTAAGTGTCATGTGACTGGGGCTTTCTGTCCCTCATCCCTACCCCACCCCCACCCCCCCAACAGAAGCCCTGTCAGCAAACATCCAGAGCCAAGGACGAATGTGATTTCTGTGACAGAGGAAGCTGTCCCAAAGCCATGTGGTTGTGGAACTTCCTTGCTGGGCATGGCTCGGGGCAAACCTGGGGACACAGGGTAGGGGTACCAGGTCCTCAGCCATGTGGCCCATCTGACAGGATGTAGCAAACACGTGTGAGCCCCTCCCACCACAAGTATCTGTGTTTGATGCAACAGGGGTTCCCATAGATGAACGTGCCACAGCACCCCAATGCTGTCGAGGAGAGGCCAAAGCAAAGCTGAATCATTATAATGCAAGGAGATGTCTCGTGACAGGGGAAGCCTTCCCGAGAGACTGGCTTCCCAGTTTGCAGCAGATTTCCTGCTGTGTCATTATGAAAGCGGACAGCCTGAGAGAGCCAGGACCTCTGTTTCCTATCTGCCTAAAGGTTGTACATGTGTTCACCAGCTCCACATCTGGCTGCCCAAGCAGCTTTCTCTGGCCAGCCCCGGGCGGTCTTTGCCTTGTGCCGCTCCCCTAGCTGAAGTCATGGAGCACAGCCTGTACCTTGAAAGGGAGTATGAGCAGCTTTGGGGTCACTTTTCTAGCAAGAGCCTTTCAGAAGAGTTACAGAAACACTTCTGCCAGGAGAGTGCTCTGGGCCCACACAGAGTTCTCGGCACCTGCCACTCTTTAGAAGGAGGGGGCCTAGAAGAGAAGGGTCACCAGCCAGGGCCTCCACTGCAGAGCAAAAAACCTGGAACTGCGTTCCTGGCTTCACCCAGAACTCAATATATGTCTCGAGGTCCAGTCCCTTTGTCCCCCTTTTGTAAAATGGGGATAATTAAGCCTGTCTCTGATGAATTAGGTATCAGACCTTTCTGAGCCTGGAAGGAAGGCCACAATGGCCATCCTGTCTTTTCTCATGAATGCGTCTTCATTTCTGTGATTTATTGCAGGGTTTACATGGACCACCCGGGGACAAAGGAAACCGGGTGAGTCTGAGCCCTTGCACTTCGGCTCTGGTTACTAATGTCTTCATGATGTGGTGGAATGATCAATTGGGGATTCCTGACCCAACATTGGCAAATATGGTTCTTCATGGTAAATGATCCTAGATTAAAAGGCTCTGTAGTGAGGGGCTTACTCTGTAGTGCAGGGGCAGCCTGAGGCCTCATCGTGAAACGGAAGCCTGTTTCTTTTCCACGTGGCAAGGGGAGACTGAATCCCATGGTGGCCATCAGATTAGCATTGCCCTCCAGCAACAGGAGCCGTGTGCCCACTCTCTACAACACCCTGCTAATGGACCCCTCAATGGGATTTTTAGACCCATCATTGCCTAGTCGTAGCCTTCTGAGACTTCATTTTGCCAAGCATCCCAGGCCACTGGTGAGAGACAAATACATTTAGGTTCCAAGCAAAAGCACACAGCTGTTGTAAGCAGCCAACCCTTAAAAAAGGATCACAGCCATTATTTATCTTGGAAAGAGTCCACGGGACCATGAAATGAATTCTGCCTCCCAAGGTCCTTTGCTGCCCCTTTGACTTCTGCCATTGTCCCCAGCACAGTGCTGTTGAATGTCCACAGCACCCACAGCCATGTGGTAAGATGGGATACATGCCACATATCGGACACGGGCTACATATGGGCCCAGCAGGGACCATTTAACTGCCTCTGACCCAGAGATGAGCTTTGGGTCCATTCACAGAATTTTTTATTCGCTGCTTCATCACAGCACTCCCCAGAGTGTGATCCACAGTGCCTAGAGGACCCAACGCATCTTTCAGTGGGTCATGTTGTCCAAGGGTCTCTGAGGGAGGAGAGAACGAGTAGAAGAATAGAGGGAGAGACAAGTAAGAACCACGACAAAGTACACCAAGCTCACACAGAGCAGTAGGGACAGAGCAGATGGCTCCTAGATCCCAGGTCCTCCAGCTGATCTTTGCACACTGATAACCATGTTCATGGATAGGAAGTGCCAGAATCTGTATGCTTATATCTTGCACCAGACCCAGTATTCTCCATTTAAGGTATTTATTGAACCCTTCTCTGTTATTTATTGAACTGTCTTCTCCGTGATCAAAGGAGCAAGACTGATACAAAGTGAAGGCCAAGCAAAGCTTTATTTCGCGACAAGCATCCAGAATCAAACTGACTGGGCAGAGTCACCCCTTACAGAGAGGGCAGCGACTCCCGGCCTCACAGACTAACTTTTATAGAGCAAAAGGCCATGTGGTTGAGCCTGGCCACACCCAGGTGGCCAATGAGATTGCAACACACAGAGAAAGCTGCACAGTCATGCTAGGTCACACACAGGTGGCCAATTGAATTACAATCCACCCCATAGTAGCTATTTGAACTAGCCTATAACCTTGCTCAGAATTGGCGCACAAAAGATGCGGCCCACACTCCTTGGTAGCTAGGGAGACAGTATGCGTGCTCCACTGATTTGGATGTCTCCACCTGGCCTGACTCATCCCTGCATTCCGGCTCTGTTATCTCCACCTGACCTGACCCGCCCTTGTATTTGGGCTCTGTTATCAGGGACTGGCCGACCACATTTTACTGGTTTCCCAGACTTGCTTCTAAGTAAGTTTCTTGGGGGGGGCAGGGTCAGTTTAAGTTTTTTTGCATAAACAACAAAATCACTGTTTAACCGAGATGAAATCACTCTGGCTAAGTAGGCCCTTACATTCTCTAGAGTTCAGTTCCTCTCAAGAAGAATTGAAATTCTTCTTCCTGGGAGCTGGTCAAAAGTAACAATTTTTTCCATATATTCTATAAAAGCAAGCAGAGTGACACCTGCCAAACTGTCCATGGAAGACCAAGTCTAGAAACCACTGGAATTATCAGACCTACTTCCAGAAATGTGCTGGCTGGGATGGCAGGTTGGGAAGCCCACCTTCCTTCCTGCGCCATCAAAGAATTTAGGAGAAAAAAAAAATTGATCATTCCATCTCTTAGCTGACATACTAATCCCCTTTCTAATTTATTTCTAAAGTGTTCTGGTTCTCTTTATCATATTCGGTTAATACTTTAAAGCTATTTCTTAAGACTTTCTCAGTTGGCTTGTGGCAGTGAGCCATTTGAAAGCCTCAAAACCTGCAGTGACCACGGTGCCCCTGAACGTGGGGCAGGCAGGTGCCCTTGTCATAGGTGGAGGGGCAACTGGCAGTAGGAGATGCTGATGCCAGGCTCTGGGGTTATTGAATGAGCCAGTAAGGCCGAAGGAATCAGCGGGAGAATATTTCTTCTCGACTTCTCCTTCCTAAGGCTTTACGAACCTTCCCCTGCCCCACCTGTCAATTAGAAATATGTCACTTAGTAAAAGTCAAGTCCAGAAAACACTCAACTTGTGGAACCTGCTCTCCGGTAAACTGTAAGGATAACTGACTTATTCCAAAGAGCAGGTTTGAGAATCAGGGAACAGCTTGTGTCCTCCATTTGAGAGATCTGACTCTCAGGACACCAGAATGTCCTAGAAGAGTGCCCCCTGTGTCTCAGCTTTTCGAACAGACCTCTTTATGCCACTGTCCCTTGCAGACCTCTTGAGGGGAGATGTGAGCGTTTCATAATAAAGCCTTCCAAATGAAGGAAGTCCTAAGCAGAACCATTGCTTGCCATGGGCAGGTCTTTTTCCTGAGGACTGGGAGATCAGAATAGTGACACTTTGGTCAAGGGAAAAGGCCAGAGGGTCTATGATGACATTCTAGGTAGAAGCCTGCTCGTGAAGGCCAAGCTGCAGGTGTTCCAAGCCCCAGGCCCCATAGGGTGTGAGAAGGAGGCTGCCTAAGGCCCCTCTCAAACTCCACTCCACGTGCCGCCAGGGCCCGTTGGAGAGGCCCAGGTGGGTGCACCATAAGCCCGTTGCTCCATCTTCCAGTGAAAGGGGGCACGGTCTTAAAACAATGCTTCTCTGTGACCCACCACGCAACGGTCTTGGAGCCTCTTCCCCACTCCTGAGAGGAAGAAGGTCCTGGTCCTTGTAGTAGCACACAAGTCCCAGAGCCCAGAATAGGCCATTTTCTAAGGGAACACACATGACCATGGAAAGACTGTCCTGGTCTTGTCACAAGGGACGCCATTCCCGGCCTCTAACAGCCCCAGGAATTTGGCCCAGGAGCCACATTTAGGATGAAAGAGTTCATCCCAAGATAAACGGTGCCCCAGGGGCACCTGGGTGGCTCAGTGGGTTAGGCGTTGACTCTTGATCTCCGCTAGGGTCTCTTGTGTCTGGGTGGTGAGTTCAAGTCCGACGTGGAACCCACTTAATCAAAAGGGGAAGGGGGAGAAAAAAAAGATAAAGGGTGGCATGGATTTGGCATTGGCATCAGGAAAATTGGGTGGAGCAGCGGTAGTGCTCCTGCAAGCCGGCCAACTGGAAGGTCTGCGTGCATGCGTGCTGGCAGGGAGGGGGCGGTGGCTCTGCCTGACGCCCCACCCAGGGGGGTGTGTGCGCGCATGTGAGTGTGAACGGCCTGCGCTGCCTGGTCCCCCTTGCCTCCTTACCTCTCCGTCCTCCCTTATCTCTTTTGGCCTAGGCCGGACTCTTCCTTCCTTCTCTCCTTCAACACTTCTCTGCGCAGACGCACTCGCCCCATCACCAGACCCTACCCCCTCGTCTTTCCCTGCCATTCTCCCAGCCTCCACTCAGTTCCTCTGAAATCAAGTTATGTATCTGTATTTATAAAGAAACCTCCGTTGCTTACTTTTATTTGCCCTTTCCCCTCCTAGAATCCCCTCTTTGCCTGGGCCTCTTCTGCCTCACTCTCTGGGGTGGGATGTACCTAAGGCTAGTACTCTAGCACCTTCGAAGGATGTCCAGGAAAGCCATTTCCTGGGCCCTTAGGACCTGGCTCCCTGTAGTGCAAGCTACACAGCCTGAAAGTCAGGACCACCACTGCCGACCCTGTGTTGCCTGCGGGCAAATCATCAGGGACCTGGAACCCCACTCCCAGAAGCTCCTAAGGAGCTTTGCCCATCCTCCAGACATAGGCAACTGCATTCACTTTGACACGGGCCTGACCCAAGGAGAAAGAGGGACCCCTTTGGTGAGAAAGTTTACACTGGGGCTTCCCTTCCGAAGAGCTAACAGATTTACTGGCCCCCTGCTCAAGGATCGTTCACGCTGTCTGTCATGTTCTCCCTGGTGGGCATGGTTCAGAGCCAAAACTACCGCAGGTAACAGGCTTACACACGTGTCCTCCCGATCACATCAGTTTCCAAAGAAGCATCTGCACTTTAGAAAACTCACTCGGAACAATCCATTGGCAATTACAGGGAACCTCTGGAATCATGAAATTTGAGGCGTTTCCAAGGACTCAGAAACGTTAAGAAACGTTCTTGTCCTTGCCCCGCCCCCCAGGAACCTGCAGCCTTCTGCTACTGGGATGCGGTAGCTGGCAGCAGGCTTGGCTCCAGGACTGGCTCGCAAGAACTCACCACCGTCGCCACTGTATCCATTGTGAAGCAGCTATCATTGCTGAGCACAGACTCTAGGCCACTATTAAATGTGCACAAAGACATCGCTACAAAGTTCTGAGGCAGGTGTTACGATCCACATGGTGCAAGTGAAGAAAAATGAGGCTCAGAGAGGTTGAGAGATTCCCAAAGGCACACTGCTGGTCACAGGCAGGACCCACTCTGGCTCCAAGCCTTTCTTCTGATGCTGTGCTGCCTGCCTTCAAGGCCTTGTCCACCTCGAGGAGCACTGTGGAAGTCCCCCACCATGAGACAGTCAGCCTTCTGTAGTGGCGGAGAACCATCCCCAGGAAGACTCCCCATGGACACACTTGGCCTCTTTATAAGGAGACCCAACATGGGAAAATCCAAACTCAAGTCCATGAGGAAGCATTCCCCATAGCCTTTCTTGAAATGGAGAGTGATCCTAACACATACAAAAGGGGGTTCGATTTAGAAAGATGATGCTTACTGAAGTTTTTCGGAAACAAAGGAGTTCCTTGAACCAAATTGTCTATATACAACCTAGCTGCCTCTGATTCAGACCAGAGACCAGAGACCCACATACAGTGGGAGGACCTAGCTGAGAGCCAGGGGCTGCCCAGGAGCCCTGGACACATATGTACACATGTGTGCTGTACACTCACACACAAGCACACACTTTGCACATGCACACACTGTAAACACACACCCAAGCACATACATACACACATATATGCATTCACGCACACACATGCACACACGCACACACACGCACACCCCAAGACTCTAAATAAAATCATCTCGCCTCCTAATACAAATGTCAAAGGCATGAAAACCAACAGGGACCAAAGTTGGCAGGTCAAAGTCTTTAAAAAAATGGGCCCTCCAAGAGAAAATTGGCCCTGAGTAGCCTCTTCTTGCCTTTCCTTCCACCTCCAGCTCTGAGCCCTACTGCTCCCGGCCCCCAGGTCTTGACTTCCTCCCCTGCCCCCTTGCCCACCAGTGTTAACCACCGGTCCCAGTTTCTAGAAGGGTTGGGGGTGACTGCTGACCTCAAATCCTATTGGAAAAAATATCTTCATTAAGTGATGCTATTTTCCCCCTCTTTAATTTTTTTTTTCCTTTTCTGTTTCTAACCTTAACACATGAAGGATCCTAAAGTTTTGATGTTATTTTTTTTCTCTCGGACTAAACCATTATTTACAGGGGGAGAGGGGGAAGAAAGGCTCTAGAGGGCCTAAAGGGGATAAGGGAGACCAAGGAGCGCCTGGATTAGATGCCCCCTGCCCGTTGGTATGTCTTCATTTATCACTTGCATTGTTCTGGGTTTTTCCTTGAGGTTTGCAAGCAGAAACCAAGAAGGCAAATAAGCTAGGATGAGGAGGGGATGTCTGCACTGATGTTACCACATCTGCCCGTGCACTTGGCTGGGGGAATTCTGCTTGCGGGTGTTGGTGCCCTCAAACCCCAGCTGCAAGGCATTCTGGCAAAATCCCTTTCCTTTGAAGATGCCGGACAATCGATGTGTGGAAAGAACCACCGCTCCTGCCTTTCCCCGCTTAGGCAGGGGATTTGGAGCAGGCCTCGGCTGTTTGCTCCAGGAGAGCTCTGGAACCCACTGTAGCATTTGTAAGCTACACATTTGCCTTCTTTGTTTCATGGCCACCTCTGTGGCCAGCAGTCCCCTCTGTTGGAATCCTCTGTCAGGATGCAGGACACCGGGATCTGTGTCTCCCCGGGCCATCTAGGCCCCAGATGGGGTAGAACCAGGCCAGAAAGGGGGCTTTTAAAATAGAGCCTCCCTGTGCCCACTAGCCATGCAACTAAACCTGTGAAGCCACAGACCGCCGTCAGTAGACAGACACACACCCCCCCCCGCCGCCCGGGAAGCCCCCCAAACAAGCTTATAAGGAATAATTTGTGGCATTACCTGGGCTTCCCAAGTGCCCTCACAAATCCATGTGAAGGTTCTGAAAATTATGATACGCTAAATTTGAAGTTCATCTGTGTTCGTTCCAAGTGAGTCTTGAAACGGAGAGGGGGCTGGCTGTGTGCATGCCAAAGCTCGGCTCTCGCGGGAGCCAGAGAGAGCACCACAGCTGAACCTGGCAAGTGGGGGTTCGCTGGGACTGGGCCCCTGCTTGCAGCCGCCTCAGGGGTCCTGCATCCTGGCTGGGGTGGGACTTGGGCCTCTCCGCTCCACAGTCGGAGCTGGCCAGCCTTGACCTAAATAATCATCGTGGTTGGTTTTATGAACAGGGACACCGAGGTTTTAAAGGAGAAAAAGGGGAGCCGGGGTTACCAGGGCTGGACGGACTGGATGCCCCATGCCCATTGGTATGGCGTTACCCTCCCCGCCTGCATGGCCGGTTCCGGCTTCCCCACGTGTGTGGTTCTTGCCCGCATGCCTCTCTGGCCGTGCCCCCCCTTTTCCCCACATCACCAGCCCTTTCTCATTGTAGACCCTAAGGGTCACCCTGCCACAGCCGGTCCTCAGGGGCTCCCACATGCTCCTCGCGCATCCCAAGTTTGCCGAGATGTTTTCTTGGCCTCCTCCTGCAGCTGCTTCAAAAGCACCCTCCCCTTCATGCGCCCACCCCGCTAAGCCAGCTTTAGCTGCAACTTACCCTCCTTTCACAGCTGCTTCTAGCCGTCCTGCCCCCAGAAAGAAAGCTAGGGAAGTGGAGTCTCTGGATGGATTCTTAGCAACCGTGACTTCTCTTCCTTCACACACTGCAGTTGCTTCGGCAACAGCTCCCGCTGAGCACCCAGCAAAACTGAGATGCTGAGCCGGTCCCACACGCCTTCCTGCTCCATCTTGCGAGGCAGCAGGGGACCGATGGGCATGCTCGTAAACACGGGAGACGGTAGAATGGACGTAGAGGAGGCCGTGGGGTCGCTGCCCCAGTGATACCACCAGAACCAGGGAATGGTCCAAGAGCAGGATTATAGATGCTAAAGGCCTCATCCCTTTTGCTGAAACCCTGGAAAACACGAAGAGATCCTCCCTTAGACTCCCCTCCTTCCATCTTTAGATGGTTCCCCTCCAGCAAGGGTGGAAGAGAATGGAAAGATTGGGAATGTCATTGAGGAACAGAAGAGAGGAAATGGGGAGGCACTTGGGAACCCTTTCCAGGAGTGTCCCAGCAGAGCGGTCACCGTGCACTGGGCCCCGACCTCTTCAGGCAGGGACATTATCGCCCCCACTGCCATCCTTTCACTTCCCTGCAAGGGGAGCACACAATGGTGCCTCATTGCAAGGCCATGGGCTTAACTGGTTCCTGCCCTCCTAAATGTCCCCAGGAGGCCTGGAGTTCATGGAGTTCTTTTCATACAAGTAACAGTCAGATGAGGACTCCCGGTCCCACATCCCGCCCCAGCGTACCATGATAGAGACTTTTTAGGACCAGTATATGCAACAAAAGAAGAGCACAGAGTAGATTGCTTGCTGTTTCCCCACCGCTGAAAACCCCGCTCGCTGCCCCCACTTCCCAACTGCCCTGCCTGATGAACCCGAGCAACCATGGGACTCCCGGGTCCCTCCCGAGCACCTGCATCAACCCCCAGTCAGATCTCCCTCGCCTCGTGCCTCCCACGGTCTGACACCTCGAGTTCTGCCAGCTGCAGCCCCAGCCACCGGCTCCTCTCTCCCATGCTCCCACTTCCAGCCTCGCTCTCCTGCGCCCCCCCCCCCCCCGCCACCGTCATGTGCCAATGGGAATGCCGCTGTGGCCCGCGGAGGCTCCTCTCCCTTCCAGAGTCCTTATGAAAGGATGCACCGTGGCGGGCTGGGGAAAGGGGCAGAAGGTCTTCATGAGGCCTCGGAATGTACCACCTCCCCCTGCAGGCCCTCCACGACCCTGGGGGACAACGAAGGTCATCTTTATTTGATCCTTAATGCAAACCGTGTTTCTCACCATTGCTCCCGTGCTGTGTTTTTGTGAATGTAGGGTCAGAGGGAGCTAGCTTAGTATAAGATAAGTAGACTTCTTCGGCCCTCCATGTCGGGCCAGCTGCCTGCTGAACGCCAGGTGAGCGGTTTAGGCACCTGTCATGGTGCTGAAATTGGTCTGGGGCGCAGAGGGCTCCTCTTCAGCTGCCTCTGGACTGACCACTGGCTCTGGTCGCTGAAACCTTGTGTCCATCCTGCTGTGCCCTGGAGTGTGAATTCTAGAAACTGGGCTGCAATTCTAGTATACACAGACTGAGAACCAGATCTTTGCCCCACTTCAGCCCCAGCCTCCCCACTTTGTCTCACAAAAGTTCCGGACTCCCCAGAGGGTATGCCTGTGAGCCCGGGACATCAGGGCCCCAAGAAGACTCAGGTGTTCCAATAGGGGCTGCCAGCAAAGAAGACAAACGGCACACAGTGTGATTCCCATCCTCCACTCCAACCCCCCACCCCACCCCAAATTCCCAGCAATGGCTAGGGCCGTGCCAGGGGCCAGCGTCACTTCGCTGAAGGCACCTCAGAGCCACATGGCAATACCTGTGAGTGAGGTGGCTTGCCCCTTTGTGTCCCACCTTATTGATGATCACACGGCCGCCTAGACTTCCTCTTTCTACAGGTAAGGAAAAGAGGAACTAAGAGAGTAGGAGAGCTGGGGGCCCCCTAGTGGCCATTTCACACAGCCATGCCTTACCAGGTTTTACAGAGGAAGAGACAGGCCACCAAGCACTGAGCAACTTATCCAAAAGGGCCTAACACTCAGTCCAGCCAGAGCAGAAACCTGAGGGGCTTAGGGCTGTTCTTAACACGTTAGGGCTGACCTCAAAGCCTAGGGCAGCCCCTCTTGGCGGTGCACTAAAACTCATGGGGCACTAGTCAATGGGAAGTTTGCCTCCTTTGCTTCCCAGCCCCTTCTGAGGCTCTGCCCTGCGGCAGAGAAGAGAAAAAGACCAAAGGTGGGCTGTATCCTGATATGCTGCCGCAGGGTGTGTGGCCCTTGTCCCCCCCATCCCACCTGCTTGGGGGGCTGTCTCAGAGTCTGAGCCATCTGCCTTCCTTCCTCACTGCAGGGCGAAGATGGCTTGCCAGTCCAGGGCTGTTGGAACAAGGTAAGGCTGCCCGGCGGTTTGCGGTGCCCCGGGGGCACAGGCATACTTGTGGCCTCCTTCTCAGGGGCATTTAAACACGTGCGGTTTCCATCCAGGGCCTCTCTGCAAATGGCATGGGTCGAGAAAGGAACGCTCCTCAAGCAGGGTGCCCACAAAGCGTCCCACACACTGCACGCACTTAGAGAACTTTTTCAAAATGCTTTTTAAGGCGTCCGCAGACGCCAGCGTCTGGAATTTCCACGTAGCCACACGGCTGACATTTTTATGCTTTGTGTGCTTAATTTCCACAGCACCTTTCCTCCGAGGACTGCTAGACCACGTTTTGTTGTGTTTTTTTTTTTTTTAAGATTTATTTATTTATTTATTTATTTGACAGGCAGAGATCACAAGTAGGCAGAGAGGAGGAGAGGAGGAAGCAGGCTCCCTGCTGAGCAGAGAGCCCGATGCTGGGCTCGATTCCAGGACCCTGGGATCATGACCCGAGCCAAAGGCAGAGGCTTTAACCCACTGAGCCACCCAGGCGCCCCAAGGCCACATTTTTAAAATTAGTTATCAGTAGCTATTCTCCCAGTGTTCACACGAGGTCATTTAAGCCGTCAAGCCACATGATGACATTTATCCAGATGTAGGAAATCTGCCAGAAGGAGGGAAAATGCCAGAAGTATGATGCATCTTATAGATTATTTTAAAAGAAAAAAGAAAAACCTGCATATTTTGTACAGAAAACACCGACCTCCTTCCCTTTACTTAGACTATACACTCACGTGGCTTCCCTACTTCCTCATGGAGACTGGCCGGTTCACCGCTCTGCCCTTCCCCTTAAACTGAAGCGGCCAGAGCTTCACGCTAGCACACAGCAGTCCTGCAGCCCAGCCCCTTCCAGGGTCCCAGAATTCCTACCAGCCGTGAGTTTTCCTTCAATCACCCCACTTGGTCAGGGCCCCTGGGGCACGGGGCTCCTCCACCTGACAAAGGCCATCGGCTTGCTAATCCAGTTTGCTGGCGGCTCCGGCAAAGGTACAGCTGCCGTGCCGCTCACCTTCCGTCCGCAGCTCCCCTGCAGCTTGCTCCCGCTGACATGTCTCACGGCCCTCACCCCGTGGTGTCCATGTGTGGGTTGTCCTCAGAAAAGGGCCGGAGACCCCAGCATGTCCAAGTTCTGGTGCTTAGCTCATTGAGCCCTATCTCAGTGACAGCAAACGCACACTTAGGGTCAGACAGGACTCCTCATGCTAAATGGCCAGCATCTCATTAGTTCACAGAACTGAATTAAAAGTAGTGAACTCACCAAGACCCTAGGCCCAGGGCGGAGTCTCTGCACACCCAGGCACCCAAGGCATCCCTGACCACAAAGAGGGAGAGCTCGGTATCAGGGAAGAGGCCACCCCGAGAATCTGCCCCTCATCCCCTGGCTGTGTTCCCCTAGACCTGGTTAAAACTCCAGAGACGCAGGAAAGAGGCAAGCGGAAGGATGCTTGCAAGATTTCCTTCTTCGCGGTTGCGGCTGATGGTTAGGAGATGGGAGTGGTTGAGCTCAGCAGGGGAGGAACAGCTATACTATGGAGGGCTAGAGCTACGATGTCTTGGGGAAGCAGCCCCAGAGCCTCCTGTCTGTTGGTTCACGCCATAAATTCAGTCTGGGAAGATGCGGTAATTCATTCTACAGCCGTGCCTCTTCAGGCTACATGGAGAACAGGTGCCCTCTAGTGTCCGCAGAAGGGCTGACAGGAAGACGAAAGTGATTTTCTGCCTTTCGGGTGCAGACAGCAACAGGGCTTTCCACCCAGGGGGTCATGGCAACCTTACCCAGAGCTGCCCAGCACCCAGACCCTCCAAAGAGCCACCGTTTTCCCACAAGGGAAGGAGACACCCACAAACCCACCGACACTAACGCTACTTTGTGTGTTTTTGTTTTGCAGTGATGCCTCTAACCTGGGAATGGCCTGTGTGTGTGTTTGTACATAGAATATTTATTTTTATACAGTTTTCACTTTTTGAAAATGCCAGAAGTATGATGCATCTTACAGATTATTAAAAAAAAAAGAAAAAAGAAAAACCTGCATATTTTGTACAGAAAATGCCAGCCTCCTTCCGTTTGTTTACAAGATGTTTTGTATAAGTCTACAACTCTAATACACTTTTTGTTTATGAGTATGGGCATACGTTTGCATGATATTTGTGCACACTTATTAAGTCCTGAAGCTTAATAAATTATTGTGTTCTGGTGCCAAAGGGGGCCAAGCCAGCACCGAGGTGCTCGCTAGTTTACGTGTGGAATTCACAGGGACGTGGAGGTCAGTGGTGTTTGCCAACCAGGTGTGTCTAAGAATTTTTTAAACTCTTATGGATTTTCACCATTAAAAAAAAATGAAACATGGCAATTTATGATCCCGATCAATCATTAAATTAAATACATTCTTTCTTGCGAAAGCAGCAAATCCCTGAGGTCCTCAGAAACGGATAACGTTATAGAAACGTGAGGTCCAACAGTGAGAGGGGAGGAGGGGTCGCTTAAGCAAGGTCCTTTGTATGTAACATATCCCAAGTTCCTTGGGGTGCCCTTGGAGCGTTTCAAGTTCAAGTTCAGGTCCGCTGCAAGGCCCTGGGTCCCCAAGGTTCCAAAGGCTATTTGTTATGGCTTTCAGTATTGGGGGGGGGGGTTTGTTTTTCTTCCTTTTGAGCAGCAGTGAGTAGTGACAGCCACTGCTGCTGCTGGTGGTGGTTCATGGGGAGCAGATTGACAAGGTCCCCTCGCCCCTAGCCGCTGAGAGCTGTGCCTCCTTGCCATTCCACTCCGACCAAGAACATCCAAACGACACTCACAAATCAGGGCCACACTGGCCATCTGAAGTTGGGTTTATTTTTTAAAAAATCAGGTTTTATGGAGTTTGGTTCACGCTGCAGAGATTAGTAAAGGTCTCAGGAACCTTGCCTGAAAGACTACATAGGACCCCGCTGTGGTGGGGCCCACAACTTTACCCTTCAAGGTTTGAAAACATAAACCGGTGTTGCTTTGGGCCTTGAAATAACAACCTGCTTGGGTCGTGTGACCATACCCCATCATTTTATTTCATTTTCATTTTTCTTCATAGATCCTTTCCTCATAGGCAAGACAGAGGCAAACGTAGACTCAGATACTGTCCACACAGAGTCACGGCCGTGAACTCTGCATGAGCGGGCTTCGCAGTCAGGAGACCCTTACCACATGGTGGTAATGGGAACTACAGGCTGCCCAGAGCCACGGGGACCAACCATTCCCACTCCAGGTGTCCATTCCATGTTTTGGGAATCAGACAGCTTCCTCCTCAGAGTGTCGCCTTCCTTGTCTGGAAAGCAAAGGGAGGGCGCTGGAGCTGGCCTCTGTGGTCATTGAACGGAGCTCATCTGTCCCCTCCCTGCAGGGCAGAAGTACCAGGGCTCCAGGTCCAAGCCGCCAGCTGACACAGTTGCTATTCCTATGGGGGGAGCGTTCCAAGATGGGCCCTTTCCAAATCCCCCGGAGTCCAGGGACACAGCTCACCCCCGAGCCGGGGCCCATGTCTCAGGCAAAGGGCCATGAGCCTGGCCCCACAGTATTTTCAGGGGCTAAGAAAATATTTTCATTTTTATTTCTTTTAAATTCGGGGGAAAAATGAATCCACAATAAATGAATCCAGCCGGGGTTACATTCGTCTTTCTACCAGAGAATGGCACAGAAATACGTGTGAGGAAAAGTTTAAAAGTCAGTGTCCGGAGAAATAAGTACAGAGGAGGTGACAGGAGGCCCAGATGGGCCGGCGAAGGTCCCTCACACATTTCCCTGAAAGCTGCCTGTGGTCCGAGGCAAAAAGGAACCATCCACTCTGTTCTGGGGACTGCGCTGCCCTTCCTAGCGGCAAAAAATTCACGGAGGCGGATCCAAGTGCAGGCTCGTTGTCTCTCCCTCCTGTCCCCTCAGCCAGATCCCTCCTCCCTGCAGGGCCTGACTTCGGGGCTCCCCTAGGCCCCTCCACTGGGGCCTCAACTCACTCGTCTCTGGGTCAGGGGTGGTGCGGGGAGATGAGAAGCGGGGAGCAGCACGGTGGAGACGTCTGCAGGGCAGCTGGGCGTCAGCTCTCCTGCTGGCACGAGGAGTACCAGGCTCCCGAAGGACAGGGATGCGAGCACTGCAGGAGCGCAGATGAGAGGAGGACAGCACCCGGGCCGGTACCAGAGAGCGCTCACGGAGCTTGGAGACACTCATGCCGTTCCTGGGACGCGCAGCCCCTTCTGAGAACCGCGTGCCCGGAAACGAAGGCAGTACCCAGGCCCCTCCTCACGGGGCAACTTGCAGCCGTGTTGGCGAGCATCCTCTCTAAGTCATGGAGGGCCTGGTCTTGAGTCCTGTCACCTTCAGTGGCTCACTCCCGTGCCTGGCCCTGCGTGCTGGCTCCAGCACCCCCTCGTAGGGTCCAGCTCTGCCTACCTGCAAGCCTGGGGACACCTGGCTTCACGAGAGACTAAGCCAGGACCCCTGCGGGTGACCGTGGACTTGGTGGTCCCTGCCCAAACCACCGCTCTCACCAAGGTCAGACCTGTGCCTCTGTGGCCACGTGGGCTAAAGGAAGCCCCTCCTCGCCAAGGAAGAAGTGGCTCCTTCCACCCGGGGCCGCCCGGCCCCACCTCTGCCTCACGCGGTGCTTCTGGCCTGCTGGCCTGAGAGCTGGCCTCCCTGAGTGGAGGGTGGCAGTGGGGAAGGGGGGAATCTTGACGTCATCTGGCAGAATGAAACGCCACAGACCTGGGGGGCGTTCAGGGTAGCCCGGGACGGGAAAGGGTGCTGGCCCACAGGTCTGGAGGCTCAGCTTCCAGTCCCTCCTTCATGGTCAGCCCTGTGGCACAGGACAACTTATTCTAGCTCTCAGTTTCCCCAAATGTCAAATGAGGAAGCTGACTTGGTGACCTCTGACAACCTTAAACCCACTGATCCCACGGACCAGTGGTCATCTGGGGGGACTGGGATGCTGGGGTGTCCCCTGCCCCCCTAGCTCGTGCTGTCCGGCTGGGCTAGTGTGATGCATGGAGCTAGCATGCGTGCTGCATGCGTGTTGCATGCGTGCTGCATGCGTGTTGCCTGTGACCTTGACAACCGGGACTCTGGCACAGTCGGTGATTGGGGGGGTCGGCTCCCCTCGGGCAGGGATGGCAGCAGAACTTCTTTCTCTCAGCTGGCCTCTATGCTGCTAAATTCATCACAGATGGAGTAGTACAGGTGTACTCACCTGGAGCACAGGGGGACAGTCCCTAACGCCCTACAAATGTTCAAGGACACTGTGCTGCCTTGACAAGTTTCTCCCTAGCCTCCCCCCATATCCGGCTCTCTGCACCCCTGTCTGTGCACCGCCCCCCCTCACACTGGCTCAGCCTGGCTGCCTCCCACCCCCAGGCCTCGCGCCTGGACTCACTTTCAGACACCCCGAGAGTCAAACACCCATGGCAGCGGGCCTCTGGAAAGAAGGGAAGGGTGGGCCACTGGTGGGTGCCCCGGGGGAGAGCGGGGAAGGAAGGACCAGGGAGGGACCAGCTGCTCCTTTCTTCAAGGAGCGAATTTTCCAGGTGGCATTCCCTTGAGGCAGCAGGCTCCTCCCTGTGGGGGGATGAGGGGAGATGGTGTAGGGAAAGGAGCTGGGTTCTGTGTGCTAACGCACAATTCCAGACACAAAGTGACTGCCCCCTGACCAAGTCCCTAGGAACGGCCTGCCTAGAGCATTGTAGACAGAGCTGAGGCTGAGCACAGCGGGGCCTTCCCCAGCCCGGGGCCGGCTCACAGGTCTCCACACACACCCTCCGCTTTCCCCTCCCTCCTTGGCCCACGCCAGGCCCTTTGCCTGTCAGGCTGTTCTTTCTCACCTGCCAAAATTCTACCCTCCTTTCAAGGCCCAGCTCAGACCACCAGGGCCCTGGGAAGACTTTTCTGGGTTCCTAAGTTGGTGAGTCTCCCTCGTTGGAAAAACCCGAAACTCGGTGTTCTTTTCCTCCTCCGCCTTCTATTAGAGGAGGAAGAGTCAGTTTTCCACACTAGACAGTGAACTCTTGGAACTTTCTCCTTTATTGGGCACTGGAGACCTAGCTCAACGTCTCCCTCCCATGGTCAAGGTTCATTAACATCCATGACCAGCTGAGTCATCAGTCTACTTGATCAAAGCACCTATCATGTGCGAGCAGTGGGCGGGGAGGCCAGAGCTGCTATGGACTGTGAGGCCCAGTCTGTCCTCCAGGAGCTTACAGGGACGCCCACAATGCAAAGACGTGTGGGCTAAGTGCTCGGTGAGGGCCACAGGATTCTGTGGCGGCCAGTGCAGCCAGAACACGGAGAGGGAGTTTGCCACCGAGGAAGGAGGGAGAAGCTGGCTACCACGGACGATCAGTCTCTCCCTTGCCTCACCCTCCAGCCCCTGCCGTGGAGCATCAGGCTGGGCCACACCTGCTTCTCACATCAGGGGAGGGAAAACGAGATTTCCCGCAGAAGAAAGGGAGTAGAGAGGGTGGGTCCCTGCTGGGAGTCCGCCGGGGTTGGCCAGGTCTGTGGGATGCCCCTGGCCCAGGGAGGCGTCCCCACAAGCCAATCCCCCAGTGAGTTTCTGTCTCAAACTTACCCTTCTCAATGTTTCCTCAAGGGCCAGAGTCCATGGTTGGTGGCCAAGAAGTGAAGCCCACCAGCCCAGAGTCTTGGGGAAAGCGCCTTGCCCTGGAGCAGTGAGAAGACGGAGCTGTCCCCGGACAGAGGGTCACGGGCCAAACCCCTCTCAGGGAACTGGCTTGAGGGCTGATTGGAGGGTGACCCCGAGAGCCAGAGCTCAACTAAGAAAAGTGAACGCTGGGCCTGCCTGTCTCCTCCAGCCCTCAGCTGGGATTTTTGCCGCAGCCTACAGCAAGGACCCTCTGTTGCTCCTGCATTTTTAAGGGGTCTTGGCTGCCTCCTTCTCGTGGACACTTACAGTTCTTCGAGCAGCCTCTCTGCCGGGGGGCTGCCAGCTCTGACCTTGGAAAGCCTCCCCAGGAGGCTAGGGCCAGACACCTGTCACCTTCCTCATTCTTTCTCAACACATTTCCTTTCACTTCCATTGGTGTGTCCCTGTGAAGCCTTCCACTTCCTGGGTTCTTTCAAATGCTATAAGCTGATGAGTGTGCCAAGCTGGAAAAGCAGAGAGCATACGTCTTCGAGAGGAAAGAATAATGATGTCAGAGAGGAGAGAAGCCCAGAGCAAGACCAGGCCCTGAGGTGGGACGCCTGGGCTGGCCTCGGAGCCCAGGGCCTCACGCATGTAATCTGGTGTTCTGAGATGCTCCTGCCGGGTACGGAGCTGACAACGATGGAGAGAGGCAGCAAGGTACATATTTTTGGGAGGATCTAGAATAAGCCATTTTCCTTTCACCAAATTGCTGAAGGGACAGGACTTGGAAACTACCTACCCCCTGCCTTCCTTCTCCCTTAGTCACCATACGCAGACCCCTTAGCCACCTGCCTCTCCCATGAGTAGCGTGGCTGTATCCTTTCATTCCATCGACGACCTTCTGCAAATAGAGGAGATCAGAATGGGAGTGACATCCATATCAGGAGGGAAGGCAGGCACAGAAAGGCAGAAACAAAGGGCGGTGGGTATTCAAAGGAAAGCAACGTCTTCTTGAATAAACTGACAGCTCAGAGGAATTCCTCCCCAAGACTTTTCCAAGAGGGAAAGACTGGGTCACCGGCACACGTTCTGACCTCAATTCAGTAACATCTTTCCTCGGCCCCGCAGGTTAAAGAAAATGCATGAGAACAAGTTTAAGGTCATTTCCATCCTCAGTGTCTGGCCCACAGAGCTGTCCTGACCCTCACTGATATCTCCACATCCTCCCTTGGATCCTGGTTGTTACTAGGAACCACAGCCTCTTTCCCTGAGTGGGAGGAGCATATCAAGGGCTGCAGACAAAAGGCAGGGGACCATCTCAGACCCCTCTGCGGTCAGGGGCTCTTATGCCTAAATGAATATGGCAAAAATCGTGGCTAATGGACCCAGGTGGTGCTCCAGACGTGACGTGGGGCTCTGTGAGTATGGCCTGGTTAACCAGCCACACAAACTCCTGCCATCCTGAGGGCAGAGGAAAAGGAGAGAGCCTCCCTTTAGGACACGGTACACAAGTGAATGCATTGGAGGACTTCCGATGACTCACGGGGTCCAGGAAGACAGATCCAGCACAGCCATTTAAGAGAGGAAACTGCCAGGCCCTGGGCTCTCTTCACTCTAAGAACACAGTGAAACCGCCTGCTAACAGACATTTTTCTTGCACTCTGCTCATTCCAAAGACCAAGTGTTTTCTTACAAGCGTCCGCCGAAATAAACATGCCTGGGAGTCCTGCAGCCAGAGGGAAAGCGCCGTGGCCTGGGGGACGCAGGTGCACGTGACTGCCATCTGCTACGGGCTGCACTCCCGGCCTCCCCAGCCTTCATTCCCTAGGCTGTTCTGCCTGCCTCTCCGCTGGGTGGAAGGACCCGGAATACATCAAAGCACTCTGTGAAGGTTAGACAAGCCACTGGTTAGAGTTCGCTGATCAGAAAAAAATCTTACTTCGCATAATCAAACCTCAGTTAACTGGAGTCGCTTCAGCAAGGATGCATTAAACTTCCGGCAAAGTCAGATTCAGAGCAGACCCTCTTGTGTTCACCCAGAGGGCCTGAAGGACAAACCGAGGATGCTGAACCCCAGAGTCGTAGACATGGTGGTGGATGCGGGGGGGGGGTGTGCAGAGGGGGGTGACGCGGACAGGACAATGGTTGCGGACTCCCCCCACCCCACCCTGGGAAGCTGCTCTTTAAAACTAAACCCTGTAACTACTCCTAGGGTTTTATTTTTCTTTTCCCTGAAAGGGGAAAATTTGGCAATTTTTAAAAAATTCTTCTTTAAAATTCCCATTACCCCTATTTGTGGCTGAATGAGGATTCTCCTTTCGGCGGATGCCAACAGAAGATATTTTATTGGTGCAGGGCCACTCGCCTCCCCAGCAGCCCCCGCCCTCCTTCTGCTCCCCGCTGAGCCCTCTTCCACACTGTGGGCAAGACCCCCGACCAGCCATCAACCTGTTGTCTTAAGTTGAACAATCATTACCTCGCTACTTCAGAAGAAGAAGTTCTATGGCAGGAAGCTTCGGTGTGGTTATAACTGAGTTTAATGCATTTTTTCAAAGGGAGTCAGAATGTAATTTTCAGAATAGGATAACGAAGGTCAACAGCATATCTGACCGCTGGATAGATTAGGCAGTAGGGAGGAAAAAAGTTTTCAAGAGTCATCCCTAAATGATGAAAGCACTAACTCATTACTGTTTTTTCTAGTACTTACTTTTCGTAAGGACCTGTCCATACTGCAGGCAGTGGGTCTTTTCTACAGAAGAAAACATTTACCTGTAAATAGTTTGCTAATGGTTTAAGTTTTTCTATCATTTCTGTTTTGGTCTCAAAGCAAGATGTCTTCTTTTTACTAATGGTATTTTTCCTATGACTTTTAAAAAGTTATTCCCCCCGCCCCGAGCTCTCCTTTGGGTCAAAAGCGCCTCCTGTGAAGGCATCATGGTGCTAAGCCCCCCTGGAGTGAGCCACCCCCCCCAACCTCTTCACTCCAAGGTGTCTCTATAACGTGCACAGCTGTCCCATTCTCCCTGCAGGAATCCTTTTCACACACAAGTGCCTTTTACCAAAAAGAAGTCATTTTTCAGCATGAAGGACTTTCCTGGACTACAGATCGGTCACTGTTTTCCCTCTCGCCCTCAGACCACTTGGCTCCCTCCTGTGTCCCTGCCCCCATCTCTCCCTGTCTCCATCCCCATCCTCTGTCCCCCAGAACTCCCCGCCATTCTAGCTCACCTTCCCAAGTCAGTCTCCTGGGAGAAAGACCTGCCATCTTGTCAAGTTGTGTGACAGTCCTGTTTGCCTCCCAAACACTCCCGATGTCTTTCATTTCAATGGTCTTTGATGGATGTTATCATTTCTCTTCTTATGTTCCCCGAAGTAGGGAAATGCACTCTTTTACTTTGTGTCTGGTGTTTATTCTGATAAAACATTGTTATTAGGATCTTCTCGTTTAAAAAATGCTTTCTTTGTTTTGTTGTTGTTTTGTTTTGTTTCAGGGTCATAAGCAGATCCCTGGGGTTTTCTAGTGGTTTAAAGTTCAATATGTTACAGTTAACAGTGAACTTGTCAGGGCAGACCCGCAGTGTCCCACATCTCTGGGGGTAGGTGGCAGGTTGCAGAGCAAAACTTCTCCATCCTCACAAGGGTGACACTAGATGTACTATTTTGCGTATTTTGTGATTCTAGAATTCAGTAGCTTTTTTGCTGATTTCAACAGGTCAAATGCCTTTGTCTTTATGCCTATTAGGGGTTTGTATTGTTTGGTTTTCTTTTTAACCACATAAAGGTCTTTTTTTTTCCTCCTAATTTGAAGAGGTTTTCTGGCTCCAGCCTGAGCTGATAAAGTCATCCTCCCCAAACCTGCATGCCAAGCTGCAGTGAACAAGAAGGGGCTAAAATTCCTATGCAGGTGACTTCCTTTTCCCTTGGGAACTCACTTGGTTTCCTTCCACGCATGGACTTTTGGAATCTGGGATGAGGTCTCCAATATGTGATGAGACATTCAGAGAAACCTAGGGCCAGGTATTTGCATCAGAAAATAGAAGAGTTAATTTTTTTTCTCAAAAACCAATTTTTTATTCTATTGCTTACCCCCCAAAGCAAGCCAGTTCCATGGCCATCCAAGCCCTCCTTGAAAGACCCACAGTATACCCCAAGAAGGAGCAGGGGTCTGCAGGGTTCCCCTTGCCCTGGCCATTAGAGTTCAATGTGTATAGTCTAGAATGAACAATATATCTGTAGGGTCCTACTGCTGTCACAGGTGTGTCATCACTGTGTGTAAGAGGAGATTGGCACCTGTGCTGACGTGCTGCTGGAAGGCGTTACTACGGGTTCCTGCTGAAGAAAGAGGGGGCTCTGGAAACAGGACTGGGTGGAGACCGGGGACTACCCACAGGTCTTGCAAGTCTCACCCTATAGGGGTAGCAGCAGAAGAGAGGAACATTCCACTGCACCAACCGGCCAGGATCTACGGTCCCTGATACACAGACTAGGAGGAATGGACTAGTTCTGTGTTGAGCACAACCTCTAGTCCCCCCTGTCCAAATATGAACCTAATTGTAAATGGAGAATGTCCTCCACTTGGAAGGGGGCCCTGAAGGAAGTGTGGTTTCTCTAGCTAAGGTCTTCTTTTCTGGAAAAGCCACTCGTGCAAGTGTCACTCGCCAAGTCCTCAGGAGGTCACTTTGTGTTCTTCACAATGAATGTGGTTCTGAAGAGCAGCGCTCACAGCTCTCCCCATGTGCCCCCACCCCCAGCCTGCTGGCCATGGGAAGATGCAGCCTTTCTGGGGTGCCTGGAGACTTGGGGTTTCTGGGGTTCCTACTAGTAGCCTCAGAACATTGTGGTGGATGGTGGTAACCCAAGAACATGACGGTTTTTGTAAGGCCTCATAAGGCCCGAGCCTCCACCTTGACCTCTAGCTACTGATCAAAGGGACCCCTGCTGGACAGAATCCCAGCCTCTCAGACCACAGCTTTTCTCCAGCAACTGGTCTGTTATCCCAGACTCTACTGAGCACTGTGGCCTCTCCCATTAATGATTTTTAAGAAGGACTCCAAAAAGTTGTAATGACTTCACCATAAGTCTGAGGGCTTCCTTTATAAGAAAAAGGACACAGTCTCCCAGCAGAGCCCAGTGATTCTGTAAAATGCCATCTACCAGGAAAGCACTACTAAGGGGAAATGTGCCTGATTCTTTATGGCCAGCATCCCCCTCTGCCCAGCTGCACATTGCAACCCTCCATCGAAGCCCAGGCTGATCTTTCAACTGAAACAATTGGACTTCATGCATTTGTTACTTTTTTTTTTTTTTTTCAAGTTTTAGTTACTTAAGCAATCTCCACAACAGCTGTAGCGGCGCGTGAGGCTCGAACTCACGACCCTGAGATCAAGAGTCACTTGCTCTTCCAACTGAGCCAGCCAGGAGACCCACTTTTACTTTTATTTAAGCTTTTTTTTTTTTCCCTCCTTGTTATTTGCTACATTTAGTGTACAGTGTTTAAATGCACAGTGTTTTATTTCTATAATGAGCTTAATAATGGGACAGAGTTTCTCTTCCTTCCCACAGCTTTCAGGTGATTTCAGAGATGTTTCAATTTTAAAGACCTATTTTATCTAGGTTGTGCTGTTGCTAACTTCTTATATGTAATATCTTAGTGTTTTAAGAACTGTCTCTTATTATTGTGATCTGTATCACACGTATTCTATGATCATTCATAATTTTGACTATTTTTTCTGGTGCACTCAATTTCTTTTTCTAACCACCCTTGATTACTTGGAAGTATGTCAGTTATTTGTATAAGTAAGCAGAGGAAAACACTTTGTTTAAGCAGTGAGCAAGCTTCATAGATACAGATTCAAGAAGCTTGGTCCTTTTAGATGCTGCATTATATGGTCTTCTTCCCATTATCGGGTGCTATTTCACCAAAACTTTGTTTCTCTGCTCAATTATTTTGTCCTTCCAAGTTCTGCCTTTGATTTTTAATTAGCCATGAGTCAATCCGCCAAAGCCTGAACATATAGGTCAAAAAGAACTTCCCCCACTCCCGCTGAGGGAGTTTTTACTGCATTTCAGTAACACCCAAGCTGAAAGTGAACCAGAGCGAGAACAACCCCGGGTGGCTGGGGTTTGCCTAAGGACCTAAGAGTAGGTAGGTTTTCACAAATGCCTACTCAAGTGTTTTTGAAGTAGAGGACAGAGCCCCACCACGGCACTGCTGACCCATAGCCACATCTCTTTGAAACTTCTGTCCTCCCACTTGAACACATCTAGGTAGACTGAAATCTGGAATGCTGAACAACTCCATCCCAGCCAGTGGGACCAGGAGAAGATTCCTGTGCAGAGGTCAGAAGACCCAGGTTCTAGTCTCTGTTTGGTCACTGGCTCACAAAATGAGGGTCCCTTCCAGTCCTCGACCCTGTAAAATACAAGGATGGACATTCTTGGCCGCATGCATATTCTGTAGAAGAGATAGCTGAAAAAAAAAAATCTAACTATTCCTTGGAAAGTAGCTTTGCTCCTCCCGGATGGGGGGATTCCTAGCAAACGTACAATGGCTGCCCCACAAGGGCGAGTGGCCTGAACCATGACAGAATAGGTGTCCTAAGAATGAAACCCCAAAGAGTGTTGTGGAATCTCTGTCACTAATTGCACTGAAAAAAAAAAAAATAGCTGTTTGGGAGAGGCCACCGAGGTTAAAAAAAAGAGAGAGAGAGAGAAGAAAAGAAAGAAAGAAAGAACTGGCTAAATTAGCAAAATGATTAGTCAACAGCTTAATGCTTCCACTCATTAAGGATTAAAGTAGGAGCCAAAAACCTCTGCTCAAACTATAGTCTTTCCTGTCTGTATCATTGTGGGTTTTCTATACTGTTTTGTACTGAATGTCTATGGTGTAAATATTTTCCTCTGTAAAAAAATGTAAATATAAATTATATATTTTATTTCTGTCTTTTCTAAAATGGAAGTTCATCTAAGTAATAAATTACAAATCACAGATGTCATGGTATGTTATCTTTGTTTGTGTGTTTGTTTAGAAATTATATACCTTTACTTTAATACCTTTCAGAAGGAAAAGAGAGTTTCAGGATGAAAGGGAGTCTTCATTCCTAACTAATGAAAGGAAGATGGTGTTGTACAAAAATGAAAAGATTAAAGGTCATTGGGGTGGGTTTTAGTTCTGACTCTTTGTTAACAGATGTGACACTAAGTCACTTGAAAGTGGAGCTTTATCTCCGCATAAAAACAGCTGCCAGGTTGTTTCAAAATTCTAAAGTTGCATGTGGAATTACTGTGTTAATTTTCATTCTGTTGATTGGTGGGAGGATGGACGTTTTCTATAAGGGAAATTTCTGTTTAATATTTTATTTTGCTTGAATTCTATTTGGGGACAAAACCAAAAAGAAATTAAGTGTGAAGTTAACTTTTCCCGTTGAGCCTTCTAAAGACCCATGATTAATAACTGTAATTATTTTATTAGCTTTAAGAGCATTTAGGGAAGAAATCATTTTAAATTTTTTTTTTTTTTTTTAAAGAACGAGAGAGTAGGAGAAGGGGTTGGGAGTAGGGGCAGAGGTAGAGAGAGAATCTTAAGCAGGCTCCATGCCCAGTGCAGAGCCCGAGGCGGGGCTCCATCTCACCACCCTGAGATCCTGACCCGAGCCCACACCAAGATTTGGATGCTTAACTCTTGGAGCTAAATTGGAGTTGGAGCCCCAATCTTCAGTAATTTTTAATGAAATACTCAAGCTTTGAATACGTTCTTGGTTTGACCAAAATTTCATCAGTGTCATCCCATGAAGAAAATTTGTCCCGGAGCAGAAATGTAATCCGATGGCCCAGAATGGACAATCCATCCAAAGTAGGCAAGACCCCAAGGAATATCTCGCTGGCCCCTGCCGGGGAGCCAAGGAAACCCTGCAGTAATCCCGCTGAATTGAGAAGTGCCGTCTTGTGCTTTCTGGATGACCAAAACAAAGCTCTAGAATTCAAAAGAAAGCCTTGACGAATAGCAGCTTGCTTCCCTCTTCATCCAAAGGCTTGACCTTGGCTTCCTACCGCGTCAGAGTAGAAACAAGCTTTCGAGATCATCAGCACCCAGCTCGTCTTTTATAAGCAAGACTGAGGATGTTTGTGACTCATCCAAAGTCACTCGACACCATGAGCTCATGAGAGAAACAGCTAGAGATAAGAGGACTCTCCAGGCCCTTCTCCAGAGCTGTGGTCTCTTCCTCTCTGCCTGCTGCTCAAGGAGACCCACAGGGAGGGTAAGTAGAGGGGAATTTGCTGTGTTTACTTTTCAGTTATCTGTGGGCCCTCTGTTGTCAGATTAAGGCATCAGGAATGCAGTCATTGCATTGTACAATTTGGGGGTCTGGGGGGGTGCTTCTAAAAATATAAGCTTCTACCTCTCTTCTCCTTCTTTTCCCAAAGAACAGCTCAGACCTACAAGGAGATAAGAAGTTCCAGATCTGGGTCTGTCGTTAGATGTGACCCGGAGCCCTTCCTGCTCTAAAATGATAGTACGGGGATGAAGCCCTATAAAAAGCATCTTTTCTCTTTCCCGTTTCTTGACAGTTTCTTTCCTGCTGTCCTCCCCGCCCCCCCCCAACTTCTCTCAGCTCCTTGAAGCAAAATTAGTAAAACAAGTGAGTACTTTAGATACATAGTCTTGTGGTCTCAATTGAATAAACCCAACAGTGCAAAAAACAGCACCCCCCCCCAAAAAAAAAACATTTCATCTGTGTGTTGTTTTAAAATACCAATGTTTAAAAGTTCTAGTAAAGAAGTCTCCAGAGACCTGGTCTGCATCACCAAATCTTAGAGAAACAGGGAAGAGGAGAGAGGCTGGACTTCTTCACACACCATCCGCCTACAGAAGGATTTTGTGATAAAGATAATATCCAGGAAAATAACGATAATATTCGTTATTCCCAGAGAGATATCAAAATGAACATGTGTTCAGGATTTTGATTCAGGCGATGGGGAAACAAGACTGTTTTAACCAGCCCAGCCGAATAGTCAGAAGGGCACAAATGTATATGAGGGAGAGAAATGTTGAGATCAATTGTAGAGATAATTGAACGGTCAGTTATCGCAATCAGACATGACAGGATTTATCACTCGATAATATCACTCAGAGACCATGGACAGATCTAGAATCTGCTAGCCCCAACGTATATATACTCCAGATGAAGCACACTTTTCCATTGAAAGGCAAAAATATTTTCTACAATTGTAAAGCAGTGCTTTGCTTTATTTAATACTCACCCCTACTTCACTGACACTGAAACCTATCGTCATTTTCAACTCACACATTATGCTGCTAAATGGGTAATCAGGAAAACCCCGGTGGACATAAGGATGGAGCCCTGTATTTGAGGATTAACCTTCTGATCCCTGCGAGCTCTGTGCCCTTCCTCTCCTCCGTCCGCTTTCTCTCCAGCCCTCCCCACCCCAGCTTCGCTTGGGGCTAAGAACTCTTGCCGTAAATAAGTAACTCCCCAGAGCTTATCAAAAGCAGATGTCGTGAAGGATGTTGGCCCTGCGTCTCCTAACACTCTTCGCTGGGTGAGCAATAAATCCCCACATTTGTATGGCTGAAATCTTTCCTCTGAATTAAAGACCCCTGACCCTTCACATGTGTGGCTGTTAACGGGGACAGACCTCTTTGCTACTGGACCCTTAATTCAATGTTAATTCAATGTTAAGATGTTCTCAGAATAATGAATCGTGGTCTCTCCTTTTTGACTTTATAGAGCCCCGTCCAATGATGCTCCAAGCATATTATCCACCTGAATGTTGTAATCGGGCCGGCGAATGCACAGAATGTTAGTCCTAAAGATACAAACCGCCCCCCCTTTCTTTCCACTATTCATGCAGTTAATGTGGCCCCTGACGAACACCGGTTTCCTTAGGATTGCTGGGTCATTTCAAGTTCAAATAATAAATCAGAATATTAACTCAAGATGTGGCTATGGCACTAACAAGCTCTGTGGTCATCCCCAGCACTTCATCTCCAAGGCCCTACTTCTTCATTAAATGATGTCATTGGACTTGAAATCTCTTCTGATTCTATCACAGCTGATAGTGACCGCTGGAGACACAGTTGTCATTGGTATTTTTGATATGATATGACTATAGTTGCTGTCAGAGCTGTATGGGTGCCTGAACAAAGTCAGTATGCAACCTTCTGGAGAATGGATTTGTAACATGGGAACTGGAGAGACATTGGTTTGGAGATCGCCAACACACAGAGATCTCTTCCCCAACTCACACTCTATTTGAGAGAGCCGTAAACTCCCCAAAATAAGCTAGTGAATGGTGTCTCCAGGGATTCTGAGCCTGAACAGGCCTTGAGGAGTTTGGGTACTGGGTGTTCCCAAAGAAGACTGTGTATCTCCCTGTGTATCTCCCTTTCAAGAGTGAGGGTGGGTTATGCTGAGTTAAATACACTCTCATTCCGTTTCTCTACCTCCAAATTCTAGCAACACTGAGTGTAAGAATACAACGTAATGGGGATTCAACACCAACACTGGCCTGTACTCTTCAAAAATATCAGTGTCATGAAAGGCAACGAAAGACGAAGGAACTGATCCAGATTAACGAAGAATAGACATTAAAGAGACATGAGAACTCAATGAATTCTGGGCCAGAAAAACAATACTATCAAGTCAATGATAGAGCTCAAGTGGAAACACTTGAGTACAGTTTGAGGATTAGCTAGTTCTGTGGTATCGATGTTAGATTTCCCATGTTTATCATGGTATTAAAACTTGTATACATGAATATTCTTGCCTTTAGAAAATACACACTGAAGTATTTAGAAGTTAAAGGGGTTGGATATCTACAGCTTGCTCTCAAATAGTTCAGAAAAAATCAGAAAGACATAAAGACAAAAATAAAATAATAAAACAAACGCGGGAAAACGTAAACAGTTTGTAAATATTGGGGAAGAGTGGGCAGGAGTTCTTTATGCTATCATAATTTTTCTTTGTTTGAAATTATTTTTCCAAATATATTTTAAAAGGGACACCTGGGTGGCTAGTTGTTTAAACATCTGCTTTCGGCTCAGGTCACGATCCCGGGACCCTGGGATTAAGTCCCACATCGGGTTCCCAGCTCAGTGGGAAGCCTGCTTCTCCTTCTGCCTGCCACTCTCCCTGCTTGTGTGTGCTCTCCTGGCAAATAAATAAGTAAAATATTTTTTTAAAAAATAAAATAATTAAGAAGAAGATAATGTACAAGTAACTTTGAAGTTGAGACAAAATAATTATGAAATGAAGTTCTATACTTAATCAAACTAGTGTTCAATTACTGGCACAAAACAAAGACATATTCAGATACACAGGACTCGGAATATTTCTTAGACTATGAATTCACACTGTAATTATTTCTAGTCTTGGGATCAAGTCCCACATCGGACCCCCTGCTCAATGGAGAATCTGCTTCTCCCCCTGCCCTTCCCTACCAATGCTTGCTTGTTTTTTTTTTTTCTCTCTCTCTCAAAATAAAATCTAAAAAAAAAAAAAAAAATCCCTTCCAATAGTGCATAAAACAAGGTATGTGGTCAACAAAAAATAGAAAACTTGAACAAAACTACAAAAAAAATTAGATCCAAGAGACACCTATGGAAAACTCCATCCAAAAAACAACAGTATGCACATTCTTCTCCAGTGCACATGAAACATTCTTGAGAAGAGACCATAAGTTAGGCCACAAAACAAGAATCGGTAAAATTTAAAAGACTGAAATTATACAAATTATATTCTCCGACAGCAATGAAATTAAATTAGAAGTCAATAACAGAAGGAAATTTGAAAAAAATCACAATATGAGGTAAAGAACACACTCTTAAATAACCAATGTATCAAAGAAGAAATCACAAGAAAATTAGAAAATACTTTGAGAGAACAAAAATGAAAACACAACATAATAAAACATAGGATACAGCTAAAGCAGTGCTTGAAGAAAAATTTATAACTGCAAATGTCTACACTTTAAAGAAGGGAAGGAAGGAAAGGAGGGAGAGAGGGAGAAAAAGAGAAAGAGGGAGAGAGAAGTAGAAGAAAGAGGAAGGAAGGGAGGGAAGGAAGAAGGAAGGAAGGAAAAAATCTCAAATTAATAACCTAAATTTTGCCTTAAGAGAACAGAAAAAGAAGACAAACTAAATGCAAAGAAAGCAGAAGAAAGGAAATAATAAAGACTCAATCCAAAATTAATGCACTCGAGAATAGAAAAATAGATAAAGTCATTGAAGATAAAATTTTGTTCCTTTAAAAAAATTAAGGGGCGCCTGGGTGGCTCAGTGGATTAAGCCGCTGCCTTCGGCTCAGGTCATGATCTCAGTGTCCTGGGATGGAGCCCCGCATCGGGCTCTTTGCTTGGAGGGAGCCTGCTTCTCTCTCTCTCTCTCTGCCTGACTCACCGCCTGCTTGTGATCTCTCTCTCTGTGTCAAATAAATAAATAAAATCTTTAAAAAAAAAATTAAATTGATTTGGCTAGACTGAAAAAGAAAGAGAACTAAAATTAGTAAAATCAGAATGAAAGAAAAATTATTACCAACCTTATAGAAATAAAGGAGGTTCCTCAAAAAGTTGAAAATAGAGTTACCCTATGACCCAGCAATCACACTACTGGGTATTTACCCTAAAGATACAAATGCAGTGATCTGAAGGGGCACGTACACCTGAATGTTTATAGCAGCAATGTCCACAATAGCCCAACTATGGAAAGAACCTAGATGTCCATCAATAGATGAATGGATAAAGAAGATGTGATAGACAGACAGATAGATAGATAGATAGATAATGGAATACTATGCAGCCATCAAAAGATGAAATCTTGCCATTAGCAGCGACATGGATGGAACTAGAAGGTATTTTGCTGAGCAAAATAAGTCAATCAGAGAAAGACAAATTTTTTAAAGATTTTATTTATTTATTTGACAGACAGAGGTCACAAGTAGGCAGAGAAACAGACAGAGAGGGGGAAGCAGGCTCCCCGCCAAATGGAGAGCCCGATGCGGGCCTTGATCCCAGGACCCTGAGATCATGACCAGAGCTTTAACCCACTGAGCCACTGAGGTGCCCCAAAGAGAAAGACAATTATTGTATGATCTCCCTGATATGAGGAATTTGAGAGGCAGGGCGGAGGGTCATGGGGGTAGGGAAGGAAAAAATGAAACAAGATGGGATGAGGAGGGAGACAAGCCATAAAAGACTCTTAATCTCACAAAACAAACTGAGGGTTGCTGGGGGGTCGGTGGGGTAAGGATAGGGTGGCTAGGTTATGGACATTGGGGAGGGTATAGGCTATGGTGAGTGCTGTGAATTGGGTAAGTCTGATGATACACAGACCTGTACCCCTGGGGCAAATAATACATTATATGTTAATAAAAATTATTTTTAAAAAATTTTTAAATGATTCATAGAATAGAAATCTCTAAAAAGAAAATACAGCCAGGGCACCTGGGGTGGCTCAGTGGGTTAGAGCCTCTGCCTTCGGCTCAGGTCATGATCCTAGAACCCTGGGATGGAGCCCTAGTTGGGCTCTCTGCTCAGCAGGGAGCCTGCTTCTGCCAGCCTCTCTGCGTACTTGTGATCTCTGTCAAATAAATAAATAAAATATATTTTTAAAATTTTTATAAAGAAAAAGAAAATACAGGATTAAATACTCATGGCTTTGGGGTAGGCAAAACCTTTTTAAGATAAGCAACAAAAATCAAAGCAACATCAATCAAAATCACAAGCAACAAAATTTTTAAAAATACATATTTTGGACTCTATCAAAATTGAAAACTTTTGTGCTTCAAACATCACTGTCAAGAAAGTTAAAGAATTGGGGCATCTGGGTGGCTCAGTGGGTTAAAGTCTCTACCTTCAACTCAGATCATGATCCCAGATTCCTGGGATCGAGACCCGCATCAGGGTCTCTGGAGGCTGCCTCCCCCCAACTCTCTGCCTGCCTCTCTGCCTACTTGTGATCTCTGTCAGCCAAATAAATAAATAAAATCTTTAAAAAAAAAAAAAAAAGAAAGAAAGAAAGAAAGTTAAAGGGCAACCAAAACAATGGAAGGAAATATTTGCAAATTATATATCGGATAAAGTACTTGAATCTACCATATAAAAAAACTCTTCAACTTCACAATTAAAAGACAACTAACTCATTTTGAAAACAGTGAAAGAGAATTTTAATTGACATGACTCCAAATACAATATACAAATGACCAATAAGCACGAAAAGATGATCAACGAGTTAAATCAAATCCACAGTGAGGTATCACTTCACACCCAAGATAACTATAAAAAAAAAGATAATTATAAGTGTTGATAAGGATGTGGAAACACTGGAACCCTAATAAACTCCTGATGGGAACATAAAATGGTGCAGTCACTTAGGAAAACAGTTTTGCAGTTGTTCAAAAATGTAAGCCTGGAGTTTCCATATGAGCCGGCAATCTACTCCCAAGACCATACACAAGAAAACTGAAAACGTGTCACACAAACACTTGCATGTTAATACTCATAGCAACATTATTCATAACAGTGAAAAAGGATAAACAACCCAAATGTCTATCAACTGGTGAGTAAAGGATAAACAAAATGTAGTATATGATCTATACAATGGAATATTATCCAGCCAACAAAACAAAACAAACAAACAAAAAAGAAATGAAGAACTGGCCCATGTTACACGATCGATGAACACGGAAAACACTCTGCTAAAGGAAAGAAGCCCAACCTATCGTAATGCAAATACAAATTAAAGCAAGCAAAAGCGTGCAAGTTACCAAAAAATTGTTTTGTGGTGTGAAATTTGACAAGAATTAAAAATGTATACTAGTATACTAGTAGAAAGGATGTAAATTCAAGTCCATTGGGCAAAATCTCTCAAATTTTTAACATGTCTACTATGTGAAGTTGACATTCAACTTAAAGGGACCCACCGCATAGAAAGTCTCACACAGGTTCCAAAAAGTAATGTACAAGAATATCCACTGCAACATTGTTTGTTATAAAAAAAAAATTGGAAAAAATTTGTATGTCCATCAATATTTTTATTTTTTTTAAGATTTTATTTATTTATTTGACAGAGAGAGATCACAAGCAGGCAGAGAGGCAGGCAGAGAGAGAGGAGGAAGCAGGCTTCCTGCTGAGCAGAGAGCTCGATGCGGGCCTCGATCCCAGGACCCTGAGATCATGACCTGAACCGAAGGCAGCGGCTTAACCCACTGAGCCACCCAGGCGCCCTTAAAATTCTGGTATAATCTCGTCTACAGAATTAAAAAAACTAATTCAAAGATACCTTGTAAATTGAAAAAGCAAGATACAAAACTACATAGAAAACTTACTTGCAAAAAGAAAAAAATAGCTAAAAAAAAAAAGAAAGAAAAGAAATAGCTGTATATATATTTGTATGTATGTAGCTACAAAGGAATAAAATTGGAATCATGCTCATCAAATATTGAATAGAAATTTACTTCCAAAGGGAGGGGGGGTGAGAATGCTAAAATGAAGGGGAACTTTATTGTTTCCTCTCCACTTACTCATTATTTTGATCTTTTACAGCAAGAATGTACTCATGTATTCTGTATTTTTTTAAGGCAAAAGACAAAGAATGGAAAGAAAACAAATCTGGGGGCAGAGAATGTACTAATAAAAAAACAAAAGTGGAAGGAAATACTACAGTGGTAATATCAAAGCTGGAATTAAGACTGATTTTTCTTTTTTTTTTTTTTTTTTTTTTTTGTTTCCCTCTCCAAATTTTTTGTAACAATCTTGATTGGCTTTTGTAATGTAAAGTTTTTCAAGATTTATTTATTTAGAGAGAGAGTGTGTGTGGTGGGGGTGGGGGGTAGGGTAGAGAGAAAGGGAGAGAAAATCAAGCAGACTCCCCACTAAGCCCAACACTGGGCTCGATCTCAGGACCCTGAGATGACCACCCCGTAATATAAAGCTTTTTTTAAAGATTTGTCTCTGAGCTGACCGTAGATTCCCTAAACACCTGGTGTTTCTCTGACTGGTATCCCCCAAAATAACTTAGCAATTCTGAATACAGACAAAAAGACCCTTGCATCTTTGGGAGAAAGGGGTGGGGGGATCTCTCCCTATTGTATTTTCTTTTTTCTTTTTTTAAAGATTTTATTTATTTATTTGACAGACAGAGATGACAAGTAAGCAGAGGGCAGGCAGAGAAAGAGAGGGAAGCAGGCTCCCTCCTGAGCAAAGAGCCTGATGCAGAGCTCGACCCCAAGACCCTGAGATCATGACCTGAGCAGAAGGCAGAGGCTTAACCCACTGAGCCACCCAGGCACCCCTCTATTGCATTTTAGAATGGTTTCCATCAAAACGGTTCAGTAAATGTGCTTCATCTCCTCAGATTATCATGCAATCGTAAAATCACACGATGATGTTCATGATGTAACTAGGGAAATGTGTTTGACAGTTGCAAGTGAAATAAAAATAAACAGAAAATGGGGTTCCTGGGAACATTTTTTCAACATTCCTTTTAAAAGTGTTCCATCAAGGGGCACCTGGGTGGCTTAGTTGGTTGAGCTCAAGAGTCTGTCTGTTGGTTTCAGCTCAGGTCATGATCTCTGGAGCCTCAGGATCAAGCCCAGCCTCAGGCTCCACAGTCAGCAGGAGTCTGCTTCTCCTTTCCCTCTCCCCCTGCCCCTCCCCCAACTCACACACACTCTCTCTCAAATAAATAAATAAATCTTTAAAAACAAAATAAAAAATAGAATTGTTCTATCAATAGATAAAAAACAAAGGGAAGAAAGGGAAATGGGAAGAAGACCAATGGAAAACCATTTCTCTGAAAGACAAATATTGTCCACTGCAAGTAAACACAGGAAAAATTCTGATCAGTGGTTCCAAAAACTGCCCTTTGCACAACTTCAAAATATTTTTCAAGATACTCTATATAATTTATGTACATGTGTGTATATATGAGATATGTATTTTTTTTCTATTACAAATGTGGAGTTGGGAGGCATTTTCTTGGAATGAAATTTAGAGGCATGAGATCAGTTATGAACTGAATATTGGTGTCCTCTCAAAATTCAAATTCAAAAATCTATTCAAAAATAGGTTGAAGCCTTATCCCAGAATGTGATGGTATTGGAGATGGTAGGTAATTAGGTTTAGAGTAAGTCATGAGGTTGGGGCTGCCATGACAGGAGTGGGGATTTTTACAAAAAGAAGATAAGAGATCTCTCTCCTCTCTCCTCTCTCCTCTCTCCTCTGCCATGTGAGGACCGACCAGGAAGGCAGATGACTGCAAGCCAGGAAGAGGTTCTCACCTAGAACCAAATCTGCCATCACCTTGATTTTGAATTTCCAGCCTTCAAAACATTATTTTTTTTAAAGATTTTATTTATTTATTTGACAGACAGAGATCACAAGTAGGCAGAGAGGCAAGCAGAGAGAGGGGGGGGGAAGCAGGCTCCCTGCTGAGCAGAGATCCCGATGCGGGGCTCGATCCCAGGACCCTGAGATCATGACCTGAGCCGAAGGCAAAGGCTTAACCCACTGAGCCACCCAGGTGCCCCAAATTTCTAGTCTTCAGATTATGAGAGATAAAACTCTGTTGTTTAAGGGGGCCAATCCACGGCATTTTGCTATAGCAGCCCAAGACAAAGATCTTAAAAAGCTTTGTAATCTTTTATAGCACACTAAAATTAACCAGATAATTGCATTCCCAAAGGGAGGTTGCAAAACTTTTCCATTTCCGAGAGAAATTAAAAACAGTAGACAGTCCATCTCTGAATAGCAAAATCTCATTTTTTTAAAGAAAGATTTTATCTATTTATTTGACAGAGATCACAAATAGGCAGAGAGGCAGGGAGAGAGAGAGGAGGAAGCAGGCTCTCTGCCGGGCAGAGAGCCTGATGCGGGGCTCAATCCCAGGACCCCAGGATCATGACCCAAGATGAAGGCAGAGGCTTTAACCCACTGAGCCACCAGGCACTCCCAAAAATCTCATTTTTTTAAAAAAAAGATTTTATTTATTTATTTGATAGAGAGAGAAAAAGCATGAGTGGTGGAGAGGTACAGAAGGAGAAGAAGAAACAGACTCCCTGCTGAGCAGGGATCCCAATGCGGGAGTCGATCCCAGGACCTTGGGATGATGACCTGAGCCGAAGGCAGACGCTTAACCAACTGAGCCACCCACGTGTTCAAAATGTCACTTTTTTTAATCATTGAAAATAACATCAGTACAACAGGCAAATGATCCCAAAGGTTATTCAAGAAAATGGATGTAATAATTTTTATAAAATAAATCATGAGGATTTGGAACCTATAGAAAAATCTTTCTGAATCCCTACAACACTTACAGCAGAAAAGCATCCACTGCCACAGAAAGAACAAATTCCCAGGGAACAACGGTTAGGCCATGCTTGTTACCACAGCCAGTAATTTCCATGAAGCCACCCTTGTCTCCTTGTCGAAAAGTCAACTCTCCCAGCAAGGAGGGAGAATTGAAATGATCTCTTCTGCATATACTGCTCGGAAACTCCTGAACCTCTTTGACATTTTTCTTAAGAATTATCGCTTCCAGGAATAATTTTCAGACTCTATAACCTCTGTTCAACTTCGCAGCCAACTACTAAACAATACCATTTGTAATTTACAGTCTTTCAAGCAGATTGCAAGCCACGTGACTAGGTTTCTCATTCCAAGGCATCTTAAATTTTACTAGCAAAATTTTCAAACACTAAAATGTGTTGCTAACATGTCTGCATATAACGTCTACTGCATCTCCTCCAGTTTAAAAAATATTAAAATAAGCCGCAAAATGTTGCCCGATAAAACCTTTTTTGTTTTTCCTTAATAAATCCTCTGTGCTTAAAACTCACAGCGTTACCCTCAGACCAGCCATTAGCCAGTTCTCTCCATTTCCTTACCATTCAAATAAAAATATCAAAGTCAGGGGCACCTGGGTGGCTCAGCCGAATAAGTGTCCAACCCTTGATTTCGGCTCAGGTCATGATCTCAAGGCTGGGAGATGGAACCCTGCATCAGGCTCCAAGCTCAGTGAGGAGGCTGCTTGAGATTCTCTCGCTCCTCTCCCTCTGCGCCTTCTTACCTTTGCTTTGTCTCTCTCTAAATAAACAAACCTTTAGAAAAATAAATAAAAATAGCAATGTCAGCTGTATATATGATTATTAAGATACACTCATCTTCTCCATTAACTCCTAATGCTATCTTCCATGACAGCAAAAGAAACATAAGTTTCAGTGACTAGATGGCTACTTTTTTCCAACTTCAGCCCATCACAGGTGGGCCAGGGTGGATCTTAGGAGGGCTGAGGGAAGCCATCCAGATACGCAGTCAAGACAGTCAAAATCTGGGAGAGAAGAAGAAAGCCAGCGTCCTAGAAGGGAGAGTCTTAAGCCTAAGTCGGGAGGAACCACTGTCAAAATCAGTCCCTTTGAGGGTAAAAATTAAGAGGTGAATCCAAAAAGTAAGAGCAAACAAAGCGAAGTTTCAGGGACTCCAGAACAAGAGAGCAAATGCTAGAACTACCTTCATGGGAGCCTGGGAATTATCTTTATGGCCAATTCTTCTTGGTACATGATTTACATATGATTTAAAAGATGGACGACCTGATCTTGAGTATGAATTACACCTTCTACACTGGATAAGACCCACTTCACAAACTTCACAAATTTTCTCTCTCTCCCTTAGCAAAGTTAATTATTCAAACAAGCATCTGGCCTGTTAGAAGTCATCCGACATATCCCTCCAGAGATAGACGTGTCCTCCCTATCTCCTCTCCCTCCACCTCACCTATGCTCAATGGAAGCCTACGTAGGTTAAGGTTCCTCAAAGTTCCTTCGCATGCCGAGCTGGGGAACCTCCCATAGCTTTTGCACCCCTGGCCTTGGGTCACCTCACACATCGCATGTGGGGGGTGGGGATTCAACAGCACCCCTTAAAAGTTATCGGCAGTAGCTATGGACATTCGAAACGCACATACATTTGACATGTAAGGACCAAGGGTCGGCCACTCCCAAGATGGCCGCCACTTTGACACGGGGATCATTTCAAATTAAAAAGCATCAAAACGGGGCACCTGGGTGGCTCAGTGGTTAAAGCCTCTGCCTTCAGCTCAGGTCATGAACCTAGGGTCCAGGGATTGAGCCCCACATGGGGCTCTCCGCTCAGTGGGGAGCCTGCTTCTCCCTCTCTCTCTGCCTGGTGCTCTGCCTACTTGTGATCTCTGTCTGTCAAATAAATAAATAAAATCTTTAAAAAGTAATAATAATAATAAATTAAAAGCATCAAAACCCAGCAGATTCAGGAAAAGCTCTTTACCTCCCCCTTAACCGCCTAAAAAGAATTTAGATGGAGAATCCCCTCCAGGAAGACAGCCACTGTAGCTAACTACATTATGGTATCAAGCAGGTCTGGTAGAAAGGGAAGAACAGTGAGGCCTGTAAGAGCCACGTCCTCTGTGTCCCATTGTTCCTGAGGGCAGCAAACATTTGTTTACCAAACACGAATCCTTTTTCATCTTCCTGTGAATTGCATTTCTTCCCTTTGAAGTCCCAGACTCCTACCCCCTTCTCCTTAGCTCAGAATGACACATAACCCTCATTTTGCCTGACTGTCTTTGGAATTTCCACATCCTTGTGGATTGCCCTTACGTAGGAAATAGAATTTTTATTTTCTCCTGCTTCATGTCAATTTAATTCCTAGTCTGACTAGGAGAACCTTGGAGAGCAAAGGAAATCTTTCTCCCCAAAAGACACAACAGTTCCACTTCTCAGATTTGACCTCACAAAAAAATCAAAAGAATCATCCCAGAAGAATGGATGTACGAGAACGTTCCTTACAGTGTTGTATGTAGCGGGAGAAAGGGAAAGTGTTGAACACATGTGCTATAGTGACACTAGGATATCGTAACCAACTTCTCAAAATAATTAGCTAACCTAAAGCAAGAGAAAAAATCCCCAGGGCCAAAAATGAAAAAAGAAAAGAATTAAAATTAAAATGGTGAGAAGGAAGAAAATCCTAGTGACTTACAGAGGTATTAGACTGAAGGCATAAAAGTCTGAGGTTGGGATTTTAATACCCACCAAAGGCAGGAACAAGGCCTACGGATTATATGAGGCAAGAGCTGAGTAAAAACCCCTTGAACTGTTGCTCTGCCTTTAAATAAGGACTAAAAAAGACTCTTGATACACCCAGGGATGCAGCAAAACATCTTGTCCCCTGGGCCTCGGTGGGGATGTGTAATCTGAATTTACATTACTTACACATACAGAAACTTTGATTTTTTGTGTGTTTTTATCATAAAATGCACACACCATAAAATTCACACGTTAAAGTGTGCAACTCAGTGGTTTTCTTTTATTCACAAAGTCGTGTAGGGATCATCTCTATCTCTTCCAGAACATTCCCACCACCCAAGAAGATACCCCACTACTCTTAATAATAATTCCCGTTCCCTCTCCGCCTAGAAACCTAAAATTAATATTAAAATTGCCCTGCCCAGAGATCATGAAATCCTTAGAGTATTACCGGAGGCAAATACAAACTTCTCCGCGAGAACATGACTATCAGAACTCCCACAGAAAGGACTCTTAGAGATTAGTTCCTATTTGAAAAGTACAGGACATGCGAGGCCCAGAGCTCCATACAGGAGAAAAAACATCCTAAGAGCTGAAGACACTAGAACACTGAGGGGTAGAACAGAGGCATAGGCTCCAAATGCTTCAATATGTTTAAGAGCAGAAACTACACTGAAGGCACAGAAACTACACTGAATGCACAGAAACTACACTGAATGTACAGAAACTACATTGAATGCACAGAAACTATATTGAATGCACAGAAACTACACTGAATGCACAGAAACTACATTGAATGCACAGAAACTACATTGAATGCACAGAAACTACACTGAATGCACAAAGCACTATGAAACAGAGCCACTTTTTTTTTTTAAATAAGCGATTCGAAGTCCTCGAGAAGTAGTTTAAAGATTCACCAAAATTTAAAGTCAGGGAAGTGGATTCTTTTCTGAAAATGATGGGCTAACTTGTTTTGTTCTACTAAAAAAGCCATAAAAGTTAGCCTAGGGGCACCTGGGTGGCTCAGTCGGTTAAGGGTCCGTCTCTTGATTTCAGCTCAGGTCCCGATCTCAGGGTCATGAGATCAAGCCTCATGCTGGGCACCGCAGTCAGCGCGGTCGGCCGGGAGTCCGCTTGAGATTCTCTGTCTCTTCCCTCTGCCCCTAACCCCGACTTGCGCTCTCTCTCACTCTCAAATAAATAAATATATCTTTTTAAAAAGTGAGCCTAATTTTTCTTAAAGATTTTATTTATTTATTTATTTGACAGAGAGAGAGAGAGCGAGCAGATGCACAAGCAGGGGAAGCGGCAGGCAGAGGGAGAAGCAGGCTCCCCACTGAACAAGGAGCCCAATGCGGGGACTCAATCCCAGGACCCTGAGATCCTGACCTGAGCCGAAGGCAGATGCTTAACTGACTGAGCCATCCAGGCTCCCCTAGCCTAACATTTTTTAATCTACTTGAAGGTGTAGGAGCACTTAAAGTCGTCAGCACTTACAGAGCCAAGAACTCAGAATGAAGGAAAGCCCAGGAAGGGGAGTATTGGACCCACCTTTCCCCATGTCCCTATTTACCAACTGGAAAACAGTAGCCGAGAAGTGGAGCAGGGTTTTCAGGCCCACCAAGAAGGAGTCCCTTTCAAATAGGACTCTGGGGGGCCAAATGGAAGAGTGACCACCCCTCCCTCCAAAACCAGAGACACAGACAGGTGGAGACAGAGAGTCACAACATCAGCAGCAGGACTTCTGGGGGAACCAGTGCCAAGGCAGGAAAACTGGAATTAGGACGGATAAGTTGCTGGAGGCTCCATGTGGACACGTCTGAGAGTTAGGAACTCCAGAGGGACCCGGTCACAGGGCAACCCCCCACGCATTTGTGAGTTTTACCTCCTCCAGGAACCTGATAAGATCTGCAGAGTAAATATCAGAGAAAAATCTCTTCGTGCTTCTGGCAGAGGAGGGGGGAAAAGAACCATTTTAAAATAGGTCTGAGAGCTCTGTTCTTCTTAACAAGGCATGCCCTCAGGAGAAGACCTATGGCGAAAGCAAAGCTAATGGGGGTTTTATCAATGCTAAACCAGCCTGCAGAAAGGGAGATATGCAACTCCAGCCCCCTCAAGCCATCCCATCAAACCCAAAGGAGAGTGGGGTTACTGAGCAGGACAGGGGAGGTTCTCAGTTCAGGGACTTGGGCTCACCAAAGGACTAAGTCATAAGAGCAGAGAACACTTCCTTCCTTCTCCAGCTCCCCACCGCATTATTAAAGACCCTATTGATGCGTTCAGCACACTATGTTCCCTTTTTAGCAAAAAATTGCAAGGCACAGGGCGCCTGGGTGGCTCAGTTGGCTAAGCATCTGCCTTGAGCTCAGGTCATGATCCCAGAGTCCTGGGATCAAGCCTCTGCTCCACGGGAAGCCTGCTTCTCCCTCTCCCTCAGTCCCTCCCCCCGTTGTGCACTCTCACTTGCTCTCTTTCTCTCAAATAAATAAAGTCTTTAAAAAAATTTTTTCAAGGCATACTAAAAGGCAAAACACTTGGTTTTAAGAGATTGAACAGGCATCAGAACCAGAATCAGATAAAACAGGGACTGCTGGCAAGATCAGACCAGGAATTTTTTTTTTTTAAGATTTTATTTATTTATTTGACAGAGAGAGATCACAAGCAGGCAGAGAAGCAGGCAGAGAGAGAGGAGGAAGCAGGCTCCCCGCTGAGCAGAGAGCCAGAGGCAGGGCTCGATCCCAGGACCCTGAGATCATGATCTGAGCCGAAGGCAGAGGCTTAACCCACTGAGCCACCCAGGCGCCCCAGACCAGGAATTTTTTAAAGCTATAGCATGTTATCAGATGAAGGTTATTAGTAGCCTGATGCTACATAACGATGCCTACATCACAAAGCCTACGTCATTCACCTCACTTCATCTCCTCACCTGGGCATGTTATCGTCCCCCATCATCATCAGAAGAAGGACGAATCCAGTACAATAAGAACTTTTGAGAGAGAGAGACCACATTCACATAAATTTTTTTACAGTATATTGTTATAATTTGTTCGATTTTACTGTTAGTTATTGTTGCTAATCTTTTCTGGGCCTAATTTATAAATTAAACATTATCATAAGTACATATGTGCAGGAAAAAACATAGGATATAGAGTTCACTACTATCGACGGTTTTAGGCACTCATGGGGGGGTCTTGGAACATAACCCCTGTGGATACGAGACCACTGCCATATAGGTAAAGAAGATTCAGCATATGAGGAAGAAGAAAGCTAACGGGAACAGAGTAAACTTTCTTGAAATTAAAAAAAAAAAGTTTTGAACGACATCTGAAAAGAACACATCCGATGTACCTAAGATTATTGACTCAGAATGACCCAGATCACAAAATATCCTAATGAAATAACTAAACTTTAAAGGAAAGGAAGAAAAAAAAATACTTTGGGCATCCAGCCAAAACCACAGATGAATTATAAGAGAAAGAAAATTTGATTATCATGAAACCATTCTACACTAGTATTTCTCCAGAAGCAAACACAGAAGAATTTTAAGATACTCAGACAAAGAAAAGATGAATCAAGGATCTGAGAGGCAGCAAAAGTGACATTCAAGGGTAAAGGGACCAAAAAAGTCATCAACATGCAGATACAGGTCCCATGAGCCATCCCTGAAAAACAGACTAAAGAATGAACTTCAGAAAAGACCAAAGGGCAGAAATAAAAAAAAGTTTAAAGAAAGAAATGAACTTCAGTCCAGCAAAATAACCAAAGAAACATCTAACATAAGGAATGACAATCAGTACTAAACATGTAGTTATTTGTAAAAACAACACTAAATGAGGCCAAAAAGAGGGAGGTTTATAGTATGTCATGGCTGAAGCTCCAACAAGGTAGATACAGTTAATTATTTTTAAATGGGGGTAATTATTTATTTTATGGAGGTAGTTAATTATTTTTAAATGGTGAGACTACATTAAAAAAAAAAAAGTACTTTCGCTTCTCTTAATAATAGCACTTGTGGTAGAAGCATCAAGATTACTTCTCCGAAGGTGTTTGGTTTTAGTGAGAGATAAAGTAAATGAGTAACTGTGGAATGTCCTAATTCTAGCACCTCTTGTGTCGTTGAGAATCAGGGTTGGTAGTGTGAAAGAGAGGAGATACAGACTTCGCGGAGAAGAGGTTAAACTTCACAGTTCTGTGGCTCTGAAACAGAAGATCCATGGGAAGTCACGAGGAATTTGGAAACGATCTAAATTTCGTAAAAGCACACACACCTACAAAATTTAGTTCTGTTCACTAAAGAAGTTTGAGAACAACAACCGACCTACTAGAGGGATCGATCCCCACACTCAGATTGTGGGAAATACCATTTTCCACAAAAAAGAAACAAGAGCTTCTCAGGGAAGTTTCTACTCTCGGTTTGGGGCAAGAGATTCAAGAGATCGGCACAAAATGAGCTCGGAACATCTCCTCACACTAAGCTAGAGAGGCGGTTTGCAAGCTGCTACGGTGTTAAAAGGACCGAGAGCCAACCTGAGCCACCCCCCCCCCCAATGCCCAGCAAAAGACAGGATAATTTAAGCTTCAGAAAGGATAATAATTGCAATTGATTAAAACCCATCAGTCAATGAGTTAATAATGTTATTAAAGATTTTTTTAAAAACTAATGGGTCATCTTGAGAGAATGATATGAAACCAATTCATTATCTTAAATGAATCATTTATTCAGCCTTCCCAGATAAACTGTACCCTGGATAATCAAATAGTAATGAGGCTGTGTGTCTCTTTATAAAGGTACTCCATCTAAAAAATGAAAAATTAAAGAATTAGAATATCACCGTTTTGCAATCCTCAATGAATGACTAAATGTAGGCATTAAGCATTAATGTAACATCACAAAAAGAGAGGAAACGAGACATTATGTGCCTCCTGGTGAAAGGCAGCAGCACTGTAATCTTGCCAAAGAAACCGAACTCAGAGCTGACCAAACCTCGGGATCTGCAGCCCGTTTGCAGGAAATGCAACAGACCAGAGCCAGGTGCTGAACTGTGCCACAAAATTGCAGCAGCAAAAATCCACAGTGTGAGAAGCTAGAGGCCAGAGCGTCTAATTCTTCCACAGATTTAACGAAACGGGAGGGGGAAAAGGCATGGTGAGGGATTCTGTGTATTAAAAGAGACTTAAAAGATGTCTGATCATTTTTTAATGAGCAAAACTGAAGTATAGTTTCTAGAGATAAAACTACAAAGTAGCATAAGGAAGCAATCACTCTGAAAGTCAGGACAGGGACCTCTGCTTCCCATCAAATGGAGTCCCAGGGACCAGACTCGCCTGAAATAACTTAAACGTGAGACAACACGGAGGAGAAGCCCTGGTTTTAGACGTCGGCTGTCTGGCGGCCCAACAGTCAGTCATTCCTGGAGAGGGAAACAAAGGAGATGGGCTTTACCATTGCCCCAGCCTCCTGCCTGCGGAAAACCTCAAGTCCAGAAGGCAGGGAGGAGGAGCCCTGCTCAGTCTGCCTGAGTTGAACAGACCAAGCTAGGAGTTCAAGGAGGCCATGTGGCAAAGCACGGGGTGGGAAGGGGCGGGGGAGGTCCCCTGCAGAAGGAGCTTGGAAAGCCTGCAGGGGAAATCCTTTGAGTATTGATCAACACACAGACCTAGGAAACTGCCCACTTTTGAGTGAAAGAATCACTCAAAAGGAGCGAGGTGAACCATTTCTGGAGCTCACATAGAAGCAGGACATGTTCATGGCCTCGCCAACCACGGTGGAAAAACCCTGTAATTCATGATGTGTTCAGTAGTGCCCGCAAATCAGCCCTAAAACCAAAAACGTCTCTGATCCCACCTGACAAAGCTGGAAAGCAAACTTTGGAGTGATCAAACGCTTGCCCGGTCACTTCAGCAAACCCCCCCGGGATGAACTTAAGAATATTTGCAGGAATGCAAAATATCCAGCGCTCTACATGTTAAAGTACCTGGAGCCAATATCTGCAGCCAATAAAAAAAAAAAAAATTACCAGGCATGAAAAGGGACAGGAAAATGTGACCCATTATAAGGAGATGCAGCAATGATACAAGTAGAATTCAGAGATGAGAACCTAAAAAACAATTATAATGACAGTCCTTGTGTTCCATAAAGTAGCATAAATACCCAAATGAACTTCCAGAGATGAAAACTGCAACATCAGAAATGTTTAAAACACATGGGACAAGAAGAACAGCAGATTAGACATTGTATGGGAGAAGAAAAGCTTCAAAACATAGCAATAGAAATTATCCAAATGAAACACATAGAGAAAAGATTGGGGGGAAAAAAAAACCCAGAGCATCAGTAAGAAGTGGGATAACTTCTCGTGGCATAAAATATGCCCTTTGAAACCCCTAAGGGTACGGGGTGGGGGGGAGACAAAAACTAATTGAAGAAATATGGCTGAAGTTTTTCCAAGTTTTATCAGAATTATTAAACCCATAGATCCAAGAAGTTCTATGAACCTAAACACAAACAACCAGAAGAAAATTATAGAAGCATATCATAACCAAATTGCTTCAAACCAATGATAACGATAAAAATCTTATAAACAGCCAGAAGAGTGACGATAAGAACACGACTGACTTCTGAATGGAAACAATGTAAGCCAGAGAAAAATGGAGTAATGATTTTATTTTTTTTTTTAAGATTTTATTTATTTGACAGACAGAGATCACAAGTAGGCAGAGAGGCAGGTAGAGAGAGGGGAGGAAGCAGGCTCCCCGCTGAGCATAGAACCAGATGCAGGGCTCAATCCCAGGACCCTGAGATCATGACCTGAGCCGAAGGCAGTGGCTTAACCCACTGAGCCACCCAGGCGCCCCTGGAGTAACGATTTTAAAATATAAAACAGCAAACACCAGTCATCCTATAATATTACACTCAGAAAAAAAAGTCTTTCAAAAACAAAAGTGAAGTCAAGGTTTTTTCCAATATAAAAAAAGCTATAAGAATGCATTGGCTACAGACTGGCACTTGAGGAAATGTTAAAGGAAATCCTGGAGGCGAGAAGACAATCACGACAGATGGAAATCTGGATCCAGACGAAGGAATGGAGAGCACCAGAAATGGTAAATATCTAGGTAAATAGAGAAGTATTTTTTTCTTCCTTTTTAAAACCTCTTTAAGACATCATTGACCATTTAATGAGAAAACAGTAACAACACACCTTAGAGCTTATAACATATATAGAAGCTGTAAATGATAAAATGTCATGCATGATAAAAACTAAAAGAGTAGGGGGTTTGCCTGGGTGGCTCAGTCATTTGAGCCATTGCCTTTGGCTCAGGTCATGATCCCAGGGTCCTGGGATTGAGCCCCACATCGGGGTCCCTTCTTGACAGGGAGCCTGCTTCTCCTTCTTCCTCCGCCAGCTTCTTCCCCTGTTTGTGCTCTCTCTTTCTCTCTCTCTCTCTGTCCAATTAATAAATAAAATCTTTAAAAAAATAAATATAAAGAATTTTTAAAAACTAGAATAGTAGTTACTTTTGTAGCAAGTGAGGGGGTTGAGATGGTGATGGGGTAGATCTAGGGACTCCTGGTCATGTGAGCAAAGTCCTGTTTCTTTATATGATACTGGTTCCAAGAATGTTCCCCCCGTGATACCTGATACTAAACGTATACATTTATATCATCTTCTGCATATCAGTTCTATTTTATTTTATTTTATTTATTTTTAAAGATTTTATTTATTTATTTATTTATTTATTTATTTGACAGAGGGAGACACAGTGAGAGAGGGAACACAAGCAGAGGGAGTGGGAGAGGGAGAAGCAGGCTTCCCCATGAGTGGGGAGCCTGATGCGGGGCTTGATCCGAGGACCCTGGGATCATGACCTGAGGTGTTTTTAAAAACAATATAGAGTAATTTTTTTAATTTTTTTAAAGATTTATTTATCTGAGAGAGAGAGAGAGCTCAGGGGTGGAGGGCAGTGGGAGAGAATCTTAAGCAGGTTCCCCGGTGAGTGTGGAGCCCCATGTGGGGTTCAGTTCCACGACCCATGAGATCATGACCTGAGCCGAAACCAAGAGTCGGACATCCAACCAACTGAGCCACCCAGGCACCCCTGAAGTAAATTTTTTATGAACGATATAGACAACAGGCTTAGAAAAAAGACAGGAAAGATGGGAAATAAAGTATCAAGAAGAAAGAAAGAAAGAAAAAAAGAAGGTGTCAGCGATGGTTGTTTTATGAATGTTGAGATGAAAGATGAGGACTACTATTCTATTTTTCCCAAAATGCTGACAATAAATATGATTTACTTTTGTAATCAGGAAAAAAAATAAAACCAGTAAACACTTACAATGGAAATACTTTATCCACCAATTGTATATATTGTCCTCAGGACCAAGATTCACACCTTGGGACTCACTGCACTATCTTGGCTTCTTTGTTTTTACTACTTCAGCCCTACCCGCTCCTCTCCAGACTGCACTGTGGTGCGTTAGCAATTGGAATCTGGTAAGGGACAAAGACGTTCAGGGACAGAACTGAATTAAAGATAGTTAAAATCACATGTTTACGGATCCGTTATTCTAACTAATAATATTTGGCAGAGAGACGAGGGATGAGGAACCGTTATGAACAAACCAGAACTCACCTGGGGCTTTCTCTACCCTGGGGATTTCTCTGGGAGGTGCTGGCATCTTCTAGTAGATCTTGTGGATGTTTGTGAACAGGAGACTGTATCGTGCCCTTAAAAATTCTGTGGGAAGATTCTGCGTTTTCAGCATTTCAGACAGAAATACAGAGTGCCTCATAATTTCGTATGACAGAAATATTATGCCTGAATGCGTTGTACCCCCGGACAAGAACAAACCTAAAGGAAGACTACCACAGACCACTAACCTCCGCAAAACATTCTACCCTGAGGGAGGAAAAAAATCACCAAGAGGGAAATACCAGGTTTGTCTAGAAATCTGAGGACCTGACAAAGGCCCGGCCTCTTATAAACTTAATTGCTCACAGAGCAAGCAGGAAAGTGAAAAATATACCAGGAACATCTGCTGTTTGTGAATGAGTAGGGTTGAGTCAAGTAAGATTAGCCACATAAAATACCAGCCTCCTAGCATTTCCCAGGGAAGCACCTCACGTGCTGTAAAGATCAGCAAAGGTACCAGAGGGCCCTTTGTTTGTAAAGGATGCCCAGCTTCATTATCGATTTAAAAAAAAAAAAAAAAGACATTCAGAAATGTGAAAAGGAAGAATGTGGGATGTCACATGCTCTCACCACGTGTAACACAGGATTTGTTTTATGGTGACGGAATTCAAAAATTGGGATTTTTTTTTTTTTTAGCTCAAGCAGCCAACATACAGTGCATCATTAGCTTTTGATATAGAAAAATTGGGATTTTTTTAAATCTAACCTTAGACAATACAAGAAAATTTTAAATAGTTCCAAAAGAGGCCCTGGGGGCTCTTCATTAAATTGAATCATTAATACATTCATTAATACACGTAACCCTTTGAAGGATATGTAGGTGTGTTGTAAGGTAATCTGAACACTCATTCTGCTTGGGAAGTAGAAACATTGGCATGTGAGAAGTCGTCTACAGAATTTATTCTAAGGAAAAAAAAAAACCTGAGTGTGTCTGGTACCTGAAGGTTTGCTTCATTATGTTTGCTGAATTATGTTGTCCTCTACATAATTCTTACAAATGACTCTGTGGGTTACCAGAGCAAGCATACACATCACTCCATAGAAATCCATGCAGTCCTCTAAGCCTGCTCAAAAAGGCATATTGGAGAACTCGAGTCATTTCCTAGACAGAGGACCACTAGCAATAACTCTTAATCACCCAGGGTCCCCGGTGGCACATTTAGAGCAGGATTCCTAGAGCCTGCATTTCAGCAGCCACCATGGAAAGAAATAAACATTTTGCAATAGAGCAGGACACCCTGCTGTTCAGAACTGGCTGGTTCTGCGCCAATGGTTTCTCATCTCAACCAGCAGCAGCTGTCAAAGCCACTCTGCAGGGACGTCTTTTTGAAAGTTCTTAAAGATCTTAATTGGGACTGTCCCCTCTGGCTCCAAATAAGCTTCTTCTTGCTCACTTGTCAGATTATTTGGGAACACTCAATTTCATGATCATCAGACAGAACGGAGTGGAGAATAGCTCCATCTAATGAGCCGGATGAAAGGGAGCACCAGGGAGTGGGCTGGGGTGGTGTGCTGGAAAGAGACCTAGTCCTCCCATCAAAATGGGGCTCAAAGGACAGGCTGCTGTGACCTTGTGCAGGGGAGATCATTTTTTCGGGAAAAGGGGTGAGGATGTGTCTACACAGTCATACCCTCTGTGACTGTACAGTCAGATTCTCGGTAGATCTACTCAGTCCCCCTCTTTGAAAAAGATCTTTTTATGAAAATAAGCATGAGTCGATAAAGAGATTGGGCCGTATTCATTCCTCCACGTAAAACCCAACTGCAAAAAATTCTTTTTTTTAAAAAAACATATTTTATTTATTTATTTGACAGAGAGATCACTAGTAGGCAGAGGCAGGCAGAGAGAGAAGAGGAAGCTCCCTGCAGAGCAGAGAGCCCGATGCAGGGCTCAGTCCCAGGACCCTGGGATCATGACCTGAGCCGAAGGCAGAGGTTTAACCCACTGAGCCATGCAGGCGCCCACCAACTGCAAAAAATTCTTATGTGGAATTATTTTGAGTTTACTCCAGCCTTTGATGTAGTAATAGGATATCCTACACGTATTCTACACACACGCATTTGTACACACGCACATACAGAGAGGGCTGGTGAGATTCAGTCGGCATGAGGGGGCGTGGAAAGAACCTGGGACTCTCGATCAGAAGGCCCCAGTTCTGACGCCTGCCAGGCCACTGGCTGGCTGTGTGACTTTGGACACACAAGACAAGGTTAGAAGACAAATTTTTGCTCAGGCAGTGACCTAAGTGTGCCTCTTGCCAGAGATACTCCCAGAAAAGCCAAGCTGGAAGACGAGAGGAAGAACATGCCCCAGATAAATTGCAAGAGTCGTTGCAAAGGCAACGAATCTTCCTTGATTCAAAATGCTTGTTTTGATGTACAACCTTAGTTTTTAAAAAAAAATGTAATCAGTTGTCCGGTGATATGGTGGGAAGAAAGAAAATTCTACTGTGCAAAGAGAAAGAGGATCCTGTGGGTGAGCGGAGCCAGGGGCACCTTCTACGGCATGCTGGGAAGGGCCCGTCTCCGCTCCAGAGTCTCCCAGCCAGGCCATCCAGTGGGCAGGCCCCAGCTGTGGGGGGATAGCCCCAAAGCATGGCTCTCAGGCTATCCATTCCCCTATTCCTCAGAAGCTCCAAGATCTCCCTGCTTAACACAAAAAGACCAAAACCTCCCCCTTAAGGCTCCCTCCACCCACCCTCTCCAGGGAACACCCAAGGACCCATCTGCTGGGACACTGGCCACTGCCCCGTCTGGCCCACCTCCAACCACCTCTGATTCTCTGCCCCCCAGCTCTGCCCACTCACATCCCTCAAAGCCATCCTTGCTCAACTCAGATACCATTTTCATGAAATTCTTTTTTTTTAACATTTTCTTTATTTATTTAGCAAAGAGAGAGAGAGCACGAGCAGGCAGAGTGGGCAGGCAGAGGCAGAGAGAGAAACAGGCTCCCCACTGAGGAGGGAGCCCCATGTGGACTCCATACTGGAACCCTGGGATCATGACCTGAGCCGAAGGCAGCGGCTTAACCTACTGAGCCACCCAGGCATCACTCCATGAAATTCTTTACCAAAGGGGTTGGAGGAAAGGGGAAGGGAGGGCAATGAGAGCCAAAGAGAGATCCACAACCCCGTCCCCACCCCCCCATCGATGGTTTTGGCATGGCAAAGGCAAGCATATGCAGGGTTTGAGTCTGAAAACCCACATTGTTAAAATTCTTGAACAGTGGCTCTGGCAGCTGTATAAAGCCATAAAAGTTCCACCACTGAGGTGATAGAGGCTGAGTGACCATCTGCCCGGGCTGTCACATAGAGAATTCCCATGGCAGGGGATGTTAGAGTAGAGGACCCCATGCCCCCTTCCATGATCCTAAGCTGTGCTGTGGCCATGGGTTCCAAACAGTAAGTTTCAAGTTAGAGACAAGTTTTGCTTAAGGTCCAGTTGTGGTTCTCTCATCTCACCTGCTGGGTTTTCATTTTTCATTTAAAAACCCAGACACAGGAGGTGGGCCTGGCTGGCTCAGTTGACAGAGTGTGTGACTGTTGGTCTCTGCCTTGTGGGTTCAAGCCCCAGGTTGGGCATAGAGTTTACTTAAAAAAAAAAAAAATCAGATAATGGGGTGCCCCAGAGGCTCCGGTTAAGCATCTGCCTTCGGCTCAGGTCATGATGCCAGGGTCCTGGGACGGAAACCCCCTCAGGCTCCCTGCTCAGTGGAGAGCCTGCTTCTCCCTCTCCCTCTACCTGCTGCTCCCCCTGCTTATTCTCTTTCTCGCTCTGACACATAAAGAAAGAAAGTCTTTTTTAAAAACCCGATACAACATTTTAGGAAAAGGTGGAATGGAAGGAAGAAAACAGCAGAAAGCAAAGACATCAGAGTCAGGGTAGGGATAGGTGTAAACCTTTGCCTTAGGCAAGTTGTGGGACCACCCACCCATCACTGTCCTCTTCTGTAGAGTGGTCTGGTAATGGAACTGTCCTAAGTGGTTCTTGGTACATGGCACACGGCAAGCATGCCATCGGGTTTATTAGTATTGCCTCATGCCATCGGGTTTATTAGTATTAGCCTCGTTCCCATTATTGAAGGGCTTTGCAGTCCCAGGCACATGGAAAGTGTTCAGTAAATAAAAGTTAGGAATATTATAATACACTAAGCTTATATGTGAAGTAACGTTCATTTTAAGGATTCACTTTAGAGCAACTCTTTGAAGATGTAATTCCAAAAGCAGAATTTGGTAACCTCCCCCTTCCCCCCACCCCCATCCTATGATCATCTTATAGATGAGGAAACTAAGACTCAAGGAGATTCCATCCCTTGACCAACATCACACAGTGGAGGAGCTGGGACTGGGCCACGTCTTCCATCTCTAAGCTCATTTTCCTTCCACGAACGGTGCGAACACAAATGAGACAGGTTGGAAGGGTGGTGGTGTGCCAACAGTTCGCCTCCTCTCCCGAGAGAGGGGTATTTCTTCCTCCACCTGCTGGCCCACCCTGAGCCATTCAGGGTCTTGTCCTGTTAAATATGGCAGTTTGAACACAGGCGGTGGATGAGTCGGGAGGCACTAACAGTCGAGCATTTGCAATCAGTTGTGATGACTGTAAACACTACCTTTGAACCCCTGTTAGGAGAAATGTCATCACCCCAAGACAGAATTCCATTCTTCTCATTTAGAGACCTGTATTACCCAAAAAAAAAAAAAAAAAAAAAAAAAATTATACTCTACTCTTATTATAGTCAACATTTTATCAATAAAATTGTTACGGAGGCACAACTGGGTGGCTCAGTGGGTTAAAGCCTCTGCCTTCAGCGCAGATCATGGCCCCAGGGTCCTGGGATCAAGCCCCACATCAGGCTCTCTGCTCAGCCGGGAGCCTGCTTCTCTCTCTCTCTCTCTCTCTCTGCCTGCCTCTCTGCCTACATGTGATCTCTATCTGTCAAATAAATAAATAAAATCTTTAAAAATAAATAAATAAAATTGTTACAGAAATTTCCTTTCTCTCTTGTTATGTGAGTACCTATGTATTAACCTCCATTTTGCCTCATGACAAAGAAATCTAAAATATTTACAGTCAGGCCCATTATGGAATAAGTTTGTCCCCCTCTGCTATAAAGGGAGGAATGACACTTTCTCCTAGCAATGGAGCCAGAGTTCAGCTGGTGAGGACAGGGGCCTGGCACAAGGTGGGAAAACGGAGTCAGCACTAGCTGACGTTTGTGGCAGGAATCCCTTTGAGAAGCTGCCAAAACGTAAGATGGGTCTTCTCAACAGAAATGCACATGGACACAAAACATTCCAGAAGCCCAGTTTCTTCCAAGAGCCCTAAGTGCTCCTGGTGGATCTCCAAGTGTCCAAGTACCCAAGCTAAGAGTTTCGAAGGGGAGGGAAGGAGGAAGGAAGAAAGAAATTGAAGTGGAAACCTTTATGACTAGCAAAGGTACGAGTGACTGAGTCTCCTTTAGCATTAACTCCCTCTGCTCTCACCTTGGGTTACTCTTTCCCAACCCAAATGAAATGGAAGGAATAATTATGTGAGTCAGGGAGTGGTGTTGAGGCCCAAGGGTGGACACAGGATTTCTTCTATAAAGGGTAGGAGAGGGGCAGGAAATTTCTGAAGACCGGAGCAGAGGGGGCCATAGTTAAATGGCTGTAGGAAGCCCTGAGCTTCCACCCCAGCCCCGCTAACCCACAGTCCTAGCGGGCCTTGCCTGTCTCAACTTCCCGCCCGTGCAGCACCCAGGGCAGCGTTATACCTGGGGCCATTACCCTCAAATTTCCCCAAGGGCTGGGTGCGGCCATCCTCCTGATGGAAAAGATGGCAGCCCAACCAGAGAGCACCAGCCCTAAGTGAAGGTGACCCTGCCCTTGGACCCCAGCTACAGAGGTCCCAAGTAGAAATGCCCTCCCAACCAAAAACCACTGCATCGTTTCTGATGCTCTTTGCAGTGTGGAACTTGGAGGAAACCAGACTCAATCTAACTCTCCTGAGAGACCTGTCCACGTAATGGGGGTCCAAGGCAGTGTCCACTTAATCTCTAGCTCCATGACTGGGAGGTGTTTGTGGGCAATAAGGCTGAGTGGCATCTGGGCATCTCCAAGGATCGAGCCATCAAAAGTAAAGGGTGGGTCCTCTTATCTTCACAGAGGTGGGATTCTAGACTGTCAGCCTGAAAGACAGTTCTGTGCCAGATATGTCCCAGAGATCTGACTGATGCCGTGTGAGGACTTTCCTAGGTCTGGAGATGAAGGTCTTTGCTTTGCAGCACTGGCAAGAGATCCCGAATCTGTACCTTCCCCAGTGTCTTGTCTCTGAGCCTCTGCGTCCACTCTTCTGCCTGAGACCTCAGCAGAGGACAGTGCATGGGCTAAGTTGTCCCCTGAAGGACTAAACACTAAGACTCTTCTAGAGTCCAGGGAAGACAGGGAAGACTTCTTCCCACAATAGGGAGAAAAGTCCCTGCTTGGAAGGACACCCAAGAGAAGTAACTTTGGGTACATTGGACAGGGCAGCTGGCTGCCTGGAGGTACAGGCCTATGGATTGTCAACCTAGGTCACTTTTTATTTTATTCAAGTATTACCTATTCTTAAGATGTTTGAAAACCAAACAGTAAATAAAATAAAATATTTGGGGGAGAAACCTGGTTTAGCTCATCTTAAGAATGCTTTGGAACACCAACATGTAGGAACTGGTGTCAATTTAAGAAAGGTGTTCAGAGACAAGGTAGCTCCTAACCCTTGTCACCACTTCTTCATTGATCATTTCAAGGTGATTTCTGCACCTGCTGCCATGCCCTCGGTTATCAGACGGCAAGCTTCCTGAGAAGAGAAGATGCCTCTCTGTACCTCTCCTGTGACCTGGCCCGGTTTCTTGCAGACAGTGCCTATTTAAAAATATTAGATTCCATTTGGAAATAAATATTTATAAATATTCACTTGAGTGTCACCTTTGTGTACAGGGGATGGGAACAGGGGGCCTTCCCTCCTCTTCCACTTCTCTCTCTCTCGGCCTAGAGTCCGTTTAGTATTACTAGTAAGATCTAATTTCCAGTAAGAGCCATCGATGGTGCCTAGGGATCAAGTGGCCAGGGTCATTCAATAATGATTTGTCCCCTCGTCCTCCAAAAACGAACCCAGTGCTTGAGTACAGGCCCATGTCCCTGCCGCCACCCATCAGAACAATGAGCTTCCACGTGGCCAAAGCTCTCCAAGTGTTTTTATTTGGATTTTTCTCCCCAGAAGAAACATGTTTTTCATGCAGTAATCTTAATAAATGCAACTGGGCTCCATTTCTTGGCTTCGAGGTAATGAAAATTAATTACCATACTTTACAAGTAATAGTTTCCACTCACAGCCCTCCTGTAGAAGTAAATATATCATAAATAGTTGCTATTATACCAATGGCTGGTGAATTGGGCAGCCTGTCGTCCATAAATCCTTTTTCAACAGACATGTTATTTCTTTTGGGGGAACAAACAGATTTGTTTTAGATCAGAGAGTCAACTGACAGATGGCCTTTGTAAAAACACACCATTTGTATAAATAAATTATAGTTTTACTATGGTATTCTGCTTTTGTGGATTTCGAAAATCTGTCCCCCCCGTTCTCTAGAATGGGTCTAAATTGTAAAGAGCAATTTTGTTCGGGTGAGAGGCCACATTGCACAGATCTCCCAACACAGATGCTAAGGTCCAATCTCTGTAGACGCATGCTGCCACTTCCCACCGCAATCGTGGCAAAGAGCTCTGCCTGTAATGGGTTGATCTCCCAGAGAGCTCTGGCACCGGGCACAGCAAGATCCCAACTGGCACACTCCCCTTAGCTCCGCGTTCTGTTTCCATTAATAATGACATCTCATGCCTTCTCTTCCTAACCACAACTTTGTATCACCGGGGCTGATAATGTATTTCTCTTGAAAACCTGCAACATTTAATTTTCTTGTACAGCGTAGTTCATCATCAGTTAAATGCTAAACATTTAGTTGATTCCTTTAAAATCCCGATCAGCCTTAACTCTGAGCCTACTGCTGTAGAAGTCATGACCCATCTCATAACACACACACACACACACACACACACACACACACACCAAATGTTTATAAATTTATAGAGAGATGTATATACATAGTTACTTATCTACACACAAAAAGAGACTCGCTTATGTAAATCTCCCTGTCCCAGAACCAAATGGTCAGGGCTTAACATTGAAAAGGACATATTTTGTTGCTGTTTTTAAAAACCTGGGCTATTAAGATGTTCCTTTTGTTAGGAGACAGTGAAGTTCATTTTAACCAGAGCTACTAAGAATAGGCGTTGTTGGCATAATAAGCGCCTATGTGTTTCTTTAAAGACATCATTCCCTTTCTTAAGTGATTAAGATCCTAAAGCTGCCAGTTTTGGTGAAGGAAATCAAGTGATTAATTAAACATTAATCAAATGTTCACCACTCAAAATATAACACCAGGGAAGACTTTGCATATTTCTAGCCAATAAAAAATTTTGAGTCAGATTGCCTAGTATTTCTCAGGTTATAGGGTACATTTAAAAGCTGTGTACTTTTTAGCGGGATACTTTTTAGCCTGGAGCTTTGCCTGCACTCATAACCTCAGGCCTCCGTGTTGCTATTTCAAGTTATGCCAGTTGGTGACTTGATGGAATTAATACAGCATCTAGAATTGCCTAACTTACATTCAAAGAAGAGCTTAAACCAATGATTTCCATCTGTTTTTATGACACTCCCAGGGAATCTCAAGTTATTTCAAAGGGGAGCAGAAATTCTCAAATGAAATTAATCTGGATATATAAATCTTAGACACATAATACACATACACTCACGCAGGCCAGATATAAATATATGCCCACACGATACATTCCTTCTGGAAGAGGCGAGGGTCAGGAAATTAACAGGGTCATTGCATACCAACATCTCAGAAGGGTAAAATGACCACAAATTATAATAGGTGTCATGAACTATATTGGAACAAATCATGGAACATAAACACCCACTCAATTCACAGAACATCATACATTGGGATCATAAGAAAATAAAACTGTTTGTGGGGGGGTCAAAATCAATGAAGCTGTCTTTAAAATAGATGATTTTGTGAACGAATGACTAGTAGACTCCACAGACTATGAATCTAGCTGCATGGCTGGTTCTTTTTTTTTCCCCCCATCTCTAAATCATGCTGCATGACTCCCTATGTGGAGAAGAAATCCATCCTGCATCTCAATAAAATGTTCGCTAGACTCCTTGTCGTTGGTGGAGTCAACTCACAGCCAACCCATTTATTCATAATGTTATCTACACACACAGTCCAAGGTTAAGAAAATGTTTTCAGCGCGGTGGTAATCAACCAAACCTGCCACACCTGGGCTTTTCGCTGCATCCTTGAGTATATGTATCAGGAATGGCCAAGGGACATCCCGTCCTGTGACTGATCACAAAATTACTTCACCTGAAGAGAACGCACACTTTCCCTCCCACCAGATTAGCACAGGGATTAAGAATATGAAACTGCCACTTCCTAACTCTATAACTGGGGGACAAGTTTCACATTCACTCTTTGCCTCAGTTTCTCTGTCCATACGGAGAAGGTAATACTGCCCAACCCACAGAGTCATTGTGAGGATTAAATGAGTTAGTAAGGGTAAATGTACAGTGCACTCTGGAAAAATGCAGGAAGTGCGAACTCTCGTTATTCCTGTATATTATTCCCATTGTCTGAGATTCCTTGAGGTAGGTCAGTGCAGAACTTACAATTACTGATGAATTTCTAATTATGTTGACCATTTTAAATGGTTGATATCATCCGTGTCAAATTTTTGTTCGTGTGTCAAATGTCCAATAATAAATACATATAATTTAACTAGATCCACATATTAGGTTGCTTATTTATCCTCCGTACATCCTCTGAGGTTTGGAGTTGGGGAAATGGCTTTAGGCTGGGTAACGGTAAATGAACTGGAGTTTCACCCATGTGGCCTTGACTAAGTCACCTGACCCACCTGAAGATCAGATTTCATCCTATAACATATAGGCAGGTGGCCTCTATGATCCCTTCTATTCAAGGAACAAGAGCCTTATGAGGCTGACACCCCCGTTGACTCTCCAAGTTGTGACTACATCATCTATTGGAAGAAAACAACCAGGAGGAAACAGGAGAATGCTGACCAGTAAATTCTTAGACCAGCCTTTCTCAGATAGCACATAACAAAATACTAGGATGAAATGAGTTACATAAAATGCACATAAAAATGACCAAGTGTACCATTTTTATGGCGAAGTTACAGGGAGAATGTGAATCTAATATATATTGATGAATTATTCAACTATATCTCAGTCAGCCAGGCTGAGTGGGTCACAGGGTAGGAGCATTTTTCAAGCACTCCCAGAAGGCTCCTGAACTCTTTTGAATGTTGGCCTGGAGGTTATTTGTGATCAAGAATGGACACACCAAAAATCTATATAAGAAGGGAGATAGGCACTTCCTCTAGAACAGGAAAATCGAAACCATTTGAGATACCCCCAAGGGATCATTTGAAACCCTTTAAATATATGTCTCGGGAAAAGACTAGATTTCTGACCTGGAGAGTACCTTCAAAGACAAAGAAGAGTGAGGTCATATACAGAGAGGGTAAAAGGGATAGGAAGAAGAGTTAAGGAAGTCTCCATAAACTGAGACCATTGTGTCCAGGAGAGCTGGAGAAGCCATATGAGATTTCAACAAATGAAGTTTTATTTATACCTTTCGATATATGCACGATCTTTTGGGAAGCAGACAGATTTCTCAGCAAAATACTTGTTTAAAAGGCATATGGTCTAAAGCCCTATCTACTAATTCCATCAAGAGCCCCCATGGACTAATGAAAATCCCAAGGGCAGTTGGGCATTTGGGTTCTTTCCCACTCCAGGGATTGGAGGCTCTCAGTCATTCCCAATGTTTCCCACTACTTAAACATTTACAGGTTTATGGGGGCAGATGTACACAATAATACCAAATGTGAAAGGCTCTGAAAAGCACACATTTGACCAATGCTGGAGGTTTCTCTTTTATGAAGAGGTCAAAATTTCCTGTGGGTTTCTCTTTTTTGAAGAGGTCAAAATTTCGCCTCTCCCAATCCTTTGAGTCCTGGGGAGAAACCCGAGGAAGCATGGGTGGCCCATAGCAAGTGAACACTTCTCCCTGCAATAAACACATTCCTTTGACTCACCCCCAGCCACGGAGCCCCCACCACCATCTCCAGTGACAAAGGAGATGGCTTCCAGTAGAAGAGAGCTACTACTAATCCCATGATCACACCTGATATTGTCCACCACATCCTTAGAAAAATACATTTCCTGGAAACTAACATTTGGTCCTTAAGACAATAGCCTCGCGCCCATCTTAACACCTGCTTCGATATTACAAATTAACACACGGTAAAGCAACCGAATTAAAAATTATGTCCACACACACCGTCTCCCCCACCAAAGCATCCATCTGCTAATATTATGCAATGCTGGAATCTAAACTGGTCTGAATTTATAAAAAGCCAACAGGCGTGGAAACACAGTCTCAGTTCTCGTGGCCGTGGCCACCCTAGGCGACAGCCCCAGGGGTAGACACGAACGTTCCTGTACGGTATTCGTTATTATTTGAGGACACGAGACCATAGAAGGGGGCCGTTTGGGCTTTCCCCTTCTAAGGCTCTCCCCAGAAGGGCCCTATGAACGCCCACGCCGTCTTCTCCCACCAAAGGTGGCTCCTGCTCTCCGGAGCCTCCGGAGCCTGACCGTAGCGCTTCTGTCCCCGGCCCTGGGGAAAGCCTCGTCTCCGCGAGTGGCCCTCGGCGCAGCCGGCAGATCCGCCCGCGACGCGGAGGCCGCGCGGTTTCATCATTAATGCTCCTGAAGGACAATAGCTCATCAAGCCCCACCGAAAGCCCCGGACCCGTCGCGGAGCCTGGGCTGGCGGGGGATGAGGCTGAGCGACTCCTCCTAGAGGTGGTTATGTGGAGAAGGAGCAATCCCTTCTCCCTCCTCCTCCTCCCCCCGCTACTATCCGCGGCCCGGAGAACTGCCGCTTGCCGCCATTGACAAGCACCGATAGAACCCAAAGAAAGGCAAAGAGTCCTGCCCGGCACCGGCGCCGCGCGGGCCGAACCTGCGCCCCGGGAGCGGCGCGCCGAGGGCACCGGGCGCCCGGAGCAGGAGGCGCAGCACCAGGTGAGCCCGCCATGGCGATGGCATTATTGTTCAGGGGGCTCCAGGGTCTGGAGACAAAACGCGCCGCGGGGGCAGCGCAGGGGCCGGAGAGAACCCCTGCCTCTCCCGCCGCTCGGCCCCTGCGGGCGCACCCCGATAGCCGACCCTCCCCGCCAAAGAAAAGAGAGAAGAATTAATAAATCAAGCTGCCCAACTTGCTTCCTCGCGAAATAAAGGCGGGGGGGGGGCGGGGGTGCGAAAGAAGCGGTAAAATTGCCGCGGCCGGCAAGGAGCGGGGGGCATCCTGGGCGAGGTGGGAGGAGGCGGCGGGATGCGGGGTCCAGCGGCGGGCCGCGGCGAGGCCGGCCCGGCAGGGAGCGGAGGGCTCCCGGGATGCGGACTTCGGGGCGCCGGAGCCGAGGAGGGAGGCGCCCGGCCGCCGAGGGAACCGCTCCGGGGCGGTGGGCCGCTCGGGGGGCCTCCGAGGGTGCGGGGCTGGGCGCCGGCCCGCTCGGGGCTGACAATGGAAGGGGCGCGGGGGCGCGGGCCGGAGGGAAGGGGGCCGGGGGCCGCGGGCCGGGGGCGGGCCGCGCCGCGGAAGGTCAGACCGGGGACGCGGGCGGCGGGGGCGACGCCGGGGGCCGCTGCGCGGTAGCGGGGCGCCGCGAGCTCCCTGAGCCCCGTGAGCCCCGGCCGGCGCGGAGGAGGGCTCGGGGCCGGGCACTCCCCTCCGGTTCCCTTTCCGGGGCGCCCGGTGCCGCCGCGCGCTGCGCTTTCCCCGGGAAATGGCGGCCCCTCCGCGGAGCTCGCTCGAGCAGTCCCCGCTTCCCGCTTTGCGCGGGAAAAATACAATAATAATAATTATTATTATTAATAGTAATAATAATAATCAAAGGGAAAGGGGGATAAAAGTAAAGTGGCCGCGACGAAGGAAAGGGCTGCGGCGGGCGCCAGACGGCGCGCGAGGCGCGTGCGGGGCGCGGCGGGCGGGACCAGCCCTGCCTCCCCGGCTCGCAGCCCGCTCTCCCCAGCACCCGGTGCCAGCCTCGCCCGCCGCCGAAATCGCACCCTCCGGTGTCCTTCCCCGCCTTGCCTCGTGGGGGCGCCCTCCGCTCCTGCCCTCTTTGTTCCTCCCAACAATGGCCAACGGGCATTGAGCCCCCAAAGGGCCAAATGCGTCTCTGCTCCAGGAGTTCCCTGGCGCTGATTGCTGCGGCCACCACCTGGGCCACCGCGGGCTTGATTTCCGCCAGGTCACTGCTGGGATTTAGTGGCAACGGTCCCACTGTGAGCGAAAAGGGGCCAGAAGAAGCGGGCTGAGAAGCCAAAGCGCGGGTCCCTGTGTGTCTGGGCAGGGCAGCCCCGACGGGAAAGGGGGTCCCCGCATCCCAGCGGCGCTGGTGACCCCAGGGAATTCCGAACAGGGTCCGCGCCTGCGCCCCCAGACCTCAGGGGCCCACTCCGCTGGAGGCGGTCAGTCCACCCTAGCAAACGGTTTCTTCATTTTTCTCATTTGTGTTTGTGTCCAAATACCACTGTGCCCCCTCCCTAGGCTGCACAGTTGCTACTGAAACGGTTCAATAGGCAAGAGAAATAGAAACGTTATCCAGAGCGAAACGCGCCTCGGTTTATACTGTTTCTTATTTAGCGACACACAATTCTCAGCTCGTTCATATTTAACTGAAAGTTATCTCTTACCCTTTTGGAAAACTCTTTTTTTTTTTTTTTTTTTAAGTGAATGTTCAGAACGGCAAGATTTGGAACCACGCTCATGGATTTTTAGAATCGCTTTAGCCCAAGATTATCATACAAATAAATATAGGCTCTGCCTGAAGGAAAAGTTTATCTTGCATCCAGTAATTTACACCTCTAAAACCTCCCTTTCCTGTAACCAAATTGAAAATATATCTATTTCCGGTTCTCTGCTCCAGTTCTGCTAGCCTGTCACAGGTCTTCCTCACCTGGATCCATTCATTGCCATGCTTCCGACATTATGAATGATTTCCTCTATTTCAGAACTCTGTAAAAGAATTTCATTCCTTGGATCTAGAATGTTCCAAAGAGGGACCTTACTCCCTCTCCATCCCATCTTCTGTCTACTTCCCAGGGATTCTGAGGCTTTTCCCAGTGGGTGGGACACCCTGCTAGCTGTTGTCTGAGACAGGCAGGTCTGCTTTCACTGCCTCCTGCCTGCAGAGAACGAGGGAATCCTGTTTTAGGCAGACAACTTTAAATGAAAGATATCTGTAACTTGGCCAGGGGAAAGGATGTACAAAAATCCAACCAAGTTTTTGAAAATTATTTTTCCTTCTTAAGAAATAACCTCAAAGATAAATGCTTTTTTGGCACAGAGATGAGCAAAGATTGTGATTGGAGATCACTCCCCAAGCATCTACTGGGACCCAATTTTGAAACACCTCTGCTTGGGGAAACCAATGCACATAAGTAGAAGTCATGGGCCTTGCTCTGAGAGAGCTCAGGTTCCAAGCCTAGGAGATAAAATATGTATGCAAGTAAGACAAGGTAAAAAATGATTACTCTTGGCAAGCTAAATGGGAAACCAGTTACTTTCTTGCACTGCTAACAGGTATGTCAACTAGTATAGCCAACTTGGAGGGCACTGTTAAAGTCAAATAATGGACACATTCTGTGACCCAGCCATTCCATTTCTTGGTCTATATCTTAAGGAAGCAGGCACAGATTATGTAATTCCCTCCCATTGCAGAGTTTTGGCAGTTTTGAAACTGAAAGCAACCTAATGGCCATCATACGGAATGGCTAAATAAAATCTGGTACATCTATCTTCTGGACAGATCAGGCAACATTTTAAAAGAATGAAGTAAGCCCATATTCACTGAGACAGAAAGGTCACCAAGACATACTAATGAAAAAGGCAGTTGCAGAACAATACATACTGTATGGTATTATTTATGCCAAAAACAAAAACAAAATACTATGTATTCTATAAGTAAAAATGCACATATAAAAAGATAGGAAGGGCATAAAGACACCCACTGAAAGAGACGAGAACTGAAGAAATTGTCAAGGAAGAGTTTAGTCATACAATTATTCATACCCATCTGTAACCATTGTTACAACATTTGGAATTTTACTATTTGAATTAATTTCTGTATTACTTGCATAACTAAATACAATTAAGAAGTTACAAGTGATTGATAATGTGTAATAACAGTCCCAATAAAATGCTACAACAGTTTTTAAAGGGAGAATAGAATTTTAGTCTGGAAGAAGACTGGGAGTAGGCTTCACAGAGAATGCAGAAGAAGGGGATAGGGTCCGAGGCAGGCAGAAGGAAGACTGACCAGACAGAGCTTCTCCTCTTTCTTCAATGTCATCACGTTATCACGTAAATTCCCTTGCGAGGCTGCGGCCAGCCTGCTCTGCCAAGGTTCAGATGGGTGAGGGAACTAAACCCAATAGTTTATACTTGTCTAATCGCTATGATTCTGTGAATATCTTACATTAGATTTAGATGAGAGAAAAAAATGAACCAGTAGAGGAACTTCTGACAATAATGCTGGAAGGTAGTATTTTAAGAAGGAAGATAGTGAAAACTTCAGGATGGGGGAGTTTTTTCTCCTGGATGCACACAGGGCTATATATGGGGAATTAAGTTGGAGGGAAAGATGAGCATTTGAGAGGATAATTCACTTCCCCTCCCCCCAGAAATTCACAAAAGGAACCCCCCAAAGGCTTTTGAAACAGATATTTAAGGGGTACCTGGCTGGCTCTGTCCCTAGAGCATGCAAATTTTGATCTCAGGGTCATGAGTCCAAGTCCCACATTGCAGGTGGAGACTACAGTAAGAAGGAAGGATGGAAGGAAGGAAGGAAAGAAAGAAGGGGACATTTAAGGCTGGTTTCCCTTGTTCACTCGTTCAAGGAATATTTATTGAAGATCAAATGTGTACATAACACTGCCAGGTATAACCGAGTACAGGAAAAACAGCCCCAGACCAGGGTTCCAGAAGTGGGGGTGAGGGGCTGGTCATAGGTCTGGTCTCACATGGACTGTGTGGTCATAGACAAGGTGTTTACTGACCCCCGCCCCTCCCCTGTCACACCTTCTCTGGTGGCTAAAAACAGGAGGGGGTCACTAAAAATGGTCGATCACTCTAGTCCCTTTCAGTCTTAGATCATGACCTTGTGAAATCCTGGGATTCTAACCATGTGATGACTGACTCTGAATTCCCAGACAGATGGAATTTGGGGGATTGGACTAGGAGGGGCCCCAAGTGCCCCATCTTGGGAAAAATAAAAGTTTCACTGTCTTGAAGTTCTCAGTAGCTTGGGTAGCTCTCGCTGTTTCTCCAGGGTGGAAATTTCATCACCAGCCCTTTACACAAGCTCCTAGGAAGATGTTGCTGAGCTCCAGCTTCGTGATGTACACAGACCACCCAGCGCTGCGGGATTGTCGTTGTTGCTTTTGAACTAGAGGGGAAATGCCAGCCTGCGCTCCATGAAAATCATCCCCTAAAATTGTTTCTTCTCTGGAAATAAGTCCATAATGGCTAAGGTTAATGCCTTATTGCCTGCCAGGCGCTGTTCCAGACACTTTCTCCATATTCACTCCTTTCATTCTTCCAACAGCGCAATAGGTGGGTACTATTATTAGACCCATCTTATGGGAAAGAAAAGAGAGGTGGAGGATGTGCCCACAGCTGGAGGTAGACTTGGGAGTCGGGTCCAGACACCCTCCCTCTACAACCCACATCCTCCCCTCCATGGGGTGAGAACAAGGGCCTGCGGGCCTCCCTAGGGAGTCTCAGATTAGGTTCAATACGAAGATTTTTACTTTAAAAACTTCTCTGCATCACCATTTTACCTGCCTCTGTCAGATGAAAGATAAAGATTATCTGATTGAGCTACACAACACTGTGCTTTAAACTGTCTTGTCACAAAGTATTAAATAAGATGAATTTGGTGGTTTCGCTGAAGCCCTTGCTGTTCATTTATCCATCCCGCCCTCCATCATACTTCACCCGATTTATTTGACTGGCGTTGCCAATTTGGACTAGGAATGGAGTAAGTAATTCAAGTCAGAATTCTCGTGCTTTGACAGAGAAGTGTGTGTGGAAATCCATGTCCGACCAGCAGCCCCAGCCCAGGGACGTTCGCTCCAGCTCATTCTGGGGATGCCAGGATTAGCTACGGGCAACCATAATATTGAACCCAAAACTGTGACACATGATCTGATCAGAGATTTGGGGTTATTTCTAGATAAAAGAGGCAATCCTGATGATATAGTTTGGAGGGCTAAATTTGGGGTGTTTCCACCATAAGTGGACAAAAACCTAATAAGGTAAAAATCAAACCGATCCTGGGAAACCCACGCCCTGCATTTACTGCATTTACATTAGCCCGGTGCTAATAACGCCATATATTATGCGATGTGTATTTTGGACTGCCTTAACCGTTCAATAAAGCCATTAAAATTAGATAGTGGTGACAGAATATGAAAAGGTAAATTCCAACAACTTTTGTAATAGACAACATAAACTTTTAGCTCAGGTGATTATTCACGGGGTCCCCCAGCAGGATGCCAAGCTTGCGGATCAATCACGCTTCCAGAATTTTCGTGCAGTGCTAACCCACTCCAGTGTTGCCCCCGTGTTACGAAACTGGATTTCACCCCCGCTGCTCTTCAGCGAACGCTATAGATTATCGTCTTGGGGTGGAGAAGGGCAGTTTCGGAACAAAGCAAAGTAGAATATCAAGTCTGGTTTTTCTTTCCGATGATTGCTTGTGGATGACAAGATAGTCCCTTCAAAGGAAAGGTCACCTGGCTATGACTTCATTCTACTGGGTTGTTCCATGTCTGTGGATGTAACAGAGGGGAGGGGGGTCAGAAGGAGGGACCTTTTGAGCATCTTCATAGAATAGGACCACCTTTCAAGTGGGAAAGGACCTCACAGGTCGGCAGGTGTAATGGCTGTCATTTCTCAGAGGCCCAAAGCAGGCAAGGTGGGGACCAGCCATCAAGGTTCTCAGGGACTTCCCAACTGCACCCAGGACTGCTCCCCTTCCTTCCATCTGTTTCATATGTTGGAATTCCTGAAAGAATGTTCTTTTTGTTGTTTCTTTGAGCAAAGTTAGCGGGGTTGTGGAGGAGAGGTATTGAAAAATCAGTGGGTTTGGCTAAGGACCACAGGTGGTGCGTACAAGAATGGACCCCCACCTGCTCACACCACACACTGCCCCCCGCCCCCCACTCCGGTCCCCTGTACCTCCCATCTCCATTGTGCTGCACCCTCGAGGTCTAGCGGCTTCCGCTCATAGATGGCAAGGCACCCCACGGTTGCCCTTACCTAGTTAACGGATAAAACTGCCAAGACCAGTCCGTACGCGCACACCAGGAAAGGGCACTGTGTGTTTCCAGTATAGAACACGGCAGCCACAGTCACAGCGCCCACCTCCACCAGCACCCACAGTGCAGCCACTGCCTTAGGACCGACAGTAAGGAAAACAGGGTGGGAGAGGCAGGTGAGGGAGGGATGGAGGAAGAGGAGTTCCAGGGCAGCTGCCTCTGTCTTGAGCACCCACAACTGCCCCCACCTATGCACTCAGGGGCACAGCAGTCATGGATGTCTCTGGAAGCCCCTGGTAGGTCAGGCAGTCCTGGGGGGCTATAGTCTTCTTGCTGTCTGATACTGGCATGCTCACACCCAGCCCCAAAGCGGGCTCCCTCATCTCCTCACCCCTTACCTGAGAAGCTCATCTTGGCTCAAAGTTGGTCCCCTGCTCAGAGGATAAGAGGCCACCACTGATAACAATAAACCTCACTACGAATCTGAAACTGCTCAGTTTTGAAGAAAGAAGACAGCTTGCCCACTGTTCTGGTTTGTTAATTCCCCAGAGCAAAAAGACAAGATACCAGGCTGGACCCAGTGAAGGGTTTGGTTTTTATTTTGTTTTCCATGAATAAATAGATTCAGGAAGACAGTTTTCTTCCGGGGTGCATGACTGAGATCCAATAAGAATAAAACTCTTTTTTATTCATTCATTTATATTCATTTCTCAATCAACTGATACCATAGATAACCAAATATATTTGTATTGTATTAGACAATGGCAAGCTAATAACAAAGAGACTGAATATATATTAACAACTTGTCCTTTTGTCTTTTTAAAAAAAAACTTAAGCTCACATTTAGCAAAGGTAACAAAACCTGTGAAAAGTCCCCGAGTACTATCCTAGCAGGATATACTCTATATCCAGACCCTATCTGTCCCCCTGCCCCCATGCTCTGCTCTCTCTCCCGTCCCCTCTAGAAGGAGATGGGCACACACACTCTGACTCTGGGTTATAAAGAATTCACTAGAAGCTGACGTCCTCCTAGATTATTCCAGGACATGACTTGAAAGACTTTTTAAAAAGGGAATGATTTGTAACCCAATAGTATAATTTAAATAAATTGGGTTAATGCTTGGTTCTAACGTTCACGGTTAGTTAATTTAGTTAATTTGATCCACGCGTCATTTTGATGAAATTGCATTTGCTATAGCTCTTTACATTATAAATTGTTAATGTGCTCTAACATATATGACGATAAAATTATTGACTGTTCTCATTCACTTAAAGGTGGCCTTGGAAGAAAACGGTTTGGAAAGTATTACTTGTGCAATAATGATTTGCCCTTGGACTTCATAAATGGAAATGTAATAGAGCAGGTGATTTAGCTAGTATTACTGAGAATGGTTTTTACAGCTACAAAATAATACTAGCTATTATTATTTTAATATAGTACATAGGGGAACACACCAAAATATATTAGAATTCTATTAGGTGTGAGGCTAAGAGGTTGTTTTTTTTTTAACACCCTTTAAAAATATATTTCTACATATAGTTAATACATTTGTATTGAATTCCCTTATGTTCTACCAAGTTTTATTTCATCTCATTTTGGTCTCCCAAAGGTGAGTTTTGAACTGACAGAGTAAAGATGCTTCATTGCAGCGTCTACCTCGTTTTTTTCATAAATACTTACAATATGAAATATTCTGAAGCACGATCCTATAGATTAGAAAAATATCACGGGGATGAGAAATGAGTACATCTCAGCAATTTTAAAACAGTACTTAAAGTTTTAAAAAATTCATCCCCATCATTAAAAAGCTACAAGTCCTCTAATTTCTGGTTTTAAAGTAATATATAGATGAAAGCATTTTGATTCACATACTTTTCTATGGAGATTCCCTTGTTCACTGACTTACTCAACAGAAACTTCGGGAGAATCATCTAGGAGGCAAGGTTTGTCTAGCTAGTGCATAGATAAAACAAGGCCCCAGGCTTGCTGATGTTCAGGGGTCAGGGCCCCTCTCACTGGCCAACCCCAGGGTCCCTCCTAACTAAAGCAGAGGCAGCAGGACCGGATTTCTCTATCCAGCGGGAGCAGCCTGCAGGCAGATGGGGGACCAAAGCCCGCCCCAGAGCATTTGCTGTTCCCAGCCACTCCCTCCCCATAGCCCCTGATCGCATACTTCTGAAGAGAACAAGCTCAAAAGAGTAATTTAAAATAAGCTGTCTTGTAATTCCAGATCCTTTGTCAGAGTGGTTCATCCGCCCAACCAACCCTCACCTGTGACACACGGCCCGCAATGACTGTTCCCATCTCAAATGACTGCTCTCTTTAAAAGCCGCTTTGCAGCACCTTAACAGCAGAAAAAGGGTCATTGAAATCAGGATGGCTGGCGGCTTCTGATGGACCATCTCGCTGATTGGCTAGGGTGTGTCATAGTTCTCATGAGTTTACATGTAATAAACATTGCAAGAAGTTGTTGGAGGCAGAAAAAATGGATTACTCTTGATCAGCTCTTTATGCTTGAGAAAGAACGTATTTAAATTAAACAAAATATTGGTCCAAAGACACCAGACTATTTTGTCTTCTCAAGAAGGCAGGCAATCAGAGTGTTAAGCAAAGTTTGCTGTTTCCCATCAAAAGCAATTCATTCAATAAGGGCAAATGCTTGGGATTTTTCTTTCCTTTCTTCTCCTCCCTTCTGGGATTACAGTATAATTATAAATATTGTTTATAGGAATCCCATATGCTATAGTTGGGCAAATACAGACACACTGAACTTGATTCGGTTATATTAATGGGTCTTACATAATCTCTTGATAGGAAATTTTATATTCCTCAATTATCTCAAGACCAGTGACTCACCTGGTGATGAAAGTGATCTAAATTTTTCAATATGACATTATTACTCAATTATAAAACAGTTGAGCTTTTTCTCTTTACCAGCATACTCATTTCTAGGCTGATTCCCAATTGATGTTCTTTAGGATGTTAAGTTATAATGACACTTTCCGTTTCCAGTTCTAATGATGGCTAGAGAGCAAGGGCTTTCCCTCTCCTAGAGCCCACAAAAATCATGGTTAAGAATTTCAAGGAGGGGCGCCTGGGTGGCTCAGTTGGTTAAGCGACTGCCTTCAGCTCAGGTCATGATCCCAGAGTCCTGGGATCAAGCCCCGCATCAGGGTCTCTGCTTGGCAGGGAGCCTGCTTTCTCCTCTCTGTGTCTGCCTCTGTGCCTACTTGTGATCTCTGTCTGTCAAATAAATAAAATCTTTAAAAAAAAAAAAGAATTTCAAGGAAATCCGAACAACAACATTTGCGGAAGGCTGGTGTGGGTCTGCAGCAGGTGGGAGATTTTAACAAATTGCTGGAAGACCCTAGTGCCTCGGACCATGCAAACAGTGTTACACGGGAGAGCCTCCCGTTTAAGGGTAAGGCAAGAGGGAGCTTCAAGGAAGGTGGGCAGGGTGAGAGAGGGGGAGTTGCTGAGAGTCTGTTTCCAGAACAGCCAGCTGAATTGGTCCCTCTCCCTCCCCTCCTCCCTATAGTTTCTGGCCATCAGGCATGTATCCATCCACCTAACTATCTGGGTTTCCTCTCTAAAGAAAAAGACTAACTACATGGGGCACCTGGGTGGCTCAGTTGGGGAAGCGTCTGACTCCTGATTTCAGTTCAGGTCATGATCTCAGGGTCGTGAGACCGAGCCCTGCTTCGGGCTCGCGCTGAGCATGGAATCCATTTGAGATTCTCTCTCTCCCTCTCCTGCCCCTCCCCCCTCAAAATAAATAAATTTCTTTATTTTAAAAAAGAAATCTATTAAGGTTTATTTTTTTAATAAAAGAGAGAAACTGAACAACTACAGGGCAGGTCTAGAATTTCTAGGAACACCTTCAGCTCCACAAAGTGATGCTTTCCCATTCTGGCATTTGGGGGCTCTCAGTCCCTGACTGGGTGTCCAGGTGATACGTGCTTGGCAGGCCCTATGCACACACCCAGAGGTCCCAAGCAGGAACCATGCCTAGCTAATAACAACAGCTGAGAAAAGCTTTTCTATCTGCCGGTAATGATCAGACTTGGCTTTCATTCTTAAACATGAAGGCATGACCAAACTCAGCAGACATTGAAGGAAATCTGACATGAAAGAGAAAGAAAAGAAATACACAGGATGACTGACTGGACCAAATAATTTTGAGGGCAGACGATCACATTAACACACCCTAACTAGTCTCAGAGAGACTTGAAGACGTGGTACATTCGTAAAAGGCGGCGCTGATATGAGAAAAGGAATGATCAGAGAACAAGAGAGAGCTCTTGGAAATTAATAATACGGTTGCCAAAATTAGATGTTAAGAAGGCTGAAAAAATGGAAGGAAAAAGACAAGAGACTTCGAGGAGCAATGCAGGAGCTCCAACCCCTGGTTTACAGGCATCCCAGTAAGAGAAGGGACAGGCGAGAGGCATAAAGAGACGGGGCAAAATGATCAAGTCTGGAACAGAAAATGTCCAGAGTTATTAAAGACTCCAGTCTTCTGACTGATTGAGCAGGGTGAATGGGGTCTGGGAGGACCCATACTTAGACATCATCCTTAGACACATCCTTGTGAAATTTTAGAATAGAAAGAGGCAATCTAAAAGCTTGGGGTTGGGGCTCCTGGGTGCTCAGTGGGTTAAGCCGCTGCCTTCGGTTCAGGTCATGATCTCAGGGTCCTGGGATCGAGTCCTGCATCAGGCTCTCTGCTCAGCAGGGAGCCTGCATCCTGCTCTGCCTCTCTGCCTACTTGTGATCTCTCTGTGTCAAATACATAAATAAAATATTTTAAAAAGTAAAAAAATAAAAGCTTGGAGTTGGGGGCACCACACTTCTCTGTAACACTGGAAGAAAAAAAAAATGGATCGATGGTTTCAAAACGTTGAAGCAAAATTATTTCGATGCTGAAAATTATATACCCCACCAAATGATCACCCAAAGATCATTCAGTAAAAAGACAGTTCCATTTATAAAAGACCAAAGTGTACTTCCCTGTACTGTCTCCGAAGAGTTACAGGATGCTGACCCCAAGCAAACCAGGCAGCGAGCAGAGAAGGAGGAGGTGAGGGGTGAAGGAGGAGCTGGGAAGATGGTCCCGGATGACCACTGGGCGAAAGCACCATTCCAGACTGGAGCGTGAGGTCAGAAGTCCGAGAACTTTGGGGTAAAAGTCTCTGGGAATTAAGTGGCCCCAGCAAAGAATGATGAGCGAGAAGGGGCAGGGGCAGGGGGAGGCAGTGTTAGGCTATGGCAAAGCCACACTTAAGGAAAGCATGATCAATCCTCATTATTCACAGATTTCGTATTAGCGAGTTTGCCGGCTTACTAAACTTCATTTGTCATGGCCAAATCAATGCTTTTTCAGTCTTTCAAAGACATGCACAGAGCAGCAAAACATTTGAGCCGAATCACTCACCTTCCCAGCCGAGTTCTACCGAGACTGGCCTCCCTCTTTTGTCTCTCACTCAGTAAATCCGTGCCCTTTCCACGGCCCGTGTAGCGCCCTGGTTTGCACATCTGTGTGCTTTGCATGGATGATTCCACTTTTCGAAATGGCCCCCAAGCACTGCCCTGAAGTGCCGCCCAGTGTTCCTGAGCACAAGAAGGTTGGGAACAAACGTGCCTTTGGGAGGAAATACGTGTGTTAGTTGAAGTTCGTTCAAGTTTAAGTAATAATCACTAGTTCCCATGAGTTGAATGTTGATGAATCAACACTACATATTACATAAGGTATCTGTGAACAGAAACACACATAAAACGAGGTTATATATTGATTTCATTGATGAAAAAGTGATGACCGGGGCTCGCGGCCACCTAACCCTGTTTCCCCTAGGAGCTGTGCTCCCTATTCACTAGTCCAGTGTTCCCAGTTGCTTTGTAGAACACAGCTACTGCCCCTCCCCACCCAGCCCACAGTGATTCCTAACTTGGGGGTGGGGGTGGGGAGCCCTGTAACAAAGGCAGGATCTAAAGGTGAAGCCAAGTGAAATGTGGAATGACTGTTGAACAACACGTTTTCAGAATGCAGAGGATCTGCTTGTTAATCCTGAGACACAAGGCATCCGGAGCTGGACCACAGAAGGCCAATGTGAGCCCCACACCCACCTGATTCTGAAGGGCCAGTTTTTATAAAGTCTTAGTCATAAAACGCTGCCTAGGAGCATTTCACTTTCAAAATCAGCCTAGAGCCAAAATGAAGACTTCACTGTGATTCCGGAATCAAAGGAAGATTGTGAGTTGGGATGATGGTGGCAGAGAGGGCAGAGGTAGGAAAGGGGAGGAGAGATAGGGAGTGGAGGACCAGGGAAAGCTCAGGGCACACAGCCCCAGCCTACATAACAGCAGCTCAATAGGGAACCCTGAAGTTGGGGGAGTCAGAGCTTGAAGTGTGTTATTTAAAGTTCCCAAGGTAGGGGTGCCTGGGCGGCTCAGTCGATGAAGGGTCCCACTCTTGATTTCGGCTCAAGTCCTGATCTCAGGGGCATGGGATGAAGCCCTGAGTCAGGCTGCGTGCTCAGCGTGGAGCCTGTTTGTCCCTCTCCCTCTGCTCCTTCCCCTGCCCCTGGCTCATGCTCTCTCTCATTCTCAAATAAACAAATAAAATCTTTAAAAATAAATAAAGTTTCCAAGGTAATCAGCAGAAGAAATAAAAACGGTAGTATGCTGTCAACAGCTAGAAAAGGGAGGGGAAAGTCATTGTCCTCCTTAGGCATTGATAGACTATCTAAAAATAGAAATAAATCACCAAGTAAAAGTATAAATACTAGAGCTGAGGAAGTGACCACCAGGACTAAAATTATAGAACTGTTCCAGAATGGCCTCTGGAGGCAAGATTGGGGGTAGAAAAAGTGGGGTGGGAGGCTACTGCTTTTCATTTTGTGCATTTCTTTGTCTTTTTGCTTTATATTACTATGTGCAAGTATTACTTAGATTTAAAGATAAAATAAACTCAAATTCTTATTTTAAGATTTTATTTTTAAGTCCTCTCCACACCCAGTGTGGGGGTCGAACTCAGAACAACAGGATCAAGGGTCATCCACTCTACTGACTGAGCCAGCCAGTCACCCGTAAACACAACATTTTAAATAACTAATTTAAAATTTTGTTTTCCTTGCTTCAGGGCGACCTTGAGCAAGTCATAATTATATGTTTCAGCCTGCTGGTGATGCGCCCTAACAGAGAAGTTCCCAGACTTTCTCAGTTCACAGAGAAATTAGGGTCTCCGCCATTTTTCCTCTGAGTGCCTAGGCCAGAAGAAATACCTATCGGTTCTACTTATTAAGTGGTGAGGTCCAAACACCTTCATATTTATGTCCTAACAATTAGGAGCTATTTGAAAGAAAAAGAAAACATGAATAAGAAGAGAAAAGAATAATTGTATTCTGTTCTTAAATAGCCACAATTAATTACAAATAGCATGTATGTGTGTGTTGGGCACTGCACAACTTCCCAGACCTTAGAATCAGGTTTGGACATGGCCATTCTCATTTTCTGTTCCACATCAGTTTCTCCTTGGCTTTTGCTTTAATCACAGCAACAACCAAAAACTCAGCTTTGTAAGATACGGAACCATGAGAAAGTACAATCTGTCATGAACCCCTGGTAGGAATACTTTGACCTGGAGGCTATAGGGTCCCACAGTGTTTGGGTATCACTTTATTTCCCTTGAAAGCTAAAACATTAGCTGATTTGTCCCAGGGTATCCTGGTGCACAGTTTGAGAACCATGTCTCTAGCATCTATTTGAAACTCTAACATGGTCTGTCTTGCAACTTCATTGGAAAATATTTGAGGACAAGGGCCATGTATACTCCACAAATGTAGTTTCTTGTTCAATAATAAATGCTTCATAAATACTGTCTTTCATTGAATTGATAATGTCATAGATTGGGAAGATGCATGGTGTTGGGAAAATTGGACAGCCACGTGCAGAAAAATGAAATTGGACCATTTCCTTACACCACACACAAAAATAGATTCAAAATGGATTAAGGACCTCAATGTGAGAAAGAAATCCATCAAAATCCTTGAGGAGAACACAGGCAGCAACCTCTTCGACCTCAGCCGCAGCAACATCTTCCTAGGAACATCGCCAAAGGCAAGAGAAGCAAGGGCAAAAATGAACTTTTGGGATTTCATCAAAATCAAAAGCTTTTGCACAGCAAAGGAAACAGTTAACAAAACCAAAAGACAACTGACAGAATGGGAGAAGATATTTGCAAATGACATATCAGATAAAGGACTAGTGTCCAAAATCTATAAAGAACTTAACAAACTCAACACCCAAAGAACAAATAATCCAATCAAGAAATGGGCAGAGGACATGAACAGACGTTTCTGTAAAGAAGACATCCAGATGGCCAATAGACACATGAAAAAGTGCTCCATATCACTCGGCATCAGGGAAATACAAATCAAAACCACAATGAGATATCACCTCACACCAGTCAGAATGGCTAAAATCAACAAGTCAGGAAATGACAGATGCTGGCGAGGATGCGGAGAAAGGGGAACCCTCCTACACTGTTGGTGGGAATGCAAGCTGGTGCAACCCCTCTGGAAAACAGCATGGAGGTTCCTCAAAATGTTGAAAATAGAACTGCCCTATGACCCAGCAATTGCACTACTGGGAATTTACCCTAAAGATACAAACGTAGTGATCCAAAGGGGCACGTGCACCCGAATGTTTATAGCAGCAATGTCCACAATAGCCAAACTATGGAAAGAACCTAGATGTCCATCAACAGATGAATGGATCAAGAAGATGTGGTATATATACACAATGGAATACTATGCAGCCATCAAAAGAAACGAAATCTTGCCATTTGCGACAACATGGATGGAACTAGAGCGTATCATGCTTAGCGAAATAAGTCAAGCGGAGAAAGACAACTATCATATGATCTCCCTAATATGAGGGAGTGGTGATGCAACATGGGGGCTTAAGTGGGTAGGAGAAGAATCCATGAAACAAGATGGGATAGGGAGGGAGACAAACCATAAGTGACTCTTAATCTCACGAAACAAACTGTGGGTTGCTGGGGGGAGGGGGGTTGGGAGAAGGGGGGTAGGGTTATGGACATTGGGGAGGGTATGTGCTTTGGGGTAAATTGGAAGGGGAGATGAACCATGAGAGACTATGGACTCTGAAAAACAATCTGAGGGGTTTGAAGTGGTGGTGGGGTGGGAGGTTGGAGTACCAGGTGGTGGGTATTATAGAGGGCACAGCTTGCATGGAGCACTGGGTGTGGTGAAAAAATAATGAATACTGTTTTTCTGAAAATAAATAAATTGGAAAAAAAAAAGCACTATTAAATCAGGGAAATACAGTAGTTATTTGAATAAGCCGGCTTGAGTTTATTGTCCGTGTCTGAGTCAATGCTGCAATGTAATATTTACCTTTGTCATATCTGTGAAATCTATCTCATCAGTGTTCTTATGGGCTTAAAACCCATTGTAGGAATAAATCCTAAAACAACGGAATCTGAATGTGCCCTCTGCCCAGCACACAAAACCAGTTTTTTCTTCCAGTTGTGCTTTTGGAGGGAAAGGGAAATGAGCAGGCAGCAAGGCATTCTCTGGTCTTCTTCCCTGAGCGCCCACTGTTAGCATGCTGAAAACTCTACCATCTGCTTTTCAAGTCATCAGGAGACTTTATATCTTGGTTTTTCTTGGTCTCTCTGATATGAAAGAGCAGATATATTGCAGATCTAGGTTCTCTCTGGTCTGGTCCCCAAATCCTCTTAGGGACCCCAGGATACCCCAGGATTGGCCTGAAAGGTGGGGCCGGTTGAGCTTGGCCAGGCGCAGCCTCCAGGGGGCGCCCACGGGGTGCCTGTAACCACCCAGAGAGCTCCAGCCAGCCATATTCTGTCTTCAAACTTGTAAACAAACATAATGTAGGGTAGTCCTTAGCTGTGCCTAATTAGAGAAAAAATTGTTTTAGAGCAGAAGGTAAATAAGTGTAAACATTTAAGTATTATTAGTCTGATGGAAACAAATTTCACATTGCCATACTGCTTTTCTCTTTCGACGAGTGGCCCTCTACAGTAGATTTCGGAGATTCACAGGAAGTAGATAAAAAACTTGTTCAAGTTTTTCACTCCTAACTTCCCAAGACTGGATAGAGTCAGGGGAAAGGGAGTCCTGGGAAGGAAGGCAGTTAGGGGTTACAATGTCTCACTGCTCCAGGCAGAGTCCAGCCCAGACTGGGGGCGGGGATGGTCTGTAAAGGGAGGGTCTTCTCTGGAGCAGATGGTGGGTGCCAAGCACTTCCTTCCACCTGTGGGGTCCAGTAGGTGTGACACGTCAGCCCCATCAGCATCCTCTGACTCCTTAGGGATCCCAAATGTGGTCTGGTTTTTACAATATCCGGGTCCTCCCAGCATCCGGGGCCCCGGAGTTGGGTATCCATCTGCTTAAGTGTCTGCAAAGATGGGTTCCCCGGGCACAGCCTCCCTCAGAGACCTCAGACAGAGCCACCTCCCCAGCTCTAAGGCCCTAACCTGGAGGAAAGTCTGGAAGCCAGAAAAAGAAAGCCTGGTTACAAAATGCTATGCATAGGGTGATCCCTACGTTTTACACTGCATAGCTGACATGCGCCTCTGTCTGATCTGACCCTGCTTTTTCCTACCTGGCTGTTTTAACTTCACGAGTGTTTTAGGCGTCAGTCCCCTAATGTCACCTGTTTTTAGGGAAACTTGTGACTCCGCTTGGCTGATGTTGGGGGAGTCACTAGGTGGCTTTACCCTGCATACTTAGTTATTCTCTGGCTATTTTCGTTTGAGAAAAATACGGCAGGGTGGGGAGGGATGAGTAGTGGGTCCTGCCCCCTTGGTATTCCTGCCCTGTGTGTCCTTCTCTCTGTTGGTATGAGAGATCATGTCCGTACAGCGTGCACAGTGTCTGCAGGACAAGTCCACCCTGTGACAGACTTTCCAGGTGGTTTTCTTGGCAACCAGACGGACTGATCTTCTCCCTCCCCCAACTTACCTGTTACTACAAAAAGCATATAATTCGCTTAGCAGAGTCCCCAATGCTAATACATCTTTATGAACCTGTACAGGCTCTCAACTCCTTAGAATTTATTTCCTAAAGGAACTAAAGCTTCTTTACCAGAACCATTTGAAAGTGCATTTCACGAACCCTGGGGTGTTTGAAACGGCAGTGACCTTCAGGATCAATGAGTCACCTCCCTGTCTTACAGATGAGGCCCACACCAATGACAATCAGAGCTCTCCTGGCTACTTATGTAGAAGCAGGACCTCGCCCTGGGCTTCTTGCTCCCAATCCTAGGGGCTTTCCACTGGACCAGGAGCCACCTCCGTTTTGGACCCCACCAGCCACTAACACAGCTGTCATGTTGCTCTCTCTGGGGACAGGATCAGTTCACTGTGCTCTATGAGCCCCCTGTGCCCTGGGTCAGCGATGACCAACAGTGGGTACTGCAGACTTTGACGGATGCCTGACCTCAGTTTCCTTAATGTAAATTGATGGCTAGGACCTTAATATTGTAATCGCTTGTTTCCTCCGAAGGAGGACATCTGAGCAGCTCCATGAGAGGTAGCAGCCTGGGACAGCGGAAGCACAGAAAATGTGGGAGTTTTAAAAAGGGTGCTCTTGTTTGATCCCTGTGCCTTATTATGAAAGAGACAATCATTCTAAGGCTATTTGCTCCTCTTTGCTCATACTTAACTTTGATGAATACCTACATCTTTCGGGGGCAAAACGACTCATAAAATAGGAGTACAGTAAGTACATATGAGCACGTAAAAAATAATGTATGTGAAGTATATAATAAAATGCCTCAAATGTACGTTATTCACCTCGAGGATGAGAGGGTGTCGAGGACAGAGTTGGTTGCCAATTCCATGGTGTTTATATAAAATTTCTCAGTTGTAACAGGGTAATCAGTTACTTTAGGCACCTGAACTCTGTGTTCATTCTTCCGTCCAGATTAAACACATCCCACCTTCGTGTCTTTCCTACCAGCCATGCCTCAGTGTCGCACTTTCTTCCGTCATATTTTTGTCCACTTTCTTGGGCCTTTGCAAGGTCACGTTGGCTGTTGGTAAACTAGGCTAGCTGGCATGTGAGACAGGCAGCCTCCACAAAAAGAACCAATCTCAATTTCTTTTTGACTTTCTTATTTTGCATTCCCAAATGAAATAGCCAGAAAGAATGACATTGCCCTTGAAGCAGAGAACTTTGACTCATTCACAGATTTCCTAGAAATTTTGTTTCCTTTTCTTCCCCCCACCCCTTGGTCATGCCTGTTTGTCCTGTCTCATTTGCTTTTATTCCCTCAACCAATGGATGAAGCTCTTTTATGATTCTCTGAGTGAGCTTTTCAGAAGTGTATAATTATCTTATCTTCATACAGAAGACCGGTTCCTGAAATAACAGTGAGCTATTGGCGTGTCTGTCCGTGTGTTGTATTGAAGTCACCTCTTCAGGCTCTTTCTGAAGTTTCTCCCCCAGATCAGTCTGGACCCCTCATTCAAAGAAGGGGAAGGTTGGGCTGCTTTGCAGTTTTTAATTTGCTGGGGTTTATTCCTCTGCATTTAGCATGATGAGTAAAATGCATCTTCTGGCGTCTTTCTGATTTTGAGAATTGGAGATTGGAGAATTTAGAAAAAAAGTTTCATCCAAGAAACGCCCAGGAGCTCTGAGTCGTCGGTCAGAGCCAGCCAAGACAGGCATTGCCCTATTAACAAAGTACCCTGGAGTCAGACAGGCAGAAGCAAATCAGGGCAAAGAAGAATCCTATTCATTTTCTTGCTGCTGCTCTAATAACTTAGCCCCAGTTTAGGGGTTAAAGCAATATGAATTTTTTCCCTGACAGTTCTGGAGCTGAGGTGAAATTCAGGTTCTCCGGGCCGAAGAGAAGGTGTCAGTAGGGCTGCTTCCTCCTGGAGGCTCTGAGGGGAGAATCCATTGCTTCTCCCATTACACCTGTTCCTACTCACTCATCTCCTGCCCCCTCCTAAAAGAACCTTTGCAATTATGCTGGGCCTGTACCAATACTCCAGGATAATCTCCCCATCTCAGGATACCTGACCTCATCAAATCTTCAAAGAATCTTTTGCCATATAAGGTGACATAGGCAGGGATTCTGGGCATCTTTGGGGTCATTGTCCTGCAGACAGCCGCACCATGACCCCTTTCTCTAGTGACTTTCTTTGGCCTCTCCCCCTGAGGTTGGGCTGATGCAGTGGGGTGGGGAGATGTTTACAGGGTGGCTGGCAAGACCCCGTAAAGCTCCCATGCCCAGCTCCCAGCCCTCGGTGGCTGGCAGTGGCTGCCAGGTCTCAGCTGTCACCCTGGGGCCACCAAATGTGTCACTTGGTGTCCTGGTGCCCCATCACTGTTCCCCAAATGCTTGCCCGCCCCACTTCCTCACCCTGCCTTCTTTTCTTCTCAGCATCGTGTTAGAGCCAGGAGGCCTCCGTGTCAGCAAGCTGAGAGGGAAACTGAGGCAAGATGTCGGGCCGGAGCGGGAAGAAGAAAATGTCCAAGCTGTCCCGTTCAGCCAGGGCCGGTGTCATCTTCCCCGTGGGGAGGCTGATGCGGTACCTGAAGAAAGGGACGTTCAAATACCGGATCAGCGTGGGTGCTCCCGTCTACATGGCGGCAGTCATCGAGTACCTGGCAGGTAACGTGTCTCCCCCTCCTGGCTCCCTATCCCGGCCCTTCCACCCCTGCCGCCCCAGGACAGGGAGGGTCGCTCCCCTCGGTCGCGGGCTTGAGGCTCCTGCGGGTGCTAACAGGGTTTCCGCGTGCCTGCTTGGCTAAGATTCATTTTGTAGGCTTTAGGGGAGGGAAGAGGGCACAACGACAGGGAAACAACATGGAAAGAAGAGACCGCACCATCAAATGGCTTCTCTAGACCAGCCATGAAAAAGGTGTGTTTTGCTTTCGGCAAACACAGTGAGTAGAAGTCTAGGTTCCTGCAGAAGAGAAACTCCAGGGAAGACTGGGGGTGGGGGTGGGGCGTGCTATTCACTTTGTAACAGGGGGTCTTTGCTTTGCTTTGACATCTTCCCTGAGCATTGGGCCTCCTGGTGTGTAGGCAGAAGTGCTTGGTGTTGGTGAAGAGTGTTGACCCCCATCAGAACCAGTGCCAGCCGGTTCCACGAAGCCCCTAACGTTCCAGGTGCACTCTCCGTTGTATATAGTGGGTCCATAGGAAATAATTCCCATATTGATTGCTAACAGTACTTTTTTTACTAAAAGATGAGATTTTTGCTGTGTGTGGTCTTTATATGTTAAAGTAACTTCCTGTTTAGGTTGTGGGTTTTTTTTTTTTTTTTCATAGAGAGAAAGAAAGAGAGCACAAACAGGGGAAGTGGGGGCAGAGGGAGAAGCAGGCTCCCCACTGAGCCCGATGAATTCTGGAATCACGATTCTGGGATCATGACCTGAGCTGAAGACAGATGTTTAACTGACTGAGCCACCCAGATGCCCCTAGTTTTCTTTCTTTCTTTTTTTTTTTTTTAAGACTTTATTTATTTCTCTAAATAGAGAGAGAGAGAGTGCACAAGCAGGGGGAGTGGCAGAGGGAGAGGGAGAGAAAGAATCCTCAAGCAGGTGCCCTGTTGGGCGTGGAGTCTGACATGGGGCTCGATGTCATGACCTGAGCATTGAAACATCTGCCCTCTTGGCCCCCATCTGTCACCAAGCAACGTTAGCGATTAAAGGTTTGCCTTAATCCACCTGTGGAAGCCTTCCCCTGGAGCTTCCTAGGCAGACCTTGCCATCTTAAGCCTGTCCCTTATTGTGAAATGAAAGGTTTGTCCTAGGCTTTTCACTGGCATCCTTTAGGAGGTTGGAGAGAAGGGCTGAGCGCTCTGTAAGTTGGTCCAATCAAGTGTGAGAGAATTGTGTTTTCAAAGCGTCAACCATCCTGGGGTGGGGCCTGAGACTCAGCCTTCCTCATGCGCTCCCAGCTGCTGCTGATGCTGGTCCAGGGATGGCTCAGAGGAGCGAGACTCTAGCCAGTCTTGTGCAGCAGCAGCCTAAACGCTTAGGGAATGCTTGTTTAAAATGCAGGATCCTGGCTGCTTGCCCCCCCACCCCCGCTCCACCCCACATACATGCCCTGTGGTCTGATTCACTGGGTCTGGAATGCAACCTGGAATCTGATGGGAAAATCTGCCGGCTCAGAGAGGGAAAGGCAAATGAAGCTTTAAAACTATCACTTAAGGGGACGCCTGGGTGGCTCAGTTGGTTAAGCAGCTGCCTTCGGCTCAGGTCATGATCCCAGCGTCCTGGGATCGAGTCCTGCATCGGGCTTCTTGCTCGGCAGGGAGCCTGCTCCTCCCTCTGACTCTGCTGCCATTCTGTCTGCCTGTGCTCGCTCTCTCTCCCTCTCTCTCTCCCTCTAAAAATAAAAAAAAAAAAATTAAAAAAAAAAAAAAACTATCACTTAGAAACACACCACCCAATGAGACTGGGAGACACCGAGTTACCAGAGATCCCACAGCCTCCAAGCAGGGAGTCAGGGTTCCCCCGATGTCCTTCAACCCTAAGCCATGTACTTCTGCTGCACTACACTGTCCCATTAATGCTGGTATTAATGAAATAATAGTTAAGTACATCCCATGCCTCCACTTGGTGAAAGTCTAAACTTGGGGCATAACACAACAGACCAAATTTGGCCTTTTGAATCATTGGCATCTCTGTTAGTCTGTGGTTCCAATAAAAGCTGATGTTTCCCTGTTCGCTCATTTAACCAATACTTGTTAAGCATCAACGTGTCGGTGTACAGCAAGTCCTTAGCCTCTCCCCGGTATTAGAACTGGACCACTGATAGGATTTTTAATTTATGTCGGATTAGAGCCACCAGACCCCATAGGAATGCCTACTGAAGCCCCAAACAGGCAGGAATCCCCGCCCTCAAGCAGGTGCATTCCGGGGAGGAGAAGCAGCAAACAAATAAGGGAAGTGTATGTGATCCTCAGATGGTGACAAGGGCTAGGAGGCAAAGGTAGGAAGGAGAGGCGAGGGGCGGGGTGAATAGCGCTGGTTGAGGACCCATTGGGGGCGGGGCAGGGAGTGAGAGTGTGTTCGCAGGTGCGTGCAAGTGGGTGCTCCAGGCAGGGGGAAGGCAGGTGCAGGGTGTTGGAGGAGCAGCCATGGGCCCGAGAGTTCTGGGGCTGAGGGAGCGGGCTTGGCCTAGAAGTGAGGCCGGAGGAAGACTGGGCCGGTGAGGGATAAGAGCTTGCACTGAGAGTTCTGGTGGAGCTTTGAGAGGAAGTGGAAGTGATGGGACCCTGTGGGGAGAGGGTACCAGGGCAGAAGCAGGGTAAGTAGCAAGACGCTCTTGCAGAGATCCGGTGAGTGGGCGGTGAAGGCACTGAGAAGCAGTTAGAGCACGGATATATCTTGAAGGCAAAGCCAACAGTGTTTGCCAATGTGTTGAACATGAACGAGGAGAGAGGATGAGCACCTGGAAGGATGCCATTTCCAATAACACTGGGTCCCCCAGGGCCAGTCCCAGCACCCAGTAGGGTCCTGGGCCAACGGGAAGAGGTGAAGTTGGTCCTCAGAAGCCCAGGCCTGTGTGCCTTCCTTCCCTTGCTGTCAGTTTAAATCTGGTATGTCAATTTACAGGCTCTGTTACCTTGGCTAATTCCTGAGCCTCTTTGAGCTCACTCATTTAACTCCATGAATAAGCTAACATATTTTTAATGCCAGGTGCCTAGAATACCCTCAACAAATGGTCATTCTTCTGTTGTCCCTTCATTGTAGAGCTGATGAAATCATTCGGGGCAAAGATAATGACTAACTCGGTTCCCGTGTTACATTTTCCGGCAACACTTGCATTCTACTGAAACAAAAAGTTTTAAGCCAAAGGAATGAATCCTTATTAGTAGAATTTGCAGACCATTGTTGAGGAAGTAAAAGGGGTTGTTTTGTTACTTTTGGGGTGGGGGTGGCAGCCATCAGTTGGTTTTGTTTAGGAAAAGAGGTTCAAAGCATGAGAGCATCCTGTCACCCTTGAGACGACTTTCAGCATCCATGACACAAATCTCGACTGACCTTCTCCTTCGGATCAGGCCTTGAAGATCCAGAGGAAAGCAGAGGCCAGTGAGCTCCTGCCTCGGAAGGCAGGGCTGGCAGAGCAGCAGGGCTGAGAGCATGAAGCACAGCAAAATAAGCCACATGCGTGCTGGGCAAGGAAGTTACCAGAGCTCTGGAAAGCATGTGTGGAGTTGGGGTGCCGGGGTCTGCCTCTTGTCAAATAAGAGTTGCTAGGACCGAAACTGGGTTCGCAGCTCTGGTTTTTCTTAAGTTGCCTGATCTAAAATTCTGATGCTAGGCTCTCATGGGAGTATGTTCTAGGCATCAGGATTTTTCTAAAGCTCCCCCAAATGATTTTGGTGGCAGGCAGAGTGGAGAATTAGTAGGAATTAAGCTGATTCTGATGGGAGATTGAGCTAGGGTGGGGAAGATTTTCAGATGGGGTAGGAACAAGAGTGAAGATCCGAAGTTTAGAGGAAATGTGTGGCCCCTTCCAGAACATGGAGGAGGTTCATGCCTGGAACAGAGTTGGGCAATGGGAGGGGGTAAGGGACGAGATGGGGAATGGACAGGCGGGTCCTTGAGGTCATGATGAAAATGTATATGTTATGCATGCCAGGGACATATGTGTGTAGAAGGGACGCAGTGGCATCTGGGAGACATCACTTGGACTTTAAGTGAACGGTTGGCAGGAAGCAAGATCAAAGTGCAGGAAACCACTGGGGCCGTTTTCATGTCACCTTTGAGAATTGATAGTGGCCAGGACAGGGGTGTGCAGAGAGGATGATGAGAAAAGATGGACTTCTGGGGGAGATATTGTGGGGGACAAGTAGAGTCAGCTCTGCTCCATGATGGATTGGATGAGGGGAAGGGCATCAACGATGGCATGAACCTTTGAGCCTTGGGCTGGCTACTTTCTCTCAAGCCAAGCTGCCATTGTTCGAGGAGTGGAGACGGGGACCCCCGTCTAAGAGGACTGGCCAAGGGGATGAGAAAAGCTAAGCAGCTGGTGTGTGAGACTGGTGCCTGTCGCTGAAGCCTGAAACAATGCGGAGAAACCAGGTGCGGGGCGGGGGGGGCGGTTGCTGAGTGTGGGCCCTGCAAGGTGCCCGGGAGGACAAATTCTGGCTCTGCCACTTATCAGCTGAGGACTGTGAGGTAGGTAGGTTTACCCTGGCAACATCATGGTAAGCATTACCTAAGACAGTGCATGAAAGGGGCTTCACTTGGGGGCCCACAGTCACAGCTCGCCCCAGGGCTATGGCTATTATTGGGTGAAACCCTTCTAGGCATACTTGGAGCCAGCAGGGAGCTGTGAGCTGGAGGTACAGATGGGGGTATCATGGGCAGATACCCACTCTCTCTAGGTGACTACCATATTGCAGATTTTTTAATACTTTGAAAATTACATTTCAGCATCATTGGTTTTCTTTGCCATCCTATGTATTTTATTTTGTACATTTCAAACTTTATCCTGACACTCATTAGGATGGTTATTAAAAGAATTACAATTTTTGATAAGGATGTGAAGTATTGGAACCCTGCATTGCTGATAGGATGTTCAGTTGGTGTAGTGGCTGTAGAAAACAGTTTGTGATTCCTTGAAAAGGTAAACATAGAGGTCAACCAAGGAATCGAAGAAGAAATAAGCAAGTAGCTGGAAACAAATGAAAATGAAAATACAACAGTCCGAAACCTTTGGGGTGCAGCAAAAGCTGTCCTAAGAAGAAAGTTCATAGCAATAAAGACCTATCACAGAACAAGAAAAATCTCAAATAAACTGCCTAACCCTACACCTACAGGAACTAGAAAAAGAAGAATAAGCAAAACCCAAAACTGGCAGAAGAAAGCAAAGAATAAAGATTAGAGCATAAATAAATGATAGGGAAACTAAAAAAATGTTAGAACAGATCAGTGAAAGCAGGAGCTGATTCTTTGAAAAGATCAACAAAATTGATAAACCTCTAGCCAGACTCATTTAAAAGAGAGAGAGAGAGGGCTCAAACAATCACAAATGAGAGGAAAAAACAACCAACACCACAGAAACACAAAGGGTTATAAGAGAACATTACAAAAAACTATGTGCCAACAAATTGGACAACCTAAAAGAAATGGATAAATTTCGAGGAACTTATAACATTCCAAAACTGAAGCAGGAAGAAGTAGGAGGTTTGAAAAGAGTAAGCGAAGTAGTCATGAAAAAACTCCCAGCAAACAAAAGACCAGGACCAGACGGCTTCAGAGGAAAATTCTACCCAACACATAAGGAAGGGTTAATACCTATTCTTCTCGAACTATTCCAGAAAATATAAGAGGAAAGAAGAAAACTTCCAGATGCATTCTATGAGGCCAGCATTTCCCTGACACCAAAACCAAATAAAGATACCACAAAAAGAAAGAGAGAGAGAGAGAGCATGAGAACTACAGGCCAATATCTCTGGTGAACATAGATGCAAAAATTCTCAACAAAATACTAGCAAACTGTATTCAACAATACATAAGAAAAGCATTCACCATGATCAGTGGGATTTATCCCCAGGATCCGAGGGTAGTCCCATATTTACAAATCAAGCAACATGATACATTGCGTCAGTAAGAAAAAGGATAAGAACCATCGGACCCTCTCAATAGATGCATGAGAAGCATTTGATAAAGTATAACATCCATTCATGATAAAAACCCTCGAAGAAGTCCATTTAGAAGGAACATACCTCACTATAATAAAAGCCTTATATGAAAAATCCACAGCAAATGTCATATTCAATGGGGTAAAACTGAGAGGTTTTCCTCTATGATCAGGAACAAGGTAAGGATGTCCACTCACCATTTTTATTCAACATAGTAGTGGAAATCCATGTACAGCAATCAGACAAAAAGAAATAAAGGGCATCCAAGTTGGCCAGAAGTAAATCTTTCTGCACTATTTGCAGATAACATATTTACATAGTAGTGGAAATCCTACGTACAGCAATCAGACAAAAAGAAATAAAGGGCATCCAAGTTGGCCAGAAGTAAATCTTTCTGCACTATTTGCAGATAACATATTTACATAGCAAACCCTAGAGACGCCACAAAAAAAAACTACTAGAACTGATAAATGAATTCAGTAAGGTTGCAGCATATAAAATCAATGTACAGAAATCTGTTGGCATTTCTATACACTAATAATGAAGCAAAAGAAAGAGAAATTAAGGAAACAACCCCATTTACAATTACACCAAAAATTATAAATTACCTAGGAATAAACTTAGCCAAGGAGGAGAAGGACCTGTATTCTGAGAACTATAAAACACTGACGGAAGAAATTGAAGGTGACAAAAAGAAATAGATTGGAAGAACGAGTATTGTTGAAATGTCCACACTACCCAAAGCAATCTATAGATTTAATGCAAGCCCTATCAAAATTCCAACCGCATTTTTCACGAAACTGGAACCAACAACCCTAAAATGTGTATGAAACCACAGAAAGACCCTGAATGGCCAAAGCAGTCTTAAAAAAGAAAAAACTGGAGACATCATAATTCCAGACTTCAAGTTATAAAACTGCAGAACTGTAGTCATCCAAACAGCATGGTACTGGCAGGAAAACAGACACGTAGATCAGTGGACCTGAATAGAAAACCCAGAAATGAACCCAGAATTATATGGTCAGTTTTCAACAAAGCAGGAAAGAATATCCTGGCACCGACAATGAGGTAGCCTCCCAGGCAGAGGGAGAGAAGCTGCAGATGCTGGAGACAAGGGACCCATCAGGGAAGTAGGACCCATGGGGCCTCCGGAGCTGGCTGGAAGCTCTGGTCGAAGGGGGTAGGTCTCCCCTCTGGTTCCCAGAAGCAGAGGGACAGCTGGGTACAGATGAGCACACTACAGTGTCCCCATACGAACACATCAGCCTCTGGGCAACACCGTCCTACCCACAAAGCATCACCTTTGCTGTCTCTCCTTACTGAACCTCGTAAAAGAGCTTATAAGTCTCACCATTCAGCTCTTCTCTCCTGCCCTGATCTCAACGGCAGACCATGCTCTTCATACCCACAGTGGATGGGCAAGAGAAAGCAGTCTGCCTTGCCCGATTTCTCCGGACTGGCTGCCAGGTTGGGCCCTGGTTCATACATCACCAGGATGTTAGAGCCATGCAGTGTTTCTAAGTCCCAAGAAAGGGGGAGGAAGTTGCACAGTCTGGTAGCAGAGGCATGCCGAACTGTGCATCTAGAGTGTTCCTTCCACCTGAGACATACTCAAGCTTCCCAGAATGGACATCACATTCATATTTCAGTGTGTCCTCTGTAAATGTTGGTCCAGCTCACATCTCCAATAGAAGTGAGGGAAGAGGGACTGAAAAGCAAGCCCCCAATCCTGGAAAATAGTTTTGTATTTACCAACAATAGATATAACATAAATGTAAGATATTAAAAGTGAATAATTTAAATAATTTTTGTAGTGAGGCAATGTTCTATAATATACTTTTAATTGATAGGACAAATAGGCCTTTAGAAGAGCTTGAATTTCCAGGTACCTTAAGTCACTGTGTCACATAGAAACCCATCATTTACATCATTTCCAGACAGTTGGGTCTCTCCATTTAACAACAAACATTTGTTTATCTAATGATTTTCATTTTCATTTATTACATTTATGTTTTGAAAAGATGACTTTGGCATCCAGGGCCACATGTGTGGTTGTACAGGTTGTACACTGTGCAAGGACACACATTCCACTCGTGTGGGAATATCATTCCGCTCATAACCTCGAAGATTTGTATATTTATTATGAGGATTGCCAGCAGATGGCAGTAAAGGGTGTTGTTCTGACAAAATCAGGGAAGCAAAGTGTCTGGCAGAAGGGACCTGGAATTTGTATAAAGGTGCCTATGGGCCAGCCATGGTGTTGTTGAAATGGATCTGGAGGAAGACAAAAATGGGGGCAAGGAAACCATTGGGCAGCCATGATCACTCTCTGGGCTCAAAGAGAAGAGGGCCTGAACTCAGGCCCTCAGGCAGCAGGTATGGAGAAGAGGTATGACTCGTGAGGCCAGAAGGAGGTGAGAAGGGGAGATGGAGCGAAGGACTTGCAGGTCTCTGGGAGGAACTGCATGGAGTTAGAGCTGCCACCCCCAAGGAAATAATTTGGATTTGGGGGTGTGGTAAGTTCGATTTACCTGTGGAATAGCCAGGAGAGGCTGTACAGGGGACATCCCATCAGGACCGGAGGTGCGGATCTGGTGGCACAGAGAAGCTAGAGCCGTGAATGGATGGGGTTTTCCTGGAAGACTGCATGGCCTGGGCAGACCAGAGGGCCCAGACAGACCCCTGGGGGCATCATCACCTCATGGGCAAATGGGCAGGAAGGAAGGGGCTGAGGAAGGAGACAGTCTTGAAGGCATGGCCACACCATGCCCTCTGCCCCAGCCCTGCAGTCACTCTGCTATTTCTGGGCTCCCATGGGCTCAGGTAGCCAATGCTGGTCAGACTGTGGACAAAACGAGAGGACCCAGCTCTTCCGAGATTATGTGCATGATGAGATTTCCAAAATCCCTTTTGGCTACAGAAATCTTTTTTTTTTTTTTTTCGACCAGATTCTAAGCTGTATTCCAGATGGTTCCTATTGCTGGAAGTGTGAATTCCAAGAATATAGAAGTCTATAGACTTCCAAGGAAGTCTCCACCACTTCACAGAATAATCATCTTCCCACAAAATTTTCAGCGAAACAAATTTGTGCTATAGAAATCCATTTTTCCTACTAACTGCCAATAAAAGGATACTTATGTTCTCAGAATCAATAAAATCACTCAAGAATGTAACAAACATTTATCGTTCATGTGAATATATGGGTCCTAATAACATTTGGAAAATATTAATAATAATGTTATTTCAGACATTTAAACCATGAAGTCCTTGTCCCGAGGAACAATCAGACCACCTATCCGACAGGGAAGTCCTTGGTCTAGATTTTCAGCTGTGTATTGTTAAGAAGTTTTTCTCTTTCTACAGCAAATTCTACCTCTGTTTTTCTGCTGGAGTACAGAATTGAGGTTTTTCTCTCCTCTCTGATTTCAGAAAGGGCTAGTCCGGGAGTCCAGTGGCATGCTGGCCGGGCCGTGCTGCCTTGGATTCCGTCAGGCGGACCGTCTGTGAATCTAATGTGTGTGCATCCTGTCTGTCAAGCTGAAAATAGCCCGACCTCAGGGGGCTTCCTGAAGGCTCCAAGTCTGTCAGGCTTCCCATTTACCCTGCCTCTCCTGCTGACAGCTAATTTGCAGAACATGGCAGGGGGCTTAATGTCTTCCTCTAAGTGGGGGAGGCACAGGCAGGAAAGTGGTAGTCCCAGATCCTGAATTAAATTCCGTGGCTCAGAAGTTTAAAAGTGGGGGACTCCTTGACCTCCCCCACCCAATCTAGAAAAAGGGCTGAGAGGAGTCCTCCTTCCCCCCAGGGATGGAACCCCCTAGATGAGCAGGTGCAGGCAACTCCTTTTTATCGTGCAAATGGAGAGCTGTACATTTTAACCTAGAGTCAAAAAAGCCAGCCTATTTGCGAAAGCTTCATCACTACAGTTCTTTGTGATGGATACCCTTCTTTCAGGGGAAAAAAGGATTGGTCAGCAGTTTGAACTAGCCAACCAGATGACCTAACAGGGCATGAATTTCCAATATTCTATCCCATCGTCCCAACAAGCGTGGTCATACTTCTCAAACTACCATCCCCCAGTCTTTGATTCTGAAAACACGGCCACTGTATAAATGGATTGTGGGTAAACACGATATTCATTGCTTAATAACCTGGAAAAGATCTTGTGAGAATGAATTTGCAGTGATTTACAACTTTTCATTATGGAAATTCTATATAAATATTTAACTCTAATGCATATTTTATTCTAATTTTTTGTTAATCACATTTGCTTAGTTAATATGGCATACTTAGGCAGTTTTTTTATTGCCATAGATTTTTATGAGTGATGGCAATTTCATGTGCTATTTATTTGAAATTAGGTTGATTGTAAAGACTCACACAGAATTGCCTGTTAATTTTAGAGCTTAGTATTTATGCCATTATACCAGCAAATTCTCCCAACACACACACTTCGCCACCACAGTGTCAGTAAGACAACACATTGGCACATGCCTCTAGTGTTCTAAGTGAAGGAATTTTTCCTTCAAGCTTCACTAATACTTTCGAAGGTGGACAAATTTGATGAGCAGACCATCCGTCTGAAGCTGACGAAGAAAGAAAGAAAGGAGGAAAGCATATAGATGGTATGATCCAATTCTACAGATTTTTTTTTAAATTTTGACTAAAATTTTGATGACATGTAAGAGAATTGTAGGAAAATTCCTCTTTATCAGCCCTTTCACATTTATCAAATGACATGTTTGGTAAAGTCAGATCCGGAGGGATATGTGGAAACCCCCCAAACCCCAAATATCTTCCTTCCAAGCCTTGTAGGTATCCCGCATTCAGAATTCACTTTAAACATTTCCTCATTCCAGAGTACAAGTTAGTTCTTCCCATTCACTTTCCTTTAGGACAGGAGGGACCTGGGGCATCAAGTGAAGAGGAAAAGGAGATTCTGGAAGATGTCCCAGTGGGCATCAAAGATAGACTCTGCCTACATCGCTAGCCTCTTCAGAGATGGCCCTGCTCTCCTGAGACTAGAAGAGACTCCAGTCCTGTGTTAGGGCTCCATAGTGGTCAGCATTAGCTCCTGCTGACTGTGGCTTAAACAGGAGAGGTTACTTCTCTCTCATACAAAAGAAGACAGTCCAGGAGGAAGGACAGGTCAGTCAGGAGCCTCCACCATCACAAGAGAATCCAGTTCCTTCTGTTTTGTTCTTCCTCTGGGCCAAATTCCAGCCATCACGTCCCCAGTCTGCCAGCAGAAAGGGAAGGAGGGCACAGTCCCGCCATTGATGGACACTTCCCAGAAGTACTGCACAGGAGGACGCCTCCCTCTCATTGGCCAGAATCTAGTCACATGACCACAGTTATCAACAAGGAAGGTTGGGAAATACTTTTTTCTCTTGTGACGGTGGGCTCAACAAAATGTCAGTGGTCCAGATGATAAGGAAAATGAGGCAGAATTAATGTCGAGGGCCACTGGAAGACTGCCATGGGATCATAGAGCAGGACTTGCTAAAATATTGTCGTCGTCTGTAACCTGAGTTCTTTCCAGCTTTCTGGATTTCTTTCCAGGCCCTGGCATTAAAACTCACAATGGCATCAATGTGATCACATTCAAAGACCATTTCCAAAGAAAAGCTCTAGAAATCTCAGACCCCATTCTGTGATTGCCTATTAACTCTCCATTGTGATTTCAGCGGAAATTCTAGAATTGGCTGGGAATGCCGCAAGGGACAACAAGAAGGCCCGGATAGCACCGAGACACATCCTGCTAGCAGTGGCCAATGACGAGGAGCTCAACCAGGTACGTCTTGTCTGAAACACCACGATAAGCCACGTTTGCCGGACACACAATGGCTCGTGGACCTGGTTGGCTATGTTATCATTCCTGCTACAGTTCCCAAGCATATTAATACAAAAAAAAAAAAAAAGAAAGAAAGAAAGAAAATTTCAGATTGTGTAAGAGAAGAACCATTTCTGGTAGCTCAGTCGTTCAGAGAGAAAATTGTTTCTGGAATAAACCGATTACCTACTCTGGGTCTTGCCAGACCTTCTTTTCCTCTCTATAAGCAAGCTCTGTGTGTGGCTGGGGAAGATACAGTGCAGAGATGCTATTCATGGTTTCTTCACCTGAATTTTGTTGATGATTTATTCTGATGAGGGCAGGAGAATCTTCTTCTTAGCATAGAATTAATTACCAGGTGTTGTGAATGCCTCTCCCGGGAAATGTGAGATGGATGGTGGATGGTGTAAGAATTTTTATTCTAATCATTTTCTTCTCAAACTGTGTGTGGTGAAGAATCAGTTCTTATTTCCAGTCCATCATGGGCTGATAATTTCCAAAAATACAATAAAAACTAATTGCCAGAAACATTTAAAAAAAAAAAAAACAGGGGTGCCTGGGTGGCTCAGTGGGTTAAAGCCGCTGCCTTCGGCTCAGATCATGATCTCAGGGTCCTGGGATAGAGCCCCATATCAGGCTCTCTGCTCAGCAGGGAGCCTGCTTCCTCCTCTCTCTCTGCCTGCCTCTCTACCTACTTGTGATCTTTGTCTGTCAAAAAATAAATAAAATCTTAAAATAAAAAATAAAAAACATACAAACCACAAGCCACAATTCTTTGCTATTTGATCCAGTAGATATGCCATACCTTTGTTAGCTTGCTTTAAAAGTTTCTGGGCTCTTCCTTGCTATATCTGTACTTTTCTTGCCCTGGACAGTAACTGCCTGACTATGGGCCAGTCCTGGCTGCAGACCACCCTTGGAGTCCCCAAGCTGTTTCGGAATGTGCAGACTGTGCTAATGCAGCAGCACATGTCAATTATGTACAAAGTAAACATTAATGGAGAGACACACAGTCCAGCGTACTTTATAGATGGAATGCATGATCCCCAGAGCGCAGAGATCACTGATCTGTTGTAAGCTGGGTCTAGCCCTAGCATGGAGATTTGAACCCAGTTTTGTCAAGCAAAGCTCTCCACCTGCAAAGCTCTTTATCCTCCTTTATGTCTAGAATTCCACACCTGGGCAACATTGCTGGCTGCAACCCCTCCACCCTTTCCTTGTGCCTTCCTTGTTTTGCTTTCTGTACGGGACCATGGGATGCCTGGATACCTACAGAGACACGCTTTACCGGTGAAACAGGAAAGCCAGTGAAACCACTAATCACACAGTGTCTCTGGGAAAGCAAAGGCCAGATGTAACACTTGCTTTGCCATCAATTAGAACAGTATTAAATCCAGAACCAACAAGCTCTTTGCTGCCTGAGTTCACACGTTTCTCTTTCTAGCTGCTAAAAGGAGTGACCATCGCCAGTGGAGGTGTCCTGCCCAGAATTCACCCCGAACTTCTGGCCAAAAAGCGAGGGACCAAAGGCAAGTCGGAAACTATCCTCTCCCCTCCCCCGGAGAAAAGGGGAAGGAAGGCGGCATCGGGCAAGAAGGGAGGCAAGAAATCTAAGGCAGCCAAACCACGGACGTCCAAAAAGGTGAGCCCAGGTTGCTGTGTGAGCCACGGACTCTCAGAGAAAAGGAGAAGCTGAAACAGTCAGAAGATGAGGGGGTATAGCCAGCATCGCTGATGGGCTGGGGACTCTCCCCACTGGGAGAAAATGGCAAGGGGCCTCTGGGACAAGAACTTAAACCACCAAGCAGGGTCTACTAGAGGTTTCCAAAGCCAAAGCACGGGGGGTCTTCACATTGCCAGATGCTTCCACTGGCCCCGTCAAAATCTTAAGTGAGAGATGATAGCCTGGAGTTTATCATTTCTCTTTAGAGTTCCTCACCGTGCACAAAAACACCTCTGTCTCCTATAGACTGTGTGTCTGCCACAGACAGTCCCCTGGGTCTGGCCAGTGAGATATGTTAAGTAGCCACAGCTGGCAGATGCCATTTACAGAGTAAGACTTTCATATGCCGCCTAGTACCAGAACCACTAGCCACAAGTGCTCTTTGAATTGGAATTCATTAAAACTAAATCAGATTAAAAATCCAGTTCTTTGGTTACATCACCCGCATTTCAAGTCCTCAATAGGCATAAAGTATTTCTGTGATCACTGAAAGTTCTACTGGACAACGCTGCTGCAAGGGTTGTCACATTTCCATTCCACAGACCTCTGTGATAACACAAAAGGTTTGTACGGGTTCACTCTGCTGCCTCCATGCCCCAGGGAAATCCTGGGTAGAAGGGAGGTTGAACAGTGGGCTAGGAATGACCCCACTTCTCTCTGAGGCTTGCCATCATAAGCTGTAGGCATTGCGAGGACAAGAATAACACACCTGTGTCCAGATTTGAGTGAGGAATACAGGTACCTATGAACTCCTTTGACACTCTTTCTTTGGGGCGGTACCCTTTTCTTCCCCTCATATCGCTGTCCTTGCTTGCCTCCACTGAAAGGAACACCTAACCACTTCCTTTCACATCCAAGGTGGTCATAGCCACAGGAAGAACTTAATAACGCCACTTGGGACTTTTTCTGGATTAGTTCCCATCTGTCCTTCTGATTTCTACCAACAGTCCAAACCAAAGGACAGCGATAAAGAAGGAACTTCAAATTCCACCTCTGAAGATGGGCCAGGGGATGGATTCACCATTCTGTCTTCTAAGAGCCTTGTTCTAGGGCAGAAGGTAATAAAGACCTTTGTGATGTGCTGTAGTAAAAACGCTATTGCATTTTTATGACCTCCTGTTTGCCACATGCTTCCTTTATCCCTGCTCCCCCAAAAGGACTCTCTCTCTAGTCTTGAATTATTTACGTTTAGACTAAAGGGCTTTGACAGTGTCTGTATTGTGAGAATCAACATGCTCTTTAGCACCAAGAAGTGTTCATGGTTCCATCGGTCAGACGAAAATAGAGAAGCTTCTAGGTCAGGCAAAAGAATGGCACCATTGCCGGGAACTCCCCACGCCCCCCTCATTCCTGGGCCTGCCCAAAACATCCTCAGCTAACTCTCTCAAACAGCTTTGGGAGTCCAACCGGACATGGTTCGATGTGATTTATCAGAAAAAGAAAATCGAAATAGATGTTTCCTGAACATCCCCGGTGTTAGAAATGAATTATTTGCCAATAATTCAGTTTGCTTGCCTTTCTAGACTGCAAAAAGAAAACAAACAGGGCTATGCGTTTGAACAGTTTGCGGCAGCCAAGACAGACATGCAAATAATTCATTCCCACTAGCATAAAGTTTACAGAATAGACCATTTATCTACCACGTCAAACGGGGCTGAAGTAAGACACACACAGGGAAACAGTCAGTGAATCACATCTCCAGGAGCTGAATGTTTGCAGCCTGGTGAAAGGATCCACCGCGACTGCAGCAGATGGGAAGAGCATGTTCGAGAAGAGTGTACCTGGGGCGGGTTCCTCATTTTTCACTGATGAGCACAGGGAAGCAAAGAGGCGGCATTGAGGTCCCCTGCAGGGGCTGGCTATGGCTGCGTGACAATTAGCTTTCTGTCCCTTACCTAGGGGAACGTGACTGTCGTGCTCACAGGGGAAACAGTGGAAAATGCCCTGCTTTCCACTGAGCTGTGCACACCTAGGGCAGCATTTCACCAGTGTAGTCCCAAGAATGTGGTCCCCCCAAAGGCAAGGTGGCCTGAGGAAGGCAGGTCAGGGTCCTGAAGCCCATCACTTTTCTTGAGTGAGGTCCCTTGGCCACACGTCCCTGCTCCCAGATGTCCAGGCTGCTCTGGGGAGAATTGGGATGCTGAGCGGGGAGGGGGAGAGCCAGCCCGGGCTTCCCTCCTAGGAGCCGCTCAGACTGTGTCACCACATACCAAGGCCCCCAGGACTGGGACACGGAGGCATAGCTCTAGGGAAGAGAAGACGAGGCGAGGGCCCGTTCCTGCTCCTGGAACAGGAGGCAGATTTGTCGCATGCTGCTGTCGTCATAGTGAAAACTAAATCCACTGAGCTGCAAAGAGCCCACCAAAGGCCGGACAACTGGCAATCTTGACAGTCACTCCATGCCCCGGTCCTTTCTGCGGACATTCGCTACAAATAATCATGAGAATTAACAGACGGGACGTGAAATGTGAAGATTTTAACTGGATTTGATCTTTCCCACACTCTCCCCTCTTCCCTTCCTGACGCAGCTGTCCCTGACCCAGAGTGACATCAGCCATATTGGCTCCATGAGAGTGGAGGGCATTGTCCACCCAACCACAGCCGAAATTGACCTCAAGGAAGACATAGGTAAGGTCCTGAGGCTCGGGTAGAGGGGCCAGAGCATCACCTACTGCTTGGGCATGTCCTTCTGAAGTGGATCATTGTCGACTTGATACCTTGTCCTGGTGGAATGGTGTCACACCCTGCATGTCCCCAAACAGCATTACTAGAAAATAATGAATTTTCTTTTGAATCTGAGTGTATTTCTGAAACGTTTATTGAGGTGTTCTATAAAAACAGATCATTAGGGACACCTGGGTGGCTTAATTGGTTAAGCGACTTCCTTTGGCTCAGGTCATGATCCCAGAGCCCTGGGATCGAGCCCCGCATCGGATGCTCCCCATGCTTGTGCACACATCCTCTCTCTTCTGACCAATAAATAAATAAAATCTTTAAAAAAGTCTCTTAAAAAAAAAACAAAACAAAAAACCCAGCTCGTTAGGGCACACCTGGATGACTTTTCCTCTAAGTGAACACAAGTGTGCAGCGGGCACCTTGATCACAGAGCAGAACCTCACCAGCACCCCAGAACTCTCCCTTCCTGCCCTGCCCCAGTCCCCTCCCTCCAAATGCTGCCACTGTCCTGTCTTCTCACAGCTCAGGTGGCCGTCCTCTGTTTTGGATTTTATACAAACAAAGTCATGCCCTGAGTCATCTTCTGTATCTTTTGCCCGACTCTGTATTGTGAGATCCACACGGGGCTGGAGCCGGGTCCTCTTCCTGCCTTCCTCTTCCTGGACTCTGGCGGCGTCCAGACCATTCCACCGCTGGTACCATTTGCATGGCTTCCAGTTCGGGCTATGATGAGTCATGCTGCTGTAAACGTTGTTGTACGTGTGTTGGGTAAACCTCCACACTTATTCTGAGCTTAAAAATTAACACCTTTGGCAAAAAGGAATTGGACGTCTGGACAAAGTTGTCTGTGAGGGCTGTACGTTGAGTCACCTTTCCGGGGGACTGCCACCTGCCCCAAGGGTGGTGGAGGGTGCTGCTCCGGGCTGGCGGGATGAAACTGGCTGAGGGGGTGGGTGGTAAGCTCTCGAGGGCACTGGACATAGTAGCCCTCTGAGTGACCTCTATCTTAGCCATTTTTTAGAAGACGAAGTGCCTTAAGCTCACCAGTGAAAAAGTAAAGTGAGCAAAGAAAGAAAGGGCTTTGTCCCTGGGGTTCTGGGCTAGCTTCTGAGGTTGGGATTTAGGCAGAGGCTGGCAGCTCAGCCTTGGGTGGCAACACCGGGAGTCCCAGAATGCTGGGCACCCTCAGGTTTCCCCTGTAGCATCAGAGGCCACTTGCTTTGCTTAAAGGAGACAGGACAGCCTCAGGGGTGGGGGCGGGTGAACCACATGGGGAGAAGCAAGACTTGCACACAAAACCTGAAAATTTCTCCTTCCTTCTTCAGACCCAGCCCTGGTCCTACCAACTGCCCTGAACTCCCCTCGTTCCCCACCCCCGTGGAAAGACAACCCCCCCCCCAACAGAGCTTTAGCCGGAAGCTCTGTTTTGACATATATCCTAGCTTCTTGAAAACAAAATGAGTAGCAGTGTGTTACTGTATCATTTCTGTAGTTTGCATTTTTATATCAGGAAAGTCATCGTGATTTTTTTTTATTTTTTTAAGTGGCGGGGCGGGTGATAGGACAGAAAGGATACAGGTATTGGGGCAAAAACTCAGGCCTGGATTCTACAAAACACCTCCTAGCTGTGTGACTTTAGGCAGGTTTCTTAAGCTCTCTGAACCTCCGTTTCCTCCACTGTAAGTGAGGATAGCAATAGCGCCTGTGTCACAGGGGCGCTGTGAAGAGTAGGTCACACACGGATGAGGCTGAGCACAGCACCGGGCTCACCACTCCAGTGAGTGCTGGTCTTTTTTTTATTGTTGTTGCTCTGTGTTTAGAAGGGGGCCCTGCTGTCATGATTCCATTTTCCACGACCATCATCCAAACAGTCATCCCCTGTAGATGAGACCCTGGTTTCGTCTCTTTTATTTAAAGATTTTATTTATTAGAGAGCGTGCGTGCACAAGTTGAGGAGACTGGGGACAGGGAGAGAGAGAATCCCAAGCAGACTCCGCACCGAGCGCAGAGCCCAACTCAGGGCTCCATCTCTCGACCCTGAGATCCCGACCTGAGCCAAAATCAAGAGTCAGACGCTTAACCGACTGAGCCACCCAGACACCCCTTTGAGTTATTCTTTTTATTTTTTTTATTTTTTTATTTTTTTTAATTTTATTTATTTGACAGACAGAGATCACAAGTAGGCAGAGAGGCAGGCAGAGAGAGAGGAGGAAGCAGGCTCCCTGCCGAGCAGAGAGCCCGATGCGGTACTCGATCCCAGGACCCTGAGATCATGACCTGAGCCGAAGGCAGCGGCCTAACCCGCTTTTTAAAGCATCATGTGTTACTACAGGAAAGTTCGAGCACACACAGAAACAGCAGAGCATGATAAATCCTACACACCGTGTTACAAGCGTATCTACCCGGGGCCAAGGCTGCTTCAGTGCCTCCCACCCGTAGCCCCCAGACCTCACACCATCGAATCCGTGGATATGTCAGAATAAGGGCGAGCTTTTTGACAGCATCACCACGATACCATTATCACAACTACAAAAAGTCATGTCATCAAATATCAGTCACTGTTCAAATTCTAATCATGTCATTAACATCAATTTATTTTTTAATGTGTTTGATTCAGGATCCAGATAAGCCCACATGCTCCAATTGGTTAAGTCTCTTATAATCTACGGCCTCCTCTTCCACATCTTTTCCTCCTTTCTCGCTCGCTCTCTTTTTTTTTCAGTTGATTTTGTTGAGGAAGCTGGGCGGTTTGTCCTGTAGGGTTTCCCAAGCCTGGACTGTACTGACTTCATCCTCCTGGTATCATTAAACATGTTTCTTCTCTGTTTTTCTTATAAATTGGTAGTTGGATCTAGAGTTTCAATGAGATTCGGGCTCCAAATTTTTTGGCAAGACTGTTTGGTCGGTGTCGGAATGTTCTTCCATCAGGAGGCAGGTGACGCCCAGTTGTCTCTCACTGACGCTCCCTGTCTAGATTTGTCAGTTCGTTAGGGGTGGCGTGGGGTGGGGACCGTATCCGAATTCCAGCCCTCCTTCCTTCCTTCCCTGGAATGCTTCCATGGGGGGAAAGTCCCCTCATCCACATTTCAGGTTGCGTTCTTCTTGGAAGTCTTCAGGGGAGAGGGTGGGCTCACCTTGCCTGTTCCCACCTGGTGCCTTACACCCGCTGCCTCTGTGGCTCGGTGTGAACGGGGCTGCCGGCTGTGTTTCCTGGACGTCTCGGGGCTCCTATGACCCCACAGCTCAGCACAGCCAGGAGTCTGAGGGTCCAAAACGAGACTTGAAGGCCCGAGGTGACCGTTCCTAATGATGTCACTGAAACTCAAGCACATTCGTGAAGAGATCCCCTTGGCTCCCCACCCCCAGGGGAGAATGGCTGCTGGAAAGACACGGTCCCCAATATCTTCTGTGACATTCTGTGGCTCTCCAAATACACTTGGGTGTCTTGGTGGGGCGTGGGGAAGACCCCTCACCCAGCTCCCAGGGAAACCCCTCAACTGAGTATTAACCACCATCATAATAACTCTGAAGAGAGAGCCGAGACTTGCCCCAGACAGCAAGATGACCCAATCCACCAGAAGCTGAAAGCACATGGGGGAAAGGCCCCATCCCGCACCCGCGGGCAGCCCCCATCTCGTGTAGACACTATGCCCAGATGTCAGCTCAGAGGCTTAGGGAGCCCCAGTGTGCTGACATGGGGTTCCTGCCAGCCAGAAGGGGCATCCTGCCAGCTCCTGGGGGTTCCTCTTGGCCTTTGTGGAAGCATGATTCTGAGATACCAAGAATTCTCCTAACATCAAAGAGCCAAGGGATCTCCCATCAGGAAGGTCCTTAGAGTTTAGCCTCTCCAAACTGCCTTTTTTCATTGAAAACCACGGCCTGGTTTGGAGAAAGACCCTTGCGGGCCGTCCTGGGTCTATGTCTGTCCTCTGACCAAGACTTACCACACACAGGTGGTGAGCTGGGAGTAGGGCCCTAGAACTCTCCACCCACTCCACCCATGCCCCAAGTTTCCTGCTGAGTCATCTGTCACCACGAGCCTGGGACCAGCCTTGGGACTTGGTGACAAGAGAAAGCACTGCCTTCAAATCACCAAGGCACTGAATTTGACCAACCCAGCATGGGGACTGAACCCAGACTTCAGAACACTGGACCCCCAATTTTTTTTTAAAGCTCACCTTTACCACAGCATAGGGAGTAATGTAGGCAATGGTATTACAAGGCGCCAAACAGTGCCAGGCAGCGGCCCCCGCAGTGGGGAACACAACGTAACGTGTAGATTTGTGCCATCACTGTGTGGTGCACCTGAAACTCATGTAGCCTCATGTGTCCACTATACTTCCATTTTTAAAAATCACCTTTAGGTTTCGTGTCCTAAGGCTGCTTATGATGCCATCACTCCCTCAAAGTCCCCTTAAAAGAGTTTGCTGGAGGGGCACCCAGTTGGTTCCATTGTCGGCTGAGCGTCTGACTCTTGATTTCAGCTCAGGCCATCATCTCAGGGTTGGGGGATGGAGCCTGGCATCAGGCTCCCCACTCAGGGAGGCATCTGCTTGAGATTCTCTCTCTCCCTCTCCCTCTGCCCTTTTGCCCACTTGCAGGAGAGCGAGCTCTCTCTAAAATATGAAGTAAAATCTTAAAAAAAAGAAAGAGTTTGCTAGAACCCAAGTCCCGTGGGACAAAAGTCAAGACCCCGGCCAGCAGTGACCACTGGCAACCAGGACTCCCACTGCAAGCGCGATTCCTGCTTTCTCAGGGTGGTGGGTGGGTTTGTCTTCTGGCCTACTGAAACTATGTGACACGGTGTGGCAAATGACTTTGGAAAGGACAAGAGCAATGGCTTCCCTTGTTCTATTTCTCAGGGAAGGCCTTGGAAAAGGCTGGCGGCAAAGAGTTCTTAGAAACGGTGAAGGAGCTTCGCAAATCCCAAGGCCCTTTGGAAGTTGCTGAGGGTGAGTGTGGCCTCGAGCCCGGGTTCCCAGCGCAGCCTCAGCCCCCTCCCCACCAGCATCACTTGCTTCATGCACAAGCCGTGTGCCAAGCAAAACACACCACAGTCAAGATGAGACCCGCTTCCGCCCCACTCCCTGGCTCCTGGCCGCGTCGCTCCAGTCACCTTCTCCTCCCATCACTGCTCCTACCTTTGACCTCCCTGCCCACCCCCCTCCGCCCCGCTTAGAAGGACCCAGGTGATTACATTTAGGGCACCCCCCCAATAACCCCAGATAATCCATCCTGCAGGTCTTCACTAACTCACCTCTGCAAAGCCCCTTTCGCCATGTAAGGTAACACCCCCAGGTTCCAGGGATCTGGACGGGGGACACTCAGGCCACTCAGCCATCAGAGATGATGCTGGTGGGTACCTCTCGCTGGGAACCATGGTCAGGAGGTTGCCCACCCTAGCGGCCAGGGGGAGCACTTGAGGGCCGCTGACGCATTCATCTGGAGCTGGTGTCCACTGTTCACGGCAGGCCGGACAGCGCTCCCGCTCTCTGGCAGCCGTCCAGTCCCATCAGAGGCACAGAACGGTGCCCAGCGAGCTTCTCTCACTGCCCCATGCGCGCACGGCCGAGAGGCTTCCGAGGGGCCCCCGGCTAAAGGGGAAGGTATAAGAAATAACCCGCCGTGTTTCTCTCCTGTCCCAGCCGCCGTCAGCCAATCCAGCGGACTTGCGGCCAAATTTGTCATCCACTGTCACATCCCTCAGTGGGGCTCAGACAAATGTGAAGAACAGCTTGAAGAGACCATCAAAAACTGCTTGTCGGCAGCCGAGGACAAGAAGCTCAAGTCCGTGGCGTTCCCACCGTTCCCCAGCGGCAGGTAAGATGCCTTCCTCCGGGAGGCGGCGGGCGGCCGGGGCTCTCCCCTTTCAGCCTGCAGCCTGCGGCTCTCCCACAGTCACACCCAGTCTGGCCAGTCCAGAAGATACGACCGAGGGCTGCCGGCGCAGCCCAGCACACGGGCCTGGTCATTGGGTCAGAAACCCAGTTTCCAGCCTCTGAAACGCAGTGTGAAAGGCAGCGCTGGAGAGGAGCCGGGAGCGGAGCTTCTCTGACCGGCTGCCATGGTCAAGGCCCGCATCCCCGGTGGCTGCCCTGTCAGAACACGTGATCGGAAAACCCCACAGGCTCCGGGCTCAGCTGGTTAGTCGTCGAACCCTTGATCTCCACTCACGCGGTGATCTCAGGGTCAGTCACAAGTTCAAGCCTCGCCTTGGGCTCTGCTGGTCAAGGAGCCTCCTTAAAAGAATACCAGGCTCAAATGTCTTGCTATTCATTTGGCCAGGCCGCACTGACTCTGCTGTGTTAGAGTGTTAGAGTGCAGAGTCTCGGACCCCTGCCCCACAAAAAAGTACCACCTCGGAGTGCCAGGGGGGCTCGTGTGTTGCCGGGGTGGAGGGGAGGAGAGGCTGAGGCTGCGGCCCTCACAGACACTCCCAGAGAGGGGACAGGCTCCCACCAAAGGTCTGCTTTGGGAGTTATAAGTGCTGGTTCTAATTGTCACGGACGCAGCTGAGTGCGAGAGCCACAGCAGGTAGGAAATGAGGCTGTCTGTCCTCACAAGGTGGCCTGTCCTCTCCCGTCACCCTCACGGTCAAATCGAGCTATTGCTTCCATTCTGAACATGCTCTCTCTTACAAGGTGGCCCTCTGTAACACGGATAGGATTTCCATACCCAAGATGTTCTCTGAGGGGAAGGCTCTGAGGGGCATGGTGAGGCCTTGCTTCCTGCTGTTACCCCACCCCAGCAGCATGGGGTCTCCATAGCCTGGCCCAGAGGCACAGCGGGCTGAAGTCTCTGTGCAGCTGGGCCCGCATGTCGTGATGTTCTGGGCTGGGACACCACAGGCAAATGAGAATTCCTATCTGGCGGACTCATCCCGTCCCTGCCGGAGGGGGCTTGGTGGCCAAGCCCAGACGACTACAATGGCTGTGTCCCCGGAGGCTGCTGCCATGGCCCAGCCCGGCGGACAGCCGCATCTCCGCTGGGTGCTTGGAGGCCCCCCCAGATTACAGCAGCACGTCCATAGGAGGCCCGTGAGAGGAGCAGTGAGCGTACATTTTCCCCTTTCACCAACGACCTGATACCGTGCAGCAGTTTCGAGGGCACTCGGAAAAACTAGCTGTGCGTTCTAGAACACCAGCGATGTCAGTGCTGAGCTGGTCATGGTTTTAAAGCCCAGCTTGACTGGAGGCAGGGAACATGGATTCCTGTGTCCCTATGACTTGGGCTGAGCCCACCGCACCTGTCCCAGCCAGCGTGGCTCCCATAGAGGAGGACCCTCCTGCCCCGTCCCAGGCTGCCTCTCTGCCTCGGCCCAAAGGAGGTGGTCCGCGGCCCCGCCGGCACACAGGGAGACCCCATGAGACAGAAACCAAAAGGCCTGGTGCCAAGATAAGAAGGCACCGTGCTGCCCCCGGCCCCGGGCCCCCAAGTTACCCCGTGGGTCCTGGGAACCAAAGTGACATCAGCTCTTCTTTCCCTCCAACACAGAAACTGCTTCCCCAAACAGATGGCCGCCCAGGTGACCCTCAAAGCCATCTCAGCCCACTTTGACGACTCGAGCTCGTCCTCGCTGAAGAATGTCTACTTCCTGCTCTTTGACAGCGAGAGCATCGGCATCTACGTGCAGGAGATGGCCAAGCTCGATGCCAAGTAGCCGCCCCCCGCCCAGCCACAGTGGCCCACGGGAATCGGAGGAGGATCCAAGTCCCAGGAGAGGGGTTTCTTTTTTAAGAGGAGAGAGGAAGGGTGACGGCAGGGGAGCGGAGGGCAGCGGGTCACGGGGGCTGCCAGAGCGGGGCCGGCCCACGGAACGAGCCCTCTGCCTTTTCTATTCTCGTTTCAAAGAGCCTCCATCTATAATCAACCAGGTCTCCACGAGGGGTTTCTTTCCATGTGTTTCCTTCCTGTTGTTTTAGAACTTTTTTAAAAGACAGACTTCGTTTTAGATTTATAGCATTGACTTTTACACACACACACAAAAAAAATCCTTTCAAAATTCTTAAAACCTCGTTTCTCCTTTTTGCAAGGGAAGAGGGCATAAAAGTGACTTGGGCTTTGTCAGCTGTCTGTGTTCGGGGGCAGAGAGAAGAACATGAGAAAGGTGTCTCACTGGTGCTTTCCTTTTCTGTTTTTAGTGCCCCCCCTCCCTCCATGACATCTGTATCTACTCCTAAAAAGATTTTGCTTCAGGCTTTTGTTTTGTTTTATTTTGTTTTTAAAGAAAAAGAAAATGAAAGAAAAAAAAAAAAGAAGATCCAGTGTCTTTCTTACAACATAATCTTTTATTGCAACATTTTCCTCAGTTTAGAAAACTGTGTCCCCAAGGGTGGGCACTTGTAAAATGTTATAAATAGAACAAGGCCTGTCATGCACAGGCTGAGACGCCCACCCTGCCAGGCCCCAGGGCAGACAGCACGGACTGGTCTGGGCAAGAGGAGCCTGGTTGGCTTTGGTCCACAGAAAGGGAGTCCTAGGTGAAGCCTCCGGTGGGCAGCCATCCTACGGGAGAGAGGCACAGGTTTCACGTAGGCCTAGAGAACAAATGGAACTGACCTGGGCCACAGCCCAGGCAGGAAGGACTGAGAACCCCCATAGCCTGTGTCCTCAGGACTCTGGCAAGGACCCAGAAGCCACCATCAAAAATGAGCAGGGCCTGCATTTATGCAGATGAAATCAGCAACCACTTCCACTCTGGGGATTTAACTTCTGTCTTCCAGAAGAGACTCCCTCTAATTGAAGTCCTCTCCCCGATACAGGAGTCATTTATGTACCTTAACACAGCCAGTGGCAGGCAGGACCCCCACAAGTGTCACTGGGGTTAGCCAGGAAACCAGAAGCACAGAACCCCAGAGGTTCCCACAGGGTCCCCTACCTCAGCATCAGCAGGAATTCTGTCCCCTACAGAATCCACTGAGACAGCAGCCTAGAAGCACACAGGGGTTCACCTGCAAGTCTCACTCTGCTCCCTGAATGTGAGCCCAACGGCAGCCCGCCCAAGGGTCCCGTTAGCTCAGCTGCTTCTCCTTAACACCTCTAGCGGCTGGCCGGCCAGGCTTCCGTCTCAACCCACTAGCTTTGTTAAGAACTCACTCTCTGTTAGGACGGGCTAAACGGGAGGGCAGTTTATCTAATTTTTTCTTCTTAAATGTAACCTAAGGTGTATAATCAGAATTTAGAAAAGGAAATATAGAAAGTTTTGTGAAAATGAAAGACCACAGGGACTAATAGTTTGAAATTAGGCTCCTCTTAACAACCTGGGTATTGCAGAATGCATGGGCTTCCCCACCCAGGATGTGACAAGAGAGGCTTGGGGTGCAGGCTATGTCTACCCCAGCTCCCCTTCCATAGCTGGTGTCACCATGCAGGTTCCTCTTCCTGCCCTAACAGACAGGATGCCAACCGCCAGGAGACCCTGCTCTCTCCTGCTCTGAGAGCCCTGAGTCCCAACACATGAGCTCATGTACATACACACAAGGAGCCTGGGGAAGAGAAAGCCAGCTATACCCCTCGCCAGAACCAAGTGAACCCCTCAGCTAGCACAAAGGCAAGCAGACCTCTCCAAACCCAGAAAGAATCCTCTAGAGGGTGTCTTTTTCCCATGGCTCACTTGCTCCCTTTCCCAGTTTTTGCTTTCTCTAAGTTGTGTCTGATCAGTACATCCCCGGCATCTCACTCCAGGAAAAGGTCATCTACCCTTCGGCATTCATCAAGTGGATAGCACTTGGCACACAATCTGTCCCCCATCCCCTACCCCCAATCCCAGCAGTACCTTGTCTCCTGCCCTGCGCCAGCTCAAGGTGGAGACTGCCGCATGGTCTTCCAGCTGGAGGAGACAAACAGGTCCCGGCTCTTGGCCAGCCGAACCATGAGTCGCCCCACGTAGAAGCCACTGATCTGGCCCACACCATCGTTTCTCCCCATGGCCAGAAGGAACGTCAGTGCCCCTGTGGAGCAGACATGGGTGGGAAAACCAGACCCCCGCTCACCACCCGTGGGCCTGCAGTTCCTGGGGCCTCCCATCTGAGGACTGGGAACTGTAAGACATTTAGGAAGATAGGCGAGTCTCTGAGGTACATGCAGCTTCCTTACCTGGCTTGTAGGCCTTCAGGGGCCTCTGTTTCATGGAGTTGACAATGTTGGCCACAGCCACGCTGGCATGGAGGCCGGCGTGATAGGCCATCTTGGGCTCCTTCACATCAGCACAGTCGCCAATGGCGTAGATGCGACTGCAGCCTTCCACCTGGAGATGCTCGTTCACTCTCAAAGCGCCGTTGCTGGCCAGGTGACTCTCTGCCGGGCAAAGGTAACCCGGAAACCCTGTTATGCAGCCACTAGAACACCAAGAAGAGGGCCCTCTGGTGCCGGCTAAGCCCCCCTCCAAAGGCACATCCTCGATTTAGTTCTGCCTCAAGGCCCATCTCAGAACTCTTCTTGCAAAGTCAAGATTACTATTCCAAGAGGGAAACTGGTCAGAAAGACAGCACTTGCTGCTTTCTACAACCTGTGTGACTGTAAATCACCATGACTGACAATGACTCACAATGACAACGTGGCAGCTCAGCCAAGTCTTGAATTTCCCCTTGAACATGGACCAGACTTTTTAAGTAAATGCAGGACTCTAGTAAATGATAAACTTTTCTTTTTAAGGGACCTAAAAGAATTACTTTTGAAAATATGACATTAAGACAAATGGGTATAAAATGCTGGGACCTCTGTCCATTACAGGCCCTCGATCCCACCCCCTACACATGGCCTGGACCAGTTTCCTTCTGCTGGGACTGGCCAGTTCTTTCCCGCAGGACCCAAACAGGACCTCCCTGTCCAGGAAGGGTGCTACGAAGTAAATGGGAGCAGCCTAGGGACACGGCAATCCTGGGGCCGGAGGAAGAGTCACAGAGTCTCCAGCTCACACACTAAGGCTGGGACTTCACCTCCCCCAACCTCCAGTTAGCTGGGGAGTTCACTACTGAGCCTGAGGCCGCAGCGTTTCCTCTACTCCCCAGAATGTCATTCCACGTCTGGATCAGGGTTTGGAGAGAACAGCACACCTGTGAATAAATAGGCAAAGGCCTGACCCAGGAATTGCCTCCCCTCCATGTTCACAGAAAATGAAACGGTGGATCTTTCCTTCCCCCTGAAACCTGTTCCCTGCTCTCACCACGAGGGGGCGGGCTCCGACTTTGAAAGATGGTCACTTTCGCCACCTTGGCCTAAGTCACGGCCATAGTGGAGGAAGGCACCGGGAGAGTGGACCCAAGCCTGAATTTAAAGTTTGATGTCACCATTCAGAAGAGACCTGAGCTGCTGGGGTGGAGGGGAAGGGAGGCAGGGCGACACTGATGCCCGGGGGAAAGGCCTGCAGGGCCTGCCATGGCTGGACAGTGGGGCCGTGGCCCAGGCAGTGGGCCTCGGCTTCTGCTTACCGAACGCACTGTGGTAGGCCGAGCTGTTGATCTTAATACCGTTGCAGACGATCACCAAGTTGGTGGCCACCTCTGTGCCTTTGTCCGTGCGCACCTGGATGCACTCCCTATACTCATTCAGAGGCAAATCCTCCAGATTGCTCACACGCTCACCTGTCAAGTGGGATCCGTGAGCCGGAGGCCGGCCGGGGGTGGGCACGACATCAAGGCTGGGGCCCACCTAAGAGATCCTTCGGCTCCCGCCTTCCTGCAAGCCCCTCTGCCAGTCCACCCTACTGCCCCCAAGAAGCACAAGGTGGACATCCGGCCACCCCAGAGGATCCAAAGGCAGGAAAGTTCCCAAAAGCAGTGTGGGAAAGTGAGGCTGAATTTCCCAAGAAGTTCTGGGAAAAGCTGTTGGAGGAAGACCTCAAGCATGCCTCCCGGAAAGTCAGCCAGCCACGCCATCCTCACCAGGCAGGGAGGCGCTCCAGGTGCACCACCGTCTAAGGTGTGAGCAAGAAAGTCCAGAAGAGGGACCAAGAGGTGGCTCAGCCGGTTAGGCCGCTGCCTTCGACTCAGGTCATGATCCCAGAATTCTGGGATCAAGTCCCGCATCTGGTTCCTTCCTCAGCAGGGAGCCTGCTCCTCCCTCTGCTCTGGCTGCTACTGCCTGCTTGTGCTCTCCCTCCCTCTCTCTCTCTAACAAATAAATAAATAAATACAATCTTTTAAAAAAAAGGAAGAAGGGAAAAGTCCAGAAGCTCACCTACACTCTACACTGCCTCAGAGGAAAGGTGGACACACTAGTGGGCAGCCCAGCGCAAGGAGACCAGGAGCTGGGAGGGGTCTGCCCAGAGCAGAAATGTCACCCCTCCCTGCAGAACGCACAGAGACGTGAACCCCATGAAGTGCACCAGTCACCATGCCAGGGTCAGAGCCCCAGTCTCTAAACAAGCTATGTGGTGCTCTCCCTTCCTCCTGGTCTCGACAAAGCTCACACTCCTCACCACCTTCTGAATATAAACCAAAGAAAAACACAAGCAAATAAAAAAAAACAACAACAACAACAACAAAAAAAAAACAATTGTACCACAGAGACCCCATAATTTAGGTCAAATCCTGGAGAAGCCAGGCGGGGGCTGCACCTGTGGCCCAGGAGTCCTGTGAGCACCAGGGCCTCTGCCCAGTCCACGGGCAGACACAGCCCACAGCAGGCCAGCAAGGCTCAAATGCCCGACCCCGGGACCCAGGGTGCCGTAGAGCTAGGGCGGTGGGCAGGGGAGGGGGCGAGCAGGAGGGGGCCTCGCACGTACTCAGCAGCAGCTGAACGCCTTTCTGCAGCAGGATCTCCTTCGCTTCCTGCCGCACGCAGGGCAGGAGCTCCTTGTCAGCAAGGGCCACCTGGGCGTGGATGAGAGTGACCTGGACAGGCAACCATGGGGTGGAGAAGGAGCGGCTGAGTCTCAGGCTCACAGGAAGAGGCTTACCAACATCCACTCCAGCCTGTCTCCCTCTAAACCTCCACACCCGCAAAGAAGTCAACTGCCCGAGGCCGGAATCAGGGAAGGCGGCCCGGCCAGAGCCCACATCTAGTCTGAGACTCTTCCAGAAGGCGCCAGGGCTCCATTCCCCACCCCCATCCACCCCAGGGCCATGGGGAAATTATTTACAGCCTACATGTAAGCCATGGACACCCTGGCTGTCGGGCAGGCTGGCATTTACACTACAGCCAGGCCCGACGCCCACCCTTCCAGACGCGGCTACTCGCTGCGGGCCAGCCTGGAGAGGCAGGGCAGCCTGGGACGGTGCTCAAAGCTAGGGCTTTAAAACCAGATGCCGGGGCGCCTGGGTGGCTCAGTGGTTAAGGCCTCTGCCTTCAGCTCAGGTCATGGTCCCAGGGTTCTGGGATCGAGCCACACATCGGGCTCTCTTAAATAATCTTTAAGAAAATAAATAAATAGGGGGCGCCTGGGTGGCTCAGTGGGTTAAGCCGCTGCCTTCGGCTCAGATCATGATCTCAGGGTCTTGGGATCGAGTCCCGCATCGGGCTCTCTGCTCAGCAGGGAACCTGCTTCCTCCTCTCTCTCTCTGCCTGCCTCTCTGCCTACTTGTGATCTCTCTCTGTCATTTATAAATAAATAAATAAATAAAACCGGATGGCCTGAGTGGAAGCCTCGTCTCAGACGCTCACTCGGACGCCTCCCGAAGAGTCCGTCAAACAGGGATCCAGGCCCACCCTCGGGAAATTGTGACGATGGACTGAGAAACCATGCGGTAAGCTCGTAACTCAGTACGCACTGAGTCCTGAATAAAGGGCGGGTACTGTTACTTGTATCCGCCCCCTGACGAGTGATGACTACTTCAGCCTCGTCTTCACCCCATAAATCAAAATTAAAACCCTTTCACATCAATCACTCATAATAAGATCCTATAATTTGTCAGAGAACAGCTATATAATTCAATTAGCCCATATGGATCTTTTCAAAGCCAACCTGCCTTTCCCTCAGGAGGAAGCAGCAGCCACGTGGCTCTGAGAAGCCGGGCTGGCGGCAGCTGAGCAAGCTCTTGCCTCAAGGACCTGTAATGACCGCTCCTCACTGGGCCCTGGGCCGAGTCTCTACATCCTGCGGGTCTTTCTCTCCAGGGTTCCAGGCAGGTCCTCCTGCCCCCACCCCCATTATTCTAAAGGGCACTCCTGCCAGGGGCACTGGCCACTCCTTCTCCAGCACGGGCAGTGAGGGGACAGCATGGCAGAGACCCCCGTGCAGCTACTCAGGGCAAAGGCTTTCGTCCCTTGAAGACTAGCTGCTGCTTGCCCTAGACAAAACGCCACCCTCAGGTGTCTCTGAGCAGGCCAGCTGCCACCAAAGAGAGGGAATCAAAGTCTACATTTATGTCTCAAGAGGCTGAACGCAGCAGGGGACACGAGAGCTCACACTCTGCTAGGCTCACTGGCCCTGGCTAGACTGGCTCACAGGCCCCCTCCCTGAAGGAAGACATGCCCTGCCTCCCTAGGACGCACTGCCAGCAGAACAGGACATCAGGGGACACCCCACTGCAGAGAGCGGGGCCTGGGGTCGTGGAGCGCTACGGCCTAGGCCCCGAGCCAGTCCCCCCGCTCCTTACACGCCATGCAGAGAGCCCAAAGGCAAGGCCGCGTGCCCACCTCTTTCTCGGGGAATTCGGTTTTAACCTCGGCTGCCATTTCCACTCCAGCAGAGCCGCCTCCCACCACCACCACTGACTGGGAGCGCTGGACCTGGAGGGGAAGGAAGCAGGAAACACACCCTCAGACCCAGCCTGCCCAGGGGCTTGGCCAGGCTGGGGGCTCCCCGACCAAATTGGGGGTCCAAACGTGCTTCCTCGCAGCCGGGTCGTGCGGGTGTCTCCCCGCAAGTCCTCGCATGGTTCGTGCTTGGCCCCACGAGGTAGGCAGCACCCCCACCCACCATCCAGAGGACCACGACCCAGGTCTGTCTGAGCTCACAGCCGGGACCCTAACCTCCACACCCACATCTGTTCATGATGGGCCAAGAGAGGCTCCCCAGGCATCTAAGAAGCGTGGCAGGGAGGGCAGGACCCAGCCACAGTCACACAGTCGCACTCGCCTTGGGATCCTTCTGTGGGGCTCTGTCCCTTGTCTTTCAGCCAGGCCAGACCCTGCCCACCCTCAGGGAAAACCGCCTGAGGTCACGAACCCACACCAGCTCTGTAAAATACAAAGCCTTGTGCAAAGGGGACCCCAGGGGAGACATGGCAGGGGGAGACATGGCAGGGATACACCAGCCACTACATGAGGTCAGGGGTACTCCTATCCGGACTTTGGTGAGGGACAAAGGTCTCTGCCAGGGAGTCTGGGATCTTCCCACTAACTCTCCATCTTCATAGCTGCACCTGGGGGCTCTTTGCTACCGCCCCATGCATCCCCACAGTGGTTCCCCTCCCCCAGGGCCCCGCCTGACCCTCACAGCCCCACTGGCCCCACAGGTAGCTCACCTGCTTCACCATGTCCTCATAGGCCTGGATAGCAGCCTCCCGGCTGGAAACCTTGTTAAACTTGCCTGGAAAGAGCCCGGTGCTGCCAGTGGCCAGGATAAGATGTGAGAAGGGCAGGGCCTGGGGCGGGGGGGCAGGGGGGAGGGCACGGGTAGAGAAAGGAGGTGAGGGCAGGCCCGGGCTTCTGCCCATGATCGGGCCCACCGAGCAAGGAGTACCAGGCGGGAGAGGCCTGGGCACACTGCAGCCGCCCTCCTCTGAAAGGAGTGAAACCATCACACTGAGCAGGCCAAGGAGAAGCTCTAGAACCCAGCCAATACCAAAGGGAACAGCCGCGCATCCTGCCAGGAATAAATTCAAGGAAGACTGATTCGCAAAAAGTCACCAAGGACAGAAATTGTGCCCCTAGGGCCAGGCTGGAGGTGGCCCTTCCCAACATATGGCAGCTCCCCCATGGTCTCCGTCACTGCAGGGCCACACCAGGCTCCGGGCTCTTCCCAGGGCTGGGGAATGCAGGGATGAGTGAGAGCCTCCCAATCTGGGGGATGTGGTATCATGTGTCCACCTGCCCTTTGATCCTACACAGCCAGGACGGCCCCACAGGCCAGCTGAGCCAGAACCTGGTCTGGGACACCAGCTTTCAGTGTAGACTCTGGGTTGAAACTGCCTGGGTTCATATCCTGGCCAAGTGTCTTACCAGCTGTGGGATCTTGGGTCACTTACCCTCTCCGTAAAGAGAAGCTACACCACCTCCCCGCGGAGTCATGGTGGGCACAAAATGAGACCACATAAGGCTTAAGACAGTGCCAGACATACAGGAATGGCTCGGGGAAAGTCTGTTGGGGCCAGGCCTTCACTTACGAGGAATCTGCTACCGGCCGGCACCATGTAGGGGCCATCGAGGGCTCTCCAGCCTTGAGACCACCTGGGTCCCCTTCCAGCGGCAGCTAAGGAGCCCTGGGGATCCCCTGAAGCTAGCAGAGGGCCAGGTCGGCCCCCACTGTGCTCACCTCGCCGTCCTCGAGCAGCACTGTCTGATTCTGCAGGTCTATCTCCACCACCAGCCCCTGCCGGAAGTTCTCCTTGAAGGTCACAGAGTAGGAGATGAATGTCTTTTTGGCAAACCCTGGGGAATGGGCACAGAGGAGGTCAGAGAGTGAAACTGGGCTGCCTGCAGGAAGCCAGAAGCACTCAAAACCTTTCCTGAGAAGTGTCCTTGGCCAAAGAGCTGAGCCAGTGGTATTCGGGGAACCCCCGCCTCCACCCCCCGCCAGCAACAGCCACCTGGGCCTCACCGGGTCCTCGCGGAAGTTGCAGCTCCTACTTCTACAGCCTTGATATGGTAGCTGCTTAAGGCCAGGGACCTCAAGAATCTCCAGAATTTCTCTAAAGGTAGAATTTAGGCCTTGCCCTAAGTGGCAAAAACTACCCCCAAACCCACAGTGGTGACAAGACCACTCTGACAAAGAAAGCCCCAGAAAAGAGTCCATTACCACTTTCCACGGAGGCCCGGAGGGCAGCCACGTTGTGGTGGAAGGAGTCCTTCATGTCCACCAGCACGAAGGGGATGTTCAGAGTCTGCAGCTGGCTGGCAGCAGCCATCCCACCAAAGCCCCCACCCACGATCACCACACGCACGGCTCCCACGTCCACGGACACCTGGGAACCCATCTCGAACCAGGCACTGCTGGGATAGGAGGAGAGACCACATCAGAGTCAGGACGCTCAAAGGCTGTGGTTGGGGGGGCACAGCAAGAAGGCCTCAAATGCCAAGACTTGATCTTTTAATTTATTCCTTATTTTTATTTTTGGTAAACTCTACACCCAACTTGGGGCTTGAACCCACAATCCCAAGGTCAGGAGTCACCTGCTCTACTGACCGAGCCAGCCAGGTGCCCCATAACTTGAACTTTTTAAATTATATAACTGTGGGGCGCCTGGGTGGCTCAGTGGATTAAGCCACTGCCTTCGGCTCGGGTCATGATCTCAGAGTCCTGGGATCGAGTCCCGCATTGGGCTCTCTGCTCGGCAGGGAGCCTGCTTCCCCCTCTCTCTCTGCCTGCCTCTCTGTCTGCTGTGATCTCTCTCTGTCAAATAAATAAATAAAATCTTTTTAAAAAAAATATGTAACTGTCTATTAACAAAATTCCAATTTTGTAACATGTGGGTTAAATTCCAAAGGAACAGGTGTACCCTAATTCCGTCCCATTCCCCAACCACGAGTCCCCTTCTCGGCGGCATCCGCAATTACCGAGTATCCACGAATCCCTTCAGAGATGCTCTGCGCACCTACAATATTCCTTTTTGCACACATTAAACAAATCGTTGTGTATTTGTATTGCCCTTATAAAGGCAGGACTTGCAGACTTCGTGGGGCCAGGTGGGTGAGGCCGATGAGGGCAGACGCAGAATAACACGAGGGAACTGGCAGGCACGGTAAGGAAACAGACCACACTCCTCTAAGTGCTGCACTGGGCAGACGCCAGACTCTGCCCTGCTCACAGGCCACCACCTTGAGCCCCAAGTCGAAGGAGATCAATTAGCAGGTTATGCCCATCAACCCACAAAACAGGATGTGGTACGATGGAGGTCAGGACAGGAGGGTGGAGAAAAGGGGCCTGTAGTGGGCAGGTCACTCCCATGAGCGTTCCTGGGACAGCGGGTGTGCACCAAGACGGCTGGCTAAGCCACATCCCCCAGAAGAGGAGACAGAGGCGACGTCTGCGGTAAGAAAGAGTGTAGGGGACGCGCTGACCGTGGAGGCTCCGGTCTGAGGGCGTGGGGTACAGGGTCCTGCCAGAAGCCCATGACAGGGGAGTAGTCCCCCGGAGGGCATCTGCAGAGAGCAGAAGCCAGATCTGCAGGCCAAGGGTGCCCCAGGCTCACACTCACACAGGGGCTGGGGCAGCCTGACCAGTTCCTGGCAAACTGAGAACCAACTTTGGTTGAACCCCTGAGGAGCGAAAACTCAAGGACCATTGCCTGGCACCGAACTGGACACTGAAGGACATCTGAGGCAGAGGACAGCATCGGGCTGGGTCACTAGACACTGAAAGGCCAAGCCCAAAGGAACGGGATAGCAGTTTGCCGGGGCTCTCCTAGCCAGCCTGGGGCGCTGCCCAGGGGGCTCAGCCTCTTGAGGGCCTGGGTCATCCAGGCAGAGTGTTCCAGACTCTGCCTCCAGAGAGGGCAGAGGGGCCGGCTTGGGGCTGCAGCGAGGGGCCCTGTCCCTGGCCCAGCTTAGACCCAGAGAAGGGCAGTCGTGGTACAGGCCTCAGGGCTCACTAGGGTGGGAGCCCAGATGTCTGAGGGGCTGAGATGCTGAGAGCATCCTGTGGGGAGGGGACAGCTCAAGGGCAACCGGCCATCAAACCTCCTCCCAGCCTGTGCCAGGCTCCACAGAGAGGCAGGGATTGCTCTCTGCTGGAGAGCAATGCTAAGGAAAGAAACAAAGTCTTCCCTGCACAGAAAGCAGCAAGAGGAGGCGGCCTGAGTGGCTCAGTCGGTGAAGTGTCTGCCTTTGGCTCAGATCATGATCCTGGGGGTCCTGAGATGGAGCCCTACACTGAGCTCCCTGCTCAGCCTGGGAGCCTACTTCTCCCTCTTCCTCTGCCTGTTGCTCCCCCTGCTTGTGAGCACGTGCTCTCTCTCTCTGTCAAATAAATAAATAAAATCTTAAAAAGAAGAAGCAGCAGAAAGCAGCAAGAGAAGCCAACAGCTGCTGTGGGCTTCAGGGAGAGGAAGTTCAAGGCTGTGTGGGGTGGGATGTGGAGGGGGGAAGGCAAGGAAATAAGAAATTGAACTTAAACATTTTTTTAATTGTTTTACAGATTTCATTTATTCATCTGACAGAGAAAGACAGATAACAAGTAGGCAGAGAAGCAGGCAGAGAGGGGAGGAAGCAGGCTCCCCACAGGCGTAGAGCCCAGCGTGGGGCTTGATCCCAGGATCCCCAGATCATGACCTGAGCGGAAGGCAGAAGCTTAACCCACTGAGCCACCCAGGCACCCCAAAATTTCTTTTTTTTTTTAAGATTTTATTTATTTATTTGACAGAGAACAAGAGAGAGGAAGAAAACAATGGAGAGAAAAGAGAGGGAGAGAGCAGAGAGGGAGAGGGATAAGCAGACCCCTTGCTGAGCAGGGAGACCACCTTGGGGCTTGATCCCAGGACTCCGGGATTATGACCCAAGCCAAAGGCAGACACTTAATGGACTGAGCCACCCAGGCGCCCCAGAAATTGAACTCAACCTTGAAGGTCAACCTTGAAGGACAGACAGCAAACTGCCTGAAGGCTCAATGCGGAAGCGTGTTCCAGGTCATGTGGGATCCTCTCAGGCAGCACTACAGGCAAGGGGAAGGCCACTACTCTGTTTTGCATCTCTGTATGGCCTGGGACAAAATCCCTCCCCTCTCTGGGCCATTTACCCCCTGTAATGGGAGGGGATGCCCTGAGATAGCCTTGCACACCTAAGTTTCCAGGACATGGTGACCCCCGCAAGATGGCCCCCAGATCTTCCCACACTTAGAGAGGCAGCTTATGGACCTCCAGGTACTGCTCTCATTAGTATTCAAATGCCCGCTGCTTCCTATCTCCCCTGGGGGAGAGAGAACCTGGGCATGGGAGAGGGGAATTTGGCACAGGAAATTAGAAGAGATTTAACTCTTTCTCCTTGGCTAAATTATCCCCAATGCATTGAGGCATTGTACATTCCACCCATTTTACAGATGAGAAAACTGAGTCCTCAGCAGCGCCATGACCAAGACAAGTCTCCAGCAGGCAGTGCCATTTTCACTGCTCCAGGCCTTCAAAAAGGTCATCCAGATCTGGTCCCCTGAGTGTTCACCAGGCTGAATCTGCCAACTGGGCCAGAATGAGAATATTTCTTGGGGTGGGGACCCAAGAGAGCCCAGGGACCCAGCCAGAGGTCAGGAGAGGATCCCAGAAGCTGAGCAGAGCCTGTGAATGCGGAGGGCTAAGGAAGAGCTGCATCACCAGCCCCCTCCAATACAGCTCCCTCAGTGCCAGCCTGCTCTTGGGGCCAGCAGCCTGAAAGGAGGTTAGAGAGAACCCAGAGAACTCGATTTCCAAGTTGTCTGGACATGGGCACTAGAGACGATACACAGTGCGCTGGGGAGATGGGGTCCAGCATGGGTCAGATCATACCAGACCACCCAGGACAGCTCAAAGAGGAGCCTCGAAAAACAGTGGGGCCAGGGGCCTCCGCCACCGAAGGCAAAGCTTAGCCCACAAAGTCCAGGGACAAGAAGGGAGGGGGTAGAAGTTCGGGGAACAAGGTGGGGAGGCCAGGAGGGCAGGTGACAGGTCCCACCAGACACATGTTACACTGCCAGGGCCATTCTCGAGCCTATATCCAGGCTGTGAGTACCCAGGGAGGAAAGCCCAAGGACCCCAGCCTAGGCCTGATGGACAGAGGGTTGGCCAAAGGACTTGAACCCCCGCTCCCTCAGCCCCCAAGGGTCATCAGCTGGCTTCCCCAAAGGGCTAACCTTGGCCTAGATAAACCCTCCATGAAAGCAGACTGCTTCTCCAGACTCCCAGTGGAGGGCCTGGGGCCTGAGGGCAGAGCCAGGCCCCTAAGGGGCTGCCATAGCTAGGCCAGGGGAGGGGAAAGGCTTTTACACACTAGGCTGCCTGAGGCCTCTCCTGGAATCTGTCCCTCTCCCCTACTGGCCTCTGGCACCCCCACTTGGAAGATGGGGGCTGGAAGCTCTCCAGCCCATTCCGTCCTTCCTCCTCAGCAGCCTCCCCTGCCCAAGGCTCTAGGACACACCAACGTTCCATTGGCTCTTCCAGTGCCAAGTCATGCCTGGCCCTGAGGACAGTTAGACTCTGCGAGGCCACAACTACTCTGGGGACACCGAATCCGTGGGCTTAAGCCACAGAACTGCGTTCCAGCTTCACACCCTAAAGGCGGTCACAAAGCAGGTGGACTGTGGCTGACGTTGATCCTACGCTCCAAGCTAACAGCAGCGCCGTTCGAATCGCCTCGATCAGCGGGGGACGCCACTCGAGGGAGCCGGTCGAACCTCCATATGCGGCAGACGACTCTATTATACACCCCCACGACGGAATATCCTGGAGCTCTCCGTTTTCAGAACGGGTGATTTTTTTACGTAAAAATTTTGTCCATGACAACACCACACCCAGAGAACAAACGAGGCCAACCGTGAACCCTGATGTAAACTGCAGTCTTCGGGTGACTCCGTCCTCGGAAGTTCATCAATGGTAACAACTGTGCCATCCTGATGAGTGGGAATGTGGGAGAAGCTGGGGCTGTGCGGGGGCAGGGGGCACCCGGGAAACCACGGGGCCCTCCCCTCTGCTTTGCTGTGAACCTAAAACCACTCTAAAAGCATCAAGTCTCAGCGGGGGTTAAAGGTGTCTGCGAAAAAGTCTAGTAAGAGCATGTAAGCCTCATCCCACTAGGGGCACCTGGGTGACTCAGTCGGTTAAGCGTCTGCCTTCTCCTCAGGTCATGATCCCGGAGTCCCAGGATCCAGCCCCACATCGAACTCCCTGCTTAGTGGGGAATTGGCTTTTCCCTCTCCCTCTGCTTCTCCCACTGTTCATGCTCTCTCCCTCAAATAAAGAAAATCTCAAAAAAAAAAAAAAAAAAAAAGCCTAACCCGCTGTGCACAGAAACGTGATAACTGCGTCAGCTAGCATTCATTGTGTTTTAATCTGCCCCTCTGTACCCAGCAGCTGTGGATTTCTGTCCCCATCTTAGAAACCAGTTTAACAATTTGTCCAAGTTCAACCCTCAACACTCTGACTAGAACTGAGTTCCAAATCAAAATGCTAATAGAGGTCACTAGGTGATATTTTTACTTTCCTCTTTGAGCCTTTTTCTTTTTCTTTTTTTTTTTTGTATTGCTTGAAAAATTTTAACTGAATATGTCATTTTGGTAAAAATAATAAAGGTTTAAAAACAGGGCAGGACTCCTACCATCTATTTTTATAAATTGAGACACTCCTATATTCCACTAGTTTAAAGTACACAGTCCAGCAGTTTTTAGTACATTCATAAAGTTGTGCAACCATCACCACAATCTAATCCCAGAACATGTTCCTCACTCCCCAAAAAACCTCTTATCCATTAGCAGTAACTCCCATGCCCTTCTCCCTCCAGCCTCCGGCAAGCACTCATCTTTCTGTCTCTATAGATTCACCTGCTCCCCACTTTTTGTGTCTGGCTTCCTTCCCTTAGCATAACATTTCCAAGAGTCATCCGAACTACAGCATATTATGAGGATTCTTTCCTTCCTGTGGCTAACATTCCATCATATGGAGATACCACGTTTTGTTTCGTTTCGCTTTTTAAGATTTATTTATTTATTTGGCAGAGAGAGACACAGCAAGAGAGGAAACACAAGCAGGGGGAGTGGGAGAGGGAGAAGCAGGCTTCCTGTTGAGCAGGGACCCTGATGCGGGGCTTGATCCCAGGACCCTGGGACAGTGACCTGAGCTGAAAGCAGACACTTAAGGACTGAGCCACGCAGGAGCCCCCACATTTTGTTTCTCCATCGGTCAGCTGAGGGATATGGGGTTGTCCCCACCTTTTGTCTGCTATGAATAGTGCTGCTGTCAACATTTGTGTCCAAGTTTTTGTGAGGACATTTGTTTCCAGTTCTCTTGAGTATATACACCCAGGCATGGGATTGCTTGGTTGTTTGGTAGAGTTTGGTAACTCTAGATTTAACTCTTTCAGGAACTGCCAGACCCACCATCAGGTTTTGAACCAAACATCAAGCCGAGGGGGAGAGTGACCCTGGAGAATCAACTACATCAGTCTAGACTCGGGAATGCTGGCATAAAGTCCTGTACAAGAAGAGAACAAACCCTAACTGTCCACAACTCCTAAGGAATTTTACCTTTGCCAACCCCTCCAATACACACACACACACACACACACACACAATCTGGTTTACGCTTGTATTTTCTCCGTAAATCCTCTTTTCTCTGCCAAGAACACCAGCCTGACTCCAGGAGGATTCTTCTCCAGTCATGCAAACAAGGGCCCGCTAGGAACCTACTGAGAAGCGAGGAAGTTACATTTATGCCAAAGCTGCTCAGAGGTCCTGCCTCAGAAGACACGAGAGCCATGCGGGCTCTTACCAAAGCGAGGACATGACCCCAGCATTGCTTCGCAGAGATTACAAATAAAACACACTGTTTTCTGAGTCATCCCCGTTACCCCAAGGGTAGATTTCAGCCATGCTTCCAAGTGGCCGTCTGGAATGAGGGGACAGCTGGAGTGTGGCTCACCCTGAGTGTCCCCTCTCAGGCGGCCACCCTCACAGTCAGGGAAGAAGGGGGCAGGCTGAGAGTTGGCATTTTATGGCCAGCCCCCCAGGGGATGCACACTGAATATAACCCAAAAGAGAGGGACTTCCTGAAAGAAGGTAAAGTCTGAAGGGGGAGCTGTCCTGTCAGGCCCCAGGAGAGGGCAGCTCTGGGCAGACAGGCTCATTCAGGTGGCACATACATATTCATAGGGAAAACCAAGGCCAGGAAACTTGGACATCCTCCTGGGGGCAAGTCACTTTGTGGTTCCCTCAACACCCAGACCGACAGTCTGCTCCCCGCATGTGTCTAAACCCTGGCTTTCTCATTTCAGGGCTGAAGACCCGGCTGGAGCCGAGCTCCACCCAGTAACCCCTCCGTAGCTCTGAACGAGACCAGGCCCAGGTCTCCTCCCCGAAGCCCTCCAGATGCTGGCTTCGGCCCAGCGCTCCTTGGAGGCTCCTCTCTAGGCACAGCGTGAGGACAAGGGGGTCTGAGAGCTTGGGGTGCTAGTGTGGTCACGCACACTTACACTGACCTGAGCAGGCCTCCCTGATATTTTACATATTTACCTGTTTCACCTGCTGGCCTTTAAACACAAGGTACAGCTAGCTGCCACACCTGAAAGGCCCACCCCAACCTGACCCCCTGCCCTGCCCCGTTCCCTCTGCGGGATCCCCAGCTCCCCAGGGCCTCTCCCGTCCCCACCCTGACAGAAGGGCTCTCCCTGGAGGGGAAAGGCGGGTGTGTTTACTGGGTGGGATGGGGAGGAAAGCACCCCACATCACCCACTAGTAGCAGCTCCGGGTGAATTTCAGGCTTCCTGGCCTTCCCAGCCCCACCAGAGTTAGTTCAGGACCAATGGCCCCGCAGAACCTGGGCTGCACCGGGAGAGAAGCGGACCTCCTAGCGCACGCCAGAGTCGGTCGGCACTCGGGGAAGCCCAGGTATTGCCGCCCTAGAGAGGATTTCCTCCTGCCGGATAACACCGCTTTCCACCCAGGGGTGACTCTCGACCGGGGGAGCGTGAGGGAGGGGCCGCCCGTCTTCCCCGGGAAGACTTCGCGGAAGTTTCGAGGGGCGTTTGTTTCGAGGGGTCGAGTTTGCCCTATCCTCCCCGGGACTAAACCTCCCAATTTTCGTGTGCTGGGGGAACTGGGGTGAGGCAGGCTTGGGCCCGGTTACCCCGGAAGATCGCCCTCCCCACCAGGGCCCCAAAGCCGCGCGGCACCGACCTCCAACGCCGTCCGCTGCGTCTTCCAGGCCCCGCGAGCCCCTTCCAGGCGTGTGTGGAGCCGAGCGGGCTCGGGTACTCTGGGCCCCGAGAGCCCGCCCCGTGCACCACCCCGCCGGGCCACCCCCGCCCCCGCCCCGGCCGCTCCCGAGTAGCCCAGCGCCCCGGGCTCCTCCCGCCGGGCGTGGGCGTGGCTTGGCACGCGCCTGCCTTCACCCCGGGACCGCCCCCGGGACCGCCCCCAGAGTGCGCGGGGGACACTACGTCCTCCCAGGCACTGGCGGAGCCACCTCGGCTGCGGATCACCAGCCTCCGGCTGCACCATCGTAAATCCCAATCCCGGAGACCGCGCACGGGGCACCCTGTAAACCCGCACCCGCTGTAAACCCGGGGCGGCGGGGGGCGGGGGAACAGGACGGAGAACCAAACAGGCATGGTGTCCACCTTCCGCTGAGCTGACAGTCCGGGGTAAACACACAAAACCTGTATCGCTAACCGCAGTACCAAAGATAGGCAAAGGAAGTGTCCCAAGGCCTATCTCCAAGGATGAGCGTGCAAAGACCCAGAGGCAGGACAGAGAGCTGAGAGGGGGCTGCTGCAGAGGCCGCCACCGGACAGAGTGGCGCCGCGTGGACAGGGTGCGCAGCACCGCCCCGCCCCCCCCCCCCCAGGCCCCGGTGGAGATTGGCTGTGTCATCCCCAGGGCGGTGAGGCTTTAGGCAGAAGAGAGATCTGACTTATGTCTGTAGGGAAAGAATAGGGGAGTGGCAGGGATGCCTGAAATTGGGGAACTAGTTAGGAGGGCAGTTCTGGAGACCAAGGAGCTTGACCGAGATCCGGAGAGAAACAGACCAGCCCAAGTTCTAACCTGGAGACAGGATATAGCCAGTTTGGTGATGGATGAGCCATCGTCCTCTATTTAATACAAATATTAGCACCTACCCTAAGAGTTGTGGAACAGATCCAACGAGTTCATCTGTGTGAAATGTTTAGCTGGGTGCCTGACTCACAGCAGCAACACACACACAGCAGCCATTTCTTATAGGTGTTTTATACAGGCAGACAGTCTGCCCAAGGCTACACAGTATGTTGGCAATGTCTGGGCTCCCGGGCCAGTGCTCTTTCTGATACTGCCCTCCATCTTCCTGGTATTCAAGAATATTTACATTAGCAGTCTGAACTGTTCTGTGCCTTTTCCAAAAGCTCTGGGCAAGGACCTTGTATCCCCTGGTATGAGGAGGGTTGTGATCGAGGCGACCTAGAAGACGTTGGTGCCTAGAACCATCCCAAGCTTGAGGGAAGCTGGTGTCCTCCCATGAGTGCCCTACACACATTATTAGCCCATACAGCCCAGGCTGTGTGCTGACCCTTCCGCTTCTTTGGACTCCTTGCCTTTCTCCTATCCTGACTGGCACCCTGCCCCCTGAATTTGGGCTGAAGAAGGAGATTCAATCAGAGGTATGGGAGTCTCTACCTCCTTCTCTCAGCCCCTGGGGCCACAGAAAAGCAACCACACAGAGGGCTCATTGCCCTGCCTGTCCTACTGCTGGCCTTCGAGGACCCACCCAAGAGCTACAGCGTGGATGCCCCAAGGCTTGCACTTGTCCTAGGCTTTGCAAACTTCCAAATAGCTTTTAATCTCCTCTTTTGCCTCCTGACACCCCTAGAGAAAAGTAGATCTGAGGTTTAAACTCTGATGCTAAGGAGGGCAATAAGCACATTTGACCCGCTTTTGGCGGACAGAGACCTTGCTTTGCTGGACTGTGGATCCCCGGCATCTGGCATCGCCCCCACACGTTCAAAAATATGATTTATTTTTAGATTAAGGCATAAGTCACATACCATAAAATTCCCCCTTTTAAGTATACAATTCAGGGGTGTTACACTGTGCAACCATTCACCACTGTCTAACTCCAGGGCATTTCATCATTCCCAAAATAAAAAAAAATCCCCATACCCAATTCCCCAGGCCACCTACCCCACACCACTCCTCTCTTCCCACCCAACAGGGCCCAGAGCCATGAAACTGAAAATCAGGGCTCCCTGCCCAACAGAAGACTTTTGTCTTTGAATTTGCAAGGGTCAGAGCTAGTTAGGAAGATATGGTTTGAATGTCGAAACCCTGGCAGTCTTATGGAACTTTAATGATTTGTAGGAACCGCGGACAGATTGTTTAACATCACGTAACCTAAGAGAAGGAAGTGTCGCTGGCTCTCAGCCACGATGAAACCGTTTTTCCTGACAGATAACAGGTGGCTTTAATGCCAGGTCCCAAGGCTGGGAGGAGCTCCAAGGTCATTGGGTCAATTCGGGGAGCAGGTGAAAGAGAGGCAGGACCCCCACTTGAGGAAGAGGCAACCCTTAACTCTGGCGAGCCTGGTAAGTACTTTCCTTTTGCTCCTGTATTTTCAGTGAAATGTATAAGCCTCAAAGGACAGGGGGAATCTCCCCATTTCCTCTTCTCTCCCCAAGAATGTGCTTTGGTTATAGTGCTTCCAGCTAGGGAAAGACTGTATTCCCAAGGGTAGAATTCTACTGCTGAGCCATCTGGACCCCCGAACTGAATGGCTCATATTCAACAGAAGGGCATTTCTTGCCGGGTGTCAGTACCAGGCCAGTGGACATGTTCGTGAAGCTGCCCCCTGCTTCACGCACAGTCATCCTGGAACCAGCCAGCCAGAGGCCATCTTTAACAAGTGGCTTCTGACCTCTTTTAGGAGTCACCTCCATTCCCATCAAGGGGAGGGGGTGAGAGCGAAGAGGTTGTTATAGGCAGGCCTGGAAGTGGTATGCCTCCCTTCTGCTCTCATTCTGTGAGCTGGAACTCATGGACACACCCACTGTGAGAGGGGTCAGGAAACGCAGTCTAGCACATATCCAGGAGTATGGGGGATGCTGGTAAGCTAGGTCTTAACCTCCCTGGTTTTTTTCCTGCACCTCTGCCTGTCTCTTCTTGGCCCCCTGGCAGGCTCAGGCTCTGCCTCTGTCCGGTCAACACTGGCAGCCCCAGGCCCTTCACTGAGCCCACACCCAGCCTCGTGTGCAACGCAGACAGCTGTGCAGGGCTTCTCTGCCCCACCACCACCCTGCCCCCTGGCCCAGGAACCCAGCCATAGCAAGACCCGAGAAGACGATGGGTCCAATCAGACATCTGGTCTCTTGGGCATTTATGGAGGGAATTTTGAAAACGGGGTGTGTGATAAGGAGAGCTAGAGATCAAAGGGCCTAGAGAGAAGGGCCAGAAAGTTCTGGATGGCCAAATGCAAACTGTGCTTACAACAAAGGACAGACCCCACATGCGGAGGAGGCTGGAAGAGGGGGAACAAAGCAGAGAGGACTCCGGGTCCTCATGTATCCTAGCGGCCCCTAGAGCCTCCAGGTTGAGGAGGTTTCTGGCACCTGTCCACAAGGTTCTGAAGACTAAACCTATTTTTATTCAGGTAGAAGTGAGTCTTTGTTCCTAAGGCAGCACTAAAATGAGACCCAGTTTGGCAGGGTCAGCCAGCTTAGCCAGAGGTCCTTCTGTGGTGTGGGGGTCCTGCCGGGGAGCTTCTACCCAGCCAGGGACATTTCCCACCCTGTCTCTTGCTTCTGGGTGGGACCAAGTTCTTGCCAAAGGACAGTGAACAGTAATGAGATGCATCACTTCCGGTCTGAAGGAGTTAAGAAGCAAAGGTGGCTTCCTTCCCTCTTCCTAATTGATGTGGGAAACAAAGGCAGAAGAAAAAATATTAAATTTCCTTCCTACCTACAGCCATGGAAGGCGGTACTCCAAAAACAATGGGAAGATGCCAAAAGAAGGAACAGAGAAGCTAGTTTGAAGGAGCTCCCAACAGCCAATAGGCAGAGTGACATTCCTCTAGGGACTCAACTGCTTCGATCTTAATAATTTGCTGAGGGCAAAAGACAATCCTATCTCGAACCCCCACCCCCCACCGATCCTGTAAGTCTACTTTAACATATAAAGTTTCCTTTAGAAATTTCCTTTATCTCTAAACGACCAAGATATGTTCACTCCCTCCCCTCAACCCAGGGAACTGGCCCACTGATACACATCTGAAGGATTTCATGACTCAGGTTTTATTAAACGGTAATAAATGACTTTTTCCCAACAATAGCTAGCCCCCTCAAGGTCCTGGAAACCTTGCTTCCAAATTCCTTAGAGATTCACGCTATCTCTAACCCCCTTCCAACTTGAAAGTCTATAATGGGCCACTCCTCATGACCCCGGTGCAGCTTTTTCTGCCCATAGGTCCTGTCCCCGTCCTGTAATAAAACCACCTTTTTGTACCAAAGAGATCTCAAGAATTCTTTCTTAGCTGTTGGCTTTGACCCCTAATGTCTTTCCTACATCACCAGTGAAGTAGGAAAAAAAAATCAGTGGGTAGATTTGTGGGGAGTGGTAACGGTGGTCCATATGAGAAGAGCATCAGAGCATGGGCAGAGGCCTCCCAAGGGGGTCAGAAGATCAACCACATGCAGGGGATGGAGCAAGCAAGTACCTGTATTTCTCACCGACAGGAGGGAGAACACATAGGAATACGGGAGAGCAAGAAGGAACCTTGTGGCATTTAATACAAATCGGTACTCTTGGTGGTAACTCAAGGCTTACCATATACATAGACTGAAACATATAGACGGAGAGTCTACCCCAGAAGCAGCAACACCTCAGAACCATAAGCACACCTTGTACCTAGATCTTGGCTTCTAAACACCATTTTCCGGTAGTCAGAACCCTGGAGAAATGTCTGGCTCCAGGGAAAGTACAAGGCAAGCCCAGCACATTTTTGTTTGGAAGGCAGTGCTCAAAGAACGATGGGAAGATGCCAAAAGAAGGAACAGAGAAGCTAGTTTGAAGGAGCTCCCACCAGCCAACAGACAGTTTTGGCCTCAAAGCACATAGACAAAAGCAACAGACAATTTTAGCATCAAAATAAATAATGACAATAACAGATTATAATCCATAGAAGAAAATATGAATCCATGAGTCCAAACAGGTACAATTAAACAAATGGAAGGGAAAGCTCTTACAACGGAACGCCTGCTAATAAATGTTGGAGGAATAGTGAAAATAAAGAGCGACCATTTTGCAATGATTAAGGTTATCCAGCCAACAGTCATAAATGGGTGATAAACATCGTGGATGAAAGTGGGGTAAAGAACAGTGGATTTATATCACTTACAGTGATTCCACACAAAATAATTATTAATTACAAAGAGGGGAAAAAAACCTTTAGGTCCGAGAACCTCGCAGGCACTGTCTTACTCAAACGACCAACATTATCATCTGTAATAGCACAAATATATGTCACATACCCCCCCAGTAGGTCACAATAAGACAACATCACTAATTTGATCTCCCCACCAAAGAGGCATATCCTGAATCTGATCAGGAGGAAGCTTGGACAGACTCAGGCTCAGGCACATTCTCTGTTTCCTTTAGGAAGATCAAGGGCATCAGACTCAGGAAAGAGTGAGGAAGTGCTCCAGGCAAAGGGGGAATCAAAGCCATGGTGAGTGGGTGTAATTCATTATCCCAAATCAAACCTTTTTATTACAAAGAACATCACAGGGGCATTTGGCAAAAGTGGAATGGGGCGTCTAGGTGAAGGGTGTCCGTGAATCTTGCAACCTTTCTGCATGTTAAATTGTTTCAAAATAAAATTATTATTATTTTTTAAAGCAGCAGGAATTGGGGCACCTGGGTGGCTCAGTTGGTGAAGCATCTGCCTTGGGCTTGGGTCATGATCTCAGGGTCTTGGGATTGCGTCCGGCATCAGGCTCCCTGCTCAGAGGAGTCTGCTTCTCCCTCTCCCTCTGTTCCTCCCCAGGGCTCATACTCTTTCTTGCTCAAATAAATAAATAAAATCTTTTTTTTTAAAGATTTTATTTATTTGACAGCCAGAAATCACAAGTAGGCAGAGAGGCAGGCAGAGAGAGAGGAGAAAGCAGGCTCCCTGCTGAGCAGAGAGCCCGATGTGGGGCTCGATCCCAGGACCCTGGGATCATGACCCAAGCTGAAGGTAGAGGCTTTAACCCACTGAGCCACCCAGGAACCCCAAAATCTTAAAAAAAAAAAAAAAAGTAGAAGAAAAAGCAGGTCTAGATCTGTCTCTTCCCCCATCCACTCGCCAGTTGGAGAGGACATGGCAGAGGACTCTGCAGGACCAGAGGGAAGGAGCCTCAGTCCCTTGATCACCCCTGCACCAGAGCCCCCTTCCCTTCCTGGCTGGTCCGGTCTGCTACTTTTGACCCCACATAAACTTCTATTGTCTGAAGCCGCTAAGCTGGGGGTGGGGGTGGGGGGTCCTGCTTTATCCCGACTCATCTACTTACTCAACAGCCCACTGTACTTCTCCACTTGAGGTCCCACACACCCCGAGGAAACATCTTGCCCCCAAACTCATCAGATATGTTACTGTCCTCGTCAGAAACGCAGGCACATCTTCCCTTTCTCTCTCGGCTTTGTCCCAGCTCCTGTCCCATCACTTGGTCTCCTCCATGCCCACCCGTCCTACTTCACCCATCTTCTCCCCGACCTGGCCCCATGGAGCTGGTTCCCCAGCCCACCATCCTGCTCCTTTCCAATTCCCCTCCACTTAGCACTGCCCAGAACACACAAGGCTCACACTTCCTTGTCCCAGTTCCTGCTGCTCTCCAACTGGAACACCTTGCCTGTGTCCAGGCCATCATGTGAAGACCTACTCTCCTCACAGCCTTCAGCTCCTAAGACACCTTGAGGAGAACTTACCTGATCCCCTCTCCCTAAGGCCCTAGGACACAGCCCATCGCACTCATGGGCTGACACACCAGTCTCCCCAGAATGCCAAGCTCCTTGATACCCACTGGAAGGAATGTTCCCCTCCCACCCCCAGCTAAGTCAGCCCCCAGCCCTCATCCCCTGCTGCCACTACTTTACTATGGGGTTTCTCTCAAGCTAACTTTGGCCTCTGGACCATTCTGAAGCTGTGAAGAGGAGAACAACCATCGCAGGAGTTTTCATTGTCCAGTTGACAAGCAACAGGCAGATGCTGGAAACGAAGTATTCCCGGCGATTCTCTTGGCTTAGAGTTAGTCCCCCAGTCACCACCCCCACAATGGCATTCAAACTGTCAATGACCTCACAGTCATTTCTTGAGGGGGGACATGTGCAGGACCCTGGATATGCAGTACATGTTCTTGACTTGCAAGGCTGGTCTTAGCTCCCTGGGGCTGCCATGGTCTCCTTCATACCTTGAACTCCCCAACCCACCCTCAGGGCCTAGTACAGGACTGGATGCATCCTGGCTGCTCTGGAAGCCCTTACTGCCCGGCCAAGACCGCCACCTTCCGGGGGCTGCGAGCCCCAAACAGCGCTGACTGGCACCATGGCCTGAGGCCAGGCCCATCTGGCATGAGAGTATTCCCCGAGCTCACAGCCTCGCCAAGAAAGTAGGACAGAAAAGGTGTATTTCTGTGCCTGGTGGTTTCCTCTTCCCAATTCAACTTTTGCAACAAAGAAGAAGAAAAAAGAACCTGATTATAGAAGCAGAGTTTCTCCTAGACATCTTCTTTATTCCCAACCCTCAGTGAGACACATTCTACCCCATGAGATCCCTGAGGCCCATTTTATGGGCAGGAAAGTAAAGGCACTGTGGCAGAGTGCCGCTGGAGGTCAGCGACACCCGACTTACGAAGATCCACGAATCCTAACCTTCAGGGACTCCACCTAGGGATGCAGCAGATCCAGAAAGACAGTCAGGGCCGGCCTCTCTGCCGAGGGTTTCTAAGTAACACCACTGCTCTGGCGGCCAGCAGCCATCAGGAGACAGGGAATAGACGCAAAGCCGGGGCTGGCCCTGCCCTCCGCTGGCCTCCATCTCTCAGGACCAGGGCTGTTATGTGCCCACAGGGCTCCCCAGAAGGAGAAATAACACAGCTAAGTCTAGTGCCAGTGGGCAGACTGAGGTGAGGGCTCAAAAGGGCACCCCAAAAAAGGCTGCCAGTTTGGAGACCCATGGGGTCTGGTCCCAATTCCAGAGCTGAACAAGGTTGGGAGGGTGCACCCTGTCCACATCCCAAGGCCGCTGCTCACTGTGATGTAAAACAGGGGCTCTTCTCTCCAGAGGCCTGATGCTGCCTCACAGCTTGCTCCGCGGGGCCTCGGTCAGGGGCCGCTGTAGCCGCCACACCACCTTCACGGGCTCCGTGGCACCGTCCAGCTGGCGGAGGCCGTCCAGGTCCCCCGTCTGCCTGTACTGCCACAGGGCCGGCTGTAGCACCGAGACAGGAATGCTGAAGTTCAGGTGAGGATAGGTGGCCCCCGTGTTATTGTCCCTGGTGTTGCTGGCCACGATGCCTGTGGAAGGGTCAAAGAGGAAAGGGGGTGTGAGCCGCGGGACAGATGGATGGACGTACAAATGGGAGTGGAGGCCCATCCCCAGCCTGGAGCCTTGCCAGAATAGTACAGTCCCTGCCTGCCCCTCACCCAGCTTCTCATGTCACTGCAAAAACGGTCCTCAGAACTAGGAAAGTCACCTTGGAGCAATGCGCATGACTGAAATACAAGACACGTTCAGATGTCGCCAGTGATTCCATGAGAGCTTTCTCTGCTCCCTGATGCAATCCAGGGCCCCGGCAGCCTCTGGCTCCTGTCTCTAGAGTCTTCTCCGATCTGCCTCAGTTCCTGTCTTTCCCCACTGCTGGTGGCCTTGATGCTTAGAGGAGCACGGGTCAACTGTTCAGCAGGTCCCTCACACTGGGATCACCCAGTGTTTCCTCACGGTAAGTATGAGGTCTGAGGTGCTTGGGAATACCGTCCCGCGCCCTTCTCCGGGCGACCCACTGGGAGATGGAGGATGTCTGTCGGCACGTCTGTGATGCTAGCTAACCTCCATCACTTGGCTAAGATGCTGTCTGCCGGCTGCTCTACAGTGGGCAAAAGACTGTGGGCAAGTGCCTAAGAAACTTGGGAAAAAAGTGTTTCGCCGGGACACGTAAAGGCTCAAGACAAAAAGAACCATCCGCACTTCAACACTGTGCTCTAACTGGTCAATCTGTTTCTCACAGGGCTGTGAGGTAGGGATTCCACCAATACTATGTGTTCCACAGCTGAAGAAGCAAGAGATTCCACTCCCGCTAGCTAGCACAGGGCGAGGTTCCTCATGACCTCAAAAGTAAGGGAAGGGGAAGCACCGCAGGGGTCCTGGTGCCGGAGTGCAGGTGGAGGGGTCCTGTGTCAGGAGGCCGTGGGGTGCTGGAGTGGGGTTCCATTCACCCCCGCGTCACCCCGATGCTCCACTCCCTGCTGTCTTCACTCCCACACTCATTCACTTGACCTGTGACTCTTGGACTAATCCAACTCCTGAGTGTCACAGATCCAACGAGGTGTGGGGACTTATCTGAGGTGACAGGGTGGCTTAGTGGCAGAGAAGGAACCGGGACTCAGATCTCTTCCCTCCCTGCTCAACCTCTGTCCCTCTCCCCCCTCGAGAGCACAAGCACCTGGCAACTTTGGCTCACTACCTCTTGGGCATCAGGACCACCAACGTCCCAGGCCAAGGGTGGCTCCCGGGGCAGGATGTCCAGCACTCACTAGATGGCACTGAGGCTCCAGCAAGGGCAAGGCTGGGAGAGGGCAAAGGGGCTGCTTACCCAGGAGGTCTCCTGTGCGGGTGGAGAAGAGGGGTCCCCCGCTGGAGCCGCCATGCACGGCACAGGTGGTCTGGAGCATCACTGGTCTGTCATCCACCCGCACCACAGCAGACAGGATGCCTGAGGTCACCGAGGGCCCACAAGCCTGGCCAAAGATGCCGAAGCCCACCACACTGACAGCTTCTCCTGCCCGGGGAGAAAGGTGGGCGAAGGCAGGGAGTCACCTCTGTCTGACAGGACTCACACACTCCCCATCCTGCTCCCTGCCCTCTCCAAAGTCCCAAACCTGCCCTGCTGCTCAGATACTCCCGCCTCCAGGGAGTCGGCCCCCGGTCCCTACGGGAAGAAGCCAGGACATCCACTGAGCTCTCCATACCTGCTCACCACTTGTTCCTGACATCAGGCTGTTCTCTGGCCCTCATCTCCCTGCTGGACCGGGGAGCTGCTTTTCAGGGTCCCTGGTACCCAGCCCTGTGCTCAATAAATGTTTGTGTGGGTGAAGCATCTGCCTTCAGCTCAGGTCATGATCCCAGGGTCGTGGGATCAAGCCCTCCATCAGGCTCCCTGCTCCATGGGGAGCCTGTTTCTCCTTCTCCCTGCCACTCCCCCTGCTTGTGATCTCTCTGACAAACAGATAAATAAAACCCTAAAAAAAAATAAAAATAAATGTTTGTGACACTAATACCCATCTCCTCCTAAGAAGTCTCTTGGTTAAAAAAAAAAAAAAAAAAAAAAGGTGATCATCGCTTCTCTGCCTTTTGGCTAAGATCAAGTGAAAAAAAAAAAGATGGTCATGACGATGACCAAGAACCTGCCAGTAACTTCCTTTACCAAGTGCTCATGCATGGCACACGCAGCTAATTGCTTTACAGGCAAACGTGTCACCCACATCTCACAGTGCCCAGAAGCAGGGAACCTTATCCCCATTTTCCAGATGTGGAAACTGAGGCAGAGAATAAGGAGTTGCCTGTCCAAGGACACAGGGTTAGCAAGTGGCAGAGGAGATGCCCACTTGGAGACCTCAGGCACTCCCCAGGCAGTGTGCCACGCCACTGGGGCCTCAAAAGCAGAACAGCGCTCTGGCAGGCCTGCGATGTTATAAGGAGCCCCCAAGCTCAGTCCCTCCACAGGACACCGCTGCAGGGCCTCAGGGGGAAAAAAAGGTATGCCTTACCCTTCAGGGGGACCCCACCACCCGCCCCCAACACACACACCCCCACCACGACTAGGACCTGACGCATGCTGGGCACAAGCAGGGAAACCTCCAAGAGCAACCCAGCCAGAGTGCTCAAGGCAGGCTGACTTCATCCCAGACTCATGCCACCGTCATCATTCTGTCAGGGGCGAGGCAGGGAGCCCGCCTAGGGAACCGGGCCCCCGACCTAGGGGGTTCGAGTGCCCAGCACTTTGCTTCCTGAGGTCTGCCACAGACCACAGGGCACCCTGTCCTTTACCTTCTTGGAAATGCTCAGCCAGTACCGGCAGGGGGACATCGTGTAGGTCCTCCTCCAGGCTCACTAGTGCTATGTCATAGGGACAGGTCTCCTGGGTGGCAAACACCACACGTCCCCAGATTGTGGCACTCCTAGGAGCAAGGGAAACAAAGTGAGTGCTAGCTTTCTGACCATTTCAGCGCTGGGAGGAAGCAAGGGGATGAGAGTGACTCTAGAAGTCATGGACTTGGGGGTTAACGGGTCTGGCGTCGGCCCTGACACGTGCCAGGCAGGCATCTCTGGGCACACCCCTCGGCCATCCTGGGGTACTTCCAAACATAAGCTTCACACTTCTATGTAAGCTCCCTGCGTCTCACCATATTCCTAAGCCCTGACACCTGGAGAGCGCTGTGGGCCAGCTCAGGTGTTAATGCTCTGTGCACCCCATTTCATTTAGTTCCCATCGAAGCCCTAAGAACCAGGCGCTGGTGTTACCGCCATTTGAAATGGCACATCTGAGGCCCAGAGAGGTTGAGTAATTTCCTCAAGGTCACACGGTTAAGTGGCAGAAGCTAGGGCACACATTCCCAGTGTTTTCCTTCATGGTCTCATTGCAGGAAAACAATCTTGCCCCAGTTGGTGGGGCAGGCGTAGGATTTCAACGCTGTGTCCCTGTTTACATACATACATACACCCTAGCACATCTCTGCTCTCAGTGTGTCCCAGACTGTGTTCCAAGACTTTACAAGTCAACTCGGGGAGAGGCAGCATAGACTGACTTGCCCGGGATCACAGAGGAGCCCCCGTCCTACACTGCAGGAAAAGCTTCCAGCAGACCCCATGGGCTCCCCAGAAACAAGTGTGTGTGTTGTCAGGGGAGGGGGAGTGGACACCACTCCTGCTGGAAATCCTCATTACCCTCTTCCTTAGAGTGCCATGGCTGTCCTGCCGGCTGCGGGGGGTGGAGGAGAGGGGTTAACCCTGGAAATTCAGTAGCGGGATTTGGAAAGGCCTGGGCTGCAAGGCTGGGCTGAGCCGGGTACGAACATCAGGCATTAACAAAAAGATGCAATAGTGCTCTGCTCTTGCCTAAGTCTGGCTCGTGGGAGGTCCCAGAAACAGATCACATCCTAGAAACTAAGCCAGGAAGCTAAGGCTGCTGTCCCTGCTACCAGGCAAAAGATAGGAAAGAAGGCCAAGGGCCCTTTCCCTGCAGAGATGGAAGTGACTGAAGTCCAAACCTGGCTGCCAGGTCATCCAAAGATTGTTCCAGTGCGTCTGTGGGCTCCGCCCTAATCCCACATTCTAACTAGGTCTAACTCCACACATGTAATTTTTACCGGGATGGGAAGTTCTGCTTAAGATCTAAGATAGCGATCAAGTAAGATTAAGAGGCTCCTCTCCTGACCCCAGGAAGGCAGCATTCTAGGCCTCTGAGACCTCACCACCCCTCTCAGGGGAGACAGAACAGGGTGGGGAAGTCACCATCCAAGGAGCCTAGTGTTGTGTGGGAGCAAAGCTATGTATGAGACAGCAGAGTTCAGAAGGAATTCAAGCTGGGAGAGGGTGCTCAGAGACGCCCGCCCAGCCAGGGATGCTGAGACTCCGCCCTGCCCCCCCAATCCAGAACTGCCTGACATTTTGCTCAAGCCCCGCTCACCCCCTGCCAAGAAGGAGGCCCCGAACGCCCTACACTAAGGTTGTGAACGCCGAGGATGAGCGCAGGGACTCAGGTCTCTGCCCGCGCTACGCCGTCAAAGCATCAGCATGACGCCAGAAGGCCTCCATTATCCTCAGAGTTACGATCTGAGACCCCCGGGACGGGCAGAGTTGGGGCAACTTCGCGGGCCTTACTTAGGGGGTGTGGCGCGCACCAGGACCCTGGACGCCTCCCGAGGGGCCACATGTCGGCAGGTCACCACGAGGCGGGGCGCCACGGCCACTCCGGAGCCCCAGATGGTGCCGCACTCCACCAGCACGGCCGCAGCCGCCCACGGGGGGCCGGGGTCTCGGAGAGGCAGGCCCCACGGCGCGCCCATCTCCTGCGGCAGGAGGGCGGCCAGGGCGCGGGGTCCTGGACCCAAGCGGCCGAGTGCGGCTCGGGCGGCGCGCAGGAGAGGGGCGGCAGCGCAGAGCAGCGTGAGGCCCACCCACTCGCGAGCTTTCCAGCAGAGGGGCGCGGCCACCAGCGCCACGAGCGCCCCCGCGGGCCGTGCCGCGAACACACCGCCGCCCTCGGTGCCCGGCAGGCAGCGCGCGTCGGTGAGCAGCAGGGGGCCGGTGGCGTTGCTGAGCACGCCGCGGCTGAGCGTGTTGAGGAAGATGTCCGGGCAGAAGGCCCCGAACGGGGAGCCGCAGGCCAGCAGCGGCGCGCCCTTGGGCACGGCCCCGAGAGGCGCCACGGCCACGGCCGGCCCGCTCTCCTCCGCCGCCGCCGCCGCCTCCTCTTCCTCCGGCTCGGGCCGCACGCGCAGCAGCGCGAACCATCCCAGCGCTCTCAGCTGGTCCTCCTCCTCCTCCTCCGACACCTCGTCGTCCGGCGCCGCGTTCGCGAAGCGCCACTGCTCGGCCGCCTCGCCCCCGAAGAGGCGCGCGAAGTGGGCTCGGAAGGCCGGGCAGCTCAGCAGCAGTAGCAGCTCGGCGGGCCGCGGGGACTGTAGGAGCCGCCCGCGGGGTCGGGCCGGCGGGTCGGGCTCCGGGCCGGCGCATTGGGGCGTGCACAAGCCGGGACGGCCCCTCTCCGCGCGGCCTGCGGGGCTCGTGGCTGCCGGACCCCACTGCACGTGCAGGCGCAGGTCGTCATCGCAACTGTCGCTGGGCAGGAAGGAGGCGCTGGCCGCGGTCAATGCCGCGCTCCCGGCCCGCAGGAAGGGGGTGAAGATGCCCCCGTGGCACAGCACCAGGTCCGGGCCGCGGCTCAGGATCACTCCGCTGCAGCTCCACGAGTCCGCCTCGGCCTGCCCAGCCCGGGAGGCGCTCACCACGCAACCCGCTTTCTCGGCCGCCCTCATGGAGGGCCCCCACTGCCGCGCCATGGCCTCCAGAACGATGCACACTGGGTTTCCAGAGGAACGACGGAGAGACAGAGATCCCCGGTCGGGCCCCGCGCGGCTCCCACTCAGCGTCACCCAAAGGCACAAGCGAGAGCTGCAAACACGGACTCCAGCCTTCCTCGTCGGACCCGATTGGCTAAGCCCCAACTTGCCCGCCCCCATTGGCTGGGCTCGGGCCGGGCTCTGATTGGCTGCCCAGGCGGACCCCGCCCCCTGCCCCCCCCCGCCCCGTTCGTTCTGGGTGCCTGTGCCACCGAGGGGCGGGAGCTGTGCAGGAGGATAAACTCTGGGAGAGTGGGCGGCGTGTGATTTTAGCGAGAGGCGGGGTTTGGGCAAGACAGAGTACCTTTGCTGTTCGTTGGGCTGCAAGAAAAAGAATAGAAATGAGGGCTGACGTGGCTAGACTTGTCCAGGCAGTGATAGGACCTGAGTATCCGCTCAGGTCTAAACCAGCGGCCTCTGGCCCCGGGCTTGATAAGCGCAAGGATATCCTTGGCCCTTTGGCCGAATTAGTAATTTGAAATTACTAATTGAAATTGAAACGCAGCTCACAGGACTACACCTAGGAAGCTTTTGATGCCAAAGCCTGAGACAAAACGGGTGAAAACTGGGTTTGCGCAAAGTAAAATTGCCCTTTAAAACTATGAACAGTAACTGAAGTAAAAATTTTCAATTCTACCGCCCTGTACTTTGCAGTGTGCACTTTTCCCATACATTTATAACCACCACCTAGGATGTATCTAGGTTAGGGGCCCAACACTCTTTCAGTAAAGGGCCAGAGCCTCAGTGAACAGCAGTTGGGGACCATAAACTCTCCAACGCCCAAGTCTGCAGCTGTAGTAGGCAAAACCTGAGGGAATGGATGGCTGTGCTCCAGTAGAAGTTTCCTTATGGAAACTGAAATTTGAATTTTATGTCACAAGACAGCATTCTTTTTTTTTTTTTTTAAGATTTTATTTATTTATCAGAGAGAGAGGGAGAGAGAGCGAGCACAGGCAGACAGAATGGCAGGCAGAGGCAGAGGGAGAAGCAGGCTCCTTGCTGAGCAAGGAGCCCGATGTGGGACTCGATCCCAGGACGCTGGGATCATGACCTGAGCCGAAGGCAGCTGCTTAACCAAGCCACCCAGGCGTCCCAAGACAGCATTCTTTTATCGCCCCCCCCACACACACAGGTCAGGCAGCAGCCTGGAAGATTGTAGTGCATTATTTATGCAAGCATTAACAAAGATGATTCAATTACTACTTAAATTACTTAATCTTTCTGCCTCAATTTCTGGATAAAACTAATGATGTTTTATCCAATAAGCCTGCTGGAGAAAGTTAAATGACCCATCATAGTATGAGGTGGGACTGAAATAAGCAGTCTTCCATAGCAGGCATGGTTTTCTTTCCGCTCTGTTGACACTGAAGATGCCTCGATCACAGGAAAATCTAAATCCCAACCTCCTAGCAATTAAGAGTTCCTTTCTCTCTCGAGTCCATTATTCTCCCTTAATGACGCTCAAGCCTCCAGCATGAACCATGATGCGTCAGGTTTTTCTGTTTACAGCACATTAAAAAGAGTCCCAAGTCACAGCCAGCAGCCAAGGTGAGACCCCTTGAGTGCTGGGTTCATTGACTCAGTCTGTACTTCTCATGTCCCACTCTAACTCAAACAACAGATATTATATATAAACATAGGACCCACGGCATCATTTTAGTAACAGGGACATTAGTTTCAATCACAAGATGCCTCTAACACTTTTAATACTTGGTCAAAAAGGACCTGTTGCATTTTGCTTCCATTCTATTTGTCCCATTGCTTTAGTTTTAGAATCTCATTTGGGTTTTCTATAAAAACAAGGTCCTACAAACCTGGTAAATGCACAAGCACACATTTCATTGCTTTCCCTGTTTTACCAAATGTAGCTCTCAACCGAATCTCTCCGATTTTGTATAAAGTGGAGAATGGTAAACAGCTAAACTGGCCCCAGTCCTTACTAACGTGTTAATAGTAGATTTTGCTAAAAAGAAGTACACCACCAGTCCTGGGATCACCACATGTCTGAAGCCTCTCGAATGTGTGAACTGGCCTAGCCCTTTTTTTTTCCTCCCAGTAGCAAAACTTGTCTCTCATAACCTTTGTAAATATTTCTTTCCCTAAGTAGGAAACAACTTTTGCTTCGTCACCCCCACCACACAAACAACAAATGTCAAGGCACATTCAAAACCAGAACAAAGCCTTCCAAATAAATGAAAAAATAAATGGCACAAGAAATCAAGTCTGTTTTAACTTTTTATTAAAATGCTTAGGATACAGATTGACTTTCTTTTGTAAATGACTGTTTTAATTAACTTTTCCTGAAATAGGACACATATGCACTCTGATAAAACAGAATGAAAAGTCTCAATTCATAGGAGTTCCTGTACAAAGCTCTGATCCTCTCTGTTAAGAGCCAAGCTCCTCACAGCAGCTTCTTTTGCAATCTTTTCATAGGAACAGTGTTTTCTGTGGAGCAGGAAATAGACAGATGCCAGACTTTTCAATCCCCTCTTTCTCCAGTGGCCAAAGTAAACCACTTTCACAAAGAGCTGAGCTGTGTAGAATCCATAGTTTTCTAGCTTGCTACGAAGGGGTCAGGGACAAAGAGGAAAAAACAAAACCAAGAACAAGAAAACTAGCGCTGCAATCATACTTCTCAAGTCTCTGGATAAAGAAGTATGGGTTACCTTTAGCCAAAGGAAATTAAAATTATGTTAACTACCTAGTTCATTCACCATTAGCTACATTTGTTCAGTTAAGGCTTTCACCCTTTCCAAACCAACAGTTTTGTTGCAATCCAGCTATGCTTGCTAACAGAGGAAAGGCACGCTCTTCCCAGATTTATCCTTTACTGGCAGTGAGAAAGTATCCTTTCCTAATAGGTCAGTACTGAAAACTGACAGTGAGAAGTCCATTAAAGAGTAACACTCCTACTCGCCCCTGGAATATTACCCACACTTCCCTACCCTCACATGAGACACCAAAATTCCACTGAATTTATTTCAAACCTTTGCATCATAATTTTGTTTTGAGGAAACTACTTGTAATCTCTCATTAAACAAAAATGAAAACACCCACCCATTTTAAGAGAGGGTCTAAGATCCTGAAAATCCAATTTTACACATGGCACTAAAAAAAAGGAATGCTATAAAAATGATCATCACATGACTGGGCATGCTGAGGCTTTTATACTGAGCTCTTAATGACAAGTGACACTGGCGCAGAAAGAACAACACTACACGAAGTCCTCAGTTTCCCCAGCTTATTTCTGGCATGGAGAAAGGCAATTTCATACCACAACCCCTCCCCCAAAAAGTAACCTAGAAAAAGCGCTCATGAACATTCCAATAAAGAAGTCAAATCTTGCACATGAGGATTTTAAACCCCACTAAATAAAATCTTTCCTGGATCCAAACAAATGCTACAAATGCCAGGTTTTTAAGTTCTCACTCACAGAATTAAAAGCCCTTCAACTGTAACTGCCCTGTATGACTCACCTATCCCCAAAATGTTCTCCTAGACTCTGTGCAAAATTAACAGACACATGCCTGTAGTATAGGAGAACATGGGGGATGTTCTCTTTTGATGCAAAAGTCATTCTTTTTTATAATTGAAAATGAAAAAGGTGCTATGGAGAGATAAGAGCAAAGACTGCCTGAAATGTGTAGCTTTGTAAGTAAAAATAATAAAATCACCACTCTATACTGAACTCCTCCACAGCAAACCAACCATCTGCTGTACAAACCAGGTGAGGAACGACCCTGGCTGAACACAGTGGAAACCTGCTGCCGCCACCAGGCCGACCGGGGCCTCTCCTGCTCCTCTGTGTGCAAGGCTGGCGCCACCTACCACAAGGCCATCAGAGAGCCGGGGAGCTTTGGCTCACTGACCTGGTAACTCAACAGGACTAAGTTTACTCGACTGAGCTCTGGCCTCCAACATGTTTCATGTGCATAATTTTATGAAGAAGCTAAATGCCATTCACTAGACCAAAAAAAAAAAAAAAAAAAAGAGAGAGAAAACTCTGGACCAAGTAAATTTTGAACTCAGAAAGTTAGGAGGGACACCAATGACATTAACAACGCTTTCTTTAAAAAATAGAATCACTTTCTTTGAAATCAACCACAGTGGTGAGACGTGTTTTTCTTTTCAGGTGCCCCAGGATGGCACACAGCTTTACCCAGCAAATCCTGCCAACTTCCAAGTCCCAGGATGCTGAGCTGCACCAGCACGTGAGGCAGCGTTACCTCCCGACAGTGTGGAGAAGAGCACATGTCACCACTGGGCGATGAGAGAGCTGACAGAGACTCTTGGCTTCTCAACGCCAGACACGGCTGAAGAGCTTTCCTTGTTCTATTAGAAAAGTTCATGAGGAAGCTGTGAATAGGATCAGTCCAGAGAAGGAAAACTCTTTTATTTTCACTGTCCAAACATCAGTCAATATACTGGGAAAGCCAGCGGAAGCCCTCGCCGTAGCCTTGCCTCTTGAGCACGCTGCACATGAACACTTCCATGGGGCGGGCGTTCAGCTCCTTCAGGGTCACGTTCCCCTAAGGGAGGCAAAACCAAGAAAGGCCTGTTAGCATCCCCGTGGTGGAAAAGCTTGAAAGGGTGATCACAAATCACTCTCTTTGTTCCTCAAAAGCAAATGGAAGTAGGAATTACTTATAAAAATGGGGTCAAAGCCATATAGATTATCTTCCCCAGAGCGTCATGCTTTCAAGACAAAATAAGCAGCACAGTGAAGAGCCTTTACTTTGAACACACCAACATCTGGTAAGTTACTGCAGCTAACCAAGAAAAAGGCCACTAGGACCCACAGAACCAGCATGTTCTTTGATGGAGAGAAGTCCAAGACTCTTGGAAATAAGGACATTCTTGAGGCACCTGGATGGCTCAGCTGGTTCAGCACGACCAACTCTTGGTTTCAGCTCAGGTCATAATCGCAGGGTTGTGAGATCCAGCGCCATACAGGGCTCCTCATTTAGTGGGAGTTGGCTCAAGATTCTCCCTCCCTCCGCCCCTCCCCCTATCATGCATGCTCTCTCTCTAATAAATAAATCTTTAAAAAAAAAAAAAAGGAAGGGTGCTTGGGTGACTCAGTGAATTAAGCATCTGCCTTCAGCTCAGGTCATGATCTCAGGATACTAGGATTGAGCCCTACTTGGGACTCCTTATTCAGCGGCCAATCTGCTTCTCCCTCTCCCTCTGTCCCTCCCCTTGCTCATGCTCTCTCTCTCTCTGTGCACTCTCTCTCAAATAAATAAACTTAAGGGAAAAAAAAAAAAAAGAAAAAGAACACTCTCATTAGCACAAACATTCAGAAATAAATTATATCAAGGAATTTAAGAATTCATGTTGTATAACACTCATGCAGAAGAGGGGAAATTAAATTAAAGTCAGTGTTTCTAGAAAGAAATAGCTAATCAAGAAGAGGTAACACTTAGAAATAAGAAACCATAAAAAGAAAAAAGTCAGGTTATCAGAGATCTCAGAAAAGGAAAATTTTTAAAACTGATCATGCCAAAACTTCAAGCTGAAAAAACCAGAATTCCCGCTTAACTACTGCTGGTCTAGATTTTTTCTCTCACAAGCACTGCAGCAAGCTCTCCTTCCAACTGGAAACAGCATATAACCTACTGATCCGGGAGACTCAGGTTCTATTCCTGGTTTTATCACTGACTTGTTGTGTAGATCTGAACAAATCACTGATTTTCCTCATCTTCAAATTAGGGATCACAGTCCTACCTCGCTCAGCAAGGAACACTGACGATAATCCAGTGCTAGGGTTTCAGTGCTTGGAAAGTGATCATGAATAATCACTCTTCTTCATAACCTGAAATCTCCAATCAAAAATAAAACTGATTTCTGGGGGCGCCTGGGTGGCTCAGTGGGTTAAAGCCTCTGCTTTCGGCTCAGGTCATGATCTCAGGGTCCTGGGATCCAGCCCCAGCTTCCTCCTCTCTCTCTGCCTGCCTCTCTGCCTGCTTGTGATCTCTGTCTGTCAAATAAATAAATAAAATCTTAAAAAAAAAAAAAAAAAACTGATTTCTGGTTAAGGCAGCCTTCTTCAAAAAAGATTTCTCTGAATGAGATTTGAAAGAGAGTCAGAAAATTCTTAAATTGGTAAGCCTGACTTTCCTCCCAATTTCTTCATCCTCATATACCTGAGGAAAATTTCCTCAGACAATGGTGAAAGAACAGGCTCCTGCCTTCACAGTGACTACAAATCACCTATGGCAAAACCAATCCTAGGCCCGGTTAAACTTTTGAAAGACAAGTAAAATCCAGATAGTAAAACATTAATTTCTCAAACACTGTGAATTTCCTTAATAATATGTCCCCTGACGCTTTTTCTCTTACCTTTCCTGTGGTCTGTCCATAAAGCCCAAATATCTCACGGAGTTTTTCTTCACTGATCGCATCTGTTCTGTCAATCTTGTTACCCAAGATCAGGATTGGCACATTGGATATTGTTTCATCAGTCATTAGCGCCTAAAGACAACATAAAGGAAGAACTAGGTGAGAATCTATGAATGCCCACTAGATCATGAAAACCACCCAGACCATCACTTGTCTACAATGAATCAAATGTAAAGAGAAATATCTGATAGTCTTTATACCTGAGCGATGATCTAAAAATCTTGACATTATACAACTTTCTTAATGTTACGTAGAAGCCCCTAAAAAATTACCTTGACATTAGGTAAAAATCCCCTAACAGCTTCAAAACAATTGCAACTTAAGGCTGTGCCTATTTACAAGGCAGGAGAACTGCCTCAACCTTAACTCTGAGATAAATCACTCAACCACAGACCATCCTCGGGCTCTCCACTGAGCACGGTCGTAGAAGACTGAATGCTCTGGCTACAGAGTCTCAAGGAGGGCTACAGGAAGTCCCCGAGTGTACAGAGTGCTCAGTGTGTGCAAAGCACTATCTCAGGCACTGAAAGGAGTACAAAAAGAAAGGTAAGACATATCCCTGGCCTCAAGAAATCCTCACTCTATGTTCATACATCTGTCAGCAAAGCAAAGCAAGTGTATGATTAAGTGTCACAATGAACAGGGACAGAATACAAATACTAACAGACGTTTGGGGAAATCAAATGGAAGGGAAAATGGTGGACTTAAGGAAAAGTCTTAGCAAAGTAGAGGACCACAAACTAGGCTCTAAAAGAGGGGCAGGATTTGGATAGATGGAAAGGAGAAGGAAGAATATAAGCAATGGCTTTATGGTAGGAAAGAGTTCAGAAAGCCACATGGAGAATTGCCTGTCTTTGTATGTTGACACACGGCAGTAACAGAATGAGAAGGCATGATCAACATTACGGTGCCAGCCTAAGAAGTTAGCTGCAACAGATCCTGAAGACCCCAAATCCAGAAATTTCTAGACAGAATCTGTGTGTAAGGGGTTGCCTGGGGGGCTCAGTCAGTTAAGCGTCTGCCTTCGGCTCAGGTCATGATCTCAGGGTTCTAGGACCAAGACCCACATCCAGCTCCCTGCTCAGCAAGAAATCTATTTCTCCCTCTGCCTCTCCCACTCCCACTCTCCGAAAAAAAAAAAAAAAAATCTGTGCATTAAAAAAAAAACACAATGAATTCACACAAAGTATCTATGGGTGCTCAGGTAAGAGATAATGACCTAGCCTAAGATGACAGCACCCAAGGGACAGTGAGTGCAGCAGGCACTGTGAAGAAAGAAGTAAAGAGACTGATGTCTGGATGATAAGACAAGTAAGAGGGGCCTGAGCTGGCAGAGATTTCGAGCCTGGGAACCGAGTGCCCACTGACAGGAAAAGCTTGGAAAGGACAGTAGAGCTGAAGGGATAATGAGCAACATACTTCTGACCATCTTAGGTTCCCGGAAGTATTAAGACAAAATCAGAGTAAGGATGTCATTTGTTGATTAAATACTAACCAGATGCTACTCTATGTCTGATGCTTTGCTAAATGCAAGCGTTTCACAAAGAACAAAACTAGGTCCCTTCTAAGTTCACAATCTGATGAGGACACCTACAAGAAAACCAGTAAAGACCAGAGACACTGATAAGGTGGTGAGTCTAAGTCCGAGAGGTCAGGGAAGGCTTCCTATAAGAGGTCATGGCTGAACTCTGGGATCTCCCAAAGGACATTTTTTAATTTACCAGTTAAAGTGGGTGGGGGTCAGATGAGAAAGCCAGGCAGGGACATTTGTGCATAGTGAAGGAAGGACAAGTTGTTCTCTATGTTTGGAATGTAGTTCAAGGCAGGCAATAAAGAGAAAAGGAGCTGGAGAAATAAACAGAGGAAAGATCAGGAAAAACTTTACGTGCTATGCAAAAGACTTGTGGATTTTATCCAGAAGGTGATAGAATTCTATTAAAGAATATTAAATAGGCCAATGATATGTCTGAAAAAGTTCCTTCTAGCATTTTAGAATGTGGCAGGGTGGTAGTGAAATCTCTGGTCATTCACAGTATCTGGACCGCATGTCCAGGTAGATGGTCAGGAAGAGATCTATTCTTCCCGGAGACTGGAACTGGCAGGTGAAGCTCTTTAGTAGGCAGCATTATGTATGAGGCTGGACCTCAAGAGAGGTTTAAACAAGAGAAATCCATAGGGGAGTCACTGGCATGTGGCAGAAGAAGGAATGAGATGCAGCCTTGACCAGCCTGGGAGGAAGTACAGACCCTAGTGAACACCAAGGTTTAAGGGCTAAGGAGGGGAATGGGTGCCTGTGAAAGAATCTGAGAAGTATTAGCCAGAGAGAGCACACCAAAACCAAGAATGCAAATGGGAGCTCAAAGAAAGAGAGAATGCCAATGCCAAGAGGTCAAGTAAGGGAAGGAATGCCGTATAAATGATTCTACAAGAGACCAGAGCTCTAGATTCACAATAAATGGGGCACAGGTTCAAACGGCCAGGAACAAGAATGCAGAAGACAGTTACAAATAAAATAAAAAGAAGAGGTGCAGGGTGACCCAGTAGGGATTAACAAAGACAACATGACAAGAACTGTGAAGCCGAGCAAATGCTATGTTGAGGAAGGTGAAAACCTGACGGTATCAAATGCTGCCCATGACCCAAACTGACGACTGGAACAGACTGTGAATGTCTGTGAAGTCATTCAGTGTGAGCGGGGCAGACAGAGAGTGAGAACCTAGATTCAAACACATAAAGAACCCTTAATCTCTCTCTTTAGGTTTCACTCTGAAACAGGGACCATCTATGGTATGTGAAGGGAAAACGCATTCACTATGCCAAGGCAAGAGGCACACGCTGGGGAGTGTGGGAGCAAATTGGACAAAGTCACCCTATGATAGATATAAACAAGGTTAACTTCCTCAAGTTCAAGCTGAGTTTCCTCAGGACACTGAAAAGCAAGGTCTTTGGATTTAAAACACATTCTTCCTGTAACTAGGACTTTTATCAAATGGTAACTGGAATGCTGAAGTACTGGCACTACTGACCTGTATTCCTTAAAAGAAACAGAGGCCAAGAAAAGAAAAAATATAATCGTACATTTAGCTCAACTTTGGATTCCATGAGGCGAGGATGATCTGCACAGTCGACCAGAAAGACAATCCCATTAATTGCTGGGAGGTAATTTTTCCAAACGCGACGTGCTGGAATACAAAGTTTGTAGTTGCGTTAATTTTTTTTTTTTTAAGTATTTTGAAAAATGTATCTATTTTTTTGTCCTAAAATGGGCAAACCTTGGCTTGGTTTCAATAGCATTCAATTCCATATGGATTCTCCAAGTCCCAACCAGAATTAAATCAGAACAAAGTACATATATATATACTCTGATATTCCATGAACCTGATTTTTTTCAGATTAAAAAATCAAGGTTTTTCTGCCTGATTTTCAGAAAAACTGCAACATATGGCAATCCCACACATACCTGCCCACATGTCACTGATCAGCTGGAACTAAGTCCCCCCTTAGATGAAATCTGGGCTCTTCCATTTGGCAAAGTTTCCACAACTCCCTACTGTCTGAAACCCAGTCACTTTGACTCACCTTAAATGACCAACCTCACCCCTAAAACCAAATTCATCAAGATGCATATTACCTGTTCAGACACCATTTAGTCCCAAGTTAGTTCCTAACTAACCAATGTGTACGTGTAATGACACACCCGCTCCGTCCACTCTCAGGAGATGGGGCCTGACAAGTGGTTGAAGTTTCCAGGCAATTACCTCAGTCTCCCATACTTAACCCAAGAGGCCTTATAAATTTTATTTATTTTTTTGTTTATGCCATGAAGTGATAATGGTTTGGGAAGCAATACTTTAATTATATTATCATTTCTAAGCCATTCATTTCTACTACTTTCACTGGGATGAGTAACAAAGCATATCCACATCAAAAAGTTAATAACCGTTATCTCTTAGAGAGTGTGATAGGGAGAGGCTGGGGGAACTTTCACTTTTTGCTTTCCATATTCATATGCTGAGTGTATATTCAATTTGTTATATGGAGCCAGAACTACTTTTTTTTTTTTTTTTAAGTTATCTCTGTACCCAACCTGAGGCTTGAACTCATGACCCTGAGATCAAGAGTTGCATGCTCTTCTGACTGAACCAGCCAGGCACCCTAAGCCTGGCCTACTTTTCTAAGTTAAAATTTATACTTTTTTTTTTTAAAGGAAATCTCCAAATATATAGCATTTTAGTAATTTTTGTAAAATGGTGACTAAGTTATTAAGATAAAGTAATTTGTTAAATAAATTTTCCTCAAACAAAACAAAACTACACGTAACACATTCCTCCCCTTCTTAATCTATCAAAACCTGAAACCTAAATTTATCACACCGAATACCACCCTAAGTCTCAGTTTAGGGGTCTAAAAACATCTTTCCTACATTCTCAAAGTGGTCTCAGTTCAGTTCTTACAACTGTATTACCCTGAATTTCAATTTGTAAGCAGTTAAAAATCCTTTTGAAAGAAGCAAAAAAGCCACCATACACCCATTCCTACCCAGATGAAAACAATACAAGCTCATTACAGAAAAAAGGACACAAGATGATCTATAATCCTCCATCGAAACATACCTACTGCTAATATTTTTGTATATATTTGTTCAATCTTTTTTCTGTACAAGTATTTTATGTGATTATGATCATACTACATATGATTTTGTGGGATATAAATATTAAGTGACTAAAATAAATGTAATTATGTTAATGAAATCGCTGACTACAAAATCATTTGGATCACTCCTTAGATTTTCGGTTAAAATTACTTGGCTCAAATATGGGGCACCTGGGTGGCTCAGTGGGTTAAAGCCTCTGCCCTTCGGCTCAGGTCATGATCCCAGGGTCTTGGGATCGAGCCCCACATCGGGCTTTCTGCTTGGCTGGGAGCCTGCTTCCCCCACTCTCTCTCTGCCTGCCTCTCTGCCTACTTGTGATCTCGGTCTGTCAAATAAATAAATAAAATCTTTAAAAATAAATAAATAAATAAAATTTTTAAAAAAATTATTTGGCTAAAAAATTAAAATTACCAATATCCTATCCTTTTAACTACGCTTTTAAAAAGCTATATTTAATTCAACCTAATACAATGAATGCTCCAAAAGGAAACTTCTCAACTCAATTTAATAACAAATGAATAAATCTGACAAAATTTCAATTTTTTTCCTACTCTGCATAATATTTATTCCCACATCTCAAATGTTTGACTCCTAAGCCTAAAGTCTTGCCAAATGTAAAGTAAGTGTCCATCAGAAAAAGTTGCTCTGGTCTACATATCTCCAAAACCCACACAAGATACCTGATAGGAATCTAGGAACCAAACAGACATGGCCTGCATAAGGCAAAAGGTACTACAAAAACAGTATGGTAGAAGGAAATGTTCTACCAACCGCCCCATATGGATAGAGTATACTAAATAGATCAGAGTGGTGACAAGTATATCCCTGTTAGCAGCGCCTGGGTGGCTCAGTTTACCTCTGCCTTTGGCTCGGGTCATGATCCCAGGATCCTGGGATCTGGCCCCAAATCCGGCTCCCTGCTCAGTGGAAGTCTGCTTCTCCTTCTCCCACTCTCCCTGCTTATGTTCCCTCTCTCACTGTGTCTCTGCCATATAAATAAATCTTTAAAAAAAAAAAAAAAAAAACCCAAAAGTATATATCCCTGTTATTTTTTTTAACTTTTTTTTTTAAGATTTTATTTATTTATTTGACAGAGATCACACATAGGCAGAGAGGCAGGCAGAGAGAGAGGAAGGGAAGCAGGCTCCCCGCTGAGCAGAGAGCCCGATGTAGGGCTCAATCCCAGGACCCTGGGATCATGACCTGAGCCTAAGGCAGAGGCTTTAACCCACTGAGCCACCCAGGCGCCCCTCCCTGTTATTATTTTTGCAACTTTTGACAAATTTGAAATTACTTACAAATAATAACAATTTTCTACATACTTACACTCCACTGAATAAAGGATATAAAAGAGACACGATTAAATTTGATATTGTACTAGATCTTGCTCAAGAGGAAAAATGCTATAAAGGAGATTACGGAGACAACTGACAAAAAGAGAAATATACACTACATAGTAGATAAAAATAACACTTCCTAGGTTTGATAACTTACTATGTGTTACACAGAGATTAATAAATTAGAGCAAAAGGTATAAAGGAGTAGAGTTCTCTATATGCAATTTTTGGTAAGTCTGAAAGTACTTAAAAATTTTAAGTAATAAGAGCTCAATCATAATTTAATCATATTTTAAAAAGGAAAAAATGTCCCACTGCTTAAAAAAAAAAAAAGAGGGAATAAAAAGAACCAGAAGTTAACAGCATTCTTCCATTCTCTTACCTTGCTCATGCCCACCAAGATCAAAAGTTGTAAACGTCATTCCAGCAATTGTCAGCTCTTCTGATGCTGAAAAATTGTCAAAACAGAAAAAGACATAAACTCCTCCATCCAACAAGGCCCAGCTCCCAGTACTGTGCAAAACTTAATGCAAATGCAAAACTTAATGAAGCTTTTACCTTGGAAAGAAAAGGATACAAGGATGAAAACATTCTTAAATTATTCTAAAAAGCCAAGTTTCTTTTTCTCCAAAGTCTGTCTGCTGCTTCTTAGAAGTAGATATGGGAGATGTGTCCCCTTAGAGAACTAGTGAGAACTGATACTGAGAGTCCCAGAGGGTTAGATTTAGGGATAGGTGACCTGAGTGTCCTACAAGGAACTTTTTTTCAAGTGAGTTGTCTTTTGAAACCTCAGTTAATAAAAGAAATGAGTCAACTGGGGATTCATCCTCCAACCATGACAATGACCTTCAATTATCAAAAGGTCACCTGGTATTTTCAAACCTACTCGGATGTAATGTTGGAACATGTTGGCCCAATCGATCATCTTTGAGCATGTGTAGAAGAGTGGTTTTGCCCGCATTGTCCAAACCCAAAAATACAAGTTTTCCAGATTTCTTGTAGAGTCCTAAAAAAGAAAAAAAAATTAACATAATTTTGCTTTCTACTTACCAAAGGCTGTTTGTGTTAGATCACTGGACGAAATGTACAAAGTTTGAAACCTATGATATATTTCAAGGAAATGGTTTTACCTAGGAACTGGAGCACACTGCTGAAGCCATTGTAGATCCACTCAAAGATGAAAGACATTATTAATGCTTACTACCTGTATAAAATATGAAAGCAGCGAACATTAGCTTTCTGAATGCTAGTATAGTTCCAGAGAAGTTAACTCTTATTCTGTAGCTGTGATGCATGTTTATTGTCCCATGTTTTCAGGCATAAGATAATAAAGATTTTGCACCCTGGAGGGAAGTCTCTGGGGTCCTCAGATCTGTACAAAATCCTGGTTTTCTGTCAGTTTTCAATCTATGATACTCCGAGGGCTAGGAGTTAAAGATACACTTTCGGGGCGCCTGGGTGGCTCAGTTGGTTAAACAACTGCCTTCAGCTCAGGTCATGATCCTGGAGTCCTAGAATTGAGTCCCACATCAGGTTCCCTGCTGGGCGGGAAGCCTGCTTCTCCCTCTGACCTTTCCTCTCTCATTCTCTCTCTCTCTCTCTCAAATAAATAAAAATAAAATCTTTAAAAAAAATTTTTTAAAATACACTTTCATCTTTTACTGTGTAACTTTCTCCTTCAGGCAGCTGCTCATTCACATTCCCTAGATACACCACAGCTATTACCAATTAGTAAAACCTCTAGGAAATGAATCCCATCAATAATCTAGATCAGAGTCCAGAGTGCTAACCATTAGATCAAAACATCACATCGATACACTAAACAGAAAATAAGAATGAAAAGTGTATCAATCCTTCCTTGTAAACAGCTCTAAAACACAGTTACCAAAATCCCAATGGCTGACATGATTTGCCCTGCCCCACTTACCAATGACAATTCTTTTTTTCAAAGATTTATTTATTTGAGAAAGAAAGAGAGCTTGTGGGAGGTGAGGAGGGGCAGAGACAGAGAGAATCTCAAGTAGACACCCCAATAAGCAAGGAGCCGTGAGCTCATGACAATGAACTGAACCAAAAGTTGAAATCTTAATCAACTGAGCCACCAAGGCGCCCCACCAATACCCTTTCTTAAACAATATTTATTTAACCCCTCTTACAGATTTGTGCCTCGACTTATAAAAGGATATGATATCACTATTTTGGAGAGACATTAAGAAATAAGATAATCTTTTCATAATATGAGTAACCAAGACATAACCCATTTTACAAACAGTGATTTTCTTAAAATAAGAGTACTTATTTAGGGCATAGAACTAGGTTCCTAGCCAAGTACACACCCTAATTAGTACTAATAGTAGGACCACTTTTCATACTGTTTTCCATAAGCCTAAACAAAACAAAAGATCACCCAAAGCTACTAGAAAGTCTACACACGCTGGTAATGAGCAAGAGGACCTCTGAAAGAAGTTAAAAAGGGAAGATCTAAAGCCAGTACTAGTGTCAAAGTTTCTGAGGTTCACCATTTCCTGGTCACTGAACTTTTGCCTCAATATCTCAGATTTGGTGCAGAAAAAAAAAAAAAAAGAAGAAGAAGATTCCCCCACTTTCACTCCTCTTTATCAGGAAGAGCATATGAACACAAGGCTATGGTAGATGGGACCAATTGTTATCAAATGCAACTTTCATGAACTTTTGTTTCTTTTACTAGTGACCTTAACAGGGTTATCCACAAAAACCCACCTGTATTCTTCCCTCAAAGAATGCTACACTGGGTGCCTGGGTGTCTCAGTAAGAGGAACTGTGACTCTTGATCTTGGGATTGTAAGTTTGAGCCCCAAATTAAGGGTAGAGACTACTTAAATAACTAAATGTGTGTGTGTATATATATATACACACACACACACACACACACATACACACACACACATACATATATATGTGTGTGTGTGTATATTATCATTCTTTTTTTCTGTCCAGTGACTGAGTTGGTTTTTTTGTTTGTATTTTTTAATCAGGCCTGGGCACCTGGTGGCTCAGTCTGCTAAGCGGTTAAACAACTGCCTTCATGTTAGGTCATGGATCCAGTCATGCACTGGGCTCCCTGTTGAGTGGAGAGTCTACTTCTCCCTCTGCTGCCCATGCCCCACCCCCAGCTCGTGCTCGCTCCCTCCCTCTCTCAAATAAATAAATAAAATCTTTAAAAAAAAATCAGGTCTGACTATAAACTTTAGGGGCTTCCTAATGCTTGTTTTCTATGGCTCTTATCACAGAAAGCCAAATGAGGCTTGGGAGTTTGGGTGAGAGCAGAGGCTAAGACAAAAGCTTTTGCAAAAAAAAAAAAAAATACTAACTGTGGGGGGGGGTTGCCCTTTTCAGTAACATTAAAATATATTTTGGCAGGATGCCTGGTGGCTCAGTTGGGTAAGCATCTGCCTCTGGCTTGGGTCAGGATCCTGGGGTCCTAGGATTGAGCCCCACGTCAGGCTCCCTGCTCAGCAATGAATCTGTTTCTCCCTCTCCCTCTGCCATTCCCTCTGCTTATGCTCTCCCTCTCTCAAATAAATAAAATTTAAAAATATGTATATTAATATTAATATATATTACATATATTTGAGAAGGACAGGGACCAAATTTAGCATGTTAAATAATTTGTCTGATAACTTAGTCGGCACTTTAAGAAGTTTAATGACTTAAATACACCGACAAAGCTCCTGTTTTTAAGTTTCCACTGTAGGTAAGTAAAAGAACAATGTGCCTCTTCTCTGCAATTCCCCTGAACCAGTCATCTCTCCCTTCTACTCTTCTCACTCTACAACCTGGAGAAGTGAGGCTCACCTTTACAGAGAACCTCTCTTTATGATCCCTCCCACTCTGATCACTCCTTTAAAACCCACTGTTACATATTCATTTGTACACACAGGGTTGCAGTCAACACTTCTACAGACTCTTTGTAAAGTTTTACCACATCATTTTAGAATTCTTCCAAACTCAGTGAATTCTCCAAAGGTGACAATGGGAAAACCCCCACGTAAGGAATTTTTTCATGGTAACTGAATTAGTTCGATTTTCCAATTTACCTTTCCTTGACATTCCTGCTTTAATTAAAGGTCCCTCCAAAATGATCGATGGAAAAGTGCTTGAAGAAACTCTTCAGGTGATGTTAAAAAAATAAAAACCATTACTGGACCCAAAGTGTTGTACTGTATTGTTGTACTGTATTTCCATAGTTAAGTAAATGGCTCTGATGGTTCCTCCGTCCTTGCAATCTTAGGGTTTGTAACCCTCGTGAGCAGTTCTACAGTTTTATACAGTGCCTACACATATATCTCATTTCGACCTCACACAAATCCTACTGGGCAGGGGTCCTTAGCCTTCGATAACAAGACAAGGATGCTGACACTCCTAGGTCAGCTGGCTGAACCAAAACTGCTCAGCTAAAGAAGTCTAAGTGCCAAAACTTAAACCTTCCTTTTAAAATGCCAAAGCTAAAGCTCTTCCTGTTAATATTACATAAAATTCCAATCAAAATCACAAAACTGCTTTTAAAGAAACATAAAACTTCCTTAACCTACCTGCTAAACAGATGATAATCTTAAGTTTCCTTCCTTACAATTTATCACACCTTCTGAATGGTGTTTTAATAACTAGCATTCTAGTTATCTCCTACTCTTGATCCACTCTACCACCTTATGGCATCTTGTGGCCAAATTGGCGTACTCTAAAATTTAAGAACTCTAAACTACCAGAAAAGCACTGCCAATGTACCCCAAACTAAAATTTGCCAATTTCAGGACTCACATGAGAATGAAGTAAATAAAAAAGAAGAGCACTAGCCAATGCTGACCATTAGCCAATAATGTATGCATTACTCTCCCTATATACTCATTATTTCTTAGGCATACTCTTTACAACTTGGAGACACCATTCCTGAAAGATCTGGGAGAGCAGGCTGTTGGTTCTTAGCTAAGAAACCAAGCTTAGCTGCAGCGTAAATACCAAAGGTCAAGCCCCCAGGCAAAGCACCACAGGTCCTTTGTCACGACCTAAGCAGATGGGTCGAGGTAAAGAGAAAAGACAAGAGCAGGGGAGATTAGTAACCGAGACAAATTTAGTGCCAGCCCTCACAAGTGCACTCCCGGCCTCTAGGATAGAATCATGAAGAAAACACTAATCTATACAAAATGCACTCGAAGGAATTTTTCCACGCACTGAAAAGAGGAAGGAAAAGAGGAAGGTGGAAGAAGAAAATATAGGGTTCGAGACCCAGGGCATCAGACGATAACAGAGCTGAGAGTCGGGAAGGGGGGTGCGCACAGGTCTGGGAGTCAGGAGATCCGGTTCGAGCGCTCCTCTCGTTATCTGTGGGGCCTTGGCCAATTCAGTGCCTCCCGAGCCTTATTATTCCCCCGCACCAAGGACTGTGATCAAGGACCCCCACCAGCCCGACCCAGGGCTGTGAGGCTCCTCCGAGACGGGATGTGAAACCGTTTCGCAAACCTGAGCGCACAGTATAGACAAGAATACTGTTATCCCGCCCAGCAGCTGCGGGACCCCGAAAGGAATGCAGATCGACCCGACACCCCAAGGGCTGTCAGGAAACGCAGCAGACCGGCCAAGTCGGCCCGTCCCCACCCAGAACCAGCCCCGCGGCCCCACAGAACCGCCTGCGTGTCACTTCCCCCCCCTCCACACACACAGCAACCCCGCCTGAGCCGGCCTCCGCCCTGACCCTCCCCGCCGTCCGCCCCAGCCCCTCGCGTCCCTCGGCTCCTTCCTTCGCAGCAGCCCCCCGACTCACGGCCAAGGAGGCTCCTCTGGCGGCGGCGGGCGGCTTCGACCCTCCCTCACAGCACACAGCCCAGCAGCACCCGGGACCGCCAGCTATTCGCCGGATATACGTAACACCCCCTCCCCCGGGACTTCCGGGAGCGTGCTTGCCCCCGCCCCCTCGTAGCGTCACGGCGCTCAGACACGCCGGGACCTCCTACCGATGACTCGAGCGCGGAGGGGCGGGCCTGAGGCGTGCAAAGCGATCCCGGGGACGGGCCACGTTTGGCTCCGCCCCCCACCATTCGGGGGGCGGGGCGCGCGAGACGTGGCAGGGCCGAGGCTCCAGGGGCGGAGCAGGAGCCTGGAGTCTCGCAGTGCTCCCAGAGGCAGTGGATCTCCGCTTCTAGTCCGGCTGCCGTCGCAGACGGTCGGGCCAAATCGGGAGCCTCGACAAGTGGCTAGGTAGGTTCTCAGAGCGAAGAGTTGCCCCGACAGGCCTCGACTTAGGGTGCATCCCAGAAAGCCTTTGCTTTCAGTCACCGTTTTCTGCGACAGCCTGTGTTTTGGAAGAACAGCTAATACTCATTGAGCCCTTAGGTTCCCCGGTGCACTGAGTTCTTGCCATACATGCCCCCAGTATTTGACCTTGATAACAGCAGATGAAGCAGATTTATTTTCCCCCTTCTGCAAATGAGAAAATCAAGGTTCAGAATAGTCCAGTAACCAAGCCCAAGTTCATAGGCTAGGAAGTGGCAAAGTGGCACGTTAGCTCCTACTCTGCCATCCTTCCCAAGCATTTTCTCATTTAATTCTGAAGACAGTCCTATGAGATTGGTATTACTCCAATTTTACAGATAGGAAAACTAAGTCAAGTGACAAGATGAATGATGTTTTTGGATAGTAAGACCCAATACCAGAAACATTTCAATTCTCCTTAAGTACAGTTACAAAATTTAACATAATTCCCATAAAAGAACTAATAGAATTAATAGGTTGTGTGTGTGTGTGTTAAACTACCCTATTTTTTCCTAAAATTCAAATGGAAAAATAAACAAGACTGGGTGGCTCAGTGGGTTGAGCCGCTGCCTTCGGCTCGGGTCGTGGTCTCGGGGTCCTGGGATCGAGTCCCGCGTCGGGCTCTCTGCTCGGCGGGGAGCCTGCTTCCTCCTCTCTCTCTCTGCCTGCCTCTCTGCCTGCTTGTGATCTATCTCTGTCAAATAAATAAATAAAATCTTTAAAAAATAAAATAAAATAAAATAAACAAGACTATTCGGGGAACAGGCTCTGGAAAAAGAACAAGGAGGGGGACCTAGCACTATCAGATACTCAAATATATTATAGATCCTCAGTAATTAAAACACTTTAGGAGGGCAAAGAGGGGAGCGCCTAGGTGGCCCAGTTGTTAAGCATCTGCCTTAGGTTCAGGTCCTGATCCCAGGGTCCTGGGGTCAAGGTCCTGGGATTGAGCCCCAAATCGGGGCTCCCTGCTCATCAGGAAGTATGATTGTTGCTCTTACCCTCCCCACTGCTTGTGCTCACTCTCTCTCTCTCTCTCTCTCTGGCTCTCGCTCTCTCATAAGAAAATAAAAACTTTAAAGAAGACACTTTGGTACTAGTGCATGAAAAGCCAAACAAACCAATTAGAACAAAATACAGAAATAGACCCAAATATGTGCAGAAATAAAATTTAAGTGGCATCTGACAACTCCAGTAGTACTCAGAGGAAGCTGGACGGACAAGCTCGCCACTTTCCCCGCTCTTTTTATTCTGTAAGTCTTCTGCATTGAGTTTGAATCCTGTCCAGACACAGAAAGCCATGTTCTGAGGCTTCTCCCAGCTCTGGTGAGACCAGAACTGTGTCCATAGGGCTTGGACCCCTAGTGTGTGTATCCTGGAGACATAGGGCTCCCTTAGCACAAGTTACTGCATTGGATTACTGGCCCTGATGGAAGGCTGGCTGTAAGAGGTTGGGGTGGGGGAGTCCCAAACCACAAGGATGGCTTGGGAGGCTCAGGAGGAAGGAATGAGCACACAGGCAAATTATCAGGATAGCTGCAAACTCTCCTTACCAAGTGGGCAGCTTTGAGCAAGTTGACAGATACCTCAGATCACAGGGTACCCAGCTCTAAAATGAGTGAAAGAAGAATGTTGTACATGTAAGCAATTTTTCCAGAGTATGTTTTCAATAAATGTTTCAGTTATATGTTTAAAAATAAATAATAAATAATAAAAAGTTTGGGACAATAGGTAGTACAAAACAAAATGAAAACCTAGGGGTGCCTGGGTGGCTCGGGGGTTAAGCATCCAACTCTCGATCTCACCTTGGGTCTTACTCTCAAGGTCATGAGTTCAATCCCCATGTCAGGCTTCATGCTGGGCATGGAACTTACTTAAAAACAAACAAATAAACAAAAATACTGCCTAAACACTTAAGCAAAACTTTTAGTTGTGTTTGACCAGAAGGCTGTTTGAGCCCAGCCTTGCTTTCAAACATCTAACCACGTGTTTTCTTGTTTGGGTTTTTATTTTTGTTTTTTGTCTGTTATGTCTTCGTCAAAAGAAGAAAGTAAACCTGTAGTTTCTAAGTAAAAAAAGAAAAAATATGCGAATTCAACTACAAGAAAACAGGAAAGTTTTATATGACAGAAAAGTGCTGCCCTAACAGTGATGACACCCTGAACCCCAAAGACAGCACATTGGGAAAAAATATGCATAATCACATCACAAGTGAAAGGAAAAGACTAACTGTTGTTAGAAAGATGGGCAAGGAGGGGTGCCTTGGCGGCTCAGTTGGTTGAGGGTTGAGCATTTGACTCTCGGTTTTGGCTCAGGTCATGATCTGGGGCTGCCTGTCAAGCCCTGCATCTGGCTCTGTACTGGCATGAGTCTGCTTGGAATTCTCTGCCTCTCCCTCTCCATCTGCCCTGCCCCCTGCTCACAGCAGGTGTGCACACGCCCGCGCATGAGCTTTCTCTCTCTCTCTCCAAAATAGAATCTCAACAAAATTTTTAGAAAAATAGGCCAAGTATAAGACCAGACAATTCACAGGAAAAGAAATACAAATAGGTCTTTTAGGATAATAAACAATAATAGAAACAGAGCAATTTTATGTAATCCCCTCCCACTCTATTCTTATCCCCTATACATGCTCAGTATTATTAGGTAGACAGGACTCAGAAGCTAAAATGGGGATTGAAAAAGTGTCAGTATTCATAGCTCTCCATGTATATGTATATGTATATGTATGTATGTATATATATATCTATATACACAGTATGTATATATGTATGTATACACATATACATACATACATACACATATATATCAGGAGATTTATTTATTAGAGGAATTGGCTCACATAGTTATGGAAGCCAAGATGTCCCAGATCTGCCATCTGCAAGCTGGAGAACCAGGAAATTTGGTGTTATGATTCAGGCCAAGCCCGAAAGGCCTTGGAGTGAAGAATCAGGGGGCCACTGTGTCTGCCCTAGATCCTGAAGGCCCTAGACCCAGGAGCTCTGATGTCTGAGGATAGGAAATGTGATGGCAAAGCTCAAGAAGAGAAAAAGAGAATTTGCCCTTCCTTTGCATTTTTGGCCCATTTGAATCCTCAAGGGATTGGGTGATGCCCACCTACATTGGTGGGGACAGATCTCTTTCCTTAGTCTACTGAATCAAGTGCTCATCTCTTCCAGAAACACTCTCAAAGACACACCCAGAAATACTCTACCACCTACCTGGGCATCCCTTAGTGCAGTCAAGTTGACACATACAATAAACCATCAGCATCTCTTGGAATTGTCAACATGGAGGTAATGGGTGAGCCTGATAAATGCAGTTTTGGGGAATGACGAGGATGGGTGCTGGACTGGAATGACCTGAGGAGAGAAAGAAATGGGGCAGTAATCCAGGACAATGCTGTTAGAAATATGGCTGTGAAGAGAGACTGGGGATCTAAAAGGGCATAGATGATGAATATTCATATTCTTTTTTGCTCAGTGGTAAAAAACTGGAATATCGTCTGGGTCAAAACTTAAAAGCTGGGGCACCTGGGTGGCTCAGTGGGTTAAGCCTCTGCCTTCAGCTCAGGGCATGGTCTCAGGTCCTGGGATCAAAGCTCGCATCAGGCTCTCTGCTCAGCAGGGCGCCTGCTTCCCCCCCTCTCTCTGCCTGCCTCTCAGCCTACTTGTGATCGCTCTCTCTCTCTCTCTCTCTCTTTGTGTCAAATAAATAAATAAAATCTTTTTTTTAAAAAAACTTAAAAGTTGGTTCAAATCTGAGAAAATAAACGTTCGACCTTTGTCATCTGGAGTATTTTATACCATATTGATTAGAAAAATCTGTTTCATTTTATGTTATTTTATTTTATTTTTATTTAGAGGGGGAAGGGGCAGAGTGAGAAGGAGAGAGAGAATCTTCAGTGGGCTCAGCACGGAGCCTGGATGCAGGGCTCAATCTCACGACCCTGAGATCATGACCTGAGCCGAAATCAAGAGTCAGACACCTCACTAAGAAAACCAGGTACCCCCCAAAGCAATCTATTTTAAAATTTGAGACAAATTGTTAAAATTTTCAGATGTTTCCCCTTAGACATCACCTAGAGGCAATTAGAAAAAAAGCACTTCTTCTTTAAGTTGTATGTTCCCCAGTTTACAAAGGGGTGGGAAAGGACATCTAGCTTGAAGTCCTTTCCTGAAATATTTTTTTATAAATTTCTCTATATCTAGGTTCTGATTTCTTTGGTCATTATAGTTATACAAAGATAAGTTTTACCTTAGATTTCCTCCTGGACAGGGAATCCTTCCAAAACTGGATGGGTTTTAGAGTCATAAAAATCACTAAAAGAGAACTATTTTCTATTGTATCTTTGTTCCAAATGAACTCCATGTCCTCCTGAATAGTATATTACTTTCTTCATCCCTTGTTATATCCTTTTAAGAGTTGAGGAACTGATAAGCCAAAATGCCCCTTCCTTCACTCTTTCCAAGATGACTCAGAAAAAAAAAAAGGCAAATCAGAGCTCCCTGGGTCTTCAGTGAAATTACTTTCAACTCCCCGAAAAACTAGATCAAAGCATACACACTGTGACACTCAGGGAGATTTTCAAGTCTTTTTTGTCCTGTTTGTATTGAGAATAATGCCTTATCTTTGTATTGGTGATTTTACATAATACCATTTCATTCCAATCAAATATAGCACTCTCAAAAAGAAAAAAGTGGGCAATGGACTTGAATGGATCTGTAAATGGCCAAGAAACATGAAAAGATGCCCAACATCATTAACCGTCAGATAAATGCAAATTGAACTGACGTAAGCAGCCACCTCACCCATTAGGATGGCTAGACTCAAAACAAACAAGAACAAAAACAGAGAATAAGTGTTGGCAAGGAGGTGGGGATATTGGAACACTTGGGCACTGTTGGTGGGAATGTAAAATGGTGCGGCCACTATAGACAACAGCCTGGGGGTTGCTCACAAAGTCGAAAATAGAATTACCATCTGTTCTAGCAACTGCACTGCTTTGTGTATACATTCCAAAGGATTGAAAGCAGGGTCTCAAAGAGATATTTGTACAGCCATGTTCACAGGAGCATTATGAACAGTCAAGAGGTGAAAGTAAGGGGCGCCTGAGTGGCTCAGTGGGTTAAGCCTCTGCCTTCGGCTCAGGTTGTGATCCTAGGGTCCTGGGACCGAGCCCCGCATCGGGCTCTCTGCTCAGCGGGGAGCCTGCTTCCCCCACCCTTTGCCTGCCTCTCTGCCTACTTGTGATCTCTCTCTCTCTGTCAAATAAATAAATAAAATCTTTTTTTAAAAAGGTGAAAGTAACACACTTTATGAATAAATGAAATGTGATATGTACACACAATGGATATTATTTAATCCTAAAAGGGAAGGAAATCTGACACATGCTACAACATGAATGAACCTTGAGGACATGCTAACTGAAATAAGATAGTCACAAAAAGGCAAATACTATAGGATTCAATTCATATGAGGTACCTGGAGGTGTCAAATTCATAGAGACAGAAAGTAGAATGGTGGTTGTCAGGGGTTATGGGAAAGGGGAATGGGAAGTTGTTTAATGATTATAAACTTTAAGGTTTGCAAGACAAATAAAATTCTGGAGATCTTTTCCTTAACATCGTGAATGTACTTAACATTGTTGAACTGTGCGCTGAAAAATGGTTAAAATTTTAAGCTTTTAAATGGTAAAATATTGTGCCACGTTTAAAAAGATTTTTTGTTTTCTTTAAGGAATGTCTATGCCCAATGTGGGGCTCAGACTCTCAATCCGAGATCAAGAGTCACGTGTTCCTTTGATTGAGACAGCCAGGCACCCCTAAAAAAATTTTTTAAAAATACACATGTTTCATTTGGCATCTCCAGCATTTTCACAGATTTGCATGTCATTTTTGCACAGGGCCATGCTAATCTGTCTTCCATCCCAGTGTTAGTGTATGTACTGCTGAAGTGAGCAGAACCTCTAGCATTTTCAGCTTTCCATGCAAAGTCTTTTTGGGGATCTCCATTTTCTGCAGGATTATTCCCATCCTCACCAGCACTGGTTTTCCCTTTTTTCCCTCTGGTTGAAGGAGCCTTTCCAGGTGTAGCTGGCTTCGAAGAAGCAGTTTAGGAGGCAACAGTAGAAACTCAAGTTTAGCTTACTATAGATACAGATAGGTGTATATGGAAATATGTATAGATATATGTATATACACAAGATGGTATACACACGTATATTTCCTTGCTCTGTGAGCTGAGAGGACCTAGAAGCAGCAGCAACTCGAGCACACCTAGCATCCAGTCTTGGTTTCTAATACCATTCTCCAGTGAAAGGAACTGATGCTCCTTGAAGAAATGGCTGATTCTGGGGCTGGGGCAGAGAATACACAAAAATAAAATTAAAAGGCAACCTATGGAGTGGGAGAAATAGTTGCCAATCATATATCTGATAAGGGATTAAAATATATAAAGAACTCATACAACTCAATAACAAAAAACCAATCTGATTAAAAAAACGGGCAGTGGATCTGAACAGACGTGATTCCAAAGAAGGCATACAGGTGGCCAACAGGTACATGAGAAGGTACGTCACTAGTCATCAGGGAAATTCAAAACCACAGTGAGATTATTAGAATGGATTTTATCCATTTTTAGATGGATATTATCAAAGGGTGATTTTTAGAATGGATATTATAAAAAAAACAAGCGATAAGTTTTGGCGAGGATGTGGAGAAAAGGGCACCCTTGTGCACTGTTGGTGGGAATGAGAACAATATAGAGGTTCCTCAAAAAATAAAAAATAGAACTACCATATGATCCAACTATTCCATTTCTGGTCTATCCAAAGAAGACAAAAACACAATCTTTTTTTTTTTTTTTTTGTAAAGATTTTGTTTATTTATTTGACAGAGAAATCACAAGTAGGCCGAGAGAGAGGAGGAAGCAGGCCCTTTGCTGAGCAAAGAGCCCCATGCGAGGCTTGACCCCAGGACCATGAGATCATGACCTGAGCCGAAGGGAGAGGCTTAACCTACTGAGCCACCCAGGTGCCCTAAAAACACAATCTTAAAGAGATATCTGCTCTTCTGTGTGCACCGCAGCATTATTCACAATAGCCAAGATATGGAAGCCACCTAAGTGCCCATCAATTGCTGAAAAAATAAAGTTGTGATATGTATACACAATGAAATATTGTTCACCTGTGAGAAAGAAGGAGATCCTGCCATTTGTGACAACATGGATGAACTTGGAGACAACACGCTGAGTGAAATAAACCAGAAAAAGGCAAATACTGTATGATATCAATCATATGTAGAATCCAAAAGAGCCAAACTCCTAGAAACAGAGTATAGTGGTGGTTACCAGGGGCAGAGGGGTGGGGAAATAGGAGATACTGGCCGAAGGATACAAACTTCCAGTTTAAGATAAATAACTTCTGGGGACCTAAGGTAGACCATGATGAGTATAGTTAGTAATACTGTATTTTATACTTGAAAGTTGCTAAGAGAATAGATCTTAAATGCTCTCACCACAAAAAAGGAACAGCAATGGTATGAGGTGACGTGAGGGGAGGTGTGAGCTAATGCTGAGATGGTCATCATTTTATAGTGCGTGAGCGTATCTCGTGAGCAGATTGTACACCTGAAACTTACAGTGTTATCTGTCCATGTTCTCGCAATCAAACTGGGAAAAGAAAAGGATTGAGAGAAAGAGACAGAGAGAGTGATAGAATAAGAGGGAGATGAATGGAGAAATGTGTGATGGTATTTATGTATTTATGCTAAATGATTAGTATTTGTAGGGATGTATAAACATTTTTTTGAAAATGGGCTCTGGAATTAGACTGCCTGGGTTTGAACCCCAGTTCCTCCACTTACTCGTTCTGCAACTTCACATAACTTATGTAATCCTTATATGCCTACAGTGGAAAATGAGAGTGTCTACCTCATCATAGCATCTCTGGTGGCTAGCACAGTTCCTGCATACAGGAGGTCTCTGATGTCTCTGAAGTTTGTTCAGTATGACAGAGTGAATGAAGTAAGGACTTTTATGAAGATTAGATAAGATGATACCAGTTTGCTGGCACAATCCAAACATCCAATAACAGTTGAATATTACCATCAACATTCTCTCCAGCCTCGGGATCCCTTCCTTTGCACGGGCTACTCCCTCTGTCTGGACACCCTTCCATCTCTTCTGCACCTTGTGGCTCAAGACCCAAGTCAAGCAAACTCCCCCTAGTCAGCCTTTCCCACACAGCCTTTTCCCGCATTGTCCTTCAACTACTTTTCTACCATTACAGTACCTCTGAGGTTGGTTTTGGGTTTTTTCATAATGGCCTTATTGTGATGTAATTCACATATCATAAAATTCACCCATTTGCAGTGTATTTGCAGTGATTTTCAGTATGTTTGCAGAGTTGGGCGGTCATCACCCCGATTTTAGAATATTTTCACCATCCCCCAAAGAAACCCCATTAGCCCCATTCCCCCTCACTCCAGACTCTGGAAAGCACCTGTGTACTTTCTGTCCTGATGGATTTTTCTATTCTAGACTTTCCTATAATGGAATCATACAAGATATGGCCTTTGTGTCTGGCTTCTTTCACTCAGCACCATGTTTTCTAGGTTCATCCAAGTTGTAGTGTGTGCCCATAGTTCATTCCTTTTGGCTGAACAACACCTAATTCACGGTCATACCCACATTTTACTTACCCACTCAGTTGGTGGACTTTTGGGCTATTTACACTTTTTGGCTATTATGAATAATGCTGCTATGAACATACAAATTTTTGTAGGGACACATCTCTCTGGGTATATACCTAGGGCTGGAATCGCTAGGTCATCTGGTAACACTATGTTGAACTTTGTGAAAACGTGCCTGTTTTCCAAGGTGGCTGCGCCATGTTGCATTCCCACCAGCAGTGTATGCGGAGGTCCAGTTTCTCCACATCTATAGCCATTGTTTTAGTGTACCGCCATACCGAGGAACTTCCTGAAGGCAGAGTGTGAGATGGTGGTTTCTGTCACCCCAGCTCTCAGCCCAGTGCCAGCCACAGAGAGAAACTTTGTTCCCACCCCTTCCTTGCTCCCCAGGACTGTAGCAGTTATAAAGACATGATCTCTTCCTTGTTAATACATGCTCGAGGTAGAGATCGACTACTTTATTATACAAAATGAGGACACTGAGACCCAGAGAAGTAAGAAGACCTTCGCGATACCACACAGGGCCAGAGCCAGAACTCCTGACTCAAGACCGGCGGCCCAGAGCTCGTTCCTGCAGTGCTCTGCAAACCGCCTCTGAATTGACTCCAAGACCAGAGGAAAATCCGCTTTGGCTCCAGGGGTCTGGTGCCATAGCCCCAGGACAGAAGGCACACATAGCAAAATTGCCCTGCAATGCATGATTCTCTTTAAAATTCAGGGGAAGGCAGCATTCAAAAATCACAGCACGTCTATGTCTTTGAACCTATGAATAACCCGGTGATTATTCCCCCTCAAGTACAATGGAAGCTGCATGTCTCTGCTCGGTGTCTGGGCACAGGCTGCATCCCCATGGGGTGCTGGATGCCCCGTGTGGAAGGCCATGTGTCACTCTACCGCACGCAGTGCCCTCTCACACCCTCTGCGGGAGCAGGCGGGCACCAGCTGCTGGTTATCAACTCGAGTCGTATGATGACGCCCTTACGTTTCTGTTGGCAAACGCACTGGAGAAGCATCAGGTTGTTCCTGAACTCCCGCTGTGGGCTTGGGGCTGTGCTGGATGACACAGCATCAACACAGCCTCTGCCTGTGAGGGGCTGGCAGGCTGTTTAGGGATCCCAGCTCCGTGCTCATGGAGCTAGGTATTTTAAGGAGCTAGGAGGAGAGACAGGGCTGCTAGGGCAGGATCACAGGAGGACAATGCCATCTGCCTCCGCAGGGAAGGAGCAGGGGGACAGGCCAGGGGAGGATGGCCGCAGGTGCATGGGTGCAGCAGTGAGGAGCTGCACATCCCACTGGACCATCCGCACTGCAGCTCCAAGGTGGAGGCGTGGATGCCAGCTGGCAGAGGCCTTCCGGGGCACCCCAGTTGAGCCCCTTGTTTCCCAGGGATGGAAGTTGGGAGTTGAAGGTGACCCAACTTATGAGTCTCTTGAGACCACCTGACAAAGTGCAGCCAGTGTTACTTGGCTTGCCAGGGGAAAGAGGAGACCAGCTTGTCACTGGGGAGAGCCATGGGGCTGGGAGGGTGTCCCATTCCCAGCCCTTTGGCCCTTCACAAAGGGCAGGGCCCAAGGCACTCGGAGCTTAGCCTCCCTAGTTGCGCGTTGCAAGCGAATTAAATGAGATGAAGTACATAAAGCATATAGAAGAGGCAGGGCCTGATGCTTATTTACTAAATACAAACAAATAGGAGCTTTTTTTAATTTTTTTTTTTTTTAAGTAATCTCTGCACCCAACATGGGGCTCACACTCACAACCCTGAGATCAAAAGACACATGCTCTATTGATTAAGCCAGCCAGGCGCCCCACAAATGGGAAGCTATTTTTGTGGCTGCTGTTGCTGTGGTAGATGTTTGCTAATTATCTCATGCTGATTATATTACGACCCGCTGAGAACTCTTTCGCTAATTTATGAGATTTATGACTAGAGCAGTGGTTTCAGACATGAGATTTGTTAGAATTACCTGAGGGGAACTGGTTCAAGATTAGATTTCAGGGCCTAGCCCCTCCCTGCTCTAATTCAGTGGGATGGATATCACGTTATCTATCATATATAGTATGTATATGTGTATCATGTTATCTATCTTATATTTTATATATATATGGTATGTGTTTTACATCTTTATTTTTTAAAAAAATATTTTATTTATTTGGCAGAGAGAGATCACAATTAGGCAGAGAGGCAGGCAGAGAGAATGGGAGAAACAGGCTCCCTGCTGAGCAGAGAGCCAGATGCAGGGCTCGATCCCAGGACCCTGAGATCATGACCTGAGCCAAAGGCAGAGGCTTAACCCACTGAGCCACCCAGGCACCCCTACTTCTTTATTTTTTGCAAATATCTTAGATGAATCAGTGCTGGTGGTTCAAGGCCCACAGGGAGAGAGGCCGCCGGGAGCCAGGAGCCCTCTGCCAGGAGCTGTGCTGAGTACTATACATTGGTGTTCTCCTACTTCAATTTTCTTTAAAAAAAAAATTAGGGTACACATGGTTTTAGAAAAACAATTCAAAGAGCACAGAATCTTACTAAGTGAAAAGAAACTCCCCAGACCCTGCTTCTTCCACACTTATCCCTAGGTTCCCACCCGAGATAATCCTTGTTAACTGTGGTGGGTTTTGTGTCCAGAAATTGTCTATGTCCATACAAGCATATCCACTAATATATCTTTTCCCCCACGCTCATTTTGTGGAAAACACAAATAGGATCACAGGAGAGAGCAGGGATTGGCAAATGTTCTCAGCAACATGTTGAACAGGAAATATTTTTGGCTTTGCAGGTCATATGGTCTCTGTCCAGCTACGAAACTCGAAACTCGCCATTGTAGCTTGAATGCAGCCACAATTCACAAATGAATGGGTGTGGCTGTGTTCCAAGGCCGCTTTAGTTATCAGACCTGCAGCAGGTGGGATTTGGCCCATGGGCCATAGTTAGCTGCTGCGGAGTACAGGGTTCTCTTACCACTTGTATAGTTTGAGTATCTTTCCCGTATCGGCTCTAGCGGTAACTATTCTTTAACTGCTACAAGGTACTGAGAACATATCTAGCCACTTCTCAACTGGACAATTAGTTTTCCAGGTTTTTTTTTTTTTTTTAAAGGTTTTATTTATTTATTTGACAGAGAGAGATCACAAGCAGGCAGAGAGGCAGGCAGAGAGAGAGGAGGAAGCAGGCTCCCTGCTGAGCAGAGAGCCCGATGCGGGCCTTGATCCCAGGACCCTGAGATCATGACCTGAGCCGAAGGCAGCGGCTTAACCCACTGAGCCACCCAGGCGCCCCAGTTTTCCAGGTTTTGCTGTACTAAACAAAGCCACCACACACCGTGAGCTTGGTTGACTGTTGTCAACGGGAATGAATTCTCAGAATAGAACTGCTGACTCAAAGGGTAAGTGTGAGTCTAAGCTTTTGATAAGAGACTGCCAAATTCATCTCAGGCTTCTTTTTAAATTCAGATTGCCACACGACCTTGTGATTTTTCATTGCTTCATCTTACATCTGGTGAATATTTTAACTTAAAGGTTTTGTAATAACCAAAGATTCCAAAGACCGACAGAGGGAACCATGAACTATGTGCTAACCAACTCCAGTTTATAATTTTTTTTAAAGAATTTATTTATTTATTTAACAGAGAGAGAGATCTCAAGTAGGCAGAGAGGCAGGCAGAGAGAGAGAGGAGGAGGAAGCAGGCTCCCTGCTGAGCAGGGTCCTCCATCCCAGGACCCTGAGATCATGACCCGAGCGAAAGGCAGAGGCTTAACCCCTGAGCCACCCAGGCGCCCCAGTTAATAATTCTTTAATAAGTACTTGCCCACCATGAAGCGATTTGCACAGCATTCTTGTCAAAGTGAAAGCAAGTTCCCCTCTGCCCAGACTCTCAGAAAGCCGAGCAGCTCATTCTAAATGTAAAGAACATTCTGTGGAAAAGCATAGTTTAAGCCCTTGCAGAGCGAACATGCGGATCAGATAGGACATAACTACCTTTACAGCTGCTGCACACGCAGGCCTAGGCTCAATGATGGCGAAAGGGAATTGATTTCCCCTGGGAGTTCTCAGTCCAATCCTGTCCACAGCTGGGCCACGGTTTCAGATTCTCTTAGCTGGAAAAATGCACCTGATCACTCACTGTTGTTGAGATTTACAGTTACGAACAACCAGCCTCCACCAAGCCTCTCCTGTGACCGTGGCACTGAGGAACTCCTTCACCTACATCCTTCTACCTGTGATGACAGCTTCACGACCATCTTACAGACAGAAAAACTAACTCAAGTAGGCTTAAGTAGTTTATAGTGACATAGTCAGCTTTGACTTCCAAGTCAACGGGAAAAAATACAATCATTTACTGCATTGAAAACTGGCAGAAACCTTGATGACTGATTCCTAACTACTGGGCCAAGTCTTTGGAAGTCCTGCACATTGTATAATCCCTTCATTACAAAACCTGTTTCTCATCCTGACAAATCACTTCAGAAATCACATACAACTGTGATTGAGGCAACATTTAAAAATAGACTTACAAAGGGAGTCAGAGAAATATTGCTAAAATCTGAATGCTGACATTTCCGATTCTGGTCCAGATAAGATGGTGTAGACCCATTTCCCCCTGCTCCTCATGGCAAAGTACAGCTATAAACCCTGGAAATGGCAAAACAGGCAGCCACATGAAAACTCTAGGCAGCGAGCTGGTTTGGGATCAGGACCAGAGAGCAGCCCAGTGCCAGGGGCATGTGTGTCCTACCACCCACAAGAGAGTCCTTCCCAACCCTTGACCTAGCAATAGAAGGCAGCCCCCAGAGGCTCATTCCTGCCTGGTGGCAGAACATCAGCTGGCAAGGGGGATCACTGGGTGTCCAGCCAGGAATAAGCCACCAGGGAGGTATTCTCTTACCTACAGACTCCCCCTTTCCCCCAAATTTTCCTCGGCAGGTAGGCAGGCAGGCTGACTGAGCCCGAGGGAGAAACCCAGCTATAGCAGGTGCACTGGTTAGAACCCTCTTTATCCCTGCAGCCTAAAGGCTCTCCTTGCCCACCCAGGGACACTAACCCAGGAAGGTGGGGGTTGAGGACCAGTTCAGGGATCCACCCGCCCCTCCTCCACCAAGAGATACCCACCAGCGCCTTGAGGCAGCACCTGCGGGACCAATAGAAGCCCCAGAGGCACCAGGGGAAACGAAGCACATCTGATTAACAGTGTGAAGCACTGAAAATTAAACCGCCATTGAAACACAAAGTGGGCCAAGCCTCATGCACTAGCCCTCAGTGGGGGATGCCCGCTAAAATCCAAGAGTTACATAGGACCATAACAGACAGAACACCTAGGACACAGCTAGCCCATCGTACTGTCAAAGAAGAAAATCACCACTTGAGTGAAAAAAAGACAATGGAGTGATGAATCTTGACAAGGAATTTAAAGTAGCCATCTTAAAACTGCAATTAGACTGTCAATTAGAAATTCCCTTGAAGGGACGCCTGGGTGGCGCAGTTGGTTGGACGACTGCCTTCGGCTCAGGGCGTGATCCTGGAGTCCCGGGATCGAGTCCCACATCAGGCTCCCAGCTCCATGGGGAGTCTGCTTCGCTCTCTGACCTTCTCGCTCATGCTCTCTCTCACTGTCTCTCTCAAATAAATAAATAAAATCTTTAAAAAAAAAAAAAAAAAGAAATTCCCTTGAAATAAGTTAAAAAATAGACAACCTTGGCAAAGAAATAGAAATTATAAAAAAGAACCAAATGGAAACTATCGAACTAAAAATACAGTAACTTAACAGTTCCATAGTAACAGAACACCTGCGGGGCAGGTTCACTATGAGCGTGGAGATAACAGAAGACAGGCTCTATGAACTCGAGGACAGAACAACACAACTCACCCAGTCTGGAACAGAGAGAAAATAGATTGGAAAAACAAAACAGAGCCTACGGACCCATGGACGGTAGCAAAGGATCCAACCCTCATATCATCAGGCTCCCAGAGAAAGAGGATGGCAGCTGGGGCTGAAAGAGTATTTGAAGAAATACAACTGGAAAATTCCCACATCTGGTGAAAGACACAGACTTACAGATCCAAGGTGAGCAAACCCTGAACAGGATAAAATGTGAACATAGCAGTAATTATCTTACATGTGAACTGGTACAACACTCTGGAAAACAATTTGGCAGCTTCTTATGAGACTAAGCATCCATCATTTGACCTGGCAATCACAGTGACAGGTGATGCAGACAACAAATGTGTCTGGCAATGTTCCCAGCAGCTTCAGTGTAATAGCCAAAAACTGGAGTGAGCCTACATACATACTAGGAATACATACAAGGAATACTACTAAGTAATAAAAAGAATAAAAAGCATGAACTATCGATACATGCAACAACCTAGAAGAATCTCCAGGGAATTATGCTCAGTAAAAAAAACCCACAAGGCTACCCACTGCGTGGTACCATTTATATAACATTCTTAAAATGATAAAGCTATAGAAATAGAAGACAGATTAGTGGTTGCCAGGGATTAAGGATGTACTACACCCCACTTGTGCTCTCTTACTCTTTTTTTTTTTTTTTAAGATTTTATTTATTTGAGAGAGAGAGAGCATGAACTGGGGGAGAGACAGATGGAGAGGAAGAAGGAGCAGGGAGCCCAACATGGGACTCCATCCCAGGACCCTGTGATCATGACCTGAGCCAAAGGCAGATGCTTCACTGACTGAGCCACCCAGGCACCCCAATAAATAAAATCTTACAAAATAAGAAAAAAGAACTGTTGAGTGTCTTGAAGGATACAGGAACTTACACGGGATATTTAGTTGTACAGGACAATACACCACACAAAGTAGCACAGGTAAAACTGGAAAATCTGAGTAAGATCAGTGGACCATATCAAAGTCAGTGTCCTGGTGGTCAGTCGTATCAAACCATTGTTTTGCAAAATTGTACCTCTGGAGGAAGCAGGAAGGTATAGAGAAACTCTCTGTATTATTTCTTACAATTGCGTGTGAATCCACAATGACCTCAAATAAAAAAATCTGCTTAATACAGGCCATTACATGAGTAACATCTTTTTTTTTTTTTTTTTTTTTTTAAGATTTTTTATTTATTTATTTGAGAAGAGAGACAGTGAGAGAGAGCATGAGCGAGGAGAAGGTCAGAGAGCGAAGCAGACTCCCCATGGAGCTGGGAGCCTGATGTGGGACTCGATCCCGGGACTCCAGGATCACGCCCTGAGCCGAAGGCAGTCGTCCAACCAACTGAGCCACCCAGGCGTCCCGAGTAACATCTTATTTACAAATGAAACAACTGAAGTTGGGTGGTGGGTAACTGACCTAAGATTACAGAGAAAAATAGATGGGCTAGGATGGAAAATTCAGGTCTGTACAGCTCCAAAACCTAAGACCTTAGTCACAAAGGTATTTGGACTTGTAACTCAGAATATAATGTAAATGACTTAAGAATCTAATTTGTTGATTAGAGAAGTAAAGAAAGTAACTATATCATTTCAAAATGTGAGCAAGGTTTTGCTTTCTGCTTTGCGATGGGTTGTTAGGAATTAGTATGAATACAGCATAGAGGGGTACCTGAGTGGCTCAGTGGGTTAAAGCCTCTACCTTCAGCTCAGGTCACAATCCCAGGGTCCTGGGATCGAGCCCTGAATCGGGCTCTCTGCTCAGCAGGGAGCCGGCTTCCCCCTCTCTCTGCCTACTTGTGATCTCTCTCTCTCTTTCAAATAAATAAAATCTTTTAAAAAAAAAAAAAGAATATAGTATCGAGATTACTATAAACATGAGGGATTTCACTCTCAGGTTCCTAAAAATAAAGTCAGTTTCAATCTAATAATTATGAAATTGAATTATAAGATCACTGATAGAAAACAAACACCAAATAGCACCCATGCCCACTTGGTAATGCCAGGTTTCAGAGTAAAGTAAAAATATTATAAATGAAGTTTTGGCAAAATAATTTTATTTTCTAACACATGGTAAACATATACATCCAACATGCATTCATCTTGCATATTCACAAATGACTTCTAAATTACAACAACCGCTTTGATATTGAAACACGTACTCTTAGTTGAGATATGAAAAATGCTTTTAGATGCATAACATTCTGAATATATTGGTCGCAGCAGAATTTGCTTTAGTTAGATTAGTTCTATGAATGTGAAGCTGTGAGAAGCTACTTCTGCATCTACGGCTCCATATGAACGGTGCGGCATCACCAGCCTGTATTCGGCAGAACAGTCATTAGTTCTTCTGGTGATGGAACCACTTATCCACTGCATTTGGAGAAAAAGAAAACCAAATTAGAATCTCTATTAAGAATCAAAACGTAAAATAGTAAAAAAAAAAAAAATTAAAATACACCTGAAATATAACAACGAATATCATACTTGCTTTTCATGTATCCTACCACAGATCACCTTAAAACAAACTGACACCTGAAGTTCCACTATGGCAAAAACAGGTAATTTATCACAGTGTTTTCTCCTGGGCTTTCTCACATTTGATCCTAATCGATAAACATGTGATTCTCACCAGAACCACCTTACAGAGAATTCTAAATGTAAAGGGGGAGAAAGCTGTATTGGTGGCCTGAGGGGGATCCAGAGCCCCACCTGCTCCCACATCCACGAGTCCTTCTCCCGGAACCCAGAGAACCACAGCAGGTCATGGTTTGGAAACTGCTGTGATAGGAGCTGGTGTGAAGGGTGGCAATGCAGCCATCTTTCTTCCCACATACATTATGGAACTCTAAAAATGTTTCTTCTTCCCTTCTTTCTCTTTCTCTGTGGATGTGGTGTGTAATATATATCTGTAGGTACAAATATATTTTTCCCACACACAATTACACTAAACACAAAATGTTTAGTGTAATTTTACTAGAATATAGATCTTACCATCTGTTGGTACTGTGCAGGCGGATTCGCATGGTGGCGGTAACTAAAATAAAATATTAAAATGTATTAGTCTAATTCCAAAAAAAAAAAGTAAGCCAAAAAGGTATACCAACACAAAAATTAAAAAAAAATCTGAACAGAAGATAACTTTCCCAATTTTTAGGTTCTAAAAATAATTTATAATACATAAGAACAAGGCAAGGTTCACTTTACTGCCAAAAAACAAATTCAGGCCCTTTAGCTTTTGACTGAACATAGGAAGATAAATAAAATGAAATGCTGCTTGAAATAACAGATTGATGCATATATAATGAATTTATATATACACATATACAGAAAAAGTAGGCAGAGTGTTCTCATTGAAAAGTTATGATTGTTAACCAACAGTTTTCCCCTTCCAATTCTTCTTATTCACCTCAACTTTGTCAGGATTCAGATATAAAGAGAAATCTAAATGTACTGGCTTCATTGTTAAATCATTCTTTTTCCTTGTGCTACACCCCACTTACAAGGCAGTAAAAAGTCAGATTTCATTTTCTTTTCCTCATTTAATATAGTAAATGAAAATAATTTAAGATTATCTAGTTCAGTCTTTTGGTTGATCCAAATCAAATAATTAAACATAATACAAAGCCAAAATTATTTCTTTCATGAATAGTTTACTAAAAGAAAGTCTTTTCTAGGGTTATTAACCGCTCTTGCATGGTGCCTGAAACTTGACCACCTTTTTAGTCCTTGCTATAACCAACTCTAGGAAGTTCCCATTAATTCTTTTGGAAAACGGGCTTAGGATACGCACACAGGATTTGGGTTAGAACCTTCTGGAATCACTTTGATTGTTACAAGTATACTATTTGCCCAATTAGAGTTGACTAAGACCCTTCTCAGCTTCTCCCTTCAGTCAAAAGTCCACTTGTGTGCACTCACAGTTTGTAATTTCAAGACCTCACACAATGATAGGCAGTCAGGAGGGACTCCCCGTATTTGCTGAAGGAAGTACTTTCCCTCCCAATTATCATCTTAATCTGTTTAGTACCAGGTACATTCTTTTTCAAGGAAAACTTTTACATACAGCATCCACGATAGCTTTGGCAGCATCCGGGTCACACTTGAAGGGGCTCCCAGACACTGTAGTATTCATGCTATTAAATAAAACAGAAGTAGTCATGAGTTACAGTAACAAAACTTGTCTCTTAAGAGTCAAAAAACTACAGATAGGGGCACCTGGGCACCTGGGTGGCTGGGTGGGTTGAAGCCTCTGCCTTCAGCTCAGGTCATGATCCCAGGGTCAGGGATCGAGCCCTGCCTCAGGCTCTCTGCTCAGCAGGGAGCCTGCTCCCCCCCAACCCCCGCCCCACCCCACCCTCTCTCTGCCTGCCTCTCTGCCTACCTGTGATCTCTGTCTTTCAAATAAATAAAATCTTAAAAAAAAAAAAAGAAAAAAGCAACGGATGGAGATGGTAGGCCTGAAGAGATTCAAGTTTGGTTTACTTGCATCTCAGGTTTACTCAAGTTGTAGGATACAAAATCACTATATACAAAAATCTGTCACATTTTCCACACACTAATACTAAACTATCAGAAAGAAATTAAAACAGTAACATTTACAGTTACATCAAAAAGAATAAAATACCTAGGAATAACTTTTTTAAAAGTAATCTCCAAGTCCAATGTGGGGCTCAAATTCAAAACCCCAAGATCAAGAGCCGAGTGCTCTACTGAGCCAGGTGCCCCGACTTAACCAAGGAGGTAGGAAAGATGTGTACACTGAAAACTATAAGACTCTAACAAAAAGAGATTGAGGAAGACACAAATAAATGGAAAGACAGTCCGTGGTCATGAACTTTAAGAATCAATGTGGTCAAAATATTCTTACTACCCAAAGCAATCCAGATTCAGCACAATCCTTATCAAAATTCAGTGGCATTTTTTCACAGAAAACAGGACAAACCTAAAATGTGTTTGGAGCCACCAAAGAACCTGAGTAGCCAAAACAGTTTTGAGAAATAAGAGCAAAGCTGGAGGCCTCACAGTTCCTGATTTCACGCCACAGTAGTCAGAACAGTATGGTATTGGCATAAAAACAGATACACAGATCAAAGGAACAGGACAGAAAGCCCAGAAATAAAACCCATTCATATAAGCTCAATTAATTTACAGTAAAGGAGCCAAGATACAATGAGAAAAGGACAGTCTCTTCAATAAACGGTTTTGGAAAAAACTGGACAGCCATGTGCAAAAGAGTGAAACTGGACCACTTACATCGTACACAAATATTAAATCAAAATAGGTGAGACTTGAATGTAGACCTGAAATCATAAAACTCCTAGAAGAAAACAGTAAGCTCCTTGACATCAGTCTTGGAGATAAATTTTTCGATTTATCCAAAAGGCAAAGACAAAAGAAAAATAAACAAGTAGGACCATATCAAACTAAAACACCTCTGCACAGTAAAGGGAAACATCAACAAAATGAAAAGGCAACCTACTAAATGGGAGAAAATACCTGCAAATCATATATCTGATAAAGGCTTAACATAAAAAATATAAAGAATTCATACAACAATAGCAAACGAACAACCTGATTTAAAAATGGGTAAAAGGACTGGATAGGAAACTTTCCAAAGAAGACATCCAGATGGCCAACAAGTACATGAAAAGGCACGCAACATCACTCATCATGAGGGAGATGCAGATCAAAACCACAGAGAGATGTCACCTCACACCTGTCAGAATGGCTATTATCAGCAAGAAATAACAAATGTTAGTAGGATGTAAAAAAAAAAAAAAAAAAAAATGAAGCCCTTGTGCACTGGTGGTAGAAATGCAAATTGGAGCAGCCCCTGCAGAAAACAGTAGGAAGGGCTCTCAAAAAATTAAAAAAAAAAAGAACTACGCTATGATCCAGCAATTCCACTTTGAATATTTATCTGAAGAACAAAAACACAAAATGGAAAACACACATGCACCCTCATGTTCACTGCAGCCTGATTTACAGCAAGACATGGAAACAATCTAAAGGTCTACCAGTGGACGAATGGACAAAGAAAATGTAGTAAATGGACTATTAGTCATAAAAGAAAATGAAATCCTGCCATTTGTAAAGATGGCATCTGAGGGCATTATTTTAAATTAAATAAGTTACACAGAAAAAGATAAATATCGTTATGATCTCACTTATATGTGGCATCTAAAAAAGCAAAAAAAAAACAAGTTCACGGATATAGAGAACATACCGGTGGTTACCTGAGGTGAGGTGAAGGTGGATCAAATGGGTGAAAGGGGTCAAAAGTGCCAGTTTTCAGCTATGACTAAGTCATGGGTATGTAACATACAACCATGATGACTACAGTTAATAATACCATATTGCATATTTGAAAGTAGCTAGGAAAGTGGATCTTGAAAGTTCTCATATCAAGAAAAAAAATGCTATAACTATCGGTGGTGATGGATGTTAACTGGACTTAATGGTGATCGTTTTGCAGTATACACAAATATCAAAAGTCATTACACTGTATACCTGAAACTAACATAATGTTATATCAATTATACCCCAATGAAAAATAATTTTTTGGAAGTTGAAGATGGTAGACCAGATGAAATTCAAGTTTGATTTAGTTGAAAGCTTTCTCACCCATATAAAATATTCTGTTTATTTGGCCAAGGTATAGTTATTCTTGTTGTCATTCTGAAAGTACCTAAACAAGTTCAAATTTAGAAATCTAAGATGGAATGTCCTGTAATTCTTGCTGAAATAACTAAGAAATGCACATTAAAATGAGAAACATATCTTTCCAAATTAGACAAAAGCAAAAAATCCTATCTGTTCCTGTCAGTGCTGGTGAAGCACCTGAGATAAACTAGCCTGGTGGGAGCAACACTTGGTTCTTGGACAAATATTTCTGGAAAAAATCTTTTAAAAAGCCCATAGGCTTTGATAGAGAAGTTCTACCTCTGAGAATTCAAACAGATTTAAACAATGATCTACAAAGTTTCAACAGACACCACCTCACCATTGATAAGAATGAAAAGCTGGAAGTAACCAAAATATCCAGCAATGGGGATGATTTAAAATGGTGTATTTAGGAGGTGGGATATTTTGAGAAGGAATGTTACCTAATATTATAAAAATATTCTTAATGATATAGGGAAATACTTATAGTGTTAAATGTTTTTTAAAAAATCATAAAACATGGGGTGCTTGGGTGGCTCAGTCCAGTTAAGCGTCTGCCTTCGGCTCAGGTCATGATCCCAGGGTCCTCGGATCCTGCCCCACATTGGGCTCCCTGCTCAGCGGGGAGCCTGCTTCACCCCCTCCTCTGTCTGCTACTCCCCCTGCTTGTGTTCTCTCCCTCTGTCAAATAAATAAAAATCTTTTTAAAAATTTTTAGAAATTAAAAATAATAAAACAAATTATACATGTAATATAATTATTTTTTAAAGTATTACACATTCACACAAGCACTGTAAAAAAAAAACTCTACATGTTAATAGGAATATCTATGGAAAATCTAATAAGGGGGATTTTTTTAAAACATAGGTTTTCTTTTTGTTTATCCATAGCTCAAAATTTCCTATATATTATATATAGTATATAGTATAACATGGGTATGATCAAAAATTGTCTACTAAAATGAAAAAGAAAACATCCACAGTTACCTGTTACTTAACATGCATTAAGATCATTTCTATAGAAATAAGACACCACAAAAATTGAGAACTTAAAAGCAGTGTATTAGGATCGTACTTTTTCACACAAATATGTAACTGCTCATTGTATCTTGTTTGTGGAAAGACAAGTGTTTTCACTTTACAGGACATTATCCTGACTCACAGAACAGAATATCGCTGAGAATTATTTTTATGTTAGGATTTTCTCATACTCAGAAAAAAATCTTACTGCCCAGATAACTTTGACACTTAAAAAAATGAACATAATACACATATAAATAGTTAGAAAATTCAGACAGTCATAAAATGAAGGCCTTTCTCTCAATTATAATTTCTAGTTCTCCCCCGACCCCAGAAAAAAAAATGTGGACATAAATACATAGATGCTGGTATATGTGTAGGTATGTGTGTGTGTGTGTGGGGGTGCTTATTTATCTTGCATAAATAGGATCATATTAAATACACTACTAGGAACTTTTTTTTTTTTAAGATTTTATTTATTTATTTGACAGACAGAGATCACAAATAGGCAGAGAGGCAGGCAGAGAGAGAGAGGAGGAAGCAGGCTCCCCACTGAGCAGAGAGCCCGAAGCGGGAGACTCGATCCCAGGACCCTGAGATCATGACCTGAGCTGAAGGCAGAGGCTTTAACCCACTGAGCCACCCAGGCACCCCACTACTAGGAACTTTTCTTTTCTCCCTTAATATATTTTAGATATCATTCTATATCAATATATAGAGATTTTTTTTAATGTGCCATTATAGATGTACTTAACCATTACATTTTTTTCCTAACATTTTGCTATTATAAACGACATTATAAAGAACATCCTTATACGTGGATCTTGGTGAACTATGGATATATTCCTAGCAGTGGTGGTGTGAAGAAATACATGCAATTTTAATTTCTTGACTGGATCCTATCAAAGTGCCCTTCACAATGGTATACCCACTTATGAGCTCAATAGCTACATATGTATGGTCTTGGTATCTCTGGCTATCATCTTATTTTTTTCTAATTTTGGCAAATGTAATGGGCAATATCATTATCTTGCTGAATTGCATTTTAAATTATGAGACTGTACACCTTCTTCTATGTAAACTTCCTTCTCCTACCTTTTTCTCCATCTATTGAATTGCTAGTCTTTTTTGACTTGAAGAAGCTGTTTATGTATTAAAGAATTTAGCCCTTCGTTGTATTTTCTTTAAAAAAAAAAAAAAAGCAGGGACGCCTGGGTGGCTCAGTTGGTTAAGCAGCTGCCTTCGGCTCAGGTCATGATCCCAGCGTCCTGGGATCGAGTCCCACATCGGGATCCTTGCTCAGCAGGGAGCCTGCTTCTCCCTCTGCCTCTGCCTGCCATTCTGTCTGCCTGTGCTCACTCTCTCTCCCTCTCTCTCTCTGATAAATAAATAAAATCTTAAAAAAAAAAAAAAAAAAAAAGCAACTGGGAAATGTCTCCTGATATATATGAAAAGTAAACCTTTCCCGTATGGATTTTGAGTTTGTGCTCTGTTTAAAAAGGCTTTCCCTGCTATAACCTAATAAATTCACTTAAGGAACCTGGGTGGCTCAGTCAGTTAAGCGGACTGCTTTCAGCTCAGGTAAGAATCTCAGGTTCCTGGGATAGTGTCCCATGTCCTCTTCCCTGCTCAGTGGGGGACCTTGTTTCTCCCTCCGCCCCTCCCTCTGCTCATGCAGTATAAATGAATTTTTAAAAAGATTTTCTCAAATAAATAAAATCTTAAAAAAAAATTCCTTCTACTTTTTCTAGAAATTTTTCACATCAAAATGTATGTGTCTGACATTAAATACTGATGAAAGACAAGGGCTGTAAACTCAAATACCTACAGACCACACCCAATTAACATAAGGGTGCAGAGAGGCTATACGTGAGAAAATGTGCAGAGCTGCCTCTGAGAGCACTCCTGGAGCACCTGCCTGGTCATAGCACCTCTTAAAACAAAACAAAACAGCCAGAACATGGTGGTGTTGCTGGTGTGCACCTCTGGCGTAAGGAGTATGGGGAGCAGTTAGGGATCTAGCCAGTTTTCTTCCTAAACAGCCCGTGTGGATCCATAATACTTTGTTATAAACTAAGACATCTCTGGGTCTACCAAACTCCAAAAGGACTTCTGAGTGATATGACTTTCTTCTTCAGTATCAAACATTCAGGACAACAGTATTACTAAACATGACAAAAACAATTAACACTCCACCCTGATACCACTACCCTCATTTTTTTTTTCTTTCAGAATTTTTCTGGCTATTTTCACATGCAATTTTTTTTTCTAATGAAACTGAATGTTATTTATGAACACAGTTTACTTTTTTTTTTTTTTTTAACATATTTTATATTCCTCAAGTGTCTTAAAGCTTTCTTCTTCTGGGTCCTGCAGATGTCTTGTTTATACCTTGGTTTGTGTTTTCTTTTTAAATACTATACTCTATATGGGGCCTTTTCCTCCATTATGGTTTCTGCTACCACTTGTAGAGAAAGCTATTAATATATATATTCACTTTGTAGTTGGTCACCTTGCTAAATTCTTTATTTCCCTAGGGTTTTCTGGATACAAAATCATATATCTATGACAATTTGCTCTTCCTTTTCCAACATTCCTGGATCAAAATACATCCTTTCCCTTATGTATTTCATTGACTACTATTTCAAGAGCATTAGTTAACTGGTGATAGTGGTCATCCTCTCGTAAATTTTTGCGTATTCAAGAAGAAGTATATGATCCTGAACATTGTCTGGAGGTCAGACAGACTTGGATGTGAGTCCTAACTCTGAAACACTTACCATGGGGTGACTTTGGTTAAGTTTAACTTCCCTCCATCTCTCTCTCTTTTTAAAAGATTTTATTTATTTATTTGACAGAGATCACAAATAGGCAGAGAGGCTGGCGGGGTGGGGGGGTGTGGGGGGGATGCAGGGGAGCAGAACCTGATTCAGGGCTCGATCCCAGGACCCTAGGATCATGACCTGAGCTGAGGACAGAGGCTTTAACCCACTGTCACTCAGGCGCCCCCCCCTTTTAAAAGATTTGTTTGCTTATTTGTTTATTTATTTATTTTAGAAAGAGAGCATGTGTTCGCAAGCAGCCAGAAGGGCAGAAGGAGAGGAAGAGAATCTCAAGCAGGCTCTGACTTCCTGCTGAGTGCAGAGCCTGATGCAGGCCTCAGTCTCACCACCTCAAGATCACTGACCTGAGCAGAAATCCAGAGTGGGCCGCTTAACTGACTGAGCCACCCAGGCAACCCCACACATCTCTGTTTCATGCCTAGCAAATATTTAACTGTTCAATAAATATTAGGTTATTATTAGCAGTAATAAATTTTGTGTGCATCGTAGATACTGGTTTAGCTGCAATGCATCTTCTGTATTTATATCAGAGAAAAACCCTTGCACTCAAAATTATTTTACTTGCTACATTCTGAGCATCCTGATGTTAGGAAGCCTTTCCAGTTACCCTCACAAAGCTCTGATCTCAACTGTCCCCTTTATAGTTTTAGTTTGTACTTGTTCAGAGGGTATCTTATGAGTACTTTTCACTTGCTTATATATCTACCTTCCCACTCCCTTTAGCACGGACTGACAAACTAGTTCTTTCTTTTCTACGGGAATACCATGATACAGTATGTTTGTATCATTAAAATCTCTGGAGCAAACTGGTCTGTTTTATGTGTTAAACATGCGAGAAGAATTACTGCTTACCAACTGATTCCCTTTCCATCGGTTTTCTTCGTCACTAATGCTCTCCAATGGTCATGAGTGCTTTTAATAATATCAATTGCAAAATCCTATAATTGGAAGAAAATGCATTACAATGACAGATAAGTGTTCTTTCCTTATTATCAACATTTCCCCAAAGACTGATAACTTTGTCTTTTCTGAATTCACTTCCTTGTGTCAAAAGCAGGAGAGAACATTTAAATGGATAAATTAATGTCAAGACTATCTTACCAATGTCTTTAAACATTTGTTTTATGACCGTATAGTCTTTAAATGGTAATATAGTTAAATTAAAAATATATATATAGTTAAAATAGTCTCAATACAAACAGGCTTAAAGCTATGCTTCTAAATGATGCATTACCTTATCTTTGAATTCTGCATTGAAAGCAAACTGGTTCTCTGGTTTTCCATCAGGAACCTTGTACCTTCTGAACCAGTCCACAGTAGCTTCCAGGTAGCCAGGTTTCAGCCGCTTAACATCATTAATATCTAAGAAGAGAATAAGTAGATTGTAAGATGCACAGGTAATTATTCATGCAATAAAAATCTCAAGTATGCACTTTGAGAGAGCTATGGAATGGATTATCAAAGTAAAAGATAACAGAGCTAACCACCTTGTTGAAAAGAGAGCACATACACATGAAAAGGAAATCATCTATGACTTTAAGTATTAAGGAAACAATTAATACAGTAATAATTTCTATTAGAGGTGAGGAGGGAGATATGACTGGGGGCTACATAATGAAAGAGTTTGTCAAGGTTAGGTAACTTCTATGAGAAGGGCAGGAGATGCCAAAAAAGACAGCCTGAGGCTATATTCAGAGGTACACACCCCAATTACCATAGACAAGAAAAATGGATTATACTGAAATCCATTGATTGGTGACGTAAATGAGACTAGACTTCTCCCTGTATAGGATAGGCATTCTACATCACAATGCTCTAGTTCTGGCCAACAGGAAACTATCCTGTTTAAAAAAAAAAAAAAAAAAACAACATTTCAGGACACCTGGGTGGCTCAGTCAGTTAAGTATCTGATTTTTTTTTTTTTAAGATTTTATTTATTTATTTGACAAAGAGAATGAGAGAGCGTAAGCAGGGGAAGTGGCAGGCAGAGGGGGAGGGAGAAGCAGTCAGCTCAGTGTCTGCCTCTGGCTCAGGGTATGGTCTTAGGGTCATGGGATCCCAGCCCCTCGTAAGGCTCTGCACTCAGGTTCTGCACTCAGCAAGGGAGTCTGCTTGAGATTTTCCTCTGCCCATACCCCCACTCACGGTGGCTGTCATGTGTGCCCTCTCTAAATAAATAAATATATAAAATCCTTTAAAAAATTTGTTTAAAAAATTTTATAATTTAAAATTCTTTTAAACTTTTTAAGGTTTCTGTATAGCCATCAACAATGCCTAGCCTCAATGTCCTCAAGGTCAACTTTAAATGACCAAACTGCTTGTTCAATGCAAGCAAACAGAAGAAACAAGGGCTAAAAAAAATCAACCAAGAAAAGTATTACTGGAAGGAAGAGTACATTCAACAAGAGAAGCAAATTTAAATTTTATAAAATAACTTTGCTTAAGTCCAGTTTATAATCTGTGTATTTAAAGAATATCATGCATTCTGTTATTTCTCCTCTTGGCCCCAGAGGCCCCTGAGTGGGACTGAACATTCCTGCCCTCTAATCACTCAGTCTTTCGGTGACCAATCCAGTCTGAGGTTAGCTAGGAGCCCCACCTAAGTCACCTACTTAGCATAAACTCAGGTTTGAAGAAAAGGACTTATTACGAATAACAAAACAGACTAGGAAACACCCAGGAAATTCCAGGAAGTTCTTTGCCAGAACTGGAGACAAAGACCAAATATATTTTTGTATTATACCACAGCCTAGAAACCTGTAGGAGCTGATTAACTCTCTGACCCTGAACCAGACCTTGAAAAGTACACTGGATCCAGACTGGGGAACCCTGAACATCAGCCCCAGAAGAGAAAAAGTAGTTAGAAAAGCTAGTCAACTTTTTTTCTCACTTTGCAGAGCTACAACAGTTGTGGGCCTCCTAATGCCACATGGAGATCCTACCAGAAACAGCACCCTGTGCTGTTGTTCCCTCTTGGGTTTGGCTGTCCTAATCAGCCCGTCAGTACTGGTGTTGTAGCCTGCATGGAACCCCAGGCTCACAGGGTAATCTGGCTACTGTGGGCCCCCCAATGACAAAGAGGATCCATGTGTCCAACCTGGTTGCTGCAGTCCTCTCCCATGGCTCTGTGTGTATCTCTTCCAAAGTTGTGGCTAGTCAAGACTTCTATCCATCTAGAAACTCCAGTAACGGATGGCAAACAGACACTGTCTCGGATTGATGTTGTGGGAAAGCTGTATACTACCTGCACCATGGGGCCAACTACCCAGACAAAGTTTTCAGGGTTCTAAGAGCCTCTACAGCAGGAAAATGATACCCTAGCAAAATGCCGCTGACATAATGATAGGTGTGGCTTCCCTAACTGTGGCCAGAGCATGCCACTTAGCGCCCGTGATCTTATGTTAATAGCATATGGGAAAATGGACACACTGATCACAAGAATCACTGTCAAGGGGTAAACAAACAGAATGAACGCATTCTCACTCTATAAAATTTTAATACAGGACAATGTGAAACAAAAAGTCAGTCTCTATTCATTTCTCTTTCTGACTCTGACTCTTCTGCTATCACATCTCTTTGTGGCTATAGCTGAGAAAGGTTCTCTGCTTTCAAGGACTCATGGGATTAAATGAGGCCCATCTGGATAATCCAGGATACTCTCCCCACCTCAAGGACCTAACCTTAATCACAGCTGAAAGTGCATCTGCCATGTAAAGTAACCTATTCAGGGGATTAGGAGGTAGATGACTTTGAAGGGGTGTGGCATCATTCTGCTACTATAAAATTCTACAGGTTTTGACAAATGCATACTATCATATATCCACCATTACAGTGTCACCATTTGTGGTGAGCAGAAGGCTGTCCCCAAAGATGTCCCCGTCCTAATTCTCAGAACCTGTGAATATGTCCTGTTACATGGGAAGAGGAAATGAAGGCTGCAAGTGGAATTAAGGTTGCTAATCAGCTGATCTGGAAACTGGGAGATAATCCTGGGATATCTGGCTGGGCTTAATCTTAAAGGTCTTTATGTGGCAGAGGAAGGCAGAAGAGTCCGTCAGGGAAGAGGGTGATAAAGACTTGCCTTGCAGTTGCTGGCTTGAAGAGGGGACATGAATCAAGGAATATGGGCAGCCTTCAGAGGCTAGAAAATGCAAGGAAAAATATTTTTCCTTGGAGCCTCCAGAAGGAACACAATCCTGCTAACACCTTGATTTTAGTCCAGTGAGACCCATTTCAGACAGGCAAGAGAAGACCAATTCAATAATGAAAATGGGTTCGATCATTAACTAGAGACAAGATTAATATAAAAATAGACATGAAAACAAGATAGAATTACAAGGTACAAACATTTCTTTTTCAAAAAGGACTCAGACAATCAGATTATAGCACTAACCCATACATTTATGGCCAACTGATTCTCAGTAATAATCACAACACAATTCAATGGAGGAAAGAATAGTCTTCAACAATGGTGCTGGGACAAATAGATCTCCATATCTAAAAGAATGATGGTGGCCTCCCACTTCATACCATATACAAAAATTAATATAAAACAGATCAGGGCCTAAATGTGAGAGCTAAATATATAGAACTCTTAGAAAGAAACATAAGTGTAAATCTTTATGACCTTGGACTAGAGGTAATGGTTTCTTAGATATGATACCGAAAGTACAAGAAACAGAAGAAAAATTGATAAATTACACAAAAAAGGAAAACTCGAGGGCTTTCATTAAGAAAATTAAAGGACAATCTACAAAGTAGAAGAAGATACAGGTAAATCATGTATCTCATAAAGGTCTAGTATCCAGAATACATAAAGAACTAGAAAGGCTATAATGGGAAAAAAAAAAAAAAGTAACAAGTGGGCAAGAAAGTTGAGAAATGAGAACACTGATGGCCAGCGGCAGGACTATAAAATGGTGCAGCTGCTTTGGAAAAGAGTTTGGCCATTCCTGAAAAGGTTAAACATGAGAGTCCCCATATGACTCAGCAGCTCCACGCCTAGGTATCTGTATCCAAGAGGATTAAAAACATATTTCCGCATAAAAACTTGTTCAGGAATGTTCACAGCAGCAGCATTATTCCTAACAGCCAAAAACAAACCAATTGTCTATCAACAGATGAATTAATAAATAAAATGTGGCACAGATCCATGCAATGGATGGAATTCAGCCATAAAAAGGAAGGAGTGCAGATACGAGCTACAGCTGTAGTAGCTACAGCTACTAGGTGCATTACATAATGCACCTAGTAAGCATTATGCTAAGTAAAAGAAACCAGACACAAAAAGCCGCATGTGTGTGAAATTCCACGTGTATGAAATATCCAGGATAGGTAAATCCATGGAGACAGACGGCAGATCAGTGGCTGCCAGGGCCTGGGAAAAGAAGGGCCTAGAGACTGACCACTTAGAGGCAGCATCTTCCTTTGGAGTGATGAAATGTCCTGAAACTAGACGGTGCCGATGGTCACGCAACCTTGTGAATGTACTAAATGCCACCAAACTATACACTTTAAAACTGTTACAGCAGTGAATTTTGTGTTAAGTGAATTATACCATCAAAAAAAGGGAGAGGGAATGAAGTACTGATATGTGTTATGATGTAAATGAGACTTGAAAACATGATGCTCTATGAAAGAAGCCAGACAGACACGTTATCATACGATCCCACTTGTGCGAAATGTTCAGAACAGGCAAGTCCATAAAGACACACAATAGATTTGTGGTTGCCAGGGACAGCAGGAAGAGGGAACAGGGAGTGACTGCTAATGGTTATGGGGCTTCCTCTTAGGGTGGGGAACATGTTCTGGAATTAGATAGTGGTGATATTTGCACAACTGAGTGAATATATGAGAAATCATAGAATTATATATTTTAAAACAAATTTTATGGTATGCAGATCATAGCTCAATAAAAAATATTTTTAAATAAATAAATAGAACAAGTAAATGCTAATATGTATGGAAGGAAGAGAGAAAACAGTCAACACAAACTACCAGTTTTTTTCTTTCCTGGAATGAAGGAGAAAGTTTAGTTAATTTTAAGTTAATTATTAAGAAGTTCCCTAGGTGCAGTAACAATGCTTTGTCCAATGTTATGCTTCTCCACTCTTTTTTTCTTTTTAAGATTTTATTTATTTATTTGACAGAGAGATAAAGTAGGCAGAAGTAGGCAGGCAGTAGGCACAAGTAGGCAGAGTGGCAGGCAGAGGGAGAGGGAGAAGCAGGCTCTCTGCTGAGCCAGACGCAGGGCTTGATTCAAGGACTCTGGGATCATGACCTGAGCTGAAGGCAGCTGCTCAACCGACTGAACCACCCAGGCACCTCTTGCTTCTCCATTCTTTAACAGTTTGAAGGCATGGGCTTATTGCTTATCGCTTCCTGAAGGCAAATCTATCATCACAGGTTAAGTCTGGTGGCACATAAGATTTGGACATAGATCAGATCTTCAGATTTCCTTACCATTGTAATTGGCTGCATCAGGATCATCCACGTTAATGGCAATGACCTTCCAGTCAGTTTCCCCTTCATCAATCATAGCCAGTATGCCCAGAACCTTCACCCCAATTATTTCACCTCTTGCACATACCTGAGAGTCAATAACCACAGTTAGGACAATACTACAAAATGAACCTTTGGAAGAAAAGTTCTACTTGGCAGATAACAAGAAATATGGAAGATACCAAGTTTCTGCAAACTTACCTTAAAATTGTTCCTTTGAGCAATTTTTAAAAAGCTAAACAAGCAAATCCCTGTCACTCTTATCAAAATTGAAAATAGGTACCCTTATTACTATTACTATTATTCCCTATTATTACTATTATTACCTATTACCCTTATTACTTAAGCAATAGCATGGTTCAGGATAATTCACATTTTTTGAACTGTCACTGATTGTGCCAGAGAATAAATCCTCCCTAATGTTTCAAACTCATATTTAAATGTGTTTTCTCGAAATAAGTCAGTCAGAGAAAGACAAATACCGTATGATCTCACTCATATGTGGAATTCAAGAAAACAGATGAACATATGGGAAGGGGGAAAAGTAAAAAGGAGAGAAGGAAACAAACCATAAGAGACTTTTATTGATAGAGAACAAACTGAGGGTTGCTGGGGGGAGGTGGGTGCAGGGTGAGCTAAAAGGGTGATGAGTATTAAGGAGAACACCTGGGTTGTATGTGAGTGATGGATCACTGAATTCTATGCCCCCCACCCCCTGGATGAATTAGGCAAGTCATACAATACGACTTAACTTTATGAGTTAAAAACATCAATGACAGCTTTCTTTTCAGTTAACTATTTCCCTGAGCCTGAGACAGATCATAAAGAAATCTAACTGTAGTCATAATCTTAGAGCAGCCCTACTTGATAAAGAAATTCTCACCATGATAAAGAAATTCCCTCTCATGAGCTTATTTGGCATGGGGCGGTTCATTAGGCAAGGTTTGCCCTGCACTGAGATGAAATTTACCTCCAGGTACTCTTCACCTACTGACTGGTCATGTGCCTTCTGAAGATGCAGAACACCCCTACTTCTCCCACGTGTGTGTATACAGTCACGCATGCGTATATACACACTTTTCTAGACTAGGTTTCAATGCACAGATTATAGTATACAAATGCTTAGATGAACCAGAAGCTGTTAATTTATCAAAGAGACATCATTATTTCGCTAATACTTGTATTTTATTCACAATATTTTTTAAAGTATGAACTCTGTATACCTCGTGACTATCATCTTAACACTACAGAAAAATATTTCAGAGCCATTACCTTACTTCCAATTTCACACACATCAATGGGATCATTGTCACCACAACAGCCAGTATGCTTGTCATTGTGTCCTGGGTCTTCCCAAGTCTAAAAAGTAGTAACAATAATAAGGCCGAGAGTGTATCACTCCTACACATGCTACTGACAAAGTGGACTATGCAGGACTTTAAAAGGTCATATATCCCATGAGTCTTTCTGCAAAACATGAATCTTCAGCTATTTTCTTCTCATTTTTTTTTTTTAAGATTTTTTTTTTTTTTTTACTTGACAGAGATCACAAGTAGGCAGAGGCAGGCAGCGGGGGAAAGCAGGCTTCCTGCCAAGTAGAGAGCCCAATGCGGGGCCCGATCCCAGGACCCTGAGATCATGACCTGTGCCGAAGGCAGAGGCTTAACCCACAGAGCCACCCAGGCGCCCCTTTTCTTTTAAGAAATTCTTTATTCACATCTAAGACCCTTCACTGGGCACAATAATTATATTTATTACTATATATAATATATAGCTATATATATTATATATAGTTATTATATTTATATATATTTAATTAATATATTTATATTTATTATATATAATATATAGTTGTATTTATTATGCTAAATATGCTATGCTGTATACGCTAAACTAACTTTAAGCTTTAAAACACAGAATGGGGGCACCTGGGTGGCTCAGTGGTTAAGCATCTGCCTTTGGCTCAGGTCATGATCCCAGGGTCCTGGGATTGAGCCCCACATCGGGCTCCCTGCTCTTGAAGCCTGCTCCTCTCCCACTCACTCTCCCTGTTTGTGTTCCCTCTCTTGTGTCTCTCTTTGTCAAATAAATAAATTTTAAATAAATAAATAAAACAGAGAATCTTTTTTCTTTTTTAAAAAGTTTGTTTGTTTGTTTGTTTGTTTATTTATTTTCAGCAATCTCCACACGCAGTGTGGGGGCTTGAACTCCCGACCCCAAGATCAAAAGTCACAGGACTGGGAGCCAGTGACTGGGAGCCAATAACCATGCTGTATAAAACAAACACCAACCACCTAACAGCCAAGACAACATGCAAACACAAATACAAAACCAAATATTTACCTAAAAAATACATTAAAAGTAAAGTGTGTTTGATGAATTCTTCGTGCTCACTGTCTTCTAACTAGATTTTCCTTGGAACAAATTTCCACAACAGAGGTGGGGAGAGAATAGTACTAAAATGGAAATGAGATGTTCTGGAGGCAAGGGTCATCACTGACCAGGATCCAAGACTGAAAGGTTTATTAATCAGGATTATCTGGAGCTTTCAGTCGCTGGCTTTTTCCCCCGACTCCTTGTAGAGCATCTCACCGAGGAGCGGCTGGTCTACAAGCTTAAAATGTAGCTGTTGTTCTCGTTCTTTGCTCCCCCAATCTAGAACCCACTTCTCAGATTTGTTCACCTACTCAGCGGGAGGAAAGGCAGAAACAGAAAAGTGAAGGGTCATAAAGGAAGACTGGATGCAACAAAGCCAAATCCAGCCTCCACAGGATAAGTCTTTTGGCAGTGTCTTCCAAAGGGACGATGTTTTGAGGCTAACTACTAAATCAACTGAAATACAGAGTGAGGCGCCATAAAGGCAGACAAACGACTCTGTGATCACCTAACAAGCTCGGGGAGTGTGGTCTTTGTTCTGGTAACTTTCACCCTGTTTCACAGTAGACTGCAATTAAGAGACTTACTGGTTAATAAAAACAAACCATTTATCAACAGGAAAAGAGTAAAATTGAGACTTTCGAGCAAAACTCATTCAGTACCAAAGGCATTAGCCTATTGAATTGGAATTAAATAGCCATCATTTACTCATAATAGACATGATTCTAGTGGCTCTTCACTTAAATATTAAATAAGAACCTACTATACCCACTGGCATGGTGCTGGGGACAACTTGGTAAACAGTGCAGATAGCCTCCCTCCTCAAAGTGCTGGCTGCTTAGGGAAACAGAACCCCATTTACCACTTTACCACAAAAAGACTGGCGGTAAGAAGAAATCAGGCCTCAATACAAAAGCTTCCATGTGCAAGGTTCAATAGCCATAAGAGCTAAGTGCTCTTGGGAATACAGGTCTCAGGAAGCAAGAAAGGCAAGTTAGGTGAGCCAAACAGCAGATGTGGGATGTGGTACCAAAAATCAGTGCTTTCAGCCACTAGGCTATATATACATATAGGCTCTTATAATGGGTTTACTACTCATTCTGTAAAGAAACCATGTGCATGCTTTACAACCAGTCCATATAGAAAAATAAAGATTTCAGAAAAGAATAAACTTTCAAATGTGAATTTAAACATTGTAAACCTTTATCTTTCAGTTTATCTTGGAAATAAGTTGTTCAAGAAAGTATTATAATTACTCTTATGTTGTTAACATCTATAGCAAAAACTTTCTGCTTGTGTTTAAATCTTTCTTACTAGCAGTAGGTTAATTTTTTGTAAGCTAAAAAGTACATTTTGAGACATACCTGGGGGATGGCACCATAGTTCCAGATATATCCTTTATAAGGGAACAAATTTGCAACATAACGGAGTTTTCCTTTCTTCACATCTTGTTTAATTGGGTTTAAAGGGTCCTTTGTAGCTATCTGAAATAAAAAATTTCAAATCATTGTGTATTTGGATATAAAATACTATCAGATAAGAATTTAAGGAAATGAATTAAGGAATACACATCCCCTAATTCCACCTTAATGACTTACTTTACCTCTCACATTTTAATGATTTGATATAAAAGTTATTCCATAAACAGCCTTTAAGTGGAAAACTTATTTGAGGTATATAGAAGGGAAAACAAACAAACAAAAAACATTTATTTATTCCAGAAAGCAAAAACTAAATTACCTGGAATAAATCCTAACATTTGATAAATGTTTTAAGGTTTTTAGTAAAAGGGCAAAATAAGTATTATCCAACTTAAATTTTCCTTTATAACATTTAAATTTATTCAAATATTTGAGTATATAATATATACAAAATGTGGTTATAGTCAAAAAGTTTAAGTGATATAAAATATGTAACATCTACAATAAAAAGCCAAACCTATTAGGTATCATCAGAAAGAACAAAATGCAACAGAAATTTCAATACAGGTGGCTGGGGCAACTAAAGAAAGCCTGTTTGACTCTGTGGAGGAGTCAGTGATGAACTTTAGGGGAACAAGACAAGAGAAAAAGGTAATTCCAGGCTTCCAGAATACCAGAAGCAAAGGCTTGGGGAAGGAAAGTTCATGGCATATTTGCAAACAGTAAATGAGCTGGAGCTCAAGTGAGAGATTGGCAGGCAACAGGAGATCCAACTGGAAAACAGACTGGGACTAGCAACAAGAAAATCTTCGACCTCAGCTATTGAACCCTTTAGCAAATCAGTTTGGCTAGGTCAAAATTAATATCCTAAGTCTGATGATCAACATAAGAGGAAATGTACCTCCATTTTTGCATTAGACCAGCGTGGTACTTCAACTACCATGTGGAACACATCCTGAAAAAAAAACAGAATGAAGAGGGTCACAGGAGCTAACTGGTTCTCTTACTTAAGTGAGCACACCCTAGTTCTTCCAAAGTTAAAGCGTTCATTGGAGTGGACCTTTGAAGTCAATGGGCTTTCAACAAAATTCATCAAAAAATCAGACTGACTAATGAATGAAAAGATAAAGCAAATATGCAAAATAACTGTATAATCAAGGTGGTGAGCGTGTGCTTGTCTGTAGTATAATTCTTTCAACTGTTTTGTTACTGTTTTGTATGTTTCAGTAAACATAATCAATTTTTCAAAATAAAATGTTAGGGGGTAGGTAAGCATGTTCCTATAAAGAAAGAGTTTTTAAACATAACATAACAAATCTTGTATGTGTGAGGAAGGCCATCTTCAAAGCGATCATCTTCAAAGGCTCTTCACTTTCCCCAGTGGCATTGCAATTGTTCAAGATGCTTCTGGAACTCTGACTTCAGAGGCAGTTTGTAAGATAAACCCCAAGTCCATTTAATTACTTTGTCATACTTTAGTTTTAGCCTCATACAAAGTCAATCAACTTTATTACCCACATTTTTCTCCCAACTTAAATGTTTTTTAGGGCGCCTGGGTGGCTCAGTGGGTTAAGCCGCTGCCTTCGGCTCAGGTCATGATCTCAGAGTCCTGGGATCGAGTCCCGCATCGGGCTCTCTGCTCAGCAGGGAGCCTGCTTCCCTCTCTCTCTCTCTGCCTGCCTCTCTGTCTACTTGTGATTTCTCTCTGTCAAATAAATAAATAAAATTTTTTTAAAAAAAATGTTTTTTAAAAAATCAAGTATTCCTCAAAAAGACAAGAAATTTGACATTGAAGAGCACATAAAAGTTCCAAAAATATTTTAACCCATAGTAGTCCTACTGTAATTAGTTTATAGCCTTAAATCAAGCTCTAAATGGTCAGAAAATTATTTTCACCAAGGAATAAAACTTTAAATGCAGTTTTTCTGTTTACAAGCTTCTGCAAAAGGCACATATGAAGCCAAATCTGCAATTGTTCTTTTATAAAATGTACATTTTTACAAGTGGACTTCAAATGAAAATCACTTAGCTACACACTTCTTAGGACTACTTCTCTGCTACCTCACGTCAAAAACAGAGACTGAGAGGCACCTGGGTGGCTCAGTAGGTAAAGCGACTGCCTTCATTCACCTCAGGCCATGATCAGCCCCAGGTTGGGCTCCCTGCTCAGCAGAGAGTCTGCTTCTCTCTTTCCCCCTGCTTGTGTTCACTCCTGCTCTCTATCAAATAAATAAATAAATAAAATCTTTAAAAAAAAAAGGAAAGAAAGAAAAGCATACTGGTAAATTGCAAGGAAGTAAGTCAACGGTTTTAAGCCAATAATTATCCTGCTGTTCCTTTTAATCAAACAGAAAAGCTAGAGTTCACGGTCTAAAACGTCTGTCACTTATGTAAGCTCATGGTCAAACCGGGGAAGACTAAAGCTTTTCACACGTTTCTGCTCCAAGCCTCTTAACACCTACCTGATATGACATAAAACTCACAAAAAATTAGAGATATTTAAATCCAGGACTGTCTAAGTGCTCTATCCCTGTAAAGTAATTAACTGCGTGGTTTAGAAAAAGTAATACATTGTTCATGGGTAGACCTAATCCTTGATTAAATTTCATTCTCCGCACTATATGTTTTCGAGAACCATGTCCATCTCGTACCACTCCTCAGGTATTAAAATGGAAGATCTTTGCATTTATGAATGAGTCAGGACTTTTCAGTTTTCAACAGCAATATCCTAAAGGTTCACAAGATGGAGCTGTTACCACGTAAAAGAGTAACTAAGAAGGAAAAACCAAGGAGATTGGTTAATTTTTTTCAAGTAAACATTATCAAGTGAATATATTATCTCAAGTGAAAAAGTAGCAAACAGAGATAAAATATAAGAATTTGAAATTTGGTAACTATATTAAGCACTTTAATTGAATTAAATGAAAAGTATGTATAGATCCTCAAAAACCACATTACCTAATACTCCAAACCTACGTAACTACAATGGGAAGCAAGCAGGCAAAGAAAAGAAAGAATGAACCAACAAAGAAAGGATGAACCAACATTACAGGGAAGAAAATATCTTTCTGAAAATGGTAAGATAACTCTACTGCAAACAGAAGAATTCCAAATGTCTGAAGATTTGGTGCTTTTTAGAAATTAGCTAGGCCAAGGGCACCTGGGGAGCTCAGTGGGTTCATGATCTCAGAGTCCTAGGACCAAGCCCCACATCTTCCCCCCACAAGCTTCCTCCTCTCTCTCTGCCTGTCTTTCTGCCTACTTGTGATCTCTGTCTGTCAAATAAATAAATAAAATCTAAAAAAAAAAGAAGAAGAAATTAGCTAGGCCAAAAAATAGCAAGGAGTATCCTATAAAGAGTCTCAGAGCCGATTTATTCATTTTCTTTCAACAAATAATGAATCATTGAGTGCCACTGTTCTGCTACTTTGCCAAGCATTGAAGACTAGCAGTGAACAGAATAAAAGCTCTTTTTAACTCCCTAAAAGTTGGATCTCCAAATTGGGTTGTTTCTGTGTGAAGACCTCAGGCTAGGGACAGCTTTGGGGTGGGGGGGTATGGGGGTGTGTGTGTGGGGGGGTGTCTACAAACCTGGGTGAGGGATCCTGTCTATAAAATGAATGTTTATGGAGATGCCATAGTAATTCCTATATATTTTTTTAAAGCAATGAGCTTATAGCTTTTAGTAATTATTCTCTCCAATTATTATCACAACAGAGGTGTTACTTAAGTATTTTGATATAAAACAGGAGCTTCATTCTTTAGCAGGAACTACTACTAAAGAATAGTTTATTTCTCCTAGATACCATGGCTATAATTCGGGGAGTTGTTCAGGGGACCAGTGATCCTTAGGCCTTTCAGGGCAATTTAAGAAATTCAACCAATTACCCCATTCCTGGAAACACTTTTACTGTTAAACTATGCATTCTAATTGGAATTCCTGTGCACTGTTGGTAGAAATGTAAAATGGTACAGTCACTGTGGAAAACAGCAGTTCCCCAAAAAATTAAAAATAGAATTACCATATAGTCTGGCAATTCTACCTCTGGGTATATACCCAGAAGAACCAAAAGCAGGGTCTTGAAGAGGTCTTTGTACACCCATGACCTTGCAGCATTATTCACAGTATCTAAAATGTAGAAGCAACCCAAAAAAAATGGAAGAAAATTCTGACACATGCTATATAATGTGGATGACCCCTTGAAAATGTGCTAAACATTCATTTCACAGACAAGATCCCTCACCCAGGTTTATGGACACCCCCCAGCTGTCCCCAGCCTGAGGCCTCCACATAGGAACAACCTGATTTGGAGATCCGACTTTTAGGGAGTTAAAAGAGCTTTTATTCTATTCACTGCTAGTCTTGAGGACATGATAAATGAAATAAGCCAGCACGAAAGGACAAATACATGATTCCACTTATATGAGGTATCTAAAGAAGTCAAATTCATAGAGGCAGAAAGCAGAAGGATAGCTGCCAGGGAGTCTGGGTGTGGGTGTGGGTCGGGGGAGTTTCAGTTATGCCAACTGAAGAGAATTCTGGAGATGAAGAGTGGCGATGGTTGCATAACAGCGTGAAAGTACTCAACACCACCGAACTGTACACTTAACCATGCTAAAGATGGTCAATCTTGTGTTTTGGGGGAGTTTACATTTAACAAATGGAAAAAATCATGCATTCTTACATTTCCAACATTTATGCATTTAAAATACTGAGACAAGATTTTAGGATATTTTGTACCACCCAGTTACAAATTCATGCCTTTTTTCTCTAATCCCAACTGGTTTCAACTATGATTTAGCTCAATCCTGGGTCTGTGGGCTAATTATCCCCATTGTTAGAGCTGCTCAGAACTCTGTTCTCCACTTTATTATGCTCAGATTCTAAATCCCTGCTTTGGCATCAAGCTCTCAGCTCCTTCTAGTTTCAGAGGAAGGAAGAAAAAGGTACTAACCTCTACCCCTAGTTTGATGGTTTTGACAAGCCTGTAGGAGGCAGAGGAAAGGCAAACCATAGTTTTAGCTCTTTAGTTATGTGTTGACTTCCCAAAGTCACTTTGGAAAGTCAACACATAACAGTCAGTCTTATTTCCCAGGTTTATGATCATTTCACCAATTAAGAATGTCAATGTTAAAGGTGTCCAGACTCTAAGGAGATTAGAAACTTAAGGCTAAAATTAATTACATCACTCCATTAAATAAAAAAGATTTATTTTTTCCAAAGATTTTATTCATTTATTTATTTGTGAGAGAGAGAGAGAACGGGTGGGCACGCACGCTCGCCCACGCACTCAAGCCAGAGGGACAGAGGGAGAAGGAGAAGCAGGTCCCCTGCTGAGCAAGGAGCCTGATGTAGACTCTGATCCCAGGACCCTGAGATCATGACCTGAGCTAAAGACAGATGCTTAACCAACTGAGCCACCCAGGTGCCCCTAAATCAAAAAGATTTTAAACAGAAGGATTTTAGGAATAGAAGAAATATAACCTATATCTTGATTAGTCTTTTAATTTCACTGATTAAACAGGAATATTACAGTAGTATGGTAACCATATGTTTCACCTCCAAACTGGTTATTTTTCTTGTGGGTCAAATGAGTAGTCTAATGAGTCATTTACTAATGAACAGGCTATAGCTTTTTGGTAGGCTATTACTACTAAATTAAGTTTGTGCATATAGGGAACATGCTCTTAATTATATGCCATCTCTGAATCTTAGTAGTAAAGTTAAATGTGTCTTTACTGGGAGACCTTTGAACACCTCATGACTTATGATCTATTTCCAACACGGGATCTGAAGCCTACTGAACATGACATGCTATATTGCAAAATTATGTAAGTGGCTTAAATTAGCATTTTCTTTTTTTTTTTTTAAATTTATTTATTTGACAGAGAGAAATCACAAGTAGATGGAGAGGCAGGCAGAGAGAGAGAGAGAAGCAGGCTCCCTGCTGAGCAGAGAGCCCGATGCGGGACTCGATCCCAGGACCCTGAGATCATGACCTAAGCTGAAGGCAGCGGCCCAACCCACTGAGCCACCCAGGCGCCCCTTAAATTAGCATTTTCAAGTTGACCCATCGTGTTTTTCTCTGGATACTTTCAGGAATCAAGTAAATGTCAGATATCGGAAGAAATACAAAATCACTCTCTGATTCCATCATCCTTCCTTTTATTTTTCTGTTTTGCAATAAAATTGGCAGAAAACGGTGGTAGAGAGGATTTTTTTCTAAATATATCTAGAGATTAGACATCAAGCAAGAGGCTAATAAAAAACAAGGGCAGCTTGCCCTTTTTTTTTTTTTAACCTCTAGAATAATTTTGGGATATAAAATCCCTATCAGAAGAGCTCACATAATGAATAAGGAAATGTTCCAGTGCCAGGAAGGGCTTTTGAAAAGGTGTACCAGGGGTGCCTGGGTGGCTTAGGTCAGGTCATGATCCCAAAGTCCTGGGATTGAGCCCTGCATTGGAGGGTGGGAGGTCCCTCCTCAGCAAGGAGTCTCCTTCTCCCTCTCCAGCTCCCCCTGTTTGTGCTCCCTCTCTCACTGTCTCTATCAAATAAATAATTTTTTTTAAAGGTGTACCAGATTTCATCATTTCTAAGGATATTATACCTTATTAAGTGCTCCCCAAGTGATAATGGCTCTTAACCCTTAGTTTTAGGCTTTTTCAAAGTGGTTTTTTTGATTACAGGATATACTCTAAGCTATTAAACATAAATGGATTCCTCCTTGTGCACCGTTGGTGGGAATATAAATTAGTGCAGCCATTATGGAAAACTGTATGGCGGTTCCTCAAAACCCCAAAAAGAGAACTACCACATGATCCAGCAATCCCATTTCTGGGTATATGTCCAAAAGAAATTAAATCATAATGTTGAAGAGCACTCCCATGTTTACTGCAGCATTATTCACAGAAGACACAGAAACAAATTAAGTGTCCGTCAATGGATGTTGCATATATACATAAATACATGTGTACGCACACACACAAATATTATTCAGGCTTAAAAGAGAAGGAAATCCAAATCCTGCCACTGTGACTACATGGATGAACGTGCAAGACATTATGCTAAGTGAATTAAATCAGAGAAAGACAAATACTGTCTGATCTCACTTTTAAGTGGAATCTAAAAAAGTTAAACTCATAAAAACAGAGTAGAATGATGGTTGCCGGGGCTAGAGGAAAAGGGGAAATGCTGATCAAAGGATGCAAACTTTCCATTATAAGACAATTACGTTCTGGAGATCTTAATGTACAGCATGGTTTAACGAAATCTACTAAAACAGTAGATCTTAAGTATTCTCAACACACATGAGAAATTAAGTATGTGAAGTGATGAGGTCAGTATGCTTGATTGGGGGGAATCATTTCACAGTGTATACATACATCAGAACATCACACTGTATACCATAAACACATGATTATTTGTTAATCCTACCTCAGTAAAGCTGAAAAAAATTTTTAAATTTTTTTTTATTTATTTTTTTTTTAAAGATTTTATTTATTCATTTGACAGACAGAGATCACAAGTAGGCTGAGAGGCAGGCAGAGAGAGAGGTGGAAGCAGGCTCCCTGCTGAGCAGAGAGCCCGATGTGGGGCTCAATCCCATGACCCTGGGATCATGACCGGAGCCGAAGGCAGAGGCCTTAACCCACTGAGCCACCCCAGTGAAATTTTTTAAAAAGAAAAAGTAAATGGATTCTAATTATTTCATTGATAAATGATAAAAGTCTATTTGAGGGGCATTTAGGTGGCTCAGTTGGTTAAGTGTCTGCCGTTGGCTCAGATCATGATTCCAGGGTCCTGGGATAGAGGCCTGCATCAGGCTCAGGCTCCTTACTTAGTGGGGAGCCTGCTTCTCCCCACACTCTGCGGGCTGCTCCCTCTGCTTGTGCTCTGTCAAATAAATAAAATCTTTTGAAAAAAACACTTAACTGATGTCTCATAACTAAGAATAAGTTCCTATCCACCCCCATTCAGATGAGCTTTAAGAGAACTTTAATTAAAGAGATTGATTGATTAATTGATTAATACAACTAAAATTTAAAAACAGATATTATAACCACAATCTACTTACTTTCTTCTTTTTATAAAATCAAGCAAAAGACTGCATTTCCAGCTGTCAAACTTTTTATGATTTTCAATGACTAACAATTTTTTTTTTTTTTAAGATTTTATTTATTTACTTGACAGAGATCACAAGGAGGCAGAGAGGCAGGCAGAGAGAGAAGGGGGGCGGGGAGCAGGCTCCCTGCTGAGCAGAGAGCCAGATTCGAGGTTCGATCCCAGGACCCTGGGATTATGACCTGAGCCGAAGTCAGAGGTTTAACCCACTGAGCCACCCGGGCGCCCCAATGACTAACAATTTTGACCACAGAACCTTTCCCAAGAAAAATGCATATATATACCAAATTGTAGTGTCATAGAGTTCACAGAACCTCAGAAATCCATCCTGGCCATTTCAGGGCCTGGAGGTCACCAAGAATCCCTGGACTAGAAGACTTCAGAGCCTATCCAAAGGAAGAAAGTTCTTATGCATTTCCTTTGAATTCTAAGCTTAAATAAATAAAGTAAACCTTTTCTTCTGCATTATCAAACAGATATTTACTGTAGGAAATTTGGAAAATATAAAAGGCACAAAGTAAAATCCACCACACACACCTAATCATTCAAGGAAGTATATAGAACAGTGGTTAAGACTACAGGTTTCTGGGGCACCTGGGTGGCTCAGTGGGTTAAAGCCTCTGCCTTCAGCTCAGGTCATGATCCCAGGGTCCTGGAATCGAGCCCCGCTGAGCAGGGAGCCCGCTTCCTCCTCTCTCTCTGCCTGCCTCTCTGCCTACTTGTGACCTCTCTCTCTCTCTGTCAAATAAATAAAAAATATCTTTAAAAAAAAAAAAGATTACAGGTTTCTGAGAGATGCCTAGATGGCTCAGTCTGTTAAACTCTCTGCCTTGGGCTCAGATCAGGATCCAGGACACCCAGCTCAGCAGGGAACCTGCTTTTCTCTCACCCTCTGCCCCCTACCCCAACTGCTTGCTCACTTGTTCTTTCTCCAGTTGATTAATTAACTAATTAATTAATTTAAAAAAAAACAAAGGTTCTGAGTTAGAATGCCTGGGTCTCAAGTCTACCACTGTCACTTAGAAATTCTAGTTGCTGATCCTTGACAATGGGGCTAATGAAAGAATCCAGCTCAGAGAATGACATGACATGATGGTTAAATGATATAATCCACATAAAGGCTTTAGCATAGTACCTAAGCCACAGGAAGCATTTGACAAATAGTAACAATATATATTTTTTAAAGATTTACTTATTTATTTGAGAAAGAGCATGCTGGTGTGCTCCTAAGAGGGAAGAAGGAAAGGGAGACAAGCAGACACCCCCGGAGCACAAAGCCCATGGCAGGGCTCAATCCCAGGACGCTGAGATGGGAGCCGGAAAGGAAGAGTGGGATGCTCAATCGACTGAGCCATCCAGGTGCCCCGGGTAACAATAATATTTTTTGACCTTTTTTTTCCCCACAGTGATCTTTTTTTTTTTTTTTTTAAGAATTTATTTATTTGTGAGAGAGCACAAGTGAACTGAGGGGCAGAGGGAGAAGCAGGCTCTCTGCTGAGCAGAGAACCCAATTCGGTGCTTAATCCTGGGACTCCAGGATCCTGTACTGAGCTGAAGGCCATCACTTAACCAACTGAAGCACCCAGGAGCATCAACAACAATCTTAAATAAGGCTTCATCAATAAGCCATACACACAGAATCACGGGACATCAGTGCAGAATGTAATCTAAAAACACCACCAAGATTAACACTACACAGGGGGGAAGTAACCTGCTCAATATCGTAAAGCCAGTTAGTAGCAAAACCAGGACTAATATCTACATTCCTTATTCCCGATTCAGTGATTTTTACTCTATAAAATAAAGCTCTGAAAGGCTAAAGAAATAACCATTTTGTTTGGTTATTGTTTACTGAGACTTTCCTATAAAGCCAGGCATTGTGGCTGTATGTTATACACATACCTAATCATCCATCCCAAATTTACCTTTTTGACAAAGTTGACAGACCACAGAGATTATGGTTAGAATATCTGTTTTCAAAATTTAGTCACCTGCAAGCTCATTGGGGCAGGGGTGGGGCAGGGAGATAGCAGTTTATTCTCAGTTATGACGTGCCGATTAAGTTTTTTTTTTAATTTTTTAAAAATTTTATTTAGGTGCCGATTAAGTTTTTTTTTAATTTTTTAAAAATTTTATTTAGTTATTTGACAGAGAGCACAAGCTGGCAGAGTAGGAGGCAGAGGGAAAGGGAGAAGCAGGCTCCCCGCTGAGCAAGAAGCCCGACATGGGGCTCCATCCCAGGACCCTGGGATTATGACCTAAGCCAAAGGCAGTTGCTTAACCAACTGAGCCACCCAAGAGCCCATAACATGCCAATTAAGTTTAATTACCGTCAGTTTTCATCTGTTCCCAGTTATAACTTTGGTTTAGAAAACATGAAACCAAAAGATAAACAGAACAAAACAAAAATCCAGAAAACCCATTCCATATACATACAAAGTTCAGGAAGAAAACAATATTTAAATTACTAATTCAGCAACATTTAAAAAATTTCCATTTAAGGAGCTCTCTATAAAAAGGAATAGAAAATTCAAAACAATACAAACCCTGTAAGGAAGTGAGTTATCCACAAAGAATCCACTTGACTATATCACCTCTAAAGATTTCTCTAGAAAGTTAAGAATGATAAATAACTGCAAGGGCGCCTGGCTGGCTCAGATGGTGAAGCATGTGACTCTTGATCTCGGGGTCTCAGTCGGGGTTGTGAGTTCAAGCCCCACGTTGGATGTAGAGATTGCTTAAAAATAATTTTTTTTTTTAAGATTTTTACTTATATATTTGACAGAGAGACTGTGAGAGAGGGAACACAACCAGGGGGAGAGGGGAAGCAGGCTTCCCCGCTGAGCAGAGAAGCCTGATGCAGGACTCGATGCCAAGATCCTGGGATCATGACCCAGCCAACGGGAGATGCTTAACGACTGAGCTTCCCAGGTGCCCCCAAAATAAAATCTTTAAAAAAGATAAAAAAAGATGGTGCCTTGGTGGCTCAGTCATTTAAGCATCTGCCTTCAGCTCAGGTTATGATCCTGGGTTCCTGGGATGGAGCCCCTTGTCAGGCTCCCTGCTCAGTGGGGAGACTGCTTTTCCCTCTCCCTCTGTCACACCCCCTGCTTATGCTCTCTCACACTCTTTCATATAAATAAATAAAATCTTTTTTAAAAAGGAGAGAATGATACACAACTAGAAAAAAATTCTGTTAAATTTCTGAAGCATCAACGTATTATAAGCTTGACTTTCTTTTAGAAGAGGAAAAAAGAAACATAGTTCCATGTTTACATATGCTCCCAATAGAAGCCTTTGGGCATTTTTCCTGTAGAGCTGACAGAGTTGTCTCAAAGGTACATTCTCTCATCATCATTCCTCAAATGACTGACCATATAAGAGATAAAGTCTACAGCCACACACATAAAAATGTATTTACATAAACTTAATCACACTGGCATTAAAAAAAAAATCACACTCTTCTCTAACCAATGGAATTAACCAGATCTTTTATTTAGGCTATAATCCAAAATAATTTGTGTGCCACACCCTTCTTTGTGTTTTGTATAAACTTCCTCATAAACAAAACAAAAGAACTCTTTCCTGCTTCTCAGAAAAGAATCTCAAGTGCTGAGGGTTACTGAGGTCTGGACCACTGGTGAAATCCAGAGTTGTTGCAAGAGCTTGTACTTTTGAGCCAGCCCAGGGTGGTGCAAAGGCTGAGTCTTCATTGAGCAATCCCACATTATCGCCACAATCAGTCCCACAAAGACTCAAAGGAGTCGCAAAATAATCTGAGTGAAGATGTTTTACACAGCACCAAAATGCAGTCTCTGTGTCCTATTTTGGAAAAACTAAGCATCGCAACTGCGAGAAGCACATGACCACTGGCTAGAATATTGTCCAGTTTCTTATAGCTATTTTGAATGTCTGTATCCCTTGCAAAATTCATTTGCTGAAATCCTAACCCTCAATGGTGATTGTACAGTAGGTGGGACCTTTGGGAAGTGTTTAACATATGAGGCTGGAGCCCTCATGAGTGGGGTTAGTGCCTTATAGAAGAGGCTCCAGAGAGATCCCTGGCCCCTTCTTCCATGTAAGTACATAGCTCCAAGTCCATGACCAGAAGAGGGCCCTCACCCAACCATGTTTGCACCCTGATCGCTGACCTACGGGCTCCACAACTGTTAGCAATAATTTCTGCTGTGGTTAAGCTATCCAGTCTTCAGTATTTTGCCACAGCAGCCCAAACAGACTAAGACACAAACACACACAAAAAACCCAACTCTGTGTCAAGAAAATATTTTTCTTCCTTAGCACATCTATATGTCAAGATACGATCAATAAACTTTCAGTCATCATTTTATACTGCTTAACTACTCAAAATGGCATGAGAGGTTACTGTAAAGTACTTTGATATATATATATATATATATATATATATATATATATATATATATATGTATTAATTATACACCAGACAGATAATCAAGCCAACCAAATAATGTCAGTTCAAGAGGAAGGATCCTGCAGTTCCTATCAACTCCCGGGAAATCAGATGTAACAAATTAGTTTCTGAATAAGTACAACTTTCAGAATCCCACAGGAAAACCAAGCCAATTAGAGGTCCCTCTGTAACTGTGGCACATAATTGGCCTCCAGCTATGCGCTCCACTGTCTCCAGGAGGAGCCCAGCTCAGGCAGGTTCCTCAGAAGCACCACGTGAGTTTGGTCTAAACTAGACCCAAACAGAAACCCTAAAGTCTTGGGGGTGCTGGGGCACCTCCCCACCAGACACACCTGACAGGAGCACAGGCCAGGGCAGCTAGGGACGGTGTTCATCAAAATAAGTAGGAAAAAAAAAAAGGAAAAATTTAATAAAATGCCACCACAACAAAAAAACACAATAGCCCACCCCTCCATTTCCCACTCAGGTTCTGGATGTTGCTGCCAATTCTCTCTCCCTCCTCTACTGGTGGTGTGCGGCTTCTAGGATCCTAGGCTTTCTGGCTGGGGTCTGGGTTACAATTTGTTCTTCTGCGAAGTGTGGGAGGCCCGGGGTCTCCAGGATGAGCCGCAGCAGAAGGCTTCAGCTAGACTGAGGGCTGGGCAGTCAGTAGGGGCCCACCCTCAGGGGTGTGGGAGCCGTGCTCAGCAGGGACCCCTGGGTCTGCACCGTTTACTTTCTTTCTTTCTTTTTTTTTTTTTTTTTAAAGATTTTATTTATTTATTTGATAGAGAGAGAGACACACACACCACGAGAGAAGGAACACAAGCACAGGGCATGGGAGAGGGAGAAACCGTCTTCCCGCAGAGCCGGGAGCCTGATGAGGGATTGGATCCCAGGACCCAAAAGATCAGGACCCAAGCCGAAGGCAGACTCTTAACAACTGAGCCACCCAGGTGCCCCTGCACCATTTAAACTCCATCATCATGAGGTCATTAATAAAAAAAACTCACACCCAATGTGGGGCTCAAACTTAACAATCTGAGATCAAGAGTCGCATGTACCACAGACTGAGCCATCTGGGTGCCCCAAAAAGAATTTTTAAAGGTGTGAAAAGGAAGCAGACATTTGTCTTTGTGTTGGTTCCTAAATATACTACAGTCTTCTACTATTGCGAAGGTATCTAAAGCTATGAATGAAAACAAAATAGTTAAATTTGGGGCGCCTGGGTGGCTCAGTGGGTTAAGCCGCTGCCTTTGGCTCAGGTCATGATCTCGAGGTCCTGGGATCGAGTCCCGCATCTGGCTCTTTGCTCAGCAGGGAGCCTGCTTCCTCCTCTCTCTCTCTCTGCCTGCCTCTCTGCCTACTTGTAATCTCTCTCTGTCAAATAAATAAATAAAATCTTTTTTTTAAATAAATAAAATCTTAAAAAAAAAAAGTGAAATTTGTACAAATAATGCACACTCTTTGTAAAAAGACTAGAAAATATAAAAAGGCAAAATGAAAATAAAAAACAGAAAGAGTCACTAGCAATTCTACCTCCAAAGGATCACAAAAACTTTGGAATATATAGTTGTAGACATTTTTTCCTAGCAAAGTAAGATTCTTACCAATTTGTGGTAAATTTGTGCGGTTTCTTCAGCTCACCGGTGAGCACAGAAACAGACCTCTCTTTTTAAAGTCTGTAGACCTGGTGCCCTGCGTGGCTCAGTTGGTTAAGCATCTAGCTCTTGATTTTGGCTCAGGTCATGATCTCAGGGTCGTGAGATGGAGCCCCGCAGTAGGCTCCACACTAGGCGTGGAACCTCCTTAAGATTCTCTCTCCTACTCCCTCTGCCTCTTCCCAACCTCTCCCACTTGCATACCAACTCTCTCTCTTTAAAAAAAAAAAAAAGAGGGGCACCTGGGTGGCTCAGTGGGTTAAAGCCTCTGCCTTCAGCTCGGGTCATGATCCCAGGATCCTGGGATCGAGCCCCACATCAGGCTCTCTGCTCAGCTGGGAGCCTGCTTCCTCCTCTCTCTCCCTGCCTGCCTCTCTGCCTACTTGTGACCTCTGTCTGTCAAATGAATAAATAAAATCTTTTAAAAAAAAAAAAAAGAATAAAAAAAGAAAAAGGAAAAAAAGCCCATAGACTTAACTTTTATTAACACTATGCATGTTAACTCTACCAACCCATTAAAATTACTGAATTTTCCTGTAGTCACTGAATACTCTAGCTTATTTTTGCTAGAGGGAGAGGGAAGCAGGCTCCCTGCTGAGCAGAGACCCTCCCCCTTCCCCCGCCCACCAATGCAGGGCTTGATCCCAGGACCCTGAGATCATGACCTGAACAGAAACCAAAAGCCAGCCACCTGACCAACTAAGCCACCCAGGCGCTACTAAACCAAGACAGCTGTGTCTGTTCCTCTATTCCTTCCCCAATTTATAGTTGCTTCTTTAGCCAAATAATCTGGAATTAAGACTGACTTCTTATTCAGTCAATGTACCTTTAACTCACAGCACAATGAGGCATTTTAAGCTTTTATTAAGACCTATATGAAAATTCATATGAACTAACTGATCTGAGTAAAGAGACTATGTTTAAATGAGGACATCTTACCTTATCTGCATAAATTGGAACATCATGAAATGGAGATATATATTGTCCTTTTTCATTTTCTGCAAAATGAATTAGAAAAAGTTATTACTAATTTTTTGTTAACTGTATTTCCAGATGCAATACGTACACATTTTTAAAAATATTTAATTTTTAGAGTAATTTTAGGTTTACAATAAAATTGAAAAAAAAGATCCCCCCCCCCCCGCCACACAGTTGCAGAGCTTCCCTCCATTATCAACACCATTCACCAGGAGAGTGACATAGACATTTTTTATTCCCACACCAGAAAAACTGATTGTATACTTTACCTTCCTAACCCCTCCAAGACTGGAGTTTTCATCCTATGCTTTCCTTAGGTGTCTAACAGATACAAGCCTCTACAATGAGGGCAGGGGCTGCCTTATATTATTTTATATCCCCAGAGTCTAGCAGTGACTGGGATATAAAAGGGGATCAAATTGTACTGGACTGATCTTATATCAGTTAACAGTTTACAGAACTAATGAAATAACTGGGCTTGGGGGGAACTTGGGGAATTATAAAACCCCACTTCTTAAGTAATGTTCCAGGAGCCATGTTAGATTATTGTATTTCTTAAGGACAATCAAGTTCCAACAACACTTTCACAGGTAATTTCTATATTCTAGAGATTTAACTACCATGTCCAAAAAGTAATTTCAAAACTTCCTTACTATTCTTTAAGAAACCTAAGGGTCAGTCCATACAATATCCCTTCATATTTAAAAACCAAGGTGGAATAGCAAAGACTGAGCAGTGACCACCCCCATCCACCACCCACCCATCCCTTCAGAGTCACCTGTGACTCTGCAATCCTATCCACTATCAGGTTTTGTTTCTTTGGGATTTTTTATTTTTGTTTTTAAGATTTCCTTTATCTATTTGACAGAGAGCGAGAGCGCACCCTAGCACAAGCAGAGGGAGCAGCAGGTAGAGAGAAGCTGGCTCCCTGCAGAGCCCCATGTGGCTTGATTCCAGGACCCATGGGGGGGGCGGTGGAGGGGATTACAACCCCATCAGAAGGTAGATGCTTAACCAACTGAGCCACCCAGGTGCCCTCCACTATCAATTTTAAAGAGTCTGGCAAATGTAACATTACAGAGGTAAAAAAAAAAAATCCTCTAAGGAAGGGTGCTAAGAAATCTGTGATTTTAAAAAACCCTTACAATTATGTAATTACAGAGTTGTTTCTATTTATTGTTATTTCTTAAGTCCCAGAGAATTCTATCTGATAAAAAGTTACTTTAGCCAGTGCAAAGTCAAGGAATGGCTATGGTCTTCCATAATGGCCATCAAATATGACCATTACATAACCTAAATAAAAACTACTGGTTTTTGTTGACAGAGAGAGCCCGATCACAATTAGGCAGACAGGCAGGCAGAGAGAAAGGGAGGGAAGCAGGCTCCCCACTGAGCAGAGAGCCGGATGCGACTCCATCCCAGGAAGCTGGGATCATGACCTGAGCTGAAGGCAGAGGCTTTAACCCACTAAGCCCCCCAGGCGCCCCTAAAAACTGTTTTAATACTGCTTGAAGACAATTCCCCAATCATCCCTCCACCTTCAAACTCTAGGGTCACCTCTCTAAATCCCTCTTACAGAGCAATTCCAGAGCCAACCTAAATCCAGGAAAAACAGTTTAGTGAATTATTCGTCAAAAGTTCCCACACTGCCCTTAATAAACTCCTTATTTAAAGTCCCACCCTTCCTGGATTTTACGTGGTAACCTTCAGCTACATGCGTAAACTTGAGTTGACTTTCTTGCTCCTCCCACAGCTGGTTACTTTTTGCTAGGAGCTTTGTTCATTCTCTCCGTAATCCCTTTCACCCCCCTCCATCCGGCTCTTTCCTACCCTTCACACGCCACACGCAGAATTCTCTGCACCTGCCCGTTTCCTCCCGAGTAAACTGTTTACAATTAAAACAGAAACGCCTTTGGTGACACATTTTCGAACGCCTCCGTTGTCTCCAATAATCTGTTCCTAGAAGCTTGGCGGGGCGCGGGGGGGAGGGGGGGTAAGAGATAAAGATAACCCCGAGGTAGCTTTCCTCCACCTGCAAGACAAAAAAGGTCGTGCGCCAGGGAAAGCGGAGCTCAGCCAGCCCGCAGCGCGCTGGGCTCTAAGCGCAGCTCGAGGTGCGGACTTGGGGTGGGTCCCCCTCAGATGCCGATTCCCTGCCCAGGGGCAAAAACTTGGCACTTTCTCACTCGTGCTTCCCAGACTGACGTCACCTGTTTGACTTGAAGGGAACAGCTTTCTGTTTCACAAGACGCCTTCCCAGCATCTGTGCTACCGGGGACAGCCCGGCGCGAGGGGCAGGAGCGCTACCCTGGGGGATCGGTTCGCTCCTCCACTGACCGCTCCGATCCCGGCCCCAGTTTCCCCGTCTGCAGAACGCAGGGTTGCATTGGACCCTGCTGGATGCCCACAAGCTGAGCTCCAGTTCAGGAATTAAGGTCCTCAGGGAGTCATCCACCCCGCCCCAGTTCCTCCGAATCAAGCAATCCTCTTACGAGGATTAGTTTACCCCCAGACAGCCTTCTAAGGTGACTTGGTGGTTTCCTTTCCCATCAGACGGTGCCCGCCCGAGCAGGACACCTGCAGAACTAGCCCGGCCCGGGGTCGGCTCCCACAGCGCGTGGGAAAGAGGAACGCCGAGCCACGCCGTCCCGTCTGCGAGCGCGACGTGTGAAACCGGAGGGCCGGCCCAGGCCCCGGGCAGCCCGAGGAACCCTGCCCGCGCCCGGGACGAGGGGCGGAGCGCGGGCCGCAGGCTCCGGGGTAGGAGGCGAGGCGAGGCCCGGGAATGAATGGGTTGGCGGGAGGGGAGGGGCCGTGGGCCACCGACACTCACTGAGAAAGACTCGGTACTCGAGGGTGAAGGGCGCGGCGCGCTCCTCGCTGCTGAAGCCGCTCATGGTGCCGCTGACTAGCCGCCGCCACCACAGAGCCACTAGCCCGCACGCGGCGCCGACTGACAAGGAGAAAGCTCCGCGCCTGCGCACCGCGGAGACTGGCCCCGAAAGCGGGGCGGGGAACCTCTTTAAGCGGCCACCCCACCCCCCGGCCGGCCCACGCCGCGCGCAGGCGCACTCCGCCCGGCCCGCGCGTCCTCTTGCCCCAGCCCCTCCTCCCGGGCCCGCCCTCGCGGGACAGGCCCCTGACTCTCAGGCTGGGCCACGTGGCTGGCGGCGAGCTCTGGCCCTGCCTGTGTACTGCCACCGCCCCGAGTGCTCGGGGACTCTGACAGAGGACGAGAGCTTGCGCCAGCTAGGAACTGACCGGCAACCTCTCCCCCACCGTGCACACAGGGAACTCTCATTCCCACCTACACCCCACCACCCCCGCCCCGAGAAATTCCCTGTGTCAAAAGGAGTTCCGAAATCACATGTGTCATCGGGCGGGCCCTGCCTTTGAACTTACAAGTGTGCAGTTTTACGAACTTGAGGTGTATTACTGACCCCACCCCCACCCCACAATGGCTTCCTGGTGAGTAACCGGCTCTACCATCTTCTAGTGTAAGACAGCGGGCAAATTGCTGCCAACCTTTCTAACTCACTTTCTCATCTTGGTAAATGGAGATAGAAATGGTAACTATTACGGGCTTGGGGGATGATTAACTGAGTTGATGCGTTTCAAGAGTTTGAGGAAGGGGCACCTGGGTGGCTAAGTACCTTAAGCATCTGCCTTCAGCTCAGGTCATGATCCCTGGGTACTCAGATGGAGTCCGGCATCCTGCTCCCTGCTCAATGGGGAGCCTGCTTCTCCCTCTCCTGCTCCCCCTGCTCCTGTTCCCTCTCTCTCTGCCAAATAAATAAATAAAATCTTTTTTTTTTTTTTTAATTAAAGTTTGAGGAAGAGTCTGGCTCGTTGTAAACACTATGGAAGTATGACTTGTTATTTCTACCCTCCTCAGTAAAGGAAGAGTTGCTGTGGCCCCTCCTTGCTCAACTCACCCCAGATCCCCGGGGGCTTTTCAGTTCTAAGCGCTGGGAAGGTCCGAGCATGCGCTCAGAGGCCCTTGAGCACATTTCTCTCAGGCATAAGTTCCTTAGGGCTTGTTTTTCAGCAAATGTTTTATTGAGTCAGGCCAGACCCCAACAACTAAAGTCTGATTGAGGCTATAGTCGGTTAAGTGATTCACTTACTTCCGCACTCCTATACACATACTTCTAAAGTGTATTTCAGGGGCGACTGGGTGGCTTCATAGATTAGGTGTCTGCCTGGAGCTCAGATCATGATCCTGGGGTCCTGGAGTGGAGCCCTGCACCCTGTTCCCTGCTCAGCAGGGAGTCTGCTTCTCCCTCTACCCTTCCCCCTGCTCCTGCTCTCTCTGGATTGCTCTCTCTCATAAATAAATAAAATCTTAAAAAAAAAAAGTGTACTTCAAAATCCAAATTATAAATTAGGAACTGATTATTCACTAATTCGATTATGTAATAATGAATATTTCAAAGAATGCCTAGTTCAATGGGCTGGGTTCCTTTAAAAGATCTTGTTTTTCTTGGGCATTAAAGTTATATGCCTTTTTTTTTTTTAAGATATATTGATTTATTTTTGAGAGACAGAGAGTGTGTGTGAGTGGGGTGGGGCGCAGAGGAAGAGAGAAAATTCTCAAGCAGATTCCCCCCTGAGTTCTGCAGAACCCAAGGCAGGGCTGGATCCCAGGATCCTGAGATCCTGACCTGAACTGAAATCAAGAGTTGAACACTAAACCAACTGAGCTACCTACGTGCCCCAAAGATAATACACTTTAAAGACATTTTGGGGACACGTGGGTGGCTCAGTCGTTAAGCATCTGCATTCAGCTTAGGTCATGATCCCAGCGTCCTAGGATACAGGCCCACACTGGGCTCCCTGCTCAGTGCGGAGCCTGCTTCTCCCTCTCCTACTCCCCGACTTGTGTTCGCTCTCTCTCCGCATCTCTGTCATAAATAAATAAAATCTTAAAAAAAAAAATTCATTTTGACTTAAACTTTTCTGTTTCAAAGCCATGTCTACTATGGAAAATGAGATGGCCCCTGTAGAAATGAGAACCTAGTAAGATAATTTCCTAAAGAGTTACAAAGAGTGTTCCTCCCTTGTCTCCATCCAGTCTACCATTAATTTTCAGAAAGCCATGACTCATTGACCTTTTGAATAGTACACCACACTGCTGTACTCCAGTTGGAATACAGGACAGGCAAAAAGAGTAGAGTAGGAATTTAGTCAGAATACAATGTATTACTGGAAATTAAAGGAATCTCTGCAGAGTGAACACTAAGTAGGATTAAGTTCAGGGAGTTTTTTAAGGGGATGATCTTTGGATTAAGTTGCTCTATCAGTCTTCTGCCTTTGAGCACAGGAACTAGACTTCGGGAAAAACCCAGAATCGTCTCTGTGGCTAACTTAACAAACAGATGGAAATGATGCAATTGTGTTCTACGGACACTTTCCCCGTTGCCTCCTGCCAGCTCAGAGCAAGATAACAAACTCTTGCCGACCTCTGGACTTGCACACCATTTTTTATTTCATCCTGTGTGTTAGGAAAGCCCATGGATATCAACTCCAATAAAACTCCACGCCCTGGCTTGGTGTCTTATTGGAGCTGATATCCATGTCAGTGCTTTAGAACTTTCCCTTGCGGGCAGTGGGGGTAAGATCCATGGGCTCAAGTGAAAGTTGTTCAGTTTCTCATGTGTCCCTGGGGGCTAGCACAGTACCTGGCCAAGAGGAGATGTTTATTAAGTCTTTGCTGGGCTAATGGATAGAGGAATTAATGAAAAGGAAGCAGATAATACCTTCTTACGTATAGTAGTTTGACAAAAGATAAACCCAGCTCCTGCCAAATATTATCTTTTCTTGCTCTGTAACAACTCCAGTGGTACTTCTTTTCAGTCTGTATCCTGTCCTCTTTGCTGTGGCTGACTCTGGTGGGTGCTTCTAATTTTCCAGTGGTCTCTCTTCTTTGGCTTATGACCACATTCTCTTCTGACATTTTCTGGCCGCTCATTTCTCATTCTCCCCCTTAGCATTGTCTTTACCTCTTCATCTTAATCATATCTTTCTTACTTCTCCTGTTCTCTGTCTCTAGAGGGACCCTCCCCCTAGATTATCTCATGTAGATATTTGGTGTCAACTACCACCTACGGGTCCTGTAACAAGAAAACTTCAAATTTACAGCTATGTTTTATTTAATGCTTATTGTGGTCATTGTCTCTGCTAGGTGGTAGGGATGTAGCATTTAGAAAGACATGGTCTTGGGGCACCTGCGTGGCTCAGTCAGTTAAGCCTCTGCATTTGGCTCAGGTCATGATCCCGGAGTCCCAGAACGAAGCCGTATCAAGCCAGATCAAGCCCCATATCCGACTCCTTGCTCACCGAGAAGTCTGCTTCTCTCTCTCTGCCCTTCACCCTGCTTATGTTCTCTCTCACTCTCTTTCTTTCTCAAATAAATAAATAAAATCTTTAAAAAAAAAAAAGGAAAGAAAGACATGGTCTTGGCCCTCAAAGAAGTTATAGTCCAAAGGGAAGGCAGCTTCAGCAAATAATTACAATAAACTCGGATAAGTAGAGTGACAAAGTACAGGGCATTGCATTATGGGAACAGAGAGCCCCTACAAGGAAGTGAGTCTTAACCTATGCCTGGAAGGCAGAGAAGAGGTTAATAAGATGAAGATGACAAGGCAGAATCCAGAAAGGGAATATTAAGAGGTGAGACCAGAGAAATAGGTCAGTGTTAATTGGTGGAGGGCCTTGGAAGGCATAATTTAGGGTCTGAACTTTTCCCTAAAAGCAATGGGCAACCTAAGAGTTTTTAGCAGGAAAGGGGCACCATCAGAACTGCTTTAGAAAGTGGTTCTGTTAGCAGCTTGGAGCCTGGTTGAAGTTTTATTAAGACTAGAAGCAAAAGACCCCAGAGAAGGCTGCCCCAGTGGCCAATGTTGAAGATGCTGACCAGTTCCTGGATGTGGGCGACAAAAGAGAAGAGCAATGACGGAGCCATGTTTAAGGTAGAATCAATGGAACTGGCCATTGGTTGGATGGAGTAGAAGATGAGGGACTAATTGCTTGAAAAAGGAAAGGAATTCTGACACATGCTACAACATGGATGAACCTTGAAGACACTATGCTCAGTGAAATCAGTCAGTCACAAAAGGACAAATACTGTGTGGTTCCACTTGCATAAAGTACCTAGAGTAGTCAAATTCACAGACACAGGTAGTAGAAGTTTCCAGGGGCTGGGGGAAAGAAGAAATGGGGAGATACTGTTAATAATTATGGAGTTTCAGTCTGAGAAGAGAAAAAGTACTTGAGGTGAATGCTAGTAATGGCTGCACAACAATGGGAATGTACTTAATACCACTGGACTCTACACTTTAAAATGGCGACAGTGGGGGTGGGGATTGGGGTTATTGGGTGACGGACATTAAGAAAGGCACATGATGTGATGAGCACTAGGTGTTATACATCACTGATAAATTATTGAACACTACATCTGAAATTAATGACGTACTATTTGTTGACGAATTGAATTTAAATAAAAAATTTTTTAAATGGTGACAATGGTTTAAAAAATATACATTCAAATGTATCTTTCTTTAAAAAAAAAAAATCACACAGGGGCGCCTGGGTGGCTCAGTAGGTTGAGCCTCTGCCTTCGGCTCGGGTCATAATCTCAGGGTCCTGGGATCAGGCCCTGCGTTGGGCTCTCTGCTCAGTGGGTAGACTGCTTCCCCCCCAACTACCCCCTGCCTGCTTCTCTGCCTACTTGTGATCTCTGTCTGTCAAATAAATAAATAAAATCTTTACCCAAAAAAATCACACAAAGTTTGAGACCTCGGTGATCAATAGTTACTCCAAAATTTATCCATGGGATGGTGTATCAGATAGGGTCCAATTGAACCAAAACTACTCAAAATGTTTAAACCAGGGGACTTGAACACAGAGAGTCAGTCAGTAAGTAAAAGAAGAGTTAAGAAGTCAAATACAGATTAGCAACAACAAGAATTCTAGAGGGACCAGACTGGAGGACAAGGCAGCTTCACCCAAGGGAGGAGCTCAGGGCCCATGGTCAGGAACAGGGATCCCAGTGGGCTGGCCTATCTTGAGATAGAGTTGCTGCTGGAGAGGCTGCCTGGAGAAGGAAGGGGACCTGTATTCTTTCCCTTCCTCACATCCTTCAGTCTCCTGATGGTGTTTCCCATTGGCTGGGCCCAGATGGAAGCCATGTGTATTAGTCAATTTTGACTAGTTGTGCTGCTGTAATAAACAATATAAAAAATCTCAGTTGCTTACAAGAATGAACATTTATTTTTTTTTTAAAGATTTTATTTATTTATTTGAGAGAGAGAGAGACAGTGAGAGAGAGCATGAGCGAGGAGAAGGTCAGAGAGCGAAGCAGACTCCCCATGGAGCTGGGAGCCCGATGTGGGACTCGATCCCGGGACTCCAGGATCACGCCCTGAGCCGAAGGCAGTCGTCCAACCAACTGAGCCACCCAGGCATCCCAAGAATGAACATTTATTTCTCGTTCAAGTTCCCTGGTGATGCTATGAGTCACCTGTGGCTCTGCCCCATATGCCTTCTCATTTGCAGACTGAGGCTGAAGTGGCATCCCCTAGCCTGCCCTAACAAGACCAAGAAGATGGGAAAAAGAAATGGTCAAACCACAGAGTGGACTCATAAGCTTTTGCTTAGAAATGGTATATGTCTCTTCCACTCACATTCAATTCGCTAAAGCAGGAGGACCTTGCAAATGGGTAACCATGTTGAGGGCTGTGTAATTCTCCTACAGGGAAAGAAGCAAATAAATAGTAAAAATAATATCACAGTCTACCGTCTTGATCATAAATTTTCACCTCTCTCCTTTTTGCATGAAAAATATTACTCACTCTTCCTGCAAAGAGTGACACCCAAAAGGTTCAACCAATCAAGACATGAGGGCCAAAGTTTAAAGTCTCATGATAGTCTCTGCATTATGTCCTGATAGGGCTTCTCTTGATCCAGAGACTAATGAACTTAAAAGACAAACAAACATTATCTACTGCCCCCCACATCTATACCTAATATGAGACAGTTGAACAGAATAAACACTGAATAAATACTAATATTCATCAAAAGAAAGAATGAGAGACTCACAATCATCATTGGTTCTTAGAATTCCCAAATCCTACTGGGTGTAGAAACATTCCTTGATTAAGTTCTCGTTCAGGTCCCTGGAAGTAGCCTGAGTTTTTCATAACTTGTGGCTGACTGGGGGGCGGAGCCGCTTTCTCAGCTTCCTTCCTGTGCACAGAAATTTGGGAACCCAATGTTGGTCTCCAACAATCACATCTTTTAACCCAAGCTGATGTGTCTTGGCTGCACACCTCTATATCTTGAATAACATTTGACCTGCTTCTAGTGGTTCTGTATGCCAATTACCACACGTATAATTCTTTTCAAGACATACCTCTCTCTGTAGACATCACTGCTAGGGAACTCGAACTTACCAACCCTCTCCTCTGTTGGAGATCTGCACTCTTAAGTCTCTTTTCCCTGGGTCATTTATCCACCAAGAGACTCACTAGCAGCCATTGCTCATAACCTTGATCTGGTCTCTACCCCAAGGCTGAGTTGTAATCTCGCTTACAAAACAGTCAATTCGTTTCTGAGCTCACCTCTTTCTTGTAGCAGCCTGTCAAATGCAGCTAAAAACAACTAAGGCACACTCGTAACAATCTGTTTCCCAACCTTTTTGCCTAATCTCACAAGGTACTTGGTTCATGATCTGCCTTCTAAAAAAGATTTTACTTATTTATTTGACAGACAAAGATTCCGAGTAGACAGTGAGGCAGGCAGAGAGAGGAGGAAGCAGGCTCCCCGCTGAGCAGAGAGCCCGATGTGGGGTTTGATTCCAGGACCCTGAGATCATGACCTGAGCCAAAGGCAGAGGCTTTAACCCACTGAGCCACTCAGGCGCCCCCCATGATCTGCCTTCTAAATGACCAAAGGCCTCACCACTTGCTCCCCACCACTCAGAAGTAATGGCATATATATATATATATATATATATATATATATATATATATATATATTTATTTATTTATTTAAAGATTTCATTTATTGAGGAGAGCACAAGTGGCTGGGGTGGGGGTGGGGCGGCAGTGGCAGGTAGAAGGAGAGGGAGAAGCAGACTTCCTGCTGAGCGAGGAGCCAGACACAGGGCTTGATCCCAGGACTTTGATAATCAGGACTGAAGCTAAAGGCAGACACTTAACCCACTGAGCCAGCCAGGTGCCCCACAATGGCACATACTTAAGGACAGCATTCTGCAACTTGCACCAATCATCCTATTAGTCAGCTTTTTCTAGCTAATGTTGCATTAGCGGACAGCCCTCCCCTCCATCGCCCGAAATCTCACTACATTCATTTTTTTCTCAGATTACAGGTTCGGGCTACAGATTGGCTTTGACTCTGCTCCATGTTATCTGTTATTCTAGGATCTTGATGGAGGGAACAGTTCTTATCTTGGTCTCATGGTAGAGGGAGAAGAGGAACAGCTGAACTACACTGAGGCTCCTAAAGCTTCTGGTCAGTGTTGATATTGAACTTCACTTCCCACTGGCCAAAGTAAGCAGCCAGACCCAATGTTAAGGGGAAAGAGAAGTATTTTAATCTGCAGGGAGGCATTATAATGCACTTGATAATACAGGGTTCTATACTCCTATTTCAGGGAAGAGAGTAAATAATTGGAAACAATAATATAATCTTGTATCCCTCTGACACAGGAGTTTGGGAAACTTGGTCTATAGGGATTTGCCGTCCCCCTGCCCCTTGCCCACAATACATTCAGCAGAGCAGGAGAAGAGAGTAGAGAATGGAGGGATATGACAACAGGGACTTAGGACAGCAATAGAGCTGGATGAAGACGTGGCTAGAAGTTACAGTGGCATAATCTATTATATAAGAGAAAAAAATGTCCAGAATCATCAGGAACACATAATGGAGAAAATATTATAGAGATTCTGGGGGATGAGGAGAGACAAAAGTCCAGGTTGAGAGATCCGGTGAGTGGTTAGATATGAGGCCTGGGCCACGTGGGTGGCTCAGTCAGTTAGGTGTCTGCCTTTGGCTCAGGTCGTGATCCCAGGGTTCTGGAATTGAGCTCCACATTGGGCTCCCTGCTCAATGCGGAGCCTGCTTCTCCCTCTGCCATTCACTCCACTTGTGCTCTCTGGCTTTCTCTCTCTCTCTGTCAGGTGAATAAATAAAATCCTTAAAAAAATTGATATGAGGCCTGGAACTGAGAAGAGAAAGACAGGTTTGCTGAAGTCATTCATTTGGGCAATTGAAGCCATGGGAAAAGATGAGACCACCTAGAGGAAATATATATAGGAATGAAATACAATTTTTAAAAAGATTTTATTTATTTATTTGACAGAGAGAATGAGAGAGAATAAGCAGGAGGAGCGGCAGAGGGGGAGGGAGAAGGAGAAGCAGGCTCCTCACTGAGCAGGAAGTCCTGCACCATGGGATCATGACCTGAGCCAAAGGCAGACCCTTAACCAGCTGAGTCACCCAGGTGCCCCACAATTTTTTTTTTTTTTTTAAAGCAGAGGGTCTAGAACAGAACCCTGAGGGATCTCAATATTCCAGGGATGGATGGCAGACAAAGTGCCAAGAACAGGTCAAAGAAGCCCTGACAGAAGGATAGGAGGTGAAACAAGGAAGTATGGTGTCTTAGAAGCCAGAGAGAAAGGGGGCTGTTTAAAAGGGGATGTTGGGGCACCTGGGTGGCTCAGTTGGTTAAGCCACTGCCTTTAGCTCGGGTCATGATCCTGGAGTCTTGGGCTCGAGTCCCACGTTGGGCTCTCAGCTCTGCGGGAAGTCTGCTTCTCCCTCTGACCTTCTCCCCTCTCATGCTCTCTCTCTCTCTCTCTCAAATAAATAAATAAAATCTTTAAAAAAAAATAAAAAGGGGATGTTCACAAATGGCCAACACACACAAAAAAGTGCTAACATCACTCGGCATCAGGGAAATACAAATCAAAACCGCAATGAGATACCACCTCACACCAGTCAGAATGGCTAAAATCAACAAGTCAGGAAACAACAGATGTTGGCAAAGATGCAGAGAAGGGGGACCCTCCTACACTGTTGATGGGAATGCAAGCTGGTGCAGCCACTCTGGAAAACAGCATGGAGGTTCCCCAAAAAAGTTGAAAATAGAGCTACCCTATGACCCAATAATTGTGCTACTGGGTATTTACCCTAAAGATACAAATGCAGTTATCTGAAGGGGCACGTGTACCCAAATGTTTATAGCAGCAATATCCACAATAGCCAAACTATGGAGAGAACCTAGATGTCCATCCACAGATGAATGGATAAAGAAGATGTGGTATATATACACGATGGAATACTATGCAGCCATCAAGAGAAACGAAATCTTGCCATTTGCAATGACGTGGACGGAACTAGAGGGTACTATGCTAAGTGAAATAATTTAATCAGAGAAAGACAATTATATGATTTCACTGATATGAGGAATTTGAGAGGCAGGGTGGGAGGTTGTGGGGGGTAGGGAAGGAAAAAATGAAATAACATGGGATCAGAAGGGAGATAAGCCATAAGAGACTCTTAATCTCACAAAACAAACTGAGGGTTGCCGGGGGGAGGGGGTATGGAGAGTGTGTCTGGGTGATGGACATTGGGGAGGGTATGTTCTACGGTGAGTGCTGTGAATTGTGTAAGCCTGATGATTCACAGACCTGTTCCCCTGAAGCAAATAATACATTATATGTTAATTTAAAATAAATAAAATCAATTAATTAATTATTTTTAAAAGGGAGGGTTGTCTAAGCCTTACATATAGCTAGCTGCCTTCTAGACCTCTCAATGTGGCTGGTACATGAGCATCTCTTAATCACCAGGTCCAAAAATTTTTTCTCTTGAGATAGACTTAGGTGGCAATGTTTCAACTGCCCAGTCATCCTACCCAGAATTCCTCACGGGCCTCTCCTGGTTACTCCTTGTAGCCGTCACTGGTGGTTGCCTATCCAACACCTGTTCACTCCCCTTTCTCCTTCCCAACAGGACCATGTTGTTCAGACATGCACCCACCCACCCCTGTGTAGCCATGTGTTTAGGGAAATGTGGTGCCATCAGAGGCCCAGGGGAGGGTCTGATTAAGTTCATCACAGTGGTTCTGTTCCCCTTGCCCATGACTAGTTTGGTTGTAAATACATGACACAATGCTGCCAATGCCGTCTAAGGGTAGGGGTGATCGAGTCTTCTGGCAAAGGTTCTCTTGCTTCTGCAAGAGCTACCCTTCTTCTTTTACACATTGTCATGGGATTTGCCAAGCACAGCTGTCTTGTAGTCTGGAGGGGACAGAGGCTGCATATAATACCAATATACCCAAAATGAAGATGCCGAGGGGACAAATCTCGGGTCTTGACATCACTGAGCTGCTGACTTAAATAAAACTGGGTCCTTCCTGCCTTGGGTCTTTTTATGAAAAGATAATAAACTGAGCTTACTAATAGTCGATGCATTATGTAAGATAATAATTTGACTTTGTTGTTGCATAAAAGTCAGTTTGATTTACAGTATTATGTTTCTTGCAGCTGAAAGACATTCTAATGGATCCAACTTCCCATTAATCTGTCACTCCCGCCCCCAGATTAATTAGATTGGGGATTGACTCTAGTTCCAGGGGTGGACCCTGATTTGTCTAAATCAATCATTGTAATCTTATCCCCTTTTCCTTTTCCGGAATCCCATCAAAGAACATGGAATTCAGAATGTGGCATTATCCTAGCCATGGGGATTGGTTCAGGAAAGGACACCTGACTTAATATGAACCAGTATAAGTTTCCTACTTCCTTCTGAGAAGTTACTGTGTTCTCTTAGGAGAAAGTCACAGGAAGAGCTATTCAGATATTCCTTCTCTCTTTTTCTCTCTCAATGTAAGTAAGAAAGCAGGTATGTCTGATTGCCGATCTCTGCATTCTGCACCATGAGGAAAGCCCGCTTGAGGACCGAGTTCACACTGTAGATGGCAGAGCCAAGGAAAGGAGCCAGTGTGGTCCTTGGTGACATTGTTGAGCTTCTGGATCAACCAATAGTTTGCACTTGACTATTTTTCAAACCTTCTGTTTCAGCCAGTCGTGACAACTAGAAGTATCCTAGAATGATGGCCCATCTCACATCCTAGTAGTTACCAGAAAATACTGAATTGATCTCTCAAACATCCTGTGAACGTGCTGTCCTTTCTCCAGTCCTACTGCCTTTGCCAGTCCCGGCCTATCTCGCTGGGTTGCCCCCCACATACCTCCTCTCTCACTGGTCTCCAACTTCCCCTCCGAGTCACTCTCTACCCACTGCCAGTATAAGCTTTAACAGAAGAAGATCTGAGTGTATCACTTCCCTGCTTCAAACCCTGCTCTCCATCTGGCTGTCTCTAATTCAAGACTTATTTCAAGGGGCACCTGGGTGGCTCAGTGGGTTAAGTCTCTGCCTTTAGCTCAGGTCATGATCTCAAGGTCCTGGGATCGAGCCCCACACTGGGCTCTCTGCTCAGCAGGGAGCCTGCTTCCCCCACCCCACTGCCTGCTTCTCTGCCTACTTGTGATCTCTCTCTCTCTCTGTCAAATAAATAAATACAATCTTTTTTTTTTTTTTAAGACTTATTTCAATCTTCTTAGGGATTTCTCTTCTGACACTCCTTGGGCTATTCCATTGCTTCTTTGGCCAACCATGATATTTCCTTTAGAAAGTAGTACACCGCATGTCAGCTTTTGCCTTTTCTATCTCTGCCTGCTGCCCTGTGAGAGGCCCATGTTTCCAGAGTCAGCAGACACTAGGTTTGGTGAGCATACACATACCAGATTTAAGTTTTATCTAAACTTGTCACATATGCCTAAAAGTAGGGAACTCACCAAGAAGCTTGGTGCTTTGTCAAGAACACTGGACTGCAGCCCACAGAGCCTGAAACTTGGTGTTGATTTCCCCCACTTGCAAGATGTGGGGGCCTCAAGGACATTCTTGGGCCTCTACGCCACTCTGTTTTCCCATCTGTAAAATGGGAATACTGCAGTCATGTCGGTGGTAACATAGCCTACTGTCTCCCTTTTCTGGGGGGATGGCTATTTGCCTGGAGACTTTTCATTCACAGTAAAGATGCAAAAGAGAGAAATCTACTAACGCGATGGAAAGCAGAAAATAAACACTCAGGGCTTTCATAATGAGTTTATTGTCTATAATTTATTGCAGAGGGAATGGAGTCATTTTCCAAAGACGTGGACTAGAGGAGAATAAAGGGGTGATTTTGACCATTAGAGGTGGCTTCAGAGATCCTCCAGACAGCACTGTGAATGAACAAAATACGTTGTGTAAAATACTCTTCCTTGGGGCTGGTCCAAACACGGAAATGTAGCTTGCCCCGTCACAAAAACAGCTTGGCTTGGGCTGTTCTAACCTCCCTGTGGAGAGGAAGACAGAGTGGGCTGGGGAGTGATTACTCCTTAAACAGAGAGGGATTTAACACAGCCCCTGGCCATGGGACAGATAAACTAATTTGCCCAAATCACTAAACTTGGGTTTTTCCACCCACATTAATTTGGATGCTTGCACATGACAACAGCTGCATTTGTCGGTGACAAGGATTCAGAGGCCCGGGCACTGCAGCTAGCAAGAGAACACAAACAACTCAAGGCAAGGCAAACTCTAACCAGCCGGGCAGCTCTGGTCCTATCACGGGCTGCAGAGGCACAGGAAGCAAAAGGATGATTGCTTTCAGCCTGTGGAGACTTGATGTGGGACTGGATCAAACTAAGTTTTCACCTTTTTAGTTAAACTCCTGGTACGCCTTCCATCCCCAAGTTTTGGAATCCACTAAATGTGATGGAAATGTGGTCTTCCAGCCAAAACGGCAGCCTGGAGCCTGTGGCTGGCTGGTTTTATTTCTGGATCAAAGGGGACCTCCATCAAGCCTCTCTGTTTTATTCCAAACCTCAATTCCCCAAATACAGGAAGGAGAATCCACGGCAGCATGAGGGAGCTGCAAAACCTGTGCTTTCTGGCTGGATGGATGAAGATGTGAGTCCACATCTTCACCACCATCTAGTTATGGGCCCTTCAGTGAGTTAACTTACCTTCTCCGGGACCTGGGTTTCCCATCTGTAATATGGGAATAGTCATAAATACTTGTGTATTTCATTATGTCACCCATTCAGCAGACATTTACTGAGTGCCTCCTATGTACCAGGCAATGTCCTAGATCTGAGTCTACAAAGGTGAGTGAAACAGACATGTCCTCATGGAGCTTACGGTCTCTTGGGAGAAAAATATTGCGGGCAGAAGCACTTTACTGTGCCTGGCTTTTAACAGTTTTCAGTTGACCAGAAATGTAGTTCTTGAAATTTAGTACCCTTCGAAATGCATTAGTTCCTTTTTCATTGATCCCTTTCCTGTCTCAGGGGCCTTGCAAATGATATTCTATCTGCCTTGTTCTTTCCTCAGCAATTCACATGGCTTTCTCTCTTGCTTTATTCACAGCTGTATACAAATGTCACCTTCCCAGAGAGGCCATTCCTAATCCCCTAATCCCCTCCTCGCACATGTTCTGTCTACTTATCTTGCTTCAAATCCATTCCTGATGGGCTTAAAAATCATCGATTAGTAGGGGGCACCTGGGCTGCTCAGTCGGATAAGTGCCCGACTCTTGATTTTCGCTCAGGTCATGATCTCAGGGTTGTGAGATCAAACCCCACACTGGGCTTCACGTTGGGTTCCATGCTGGGTGTGGAACCAGCTTAAGTTTCTGTCTCTCTCCGCCTCTCCCTCTGCCACTCCCCCCTCTAAGAAAATAATAATCTATTAGTGACAAGTTCCTCTTAGATTTAGGGCAAATTGTACTATAGTCTCTACAATATAATCACATTTGGAAACATTTATAAAAGATTTACGAATGACCAATGAGCCTATGAAAAGATGCCCAGCATCACTAATCCTCAGGGACCTTTTTTCAAGAGTAGTACGACTAAGCGTTGGCGAGAACAACTGGAACATTCAACCACTGCTGATGGGAGTGCAAAATGGTGCAGCAGCTTCAGACAATACCTTGATGGTTGTTTACGTGGTTAAACTATACATTCATCACACAACCCAGCAAACCCACACCAAGAGAACTGAAAACACATTTACTCTAAGGACGTTTACATGAATTCATTTATAGAAGCATTATTCATAATTCATAAAGTCATAGCTGAATAACCACCCAAATGTCCATCAACTTATGATCAGAGAAATAAAATGTGACATGGCCGTACACAGGAATACCACTCAGCAATAAAAAGAACAAAGGACCGATACACACAACACGGATCAGTCTCAAGAACATGATGCTAAATGGAAAAAACCAGACTCAAAAAGCTACACACTGTGTGGGTCCATGCACATGACATTTTGAAATCAGATGGGTGGATATTGGGGCGGGGAGTGGGGGAGAGGGTTGACTGCAGTTAGGCACAAGGGAATATCTTGGAATATCTTGGGTGTGGTGGTGCTTACACAATCAGCTAAAAGTCACCAAAGTATACAATTCAGATGGGGGAACTTTGTTGTATGCAAATTTGCCTTAATAAAGCTGTACAAAATTTTAAAACATACTGATATCTATGTAGAGCAAATGACTCTGTGCTTATCTCTGGTGATGGCATTTAGGTGCTTTTTATTTTCTTCTCTTTGCTTATCTAAATGTTGTAAAATTTCCACAATGATTGTGGAGCGTTTGTGTTGAGAGAGAAAAAACCAACAATAAAATGCCATAAACATACATAATTGGGTTATTCCACAAGGAAGCTATTGTCGATTCAACATTGTTTGCTTGTAATGAAGCCCATTTGGGTTACCTCCTTCTCATCTATCTTTCGTCAGTGGCACTTCTCAGGGGTGAGCTGAGGAAACGGATGCAAAAAGGTACAGAGCTTAATAGCAATGCTTTGTCCGCCCAGCTCTCGGTTTGGCTCTCACCTGGGTTTCTGGATGAATACACAGTAGACTAATGATAGGGGGCTCTCGTCCTCCTTTGCCAGCTCCACCCTCCATTCCAACCCAAATCAACTCATGCATCTTCCAGGCCCCAAGAGAAAGTCCTCAGCATAGGGTCGGGCAGACTGTGGTTTGTGGGGTCCCAACCGGACGCCTGCCTCCGGCTCACATTGGTCTGTTGAGGGCTGCATGGCCTTGGGGAAGTCAAGAGGCCATTCATCCATGGAGACCCCCGCTTAGAATGGCCCCTCGTGCTGCACATGGCAGGACAGGACACGGAGTCCCTCCAAGAGTCCTCAGAACTGGGGGTGCTCAGTGTCAACAGGTCTCTGGCCCTTTTCACCCATCACACATCCAATTCGTCTTCAGACTTTCCGCCTATGAAAGGGAAGTCACCTTAGGAGACCCAACAAGCCCATAGGCGAAGGATGGCACATCAGGAGAAGGCTGCGTTGTTTACTGTGTCCTTGGGATAACTGGACAAGACTCCTGACAGGGTCCAGGTATTGGGACAGAGGATTCCGGTGAAGATAATAGAGCTATAGTTACAAAAATAACTTTATAAGCTCTCATCCCACGGAGGGAACATACAATTTTCCAGCCACTCTGGTGAAGAAATAAAGCCCAGCAGAAGCTCAGAACAGTGGGTTGAGCACAGGGAACTGAGACAAATCACAGCATCCTTGATCTCTTCTTTCTCACCCATCAATGCTGAGTTGGGAGCAATCCTAAGTTTCTAACCTGGGGTCTCTGTCCTTAGGGTCACACAGGCATTATTTTCAGGAACTTCTAATATCTTAAAAGTCTGCATATTATTCACAATAGTCAATATGAGGATATAACCCACATGTCCACCAATGGAAGAATGGCTAAACCAAATGCGGCATATACATCAACGTAATGTTATCCAGCCCAAAATAAACGAAAATTCTGGCATATGATGCAATACAGCTGAACTGCAAAGACATTCTACTCAGTGAAATAAGCCAGACACAAAAAGACAAACACTGTTTGATTCCACTTGGGTGAGGGATATAGAGTAGTCAAATTCATTGACACAGAAAGTAGAATGGTGGTTACCAGAAGCCTGGAGGAATGGAGAGTTCGTGTTTACTGGGTCCACTGTTGGAGTGTGGGATGTTAAAAAAAAATTCTGGAAATCTACAGTGGTGATAGTTCCACATCAGTGTAAATGCACTTATAGCCACTGAACCGCACACTTAGATATGTTAACAATGGTAAGTTTTATGTTGTGTATATTTTAAAACATGCATAAAAAAACAAACATTCTGCACATACCCGCAAGGCCTCACCCTTTCATGAAAGCATAAAGTCATGCTTGTTACCATTCAGATCCAATCTCTGAATGGGCAGGCACAGCCATTGATTGATTTTTAAAAAAGAAAAATAACAGCCAAATATATGAATTATGACCTAGTACAGCTTTTTTGGCAGTCCCAATCTTGCAAAGCACAGCATCTTTTGGGGGGAAATAAAACAAAAGGGGCCTTGGTGGAAAGGTTGGCTGGGGTGAACACTCTGTTCTCCCCCCGCTATAAAGGCTGTGATTTTGTGGTTGGGGAGGGCATGCTAAAGGAGAAACACACGCCAGAGGAGAAACCAGACGGTGTCTCTGGACAGATCCCCCCCAGCCACAGGGACCAGCGTTGGGGTTTGAGCGTTAGGGTTTTCTCCAGCCAAATTTTAGAGCCTGGAGACAGAGTTCTTCACAATTAGCAGCCAGGAACTCTCTGGACTATGTGACACTTAACAAAGAACAACCAGAAATGGGGACCAACAGTACATTAGCTAATGAGGGACAAGATGGCCTACCCTCTTCAGAGACCCTCCTTCATCACCCCCAGATACCAGGACCAGGTTGTCGGGGGCCTGCCCAGTACATGGGTTATGGATATTGTGCACAGAACAATTTAGTCTACATATTACAAGAGTAGACACAAGAGATGCCCATTTCCCAGACTGACAGCTTGAAGGACTCCTAGCTTCATGAATGTTCTGGTTCACTGTCAGGCAGAAAACCTTTGTAGGAAGTCCGGTTCTCCTCCCCATTACGTCCAATCCACTTCTCTGAGCCGCAGTGTGGGAAGAAACCATCAGAAGACAGATTCTAATCCAAATCCTGCCACTCTGTGGCCTGTGACCTCGGGCCCTTGTGGCCTCGGTCATTCTGTCTGTGGAACGGCGACAACAATTCGCATGGATCCAACAAGACAGAGTCTGGGGACATGCTCAGAGAATGTACTGTACAAGCTCTCTGAAGTTTAATCTGCTCCCTTTGTCCAGTACTTCGAGGGAGTAAAACAGGGTTAAGTCATTGTGTGTCCCTTACCAAAACCAATAAGCCTCCGAGCGGCATTGTCTGGACTGAGCCCTGGAAATAGTCATTTGCCGAGCATGGACATTCTAGCAAAATCATGTTTTCTACAGAGAGGAGGGGGAAAATGTCCAATGAAGTTCAGGTTATCGGGGCCATGCAGCAATCACTGAGGCAATCCCATTTCCTCCCACCTCCCTGAGAGAAGCCTCATTTCTTCAAGGTGATGCAAGTGTACTGAGTGATAGAAAAAACAAAGGGCCTTCTGGTCTCCACCTGTTTTCAGAGGACAGGAGCTATCTGTACCAGGGAGAGGTGTAGAGTTTGACCTCCAGGAGGCCCTAAGGCCACCTGAGCTCTGATTGGCCAGCTCCCTGCGGGAACCGACCAGAGTGGGAAGGCTTCTTGCTCCCAGCTCCAGTGGGCTGATGTAGTTCCAGAAGCAGAAAGTAGGTACTGCACTTTTCCTTACTCCTGTTCATGAATAAGTAAACAGAGGCCTCCACGTGGCCTGACATCTGTCTGTCACCTTGAAAGTTCAGGGGTGGGGGGAGGCTGGGTGATGGCAGGGGGCCCTATGAGGAGAGGAGGGAGAACAGTACCCCCTCTTCTCTCCTCCGGGCAGGGACCCAAAGGGCAAGACCCAGAGTGTCTGCAAAGGACACTCCCTGTGCAGCTGCTTAGATGTGATTTTCCGTTGTAGGGCTCTGGGAAAAAGAGAATGGCCCAGAACACATCTTGGAACAAATCTACAGGGAGTGGGCAGGAGAGGCACACTGTGTTCTCCTAGGAGAGGGTGAAGCAGAGGTGCTTAGGTAACACATAAGGGATTCCAGGACAGGAACACGATGTGACAAATGGGCAGGACAACTTTCTTGTTGCTCTTTCCCAGCCATGTCACTAGGATTCACCCATTTCAGTGTGCCCCACCTTAACGGGTCCTCCTGGAGACCGCTGGAGATGTCCCTCCAGGCCCTGGCGTCAGGCTCCCAGGAGATTCCCCCGCTGAGAGCCCAGGCTAGCCACACCTCCTCTCGGGTCCTCAGTTTCACGTCTGCATCCGTAGAAGGGGAAAGAAGACCCACTTCCAAAGCATTGTAAGGATTCAGCGAGAGGGTGTGTGTGGAGTCCGACACGGGAGGAAGGGTTTGCTGGGAAGTCGGCTCCTTCCCTCTCTCCGAGGTGGAAAGCAGTAGACCAGATAGCTCTAGCCGCTGCCACCGTCCTGCAGGGGAGAAGGAGGCATGCCGCACCGCCTCCCCCCACTACCCGCGTTGCTATCCTGTCCAGGCACCCCACCCCCTCCCCTCAGGGGACCCCCGCCCCTGGGATCAAGGGCCCGCCCTCCCAGTACCACTCAAATATCCCAAGCCGGTATGGTGAGGGGCAGGTGGCCGCAGCCAGGACCCTCCCCGGCCATGCCATGATGGGCCACCCGGGCCCCGCGCAGGGGGAGTCGGACAGAGCGGGCTGCCCCGCTGCTCTGGCCGGACTCCGAGGGCAGGCCGGAGTCGCCGGGCTGCCCCTCCGCGGAGAGCCGGGCGCGCAAGAGCTCCCCGGGCTGCGGCTCGGAATAGGCCTCCTTGGGGCCGGCCCACCGCGGCAGGCAGAACTGCGCACGGAAGGCGGCCTGGAAGCCGCGGCGGAAGTTCTCGTTGAAGTAGCCGTAGATGATGGGGTTGGCGCTGCTGTTGAAGAAGGCCAACCAGTGCGCGAAGGGGAAGGCGTAGACGGTGACCAGGTGCAGCTGCGGCTCGCTGAGCTGGCCGTAGTCGGTGAGCAGCAGCAGCGCCCAGAGCGGCAGCCAGGACAGCGTGAAGACCAGCGCCACCATGACCAGCATGTGCACCACCCTGGCCCTGCGCCGGGCCCCAGGGCGGCCTTGGGGCGCCGTTTCCCCGCCGGCCAGCGCGGGCCCCGAGGCCTTGCAGAGCTTGCGGGCGATGCGCGCGTACATGAGCACAATGAGCGCCAGCGGCGCCAGGTAGATGTGTGAGAAGAGCACCGTGGTGTAGACCTGGCGCATGCCCTTCTCGGGCCAGGCCTCCCAGCACGAGTAGAGCGGGTAGGAGCGGTTGCGGGCGTCCACCATGAAGTGGTGCTCCTCGCGCGTGACAGTCAGCGTGATGGCCGAGGGACACATGATGAGCAGGGCCAGGGCCCAGATGACTGCGATGGCGACCAGCGCCTTGCGCACGGTCAGCTTCTCGCGGAAAGGGTGCACGATGCAGCGGAACCTGAGGGGCAGGGAGAGAAGCCAGCTCACCACCGGCCCGAGGGTCCCTGTCTCCCCATCCCCAAGAGGGGTTCAGGGGAAAGCTACCCCTTGTGGGGACTGGCGGTGTGTGGGCACCGTGGGCAGCTTCCAAGGGCAGCTCAAGAATTTTAGGTTCTTTGGCAAGCAAGTTGGTTCTCAACTGCAAGGGAGTCGGTATTGCGGAACAAAGGCAAAACCAAGAAGGGGGAAGCAACTGCGGGAGGCGTGGAAAACAATCCTGTCTGTGCACTTCCGGCGCATAAGCTGATTAGCTGGCAGCTAGCAAAGGGATCAGCCTGCACATTCTGTCCTCGAGTAGGCTGATTAGGTAGGTTCATCAAAGAACATTTTTAGCTGTTCAGGGATTCTCCAGAAAACCCCTGGTGTTCAGGGGCTGACTCTACATGATGGGCTGTCCCTATGTCATCTGGGCCAGCATCCTTGCCTGCCTCCCATGCTCTGGGGAAAAATGCCCAGAGGAACCCTTAGTGCAAGAGCTCACGGAAGTGGATGAGGGCAGGAGGACCTAAGGCATGCATTTGAGTCAGTTTTATTGTTTGCGAAGCTTCCTTGGCCCCTGGCTCCATTCCATTCACCCACTCATGCTAATCAGATAATCTGATGCAATCAGGGGCTAGAAGAGACCAGAAGTAGCTTGAGGTAAGGTGTAGATGGGGAGCTAGGGAGGCCTGGGCTGCCAGGGACCAGCAAGGAGGCTGCAGGCAGGCTTGGGAGGAATGGGGAAGGTCAGTGAAGGAGCAGGGCCACACTCTGACCGCACCCCCACACCCCTACCCTGAAACTAATTTTCCTTGCTCAGACAAGTGAGTGGCAAGATTCTATGCTCAGGAAACAAGGACTGCCCTCAAGCTCTCATAGGATCCAGGAATCCCTGGTAAACCTTCACAGAAGTTGCCTCCCAGCCTTCTAAACGAAGGTGGTGGTATTCTTTGCAGGTCCCCTAAGTGCAGAGGGCAGCCAGCCCCACAGCCCCTCCGTTTACGGTTCACGGTTCAGCCCCAGCCTCCTGGTCGGCACAACAGTGGAGATGGTGACTCTTCCTAGTTCTGGGCCCCTGTCAGCCGAGGATGACCCAGCCAGGAGCCCTCTCACCTTTCCACAGCAATGGCCACCAGTGTGAACACAGACGCCGACACGGACATGCCCTGCACCAAGCCGCTCATCTTGCACGTGGCGTTGTCAAAGGGCCACCCTGTAATGACAGAGTCCACGACGGAATAAGTGTCTCATCCACAAAGAGCTGGAGACCTTGGGCCATTTAGGTCAGTCCCCTCTGTGGCTCCGATCTTTCCCCCATGTCCTGCTAGGTGGTCATCCTCTGCTTACGCACTTCCAGAAGCGACAAAATGACCAGTCTATACCACTGTGTTCAGTTCTCACTGTTAGAGAGACAGTCTTTATATTGATTAGTGATTTCTCTCCAGGAGCTCTGTACCAGCCAGGCCTAATCTGGCTTTCTGCCTCAAGTTCTAGACCAGCAGTTCTCAACCCTGGCCACTCACTAGAATCACCCGAGGGCTTTGAAAACAGCCAGTGCCCTGACCATGCCAGACCAATTACAATCAGCATCTCTAGGGGTGGGACCGGACATTAGTACTTTTCAGATCTATGCAAGGGATCTGAGTGGTGGCCAGAGTTGAGAACCACTGGGACTGAGAGAGCCTGACTCCCAGGTGGGGGAGACACTGAGCAGATCTAGCCCCGCCGGTGTCTTGCTCTGATTCCCAGGCTTTCGCTCTGTCCAGAGACCAGGACTTGGCCTCAGGACTGAGAGCGGATCCACATCTTGGTTCCTTGAGGCCATGTGTTGGTCACTGCCTGGTGTCTCTGCCCCTATAGGTCTGGGGGTCCCACCTATTCTGTCTGTTGTGCCTGGCCACAGGAGCCCTCTCCCAAGGCTGGTTCCCTCTTCCCCAACAGCCACCCCCAGTTACCTTTCTGCCTGCATGCTTGCTGAGAGTGCCAGGCACTGTCTCGCTCCATCCTCCCAACAACCCTAATGTGACCTCCTGTTTACAGATGAGAGAGCTGAGGGGTCATGAGTTCGTTGGTTTCACGTCTCTTTGCCCCTGAATCACTCTGGGTGAGTGTGAGAGTTTGGTGTGGGTGCTGGGGAACATCACGAAAGCCCACATCACCATGAAGAGCATCTGATTCTGTTTTGGAAAAGCAGGAACGTGCAAATGCCCTGATTCGGCAAGTCCTCTCCCAAGTTCATATCCCAGACGCATTCCCTCATAGTCCAACTGTTCATAGTGCTGGAGAGTGGGAGGCAGCGATATGCTGGTAAATCAGCTCTTAAAAAAATTAAATTTTAATTTTAAAAACGCTCTGATTTATAGCATTTGCCAAGTCCAATACCTCCCCACATGGCCAAGTTCCTACTACCACCATGACGTCACTGACCCAGGCAGCTGGCTTTAACCCACCACTGAGTAGAGGCCACTGGGTGTCCATCCCTAGGAGACCAGAGGGTAAAATGGGGCAGAAGCACCCCCCACCCAGTAGCACAGCAGGGAGCTCTCAGCAACAGCAGGTGAGATGTCCGCAGGGCAAAGTAAATAGAAGTCTTAGTGGCAAAGGTCAGAAAAAGAATGAGTTCTGTAACACCAAACCACACCATCAAATTAACAATAGACCCACAAGAATAACTAGGAAAACCCTGACCCAGAAAAGTGACAAGGGAGTAGTTGGGGAGTCGAGGCAGGAGACGGACCTTGTTCTTTATCTTGACCGTGGTGGTAGCGCCATGACTGTGTATGACCCTCGACACCTGTGGAACTGTCCACAAAAGGAGGAGGATTTGTGTGCGTATTAAATTGTACCTGGACAAAAATATTTCAATGTAAAATGTGCACACATTTGCAATGCACAATTTGTAAGAAGGCATACAAGTAAGAAGACATACGTTATGTTGAGTAGAATGTTTGCCTAGAGGGCAGGGAAGAGAATATGTAGTCAGGTAGGGCCACAGAAGGGAAGGGATAAAAAATAAATGAGGGTCTTTACAACAGAATGAAGTTACATAGCACCGGGAGCAGCAGATGTAAATAATGCAACCTTTTGCAACTTCTTTCCAAAAAAGAAAAAAGAAAAGGAAAGAAAAGCTAGCTGTACGAAGCTTTGTTCTATTGCAGAAGATTCCGTTAAAAATAACCCAGATACCCGGTAGTAAGAGACTGGTTAAATAAGTTACAGTACGTTCACACAGTGGAATGCCAGGCAGTGGCAAAAAGAATGAAAAACTCTTTTATTTATCAATATGGAATAACTCCATATAAACTGATTTTAATGAATCCCACAATCTACACGCTATATTTTTAAGCTGGAAAAAAAAAAGTAAAGATGCAGAACTGACTGTTTTGGAAGCCAGTGTGTCCTTAATTTGCTTGTTCTTGCATGAAAGTACCTTTAGAAAGAGGGGCACCTGGGTGGCTCAGTCAGTTAAGCATCTGCCTCCGGCTCCGGTCATGATCCCGGGGTCCTGGAATGGAGTCCTGCATTGGGCTCCCTGCTCAGCGAGGAGCCTGCTTCTCCCTCTGCCTGCTGTTCTCACTGCTTGTTTGAGCTCTCTCTCTCTCTCCATCAAACAAATAAAGTCTTAAGAAAAGATACTTTTGGAAAACGACACAAGAAATTGGCCATATTGATTTCCTCCCAGGAGAGAAGCGGGGAGGCCAGAGGACAGGGACGGAAGCCACATTTTTCTCTGGAAACCTTTTGATAGTTTTTGACGATTGAACCATGTGAATGTGTTATTCCAACAATTTTTTAAACGTAGACAGGTGAAAAGGGCTGGCAGACACCTCTGTAACCAACTAATGGCCTCACTGTGTCATTGTTAACTGGTGCGTGTGTATGTGCGTGCCTCTAGGTTGTGCACCTCTGCGTGTGTGTGCGTGCACACCTATGTGTAGGTCTAGGTGTGCTGGGAAGGAGAAAGATGAACAGTTTATGTTCAGCAGTGCTGGCGGAACCTGAGATCCAGCTGTGAGTGACGGTACCTCCAGACAGAGCCAGCACACTTGAGGGAAAGCTGATGGCTCTGGCTCTACTTCCTGGATCCTGAAATCTACAAAAACCCAGGCTGTGATCCCCTGCCCCAAAGTCAGGTAAGTCACTCCCACTGGAGCAATCCAGGCTCTGCAGCTGAGCTCCCGGGCGCTCAGAGCTCAGAGCCCACAAGCAGAGCCCACAAGCTCAGATCTCTAGGCATCTCCATGGCTCTGGAAACCAGTCCTTCCCCAAATAGAGTCTCAGGGTCTGAGTAACCTTATTCCGAAACAAGAAAGACTAAATCACATGAGAGAGAGTAGACGACAGTGTGAGCCTTCTGACATTTGTGGGATGAACAGGCAGGAATTTAGAGGTTAAGTGGTCTAGTTCTGCTTCAATTCCTTCTACCATGGAATTCCTTCTACCACTGAATGGCCAGCCAGTCTCTACTTGGACACTCCCAGTGACAGGGAGCTCACTACCTATAGGACCGAACTCTCTTTGGTCGGAGAACAACTCAAATAAGTGGATTATTAGGTCCATGTTCAGAGGAAACCTGCGGGTTCTAGCTCTGCCCAGAGGAGCTACCCAGGAGAGTAAGACTGAATGGTGTAGTGGTTAGAAATATGGGTGTGAGGACATGGGACTGGACACTTAGCTGTGTAACCACAGACCTGTCCCTCATCACTCTGAGCATTAGTTTCCCCATCCCTTACAATCAGGATAATAATAACAACGCATAATTCATTGGATTGGTGTGAGGATTAGTTAACGATGGAAGAGGAAGTCATACAACCGCCATGAAGAGAATAATTAATTCATCGTATCTGTTATTTCTAACCTAATCCCTCAGCCACAAGACTGTCTGGAGAGTTTGAGACAATGACACCTTGGCCAAGAGACCAGGCCAAGCAATGATGTCAGGGGTGGCGGGGACTCCTGCTGCCTCCCTCCCTTGCCTCCACTCACCAGTGATGAGGTTGTCCACGAGCGTAGTGGGCATGCAGAAGATGCCCACCAGCAGGTCGCTGACGGCCAGGTTGAGGATGAACATGTTGGTGACGGTGCGCATGTGCCTGTTCTTGAGCACGATGAAGCAGACCAGGGCGTTGCCCACCATGCAGAGGAGGAAGATGAGCATGTAGGCCACAATGAACATGGCTGCCACTGGGGAGGAGTGCTGGTAGTAGGAGGAGAAGGTGAGATTTGCAGCTGGGGTGGCCTTGGCCTGACTCGTGTTCTGGCTTGGGGGCCAGCTGCTGTTAGGAGGCTGGGAGGGCTCCCCTAGAAGCAAAGGAGCATACTGGTCAGGATTGTAGGCAAAGAAGAGATGACTGACTTCTTGCCCCTGATGACACTGTCTTGCGCTCCAAATCCTGACCATGCCCCAGTACCCCAATTAGGAGCTCAACTGCAACAGCCACTGAATGCACTTTCAACCCACAGCACCCAAACCCTGATCTCATACCTTCGCCTCATCCCGTCCAGAACTCGTTTCCCAATGCTGGCTCTTCTCCATTCCCATAAGGCCCACCCTGCTGCCCCATCTGGGCTCCATCCTTGTTAGCCCTGCTGTCTGCCCCAGAGGCTGACCTCTAAGAACTACATCTTGCCTTCTGGTTTCTGACCCGGTTCAGCCAATGGAAAGCACTGAAGGAGACTGAAGGACAGGAGAAGACAGACATCAGGGCATTTGTCTCCCGACGCCCTCCCTGCCTGGCCCAGTTCTGCCTGCAGGGCTGTCTTTACAGATACAGCTCCTGTTAGGTGACCCCATCCCATGACTCCAGCTCTTCTGGGGCCACAGTGACACCGTGTTCTCTCCTTGCACCACAGCTTCCTGTGGTTGCCAGTGCCAGTCCTTGCCCACCACTTGCTGGTTCTCACCCTCCCCTCTGCCCTGTAAAGTCCCTCTCTTAGAGTCTTCTGAGCGCACCACCTGTTTTCTCCTGAAATAGTCTCCTATTATACCCTCAAAATCTTTGTTGTCCCTCCTCATCTCCTCTGCAGAACTTTAGCTGGGAAAGGCAAGAAGGCAGTAAAGGAAGGGCTAATGGAAGAGGACTCTGAACCTGGGTAAGGAGCAAAGGCACACACGAAATTTACCAGAAGACCACCCAAAGCCAAGGCTACCATACATCCTTCATTCTCTCCCACCGTGGTATCTATAGCGTCATTCGCACAGTCTTTAACAAAACACTTACAGATGCATTATTTTGTCTAACCCTCCCAATTACCCCCTGAGGGAAACCTGTGAGGTATGCGCCCCATTTGAAATGGGAGAACCGAGATCAGAGGGGTTCTTCTACATTCTGCTGGGAGCTCGGGAGTATGTCTCTGAGGTGGTCCCACTCCGTGTGTCTCTGGATCCCATCCAGGCTTTAGCATGTGCCTACCCAGCCACCTGTGGGAAGGAGCAGTTCCAGGTCTGACCACAGCTCCTCTGGGAAGCCATTAAATGTGGTGACTCATGATATCGTCTCATAAACTCTCCTCCTGCCTTCCTCTGGGACTGGATGTAGCCTGTTCCAGGGGATGAAGAGTCTTCTGTCACATCCAGAGCTCAGCCACTAGCCTGGAGACCCACCGGAGGCTTGGGATCTGGAGACTAGAGACGCTCTGGGGCCAAGGAGCTGGCATGACTAGGGCTGGAGGACCCAGCAGGAGCAGCGGAGGCACAAGGCGGTGGGGAGCAGGTGGAGAGCCTGCTGGTGGAGGTGGAGATGCTCGGGTTTTGGGGGCACAGCGAGAGGAATAGGTGCCAGCCTCCTGCTTAGCCGCTCGCGAGCGTCCAGTTGCCCCCAAACACCTTTATGTTACTACAGAAGATGTCAAGCGTGGACAAGAGAGAATGGTATCGTGGACATACACGAGTATGCAGCTTAATGAACTATTACAAGAGCGAAGAGTATAAAGACCTCCCACGCATACATCCTCTACCTTCAACAACCATTAGGCCAAGGCTAATCTGATTTCACCCACCTCTCTTTGGAATAGCACATCACCTCCTTTCATCCGTCAACATTTCCGCTCGTATCGCTAAAAGATAGGACTAAAAAAACCTTCACATAACCGGAGTCTCTAAAAGATAGGACTAAAAAAACCTTCACATAACCGGAATCTCTAAAAGATAGGACTAAAAAAACCTTCACATAACCGGAGTATCAGTGTTCCACCTAACAAAATTGACAACGATGTCTCATATTATCAATGGCCCAACATCCAGCTTACAAATTCCCTGATCGCTGGATAACTTTTTTACAAGGTTGTTTATTTATTTGTAGTAATCTCTATACCCAATGTGGGGCTTGAACTCACAAACCCGAAATCAAGAGTCCCATGCTCTTCCAGTGGAGGTGATCCCATTAGCTGTTCACCAATGGTTTTGGCAGCAGCCACTAAGGATTATGGCTTAGACCCCTCACTGTCCGAGCTCTGACTTCAACTGCCCAGACGTTCTGTGCTCTGATTCCTGCTGCCACCTCTGACCTCATCCCCTGCCACATGCCCATCTGCCCACTCCACTCTGGACACCTTGCGCTGGCTCCTACACGCTCCTACTTTCTCCGGCCCCAAGTATTTTACCCCTTTCTATTGCTCCTGTCTCCTCCTCCCCTTTAGCTCTCCGTTTAGACTAGGCTGTCTTCTCAGAGAGAAGCCTGACACAGTTGCTCTATTTCAAGTAGGTGCCCTCCTATTTGTTATCTCTCGCTACGTCTTCTTTCTTTTCCTCCAGCTGTCAATATTTTCTTTGTTTTCAGGTTGACTGGGCTTTCTTCCCCACCCTTGAAAGCCAGGTCCTGAAGAACAGTTGGCAGCCAAATCCCCAGGGTCTCGTCGGTGCCTGCCTATCTTCAGTGGTTCAGTACGTGGTTGGTGGATGGATACATAGTTGCGTGAAGGGAAAAAGGAAGGGAAGATGAACTTTGAAACCAGGTGACAGGTGACATGGCTAGTATTGGAAGGCCTTCAGGGGCTCCTCTGGAAGGAACCCCATCCCAGAGTCTGTTGGGAGCTTCCCCAAGCAACTCACCCCTCCTGAGCCCCAGATCAGCTCAGGATCTGTCCTCATGATTCAAAGAAATCTGCACATGTGCGCATGTAGAGGAAATTGACACAATCTGCCCGGCCCGAACTCCAGTCTGTCTGTCCCTGCCCTTCACTTGGCCTTAGAAAACTGCTTAGAGAGCTCATATTCTGTACTCTGTCCTGAGAAGTGCCCAGGAGTGACCCTGCCCATCTCTAGACACTCCGCTGGGCTGGGCATCTGTCCCCATCCTCAGTGCCCATTGCTGCATTGCAGAATGTTCCTTTCTTGGGGAGGATTCCTAGCAACTCTCCTGGGTTGGGGGGAGCTGAGCTGGGAGCAGGCAGCCCTCCCACCCCAGCGGATCCATACCAGCATCCAGAGACCTCATTAACACCCTGGACTTGTCCTTTCTGGACAAGGGCCCTTGTGGATACATTAAAGCAGGTGAAAATCTTATCCACTGAACCCAATTAAGTCATTCTCCTACCCCAGGAGCTTCTTGGAGGTCTCAGGATATAATCGTGGTGGTCTCAGGATATAATCGTGGTTGCCTCCAAGGCATTCTGATGATCTCAGAAAGCCAGCAAATCCTGGGCCACAGAAAGCCCAGGGCCAGAGAGAAGATGGGGGTACACTGATACCTCCGTGGGTGGTCCCGGCCAGCAGCATCTGCATTGCTAACTTAGAAATGAAAGGATCTCGGGCCTCACCTCTGATCTAGGGAACCTGAACCCAACTGCTTTAACACATCTCCCAGGTGATTCTGATAGCACACTCCAGTTTGAGAGCCACAGATTCAAAGGGCTTGGACCAAAGGCTCTGGAAATAGTGGACACACCCCAACTGGGAAGTCCCAGTCCTCTTTCCTGTCTCCTTCCTGGTGCCTCCAGGTAACCGACTGTGTCCACTCTGCGTCCCTTCAAAATTCACAAATTGAAACCTACTCCCCTGTGGGATGGTATTTGGAGATGGGGCCTTTGGGGCGAGGTTAAATTCCACTGGAGAGCTGTCATGAATGGAATTAGCACCTTTATGAAGGAGACCCCAGGGAGCTCCCTGGGTATACAACAGAAAGAGGGCTGTGTGTTAACCAGGATTTGGGGCCTCACCAGACACCAAATTTGCATCTTGACCTTAGACCTTCCAGCCTCCAGAACTGTGAGAAACAGGTTTCTGTTTTGTTTTGTTTTGTTTTTAAAGATTTTATTCATTTATTTGACAGAGAGAGATCACAAGTAGGCAGAGAGGCAGGCAGAGGGGGAAGGGGAAGCAGGCTCCCCGCTGAGCAGAGATCCCGATGTGGAACTCGATCCCAGGACCCCGAGATCATGACCTGAGCCGAAGGCAGCAGCTTAACCCACTGAGCCACCCAGGTGCCCGGTTTTTGTTGTTTTGAAGCCCCTCACACCAGTATTTTGTCATAGCCTGCCCAACGGACTGAAACACCGCCTCCCTTCTGGGGAGCTCAGGGTTCCCATCTTGAAAATGGAAACACACAGTTTCTGGCTAGGACCTAGCACAGGGCATGTCCCCTCTCTGGAAATCAGAGTTCTCATTGGTAAGATGGGGATAAGCTCACACAAATGAAAGGAGGTGCGGTGAGAGCTAAAGAGATGATGGGCGAGAAGACCTCAGTGCCCCATGCACTTTAGCTCCTAACCAGCAGTATCAACAGTGTCAACAACACAACTGTGAGGATGAGATCTTTATGATGCTCTTGGTCTGGACCTCCCCACCAAGCCCAAAAGATGTGCAGGAGAGAAAACACCACCAAAACCATGGTCCTGAGCACGGAATCAGGCTGGGTATTTGCTTCCTGGAATTCTCAGCAATTCCCACTAATAAAGTCATCGTTATCGCCACCTGCTGATCTCTCCTGGTACCACAGGGAGCTTCACCACCCCCACCCCCACCCCTGGCCAGAGACTTGGGGCTCACCATTCAGGAGCCACTTCCTGAGAGCCTCCTGGGGGACCTTGACCTGGACGGAGAGGCGCCAGGGAGCTGCTGAAGGCTACAACACAGAACAGCACAAATGGCTGATAAACGCACAAGACAAAAAGTTTAAATTCGTTTGTGATTTAAAAAAGGCAATTTTAAAGAACTTTTTTATCTATTCGATTGGCAGAGAAGAAAAGTGCTCAGCGATGGCCAGGGGGTGACTGTGCCCTGGGGGGGGGCACAAAGCCCCTCAACCCTTGGCAGCTGGGGCGCATCCATCCAGCGCCCTGAGAGTGGACCTGCTCCAGGATCCAGCCATTCCACTTCTAGGGACTTCTCCCAGGGGATAAGATCTGATGGTGTGAGAGCAAATACTGACCCTGGGTTGTAATAGCTACAAAATAGTATATATTATAAATCTGGATTCTATATAAAAGGGTGTGTACGTGTGTGTGAACAAATGACAAAGAAGAAGAAGAAGAAGAAGGAGAAGAAGGAGAAGGAGAAGGAGGAGGAGAAGGAGGAGAAGGAGGAGAAGGAGGAGAAGGAGGAGAAGAAGGAGAAGAAGGAGAAGAAGGAGAAGGAGAAGAAGGAGAAGAAGAAGAAAAATAGTATTTATCCACAGGGAGGTTTCAAGTGATTTTTATTTTCCTGTTCGCTAACTTGCATTCTGACCTTTCTAATCAGAAGGAAGCTCTGATAAGTGTGATTTTAAACTGACTGCCTCAGTGGTTCTGAACTCTGACTCAAGTCAGAATCACCTGACTTCTAACAATACAGAACTCCCGCCCCCAAATGAATCAGAATCTCTAGGGGTCCCAGCACTGGTATTTTTCTGAAAAGCTCCCCTGGTGATTTCCAAGGACAGAACCACTGAATTTCCAAGTCCCTGCCTCCGAGGTGGTTACAGTCAGTGCCTGGCATTGTGGGAGTTGCCAAACTCCCCGTCTCTGACGCATCTGAATTCACTTCACAGATGCTTTCCTAGAGCTTTGTCCTGATAGGCCAAGGAATGCCGGTCCAGACAGAACCCACAGTCTTTGGCAGCTTTGGATCCGTCTCTTAAAAAGTGCACTGGTGGGCACCTGGGTGGCTCAGTGGGTTAAAGCCTCTGCCTTTGGCTCAGGTCATGATCTCAAGGTCCTGGGATCGATTCCCACATTGGGCTCTCTGCTCAGCAGGGAGCCTGCTTCCCCCTCTCTCTCTGCCTGCGTCTCTACCTACTTGTGATCTCTGTCAAATAAATAAATAAAATCTTAAAAAAAAAAAAAGCGCACTGGTTATTCAGTTTCAAGGGAACGGCAGGCATTTGTGGTTGTGGTTCACCTCACTCCCATTACCCCTTCTGGCCTTAGGGAGCAAGCCCTCTCTGTGGGCCCTTTAGAGAGATTGTCAGTCAGGAGTCTGCACTGGCCCCTGGCCAAAGGATAACTGATCAGACCTCTTCTGCTTCAGATTTGACTCTGAGTCTCAATAACACAGCTTTTCCTTCTGTTGGATGATCTGCCCCTACTCTTCCAATAAATTTGCATCATTGGTTAAATTAGCCATAAACAGTTTCTGTAGCTTGCAGCCTATCGTCTTGACTAAAACAAGGAGATCAAAGCTGGTCATCCCTAGGCCTCCTCGGAATCTGGGGAGTCCAGGTTCAAAACCCCAGGGACAGCTGGGTAGGGTAGAAAGCCCCAGAATTCCTGCTCCCCGGATCAGATTCCAGCCCTCCCTCTGCTTCATCTCACAGGCCACGCAATCTTCCACGGAGACTTTGCTGGCACAGAGAGGAAAGGAAAGGACCTTGCAGTCAGAAAACATGACCTTGAGAGTTGGCCCAGTGGTGGTCACTCCGTATAAGAGGGGCTGGTGGGGGCTAACTTGGTTTGAAGGAAAAGCTTAGCTTAGGAACTTGTCCTAAAGTTGCTTTTGCGTGGTTTTGACAAGGAGGTGTATTTAGTTTGGGATTGTTTGGGGACTGCTGATGGGGGAGCTCCATCCTGCATGTCGTCCCTCGGTACTCCTCTGTGAACTTGGGAGCTCCCCCGCACCTCCCTGTGTTGTTCTTGGACGGCCTGGACTTCTTGCATCCCCCCACCTCATGGTGCTGTTAGATAAGGCTCTGCAAGATATCAGAGTAAAATTATAAAGGGTCTCACAGACCTAAATAAGGGCTGTATCTTGGCTATATTAGCTCTCTACCAGGCAGCTGTAGGGGACCAAGGGGTGACAGGTTCCAGCTCATTTGGGTTTGACCCCAAGGAAACCAGCCTGGGCAAGACAGGTAAGGGAAATGTGGGTGTGTAGGGAGATCACTGCTGAGGAGGGAGGCTTTCTGAGACCTGCGACCTCACTTCCCACCCTCCCTCCCTCCCTCCTGGCAGCTAAGCTAAAACCCACCGCATCCCAGGCACCCACCACAGCAACAGGGATCTCGCAAGCCAGCCCCTTGTTGGTGAGGAGGAGTGGATGGACCTCCTAAGAATCCTTTGGGTTGGCCAAGGCCAATGGCTAAAGAGCTGCCGCAGCAGCCAATGGGAGCCAAACTAGACTCTTTCTGCACTTTCCCTTCTACTCTAAACCCCTTTTATTTCTCCTCGCTTCCATCTGGAGCTCTCCAGTTTTCTCTGTTTTACTCATCAAAATCTGGATTCAGGAAAGAAGGTTCTGATGCAAATTGTTTACCTCTCAGTAAAAATTGAAGTTACTGAGCTGCTCTTTACTCACATCTTAAGCTTATACTCTCAGCACACTTAGAGGAATTCCAAGCCTTAGAAAAATAAGGGTAGAAGAGAGTGTCTGGATGGCTCAGTTGGTTGAGCATCTGCCTTTGGCTTAGGTCCTGATCCTAGGATCCTGGGATCCAGCTGTGTGGGGAGCCTGCTGCTTCTTCTCCCTCTGCCCCTTCCCTTGCTTGAACTCTCTTGCTCTCTCTCTCTCTCTCTGTCAAATAAATAAATAAATAAATAAAATCTTTTAAAAATAATAAAAAATAAAAAGAAGGGTAGAGGGCACCTGGGTGGCTTAGTCATTAAGTGCCTGCCTTAGCTCAAGTCATGATTCCAGGGTCCTGGGGTCAGGCCCCGCATCGGGCTCCCTGCTCAGTGGGAAGCCTGCTTCTCTCTCTCCCACTCCCTCTGCTTGTGTTCCATCTCTTGCTGTGTCTCCCTCTGTCAAATAAGTAAATAAAATCTTAAAAAAAAAAAAAAGAAAAGAAAAGAAAAAGAAGGGTAGAAAAGATTTAAGGGAAGAGCAGAAAGGGAAAGATTTTCCTCTCTCCTGCTCTAGATAAGGCCAAGCGTATGCCCAGGAGCATCCTTTCCAGGTTCTATGATTGCTTCCTCTCTGTCTGCCTGTAGTACTGCTCATGTTCAGTTTCCTATTTCAGCTATGTACAGAAATGTTTTTTCTTCCACTAAGGTGGAAATGTCTTAGTGGCAGAAACTTTGACTCTTTCGTTTCAGAGTAATCCCCACTAACTGGCACAGGGCATAGACCATGCAGACAATTAATAAATTGTTGCAATTAATACAGATCCTGGGGCTATGAATTTTCCTCTAAGGACAGCTTTAGCTGTATTCCCTAGGCTCTGATATATACTGTTTCCATTTTTGTTGAAATAATTTCTATACAGGGACACCTGGTTGACTCAGTTGGTTAAGCGTCTGCCTTTGGCTCAGGTCATGATCTCAAGGTCCTGGGATTGAGTCCTGCATCAGGCTCCCTGTTCAGTGGGAAGTCTGGTTGTCCCTCTCCCCCTGCTCATGCTCTGTCTCTCTCATTCTTTCTCTAAAACAAATAAAATCTTAAAAAATGAAAAGAAATACTTTTTATACAGCATCAAGTTATCTCTGACAAGGAAAGGAAAAATTTTCATTTCACAGATAGGGAATCAAAGCTCAGAGCAGAGACATGCTCTTAGAACACAGGAGGCCCTTGGCTCCAGGATTCAGGGTCCATCAAGTAGGCTGGGTGACCTAGTCTGAGTTTCAGCACCTGCTCTTTTTCTGCCATCTCTGATAATTTTTTTATCCTCTCTCGGTATTATCAGACCATGTATTATGACCTCCAGTGTCCCTTTGCAGCAACTGGGGATCTTTGATTTGAGGGGTCCCTGCCTCCCCGAGGCTCCAGCTGCAAAGCTGACACCATGAATACTACACAGGTCATCTGAAACCTTTCCTGAAGAAGCAGGCACACAGTAACCAGAGGCAGAGCCAGGCTACCTTGGGCTTAAGTGAGAAGTAATGGAAGTGAGCGCCAACTCCTTTGGGATCCATTCTTCCCCCACCCAATACTTCCCAAACAGGCATCACTGCCTGGAGCGTCAACATCCCTGTCCCAAGCTACTTATGCACTCTCTCTCCCCATTCCTAGCATGATCTTCTTTCAGGGAAGAGTCTGATGAATTTGTTCACACAGATGAGGAAATGATTCATAACGGCTTAAAGTGCAGTGTCTCTTTTTGGTGTTTGCATTTCAAAGGGAGTCAAACCTTAAATCTGAAAGAAAAACAAAGCTCTGGTGGTGTAATTTCAGTTATTAAAGAGAGAATAGCAAAAGGTTTTTGAGAAGGAGAGACTGAATTGAATTCTCTTCTATTTGTATTTTCAATAGATCTGATAGAAATTAGCTGCATTGTCAGTTCCACTCTCTGTGCCTCCGTTTCATTTCTAAAACCAGGGTTGACCACCTGCTTACCCAGTCCTCTCTTGGCTCTAATAACCTGAGGTATTTGCAGTGGAACGGCCACCCAGTGACTGGAACAGAAATACTTACTGCAATTATTGTCTCAAACTCACTGCCAGAAGCAGGACAGACTGCCTTCGGACAGAGAGATGGCTCCAGTGAGAACCAGACATCCACCTACCTGGCCTCTGCTTCCCCAGCAGCAGCTGAGACCCCGCCCATTCCAAGTCCTCATAAGACAGGAAGGGGCAGATGGTCCTTGGGACATAGCTGGAGAGCTGGACTCCATGTGGGTGGCAGCCCTAAGTGTCCCTAGAATCTGGGTAGAATCTGGGTCTTTGGTGCAGAAGCCAGCAGACCTGCTTTAGTTCAAGCCCGGGCAAGCTGCACCTTCTAAGCCCAATTTTATCACCTGTTAAATGGAGGTGATGCTATCTCTCTGCCCACTTCCCTATCTGGATGAGCTGCTCCAAGATGTGAAGTGCTTTGCAAAAAATAACAGGACACAGTGCTTCTGGCAACATCTCCAGGGGCATGGAGAAGCAGGACCCACTTTAACCTCCAAGATACTTCTGTGTCTGGCACTGGAGGGAAACCAGCTGGCTTGCTCCTCTCCTTCTCCTTTCTCCTGTGACCTTCTCCCCTCGCCTGGGCCGCTGCCCCACAGCACACCTACCTTCAGCTAGTATGAGCCTACTTCCTCCCAGCCTCCAGGCCTCCCTCAGCCACAGAGCTCCCCCGGGTCCAAGCAGCAGCTAAACAGGGTACCAGGGGCTCCAAGGGGGCCACTAGATTGGGATGGGACTGGGAGTGGGGGTGATTTGCTGTGCTCTGCTGACTTATAGTCCTGCGTACCACCACCAAGGCCAGTGGGAAGTCTGATGGGGTTGTTGCCTGGCAGTCCCCAACAACTCCGCAGGTGACTCAGCGGACCCCAGTGTCCACCTGCAGGTCCTGGGAGAAGGTTTCTGGCCCCCAAAGATCCCTCCAGCCCCTATTTTTGGTCCAGCCACCCAAGAATTCCCCCTTCAGGCCCCCACCAGACCCCCTTGTCCAAGCTGGATCATGAGATTTGGTGAGGAAATAGCTTCTAGGCCAATTCTGAGTGCTAGAATGTTCTTCCTGACAGCTGAGTTGCATCGTCTAGTATAACTTGCCCCTACCTGTCCTAGTTCTGCTCCCTGGAGCTTCAGAGAGCAAAAGTGAGCCCCTGGCCCCCAGGATCATCTCCTTCTCCCCACCTTTGTCCCACTGGAACCACCAGGGGCTCTTCAGGGAAAGGGGTTCTAGGATCAGCACACCATCAGTCTGCTTTCATCTGCCCAGGAATTTACTTCCTTATATTGCCCAGGAATTCAAACCAGAGCTCCCTCATCGTAAATGTACACAATTGACTGTTTGGACTGGAGTTAAGGACGTTGCCTTCTGCTTACGTTTACATTTCATTTTCTTGGTTTTGCTCTGAATGTTGAGATAGCCTCAAATCTTGAATCTGTTGCCATGTGGGTGTTGTGGCTCTTATTCAGAGATCTGATAAGCATGCCTTTTATTTTCCCTCTACATTGCTTAATGTCAGGTCAAGGCCAGAGCCAGAGGGACCTCTAAGTTGCACTGAAGCCTTTAAGGAAAACCCTGCTGGCAGTCCTCCAACCCCTTCCCACATCTTTCTATCACTTTCCAGGGCTCTCACCCAAGATCTCTGCTGTGCCCTGCTGAAATCCTGCAATCCGTCTCTGTTCCTCTCAGAAACCCAGTCTGAAAGAGGAAACTGGTGAGTTTGGTCTGATTTGCTTTAGTGGACACTGCTACTGGGTCTTCTTGTTACATTCTTTCTTTTTGCAAAAAAAAAAAAAGTTTTTGTAAAAAATGATGTGCTTCTTATGAAACAGTTCTGAGTGCTATGAAAGAAGAGAATGAACATTACTGATATTTCACATGTGAGGCAACTTCCATGGCCAGTGTGTATGTGATGCTTCTTGCCACATCTCCTCAGCCTGAAGATCCCAGCTGTAGTGGACTGTTCCTTGTACTTCCTGTGCCTGGCCTAGCCTGCGCCCAGGCGTCTCTCTGCTCTACTTTCTTTGAACCCAAGAACAGGAACCTTCTAGGAGTGCAGAAGGGGTAACCCTCAACCAGCAGAGAGGAGCAAACAGCAGACCCTCCCCTTCTGGTGTGAGGCAAATCTTGGGTGTTTTTTGCATGCTGCCCAGAGGGTCCCGAGAGGGATAGAGCCCTCAGATGCCCACAGCGAAGCCCCAGTTCATTCCTGCACCCATTTTTCTTTCTCTCCTACCTCACTCTCTTGACCTCGGCTTTCAGGCATCAAACTCCCCAGACCTGAGCCCTTGTCTTAGGGTTCACTTTCAGAAGCAGGGCAATCCACACGAAGATGTCTCTCTGCATATGGTTTACCTATATATCCAATAATAAACCTATGTAATTTTGCAAAAAGGGGATCACACTACACATGTGTTCTAAAACCTGCTTTTGAAAGATTACTCACAGTAGGCACAAAACATCTTTTCATGCCCATAAATAAAATCCTAAACGCAGTTCCTACTGTCTATATACTATCCCACTGCAGATGTTTCATCCTTTAATTTACTTAATTATGGACAACTCAATGGTTTCCAGTTTTGCACTGAGCTGAAAATGCTCAGTCTCATCTCTTTGCAAGCGTACAGGACAGCATCCTTTGAAAAAATTTTGAGATGTTCCATGGCTTTATTGTTTCTGAAATGTTCACTACGTGTTTGATAATTTATTCTGGAATTTTAGTAGAGGCTGATATTAACCTTAGCAGCTTAGAGATTTTTTTTTTCTTCTCTAAATCTATCTTTGCTTCCTTTTTGAAAATCAGGACATCTGCCCATCTTTAGTTTTCTGGTTTCGCTTTATTCATTGTCATTTCCTTTAAGGCAGTGATTACATCCGCAAGGCCTCCCCATCCCCGGGATGTCGTTTGTCTGGGCTTCGATGCCTTCTTGCCATCACCTACCTTGGCTTTCAATTTCCTCCTTATGCTCTTTATTCCATCATTTGGTATAAAATTGCCTGTGTCCTGCTCTGCTTGCCCTCACTTGTGTGTTAAGATTATACCACATATCCCCAACCCTGAGCAGATTCCTTCGTGATATCCTTACTTGGACTTTGAAAGAGCTTTGCTCTCTGTTAATTTCCCCCGGCTCCTGTTCACTCGGGTGCTGCTGTTTTGCTACCACTGTTCTTACAGATCCTGCCAGTCTTCCAGATTCATCTTGGGTTATGCATTCCTTGTTGCATCTTTGTGTGCGTGCACTTTTCAAATCCAATAAGTGCAGCATGCAAGAGGTGCTGTGAAACTCTTTTCCTTCTCACCAGCAGTGTTTGCAATTACTTCCTTGGAATTTCAGTGTTTTATTATCTCTGGAAGGAAGCCTCTCTTACCGGTATGGATTTGTTCAACACATCTTATCTTATTTTACTCTCACAGCCACCTATGAAGCCAGCTAAATGTAAATTTCTCCATTCAACAGGTGGGTGAACCAGTGGCACAGAAAGGTTTCGACACCACCCCCAAAGACGCCCAGCAAGCCAGTAGACCAGCCCTCAGTCTTCCAGTTTCTTAGCCTACATATGGTTTCCCTTGCCCACCTTGGCTGAGATAGGAGTCTGGACCTCCTCTTGGTAAGGTTGGAGCAAGCAGCCTTATGCCTGGGACTTAAACCTTAGAGTCCTGGTGATCAGGTCCATAAATCCACCTTTTCTCCATGGAGAAAAATTCTCTCTGCTTGGAAGAAATCTTGTCTGGAATTCCATCTCCCCCAGTACTCCCACTCCTAGCAGGTAAAATCAATGGGTCACAGTTCCACTGAAGCCAACGGCCAAGCTCAGGCACATGGAGGCCCGTGTCTCTCCCTCTCTCTGTCTCTCCGTCTCTGTCTCTGGCACACACACATACACCACACACACCACAGAGCACTCTAAGTCTTTCTGTGTCTCTCAGTCTTTGTCATACACACACACATACACACAAACACACCACATGCATGCACACACACACATTGTCACAGTGTCTGGCTCTGGACAGCCCTCAGTGAGCAGGTACCCCAGCCCCTTCGCTCTCCCTTGGTTCACTGCTCCTGAGTCAGTACCCGACCCACTCCCACTTGCAGCCCACCCTCAGCCCCAGCTCCGGGCTCACTCACCCTCCATGCTGCCCACTCCCACTGGCTCTGGAGAGGGCACAGCGGGCCCCTCCGCCCTGGCAGGGCGAGGGGGTCTCCAGGCACTGGCTGGCCTGCCCGCGCCTCTACCTCTGCGCTCCAGGGATCGAGTCTGGAACCCGGCAGAAACGCGCGGAGACGGGGTGGGCGGCGGTGCGTGCGCCCTCAGGAAGAAGCCCTTCGCGGGGTCTCACTCCTCCTCGGGGCCCAGAGTTAGCCCCGCGGTGGCCGGGTTCCCGCGCAGCGCAGCCGCCTGCCCCGCTCTGCGGCCGGCAGCCGGCTGCCCGGCGCTTTCCCTGGCGGGAGCGAGAGAGGGTGCTCGCGCAGCGCCGTCGCCATGGCAACCGGCACGCCTGTGCCCGCCGCACAGTCCCCTGCTAGCTGCGCCCCGGCCCGCCTCCGCGATGCACCTCTCTCCGCAGGGGCCGAGCGCCCCTCCAAAGTAAGCGACACACCCCACTGGAGCCCTGGCAGCAATGCCCACTAACTCTGTACCTCTCCCCGCGCCCTACGTCCCAGTCCCTATTCCCTTTCCTCCTCCTCCTTGCCCCATCCCAGCTTGACCCCCAGACACCCACCCCGGTGTCCAGGACCCTGGGGTCCTCCTGAGAAAGAAAGAAGAGGCAGCTGTGAATACATGGGAGCGCCGAAGGAGGGAAGGGGTGGCTGCTGCATCAGCTCTGAGCTCCGGGAAGAGAGTGGGGACACTCTCACCTCCATGACTGCTGGCGTTGGCAGCAGCGGCCAGGCATTCAGCACTTTCCCCCTCAGGCAAGTCTCAGTTTCTGCCTCTGTAAAAAATGGTCTCCAGGAGAGGAAATGAGATGCCAAAGCCTCCGCCCAGCACATAGTAGAGGCCCAACAAAAGGTCCCTCCAGCTGCATGGGAGGCCACCTCCCTCTCATTACTCTATCCCCTGTCAAGGCCCCGACAACCACCACCACAGACTTGTGTCACATGAATGAAGATCCTAGGTTCCAAGCAGATGGAAGAGAGTGACTGGCCCATTCCTTCCTTTTCTGGGGGTGGGGCCTCTATCCAGACATCTGAGGAAAATGTTGGAATCCAGCCTCTTCCCAGTCTCCCTCCAGCTCCTCCTGTGTCCTGAGTGGCCGGCAGAGTTTTAGAGTTGGAAGACCTTAGAGACCAGGGAGTCTAACCCCACCCTGGGCCAGGGCTCCGGTTCCTAATGCCCAGTAGTGGGTAATTCTGCCTCGCATCACCCTTTCTTTGCCCAGAACAGCCCAGAAGGAGCAGCGGGGAGGGAGAGCTCCCTGTCGAGACCCCCTTCTGCAGGCCAAACATCTGATTTTCTTTGGGCTTTTTTTTCTTCCTGTGGCTTGCCTGAGGATTATCTGTAAAATGGGACTAATAACAGTACCTATCTCCCAGAGTCACAGTGAAGATGAAAGGAGTTACTCTATGTATCGCATGTGGAACGGTGCCTCGCCTGTAGTAAGTGCTCCCTAAACCTTAGTTATTCGTATCATTACTATCTTGAGCCCACCTCCCTATGGAAGCGCTCACAGTTCTCAGAGTCCCTCTGACTGTCAGGACCCAGAACTGTGATAGGTGATATCAAGCTCCCTTGACTGACTCGGAGTTCAGGGCACTGCTGTAAAATCCGTATAGCCCAGCATTGCCATTTATTGTCAGTGCGACTTTTGGAAAGTTATATAATCTCTATGTGCCTCAGTTTCCCTGTCCATGTAGCCCAGCGTTGTTATTTATTGTCGGGGTGACTTTGGAAAAGTTATATAATCTCTTTGTGCCTCAGTTTCCCCGATCTACAAAATAGGGATAATAGTACCCACCGTAAAGTCACGCACTGACAACAGTGCCTGGCACATAGTAGGTACTCAATAAATACGAGCTGTGTGTTGGGCACTAGGCTTTGAATAATTCAATCTCACTTTTTCACTCCCCCCCACCTTCTCACCCTTTCCTCTGCCTTTCACCTTTCCTTAGCAGCCACATCATTCTAGGGCATTAACTCAGGCTTGTGGCCAAGTTCCCACATTCCCCATCTTTTTAATTTGAGTGGTTCTGGATCATGAAGCCTTTTTTTCTTGTTCTGCCTCCTGTTCCACAGACTTCTTTCCTTCACCTTTATACGGTGCCCAAATATATGAACACACCCAAGTACCACACAGAGCACACTCCATGGGGTCAGCCTCCTGTTCCACAGACTTCTTTCCTTCACCTTTATACGGTGTATAAAGGTGCCTCCTGTTCCACAGACTTCTTTCTGCCTCCTGTTCCACAGACTTCTTTCCTTTACCTTTATATGGTGCCCAAATATATGAACACGCCCAAGTACCACACAGAGCACACTCCATGGGGTCAGCCTCTGTGCGGCAGGGAGGGCAGTGGCATGGATTGAAGACCTGCGTGTGAATTCTTCCTCCACCGTTAATCACTGTGTGACCCAGGTGATAAGCCTTCTGACTTCATTTTCCACACCTATATAATGGGATTCACAATCCTCCTCAAGTGCCTGTCATACAGTGCCCTTCCTTATCCCCAAAGCCATGGGAAGAGGCCGGATAGACTTGGTAATATCTCTCCATGCAGATTAAAAAAAAAAAAAGTGCCTCCTTTCACTCCCCTCCTTGCCCCAAAGTGGCTCCCAGGAAACCAGAGGCACCTCAGTGTTCTGTTGTAGATCATGCCTTCCTCCTGGGCTCACATGATGGCAGGGCTGGGGTCCTTCCCAGTCCTGAACTGCGGATCCAGAGCCCCTCAGACAAGCAAGGCACCCTTGTTCCTGTTTTGCAGGTGAACCCAGTGCCTGATCCAACCCTGCACAGCCGGGCAGTGGCAAAAAGAGGAAGAACATTCTTCTAGACTTCTTGGGCATTAGCCCTGCTGCTCCTACCCCAGCCTGCCTTCAAGGTTCTTGGCCCTCTGGGAGCATCTGAGAAACTATGGGTATAGTTGTTCAGAGCACAGAAGAGATCTCTGTCCGTCTTGAGGAGGCCCACCCCCGCCTTGACATTCAGGGGTTCTGATGGCCCATTCTGGCCAACCTCTTGGCCTGTCCCTTCCTCCGGGGTGGGGGGGAGCTTGCCCCATGCTGACCTGCCTCTATCAGCTGTGGCCTAGGGAGTCTTTTCACAGAAAACCCCACCATCCTGGAAACTGATTTCCATCTGAAAAGCTGGGAACCAGGAGGTGGCTTCTGGGCAGTGGGATTCTGAGGAGCCTTGGTCCTGAAGCATTGATGTGAACCCCTGCTTGGAGAAGGGCTAGAGAAAGCAGGGGAGGACGTAGAGGAGGGGGATCTTCTCAGAATCAAACTTTCTGGAGGGCAGTGAGGGAGGTCAAACGGGACCCTACCATGACTGAAGGACTTCCTTTCTCCTTGGAGGTTTAAGACCCTGGTCACAGGCTTTTGCTGGGTATGGCTGGAAGGCACATGAACTCTGTCTCTTCTCAGCCGGGTCAGAGGTGCATTTTGAGATGCCTGAGAGTTGGCAGGAGCCTGAGAGAGGGTTGGCATGAAGCCAGAGCGCCCTGTGGGGAAGCTCCCCGCTGGTGGGAAAGACAAGCATCTCCCACAGGAGACCCAGTCTCTCTCTTCCGGGCTGGAAATGGAAATGCATTTGGGCCTGTGGAGCGAGGAAGGCCACTGGCATAGCCCTCATTTTGGAAAGGCTCAGATTCATGGGGAAGGGGAAGGGGATTCTGCCTGGTGGCAATATGGGGGTCCCTGGGAAGCAGACCCCAGCACACAGCTGGTGTTTTTAGCATCTACTTGGTGGTAGTGGAGGGAGTTCAGGGAGGGGGCGCCTGTTTCCTGGAGGGTGAGGTCCGGAGGTGCAGAGAGGCTGGGTTGGACGTGGGGCCCCTCCCTCTCTCCTGCCAGCCCCTGAGGAGCCCTTCCTTTAGAATGCTTTCAAATGCTTATTAGTGAGCTCTCCCCAAGGAAGGAGGCCAGAGTTGTTATCTGCATTTATAAATGACAAGGGAGGACTCAAAGGACTGACTCACTTCCAGGGCAGGCACAGTTAGGGCAACACAGCCCTAGAGGAGAGGCCAAAATGAAGGCTCAGCAGAAGAGCTCCCAAACGCCAGGGCCCTGCAGGGGTCCCAGAAAGAACCCAGAGCAGGAGCCAGGAAACCTGTCCCTTTGTGGCTCTGCCACCTGCTCGCTGCCCATTCTTGGGCAGTTCACTCCACACGCCCTTTGGAACACTCTTTCTGGAACAGTTGACCTTGTCCTCTGGAGAGCCCAGGATAAGAAGTCTCTTCTTGAGGAGGGGGTGGGCAGCCCCCCCCAGGGAACCCCAGCTCTCTGGCTGGGGTCCTGCCCCCTGGGCAGTGCTGCTGTAGACTTCGGGATCAAAGTGGGGTTCGGGTCAGGCTCCCCAGTTCAGGAAGAACACGTACTTGGAAAAGGTGTTGAAGCCTATTGGGAAAGGTGGGGAGATTTCTGGAGGCAGCCCAGGAGCCTCCTCCAGGGTAGGGGGGTGCTTTTGTAAACCATTTCCTGGGGCCCTGGACGACAATTCTAAGAAACAGGGACTTTGCTCAAAAGGCCAGTTGCACTGTCTGACCTTGGCCAGGTTCCTGGTCTACTCCAGTCCTCAGTGTCCTCTTCTAGAAAATGTAAACACAAGTGATAGTGGGCTCAGACATTGCTGTGGGGATTAAGTGGGAGAAGAAATGGGAAGTACTTGGCATAGTCACAGATATGTGGTAAGCTGCTAGCGTATATTTTAATTTTACTTTCACCTCCTTTGTTCCTTTTGATGAGGGAGTAGGAGACTGGCTGAGAACGGAGCAGGGGCTGGCGCCTTGCACCCCCTCTCCACCCATTCCCCTTGGTAATATGTGTGGCATTCCACAGGCATCCCTGACTGCCCTAAAAGAAGAGCAAATGGTTATCTTGCAGAGATCACAGTCCTGCAAGGCAGGAGTCTCTCTTGGTTTACAAATGTCCTTGAGATTTACAACAAAGAAGTTACCTTATCAATAGCCCAATTTCCAAAGACACATAACTCAGTTCCTCAAGCCCTAACGTCACCCTCCCCTCCGTAAAAAAACCGAAGGAGACGGAGGTAGAAGGAAAAGTAAATAAAGTTAAATTTCTTTTAAAACCTAAATCTCACTAACAAGGACGCTTGATAGCAGGAATGTAACATTCCACCAGGAGACTCCCAATTGTCTTTATGTTAGTGCCTCATTAGAGGGAAAGTGGCCTTGGCTTGATAGTAACCAGGCCTTCAATATCCTGACAGTCTTCTTTGCCCCAATAGCTCTTCTGAACACCCCTTTGTCCTCACCTACCCAACTCCTGTGTATATAACCAGACACTCCTCACAGGCTCGGGGCAGCCGCATCTCTGCCTGCCCACGGGTCCTGTCCCCGTGCTCTAATAAACCACCTTTTTGCACCAGAGACGTCTTAAGAATTCTTTCTTTAGCCGTCGGCTCCGAACCTCACCCCACTGAACCTCACCTAGGTTCGAGAACTTCATCACTTTTTTTATGTTCCCCCTCTGTTCCTTTGGGCAGCCCTGGTTCTTTCCTTCCCCTCAAGTTTTGGATCCTTTAACAGGAACACAGAGCTGGTCATCTGCTTGGTCCTGGGAAGATTCACGCCCTTTCAGGGAAATCTGTTATTAGGAAATCCTACCCAAGCCTCGAGATGAGGCTCTGGTTAACAGGCCGGCCCCTGAGAATGTTCCACTGTGGTTTTGTTAATTACTGTTCATCGAGGGCGTAGGCTCTGAGAAGGTACAAGTGAACTTGTGGATTTGTGCTACATAAACTCCAGTTCCTCAAAAGCTCTGGGAACCAGATTTACCGTTCCACTGATTCCTTCATCGATCAATAAAATTGAATAAAATTTTGATACCAGCTCATCCTATAGGAAGACTTGTGTTTTTAGCTTCTGAAAATTATGCTTTGTCACTGTCTATCACTGGGACTTACTTGGAGTAGGTTCTGAGATGGGGTCTCAGTCATCAAAGTCCGGCTCTCAAACTTCAATGGGCCCACAGATGACATGAGGGTGTAGTTAAAACATGATTCTGACCCAGTGGTTCTGGGGAGGGACCGAGCCTCAGCAGTTCCAACATATGCCCAGGTGCTGTCGATACTGCCTGCCTGAAGACCACACTTGGGAGTGACAAGGGCCTGGGCAAACACTTGACTTTTTTCTTGAAGGAACCCCCTTCAGCATCCTGGCAGTATTTGGCATATGATCACAGGGAGAGCCTAACCAAGAGCAGTGGTCTCATACTGGTGGGACTTCAGGCACAGTGACAGGCTGGTGGGGGTACTGGGGGAGTGCCCCCACTTTCTCGGCTTGTGCCTACTAGCTATGGACCACTCCATTTAGGAAAAGCTCCAGCCACGGTACCAAGACTTGTGAGCGATGGGAAGAAGACCAAAGTAGGGAAGACATCCCACTGCTTGTCAGTCCTTGGGAAGCAGACTTCCTTGGTGAGATGCAAAGGCCCTCAGGCACGGATGATGTGGAATATTAGAGGAACCGCAGAAGCCAGTGTGCCTGAAGTGCGGTGAAGGAGCTGGAGGCACGAAACGAGCAGTGATGGAGGGAAGAAAACATCAGGCTCAAAGACCATTATAAGGATGCGGCTGTTATATTGAACTACCATGGAGAACCACTGTAGAACTTGGGCAGATGAGTGATTTAGGATCCAAAGGGCCTTCCAGGGGTGCCCAGGTGGCACCATCAGTTAAGCTTGGTTTCTGCTCAGGCTGTGACCTCAGGGTTTTGGGATCGAGGCCCGCATGAGGATCTACGCTCAGCACAGAGTCGGCTTGAGATTCTCTCTCCCTCTTTCTTTGCCCCTCACTCTCATCCTCACTAAGATAAATAAATAAATCTTTTAAAAAATTAAAATTAAAAATTAAAAAAATAAAAGGGCCCTGGAATTGTGCAGGGTCTGGCACCGGGTCTCTGGCTCCCACGGAGATGAAGGTTCCCAGTACATCAACTTCAAAGCAAAGCCCACACCTCTGCTCCTCGAAGAGTCCGTTTCTCTCCTGCACTGCACAACTCCAGTGGCCCCTTCCCATTGTTCTCTAGGTGCCTGGCACCGATTAGCTGGAGTCCGTGGCAGGCGACATCCGTGGGGCAGGGCTGTGCAGCTGCCTGCCACATCCACCCTTGAAGACACCCACCTTGCCGGGCTTCCGGTCTACAGGAGTAAGGGTGCCCAGGCCCTTGGTTGTAAGAATTCGGATGTACACACAGTCTGCCATCAGCCCCGGCTGGCCCTGAGCCAAGGCGTGTGACAGAGCTTCAGGGGTGCCCGAACTGTGAAGGTGGGGTGAGTCGGTGGGGGGGGATCTGTCTGTCCTCTCGTGCCCTGTGGGAGTCAGCCTCCCACCAGCAGCCGGTGTGCCCCGGGGCTGCGTGACAAGCAGTGCGGCCCTGCCCGGACCCCCGTGAGGTTGTCAGCAGGGAGGGCTGGGCTTGCATGAGGCAGCGGTGCTCTGCGGGGAGAGGAATGTTCGAGTGTGCGAGATGGATGTGCGGTGGCGCCCCCAGCGCTGCTTACCTGCACCATCTGTTGTGAAGCCCTCGGACGTTAGGGAAGGAAGGCAGGGGTAGCACCCATTTCTCAGATGAGGAGAGTAAGGTGCAGAGAGGCCTCTTCACGGGACTGTGATGGGAAAGGAAGCGTGCGAGCTGGAGATGGCATTGCTTGTCCTGTCCGAGCTGGTCTCCCTGTTCAGACCCCGGCTCTGCTCCTTCCCAGGCCCATGCTAAGCCCAAAACTGAGCCGGCTTCCTCATCGGCACAGCAGGCATCAGGAGGGGGGACTGCTAAGAGTAATGGAGAAACATCCAGGTGCCTGCCTGGTGCTTATAAGGACCAGGAGCTCCATGGGTGCTCTCGCCCAGACCTCAGGCAGCCAGCTCGTGGCCCTTTCCTGAGGGAGGGGTCTGGCACACCTGGCGTCCCGCTGCTCCTGGCCCCCGTCCGTCCTGGCCTTGGCATCTCTCCCAGGGCTACGCTCAGGGACTCTGGGGCAGACCCTCCGAGGAGCCACTCTCCACGCCAGGGCTGGCTTTCTGAGAAGCAAGAGGCACGTTTGGTGTAAAACGCAGCTCCAAAGCAGGGGTCTAGGATCCCACACGGTATTTTGGTGAGACCGAGAATCAGTATCCTCTATGTGCCGTGATGGATGTTACCAGAATTCTGGTGTTGTTCTTTTCACAATAGCTACGGAGACTCAGTATCGTGAACACTTGAAGACTTGAAGCTAAGATAATGTCGTATATTAATTACATCTCAGTAATACTTAAAAAAACAAAAAAAACCCTTGAGTCCCACACACCTGTCTACATTCATAAGACTTGGTTATACCCCTGCCTTCTTCAACATAATGGTATCGTTCCAGGAAACTCCTGCCTGAGAAAGGGAAGTTGTAAATAACTTTATTGTTCATTCCGGGGCTTCCTGAATCATTTAAAGGAAAACCACTCAATTCTTCAGTAAATAGCATCGCAAGAGTTTATATCTTACAGACTCCGATTTCCTTGTCTCCAAATGCCCCTCTGCTGTGTCCGCCCATCCCAAACCAGACCATAATCCTCACCTAGGCTCAGTCAAGGTGTCCGTCCTCCACTGCATTGAAAACCCACCTGAAATCACACTCCGAAATCTGATTGCCGTGATTTCTGTCATCCCACGGGACACACTAACTAGTCAGATGCTCTCGAGGCGGAGCTTTGTCTCACCAAGCAGCCGAGCCTGTGCGATTTTCGGCGACCCAGAGTTCGACCAGAAGAAATGGGGTCCTCTGAGCTTTGGGGCGAGGGGTGGGCAGTTTGCGTCCAGGCTCATCCACAGGGGACAGATACAGCAAGGCCCCAGAATCAAGAAATAGGGATCAATGTTCCAGAAAGGCCTTCAGGGATCTTCTGGTGCAATCTCCTTATCAACAGGAAATAGGCCTGGAGAGGGAATGGGATCTGTCCAACTCCCAGCTTGCTCGGGTTGTTACAGGGTCATATGAGTTCAGCTCTGCCGTGTGTGTAGACGCTGCCTGGTACCCACTAACCTCAGTGTTGTTACATAAAAATAATGGATTGGGTGGCCCACAACTCAGAATAAACTCAGGAAGCCTTTCAGATTTAGGAAACAAAACCCGACTTGAACTCCGAACTCTAACTTGAGCAGGTAGCGGACCCCCTGGAAGTCTTGATGAAACAGGGTGCCGGCCCACCCCGTGTCGGATTCTGGAGATCGGGGCAGGGGCCAAGAATGTGCACAGCTGGCCGGCTCCCTAGGTGTGCTGGTCCAGAGGCCTCTCTCTGAGAGCCACAGACACTGAGGAACAAACTGCTAAGGGTGTCATTTCTTGCATTGGTAAGGGAGAAACTGAGGGACAGCAGGTGCCTTCATCCTTTCCCAGGTCTGTGGTCCCAGCCGGGGTTGGGGTCTGGCGGTCTTGTAATAGCACAGTTCCAAGCCATGTATCACATCTACCTGGTCACCTCTGCGGCAGCCTGTAATTATTCTGAGTATCACCCTAGGGTGACGCCTTTTGAAGTTCAAGCTTTCAACAAAAGGAGCCCCTCAGGTTTGACACGAAGGCTACAGGGCGGGGTGGGGGGTTTTCTGTGCGGAAAGAAGGAACCCAGCACCAAGCAAGCAGATGAAACCAAAGCGTTCTTTATTGCAGACTGAAGCTAAGGGCTCATTTACACTGTGGGGTCTGATCTGGGGTCTTCTGCACCTCAGGCTTTCCCACACAAGCAAGGGGAGACTCTCCCAGCAGAGTAGAAAACAACTTCCAGAAGCAACCCCTTCAAAAGGGCCTGATGTGAGGACGTGGGGAAGCAGGAGCTGGCTATGCAGAGGGTAACCAGAAAGGCAGTGGCCAGAGGGCCAGGCAAACCCAACCCTCATCTCCTGGGGACTTCAGATCATTCCCTTCGCTGCAAGAGTCACGCAGACTCTGAAAAGATCTGAGAGGCCTGGGGTGTCCTGGGGCTGGTTTAGGGATGGGAGTGGGCACAGTCTCAGAGACCTGGAGTAGCAGGGGGAGGGCTAAGAGAACCTCTGTCCTCCACTCTAAGGATGAGCCCAGGGTCACACCTAGGCCCTGGCTTCTCAAATGATAAAGTGCTTCTAGGAATCACCTAGGAATCTTGTTGAAATGCAGGTGCTGCTGCTGGAGGTCTGGCGTGGGGCCTGGGATTCTGCATTTCTAACAAGTTCCCATGGATGCCAGTGCTGCTGGTCCCCAGACCACACTCTGGGTTGCGAGGCTCTGGCCACACAGTGCTTGTGTGCCTCTCAGAAAAGTGCACTTCTTCTTTGATGCTGCGACACAGGGTTGGGAGGCCAGGCCAGCCCGGACGGGGCCACAGTTCCCACTCGTCCACAGCTGAGCCCTGCAGGCCTGAAGATCCATCTGGACCTCCCTGCCTTGCAAACCCCTTTCCCAGAGCACAGTCAACACAGCATCTCTTGGGACGCTGAGCACCCTGAGCCAACAATGGTCCAACCTGTCAGTCCTAGCTAGGAGGCAGGGGGCCTGGGCAGAGGCGGGCCCCAGGGCTGGGGAGGGGACAAGGAACACGGCATTCTGAGGAGGAGGGTCTGGGGTTGGAAGAAGCTTAACCCTGGGCATGGAAGTGTGGCTTTCAATGTTTGGATGTAGGGTTGGGTGGCCTGGTCTGTACCATGTCCTGGGTCTCAGCTATCTCCCACGGACCAAGACAAAGGTCCAGGCCAGGTGGGTTCTGAGTCTGTTGGCTCCACAGATGAGACGGTGGGAGGCGGATGCCTGGGGGATCAAGAGGTTGGGGTTCTCCACACCACAGATATGATCAGCAAGAGCCCCAAGCCCCTTGCTCATAGGAAACCAGCTATCCCTGTTTGCCAGGTATTGTCTCAGCAGGAGCACTGCAATCCCATGTCCCAGGAAACCCCTCAGTCCCAGTCCTATGGCCTGGCCACATCCTAGACCCCAGGTGGAGGGCCCAAAAATGACTAGGTGCAGGGTTTTGGGTGGAGGCTTGGGAGCTGGCTAGCCACAAATCTGATAGTCTATAGTGTGTTCTGCCCCCCAGGGGACCAATGAGGTGGCGGCCAGGCTGCTGCCAGAAGGAGACCATGGTGGTAGCCAACTACCTTGTACCCAGCCACAGGCATGACTGGCTTGGCTTCTTCTGGGCCACCTCCTGTGTGGCTCAAGGGCTGATGCCATGCACACCTGGTCTGTCCTGCGGAGCCCTCAGAACTGCCTGCCCCGCTCATGTCTTCATCACAGAGGACCCGATCTGCTCCTCTTCCTGGCCTGATGGGCCTTGGGCTCCTCTATAAACGTCCGCAGCCTGGCTCGAGCACAGAGCCACACTCTCCCCACAGCGTTCCCACAACTCCTGGTGCCGGCTCCCGCCAATCTAGAGACCCACGGGGCTGCGGATGGCGCCCCGGAGAGGGCCCCATGCAGGTCGGTCCTCAGGAAGCAATAAACAGAGGGAGGTTGTCTTCTAGTCCTCTCAGGGTGGCGGCTGGCTTTCAGCGCCAGAAGCAAGGCCTCAAACCCACAGTGGCCCAGAAAGTGATCTGCGGGCTCCGAAGGCAACCTGAAGGCACGTGTTGCCCAAAAAGCCTTCAAGGAGCTCAAAGGACTGGCAAAGGCCCCCACTCCCACCGCTGCCCCTTTGCCCAAACAAGGCTCGTAGAGGGTAGGCGTCTGTCCAGATGCACACAGAAGCTGCAGGCGCCCAGCATCCAGGCTCCAGCCCCTGGGGACCCCAGGGCCCACTACTGCTCTAAGCTATCTATCCCGAGCCGGCTGGGCCCCCTCCCAGCACGTGCTCTCTGGCCCACCCGCCCCCAGCTCCCCCCACCCCAGGCTTGGCCTCCCAGGGGCCTGTGGGACGCCCTCCCCTAAGGGTGCCAGCCCAGGTGGCCTCAGTCCCTCGCCGGGTGGCCATGAGGAGGGAGGCCTAAGGTGGAGGGGGTCGGGCACCCTCGGGGGACACGAGCATGTCGAACTTGATGAGTGGCGGAGCGATGACGCGCACCTCAGGGCTCAGGGGGTTGAAGCGGAGGTTGACGCTGCGCAAGGCGGGCATGGTGGCCAGCTTCTCCACAGGCACATCTGTTGAGGAGAGAGGACAGGTTGGGGGGCTGGAGTAAGCAGGCAGAGAAGGACAGGCAGCAGGAAGACGTGGATATAGCTCTCCATCACTCACTGCATGTGGGGCTCAGTGGCTGGCACCCAGCCCCGGGTGGGGGACCCTCAGACCCCACCGCACCGTTACACCCACATGGAGGGAAGCACCCCCCCCCCCCAACACAAACACAGTCAAACGCTAGCATTGCCTCGTCTCTCAGCACAGTCGCTCCTGGGTAGAACCAGAACAAGTGAAAACAGGTGCTCAAGCAAGGACGTGGGCACAGACGTCCCCAGCAGCCGAGTGTCCCGCCACAGGCAAGCGACAGACTAGGTATAGTTAGGTCCCAACAGCAGAACGCTTCAGCTAGGGGAAGGAATGAGGCATGAGTCCGTGCCCCGAATCTCGAACACAAGATGCTGAATGAAAACAGTCAGACACCAAAGTTAACAAAGCATACGACTCCATTTGTAAGAAAAGCCTGGGAAAATCACCTCCATGGAGACCGAGAATGGACAAGCAACTGAGTGCTGGGGGCTGGGGGAATGGGCGCAGGTCTCCTTTGCGGGGAGGAAAGTACTTTGGAACTAGGTAAAGTGATGGTTGTGAACACTGTGAACTAGATACCACTGAACTGTAGGTACGCTTTACGATGGGTACCTTTGTTACATGAGTTGTATCTCCATTAAAAAAAAAAAAAAAGGCAGGGGCACCTGGGTGGCTCAGTCATTGGGTGTCTGCCTACGTCTAGGGTCATGGTCCTAGAGTCCTGGGATTGAGCCCCACATTGCACTCCCTGTTCCCTGCTCGGCGGGAAGCCTGCTTCTCCCTCTCCCACTCTCCCTGCTTGTGTTCCCTCTCTGGCTGTGACTCTGTCAAATAAATTTTTTTAAAAATCTTAAAAAAAAAAAAAAGCAGAGGGGCACCTGGACGGCTCAATAGGTTAGAACCTCCACCTTCAGCTCAGGTCATGATCCCAGGGTCCTGGGATAGAGCTCCCCATGGCTCTCTGCTCAGCAGGGAGCCTGCTTCCCTACCCCCTCTGTCTGCCTTTCTGCCTGCTTGTGATCTGTCTGCCAAATGAATAAATAAAATCTTAAAAAAAAAAATAGCAGAACAAGGCAACAGCTGTATTAACTTGCTAACAGTCTACAGCACCTCACCCTTAACCTTTAGGATCACTCCATCTTTGGGTCAAGTCCCTGGAGTCCCCGAGAACAGCTGTGAGCCTAAAGGACATCACTAACCTTCATCATTATCACAGGACATAACTCGCAGGGCTGCTTGGGGATGAATGGGAGAGCACATGCATTCTGCACAGGACTCCCTGAACATCAGATATGACTATGAAAGGAAACAGAGGCCCAGAGAAGTGAAGTAACTTGCTTAAGGCCCCAAAGACATCATTAGCGGAGACCAGATTGGAATCCAAGTTCTCAAAAAAGACTGCAGGAGTCCAGGGAGAAAGGGGCCAGGCTGGAGACAGAGGTGAAGGCTCAGGTAGGACCTGAAGGGTAGACGGGGGTCTGAATGAGGGGAAGGGGGTATTTGTGGCCAGAGGGAAATAGGGCAGAAGAGTGGGGCTAGGATGCTAGAGCGAGAGCTGGGGGCAGCGGGGGGACCGGGAGGTTCTGTCGATGGCATCTAGAATGACATCGTCCCAGCCTGGATCCTGAGGGCACAGCCCTGCAGGCAGCTATGAACACCAAAGCCTGTAGGACCTCTCAGCCCAGGAAGCCAGGCCCTCCCATCTGGGCCTAGGGACACCTGTGGGACAAGCCACCTGTGCTTCCGTTCCCTGCCTTGGACCACCCGTGAGGGAATCTCTACTCAGGTGGCTGGAACCCAGGCCACCTGGGTTCAGGCTCTGGTTCTCCCATTTTCTAGCCACGGATCTTTGGGCTAATTGATCCAACTTTCTGTGACTCAGTTTTGTCTGTGAAATGGGAGAAATAACACCATCTTTCTTTTTTTTTTTTTTTAAGGTTTTATTTATTTATTTGACAGAGAACACAAGTAGGCAGAGAGACAGGCAGAGAGAGAGGAGGAAGCAGGCTCCCTGCTGAGCAGAGAGCCTGATGCGGGGCTCGATCCCAGGACCCTGGGATCACGACCTGAGCCGAAGGCAGAGGCTTAACCCACTGAGCCACCCAGGCGCCCCAACACCATCTTTCCAACAGGGGTCTTATGAGTCTTAGAGAGATAATACAAGGCACTCAGAACAGTGGCTGGACGGGGTAGGCAGCCAACAACCAGGAGTCAAGGCTCTCACACACACAGGCCTGGGGGCCAGTCCCCCGGAGGCAGACAACCCCCAACCCCACCTTGCTCCAACCCTGCAAGCCGCCCACACACGTGACCTCCCACCCCAGCCCAAGACAGGGCCAGGGCCTCACCCCTGAGTCTTACACAACCTCGGGCCATCAGTAATGGCAAGAACCAACTTCTACCACTTTTGGGCACCTGTATTGGGCATAGGGAGGGTTTTCTGGTTTTTGTTTTTCATTTTAGACGACTTCGGCATGTTATATGCATATTTTTAACTTAGGTAAATGGTACTGTTATAGATCTCATCTGTTTCTGCGCTTTTTTATTAAGCACCATTTTTTTTTTTTTAGATACACACACAGCAAAATGCCTCAAGTTCAGGTAGATGTACAAATAGGCACACACACTCCTGAGACCTCTGTCCAGAACATGCTAGAACACATTTCAAGTATTTCCACAGGGCTCTTGTGCCTCTTTGCAGCTTATCTCCAACTGCTTTTTCTCACCACTGATTCACAAGCTTGATCCTGAACTTGATCCAAGTGGAACCTACCAGTATGTCTTGCTTTAGACCTTCAGTGAGACAATTTTTTACTTGGGGACATTTAAAATACAATTTTCTCAAGTTACTTTTTTCACCTTTTTACTTGGAAATAATTCCTTACTTATAAAAATCTGCAAAGGGAGAACAGTTTAGAGAATATCACATAACCTTCCACCGAGATTCACCGGTGGTTAACATTTTATCCTATTTGCTTTATCATTTGTGCCTGGGTCTTCTCTGCACACACACGTGCACGTACACACACACACACACACACACACACTTGTTCTGAGGGTAACATACATATACCATGGCCCTTCATCCCTACTTCACTGTGTATTTCCTATGAATGAAACAGTCTCTGGGGTACCTGGGTGGCTCAGTTGGTTAAGCGTCTGCCTTTGGCTCGGGTCATGATCCCAGGGACCTGAGATTGAGTCCTGCATCAGGTTCCCTGCTCAGTGGGGAGTCTGCTTTTCCCTCTCCCCGGCTCATGCTATTTCTCTCAAATAAATAAAATCTTAAAAAAAAAAAAAGACATTTTCTGCCATAACCACAGCTATTGATTTTTTAAGTTTACACTGATAGAACCCTTCCCTAACACATGGCCCATATTTCAGTTTCCTTGCATGGCTTAATCATATCCCTTTGGGCATCCCCTCCCCCCCCGCCCCAGGATCCAGAGTAGGGACAGGTGTTGCCTCTCTGTGCTCCTTTCATTTGTCTTTTGTGACACTGACATTTTGGAAGAATATGAGGACCACCATCTCGTCTTTAATAAGGGGTCCCACGTTTTGGGGTACCTGGCTGGCTCAGTTGATACAGCAGGTGACCTGTGATCTCAGGGTTTTGAGTTCAAGCCCCAAGCCAGGTGCTGGAGCCTGCTTTAAAAAAAAAAAAAAAAATTTTGTACTCCTCCCTCTCTCTGCCTGCTTGTGATCTCTGTCTGTCAAATTAATAAATAAAATCTAATAAATAAATAAATAAAAATAAATTTAAAAAATTTTTTTAATTGTAAAAATGAAGAAAAAGAATCTCATGTTTTGTGGTTGTCTGGCACTGCTCGCGACTGGGACTATGGGTCCTCAGCTCAAAGAGGTGGTAGGGTTTTGGGCTGTCAGCACACAGTGTCCATCCATCTGTCCCTCAGATGTGATGTTAACCATCATCACCCAGTCTGGGTGTTATTTGATTTCTCCACTGTGTGATGACTGGTTTTCTTTTGTCTTTTCCTCCCTTGCAACTTGTAAGAAGTCTGCGGGGACACACTTTAGGAGCACGCAAATATCCCGCTTGTCAGAATTAACATCCATCATCCCCAGATGTAACACCTGCTGACTCTTGCCTGATCTGATTTTTTTTTTTAAGATTTTATTTATTTATTTGACAGAGAGAGATCACAAGTAGGCAGAGAAAGAGGGGGAAGTAGGCTCTCTGCTCAGCAGGGATGCTGAGGCAGATGCGGGACTCGATCCCAGGACCCTGACATCATGACCTGAGCCGAAGGCAGCAGCTTAATCCACTGAGCCTTCCAGGCGCCCCGCCTGATCTGATCTTTACGCAGGCTGCAAACTGACTTCCCAGTGCCAGCAGCCCCTCAGCATTTTGCTGTAGGCAAGAGCCTTCCCTTCTCTCCCAGAATTTATTCATCATCAACGTGGATACCTATGTTTCTAGCAGTTTAGGGTTCCCTGCTGAATTTCATCACTTCAGTGCTCAAACTGCCCCAGATTTGGCCAGTGGGAGGCCCTCTGATCCGGCTCCTGAGTCCTGTGAACAGCCACTCCCACCCCCTCTCTGGATGCCCTTCCTGACTTGGCAGTAATGTTCATCTCCAGGCCTCGCTGCCCCAGCCCGGGCATCAGCTACCAGGAAGTCCTCTTCCTCTCGGTGGGAAGAGCATCCGTGCCCAATACTCACGGTGCTGGTGATCAAACCATGTTTTACAAGCCACCCATGAGGCCCTGTGCACATTTGCTCTCTCTGCTTCAGACTGTGGCCTAGAACACCAATCCTGAGTCCTCACCACACTCTAGCTCTCCACTCTGCCAGTGACGGACAGCGAGGTGCCTCTGGCCTTCAGGGTCGGTGTGCTAACGTCCTTGGGTGGATGCCAGCAGCAGGGCCAATTGCTCTGTCCAAGGATATGTGTGTGTACTTCATCTCATTGCTCTCTAGAAACCGTGCTGAGTCTCCAACGGGCTCCAGCCACCCTGGAGTCCCAAGGCTTTCAAATGAGGCTGCCTGGGCCTGCTGGCCCCAACCTCCAGGCAGAGGGGGTCCCTGACCTCTGGCAAGGGTTCTGCGTGTTCTTCCCTTCCCCTGCACGGTGAGGGATGGGCAGTGCCTGGGGCTCCATGGTCCAGGAAGAGGGTGAGCGGGGCCCACCCTGGGCTCTGCTGTCCACCCTTCGGGAAGTGCCCCACAACAGAATTCTCTGAAGACATCTATTCTCCTCCCTTCTGAACTTGGTGACTGGGACCCAGCTACCCCCTAGCTCTTCCAGGAGAAGGGAAGGGGAGGCCACAGGCTCAGGAAAGTTCCTCACAGGTGCCTGTCCCTCAAGTGTATACAATGCTTCCACACTTGATTCTTCCCAGAACCAAGGGGTAGAGCATCACAAGTGCTCCTCGACCCACTTTACAGACGAGGAAACTGACCTTCAGGGGCGGCTCATTCACAGCACCCCCCACAGCCCAAGCCCAGCCTTGGTGGCCGTGGGTGGGGGAAAAAGCAATCCAAAGGCCTTAAATCTGCCTCGGTAGGAGGATCGGTGACCATGGAAGCCTCCCCACCCCTCCACAGGCCGACAAGCCCAAGATGCTCCCAGCAAAGTGGGCGTTTGAGGCCATTCAGGATCTCTGCTGGTGGGTTGGTGGTTTTCTGTTTACTCATGAGTGTTGAGTGCATGGTGACTTAAGCACCTTAGGCTAAGTTTCTCCATCCTCACAACAGCCCTACAGCCTAGTATCAGCTTCTCTCCATTTTATAGATGAGGAAGCTTGTGGAGAGGTTAGGTAACTTGGCCATGTCACACCGGTGGCAAGTGCTGGAGCCAGGATATGAAGTCAGGGCAGCTGGCTTGAGTCTGTGCTCTTCACACCACCTCCCACTGGGCCCTCCAGCCGGGCATCCCATGCCCCCATCCCACCACCAGAGAACCCTCCACAGGTCCCCTTAGTCAACAGGAGACAGAAACCAGTCTTCCTGGGACCTAGCAGGAGTGTGTGGCTTTCAGACCCCAGCATTCACAGATCTCTGGACCACCCAGCCAGGAACGGCTCCCTGCCATAGTCCAGGGACTCCCCCTCCGAGGGGAAGCCAGGGGCACATAAACTCAGAGCTCTCTAATGCCGCCACAGCAGGCATGGCATCTTTGCTGACCTGCCCTGAAAGGGTTTCCTGGAGATTTCTCAGATTCCTTCTAGAATCTTCCATGCCTCCTGTTCTGCTCTGCGTCACAATGCAGAAGAAACCTGTCCCTTTTTCTATGATAAAAATTTCTGAAACTGGTAGCCCCAAATATACTTTGCGTGCACGCCTCCCTCCCAGATTGTTTACTTCATGTGATATGTTGTGGGGAGGGAGTAGGTGGTGGTTAAGATGCTGAGCAGAGCTTTGGAATCAGAAAGGTAAGACTAGCTTTGCCAGTGCCTGACAGTTGCCTCAGGCAGGACCCCTGAACCTCTGCTTTCTCGCCTGGGAAATGCAGGGGGATGGTGAAAGCGAGGGGATGACTTTACAGTGGCAGGGCGCCTGCTGCATGGGCTGCTGGCCAGGGGATGGCTCCCTCTGCAGCCGAACGCCCCCCCCATCCCCCCAGAACATGCCTTCCTCCACCCCCCTGCCCCCATGCTTGGTCAGCTTGGAGGCCAGCAGTGGGTTCGAGCTCCCCAGGAGATGACCTGGAGGGAAGATCTGTGCAGGGCAGAGGTGCTGAGTCCAGACTTCCTCACAGTTCCCCAGCCCCCTACTGATTGGAGAACAAAGCAGAAGGCTGTCAATTATACATGTCCAGATAACCTGCAGACCACTGACAAATACAGAGTATAACCCTCCTCCAGGAAGCTCCTGGCTTAACGTTAATACCTTGCTGGAGGGATAAACAACCTTGGTTTGACAAAAGCAAGGCATCAGGTTTCCAGTGAGTCTTCTTTAGTATACGAAAATCCTCTTGAAAATTCCCTTATCTTTACTGCTCCCCACCCCCATCCCAAAGTGTCTCATGAGTCCCTCCCTCTTGGCAATCCCAGGGCAGTAGCTCCTTCCACCCACGGGTCCTGTCCCTGGGCTTTAATAAAACCATCTTTCAGCACTGAAGACATCTCAAGAATTCTTTCCTGGATGTTGGCTCTGGACCTTACCAACCTCACCAACATTCCAAAATGACCTCACTCACCACCACTCAGGAGAGGTCAGGAGCCTGGGATATGGCCTCCACTGAGAGGACCAACCTGAAAGTCCCTCGAGCTCCTGTTCATGGGTTGCTGGGCAGGGGCTGTACAGATTATGGCAGAGTGACTGTGAGAGCTGGGAGGAAGTTGGAAACTCAGGCACAGTGGGGGAAGGAACTTCTACCCAGATCACCAGCCCCAGGGTGGCCAAACTGAAGAAGACATGGTGGCCTGCTCAGAACGCAGAGGAGGCATGCACAGGAGTCCCTGGGCTGGGCTGGGCCCAATCCCCTCCCAGGAGCTTGCCATCCCTTGGCACTTTGAGGGACCAGGCTAAGAGCTCCTTGAGCACCCAGCTCTCTTTGTGAGCACAGGGCCTAGTCCCTGGCCTGGTGCACCGCCCCCCACCCCCCGCCCCAGTGGCACAGGAAACTCAGGAGCTCCTGAAGATAGGGGCTCCTCTTTGTCCTTGAGTCACCAGGGTGGGGGGTAGGGGGTGAGGCTGGTCATTACCTGTCTGAGGTAGATGCCTACATGTGAGGAGGCAGTGGGAAGGACCCAGAGCCCAAGGCGCACCTGCAAGTTCGGGGAGAGAAGGAAGCAAAGCAAAGGCTTTCCCATAAGCAGGGTTTGAAGTACACTTCCCTCCTGGGAGCAGAGGAAAAGCAAGTTGAACCAACCCAGCATTCACCTGCACTCATTTTTCTGCTGATGTGCTGTCCCGCCTGGCCAGCAGCCTGCTCAACTCCCTGAGGCTCAGTGGGCGAGGCAGGGCAGGAGTGGGGGCTCCCCACAGCCCTTCAGTCTTTCCCCAAGAGCTGCGCTCCCATTCCCCTACCCCCTGGCTGGGACGAAAAGGGCTACCTATTTGCAAGCCTTACCTTCTTCACTGATCAGTGGCAGCTTTTTAATGGTCATAGCAATGGGGCCGGGAGAGGGGGGCCTGAGAGGTAAGAAAACCCCTTTGCACAAGCGTTTAAGAGTTGAAGTCATTTCATGAGGTATTGTAACCTGCATGTGACACAGAAGGACATCAAGGCCCGGGAAGGCTGAGTACCTTGTGTAAATGGGCCCAGCAAAGGAGGCTGCTGGGGTCTCCAAATAACCCATTGTGCAGATGAGGAAACTGAGGCTCCAATTCTTGGCGCTCACAGATTCTCTAACTCTACTCCGGCTCCCCTGAATTTTTTCCAATTAAAATGAAAAGCCTGACTTTTGTGCTTCTGTGTTCGATGCTCCCAGTTTAGTTTAGAATCCTGCTACACTGCCTTAGCCAGAACCCTCCCCCCTTGGTATCTGATCAGATTCTTCATCCTTCTCCACCACCCCGCCCCAACCAGGTGATGTCTGCTCACCCTGGCCTCCAGCCACGGGAAGCCTGTGGGATCGGTTCAGCCTCACTCACTTGATACCTCCTCTTTGTCATTTCCACCCACTGCCCCACCCTGCTTCTGGGCTCTAAGTTCCCACGTGCCCATAATGCATTTGGGATTGAGCCTGGCTCTACAGTGAGTCCCCTTCTCTCCAACTGCAAGGGTCCTGGATAAAAACTGCTTTTACCGCTTCCACTACTGCCCAGCTCTGGTTTTTCTTCGACAGGGCCCAGGGTTACCAAGACAGTACGTGGTGAAGGCCAGAGAGTTCCTTATCCCAAAGTCCATAGGCTTCGTCCCCCAACATTGAGGGCAAGGCCAAGGCCAGAGCTGGTCTCCATCTGCCTCTCTCAGCCCCCGACAGGAAATCACAATAGGCACGTTTCACCGGTGACTCACTAAGGGCTAGACCCCGGGCTGAGGGCAATGTAGCCTCAACTGTCACTACGGCTTCAATTCAGGGTGTGGGCTGAGGCTCAGAGCCGCTAAGTCACCCCATCTCCTCAGCTGCCACTGTGGACCACTGGTCCTGCCTCAGTTTCTCCAGAGGGGTTGGACTGGGACATTTCTGTGTCTGGACTCCTGACTCCCCTGCATCCCTGAGCCCGGGGGTCCAGCAGCCTACAGCATGGCTGATGCTCGTAAGAGTGGGGGTGGGGGTGGTCCTCCTGTGATGCCACTGCCCTAGGTCTGCTGGATGTGACATGAAGCCCAAGTGTGGCCCCGCCTTGGAGCAGGTCCCCAGGACTCCAGGCTTAGAGACAGCTGTGCTGCCGGAGTTCCTCACTGTCGTTTCCAAATCGACCACCCGGCCCGTCTCTCCAGGTCCTGCAGAGCTCTCCGAACCACTCAGTCTCAGACAAGGATGGCTTCTTGAGTGCAGAGCTGGGTATAGGGAGAGCTCCTCGCCCTGATGGAACCACCCAAGTTGCAGAAGCAGCTCTGAGGCAGGAGCAATGGGGCCACCAAACTGTCAAAACCAGCAGAGTCAACGGACTAGAGCAGCCAAGCTAGCAAGCGACAAGCCCAAGAGGCCAACTAGAAGTTTCTGGATAAGGCTTAAAGAAGAACACTTATGTTCACAGCATCCTGACAAGACAGACAGAGATGGTGGGAGGGTGGAGGAGGATATGAAATGATCTGCATTTTGTGGGATGGGAAACTGAGGCTGGAGAGGTTAATAAGCTTCCCAAGGCAGTAAGATGCGTCGGCATCATGGAGTAAACAGAAGTCAGTCTTGGGACTTCGGCGCATGTGAAGAGGAAGAGGGCCTCAATTCTCCCATCTCCTGTGGGCCCCACCCCAGTGACCATTGGGCAGTGTCCTGCTCACCCTCCTATTCCAGCTCCAAGGCTACCGCCTCTGTCGTTCCCTGTGGTCCCCAACCAAACTCCCCTAACACTTCACCCCAGATAAGCACTGCACATCGTGTTCTGTGACCAGTGAACGTGCTTCCTCGCCCTGTAAATGCAACGCCAGGCACAGTACCCACGGGGTGCTCAGTAACTATGTTGGATGAATGGATGGCTGGATGGCTGAACAAATGGATGAATGGATGAAAGGATGGATGGATGGATGGATGGATGAATGAATGGATGAACAAATGGATGGATGGATGGATGGATGGATGGATGGATGGATAGAAGGATGAACAAATGGATGGATGGATGGATGGATGGATGAATGAAAGGATGGATGGATGGATGGATAGAAGGATGAACAAATGGATGGATGGATGGATGAATGAAAAGATGAATGAATGGATGGATGAATGAATTAAAGGATGGATGAATGCATGAATGTTTTGTCTCCTAAACTACAGCATAAGCTCCTTCAGGCTTGGGACCACGCTGGGCTCCCGCCATCACCACCATTCGCTTAAGTGATTCTGACCACAGCACACTGGAGAGCTGGGGCCCTTTCCCCGGTCTGACCCACTCTGTGCATACCTGCCGGTCAGGACTGGGCATCTGTGGACCAACTATGACAGGCTGCAGGCCTGTTAGCAGCAGTTATCCAGTTCAGAAAACGAGAAAACACTGATCATCTAGAACCAATCACTGGTAATGTGTTGGTAGATGGCTTTCCCCCCCTTACTAATATGGATGTACGTGTAGGTGCATCTAGATTTCAAAAAAGGCCACCTAGATACTATCCAATAAAATGATTTCTTGATGATGTAAATACCTTGTCAGATTGCAATCAGTGATGTTTCTAGGACTGCATGGGAGCCCATGGCATACAGAGGGACACTCGGGTGGTTCCCAGGGTTCAGTATTACAGATAACGAGAGGCGGAGTCCACGGTCATTCTGGGCTTCCTTCATCTCTCAGCTCATGACTGCAGAATGTAGGATGGTGGGTTCTAGAATCCTTTGATGAAGCCAGAGTCCTGCTCCTCTGACTTTCCCAGGGCCCCTAGTACCTTGTGGTGATGGTAAGAAACCACCGCGGTGAAGCCTAAAGCCACAAAGAGAGCCCTGGTGGAGAAGAAGGCCCCCAGCCTGGACTAAATACCATGACTGCCTTCTGGGTGAGGCACAGGGCACTGCCTCTTCCTGTCACTTCACATGGCTGCAGCCGGCGCCCCCAGTCCCTGCTGGACTCTCCTCCCATGGCAGACAGCCATCTAGACTCTTGCCTGTGTCTGTGGAAGCGTAAGGTAATCAATAATAGCAGAATCCGAGCAGGAAATGTTTAGAGGAAATTACCTTCCTGAGGTCGGCTTGACCTTACCTCCTCAATCATTAGCATTACTGCCTGGCAAACTTGTTTCGTGCTGATGAGACCTGCTGGAGACAGGATGATAAAAAACGATCACTCCAGAGCACTAGTCTTCATACCTGTGGTGCTCAGGGTGTAACAAGACCCCGAGAGGAGGAGGGGTCTGGGTGCAGGGAGGCGGCAATGGGTACTAAGGGAGCCGCCAGGCAGAGACCAGCCCTTGGATTCCTGCTTTAGGTGCAGCTGAGCCCCATGACCTCTGAGGTCCCTTCTGCAATTAGGATCTGAGGCTCCCCAGCCTGGTGGCCCAGGGCACAAGCTCTCTGGATTCCCAGGCAGCTTAGAAACCAACACTGGGGGCACCAGGGTAGCTCAGTGGGTTAAGCCTCTGCCTTCAGCTCAGGTCATGGTTTCAGGGTCCTGGGATGGAGCCTGGCATCGGGCTCTCTGCTCAGCAGAGAGCCTGCTTCCCCCTCTTTCGCCTGCCTCTCTGCCTACTTCTGATCTCTGTGTCAAATAAATAAATAAAATCTTAAAAAAATAAAAAAGGAAAAGAAAGAAAATCTTAAAAAAAAGAGAAAGAAAGAAAGAAAGAAACCAACCATGGCACCCCATGCCCTGCCACATGCTGGAGTATCCTAGAGAGTTCCTAGGAGGCAGCTGGCTCACCTCTGACCTGGACAAAGGCCTCTGGCCAGAATTCCTGCTTCTGCAGGACTCTGGGGAGTGTGGAGTCTATACCTTTGGGATACACACTCACAATGGCACCTGAGGCGCTGGGTAAAGATGCGGGGGAAGGCACCCCAGCCTAGTGCCTGAGGCCAATGCCTGGGAAGCCATCTCAGCCTCTCCAGGCAACTGTGGGCACATTCATGCTCAAGAATCCAGACTGTCTCACAGCTGGAGTCTGTCCCCATTCCTTGGCCTGGATGCGACAGTCGGCAGCTGGAAATCTAACCAAGGTTAAGGATGCAGTGCTGAGCTGAGCCGAGCTGCGTGTCCCCACTTGAAATGCCGCAAGAGACAAGCAGGCCAACTATGGTAACGTAGCAGAACAGTTAGGCCTATAACCAGAAAGCTCCTGAGGCACACTCTCATTCACATCCCTCACTCCTGTCATGCCTGGGTCTGTCCCTCTTAAAGGCGGCGGGCAGGGACTGAACCCACGTCAGAGCCCTGGCCTGAGCATCCTGGTGGGGGTGGAAGAGTCAGATGGTGCAGGAAGAACACGGAGCGCATGGCCCTGCTCCTCCTGCAAGCTGAGACCCACGGCCCTCAGGGAAGACGGTGTGGACGGGGAGCTGGAAGCCCCCCGCTGACAGAGAGACCAGCCAGGGGGTGTGAACAGGGCAGAGATCCCATCCTTAACCTTGGATCTGCCATTTGAGTCATGGGACCTCAGGCACGCGCCTCAACCTCCCTGGAGCCCCACCTCTTGTCTTTTAAATGGTCCTCTGCCTCCTGGGGTCACAGGGGCCACCATGGAGGGGACCATCATAATCACCCCAAGGAGGACACGGTTACTGAGCCATGGAGGGTGCGGCAGACACCCCGGTGAGCAGATGGGGCGCAGAGTGTGGAAGAACCTGTGACCGAAGCAGCACAGTGTGCGAGCTAGACAGCGGTTCCCCTGATGTGAGCACAGCGTAAGGGGTAGACTTGCGGGGTCACTCTGCCGTATGGCTGATACCCCTGTAGCATCATGTGTCAACTGTACTCAGGAGAAAAGAGAATCCACTGATGAACCTAGAGACACATTTTTCCTTCACTACAAGCTTCGGGGAAAGAAAGGAGGAGAAAAGTCCACGCCATGAGCCCCCCCACCCCGCTTCCATCCCCAGCTGGGCCGGCAAAGGTGGGCTGAAGGGGCATCAGCCCCTGCACACTTCCCCCCCACCAGGCTGAGAAGTGGTCAAAGACACATCATGACGATTTTCTTCATAAGTGACAGAGTCTTACTGGCTGGCTGCTCTGGAGACAGCTGGAGAAGGGAGTCACGTCGGCGACCCCTTATCTTCCCAGTAGGATTTCCAATCTTTGCTCTGCTGTCCTCTCCTGCCCCCCTGCTGACGTCCCTGTTCCCCGCCTATATCCCCTTCACTTGGGCCACTGGAAGGCACCTCCAGGGCCACCACCCCCACCCGACCCCCAACCCCAGGCTGTTCCAGGCCTCTTTTAGGGCTTCCAAATGCCCAGAGAATGACGATTTGGTTGTCAGCTCTAAGTGTCTGTCATGTGCTCCCTCCACTGGCAGGGTGTGAACAGAGGACCCGAACTGTCTAATCTGCAGTGTGTATGGCCAGCGTCTAGGGGCGGGACAGGATACGCAGATGGAAGACTAATCACTTCTCCTAAAAGTTCTTCTCCCTGGGTGGGGGTGGGGTGGGGGGCAGAAGTGAAAATGGCTCCTTTGAAAAATCCTTCTCCATACTTGCAAAATAAGGTTGCTAACACTAACTTTACAAAACTGCTCAGGTTTAAGACCATTGTCAGAGAACTAAGACCTCCCTGACTATTGGAAAAAATAAGAAGAAAAGGTCCTAAGATAACCACCAGGTAGGAATGAGCTACCTAACCCACCCCAGAGAAACTAGCTTCTGAGAAACAAAACTGAGGTGGAAGGTAGGAGATGGGGAGATCACAGCCAGTGGTGTGCTGGCTAATAGTTCACAATCCACTCCCCGAGGAGGATGTATATTTATATGCAAATGTGTCCTGGTGCAACATACTCCCACTATGGCCAATTTCAAGCTACTTCACCTGATTGAGCACCCCCAGAGCACCATAGGGGAGCCATGTTGAGAAGCCCACCCCAGGACTGCTGCATGACGGATGCTGGCGCTCAGGCCAACTCCACACTTAAACTAGAAATCTCTGGCATAAGCTTGTACTCTGGGAACTGGCCCACTGTTTTATTACCCGTATGTTGGTGGTTGCCTTTGGCTTCTGGATCAAGTTGCTTCAGAAAATGCTAGGTAAGCATGCTGTGCCACAGGCAGGAGAGAGGAATTTGTGGGCGCTGGGGCAGCAGAGCACCATGCTCAGGGTGGGGGACATGAAGGGGACAGCAGGGTCGGTGTACAAGGGGAACTCCAAGGGAAAGATGCAAATCCACAGAGCTCACCCCTGCCCCCTTTCCAGCCAAGTGTCAGCTGTCAAGGCCAGGCTGTGGCTTTCCTCATCCTGATGGAGCTACAGCCACACAGTGGACAGACACTGGGAGGAGGAGGGAGGTTACAGCTTCTTCAGGAGGAAATGCGGGTGATGATGGAAGGTCAGGTCCAGCTCCATGGTTCCACCAGGCCTGCATTTTGGAACAAGCTGGAGAGTTTGAAAAAAATCTTCAAGCCCAAAACCCACCAGCAGAGAACCTGACTTAATTGGCACAGAGTGTGCTCCGGACATGAGGGTTTCTACAAGTTCCCCAGATGATCTGAACATATGACTTAGCTTGAGCACCACTGGTCTTACCTATGAGGCTTAATGGGAGAATCTGGTGAAAATCCAAAATAGCACTTCTGTGCTTACATCCTTTTCTCTACCCCAAGGGAGCTTCCTTCTGACCAAAGTTGTGTGTCTCAGCTGTGACATCACTGCGGCTTTCTATCTCCCTACAGTGATATGCAAAATCTGCTCTGACTGCACAAAGTGTGGTCCTGAATAACCAGAGTTGTGCGGCAAGGCCGTTTGGGCTGGAACCCTGGCTCTGCCTAGGCATTACGGCCAAGTTACTCAACTTCCCTGTGCCCTGGTTTCCTCACCTAGGGAGAAAGACCGTACCTGCCTTACAAGGTTGTCATGACAATTCAACAAGAGCACACTTGAAAAATGCTTAGAGAAGGTCGGACACGAAGTAAACAGTCCCTGAGTACCAGCGGGTGTCACCAACCATTCCACAAGCCCTGGGAGACCGCAGCGCATGCTCTGCCCATCTCTGACTCCAACGGACATCGAACCAACAGACATTCCTAATGCCCGTTTGTGCCTGTGCCCCCGCACACTGTGTTTCCTGAGTCAGGCACGTGCAGGGCTGAGCTCTGTGGCTCGGAGTGAAGGGGCTGCTCTCCAGCACACTCTGGACGGGGCCGGAGACTGGCCGGAGACTGGCTGGCTGGCTCATGGAGCATGCAAGTGTTTTGTTGTTTTAAACAAACGTCGAACAACCCCCTTTTTTCTTGCTGTTTCCTTGTGTGCTGCCGACAGAATGCCAAAAGCATCCTGGATAATTGGAGGTTCCCAGTAATCGAGGCTTTATCACACAGTGGTTGACACAGAGAAAGCCATTCCTTTTGGGTAGAGACCCAGAGTGTGAGGTGTTTTGCCCAGAGACCCACTTGCTTGGTCCCTGTGGGCAGACACACATGAGCAGGGGCCGAGAACAGGAGCTTGCCCCCCGCCCCCCATCCGGGGTGGGGGCATGCCTAACTTGCACTAATTGCTGTTAAAGCCTGTTTGTTTACTCTCCCTCATCCTGGCTCTGTGGGTGGCCAGTGCTCCCTGCACCGTGTGTCTGAAGATTACCTCCCCAAGCTGCCTGCCAGCTCGAGGGATGCCTGCGCCCACCGCTCACTGCCTGTGGGCACAGCGTGGTACTCTGCGGTGCTGGACAAGGGCATGCCAGGACACGGCAGGAGTCTGCCATGGCACTCAGTCATTGTCCCCTGGGCCCTGTGACAGTGCTTGAGGGAGGGGGCCGGGCAAGGCTCAGACAGCTATCAACTGGCTGTGCTCAAGGGACAGCCAAGCCCAGTGCCCAGGGTGGGGACTGGCTCCATGTTCCCCCAGTCCAGATTGGAGCCCCAGGTCCAGACTTAGGAGAGAAGTGCCAGAAGTGTAACTTCATCCTCCCAGACCTGCCAGCTTCATCGAATCCCTGCCTGTCTTGAAGGCTGCACCCAGTGATCACGCCCTCTTCTCAGCTACTAAGTGCCCTTCTCAAATCCCTTCCCACTGGAAGCAAGAGTGGTACCGGGAATGATACGGCAGCCTGCTACAGGGTGTGTGTGTATCTGGTGGGGGTAGGTGAGGTGGGTTTCAGGGGACCTGGGTGGGTGCCACGATCCTGCCAGGGGCTGGCCCTCAGAATCCTCCGGAAGGACAACTCTGGCAAATGTTTCTTGGCCAGCTGAGCCCTGCCCTGGATGCTGTGGCCCACTCATCAGCCTCTATCCAACCCTTCAGCTGCGGCCCCTGCAGCCTGTCCTGGCCCCTGGGTAATTGCAAGAAAAGGTCCAGCAGGCTGGAGGGCAAGGAGCGAGGGAAGAGGCTGAGCAGGCTGCATGAGGTCGGGACTCCAGGCTGGAGTGGCTAAAGGACCAGCAGCTGGTGGGAAGTGACTGCAGTGAACCCAGACACCAGCTCCAAAGGGGGGAACTGCCCTCCCCACTATGCAGCAGGGATGCAACAGAGGTGTGCAGAGGAGAGGTGACATGTTCGTGCTAATGATGTAAGTGGGGCCCCGGCCCTATGCCTTTTTAGCTACAAAACTCTGCTTCTGTGATCACCATGGGGGGGGGTGTTCCTCTCTGTTCAGAGTGACAACAGGCAGGTAGGCAGGCCAGGGCAGCGGGGTGGGGTAGGGGGCAGGGAGTGGGGAGGACGGTTAGGGAAGTAAACTCTAAGAAGCTGGAATTCCCTGCCTGTTGTTTAAGCTTCCTCCTGGGCCCAGGGTGGGTTCAGAGGGCGGTAGGTGCTAACAGATAAAGGTACGTGCCCTGGAAGGCTGGGGAGATGGAAGTGCCCCCATTACGTCACTGCCTGGTTGGCCAGGAGGCAGGGCCTTGGGTCCAGAAGCATTGGTTTCCCTACTCGCTGCTCCCTTTTCCTATGGAGTGTTGGTAGGTGGGAAGGGCTGGTGCAGGGTGGACGGCAAGCCCAGCCTCTCAAAGCCCTTGTGGGCTGGACACGGCCCCTCTCTGGCGTGGCAGTTCGGAGGGACCAGGACCAGAGTCTGGCTAAACCCGGAGTGGGATGAGGTGGAAACTGCAGGAGCTCAGAAGAGATAACCAGCTGATTCCACAAGTTACTTCTGTAGCTCTGGGCACAGGCTGCTGGCTGAGCAGCGTGTTGGCACTGGAGGGCACAGAACACACCACTGACTCATCCATGGGCACACCACACCAGCCCCCTCCCCCAGCAGAGCCCGGCAGCCCGGCAGGGAAGGGAAAGGAGGGCCAGAGGCCAGCTTCTCGGCTTAGGGGCTGACAGGCCTCTCACAGCAGGCAGCGAGCTACAGGAAGTCGGTCCTCTTGGAAACCACCCGTAATGAGGACTTGCAGTGTATCCTCTCCTGGGAGAGCTTTCTCTGCAGCCTTGGGCTTGTTCCAGGGCTGAGGGAGGACAGTGGGCCAAAGCTGTCCCTTTGTAACCTGCCAGCTTGTTTGTGGGTGCCTACCAGACACGTGGCATCCCTCACTTCTCCCTTCACGCAGCTACCCACACCCTCCTCTCCCATCGAATGAAGCCACGTGGGCTTCGATGGCCAAAGACCTGGGTGAGAATCCCGCTGCCACCGGGTCTTTGTGCAGGCTGCCTGACCTCTGCAAGCCTCTCTTCTCAGCTGTCAAGGGGTGGTCCAGAGTCCTAACAAGAAGAGAGGCTGGAGCAGGTTGAACGAGATCGTTGCAGGAGACCTGAGCTAGGCACCCAGAGCAATTAGGTTTTGCAAAGTCCGTGCACTTCTGCCTTTTTAGCTCAAATAGAATATTATTTCTGCTTGTCCAGGGTTTTCTCTGTTTTAAAAAACATTTTCCAGGCTCTAGTGAAAGAACTAGGGAGACTCGCCTGCCATCCCACCAGAGGGAACTGTCCTGCTTACTTCACCTCCTCCAGGAAGTCCTCCCCGCCCCGCCTCTAAGGGTATCATTCCCTCAGCATGTGGAACTCAACACGTCTGCCCCGTTGCCACACAGGTGAGTTCCGAGAGCAACCACAGTGAAACAAAGCCACCTTCCCTCTGTCCGTGACACTGATCGCTCTTCTCTGTGGCACAGACAAGGCTGGAACAGCCGTGTGAACTTCGGGGAGGGCGACCCTGAAGTCCTGGCTGGCATCCGTGCTCCCAGGCTAGGAGGACAGCGGAGGAGGTTGCCTTCCTGAGGATCTCTCCTCCTGCTGGAGGCCAGGGCAGAGCTGCGGCTGCCTGGAAGGATCTGCCCTCCCCTGCCTGCCAAAGAAGAGAAAGGATGCTGGGACCCAGGGCCCAGGCCCCCTGGGATACACTGGGCCAGGGCAGTGGTACAGGTGACTCCTTGGCCAGCCATGCTCCCTCCAAGTCCCCATGGTGTCCCCACTCCCATCCTTGTATTGCAGGGACAATAGGGGTCCTGTCCTTGGGGGAAACCTGCCCTGTGAGGGCTGGTACCACGGGCCAGATAAACTACAACAAATGACTAAAGCCCGTGACGTGGGGGTGGGGCCCAGATTCTCAGTCATCACACAGATGCCCCCACCCCACCCCACCCCGTCCCCGGCCCTTGTTAGAAATGTGGGTTCCTAAGCCTATCTGCAGAGATTCTGACAGAGGACCTGGGAGCCTAGCCAGCACTCTGGGGGGACCAGGATGTGGAGCATTACAGAGCAGTTGTGCTTAGGGGTGGGGGGCAGGGCCAAAAGCACAACTGGTGGGGGTGCCTGGGTGGCTCAGTGGGTTAAAGCCTCTGCCTTCGGCTCAGGTCATGATCCCAGGGTCCTGGGATCGAGCCCCACATTGGGCTTTCTGCTCAGCGGGAGCCTGCTTCCTCCTTTAAAAAAAAAAAAAAAAAGCACAGCTGGTGGCACCTGGTGGGGTGGGGAGTACCCCCCTCCACCAAGCACTTCAGGATGCACAGAAATCACCTGGGGATTGTGCTCAGATACAGGTTCTGGCCTGAGGCTAGGTGTAGAGCCTGGGGCTCTGTATTTCTTCTGTTTTGTTTTTGAAAGATTTTATTTACTTATTTGGCAGAGAAAGCACAAAAGCAGATGTAGTGGCAGGCAGAGGGTGAGGGACCAGTTCGCTTCGGAGCAGGGAGCCAGATGCTGGACTCTATCCTCAGGACCCTGGAATTACAACCTGAGCCAAACGCAGATGCTTGTGACTGAGCCACCCAGGCGCCCTGTGAGAACATGCTTTTCTAACGAGTTCTCAGGCGCTGCTGCCGAGACCCCACTTGAAGAAATATGAGTAAGAAGTGAAACCGCACGGCCCGAAGCATCCCTATAGGACAGACACTATGCGCTTTCCGATTTCTATTGCTCTAAGAAATTCTTAGCAAGCGCTTGTTTTCCTGTGATCTCTGGCTCTCTCTGGAACACTGGGAAGAACCCCTGTGAGTTGAGGGTCATGGAGAATTAATTCTACATTAACTGAAAGAGTCCCCTGCTTAGCAACATGAAGTCTCCTAAGTTCTTGATTTTCTCCTCACCCCCACACATTCCAGGAGTCTGGTGGTGTAAGGGTGGGGCAGACTGAGTGGAGTCATCCAATTAGTAAGCCGTATGTATATCCACTGGGAAAATTGGAATTCAATTGGCCACCTGTGTAGGGGCGGGGCTCAACCACCCCCATAAAGGTTACTCTGCCAGGCTGTCAAAGGGGGGGCTGCTGCAGGAGAGCAGGGGGGCTGCTGCAGGAGAGCCGGGGCTGCTGCAGGAGAGCGGTGGAGCCGAGTCCGCGGAGAGTGGTGTGGAGAGCGGTGCGAAGAGCGGCGAAATCGGCGGAGAGCGGTGAAGTCCGCGGAGAGCGGTGAAGTCGGCGGAGAGCGGTGAAGCAGTGCGGAGAGTGGTGGAAGTTGCAGGAGAGCAGGGGAGTCAACGGTGTATAGAAGAGCTGTAACAGCTCTTGTAAGAGCTATAACTGCGTTTGGCGGTCCAGCCTCCGGCGGCGGCCCCGAACCGCCGCCTACAGCCTCCAGCCTCCGGCGGCCCCGAACCGCCGCCTGCAGCTTCCAGCCTCCGGCAGCGGCCCCAAACCGCCGCCTGCAGCCTCCAGCCTCCGGCGGCCCAGCAGTCCAGTTGTCAGCGGTCCCTCGACGCCTGCGGTCCTGAGACATCTGCGGTCCAGTTGTCAGCGGTCCCTGAGATGCCAGCGGCCCTGCCCCGCACTCCAGGACTCTCAGCAGTGACACAGTGAGAAACGACCTAGATGTCAGCAACCTCGTTGGGAGTAGGCTCGCCGGGGTCAAAGAAAGCCCTGACCGGTCAGTGTGATTCATGATGCTTGGCGCGAAATAAAGCTTTGCTTGACCTTCGCTTTGTATCAGTCTCGTTCCTTTGATCACGGACCCTAACAGTGGGAAGCCACGCAGGATCCAATTCTAACGTGAACTTGATGTGGCTCCTGCTTCCACCTTCCAGTCACGTGTGGCCGCTGCCAGGGCCAGAGAGCCAGCTTCTGGGTATTTTCACGAGACAGATGATCTAGCATGTCCTGACATGACTGAATGTCACCTCTCCCGGCTCCCTGGGAGCCCCACCTCACAAGCACACATGACCCACCACGACTGTCCTGGTGGCTCTCCCACGCAGATGGGGATACTGGCTGCTGCATGTGCGTGGGGGCCAGCTGGTGGGGGGAGGCAAGTCCCCTTGATCTGCACCGTTTCATGTTCCCCTACACCTGGCCCAGACCTGCAGCCTCGGGGTGGTTGGGTGGAGGTGGGGAGCAGGGCAGCTTCTGAGATGGGGATAGGGAGATGTCGTGCACACGGACCGGAATACGGTCTGTACCAGGTGCAGCCCCGGGGCCACCAGGCCCACCCAGACACACAGCCCGAGTGAGGGTAGTCAGCTCCTAGGGAGCACCAAAGACAGGCACCAGCACTGGCTGGCGGTTGGCATCAGAAAGCAGACGGGAGCATCCCTGTCTCTCCCAGCCTACGGACTTAGTGAGGCCCCCTCCCTGCTCCCCTCCATGAACTGGAGCCCCCATTCTGGGCCAGAGAGGAAGAGGATCAGGTAACAGCCCTACTGAGAAAGCAGAAGAGGATGGAGTTGCCCTCGGCCTCTCTCGAAGTGCTGCAAGTCTCCCGGGCTCCCGGGGACCAGGCTGAAGGCATCCTCAGGGCGGTCCCTTCAGACAGTCTACTGATGCATGTGGGGGCTCGCGTCCGAGCTGCCTGTTCTCTTCTCTCTGAACTAAAGCTTTAAAGCAACCCATGCACCTCAGATTTATTTCTCAGGAAAAAAAACCAAAATGTTTCCAACATCTGCGGGCTCTTCGGGGAGAAAGAAGCCACGCTTAAGGCATCCTAAGCTCCTACTACAATTTTCCCAATGCGATCCTGCAGGAGACGAGCTAAAAGTGCAGCAAGGGCAAAGCTATTTCAGTAATGAAGGCTGGCGCAGTCGTCACCTTCCACACTGCTGTGATCACGGCCCCCTCTGTGCTAGGAAGGCTAGGAAGGCAGGCCTGCCACGGCTTTGCGAGATAGAAGCAATCCAAGAAACCGGGATGGATCAGGGAGAGGCAGAGAATGGAAGCGAGGAGATTCCAGCAAGGTTACAGGAGCCGCCTCCATGGGCCCCTTCTCTCTGTGGGGGGCATGTGGCAGAACAGCCAAGGCCTCCTGCAGTGGAGTGGGTCCTAGGATCAGTATAGGACCTCGGGGAGCCTCTGCTGCCCAGGGCAGTCCCCAGCACCCCTATATCCCCTGCACCTGGCCAGGCTGGCCTGCACCTCTGCTGCAGGTGGACCTGGCTGGAAACAGCCCAGGGCCTGATGCCTCTTTCACCCCGCCCGCGGTACGACAGGCACCTGCCCACAAAGGCAAGGGAAAATCTCTTCAAGCCGAGGCTTCTACATCTATCAGATGGGCCTTGGCCCTGTGCCTGAGCATTCTTGGTAAACTGTAAGAGGCTCCCACATGTAGTTGTTACTGTCACTGTGCAGAAAGGAAGAGATATCTACACAAAAGAATGTATCAAAACAGCCCATCTTTGTTGTGGGAACTGTTGCTGCTAAGGGATGTCGTGGGCCTTGTGGGGACAAGAGGAAGGGGAGGGGAAGGGGAAGGACGGGGGGATCTGGACCATGCCATGTGCCCCACTTCCTACAGCAGCCGGCACAGGAGACCATGTGCCCTGCTCCCCGGCTTGGGGCCCAGCTCCCTTCTGGGTGGGGTGGGGGAGAATCTCGGTTTAAAAGCAGAGAAGAAGCAGGGGCTCAGAGAGGTGACATGGGACTTCCGAGGATGCCGTTGGGAAGTGGGGAAGCCAATGGCCAGCGCTCGCCCTCACCTGCTGCCTGAAGGTACAGCTCTGGGCTTGGCATCAGCTGGCTGATGCCCCTGCTTGGGAACTACTCCATTCGGAGAAGCAGCAGAAGGAAGCAGAGCCATGAGCAATGGCCTCAAAGAACAGGAGGCAGAGAAGGAAAGGCTCAGCAAGGAGGGCCTGGTCGAGGATGAAGGGCTCGGGGCCAGACCCCAGACAGTGATGGCAGCATGGGAGGGAGGGAAAGCTTCAGGGTGGAAAGGCCCTTCTGCACATGCTCCTTCCAGCTAATGACGGCACAAGGGCTCAAGGGACGACGGGTGGCCATCTCTGGCGCAAGGTACTCAAGGATCCTGGTCTTGGGAGGGAAAAGACCAAACCGGAGCCCATCTGCGGGGCTTTTGGAGTCCAGACAAGGAACCTCATCCCAGGCATAAGACTGAATCTGAGAGACGTATCCTTGTCCCGGCGGCACCTATACCATCTCCCTGTCCAACCCGATGCCCTCTCATGACTCCTCCCAGCCTTGGTCTACTTATCTGTAAAAGACTGGATCCCAAACCTCAGAGGTTAAGTGGTCCCATGCCCTCTCAGCCAGGGCCACGCTCACCACCCCATGCCGGCGACAGACACTCTCCATCCAGCTCCAAGCCACTGGAGAACTCTTGCTTTTAGTCAAATGGCATAATGGCTGTGAAAGCAATTACAAAAATAAAAGCGGCTCTGAAGGGGGCTATTATGGGCACTGCCAACATTAGAGGCGACATGAGCAGGCACCAAACGGGGCTGAAGACAGGCTTCTGAGGGAGCCAAGGCAGCTAGAGGAAGGAGCCGAGGAGGTGGGGCTCCTCTGTCGGGGGAGATCAGGCAGCAGTGGGAGAGGATGCTCATATGGACAAGCCTCAGGAGGAGGAAAGGACCACTCGCTGGGCCTGCCCTCTGCAGGAGGCAGAAGGTGCTCTGAGCCCAGGGAAGGAGACCCTCGGGTTCTCTGGGGCGAGTGTGTGTGTGCACTGGAAAGCTCCCAGAGGCTCTTCTGAGCACGGCTGCCTAGTGGCTCCTGGGTACTAACAATTTAGAGCTCACTGTGGAGGCCAGGGTGGGGGGAGATGGGGGCCCTCAGAGGGGAGTACATGGATACAGGGTCCCAGCTGGAGAGTCTGGGAGGCAGCCTGGGCCGGCAGACAGAGAAGTGAGACAGAGCTCGTAGGCCAAGGCAGCGTGCTGGCTCAGGGCAGGCCAGGAGGAAGCCAAGGCCTTCCACCTGCCAGGTGAAAGCAGCGGTCCACCCCAGTCCCAGCAGGCGGCAGGGTCTCCTAATGCTTCCCTTCCCAGGCTCAGTGCCTGTGCTCAGGTGTCTCAGACCAGAAAGCTCACCCTTACCCTCTTGTCTGTGACAGTCTAACCCAAAAGCCCCATGTCCCCCTCAGAGGGAGGAAGAGCAGGCAGTGGGAGCTGCAGAGGCCACATGGCCAGGGCCACTCACCCACGATGTCATTCTCCTCCAGGTTGATGGTCTCTAGTGCTGGCAAGGTGGTGAGCTGCTCTGGGAAGTCACGGAACTGGTTCCGGGAGAGGTCGATGGCCTTGAGGTGCTGCAGGGTGCTGACCTCATTGGGGAGGCGGTGCAAGAAGTTCCCTTCCAGGCGGAGCTCTGCCGTTGTGGGGAGAAGAGAGAGAGTGGTGAAAGGGGGCAACCAGCCACAGGAAGTCTTCCCAAGGGGGCTCAGTCCATGTGTGTGCAGGAGGGCCTGCCCCACCATGTCAGCTGGGCTCCCGGGGGGCTTGGCTCTCTGGAACGTTAGACTCTCCCGCCAGAAGCATGGCCTAGACAAAGGGTCAGGATCGGCTGACTCCTCCCTCAGATGAGGCCTCAACTCTGGGCCTCACAGGACAGGTCAGGGTGGGCAGTCACTGGACTTCCCACATCCATAGCCCAGCCGAGGGACATCACTTTTTAGCATCTTCCCTGCTCAAGGAGCCACCAGGGCCGGCCAAGGTCCTTTTGTGTCATGTGACCCGGCTCCCCTGCTCAGCCACAGACGAGGGTGGTCCTCTGCAGGAGTCCCTCTGCGGGGGGTCGGGGAAGCTGGAATGCTGTGTTCTGCAGACAGAAGCCGGGGTGCAGGGCGTAGGGGAGCCTGGGCAGGGAGAGGGATGAGGGGCAGAAACTAAGAGTCAATGGGGAGGGAGAGTAAGGCAGGGCCCTGCGCTCCCCACTGCCTGGCTCACATCCCAGCTGTGCTGCCTGAAATGGAACCACGTTCCATCTTAGTTTCCTCATCTGCAGATCAGGACTAATACCACGTACCACTGGCCTCGTAATGTTTGTCATCGGGGAGGGCCCTCCGTTGGCGTGGGTAAAGCATGTGGTGTGGTACCCAGCACACAGTGAGCGTTCATACACACTGCCATTCCCATCGCAGCACGGGGCTCTAGGAAGATGGGGGAGTGCCAAGGGCTTAGCACACGGCTGGCACACAGTAGATGCTCAATAAACACTGGGGAACAGCCTAAGGAATCAGAGGAAGTCAGCTGGCATCAGGAAAACAGGGGAGACAGAGAAGCAGAACCATCACAAGCCTGAGATAAAGAGGCTGGGTCAGCAGAGGCCTTGGTTCCTGTTGCTCTCCCAGCCCCGTCCACATGGGACCTTGCCGTCCCCTCCTCCTTTGCTCCCTGACTCAGGCACATCCTGTCACCTTGTCTGAGCTAAAGGAAACCGAGGCCCAGAAATGGCAAGGGACCTGAACAACAACCTCACTCTTCTCCCCAGGGCTGGTTTTGCGGGCCTGGGACTGGTGCAGTCACGTGGGGTCCTAGGCTCAGAAGGGTCGCACACCCGAGAGACTGAATGTTCTATGCTGCTGTTCTGAGAGTCTTAATTTTATCCTGGAATCTGTGTTTGATAAATAGAGCTGGGGTCATGGAGAGTCAGGACTCCCCCTGCTTCCCGAGGACACGTTCTCAGCAGCCGACTCTCCCTGCCTCTGGGCTGGCCTCACCAAAGTATGTCTGGTAGGGGGCAGCTGGGGACTGGGTCCAGGCAGGAGGGAGCCTCTCATCCACCCCGACCCAGGTTTGAGCATGTCCTGAGGTAGGCTTAAAGATCCTTAAGGTGCGCCTGGGTGGTTCAGTCGGTTAAGCATCCAACTCTTGATCTCAGCTCAGGTCATGATCTTGGGGTTATAGGATCAAGACCTGTGTCAGGCTCTGTGCTCAGCAGGGAGTCTGAGGGTCTCTCCCTCTCCCTCTGCCCATTCACACATGCTCTCACTCTCTCAAATAAACAAATCTTTTAAAAAAAAAAGATGCTTGAGATGTGGGCTGAGCCTTCCTAGATCCCATCCCTGGTTGGGGGAGAGTTCAGGGGTCCTGCACACCATGGGAGCCATCAGGCCTGAAGGTTCATGCACGTGTATCCTACGTCACAGGGACAGGAAGGGCTTACGCACCTACGAGAGTCTGCCCTCCCTGCCTCCCTCCATCTAAACTTCGTGAGCCTGGCTTGAATCTGTCCTGGCCCACTCAAGGCACCCTCTAGAAATGGGTCACAAAACACGAGTTGTGTAATTTCTTAATACATACAAGTTAGATGCTCTGATACCCGCATCTCAAACCAGCAGTGTATAGTCTAAAGATGAAATCAGGTAAAATTCACACGAATCGTTTGAACTGTTAATTTCTCCTTACACAGAAGGACCTTCAGTGGCAAATGAAAAGCACCGTGACGCCATTAGAGCGACCTCGGGAAGAAGAGAAACGCTTATGTACCTTTAATGGCAATTCTCTCCTGCTTTTTGAATGAGGATCCTGCATTTTCATTTTGCACTGGACCCCAGTGATTATGTGTCTGGCTGTGCTCCTCCCTCCTCCCTCGGGTCCTCCAGGATTCAGCCCTGAGCTGTGGGAGATGAGCTGCTCTCATGTGCCAACGGCCCCTCCCAGGGCTTAGCAGTGAGGGCAGAGCCCCCTGCCCTGCCCCCCCTCCCCGGCCGTGCACTCTCTGTATCCACACATCTGAGTACCGGCCATACCCAGGCCCCTGCTCTGCCATGCTGGGGCTCAGGCAGACAGGAACTGTACCTGATTCATCTTTATCCCCTTCACCCAGCCCTCTGAGGGGCACGTTGTGGTCACTCAGCAAATACCAGACGACTAACGGCTCTTCCCACCCCCAACCCTGGGGGCACACAGATAAAGCGAGGGGCCTAACTGATCTGCCTCTCATTTTCCCACCTTTGGGGACATCCTGAACCCAAAGCTCCATCAGCAGAACCACAGCTCACCCCCCACAAACCCAGGGCCCCCCCAGCAGCGAACTTCTTAGATGGCCACGCCTTAAACTAGAAAACACCCCTATCCAGATCATATTTACAAGGTCGCTGTGTTGGAAGGGATGCTGGAGAGCGTCCAGGCCAGTGCTTCCCAGGCCTGCCTTTGCCAGACATTCCGAGCATGCTGCTGCCTCGGGGTCTTTGCACCTGTAGTCCTCTCTTTGTAGAATGCTCCTGACTGGTTTATTTGCAGTGCTCGTTCTTGTCCAGTGTCACTGTATCTATACTAGGGTCCGTTCCCATGGGTTTCTGCCCTCTCCCCTGTAGTCTTTCCCTCCACAGCATCCATGGTCACCTAACGCTGACCCGTTGGCACACTGTCTCCCCCGTTACGGCCGGAGCCGCACGATGCTGGGGCTTTGCTCTGCTGCGGAAAGGTGCCCATGTCACAGCGCCCGGTCTGCGTGGAGGACTCCATGTTGGAAGAGTGTGCAAATGAATAAATGAATGAATCAGAGTATCACCCTCACAATTTTGCCAAACTTCTGTTCCATGCATACATTTTCTCTTAAAATTGAGTCGGTCTTTTTTATTACGTTAAAATGGGAAAAGTTGTTATTACTTTCCATAAGAGTAATGTTACTCAACGTTCACTGGCCGCTGAGGCCGGATGAGGACTCTGGGCCCTCGACGTATTTACACCAGCGGAGGGTGGAAGAGTGGAGGGCAGGGGGTTGGCTGCCTCCCAGAGGCTCTCCAAAGCCGCATGCCTAGAAGGGACATTTGTTCTCAGATGAGAATTGGCCCAATTTTCCTGGCTGTTCGGTTCCTGTTGGGTGTGTTTCCCTGAGCCATCATTTTCTGAGAATCTGCCTGCCATGCTCTGTGTGGTCTGGTGGTCGCCACACCCCCAAACCCCCAATTCGCAGGCCACCTGCCAGTGCAGGCTGTCACAGGTCCCTCAGGGAGCCTGTCCGGCCCATGAGGTAGCTGCTGGTGACAGAGAGGGCAGTCTCGAGGGCACGGTGCCATGTGCTAAGCTCGGTAGCACATGCCAGTCAGTGTTCTAGCAGGGAGGTGGCAGATGTCAACTGTCCCCAGGTTTGTTTTCATTCCCATGGTTGGGAATGCCAACTCTGGGAAGGCCTTCCCACACCTGAGTGCTGGACCCTCCCCTCCCGGAATGTGCCACATTCCCCTAGCAGCTCTTGCCCGCTAGGTTCACAGATGACATAGGTACAGCCCCACGTAGACAGGGGAGGCCATACGGTACGCGTGTGACCGTGCCAGGCTCCAGGGTCTGGAACCTGTAGGTTCAGTCAGGCTCTGCCACTTCCTGATTACATGACCTTGGCAAATTGTGTATCTTGGCCTCAATTTCTTCATCTGTAAGATGAGGACAGTACTAGACTCTTCTATAGGACTGCTGTGAATTTAAGTGAATTAATACACAAAAAAGGCTCTGAATAGCGCCAGGCACACAGTCAGCCCTGTGTAAGTATGTGAGACAGACAGACGGACAGACAGATGTGGCAGATGATGTCAGGTACTGCCAGTGAACACAGAAGTCCAGTTAGAAAAGAGTTAACCTGCTAGGCATGTATTTCTAACTGCCCAAACCTGGAAGAGAATGCTCTTTGCCTGAAGCGACAGTGAACACGGAGGACTTTGGGGAGCAGTGGGGAGCTGAGAAGCATGGCCCAGAATCATAGCAATGGGGGCGGGGAAAGGAATCTCCCTTTTCTTTGTTTTGTTATCCTCAATTTTTTTTTAAAAAGATTTTTATTTATTTATTTGATAGACAGAGAGAGATCACAAGTAGGCAGAGAGGCAGAGAGTAGGCACCCAGGTGCCCCGTTATCCTCAATCTTTAAAAAAAATTATTTATTTATTTGACAGAGGGAGACACAGCAAGAGAGAGAACACAAGCAGTGGGAGAGGGAGAAGCAGGCTCCCACTGAGCAAGGAGCCCGATGCGGGGCTCAATCCCAGGACCCTGAGCCAAAGGCAGATGCTTAACGACTAAGCCACCCAGGCGCCAATCCTCAATTTTTGACATGTCCCAAATTGCTATTTAAAAAAAAAAAAAAAGAGACTCTCATGAAAGCATTTTGGACCTGAGTCTAATGACAGCCCCAAACTGCCTCAGAACTGGGAGAAGCAGCCACCACTGCAGGCAGCTACTGGGTGCCCAGCACCAGGCCTGACTCAGAGAGGATGCTCTGGAAAGACCTGACAGATAAGAAACAAAAAGATTGCCATAGGCTGACTTGACCACAAATGCCCCAAATTCTTCTTGCTGCTCCCAGCCTGACACAGGGCTAACCCCAAATCATGGTGTGTGTGAATGTGAACAACCCATCTGAAATTTGATAGGAATGAGTGTTGCCTTTTCCCAGAATGGGGTCCAACCAAATGGAGTCAAAACAGAAAGTCCCTAGGGCCAAAGGAGCTTAGGAAGAAGAGCCTGCTGTTCAGAGTGGTTCTCGGGCAAACCTTTCTGGAGGCAGGAATGTCTTGTTGGGCTTGTACTTTTTAATTAATCATGTTGGGTGATGGTGCAGTCTTGGCCTTCTGATAACCTAGGCCCTCCACAGGTAGGGACTTGACATTTTGTAAAGCTTGGAAGAGTTAAGTCTTTCATGGGTCTGTCATCATTCTCTGCATTCAACTCTGCTTATAAAGTTCTTCACCCACCCTTTTGGAAGCAGCCCACAGTGTTTTTGGAATGAGACAGATGCAATGTCAGATTTCAGCTGCCCCACTCCCTAGCTGTGTGATGTTGAGCAAATCACCAAACCTCTCTGAGTCATTTTGTTCATCTCTAAAAGAGATGATAAAAGTCACCTCTGCCAAGGTGCTAGGAAAACTGAAGGTGATGATACTTGTACAGTGCCTGGCACATAGTAGGTGCTCAAAACACTCTTAACTCTGTCCTTGCCTAAGGTATAGGAAAGAGAAAGGACGTAAATCATTTTACAGTCCAGAAAACCCAGATCATAGGTGTGTGGTGGCCCCTGCCCCGGGGTGACCAGGAACTGGAGAGAGCAGGGATTTGATAAGGGTCAGGTCTTTCCATCTACTGAACCCATAGCACTGTTCGTAGTTCCAGGCCCGGCTCAAGAAATGTGTACAGAGCTTTCCAGGCAGAGAGAGCTCCCGTCCACCTGCTCCTCCCGCAGCTGGAAGAGGAGGGCCGGTGATTCTACAAAAGCCTCCCGATGACGTTCATTCTAGGAGCGTGAGAGGGAAGAATATATGCAGAGCCCTTGAGTCATAGGTGGGGCAAGACAGAGACGCAGAGAAAAGCTACTGAACAGCAGGAAAGAGATGGGGCAGGGCATGCAGAGCATTTATGAGAGTGCCATCAGTCAGATAAAAGGCTTGCTAGCTCCCTGGCTCTGGGGGACCCCCCACCCCGGGCTGATCCCGGCAGGGCTCCCAGCAGAGGGGCTCACCTTGCTCTTCCGCCTTGAGCCTGTGCCAAACGGGCTTCCCAGAGACGGGTCTTCAGCCTTCCTCAGACTCCGCCCCTCCTTCCACTCCACCCAGCCCTGGCCCCATCTTGGTGTCTGGATGCCTCCCCCTTCCCGGAGGATAGGGGGTGCTCATTCCATTTCCCCTTCCCTTGTCTATGAATCTCCAGGAACATGGGGAGCATCTGCAGAGACCCTGTCTGTGCCATCACGACGCTAAAGGCAATGCAGGGCCCAGCCCTCGGTCATCACTGAAGGCAGCAGGAAGCCTAGCACTCAGCGGGTCTGATCACTGTTGCAGAAACCAAACGCCATGCCCATTGGAACTACAGCATTTTGTTGTTTTAGCTCCTGAGATTTGGGATTATTGGTTCTTGAGGTGCAGCTGGCCCATCCCGACTGATAATGGTTTGTTGAACTTCAGATGCGTATTCTTGCTTACAAAAGCAGTGCGCGCTCGTTGTAGAAATAAAGACCTCACAAAAACACAGGGCAGAAGAAGATGAAACTCCCAAGTATTTCCACCCCTAGAGAGTATCAGAGTTGTTTGCTCTTCATTCTTCCATTTTTTTTAAGTATATACTCACGGATGGATGGATAGATTAAAAAAAAAAAAACGCAAAAATGTAGGGTTACCTGCATTGGTTTCGACTCAGGTCCTGAGCCCCATGTCAGCAGGGGGTCTGTTTCCCCTCTACCCTTCCCCCAGCCCCAATCAATCAATCAATCAGTGTTTTTTAAAAATGCAATCATAGACTATACACTCTTTTGAGACCCGCCTTTTTCACTCAACAGAGCTTAGGCAGCCTTCCAAGGCATCGGTTACTGCATCCTCTGGGGATCACAGCTCTAAAGATTAAGAAAATTGTGGATACAGGCAGCCCGGCCCCAGCTTCCAGCCCCCCAGGAAAGGCTGCTCTCTGAAGTCCGGACTTCTTTAGCCGCAGGCTCTTGAAGAGGAAAGGCTCCAGCAAGGAGGCGGGGCTGGATCTGCAGGGAAGGTGGCCTCTCTCACAGCTCAGAAACTTTTCTGAAAAGTGTGAGGCCCCAGGAAAGGCAGATCTTGCACCCTTGGCGGATGGGTCCTTAAAGGCCTTAAGCTCATCAAAGGGGCTGCATTGAAGCTGGGGCCCAAGGTGAGGGCTTTCCACTGCTGAGCTTCAAAGGGGGCCTGGAGGTGCTCCTGAGAGGCCGAGGCTGTGTCAGGCCCCTTGGGTAAATCGGTGAATCGGTAAATCAGACTCCTGCTGCCTTGGCTAAGTGTTGTGGTGCTAGGCTGGAGTTGGGGAGGGATTCCAGGAAAGAGCTCACCTGCTGGACACCAAAAGTTCAGCTCATGGGGTCTGGGGCTGATAAAAAAAATTAATAAGGACATGGGATGCTTGGGTGGTTGCGTCTGCCTTCGGCTCAGGTCATGATCCCACGGTCCTGGGATTGAGTCCCGCATCGGGCTCCCTGCTTGGTGGGGAGCCTGCTTCTCTCTCTGCCTCTGCCCCCTGCTTGTACTCTCTCTCTCTCTCACATGAATAAATAAAATATTTTTTTAAAAAGTAATAAGGACACTAAAAGCTCTTGAGCACTGCTGTGTTTCACGTACTTGTTCTCAGGGCTTCCCTGCAATCAATGTGTTCATTTTCTCATAACTTATGAGCCCCAGTTTGCAGAGAGATAAAGTAATGTGTCCCAGGTCAAACCCCAACCTCTCCCCCAGGTCTGACTTTCCTCCCCCAATTCCCAAAACCAGGATTTGAACCCCCGAGAGAAGAGGGCCACTCAGGCACCTTGTCTTTTCCAGCGCTGTTTCTCTAACCCTGCCGTTCTCAGAGAAGAGACTGGGCAAATCCCTATTTCTGACCTGGACGGAGTCCCTCTCCTCCCGTGTCTGTGGCCTCCTGCTGAGGCCCCCCGAGAAGGTCTCCCATGCCGTGGACAGCAGGGCTGAGAGGGCGCCCTGACAGAGGGCTGTGAACTGCAGACAGGCTGCCTGATAGGATTAGTTAAGCAGCCCCTAGACACTCAGCCTGGCACTTGAACATGAAATGGACACCCTCTGAAAAGTAAAAGCCCTCAATCAATGGCATTCTTTCTGTTAAGGAGGTATAAGACCCATGAGACTTAATTCTTGGAATTTGGAGCCTTTGCTGGAAACCAAATTGAAAGCAAACATTAAAGCAGGAATCGAAAGGGAAAATAAAAGAAAAGGTGGGTGTGGCTGGGACACGTGACTTATGGGAAAGTCACTGAGACACGGTGCCACCGGAACAGCCCACATTCCCTCACTTGACCCCCACTCACTGGGCACCTGCCATGGGGTTAACTGCTGTATGACCATGGGGAGGGTGCGGGGAACACTAGTGTCTCCCCTTAACAAGCTTATACACGTGTGTGTGTGTGGGGACAAATAAATAAGTAAGATTATTTCAGATGGCTAGGAAGGCACTTAAGATCAGAGTGAAGAATGAGAAGGAAAGAGCCCAGGGGAAAGCTATCAGGAAATCACACGTACAGGGCCCCAAAGTAGGGAAGACCTGACACACCCAAGGAACAGAAAAGGGGGCAGTGTGTCGGGAGAGGGGAGCAAAAGAAGAACACTGTTGGGGGGGCCGGGACCAGGTTAGACAGGACCCCAGAGACGTCTGGAAGACAGTGGGTTTACTCTCCGTCAGATAGGAAGCCAAGGGAAGCATTTCGAGAGTAAGTCTGCATGTTTTGTGTTGATTTTGTATCTCTGGGAGCTTGCTGAACTCATTAATGCGTTCTAGGAGGGTTTTTTTGTTTTGATTTTGTTTTGTTTTGTTTTGTAGATTCATTGGAGTTTTCTATGCAGACAATCATGTCATGTGCAAATCATGGCAATTTTTTAAAAAAAGATTTTATTTACTTGAGAGAGAGAGAGCATGCCCACAAGCAGGGGAAAGGGGCAGAGGCAGAAGGAGAAGCAGGCTTCTCACAGACAGGGGAGCCTGGTGCAGGGCTCGACCCCAGGACCCTGAGATCATGACCTGAGCTGACACTTAACCGACTGAGACACCCAGGTGCCCCAAAGAGGGGCAGTTTTATTTCGTAATTTCTAATCTATGCCTTTCTTTATCTTGTCGTGGTGTAGTAGTTAAAACTTTCAGGATAGGGGTAGACATCCTGGCCTTGTTCTCAGATTTACAGGGAAAACATTTCAACATTAAGTCTGATGTTAGCTGTAGGACTTTTCTAGATGTGCTTCACCAATTTAAGGCACTTCCCTTGTACTCCTAGTCCGTCAAATGCTTTATCTTTATCAACAAATAGGATCACATGATTCTTTTTCTTTAGTCTTTGATATGATAGAAAACACTGATTTTTCAAAAGCTTTTCAAATGACACATCTGGAAAATGAATAAATCCCACTTGCACATCTGGAAAAATGAATAAATCCCACTTGGCTGTGGCACGTAATGCTTTTTATACTTTACTGTATTTGATCACTAATGTGTTGCTGAAAATTACTGTGTCTAAGTTCATGAAAGACACCAGCTGATAGTTTTCTTTGAAGACCATCTTTATCTAAATTTGAAATCAAAGCTCCACGGGCTTCATAGCATGGGCTGGAAAGAATGCCCTTCCTTTTTCTTTTCTGGAAGAGGCTATGTAAAATTGATGCTAGTTCTTGTTTAAACATTTCGTAGAGTTCTCCAGTGAAATCAACTGGGCTTAGAGAGTGTATTTTTTTTTTCTTTTTTAAAAAAATTTACATTCAATTAGCCAACACATGAATTTCAGATGCAGTGTTCAGTAATTCGTCAGTTGCGTGTCACCCCTAGCTGGGCTAGGGAATTTACAGAGTTTCCAAATGCCACATTGTTCACAGTGGACTTGGTGAGTTTTGAGCAGGAACCAAGCCAAGGAGCAGCAGCTCCCAGGCCCCCATTAAAAGGGGAGGGAGGGCAAAGCACACAGGTTTCTTGGGATGGAATCCACCACACCCATCCAAGTTCTAGCCCTGTCTAACCCCGGGACGTTATGTCGCCCTACCCTGGATGCCTGAGGTGTTCTCTGATGTATCCACGTCAGAGGAAGAACAAAGGTGTGGCGAGACCCCAGCTACCCGGTGTGCTGGTGGGCTAAGCTTCCAGAAACCCAACGCAGCAGCCACGGCTGGCCCTGCTGCTTAACCCGGGGGCCACGACACACTTCTACATTGTTGAGTCACAACGGTGCACTGGCCTGGCCAGTCTCTCTTGTGGACGCAGAGGGCTGAGGTCCTCTGGCCCCATAGGGCAGTGTGAGTGGGGGCGCCGTGTGTTTCTTTCTGCTCCCTCTTATGCCAGGGCTCAGAGTCCAACTACCTGGGCTCCCAGCATGGATGGGGGCTCTGGGAGAAAACCTATTCCGTCCAGCTCCCAACACTGTCCGCGGTCTAGGAGCAGCCCGTCATGACATTCCCTTATTTATCATCCCTGCTGAAGTGTGTGTTCTGGTGTTTGCTTAATGGACCTCTCCTCCCCCAAGTTCTTCTTATTACTTCCGCATTCTCCTCATCTTGGACAACAGCCAGGTCTGACTCCGAGGCCTTGGACTGACCCCAGGGGATGGAGGAAGCCTGCTGATTCCATGAAAGGGCAGACGAAGCCGGCCTGCAGTAATTAGGCAAGCCAGGCAGCAAGGGACTGTGCCGGCCCCAGAAACACCTGCCCGCTGAGGATCCATCAGCACCTTGGCCGTGACCCTGCGTCAATGAGCAATCATGTTCCTGTCTGCAAGGGCCCCCTGCGGGGCAGCGGGCTGGTGGGGTGAGGCCGTCAGTGTCCTTCCATTGGTCCACGCTTGGCACACAGACAGCTGCTGGCCACAGTGAACAGAGGGGCCAAGAGACAAGTCAGGTCTCTAAAAGACACATCTGCATGGACGGACAAAAGGAAGGGGAGGGAAACCGGGTCTGGAACTCATGAAAGCCAAGTTGCTAACCATCTGCCTCAGGAAAAGAATAAGGGGAGTCTCCTTGTACCAACAGGGGCCACCTGCTAAAATATACTGCTAAGTGAAAAAGACAAGTAGCAAAACAAGAAGCTCCACAAAGGGATTCTGGCTGTGGGCCCGCAGTCCCAACCCTCCTTCCTCGAGGTGAGGCCTGGGGCAAGTTCCTGATCCCGTCCCTGCCCCAGGTTCCTCATCAGAAACAAAGTGATGATCAAGGTAGAGATTTAAATGACTTCATACTTGCAAAGTGCTTTTCCTAGTACCTGCCCTTGGCAATACACCATAAATGTGACAAACATTTAAATACATTTATGTTCACACTGGCATGGATTATCTCTAGAACTGGTAAAGTAAGTTGCCTATGGGTGGAGGAAATGGGTATCTGGAGATGGGAATAAGAAGGAGACTTATTCTCCCCTATTTCCCTCTCTGACCCTTGGAATACTGTACTGTGTGTATATAAGGAAGCCTTACAGTCTTACAGTGACTAGAGAAATGGATGGGGAGTGGAGCGCTCAGAGCAGTTCAATCATTTGCTCAAGGTCACACAGCTGGGAAATGCCAGGGCGAGGTTTTTGGACCCCAGTGGTAAACCAATTCCTCCAGGGTCCTAGCACAGTGGCTGGCAAAGTGCGGCCGCAGACAGCTGAGCAAATAAGGAATGGCAGAAGTGCCATCCATCAGAGGGCCAGCTGAGAAATCCTGAAAGCCACCCACAGATGGCTCGGTGGTATCTCTAGTGCTTCAGGCCTTTTGGACTGAGACTTTGCAGTAACTTCCATTAAGAGGTAGAGCCTAGTTCCCACCTCTTGAACCTGGGTTGGCCCCGTGACCCCTCTGACCCATGGAACGCAGCAGACATGACTTCGGGGCCATCAAGCTGGGCACTACCCACAATTCCTTCCTTGGGGAGTCCAGCCACTGTGCCGTGAGGAAGTCCAAGCAGATCTGAGCCCACAGAGATCGAGGCCCTGGAGGCTGAGGGGCCTCCCTGCCCAGACAGGTGACCTCAGTCTACACTATCAAGCAGAACCACCAGCAGAGACCAGTCGGCCCACAGAGCTGGAGAGAATAGCACACTACTGTTTGAGACCAATTAACCTTAGGGTGCTTTGACACGCAGTAATAGAGCAAAGAAACAGGGCTTCTGTTGCCAAGGATCCTCCTGGAGCAACGCACACTTGCCTAGACCTTCTAAGGACAGCTGGTCCCACCCTGCCGCATCCCAGCTCGGGGCTACACGGGAGTGGAAAGAAAGCAGGTCTTCTGCTCTGCCCCACTGTGACAGTTCAACCTGCTACTGGGGGTCTGAGCAAGACCCACAGAGGAGTTTTGAGCACCAGCTGCCTTGAGCCCATGTGCCCTAGGAGGGATCAAACGCTGGGAGGCACCGAGGGAAACACGCCGCAGAGAAGGGGCCATGGTGGGTCTTTGGAGAAGGTTTCTCCTTCGGGGCACAGTCCTGTGGGAGTCGAGTGAGAGAAGAGGAAAAGCAAGCAGAGTGGGGACACTGAGGCAGGAGCCCCCTGCCACTCTGTTGTGATGAATGACTACAAACTAGGCAGCGCAAAACAAGACACGCTTCTCTTCTTACAGCTCTGGAGCTCAGAAGACCACGGTCCGTCTCAGATGACTACAAGCAAGTTACAAAGCTATGTATGGTCTAGAGTTTCTAGAGGAGAGTCCGTGCCTTGACCTTCCTGGCTTCTAGGCCCTTGAGGTCATACCGCTCCAGTCTCTGCTTCTACCATCCTGTCTCCTTCTCGGGCCCTTCTGCCTCGTGAAGACCGTCGGGAGGACATCCATGCCCCTCCCACTTAACCCGGGATCTCTCTCCAAGTCCGGGTCCTCAGCTTATTCCCATCCGCAAAGCCTCTTTTGCTGCATAAGATAACAGAGTCATAGGTGCTGAGAACTAGGACGTGGACATCTGTGGGAGGGGTCATTACTCCACCGACCAGGTGATGGGAAGTCGCTCATTCGCAGCTCAGCGCGTCATTTTGAACACCCGCTGCTGGGGGCCAGGTCCTGTGGTGGAAGGTGCTGGAGCTGCAGCGCCCCACCCCAGGGGTGTACACAGATGAACTCAGCCAGTCTACACAGGAGCCCTAGGAGGTAAAGCCTTTACCATCACCATTCCATGATACTAAGGGGGAAACTGAGGCATAGGGCCATTCAACAACCTGCCCAGGCTTAGAGAGCTAGTAAGTGGCAAAGAGCCTTAGTCAGGGCCCCAACCAGGAACAGATGGCACCCTCCAATTAGGACAATTATGAAGGCTTTATTTGCAAGGAGCTGTTTACAAAGGCATAGGGAGCTGTAGGGGAATGTCAAAGGATCATGCAGGAACCCTGGGTACAGAGCAGGGAGCTCACCACCCACAGCAACCCTGGGATGAGACAGTCATGTGGAGGCTGCCTCGAGGGAAGTGACCTCGGGATGAGGTGGGCCTCATGGGAGGTATTCACTGAGCTGCTTCTCTCTCACCCCCTGATCTCCTGCGGGGCTCCCCAGCAGCCACCTCCAACCACAGTCACAGGGGAAGAGAGAGTAGGATCAGAGGGAAACAGGAGACAGCAAGCCCCAGAACTGGGTGTCCATGCTTTGAACACCGAACAGCCTGGCCCCTCGTCTTGGTGTCCCCCCCCCACCCAGTTCCTATGTTGAAGCTCTAGCCCCCTGTACCTCACAGTGTGACTGTGTTGGGAGGCAAGGTCTTTTCTGAAGAAACCCAACCTTCCGACTCCTCAATGTCTGACTCCCAGCTGCCAGGACTGCGGGCAATGAATGTCTGTTGGTGGAGGCCTGGGCGGTGGTGTTCTGTTCTGGCAGCCCCAGCGACCTGATGCTCGCACACGAGGCAGCCCTGACTTTCGCCTCCTCGGCCCACCCACCACACTTGCAGTGAATGCCTGCCGTGCCACCCCTCGGGGCTTAGGTGGCGGTCTGCTTCCACACCCGCCTCCCCTGAGAGACTGGGGACTCCTTAAGGACCACGTCTAGGTCTTTGTCATCCTGTCCACCCCAGATGGCTGGTGCTAGGAGGGTTAACTGAGATGACACGTGTCAGTCCCTCCGCGAGAAGCTTTGAGGGCTAAGTGCCCCGCAAATCTGGACCCTCGGGTTACTACTCACGTGTCCGTGCCCACAGTCAGGCCACAACAGGTGCACCCGAGGACCTGCTGCACAGAGCTGAGAGGCCGGCTGTGAGCAACTGAACAGACACACAAACAGCAGCCAGGTCGCTTATGAAGACAGCACGCCGACCCCCACCCTGCAGCCCCCCACCCAGGGAACCAACCCAGCCTCTGTGGGAACTGGCCCCGGCTGCCAGTCTGTTCTCACTCATACTCGCAGGGACTCAGATGGCAGTCTCTCCAGGAAGCCAGCTATGACTCCCAGAACAATCAGCCCCCAAAATGGCCAGGACTTGATTACCAACAGATGTTCTCCTTAATTCTTGTTCCAATGTCCAACTTCGGGTCAACTGGAGAAAGGCAAAAATGTACCCAAACCAATCCCACAGGATGCTTGCTGCGAGCTGGCCTGCCTCCAGCTCCCCTCTCCCCTGCAAGCGGGGCACAGCCTTCCCTTTTATCCTCTTCCCTTTTATCCCACTCCTCTGCCTGCCTTTGAGTCTCTGCCAGATGCCAGTGACAGCTGCTGACTCCCCACCCCCCACCACCGCACCAGAGCCAGTTCTGAATAAACAGCCTCTGCTTCTCATCTGGGTGGCTTTTGTGGATTTCCACAGGTGTGCAGGCCCTGGGCACAGTCATAAGAAGAGCTGAATGGCTCAGATTGGGAGGAAGTGGGGAGACGGGCACCTGGGAGAACAGGGAACAGAGGAGCCGGAGTCAGACAATGAGACACCCTCCATAGGGCGCACCTGCCCTTTGCACAGATTCCATTGGTGCCGTGGGCTTTCTTGGGTTTTGCTTTCTTCTTCTAGAACATGGGTAAAGGGCATCAAGGTGATGGAGTCATTTAACGATGACCCAACTCTGAGGGGGCTAGGAGCCTGACAGAAGCCAGTCCCCAGGGCGCCCACCGGAGACAATGTGGCAGGTGGAGAGGAGAGAGACGGCTTTCTCCTCAGCACCGAGGCAGTCTGCCTCCTCTGTCAAGAACCAAGAAGAGGAAGCTGGCAAGCCAGCAAAGCCTTATTCAAGCTTCCCCTTCATTTATAAAGGGGGAGGGGAGCATTTTTTCGATTTGAAAGAGAAACCACAAATCCTGGCCGGGGCCCAGGGCCATCGCTCGGGGAGCCAGGTGCCGCTCTCAGCTCCAGCCCCTCCCTGCCCCTGGTCACCAGCCCACCATCGGCTGCTGCCACCGCCACCGCCACCTCTGTGAGGTCCGATGACTGTGCACAGCACAGCTTTCCCTTTGTGATCAGGGCGGCGTGGGGGAGGGCGGCCAGCCACACACGGAGGGAGTGCAAACTGCATCCTTGAACGGACATCTGACCGGAAGGGTATTATGAGAAATAATTCTGTAGCGAAGGCACAAAGGTGCGGGACTCCAGGCGCGTTTCTCTGGCATGTGTCACCATGCCCCCTAGAGAGGGCCTACTTATTCATCCCCCAAGGCGCTGCCAAATGTCAAGTCCTTTGAAAGTCCTTGCTTTCCATGCCCACCTGCCGCCCACGCCACTCATGCCACAGGGAGCATGGCAACGTTTCCCATGCCACAGGGAGCATGGCGACGTTTCCTTCCCAGCGGCCTTAGCACGCCATCCATACCAGTGCACAGGAGACCCTGGGCTCCTTAAGGAACACCCTGGCCTACCAGTCTCTTCCCCAGCCTCCAGACACACACCTGGAACACTGCAGGGACCCAAGGGAAAGCGGAATGAAGGGAAACACAAGCGAACTCGGGCGTTAGCTGGCTGGCCTTCCTGGAGATCCCTGCCAAGCCCTGCCATGCAGTTTTGATCCTTCTACTCTCCTCTGGGAAGCAAACATCTCTAGGGGACCCATGGGCTACTACAGGAGGGCCCGGAAAGACAGCCCTAGCCTACACAGTGGAGCATGTGGGTATGTGGCTCTGAGATTCCTAACAAGCCTTCTCTCCCTGACTTTCCTTTCCCAGCCACCAAAGGACGTGGCAGAGACATCTCTAATCATGGGAGAGTCTTCCAACTTACAGCCCACGGGCTGGATCCACCACGCAGGAGTTTTATCGGCTTCCAGACTATATAAAAATTGGTACAGCCCCCATTAAGCCCCTCTCTCTAGCTTCTACTGAATAAAACAGAACATTCTTGTGGCATATCTGGCTGAAGCTAAGTGGGGTGTGTTTTAGTTTGTCACAGTACCCCCCCACCTGCCGTCCAAGCTCAAGTCCTGATGCTCATCGCTCACACGCTAGTCTCTTAGGTATTTGCGTGTATAACCCGAGCCAAGGCCTCAGCTTCGGCATTTCAGAACTACAGGAACAGGTTTTAAAACGTGCTCACAGGGCGCCTGGGTGGCTCAGTGGGTTAGGCCGCTGCCTTTGGCTCAGGTCATGATCTCAGGGTCCTGGGATCGAGTCCCACATCGGGCTCTCTGCTCAGCAGGGAGCCTGCTTCCTCTTCTCTCTCTCTGCCTGCCTCTCTGCCTACTTGTGATCTGTCTCTGTCAAATAAATAAAATCTTTAAAAAAAAAAACCAAAAACGTGCTCACAAGGCCCAGGCCCATACTCAGACATTCTGGCTCAATTGGCCGTGGGGTAAAGCTAAGGTGACTATGTTTGTGGAAAGTGCCCCAGATGATTCTAATTTCCACCAGGGCCAAGCACAGTGGTCCACAGGGCCTGCAGGCTGTGAGGGCCCCTCTTGCCCATGCAGAGAAGCAGCCACGAGAAAAGGGCAGAAGACAGGGAAAGTTAGCCTGGTTCAAAGTACCCAGGGTGCTTCCAGGGAGCCAAGTGCTGCCCTAGGATCCACCATCCCCCAGGGGTTTAGGCCCCAAAGCATCGAGTCCTGTGAGCGTCACTCAGAAATGACAACACAGACCAATCCCTCCCCACTGGGCCACGTGTGTGCAGCTAGCCGGTGGCCTTTCCAGGCCCTGCCTGTAGACCATTCCCGAGCCTTATACCACCTGCTTCTTGTCCCAGGGCTGTGTTTGCCAAGCCATGCCTCCCTCTCCCCTCGGGGCTCTGCCTGATGCCCTCACCTCCCCTACGAGGCCTGGAATCAGCCGTATGAGGCCTCCTGCTGCATCAGCATGTGACTTACTGGTTGCTCGCAACAGGCCCTGACCTGTCTCATGCCCCTACCAGACAGAATTCCAGAAGGTAGGAGTCGCCTCTCCTCTGCTCCCTGGGTCCTCCCCAGTTTTCTCACCCATGGTTCACCGAGCGGCAGGGGACTCTCGTGCAAGGTAGAGGGGCTGCTCTGCAGGGAAGAGCGGAGCAGGCACTGCAGCGGCCACCACACCCGGCTCGCCCAGCCAGAGGAGCCGTTTCAAGAGAATCCCTGATACCACCTGCCGGCCGCAAGGCGTGCAGGAAACCAGGGCTAGGGTGGTAAGTACAAAGAGGACTGGTTCAAGCCTACTGAGAAATAACTACTTAAGGGCGTCAGGACCCCACACCGTCCTCTGGTCTGCTCTGAATGAGACAGTCACTCCGGGACCCCACACCCTTGACCATCGGTCGATCTGATTCACAGCCAGCTAGACGGAGGAGCAATGCTTACAGTCCTCCAGGCCATAGGGACGACATGGTTCCAGCCTCGAAGCCTCTCCCCGGAATGATTTCCAGAGTCTAGCTGACCGGACCCTGGCCCGAGTGGACACTGTCCACACAGAGCTGGCACCTGAGGGCCAAGGGCTGGCCATGCCCTCCCAGCGGGGCCAAGCAGGGCCTACCTCGGAGCTGACAGAACGTGGTCATGAACTTGCTGGTGAGGGACTTGAGCTCGTTGTTGGCCAGCGTGATGAGGTGGATCTGGTCGGTGACATTCCGCAGGACCTTGTAGATGCCAATGGGGAAGGAAACCAGTTTGCACTCGGCCAGATCTGCAGCCAGAGAGCAGAGACAGAGCAGAGTCAGCCCTGGCTGCTCGGGGACTCGCCCCACACCGTGAGGCCCCTGACCCCGCCTCTGCTCCCCACCTCCTTTCTCTCTTGCCCGTCTCCCCTGTGCCAGGCTCAGAATTCTGCCCTCCCTCTCCCAAGAGCCCTCATCACCATGGGTCATAGCCCTCTCTCTCTGGCACCCAGAACCGTGGGTTTGGAACCATCAACCAAGCCGAGTTGTCAGGAAAGTTAAATATGAAAAAGACTCAACGTGCTAACAAAATGCCTGGCAGGTGCGCAGTGGGGGTGGGGATGCCGTTTCTAACCACCTCCTCCACTTTACCCTCCCCTTCCCACTCTACCCAAATCCTCTCTATGCTTCAAGGCCAGCTCCCATCCACCTCTTTGGAAATCTTCCTGACCTTTCCCCATTACTGGGATCATCCTCCTCCAACCCATGAATCCCAGGAGCACTAACCAACTCATCTGGGAGCAGGGCCTGGGAGCTGAAGTACAACAGGAGTAGCCGTGCCCGCTCAAGACCACGGACACTCACAGTGGCGGCCTTGAGCCCTGTGAGTCTGCCGTCGCCAGAGACCTCGCGGTGACGCCACCGTCTCCACACTACTTTGTAACAGTCACCTTGGAAAACGGACGGCTCACACAGACTGTGTGGTCTGCCCTTCCTCCCAGCCCTGAGCCTCTGAAGGCCAGCCTGAGCCAGAGGCAGCTGGGCAGGCCCCGTGGAGCATAGTCCGGCCCTTTCCCAAATGGGTAAGCCCGGTGTTACCCTGTGACCCAGCAAGTCCACTCCAGGGGTCCACCGGAGAGAACTGAAGACACTGCACACGGGGGCGTTACTCCCACGTGCAAACCACCGCCTGTCCATCCACAGAATGACTGGCTAAGCAAAATGTAGTATCATCCATCAAAAAGATTATCGTTTGTCCAGAAAAAGAAGCAAAGTACCCATACGAGCCAGAGTGTGGATAACCCTTGACAACCGGAGGCTCCGCGGCAAGAACCAGTCAGAAAATGATCACAGATTTTATGAGGCCATTGACACGAAATATCCAAAGCGGGCGGATGTCTAGACATGGAAGGTAGGGCAGTGGCTGCCTAGGGCTGGAGAGCCTGGGGGTCAGCAGCTAGGGGCAGGGGTTCTAACACTGGATGCTGATGACAGTTGCACAGCTCCAGGAATGTGCCCGAAACACTGAACTGTTTGAGTACATATGACAGCAGGGACGCACTAAAGGCACAGAAGCTCAGAAATTAGGTTCTCCAACTGCACACTACGTCACTTAAAGTCCCCGAGCCTCAGTTTCCTCATCTGCAGAACAGGCGTGCTAATACCACTGACCAAGCAGAGTTGTCAGGAAAGTGAAATATGAAAAAGACTCAATGTGCTAACAAAATGCCTGGCAGGTGCACAGTGGGGGTGGGGATGCCGTTTCTAACCACCTCCTCCACTTCACCCTCCCCTTCCCACTCTACCCAAATCCTCTCTATGCTTCAAGGCCAGCTCCCATCCCACCTCATTGGAAATCTTCCTGAACCATCCCCATTACTGGGATCACCCTCCTCCAACCCATGAATCCCAGGAGCACTAACCAACTCAGACAGCACTGTCCAGTCTCTTTGCAAACTTGTCTTGGCCCCAAAGAGGCTGGACTCCCCTGGGCCTCTAAGCCTTTAAAGATTGCTCCAAAATAAATATGCAAAATTTAGTTAATATTCCTACATGCCAGTAATGATAAGTAGTTTTTATAGATTCCATTCTGAACAGCAACAGTAAATGGAAAGTCTGTCAAAATATTCATAATTGGGGGGTGCCTGGGTGTCTCAGTGGGTTAAGCCTCTGCCTTTGGCTCAGGTCATGATCTCGGGGTTCTGGGATTGAGCTCCACATTGGGCTCTCTGCTCAGCGGGGGGCCTGCTTCCCCCTTCCCCTCTGCCTGCCGCTCTGCCTACTTGTGATCTCTCTCTCTCTGTCAGATAAATGGATAGAATCATTAAAAAAAAAAATCATAATTGAAGCCCTTCTCCCTCAACCACCTCATAGAATTTCTACTCTTGCTCTAGGAGCAGCTCAAATGCCACCTCCTCTAAAAACCTTTTCTGGCTGCTCTAGGCAGTTAGTGGCTCCAGGCTTGGAGTCTCAGAGCAGGAATGAGACCTCTTCATCTTGTGCCATGGTAACCTTGTTTTTTGTCTGCTTTCCCACTGGACTGGGAAGACCTCCAGAGCACAGAGCTGGCAGTGTCCCAGCATGCTCGGAGGGTAAAGTAGGGGGACTGGCAACCTCACAGAGCTGGGCTGGGAAAGGAAAGGGGACAGATGGGGCAAGGGCAGAAGTCTAGACAATTGAGAATCCATAGGTGTCTTCTGTAGGGCACGCTATTAAGAAGTGTCCTAGGGCACCTGGGTGGCTTGGTTGGTTAAGCATCTGGCTCTTGATTTTGGCCCAGGTCATGGTCTTGGGGTTGTGGGACAGAGCCCCGAGTGGGGCTCTGAGCTCACTGGGGAGTCTGCATGAGTGACTCTAGCCCTGCCACTGTCCAATGTCAGGCACTGGCTCTTACATCAGCCAGTAGGCCTGACAGAAGAGGGTCTGAGGTCCTGCTAGGGAGGAATGAATCCCCTGGAAGTCAGGCTTTCGAGATCAAGGGTTGGAAATAGACTAGCCCTGTAGGCTCAAAGTTTGGAGCAGGCTAGGGATTCTAGAAAGAACAAACACATCCAAACAATTAGTCTCCTAGTACTTTGTGGCAGATGTGCAATGGGCTAGAGCTAGAAAAGAATTTTGTTGTGGTTGTAAATCATAGCAGCCCCTTTGGGTAAAAGCGACAGATCTCATTCAAGCTAGAGGCAACATCAAGGAAAATGTCAGAAGCTTTCCCTTGAAAGCAAAGAGCAAAATAAAGAATGCCTTCCATCACCAGTATCTCTGAATATGATCTTGGAAGTTTTGGCCAAAGAAACAAAAGACACAAACACTGGAAACAGACAGAATGATTATCATGCACATATGAAATGACTGTGTGACCTCAAAAAACCAAAGCAGTCATCTGAAAAACTACACAAATTAAAAAGGTCTCAGCAAAGTGGCTAATCAAAATACATATGCAAAATTCAGTAGTAGTCCCACACGTCAGCAATAAAATATAATTTTTAAAGAGCCTACTTCAAACAGCAATAATAATATGAAATATATAGAGATAACCAGAATGGAAAATGTATCTAACCAATATTAAGGAGAAAAGTGCACAAAGATGTCTTTGGAACTAGAGGGTATTATGCTAAGCGAAATAAGTCAATCACAGAAAGACAAATACCATAGGATCTCACTCATATGTGGAATTTAAGAAACAAAACAGATGAACATAGGAGAAGGGAAGGAAAAGTAAAATAAGATGAAATCAGAGAAGGAGACAAACCAAAGGAGACTCACTTATAGGGGCCAAACTGAGGGTAGCCAGACGGAAGGTGCCTGCAGGGGATGGGCTACAGGGGTGATGGTTGTTAATGAGGGCATGTGACGGAATGAGCACTGGGTGTTACATCCAACTGATGAAACACTAACTTTTACTCCTGAAACTAATAATACACTCTATGTCAACTAAATTGAATTTAAATTTTCAAAAAATTAAGAAATACTAAAAAGAATAGACTTGGATGTGAACATACAGAACATGCTCGCTAGTGACAAAAATTGAAATGATAGTAATTTGTTTCAGAAATCACTTTATAGGGGCACCTGTGTGGCTCAGTGGGTTAAAGCCTCTGCCTTCAGCTCAGGTCATGATCTCAGGGTCCTGGGATCGAGCCCCACATCGGGCTTTCTGCTCAGCAGGGAGCCTGCTTCTCCCTCTCTCTCTCTGCCTGCCTCTCTGCCCACTTGTGATCTCTGTCAAATAAATAAGTAAAATCTTTAAAAAAAAAAAGAAATCACTTTATAGATTGTATAATGTAATTCCTACTGAAAATCCAGAAAGTTTTTTAGTTTTTTAACTTTAAAACCCAAAACCGTTTATTGAAATGCTTTTAAATTTCAGCTAGGGAATTAAGCAAGCAAGGCTCCCTAAGAGAGGAGAAGGTTAAGGGGATGACCAATATTTTAAGACTACAATAATTACAACAGAGGGCAACAGGAAAAATATATTATAGAAAGAAAATAGTTTGGAAAATGTAGCCTATAAAAAACATGTTACAATTTAATAAACACCAAAGAAGACCTCATAAATAAATTGGGGAAGGGAAGGATTAATAACTGATATCACAACAGCCAATTAAGAATTCTGGGAAAACAAAAGAGACTCTCAATTAACCTAAGAATCAAAGTAAACTTAGGACACCTGGGTGGCTCAGTCAGTTTGGGGTCAGACTCTTGATTTCAGTTCAGGTCATGATCTCAGAGTTGTGAAATCAAGTCCCACGTCATGGAGCCTGCTTAAGATTCTCTCTCTCCGGGGCGCCTTGGTGGCTCAGTGGGTTAAGCCGCTGCCTTCGACTCAGGTCATGATCCCAGGGTCCTGGAATCGAGTCCCACATCGGGCTCTCTGCTCAGCAGGGAGCCTGCTTCCCTCTCTCTCTCTCTGCCTGCCTCTCTGTCTACTTGTAATCTCTGTCTGTTAAATAAACAAATAAAATCTTAAAAAAAAAAAAGATTCTCTCTCTCCTTCTCCTTCTGACCTCCCCCTCTTCCCTATTTAAAAAAAAAAAAGAATCAGAAGTAAATTCTAGAATTACACTTGAAATATTTTTGAAGTCAAACAAAAAATCACAAGTGAGCAGAATTTAGTATTTATACAACCTCCTAAGTGAAGATGACTAGAAAGTCACCGATAAGCAGTAACAGAATCACAACGAACAGATCAACAGACCTACTGCATAAACCACACAGCACACTTGGATGTTTAAAAAAAAATAAGGCAACAGACTGCGAAAAGGATTTATAGATAGGATAAAGAGCTATGTTCAGGGGTGCCTGGCTGGCTCAGTTGGTTGAGCATACAACTCTTTTTTTTTTTTTTAAGATTTTATTTATTGGGCGCCTGGGTGGCTCAGTGGGTTAAGCCGCTGCCTTCGGCTCAGGTCATGATCTCAGGGTCCTGGGATCGAGTCCCACATCGGGCTCTCTGCTCAGCAGGGAGTCTGCTTCCCCCTCTCTCTCTCTCTGCCTGCCTCTCTGCCTACTTGTGATCTCTCTCTAAAAAATAAAAAAATAAAAAAAATTAAAAAAAATATTTTATTTATTTATTTGACAGAGATCACAAGTAGGCAGAGAGGCAGGCAGAGAGAGAGGAAGGGAAGCAGGCTCCCCGCTGAGCAGAGAGCCCGACGCGATGCTGCGGGGCTCGATCCCAGTATCCTGGGGTCATGACCTGGGCCGAAGGCAGAGGCTTAACCCACTGAGCCACCCAGGTGCCCCGAGCATACAACTCTTGATCGCAGGATTGTGAGTTTAAGTCCCTGTTGGGTATAGAGATTACTTAAATAAATAAACTTTAAAAAAAAGTTATTTTTGGGGCACCTGGGTTGCTCAGTTGGATAAGTGTCTGACTCCTGGTTTTGGCTCAGGTCATGATCTTAGGAGTATGAGATCGAGCCCTACGTAGGGCTCCACGCTTGAAAATTTCTCTCCCCCTCTCTGTCTCTCCAGCTTAGGCGCTCTCTTATAAATAAATAAATAAATATTTTTAAAAAAAAGTTATCTTTATTATTTAAAGTTCTCAACATAATTCAATTTTAAAAAATGAAGACCACCAGGGAGAGATAAGAAAAGAACATATGGTGTTTGCAAGCGGAAAAATATAATTAGTAAACAAATAAACATATGGCTCCCCATGTACTGTCAAACTGCTTTCCAGAGTATTTATACCAATTAACATACATCCTGTCCAATAAGTAAGAGGATCATTAAAAAAAATCTTTGCTAATATAATCAGGGGAAATGGCATCCCTTGCTTTTAATCAGCAAGTCTTTCAATAATGAGATGGATTATCTTTCATGGGTAATTACCCATTTTTATTTCCCCTGTGACAGATCCTGTTCACATCTCTTGCCTTTTTTCTATCTGGACTTCGGGCATTTCTCCCCCACCCTCTCCAATGTCGGTAGACTTTCTTAAGTAGTATTGTTGACCTACGTTTGTCCATTGTTTTTCTTGTTTAATAATTCAAGTTATAGCATTTTAAAAAGCAGAATAAAAAATTATATGCACTCTGTAACACTTGTAAAACTAAGTAAAAAAGTACATATGCCTGGGAAAGAGGCAAATAACCACGATGTTAACCAGTTATTACAAAGGATTGGAGCAACTGGTGATTACTTACAGTCCCGATGTTTCTTTTACATAAAACAGGCAAAGTACCACCCTCTATTTCAATAAAAATATTTCTCAAGCATATATACTGATATTTTACTTTTAAAATAGAAAAGTTAATTTATCATAAAAACTGCTTTTTATTGGAAAAAATAACCTGGCAAATTCAAGTATAAACCGAGGGCAGCCAGTTCCTCTTCAATAAAAGAAACAAGAAAGACCCAGAAAAGAAAGAAATTCTCTTGTTATTGGAGCAGAGCAAAAGCTAAGAGATGGAACTTTCAGGACTCAGGCACCAAGAATCAATTGCACGGTACAATTGTACAGTCAATTGTACAATAAATTGTACAGTCGGGAGAGAAAGTGGTTGCGATGGAGGAAGAAGAGACGCAAAGCCATAAGGCCATCTGAGTTATTTCCAAGGGTCATCAAAGCAGCAGTCTTCCCTGAGACAGCAGCCCAGGAATGCTCAGCCCACAACCTCCTTTCTGCCATCTGGGCCACCCACACAGCATCCTGACCACACACACTCCCCTTCTTCAGTCCCTAATTCAAGCAGCCCGGGCTTCAGCACCCTCATCTGGTCGACTGACCTATATCACAGACGCATGTGCCACCGCCCACCCCCGGCGCCTTATTAAGGTCCTGAGGGCCTAGAACGTATTCACGCCTGCTGCTCTCCTTTCTTCTCCGTAACAGCCCTACTGTGTGCCAGGCACTGCTCCCCACTTTGCCTAGAGATTTCCCTAGGATTTTTTTGTTGTTGTTCTTAGGGATGCCATCTGTTCCATCCACGTTTTGACCCCAGAACAGCCTCCCAGAGGCTGGCGTGCATGTGGGAGGGGTACAGCACCCCAACGATGACAAAGGGCTCTGCTGGAACGTGATACAAACACACCCCATCCAGGCCACGTCACCAGCCACTAACACTGCATAGGGACTCCAATCCCTGCTGAGAGAACAGGTCCATGATCTCAGGAACAGTTCTCCACGATTCCTGGGACAAGAATATGGAGGCCCAGGCACCCAGACATGCAGGAACGGGTCTCAGCCCTGCCCAGTCTTCTTCCCACCTGTGCACAAGGAGCAATATAACTCGTGTTTATTCCTTCAGGAACGGGGATAATAATAACCATAAATAGTACCACTTATTATTTCACATGTCCTAGGTTATAAGAATTTTCCTTGCTGTACACATGATGAAACTGCAAGGGATTGACTTGCCCAAAGTCATACAGCTAAAAGGAGAAGAGTAAGACTGAGATGGTGAAGATGTGCAGGAAGCCACAGGTCCTAACCATTCTACTATCCTGCCCCCTTGAGTTAAGAAGGACCTAGGTGCCTGTCTTGGGGCCAAGTCAGAGAAATGGGAGTCCATGTAGAGCATTGCAAAGGGAAACCAGGGCCTTGGCTAAAAAATCCTTTCTAGTAAGCCTTTCTAGTGTGATTCTGGAGACTGAGGCCAGTCACCTTTTGTTCTCAGGAAATTCTTCTCAGATCTAATGCAGAGGATGGACACCATATCTACCCACCACACCTGTCTGCAGTAGAGAAAAGCCTGCTAAGCCTGAGCCAAGTTCAACGTTGGGCCCCGGAACTTACGGGAGCAGGCAGCACTCCTCCCAGAAGACAAAGCTATCACTAATGGAGGGGGTACCCTGCCCAGGGAAGAGAAGACCCAGACTGGAGCAGGTGAGTCATCCTCAAGAAGCCATGGGATGCCACCAAGAAGGGGATCCCATTCTTTATGGAACAGCTGACAGTAAAGGGACTAGCTCACCAGTCATAAAGGAAAGGCGCCCCACGTGAGGAAGTGAGGGCAACATCAGGGGGTCTGACCAAGCAGTCACCACCCACAGGGTTCATGAACCACATGAGGCCAGGAGATCTCAAAGGTCTCCCTCGATTCAACAAAACAAACACAGCTAACATCACTGAGTATTCACTACATAATAGGTACTTCTTAAAATTAACTCAATAAATTCCCATAATAACCATGAGTTATCCTCACAGGTAGAAAGTGAGCCCCATGTTGATAGGTAAATTGTTCAAGGGCATTTTGGCAAGACGAGGAAGGACAAAGAATCTGAAAGCAAAGATTCCAGTACGGTGACCAGCTTATCCTGGTTTGCTCAGAACGTTCCCGGTTTTGGCACTGAAAGTCCTGTGTCCTGGGGGACCACTGCTCAGTCCCAGGCAATTCTGGAGAGTTGGTCCCCCTTGATGCATGCTAGATGCTGATGGATGAGAGATTACTAGAGGCACGGGAGAGGGAAGGCAACCCAGATGTGGGCCAAGCCACAAGCAAAGGCCCAGAGGACTTCAATCACCCTGGGACAACCCGTTTGAGCCCACCCTGTCCTACAATTTTGTAGGGCCCCACCCTTGCTCAGTGAGTCCTCAGAGAGGAAGGCTCTGGCTCAGAAACACTTCATGTGACCGGGTGGTACATGCATACCCACAGACCCCAAGTGAGACTCAGGGGTACCAACAACAGGGGATAATACCAGCATTTGGACAGTAGCTGGTTTCATGCATGACTTTCCCCACGGCCCCCGCCGCCACCCGCTGATATCTGAGCTGCAGCAGAGAACAGAGAAGCTTGAGGGAAGGCACTGTAATAAACACAAAGCAAGATTATTCTCATAATTATAATTATTATTGCGAGAAAGTCAAAATGCATCTCCCTAAACCTCTAATTACGATAGTGTTGGTGTTAATAAAACAGTTTTTATTCACAATGCCCAGATCTTTCATTAAAGGTTATCTTGTTAATCCTAATGAATGCCTACTGAAAAGTCACTGGTGGGCAGAACCAGGGCAAAACAAGCAAAATCCAAGAAGTAAACAAAACAGAGTGCAGGGAGCCAGGAGGGCTGGGTCAGACTCCTGGTTTCTCAGAAACATGGAAGTGTGCCCTGGCTCAGTCCCCGCTCAGAGCTGGGCCTGGTGACAGGGTCCTGTAGTGGGAGGCAGAGAGGGTTGCAGAGCCCCTGCCCATCAGTTATAGGCCCAAAGGAGAAAGTGTTGGGGACTCAAGTTGGCGTGCACATGGGCTCTGAGGCCTGGCCAAGAAGCAGCACTGCCAAGGCTGTGGGAGTGTGACCTGAGCCTGTTTCCATATAATCTTTTTTTCACAGACTCTCAGAGTTAGAAGGAGACTAGAGGTCATTTAGCCCATGTTTTCCAAACCTCCCTGTAAGAATTGTGTGGAAAGGCGAATCCTAGGCTTCTACCCCTGAAATTCTGCTTTAGTGTGTCTGTAATGATCACTGGGCAATTTGCATTTTTAATAAATATTCCCAGGTGATTCTTAGCAACAAGCAAACTTGGGGAACACTATGTAGCCTCTGATCTCAACCTGAAATTCTCTTAATGTCTCCACCAGAGGGCATAAAGTTCCTGAATATCTCTGGTGATGGGAAGCTCACCCTTCCTTTCTACAGAATGGTTTTAACTATTAGAGAGTTCTTTCATGAGCTACATGCTGTTACTCACACATAGTGTATCTGCCCTGGCATGGCAATCTTTTACATCAGTGAGGATGAGGGATATTATAAGCTTTTCTCCAGACAAAAACATCCCAGAAAACTTCAATCCTCATTATTTTAGATGCTCCCTCTGGAGATTCAGGACTGACCCAACTCAGAGCCTGCCCCAGCCAGAACTTCCTCTTGTTCAGGCTTTCAGTCTGTGACACAAGGCTGCAGTCACTGTTTGTGGAGGCTAACTGGGTGCAGGAAACTGGTCTGGGGCTTCAGACTCACGATTTCACCTCCTCCTCACAACCACCCTGTGAGGTCAGTTCTCTGTTTACCTCTATTTAGCAAAGGAGGAAACAGAGTCACAGAGAAGTGAAAGGACCTGGACTGCTCAAGGTCACAGGACTTATCCAAGTTCACCCCATTACTGACATACTAATTAACATTTATGAAGTGTTCCCCTGAGCGAGTCCCTGATTGTCACATTAACCCTTAATCCTCACCACAGCTCCACGGATGGGTACTATTATCACTGTCCCCGTTGTCAGAGGAAGAACTAGAGGCATGGAACCACAGGCCTCGATCAGTAAGTGGCAGGGCTGGCCTTCGGTACATGGCCCTAACCACTCGAATGGACAACGCGCACGCAGCATGGAAGGCTGCTGTGGGATACAACAGGAGGCCATTTCCAAGGAGCTGACCCGTCTTCAAGGTGTGACGGATGCCCGTGGACATGGGTATATTAACAGCAGCTAAGAGGCAGCTATATACTAAGGGGACTTGGAATTAAAAGAGCTTGTGAAAGAACGATCCAGACTCAGGAGCCTGGACATGTCACTTCCCAGCCGTGGGACCTCGGGCAGTCCGCTGTGGCTCTCCTGCCTTTGGTTTACATCTCAGTCAAATGCCAGGGTTAGAACTTACGGTCCCGGAGGTCCCTCCTGGCTGCCACTGTGGACTCTAGCTGCTGGTTCTCACACTCGGCCACGCTGAAATCACAGACTTCTGATGTCTGAGTCTCACTCCCAGAGACTCTGACTTACTAGTGGGAGCTGGAGCCTGGGAGTCCGGGGCCTCTGAAGGTCTCCTGGCACTTCTACTCCATAGCCACGGTAGGGAACTCTGCACCGTGCTATTGCTTCTCGAACCACGATATGCACACAGACGCCTGGGGACCCCGCTAAGGTGAGGCTTCTGATGCCGCAGGTCTGGAGGTGGGGCCTGAGATTCTGCATCTACCAGGCAGGTCCCAGGACCATGCAAGGTGGCAAGGGCCAGGCCAACGCAGTGGTTCTCAAAGTGGGAACCCTGGACCTACTGCATCAGCATCACCCCAGAATTGTTAGAAATGCACATTCTCAGGCCCCAGCCCAGACCCGCAGAATCCAAAGCTCTGGGAGTGGGCTCCAGCCATCTGTGTTTTAACAAGCCCTCCATCTCTGAGGCACCCTCATGTTCAGGAGTCACTGGCACAGAGGGACATCCTCAGCATCTAGCTACCCATGGAACGTTTTCCCTCAAGTGCTAAGAATGCTGGGTCAGTGGAGATCGTCTTGATAGGGACAAGGGGACTTGGGTTAAAATCCCGTCAGGGGGACGCCTGCGTGGCTCAGTGGGTTAAAGCCTCTGTCTTTGGCTCAGGTCATGATCCCTGGGACCTGGGATCAAGCCCTGCATCAGGCTCTCTGCTCAGTGGGAAGCCTGCTTCCTCTTCTCTCTCTGCCTGTTTCTCTGCCTACTTCTGATCTGTCTGTCATCTAAATTAAAAAAAAACAACAACAACAACAAAAAACATCAGGGCCAAGCTGAGAGGGGCTACAGCAAAGCCCAGGCAACCGCCCATGACAGATGCCACACACATGGGAATCCCGATCTAGAGGTGCTTGCTCACTGACTATTGCAGGAGTCCCAGCCGCTCTGGGAAATGACATGACTGCAGGATGTCTGCCTCATAGAACAAAGCTGAACTTCTCTGGTTCCCAGGCCAGTGACTGTCACACCCAACAGCCAGAACGTGTTCTAGCCGCAGGAGGGCCAGAGATCTAAAAAGGAAGGGTTGGCTGGGGTGGGGCCTCAGAGTTCACTCTTCCACAGGATCCAAACCAAGGCTTTCCTGTGCAAGCGCTTTCCTGTGATGCAATCTAAGGCAAGTTACTTAACCCCAGCTTCAGTTTCCCCTTCAATAAAATGGGAACAAGAAATCACGCAAACACCTGTAGGTACACATTCATACAGCACTGTTCACAATAGCCAGAAAGTAGAAATCGCTCAAATGTCTGTCAGTGGGAACTTGTCTCTGTAGAATGGCACAGCACGGAGCCACAGAAAGGCATGAAGTACTGATACAGATACTGATACTGATACTCAGAAATGGTGTGCAAAGTGAGAAAAGCCGGTCACGAAAGGCTGCATACTGTATGATCCCACTGATAGAGCTATGTCTAGAATATGCAGATCTGTAGAGACAGAAAGGAGACTGCCAGGGGTAGGGGGAGATGGGAAAAATGGGGAAAGACCATTTAATAGGACAGGGTTTCTTTTGGGGGTGATGAAAATGTTCTTAAATGGACTGTGGTGATGGCTACACAGCCCTATGGATCCGATAAAAACCATGGAACGCCGTACTTTACAATGGAGAATTTTATGGAAAGGGATTATTCCTCAATTATAAAAAAATAAGAACAAGGTGATCCAACTAACTAATAGGGTTGTTCCGAGCATGAAATAAAACGTCCTCAAGCTGGGTGCGGAGGGCAGCAGATGGTGTCACGCAGGGGACAGGAAGCACCACCATGAGAAGGCAAAGACATAGTTTCCAGGTAAGACTTCAGGGCCAGGCTGAGCTCTAGCTCTGCGGCTGGCCGAGGGAGGGACAGGGCCCCTGGCAGCCGCCCCCTTCACTGCCTCACAGCAAGCAGACCGCCACGTGTGCTACCCTGTAGGATCTGGGACTTGCCGCAACAGTCCCAGTGTCTTCCTGGTGAGCCAGCCAATCCACAAACACCTATCTAATTAAAATCAGAAGGAACTAAATCCCACACAGAAAAAAAAAAAACAAAAAAACAAGTGACACACAGTCAACATTTGAGAGATTAAATTCTTTTGACTTATGAGATGACTCACGGCTAACACACTGGGACCCGGGGGAACAGATACCGCAGCCGCGATGATGCCGACAGCGTGGCCGCCAACACCTCTGCCGCCAGCAGCGCTGGGCCCGGCAGAGGCCGCACGTGGAGCCAGACCCTGGAGAAGGCCGCGACAGGCCCTGAAGTCTCCTACAAAGACAAGGGCAGCCAACACAGACGGAACAGCTGCTCCAGATAATCCTAAAAACCACCTCGGAGGGAGGGCGTCATTATCAGTCTCTTCTTGCAGATGAGGAAAGGAAGCCTCAGAGAGGTTAAGAATCTGTTCGGGGGGGTGCCTGGGTGGCTCAGTGGGTTAAGCCGCTGCCTTTGGCTTCAGGTCATGATCTCGGGGTCCTGGGATCGAGTCCCGCATCGGGCTCTCTGCTCAGCAGGGAGCCTGCTTCCCTCTCTCACTCTCTGCCTGCCTCTCCCTCTACTTGTGATTTCTCTCTGTCAAATAAATAAATAAAATCTTTAAAAAAAAAAGAATCTGTTCAGGGGCACTTGGGTGGCTCAGTGGGTTAAAGCCTCTGCCTTCATCTCAGGTCGTGGTCTCGGGGTCCTGGGATCGAGCACTGCATCGGCCTCTCTTCTGGGCGGGAAGCCTGCTTCCCTCTCTCTCTCTCTGCCTGCGGCTCTGCCTACTTGTGATCTCTGTCAAATAAATAAATAAAATCTTTAAAAAAAAAAAGAATCTGTTCAAAGGTCACACAGTAAGTGAAGACCTTTTGGAGCTTGTCTTCCTTTAAGGATGCTGCCCTGCAGAGGGAGTTTGGAGACCTGGATTCTGATACGCTGTCGTAACTCCTCGGGTCACTCTTGAACCTTAAGCTCCCTGCACCTCAGGTGCAAAGAATGAACTTGGCCTCTGGGCCCGTCTCCCTCCAAGTGTGGCACACATGCACCAGTGACTACAGACCAGACTTCTCAAAACAGAACAGCCCCACGAGTCACCTGGAGACCTTGCTAGGACGCGGGTTCTGATTCAGCAGACCCAGGATGGGACCCAGGAATCTGCATTTCTAATGAACTGCCTGGCGATGCTGAGGTTCGCCCCACGTTGAGAAGCAGGACTTGGAGGGGAATCACCATGCAAATGGCAGCCAGCCACGGGGTAAAAAATGGCTACTTCAAAGTCTTAGTGTGGAGCTGGCCTTCACCCCTCTACCTTTGCCTTAGCCCCTTCCCGACAAGGGAGCAGATGCAAGACCAACCTACATACCTAAATTTCCCCAATTATGCATTCTTTTCATATTTGTTTTTATAGTTAACAGCTACTGATTTTACATTTATAGTCGTAATATAAAGTCTTTGCAAATTTTACTTGAGCTAACTTCATTTAAAGAAAAACGTTAAGTGACCATAATCACGACGAACACTTTTATGGCACTGAGTAGAGGCCAGTCGCCCTTCTAAACATAAAATAATTTTCATCCTTACGACTCTAGAAAGTGAGGACCTTTTAGAGGGAGCAAATGGAAACCTAACTGCGATCAGACTTTACCTGATCAGAGAGTTAAGTCACTTGCCCAAGGTCACCCAGCCAACAGGTGGCAGAGCCAGGCTTCGAGTCAGGGCAGCTGGATTTCAGGGTTGATCACGTTATTCCACCTTTGAATGAGCACATTCCCCTCTGACGAGGCGAAAACTGTGACTGTCCCCTGGGCGCGGTCAAAGCGAGGCAAACGCTTGTTCCCAGCTGCAGAATGGTGTTCAGATGCCCCTCAGCTTCCCTGGCACCTGCAGCGCTCAGCACAAGGCCTCATCCACAGTGGGGGCTGAGGCGTGTCCCGCGATAAATTTCTCTGGCCCGATGTGCCGGGCACCAGAGAAACTTGGGGTCTGACTGGGTCATACCCTGCCCTGGGGGCCACGGGGCAGGTGCCCGCCCATAGGTACATGTGGACACCTGTGGGGGTGATGAGATTCTAGACAGCTCTGGTCCCCTGGAGACCACTTCTGAGCAGGGCGGACGGTGAGGGGGCTGCGGCGGACAGCCGGGAGACAGCTCTTAGCAACAAAGGCAGGGCCCCAGGCATAAGAGAACTGCTCACTTAATGGCTGGCTAAATTTTCATTTTTTTCTCCTCAATTGTCAGGGTGTGAGTTCTCTGAGCAATAACTGGGCTTCCTGAGGTCACAGCTGGTTGAAGGGACCAGGGAACGACAGCAAACACCTCCAAAGAGCATCTGTGCTCAGCATCTGACTCTGTCAGACACCAGCACCCGGCCACCAGCCTGCTCTGTCTCGCCCGCCTGCCAGTCTGCGAGCTCGCTAGCCGTCTGGACCTGGTCCATGCCATTCCCCCAGTCGGGAACACCCTGCCCTCTCCCCTCTGCCCCCACAAATCCTCCGGCTGGCCAGCCTGCCCCACCTCCCCCAGGAAGGGTGCCCTAACCACCTCACCTCCAGGACACCTGCCTTAGTGCTCGTCCCGGATCATCTTCTCCCAGCTGGTAACTGTCTTGCCTCTGGGATCCATGAGCGGTGAACTTGACAGGAGAAGTGTGCATCCCTTCTGCTGACGACCCTTCAGGCCTGGCACTGAGCTGGGCAAACACTTCCAGACTCAACTATCCCCGTCACCACCGACAGAAGCTTTGCTCTGGGATTCTCCTTTGTAAAATGGGGACACAGAGGCCCTTTTGGGGAATGAGGAAAACAACGAGATAATACCTCTCTAAGGTTTGAGTTCACAGCAAGAACCAAGCCCTCTGCAGCCAAGATGTGAAGATTCCAACTAAAATGTTCTTCCTGTTACCTGAAACCAGCTTTTTAACCCTGGCATCCACCTTGACAATGACCGAGGCTGTTCCTTTATTAAAGAATCCCTTTCCCTGGTTTTGCACCCCGCTCCCACCCTTCAATCCTGATCACCTGAATACCCCTAAGCAATTGAGAACCTTCAGGACGCCCCACGGCACATGAGTGGAACCCACCCTCTGTAGCCCTGCATTCCTGCCAAGGGGTCTGGGTCCGACCTCCCTTTCCAGAAGTCCCTCACACAGCTCACAAGAGTTCCCACCCCAGGCCAAGCCAGCAAAATCCCTTTACTTCCCACCTCTGTATTTTTGCTGGTGCTACTCCCTTAGCCTCAGAAACCTTGTTTTTCATCAGCACCATACTACAATGCCTTGTAACAGTTGCCTTTCCATGAAGCCTTTGCTCTTCTCATCTAGGGATGTCATTACTTCCGCCCTCAAGCCCCCTTCATGAGTCTGTTGCCTGTCAGGATGTCCACGCTTCTTGGCAGGGCATAGAGCTCCCCAAGGGCAGGGATCAGGTCCCACTGAGGTGGGAGCATGTTACAAGGGACGTGGGAGGCCCAAAGACTCAAGTGCAAAGTCCCACACAAGATCTGCTGGCTGTGAGGGGCGCCGGGGTGGCTCAGTGGGTGAAAGTCTCTGTCTTCGGAGATCCCAGGGTCCTGGGATCAAGCCCCACATCAGGCTCTCTGCTCAGCAGGAAGCCTGCTTCCCCCTCTCTCTCTGTCTGCCTCTCTGCCTACTTGTGATCTCTGTCCATCACAAAAATAAATAAAATCTTTAAAAAAAAAAGAAAAAAGATTTGCTGGCTATGAAAATCCAGGCAAAACAGGGGTGCTCCCAGAGCCTCAGCTTCCCCTTCTATGAGTGATGTGAAAACACCACCTGTCCACAGCTGATGAGAAAATCAAATGCAGTCATTCACCTGACAGAGGTCTCCTGAGTATGTGCTCCAAGCTGGCACTGTCCAGGCTGACGGTGGTGAGCAGGACAGAGTCCCTGACCTCAAGGAGCTTACACTCTAGTGTGGGGAGAAGAGTAGTAATACAAATACCTGAGGGAATGTCAAGCAGCAATACTGCTCTCAAGAAACTGAAACAGTGTGATGGCAGACCAGGTGACTGCGGCGGAGGCAGGGGCCACCCTTACCAGGGTGGTCAGGGAGGGCTTCTCTGAGGAAGCGGCACTTAGCTGAGACGAGAGTAGGAAGGAGCAGGGCATGCAAAAATCTAGGCAAAGGACAGCCCAGGAAGAAACACAAGCACGCGCACGCGCGCACACCCACACACGCATGCAGTATAATGGGACGCCTGCCAGAGCTGAGTAATTAGCTCCCTCCTCCTTCCCTCACCTTTCCATCCTCTGCAGAGCATTCCAGAGCCTGACACAGCACACCATGAATAAAGGCCTGCTGAAATGAACTTGACAGAATAAGGAAGCCTGGGGATAAACTGGTGCATGACAAAAACAGGCGCCTTAGCGAAACAGTCAACCAAGATGAGGCAAGTGCCAATGACAAGTCTATCGAATCCAACCTCGTCTTCAGAGATAATGACCTTCTGGCGCACTTGCCTCCGGGAAGGAACCACATTTCCCAGCCCGCAGAGGAGAGCGGGGATCACTTGTTTCAATCACTCCCCACACTCCCGGCGAGGGGTGTCAGAGCCCCCCCATGGGGGGCACTCTGCCCCCGGCCACCTCGGCAGCCGCAGCCACGGAGGCGTTTCTGAAAATATTTTATTTTAATCAACTCCTCCGTCTCCCTAAATCACCTTCCCAAGGCTAACACTCGCCTCCGGAGCAACCCCAGCGTTTGCTGCTACAACACCTTCTATCTGGTTCTCTCTCTGAGGCAGAACGTTTTCAGTCTTCTGCCAACACGTATCTTATGAGGCTGAGTAATTATCCAAGTGAGGTCAGTATTTCTCTTCACCTTCAAACAACGCTGCTTCAGGTGCCAGTGACACTAGGGTAGCTGGGTGTCTGGGGGTCTACAACTGGAGGGAGACGTGAAGGATGTTCTGGGGGCTGTCAGGGCCCCTGCAATTAGTAGGGGTGGGGGCTGAGACAGAAAGCGCTGGTCCCTGGGCAGCAACCCTTCTACAGAATTCTCCACTTCCAGCTGGCTGTGCTAATATTTCCAGTCCCCTTGCCGTGCATTTCTTCAGGGATGTGTCCCTTGGGGACCCCAACTCATCAGAATCCCTTTACCTGCCCCAAACAGCCCAGACTTCCCTATTTCTGCTATGGCAGGACCAGGCTTCAAATTGCATATCCCCACCCCCATCCACAGCCTTCCCTGCCCGTCTACCCCGGCCCCCAACCTGCCCCACTCCAAGTCCCACTCAGGACAAAGTTACACCAGCTCAGGCCTGGCCCATGGAGAGTGCCTCTTCCCTGGCTTCCCTCCTGCTGTTCTCACACCATCTTCGGCCCAGTGGTGATCTTCCTTAACCTGACCCCTATCATGTCACTCAGGATACTCTGCTCAGAAACAGCCAGATCTAATACAGCAGACACCCTCAGGCCCCATGGAACTTTCGGACCTCAGAGGCTGAGCGTGACTTGAGTGTCTGAAAGCTGGTTTTTCCCTACAACGCGGGTCTGCTGTCCACAGCCAGGGACTTCCCCTGATTCCCAGCCATCAGTGCGCTCTATCCCATGCTGTTGGTTAAGCCAGGGGTAAGAATGTGGCCTCTGCAGCCAGAGTGCCTGGGTTAGGAACCCCCCTCCTCCCTTGGAGAAGCAGCTAGCCCTTCTGTGTGGCGTCACCTCCCTCTGGAAGCTGGGAGAACAGTAGCTCCCTTACAGGCTGAGTGAACAGATCATAGGGTCCCGGTGAGGACTGAACAAGACATACACAAAACAACTGGGACAGTTTAGCATGTCATGGGCATTAAATAAGTGTGAGCTCATTAGTATTCATGGGACATTTTGACTCTAGGTGATGTTCATTCTTGGGCTGTCTTTCGAATATAACCCCTGTGTAGAGAGTGTTGAGAGAAATACTCTCCAAAGGCCTGATATATAAAAGAAGCCACTTTAGATTTCTTTCTTCCCTTTTTTTTTTTTTTTTTTTTTGTTTTTTAAAGATTTTATTTGAGGGACACTTGGGTGGCTCACTTGACTAAGTGTCTGGCTTTGGCTCAGGTCATAATCCCCAGGTCCTGGGATCGAGCCCCATGTCGGGCTCCCTGCTCAGCAGGGAGTCAGCTTCTCCCCCCCTCTTTACGGCTCCCCCTCCTTGTACTCTCCCTCAAATAAATAAATAAAATCATGTAAAAAAAAGATTTTATCTGAGAGAGAGAGAGAGCAGAAGCAAGGGGAGTGGCAGAGAGAGAGAGGGAGAAGCAGACTTCCTGCTGAATGGGGAGTCCGATATGGGGCTCCATTCCAGGACCCTGGGATCACAACCTGAGCTGAAGGCAGTCGCTTAACTGACTGAGCCACCCAGATGCCCCTTTAGATTTCTTTCCAGATCAACACGACTGTATATAAACTTTGTTCAAAAGCCTGATTTACGGCCTACCACGCGTGCACTGTCCATCTGCTTTGTGAGCTCGTAGCCTAAAGAAAAACCGTCCTGTCCTTGAGACAGCGATCAGTGCTCAGGCTCCCTGCATTCCTTTAAAACTGATGACTGTGCCTACATGCACATCTGCACTCTTCCGAGCTTTTCAAAGATATAAGAAGTATACACCCCTGTAAAAACCATTCATCCTCTGGGGCACTTTCTGCCCTGTGAAGAGCATGTTTCCTGAGGCAGCTGTCCTAACCTGGCTCGAATGAAACTTTCTTCCTTTCAGAATACTAAGGGTTTGTTCATTTTTTCATCTCCATTTTTGGGTGTAGCTGGCAGGATATCAGAGCAAGGCTCCCAGGGACACCTGGAGGCCGTCTGGAACTCTGAGCTCTGCACCAACATGGGCTCCCTGTGCCCCTCTGACTTCTCCTTGTATCTGGAGCTCCTCGATTTGAGTTAATGCTCTTGACTTTTACTGGAGCTGTTGAGGGTTCCTGGAATGTTCTTGAGGTGGGAATGACTTCGAGGGGCTGGAGTAGATGAGGTAGTTGTTTTAACTTGGCATTGTTTGGACTTGTGTTATTAATATAAGCCTTGAATCAATTTTCTGGCTGGAGATAAGAGAGACTGAGTCAGCTCCGAAGAGAAGGCACACAGTCCTTCGGGCCAAATGGTGCTTTCCAGTGACTAAAAGCCTAGTGCAAGTGTCTGAGGATATTCCTCGAGATATGAAGCAGTCGCGTAGGAATTTCCCATCGCATAAGGTCATTAACAACTGGCTTGTCTAGGGACACACACATAAGGACCCATCACCCAGCGCTCTGAGCCCTCTCGGTAGTCTCAGACTTGCTGGGAGAGGTCGAGACACAAAATATAGTGCACCACGGCCCTTTGGAAGTGACGTTCACCAGCACCACTCTCTCGATCTGCCACACTTAATATCCTTGGATTGTGCTCAACCCTGTCCACCCGAAACTCACATGAATGCGGAATCTCTCTCCAAACGTGGAAGAGCTCCCTGAAAACCAACAACCACTCACGGGAACCCTAGTAGGTTGTACATATGACATATATGGCACCTCTCTGAGCAAGTGCTTACTGAAATAGGTAAATGTAGCCACGGATAAGTCGCAGATGGCCCCAGTGGGGTTCCTCTGACATGTCTAAATTAGTTTTCCTGCCTGTGCAATTAAAGAAAGCTGAGCAGCCAGAAACTAGGGAGTCATCTGGGCCGCTCAGTGAAGCTCCCAACTTTTGGGGAGGAACCAACACTCATGGAGGTATTTTGGGATTCTTCTGGTTTGTTCGTGGGTGCAGCTTTTGGCATCTCTGGACAAAACTGGACATGTTCTAACTGGAAAATGGGAAGTAACTAATTAATGGATCCATAAATTATAATGGTATCTTGCAATTAGATCTGTTCCTATAAAAGAGAGGTATTTGGAAATTGGGCCTTTAATGCTGTCTGCACAAACAGTAATGAAACAAAGGCTAGATTTTGTTTGCACCATGTTTGTCCACATGTGTTATAAATGTGAGATCTTTTTTTACTTTCCGGTGGCACTGCTAAAATTAATTTCTAATTTTTAATTTTTTAAATTTTTTTATAAACATATAATATATTTTTATCCCCTGGGGTACAGGTCTGGGACTCGCCAGGTTTACACACTTCACAGCACTCACCATAGCACATACCCTCCCCAATGTCCATAACCCCACCCCCCTTCTCCAGCCCCCCTCCCCCCAGCAACCCTCAGTTTGTTTTGTGAGATTAAGAGTCACTTATGGTTTGTCTCCCTCCCAATCCCATCTTGTTTCATTGATTCTTCTCCTACCCCCTTAACCCCCCATGTTGCATCACCACTTCCTCATATCAGGGAGATCATATGATAGTTGTCTTTCTCCGCTTGACTTATTTCGCTAAGCATGATACGCTCTAGTTCCATCCATGTTGTCGCAAATGACAAGATTTCATTTCTTTTGATGGCTGCATAGTATTTCATTGTGTATATATACCATATCTTCTTTATCCCTTCATCTGTTGATGGACATCTAGGTCTTTCCATAGTTTGGCTATTGTGGACATTGCTGCTATAAACTTTCGGGTGCACGTGCCCCTTCGGATCACTACGTTTGTATCTTTAGGGTAAATACCCTGTACTGCAATTGCTGGGTCATAGGGCAGTTCTATTTTCAACATTTTGAGGAACCTCCATGCTGTTTTCCACAGTGGTTGCACCAGCTTGCATTCCCACCAACAATGTAGGAGGGTTCCCCTTTCTCCGCATCCTCGCCAGCATCTGTCATTTCCTGACTTGTTAATTTTAGCCATTCTGACTGGTGTGAGGTGGTATCTCATTGTGGTTTTGATTTGTATTTCCCTGATGCCGAGTGATATGGAGCACTTTTTCATATGTCTGTTGGCCATCTGGATGTCTTCTTTGCAGAAATGTCTGTTCATGTCTTCTGCCCATTTCTTGATTGGATTATTTGTTCCTTGGGTGTTGAGTTTGCTAAGTTCTTTATAGATTTTGGACACTAGTCCTTTATCTGATATGTCGTTTGCAAATATCTTCTCCCATTCTGTCAGTTGTCTTTTCATTTTGTTAACTGTTTCCTTTGCTGTGCAAAAGCTTTTGATCTTGATAAAATCCCAATAGTTCATTTTTGCCCTTGCTTCCCTTGCCTTCGGCGATGTTCCTAGGAAGATGTTGCTGCAGCTGAGGTCGAAGAGGTTGCTGCCTGTGTTCTCCTCAAGGATTTTGATGGATTCCTTTCTCACATTGAGGTCCTTCATCCATTTTGAGTCTATTTTCGTGTGTGGTGTAAGGAAATGGTCCAATTTCATTTTTCTATGTGGCTGTCCAATTTTCCCAACACCATTTATTGAAGAGGCTGTCTTTTTTCCATTGGACATTCTTTCCTGCTTTGTCGAAGATTAGTTGACCATAGAATTGAGGGTCTCTTTCTGGGCTCTCTATTCTGTTCCATTGATCTATGTGCCTGTTTTTGTGCCAGAACCATGCTGTATTGATGATGACAGCTTTGTCGGTACAAACCTTTCTCAAGAAACAAGAAAGGTCTCAGGTACACAACCTAACCCTACACCTAAAGGAGCTGGAGAAAGAACAAGAAAGAAACCCTAAACCCAGCAGGAGAAGAGAAATCATAAAGATCAGAGCAGAAATCAATGAAATAGAAACCAAAAAAACAATAGAATAAATCAACGAAACTAGGAGCTGATTCTTTGAAAGAATCAATAAGATTGATAAACCCCTGGCCAGACTTATCAAAAAGAAAAGAGAAAGGACCCAAATAAATAAAATCATGAATGAAAGAGGAGAGATCACAACTAATACCAAAGAAATACAAACAATTATAAGAGCATACTATGAGCAACTCTACGCCAACAAATTTGACAATCTGGAAGAAATGGATGCATTCCTAGAAACATATAAACTACCACAACTGAATCAGGAAGAAATAGAAAGCCTGAACAGACCCATAACCAGTAAGGAGATTGAAACAGTCATCAAAAATCACCAAACAAACAAAAGCCCAGGGCCAGACGGCTTCCCAGGGGAATTCTACCAAACATTTAAAGAAGAACTAATTCCCATTCTCCTGAAACTGTTCCAAAAAACAGAAATGGGAGGAAAACTTCCAAACTCATTTTATGAGGCCAGCATCACCTTGATCCCAAAACCAGACAAGGATCCCATCAAAAAAGAGAGCTATAGACCAATATCCTTGATGAACACAGATGCAAAAATTCTCACCAAAATACTAGCCAATAGGATTCAACAGTATATTACAAGGATTATTCACCACGACCAAGTGGGATTTATTCCAGGGCTGCAAGGTTGGCTCAACATCCGCAAATCAATCAATGTGATACAACACATCAATAAAAGAAAGAACAAGAACCATATGATACTCTCAATAGATGCTGAAAAAGCATTTGACAAAGTACAGCATCCCTTCCTGATCAAAATTCTTCAAAGTGTAGGGATAGAGGGCACATACCTCAATATTATCAAAGCCATCTATGAGAAACCCACCGCAAATATCATTCTCAATGGAGAAAAACTGAAAGCTTTTCCGCTAAGGTCAGGAACACGGCAGGGATGTCCATTATCACCACTGCTATTCAACATAGTACTAGAAGTCCTAGCCTCAGCAATCAGACAACAAAAGGAAATTAAAGGCATCCAAATCGGCAAAGAAGTAGTCAAACTATCACTCTTCGCAGATGATATGGTACTATATGTGGAAAACCCAAAAGACTCCACTCCAAAACTGCTAAAACTTGTACAGGAATTTAGTCAAGTGTCAGGATATAAAATCAATGCACAGAAATCAGCTGCATTTCTCTATACCAACAACAAGACAGAAGAAAGAGAAATTAAGGAGTCAATCCCATTTAAAATTGCACCCAAAACCATAAGATACCTAGGAATAAACCTAACCAAAGAGGCAAAGAATCTATACCCAGAAAACTATAAAGTACTCATGAAAGAAATTGAGGAAGACACAAAGAAATGGAAAAATGTTCCATGCTCCTGGATTGGAATAATAAACATTGTGAAAATGTCTATGCTACCTAAAGCAATCTACACATTTAATGCAATTTCAATCAAAGTACCATCCATCTTTTTCAAAGAAATGGAACAAATAATCCTAAAATTTATATGGAACCAGAAAAGACCTCGAATAGCCAAAGGTATCTTGAAAAAGAAAGCCAAAGCTGGTGGCATCACAATTCCGGACTTCAAGCTCTATTACAAAGCTGTCATCATAAAATTAATTTCTAAAAGAACTCTATTTAATTGGTTAAAAGGCAAGGCCTTATAAGAATCGGGCATTCTAAAACTCAGATGGAGATTAATGCAAATGTTTTTCAAGTTCACAGGATGTGGAAAATGATTCAGTATTTTTTTTTTTTAAAGATTTTATTTATTTATTTGAGAGAGACAGTGAGAGAGAGCATGAGCGAGGAGAAGGTCAGAGAGCGAAGCAGACTCCCCATGGAGCTGGGAGCCTGATGTGGGACTCGATCCCGGGACTCCAGGATCACGCCCTGAGCCGAAGGCAGTCGTCCAACCAACTGCGCCACCCAGGCATCCCGAAAATGATTCAGTATTAAAACTAGCTTAAGGGGGCGCCTGGGTGGCTCAGTGGGTTAAAGCCTCTGCCTTGGCTCAGGTCACAGTCCCAGGGTCCTGGGATGGAGCCCCGCATCCGACTCTCTGCTCAGCAGGGAGCCTGCCTCTCCCCCAGCCCCACCTGCCTCTCTGCCTACTTGTGATCTCTGTCTGTCAAATAAATAAATAAAATCTTAAAAAAAAAAAAAAAAACTAGCTTAAGTGTGTTGGTTTAACTAAAATAGCCATGTCTTGGGGCACCTGGGTGGCTCACTGGGTTCAGCCTCTGCCTTGGGCTCAGGTCATGATCTCAGGGTCCCTCAACAGGGGGCCTGCCCCCACCCCGACTGCTTCTCTACCTACTTGTGATCTCTCTCTCTGTCAAATAAATAAACAAAATCTTAAAAAATAAATAAGTTAAATAGTCATGTCTTTTGGTGTTCTCAACATCAAACAGAATACAGATAATCAACTTCTGAGGTTATTAAATTCATCTTTTACCTGCTGTAATCTGAGAGTAAAAATGACTAAAATGATGGTTAATTTTGTCTGTTTCATAAAGTCTTCATGGGTAACTGTTGAAAACAAATAGATTGAGGGGCTCCTGGCTGGTTCAGTCAGAAGAGCATGCAATTCTTGAGCTCAGGGTCGTGAGTTCAAACCCCATGTTGGGGGTAGAGATTATTTAAAAACAAACAACCAAATAAATAGGTTGAATAAATTAAAAGGTATATAGCTTTCAAAACCTTTGGTAACCTGAAACTTTGAAGTTTTGCTAAGTTATGTTAAACAGGGTTGAATTCACTGGTTAATGAAGTCTTTTCCAAATAAGACAGAATACAAAAGCACTGAATAATGAACATAGGTTTGCCTGCTTTTGGTTTCTTACTGCAGAGAAACTGGGGATACCTGGATCTGTTGGTAAATGTGCTTTGCGCTTTATTGAAAGTTGTACTATAAGAAAACCAACAACACACATTTCTAGAAATTATGAAATGCTGGGGCGCCTGGATGGTTCAGTCAGTTAAGCATTTACCTTCAGCTCAGGTCATGATCCCAAGGTCCTGGCATTGAGCCCCTCGTTGGGCTCCTTGCTCAGAGGGGAGCCTGCTTCTCCCTCTCCCTCTGCCTGCTGCTCCCCCTGCTTGTGCGCTCTCTCTCAAATATGTAAATAAAATCTTTTTTTTTTTTTTTAATTTATTTGACAGACAGAGATCGCAAGTAGGCAGAGAGGCAGGCAGAGAGAGGAGGAAGCAGGCTCCCTGCGGAGCAGAGAGCCCGATGAGGGGCTCAATCCTAGGACCCTGAGATCATGACCTGAGCTGAAGGCAGAGGCTTTAACCCACTGAGCCACCCAGATGCCCCGCCTTTCTCTGTGTTAAAAGGATCAAGTTTTCTTAGGTTGTTGGTCTGCTCTTGATAAGAAATTATAAACAAAGTTGTTGCTTTTTTTCCTTATCTTCCCAGAAAATCACAGTTCCTAAGCTTTGTCTATCTGGTATTTGATTACTTAAGAGAACTAAAAGTTCCCAATATTAGAGGAGGAACTTTTTACGTTTTGCTAACAACTGTGTTTGCTTTTGGAATCTATAGTTGCCACCCTGGTCTATAATTGCCACAGATCACTAAACCACAAGAGACTCTTAATCTCACAAAACAAACTGAGGTTTGCCCGGGGGGAGGGAGGAGGGAGAGGGTAGTTGGGTTATGGACATTAGGGAAGATATGTGCTATGATGAGTGCTGTGAAGTATGTAAACTTGGCAATTCACAGGCCTGTACCCCTAGGGCTAATAATACATTACATGTTCATAAAAAAATAAAAATTTTTAATTAAAAAAAATTAAGTTTTATAATGATCTGTAGTCCTATTCAGGTACGTGCTTGAAAACCTTCAGAGGTTTTTAACAAACGTTTCCAAATATTCGAATTCTAAACGAAATCTTTTTGACTAATCGGGGCACCTGGCTGGCTCAGTAGGTAAGCATGTGCTTCTTGATCTTGGGGTCGTTAAGTTCATGCCCCACTTGGGGCACAGAGTTTACTTAAGGGAAAAAAAAAAAAAAAGGAACACTTTTTGACTAATTAGACTTGTTTATTCGGCAAGTTGGGTTACAGGGGAAGTGCTGTCAAACAGATGGTGATAGCCTTCTTAGGTTACATTGCATGAGTAAATGCTATAACTGTTCCAGAAGTTATATGAAATCCCTAAAGTTTTAACATGTCCTGGTATAAGGTCATCTCTTCACATGCTAGTTACTGAAATGTTGTGTCGCAGAAGTAACTGCATTTCCTTGTGAACTGCACTATAATGAACTGTCATCCAGTATTTCACCATGTCCTTCTTTTATTTTTTTGTTATTGTTCTGATGCTCTTAAAGCCAATTTTATTTTCAAGGAGATTCATGAAAAAGCCTTTTTGACAAATACAGGTTTCTAACATGTCTAAGATCACAAAACTGAAGTGGGTAAGAATTCCCGGAACTAATGGAAAAGCTGTATTCAGTTAGAACAAGAATTAGTAATGGGGACTAAATGAAAGGAGAAAGATGATGATAGTTTCTATGAACGTTTCTTTGAGAAATTGCTCGCTCTAATGTGTGCTCTTCCAGATTCAAGAGAACTTTTTCTCTTAAGATACAACTTACAGGGGCGTCTGGGTAGTTCAGTTGGTGAAGTGTCTGACTCTTGATTTTGGCTCAGGTCATGATCCCAGGATGGTGAGTTCGAGCCCAGCATCGGGCTCCACACTGAGTGTGGAGCTTGCTTAAGATTCTCTCTCTTCCTCTACTCCTCCCCTAGCTCTCTCTCTCTCTCTTTTTCTAAAATAAATAAATAAATCTTAAAAAAAAAATCTGTTCTCTTAACAAGACACCTTGGCTATATTACTAAGGCTTTAACTGGAAGGTCATATTTAGAGAAAGATGCATAGTTGCAGATATTCAGATAGAGAAAGATGCATAAGGTTGACTTTATGGAGCCAGTGGAGCCCCTGGGAAATGCTGGCCTGACATCTTGCTAACAGAGTTCCCAGCAATCTTACCTGGTGAGTAAAGAAGGTCACTTCCTGACAGATGCAGGAACCTCATGATATTTGGGGGAATCTGAGAAGAGGAATTCATTCAAATTTACAAGTCTTGTGGACAAACTGATGGCAAATATTTGGCTTGGCTTCTGGCTTTGAGAAGCTATTAAAAGCTCAATCTAAAATTCCTTATAAAAAATTCTAGCAAGAAATAGATTTAAAAGAACTTAGATGGTTAAAAAAAAATAAAAATAAAAATAAAAGAACTTAGATGGTAAATCACTGTTCTTTCTTTGCTTATAAAAGTAAATTAGGCCAAGTTTATTAACATTGGACTTACTTTACGAAGAAATTTGTCTTCTTTTGGCTATTTTTGGTAAAAATGAGGGTGATCATAGAAAGAAAATGTTTCAATAACACATCTTTGTAGATATTAGATTTTAATACCATTCATTATAAAACAGATCAGACCCTTATTTTTTCTAGTGTCCTCCAATGCCTGACTACAATTCTCCAGACTAACATGCTGATTTTTCTCCTGCCCTTTTGACCTGAAATCATTTGAGAGCTACAATTGCCCTTTTTCTTGAAGCCCTACAAACTAAATTTGATGTAAGGAAATCAGCCACAATAGCTCACGCGTTCACAATCTCTGAGCCCATTGCTCGGCGGGCCACTAAAGATCATCAGAGCTACCTGAATTACAAACCAGGATGAGGAGATGACATCAGAGTAGACTACTTTCCCAAGATTCAGCACCAGGCCTGCGATTCTACTCTTCTTTCTTTTTAAATCGTAATATTAGAAGACAATAAAAACCTACTTATTTGCTTTCATCTCCCCCTTTATTACACCCTGGTAAAATATCACAGTTACTCATGAATTTAACTAATATAACTTCAAATACTCCCCTAGTACCATATTATAATGAGAACTTAGACTGTTTATGACCTCTTAGACACACTCCAACGTTCTGTTAGCTTCTGGTGCTTATACATTATGAAGGGCCTCCATTTGGAAAAACCTTTCAAGAAGTACCATCTAATTCAAATTTAAGCGGCATTATATATAACATTCAATGGACTGACCCTTGTGTCTCTATAAACTTAGGCAATAATTTATTAAGAAAAGCTCCCAGACACAAGGGGAGAAACTTGCCCAACATGCCAGAATTTCCAAGGTAATCACTAACCATGTTTTTGTGGATGGAAAGGCCTAAGACAAAATAAGAAAAAAACATGGGTATCTTTCAGAGACACTGCTCTGGCAGTGACCTAGATTCAGCCGCCTCCCAAATCTAACTTTGCCCTACGACCCAGAAGATTCTAAGGTAACAACTGGTCAATGGCCTTCTTTACTAATTCCAGAAACCCCAAATGTACAGCTCTCCTAATCTGTAGAAAACCACTACAGACTCCTGTATCTTATATAAATGTTCAATTATTGTCCTCGGTACCCAAATGTATGGCCAACCAGGCTTATGACATTCTTCAATGTCTTAATAGGAATAGGAACTATTGTAAATACCTCCAGAGTTTTTTCCATTGGGGACAGATGTTCTCATCAGTCAATGATTCTTTCTGGATTCTAATACCTACTGACATCTGCAAATTCAGGCAAGATACATCATTATGCCCCGAACAACAATGGAACCAAGAATTCACTCCAGATTGGCCTATAATAGCTATGCCCAAACAAATGTCTATGCCCATAAGACAGGGTATATAGGAAAAGGAAGATTTTGTTGGAAAGGTTTATAAAACACCTCTGTAATACTCCTTGACTTATTTTGTAACCAGAGTACTTTTCATCATAATGCTACTGTTATAGGGTGTAATACTAGCTTTCCAACTCAAATAGAATTGCCTGATGCTAACAAAAATTACGCTGGAGTGCCTGGGTGGCTTAGTCAGTTAAACATCCAACTCTTGCTGATGTCAGCTCAGTTCACCATCTCAAAGTCATGAGATGGAGCCCAATGTCAGGCTCCATACTCACTGGGGAGTCTGCTTGAGATTCTCTCTATCTCTCCCTTTGCTCCTCCCCCTGCTCAGGTCCTGTCTCTCAAATAAACAAAATCTTTTAAAATATTATGCTAATATTGGGGTACCAAGGTGGCTCAGTCAGTTAAGTGTATGTCTTCAGCTCAGGTCATGATCTTGGGGTCCTGAGATCAAGCCCCATGTTGGGCTCCCTGCCCTGCAGGGAGTCTGCTTGTCTCTCTCCCTCTGCCCCTCCCCCCGCTAATGAGCATGCGCTCTCTTTCTGTCTCTCTCAAACAAATAAATAAGTAAAATCTTTTTAAAATTATGTTAATGTTAATATTGATGCATATTATACCAAATGTTTTGGGAGACAGAACTACAACTACCACAAGAGGTAATATTTACAGAAAATAACTGGTGAGGGACATTGTTACAGATAATAACAAAATTTAATAACCACTTAAGCCCATCAACTTAACTATATCACAAAGCACACATAACTGTACATAAAGAAGGTAAACAGATGCTCTAATTTAAAACAACCAAATAACTTATGATGGATTTTTTTTCCTTTTTTTGTCTTTCTAATTCTGTACCTATTCACTGGTGATGACTTCAATTTTTTTTTTTTTTTTGACAGAGAGATGACTAGTAGGCAGAGGCAGGCAAAGAGAGACGGGGAAGAAGGCTCCCTGCCGAGCAGAGAGCCCGATGCGGGGCTCAGTCCCAGGACTCTGATATCATGACCTAAACCAAAGGCAGACGCTTAACCCACTGAGCCACCCAGGTGCCCCGACTTCAAATGTTATTAATTGGGCTTTTATTACTATTTCTGTATTTATGCTATAATCAACACCCCAAAAATGTAAAGGCAAAACTCACCACAAAGCACACATACACATTTGCATGACAATTTGGTCTCACCAAAAAAATATATATCAATTGTAGTATTCCCTATTAGAGGCCCCACTACTGACCCCCGCCCCCTGCCACATAGACTCCTAGGTGACCTAAATTGGTCCTAGCATTGAGGGACATGATGGGCCCAGGGCAGATAAGCAATCACGCTGGCACTGAGGGGCAGGACAATGACCCTCAATGCTTTCTGTCAAAAGACTATAGGTCAAAAAAGGGAAATGATGACAGGAAAACTCTCTAAAGGCATGCTATACAAAGAAAGCCTTTTTATTTTTTTTTTAAAAAGCTTTTCTTTTTTTTTTTTTTTTTTTTTAAAGATTTTATTTATTTATTTGAGAGAGAGATACAGTGAGAGAGAGCATGAGCGAGGAGAAGGTCAGAGAGCGAAGCAGACTCCCCGTGGAGCTGGGAGCCTGATGTGGGACTCGATCCCGGGACTCCAGGATCACGCCCTGAGCCGGAGGCAGTCGTCCAACCAACTGCGCCACCCAGGCGTCCCAAAGAAAGCCTTTTTAGATTCCTTTCTCAGTCAATGTGACTCAAACCAAAAGTCTGATGTACAGCCTGCCACATGTGCACTGTACATCTCCTTTGTGAATGAGTGAGATATCCATCAATGCTCCTACTCCCCTCAGTCCTTTATCATAGCACTTGTGGTTCCTGCTTCTATGCTCATCTACAATCTTTTGAGCTTCTCCAAGGTGTAAAAAGTACGAGCTAATATACAGCCCTATAAGAACCTTTTATTCTGCGGAGCACTTTCTTCCCTGCAAAGAGCGTGTTTCCTGGACAGTTGTCCTAAGTTGGACTCTAGTAAAACTCTCTTTCTTGCTTTTAGAGATTCTAAAAGGTCTGTTCATTTGCACTGAAAATAGGACCTCACTGCAGAAACTACTGAAGGTGACACTCGAGGGCTCCCCTTACTCTCCCGGGTCACAGCCTTGCCGACCCCCTTGCTAGCGCCTGCCTAAGGCCACATCTTTTGTCCACAGAGAAGCCCTCCCCTAGAACCTGCATGCCTTCCCCTCCCTTACACCTGCTCCATCCTCGGGGGCTCAGCCACAATGCCCCCTCTTCTGTGCCATCCTCAGCATGGGCGCTCAGCCAGAGTGGGCGTGTATCCGTCTACAGACAGTAGAGGTGGGACTCATCCACCCAGTTCATTTTCCTCCCTGCAGGTGTTTCACACCTGGCTAATGGCCTCCTTGCGATACAGGGCTCTCCGCCTCCCACAGGGCCACCCTGGAGCCCACTCAGGGTTGGACCAGTTCTCATGGCTGGACAGTTTCCTTTCCACAGACGGGAGGGTGAGGGGAGCAGGTTAAGTGGAGAGCCCTGAGTGGTCAACACATACTGGAGGGGCTGAGGGCACCTGTCCATGCACCCAGAAGATGCCTGCTGCGCCCCCTGTGTGGGGAGCACTGCAGTAACCTAGAATGCAAGACACAGGCTAGCCATGCCAGAGGTCACCCACCACTGACCCCCACTCTTAGCCCCCATCCCCCCAGAAGTCTAAAGTCCACAGAGGGGATGGGGGTGGGGACAGGTGGGGACTCATGGCCATTGGAGTTCCCCAAAGCTCTAGCAGGGGATTCAGGGAAGCCCAGTGAGAGACCTGGGCCACGCCTGTCAGGTTTTGGAGTCCCTTCCTGGCCACTGCTGGAAAACAGTCCAGAAAAAGCCTCAGGCCCGCTGCTAACCATCCTCACCCCTAGCAGTTCCAGAGCTTGTCAGTCTAACACCAACAGGGCCTTATAACTAGTCCTCTGCTTCCACGAGACATGATACCAAGGAGGAAGGGGCCAGGGCACAGAGGACAGGGTGGGAAGAAGCCTGGCTTCCCACTGTTTATCCTTTGGATCTCATGCTCTATACACCAGGCACACGGAATACCTACAGATTTGTTTATAATCAAATGATTATAGTGAGAGCAGTATGCCTTCCCAGCTGAGAGGCAGGAAGCTGAGGACACAGATCAGAAGCTTAGCCCTTGTGGTGAACAGACAAGTAGCCCGGGCCTGGAGGAGGGCTGCCCTCTGAGAGCCCGCTCCCTCTTCCGCACATTCAGAGCTGACCTGTGTCGAGATGACCCTCAGAATGCCCCAGGCCAGGCCACATCCGAGCAACAGGCACACCTGTCATCCCTGCCAGCACCAGCCTCCTGGGCTCAGGGCCCAGCCATGGTGTGCAGACCCCTGCCTAGGGTCAAGAAAAACTGCTTCCCCCACAGTCCCTGGTGGCTCCCCTCCCTGATAGCGTGCCTGAGAGAGCGTCAGTATATGTGTGTGTGTGTGTGTCTGCCTCCCCTTCTAGACTGGGCACTAGTGATCATGTGGTTCCTCTAAGTGGGGTACACACAGTAGGTGCTCAATGTGGTGTTTTTTGAAAAGGGGCAGTGTCTGATGCAAGGGAAGATATTATTCTCATTTAGTGAGTGTATATATTAAGTGCTTCCTAAATACCCAGCTTCCTGAATACCCTTTCTCAAGAAAGGGGCTGCAAAACCAGATCCCCCGTGGAAGTCAGCTAGGAATGTAAATACAGGATGTGAGCTGGGCTGGGAGTGGAAGCCCTCCTCGGGAAGTCAGGACTGGATCACTGACACTGGCCCAGCAACAGTCTGGTCAAGGCCCAGTCTCAGCCACGGGTCACCTGCTTGGCCGGTGACAGGGCGCCATCTGCTGGTGAGAGGAGGAGCAGCAAAGTGGGGATGAGCCTGGTATCTGAGGGAAGTTGGGAAGTGGGGGATGTGTCCCTTCCCTCACTAGCTTTGGTCTGCCCCATGACTATCTCACAGCTCCTGGCCTAGCTGCTCAGTTCCCTGAGAATGGATCACACCCCGTTCACATTCATTCTCTCTTCTCTCACACATGCACACACCTGCCCAGACAACACCCCTCCCTGCCCAGCCCCGCAGAACCCACCAGAAGGAAGTTCCAGATTGGAAATCCTAAGCCAGTGGTTTATTCAAGGCAGGGAAGAATCCTATAAGGTTCATGTTCAAATGCAGATACCATACCCCCCAAGACGTCACCTTCAAAGCTCTCGAGTGGGGTCCACGGATCTGTCTGTAAACAGAAGCAGCCCATGGCGGCTGTCCCCATCATGACCTGAGACACTGTAAATGATCCAGCAGACACTAATCTTCCAATAACTTCCCTCCTTTTCAAGGAACATAGTAGACCCAACTGTGGTTCCAACCCGGTGTGAGTAGAGAGGCCAGCACATCGGGGAGCAGGGGCCCCTGTTCTCATCTCCCATGGCCCTCAGCGGGAAAGGCCACCCAGGGCTGGGACAGAACTTGCTCCACCTTTCAACACCTACATCCTTAGCCTTAGCTCCAGCTTCTAGAAGACCAGGAAAGGCGTAGTTCAGAAGTCACATGGCCAAGGAGACAAGCTGCACACCCTCGTGCCACCAACCACTTCAGAAACCCACGATTTAAAAATCTCTGCCTTGGTTTCTTCATCTGTAAAAATAGGGATATTAAGACCACCCCCTCACAAAGTCACTGCGGGGGTTCAATGGGGTTCAACACTGGCCAAGTACTGACAATACTGCCCGACGTTTAATCAGAGCCGGGCGCAGAGAGAGAGGACCGTCCATGAGACAGCGACAGGCAGCTACTGATGTTTTGTTGGCGGCCGTGAGGCTGGGTTGCCGGGGGCTTGGGCTGAAAGGCCTAGAAGCGGGCAGGAAGGCTGCTCTGGGCCTGCCTGAGGGATGTTGCAGCCGAGAGCCCATGGAAAGCTGGAGTTCTAAAGGACCGCCATCAGAGAAAAGAATGGACTAGGGATAAAATGCACTTTTTCATAATAAGAACACTGCTTTGTCTTTGCCTGGGCCCTGAATTAAGAAAACAAAGTCACAGGCCTGCCCTCACAGTGCAGGGGGGTTTGACTATTCCTTTCCCTTATGGCCCAGAAACCCTTCGGGCTGAGAAAGATTGTTTCTAACAAAAGAGGTGCTCCTAACCTGGTCTCGGGCAGGTGTCTGACGGAAGGGACGGCAGCCCTTCTGCAGGACAGCCCCTCAGCCCACACAAGGCTCCATCAGACAAGGGTAGGGGTCTAGTACTACACCAAATCCACCCGGAACAACCCACTGTGAGCTACAGTCAGCAGAACAGCAGACATGGGCTGCTGAGAACTGCCTGTGATAGAGGGAGTACAAAAGATAAAAAAGACAAGAAGAGTCAAATGATTAAAGAAATAAAAAATAGATTTTAACACATAAGAAAGGAATGAGATATTATCCCCTCAAATAGGATTTTTTTTTTTTTTTTTTTTTTTTTTAGTAAAAGGTAAAACACTTACCAGATCTGGAGAGAAAATAGAGTATACAAAATCAGATTTTTAAAAGAACTAAACAGAACTTTTTTTTTTTTTTTAAAGTAGGCTCCACACCCAGCACAGAGCCCAACGCGGGGCTTGAACTCATGACCCTGAGTTCAAGACCTGAGCTAAGATGAAGAATCGTTCACCTAACCAATGGAGCCACCAACGCCCCCCCTCCGAACTTTTGAAAATAAAATACATAGCCTTAAAACTCAATGATGGATTCAAGAGCAGACTGAACACAAATGGAGAAGCAAACCATGAAATGGCAGACGGATCTCAGAATGCGGCAGAAAGACGAAGAGAAAGGAAATACGCTAGAGGCACGGACGCCCAGAATGGAGGCCCCAAGAGGAATTCCAGGCAAAAGAGACCCAAGGGATGGAGGGGAAGCAACATGCCCAGAGCTAATGACTCGGAATTTTCTTGAAATGAACACAGACAGGAATCCTCCTGCAGGAAGTACAGAAGACAAGAGAAAAGAGGAAAAGAGGGCTCAGACCTCTGTGTCCAGCACACAGCAGGCCTGGGAAAAGCCTGCTCCCTCCTTTGCAGCTCACTCCAGGCACTCCTTCCCGCTAGCTTTGCCAGCATCTCTGTCCCAGCCAGCCATACTCTCCCAGACCTTTCCAAGTTCCGCTCCTCGGCAAGTGTGATCCATTCTTACAAGTCATCCCCAAAGGTCTAGGAGCCTCTCCCCTGGAGAGGAGTGGGGTGCAGGGTGGCCTGGTCTGCCGATCCAGCCACTGGCCCAGGGAACAGTGAGGTCAGAAAGATGCCCCTAGGGGTTTGAGAACCCAGGAAGCCCAACTGGGAGTGAGGCCTTGACAAAGACAAAGAACTAATTTGGGGGACACGGGGAGAGGACGGAGAGGAAAGCCTGAGGACTGTGCAGAGCTACCACCTCTGTACAAACTCATTCGAAAGTGGTGAGGTCGGGTTAAGAGGCTGGGGAAAAGTGGCTTCAGCTCAAGCCGAGGAGCAGACCAGAGGGGTCAGGGGGACAAAGAGGCCTGGGGTGGGGCGACCAGGGCCAGGAGCCATGGCTCAGGTTGCAGGAGGAGCAAACCTGGCTCCAGAAGGCACCCACGAGCGCCTGGGGGATACCCATGATGCTTACCTGAGTAAGGTGAGAGCCTGTAACTGAGCCCTCTCAGCCCAGTCTTCATCTCCCTGTCTCCGCAGGGATCTTCTGCCCTGCAGACACCTGCGGCTTCTGAGCCAGCCATCCCAGGGCTGCACCCCAGGCCTGTGCACAGGGAGGCAGGCTGGGGAAACCAGTAGAGGGGGAGAAGCCAGAAAAGCCCCATCCATACCCAAGGGCTGAGAGAAGGAGCGATCCCTGTAACTCTCGTCTGCCGATAGGAAGTGTTCCTTCTACCTCCTACAGTGACAGGTAGCCCTTTCCCTAAAATCTCTACTTCCCTCCTTAAAAGAGTAATATGTTTATCATAGAATGTTCAGGAAGCACACAAGGGTATTTTCTCACATCCATTTGTGTCCTGTTTGATTTCCTTTCCATTTCTTCTCCTGTATATACGCGTGTTTAACATAACAGCATCTCGCTATCTCTACAGATGGGGATCCTTGCCTTTTTCCAACCTATGTTCTAAGGAATATGCCAGTCTTCGTTCAAGCATGTAATTAGATTTTACACACCACTTTTAGTAGCTCCACAAATGGCATTGTACAGCTTTAACAAAATCTATTTAAGCCATTTTCTGGGGCTGGTTGTTTCAGGCTGCATCAGATTGCTTGCTGTTTTACATGAGAACCATACTGGGTTAGCTGGCACCTCTTTCAGGACCCCTTTCAATGCCCACCTCCTCCAGAAAGCCTTCCCAGACGCCTTCAACATCTCCCACCTCTGAACTCTGACCACTTGCGGTGTGTCTGACCTGGCTCAGCAAGGAAACCTCGTATCCCTCACCGCTCTCTGTCCCACAGTGGTGGGCTGGTCTCGCGTCCAGAACTCTACTGCACACAGCCCGAGGGAGCCTCCCAGCACCTCGCACACAGCAGGTGCTCAATACATGCAGACAGCTTTGACCCCAGCGCCCCGAGACTGCATGACCCCAGAGAGCTCCACCCGCTGAAGTGTAAGCACCGCCAGGGGCCTGGTCTTGGCATTCTGTGTCTTTGCTGGGCACTGAGAGACAAATGGGCCTCCATCGGTCTGCCCTAATTGTCAAGACCCAGTCACCTCCCTGTGAAAGTTCCGAGCTCGGAGGTCAAGACAGCCAAGGCTAAATAAGACGTTCAACTCCTCTACGACCAGGCCACTGGGTCCTACCTTGACCAGGCAGGCACGGTCACCATCCTCGTTACAGACATGAAGAAACCAGGTACATAAGAGGCTAGCAGGTTTGCTAAGGTAGTGGGTGAGTGGGTGGCAGAGTGGGGATTCGAATCCAGGCCGTGTGAGTGGTAGAGAGCCTTGAACGCTGGGCTAAGTACCACCACGTCAGGAACTGGCCTGGGATTCCAAAATTCCTTTCCTGTGGGCCCATGCCCGTCAGCTCACCAGAAAGTTCCCTCCAAAACCAACCACAAGCCTCAAGTTTGTCTGCCACGGCAGATGCTTCTGCTTTAGCTCAGTTCAGCAAACGCTACGTGCTTACCAGGTACCTGACACTGCTCTGGCTCTTGGAGGATGGAGGCAAAAGTCTCCGCCCTCTAGGGACACTGAATGAATGTTACAGAGGAAGAAAGGGCGAGGGGTGGATGGTGTAGGGCTGAGGGCTTCCTGAAAGAAGCAGTGACCAAGCTCATCTCTCTGTTTTGTTTTATTTTTTTTGTTTGAGAGACAGACAGACAGTCATAGTGACAGATATCAAGAGAGAGCACGAGTGGTGGGCAGAGGGAGAAGCAGGCTCCCCACTCAGCAGGGAGCCCAACATGGGGCTCAATCCCAGGACCCTGGGGTCATGACCCAAGCAGAAGGCAGACACTTAACTGACTGAGCCACCCAGGTGCCCCCAAGCTCCTCTTGAAGGCTGAGTGACCCTCCACTTTCGAGACCACCACGCCTTGCCTGGGAACCTCAGACACACTTGACCAATGGCTGTTTACAGAAATGCTCTACCGCCCCAGTGTCTGGATCTTTGGTCAGGCAATAACATCCACGGAAATGCTCCTTGAAGAGACAGACACAAATCCACATGGGCACACACACCTGCCTGTGGAACTCCTCTCCACGTGCCAAAGGCCCCACTCAAATCCCACCCTAGGTACACCATAACCCCCAAGGCAGGAATGTGCTCCCCTTCCTCTGGGTTCCCACAGTATGTCAATGGCTCTAAGGGGTACACATATTCCAGCACATGAGCCACACACACACATACACACACGCGTGTCATCCTTGCACATGCAAACAGTCAATAAATACCTGTTGAATTCAGTTCGATGCTTGAAGCCTTGGCATAATTGTATGGGCTAAAATGCTATGGCCAAGTCAAAGCAAAAAATATAAGACACAATTCAAGTAAAACAGTGGCGTGAAAAGCGGCCTCCAGGCTGGGTGGCCTGGGGAAAGCCCCCTTTGCCTTTGACCCTCCATCGCCTCCTCATCTGAAGACCAAGGCTAGTCATGCTTGGTGGGGATCCGCCATCACACGGCCGCAGTGAGAATTCAATATGGCGACACTCATCAGGCCCCTGCATGGGGCCTGGGACCTGAGGCTCCTTGGCAGCGGCAGCTATCGTCACCTGGGCCAAGGGCACACATCCACTCAGAGTTGGCAGCTGTGTACACAGACTCCCGGTTGCTCCCACACCAAGCACGAGTGCAGTAAAACTCCATGGGACGCATCTCCTCGGGACAAGGTGCGGATACCGTCTCTTTGTTCCTGTTTCAATTCCCCATCTAAACTGATTTCACACGCTGCCTACGGGGCGCCCTGCAGTTGGAAAGGCCCTGGCCTCACTCACCCAGGGTATCAGAGCCGCTCTCCACAGTCTCGTTGACCTTCCTTGCAACTCTGGCCACGGCCTCACCCATCTTCTTCAGCATGCAGGCGAGGGGGTCCTGCTGCCAGCCACCAGGCCGGTCTGCTGCTCACAAGGGGGCCCGTGCCTGGGGAAGACACAGGACCATGAAGCGCCTGCCGCCCAGCTAGGGACATGTCCCCGACGCCATCCTTCCCTGGGACCCAGGCTGCAGGAAGCCCGCAGGGAGGGTGCCAGGCCACGCACTTCCACCTGGGAGGCCCAGAGACCATGCCACGTGCCGCTGATCTGCCCATCAGGGGTGGGGGCAGCCCAGCCCAACCAGTTTCCTGGGTGGGTCCACACGTCTGACCTCTCCAGACTCAGGGCAAGGACCTCAAACAGTGGCCAGGCAGATGTGAGAACTCAGGTGTGTGCTGCCTGTGACTCACTGAGCAGGTAGAACAATGGAGAAGCTGGGGGCGGGGGGGGGGGGGGCGGGCAGCCAACTGTGGAGGAGACACTTGTCCCTCCATCCAACAGCATCTGGGCTGGTGCCCTGTCCACAACCACAGGGACAAGCTCCCCAGCTCCCGGCTCACCGCACCCACCTCTGCTGGGTACCTCCTGCGTGCTGGGAAGTAGGGGTACAAAGGCAAATGTAGCCGGCCTGCTAGGTCAGAGGTCACAGTTGGAGAGGGGAGGGGTCATTAAGCATTCCCTTCCCACCTGTCAACAAGGAGGGAAGGCTAGGGTTGATTCCGGTTGTTTTAGCCGGCAGACGTGATGATCAGCCTGGCACCGAGTTTATTTGCCAGACCCGAGGGAGAAGAGGGCGGGGCGAGGAAAGGAGAGAAGAGAAATTGGATCACTGAGGGGGAAAAGGCTTCAAGAAGGGTGAGGAACACAATCAAAGCTATTTGGGGTTAAAGACATAAAGGACTCTAGAAAGGTCTCCAACTCCCTGTTTGATAACAGAGAGGGAAACTAAGGCACAGAGCTGGACCAAGTCCAAAGTGAACAACAATGTTAACAGCTCAGCTCCACATTCAGCGCTCACCTCTTTATAAAAATCGCCCACAAGACGGGCAGCAGCACCCCAGGGACAGAACGAACTTGGGGCCAAGGCCAGTGCCCTTTTTTTGCCTCTGGATCCCTGTCTCAGCTTCAAAGACCGCTCTGAGTGTCAAAGGCCGAAGAAGGTGAGGACAGAGAGAAGGGGGTAAGGGGAGCGCTCGCCGTTGTTACCAGACACCACATCAAAGTCCAAATGTGCTCAGCTACACAGGCAGGACAGGCAAAGCTGAGCCGGGGCTGGCCAGGCCCAGCCATCTGCTGAGTGACTCTGGTATGTGGCTGCATCTCACCACGGAGGCTGACTCGGAAGGTCTGAGACCCACAGTGCAGTAGAATTAGAGCGGTAGCCTCATGCCCAACTCTGCCATTTATTACTTCAGGGGCCTTGGGAAAGATTTTTAACTACTCTGAGCTGTAGTTTCTTCCTCTGAGTAGGAGATCTAGTAATACCTCACTGGATTCATATGAGAATTGAACAAAAATATTTACATCTTTCCAGCCCAGGGCCCAGGACATGTAGGTCTTAACAAATTCTAGTCAAGAGGATAAAACAGTACACACGCAGATAGGACACTGGCCTCTAATCCCAATTTCATACCCATGTGACTTGAACAAACAACTCAGTGGAACTCATCTTTAAGGAATGACTAGGATTTCCTTCTCCATCTCCAGGAAGCTTTCCCTGATTGCCTCAGCCCTCAGTGTTTTCTCCTCCCTCTGAGTTTCAGTACCACTTAATGACAGCACAAACCATTTGGGTTACTTAGGAGCTTTTTAAAATATACATATTTTCTCCCTAATCAGCTTGTAGGCAGCTGGGCACAGGGAGCAGCTCTCTACTGTGCTTCCCCTCCCCCCACAATTTACACCACAAACTGAATAAAGATGTCTAGGTAGGATACCCCAATGGTGATGATGACGATCAACAGCCACCATTTGGGTTCCAAATCGAAATACAAGTCAATGGACTCTTAAAATAAATCCAAGACAGCGTCTAAATGAGAAGGGTCATAGAGTCAAATGTCCAATGGTGCTAGGTAGACAACTTGCACAAGGTGGGCCAGGGGAGGATAGCTGGGAATAGTGAGGACATGGCAAACTAAACCCAACACCTCCACCATGCTGCCCTTAGGACCATCCCCTAAGCCTGAGTCACAGCAATGCTGCTGGGATCTTGGTGACTTACCCTAACCGCTATGAATGGGAACGCTGAGGGCTCAAGAGGGGAGGTAAGTGAGCTAGAGGGAAGACAAAAAAGCTCAGTCTCCTAACTCCCAGCCTAGGATTCTTCCTACTGTACCTTGCTCCTGCCTTGCCCTATCCCTAATACTTATCATCCATAATCACAAACATGTATGGAGCAGCTACTAGGTATAGGGCATAAGAACGAAGAGGACAGAAACAAAGGAAAAAGCTCGGACTTATGGTTCTGATGGACAGCTTTCTAGGAAACATCACTGAGTCACTCCTGGCCTCCCAGCACAAGGGAAAAGGAAGGTCGATCTCCAAGATGCCCAGGGTCTGTGCTAACCCTGAGGGGGACTGTCTGGGCTGATTACTTTCAGCCAGGCGCTATGCTTACAATTCTAGCTGCCACCAGGTGCGGGGGGAGGGGGGGGTTGGGGGAGGAAGGGAGCAGGGCAGGGGATGCCTCAGGCCATACAGCCCACTGATGACAATTAATCAAATTAAAAACATCACCCCTGGTGGCAAGCGAAGACACTCTACAGTGTAGATCAGAGAATGGACATCAAAGTGGGAACAGGAGCAAGCTACAAGGTCTGGCTGTCAGAGCCAGTCATTAGTAGGAAGAGCCCCTTACATTCCAGAGGATGCTCTGGGTACCACACAGATGTGTCCTAGACCCCTGACAGGTGCTATCTGTCCCAAACTGCCAACCACAGTAACTGACCAGGAAACCACCTTCCCTTCACCTAACACAACCCCACCCCTCTTCAGGGATCATTCCTTCTTACAGTCCAGCTGACTGTCCCTCTCTCAGGTCAGATGACAAAATTTGTCACTCTGGCACAGCCGGGGTTGTGAGAGAGGAGAATGGCAGGGTCATGTGTGGTATAAGACCTGAGGTGGAGTCAGGGGGCCCTGGATTGAGGGAAGAATAAATAGGATGATAGGAGTCTGGAGTGGGTCTCCAAAAGGGCACCTAAGAGGTTGTCCAACTTCACAACGGCTCCTTTCAGATCTAAACCAACACTGGGCCTCTTTGACAAAAAAGAAAAAAAAAAGCAAGATTTATTTAGCATGTAACAGAAACCCCAAGAAAGAGGAGGTTGGGGGTAGAAATAAAAATAAAGCTATTCTTTTGTTTTACAGTGTTTTTGAGAAAAATAAAAAACTGTCTGGGTCATATTTGAATGGCAGAGAGAGCTATGGGCCTACTGTGGACAGAGTGCAAAAGCCCATAGGCAGGGCAGCCCCTAGGGTGGGGGGATCCTTGTCTCTATAAAAAACAACACAAGGGGTGCCTGGGTGGCTCAGTGGGGTAAACCTCTGCCTTCAGCTCAGGTCATGATCTCGGGGTCCTGGGATGGAGCCCTGGATCAGGCTCCTGCTTCCCCCCCACCCCCGCCTGCCTCTCTGCGTACTTGTGATCTCTGTCTGTCAAATGAATAAATAAAATCTTTAAAAATGAATAAACACGAGTCAACCAAAATCAGCATGTCAGCACCACTCTGGCCACCCATTTCTTGCAATCCCACAAGAGAAGTATCATGCCGGCCAGCAGGAGCGATCAGTATGCGAGGGAGCCTTCCTGGAACTGGAAGCCAACTACAGGGCCCCAGGAGAACCCCACAGGCTCAACCTCTGGGCTCTTTGAGGCATCTGGCCAAACCCACAGGCAGAGTGATAGTAGAAGAAAGTCAGAGACTGTCCCCAAGGGACTGCAAGGAAGCCTTAGCTAATTTCAAGGCTAAGTGCTCCAAGTCCTGGAGACCCTTCAGCCCAGGCTCCAAAGCCATACTTACAGGGCTGCTGTCCCCAGCCATACATTCCTCTCCCTACATCCCAACTCCCCTTTCCTCGGAGTGGGCATCATAGCCTCAGGAAATGTTTAAATCCAACAAACATCTCCTGGGCACCTTCTCAAAGGGCCACACAGGGGAATAAATTTATAGAGATGGGGCACAGGGCAGAATGAGCTTCCACAACTAGGAGAAACTGGGTGACAAAAGGAAGAATAGCTAGATGCTAGTAGGGCTGTGACACCAGGCCCAAGGGGCACGTGTGCACTCCTCACGAAGGCAAGAGAGACACAGACTGAGCAGAAGGACCCAAAGAAATGAGAGAAAGTGGGAGACAGCTAGCCAATCCATCCCCAGACTACTGGGGGAGGGGGAGGAGGCTGTAGGCCCTCCAGACACTCTGTCCTGTTTCTCTGCAGGGAGCTAGGGAAAGTTTTCTGCGGGCAGCAGCCTAAGATCAGAGTTTGGAAAAGTTCTCAGTGTTTGGAGAGCAGCAAATGATCTACAACTTTTGAGAAAGGTCTTTGCAAATGTTAAGCATTTCCCACATTAATGCATTAAATGTAGGTGATTCAGGACACAATAAATTAAACAACAGAAAAGTGGTCTTCCTTTGTGGGAGCTGGCAACAGACCCTTCTGATCTATAACCTAGTTTTACCGGGATACAAGGCTGGAGTTGGGGAGGTTTTTGCTTAAACCCTGCCTGCAGCCCCCTGCTGGCGCTCCTGCTCTCCCCAGTGAGGACTCTGCCCTATCTGGAGCCCAAAGATCTGTTTGGAGGAGCTGGTGCGGACACCCCGTCCGCACCAGCTGCTCCTATATTTAGTTACATGTGGTCACTTGGGAACTTTAGAGCCTGGCAGCCGCTCCGAAGGGCAACTCGAGCCTCCTGGGCCATGTGTGCAAGCTCCCCCACCGCGGGTCCCTCCGGCCACGCCAGGTGGGGAAGCAGGTGGGAAGGTGAGAGACGGAGGGCTGGATGATATCCAAGTAGCCCCGAAAGCCCTGGAGACCTGGACAGAGTTGACCCACTTTCCCACCCCAGGGAAGCAGCCCTCTGGGGCGTGAGCGGGACCGGCTGGCGCCTGGTGTTGAGCCTTGGGGTTTGCAGCGCCGCGCGCGCACTCGGCTCAGGGTACCTAGGCATCCTCCGGCAGCGCCTCCCAGGAATGCGCGCAGGGCCAGGCCGGGGTCCTTGCGCCTAGCGCAAGGGGCCCGCCTTACCCGTCTACCCCACCCCCCGGAACCCGCAGCCAATGGCTCCTCGTCGCCGGCGCTCCCCTCGCGCGGCAGGCGGAGACTGGGGAAAATAAAGCAGGGAGAGGGGCGAAAGCCGGCGATTGCAGAGGGTCGGGGACTCCCGCGCTCCCCGGAGGCCGGGAGGCATGCTCTGGGGCTGGCATCTGCGGCTCCCGGAACGGAAGCGAATCCCGACAGCGCTGCTTCTGGAACGAAATACACCACAGCTTCTCCCGGCCGGGGCGCCTCCCGCGGGGACGGAGGCCCTGCGCCGCTTCCCCGGGCTCCCTACTCCCTGCCACCGCTGCACCCACTCCCGCGGGCCAGCCGGGGTCCCGCCGCAGTTTGCAAGCAGAAGCCGGCACGGCGCCGGGCCCCTGGGCACTGCAGAAGCCGCAGCTGATGCACCGCTGTCCTTTCCACCCGGTGACCTGGGGGAGGGGAGGGGACGCTGCAGAACCGGGGGCACTTCTCTCCCTCTCGCCCCCAGCCCTCCAGCGCTCAGTCTCAGACTGCATTTACTTTGCGGGGCACGAAGCGTGGGGCCCCGTTCTGGGCCGCTTTCTGCTCCACTTACAGCGACAATGCCTCCTAGCGCCCTGCGCAGCGCAGTCACGCTCCCTCGGCCGCCGGCGGCGCCCCATGCAACTGTGGCGCGCTAGAGCGGGCGCGGCGGGGCGCGCGGAACCGCGGTCGGGGCGCGCACAGCCGCTCCGCCAATCGCCGCGCCAGGATAGGTGCCGGGGCGGGAGCAGGCCGCAGGCCGGGCCGCGAGCAGCCAATCAGCGCCCCAGTCCTCACGCCGCGCCCGGCAGCGGGGCGCGCGGAAAAGCGACCCGCGCGCTCTCGTGCGCTGGGTGTATCCGCTTTGTGTGCGGCTTCTGGAGGGAAAGCGCTGGGGAGGCGGCGTGTAGACCCGAACGTGCTACACAGACCCTGAGATAGGACTGCGGCTCCAGTTCTTCTCAAGGGAATGGAGTTGAATTAGCCAGATCAGGGGTACTTTGAGAAATGGAGATTGAAAACTTTCCATGGGACGCCTTGAGGTGCCCATTTGGGTTTTTAGAGACGATAAACAATGGCTACCCTAAGTTATCTCGCCTTTCTAAATCCCAACATTCTCCATGATAAAGTTAAAGTACAAATATACAGGGGTCATTGCGAGGACTAATATATGACAAGTTTCCTGCATTGCTGAGCCTGACAGCTCAGGGAAAGGCAGTGGCTTCATTGGGGTACTCACCACATACCCTTTAAAAGGCACTACAGAGACCACAAAAGAGGTGAGACCCCTCACTCAGCCTGTGACAGTGATCAACATGTCCCATGCTCTAGTAAACAGAGCATGTACTATGTAGAAGTCCTGAAGAAAGACCATTTAATTCCGCCTCTGGGGCAGTGTGTGTGGGGGGGTGGAGCTTGGGGTGAAAGACTCCGCATATAGACACCCCCCCCAGCCATTGATTAACTGACTGCTTCTTGGCTTTTCTGTAATCGCTCGCCCTTCCCCTGTTAGACCCCTCCCCCAGTTAATTGTTTAACCACTCCCTTGCCTTTCTGTAACCACTTGGCTTTTAGGGGGTGATACTGGTCTCCTGTTTCAACAGGATACTTTATGCGCATAGTCACATAGGCAAGGGGGGTCGCCTAGGTACGTGGGCCTAGTCACGTAGGCAGGATGTTTCTCTGCTGAGTAATAAGGTCCAACTCCCCCTCCTCACTCCCCCTCCCCACCTTTCTCTTTGCACGCCGGGGTCCTTCAAAGCCAATCCACAAACACCGAGTATGCCTTACATTCAAACCAGCCAATAAGAACCTTGTAACTATGTTTCTGCTTCTGTACGTATGCTTTTGCTTCCCCAAACCCCATAAAAAGGCCCTGAACAAAGGGCTGGCGCGCGAGTCTTCCTAAGACTTGACCGCCCGCAGGTACCTGTGTCAACTCAATAAACCTCGTGCTGTTTGCATCTGATCAGTGGACTCGGCTTGGTTTTTGGGTCCGGGGGTCTCCTCCTGAGAAGGGGTCCATTCCGGGGTGCTTGGAGCCCCGGGGGATCTTTCATTTGGGGGCTCGTCCGGGATACGAGACCCCCCACCCAAGGACCACCGACCCACTGTCAGGAGGTAAGCTGGCCAGCACTCTATTCGTTGTGTCTGTTCGTTGCGTCTGTGGCTGCGTCTGAACCTGTTACTTGTGAATTTGCGCATGCGTTTGGTTTGGGGTTCGATCGGATCCATTTGTATTTGGCGGGGGCCAGAAGGAGCTGACGGGCTCGGACTTCTCCCTCGCAGCCCTGGAAGACGTTCCAGAGGCGTTTGTAGTCCCGCCGGACGGGACATTTGAGTATTTGCGCATGCGTTTGGTTTGGGGTTCGATCGGATCCATTTGTATTTGGCGGGGGCCAGAAGGAGCTGACGGGCTCGGACTTCTCCCTCGCAGCCCTGGAAGACGTTCCAGAGGCGTTTGTAGTCCTCCCGGGCGGGACATTTGAGTCCTTCGGGACATTTGGGCCCTGGTGCAGCGGGGCATTTGGAGCTCAGCCTGTATCAGAGAGATACGTGGCCTTGGTTGGAGAGGGGGAATCCGGACCCCCAGGATCTCCGCTTGAGTTTTTGCTTTCGGTTTTGTACCGAAATCGCGCAGCGTCCTTCTTGTTAACTGTTTTGTGTGTCTTACTTATTGTCCTTGGTGTTTTCTTTGACTCTAAAATGGGGCAAACACTTACCACCCCCTTAAGTCTCACTTTAGGTCACTGGAGAGATTCTGAGTTTCTCCTAATAGATGTGGGGGTTTCTCCCTCACTCACTTCTCATGTTAATGGCTATAACTGGAACCAACTGGGGTTGGTCTAACTCGAGACAGAGACCATAAGGAATATTCCCAAGCAGCTGCCGAAACTCTCTTTGTTTCGGGGAAGTTTCCCTGTGTTCTCTGGCCCGACTTGGACTGCTTAACCCCTCCCCCCTTGCTGATGGGAAAGCATGGCATCTGCTCCTCTGTTGGGGCTTATGAGCTCTAAAACCGGGAATCTTTTCTCTGCCTCCTGGCAGCACTTTGTTTCTTCTGTTTCCCCCTTATCGTATTTCTGTACCAATGTGCGTGCAGCCTGCATGACTAGCCTCTCAATCATGCACCATGGCTCCTTCTCTCTTCACTGTCAAGGAGCAAGAAGAGCAGCCCCTGGACCTAACGCACCCCCACTCCAGATCTTCCCACTTGTGTCTCAGGTAAACATTTGAAATGGAGTGGGTCCAGGTGAACTGTAAATCAGTATTAGAATGAAGTTAAGTTTGTTGGTTTAACTAAGATAAGATGTGTCTTTTAAGTTATCAGCAGTAAATGTGAAACTTCGAAGTTTACTGAAGGTCAAATAAGCTCATGTTATTTGTTAAAATTTGTTAGCAAAGAGATGACTAAACTGATGGTTAATTGTCTGTCTCAAAGTTCTAATGGGTAATTGCTGAAGTAGCTTTCAAAGTCTTTGGTAACCTGAAAGTTTTAAAGTTTTGCTTGGATGACAAACGGAATTGAATTGTGGACATCTATATCTTAACCAAACAGGATAAAATGCTAAGTCGTTAATTACTGGATGTAGGTTTATGCTTTTGACTTCTTACTGCAAAGAAACTAAGAGTATTTAAATCTGCTGGTAAACTTGTTTTCCACTTAACTGATTCATAAATTTGCCACCTGAAGAATTCTGTTGTAACAGTTCACAAATGGCTAATAACTAAAGGTGTTTCTAACAATACAAAGTTCTGCTTAGTGTAACTAAGACTGATGAAAATAAAGGGAAACTATATATAGGAAAGTAGGAGATATGTAAGAAAGATTTAAGGAATGGGAATACATTTTGTTGAAGATTAGGGAAGGTAATTTTGTCCTCAATAAAATGGTTGTTTGAAAGAAAATGGCTTGGGACAAAACCTAAATGCAAAGGAAAGTTGTAGAAGGTTTATGAAGGGAAATCTTCAGAAAAGGAATTTTAGATATGGTCAGGACAGACTAAAAAGGAAGAAAAACAACCTCCAAGGTGATTTAATACTCTCCTGACCTGCCTCCACATAGATTATACTTCCAAGTAAAGTATAAGGGCCATTTGGCCTTGAGAGATTAAGGAAGAAGCCCAACCTTGAGAGACTGCGAAAACACCCGGTTGCCATCCTCCATTGCCTGTAACCATAGAAATTCACTCTAATCTGTAAAGAGTAAAAAGGGAGATTGATCACCTCCCATTAGCCAGAGATACCCAAAAGGGAGGGTATCCAACCTGTTTGAATCTGAAGAGTGCCTGACTGTGTAAATCTGTCTGTACGGCTTCACTGCTTCGGCTACGGAGTCTGAGTGGGCTGCACCCTGAGTCTCGCAGGGCGTCATATGACAGAACGGTCATCTACTCCACGGAGTAGCCTGGTCTAGGGTTTATTCGGACAGGCCTTAGCTAAAACGCTCCTAAGTTCCTGTGGGGAATGCGAGCAGGACAGCAGGGGAAAGATCCCCCTCCCTTGTCTGCGACATCATTCATGATGGGAGAAAAACCCAGAAAACTCCTATCTTAAGACTGCACACTTAAAAATAAAATTAAAAAGGGAAAAGACACTGGTTAAAAAAAAAAAAAAGCTGATTTTCTTTGTTTAAAAGGACAAAGTTTTCTTAGATTAATTGATCAGATAAGAGAATGTAAATGGTTTCCTCTTTGCCAGCCCAGAAAACCCAGTCTCTATGTTTTGTTTTATCACGTGTTTAACATCCCTAATTATATTTAGGCATGTGCTTTAAAACTTTCTAAGATTTTAGCAATTGTTGACAAGATTTAAACCAATGATAAACCTTGGGTTACATTTGGGAAAATGCTATAATTATTCTAGAGATTCTATACATTTCCTAAAGTTTTAAATGTTTTAAAAGATCATCGCTTGATATTATAATTACAGAAATGTTATGTGTCACAGAAGTAACCTGATTTCCTTGTCAGCTAAATTGTAAACTCTTGTCTCATCAGCTCTAACCATATCCATTCCGAGTTTTGTCATTTGTAATTGTTTTAATTCTCTTGTAAAATGAGTTTTATCTTAAAGGAGATTCATATAAAGGACTTCCAGGACAAATACAGATATTTGATATACTTGAAAATCCTAAAACTGAAATGGGTAAAAATTTCCAGAACTAACTAAAGGTGCATTCACCAGAATTAGTAACATGGAACTAAATGAACTAAAAGATTATAATGTTGTGTCTCTTATTTTAGACATTGCTGGTTCTCTCTAATGTTTGCTCTTCCAGACTAGGGATACTTTTTCTTAAGTTATCTGTAACTCACAGAGATGTAAAAGTGCTCATTTGTAAATGAATCAAGGCATTCAACTTTTCTCTCTATCTGAACCCTCTGAAACCAAAAGGTCTCAGTAAGTATTCTTTCTTCCATGGCAGTCAGTCATTTGCATAAATTCAATAAGAATCTGTTCTCCTTGTAACAGGACAGCATTGGAAACTGGTTATTTTACCAAGGCTTTGACTGGGATGTCATATTTGAAAAGTTTCAGATATGACCAGACAGCTTTAAGGAACTAAGGTTGACTTTATGAAACCTGGAGCCATAAAGCCCCTTGGGACTATTGGCCTGATACCTTGTTTACAGAGTTCCAAGCAGCCTCACCAGGTGAGTAAAGAATGTCACTCCTTGGTAGGTGCAGAGTCTCATGAAGAGGCATATGCCCAAATCGACAGGTATTGCAGGCATGCCTGATGGCAAGTACGTGGCTTGGCTTCTGGCCTGGAGAGGCTACTAGAAGTTCAACCTAGAGATTCCTTATAAGAAGTTCCAGCAAAGCAGATTCTAAAAGATCTATATGATCACACTCAACTGTTCTTGCTGAGCTTATGTAAATAATGGGCCAAGTTTGTTAAAACCAGACTTGTTTCACAAGTGACTTAGTCCTGATTTGGCTATCTCTGTAAATGAGGGTTATTTTAGAGAGAAAAAGTACGTTTTAATAACACACCTTTATGGATGTTAAATTCTAGATTCGATTGTCTTTAAATGTTTGTTTACCTAAGCTAAACAATTTGAGGTAAACTTCAGAGAAGTTACACAATAGCTTCTTTAGTCAATCTTATTATTTTGTGGGTATATTAGCAAGACCCCATGGCACATGATTAAACAACTGGAAAATGGGATTGATTCCCCTACAATTGTATAACTTAACTAACACCTTGTTTGTGGCTGGGATAATGAAATTGCCTCAAAGCCAGCCTATTGCACTCCATAGGATTAACTATGGACTTGTGGAGATAATGGATGACCCCACTTTCTTTATGATTGGATCGGATGATGCATGGGGAACTCCCCTTATCTCTTGACAAGTTTTCTCACTTGCCAGTGATCCTCTGTAATCAGGATATTGTTAAGGCTGGACCACTCAAAAGTCTTCTTATTGGTTTCATCCCTTAGTCATATTTATCCTAGAGGCCACCTCTGTTGAGGTGCAATTGCAAACAGATGCTTTAGCGAAACCTAAAACAGCCCTCCTATAAAAAGAGCCTCAGAGCTCACTATGGAACAGCCCCTAACTAATGAGTTCACATCAGGTCCAGATTTTTCTTAGAATTCAGAGGCCACCAAAGAATGATGAAGGCCGACTAATTAAATACTGGGCTACACTAACAGATATGCCAGAAATAATACTTAAAACTTGTCAAACTTTAAACCTAGTTACCTGTATGCCTGAACCTGACCACTGTACTTCTTTCTCTATAGAGCAAAACTGTTCAGAGGTTATTGATCTTGCTTACTCTATATGGCCAGATTTAAGATGTCCCTGTTAAAAATATGAATGACAGTTTACTGATGACAATAGTTTTCATAGAAAAAAAATAAGAAAAGCTAGGTATACTGTAGTGTTCACTAGCACTTTTCAATTGCCAAAGCCTAAGAATAAACATTAACATTGACTCCAAATATGCCTTCCTGGTACTACATGCCCATGGAGCAATTTGGAAGGAAAGGGGATTGCTGTCAAGCCATAACTCCCCAATCAAATATGAGCCTAAGTTCCAAAACCCTCCTTATCGCTATACTAAGGATGGCATATATCAAATCTGGGATACGTATTTGTGACTCACACCCATGATTGGACAGCTCAGTCAAAAGGCAGTTTTATGCTGGGAACAAAGAAATCATATGTATGATACTTGGGCAAATAACACACGACATCTAGGATGGCTATCATTAGAAATGTGTTCCCAAATAATAGTACTCCAGGCTGGTTTGCTACTGGTTTGCTACTGACTGGGCAAGGCGACCTGGCATTAGATGGCCAGCTCCAAATGGAACCCACTGGATATGTGGAACTAACCTGTGGCCCTGGCTTCCTCCAGGGTGGATAAGGATTTCCCTTTAGGATTTGCCTGGATTCATGGGCGCATTACTAAAACTTACCACCACTCCAGCTAATCTCCCTACTTAATACCGAAGTCTCACAAATACGCAAGGCAGTCCTACAAAATAGGATGGGCTTAGATGTCCTGACAGCAGCCCAGGGTGGCACATGTGCAATTATCAAAGCAGAATGTTGTGTGTACATCCCAGACTATCACAAAAGTGTCACAGGATTAATAAAGGATATGAATGCCCAGATTAAAGCTCTACAAGATCCTTCTCTCTCTCTCAGCAATTGGTTAGCTTACTGGTTTGGAGGAGGACTGTAGCCAAATCTCCTTTTTGGGCTTCTCATTCTTATCGCCTTATTAACCTTAACATGTTGCTTTGTTCGCTATTTCTCTACTTGATGCCGAGACTCCATCGCTGCAATGACTTCACCATGACAGATGATCCTTACCATGCGCAAAGATACTTTTACACTGTCAGCACTGGATTCAGCTGCCTCCGCCTTTCGTAACTCCCCTATACATTCCTCCACTGATCAATGTTGACCTGAGTAGGTAGGGACAGCTCTACGCCCCTATTCAGCAGGAAGAAGTTACAGAAGATAAGACCTTCCACCTTCAACCACCTTAAAGATTTAAGGGTCAAAATTGTTCAGGAGGCTGGCTGAAGAGGGAGCAGGGGCTGGCGCCTTGCACCCCCTCTCCACCCCTCCCCTTGGTAATATGTATGACATTTCACAGGCACCCCTGACTGCCCTGAAAAAAGAACAAATGTTTATATTGCAGAGATCACAGTCTTGTAAGGCAGGAGTCTCCCTTTGTTTGCAAATGTCCTTGAGATTTACAACAAAGAAGTTACCTTATCAATAGCCCAATTTCCAAAGACACATAACTCAGTTCCTCAAGCCCATCTGCAAGCCCTGCAGCTAGTACACCCTAACATCTGCAAGCTAGCAATGGGAACTCCAGCCAATTAGGACGTAGAAAATTACTTTGACCGCCTTCACAACCATCCCCCCTGGGGGCAACTCGGGTTAAATCCTTGGGGAAGCTATGGGGACTGAAGTCAACAAAGTATGTTAAGAACACTTATGCCCCAGGTTTCACAGACCCAGAGAGTGGACCTACTGTAGTGGGACATCCCACTTTTATAGTCGCTATTGGGGCTGCGAAACCACTGGTGACACAGCAATATCAGCTAATTCGACAGACCAGATCCCAAACTGACCTGGTACAGGACCAGAGCGAATGGATATAAGATTCTATCCATGATAAAGAAAAAGGGGGGAATGAAAGACTCCGCATATAGACACCCCCCCCAGCCATTGATTAACTGACTGCTTCTTGGCTTTTCTGTAATCGCTCGCCCTTCCCCTGTTAGACCCCTCCCCCAGTTAATTGTTTAACCACTCCCTTGCCTTTCTGTAACCACTTGGCTTTTAGGGGGTGATACTGGTCTCCTGTTTCAACAGGATACTTTATGCGCATAGTCACATAGGCAAGGGGGGTCGCCTAGGTACGTGGGCCTAGTCACGTAGGCAGGATGTTTCTCTGCTGAGTAATAAGGTCCAACTCCCCCTCCTCACTCCCCCTCCCCACCTTTCTCTTTGCACGCCGGGGTCCTTCAAAGCCAATCCACAAACACCGAGTATGCCTTACATTCAAACCAGCCAATAAGAACCTTGTAACTATGTTTCTGCTTCTGTACGTATGCTTTTGCTTCCCCAAACCCCATAAAAAGGCCCTGAACAAAGGGCTGGCGCGCGAGTCTTCCTAAGACTTGACCGCCCGCAGGTACCTGTGTCAACTCAATAAACCTCGTGCTGTTTGCATCTGATCAGTGGACTCGGCTTGGTTTTTGGGTCCGGGGGTCTCCTCCTGAGAAGGGGTCCATTCCGGGGTGCTTGGAGCCCCGGGGGATCTTTCAGGGGCACTCAGTTAAGGAACACACATTCCCCCCAGGGTCTTGATGGATGTTATTAGTTGGGTCATCTGCCCCAAAAGAGGTACCTCAGAATGTGACCTTATTCGAAAATAGAGTCACTGCAGAGATTAGTTAAGGTAAGGTCATACTGGAGTAAGGTGTGAATCGTGTTCTGATGAGAAGAGACACATTCGGGGAGAAGGACATGTGAAGACAGAGGCAGATTTGGCAGTGATGTGCCTATAAGCCAAGGAATCCCAAGGACTGTGTGGGCAAGGCCCCTAAGCTAGGAAGGGGCAAGAAAGGAAACAACTCTGACGACACCTTGATTTGGACTTCTAGCCACCAGAACTATGAGAAAAGATATTTCTTTAGTTTTAAGTCACATTGTTTCTGGCAATACAGGGAAGGGGAAACGTCTCCAAAGAAAGTCTTTAAACCTGAATGCCTAGGATATGCAAGGTCCCCATGTCTCTGGGTATGCCAAGATCAATGAGACCCAGATCCTGCCCTCAAGGGGTTACCACTTGGGGATGCCTGAATGGCCATGTGTTCTGACTCCATCCCAGGAAGACTATCCGTGGAGACCTTTTCCCAACCTCATCATCACTCTATCCCTGCCACATATGTACCAGGTTCCAGGTATTAATAACAAAAGTGTTGAGTCCTGTTCTGCCCAAGCCAAGATCCTTACTACGCTGGACAAAGAGGACTCGGCCACTTGTTACACTTAAAACCACCCTTAGAAGGCGCCTGGCTGGCTCAATCAGTAGAGCATGTGACTCAGTCTCTGGGCTGTGAGTTCTATGCCCAGGCTGGGCATAGAGCTTAATTTTAAGGGGAAAAAAAAAAGGAAAGAAAAAACAGCCTTACATCTCCGGCTAATTTCCACACGTGGGAGTCTTCTCTTCTCTTCCAGGCCATATACAGACCTGAGATTGCCAGACTAGTGCTTCTGTGCATATAGTAAGGGCTCAGTGAATACCACTGACTGATGGCCCAGCCTGGGGCACCCCATATTCGTTCCTTATACTCAGTCCTCTCTCCCAAAAATTTCATCCTGGACCCTCCAACTCCATAGGGAGAAGACTCCTGCCCAACTTAAAGACCACGGCTCCTGTGGCTGGTGAGTTTGCTTCTCCAGAGTACTTACTACACCATGCCCATTACTATGCCGTCTCTGCAAATGTCTTTTCTCCCAAGACTCTGCCTGATTTTAGATCATCCAGAGTAAGGCACATAGTAAGTTCTGGTATCAGTCAGTCCTTTCTGTCCCTACATCATAAAACACCCCCAAGTGCAGAAGAGTTTTTTTTTTTTTTTTTTTTTTTTTTTGAGGGAGGGAAGGGGCAGAGGGAGATAGAGAATCTGAGCAGGCTCCATGCCTAGCGCAGAGCCCAACACGGGGCTCTGTCTCAGGACCCCAAGATCATGACCTGAGCCAAATTCAAGAGCTAGACCCTTAACCAGATGAAACACCCGGGCACCCCAGAAGTTTCTTAAAATAATAAATATTTATTTAGTTTATTATTTTAATGGGTCAGCCTTTTAGGTTGGGCTCACCTAGGCAGTTCTGGTCTCACCTGGACTTCCTCATGCATCTGGGGTCAGCAGAGGCTTCTGCTTCTGGGGAGATGGCTAGCTGTCACTTGAGGTAACTGAGTCACACGTCTCTCATCCGCCAGCAAGCTAACCCTGGTTCACGCGGAGCTGTGCGGTTCCGAGAGCAAGAATGGAGTCGTGCAAGATCTTTAAAGATCTGGGCTCAAAGCTGGCATTACATTACTTCCATAGTCGTATTGACTAAACCAAGTCATGAGTCTAACCCAGGTTCAAGGGTGGGGAAATAGACTCCATCTTCTGATGGCAAGAGCAGCAAGGTCACATTGCAAGGAACATGGATACGGGGATGGGTAGACAATCAAGGCTAGTTTTGCAATCTACTGTAGTGCTCGATAAATACTCCCATGACACCCAGCCCACAGTGGGTGCTCAGTATTTATCACGGCGCTAAGATTTTTAATCGTGATGTTTACCGATCTCGTTCAACACAGTCAATTGGCAAAATGTTATCTCTCACTCACAAGCTATCCATTGCCACCTTCGGTTCCAGAGTAACAAATGAGGTGATCAGGAAGACAGGGCTGTGCGAGAGAAAGCCCCACTGAGGCTTCTCAGTGAAGAAGCTCCATAGGCCCCAAACGGGCTCCTGCCGCCAAACAGAGCATCTTTGGAGACCTGGTCATGTGAGCTGGAAGCCATACACTTTCACCTAGAAACAGAGAGGGGCTTTTTTCTTTTTTGCCAGAGCTTAAATATAGCCCTTGTTAATTTCCTCAAAGCCTTGCTGCTACCTGTTTGGTAGGAAGCCCCTTATTTGGCTAGTTCCTGCAGGTTTTCCCCTCATCAAGCAGGATCAACTCTCAGGGTACTTGAGGAAGGGGTACTTTCCTGTCCCCAAAGCCAGCAGCTCAACTCCAAAGACTAGGAGCCCTGATGGGAACCACTTCCCAACCAAAAATTATTAGAATCAATCTCAATCTCAAGGCCTATTGTGGGTCTACTCATACCGCTCTCCTGCCACCAAAAGATGTGTTTAGAGTCCTAACCCCCAGGATTCCAGACTGTGGCCTTATTTCAAGACAGGGTTTTTACATTAGTAATCAAATCAAAATGACATCAGTAGGGTGGATCATAATCCAATACGACTAGGTCCTTGTCAAAATGGGAAATTTAGACACAGACAAATAGGCACAGAGGGAAGACACTGTGAAGAGACACACAGAGAAGAGGGGCATCTACAGGCCAAGGACGGATGCCTGGAACAGGTCTTCCCTCGGCCTCAGAAGGCACCAGTCCTGCCAACGCCACGATTTCAGACTTCTAGCCTCCAGAACTGGGGCATGTTTGTGATTCTTTATTACAGCAGCTCTAAAAAATGAAAACCAGACCTCAAATCTCTCCTTTTCCATTTCGGCTCAGGTCATGATCTCAGGGTCGTGAGATCAAGCCCCAGGTCGGGCTCCATACTGAGGGCAGAGCCTGCTTGGGATTCTCTCTGCCCCTCCCCACCCTCCCTCTCTTAAAAAAAAAAAAAGAAAGAAAGAAAAACAAAGAGAAAAAAATAACAGAAAACCACATATCCTTACTAGAAATGAAAAGTAGTATCACTTGCCACAGATACGATGTAACCTGAAAAATAAATACTGCAAGTTAATTCCATTCCAATAGAACTGGAAAAACTTGTTAAATATAATTAAGTGAATAAAATGAAACATTACGGTTGCCTACTAACGGCCTGCTCCTGAGGCTCTTCTCTTTGTTCTAAAAGGAAGCGAGCAAGTGCTAGGGAGCTAGTAAAGACATGGCAGTGCCATGGTTGATTCAAAATGCTTGGAAGAAATTTAAAAAGGGAATCACTCTCTCAAAGCAGTGCTCCTGGACCTCCAAGAATGTATGTCCTGCCTTGGGAAAGACTGTCCCACAACCACAGAGAGCTAGGAGTTCCGCAGTACCAAGTGAAGAGTTTCAAGGGTGTGTTGCTCCATTTGGCCCACCAGCCACAGGGAATTCCACCCCTCGAAGAAGTCTGAAAATGCCTTCAAGGATCTGATGAATTACAATAGACAGAGAAGACCAAGTAGGACATGAGACAGGGAAAGGAGGAGGGAAGGGAAGAGCACTCCCAGAGTGGGGCTCGGTCCCAGCACAGGGTGAGAAGCCAGAAAGCATAAAGCATTCCTGGGAACACCCAAGGGCTCACTCTGGCTGAGGCTGGGGGTGGGAGGAGTGGATGAGGGGATGGGGGGGACAGGTGCCTAAGGAGCCATGGGACTGGTCCGCCAAGCTACATTGAGCCCTCGTGAGAGCCTTTGCTCTTAGATGATAAAGTGGCACTTGATTTCCTGGGTGTTTCAGTTAGCTTTTGCTTTGCAACAAACCACCCTGAAATTCAGCAGCTTGCAGGAATAAACGTGTCATTTCTCACAATTCTGTAGGTCAGCTGGGTGGTTCTGGTCTGAACTGGCTGGGCTGAACTCTGCAGTCAGCTGGCAGCCAGCTGGGGCTGGATGGTCTAGAACAGCCTCACTCCCGCATCCGGCAGTCAGCAGGCTGTTGGCTGAGGGGCCACAGCGGGGACAGATGGGGGCCTCTGCTCCACATGGTCATTTACCGGGGACCAGCCCGGTCTAAAAGGCAAGCCCATCGTGAAAAAACTTTTCAAGCCTCAGCTAGTGGCACAAACTCTGTTAGGTTATTAGCCAAACTATGGCCGAGCCCAGAGACAATATGGAAGGGCCCCTGAGGATTAAGTATGGGGAGGAGTAAACATATTGGTTAAGGGAGTAACAGGTCACTTCCTTCCAGAAGCACTATGGAAGGAAGGAACAGAGCACAGGGTGATTTGAAACAATAATGCTAATAACAGCAGCAATAATAGTTCACACTTAAAATCTCACGTTTTCCACCACATACTTTGTGTTATCTATTCCATCTTTACACACACACACACACACACACACACCTGCTAGCAGCCCCGTTTTAAAGATGAGGAAACAAAGGCACACAGAAGGTAAAGAGTTTGTCAAAGGTCACGCAGCTACTGAGTAGTACAATTAGAATTCAACCTCAGCTAGCCCAGCCCCACAGCCTGCGTGCATGGTGGCCAAAGTCTAGAAGGGCCCATGCAAGGTCGTCCTTTGGGTGGTCCACGTGAGGAAGTCAAGGACCTGACTTAAGGTAGCTCTAGAGAGAACAGTAAAGGGACAGATGCAAGAGATACTGCCAAGGTAGACAGGGCAGCGCTTGGAAATGATGTGGGGATGAAGGGGAAAAATGTTTGGGGGAGGGGTCAGGAGCAGGGGCCTGGGCTGTGCCCTCTACAGAACAAAGGACATGTGGGTCTAGGGCTGACAAGCAGCAGGATTTAGGGTATGTTCCGAAGACCATTAAGGGCACATCCACTGGAAGCTGTCCAACAAGGTCTTGGAAGTAGCATCAGGAGGTCCAGAGATAGATGGGGGCTGGAGCTCAGCGGGCAGTGTCACTGTTCCCAGGCCCAGGTGGAAAGCATGTGATAGAAGACCCCTCAGAGACAAAAGAGGGTGGCCACAACAAATCTACGGCTTCTGGCAATCCTAGACTAGGGAGTGGTCCCAGAGGCTCCCAGGGTACAACATTTAAGGAACCACTCCCTCTCAGCTGCTAATCCCATGGAGGCACAGCCTGAAAGTGCCTCTTTAAGGCTTGTCTGCCACGGCCCTGCCCCTGGCCCTAGCTGGGGGGGGGTCCCAGTGAGAAACTGAAAGCCAGAGACAGGCCTGCATTGGGACTTGAAAACAAAGCCCGAGGAAGCAACGTCACCCCAGAGCATATTCCCCACCCCCCACAGCGTTAGAGGGCAGTATGTCTGCAAGCACTCATGGGGCACCCCTACTCTGTTCTCAGGGAGTATCTCAACTAGCGGACAGCTAGGCTGCTGTAAAAAAGATCCAAAAATACTTCAACTTGAACAAAAGAATCTGTTTCCCTCTCTCTTGGAAACCGGTGATCTAGGGAGGGTTGACAGCTCTGTTGCAGCAAGTCATCTAAAAACCACCACGGCCAGCTGACGGGGTCCTCTTCGGTATGCTTCTCCCACCTCTGGGTCCCAGAGTGCTGCAGCAGTTAGACCCTTTCCGAGCTGGCAGGAAGGAGAAAAGAAGGCATCCTGACCAAGCCAGTTTGCCTTTAAGGGGATGACCGTTTGTATTGCTGGCCTCACTTTCCTTCACTCCCCATGGCCCAGACTGGGTCATGTGACCACACCTAACTTGGAGGGAGGCTGGGAATATAGTCTATGGCTGGGTGGTCAAGTGCTCAGTTAAAACTTGTAGATTTCATTATGGAAAAGAGGAAGGGGCAATGGCTACTAGGGAACAATTAGCATCTCTGCCCGAGGGAGGGATTTGGGATGCGGGCAGCCTACAGTTCAGTAGGTGGGGACCAAGCCAAAGAAATAAACCTTGCTTTTCATGCTCAGACTACTGGGGCCCAGGGAAACATGGCTCATAAGCATAGATCTTGTGTCCGCAGTCTACTTATGAGCTTCTCGAGGGAAGGCCAGAGATCGACAATGGAAATAACCTCTACCTGGAATGGGGCTGGTGACCCTACAGGCTTTGGGAATGCTTATTAACCAACTCTTTGTTCATCAGTGGGCCAGGAAATTATTAATGCATCCATTCTCTTCACCCTTTCTTGTAGATCAGCTTTTCTTATCCCTGACTCCACAGGATATCGGCAGATGCTACTGGCACCCATTCCAACATCCACTGTCTTCTTTTTTCTCATCAGCAGAATCCCATTTTGTTCGGGGCAGCTCTATGTCAATGAAGTCCTTGCCTTCCTGCCTCTCTTGAAACCAGAGGGAGTCATGTGTCATGGTCTGCTCGATTGTGTCCATTTCCTAGGGCTGTCATGACAAGGTGCCACAGACTGGTAGCTTGAACAGTGGGCATTTACTGTCACATAGTACTGCAGTGTTGCAGGGCTGGCGCCTTGTGAGGGCTGTGCGGGAAGGCTCTCTTCCAGCTCTCTCTCCTTGGCCTGTAGATGGCCACCTTCTTCCACTGTTCCTTCACATTGCCTTCCTCCTGTGCCTCTCTGTCCAAATTTCCCTGTTTTACAGGGACACCAGTCATATGGGGTTAGAACCCACCCAAATGACCTCTTTTTACCTTGACTACCTCTTTCAAGTTGCAGTCTCCAAATAAGGTCATATTCTTGGGTCCTGGTGCTCAGGGCTCCGGCCAATCTTTTTCGGAAGGACACCCACCACGGCAGTGAAATAAAAACAGAAATCAGCTGAAGGTATTTGGGCAAGTGTTTGCTTTCCTGATAAAATGAGACCATTTTCTTCCTGCCTTGAGTGTGACTATGATAGCTACAACCTCGGCTGCCAGCTCTGACTGTGACAGTGGCCCTGAACCCACTCCAGCAACCTCAGAACTCTGGACATTTTGTCACATGGCTTTGATTCAAGATTTTGAGGAGCCGTTTTTCTTATCTGCGGCTGAAAGCATTTCTAACCAGTCTAGCATCTCCTTGGATGGTCATTCGCTCCCCTGCATCCATTAGCAGACATCCTGAACCTCGTATAAGAACGTCCCTACTCATCTATCTTGCAATGTCTCACTCTGCGAGTCACGTAACCTCTGGTGAGACATGGGCACACATCCTCTAACTGAAATACCTGAAGAGGCTGGGCTTCGAAGAGCCACGCTATTAGAGCTGAGTGGACCACAGAGAACAGAAGACCTCAACCAGAAGAGTATTTGGAACAGGAACACTAGTGGGGTGGACAGGAAAGGGATGTGTGGTGGGTAAAGGCAAAAAGCAGATAGGTCCAGTTAACACTTCTTACTGCAGAGACAAGGGAAGGGGGACTTTCCGGGACTAGTGACATGGCCGAGCCGCGAGGAAATCCCAGGGGAACTTTCTCCATTGCTGAAATATGGTAGTGTAAAATCCCAGGATGGATGGAAACAGGGGAATATCTAGTTCGGGTTTAGCAAACTCAGATGCTTCCAGGGTCCAGGCAGTAGCATGAGTGACTGAAGCCACAAGTAGACACTGTGGGGAACAGTCCATCAGATGCAGCAGCTGTTAAGTCACCTCCCAGTCTTGATCCTGGGCTCGGGCCCAGAATTGCTAATTCCGATTTTTCCAGAAAAGCTAAAAATCCGTTTTCTTATGTTTAAATCTCCAGGTTTTTTTTTTTTAATTTTAAAGCAAACTGTTTTATTGATTTCTTTCTTTCTTTCTTTCTTTTTTAAAAAGATTTTATTTATTTACTTGACAGACAGATCACAAGCAGGCAGACAGGCAGGCAGAGAGAGGGAGAGGAGGAAGCAGGCTCCCCGCAGAGCAGAGAGCCCGACGCGGGACTCGATCCCAGGACCCCGAGATCATGACCCGAGCCAAAGGCAGCGGCTTAACCCACTGAGCCACCCAGGCGCCCTGTTTTATTGATTTCTTAAAGATTTTATTTATTTATTAGAGAGAGAAAGAGAGAGAGAGAGAGAACATGAGTTGGAGAGGGGCAGAAGGAGAAGCAGACACCCTGTGGAGCAGGGAGCCTGGCGTGTGACTCGATCTTGAGACTCTGGAATTATGACCTGAGCCTAAGGCAGATGCTTAACCAACTGAGCCACCTGGGTTTTGAATGTTGGAAACTCATTAAACAATTTTGAACCATCCATGAGCCAAATAGAACACATCTGTGAGCCAGATGTGTTCACCAAAGTGCCACGTTGGGTCCAGCCCCACGTCACACCCAAAGCAGTAGACCACACTATAGTATCCTTTCCTTGAGTGCCTCCAATGGCACAGAGTTCATTAAAAATCCACTAAAAACCCTGCACCTCCAGACATCAATCCACTTCTCTCCTACAGCTTTAGAAAGAGTGAAAGATCCTTTCCTCAGTGCACCCATTCTACTTTTCCCTTTGCCTGTTTAAATCCTGCCATATAGCAGCAACAGATACACTGGAGTCCTTCAGGGTCTCTATATGGGATGAAGAGGCAGAGGAGATAGGAATGGATGGGTGCACGTAAATATTTAGGAAGCCGAGAAGTCAGGTCACTGTGCCTGACTAGAGTTGAGGAATGAGGGAAAAAAGGAATGGAGGTTGACCTGTAGTCTCTGACTGGAGCGATCTGAGGATGACGATGCCATGTTCCAGGAAATGATGTGCGGGAGGGGAGAGGACTCGGAGCTGGGTGGGAGGAGGGGGAGCAGTAGGCTTGGCTTACAGGACATACAGTTAAATGTGTTTGAGGGACATCCAAGCAGCCTCAAGGAATCTGGGCTGAAGATTCCTTGGTGTGGGAGCCCTCAGCGGATGTGGAGGTGTGGGAACCCTCAGCGGATGCTGGAGCAAAAGGAGTGGGACGGCTCCCTGGTAAGAAAGGAAGGGGACCAAGGGGTGAGAAAGGAAGGGGACCAAGGACAAAATCTGGAGAATGTCAACATTTCCATGTGGGGCAGTAGGGTAGCAGAGGGCAGATGAAGACGGCAAAGGAGATGCCAGGAAGAGATAAAGGGAATCAGAAGAGAACAGTGTCCAGAAACTCAGAGGAGGAGGGCGGGCTGAGAAAAAGAGAACAGTCAGATGAGGACCGAAGGGAGTCTGATGGATGTAATAACAAAGCAGATTCCGAGCTATTCCGAGCCCAGCTGAAGGGACCGAAGAGTGAATACACAGAAATGAGAGTGTGCTAATCCCGCAAGTGTAGACAATGCCAGAAGGTTGGCTGGAAGGTGGGGAGGAAAAGGTGGCTATCGCTAGGAAGGGCGCTGGGACCCAGAGAGGGATGTTTAAAGCTATAGAGACTTGGGCATGCCTAAACTCTGATGTTGAAAAAAAAAAAAAAATCAGAGGAGACAGAAAAAGTCCAGTTGAAGATATGAGAGAACACACGCCTAAACTCAGGTTCCTCAACATTATATTTATACCATAAACTGCCTCCTGATAACCCCATGTCTTAATCTGGTCAGTCTTCCAGAACAAAAATACCATGGATTGGGTGACTTAGACAACAGAAATGTATTGTCTTACAGTCAGTAAGTTCAAGAGGGAAGTTCAAGAGGAAGATGCCAGTTGATTTGGTTTCTGGTGAAGACTCTCTTCCTGGCAGTAGACAGCTGCCTTCTTGCTGCATTCTCACATGTCAGAGAGAGAGTTCTGGTATCTCTTCCTCTTCAGCCCTATGGACTGAAGCCTTACATTTATGACCTCCTTTAACCTTAATTGAGGGACATCCAGGCAGTCTCAAGGAATCTGGGCTGAGGTCCCATCTTCAAATACAATACTGTATCTGAGGTTAGAACTTCAGCACATGGGTTGGGGGGAGAGTGGAGACAACCCTGTCAGTACCTCGCACCATGTACTTACCTATCTATCTCTTATGGGGGAAAGCTATTTGGCATTTTGTGGACCTTCCCCGAACTGCCAAGCTGAAGTTCACATTACCTACCCCTCCTTTCTCCCCCTGCATTTTCTGTCCTCCAAGTAGGAACTCAAAAGGAGGACATTGTTAAGAGAGTTGCCTGGTGATCAAAATACAAGACATTCTTCTGAAAGGAGAAGGGAGTCTGGAGCTTCCAAGAGAAACACACTTGTCCTGACTCCTCTTGATAAATTATTTATTTATTCACCAGAGCGTTACTGAATCTGCTCATGGGCCAGGTGCTGTGCTAGTCCCTGGGGAAAAGCAGAGACCATGATAGGCTGCTTTCTTGGACCTAACAGTCCAGTGAAGGGGCAGATAGTAATTAATCACACAGCTGTAACTGGACAGGTCATCCAGGTGAGGCACACAATGATCTGAGAGCCACTAATAGGACACTGGGTCCTGGCAGACAGGAAAGGGAAGGCTGCCCTGAGAAAATGCATCCGAGTGGGATGGGAATGATAAGGAATGAGTAGAAGTCAACTAGGTGAATATTGGAGAATATATTGGTTTTCTATGCTGCACACGGAAAATAGAAACACATTTATTCAGCTTTCTTTTTTTAAAATAAAAATTTACTGACTTAAAACAACACATTTATTGTCTCATAGTTTCTGTGGGTCGGGAGTCCTGGCATGGCTTTGCTGGGTCTTCGGCAAAGCTGCCATTAGGTGTGATGCGGGGCTGCATTCTCACATGGAGGGCTGACTGGGAAAGGATCCACTTCTAAGCACGTTCAGGTTTTGGCAGAACTCATTTTCTTGTGGCAGCAGGACTCATGGAAGCTTGCTTCTCCAAAGCCAGTGAGAGCCAGAGTGACAGAGATGGAGTTAGGGAAGGACCCTAAAGTGAGTCCACTAGTGAGATGGAGTTGTCCCTAACATAATCCCAGCGGGGACATTCCATCGCCTTTGCCATAGTCTATTGGTTAGAAACAAGTCACGGGTCCCCCCACACTCAAGGATGTGAAGGCCAGGAGATGAGCATCATGGTCGTCCCCTTAAAATCTGTTCGTCACAGAGATCAACCAGGCAAAGGGAATGGCCCATGCAAAGGCCTTGTCATGAGAGGGAGTGAGGAACGGGAGCACAGAGATCGAGACAGAGATATGAAAGGGCTGAGGCCAGACCATGCAGGGCCTTCCTCAAGATTCTAAGAAAAATGGCAAGCCACGGGAGAGAGAGTGGTGACATAACCCAGTGTGCATTTCCCGTCAATGCTGCCCCAGAGCTTCTAGGTGAATTCAGAGTGAAGGATGAATAACCCCCATCTGAATCAAGCCGGAAGACCTAGATACAAGGAGGTGTCACCAAGACAGGTATGTCCCATAGCTGGACAGAAGCTCCATGAGGTCTGTTCTTGTCCACCCCTGAACTGAGAGCTGGGGCCAAACCAGGATCCGAGCAAATGTTTCTGAATGAATTAGCTGATGGAGTGATGGAGGCCAGGACTCTTGTTCAGAGCCTGCATGGACAATCAGATCCCTGGAGTCGAGACTTTCATCCTGAATCTGACAGCACCTACTTAGTCATCATAAAAGGTTTCCCACTGATGCACCTGAGTGGCTTGGTGGGTTAAGCTTCTGCCTTCAGCTTAGGTCATGATCTCAGGGTCCTGGGATCAAACCCCGTGTCTGGTTCTCTGTTCAGCAGAGAGCCTGCTTCCCCCCTTCTCTCTCTGCCTGCTGCTCTGCCTACTTGTGATCTCTCTGTCAATGAATAAATAAAATCTTAAAAAAAAAAAAAAAAGGATTCCCACAGAGGATTTAAAAAAAAAAAAAAAAGAGCTCCCATTGTGTCCTGGATGGCTCAGTCAGGTGAGTGTCCAACTCTTGGTTTCCCCTCAGGTTGTGATCTCGAAGATGTGGGATGGAGCCCCACATAGGGCTCTGTGCTCAGTGGGGAGTCTGCTTCGGATTCTGTCACTCACTCTCTCAAGTAAATAAGTAAAATCTTTAAACAAAAGAAAAAGGAAGGGGAGGGGAGGGAGAGGGAGAGAAGGGGAGAGGAAGGAGAGGAGAGGAGAGGAGGGGAGAATAGAGGAGAGGAGAGGAAACCAAACCTTGGGCTCCACCAAAAGAGAGCAGAGCTCCCTGGGGCAGAGTACCTCTTGCTCCAACATGGCAGGCACCCATTCTTGGCTCCTGATTCTCAGGCTGTGTACACTGTGCGTGCTTTGCCATTGGGCTGTGGCTGGCACAGGGCATGGCACATCATTCACTGTTTGGATGACAGTACATTTCCATGTCAAAAGTGCTCTCCCTGGGGGCGCCTGGGTGGCTCAGTGGGTTGAGCCGCTGCCTTCAGCTCAGGTCATGATCTCAGGGTCCTGGGATTGAGTCCTGTATCGGGCTCTCTGCTCCGCGGGGAGCCTGCTTCCTCCTCTCTCTCTCTCTGCCTGCCTCTCTGCCTACTTGTAATCTCTCTCTGTCAAATAAATTAAAAAAAAAAAAAAGTGCTCTCTCTGGTTGGACCTCAAGCTATCAGAACCAGAACATACCAATGGATGTGGTGTGGCATTAAGTGTCCTGCCCGCTTTTCCCCTGCAGGCCTGGGGTCAAACGGGGAGGACTGTACCACGAAGAATCTTCCATTTAATATTGGGATGGAGAGGGAGAAAGACAGGCAAGGCAGGTGTTGAACTGTAGTAAACAGGCAGAGAGTAAACTGGCTTTGATGGAGGACTTCATTCTGTTGAAGTAACCTTGAACAACCCAACCTCTTTCTGAAGTTACAGCTACAGACTTCTGTTGGCATCACCCGACAAAACCTACCGAGAAGGAAATGCTGAGGCCCAGCCCCTCTGGCATGCCCAACAGTCACACACACTGCTACACCAACTGCCCCTCTTCTCCCAGCCTCCTGGCCCCCAGCACCTTCTTGGATCTGGATCGGTGCCTAATCACCTGGCTTGTTGGCCAAACCTTGGCTGGGCCTGACATGTAATCCTTAGAAGAACAGTCTGGGTATGGGTGGGGGGTCACCCTCTCCTCTTTTGGAGGACAGAATGGCTTCAAAGCTCACGGTCATACAACAGCAGGTGGGAAACCCAGCACTGGAATTAAGGCACATGAAAGCCTGTCCACTGGAGACCGTTCCTGATCACAGCAAGAGGCTAGAGAATTTCTAGAGATACAGCAGGTGACCTTGGGCAAGCTAGTTTCTCTAAGGCTGCTCCCTCATCTGTAAAACATGCATAATAAAACCTACCTTGTATGGCAGTGGGAATATAGAGATAAGATCTCTAGAAGACCTGATACAGCACCTGACTCAACCCGGATGCCCATAAAAGTGATCTGTGATTATTATCACTTTCTAACACATTCTGTCTCTTACATTTCAGGAGCTCCGGAAATGAATGCTGTTCATTGCCCAGTACACTCAGAAATGTGACAATAAAGAACAAGTACCCAAGGGGCACCTTCACCCAAGCTGAAGGAAGAGATGCACAGGATGGATAGCCAGGAGCAGGAACACTGGTCCCAGCTCCATGGGTCCTGGCTGCATGGCTTCAGTGAAGTCATAGCCTCTTTGAACCTCAGTTTATCTGTAAAATGTAGGTGAGAATAATAAGCAGCTTGCCTCCATCATAGGGCTGTGGCTCAGCTTACGTGGGATGATGGTCTGAAAGTGCTTTGAAAGGGGCAAAGTGTTATCCAAAGGTAAGGGGTGATTATCCTTACTTATGACAATACAGATATTGTGTGGGTGGCCTCATTACAGAGGACCAGCCTCCCTCTGCCCTTGGGGAAGGTACAACCAGAAGGAACACGGGCATCAGATAAATGCAGGGAGAAGAAGGAATGAGTTTTGGAAAGCCCAGATGGCTAACCACTGAAATAGTAGACTCTAGGAAGGATATCCCCGGCTTGGGCATATCCTGGCAAGTTCCGTTTTTTGCAACCCCAATTATATCAGTGCACGTTAACCTCTCCAAGAAAGGGCTGCCCAAATGTGGTATATTTTGCATGTTCGATCAATAATTTGCATGTTCAGTGGCAATGGGGTCATGATTGCCCTGGCAGCTTCCCAATCCTGAACCATCTAGATAACCTCATTCTGTGATAATACCCAACTGGCAAATTTGAGCCATGAGACCATCTTAGTCCCCCATGGTAAGCTCTAGAGGAGGAGGCAGAGAGGTATCTTCAAATTCTTATCTGACAAACAGACTGTGGTATATCCACAAGGACTACTACTCGGTCATAAAAAGGAATGGTCTACTCATAGAAGCAAAACGTTATGCCGCATGAAGAAGTGACATCTGAAACAATACATGTGGTATGATTCCATTTATACAAAGTTTTAGAACAAACAAAGTGAATCAGTTGTGATAGGAAGTAAAACAGTGATTCTTACCTGGGGTTTGGGCTTTGATGGGAGGGTTGATTGCAAAAAGGTTGAGGGGAACTTCTGGGTGTGATGAAATGTTCTGTATCTTGGTGTTTGCATAAATGGAAACCTTCCTCAAAACTCAGAGGCAAGCACACTTTGCGAGAAGTGCGTGTCAATTACACCATCATGCAATTGAGAAACAAAAATTCTCATCTGAATCGGGAGAGCCACACGAGACCAAATGGCCCTCAACTGTCTCCTGTTTATACCTTAGCTTCCACAGAAGCTTTTTAAAATCAGCTCAGCATGTACAGACCACAGGCTGGTTCCGAGCCAGTTCCCCGGGGAATGTGAGGCAAGGAAGTCCTTGTCCTTGCAGAGTTAGCAGTCCTGCAGGGGACCAGAAGCAGAAGCAAACAGCACCCCTGCACAAGGTGGGTAAAAGTGATCTCAGTGTGCACAGGGCACTGCGGGCAATTGGAGGGAGGGAACCGACCCTGGATGGGGAGAGGAAAGTCAAGGAAGGTCAACCTAAATGGAGTATTGAATAAGAGTGTGGGCTGTGGGGGGGGCTGCCGTGGGTGGAGGAGACCATCACTCCAGGTAGGATGTTCTTACACTCCATGGGACCTGGGGCGCCTCTATCTTGTTTACTGCCATATCCCCTTCCCCAGAAAGTACCCTACACATAGTAGGTGCTCATTAAAGATTTGTTAAAGGACAGGGGTGCCTAGGTGGCCCAGTTGGTTGAGCAACTGCTTTTGGCTCAGGTCATGATCCCATGATCCTGGGATCGAGCCCCGCATCGGGCTCCCCGCTTGGCAGGGAGCCTGCTTCCCCCTCTTCCTCTGCCTACCACTTCCCCTGCTTGTGCTCTCTCTCTCTGTGTCAAACAAATAAATGAATAACCTTAAAAAAAAAAAAAAGGATTTGCTAAAGGACAGTATGAGCAAATATGGGAGTCGACAAACTATGGTCCGTGGGCCAAATCCAGCTGTCTGGTTGCCTGCTTTTTTACTGTCATTGTTTAAAGATTTTATTTACTTATTTGACAGAGCCAGAGAGCACAAGCAGGGGGAGGGGCAGAGAGAGAGGTAGAAGCAGGCTCCTCACTGAGCAGGGAGCCTGATGTGGGGCTTGATCCCAGGACCCTGAGATCATGACTGAGCCCAAGACAGACGCTTAACCATCTGAGCCACCCAGGTGCCTTGGCTGCCTGCTTTTGTTAAGAAAATCTTACTGGGGGGTGCCTGGGCAGCTCAGTCATTAAGTGTCTGCCTTCAGGTCTGGTCATGATCCCAGGGTCCTAGGATCGAGCTCCACATCGGCTCCCTGCTTGGCAGGAAGCCTGCTTTTCCCTCTCCCACTCCCCCTGCTTGTGTTCCCTCTCTTGCTGTGTCTTCCTCTCTGTCAAATAAATTTAAAAAAAAGAAAGAAAGTAAGTCTTACTGGACCCACACTCATTTGTCCCCGCGTGGTCTCTGGCTTCCCTTTTGCTACAAAAGTAAAGTTGAATATTTGTGACAGAGACCATCTAGCCTGCGAATCCTAGAATATTTACTCTCTGACCTCTTACAGAAAAAGGCTGTGAACCTCTGATCAAAGGCAAGAGGGGATGCCCCTGGAGTTTAACCCCTAATTAAGGGCTAGGAGAAAGGAGATTAGGGGAGGTGAGAAGAGCAGTGGGAATGAATCCTAGTGTCCAGCTACAAAATGTTCATACACATTTCCTTACCCTTCATGGAGGACAGACAGATTGGCGCACTCAACGCCTGTTCTAACATCCTTCTGCTGTGCCTTCTCACAATGCAGAGGCTTGAAAGCTTAAAAAATGGCATTTTCATGTTTCTTTACAGCAAGACCCCCAGATGTGTGTTTCAGGGATTGGGGTTATACCAGCAGTTGCCTTCACACAAAGCTTGAATTCAGAACTGAGTTAAGTGGGGAGGGAGGTGCAGCATTGTTGCCCCAGACATCCGTTATCTGGATGGATCTAGCAGGTCTGGTGTGGCTTTGAAGCCACCAGTCCAACAAGAGCTCTGTGATCCCTAATAGGGGCTACAGTGGGGCTGGCGGCTGGGCCAGTAGCTGCTTACTCCCCAGCCTCCTGACTCCAGTCCAGGTAGTGGCTTTCCTGGAGGGTCAGTTCTATAGGGTTCTGAGAGTCATTCCTGGAGGTCCAGCCTGGAGACCCCCCTCCTGGAGCACACCCAGTTTGTTTTAAGCACCCACTCCTCTGAATAAACCTCTTCTGTTATTACAACAGACTTCTAACTGATAGACTATTTAAAAACACGTGTTGTGTTCTTTAAATGAAACCAGGGAAACATACAGGTTTAGCTATTATTGTTTTCCCATTAGACACCCCCCAAAGTGACACTGGAGGAATTTTCTTTTTAAAGCACAAACCCATAAGGACTAAGAAGTCAGGACAGGATATGGCCAAGGACCAAAGAGAGCAACAACATTCTGGAAGTTGAAATGCAGACAGATGTAGGGCGACTGACCCAACAGAGTGGGAAAGTGGGGCGGGGGGAGCAGCTAACAATAGAAAGACCAGTTTTTATCAGTATTCCAGGAAGGCCCACAGATCCATGGCTCCAGGTACCTCTGGGGTCAAGGATGCAAGGTATGGCTGGAGAGAGAAAGACTGGCTTAAAGTCTTTAAAAGGAACAGCTTGGGGTTCCTGGGTGGCTCAGTGGGTTAAGCCTCTGCCTTCAGCTCAGGTCATGATCTCAGGGTCCTGGGATGGAGCCCTGCATCATTGGTCTCTCTGCTCAGCAGGGGGCCTGCTCCTCCCCCCCACCCCCGCCACCCTTCTGCCTGCCTCTCTGCCTACTTGTCATCTCTAATAGATAAATAAAATCTTAAAAAAAAAAAAAAAGGAACAGCTGGAACCCCCACATCTCTTCCACTATCCTATCCAGCCAAGCACCTTTCCCTCCAGGACACCCACAGGGGATGGGAGGTTTACCTTTGAGAGAAGTGGAACAAGAGATAGAGCAGGACTTGGGGACACCTGGGGCTTCAGAGACACACTCCATGTGTGGCTTCCGGAAGATGCTGGGGTAAAAGAAAGGGAGTCTGTATTCTGAATAGAGAGAGTCCCTACTCCCTGCCTGGCCCCCGCTTGGCTTTCAGAACCCAGGCCCAAGTGTCCATTTCCCAGGCAGGAAAATAAAGGCTGCTTTTTGGGTAACACTGACCAGCAGATGATAAAATATCTATAGCTACTGACATTTAGGGTACCCCCTTACCCCCCTCCAAAATAGCTGGTCTGGATCTGATGACTGCACAGAGACTCTCACCCTGAGACAAGCCTCCCTCCTACCTCAGAGTGTCCTTTAAGTATGTCAGGCCCTCGTGAATGGACAGCCGAAGATCACTGGGCATGTGGGGGATGTTTCTAACCTGAAAAGGGGCTTAAAAACAGTAAACCCAAGGAAACAGAGACAAAGCAAGTTGGAAAAGACAACTCCAAAAGACTTGATTATTTCAGGGAGATAAAAGGCAGTGCATTGTGCTAGACTGTTACATTGGCGGTTCCCAGCAAATTCTATCTCCTGGTGAGTGGGCTCCTGTCCTCTCCTCCATTGCTTCTGGGCTTGGCCACCTGATTTCTTTAGCCAAAGCAACACTAACAAGTGTGGTACAAGCGGGAATTTATCAGTGCTTGCACACTGGGCTTCTCCTGTTAAAACACTTATAATCTTTGTGACCTTGGGCAAGTGTGGTGGTTTTAAAATATGTCTCCCTTCAAGTGGAGGAAACTAATTCCCTCCCCAGAGAATGTTTGCCTTACTTGGTGACTCAATTCTCATGAACAGAATGCAGAAGTAATGACATGATAGGTGACTGTCAAGACCAGGTCGGGAGATTCCCTGTAACTCATTCCTTGTTCCCTCCTGCAGTGCAGTCACTCAGGAAGATGCCAGATGCCATGTCACAAGGACATGTCACTTAAGTGGTTCTAGAGAGGTCTACACAGTGAAGAGCTGAGGCCTCCTATCCCCCACCATGTGAATGAACTTGGAAGCAAATCCTCTGACCCCGGTCAAGCTTTCGGATAAGTACAGACCTGGCAAACAGTCTCATTGCAACCTCAAGAGAAAGTGGCTTTCACGTTCCTCACCTTCAAAGACTGAGAGATACCAAATATGTATTCTTTTAAGCCACAGGTTTTAGGGTAATTTGTTGTGTAAGGGATTCGACTCCTTTGAGCTTCAGTTCCCCGTCTGTAAAAAGGTTATAATAATGGGGGCTACTGTATAGGGTTGTTGTCAGGAATATATGAAGCAGTAGTATACATCAATTAAAATGGTGAGACACTGCACATTAGTTGCTATCACAGTTACCACTTAGTTGCTTCTAAAAGTACTCATGCCAACCTACAATGGTCCCACTTCCTTGAGTTCCTCATCTGGAAGTATATTTCCCCAGAGAATGTCAGATTAAGAAGTAAGTGTTTGCCAAGACAACTCAATGGGGAAAGAGTAGCTTTTTCAACAAATGGTGCCACAGGGATTGGTTATCCACATGCAAAAGAATGAAGCGGCACCCCTACCTCACTCCATATATAAAAAATTAACTTGAAATGGAGCCAAGACCTATAAGTAAGAGCTAAAATTATAAACCTCTTAGAAAGAAACACAGGCAGGGATGCCTGGGTGGCTCAGTGGGTTAAGCCGCTGCTTTCAGCTCAGGTCATGATCTCAGGGTCCTGGGATAGAGTCCCACATTGGGCTCTCTGCTCGGCAGGGAGCCTGCTTCCCTCTCTCTCTCTCTCTGACTGCCTCTCTCTCCATCTACTTGTGATCTCTCTCTCTGTCAAATAAATAAATAAATAATCTTTAAAAAAAAAAAAAAAAGAAAGAAACACAGGCATAATTTTTTGTGATCTTCGATTCAGGAATGGTTTCTTAGGTAGGACACCACCAAATGCACAAGCAACCAAAGGAAAAAAATACAAATAGGACATTATCGAATTAAAAGCTTCTGTGCTTCAAAGGTAACCATCAAAAAAGCAAAAAGAGAGAATGAATGAAATTATTTGCAAGTCATATATCTGATGAGGTTCTAGTTTTTGGAATATTTATAAAGCACACTTAAAACTCAATAGAAGACAAATAACCCAATTTTCAAATGGGCAAATTATGTGAATAGACATTTCTCCAAAGAAGATATATTCTGGAACACCAATAGGTACATGAAAAGAAGCTCAATACTATTAGTCATCAGGGAAATGCAAATCAAAACCACAAAGAGATACCTCTTCACACCCACTAGGATAGCTATAATCAGGTAGACAGCTAATAACAAGTATTGGCAAAGATGTGGAGAAATTGGAACCCGTATGCACAATTCCTGAGAACGTGAAATGGTGCAGCCACTCTGAAAAACAGCCTGAGAGTTCTCCAAGTGGTTAAGGCTACAGTTAAAATTCCATCCCTAGGTGTATAACCAAGATAATTGAACACATATACTCATACAACACTTGTACACAAATGTTCATAGCAGTGCAATTTGTAACAGCTATTAAAGGGAACAAAGTACTGATATGTGCTATCCATAGTTGAAATTTGAAAATGCGCTAAATGGAAGAAAGCGGTCACAAAACAGGGAAACCTATATAAACAGAAAGTAGATTAGTGGTTGCCTAGGGCTGAGGAGGTTGGAGGTAAATGTGAGCTACTGCTAATGGATACTGAGTATCTTTTCAGGGTGAAAAAATGTTCTGAAAGTAGATAATGGTGATGATAGTTGAATGACTTTGTGAATTTACTAAGAACGACTGAATTGTATGTTTTATTTTATTTTATTTTTAAAGGATTTTATTTATTTATTTGACAAAGAGAGACACAGCAAGAGAAGGAACATAAGCAGTGGGAGTGGGAGAGGGAGAAGCAGGCTTCCTGAGGAGCAAGGGGCTGGATGCAGGGCTCAAGCCTAGGACCCTGGGATCATGACCTGAGCCAAAGGCAGATGCTTAATGACTGAGCCACCCAGGCACCCCTGAATTGCATATCTTAAAAGGCTAAAGTTGATGGTAAATTATTATATTTCAATAAAGATGTTACACAAGAGCAAGTTTTCAGAAAGGGTGTGAAAAAATTAGTTGAGTGTTTTGGGTTTTTTTAGGGTACTCTAGAGGTGATGAAATCCATGCATACATGTACATACACAACCACGTGCACATGTGCACACACTCATTTATTTTCAAACCAGAAACCAGAATATGTGAGTATGATACCTTCTATCTAGGCAAAGAAGACACCAGAGCTCCTCAGGACGCCCTTTCTAGGAGACAATTGTTAAACCCTTTATATGCTTAACTAACAGGAGTACTCAGTGAGGTGATGAGTTATTTATCTCCATTATATGGATGAGGCTCAGAGAGTGTACGTATCTTGCCTGGGGTCATCCAGCTGTTAATGGAAGAGCTTCTTTCTGTTCTCCAGGCAGCCTGTCAAAATGAATTAAAAAACCAGTTGATACTTCCCTATCTCTGCCTCTGCAATTTCTTTCTTTCTTTTTTTTTTTTTTTGTTAAGATTTTATTTATTTATTTGACAGACAGGGATCACAAGTAGGCAGAGAGACAGGCAGAGAGAGTGGGGGGAAGCAGGCTCCCCGTCGAGCAGAGAGCCCGATGTGGGGCTCAATCCCAGGACCCTGGGATCATGACCGGAGCCAAAGGCAGAGGCTTTAACCCACTGAGTCACCCAGGCACCCTCTGCCTCTACAGTTTCAAAATTGTACCCTGGTGGCAACCTTATTTACTTCATTTCATTTCATATTCCAACCCAATCTCTGGCCAGAAAGCTCTCCCTGCTCTTCCCAGAACACAGGGATATCTATAATCAAAGAGAGATCAAGGAGGGGGTGTGTTGTAATCACATACTTTGCAAGCTTTACACAGATGTAAACTAGTATCTTAGCTTTTCTTTCCTCTAGAAAGTGCCTCCTTCTCTCTCTCTCTTTTTAAAAGATTTATTTACTTACGTAATCTCTACACCCAAGGTGGGGCTGGAACTTAGAGTTGCAAGCTCTACCACCAACTGAGCCAGCCAGGCACCCTGTCCTTGTCTTGACATATGCAAAACCACAGAAGCACAGAATCTTCCAAGGTTGAGCTCCGTCCCCTTCAGCTCTGGGGACCTCCACACTGCAGAGTAGGCAGGAGGTTCTTTTTCCCGAATTCTTGGACACTCACCACAAAATCAGTTCCATGTCATGCTCTGGCCCAACCTGACCACCAATCACAATATTTGCTTCCCTGTGTTAAGTTCTTTTGCTTGTGTCTTTACTAAGTAATTGCTTGGTGCTCTCAGTAGTGAGGTAGTGGCTGTTTTACTTGGGCTGAACACTCAATATCTCTTAGCCTCAATTTCCTTATTCAAAAAATGGGAATGAGGGTACTTATGTTGGTGGTACCCATGATTCTCCTTCCAGTTCCATTTTGGATATGTTTGGGCAGAGACAATGCTACCTAGAGCAGCAGTTCTCAAAATGTGGTCTGGAAATCCCTGGGGGATGGAGGGGGGGTTCCCTGAGGCTCTTTCCAAGATTCTGTGAGGGCCTCTCTTTTCAACTGCATACCTGCATGAATCTGGGTTTCCTTCACATACTTGAATCAAAATAACATACCACAACAGATCGAATGCAGAAACAGATGTGAGGCTCCAACTGTCTTCTATGAAGCAGACATTAAAATACTTGCCAAGATGTAAAACAATGTCACTGTTCTCAGTAATTTCTTTTTGTTTTGGAAAATATAATTTTTAAAATAAAAATATGTTAACATGTAATGACATTACTTTATAAATTAATGACCATTTTTAATATTCTCAGTTTTAATTTCTAACACAGTAATTACCGATAGATATAATCCACACAAAGAAAAGCTGGGATCCTCAGTAATTCTTTGAAAAGTCTGAGAACCCTTAAGAGGGAAGAGTAGCGTTCCAAATCGAGATTTTTCAGGTACCTCGGGTTCTTATCCTTACCCGGTGTTTCAGTTCCTTTCTAACACAGTTCTCATCCTTATGACATGGGTAGCTATTAATCTCTTTGTTTCCTTAATGTTTGTATGTTGCATATAATGTTGTATGTTATATGTTATATGTAGGGACTGTTTCTGCAGTCAAATGCTCTACCACTGAGCTATACCCCCATGTAGGGACTGTTTCTGGAGGGATATACGAGTATACAGCTGGTACCGGTGGACCCCTCAGGAAAGAAGAATTTGGAAACTGGGAGACCGTGGTTTAACTTTTCAACTCTGATTTTTTTTCTAATACATGGCGCATTTATCACCTACACTTAATACGGAGCAATTAAAAGTAAAATTACATTTTTTGGATGGCTAGAAAACAGAAGTTGGCTAAAGTAAAGTGGTGCTAACCGGCAACCAGGGAAAAAAAAAAGAAGAAAAAGCCCACCAAAGTTTTCTGCGCCTACCTTCTCACGACTCAGAAACACTTGGCGTAGACTTCCCAGACTAGCGTCCCGCCCGCCGGGCTTCAGTCCCTCCCCGTCCGCGGCCCCGCCCCCAGCCATCGCCCCGCCCCCTCGCGCCATCGCCCCGCCCCCTTCGACGTCACCTCCGCCGACCCGCTTCCCCGAACTCCCTCTGGCTCCCGCCTTCGCCCGCTTCCGGTCGTCGTCGTCGCCGCTGCTGCCGCTGCTGCTGCTGCTGGGGCTGCTGGCGGAGGCCGGAGGATCGGGCGGCGGCGGCGGCGGCGGCTGAGAGGGCGGCGGCGGGAGCGGAGCGGGACGAGGGAGCGAGAGGAAACGAGCGAGGAGCGAGCGGAGCGCGTCCAGCCCCGCCCGCCCTTCCGCTCGCCGGAGCGGCCGCAGCAGCCCGGGCCCCCAGCCGCCGCCGCCGCCGCCGCCCGCCCGCCCGCCCGCCGGACAAAGCCCGAGAGCCCGCGCCCAGAGCCATGTCCTCGTCCGCCGGCAGCGGCCACCAGCCCAGCCAGAGCCGCGCCATCCCCACCCGCACCGTGCCCATCAGCGACGCCGCGCAGCTACCTCATGACTATTGCACCACGCCCGGGGGGACGCTCTTCTCCACCACGCCGGGAGGTGAGCGCCGGCCGCCCCGCCGCGGCCAGAGCCTGTAGCCCGTTTCCTCCGCCGCGTCCCCGCCTGCCTCCCACCGCGGGCCTTTAACTCAGGGCGTGTCCAAGCGGGGCCGCCTCGGCCCGCGCAGCTCCGCCAGATGCCCCCCCCCAGCTCCGCCAAAGCCCCCGAAGGATGCTTTCGGAACCTTAACTTCGCATTCTCTCTTGGCTGCAACTCTGTTCAGCGCGCGCCCACTCGGGGAACGTGGCTCTCCCGTCGGTGGGGGGCAAAAGAGCCCTTGTTCCCGTTTCGTGGCAGCTTTCTGCGCTCGACCCAGTTTTCTCCCCCCACACCCCACCTCCGCCTCCTCCTGGGCAAATTCGTCTTGCACTTGGCCTTGCTCTCGTTCTGCATTACCTCTGCCTCTTGCATGTCCTGCGTTTGTGCACATTAGTGGTTGACTTTGGAGCTCTCTCCCGGGCCTTTTTAGAAAGGAAGCTGGGCAGAGTAATTCGCTGCTGGGACTCTGCGATGACTTGTTTTGCTGCTTTTAGAACAGCAGGAGGAGGCTGGAATGCAGAGTTTGGACGCCTCGCCTAGCGTTATCCTGCTTTGACAGCATTGTTTACTTGCTGGACGAGGCCCCACGAGGGGCGGGAGCGGGGGGAGTCCCCAGGCCCAGGATGGGGGAGAGAATGAGAGAGTGATAAAATAATACTCGAGTAATAGCTAAGGGAGAAGACGTGGGGGTAGTAGAGCGCTGGCAGCTTTAACGATAAGTTTTTGGCGATGACGCTCTTGGGGATAGATGAGGAGGGCAATTGTCAAGAAGGGCACCCGGATCGGTGGGATTGCTGGATTCTGGGGAAGGGGCAGCGCAGGGAGAGTTTCCCCTAGCATTGCTTTTCCAAGTGTGACCAGGAACTGTTTACAAGGAAGAACACTGGAGGGGAGGTGAACCATGTTGAATTGGTCTGGGGAAAGGGAACTCAAAGGTTGTGTGTCCGCTGACTGGGCTGTTCTTCAGAGGGAGGAGACTGGGGAGTAGATCTTGTGGGACCTCATTGAAGGGGTTGGCGCTTCATTTTAACTTGGGAACTTTGCGTTCTTTTGGTGTTGGGGTGGCCTCTCCCTAGAGGGTTGAACTTTGCTGGCAGCTCCTGGTGAAGAAGATGTCTAGCTTCGTTCCTGTGGGCCGGGCTCACCAGCTTGTACTACAACCAATCGGGTGCAGTTAGGCCCAGCCATCCTTGATTTGATTGCACAACAGCAAGGCCCACAGAGTAGGAAGACTTGCCAACAACAACGGATAAAAATTGAGGAGAGAGCTCTGCAGATGAAACGGTCCAGGCCACTCTACAGAGGAATCCGTCCAGGACGGGGAGGGGTGGCTGCCTTGAAAGACTTTAAAATGACCCAAGCAGAAGTTCACCAGTATTTTTGGATAGCTGGGCTTAAAGAGGCTTTAACTTTGCGGGACAGTGGGATGGCTTGGTGAGGTGGCTTGCCTCACTGGAGAGCCCTCCCTCTGGATCTTCTGATCTGTTCAAGGCCAGCCCCTGAGTATGCTGCCATTGTGCTTTCTGATGGTGAAAGATTTTGGCAGACCAGGATCTGCTCCAGATACAGTTGTCCTGAACTTGAACTGACAGCTTTTAAGAAGTGGATATTGTTTTCCAAGGTGATAGGAAGGGGTTTGTAACGTCCTGCAGAATTCTCGGTGGTACTGGTCAGTAAATGCCCACGCTGCCAGCTGTTGAGAACATGTCATGGTTTACAGCTGCACTGAGCTATTATTTATGTGGGAAAGGAACTAAACTTTGAGCTATATATTAATCATTGTTCCCCTGCCAGAAGAGTCACAGAAAGAGAACCTTTTGGGCGTATTTCAAACAGCCAAGCTACCTTGCTTTTAAAATAAGGGCATAGTCTTTAAGCATTGCTTTAAAGATAGAAACCCGTCTCATAGTCTGGATTAGTTCCTGAAATGCTTGGAAAGATTCTGTCGGTGATACTGATTCATTTACCCTTCCTTCCAACTTAGAGTCACTACTGCTTTCTCGAATATCACTTAACTGCCTCCAGATAGTTTCTGTACACAGTCTTTTGTTTCAGATTTAAATAGTTGTCATTTTAGCTCATCTATGATATTGAACTTACATTTATGGGTAGAGCAGATTGTCATCTTTGGGTTTTTAACACGGAGACTTACATAATGTGTTTGTAGGCTACAGTACTGTTGGGCTTGGATTTAATCACGATTAATTCAGTGCTGTTTAGATGCACAGTAGTTACTGATTTAATTTTTCTCCCTTTGGAAATTTTTCCCCTCCTGTGGTGGTTTGTTCATCTCTTGTTACATTCCTCTCTCTGCCACTGTGTAATTGAGCCAGGGAAAGATAGTTTATTTGGTCTCTCTTTCAGGTACCTGAATTAATGAGATTAGGTATTTTAAGTGTGTTTTGTGGGCCTAGTGCAGTGCTTTGCACAAAAGAGAACCACAGACAAAAGTAGGAAATGCGGCCCTTGCTCAGTGATCTTAAAATGTTGAAGGGGGCTAGGGACTGAGATTGTTGTTTGTTCTAGAACAACAACAATAAAGTATAGAATCCAATGCTAACATACATTTCAGGTGTGAAAACATTTGGAAAAATGGTAGTCAGTAAGCTTGCGTTGGAAATCTCTACTTAGTGGGAAGGAAGGGGATTAGTATGTCCTGTCTTTAACTTCTGGAAACCTTTTGGAGTGCCATGCACATGTTGCAGCGTTCCAGGATAGCAGTTGATGTGCTCAGTGCCCTAAGTGATCAGACTGGGCAGGGACATTCACAACATAGTGAACTTAGAATTGCTTCTCCTTTGAGAGTCCTTTGTTTACTGGGGATCAGAGGTTACAGCCTATCCCTTGGGAAGGTTTCTCAAAACTGCCTTCTCATAGTTTAGGAAATGAGAGGTGGGTGGAAGCACACTTGCTCTGACCTTTGGATTTCTCAGCTTGCTAGAAGAGTGCTTACTTATTTTCATTGTTGAGGAGGAGGAAGATTTTTGTTGAGTAAATTCAAGGCAAAACAACAACAACAAAAATGCCCTTGGATTTTATGTTTTATCTGCCTGTGGAGGAGTGAGTATGATATTTGGTTCTTCCTTTGGGAAGCTACATCTAGTCTCAATGGAAGGGAGAGTTATGGTAGTTGTCCTCACTTTTGTAACACTCTGGTTAGCTGGAAGGGACCTAATGCTTTCGTAAGTTCTGAACTTTCTCCTTCTGGGAATGTTGTTTTCTGGGAAATGAGCAGAAACAGAGAGAACTCTTTTAGCCTTTCTTTCTGCCTTTCTTATGCTGCATAATATCCTCATCAGCTATGGAAAAGTGCTGTTGCCATAACAAGAGCACCAGAGGGGAACTAACTGTGATGGTCTAAAATCTTATTCGTCCTGCTACATCTCCTCTCTGCCAACTGGAGGGTTGCTGGGATTGGTTCATTGGGTCAGAATTACCTGCCGGCCATTGGAAAGGTCTGGAAATAAAGGAGAAAGTAGGAAGAAGGGAAAATAAAAAACTTGGCATGACCTGTAAATAAATAAGAGTATTTGTGAGGAGTGCTCTTAGTTTTGATCTGGTTCCTTCCCTGGGAGATGAATAGAGCTCTCTGTGGATATGGGGAAGGAAGGTCAGTTTCTGACTGTTGTGAAATTTCTAACTCAACCTTGGGTTGAGTTTATTCTAGGCCAAAATCTTCTGAACCAACAAATGTACTTATTTGGATGGTTTAATTTGAAGTTAATAAAATTTCTTGAATGTATATAGCATAGTCCCTGGATTCATGATTTAAACCAAGCTACTTGGTCTTGAAAGAGACCCTTAATCTTGAATGACTCAGACTTATGACTGGAGTCTTAACAATTTTATAAGAGGGGGTCTTGCAAAGGGGCGCCTGGGTGGCTCAGTATGTAGAGCATGTGACTCTTAATATTAGAGTTGTGAGTTCAAGCCCCAAGTTGGGCGTGGAGCCTACTTTAAAAAAAAAAAAAGACGAAGAAGAGGAGGAGTCTTGCATAGTTTGGCTGCATTGTAGGCTTCATTGTGTGTGTAAAAATGTGCAGTTAATGTGGGTAAGGTAGTACATCTGGTTGGAGAAGACAGCCTGTGAGTAGCAGAACTTTTTCTTGCCTTCCAAGTCTTTTGATGAACAGTGTAATATTTATTTTTTTTAAAGATTTTATTTATTTATTTGAAAGACAGAGATCATAAGTAGGCAGAAAGGCAGGCAGAGAGAGAGGAAGGGAAGCAGGTTCCCTGCTGAGCAGAAAGCCCGGTGTAGGACTCGATCCCAGGACCCTGAGATCATGACCTGAGCTGAAGGCAGAGGCTTTAACCCACTGAGCCACTCAGGGGCCCCGAACAGTGTAATATTTAAAAGATTTTTGTTTCTCCATTTATAATAGAACAAAAGTCAGCTGAGAATTGCAGTCATTCACCTTACTGAATAGGCAAGGCCTAGACTTCCATTTTCAGATTTGTTCCTTGTGGAACTCCCATTTTGTGAAAGCCCCTTAGAACCTGTGTTTTAACAGGCAGCAGCTGTCCATCCCATGAGTGGCTAGTTTTTAAAGGTCCCCTGCATGTGTTCTCAGGCCATTCTTTGAAGGCAAAAGCTCAGAAATCCCTGGGAGTTTACTTCTAAGTAAATAATCTTTTAGATCTTCAGGATGAATGCCCTGACAAACAGAAGCTGTTCTAGTCATTGAGTGTTTTAAGAAAGTAAAAACTTTAACAAGCAAGGACAAATGAACTGGAGAAGGCAGTTCCATCCGTGTAGGTTCCATGGGTTTTTTAGAGACAAGACCATATCATCTGTAAATAGTGATAGTTGTATGTCTCCTTGTTCTTTCTGAGTGCCTTTTATTTTTTCCTGCCTAATTGCTCTGGCTAGAACTTTAAGTACTGTATTGAACAGAAGTGGCAAGATAGTGTGAACAGATTGCCTTGTTTTCAGTATTAAGAAAATATCTCGTCTTTCACCATTAGGTAAGATGTTGGCTGTGGGTTTTTCATAGATACCCTTTATCAGTTTGAGGAAGTTCCCTTTTATTCCTCGTCTGTTGAGTGTTTCCATCATGAAAAGGGGTTGGATTTTGTCAAATGCTTTTTTTCCCCCCACTTACTGAGTTGGTTGTGTGATTTTTGTTTTTTATCCTGTCGACATAGCATATATGTCAGTTGATTTCTGGATGTTGAACCAGCCTTGTATTCTTGGGAGAAATCCCACTTGGTCTTGGTATGGAATTGTTTCTATGTTGCTGAATTTGTTGTGCTAATACTTGGTTGAGGATTTTTGTATCTCTGTTCATAAGGGGTATTAGTCTGTATTTTTCTTATGATGTCTTTGGTTTTAGAATCAAGGTAATACTGGCCTCATTCACTTCTAATTATTTTAGAAATGGCCTGCTGTTTATAGCAAAATTGCTGCCTATTTATTGGTGAAGGTAGACCATTGCTCTCTAGGTGTTAAGAGACACTTTTCAGAAAGTGTGAGAGGTTATGATTCTTCACGTTAAGATGCATAATTAATCATTTGGGCCTCAGAGGAGCCCATGTTACCACCAGAGACTTTATGTTCGAGTCAGGCTGTTTTAGGTTGAAATGAAACTATTCTCTGGTCAGATAAATTCCTAGAATCGCGAATAGGCAGCAGGTAAAAACAGTGACCTAGACCAGGGATTTTCCAGTAGACTCTTGCCTCTCATCAAGACTTTGTTGTGGGGCACCTGGGTGGCTCAGTGGGTTAAGCCGCTACCTTCTGCTCAGGTCACGATCTCAGGGTTCTGGGATCAAGTCCCCCATCAGGCTCTCTGCTCAGCAGGGAGCCTGCTTCCTCCTCTCTCTCTCTCTCTCTCTCTCTCTCTCTCTCTGCCTGCCTCTATGCCTACTTGTGATCTCTCTCTGTCAAATACATAAATAAAATCTTAAAAAAAAAAAGACTTTATTGTTAGACTTCAGGCTCCATACGTGAAAAGTGGGAGATGTTAGTAGATAGGCATTATTTTTATTTTTTTAAATAAGTGCCCAAGAGCAGGGAAATTTGGATGAAATTTGGAAGAAACACAGTTGAAATGAAAGCCAGGTTTGAATCTGAATGTTTTCCCCATACCAGTAGCAGTGATCCTTCGTTAATTATTAGTATTACAGACAGAGCGTAACCACGTCTGTGAACTCTAATCCAAAGAATTGATCTAGGACACAGTCAGCAACCTGGCAGAGCCAGTCAGTTTTTTCCTGGAATCAGAGCAAGGCATTTTTGTAGAGATGATTTATTTCGGGATAAATGTTCAAGCCCAAGTAGAAGTGGATATATTTGGGGGGCATCTGGGTGGCTCAGTCGGTCAAGCATCTGCCTTTGGGGGAAGAGGGCAGTCATGATCTCAGGGTCCTGGGATTGAGCGCCGTGTCTGGCTCCCTGCTCAGTGGGGTGTCTGCTTCTCCCTCTCCCTCTGTCTCCCTCTCTCCCCACCTCAAATAAATAAACAAAATCTTAAAAAAAAAAAAAAAAAAGAAGTGGATATATTTGACGTACTTTATTTTGACCCAGATTTTCTGAAGGTCAAGGCTAGACAAACTTAAAATCATTTGGCATTTATTGATTAGTTTGTGGTTCATATACCATTTTGGACCTGGTACTCCCTAAAAAGATCATCTTTTCAACTCACAGTGCAGCTGAGACTCCTGGAGAACGAGGTTTGCCTAGCGTCCCTAGCTACTTTGTGTTGGTCTCCTGACTCCAGGGGCACTATGTGTCCCTTCCATAAATACTTTTAACTTCTCTGGATATTAGTTTTTTCTTGTCTAAAATGACAGGCTTCTGCCAGATGTTCTCTAAGCCTCTTCTAACACCAGACCTTCAGAATAGGAACACAGTCGTTACCAACTTCCTTTTCAGCCCAGGCGTATGTTCCGTGATGGCTGTGTCCCAAGTGACTGCACCAGAAGCCATCCTTGGACAGTATCTTGGAGATCATTGCTTCCGCTCATTGAAACTTGAAGTTAAACAAAGCAGAGTAGGATTGGCTTTTCACAAACCTTAGACGTCTCCCATTTCCCCTGGTACTTTACTCATACTAAGTTAAGAGGATCCTAAGCCTCCAGTCATACGTCCCGTTGATGTAAAAAATTGTCCCTCTTGATTTTATTAGCACTTCAGGGATTTGATCGTGGCACACACTGAAGGGAGGGGGCTGGCTTAGGCAGCTTTTAGTTTACTCTGGGTTATCGGCATAGGGCTTTTTAGGAATCTGCTTTTCATCCAGAGTCTCCATGAAGCATAGATGTTTAAGCAGACATTTCAAAACAAAACAAAAAGCAGTCATTTCTTCTAAGTGGCAGTGTTGCAAGCCCCAGGATATGCACCATGCCTACCAGTCATGGCTTCCCGCAGTGTCTGGTCTGGTGTGCATCTGACCCAATTCCGGCCAAATGAGATGTAGAGGAAAGTGTGCCGAGGGTTTGCTGAGAAGGATTTTCTCTTAGATGGAGAGAGTCCCCTGAGAGAAGCCCTGTTTAATTCCACACTCCCCCTTTCTCCTTGCACACTTGTGTGGGGGTGTAGGTCCATCTTAGCCTTTGGAAGATTTTTGTCACCAGCTTACTCAATCAAGCTGTGCAATCTGGGCAAGTTACTTGAAGTTTCTTGCTCTGAGCTGTCATTTTGCATGAGCGGATGCTTAATTCTATATAGGAGGCCGCCATAGTTAAACAGAACTTTATGCTGGGGACCCTCTGAAAGTATAGTTACGACTACCCTGTTCAGTTAACCATATGACAGTGGACTTTCTCTAGGTGGTTTAAGTTAATAAAATTTCTTGAATGTATATAGCATAATCCCTGGATTAATTATTTAAACCAAGCTACTTGGTCTAGAAAGAGACCCTTGGTCTTGAATGACCTTGTTTGTGTACCTAACCATTGTTAAGCATAATTTGGGGCCTCTTTTATTGGTCTTCTTGTTCCTTGCCGTTTTGAAAATTCCTAGTGTTTTCATCAAAGGGTAGAAGCTTTTTTCCCCCTTCTTCCATTCACTAAAGGAACTCTGTTGTACTCTCATGATTTCCTGGTAGTGTCAGCATCTAGAAAGCAATAGGGTCAAGGTATTAGATTTATCTATCTATCTGGTCATTAAGGCATGAGGAAAATTTATAAATATCTGATGTTAAAAGATTTCGAAGTTCTTATTTGTTCTGAAATCCAAACATGTAGACTGAAGTAATATGTGCACATTTAAAAAATAAGATGGTAATGGACACCTGGGTGGCTCAGTCGGTTAAGTAGCTGCCTTTGGCTCCGGTCATGATTCCAGTGTCCTGGAATTGAGCCCCATATTGGGCTCCCTGCTCAGCGGGGAATCAGCTTCTCCCTCTCCTGCCCATGCTCCTACTCTCTCCTAACAAATAAATAAAATATTAAAAATAAAAAAAAAAGAGGTAAGATGGAAAAAGTAAAACAGAAGCACCTAAAATGCAAAGTAAAATGCCAGTAGACAACTACTTTTAGTGGTTTTAGTGCTTTTATTGGTTACTGCTGGTGCTGTATGTACATGTGCACCATAATTTCTTGGCTTGTTAACGTTAGATAATACCATTGATTCCCTATTATGAAAAATGAGTAATCTCGAACACTTTCATTACTTTCTCCCTTTCATTTCCGCTCTTCTCCGTTTACCAGTTTTTGTAAATTGTGTTATCGGTTCTTCTGATAGCTCTCTTCAAAATGTAAAATAATAGAGTCAGAATCTCTGTCACAATCTGTCAGCTTAGCTCTCTGCTATATAAAATTGTACCATCCCTTCTGGCTTTAATTCCGTGGTAGGTCAACTTCCCCATTATTTTGACAGTATCAGGGAAGGCATATAACATGTACATACTCTCCTGTAAGGATTCTTCCTCGCTCTTTTTATAGTTTGATCACAAACAGTGAAATCTGGTATATAGCATATATAATATTTTGGTTCTTAACTTTTCAATATAAAACCAAGGGACATGATTATTTTCATAGAAAAGGAAATAGAAAACTCACTGGAAGGAAAAGCATCCATTGTCAAGGTGAAATAGAGAACTTTTTTTTTTTTTTAAACACTCCATCAATTGATCAAAATCATGGTCTTTTTTTGAGGGGGGTACTTATTTCTCAAGAGAGCATATACACAGGGGAGGGGCAGAGGGAGAAAGAGAATCTCAAGCAGACTGCTGAGCACAGAGTTCCATTCAGGGCTCCATCTCACAACTCTGAGACCTTGACCTGAGACAAAATCAAACTGTCAGATGTTTAACCAACAGCCATCCAGGCGCCTCGCAGCCCATTTTAATATGTTATATTCAAGGTATGGGTTTCTTGTATGTTTTTTTTTGTTTTCCTTCTTCAGGAATTTATATTAACTCATTTCTAGTTGCTTGTGGCTGCATTGGCTGACATGAAATTGTCCTGACAAGTGTGGCAGGCTGTTTGGATGAAATGTGGATTACCAGGAAGTTCTTGCTTTAGAAAATAGATGTCTGCATACATGTGTGTAAGAGACCCTGAGTATTGTAGCACTTTTTTTTGGTTTGTTTTTATCTTGGAATAGACATAATCTCATGGTAAACACAGTATATAACAAGGGAAACAAAGGCTTTTTTTCTTGCCACTTTATTTATAGTCAAATCTTAATGTTTTTCTTTGAGTACTTTTGATTTTTTGAATGGTCAGGTGCTTTTGAATCGTACTGTATATCCTCAGTTGCTGACAGGCTAATTCCCCATTTTTGCTCTGTATCTGCTACAATGAAACTTTTTTTAATTTTCAGGTATCTAAAATCCAAACACCTAAAATGCTATCCTTTTGTATTCCTATTTTCCCTGGCATTATTTGAGAACCTTAGTGACGACCCTTAAGACTCCGGTTCTTCAGAGTGTCTTCTCTTCTCAATTAATTTGCTTTATTTGCATTCACAACCAAATGTACTTTAGGAATCCACTAAAAAACTATTAGAACTAATTGAGTTTAGCAAGGTTACAGGATACAAGAATGGTATACAAAAACCGATTGTATTTCTATACACTTCTCTACACTTTCAGTGGACAATGCAAAAATGAAAACAGTTCCATTTCTAATCACATAAAATAATAAAATATATAGGAATAGATTTAATGAAAGGAGCACAGCACTTACATTGTGGAAGCTACAAAACATTGTTGAAAGCAATCGGAGAAGACCTAAATAGATGGAAGGCATTCTCCATGCGTGGACTGGAAGATGGTGTTGATGACTATTTCCCAGATCTACACAGTCAACACAATCCCATCAGAATCCCAGCTGGCATAAGTTGCATAAGTTGACAAGCTGATCCCAAAGTTAATAAGGAATTTTAAGAGACCTAAAATAGCCCAATTTCAATAATTGTTACAAATCAAGCCAGTTTGGTACTGCTGTAAGGATAAACATAGATAAGTGAGATAGAATTGAGAGTCCAGAAAAAAATCCCATACAGTTATGGCCACTTGATCTTTGACAAGGCTGCCAAGACAAGTAAATGGGGGAAGAACAGTCTTTCCAACAAATGAAACTGGTACAACCAGATATCCACCCACAAAAACTGAAGTTGGGGCCCATGGCTCGAAAACTTAAATGTAAGAGCATAAAACTATAAAATCTTCAGAAAACAACATAGGCACAAATCTTTATGACCTTGGTTAGTAAATAGTTTCTTGAGTATGGTGCCCAAAGCACAAGCAACAAAAGAAAAAGATATAAATTGGGCTTTGTCAAAATTAAAAACTTTTATGCTTCAAAGAATACAAAAAAAAAAAAAACCCTCACAGAATAGGGGAAAATATTTGTAAATCATATATGAATAAGGGACATGTATTCATAAATATAAAGAACTCTTAAAACTCAGTAGTAAACAGATAACCCACTAAAAAGCAGGCAAAGGATCTGAATAGACATTTTTCCAAAGAAGATGTCCGTTGCAATGGCCAATAGGCATATGAAAAGATGTTCAACACCATTACCCATCAGGGAAATGCAGATTAAAATCAAACCACAGTGAAATTTAAGAAACAAAACAAATGAGCACAGGGGGAAAAAGGAGAGAGGCAAACTGAGAAACAGACTCTTAACTATAGAGAACAAACTGATGGTTACCAGAGGGGAGGTGGGTGGGGGGAGGGGTGAAATAGGTCATGGGGATTAAGAAGTGCACCTGTTGTGATAAGCACCAGGTGTTGTATAGAAGTGTTGACTCACTATATTGTACACCTGAAACTAATACTATCCTTTGTGTTAGCTGGAATTTAAATAAAAACTTAAAAATCAAACCACAGTGAGATACCACTTCACACTCATAAGATAGCTACAATAAAAAAACATAGAAAGTGTCAGCTGCCATGTGTATACATTGGAACCCTCACATACTGCTGGTGGGAATGTAAAATGGTGCGGCCACCTTAGAAAACCGTCTGGTGGTTGCTCAAAAGATTAAACACAGAGTTAATCATATGATCTAGCAATTCTGCTCTTACCCAAGAGAAAGGAAAACATATGTCCACACAAAGACAGGTACATGAATGTTTATAGCAGCATTACTCAGAGTGGAAATAACCCAGATGCCCATCAACTGATTACTTGATAAAATGTGACATATACATGTAATGGAATATTTGACAATAGAAAGAAAGAAAGCACTGAAAGATACTAAAAATAGACTAACCTTGAAAACATATGCAAGTGTAAGAAGCAGTCACAAAAGATCACATATTGTAAGATTCCATTTATATGAAATGTCCAGAATAGGCAAATCTGTAGAGACAGAAAACAGTGGTTTTCTGGGCTTCTGGGTTGGAGAGGGACTGCTCCATGTGTATGGGTTATCTTTTGGAGGATGGTTGCTGTGTTCTAAAGTTGCTTGTAGTGATGGTTGCACAATTCTGTGAATCTACTAAAAACTACTGAATTACACACTTTGAACTATATGTGAATTACGTCTCAATAAAGCTGTAAAAAATGGATTTTATCACCTCTGCAAAGACAAAGAAGTTCTCCAAAATTTCCTTTAGACCTCACACATTTAGGTAGACCCTCTACTGCTTATTTCCTAGTTGGTCCAATTACAGTTCTTTAATGCATATGCTATTGCTAATATATAATTTAGAAATAGAAAGCTTGCTTTTACCCTGTGTTGTGTTTTTCACTGTCTTTTCCCCAGAGTTCCAGGCTTGGCATACTGCAGAAGTAAGAATAATCTTGTTCTGACTTGCAAGCTGATTGTTAGTTTAAGAACATCTGACAATGAAACCTCACTCTTTTGAAAGCTAGTGACGAATAGAAGTGGAGGTGATACAGCAAATATGCAAAGTCCATCCACGAAAGCTCCTTCCCTTTTTTCACTGGAAAGCCATCGGCCCCTCAGCCCATTTGCTCTTCATTTTACATAGTGTCCGAATAAGAGTACCGCTGATTACAAAGTCCCTATAAGGATAGAAGCATCAGGTTAGGACAGGTGAATTGTGTGCGCCCCCACCCTTCGCCAAGTTCATAAGTTGGAGCCCTGACCCCCAGTGTGATGATCTTTGCAGCTGGGGTCTTGGGATATAATTAGGTTTAGATGAGGTCATGAGGCCCTCATGATGGATTCGTGCCCCTAGAAGAAGAGGCACTAGGGAGCTCGCCCCCCACCCTGCCCCATCTAAGGCCACATTGAAAATGTGGTGGCTGTACACGCAGAAGAGAACTTTCGGCAGAAATGGACCATGCTGGCATCTCAGTCTTGGGCTTCTCGAGAACTGAGAAAATAGATTTCTGTTGAAGCTGTGGTATTTTGCTGTGGCAGCCCGAGCTGACTGAGACTTGGGAAAAGAGGGGAGTTCTTAAGCCTAACGATGAGGGAGGAAACAATGAGGAAAGGGGCATGTGCAGGCTGTTAAAATACTGTGCAGTGGAGGGAAAGTAATGTAGGTTCCCAGAGTCGCCACAGCACAGTTCATGAGGTGATCTTCAGAATAGTGACCGCAGTTCATCAAGCAAGGGTCTGGTTGTTTCCTGTTGGAAGGTGGTAAAAAGTTTTAAATCTGTACTAGAAAAATTTCCACCCAGAATAATTCACGTTATTCACTTTTGGAAAGTTGAACTGTTTTCTGCTATCCAAAATGACTCACTCCTCCTCATTTCCAGATGCCTTTTTAAGTTGTTACTGTAGTTCTTATTTTTCAAAGCAAAGAGGGTGAGGGTAGATTTTTTCACTTTCCTTGTCCTAAAATTATATTGGACACAGGACCTAAGACTTGTGTCTTCTTTCAGCTGGGGAGGAATGATTTCCAGCTTTTCTAGGTGTTCTCCAGGGGTTGGAGGGAGGCATGCCAGGTGCTTTGCTAAGGTTAGGTTTACGGTGTGAGTCCTATCGTACATGGGCTATGGGCCTTTGCCTCTCAGTTACTCTAATAGTAAACATAGGAAGATAATTGTAGCCCACTCTAGGACTCAGAGACTCCCTCTCTGAAGTTTTCAGCCTTTCCCTATCTCGGTTAGGCTTTGGAATGAAAGAGCCGGCGGGCAACAGGGATTAGAGCTGTTGACCTGGTTTGTGCCCTGCTGTCCTTCAGAGATGATCCTCCAGCATCTCCTTTTACTACCAGCGAGGCCCCCTTTATTATTCTGAAATGCACTTAGATTATAGGACCTGCCTGCTCGTGTAATTTTTTAAAACTGCGTTATTTCTGTTCTGTGGGCAAAAATGAACGGATTACCTAGTTTCTAAAACACCTAAGCACTCAAGCCTTGGTAAACTTAGAAATCGAAAAACAGAAGCCACCTCTACCGGTGTCTATCGCCCTCCCAAGGGGGGCAGTAAGGTCGTGGCCATCCTGCTGTGTCCCTCTTGAGAAACAGCGCTTGGGGGCCCTTGGGGCAGCCCATGTGCCGCTCACCCCGGTGTTTGTGTGTTAATGGTGGTTACGGTCCGACTCTTTCACTTCCGACAATGTGCTCCCACTCCGGGCATGGAGTTAGAGTGTGGAGAGACTTGGTCTGGGAGTCCGCACACCAGGAGCCTGGTTCTGGTGTGGACACTGGTTTGCTCGGTGAGTTCCATTAAGTCACTTTGGGACAACAGAAGGGGCAGCAGTAGTAGGTCTTCTTAACTATTCATCAGGTCAGATTCAGATGCCCTCTTTAGAAGGATTGTGGTAAAACAATCAGGTAGCACTTACTGGCATGCAGATTGTTTCATAAAATAGAGAAGGGTCCAGTTTCTACCACAGCTCTGTCTGGGAAGGATGTTTGTCTCAGTGCCTTTGGAAAGCCTTCAACTTAAAGGCAGCAATCTAATCTATTGGTGCCTTTTTTTCACGCGTTTATTACTTTATTTAAGACTTTCTAGGAGCGCCTGGGTGGTTCAGTCAGTTGGCATCTGCTTTCGGCTCAAGTCATGGTCCTGGAGTCCCAGGATGGAGCCCCACATCCGGCTCTGCTTCTCCCTCTGCCCCTCTGCCCTGCTTGTACTCTTCTCTAACTCTAAATAAAATATTAAAATAAATAAATAATAAAATTTTATAAATGGGGGCCCCCTGGGTGGCTCAGTTGTTAAGCTTCTGCCTTTGGCTCAGATCATGATCCCAGGGTCCTGTGCACCTGGCTCCCTGCTCAGTGGGAAGCCTGCTTCTCCCTCTCCCACTCCCCTTGCTTGTGTTCTTTGTCTCTCACTGTCAAATAAATAAATAAAATCTTAAAAAAATAATAAAAAATAAAACTTTCTAAATGGTAGAACCAAGGTCACATAGAACTGAGACATAGCTGTGGCATAAGGAAGTCACAGGCTTTAGAGAAGCAAAGCGATGAAATGGGATCTAGAATAGGCGATGTGTATGGAGTAGGACGGGGGAAAGAATTTTTTTTTAAGGTATTCTGTAAAGGAAGTGATGTTGGGGCTGAGCTTTAAAGCTGGAGTGGAAGAGGAGGAAAAGGCACTCCTCCAGCAGAGGGGCCTGGCCCAGGCGGGGAGGATAGAACTTATCCTTTTTGTTTGGACTGTGAACCCTCAAGAGTTAGGTTTTGATGGAATTTAAAATAAATTCCTGGGTAATAATTGTAGATTGAAAGACCCTTAATTTGTTTCAGACTCTTGAACCCTGTTTTCCAGGAACCCGAATCATTTATGACCGAAAGTTTCTGTTGGATCGTCGCAATTCTCCCATGGCTCAGACCCCGCCCTGCCATCTGCCCAATATCCCAGGGGTCACCAGCCCTGGCACCTTAATCGAAGACTCCAAAGTAGAAGTAAACAATTTGAATAACTTGAACAATCATGACAGGAAGCATGCAGTTGGTAAGTATTTGGGGGGCCGAGTGGGTAGCCCTGGGAATTCCAGTGTCAGTCGAAAGGTTGACAGGTTGAAAATTGATTCCTCGGTTATAACCAACATTCATGTATAGGTCTCTAAGGTTCCCGGCAGCTCCCATCACCAAGGTTTACTGAAATGTTCTGGAAACCCTAGGTTCTAAATCTTAGGTGAATCTAATCCGGGAATAGGGAGAAATCCAAACTCAGGGCATAGGAAATTCTTAGATTAGTCCTTGAACCAGCCCTCAAGTCCTTTCCAGCCTGGGCTGTACTGAACTGGGAGTAACACACAGAACAGAACTGAACAGGCCTCATTTCCATTGCCCTTCAGAAATAGACCTCTTTCTTACAAGAAGAATGTCCTTTTTGTGGTGCAGGGGGAAATAGGATTTATTTCCCCATTTTCCAGGACTACCTATGATACACACACACACACACTCACTCACTCTCTCTCTGTCACACACTGAGTAATGAGCCACTCTGTTTCCGTGGAAGTGGCCAGCTCCCAAGGTATGCCTCGGGTCGTACCCCCCGACCTCTGTGCAGGAGCCAGCCTTCTGCCTTCTCAAATTCCAGATGAGCTTTGCATGGACAAAGTGTTGATTGAGAGCAGGGCTGAAGTTGAGAGCCTCCAGAAGAGTTTGCTGGCATGATAGATGCAGGCATCCCACTGGGGTCGCCTGCAGCCAGAGGGATGCTGAGCGGGTTTTCACTTGGATCTTCTTTCCCAGATCCTACTCCTTGCAGGTTGAGTGCCATTCTTTTTTCCACATCAAAAAGACGAGCCAAAACAAACACATAATTGTTCTAAGGCAGCAGAGAATGGGAGAGTTTGGATCCGTTTTTGACCCTCCAGCGGAGGAAAGACAGAGCTGCTTGGCCTTGCCTTTTGTTCTAAACTGTGTCTTGATTCTTCGTAGGGGATGATGCTCAGTTTGAGATGGACATCTGACCGCCTGCAGGAGCGGCAGGAGAGCAGCGGCGCCAAGGCCGGGCGCACTGGATTGGGCCCATCGGATCAACAATGAATGGACAGAAGGGGCAGCCAGCAGTCCCATTGCAGCCCCCAAGTCCTCCTCTTCCTTGCTCTGGGTGCCAAATGATGCGCAGATGAGCTTCATCTGACCATTTCCTCTCCCTCTTTCCTGTCCCCCTTCCCAGTTACACAGATTTCATCCAAGGTCCTTGGCATATTTCCGTAGACCTAAGCAGCCCACAGAGGTAAACAGTTAAACTCTGGCTTCCATAGTCATTTGAAAAAGACAGTTGAGAAAACCTAGCCTCCCCGTACTCCCTCCATCCCACCTCCCATTTTTTAAAATCCCAAATCAGATATCAACCTGCCCACAATTGCTTGGCTGGGAAGTCTGGGGAAGTGACACGGGTATGGTGGGTTTGGCACTGTCCACGTCCTGACCCCCCGTGTGCCCTCCCTGTCTCCCCTCTGTGGTTCAGAGCTGCAGGAGTCTGGGTCTCAGGTCTTCACAGCCGTCAGATGGGGTGAGAATGGAGAGAGCCACTCTCCTCGTCCGTTGAGACATTTGTCCTTCGGGTCAGAGTGTGGCTTGTACAGCTCTGCTGGCATCACCCTGCCACGCTTCCTGAGACCCGCTTCGGCCTGCTTCCCCTCCTTCCTCCGGCACGAATGTCTTCTGTCTTTAATGTTTGAGTGCCGCTTCCTGGTCCTTCACTTAGCACATCTGTGCAGAAAAGTGTGGGCCCCACCTGAGAGGGAGTCCTCGGGAAGCAGCGGGGCTCTCCTCTCCTCCCTCCCTGCTAGCGTGCCACTGCCTGCTGTCCCCTTGTATCTGAGCCCCCCAGGTGATTCTGCCGCTCCTGCAACAGGCCTGTCCAAGCGACAGGCACTTTTGGGGGAGGCCTGGTCATAGCGTTCTACTGGGAGACCCTGCAGAATGACCTGGGGAGCGTGCTGAACCGGGTGGTTACTCAGCCTCAGCAGTCCTTGCTTCCTCGTCCCCTGAGCTTCGAGATATTCACTGTCTCTGACCGCAGGGTCTTATATTTTGAGTTTAAAAGATGACTTTAAGAATGCTCTTCGAAGAGAGCCAAACTTTTTTCCTTTGTGGACCTGCCGAGACTGCTGGGATGGATAAGCACCGGCTCGAAAGTGGGTTCTCCCCATTCTCTTGCCTTCCCCGTCGTCCTCAGAGTTGTTCCTGTCCTCTCCCTGCCTCTGTCTGTCCCTCCCTCCCTCCCACCTCTCTCTCTGCCAGGCCATTTTTCAAGTACACATCAAAGATACCTCAAGCGTTGGTATCTGATAATATCTCACTCCTCTTATCTGAGGAGTGATCTTTTATTTTTAAGATGACTACAGACCTATTTTTAGATATGTTTTCAATACGATTTTGAACAGCAACTTTTTAATTACACATCTTCGGTGTTAGGAAGGTGAGAAATGTCCACGGGCGAGTCTGCTGTTCCATGTCACCATCCTTTGTCCCCACCGAGTCCCTGACGAGCTCTTTGCTTCCTCTAGTTTTGGGTGTGCATGTTTGCAGTTTGTAGCGGGTGGTGTGTCAAACTGGACCATTCTGCCTTGACGTGGCTTGTTCACCAGAACCTCATTCTTTTCCCTTCCCCTTTGCTTTTTCATGTCCCCACCACCACCCTCCCGACTGTTGACTGGTACAGTAATCTCGGGAGAGTGACACCCCCCACCCCCGCCCCACCCCTGTAGAAAGACTAACACCTCTGTCCTGGAACGACAAGTAAAGTAGCCACTGGTGTTCTGGCAACTTCTGGTCGCATTCGGTGCCCTGAACCCTCTCGTTGAGAGACAGCATCCCGGGGTGATAGTAACAGGCCAACCAACTAAGAAAGTGAGCTGTTTGTTTTCCTTTTGAACTATGAAAAGACCCTGTTTGTGAATACCTTTTAGACAGAAGAAAGGAAGGCTGTCCAGGGAACTTTGTTCTGTTTTCTACTACAAAATGTGAGTAGTTCAGAGTGACCCTTTTGTGATGGTTGATGTTTCTCAGGAATAAGCTGGATCTCTAAAATTTGGGGGATGTTTTCAGTCTCAAAAATTGATGATCAAAAAAAGTATTTTCTTGTTGCTTTCATGTATCCCTGTTCTGATTGTAATTAAACTCCCAAATATCACTTTCCATACTCTCTGGAAACCTTCAGTTGCACCATCATTTGCATGAGAAGCTTGCTCAGGACCCCATAGTCCGCTGGGAGCTCGATTCTTTGGGAATGAAGCTTCTCGTCCTTCATAGCTGGCTTTGGCATTCTGCGGAACCCAGCTCCAACTCCAGCTAGTCGGGCAGTGAGCAGAAAAGTGCTCCTTCTCGATCTTTCTTGCTACACATGAAAATCTGGCGGCCTCGCTGAGCAGCAGGGAGTGGATTTGAAACATGCCAGCTTCGGTAATGTCAAGGCGCCATTTCCCCCTCTTCTGCCATCTTGGGGAATCTCTGCACACGGCTCCCTAATCGGAGGCCATCTTTCTAGTTTTTGAGGGAATGTCAGCTGTATGTAGAGCAGCAGCCCACTCCTTCAGCCTTCTCTGCAAGGACCTCCTTACTGGTTGGTGTCCTTTCCTGGAGGCCACTGCCGTGGGACGTACTTTGACCTCCACGGATCTGCATTTTAAAGATAGTTTCACAAGGCAGCAGATGAGCTTGTGACAGATGACACCTTGGTACCATGCCTCATGGAGTGATTTTTTTTTTTTTCAGGGCGAGCCAGATCCAGAAGAATGAGTAATCTCTCCTGGCTTTCTCTTGGGGGAGAACCCTTTGGGGACCATCTGAGTGAGATGGTTCTTAAAATCTTAGTGATGATTTGTTCTTTTTGTGACGAGACCATGTTTCTGAACCCCTGAGGACAGTCCATTGCAGTGAGAAATGACCTCTTTCCTCAAAACTCCAGCAGGAGACATGCATTGTCTTGGTCTGTCTTTACCATGTAGTTTGCTGAGATCACCACGTCTTTGTACTCTGTTTAAATAGCTCAAGTTCTCCAGAGCACACTGTCTTGCAGCTGGCTTCTTGGTATTGGGCTGTCAAGGCCAGAGTTTGTCGTTCGCCTGTGTTTGTTTTCTATTGCTGTGTAACAGATTACCCCCAAACTTTAAATCTCGAAAGGCAAACGTTTTCTGTCAGCTTCTGGAGGTTAGGAATGGGAAGCAGCTTAGCATGATGGCCCTGGCACAGGGTCACCAGGAGTGGCCACCCAGATGTTGGCAGGGTCTGCAGTCATCTCACTGGGGCTGGAGAATCCCCTTCTGCGTGCGTTCTTTGTGGTTGTTGGCAGGATGCCTTCGATCTCTCCGTACGGGTCCCTGTGTAGAGCATCATGAGGGTCCTCGCACCAGAGCAGCAGGCTACTCCTGAGCAGGGGACCCCAGGGAGAAGGGCAAGGAGGAGTCTGCAGTGCCTTTCATGACGGTCCTGTGGCCCTTAGAAGCAAGATCTACGCCTGGCCAACAGTGGTGCAGTATCTGAGAATGTGGGGGCTCTATCTTAAAACCACCTCACTCCCAACAGAGGATATAGTCAATCCAACGGGGGGAAGGTGAAACTAGATACCACAGAGAGATAGCTTGCTACTGCCATGTCCAAACTGAATAGAAGACAGACGCTTTCTGTTTCCCCAAAGCCACCTGCAGGTTTGGAGAGAGGTGGCAAGAAATGACAATTCCTAAGAGAATAAAAAGAGTTCTACGTTTGCCTGGCTACCAGCAGGGCAAGGATGTCTTGGACCAGCACCCCATCTTTGCCTCTCCCTGGGCCAGGAACTGACAAAGGGAACCGGATCCTTCTAACTGAGCCACTAAAGCGGACTCCATTGGAGTCAGCGTTGTTAAGCCAAAGGAGGGTATGTGAACGAGGTGTTGGGTTAGCGGCTGAATAAAAGCTTCTCTGTTGAGATTCAGAGGAAAGTCGATTGCAGCTGTGAGCCACGCCCCTGGCTGAGTCGAGGTTGGCACCTGCTCTCTGCAGCCATACCAGCCAAAACACGTTCAGGTCGGTTCTCTCCCCCAGGAAGCTACTTCTGCAATTCAGTAGGTAACATCTGGGAATTAGAAATGTCTGCTGGTGCTTCATCACACCTCTAAATCCAGTGTGTGTCTTAACTGGGTGCCCACCTTGGCCTGGGCTTCCTGATGGATACGTGTTCTTAAAGAGAACTGGTCCGCGCTTCACCCATGAAAGAAACCTAGATGACCCCAGTCAGTTGAACACTAAGTTTTAGGGAACGTCTGCCGGGTGTCTGGCGCCCGTGCTGAACCACGTTTTAGAGACTTGAGATAGCTTCCAGACACACAGTCCTGTCTGGCTTTATGCTCTGCCTCTTCCCGTTGTTTTCTTCTCTGGAGCACTGCTTGGTTAAGCGTGAACTTGACCAAGAAGCATTGCTGCTGAGGCAGCCTGGAGAACAAGGCACTTCCCTCCACAAGTATGGACTCCTTCACACCACTTTTCCATGAATTGCCTTTTTCCTTCTGATTTTGAGGTAGAGTCAAAATAGATGAGTCTTTTGTTTTTTGTTGTTGTTTATGCTCCCAGCTCTTTGGGACCGTCTGACCGTCTGACCTCCTGGGTTCGGACGTCTGCAGTAGCACACAGCCTACTGCCTGTGCGGGTTTCACCCCAAAGCCTTTTGTTTAGCCGCACACACTGTGTGCCTGCGTGCAGTCAAGGCAGCTGATAGTGCTGGAGCAGGATCCCAGAAACGGACTTTTTATTCATTCTCTGCTTCTTGGATATTCGATGGCATGTCAAGCATCTTGGCTGCTTAAAGCCAGGGCCCTGGGCCCTTTGAGTTCTCCTGCAGAGTGGTGGTCAGTATGCTGCCTCTGCATCTTGGCCAGAGCTTGCCTGTCTTGGCATGTCTCTGGACTTAGAATAGCAGCTGTGTATTAATCTGCGAAACCCAATCACTTACCCACCCATGGCATCTGGGCACGGGTAATCATTTTAAAGAAGCATGGTTTCTTTGGCAGGGCAGTTTTCTGTCCGGACTTTGAAAGGGGTGTGGTTAACCACACACCCCCATCCCTGTGTCCTTACCTCTCAGCTTTTAATAAAGGATGAAATCAGATCTTGAAGCAACCGGGTCACAATTCTTTTGCATGCTTCCACCCAGGGGCATTTCCTGTTCTAGTAAGGATTTTCCAGGTCAGCACTGAGGTTTCCTTGAGGCTAGCTCAGGAATTTCTTAGGAAAGGCTTGAAGGAGAGAGATGCAAACTGATTTTTTTCAAGCATTCATTCATGTCACCTTTCCCACCCCCGGAATTTAAATCTCTTTCTCTGGGCTGGTCCTAGAAATGAATACCTTGTGGCAAAACTAGATTGAAGAGGTCTCAAGTTCCTGTTCAGAGGGCCTGTGGTTTCTCTTTGCTTAACCTCTGCCTGCAGCCCTGGCCAGCCGGCCATGCAGTATGGATGGCCAGGGGGAAATGAAATGCATTTCCTGGGGTATTAAATTCTTTGCCACCTTTGTGAGAGTGGGGCACTGACTGATGCTGCAGTGTTTGATCATCATGTGGCCGTGCCGAAATTTCCAGAGGGGGCTCTTGCCGGTGCTTACCCCCCAAATTCCTGGACACTTACAGCACAGAACAGCCAATCTTGCCCCTGATATGTAGCCCCTTCCTCTCCATCTTAATCTTTAAAAACAAACAAAAAACCAAGTCCAGGCCAAGGGTAATTTTTACTTGAAACCAGGAGGGTTGGGGAGGAACACGAGCTAAGTAAGGACCGGTGCTCCAAGTAAGCCATCTTGCTCCTGGTGGCCGGGTCCAAATCACTGAGTACTGTGAGCCAGTGCCTTTCCCTCCCCTGAACACAGCCCACCTCTTCCCACCTGGGTACCCCAGGGGCGAGCCTCAGAGGAGGCATCTTGGAGAGCCCTGAGGACACTCACATATCCAGGGGTCCATTTTATGCATCTTTAATAAGATATTTTCTGTATAAAACAAATGCCCTTTCCTGTCGGTGCCACCAGTGGCCCAGTTCCAACCACTGAACGGAAAAGTGGAGACTGCCAGTACTTCTTGGTCTTCCCTTCATGCCCTTTGACGTGGTTGTCCCCCGTCCCTCCCGTCCATTTCACCGTCATGGATGGGGAGCAGAGGATGCCATGCGGTCTCGAGGCAGTCCTTTGTGAGCCTGTGATCACTCTTGTTGGTTTTGGTTTTGGTTCTGGTTTTTGTAACTGTCCTAAACCAGCAGGTGTATGGAAATTAGGGAAAAAATTCTCACCAATGGTTGCTGTTACAGTTAAATCAATAAAGATCTTGAATATCAACTTGTGTTTTGATTGTCTTAAATTTTGGGTGAAACCCTGTTGATTTCATACGGGGGGTTGGGGGGGATATCTACTGGTGAGGTAGATGGGCAGGGGCAGGGGTGGTCAGCCATCTTGTGGGGCAGTTCTCAACCTTGGTGGAGAACCGACATTGTCTGGCCGGCCCAGAGATGCGGCGAGATGCTTTGTCCCTTCCCTCAAGCCTGGTGGTGAATGGGTGCATGCAGGAGGCCAGACGTGCCAGGAAGGCCCCTGGCGTGGACCAGTGTCACAGAGGCCCAGACAGCGGCTTCCCCTTTTCCCCAAAAGGGCAACCTGTGTCTCCAGGGGCACCTGCCAGACACGCATCCCCTCCGAGGTCCTAAACTAGGCTGTACTGCAGGGGCATCCAATTCCTTGCTATTATTAATCCAGTGAGTCTCACATACTACCACCGCAAGTGAGAATTCTGTCTTGTCAGAGAGGTGAACAGAGGTCCGTGGAGTCAAAGTGGACCCGAGGAAATGTTTTCCTGATCAGACAGTGGTGAAGTTTGATTCTGAGGTTTCGGAGTGAGCCAGACTTGAAGCTCAGCCGAGCTGCTCGGAGGCCTTCCTCCTGCCAGGATTCGCTCAGGTAGGTCAAGGTTAAGAACTACCTGCCCCTAGGTGGCTGTGAGGCTCATGGAAGGCGTTTAGCCTTGGACCGGGCACAGGAAGAGTTCGGGAAAGGGCTGGAGCACAGCCCAGTTGGTGGGGTGACCCGAGGTCGGCCAGCTGGGCCTCCTGTCCCTCGGGAGTGAGCAACTTCAGGCATGGAGCTGGCTGCAGCCAGCCACCTAGCCTGGGACCTCTGGAAGGAATCTGGGGGAAGATGGTTCCAAACCCTCCCACTAGCACTTCATATGGCCTTTCCCCTACATCAAGGTAGGTGGGATGCCACCTTCCAAGGTGACTTAGGATGGGGGGAGAAAGGGAGACAAGACGGCGGTGAACAGTCCCAGTGGGAGTCACAACCGACTCCCACGCAGCCCACATTTCCACTTCTCTCCTTCCAATCTCTTTCTTCACTCATACGTGCCGCCAGGCCCACCTCCTGCTCCAGCCCTGGACAGTAAGGTATCCATTTGTCCCCACTCAGCTACTGGCCTGGCACGGCTCTGAGTACAGGAGACCTTTGCCTTGAGAGCACTTTGAAGTAACCATTCTGAGAGCCCCGTGTGGCCCCCAGGTTAGGGCAGGCCTCTGTTCTTGGGGGGCGGTATTTCCTCCACATGGAGTGCAGGGCTCGAGGCTATACTCCTAGGCTTGGCCCCAAAGGCCTCTGGCCCAGTGGCAGGACGACCCACGGCTGACAGGCCCAGTGCGGGGCACTCAGCAGGGCTCCGCAGAAGCAAGCTCTGCCCCTTAGTGCCTGCCTCCTGCGAGGAGGGGTAGGGCCTTGTCTTCGAGTTTGCTCTGAGCCAGTAAACCTTCCCAGGGAGCCGCAGCCACAAGCAGCTTGAACTTGCACTTTCCCGGCCGTCGCCAGAGAAGGAATGTTGGACACCTGTTTAGTATGCAAGACGCTTGAAAGCCCCAGCGTGGGATTTTCACTTGCCAGAACTTCAGTGTGGTAGTGGAATTGGGTCCAGATGTTCGGTTCCAAAGGCCTTGACCCCAAAGTAGGGGAGCAAAAACCTCCAGCTACTGTCAAGGATAGGGCCCTGGGGCTCCCGAGACCAGAGCTGTGGTCTTGACCTAGTGCCTCCTAGCTGTGTGGTCAGGCCCTGGGCCTCTGGGTGGGATAAAAAGCTGGCCTTACAGGGGCTCCCCAGCTCTGCTCTTTTCTGAATGGAGTCAGCGGGCAGAATCCCATTGTGATTTGGGATCATGGCGAGGGCAGTTCTGTTTCCACCCCAGGAAAGGAGCAGCCAGAGGCCAGAATGGCTTGGTTGCCGAATCAGGGCACTGAGGTTTCTCAAGCCCGGACCTGGCTCTAGCTTCAACCTTGGCCTAGGCCAGGATTGCTAACTTGATTCAGCTGTCACTACAGTCGAGTCACATCTCATGTCAGGACAGGTTCCCACATGATGGGATCATTTTTCTAAGCCTTCTCCTAGCACTTCATGCATCCTTTCCTCTGAATAGAGGCAGCACAAGCTGACCGGCTTCTTGGTGGGGAGCAGGGGTAGAAAGACCGTAGACCCCGCAATCGCACTAGAATGCCCCCCTCCTCCCTGCTGCCAAACAGAAACAGCCCCTGTTCCGGCAACGCTTTATGAGGTCAGCTAAAAGAAAAACAGGATTCCTGCCTTTGGGGTCTTTTTGTCCAAAAGGCAAAGCCGTGCTCAGGTGCTGTGATGCAGAGTTTCCCACAAAAAAGCTGGGGTTCCTTCTACTGGGCGGCTAGGTGGAACCCGAAACGAAGCCAGACTTCAAGCCCTGAGCAACAGAAGGGCTGATAAAGGTTCAAGAGAGGGGTACAGCAGGCCCCGGGGCTCAGCAGGCTTCGTAAGCTGTAGAGGGAGACAGGGATAAGGCCCAGAGGACAGTCCATGACGTCAGGCCTGCTGATAAGGTTACAGGTGGCCAACAGGATCCTCCTATTCACACCTTACAGAAGGAGGCTGAGCAAGGAATTACCTGAGGCCACACAGCTTCTTAGTGGCTCAGCTGTGACCATAACCCAAGTCCTAGGCCGCCCTCACCCCTGTTGGATGGGAAGCTCGGGGCCTCATTAACAGCACACAATGAGAGACCAAGGAGAACTGTCACCAACTTTAATAGACTCGGACTGTGTCTGCCAAGCAGGCTGACGGGGGGTAGGGGAGGTTGGGGGGTTTGGGGGGGTGCCCGAGGGCTCCACTCCTGGAGTGCACCGTGGCCAGCTCTCTGGGGGAGTTCCTGCCTCTCCCTTCAAAGGCACCAGCTGGCCTGGGAGGACTTCACAATGGTTGTAGTGTCTGTGCACATCATTAGCAGAGACACACTCCGGGGAGCCTCTGGACAAGACCAGCACATTGCCACCCGCCAGCCTGAAAGGGGGGGGGGCGGGGCTACCCTAAACCAGCCGGAGACAATGAGAGAAACTGTTTTTCATTTAACACAGTGAACTTCATCTTGCCAGGGCGGGGGGGCGGGGGGGGGGACAGGGCTGGTCCAAGACCCCTTCTGAGAATACATAAAAGTCATCGGTAACCTGTCCCACCTCAAAGATGAATGCACACATGCCCCACCTTTTGCCTATCATTTCTGGGGATTCATAGGTTAAGAAGTCAAGTAAAGAACACTTGCCCTAGTGCTTCTGATCACCACCGTCTCTTCAGGAAGAACAGCCAACCAGCCTGCCATCTCCTGACAGCAGCCTCCGTATGAGGCACATTTCCCAGAGCCTTCCTTTACCGAGGGGGCAGCCCTTCCTCCTCGGTCTAGCACACAGAACAACCTTTCCCCCTCTGTGTCTCCTCATTGCATTAGATGGTTCTCGTGTCTTCTAGGACCTTCCCAACGTCCCAGGGTACAGGCAAATCCGGCCCCACCAGGATCTCGTCAAAGGCACCCGCATTCTTCCACAATCATGTCTCTGTGATGGTCCAGGAGGACTCTGCCGTTGTCCACATAGAGCATGCTCAGTGGCTTGGTCTTTACCGGGGCACAGCAGGTGGAAGGAACTCGGTGGGGCTGGTATCGTTTCAGTAGACTCTGGGGGAGAAAAAAGTCAGTTAAAATCCGTTTCTGGTACAAAAGCTGAAGAACCTGGTTCTCATAAAGGGAATCAGCCTGCCAATGTATCCACAACTCTCTACATGTAAAGTAACTTTACAGGCTGCTAAAAAAAAAAAAAGTAGAGCTAAAGAGAAGATTCTAAAAGCTGTATCTGGGTAGAGCAGGAGCAAACGGACTTGTCCTCCTGTTGTTCTAGCCTCGAGTGCATACCAATTCCAAGAAACTCCTGGTTTAGTTCCAGAAACATGAAGCAGAAGAGAGTCATGTGGAAATGCTAGTGGGATTTGCTTTGTCGCCCAGAGAAGGGCAAGGAGAGTCAACGGGAGAAAAGGTAACGATTCCTTGGCACTCTGGAACCGCGCCCCGTCCCTGTGGCCCAGCAAGGTCTTTTTGGATCAGTGTCAGAGCTGCTGTTGGGGCTCTCTGGGTCTCTGGGGGTCCCCTTGATCATGCAGCAGGGAGGTTCAGGGAGCAAAGTCCCAGGACAGGCTGAGGCCTTTGCCCAGGAAAGGTCCTAGAGGGCTCTGGCCCCACCAGTGCTTCCTTTGTAGGAGCTCAGCTCACGCGCTCCCCAGAGCATCTGAACCCCAATATCAGGGCCCCCATGTGAGGCTCTATTCTGTTCCCCCTCCCTCTCATTTTCCCTTTGCTCTCCTCCACCACTTTCTAGACTTTAGGCTGATTCGTGGCACACAGTGGTAGTCTTGGGCTTTCTCTACTATATAACGGTGTCCAACTCCCATTTGAGGGAGCAAAAGGACAGTGGCTGGAACAGGATTACCCCAACCACGCCCCCATTAACGCACCCCCTCCTTCCATCAGTGAATCACAGGCTTCTAGAAATGATAATACAACATCCAACATGCTGGTCCCCTGTCAGCAGGTACACACACGGTATCCATCTCGTCTCATGGCATTGCCATCCCCTGTTTACAGGCAGGAACAGTCCGGCTCAGAGAGAATAAGCAACCTGATCAATACCACACAGCTAATATGTAGGGATCGAAGCCAGGTTTATTCACAGAGACCAGATTCTGAACTTCCTTTCCTAGAAGCCAGAGCTGAGGAAAAGCGGAGGCCTTCTGGTCTATACCCTCCAGGTATAGGTCCACAGGGCGGGACAGCTGCAGCCGGAGCTCCGCCCACACCAGATCCTCCACTTGGCTCAGGAAGGAGAAGTCAAAAGCAATTTTATGAAAGGCAAGGAAAGGGGCCTAAGGACGCAAGGTGTTCAAGGTAACCTAAGGGGGCGCGACTGCACGTAGGCCCTCCGGGGACCGTGTCACAGGCTATCATTATCTCCCAGGACAGGAGTGGGCACACAGCTGGTGCCTGAGTAACGGTGAATGAATGAACACAAATTTACCAGCAAAGCCAGAGTCCTGTCCCCTCATTGATTGGGCAATATGGCCTCCCCTCCCCTTAGCAGGGCTCCGCACCTGGATATACGCATGGTTGGTGGGATGGAACTCCTCCCCCACAGGGCTAGGACACTCGCCCTCGCAGCGATAGGCATTGTATTGCTTCGGGTAGATGATCCAGGAGCCCCACCCAATGAGGTTGAAATCCACCTGGAACTTGACCTTCCGACACAGCTGGCTTCTGTCCGGCAAGTGATGTCGACGGTGCCGCCGGCCCCTCTCCTGGGACAGCTGTCCCTCCCGGGCGCGCCAGGAGCTCTCAGCCTCCCACAGCAAGGTGGAGCCCCCTAGCCGCCTCTGCTCTGGGGAGAGGTTGGAGTAGAGCAGCAGGAGCACGCTGGTGACAGGCGGGGTGGGAGCCCGCCGCTGACACTCTCCGACCAAACCGGACATCTGCTCCTCCAGCTCCCCGGGGTGCTTCAGCCACTTGGACAGTGGCCTGGTCACCTCCAGGACCATGCTGCCTGAGGAAAAGGTAACCTGGGACAGAGGGACGGTGAACAGGTCCATCCGAAGACGCTCGTGGCAGTCAGCCGGGTCCTGCTCCGCATCGGGCTTTAGCTGGTGGAGAATCTCGATGGAGAGTGGGACGCCGGGGGGCAGGTCCACAGGGCGGGACAGCTGCAGCCGGAGCTCGGCCCACACCAGATCCTCCACTTGGCTCAGGAAGGAGAAGTCAAAAGCAAAGGTCCAGTTCTGCCCATCCACCTCCACATCTGGGTGGGGAAAAAACCGGGAAGGAAGCAGGATGAGTGGGGGCCCCCTGCAGCCTCATCGCTCTGACAACCACCGGAGCTCACGCTGGAGCCTTGACCTGACAGGAATCCTCTCCATGCTCTCCCCAGCCCTAGGTGCTGGGAATGTGGAGTCTACTTTGGTCCAATTCCAACTGCGGCTCAGAGAGGTTAAATCACCCGCACAAGGTGGCACAGCCAAGAATGAACCTGGATCTGCCCAAACAGCAAATCACGGTTCTGCAGCTCCCTCCAAGAGGATTGAGAGCTAGAGAACAACTGGTACAAACTGGATGAGTCCTCCCTGCTTTCTGGCCACACCCTGAGCTTCCACCCACCCTGTGACCCTGAGCAAGTCACCTTCCCAGATTCCGTCTCCTCCCTGGGAAGGGTGGTCTAGCTCATGGGCATATATCATGGAAAGGTGAGGCTTGGGGCCTCAGGGGGCCAAGATTGGCCCCTCTCTGCTCCACCCATTTCTAAGGGTGGAGGCAGAAACTTCAGAAGCTCTTGACAACCTGACGCACAGGCTTCTGCAGGCTTTCTAAGCATGACCTGGCAGTTTGCCACCCAGTGGGGCTTTCTCATCTACCCACATGGGGCTTATCACACCGCCCCCACAAGGGGCATTCCCACACCTGGGGCAGACAGCGCAGCACACACACAGCCCCTGGCCCTCTTCCACACCCCCCTCCTCAAGACAACTCAACCCAAACTGGATGAAAAGGAATGGGGAAGCACATTCCATTCATTTTAGTCCTGGACTAATTTGGTCCGATGTCTGGGAATAACATGTTTTTGTGGATTTTCAGGTCACCTAAAAGTGACCTTTAACTTTTTTCAAGCCTGGTTTCCTCTTCTTTGCGATAGGAACGGTGGTGCCCGATCCATTCCTGCGTTCTCAGGAGCCCACGTGGAAACAAAGAGGCTTGAAGGCTTATTGCTGAATCAAAGTCAGGGATCATCCCTTAGAATAGAAACACTAACTCTTTTGTGAACCCATCTCAAGGGTGGTAATGGTCTCTGATTTAAGTCCACTCTGGGCAGATCACATGACAGTTTCCTTTTTTTTTTTTTTTTTTAATATTTTATTTATTTATTTGACAGAGAGAGAGAGCGAGAAAGGGAACACCAGCAGGGGGAGTGGGAGAGGGAGAAGCAGGCTTCCCGCTGAGCAGGGAGCCTGATTCGGGGCTTGATCCCAGGACCCTGAGATCATGACCTGAGCCGAACGCAGACGCTTAACGACTGAGCCACCCAGGTGCCCTCCACTTTTTTTTTTTTTTGAAGCATCTTTGGTCATATGGTAAGTGAATTTCTGTGAGAAATCCAACCTGCAGACAAGTTTTGGTCTCCTGGCAGCCTCTCCCAGCCCACCTCCAGCTGCCCTTCGCTTCATTTCCACTTCCCTCCTCATTAGCACCTGCAGGGGGCAATAACCGGCCCCTGGCTAGCAACTCTCCCCAGAGGTGTGGGGAGGAGGCCAGAATTCTCCCTGGCCCACTGCAGCACCCCCTAGCCTCCAGGGAATTAGGTGGGACCTGCAGCAACTCCTGGTCAAGTCTTATCTCAAGTACCCACAAATGGCCTCTTAGAGGAAGACATTCCAGCTCAGCGGTCAAGACCAGGGGCTCTGGTGCATCCTGTGAGGCTTCAAAATCTGCCACTCATCGTTGAACCTTGGGCAGATTACTTTCCTTCTGTAGGCCTCTTGGTAAAAGGAAGATAGTGACGGAGTGTTGGGATTTACTGAGATAACATGCATTGGTGTTTACCCAACACAACCAAAGTACAGCAAAAGTTGGCTGGCGTCAACTACCTCCTTATTATTGCCGATGGCCAAGGTTAGAAATGAAGGTGTCAGGATAGGTAGTGAGGGACCTGGACAAGGAGCAAAGTCATCTGTTCCCAGGATGGACAATGTGCATGGAGTGCTCCATACCCAGGAAAAGTCTTTGATTCCACAAGCTCACCCCTAGCCCAGGGCTCCCTGGGAAACAGTGCTGATAGGTTCTTTTAGATCTGGCTCTGGTTCTTGTTAGGATAGGGGTGCCTAATCCTTTGGGGTTCACTGATGCCTGATACAAGCTAAGAATGCACCCACCTGTACAATAAATGGGATTCAGGGGATCGGTATCAGGAGGGGGGTTCACAGACACCCTGAAACCGATCCAGGCACTGAACAGAGTTGGCCACACGGGCCCCATGTGAAATCTTGACCCATGTCCAGTTCTAAAGAAGAAACTGGTTGGGCCCATGCCCTTGGGTTCTCTCCTTCAGACAGGGTGCTAAGGCTGAGTTAGGACATGGGGCTCTGAAAGAGAGTGTGGGGATGACACTAGGTGTCCAGCTCTGAAGATAAGTGCCACTAACTGTTTCCCCATCCAAGCCTGGTCTCTTTCAATCGTCACCATCACTATTACTGTTTTTGTGGGGTAAGAAAACTGAAGGCCCAAGCTGAGGCTGTTTTAACACGGACAGAGGCAGATGCAAAGCCACTTTGGTTAGACTCCAACACCCACTACCCTCTTTCCTGGGGCGGCCTATAGATAAACCCAAGGGAAAGGGGCATTTAGAATGTCCCTTCTCCACCATTGTCTTTCCAGGCAGACTCTTCTTGCTGCTTTTTAAAAAATAAAGCCAGTTCACAACACTGAATGTACTTAATGTCACCGCACATTTAAAAAGAGGTAAAATGGTAGATTTGGTCCTGTATATTTTACCATGTGTACACACCAATGAGGCAGAAAGCCAGCCCCCCGCTTTACTGAAGGGGAAACTAGAGAACTCAATGGATATGCACAGGACCCAGTCCAAACTGGAAAGCGGGCTTTGAAGACCAGGACTCCATTTCCCAGTCTCCCAGGCTGTCAAACCCCCACAAACCTTCTGGAACTCTCCAGAAGGACAAGTGAACTGAAAAAGGGCAACCCCCCATCCGTTTGCCCAGCGTCCTCCCGCACGCAGCTTTCTGGTAGAAAAACTGAGGAGACCACTCCAGTCATTTCCAAGCCAGCTTGCCCCTCGGGTGTCCACAGTCTGGTCCCCAGATGACCCTTCAGGAGAAGGTCATCAACTGTCTGACCCCAGATGTGGCCGGCCAGGGAGCTAGGAGCCCCCGCCCCCAGACCACAAGCGGCTGGCGGGTGACCAATTAGGTCAGATTATAGGATGTGGATTGCGACCCAGCGTGGGGGAGGGCCGTCTGGCCCCAGATGGGGAGGGAGGCACAGGCGGGAGCAGGGCGGCCGGGAACCCCAGGCATCAGGATGTGGATTGCAAGGGGCAAGGGGACCCCGGGGGAGTGCTGTCGGGCCGGGACCCACCGGCCTGTCGCACCCGACACCTGGAACGCCCAGCCCTTTCCGAGTGATCCTCCCGAATCACCATGGTCGCTGAGGGCTTCCTCCCATCCACACCTAGGCTCCGAACCGGAATCACTCAGGACGCTGACCCCTTCCCAGTCTGGACTCGAGTTCCCAAGCCTGTCTCAGTTCCCGACTTCGCGGCACCCCATCTCTCCTCCAGGATCTCGGAACTCTAATCCCTGATGTTACATGCTCCCACTGGCTTTTGAAGCTCGCAGTCAGCCTGAGACTCTCACCGCGCCAGACTCCCGCACCCATTCACCCTGACGCGGGAAAAGAAATCCGCAAAATGTATGTAGCAATAATAACGACCATTTATTACTACGTCTGGTTTCGTGCTAATTGTTGTTACGTGTTTTGTCATCCAGCGCTCACCACTGTATTCTAAGGGAGGTAGGTACTGGTGTCCCCATTGCAGGGAATCGGACGCCGAGGAGACGGGAGCTTACGTAATTCAACAAGCCCACGTGGTCCCCTGGCCCAGTCGGCCTCCCACCCTCCCGCACCGTGCTCTGACCACTCTAAAGCAAGAGTCGCAACGCGAAGGTTTCCGCCCGGGCCCTTTCCTATGCCACAACCCCTCCACCCGCCGACCCCGCGCGCCCAGCCAGTGCCGACGCCGAGCATCCCAGAGCCGGACCCCGGCAGCGCGCTCCCAGCCTGGTGCGCCCTCAGCGGTGGCGTCCCCAGCCCGGGACCGCCCGCCCGCAACTCGCCCAGGCGCCCTTCCGCAGTCCCGAGGTCCCCGGCTGCTTGGCGGGGCGGCGCAGCCTACCTTGAGCCTGCAGGCTGCGGATGATGTCCGCCCGGGGCAGCGGGTCCCGGTAGAGGCTCAGCATGTACGCGAGAGGGGACGGCGACGAGGGCTGTACCCGCGTTCGGAGCGGCACCGGGGCCACCGTGGCGGCGCCCGCCTGGCGCAGAACCCACCAGACGTGCAGGAGGAACACGGGCAGCTGGGGGGCGTGCATGGTGGGCTGGCTGGGCTTGCGAGCCGCGCCTCCGCCCCTTATATCCCCGGCATTCGCCGCCGCCCCGCCTCTTTCCTCCCTCCCTGGGGAAAGCCTTGAGCTCCTATACCTGCCCTCAACCTGGAGGGGGTTGTTGGTGGTGGCCCCCAGAGGGACCACCTGCTGGGGCGGGCCAGACCTGAGCCTGGTAGGGAGGAGACCCGCGGAGCTGGAGGTGATGGTAGGTGGGGGACCTTCCTGGTGGCCCCTCCGGGCACCGAGCCCAGGCTCCTCTAGGTACTAACGGCCTGATTTTGGAGGCACAGCAAACATGTCACCGGCAACCCTCCGATTAGAATTGTGGCTTCCTTGCTCTGCCTGACCTTGGATCCCTGCCCCTTCCTGTGTCCCCAGGCTCCCAATAGATGTCTGGCTCAACAGGACTGGGTAGAGAACAGTGGTGGGTGCTGGAGGCTCTCCCCACACTGGCCTGCAAGGCTCCCATCCAGCCCCACCAGACGCAGCCTTCCAGGACACCGCCCCATGGCCTCCGGGAGCACTCCTGGCTTCATCCCGCAAGGCCTGTCGGGAGGCCTAGCCTCCGGGAAACCACTGAGTACTGGGAGTTGCTGGATCAAGGAAGGTGAGCTCCAGAGGAAGGCCCATGGGACGGGCTTTAGACAGGCATAGAAGGGCTCTCCTGGAGAAAACAAAGGGCAGATAGGACCAGGATAAAGGACAGACCTCTCCATCAGAGAAGGGAGGTGTTCAGCAGAAGCTGGGGCATGGCTAACAGGGGGATCCTGGCCGCTGGTCAGTGGAGCACCTGCGGGTGGTGGTGGTGGGGGCATCAAGCTCTTCCCTTCACAGGCTTCCATCCATCCCCCAGGGGATTTCAGGAGAAAGGTGTCGACAGTGGTCTCCATGCCCGGCAGGAAACCTGGGTTTCAGCTCAGCACTCTGGTTTCCCGTTCTCTGAGCCCTGCTTTCCTCATCTGCAAGGGACTGGCCCTGGTCTGGCTGCCCTTCCCGGGGCAATCAGGTCAGAGCTGGAATTACCTTTAAAGAAGTAGAAATCCTTGCCCCTTGTCGGGCCACAGCTGTCCTCCCTCCACCCAGAAGGGCTCCTCCTCCCCGTTTCCTTCCTTAGCTTTGCTGGGCACACAAGTAGCCAGCTGGCGTTTATAGAAATGCGGTGTGCCAGGCCCACCTCTGCTCCTTCCACAGGATGCTGAGCTCTAAAGAACCACAGACTCATTCCAGAGCAGGTGGGGACAGGGAAAGGAAGCCCAGCAGGCTCAGTCAGGAGCTCCAGACTTGGGGGAGTGGGGGAAGGTCGAGGGGGAGAAGATGGCCCACACCTGGGCCCACACCCAGGCCCACAGCCAGCAGGAAGGGGCCTGGCTTAGGACACAGCTGGGCTGCAGTCCCACGCCGGCCCTGGGACCTGGACAATCTGCTCAGCCGGCAGATTATTAGTTCCTTAAAGAGGGGACTGCCTTGGGCGCCTGGGTGGCTCAGTGGGTTAAGCCGCTGCCTTCGGCTCGGGTCATGATCTCAGGGTCCTGGGATCGAGTCCCGCATCGGGCTCTCTGCTCGGCGGGGAGCCTGCTTCCTCCTCTCTCTCTCTGCCTGCCTCTCTGTCTACTTGTAATCTCTCTCTGTCAAATAAATAAATAAAATCTTAAAAAAAAAAAAAAAAGAAAAGAGGGGACTGCCTTGTTCATTGTACTTTCCCCACAGTATGCATTTGAGTTTGGACCCCCAGAATCTTAGCTGAGTCCATAAGTCAGTGAGTGGCCCTGTGTCCGGACTGGCCTAGAGATAACTATCACCTTGAGTGTCTGTCAGACTATCAAGTCCTGAGTCCCAATCCGGACCTCTAGACTTAGAATTTGGAGAGAGGGCTTGGTTATCTACATTTCTAACAAGCACCCCATGGTCCCGACTAGACAACTTCGAGAACCTGGGCGGGGCTGGGGTTCTAGCTGTAGTTCAGACCTCCTTCCCGTCCCAGCATTCAGTTTTCTCATCTGTAAAATGTTATCTCGGAGATTCCCTCCTTTCATACAGAATAAATGGAGCAAAGGGTAAAGTGTTTCAGAAGTTCTGAAACCTGGTGTATATGTAGAACTTTCTGCACGTGGACATTATGGGTGGTCCATGGTTGTCGCTCAGCCTCCCCAGCCTAGGGGCTTGCTGGTTCGGGATGGTCAACCCCAGCCCTCAGACGATTATATAAATAAAAAACTGACAGGTCACTGAGAGTGCAGCGGGAGCCCTGACAAGGATGTGGGCACCGAGAATGGCAACACAGGGGAGGGGTGTAGAGCTTGACAGAGGTACAGGAGTCAGTCTCCTCCAAATTTGGATTTCCCCAAGTCCCACGTGCGCCAGAATCCTGGTGGTCCCTGTGGAAACAGGAACATTCAGTACAGAGCAGTCTGACCCCCCCAAGATGGGGAAAGGAACAGCAAAGATGAATCTACTTTTAGTGGACCAGAAGCTTCTTGAAACGGAGGATAAAGTTTTATTCCTCCTGTGTCCCTTGCACTGTGTGATACCTGGAAGGTGCGTAATCAATGTTTTAGCTAAGCTGAATGGTTGGGACGGTAGCTAACCTTTCCTGAGTCCTTCATGCAACTGGCACTCTGCTCATCCTTGCAGTTGATTTTTATCATCACAGAGAAGGGAAAACAGAGGCTTGGAAGAAACAAGGTGATTTGCTCCAGGCCGTAGGTTTACAGATGGGAGAGGCCAGCATGTGAAGAGCAGGTGTGCTTGGGACCCAAAGCTGTGCTTTGAGCTCTGTCGCTTCCCCACGGATGAGAAGGTGAATGTGTGCCTTGTACTAAGACTTAGAATCTCTCCAAGCCTTGCCTCTCTCAGGGTCTGGGAGCTGCAGACAGAGCTCATTTCTGATGTGTATTGGCCCAGAACCACGCAGGGGCCTGGAAGTGCTCTCCAGCCAGCAAGAGCGACTGTCAAATCCCATCCATCACCGACCTTTCTGCAGCTCCCACACCTAGAAGAAATAGAATCTGTCACCTCTGTTGGACAAAGGCTCATTGTCTTCCCGCTCATTTCTTAAGGGTGTTTGTTCACCCAGGATCTGTTTCCTGCAAGAAGGACTACAAGTTCCCTGTTCCCGGGTGGGGATGACACCTTCTCGCCTCCCCTGCCCCAGACGGACTGACCAACAGATTACCTGACCTGGGAGATAACCTTTCAGGGCCCTCCCAGCTCGCTGGAGGGTCGGGGAGCAAAGTCCCCCGAAGTTCTTGAATGCTTTCCATCAGAGAGTCGCAGACCCTCCCTTGACACAGGCAGAGGCGTTTAGCATGGTTAAATGGTTACATGCTGGAACCATGAGCCCAGGCTGCCAGGAGGCAGGGTCAGGATCCTTCTATGTCCCTACCTGGGCGCGGCAGACCAGCCACTAACCATCTCGAAGCTTCTGCTCCTCAGTGGTAAAACGGGAGTAAAGGATAGGACCCCTGCGACAGGGTGTTTTAAGTAGGAAATGTGTGTAAAGCACACAGTGTGCATAGCGTCGCGCTGGCTGTGTATTCACTCATCGAACAGACATGCTTTTCTAGTGTGCCTACATTCGGTTAACAGCAAGAGCTAGACGACCTCGGGGCAAGGCAGGAAGGCAGCTCCGGTCTGCACATATTTAGGGAGCATCTCCTATATGCCAGTGTGACCTGGGCTGTCCCCACTTCCCCAGTGCCCCTCTTGCTCCTTCTTCTACGGCCGTGTGTCCGTTGTATCCCGAGGGAACGCCTACTCAGCTATCGAGACACAGCTTAAAGGACCCATCACCAGCTCCCCCACAACTAGGCAGGGCCTCTTCTAAGCACAGCATGACAGAGCCATCATCCACACTGTCTTCAGTGGCCACCATTGGACTGTGAGCTCCCAAGAAGCAGAGATGGCTCCTGATCCATTTCTTCTGAAGCCCCAGCTCCTGGCTCATAACTGACTGTCGCTTGTGGTGATCTTCAACCTAGAGGAATGAGTCCAGTCCTAGAAATGGTAGAGAGGCGCCTGGGTGACTCAACTGGTAAAGCGTCTGCCTTCAGCTAGGGTCATGATCCCGGGGTCCTGGGATCGAGTCGTGGATTGGGCTCCCTGCTCAGCGGGGAGTCTGCTTCTCCCTTTCCCTTTGCCTCTCCCCCAGCTTGTGCTCTCTCATACTCTATCTCAAATGAATAAATAAAATCTTAAAAAGAAAGGAAGAAATGGTAGAGGTGGCTCTCAGCACAGGCTTCTGTCTTCAGTATTTGTCCATCCTTTCTGTTGCCCACTCTGCTGATCTTGGAGGCTGACACCCGGAGCTGGGAGGTACCATCTAGATGCTTCTGCTGAGCACACGTGGCTCCCTGTGACCTGGAGAGAGAGACCCAGCCCTCCCCACTACAGTGCCTTTGTATTCCAAATGTACTCAGCCCCGTGGAAACACCTGCCCTTTCCTCAAAGTTCAAAGCCCCTCTTCCTCTGTCCAGGGTAATTCTGTCCCCTCTGCATTCACACAAAACACTCCTTTTTATTCCCATGTCCAACTTGAGGGTCTCCTCTTCCCCAAAGCCTTCCTATGTGGTCCCTCTCCCTCTGCAGGCTCTGAACCAAGCCACTCTTTGTTGAGGGCTGAGGTCCTCAAGCCCTCAGGAGTTTTCCACCAGCGAGCCTGCTGTCGGCCTTTGCCTTCGTCAGAGTGCTCAGTGGAGGGCTTGGCACTCTGTAAGGGGAGGGAACAAACCATGCCTGCAGCCAGCCTTGGGTTGCAGCAGTGTTTTACCTACCCCCAACGATGTTTTGGAAGGTTTTCATTTAAATCATCAACAGTAAAAATGCCTCAGATCTTGAATAAAATACCTCTGCATTTTAAGTAATCTCTACCCCCAACGTGGGGCTCCAACTCATGACCCTGAGATCAAGAATTGTGTGCTCTACCCACTGAGCTGGCCAGGTGCCCCTGAATAAAATGGTTTTATTTCGTCGTCTGAGAAATGGAAAGGTCTTGGCCCTCGTTTCAACATGGCAAATGTTCCCTAATGCGGAACAGTAGCTGTTTGCTTTGTGGCAGGCTCTGTTGTCCACAGCGTGCCTCGGTTCTCACCACTCCTTACCTGACTGCGCCCATTCGCCCGGCCGCCTGAGACAGGTGAGTTTGAGACACGTGCTGTGTGTTGGATGAGAGAGAGACATTCTGGAAGCAGTGAGGAAACAGAGACTCAGGAGTGTCCTACTCCACGGGTACTAACCCACAGATTGTGGGGACCTGTTCCAGGCTGGATGAGCTATGAATAATCTATTATTAAATAAGTGCTTACCACAATGTGTTTGCATTATCTAATTTACCCCTCCTACCCCTAGGAAGCGACTGGATATTGACTCTCATTTTACAGGTGACGAAACTGACTCAGAGCTTGCTCAAGGCAGAACCGCTAGCAAGTGGTCAAGCTGGGATGGACCCTCAGTTATTCTGACTTTGAAGTGAGCCTGACTACCACCATGTCCCTACACAGTCACTTATTACCGCCTGTGCACAGAGAAGCCTTTCTCCACTTACCCCATCTCAGCGCGCCCTCTGGGCTCTATCACATCACCATGTTCATTTCTTCCCTGGTCAGAAATTCACCTTTTGTGCTTGGTCCTGTTCAGTTTTTGTCTCTTCCCTCCCCCAGCCCTGGGCTTTAAGCCAGATTCCCTGTCTGTTCAGTTCACCACAGAACCCCTGAGGTTTAGCACAGATCTGGACACATGCAAGTGTTCAGTACCTATTTATTGAATGAATTTGTTTGACCCAGTCCCTGGACTGGGGGACACAGAGGTGAGAAGACAAGGACGGGGAGATCCAGGGGCCGTCAAAAGGATGTAAGCATCACAGGTCACCAGTTTCCTCTGGTTTCAAGTTCTTCTACTTCACTGTCCTGAGCACATGGCTGGCGGGTACACAGTGGATGCTCAATAAATAGTCAGTACACCTGTTTTAGCATGCTGATGTCTTAACACCAGCAGGAGAATGCCTCCTGAGTGCTCCTGGCTCTCTCTGACCGTGATTCATGTAAGGAAGCCATCTCTGCCGCATTCTAGGAGCTCTGTGCCCTGAGCAAGGCTGCCGTCAGCCTTGGAGAGGGGGCTTAGCCTCAGATGGTATAGCCAGTAGGGGCCAGGCCTGTCTGACTTGGAGTCCAGTGCTCCCTTCGATCAGGGCTCTCCTTCGAAACCCCTCCTGGTTAGAGCCCAGGCTCCACTTGTGCTTCCCACAGGGTCAGGAGGTGAAGGCTCAGCCTGCCCTGGGAAACAAACAAAGAGACCACCGGGAGAATCCCTCTCCTCCCACTGGGAAGCTTCTCAGAGATTCCCACAGCCCCGCCAGCCACCTCCTGCTTCCCACCTCCCCATCTCCTTCCAGGGAGACTCTCTGGTGCTGAAGGTGGGCTGGAGCTTGATGATATAAGAGAGCCGGGAGTCGGAGAGCCTCTGTGTATGCGTATGCGTGCGTGTGCGTGTGTGCGCATGTGTGCGTGTGTGCGCATGTGTGCGTGCGTGGGGGGCAGGGAAAAGAATGAGAACTATGGGCAAACATTCGAAGGACAATAAGGGGAGCTTAGGGACGTCACCCCTGTGCCAGGTCCTGGCTATGCCGAAAGATTTACATGCACCGTGACTTGGTGTCTCCCCAAACTGCGTGACCACAGTAATCCCCAGGAGGCACTTCTTAAAGATAAAGGGAGCCCCCAAAGTCTGGGTGCATGTTTAGCGCCCTTTGAAATGTTAACAATATGGCAAGTACTAAGGATAGAAACTTACAAAAACCCCCCTTAGACAGTACAAGGATAGAAATTCCTTTTGTACTAGTTTGTGAATTTTTAATGGCGTTCTTAATGAAAATTTTTTTTTGTTCCAGGAGACCTTGGCTGTCTTCCCAAAAATATTAAATGAAAATTTCATTGTTTGAAATTCAGAACAACCCGAGCACCCACTAGTGGGTGACTAGACACACAGACTGTAGTGTACCTGTACGTGGGAATGCTGCTTGGCAATTAACTGTTGATCACACACAGCGAGGATGAACCTCAAAAAAATGATGCTGAGTTCAGGAAACCAGAAAAAAGGTAGGATATACTGTAGGATTCTATTTCTCTCAAATTTTAGAAAAGGCAAACTAATGATTGCAGGTGAACAGGGCAGGATGCGGCTCAGTGGTTGTCGCGGAGGAGAGGGAAATGTTACAATGGGGCACAAGGAGAGTTTTTTTTTTTTTTTTTAAGATTTTATTTATTTATTTGACAGAGAGAAATCACAAGTAGATGGAGAGGCAGGCAGAGAGAGAGGGAAGCAGGCTCCCTACTGAGCAGAGAGCCCGATGCAGGACTCGATCCCAGGACCCTGAGATCATGACCTGAGCCGAAGGCAGCGGCTTAACCCACTGAGCCACCCAGGCGCCTGGAGAGTTTGGGGGGTGATGAATACATTTATTGTCTTGGTTGTAGCAATGGCTGTATAGCATGTCAAAGCTTACCAAAACACACGCTTCAGGTATTCTGAATTATTATACCTAACTAAAGCTGTAACAATCAGGAAACATGGCTGGCTCAGTTGGTAGAGTGTGGGACCCTTGATCTCAGGGTTGTAAATTCAAGCCCCACGTTAGGTAGAGCGACTACTTAAAAAAAATAAGATCTTAAAAGAAAAGAAAAGAAAAGAAATTTGTCACAATGAATGTAACCATAATAAACTTTCAAAATATAAAAATCATCATTCGAAATCCACAAAACTAAATAGGCATAAAAGAAAATTAGAGGGACGCCTGGGTGGCTGAGCTGGTTAAGCGTCCGAGTCTTGATTTCAGCTCAGGTCATGATCTTTGGGTTGTGGAATCGAGACCTGCATTGGGCTCCGAGGTCAGGGGGGAGTCTGCTCGAGATTCTCTCCATCTCCCTCTGCCCCTCCCTGCTCTCTCTAAAATAAATAAGTCATTCCACGGGGCGCCTGGGTGGCTCAGTGGGTTAAGCCGCTGCCTTCGGCTCAGGTCATGATCTCAGAGTCCTGCGATCGAGTCCCGCGTCGGGCTCTCTGCTCAGCAGGGAGCCTGCTTCCTTCTCTCTCTCTCTCTGCCTGCCTCTCCCTCTACTTGTGATCTCTCTCTGTCAAATAAATAAATAAAATCTTAAAAAAAATTAAATAAGCCATTCTTTAAAAAAAAGACATTCAGATAATTACACTTCAGTGTTCTTTGTAAATTTGTAGCATTCTAGAAGAAGCTTTTAAAAGCATTTAGCAAATAGAAGCCCCTTTAATGGACTATACTTCAGCTAAAGCTTCAAAATGCACTAAAACTTGGAATACCAAAGCCTTCTAGGTCTGTTGGACTTACTGGAGGAGTCTTATTAAGTATGATGGAAAAGGGCATCCTTTCTTTCTTTTCCTCTCTCTTCTGTCTTTCCACAAACCCATGACGTAGCTGCTTTATCTCAGCTTTGTTCTACAGCTGAGGGGTTCAAGGCTCAGAGGGGCTGGGTGAATTGTCCCAGCTCACGAAGGCAGTTAAAAGCAGTGCTGGAGGGGCGCCTGGGTGGCTCAGTCCTTAAGCGTCTGCCTTTGGCTCAGGTCATGATCCCAGGGTCCTGGGATCAAGCTCAGCATCAGGCTTCCTGCTCCACGGGAAGCCCACTTTCCCTCTCCCACTCCCCCTGCTTGGGTTCCTGCTCTCTCTGTCTCTGTGTGTCAACTAAATCAATTAAATCTTAAAACAAAACAAAACAAAACACAATGCTGGAATGGGGGCCCCAGGCAGTCTGACTCCAAAGCCTGCACTTGGGGTAACTCAGGCAGGGTGAGGGGACCTGAATTTCCAAACTTTACCAAGCTCTGTGCTCTGTTAGCTCCTGACCACAAGGCTGGCAGGATCCCAGGCTGGTGCATTCCCCACCCACATCAAAGGGCCCCAGGCTTCAAAGGCAGGTTAAAGGGAGATGCACATAGCTGGTTGGGTATGCAGGAAAGGCCCAGGAGAGCTTAATATGATTAACCAGAGACCCAATGGGGCAGGAAGAGTCTTCATGGAGCGGATCATTCAGTGGAAGGAACTTGAATACGTTCTCACCCACCCCCCACCCCCAGCATCTTTCATTCTGTGGCTACGAACAGACACTGTAGACCCCTGGGAATTAGGGGGGGAGGTGAGAGCTGTTTGAAAAACATGTTGAAAACCAGTTGTTACCAGTTTTGTGCCAGGCATAGTGCTGAGTTCTTTGGACACGGGCCTAGTGCTGAGTTCTTTGGACACGGGCCTCACGCCCAACTCCCTTCACATTGTAGTCTATAGATAAAATTATTCCCATTTTACTGATGAGAAAGCTGAGGCTTGGATTGCTTAAATACTCGCCCAAGGTCACACTGGTACTAAGCAGTTGAGCCGGAATTGGGTCCAAGGTCTGTTTCGACTCTAACCCTCATATTCTATCCTATCATTTGGAAAGGGACAAACAGTTAAGACCCCTGGGTGTTCTTTTGGTCTTTTCTTCACTCTGTTGGAAGGGTGGCAGGCACAGGGGGCGGAGGCCCTGTGCCTCCTTGCTGACTTTCTACATTCATATCTTTGGGGGGACAGGGACTGGGTAAGCCAGTGCTGGGATCATGTCCCCTGGATTTGAGATGTTATATATGTACAAAACCACCCCATGCCCCCACTTTATCCTGCGGCTTCCATATCCACCCCCCACGCCCCAGTCACTCCCCTGACAGCTGAGACTCAGAGCCAGGGGACCAGGGTTAGGAGGTGAGACAAAGGCTACACTGGCTTCCCTGCAGGGACACCCTGGCCCAGCTCCTACTCCTGGCTCGCAGCACCCTTTCCCTCCCTTCTACCACCTCATCCCTTAGCTCCCCTTTTCCGTCCTTCCCGTGGGCTGTACTCTCAGAACACTGTTCTTTCCCCACTGGTAAGATTTAAGATTTAAAAAGATTCCCTTTTTCTGCCTGTACCTGAGTTGCCCTAGTGGAACTGGGAGGACTGGAAATAGAAACTAACAGGGCCCTGCCCTGCTGGGGCATCCATCCCGCTCAGGTCAGGGGAGCCAGGAGCAGGGGACAGTATTGGTTTAAATTAGTACCAATTAGACTTGCAGTATGTTGGGGGGAGGTGAAGGGAGTTGGGACACCTAGGATCTCCTTTCAGCTCAATCCAGACCAGCATGTGACCTTGACTAGGGCACATGGCTTCAGGGAGCCTGTTTCTGCATTTGGCATGGTTCCAGGGCCTTTACGTCATGCCCCCTATGACCTACCTCCTCTTGGACTATGAGCTTCCAGGGGGACAGAAGTCGCCTTTTGACCCCTGCACTCAGTGCCCTGTGTACAGTAGTTGCTAATAAATGAGGCCCCAAAGGGTACTTTTCTTATCAAAAGGCTTGCTTCCCCCCCCACCCCCCGCAGGTTGGTTGCTGTCACAGGGGGTGGCCAAGGCCAAGGAAGGGAGCACCGGCTGGCCCAGTAGTCGAACCCGTGTCCTTCAGCGTGTGTGCCTGCCTCTGGTTCGCTTCCTTGTTTCTGGAGAAGGGTCTTAAAGGGATGTGAGGGGGCGGTGCCCAGTCGCCTGGTGCACTGGGCCCTGCCCTTGGCACAGCCCAGGCGTCTGGAGCCTGCAGACCCCGTGGGACCGAGCTGAGTGCCTACGGCGCCTCGCGGGCCCCGTCTCTGTAGGAAAGCAGGCAGAGCGGCTGTGGCGCCGCTGGACAGGAGGCCCGAGGCAGCGGTGAGTGTCCCCGGGGCCGCCCCCTCCCTGGGCCGCCCCCACCCTGAGCCCTGGCCTGAGGACGCTGTGGAGTCACCCCAGTCCTGTCTGTGGCTCCCGCGTCCTGGCACCGCCCAGCAGGCTTCTCCCCAGCCCTGTGGGTCGAGCCACTACCATGGGGTCCTGGACTTGAGCCCCGCCAAAGGGGGGCACTCCCAGGTGAGCCCCGGATGGGGCAGCAGGGTGGTCAGGGCTCCCTGGGGGTGGCTGGATGTGTCCCCCTTCCCCCGTCCCATTCCCACTCTGGGTCTCTGGCCAATAGCCTAATTCTCCTGTTGCCAGCCGGCCTCAAGGGGTGGCAGGTGCCTGCTCTGTAGACCAGGGGACCCGAGGATAAAGTTATAGTTTAGGACCATCTGCAGAGCCCCCAGGAGGTACCAGGCTAGCTCTGGGAAAAGGATATGACAGGAGACATGGGTCACACACACACCGCCACCCCCTCTTTGTCCTCCTCAGTGTTTCCTGCCCCCAGGAGTTGCTGCTGTCTCTGAGCGCACCGAGAGCAGGGGTCCCCACACCCCCCAGCCTCAGGGGATCCCGGGCTACACTGGCTGTCACCGCAGTCTGCCACAGTGCACCCGTGCCTGAGCCAGACCCGCGGGAGCGCTGTGCACACTTGTCTCATTCGGTGCTCACAGCTCGCAGAGTGGGCGCTGAGAGGTCCCATCACTTGCTTGAGGTCAGGGCAACCACAGGTGGAGTTACCCTGAAGCTAATGACGTGTAAGCTTCAGACCCTTCCAAGGCCCCCCACCCTATTGTGTCTTAGTATGTTCGTATTTTCTCTTAACGACTCCTTCCTTTCCTCAACAATATGAGGCTCAAGTCCCACAACAAGTCATTTCTCTGGGGTACTTTCTCTGTCTGCTGTCCTCTGCCACACTGCCCAGGTGAGTGTGTGTATGTGTGTGTGTGTGTGTAGGCCTGGCAGGGAGAGAAGGGCACCCAGACCTGGTCAGTGGGCTCCCAAGACCACATTCTTGTCTTCCCAGGACTCCCAACAGCCTGGCAAACCTCCCCACCTTCCCCCATCACCCACTCCCTTTGTCTGCTATGGAAGGAGCCAGCTTGGGCAGAGCCCTTGAGTGACCTGGAGCCTCTCTATGGGCTCAATTTCCCTCATCAGAGGAAGGGGTGGTCATTACAGGAGGGACTGCAGAAACCAGGGAGAAGGGGATGGAGCAGAAGGGGCTCTGGAAAGCTGTTGGGTGCTGCAGCCTGGCCAGTGTCCTCTATTTGCCTCCATGCCCCTAATCCCATCAGCACACCCCGACACCCCATCTTTACAGCTGCCCACCCCAGTTCCCTTCCAGCTGCGGCATCTTCTCCTCCCAACCAAGTTGTTGATGAGTTCTGCTCCCCGCAATCCTTGCCCCCACCCCCCGCCACCCAGGGTCACTCTTCACCCCTAAGAGTGCCTCCCGCTGTCCCCAACCACCTGGGTTGTGGGATCCTGCTGCCAAGTTGGTTCTAGGCCTACTTGACCTCACACCAGCCTTTGATACAATTGAAACCCTTCCCTACCCCTTGGATTTCATCCCACTCAGCTTCCCTTCCACCTCCCTGGCTGTCCCTGCTCGGTCCCTGTCCTCAGCCTCTTTCCTCTTCGCTTCCCCTCACCCCACCTACTCAGCTCTGACGGCTCTCCTGTCCTCCCACGACTTGCTTCTCCTGGAGACTTTAAACTCCACCTGATACTCGAGGTGCCCTGCCTTTCTCTAGCCCAGACCACTCCTTGGAGCTCAGGACTCTGATCCACTGTCCATCTGCGCGGCTCCCCTGGGCTCCCTTGACCCCCCCACCCCATCCAAGATTGGGCTCCCTCTATGTTCCTTGCCTGCTGTTCCCACTTCACTCGAGCCCCTCTGTCGACCCAGTTACTCGACCCTGGTTCCCTCAACACCCCAAATCCAATCCAAAACCAGCCCTGTTGATTTTGCTTTCAAAATCATTCTCTAGAACCTGTCTGCTCCTCTCCATCTTCCCTGTCACCACCCTGGTCCCAGCCACTGCCATCTCTTGCCTGGACAGTTGCAGTGACTTCTTGCTGGTCTTTCCCTCCTTCCCCCATAATCCAGTTCTCTGGGGAGCTGCTGTCAGATAGGATGGCAGCCCTTCCCTCAGGGAGACCCTTCAGAGCCTTCCACCGCCTTTAGGATCAAATACAAGCTCCTGAAACCCACCCTGCCGCTGCCCCCCATCTCCTGTGGGCCCCACTGCTCTCTGGCTACGCCATCCTTCTCTCAGTTCCTGGGCTTCGACGAGACTCTTCCCATCTCAGGGCCTTTGACCCTGCTGTCCCTCTGCCCAGAATGCCCTTTTCCACATGCAGCCTCACAGACACCTCTTCGACCTTCAAGTCTTTGCTTAAATATGACCTCCTTAGCAAGGCTTCCCCCTGCCTTCCTGTCCAAAGAGGACCCCGAGCCCCACACTCCCTCCAAATACCCTGTATTTTCCCTCCCGAGCACTTGTCAGCTCTAGTTTCGGCTTTGCTCGTGGGGCTCTTGGTTTATGCCAGCCTCTATTACCTGACTGTAAGCGGCCCCCCAGAGCTGTTGATGTTACCCTCTGTGTTGTTCTGCATTTCCACACTTAGTACGGTGCTAAGCTCACCGTGGGCCCCCAAGAGCTCCCTGGCCTGAGGGAGGCGAGGGGAGGCTGGCTGCCCAGGCTGTCCTGTTGCTGTCTGGCCAGCAGGTGGCCTCCCAGGACAGAACTTCATCAGGCCTCCTATTCCTGGCCTGCTCCTGGTGTCCCAGGGTGCCCCGCAGCTGGAGATCTAAAAGGCAGGTGTGGGAGGCAGTCTTCCCCCTACACTTGTCTGAAACTTGCATCTCCGTGTCGTGGCTATATATATATTTTTAAAAGATTATTTATTTGAGAGAGAGAGAGAGAGAGAGAGAGAGTGGGGGGAGAGAGGGGCAGAGGGAGAGAGGGAATGTCAAACAGACTCTGCGCTGAGCCAGGAGCCCCACATCAGCCCATCTCATGACCCTGAGATCATGACCCGAGCAGAGATCAAGACAGGGGCACCCAACTGACTGAGTCATCCGGGCACGCCCTCCCCCTGTTTTTTAAGTATCGCATCGTGGTTATTTTGGCCCACATCTCCTGCAGAGGTCTAGATTGGCTGTAACCCATTTTCTCCCTTGGTGACAGTGAGGAGCTCCAGAACTAATGACTAGCGGAAACAAGGTGACTTGGTCATGTGGCGAGGCCGTCCTCCTGGTGGTCAGTGCGAAGGCTTTGGAGCCCAGTTGCCTGGGTTCTCATCCTGGCCCTGTTGGTGACTCCTTGTGAGATCTGGGGCCAGTCACTTAACCAATCGTGGCTGCTTCTCTGTGAAAGTGAGACTAACGCTTGCCTCCTCGGGTCACTATGACACCAGACTGAGGAAATCTGTGGAAAGTATTCAGAACGGGGCCTGGTGTGGAAGGAAGGCTCAGTGAAGGACCGCTCAATGGAACCATTCTTGATCCCCCACCAGAACCCCCAGTTGCAGGTGTGAGAGAGACTACCCACAGTGCCACTGGGCAACCTCCCACACGCGTGTGCACGGCACACACATGCACACCAGGGAAAGTACGGGAACAGCATGCAGCGCTCCCAGCCACAGTTCTGGCAGGCTGAGGTGCCCTCCGTGCCAGGATGGGGGAGCCCAGCCGATGCCCTGTCACCCTCCTGGCAATGTGCCCCCTGAGCTCCGGACCACTTGACAGGTTGCCATGGTAGCGGGGGGCGGGTGAGGCCTGCAGGGGGACAGTGGCTGGCCTTGGCCGAGCTCTCTGGCTTTTTAGAAGGAGCAGGCTTCCTGCCAAAGCACAGGCCTTCCTGTCGCCCAGACATTCAGCTGGCTCGGGCAGCCATGGCCATACTCAGAGCCCCCTCCAGCTTCCCTGCTCTGGGGACGGGGAGGCTGAGCCAGCCCCAGGCACATGCTCCTTTGGCCCGTGTCTGGTATAGGCCTTTTTCCTTTGCCCCATGGTGAACCTCTCTGGAGTTTGGGTAGCACCCAGCACCAGGGGCTGGTCTGGCATGTGTGTATGGTGGCTGAACACACACAAAAAATGAATTCTTTCTCCCCACCTTGAAGAGAGTGACATTGTGAGGCATAATCTGACCTGCGCTAGAGATGGCCTGTTTGTCCCATGAAGACTTATTAAGCAGCTGCTACTGTACAGCCAGGCTTTGCTCTGCGTGGAGTCCAGATGCGAGCCCAGAGGGATGTGTCTCTGCTCTCATGGAGCTGACATCCTTGGGGGATGGGGATGCAGGGGAGACATAAACATCTGATGGTGATGGGGGCCATGCCGGGGGTTATGCAGGGCTTGGCAACAGTGAGGGAATGAGCCGGGGCTTCAGGTAGAGCAGCAGGGAAGGCCGCTCCAAGGAGGCTGCGTTTGAGCAAAGGTCTAAGCAGAAGGAAGGAGGAAGGCCTGGAGGAAGAGCATTCTAGGAAGAGGGACCAGCCAGTACAAAGGCCCTGAGGAGGTCCTGTGGTTGGCCCATTGAGGGAAGTCAAACAAGTTGGGCTGGGACTCTGTGGGTGAAGGGGCTGAGGGAGAGGACACAGTCCTAAGCTGATGGGCCTTTCTTTTTTTTCCTTTTTAACATATAATGTGTTATTTGTTTCAAGCTGATGGGCTTTCACGGGTGTGTGTCTCCCTGTAGCCCCTACCTGGAGCCACATGTGGAACATGCCCAGTGCCCCAGAAGGTTCCCTCAGAACGCCCTTCCCCAGTCAGTGTCACCCTTTCCCTGGGGGTCACCACTCTCTGACCTCAGTGGTCACAGCCTAGTGTGGCCTGTCCTAGGACCTCGGTTCAGTGGAGGACATCTTCTGCCACCTTCTCATCTCTACCTGGCTTCTCTCGCTCATGGAGTCTGTGGGACTCACCCAGGATACTGTACGGGGAGTTTGTTCATTTTAGTTGCTGGGGGTATTCCATTATGAGACGACACCATGATTTGTCTACTCTCCCCTTGGTGGATATTTGAGTTGTTCCCCAACTTGCTCAGTTGGGGTTGGGGCCGGAGGGCTGCTGGCCTTCATTGGCCCAACAGGCGTTCTGTGCTCCAGGGCTGCTACCAGGGAGAAGGGAGGGGGAAAAAGTCCCCCCTCCTTTTATGTCCCCCCCCCGCCGCCGCCCGGGGGCCGTGCAGGTTCTTCGCTTCCCACACCCTAGTCTTCCTTCCTCAGAGCTGGACCTTGAGATCTTGGGGAGGCATTTGGTGTGGGTGTGGGTGTGGTGACTGTTTTCTCCGTTCTGTGGGTTGTCCTTCCTAAAAAGCTGTGGTAAAGTACACATGATATAACATGGATCATAATATAGCATGGATCAACAGCAGCAGCAAGGACACCCACATTGTGCAACCGTCACCGCCATCCATCTCCAGAACTTTCTCATTATCCCCCAATGGAACTCTCTACCCATTACACCTTGACTCTCAGAGGCTTTTGGAATAGTGGTTTTTGGGGAGGAGGAAGGAGGTGGCCCTCCCTGAGGAATCTGGGGGAAGCCAAGGGGAAGTGGGGGAAGGTGGGACAAAGGGAGCTGTGGGCAACCAGGGCTCATGAGTGGAACATTCCCCGTGCTCACCTCCAAGACCTGCTGGGGTTTTCCAGACTCCCAGCACTGAGCTCTTTATTTCCTTCCTGCCCCCATCCTGGCTGCTCCCACTCTCCCTCCACTGGCATGGAGGGCGTTTTAACCCCTTTACTGCCTTGGGCCAGCGGCAGCTCAGCACTGCACTCCCCACAGGCTGGGAGGTGGCCGATGGCCCCACCAGGAGATTTGTCTAGAGGTTTCTAAATGTCGAATGTCAGCTAGGTGTGAGGTCAGAGCTGGGAGACCAGCTTCCTGGGGGGTTGGAGGCATGCTGAGTGGTGAGAGAAAGAGAGGTTTCATTCTCCTCTCGACCCCCTTGGGAAGGAACCTCTTGGGGGAGTCCGAAGGTGCAATAATTGTTAAGGTTTCTTCTGGTTCTGGAGGTTCCCACCAGCTTTGAAGGCCCTGGGGGTGTTAACAGCTGGAGACATCTGGGGTTGGGGGATGAGACACGTGTTTCTCAAATATTGAAAGAAAGATGTGCTCAGTGCAATGTGATCTGGTCCTGCCACAGGATGGGGGAAAAAAGGACTTGCTGAGGACTGAGGGGAGTGTCTGGGAAGTGGGTGTCAGATCTGTGTTAGGAAAAAGAAGAAAGACCTCCTCATGCCAGTCACAGCTCAGCAGGGAAGGCTCCCTAGGGAGTGAGTTGACTGTCCCTGGGAGGATTACAGCTGGGCGGCCGTTTTCTGGCTGGACGCAGGGCACTGGAGTCAGAGAGGGCTGGGGGCCACTGGGTGAGTTCCTCAACCTCTCTGTGTCTCTGTTTCTTCATAAAATAGGGATAATAATGGGATAGACGTTCTAAAGTGAGGAATGAGGCTGTGGGTGTGAAGCCTCACACGGTGCGGATCTAAGTACCCCGCAAAGGAGAGGGCGCTTGTGGGAGCGTTCTTGAGTGAGGTGGCGGGGGGGGGTTCCATTAAGTCCTCGTCAAGGATCCTTCAACTCTGATGTTCCATGGAAGGAGAACCGCGGGGCTCATTCTGACAGAGTTCAGAGAAGTCTGAGTTTGTCGTCCACTGCCAGATGGGCAGCCTGTCTACTACCCGCCACAGATGGGGTGTGAGGAGGGTACCTCGTGTTTCTGTGTAAGAAAAGAATTGTTGACTCCATTTAACAGATGAGGCCACAGAGGTCCCTTGAGTTGCCCAATGTGGACATGGTGAGGCAGGCGCTGGGTTAGGGGCTTGGGTCTCCAGAAGCCTGGGCAGGGCCTTGAACACCCGACCTGTCTGGGCAGGGCCCCTTGATTTACTATTGAGCTAGAGGGGTTGCCTGACTGTCTCGCTGGGAACAAGGCTGGGTGAGGGGCACCGGGCAAGGTTATGAAGAAAGCTTCTTTCAGGAAGTTCTTGTCTTTGTCCCAGAAGGAGCCCCTGCCCAGGGCCTCTTGCAGACCTGCCATCATGGACAGAGCATGGCAGGGTTTGGACTCAGGAGAGCCCTTCTCAGATGAGTGACATCACCATCTGAGCCTCCTTGCTCTGGGATGTGGGAGTGGCAGCTACGTCCCAGTTTGGTATGTACCAGTTTGGTATGTACCCAGTTTGGTACGTCCCAGCATGGTACATTTGAGAAAGTGCTTTGTATGTGACTCGAAAAGCATTTTCTTTCTTCCTTCCTTCCTTCCTTCTTTCTCTTTCTTTCTTTCTTTTAAAGGGTTTTATTCATTTATTTGACACACACACACAGAGTAGGCAGAGAGGCAGGCAGAGAGAGAGGAGGAAGCAGGCTCCCTGCTGAGCAGAGAGCCCGAGGCGGGGCTCGATCCCAGGACCCCGAGATCATGACCTGAGCCAAAGGCAGAGGCTTAATCCACTGAGCCACCCAGGTGCCCCCCGAAAAGCATTTTCTAGACCTTGGGCCCAAGCTTGCTGCTCTGAGCTCCCTTCCAGAGAACTGGCTGCTCCCAGTGGCCACACCTTCGGGGTCTGCTGCTGCATTCACATGCAGGCCACCATCTGCCAGGGCTGCTCCCAGACAGTGGCTGAGCCCAGGTGAGACACTAGCTGGGCCACTCTTGCCAGAAGCAGGACAGATTTACTGGGCAGGCTTTGGCTCTGGTTGCCCTCTCGGCCTGGCCACCACGCATTCAGGCCTGTGCCAGGCCTGTGCCAGGTCTCGGGCTCTTTCTCGCAACCTCCCCTTCCCCACCGCTTTCACTGTGTCAGGCTTGGAGGGCGCTCTGAATGCTCTCCCTCCTACTCTTGCCTCTCACAGTCTTTCCTGTGCATTCTCCCAGTAAGCCTCTGGCAAGGCTAACTTCGCCTCGCCGTCCGCTTTCCAGTGGGTCATTACTAATATCCGGTAAAAAGTGGTACCTTCACTTTGGGTGGCAGGCCAGAGGGGACCTCAGATGTCTTACTCGGATCGCTGGAACGTGGGGGCTGCCAAGTGTTGTGGGTAGGGAAAGGTGAGCTCTGAAATCAGCCTGCCTGGTGAGGATCCCCGATCTGCCGCTTACCAGCTGTGTCCCCTGGGACGGTTAGTTCACCTCCCTGAGCCTCAGTTTCCTCTTTTGCTAAAGGAGATGACTCCCGCCTTGTGGGATAGAAGCAAGCCTTCAGTGAGTGAAGGCACATGAACTGTGACACAGAGGGAACGCTCAGTCTGTCCTTCCCTGGAGGAGGGAAGATGGTGAGAGGAAGGAGCAAGATGCCGTCTCCGAATCTGTCTGTGTCTGGCTCCAGGAAGCGCCCTGGATTTGGTTGTGGGGTGGGAGCTGCACATGCCCCTCTGAGCCTTGGCCTGCACGCTTTGTTTTTTCTTTTAAGATTTTATTTATTTATTTGAGAAAGAGCATGAGAGAGGGAGAGAGAGAGAGAACGCATGAGTAGAGGCAGAGGGAGAAGCAAACTCCCAGCCGAGCAGGGAGCCTGATGTAGGGCTCGATCCCAGGACCCTGAGATCATGACCTGAGCTGAAGGCAGACGCTTCACCAACTGAGCCCCCCAGGCGCCCCTGGGCCAGCGCACTCTTAAGAGGAGTTGGCAGCCCCCTCCCCTCCTGCGCCCTATAAGCTGCAGGTGGGGGTGTTTCATCTATGCTGATGGGTGGGGGAGGCCAGAGTCTTAGCATCAGGGCAGGCAGCCAGGAGCTGGAATGGCTGATTGCAGCTGGAAGAGCGCCTCAGGGTTATTGGCCCAGTGGTTCCCCAAATACCAGCACAAGTACAGCCTTCAAACCAGCCAGGGGGCTTTCCCAGTCTCCCGCCCTGGAGATCTGAGCTTACGAGGCCTGGAGTGGAGCCTGGGGGTCTGAGGCTGAAACTTTCTTGCTGGAGATTCAAATACGCACACAGGCAGGCCGGGGAACAGCTATCCAGTCCTGGCCCGAGGTCTCCCCCTGACTGCCAGGACAGTGAATGCCTGTCTCAGATCTTGCCACAATGCAGGGGCCTCTGGTTTCTGTGAACATGCGTGGTATGCCATTATGCTCCCAAGTTGGCTTTGGAGAGGAACAGCCCTTGACGGGTGGGCCTGTTTCCCTGTGGCTTTGAGCTGACCGGGTCCACTGCTGGGCGCCTCCAAGACAGTAAGGAGTGAGTGGGGTGGTGTCTGTCCTTTCTGAGAGGCTTAGTTCTAGGCCATTAAGGACAAAGAAGGAGACTGGGTCAGGTAGTGAGTTCCTGGTCTCTGGGAACAGTCAAGTGGAGGCAGGGACCACTACATTTGAGGATTTCATACAGGGAATCCTTCCATGTCCGGCAAACTGCACTGACTCCTTCCTCAGGCTTTGTTCCTTTTAGCTGTCTTTATGACGTCCATGCGATCCTGATGCGGGGGGTGTCGAGGGGTGGCCTTAAAATCCTCCAGCAAGAAAACCGAAAGAGAAAAAAAGACAATAGGAGATGAAGCAGGGACGGCCAAATTGTGATGGTTGTTCTAATCGAAGGATGGGAACATAGAATCAAGCATACTCGTCTGTTTTGGTACGTACACAAAATGTTCAAAATATAAACTAAAAATGACTTAGTTATCTGAATGTGTCCTAGATGCACGGGGTAAAAAAGGACAGTGAGTAGAAGGCACGTCGGTTGACCTTCCTTGGGTCCCATTTTCCCTGCGAGGGCTGAGTCCCCTTTCCAGCATCTTCTGCAGCCAACAGACACTGTGCATGGGTACACAAATCTATGAGCTCACTTTAAAAAAAATATTTAAAAATAGATAGCATATCCATGTGGAACAAAATTCAAATGCACAAGAAGGTATGCAGCAAAACCTTCCCTTCCGCTGGAGGCTCTAGCCACCCAATTTCCTGGAGGCAACGAAAGTTACTGGTTTCTCAGGTGTCCTTCAGAGACATTCAATGTGTGTGTGTGTGTGTGTGTGTGTGTGCACGCGGGCGTGTGTGTGTGAGAGAGAGAAATATATATATTTATATATATTCATATATATATTCAGATATATATGTTCATATATATCCCATATATAGAGAGAACATATATAGAATATCTATGTATATATTGATATCTATATCGATATCTGTAGATATATATAGGTATATATAGATATATGTTGTATGTTATCTATTATCTATATATAGAAAAAATAGATATATATTATTATATATTATATATATTATCTATATATTGTCTTTATGTATGTTTATACCCTTTTTGCAGCTCCTCAAGCGTTAAACATTGGAAAGTCCTGTACTTTCTTCCCCTGGTTCCCTCCCATTGCCTCCCCTCGTACTGTCTTCACTCAGCTTCAGAGTTGAATGGGTGATTTCCCTGAACCCACAGCACCTTCTCATCATTGAGACACGTGAAGCTTTTCTCTGGTGTTGTTCTCTTTGTTTTCTTTTCCCTTCACCTCATTCGTTTTTCTCGTAAGCACCCAGGGTAGTGTGTTTGACAAATGTTTTCACATAACGTACACATCCTCACTCTCATGTTTTTCTGGGTATAAGTCTTGTTACTTTCCATCCATGGTATTATGTGGCCCGTTGTGCTCTGTTTCTTTCTTTTCCCTTTCTAAAGATTTTTTAAAAAATTATTTATTTGACAGAGATCACAAATAGGCAGAGAGGCAGGCAGAGAGAGAGAGAGAGAGGAGGAAGCAGGCTCTCTGCTGAGCAGAGAGCCCGATGTGAGGCTCAATCCTAAGACCCTGAGATCATGAGCCAAAGGCAGAGGCTTTAACCCACTGAGCCACTCAGGTGCCCCTGAGCTCTGTTTCTTAGTTTATCCTAGAATATTGCATTTTCACACTCGCTCTGCACTTCCTTGTGTACCCCTGGATTGTGGGGTGTAGCTTGCACAGGATTCCGTGGTTGAAATCCATGTGACTTACCCATTCCTCTGAGGCTGACTCCAGCCCTGCACCATCATGGAGAGCCCTGCCTTGACCGTTGTGTCCACGTCCACGTGTGGACCTTACTCCGGCCTCTAGGCATTCTTTCCCATCAGCCCACATACACCCACCTCATATTTTAAGACATCGGCATGGTAGTTCCTGTTTCTGGAAGCTGCAGTCTAGCTAGCCGTCAGCTCTCTGTCTGTGGATGTTTCGTTTGTTCCCGTTCTTTCACCATGGCGAAGCATGCGCACCCCTGTCCATGTGTCCGTTTGTGTGTGTGTGCAAGTATAGGTGGAACTCCCGGAGGTGCAGCCACCGGAGCAGTCTGTATGGTTGTCATTTGGATAGATGTCATTGGAGGGTGTGACAGTGCCCTTTCCCTACCCCACCCCCGCTGCCAGAAGCTGTCTTCTAGCATTAAGGTTCTTTGAGGCTCTGAGAGGGTAAGTGACCGGGCTGGACGACATAGCTGGTGAGTACTGACGCTGAGACTAGAGCCCAGGAGGCTGAACCTGGGCTAGCGAACTTGCCAATGCGTTTGGCTGGCTCCTGTGTGTCCCGAGCTGCTTGGAGCCTGAGACCTTCCCTGTAAGTCTGGGGGCCTCGGTCTCTCCTGGAAAGGGTCTGGTAAGCCAGCCCTGCCCACTGGCATGCTGAAGGGGCAGCCCAGGAGCTTGCCGCTCGGAGATCCTGGGAAGACGCTGTGTCGGGCCTCTGTAGCTCCCTTCACCCCCGCCCTGCCCCCCACCTCCCCTACGCATCTTCTTAAAGGACTCTGTCAGAGTGAGGCATCCTTGGGAGCCCAAGTGACGTTGCTTGGAGACAACTGGGCAACAGATCTGGGTTATTTAAAGGAAAGAGAGGGAGGGAGGGAAGGGGTGACAGCCTGTTTATTCAGGAGTAGATGATCTCCTTGCCGCAGGGTTTGGCAGACCCCCTCTCACGCTCCCCCCACCTCTTGCCTCATTATTCCCAGTGTCTGGGGCCTGGGATTCTGCTGCGAGACCCAGCACAAGACCACTGGGAGCTCCCTCCTGATAACAGTGGGGGCAGGGGTTTCCCTGAATGTTCTAGGGAGGCACCAAGCAAGCGTTGGCTAGGGAAGGCCTCGGAACAAGGCCTCGGAGGAATCTTCTGATGGTGACAGTAGCCACAACTGCTGGTAGGTACTGAGCTTCTTCTCCAACTACTCATTTTTAAGAGCTTTAAAAACCCTGTCAAGGTAGATGTGACTATTCCCATTTTATAGATGTGGAAACAGAGGCTCAGAGGGGTTTAGAGACTTCCCTGAGGTTACACAGCTAACAAGGGGCAGAAACTGAATTAAAAGTCAGGTCTGTCTGATGCCGAATTATACACAGGAACAAATTGCTGTACGTGGCTGGAGTTGGCAGGGCCCTGGCAGGGTACCCACTGTACCCCGAGCTGACCTGGAAACTCATGCTGAGTGCCCCTGTCCCTGCTCCCCCAGCACCCGGATCCCACGGCCTTCCACAGGAAATACGGCACTGGTGATCAATTTCCTTGTCTGTCTCTGCCACAGGTTGGTGAGCACCTAGGGCGGGTGGGATCCTGCTTATCTCTGTGCCCCGAGCCCAGGGTAAGGCATTCTTGTAGGTACTTAGAGTGCATTGTCACACAGAGCTCGGATGCGTGAGACAGGGTCCTCCCTGTCACCTGCAGATCCCGAAGGACAGTGTCCTTCCCCAGAGCCGTCTCTGCCCCAGCTGGACAGACCTGGGCCCTGCAGCATTCCGTGGGGGCTGGTTTCCCATCTGCACCCTCTTGCTGTCTTGTGGGATCCAGCACCGGGGTTCGTGGACAGGCAAGGTCTGATCAGCTGGGAGCACTTCAAAGCACAGGGTCGGGTGGTGAAAGCCGCTAGGTGTAGGGGCACTGGGTACCAGGCCCTGTGTGGTCTGGGACGCCTCACCAGGAGACTCTTCAGTGTTTAGCTCTTCAGTGTTAGTTTTTAGAGAGAGGATAGCTCAGACTGAGCCAGGCCGAGTTCTGGTAGGAAGGGTGGGAGTGGGGAGGCGGGGGCAGAATGGGGAAAGGCAGGTCCATACATGAGTGTGGGTCCTGGGTTTGTGCTGTAGTTGGCATTGTCCCCTCATCCTCCTCTGGACCCCATGGCTATGCTGCATGCAGCTGATCATGACCTGCCTTCAAACCAGGCCTTGGTATTTCCTCTGATAATGGGGGTCACACAGGCCGCTCTGTGCAGGGCAGCGAATTCATCGCCCCACCTGAGGCCCACAGCCACCAGCTCAGGTAATTGTCACTATTGTCCTTTTATAGATGGCCACCAGAGGCTCGGAGGCCTCTGTCATTTCTAATGCAGCCCCACAGTACTCACCTCTAGACCGATCTCTTGTGCTATTTTCTTTATAGTGTGAGTCCCTCCACAATGATCTTTCTTCTTTTTTCGTTTACTTGTTCACGGTATCCCTCACCCTCATCTTATAGAAATGTCAACCCCATGAAGGCAGGACCTTGTCTGCCTCTTCCCCTGCTCAGGGCCGACCACAGGGTTGGCACAGAGAAGGTATATAGTAAATGTTTGTTGACTGACTGACCGACCAACCAACTGAATGAATAAATGAATGAAATATTTGCTGAATGAACGAGCCAGGATTTCTTCTCCCTTTTCTTTCTTCTTCTGATGGAGCACTCTTTCTGTCATTCTTGAGGAATGTTCTGGAGACAGAATGAGCCTCCTCTCATATGTCCTGGGCAGTCTTCAGTCAGGCACTGAAGTCAAGGAGGGAAGTGAGGTCTCCCTGCCCTTGGGGACAGCACTTTCACACACAGGCCACAGGTGAAATCAGTTTTGTGTACTACAGTGGGAAAAACCAGGATAGACTAGACATCACACACAGAAGGTTAAGCATTTTGTTGTGACCCACACACGTTTTCATGGCTCTTGTGTAGGTGGTGGTCCCCACATAAAGTGCATTTCTTTTTTTTTTCTTCCAAGATTTTATTTAAATTCAAGTTAGTTAACATATGTAAAATGTATTTCTTACTTCGAGTGTCAGTCACAAAAGTTGGAGCCCAGTGTGTGAGTTTCAGTCATGGGAGATGTCATCCTCGAACCTGAAAGAGTACAAGCAATGAAATTAATGATCCGGCTGATAACTATGATGCCAATTACTGAACACGTGTTCCGTATCAGGTGGGGGTGCTTAGGTCCAGGGCCCTGCACAGAGGCGAGGGGGAAAAAGTCCAGAGCAGAAAGTGATCCTGTCAGCAGGGAAGACTGCCTGGAGGAGGTGGAATGCACACTCAGCCTTGAAGAACCCCTCTACCCTGGCAGGTTCAGGGCTGGGTCAGAGCGCAAACCTCGGGTGGCACTAATCATAACGCTAGCAAGAGGTGCCTTTGGTGAGCTCTGGCTGAGTACCAGGCACTCCCTCATTCCTCCAGACACTCCTGGGAGGCAGGAACCACTCACATCATTTTGCAAATGAAGACAATGAGACTTGAAAAATGTGGGGACTTTTAGGGTAGAGAACATTACGGAGACTGGATCCAGGGCACGACTGCCCTGCTCGATGACCAGGTCTGTAAGGCCTGGGCCGTACATGGAACGGGATTGAACAGAAGAAGGCTGCCACATTTTGGAGATGGCATGGTGGGCCTAGAAGGCCAGACAGGTGCAGCAGGACCCCAGGCAACCAGGGCAGGTGGAAACTGGTCTATGCTGGGACTCAGACAGTAGATGTCTGATTACCTGAGCCTCAGAGGCCTCCTGGCTCAGGGGGAAGACTGCAGGCTCTATGACACCCCCCAGCCTCGTGGGCCCATGTAGGTCCCAGGTTGAGACCAAAGCAGTGCCCTGGGGAGCAAGGTTAGGTTGGCTCCCTGCCCTGACTCTGTCCTTGCCTCGGCCCCAGCCTCCTGCGGCCTGTGGTGGGCTTGGCAGGGAGCGAGGAGCAGAGCAGAGAAAGGCCCGTTTCTCATCGTTCGTCTAGTCTCAACTTGGCTGGTTTGAACTCAGCTCCTCTGCCTCCCAGCGAGTCATTTGAGCTTGTCAGGTAATAACTCTTGGCTTGAGAGTTCCCATGAGGGAACTGGGGTTCCCACAGCCTATGTTTCTGTGCAGGGACTGGACATGGGAACTCTCCTCTGACAGCACCAGCACCGGCTGGCTTGGGCAGAGGGACTTTAGAGGCTACAGACAGTTCTGGGAGTGTGAGTAGTGGGATTACTGGCTATTCTTTGTAGCTTTGGGCTGCAGTAGGTTGGTTTGTGTGTGTGCGACACATACTTACCTACACACACATGCTCACTTGCATGTCCACACTCATGCCCATTGGACACTTGTGCACACATATACCCTTATTCACATCTCTGCAGACGTGAGCTTACACATGAACAACACAAGCACATATGTATGCACACACAAGTACACACACTTGCATAGGGCCGTCGGTGGGGCCCTGGCATTCTTTAAGTCATGAAGTGATGTCTTGGGTGCTGGTGTGTGGGGAATGTGGTGTAGTCATAGCGCTGGGGGCGGGTGTGCCGGCAGAGTGGGTGTAGGTCCTGAGCCCTCTAGTTTTTGAGGTCCTCTTCTAGGACCATCGATTCTTTCCCAGGGACTTTTGGGCTTCTGCTCTGAGCGTCTGGATCCCTCAGGAAGCTTCTGGGGCCTTTTGGGCTGAAAGAGTTGGCACAAAGGATTCTTCCCTCCTGCTTTGGGCTGGGAGAGAATAGAGTGTCTTCTCTAGTTCATACTTAGGGCTGCTCTATGTCCCTTCCTTCTTCTCTCCTTCAGTATTCAGCCCTCTCTTCCTCCCAGGCCCACGGTGGGGCCTGTCTGGTTCTGAGCCTTTCTTGTGGTTGGGGGGGACCCCCAACCTCATGACCAGCAGGTACTTGGTGGAACCTCAGGGGTTGGGTGTGGGCAAGTGAGACTGGGCACTGTGGCCTGGTGGACTCCCTGAAACACCTTCAGGCCTCTAGCCCTTTCCTTCTGGGATCTACCAGCCGAGCCTCAGGGCTGTCTGTTGGAGCTAGAAGGTTGCGATGGCTGGCTCTCCTGGGGACACCTCTGCCCTGGGGTTTTCTGCTTGATTCAACAAGAACACCTACTGTGTGCGTGGTGGATACACATGGAGGAGTTCGGCACTGCGCTGGGGACCAGTCAGAATTTTGTCTTCTGGGAGCTCAGTCTAGAGAAATAAACACAGACAGAGCCCCCGGCCTCTGCTGGACAGTGAGGGAGGGCGAGCAGCATGTATGCACGCTTGTGTATTTATGTGCGGGTGCATGCCCGCTCATGCGTGTGTGTGTTTCTGGGAGTGCTCATGCTAATGCGGGGGTAAGCACCCTTACTTTAGCCCCAGCCTCCAGGGACAAGTACCCAGAACGCGGCACCCTCGGGATGGCAGGCATCCCAGGGGCATCAGGCATCAGTGGGGGACCCGGCAGTGGGTGGGGTATTATGGGGTTGTGGCAAGAGGAGGAAGGAAAGGAATGGCGCCCAAGAATGGAGCGTACCCTGTGCAACTTGGTAGCCCTAGACACCTCCTTGAAGGCAGACAGGCCTGCTTAGTGGGGAGGAACTTGGGGAAAAAGAGCTTATGTCACGTTTCCCACACCACATAGCCAGTACACTGTGAGCCCATCTGAGCCTAACTTGGCTGGACTCTCAAGGTGGTTAAGAGGCTTCACTAGCCCCTCCTGGACTTCCTCTTCCCTTCTTTTGTCATATCTTGGGTGCAGCAGAGGCAGGCCTGCAGTGGAAGGCAATTCTTCCCTGGGCCTCAGTTTCCCCATCCACTACACTAGGGGTGATATTAAGTCACAGTACTTATTTCATAAAATCATCTGGTGAATGTAGCATTTGAAACCTGGGTGCTGGAGGCCGGATAAGAGAACCACAAACCACAACCATTGCTTTTGTTCTCATTCATTCCCAGGGCTGACCTGGGGGGCTGCGTGCCTCTCTTCCAGCCCAGCGCCCTCTGGCCTGACTCTGGAAAGAGGTGAGGGCAGCGCTGCGTTTGTCCTGGGGAGATCCGGCTCCCCCACCTCCTGCTCCTGCTCTGAGTGGGGGCCAGACAGGTAGTGACAGGTGAGGAAGAAGGATTTCCCGAATGCGGAGAGGGAAGAAGTGACTCACTAACCACAACAAAGCCGATCTCTCAGAGGGAAGCCGCGGGGAGAGAGTGAACGCACGCGGGTGCCGGCGGAGGCGTGCCATCCACGGGCCTGCGTGGGCGGCGGGAGCGTAGGGAGTGGGAACGCCGCACTTAAGGGGCGGGGATAGTGGGAGTCACCTCCCCCCACTCATGGGGATGGGGGCGGAGGGCCCCTCCCCTTCCGAAGTTTCTGCTCCCCTCATCCCTTTAAGCCTCGGGTCTGAAGGGCGTCCAGGGCTTGGGAGAAGCCCACGACCGAGCGGACAGTCTGCTCTACGGCCGCTGACACTGGAGTGGCTGAGACCCGGACACGGCGATCGTCTCGCTCAGGTTCTCAGCACAGTGAGGCATTTATTCAGGCTCGCCGATGCTCATCGGAGTACCGCCGAGGCACGGCCGGCCGGGCTTTAAACAGCAGAGAGGGGCGAGGGAAGCTCCGGCCTGCCGATCGCCGGGGAGAGAGGGAGTCTGGGAGGGGGTGTGGCGCCGAGGGCATTCGCTTCTCTCTCCAGCCAGGGAGGCTGCATGGAGGGTTTGGGCATCTTCCAGCAGGAGCCGAACTAATGACAAGGGAAGAGGAACTGGCTTCTCAGGCAGTCTCCCCCGCCCCAAACTTTTCCTCCCAGCGCGGGGTGGGCGGGCCGAGAGAGGAAGCGGGGCCGGAGAAGGTGGGGCCAGCCGTTCCCTCTCCACCCCCGAGCCGCGGCTCTGGGATGCCAATCCCGACGCGGCTTGGGTGAGTGTGTCTTTAAATCCGAGCCCCCCGCCCCCGCCGCGGCTGGGGCGGGGGCTCGGGCTGGCCGGGGGCGGGAGCGGTGATTGGCGGTCGGGCCGGGTCCGCCTCTCGGCCGGAGGGCGCGGGGCGCGGGAAGCTGAGCTGCGAGCTGGGGTTGGGACGCGCATCTTCCAGCACCAGAGAGCGCGGGCTGAGGTTCTCCTGGCCTCGCCTCGTTGCGCCCGGCCTAACCGCCTCCGGAGCCGCCTCTGCCCACGGATGGGCTGGGGAAGTTGGGAGGAGCGAGCCGGAGCCCGCGCGGGTCGCGCCCAGCCGCTGCCTGTCTTGGCGCCCGCAGTCTGGGCGCTGCGCACCAGCCACAGCAGCGCGGATGCCCCCCGGAGCCGCGGGCTGGCAGGTATACACGCGTCCGGACCCGGGGCTGGCGATGGGAGGGCAGATCCGGAGTCCTCCGGGCACCCCCTTTCCTGGGGCGGCTCAGACCACCCACTCGCCATCCCCCGGCTGTACACGCCTCCTGGGCTCCCGGAGAGGAGAGGCTCTGGGCTCCCATCCAAACCCGCACGGTATTGGTGCCTGGGAGAGAAGTGGGACCTCAATAAAGAGTGGGCGGTTATTAGGTTGTTTGCCAGCCGCTGGGCTATCTCTCAACTCCGCCAAGGTTTCCGCCACTCTTGGGGACAAGGCCTGGAGCATGGTCCCTGAGCAGCCTCACTGCGCAGTTGGGAGGAGGGAAGCAGGGAAGCCGACTTTTGATCTATGCATAGGGTCACTGGACACATCTTTAAGGGGCTTGAGGCCCATGGAGCTGGTTCAAGTTATGAGGTCCCAGTGGGCTCAAGCTTTGATTCTGAGTCCCTCCTGCCCTGTCCCTCTGCAGGACTGGGACTCCCGGGAGAATCCCTTTTCATCTTCAGAGTTTTTTCCTGAAGAGTCAGTGACTTGTCAGAAAGCAGAGTGGGGTGTGGGAGAGCTGTTGGCACCTGACTCAAAAGTGGTCAGGATGGTAAGAACCTGTTCTTACCTCTTGGGCAATTTGGAGATGGAAGAAAGTGTCCTGGCCTCAGGAAGCTTCTGGCACTCTACTCTCCCAACCAAAGGTCTAGGCACCAAGTCCTTGGCTTCTGCGTCGAGCGACTGGACCCAATGACTGAGCACCTCTTACATGCCTGGCCCCTGGCTCTGCTGGGGAGAATGGGAGTCTGGGAGGACTCAGGGTGCTGTCCTCAGGTGGCTGAGCCCTATGGAGAATGCAAGACAAACAGACAGAAAGTTTGCTGATACAGGCTTTCCATACCAGTCCCGGACTAATAATAGTGGAAATGCCAAGAGGCTCCGCATGATTAATTGCCAAATAAGTGATGTAGGCTGCCATTGCTGGGGTGGGGGGTGGGGTGGATGCTGGGATCCCATTCTCAGGCAATCATATGCATATGTTTAAATCTGCTTAAAATGTTCTAGCACCATAGCCCTCTCCTCCCTGTTATCAGACGTCTCCACCCCTATGCAAAGAGAGCAGAAAGGGGTTCCAGAGATTTCCTTGCCTGTATGTGTCCCCAGCCCCACGCTCAGGTTTTTTCCCGCTGGTAGATTTCTGAAGAAACCCTTTTGGTTTTTGGAGTTAGGCCAAGCACGGGACTCCCCCAGCTTCCCTCGGGCCTCTGAGGTTTGAGGTCTAGGTCTAGCCTTATGGGAAGGAGGCTCAGAGGCCAGCAGGGAGGAAGTCCACACTTCATTTCTGAAGAGCCTCTATTGCGGGGGGCTGCGGATGAGGTTGGAAGTCTGGAGGCCCTGAGCCAGGGTTTCCTGTGAGCACAGACAGGCTGTCTGTCTTTGCTGGCCATCAGGTATTGAAGTTGGGGAGATAGAGGCGTGGGGGGGGGTGGGTAGGACAGGGCTGGCTTGATGTGGGTGGTCCCGGGGCAGTGCTGACCTCACTCTGAGGTTCTGCTCTGTCTGGGGGCTCTGCCCCCTCCCCCATCATCCCTGGCAGATTTCTGCTTCTCTGGAACGCTTTGCGGAGGTGGCATTGTGCTTGTGGCCTTGAGTACTGTTCCGGGAGAGGGTGTTGTTCACCCCACGGCCCGTGGCTGGGATTGTGAGCACTGCTGTGAATACACCCACCCACCTCCAAGCCGTCGGCACACATGGATCACCCAGGCCCGGGTGGGGAACACTGGTGTGCCCAGAGATGTGAGTGTGCTTGGGTCTGCAGCGATGTGGGCAGAGACTGAGAGGAAGCGGATGCAGTTGTGAATGAAGACAGACACAGGAAGGTGACAGAGGTGGGCAAGCAACCCAGGGGTACAGATGTGGGCAGGGGACACATAAACGTGGACCGCACATGGGCCACAGACACTGTGTAAGCAGATAAGGTCTCCCGGGGCAGGGGGAACCTTCCCACACGAGAGGCAGATGTGTGATGGGTGGGCATATGGATAATGGGCACGGACGTGAGCTGACATTGAGACACTAGACATGGAGTCCCATGGATGTGGCTTGAGTAGCTGGCAGACTGGGAGTTGGCTGAGGGCTCCTGGGGAAACGGACACATATACCTGTTGAGTTACCCGACAGGAAGTTCCGGACAAGGACAGAGGTGGGTTCCAGGATGTAGCCTGAGGAGTGCACTGCTCAGTTATCCCTGTGATTCTGTGTGGCAGCAGGAAGTTGTCCCATTCAGGTGGTGGTGATGTAGGCGATCTGCGGTGTGGCTTTGTTTCTAGGTCCCCACTGGGGTTTGAAGCCCTCAAAGGGCTTGGTGTTCTCTCCTGTATTCTGAGAGTCATTTGACCTCCCCTCTCCCTAGGTTACAGGGCTAGGTGCATGCCCTAAGCACCAGTAAGGGCTCCTTGAACCTTTAAATCTCATCTTCCTTGGGTTTCCAGAAGTTTCCTGAAGTGCGGCTATGTGGTTTGGGTAGGGAAGGAACCTGGCTGGGGGCTCTTCTTTTGAGCCCATGCCTGAGTGAGGGTCTCTGGCAGGGAAAGGACCATTCTTTTTTTTTTTTTTTTTTTAAGTTTATTTTTTTAACTAATCTCTACACCCAAAATGGGACTCGAACTCATGACACTGAGATTGAAAGTCATGGGCTGTACTGACTGAACCAGCAAGGTGCCCAGGAGGGGACCATTCTTATGGAAAAGAAAAGGTAGACGCTGTGGGGGGTTGTCTTTGATGGGACTTTTGCCCTCAGGTGTTCCCTCCCCTAAACCCTGGGTTTGGCCAGGGAAGGGGACCCCCCCCCCTTTCTGGCTGTCATCACTTCTGTTCTGCCCAACCGGGAGACTGGGAGCCAGCACGACCTCTAGACCCAGTTTGAAACTAACTCACTGCACAGCCCTGGGCAAGTTACTTAATTTGTCTGAATTAATTTACCTTTAGCCCCAAACTCCTCATCTTTAAAACGGGGCCAGTGACCCCTAGCCCTTGAGAGTGCTTTGAGGGTTAAATGGGAGAAAGTCAGTAGAGGGCCTGTGGCCCAGGATATGGCACAGAGGCAGTACTGTCAGTGGAGCTTTGATTACGAGCCTTCCCCTGGGGCCAGGACCCCCCCCCCCCCCCCCCGAGCTGCATCGGAAGCCAGGTGGCTGGCCTTGGGAAGCTGGGCAGGCAGGCACCCTTCACTGGAAAGCTGGGAGCTTTGTCCTCAACTCTTGCCCATTAGCCACTCCTCAGTCCTATGGACCGTCCACACGCAGGGTCAGGAAATGGCAGGCAGGGTGTATGGAGGCTTGGGCCTGCTGCCTGCCAGGCCTCTGGGAGGGCAGCCAGTGGTTTGCTAAGAATAGGCCCAGATCACGGGTCTGCCTCCCAGCGGGGAGCCGTGTGCCTCCCTGGTATGAGCCAAGGTGCTTGCCGGCCCTTTTATGTTTCTTGCAGCTCGCTCTCCCCACAGGAGCGGGCCTGGGAGCAGCAGCCTCTTGGGTTTTTGGCTGGGACCTGGGGAAAGAGAAGGCCTGAGAAGCACTGACCATTCAAATCTCCAAGTTCCTCTTCCACTCAGAGATTGTCACCAGCTCCCGGATCGTCTTCCTACCTGCCAGTGGATCTGCAGTGGCTAAGAACACAGGTTCTGGAACCATACCACCAGGGTGTGAATTTCGGGTCCCACACACATTAGCTGTGCGCCCCTGGGCACCTCACTTACCTTCTCTGTGCCTGATTTCCTTGTATAGCAGGGTTAAAGCTAGTAACTCGCTTAGAGGGATGTTGCAAGGATGAAAGGAGGTGGTGCCTGGAGAGCCCGTGGGGTCACGTGCAGCTCCTAGTAAGTGCTCTATGAACATTGGGGGCTACTGTGATTACTGTGATTACTGCTTTCTCCGCAGAGGGGGAGATGGGTGAGGCCAGGTTGGCTTGCATGGTGCCTCCTGGTCAGAAGGCACCAGTATGCAAGCTTTTCGATGGGGATTCCTGGCCCTGGGTTCAGTATGAGGTACGGGGGACCACAGGTCAGAGAGACCGAGTCCCTGCTGGGTGATGGAGGCACAAGCATACATTATACCATACCTGACGGGCACCTTCCCAGGGCCTGTACTAGCTGTGATGGGAGCTGGAGGGAGGCAATGATCTGCCTTGGGGTGGGGTGATGCATCAGGTGGGCTTCGAAGGATGGATTAGAGTTTGCAAAGGTGAGAGAAGGCTTCCCAAGCAGAAAAAGCAGCCCATGCAGAGGGGTGACAGCTTGGTGTGTTTAGGAATGTGAGCAGATCCATGCGCCTGGGGAGGAGACCCACACTTAGCCTCTCGCCCCGTCACAAAAGCCCTTGTGTGCTGGGACCTTCTGTCCCTCCCACTCTGGGCTCAGAGGCAGCCCTGGTTTCCCTGTTAGGACACAAGCTGGAGGCCCACCAGAATTCTGCGCTTCTCACTTCCCTTTTAGGAGTCACATTTGCTGTCCCCTCATTCTCCAGAGACCCTCCTGCTGCTTAGAAATGCCTGCCAGCCCTCCCTGGGGGCACTTGTTTTTGAGCTGGGGCTCCAGACTGCTCCTGCCCCAGGAACATGCCTATTTTTGCTCTTGGTTAAGATACCCGGGGGTTAATAGGTCCCCCATCTTGGGAATGAACTGAAGCTGTTGAAAACTCCTTAGCTTTTCCTAAGGAGTGAATGTCTAATGGTGGAATTCTGGGACCTTGGGACGTGTTCTGTATGTTTCCTCTAACTGACATATGGACTGGCTTTATCTCTGAGGGGGGTGCCCCTTCTTGGCTGTGGTCCTCCGACGAGTGAGACACAGGGCATCTGGGGTTACCTTCATGCTCAAGGCAGGCAGCAGGGAGCATCTGGGAACTGGTGTGTCATGCTGACCCGGTGGGTTCCCAGGGAGGTAGGGCTTTTAGAAATTCCGGAAGGGAGGGTGTGGTGCTGGGAGCACTGTGGGTCCACCGCTCAGCCTCCCGCCCTTGCCCATGAGGAACAGCCCCATTCCAAGAGTCTGGGTTGGCCCCATGCAGGAGGAGAGAGGTAGGTGCCCTCAGATGACCTTGGCCTTGCCAGCCTCTGCTGCCTGCTGAGCCTCAGGGCCTGTCTGCCTGCAGGCTATGTGACCTCTGTCCAGGCCTTCCTCAGAGTGGAGGAGAGGGATGCTTGGATGTTTTGAAGATTGTTGATGTTTAGAAAGCACAGAAGGGAGTTTCCCTCCTCTTTTCCTTTCTTTTTCCTTTTCCAGGAACTGTAGACCCCACAACGTTAACCCTCTCCTGTTGGTCACAGAGTGACGGCTGGATGTGTCCCCTTTGACTGCTACCCTGTAGTTACTGAGTCCTTCCTCCTGGGGTCCCTGAAGTGGGTGCTGACCTGTTCAAGTCTCCAGGGAAGCCTTCCATTAGAGCCCCAGGGCCCTGGTTGGCAGGGCCTAGAAGACCTCATCCAGGCTGGGTCTGATGCTGCCTTCCCTGCCCATATCCTGGCCCAGCAGTTCTTCAGCCTCAGTTTGACCCCCTTCTCCATGGGCGTGTGCCTGCTGACTTGCCTTTAGATGGAGCCTCATGGGCTGTAGAGGTCTCTGGCAGGGGCTGTGCCACTGGCTCACTCCAAGGCCTGCTGGGAAGCTCTGGTTTCCAGATGCCTCAGAGAGAAGGGCCTTCCCTGGAGATCGGGGCCTCTGAGGTGCAGAGCCCTTGAGGGAGCTGTGGTGCAACTCTCTACTGGGCCCTGAGCTGGGCCTGGGGTGGATAAGCCCCGGACTAGATTTCACAGCTGCCTTGGAGTCCAATTTCCCATCTGCAAAATGGGCATAATAATTTTTTCCCTCCCTCCCTACCTAAAAAAAAATTTTTTTTTTAATTGAGGTGATCTTCACTTGACATAAAGTTAATTATTTTCAAGTGTACATTTCAGTGAACTGTCCATTCACAGTGTCGTTTGATCACGGCTCTGTTGAGTTCCAAAATGTATTCCTTACCCCAAAGGAAAACCTGGACCTACGGAGCAGCTAATTCCCATTCTCCCATTCTCACCTCTGTCTTAGTTTAAAAAAATAAAAAAAAAAAAAGATTTTATTTATTTATTTGAGAAAGAGAGAGTGTGTGTGTGTGTGGGGGGGGGGTAAGGCAGAGGGAGAGGAAGAACCAGGCTCCCCACAGAGCAAGGAGCCCAATGTGGGGCTCGATCCCAGGACCCTGAGATCATAACCTGAGCCAAAGTCCGACACTCAGATGATTGAGCCACCCAGGCATCCCGCAAAAAGACTTACGGAGGTGTATGTGCCACAAAATTCATGGATTCTAAGTGCACAGCTGCATGAGTGCTGGTAACTGCCAGGAACATGCAGCCAACACCTCAGTCAAGTCTGAGTGCCCTTCCCCACTGGAAGGTTCCTCGAGCCCTGATGCAGCCAGTCACCACTCCCACCCCCAGGCCTGGGCCCACTTAGGTCCTTTCTGTCCCTCTGGTTTTGCTTTTCTTAGGTTGTCACATAAATAAACTCAGAGCATGGCTCGTCTCCTGTCCGGCTTCCCTGGTCCTTGTGCCCTTGAGATGTGCTCACGTTGCTGGACACTTTGGCCATGCCTTCCTTTTTGACTGCTGAGTAGTAATTCAGGCTGTGTGTGGGTGGGGTGGGGGGGGACTGCTTATCGCTTATCAGGTTCCCAGGAGATGCCTGCCCACCCTGCTTTTGAAAATGTAAATGAGAAAAGAATATAAAGTAGTTATGTTCATGAAAGATTCAAGTAGTAGCTTCGCACAGAGAGTATGATGGGAATCTCCCCCACCCCTCGCCCCCGTCCTGTCTTCACTGGAGAGAACGCCGCCCACAATTTGCTGAGTATTCCTCAGTGTTTCTTCTGTGCCTCTGGTGAATTTGTGTAGTTTTGATTTGGGGCTGTCAATTACACCGGCGCCATGGCCCTGGGGCTGCTTTTTCCCTTATTAGCCATTTGTCTTAGGGAGGGTCCCAGCACTGCCGCTGGAGCCATATCCTTGGAGCCGCCCGGCCAGAGATGGTTCTGGGTCAGACAGGCAGGTATCCATCTCCCCCTGGCTCTGAGCTGAGGCTCTGCCAGTCTTTGGGGAGATAGAATGAAGGCTTCCTGGAGGTGGGCCATTCGGATCAGGTTTCTGGAGGAGGGAGGCACTGGAACACAAGAGATCAGACCATCCTTGGAGTGGGTGAGGGGGTAGCTGGGCATCTGGGTGGATGTGCATTCCTGCTTCCATCACTACTGCCTCCCACTTGCAGCCAGCTGCAGGGGCTTCCTCTTCCGGGCTCCATAACATGTCCCTGGAAGGAATAGGCCCAGGAGCGGGGATCTGTTGGACAACCCTGAAGGCCTCCCTTCTCGTTGCAGTGAAATTGCACCTTGTCGAGGTGACAGGACCCCTGTCTTGGGTGTGCAGGAGGGGGGTGGGGATGTCCGTGGCCCTCCTGAGGAAGAGGGCCCTCCTGGCTCAGGTTTGCACATGCCTGGCTCTACCTGACCCCAGCCGATGGGGTTACAGAGGCTCTGCATCTGTATTGTCATGCTTCTTTCCCTGACCATGGCCATGCACGTGTAAAGGATTCACATTCTGGGCATACTTACTAACATCGGTTGTTTTCATGTGTTTCCTAGTTTAGTAATCAGAATAGTGTCTTACTGTTGGATGATGTGAGTTCTATGAGATGGGAATCCTGAGTTGTGTTTCAGGATGAGCTTGTCTGTGGCTTTGGGTTTCCTGTGAGCCTCTTTCTTTGAGCCCTTGGGGACGGTTTAAGGGGAGGGAGAGGGGAGTGAGCCTAGGAAGAAAGCTAGCAACAGGTGGGTTTGCTGATTTCCCTGTGATTTCTCCAGCTTAGTACTGCTCAAACCTGGGTAACATGTGGACCCTTCTCCTTTTAAAAATAGCACAAGTGTCTGCCTTCAGCTGAGGTCATGATCTCAGGGTCCTGGGACTGAGTCTTGCGTCAGGCTCCCCACTCAGTGGGGAGTTTGTTTCTCCCTCTCCCTCTACCCCCAGTTTGTGCTGTCTTGCTCTCTCTCTCAAATGAATAAATAAAATCTTAAAAAGAATACAAAATAAAAATAGTGTTTTGAGATGGAATTCATATGCCATATAGTTCACCAATTTAAAGCACACAATTCAGGTTGCCTCGGTGGCTCAGTCGTTAAGCATCTGCCTCCGGCTCAGGTCATGATCCCAGGGTCCTGGGATCGAGTCCCACATTGGGATCCCTGCACAGCAAGGAGTCTGCTCCTCCCTCTAACCCTCCTGCCTGCTTGTGCTTTCTCTCACGCTCTTTCAAATAAAATCTTTAAAAAAATAAAAAATAAAAATCCAGCCAAATAAAATTGCCCTAAAACCTCATACCTCCTTTAAGCTTTTGCTCCTCCTTTAGCCAAACATTGCAAAAGATTTGGTCTGTGCTCTATCTTTATGTCTTTAGTTCTTATTTCCCTTTCTTTTAAAGATCCTTCTTGGGGCGCCTGGGTGGCTCAGTCTTTAAGCATCTGCCTTCTGCTCAGATCATGATCCCGGGGTCCTGGGAGCAAGCCCTGCCTGGGGCTCCCTGCTCAGCAAGAAGCCTGCTTCTCCCTCTCCCTCTCCCCCTGTGGAGTATTCCCTCTCTTGCGGTCTCTCTTTCTGTCCAATAAATAAAATTTTTTTTAAAAAAGCACATAATTCAATAGCTTTTAGTATATTTAAAGTCCTGTCTCTGTTTCCACTGTCTCAACCGCCAGAAGATACTCTGTATCTATTACTTGTCACTCCCTACCTCCAGCACACTGATCTACTTTCTGTATCTCTGGAGTTTCTTATTCAGGATGTTTTGCATGGAATCATACAGGGTGTGGTTTTTTTTTTTTGGGGGGGGGACTCCCTTTTGAAGTTTTTATTTATTTATTTATTTGTAGATCTTATCTATCTGTCTGAGAGAGCGTGATAGCAAGCAGGAGTGGGGGGAACGGGCAGAGAGAGGGAGAAGTAGACTGCTGAGCAGAGAGCCCGATGTTGGGCACACAAGGTGGACACTCTCTTTTAAAAGAAAAAATGGGGGGTGCTTGGGTGGCTCAGTTGGTTAAGCATGTGCCTTCAGCTCAGGTCATGATCCCAGGGTCCTGGGATCGAGTCTCTCCTTGGCTTTCTGCTCAGTGGGGAGTCTGCTTCTCCCTCTCTGTTTGCTCTCTCTCTCTGTCTCGATCTCTTGCTCGCTCTCAAATAAATAAAACCTTTAAAAATGTAAGAGAAGAAAAACCTTACTTGTTGATTTGTTTCCTTATTAGAATAATAACTTAAATGTGTACAAATATAAAACTAGACGTAAATGCTTCACATTTACATAGTTTCTCCATAACCGTGAAATAAACATGAAATACCAATAAAACTAGAAAGCCAACCCATTGCAAAGGAACAATGTTAATCTACTGGAAGGATGTAAGCTGTGCCTAAATTGCCAGTGTTGGGTTCATAATAGAAGGCTGAGTCTCCTCTGTTTCCCCTGCCCCTGTCACCTGAACTTGCTGTACAGAGTGGCATTAATGATGTTGGCTATTTGGCTGGTTTGAGGGCAATCCTGATCACTCCCGTTAGAAAGCGAAGACTGCCAGTGAGTAATCCCCAAATGTTTGTCTCAGTAGTGCACCACTTGAGATCTGGGAAGCTGGCTTGTTTGATTGAAGATAAAGGCGGAATAGTGGTGTTTTTGAAATCTGCATATATTGGCTCGTAACCCCACTTCCTGTGGGAATCGGGCATTTGGCATAAACAGAGGTGGACTTTGCTCAGTTCACACAGATGCCGTCGACGTGAACATGGTCCCCGCTCCCAAGAGTCAGGCCTTTGAATAGGCTGCCGTGGGCTATGTATGGGGTGGCTCAGTTCTCTACCCCAGCCCCCTGCCTGGACCACCCCCCTGCCTGAACCACCCCCTTTGTTTGTACCATGTGCAATGATGAGATTTGGCCTTTAAAAAAAAGGAAAATCGATTATAAACATGGGCCGACTTCAGCACCAAATTGCACAGCGCTGCTTGCTAATGAGGTCATTGAGATGACCCAAGGGGTGCGCTCATTACTTTTTTTTTTTTCCTAACAAATTGAGGTGAAATTCACATGACATAAAATTAACTGTTTCAAAGTGCCCGGTTAATTTAGCAATTTAGCAGTATTAAGTACATTCACAGCCTTGTGCAACTAACCATCACCTCCATGTCATTCTAAAACATTTCTTAAAATTTTATTTTAATTTGGTGAGAATACTTAATATGTGATCCACCTTCTTAATAAAATTTTAAGCGTACAATACAGGATGTCTACAGATATGTTCAGCAGATCTCTAGAATGCTTTCATATCGCTGCACTGAAACTTCATGCCGCAGGATTACTAGCTCCCATTTCCCCTCCCTCTGGCCCCTGGCAGCCACCATTCCACTCTGTGAGTGTATGAATTAGACCATTTTTGTTACCTCATGTAAATGGAATCTACAGTATTTGTCTTCCTGCGACTGGCTTATTTTACTTAGCATAACATCCTCAAGGCTCATCTACGCTGTGGCAATATTGCAGAATTCCCTTCTTTCTTATAACTGAACACTATTCTGTTGTACATATAGACCGCATCTTCTTCCTCTTCTTTTTTTTTTTTTTTAAGATGTTATTTATTTATTTGACAGAGAGAGAGATCACAAATAGGCAGAGAGAGGGAGGAAGCAGGCTCCCCACCAAGCAGAGAGTCTGATGTGGGGCTCGATCCCACGACCCTGAGACCATGACCTGAGCCGAAGGCAGAGGCTTTAACCCGCTGAGCCACCCAGGCGCCTCACCGCATCTTCTTTATCCATTCATCCAGCAATGGGCATTCGGGCTGCTTTCTCCTCTTGGCCACAGCGAACACGAGTGTGCTAATATTAACATCTCTTTGGGATCCTGATTTTAAGTCTTTGGGGTAATATCCCTAGAAGTGCGATTGCGGGATCCTATGGTAATACTATTTTAAACTTTTTGAGGAACTTTGGTACTATTTCCCAGAGCGTTTGCACCATTTTACGTTCCTGCCAGTGGCGTGCAAGGATTCCCTTTTCTCGACAGCCTTGCTAACACATTTTTTTTTTTTTAATAGCTGAATAAGAAAACCATTGCGCAGAGAGACCACATTTTGTTTATCTGTATGTCAGCTCAGGGACACTTGGAGTGTTCCCACCCTTAGGCTCTTGTGAACGGTGCTGCTGTGAACACGGGTGTCCAAGCATTTGTTCGAATACCTACTTCTCTTGGATATCTATCTAGGAATGGCATTTCTGGGTCATATGGTAACCTTGCATTTAACTTTTTGGGTTTGATATTTTGCAGTTAGTGGTGATGGTTGTAGAGCATTAGGAATCTCTGAAATGCTGCTGAATTATACTTTAAAAGGGTGAATATTATGGTATGTGGATTAAATCCCAATTAAAAAAAAAAAAAGAGGGGCGCCTGGGTGGCTCAGTGGGTTAAACCTCTGCCTTTGGCTCAGGTCATGATCTCAGGGTCCTGGGATGGATCCCCGCATCAGGCTCTCTGCTCAGTGGGGAGCCTGCTTCCTCCTCTCTCTCTGCCTGCCTCTCTGCCTTGTGATCTCTCTCTCTCTCTCTCTCTGTCAAATAAATAAATAAATAATCTTTAAAAAAAAAAAAAAAGAGAGGGCTCTTGGACCCCAGAGCAGACATCCGTGGAGTCTGGATTGAGCCGTATTGTCAGCACTGGAAAAGCCACTCTCCCGCATTGCCTCGTGGAGTCCTGTGGACTTCCTGAGTGGTGGGGACGCTGGGCCTCTGCCCTGTGGTCTTTGTTTGGTGTGGTAGGTAGGAGCTATAGGAACCAGATGGGCCAGCTTCCTACCCACCCACCTCCTTGGCTCGTTCAGTGGCTTTCTGGCTTCTAAATGGCAGGTGTTCATTGTAGAACCCAGTTTTCTCCATTTCCCCACCTGCGAGCAGCCAGCCTTGGCTGTGGCCTGGACTCCGTGGTCAGAGATGCCTGTAGACGTGCCCCACTGACTTTTCTGGATCCGCTTTGTCCCTCTCTACCTTTCATATGGCTCATCGCAGGGAGCTTGTGACACGTTTGTCCTTCTTTGCAGGTCTCCAAGGCCTGCTGCTTGCTTCTGAGTTGCAGCGGGGTGAGGGATGACCACACCGGGGCTCTCCTGGCTGTCCAGGCCTCACTGCACACTTGCCTCCCCAGTCTGTCTCATGTCAGTTGGTTCGACCAGAGTCATCCATGGTTCCTCTCGTTCTCTCCCGCTTCTGGAACCACATATGAGCAGACCCTGTGGGCCTCACCCTCACAGCAGATCCAGGGTGAACCCTTTTCCCCTCACCTTTCCCACACTACTGGCCTGGCCCCCAGTGGCACTGGGACTCCCATGGGAGACTCCACACAGGTCTGTGGGCTTCGTTTCTCCCTCATTCCCCAACGCAGCAGCCAGGGTGACCGTGTTAGAATGTGAATGTCAGATCAAGGCATTTCTGTGCCCCAGGGCCCCAGTTGTGCCCCACTGACTCACAGTGAGGGCCAGTATCCTTACTGTAGCCTCTAGGATACCCCCATCTAACACCCACCCCCTTGCTCACACTGAGCTATCCACACTGCCTCAGGGCTCCTTCAGCACACTGGGAATACCTCACCTCAGGGCCTTTGCACTGGCTGTCACCTAGATCTGGGATGCTTTTCCTCCAGAGGGCCACAAAGCTTGCCCTGTTATTTCCTTCAGGTATTTACTCAAATGTGAAGCCTCTCTTAGATACCCTGTCTAAAATTTCGTGCCTCAGGTCCGTGTCACTATCACCTCCCCATACATTTTACTAATTTATGGAGCGTATTTCTGTGGCTCCAGCTAGCAAGTATAAGGTGGGATTTTTGTCCTCTGTTGTCAGCTCCTAGAACAAGTTCTCCCACCTACTAGGTGCCCCGGGAACATTCATAGAATGCATGCATGAAGAGGGAATGAATTGGCCCATTTTATAGACGAGGAAGCTGAGTCACAGGTTGACCTGAACCTAGTCTCTTGACTCCCATCCAGTTCACTGCTCTTGTGCTGAGCCATGATTTCTATCTCCTTCTCTCTCTGTCCGTGCTTCCAGGGAATGCCATGCTCTACTCTGAGGGTTTGAATCTTCAGACCTCCCCTTAGGAAGTTCGCCTGGTCAGTACGGTAATAACAAAAGACAGGTGTATCTCCTCACATTTGTGCAGAAATGATGGTAACAGGCTGTCCCCGTTTGTTGAGTGCCCACTCTGTATAAGGTGCTGGGTGGGGTAGCAGATTAGATGAATTTATTTCTCAGTTAAATCTCACAGCATCCTGAGGGGAGGAACTGTCACCGACCCCGCTCTACAGACAAGGAAGTGGAGAGATTCCGTATGGGGCAGAGAGGACAAAGATCAGTAATTTCTTGAACCAGTGAAGATGTGAGAAAACTGGCCCTCTTAAGCAACTCTGGTTGCTGGGCACAATGCTACTGCCTTTTGGCAAAGTAAGATGGCAGAGCCTACCATAGTTTTAAATGCACATGCCTTTGTATTTCAGCAGTGTGAGTTTTGGTAGCCCGCTCTGAAGATGGAAAATATCAGGATGGAAGGCTGTGTGCACAGGGATTTTGTGGCAGGGTGCTGGAGACCACACCGTCTCCTTTCAGTTCTGTGTTCTTCCAACCCCAGGGCATATGCACGTGCTGTTCCCTCTGCCTGCATGCTTTCTCACATGGCTGAAACCTGTCTTCAGATACCGGCATAGACCTTTTTTGACCATGGTCCTTTCCCTACCTCCCTCATTTTCTCTCTGAGCTTCTCAGTCCCTTGGAGTCCACATTCCAATGTGTATAATGTGTCATTATTATATTTCTTTGTTGACTCCCTTGTCCCTCTGTCTCTCTCTCTTACTCTTTTCTCTCTCTTGTTGGAATGTCTGTTTCACGGAGGGGCAAGACTGTTCCCCTCTGGTTGACATGGTCAGTCCTTAATAGCTGTTAGTTGGATGAGTAGTACCTCAATGAAATGGCCTGCCATCAGTAAACAGACGGGGTGGGGGGGTGTCTGTGTCTGAACAGGAGGGGTGTTTGTGTTGTCTAGTTAAGGGAAAAAACTTCTTGCTAGAGAAGGAATTTCTTTCTTTCTTTCTTTTTTTTTTTTTTTTTTAAAGATTTTATTTACTTGACAGTGAGAGATGCAGAGAGAGAGGGAACACAAGCAGGGGTAGAGGGAGAGTGAGAAGCAGACTCCCTGCTGAGCAGGGAGCCTGATGCAGGGCTTGGTCCCAGGATCCAGGGATCATGACCTGAGCTGAAGGCAGACGCTTAACGACTGAGCCACCCAGGCGCCTCAAGAGGGAAGTTTCTAAGAGGTGGGCTCCAAGTATGATGGGAAGGACATAAATCTTTTCTTTATACACCTTCATCTGACATGGACTGTAGGTACAAATACTTATGTAATAAAAAAATCTGACCAACAACGACAAGAAATCAACAAAGGGGAAAAAATGGACCCAGTCAGAGGGAGCATCAGGATTTGAACCCTGGTCCTTCTGGCTTGCAGCCTACGTTCTCACCACACCCAGCCCTTTCCACTGCAGACTCCCAGCAGAGCCTCACAGCAGTCCTCAGACGAAGACAGAGCAGGAGGTCTTGGCTCTTTGTCTTTAATTCTGTGAACTGAGGTCTCATTTACAGACAGTAAAGCAGGGGACAGTCTGAGGGATTGCTGCACGCGTCTCACCCAGACCACACAGAGAACACTTTCAGGGCCCTGGAAGGTTCCCTGGGGCCTCTTCCGGGCCGTTACCTGGCCCCCGCTCTCAGGCGCCCATGCTTTGGAGTGCCTTCCCCAGGGGTTAGTGCCTGCTCTTGAACTTTTTGTAAATTCGGTGTGAATGGAATTATAGCACAGGAGCTGTTTTTCTCTGGATCCTTCTGGCTTCTTTCAGCATCAACGGTTCGGTTCATCTGTGAGGCCACAGGCCTCAGCGGGCTCTTCCTTTTCATTGCTCTGTAGTATTCCATTATAGCAGTGTGCTACCAGGCCTCGGTTTCTCCCTATGGATGGACTTGGGGCTTGTTTCCAGCTTTTGGTGATGGTGAGAAAAGCTGCTGAACACTCCTGCTTGTCTTTTGGTGGACACACGCACTTACTACTGTAGGATGCCCACCCGCCGGGTGGTGGGATAGAAAGCTCATTTTACCAAGAAAGAAGCTAAGGAGTCTTCAGAAGACCCAGAAGGGAAAATGACTTGCTCAAGGTCACACATTGACTCATGGGGGAGCTCAGCTAATCTACCCCACCTCTGGCCCTCTCCCCCACTTCCTTCCCATCTCCCCCTCCCACAGTGTGGCCTGCTTCTCACCCTAGCCCTGTGGGTAGGGTGGTCAGGCAGAGGTCAGGGGGCATCAGGAGGGCCGTATTTCCAGGTCTCCTTACACTGGGCAGTGCCACTGAGCGGTTCTTGCTTGCATACCTCCTTCTCCGTCCCTGGCCCTGGGCATGGTGGGCAGGCCGCAGTTTGCCTTCCTTGGTGGTAGGTGCTGGGACTGATGGGGAGCCGTTGTTATTTATTAGCTGTTGGGGCCTGGGCAGGCCAGGCACAGGCTAGGACTGGCGTGTGAGGGCCGCCCTGGGGCCTTTAGCCTGGGAGAGTGTGTATGTGTGCGTGCATGCGTGCGTGGGCACGAAGTGTGAGTGTCCTGTGTCTCTCACATTCGCTGTGCTCCCGGTGGGTGCAGGAGGGTGGGGCTGCCTGGCTCAGACCCCTTGTTGTGCTGGAAGGAGCTGGCAGAGTGGCTTGTTCTGAGTTGGTGCCCCCCTACTCCCCATCCTGGCTCTGGGGCTGCCTCCTCCCAGCCCAGCCGGGCCCAGGCAGCAATGTGTCTGCCGTTTTCCTTGGCACCCACCACCCAGGTTTCCGATGGGGGAGGCCATGCCTTCAGCAATTTCCATGTCCGTCCTGCCTTTTGGCCTGGAACTATCCAAAGGCAGGGACAAAAATTAATATGGGCATTCCAGACCACTTTTTAAAAAAAAAAATTGAGATAAATTATACATACCATAAAATTTACGTGTTTAACCATTTTTAGTTGTACAGGTCACTAGCGTGATGTACATTCACACTGTTGTGTTACCATCGCCAACATGTCCAGAACTTTCTCCTCTTCTAAAACTGAAGATTATGCCCATTGACACTAACCCCACATCACCCTCCCTCCCCTGGCCCCTGGCAGCCATCTTTCTCCTTCCTGTCTCTGTGACTACTCTAGGTCCTTCATGTAAGTGGAATCATACAGTGTTTGTCCTTTCGTGTCTGGCTCATTTAAACATTTAGCCTAATACCTTCAAGATTCATCTATGTTGTAGCTTGTGTCAGAATTTCGTTCCTTTTTTGAAGTTGTAATTGTTCTTTTGAGCTTATTTTATTTTTAATTTATTTTATTTTATTTGTTAAAAAGTAATTTATTTGAGTGAGAGAGATCATGAGCTGCAGGGAGGGGCAGAGAGAGAGAGGGAGAAGCAGACTCCCTGCTGAGCAGAGAGCCTGATGTGGGACTCGATCCCAGAACCCTGGGATCATGACCTGAGCTGAAGGCAGACAGTTAACATACTGAGCCACCCAGGTGCCCCTGAGATTATTTTAAAAATACCTCAGATCTTCAGGATTGAGTGAGGGTATTAACTTGATGGTGGGAGTGGGAATAGAGAATGTTTATTCACATTTACTAGGAGAACAGTCCTTTCCCCGTGTTGTCTCATGTAATCCTCACCACATCCTTATGAAGTAGGTTCCAATATTATTTTCATTTTACAGATAAAGGGATTCAGCTCAGAGAAGTCCAGTGACTAGGCCAAGGTCACACAGCAAGTCATCGGCCTGCCAGGATTGGCCGCCAGTCCGTGCTGCACAGTCCGTGCTCCTCAGGCCCACCCCCATTTGCAGTGTCCAGGCCAGGCTCAGAATTTTTCCTTGAAACCTTGTCTGTCACCTCTCCGTTGCTGAGTGTGGAGCTGATCGGTGCCGGCTGGTGCCGAGGAGACAGTGGCAGGCGGTCCCTTCTCCCTGGCTGGGTCCCCGTTCCTGTGCCCCAGCTTCTGTCGAAAGCCCCTCTATGAAGCAGCTTCCTAGGGCTCAGCAGTGATCTTCAGGGATGGGGTCCTCAGTGCCCCTGGCCCATGGCTGGCAGAGGCCGCTGGGTCCAGGGTGGCTAACGGCAGGATGTCACTCTTGGCAGAACTTTCCCTGAACAAACAGCTACCAGGAGCTTCTGGATCAAGAGGATAGATAAACAGGAAGAGAGAGAAACTTCAAAATATTTTTCTTCCCCTGCTGTGCCCTGGTGTTTTCTCCCTGCCCTTCCCTTGGTCACCCGAGGTTTGAGGTAGTGGATCTCTTCCCTGGCCAGAAGCTGCCCAGAGGCCTGGAGAGTCACAGCAAGCATGTTTTAGGTTTTAGGTTTTCAAGTTTAGTTTTGCCTGATGGGCTGGGATCAGCCTGGGCGTCCAATGTGTCCCTTGGCACTCTTGGTACTACGGATTTCTTTCCTTCTCTGTTACAGAGAAACCCAGAGCAGTTGGAGATGCTGGGTGGCGGTGGTGGTGGGGGTGAGGTCTCCTGAGCTTTGGGCACCTGAGTAATAGTCTTAGAGGGAAGTGGCCCCTCCATGTGTTGCCTCTTCCATGCAGCCCTCTTTGGTTAACACAGGGCATCATCATACAGCTCTGCTATTGCTGCAGTCTATGCAATAGTCACCCCATAAAGCAACATCCTGACTCTTTGGCACAGTTCCCGAGGCAGTTGGGGTTCAGCCCAACCCCACCCTGTCTCTTCTATCAGTATTCTGGCCTCACAAGTACCTTACTACTTCTAGAAGCCTCTGTACAGTGCCACGCATTTCTTTCTCCATGCTGTATCTTTCATGCGGGATGCCTTTCTTGTCTGTCAAATGTTCCTCCTCTTTTAAGGCCCAGTTCAGTGGTTTCCTCTTCCAGGAAGCCTTCCCTGAGTTCCTGACCCTGAATTACCATTTGTGCAACTCAGTGTAGAGGAAAAGGTCCTGGAGTCCTTGTCTTGTGGTCAGCCCTCTGAGCCTCAGTTTACTTATCTGTGGATTGGGGATAATAGGAGTGGGGAGAGGAGAAAGCCTGATTCTCTTGCCCTGGCTTTTGTGGAGTTGGCTAGAGCCCAGGGGAGAACGGCCCTCTCAGGGTTAACTCCCAGCCATGCTAGGGACGGAAGCAAGGGCGACAGAGTGTGAAATGAAGTCACTTCCCTGCTGGGGGGTCTGCCATGTGCCTGGCCTTCTGCAATAAATCCTGTTTCCTCCTTTGGCCTCCGTGTGCCCACCCACTCCTGGCTCCCATGACCCCGAAGGTCCCCAGCAGGTGGGGCTCCCTGTGGAATGTTGGCCTGTCCTTCATCCGGTGAGGTCACTTCCTGTCTGGATCAGCCACCCACCTTTCCTGCCTTGGCCTTCCACGTGGAGGTTTCATGGGGATGATGGTTGTGGGTTCCAAGGGAGGCTACCTGAGGTCAAGTCCAGTGTCCTGCCTGCACTGTACCCTGGGAGCACGGATAGCCAGAAGGGCCCTGTGTGTGTCCCCAGGGCTGTCACTCGGCCTCCTGGGCCCCCATTTCTTCCTCTGTGGAACCTCGGGGAGCCTGTATATTTCATACGCCCTGGGCACTGACTGGGTCAGACCAGGGCATCCATGACCTCATTTAACCCTTTCTCCGCCACAGGGAAACTGAATCCCAGGAGCTAACCCAGGCCTCTGGTTGTGGGGGGCAGGCCTGGGGTCTACCCAAGTCTTGCTAATTCTGAGATCCTAATGATTTCCACGGGAAGGTGTTTAGCTTTCCATCACTGGCAACTCAGGAACACCCTGTCCTCCGAGGTTTTCCTGTGGGGTCAGGCGCCCTTTGGGCCATAAGGTTGTTAAAGAACCAGGGTTGTTGTTGGGAACGGCCATACTGTGTGGTTCTGTGGTTTTACCCTCTGTTTTCTATCAGTAGTTTATGTTCATCACAGAAATGTCAGAGAGGGGCTCTGGGAGTGGCGCATTGGGTTAAGCGTCCGACTCTTGGTCTCGGCTCAAGTCATGATCTCAGGGTCTTGGGATCGGGCCCTGTGTTGGGCTCCCTGCTCAACAGGGAGTCTGCTTGACTCTCTCTCTCTCTCTCTCTCTCTCTCTGTCCCTCCCCATCAGGGTGTGCCCGTCCTCTCTCTCTCTCTCAAATAAATAAATCTTAACAAAAAAGAAACATCAGAGAACACAAAGATACGCAGGAAGGTTAGAAGAGTCATCTGTGACCCCACTTTCCAGTGATAACCACACTTCACCATGCATGTTTTGGATTTATCCTTCCAGAAGCTTTTTCTATGTGTATGTATGTGTGGGCCCACGTGTATATATACTGTGTCTTTTTTTGGTAACTAAACACACAATAGGTATTTTCCTATGTGAGTCAATAAACAGTTACTTCTTGCTTTTGAAACTTTTAAGTTGGAGTTTCACGGGGTGTGGGGGCAGAAAAGCAGGCACATCACAGGTATACACCCCGATGGTTGATTATACAAAATGAGCACAGCCTTCACGGCCTCCCCCAGGCCAAGGAACGGAAGGGTTCCAGCACCCCAGATCCCTGCACTTGTCGCTGTCCCCCCCTTCCTGCTCCAAATGGGACGTCTCGTCGGACTTCCACCACCACGCGTTAGTTTGGCCTGTGTTTGAGTTTTAGAGGAACGGAATCAGACAGACTGTGTTTCTGTTGGCTTCTTTCCCTCCATGTTCTGTTCAGTGACAGTCGTTGGACACTCTGACCTTTTTAATGACCGCACGATGACGTCCGCCAGACAGCGGACTTTGACCACATTTGATGTGAAAGATGTTTTCAGGCTTTGGCTAAACTAAGCTAAGCTATGTCGAACATTTTTGCGGCCGTATCTCTGATGATTTCCTTTGAATCAACTGATAGGAAAACTGTGGGATCGAAGGGTTGCGTGTTGTTAAGGTATTTAAGAATTATTGCTAGATTGGCCTCTAGGGAGTTGTGCCAGGTGCATCCTGCCAGGTGTTTTGGGGGGGGCGGTCCCTGGCACCCATGTGGACACTGGGTGTTTTCATGCTCTTGAATCTGTGATGCCATGAGAGGCAAGGTGGGGCATTTCATACTTTCCAGTTTTTATTTTATTTTTTTTAGATTTTTAAAAAAATTCATTGGACAGAGAGAGACACAGCGAGAGAGGAAACACAAGCAGGGGGTGTGGGAGAGCAGAGAGCCCGATGCAGGGCTTGATCCCAGGGTCCTGGGATCATGACATGAGCCAAAGGTAGACACCGAATGACTGAACCACCCAGGTACCCCGCTTTCCAGTTTTTAAAATACAAGTTAGGTTGAGTGTCTTTTTCTCACATTTATTGTCCGTTTATATTTCTTGGTTGGGTTTTTTGGGGTTTTTTTTGGGTCTGTTATACTCTCAAGGTATACTTGTTTTTCCTGCTTGAGAAGAGCTGTATTGAATATGATTAATAATAACAAAAATATCAAAAATATCTTTATCTGGTTTACCATTTGCCTTTTAGCTGTGTGTGTGTGTGTGTGTGTGTGTTGGTTAAAAGCTGACCATTTTTTTAATGTAGTCTGATCTACTGATGTTGAACTGTATGTCTTCCTAGCATTTTATATAGAAAGTTCTTTTCTGCCCCGAATTCTCTTCTGTCACTAATGTGGTGTCCTTTCTAGTATGTCATTGTTCATCCTTTGGCACTCCCTTCAAGACCGTGATGTTAGAGGACGATGATATGCCCTTGGAAGCTCTCTGCCGCCTTGCGTGCCCTTGGGCGGTTATCCAGACTCTCTGTGCTTCACGATCTGTACCTGCAAGGTGGGACAGACGTTAGTACATGTTAACCAAGGGTTTGTGGGTGTTAAATCACAGCTATTTGCAAACTTTTTAGCTTCGGACCTCCTTCTTTTACACTCTTAAAAATTAAAGACTCCAAAGAACTTCTGTTTATGTGGGTTGTATACATAAATTGATATTTACTATATGAGAAATTAAAACTGAATATATTTAAAAACATACATGTATAAGTTTATTTAAAAAATAATAACAAACCCATTATATGTTAACATCGATAAGGTGTTTTTATTTTCTTTTCCCTGAAACCTGAGCTGTGTTTTCCAAAACAAAATACAATGCGAAGAGTGACATTGTATTGCAGTTTGTAAATCACTTTAAAGATTAAAATTTTTTTAATTAATTAATTAATTTTTAAAAATAAACATATAATGTATTTTTATCCCCAGGGAACAGGTCTGTGAATCACCAGGTTTACACATTTCACAGCACTCATCATAGCACACACCCTCCTAAAAAAATTTTTTTTAAGTAATCTGTACACTCAATGTGGGGCTCACACTCATGACCCTGAGATCAAGGGTCACATGCTCTACTGACTGAGCCAGCCAGACCCCCTCTGCAGGTCACTTTCTTGTCTGGTTTAGTAACAGACATGGGTTCTCATATCTGCTCCTGTATTCAGCTCTTGTGATATGTTGTTTTGATTGAAATGTATGAAGAAAATCCAGCCTCACACAGATAAGTGATTGGAAAAGGGAAAGATATTTTATTAGCCTCTGGATATTTTCTTCTGAGACCCCATTAAAATTCAACATGTGATAGCTTCTTAAAGGTAATTTGAAATGTAGAATCTGCAACCCTGTTAATGGATTTTTCATATTTTGTTATGCTAAGATGCATTGGATTGTCTTATGAATGGATTTTTGACACAGGTATGATTGTGTCACATCACATATTGATCATTGGGAAAATACTGGCTCACGGAGTTACACAGATCTTCTAAATGTGGATACATTTCATTTCAGCGACGTCCACAAATTACTTATGTTAGTATCACCACCTGTAGCATTGCGAAGTCTTTGTGTTTTGGGATGCTGTCAGACTCATGATGGCTGATGCAAGTTTTCCAAAATTCGATGTTTCCCTTAAAGCTCCAACTTGATCCTTGGCAACAATGATCCTTGAAAGGGCAGGCTCACTTTGTTCAGTTTTGAGACGATCTTTGCTAGATACCCAATTGTGAGTAGCCAGCGTTTGTCTGTTGGCTGTTCTTTCTGTGAATGCAGAGGCTGGTTAGGCTGACTGCTCGGACAGCCTCACAGGTGCCTCTCCCCCAGACACCTGTCGTGTCCCCCCAGCGGCCCAGGTACACGCTCTGTCATCACACAGAATAGTAAACACTTGTATATGTACTTAAGCCCTGGGCTTCAGTGAAATTAGTTTTACTGTTTCATTAAAGACTTTTTTAAAAAAATATTTTATTTTTAAGTAATCTCTACACCCAGCGTGGGGCTCGAACACATAACTCCAACATCAAGAGTTGCATGCTCCATTCATTCATTGAGCCAGCCAGGTGCCCCTCATCAATGACCTTCTTAGGTGACACGGGCATATTTTGTCACTGTGAGTGACGGGTGACCTGGTTGGGGGCCAGCACTATCTCTCCTGCTGAGCCTCACCTGAGGCTTCTGCACCATCAGTGTCCTCGCTCATGGTGAGAAGGCGATGGTACTTGGTACTGTCCTGAGACTAGTCTTGACCTTGCTGGCACCGGGAAGGCATTGGGGACTCGGGCTCTCCAGAGCATGCGGTGGGAACGGTGGGTAAGGTAGAAGGGGAATGGCCTCCGCGCAGGGCCTGGGCTTCTCTCGGGCTTCGGGCCATCTTGCCCGTTGCCACAGTTATCCCCCCACCCCCCGCCCCGCCGCCACTAACAATCCGCAGAGCGCACCTTGGGGTGGGGGTGGGGATGTAAGCCACTGGGTAGTTCATCACTTGTGATTTCACATCCTGCTGAAGCTGCTGATGTGTTCAGTCCTTGGGAGTGGGTGAGGAGTCCAGGGGACGCTTAGGTGCCCCCTTCTTCTTGTTCCTCTGGGAGGCAAGGAGAGCGTGAGTCAACAGGAGAGACCCAGGGGTCTCAGCCGGGCGGTTCTCCTGCAGGCGTGGGGTCTGTTTCTCAGACGGGCTCTCAGAGTCACCCTCCCCCCTTCCTGGCCTGAAGGGGCCTCCACAGCCTCTGGCCTTCATGTCCCTTCCTCATTAATCTTCTCTGCCATATGGGACGCAGGAGTCCTCTTCCTTCCCCAGGCTCCATTTTCTTATGCTGGTTCAAACAGGCATGCATTTACAGAGCGCCTGCTGTTTGCTGGGCCCTGGGCTAAAACCCACCTGTGCTGTCCCATATGTGCTCACAACATGCCTCCTACGGAGCTGATCTTTCTTTGTTCTTTAGAAATCTGTCCAGTTTTGTTCACTTAAGTGGCTACTTTGTGCCAGGCACTGGGATACTATTGAAAGCCAGCCCCGTCCCCGGCCTGGTGGGCTCCTGGAGGCCACGGCCATGTGGGACATGGCTTGGGGAACATGAAGGAGGCTCCCTGGATCAGGGGCTGGGGGTCAGCTAGGCAGGGGGAGCAGGTAGGGCAGGAAGCTACGGCGTGAATGAGCATGAGGCCGGTGTGTAGCGCTTTCAACCTCGTTTGCCCCTCAGCCCAACCCGCTGGGGTGTGTGCCATCGCCCAGAGGATAAGCTGGCGGCATTGGCGTCTTGGAGAGCTGGCCTCGCCATGGGTTATAGTATGAATTTCCAAGGGCATAGTTTCTACCTTATGTAGGTTCTAGAACACCCTGGCCCCACCCCCACTCCAGTAAGATGCACCTCGGCTTTCTTATTAGTTTTGATATTGTTAATTATTTGCAAAGCCCCGTTGAGATGTCTGTGCCAGGGACTGTAAGAATGTCACTTTGGCTAGAGTTTGGAGAACAAGGCTGGGAGCTGGGAGCACGAGGCTGGACGGGGAGGCTGGGTCTGCCTGGTGGAAGCTGTGGATTGCTGTGTAGTTCCTCCTCGAGTCTGAACTGAAGTCTTGTAGCCTGATATGTCTCCTCCCCGCCCTGGTTTCTAGTAAACACATGCCCCATCTCCCCGCTCTGGATCCAGCGCTCCTCCAGGGCCCCTACAAAGCCAAACCCACCACAGCTGTTGGTTCCAAAGATCATTTTCCTAAGTAAATTTCACATTCACAACCTCATTTCCACTTCAGAACAATCCTCTGAGAAAGGCAGATGCTCCAGCCACCGTACCATTCGGCAGATGGGAATACGGAGGCCTCAGATTCACTACACAACAGAACAACAGAACCAGGCCTCTGGTTCCACAGCTGCGGCTCACAGTAGGCATGCTTCCTACTGTGGGGCAGGAGAGCTCCTCCTGGTCAAGGTCTTTAGCAGCCCTGGATGGACGTGCTTGGGGAGGCAGGTGGACAGGCGAGGGGTCAGAGACCCCCCCGGGGCCTCACCCTGCTGTCCATTGTCTCTGTGACTGTGGCCGGTTGTCTGGCCTACTCTGGACCTCAGTGTCCTCTTCGATAAAATGAGAGGAACAGACGGGGGACTTGAAGGTGCATCTGACTCTGACTCTGAGATCCGTGTTGGTGTACAAGGTGGATTTGCACTGTGTGTGTTTGTGTGTGTGTTAGGAGCGACGAGGCCCCTGCCCTCAGTGCAGACCTGAGGGTTTTGCCCTCCCCTCCCCCGCCCCCAGCTGTCCCCAGCCCCACGCTAGGGGACCCTGCAGCATGGTGACTTCCGTCATGTTTGTTCTGCCGCCCAGGCAGATGTTTCCGGCAGCTGGCCACTCAGCCTCCTGCCCTATTTTTAGCTCCATTGTTACCCACCCCAGGCATCTGGCTGCCTGGGGTGCACATGACAGGCTGTGGCCCTGGAAGGGGTCCTTTTCTCTGGGTCCAGCTTGTTCCCTGCCTTCCAAGGGGTCTCTGGTTTAAGTTTCCCATTGTCTCCTGGCAAAGTGAGGGTGGCATCAGGGGAAATGGGAGAGGGTGGGAGGATGATGCAGTGAAAAGAGCCCCAGCTGTGGAACCAGAGGCCTGGTTCTGTTGTTCTGTTGTGTAGTGAATCTGAGGCCTCCGTATTCCCATCTGCCGAATGGCACGGTGGCTGGAGCATCTGCCTTTCTCAGAGGATTGTTCTGAAGTGGAAATGAGGTTGTGAATGTGAAATTTATTTAGGAAAATGATCTTTGGAACCAACAGCTGTGGTGGGTTCGGCTTTGTAGGGGCCCTGGAGGAGCACTGGATCCAGAGCGGGGAGATGGGGCATGTGTTTACTAGAAACCAGGGCCGGGAGCTCAGCCTGGGTGGCATGGGACCCAGGCTGCACTCTGGAAGGAAGAGGGGGCATTGCCACCAGGCGTTGGTGGAAGGCGTGAGGGGATGTGGGTGCAGATGTCTGAGGACAGACACGTGGGGGCAGGGAAGGGCTGGATGTGTCCTGAGAGGCCTAAGCGGGAGGGGGCTTGGAGCATCTCTGGCCCGTAGGTCTGGAGCTCTTCCTCCCTAGAGAAGCTGTGTGGTGGGGCTGGGGACGGGAGGTTCTGCATCGCCCTTCCTGAGCTGGCCACTAGCTTAGCGGGTGTATTGCACAGTGAGCTGTGTTGCACACTGGACTTTCATCAAGGACTGAAAGGTCTCAGCTGCTAAAAGCTGGAAAGCCTTCCATCCCGCCCAGCCCCCTCACTTTGCAGATGGCAATGAAATGTGGCCCAGAGAGGGCTGTGCTTAACTTGAGACCTCTTGGAAAGTCCAGGCTGGAGAAGAACGTCTCCTGGGGCTTTTGCTGCCCTATACCATAGAGACCGGGGTTTGCCAGGAAGGTTGGGGATGTGGAGGGTAATAGGGGGTGCTGAGGGTAGGAAGGGAGGGGTCTTGAATGCTGGGCAAGAGAGTCTAGACTGAAAGCCACAGAAGTAGAAGGATGGGGACAGACCCCAGAATTGGGTCATGGATTTTCACAGTTCCCTAAAAGCAGGCCTCAGGCCCTCATGATGTTACTGGAGGTCAGAAGTGGGGGTCCATCCTGAGGTCTCACTGGCCCCTTGGGGCCCAGTCCCTGGAAGTGGCCAGGCAAGTATCAGCAGGCCCAGAGACCTGGGTGGGGTCTCAGGAAACTCTAGATTTCTACTGACCTGGAGATGGCCAGATGGCCAGCTGCTTGGAGCTCAGCCGGTGAGCATGTCCTCCTTAACCCTGTTCTCTCCAGGGTCTTCCCCACTGGGGTTTGCCTCTCCTTTTCCCCAATCCCTGGTGCATGGAACCTGGACACGGACGGTGCCTCAGTCTCTTCCAGGAGCAGGATGACTGCCCTCCCAGAGCCTACTGGGTCCCCCCATGGGGAGTATGACATACCCCTCCTCTCACTCCTTCCTGAAAAATCCAACAGGCAGGGGCCCTCCCATCCAGATAACACCTTCCTGTTTTCCAGAACAGTCCAGGAGGGCCACAGAGAGACTGCAGATGGAGAGACACCTGTAGTCTCTCTCTGCCTTTTTGAAGTAATGGTGGCCAAGCCTCTATCTAATAGCATGGAACAAATATTTAGCTGCTTGGAACTTTCCAGATCTCTGTGGCTGACTTGGGGAGAGCTGCTGCCCCACACCATCTAGCAGTCGTTGGTGCTCTGATGGTCTTTTGTGTGTCTCCTCAGCAACCCTGTGGGCCCTGGTGGCCAGAGACAATGTCTTCTGTATCCTGTGAACCCCCATGCCCCAGCACTGGCTGGGTTCACAGGCTCTTGGTATTGCTCTACCTGACTGTTACAAGCCAGGAAACTTGACATTCTCCTGTGAGAGGGGAAAGAAGTACGTTCTGTCTTGTTGCGTGTGGCGTGTGGTCACTGAGGGTCAAACCTAAAAATACTGGAGCGCATTAGTCAGGATTAGGTTTGGCTGCGAGTAACAGGACAAGCCAAATACCAGTGGTTTACACAAGATGGAAGTTTATTTCTATGTGCTGTCCAAACCCAGAGCTTTGCAGCCCACGCCTGGGGTGGCGGTTCCAGGCCGTGGATTCCTTGGGAAACTTGACCACTCCCATTCCGAGGGTGTGGCTTCACGTGCTTGTGGTTCAAGATGGCTGGGAAATGTCAAGCATCGCATCTGTGTTCCTGACAGCAGGATGGAGGAAGAGAGGAAAAGGGGCCCTAGGGAAGATTCTGGAACTTGCCACATGACACGACCCCTAGTGTTCCATTAGTTGGGACTGGTCATGGGTACCTGCAGGGGATATGGGGAGTGGTCTCCTGCTCATCATCTGGCTTGTTTAATGGGTGGAAGCATTGTGGGCATTTTGGTCAAACCTGAGGATGCCCCCCAGGCTGAGAAGTGGGATCAGGATTTCCGGGGCATTCCCCCCAGGGAGGTCAGTCTTGGGACCAGAAAGCCCCATGCTCCAGGGCCAGCAAGAGGGAGCAGAGAAGCTCTGTGGGGGTCAGAGGCAGCCCAGTGGCAACGGTCAGAACAAAGGATGTGGGCCAGCCTCTCCTGAGGGGGTCAGAGTCTGCCCGGGAAGTGTGGCCTGTGTCTGGGCTGCTGGGGCCCGAGGGAGAGGACAAGCTCCCTCACTGGATGGTAGCCAGGAGGCCAGGGGACTCACAGACTTGGGGACTCATGGAGGGGCTGCAGGAGCTGTGACCGAGGTGGATGGGATGCCACGAATGCAGGGCTGCTCCAGGGAGCAGGCTGGGAGGTCAGGGAGGGCTCCAGGACCCTGTACCTGCACCCCACCTCAAGAGAAACCAGAGATCTACACTTCTGTTCAAAACCCCTTGATTTCCAAGTACTGGCAGCTAATTAGAGTGGAAAATCGCAAACCCGCAGGGATTTGCCAGTGGCACACAGGACAGCTTTCTGCCTGCGGATGACGACCTCTACCCTCTAGACCAGATGCTTCCTGAGTCTTCAAGGGGGAGGACTTAGGGGGATGTGTGGAAGACTCACTTCTTGTGAGACAGCTTGACTTTTTAAAAATTTCATTTAAAAAATGTTTTCATCCCCAGTTTTGTTTTGGAAAACTTTTAAGCCTACGAAAAGGGAGGAGAGTACTGTTAGTGAGTTAGTGTCTGTCCTCGCCGGTGGCTGATGTTTGCTCTGTTTGCTTGTGTTCTTTGTCTCTCTATCTCTGTCTCTCAACCACCTAAAAGTGACAGACACCAAGGCGCGTCATCTCTGGACCCTTCCGCCTGGGTCTCCCAGGAGCACAATATCCACAATAGCATCACACCCAAGGAATTAACTTATTTATTCCAACACGTCATCCATATTCAAAATTTCCCATTTGTCCGCAGAATGTTCCTTATAATCTTTCCTCCTTCTCTAATCCAGGTTCCTGTAGAGACAGAGCTTTATGTCAGGCAGAGCTGACCTACAGGGGAGGTACAGAGGTGGGAGGGCTCCCCAGGTTAAGAGGCAGGAGGCTAGGGGTGCCAGAAAGGACCCTTTTCCTTCCCGAGGGTCCCAGATTCCGCAGAGCTGACGGGAGACCATTCTCCGTCCGCCCGTCCGCCGGCTGTTAGGGGAACCAGGAGGGAGGCTAGCCCTGCCCCTGCAGTGTTTCCCAGCTTGCACGCTCCCTCGGCAGTGGGACCTGCTGTCACTTGCGGTCTCCCATTGGCCACAGCTCCTCAGCTACCCAGTCACTCTGCCCAGTCTGCCCACTGCTGGCTCTAAGCCCACCCCATACTGTCATCTCAGGGGGTGACAAGGATGTCTTGTGACTCCTCCCTGCCAGAACTGGGACCCTCGAAGGCTAGCCCAAAACTCCAGGCCCATCCCACGGTGGCTGTCCACCTGCTGCATACTGGGGAATGTTTCCAAACATTCTTCCAACTCTGGTTTTAACTTGTAGATCTTTTTTTTTTTTTTTTTTTCCAGTTTAGAAAAAAGTGGAAACATTTCAGAAACATACAGTGTAGCAGATGAGGGAGGTCTCCGGCCATCCCAGACCCCTGGTAGCTTTGCTTTATATGCTGATCTACTGGTTTTCAAAAGAAGGAGGCTGAGGGCTAGAGGTGGTGGAGGGTTAGGTCTGGGTGACACTCAGAGATGGGAGGCCATGTGCTACAAAGCCGAAGCCACGTGACTCTGTCTCCTCTGAGCTGCAGAGCCTGGGGAAATTCCTTTTGTTGGCCTGCTTCCCTGCGGCCTCTTCTGTAAAGTGGGGGAGTCACAAAGTCTCTGTATCACCTGGTTTTGAGGTGGTTGACATTAGCAAAGCCAAAAAACTCACAAAGATATGAGAAATCCTATCAGGCTATATGAGTGCCGTGATTATTATGGGAACGTGGATGGCAAGGGGCAGCGGCCACTGGAGGTGGTGGGGGGAACAAAGACACAGAGCTGGGGGAGCACAGTAGGGGGTGCAGGGGCACCCACGTGAGGAGTCGTGACCTTTGTCCCACTCTGAAACCATTACAAATAACTATACTTTAATTCCACGTTCCCAAAGTAATCCTGTTGGTCCTCAGAAACTGAGAAGGGATGGATAAGCCAAAGGAAAGTAGATAACGTCACTTGGTGCCCCCACTCAGGAGTAAGTAAACATCCTTAGTATCTTTTGTGCCTCCTTGTTGTGGGGTGCGGCCCTTGTTCCCATCAGCACGAGCCAGGCAGGGTGGGGAGATAACGAGATGGAGCCGATTTGTTCCGTCATTATGTGTGCAGCCCCTCCCCTGAGTCAGGCAGCGGTCGGTCGGAGCCAGGAAGGACGCAGGATGGCCCCTGCCAGGAAGAGCGTGCTGTGGAAGGGAATGGAGTGTTCCATCTTGCAGTGATCACAATGGGCTGCGGGTGTTGAGAGGTGGGGTGGAGGGGTGGGTGGTGGGTGTGTCATCAGGGTGGGCTTCCTGGAGGCACTGGGCTTTAACCTCAAGGGGTGGGTGGACTGTGGGAGGGTGGGGGGAGGAGGGCAGTCCAGGTAAGGGCAGGATGGTGTGGGAGCCGCTTCTTCCTCACGCTCTTGAGAAGGACTGAGACCTGCTCCTTGGTGCCCGCTGCCTGCTCCTCCGAAGCCTAGAAGCTTCAGGTGCCTGAGGCTGGTCAAATGCTCATCTCATAAATATTTCCTGAGCATCTGCTAGGCGCTGTCCTGGTGCTGGGGCAGCCATGTGGACCAGTCAGGCACTGTCCCGGCTTGGAGAGGGACAGGAAGAGGCTGAGGGGTTCCCATAACCCTATCAGTGAGGCAACTGGGAAATAAAAGGGCTTGTGGATGGACAGAGACTGGTGTGGGGTGCTGTGGGCAGACAGCGTCCCCAGAGGCTCAGAGAGGCCTCCCTGAGGAGGGACATTTGAGCCACGAGCACAGGAACGGGCGGCCATGTGAACAAGCTGAAGAACGTTCCAGGCAGAGGGTGCTGGGGTGCAGCCCTCATGAGGAGGAGTGGGCTGGGGGTGCTGGAAGAAGGAGGGGCCAGTGGCCAGGACAGGCGGTGAGTGAGGTCAGAGGGGCGGGGCCTCCTCAGCAGGGGACGGGGCTGGATGTCCCTGTGTGACCTGATTCAGGGTTTTACAGGATCCTCTGGCTGCTGCACGGAGGATGGATTGTGGGGGGACAGGAGCGGAGGACAGGAGCTGGTGGTCTGGACCGGGCGGTGGCAGAGGTGGGGGGAATAGGAGGGGGCAAACCTGTTCTTCTGTGGGGAGAGTGCCAGAGTGGGCAGAGGACTTGCCCAAGGTTATGCAGAGCAGGGCTGTCTGGGTTTGTGGTGATGGTCAGGAGCAAATGGGAACCTCCCTAAGAGAGCTGCCCCATCCAACGGAAGGGCAAGTTAGATCTGTGTGTTATACCCACTCTGCCCTGTCACTGGCTTGGGATGGGAGCCAGCGGACCGCTGAGCCCACCAATTCCTCCCAACTGTTCCTTTCATAGGTCTTGTCTGTGTGAGGCCCCTGGCCCCATGAGGGAGGTTCAGATCCAGCAGTGGCCAGGAGGGGGTAGGGGAAGGGGTGGTGGGGAGAGAAGTGCATGAGGTTGGGGCCCCTGGGAGGGGAAGGGGACTGTAGACTCCCCCTGCCCCCCCAAACGCATGGAGACCACACACCCTGATTTGGCTAATTACACACTCATGCATTATCTGCTCAACACCATCTCCCTGTGCTCCTGACACAGTCTTTCCCTTTGCTCAGGCTAGAGGGAGCCATGGCTCGGCCAGGGAGCCTGGGCATGGGAGGCAGGAGCTCTGGCTCTCAGTTCTGTCCTTGTGACTTGGAGCACCCCGAGTCCCCTCACTGGGTCTCTGTTTCCTCCTCTGTGGAGAGAGAGGGTTGGACTAGCTGACCTCCGGGGCGTAGCCTGCTCTGAAGCTGCTTTTGGGAGCCTTTGGTGACAGCTGGTTGTGTGGTTCTGGGAGTCACGTCTTTCCTTGAGGTGGGACTAGGGATTTTGTAAGAGGGTCTGGGTCCATCCTAGCAGGCAGGGAGGGAGGACAAAGGAACAGGCTGGGGGCAGTAGCTGACATGCAGCTTTCCACTTCAGTCCTGAGAGCCAAACTCTGCTTTGGAAAAGCCTGCAGGGTTTGCCAAACCTGGAGGTCATGGCTGTTGCATCAGGACAGGGACAAAGAAGATGAGGACTTGCGAGCTTTGGGTTACAGATGGGGAAACTGAGACCAGAGTGGGGACGTTTCAGTTCTACCAAGAACCATATGAAAAGAAACAGACTTAAACTCATGTTGGTGTTTTGGGCCGAGGCCTGAAAAGTCTGCTCTTGAACCTCCTGCCTGGCCTCCCTGCTTCAGCACTTCCTTGGCTTGAATGCTGCCATTGACCAGAAGCTTATCACTCTGCAGCCTGGGTATTTGTGCTATAACATCAGGCAGTCAGTTGATGAGCTGGAGCTCATGTTCCAACTCCTAACGCTGAGTTGTTCCTGGGGAAACAAGGTCACCTCTCTGCCACGGGTTCCAGAGGGCGGTTTCTTTTCTCTCAGGAAAAACTGCGTGTGGAGGCAGGCGGATGCATGTCCTCGTGGGGGAATTCCTCAGACACCGTAAGGGCTGTGGTCCAGATGATTCTGTGGCTTCTTAGTCGCTGAGGGCTTCTGTGGGTGAAATGGGACCTGGAGTCCTCAATCCCACTGTGGGGAATCCTGTACCTCTCTCCCTCTCTGGGAGGCTGTGTCTGGCAGAGAATGGAGTGGGTGGGTGGGGGTCCAAGAGGGAGGGAGGAGGGTGTGGGGCATGCTCCGGCTCTCAGGGTCAGCTGTGAGGAGGCAGGAAGGCAAACTGGCCGCTGCTGTCTGCCATCCTCCTCCGAAAATGGACACAGTAAGGCCAGGACCTTTGGGCTTGTTGGATGCCACCTGCTCTGTCGGTGCTTTGAAGTGTTAACAAGCAGATGCAAAGGAGAAAGTGAAAGGGGACCTATATTTGATGGAGAATATCCTTTTTTTTAAAAGATTTATTTTATTTGGGGCGCCTGGGTGGCTCAGTGGGTTAAGCATTTGCCTTCGGCTCAGGTCATGATCTCAGGGTCCTGGGATCGAGCCCCGCATCGGGCTCTCTGCTAAGCAGGGAGCCTGCTTCCCCCTCTCTCTCTCTGCCTGCCTACTTGTGATCTCTCTCTGTCAAATAAATAAATAAAAAACCTTTAAAGAAAAAGATTTATTTTATTTATTTGAGAGCGAGAGAGAGAGAGAGCATGAGCCGGAGGAGGGGCAGAGGGAGAGGGAGAAGCAGGCTCGCCGCCGAGCAGGGAGCCCGACGCAGGACTCAGTCTCGGGACCCTGAGACCATGACCTGAGCCGAAGGCAGACGCTTAACCCACTGAGCCACCCAGGCACCCCTGGCAGAGAATATTCTTCCTTCAAATTAGGGTTTTCTTTCTTTCTTTCTTTTTTTTTTGGCCAAGAGCCCCTCTAGCTAGCTGGCAGAAACTCATGGACCCCCTTTCCAGAATGTTTTCAAGTGCACAGACTGTACGGGCTTACAGAGGAAGTAAGTTGTAGTCAGAGAGCTATGGAAACACGGAAAAACAAGTTGGTGATGTAGTAATACATGCCGTCAGTTATTATTTTGTGAACAAGATCACCGATGAAGTAAATGAAGGTTAACTTTTGTTTTGTGAAGACACATCGTGACCAGGCTGTTGTCGCTCAGCTCGGGTGCGGATGTGAAGCTAGTGTGCCTTTGATGGGCACATGTCTGGCGGCAGACACCCACGTCAGTGTGATTGTCCTTTCGGTCTCAGGCCTTGAGAACCTGTTTGCAGATGGCACGGCAGCATCTTTTGGGCTTGCTGGGCACAGTGAGGATAGGTTTCATTCTGGGGTCCTCAGGAATCACCTGCTCATAAGGTCCCTTGTGAGAACCTGGGGGCTTAAGACTACCAGGCACACATTTGCCCAGAGTTGGCGAGTCAAGGCACTCCAGCGCCTGTGGGCGGGGCCCCGGGTCCCTGTGGCTTTAAAGGACGGATGATCGAGAGCTGAGTTTCCAGACACCTGCACAGCGCGGTGGGGTATAAACTGCCCGTGAGTTTCATGGCAACCAGGTCCCAGGCTCTGTCACACAGTGGGGACAGCAGCCTTCACTCGTGATCGGATGAAGTTCCAGACTAGCATAATTGTTTATAAACCATCCAGGGTCCATGGAGTGGGTCTTTCAGTCCGCCCACACCCTGTCCCGCCCTCCATTCTCCCCCCAGGCAGAAGTTTGAGCACTAGGGACCTCGCTAACACACCCCCTACCTTGCTGACCACTTTCCCTGGTAGTGGGCAGTCGTGGCGTGACCTCTAGGGCCACCAGTCGTAGGAGCTAAATCTGTTTGGATCTGGAAAAGGCTTTTTGACCATGCCATCCCTGTTGTCGTTTTAGGGCTGGGGACATGGGGAAGTTGCTTGGGGCCCTGCAGCCCAAGACCAGCAGGAGGAGGCCCCTGGGCCAGTGAGGCTCACTCCAGGCAGGGTGGAGAGAGGTTTCAGGAGGAGTTTTGCAGAGTGGGAGGCCTGGAGATCCGGGGCTTCACCCTCCTCTGGACGGTTTGTAAGCCAGTCAACTTTCAAAGGGTATTGTTCATCCCCCAGCCCTGAAGCCTACAGCTGTGCACATGGATATTGTCCCCCGGCAACCCTGATGGGGCACCAGCTGGGGCCTGTTGTCGCCTGTGGAGCCCATGAGAAGGGGGGCGTGGCTGGAGCTGGAGCTCTGGGGATGTCATCCACAGCTCAGCCCAGAGCGGGCAGCTGTGGGCACCTGCTGCCTCCTATAGGCCCTTCCCATGTCCTGTCCCTCATGCCCTTGTCTGCGCCAGCTACCAGTGCTCCTGTTCCTGGGGGAGACTCTTCCCAGCCATGCCTTCTTGGCCCAGGCTGCAGAGAAGGTCTGGAGAACTTCGGTGAGGGGCGTTGCCAAAGCAAGTGAAGTGGAAAGAATTTTCTGGCTCTCCTTTCGGCGGGCTGGGGCCCACTGCGGAGCCCCTCTTGCACTCTGAGCAGCCTGTGCTTCTGTTTAGGAACAGAGAGGCTCATTCTGTCTACCTTTGGCAGAGACAGGGAGAGAGAGAGAGAGAGAGAGAGAGAAAGTGGTAGGGAGAAATTGGATGGGGTGTGGTGGGGCTCTTACAAACACAAGGTGTGCGTGTTGACAGCCATGTCACATGGCTGCTGGGAGTTTTCAAGGATGACAAGGCAGGGCCAGAAGGAGAGAGGGAGCCCTTTCCAGACCAGAGAGGGACAGGACAGGTGGTGGTCTGGGAAGGTTTGAGGAGGGGTGAATGAGTCTAGTCACTCTCTAGGCGGCTCTGGGGAGGGGGAGCCTGAGTGTTCAGGGCCTGGGGACGCTCAGCCTTCCCACTGACCTGCTGAGCCCCTGCCTCCACCACCCACTTCCCCGAGGTGCTGCTGCTGGTTTCCAGAGGCCAGGGTAGAGGGAAACATGGCTGGCTCCAGCAGATTGTTTGCACCGTGTGGAGCAGCTCACCTTGGGCTGAGGGGCTGACTGTGGGTGAGGGAGTCTGGCGTCTAGGGACCGCTCCCTGCGCCCTCCAGCAGCTCCTTGCCTATCTCTGGCTGTTTCCCCAGACGTTCTCTGATTTATTCTCAGTATGCTTTAACTTTATTACCTAGTGTTCAGAGGAGAAAAAGCAAAAGGAGATGATACAAATGAACTCTCATCCCACTTGGTGATAACTTACATGAGCACCTTGATGTGTACCTGCCAGAGTTTTCCGCTGATACATTTTCATGAAGTGAAACGGGATAGCAGCCTATCCTGGCCTTACAACCCGCTCCTTCTGTTCCTGCATCCTCAATGCCTTTCCCGTCCATCAGTGTGATATTTTCAATGGCTGTTGAACCTTTCATCTTCGAGATGCCCCTACTTTTTTCAGTAGAGCTGCTGTTGTTGGCTGGAGGGGGTTCCCAGGGTTTGGCCATTGTAAGTGACACTTCCAGGAGCAACACATCCCGGAAGCCTGGTTTTTGCGGACGTCCTTAAGTATTTCTCTGGGAGAGAACCCCTCCCCTCAGGGAAGCACTGCATCCAGCAGGGCGCCCAGCCTGCCTCCTGCGCGTGCAGGGCGGAAGCTTTGGCTGTGATGGCAATACTGATGATGGCATCCAGTTCAGGGGCCTGGCACTTTCACTGAACCCTTGGGTGTCCCCAGCCTCATTTTGTGATATTCATGACCAAACTGTCCTCCTGCATCCTATTTGCATCCACGTTCTCTCTCCCTCTTTTTTTAAAGATTTATTTATTTTAGAGAGTGCCCACGAGCGAGCGAGCGAGCGAGCGAGAACACGAGCAGGGGCAGAGGCAGAGGGAGAGGAGAGAGACTCTCAAGCAGACTCCCCGTTGAGCACAGAGCCAGATACTGGGTTCGATCTCATGACCCTGAGATCATGACCTGAGCCGAAACCGAGGTGGACTCTTAGTGGACTGAGCGCCCCCCGCCCATTCCCCTTCTTCAGAGCCAAGCCTGACTTCCCTCTGCACCTGCCCCAGGTCTTCCCACTTCTCCCCACTCTGGGAGCCTGGCCTCCGTGTGGCCTGACCCAGTCACTTAGAGCCCTAGGTCCTGCTGACCTGGTGTGGAGGGTTAATTAACCCCTTCCTGACACTCATCTTTTCGCCAGAGGAGTGTAACCGTAAGGGGTCAGGGGCTGTGTCTTTCCGTCCCTTTATGTCCATTACCCTCCCAGACCAGTAGTCAAGGGACAGGTACACAGTAGGCACTCAGTGAACAGGTGGGAGACAGCACACCTACCTTCTGTTTCCAGCTACAGGCTGAGCTGGCTCTTTCTGGGCCTCAGACTTGGCATCTGAGCAGTGGGGGTAGAGGTGGGCTAGGTCCCGGCCTGCCGTGAATTTTCTCACCGCTTCTGCCACCACATGCCTTCTCATCCTGCAGGTCTGGGCTCCTGAGGCTGCCAGCGGACTATGGGCACCACGGCCAGCACAGCCCAGCAGACGGTTTCGGCGGGCACCCCCTTTGAGGGTCTCCAGGGCGGCGGCACAATGGACAGTCAGCACTCGCTCAGTGTCCACTCCTTTCAGACCACGGGCATGCACAACAGTAAGGCCAAGTCCATCATCCCCAACAAAGTGGCCCCCGTCGTGATCACGTGAGTGGCGGCGGGATGGGGGTTTCTGTGACTGTATCCCTGGAAGACATGGTGGGGACAGCTGCCCAGAGGAGTGGTGGCATAGAGCACTTAGTCTACAAACCACTTTCACCGATGAAGATATTGAGGCCCAGAGAGGTTAAGCAGTTTGCCTGGAGTAACACAGCAATCAAGTGGCTGAATGGGTCTCTGTTGTGGGTCTCTTAGCCCATGGCCACAGGGCCAGGAGGCATGGAGAAGGAGGAGTGGCTGGTGGGGGGACACGTATTTGAAAATCATTTTTGGCCGAATATTTTCAAAGGGAGCTTACAGACGGAGATGAATAAAATGTAAAGATTTTTATTTTTCACACCTAGTAATTATGGTTCGAAACTGGGGTTAATACCAGGTTGTGAAAGAGCTGTGGGCTCAAAAAGCTGGCAGCTCTTGGTCACTTCTCTTAATTAGGTCCTTGAGGGGTTTTCCTGGAGGAGGCCGAGAGGGGGTTCTGGTACCATATTTTGAGACATGTGGATACACCACATGCGTCCAGAGGAACAGGATCCAGAAGGACGCTCTGCAACCCTCTCTGCCCTGTGGCGTCAGTGAAGGAGTGGGTGCTGGGAGCCAGGGGCCAGGAGGACAAGAGAGGCATGGGCTCTGTCTCCTGGTGAATTGGGAAGTCGCATCTGCCTCTGGGCCCCTCCAGCATGCAAGATATAGGACATAGTGAGCTAAGAACGAACTATGTTCCACACATAGAAGTTTGGCAGAGACCTAGCAGGTGGGACTTTCTGTGTAAGGAGACCTAAGGGGTGGGAATAGTACATTGGCCTGCTGGCTTTGGGGCCTGACAGGAAAATTAGGATCCCAATCCACTACTGTGCTTGCAGTAAGGGGAAGAGAAGAGACGTACAGACAAGAGACTTGATACGTAGTCTCTCTGCCAGAGATGACACATGGAGGTTTGGCCCTTGAGGGTCGTGTTGGAGACACATGTCCTGGGCCTTGCTCTGTGACCTCGGAAAAATCCTTTTCCCTCTCGGGGTCTTGTTTTTCCTTATCCGATCACATGGGGATGATGAGCAAAATACTTAACAAAGTGGTGTGGCTCAGAACAGTCTTGGGCCTGCCAGAGTGAGACTGTGTGTGCCTCCTGGATCCAGCATGAGCCCAGCACCCCGGGATTATAGCATGTTTAGGACGAAGGGACCTTAAAGATCACCCAACACAGGGCCTGGCAAACTGTATCCTGTGGGCCAAATGGCACCTAGTGTCTGTTTTTGTAAATACAGTTTTATTGGAACACCATCATTTACATACTGTCTGTGGACGCTTAACACTCGAATAGCAGAGTTGTAGTTGCAACAGAAACTATGGCTTAAAGTTGAAATTATTTACTGTCCAATTCTTGATATAAAAGGTTTGCTGACTCCTGATCTAATATGTTTTAGATCAGGTGTGAAAACTGGATCTAAATACATAAACCAAGCTTCTGGGGGTAGAGGGATTTGTCCACCACATGGTGAGATGGAGGCTGAGCTGGGAGAGGGACCCTAAGTCTCTCGACTCCTTGCTTAGTGCTCCCCTGCCCCACTCGGTCCCCTGCCCTGCCTTTCCTGGACGCAGTTCTTTAGTAAAGAGGAGCAGTGTCTTATTCACTGTTACAACCAGCACGGAAGCTTCTTGTGTCTTGAGCAGACAGATCCATGCCAGTTTAGTATCTGCAGAAATCTGGTTTTATACCCATGGGTTTTGCTTGAAATGGTCCCATGTAGCGGTAGCTCTGTGACTGGTAAAAATGATTATTTTAATAAACCCTTATTGTGCCCAAGGCTCTTGGCTGAGCACTTCCATTCAGCAGTGACTTGAGTTCTCACAGCGGCCCCAGAAGGTGAGACTTACTGGAAAGGGAGCCAAAGAGAGAGTGAGTAACTCCAAAACCACAACGTTGCTGAGTGAGGGGTTCATGCCCGGGTCATGCAACCCCAAAGCCTGTGTCCTGAGCCCCCTTACTGTGCCATGGGGTTGTTCTCAGAGACAATCTGATGGAAGGGTCCCGGGGGACCCAAGCAACCCTTGAATGGGAGGCCTTAAATAAGACCGAAGCTTCTCTCTGCATGAGAGTCCAGGACGCATGCCAGGCTGGAAATGGCCACTCTGGGATCAGCCAGGCCCCTTCTCTCTTGTTTCCCCACCATCATCAGCACTTCTCACCATCACCTCTGAAGAGAAAGTAGAAGGCACCCACCTTCCCTTTAAGGGAATGGCCAGAAGTTGTTTGCATTACCACTTCTCCCGATACCCCACTGGTCAAAACTTAATCACATGACCATCCTATAGCTCCAAAGGAGGCTGGGAAATGTAGTTCTCTGCCAAATAATGGCCCAGTCAGAATTCCAGGGTTCTGTTGCTGAGGAAGAAGGGGAGGGTGGATACTGGGGACAGCAGGCTGTCTCTGGCACAGGTGGGTAGCTGCGTGGGTAGGCTGGCCCTGTTGTGGGGTCTGGTGAGGGTGGAGGCTACCTTGATCCCAAAGGTTTCCTGACTTGGGCTCCATTCTGCCCTGACAGGTACAACTGTAAGGAGGAGTTCCAGATCCATGACGAACTACTCAAGTCCCATTACACGCTGGGCCGGCTCTCAGACGCCACCCCTGAGCACTACCTGGTGCAGGTGAGGGCAGCCTGGTCCCTCCCTCCCCCTTGAGCCTCCCTCAACCCCCTCTGGTCCTCCTTCCTCATGGGGTCCCTCCTCTTACTTTCCCCACTGACCCCTTTTCTGCTTCATGTCCTCACCCTATCCTCTGGGGTCCTCATCCACTTCCTCTCACCCCCTGCTTTCCTGGGGCCGCACCCCTTACCCTGTGGAGACCCCTGCTTGTCTCTCCTGGCAGCTCCCTTCCTGGCCCCAGCCTGCACACACCCTACCTTCGGAGCAGGAGGGAGAACAGAGTCAGTGGGGATCCCGAGCTGGGGGATCTCCATTCCATTCTCCACATTCCAGAACTTCTCTGGCTTAGCTGTCTTTCCCTTCCCATATCCTCAGGAAAGCCCCACATGCCCAAGTGACTTTCATTTCCCTTGTTCCCTGCTATAGCTCCCGGCCCTGGAACAGTGCTCAGGCACTGTGTAGGTGCTCCGTAAATAGCAAATGGGTAATCATGCTGATTAAACTGCATTTGTTGAAAGAGTAGCTGGGATTTCCCGGTGTCTGGAAGAGCTGGTTCCGTTTCTAATCTGTCAGTCAATGTGTGGATCCTGTTGGAGGGGCACGGCCAGATGATGTCCAAGCTCCGTTGTGCCCAGGAATGAACTCGCCCGGTGCCTCTTGCTCTCATCTTCTTTGTCCTCATTGCGTCCATTCATTCCCAGCTGCGGGGGAGAGAGCCCCGTCTGTCCTCAGAGCTTCAGGACCTCAGGAAGGGCCTAGTGCACTTTTCCTCTAGCTGACTCCTGGGGCCCCGGCTGTGACTCCCTGCCTGAGCCCCTGCTCCAAGTCCTTCCTCAGGCCAAGGGAGATATTTGCTTTTTCCTGGAGAGCTTCGGACCCCACCCTAAAGCCAAATCCTGCCCCTGGAGTGTCTCTCTGTGTTCTCTTTCCTTAAGGCCTGGCTCCAATGCCTCCATGAAACTTTCTATGATTCCTCATCAGGAGGAGTTGTTTTTCCCTTTCCCATGCCAAAAGACATCCTCCTTGGGATCACAGATGGTCACATAATTTGTTTGTTTTTTCTAAAAACCTGCAAACAACTAGAAGACCCTGTCCCCTGCCCCTTCTCTCTGCTCCCTGTCCTCTGGGGCCTGGGACAGAGCTCCACCAATAGAAGATGTCCCTGAGCCATCAGAGTAACCCCCTGTGGCTCTTCCCCTGCCAGGGACGCTACTTCCTGGTGCGGGATATTGCTGAGAAGATGGATGTCCTGGGCACTGCTCAGAGCTGTGGGGCCCCCAACTTCCGGCAAGTACGGAATGGGCTCACCGTGTTTGGCATGGGACAGCCCAGCCTCTCTGGATTCAGGCGGGTCCTCCAGAAACTCCAGAAGGATGGACACAAGGTAAATGGGGCTGCTTCTGGACAGAGTCTTGCCCCCAACATCTGGCAAAGGGGCTCCTGGGAGGGGCCTGGACCCATGTTGGGGAGGGTGGCTAGGGACCCAGACCAGGCTCTACCAGGCCTTGAATGCCATGGTGATCACTGTGGTCAGCATGGTTGGGAAATTCTGGGTCCGTATTTATTGCCTTGTCGTGTGTGGACCTGGGGGCCCTGAGGTCGGAATGCCCTTATACACTACACTGCATGTTGAGAACCTTGGAGAATGAGAAAGGTGATGGGGTGATAAGAGGGTCCAGGTCATAACAGGAGAGGCACAGCTTGGTGACTACAGTGGACACAGGTCCTTCTATGAAGGTAGGGCAGTTACTCCCATTTCACAGAGGAGGACACCGAGGCCCAGAGAGGACGAGTGCCGCAGCTTAGGAGTGGTGTCCTGAGACCCAAACCAGCCACCTGGATTCTAAATGACTCCTCTTTCCAGCCTGATGCTGAGACGGGGTTTTGCGCACCTGAGGGTCCTCTGTGATTTCAGGCTCCGTGTGGGCAGCCCGTGTCTGGTGTGACCAGGGTTTAGCCGGAGAGTCCCCGAGTGAACCAGAGTGGGGTGGGCTGTTAGCTCTGGGCGGATCCTGTCCGGTTCCCCAGGGAAGGGTCTGCCCACCTCTCTCTCCTCTGTGCAAGGTGCTCAGTGAAGGAATGGTTGAACGGTGGTGGCGGGCATTCATTTCTCCCCGCAGTGTTCATCAGGCACTTGATTTATCTGCCCTTTCCTGCTCCGAAGAGTGGGGAAGTGAAAATGATCAGGATACGGTTCTCCCTGTAAGGAACCTGTAGTCCACGAAGGGAGACGTGTTCACTGATCATGTGAGGATGAAGCAGGAATTCATACCAGGAGCTTCAGGCAAAGGGCTGTGGGCCCTGAGAAGAGGGACAGTCAGGAGCAGGTGACACTGGGACTGAGCAGGCCCAGGGTGGGGGTGACAGGCGCTCAAAGAGGAGGGACCGGTCTGTGCAAAGGCACAGAGGTGAGGCAGAAGGCCGGGCGCCCCCGTGCTGGGTAGCGGTGACACTCTCTTCCTCCTTTGGCCCCTGGCAGGAGTGCGTGGTCTTCTGTGTGCGGGAGGAGCCCGTGCTGTTCCTGCGTGCCGATGACGACTTCGTGCCCTACACACCTCGAGATAAGCAGAATCTTCGTGAGAACCTCCAGGGCCTGGGACCTGGGATCCAGGCAGAGAGCTTAGAGCTGGCCATCCGGAAAGAGGTGAGGGTCCCTGGTGTGGGTGGAGGGCCCTCTCCCTGGCAGGCCGCAGGCCTCTGTGTTGGGACCCTGCCTCCCAGCCCCACTTTGCTCTCACCGGCCCGTGCTCATCCACTCTTCGGCCCTGGTTGGGCGAGTCGCTGGCTGTAGGGCCTGCTTATGGCAGCCTGAGGAGGGACGTTTCCTATTTCCGGCTCCCTTTGCTTCTGCCCCTTTCCTACCCTGCACACCTCCTCCAGGCTCAACACCTGTATTTAGCAGGGGCCTGGTGGCGTGGAAGGAGCATTAGACTAGGAGCCCCAACATGGAGGGTCAGCCCTCTGGGAGCTGTGAGGCCCAGGTGAGTCACTTCTCTTGATGGGCCTCTGGCTTTCTGGTCTCTGAGGTGCCCCTGTTCTCCTGCACAACCTGGAGGCCTGTCAAGGGTTCTGATGTTGTTGGCCCACTGCGGAGGTGTGTGCCTGGGGTCAGTGGCTACAGTGCCCCCAGAGGCTCCCATGGGCATGAACCCATGGTCTTCCATCTCCCTCTGGGGGCCTCATCTCCTCTGGCACCAGGCTGACTGAGCTTCCCCTGTCCTTGATTCTGATGGCTTAGCTGATTCCTGCTGCCTACAGGACAGGGCAGGGCACTTGCTCCCTGGCGCCAGTGTGGGCCCTGTCATCTTGTGCATAGGCTGCTGCCCTTGGGCCACTGGCCACCACCGTCCCATCAGGCCTCCTAGGGCGCAGAGCACCTGGTTCCCCCTGGAGGAAAAGCAGCCTATCCGTGGCCTCTGTGCGGTCTCCTCACTCTAGAGCTTGGCCAGGAAGGCCAGGAGGGGCCTGCAGGTCCGTCATGGCCCTCTGGCCCCCACTCCGCCACGCAGATCCATGACTTCGCCCAGCTGAGCGAGAACACTTACCATGTTTACCACAACATCGAGGACCTGCTGGGGGAGCCCCACGCTGTGACCATCCGGGGTGAGGACGATGTGCACGTGACCGAGGAGGTGTACAAGCGGCCCCTCTTCCTGCAGCCTGCCTACAGGTACCGAGTGACAGGCCTCCCCGATGTCAGCAGAGGGTTTGGGCCGCACAGATGCCTGCGTGCTGGGCAGTGGAGCTCCCTGGCCCTGCTCCCCAGCTGTGGTCTCACTTTCACTGTCTGCAGGCTGGGCCAAGCTCCCCACAGCCATCTCTCCCATAGGAATGCAGGGGTGGGGGGATGCCCGGGCTGTGTGGCCTGCCTGATGGGTCTCTCCCCGTCACCTGGCAGGTACTACCGCCTGCCCTTGCCAGAGCAAGGGGCCCCCCTGGAAGCCCAGTTTGATGCCTTTGTGAATGTTCTCCGGGTAAGTCAGGGCAGGAGGGGGCAGGGGGTGGTGGGAGCACAGAGTAGGGACTAGAGCCTGGAGAGCAGGTCTGGGTCTAGGCCCTGTCTCCATTGTGATGCTCAGGGCGAGTGTGGCCTCTGGCTTTCCTCAGAGGAAGGCTTCCTTCTGTGTTGTGTAGGAGGTGGAATGTGTGTGTGGGTGTGTGTGTGTGAGTATGTATATTTGTGCATTCTCTAATGACAGAGCCCAGCACTGACAGTCTGAAGGCCTGGACGCTGGACAGACTCAGTTGCTAACTTGGCTGTGTGATCTTGGACAAATCACCTGACTTCTCTGGACATCAAGTTATTGGGGCTCAGAGATTCTCGTCTGTGGCCTCTTGAGCTGGTGTTTCCTGAGTACTGGTGTTGTTTCTTTCCCAGCCCCTGCAGGAGGCCACCTTATTTAATTTGCATCTCATGGGGATGTCAAATATAGGCCTGTCACCTCTGAGCAGTCTTACTTCCAGGCCCAGCTGGCTGAGCTCCCCAAGGGCCGGGGCAGGAGGCAGGGCTGTACTTCTTGGGGCAGGTGGAACAGATTAGGCTTAGAAGTTTGCCAGAAGCGGCTGACCCCCCTGTCTAGGCACCCCTTGCCAAAAACTGCGGGGCACAGATGGGCCGATGTCATGACCCCCATCTCCCCGGACTTGGTCCTGGCAGAGGGTTTCCAGGTCATGCTGTTGCTGACAGTCGTGGTCTTTCCCAGGAAACCCCCAGCCTGCTGCCGCTCCGTGATGCCCACGGGCCTCCTCCTGCTCTCCTCTTCAGCTGTCAGACAGGCGTGGGCAGGACCAACCTGGGAATGACCCTGGGGTCCCTCGTCCTGTTTCACCACAGTGGGGCTGCCTCGAGGCCAGAGTGAGTGTCCCAGGGCGCCGCAGGGATGAGGAGAGGCGGGCGCAGGGCTGCCAGAGTGCTGGGGCCACACCAGGAGCCCAGGGCCAAAGCTGGAGGTGGGGCACGTGGGGATCATTTCCTGGGTTGCCACAGGCTTGCTGAGGAATGTGGAAAAAGTCGTTTGACCTTTCTGGGCCTCAGTTTCTCCACTGGGGAAAATACCCCTTGCTTCCCCCAGCCTGAATGGGAAGGAAGACTTGGAACCTGTAGTCCAGGGCCCCTCAGCGGCCATGTGAATGGAAGCATCAAGAGCGGGAGCGGGGGTAGAAGACTTTGGGGGTACCGCCTCTGCTACTGACCCCTTCCTCGTCAGGGCTGTTCCCCTGCAGGCCAAGCCGCTGCCCCTGGGGCAGCTTCAGCTGATCCAGAGCTTTCTCCATGTGGTGCCTCAGGGGAGGAAGATGGTGGACGAGGTGAGCTGGGGGCTGGGGGCCGTGGCCGTGGAGGGGTGGGCCCTTCTCCACTGGTGGGGTCTCTTCCTCCCCTGTACTGCCCCCTTCTTGGAAAACCATTCTTTCCCTTTCTCTCCCCTTCCATCTCCGCTGTCTTTCTCCGGCCCTGCTGCCCACCTACCTTCCCTGCCCTGGTCGCGGGCCCAGGTGGACAGAGCCATTGCCGCCTGTGCCGAGCTGCACGACCTGAAGGAGGTGGTCTTGGGATACCCGAGGAAGCTGGAAGGCACCCGGCCTGAGAGCCCAGCCCAGGTGAGGCCTGCAGAGGGCCTGCTTTTGCCCGAGTCTCGTGACCTCATTTTGTGAAAGCTGTGAACCGGCTTCTTTGAGACGGACCTTTCCTGGTGGCTGCTTCTCCCAGAGAAGAGAGGTGCTCCGAGGAAGGGCGGATGGAGTTGCTGGGCCGGCAGGAAGGACGGACAAGGAAGAGGGGAAGTTTACTTTCCCTGGCCAGGTCCCCTCGCTGCAGAATAAACAGGACGGAGGAAGGGGCCGCTGGCAGGGGTGCCGGGGGCCTCTGGAGCCAGAGACTTCCCAGACTGCTCCCGGGTCCCCCTGCTAGTCAGTCCCTTGCTGTTTCCTTGGGTAGGCTGGGGTTCGGTCCAGCCTGCTGCTTCTGGAAGAGCGATGGGCTCTGGGCTATCTCCGCAGCTCTGTCCCTCCCTCTGGGGAGAGGCCATTGTCTTGACAGTGTTTGTGCACAGCATGCGGAAGGAATCTAAGGCCTGCGGAGACTTTTTCTTCTTTGACACTTAAAAAAAATATCTTTCGAAAGTGGTAGTTGGGTATGGAAAATCGAGAAATTGGAGCAGGCAGAAAGTCACCCATCATGCCAGCACAGCTGCTGGGAGCATTTCAGGCCACTTTCCTCCCCATTGCTTTGTTTGTGACATTCTTGGTTCGGGTGCCTCCTGGACATATTTATGCCTGCTTGGAGACCTTCTCCTCAGCCCCCCATGCCATCCCTCTTTTCATCATTGTGGTTCTTGCCGGCTGTGTGACTTCAGCCATCCCTGGCCTGCTAGGTTAAGAGCGTGGCCTCTGGCCTGACCATGTGGGGTCCGGTCCTGACTCTGCCATCTACAGGTGTGTGGACGTAGGCCTGTGCCTCAGTTTCCCCGCTTGTAAAAAGGGAGCCACGAATGATAACCACCCTATAAAGTTGTTGCCAGGATCGGCTGAGAGAAGAGCCCTGATGCCCTTGGAAGGGAGCCTGTTGCAGAGCACGCATCCCTGGGATGTCACTGTCCTGGTTTACTAACCACGCCCCTTGGGTTGGACTGTTGAGTCATTTCCAGTTCCTCACCAGTGTAAATTCTTCTGCAACAAGATAACTTCATGAAAATGAAGCTGTTGTGTATTTAGGATTTTTTTCCCCCTTTGTCTAGATTAGAGGTTAGCAAATGGTGACCTAGGGGCCAAATCCAACCTACCTCGTTTTCGTGAATAAGTTTTTTTTTTTTTTTTTAAAAAGATTTTATTTATTTATTTGACAGAGAGAAATCACAAGTAGGCAGAGAGGCAGGCAGAGAGAGGGGGAAGCAGGCTCCCTGCTGAGCAGAGAGCCCGATGCGGGACTCGATCCCAGGACTCTGAGATCATGACCTGAGCCGAAGGCAGCGGCTTAACTCACTGAGCCACCCAGGCGCCCCGTGAATAAGTTTTATTAGAACACGGACTGGCCCATTCAGTCCCACACTGTCTGTGGCTCTTTCATGCTGCCAAGATGGGCAGGTAAAGCAGAGACCCTAGAATATTTACTGCCTTTCATCGAAGTAGCTGTTTGCCGACCTCTGGCCTAGATTCCTAAAGATGGGGTTCAGTGTAATCAAAGGCCATGACCTTTCTTGCAGGCCTCTCTGAATCTCACTTGCCCTCCAGAAGGTGTACTGACCCAGCCGGTGAACTCTGAGATCCGAAGGTGGAGAGAGGGACTTTGGGATTCTCTCTGACGGCTCATTGCCACCGGCCCAGGCTGGGCTGTGGTTACGAACTTTGTTTGGGGATCCAACTCTCCTTGCCATCAGTGTTATGATTGAGCAAGTCAGCTCATTTCTCAGAACCTCTGTAAAATAAGGGAAAAAATTGTGGCTCCCTTTGAGCACTGTTATGAGGGTCTTTTTGTTTTCTTGTGGAGTGGGTCACAAGTGGGTTCTTAAGGGAGGGCCTCTGGCTTAGAGAAGGGTATTTCTATCCTTGCTTCCTCAACATGATTGCGCACGGCCCTGCATGTTCATGGCTTGGTGCAAAGATGGTGTTGGGGGAAGGGACGGTCCCAGCCTGTCTCTGGGCACAGAACTGGTGGGCGAGGTGGTCCCTGTGTTGACAGCTGGGGTAGTCACCAAGAGCTTCCCCTGGGCCACAGACTAATTGCAGCAAACGGGAGAGGGTTAGATGCTTGGAAGAATTTCCAGCCCAGCAGAAATGTGTTATAAAGGGAGGCGTAGATTGTATCCTGGGGATTTCTGAGGCTTAACTCCTGCCCTTCGAAGGATGGGGACAGGGTGGCTCTGGGAGCCCTGTTTTTACCACCTGGCCCCTCTTCTGGGTCACCTGCTCTTAGGAAAGTTGCAGCCAGCACGGTGTCCGGCAGAGGGCGCTGCAGAGCCTGGAGCGATACTTCTACCTGATCCTGTTTAACTACTATCTCCATGAGCAGGTGGGCAGCGGGAGGGGCACCACCCCTCCTCCTGGGGTCCCTCCAGCCCCGTCCCCCACAGCAGCTGGCATGGGGTTGTTGAGGACCCCTGTGGAGCTGGGGAAGAGAATGGGGACGTCTTTATTGGTCCCAGAGGAAGGTGGGTGTGGGAGGCCCGGAGAGACCCCGATAGAGTGGTGGTCCCAGAGCAGGTCAGGCAAAGGGAGGGCCCACCTCTCTCTGTCCTGGGCCCCAGTCTCTGTACCCCTAGCCGGGGCATCGGGGCCTGGAAGGATCTTGCTTTGGATCTTCTGGTCCTCTTGCACCCCCTCCTCCCTGCCCTGGACCACGATGGATGTCTCTTGGGGCTCTGTTCCCTCCCCCCGGCAGGGTCAGCTGGGAGAGTTTGGGATGGCCTCGTGCCCCTGAACTCCCATCTCTCTCTGCCTCGGGCTGCAGTACCCGCTGGCCTTTGCCCTCAGTTTCAGCCGCTGGCTATGTGCCCACCCCGAGCTGTACCGCCTGCCTGTGACCCTGAGCTCAGCAGGGCCTGTGGCCCCTGGGGACCTCATTACTAAGGGCTCTCTGGTGAGTGTGGCTGGCTGGCTGGGGCAGTGGGAATGAGTGCGGGCTGTCCTCGGGGCTGGTGGGCCCTTGATTCCTGATGGCTTGGATTAAACATCGCCCTCCTTCCCAGGAGACAAAGAGGCGATGGCCTTTGGGCGGCAGACTTCCTGTGATTGATGTGGGGTTGATCTCAGGCCCCAAGAAGCGTTTGCAGCTTTGGCCACTGGTGTTGTTCCCTCTCATCATTCTCGAACCCACGTGCTGCAGGCGAGGAGGCAGGAGGCCTGGTTTGGATGTCTTTGCCACCAGCCTCTCATTGTAGAGCCTTACGACTCTCCTCTGGAGGGTGGGCACTATCGCCTTTCTCCCTGCTGGGGTGGTGAAGCGCCCAGTGTGCTAATGTGCTTCGTGGACTGTAAAGTGCTGGTGTCTGCCCTCGCCTGCCCCACCTTGGGCCAGGCTCTGAAGCTCAGTCATCTGCTGGGGGTCCCAGGCTTGCTGCTCTCCCCACAGGGGGCGGACGACCTCATCTCCCCAGATGCTCTCAGCACCGTCAGAGAGATGGATGTGGCCAACTTCCGCCGTGTACCCCGCATGCCCATCTATGGCACGGCACAGCCCAGCGCCAAGGTAACCACCCCAGGGGCCCCAGGTCCACTCATGGGGTCAAGGGGGGGGTAGTGGTTGAGCCCTTTCACTGATGGACCACTGATGGTCTCCCTCCAGGCCCTGGGGAGCATCCTGGCCTACCTAACCGATGCCAAGAGGAAGCTCCGGCATGTCATGTGGGTCAACCTGAGGGAGGAGGCCGTGCTGGAGTGTGACGGGCACACCCACAGCCTGCGGTGGCCTGGGCCCCCCATGGCCTCCGACCAGCTTGAGGTGAGGCCCTCCTGCCCTCTGCACACCCCCACCTTGGAGGCCTTCTGGGAAATTGGTCCTGGAGAATCTTCAGAAGGTCCCAGGCTCCTCTTGTAAATGGAGAAACTGAGGCCGCAGGAGGAGCAGACTCAGGGAGTGGCTGATTTGGGACTCCTACTTTGGTCATCTCCCTGGCTCTGACCCCTGAGGCTCAGGAAGGGGCAGGAGTCCACCTGAAAGCCAGGACCTGTCCTGGCCATGGCAGGCTCTGGCCTTCGGGGCTGGCCTGGAAGCTGCCTCAGTGGCACCTTTGTCCCACCTTTCTCTAGAACCTGGAGTCCCAGCTGAAGGCCCACCTGAGTATGCCTCTCCCAGGCCCTGGGGGTCCAGCGACCCGTAGGTTCCAGACATGCCGCACCTTGCAGGAGGTCTTCGCCCAGCACCGAGGGGCCTACCCTGGCCTCACTTACCACCGCATCCCCCTGCCGGACTTCTGCGCCCCCTGCGAGCAGGTGAGGGGGCTATGTGGGCTGGGCCCCTGGGGAGTCAGAGCAGGCCCTCTCCCACCCCTGCTCTGGCCTGGGCCGTGTCTGTGGGCACAGATCCCCCCAGGGACTGAGTGCTTGTTCCACGAGCCTCCAGTGGCTCACTCACTCCTTTCCAAGGTTCAAGTCCGGGGGTGTGTATGCATGTCTGTGTTTATTCTGTGTCTCAGGTGTGTGTGTGGGGGAAGTGTACCCACGTTGTCTGTAGCGAATGTGCGTCTGTGGGGGAAGCGTGTTTGGAGTGTGTGTGGGTGTCCTGTGGAGCGTGTACATGTATGTGGTGGATGGGTTGGTCTAGAATCCGACGGACATCTTGTCTTTCCCGGGGGGTATGTGGCAGGTGTCTCTGGGGAACTGTGTGGTGTGGTGTGTGTGTAGTGGGGTTGTGGGGTGCTTGTGTGTGTCCAAGGTTGTTTGTGTGCTGTGTGTGTGATCTCTGTAGGATTGTGTCTTTGTGTAGTGTGTGTTTTAAGGTCCGTGGGTACGTCTGTGGTGCGTGTGGCCAGCCCTTACTGCATGCGGGTCGCTGTGATACATCTGTTGTTCAGGTGGTGTGTCTGTGCGGGGTGCATGTGGGGACAGCTGACCGCAGCCTGGAAGGGGCGGCCTCCGGGGCTGGTAGGTCCTGCCGCTGTGGGTCTGGTTGCCTGTTGTTTGTCGCCCCCTGGTGGACCCATGCTGCGGGGATCAGCTGAGGTCGGACCCCTGCCCTCAGGCTGGGACCTGAGTGGGGTCCCTCTCAGGCAAGCAGCGGGGCTGGGGGTCCCTGCGCATCCTTGGGGGATGAGCACGTGGGTGTGGCATACACATCTTTTGTGTCCTGCCTGGTGGAGGGTGTCTGTGCGGGGGTGGGGGGTGGATGGGTGGGTGCCTGGGGGAAGAGGGGATGACACACCTGGGATAAGGGGTAGGGGTGGCTGTTTATAAGCATGCCGTTTTGTACCTGGCTGTCCCACCACGGCTGCTTTGGGATTGCCACTAGGAGGGGCGGGCCACGTCTGGAGTCTGCTTCCTGCAGCACTGGCTGCCTGACTTGGACCCTGGTCTCCCCACGCAGGATTTTGACAGGCTGCTTGAAGTTGTACGGGCTGCCCTTGTGAAGGACCCGGGCACTGGCTTCGTGTTCAGCTGCCTCAGTGGCGAGGGCCGGACCACGACTGCCATGGTGGTGGCTGTGCTCGCCTTCTGGCACATCCAGGTATGTGTGGCTTGTCCTGTCCTGCCTGCACAGGGCAGAGTGCTACTTGGCCCCTGGGACCCTGGTTGTGGCAGGAGCGTGTCGGGAACAGGGATGGTGCATGGCATGGTCCCAGAGCCTGTCCCATCAGTCCTGGGCAGAGGGCTTTGGGACCGGCAGACCCCTGGCAAGGGGTTCCTCAGGTTGGGGAGGTGGCCATTTGGATGGACGTGCTCCCTGTCCCAGCAGCTGTCCTCCCTCAGGGCTTCCCCGAGGTGGGCGAGGAGGAGCTCGTGAGTGTGCCTGATGCCAAGTTCACCAAGGGCGAGTTTGAGGTGAGCACACCCCACAGGGCCCCCTGGGGACCCCTGGGTGAGGGGAGAGGGCTGACAGTTCTGGGGGATCTTCAGAGCTCCTCTTACTTACATCACCTTCTCCCATGTCATCATCTCCGTGCTCCCCTGCTCCCATTTCACAGATGAGAAAACCAGAGCACAGGTCAGCTTGGGCTCTTGAAGAAGAGGGGGCGCCACTTGGCCCTGCCACTGGGCTGTTGTGTGCCCTAGGGGAGGCCTTGGCCACATTTTGTCGGATGGCACTGATGACTGCCTCATAGGCGCCAGGGCCCCAGCTGTGGCTGGTAACCTTGATGCCGGGCTGTGGCCTGTCCCACCTCACCCCTGTTTCAGTCCAGGGCACTGGGTGGACAACTGCTCACATTTCTGATTTAGTCACCCCCGTATTGTGCACCTGCCACATGTCATCACCACAGACACCCTGCACGCAGGCAGCGGGTCCCTATCTTTTGGGGGTTGCTCAGAGCCTGCATGGGGCTCTCTGCTGTTGGTGCTGTGGCCATTTGGCCACACAACATTCCCCTCCCCTACTGTCCCTGCTGTCACCCTGGCCCTTGCGTGCTCCCTCAAACTTACCAAACTCCCTCAGCTTCTCGGCCTTTGCATCTGCTCTTCCGTCTCCTGAAACTCCCCTCTTCCTTCTCACTGATTTGCTGGTTCTTAGATTTTTATTTTTTCATTGTGGTAAAATGTACATACCATATAGTTGACCATTTTAAGTGTCTTTAAGCGTATAGTTCTGTGGCATTGAGTACATTCACTTTGTCGTGCAACCATTATCACCATCCATCTCCAGAACTTTCTCTTCATCGCAAACCGACCATACCCATGAAACAGTCCGCAGCTGCTACTGACTACTGTTCTACTTTTTGTCTCTGTGGATTTGACTGTTCCCCATGCCTCATACAAGTAATATCACCCAGTATTTGTCCCTTTGTGTCAAGTCTGTGTCATTTAGCATCATGTCCTCCGGGTTGAGTGTCTTTTCGCTTTCATTCCTTTTCAAGGCTGAGTAGTATTCCCTTGTATGTATGGACCATGTTTTGTTTATCCACTCATCTGACGGTGGACACTTGCATTAATGTCACCCTCTGGCGACTGTGAGTCATGCTCCTATGAACATGGGAGCCCAAATACCTGTCTGGATATCTGTTTGCAGTTTCAGAGGTAGAATTGCTGGATTGTACAGTAACCTGCTTGATTTTTAAATGGCGGCCATATTGTCGTTTGTGGCAGTAGCACCATTTTACGTTCCCACCGGCAAAGCACAAGAGGTTGAGTTTCTCCATGTTTTTGCCAACACTTGTTGTCTTCTGTTCTGATAGTAGCTGTCCTGGTGGATGTGAGGTGATACCTCGTGGTTTTGAGTCGTATTTCCCTGATGACGAGTGATGCTGAGCATCTTTCCAGATGCTCGTTGACTGCCTGCATGTCTTCTGTGAGGAAATGTCTGTTCACGTTCTTTGCCCATTTCTGATATGGTTTGTTTTGTTGCCGAGTTACAGAAATTTTAAATATATTCTGGATATCAATCCCTCAGTAGGTACACGATTTGCAAATATTTCCTTTCATTCTGTCAGTTGCCTTTTTATGGTGTTGATGGTGTCCTTTCTTTGGTTGCCTGTACGTCTGATGGCCTGTCCAAGAAGTCACTGCCACATGCGATGTCATGGAGTTTTCCTCTGTATTTTCTTCTGCCAGTTCTATGGTTTTAGCCCTGGTTTAGGTCTTTGATCCATCTTAAGTTAACTCTTAACTTAAGAGTGAGAGGCGCCTGGGTGGCTCAGTGGGTTAAAACCTCTGCCTTTGGCTCAGATCATGATACCAGGGTCCTAGGATTGAGCCCCACATCGGGCTCTCTGCTCAGCAGGGAGCCTGCTTCCCTTCCTCTCTCTGCCTGCCTCTCTGCCTACTTGTGATCTCTGTCAAATAAATAAATAAAAAATATTTAAAAAACTGTAAAAAAATCTGCATGTGAATATCCAGTTTTCTCAGCACCACTTGTGGAGTGGGCCTTGAGGGAGCCCTTTGTGTGGGGTGAGCCTGTTACTGGGGCTGGAGGCCCCACCTACCTCCCCCCTCCCTTAGTTTTCTCTGTGCTCTCCTGGCCCCAGGTGGTGATGAAGGTGGTGCAGCTGCTGCCTGACGGGCACCGAGTGAAGAAGGAGGTAGATGCAGCCCTGGACACGGTCAGTGAGACCATGACGCCCATGCACTATCACTTGCGGGAAATCATCATCTGCACCTACCGCCAGGTGAGCCTCGCCCCTACCCAGGTGTCCCACCCCAGTGCGCAGCGAGCTTGGGGCTGACTGGACATGAGGTAGCTAGGGCTCCCGTGGGACCTTCATCAGTTCTGTTACTCCTTCACCTTTTGGAAGTGACCTGTGAAATGGAAATAGCCCGACCCTGGCTCACCCTGGCTTGATTCAGGGAGTGCTTGGTGAGGTATGTGTGTCAGGGATGATCAGAGCGTGTGACAACTGTGGCAGCCCTGGAACTGGTCAGGGATGTGGCCAGTCAGAACCAGCACTCCATCCTGACCCCTGTGGTGCCAGGTGTTAACCCTTCAGGTTCTGGGTCATGGGGGGCACTGAGGGTCCCGGGCAGGAGTCAGGTAGCTAGATGGGGCCACTCCAGGGCTTGGCACGTGGCCATATAACGACTGGCAGGGCACCCGTTTAGTGTTTTAACGGCTGATGCTGCGTGACTGCTCAGGACCTATGTATGTCTGCACTACCCGGGAGCTGGGGTGGCTCCCAGATTGACCTCCTCCTTTAAAAATTATGTTTGGGTGACTCATTAAACGATAGCAATGAAAATGTTTCCATAAATTTACAAACTTTCTGTAAAAGCCCAGAGTTTCAGCCTATTTAGAAAAAAGTGTGTTGTTCCATTAGCTATCGGTGGGGCTCTGTCGTACACAGCTCTCCTGGCTCAGTCAGATGATTTGACATTACCTTCTGGTAACCATGTTCACCCATTCCCATTCCAGAGGCTAGGCTTCTGTTGACCTCAGCGGTGGGAGGATAGGGATCCATGAGCCCCACGCAGGGCTCCCTGGTGCAGGGGTGATGGGGTGGGGTGGGGGTCTAACAGAAGGAAGATGTAGAGTCATTCCCCAGTATGGCCGCTAGGTGGCCTTAGTGAGCTGAGCCTGGGTCAAATTCTCAAAGAGGCTGAAGAGCAGAAGGCCTTCATTCTCTTATCTGGTCCTTTTCACCCCGGTAACACACTTGTTTCACATGGGAGCTTTAAAACATTCCCATGCCTGAGTTCCATCCATAAAGTCTAACTTACTAGGTCTCCTTGGGGGGCCAGAATGTGGGTGTTTTTTGTACATTTCCGGTGATTGTAATGCATAGTCAAGGTTGAGAACCATCTCATCTAAGCGGGAGTCCCCAGCTGCGGTAAGTTTCAAGATCACTTGAGGGGCCCGTTCTGGGCTGGGCTCGAGTTCTGAGTTTCTGATTCCATAGGTCTGTAAATCTCTTAGATGAGGCTATGCTCCTGGTTGGGGGCCCCTTCTGGGGGATTTGCTGCAGCCAAGTCTCACCCTTTTGCTGTCTTCTAAATGACAGCTTTATGGAGATAGAATTCACATACCATACAAAACAATTATTTAAAGTACAATTCCCCGGTTTTTAGTACATTCCAAGAGCTATGTAGCCATCATCACAGCCAGATACAGAACATTTTCATCGCCCCATTTCATCCTCTCCCAACCCTAGGCAGCTGTGAATCTGCTTTCTGCTCTATGGATTTGCCTATCCTGGACGTTTCATAAAAATGGAATCACGCACCATATGGTCCTCATGACCAGTTTCTTTCACTCAACCCAATGTGTTCAAGTTTCATCTGTGTTCTAACCAGGATCATAACTTCATTCCTTTTTTGTGACTAATATTCTATTGTATGTATATATCACATTCTGTTTTTGGTGTCATGCCTAATCTAAACTCATGAGAATTCACCTCTAAGAGGTAAGTAGTTTTCTTCTAAGAGTTTTGTAGTTGTAGCTCTTACATTTAGTCTTTGATTCATCTTGAGTTAATTTTTATATATGGTGTGAGGTAGAGATCCAACTTCATTCTTTTGTATATAGATATCCAGTTGTCCTCGCACATCTGTTGAAAAGACAGTTCTTTCCCCCACTGAATTATTTTGATACCTCTAAAAAAAAATCCATTGACTGTAAATATGAGGGCTTATAGAACTTTTAATCCTGTTCCATTGATCTGTTTGTGTGTTCTCTGCCAGTACTATGCTGTCTTGATTACCCTAGTATTGTAGTGAATTTTGAAATTAGGAAATGAATTCTCCCAGTATGCCTTTTTCAGAACTATTTTTTCAGAACTTCTTTTTCAGAACTATTTTGGCTATTCTGGGTCCCTTGTATTTCCATATGAATAGGAATTAGGATTAGCTTGCTAATTTCTGAGCAACAAAAAAAAAAAAGCCAATTGAGATTTTGATAGGGATTTCAATGCAGATCAATCTGGGGAGTATTGCCATCTTAACAATAGTTCTTTTGATAAATGAACGTGAAATGTCTTTACATTCACATAGGACTTCTTTGCTTTTTTACAAGATATTTTATAGTTCCAGAGTGTGAGTTTTACACTTCTTATATTAAATTGATTCATAAGTAACTTACTGCTTTTGTGCTATTGTAAATGGAGTTAATTTCTCAATTTCATTTTTTAGTTTGTTCATGGTTACTATATAGAGATACAATTGACATTTGTATATTGATCTTCTATCCTGCATCTTTGCTAAATTAATTCATTAGTCTTCATACTTAGTGAATTTTTTTAGGATTTTCTATTTAAAAGATCGTGTCATATGCAAATAGAGATAGTTTTGCTTCTTCCTTTCTAATTTGGGTGCCTTTTATTTAATTTTCTGGCTTAACTGATCTGGCTAGATCCTCCAGTGGAATGTTAAGCAAAGTTAGCTAGCAGAGACACCCCCCTCTATTTCCTGATCTTAGGGGGAAAGCTTTCAGCCTTTCACATTAAATCTGATTTTAACTGGCTTTTTCTTTCTTTCTTTCTTTTTTTAAAGATTTTTTTATTATTTATTTGCCAGAGAGAGAGAGAGAGAGCACACACAAGCAGGCAGAGAGACAGTCAGAGGCAGGGAGAGAAGCAGGCTCCTAAAGATTTTTTTATTATTTATTTGCCAGAGAGAGAAAGTACACACAAGCAGGCAGAGAGGCAGGCAGAGGCGGGGAGAGAAGCAGGCTCCCTGCCAAGCAAGGAGCCCGATGCGGGATTCAATCCTAGGACCCCAGGATCATGACCCGAGCCGAAGGCAGCGGCTTAACCAACTGAGCCACCCAGGCGTCCCTCCTTTTTTTTTTTTTTTAAGATTTTATTTATTTATTTGGCAGAAAGAGATCACAAGTAGGCAGAGAGACAAGCAGAGAGAGAGAGAGAGAGGGAAGCAGGCTCCCTGCTGAGTGGAGAGCCCTATGTGGGGCTTGATCCCAGGACCTTGGGATCATGACCTGAGCCGAAGGCAGAGGCTTTAACCCACTGAGCCACCCAGGTGCCCTAACTGACTTTTTCATAGATCCTCTTTATCAGCTTGAGAGAGTTCCCTTCCATTTTTAGTTTATTGAATCTGTTTTTTTCTTTTAATGAGGAGATGTTGACTATTGTTAGATGCTTTTCCATATCTGTTGAGATGATTATCATGGTTTTTGCCCTTTATTCTATTGATATGGTGTTATTTTAATTGAACTTTAGGTGTTAAACCAACCTTGCATTCTGGGATAAATCCTACTCAGTCATGGTGTGTATCTTTTTATGTTGTTAGATTTGGTTTGTCGAGGATTTTTGTGTCAGATTCATAAGAGATCTTGGTCTCTTTTGTCTTTGTTCGGTTTGGCATTAGGGTCCTGCTGGCCTCACAGAATGTGACTGTCTCAATTTTGCAGATGAGACCGAAACCTCAAGAAGGGAGAGGTCATCATACGTGCATTAGTCAGTTCGGGCTGCCACAATAAAATACCACAACCACATGGCTTAAACAACAGAAATTTATTTTCTCACATTGCGGAGACTGGAAAGTCCAAGGTGAAGGTTCTGACCGATTTGTTTCCAGAGAGCACTCTCACCGTACTTGTACACAGCGACCTTCTCTCTGTGTCCTCCCACGGCCTTTCCTGGCTGCCTGGATATGGACAGATGGTGGGATGGGAGAGAGAGAGAGGGAAGGGGCTGTCTGATATCTGTTCTTATAAGGACACTAACCTTAGAGATCCTAGAACAAAGAAAGAGCTAAAAGCAGCCTCAATCCCAGTAGCTGGGATTCATGAGGTCAGTTTAAAACAGGGAAGGACCTTTCTAGGGTTGCCAGTATATAACCTTGCTAAATGTGTCCGTTTTAAGGAAAGGAGAGATGGAAGGAAAGAAAGAAGCAACAATTTAAAAACCTAACTACCATATACATGGTTGACATTTCATTAAAAAAAGGGTATTTTAGGGGTGTCTGGGTGGCTCAGTGGGTTAAGCCGCTGCCTTCGGCTCAGGTCATGATCTCAGGGTCCTGGGATCGAGTCCCGCATCGGGCTCTCTGCTCAGCAGGGAGCCTGCTTCCCTCTCTCTCTGCCTGCCTCTCCATCTACTTGTGATTTCTCTCTGTCAAATAAATAAATAAAATCTTTAAAAAAAAAAAAAAAAGGGTATTTTAATACCAGAAAGGTAGAATGGATATGATCTGGGAGTAGAATAGACATGATCTCAGAGTACAGTCCTTGAACAGATTTATGTTTCTAAGTTCCTGTGGACCCTTGCAACTGGTTATGGACCCAGATTTAGGAATCACAGCTTTTGGTGACCAGGCCCCTATATCCTTTAGAGAGAAAAGGCAGATTGTCTTTCCTCCAAGGTCACCCTGCACTTGACCTGGCCTGGCTAGACCCAGAGCGTATGTCCTGCTAAGATCAGGATGGCCTGAGCTGCCCCAGCTGCCTTAAGATTAGAAGGGGCCTCTGGCCTGCTCTGTGCATGCCTATGTGTGGACTCTGGAATGGCTGGCTTGTTCTGGGCTGATGGGCAGAAGGAATGTGGGTGTGGGAGTTGGAGGAGCCTGGGTTTCAATAGCCATCTTCATCCTCTCTGACCGCCTGTGTCCCCACCTGACAGGCAGGACCGATACTGCTTCCTGGCAGGGCTGTGTGTGAAAAGGACACAAGGGACCAGCAGTACAGGGCTGACACACAACAAGTGTTTGAAATGGGAGGGCTCTGAGGATCCCTGTAGGGCCAGAGTGTCCCGTGATGTCCTGTAGCTTCAGAATCCCCACAGAGACCCTCAGGTTTCAGCGCTAAAGAAGTTACAGAGCATTTGTCCCCTCTGCTGACAGATGAGCTAGAGAGCGGTTTTCTAGGGCCCCATGGGCGTCGCTCTCAGAGCGGGGCTGAGAGGCGAAGAGCCTCGCTCCCAGACCTCAAGCCTCTAAAAGTTACTCCAAACTGCCCCAGCACCTGGTCCGTGTTTAGATTTTCTCAGTGGTCTCCCAGAGTCTTTCTGCGGTTGGATCAGGATCCAGATCAGAACCACAGATCACATGTGGCTGATGTGGCCCGTGGAGCCCAGGGCTGCTCTTCTCCCTCTCCTTCCCCTGAAGTGTAACCCCAGAGGGAAGCAGGTTGCTTACTAGATAGCTGCGGTCTGGACCTGGCTGGTCGCACCCCGAGCTCTAACTAATCACGGGTGATGCCATGGGCTTCCACAGCGGTACAGAAGGCCCCGTGGTGTCTCTTGGGACCGAGCAACTGCTGGAGGTCGTCCCCTGGATTCTTTATTTCACTGAGGGTTTGCAAAATGCTGATACGCTGGTGCTCTCATTCCCCCTCCGTTAGCTAACTCATTCATTCCAGAAAGATACTCCCTGCCGAGGTGTGGCAGAGGCAGGAAGGCAGGGCCTCGAGCTTGGTTTTTCACTGGACTTGCTCGTGTTAAAGTAGGTTTGCAAGGTGTGCTTCTCTAAAGCCCAGGGGAAGGATGTTGGGTTCGGGGAGTTTCTGTTCTTCCAGACTCGGATTTGGAGCCTGTCATGTGGGTCTGGGTGACTGGGGTGGTCTGGGAGAAGGAAGATGGAGGGGCTCCTGAGGGGAGGCTGGGAGTTGCCAGAGGCCAGGGCTGGAGGCCAGGGGACCCAGCCTCCACTTGTCCCGACTCAGAAACAGTGTGGGAGGTGCCCCCACGAGGCTCACTGAGCATTTTCACTTCCACGGTCTGGCTCAATCCTCACTTGTATCTGTGCCTGAGGAAGGGGAGGCTGTACCTCATGGCCATGTGTGCATTTGAGGAAGGGAGGCCCTGGGCTTGCCCAGGAACCCATAGCTGGTGGATGGCAGGAGGAGCGCGAGACCCCAGGCCCGGACTTCCAGGTCGGGCCCTCTCTGCCCTGCCGCCCAAGTTGGAGGACAGTTTCGGCTCCTTCCTACCTCAAGCCCTGCTGCTTCCGGGGTTGGGGGAAGCAGAACTAGAAGCCATAATCCGTGCTCTTGGCCCGAGGCAGCCAGAGGACAAGAGCACATCGCGGACTTGGGTCATAAACACAGAGGGAGGCATGGGACTGCAGCTGCACACCCATTTTCCTCAGAGACGGGCCTTCCCTTGTATGGCAGTCTTGGCCCCCCTCTCTGCCTAGGCTCATCCCAGGCAGCCCAGCGATGTGTCCTCCACTCTCTAGAGTGCAGTGACCTAATCTGCCTTATGTGTGTGAGGGGGCCAGAATGCTCAGGGCATTTTAAAAACCACCTCAAAAAGAAAAAAGAAAGAGAAAGCTCTTTGAACTAAGCCACTCTGTGAGGTGGCGATAGAGGTGACAAGGCTGGGCCCCAGCCCACAGTGGGGACACCATCTGGTGAATTAGTTGTTTCCTGCTGGGCCTAGAAAGGGAAAAATATTTGTGACAGAAACTCAGGTCAGGGCTCCTGGAGGAAGTCCTGCTAGAATCATTAATGCCAGCGGCCTTTTCCTTAGCTTTGGCTGATGACGTTAATTCTTAGTGTACTGTGTTTTGAACAGTCTGATGTGTCTCCCTTCTGTCCCTTCAGAAGGAGTTTGAAGAAGAACTGAGATAAAAGTAGCCACACAGAGAAGAATAAAATGTCCTTTGGTCTTGAAATGAGATTTCGTCTATAAATCTCTAACTTTGAACAGTGCTTTTTGAGTTTTCTAAGAACTTACTCTTTTGTCTCCCTTGGTCCTTGGGGCGGCTGGTGAGGAGGTGACGGTAGGTTTCACTAGACCATTTTCCCGAGGAGGACACTGAGGCCTAACGACACCGTGATCAGCTCGAAGCAGGACCAGAACCCGTCTCCCAACACCTCAGCCTGTGTTCCTTTCCTCCATGACAGCCATGACCCAGGGGGCAGTCTTGTGGTGGAAAAAGGAAGGGGCCAGTGAGGAAGCCACCAGGGCCTACCACATGCGCTGCCCTGGGTTGGTGCCGAGTTGCCAAAACGTCAGAGATTTAGCTCGGTGCCCCCCCCCCAAAAAGGTGTTATCTTCAGAAGAATACAGATCCCAGGTGGGGTCTTCTCTCAGTCTCTCCGCGACTCTGGCTTGGCCAAAGTCGTTCCCTGAAGACCTCATTCCAGTAGGTAATGTGTCTCCAGGGCCTGGGTCGTGCAATTAGAGCGGCTTTGGAATGCTGTAAACTGTCACAGAAAATATGATGGAAGGAAGAGTTGCTCGGGTGGACGAGCGGCTGCTCGGACGGTGTGTGCTTGTGTGTGTGTGCGTGTGCGTGTGCGTGTGTGTAGGGCACGTGTTCTCAGACCTGATTCCTCTCTTGCTTTCCCCTCCTTCCCATGGTATGGCTGAGCCGGAACGATCTTCTCCCTCCAGGGCGACCTCCTGCTTTAACCCTGCCGCAGCCATGCCCCGCCCACCTGCCCTGAGCTTGGCCCTAGGTGTCCCCCTGGAGGCTTGGAGCTCTCTGTGCTTCGGGAGAGGTCTCCGTCTCAGCCCATACACTCCCCAAGGAGACCCGCCTTTGTGCTCACTGCTGCCCCTGTTAGCCTTCTGGTTATCCCCCCCGGGGTGCCTCTTTCTGCTGCTCGTCTCTCTTCTGCTGCTGGGCCAGGGCTCATCTCTGACCGCTTGACCCCCAGACCCCGCCTGGGGCAAGTAGGGCTCCACAGATGTCTGGTCAGTGAGCAGACCAGTGAGCCGAAGCCTGAATAAGTCACCGTGTGATTAAATAGGAAAACTGACTCCTACCCTTCCTTGTACCATTTTGTTCTTTGTCCACGTTGTTGGTCTGCCAGGAGAGGGCGCTCTTCTCTAGCCGCCCAAAATGCCGAGTCGGTGTGGGAAGCCCCGAGTTCTGGCCAGGGCTCTGCTAGGAGCTCCTTGCATAGCCCTGGGTGGATTGCTTTGGCCTCTCTGGGCCTTTCCTTTGCCACCTGTCACCTGGGGTCACTGTTGCTTCTCCAGCTGCCTATAAGAGTGGCAGTGAGCACAGCTTGTTTCCAAGGTTAAGTGAGAGTGGGGTGTGTAGGGTGCCGTGGGCGGGGGAGCTGGGACACCTGGCCAGTTCACTAGCTTACGTACAGGGCAGTGGGCTCCCGAGGGCTGTCTTGGCACCGCATCCCAGAGCCTGGCCTAGGAGTAAATGACGTTTGGGGAATGAAGGGTGCACAGAGAAGTCTGTGTTGCCAGGTTTAGTACCTTCCTGCTTTGAAAGTACTGAATAAAATGTGTTCTTTGGGGGCACCTGGTTGGCTCAGTTGATTAAGCATCTGCCTTTGGCTCAGGTCATGACCCCAGGGTCCTGGGATCGAGCCCCACATCAGACTCCTTGCTCGGTGGGGAGCCTGCTTCTCCCTCTGTCTCTCCCCCGCTTGTGCTCTCTCTCATGCTCATGCGCGTGCTCTCTCTCAAGTAAATAATTAAATCTTTAAAAAAAATGTTTTGTTTTGTTTGGAAAACTGGCTACTTGTCTATGGACCAAGGGCCATTTTCTCTCTTCTGGGGACGAGGTGTAGAAAGCATCCTTGTGCTCGAGGCCCTGGGACAGGCCAGAGGATGGAGTTTGCAGGGACTCCTAGAAAGCCTCTGGAAGGAGGCGGCACTGATTGCTTGAGAGCCAGTGTCTGACAGGGAGAGGGCAGCACTGGGCTTTGAGAAGGATAGGCGGGTCGGCGCTCTGGGACCTCGCCCCTTAGAGACTAGCCGTCTTCAAGGGCTGCCTGCCGCCTGCTCAGCTGGACAGCAGAGGCCACCAGGCCATCTGTGCTCATTGCTATGAGTAGGTCAGGGAAAGGGCAGCAGGTGGACCCCAGGAACGAAGGTGTCTTCTGGTTGGGACTGACTCAGGCCCTGAGCCTGGCCTCGCTTGCCCTTCTTGTTTCTCTCCTTGGGCTCTGGTTTTCCCATGGCCTGGGCTGCGTCCAGCCCTCCATGCGATCTGGCAGGTCAGCTCATCTCTTTGACCTCGGTCGCCCCTTCTGAAAAGCAGAAGGGTTGATGTAGGTAAGCCCGGGCTGTCTGTGATGCCGGGCTTGATAAAAATGGGGGATCGAAGTATTTGGCAAACATTTCTGGTAGGCCTCCTGAGTGCCAGGCACTGTGCTAGGTCTGGAGATGCCTCGTGGACAGCCCAGGGAAGTTCCTGCCTGTGTGGAACCCTCACTTCAGGGAGGGAGACACACGAGGAACAAGACACAGGTCAACGTCACATTGTGTCCGGTCGGGATGCGTCTGTGGGGTTAAGGGGATTGCAGTTTTACATGGGGTCTGGCTCAGGAAGGGGCTTGATGAAAATGTGCCATTTGAACACAGACCTGAGGGGGTGAGGGAGATCCATGCCAACATCTGGACAGAGGGATACGGCAGGTGCAAAGGCCCTGAGGTGGGGGCTTCCTGGTATGTTTGAGGAGCAGGAGAGGAGGTCAGAGGTTACAGGGGCAGGGGGCAGGCAGAATGGGGCCTGGTCTGGGATTGCACAGTCGATTACACAGATGTTGGCTTCTACTCTGAGCATCAGTGGGGGCTTGTGGAGCGGGTTGAGCAGAGGAGCAAATGTAAGGTTCTAGCCCACTTACTCTGGGGCTGTGTTGGGAATAGTCTGCAGGAGTGGGGTGAGGGGGACCAGGAAGGCCAGTCAGGGACTGTCACTGAGGTGACCCGGCTTGGGCTGAGGTGATAAAGAGGCGAGCAGCAGCTGGCAGTGTTCAAAGCAGTTGATGAGATGCCCTGACTGGTTGGCTGTAGGGCTGAGAAAGGGCGAAGTTAGGACGGAAGACCAGGTTTTGGCCTGAGCAGCGGGAAGAATGGACGTTAAGATGGGCAGACTGTCCAGCAGGTTTTGGGAAAGCTCAGGAGGTTCACCTGGGACATGTTTTGTGAGTGTGAGAAGTTGGTTTGATATCTACCTAGAGCTCTTCAGCGTGGTGGTGCACTCGGAGTCTCCATTCAGCCCGGAGTCTGGATTCCCGGAGGTGGAGGTGCACGTGTGGGGTCCCCAGTGTCCTGTCTGAACTCTAGGTTCCAGGGGGGCACTGGAAACATGAGAGTGGCTAAGCTGGCCTGGGTGCCTGCCGCGTGCACCCAGAGGCTGGTCTGTGTCCTGACACTGATATTCGGGGTGTTAGGGAGGACGCAAGTTGTAAACCTCGTTATAATCAGATGCCTGTCCCCAGGATTGTTTTCAAGACTGATCATTCCTTGGGGAGCAGAGGAGACCGAGAACGCTGGAGCACTCAGAGCAGGCTTCAGGAGAGCCGGGTCTCAGCCTGGGCCTGGAGCGCTGAGCGGAGCAGGGCCAGGCCTGGTGGAAGGGAAGGGCTTTCCAGGCAGAGGGAAGGCAGGGGGTCAAGGTACAGAAGCAAGAGTGAGGCGGGGCGTGGTTGAGCTTGAAGCCCACAGGGCCCAGAGGGGTCAGAGAGCTGGGCATTTGGAATTTGTGTCCCAGCTGGGAACTCTGACTTTGGGCGCTTTCTTAGCCTTGCCCAGCCTCATCTGCAAAATGGGTGTCCCTCTAGGAGACGTTTTAGGATCTAACACTCCGTTCTGGGTGTGACAGGCTCAGCCCGACACGTGGCATGCTGTAGACCCTTGACACACCTGGGGAGGGGGATCAGCCCACGTGGCCCAGCAAAGGGCAAGAGCTTCAAGAGAGCCACGGCTGTAGACGCTGGGCCTATGTGGATGCTGGCCGACCGCAGGCCCGAGAGAGCTGAAACGCCCAGCACCCTTGGCCACCTTTCCTAAGCTCGTTCTATTTTAGGGCTCGGTCCCAATGGATGCGGAAGCCTTATCCAGCGCCACCTCAGCTAATGATAGCCTGGCCTGCCAGGCCATTTAAAAACAGCTCTGCTATTTTTATCAACAGGAGGAGGTTGGCCTATCCTTGTCCCCAGACAGTACCACATTGGGTTTTAAGGAATTTTAAGGAAATCGGGCTTTGATAGGAAGATGGGTCATTGTCTCAAATCACAGACTATGACTGCACTCAGGAAGTGCCCATGGAACCTTCTGGGGGGTGTCAGGTGTCACCTTTACTTGTGGTCTGAATTTAGAAATAATTCTACCCTACCTTGCCGGTAGGGCTCAGAAGGAGTCACCCAGCCTCTCCACCCTGAGTTTTGCTCAGAGGCGGCCCTCTCTGGGGTATCTGGGAGCAGCTGGCCCCTGTCCCCATGGGATTGAGGGCTTGGAGAGGACAGGTCTGGGTGCCTGTGCCCATGGGTCAGCCCTGGAGCCGTGGGCTTCTCATGCCCATGGGATGTTTCCTTAGCACTAATTGAAAGTAGTTTCAAACGGGTCCTGTCCTGTGGAGCTGTGGGTAATTTTCCCTCCTTCAATAAGCCGCAGGGATGGAGATGGGGAAGGCAGCAGGAAGGATGGGGCGGTGAGTGGCCCGTGCCGGACAGCAAGGCCCTCCTTAGGGAGAGTGGGGTGGTGGAGGATTGGCCATACTTTGTCTCTAGGTAAATTTTTTTGGGGGGGTCCACTACCTAATTTCTAAACAAAATTGCCTTTTTTTTTTTTGAGCACCCGGTGGGTTGATCCTTAAAACAAGAGGCACCCTGCCCTACCCTGCTGCGGTCATCTCGGGCAGCAGCCCTGGGGCCATTTCCACCCTCACCCTCTCCAGAAGCCCTCCGTGGCCCCTTTGTCTGTAGGATCAGGGCCTGGCTGGCCTTCCACATCCTATTCTCGTCTCCCCCCCCCCATTGCTTCTTTCTCTGTGCCCCCTCCCCTGTCAGTCTGCCTTGGACACCCCTCATTCTCTGGCCCCTTCCTCCTCTTCTCAGGGCACCTTTCTGCCTGTCCCTTTTCCTAACCCGCCTCAGATACCACCGCCTCCTTGATGCCCTCGCTGGTCTGGCTCCCCTCCCTGTCTCAGTCCCCTGACCCAGCTTCTCTGGTTGCCCTGGGACTGTCCTCAGCCACCCAGCCGGCCCCCGAGGGTCGCTGCAGGCGGGACCCATGCTCGCATCTTCCTCGTGTAGCTGCTCTCTCTCCTGTTCCATGGCTTGCTGTGGCTGCTCATGTTTTAAGCATGCTTCCTGCTACCTTGCACATCTGAGCAGTCCTACCTCCAGAAACCTGGGAGCTGAGAGTTCACATGGCAGGACCGGGCCCAGAGCTGTGTCTTGCAGGGAGCCAGAGCAGTGGCTGTGGGCCCCTTTCCCCTCCAGGGCCCCCTCCACTGCCCACCTCCCACCCCTTCCCTGTCCCCAGTGCCCCAGAGCTCCTTCTTATTATGTCCTTGCTCCACCCTGGGGGAAGCTGTTACCTGAGGCGGAAGTGAGAGGTGGGGGACCACAGGCCCTGCAGACGGCCCCACTCCAGCTCCTTGAGGCTGTGGGTCTCGTCATGTCTGGGGCAGGGTCCCCCGCACACAAAGCCTTCCCGCAGCTGGGCTGAGTTGTGTCTGCGCTGGAAGGCTTCTGGCAACGGGCCTGCTGTGGGGAGTTGGCCCTTCCTGGCTCCTGGGTCTCTGGTTTCTAGTTCCTTGCTGTTTCCTTGAGGAGGCTCCTGGAACCTGAGGGAACAGCCCCCGGGCTAGTCTTCCTGGAGCACAGGGAGCTGGAGTGGGTGGATGGAGGCCTGGAGGGTGTGGAGTGGGGTGTGGCATTCCCTCTTCTGGGCTCCCCCTCCAGGGTGGGCTGCACATCTGTGGTGGGTGGAAGCGCCTCAGGCATGGCGGCAGGGACACCGTACCATGGGGACGCCGACTCTGTGTGCCTTGGGGTGCCCACTGATGCCCACACCGAGGAAGCCTCCAGAGCACCCCACTTAAGTCCCCTTTCCCCTGAGCACAAGCCTCCCGGGAGTCTTCCGGTCAGATGTCACTCCTGCCCCTACACCTTCAGTGACTCTCCTGAGCTAAAGCCAAGGGGCTCAATCCCATCTGCAGAGTTCCCCCGAGAGCTTCTCAGGACGCTGACCTGTACCCCGTGTCTCGCAGGCTCTCCTCTGATGGGTCTGAGCTGGGGCCCTGGTGTCCGCGTGCCAGGGTGCGGAGCTGGGCTAGAGTAGAGCACGGGCTTCCACAGTTGGCTGCCAGCCCAGTTCCCTGTCTTGTCCCTTCAAACCCTCATTCCAGCCAGGCCAGCGCCTTCTGGGTCCCGCCGGCTGGGTATTGTCTGCGCACCGTCTGCACCACCCCACGGGCTGCTTCCTCTCTCCACCCCGACCCCAGCCGGCCTGCACCGCCCAGCCACATCCCATGCTCTCTCCCTGGTCATGTGGCGGTTCCCTCTCTCCTGGCATGTCGCCTGATGCTGTCTTATAGGGGGCTGGGGATGGCTTGTTAAAAACACCGATGCCCCCCTACCTAACACACACACCTCTTTCTTCCCTCAGCCGTCTTATCTTTCGTTACTCCCCAGCCCTGGTGGCCTTTCTACGATCTATTCCAGCCTTGGGGAGGGTAGGGCCAGGGCCAGGGGACTGGATTCACCCCGCTTCTGCCCCTGATCCTGAGCCATTTGGGAAACGGGCAAGGAAGTCCATTAAGGACCCGTGGGGGCCGAGGCCAAGGCGGGGGCCTCCCTCCCAGGCAGAGACACACGCATTAGCCTGGGAGCCACGGGAGGCCATAAAGCTCAGGCCCCGGGGACTGAGGGGAGGCCGTGCTGCGTCCAAGGTCAGAGCCCTAATGGCTCAGCCTTGCTCTCCTTTGGCCGCCCTGGAACCTGAGCCGGGGCCATGCCCTGGGCCTTGCTGTCCGAGTCCCTTCCTCCTGTCTAGTCCCGGAGCTATATGTGTGTGTGTGTGTGTGTGTGTGTGTGTGTCCATGCATGGGGTGTGGTGATGGGCCCTGCAGCGACTCCCACTCATTACCCTTGTCCTCCAGGCGAAAGCAGCCAAGTCGGAGCCGGAGGCGGGGCGGCTGCAGCTGCAGAGCCTACAGTTTCTGGAACGTTACGTGTACCTGGTGCTCTTCAATGCTTACCTCCACCTGGAGAAGCCCGACTCCTGGCAGAGGCCCTTCGGCTCCTGGATGCGACAGGTGAGGGACCACCCTGCGCCGCCCCCCCCCCACCCTGCTCTCATTCGGCTCCGCGGGAAGCTTCCATGATACGGGACCATTTCTCTATCATCAGCATTGGGCGTCCAGGCCGGTCTCTGCTTGTGGCAGAGGCCACGACGTGGGAGGCATCGGAGGTGGGAATCAGTGTTGGGGGAGATGAGGGACACGGGGAAGAGCGCGGGGCAATGTGCCTGGCCCTGCCCTGCTTCGGCATCCCAGAGCTAAGTGACCTGGGTGCTTCGTGCCTGCTCTCTTGTTCATGCCTGCCCTGTGCCCCGCGAAGGGCAGGACGGCATGGTGGCCCCCTTCCGGCCCTGATCTGGGAAAGGGGACTTAAGTGGGATGCTCTGGAGGCTTCCTCGGTGTGGGCATCAGTGGGCACCCCAAGGCACACAGAGTCGGCGTCCCCGTGGTACGGTGTCCCTGCCGCCATGCCTGAGGTGCTCCTTCGACCCACCACAGACGTGCAGCCCACTCTAGAGGGCCCTTCCCTCTAGCTGTCCTTGGCACAAAGGTGGGATCGTCTCCTTGCTGTCCCTGCCACTTGAGAATGCCGTGGTGGGCATTCCATGAACTAGATCAGGTGCTGTGTGCCAGGCCCTGTGTCAGGTCTGCCTTTCGTGGTGGCTGTGCTCTCCCGTGGCCCAGGGGAGGAGACTGATCACAGATGGGGGAAGTACTCATTCATGGTCAGCAGGCGGGGCCGCTTGGCTGGCTCCGGAGCCCACAGTGTCTGGCCCGAGACGCCACCCTCTCATTGCACCTCCACCGTCCCTCTCTCTGCTTGGCCTCCCGGATCCTCTAGTTCTTCCTCGGCTTGGCTGCTTTTAGGAGCAGAGTAGAGCTCCTGCCTTGGCACCTCGAGGTCCGGAGAGAGGTCTCCATCCTCCGCCCGGCACAGTGGCCTGTAATTGTCTCTCCACCGGGATACTGGCCTCTCCCGGCCTTGCCAGCCTGTCCTGATGGCTCTCATCTGGACTGGAGATTGGACTTAGCTTCCATGGGGCAGGTGGGCAGGAGAATGGGTGGCAACCCCGGCCAGAGTGGACATAGGAAGAGCACTGAAGCTTAGGCAGGTGTGCAGCTGGGATTGGAGCTGCCAGAGAATAGAGGTGGGGGGCCATGGCCGGGCCTGGCAGCTGCTGGGGCCTTGTGCCGAAGACAGCCTTAAGGATGGTCCTTGGGAGGATGAGTGTTGAGTCAGGGGACCCAAGTCCACACTGGGGCTGTCCTCTTGCGCAGGCCTGGACTTGGCTTCCTCTTTGGACCCCTGGGTCGTGGGGGACTTCGGACAATTCTGCTAGGGTTCTGCTTGGGGAGTGGACATGGGGGGAACCAGGGGCTGGGCAAGAGCTTGGTCCCCTCCTCAGCTGAACCTAGGTGCTGTGTGTTGGGGGCTGTCAAGGAAGGAGAAAGTCCGGGAATGGGGGCTCCAGCCTCATCCCTCCCTTCTGGGGATGCATGGAGGGCGGGGTGAAGGTTGCCTCGGGGACTCTGGTCCGAGTGGAGCCTGTATCCTCCCCATCTCCTAGGATGGTTGGGGGGCTGGTCATTTAATGGTTTGCCTGGGCCTCTGGGCTGTGGGCCTGCATGGAGCATGTCCAGGAAGGCCCCCACCTGCCCACCTGAGGGGAGGCCTGGGGTAGGCCTGACTTGTCCACATCTGAACACACAGTCCCAGGGCTCCGGCTGGCTCCCGCGCCCACACTGCTTTCTCCAGCCCTCCGTGGGGAGCCCGGCTGTAATGCCCAGAGCAGCCGGGCCCTTGACCCCGAGCGTCTCAGTGGGCACATCAGGGCCGCATGGGCACAGGATACTTGGCTTCCTGCGCGGCTCACCTCTGCCTTGCTATCTGCTGGGTACTTTCTGAGCTTCCGGACCCCCACCGGCATCATCCTGGGAGGTAGAGGATGAGGAAGCCGAAGTTCGTGGTAGTCAAAACGCAAGCTTGGCCAGGGCCTGAGCTGGTGGAAGGCAGCGCTGGGCCCCAGCCTCACCTGTGTGATCTGGAGCCCAGCAGGAGGAGGGGCGGGGGGGTGGGGAGGGCTTGGTGACGTGGGAGGGGGCGGGGTGACCCGAACTTCTTGGGACTACTGCCCCCAGCTCTGCTGTCTTCCCCAGGTGGCATCGAAGGCGGGAGTCTACGAGATCCTCAACCAGCTGGGCTTCCCCGAGCTCGAGAGCGGGTGGGACCAGCCCTTCTCCAGGCTTCGCTGCCGGTGGCAGGAGCAGAGCCGCAGCCCCGAGCCCTCCACCCCTGGGGACTTCCTGTAAGATGTGCCCCCCCATCCCTGTCCACACCCCCCTCACGGCTTCATGCCGGCTGGGGGTGCTCCAGGTGCTCTCCACGGGGAGTGCTCTCGAGGAATCCGTGCCCCAGCTTCCCAGAGACACTGGGGCAGGGTTGGGACCCTTTTTCAAAAAGAGCTTTTTATAGGACAAGTAGTGCACAGTTAATGCTTGTGAACAGCAGGCGCGTGCGCCTTGCAGACTGCAGACGGCTTCCGAGGAGCTCAGTCCCCAAGTAGCCGAGCAAAGCTCCTCGCCACGGCCACGTGCGCGCCCTCCTCTCTCACGCCACAGTGGTCCCGACAGCCTGGGGTGCTGGGCTGGTTTCCCTCTCTTGCTGCCCTCCTTGCTTGGCTCCTGGTCCCCCGGGAGAGGACAGGGTTCTGGTGGACCTGTCACCTTAAGGCAGCTTCCCACCCAGTGTCCTTGCCTCTTGTGCCCCATCTCCAGCCTGGAGACCTCAGGAGTGCGACCCCATGGCCTGCTGGGTCTGGCAGAGGCTCTGCCTCTCCTTCCTTCCCCGCCCCATCCCCTGAGGCTGGTGGGACTGAGGAGGTCCTCCAGCTGGAAGGGCAGAGACCCTCTCAGGAGGCAGGAGCTTCTAGAAGGTGGCTGCAGCCCTATTAAAGAGGCCAGCCCTGCTTTCCAGGGAACCAGGGTGGGCAGTGCTGAGGAAGCCCAAGCTCCCAGCAGGGGGTCCCTCTCACTTCTTCCCTGCCCTGGCCGCCCAGATGGCCCCAAGTCCCCTCCAGCTGCGGCAGGAGCCCCGAGGATGGGTGGGTGACCCCGAGTGAACAGCGGAGCGTGCGAGTAGGCTGAAGGGTGTTCCAGGCCATCCCAGCTGAGGACCCCCGAGATTTCCCTCTAGAGGGAGCAGAGGGACCGAGGGTTAGGAAGCAGGAGGCCTTGGGAGCCACTGTCCCCACGGTGGGAAGGCTGCGGGGAGCGGTTGGTCCTGTGGAGATGAGTCATGCAGCTCTTCCTCTGGGGACCACTGTCTGCTGATGCCCCGGGTCTGGTGGTGTGGAGGCTGCCCCTTAGGCCTGGCTCGTGGGAGCCTGGGAGCCCTCCCCGGTTGAACGCATGCACTTCTGCAGAAAAACAGCAGAGGCATCTCTGGTCCTGGGAGGAGAGGCCAGAGTTGTTCACATCCACCTAGTAGTGGAAAATACTTGGCCATCTTGGCTGAAATCTTTTGCAAAACTACTGTATGTCTGTTCATTACCTTTTCAGATTTGTGGTTTTTTTTTGTTTTTAGTTTTGCATGTATTAAAAAGTTTTCATTTCTTTGCAGACAAGGTCTAGATGAGGGGTCACAGATCAGGCTGAACTGGGAGGGATCCTCTGTGTTCTCACGGTTGGCCCTGACTTTCAGCTGTGCTGGGACCACGGGCTGGTCACTTCGCCTCTCTGCCTCAGTTTCCCCATTTGTAAAATGGGAGAATTATACTTGCCTACCTACCTCACAGGGGTGTTGTGAGGACTCATTTGTGACTTTTTTTTTTGTACATAGCTTTTGAGCATTAAAAATGGCTAAATGTGAATTGTGCCTGCCTGCTGATCTGTCCATAGTATGTTCTAGAACGGATGCGAGCTGTGGTCCTGGCTCCTTCAGAGTAACAGTGGGGGGGGGGCAAGATGAGTTGAAAGCACCGACTCTCGGAGAAGGTAGGTTTGTCCAGACATCCCTCTCCCTCCTTCACTTTCTTCACGTGTGACTCTTTCACTCTGGTTGCTTGGGGCTGTCATGCTGAGCCCCTCCTTGAAGAACATGGTAAAATAAGCAAATTCATGCTTAAGTGTGAAGGACTGTTATGTTTGGACATGGAGCAAAATGGAATTTCAGGGGCTATGATGGAGGATGTACCTCAGCCTCTCCTCCCTCCTTTCACTTCCGTAGGCTTTGGTTGGCCCCTTCCAGCCCCTAAATACTTGGATACAATGGCATTGAGAGATTTTCGTGTAAAGAGGCAGCAAGGAGTGTGAGGCAGAGGGCACGGATCCCAGCTCTCCCAGCATTAGGGGAATGAAACCTTCTGGGTTGTATTTCAGAGGTCAGCTGGGGGTGGTCAGAATGGAACCCAGAGCCCCATGGGTTAAGGGTGATGATCTGCCCAGCCTTGGGGGAAGGTCTCCTGGGGTTATTGCCTGGCACGGCAGAGTCCAAGAGGCTCCCTCTGCCTTCTGAATGTGAATGCAGAGACATGCATCGTCGTGGTGTGTGTGTCCCCTCCGGCTCCCTGGGCCATCCCACCTGTGGGAGGGCATTGGGCCGTTACGTGGACGGTACCAGCTCCCATGTCAGGAGCCCGGGCAAGACACCCAAAGACTATTCAATAAGTGAAGACACGTGAAACCTTCAAACAGCCCCTGATGCATCGTAAGTATGCGGTCAGTTTTAGCCAACTTGGCAGAATCAGTCCTTTTGGGGTGCTCAGGAGTAGTCCCCTCATTTATCCCATGTGTGGTCATCACTGTGGGGGCTTCCCTGCACCTTCCAGAACTTCAGACATCATGGAGCTCTGACCCGCTCAAGTGCCCAGGCTGGGAGGTGTCACTGGGGACAGGGCCCGGGGTCTGTGTTTACTTGCAGTCGAGGAGCTGGAGGAGGTCGCTTGGGTGAGCTGCCACACTCCCCTCCTGCTACCCCCCCCCCCCCAGGGCTTGGCACCTAGGCCAGCTGCCTCCATGTGCCTGGCTCCCACGCCCTTACCCTGAGTTCTGTTGCACAGGCTCCTGGGCCTTCTGGGGGTCCTGCCACTCCAGTTTGCCCCTGTGTACAGACCAGATGGGCCTTCGCTGGGACCCTGCCTGCCTTCGGGATGCACCCGTGGGTGCTAATGAGCACTTGCTGGCTTCTGTGTCTAAGGGTAGGTGTGGAAAGTGAAGATGCCTGTATAGGGGATATGGGCAGTGAGTCAACAGTCACACACAGGGCTGTGACAGGGACAACCCCACCTTCCAGAGCCTGTGGAAGAGAGTGAACGAGTCATTTGCACTGGAGATGGCGAGGACTGGGATGCCGGGGGCTGCCTGTAGACAGGAGCAGTGAGGTCAGGTACAACGTCCAGAGTTCTGCCTGGGGCCCCGGCTTCCATTGCTCCCTTCTGATGGAGCTTCTAGAATAAGGAAACACTGAGGGCGTGGACCCTGGGTGCATGGACCCCAGAGACACGCTGGGCCCAGAGTCAGGCCCCCTCCCCCTAGGACCCCCAGGGCTCAAATGATCTGAGTTATTTCTGACCCTACTTACCCTCCCAGCCTTGACCAGACTCAAGAATTGGCCATAGTCTGTGGAAGGAGGACCCCCAGAGTGCCTTTGGCTTCTTTGCTCGTCCCAAGAACCAGTCTATGATGAACTGGAAAAATGGCACCCACCCAGATGTTGCCTGATAGATCTCCCCTGCTGTGTCCAGCCTGGGGGATCCCAGCTTCCCCCGCACTCAGCTTTGTTAGGTCTCTAACTTGGTTTTACCTTGAGAAAGGCTGTTTATCTTTCATTCCCATAAGTAAGGCATGAGCAGCAGCTCGTTAGGAAAATTCAACCAGTATCTTTATCCCCCTAGCTTAACACCCCCCTGCCCCGCCCGTGGCTAAATAAGGCAACTGGCGCTGTCCCTGGCTGTGGCATAGCAGAGACACACAGCTGTCTCCGCTCCGGCATCAAGAGTGATTTCAGCATGCATATCCTGGCCTTTGAGATCTTGGGTGACTCACCTTGTCTCTCCAGAGTCTCCAGTTCCTCAACGGTAAAGTAGGTTAAAATACTTGCTTTGTCCGGAAAGATCAAAGTGAACGTAGGGCGCCCTAGTGCCTTGTCTTACACTCCGCAGGAATTCCTGCAGGAATCATCTTTGTTCGAATGAGTTGGTTATTCTAAGACCCTGAGCAAAGGAGTCCGCCAGAGGTGGTGACAGGGACAGTGCAGGAGGGGGTGACCTGGAAGTCAGGGAAGTTTGAGCCAGTAGGCGAGTGATGGCAGGGAGTCAGAGGCTAGGGGTTGCCTCCAGCTGTCTGGGAGGCAGAGCTCCGTCTGTGTGTTCTTCCCTCCTGGAGGAGTCCATCGAGGGGACGAAGGGACACCCCGGTGCCTCATGTAGCTCTTCTCTTAGGAAAGCCCTGCGGACTTCTCTCTGGTTAGAGCAGGTGTGGGGCCCAGGGAAGGGCAGAGTTGGCCATGTCCTGCAGGAAGCCAGCAGGGGGGGAGCTCTGGTGGAGCCGACTGGAGACTGTTTCTTAAGTTTGTTGTGGTTGGATTAGGGCAGACAACCCAGCTTCCAGAATATTTCCCTGTCTCTGGGTGGCCCAGGAGAGAGCAACATTGGGTCAGGAAGCTCCAGGGTCCACTAGAGCTGGGCAGTTTCTGCCCATTGCAATGTCTCTCCCAACTGGCCGCCTAGCTTGGGTCTTCCGCAGGGCTCGGCCCTACAGCTCCTGGCTGTGGGGGGACCCTTCCTTCCCTCTCTCCTTCCCCAGCTGTCAGACCCTCCTAGCCTTCTGCGGTCTCCCCTTCGTCCTTCTTGGGGGGAGTTCCCCAAGTAAACCTCTCATACATCTAATCCCATCTTGCTGTCCGTCACTCTGAGGACCTGAACAGCACCCCCTCCCTCTTGTCTTGGCCTCTCTGAGCAGCTGCTTTGTCTGCTTCCCGGGGAAGGTCAACCTTCTCTGGCACTGCTCAGGGAACATGACCTCCTGTTTCCATCTTCATCTGTTCTTCATTGCCCTGCCGTCCTGTCTTCAGGGAGGGGCCACTGGTCCTGCACATGGGGACCAGGACACCGTTGCTCAGGCTTCCCTGTAGCTAGAGGGATGGAGAAGAGAGGAGGACAGAAGGAGTTGGTACCCACAAATTTGCATATGGCAGTGCAAGCCTCTGATTATTTTCTAAATAAAGGGAATGCCCATTTCAGCGGTTTCGGAGCCGCATCTCCAGTGTGTGCTTCAGAAATGTCCTTTTTGCCCTTCCGAAGAGTAAGTGTACTCTTCCCCTTGCCAGCACTGCCTGTTACTTTTTTTTTTTTTTTAAGATTTTATTTATTTATTTGACAGGCGGAGATCACAAGCGGGCAGAGAGGCAGGCAGAGAGAGAGGGGGAAGCAGGCTCCCCGCTGAGCAGAGAGCCCAATGCGGGGCTTGATCCCAGGACCCTGGATTTTCTCTTATGAATTATCTGTGTGTCCTTTGTTGACATCTTTGGGGTGTTTGTCTTTCCCTTCTTGGTTTGTAAAGATGGCAATGCTTCTTTTCCCATGTATGCTGCGTTATTTAGCTTGAAAATGTCATCAGACAGACATGTTCCCTTAGAGCCTATCCTTTCCATCCTTCTGTGACCTCAGTCCACACTGTATCCAAGTGGTTCTCAGATCAATGACCCATGCTGCATTTGTTACGTTCTGTAGGAGAGTACTTACTTTGTCAGGCATAATAATTGGCTTTGTTTATAATCCTCATCTCATTCAACACTCCAGCAATACTACAAGATAGTAGTGCTCCCCCCATTTTGCAGGCAGGGATACTGAGGCCCGGAGAGTATGGGATTCCAGGCCCTCACTCAATTCAGAGGCAGGTGTTGGAGCCAACAATGTTGGGATTCTCTTTGCTACTGGAATCCTCTTTGGCGTTTTCAAGGATTGGAATCCTTCTGGAAGAGTGCCCTAGCTCTTCATGCTTGGGTGGTGGAGGGGTTGAGGGGGACAGAATTTCTTTGAAAACCCTCTCTCAAGGTCTTGTGGTTCTCGGACTTGATGCTGTTCAAACCCCTACGTGCTTTCAAGAGGTTCCCCTCAACACCCACAAGAAATGCTTGTTTCCTATGAGTCATAGTGACAGATTTCTAAGACCTGAGCCTTTTAACTTTGACTTCAAACCTCCTCTTAGTGAATTCTTTATTTTCTTACCGTCTGCTCACGTCATCCAGGCACAAAGCCTATGGGACTGCACGTCTACGCTCTCCCAAAGTAACTGTCATTCTTTCTTTGAACTAAGTGATGCCATCTTCTGGGCTGAATGAAACCCCAGTGGTTTATAACAATACACGCTTTCCCCTTCCCACTCTGACATTTGAGGTCCCCGGTCTTTTAAACTTTTGCCAATCTGATATGGAAAAATTAAGTAGTCTTATTTTTATCTTAATATGACTTTTCTAATTACTACTGAGATGGAACATTTTTCATGTGTTTATTGACGCTTTGGATTTATTCCCCTATGGGTTTTTCTACCACGTTGCCTTTCTTACGTTAACAGGCATAAATGTTTCATACAATCTGTTTAATTCTTAGATAGGTAGCTAGATATACAGCCAATTCTTTCACTCAGTCTCCCTGGTCTTAGAACCATTTTATTTTATTTTATTTACTTTAAAAGTATTTTATTTACTTATTTGAGAGTGAGAGAGAGAGAGAGAGGGAAAGAGCACATTTTAAATGTATGAGATTTCCAGTTTATTCTTTTCTGGGTTGAATAAGCCTCATCTCTCAGAAGATCTTCTTATTTAAGTGCTGGTTTGGTTAGCTCTTTTGGTTAGTTCTTTAGTGAGCGGAGTACTTGTCTTTCATGTTGTTGGTTTTCCTCTGTGGCTGGTGAATTTTGGTTGTGCACTCATCTTTTTTTAAAAAAGATTATTTATTTATTTATTTATTTGACAGAGAGGTAGAGGAAGAGCACAAGTAGGCAGAGGCAGAGGGAGAAGCAGGCTCCCTTCTGAGCAGGGAGCCCGACGCAGGACTCCACCCCAGGACCCTGGGATTGTGACCTGAGCAGAAAGCAACTGCTTAGCCACTGAGCCGCCTAGGTGCCCTGGTTGTGCACTCATCTTTGTCTTGAGATTTCAGACTGACCTGTTTGTAAGATCTGTGCCTACTGAGCCCAGCCTGGGCCGGCAGCTCAGGGGAGGGAAGGGCTGTGCTGATGCCCACGTGGGCCAGTGGCTGCCCTGCTGGTAGGGGTGCCCCCTTGTGTCAGGTGTATATCTGGCCCAGGCTGCTGCCGGAAGTGCCCCACTCCCTGCTGCTACCTAGGGCCCCCTCCACTGCTACCTTGACTCGACCCAGTCCACTTAGGGGGCCCAGGGAGAGTCAGACTCTCCAGCTGCCTCTATTAGAATGCTCCAAGCCACGCCACGATGGGGGCCCAGGCTTCATCCTCCTCCCTGGCTTGGCATCTCTGAGCCGGAAGCTTCCTTACAGGGGGTTCCTCCTCTCCCAGAGGCGTTCACCTGCGTGGCGTGTGGGCTGCCGTGCCCCCTGCCTGGCCCATCCTATCGGTCTTCTGTTTTTCAGGGACCCCTCTCAGTTTCTGACCTCTTCTTACTTCAGAACTGGAATAGAATTTTAAAACTGTACACTTCTTATGGTATTTTAAGGACTTTGGGTTGGAAAAGGAGATAAGAGCGTATCTTTAATCTTAATTTTTAAGATTTTTAAAAAATTTATTTGGAGGCGGGAGTTCAAGAGGGAGCAGCAGGCTCCCCACTGAGCAAGGAGCCTGATTGGGGGCTCGATCCCAGGACACTGAGATCATGACCTGAACTGAAGGCAGATGCTCAACCGCTCAATTGACAGAGCCACCCAGACGCCCAATCTTAATTTTCAAATACAAATAGTTTATACTGTGTGCGGGGCCCTGTGGCAGTTAGGGTGACCAGCTGGGACTGGTGAGATCCCCAGGAGCTAGTACAGGGGTGAATGATCAGGTCCCCAGAGACCTGAAGGGTCAAGGGCAGCACAGCATTCCGGAGCCCCCTACACGTGTCTTCAGGGAACACTGGGGACCATCGCCAGGAACTGAGTTGTTGGGGAACAACCAGGGTCCTAGCAGGGCTAGTGGAGGTAGGGGAGTGACCCAAGCTCTCTCTCCTCATCTGCTGATCTGTCAGTGCCTCCCTCTGACCATAAAAGTTCCCAGCACCATGGTCTGGGGGACCAGGGTCCAGAGATGGGGAGTGGGGAGAGAGAGGAGCAGTGAACAACCAGCACAGCCTCTTCCAGCCCCTGGGTAGGCACCATCCCTCCAGAGATGCCACTGGTATTTTGATCAGGATGGCGTTCAAAGTATAGCTTGCTCTGGGCAACATAGACATTTTAACAACGTTTATTCTTCCGATCCATGAGCATGGAATGTTTTTCCATCTTTTTGTGTCTTCTTTAATTTCTTTCATGAATGTTCTGTGGTTCCTTGAATACAGTACCAGTTCCTCTGGTTAGATTTATTCCAAAGTATCTTATGGATTTTGGTGCTATTGTAAGCGGAATGGATTCCCTAATTTCTCTTTCTGCATTTACGTTGTTAGTGTATAAGAAAGCAACTGGTTTCTGTGCATTGATTTTGTATCTTGCCACATTACTGAATTGCTGTATGAGTTCTAGTGATTTGGGGGTGGTGTCTTTTGGGTTTTCCATAGGAAGTATCATGTCATCTGAGAAGAGAGAGACACAGATTTTTCTAGGGAAGGTTTGCTGAGGAGGAAAGTAAGCCCCCTTGGGAGCGAGTCTCTGGGAGGAGTGGGGAGGGGAAAGGAGAGCCATGGGCTGTGGACCTGGGTCCTTATGTCTCCATAAGTGGGGGGACTCTCCATGAGTGAGTCCTGAGCCAATGGTTACTATTGGGCACAAATATGTACCTGATACATTGCTCCAATGGCCCCGGCCTCCATTTGTGCATCTCTAAAATGGAGCAGACGACCCTCCCCTGCCCTAGATACCCTCTTTGAGCTCGGACTAGACTCCCCAGCTGTCTGTGGAATCAGCAGCAGGACGGGCCTCCACCCACGAGCAGGGCCCCTTTCCAAAGCTGCTGTACCTGCCACGTTTGTCGCTGCTCCCCCACGAGGTCCTTTCCTGAAGAAGCACGCGTGTGTGTGAGCTGTCAGTCTGGCCAGGGGATGCAGAAGGTGCTGGGTGCTTGCTGGAGAAGCCTGCTGCTTGAGTTATTTAGCAAGTAAAGACAGAGCCCACCACACACATCTGGTCTGGGAGGGCTTGGGGATGTTCTTCACTACCGATAAAGGCCCTTTGGTCCAGTTTTGTTGGTACAACAAAGACAATAAACAAACAAATGTTTTTTAGAAATAGTTGTTGGGGGGGGGCACGCCTGGGTGGCTCAGTCATTAAGTGCCTGCCTTTGGCTCAGGTCATGATCCTGGGGACCTGGGATGGAGTCCCGCATTGGGTTCCCTGATTGTCGGGAATCCTGCTTCTCCCTCTGCCACTCCCTCTTTTGTGTTCTCTCTCTCTCTGTCAAATAAATAAATAAAATCTGAATAAAAAAAGAAAAGAAATAGTTGAGGGATGTAATTAGGAAAGAAACGACCAGATTGTCTGTATCATTGAACCTTTTCAAGGAAAGGCCTTGTGTTATTTTCAGATAGGCTACGGATGCTAACCAAGACTGAGCTCCTGTGTGCGCCCGAGCTGGGGTCCCTGCGGCTCCTGCTTCTCCTGCAGGTACCAGATCGAAGTCAAAAGTCGTTGCTCAGAGTTTATAAGCTAATTTGCATGGTTTGCTTAATAAGCACATTTGCCCAGTTTCAATGGTTTCCAAAGGACTTGAAAGCACTTTGGGTTCTTAACAAAATCTTAGAATTCTCTGCCATCTCATTTGCCCTGTGAATCGGTTCTGCAAACCCTGTTTTTGTTTTGTTTTTGAAATCACGATCAGATGTTTATGTTTAGACTGCTGGCTCCAGTTAAAGACAGGCTTTTCGACTTCTCTGCCCAGCATTGCTCTGTCGGAGGTGGGAAGGGGAGTTCTGGCCAGACTGGAGCCCTGTCCCCGGGGCCCTCCCCTGAGCTGCCTCCAGTAAGGACTGGCTGCTCCCTTTACAGTCTCCCCTGGGAGAGGGGGCGGCCTTCTGGAAGGAAGGGAGTGGACTTCCTGGGCCAGTCTGCGAGGCCTCAAACTAGCCCTCTTCTTGTCCTGCCTGCGGGGTCCTGGCCTACTGGCTGAGGAGGTTAGAGAGGGAGAGAAGGAGGGTTCGCATGCACCAGCACTGTGCCCCACCCACACAGACGCTCAGCAAATGCGTGTTTTCTGCTTTTCCTTCAAGCTTCCCAGAATTCCCAATCCAGGCTTCCCTACCTCTTCCAGTCCAGAGGGTATGGTTCAGTGAGTGCCCCTAGTTCCAGCCCCCGGAGAGCGCTGTGCAGCCTGTGGGACTCACTTCCAAATGCCAAGGAGAGCAGAGGGCGTGTCCAGGGTCTCAGAGAACCTTGCAGTGCAGAACTGACCAGAGCAGAGGGAGCCAGAGGGAAAGGGAGGATCCCCGCCATGGGAGGAAAGGAGAGATTTAGGGGGATGGGTACTGCCTCAGGTCTGGGTCTGCGGCAGCCAAGGGGCTTGTACCCAGGGAAGGCAGACTGGGAGGGGAGGCCTGGGGGCCGGTGCAGAACGTGTGTACTCTGGACCACTGATAGCCCAGCCCTTGGTTCAAATCTTACCCTTCCCAACATTGTGGACAAGTTACCACACCTTCCTTAGCCTCAGCTTCCTTATCTGTGAAGTGGAGCTCCTGGGAAAGCAAAACTAAATAATGCATGTTTACAGGGGCCTGCCCCATCGCCGGCGCTTGAGTCGTGGTGGATGAAGGTGAAAACAAACAGAAACCCCTAGAGTCCCAGACTCACCCTGGCATTTACTAGGTGTTTGCACCCCTGGTGCCCCTATGCCTAAGGCCAGGGGCAGCTTGGCTGGCTCTGGAGGGGTCCCTTTCTCCAAGTATATCAGTTTCCCACACCATCACGGGGCAGTGGGGAGCCTGCTTCTCTACCAGGGGAAGCCCCAGCAGGTGAAGATGGAGGAAGGCTTGGCTTTCTCTCCAACCAGCCCAGCCGCAGCCTTCCTTACCTGCTTTCTCTGGAGCTGGACTCCAGGGCTCCTGTCTCAGCCATCCCCAGCTCGTAGTCCTTTTGGGGCAGAGATGCATGTCAACATGTGTCCACTCCCCAGTGTTTATTGAGTAACTACTATATGCCAGGTGCATATTTGGGGCTATGAAACCAGTTAGGATGAGACAGAGTGACTTGGCACACTAGGCCAGGGAATCTCGCCACCAAGGAATGGGTGCTCACCCACCCAGCTTTCTGCCTCTACCCCTGCCCAGTGGGGCCCCATGCTCTGTCGGGCGAAGGCAGAGTGGTGGGCAGAACTGGGCCTGGAAAAGCTTGGTGTGGCCATGGTCCTGCCACGAGGGTGAGGATGGTCTCTCCGTGGCTGGACAGCGGAGCTGGCTCTTTGCTCAAGTCCTGGTTTGAACAAAGGAAGGTCAAAGACGACGGCAGAGAAGCTAGTGGCACGCTGTGGAGACGGTTTGGCAACCGTGTGACAACCATAGGACCCAGCAATTCCACTGCTCGGTAAACATCAAAAGAAGTGAAAACAGGGACTCAAACAGATACTTGCACCCCAATGTCATAGCAGCGTTGTTCACAGCAGTCAAAAAGCGGAAATGACCCAAGTGTCTGTGGACAGATGGCCGGATAAACAAAGTGAGATGCACATAGGATGGAAAATTGTTCAGCTGCAAGAGGAGCTACAGGAGGTGCCCGACAGGCACCGTCATGTGGATGGATGTGGGAAACACCGTGCTTAGCGAGAGAAGCCAGGCACAGAGGACAAACTCTGTACGATCCCATTTGCGGGAGGCACCCAGAACAGGCAAATTCACAGTCAGAAAATTGAGTAGGGGTTACAGAGGCTGGAGGGGGGAGGACAGAGGGGGAGTTACTGCTCCCTGGGCACCGAGTTTTTGTTGGAGATACTGGAAAAGTTCTAAGCATAAAAGTGAGGCTTATGGACACTGGGAATGTATTTAAAGCCACGGAACTGGGGCACCTGGGTGGCTCAGTGGGTTAAGTCTCTGCCTCGGGCTCAGGTCATGATCCCAGGGTCCTGGGATTGAGCCCTGAGTTGGGCTCTCTGCTCAGCGGGGAGCATGCTTCTCCCTCTCCCTCTGCTCCCTCCCCCAGCTCGTGTGTGTGTGTGTGTGTGTGTGTGTACGTGCGCCCTTTCTCTCTCTCCTGTTTATCTCTCAAATAACTAAAGAAATAACATCTCTATAAAAAATAAAGCCACAGAACTATGCACTTAAAATGGTTAAAGTGTTAATACTATGCTACGTGTATTTTATGACCTTTCTAAAGAGCCAGCGGCAGCATAGATTCCTTCCCCTGCGAGGACCCCCTCCAAAAGTGGGTCCCCTTCAGCCCCTTGAGGCATGGAGATGGTCCTGAAGACTAGGAGGGGGCCACAGTGCAGACTGTGCTCTGGGCACCTCAGGAGTCAAACAGGGACACGAGCGGAGAAGGTCTGGATTGGAGTGGGGGAGGGCCCTCAGCTTTCTGGGAGATGTCATTTCTAAAATGGGGCTAAGTCCATCCCCGACCTGGGTTGCTGGCAGATTAAATGCACCAACACATGTCTGGTCCTTTGGACACTACAGTAAGTGGCCCAGAAATGTTGTCTGTTAGCATTTCATTTGTGGCGTTGGTGGTTGGTGGGGGAAAAGAATGGAAGGGGAGGCAAGGAGAGGCAGCGAGTCTCTCAATGCCTCCGGCTGGGAAAATGCTTCACAGAGTGAAATCACACCCAGTCCCCCATTCCCGCAGGAGAGGGGTAGGGGTGGATGGCACGATGTCCCCACTGTCTCACTGCCTTGGGCAAAGGTCCTCTGTCCTAGAGGGGCTGATTGCTGCAAATATGGACAAAAGGCAGCGGGGGCAAAGACGTGTCCCGGACTTGGGGGAGAGGTCAGTCTCATGGCAGGATGGTTTGGGTTTCCCAGGGGGAAAAGCCGGTGTCCTGCCAGTGAGCTGACGTCACTGCCCTTTTAAGAGGAAGCTGGGAACCAGCTGTTGTGCAGATTCACTGTGAGCCCAGATGTGCAGTGGGAGCTCCGTGGCACATAGATTCCGATACAACCCACAAAACACTAGCAGCTGCCGTTGAGTGTCTGGCCGGCCAGGCTGTGTGTCTGGGCCTTTAGAAAGAGGAAGGCAAGCCTGGTGGGGCTCCTTCCGAGCATGGGGAGGTGCTGGTGCTCAAGGGGCACTCCCCAGGCACTGGGGGTGTTGGGCCCATCTGGCCATGCTCACCGAGGGCCAGGGCCCGGCCCCTCCCAGCTGGAGAGCGGGGCAGAAATCAGGGTTCTAGTCCGTTTTGTAGCTGGGAACCATGGGATCCTGCAGGGGAGGGGGTTGTGTGATTGCAGTGAACTACGGAGAGCTCACCAAGGTTGAGACTTGATCTTGGCTCAAAATCAAGGTTCATACGATATGTCTCTGGCTAGTCTGGGCAAATGTGTGGCTGGGCTCAATTCATTTGTGGCCTGGCTTGGCTGGCAGTCCGTGGCTCTCAAGGGTCTAGTCTGTGATAGGGGTTGATCGCTTCTTTGTGGGTGACACTAACCCTAACCACCTGGTGAGAATCTCAGCGGCGCCAGACCCATTCCCCACCCCATCCTGCACGGCATGAGACTGGGCAGCTGCTCGGTCTGGTCCTGCCTCTGTGTGTGTGTGTGTGTGTGTGTGTGCGCTTGGGCTATGGAAGCCTTAGCTGGAAAAGGCCTCATCAGGCAGCAGGGTTGGTGGCTTGGGGAGGGATCCCCGGAGCAGGTTAAGGGGGCGGGCCTGCCCTCCCGGGGTCATAACTTTCTTAGGCCAAGTGGATACCTGTTGAGCCCAGAGGAAGAGCTGTCCCCCAGTTGGAACTGCCTCATTCGTGCCTGGGCCATTGATAAGTGAGAGGTCGGGACCATCCGTCCCCGCCCCATCCACGAAAGGCTCCCATTTCTATTGTCAGTGATAGAGAGGCAGCGGCCGGGCCAGCCCCTCCACCCAGCCCTGTGCGCTCCCTCTGTGGCACTCTCCCAGAGGGAGGTATGAGGGACAGCTGTGACCGGCACTGGAGTCAGCCTGGTGGTCTTTCTGCCCAACCCAGTGGTGGACAGGATCAGAGATTTAGATATACAGAGGCCCTGATCTGCTGGTAGGGCTGTACGCTCTGAGAAGACAGGTTCCTGTGTCACCTGATGGCTTGCGGTGAGAGTCCATCTCAGACAGAACAGCTACCTCCCAAGGTAAGGAGCACCCTGCCTGTGGGAGAGTTGGAGAACAGGCTGGAAAGAATGTTTGGTGGGTTCCATTCATTCATTTATCCGTTACCCCTCTAATCACTCATCCAGCATCTATCTTTCTTTCTTTCAAGATTTTATTTATTTATTTGTGAGAAAGAGAGAGACAGAGAAATAGAGCACAAGCAGGTGGAGGGTCAGAGGGAGAAGCAAACTCCCCATTGACCAGGGAGCCGGATGACATGGGACTTGATTCCAGGACCTTGGGACCATGACCCGAGCTGAAGGCAGGTGCTCAACTGACTGAGCCACCCTGCTGCCCCTCATCCAATATTTTTCAAGAAGCAAACTTATGCCAGAGACTGGACTATTGCCACTCTGACTAAGATAGAAGTGGCCCTTGGCCTGACAGTGGGTTGTGAGCTCGACTGGGAAACCAGGGAAAGCTTCCTGGAGGAAGCTGTCTTAGAAACTGAGGCCTGAAGGCTGAGGAGGACTTAGAGTGGTGGAGAAAAGTTGCAGAAAGAGGAGGCGACGTGCGGGAAGAGCAAGAGAGACTGTGACCAGCAGAGGAGCCAGTAAGCTCGGTGAGGCAGGGTTTGGTGAGGTGCAGAGCTGAGTGCGAGGTCAGCACGTGGGTCACATTAGGGTGTCTGAGCATTATCCCAGAAGCCACAAGAAACCAGTAAAGAGTTTTATGCAATGGCATAGTCAGTTGTGTGTCTTAGCTGATTTCTCCAGAAGTAAAGCTTGAGACAGGGGTTCACAAGCAGGTAGTTTTCGTGGGGGTTGATTCCAGAAAACACCAGTAGGGGCATGAGGGAATGAGACCAGAAAGGAGGCCAGCCAAGAGAGCACGTGTGGTCAAGGAAGTCACACCTACGGGCATGCAAACCTCACCCTGCTGGGGAACCCTGAGTGTCAGGGTTGAATATGTCTGTCCGAGTTATTCCCCTGACGGGAGGGACCTGGAGGGTTTATGCGCCACCTGCCTCCCTTCGGCCATTGGGTGAAGGCGGTCCGGGATGGGTGGGGCATGGACACTAGGGCCTGGCTCTCCTGGCTTCCCGTGGGGGCAGGCAGAGCAGGCCTAGCTCAGGCCCCCGGGCAGTGATGTGGAGGCCGGCTTGGAGTGGGCCAAGGGAAGGTGGGCTGGAGAAGCACAGAGAAGCAGACAGGTGCCCAGGGATCCAAGAAGAGCCCATGGGAAGACATGTCTGGGAGATGTTGCTGTTCCAGGGAGGCTGTGGTTATGAGCAGAAGGGGAGATTTGGGGTACGGAAATGCCCGGGCTGGATGACAGATGCAGGGGAATCAGGAGCACTGTGGAGAGCATGCAGAGCCCCCCAAAAGCTACAAGGACCTCTGTGCTCCCCAGAGGGCTCTCCCTGCTTCCACACTGCCTGTTCTCCAGCAGGTCCCCCTCTGCAGCCTCTGGGACAGCGGGGCCACACCCCAGGGATCGCTCAGTGTATTTGAAGGCAGATGAAGGTGCGTGAAAAGGAACTGCGCAGTGCCGGCCCCAGGTCTGAGGATAGAGTATCTGGACCTAGGACAGTGGATGAGAGAAAGGCAATGCAGCCGAGACTCCCCCATCCTGAATGCCCGCCCCCCCCACCTTATTCCCGGGGGAGGCTGCCAGAGGACAGGTGCTTATAACCATCTGGTGTACAGCAGGTGCTTATAACCATCTGGTGTACAGCAGGTGCTTATAACCATCTGTTCAAGGATGGAAGCTGTGAATGGTCCCAGTCATTCTGTGCTCCGTGCACCTGGGAAAGGGGGGGCGGCTGCTGGGGATAAGTGAGCAGTGCTTCTAAGGACAGATGGGGGTGGGAGGATGGTTGGGAAAGGGGACAGAGTGTTGACGTCGGGAGGGAGATGGTGGGATGGTGTCATCAAGCCAGGGTTTTTATTTGCCAGAAAGAGAAGGCAAGTCTGGATCAAATCAGTCGAAAAAGAACGTAGCTCTAACCAGGGACCAGTAGGAGGGGCCATACTGGCACCCAGCTCCCTCCAGGCTGAGCTGGGGTCACTCTGAGGTACCAGTACTGTGTTCTTTGCTGGTTCTGGGGACCCCCCCCGTGGCGACTTGCTGAATGGCGGGCCACTGTCCTTTCCCTGTCTCACTCGTCCTCTCCCCTGATGGGCTTTCTGGGATTGCCTCTCACATAGATCACCTGCCCTTGAAACTTGGATTCACCTCTGCTCTGGAACAGACCCCATACCGGGGACAGGTGCCTCCCATGGATAGAGCCCGGCACATGTCCTTTCCTAGTCTCAGGGAAGGGCGGGGAAGCAAGAGTCGGGGCATTTTCAGCTGCTGGGATGGGGGGTACGGGGGTGTATGGTTCTGCTTTCCACTGGGACCCAGGTGGTGTTGTCATGGGACCCCATCGTTCCTTTGGGGCTGTTATAACAAAATACCACAGACTGGGTGGCTTATACACCGGAGAAATACATTCCTCTCAGTTTTGGAGGCAGGAAGTCCCAGGTCAAGTTGTCGGTGGATTCAGGGGCCTGTTTTCTGTTTGTAGAGCGCACCTTCCCGTGGATCCTCCTACAGTGGAAGGGGCCTGGGATCTGTCTGGGGCCTCTTGCATGAGGCGCTAATCCAGCATGAGGCGCTAATCCAGCTCACGTGCCCTCCCATAGCACCCCCTCCTGAGGTGATCGCCTTGGGGCTTACGATTCCAGCCTGTGAATTTTGAGGGGACACAAACATCCAGGCCATATCAGAAACCAATGGCGTATACAAATTGTAATAGTTTTGGGAAGGGTTGTTTATAAAGGGCCTGTGTGCAAAGGTGTGGGGGGGCTATGGAGAAACACAGGGGGGACGCAGTAACTCGGGATCAGTACAGTGAAGCTGCTACCGTCCACGGGTCTGAAGGGGTGAGAGAGGGGGCAGTTGCAGGGGTGAGAGACAGGCCGAGGCCCCCTGGGGAGGAGTGGTGACCCAGCTAGACATGGCCACCTCACTGAGAGACCACAGGGGAGCCAATGCTCTATCTCTGAAACTGTCCCCCATCTCCTGCCCATCTCCTGCCCCCTGACAGAGGGGTGCAGACAGGTCAGCCTCCCAGGCCAGAGCAGGGTGAGGGTGGAACCCGAGGAGGGCCACTGGAGGCGATCTTGCCCAGGAGGGAGATCCCCGAGCAAACAAGGGGCCTCCGGCTGACAGCCTTCCAATGTCTGTGTGGGGTGGAAGGGGAAAATGTCACACTGGTTCACGACTTAGGGCTGAGGGCGAGCTGCCCCTCAGCAGCTTCGGCCCATTCCTCCTCCTCCTTGACCATCCCATGCCTTTTCGTCCAAGGGCCCTTTTCTCTAGCATCCTGTTGGTCTCTCCAGCTCCAGGGCTTAGAGCGGCACGTGTTCAGGACTCAGAGACCTGACTCTGCCAGAAACTTCTGCAACCACAGTTACATCCTCTGGGTCCCGGCTTCCCTAGGTGGAGCACCAGGTGGGGTAACAAGATGACCTTTCAGTACCTTTTATGGAGCACTGACCTTCTAGAAAGCCTTGTGGCCCCCTTCCAAACAGTCCCGAGGAGGGAGAAAAACGAAGAGTATCCTTTTGGGAAAGCCAAGGCCCAGGGAACAGGACGGTTGCTGGAGGTCACTGATCGTGTGGGCCCTTAAACAAGGCTCCCCTCTTTGGTCAGAGTGGCCCCCTGAGCCAGGCCTGCTTTCCCAGAGGGGTATGGCCCACACCCATGTTTATTTTCAATTAGTGCAGCAGCCAGTGTGACCTTTCAAGAATTTTCTTGTGCTCATGTTTGTGCGCGTGGCTGTGAAGGGAAAGGGGTAAGAACATTGGCTTCAACTGGCCTTTTAGAGCCAGCCAGTCCCCCCTGCCCCTCCCCCACCTTGGGGATCTGGGGTCAGTAATATGACTCCTGGGCTTTGAGAGTATGTGTCCACACAAACCTCCAAGGCCTTAATTTGCAGGGCCTTTCAAAGGGAGTCAGGAATCCAGGCCAGCAATTCTGAGCCCCTCTGACTTGGCAACCCGGTGCCAATCCTGCCAGTTGGAGGAGGCTGCCTGGATCTTGCCGCCTGCCCCTGTGGGCCTGTGTCCCAAACATATGAAACAAGGACCATTTCATTTGACCACAGAACCCAAAGCCAGGAAGCCTCAGACACCCCCTTGTTGGAGCCACTGCCTTCCTTCCTCCAACTGTGGGGGACAGGGGAGAGCCCTTCAGCCCGTCACACGGGTTTTGTTGAAATGACAGCTTCCCAGATGGCTGTGGATCAATTATGGCCTGTGCACACCTTCTCTTTGACTTGTACATAGGTTTATTTTTACAAAGTGAACTGCCTTGCCAACAATTAGAGAAGTTAATTTGGGGTTTCTAGCTACTTCCAGAAATTCCGAGCCCCGCCAGCCCTCCTGCCTGGGAATGCTTGGCAGAGGCAAAGCTGCAGCCCTCGCTCCCCCCCATCTAGGTAAATCATGCGCCCTTCAGCTCCGCATAGTCCTCACCATTCCCTGTGGCCACACGGCTGGGAGCTGAAAGTCTGTTGCCTTTGGTTCCTGCGTTGGTGCTGCTGGGTTTTGAATCAAGAGTTACAAGGGAAGTAAAATATTTTGGGTCCCCACGTTTCCAACGAAAGTAGAAAGCCAATTTGTTGATTCCTGGCCCGTTCCAGGGTGAGCCGCAGGTCCTACTGGGTAGGGTTGTTGATATAGATGTCGGTCTCTAGGGCGGCGTTTGGTCCCGGCCCTCTCCCTGGCCACAACCACCACCATGACGGTCACCATGCTCACACATCAGTCCTCTGTCAGGCTGGGCACCCACGAGGCCGATCCAGATGGTCCCTGATTTGGCTGAGGGGCAAAGCTGGACAAAGAAGAGAGAGCCGGCAGAGCAGCTGGGACAGGCAGGGTTGGACCCAACAGGGTGAAGAAGTCCCCGTGCTGGTAAAGGCTGCAAGGAAAGCCGCTTGTTTCCAGGGCTCAAGAGTATCAGAGAGCTGCAGCAGTTTGGACAGCAGACCCAGGGCTGGCCTATAAATTCAGCTACTTCATTGGAAAAAGGGAAAAAAAAAGTAAGCCTCAGTTTTCCATCTGTCTAATGGGGATATGAGGATAGGCCCTGGGTGCCTCTGTGAGAACCGCATTCATTCCGGGTTCCCTAGTCCTCTTGAGCAAGGCCCACCGTGCTTACCACACTGGCCCACTCCGGTTCCCCGGAGGTGCCCCCAGAAGGCCGTGCGGGGCGTACTGCAGGCAGGTGGCCCCCTCCAGGTGAGGCAAGCACTTGGCGTGGTAGGAGAAGCTCAGGCGGCCGTGGTTCAGGTTGCAGTTCACCTCGTGTGAGCCAGACCGCGCTTTCTGGTCACAGGTGCCGAGGAGGTCGTCATCCCAGCCATGGTCTTCGTCCCACACCTGCACCCTCAGGGGCCCCCCCGTGGACAGGATCACGTCCCCGAAGTCCAGCCGCACCGCCCACTTGGGGTGGTTGCTGTTCCACACCGTGCTGGTTCTCAGCTCCTGGTCTCCAAAGAAGACCTTCAGGTAGGCGTCTGTGGCTGTGATGTGGTCTCCCCACAGGCCCGTCGCCTGGAAGTTCATCACCTCCAAGTGGGCCAGGCCCCTCTGCCGGGGACAGCAGTCCTGGTTGGTGACTGCTGAACTGTGGCACACACACTGGCACGGGTTGTGGGGGCTCTTGTGCTGCCCCGGGGGGCAGGGCCTGCCGCAGTCCTTCCACCGGGCCTTGTCCATCACGTACTTGCTCACGGCCTGCCTCAGCGCCTCCCGCCGCGGGTCCCGGCTCTCCACCAGCACGTGCAGAGGCTCCAAGGTGTAGTCCACCAGGCCGGGCCTGTCCAGCAGGGAGTTCATCCAGGCGGAGAACTGCTCCGGCCTGGCCCCGTCCCCAAACAGCAGGTCGCCCACCGCGGTGTGGTGACCGCCGACAATCTGGGAAAAGCGTTCCCGGTAGGACTGGTGGAAGGAGGTCTCCATCTTGTGCTGCTTCTTCTTCTCCTCACACGCCTTGAATTTTGAGGAAAGTCTGGCTTGGCTGTTGATGCTGACCTGGGCCTCGACGTTCAGGCAGTCCTCTACCTCCTTGGCCGTGAGCCCGTTCAGGGCCAGCTCACAGGTGCGCAGGGCAGTGAGGGCGGAGACCCGGCCGCCCAGCTCCATGGATCGGATGAAGTGGGTGCCGTAGTTGGAGATGAGCCTGACATACTCGGCCTCTGTGGAGGTGTTGAAGTCGGGGGGCAGGTCGCTGAGGGCCTTCTGGAAGTTGGGGTGGAGTGGGGGAGAGTGGACCACGTGAAAACTGAAAGGGGAGAGAAACATCAGGTGGGCCAGCTGTGGTTGGTTTTCCCCATTCAGCCCATCCCTCAGGGTTGACCAATGTCACATGTAAGTGATCGAGAACTTGAACCCAGGTGGCCTGGCTCCAAGCCCAAAGCTCTGACCTGTTGGGGAAACCCATTCTGTCTCTTGCTTCTTGGTGAACTAACCATGATGAATTTCTGCTTTTCCTTTGCAAAGTATTTTCTTTTCTTCCTCCCTCCCTCCTTCCTTCCTTCCTCTCTCTCTCTCTCTCTCTTTCTTTTAAAGATTTTATTTATTTATTTGACACAGAGAGAGACACAGTGAGAGAGGGAACACAAGCAGGGGGAATAGGAGAGGGAGAAGCAGGCTTTCTACTTAGCAGTGACCCTGATGCAGGGCTCAATCCCAGGACCCTGGGATCATGACCTGAGCTGAAGGCAGACACTTAATGACTGAGCCACCCAGGGGCCCCTCCTTTTTATTTTCTAATTATAAAAGTGATGATATGGTATAGATAGTGACCGTCTCGCTTTGGAACCCAGTCCCGTGGCCTTGTCTGTCTGCCCCCTAGATTGTGCTCCTGACAGCTCTGGCCACAGGCAGGAAGCACCCTGTCTCACTGTGGGGGATGTCAAGGTGGGTGACTTGGGTGGAGACCATGTGTTCTGGGGTGTGGGACCCAGGTCCCTGAGGAGAGGGGTGTGGCTGCTGCTGTCTAGCCCTTAGCTCTAATTCCCAGCACAGAGCCTGCTACATGACGGACATGATCGTGGCCGGATGTGTGAATGAGGCCCAGTGATGGGAAGTCTCCTGCCCACAGGACAGGGGGCTGGGCACTCAGTAGATCTGACAGGGCACCATGTTGGGGTTCAGCACAGCCTTGCTCATTTCTCCTCCACCTGTTCTCTCCTGGGGCTCTTCCTTTTCAGGGGTCCTGGGGAGGGGGCCTGAGGGCACCGTATCACCCAGACTGAGAACCAGTGTTGTGTATCCTCCTGGTGGACTTAGCCTCCAAGTCCCCGCCCTGCCATCTCAGCGCTCCTGACCACGCCAAGTTTCCCAGCCCTTTTTCCGAGCTCCTCCACTCCGACCCGCGGTGCTCACCTGTAGAAGCGACACTCCACCAAGTCAGTGCTGAAGCTGAACTGGTCCTGGTGGGTTTTTTGGGCCGCGAAGTTGGCCATCTTGGAGTGCGAGCCGGCCATGGTCACATGTACCTCTGCGCTGGGTTTGGGAGACACATCCAGTCCCACCTGCCAGTCGTTGCGGATGTGGCTGGCGGCCTCCCTGGCCACGCCTTCAGTGGAGGTGGCCTTGGCCCTGACCACTTGGCGCTGGCAGCCTGAGCCCTGGGCCCGCCAGTGGGTCAGTGCCAGGGGCAGACGCTGGAGGGCGCCCTCCTGCAGGGCGTTCTGGCAGAGGGTGCAGGTGCCGTCCGGCCGCAGGTAGCTCTCCACGTCCACAGGGAAGGAGCCCGAGCGCTGGAGGCTGGTCACATCCACGCCCTCCCCCGCTAGTGCTGCGCCAGGCACGAACTCTTGGTTGTGCCGGCACTCATTGCGGGTGCCTGTGCGGCAGGGGGCTGGGGTGGGCGTGGGCAGCAGCAGCAGCAGGAGGCCCGGGAGGAACAGGTGGGCACCCATGGAGCTGCGGAGGTACAGAGGTATTTGGACTCTGGAAGCTGTGGGCAGAGGTACAGAGGATGAACCATTGTGGCATACGGAATAGAGAGGCAATGAGATGTGCCGTCAGTCTCTGAAAGAGCGGCAGTGGCCTTTACAAATCCGGCCCATCCCCCCACCTGTACAAATGGGCTCAAGGATGGGAAGTGACTCGCCCAGGGTCACACAGCCAGGAGGAGCCCCTTGCTAGGATTTCACTATTTGTTTTTTTGTTTGTTTGTTTTTACTTATTTTACTTATTTACTTATTTTAAAAAAGATTTTATTTATTTATTTGACAGAGAGAAAAACAGCGAGAGAGGGAACACAAGCAAGGGGAGTGGGAGAGGGAGAAGCAGGCTTCCTGCTGAGCAAGGAGCCCCGTGCAGGGCTCAATCCCAGGACCTTGGGATCATGACCTGAGCTGAAGGCAGATGCTTAATGACTGAGCCACCCAGGTGCCCCTAAGATTTCATTATTTAAGGCCTAATGGGGATCCAGACTGATGGCTTTGAACCCAGGACCATGGCTGTTACTGGTGGGGAAGGGGCTCTGCATACAGAAGAGGAGACAGAGTGAGCATAGAGCAAATTTGGGGAGGAGTCTGGGACTCTAGAGAAGCCTGGATTTTAGGGAATTATCATTTTGGGCCTCAGAACAAGCCAGGCTTTCCCCACCCCACCTCTCTCATTCTGTGTCTGTCTGCCTGTCTCCCATGAAGCCCTTAACAGAATTGGGAAAGAAATAACATACTGCCCTTATGGTCCACCTTCCCGTTGGGCCCGCTCTCTGAGCCTCATGGGAGAACAGCCCGCATTCCAAACTCGAAGCTTCGCACTTGCCTCTGCCCTTACACCCTGCGTGGGAAGGGCTTTAGGTCCCCTCTCCAGATTTCCCGATGCCCACACCTGCTCTGCCATCCTCTGCCATGCTCTGCAGAATTCCAGCAGTGCCATGAGCTACCTGTTGCCTACTGTTGGGCAGCCATGGGCTAGAAATTTCTTTCCTATTTTGAGGTGGCTTCAAAACAGGGACCTGTTTAGAATCTGGAGTCTCCACACTCTCCCCCTATCCAAAGTGGACTTCTTGGAAGCTTGTCCCTTCCAGCATCTGCCAGCGGCCACAGCCTCTCTGGAGAAAAGCCCATGGGTCCTCCTACTCGGGAGGCCAGCACAGCTGATAACATTAAACCACAGAGCTCCATCTCTATCCTGGGCCTCATTAGGCTCCCTGAGCTCCCAAGGAGCCCACTTCCAGTTTTCTTAAAGCTTTCCCTGTCAGCATCTGAAGGGGCCTTACGGACGATGCCCTATAAGGTTTCCTCTTTCGCTGTGAGGACGTTGAGGCGCAGAGCGGGCATGAGGCCACCCAGTGAGTCAGTGACAGAGCATTCTCACAGGTCACAGCACTTCCTGTTCCATCAGGCTCTTCCCTGATGCTTCCCTGGAGCAGCCCTGTTCCCAGGCCTTCCTGTCCCCACCTGGGGGCTCACAGCCTCCCCGACGCCCGCCTTCCTCCCTACCTGGAGTCCTGTGCGCAGACGCTCTACACAGACATTCTCTCCCCACAGGAGACGCTCCTGAAATGATGCTGTCAGTCCCCAGCAGGCTCACCACACAGCTCATCACCCCGGCCACCGTTCACATCACTTCTGCTTCCTGTCCCGCCCCTCCAGCTGTGGTCATGGGTCCCCTCAGCTCTCCCCCTCCCACCAGCACCCATCCTGTCCTCACCTCCTCATCCGGGCCTTCTGACAGCCCTCCAGGAAGCAAAGCTGTGAGGGCCAGCGTCTCATCCCCCAGCAGAGGTGCCTGGGGCACGGGGGCCCAGGCTGACAGGTGAGGCTTGGTGTGGAGCACACCCAGGGGCTTGGGGACTTTGGGATTCGACTCTGAGGTTGAGGAGCGGGCCAGCAATGGGAATCCCCCTGCTTCTGATCTACAGCGTTACGTGTTTGAGACCTAAGAGGGGGCACAGCATAGGAGCTCACCACAGGGTCTCTGGATGTGTGACCTGGCAAGTTTCTTTAGCCTCTCTGGGCCTCAGTTTCCTCAGTTAAAAAGGGGAATAATAATAGTTGGACCCTACAGGTTGTGAAGAACGGGAGAGTCACTATGTGTGAAGTGCTTAGAACAGTGTCTAGTTCTCAGCACATGTGAACTCCCTTGACCATTCTCCCCCCTCCCCAGGCAGTGGGGAGAAATCACCCTCCTGGCCCTCTCCCTATCCACACCTGCTTCCCAACCCGGCCCAGACTCTAGACCCCAAACGACATACCCCAGGACACACTTACCTGTTCCCCCTTTTGTGAGGAGAACCAGCAGCCACACTGGTCCCCAGCCCCTCCCCAACCCTGGCCTGAGGTCGCAGCCACGGAGTGGGTGGGTGGACAAAGTGGGAGAGAGATGTGGGTGGGACCAGAGGCCTAGGGTCTTCATCCTTTGTCTTACCTGAGGTCAGGGTGGGGTGAGGTTTCCATGGGTTGAGTGACTCATGGGGTGACTTCTGGGGGCCAAAATCACACTGGTTTGAGGTGAGGACAGCTGGGTAAGTGGGGGGCTGTTTTCAAGAGTTCACACTCCAACTGGTGTACGTGACGGGAACAAATAGCCACAGGCCCCAGACCACGTGTGACACCATGGGGTGGCTCATCCCTTGAGTCTGTGTCCCCCGCTGTGAGGGCCTTGCTGTTACGGGAACAGGGGCTTAGGCTGCCTTCTGGGAAGCTGGATGCAATCTCCTCCCCGTGGTGCCCCCCCGCCCCCCACTTCTATATGTCTGTGCCTAGTTTTGTCACATGGGCATAAACAAGGGTTGGGTCATTGGATGGTAGCATGAGGATGTATATTAAGATCTTTGGAACTTTCCAGAGACTGTAACCAGGTAAGTGCTCTGTGTGCATTCGTATTTCTGGAGTGGAATTCAGAGAAATTTGTTCCATTTTTACAAGATTTACAAGGGAACCCGATTAAAATAGGTCGATACATCTCGACACCAGCTTTTTGAAATGAAATTCAGTTTAAACTGGGAGGAAAAGGCCCTACATGTCCAATAGTGTTGGTACCATCGCATGAATAAAATTACGTCTCTGCGTTTAAGGAGAGGGAAAGGGCACGTCGTGTTCCCTTCAGGAACAGAAAACATATTTAGAATCTAGTCTGATTCAAAACGTATCTGTTGAATGCCCATGTTACTGCTGCTGTCACCGTTAAACATAAAAATCATCTGTAAATAACTAAAAGGAAAAAAGAGGTCAGGTGGCTGAGGCTGTGAGTTTAGTTCTGGAGGAAGGGACAGGTGAGGGAGGGGGAACAGGCTGTAGACTCAGCCTGTGGGAAACTTACTGAGTTTGAACCACTCCCAGGCTAGTTTGCTCATTCCTAACATCCAACAGAGGACTTTGGGTCTTCTAACAGTCCTTGGATTCTTTTTTTTTTTTTTTTAAAGATTTATTTATTATTTATTTGACAGACAGAGGTCACAAGTAGGCAGAGAGGCAGGCAGAGAGAGAGGGGGAAGCAGGCTCCCTGCTTTAGCAGAGAGCCTGACGTGGGGCTCGATCCCAGGACCCTGGGATCATGACCTGAGCCGAAGGCAGAGGCTTTAACCCACTGAGCCACCCAGGCACCCCAGTCCTTGGATTCTTGAGGAAATGTGCATTTAACACTTTCCAAGTGTCATGTGAAGTTTCTACCGTCCAAGGGATCCTGGGGGTGGGGGTGTGACCCATTAAAGAGCGAGGATGACATCGAGGTCCAGGACGACCTTTCTTGACCCTTGTGCCTGTGACAGCTGTTCTCTCCAGGTGACATTTAGCACTTCAGAAGAGAGTTAAACACACCTTTTCATCTGAGATGTAAGTTTTTACAGTGTGTTCAATTGCCAGATGCCCCCTACATGGTTTATGAGTAGTCACTTTGTTGAAATAGAACTCACCTATAATTCACGTATTGGAAGCATACAATTCAGGGGCGCCTGGGTGGCTCGGTCAGTTAAGCGTCTGCCTTCGGCTCAGGTCAGGATCCCAGGGTCCTGGGATCGAGACCCTCGTTGGGCTCCCTGCTCAGCGGGAGTCTGCTATTTCCTTGGCCTCTCCCCCTGCTTGTAGTATCTCTCTAGCTCACTCTCTCTCTCTCAAAAAAATTAGACTGTACAGTTCAGTGGTTTTTAGTAAATTCACAGAGTTGCGTACCCACCACCATGTTCAATTTTCAAACATGTTCATCACTCTGAAAAAGAAAGCCCATATCCATCAGTGGTCACTATTCTTTTTACTAGACGCTGATCTACTTTCCGTCTCTATGGATGGAAGACAGAAAGTGGAGGACATTTCGTATCAATGGAGTCACGCAAGAGGTGACCTATGTGGCTGGCTTATTTCATGTAACATCATATTTTCAAGGTTTATCCAAGTTGTACCCTGTACCAGTCCTTTGTTCCTTTTCCTGGCTGGAGCAAAGTCCCTTGTATGGAGTCACCACATTTTTTTCATTCATTCACTGTGGCCATTGAGTTGTTTCCACTTTGGGGCTGTTAAGAGTAATGCTGCTATGAACATTTGTGTACAAGTTTTTGTGTGGACCTGGGTTTTCATTTCTCTTGGATATATATCTAGTCGTGGAATTGCTGGGTCATAGGGTAACTCTACATTTAACTTTCCAGGAATTGTTTTACTATGAGGTGGCACCATTTTACTTTCCCACCAGCAGTGTAGGAGGGTTCTAACTTCTCCACATTGTTGATATTGTATGTTTTAATTACAGCCATTCTCGTGGATGTGAAGTGTTATATCAGGGTGGTTTTGATTTGGATTTCCCCACTGGCTAAGGATGATGAACTTCTTCTCATTTGCTTATAGGTCATTTGTGTATGTTCCTTGGAGAAATGTCAGTTCAAGTCCTTTGCCAATTTTTGAATTGGGTTATTTGTCTTTTTGTTGTTGATTTGTAATAGTTCTTTATATATTTTGGATTTGAGACCCTTTTCAGATAGATGACTTACAAACATTTTCTCCTATTCTGGGTTATCGTTTCACTTCCTTTTTTTTTTTTTTAAGATTTTTATTTATTTATTTGAGAGAGAAACAGTGAGAGAGAGCATGAGAGGGGGAAGGTCAGAGGGAGAGGCAGACTCCCTGTGGAGATGGGAGCCTGATGAGGGACTTGATCCCAAAATCTTGGGATCATGACCTGAGCTAAAGGCAGTTGCTTAACCAGCTGAGCCACCCAGGTGCCCATGTTTTCACTTCTTAAGGTTGTCCTTGGAAGCCCAAAACGTTTTAAACTTTAATGTAGTCCAAAGTATTTTTTGTCACTTTGTTGCTTATATATATTTTAATGTCATACTTGAGAGGTCTTTGCCTAACCCAAGATCATGAAGATTTACTCCTGTACTATCTCCTGGTTCTATCTCTTACATTTAGGTATGCTCCACCTAGAGTTAATTTTTGTGTTCAAAAAGGCATCCAACTTCATTCTTTAGCATGATATGGTTTTGATGTCTGTATTCCTAAGGTTACTACATATTTACCCTTGACAGAAAAGCTCCAAGGATACTCCACGCAGTACGCATGAGGAAACTCTGGGTCTTGATTTCATCTACTTACATAAACTCTGCCTACTCTACGTGCTACACACCTGAACCATAATCAGAGAGGTGCTTAAACAAAACAGACCTGTAGATTGCAATTGTGTCTATTTTGAAAATACCTAAGACAGTAGCATTCCTTTTATCCTGTGATTTTTCTTGGTTCCCTCTTCCTCTGGGGTTCTTCGCAGGAAGACCCAGGGAGTCTTTCCGCTTTTTCCATTCTATGGGACACCGGCACCCAGTTTTTATACTCAGATTTTTAACACTGAGCCTATATCTTCAGCAGTGATGGCTCTATTCGGATTTTCTGGCTTTTCTTTTTTTCTGGTATCAGTTTTGGCAAGTTACATTTTTCTAGGAAAATTTCCAATCTGTTTGAAATTTCACTGTTGCGCCATGAAGTTATGTATAGCAGTCTCTCTTTCTCTCTCTCCTGCTCTTTTTTTTTTTTTAAAGATTTTGTTTATTTATTTGACAGAGGGAGATCACAAGTAGGCAGAGAGGCAGGCAGAGAGAGAGAGAGGAGGAAGCAGGCTCCCTGCTGAGCAGAGAGCCCGATGCGGGACTCGATCCCAGGACCCTGAGATCATGACCTGAGCCGAAGGCAGCAGCTTAACCCACTGAGCCACCCAGGCGCCCCATCTCTCTCCTGCTCTTAAAAAAATATCTTTCTGAATCCATTAGCAATGCCCTCTTTTTGATCACAGGTTTTTAATCATTATTTCTCTCTTTTTTTTAAAGATCAGTCTCACTAAAGATTTTTCTATTTTTAATTTTTTTTCAAAGAATCTGTTCCTAGCTTTATTAATCCTTTCTACTGAATCATTATTTCCTATTTGATCAATTTCATTCTTACCTTTTCATTTCCTTCCCTTTTCCCATATTCTTTGGGCTCCTATTTTACTTCTACTAAATTTTTATTTTTATTTATTTTAATTTTTAAAATTTTTAAAAAGATTTTATTTATTTGTTTGACAGACAGATCACAAGTAGGAAGAGAGGCAGGCAGAGAGAGAGGAGGAAGCACTTCCCTGCTGAGCAGAGAGCCCTATGTGGGGCTTGATCCCATAACCTTGGGATCATGATCTAAGCCGAAGACAGAGGCTTTAACCCACTGAGCCACCCAGGCACCCCTCTACTAACTTTTTTTTTTTAAGATTTTATTTATCTATTTGACAGAGAGAAATCACAAGTAGATGGAGAGGCAGGCAGAGAGAAGGAAGCAGGCTCCCCGCCGAGCAAGGAGCCCGATGCCGGACTCGATCCCAGGACCCTGAGATCACGACCCGAGCCGAAGGCAGCGGCTTAACCCACTGAGCCACCCAGGCGCCCCTCTACTAACTTTTTAATAAAAGATTTTATTTATCTATTTTAGAGAGAGCGTGAGCAGGGGAAGGGGCAGGGGGAGAGAAAGTCTAACGCAGACTCCATGTTGAGCATGGAGGCCCACACAGGGCTCGATCCCAAGATCATGAGATCATGACCTGAACGGAAGCCAAGGAACACCCAGGTGCCCCTTACTAAGTTGTTAAATTAAGTGCTTAGCTCGTTAGTTTTCATTTCCCTTCCTTTTTTTTTTTTTTAAAGATTTTATTTATTTATTTGTCAAAGAGAGAGAGAGAGAGAGCGCATGCACGAGCGAGCACAGGCAGAGGCAGGAGGGAGAAGCAGGCTCCCTGCCGAGCAAGGAGCCTGATGTGGGACTCGATCCCAGGATGCTGGAATCATGACCTGAGCTGAAGGCAGCTGATTAACCAACCGAGGCACCCAGGTGTCCCTCCCTTCCTCTTTAACGTAAACACTTAAGGCTCTACATTGCCCTAAATATCTTTTAAACTGCCTCTCTATCATTTTGGTAGGGAGTCTTTCTTTATTACACCCTGGTTTCTTAACACTTTCCAAATGTCCTGATGATTTTTTCTTTAACCTGTGAATTATTTAAAAGGATACTTTCTACATTTTCAAGAAAATGGGGTTTTAAATACCATCACTTGACTAGTGATTTCTAATATAGTCACACTGTAGCAGGACATGTCTGGATGAAAGCCATTCTTCGATGCTAGTTGAAATTTTCTCTGTGGTTTACTAAATGATTTCATAAATGTTCCTGTGTATGGGAGAAGAATACTTGTTGGCTGATTTTTTTTTTTTTTTGATGCAAGGTACTGTGTTCAAACCTATAGTCTCGAGATGTATTAACTACTAAGGAAATCATGTTAAAGTCTCACACTGGGAAGACAGATTGTTCAAGACCTATAGATTTTCTCCTGCAATGAGAATTCTGTCAACTTTGGCTTTGTATGTTTAAGGCTATTTTATTAAACAAGTTTAGCATCACTTTGTCTTCCTGGTGAATTAAATTCTTTAAATCTTCCCAAAGGATGCTTCTCCCCACAAAGATCAGTTTAGTCTGATATTAACCCCACAAAGATCTATTTAGTCTGTTATTAACCCCACAAAGATCAATTTGGTCTGATATTAATAGAGCTATTCCAATTTTCTTTTTTAATATAATTATTTTTGATTGTGGTAAAATACACATAATGTGAGGTTTACCATCTAGACCATTGTCAGTCTGCCAACCTTCTTTTGATTAGTCCTCACGGGAGATCTTCCTTTTAAATTCCCTTTGTTTTTATGTTACAGGTGGGTCTCTGTTAAACATAGTGCATTGAGTTTTGTGATGTCTCCCAGTCTGGGTAGCTGACAGTGTATCCCCGAATTAGGTCCATTTACATTTACTGTTCTGTGAGAGTTTATTTCTACTGGGATGTGTATGATCAGTTTCCTGCTTTCCATGCTTTCTCCCCTCTTTTCCTGCCTTTTTCTTCTAAGATTTTATCTATGTATTGAGAGAGAGCACGCAAAAGCAGGGGGGAGTGGCAGAGGGAGAGGGCGAAGCAGGCTCCCTGCTGAACGGGGGGACCCATGTGGGGCTTGATCCCAGGACTCTGGGATAATGACCTGAGCTGAAGGCAGACATTGAACCAACTGAGCCACCCAGGCGCCCCTTCTCCTGACTTCTTTTAGATTGACCAAACCTGGGTGGCTCAGTGGGTTGAAGCCTCTGCCTTCGGCTTGGGTCATGGTCTCGGGGTCCTGGGATCGAGTCCCACATCGGGCTTTCTGCTCAGTGGGGAGTCTGCTTCCCCCTCTCTCTCTGCCTGCCTCTCTGCCTACTTGTGATTTCCGTCTGTCAAATAAATAAATAAAATCTTTAAAAAAAAAAAAAGTCACATTCTTTTCTCTGTGTCGGTTGACTCTCAGAGCCTTTCTGATTCTTCAGTGGTTGCCCATGAAAATGCTACCATGCGTTTGTAGCAAGGTCGAAGTTTTCTCGTCGTTCTCCCTTCTAGGGATTTTGTGACCTTAGAATGCCCTCCACTAAAATCACCCTTTCTCATCCTCAGGGGTATTGTCATCTGGGACTTTTGGTTCGCTCTTCCTTTTCCTGTATGGACTTAGTCACGGGTGCCATCCCTGGATGCCGTCAACATTTGCTTATATTTATTCACACATTTGTCAATTTCTTTGCTCCTTAGTCTTTCATCTCCGAGCTTCCTGGGATTTTTTTTTTTTTTTTCCCTTTTAAAGTGCTAAGCACTAGAAGTGCCTCTGGCAGCACCCGCTCTCAGTTTCTGTTTGCTTGAAACGTCTTTATTGGTTTTGAATCATAATTTTAGCAAGTTGACACTTTGAAGTCCCTGATGGTTGACACCTCTCGGCATTTTGAGGTCATTTCGCTGTTCCTGGCTTTCATTGTGGCTGTTGTTTACCTGTTATTCTGTGTAGAGAATTCGTCTATGGGGGGGAGGCAGAGGAAGGACCGTTTCTAAGATCTTCTCATTTTTTATTTTTTGAAAGCTTACTACACAGTATAGATCTAGGTATGACTTTCTTCTTAATTTATCCTCTTCAGGGTTTGTTCTTCCTGAATCTGAGGACTCACATCTTTCCTCATTCTGGGAAGTATCTTTCTAGATGCATATCCCGTTGCCCTGGCTCTCTCTAGTTTTGCCCTGTGGTCCGCCCAGCAGGAATGCAACAAGACCCCCTCATCCTCTCCTCCTGGTCTGTTACACTCTTTTTCTTGCTTCCTACTTTTTGTGTGTCTCTGTGGTGTGCTCTTTGGTTTTTCTCCACTTCTTTGTTCCAGTTCCTTAATGCTTGTTTTCTCTGTGTTGAATCTGTGATTTAATCCATCCATGGAGTTTTTATTTTTTATTGTTTATTATTACTTTTTAAAAGATTTTATTTATTTATTTGAGAGAGAGACAGTGAGAGAGAGCATGAGCGAGGAGAAGGTCAGAGGGAGAAGCAGACTCCCCGTGGAGCTGGGAGCCTGATGCGGGACTCGATCCCGGGACTCCAGGATCATGACCTGAGCCGAAGGCAGTCGTCCAACCAACTGAGCCTCCCAGGCGTCCCATCCATGGAGTTTTTAGATGAGCTCATGCATCTAATAAGATGCAAACATCCAAACAATGTAAAAACATATTTAGTAAATAACTTCCTTCCTGGGGTGCCTGGGTGGCTTAAGCTTCTGCTTTCGGCTCAGGTCATGATCTCAGGGTCCTGGGATTAAGCCCTGCCTTGGGCGCTCTGCTCAGGAGGGAGCCTGCTTCCCTGCCCCCCCACCCCGCCTGTCTCTCTGCCTACTTGTGATCTTTCTCTCTGTCAAATAAATAAATAGAATCTTAAAAAAATAATAATAATAACCTCCCTCCTGCCCTCTTCCAACCAACCTCCACAGGTGCCACTTTTTTTCTTTTTCTTTTTTAGTTTCTTTGGTGTCTTCTCAGAGTTATTTCCCCCATAAAAATATAAGGAAATACTAGTAAAAATATTTTATTTTCTCCCTTCCTTATATAAAAGGAAGTATGTTCTACATCTTGCTTTGTGCTTTATTTTGTTTTAATATGGTATACCTTGGAGATCTTTCCTTATCAAAATTAGGGAGTTTCCTCATTCTCTTATTTTTTTAGGTGGTTGCGTAGTAATTCTTTCTTTTTTTTTTTTTATTAACAAATATTGTGTTATTTTTTTCAGGGGGTACAGGTGTGTGATTCATCAGTTTCTAGTGTTTCTTTCACAGAAGAAACATAATGTATTTGACCAGTCTCCCACTGACCTCCCTTTGAGTTATTTATAGTCTTTTGCTCTTAAAAACAATGTTGCAGTTGAATAACTCATACATAAGGCATTTGCTGGATCAGGACATTATGGGTATTCAATTTTGTTGTGCATAAGGCATATAAAAGTTCACACACACAGGGGCACTTGGGTGGCTCAGTTGGTTAAGCATCTGACTCTTGATCTCAGCTCAGGTCTTGATCTCAGGGTCATGAGTTCCAGCCCCATGTTGAGCTGCATGCTGGTTGCGGAGCCTACATAAAAATATATATTCTCTCTCTCTCACACACACAATTTACATATATATACACATATGCACATGTGTATCTATACATACTTTATACATTTACATATATAGTGTAAATATACATGCATATCGAAGAGTGTCTCTGTCCATACACACACACAAAACAAACACTCTCCATGGGGCTGGCATTCAGTTTTCACTCTATGCAGTTCACGAGTGAGTTGGTTTTCCCTCCATCTTACTTACAGAATGTGTGGTCTTCTAGATTCTTCTTCAGTTAATTTTGACTTACAGTGATGTATTTTTTATTCATAAGATCTCTGTTTCACTCAGTTCCACATTGGTGACTCTGTTTTCATTCTGTTCTCAATTCTGTGATTATATGTCATGATTAGACTCTTTAAAAAGTTTTAAAACATTCAAACACACTTACCGAAAATTTTACATCTAGGCATGTCAATATCCAAAGACTTTGGTGTGTCTGATTTTAATTTTGTTGTATCAGAGGACTCCGCTTTCCTAGTGGCTTGTATCCCTGGGTGTTTTGCCTGGAGTCTGGGCTTCGTGCTCCCGTGTGGCTGCTCTTTATCTGTGGGAATCCTGCAAAGACTGGGCTAAGAATATTCTTCTAAAGCAGGTTTGGACTTTCTTTTTGAGACACCTCCCAGCTTTCCCCACCCACCTATTTATGTTTATTTGTTGGCGTAGCATAGTTTGTCCTAGACCAGCAGTGTAAATTTGAGCCACAAATGTAGGGAAGGGAGGTCTGTGGTTATTAGATTTTAAGAGAGTCTCTGTCCTTCTACTCAGATTTGCGATGGACACAAATAAATGTCTTTCTTGATTCCTTTTCCTAGTAAATAAATCTTTTTTTTCCTAGTCTATGCTTTCACTGACATTATTAGCTCATGGAGAATTTATTTAAGTTTTATGTGGGGTGATCTCAGCTCCCATGCCCTCCCCCTTCCCCAAGACATTATTGCCTTCTCCTTCTGTGGTCATTATAACCCGGGATCTGGTTTCTCTGGGTTGGCGTGTGCCTCTGGATATCCTCGGCTGGTCGGCCTGCTTTTCCCTCTAGTTCTTATTTCTTCAGTTTTTGACTCCTTGGGATAGTTCTTACTTATTTCCAATTTCATCTGTGCTTTTGGATATGTGTCATACTTAACTCAGCCTTTCTAGGTGCTTTTGCAGCAGGGTAGATATTAGGAAGAATTATTCTCTAATATTTGATCTCACAAAATATTGTTTATTCAATAAATATTTCATTCAATAATCTTGAATGAAATAAATGTTTATTAATCACCTACTATGTGCTAGACAAACTATTCTATTCTATTTCATTCCAAAAGATTCAGAACACTGGTAAGTATAGCAACTACCAGTAAATTCACACACCATTAGATGAAGGGGAAATTTCTTCCTGTTTTAACAAAGAAGTCTTTAACCCATGGTGGATGATGGCTATGATCCACGTGGTGGTTACATGCTGACATTAAAAAAAAAAAAATTTATTTTTATTTGAGAGAGGGAATGAAAGAGAATGCATGAGCAATTTTATTTTATTTTATTTTCATTTAGATGGGGAGAAGGGCATAGGAAGAGAATCTCAAGCAGATTCCCCACTGAATGTGGAGCCCCATGCTGGGCTCCATCTCACAGTTCTGAGAGCAATACCAGAGTCGAAAACAAAGGTTGGTCGCTTAACTGACTGTGCCACCCAGGCATCCCGACAGTATTTTTATGTGAGATTGACCCTACTTAAGTGGCACTAAGAGGGCATTGGTTATACTCTTGGTTTGCAGTGTATCTCACCACATTAATCTCTATTGACTAATTGAACAAGACTCTAGATTACTAACGTACATGTCATGGAAATGAGTAGTAGGAGTCAAATCTCTTGCTTTTTAAAAATCAATTAAAATAACAAGGTTGCTATAAGGGGAGTCTACTGTGGAAATCTCCCAGTGCCCACATTCTGGGACAGACATCAGGCTCCTCCCTCCTCTTGTCCATTCTGCATTTCTCTTTCCGATGACATTGCCTTCCTCTCCTTTTCTTTCTCTGCTCCATTCTTCCCTTTTACCAGGCTGCCTTCTTGGCTCACCCATCAGCTTCAACGGTCCCATCATGGCTGCTGAAAATTACCAGCGCAGCCTTTCCAATGGCCTCCTATGGCTTACCCTCGTGACTTTGTATGGCACAGACTTTTTAGCTTACAAAGACCTCCACATGCATTGTTTTGTCTATGCCCAACAATGTTGTGATATGAGCAGAATGTTGTTACCCCTGACACACACCCCTGATTATTTTTTAAATGAAAAAACAACAACAACAACAGAGAACCCACAAGAAGGGGTACTTGCCCAACATTACATAGCTAACAAGGGGCAGAGCAGGGACCAAACCCTGGTTTTCTGGCTCAAGGCCAGTGCTTTCTAAGGAGCCCAGCTCACATATAGCAGCCTAGTAAATCCACATCCAAGTGAAATTCCAATGTCTGGAAAAATTGGGTTTCTAACTCATCAGCGAGCATTCAATTTTCTGATATTTCTATTAAAGAACAGTTGGTCTGGGATTTCTCTGTGAGAGTGGTGGCCTCAGATAATAGAGCTCAGAAAGCTGGTGTGACTTTCGTGAATGTTCTCAGGGCTGTGCCTGGCCATGTCTGGGAGTTTTGTGATGAGTTATTAGTGGCCAAGGGTTTGTGAAAACATAAACATCTCACTGAGTTCAAACCTGAATGGAAAAAAGGAAAAAAAAATTCTGAGTAAGAGTCTGACTAATGACTTTTTGGAAGAAATTGAGCAGTGTCTGAGACTTTTCCATCTGCCTTTCAGCTAGAAAAGTTTCTTCCTAAAACCCCACAGCCCTGTGCATTTACGTAGCACAATATACAATGCTCATTCACCTACTGTGGTCAACAATGAAGTCTTTGCTGAGCACCTACTGTGTGCCAGGTGCGTCTGGGAACTGATTATTTACAAAGGCATATAAGCCAGGACTCCATCCTTAATGGAGACTATAATCCATAAAGTTGTAACACTGTGATCATCTTATCATCTTGGGCATCAGAAAGTCTGGTCAAAACATTTGCTTTAGCACAACAAACAATCAACCTTGGGATAAGTATCTAATCTCTTTCAACCCCTGTGTCCATATATGTAAAAAAAGGCCAATAATTTATCTACCCAATTAGGCCTATAATCAGGGTTTTGCTGTGGCAATTAAGAGGTATTATATGTGGCATCGAATGAAAAATCTAAATGTATGTTAGGGCATTGGCATAAAATCTTAGACGAGGTTTGGGATGTGTGGCTTAGAAATGAGGAGCTGCTGTGGTCCAGAGTGGGGGCAGGGTCCAGATAACCCACACCTATAACCAGAATAGGATGCTCTGGAAGGATTGACAGGTGACTGGGATTGTGCAGAAGTTTTTCAGGGAAAGGAATAGCAAGAGCAGAGGCATGGAAGCAAGAAAGAGAGAGTGTTTAGGAGTAGGTGTGTTTAGGGGTAGGACTAGTATGTTTGGTGCAAGGGGGTAGGCATTAATAATTGTAACTATTATAAATATCCTATGTTTAATACCATCTGCCAGGCACCCTGGGGAGTGCTTTACAATCATGATGTAAATTAGTCCTCCCAAGAGCACATGCCATGCCCCCTATGAAATGTTGAAACTCATCAGCCAAATATCTCTTCTACAACAAAGCCCTACACTGAGGGGAAATGGCTGGAAGTAAACAAGACAGGGCAGAGCCAAGTAGGGAGAAGATCCAGATAGAGTAGGAGACCCCAGTTTCTGTGAACATCTGCATGTACAATGCATACATACACACACACACACACACACACACACACACAAACACACACACACAGTAGGGGAAAGTAAAGAAGGAAACAGTTCTCAAGCTCCTCTGAAGCCCCTATCAAAAACATTTTTCAGTACAACAGAAGATGGAGCCCTAGAGTCATGAATCTTGGCCAAGAAATCCTCTCCCATTCTCCCCACTTAAGAGTACAAGGAAGCTTATCTCACTTAAACATGAGTAACATAACAGGATTGCAGAAAAGGAACCCAGCTCCATTCAGAGTTCTTATAAGAAAAGAGATGAATGAGCATAATAACAGGCCATCAGATCATGATGGCCCCTAGAAAGACTTGCTCACAAAACAAATGAAATTTTTAATTTAATATTTCAAAATGAGCTAAAAGAATTTTTTAAATGATGGAAGCTATGAAATCAAAGCTTAACTCAGGATTATAAAAATTCATAAATGAGGTGATTGAACAAAAAGAAGACTTGAAAAGAGATCACATATAATTAAGAAAGACAATCTCTCTTTTCTAAAAAGAAAACCATTTCAGAAATGAAAAAAAATTAGAGTAAATACAAGAGTGAAAAAATAACACAAATAATATCATAAGAGAAGTAGATGGAAAGGAGGAAAATTAAAAAGCAATAAAAATAAACTGGGAAGTGAAAAAGAAAAGATATGGGAGAAAGTGATAGATATGGAAGACAGAGAAGATCCAAACTCCATGTAAAACCTAAAGAAGAAAACTGAAGAAGTGGGACAGAGTAATAGTGAAAAACTTTACCCTCCATTTCTCTGTGACTGATGAAGTAAGTAGACAATAAAATCGGTATTAATATAGAAGATTTGAACAACACGATTGCTAAGCATGACCTATTGAGGTGTATAGAGCATTGCATCCATGTGCTAAAGAAATATATCTTCTTTTCCAGTGCACATTAAGTATTTCTCTAAATTGGCCATATAATGGGCCATAAAATAAGTCTAGAAAATGAATTCAATTTCAAAAGGTTGAAATTTTATAATCAGTATTCCATGACTCAGTGGATTAAGCTAGAATCAATTCTATGAAGAAAAAACAAAATTCCCAAATGTTTGGGATTTAAATTCTTTTAAAGTAACCCCAAGTCAAGGAATAAATTGAAAAATACTTTCAACTGGATGATAATAATAATAGGACATACCAAAATAAATGGGATGCAGTTAACATCATGCTTAGAGGAACATTTATAGCCATAAATGCATACATCAAAAAAGGAGAGAAATATTTACTATCAATAATCAAAATAACCATTTCCAGGTGTTAAAAAGGACAACAGATTAAATCCAAACAGTGTGGGAAGGAAATAATGAAGAGAAGAAATTAATGAAACTGAAAGAAAATACACAGTAAGAAAACCAATAGTTCATAGCTTGGTTTTTAAAATGATAAATAAAATTTATGAACCCTTAGCAAGACTAATATAGACAAAGAAAGGGAAAAGGCACAAGTCGATGACATCAGGAATGAAAAAGTGCTATCGGTACAGAGCCTACATACATTAAAACAATCATAAGTTATTATGAATAATTGTATACCAATAAATTTGACAATATAAATAAAATCAATACATTTCCTTAAAGTAATAGCTTACCAAAATTGACATGGAAAGAAATAAAATGTCTGAATAATCCCAAACCTAGAAAAAAATGTTTTTCCTCTTATTGTTGTTGTTGTATAAAATACTGTCTTTATATAGAGATCAACTGTTTTATTACAGGTCAAAAAGTTATGCTATCCAATGTTATGCCTTCCTGAGAGAATATAAAGAATAATTTGGATTATAAATCAATTTAACTCTACGTAACAGCTGTAAGTCTGTTTTTGATTTTTTTTTTAAATTAAGATATACAAACCATAAAAGTCACTTTTTTAAAGTGTAAAATTTAGTAGTCTCTTCACCGCTATCTTGTGTCAGAACATTTTCATTACCCTAAAAAGAAACTTCATATCCATTAACAGTCACTCCCCATTCTCTCCTCCCTTCCCTGTGCCAGTCCCTGGCAACAACTGATCCACTTTCCCTCTCTATGGGTTTGCCTATTCTGGAAATTTCATGCAAATGGAATCATATGACAAGTATATGTATTCTCGTGTGTCCTGGGACATTTAATTAGCACAGGTTTTCAATGTTTGTCCATATAGTAACACTTATTAGTACTATAATCTTTTTATGTCTAAATAATATTCCACTGTATAGTTATACCACGTTTTGTTCATTTAATTATCAGTTGATCAATTGTTTCTACTTTTTGACTACTATGAACAATGGAGCTATCAGCATTCCTATACAAGAATTTTGTGTGGATCTACATTTTCACTCCTTGTGGGTGTGGAATTGCTGGGTCATATGGTAACTCCAGGTTTAATTTTTTGAGGAATTGCCCAACCATTTTCCAAAGTAGTTGCACCATTTTACATTCTCACCAACACTATATGAATGTTCCAATTTCTCTACAACCTAGTCAACATTTGTAGTCATTTGTCATTTTGGTTATACCATCCTAGTGCATGTGAAATAGCCTCTCATTGTGGTTTTGATTTGCATTTTCCTAAGGTCTAATGATGTTGAACATCTTTTCATGTGCTTATTGGTCATTGTGTATACTTTCTTTGGAAAAATGTCTATTTAAGTACTTTGCCTCTTTAAAAAGTAAGTTATTTTTCTTATTGTTGGGTTGTAAAAGTTGTTTATATGTTCTGGATAATAGACCCATTTTAGGTATATGAAAAGCACTTCTTGCAATTTAATACCCATTCATAATAAAAACTTAATAATCTAAAAATAGATGAGATATACACTTATCATCATACTTAATGGTGACATAGTAAAAGCTTTTCCTTGGAAAATGGGAACAAGACAAGTGTGTTTCCTTTCACCAGTTTTGTTCAGCATTATATTGGAGGTTGTACAGTAAGCAAGAAAAGGAAATAAAGGCATATAGTTGGAAAGAAAGAAAAAATTATCACTTTATGAAAATGATGTATTGAGTACATTGAATATTGAAAAGAATCTAATCATAAAATATTGGATTAACAATAAATTAGCAATGTCCCTGGACTCCAAGTCAGCATACCTGCAATGATTATAAAATAAATTTTTTAAAAGATTTTATTTATTTGACAGAGAGAGATCACAAGTAGGCAGAGAGGCAGGCAGAGAGAGAGAGGAGGAAGCAGGCTCCCTGCTGAGCAGAGAGCCCGACGCGGGACTCGATCCCAGGACCCCGAGATCACTACCCGAGCCGAAGGCAGCGGCTTAACCCACTGAACCACCCAGGCGCCCCTAAAATAAATTTTTAAAAAATGATTCAATTTAACATAACATCATAGTACATCAAATTCCTAGGAAAAAGTTTAATGAAGTACAAAAATCTTCAGAAATGGTACTGAGGTAAATAATGTAATGGAGGGATATACCATGTTCATGAATTAGAAGAGTCAAGGTTGTAGAGGAGTCATTGCTTCCCAGTTTGATCTATAGATAAAATGAAATTCTCCAAAATCCTGTTTTAATATGGAAATTTATGGGCCAATTCTAAAATCTATATGGAAATGCAAAAGGCCAAGGATAGTCAACAATATATAGAGGAAGAACAAAGCTGGAATGGAAAACTTTTACCACCAAATATAAAGTCTTACTGTAAAGCTATAGTAATGGAGTCAATAAGGTGTTGTCAGACATACAGAAAAATAGACCAATGGATAGAATAGGGTCCAGAAACAGACACACATATATGATCACCAGTTTCTGAGAAATGTGTCACTGAAATACAGTGAAAGAACGTTTTTCTCAATAAATGATATATGAAATTTGAATACCCATGTAGGAAAGACATACATGTTGAATCTTACTGTACCTCATGTAAAAATAAATTCTAGATATAGGTAGAATTAAATGAAAAAAGTAGTAAAGCTTCAAAAAGACAACATAAGATATTATCTGTAAGACCTTGGTGAGGGAAAGATTTATTAAATAGGATTTAAAAAGGTTTACTAAAGGAAAAATGGATAAATTAGAGTTTATGAAAATGAAGAATTTCTGTTCATGAAGAGATATGAAGAGAGTAAAGAGCAAGAGACAGCAAAGCAGGAGAAATCCTTTTTTTTTTTTTTAATTTTATTTTTTTATTTTTTAAGTAGGCTCCAAGCCCAGCATGGAGTCCAACATGGGGCTTGAATTCACAACCCTGAGATCAAGACCTGAGCTGAAATCAAGAGTCAGACACTCAACCAACTGAGCCACCCAAGTGCCACAGAAGAAACCTTTTTTTTAAAAAAAAGATTTTATTTATTTGAGAGAGAGAGAGAGAGCACGCGCGAGCATGAGAAGATGGAGGGTCAGAGGGAGAAGCAGACTCCCCACCAAGCAGGGAGCCTGATGCGGGACTCGATCCCAGGACTCCAGGATATGACCTGAGCTGAAGGCAGTTGCTTAACCAACTGAGCCACCCAGGCGCCCCGGAAGAAACCATTTTTAATAGACAGGTCCAACAAAGGATTAAAATTCAGAATATAAATAAGCTTCTACAAATCCATAAGAGAAAGGCAGATGACCCATGGTCAAACCATTTAGATGACTATTTAGAAGTATCTTTTAAAGATTAACATACATATATCCTATGGTGAGGTAATCCTGATCCTGGGAACATACCCCACAGAAACGATTGCTCGTCCAACCAAAGCTGCGTACAAGAATGGTCATAGCAATGCTATTTCTAACAGTCCAGATGGAAACCACTCCAGTGTCTGCTAATAATAGGATGGCTGAATGAACGGTAGTATGTGGAATTCTACACAGCAACAAAATGGAGCCAACGACCAATACAGGAAACACTGATGGGGGACTCGTGCGTGTAAAATGTTGAGTGAAGGAAACCAGACACAACAGAATATGAACTATACGATACTATGTATATCAAGTTTAAAATAGGGAAAACTAATCTCCCGTGGCAGAGGTCAGAATGGTGGTGATTTTGTGAAGGGTTAAGGAGGGGAAAACTACGGGGGAGAGTCATCTAGGGAGCTCACGGTGCTTTATTGCTTGGTGTGGGAAGTACTTACATGAGGCAAGGGTATATATTTCTCTCTCTTTTTAAAAAGATTTTATTTATTTATTTGACAGACAGAGATCACAAGTAGGCAGAGAGGCAAGCGAGGTGGTGAGGGGGAGAAGCATGCTCCCTACTGAGCAGAGAGCCCTATGTAGGACTTGATCCCAGAACACTGAGATCATGACCTGAGCCAAAGGCAGAGGCTTAACCCACTGAGCCACCCAGGCGCCCCAGGGGTATATATTTCTCATATTTCTTGAGCCTGTGCTCTTCGTGCACTTTTCAGTATACATATATTACCCTTCAAAAAGGGTACGTTCTTTAAAGAGATCTTATATTTTAGAGATACACACTGAACACTTTGTAATTTTCCTCAGTATAATCCAGTGAGGATGGAGCGTGTGTGTGTGTGTCTATGTGTGTGTGTATGTGTAGGGGAGTGGGGAGTGTATAAATGAAGGAGATTAGCTACAAGTTAATTATTAAAGATGGTTTATGGGTACACGAAAGTTTATTATACTCTTTGCTTTTGTATATAATTGAAAATTTTCATGCCCCAAAGTTGAAAGATAAAAGCAAAGAGTCCCAAACACCAGGGTTTGGCAGGGCACAAGACAGAGATGAAATTTGCATATCCATCCGCCTTGGAGAGGAGGGGAAGTCTCTGGAAGTGCCCTTTAGGGAAGGACCCAGGATCCTACTGGGAGAATGTGTTTCGAGGATGAGTTAAGTCCCTGGCACACAGGGACTGGGGAGTTATGTACAGAAGGGATTGAAAATCAATCCTGTTCAGTAAGACAGTCAGTGGATTGCCCAGGAGTGAGAAAACTCTCTCTGAGGACCTCAGCTGCTAGGAGTCCGTGTTGTTTTAATTTCACCAACGAGCCTCTCTTCCTACTGCGCTCGCCCCAAAGTCAGCCCAGCAACCCCCATGGCTTCCGCTGCACCCAGAGACTGATGATTCTCAGATCTCTCGTCGTCCAGGAATGCCAGGCACGGGTGCTCCCTGCCTGCCGGGCGTGGGTCCACTTGGTTGTCCCAGAAACTTCAAACTCACTTTTGTGAGTTTGTTCCAAAGGAGCCCTTCCCCCTCCCTCCTGATCTTTCCTTCTCAATTTCAGGGGATACTTCCCGCCCGCTCCCAGTCCCTGGGGTCGTCTTTATGTGCTCCCCCTTCTCCTCCTAGCCTTTCCCCCGACTGCTGGGGACTGTCTAGCAGATTCACCCAGCTTCTTCTCAGAGAGGCTGCCCTTTCCTAACCTGCCCTTTCCTAACCAGCATCCTGGGCCAGACCTGCCCCATCTCTCCCAGGGCCTGCCACACAGCCCCTGTCCAACCACCATCCATGCCTAAGTGATAAATGTCCAATTTGGGAAGGGCGCCAATTAGGAGCTACGCATCTAGAAGGTACAGAATCATGGGGGCCAGGGAGCCGGGGGTGAGGGGAGGCTGCCTACTGTAGATATTGGGGATGAAAGGTCAGATTAAAAACTACTGTCCTGAGCATCTAACAGGGACAGACATGGCATTAAGCACTCAGTCTGCCCCTGCCAGCCATCCATCAGGCCTCTCCCTTGTGCCTGACAGCCTATAGATGTGAGACACCACCAAGTTTGTGTTGAAGTTGTGCTGGTCCTGGCATGTCTTCAGGGCCTCACGGTTGGCTGCCTTGGAGTGGGGCCAGCTATGGCCATGGTCACATGGAGCCTGGGCACCTGGGCTCTGTCCAGCTGGACCTGCCCATCATTATGGATGCTTGCAGCCAAATCCTGGGCCACTTCCTCACGACAGCTGGGTGTGGCCCTGGTCAGGTAATGCTGGCAGCTGGGGAGGGCCAGGGGCCGGTGCTGAAGGGCACTTTGTCGCAAGGGGTTGTAGCAGAGGACGCAGGGGACATTTGGGTGCTGGAAGCACCGTGTGTCCCCCAGGAAGGAGCCCAAGCACTGGTGGCTGGTCACATCCTTACTCTCCCCCACCAGGGAGTAGGGCAGCCTGCAGGAGGCCAATGTCTAGGAGAAGCATGGATCTGCAGAGATGGGGGTGCAGGGAGGGGGGAACACTAGCTCATGGAAAGTGGACCCTGAAAAGGGAGTGGAAGGGACAGGTCCCTATAGCTTCTTCCTCTCAACCTCCCCACTGCTGACTGGGCCACATGGGCCCTCCTAGTGCACGGGGAGGTCTCCTAGACAACGGTGGAGCTAGGGTGGGGTGCAGAGCAGGAGCGGAGAATGGCTCCACTGAGGCCACCCAGGAGTGCTCTGGAAGGGAATGCACCTCATCTGAAGCCAGTGGGTCTGGGTCACAAGCGTGTGACCCACTATCCCAGTGTGCCCAGGACAGGGAATGGCCCAAATCGGAGAAGCTGGGCCAACCAGGACAAGCTGGTGACCCCTGCCATGCACCCAGCCCGCGCTTACCCTGAGCTGTGAGCAGTGGGCCGGAGCCCCTCTAGGTGCTGCTGAGCCAGCGGGCTCTGGCCCCACGGTGGCCCCTGCCCCTGGGGGGAACCTAGGGTGCTCTGCTGGCTGGGTTCCAGTTCCGGACCCATGGAACCATGTCCCAGAGGTGAGCCTTTTCTCACCTCTGTAAACAGGACTGACCCCCACCTGCCCAGCAGATCATATGGGGTCATGTGAGTGTGAGAGGGTGCGGTGGGGGCCTCCATCAGACAGCTGCGCATGTTGTGGTCATCTCACTCCGGTGATGGACCCCGGAGGGACCCCAGAGAGCTGAGTCCAGCCGGTGCTCACCGTGTCCTTCCCCGGTTGTGGCACTACGCCCTCGCTCTGCTTCCAGGCCTTTCTGACAGAAACACATGGGTGAGCCATTTCATCATGGTCAGCACCACCCCCCAACCTAGGTCTCATTTGGAGCAGAGAATCTGCAAAGCTCCCAGATTGGGTGTCTTCTTTTAGGATAATAACCCTAAATGCAGTCAGAAGAACAGCTGACTTTGGCTGAGTCCTTACTATGTGCCAGGCACTGAGTACATGCGCACAGAGTATGTAAGTACTCTGCTTAGAGCAATCCATACCACAGTCCCATAAACCAGCTCGGTGATTTTCCCATTTTTGTAGAGAGGGAAACTGAGGCTCAAAGGGGGTCAAGAAATGTTCTGCAAGTCACAAGCATTGCGGACTTCCCTGAAGCCCTGCTGGACTGTGCATTTGATGGGACGAACCGGGGACAGTGTGTGTGTAATCCCCTTGGCGAGGTGTCGACCACCCAGGGTGGAGGGTGCCAGGCGGCCGAGGTAGGAGACAAGGGGTGGAAGGAGGAAGGTGGGGCTGGTGATCGGGCAGCCCCAGTCAGTGTGGGAGACCTGGGAGGGAGGCTGGGGCACCTGGGTCGGAACACCACAGCTTATGTTCTCTTGCTGTGGGACCTTGGCTGGTCCATCTCCACTTTCCGCTTTTAATTTTCCCTCCAGAACAATCGCTGGGGGGACCAGCGGTCACCATTCATGGTGCTGCCGCTCCGTGATAGCTTAGCACTTGCCATGGATTGGTGGGTTAATCTTTACAAGATCTCTCATGAGTAGGTACCTCTAGTCTTTCAATTTTACATAGAAAGAAAGTGAGGCACTTGGGAGGTGAGGTGTCTTGCTCTGGGTCTGCGGCAACACTGGCCTTGAACCTGGGGCCTGACACCTGGGCCCAAGACTTGAACCTCTGGGCTAAATTTGGAGCCCTGGGCTTCCTACTGGCTGGATGAGTTCTGGATTCCCAGGGGTCTTCTCTATTGCTAGGATCAAGCAGTGAAGGAAGTCTTAAGGGTAGGGGTCCTTCGGGGGTGGACACAAAGAGGTCACCTAAGTCACAAGCTGGGCTCCTGGGCTCCCTTTATCACTTCGATGCCCGTTCAGCAACCTCCTTCCCTCTCTTGGACCCTGGGCACCTGGTTCCCCCACCAGCCTTCCCCTGGGTGTCTCAGACTCATCTTCTCGCTGCTCTGGTCCGAGGCAGGGCTCAGCCAAGGGAGAAAAGGATGTAGCTCTGCGCTGCCCTTGCACTTAAGGGGGCAGGTGGTCTCCTCCTGCTCAGCTCACATGTGTCATCATCTCCACCGTCCGTATCTGTTGGGATGTGTTTCTAGGCAGTCTCTGTTTGTCTCCTCAATAGCTTTGGTTCTGGACCACATTTTTTAGTACTTTTGCAGAGCAGATGGCCCTGGAAGGTATTGACTGTGCCTCTCTCCAGGACAGGGGCGTTTGCTAACACCTCCCTTAGAAGACAGGCATTTCCTAAGCGTGGGGTTCCTCAGTTGTGCCACCAACCCACCGTGGGCCCAGCAGCCCCCGGGGCCCGCCTCCAACTTGGCCCCGTGAGACTCGGCATGAGGGAACGAGAGGCTTGCTCAGCCCGCGACACCATGAACAGCAGAGTCTTTGGTTTCTGACCCGGGCATTTCAAGTCTTTCTCCAGCAAAGAGGGTGAGCCTACAAGGAGGGCAAGGAGACCTTTGTGAGTCTTTACGGTTCTGGTGATGAGAGTGGGTGCTACAGAGATGTGGCTTTCTGGGAGAGGGAAGAGCGAAAGCCCCGTGGGGGCCATGACGAGGGATACAACACCCCATGGATACTGCTTCCCTCGGTGGCGGCGGAGGGCTGAGGAGAAAGGGTCCCTCCTTGTCCCTCTTGTTACTGAGGCTGTGGGGCTGGAGGTCAGAGGGGAGCAAGCAGCCTGAGTGTCTCCTTAGCTGTCGCTCACGCTCCTATAGCGAGGTCGAGGAGGAAGGACTGAGGAGTCCCCGGAACTGGCAGCTGATGGCTCTGGGCGGATCCAGCCTGGCCCAGGCTGCCACAGGGTTGCTCGACCCCCAAGCTCATGAGGGGCAGCAACTCCTGACATGCCTCTTGGTGACCGATAAACCCATGTAGACTTGGAGCTAATCTGTGGCTCGTGTTTGGCTTTCTGGGCCATTTCCCTTCTGATAGGGGTGTCCCTTCGAAAGCCACTCCCCAGGGACCGATGGAGGGCCCAGTCTTCTGCGTCCCCCTGGCACTCAGGGCTCAGTGGTGAGCTTTGAGGTCACAGGGTCTGTCTGCCTCCCAGAAGGGCTCATCTCTTAGCTGCTGTGCTCTCTGGGCCACGGGGCTGGAGACATACATGGACCTCTTTGGAACATTCAGCGGAGGTCAGCTGCGGCCGGGTAGGAGGAAGCTTTCTCTGGCCCAGCTGGGGTGGACTTGGGAGAGCACCCAGCTTGTAACATGCAATCTATGGCCCTTTTTTTAGCCCGCTCCGGATCTGGGTCTTCACCCTGTGCTTTAAGTGCCCCATGCACTTTGCTCTCTCCACGACCTGGTCTTCCCACAGCTCTTGGCAACCCCTCTGCCCAAGGCTGGGCTCTGCTAGCCTGAAGTAGCTCTTTGGTGGTTGGGAGGGATTTCTGACCTGGTTTCCACCCCACAAACCTCCCAACTTCTCAGCCCTGGCTTAGCTAATTGATCTCGAGGCCTTGCCAAAAATCACCTCCGGGAGGCCTGTAGAGCAGAAATGCGGGGGCAGGTGGAGGGCCTGCTAGCCTCAGCTGCCCGCAGTTATAAAAAGAACAGAAGAGCCTGTGGCGGGTGGGTGAGTAATGGTGACCGCAAGGTCTCATCGTCAGCTGTTGGGTGAGATGATGTGTTTCAAGCATCCTTCGGTTCCCAAGGCCTGAGTGTCTCTGGAGGCTTCTGCCGCGCAGCCTTCATGGGGAGGGGCTCAAACCATCCGAAGTATAACAGCCCTCTGCAGAGTGTGCTCACCCAGTGTGGAGGACTAAGGGAGGGGACTTCGATGCTGTACAATTCAGCACGCTTTTATTGAGCACCTACTGTGTGCCAAGTCTTGGCAAGAGGGGACCCAAGACCTGCCCTTAAGAAAATTGATAAGAGGGGTGCCTGGGGGCTCAGTCATTAAGGGTCTGCCTTTGGCTAACCCATGGTCCCAGGGTCCTGGGATGGGGCCCCACATTGGGTTCTCTGCTCACCGGGAAGCCTGCTTCTCCTTCTCCTACTCCCCCTGCTTGTGTTCCCTCTGTTACTGTCTCTCTCTCTGTCAAATAAATAAATAAAATCTTTAAAAAAATTTGATAAGAAATGCTTCACCAAGAAGTATGTGTCATAATGGGTTTAGGGAGGAGGTGTGTGCTGTCAAAGGATCTGGAGAAGGAGTCATAGCTTGCCAGGAGGAGGTGGGGGAAAAGTCACCCCAGCTCAGGAAAGAGCCTGTGTGCAAAGCCCTGGGGGCTGAGTCATGGCGGGGGTTGGGGGAGCTCAGAGGCTCATCCATGTGTTTATAGTACAGGGCTAGAAGGCACTGCCCAGAGCTCCCCAGCCCATTAACAGCAGAGTCGTGACCAGACCCTAACCTCCAGACTTCCCAGCTGAGGTTTTCCTCTTGCCAGCAAATACTAGTCATCGTCCAAAGGATCACTTTCGGCCCTGGAATCAAAAGCAGGCATACCTCCAGGTCACCTGAACTGAGTTCAAATTTTATACACAGAGAGCAGAGCTGGAGGAGGGGATATTTTCTGGCACCTGGGCAGTGCTTTCCACAGTACCCAGTACACAGTTGGTGCTCAATAAAGGCCTCTTCCTCTTTTGGGGGACACAGAGGACAACTATTGACTCATGACGATTTTGAAGCTAGGGCTTGTGAAAGCTCCGTGCTGATGGAAGGTGGGAATTCGGTGGGCAAAGTGTGGGTGCCCGTGTGCCCCCTCCACCCTGTCCCCGTTTGAAAGAGGGTGGGTCATCCTGGAAATGAGCAAATGTACCTTCACCTCCAATCTTTGAGTGGCAGACGGTGATGTCTTTCCTCCTGAATGCTCAGGGCATTCAGTTTTAAGGGCTAAAGAGGAAGCAAATTGCCAATAATACTTTGGCTCCTCTGCCGCAGCTCTTAATGGACTTCCAGATATATGGCTGGGCTTCTCCATCCTTGATGGGAGACAGGTATTTCTAGTCTCCTTTTCCAGATTTAAAAGTCAGCTCCAAGACAAGCCACAGCCCAGAGCCATCTATTGAAGCAAAGGTGGCTTTGGGTGAAGAGGAAAAAGGTGCTACCCCATGATGTCATTCCAGAAGCTCAGTTTCATGATCAGAATGCCTCCCTGCTGTGACACTGAGCTTACCCGTGACGCTGAGAATACAGACATACAGGAGTATTCTGTCTCCCTGAAATCCGTCAGATGTATATCCAGATAGATATCTTTATATTTTACATTGATATATAATTTAATAACTCTATAATATATAAATTTTTGTTAAGCATGTAGTAAATTATGTAGTTTATACATCATGATATAAGTATATACTTTATAGTATGTAATATATAATGCATACATTGTACATTGCTTTTTACTTTTAAGTTTTTATTTAAATGCTAATTAACATACAGTGGATTATTAGGTTCAGAGGTAGAGTTCAGTGATTCCTCAGTTGTATATAACACCCAGTGCCCATTACATCCCGTGCCCTCCTTAATGCCGTCACTGAGTTACTCCAACCCACCACCCCCTCCGCTCCAGAAACCCTGTTTGTTCATAAATTGTACATTAAAATAGAGATTATATAATACAAAATACAAAGATATTTCTATTAAACTATATATATATATTTGACATGTTTTGAAAAGAAAAAATACTATCATAAGCACCCCTTATGCTATATCCTAATGCCTTCACCCCCTGGGCTCTAATCACCCCAGTGAACAGCCATGATTGACTCATGCCTCAGTGCGAGTGGGGAATCTGGTAGCATTTTCTTTCTCAAGCCTAACGCTGATCCCGGCCCCTCAAAGAAGCTTCCAGGGGTTGCTGAGAGCGTTCTGGATGGACAAGATCCCTTAAGAGGGCTTTTCAGCCCCTGAGAGGTAGGATCCTGCCCCACTTTCCCCACCAGCCCTTGGGGACCTACCCCGACTGCGCAAATGTGGGTCTGGCATCGCTTCTCCCGGCCCTCACAGCACCTGTGCCTCCTCCCTTCCCAGACCCACCCTCGGTGGCTGCTGAGCTCAGGGGGTGTGCTGTAACCTCTTCTGGATCACTGGTATTGGGCACAGAACAAGGAGAGGGGCCGTGCCAGGGGTTTGTTAGATGTTGACTGGGAGTTGCTCTGTTGACAGAGCAAGGAGAATCTATGTCCTGGGGGCACCCTGACTGGTTAAAAGCAGCTGAGGGAAACTCACACCACTCTGGCGTTTTGCCGAGTTGGCCCATTTTGGAAGGTAGGGCTCATCATCCTTGGTTTCCGTCCTAACATTCACTCCCCTCCCTCCTTTCTGATTAGAAACCCAATTTCTTTCATCCCGTGAGCAGCCATGTGCTTCCAAGGAGAGCCTCAGGCCTCATGAGGGACTGGCTGTGGGGAATTTTGGGTATTGGGACTTGAGAGGCTACAGCGCTGTAGGCAGGCTCTGGAAGCTTCTACCTGACTCCTCAAAGGGGACACCAGAAAATGCGGAATTCTGTGGGAGAAAAGTCCTCCTTTCTTCAACCCAAAAAATGGAGAGGAGAAAAAAGAAAGACAAGGGAAATTGTTTAGATTCAGGGTCATCCAACCTTTTCTGTAAAGGCCAAGTAATAAATATTTTAGTCTTGGTGGCTCATACTGGCACTGTGGAAATGACTCCACTCTGCTTTGCAGCATGAGATGAAGCCAAGAAAGTGTAAACAAGTGAAGGTGGTAGACCGTGTGTACAGAAGCAGGCGGTGGGCTGGGTTTGGCCCCACGTGTCCGCCCACCCATGGTCTAGATTAAAGGAGTCTTCTGAGACACACCAGCCAAACGCATTGTGTGGAGGTTGTTTGGACTCCGATTTGAACAAACCAAGTCTTCAAAACAAAACTAAAGAAAACAAATTTCTGTGACCAAGAAATTCAAATTATGAGCGGATATAAGATGATTGTAAGGAATTGTGAATAATTTTGTTAGATGTAACAAAGAAATGTCTTTTGGTTGTTGATGTTGTTTTGTTTTTTTCTTTGAAGAAGAGAGAGTATTTATCTATCAGCTACTGATATGAAATGGGAGATGATGTCTGAGATTTGCTTTAAAATAACCCAGGATGTATGGAGGGGAGGGGCAATGATGAAGGAAGACCCATCTTGGGCTAATAATGATAGAAGCTGGGTTGTGGGAAAATGCAGAAGGTGTTGGGTGGGTAGTGGCTTCATACTACTCTGTCTTCTTTTGTGTATGTTTGAAAATTTGTGTAATAGAATTTTTAAAAAGCGGGGACAAGAAAGAACTCCCTTTTCCATTGCCTTGGTCACCATTGTATTTGGTGAACATATGCTTTAGGCTGGCACTAATGTAACCATTTTGTGACTAAGAGGGGACAAGCCTGAGGACTAGACTAACCACAAACATGGCAGAGTGGAAGGAGGAAAGAAATGGGTTTCTGGATAATTCTGCTGGGCTGCCAAATTAACCAGGCAGGCGGAGGCGTGTTTCAGTATTCCATATTACATGGAGTAATACATTAAGTCGTATTTATTTATTTATTTGGTTACGTGTAGCCCACCTCACTGGAGAGAGGACCAGGAATGGGGAGGCCTGGCCCATCTTTGCTGCAGGATGTCACCATGATTTGAAGAAAGGCTTGTGAGCAGTAAGTCCTTGCCAAATCTCTCCGAGACCTTCTATCACAACCAAGGGACTCCCGGAAATAGGAGAGGGTCTCTGCCTTCTGCCTGTCTCTCTTGAGCCCCGGGGGGCCAATGTCAGGACCTGCACTGGACTTTGGTTTGCAATTATAAACCTACAGTTTCTGGAAAGGAAATGGCAGACATGGAATTCCTGACGGACAGCTGGCCTTTCTGGCATCCCTCCTTACAAGGACATGGAGACCTCCTCTCCCTCAACCCCTCAACATGCAGTAACCACAACCATATAGTGTCTATATACAGGGCACAAACAGCATTGTTTCTAACTGATCTCATGGTTCAGCCGGTCTCGGGGGTGTCAGCTGTTCCGTAATGTATGACAAATCACTGTGGTTAACTTAACCCGTCCGGGTCTCCTAGATACAGTCACTAGACAATTGCCAAGAAATGTGCAAAGGGAATGCTGGGGGGAGGGGTGGGGGATGGAGAATGGTGATGTGGAGAAGGGCCATAAGGCATGGTCTCTGGTTGCTCTAGATGCATCTGGAACTCTGTCCAGACCCAGACTTCAGATATAGCTCGAGGCTAGGCTTGAGGGACTGGCCTAGGAGGTGAGCGTGGTAACCCTGAATGAGAAGCGGGTCACAGATCCTCAGTGAGCTTGTTCTCATCCTAATTTGGCCCTCGTTTACAATGCTTTGCTTAGAATAGTGATTCTTACATTTGAGCATGGTTAGAATCCCCGAAAGGTTTGCTAAAGCCTGGTTGCTGGGCCCTGCCCCCCTGAGATTCTTGTTGAACAGGTCTGGGGCGGGGCCTGAGAATTCAAATTGATAGCAAATACCTAAGCGATACTGCTTCTGCTGGTCCACGGGACCCTGATTAAAAACTACTGACCTGGAACTTCTTAGTGGGACTGTGGGTCTCAGATATCAGGAAGAAGAGCTCCAAACCTTTCCTCTTCCCTTAGGAATGAGATTAAAACCAATGATGAGTAGCCAAAGGGCCGAGGTCCTGGGCGGGAGGGACGAACAGGGTGATGCTCTAGGATCATCTGACCAGGAGCTGGGAGTCTTGGGTTGTTATCCTGCCCCTGAACCAGCCCACTGTGTGGCCTCGGGGAAGTCGCCTCTGTTTTCTGGGCCTCAGTTTACCCTGTGTAGAAAACAGCAGAGAGCACTCTTCTGTGTGCCTCCTAGTTTTCACAACAGAAAGAGTTTTAAAAAGAAAAAAGGAAGACAAGCTGACCCACGTGACCTCTCAGGGAAGCCTGTGGGCTTTGGCTTGGACCCAGGTCTTCTACTAAACTTGTCAGGAACCCCTTCCTTTCTGGAATCCCTGTAGCCCTCACTGGTGACTCTGCTCCAAGGTGGGTTTGGCCCACCTTGGCCTGTGGAGGGGTTTCTGGTGCCAGAAGTGGAGGATATTTTATTGAACACCTACTATCTCTTTCACATCTTACTTGGTTTTCAGGCATTCTCATTCACCTGTCGTGTCTTCCAATTGGCTGCTGACTGCACGCCGTGCCAGCTGTTTGCACTTCCCCCTCCTCTGCGGGGTCTTGGACAGAAGGAGCATTGGATAAAAACTGGAGGTCTGTCAGCAGGAGAAACATCCAAGCCATACCCTACTGGGCAAGGATCCCAAGGTAAGAGACAGGGTACCCAGAACTTGCCTTCCTAGAAGCATCCCCAGCTGATGCCTATAGATGTTTTTTGGTTTGGCCCTGTGGACCTCTAGAAATGGGGCCTGCCCCTCAGCCATTCCCTCTACCTTTCACCCAGACTCTGAATTATGCTCTCCTGTCCTCTCTTCCTAACAAAGGCTTCCTCAGTAGAAAAGAGCTTGGACATACAATACTTGCCAACAAAAGCAACCATTGTAGCCCCAGGGAAGGGGGTGGGGGTAGAGAACCGGGGTGAGGTTTTGCTCTCTGCTTGCCAGGACGGACTCCCGGGAAGGCCCCAGCCCATTGCTCATGAGTCAGGCTGCTGGGGTCCCTCTTGACTTCCCACGTTTAAGGCATGAAGAATGGGGTGGGGTTCAGGGAGGGGGCTAGGCGAGCTTTTGGGATGGCAAGGGGGAAAATCAGTGATCACTTTTCCGTCTCCACAGGGCCCCCACTCTTCAGCTGGGAAAACTGAGACCCCGAGAAGGGAGGTCATTTTAACCTGAGGTCATTTGGTGGATTTGTGGAGGGCCAGATGGAGACAGTTCCAGCCTGATCATCTCACAGCCTCTTCTCCAAGTTCCCACTGACACACACACACACATTCTTGCTCCATCTGCCCTCACACACAAAACCACAGTCTGGCTCTTGACTTCACAGCTTTTAAAGAGCCAGAAAGAGGAGAAAAAGGAGCTCTCTTTTGCCTGAACTTCATATAGATTAGTTTGGTGGTGCCATTTTCAAATAACTGGATGGTCTTGGTGTTGCTTGGAACAGAATACGCTCTGCATTTTCACAGGACCTCAGAGTTCGCCTGTGAGCCCTGTGAGCCTCCTGGTTTCTTCCCTTTGACGGATGAGGTACTGCAGCCCAAAAAGAAAGAGACTTGCCCTTGGTCACACAGACTATACTTGGCAAAGCTCAGCCTAGGGTAGTCTACTGACCCCTGGTCTTGTCTCTTTTTCCAGCTCAGTACCAGACTCTGGATTCTGATCCCAGCTCTGCGGCAGACACGCTGTGTGACCCAGGACACTGCTTCAGCTCTCTGAACCTGCCTTCATGAATGCGCCGCCCCTGCAAAGCCTCCTCACTCTAGAAGCACTTCCTCTCAGGAGGCCCTGGGCCAAGGCCTGGGGCCACAGGGAGGAGGAATCCAGCTCTCTGCCCATAGGGCAGGAGCCTATTTGGAACCTAGCAAGGGTGCAGACTGGAAGGCCTCACGTAGTCATAGGCGGAAGAGTGCAGGAAGCCATGGCCTCTCTCTCAGGGGATCCAGAGTTTCCCAAGAGAAGTCTGGTTAGGGAATTTCCACCCACAAGCTGGTCTCCTTTTAAGAAGGCCCCACAACAAAATGTCTGGCCTCAAAAGTGGAAAGATTAGGGGTCTTTATACTCTTTATACAAAGATTCTTTATTCCACAGTTCCTTAAACACACACACACACACACACAAAACTTCTTTCTGCAATTCCCACCTCTGGCTTGCTTGAAATACAGTTCATTCGCAAACTGTTAGGAACACCTTTATACAGTCAAGCAGCCTCTGGGCTATTTGCCCTGACACTGCAAAACCGCAATCCACTCTCAACCCTGACTCTTGGTTTTGCCCACCTTGGCCTGCGGAGGGGGTTACTGGTGCTGGAAGTGGAGCATATTTTATTGAACACCTACTATGTGCTATTCACACTCCAAGGGAGGCTCAATGCTGGGACTTCTATCAGGGCCGTCTGAGCATGAAGCCCGGGCTCTCTCTCTTCCCCTTTTTCAGCCCCTTTTCTTGACTAGGACACAAGCTGCTCACTGCAACTGTGGGCACAGAGAGCTGTAGTCTGCGAAATGGGTAGATCCAAGGGATCAAAGGTTAGTGTTGGGCGTCAAGGTCATGAAGAGAGAAATGAGACACCCTCTCTTAGGGAGGAGAGGTGCTCACCGTCTCCCCACCCAAAGGTAGTTGGACATCCCTTCGACCCTGTAGCTCTGGAGAGTGGACCCTGCGGTCAAGTTAGGGGAGCCGAGGGGACAAGGAAAGCGGCTACTCTGGGGGGAGCCCATGAGCTCCGCGTGGCACTTCCGATCCGGCTGGGCCGCAGGCCGCTGCTCTCCCTGGCCCCGCGCTCCGCCCCGGCCGCGCGGCGCCCCCTGTCCGACCCGCTCCCGGCCCCGCCCCGCCCCGCCAGCGTGCCCACCCCCGGCCCGGCCCGCCCCACCGCCCCCTTGGCCGGCTCCCGCCGCGTCCTGGAGCGTCACGGCGCGGGCGGACCGAGCGTCTCGCTGCAGTTTGGCACGGCGGGTGCTGGCGCGTCGGCCGCTCCGCTCCCCCGCCGGCAGCCTCAGGCGCGTGGAGCCAGCGGTCCAGGCGGTGGCGCGGGGGGCCGGGATCGGGCCGGCGGCGGCGGCGGCGGCGGCGGAGCAGGCAGAGGCTGGCTGGCCCGCGCTCGGCAGTCCGGGGCGCGCTCCAGCCTCGCCGGCTGCCGGGAGCTGGGGGCTCGGGCGCCCTCCGGCCCGCGTCCGCGCGCGGCCACATGGCTCGGCTCCGCGCGCTGCTCTCCTGCCTGCTGCCCCTGCACTATGCGCTCTGCGCCGCCGCGGGCAGCCGGACCCCAGGTGCGTGCAGGTCGGGCGCGCGGGGGCGCGAGGGGTCCCTGGTGCCGGAGAGTTGGGCTGGTGCCTGGGGGCCGGAGGAGCCCGGCAGCATTCGAGCGAGTGGGAGTGGGAGGCGGTGCGCGCCCGGGGCTTGAGCTCATTTCTTCCCCTAGGTCCCCAGCGCTGACACGCGATTGCTCTTCTTTTCTGGCACAAAAGGCAGAGACCCTAGGAGAGGTTTTGGGAATTTGGAGTCTCTTCTTCGGGGGTGTATATTGGTCTTCGTCTCTGTATTTCGCACACACACACACACACACACACAACACACACAATCGGTCTATGCCTGTCCTGTCTTTTACTTTCAGTGTCTTCTCCCTCTCCAACTTGTGTGCGTGTGTCTGTCTCATCCTTATGGAATTAGGCTGGCAGGTGGTCGCCCCACCCGCCAGGGAGCACCTGGCGCTCACACTCCTGCTTGGAAACACACGCCCAGCCCTCTCCTCCAGCATTCTCGAGCTCTGTGCAGACACCCTCCTTCTCTCACACAGACCAGACACCCTGCACTCTCACCTGCTGTGGCTCTGAGCGTGGGGACGGGGCTCTGGTCACTTCCAGACAGGCTCCCTGCTTGTCTGTGAACTGAAGTGGGTTCTCTCTAGCAGAAATCTTGGGGGTCTTAATGGGTAAAACCAGAAGAGACTTCCCCCACTGGAAGTGCCTTAGGCATGGGAGGTTTCAGGAGACCTCCGTTTTCTAGGCTTCATCAGTAGTGTGAAGGGGCCCAGGGAGGCAAGAGATAGAGAGCCATGTGGAAATGAAAATCCCTCCAAACTCCAGTCCTGAATCACCAAGCCTGGAAGCCAGCGAGCTGTCATTCCTGCTTGGCCTGGCTGGGCTCGGGGAGAGCTGTGTGAGGACCTCGCTGCTGGCATGCAGCCTAGAGCATGGGGCCGTGACCTCACACTTAATTCGGTCCGAGTGGGCAAGTCACCCTGTGCGTCTCCTTTTATTTTTGAAGATCTATATTTACCGGGCTTGGTGCTGGGCCATGTAGAAATCTCAGCAGCCTCTGTTGACTTTTAAAAGTTTCCTTTCTAAACTTGGAAAAATATAGAACCTGTATTCCCTCCCTCCCCTCTCCAGCTCCTCCTTTCCCCCTGACACGTGCCCAGGATCCCCTGGGTTTCTAGGTGTGTTTGTTTTGCCAGCTGTGTTCAGAGAGCTTGGCGAGGAGGAGGGGCCTACCCCAGGATGGGCGGGTGACTTCAGCACAGGGGGTGGGGGGAGTTGGGGCAGATCCTGCCATCCCTCACTTTGCCCTGGGGGCTTTCGGGGAATCTCAGCCCACTCCTCGGCAGTGCCCCAAATTGGAAGGCTCGTTGCTGGAGTGACAGACAAGACTCTGGCATCATTCTTTTCTTCTGTTAAGTTTAACAGGGCCTTGGGAACTACAGGAGCAAGTTAAGTCCACAGAGTACTTGAACGCCGCTTAGTCCAAATGCAGAGATCCAGAGGCTCAGGAAGCCCTGGATGAGTCTTGGATGAACTTGGACTAAGGGGTCCCTCCAAGTGACGCTCAGGGTTGCAGCGGGATTGCCGGTCTCCCTTTACCTTTGCACAGACTACATTTATTTAACTCTGTTTGTTCCAGCAGAATTGCATCTCTCTGGAAAGCTCCGTGACTATGGTGTGACAGTGCCATGCAGCACAGATTTTCGGGGACGCTTCCTCTCCCACGTGCTGTCTAGGCCAGCAGCAGCAGCCTCCGCAGGGAGCACTGGAGCGGAGGGGGCCCCTGCACTGCAGTCACACTCAGGTCCCCTCCGGGTGGCCCGCAGCCTCCCGCGCCCAGAAGGAGCCACCCTGTACCCTGGCCGGGCGGGGCGCCCCTCCCTCTACTTCAATGTCACGGTTTTTGGGGAGGAACTGCATCTGCGCCTGAGGACCAACCGACGGCTGGTGGTGCCTGGAGCCTCGGTGGAGTGGCAGGAGGATTTTCGGGAGCTCTTCCGACAGCCCCTGCGGCGGGAGTGTGTCTACACTGGGGATGTCATGGGCATGCCTGGGGCCGCTGTTGCCATCAGCAACTGCGATGGATTGGTAAGGACAAGCCTTTCATCAAGCCATTTTTTGCCCCTGACCCCAGGCCATCTGAGCCTGTCTGACGCCATTTCCTCCTTGGCTCCTCTGTGTTTGAGACTCCTGTGGGCACAGTGTATGGTTTGGGCTATGTCCCGGGCTTCCCTGCCTTCAGAGATCTCTGCATTTGCCCCGCTGGCCACCAGGTTGCCGCTCTAGCAGGTGTGCAAGGGCCAGTGTGGATGGTGTCTTGTTCATTCCCTCATGGCCCGTGGACACATGGGATGCCAACTTGCCTAGCTCAGACATGTGCAGGGGTGAGGAAGGCGGGCTGGGCCACTCACCTCTGCGCTGCTTTCCCTTATGCGTGAAGTGAGGCTTTATTCATAATGCACATATTTACCGTGTGTGTCCCTTGTGCCCAGCACCGTTCAGGCTCGGGGGATACGTCAGGGCCTGGGGCACATGTGGTCCTTACCCTCACGGAGTGGATGTAGTAGCAATGATGATGGGACCTCCCTTACCGGGCAGCATGGTCGGGGGTCAGCACCCACCCGGCATGGGGTCAAGGCTCTGGCGACATTAACGGCTGTTAGGATTCTTACTGTTAGGTCCTCACTCATGCCCTGATGTCTTTGGTCCTAAAGTCTGTCTGCTCTTTCCCAGGGCCCTGCTCTGGGAGCTCCCTTTCTCAGGACCTATTCCCTCCTCCCAAGCTTGGAAGACCCTGCTAGTTGGCTCACTATGGCAAACGCGAAAGCCATGGGTGGTTCTTTCTGAGGCTTGATTCGTGCTGAGGTTCAAGTCCATCCTTGGACTTGGGGGTCAGGCCTTTGTGAGCCTGTGTGGCGGGCCCAGGGCCCTGGTGGAGGTTCTTTCTGTGGCCTCTGCTTTGTCAGGTGTGTCCCAGGAAAGGACCCCCTTGCTTTGCCCTTTCACTTGAAGTGAGAGATGAGTCAGATTTGGGGGGATGGGAAAGGGGATGTTTCTTCCCTAGCAGGGCTGGGAGCACCACTCACTCTCCTTCCCTTGCGAAGCGTCATCCTGCAGATTGTCACATGACCTGTGTTTGGGCTAGTGCGTCTCGATCTTTCTTTTTCATTATCAGCCCCCTTCAAGTGTCTTTTTAGCCATTTTTTCCTCCAGCTCCCCTCTTGAAATTTTAAGACCACAGATGGACTGCACATCTGTTTGTAAATTGTATGTGTATCTGTGCTTCATTTATATATATAAAGAATACATTTTTTGCCTTCCGAAGAATGAGTTTTTGTCCACATTGGAGGTGATGGCGCCCTCCCCGCGCCATGCCGGAGAGGCACGGTCTGGGGAGTGGTTGGCTCTCAAGGTTGAGCGTATGCTGGAATCACCTTGCATGCAAGTGTTCTGTGAGGCTGACTTGAAGAAGCCCGGGTTGTGAGCACGGCTGCAGAAGGCTGAGGCCTTGTCCTGGGCGAGCCTTGGCTGCCACCCACCCTGGACCAGCAGGTTTATGCAGCAGAAGCCCGCTGGCCAGAGCTGTGCTGTGGCCACAGTTTGGCTTGAAAATCCGAAGGGATGCTTGCGGTCGCCCAGGGACGCAGTGTCTTTGCAAATGGAGAGACGGAACGTGCTAGAGCAGACCGGCGGCTTGACTGCATTGCACGAACCCCTACAGCCCTCGGCTGCAGAGGCTGCTGGCCATCTCGGGACTGCGCTGTGTCTCCCACTTCTTTCGCTACCTCCGTTCAAGTACCCTGGGCCCGACAGAGGTGTCAGTCGGTGATTAACACTGTTCCTGAGTAACTGTCCATGGTCTTTGCTTGCCACTGGGGCACAGCTTCTGCTGTTGGCTGTCTCTTTAGCCAGTCCCCGGCCACAGCCCAGCACAGAGTCCTCCCCAGGGCAGGGATTTCTGTGTTTCCAGCCTATTCCAGAAAGCTACCCTGTGTCCCCTAAGAGCAAGGGGTTCTTTGTAGTGACCCAGGTGAGCCACCTTTGGACGCCAAGGCCACAGGGCAGCGTCTCTGATAAGATTTAACTGTGCATCTATATGTGGTCTTTGGCTCTTAATTCCATCCTCCTTGGCATTGCATGCCCCGAAGTCATTCCTTCCAAAAAATTATGCACACATAGAATGTCTCTATGCACAAATAGAGACACATAGAATAGTAGCAGTTGGGAGTCCTTCCTGCAGCCCAGACCCAGCCCAGACTGGATCCCCATGTTTGTTAACTTTGCTCATTGTATAGCTGAGGAAACTGAGCCTCAGCGGGGAGAGCTCACGATAATGCAGACAGCTTCTGTTCGCACAGGACCGAAGAGTTGATAGAGCCCTTCAGTCGTTTGTGGTGTGTATGCGGACGTTGTCATCACCCTGCTTTGCAGAGAGTCCCATCCCTACCCTCAAGGAACTTGGGTACCAAGCAGGAGAAACCCCGCTAGTGGTTTTAGCATTCTCTTGTTGGTTTTCCGGAGCCCGGAGGGGCAGTACTCAGTCGGTGGGAGTGACTGCTGTCTTTGGTGCTGGAGAAGGTGATATCGGAACTGGGCCTTGAAGGATGAGTAGAAGTTTGCTGGGGCCAGAGGAGGGTGGGGAGGGTGTTCTGGGCAGAGGGAAGAGTGAGTGACGGCACTGGATGGATCTGGGGAGGGGTTGCCAGGAGACACAGTGGGAAGGTGGGCTTTGGCCCAATCTTGAAGGAAGGCAGGATAGGAGAGAAGGCCCACAGTGGGGATGGGGCAGCCTAGTATCTGGGAATTGGAGGCACAGGCTGTGTGACCCTGAGCAAGCTGCCTTTCTTCTCTGGGCTCCACTTGCCTCTTGGGTACATCTCTGAGGCTATAATGGGAGGGCTCAGAGCTTCTTCCAGCTTCAGCATTGGCAGTTTGTGACATGGAGCAGGCCTTGCTGAAGGAGTTTGAAGCCAGACCTCTCTAAACCTATAGTTAATGCCTCCCTCCCTAGCTGGTCCTAGGATCTGCTTTGTGCTGGATGGGGCTGCTTTGGAGGTATAGGGAGGAAAGACTCTAGCCCTGAGCTTGACCCTCATGGCCAAGCAAAACTTCCAATTGTGAGAAGTTCTTGAACAAAGACCCCTTTGTGTGGACAGACTGCAGCCATTTGGATCTTAGCTGCTCTGGTGAGAGGCACCATGTCTAAACTGGTGGCCTGACCCTCATTTCCGACTGGGCCCTGTAGTGGGGGGCAGCAGGCATCACTGCCTTTGCATCTCCAACCATCCCATAGAGTGCCATGGGATGGAAACTGGGAGTGTTCTGTGCATTGTGGTTAATTCCTGCTAAAACTGAGGAATGAGTGCTTCCCCTCACTTCCCACCTGCTCTTCTGGAGGGTTTGGTGTGGCACAGTAGTGCAGAGGGGTCAGGAAGGACCTAGGAATGAGGAAGCCAGGACCTCTACCCTGGATGAGTTTGCAGGGTAACAGGGACCCAGACATAAAAGCAGACAAATGACAGTCTTGTGTGATGCAGCAGCAGAAGGACCGATTTTTGGTTAGGGAATCTAGGAAGGCTCCCTGAAGGAGGTGGCATTGGCTCAAGACTGATCGAACATTATAAAGATGAGAGACAGTGCTGGGCCTCTGGCCAGCAGAGAGAATGACTGACCCAGGGCAGGCTTGAGAATGTTTGGCAGAAGGGAAGAAGGGATGTGGGAGGCCACGTTCTATCTGCAGAGAGTTTCCTCTGGGGCCAGGGGCAGCTGTCAGACCCTGGGGTCCCTGCCCGGGAATGTACCCAGGCAGCAGCTGCAACCTGATGGACCACTGTCCAGGGCCTTTTTCGGGGAACCCAGCCAGTCAATGCAATGGTTCTCCTGACATTCCTGTGACCCCTAGCCTCTGAGGGCCTCTGGGCTGGGAGGGCCTGTGTCACCTCAGGATCCCTCCAGCTGGAGGCCAAGTGCAGAACAGACCCCCTGTTAGCAATTATGGCTCTGAATTCCTGGGAGGAACATGGAGGCCTGGGTTCAGAGCCAGTTTTTGGTGGGTCCAGGAGGGATTGTGGGGTATAAGAATAGGGTCAGCAGAGTGGGGGACCCTACATATCATCTAGGACCCAGACCAAAAGTCCCCCCCATCACCACCACCACTGCCATCTCTGCCTCTCTGGTCCTGGGCCTCGCTGCCCCTGCGCTAGGGCGACGAGGATTTGGTTGTACTGTTCATCCCCTCGTTTGCCTCCAGGACTCTGTGAGTCACCGGCCTGGTGTGGAAGCAAGGCACGTGTAAGCTTTGTCACCATCTGGTTCCATTTACCACCCTCTGCAGCTCATGCATATTCATTGGCTTACAGAGCAGACCCCTGGCAGGCGGTGGGAGGAGGAGTGCAGGGAGGGTGAGTCCCAGCCCTGCTTCTTGGCCACCCCCCCACCCCCCGCCTGCTGTACAAATCCCAGCAGCTTCAGAGCCTCAGTCCTTCATCTGTAGAATGGGATTACAGAGGGGGAGGGGGCGGGCGGGGATGGATAGTGACAAGGTCCAGGGTTTTGGGGTTTCATTAGGTGGTGATGATGAAATGTTCCAAAACAGACCACGGTGGTGATTGCATGACTCGGTGCGTACACCAAATACCATTAAATTCTACACTTTAAATGGGGGAACTGTTTGGTATATGAATTACATTTCAATAAAGCAGTAAGAAAATGTGGCTGGCCAGCAGTAAGGCCTGAGAGAGGCGGTGTTCATAATTATGGGGAGACAGTCTAGGGTGGTGGAAAGTGTGGGGTCTCTTTGCTCGGGTCCAGACTAGCTGTGTGACCTTGGGTGAGTTTCTAAATTCCTCTGTGCTTAGACTCCTCATCTTTAAGGAGTGGGGGTGGGAGGGTGGAGTGGGGGTGGGGGGGGTGGGGCAGGGAGCAACCACCTGTAGGATTGTTCAGAGGATTATGTAAAAAAAAAAAAAGTGCCTTCTCTAGTATAGGCTGGAGTCTTAAAAGGGGAGCTTATTTCAGTGGTTCTTGGTAGTCACGCTTCTTACTTCTCTATAGTAATTGCTACCGTCACTATAGTTACTAGGAATAGCGGAAAACACTGTAAATATGGTTAGAGTCCATTGTATTGCAACAATATATAGATTAGCGGGGTTCTCTGGGGAGGGTCTGAGGCTATCTCTAGTCCCCGGGGCCGGCCAAGCCCTGCCTTCCCTCTGCTTTGGCAATCTTCTCTGTCCAATCAGCCGATTGGCGCTTGCTTGAGGCGTGGAAGTGTGAGCCTCATGGCCCATCTGCGATAACCCCACATGCCCTCCAGGACAGGGATACTGAGAGGCTCAGAGGAGCACTGTGCTGACAATCCTTGGGCCCCTGGCCAGAACCCAGCCCTTGACTAGGTCCTGGGGGTGCAGGGATGAAACTCGACCCTGGCTCTCTCCCCAGAAGCCCACAGCGGAAAGAGAAGGCAGATGTGTGCCGTGGACAGTGTGAAACAAGAGAGACCGTCCTGAACTTGACCTTGTGGGAATGCAAGAAAGCAGAATGCCCTCAGTGGGTTGCCAAGGAGAGGTGCTCAAGGAGGGCTTCCCAGGGAAGAGGACATTTGGGCCACATTTTAAAGCCATGGTAGGAGTTCTCAAAGCTGAGAGGTAGAAACAGTAGGCATTCTGCAGGGAAGGAAATCTTGTGTCTTCCCAGGATTCAGGAAATGGTGAGTCATCCCAGCTCTCCATGGGAGAGGGAGAGCAGTGAAAATGTGGGCTGGAAAATCTTTGCCTCCCCTTGGAGCTTAGACTTGTCCCTCTGGCCATAGGGAGCCACAGAAGGTTTGTAAGCTAGAGTTACACTTGTGCTGGGGTAAGATGCTGATGCAATGCTGGAGATTTGCCTGTGGCTCACTGGTGCTCCTGTCTGCACCTGTTCTTGCCCTGGGGACTGCTCCTTGCTGGCTGGGGAGTGGGCTGACCTAGCAGCTCCTTGCGAAGCCCCCTTCTCTGCCCTGCCATCCACCCCTGCCCTGGGGATATGGAATGTGAGGCCTAGAGTTCCAGAGGGACCCTCGTCCTGCCACCCAGCTGGCCTGTCTCTGCAGGTGGTCTGTGGGCCACCTGCCCTCACCCCAGTGTGCTGACAGCCCTGGGAGGAATGGAAGGGGTCTGGCCTCATCTTCTTGCTCCCTGTGCCTCCCCAGCCTGGAGAGTGGCTTCTGCCCTGCAGACCCCCACCCCCACCCCAGCTGAGCTGATGTATTCACACCTTGCTCTGCAGCCCCCCACCTTTGCTCATGCCGTTCCTACCTCCCACAGTGCCTTTCCCTTCCCTCCGCTTCATACCTCCGTCTCAGTCACCCGGTTTTTAGGAACCGGAGACTGGCTTACACCTTCATTTATCTCAGCACGGAGCATAGGCTGGGCTCTCGCAGCCCAGGAGGCTATGGAGCAGGGAGGCACAGGAGAAAGAGAGAGAGGGCCAGGTATAGTAGGGGAGGTGGGACTATGCCCTGTTTAAAGGGAGTGCGGTCTGGCTTTGCGAGACCTTTGAGTATTTGAAGGAGAAATGAGCAATAACGGTTTTTAAGCAAAGTGTTCTATTTGGTAAGATGGTGTGTGGCCCCAGCACAGCAGGACAAGTAGCTAGAGGCCTCGGATCGCCAGCGGGGCAGCTCGTGAGGCAACGGGAGCATGACCCCTGCAACTGGATCACCTGGGTTGACATCCCAGCTCTGGCTTTTACGTGTTAATTAGACAATTTTACGTGAATTAGACAATTCCTGAGCCTCTCTGTGCCTCTGCGGCCTTGTCTGTGAAGTGGGGATTATGATAGAAGTCACTTAGCCGAGTTGTCCTGCATGCAAGGGGGCTATGAGCGTGGTACCCGTTCGCTGTTGGCTATTGCTGTGGAAGGGTGTGAGCGTACGAGGTGAGTCTGCTGGGTTGGAGGGGCTGGGGGTGGGAAAGAAAAGTCAAGAGCTTCTCATTAGTCTGCTTGACAACCCCGTGCCCCGGCCCAGAGGTCTCCGGGCTTGCAGCTGGGCAGCCAGAGCCCATCCCCTTCCTGACCCCACCAGGCCTGTTAGTTTTTCTCAGGCCGCACCCCGCTTCTGGCCTAGTTTGCCTTCTCACCGATACAGTCCCACTGGGTCCGCAAAGGGTGGGTCTGAGCTTAGTCACTGGTGTGTGCTTAGGACGCTGGTGCTCAGCCTGCCTGAAGGTGGGTTCTTGGTGGTCGCTGAGCTGGTCACCCCAGGAGGGAAGGTGGCGGATTTGCTCCAAGGGGGCATAAAGCTTATGTTTGCATCTCCTCAGCCCATGAGATGAAGAAGGACAGCGCGTCTGTCACTCTGTCCGGGGCTGACTATCCATCTGTCCCAGGTGGGCAGTGACAGATGTGGCACATGCGCCATCATTTGTCCTCCTGCACCCCTGGCCGACATACCGGTCTGCTGGGGCACTCTGGCCCCCAAGCCCGTGTCCCCAGCGTGTGGGCCTCACAGTCACTCCCGGGGTGGGGGCCCGAGTGGGTGTGTGAGCTGAGACCTGTCTGCCGCCCTGCTCTCCGCAGCCCCCTCCTCTTTTGTCTCCAGAGCTCATGCCCCTCCCGAGGGTACCACCTGCTTTACTGTGCGTGCTCTTCTGGGGAGACCCCTGGGTCTGCTCCTCAGAACTGAGGTCTGCAGAATGAAAGCAGGACATGGTCTCTCGGGTGGGAGAGGGCTCTCCTCATGACGCCCCTCACCACGCCGACTGCGGGTCAGCACCTGGGAAGTTGCCCTGCCTGGACCTCAGCCACATCTCAGGAGGCAGGCAGCCAAGGTGTTGCTGGGGAAACCGAGGGGCTGGACCAGTTACCCACGACTGTGTGACAAGCCGGCCTAGAACGGACGCACTCACAGTGGCCACATGTTCTTTCTCGCCGCTCCAGTTGGCCGGGCTCCTCTTCCGCGGCTTGCTCCGGGCTCCCCTGTGGCTGCTCGCGGCTGGAGGGTGGGCTGGCCTGGAAGGCCCGAGCGGACCTCATTCCCACATCCAGCGTCAGTGCTGGCCGGGCAGCGCTGCTCCCTCTACCCGGTGGGTACGACAGGCCTCCTGCATGCTGTGTTAGGGGACACTCTGGGACAGTGCGGTCACAAGCTACATGGCCTCTCCGGGCCTAGTCTGCCAAGATGCCGGCTTTGGTGTGTTCTGTGGGTCAAAGTGAGCCACCAGGCCAGACTAGATTTTGCAAAGGGGGAGGAATGGATGCTGCCTCTGGAGGGCAGGGGCAGCAGAGTCTCACTGCAAACAGGCATGTGAACAGGGCCAGGAGGATGGCAGCCATCTTTGCAGGCGTTCTCGCATACTGTGGGCAAGTCACTTGACCGCTCTGAGCCTCAGTTTCCACATCTGTAAAGTGGGTGTCCTACCTTGTAGTTTTATTTATTAGAAATCCAGCATGCCACCATAGTTTCCAGAATCATAAATGGTAGCTTTATCATGATCATCGATCTCCTGGGATAAATACGGAGACTGAGGCAGGATCCACAGCAGGTTTGTTTCCGGACCTCTGGTCACCCGTTCCAGTGCTCTTCCTGCCTCCCAGAAGGCCCTGTCCCATGAGGGCCTCTGTCTGTCTGAGCGGATGTGCAGGGTCTGGGTCCTGGGTAGTTTTCTTGTCTGGAAGGTGGTCTGGTCTTGCAGAATTTCACCTCCCTAGTCTCCCCATGGCTGGGCTGTGCTGTCTGCCCTGGATTAATAACTTATTTATGATATGGACTAAAAGCCAGACATCACCTCACTGCTGCTTCTCCTGAGCAGAGCCAGTGAGGGCTGGACTGGGGGCTGGTTTTATTTGCCTTCCCCGGCATCTTCAGGCTGGCTGGTGGGAGGGCAGCCTCGGGGCCGCTGAGTGTGGTGGGGGCTGTGCTTGCCTTCCCTCTGCCTCCCATGCTCAGTGGCTTAGAGGCCGGGGAGTGGGCTTTTGGAGGGGACCCAGGGCATTTGTGCCGCGGGACGTTTCCGAGCCATCTGCCAGACCTGGCATTCTGTTTTCAGCAGGTGGGCCTTGCCCTGCCTTCAGAGCCTGCGAAACAATAACAATGACCCGGACCACAACAATAACAGTAATCTTTGCAGGCTGCCTCAGCTCTGGCAGCCGAGTTTCCTGTTAGCACAAATAATCCTTGTTATGAAAACCTCTAGTGATGAGTTCAGCTCAGCCTCATTTGCCCAGATGACCTTGACTTTGGCCCAAATGCAGACAGCTGTGGCTGAAGGAGGCTTTCAGGGCCTCTTGGTCCCCTTTTAGTTTTCTAGATGAGGAAGCTGAGGTTCAGGGAGGGGAAAAGACTCACCCAGGATCACACAGCAACTGTCAGGACCTCTGGCTCCCTGTCCATTGCTTCCCCACAATCCCACTCTTGGCCTCTCCTGAGTCAGTGGGCAAGGACCGAGTAAATGTTGACAGTGATTCAGGTCGTCAGCCCCGTGTGGGCCAGAGATGCACCAGCCATGGCCACGGCTTTAGAGCCCAAGTGCTAAAGCAGTGGGTCCAGTGGTTGCCCTCTGGGGTGCTTCCTGGCAGTCCTTGGGCCTGCGTCCCACCACGAGGGCAGGACGCTGAACTTCTGCATGTCCTTGTTTCCCCAAAAACTGGGAAGCCAACTAAGAAAACACAGTGTCACCTGCCCAGTTAGCAGGATCTGAAGGTCGAACAGAACCTTCGGTGTTTCTTGGCCCTAAGTCAGTATTGCCACTGTTTTAGCCATTTTTGAAATACAGGGCAGTGGACTGCTAGTTTGCACACTTCACTTGTCAGAGAATATCAGACAGCCTGCAGTTTCCTTTCCTTCTGCTTTCCCTAACACGGCTGAGGGGTGGGTAGAACAGGCTCCTTTCAGAAAAATGTTTGATTTGAAGGTGGGAGTGTTTGTGGGGACACAGTTGGTCTGAATGCAAACCCTGTTCCCAACGGGTTGTCTGAAGCCTTTTGTCAGCCTCTGCTTTTAAGCCGACCAAATATTTATAACTTGGGTCTGTCCAGAAAATGCCCATACCCCCCAACCCCTCAGTAGAGGTTCATTCTGTTCCTGGAGGCCAGCAGGAGCTCGAACCCTGAATGAGCAACTCTAGCCCAAAGAGGCCTTGTGTTCTGTAGCCCGACAGGCCACTGGCCTGGGTGCGTTGAAAGCTTGGTGCTTTGTCACCTCGTAATTCATCGCCCCTCGTGGGGAGACTCTAGGTAAAACATGTTGTCTCCTCAGCCGTGTCGACATTGTATGGGGAGCGGATCCCTCATGAAGGCCCATATGCCCGAGGGAGTTCGTTAAGGGGACTTGGCCCGAAGGATGCTTATTAAAGGAGGTTTGGTCCCAAAGTTGGGCCCCTGGTATGTCTCAGTATTTGTCCTTCTGAAGCTCACATTTCAAAGAGCAATAGAGAGGAATATCCCCGGGATGGGGACAGAGCATGGCCACAAGCCATGTCCCCCTCTGGGGACACGGAGGAAGGAATGATGATGGGGTAACATCTGAGCTGGGCTGGAGGGGCAGTCCTGGCAGAGCTCACAGCAGCCACGAAGGTATGGAGGCCCACGTGTGAGCATGTGTGGTTCCAGGGGTAGAACAGGGCCCGTGTGGCTGCTGTGGGAGGGGAGATTTTTGTTGCCAATAATTCCCAAAGGGGAACAAATGGCTTGACCGGAAAAACAAGTTGGGGGGGGTCTAGATGCCACCCCTCTCTGGGGCGCCAGTTGTGGCCTCTCTAACCGATCTCCTTGCCTCTATCCCTGCCCCTGTCTTCCATCACCACCAGCAGCCAGAGCAGTCTTGCTCAAGCCCAGCGCTCCCGTGACGCTCCTGTGGGGGGAACCCAAGTAGGCTGGGGCTGTGGTCCCCCCTCCTCGTCCTCCTGTGCTCCCCTGACTGCCCTCGTCTGGAGCCCTCCTCCTCCCGTCATCTCCCTCAGGCGTTTGCTCAAATGTCATCTCCTGCATAACCTCTTTCCTGACTCCATTCCTGATCTCATTGCTCTCCTCTGCTTAAGTACCCGCCCCCCCCGCCACTGCCGCCCCGGCTCCTTTCATCTGGTATGCCATGGTTTTCCTGATTGCCTGTCTCACCACGTAGAATGTGAGCTTGAGGTGAGCAAGGGGTTCGAGGCTGTGACCCCAGCATCTAGAATGGGGCCTGCTCACTACGCAGCTCAGGAATGACAGGGGAAGTGTACCGGACAGAGGTTTAGGTTAAGTGCAAATGCAGAGACGTACAGGACTCGGGTGCCTGGCGAGTGGCCCACGCGGCTGGGGTGTGAGCACTTGCGTTGCTGGTGACTGACAGGGCTTCGCACAGACAAGGTTTGGTGACCTGTCAGAGTTCTGAGAATTCTAGAGAACATGTTCATGGTGCCAGGCATAGGTCAGGAGCAAGGGCAGTAACATGCCCCAGCTAATCAGGCTTCCTCCCCATGGAGGGCAGTGAGGGCATGTGTGGTCAGGGGCAGCTCGTGACTGGAGCTCGGCCCTGCACGGGAATCCCCATGACTAAGCCCACTCCTGCTTCCATCCTGCCATGCCTACCCGCCTTGCGTAGGGAACCTTCCCTGCCACTGCCCCATCCCTCATTTATCACCCGCTGTGGCCCTGCTATGTATTGGTCTCAGTGGTAAACATTTTACATGCGTGACCTCGATGTGGGGAGCATGGCTGAAAACCAGGTCGGCCTCCCTCTGGGCCAGGGTGTTGTCAGATGGACCAGAGGGGAGGTCTGGCTGGGACAAGTGAGCTGAGGGGGGCTGGCCCTCAGCTCTTGGTGGGGGTGTACTGGCTCACCTCTTCCAGGAGCCACCCTGCAGTCAGCTGCCTTGCTTCTGAGCTGTGGGGCTCCGACTGCAGGACCCTCAGTGCAGGGAGGCCCTCCTCGGCTCAGGGCCTGGCAGCCACACTCCCTCCTGACAGCTCTCCCACTGCTTCCTGTCTCCTTGTCCCGAAGCTGCTGCCACCGCCAGGACTCAGGGCCAAGCAAGGGGCGGCCAGGTAGAGCTCCCAGCCCGAGCTTGGTGTGCTATGGTGGTGATGGGGGGACACTTTGGAGCCACATGGCTTCTGGGCACAGGGAATGGAAAGTGGGGGTGGCTACCAGCCTGGCAAGGGCTGCCTTGAACTCTGGCTGGGCTCCAGGGTGGGGGTTTGCTGCAGACGGGGACTCTGAGCACCTGTAGCTGTGAGGCCCTGTCCTGTCCCTGGGTCGGGACCTCTACTGCTGGGGGTGGGGGCAGTGTCTTAAAAAGTGACACTGTTCCTTTAAGAATATTTACCAAGCTTTTGAAGGCCTAAGCAACTGCTGTCCACGGTGCCAGAGGACAGAATCAATCATCACCTTCGTCATCATCACAGAGGCCCTGCTACTAATTTTCTCACCCTCCTCACTGTGGACTCCCCAGCTTGGGTGGCCATGACATCATTGGCTTGCCACTGGCCACCCAGCAGATCACAGCCTCCCCCCCACCAGCTCAGGGCAAACATGGTGAATTATCCTTCACTCCCAGTGGAGTCACCCCTGGAGGGAAGGAGCGGGTTAGGTTCTCAGACCAGATAGATGCCATGTGACCGTTCTTGGTCAGGCTCAGGCAAGGGACAGGCTCACGACCCGAGGTGTGCAGTAATGCGGCTGCCCGCACCCCCTGCCCAGCCCCCCTCTCGTTCACAGCCCGTTCTCATTGTCCTCCCCTTCCCTCTCTGTCTTGCCCGTTTCCTGCATTACGGGAAATGGATTCTGGTTGGACGATGACAGTTGATAATACTCTGTGAAACTCCCATGATCCCTTAAACATTCCATTGTCTGGAAGCTTCCGGAGTCCAGATCAGTGGTTCCCAGCCCTGGCGGCACAGGACAGTCACCTGGGCAGCTCAGAGAACCTCCTGATGCCTGGGCTGCACCTGCTGAGATTTGATCTGTTGGCCTGGGGTGTGGTCTCAGCGCTGGAAATTCTGCAAATGCCCCTGGGGATAACAAATGGGCATCTGGCAAGGCCGCCCACTGCTATGTGCTTCTGGAAAAGTCTACTGTGTGTTTGGTGGAAAAGTCGGGGTCAGGTCGGGGGTTTTGGGAGGACCAGCCGAGAGAAGGACAGAACGGAAGAGGTTGCCCCCCCTGCCTTGGGCCACACCTCAGAAGGACCTTGGCACGTCGTGACTTCAGTCCATCCTGCTAGTAATCCTTTGGTTTTACACAGGGACTCTGAGACTTGGGGAGGGCCTGACTCCCAGCTGTAGCCTCTACACCACTGGCAGGGAAGTTGGGGGAAAGAAATGGAGGGCTTCATGGGGTTGGTTTCCTTTTTTTAAACTGTGTTTTAAATGTTTCTCATATAATGATGCCTCACTCGTTGCAGCGGACGGACATTCCATGCAGAACCAACGTCCCTTTTCAGATGGGCAATCATAGAAAAGTCAGAAAACACCTCAGAGTTTAAAGAGAAGGAAGTTGCTGCAATTTCGCCACCCAGAGACAGGTCTCTAGCAGCTGGGTGTGTTCCAGCAACCTTGTCCGTCCTTTGTCATCTTCCAAATTACCCTGCACCGGTGCAGCCACTTCTTGGGAAGGAAGTTTCCCCTCAAGGATGCTCAACCCATAGTATCTTTTTCCTCCGGTATTTCTTCCCGTGTGTGGACAGGGATCTGAGTGGGGGCAAAACCAGGTCACGGTGGGACCCAGAGTTCGAGGCTAACCATCCCATGGTTTCAGAATGCAGTTCCTGGAGCCATCTGCTCCCTTCCTGAGCCACAGGGACTCCCAGGCACACGGTGAATGAGGCGGATGATAATCCTGGCAGCCAGTGGGAACACGGGCATAGTCCTCGCCGTGCGCCTGGACCCTACTTAGCCGCTCTGTGCACGTTCCTTAGCGCAAGGCCCCAGGATCGGTGCTGGTATAATCTGGAGACGGGGATGTGGGAGCAACTTGTCCAAGACAACAGGGCGTGAGAGTCAGCTTTCAGTGGCAGCACCCAGGGATGCTGGGTGGCTCCCTGCATTGACCCACCACACCTACCACAGCCCTTCTCCCCCAAGGAGCATCCTGGCTGCAGATGGCCTGGGAAGCCTGTCCCCTAGCACTTCCCAGGGTGTGGGGCCTGCAGAGGTCCTGAGCTCAGCTGAAGACCTCCAGCTGGTGGAGGAGCTCAGCTGGTCTTGGTGTTTCTTCCGAGACCCTGACCTCTTCTGGGAGTTCTCTGGCTGTGCATGTGGGGCAGGCAGGGCCGGGCACACCGGCTGAGGATGAGCCCTTCAGCTCTCACTCCGGCCTCCGAGGGCTCTTTCCTCCTGCCTGTCCCCAGAGTGGCAGCTCAGGAAGAATCAGCTTTCAGACTCGCCTTGGCCAGGGTCCAGGCCTTGGCAGCAGAGCTCCCGTGGCCTGGAGCTCTCACAGCAGGTTTGAATTACCCGGGATCGCAGCCTCCTCGGGCCTTGGTCCCAGCCGCGCTGACTCACACTTCCGTGGCCCTGCGCAGCTTGTATGCGAGTGTCCTCAGTGTGCGTGCATGCGTGTGTGTCTGTCGGCACGCGGCAGGCGCCATCCCTTGAGTGGCCTCGCGGTGCGTGCATGGCCCTGTGGTACGCCTGCGTGTGGTCTCTCATTTCCGTAAATATGCATCCTGTATAATAGGTTTATTGAGATACAGGTCCCCTACTGTAAAGCGTAAAGTGTACAATGCAGTGAATTTTTATGATGTGCATGGATTTGGGTAATTATTGCCACATTCAGTTTGAGACCGTTTTTACTACCCCAGAAAGAAGCCTTGTGCCCTTTTGTGGTCACCCTTTACCACCACCACCCCCATCCATGACCCCAGCTCTTGGCAACTGCTCATCTATCTCTGTCTGTATCTATCTATAGACTTTTCTCCGTTCTGGATGTTTCCTATGGATGGAATCGTATACTGTGTGGCCTGTCGTGCCTGGCTTCTTGACTCAGCAGGACGTGTTTGAGATTCATTGTGTTTCGGCATGCATCAGTTTTTTCCTTTTGTTTTTCTGTTCATCCATTCATCTGTTGGAGTGGAATTGTGGGGTCCTGTGGTCACTGTTTCCTATTTTGTGGGGCTGCTAGAGTGCTGTCCAGAGTGGCCGCATCACCGACTGTGTCCGGTACGGAGGGGAGCAGAGACTCTGGTGGTAGCCGGCCAAGGCGGGTGAGGGGAGGGAGTTTCCCAGGGCATGCGTGTGCCAGTAAGAATGTTCCAAGAGAGCCTGAGCATGGTGATGCCGGAAAGAGGGGTGCTAATTTCAGGAGCTAAGTTCTGGAGAGGGAGAGAGGGAGGGGAGCCGGAGATGAGGAGGGGCACAGCTGGAGGAAGTTTGTAGGGTGGTGGCAGGGTAGGGAAGAGCCTGCCTGATGGTGCCTGTTTCTCTTTGAAAATAGGACAAGAAGAGCTGGGAACAGTGGTAGGAGTCTCAGCCATCGGGAGACCTGGGATGCAGACGTAGCAGGGAAATGCAGCCGCTGATTCCAAGTGAGATCAGTGGGCACTGTGTGCGTTTCTCCCTCGGTATGCAGACCTGGGGAGGGTGGTCGGGTGGGTCGAACCAGGGCAGTGGGAAGGAAGGAAAGGCAGGGAGAGAGAGCTCTGGGTGTTCACAGAAGTATCATGCATCTAGACTGAGAAGTCCAAGGTGGGAGGAAGGGAAGCAAGGATGTGGCAGGGGCGGGGGGTGATAGTGGAGGTATGGACAGTGATGGAGCAGTGAGGTCACGCACTGGAGGTCTTGGTGATGCTTGGTGACAGCTGGAGCCAGAGTGCAGGGGTTGGGTGAGTAGGACGGTGGTGGAAGGGAAGTGGACACCTGCAGTGGGGGCTTTTGAGTTCTGGCCGGTGATGTGGTCTAGGCCGGGGATAGAAGCAGGTTGCTGGGTTGGGGTGGGGAGTGGGGGGACCGGTGGGAAGCCATTTCAGGTTCTCTTACTGCTCCCAGCTGTGTACATCCCCCTCCCCACCCACCCCAGCATCCCCTTGCTAGGCTTCCTTTCGTTTCCTATAGTGGAAGAGTTTTAAGCTGGGTTTGCTGGAAGCCTGGAACCTGAGGCAGCACAGCCAGCAGCAAAATCTTGGTAATGGAATTTCCAGAACACGTTTGGGCCCGAGAATGTGCTCTCCTTGGGAGGTGGTGGGATGGTTGGATGGGTTGGAGGTCTGCTCTGCTCCTTTATCCTCTGGGGAGGCCCTGCATGGGCTGACCTTGGAAGAAGCAGCAGGAGGGGACCTGGCTTACCCCTCACCTGGCTTCATTGGGGCTGTCATCTTGAAATAGGTTCTCCTGGGCATTCTGCAAAGGTTAGTGAATGCGAGGGCACAGCAAGGGGGCTCTGGATTACACTTTGCTAGAGAGAGCGTGTATGGCTGTCTTCTCAGAGTTCCGCCACTTACCAGTGCCTGGACCCCAGGCCAAGTCCTTGCTCACTGTCTCTGCACTTGACCTTGCACAGATGGAGCACTTTCCGTCTCCGCCCAGACTTCAGCATCTGCAGGGACACATATGTCAGTCTTTGAGGGTCTCTTCTAAGAGAAGTGTTGCCTTATCGTACCCTTGCCTCATAGTTTATGTGCAAATACATGCAATGTCAGAATAAACACATTTATATATACACATGTACACAGATGTCTAATTCTAAAATAATGAGGCTTCAGTTACCTGCTGAAATATGTGGGACCTCATCCTGATGGTAGACAGCTACCAATGAGCAGCTGACCTTGCTCAGTTATGACCTGTGGCAGGAGACAAGGATAAGCCAGTGCCTGTGTCCTCCAACACCACATGACCCCGTCTCCTTCAGGCGCCCCAGACTTGCCCTCTGGACCTGGGGGCTTCCCCTGCAGGGAGGCTGGGCTGAGGCCTCTGGATGAAGACACAGCGGAAGGCATTACCTTTGCAACTGACATGATGTCATGATGCCATATTGGAGATGTCAGACAGGTCCCCTTTGGCCACTCACCTCCCAAGAAAGGCCTCTCAGTAGCAGCCATAGGAAAGGGGTCCAGATCCTGGCTACTGGTGGCCAGGCCTATGCCTTGGAGAGTTTCTATTTGGAGAAATGGCCTGAGGGCCTGCCTAGTATGTGGCTCAGCGGGCTCTAAGCAGCTGTGTGTTGTTGCTGTCTGCTGCATGAAGACCCTTTCTCATGCATGTTTCCATGGAGTTACTATTTCCACAAGAAGAAAGTACCGGTGAAAACAGATAGGGTCGACCTTTATTTTCCAAAAACTTAAGTTCCCCCTTTTCTGGACGTCTTCTACAGAAATTTGATTTGATTTGAGTCCTTTAAAATTAGCCACCACTTTTCAGAAATATAAACATCTCGTAAATTGAGAGACGGGAGTAATTTGGCAGGGAGGCAGAGAGCCAGAATATTCCCGTTGCCAGTCTGTCTGCCCCAAGTGGTGCCTGGTTTCCTGGCCAGGGCAGAGCAGGAGATGGTCCGCCAAACCTCTTACGATGCAGATGGGGAAACCGAAGGCCATGGGGGAGGGATCTGCCCAGTCTACCCCCTGATCATGGCTGAGCCTGCCCACCCATCCCCTCTCTAGGAGGAGGGTCTCAGAGGCTGTCTGTCAAGGCCAGATGCAATGCCCAAAATGGACCAGGAACATTGCTGGCAAGTTCTGTCCTTGACCCCAGGGGTTTGGTGGGATCGATAGTCACAGAGAGGTTTGAAACTTCTTTCCCAGGTTGTGTATTACAGGGCTTGAGTCTTTGCCCTCCCCAGTTAACCGGGATAGGGAAATAGGGGTTCACTAACTCTTCCCTGGGGAGAGGCCTGCGCTGTCACTTACTTACTGGGTGACTGGGCAGGTTTCTTAACCATTCCGATGGAGCCTGTTTCCTGATCTGTGAAATGGGTCTACTATTTGCGTCTGTCTTCTAAGGCTGTGGTAAAGGTGAATGAGATATATAAACAAAGTGGCAGATACTATTGTTAGCATCAGTGATAAGAAGACTGTTTACAAAGGGTGGAGTGTAGGGAAGTGTGTTGCAGCTCAGTAAAACCTGACCAGCGTCCCTGCGCTGAACAGGTTACATCTTGAAGGAGGGAGTTCTGTGTTGCTGGAGGCATCCAAACAAAGTGAAGAACTCCCCCGAGTAGGGAGGTGGTTGACGGATTGATTGAAGCTTCAGACTGGGGCACACAGGGCCATCCTGAAAGGTCCATGATTGTGGGCAGAAGGGGTGAGCCGGACGGCAGTGCCTTGCAGCCCAGCCTGCTGCCGTGCGGATCATTCCAGGGCCTGCGTCCCTCGTGGGAGGCCCTGAGATCTGGTGGCCACGTGGGGCAGGGGATGCCAGAATTTGAGGAGCTGCGGTAGCTGTGGCTGGAAGAGGAGTGACGGCGGCCGACGCGTGTGTTCAGGAGGTCCTAGAGGACGTCTCTCAGAACAGGCTGCGGTGGGGATATTGGTGGCATTTGGCTGTGTAAAGTCACAGCTGCTTTAAAAAGAGTCTCTTCGATGCAAGTGGAGAAGGTCTGATGGTTTGGTAAGAATGGTTTCTTCACACGCTGCCTGGTGTTCACAGCTGCATTCCCAGTGTCTGGAGCGGTGCTGGTATACAGCAGGCACTTAATAGGTAGCTGTTGAATGAGTGAAGGAATTCGACAAATACATATTCCTTTAGAACTGCCTGTTGTTTTTCAGGCACTGTGGTGGGTGGGCTTGTGTGACTGCTTTCTAGAGCTGGGGAGGGTGGGAGGAGGGGGGAGATGACGGGGGGGGGGGGGGAGGGGAGGTGAGGGGTGGTGCGGGGAGGGCGGGAGCTTGTGCAGCCCAACCCATGTCTTCACACACATCGCATTACAAGTCTCGTTGGCCTTCATTGGGGGCTAATAACACGCTTGCCGGCCTTGGCCAAGGTTATGTTTTTAATGTTTTCATTTCCAAGGCCAACACCTGATTATTTTTACAGGCATATCTTGATGCAGGCGAAAAATTAGATTAAAAACAGGGCACACATTCCTGTGCCCTACCCTGGCTCTTTCGTTGTTGGCGAACATTAGCGGCTGTCCAGGGTGTAGACGCACACATGCTTTAAATCTGAAATAATAGCCCTTTGTATGGGAGTGGGGGAACAAGCACCCATGTGAGGCATAATTAACCTTTACCAGTAGGACTCTCTCCTCCCCCCCGTTTGCCCTGTAGGTAAAGGCAGATCTTCAGGATGGCACTTTGGGGTTGGAATTCTGCACACTCATGGGGTTCCCCAGCACAGGAAAAGTGGATCCGCTCTGCTCGAAATGGGCATGCCCCCCCACCCCTTGCTCGGAGTCTTCCCACCCACTTGCCCCTCCCCGCCCTCGAGGAGGGGTCTGCACACTGGGGAGTCACACATGGGAGTGTTCCCAAATGCTCGCCTGTTGTGTGCGGTGTATTTACACTCCTTCTCTCTCCCCCTTTGCTCCTCCGGCTGGCGGCGGGCCTGGTTCAGGCGGGCCTCATCCGCACGGACAGCAGCGACTACTTCATAGAGCCCCTGGAGTGGGGGCAGCAGGAGCAGGAGGCCAGCGGGAGGACGCACGTGGTGTACCGCCGGGAGGTCCGCCAGCAGGAGTGGGCCGAGCCCGGCGGGGACCTTCACAATGAAGGTAGGCAATGCGCAGGTCCCTGAGCTCCACCTTGGCCTGGACCTACGGTACTTCTAGATCACTTTGGACCTTAACCTCTGGAGCCTTGGCCTCAGTCTTCTCATCTGTAAAGTGGGGCTGGAACATGTATACTGGCAGAGAAACCCAGGGGGTTTTAGAGGCTACTACAGCTGGCTGGAGTTGGGGGCCAGGTCAGTGACTCGGGTCCCCTGAACTGAGGCCCTGGGGACTCCAGAGGCCTCTGCGCAGCCCTACATTGCTTCGGAAGGCGATTTCCTGGCCTTGCAGAAGGTGCAGTGGTTCCAGTTAGCTCTTTCCCCCCTTAAAAATCAGCTCAGCCCTTGGGAATCAGAGGAAGGAAGGTCTTAGGGCACTCAGATATCAGGGCATCGGGGTCCACTTTGGGTCCAACAGACCATTTTTAAATCCTATGTCCAACACTGTCGGCTGTGAAAACCTAACCAAGTTACTTAACATCTCTGAACCTCGTTTTCTAATCTCTAAGGTGGGGGGCAACTGTGGCTGTCTCCGGCTGCGTGTATTAGTTAGTGATAGTCCATATAAAACTCCCAGTGTGGGGCTTGGCACGTAGCAGGTGTTTGATAAATGATTTGCTCTTACTCCAGTATTGTTATTAGGGTAAGTACTGAGCAGATAGGCGAGAGCCCCCAGGGAGCAGGGGTAGCCTTGCAGTCTGGGGATGGGCACAGGAGCCCGCACACCAGCAGCCCTTAGGACCCATGCTCATGGGAGTGAAGCGGGGAGGCAGCGTGTGCTGGTCCCAGGCCCATGGCCAGACATGCTGTCCAACTTAGCTTTGCTATGAAGCCCCTTGGGCCAAGAGGACACGAGGAGGCCTTGGGTGGAATCTGGCCTTGAATGGACCGCACCCTCCTGCCAGGGCCTGGTGGGGTGGGGCAGAGTGAGAAGGAATGCTTGGAAACCAATTGTCCCCACACACGAGGCCTCCTTTGAGGCTCCAGCTGCTGTCCCAGTGTTGCTTATAGGAGAGGCCAAGCTGGATGGTGGAGGGCTCTGTAGGCCTGGGATGGGGGGTGGGGGTCAGGGACTCGTGGAGCCTCAGGGGGTGTTGGGGGGAGCTGGGGTGGATTTCAGGGGCAGCCTGGGACAGTGCCATGCCTTCCCCTGTGGCTGGGAAGAAGAACGTGTCTCCCTGGGCTCCATTTTATCTGAGGCCAGTTCTGAACAAAAGACCATCAATATCCCTTTTTGGGTAGACCCTGGGGAAGTTCTGCTCCACGGCCGTGAGCCTGGAACCAACCACATTGCTTGCCATCACAGTCAGTGGCTGGGAAGCCACTGAGCTCACAGAGTTGGCACTCAGGCTGGGGAAGGCTGGTGGGGCTCCCCGTCATTGGGGGAGCCCTGGGCCTGTGGGGGATGCCATGCTCTGGGCCCACCTGTGTCTCTCCTTAGAAAGACAAGCGGTGGTAGAGGGCTTCCTTGGAAACCTGTTGACATTCACTGTTACTTTAAGACCACTGGTGGGTCTGGGCCCAGGGAGTATATTAGCATTTCTGGGTGTGCCTGTCTCTATTTATCATTCTTGATAAAGTCAAAAGGTTTCACCTCTTGTCTGTGGGTATACCTCTTAGCCCTCTGAGAAATGCCTCAGAGGCCTAGGCTAGAGTTTGCTTAGTTGCCAATAAATGGGCTTTTGAGAAATCTGCCTCAGCCTGAGCTCCTTTCTCCATCTCTGTCTGCCCTCATGGCCCATGCTGCCCAAGTGTCAGCCCAGCTCAAGGGTCCCCTTTCCTGGATCACTGAGCCCTCTGGATTTCGCCTGGGACTGTCTTCTTGTCCCAGATAGGCTGGGGCGTTCCTAGAGAACAGATATTATGTCTTCATGATCTTTCTTCCTTACATGGCCTCTACCACCCCACAGGGTCTGACTTTCCTCGAGGAAGGAGAGGAGGCATCAGAAGACCCATCAGATTGATTTTCTAGCTGAGCTGTGGCCTGTGAAGGGGCCTCAGCCCCCTGGGCGCCACTGTAGGAGTATCTGACATGCACCGATGAACTTGGGGACAGGGGACTCTTCCTAGCACTCAGGGTGTGTTCTTGACGGCTGCTTCCGGAAGAGCCTGCGTGTCCCCACAGATTCATCCACTCATACAGAGCACACACTCATGCGTGCACACTCACACACCTCACACACTCATCTACTCATACGTAACACACTACATTCGGAGTCTGGTGGTAGAAATTCCCCTGGCCAGACTGCCACAGGGACTGCCCTGTGGACGGTGCTTGGCCTCAGGGCCTGTGTCCCAGATACAGCCATGCTCCTAAGGCTGCGCTTTCCCTCCTCACCCCACAGCCCCGCTCTCATGAATTAAGGATCAGTCCCCTTTGCCCCCTCCCCGGCCCCTGGGCAGCCACCTATCTACCTCCTCTCTCCATGGATGCCTGCTCTGGGCGTCGTATGTAAAGGGAATCAGGCAACATGTGGCCTTTTGTGATTGGCTTCTGTCACTCAGCCTGTGCAGTCCATCCGTGTAGCGTGTGTCAGCCCTTCCCTGCGTGTGGCTGGTGATACTCCAGTTGCATGAACAGACCACGTTTTCTTTTCTTTTTTTTTTTTTTAAAGATTTTATTTATTTATTTGACAGAGCGAGATCACAAGCAGGCAGAGAGGCAGGCAGAGAGAGAGGAGGAAGCAGGCTCCCTGCTGAGCAGAGAGCCCGACGTGGGCCTCGATCCCAGGACCCTGAGATCATGACCTGAGCCGAAGGCAGCGGCTTAACCCACTGAACCACCCAGGCGCCCCAGACCACGTTTTCTTGATCTCACCATTTCTATTTGTTGGTTATGACGATAATACCTCTACGAGCGTTCACGTACAGGTGTTTGTGTGGACGTATGTTTTCAATTCTTTTGGGTATAGAGCTTAGAGTGGAATTGCTGCGTCCTATGCTAACACTGTATTTAACTTCTGGGGCAACTGCCAGGCTGTTTTTCAGAGTAGCCGCACCATTTCACTCTCTCGGGGGGCTTCTTGGGTGGGCTCCTGGAAAGCTTCCCAGGGGCCCTGCTCCCCCCACCCTCCCCACTTGGAAGGTTACCTAGGTCTGGCCCAAAGAACGAGAGACGGAAGAGGGTGTGGGTGGCACCTCCCCAGGGCCTGTGGTGACGTCAGCAGGTCCTCCCCACAGCCCCTTGCTATGAGGGAAGTCTGTTTGGGAAGGAAACAGACTGTTTCTGTGAGGGAAGTCTGGGTGGGCCCTGAGAGGGTGTGACCACGGGAGAGCCGGAGCCCTGGGTTTGCTTTTGTTCTGGGCTTTGGCCGTTAACCTGCTGTGTGACCTGGGAGGCATCCGGCAGCCTCTCTGAGCCTTCCTTTGACAGACCTGACTGGGAGAACTGTCAAGGTTCCAGCTGCACATTTAACTCGCAGTTGGTAAATCTACGGGCCCCGCTCATGTGTTGTGTTGGGAGTGACTGTCGTTTACTGTCCCCACTCCAGGGGGAGAATGCCTGCCCCCTCTCCTCCCCTCCTCTCTCCTAGACATTTGTCTCTGGGCTGCTATACCCACCCCTGGGCTCAGGTGCCAGGTCGAGTGAGGGCGACCGCAGCCGGAGCCCCGCTCTCCAGCCTGTGCGTCACTCAGTGAGCTGGCCGCATGCTTCTGCTTGCCCCATGGGCCAGTGGGCACGTTTTTCCAACGCTTTAGTCCAGTGCGTTCCTTCCTTTGCGCTTGCAGGCTGCTAACCGGAGGGAAGAGAAAGAGAAGCAGTAGAGTCCCATGGTTCCCCCTGTTGTCCTGTCTTCAGATTTCAGGTCCTCTGCCGAGGCTCCGGTGGAACCCTCCACAAGGGTTACCCACACTGTGGCTGGCGTCACCCTGTACTTGCTCACAGTGGATTTTGCCAGTGTCCTTCCCTCTGCTCGGGATCCTCTGTTCCCTAAACTCCAGCAGGTTTCTCCTATTCCTGCTCTGGCCCAGCTTAGATGTCCTCTCCTCCAGAAGCTTCTGTCAGTTCCCCAGTTCAGGTTTGGGTCTCCAGTGTGGCATCCTTCCCCAGTCTGTCCTCCTGTAGGCCTTGAATTTATAATACTACCTTCTGGTTCCTTCTCTGTCACCTGGGGCAGGCAGTGGGGCTCGAGGGGAGGGGACCCTGCCTTCATCACCTACCCAGCATCCACCCACCTCCTAAATTCGGGCCCCTCCTGCAGCCACACACCTTGATACATGCTGGGCATGCTCTGGTGGCATTTTTCTATCCTTAGCCTCTGTTCCACTCTTTGGGAGATTCTCACATAACTGGATATTCTTAGAAATCAGTGGTACAAGGGTCAGAACTTCAGGGTAGGATGTTGGGGGAAATCATGAAATGTTAAGGCTTTGGAGCCTTCTCAAGAGACCCCAGGCTCCTATCTTGCTTCCTTAGTGTGGGGGAGGAGAAATAAATTTCCCTTTACCCTTCTAGGTTCTTGGCTGAGGCACCCTGTAATAAAAGATACACAAGAATAAAGCAAACAGAGTTTTAACTACATGGATACCTCCTGTAGACATGGGAGAGCCCCATGGAGACTGAGTAACCCCCCAAATGGTCGAAGCCACCATCTCCAGCTAAAGACAACAGAAGATGTTGGTGGGTGGAGGGGAGGAGCGGGTTATGGGACGTTACCAAGGAAAGCTCAGTAAACAAGGGGAAGGTTATGTGGATTTAGGTCATTTCCTTCTTTATTGATAAGAGTTTCCTGAGATTTAAAGTCATCCTCCTTTTCCTGGTAGAGACAGGGAGACACACTTACAAATGAGGATTTTCCTTCTCCATGAAAACGGCTCTTGACAAAAGGCTCACGTCTACACAATTTCCAGAGCTTTCCCTGTGTCTGCTGTTTCTTAAAAATAATCCGTCTAAAATAACCCTCATGCCACAGAGACATATTTTGGAGTGGCAGATGGTGCCCCCCTTCATTAGTTTTTCCCACAGCATCCTCAGGAACCCTTAACTTGACTGCCCCAACCAATGTCTCTCTGGTCTATTCAGACTAGGATGTAGATGACGGATACCTGCTTTGGGTGCTACCTTTCTTGGTAATAGCCCCCATGGTGACGTTTCCAGGCCTGCTCTCTTGATTGGGACAGACCAGGACAAGCTTCTCTGGACCTCAGTATGTTGACCTGTATATTGGAGCGGTGGCCTGAGAGTTGTAAGGATTGGATTGGACTCAGGCTGGGGGTTTGCAAACTAAGACCCGCCACGTATTTCTGGAATTTAAGTTTTATTGGGACAGACATACTTGTCTGCTTATATATTGTTTCTGGGCACTTGTATGCCAGATTGAGTCGCTGAGACGGAGACGGTATGACTCACAAAGCCAGAAATACTTACTATCTGGTCCTCTACAGAAAATGTTTGACAACTCCTAGATTACATCATACAAGTTCATAATCCTAGTTAAATAAATATTTTTGCTTTTTGCCAAAAAGGCAAAGCGGTGGTGATGACATTTTGGGTTGCTAGCAGTGACCTGGAGGGAGGGATTGGGGGGTGGGGGAGACGTACTCCAGGGGTTCCTGCATAGGTTTGCGGTAGCACCATGATTTTTCTCTTTATCGAGATGTTTCTATCTACTGCCATCTTTGATTTTTATAGCCAGGTCCTGGGTAAGAGATCAAGGATGGTTCATCCCCATGTCACAGGAGGGGAAGCGGGGGCTTGGACGGGTGAATGGGCCAGGCTAGGGCACACAGGGAGATAGCACTGCGGGAGAACTGGGGACCTAGGCTTAGGATTCCTAGCCAGATCCCCCTTCTCTGCTGTTCATTGCCTCAAGGACGGAGCCGTGGTGTGGTGCTCGGCAAAGGGCTTGTGCCCCCGAATTCCGCCATGTGGAAGGAACCCTCATGCTAAGCTGGCTTCCAGAGGCAGGAAGAGGGCCCACGCGATGGGGCTGGGTGGGCCGGTGGGCGGCATCCGAGCCACAGCCGCTCCCATGGGTCTGACCTCTGTCCCTCTTCCCGTTTTGGTGGCAGCCTTCGGCCTGGGCGACCTCCCCAACCTGCTGGGCCTGGTGGGGCAGCCGCTGGGCGACGGGGAGCGGAAGCGGCGGCACGCGAAGGCGGGCAGCTACAGCATCGAGGTGCTGCTGGTGGTCGATGACTCGGTGGTGCGTTTCCACGGCAAGGAGCACGTGCAGAACTACGTCCTCACCCTCATGAACATCGTGAGTGTCCCCGCATCCCGGGGTGTCGGGCGGGGGGTGCCCCCGGTCTTGGTCCTAGCAGCCCGTTTCTCTCAGGCCCGGTGTTTCCCGGTGGTTTTCCCAGCAGTGAGACAGGCCTGAGCAGGTGTGCTGTCCACTCCAGACCAAGGCTGGTGTCCACTGTGCACGCCTGTGCCGAGGGGTCCCTTGGCCATCAGCGCCAGCCCCTGGCAAGCTGGCATCCTGGGGACAGTGGCTTCAGGGCGGGGACACATTCAGAGCCCCAGGCAGGGGTGGCGGTGGTGGTGGGAGCAGCTCCCGAGGCTTGGAATTGCAGACGTTGCTGAGACGCCCATCTGCAGAAAATGCCTGATCCCAGGAGGGAAGGCTGGCCAGCTAGTTGTGAGTCGGCCCTGGGGTGGGGATGGGGGGCGGATCCCAGGCCCGGAAGGTGGGCCTTTGATGTTCCCTGAGAACAGAAACGCTCTTCTGCAGATTTAGGTCTTTGGCTCCATTGATAAGAGTTTCCAGAGCTGAAACATCCCCTTCTGGTACCGCTGGGGAGACACCCTTACAAATACAGTTCCCTTGCACCTGTCGATGTCTCCTACAAAAGGGTAGCTTCCACTGGGGTTGGCAGGGCTTCTCATATGTCCGGAATTTCTTAAAAATAACCAGCTTAAAACAACCAGTATGCCAAAGAAGCATCTCTTGGGGGTGACAAAACCTTCCATCCTTCCTTGTTCTTACAGCTCTGTTGTCTGTGTGCGTATATAAGTACTCCCTTGTCTAAGCCCCTGAAGCAGGGGTCCTGAGGTGCGGGCTTTGTCTTATACTTTTCTTTTCTTTCTTTTTTTTTTTTTTAAGATTTTATTTATTTATTTGACAGAGAGATCACAAGTAGGCAGAAAGGCAGGCAGAGAGAGAGAGGAGGAAGCAGGCTTCCTGAAGCAGAAGCCCGATGCGGAACTCAATCCCAGGACCCTGAGATCATGACCTGAGCCGAAGGCAGCGGCTTAACCCACTGAGCCACCCAGGCGCCCCTGTCTTATACTTTTCTTGATGCCCCAAGTGCACGGCGCACAGTACCCAACCCCCGCTAGGTGATCTGGAAGCAAGCAGCGTCTATGGGAGAGGCAGGGGGCCAGCATCCGCTGAGAGGGAGTGGGAAGGCAGCAGATTTGTGTCTGCAACGCAGGTGTAAGGAAAAGTGGGGCTAGAAATCCGATCCAATTACAAGGAGCCTCAGGGGAGAGAGGGGTGCCCGAAAGTATAGCCCCCCTCCCTGCCTCTTTGTTTGGATATTAATTCTTCCATCCCTTAAGGAACCTGTGGTTTGGGACTCAAGGAGCAAAGGCTACCAATTGGGGCTGTTCCTGAGGGAGGGGGGATAACTATGAATATGGACCACCCACCCCGGCTCTAGAGATTGCTAGCCTAACCTCAGGCACACAGCCCAGTACTAATCCCATCAGTGCGAGAGCAGGGTTAGCCGCGGAGCCGGTAGGCAGGTGGAGAGTGGGAGTGGTAGGGCAGGGAGAGGGGGCCCTCAGATGCTGGGAGCCTGGGTCCTGGGTCCAGACCAAGGGCTGCAGACCCCAGGAGTGTGACACAATGAGCCAGGCCCTATTCAGTCCCAGAGTTCTTCAGTTTGTTCAAGGACAATTTTCAGGAAAAGGTAAAATCAGGGCTCTCGTGGAGAAAGAAATAAAAGCAGCCAAGTGTTACAGGTTTTGATTCACTCACTAATCAATGAGAGGACCAGGCAAATGTGATAAAGCGTTCAAAAGAGAACTCTAAGAATGGAAACATGTATAATCAGGCATTTTGAAATAGAGGGGCAAACAGAGAACAGAATTGGCTGTCTCCCAGGGCGGAGGACAAGACCGAATTTGTGCACCCATGGACAAGAACTGTGCGTTGTCAGGCGTCGCGCTCTCCGTCGTAAAGCAGCTTCCGTGGGATCGGGTTCAGATGAGGCTGAAAGGTGTGCTGTGGACCAGGCCGTGTCCACCAAAGCGCCTGTTACAATTATTCTCCCAGTTTGAGGCCTGATCAGGGTCTCTGGTAGAGAGCCTGTCCCAGGGACGGCAGGGAGGCAGGGGGTCGGGTGGCCCATCTGATGTACCGGCTGTGTACCCTGGAGCTGGGAGGGTCGCAGCCTCGCTTAGGACACACCCCCGGGTGCTGGCTGTGTGACCATCCAAGCGACTGAGTGGTCGAGGTCTTGGATGAATCGTCTAAGGAAATACTGTTTTCTGTAGAGCAAAGTATACTTTTGGAACTGTTTTCCAAAGGCTTGCCCGGACGGAGATGGGATTCCTTCAGAAGGGTCTCGTTAAATCTCTGGGATCTGAAGCTGTGTGGAGGGCGGAGGCCAGTGCACGGGAAGTGCCACCAAGGTCTTGGCGTTCCTGACGTGGAGGCCAGTCGCCTAGCAGTCCTCCTTCCCTGGCGTCCCTCCCCATGTCCTCTGAACTTTATTGGGGAACTTTATTGGAGAAAAGTAAGCCTGTGTCCTGCTCAGGCTCTCTTGACCATGACTCAGCCTTGGCGAGGGAACACCTCTGCTTCGCCCTCACCGAACACTGTGCCCCTGGGGCTTGCCTTGGAGACTATTATTTCCAGAGGCTTGGTTCCACGTTCCTTCTCCTTACAGCCTACCGGAAAGTGGGTGGGGAGAGTAAATGTCTTCCAGAGGTTCCCGAAAGCCTGCATAAGTCTGATTCTTCTGCTTACTGCTGGCTTGCCCTATGGGATGTGGAAACAGAAGAGGAAGTTGAGGCAGAGCTTCTCCACCCTGCGAGGGGCCTGTTCCTCTGGGGGAGGGAGGCTCGCCACGCAGAGGAGATGTTGTGTGTGGACCTACAGCTGCCTCAGGGAGTCTGTGAGTGGTGGGCTCCTGACTTCCTAGCTGCAGAGTTCTGGCCACCTTTCCTCCCAGGGGACCCACAGCTCAGCCCGAGCATTGTGTGGGGAGTTTATCTGGCTGGGATGCTGGAAACACTAATTTCCTGTGGGATTTCATGAAGCCGGTAAGAAGGGTGTCCCTGTGCTGTCCCCTTGGAGCGCCTGCCTGCCTGCCTGTGACCATTTCTGATCTTGATTTGCGGGGCCAGGCCTGTCCTGGTAAGATCAGGGAGGGATCCTGTTCCCGGGATGTATGGTCCCTTTGTGCTAACCCTGGAGGAGGGGCCAAAGCCATCAGTGAAATGCTCCAAACCATCTGATCAGGCCCAGCTCTCAGGCTGAGCTCAGGGCATCCTGCCTCTCACTTTCTTCTTGCATTACCCTGGGGATGTGCTGTACATATTCATGAAGCTGCAGCTGGTGGCCCGACTCCCTCCTCTCTCCTTCTGACATGCTGCGTGGGCCCCTGATGGACTTCATTTGCCTGTGCCTCATTTTACCCATCCGAACCAGGCTACCTTCCTTAAAGCATCTTCAAATCTCAGGACTGGAGAACCATTTTGAGAGCTTTGAAACAGAAGGAGCAGTTGTGTGCAGCAGGTAGTGAGTGCCTGGTGTATGCCTAGGATGACCGACAGGCTCACATTCTAGAAGTTTCGGTCTGGCTGCAAAGATAAGCCTCGGCCCATGGAATGATTTGGAGGCGGTGCTGAAGGAGCTTAGAGGAGGCAGCCCTCCCTGTGGATTGCGGGGAGAGGATTTCTGGAGTGGTTTGGAGCTGAGGCTGCCTCTGGCTGGGGGTGGAGGGGTTTGGTGATGTGGAGCGTGCAGGCCCGATGAGCACGCCACCGTGCACAGCGGGGTTGTGGATGCAGGAATGAGGGGACAGCCAGGCTGGCAGAGGTCCCCGAGGCAGTAGCTGGGCCCTGGCACAGACAGGAGTGCCGAACAGTGCCTGACAGGGGCACCAGCATAGATTTGAAGGAGGAGAGAATGGGCCCCAGAGCCAGCTGAGGCTGTGACGGACCCACAGGAAGACTCCGAGGACAGGGACTCTGCACTTTCTCAAATACCACAGTATCATTCCAGTACCTACCACATGTCAGGCACAGGGCTGAGAACCTCGGAGACAGGCGCCGTGAATCCTTACTGTGGCCTCAGGCCAGCGGCATTCCTTTGACAGCTGTGGCTTGGAGAAGCCAAGTGACTTGGCTCAGACTAATAAGTGGCTGAGTTAGGATTCAAACCCAGATCTGTCTGGTCCCGAAGTTCGTGCTTTCCCCCACTGCTGCTGTGGTAGAACATGGTGGGGAGCAGCTCTGAGGAGGAGGCGGGGGTGGGTCCCAGCCCCCCGGCCTGGGAGGTAGGGACAGTGCTGCCTGTCCCACCAGATGGATCTCTGTATCCGAGTCAGGATTCTGAGGCTTCACCCCTGGCCTGGCTTCCTCCTCTTGGCTCCTAGCCGTGGCCAGATGTGCCCCGGAGAGAGGTAGGCACTGTCAGGGGCCCTCTCCTTGCCTGGGGCGACACACCCAACCTCTGGGGCGAGGACTACCTTGGACAGGGGGTTCCTCCGAGGGCAGAGCAGAGGGAAGACGAGGAGATACAAAAGCCCTTCTGTTGGTCCTCACCGAGCTGGTCTACAGCGGGGCCCTTCTCGGCAGCCCACTCTGGGGGCGGCAGGCTCGTTGCCCACCTTGCTTTCCACCCTGCCAGGCCAGGCTGCCACCACAAAGGTGTTGGACGCGGTTGCTGGAGAGACATTGCCTGGTGTCTCTAAGTGGGTCCCCCCGCTCTGATCTGCTTTGGGGTCCCTTCCTGAGGCTTCCCAGAGGCCCTGCTGGGAAAGTGGGGTCCAGATGGCTGTCAGACCAGGGCCTTGGTAGCCTCAGCCCGGGAGGGTGGCGTTCTCTTGGCACATCATTGTGTTAAATATTCATCGTAAAGGCTGGTTTGGAACACCACGGAAACACCGTTTTCGTGCCGAGAGAGCGTTCGTTTCGCCAGCCCTCCTCCATTTGGGGATACGCCAGCCTCCGGGGCAGTCGCCCTCCCTGCTCACTGGAAGGACACGAATCCTCCCCCTCCCTCTCTTGTGGCTTCTTTCTCTTCTCTCGTCTCTCTCTCCAAAAAGCTTCCCACTGCTCCTTCAGGGCACTCAGAGACACCCCCCCCCTACAAAAACAGAGAAAGCAAAAATCTTCCTACTTTAAGGTTATGGTTCTCCGTGGGGGCAGTGTTGCCTCCCAGGGGACGCTTGGGAGGGTTTGGAGATATTTTTTGGTTATCCCAGCGAGAGGGAATAGGAGGCGTCTGACATCCCCGAGGAGCCCCTGCTGGCTGTTTAACATCCTAAAATGCATGGGACACCCCCAGCCTGAGTGGCCCTGGGGGCCAGGGGGCCAGCCCAGAGGTGTTAGCGCCAGTTCCCACTTGCTGGCGTTCGCTTTTCCAGAGTAGGCCCCCCCCGGGCAGAGAATGGTGCTTCGCACAGAAGCACCAATGCTGGGGTTTTGAGTTCTAATGACCATGAGCGTCCCTGATGGTGGTTGACAGCCTGGCATCTCAGCTGCTGGAGGGGAGGTCACACGCCTGAAATCCCCTTCCTGGGCCGGCCTGATGGACCTGTCCTCGCCTCCCAAAGCGGGAAGTGGTGGTTCTAAACCGACTGAGAGATGCCACTGATTGACCACATCCAGGTTCTAGGCGCTGTCCCAAATGCTTGACGTTGGCCTCACTGTCTGTTCTCCGGGGCTTCTCTGCAAGGTTGGTTTGTCTACACTTGGGTGAGAGAGATGGGCTCAGCGGGGTGAGGTCATGAGCACTTTGGGTCTTTCCAGGTCTCCGTGGTGCCTCTCTTCACTCTCCAAGAGGCTGACCTGGGACAGAGAGGCTGCTGTGTTTTGGAGACAGGTCCTTGGGGGTACGTGCTGAGCACTGAGGACCCATGAAAGGGGCTTTGCGGGGCTGGGTGGTCCGTCCCCATGCGCCCTGGAGCCCTCCTGCCCGAGCAGCCAGCCTGTGAGGTGGGCTGAGTGGCCGAGTGGCTCAGGCCAGCCTGCGGGCCCTGGGAGCCTCAGCCTCCAAGATCTCACTGGGGACCTCCGAGGCAGGGCCTGCCCACGGGGTATGAGAGTGAGCGCAGTGCACTGACCGGGACTCAGCATCCCAGCCCTGGGGGAAACCGGGGCCTGCTCTGGCCACCGCCTGGGTCAGCCCTATGCTTGGGGCGCTGGGCGGCAGGGATCCTGGCCTGCAGGCCTTGGAGGATTACTGATGCACAGCCCCACATTGTGCACACCCCGCAGAGAGAAGGCTTGTTTCCATGCATGCGTGTGTGCAAGCGCCCACATCTGGTCACCTGTGTGTTTAGCACGGATGTGTGTGTGTGTGTGTGTGTGTGTGTGTGTGCGTGCGTGTAGATACGTGTACCAAATCATGTGAGCACACACAGAGGAGTCCACACATCATGTATGGGGCATGTATTTGCCATATTTCATCAAAATTGAACCCATCGATTGTCAGATGCTCTTATTATTCTATGTAGTTAAGAAACAGAAAAAGTAGGGTGCCTGGGTGGCTCGGTTGTTTAAGCATCTGCCTTCGGCTCAGGACGTGAACTCGGGGTCCTGGGATTGAGTCCTGTGTCGGACTCTGTGCTTGGCACGGCATCTGCTTCCGGGTTGTCTCTCCCTCTACCCCTCCCCCTGCTCACATGCACTCACTCCCTCTCTCTCTAAAATAAATAAATTTTAAAAAAAGTACTACCTATTAAACTCTGATAAAAATGTTTCCTTATCACTTAGAATGTTTATTTGCACATTTTGGAAGTGCCCTTTTAACTTGATCAAGACTTAGGTGTTTATCACGTATTACTTATGTACACACATAGATGTGACATGTGGGAGAGTAAGGTGTTCCCTTCGCTTCCCCTGTTCGGAGCATTCCTTGTCTAAGTCCTTTTCCGCACGGAGCCATCCTAGTGTGTGCTTCCCCGAACAGCATCTCCCCGTGCCATCTGGAGTGTCAGCGAGGCTGCAGGCGTGGCCCACATTTTGGGATTTCCTCCAAGCTGGAACCTGTTCCAAACCCCTGTTTGAAACGGGGATGCCTTCTTGATTTTACTAGAAGGTGGCAGTGGAGGTTTTCAGTCAACCAGGACCCCCATTCCTTCCTCAAATCACCCCTAAATGATCCACTGCCGGCAACGGCAAGGGGTCACAGGGTCTAGGGAAGCCCCCGGGAACGACATGGGTTTCTTGCTCATGGGGGCAGTGCCAGCACGGTCTAAGTGCCTCTGACCCGCTGTGATGGGGAATGGGGGAAGAAGAGCGTCTGAGACACGTGTGGTGGACAGAGTTGCTGCATCCTCTCTTGTTGGAAGGGTCGGGACTGGGGGATGGAGGGCCGGTCCCGGGGCCTGAGGCTGAGGAAAGGGTGGGACAGGTGACTGTGGCCGGCCTGTCTTCCCAGCAGGGCTGCATCCACTCCATTCGGGTTCACAGCCATAAGTGACCCAGAAAGGCACGTGAGCAGAGGCTGGACGTGAACTCCCGACGGCAGCGGCTGTGCTCGGGTGGGCTCCGCCATCGCTACGGGCCTGCTCTTCTCTGGTCAGAGGCGGGTAATGGGCCACGCTCCTTGGAGCTCCTGTGAGGGATGGCTGACCCTTAGAGCCGGAGTGGAGAGTGTCCAAGATGAGCACCCCGTAGTCCCAGAAAGGAAGTGCTCAGCAAACACCACCCAAACACCCCAGAACTGACAGCGGGGGTGTGTTAAAGGGACACAGGAGCCAACTGAGAGAGCTCCCGGGGGCCAAATCTGGGACAGTTGGTGCAACAAAATCAATAATGTAGCATTGAATTATAACCCACAGCGTGAAATCCATATTTGCGGGTCCATATTGAAATCCATATTTGCGGGTCCATACTGATAAAGGACAGAATAAATAGACAGATGGGAGGAGAAGAATTCCAAATAATGGATAGAGATACTCTGTCCCCAGGAAGGTGGATTTGAACTCCCACTCCTGCAGCAGGGGCCGTGTACAGTGACTTTGTCCTGAAGAGCACAGCACGGGGGTGGCCGCTGTCCCAGCAGGCGGTGGAGGTCAGCCTCGCCAGGGACGGGTCCTGCCGGCACCAGGGACCCTGACATCACGTGGGGAAGGGGGCCCTTCAGCTCTGTGGCCTTCCTTTCCTCGGCCCGTACCCCCCAGCTAACTGTGAGACAGACATCAGATGTGCCCACGTTGACGGACCGTGTGTTCAACACCTCACCGGAATTCCTCGGAGCTGTTGGGGTCATCAGAACCCTGGGAAGTCTGAGGAACGATCAGGAGGAGCAGTCTGGAGCAGCCCACAGCAGTGTGGTGACAAAATGTAACCTGGGGTCCTAGATGTGGTCTCGGAGCAGAAACAAAGGACATTAGGGGGAAACCAGGGAAATCTGAAACAAACTTGGGCTTTCGTTACCAATAACGTGTCCTGTTGGTTCAGTCGTTGTGGCAAAGGTACTGTGGTCATGGCTGACGTTAATCACAGGGGAATCAGGGTCTGGGGACCTCAGAAGCTCTCTGGAATCTGCTGGCAGCTTTTCTGGAAATCTAAAGCTGTTCTAAAATCAAAAGTATACTAATTAGAAAGAAAAGAAGGGATAGTGCTTTCTTCGGAGAAGGTGGCTGGGAGGAACCCATGGGGTGGTCAGGGGCTGTGGCGGCATCAGCCCTTCCGTGGCAGTTCATGTCCTCTCCTGTCTGAGCAGGGGGTGGATTTGAGACCTCGGGGTTGCTCTGTCCCAGCATGGCCGCTCCCATCTGGGACCTGGCTGTACCTGGCTGACATGCCTCCCCAGAGCTCCTTGGGAACTGCATTCCCTAGCAATGTGGGTACTCAGGGCTGGCCAGGGACTATTCTGCCCTGGACCCCATCTCTGCACAGACAAGGAGAAGCCCATCTTGGCCTGGTCCAGAAGGGAAGGCTGCCAGCTGCCCTCCTGTGGGCTCCCCGGGGGCCTAGCTCTCCCTTCGAGCCCTAGACAGAGGCCCAGGCATTTCTGCTGGAGCCACCCTGAGTCTGTCCCTCCCTTTGGACAGGAAAACAGATGTAGCACTCCCACCCCAATTAGACCCTCTTTTGCTTCTTCTTGCTCCCTGGGCTTGACCACAAAGCTCCTCCCTACCCCCCACTCCGGGAGGCCTGCCCATGCTTACAGGAGAACAGGGAAGGGGCTCTTGCTGCCACTCCCTGCCTAACTGTGTTGCTGTTTACTGGGTGTGGAAACCCACTTTCCCATCTTCTCTCCCAGGCCAGAGAAAGCCCACTCCAGCCAGCCTCCACAGGGACTGGTTCTGGAAAGCAGCTGGGTTTTAGGGGCAAGAGTCACAAAGATCTGAGCGTAAATCTGAGCCTTCCCAGCTGGGTGAAGTTACTCAGTTGGAGTTACTGGGTTACTGGAGTACTGGGGTTACTCAGTTACTCATGAGTTTCTGGGTGGAGCCATGGGCGAGATACTCAGCCTCTCTGAGCCCCGGCTTTATCACCTGTGAAAAGGGAACAATTCCTCTCTCCATGAGGTTGGTATGAGGTTGTATGCAAGCCCTCAGCATGGCGCCCCACACACAGTAGGTGTTCAACGAACAGCAGCTCGTCCTGCAAGCCTAGTGGTTTCTGGCTTCTGCTATGTTATCGCATAGCTTCTCCCTTCTTCTCTTTGTCTCCCCTTGGCCACAGAGAGTCCTGACCTTTGCCTGTTTTTCTAGTATATACCCGGGCGCTGTCCTAAGCCAGTACATGAAGTGGAACCCTAACCCGGGGCTCTTGGCAGATGACGTTGAACTTGGCTGAGGTAGGGAAGCAAGGAGATCAGACACAGGGTTCTTTTTTGCCCGGTGGGTGTCTGGCTGCTGTCACACTGGGGCCCACCACCAGGGGCAGCGATTCCCGGTCTTCCCAGAGCTGGCATGCTGGCCTGACCGCTGGCATTTGGGAGGCAGCTGTCCGTGGAGGGCAGAGGCTGACAGAGCCAGTTCTTGATCGCCTGGCCAGACCAGAGCCTGTCAGGGAGCCGCCGGTGGGTGTGAGCCAGCGGTCCTAGGCCTCTCAGGTAGCTGTGCCTCCCCTGGCTGTGGTCCCAGCAGCCACTGGCTCACGGCTGTGGCTGGGACCCACGTGCCAGGCGGCTTCTGTGGTTCTGGGTGGACATGGCAGCCCCGTCCAGCCGCCTTCTCGGCCTGTGCAAGTGGTCAGGATAGCATCAGCTGAATCCAAGCCCTAAGGTCCTGCTCAAGGGCTGGGGCTGATCAGGGTGTGTGCAAATGAGTGCACCAGGGCCCCAGGGCCCCAGAGACGGACCAGACCAGGGGATGTGGAATGGCAGGGCTAACCCCACCTTTTTTTCTTTTTTTTTTTTTTGTAAAATAGAATGACTTTATTTTCAGCACCCTTATGTACTGTGAGAAAAGACTAGACTATCGTTCGTGGCTGAACTGTGCTTCTTTACCCCCTTCAGAGCTATTTGTCCATTCTTGTGCCTTAGGCCACCTTTTGGAGATCGCTTTCCATCTTCCTTTGCTGCAGACCCCTCAATGGGGTCTGTGTAACTGTCTCGGCTTCTGTTTCCTTGATAATGTCTTCTTTCATCACGGTTCTTAAAAGCTGGTTTCCGGCGCCCAGGACCATGGGCGGGCGGGTTCTTTTATTTTGGTGCTTTGACGGTATTACTTCAGCGTCTCCCCTTGTCGTTGTTGAAAACCTACTCCTAACCAGATGGCCCTTCCTTGGCAAGTGGCCCGTCCTCTCTCTTCTTGGCGCCCGGAAGGTTTTGTCTGACTGACGTGAGCACGGAGGATTGGCCCCCAGAGACCATGGCCACCGTCTCGCCCCAGGAAGAGACCGGGTATGGTCAGTGGGACTTCAAAGAGAGACTTGAGACCAGTGGGGGAGGCTGAATGGGGCCCATGGCACCCAGAATTTTCCAAAGGGCTAGCGCATGCATTGCCGAAAGTGTGCCAGCATGAGCTGGGAAGAAATTCTCCATCCCGGGTGGGGCTGGCCTCAGCTTTCTTTCTTTCTTTTTTTTTTTTTTAAATGATTATTTATTTATTTGATAGAGAGAGATCACAAGTAGGCAGAGAGGCAGGCAGAGAGAGAGAAGGGGGAAGCAGGCTCCCTGCTGAGCAGAGAGCCCGACGTGGGGCTCGATCTCAGGACCCTCTGATCATGACCTGAGCCGAAGGCAGAGGCTTAAACCACTGAGCCACCCAGGCGCCCCTGGTCTCAGCTTTCTTGATCACCACTGGCCTCAGGGCTCTCTTGCTGGCTCCATAGGATTCCTGCTTTTCTCTCCTGTACCAAACTTTCGCCCATCTTCTCCAAAGGGCCACAGCCTTCTTGGGCGAGGCCCTTTATGGGTTCTCCAGCAAGCCCTCCCCACCCCTCCAGCCCATGTATACCCCATCTCCTTTTCTCCCAACTCCTGGGATCTGAGTCCACCCGTCACCTGAAACATTATTTCAGAGTGCTGTGCTGTGCCAAGCAAGGTCTTTCTGGATGGAGAGACCTTGTCTCTGTCCCTTTCTGCTCGCTCAGTATTGCATTTAGGCCAGTTACCCCGGAGTGGGAGGTGGCATCATGAGGCCCCACTCAGTCTCCACCAGTGTTGGACACTCGGGCTCTGATTCTACCTCCCTTTCAGAGAGGTGGCAGCCTCCTCCCCATTTGCACGTGAGGACCTCCCTGTGTCCTGCGCTGGAGATGCCAGTCACAGGAGCAGAAGTCACTGGAGGCTTTGATAGGTGGGTTTGTCCTGTCAAGTGTGGGGACAGCTGTGAAGGATATGGCCAGATCCTGGCAGGGATCTGCCTGGCCCTCTTTGGAGCCAGACGGAGCTGGAAGACAATGGCCCTGAGAATTTCCAAATGCCCAGAGGCCTTACAGATGCCTCCACCCAAGCATTCCAGGGACTGCTCTCTTTTCCAGTCCCGGGGCAACCGTGGGTTTACATGTGTCCATGTGGGGCGCAGATGCGTCTTTGGTGTGCGTGCTTACAGGGCATGTCAGGGGGTCTGAGATGCTGACTGCACCCCATGTAGGAGAAAAGCCATGTTCTGAGTTGGAGGGGCTGAGATGTGAAGGTTTGGGTAAGAGTTGTCCTGCGGCAGGTTGAGGATGATTTCAGCAGAAGAGCAAATAATTCTTAGGTTGGAATTCTGATAGGGAGAAACTGTATGTGTGGCCGATGGCCTCTCCCCTCCATGGATCCCCCCTCCACCACACAGTTCTCCTAGGGTAAGTCAGGGGCACGTAGGTTGAGAAGGACGTCGTCTCTTTCTGCATTTGGACACTCTGCCCCTGAGATGTGTGCTGGGGAGTGGAGGAGGGTAGAAGGGAGCACTGCTGCCCAGTGGATTTTCCAGCATTCCCTATGCTGGGGTGTCGGGGTGGGTGGGGGCTGTGTTCCCCTGCAGGCACTGGTGTTTGTTCTCAGTTGGGTCCAGTCATGGGTGCCAGCTAGGCCCCGGTGGAAGGAAGCCGGACACAGCCTGCTCTGAGGTCCCCATGCTCCCGAGTTGGGGCAGCTTCCCGTTCTGGGGGAGCGGTGGGGGTGCTGTGTGGCACACCCGGCTTCGGCTGCCAGAGACCTGCTCTGTCTTTGGCTGACCCTGGAACAGGCCTCCCATCGCCTCCTGGCTTTCCCCTCCCTGCGGGACTCTCACATACAGGCTTGGCAGCGCCGTTCCTCTCCATTGGGCAGACAGCAGTCCCTTTGTGGGTTGTAGGCTGGTTCCTTTGCTCATGGGCAGAAGTGGGGAGAACAGGGCCACATATGAAACGCCCTCCAGCTCCTGGGAAGACGTGCAGGCAGGAGTCAAAGGCTGGGACCCACTTCTGCCTCTCTCTGTGTGTGGCCCACTCATTGTTCCCAGATGTGTTGTTGGCATGAGAGGTCCATGTGCCAACCCTAGGTCGGCCATTAGGATCCCCGCTCTACAGAAACAGAAACAAGTCCTAAGAAGTTGCCTGATGTGCCCTGAGTCTCCCAGCGTCCAGGGCAGAGGTAGGATTTGAACCCAGGACTCTGGCCCCAGTAGCTGCATTGCTTTACCAGTGCTGTGTGCCGACACTGACTTTATGAGCGAGTCACTCCTCCTCCTGGGGTTGTGTCTAACGAGGCGATCAGTTCCGTAAGTCGTGGCCCATCACACACAGACATCGGGGATGATGCTTTTAGATATGCGGAATAATGTTTCATGAAAGAAGCGACATATAAGCAGTATATTCAGGATGATTACGATTTTGTAAAATGAGCCCACGCGTGCGCACGTACATATGTGCACAAACACACACACGTGCACATGGCGGGAAGTGCGATAACTGTGGTTATCCTCAGTCTATCTGGCCGATGGTTGATTTTCTTTCACCATTTTTGTACTTTTCAAAGTTCATAGGGCAAAGTGTCTTCAGAAAGAAATGTTAAAACAAAATAGCTGGAATTGTTCAAGGGGCATCCTCAGGAGATGGACCTTCAGGAGAGAGGGGGCTTCCTGTCCTTGGGGGTGGACAGGCTGAGGCTTGTCCATCTGTCGTGGACACTGTATTGGGGGTGTCCTGATTAGGGGAGTGGGAGGGACGGCACTCTTTGGTAGACAGTGCCTGGCACGGCCCCACGGCTCCTTGGGGCTGTGGGAGAAGGGAGTTTCCCGATGCCGTGCTCCTCGACTTGAACGTGGCTGAGAATCCCTGGGAATTGTGGTTGTATCACAGGCTCTGACTTGGGAGGCGGGCCTGAGACTCTGCATTTCCAAGAGTTTCCCTTGGATCTGCTCTGGAAAAGTTCCTCGGGCCCTGCAGAACAGACGACTCCAGTGGCGACTAGAGGGGTACACTGGCCTGTGAGGATGAGCAACCTGGCCCAGGTGACATTTGTGGAAGGACCCTTCCCAGCTGTGGAAAGATGAGTGTTTTTCAGAGGGCTGAGTGAGACCTGGGGCCCCCTCACACTGGCTTCACGGAGAGAGTGCCCAGGTGGAACCAGGAGGGCCGGGATCTGAATCCCAGCTGCTGCTCCTTAGCTGTGTGTCCTGGGGAAGGCCATTTTGCCTCTCTCTGCCTCAGTTTCTCCATCAGTACAGTAGGGCTAAGAATGCTGCTGTGAAGGCCGTGGTGAGGATGGGTTAGGATGGCGTGGGTCAGGTACCCGGCTCAGGACCAGCTCTGTGGTCGGCTCTTAACCCACGCTTGCTTCCCCTCAAATTACCCGCTCGCTTCTTCTGACAGGTGGATGAGATTTACCACGATGAGTCCCTGGGAGCCCACATAAACATCGCGCTGGTCCGCTTGATCATGGTTGGCTACCGACAGGTAAGCCCCCCTGCCAACAGTCGGGGTCTTGGGGGAGAAGAGGTGTGGGGCCGGTGCATCGGCCTGGCTGTGGGGTGGGTGGCGTTGGTCAGCGTCTAGGAAGCATTTTGTTTTCAGAATCAGAACCCTTGAAACCATTAGAACTGGGGCTTCGGAAGCAGGGGCATTTGGGGGTGTTACATGGGGATTGAGGGATTCCCTCCAAACTCCTAAATGGACAGTCCTACAGCCTCACAGCTGGAGAGCCCTCTCCCCGAGGAATCGATGTGGAGATGGGCTCAGAGCGGGGCAGTGACCGAGACAGGGTCTGCTCTGGTTGATCGCTGGGGCCCTGGGCTCTGCAGTCTTAGACTCTCTCATTCTCCCCCGGACAGGGGGTAGCAACAGAACTTTCCTCCAGGGGGCTGTGGTGAGGATAAAATGAGACCGTGAACGTAAAGTCTGGAAGAAGTGCTCAGCCCAACACCTGTCTTGCGAGCCGGTTGAGGGATGAGAGAGCATGTGTGTTGAGTTCTTGGTGGACAGGTGGCCCAGCGCAGGGCCTGAAGTGGGAGGGCTGTGCGCCAGCGGCTGGAGTTGGGGCTCCTGGTGACCAGGAACCCGCTCTGCGGTCCTCTGGGCCTCAGTGTCCTCTACCGGTGGGAGGGAGCGACGGGTGCCCCCTGCATTCTGGGGGCTACGGCGATCACCCCTCTGCTGACGCTCTTGGCCCCTGTAGTCTCTGAGCCTGATAGAGCGTGGGAACCCGTCTCGCAGCCTGGAGCAGGTGTGTCGCTGGGCGCACACTCAGCAGCGCCGGGACCCCAGCCACTCGGAGCACCACGACCACGTGGTCTTCCTCACCCGGCAGGACTTCGGGCCCTCAGGTACGTAGGTGCGGTATTAGCTGTGGCCGGGTGTGTGCAGCCGTAGGGCGGAGGCCTGGGGCCGGGCTCTCTGGAGCCACCCCAAGGTGGGGCCAGGCTCCCTGTCGACAGAGAGAGTCCTGGGGCTCTGGAGATAGGACCTGGCCGGACAGGTGGGTAAGCTTGAAGTGGTTTCCTGGAGATCAGGGAAGTGGATGGGTCCCCATTCTGGTCCCTGCGGTTTTGGCTGAGCCTGCTGGTGGCTCAGCCGCATGTGTTTGTTGACTGACCAACTGACTGGCCTCAATGCCTAGGGCTCTGGGCTAGACTGGAAGCGTGGAAGTCGGCTGTGTGCAGGCTTGGGGCATCTGGAAATCTCACTGCCTTGATCAGAGGAGGGGATAACAGAGGCCTGGAAGCTGCAGGGGAGCTGTAGAGCTTCATGATGAGGGAGCATTATGATGTGGGGGGAGGGGATGGACTTTGCAAAGATCTTTCATCCTCTAGGCATTCTTTGGCAGCGACCACGTCACATGTCTCTATAGTGGCTGGCTGGGCCCAGATCTCGCTGAGTCCTGACTCGCTTTCCTGTGACTTCCCTTTGCCCCCTCTCCCTCTCCCCGGCAGGGTATGCGCCTGTCACCGGCATGTGCCACCCCCTGAGAAGCTGTACCCTTAACCACGAGGACGGCTTCTCCTCAGCCTTCGTGGTGGCCCATGAGACTGGCCACGTGTAAGTGTGCGTAAGCGGCACTGGGCAGGCGGGCTGCGCCGTGAGCACCGAGGAGTTCTGTGGGGGTGGGTGGCTTAATCTCAGATGGGGCTGCTGTCCCAGGGTCCTGGGAGAGGCCAGGGAAGATGCCCATGTGTTGAGGCCCAGCTGTGATGGCCGGGGACCTGGGGGCCCAGATGGCGATTCTGGGCCTGCCTTGGGACTGGCCCTCAAATCCCAGGGCCATGGGAAACCAGATGTGGCCCCACCTTTGGGCAGGTCGACGCCGTGTCCCATCCTAGGCAGCGGTCTGTTCTCTGGATGGTCTCCATCACTCTCCCATCCATAACTCGAGGCCCTTCTGACAGCTGTCCTGGCCCACACTGCTGCTCCACACACACTGCAGGGCTCGCCTGAACCCGTCATAAACAGGCACTCAGAGCCTCCGGCCCCGGGCCAGGCTGGCAGCTGGCACTCTTGGTCTTTGGACCTGGCTTTTGTTTAGAGCATAGCCATTCATGCCTTCAACCAGTATTTCTCGAGCACGCACTGTGCGCCAGGCCCTGTGGTAGGACTGGATTGCCGTGGAGAATAGGACAGAGAAGCTCCATTCTGGGAGAAAGCAAATCCGCCAGTGTCATCCAGGTTTTCCTTTGGGAACGTGCACCTGCGTAGTCGTGCCTCCTGGCCTCGTCTGCCCGCTGGGCAAAACTGTGGGATGCACCCCGGGCCTTCTGTAGCGCACGCATGTGGAGTGAGGGCTCTTTCCTGCTGGGGGAAGGACCTGGGCAGAAGGGGGGTGCTGGGCCATCCCGGAGAGGGTCTGCCCCCTGCTATCTCCCACCCCCCTCTCCATGCCAACCCTGTCAGCCCAGGAGGCCAGTGGGGACTCCATGCCAGCTCCACCCCCACTGAGGCCCCAGCTTCCTCCTCTCCCGTGTGGAGGCTGACACACAGGAATCCTCAGGGTCCCCTTATGCCCTGGAAGCCCATGGGTCCACATATTTTAGAGCTGGGAGTTTGTCCTCCTGTGTGTGGGAGGTGTGGGGGGTGGTCCAATCTTCATGGAGCAGAGCCTCTCCCTGTGGAGAGACAAGGACAGCCTTAGTAGTCCATGTGTCTGTCTGGTAGTTAAGGCCAGACGCCACCACCTGGGAGTATTTGAGAATTTAGAGCCTCTGGGCTTTGGCATTCAATAGTAGTGATAAAAACCAGACTTTACAATTTAAACTATCACTATGGTAGGTGCATACCATGTATAAAGCTCTGTGCTCTGTACTCTGGGGTCTTGGAAAAGCTTAAGAGACGGTGTGGAGACACTCAGGAAATGAGGTTGAACTGAACCAAATGAGTGAGACCTGGTCTTTGCACCTTGCACACCTTGGGTCTGGTGGGGAGATGTGGAGGGCATGCGAGTTGCTAGTGGCAGGACAGCTGGCTTCTGCTGTGGAAGGTCGACCCTTGGGCAGGGTGGCCAGGGAGCATGTGCCCTGTAGGAGTGGGGCTTGAGCTGGCCTCAGAAACCATGAGGATATGGCTGGAGTTTGAGGAGAATGCAGGAAGGCAAAATGAGCCCAGCCCCATTGGGGAGCAGGATGAGGCTTCAGCTTCCATCCAGAGGGGTGGTCCTTGCCTCTGCACGGTGGGGAAACTGAGGCCAGGAGGAACAGTCTGAAGCCTGGCCAGGGCATGCTGTCCTATTGCTGGCCCGCCTGCCTGTCTTCACAGGTGTGAAGTGCCCTGGTGTGACTCGGGGCTCCCTTCTGTACCCCACCCTCGCCCTCCAGGCTCGGCATGGAGCATGACGGCCAGGGGAACGGCTGTGCCGACGAGACCAGCCTGGGCAGCGTCATGGCACCCCTGGTGCAGGCTGCCTTCCACCGCTTCCACTGGTCCCGCTGCAGCAAAGTGGAACTCAGCCGCTACCTCCCGTAGGTCACCGCCACCTCCTGGCTGGGGACGGGAGCTTGCAGCTTGCCACCTCACCTCCCCCTGCTCCCAGCATCTCTGTCTCAGTACCATCCTGACCCTGACACGTGTGCTGGATTTCCAGGCTTGCTGCTCAGCTCCTGGGCCTCCAGGGACGTTGAGGCCAAGGACAAGCTTTAGATCCAGGAGCTCAAGGCCAGGTGGGGCCAGTGTGGGCCAGGATGCTGTCACTAACCTCATGCGGCAGCTGGCCAGGGTCCTGAGTAATGTGGGAAGGGCTGCCTTTCCTTCCCTCCATGCAGTGAGCCCTCTGATTGCCCAGGAACCGGCCCTTCCTCCCAGGAAGACATAGCGCCTAGCACAGGGCAGCAGGGGCCTGTTTCTGCAGGTCGTCTTTGCTCCTTAAAGCCCTCACCTCCTTGTCTCCACTGGCAGCTCCTACGACTGCCTCCTCGATGACCCATTTGTGCCCACCTGGCCCCGGCCCCAGGACCTGCCAGGTGTCGACTACTCAATGGACGAGCAATGCCGCTTTGACTTTGGCTCTGGATACCACACCTGTTCTGCGGTGAGTTCCTGCCGGCCTCTGCCTGCTGGAGTGCCCAGGCCTTGTCCTCCAGTGACCCTGACTGGGCCTCCACAGGGCACCTTCCTCCCAGCTGGCCAGGTGGCCTAGTGATGGGCCCATAGGCTTGGTGCTACCTGCCACGGTGGGGGGGGGGTGCAGGGGGATCAGGGCCCAGTTCTGCCTTCTTCTGCCACATACCTGCCCCACCCAGTCCTACCTTTGGAGGTGGGTATGTGCTGTTGCTAGAGGATGCTTTAGTCCTGGGAAAAATGGGACAGGGTAGAACAGAGAGAGCAAGTGGCTGATAGGGTCCTGGCTGGTTGGGTTCCTGGGGAGCACATCTGTAGCACAGTCCCTCTGTCAGATCAGGCGCTGGGCTCTGACCTGCTGGAGGACTAGCTGCCTCCATTACCTTCTAGGGATTTGATAGGATGTTTTGGGCCAATTTGTCACCCTAGTGCAAATCTCCTGTGTCCCCACATAATCTCTCTCCAGAGGGTCAGTTGCATGCTCCCCCTCCCCACCTCATGTTTAGGAGATTGATACAAGGGAGCATAGCCTTTCCTTAACCTGCAGGACAGGGCAGGGGGAGCCTGTCCCTGGGGAGTCCCCTGGGGAGAATCAAACAGCCACTGGCCAGGACTCTTGCAGGACCCGGAGTCATAGAGTATGGTCACCTTCCTATTGCTCAGGCCACATGGGGACACAGGGTCTCTGAGCTGGGCGGGGAGAAAGCCTGGGATGTGAGATTTCAGGGCTTGGAAGAGCTGTATCTGTAGGACACTGCTCTGGCTGGCCAGAGACCCAGGGGGTCTCCTGGACAGCATGAAACAGGAGATCACCAACATCTGGCACAGCCTGGTGAGACCAGACCGGAGTGGGTGGGAGTCTTGGCTGTGCCTGGGTGCCTAGGGCTCTGGGCTAGACCGGAAGCCCCTTGAAACCCCAACGTGCACTGGCTTCATGGGGCTTGGCAGGCCCAAGCGTTCCAGAGCCTCAAACCCTAGTCCCTGCCCAGTGGCACGGTGGCTTCTGCAAAAGCGGGGAGGGAGGCCCGGGGAGGCAACCAGGGAATTATGGGCTGTGTGGCCTGCCCCGTTTTGGCACTACGGCGGAGAGAGGAGGGGTCTCTGGAGGCCATGGGAGTGGGGTCCAGTTTGGGGGCGTGGACCCTCCTGCCTCCCTGGCCATATTTTGGCCCCAGTGTCCCCCCACAGCCCTCCCCTCTCTGTTACTCCCCTTGGCCGCCTGCCGGACAGCTTGGAGCCTAAGTGCCTGTATGGCGGGTGGCCGCTCTCCCCTTCCGCGCAGTTCCAGACCTTCGAGCCCTGTAAGCAGCTATGGTGCAGCCGTCCTGACAACCCGTACTTCTGCAAGACAAAGAAGGGGCCCCCCCTGGACGGGACCGAGTGTGCGCCTGGCCAGGTACTTGGGGCCCGGGGCTGTGGCAGCACTGTGCGGGTCCCTGGGAGGCCCTACCCCCTCCCCAGGCATGTGTGCTCAGGAGGTGTGCATGGAGCCCCCCTCCCCTGGCCTGTAAACTCCTGTGTTCACATTCTCCTTCCCATACCAGTCGCCTGCTTCCAACATGTCGCCTGACATTCTCTTCCAGCCCTTCCAGCAGGAAGGCTTACTCCCATTTTACGGATGAGAAGAATGAGGGAGAGGCGGGCAGGCAAAGGAACTTGGGAAGTCAAAGAAGGGGTGAGGGAAGATTCCAGGTGTCCTGCCTGCCCTCCCTGGCCCCCGACACTGTTTCTCCTACACACGTGTTGCCTCCCCTGCCCTAGAACCCCCCCTTTCACATACATGCTGGCGTGTTTCCCCCCTTGAACGTGTGTGCATGTCAGGGCTTCATTTGTCCCGGAGGGCCTTGTGGCCAGGTCTGAGGGCCTTGACCTAGCACCTTTGCTCTCTCGCTGGCTCTGAGCCGGATCTCTGTGCTGCCCGTGGGCCATTTGTGGCACTTCTCTGGGTCCTGCTGACCCCAATCAAGTGGCCTTCCCATGCCTCAGGTAGTTCTGAGGTCAGCGTGAGAGCCAAGGGCAGAAGCAGGGCGCGGAGAGAGACTCCAGGCAATTCAGCATCGGCTGGAAGCCAAGCCACTGACCTGCTCCCTAGCCTGCCCTCTGCCCTCTGCCCTGTACCTTCGCCAGGCTCCACCCACCCAGTACAGGGAGTGGTTGGGGTCTGCCCTTCACAGATGGATGGGGCTTCCCACGGCCTTGCACGGGCCTAGCAGGCTCTATGTCTGCGGGCTCTTATCCTGGAGACTTGGTGGACCTGCTCCGGGGGTTTCCAGAGTTCCAGGTCTTTCTGTCACCATTTCACATGACAGTTAATCCATGGCTCTCAGTTTGTGCTGCATATTGGAACCATCTGGGGAGCTTTCCAAGTCCCTACCCCCCAGGACAGGGAGAGACTGCAGATAGGCATGAGAGAGCTCTCTACGTGATGGAAATGTTGTAGAACTGGATACGGTGACAGTTGTACAAGGCTGTAAGTTATGAAAACTTACTGACTTTTATCCTTGACCTGAGCGATTTTTATCACACATGAGGTATCTGCTGCATCTTTAAGAAAATCCTGACCCCTTGGGACACCTGGTGGTTCATTCGTTAAGTGTCTGCCTTCAGCTTAGGTTGTGATCTCAGGTCCTGGGATCAAGCCCTGCATCGGGCCCCCTGCTCAGTGGGGAGCCTTCTTCTCCCCTCTCCTACTCCCCCTGCTTGCGTTCCTTCTCTTGCTGTTGCTCTCTCTGTCAAATAAATAAATAAAATCTTAAAAAAGAATCCCTACCCCTAGAGATCCTGATCAGTTGGTCTGGGATGGAGTTTTAGAAGTTGCCCAGGTGACTCTAAGGCTGAGAACCGCTCCGTTATCTCTTGAAAAAGATCCGGGGAGATTTGCTGTTTTCTCACGTGTTGTCCTGTGGGAGAAGGAAAGGGAGTCACTTCGGTTGAGCACACCTTTGTGCCTGGCCCTGAGATAGGGCCTTTATAGGTGTTCTTGCTTTCAGTGGTTAGAATAGTCCCATTTAGCAGGTGAGCACACCGAGGCTCAGCAAGGGGGAAGTTATGCCAAAGCCCCACACAGCTAGTAATGACTGAGCTGGGATTCAAACCTAGGCCCCTTGGACTTGATTCATATACTCCCTCCATTTGTGCATTTATAGACCTCCCTTTGGGGCTGGCTTGCCTCCCACAAGCATGCCTGCCTGCAGTCCTTGCAAAGGGATTTCGAGATATAGAGTCAAGATCAACTCTAGATGGCATGGAAAGATTGTGTCTTCTATCCCTGATCAGCTCTTTTTTTCCTCTAGGAGTGGTTATCTTCCTTGATAATACTGCTTGCCATTTTTGGAGGGCCATGTGTGCCAGGCATGGTCTCCTTGAAGGCTCCCGGCTGCCTTGTGGGTGGGTGTTGTTACCCATGCTGTACAGTGGAGGGATAGGCTCAGAAAGGGGATCCCTTTGCTGAAGGTCACTCAGCTGATGGTAGGGGTGGGATTCTATGCAGTCCTGAGGATTGTGCTTTCAATGTCCCTTTCTCTGGTCTCACCTGGGTGCCTCCCAGCTGTGCCACGTGCACCGTCGGGCACTCTCCGTCACGGGCTGGGCAGCCATGGCCCCAGGGTAACCTCGTTCCCTCTGCTCCCTCCCAGTGGTGCTTTAAAGGTCACTGCATCTGGAAGTCGCTGGAGCAGACTTACGGCCAGGATGGAGGCTGGAGCTCCTGGACCAAGTTCGGGTCATGTTCGCGGTCATGTGGGGGCGGGGTTCGATCCCGCAGCCGGAGCTGTAACAATCCCCCGTGAGTGCTCTTGGCTGAGGTGGGCAGGGCAGGGGACACCCTCTCCCCCCAGGGCTGAGGGGCTGGGAGAAGAAGGCACATGGGGAGGGATGGGGGCAGGACACTAGAGAGCAGGACCCCTGCAGGTGGTTTGTATTCTGTTGGTGGGACCCCAAAAATGTTGGTGGGGGGTGGGGCTGGATCCCTTCCACCCGGGCCTGGCATCTCCCATCAGGTGTGGCGTCTGAGAATTGATCCGAACCAGTGATTCTCAAACTCCGGTGTGCGGAAGATTCTGAGTTGGGTCAGGACTCTTGATCCTCTGGCTAAGCTTTGAGAAGACACTGATCTAAATGCTCAGGAGCCACGTTTGCTTTCTTGCCCCATGAAGCAGAACTTCCATGATTTTTTCTTAACTACGTCTTTCTGTCATCAAATCCTGCCTCGTACTACCCCAAGTTCCAGGAGTCTGGGGGAACAGTCGTGTGTCTCCCCCTTTATTCTCTCTGTCGGGGATCCCTCTCATTGTTTTTGGAGCTTCTGAGTGCTAGCTGGCTCTACCTTCCCTGTCCCAGGCTGAAGCCCTCTGGTCAGAATGGCCTAGACGGGGGCCGGCTGGGGGTGGCATGTGGGTCAGCGGGCTCCAGGAACCAGGGGTATCCAGCCTCCGCAGAACAGCAGTGCCCTTGGCTGCTGTGGCTCGGTAGTGGCCATCTTCCCTCGCATCCTCAGGAGGGGTCCTTCGTACTCTGCTGTTTACCTCCAGGGATGGGAGGCTCACTGCCGCCTGGAGCAGCCTGTTCCCATGTCCGCTGGCTGCGCTCTCCTTTTACAAATACGAGCCCAAACAAACGGCCCTGTAACTTCCACCTGTTGGGGGTGTGAAAGCCCGGGTTGTCAGAGCAGGACCCAGTGGGGCCCACTCTGAGTAAACCACCTTCCTGTGAGGACAGACGGTTATCCCCTGGATCAAAGCTGCCATCTAGCGAACTCCCCTGGAATTGTAACTCTTTCTATTGTCTGAGGCTTAAGTGACAGAACATGGGTGTCTCAGCACTGTGCCCAGCCCAGATTAAGTGCTAATGAACGGCAGTTGGGATGCTGAGCGTGCACACAGCCGTGTGATGCCCCTGGCTCTGTGAGCACTGTACCAGGAGCCTATGCTTGGAGGCTTTGCATCGATTAATTCTACCCAATCTTTTTCATGTAACAGAGAAGAGAACACAGATCGCTTTAAATACCTTTTCTTATTTATTCTTCACAGACACACCAGGAGGTGGGCAAGAGAAGCTGTACCCCAGTCCCACCTTTAAAGAGGGTATTAAGGAGGGCACGTGTTGTGATGAGCACTGGGTGTTGTAGGTCATTAATGAATCATTGAACATGACACCAAAAACCAATGATGTACTTACACAGTGGCTAACCGAACATCATAAAAAATAAATAAAAAGAAAAAAAAGAGGAAATCATGGTGCAGCAGGGCTGGGTGACCCGGCCGAGATTTGCATGGGTGGGTTCGATCGAGCCGCAGCCTTCTGGTTCCAGACCCATGTCTCTCTCTACCGCGCCTTAGTTTATCATGAGGTGAAGCGGAAGCGGGTGCGAGCTGGAATTGTGGAGTCATGCTTTGAGTGCCGACTGTGTACCAGGCCCTGTGCAATGGTTGAAAGGGGAGTACAAAGATGAGTACGACTGGTTTGCTTCCCAGCCGGTCGGCGAGTCAGTTGTCCCTGTCCCCGCCCCGTTTCTCAGCTCACCATGCCCCGCCCCCCAACAGTGGAACAGGGGGCACGTGCCCAAAGGGTGAGGCAAGGGGAATCTGGGAGGGCTCTGAGCCCAGCAGCCCCCACCGTGGGGGTTCCTCTCTAGTTTCCAGTGTTCCTCTCAAAGCCTGAGCCGCCAGCGGTGGCCACGTGGGAAGCCTGGCCCTCTGCAGCCTTCCAGCAAGGTCACCCGGTCCTCCCGTGCCCTCTGCAGCCCAGCCTATGGAGGCCGCCTGTGTTCAGGGCCCGAGTTCCAGTACCAGATATGCAACAGCGAGGAGTGCCCTGGGCCCTATGAGGACTTCCGGGCCCAGCAGTGTGCCAAGCGCAACTCCTACTACATCCACCAGAACGCCAAGCACAGCTGGCTCCCCTACGAGCCTGAGGACGGTGAGTGAGCCTCTCCCCAAACCCCTCGTGTCCTTGGGTGTCTGCTGGGTCCCTGTCTTCCTGGGGGCGGGGGCCTCCCATGCCTGGGGCTGCCAGTGGAGGTGGAGGGACAGTTGGGGCACCATAAGGGACATGCAGTAGGCAGGCCCTTGTGCTGTGTGCCTTGGGGCCAGCAGTCCTCATTAAAGCCATCCCTGATTTGTGCATTTATGCTGACTGTTCTCTGGCAGGGAAAACCCCCCCGAACCATGGACCCTTCCCCCCGAGGTGTCATTGAGGCCGGCAGCAGTGTTGGCCGCTGGGTTGGTGCCCCTGACATGGGTCCGTATGTGTACAAGAAGGCACTCTACGGGTGCAGGTGCCCTGGCTTTGCGTGACCACCGTCCCTAGAGGCTCTGCCCTAGTACCTACTGTGTTTCTAGGTTCTACTGACCATGCTACTGTTCGAGCAGTTAATGAAGAGGATTTGAAAGGCAGGCCAATGAGAGTCCCTGGATCCTGATACGGACTCCCTCCTGGCTGCTCTGGGATAGACACAGGCCCCAGGACTCATGCAGAGGAGCTGAATTTTGGGACCAAGTGCCAGGGCCTGGACCTTTCCATTGATGGCTCTCCTAGAGGCAGAGAGATGCCCGTGAAGGGCTGCGGTTCGAGGCGTCTTAGAGCCTTCAGGCTGGAAGGACCCTTCATGGGCCTCTGTGTCCTCTCGGTCGGCCAGCCTCTCCATGGTCCTGGATAGACACCCCCCGCCACGCAGCTCTCGGCCTCAGATGGCACCTACTAGAATGGCCTTTCCTCTCCTGAGCCCCAGGCCACCTCTTTGTAGCCCTGGTTCTAAAGGAGTAATTACAGGACCCTTGATAGTTCAGCTTATAGTTAGAATGACAGCCTTCATGCTGGAAGGGAACTTAGAGGCCTGTCCATTGCACACCAGGGCACAGATTTCTCTGGAACATGATGATAGAGAGTATTTTCCCTCTGCTTTGAATTCTTCCCACACTAGGGAGTTTGCCAGTCCTTTGACACTGTCGGTGGGCTTTCATGGCTGCCGGCCTGGGTCGCACTGGTCAGGGTCCCTAACCCTTCAGGAAGGTTAGGGTCTCCTATGCCTCTCCCCCTGGCTCAGATCCCACCAGGAATCTGGCTCTTGTGCATGAAATCTGAAGTGTTATTGGAAGCTATGGTTCTGGATTGAGCCCTGGGTACTGGGGCAAGATGTATCCTGGGAGCTCAGGGACCAGGAGGAGGGAGCCAGATGGTTCCTTAAAAATTTAGCTGAGGGGCTGGCTTGCTTGGAAAGCCTTGCAGAGCCATTCAGATCCAAACAAACCCCCTTCGAGGCCCCTGGGGCAGCTGGACTTTGGGTTTTCCCAGGACTTTTCACAAATTCCAGAAAGTTAGTTAAGCCCCAGCCTCCCTTTTTCTAAGAAACAAAGCAAATGTTTATATGTTCTCTGGAACCTTCTTTTAAGGACATCAATGGCCCAGAGAGAGAAGAGAACAATCAGTTGTTAGTATTAGAAAGGACCTCCTTTCCTCTCTTACTGTAGCTTCATTTGGCAAATGCAAACCCAGATCACTGTTCTGCCTTACTTTCACACAACCTCCCAATGTTGACAAACATGTTAAGATACACCATCATACATGCGGCTGGGGAAGTATAGGGAGAATTCAGTTTGGGACTCAAGTCAGACTGCTTAGGTTAGAATCCTGGCTCTTCTACTTAGCATGTGGCTGTGTGGCCTTGAGCAAATTTTTTAACCTCTCTGGTCCTTGGTTTCCTCCTCTGTAATGCTAGAACTTTCTTCCTTGGGGTATTGAAAAACTTAAATCAGTTCATTCACAAATGACATTTGAATCTTAATATCCAGAGTGTGTAGGAGCACCTGGCTGGCTTGATCAGTAGAGCACATGACTCTTGATCTCAGGATTGTGAGTTCAATCCCCACCTTGGGCATGGAGCCTACTTACAAAGAAAAAAAAAAAAAAAGAAAGAAAATAGTGTGTGGAGGTTTTGGTTTTGGAAGCATCTGGCATATAGTAAGCATTCACTAAGTATTGGTTTATTATTATTACTATTATTTTATCGCTTGATTTTCTTTAACGTCCTGTGTGGCATTTTACTGATCAGGGGTAAGGAACTGAGGCTCAGAGAGGTCTGATAATTTGCCCAGGGTCACTATGCAGGGACTTTAAGTCCCAGCTCTACCCACAGGGCTCCCCCTAGCGCCCCGGAGCTGGCCAGGGAGCTTCCTGCTTGGGACAGGTGCTGCCGTCCTCCTGGGCCAGCCTGCTTTCTCTGAGCATGACTGGGAACTCGGCATGGTCTCTTTCCACAGATGCTCAGAAGTGTGAGCTGATCTGCCGGTCAGAAGACACAGGGGATGTGGTCTTCATGAACCAGGTGGTCCACGATGGGACGCGCTGCAGCTACAGAGACCAGTATAGCGTCTGTGCCCGCGGCGAGTGTGTGGTAGGTGTCCTGCTCCGGGCCCCCCACCTTCTGGCTTCCCTGGGGAGACTGGAGGGCTGCACTACCTGCCCCTCTTCCTGCTCCCTGGGGAGACCAGCCTCTCCTCACCTGCCCCACCCATGACACACTTGGTCCTTAGCATAATCCCGGATGCTGAAAAGGGATTATGTCCCCAGCCCCATTCAAGGGAATAAGGTCTGTGCGTGTCACATGGCGAGTTTGTGGCAGAGACCTGTCCAGGAGTGCCTTTGGGCCTCTGGTCAACTTGTGGGGCCTCGGGACCCGGGAGGGAGTCAGGGGCTGCTAGCATGGGGACAGTAGCAAGGGGGAATGGAGCCTTCCCCTGCTGACCCTTCCTCTGGCCTCAGCCCGTCGGCTGTGACAAGGAGGTGGGATCCATGAAGGCAGATGACAAGTGTGGGGTCTGTGGCGGCGACAACTCTCACTGCAGGACTGTGAAGGGGACACTGGGCAAGGCCTCCAAGCAGGCAGGTGAGCAGCCTGGGGCTGGGGAGATGACCAGGAGTGGCTGGGGTTCTGGCCTGGCCATGTGGGCCCTCCTTTCTCTGCTTGGGGGAGGGCAGTTCAGGCTCGGGGGTGGAGGGGTGGAGTGGGGGAGGCACCTGGAGCCTGCCTCGGGCTTCCCAAGCTGCCCCGGGCTGCTGAGTTCGGAGCTACAGCTGGCCACCCCCTTTTCCAGGGCATGCTGCCTGCATTTAGGCATGGGAGCTCGGAAGCATTTTTCTGCATCTAGTGTGGGATGATAGGAGCTTAGCCATCTCTTTGACCCCAGGACTGCTGGGGGGAGTGAGAGCTCAGACAGGTCTGAAGAGGTAGCCCAGACTGGACTGGAATGCTTTTTCTCTTCCCTCCCTCCCTTTTTTGGTAACCTTGTGGTACCTCCTGCTTTGAACTTTTGGTATCTTGAGTTCCTTGACTTCCCTCCCCATCTTCAGTCTGGCCACACCTGGCTGATGAAAAGGGCAAGGTATTATTAGTCCGTTACACTCGAGGACGAATTAGTTCCATCTCCCCTTTGAGAGTATCACAGCTTTGCCTTGCCTCTCCTTGAGGGGGCAAGAGTGACAGCTTCGTGAGAGGTTTGTTTCCAGGGCTGGGATTGGGAGCAGAGAAGCTGCACTGGATCTTCATCTAAATCCCTTAAGGTGTGAGAAGAAAGGGGGAGGGACATCAGGAGAGAAAAGGAGGCTCAGAAAAGTAAGGAATAATACCTAACATGCGTGCGTGCTTACCCACACACTAACCCCACACATGCCGCCCTTGGACTTGATAAAGCATTTAAGCAATAGGATCTCATTTGACCCTCTCAGCACCTTGTGGACAAAGGCCCGTTCCTCTTTTACAGATGAAGAAACAGGTTCTTGGGTACGTGCTAGGGGCGGGGGGCAGACCGCTGGGCAGAAAGGCCACCAGTTCGAGATGCCCACGGATCCTTCTCTGTGGCAGGAGCTCTCAAACTGGTACAGATCCCAGCGGGTGCCCGGCACATCCAGATTGAGGAGCTGGAGAAGGTCCCCCACCACATTGGTGAGTGCTGGGGAGCTGGGAGAGGGGCCGTCAGGCCCTGGGGTCTGAGCTGTGGAGAAGCTGGGAGGGCAGAGGAAAGCATTCTAAAACAGGGGAGATTTCACAAATTTGAATGATGGCAGGGAACCCTTAATTTTTTTCTTTTTAACTTATGTTGAATAGACAATCTGTTCCTGGTTCAAATTTCAGAAGGTGTGAGAGGGCTTCCCCTTCCTTCCCGGAGCAATTTGTTTCCCCAGGGGGCAGCCACTGTTAATTAATTGTACATCTCTTTCGAAGGAAAACCATTTTTGTACAACGTATCAGTCCCCTTTTACTGTGTAACATACCATCCCCAGACTTTGTGGTTTCAAACAAGTGTTTATATTAGCTTATGGTTCTGTGGGCCATCAGTCTGAGCTGGGCTCCTCATGTTGCTTCTGCTTCTCTGCCTGGACTTCCCCATACAAAGGCAGCATCAGGTCAGCCCATTAGATACTGGTTGGTATTGGCAGTTAACCAGTGTGAGGGGCTGACAGGGCCATGTCCCCAGCGGGTTAGCCTGGGATTATTCACATGGTATCTGTCACATGGTCCTCAGTGGGGGCAAGAGCAAGCAAGTACTTGCCAGGTCTCTGCTTGTGTCATGCTTGGTAATATCGTGTTGGCCCAAGCAGTCTCATGGCCAAGACTACCCCGGACTCAGGGGGTAGCAACAGACAATCTCTTGGTGGGAAGTATGGTAGAGTCATAGTGCAAGGAGGTGTGCACGCTGGCACAGGAGGAATTTGTAGCCGTTTTTGCAGTCTGCCACATGGACCCTTAAATTATTCTTTTTTTAAAAAATATTTTATTTATTTATTTGACAGATATCACAAGTAGGCAGAGAAGCAGGCAGAGAGAGAGGAGGAAGCAGGCTCCCTGCTGAGCAGAGAGCCCGATGTGGGGCTCGATCCCAGGACCCTGGGATCATGACCTGAGCCAAAGGCAGAGGCTTTAACCCACTGAGCCACCCAGGTGCCCCAATTATTCTTATTATAATGATACTTAAACACAATCACTAAATCACTCCTTATAGTAGTTATACAACTACGGAGCCAAGAGAGATTAAAAATTAGGGCCCCAAAATAAATCAACAAAGTTCAAATTGAGAACATTAATTTAATGGGAGAGATTTTTGTGTTCATTTGTTCGCTGTGTTCCGTTTGTGCTGAAACCAAGTTGGTGGCTAAACAAATGAATGTGTCCAGAAGAGGCAAATCCAGAGAGACAGGAGGGCAGACTCATGGTACCCAGGGGCCAGTGGTGGGGGGCACAGGAGGGTCTGCAAATGGGGGTGATGACGTGTCTTCAGGAATCGGATGGTGGTCCAATAGTCCCTGAATTCCACACTTTAAAAGGCCAAGTGTGTTGTAGGTGAATTAATGTCAATTTAAACCGCACAAGCATGGTTTGGAGCAGGGTCTCAATGAGCAAGCAGAGAAGGCTGCTGCCCCAACACTGGGTAGTGGCTGGGCTCTCCCACACTTCTCTGTGCTCAGACCCCTCACAGAGGGCATGGGCACCATGATGTCGCTGGGCCTCAGCATATCCCAGAGGCCCCTCTTATCTCTTATGCCCACCTGGTCACACTGCTTGTCACCAGCTCTTCCTAAACATGAAAGCAAAACATAATGTCTCTGGGCAGGCTCATCTATTACAGAAATGCTGATACTCCTATTTTTAGGTTATCACCAAAATAATAGAAAATGTTTTAAAGCATCCTAAGGAAATTTCACCCCTCGGGGAATACACGCATTCACACAGCTGTAATAGAGCCAGGCTGCTCTGGAAGGCAGCTGAGAGGGCGCAGTGCAAATAGGCAAGAGGCACAAGGGGAAACCGAGGCCCACAGTGGCTCATGGGCCCTCTGTGTTCCCCGACTCACCCACGCAGTGAGCTAGTCTGGGCTGTCTGCCAGCCCAGTGCCCTTGCCTACCACGCCGCTCTGCACTGGGATTGAGAGTCTGGAGGGCTTGGCTTGGCTTGGCCAACTCCCTGCCTACCTGCCTGTCCAACTCTGGGGTATTTTGCAAGAACAGGGGCCAGGAGGGGGGAAGGGAGGAAGGAGGGAAGGGTCATTTACTCCAAGAAGAAGATGGACCTTGCAGACACTCCTCCTATCCCACCCCTCAGATGAGTCCATAATACCAGCAGCCCCTTGGGCCTCCTTGGCCTGCCCCTTCTGCCTGGCCACCCCCCACCCCCCACTGCTGCGCCGGCCCCCACCCCCGCCTGCAGAAGTCTACTCCTCCCTCCTCCAGAGGTGAGGAGTGCTCTATGAGGGAGGCTGCTCACAGAGTCCTGTAGGGGTCCAGACAGAAGCTTCTAGAACCCAGGGCAGGTTCAGCTTGGGCATGCTTGCCTGTGTGTTTACTGGGTGAGTTACCTGGAGGTCTAGAGCTCCACAGGAGCTGGGCAGGGAGGGGAGTGGAACTGAGACCCGACGTTGCCACACACATCGTGTGATCACACACGGGTGAGGTCCACGTGCCCCCAGTGAACATGTGCAAGGTGTGTATGCATGAGTGAGTGAGTGTGTGCGTGCGTGCCTGCCTGTCGGGGCACGTGCTCTCTGGAGAAGTCTGGGACAGGTGGCCGTGTTGGCAGTGAAGGCCAAGGTCCTGCCCAAACTTGTTAGACTCTCCGAGCATCTGGGGACATGGACTCTTTGAAAGGAAACGAGGGGAGGAGAAGCCTGCAGTTACTGTCTCCCCTGTGCTCGTCTTGAACTGGGACTTTTGCTCTGGCACCGCCCATCAGCCTCGTGATGATCATGGAGGCTCCTCTCAAGCCATGAAAGGCCTCGATGGCATCTTTCAGGAGGAGACTGTCTTCCTTTACACTGAAAAATCTCTTGTTGGGCTTAGCCACCTTCATGAATGATCTCAGCCGGGTCTTCTGGATAACTCGCTGCAGCTTCTCCATCAGCACTTGCTGCCTTACCTTCTGCTTCTTTGTTATGGGGTCCGGCTTCTTAAACCCCAAGAACTAACATCTCCTAGCTTCCAGCTTTTCTTCTACAGCTTCTTCCCCTCCTTCAGCCTTCACAGAATTGAAGAGCATTAGGGCCTTGCTCTGGGGTAGGCTCTGGCTTAAGGGAATGTCGTGGCTGTTTGAGCTTGCATTCAGACCGCTTTCCCCATATTGGCAATAAGGCTGTTTCACTTTCTTATCATTTGTGTGTTCACTGGAGAAACACATTCCTTCAAGAACCTTTCCTTTGCCTTCACAACTGGGCTGACTGTTTAGTACAACATGCCTGGCTTTTGGCCCATCTCGGCTTTGGACTTGCGTTCTGCACCAAGCTTCATCATTTCCAGCTTTTTTTTTTTAAGATTTTTAAAAAATTTTATTTATTTGACAGACAGAGATCACAAATAGGCAGAGAGCAGGCAGAGAGAAAGGGGGAAGCAGGCTCCCCGCTGAGCAGAGAGCCTGATGCAGGGATCGATCCTAGGACCCTGAGATCATTACCCGAGCCGAAGGCAGAGACTTTAATCCACTAAGCCACCCATGTGCCCCCATTTCCAGCTTTTGATGTAAAGTGAGAGACAGTGACTGCTCCTTTCCCTGGAATATTTAGTAGCCATTGAAAGGTTATTTGTTGACCTGATTTACTATTGTCTCAGGGCATAAGCAGGCTCTAGGACAGGGACAGAGACAGGGGACAGGCCTGTCCATGGAGCAGTCAGGACATGCATGACATTGATCCATAAAGTTCCCTGCACTATGTGGGCTCAGTGCTTGGTGCCCCAAAACAATCCCAGTAGGAACACCAGGTACCAATGACCACATATCACCAGAACAAGTATCATACTGAAAATGTCTGAAATACTGCAAGAATTACCAAAATGGGACACAGATGTGAAGTGAGCCACTGCTGTTGGAAAAATGTCACTGATAGACTTGCTTGAGGCCCGGTTGCCACAGATGTTCCTTTTGTAGAAAATGCAGTATCTGAAAAGCACAATGAAGGGAAGGTCAGTCAAATGAGGGATGCCTGTGGTCGCTCAGGGTACAGCGTGGGTCAGCGGACGGGCCAGGACTCAGAGGCGAGCGTGTGGTTAATGTCCCCAAGGAGCCCAGCCCACCGCCCCTGGAATGAGGGGTGTACAGCCTGAGGAGGGGAGCGGCGACTGCCGAGAGGTGTTGGAGCAGACAAGCTGGTGGGAAGATTTGGGGCTGGGCCTGGCCCGAGGAGCTGCCTGGCTCCAGCCCCAGGTCTGGCAATTTCTGGGGGCTAAGAGAGATTGGGCAATGAGAAATGAGGGGTGTCTCTCCTCCTCCTGCTTGCTAGGGAGGCTGGTGCCCTGAAGAGCTGGGCCGCCAGCTCTCTGTGCGTCTGGGACAAGCCCTGGCCCCTCAGGGGCCTCTGACTCTCCATGTGGGCTCATGGGAGCACCAGCCTTGGGACATGTGTGAGGAGTCCACAGGGGCAGGTAGCAGATGATGGGTGTGTGGTTAATGCTCTGATCGTTGGCTCTCGGGTTACATAATTACGCAGAATGGTTTTCTTCCTCACCAAGCGGGGACACGCCCAGGCTCTGGAGCCTTTGCTGTCCTACCTGCCTGAGAGGCTTGGGTCCCTAGCTGCAGCCCTACCCTGACCTGCTGCTTCCAGGGTGGCCAAGGCTGTGACACTGGGGCCTTTTCCCGGGGGGGGGGTCTGCACCTGCATACCTCTTGCCCACCTGCCAGGCACTTTAAGGACCAAATTGCACGTTACTCACTGATGGGACGTTAGAGGGTAGAAATATACAGATGTTTTAAAAACTCTTCCTCTAGGCCAGGCCCCAAGAAACCAAGATGAAGGTGACAGGCTGTGGGGGGCGGGGGGGTAGGACATCTGTAAGGACAACAGTGCCAAGTATCAGGCCCTGTACTGATGATAATAATAACGCTTACCATTTATTGAGTGCCAGCAGCATACCACGCATGCCGCCTAGTACTTTACACATATGAACTCTTTTAACTGTTGCCGGAGCCCCATGGAGCATAGGTGGGGGTGCGGTACCACAGTTATCCTCGTGGGGCAGCAGCCCTGTGAGCAAGGTATAGTTAGGATTCTCATTTTATGGATGGTGAAACTGAGGCAACACAGGGAAACTAAGTAACTTCCCCAGATCTGTCTGACTCCAGAGCCTGTATTTTTAGCCTTAGGGTTCTCCGATAGAAGTCTTAGGGGGCGGGGAGGGGGGCAATTTATTGAGGACGGAGCAATCAAAGAAGGCTTCCTGGAGGAGGGGAGAATTATGCTGAGCCTTCCATATGAGTGCAGATTAGTCAGGCAGGAGGAAGGGAAGGGAGGACAGGGTGGGGTGCACCAGGGTCCAGAAGCAGGGAAGCTGTCTGCCGTCAGTGTGGTGGCTCATCTGACTGTGGAGCCTCTGGTGGAAAGGAGTAACGGGTCACAGGGAGCCCCAAGGGGTTCACTAGGAAAGTCTTGGTGCCCCAGAGGAGGACTGGCTAGTGCTCCTGTGAAGGGGAATAGAAATCTGTGTGACCCTCTCCCCATGGCCAGCGGTGAAGAACCAGGTCACAGGCAGCTTCATCCTCAACCCCAAGGGCAAGGAAGCAATGAGCCGGACCTTTACTGCAATGGGCCTGGAGTGGGAGTACGTGGTGGAGGACACCAAGGAGAGCCTCAAGACCAGTGGGCCCCTGCCTGAAGCCATTGCTGTCCTGGTGAGCCCCCATCCTGCACGGTAGCCCCTGTCCACTCCCTTGGTGCCCCAGCCCAGCCTCCCCTAGCTCACTGTCTTCACTATTGAGCCAGCACTGACCTACTGAAGTCCTCCTGTTGCAGTGTCTTCAGCAGCCTGGGCAAGGTCAAGGCCAAGGTGCTCTCTGTGCTTAAAGGCAGGCAATATGGCAAATGATGAAGGAGAAAGAAGTGGTTGTCCTCCTGTCAGAGGGGGTCTCCTTAATGCAGTGTCAGAAATAGGGCCTAGGAATGAGCAGGAGGCCCTTGGGTTGGTTCCCCGTGTTGTGCTGGCATCATCTGGTGTCTGCTGGTATTATGGCCTTGCCAACAAGTGACCTGGGGGTGCTGTCTCAAGCTGCCAGCCTCCTGTGAGGGGGATGAGGTCACTGTCCTTGCTGGGGCCACCTCTGCCCACACCACCTCTTCCTAGACCATAGACCGGGGCTTATAGAGCAGGGACTGTTAATGCAGGGGATCAGACCAGGTGGGGCTTTGTCTGCAGGCCCTTGGCACTGGCTGGTGGCAGGGATACCAGGAACAGGTTTGTTCCTGGTGTTGCCCTCACTAGTCAGAAGGTCCAAGAGGGAAGGGTCTGAAGCCTATTGGGGTCGGCATATTAATTCAATCTATTTGAATCTGTATTTCTCTTCACCCTAATTTGCTGACTCCCCATACACCTATGGCCAGTGCTTTTCAGCGAGGGTACCAAGACCATTCAGTGGGCAAAGAATAATCTCTTCAACTAAAACAGTGCTGGGACAACAGGATCATCCACATGTAAAAGAATGAAGATGAATCCGTACCTCACACCATATACACAAAGGAGCTCCAAATAGATCAGATACCCAAGTACAAGAGCTAAAAATCTAGAACTCTTAGAGAAAACAGAGGGCTCAATCCCATGACCTTGGATCATAGTTGTGATACCCAAAGCATGAGCAACAGAAGAAAAATAGGTTAATTGGTCTTCGTGGAAACTGAGAACTTTTGTGCATCAGAAGACACGAGGACAGCCGTGAGAAGACAAGCCAGACAGGATGGGAGAAACCATTGGCCATCCTATGTCCGATAAGAGTCTACCTTATAGACCATCTTCTGGAGTCAGGTAGCCTGTGGCTGCCCTGGTGAGGAGGACCAGCTGACAGACACGGTTTCTGCCCTCATTAGAACTTAGGTCTGTGGGAAGGTGTGTAGCCCGAGTCTGCTGCATGGCTTCTGGTGTGAATGGCCTCCCAGGCCAGGCTGGGTGCTGAGCCCACATCCTTCTCTGCCCCCCCCCACCCCATGCTGGCCTTGCCTCTCTGCTCTCTAGTCCTGTGCCACCTCCTCTGTCTCTCCTCAGGTGCTCCCCCCCGCCAAGGGGGGTCCCCGCAGCAGCCTGGCCTACAAGTACGTCATCCATGAGGACCTGCTGCCTCTTATCGGGAGCAACAATGTGCTTCTGGAGGAGACGGACACCTACGAGTGGGCGCTCAAGAGCTGGGCCCCTTGCACCAAGTCCTGTGGAGGAGGTACTGGCCCGTACAGCCGTCTGGTGGCCTCGTCAGGGTAGCCCAGGGCTTTTCAGGGGAGGAGCAGGAGTGTCTGGGGGCCAGCATTGTCTCTACTTGATCTGTCCCTAGCTTGTGCCTCACTGTCTCCTCAAAGATGTCTTGGGTGTGACAGCCTGTTTGGATGGGGCCATGGGGCTGGGGCTGGGATGCTGGATTGGTGGTGAGGCTGGGCCTGCGCCCTGCGAGGGCTCCCCAGCTTGGCGGAGGGGCAGCCCTCCAGCCAGGTCCCCTCCTCCCTCACCCAGGGACACGGGAGATGGACGGATCAAGGCTTCTTCAGAAAGCGACTGGGGCGGGAGGGGTGCAAAGGCACAGAGGGAGGGTAGGCTTCGCCCTCCAGGCTCTCCAGAGTTTGGCCTCCCCGAGGCCCCAGCAGAGCTGTGGGGGCCTGGTGGGACCAGGCCCAAGTCAGCCTGCCCTCCCCACAGGGATCCAGTTTACCAAATATGGCTGCCGGCGCCGGCGTGACCACCACATGGTCCAGCGGCACCTGTGCGACCACAGGAAGAGGCCCAAGCCCATCCGCCGGCGCTGCAACCAGCACCCGTGTGCCCAGCCCGCGTGAGTGTCCCAGAGGAGCGACTGCATTTCCAGGGGTGTTGCTGACCCTCCCTTGGCCAGGAGGGGAAGCTGCCGGGCCCGCTTCCTCTGGCCCCAGAGTGTGGAGGCACACCGCCCTTTTTTTTTTTTTTCCCAATTTATTTATTTTCAGAAAAACAGTATTCATTATTTTTTCACCACACCCAGTGCTCCATGCAAGCTGTGCCCTCTATAATACCCACCACCTGGTACCCCAACCTCCCACCCCCCCGCCACTTCAAACCCCTCAGACTGTTTTTCAGAGTCCATAGTCTCTCATGGCACACCGCCCTTTGTCTCGGGCTTCCCTCCCGGGGCAGAGCAGCCCAATGGGCAGACTCTGCCCTCCTTGCCCACCTGTCTGTGGGGCTTCTGGGTTAACTTCCACTCTTGGAAGAAGGATGGTGCTCCCTTTGTTCTGCCCTTTCCAGCGTTCTTTAACAGATGGGGAAACCAAGGCTCACTTTGGGGACATTGCTTTCCCTCAACGATCTGAGGGATCTGTGAGGTGAGGTGGATTTCAGTGCTTGTAGGCTCCGGGCCATAGGCCGTAGCCGCAGCCATGATCTAGCCCCCACTGGGGCTCCCTGGCCTGAGGAGACGGGTTCATTTGAGCACAAGGTCATATTCTTGGGGCTATTTGGAGGGGGATTTGTGGAGAGGAAGAGCTATGACTTGTCAGGGATTCAATGTCTGGCCTTGCACCTGTCACAGAGGTGGCCCCAGCACCTCCTTGGTCCCCAGGCAGAGAGCCGAGGCCTTTCTCCAGTCTCCTCAGGAATCCTTGGGGGTCCAAGCAGTCTGACTTGGCCTTGCTGACTCACAGCAGCTCTGCTCCCTCAGGCTGAGGGAGCCTCGGGGGCGGGGGAGCTGGTGACTGGCACGGAGCCCACAGTGGCCTCCCTGTGCCAGGCCTGGGCCGGGATGCTCTGTTCCCCAGCCCTCTGCAGGTCCCTTTCACACCATATGCAGACTGTTTCCCGCCAATGTCCATGGCCTCAGAGCACGTGGTGCTCACTCCACTGTGGTCATGGGTGGGTCACCCCACCTGGCTTCTCATCTGTAAACCGCCAAGTGAAGTTTGGGGCCTTTTTGTTTTCTGTCTTTTAAAGGAAGGGGTTGGCCGAAAGAGCCCTCATTCACTAAAAGATGTCTCAGGAAACACGGGAGTAGGGGTTGGGGGCTGCCTCCCACCCCGCTAACCCTCCCAACCCCCATTTGGTCTTTGTCTAACTCAGTCAGCAGCGTCGTCTACTTCTCGTGTTCTTAGGGGCTGCTCTGGGCTGGAAGACATTGAAGACCACCAGCTTAGCCAATCAGCATCAAAATTCCACAGGTGCTGATGGTGATAATAATAGTATCTGCATTTATTATGCGCCTACTGTGTGCACACACTCTGCCAAGTGCTCTAAGTATACAAGTCCTTTTAATTGTCCCAGGAGGCTCAGGGGAGAGGCTTCAATTCTACAAGCTGCCACTCTGTTTTGCATCCTGCCGTAGCTCAGCACCTAGGACAGTACCTGCCCACGGGAGACACTCTGCTAGTTACCAGGTGTTGAAGGAATCCTGATGTGAAGATGAGGCAGCTGAGTTCAGAGGCATTAATAGCTTGCCTGCAAACATGCAGGGTGCCAGATTTCAAGATGAATTATACCCATTTTTCAGATGAGGAAACAGAGGAGAGACTAAGTGACCTCCATAAGGGCACACAGCCTGGCAGCTGCAGACCCAGGCGGGTGGTTGTCTTGGCTCCCAAGCATTCTGAAACTCAAACCCACTTTCCAGCTCCTGCCTGCAGTCACTCAAGGGGTGGGCGTGACCCTGCGAGGAAGTGTCCCCTAGTCCCTCCTCTTCTCCATCTTTTGCCTTGTCTTTCTCCAGGTGGGTGACGGAGGAGTGGGGTGCCTGCAGCCGGAGCTGTGGGAAGCTGGGGGTGCAGACCCGAGGGGTGCAGTGCCTGTTGCCCCTCTCCAACAGTACCCACAAGGCCATGCCGGCCAAGGCCTGCCCTGGGGACCGGCCTGAGGCCCGGCGGCCCTGCTTCCGCGTGCCCTGTCCAGCCCAGTGGCGCATGGGAGCCTGGTCCCAGGTGAGTTGTTCCCAGAGGGCGGGAGGGGCTGGACCAGTGGACACCTTCTCTGGGGGAGTCCTAGAAAAGGTGGCTCTGGGTGAGGCATTGCTAAAATGTGGGATGCTCCCTGCAGGCAGAGAGTCTTTGACTGCATTTCTTTCCCCCTTCTGATCTGATCCCATCTGATCTTTCTCAAAACTAAGTCCAACAGCTCCCACGTCTGCTGGGCCAGGTTTCTAGGCTAGGCCTTTCTATTCATTCACTCTCTGCTTTGACCTAGATCTGGGTCAGAATTAGGAGGCATGGGCTAATATCCTCGTGACACAGGTAAGCAAACGGAAGCACTTTCTTGCACTCAAGAAGTATTTACTGAGTGCCAACTACATGCCAGGCATACATACTAGGAATGTCTGGAATCCATCGTTGACTAGATGTGATTCTTGGCCTCGTGTAGCATCTAGTCCAATAAGAGAGAAGGAAGAGATAAGTAAACCAATAACAAAAGCATTAACAGGTTGCAGCTGGAGCTGTGCGGAAGCAAATGGGGGTGATGTATCTGGGAGGGCTTCCTTGTGGAGGTGACATTTGAGCTGAGACCTGATGGATGAGCCCCAGAAGGACCCTGTGGCAGGAACAACCTTGCCATGTTCCAGAAACCAAAAGGACAGTGGGACTGGAGCTGAATGGAAGGGATGGGGCCTATAGGATGATGGAGAGGCAGGCAGGGGTCAGTGCTATGGGGTCTTTGTGAGGAGTTAGAATGTATCCTAAGAGCAGTGAGAAACTCTTGAGGGGTTTTCATGTAGGCATTCCAAGCTCTGGTTCCAGGTATAAAAGATCACCTAGCAGCTCTGAAGAAAGTTCGATGTTGGAAGGCCAGGGTAGGAAAGGAGAGACCATAAGAAGGAGTATTCAGTCCAAGTTCTCCTGGCTAAGCCCTCGAAGTGGCCATGGGGAAATTTTCTGCCTTGAGTTTTCTCTTAAAAGTTCATCTGATGCAAACCTTGAACGTGTTATGCTAAGGGAAACCAGCCAGACATGAAGTGACAAATGCTATGTGATTCCACTTACCCACATTCATAGAGAAGTGGAGTAGGAGGGTGGGTGCCCGGGGCTAGGGGAGAGGGTGGGGGAGTTTGTGTTTAGAGGGGACAGGGTCTCAGTTTAGGAGGAAGGAGAAAGTTCTGGGCGTGGTGGTAGAGATGGTCATACTACAATGAGAATGCCCTTGTCGCCACTGAACTGGACACTTACAAAGGGTTAAAATAGTAAATGTTATGGTATCTATGTTTTGCCATAATTTTTAAGATCTCATTTGGTCATGAGGATAAGCACAACAGTGCTTATTGTAATAGCGGAATTTCAGGTAATACTCTAACTGCCCATCTGCAGGGGATTGGACCCCCAAATCAGGGTCTGATCATACAGTAAAATAGCCCAGACAGAGAAAAGTAAATAAGCTTGAACTGTACTTAAGCGAGATAGGTAAACCTCAGAACAGGCGTGAGAGGAAAGCGCAGGAGTACGGAGAACGATCACTTCCAGTGGAACGGAGTGCATCTAAAGTTTAAGAAGGTGCCACACAGTATTTGAAAATGTGCCCGAATGCTGATTTATGAAAGCTGGTGTTGGTATTTGAACAGGTTCTCAGGACCGACTTTCCAATACTTTAATGTAGGCTGGAAACATTACATAATAAAGGGTATTTTTAAATAATCCCAAATCCCTGCACGACTTATGCAGACTTTAGTTTCTTCTCCCTAACATACAGCTTTATTTGTTTTAACAAATAAACAGACAGCTGGTCTACAGAATACGCTTTTGAGAAAACTGACAGCAGGGGGACGGCGGGTTGGGGAGGGGGCAGGGAGCGTGGAAGTTCATTGCCCTGGTAAGATTGACCCCTCAAGGGCTACTGTCATTCTGCCTCCTGGGGGGTGGGAATGAGATATGTCATCCCACAGTCTGTGTGGCCCTCTGTGCCCGTGTTTCCCTCGGGCCCCAGCAGAAGAAGTACGCGTCTGTAAGGTCTTCCCCATCCCACTAGGAGAGGCAGGGAGCAGTGCTGACCAAGCCATGTGACCCGGTCATGCCAGGTGGCCTTGCTCTTTGGGAGCCGCCACCACCAGCCTCCATCTCTCAGAGGAGATGAGGCCCGGGAACTGAGGTGCACAGTGGCCCTTGGAGACTGTGCTCCCGTGCCTTGCCCTCTCCGGGAAGAAGACACTTCCGAGCCTGCCTCTGCCGGCTGAGTTTTGGTACATGGAGTCACAGAGCCTTTGAATGTCAGAGCTAGAGGGGTCCGGGGCGCCCGTGTCACCCAGCTCACTCAGCCAAGCAAGTGTTGCAACGCGGGTCCCTCCATCCTGTTACTAAGATACCATCAAGCGAGTGGACCTGCCTCAGGTCCCTCAGGCTGGTGGATTGCAACAAGGGGGTTGGCCAGAATGATACCCAAAGTACTTCAGGCCCCGGGAGCACAGACTAAACATGGTGGGACCAGGCAGAAGGGCTAGAATGGGGTCCCTGAGGTCCCCTGCTGAGCTGCTTAGGTGACACAAAGGGTCCGGGAGCTCCGAGTGGAAGAGTACTGACGTGAGCATTCTGTCCTGGGGAAGCTCTTCACTGCCGTCTTCCCATGTCCCTCGGGTCACATAAAAACTCAGTGCCTTTGCACCTTTCTGTCCTGGGCATTGGCTGGACTCTGGAGCTCACCACCTCCTCCCTCTTGTCTCTCTACCTGTCCCCCTGCCCCCGGCTGCTGGGGCCTGGCCTGCCTTCCCGGCCCAGTGCTCTGCCACCTGTGGAGAGGGCATCCAGCAGCGGCAGGTGGTGTGTCGGACCAACGCCAACAGTCTCGGGCAGTGTGAGGGGGACAAGCCGGACACCGTTCAGGTCTGCAGCCTGCCTGCCTGTGCAGGTGAGCTGGATAGGATGGGGGGAGGGCGGGCCTGGCTCCCCCAGCCGAGGCCTGAAACCCAGCCCGGCTGGCATCCTGGCCCCCTTGAAATCCCAAATTCTAGAGCTGCTTCTCCCCGCTCCCAGGAAATCTCCAGAACTCTACAGTGAGCACTGACATTCAGGAAACTGTGACCCCAGAAGAAGAGTGGGTGCCACAGTCTGGGCCCCTACATCCCATTAACAAGATATTATCAAGTAAGTGTATCTCGGGACTTCACTTCCTCCCCAGACCTTCCTGTGGTTGTAATGTCCCGAGCACAGGCTATGGGTGGGGGGTGGACAGCCCCAGCTTCCAGTCCACATGACCTTAGCCTCCTGGAGCCTCTGATTCCTCAGCTGTGAGCTGCGGGTCTTGCCCATGCTGGTCCACAGACCCTTACCTGCATTGCCAAAATGTTGAGAGCTGCAAGTGTTTCCCTAAATTTGGTGCAAACTCACCAGGCCAGAATCTGGCCTGATGCAAGAGATCACTATTCTTTTGCTATAGAAACATTGCTGTAGTTACAAGGGGATGTCCCACTCCCCACTCGGGATTGTTCTGTAACATGAAGAATACTTCTCAAACTTGCGAAGTTCTGAATTATGAATCCAGCTGGTTTCAAGATTTTGGATAAGCAGTTATAGATCTGAGCTGTCTTCATAGGGCTGTTGAGAGAATTAAATGAGGCAGTCATGCACTCCTGCCTAGCTTTCAGCTAACATCAAAAATAGTAATAATAGTGCTTTCTCTCTGCCTCGTGATCAGGAGCTCATTAGTCCACAATCCCATCTTTCCATCCATCCACCCATCCACCCACCTCTCCATCCATCCATCCATCCATCCACCCACACATCTGCCCATCTACCCATCCATCCATCATCCATCCATCATCCATCGACCCATCGATCCATCCACCAATCCACCAATTAATATTGACTGGACACCTGCCAAGAACCAGGGCCTGTGTTCTAAGCTTCCTTCCTAGAATTTTTTCCTTCACTTTTAGATCCTCACCTTCTCAAGGACCAGGGTCTGATAAGACAAGTAGCAGAAAAATAGACCTTAATTTCTAGTGGAGGACCAGCTGACGCGTGACCCTATGCAAATCCCTAAACCTCTTTGAACTCAATGGTCTCATTTGTAAAAAAAAAAAAAAAAAAAAAAAAGGAAGGAAAGAAAGAAAGTAAGTGGGAGACTCACTAGATGTGCTCAGAGTATCTTCTAGCTCCCTCTTTACTGCTGTTCCGCACCCCCTGCCAGGCTGCTCAAGCGCCCCCCCCCCCCCCGCCCCCCGCCCCGCCCCACCCCAGTACAGATTGGGCTCCGGATTCTGGTCCTGGAATTCTGGCGCCATCTAGAGGCCACTGGCTTTCCATTTCCCCCCCAATCTATCGTGTTCCCCCAAACCAGCCCCCAGCCTCTTCCCCATCCCACCCCTGCAGCCTCCCCTCCATGCCCTGGGGCAAAAATTAGTAGCAAGCAGAGCTCCTGCCTTCACATGGTCTGGAGAGACCTACTTGGAATTACCACAGAAACACAACATTTTTAGATGCTATTTGAACTGAAGCAAATGAAACTAGTGTAGAGGGCAGCCCTGTGTGTCAGGAACTTCATAAATGGTATTTGTCTTCATGAAGTTATTATTCACTGGCAGAGTCTAGCATTATTTCATTTTATAGGAGAAAAAATAGGGTGGGAGAATTTAAATGCCTTGCCCAAGGGCTCATGCTTTTTAAGCAGCAGAGCCTCAGTTGGATCCCAGATCTGCTTTATTCTGGATTGATTGGTGGAGGTCTTCAGATGCCTGTTGACGGGTACCAGGATGTTTCATCCGCGTGTCCCACATATGGGTTTGCCGGGCATCTATCTGCCTGGCCCTGGCCTGAGAGGATCAATTCCTTTGGGTTGATAGAGAGGGGCAGAGGGTTCCCACTTCTTCGAGAGCAGAGTTCCCAAGCTCACAACCCCCCCCAGTGCCCAGGCCACACTGACCGTCCGGTCTCCCTGGGCATGGCTCTTTGTCAAGCCCCCTCCCCCACTGCGGGACTTCTCAACCAAGTCTGATGACGGGTGATGTAGGGCTGTGATTCTCAGGTTTCTCCTTGCCTTGGAATCACCTCAAAGGTTTTGTTAAAATCCGGAGCTGGGCTCCATCCCCTGAATTTCTGATTCGGTCCGGCTGGATGGGGCCTGAGAATCAGCATTTCCAGCAAGCTTCCAGGTGATGTTGATGGTTCGTGTGTGGGGACCCTCCTTGGAGAACTGCTGCTCTAGGGAGTTTTAATTCCTCTTCCATAGAATAAAGGCTCTTCCTCTGGCCAGTGTCTCCCTCAGGCAGCACTGTGGCACGCTCCGGGAAAGAGCTTTAGAGCTGGTCCAGCTAGGGCAGGAGCTGGAGGGCCTGCTGTTGCTGGGTGGAGTCGGGGGTGGAGGCCTCCTCCCGGCATCAGTCCTTGTGCTGTATGTGCAGCAGAGCCGTGCACGGGGGACCGGTCCATCTTCTGCCGGATGGAAGTTCTCGATCGCTACTGCTCCATCCCTGGCTACCACCGGCTCTGCTGTGAGTCCTGTACCAAGAGGGCCCTGGGCCCCGACGCCAGCCTGGACCCACACCTGACCTCACCACCATCCTTCTCCACCCCCGGGAGCCCTCTGCCAGGATCCGAGGCCTCTCCAGATGCTGTGGAGCCCACCGTGGGGCCGACAGGAGCAGATGACCATCAGCATGGCCAGCCCACACAGCTCCCGAGGCCTCTGGGCACCAGCTCCCCAGTGACCCAGCACCACTCTCCTCCCCAGAATCTGAGCCCTCGGGTGTCCTGGGGCACTTCCCCCAGCGCCCCCCGGGGACTGCCCTGGGGCTGGACCAGGGCACCTGTACCCATCTCCGAGGATAAAGGACAGCTCAGGGAAGCCCCGAAGCCCCCAGGCACCGGCCTCCCCACCACGTCCCTGGTCACATGAACCTCCCCTTGCCTCTCCCACCGGTCAAGTTTACAGTGTGTGCTGCCTCAGAGAGGGCCGGGCTCGGAGGACACACAGCGGGACAGGGCAAACACAGACTGCCTTTTAAATTATTTGCCTTCTTGTTGTTCTAGTTTAGGGCTATGGCACTTCACCCCATGATGTGGGTGTGCGAGGACGAAAAAGATCAGGGAAAGCCCCTAACTGGAGACCCGGGGGCGACACAGCCAAATTTCTCAGGGGCTCCTGTCTGTCTCCTGGCGGGACTGAGGGTCGTCTGGCCCCTCTTCCTCACGGCCACACTTTGGGCCCCATGCTGGATCCCTCCAGCTGCCTGCCTTTGCCAGCATGTGTGGGGACCACACCTAGTCTGTCCGGGCCCCCTGCCCAGAGAGGCAAAGTGGGGCAGGAAAGGTGAGGAGGAGCGTTCTCAGGGCAGTTCATGGGAAAGGGGCGCGGGTGCGTGTGGTCAGGAGGCTCTGGCTGCAGGGCTTGGGGGAGGGTCGGTGAGGAGGCAAGTTTATCTCAGGCCCAGCTCTTCTTAGCAAGAGCTCCACATAGCTCCTCCTGCCAAGGCCAGCAGCAGAGTCCAGCTCACCTCTGCCAGCTGGAAGGCAGAATTGGCCACCTCTGCCCTTGCCGAGGGCATTTCCTGTTCCTTCTGGTGCTTCCCAACTTCACTCAGCCCAACCCAGAGAAGGGGGCTCTCAACTCTCTGGAATGTGTGTCCCCCTCATCCAGGGCCAGCTGGTGCTCGTCTGCTCGCTGAAGCAGGAGTGTCAACCTTGGCCATCACGCTGGGGCATGAAGGGAGGCAGACCTGGAAGGTCACTTTGTGGGGCACAGAAACAGGAGTTCTCAGGTCGTGCCCCATTAAGCCTTGGTCTCCGCCAAAGACTGCTCCTCCCACAGAGGAGTCTGGGGTCTTCTCCTGCATGGCTCGAGCTGGGCCAGAGGTTAGTGGTGCTAGGACAAAGGGGTGTGGTCATGTCCCCAGGCTGAGGACCAGAGTCCCCCTCCAACAGGCCCAGTGACCCCCGGCAGGATGTGAGCCTTGCTCCATGCTGGAGTGGGGAGTGGAGACGTGACCCACAGGGCTGTGGGACCTCAGCTGCCCTCCGTGTTACCTCCAAAGACAGGTAACTTCTCTAGACCTCTCAGGAAGCCTCCTGGGTTCCCAGGAATTCTCCCAAGGGTCCTTACTCCCAGTCATGCAAGGGTCTCCCGGACTCTGCAACGGGTGCTAGAGGTACTTGCCAGGCTTCCTTCCTAGGGGCGGGGGTGGGGGACTGTTCTGAGCAGGCTGGAGGACTAGGAGCAGTGGGTCCCTGTCTGCAACCCCTGGAGAATAGTGGCCCTGGAGGGGGCCCCCTTGTGCCCTCTCCCCCCGCTGCTGCCCCTCCCTGGGATGCTGGGACACACACTGAGTCATTCCTGTGAGCCCCAGCCTGCCCACGTTAGGACACACGTTCTGGTGCCTCTGAGATCCAGATATCTACATTTTTATGTATTTATTAACACTGTCCTTGGTGTTTTGTTTTGGACTCCAAAGTTTCGTGTTGTGTTTTTCTTGTTCTCTCTGTTCTAGAGGAAAAGGTCTGTGAAGCAACTTTCTTACATGCTCTGCTGGGCAAGATAAGTAGAGGGAGGGGATGGACTGGGGGGCGGGCAGGGCCGTAGACCCTCAGCCCCCCGCCTTGGCCTCACTCATTCTGGGGTACCTCTGAGTACCAGCTCGGCGTGGAGACACAAGGACAGCGCCACAGGCCGGGGATTCTTCCATTCAGTAGTTCTGTGGCCTTAGGTAGGTCACCATCCAGAATCTGATCCAAAGGATAGACATGCCTGGGAGGTGGTTTCGGGGTGTGCTTAGGGAAGAATGTTCTAATTAGCGGAGCTGTTCAGACATGTAAAGGGTGGCTTCTGGGAGGGAAGCTGAGGACTCTCCCCAGAAAAGTCCAGGCAGAACGAGAGTGCCAGACAGGAGGGAGAAGGAACGTGACCCGCCTGGGTGAGCAGGGAGAGCTGATGGAGCTTGTAGAGCTCAAAGCCATCCCTCCGTGCCTCATACCTTGCTGGGTCACACATCGCTAATCCACCACAACACTTTTTTTTTTTTAAGAGCGAGAGAGGTGTGGGGAGGGGCAGAGGGAGAGAGAGAATCTTAAGCTGGCTCCACAGCCAGTGTGGAACCCAAAGCAGGGCTCGATCTTATGACCCTGAGATCATGACCTGAGCTGAAATCAAGAGTTGGACGCTTAACCGAAGGAGCCACCCAGGCGCCGTGCACCCTGTCCGCCCGACCATGGTCTTTTAATGAATATACCCCAGGCCCTTCCCTGCCAGTTGTGGGGCTCGTGATTGGGCACAGAGACTCCCTCCAGGCCTCACCTGCCTGTGTGTGGACAGTCTAGCCTGCAAGTCCGAAATCCCTTTATATAAAACAGCCTCCCCCTGGGAACCACCTGTTCTAAACATACTGCTGGAGCCTAGAGGTGCACACACAGTGACCTGTCACTCCTTAGGGGGCCTAGGGAGAGGCCAGCTCAGGCCCTACAGTTGCTCTCATGACTGTTCAGACGGGGAATTCTGTGGGCCGAGGCACCTAGAGTGACATTTGAAAGAGCGGGATCCCGGGGCTGGATGGGCCTATGTCTTTGGCTTGGGGGGCAGAGGGGAGCCCCCCTAAGAACCCCAGCACCCCGGCTCTGATAGTGGGCAGGTATCACACCAGGGCATGTGTGCAGAGGTGCCCCATTTGTGTGCCATGGCAGACACTGCCAGGCAGTGGCTGCACTGAGCCTGGGCTGCTGTAGGAATCCTTCCTAAAGTTGCCATCATCAGGACAAGGAGCAGTGCCGTTGGGCTGAATGGGTCATCTGAACACCGTTGGGAACCTGTATTCAGCCATCTCAGGCAGAAGTGCCATATCTCAAAGCAGGTCTGCAGAACTCCAGTCCAGGCAGAGGGACCCAGAAGCCAGCCCCGAGGAAACTCCACTGGTCTTTAGGGCCCCCACAGAGCCTAGTGCAGGGTGAGATTGCTCTAGAGAGCATTTGGGCCCAAAGATTCTGGGGGACACGACCCCTCTGCTCATCTGAAAAATGGCAGTGCCCTGTCTACCAGTGAAAAGAGCGGAAACGACCTGACCAGGAAATGCAAGGGACGATGTGGAGGTTGTCTTCCAGGGATGGCATTGACCCTGGCGAGTTCCTACAATGGAACTTAGGGGACCCGCTCCTCCTGGGGGATCAGATGAGCTGTTGGCTGTGCCATAGGAGTGGGCCAGAGTCAGAGTCCGGGTTCCTGAAAAGCCTCAGACGTCCACCTGAGGAGTCTTACCCCTTCTCCAGTCTCCCTATAGCCCTTCTGCCCATGAAAGTGTTGGCCAGGGCCTGGGGAGCCCAAGCCACACTTTTTTTTTTTTCTTTTTAAGATTTTATTTATTTGGAGGGGTGGGGAAGAGCATAGGGAGAGGGAAAGAGAAACTCTAACAGACTCCATGCTGAGCGCCTGGCTCAACAGGAGGCTAGATCTCAAGACCCTGAGATCATGACCTGAGCCAGAACCAAGAGTTGGATGCTTAACCGACTGAGCCCCCCAGGCGCCCCTTCAAAGTGGTACTTTCTTAGCTTCTCAGAGGGTTGAGCTTGCATGGCAAGCAGATGAACTAAATTCCAGAGTGACAACCCCCTATCAGCCGAGAGGGTGTAGAGAAGAAGTGGTCAACAGAGGGGCAGGTAAGAAAATACAAGTGAAATTTAACAGATTTGTAAATGTTAGTGTGACAATTTAGAATCACTGGGCGCCCTGTGCACAAGGCAGGGGTTGGGGAGTGTAGCTCTATATGTCCTCATCAGCTCTTGTCCATATGCCTCTGCTGGATGTATGGGAGAAAGATCTAGGGCTCCAGCCAAGTTGGAGAATGCAAATGGAGGAGGCAGTCAATACACATCAAAATACCTCTCCACAGAAAACCATAAGAATATCTAACAATAGATTGTTTATGAATCACATGACTCAGTGTTGGTAAGATGTCAATTACTGGTGATTGACAATTACAGTCCCATAGTGATCTACAAATTTAATGGTAATTCAAAAATTTCAGCAGACTGTTTTTTGTTTGTTTTAGAATTGGAAAAAGTCATTAAGTTTTTATGGAAATAAAGAGTATCTAGAATAGAATAGCCAGAACAATTCTGAAAAAAGCACTTGGTGGTTGAACTTACACTAACTGGTTTCACAACTGTGAAATCACAACCACACAACCATGGTGCTGAGATCATTCAGTTAGGATAGGTGAGTCTTTTCGATAAATGATCGGAGAAATTGGAGACTCCAGATGAACAAAAATAAACCTCAACCCTCGTATCCTATACAGAGATTGACTCAGTCCTAATGGGCAATCCACTTAAAGGTATGAACCGAAACAGTAACACTTCCAGAAGGAAACATAAAAAATACCTTTGTGACTTGGGGTGAGACAGAGATAACAAGGAAGGCACTCACCACAGAAGAAAGAATGGACACATTGGACAGGTCAAAACTAAGAGCTTTGATTCCTCAAAAAAGCAGTGGCAAGAGAGACAAAACACCAGAAAGTCTTTCTACATGTATATCTGGAATTGGACCCGCAGCCGAAATACATAATGAACTCTCCCACAATCCGATAAAAAATAGGCAAAGGGCTCGGACATTTTGCCAGAGATGTACAATGACTAGTTAAGCCCATGAAGAGGGTGCTCCCCATCATGAGTCATTAGTGAACTAAAAGTTCAAACCACAGAGGGATACTATCTCACACCTACGGGAAGCGTTAAAATGGAAAAGAAGGATCACATCCAGGGTCGGGACGTCATTAGGCAACTGGAACTCTTTACTTGAGGGTGGGGACACAAAATGGTACAACCACTTCAGAAAATAGTTTGACAGATTTTTATAAGGGTAAACACACACTTATCCTCAACCTAGCAATGCCTCCCCTGTGTCATATCCACACGAGGGAAAGGGAAACGTCTGCCCACAAAAGGACCTGTGTGCAAATGTCAACGGCAACTTTATTTGACGTCTGCTCCACCTGGAAACCACCCAGATGTACCACGTCTACCAAACAGTGAATGGAAAGATGAATTGTGCCATATCCATACAACAGAGTTGTACTCAATGATAAAAAGGCATAAGCCACTCATATATACATGCATACGTTGACCTGGCTGGATCGTGCTTCGTGAAAAAAAGCCAGGCCTTAAAGATTACACACTGGGCAGTTCCATTCGTAGGATATTCTGATAAACTGTCAGGACAGAAAGCAGATCCCTTGTAGCCAGGCTGGGGGAGGGAGAGAGGGTTGGCTGGGAGAGGGTACAAGGGAACTTCCTGAAGTGAGGGAGATGCTCTCACTCTTGACGGTGTTGGTGCCGCACATGACTGTCACACACTTTAAAATGGACTTTCTTGTGGGCAAATCAAATCGCAGTTAGAAAAAAAAAAAACTGAAATCGAGGCACCTGGGTGGCTCAGTCCGTTAAGCATCTGACTCTTGGTTTTGGAGTCTGCTGAAGATTCCTTCCCCTCCCTCTCCTTCCTCCTCTGCGCCTCCCTCTGCTTGCACACACTCTCTCTTTCTCACTCTCTCGAAATAAATACATAAAATCTTTAAAAAATGTTTAAGTCACATGACCAAGGCAACGGGAGACACTCTGTCAACCCCGGATCGCTGAGATCACGCTGCCCTGTGTCCCTGGTGGAAAACGTCTCCCCGCCCCTCAGGGGACACGGATTTGTTTGATTCCCAGCCTCCCATTTGCGACCTGGATGGATTGGGAAAAGTCATTTTGCCTCTCTGAGACTTAGACCCTCTCCTCTGTAAAATGGGCACAATTCTTACCTATTGGATTGGTGATCATTATGGAAGGTGCTGAGTGCTGTGTCTGGCACAGAATTATTCCATTATAAGTAATAATTATTCCTTATCATTTTTAACACATTTGACGCAGCCTACCAAGGCTGTCAGCAGCCAGCTGGGAAGTTCTTTTTGTATTCCTTTTTTTTTTTTTTTTCTCCCTGCCCCTTGACCCCGCAAAGGCAGCAACAAGGACCCCAGGACTCCCTGCTTCTGTGGCCCTGGCTGGCATGGTGCAGGATGAACTTGTAAGGACAGCCTGAGATGCTCAGACTGAGCCTTTGACTCCCAGAAGGGCCTATTCCTGCTGCCACGGACAGGGTGACCGCCCAGGGCTGGCCATGCCTCATCTTCCGCAGAGGGACAGAGGCAGGTGTCACTGACTCCCAAAGCTCCGAGTCCCAGGATGAGTGTGAAGAGGCGGGAGGTGGCCACTCTGCCTTGGCTCTGGGCCCCCATGCAGCCCGCCCCACTCACAGCCCTTCCGGCCTCCGCTCCCTCATTTGCAAAACGCGGGTGTGGAGCTGTTCACAGGACTGATTTGGAGCAAAGGAAACCGTGTCTATGACTATGCTCAGCAGGTGAGGGGTTATTACTGTTCCTAAAAATGTGACGATGAAGAATAAAGCCAAGGAATGATGCCAAGACAAAGCTGGGGAGACTGGCTTGGGGCTCATTCAGTTCTGTCTCGTGTGGGCCTGGCCAAAAGCCATTCGGCAGCTTCCATCCCCTTTGGGGAGAAGAGGCCCTGCTGGCCTTCCTTAGGCCACCTTCCTCCAGCCGTGACTTCTGAGCACTCAGTGCACTCGTGAGGTGATCTCCGGTCGCTGAAGAAGCCTGTCTGTCCCCTGGGCCATGCACCCCTTCAGGGTGGCTCTTGTCTCATGAATGCAGTATTTACAGGGTAGATAAACAGCAGTGCCCAGAGATGACGGGTTCTCTGCCTCCCTTCAAGGCCCCACAGGGCTCTTGTCCTCTCCCTAGGCCCTGCTTGCGGGCCAGGCCCTGGAAACCCAGAGGCAGCTGGAAGCCAGGGGAGGCGGGCTGCCCACTGGGTCTTGGAGCTGGTTTCAGTCCAAGAGAGAGTGTCTTCCTTGGAGGAACCTGTCGCTGGCTGGATCTGTAAGAGGGCACTTGACGCCTTCTGTTCATACAAGATTAGCTGCAGGAGAATGTGCGGACAGGTCCAATCTCCTTGTACAAGTAGGGAAACTGAAGCCCAGAGAAAACAAAAGATTCTTCCCAACCCAAATCTTGTGGTGGCAAGGTCCAGGCGGGAATTCAGGGCTCCGTCTCCCGTTCATAGATGTTTTTGTGACTGGGAACTCCGTGTCACAGGGCTTGTGGGAGGGAAAGCCTCAGGCGGCATGGTGTGCTCCAGTGCTGGGGGAAGAGCTGACGGCCTTGTAGACAGGACCAGTGGAGCACCTTGTGGCCTTGTAGACACACGGTGGAGCACTGCCAGGATGATGTCGGGGACCGGTGGAGTCCTCCCTGTGAAGGAGAGCGAGGGAGAAGGTGGTCCAGCCTGCAGGAGGGTCCACGTCCTGCTCCTGTGGGCAGAGAGAAGCCAGGCTTCAGGAAGTGGCCCCCTGAGCTCTCAAAGGGAGTCCCACTTCCTCAAGACCTCTGCCTCCCTCCCAGTCTTGGTCCACCAGCCTCTCACGAGGTCTACTGATTTCCTCGGCAGTGTCGGCCTCCAGCACGCTCCCCCCCACCCCAACACACACCTGATTATCTCATCAGAAAAGATTCTGATATTCTGACTTGGTCTGTCCTTCCTTCCTGCCCCTGGTCTGTCCCAGGCTGCTGCCAGGAAGATCCTGGGAGAGCTGGCCAGCCTCTGCTCACCCCAGTCCCGCCCCCTGCAGTGCCATCCCTTCAGGGAGCCGTGCTAGTGGCAGGTAGAGTGTGGTCGTTGGAGCCACCGCAGGAGCCAGATTCCAGCCCACGACCTAGTTGCTGGAGCCCCTTCTCTGAGCCTCAGTCTCCCCCTTGTAGAGCTGAGAGGGGCTCTGAATGAGCTCGGGCTTTGCAGGACTGGGAACAGTTAGCATTTCCCAGGCTTCTTTCTCTGTGAAGCCCTCGAGGCCCCTCCTGAGCGCCCAGGAGGCCAGCCCGCCCTATGTGCATTTCTCTCTCTTACCCGGCGCCTGTACTTTTCTTTCTGAGCCCAGCACGAGCCCAACATTAGAAGAGGGCAACAAGTTCTGCTAGATGTGTTTCTTCCCATCCCAGCATTTCCTGGGAAAGAAGATAGAGGGTATTGTGGGCCAAAGTGAGGGCAGAAAGGCTACTCTTGTTCAAAGCCTGGTCTCCTTGTTAACTCTTCCAGCCCCCATCACAGCTGCCTCAGCTGTCCCTTCTGTGTGCTCCTACAGCACCGAGGGCATCCGTCTTGGGTGTGATGCATCGGTCTCCAGCACTAACCCGAGAAGCCCCGAGAACTGGGCTGGCAGCTCCGAGCCCGGCACTCAGCAAGCACATAGTAAACGCTTGTGGAATGGCGAGCGGATGTGTGACGCACAGAGTGGGCCACTCTGGGAGAATTTCCATCAGACCCTGGTGTGGACCAAAGCATCCTGGGGTTTCCCCTCTTCCCTGAAGGATGTCTCCCCCACCTGCAGCGGCAGACCCTGGTGTCTGGTGCACGGCGCTGGCCGATGCTACCATGGCCATGTCCAAGGCCGTGGGTGACCATGTCCAGCTTGCTGTCAACTCAGCACCCCTGTGAAAGGCAGCCACAGAGAACAGGAAATATGGTTTTGGGGCAGCCCCAAAGGGGGACCTCTCTCATTTTGGGCCTCCTGCTCGCTCACATGGAATGATTATCCAGATCATCAGGGCCTCACCCTGTGCCTCGGCCAAGCACTTGCCGAGAGGAAGCTGGAAGAAATCCAGGATCCTCACCACCCATGTGGGGACAGGCTTGAGAAGAACCCATTCCTGGGGGTGCTCAGGACCTCTATCCCCAACCTCGGGCACCAGACTTGCCTGGTTTTTGGTTTTCAGTTTCTGTGCCCAGAGGCTCACGTGGACTGGATGCATCTGGTGAAGGTGCTTGCACGTTCATCATGGCCCTGCAGCACTCACCACAGTCGTGGGGGTGGGGGGCCTCAGGTGGTCCCCCCCACCGCAGGCCCGGGCTCATGCAGTTCCCCCACCCTTCCCTTACTCTTCTTTCAGGACTGAGCCTCGATGTCGCCTCCCCTGGGAAGCCAGGTGAGTTCGAGATGCCCTCCTCCCATGTGCAGACTGAGCTTCTTTACGGACCCTGCCTTCACATCCCTCACTGTCTCATGACTCATGTCCCCTCCTGGGCTGGGACTCCTTGAGGGCAGGGGCCTGGTCTTTATTCAATCAGCATTTATCGAGTACCTACTGTGTGCACCAGGGCCACACAGAGGTGGGCAAGACAGAGGGGGTCCTTCCCTGCCTGGAGCTTATAGTTTGATGGGGAAGGCAGATGGCAAACACATTAAGAATGAAGCTGGGGAGGTCCTTACAGATTGTTGAAGTCTAGGAGGAAGAAACAGGTCATCTGTTCTTGAGAAGGATGAGAGGGGGTCTCTTGGAGGGAGCAGTGACTGTGCTGAGACCCAAGCATAAGAAGAAGCAGTAGGTGGGACCCCTGGGTGGCTAAGTGGGTTAAAGCCTCTGCTTTCAGCTCAGGTCACAATCTTAGGGTTCTGGGATTAAGCACCACATTGGGCTCTCTGTTCGGTGGGGAGCCTGCGTGACCCCTCTCTCTGCATGTGTCTCTGCCTACTTGTGATCTCTCTCTCTCTCTGTGTCAAATAAACAAATAAAATTTTGAAAAAAAAAAAAAAAGAAAAGAAAAGAAGAAGGAGCAGCAGGCAAGCTCCAGAAGAGCATCACCGCGGGCAGTGGGAAGGGCATGAGTGGGTGCTCTGCGATGGGAACGGGACTGACTCCCCAAACATCCAGGAGACGTGTGCGTCAATGGGGAGAGAACCAGAGGAGGCCCTCACAAAGAAATGGGATGATGGCCACAGCTGGGCCTATGGCTGGAGCAGAGTGTGGAGCCAAGAAACAATGGGATCTGGTTTGCATTTTCAAGTTGGCTTTGCAGGGACCAGGGAGGAAGACGGGAGCAAGGATGCTGCCATCAGCTCAGAAATGTTGCTGGCTTGGACCAGGTCACCTGCAACGGAAGTGGGTCCGAGAGTCAGATGGTGGAGATGGATTGGCTGTGGGGTCAAGGGGAGCCCCCAGGTTGCTGAGCCTTTGGGTGAGTGAGGGGCTGTGCTGGAAGAACACTGCCAGGCGGACATACAAGGTGTGAGCTACTGGGAGCCCTGAAGTGGAGACATTGGAAGGCAGCAGTTCAGGGCAGAGGACAAGGCTGGGCAGGCAGGTGTGAGGGCTCTCAGTTTATTGGGGTGTCTTATGAGGAAGCTGGGAGGATGGCCACCAGGGAGAGAGCCGTTGAGAGGGAGCAGATGGCCCAGGCAGGAGCCTGGTGGGGCTCTGACAGTTAAAATTCAGGCACCTAAGTCATGTGTGTTGGCCCAGTGCAGGACACTGCGGGTTGTGAATTGAGAGCGAGGACGAGCTGGGCCTAGAAGACCTCACACGTGTGTTGTGGGTTGAATTGTGTCCCCCCATTCATACGTTGAACACCTAACCCCAGTAGCCCAGAAGGTGTCCTTATTTGGAAATAGCTTTGTTGTAGATGTAATTAGGTAACGGGTGGTCATACCAGAGTGGGGTGGGGGCTCTAATCCTTGTGACTGGGGTCCTTATAAAATGAGGAAATTTGGATACGGAGACATACATATAGAGAAAGGCCGTGTGAACATGAAGGCAGAGATCAGATGAGGCATCTTTAAGCCAAGGAATGCCAGAGATTGCCATCGAACCACCAAAAACAAGGCGAGCACCTGGAAGAGACTGTGTCACGCAGCCCTCGGCAGGGATCCACCCACGGACACCTCGTTCTCAGACTTCTGGGCTCTAGAACGGGGGGGGGGGCAATAAATTCCCATTGTTGTAGTCACCCAGCTTGTGGGACTTGAGTTATGGCAGCCCTAGAAAAGAAACAAATTGGCCAAGGAATTCAGAAAAAAAAAAAAAAGTCACATGCCAACTGTCCAGAAAACTGACACAGAGCCCACAGTGTGACCTTGGGCAAATCACATGGCCTCTCTGGGCTGTTCCAACTGTGACACACTGTTGAATGGTTATGAAGGAGCCATGTGCTGAGTGAAGGAAAGCCACCAAGGAAGAAGGAGCTCTGGGTAGATGAGGGAAGTCCAGGGAAAGAGGAAGGAGCTGGAAGGGAAAACAGCAGATGCCGGGAGCCAGAGCGAGACTGGGCGTTACAAGGTCAGTGACATGGCAGGTGTGGAACTGCTCCAAGGGGGCTGCGGCCTGAGCTGTCCCCCAGCTCTGCCCCTGGCTGTGTTCAGGGTGATGCAAGAGGAGGGGCTTAGCTCCGGAGAGGTGGCCCTCCAGCAGGTTCAGCCTCTGTCACTTTGCTGTGCCCTCCTGCAGCAGGGACATGGCCTGGCTCACCAGAGCCCACTTCTCTGCAGTCCCTCCCGAGGGCCCAGGACAGCTGCAGACAGGAGTGACTCCAGCAGGGTGCCCTGCTCTGGGGCTGTGGACGTCCAGGAGCTCTGCAGGTGGCCCAGGGAGGCCTCTGACTGAGCAGAGGTGGCTGTGCCCACCCAGAAGCGGCAGGGGAGGGGGAGCAGGGGAGGCCTGGGACGAGGTCACACTGTGGGGCTAGAGAAGGTGGAAGGGGGTACAGGTCAGTAACAGAGGCTCTCAGCTCTGTAAGGATTCTGATGGGCCACACTTTGGGGGTGTCGAGGTCCCAGCCCAGCAGCAAATCCTAGGGAAAAGGAACCGGGGGGATTGCTTTGTCTGTCTCTGAGAATAAGACGGAGGGAGGGGCCTCTTAGGGACAGGTCTTGGTAATGCCACTTGGGGAATCATGGATGCAAGGCCAGTGTCCCCCAGTACTAAGACTGCCAAAGGCTGGGAGCTTCTATTCCGGAGCAAGGGATAGTCTCTAAGGTCTCCTACAGAGCTGATGGAGAGATGGCCATGGGGAGACCATGGTAGGAATACCACCATAAGAATGTAAAACGCAAAGATCCCCTGTGCACATCACAATTGGACTCCTCATTGCAATTTATGTAGGAGCCAAATTCTGCATCTGGGTTAACACGAGGGATAGTGCAGGGGATCCAAGATTCAGTCTGCAGGAGCTCCAGAAATCTGTAGACTATGGGAGTTGGGACAGTTCAAGGATGTCTGCCCTGGAGTGCCATGCCAGCAGGACAGAGGGCCACAGAGCCACATGGAACTGAATGCAGGGTAGGGCCCTGGATCAGGGGTCTGGGATGCTGCTTTCTACCTCATGTATTAATACTGTCCATGGGTCTGATACTGGCAGTTTGCCAGTTTGCAAAGTGCTTTCATGAAATAATTTCATTGTATGTTTGCCCACTTTCTGTGTGTGGACACTGGTGGACTGAGAAGTAAAGGGACCTGCCCCCAGGAAGGCATTCAGAGCTGGGACAGGAACTCAGGCATGGGTCTGGTCCCAGAGCGTCTGGATCTTGTCCCTTGCAGGCCAGGGGGTGAAAGGACTTGGCTAAGCCCCTGGACCGGAGACACGCAGGTGGTGGGCATTCTGCACTATCTGATCGAGACTCCCAAGGGATGTTCTGAGAAGTATCTGCTCCCTCCCTCACTTCAGGTGCCAGAGGGCTTGGGGGAAGGCAGAGGTGTGCCGGGTTTGAGGGTATGGGGAAGAGAAGAGGGAGGCAGGGACCCAGCTCCTATTGTCTAGGAAATCCCAGGGCCTACACCTCAAGTCTTTTTCTTTAAAAAATTTACACAAGAAATCACAAGCTTGTTATTGAAAACGAATCTAAAAACCCCATAAAATAGAAAAGAAAATCTATTTTTCTACTTAGCAGTAGCCTCTGTTAACCATTTAGTTATCCTTCTAGACATATGCAGATCTGTGCTCGGATGTACACACTTGCACACACACACACACACACACCTGGGCGTTACCATGCATGCCACCAGAAACTTGTTTCCTTCCCCCTCTGGCCCTGCAACAAAAGAAGAAGGTCATCTTGGGGCCCCTAGTGGCTCAGGTGGTTAAGTGTCTGCCTTCAACTAAGGTCGTGATCTCAGGGTCTTCGGATCGAGTCCCACATCGGGCTCCCCGCTCAGTGGAGAGTCTGCTTCTCCCTGGCTTGTCTCTCTGTCTCTCAAATAAATAAATAGAATATTTAAAAAGAAGAAAGGAGGAGGAAGAGGAGGAGGAGAAGGAGATCTTTCCAATCTGAAATATGTCGAGGTGTGTCTTCATTCTCAATGATACCTCCTACCCCATCATATGGCTAGATAATCACTTATTTAACCATATCCTCTAGTACTGTAAATTGACATTGTTTCTAAATTTTGGTATCATAAAAAATGATGGAAGGTGAATCTCTTTTGGCTTACCTGGGTTTTTTTTAGGAAACTCCTGGTTTCCAGAAGTGCATCTGAATGAAAAATGTACCGAAACCACATTCTGAGGGCCCTTGACGTACATTTCCCAATTAAGCCAACTGGGATAGGTTGATCCAGAAAGGTTGTTCAGGTTTTAGTCTTTTCCATGGTGTAATAGGATGACAGCCCAAATATTCTAAATTTTGGTTTATACCATCTACTCTCAAAACATTTCAAAAAGTCTTGAGGATCCAAATGGACAACCCTACCAGAAATTTTTGACTTTGCTGTCTACTTCGCAAGAATCTGGCATTCCTAATGATGCTCCCAAGGGGCCTAGCACATTCGAGGGATCTTCTGGCATCATCTCAGCTGATTGTCTTGCTAAATGGCCAGGAGGATGTACGGGACAGAACACTGGTTTGGGAGGCAGAAGACACAGATTCTAGTCCAACTCTGCCATCTTCGTGTCTGACGTGAGTGTTCTGTGGGTGGATGTGGTGAAGTCTGCACAGTGTGCATGTATGAGCAGGGAACTGGACTCTTGACAATGGGTAAGATGCTAAGTGTTATGTTAAAAATGCATACAAATCAACTGTAAGAAGTAATTTTAGGGACACATATAATAGGGAGGCATGGGGGACAGTCAGGGGCTGCAGGTGTGACTGATGCTTTGTCCCCTTGGAATGATGATGACCAATGATGGCATCTTGTAAAGGCCAATATTCCCCTCCCTCCACCTCAAGCCCAAGGTTTGGCCAAGTCCAAGGATCGGCCAGATCCGAGTCTGTGATTGGCTCAGCTTGGGTCACATGCTTATCCTACCCCGGAACCAGTCACTGTGCCCAGGGATGGGGTGCTGTGATTCGGATGGAGCTAGGTTCAGGCCCACCCTAGACGGAGGATGGGGGACATCTGGACAACCCCAAACAATGGCTACCACAGTGCCTAAGAAGACTGGATCCCAAGAAGGACCCAGAGCCATCTGGGAGAAGATTGGAAAGGAAGAATCTGTCCTCATGCTTCAGGCAGACAGGCAGAAGGTAGGGAGAAATTTCAAGGTCTGGAGCCAGGAGAAACTTAAGAGTGACCTAGAGGTGGCCATGATGGCCAAATGGGTGTCCAGCCACTGCCACCAGGGGGCGCTGCTAAGCAAAGCATAGAGACTGCACGGCCTTTAGGGGCCACAGCCCGGGAACCAGTCTGGCCTCCAGCCTACATAGGATCTGAGGGCACAGGTGGTCTGGGGCAGGTGACGAGGAAGGCAGGCTGGACGCCACTCACATTTCGCCACTCACATTTCCGAGAAGGCCAATGACAACTCTGATCTGTGTACAGGTCTGGAAACTTCAAGCGCCCCCAGCTGGCTATCTCCCTGGGGTTTAGCAATAATTCCCTTAAAACCTAGGAAGAGGATGGGGGCCTGATGAGGGGCTTTGAAGAGAGTCAGAGAGTGAGTGAGAGGAAACCCTGACAAGCTCTCTGATCTGAGAGATAGGGGAAGAGGAAGCAGGAGGCGGGGAGGGGGGTGAGTGGCTGGAAATGAGAGACAAGCAGACTGGGGGTGGGGAGAGTGGCTGGTAAGGTGGCAAGGGAGCACTGACTGAGAAGCCCAACAGCCCTGGATTCGATCCACTGTTTACTGGCCATGTGAACCTCAACATGTTACTTTTCCTCTAAGCCTCGGATTTCCCACCTGTAAGATGTGGGTGAGGACACCTGCCTTACAGGTTATCGTGAGTGCTGAACGAAGTCAGGTCATCTGTGCAGGCCCAGCTCGACCGTCCACATGTCTGCACGATGGCAGTGTCCCATGGGTGTGTATCACAGGGCTCTTTTCCACACTGTCCTTATGTGTGCGTGCTTCAGCTCAGTCCCTTTGCCTTTCTTCCTCCCGATAGACGGCAGGGCTGTGAAGAAAGATCTGTTTGCCATCTCCCCTCAAAATACATGAGTAAGAAGCCAGGCCCAGAACACCCTGTCTTGAAGCGCACTGACAATGGGTGCAAAGGCCAAGCCGTTTGCAGGGAGTTGCAAAAGTGAAATCAATCAATCTGCAGGACTGGCTCAGCAGCCTTTGGAGTAAGAAACTGACAAGAACCCGCAGCTATAAATGTTAATGGGTCGGCCATACTTCCTGAGCAATTAAAGGGGACATGGAAAGATGACCAGAAGAGCCAAGTTTTTTTTGTTTGTGCCAACAAGTATGGTTTATTCTAGAAGCAGATATCTTCCAGGATTTTTTACTGTGTGGATTGTTAAAAATCATTCCTTATGGAGGAGGGAGAGACTGTTCTAGCCACCACTGCAGCGGGTAGGGGTGGGGTGGGGGGCAGAGCTCAAGGACCATTCCATGAACAGACTTCTAGGTCAGCCCCTTGATGGGGCTGGATAGGCCAACGTGAAGCTGGAGACTCTAGGAATGGGGCTTGAAGGGCTGGTGGGTCTGAAAAAAATATTAAATGTGAGAGGAAATTCCTACAACATGGATGAGACTTGAGGACATCCTACTCCATGAGCAGAGCCAGTCTCAAAAGGACGAATATTTTGTGGCTCCACTGATATGGGGTGCCTGGAGCAGTCCTGTTCATAGGTACAGAGAATAGAAAGATGCTGATGGGGGCGGTGCGGTGGAGGAGGAGGAATGCTGTTCGCATTCAATGGGCATGAAGTTGAAGTTGTGCAAGATGCAGAGAGTTCTGTGGGCAGATGGTGGCGATGTTTGCACAGCAATGTATGAACTGTACGCTTGAAGCATGGTCAAAATGGTAAATTTTATGTTACGTGGATTTTACCACAATAAAAAAAATGAGAAGGAAGAACAACACAATGCACGTGGGCTTTTGGGGGGCAAACTGGGGGCAGTGGTGCGTACAGGGGAGGACAGCCAGCAGGATGACAAGGCGCGTGGCCGTTAGATGCTGCAGCCAGGGGAACACCCTCAGTGGGAGGGGGGACTTGAAAAATACACGGCGGTTTAATATTGACAAGATCCTGTTGGCTGGATTCACAGTGAATCCCCATCCAGCTCCTGATCGGGGCTGAAGCCGGCTGCGCACACAGGTTTTGTGCAAATGGGGTCTTCGAGAAAACCCGGAGGGACCAAATCCATCTGAGCTGCTATGAGCCGGACCTGTGTTGCCAGCACAGGAGGGAGCCACAGTCCAGGGACCTGATTCACTGGACGTAGGAACTCAGAGCCACAGATGACCAGGACACTGTGGAACCCCAATGCTTCTTCCCACGTCTCCGCATCCCGGCTTTCCACAGAATCTGCAGCCATCTCAAGGCTGAACACTGGACTTCCCAGAGCATCAAAGGCCACCTTCTCTACATGGTAAAGGATAGCAAAACCCCAGCTGGATCCCATTTATGGAAGGTCTCTTTCCTCCTCCTTGATCTTGCCAACCACCGTTCTGCAGCCACCTTTGGCAGGGTAGCTGTTTGGAAGGCAGGAGAGTACAGTGGGGGAGAGGGGGGTTCCCAAGCCAGACATGCTGGATTTCGGGCCTGGCTCTGCCACTTACTGTGTGGTTTTGGACAAGTTATTCACTGTTTGAGCCTCGATATACTCATCTGTAAAATGGGAGTGATGCTACTCATAGTCTGCTCCACAGAACTTTTGGGAGAATCGAATATGGTACTGCAAGGATCTCAAGTGTTGATATGGATGGTTACTTTCCAGAGGCCTGTGGGTTCCTGACCTCTGCTCTAGCTTCCCTGGAACCCTGTGTGTCTTGGCTCGGAAGGGACAGAACTTCTTCCTTGGGCTGCCCTTCAACTCTTAGGAACATAGAACGCGTTAGGAACACAGAACACCACTTACACACTAAGTGCTGTCTACTAAGTGCTGACACACTAAGTCTACCACTTGGACTTTCTCCAAGGGAATGGGACCGTTCCACAGCCCATCCCAGCTCCTGGAATCACCCAGCCCCCAAGCACAGACCCACTACAGAGAGGAGAGTGGAATTGTCCTCCTAAAGGGAAGGCAGCCTTTTAATGGGCTCCGTGTGATAGGCAAGTCGGTATTGCTGTTGAGACGGTGGGGCTGTTGAGGCTGGTAAGAACAGCCTCAAACCAGGGGGCAGCTCCTGAGCAAGGCGGGCAAAGGGACTCGGACTCAGCATTCTGCCTTTGGCTGTGAGGCTTTCTCTTCTGCCATCTGGCTTGAATGCATCCGAAGAACTTGTGCTCTTCCGATATACTCTGGGAGAAGGGAAGACATCCGTCAGGACAGGACAGGGAGGGGCCTGGCCCCTAGCTGGGAGCTGCTCGGGAGACCTGGGTGGACCTGCTCTCCCCACAAGACCCCAGGAAGATGTGGGTCAAGGCCAGCTTCTGCTCTGGGCTCTGCTGGTGACCTGGAAGGAGCCAACCCTCTTCTCAGAGCTTCACCTCCCTCTCCCTTTCTCCATACAGACAAAAAATACCTGGAGAGCCAGATAGCCAGCCCCCTTAGGATCCCTTACAGTCTAGTGGGGGAGAATACTATACATGGCGAGTAGCTGTCCTCTTCTCTGCCCTTGCCAAAGGCACCAGGATGATGCTGCAGCCTCCTCCCTGGTGTCCCCCCACCCCCTGGCTCCCGATAGTCCATTCTTTACTGGACTGCCATGGGTCCCCCAGGCCCTGCTCATAAGGCTCCAGGGAACCCCCACGCCCTCTGCATGGGACCACCGGTTCTACTCACCTACCCCATCTAATTTCTTACTTCTGTTCTGACCCACAAGGCCCCAGGCACCCTGGCCTGTATGTGATTTCACCCACACACCAGGCACGTGAGAGCCCTACTTCTGGGCTCTCCCTAGACCCACATTGGGCTGGATCCTACCTTTTGTTTGGCTTAAGGAGCCCTCTCCCCACCCTGCCAGTCCTCCCTACTGTTCCTCACTTTACCTTTTTTCCCCCTTTTGACGCCTGGCCCCCTCAGATGTTTATGTTGGCTGCCCTCCTCCTCATAAGCCCCGTGGCCACAGGAGCCGATCTGGACTCTTCCCCAGAGCCTAGCTCATAGCTGCTAAGGAAGTCTCCTGAATGAGTGGAGAGATGAATGGACAGAACGGGCAGCTTCCTGGGACAGGGCCTTATCTCCAGGGTCCTTGAATCCCCCTGGGCATACAGCCAGGGTGGGCTTCAGGGAGTCCCCAGGATGACCTGCTGCCTGGGATCTTACCTGGTTTGTCGCCTTTGGGTAGGGGCGGCGTCTTTGTCTTCTTCGGGGATTGGCTATAAAGGACACAAAGACAAGGCTGGGAAGGTGAGGCCAGAGCCCACTGGAGCACAGTGGCAGGGTGTGTGGGGCAGGGAGGGAAGTGCTCCAGGGAGACACCTGAGAGCCCAGTGCAGGGTCAGAGCGAGAACCCAGGCCCTCAAACCTAAATGAGCACAAGCCCCAGCCCCCAAGCTGCAACCACCCTCAAACTCAGCATTCCCTAGAGTGAACCCATTCCTGCCTTCCCTTCCTGACTGTCCCCACCCTCTCTCATCGGCTCCTTCCAGTTCTACCAATCCCAGCAGCGTTCCCTGAGCTCTACTGGAAAAACTCCGGGAGACTGTCAAAATGACACAGCCCCTGGTTTATCCCCAACGTGCTGTGGTAGAATGTTCCAGAATCTGCATTTTCCACAAGGTCTCCTGCAAATCTGCGTGCTGCTGGGCTGGGAAGTGAGACTAGTCCCAGGCTGAATCCCAGCTCCAGGGTGGGCCCCTCGGGTGACTTTGGGCCTCCATGTAGCGGTGGCTTAGCCTGAGTTTTCCAATTTGTAAAATGGGGGTGTACCGCTGCCTCCACAGATGGTTGTGTGGGCTGCAGATACGTGAGACATCTGCCAGGGTCAGGCAGCGTAGTGGGCATGTATTACTGCCAGATCCGTCACTGACACCTGGCCCTACACACCTGCTTTGTGAGGACTTCCCTACTCACCCCTTTCCCTGTGTCCTCCGGCTGTGGGAAGCATGTAACATCCCTGGTAAGGGACTTCTGCTTGCCTGTTAGCTTTCCTTCTCTACTTACCAAAGATTGAGAGCAGGAGGGCTCCATGTGGCTCCTCTGGCCCTTGTCTTGCGACAGCTGACACAGGGTGCCCCTAGGGCATCCCCCAGAGCCAGCCACGGAAGCCTGGGCTGTAGCAGGGGCTGACCTGGGGATCCCCGGGGAAGGGGCTGGGCCTTCTCCTCCTCCAGCACAGGCTCAGTGAGCCCAGGCTGTGGCCAGCACCCGGATCCCTTTTTCAGACCACCCCAGCCTCCCCTGGGAGGACAGGTGGATGAATGTGAGGGAGCAGCTCTGGGAGCAGAGGGGCAGGTGAGGGGTGTGGAGCCCACCTGTAGGGTGGTTGTTGCCTCTCTTGAGAAGGTTCTTGGACTTCGTGGAGCTGATGGAGAAGTTTTTCCACCGGGAGAGAGTCTAGGGGCTGTGGAAGGAGCTGAGCCACTGCTGTCTGCAGGAGCCCCAGGGCCAGGTCTTTCTCTGCAAGCATAGCCGGGGGGCATGGTCTTCAGTGGCAAGACCCATGCTGTCTTGTCCCCATAAGGGACAGGCTGGAAGCACAGCCTCCAGCTCTTCTGCCCAACCCTGACCCAGGACAGCTCTCTCTAACCATCTGACATTCTTCGTCCAGGTCCCCTTTTGGCAGGGGAGTGGGGGGGGTGGGCCTTCTCTGTCTTGGCCCATGTGTGTGCAGAACACCCAACCCTTCCCCACCTTTCTCTCACCACAAGATCACATGCCCGTACCTTGTTCTGGGCCCTCTCTGGCCCAGCCGCCATGCCTCCGGGCTCTCTCTGGAAAGCCCCCTGGGGACCTGCCTCCTTCCCTCCCCCCCTCCCCCGCCCCCCTTCCCCACTCCCTCCAGCTCCCATCAGCACTCCTCAACCCCCCACTTGATTACCACTTCCACCCACCATCCCAGTGTGTGCATGTGCGTCTGCTCGTGTGTCCCTGTGCATATGCTGTGCCTGTGTGTGCATTTTTCCCACAGCAGTGGGTGTCTGCTGAAGACAGCTCTGGACTTCTCCCTGCCAGGTGTCCAGGGTGGTGGTCAGCCCGAAGCCCCCTCTGAGAAGCAGGGGTGTGGAAATCCTGCTGAGGGAGCAGGAGCAGGGAGCAGGGGCACTGTCTTGCTGGAAAAGGCTAGTTTGGGGCTCCAAAACGGAGCAGCAGCCCAGGGAGATGGCTCTGGGTGGGAGCCGAGTGATATCCAGAGAACAAGGCCCTCAACAGCCTCCAGTCCGAGAAAGCCCCAGGCACCGGCCGTGTCCTCACCCTTCGGAGGAGCGTACAGAAGCCAGAACTGGATAGCGCTCAAGGAGTCTGTCTGCAGGATCTGACAAAGGAGCTCCAGGATCTGTGGGCAGGAGGATAGGCCCCGGGTCAGCGGGTCTGGTAGGCACGTCCCAGCCAGCAGCACAGGCCCCACCCCCACAACGTGGGCTCCCAGAGCCACATGCTTGGCTCCACTAGTCCCCACCAAGGTCCCTGCCCCGTGACTTCGCACTTTACAGAGCACTTTCTGTCCCACCAGTCCTGGAGGAAGAGTCTTGAGGACCCAGCCGGGAGAGTGCGGCAGAACCAAGCTTCTGAACCCCATGTGTGGACGCCTCCTCCCTGAACCCCATGTGGGCTGATGGTACCCCAGAGTCCCTCACTGGGGAGGCGGAGTGTGAGAGAGCCGCGGGGCTGCTCAGAGACGCACCGAGTCTCGGATCCCTGGGTCCTGGGCGTGGGGATTTAAGGAACCCCACAGGCCTCCCCTCCCTGGAGCTCCCAGGGTCTGGAGACACTAGCATAGAGGTGGGGTGATTGGAGTGGGTGGGCTGCGGCTCAGGGCTGGCTGGTTCTGCAGATTGCCTGGTCTGAGATCCCGTCTCCCCCAGTGGCGTGTGCACTTCACACTCAGCCGCTTCCTCAGCTGCTTCCTCAGCCTCGGGTGTCACTGCCACTTTCCGACCCTCTTCCCCCTGTGATCTCCAGGCAAGTGTCATCCGGGGGAGAGCCAGCTCTGTGTCAAACGGGCTACGGGGGCTCCCTAGGCCGAGCTGCTGATGGTGGCTGTGGCTATGGCCGGCTGGAGTTGGGGCTCGCGGTAGCAGGTGGAACCCTTGGAGTCCTAGGAAAGTGGGGTCCCCTCAGTGCTTGGCAGTTGGTCTTCCCAGGACCTGGAGGGGCCTGTCGGTCCCCAGCAAGTCTGCCTCATCCTCAGCAGAGTGGGAACCGGGCTGAGAATCTTCCCAGGCCTCTGCCCCCTAGGGCACCCCCTCGGTCCCACATACCCACCTGTTGCAGTGACTCCCACCCTGGGTCTGCCCCTGGGCCCTTCTCCGTTCTCCGCGTCCAACTTACCTGCCCTGGGCCCCCTCCCCACAGGACCCGAGAACCTAATTCCAGGCAAGGTGAGGCCGCCCTATGGTGGAGAAAGTGCTGTTCTAGTCCGGGTTACACCGCTCCCTCTCTGGGGGCCTGGGCCACAGAATGTCACCGGGCAGGGTCTTAGCCTTGCCGTCTGTGGAATGGGGATTCTGGGCCCTGCCTGCGCTATCCATTTCAAGTGGACCCGTGCAGTTCTCCAAAGGACTGCAGGCTTGGAAGCGCTGGTCACGGGGAGGGTGTTGAGAGACTGGCTCTGTGTGTAACCTTTTCTGGAGAACATGGATGCTTTTGGAAAGGGACTTCGAGATAGCTTTAAGCCACCGGCAAGGGGCAGGGACTCATCTCAGGCCTTGACTGGGAAACTTGTGGCGGGGGTGGGGGAGTCGGGGGGTGGGGGGTGGGGGAGGGGTGAGTCTGTGCATCACTGTAGCAGAGACCAAACCCCTCCAAGTGTGGGAAGACCGTGCTGGGACTGGCCTGGCTGACTGCAGCCCGAGGCAGAGCAGGGCATGCTTTGGGGACAACACTAGGCAGGACCTTCCTCTCCAGCCGTTCAGCCACAGCGGCTCCCTTCCTGAACTCCTCCAGCGCCATAGCGGGAACAGCCCTTCCTGACAAGCCGTTCATGCTCCTGGCTTGGGTGGATCATGGAACTAAATCCCTGAGCGGGGAAGGCCTTCAAAGAGAGGGAGAGCCTCCCACAGAAACCTGGATGCAACAGGGGGTTGGATCCGGGGGCTGGACTCCCAGGTCCGGAGTTCCTGAGGCTGATAGTCTCAGGTACATGTGTCCCCAGGAGAGGCCACGCTGCCTTTTTTCTTTTTTTTTTAAAGAGGGAGAGGAGGGAGAAGGGGCAGAGGGAGAGGAAAAGAGAGAATCCCAAGCAGGCTCCACCCCATTATGGAGCCGAAAGTGGGGGTCCATGCCACGACCCTGAGATCATGACCTGAGCCAAAATCAAGAGCTAGATGCTTAACTGACCCAGGCGCCCCGGGCTTTAAAGTGCTACACTTTAAAGCACACTTTGAAGTTTTTAAGCTCCTAGTTGGGATTGCTGGGAGCCTGGGAGCAGCAACCCCCGTGTTCTCAGCCCTCAGACCAGGCCTCCATCGGGCCGTAGCTCCCAGCGTTCGTTCCCAGGGCCTCACCAGCAGCTCCTGATCCCGCAGGACAATGGTCTGAACTCCTCCATCTTTGCCAGAAGGATAAATCCGGGGGCTCTGGCGAGAGTGGCGGCGACCAACGGCTCGGCTGGAAGTGGGGATGAGCCTCCCGGTTTCGGCCGAGTACTTTGCCCCCTGCTCCCGCTGAGGTTCCTCCTTCTGCTGGGGGCAAAGTGGCCAGAGACTCCAGGCAGTGAGAGAGAGATCAAGAGAGAACAAGAGAGATCGAGAGAGAGAGAGAGAGAGAGAGAGAGAGAGAGAGAGTGGGGCGGGGTGGGGGGGGCGCGGCTCAAGGAAGAAGGCAGAAGGGGCCCAGTCATACCTCTAGGGCATTCCCTCCCCTCCTGAAATCCCAGCATCACCACATTGCAGGAAACTGGGAGGATGACCAGGCCAGCCCACCCTGTTCTAGACTCCTCTCCCCAGCCAGGGGCCCCTCTATAGCCAAAGTTCTTCCTCCTGGAACTTGAATGCCGGAGCCCCTGGCGATCCTCTGAAGTCCTCGTACTTCCTCCTAGGGAGACCCTCCTTCCCTCCCCTCCCCCCAAGCCCATCACAGATTTGAAAGCAGTATCCTGGGCCATGGTCCGCATCGCCTACCTTAACTCCCAGGTCAGCTGCTCCCAAGTTTGTCCCCCAGAGCTTGGCATCTTTTCTTTGCCCTGGGAAACCCTCCTGAGCCAGGCCTGTGGGTACGAGGCCTGGGACCTCCTACCCTTGCAACCCAGTAGACTGGGGCATACTTCCTATTTTATTTGTTTGTTTACTTGTCTATTTATTTTAGAGAGATCAAGAGAGCTCCTGTGTGTGAGCAGGGGAGGGGCAGAGGAAGAGGGAGAGAAGCAGACTCCGTGCTGAGCACAGAGCTCCAGTGTGGTGCTCGATCCCAGGACTCTGAGATCAAGAGTTGGATGTTCAACTGACTGAGCCACCTGGGCACCCCTATACTTTTCCCCATTTTCAAGATAAGAAAAGTGAGACCCAGATTGCTTAACTGAGTTGCTGTGAGTATTGCACTGAGTTATCCGCAAAGCAATCGTGAGAGCTCTGTTGCCCCAGACAAGGGCGGAGCCAGAGTCCTTCTCAAAAGCCACACCTGCTTTCAGTCCCTTTCCAGCTACCTCCAAGCTGCCTCCAACTGTCTTTACTGAATTACCAGCAAATGGCACCCATGAGGTCACCCCATCCTATTTGAAATCCTTCAGTGAATCTCCCCTCCTTAATGAGATCCGACACTACAGTAAGTTCAGAAATTAAGAACAAGCTCCTCTTTTTGTCCACATTCAAAGTCGGCCCCTTCTCACACTTCCCCCCCTTCCCCCTGCCATGGCTGCCCACGTATCCCTGCACGTCAGCCCGGTCTCTAAGGATGTCCTGCCTTTCCCAGCTTCTGCGGTCTTGTGCTGCAGGCCTCCCCTAGGGACGCCTCCCCTGTCCACTTCTTTACATTCCCCTTCTGTTACGAACCCTTCCTGGATTTCTCCACCCAGCCACCTTCTCTTCTCCTCCGAGCCCTTGCCGCGACCCTCCCCCTTCAGGCCGGTGTTCTGTAGCCCCTCCTCCCTGGGCCAACAGCCCCCCACCTCTTGTGGACACAGGCTTTACTGTCCATGAGGTGGGAACCCCCTTGGCAGGGATTTTGTTACAAAGAGATGGACCCTTGGATCTCTTCCCGGTAGCGCCTTTGATCCACACCCACCTCTTTGCTCTTCAGCTCATTCTCCTTAGTGAAGATGGCCACCCGGGAAGCCAGGTCCTTCAACTCCTTCTTCCAGGTCTCTGGGAAGACACTGCCAGCTGATATGTGGGGTCCTCCTCCCCGCCCTCCCTGTGGTATCCAGCACTCGGGGGAAGCGCCTGGTCACCTCCCCAGCCTTTCCAGCCTCATGTCTTACAGGGAAAGGGGGAGGCAGTGACCTTGAGGGAGGGAGGAGGAATCCCCCCCCCCCACCTTGGTGCAGTCACTATTGGCGGGCGGCTGACATTGATACCCTAGCCTGTGGCTTCACTGGGGGATGCTGGAGATGCTTGGCTCCCTGTGCTAGGAAGTGTGCAGGTTAATCCAGTTTTGCTTCCTTTGGACACTGAGGCCAGGCTGGAGACCCAGTGGCTGTGCTATACCAGTCACTCAGACATCCACCTGTTCCTGGCGAAGCTGGTCTGGGGGCAGGCTGGCGACAGAGCGCCTCGGAACCCTCTCTGCTCTGCACCGCTGTCCTGGTTCCTCCCTGGGGCCTCTCCCCACACCCACCAGTGAGCTTCCCCTTGGCCCGCAGGGAAGGGCAAGGGCCTGGGCAGGGCCATGGCCACCTGAGAGCTGCCCCTCCATCTCTGGCTATCTGCTCCGACGGCCCGGTGACGGAGCATACAAGCCACTCAACATTTCCAGTATCATCCCTGTCTCCGGCTGTCGGTCACGTGACTGTGGCCCACCTGTGCCTCTCTTCTGATGGTTATTACTCCTCAAATACCTCAAATCTGAGTAGGGGACACATTTCTGAGGACCTGGGGAGGGGGTGGGGAAGAATGCAGATGCTGCTGCCTGAGGAAATGTGGAAAAATCTAGGGTACCCCACGGGACCCCACCAACTTAAGAGCTCTTTCCTTCTCAGGCACCTGGAGAGGGGTTGCTGCCCAAGTACACACCAGAGGAAAGCTGAGGCTCCCGATTGGACTGTGGGTCTCCAACGGGGACAGAGATGCCGGGCATCCCCATCAGGCAGCGGGATAAAAGTGTGACTTGAGGCACGGGGGCTAGAGAGAACTCGTCTCTGACGACACAGACGGGCTTCCCGGTGAGATCTGCGAAGGGTGAGAGGCCGTGAGAAGGAGAGCCTGGGTGGACCCCAGGAAGCCCGGGAGACTGGGAGGCGGTGGGCAGGGAGAGCACTGAACCCGCTTCTTCCAGTAACCACAAAAGCCCATAGATCACTGGAGCTGGGAGATCCCGCAGCCACGGAGGTCCTACCCACAGGGACACCAGAACAGACAGTGACAGGCTGTGCTCAGGCTCACCTAGCGAGTCAGGTGGAGGTGAGCTAGGAACCCAGGCTTTCTGGGACCCTAGTACTGGGGTCCTTCTGATGTTCTAGGACAGAGCAAGGAACTGCAGGTGTGAACACACAGAGGCAGACAGCTTAAAGAGGAAAGCATGGGGGTGGGGCGCTAAGCCACAGTCTGTGACCAGAGGGGCCTGGGCTCAAATCACAGGGAGTGGTAAGAGTTAGCCAGACCCCCCTGGAGAAAACTCCTTGCCATCTGTCAGCCTGTGCCGGGTAGCCTGGGGGAGATGGCGAGCCGCTTACACACGAGGACCATGCTGCCTTACAATCTGACCATGTATTATCGCCCACCGTGAAGCTTCAGGGACCAGCCTGGTAGGACCGAGCATGGTGGCTCACTCTGTCCTTTCAGAAACACTCTACTTTTTGGCCAGGGGTCCCCTCATTCTCCTGGTCCCTCCTAACTCACAGGCCACTTCCTCACCTCCTTCGCTCCTTCCTTCTCACCAATGGCATCCCTCCTAGAATGGCCACATCGGGGTCTCTCGCCTGAACTCTGGGCCCAGCCGCCTACTCTGTCCTTCCACCCCCAAGCCTGAAAGTCACGTGCAGTCTTGCATCTCCCAGGTCCTCACCAAATTCCCAACCCCCCTTCCACCCGGCTTGGGCCCTCGCTTCGGGCTCTTTTTGCCTCAGTCCATGTGACTCTGGTTTTCTAGCCATCAGGCTCAGCACCTGGGAGTCATCCTTGACCGCTCTTTGCCTTTCCCACTCATTTTGAACCAGTCCGCAAATCCTATTCACTTCACCTCTCTAGGTCTCTAGAGCAGGGCCGCTCAGTCTTCCACTGCTACCTCCTTGGTCCATGCCACCCTCCAGACAGCGGCCAACATGTCACTCCTGTCACTTCTTTGCCTTTGCCCCTTCCCAAGGCTCCCATTGCCTCAGCGAGATGGCTCAATGGTAAGTGGGTGACCTCCAAGGCTCACGTGCTCTGGACCCCCATCACCTCTCTGGCCCATCTCCTTTTTACCCTTCCTTATTCTGCTCCAGCCACACTGGATTCCTTACTGACCCTCCAGCAGAGCCAGGATGTGTGCCTCAGGGCCTTTGCACTTGGTGTTCCCACTGCCCGGGACATTTTTTCCCCCAATATCCACAATATCCCTTTAGTTCTTTGCCCAAAGGCCATGCTGCTGATGAGGTTTCCTCCCCTCGAGAGCCTTGGCGCTTTCTACACGCTGACACCTTATCTGTTTCCTATCCTTTCTCACCAGAGTCAGCTCTGTGGGGTCAGGGACTGTCTTATTCACTGTCATATCCCTAGCACTTAAAATGTACCTGATCTGTAGTTCACACTCAATAGATGGCTAAGTGGATTAATTGGCTTGAGTTCCAGAACAGAGTGCGGTTCTGGGGCAGAACATTTATCCCTTTCCCTGAATCCTAAAATGGGAGGATTGGTAATGAGGGACATGGTCTAGAGCTAGACAGTTGGCCTTGGAGCCTGTCCCCCGGGTCAAGTCTTTGCTTGACCAAGTGCTTGCAAGTGGCCAAGGAGCTCTCTGACCCCGACCAAATCCCCACCCTTTCCGGGTCTCAGCTTGGAAATGGGGGCTGACACCTCCCTTTCCCATTTTTAAGACGACCCCACCACCTCCAGCTGGGCCCCTACCCACCCCAGGTCTACCTTGGATGTGGGTCACACGTTGTGGGTGCGGGTGGTGTCGGGAGAAGAAGGAGTGGTGGCTGAGGCGGCCAAAGCGGTAGGCCCCAGGGGTTTGGGGCCTGGGGGTCCTCAGTGCCGTTTGGATCAGCTGGAAATCCACAATCCCTGGGATCATCAGTTCTTTCTGCAGCCCGCCGTCCCCGTGGCTCCTCGGCCTGTGTCCTGACTTCTTTTCAGGCTCAGCCCTTGGACTGAAGGAGGAGATCAAGGAGAAGCTAATGGAGCCTCCTGGCAGCAGTGCCCACCCAGCTTGGAGCTCGGGTCTTATCTGGAATCTATTACCGAGACACTCTGAAGCGGGTTTCCAGGATCTCACTCCCACCCCGCTGGCACCCAAAGCCGGGCCTCTCCCGGGGTCCACTCCCAACTGGTACAATCCAGTCCCAGGGAGCTTCCTGTCTTCCTTGCCTTCGCAGGGAGCTTGAATCTATTTGAGAGAATTCAGATGGAATCTCTCAAGACCTCAGTTTTCTCCCACAAACCCTCTCTCAAGCCACAGGGAAGAAGCCTCAGACCCACCTACTCAACCAAATACCTGGGCAGAAGCAAAGGGACCTTATATACACAGACACAGCAAGGGCCTGTCCCCACGCTGACTGTTGGCAGCCCAGGAGAAGCCAGCTACAGGCAGCCCTCCCCACCCCATGCCCCCCAGACAATCTTGGCCCAGGCATCCAGAGGCCAAAGCTGGAGCGCTGAGGTCAGATGGCGCCAGCATGTCCTTTTCCCGGGGGGGCCCCTCCCAGGAGACGCAGAGCTGATGCGGTAGCCTTCAGAGTCGCAACGCTGCAGGGAAGCGTCAAGCTCTTGCTCTGCTTTGCTGGAGACAAGCTTCTCAGGTTGTCTGACCTCCGCCCTGCGCCCCTGCCCTCCGCTGAGGATGCCGGGCCCTGCCTCTGGAGGAGGAGCTCGAGGTCAGTCCAGCAAGGATCCAAAGGTGGGGTGCTCTCCGCCTGGGGCCTGGGGGGGCCACCTGCCTGCGCGCTGTCTGAGCTCCCTTCTCCCACTGGCCCCGGCTGAAGGGAGGCCCTCTGGAGAAGAGACGGACTCTGGATATGCTAAGCAAGGTGCTGTGCCCCGGGACCCTCTGAGAATTTCGCTGACCAGGCCCCTGAGTTTTCTGTGCCGTCCTCGATTGGCCTCTAAGGGATCTGGGACTTAAAGAAATAAAGCAAACCTTCTCTGAAATTTGCAGTTACCTGGTGGTCCCCTACCCCAAGTGATGGAGGAAGTCACCCCTTAGAAACCCCAGGAATTCTAGTTCTAGGTGCTTCAGCCCCCCGTCACCATGTCCTCTCCCTCCAGGGAGGGACCCGGTGTGTGACCTGCGCTAAACTCAGGCTCAGGAACCCACGGGGGCCTGGCTGAGGGCAGCGGAAGGCAAGGCCCCTCAGTCTGCTGGGTTCCCCCTGGCCACCTTTGTCTCCCACCCCCCCGCCTCCACCACCCCCTTGGTCAGCAGCGGGGGGCACACGCGGGGTCTTACGCCATCAGTGGATGTTCAGCCAACTGGGTCTTCACTTCGGTAGCCATCGTAGCCTTTCTGACAGAATAAAGGCCAGTGCACCTAATACTAGTGCTGGAGATGGATGGCAGGAACTCTCATACACTGGTGGTGGGAGTGTAAACCGGAACAGACACTTGGGGGAGAAAAATTGGCAATATCTTGTAAAATTGAACATTGGCATGTTGAACTGGCATAGAGCGCTCAGCCGTTCCTCTCCCTGGCATATACCCAGGGAGGCCCTTGCGGTGGTACCACGGGGGCTGTATGTAAAAATATTCAGACTAACATCGTGCAAATTAGCCAACACCTGGCGACATCCCAAGTGTCCGATGGTGGCAGGAACGGGAAAATGAGCTGTGCTGCATGTGGGCAACTAAGCGTCATATTGCAATGACAATGAACCACAGCTACGCAGAACAACATGGGTGAATCTTACAAATACAATGTGAGATCAAGGAAAGTGAGTCACAGAAGCCCCAAAGCCTGAAATTCCTTTTTAGAGGTAGAGTTCAAAGGCAAGCAAAAGTATCATAAATGTGATAAAATAAGTGGGGGAGCAAGAAAACAGTACACACAAAATTCAGCTAGTGGCTATTTCTGAGGAAAGTAAGGGAGGGGGGATGGGATGGGAGGGGGGCGGGTTAGATTGTTAGTGGTGGTGTTCTAGTTCTTGGTTTGAGAGGTGCCTTTGCCGGTGCTCATTATAAAATGAAATAAACTAATTCGGTGACATGGATGTAAGATGATATGTGTTGAAGTCAAGAATTATGACTGGGGGCACCTGGGTGACTCAGTGGGTGAAGCATCTGCCTTTGGCTCAGGTCATGATCTCAGGGTCCTGGGATGGAGGCCCGCATCAGGCTCCCTGCTCAGCGGGGAGCCTGCTCTCCCTCTCCCACTCCCCCTGCTTGTGTTTCCTCTTTCACTGTGCCTCTCTCTGTTAAATAAATAGATAAAATGTTAAAAAAAAAAGAATTGTGATTCGTCTAAATCTATGGACCTGAATATAGCTATATATATGCATATATGCATAATATATACACATACATATACACAGACACGTACATATACACATATAGTACACACACAGATATACACGTACACATATAAATACACGTGAACACGCACACACATGTACATAAGCGCACACATGTACATATTTATATAGTATGTGCATATGTACATACATGTATACACACACATGCTTACATATACACATAGACATACACACATACATATACACATACAATATACCACTCACATACACGTACATAGACATGTGCATACACATACATATACATATGCACACATACAGGTACATGTACACATAGCACATATATACAGGCAACATACAAATACACATGAACACACATGCACATGCATATATGTGCGCACATGCACACACAATACAGTATACGCATATATACATTCATGTACACATACACACACATATACACATACACACATACATAGACACATGCACATATACATATACACACAGCACACAAACATGTTCACACATATATACTTGTATACACATACCTATACACATGTACACACATATATGTACATATACACATACATGTACACAATATACAGGCACATGTATAGCACACATATACAGGTACACATAAAAATACACGTGAGAACACATGCACATACACATGTGCATTTATACATACATGTACACACGCATACAGTATATAGATCTCTCGATCTATCTGTTTATATCTCTCCAAAGTGCAGGGTAGTGATGGGGTTGGGACAGGAAGCCAGTGCATTCTGAAAATGAACTCTCAGTCACAAAATCTGCAAAGGACCCCAGAGATCCTCAGGGCCAGCCTCTCAAGCACTTCTTGAGTTCGGGGAAGGGGAGACTTTCAGGCATCCTGCCTTTAAGTCTCCTGGTCTCTTCTCTAAAGAGCAAAACAGTCGGCAGAACTTCCTTGGAAGGAAGCTTTGGACATCCTTGGTGACGGGGGCTGGGTCTAGAGCACTCACATGCTGCAGGCTTGAGGACAGGCCATTTGGAAGCCCAAACCCATCTGCCTACAGGAAAAAGTACTCGTTAGAACAAAGACTTTCAAATGCTTTTGACTGTGATCATACTAAGAAACTCCTTCCTAGATCCTGATTCAGACACACATGTGCACACACATCTGTGTATGTGAAACTGAAGCAAGAACATTCTAGAGCAATGCTTACCCTTGCCACATAGCATGCACAGCACTATTTTCATCCTACTTCTTGTTTTCATTTCGCAAATGTTAGCCGTGACCAATTACATTGATTTTATAAGCCACAAATGGGTCATGACCCACAGCTGTGGTAGAGGTCAACAGGGACTCAGGCAGGCCTGTCTTTTCCAGAGTGGGACAGGCCGGGCCCTCCTGTGTCTGCTCCCGTCCTCACTCCCCTCTCTGCCTGGCCCCCAACCAGCTGGACACAAGGAGTCCAAACGCTCACACCCATCCTAAGACAGACCTTCCCTTTCTGCATCTCGGCCTCTGGAGGCCCTCCCCTGGCCCCTCTGTCTGGCTCTAGTGTCCATTTCCTCCCCGGGAGACATCCGTGGTGGACTCACCGAGGCGAGTGCCTGCTACGGTCCGTGTATGAGAAGTCCCCGCTGCCTGAGCAGAAAGGAGCGAGAGGACACATCAATAGGCAGGCAGGCTCGCTGGTTCTGTGGGCAAGCCTGTCGGCTTTGTGACCACGTAAGGCACTGGTTGCTAGGCTACCCCTGCCCCACAACTCCAGAACCACTCCCCAGCACCCCTCTCCTTGCCACCCGCCCCCAGCTTCTCTGAACCCTCCAGGTTCCCTCCAAGTTCCCTCTCCACCTGGGACTTGGCATTTTCAGTGAGAGTCGAGGGAGACAATGAGAATCGGGGGCTGGTTTCAGCCAGCAAGCGGCAGACAGAAAAACTGGCAAAGAAGGTTGGTGGAGGTTGGTCCCAGCTTTGTCAGCCCAACCAGGCCTGATGCCACTCTGGAGAGCTCTGCTTCCCACACACCCTGTTTCTGGGGGTTGATTGGCAAGACAGCTGCCTCTTAGCTGGAGAGAAGGAGGCTGCCCGAGTGACACAGAGCCTCCCTCTAGCCCTCCTCTGGGCAGGATAACGGGGTGGGAAGGCTCTGGTTTTTAGCTGGGCAGGGGTTTCAATCTGATTCGGACACTTCCTAGATGTGGCACCTTGGGTTTCGAAATCACCCGTGCTGCCAGAAACATGGAACAGTGGTAAGAAGGCTTGGTTGAACACCAGTTCTGCTACTTGCGAGCTGTGTGACCTCGGACAGATTACCTGATGTCTCTGAACTTCAGTTATCACATCTCAGAAATGAACATGCTCATGGGATTGTTGGGAAGACGGAATGACTTCATGCACATTGAAGTGTTTAGAACAATGCCAGGCACTCAGTATGATCTCCTACCGTTATTGCCTTCTCTGAGCCTGTCTGATGGGGCAGTCTCCTCTACCCCTGGTGTCCTTCTGAAGGACGAATGAGCTCAGGGAATTCAGCTACCTAGTCTTTTACCTGGTGCACACAAGATGCTCAAAAATGGTAATAACAATGCTCATTAGTATTGGCGTCAGGATGGAGGTAGGATTTTTTACTATACATACGTATATAGATGGGATGAGTCCTTAGTCCGAGAACTCCCTTGGGTAATTCACTTGATTGCTTGGAGGCTCAACTTGGGACACCTGTAAAATGAAGTGGGTCTCCTTTTGTCCACAGGGTACGATAAGATCAGGCACTGTGAGGGGTGCATGCTGGTTCTATGAACTAAGGGAACATGCTTGATGCTGTATCCTCGGCTAGGAAGGAAGGAAAGGAAGAAGGAAAGCTAGAGGCAAACCCAACTCCTTCAGGAGTTCTGCTCATCCCAGCAGAGGGTGGGGATTCCAACAATGGTGATGACCCACTGTGGGCGGTGCCTGATCTTGGCCTGGCCCCCAGTGCTCCTGCATCCATACAGGTCAGCATGGTCTCCATGTAAGTGTAGCTTTTCCCGGGCCAGTCTCTGGGGGAATAAGGAGACCCCTTTGAACCCATTCTGCAAGATCCTTCTTCCACGTTTCTGGGGTTGTAGCTACTATTACAATAAACAGTATTGTGTTTGAAAGAAGAGAAAGCTTCTTTCCTGCCCAGTCCCACCCTGTTGCTTCCAACCCACTTTGGGGGGTTTCCCACCAGATGACCTGAGGCAGCTGAAACTACAGCCCACCTTCCCTTTCTGATTGTACCTCTTACGCTTCCTTTGTATTCTTCAGAACCCAACAGCAGGGTCTGCATGTAAATTGAGCTATGGGGTGAAGGGAGTACCTTAGGGAATGCCTTCAACACTGGTTTGTAAGGTTGATAACATAATTGCTAAGCAAACCCTCCTGACATCATCTTTATGGAGCATCCAAGGCAGGAGGGTCTGTCTGCCTGGAAATGCTCTGAAGCTTGGTCCTCCTGCTCGGACATCTCAGTTATGAGAGGAGAAACATTACATTTTACGGAGCACTTTCTATGTGCCAGGCACTGTGCTAATCCTTTTAGACCTGTTATCTCATAATTCTAGAGTTGAGGCGATTAATGATCAGAGAAATCCTGAGTTACAGGTATTACAATTATTTCTAAAATTTCCATTTGGTTCATTATAGCTTCTATAGCCAAAACTTTCTATTTTCTTTTCTTTTCTTTTTTTTTTTTTTAAAGATTTTATTTATTTATTTGACAGAGACAGATCACAAGTAGGCAGAGAGGCAGGCAGAGAGAGAGAGGAGGAAGCAGGCTCCCTGCCGAGCAGAGAGCCCGATGCGGGACTCGATCCCAGGACCCTGAGATCATGACCTGAGCCGAAGGCAGCGGCTTAACCCACTGAGCCACCCAGGCGCCCCTATTTTCTTTTCTATCACGTATCTCCAGTGTGTTTCTCATTGCTCATTAGAACTTTTTTTTTTTTTATCATGGTTTCTGTAAAATCTTCCTCAGAAAATTCTAACATCACTGCCTTTTGGTATTGGCATCATTGGGTATTTTGAGGAATTTCTCCAGAACATCAACATTTTCAATTGTATTGCATAGGTCATATCTTTGTATTGTTTCCAGGAACTATAGTGATACCCGTTGTTTCATTCCAGACATTGGACTGGATTTGATCTCTCTCTCTCTCTCTCCTCCTTGATAAATCCTGCCAAAGATTATTCTTTTTTTTTTTTAATCAGTTTTTTCCCCTCAAAGAACCAATGTTTAGGTTTTTGGTCCTCTTTATTTAATTTCTTCTACTTTCTTGGGGGTCTACTTTGTGTCCTTTTTACAATTTCTTGATAGGGATACTTAGCTCATTGACTTTCTGCTTCCTTCTTTTCAAATATAGTCTACGTTTGAGGCCATCATAGCTGCATCCCACGTGGCTTTCCGGTCTTTAGGGGATCAATGCCATTTTATTTTGCATTTCTTCAGTCAGATTGAGCATCTTTTTTCCTATGCTTAAGAGCTACCTGTGTATATTTCTTGTTATTTCCGTTCATATCTCTTACCCACTTTTTCTATTTGTTTGTTGTCCTTCTTACATGAATATATGTATATTAGAGTCATTATCCCTTTGTAACACGAGTCAGAAGACATTTTTTCTTGTTCATTATTTTTCTTTGACTTTGCATATGCTGTGAACTCAGTTTGAGATCCCCTCTCCTGCTCAATGGCCAGTCTGCTGAGGGCTTACTCACCTACTTTTGGAGTTCACACAGGAGAGCCCATTTTGACCCATTCTGCTTTGGTGGGCTTTCATTTATCCCCACAAAAGGTCAACAGAATGGAGGCCAGAAGCACAGGCTCTGGAGACCCTTGGGCCTGCCATTCCCTACGTACTTGATCTCAGATAAGTTTTGACAATTTCTGGGCCTCTGTTTCCTCTTCTGTAAAGCAAGGATAATAATTCTGCCCCTATGGGGCTGTTTGATGCTTAAGGAAGATAATGCGTATATAATCACCCCAGAACAGTGCCTGGCCCATAGCAAAGGCTTTGAGGCATGGCATTTTTCTTTTATTATTACTATTGTTTACCCAAATCATGCAAACATTTCATGAATAGCTGCGTGTTATCCTAGTGCTGTCCCCCATCAGGGCAGGAGAAAGTCCTGTGATCGATCACATGCCTCTTGGCTCACCTGCTATGTCTTTTCTGCTTTGGACACGGAGTTCTGGATTGTGGCCAGTACCACAGGTGCTTTGATGGCTGTTCTGAAAGTGGAGAGTGTGCCAGGCTCTGGGGGTTCACCCACCATGGGATTGCTGGTGCCTCTATTGTCCCAAACTCGGTGTGATTAGCCTTTTGGTGGTCTTTTAGAGACAAGGGAAGGAAAGAAAAGGCATGACTAAAGACCACACGTGGCTCCCCTGGAATGATCAAAGTTACTGGGTTACCGGTCAGCTGAGCAGAACTCACAGCTCTGGAACTGACATGACAGGCAGAGACTGGTCTAAGCCAGCCTTCAGAAAGGTCACCCAACTGGAAGAGCAGGCATCACAGAAGAGAGAAGAATCCTGAGTTCTCTAGAAAGATCTAAGGTCATGGAACCCCACAAGCTTCCTACATTCATCCTTGTTCAAGTTTAATGTCTCTCTGGCTCCCACCCCTAGTCGTCCCCTCATACTATTGTATGTATCTCTTCTGCAAACCTAGAAGCTCCAACAGGTCAGAGGCCAAATCTGCCTCGTGCATCAGCCAGCATACGCCCTTGCTTTGCATGGTGGTTACATGGGTGTGTCCGTGCTGTGCTAATTCATTGAGCTCCTGGTGCAATGCTGGGTGCTCAGTAAATATTCACTGAATGAATGAATGGATGAATCACGAAGTATAAGGTAGTGTATTCAGGCCATTCACCCACTACATGCCCTAATCCTTCCCTCAAAATTCCTACTATAGACTAGTATTTGTCAACAAAACAGCCCTAGTGGCAGGGAGCTCTCTATTGTTCAAAGCTGCCTACTGATTTTGTGTAGTCCTGCTGGCTAGAAAGTTCTTCTTGATACTGAGCTGAAATATATCTCCTTGAGGCTTCCCGTTAGTATTCTTGTTCTTCCCTGGTGGTCTCATAAGTCAAGTCTAGGTCCTCTTTGTGATCACAACCCTTTAGACGATGGAAGCTAGTGGACACAGCTACCTCTTCTACTCTTCAGGCTTCTTCAAACTACCTTCAAACTACCTTCCTCAAACTCACAGGCTAATTACAAAATCATTGATTAGAGACGTGTTGAGTATCTACAACATGCAATAGACTAGAGAACACAATGATGAAAAGATAAAATGCCTGTCCACAAGAGGTTACAGGTCTTGTGGGGAGCCAGGGAAATGGAGACAGAATGTGGCATATGCTGGGGACAGTGAAGACACAGGGGAAGGAGAGCCCAAGCCCACCTATGAGTCTTGAGGAAGGCTCCACAGAAGAGTGGATTATAGAATGTGCTCCAAGTAGACCAGAAGAGGAGAGCAAATTTCTGGGGATTCAAGAGCCCATGACATGTTATGGGAGCTCTAAGTAGCTCCACATGGCTAAGGAGACCAGAAGTCACAGATTGGGTAAAACAGTCCTGGTTATACCTTTTGTCTTGGGAAACTGAATGGGTCTGTATCAAAAGCAACTCATATTGGATGATAAACTATATGGTCTCTCTATGCCTGGGAAATAAAGCCTTGGTGTGAGATAGACATGCGGGAGGTGAAGGCAGAAAAAGGCAGAGGCTAATCAGAAGGGGCCTGTGGGCCAAGTTCAAGAAGTGCCTTCTGTTAACTGAACTTTGTATGGCATCTTCCCTTGGAGTTCATCTTCTCCAGAAGTAATTTAATTCACAGATAGGTCAGCATATCTACTGTAAGATGATTATTGCTGTGGGTTGCCATTTATGGATGAGTTAACCAGGTAAGTGCTTTCTGCATAGTCTGGGGTATGGCCCAGGCTACCTCTGCTGACCCTTGTTCATGCATATTCTATAACTGATTCTCTGCCAGTAGACCTCAGTGTCTACTTGTTTTTATGGTTGTGAGGTTGTGTCCTGAGACAACATTGGGCAATCCCCTCAGGGCCTTCTGTTTCCAACTAGAAACTTTATAAGGCTTCCCTGGAGGGGGCTAGCTCGGGTGGGGAGTAAGCCTATTAGCTATAAACAACTTGCTCTAAAGGAGGGGAGTGATTTGTGTATTGGAGAGACTTATAAGAATCTTCAAACGAAATGAGTTTAATTGGGTCTACGATGATGCAATAATCAGGGAGCCTTGAGTTAGATGTTTGAATGGGAAGCCAATGTAAAGAGTTTACATATTTGCAATTCTTGAAATACATAAAAAATGAATGGTAAGGGAGGGCGTTTGAACTATGTCTGGGTGAGTGGTTTCTTTGGCAGTGGTTCCTGCAGCATTCCAAGGTGGCAGGTCCAAAACTAAATGTAGTGGTCACCTCAAGGATTAGCTTCAGGATTAGCCCTGGTCCCCAGGGTACTGGGGGCTCTTGCACTTCAGTCATTGCTCAAACACCTGGCTCAAGGGGACACAAGGCTCCTCGAAATGGACAGTTCACCCTGTCTCTCCCATTCCTCCTGCGTCAACTTAATGAAGGTTGGAATGAGTTTGAGAATCTCAACATATGGATTTACCAGAGCTGTTGTAAAAAAGGGCCATAAACTGGGTGACTTCAACAACAGAAATGTATTATCTCACAGTTCTGGAGACTAGAAACCTGAGATCAAGCTGTTAGTGGGACTGATTCCTTCTGAGTGCAGTGAGGGAGAACCTGTCCCACGCCTGTCCCCTAGAGGCCATCTTTGGTGTTCTTTGGCTTGGAAAAGCAACGTCTCAGCTTCTGTCTTTATCTTCTCAAGGCAGTCACATCACCTGCTTGGGCTCCTGAAGACATGTGCCCTGCACAACTATCCTTACTGATCTACACTGCCTTCTGTACCTGCCGCTGGGCCTTGGCACATAAGGCACTCTCCCTGTGTGCATGTCCATGTGCAAATCTCCCCTTTCTGAAGGACCTCGGTTATATTGGATGAGGGGCCCACCCTACTCCAGAATGACCTCATCTGTCCAGGTACGAGTCTTCCCCGCTGATGCCATTGTTCTTTCCTAGAACCAGCGCCCTCCACTCTTCACCTGGAGGAGTGTGAACGCCTTGTAGCTAGTCTGCATCTAGCCACTCTCCTTAGTAGCAGGGGGAGTGTATGAAGACCCAAATATGGTACAATTAAAATGACTTCAATGGCTGCTGGCTGATATTTGGATTAAGATAAAAATATTATATCCTATAGGGCCCTGTGGTCTCAGACAGGAAGCTTAACATTTGCAGCCAGTCTCAGTTGCTTTAATTAAAAAAAAAAAAAATTGAATTGGCAATCCTTCCTTCTTTCTCCTATTCCTTTCTTCCCCTTCCTTCCTTTCTCTCACTCTCTATCTCTCTTTTTCCTTCTTTCCTTCCTTCCTGCTTTCAAAAGATTTTATTTTTAAGTAATCTGCACACCCAGCTTGGGGCTCAAAGTCACAACCCTGAGATCAAGAGTCACATACTCCACCAGCTGAGCTGGCCCAGCACCCAGAAATGCTCTGTGTTTTGATATGGGTGATGAACACTGATGTTCACTCCCTGAAGATTCATCAAACCTTAGTCTTCGATTTGTGGATTTACCTGTACATAGGGTATACTTCAATTAAGAGACGGAACTTCAAAACAATTGATAAAGTTACCCAAAGCTCTGGGATTTCCTTGGTCACATTCCCCTTTATGACCTTTTCGATCTCTTGACAATCACCATACAACTATAGATTTTTTTTCTCTCTCTCTCTCGGGGGTAAGGGGAGGAGATGGAATGAACAAACTGGGGCGATTCAGTAAGTTACATCATGGTCACAAGATGAATTATGGAAATTGTGACAAGAAAACAACATAGTCCTACAACATTTTTGAGCTCTTTTTGTCCAGAATTCGTGCTGGCTTGCTGTTTCCTGTTGCTAAGAATAAAGAGTGCTCTATATGTTCCATCTGTCTCCCAGCACCCAGAGAAGATCAGGAGTGTGTCTGCCTGTCAGTATAGAACATGGTTTGCCTCTGGAGGGACCGTCTGCCCAACAGAGCTGGGGCAAGAGGCTGGCTGTGGGCAGCTCCTCTGTGTCTGCCCTGAGAAAAAGGGAGTTTAGAATAGCTTGGGCATCTGAAAAAAAGGAAAAGCTTTCCACACATGGCTGAAAGCATCACTGGTGGTCTCTGGATGTCACTGCTTTGGGGCAGTGACAAGCCCTTTGAGTGGGCTCTGTCTCTTGGGGTGTTGAGCCCGTTGGCATTGTTTGACACAGAGCACTAAAGCAGTCCTAGCCAAAAGAAGAGCGCAATTGCTGATGTCAGCAGGCTTCTAGGACATGGCAATGTTAACATTGAGAGATTTTACCAAAAAGTCTGGATTTATAACTTTCCTTGTGAAATTGAAATGTTGGGCCTACTCTACCATTCTGTTTGCAATTATGGCACCTAGGACACCCCGCCCTGAGCCCCACACTTTCTATTTCCAATACTCAGTTTTCTTTTTTTTCCATAGTCCTTGGCACTTTCTGGACTACTATATAGTTTACTTATTGTGTTTATTTGTCTGACTCTTTCCACTAGAGTACAAGTAGTACTGGGGAAGGGTTTTTGTTTTGGTCAATGATCCGCCGTTGCCTGGGATACTGCCACTTAGCATTTAATGAATGAATGAATGAATGAGCTCAAGGCAGTCACGTCACCTGCTTGGGCTCCTGAAGACATGTGCCCTGCACAACTATCCTTACTGATCTACACTGCTTTCTGTACCTGCCGCTGGGCCTTGGCACATAAGACACCCTCAGCCAGAACATTCTGCCCGCCCCTCTCTGTCTGCTTAACTCCTGTTCATCCTCTGCACTCAGCTCAAGCTGTCCTTGATCCCTCTGCCGGGTCAACTCTTCTGACCATGGAGAATGACTGTCCTTAGTTTTTATAAAACCTACTAGAGAAAATTACTTTAACTCCATTTTTAAAGACCAAGGTTTTCAGTTGCTTGTGCAGATGGATGCTCTCTCCTCCTCCCCTGACCCCTGAGCTCAGGATACATCTAAAGCTCCCCTGAGTGAGTCAGCCTGGGAACTGGTTCTGCAGGACCAGGCAAGGAGTAACCACAGGCCAAGGTTCATAATTACCCCTGGTCTTCTGTTTACACAGGACTTATATTACCCAGGCTTCTTCATTGCATCCCATCTGTGTCCACACTGGTGGGGGAGGAGAAGGGGGCCCTGGTTTCCCTGGGCATTTGGGCCATGGCACTCACCCTCAGAACAGGACCAGGACAAACACTTTTCCCAATCAAGTAACTTTGTGATCTAGGGCCTTTCCCGGGAACCTGGGGACAGAGAAGTGGAGTTTCCAAACAGAGGCTCCGGGGAAGTGTTAACCCAAGTGAGGTATCGAGAACTCTAGACTGACAGAGTTGGAGAGCTGCTTCCTCTCCCTATCCAATTTTGAGGTGAGGAAATTGAGACCCAGAGAGGGTCAATGGTTCACCCAAGGCAACACAGTACGTGAATCCCAAAGCCGGCATAAGAACCCACAGTTTTCACTACAGTTCCTGAGTCTGGGTTTCTGGAGCTGGAATGTTAAGAATTCTTGGTTTTGTCTCCACTAGCTGTGGGACCAAGGCATAGAAACTGATGAGAATGGATAGAATTTAGTAGCTCTTACCTGGGTGTGCCCAAAATACAGGTGTCTGGGGCCCATTCCTCATCCACTGGGTCTGCAGGAAAGCCCTGACATGCGGATTTTGAAAGGGTTCTTGGAGATTCTGAAACGCCATGATACCTGGGAAGTCTGGGCCTGGCCAATGCTCAAGTCCCTTCCAGCTTGACAGATACTCAGCTGCAGATACTAAAGTGAGGCTCATGCTCAAGTACATTTCTGTTATCAATCCATGGTGACAGGTCTCAGTGGGATGGCTCCGAGCCCAAGGAGGCAACCTGAAAATTTAAAAATTGTGGTTGTCACGTGATGAGGTTGGTTCCCTGGCATTCGGTGATCTTGCCCTGCAGACTGTGAGGACAGCTCCTCACAGTAAAGAATTGCCCCCGAGTCCTGCATATCTTTTTTTTTTTTTTTTAAATTAGTTAATTAATTTATTTGACAAAGAGAGAAAGAGATCACAAGTAGGCAAGGATGCAGGCAGAGAGAGGGGGAAGCAGGCTCCCTGCTGAGCAGAGAGCCCAATGCAGGGGTTCGATCCCAGGACCCTGGGATCATGACCTGAGCTGAAGGCAGAGGCTTAACCCACTGAGCTACCCAGGCACCCCCTGCACACCTTTTTAATAACATCTTATCAGAATACTCATATAGGTAAAAAACCAGATCATAGTCACATGAGCCAAAAATTTGACTTTCTTAAAAAAAAAAAAGACATTTATTTTAGAGGGGGGAAGGGGGAACAGAGAGAGGGGAGGGGTGGGGCAGAGGGAGAGACAGTCTGAGGCAGACTCCACAGAGAGCATGGAGCCTGCTGTGCGGGGCTGGATCTCACGACGCTGAGATCCCGACCTGAGCCGAATCCAAGAGTCGGATGCTTAACCAACCATGCCACCCAGGTGTCCCCTGATTTGACTTTCATGCAAAAAGTGCATTTCTTTAAAAACATGGTTTTACCATATGCACTGTCTGGAGGGCAATTACCACATGGAGAGTTGCATGTAAGTTGCCTCATCTTGTTTGAAACTTGGCAACTCTTAATCTAACAACCTTTCAGAAAAATCACATCACCTAGGACGACTCGGCTTATACAGCCAATGAGTCACCAGATGATACCTCCATACTGGTCTGCAGCTGTAGCTTTCCAGTTCGTAACGATTGTACATCATTATAGCAAGATCCAAATTTAGCCTCTTTTCAAATGTCAATTATAAAGGACAAAGGGACAACCATATTCAAATAATTATTGTTTTCTCTTAAAAACATAGTCCACCCAGAGGTGCCTGGGTGGCTCAGTGGGTTAAAGCCTCTGCCTTCAGCTCAGGTCATGATCCCAGGGTCCTGGGATCGAGCCCTGCATCAGGCTCTCTGCTGAGCAGGGAGCCTGCTTCCCCCCCTCTCTCTGCCTGCCTCTCTGTTTATAATAGATTTTGTAACTCACATAAATGGGGTGTTGGGTCTGGTTGGTCTGAAATGTACCGATCGATAAACAAAACCTGTAGGAAGACCATAGAGAGATCTGAGGCTCTAGGACAAGCTTTGAAAAGGCCTTGGGTTCCCTCTGCAGCCAAAGTCAGGTTAGAAAGACTGACCGACTGTCAGGATCAGGTCCTGATCGGGAATGAAGCCAGTCCTGGAAGTCTGGTCAAGGTCAGGGGGCGGGGCTTGGTTTAGCCAGTCCCAGAGTGCAGCCTAGAATCCTACCTGAACTCCTAGACACGCGTGGAGTGGATCTGACTAATGCTCTGGAGGGTTCCTGGCTCATGGCTGGGTACACGCGTCTGTCTCCCGAGGTGTTGCCACCGCCCTCGAGTAGAGACTATTAACCTTTGTTCTACAACTGGGGAAGCCCAGGCTCAGACCATAAGTCCCACTTGTTTGAGGCCAATGCAGCGATCAGGGAGAGGCCAATGTGCCTGCCTTCAAAGCAGTTCTGTCACCACAGGCCCCAGCTGGTTTCCTTCTGCCCAAGGAAGGGTATATTTATTTGGCTTCTGATAAGCAGTCACTCGGGGTGTGAGGCTTTGCTAAAAGTGATCCCACAGCCCAGACAGCAATGGGTGGCTTCCTCAGGAAAAGCCGGCTTCCTTGGGAAATGATTTGTTTCTTGGGGGTTTTGGCCATTCTGACTTTTGGCTGAACTGGTACCTGGGACATGGAGCTCAGTGACCCAGTGGAACCTTCCTGTCTATCCCAGGATGGCACACTCTGGGCACCTGCTCCCCATGTCAGTTGCCCCCACTGTGTCTGGCCGGCCCTTAGCTTACCTTCTCAAGGCCGGTCTTGTGTCATCCAACCTGCTGCTGGTGGCTGGTTTCCTGCCTCTCCATGGGGAGGGCATTTCAGGCTCCATGATCAGAGGTCCTGCATGGGGGCTTTCCTGCAGGCCATTCCTTTCCAGGAGGGGTTCAGAAGCTGCAAGAACATCTGCCCATAGCTCTATCTTGAGGTGAGCTTCCACAGAAGGCCCCCAGTTGGGTGGGGAGGTGTCAGGGAAAAGAATGGAGGTGTGGGTAGTATGTTCCTGCTTTTTAGAGTGGGGCGTGTGTGCTCTTGGATGGGGGGAGGGGTGTCACTAACTTGGCCATGGAGAGCTGCCATTTTAAGCAGAGCCCTATTTGCTGGCATGAATTGTTTTAAAAGAAGCCATGTAGGCGGGGCCGGGGCACCTTGGCGGCTCAGTGGGTTAAGCCTCTGCCTTCGGCTCAGGTCATGGTCCCAGGGTCCTGGGATGGAGCCACGCATCCGGCTGTCTGCTCAGCAGGGACCCTGCTTCTTCCTCTCTTTCTCTGCCTCTCTTCCTGCTTGTGATCTCTGTCTGTTAAATAAAAATAAAATCTTTTAAAAAAATAAAAAAAAAATAAAAAAGACGATGCTGCCATGTAGGGTAAAAAAAACAAAAACAACCCAGACTATATTTCTTCTCATTGTGGCCCCTGCCACCCCAAGCCCTCCATCATCAGCACAAATTCCAGTCCCTTGCTGGTTCCCCATGGGTATTTCCAATTGCTCCCAGTATTTTTGTTATCCGGGAAGGCACCATGATGCCACCAAAGGCCAGCTTGGGAGCATTAGTTCCCCTTGCCCCCCAAATATTCATTGATCTCCCTACACCATCCCAAACAAACACTGTACTTTCTCTGCAAGCAGGGTATCTAGGAAGTGCCTGTCAGACTTTAGGGTGCCTATTACCTGGGTGGGCATGTTGAAATGTAGATTCGGATTCATCATCTGGAGTGGGGCTCCAAGAACCTGCATTTCTAGCAAGTGTCCCAGTGATGTCAGTGATGCTCCTGGGGAAACCACACTCTGGGTTCGGAAGCTCCAGGAACCCTACCTCTGCCTCCCACCAACCAGCTCAACCCGTCTTTCTGAAGCCCCCACTGTGAGAGAGTATGGTGGGGGGAGAGGGGAAGGAGATTTGCTTGTGTCCTCTCCTTAGCCACTGCTTCTTGCTTTGTCATATCCCTTTTCCCTCTTCCCTCTGCACTGCATTATAATTCTCTCTTTTCTATCTCCTTTGTTCTCCTCTCTCTAGCTTTCTCCCAAGGGCCCACCGATATAGCTAGGACACATAAGACCAAGAGGCTGTGGGGATTTTGTTCTGTTTTAGTATAATGTGATTCCCCCGTGAAGGCTGAAATTATCTCCCTTAATCCCCATGCGGCTTTTATCCCTGGCCACTGTCTACTTGATGCTTCTAGTGTAATCCCTGATGTTATCCTGTGGTTAGGGGGAGAGGGAGCGTGGGGCAGAGGAGCCGGGGGCCTTGAGTGTCTGTCTGTCTCTGTCTCTGAATTTGTCTCTGTCTCTCTGTCTCTCTCTCTCTCTCACACACACACACACACACATACACACACAACCTCTGGGCTCTGCCAGCAACAGCCAAGAGTCATGTTCCTTTCTGGGCATTGGTTTCCTCACGCATATGCAATGGGGTTGAGCTGGCCAAGAGTGGAAGTCTCCTCTATCCCAAATCTTTGAATTTAATAAATCAACCAGCATATTTTAGGCTCTGCCTCCAAAATCTAAAGCCTTAACTTTCTATCCAAAAACTCTATCCCCTTCTTCTGTGTGTCTTCGGCGTGATCATTCACCTTCTCTGGGCCTTGGTGTCCTGATCTGCAAATTGGGAGGTAATGAGAGTCAGCTGATCTGGGCAAGTTAGGACCTAAAGAGAGTCCTGGTTGTAAAGGTACCTAGTTTAGTTCTTGGCAAATTTAGTTTCTTAGTCAGCTCGGGCTGTCACAATAAAATATAAGATAAAGGTGTTGCCAGGTTTGGGTTTTGGTGAGGCTCCTCTTTCTTGCAAAGGGCCACCTCATTACGCGTGCTCACATGACTTCCTTTTTGTGCCTGACTGGAGAGAGAGCGCCACAGAGGGCTACGGCCTCTTCCTTTTCTCATACAGACACTAATCCTATTATGGGAGCTCTGCTCTTAGGATCTCATCAAAACCCAATGACTTTCCAGAGACCCCACCACCACATTGAGGGGTAAGGCTTCAACAGATGAATTCTGGGTGGGGGGGGAGGGAGGGGCCGGAAGGGGTGGAGACAAACTTTTAGTCCACCACAATAAGGATTAGTCAATAGCGTTGAATTGGTTAGTTCATCCAGGAAGAATGACAGGATGGCCAGCTACATTTTAAGGAACTGCGAAATTGTACTGCAGAAGTGTAGGGAGGGACCAGAGATGGACCCTGGTCCGTGAGTCAGCTGGCATAGAGATTTTAGATGAAAGGATGGGAGGTAGCAGCTAAGAAGGAGATGAGGGAGAGCAGATCCTAGGGTGGAAGAAGAAATAAAGAAGAGGGGTAGAAGTGGGAAGTGGGGAGTGGGAAGATCACGCCTGGAATCTCACAGTGACTCTTGATGATTTGACATTGGCTGAAGGGCCCAGAACATTTCCTGGCCCTTCCACACTGAGAATGGATGTCTGCTGGGAGATAGCAGCAAGGGGGTAAGGGTTTGGGAGCATCAGTGACTGATTCAGGAGCTTTCAATACCAGAGATGTCTGGGATTTCCGATGGGGTGGGGCTGACGGTGAGGAAGCTGAGACCTGCTTGACCCTTTCAGAGTTTTCACCACTCTGGCGGCCAGGCTGGGAAGTGACAGCCCCTCAGGGTGTGCAGAGGAGGACAGCCATTCTAACAAGGGATTCCATCCCGAGAGCCCTGGTTGAGGGGTACCAGGGGCAGCAATGACACTCTGGGTTAGTGTCCTGACAACATTTACAAGGGGTTGGAATTGGGTACCCTCTTTCGTGTCATTTTTGTTAAGATTTCAAGATTCCATCTAGGTGTCATTTTAAAATCTGTTGAAAAAAAATACCGCATGCTGATCACTGGTCAGTTACCTGAGACTACCCTATCTTTGCTCCTGCTGAGTTAGTGTCCTAGGCAAGTCATGAAAAACATATTTGAGATTGAGCTATTTCATTGGGAAATGAAGGCTGACGTTTGTGGTCCCGGTGGGCACTTTCACTTCAGTATTAGACGCTTCCTGACATTGCTCATGAAAATAAAGTAATATTGGTAACGTTTTTTGCCCAGTACCTGGTCTCTGTTCTTCATGTTTGTAGGGGGAGGGGAGAAGGGGGAGGATAATTCCCCATCCCTTTTAGGAGTTTTCATGTAGCTTTTCTTCAGGCATTATTGACCTCAAAGAAATCTGGAAAGAAAAGGTGCAAACCTCTGAGACACCTATTAAAATCCCAAAAGTCTTTCTAGGGACCCATTTTGAGTGGTTGCTTTGGGTTAGTTGGTGCAGTGCTCGGCAAGCTGACTCTCTCAAGGGCTCCAAGTGACCAAATGTGACCAGTGAGTTGGTTTTTACAAAAGGTGGCCTGAAGGAGAAGCTGGTGATGGTCTGTCGCCAGGTTCCTCGTCCCTCTGGGTCCATCGAGATGCTGGTCCCTGTCTGGCCAGCAGGCGGCGCGCACGCGCCGTCAGGCCGGGAGGAGCGGCGGGCCTCGCCCCCCCACCCCCAGTCTCTAGGCCGGAACGTGCGCGCGCCCGATGCCAGGGTCGCGCACGCCGGGACTGGGGAGCCATTTCCGGGCGGGGAGGGGCGGGTCCGCCGGCGGTCGGCCCTCCAATCTCGGCGGCGGCGGTGGCTGCAGGGGGAGCCCGCGCTCTGCTGCCGGCTAGTCGGTCGCGTGGTGAGGAGGAGCAGGGCTGGCGAGAGGGAGAGGCTGAGGGAAGGAGCGGGGCGGCGGACTCGGGGCAGGGGAGTGCAGGGGGCCGCTGCGGCTCCGGAAAAGGGAGGGTCGGGCTGGCGCGGACGGCTCCAGGGTGGGCAGGGCAGGGGCGTGAAGAGGAAGAAGGAGGGCCCGGCGGACCGAGGGGTGCGGGCTGAGTGTGGGCGTGCCGAGCCCCTAGTTCTGAGGGAGCTGGGAGTGGGGGTGGGCCCGAGAGGGAGCCCCTGTCCCGCGGAGGTGGGAGCGGACGGGGGCCGCCGGGATCTGCAGATCCTTCCTTAGAGAGGAAGGGCTCCGGGCTGGGAGCGATGGAGTCGGCGGCGAGGCCAGCGGGGCTCGGGAGGCTGGACGCTGGGCTGGGCTGAGCTGAGCCGAGCTGCCGGCGGCGTCCGACCCTCCTCCCTGCTGCGCTGGTGGGCTGGGCTCCCGGGCCCCCGGGGCCGGGTCGGGGGCGGGCTGGGCGTTTCCCCGGGTGTCTACCTGGGGGGCGCGCTGGGTGGGAGGCTGGGTCTGGATTCGTTCGGTCAGCTGTGGGAGGGAAGCACAGTGCCAGGAGGGTTGTGATTCGCTGGCTTGGGTGCGGAGGGGGTGGAGTGTCCTAGCTGCGAGTGAAATCGGAGCTCTCAAAGGAGGGAGAGAACCATTTCTTGACCGCTCCTGCGGCTCTCGGCGGGCCGAGGCGACAGTTTAAAGCTCGAGAAGTAAACAAACCTGGTTCCCTTTTGCAGAGGGGAGGCGCCGAGAGGAGGGCTGGGGGAGGAAGATGCCGAGTACGGACCTTCTGATGTTGGTGAGTCTTTCCCAAACATCCTCCTTGTTATAAGGCACTTGTCCCTTAAGCTTTATTTTTAGTAGAAAGGATCTGAGTGTGTGGATCTCGCTCCTGGTGCTTGCTTTTGGTAGCTGAGCGTTTCTGCTCCCCTTTTAGTTCGGGTGTGCTGGTTGGGATGGATAAATGCTGATTTACATATACGAAAACGCTTGTATTTAATGAATACGAAGAATCTTTTACAGAATTCTTGTGGTTGATTTTAATCTCTCCCTTTCTCCCAGAACGGTTTTAAAACTTGTATTCAGTTTTGCCTGCATCTGCCCTGTACTCGTTGATAAGCGTTTGTCTCTCAGACTAGACTTAAGATTCCTCAGAAAACAGATAATCATGTCTTACATGTTTAAAGATGGATAAACAGCTGTCATAGCCCTCTGTCTATAGTAAGTGCTTAACACATGTTTGTCGAGTTAAACTAATTTGAATTTAAGTTTTTCTGTTGGGCTGAGGAATATTCCCTGCTTTGGTAGAGTCTGTTTTTTTCCTCTAGAGATTTCTGTGCCTATTTCTCCCCACCCCACCCCCAGCCCTCCCCAGCAGGGAGAATAGCATTGCAAAATGAGTGTTTCCCAAAATGAGCTTTTATTCTTGGGACATTTATGAGTCCATAGAGGGACTTTTTTGGGGGTATTGTGGGGAGCCCGTGGCTTTTTAATAGCTATCTCGAAAAACAGCATTTTGTTTTTAATAAGCTACTTCTCTGAGTCTGATGTGTCTTTGTGCAAAAACACTGATTTCAGAACAATTCATCTCCCTCTCTTTATCTCACTTTCCCAGAGAGCTGGTAGCTGTCACTGGGAAATGGGAAAAAAAAACTAGTAGTGAGTTTTTTTTGTTTTTGTTTTTTAAATACCCAGTGCTGACTTTCTGTAGTGGCAAAACCTGTAAGGTCTGTGGGAGGAATAAAGAAGGAAATCAAGTGCTGATTAGTGCTGGTTTGAGGCAGAGACCAAGGATGGTTTTAGAGACCGAGGTAAATACTTGGCTTATTCAAAGATCCTGATAAAGAGTTCACTTAAAGTAGCTTTTTGCTTCAAATTTCATGGATTGCCAGTAGATAATCCTTATTTATTATGCAATTTTAAATTCTTATTGCAGGAGCCATGTATTAGAAAAATTGGAAGCTATATATAAGCAAAAGGAAGCAACCCCCCCAATGATTACACTATTCAGAAATAAACACCTTTGAGGGTTAATGTAGAATGATTTGTAACGATTCGCAGTTTGTTTTTGCCCTTACAGACAGATCAGTATGTTGATAGAAATTAAGATTTCCTTGTGTAAGTAGGCTACACCTTCATGGCCAGAGATGAGCTTGTGACTTCTTGGGCCCGTGTGCTCTCTTGAAAGGTGTGGCCAGTCAGGGCTTTTTTATTCAGGATGTTAACTTGGGCATCCGTTTTGTTTTGAAGCATTTCTCTGGCCACCACCATTAGTTTTCATTTCCTCATTTGATAAGCTAGAGTATTAGGGGTGTTCATTTGCTTATTGGTATAAGGAATACATTCACATGGACAGTGACTGGCTCTCGAGAATCCTAACTCTCTGAGGATACTGTACATGTTCCTTGAGGTGCTTTCTCTGGGAAAGCTGTCATTCCTTCTTTGCCTGTGCTGTGTTTTTGAGGCCAAATGGTAAAGCACCAGTGGCCAGGGCCGGGTTCTTGATGAGGGCAGTAAACGGTCATTATCTGCATTCTTTAGCTACTTTGTGTGAAGTGGAAGATGTTCTGGGCCCTCTAACGGGGAAGAAAGGACCTCAGGTAATTAAAAAAAAAAAAAAAAATAGCCTCCATGCCAGGCAGTGTGTTGTAGAGCCGCAGAAGTAGAAGCAATCTTGGAGGCCGTGTGATGCAACTTCTCACTTAGATTGTATATGAATCCTTTTTAGAGCATATCTGATGAATGGATAGCCCGTCATCCATCCTTTCTGCTGGCGGAATAAGATGGGCATAAGCTGGTTCACAATCCAGGGTGGACCCAGGAATAACAACATACAGCTGGTAGCTAACATTTATTGAACATGTCTTACATATTAGGTGCGGAAACAGATACTCTCCATGTTCATTGAATTTTCACAAAAACCCTTTGAAAAAATATGCCGGAATCCCCCTCTTGTAGGTGAAAAACCAGGCTCAGGGAGGGTACTGCTGCCGTGAGCTGGTAGAGCCTCATTTGAACTCCAGCTAGTCTGACGTCAAATCCTTCTTTCCGCTTTTTTTTTTTTTTTTTAAAGATTTTATTTATTTATTTGATAGAAGACACAGCAAGAGAGGGAACACAAGCAGGGGGAGCGGGAGAGGGATAAGCTGGCTTCCCGCTGAGCAGGGAGCTCGATGTGGGGCTCAATCCCAGGACCCTGGGATCATGACCTGAGCCAAAGGCAGACACCTAACCACTGAGCCACCCAGGCGCCCCCCTTTTCTGCTTTGTGATGCTGCCTTGGACCACACTGTGCATAGCGACAGAGGTTGCTGAGCTCTTTGAGTGACGGGACAGGGGTTCGTGTGGGGCAGGGGGGGCAGCATAGCTCTGTCCCCTGAGGGGGGCACTTTGGAAACCCATGTGGGGGTGCTTTTGTTTTCTAGTATGGTCCTGTCTGAAAATACATGCTACGTGAGACAGATCTTCTGATTTATTTTCTCCTACCTTGGCAGTTAGGGCATTATGCCGAGATTTTTAAAAGTTATGTTCGCACAGGTAGTCTTTGAATTCCGTTTCAGAACCATAAAAGGGGCATACGAAATATTTGTTCTAATAAGAGGGCGGCAAATTTGATAGTGTTGGAAACTGCTTATGTGGACAGTATCCTGTGGCACGAAAGCGTGAAGATGAACCAGAGTCCAGAGTTGATAAGCCTTATCCTACTCCATACTGCAGGGCTACAGCCAACCGTCTCCCGTGCCTTCCTGCCCTACACTTTGCCCTCGTTTGATAAGGATGGTTTGCCTGAGTTTTTCCATTTGCTCACTTATGTCATGAACTGTAGTACTTTCCATCTGTGTCTCGAAGAGAATGAAAGGGGTGAGGGTATTCATCTGAGACCCACGATGCTTTCAGAAGGATTTCAAATCCAGATTTTTTTTTTTTTTTTTTTAGCAGTTTCTCTCCACTTTGCCCACATTCTTTTCACCCATGTTCTCCTCCTCCCTGGTGCTAGGGTATGGTGTCACTTTGTAAGCTGTCAAATACTTAGAGCTTTTAAGAAAAGAGTAAGTCTGCTCCTTTGGGTGGCTTTTCTCTTTTCTCCTCTGGTGACTCATTCACGCCATGGCAGTGCTGGGTGGAGGTGGAGTGCTCGTTTATCTGGGGCCAAGGTTCTCAGCTGTGATTTTGCTCCCCAGGAACATTCGGCAATGTCTGGAGGCACTTTTGGTTGTCCTACTGAGTGCTAGAGGTCAGAATGCAACTACAGGCCCTATTGTGCATACAGCACTCCACCACCAAGAACTATGCGGCCTAAAATGTCGGTAACGCTTAGGTTGAGAAACCCTGGTCCAAGGTTCCTTAACACAGGTAATAGCGTCTGTGTAGCTCTGGCATTCATGTGGGTGAAAGATGGGTCCTTTTCTTAGAGTTCGGTGGGTCTGTTCTGGTGCTCCTTCGGGTTATTTTGTCCATGGACCAAGTCCTGCTTTGGAATGTCTGTATTGGACTGTATACAGCACAGTCTTCTGTAATACAGTAAAATCTTGAGAAATGCTTTCCTTCACAACATCTCTGAAGCATTCTTGATTTGGAAACAGTAAGCCTTTCTTGGTTTTGGTTTTTGGGTTCAAAATGGAGTCTTTCCAGATCTCAAAGCTTTTATCTTTTGAGCCTTGAATCTCTCTTAGGCATGCTTTCTTTCTGAATGTCAGGTCGGATTTGAGCCATAAGCCAAAAGATCGACTTTGAATCTGGTATCTTGTTTGTAGGATTGTCTAGGGAAAAAAGGGAAAATTCATTAGGGCTGGTAGGACCTTTAAAATTTTGGTGACCATTTGAACGGCCTTTGTAAGATGGCACCATGTTTGGCCTTGTCCAGTCTTACTGGTAAAGCAAAACTACAATAACAAGTTCGATAATTCCTCCAGCCATGGGTCTAAAGGAAGGAGGGGTGATAAATAATAGATAAATGCCAAATCCCAGTATTTGGCTTGGCTTTGCAGTCTGTGTGTCAGGAATTTTTAGTGTTGTTTGCTTTCTTAATTAGGCTCTTCCCAAACATACAATTTGTACACATTGGTGGCAAACGTGGGAATCATTTTGGGATTAAGAATTTTCCATAGGGAATTGATTTAGAGTGACTCAGTCCGTATGTGGAAATGTATAGAGCACAACTACTGAGAGGAAAACCATGCTGGGGTAAGAAGAAACAGGCACCTGGGAAGATGGAATGGTGCAGGCTGAAGAGGGGGTTGGATATATCTGCAGTCTCCTGGCACCCTCCGGTAGTGTGATTGAGGAGAAGAAAGGACTGTTTACAAAGCTGGGCAGAGTTAAGGAGACCCGTAGAGGTTGGTGAAACGCCTCAGGGTTAAGAGTCATCATCATTCTTAGGCCTGAGTGGGCAAAGAGAGAGTAGCTTCTGGAACCTTGAAAGTTTAGCTGGAGGAGAGGGTAACCTGTAGGAATGCTGCCACTGCCAACTGGTACCGTAGCAGGAAGGGAATCGGGGAGTACATACCTCACACCCTTCCTTTTCCCACCCTCTGATCTCACGATGGAGCCTTTCCTCAGCCAAACCCAGCTGGAAACGAGAGGATAAGGAAAGGAGCCTGGGAGGTTTAATTCATAGAGGGCGGTCCTGTGAGGCACAGGGGGGTGGAGAAGGTTGGCTAGAGGATCTGGAGGAGCCAGGGGAGGATAGCCAGCATGTTCAAGTTGAGGTCAAGTTCATTCTGAGAGGCACAAGCGAGAAGACAGCTTGTTAGCAGAGTCTTGAAGAAAGGATAGAACACAGAATGTTACAGAAAAGGAATGTTCTCACTGATGAGAAGGATAGATTCAGAGGCAAAATCTTGCCACAGCTTTGGCAAGGCGGGAGCTGCTTTTTTCCAGGAGTAGCCTTAGAATCTTAATTGCCTGAAGGGCATTGAGAAATCCTGCAGTCCAGCTTCCCTTGCTGTGTGGAAATCCTTTCCATGGTGCCCTGCCAGGGGTGCGTGAAGAGTGCTTTCTCATGGAGTTCTTTCCATTGTTGTACAGCTTTAATTGTAGAAAGCGTTCCTTTTGTCCAGATCACTGACATATCCGGGAGGGTTAGGTTTGGCTGCCTATAAAAGAAAAACTGAAGTAATAGAGATTTTTAAAGGTAAAAATGAATTTCTCTAAAGTAAGAGAAAGCCAGAGTAGACACTTCTTGGCTGCTTTGGCTGTTCCTAGGTCTTTGAGGAGGTTCTACCAAACACAGTGTGTCCCCTTCTGGTCCAGGATAGCTGCCCTGAGCTTGAGCTGTTACATTCATGTTTTATTTGGTAGGAACAGCAAAGGCAAGGAGAAGGGCTTGCCCTCCTTTTTAATTAAAAATGTTTTCATATGAAATTTGTTATACATATAGAGAGCTATATAAAGCACTTATCTGTATTTTAAAGGATCAGGGTAAAACAGTCATACAGCTATCCCCAGGTTAAGAAATAAAGAGTATTTACTCCCAGTCCCATGTGCCTCACCCTGATTATATCTCCTTTCCTCCCCTCTAGGGATAACTATCCTGATTTTTGTAATAATTAATCTCTTGCTGTGTTACCAAAAAAAAAGTCACCTCTTACATATATGTCCCTAAGTTTAGTTTTGCTCATTTTTTAACTTGCTGTAAATCTGTGTATATGTATCTTTTGGTGATTTCCTTATGTTGCTCAGTATTTGTGAGACTCATCTATGTTGTTACATGTAGTTATTGGAGTTTCCAGTTCATTCATTTTCATTGTTGCCCAGGGCCTCACTGTATGACTACCACAGTTTATCCAGTGCATAATGGTGGGTACTTAGGTGGTTTCCAGTTTGGGGCTCTTTTGAACATTACCGTAGTGAACTTCCTTGTATATGACAAAGTTTTTCTGGGATTTCCTCCTGGTAATAGAATGGCTGCATTGTACCTTCACTTGATAACGCCAAACTTTGCAGAAGTGGATGCAGTTTATACTCCTAGCAACAGTGTATGAGAGTTTTTGTTTCTGTGCAGTTTGACAGACTTGGTACTTAAAAGCTTTTTATACTGTTTGGCATTCTGGGAGGGTAAAATCTAATTGATTCCCATATGCATTTCCCTGATTCCTCCTGAGGGTAAGTGTCCTTCTCTTTGTATATGGAGTGTTTTGTGGGGTGCCTCTTCCCATCTTAAACACTTTCTCAATTATTTATTTCTCCTTGTAGTTGTAGTAGATTTTGTTGTATGTATTTTGAGATTTTGTTACTAGGTGCATGCGGATTTAAAATGATCACATCTTACCTAGTAAATTGTGCTTTTAACCTAACAGTGCGTTTTGACTTGATATAATACAGCTGCATGAGCTTTTTGTTCTGAAATGGGGAAACTGTAAATGCTTGATGAAATCGAATGAGTGTCTTGCCGGTTGTATAGGCAAGAACTGCAGAACAGTCTTTATCCTGGTTCGTTTTTCTGGCATACTGCTGTTTATATGGCCTGTTATCACTGACTGTGGATAAATCACTTTTGAATTTAAGAAAAAAAAAAGGTAGTTTTCTTTTTTGAGAAGGAACTTGCATACAGTAGAGGCAGGAATCTTAATTATACAGCTCAGTAACATTTGCATGTGGTTACCCTGTGCTCACTGCCCAGATACTAAGAATGTCCAGCCTCCCAGCAAGTTCTTCCTTCCCTCCCATTTGGACCCACCCAGGGTTATCCTTCTCACTTCGGCTTTGTTTTGCTGATTTTTGAACCTCATAAATGGAGACATACAGTATGTTTTATTTCCAGTGTCCTTTTTGCCGAATCTGCGAGATGCAGCCGTGCTCTTATGTAGCAATAGTTTTAAAAATCAGAGCTGTGTGGTTTTACACGTATAAAATGCCGCAGTTTAAAAAAAAATGCCGCAGTTTATTCCTTCTATAGTTGGTGAACATTTGTGTTTCTAGTTGTTGGCTGTTTTCAGTGACACTGCTACATTCTTGAATATGTCTTTGGGTAAACATAGCATTGCCAGGTCATGAGGCCTGCTGCCAGATGGGTTTCCCAAGTGGTTGTACCAATTTATACTCCCACAGGATTTTCTTAATGTGTAACTTGTGCTTTTAGCTTTTGGGCAGCGAATCTTAGATTTCTGTTACCTGCACATTAGATGTAGGAAGACAGCATTGAGAACTCTGTCCTGAAGTAGGGTAGGCACTTTTAAAGTGTGAAATGTCCTTCCTTTTCTGTAATTTCCCCGGAGAGTAAAAGCCTACTGTGTTCTTATTTATCTCGTCTCTAACTATTAATAAACATTTGATGGAAGGAGAGCAACCCGGGTTCTCTGTTGAGAAGCAGCTGTTGTAATATATTTACACTTTGTGCTCCATCCTGGGGAGACTTTTTTTTTTTTTTTTTTTCTGGAGGCTTTTCTGAAAGCATTTAAATGTATTCCTTTGAAATGCATTTTGGCAGAGAGGACTGATGTATTCTCTTTTAAAACCACCGTGAGTTCTAGTCTTACTGGTGCTGAAACAATTGAGGCAAATAGAAAATTCTGTTTTCATACTCTAGTAGGAAGGACTCTAGAGACCAAAAACAAGAATGCCTCCAGGGACCTGCTCCCTGTCTAGCCGCATTGCAGCCAGGGTGGATGAGGGCCTAGGAGTAAGCTACCCACCCCTTTTTGATAAACTTGTGATTTCAAGTGCTTTCCCAAGAGTCATAGCAGTAGTAATCAAACAGCAATCTATCCCCATGCCTGAAATCAGGCTTGTGATCTGTAAACAGGAGTAGGTAACCAATATAATCCTGTTTTGTAGGTGAGAGGGCGCTTGCAACCTTCTGATTGAGTTAGATAGTTGGAGGCTGAGAGTGGACTTACCTCTGTCTTATTAAACATCGGCATCTGTAAGATAGTACTTAAGCTAGTACGACGTAGGCAGGGGAAGCAAACCACTTAGAGCCTCTCCCAGCTCTGCCTGTGGGACTTCGCTTGGGACATGGCAGAGCTCACTTTGCCTTGCTGCTCACTGAGCAGGAAAGGAAAACGTTTATCATCAGAGATTCAGGTTCATCAAATATTTAGTAAGTGTTCATTATCTGCAGTCAGTCTCTTAGCCCCTGACTGCACTGAACAGTCACAGCCACCCTGTGAGTAGCTACATGAGGTGTCTGTCTTGTGAACTTTTTGTTGAATGACAACAATGGCATCTGTTTTTGCAGATCAGCAAAATCCAGCTGCATAGAGGCTCAGTCATATGCCAGAGGTCGCACAGAGCTCACATTAGTAGAGTAGAAGCCTCTGCTCACTAGTGCAGACTTTCCAGGGCACCGCAGCTGTCTGTAGGACACGATTAACAGACGTTCAGTGAGTCTCCAGGTGTGGTGATGAGTGTCGGCTCAGAACAGCACCCAGAACCGGCTGTCCTTTCTTCATATCCTTGGTAGTGGCTGGAGCATTGGTTTATGAGCTGCCAGGGGAGAAAGTGGTTTTGTTTGTTTGTTTGTTTGTTTTTTTATTTCATTCTTTTAGCAGTTAGTAGTTCTGTTTATGGACTCTTAAAAAATACATACCTTTAGGCAATAATGACCTGCTTTGTCTAGTTTATACATAATTGCTCTACAGATTTCTGAGTTATCTTCAGATACTCAGGATTGCTTTCATTTGGAGTCCAAAGCTTTGCTCTCTGTTTCTGGAACTGCAGAGTTTCTGCTGTTTTTGGCCCATACCACAACTTTTTTTTTTTTTTTTTTTGCTTTGTTTTGTTTTTTAAAGAAAGCCTGTGAATCTTAGGTGGTTGGTCTTAGCTGAGAGAACAGTGGTGAGAGTATATGGAACTTCTGGGTCATAATGCCTTTTTTTGTTTCTTTTTTTAAAGCACCCAGTTCATTGCTTTTCACTGTGTTCACAAAGTTGTGCAACTATTACCACAATTTCAGAACATTTTCAGAGGAGACCCCTTACCTCTGCAGTCACTTTCTTATGTCCTCCTAGTCCCCCAGCCCTAGGTGACCCCCAAACTGCTTTTTGTCTGTAGAATTTCTTATTCAGAACACTTTATATAAATGGAATCCTGTAGTGTCTGGTCTTTTGTGATTAGTTTTGTTCACTTAGCATGATGTTTTGAAGGTTTATCCATATTGTGTAGCTTAGATCAGAATTTCATTCCATTTTGTTATAATCATAAGGCTTTTCCCAATTTTCAGTAATGGATAATAGTTCTCACCTCCAGGCAACATAGGGGAGTTGGGTTTACTCTATGTATAATAGGATACTTTGTCATATAAAAGCTATTGCTGTGATTCATTTTGAAGAGGGGTTTATTATAGATCCCAATGAATGGCCTTCAGGATGTTCTGAACACTTTGTAATTAATTACAGGTTTCATGTTTCCAGATATTTTTTGGTGGGGGGTGTTTGGGGACCTATGGGTTTTAGCCTTTGTTGAAAGATAATTTTCAAAAAAAGGTAAAATCATGACACTGATACAAATATAAAACAAACACACATTAAAATTTTTATTTTGCTTATAATGAGGAAACCTGGAAGATGTTATAATTGTTTCAAGGAAAGGTCTAAAGAACAAACACATTTATAGGTCACGGATATTAAAATGAATATGTAAACAGCACCCAAACTGGTTTCTTCCCTAGTGAAGAGGGAAGTCACGTGAACCATTACCAGACCTGGCAGATTTTACATGTTTATAGATAAAGAATAGTTTAAATTGCTGTAATTACATACAACTTAAAGGGTTGTACAATAACTTCCTTACAGTCAAAATCAGGTAACCTAAGGGAGGTCCTAGATAATGTATAATTTTCCATTGGAAGCACACATCTTCTTCTGCACTTTCAACAGGTTATCAGAAAGGTCAGAAACTTTTCCCAGTGTTACTATTAAACTTGGTCCTTTATTCACTTTTTAAAAAGTAGCTCCTTTGTGACTAGGTTTTGAAAGCAGATTTTCCAGTGGGTGTTTATATTCCCTGATGGCTGGTTAGAGACCCAGGGACAGGTCTTTGATTTGTGCTTTTGAATAAGGTTACACGTTAGGAATCTCCAGAGAAGGAGCCTCTGTGGCTTAACTTAGGTTAAGCTTCCCAGCACAGATTCAGTGTTTCTTGTCTCTCATAGCAGCATGACGGTGGAAATGGAGATTTCTGAACTATAATATGGAAAGGGTAGGCATCTGAGCTCAGTGACAAAGGTAGAAATCCTATCAGTAAATAAGGATGGTAAGGGAGAGGCCATGTGACTCCTTCCCCAGCTGGGATATTTGTAGGGAAGTCAAGACTTCCCCTTAATGTGTGAAGAATACGGGATTATTTCTGCTGCTCCTTATTTGTAATCCAAGGAGTTCCCATTAATTGACCAGAGGATAGTGAACTCCTTTTGTACTTTGAAAGCTAGCTTATATGTATGTGCACAGTCATTCAGCTACTACCGTAAAAGGCTCTGGGAGTTCATAGCTGTCAAGTTTGAACAGACCTCCCCCCACTGCCACCATCTTCCCTCCTTGGTTTGGGTGAGAATGTATTCAGCAAGGCTCTTACCTCAGCATCCCTCAGCCTGTGCCCCAGCTTACTGAACTTGGTTTCCTGCATGTTAGCTTTCTCCTGGTTGAAGCTTGCAGGGTGCCTTTCCTGATGCATCACAGAAGAGAAGGGCTCCAAGTCTTCAGTGACAGAATTTGCATCAGTCTTCACTCAGTGTCTTTACCCCCAACACAAGTAAATAAATGCAGAATTTACACACTCGTTTGGCAGCGTTTAGGGCTGTCATCAGCATTTATGAGCTCAGAAGCTTTGGTCTTCCATGAGTACACTTCTAGCGCTGCACGTCTGTCCCCTTTCTGAGGCCAGGATTATGTCTCAGTGATGGTCAGGGGCATGTCTGAATTATCCAGTGCTAAGTGAAGAGCAGTTAGACGTGGTAAGTGTTATGGAGCAGTATAGCTGTACCTCTGACTCTTGAGGCGTGGCTGGCAGGGCAAACGTGGACCGTTAAGCTCGTTGCGATGACCTCCACACATGTGGTAGAATTTTGGAAGAAGTATATGGTTTGTTCTTTACCACCTAAGAAATGATGATTCAGTCCCTTCAAAAAGTTCTGTAATGCAGTCAGATGACTGTTTGGTTTTTGTTGCTCAGTTCTTACTTCTTTAATGACCCAAGGGAGTTTTTCCTTTGGGCTTGTGATCTGGTTTTGCTGATAAACTTTAATGCCTTTTAAGGTTCCAAAAACAATAGTGTTTTCTTACCTGTTTACTTTGCACTTTGAAGTTCTGTGGAATATGATATGAAAGGGAACCAGATTTAATTTGCTTTGTTTTCTGTGTTTTTAGGGCAGAAGTGTATAAGAATGACTACATTAACTCTTTGGTGTCTTCTGTGTCTTAGCTCTACTCCTTGACCTGAGTCCCAGGCTTTAAATACCCTCTGATCTTGAGACATTAAGGCAGTGGGTGAACTCGGTAAGACAGGTCTTCTTTTCCTCAGCAGCCCATTCCTGCTTTAAAGCTCGGATTTCTGGCTCTTCGGGAAAAATTATAGAGTGGTGAGGTGTGTAGTTGTATCGGGTATAAAGAAAGTGGAGGGAAAAAGAAAACCAGTGCTTTTTGTCTGCAGCGTTGCAGGGTGGGAGATTTTGATTCCCATTAGTATTTGGCTTAAGGATAAAAGCAAGGAGCAGTGTGTGGTCTTGTGCACGATGTGGCCGGGCCCTCACTGACACTTCCAGGAACACTTGGCGATGTTAAACAGTCATCTGAAAGACGGATAGCCACAAAGTGTGGCGACTGAGTCTCAGTCATTTTTCTTTTACCACAGCAGGGGATGGGGAAGTCATGTGAGCTTCGGCCTCAGTGTGTTCATCTCAGAGGGGTGGAGAAGGGCCCTGTGCTAGTCTTGAAACTCCCTGCTGCCTCCGGCGGCCAATGACGTGAGGTGCGTTGTGAGTTCATCTGAATGGTGCTGGTGTGTGCTGGCTGGTTACAGATACCTGCCCTTGTCCTCCTCGGGTTTGAGCCCCTGCCACCAGGAGAGGCGTGGGAGAGGCGAGACAGGATCTTCCTAGGACCGTACAGAGCAGTCCTAGTGGATGCAGTATTACAATGATTTCACTTTAGTTGAACCAATAGATCTCGTGTTTCCGCCTTGTTGAAGGTGTTACAGGAGATATAAAAATTATGCCTTCTCTGTTGTTTGTATTCTTATCAGCACTTGGTGCCATAGAGAGGTCAGGTCTGGAAACAGTTAATTGGTTGTTCTCCCCCACTAGGGCTGACAGCTCTGACTCTGGGACGCGTTAACTCACAGTGCAATAGGCAAATGCCGCTTGGCGCTGATTGACTCTTGAGAAATAACCCGAGCTGAGGCACACAGAAATGCAGAGCAGTCACCGTGCTGGGATGGGGAGGTGAAGCTTTTGTAGCAAAGCAGCTTTCCCAGAATCCCAGTTTCAGAGTGACCCTGCAGTGATATTGATAGGAATCACTGTTCTGAATTTTCCCTCCTGCAAGTGACAGACTTACACTCGAACCCGGGTCTTCATCATGGCCAGCAGCCCTCATTTGGACGAGCAAGCATTTGGAGGGGCCCAAGCTGTGACGGGAACCGAAGAAAACTAGGGAAACTAGTTCGTGGGCACTTTAGCTTTGACCCAAAAAACCTTCGCAGACTTTGTGCTGGGTAATAATCAACTGAGCAAAATTGCTACATTTTCTTTGGCGAAGAATCCATGTCTCTGTCAGAAATTATTAGTAGAGTCAATCATTCTGACAGTGGGAATGTTTTTCTCTGATGTTTAGCCTGATTTTCTTTGATGTGGGAGGATCAGGAAGCAGAACATACGTTGGAATAACTTGCTGGTTCCTCTGCTTAGCCTCACAGCGTTTTGGTTTCCTTGAGTTCTCTTCTTTCAGGTCCGATTCCTCCAGTTAATGTTTAGTTACATATGGTGTCATGGAGCCCTGGGTGAGGGTTCAGGGCGTCTCGGAAATCAACTCTAAGTGTGTGAAGTCCTGTGTTTTAGTCCTCACTTTGCTCCTTATTACTTGCTATAGAGCAAACTTACCTATCTTGATTTCACTTTTTGCCACCTATGAAGTGAAACCGTTCATTCTTTTTTTTCTCAAATCATTTATTCTTATTTATTTATTTATTAGAGAGTGAGAGAGTACAAGAGCGTACAAGTTGTGGGGGGGCTGAGGGAGAAGCAGATTTCCAGCTGAGCAGGGAGCCTAATGGGGGGCTCGATCACAGGACCCTGGGATCATGACCCATGCCGAAGACAGATGCCTAACTGACTGAGCCACCCTGGCACCTGTGAAACAGTCATTCTTTTTTTTTTTTTTTTTAAAGACTTTATTTCTTTATTTGAGAGAGAGAGTATGAGAAGGGAGAGGGTCAGAGGGAAAAGCAGACTTCCTGCCAAGCAGGGAGCCCGATGTAGGACTCGATCCCGGGACTCCAGGATCACGACCTCAGCCGAAGGCAGTCGCTTAACCAACTGAGCTACCCGGGTGCCCTGAAATATTCATTCTTAATCTGAGAACCTCATGAGGCTATAAAGTACACATAAAGTAATGTGAAACCTGGTTAAAAATTTAAGTTATATAAACATCACTGGGTATTCTTTACAAATGAGTTAATGCTTTTAAGTGCTTCACCTTTTCCTGTGCGTGTTATCATGGCCCCTGGGGCCTTCCCCATCTTCATTCTAGTCCCTCTGTGATCAGGGGGGTCATCTAGTCTTGGAGTTTTGGAGGGAAGAGAAAGTTACAAGTGAAAACAAACTGGTGATCTCTGATCCCTATAAGATAACGCTGTGGGGATAGTAGGTGCTCAGACAGTAACTGTCCTGTGGCGGAAAACGTGGAGAGCAGTAGGCATATGTGTAGCGCAGGCAGCGTAGCCCTGAGAACTGCTCGTAAAGTGTGGGAGGCAGCGCAGAGAGCCGCCTGAGCTGAGATGCCCAAGCTCTTGAACAAAGCCAGTACAGATGGCTCGCCCTGCAAGACGATGGAGAGAGGATTGTTGTTATTTGTATTAGCTCCGAGGAAGGAAGCGCCGTCTGCCAGATGGATTTTCTCTTTCAGTCCTATCCATTCTTAGAGTGTTTCTTCTAGTATGCATTGGTCAAAATCGCTGGGGAAGAAATATCACTGCATAATTGGCTGTTGGCCAAGTGCAGTTCTAGTTCTCAAAGAGGGTTTTTTGGGGGAAGGGTGTGGGTAGTGCCACTGAGGGAAGTTTGCCTGTGGAGTCTTCTCTCCTGGAGGGATGTGGGAACTGAAAGAGTTAGCGGTCGCTGGGAGTAGCTGTGGGCTGGGACCAGTAGGGGAGGAACCTGTGATGGAAGGATTCAGCATCTCTTCGACTGACCGTTAGTTCATGACGTCATAATGCTGGACTCACAGACATGTGAAGAGAATAAATCTTAAGAGCAAAAACCACTGAGAATGTGGAGAGTGTAACATACCTCCAGTTAACTCCCACTTCTGCGTTACACAAGTGTATTCTCTGTTCAGAGAAGCCAGGAGTAGACTCACAGTAAGGCCCTGCTTTTAAACCTGAAGGCTGTGATCCATTCAGAGGGATGCAGAATCAAGTTAGTGGTTTGAACATTTAAAAAGAGAAAGAAGAGAAAAAAATGTACCTGCAGCACAAGTAACAGGTGTTAAGTTTTATTTTGGAAACCTTTGTTTTGGTTTCCTACTGTTCTGTTGCTGTGTGCTAGGTGGTTGTAAAATACACTTTGCAGGTCTGGAATGGAAAAGTGTGGATCTAGTGGTACCTGGGAAGCTCAGTCAGCTAAGCCTCTGCTTTTAGCTCAGGATGGAGCCCCGCATCGGACTCCCTGCTCAGCAGGGAGTCTGCTCTCCCTCTCCCTCTGCCCCTCCCCCTGCTCGTGCCCCCCCCATAAATAAATAAAATCTTAAAAAAAAAAAAAAAGGAAAAGTATGAAGTCCTGTGGTCTAAAAATTAACATGCAGGGGCACCTGGGTGGCTCAGTCGATTAAGCATCTTGATTTTGGCTCTAGTCATGATCTCAGGATCATGGGATCGAGGCCCACGTTGGGCTCCAAGCTTGGCGTGGAGCCTGCTCGAGAGTCTCTCTCTCTCTCCCCCTCTGCCCCTTCCCATCTCCTCCTTTCTCAAAAAAATAAAAATAAAAAAAATAAAAAGGCACATGTCCCAAATTTACAGAATTTGTAGACTTTCACTATTGTGTTATTCTTATATGAAAGTGTCTTGCTCCTTTGAAGTGATTCGGGGGTTGGAGGAGTGCAGTACGATTGGGACTAAGAGGGCCACTAAGTTCCCATAAATCCTAGCTGCCGCCTTTTGTCTGATAATGATTAGGATTATTGAGTACTATTTTGGTGGTTTGTAGGCATCAGCTAAAACTTAATCATTAGATGGGAAATTGGAAAGAATTAAGAAGAGAAGGGCAGTTAGTTTATTCATCTTTGACAGTAGCTCCTTAAAGTAGTTACTTTTTTGAATCTTTATATTTTCTCTTTCTATTTTAATATTGTATTTTAAAAAAGATTTACGGTATTCTTTGTCATCATTTTAAATATGCTAGTGAGCAAAGTTTTATTTTGGTTTTCTCCAGGGGAATACATTCCCAATCTGATAACAAACTGCAGAGGAAGGAATGCTTTCATTGTAGAAATTTTACCAAAATTGCTCTGTTCAGGGTTGGAGGTACATGCCCACATGTACCCCCCCGCGCACACAGATGCACATCTACACAGACACAATTTCTTTCTTGTGTGACTGTTATCCTATGTCCCTTCCTCTAGGTGAAGGGCGGAGGCACATATTGGTGAAATACTTACTTGGAGGGCACGACAAGCCAGTGGCCTTCACAGATGTCCACTTGTGGTTCTTGTATTTCCAGAGACAAATGTGTGGATTAGGTTGAAATAAAAGCCCAAATATTGACTATTAACACATATGCAGGTGTATATTGACCCCCAAAAATGTATTTCTGTAAACAGGAAGACATGGTGGGAAATAGTAATTGTAATGATACTATGTTCTTGTGCTATTTCTAAGTGTGTTTATATCTGTAGTCATGACCTACTTCTGCCATTTTAGTTTGTTCTGAACTGTACATATATCCAGGGTAGGTTCTGCCATAAACACAACTTGTGAGAAGGAAGTTCTTGGGATGGCACTGGATGGTAACGTGTTAAGTGACCTTCTGCTTATGGACACTTAGAATGAAGAACAGGAAAGAACCCTGATCCCTGAGCCGGCAGCCCGGGCTTGGACACAGCCTCTGTGGCTAGGCTTAGCATGGCTGTCTCACCGCGGGGCCTCTGTTTGTGCACTGCAAATGTGGCCTTGATCTCTAGGGTTCCCTTCAGCATTGGGATTGTATGCTTCTCTAGGGCTGCCGTGTTGCATCAGGCCCCGGCCTGGGGCTTGTGCCACATGCAAGGCCCCAAGGAGCTGCCTCATCCTTTTTTCCAAGGAGATGGTGTGCATTAGCCCCAGAGCTCTATAAAGCCATGAGCTCTTAGTGCCAGGAGGTGTTTATTCACTGGGGATGGAACCTAGGTTGTTTGTGGTAACCAGAAGGACCTTGGGCTGAGGCTAGGACTTGATTTCTGTGACCATCTAGTTGTCTACCAGACAGCTTACTAGGACCTTTCCAAGGCCAGCAGCATTCTGTCTTTGGAGAAGGAGAATATAGAAACATCTCTTTCTAAGGAGATATATTTAAGGACTTGGAATTTAAGGACTCCCATTATCCTCTTAGAGCAATTACCAAGAAAATACGTTCTCACTGAAATGTAATTTTATAATTGTTAGAAAGGAATCCGTTCATATCTTAATAGGCTTTGTAAAACTTAACACAGATTACATTTGCTGATTCTTTGCTCTCTCCGTGATACTAGTTATATTACTTTTTGTTATGTGCTGTGAAAAATTGGTATCTACAGGTACCTTTTGACCTAGGTAAGCTCTATTTTCTGGGTAAATTAGGAACTAGGATCACAGGAGGAGAAGATGATCTGCATGATTATTTCTTCTGTCATTCCATTTGTATACATTATTCATTTCATGTATTTATTATTATTTAAAGTAGTCTCCATGCCCAGTGTGGGGTTTGAACTCATGACCCTGAGATCAGAGTCGCATGCTCTGCTGACTGAGCCAAACAGATACCCCATATATACTATTTAACCATTTGGTTTCGTCCTAGCCTTAACACTAGAAGATTTCTTCATAATGATGGAAATAAGGACACACCTCTGATGATGGGTAGGCTCTTCTGGTCTTCCCCAGGTCCTGACCGACACTGTCACCGCTGGGCAGGATTGAGGCTGTTGATAGCAACAGTGGACTCTGGGGAGTGGCCAAGAAGTATGAGGGGGGTTGCAGATCAGCTGGGTTTCCATGGCTGGCCCACTAGGGAACCTAGCACTTGCCCGATGTTAATGACCTTACACTGCAGCCTAATTGCTAAGGATAGAAATGTTTTCAGTAAACATTTGTTGAGTACCTGTCCTCCTCGGCTTTCATGCTCCTACTAGAACACTGCAGGTAGATATCCAACAGGAACATAACTCAAACCAGTATCATTATCTTTATCGCAAAATCTCCTTTACCTTCTTCAGTTTCCCTTTCTCTTCTAGTCTGCTGGGCTTAGTGCTGACACCACTCACCTGCTCTCTCAGACTTAAATTTGAACATTTGGAATTACGTGTACTCTTCCCACTCCATACTTCCTGTATCTGAAGTTAGCAAACCCTGTTTGTGCCACCTCCAAAAGGGGTTTTTAATCTGTGCTGCTTTTCAGCCCCAGTGTCATACTGCTTAAGGTCAAACCTAGTTTGTTTCTCCCCTGAACTGTTCCAGCAGTCCTCTTAACTGGGATTTGTGTTTCTGACCTCTGTCCTCTCCTTCATCTCCCATCAAGTTATCTTTAAAAAAAAAAAAAAAAAGTACTCTCCTGATTAACAACCTTTTGTTTGCTTTTGTGGTTCTGCAATATTTTTTTTTTACACTCAACATTATGTTCTAGAAATTTTTCTATGTAGTTCATTTAGATTTTTCTTTTAAATGCTGCATAGTATGAATACATTAGGTATGTATTATAGATTGTTTCGCATGGACATTTGTGGTATTTATATTTCACTGTTACAGAGAAGCCTGAAATGACTGTCCTTGAACCTGTCTCTGTGCACAATGAAAAGCAAGTAGATAACCAAAAAGTGGAATATCTGGGTCAAAATGAATGTACATTGAAAACATCAATAGATACTAACAAATTGCTTTATAAAAAGTACCTATCAAATTATATTCCCACTATCCATGTTTTTTTTTAAGACCATTTTTAATCTGGACCTAGTTTACTTCTGCCAGCCTCTCTTCTCTGACTGACGTGTTGACACGCATCCTGGGTCGCCGCCAGCCACCCTCCAAATGTTTGTGGAGCACTTGCTGTGTGCTGGGGGCCTAGTACTGATGACACACGTATCTCCCTGTCCTCAATGCTGCTCGCACTATGCAGAAATTTTTTGCTGTTCTTAGACTTTCTTTATGCATTTGCAGTTCCTCTTCTCTTCCTGGTTATGACTTTTTTTTTCTTTTAACTTTTCTGCCAAGAGAATTTTCCTTGGTAGTTCTTTTACCCTTCTAATAATATCTTCCTTGTCTCCTGTTAGGTAGAGTTGGACAGGCCTTTTTTCTTAGTGGTCTCTTTTAGCACTTTACTTCAATACTTTAAAAAAAATACTTCTTTTCTTTAGGGGAGAGAGAGAGAGAGTGCGCGCCAGCGAGCATGGGGGGGAGGAGCAGGCAGAGGGAGAGGGAGAAACATGATCTCCTCTGAGCAAGGGACCTGGATATGGGGCTTGATCCCAGGACCCTGGGATCATGACCTGAGCTGAAGGCAGATGCTTAACTGACTAAGCCACCCAGGCGCCCCCTTAAATACTTTTTATCCTGAAGAGTTTATATGTATATGTCTGCCAGTGTATGTTTTCATGTGTATGCCAGTGTGGGCACACACACACACACACCCCCCCCTTTCCCATTAGACTGTAAGCTCAGTGAGGGCAAAAACTTGGGGTGTTTATCTTAAGGCTCCAGCACTGGGGATGCTTAGTAAACATGGAATAAGCCAGTGAGGAACAAACTGTCAGATGAACCAGTTTTGGGGCTTGGGGAGATGACACATATATCTGATGGGCGTTGAAGGACTCAGGCCTCAGGCACGGTGAGGAAGATAAAAACAGAGGAGTAGGCCAAGTGCAGGCCACCTGGAGCTAGGCTCTGTGGGGCGGCACAAGGGGAGACTTGAGGAGAGTTGAGCGGGAGAGATTTCATTCTCGTCAGGGTCTGGTGGCTGATCAGGGCAGAGGACTTTATTCCTGCTCATGCTGGCTATTGCGAGGGACACGTAGCGGTTAGCTTCTGTCTCTGCTCTAAGAGTGTGTTAGCTAAGCTGGATGTGAGAATGGAGATTGGAAGCATCTGCTGCCTCTTTCTGTACAGCCCAAGAGCTAAGCATGATATTTTACATTGTGAAAATGGTTTTTATAAAAAGAGTATTTGGTGATACGGGCAATTCTGTGGAATGCAGATTTGAGCATCTGTAATGAACTTGTTGGAACACGGCCATGGTCATTGGCTTCCTGTTGTCTGGGGTGCTATCGGGGCTGCTTCCACAGCAGCAGAGCCGAGTCCTTGTGACAGAGACCAGCCAGCCTGGGATGCCTGAGACCTTTCCTCTCTGGCCTTTTCAGAAACAATCTGCTGACCCCTGGGTTAGAGGATGGGAAAGATCCAAATAAAGCAGAGCAGGAGGGGAAGATGGGCTCGGGGGAGCTAGGAGAGTGGGACGATGGATACTGTAGTCACAGTGAAGCTTCAAGACAGAGATGATGATCCCGCAGAATCTTCTGTTTTATAGACCAGGCAGAGGATCAAATACCTTGTCAAAGTCCACCTGACTCGTGAGGGGCAGTGTACCCTGGAGCGCCTGGAGCAGAAGCCTGGAGGACGGTGGAGGAAGATAAGATTATTACTGGGGTGGGGCCAGATCCTGAATGGCCTTGCCCTTGAAAAATGAGAGCTGAGGAACAGATGAAGAGCAGACTTTCTCTTTCTGAATGTCATGTTTCTTTTTTTTTCTTCTTCTTGTATTTCTAGAAGGCTTTTGAGCCCTACTTTGAGATTTTGGAAGTCTATTGCACAAAGGCCAAGAATTATGTAAACGGACATTGCACCAAGTATGAGCCCTGGCAGCTCATTGCCTGGAGTGTCCTGTGCACCCTGCTCGTAGTCTGGGCCTACGATTTTGTCTTCCAGCCAGAGAGTAAGTACACCGCCCCCTCTCCTGGAAAGGTACAGTGGAGTCTCACCAGCCTTAGAACTCATGGCTGATGGATTGGATGAATTTCTTGCCTTCTGATTTGGTTCTGATTTCTTAAATCTGTTTAAATGGGAGGTGGGACATCATCTTCTGACCATGAAGTTATAGTAGGACTCCATACGTAAAGTTATAATAGCTACTCTCATGTGTCTGTTACTGCTCTTGTTGATCCTTCTGGATTTGCAGCTTGCACAAAAACTCCTGAGAAAGTAGTTACTGTAAGGATCCGCAGGTATCTCAGAGCATGGCTTAAATTAACTTTCTCATTTTTAGTTTCTTGCCTAGAACATAATTGCATACCCTGGAGTTCCCCAAGCAGGAATTTATTGTGTTCATTTTAGGCCATCTTTTCAGTATAGATTATGGGAAATTGAAACAGCACTCCTGCAGTGACCCTACGAGTATGCGCTGTGTGCCAGGCACTGTACTGGGCTCTGGGGTTGTCTGCACAAGTCGTACAGGGTCCCTGTCCTCTTGGAGTTAAACACGGATGTTAGGGGACAGTGTACTTCGAACTTCCAGGCAGCAGGGTAGTGCAGTACTACTCAGGGAGCCAAACTGACATGGGGAAGAGGAGGCCACTTCTCAGGGAGTGCAGAGGAAGATGAGAAGTCTATTAGTTATGGGTTTGTAAGTCCTCCATCCTTCCCAGCCTGGTTGCCTGTTCCCTTCTTGTGAATCGTTTCCTCCTGCAGATTGTGCTTAACAAGTAAAATTGGAGTGGTGCTGGATATTTTAGACCTCTCCTCTGCACCCCTTCCCCATCCTTAGTAGAGTGCCTGAGTTAATTTCCTTGGGATGAAAAACCAACACCACTGAAGAGAATTGCGTGTCAGATCTCATTTGTTTAAAATGTCCATGACTGTTTGCTTCCCTAATAACATCTGTTTGAAGGGGCTCTTAAACTGTACTTTTCCTGCTTTTCTTCTCTCCCCCAGGAAGGTTAACTTAGAAGCCAGTTTCTTTTTTACCTGTTTACCCTGCAGATAGCCACTGAGCCATTCTAGTAACCGTTGCTGTTAAGGTGCAGTAAACATTGCGCTTAATGAAGGTGGAAATGAGACCTGCTTGCCCTGTCTACATTTTAGTCCATTCCGGCTGTAAAAACCCTGTCCTCAGTTTCTGCTCCATCTTGTCCTTCCAGGTGAAGTAACTTATTCCAGAGGACTCGAAGGAGTAGCAATAAATAGACTTTTCTTCCTTTCTTTTTTATTGTGATAAAATATTTGTATATAACATTTATTCTTTTATCCATTTTTAATTACATTCTCATTTTTGCACAGCCATCCCTACTGTCCATCTCTAGAACTTTCTCAGCATCCCACACTGACACCCTGTACCCACTATATGATAACTCCCTGTGACCCTCTCCCCCCAGCTCCTGCTGGCCATCAGTCTGTGTACCTTTCCTTTTAAGGTGGTGCATTTATTAAAACCAACGTAAGGTTACAGATCTTGAGTTGATATTTCTTCACTATGATTAGTGTTTGCTTTAGGTATTGACTTCTGTTTTTAGTTCTGCAGGCCACGGTGCCTGTGTGCATTTTGCCCACAGCCACCTTAAACCCTGGTACTTACATACCTGCCTTGTTCCAAACAGAATATACTGGGCTCCATCCCTTCCGTGAGAAAATTACCTGTAGCAGTGTATTGATGGTATGTGCCATGGAAATCTTTGTAAGCCCAACTCCGAGCTATTTAAGTCCTTTTAAATACATTTTTTTCTTTTTATAAAAAGTAGTACAGGTTCATCACGGAAAATTAGGCAATGCCAATAATCCATAAGAACTAAATAAAAATCTTGCTACCTAGAGCCAACTACTGTGTACACACAGGTATCTTTTCTCTGTATTTGAATCCAGTTGAACCAGACATAAAAAATGTTGTTTCTATAGGTCAGCATTTTTTTTTTTTTTGTTATTTATTTATTTGACAGAGAGAGTTCACAAGCAGGCAGAGAGAGAGAGAGGAAGGGAAGCAGGCTCCCTGCCAAGCAGAGAGCCCGATGCGGGGCTCGATCCCAGGACCCTGGGATCATGACCCAAGCCAAAGGCAGAGGCTTAACCCACTGAGCCACCCAGGCACCCCAGGTCAGCATTTTTGAATATCAGCAATTTCCTATAGTTTAACACATATACACACCCTACACTTTTTATTTTTTAACTTCTAACTTGAATTTTAGACACTAATCAAAATGTCTTCCCTCTAGAGATTGGAGATAACATTGGCGGCATTGCCATTTTTTCAGTACCTTGCTCGTGGAGAGGCATTGTCCTTATCACTGAATAATTGAGTTATTTTCAGCCCATTGCCCCAGAGGAGTCTTAAAGTCTAGACTAGTGATAAATTTTGCTGATTTTCAAACTCTGAATACGCGTCTGAGAGGAGAGGATAATTCTGGAACATAGGATGGACACTGGGGCAGATAAGAACTAGAAGTGTTAAGAGGATGGGAGTGAGAGCGTTGGCAGGGGTCAGCTGCTCTCAGGCGTGTTATCTCGTCCCTAATTCTGCTCTGCGATATCAGCGCATATCATTATTCTTTGACGTTGATTTAACTGTGGGATTGTCCATAGTTCATGAATAGAAATCAGAGTTATGTGGCAGGAGGAGGTGATACACTCTGCTCGTTTCTGACCGTGGCGCCTTGAGCAACGCCCTTAAGCTCTCTTAGCCTGTTTCCTCATAGTAAAATGGGCCCAGGTGTCACCCGCCTTACTTACTCAGAGGGTAATGTGGGTATTGAGGAGGCCTCATTTGTGTGAAAGGAATTTGTCACCTGTAAAGAGCCATGCTTTGGTGTCCTTACACTGCATTTCCTATTTTATTACCTTAAAACACTACAATAAACACTATAATTACTTTTCTTTCCGTACTTCTGGGGACTTCTGAGATCTTTTTATGTTATGATCACATGATCTCTTCATTTCTAATTTCTCTGTCTCTGATCTTGTATTCTCTTCTTTTTACCTGTCCTGTTTAATCTCACAGCTTGCACACACTCAGTCTATTCTCGCCTCCTTCACCTAGCCACATGACTACTACTAGACAAGTGACTCCCATTTACTGAGTTTTTGACCTCTTTCTTCCTCATTAGTTAATTACCTCATCTACTAAATAAGGAAGTTGTTACGAATCTTTACAACTTCAACATTGTTAGAAATGGTCAGATAATAAGCATCTTAGATATCCAATGCTAAGTTATACTCATTTGATGGCCTATTATGGTAATATTTTAAAAACTCTGTTTAGGAAGAATCTTTAATGTAGAAAAGGCTGTGACAAGAGGACACGGGGTTGTACATTCCGTAAGATCGCAGCTGTATATAGAACATAGGCCCGAGAGGAAATACTCCAAAATTTAAACAAAAAAGTAACCTACAAACAAGTGATTTCAGTCCCTTTGTCTTCTTATTCATTCTCGGTCTCAGTTTCCTGATTTTGTTCCAGATGTTATGGAGTGTTGACACTGGTGTTGGGCACTTTGGGCAAGGGGGAAAGGCAGGGTTACAGCGCACATAAAAACAAGCAGTAAAGATGCAAGGCGTCATGTAATCAGTACCAAGGAGGCACAGACAGTCCATGCTTGTTGGAGAGTGCTCCACTGGCTAGGGAAGTTAGAGTGTCTCCATCTCCTAGAAATGTAGTAAAAGGTCACATTCATTTCCTGCCTGCACAGAAGCTAGGTCTAGATTCCTCATGGACTCATTCGGGATAACTGAGAATTTCTGTTCTGTGTTTGAAGCAGCATAGAGTCCTGGGGTTCTAGGGGTAGGAAAATTAATACTTCAGTTAAATGCCTGCTGCGTCACTGTTGTGACCTGTGGCCTTAAGCAAATTATTAATACTTGATCCTTAGGTGCCTCCTATATTGAATGTGAATTTATTAAAAGTTACGATGTTCTCTTTGGATGCCATGTATTTATAATTCTTGCAGTGGATAGAATCAGAATTCCATATTTGTCCTGTGTACTGCCTGACAGAAGGGAGTCTGATTGGTGTCCGTGATACTGAAGGCCTGTTTAAGTCTGTTAGTGTTGAAAAGTTGTCAGGGGGTATGTTGAAGAGAGACTAGAGCATAGATCCTGAAAAAAAGCATGGCTTGGTCATTTGTGTTCATGGAGGGAAGAGAGGTGTTGGGTGTCTGGAACTTTGGGAAGGTCAGCAGCTCTGCAATACGTATGTCATTTGACCTAGTGTTCTGTTCCTGGGAATTCGTGCTGTAGGCATGCTGTCAGGTGTGTAGTACCTGCTGCAAGGTTATTGTTCCACTGTTGTTGATAATAGGAAGTACTAGAAATAACCTAAGTGTCCATCAGGAAGGGGCTGGTTAAATTAGTTATGATACATCCATATCATGGATTACTTTAGAGCTAAAAAGGTGAATGCTAGGGTGCCTGGGTGGCTCATTCGGTTAAATGTCTGTTCTGGTCAGGTCATGATCACGGGGTCCTGGAATCGAGCCCTGTGTCCGGCTTCCTGCTCAGCGGCAAGTCTGTTTCTCTCTCTCCCCTTCTGTCCTTACCCCTCTTGTGCTCTCTCTGTCTCTCAAATAAATAAAATCTTTTTTTTTTAAGATTTTATTTTTTTGACAGAGATCTCAAGTAGGTGGAAAGGCAGGCAGAGAGAGAGAGGAGGAAGCAGGCTCCCCCCTGAGCAGAGAGCCCGATGCAGGGCTCGGTCCCAGGACCCTGGGATCATGACCTGAGCCAAAGGCAGAGGCTTTAACCCACTGAGCCACCCAGGCGCCCCTCAAATACATAAAATCTTAAAAAAAAAAAAAATACAGATGAATGAGGAAGCATTGAGCTTTAAGAGAGTATGCCTAAATAGAATATCAAGGTCTAGTATAGTGCTATCGAATGCTACCTTTTGTTTAAAAGGTGGGGCAAATAAGATTTTATCTTTATTATTGCTTGTATAAGCATAAAGAAATTCTAGATGGCTATTCTAGAAGTCAAGAGTAGTAGTGTTTACCTGAGGGTAGGATGAAAATCTGGGGAATCAATGAGAGAAAAACTTTTTTTTTTTTTAAGATTGTATTTATTTATTTGATAGAGACACAGCAAGAGAAGGAATGTGGGAGAGACACAGGCTTTCTGTTGAGTAGAGAGCCCGATGTGGGGCTTGATCCCAGGACCCTGGGATCATGACCTGAGCCAAAGGCAGCTGCTAAATGATGGAGCCAGCCAAGTGCCCAAGAGAGAAACTCTGTGTGTATTTATTTAAAAAAATTTTTTAAAGACTTTATTTATTACATATTTGAGAGAGAAAAAAAGAGAAGGAGACTGCACATGTACACATGAGTAGGGGGAGAAGCAGAGGAGGAGGGGGAGAGAATCTGAAGCAGACGCTGTGCTCAGTGTGGAGTCCAACTCCGGACTTGATCCCAGGAGCTTAAGATGGTGACTGGAGCCGAAACCAGGTGTCAGATGCTTAATTTGACTGGGCCACCCAGGTACCCCAATTTTTAAAAAATTTGAACCATGTAAATACATTACTTTTAGCAGTTTAAATTTAACGGTTTTTTAAAACAGGATACCTTTACGATCAGTAGGTGGGTGAGGTTGCAGGAGGCCCATTGAGGAGTTCATACCTTATCCATGGGAATTTATTTGGGTAACGGAACCCTCTGTTTCTTTTAGGTTTGTGGTCAAGGTTCAAAAAGAGATGTTTTAAGCTTGTCAGGAAGATGCCTATTATCGGTCGCAAGGTAAGTGGAATCTGTGTAGATCTCTCTGCCCTCCCACCACCCCCATGATCATGCTGTCTTCTTTCTGTTTACTGAACCTAGTGTGAATTCCCCAGGGTGAGGGGTGATTTTTGTCCCCCTACCCACCAGGGAACATCTGACAATGTTTGAGGATGCCTTTGGTTGTCACAACTGGAGTGGGATGCTGTTGGCTCTCAGTGGAACACAGCCAGGGGTGCTGCTAAAATCCTGTGGGGCCCAGCAGACAATTACCTGGCTCAGTATGTCGGAAGTGCCAAGATTAAGAAACCCAGCTGAACCCTCTCTCCAATCTATTTGACCAAAGGAGACAGGTGACACCTGTTGAGACAGAATTTACAATTAGGAAAGCTGACCAAAGTGGCATGATGCTTTTGAGCAGTGTTCGGCTGTGCTAACTTGAGATGTGTGTCTGGGTCAGGTACTTCCATGGCTGGGCAGGGTTGACAGACTTTCTCCATGAAGGACCAGATAGGAAACATTCTAGGCTTTGCAGGCCATACCATATCTGTCAGAACTGTTCACGTCTGCCCCTGGAGCAGGAAAGCAGCACAGGGCCATGGGTAGGTAAAGGGATGAGCCTGGCTGTGTTTCCCTGAATAGCCAGGGGCCGGATCCCAGCTGTGGTCTGTGGGTCCCAGGTCTTGAACTTAGAGAGCTCTGTTCTCTTGCTCTTTGTACCTGTCTGTAGCACAGTATGTTCTCTTCTCTGTGTCCTCTGTCCCCTCACCCATGCTGAGGATGAGACCGTTACCTCTGTACCCTTCCCACCGGCTCTTTATCACAGAAGATAAATAGGGCAGGCCCCATGTGAGCCCTAAGGAAGGCACATGGCCTCTGATGTCTTCGTCTCCCTACGTGCCCTGCCTGTCCCTCTTTCACTTTCGGCTTTCAGTTCCCTTTCCCTTTTCCCCTTTCCTGGCCAAATCAGAAGAGATGTCAGTCACCTTTAGCCTTTCTACCAAAATCCATTCAGACCCCTGCGCTAACTAACTCTCCAGTAACTGTGTATTTATTTTCAGGTTCACTTCCTGATAGGGAAGCGGAAATAGTCATTGGGGTAGAAAAGGGGAATGGGAATAGATGGGCTTTTATTTGACCCTAAATCATCTTAAGCCCTAAAATGAAATTGTCTTGAGTCGTTTTAGAGTTAAAGGATAGAGAGAGGGCGACCGTAGAGAGTGGACTGGATTTCAAAGGATACTAACATTTCCCCTTTCCATTCCCCGTATTTTTTTGCTTTTTCTTCACACATTTCTCCTTCAGTTTCAGATTTTGGGACAAATAAATGCTAGGGTTCCAAAACCCGTTCTTAAATTTATAAAATAACAGAATTGGAAGGCACTTAGAAACTAAGCAGACACCTTTCATTTTTTAGAAGCAGATTTTGAGGCTCAGAGATAGTTCTTTGTTTTGAGCGAGTGTGCATGATACGTCCCTGTCTCGTTCATTTCGCTACATTCACTTACTCAGATGATGGTTTGCGGGCCTGTGCTCAGCATCGGGTACTGCTCTGGGTGCTGGGGACTAAGTCCCCAATCTGTGCAATTTTCCTGGGAAAAGCAGAAAATAGATACATGAACAAATACACAAGAATTTCATTTTGAAATAAATGCAGTGAGGAAATTAGAATATGATTGAGGCTCTGAGGCAGGCACTGGGGGAAAGGTATATGCTATGCTTTCTAATATGATCATCATCGTTTTGTGTCTCTTCTGTTTTGTTACAGCAGCAGTCTAGGTGTGGAAGCTTGGCTCCCATGGCTTGGTCCTGCTGCGCGCTTGCCATTTAGGCAGTACAGTCCACGTACAACTTTAAAAATGCTTTCATGCCCATCACATGTCTCCCCGCTACCCTGGGCGTGGCCTCCATTGCCTGCTGCTGCCTGCCCAGGCTCGACTTTCCCTGCAGTTTCGCTGGGGGCCGCATCTAGGAGGCGCCTCTCCTATTCTAATCCTCTACAGCTAGAGATAGGAAAGTTGCAACATTTGGGGTCAGAACTTGGGCCTCAGATATTCACAAACAGGTTGCTGAAATGGTCTTGCTGTAATGCTCACAGATCGTGGCCTGCAGCCGCTCTTTCAGGCCTGACCCTCAGTGGTCCCCTAGTGCACAGGGATAGCAGCCCCTGATGGCTTGGTGTGTTTTTAAAACTCTGCTCTGCCTCCCCCAGCACTTTCTACCACCTGACTTTCACTCTCTGTGTCTGCTGCTACAGGGAAGCGCCGTGAGAACAGAAGTTGTTCTCACTTGTACTGCCTAGTTAGTGTGTTCTGGTCACTGTGTCTCCCGGGCCCACAGGGCTTGTTGGGCAACGGGGAAGGGAAAGCACGGGCTGTTGCGGTGAGGATGAGGGCCAAGGAGAAACCACACGGAAAGGACCGCGACTCCCCTAGCACCGAAGCCTCAGGGAGTACAGGCAGCAGACAGCCCGAGGAGATGGAGTGCGCTCACCCCTTGTCCCCGGCGGTCTTGTCACGCATGTGGGGAGTTGCACAGGGCCTCCGCGTTCTGGGTGTGCTCCGTGTGTGTCTGGTGACGGAGCCCATCACTGGCACAGGCACCAGCATCCCTTCTGCACGTGGCCTGTTTTCTGGCTGCCGTTCGTGGTTCCACCTTTGTTTCTTCAGCACACACGCTGGCTGCTGCCAGGACCGGATATGGTCCAGATCCCATGCTCACAGGTGCCGGCACTGGCTCGAGCAAACCCAGTAAAGCAGGGCTGATGTCGGGCATTCCAGAGGAAGGGGTGGGGGAGGGAAACAATGCATTTTTGACATTCAGAAAGAAAGTTGACTTTTCAGACTCCTAAGAGCCTGTCTCACATGCTAGCAAAGAGCTGAGCAGCCAGCACCTCCCCGTATCTATTGAAAAAAAATACCATCCCTGTTCTGTCGCACCCGTGTGGCGCCCAGCCCGGAGTGGTTGACTCGGAGTCATAACTGGTTCTTCTGCTCCCTGGCCTGTATTTTTCCATATCCTTTTTAACTTTGCCTTTCTTCCCTTTGGAGATCCAAGAGAAGGTGAACAAGACCAAGGATGATATAAGCAAGAACATGTCATTCCTGAAAGTGGACAAAGAGTATGTAAGAGCTCTGCCCTCGCAAGGTCTGAGCGCGGCTGCGGTCCTGGAGAAGCTCAAGGAGTACAGCTCTATGGGTATGATTCTGGTCAAACGCACGCTGCTTGCTTTCCCAGTGTGGCCGGTTTGGTCCTTGTTTAATGTCGTAGGTGAAGAATGCTTCATCCCTGGAACCTACATGTTCATTGTGTCTCAAGAGGCTGAATTTCTTATTATAAAAATTATGCTTAAATTCATCCTTCATCCATAAAGCAAACAAATCTTAGAGACAGTGGAACTGGAACTTGGTCTCATTTCCTTTTTTGAGCCTGAATAAAACATAGTTCATTTCGAAAGAGAGAATATATATGTAATAAAAATAAAATGCAGATTCATTACAGAAATTGTGAAATCTGCACAAAGGCACAAAAGAAAATCCCATCATCACAAGATAAACACAGATGAGATACACACACACACACACACACACCCCTACACACGTGTGTGCGTATATATATATGTGTATATATATGAATTTTAATAGTGTTTTTGTGTAATAAACATACACACACAGATAGATGCATATATACGCATGCATGTAAGGGAAGGATAAATATACCAAGTAGCTTAATGTTCTTAATGTTTAAGAGTGTAGCCCTGGCTGGCTTAGTTGGGGGAGCATGTGACTCTTGATCTCAGGGTTGTGAATTCAAACCCCACCTTGGATATGGAGATTACTTTAAAAAAATGCAAAGGTCTTTTAAAACAGAGTGTCGCCCGTGGAATCAGCCTGGATTCACATCATGGTTGGGCAACTTAAGGTGTGACTTTGGGTGAATTACTTAACCTATGTCATGGTCTCTGTCTTTCTACGATGGGGATTATTTGAAAAGATGGTTACAAAGATTAAATAAAGTCATACATATAAATGTATAATACCTGGCATGTAGTAAGTGCTCAATAAATGTTGACTCTTTTTTTAAAAAATTTTATTTGAGAGAGAGAGAGAGATAAAGCACTAGCAGCTGGGAGAGGAAGAAGCAGACTCCCCACTGAGCAGGGAGCCAGAGGCAGAGCATAATCCCAGGACCCTGAGATCATGATCTGAGCCAAAGACTGATTCTTAACTGGCTGAGCCACCCACGTGCCCCAAAATGTTGACTATTAACACAAATGCAGGTTTGTTACAAAGTAAGATCGTATTGTAAGTACTTTTAGAAAACAGGCTTTTTAGCTTGTCATAATTTTAGATTTGCAGAGAATTTGCAAATTCATACATACAGAGGTTTCCTATACACCTGGCTTCTCCTGAAGTTAACATCTAAAGTGACCGTGATTCATTTGTCAAAATAGTAGTTGACTAAACTGCAAATTCTGTTCCTATTTTGCCAGTTTTTCCACCAATGTCCTTTTTAATGTTCTAGGCTCCAATCTAGGATACCACATTGCATTTTAGCAAATACACTGAAAAATTTCTAATTGCCATGTGTTGAGATTTTGACATTGGATAGTATAAAATTAGCTGCAGTCCAGGATTTATAGGTGATATAAAGCGGGGATCAGCCAGCTGAGACCTGGATATTAAAGATTTCATTGATCTTCAGGGCACATTCCTATCACCATATTGCCTTGCCTTCCCTTTTCTGAGTCATTGACAGTAGTAAATTAGTTAGTAGTAGTAGTCATTGACACCGGTAAAATAACAGGAAACAAAACCACATATTCTGTTTTTGAAGGGCTGGTGGCCTCTGGTCTGAAGACATGCATGGGACAGTCCAGTGTCCTCTAAGGAAAGAGGGAAAGTCCTATGGAATCAAGCCAGAGCTGGCTGAAAATGAGGGGTCTGTCTGGATGTTCGCTACTCACTCTTTTGCTCTCTTGCTGGAGCTGAAGAGTGTGGCTTTGTGAGGCCCGTGGAGACAGTTTTCAGTTAGTGTGTCTCTGGTAGCTTTGTCACTGCCCACTCTCAGTAGGGCACAACTGTATTGTATCAGAGGTACCTGCTACCCACATCAGCAGAATCACTGATACAACGTAGACTGTCTTTGGAGAAGCACCTTAGACTGGAGGTGGAATTGTGGGTGGTTTTGGGGCTTGTGCAAGGCCAGGGCCGCTGAGACCAGGGTGCTGCTGGTGTGTTCATCATCGTGGTTTGTCTGGTCAGGGATTCAGTTCCCTGGTTACACCTTTGATGATAGTGTACAGAAATTTCGCACTTCGCCTTGCATTTCCTGCCAACTCTGCTCATCGTAGTTCTCACACTTCCTTTGACTAGATAGGAAGGGGAGAAAAAAGTCAAGTTAGCCATACAGAGACCAGAAAATGAGTATAGATAAAGGAACAATTTGGTACTGGTAGAAGGCCGCTGGGGATGATGACAGCATCATTATTGGACTGTATTATACCTGGATGCTCCTACTGTCTTTTTCACACTATTATTGGTAGTTTCACACTTTCATCTTTATTTTGCTATGATAATAAGTCTTTATTGGAATTCTTTTTCTTGATTTAACATAAGAACACCTTTGGGTTTCTACTCAAAAGTTTTTTTTTTCTTCTTTTGTACCCAGAGGTGTTTCTTTGTATTTTGGGGAGGTTCCTGTTTATTGACCCAGTGGTCTTAACCTTTCTCTACAGACATCTTCTGGCAGGAAGGGAAAGCCTCCGGAGCGGTGTACAGTGGGGCTGAGGAGCTCACCGAACTCCTGGTGAAGGTGAATGCTGGCACCCCAAGGGAGTGTGTGTGGTCTGTGGCCTTCATACTACCTCAGTTTTTCTCCTTCCTTTTGTAGTAAGAAAACAAAAATACTTAAGGATAGTTGAAAAGTTTCTCTTAACCCATACATAGGTGAATATGGGTAATATTGTCAGAGACATCTTCAGTCCATAAAAAAGGACAATATTACTTATGTTTCCATGCTTTATCGGTGCCCCATGTAGAAGGCAGATTACTGGGGAAGGTGTCTGTTTCCCCATCACTTGAAGTTATTAATGACAAGACATACTTTGATGAGAAGAGAGGAGGAACAGACACTTGTCCCTCATTCCCTGTACCACCTGAGTCTCAGATCTCATAATTGAAATAATTCTCATTTTTTGGTTGACTTTAGGGTTGCCTGTAGCTTCTTCCTCTCCTAATCCAGTTTATTTCCTAAACCCCACTTCGGCATTGGCATTGGACTCAACAGTGTTTAAGGTCTTTGTTTGATTATGGTAACTATGAAACCGCTCCTACCTTACTAAATACTATAAGTTTGGCTCGGCTATACCCTGACATAATGCTCTGAGCTTACTTCTTAGCTTAAAAATCTTTCCACTGAAAGATTTCCACTGAAAGATAGCTTCCCGCTATCTATGGGATAAAACCCAAGCTGCTTACATAGCAGAAAATGCAACCCTAGCCTCAGCCGGCTCCCACCTGTGTTTTTCAACTACCTCTGTTACTTTCCCATGTAAATATGAACTTCCGCCTTTCCTCTTCACCGAGTGTACCTTGCTCTTATCATGTTTTCCTCCCCTCCTTCATTCCACCTGTTCAAAATGACGAATTCCTATTGATCTGTCAAGGTTCTGCCTGTACAGACACCTCGGACCCCTCAGGCTGTTTGTTATTCCCTCCTTAGGGCTCCTTTCATCACTTGCATACTTCTGCTATCACACACCTGACTGCTTTTTGCCAGATGCTCTCCTAAGGGCTTTGCATACTTAATGTTACTTACTTAGCTAGAACCCTCTCAAGTAGGGACCATGATTGTCTCCTTGAGCACATGAGGGCACTGAACCTCAGAGAGGTGTTTTGACCTCACATGACACAGCAAGAAATAATAGGCAAAGCTAAGATTGCAAACTGGGTCTGTTTGGTGTTTCAGTATGTGCTTTGAGCCACTTCCACATCTCCTCTCTAACCACATTGTAAAATAACTCATTCGCAAGTCTGTCTCCTCCACTGTATTTTGAGCTTCTTTGGAGGGCAGCACATATCTTCCCGTTTTTCCAGTTTCTAGGGTTGTGCCTGGCATCTAGAAACCTTTGTCTAGTGCATGATTTCCTGTCCCATACCGTGTATTTATCCCTCCTGCTTCATATCTGTGTGCATCGGTTTGCAGGCTTATGGAGATTTTGCATGGAGTAATCCACTGCATCCAGACATCTTCCCGGGACTGCGCAAGATCGAGGCCGAGATTGTGAGGATAGCTTGTTCCCTGTTCAATGGGGGGCCGGATTCCTGTGGATGTGTGAGTATATGCAGGTGGCCTCCAATAACCTTATGTTTTTATCCTAAAATAGAAGAGTTTGTTGGAAACATTTTGTTACACAAGTAATGTGACTATTGATAGGAAGATCAGATTAACAGCAATGTAAAAATGCTAACTTTTGGAATTTTTAGAGCATCAGCATTTTATTGTATATTTTTAAAGATTTTTTTTTCCCCTTCAGTTTTATATTTTGAAAAATTTTAAATCTGAGGTTACTAGAAAGACAGCACTGTGGATTCCGTTACTGTAAATATTTTGCACATCTGCTGTGTCTGCTCCTATCTTTTTCCCCCTCCCTCTTCGACCCATCCAGTATACTCCCAGCAGGTAGGCCTTCTCCTGTGCCATCGACTCTCTGAACTCTGAAGAGACCATCAGTTAAGCAAGCCTGAAACAGTTTGGCCTCATCTGAAGAAGTGGAAGAAACATGTATCTCACGACCCTGAAATTTCACTACTTAGGGTACATACCCCCGGAAAACTGGCACGTGTGTGTCAGGATAGATGGATATTCCTAGCAGCATTGTCCGTGATGTTGGAAACTGGAAGTAATTCAAATGTCTGTCAGCAGTGGGGGAAATTACAGACTGCTCCCTGTGTTTCAGTCCATCGGAGCTGCTGCTCTGAGTGATGCTCAGATTAGCCCATTTTGACCAGTGGGAGCCTCTTATTTTTGGCCTCTGGGTCCTTTGTTGCATGACTCAAGTGGTCTTTGAAAGCTTCCTTTCTTTCCTTCTTTTTTTGACAAAATACTTTTATTTGCTGAAATGTTCCAGGGTTGCTTTATGCATTTCCAGACACCAAGCCAGCCATTTGTCTGAAGAGCCCTGTTTCATTCAGAATGGTGTAAAATACTTACATGGCTCCTAACCCAATTTATAGAATAAGACTTATACAAAATTAGCTGGAAAAACATCCAGAGGGACAAACAGCACAAAGGAGTTTGGCGAGACATGAGGGCTGGAGCAAGAAGGGCTGCCACGCACCTGGTTGGGGTGTAATCAGTGTTGAAAGAGCAGGTGTTCTCAGCCACAGCGGCGGGGGCGTTTGCAGGTGGAGGAAAGACAGGCTGTGAGGTGCTGCTTGTTGGAGCTGGGAGATGAGTACAGGGGTTTCATGGATTCCCTCTTCAGCCATGTGTCCTCTGCATTTGAGTTCTCCTACTGAGTTTTTTTTTTTTTTTTAAGATTTTATTTATTTATTTGACAGGCAGAGATCACTAGTAGGCAGAGAGACAGGCAGAGAGAGAGAGGGGGAAGCAGGTTCCCTGGTGAGCAGAGAGCCCGATGTGGGGCTCGATCCCAGGACCCTGAGATCATGACCTGAGCCGAAGGCAGAGGCTTAACCCACTGAGCCACGCAAGCGCCCTTGTTTATTTATTTATTTTTTTAACCTCATTTACTGTATGCTTAATTTTTGAGAATTTTGTCTTAATCTACCTGGGGATTCTTTTGTTTTTAGACTAGGTTTTTGCTCATTTTATTTATTTATTTATTTATTTATTTCTGTATTATTTAAGTGTTATGCCTTATGTGGGGCTCGAGCTCACAACACTGAGGTCAAGTGTTGCAACCTCTGCTGACTGAGCCAGCCAGGTGTCCCTGCATGGTGGTTCTTTATCGTTTCTTTCCTTGGCTTATGTTTTGTTCATTTAAATATGTTACGTGTAAGTATTTTATATTCTGCGTCTGATAGAATTATCAGACAGGATTGTTACTCATGAGTCTTAACTCTCCGTTTCTGCTGGTTTCACTCATAATCCTCTTGTATCCTTATATTTGTGACTTTTTTTTTTTTTTACATCTTTCTGGGAACTTCAGTCTCCAGATTGAAGTGAAGTTCTCGCAGGGAACATGTGTAGTTACTTCTGGCAGTTGCTGGGGACGTGCTGGGAGGTGCTGTCACATGGGAACCCATTTGAGTCTGATGCTCAGGGTGCAGTCTCATCCTCCAGAGGGCGCGTGAGTTCACGCTGCAGACCCACGTGAGAGCTGTCTCGTGAGTCATTCTTGAGAGAGAGCCTTATTTTTCTTTACCAGAGCATCAATGCTGCTTTACCAGAGCATCGGGTCAGGGAGAAAGCAGTTTTTCGAGCTGTCATCTTCTGCACCAGTGGGGCTTTAATTTCTTGTTCCCTCGAGATGTGGGTGTAAGTCCCAGGTTCTCCAGCTATCTCCGGTTAGACTCTCGACCTTGGACAGGTCCGCAGTTTACCTCCTGTTCGTTTGTCACGGTGGGGGTCGGGGGTCTCAGAGGGTGGTAGAAGCCCTCAGAGTTAAAACCAGCTTTGGCACTCACTTATCTGCTAGGATTCTTGATTTTGCTCTGCTCGAGTTCAGTATATTCCTTTCTGTTATAAGCTCAGTGGTGGATGTAAAATAAATTTTAATGTTTTATGAGGCTTTTTAGTTGTTTCCCTTGGGGCTGCCCAAGATGGCTGATCTATAGTGCTGGAAATAGGATTTCCATGATTGTTTTTTCCCTCCGTGTGATCTTTGTACACTTTACAGCCTTCTCCTTCTGGATCTGCTCTTCTCCACTTTCTTCCTAGGCTACTCAGTTATTCTTAGAGAATACAGTTTGACAGATTGGCGACCATGCCCGTGTTTCTTCTCCAAACACCTTTTGGTTATGTGTGTCCAGCCAGAGGGATATAAGTGTGGAGAGGCAGTGATCTTTCAGTCTCTGTCTTTTTTTTTTTTTTTTTTTTTTAATATGGGTTCACTAAACTTGCCTTAAACTTGCCTAAACCTTTCCTCCAAGCTCTGATCTTTATTCTCGGCAGTGTTTATTCTATTCTCATGTCCTTACTACTCCTGTATCGGGGTCGTTTGGTACTCTGTTTTAGGTCTGTGGTCTTATTCTCTTGGTTGGGTGTCCAGTCCTTCAGCTCTTACTTTCTTGAATTTTTCGTCTTGTCATGTTGTCCTATAGTGAGAAACAGTGGTGAGGAATTCCCTTCTCCTCCTCAGACTGTTATCTTTTGATAACATGCCATTTTCTTTCACTGTGGCTCATGCTGATCAGAATATTCTATTTTGTTCTGACACATGCTGGCTGATTTCTCATCGGAGAGCATTAGGTTGAGGGCCTCTTGTATTAGAATATCAGGCCACACCTGTGCTAGAATAACTGGGTCTCTTCTGAGATTTTGTTAAAAGTTACCTGTTAGAGTTCACTCTGCCTAGTTGGAAGAAAGTAATACCCTTTGGGTTTTGATTATTTCTTTAACCCATTCTATATCCCTGAAGCCATGACTTTGAGGGGTTGGTCCCAGTGTTCTCTTTCCCCATTTTGTCCGTTTCTCCCTAGCTGCCTTGTCTACCACTCACAGAGCAGAAGATAAGGAACCCCCATCCACTTGCTTCTCTGAAGATTTGGAGGGGTATTAATGAGAATCCTGAGGATTTTGCTGGCTCGCTGGACAATTTGAAGGGCTTGGAAGAGGGATTGGGAACTGTGTTTTGCTCTCTGCTGTGCTTTAGTAACTTGTCTGTCTTTTTCATTGCCAGTATTTGAAGTTTATTGCATTGTATTCTCTCTCTTTTCTTTGGTGGTTGCGATTATAGCTTTCTGCAGCTTTTTTCCCCCTACTTTTAGGTACCAGGGGAGAGGAAGTAGCTGTGAGGTGGGTTCAGTGTTTCATCTTAATGCCCAAGTCCAACCCCAGGGGCATTTTTGCATTGCTGTGGTATCGGGGGCTCTGGAGAAGGATCGAGTCTGAGATCCCTTAGTCGTTTCTAATACTTAGACTTTTATAAGAGAACTAATTACCTCTGGGGAACTTTGAGTTTCTCTGTTTCTTTCACTCTTCTCAGTATCTGTCTCTATCTCTTTGTCTCTCTCTTGATGAGTTGCTTTCAGTGAAAAAAGTTCGGAGGTGGGAACCAAGACAGAGCCGCATGGCCAAGCTCTGAAGCTCTTAAGCTCTTTTCAGGTTCTTTGTTCTTCAGTGTAAACCATCTTTCCTGTTACTAACTTCATTTGGCTCTGTTAGTAATGGATGAGAAGTGATTTCATATACCGAAAGAACTTCTGTTGCCCTGGGGAACAGTCTTGGCTTGTGCAAAGGCCTCTGGGTCCAAACAGCATCTGAAAGAAAATTCTCTCAACAGGCCGTGTTCTCCTCTTATTCTCTGACATACTTCTCTTATATTATAGCAAGAGTTTTTCTAAATGTCGGAAGAAGCTGACTAACATTAGTAGTTATTGAAGCTTTCATCTTCTGTTTACACAATTTCCAATTTTCTTTGGGCACAGAGGGTCGAAGGCAATGGGAGGTTAATAGCATGTTTAGACACAGAATTTGGGGATTAGAAAAAAATTAGAAGTAGAATTTAGGTATTCCTGCATTTACAGTCAGAAGTACACTGCTGTTTGCCCAACAAATAATGATGTTGATCTGATTAGTTATTGGACTAAAAATAGGGCATGTGTGTTGGGTAACTAGGGGTTTGGAAATCCTTTTGCGTAGGTCATTACTGAACCTTAGTAAGGGGCTGACACACTGGAGACTTGGACATTGCCGGTCCTTTCCTGACTTGCTTCACAGCTCATTTGGGTCCTCATGTGACAGTCTGAGGTTTTGTGCTAGACCACAGGGCGAGCTGCTGATTTGCAGAGCTGACCTCCGCTATAAGCATTTTCATCTCCTCTGGCAGAAAAGTGCAAAGGCTATAAACAGGCGGGCGTCCTGTGCCCAAGTTCAGTGGCATTACTTAGTGGGTGACGGGCATGTGTTTGGTGAAAACTTCCTGAATCACAGTATGACTAACTTCTCTCAGCTAATCTTCCATGTAACTCCTGACCGCTGGGATTTTGTAGCCAATGGTGTTTTTGTCCTCTGTGGGGGTATTATATGAAATTCCAGAGATCCCCGTCTCTTATTCTCCCCCTCATGTTAAGCTTCACCAAATGAACAAATGTAGAAAGTTTTCTTTTTAAAAAAAAAATTTAAATTCAAATATTTAACATAAAATGTATTATTTGTTTCAGGGATACAGATCTGTGATTCATCAATCTTAACACAATTCACAGCACTCCCCATAGCACATACCCTCCCCAGTGACCGTCACCCAACTACCCCATCCCCACCAACTCCAGCAGCCCTCCGTTTGTTTCCTGAGATTAAGAGTCTCTTATGGTTTGTTTCCCTCTCTGGTTTTATCTTGTTTCATTTTTCCTTCCCTTCTTCTATGATCCTCGGTCTTTCTCAGATTCCTCATATCAGAGAGATCGGATGATAATTACCTTTGTCTGATTGACTTATTTTGCTTAGCATAATACCCTCTAGTTCCATCCATGTCTTTGCAAATGACAAGATTTGAGAGTTTTGATGACTACATAGTATTCCAATGTATATGTGTGTGTGTGTGTGTGTGTATGTATCTATCTCACATCATCTTTACCCATTCGTCTATTGATGGACATCTGGGCTCTTTCCATAGTTTGGTTATTGTGGACATTGCTGCTATAAACATTGGGGTGTGTGTGCCCCTTTGGATCACTACATTTGTATCTTTAGGGTAAATACCCAGTAGTGCAGTTGCTGGGTTATAGGGTAGCTCTATTTTCAACTTTCTGAGGAACCTCCATGCTGTTTCTTCAAAGTAGTTGCACCAGCTTGCATTCCCACCAATAGCGTAGGAGGGTTCCCCTTTCTCTGCATCCTCACCAGCATCTGTCATTTCCTGACTTGTTAATTTTAGCCATTCTCACTGGTGTGAGGTGGTAGGTATCTCACTGTGGTTTTGATTTGTACTTCCCTGATGCCGAGTGATGTGGAGATTTTTCATGTGTCTGTTGGCCATCTGGATGTCTTCTTTTTTTTTTTTTTTTTTTTTTTAAAGATTTTATTTATTTATTTGACAGAGAGAGATCACAAGCAGGCAGAGAGGCAGGCAGACAGAGAGAGAGGAGGAAGCAGGCTCCCTGCTGAGCAGAGAGCCCGATGTGGGGCTCGATCCCAGGACCCTGAGATCATGACCCGAGCCGAAGGCAGCGGCTCAACCCACTGAGCCACCCAGGCGCCCCCATCTGGATGTCTTCTTTGCAGAAATGTCTGTTCATGTCCTCTGCCCATTTCTTGATTGAATTATTTGTTCTTCGGGTGTTGATAAGTTCTTTATAGATTTTGGATACTAGATGTCATTGGCAAATATCTTCTCCCATTCTGTGAGTTGTCTTTCAGTTTTATTGACTGTTTCCTTTGGTGTGCAAAGTTTTTTTATCTTGATGAGGTCCCAATAGTTCATTTTTGCCCTTGGTTCCCTTGCCTTTAAGACATGTCTAGCAAGAAGGTGCTGCAGCAAAGTTTTACTTTTTATCAACTGATGCTAATAGATGGCATTGGGTGGATTATTTTAGTCTTCTTAGGGCTCAGTTTTCTCACCCGTACAATGAAAAAGTTATCTAACCTTGTATGAATTTTTGGAGATGAGAAATCTAAGAAAATAGCCACCTAGCTCAGTGCTGTGGCTTTTTTTGTTTTTGGGGTTTTTTTTTTTTAAGTGATTCTTTTTTTTTTTTTTTTTTAAAGATTTAGTTATTCATTTGAGAGAGAAAGAAGAGGTCGGGGAGGGGGCAGAGGGCGAGAGAGGGAGACCTCCAACTGAGCTCAGAGCCTGATGTGGGGCTTGATCTCACAACCCTGAGATCCTGATCTGAGGTGAAATCAAGAGTTGGATGCTTAATCAACTGAACCACCCTGACTCCCCTGAAATGATTCATTCTTAGATGTCATCAAAAGCTAACCTGATGGGTATGATGTGCCTTGTTGGTCATGGTTTACTGAGTGTCAGATCAGGCATTGAGAAAGTTAGGTGAGGTTCTGTTAGGTGTCAGCCTTTAGGCTAGGTGCTTGGAATATTGTCACAAGCGGATTGGTCCCCACCTTCATGAGTTTATGGTCTCGTGAGGGAAATTGGACACACGACATGACCTTTGAATATTTACGTTTCAACCCTGATAAAGCAATTCACCAAAAACAGAGGGCTAGGCCTAGCTTGAGGAAAACATTTTACTTTGTTTAAAAACACTAGGATTTTTGTTTCAATTTCAGGTAAGTGAGATAACCAACTTCTAAGTAGAGGCTTCTGCTTTTCTTTTTCAAAGAGAAACCACAGTTCACTTCAGAATATCTAAACTTTTCTTCTTGATCTGCTGAGATATCACGTAGTTTAGTGGACTTTGTGACTGCAGTGTATTCTGCAGTGGGCACTGGGAATTTAGATCAAAGTCTGTAATCCTGACACTTTTGAGTGGTGTAAAACGCACTGTCCTGACCGCAGCCGGATGAGTACTAGAAGTGTAAACAGCCCATGTGCTGCCGACATCTGGGGAGCTGGTACATTTTTCCATACAGTGCAGAGATTCTTATTTCATAGTTTTTTACTCTTCTGGACCAAGATTGGGCTTAGCTGATAAAGCCACATTTCCTTCCGGAAGACACAGCAATGTCCGCTCTGCAGAGTGCATGCCAGACCTGACCTGACCTGCTCCTGCATGAGACACCACCAAGATAGGGTGGGACATGCATGCCAATAGCTGTCCTTCACTGCGCTCCCACGATGACATCTCTTCTTTATTACAGGTGACCTCTGGGGGGACAGAAAGCATACTGATGGCCTGCAAAGCTTATAGGGACCTGGCCTTTGAGAACGGGATCAAAACTCCAGAAATGTATGTATGCGTGGCTTTGGGATTTCTCTGTTTGGAGTACTGCAGTTGGAAACAACCTGACCATCTGTTTTCTCCTTCTCTTCCTTCTTCCTCTGGCAGTTCCAGTCCTCTTTCATCCTGTCCTGCACCCTCAACCCTTATCCCCTCACATTCCACAGAATCCTACATGGATCAGCCAGTGAATTTTAAAGGTCATTCATTTCCCAACCCCCAAGTTTATACATGTTAAATACTGAAAGCAAGAATGAAATTCTTAAAAAAAAAAAGAATGAAATCCTTTTTCTAAAAGTGATCGAGTAACAGGACTACATCTTTGAATTCTGTGATATTTATTATAAATAATCTGAAGCCTAAGGAAAAACTCTCTAATTCCCTTAAGTTCAGTGCTAGTTACTTAAATATGATAGGCTGTCTCAGGGTGCTTCCTAAGAAAATCAGCCTGCAGGCTATTTTCTGGGAGGAGAACTTTTAAAAATCTTTTTGAGATGTATCCATAATGCCACCCCATGGGCATAACTTTGATATTTGGCTGCATTTTTTTCTCTAGACACTCTCTTTTTTTTTTTTTTCCAAGATTTTTATTTATTTATTTGATAGAGAGAGATCACAAGTAGGCAGAGAGGCAGGCAGAGAGAGAGGGGGAAGCAGGCTCCCCGCTGAGCAGAGAGCCCGATGTGGGGCTCGATCCCAGGACCCTGAGATCATGACCTGAGCTGAAGGCAGAGGCTTAAACCACTGAGCCACCCAGGCGCCCTCTAGACACTCTCTTTGCCCAGAGTGTTTATGCTACATCCTCTGGGTTTCCGTTTCCCCACAAGTATCAGTGACCCAAGGGTTGCACGTGGTCTCATGCTGTGCTTCGTCCTCGGCCTGAGAGAATCCATCAGGCTGCCATCAGTCTCTGTATATAAATCTTGGTGCTTGGTACTCAGTAATAGAGTCTTTCCTTCTGTAAAGGGAACGATTGATTTTGAGAGTGCAATAATTGAGAGAAGTCTGAAAGCAAATACTTAACCATGACTCAGTCCCCTTTTCAATGCGATTTGTCCACGCTCTGTGCCCAGTGTGGGCCTTGTACTCAGGACCCCAAGATCAAGAGTCGCAGGCTCTACTGATCGAGCCGACAGGCACCCCCATTTCAGTACTGTGAAAGTGCTGCTTCCAAGTGTGTAGGAACAACGGGAATTATAGTTTCTCACAGGCTAGTGGGCTCTCAGAGCTGGAAGGAACCACTGACCTCATAGAAGCAGTCTTGGGTTCTTCCTTGGTTGTGACCCCGCCACCCCCCACGGCTTCCTGGCTTTGGATGGCTGACGCAAGAAGGCTCTGCCGGATGCTGATCTGCTCTAAATTCCCAGGCCCTCATCTTCTCCCTGTCAGCCCTAATTTATGCTTTGGATTTCCTAAACCATAGGAAGAAGATATCTGTAGAAAATCAGTTGACCTCTTTTTCTTTGTGCTTGAAAGGGTAAAACAGTATAAACACTTGTAAAAATGTGAGGAAGAATAACCAGCTGCTAACTTGGCTCTCTCTTGAGCCCTGTTTCTATCTGAATTTCATTACTCTTTTCCCTCTCATTCAGTGTGGCCCCCCAAAGTGCCCATGCCGCATTTGACAAAGCAGCCAATTATTTTGGGATGAAGATTATACGGGTTCCGCTGAACAAAATGATGGAGGTGGATGTTCGGGTGAGTTCCCCGGAAGGGCCCGTGTTGTGCCATGGACCGTGAGGAGCAGGGACACAACTGACTGACAGACGTTCTCCAGCATTATGTGCAGAGAGGCTCCAGTGGCCTCTGACTGTGGGCAACGGGGCTGCCAAGCTGCCGCCGGCTGTGGGGATGGAGTGAGGCTCGGGGTTTGCATAAAGTCGTGAGCTCTGAGGAAGCAGGATGGTCCAGTCCCTGGGTTGAGACTTGGCAGACCTGGGCTTCACTTCTGCAACTTCACTTTCTCCTCTCTCTAAGATGAGCACGGACTGACTTGGCCCAGGACTCTTCGTGTGGTTTTCAGGAGCCCGAATCCATATCCTTGCCAATAAAATAGGAACTGTATCTTTTCAGAACTAAACTGCCCAGTTTCGTAGCACTAGCATTATTTCTGCCTTCCATCTTTATTGATATGTTGACTAATAATTAATTAATTGACAGATAAAAATTGTGCATATCTAAGGTGCTGGCTGGATGTTCTGCTGACGCATGTCCACACAGCCAGCTCCTCACTACAGCCGCACTGTGGAGCGTATCCCATCTCACATAGTTACCATCATCCTTCTTCTCCCTTGTTTCTGGGTTAGAATACATGGGGCTGCTCTCTGGACCGCTAGCTGGTTTCAGGCACACAGTGCAGTATTGTGCAGCCTGGCCACATGGCCACCTGCAAGCGGTCCAGAACGTCCAGACAGGCAACACTGAAACTTGGTGCCCCTCATCCTCCAGCCCCTGGCAGCCGCCATCCTGCTTTCTGCTTCCGAGTTTGCCTGTCACGGGCACCATGTATGTGAGGTCACACAGCCTTTGTCTCTCTGTCCCTGGCTTACTTCACTCAGCAGAGTGTCCTCCAGGTTCATCCATGTCGTCACAGGTGGCAGACTTGCTTTTTTAAAGACCCTGTAGTAGTCCTTTAGTCACTGTTTCTATGTCGTGCCGTGTGGAGAACCCAGTGCCTGGGTGCTGTAAGAATTGCATCTTGAGTCTTGTGACAGCCCGGGCGGGGGGCGGGGGGTGGCTATAGAAACTGTCTGTCCTTGCACAGGGCACAGGTGAGGAAACAGTTTGTATGGAGTTAAGTCATTTGCCCCAGGGTTCCACACTAGTGAGCAGGGCTGGGACTCACACAGGCTTCTCTGCCTCTTAGCCCAATGCCCTTTTTCCTGCCAACTTGTGGCCTCAGACTTTTCCCCAGATGGAGCCCTCTGGCCGCGTTTGCGTGCTGCCTCTGTGGCGGGGGGCTGTCCTCTCCTGGGTTGGAGAGGCAGAGGAGGCGGGCTAGACGAGTGCAGACCCTGAGCTGGTGGCCTGGAGTGCTCTTGGCAGCAGCACAGAAGAGGGATTCTGACGTGGCTTCTCATTTTCCTTTCAACTTTAAACCCCTAGGCAATGAAGAGAGCCATCTCCAGGAACACGGCCATGCTTGTCTGTTCTACACCCCAGTTTCCTCATGGTATCATTGATCCTGTCCCTGAAGTGGCCAAGGTACGTGGGAGAAATGGGCCGCCAGGCACTCAGGCTGAGATTTGAGAGTAGAATGTAATGGTGTAATACTCGGCAGGGAGAAGCAAGTCTCAACTTGGACACGTGCACACATTTCCTGAGCCCCGTAGGAACCCCTGCTGCTCTGTTTGGAGCCTCAGAAAGTTACTGGCTTCTGCTGTGGGAAGAAGACTTGAAACTGGATATTCTGGGAGAGTACTGGCTTTTCGATTCAGCCGGGAAAATGAGCTGCATTTGGAGTCTGCTGCCTGAGGGTGGCGTCCAGCAGCGGCCCCGCCTGTCGCCCTTCCTCCCCACTGGCAGTTACTACAGCAGGACCTTGTGCCCAGCATCAGAGGGCTGCTCCTGTCCTGCTTGATTTTAGAGTGAGGTTGAGACCCTGTGTATTAAAATATTCTTTAAAGCCTGAAAGACACGGTATATAGTGGCCTGTGGTCACAGCACACCTTTCCACCTGCATCTTGCAAATTTTTGTTATATGGCTATAATGAAATTCTCTTGTGGTCTTTGTCTTTTGGGAATAGCTGGCTGTCAGATACAAAATACCTCTTCATGTAGACGCTTGTCTGGGGGGCTTCCTCATCGTCTTCATGGAGAAGGCAGGATACCCGCTGGAGCAGCCTTTTGATTTTCGGGTGAAAGGTGTGACCAGCATTTCAGCGGATACCCACAAGGTGAGATGGGAAGCGACCAAATGCTAATCAAAGTAGGCGGTTGATTATCTCCACTACTGTCAACAAAATAAATTGGTTAAAGCATTAACTTCCACTCAAAATGTAAAATTAAACCTGGCTCTTTGATCTCCCTCGCGTAGCTGGTTCAGGTGACAAAGTATGGTGATAGAGGTGACCGGTAATCGTGAAAAGGGACCTGTTACCTTTGTGGCATATGGCTAAGAGAAGTTCTGCATCCATACTGGCCATATGTAGCTGGGACATGCCAGGACAGGGGCCCGTAGAACAATGTTCCTGACGCACTGAGATTCCGTGGGGTGGAGGCTAGTGATGAAGCTGATAGTGGAATTCCTGAGAGGGTGGACGTTGGTGCTGTAGCTCCCACGCAGCCCGGGCTACTGGAGGGACAGGAGCCTGCTCAGGGAAGCCCTTTGGCAAAAAGGAAGAACTGCGTGCTCGAGAAGGTTTGGACGCCGCCCCGGGTGGCCTAGAACAACGTCTAAGTTGGTCAGGAATGCTCTGAAGCTACACGCAGTTGTGGGGGAGTCAGAGCAGCCTCAGGAATGTGTGCTCACTCGTGGAGCTTGTTTTCATCCCAAGTACAGAGGAGACTGTGTTTCAAACCCTGCGTGATGCACATGGATCTCCCGTTGGGACCTGATTTGGGGTGGCCTCAGCCCCGAGGCCACCCCTTGTGCCCTTGTCCTCACCCGTCTCTCGCTGTGTAGGTCCGGGAGCCAAGCCACATCTGTGCTTGCTGCGGCAGGAGTTCACTAGGAGGGCAGGTTGCTGTAAAGAAACTAAGGAGTAGGTTGTTTTTTTAAAGGGGATTCAGTAGCTTCAAGATTCTAAACCCCCTGATGTTCCTAAAAAGGAAGTATAACACTGAGCGAGAGGGATGGGAAGGAGTCAGCAGGGATTTTAGTTGCTTCTTGTGAATTCCACCCTTTTCCCCAGTTTCCAGAGGGAGCTTATCTTTGCTTCCATCCTGACGCCCTGCCCTGGGGTCCTGTTTACAGAAGAGAAGCCACGTGCTGGGTTGGCGGGGGTGGGCTCGGCCTCTCAGCAGCACAGGCCCTGTGTGCCCTCCACCCTTCACATCTGAGTGTGAATTCTCTGAATTCCCCGTGCAGGTGGACCCTCGAGAAGGGGCGCAGGAGGAGAAGTGCGGGAGGAGCTCATTGGGTGGGCACTCACCTTTTTGCTTCTCCCCCTCAGTATGGCTACGCCCCCAAAGGCTCTTCTGTGCTGCTCTACAGTGACAAGAAGTACAGGAGCCATCAGTTCTTCGTGGCAACAGACTGGCAGGGCGGCATCTACGCGTCGCCAACCATCGCAGGCTCCCGGCCCGGAGGCATTAGCGCGGCCTGTTGGGCTGCCTTGATGCACTTCGGTGAGAGCGGCTATGTTGAGGCCACCAAACAGATCATCAAAACTACTCGCTTCCTCAAGTCAGAGTATGTGTGTTAGATTGGGCTTCTGCCTCGTCTCTTGCTTTGTCTGCTCCTAGGCTCGAGGCATGTGCTGGGCCCAGCATCTGTGCCCCCAGCCCAGTCATCATCTTTTAGTGGCCAGGGGTTTAGGACAGCAGCTTAGGGGTGTGGTCCTGGCCTGGGAGGAGGAGAAGCCCCCTGACACTGCTGGGACTTGGAGGGTCCGATCCAGGCTTCATGTGTAGGCCCTTGTGTCTCAGAGGACGTCTTCATGACTGGCCGCTCTTACCCACTGCCCAGACGCTGTGCTCCGTGAATGCTGCAGACCACGGTTCTCACACGTGACCGTGTGTCATCATCATCGGGAGGGCCAGTCACGATACACGTTACTGGGCCCCCCCAGGCTTCTCATCCCGTCCATTTGGAATGGGAGTCTGCCGACCGGCATTTCTAGGATGCGGAAGCTGCGGGACTAGAGTCGCTGGTAGATGAGGCAGAGGGAGTGGGGGAAGGGCGGGCCGGGAAACCCAGGGTGAGGATGAAGCTAGAACGAGGCAGCGTATTTGTCTGACACACCTGTTCACGTATATCCACACACCGCCCCCCCACCTTCTCTGTGGCTCACCCGCCCCGGGGAGGCTTTTTCAGAATCTGGAGGGTGAGTGAAAGCAGCCAGGAGGCATGTCTCATTTGAACAAAGCCTACATATACGCAGCCAATACACCCATCTGTTTGCGAACTGCTCTGCCATTTCTTGCTTTAGGAATTACATACATGACTTTTTAAATTGCAGACACGGAGGGGTTCTTTTCCAGGATTATTTTTTTAAGTGTGTCTTTTATGCCTCATACGCCCCTGGGCACATCATAATTTGGGAGTTGGGCAGACAGGGTAGGAGCCAGTGACTCTGACTCATCCGAGCTCAGTGGAGTTTGGGCCTTCGAAAGTTTGTAATGTTTGGGAACCACTGATCTCAGTCTTGCCACCTGATTTTGGAAGGTGAGCAAGCTGAAGCCCTAAAAGAGGAGACTGTGTTATAGGGGAGATGTTGCATGATGAAAGAGATGATGGCCCAAGCAGTATATGTGGCTGAAATTTTCTTTCTGTTCCTTTTTTTGTTTGTTTAAGACTGGAAAATGTCAAAGGCATCTTTGTTTTTGGGAATCCCCAGTTGTCAGTCATTGCTCTGGGCTCCCGAGATTTTGACATCTACCGGCTGTTCAACCTGATGACTGCTAAGGGCTGGAACCTGAACCAGCTGCAGTTCCCGCCCAGGTAAGTCCCGGAGAGCTTCCTGCCCTCGATGTGCTCTGTGACTTCCCAGCAGCATGAGTAGCGGGGTCACCCGAAGCCTAGAGACTGACGGCTAGGCCAGCACCCTGGGGCCGAAGGACTATCTGTGTGATTTCATCTCTCCACCTGGCATTACTCAAACTCTGGGGACCATTGGTTGGTCAGGAACCCCTTTACAGCAGACCCTGTCCTCTTCCTGGGCTGTGTACTCTGCGCCCCATCTCGTAACCACCTTCAGATTGTCCTTGGACGCACTCATGACCTGAGTTATACTTAGCTCAGAACCTTCCACAGGCTTATCATCATTCAGGCCCACTGCCCTGATCTATAATATGCTTCTGTCATCTCATCCCCCGTGATGCCTGTAAATAAACATGGCTCCCCAAGGGCAGAACCCCACCCCACCCCCAGGTGTCCTCGGGGCACCCTGATCCTTTCACGTGGTGGTGCCCTTGCCAGTCCCACCTGGACTCAGCTTCTTCCTCTTCATGATCCCTCTGTGCCTCAGTCTCCCTCCAGGGAGTGTGAGCATTTCTTCTGTGCTTTGAAGTCCTTCAAGACCCCTGTGGCCCTGAGCATGTGGGGGGTTATCATGTGAGGAGAGCATCCCCTTGGTGGCCCCGTGGCTCAAGGCATAGCAGTTGGCAGTTTCTGAGGGGAGAGGTGGGACAGAACAGGCAGCCTGTACTCCCTTTTGTTGGGATGTTGCTGCTCACGTGGAAGTGTGACACCCTCGTGCCGGGCCAGGCTTGACAGCCCGTGTATTTGAGAGCCCCGAGTTCCAGGACTGGGAACACTTCTCACAAGTAACATGAAGAAGCGAGTGATAAATTCCAGTCTGTGGGGCTCCTTTGTTTTAGAACTTGGTTTTCTTTCCCCAAGGTTCATCTCCGCCTGTCTCTCTGTTCTCCCACAGTATTCATTTCTGCATCACGCTAGTACACACCCGGAAGCGCGTAGCCGTACAGTTCCTAAGGGACATCCGGGAGTCTGTCACTCAAATCATGAAGAATCCTAAAGCAAAGACCACAGGAATGGTAGGGACGCTGGGGACTTTCATCTTCCAATGGAAGTTTAGGTGTCGTGGGGGGTTTGGAAGAACCAGGTGACCTCAAGTCTCTTCCTGCCTCTGTTCTATCTCTGCAAACCTTATTCCTGGGAGCTCATGACCTCTGCCTCACCCGTTTCCAGGCTCTTTGGTCTCAAGTGAGGCATGCTGTAGATAACGTACATTATATATTTGAACATGTCCTACAGAGGCAGGTGGTGGTCGTGTCCCTTTGAATGGAAAATTTTGACACAGGAAAGACAATAAGCGTGTTTTCTCTGGAACTTTCTTTGGCAAATCCCATTCCTTTGGGCAGAAAGGCAGACCAGCAAGTACCTGTGAAGAGCTGCCTGGGTGGGTGTGGAGAGGACGTGGAAAGCGGGGATTGTGGGCGGGTGGGGGAGAATCAGAGCCGCAGCTTCGTCTCCACCCCCATACGCTGTCGCCACTAACACTCTGACTGGATTTGTAGGGTGCGATCTACGGCATGGCCCAGACGACCGTTGACAGGAACCTGGTTGCAGAATTGTCCTCAGTCTTCTTGGACAGCCTTTTCAGCACTGACACTGTAACTCAGAGCAGCCAGATGAATGGTTCTCCGAAGCCGCGCTGAGCCTGGACCCTCTGGCCCCAAAGGGATCCTGACCTCCAGACGGTGCTCGGGGTGCAGAACCGGCCGTGTGCAGGGTCAGCATCTGGTCTTGCTCCACGGAGCACGACAAGACAGACCGTGAGACAGCTTGATCCTCGGGATTCTTGTTCCTCCTCTCGTCGTCCTCCTGTGGTCTTTATGTGGAGACCTGAAGGAGCCTATTACATAATTATTTTGCCCTTGTTCTCAGATGTTGCCCTAGGAATTGTTTCAGTCATTTCCCTCTCTAACCTTCTAGCTTTCAACTTCACTTGATCATTGTGCAGCGGCTCTGACCTGAGTCCTTACAGAGGCTGGGGGGGTTTACGTGATAAAGAAGCTTCTCTGTTCTCTCGGGGAGACTGGCGAGGCAGATTGGAAGATGTTTTCCCAGGTGGGAGTTAGGTGCCCTCTAAAGGTGAGGCCTTCTCCGCCTCCTGTCTGGGTAGTGAGTTGTCTGTCTCGGAGAGTCACTGGTAGTGCGGCTCAGTTTCTTTTTCCATTTGATACTTGGTGGTCCCATCGGTGGAGATCTGTGCTTGAAATTGGGCTCCCATTGGTTTGTTGTTGCTGCCCTGGATTAGGAAGAGATTGCGGTTTCCAGAGAGCCCAGGCCTTTCTGGCCCTGGCGCTGCCCGTCTGTACAGGCAGTGTTCAGAGCACAGCTGGACCCTCTCCTGGGCTGCTAAGGATCAGAAACCAGAGCCTTTTCTCAGGTTCTCTGTCACATTCAAATTCATGTCCCAGAGTTGGTGGTGGCCCTCCCCTCCCCCACTGCTATAAGCCCTCTCGTCTGTGAGTATGTTTGCTTGAAGGAACAGCTCAGAGCACCTTCACAAATTGCCTTGACCTACCCTAGATGGGTGCAAGGGGGCATGAGAGAGCCTCCAAGGCAAGGAAACTTCTCTGCATTCGTGTATCCCTCCTCCCTCTTTCTGTCTCTTTGGCTCCCCAGGTACTCTGGCAGTTTAGCCTCAGGTACTGGACACTTCTCAGCCCTGGCTAACTCTGGGCTAGGGAAGCATGATGGCAACTGTCAGTTGGGGCCTGGGGCCTGGGATTCCTTCTTAAGACTAGTTTCTCAGGGTGGTGCAGGGACAGAACCAAACCCTGCGCCCATTCTCTGCCCTCTTCACCCCTACACAGGGCCCTGACCTAGGTGGAGCCACAGTCTTCCTCTGAAGACGACCTACCGTGTGCCTTTTTCCTCAGCACTGAGCGGCGAGGGGCTACTCCTGACCCAGGCCGTAGGGGAAATGGGTCAGTCTTCGAGCTTTTATTTGGGTGGGGGAGGACTTTAGGATAAAGTCATGAGAAAATGTCCTCTGTTCATTCCCCTTCTCAGGGACCCCTAAACCATTCAGCCTCTGCAGGCTGCTGTCCTCCTGCATGCCCTCACTGGGAATGCTGGCGGGGAGAGCCAGGACGACCAGGCCTTCCCCGGGGCTCCATAGCACATGTGTCTGAAGTGGCCTTTGGCATTGTGCTTCCACCACAATAACTGTGACTAGCTGGCCGTGTCATTGCCGGGCTGGAGTGTGTGTTCCTCCTGTGCCTTGTGGGTTCCAGGAGTGGGGGTGGGTGGGGTGTGCGTGTGTGTGCGTGTGTGTGTGTGTGTGTGTGTCCGCGCATGCTCATTAGAGGGAGATGCTAAGATCTTTTGGACATGGTAGCCGAGTTCCTTCCCGTCGCTGAACTGGGGGGCACCTCCCGAGAGTTACTGTGGCCGGAGCTGTGCACCAGTGCTTCTGGGTCTCTGGTGCGATCCTGGTGTCGGAGGAGTACCCGGGACCCAGAACCACCCCGGCACCACTCTGGTTTGTTGGCAGCGAAAATGGAGAAGCCTGTGCCGGATAGAGCGATGGGCATGCTGTTGCTTCCGGTGTCTGCGGGCCCTTCCTCTGCTGTGACGGCACTGCTGCCCCGGAGGCAGTGGTGTTTTTTCAAAGGGACCTGCAGTAGCCACTTTATATCATGAGCCTTAGTTTGACTGACACTTGCGGGCTTTCCATTCTATGCATACCTGCTCCCTAGAACACCTAGTCTGGCAGAGGCAGGCAGGATGTCTTCAGATGTTGTGTTGCTAGCAGATGTCACATTGGCCTCTGCAGAAACGGTAGTGTCTGGGTTCTATATGGAGGGAGTAGCCGCCAGACTATATACTGCCATGTCACTTTTAATATTACTGGTTTTATACTTGCAAAATGGTACTTGCCTCTTTTAAATCTTTTCTGTGTTTAACCTCCTTCTTCCCAGCTCAGTGCTCCCTTCCTGTTTGCAGCAATAATATCTTAAAGAACAATTCAGTAATTAAATGACCGAAATCGTCACCAATGTGGTTGCATTCATTTGCTTCTGGAGGGGTAGGCGGGAGATCCCTGGAGGGGTGGTGGCCACGGGAGACCTGGCTGCTGGTGGGAGCTCGCCCCCTTGTGGTGAAATGGTTGTGTGTGGCCACATAGATTCAGGGTGGTGGCTTCACCAGAAGGTCTGGAACTCAGGCCTTTAGTTCCCCAGGGCCCAGGTCTGCCTTGTGTTTTCTGTCCTCTTCACCACCATCTTCTGCCTATACCTTAATGATGGATGGAGCCCCCAACGTGGGCTCCAGCCAGCTGGGCACTGGCTTCAAGCCCTGCATTTGGTTTGGGAGCCGATGGAACCCCTCAGAATATCTCTCTGCACATGTAACCACTGGGCATCTTGTTCCATTACAAGTAGGAAGTGAGAATTCCTTCCACATGTCCTGGGGCCTGTCACTCGGTAACCAGCATTTCAGCCCATTTGGACTTTGTCAGAGTCAAGTCAAGGAATGCCTGTCTTTGCTAGTTTTCTGCTAAATGACGTAGTTTCTTGAGCACCTGCTTGCTTTGGGGTTAATCCTAGAGGATGAGGCCTGTGCTCCGCGCCCCCCCCCCGCCCCACCAATCCAAGAATTGGTGTTTGGATGCTTATACCTGCTATTTAGTGCTGTGAACCCCTTTGCCTTCTCTGAGGGTTCTTGGTAGCAGCGAGCCACCTGTAGCCAGACCCAGTAGTAGAGACGTCATTACGTCTCCTCAGAGGCCTGACTTGACAGCTGCCAACTACAGCCTGGGTCCAAGCCTTTTCTCAAGTTGGGAGTCTTAATTGGCATTCTTTTTCTTGGGCTTTTTTTTTTTTTTCCATAATCTCTCCTTAACATCTTCCCCTATAACTTCAGTTATTTGCACGAATTGTAGAATAAACATTTGTTTTTGAAAAAGTATCGTTAATGTCTTTGTCCCATAGCAAAGTCTATCACAGAACTGTAGTTTCTTCTAGGTTGGCATCTTTCAGCTCCTGATCCCTCGGTGAGCAGAGGCAGGAAGGTGACATAACATGTGCTCCATACCTCTGTGTCTGGTGGCTTCTGTCCCCTAAGCCAGTCATCAGATCGAAGCACACTTAGGAAAAGGGAAGTTAGAAGTGGAGCGGATGGGGGCCACCATCAGAATAAGTTTTCTGAGAACCTCCCGTTGACGTAGGTGTTATCAATCCTCAGATCCTGCCGGTACCTCTCACAACAACATGCTTCTTTCTCAGACACCAACCTCTGCCTCTCTTCTGGCCCCGGTTATGTGACCAGCTCATCCTGGGTGGTGATATTGCTGAATGTCTGCTCCAAGGAACCCTGGCATTTGCAAGTCAGCTTAGAATGCAGAAGCTGCCTGCATCCAGCTAGGGGATCTCAGATGAGAACCCATCAGGAGAAGGGCCTCCCACAGTCCTGCGTCATGGCACACGTGGACTGCTATGTGCATCGCGTACACTGGGGGGAGAGGAGACTGAGCTCTGTGCCTCACCCCCTCTCCCAGTCACATCGCATTAGTGGGAACAGTATCCTGGAGTCACTAGGTTGGAGGACTTCTCTGTAGGAATCCAGTCCCTAACTGCTTGGATGGAAAGTAGCCCAGCACCTCCTAAGCTAGAATTTCTGCCCTTTCCCTCACACGGTAAAAGCGTACAAGCCTCAAAGCGCACAAGCCCCGAGACGGGCTAAGTCTCTAAGAAACTGCAAGACCCTACCGGGATTAGCAGTCTCCCCACCCTGGGACCCTGTAGGCCGGGATGCAACAACAGCTGCAGACTGCCTTCCTCATCCCAGATGCCACCACGCGCAAGTACATAGTACTTGCATACCTTTACCTGTTAGTCATGGTACCCCTTTGGCCACCCCTGCGTCAAGAATCCCTTTCAGGTTTTCAAGGCACAAGTCAGTGAAGCCTTCAGACTCACCCTTGTCAATCACTTCATGTTCCCTTAACTCATTTCTTTACCCTTGCCTCCAGTGTTGACTTCATCCATCCTGCCTCGTGGTAATGAACTGCTTCCTGCTTAATTCCGCTATATGAAGACAGAATGGTCTGGTCCTCTGACCCCGGGGCCTTGAACAGGGCTTCCCACAGAGTGCTTATTTAAATGCCTGTTGACTCCAATTTGGATTGACCTGTGGAAAGGAAGTTTCTAGAGCCTGAGACCGAGTGAAACACTAGTTTTATTTAAGACATAAAAGCACAGGTGTTTGTGTTACATATGGTAAGGTTGACTTTAGGGTCCTGGTTTCTGAGATTAAGACTTGGTACCTCTTTGTCACAGCTTCCTGGGGAATGAATTAAAAGGGAGCAGGATGCAGCCTGGCAAAAAGACCAATACTGTTGCCGGGAAGTCTTCCAGAGAGAGATCAGACTCAATTAGTGTACATATAACAGAGCGCCAAGGATGAAGAGGGGTTTGGGGAAAGGTTGGCGTTGATGCCGGCATCTCGTTCCACAGCAAGGACTCTCCCCTAGCTGGTGGCAGCATAGTCCACTTGGCCCTTCTAGCTGCAGCAACATCTTGGCTCCCTGGATGCCCCCCACAGATTCCTGATTCAGTCACTCCCATCCCCTGGAATTCGCAGAGGAAGGGCAGGGCCTAGGTCATGGACACTGCTACTTGTTCGATGAAGCTGGCCAGGTTTATGTCCCGTTCCGAAAGGCCGGCACACTCATGGGTGCTCAAGGTGATGTGGACCTGGAACAAAACCAGAGGTTCGGGCCCAGAGCGGGAGAGGGTCAGGGCTGTGCGGGTCGGCGACACGGAGCGCTCCAGGCCAGGGTGGTAGCTGGTCACCACGCTCTTGCCCGGGGACAGCCTTCCTGACTGTCTCCAGCAACACTGCCAACCCTCCCGCCGTGGCCTGTGGCAGGGGTCGCATGACCGCCCTCCGATGGCCTGCGGTCCGACCTGTCTGCTGTGCGTGTGTGTTCTCTGCTCCGTGACTACTTTTTCATCCCTCCACACCACACCTCCAGGAGGATTTGGGCCACAGAGCTATGAGCCATGAATACGGCCAGTGCCTGTGGCCTAGCCTTCTGTGGTTCGGCTTTCCTAATGCCGACTGTCCGCCTTAACTGCATGTTCACTCACGAGTGTTTTAATTTGCACTTTTCTAGTCTGTAGCAAGCCTGACTACCACAGGGGTGACGGTGCTGATTCTAGGTGGGGAGGCTCCTAGGGAAGGCCAGGGAAGGGCCTTCAGAGCTCGGCCGGCCCGGCACAGCAGGCACGCCTTGCTCACCTTGTTGTACACGTTAAACCATTCAGGGTGGTGGTCCAGTTTCTCGGCCTGCAGGGCCACTCTCGTCATGAAGCCAAAAGCCTGCAAAGTGAAGGGAGACCCGGGTGAGCGCTGTGAGAGAGGGCTGCTTGAAGAGTTCCAGGTGTGGAGACCCCAAGACCCATGCCCCCCACTCCCATCCCCAAGGATACTCCAGCTCGACGAGGATAGTGGCCGAGGGGCTTAGGTGGCAAGACCGTCAAGGGAGAGAACAAGTTCTGGAGTGTCAGAAACTCTGTCCCACCCGGCGACATACCCGATTGAAATCTTTGAAATGGAACTGCTTGAAGATGGCGTCTCGGCCTTCCAGCTCATTCCACCCCACAGCCCTCAGGTTTGGCAGCAGCTGGTCCCGCTCCTCGGCACTCAGCCTGTGCGCTTTGCCGGCCTAAGACAGGAAATCAGCAGAGGCCCACAGGCATTTCTCCCTCCAGGACCCAGGAGAGGGCCCCATTCATGAGGGGATGTTGGCTGACCTCCATGGGGTCTCTGGTGGCATGGTCTAAAGCAATGGACAGGGAGCCGTTCAGGCGGACACCCTGCCCTGGGGGTGGGGCCCTGGCTCACGCACTGATAGGTTCTTAGATTCTGACACTTTGCTCAGAGAACAGAAAATACTGAGCCCTGACGCAAGTCACTGGGACTGAGCAACACTCCCCCCCAACCCCGTCCCCAAAGCCTGACAGAGCCCCCCCCCACCATAGGTCTCTTATATTAATGAGGGAGTAAAAGCAAAATCAAACCCAGATGCGAATGTGTTACTGCACAACTTTTCAGAAAAAGACTACCCATGACTGTCCAACCTTCCTTTTTCTGTTACAGATTGTATCCAGTTCACCCCCACACCCGCACAAAGAAACAGGCCTAGAAAGAGAACATGACCATGGTTCTCCTCCCCACCCCACGTCCCCCTCCGTCCTCAGAGCACAGACATTGTTCTCACAGGGGTCTGAATCTGCATCCTGGGCCCAAAGAAAAGGAGCAAGTGCTTACAACACCTTCCAGGCGATTCTACCAGAACTGATCCCCAATGGTACTACCTCCCACTGGGTATTCATCCTGCCACCACGAAGCCCCTGAGTACCAGCTGCTAGGCCTGGGGGTTTCAGATTCCCACCTTCTTGTCTACTCCATCAGCCTGGGAAGTCTGAGCCACAGAGCTCATGCCAAAGTGGAAGTAACTTGGCCAAGGCCAACTGGCAAACCTAGCCCCTTGGCCTATTTGCCTATTGTGCAAAGTGCCTTCCAGGCAGCCAGAGCTGGCACAGTTCAGGGGCTGAGTGGAACCTTCAGAGACAGACGGAAGCAAAGGCCAGTTCCATTCTCTGGGGGGATGGATCCAGGCCTAGGCACAGAAGGGATCCCAGAACTGTGATTTCTCCAACAGAAACTGTAAGAGTGTTGAAGGAAAAATGAACCCGTAAGGTCTGGGGAGAGAATGTGAGGGAGGCTAATTCAGCTTCACGAGGCAGCCCGCAGCCTGGCAGTCATGGGGGTGTTGGCAGGGCTGGGTCAAGTCCCAGTTCTGGCATTGTCCAGCAGGATGGTTACCTCCCTTGGCTTGAAAGGTAGAAGGGGCCCAGAACTTCCATTTCAGATGAGTGAGAGGAGCCTATGGGACCTATGAGTAAGTCCATCCTTATTAAGGGCCTGCCATCTGGATTTGTAAAGGGCTTGTTAGGTCCTGCAGGTGTGGGGTCGGGTGTGGGGGTCGCACTAGAAAAGCAGTACAGTCTCCTCTAAGTCAATCTTTCCCTCCCTTCTGAAAACACTTGGACTGATCTGGCGTGGTCCGGTTCCTCAGCTCTGAGAGTTCTGCATCCTGCCCCCAAACCCTGCTCCATTCCAGAGCCAGCCCTTTCTCTGGGGCTGATAAGCCTGGTCATGTATCCAGGCAACTGGATGAATGATGTCAGCCCAGGGATCAGAAGCCACTGCTTCGCTCTCTGGCCCAGAAAGAAGTAGGGGGATATAGGGAGCTCCTAGGAGGCACCCTGTGCCCCTTAGTGTCTTCTGGGATTTCATAGCCTGGGGCCGAGAGGACAAGCCCCCCTGAGAGCTGGGGTCAGACTGGGGAAGGGGTACTGTTTGCTTAGCAAATCACAGGCCAGGCCTGGCCGAGCCTTCTGGGGGAGTGTGTGCTCCGGTTACTGATTACCAGCCCTGCCCCGAACCGCAGTCTCTACTGCTCCTCAGGCTTTGGGATCTGAAAGGGGCTGTTTAGTAATGCTCCCGGGTCTACACCCTTCTCCCCAGTCAGGGCTCCACTTCACTGCCAGAGAGAGGGTGGAGGTGATGAAGCAGGACTGACCACAGGGCCCAGGCCCTCCTGGGGGAACACCCCCCTGGAGGAGGGCTGATCCTGAGCAGTCGGTCCCCACTGCTGGGCGCAGCCAAAAGCGAGACACCAGGGCCTGGCTATGAGGCCAAGGGGGCAGCGCCGGGTGCACAGAGGGCCTGGCCAGACCCTGCCGGAAGTGCAAGCCAGAAGGGCGGTAAACAGACTCCTAGCCTCCCTCCTACTCACGTTCTGACACACGGACGCCCCCCGCCCCATATGGACGAGAACCCGCCACTGAGAGGGGGTGATATCTACAGGCTCACCAGCTGCCTCCCCCACCCCCACCCTGGGCCAACCGCCCACGCGCCGCTTGCGAGGTGCCCCGCGGACAAGGGCCTGGGGGCAGGGACAGGCCTTGGCCGCGCCACCGCCCCTCTCCGGCCTCAGCTCGCCTTGCGCGCCACAGGGGGTGCGGGTGGCAGCAGGGCGGAGACCCCGGCTCTCCAAGCCTAGCCCTGGCTCTCCAAGCCTAGCAAGCGGCCGGCGGGCGGGGGTCTCGTAAGGACCGTCCCCCACCCTCGCCGCCGCCGCGATCGGCCCCTTCCTCTCCTCAGCCCTCCCGCGCGCCCGGGCCCCGCGGGCGGCGGCGAGCGACCCCCTCACCATGGCGGGCGCTGCGCAGGTGCGGGCGCGGCGCAGGTGCTGACGGGGCGCAGGTGCGGACTCGGGCGCAGGTGCGGACGCGAGCGAGCAGCAGGTGGCGGCGGCTCCGCGGACGGCGCGGGGCGTTCGGGGACGCGGGCGGGGAGGGGCCGAGAGGACCCGCCCACCGGTAATCTCGGCCGCGACCCGCGCACTCGGCCTCTGCCCCCTTCCAGCCCCTTCCGGTCTGCTGTTACCCGGAGCTCAAGGGCTGGGAAGGACAGGCTCCAGGTGCAGCCTTCTGCGTTTGAATCACTCTCTGCCGCTTACCAGCCGTGTCACCCTGGACGCGAGATTACGCTTTTCTTTTTTAAAGGCAACAGATGGAGGTATTGGCCTAGAAGAAACCGCACAGAACTAAAATGTACTGTATGATGCCTTTTGACGTCTGTTAGCTCTCCTGCGAGCATCACTACAGTCACGCTCATAAACATAGCTGGCGTCCCTACAAGTGTCCTTCTTTCTCTGACAACCACTCATCCGCTTCCGGGCACAATATGTTAGGTTGTATTTCCTAGAATTTTATGTAAATGCAGAGCATGCAGTGTACGCTCTTGTGCCTGGCTTCTTAGAACTCAGCGTTGTCACTTTGCGGTTTGCCCCTGTGGCTGCGTGTGTCAATAGTGTCTTCCTTTCTATGCCTAAGTAAAATTTATTTTATAGTGTTTCATTGTTTGACTATACCACAATTTGTTGATCTGTTCACTTGTTGATAGGCATTTAGATTGTTTGCAGTTTTTCACTATTACAAATAAAGATGCTGTGTGCTTTCCCATCAAGTCAACTTAGATATCTGCTTTCATTTCTCTTGGGTAAAGGTCTAGGAGTGGGATGGCTACCTCATGCGGCACATGTGTGTTTATAACTTGTTAGGAAACTGCCAGACGCTTCCCAAAGTGGTTGTACTATTTTAGGTGCCCGCCAGCAATGTGTGAGAGTTCCAGTTTCCCTACATCCTCAAAGATGCACCAATATTTGCTACGGTCAATCTTTTTCATTTCAGTCATTCTCACTGGTGTGTAGCGGTATCTCATTGTGGTTTTCCTTTGAGTTTCCTTAATGGCTAATGATATTGAACACTTTTTCAGGTGTTCATTTTCACTGGTAAATCTGATAATCGCCTTCGAATTTCCTGCCTCTACTCCCACCCCCCCAACCCCCCACCCTGCTTTTGAGTTGGGTTCTTACTGGCTTTTGAGTTCTTTATTCTTATGGGCACTTTACCAGAGACATGGTTTGCCAGTTACTTCTTTGTGTTTCACACTGTCTTTCAAAGAGCAGACACCCTCAATTTTGATGAAATCCAATTTATCTGATGTTACTTTTATTGATTAGTGTTTTGGTGTTGCAGCTAAAAGAGTCTCTCCCTATCCTACTGTCATGAAGATTTTTCTGTTATGTTTCCTTTTGTGATGTTTTTTCCCAGTGTTTTATAGTTATTGGTTTTCCATTTAGGTCTATGACCCATTTTGAGTTAATTTTTCCTATGCACTGCATTATGGATCCAAATTCACTTTTTTGCATATGAATATCCAGTTCTTCCTTTCTCCCCTGAAATGCTTTTACACCTTTGTAAAAATTCAGTTGAAGGTATATGTGTGGTTTCCTTATAATTGGACATATATGTGTGGACTCTAGCCTGCTCATTGACCTGTTTGTCCCTCTTGAAGCTAATGCTATACATCTTGATTCCTGGAGCCATGTAAGTCTTGGAGTCAGGTAATACAAGTCCTCTAACGGTCAAAAACGTTTTTCCTTCCCATTAACCTTCATCCCTATAGTCCACTTTTACTTCTCTCCTCCCAGTGCATTATTCTGCAAAATCTAACGTGTTGATATGTAGTTTTGTTTGTATCTGTTTTGCAACAGGTGCTGTTGTCTCATCTCTGTGCCATTTATTTTTTGTAAATAGATCTGTGTGCTGTGTCTCACTCTGTTTCTTTCACCTATTTTTGCCATTTTTGTATATACGCTTCGTGCGTAGCTTCTAACTGCTGCTCCATGGGGAGCACCCAGCATAAGTTCCCATTCCGTCAGTGGTGGATGTTCGGCTCGCTTCCGACAACCTGCCTCCACCACCACCCCCCAGCCTGTGAGTGTGCAACACACGCAGAACAGATCAACAAAGATGCTGCTCCAGTGAACATCTCTTCCAACTCAGTAGCTCTCCAGCCTGTGGATGGGTTTTTATGCAGCTTAAATATAAATATATAAATATATGAATATGTAAATATAAATATACACATAGATAAATATAAATATATATATATATATATATATATCTCCTATAAATCCAGCAATTCCCTCATGGGTGTGTATCCCAAAATAGTTTCAGACGCTGTGGGTAGGGGCTGCTCTGGTCCTCACATCATGTGCATCGTGTAGGGGTGGGTTTCTATTCCCCTGTATTGCTCGCACATAATACTTACCTTTGGCATTATCTTGCTTTTTAATTTTTAACACGTTAATAGGTATAAAATGGTATAAAATGATAGTGCACTGTTTTTACTTTATTTTTCTGATGACTAATGGTTCTGAGCACCTCTTCATCTGCTTGTTAGCACCTGGGGCTTATTGCTTGTAAATTGCCTTTTAATAGTCTTCCCATTTTTTTTTTTAAAGTATACAGTGTTCTGTTTTTTTTAAGTTGATTTGAAGGAGTTTATATCTAGACATTAATAGCTTGTCCATTTTCAGTACTGCAAATATCTCCTCCCATGGGTATATTAACTTCTTCCATAGTGTCCTTTGTTGGTAGAAATTTTAAATTTTTTTTTTTAAAGATTTTATTTATTTATTTGACAGACAGAGATTACAAGTAGGCAGAGAGGCAGGCAGAGAGAGGAGGAAGCAGGCTCTCTGTTGAGCAGAGAGCCCGATGTGGAGCTCAATCCCAGGACCCTGGGATCATGACCTGAGCCGAAGGCAGAGGCTTTAACCCACTGAGCCACCCAGGCGCCCCTGTTGGTAGAAATTTTATATGTTGGTGTATGGGACTTACCTCTTTTTTTTCTTGGCCTTATAACATTGTGCTTTTCAGGATTTATCTGATGATTTTCCTGCCACAATAATAATCTTCCTTTTCTCCTGTTAACTTTATGGTTAGATAAACAGAAGACTTAAATGTGAAAGGTCCCCTTTTATATGTAGCGTTCTTAGTGTTCTCCAGTGGACCTTGACTGTCCATCTTCTTGCCTGTGGCTTCCGCTAATCATCCTCCAGCGTGGGATGGGGGCTCCTTGGTTGTCCAGACTGTCAGATGACTTCAGCCCCAGCAGTCCCATGTGAGACCTCAGCAGAGACCAGTCAACCCACGGAACCATGAGAACTAGTAGCACGTTTTAATAGTAAGCCACCAGATTTGGTGGGGGGTGGCTTGTCACACAGCAGTGGAGAACAGGATTCCCGAACAAAACTCGGTAGCTGGAAGTGAACTGCTGAAACAAACTGCCTGGGAGCGGTGGTGGGAAGAAGGTGGAAGGAAGGCTGCAAAGACGGGAAGCTTTGCTTCCACCCCAGATGTAGAAAGCTGCAGAGTGTTGCTCCCACACTAATATGGGGAAGCCTGGATATACTACAAAATCAGCAGTTTTCTTCTATTCACCAGGATGCTGAGCTCACAGGGCAACCAAAGAGCCTGAATTCCAAGGGAGGTGCACAGACAGACTCATCTGTGCTGGCCCTTGGGGAGGGAGGGGGACACACACAGCCTCCATATATGTGGAGAGGAAGAAATCAGTGAAATCTTTTTTTTTTTTTTTAAGATTTTATTTATTTATTTGAGAGAGAGAAAGCAAGCACAAGAGCAGGGATGAGGAAGGGATAGAGGGAGAAGGCAAAGCAGACTCCCCACTAAGCAGACATCCTGACCCTGGCTCGATCCCAAGACCCCGAGATCATAACCTGAGCTGAAGGCAGACACCTAACTGACTGAGCCACCCAGGGGCCTCAGAAATCAGCTCAAGTCTTATCAAATAGTTGGGAGCCAGGTGTGTGCTGGCATGCCAGCCTGAAGAGCTGGGGCTGCAGACACCGGGATAGTTTGCATGACAGTTGGCAGGAGCCGGGTGGAAGATGGGAGGAAGATCCAACCAGGAGCAGGGTGGAGGGGACTGGCAGCTGCTGTGGGGAAAGGGCCAACCCCTCCCTCCTCTTACAGACCCTTGTTGCAAAGGAGCAAAAGCCTAAGTCACTAGGAGAGGGGCCACATATCAAGCACGCCCAGGGCCCTCGTAAAGACCCACTATGGCTTCATTTCCAGCAGGAGGAACAACCCGGGTTGCCGCAGCTCACATGGCACTGCTGGAAATACAAAATAAGTCAGCCACTCGGGAAAATGCTTTGGCAGTTCTTTATGAAGTTAAACACCCCTTACCTTATAAATCACCAATCCTACTCCAAGAGAAGTGAAAACATGTCCATGCAAACACCTCCATGCAAATGTGTGCAGCAGCTGTATTTGGAAATAATCCAAGTGCCCATCAGCAGGTGAATGAATAAACACAGGTGGTCCATCCAGACAGTGGAATAGTACTCAGCAGGGGAAAGGAGTGGACTGTGGACCCGGTCAGTGTAGTGGGTGAGTCCCAAACACGTTATGCTAAGGGACAGCATTTCAGATGTCTACATACCATATTATATGACATATTACATTATTCCATGCATATAACCTTCTGAAAGCCACACTACTATCGGCAAACATTCCTGATTGACTACAAGGGGCTGGTAGGGGGACCTGAGTACCGAGGGGCACAAGGGAATTTGGGGGGTAATTATAATATTTTATTATATTATGATTGTGGTGTCCCATGACTAGATGTTTCTGCCAAGAAGTATGAATATATAAATTATATCTCAATAAACTTGAATTAGAAAAATGAGCCTGGAGTGTGAAATCTCAGGACAATCATTTCCCAGTGATAGTTAATATTGGAGAGATTGTGAGTGGGCTTCTGGTAATGTTTTGTTCCTGAATCTTTGTGTGGAATATGTGGGTATGTCAGTTAGTGAAAATTCTGTAAGCTGTACCTCTATGAGTTATGAACTGTTTTATATGTATATGTCAATAATTTTTTTAAAAGGCACAGTGAATAAATTTTTGGAAAAAAGAGGACTCAGGAACAATTACGAAGACTATCTAAGTTACCTGGAAGGGAGAGGGGTTATCTAATAAACTTGTGCTGAGCTTTCTAGCTGCCTGTGATAACACCAAGAAAAGTGGGAATGGTGAGCTGATTGGTGGGTTTTTTTTTTTTTTAAGTAATCTCTATGCCCACTGTGGGCCTTGAAATCACAACCTCAAGATCAAGAGTGGCATGCTCTATAGACTCAGCCAGCCAGGAACCCTGACCTGTTTTTTTTTTTTTTTTTTAAGCAGAACTTATAGGAAACAGAGAGGTCCCAGGACAGTCTTTCCGGGTTGCAGAAGATTCTCAAACTAAAAAATGACTTCACAGTAAAGGTCAAGTCAGGGGTGCAGTTGTAAGACTCTTTGTTTTGACCTTAGAGAGATTTAAGGCTGTGTGTCATACTTTCAGGTAGACAACAGGTCTTCTAGAATAATCTTTAAGATGTGATTCTTAGACCAACTTTGTCAGACAGGAGGGCTGTTAAAAATCCCAAGGACAGGATCCTGCCCTGCCCTGACTCATAGCCCAAGGCAGAGAGGGGCCTCTCTTGAGATTTGTGGCTAGAATTTTTGTCTAATAGAATAAACCTCCATAAGGTTCATAGGAACCTCACCAAATTTTTAAGAGAATTGTATTGGTAATAGCACTAACAACTTGGATTGAAAAAGACAGAGACAATTGAAAAGGCAAAGAGTCCAGTGTACTTCCTGCCTTCTAGGAGTAGAATTCAGACAGAATTCAGACTGCACTTCAAACAGGAGCATTTCTTATCAAGAAGAAAAAGTAAGCCCCATTTCAGAGGCAAGAACTCAGTGCTCTAAGACGAGAGCTATGAAGATTCACTCTCAGGGGCAGGACTGGGCTATGACCCAGGATCTTATGAGGAGCATGGCCTGCTGGATTTCAGACTTGCTAAGGCCCACTGACTGCCATGTACCTCTTTCTCCTTCCCCTTTTTGAGCAGGAGTGTTTATCCACCCACCCTATCCCTGCTATTGCATGTTTGGGGAAAGTTTGAAGTAGGGCAATGTTCTGGTGAAAAAGCCTCGTCATCCTCCTGTAGGAAGGGTCATGTCCCTTCTAGCCCCTTCTGCCCCAGCGGGGTATGTGTTGATTCATGAGCCATGTTCTCGGAGGATGGAATGTGAACAGATGAATGAAGAAGCAGTCTGGGGCCTCATGCTGGTCTGAGCAGCCTTGCTTCTCCATTTCATGCCTCTGCCAGGATGGGGTGGGTTATGCTGCAGTAACAAATAGCCCCCCAACTCCTTGTGGCTTAACAGAGCCAAAGCTCCCTCCTCTCACAATGTGCCCAGTGCAGGGTGACAGGTGGATTCTACCCATTGTAGTCACATGTAGACCTAGGCCAATGGAGGTCTCTTGTGTTCCTTATTTCCACAATCACTAACCACTACAAGGGTGGGATGGGGTTAGGATGGGTTAGCTCTGACCCCTCAGTTTCAGCTCACATGGCTGTGCCTAGCTTCAGAGGGAGTGGGGAAATGCAATTCTACTGTATGCCTGGGAAGTGATGCTGGAAGTATTGATGACTTACATGAAGGACCAGAGTCTACTATCCCCATGATGGAGCACCTAGAGAGGGTGGATGCTGTTCTAGGTGGAAAGGGAGGCTGTCCTTTAGGCTCCATAGCATGGGACCATGGGTCAGGCATGTTTGAGGCTCCAGGGGCATGGTCTGGCCCCGGGAAACTTCTGAGGCTCCCTAGTTGAGGCCAGAGGTTCATAATGTCTGGATTTGTTTGGGCCATCTTCTGATCTTCCCATTCTACGTAGCCCCAGAATTTCATCCCTCCATGAAAATGACTTAATAAGGGCACCTGGAAGGCTTAGTTGATTAAGCATCTACCTTTGGCTCAGGTCACAGTCCCAGAGTCCTAGGACTGGCCCGGTATTGGGCTTCCTGCTCAGTGGAGAGTCTGCTTCTCCCTCTGCCCCTTCCTCTGCTAGTGCTCTCTCTCTCTCTCTCTCAAATAAATAAGTAAAAATTTAAAAATAAATAAAATGACTTATTAATGACCTCTTCCAAGAAGTAGAGGCAGATCCAGAATTTTTGTATAACTTTAATGTATATGCAATTGGGGAGGCCTTCTTTAAGCAAAATAACACAAATTACAGGAAAAAAAATCTCTCCACACAAATTTAGGCTCAAATGTGAATATTTATTTAGAAGGAGAAAGGCAGTCACAACAAATTGCAAATTGAAAAGAACTGCCATAAACATCACAGAGTTCATAGAGATAATAGAATATTTTAATTAGGTGGCTGACATGCACCTATAATAGTTTTTATTTCCTACAATTTCTTCTACATTTTGATTGCTTCATATGATGATAGTTCCATTAGCATTTTTAGAGAGAGAATAGGAAGATAAATTTTGATCATTATGCTAGAAGAAAGACTAATTATTTTGTTCATAATTTAGGTGCACAAACTGACCTCACACATATGCAGACTTGGATCTGACCAACAATGAAATTCTGATACATTCTATCTGTGCAATACACAAAGAAAAAAATAACTATTTATAATTGAATATGTTACATTATTGAGAATTTTGCTAACAAGGGAGAAGATGTCTTTTTTTTTTTTTTTAAGATTTATTTATTTAGTAGAAAGAGAGGAGGGGCAGAGGGAGAGAGAGACTATCAAGCAGACTCCATGCCTGGTGTGGGGCTCGATCTCAGGACCTGGAGATCATGATCTGAGCCAAAATCAAGAGTCAGATGCTTAACCGACTGAGCCACCCAGGTTCCCTGAGATGTCTTTCTTTTTTTTTAACCAGGTGTTGACCAAAATGAAGATGCCTACTTACAAATATTACCCAACTGACTACTGGAAGAATGTTCTAGAGGTTAGATGCTGGCTCTGTACATAAAGAGACTTTTCTCTCCTGCATTACCCATGTGCCCTTTGCCAGGGTCCAAGGGATGCATTCATGTCACTTACAGTGTCTTGCCCTACACCTTTTTGTCACTTACCTGAGGATTCAGCATAGCAGGAGGCGGGAATATTTCTGGAAGACATTCCTACAACCAGAATGGCCAGCAGTAGCTCATCTAGACATGGAAATGACTGAGAATCACATCCATGTACCCTTCCTTCTGAAGGCAAATTAAGCATATCCCCAACTCAGCTTGCCCTTAGCCAGATCCCCAAACCCAACCAGCATCTGGCTGAACACAACCCAGCCTGAGGTGAGCAACCTCAGGACGGTGTTGGGGAGACAGAAGACAAGGGGCTCAGCCCTTTGTATTTAAAATATCAAAATATCTTTCTTTTGCCAATTTCACCAAAGGATATGAGCAGGTTGCTTCCTGGCTGGGTCCCATTCAGGTGCAGGGCTCTGAGGCTCAGAATCTGTTTGCTCCAGTAAATCCACCCCTGCCCCGGGCCTTTCCCATGGGCCCCTCCCACTTCCTGACCATGCTTTATTGCATCTGTGTCCTCAGTACATTTCCTTTCCTCCCCTTGCTCTGCAGGATGCAGGCTGGCATCTCTGAATTACCCACGGTGTCTGGCACTTCAACAAATGCTTCCCAAATCCACATTCATGTCTGTTTGCTGGTTGGAATGGCTACCGAGCGACATACCAACCGTATTCAAGAAGTAGGATCTACAAGGGACACCACTCAGACTCATTTGCCTACCTTTAATTTTTTTTTTTTTTTTTTGCCAGATCCTAGGCTAAGGATCTAAAAAGTTAAAGCAAAAAACACAAAACAAAAAATACACAACCTTGAGGAAAAAATGTTTTAATTCTACTGTATAAAGAAGTATAACTGACATCCAACGATAACTTAGTTTCAGGTTTACACAGTGTGATCGGATAAGTCACACAAATTTTTTTTTTAATTATGGAAGGAACACATGCTTATAGTAAAAAAAAAAAACAAAACACACACACACAACAAAAATTAACAAGAAGAGTGTTGACGATATGGCTGGGCATAATAAGGAGAAAGGTTAAAAATCACCTTTCCATGCCGCCTTGTGCCCACTGAGGGTCACCACGTGGAGGCCACCGCAGGAACTGGAGTGACATTTGCTCTGAGGTCACGCTCCTCCACTGGCCTAAGGGTGGGATCTTAGACAAGTTACTGAACATTTTGGAGCCTCAGTTTACTGAACTGTACAATGGGAGTAATAATAATAATGATGATGATAATAGCTGCCTTGTAGGGTTTTTTGCAATGACTAAATGAGATAGTCTGTGGCAAGTGCCCAGCACCATGCCTGTGCCCTCGCAACCCCAGGTGAAGGTCACATGCATGGTCTGTCTGCGCGTTGCTGCTCTCTGCTTCCCTCCACCTGAGGACATTCTCCACCCCTAGAACAAGCTGTCTAGACATTTAGAGTGGGAGGGTAATGCCCCACTCTCCACCAGTGAGTACCAGGGCTTTGTGGATCAAATCCTCTCCCTTGCTCCTTGGGGGAACAATCCTCATGTGTTCTACATGGTCCCTCAGGGGTCCCTAGCAGGTTCAGCCCTTTGCCTGCTCTTCAAAGCCCATGCGCTGGATTTCCTCCCCACCCCCCACCCACCAACCCACCGGCCTGAAGTCTTTGTTTTTCATATTTCCAGATGGTCCTTTTCTTGTTGATTTGTAGGATAATAGTCCCTTATTTATTACAGATGTTGTAAATATTTCTCTGAATCTCGTTTGCTTTTTAGCTTAGTGACACAGCAAAATGTTAAATTTTGGAGGGAGGTGCTAAGGAGGGGGCTAGGGGAGGAGAAGAATCTTCAGCAGACTCCATGCCCAGCACAGACCCTGACGCAGGGCTCAATCTCACAATCCCGAGACCATGACCTGAGGGGAAGTCAAGGGTCAGATGCTTCACAGACTGAGCCATCCAGGCACCCTGAAATGTTAAATTTTTAGACAGGCAGATCTATCTGACTTTTCCTTTGTGACTTCTGGATTTCAGGTCTAGCCTAGAAAGGACTTCCTCATACTGAGAATGAACAAATATTGGACAGCTGGTAAAAAGTGCTCAGATTATTAATCTTTCTGGAATTTTCTTTTGGGCATCATGTCAGATATACTAATACTAACAACAACAACAACAACAACAAAAACCGGAGAACAATACTTACTGTTCTGTTTCCAAGTGGATAAGGGAAAATCCCACACTATTTGTCCATATCTCAACTGGCCCATCTTGCCCCACCCCAATCTGAATTCTGCTCTCACATTTTGCCCAGTTCCCATGATCCCTGTAGCGTGGCTTCTGAGTCTTTGTTCTGTTCCTTTGATGCATCAACTCCTCTCTGTTGTAATTACTCTGGCTTTACAACGTGTTTTCGTATCTGGTAGGTCAACTCTCATCTCATTTTTCTTCTTTTTTCAAAAGGTTCTTGGTGATGCTTACTTGTTTACTCTCTCAGATGAGCTTAAAAACCAGCCTGTGAAGTTCTTATAAAAATCCCTTTCAGGTTCTGATTGAAAATGCATTGAATTTATAGATTTAATTTGGGAAGAATTGACATCTTCATATTGTCGAGTCTTCCCATCTGGAGCATATAATATATCTCTCCATTTATTCAGCCTTCTTTATGTCTTCAGTAAAGTTTTATTGTGTTCCTTGTGTAGGACTTGGACATTTCTCATTAACTTTACTCTTAGATATTTTATAGTCTCGATTGGCCATTGTGCATGGGATATTTTTCCCATTACATTTCTAATTGGCTATTGTTGGGTGGGCAGATGGGGTGTGAATTTTTGATGGTACCTTGTCTGCAGTCACACCGCTGCTCTATGGAGTTCTAATGTTTTCCTGTGGGTTAGCCGAACTCTAAACCAGTCGTGCCTGTCCCATAGGCTTCCTCCCTCAAGAGCAGAGGGCTCTGTTGTACCTGGCTGGCAGCAGCTAAATGCTGACCCAGTTAGGGCTGCTGTAGGGACAGCTGCATGGGACAGAGCTCTCCACCTCCCGCCCTAGATCCCTTCCAGTTGTGAGCTTCCCTGAGTTCGTGATTCTGGTCATCGTGTCTGTTTTCAGCCAACTTCCTGAGCACAGGATCATCAAGGGCGAGGTCCCTCCCCTCCCGTCTTTCTTTCCTTCTTCTTCTGTTATTATTGGATTTCTACATGCTGAGCTCTGCAACAAGGGGCAGGAGGGAGGGGAAAGGGATATTGAGATGATAGTTGAAGGTATAAATGCTTCCCACCCTTGGGATGCAAGTAGTGTCCCTTAAAATATTCTTCAGTTAGTGCATGGTAGAGACCCACACCTCCCAATGGCTCGAAGTGCAATGTCTATTCCGGGAGCTCCTCCTCCACCGCATGTCCCTAGGCATGTCCCTAGCCCCAGGCACGAACCCCAGGAAAGCTTCCTCCCAAAGGAAAGCTTCTATTTTCGGGGAGCAGTCTTGCTTTTCCAGGTTGCTTGCCTCTACGTTTGCCACAGAGGGCGCTGCTGTCCAGCCCTGGGCCCCTGCTCTGCTGCTGATCCATGCTTCTGTTCCAGCAACCAGCCTTCTCCGAGGCAAAAGTGTGGGTGTCCTTGCCCCCAGCAGCCTAGGCTGCTCCTCAGGGACCCTCTCAGCAGTTCCTAAAGGGCGCACAGCCTCAGAACGGGGTGGGGGGCAAGGACCGCAGGCAGAGCCTGGCGGATATCCTGAAACCTGCTGCCTTTGCCCTCCTTCCTGGGCCCACGGAGATCCCAGCAACGGGGCTGCTCCCTCCCCCACCCCTAACACAGATGACTCTTTCCCATCCAACTCTCATAGGGACCATGCTTACCTACCAGAGGGGTCTGGGACAATGGTTCTCAATCAGGGTGGTGGCAATGGTGATGATTTTGTCCCCCAGAGATCATGTGGCCCCTCCCCATCATATTGCTGGTGCTCAGCTTAGCGAATAGCTCAGACAAGCCCTCACTAAATGTTGTTGGGTGAAATGAGATCTGAAAGACAGCTTTGGAGCGGCCCAAGAGTCCTGAGCACCCTTGGAGGTGGCCACTAGTTTTTAGAATGAGGCGTCCCCACGGTGCCCTGAATGCCCCCGGTTTGGGGGCGCTCACTCCCTTAATGATACTCTCCGTTCTGGGGTGGCTCCCGCCATCTGGGCAGAAGTACTTGCGGATGAGGGAAAGGTAGGTCAGCTACCTTCGGAGAGCCACAGGTGACTGGGGGCTGTCATTCGGGACAGGACTGTTCTAGTCATTAGAAATAGAAAGTCTTCATTTCTTCCCCAGGGAGACAAAAACTGCCACTTGCTCCTGTCTCATGACTCAGCCTTCCTTCCCAAGGACAGTGGGGAGCTCTGGCAGGAGTGGTAGAAACCAGACCCACGAGTTTGGTTCTTAGTGGGTCTCTGCCATGCTGAGACCAAGTGGTCTCTTTCAAGGACCCTCTGGTCTGGGCAAGGAGTCAGGTACCCCAGTAATACAGGCAACAAGTGCTATCCTTGAGGGCTGTAGTGGGGCTGTCATAGAGGGACACAAGTAACTCTACATGTGGGGGGCAATGAAGTGCCCACCTGCAGGGTGTACACCATGAAGATGCACCAGGAGCGGGCCAGGCAGAGACAAGGTATGTATGTGTTGGGGAGCTCCTGGCCAGAATCAGGTGGCAAGGGAGGGTGTGGCCTGTCCCTAAAGACAGGCTTTAGTGGGCCGACATGGGAGCCCCAAGGAGTGGGAGGGGGCTGATGGAGATGGACTCTGCATGCCTCTGTGGCCTGCTTTCCCCTTCTCCGCTGAGCCACAGCTATGGGCTCTGAGGATGCTAGGAATCCCGTGATGTGTCCACCCATCCCTGCAAAGCTGCTTTCCACCAACAGGGGGCAGGGCGACCTCAGGAAATGATCCTGGTTTCTCTGGGATTTGGGCAACCTGAGGATGTCCAGTGTTTCATGAGGCCTCAGGATACTCAGGGGACAATGACTGAGCTTCAGGCTTGGTGCTAGGCTCTGGACGCATGAAGACAAAGACACACCCTGCCCCCTGCAGCCCATGTCCCTGGCCACAGGAGTCATAGGGGCTGCAAGGAAGTAGCAATCACTTCCACCAGGGTGGAGGCCAGAGGAAGCATCAGATCTGCTCCCTAGAGAAGGCCATTTGGGGGCTCAACCGAGACCTTTTGGCAGATGGAGTTTCGAGATGTGCACCGAAGGGACAGGGCAAGGTGCGTGGGGGCGGACACAGACAGGAATGTCTGGAGACTGAGCATGGTCCTGGATTCCAGCACATGAGGTGTAGGCAAGTGCGGGGGTGGGGGGTGGCGCAGGAGGCTGGGACAGTGACAAGGGGGCTGGGGTTGTGAGTGCAGCTCCTGGAGGACCTGTGCTCCATCCTGGGGCAGCAAGGAGGAGCAGACAGACTTGCCTTTAGCAACACAACATCAGAACAAATTTTCATCGTGAAAACGTACAAATACACACCAAAGTATGTAGTATAATGACTTCCCTGTGCCTGCCAATGATGATCACATTCTCCCACGTTCTCATCCATTGTCGCTCCATGTCTGAAAAACGTATTATAGGGAATTTCAAACACGCACCAAAGCAGGGAGCTGGTATAATGAACCTCACAGACCGACTGCCCGCCTAGCTCAGCGATGAACAGCCTGCCAGGCTCATTTCCACTGTACCCAACCCTTAGATTAGTTTGAGGCAAATCACATATCATTTCATATATAAATTATTTTTGGATCTCTAAAACTTAGGGGCTCTTTAAAAGCAAAACACAACTGCACTACCGTGAGCACACCTGAACAAAGTTAACAGGCGTTCTTCAACTTCATCCCATAGCCAGGACTGACAGATTTTTAAGCCCAGAAATGGCGGGAGTTGGGTTAGCATTTCCAGAAGCTCGCCGAGGCTGGATATGTATGAGAGATGGGTGGGGGGTGGGGTGGGCAAGGGGCTGGCGTCCGGGCATCAGCCTTCTGAGAGGCGGAGGTGAGGCAGTGAGGACATGAACTTGGCTAAGGCCGTGAAGGGAGGGGGTGGTGGAGAGCCATCCGGGTGCCAGACACTGCACGTGTTGTCTTAATCTCACAAAGCCCGCGAGGGAGTTCTTGTTACGTCTCATTCAAGGTCAGGAGACCACAGCTTGGAGGCACTGAACTGCACCATTCCCCAAGCCCTGCCTCGCTGCAGCTTTCCCTGTAGCTGAGTGCCGGGGGTGGGGGTGGTGGGGCGGGTTGAGCTCAGGTGCAGGGGTGTAGGGGGAGCCTCTGGCAAGTGAGTTATGGGGGAGGGAGCTATCCCTTTCCCAATTTCCTAAGTCAAGCTCATGCCCATCCTGGGAGATGTGGCAAGAGTCTCCAGCCTTTTCTGGGCTTCAGTTTCTCCGGCTATGAAATAAGGTGGGAGGACTTGTCTCCAGGCCACTCCAGGGAGATTGTCCCGGCAAATCCTGACCAACGGAAGCGCTGTGCCTGGTTGATGAGGGGGTCACGGCTAGCGTTGTTCCCCCATTGCTTCTGGACCTGTGGGCTGAGATCAAACCTGCTGTTGCTTCCCTCCCCAGAGTCAGAAGGGCACAGGGGATGGGGCTGCACCTACCCCGAGAGCCTAGAAAGCAGGAAACCCGTGGGCCCCTGGGGCAGTTTCTCGGGAGGAGGCCCGGGGACTCTCCCCCTCCTCATCTTAGCTCATTAGGAATCACTTCTCCCCTCTAGCCCCTGCCCATCTGACCGCTCCCCCAGCCCCAGCCCTGGCTCACTTCCTACCTCCCCTGCAGCCCAGAGGAGCCCATCTGTCTTTGGTAACCAGGGACTTGGGCCCCTACTGCTATTCAGAATTGGCCGCCCTGGGCCAGAGCTCTGGGGACTGTGGCTTTGAAGGAAGATGAGCAGGGCCTCCTTGGTGTCTCTCTGTAGCCTTTGGTGGCCCTGGGGAAGCTGTGTGACCGGTGTTTATCCATGTCTGAATTAGACTCCGGCATCCCAAAACCAGCCAATTGTGTCTGCTCCCCCTAGGAGTCTCAGAGGCCAGAAGGGACCTCGTGGTAGTTCCTTACTGGATAGATGAGGAGACAGATGCCCGGAGGGTCAGGGACCTGCTCAAGGTCACTGTCTGCTGTGATACAAGGCCAGGCCTCCTGCCTTACTGGCTGGGTTCTCACCTCTGCTATAGGCCCTCCAGACAGGTTGGGGCCGCAGGCCTTTCCCCACCTCCACCTCAACAGGCTAGGGGGGCTCTGGTGGGCTGGACTTGGGGTTCAGACCTTTGGCTCTCTGAGACCTCAGTGGCCTCCAAACCAGAAGGAACAAAAGGGTTTACCTTGCCCGGCCCCTTCCTCATATGGCAGCTATGGAAATGGAGGCACAAACAGAGGAGCTTGCCACTTCAGTCAGCCACTCTGGGTCTCCTCTCCATCTGCGCTACCTTCCCTCCTCTCATTTTCCTCCCTCAGGACCAACTGTGAGCCAAGGAAGGGAGATGGCCAAGGGCTGCCCCCGCTCGGCCCCCTCCCCCGCACCCTGTGGGAAAGACTAACAGGGCAAGGTCTTCCTCCCCTGTCATTGTTGTAGAACGCACCTCCCTGCTCCCCTGAGCCTCCCCAGCTCAGCTGCTGGCTTGAGCACTGGAGGGGGAGTCCAGAGACCTGCCCACTGCTGTGGGATCTTTAGTAAGTCACTTCACTTCTCTGAGCCTCACCTGTGCAATGGTAACAATGATTCCACTAGCCCTGCCCTGATCACCGGGGATCGCTTCTGATAGAAAACCCCAGACAAGTGTGAGGGGTGGGCTTGTCCTGACACAACTAGAAAGAGACTGAGAGAATCCATGAGTCTGCAGAGGAGGTTCTTCCCAGGCTCCAGAAGACCGTGACCACCAACTCCAGCTCTGTCACGGATTTGCCGTGTGGCTTTGGGCAAGAGGCCTAACCTCTCTGTGCCTTTTATGAGGCAGATCTGGGCTTCTTCGTGCTGTGGTATTGACCTGCTGGCAACATGGGAAGCTAAATGTGGAAGAGCTCTAAGATCCTTGGAAGAAAGGCTGTTTATAAACCTAAGAGATTATTAACAACATCCAATAATCACACTGTCTGCTAACAAAAGTAATGACGCCCTAAAGTTGGGCAGAGAAACTAGCCCCGTCAGCACGGCAGCTCCTAGCCGGCCTCCCTCTCAGGCTCCAAGGGCTAATAACTCTCTGTGCTCATGTGGGGCTTTGCCTCTGCAAACTAACCACTAATTAGCTCCTCCACAGGCGTGCCCAGGAGGTAGGCAGGAAGGGCATGGGGTTATGAGGGAGCTCAAGCTCCCGGAAGGGGGGTGTCTAACCCGGCCACCCAGCTGCTTAGGGGCAGGGCCAGGCTGGGAACAGAAAGCTCTCCTGGTTCTCAGCGCCTACTTCTGCCACCGTGGTGATCACCAGGGCGAATGGCTCACCCTCTCTGGGCCTCTGTTCTCCCCCAGAGATGCCAACACAGAAAGGCGGTGGGGCATCATGGCACGGGTGACCAGATCTCCTGGGACTTCGCCCCTCAAACTTTCCTCTCTGTCATCCTTGATGCTTGGTGCTAGCCCAGAGAGAGCACTTGGAGGTGGGCTGGCGGGTGGTGGCGGGCTGCATCTTTCATTCTGAGCCCAGGGAATCCCACTGGGTGTCCGTCCTCTCTGTGGCCCAGTCCTTGTGGCGGTACCCAGGAGTCAGGCCTGTCATGTGGCTTTTGGAGCCTCAGTGTCTCCATCTGTACAGTGGGGTTGTAATGGCTACCCTGCCTGGTCTGGGTGCCCAGAGCCTGGCTCTGAGCCCACCGAACGCTGCACGGGTGGGTTATTTCTGGGTGGAAGGATGTCTTCAGCCTTTGGCTGGGGCCGGGGCCTGAGAGGGAGACACAGCTGCTGGCTTGTCCCGGCGGCGGGGGCCTGCAGGGACACGCCTCCTCATCTGGCCCCGTACCTCTTGCTTCAGATGCCTGCTCTCATTCTGTCTCTCTTTCACCACACAACCTATTTTTAACTTTCGGCGTTGGGGGAGGGGAGGAAGGGCTCTGTGGCAGCGGTTTTTCCTGTCTCCTTCCCTTTGTCTTTTCCTCCTGGGTCCTCCCTGCTCTGCCCTCCCCACCCCTCACCCCCCTGCTCCCCCATCCCGTCATCTTTCCTTCCCTCCTGCTCTTCCCCCAGGGTCCCTCATCTCCCACTCCCTGCTGCCTCTTCCCGCCCCACCCCTGTCCGGGGGGATGGTGCCCCAGGTGACAGCCATTTGAGTAACGCCCAATCTTGCCCCCATCTCTTGTGACTGCTGGCGGCCAATCTAGTGGACACTTTGTGGCCCCTGCGGCCATGGTGACCATGCCCTCCCTCTTCTCCTTCTGGGAACCTGATCTTTTCTTGGTGTCTGAGACACTGACCTTTCCTGGTCTCCTCACCTTGCTGGACAAGCCTGTGGGCACCACTTGCTCCCTGCCTTTGGCTGCTGGCGTCGGCTGGGAAATCTGGCAGCTGCGGGGAGGACGTCCCAGTGCCCTCCGCCCTTTTGGCTTCCAACGTGGGGATGCCCCTTCCTCCTCCTCACCCACCTGCCTCATCCCTGTCCCTGTTCTGCTTGTGGTCCCCATCTGGCTTCAGACCATGCGTGTGATCAGGCCTGGCCCGTGGATGCCCATCCTAAGTCTTTGCTGGATTGGGAAGGAGGATCTTTCCCCTTGATGGGATGTCAACCTGGAGCTTCGGGGACGTGTGGCCCACTGCACGGAACACCTGCCTGAGAGAGAGGTTCGCAGGGAGAACAGAACCCTAGAATAGAAGGAGAGGGATTTCCAAGCCCTCGGGACCTAGATCCAACTAGGAGTGTTTCTCAGTGCCTGTCCCCACACCCCACAGCTGGCTGCCCCCCAGGTGGGAGGCCGTCTCAGATGTACCACAAGAAACCACACCTGCGGGAGGGGAGGATGGCCAGAGACCACAGCCCACCTTGTGGTATGCTGCGATGAGGGTCTGGGACTCTGGTATGTTGGGGACTCCTGCTAGGGCCCGTGGAAACACCCGCCTGAAGCATGCGGCAGGCCTAGGAAGGTGGGGTCCTGCTCTGGGGCAGTTGGGGAGGGCAGTGCAATAACCCCAGACTCTTCTGTACGACACCACTGCCCCCCCACCCCAGCCCAGTCCCAGCCGGCACTACCTGGCCCTCCTGCGCTCCCCTCCAGCCTTTCCTCACCACATTCCTCCTGCCTGCAGAGCTCCAGCCCCCCACCACCTGGCTGTGCCTCCTGACCTCCCTGAGGACTCAGCCTCGACTTCCTGGGGCCTGGGACAGCATGGCCCCCAGCAGCAGGCCCCGAGGTACCTGACCTCTCCGTGAGCATCTCTGGGCTCAGAGCTAGTCTCTGTGTGCCTGGAGGGCTGGAGGTTCAAATCCTGGCTGTCCCACGAGCCCAGCTGTCTGGGCTCCTGGATGTGGATATAAGAAAGCCCCTGGGCTTTAGAGTCGGGCAGATCTGGGTTTGAACCGCAGCTTGGCTGGGTGGTCTCCTTATGTCTCTGTGTTTCTGTGTCCTTTGACATAAAACCCACCTTGGATATTTGAGGGAAGTGCCTGGGCCAGCATATGGCTGCCTCTCCCCTCCCCTGCCTGCCTTCTGGCCTGGCACAGGGTTGGGCACCCAGGAGATGGTGTGGGGAGGGCAAGGAGGAGGGCACAGGGGCAGGGGGTGGGCTGTGCTGGGGAGAAGGGAGAGTTACCCTTAGCTCGCAGGGGCTCAGAAACACTGGTCAGCAGTGGCTTCAGCATGCAGCCCTGCAGGGCTGGGGCGGGCACAGAGAGGGGGAGGGCGGGAGGCTTGGGGTTGGGGGGAATGAGGGGCAGAAGGCACAGAGACAAAGAGGGATAGAGATGGAGAGGCAATGGGACACACAGAAGAACCCGAGGGGAGGGAAAGGCTGGCAGAGTGGAGAGCCATGCGCAGTGGAGGGCAGTAGAGGGAGAAGAGCTGAAGGCCAGGTCTCCCCCCAATGCCCGCCCTGCCTGGGTGAGTCCCCACAGGCACATGGGAGATTGCCTGTGAGCCAGGGCCTTTGGGGGCTGTCGTTTCCCCTGGCTCCTCGTGCCCCCATGAGTGCCGACGAGCAGTCCTGCAGCCCGGGGCCAGCAACTAAGGAGTGGGCTATGGCCTGGTTGGTGGGGGCTCTGGGGGCCCTGGAACTCCATGACAAGGGGGCTACCAGCTCCTGTGAAGGGTCACCCCGGCACTGGCCACTCAGAGAACTCCCTCGAATGCCAGGGCTCTGGTAGCACGGCAGAGGAAGGGCAGGGAGGACGTTCGTGGACTTGCATGCAGACTGGCAGAACTGGGAGGCTCATGCAGGAGGAGGGGAAGCGGGGAGTGGCCATGTGTCTGAGTCCCTCTGGGATGAAAGAGTCCCCTTGTCATTCCACTGCCTCAGCTTGGATGCCTCCAGGGTCGGGCAGCTCCCCACCCCTGAGAAAGCCTGCTCTGACACTGAGAAGGTCTTTGCTTGGCTGATGCTTTCACTCTGGCCTTGGCTGTGGGATGTGTGCTCCTGTGTGTGTGTGTGTGTGTGTGTGTGTGTGGTGTGCGGGAGCGTGTGCTGGGACAAGCTATAAACCAGTGTATGAGACCATAGGGCTGCCCCTGGGCAGAGAATTCTAGGCACTTCTGTCTGCTCCCCAGAGGAAGAAGGGGTCTTTCTCTTTGGATCCTTTATTTGATCCCGGGTCCCTGTTGCCCCAGGGAAGGACTTCTGACAAATTCATTTATACTGTGATGCTAGGACATGACTTTGTTAACTTCCTCTATAAAGAGGGCAGTGTTTAACCCAAAGCGACAGTTTACTTACGGAGGAATGACAGGCAGTGGGGAGATGTGAGGGAGGGCACAGCACACTCTCTGGCTCCTGTTCCCCGCTAGAATCTCTTCCTCTTGTCTTGATTGTGGACTCTTGGCAGGTGGGGGCGACCCCCCCCCTTGTCCCAGGGGACTCCCTATGAGTGGCAGTGATGAGACAATTAGCACAGCTTCCGTGCCCATGAGTCACATCACCAAGATCTCAGCTTATGTACAAGTCCTGGCTGTGGGTGGCTTGCTGTGCAGCCTCGGGCAAGTCATTGCCCTCTCTGGACCTCCATGGCCCATCTGGGAAAGGCAGAGCTTGGACCATAGGGTCTTTGAAGGCCCCTCCAACTGTGGCAGTCCAAGGTCCTGGGCTTTTGAACCTCTTAGGTTGCTGGTCAACGCCCAGGCTAGGCTCTGAGGAGAGCAGGACAAGGTGTCTGGACTCCAGATGATCCTGTAGCCCTAGGCCAGCCTGGCAACTGGCCTCCTCCGGACAGAAACGATGCTCTGGAGAGCTATTGCTGGAGGCCTGGGGGCTCTCTTGTCTGACTCCCTTGGTGACAGATGGAGAAACTGAGTCCCAGATAGAGATGGCTTGCCCGAATCCCTTAGCACGTTAGGATTGGGTTGGACCTATAAACAGGTTTCCTGCCATTCTGTGCAGTTGGGTCGGTCTTGCAGCTGAATCCTGGTGGGCTCCCTGTTAGAGGTGAAAAGTAAGAGAGGTTCTAAAGAAAAGTGTGGGTGGAGAATTGTCTTCTAAGGAGGGGTTGCATTGTATACCTGTCCTTGGCCAGTGTGCCCCTTTCTTGCATCTTTGAGCCCCAGAAGCTCTGGTGTCTGAGTCGGCCGTTCTGCACTTGGCCCCTGGTGTGCAGTGATGGAGGACACCTCTCCCTGGGGTGTGCGCTGTCCCCAGACCAGTGACCAGACTGGGCGGTTGTGACTGTAAATCAGCCATGGAGTGGAGCTGGAGGAGAAGGTTTATGCATCTCAAGCTCCTACTCTGCAACTCCGAATGGGCGGTGACATGTCACTCTAACGAGGTTGTAAATTCCCTTGTCACCCAGCACCACCTTCTCACCGCAGGCCCCTCCAGGGCCTCTCTCCAGGCTAGGGAGTGTGTACAGAAGGCAATGGGCCTTCAGGTTCAATCAACCAGACTGGAGAGGGCTGGGACTGGCCTGACTTTGCGCACCCCAGCCCACTCCCACTTTGTCTCCCTCTGCTTTCCCGGGCATCTCTCCCCTCTGGCCCCCGATCTCACTGTCCTTGAATCTGCCCTGCAGATTTTTCCCTCCAGATCTCCACTGACACTGCTACACACCCTAGAACAGCTCTCTGTTCCCATCAACTGTCCAGATTCTTTCAAGGCTAAGGTGAAGACTCGTCCCCCCAGGAAGTCTCCTGTAGCCGGCTTAGCTATAATCTTAGACCTCTGGGGACAGGGGAGCCCTATTTTGCCAGCTGACTCCAGTGATCAGGCCGGGGGCTGCCTGAGAGGACCCTAACAGAAAGACTAGGGAGGCTGGATCTGGGCCCAGTTGGAAAGAGCTGTGGGGATTAGAAGACCGCAGGGCCTTAGGCTTGCTTTCTGCGCTGAGGCATCTGGGCCACGTGGCTATATTCTAACATTTCACACATAGTGACATTCAGCCTCTCTCATTGCTTTACCCTCTGTCTACCCAGGGGAGACACAGCCTCTTATGGCTGGCACTTTCCCATGTATCCCCCGTGTCCTTCGTAGTGGTAGATGTGTGAAGACTTGGCAAACCCCAGCCAGAGAGGGGGGCATGAGGAAAATGCAGCCACTTTCCCTAGAGCTGGGAACCTGGGTCAGAGGGCTTCAGAACCACCTATAGAGGAGGGCTGTAGGGGACATGACGTGCGGAAGCTTTTCCTCGAGGTCCCAGAGGAAGTGAATGCTGGGAAAAATCTTTCTAGTAGGCTGGAGGTTTCTGAATTGCTGGTGCTTCTTGGACCAGTGAGGCAGGGCCCAGGGTCCTGGCCTCAGGAGCCCCTAGGTCCCCAGGCAGACTCCTTTTTTCTCTTCTGAGGCTCTGAAAGCATTCATTAGTGCATATCTTCCCACATGTGGATCCTATTTTATAGACGGAGAGATGAAGGGTGCTTGGGATTCGTGTTTGAACCCCCACGGCCCATCCAGCAGTCTGGTAGTGGCTGGAATGGCTCTGGCTCTGAACATAAGTTCTCTGTTCAGGCCAGACCCCACTCTTGTCGAAGAAGTTGTCCCTTTATGGACCCTGATGAAGAGTGTCTGAGCTACAGCCACTTACAGATGGTTAATTCTGAGTCCCTTGTGATCAAACAGAGAAAATGAGGCCCAGAAAGGATCAGGGCTGGCCCCAGGCCACACAGCCTCTCCTAATGGACAGGCTTCCTGACAGCCAGGCCCCCTGAGAATCCAGAATAGAGGGTGAACAGGGCTGCTTGCCTGGGCCTTTGCCAGGGTCCCACACTGCCCAGACCCAAAGACACTGAAGAAAGGATCCCTTCAGGACTCCTGCTGTGGTAGCCGTCCTTGGCCAGCACTGGTCTATACCTTTACTTTCCACCAAGTTAGACACTGACTGACTCTCCACCCAAGCAAGACCTTGGTATGGGACGGTTGTGCGGTATGAAGACAGTGGTAGAGGCCTAGTGCTCTGAAGTTTTCAGATTGGCCACTGATGCCTGGGGACATTTAGCCCTCCTAGCCTCAGCAGCCTCATCCCCCCAGTGATGTGGGATCAGGGCATCCCTGCAGTCTTGGCCAGCTTCAAATTCTTACTATAATGTCAATGACTGATAGAGGACTTTTCTTGAAGCCATGTTGGCAGGAAGTGGGAGGAAGAGGCTGAAGGCGAGAATGGGACCCCAGGGGATGCTGGTGCTGCAGATATGGGTCATGATGTGGTCCAGAGAGGAGATCTGGGGCCCAGGACCTTCAGCCTGCTTCTGAGCTCCCTCCCTGGCTGGCCTTTCTCTTCCTTCTTTTCCTTTTCTGTGTCCCCCCTCTTCTTCTTTTTCTCCTGCTGCAATGGTTCGTGGAGTCCTCCCCTCAGCATGGAGCGCTGTGAAGAGCTGGCCCTTGGCCCGATTTGCATTGGTGGTTTATTGATTAAATTAATAAGGGGCTGTAGAGTGTACCCCATCTCCATGTGAGGTTGGGCAGGGGCTGGGCTGAGCATTTGCAGGGCAGCTGACTGCCATTAAAGACCCAAGGAGGCCACTCACATCAAGTGCAGCCTTTTTCAGGGATCTGTGGTTCCTGTCCCCTTTGTCCCCTTTGGACTCTATTTGAAGTGACACTGCAAGCAATAGTCCCCGGTTCATCAAGCCTGGAGCTTCTGCCAGGGAAAGGGAGAGCCCAGCGGATAGCAGGCAGACGGAGCGCGGCCCCAGTAGCCTGGATCCCACCCTGGCCACGCCTGTTCGGGCAGGTGCCCCACTCAGGGCCCGGGGAATGCGGTTCTCTCACCCTCAACAACAGAGCGGTGCTCCAGAGGCCAGTGGTGTGCTTTCCCGTGCCCAAGCTCGCCCAGCATCCCCAGATGCCATCATGGGGCAGACATTTGTTTATGTCTGCAGAAGAGGCAGGAATGACTTCAGGTGACCAGGGAGCACTGGCCTGGAAGCCAGAAACTTGGGCTCCGTGCCATCTGAGCCGTAAGGGCTGTGTGGCCTGCTTTCCAGATGCCCTCTGTGGGTGCACGGGAGGCCTGGAGTCAGCGAAGTTGGAAGTCCTCCTTAGCTCCAGGGTTGTCTTTTCTCTCATGCCTGAGAACTGTCCTTACAGCACGGATTGCGGGGCACTGGATGGGTGTCCCCCACCGCTGCGGGGTTGGCCAGTTCTCATTCCAGGTCTGCCAAGTGGGTGAGCTCATCAGCACCTTATCGATGTGCAACTCAGAGAGGTTGAGTTATCTGCCTCAGATCACACAGCTGTTAGGTGGCAAAGCTTGGTTTGAGCCCAAGCAATTCTGGGGGTTGGATGGTGGTGGCAATGGGGTTGATGGAGTCCCCCTGGCCTCCTCCCCACCCTACTGTCACATTGGCCCCTTGGCTCAGCTCTAAGGCCCCTCCCGCCCTGCACAGCATGCTGCAAGGGCCTGCCTGGGGGGCATGGGGAGGACAGAGATGCTCTAGGCAGTCTTTGGCCTCAACTTTTGTTTTTTGTTTTTGCGTTTTTTAAACATGCAACATTCAAGACTTTGCATGTCATCCCTGCGGGAGGGGCCACGCTCCTCTTCCCCTCCCCATTTCAGTGTTGGGGTATGTGTGGCCGAAGCGAGCACACTCCATCCTTCAAAGAGGAGGCTGGAGTGACCGAGCCGAGTGGGCTACAATTGCTGTAGGGAGCCAGGAGCCTGGGTGAGGGGACTGAGGGTTGTCAGGGGTCCTCTTGGCAGGAGTGTGGCTCTGAGCCTGACAGTGCCGGCAGGGTCTTTGAGGCCCATTGCCCAGATGGGAACACTGAGGCCCAGGGCACACAGTCTGGGTCGGGGGCTCCCTGGGAGAGTCCGGCCTGGCCTTCTGCTGATCCTCCCCAAACTTGCACCCCTCGCCACCTGGACCAGGGTGGCGGCTGTGCGGGTGCAGGGGACAGGCAGGAGTGGAGACCGGCACCACAAGCTGGTGTCAGCAGCATCTGCCTCGTGAGTTCACAGCTGCTGGGAACATCTGCTCCGTCTCCCACCTCGGTACCAGCTGCTTCCCTGCCCCGCCCGCCCTGTCTGCGGCTTTTCTCAGTTCTTGGGGGTCTCTATTCTTCCTCCCTCTTCTCATTCTCTGGGTACCTCAGAATTGGTCATCTCTGCCCCATCCACTGGGCAGTGCCAGCCCCCAGGATCCAGGGGGAGGTGTGACAGGCTAGCATGGCAGGCTGGGCAGGGGGACCGCACGGCGGGTGGGTTTCTGGGCTAACTGCTCTGGGCTTCCAACTCCTCATCTGTAAGGTGGGGGTAACAGCACACGCCTCAGAGGGCCACCGTGAAGGCAGATGTCCAAGGACAGTGCCTGGTGACTTTCTCAGCCCCCTCTGCTCCTTGCCCAGGCTCAGAATTACTGTCATTGTCACGCATCCCTATCCATTCCCAGACCTGGTCATGCCCAAGACTCCTGGGCAGTCCGAGGAGCTGCAGATCCCAGGCCTTTTCCCCTACCTTGCTCCTGCCCGGCTGCCCCACTGATGCGGCAACCCTGCCAGGCTCTCCCTGCCAGAGGGCCATCCACCTCTGGTGTGTTGCCATCATTACCAAGGAGGGCTAACCGATGCGGGTTCTGGTGCCTCTGCTCAGTGCTCTGAGTCTCAGTGTGCCCATCTGTGAAATAGGAAGGATAAGGCCTCCTTCCTGGGCTTGATGAGAATGTTCCCATGAAGCTCTCACCGCAGGGCCCCACCGACGTCAGAAGGGCCCAGCACATGGAGCTGACTATACCTGTTGAGCCTGCCAATGTTGGGGGGCTCACCCCTCCAACTTGGGTAGCAGGGGTGCCTGTTCTAAATGACGCCTGGGCGTGTTGACCAGGAGTTCTTGCCTCTGCCTGCTGGTCGAGCCCCTCCTTCTCCTTCCAGAAGCCTCCCCTAGCTGCCCACACTGCTGACATCTTCCTCAAGCCTCCTGCAGCATGACCAGCTGAGCCCACGCCTGGCACCTGTGTCCTGCTGGCTCGCTCATTCTCTCACACCTGGGGTGTTGCAAAAGCCTCCCCAGCGCTCGTCCTGCCCTCCCTCACCCTCTCCACCTGACTCTTGAACTTTTATCTAAGGGACATAGAAAAACCACTTTATTGGGGATATTTCTTAGTATAAAACTCTCAAATCTTGAGAGTGCATGGTTCGATGGATTTCTACATGTGTAGACTCAGTGTAAATGCCTCATTGATCAAGATACAGCAAGTACCAACAGCCCAGGAGTGTTCCCCCAGGCCCCTTTCCAGTCTGTAATCTCCCAGAGGTAACTGCTCTTCAGACCTTAAGCCCCCAAGTTGTTGCCTCTACCCCCGGGGTTATTCAGATGGACCCACACAGTGCCTGGGCCCTTCTGTCTGCCTTCTTCCATTCCGTGTCACAGCTGTGAGGGCCGACCTACACTGACCTGCCTTGCAATTAGCTTTTTCATCGCTGTGTAGTATTCCACGGACTGGCTGGGCCCTTGCTCTGTATCCGCCCCACAGTCTGTAGGCCGGAGAGTGGTTTTCATTCTTGGCTCTCGCAGCAGAAAGCCGCGATGCCCGTTTTTGTTCACATCCTTGGGCGCTCATCTACTTTCATTTCTCTTGGGCAAATACTTGCAAGGGGCATTGCCAGATCGTAACCGAGGCATGTGTTTAGTTTCCGTAAATCCTGCCAGGCCGTTGCCCAAGCAGTTAATTAACACTCCCACCAGCGGCATGTGAGAATTCTGGGAGGCCCACGTTCCTGCCGACTCAGGGAGCTAGCATTCCTTTTTAATTTTAGCCACTGAGGTGGGAGTATAATGGGATCCCATTGTAGCTTTAATCTGCATTTCCCCCGCGAGTGATGGCATTGGGGAGTTTTCACGTGCTCCCTGGACAGCTGGACACGTGCTCACAGAGCTGGGCCCGTTCCAGGACTTGGCCAGTGCTGTTTTTAATTGGGCTGGGTTCTTTTCTTAATTTGGAGTTTTTTTCTTTTTTCTTCTTCTTCTTTCCTTTTTTTTTTTTTTTAACATATTCTGGATTTGATTCATCTATGGATGTAGCTAGGTGATGTGCTTCTCTGTCTTCATCCATCACTTTCCCAACCTCTCACACACCTCACTCTGCCTCCCTGGGCGGTGCAGGTTCCCACCACTGAGCACTGGAATGTGGAAGGCCCTCTGCCAGGTGAGATCACCCTCCTCTCCGCCTCGCCGGGCTTGCTGTCCAAAACCTAAATCAAATCGCTTCCTCTAGAATATCAGTCCATTCCTGTCGGATGCCAGCCGGCTGAGGACAGGTGTTTGGGGGTGGAGGGACAGTGACCCAGTGCCTGGGGCTCTGTCGGGGCGGGGTGCTAAGGGGGCAGAGACAGGAAGTGACAAAGGCAAGCTCACCTGACTTCCAGAGGCCAGAATGGGGCCCCACGGCCCTCATTTGTACAGATGGGGAGCCTGAGATGCAGAGGCCAGAGAGGACTTGGTCAAAGTCATGTGGGCAATTCAGGGTATCCCCACTGACTTCACATTCCCCTTGCTCCACACTTGCCAGGGATCGGGATACATTTTTCTGGCTTCCTTTCAGGCTCTGAAAGCCTGGAACTGCCTTGTAACCCCCAGATTTAGGCCAACCTCTGTGTCTCAGACCTGGGCTCCTCTGCATCGAGAGCTGCCAAGTCCCAGGGTATGGGCAGAGGAGCCCTCCAGGCACCTTGAAAGATTACTCTTCTGGACCAACTTATTTGTCATCTCTCCTGGGTATGCCAAGAAAACCTATGTGTCAGGGACTAACCTGGCCTGACTTGTGTGCTCTGAACTGACCTCTGAGTCCCGGGCTATCCCGGGAGAACAGGTGCTCCAAACCAACCCAAGTGTTCTAGGATATCATGTGTCTCTGGATTCATGTATGGGACTGGGCTGACCTAGGAGCTAGTTCTAGGCTAGCCTGGGGCTAAGCGACATGTTCAGAGATAAGTTGTAGACTCTGGGTACCCTCGGTACCTGTTCAAAGCTAATCTTCAAGACCTGTGATGGGGGAGGGGGGGTTCTCCCTCTTCCTCTCCTGGAGACAAGAACCAGGAACAGAGCTTGAGTCGGAGTGCCTTCTTAAATCGTCAACGATGGGAAAGCTGTCCTCAGTTTTCCTTCTCCTGAGCCCAACCAGTGCCCAAGAGCTTGGAGTTCCTTCAGCAGCGAGCCCCTAGGATGGCCTTAGGAGTCCAAAGCCAGGTTCCTCCTGAGCTTGTGGGGGCAGAGGAAGACACAACCCGCTCTTGCCCAGGTGAGGCAGGGCTGGGCTGGGCAGGTGAGGGACAGTAGGGTCACTGTGCATTCTGGGGAGGAGGCCAGACCGTAGGAGGGCTCCTTGTCCTTCCTGATTCTTCCTGTTGAAGAAAGGCAGGCACATCAAGGAATTCTTGGCTTTACCTCCGGCCTCCTCAAGACCCCCCCGCAAGAAAGTCTGGCATGCATGTATACTTCTGCATCTGCCAGTGTCACCCCCTACCCACCATGGCTTGGTGGAAAGAGGATCAACTATCTGGGTGGTGGGTGGGGCCACTGAGGGTCACAGGATCTCTTGTGCCCAGCTCTGACGCCAGTGCGTCGTTCCCCTCCACCTCCCTGCCCTCCCTTCTCTTCATCCACGAAACACAGACCCGTCTTTGAGAACACAGATTTAATGCTCAGGAAAACCTTTTCTGTGCCTCAGTCCACATGGGTTCTGCCTGCTCTTTGCCTTGTGACCCACCCCCCCACTTCTGCTTTGTAGCAGTGATCTTGATCGCAATGAAGTAATAGCTGTATCTCATTGGCTTTTTACTCTGCCTCCTGAACCACCTTCCTATCCCCTGCCCACACCCTCTGGAAGCTTCATGATGGTGGGGGCCTTGCCCATCCTTGAGTAATGAATGAATGGGAGCTGAGACTGCAGGGAACAGTGGGTGAGGAAGTGAGGAGGCCAGCCAGGGGGTCTCTGTGGTGGTCCAGGTGGGCCCAGGAGGCTGTCCTTGGCCGTGTGCCTCTGCATGGTGTGTGAGCATGGCTGGCCTCCTTGGGTGGAGGTGGGTGAGAAGTGTCAGATTTCAGACTGATATTGGAAGCAGCACCAACAGGCATGGTGGACAGAGTGGACGCGGGGTATATGCAAAAGAAATCTGGTCTAATTGGAGAAGAGGAGGCACCACTGGGATGGGAAAGGCTAAGGCTGAGTGGGTTTCAGAGGGAGGCCTGAGATTGTGACAGTTTCAGTGGGAGTAGCCTGCTGGGTTCCTAGGGGAGGTCTCCCAGGAGGTAGACGGTACACACTGTGAGGCTGGAGTTCAAGGGGAGAGACATTTTGGAGTTGTCAGTGGATGGAACTTGAAGGTGTGGAATTAGATGGGCTTATTAAGGGCATGAGGGGCCCATGGCTTTAGGAGGTGAGGGCCAATGTGGAGATGGGGAACAGCCTCAGGGTGGACGAAGGGGAGGGGGCACAGCAGCCTGACAGGTGACGGGCCAAGAGAGAAGGGAGGGGAGGGCTGGGGAAGTTTCTAAGTGGCAAAACACAGGAGGATTTAGAAGGCAGAGGAAATGTCAGGGATAGGAGATTTGGACGGGTTGAAGAGGCTCTGAACATCGGCAAGGAGAGGCCTTGCTTTATTGTGTCAAAAACAAGGAGCTTCTGATGAAGGCTGGTGAGCAGGAGGTGCCAGTGATGGGGGTGGCCCTGGGGACCCACTCAGTGGCTGTGATTAGAAAGGGTGATCTGGAGACCAGTCTACATCCATGCTAGAGTCTGGATATAAGTTTACATTTTGGATGACCTTAGACTTCAGTATCATTCTCTGTCAAGTGCATAATAATCTTAACCTTGCATAAGGAGACTGTTTTGTGGGGGTGGTTAGCCTCCCGTCTTCCCTGAGGCAATGCAGACTGCTGTTCTGATACTGGCCGCTAGGTGGCAGTCAGTCCCCAGCAGCCCCACCTGTAGCCAAGATAGGCCCGAAGGACTTTCCAGGGGAGGGTGCCGGGCTTGGCACTGCCACCCCTCAGCCTGCTGTTTCTTGTTTCTCGGTGGAATCTTCTCTCCTTACTCACTCACCAGCCAGAGGCTTCTGGGGCCTGGGGGGCAAGGGGGAGGTCATGGCTGAGAAATTCATCATGCACACCCCCCCCATGGGGGCCTCTCTAGGACACACTTTGTCAGGCATGGGGCCCAGGGGACATTCTGTGTAGGGTTGTCCTATGGAGCAACTAGACACAGTATTTGGGACAAAATCTTGCTGAAAATTATTCTTAATTCATCTAAAATCTAGATTTATCTGACAACCCCGATCCCATGGCATTGGCCATCATGGGTGACAGGGCCCGGGGCCACCCATGCATCTGCACCAATCATAGGGCACTGGCCCCGGCTGCCAGGGCTTTGAGCTTCAGAGAGGGAGTTGGCACCAGGGGACCAAACCCAGCTTCAGCTGTCAGTCCCCTCCCCTGCATGCTTTTCATCTGTGTGTCCATCTGTCTGTCCAGCCATTCGCTCCTCCGTCCACCTACCTGTCTCTCCACCCATCCATCCATCCGTGCGCGCACCCAGCCACCCAGCCAGCTGCCGTTTTCACTCCCTGTGGACCGACTGGTCTCGAAGGATGGACAGACCACTGGCCGCTGTCGTCACATTCTCCTGGGCTCTATTTCTGTCCTTCCAGGTCCAGCCCACTTGACTTCTCCCTGGAGCCTTGGCAGAGCCTGGTGGTGGAGTGGGAAAGAGTGCCCGGGCTCCTGCCTGCTTGGAAGGCCCTGCTTTCCATGGTGCCTTTGGGCTGGACACATACAGCCACTCGCCCCCTCCCTGAACCAGAAGTATATCCCCAAGAGGGCTGGCAATTGTACTTTTGCCAGGTAGTTGTGTGTGTGAGTGGGGCACAGAAGGGCAGGGAAGGGGGAGCAGTGGCTGGGGGAGGCTGGCACTGGGGGCAGGATCCTGAGAGAAAGGCCTTCCCAGTGGGACACCACCCATTACTCCTCACCTCTAGGAGTGGGGGGGGGGCGGTGTCGGGTGAGGGGACACGTGGTGGGACTTAGGACCCTGAAGGCCAGCTCGGGGATGCCTCTCAAAGACCAGCTGGGCCCATCTCTTCCTCCCTGGATGTTAGATTAGAAACTGAGTCCCAGAGAGGGCCAGCGAGTGACCTAAAGATACACAGTGACCCCACTCCCTGTCTGAGTGGATTATCCTGCCTCCTCCAGGCTCTGATCTACTTCAGCTCCTGGGCTGCGTGAGCTTCCTTCTATCCCTGGGGGTCTCCGCCCTGGGTCCCCATAACATGGCTCCTTCATCTGTCCCCTCCATCGGGAAGAAAATTCACGAGGCAGGTGAGTTAGTTTAAAGTAACCTGCGGTCTTTTTATCACCTTGATGGCTACAATGGATTTTGTTTCAGGGAGTATCCATAAGACTTTAATTAAATCAGGAACTCAGGCCCCGCCAGCTTCCCTGCTGCTTATCAGCTTCTTAAGGCCGTGATTCATTACCCAGGATTATTTTTTTTTCATCCCTGAAATAATCTTTAAAGGCCTTCTATCAGGGAGATTAAAGCCATAAGTCATACATGCCCACGTGGCCGCTTTGTTTGCTCTGCACATGGGTGGTGTCAAGTCACCCAGGGGCCTGGCCCCGGCCGGGAGGAGGGTGGCTGGGCCTGTGGGTGCTGGGGTAGCTGGGTGGCTCGGGAGGGATGGGCCGGAAGCTCGGCGCTGGGCTTCCCTTTCACTATTGACACCTGATGTCCTGAGGAGAAGGGCCGGGCCTGCTGCACTTTGAGCCTCTGCCCTTAGCAAAAATGTACAAACGTAACAGGATAGAGGCACCCAACAACTCTCTCAGCCTGCTACTGCTCCTTGCCTTTTCCTCTCAGTCTGCTATCTTTGCTTTCTGATCTTTCTCCTTCCTTCATTTAACAAACATTCATAGCCCCCTGCTCTGGGTCTCTCTGTGCGGGGAGCCGGGCCGTGCAAGACAGACGGGATGCCCATTAGGGGATACAGAGTGTAAGTAGTGAGCAACGATGCCACGTTTATCTCTCTCCCTGCTTCCGTGTCTCTTTATCTCTTTGTCCCCACTGCCACCCCACTCCCTGTCTTTCTCTGGCTCTGTCTCTCAAACAGAGAAGCAAGAGGCTGGACCGCTCCCCAGAGGTAATGGCCTTCGGGCTCATTTTGAAATTGTTCAGTGTGAATCTCCCCTGGGCCAGTTTCCTAGGGAGCAGGGTGGGGACCCCTCGGTCCAGGCCCCCAGACCCTTGAGGATTAGTGAAGTTCATGGCTCAGCCTTGAATGGGGACAAAGGCGACCAGGGACGTGGAGGGAGGAGGTCAGCCTGTCTGGAGGAGGCGGTGATGGAGACTCTGGTCGGGCTGCAGAGAGCGTGGGCCTGGAGCCCAGCCGGCCCTGCTCTGGTTTCAGAAGGACCTGGGGTGGACTGGAAGTCACAGGCCTCCAGGACCTTCCTCGTCTCTTTGTTGGGGTGAAATAGGAGGTACCAACGTTCAGCGCCTGATGCCTTCCCCCAACCTAGTCCTTGTCTACGGCCAAGTTCGGTAAGTTGCTAGTGAGCCAAGTGTCCGTGGCTTTGGAGATGTCAGTGTGTTCATGCCGTGTTGCTTTGAGTCCTAGGTGCTGGCTCCTGACCGCGGCTGCTCTGTGTCCTGGAGACAGGCAGCGGCGGTAGCCAGGACACTCTCCAGGTAAGTCTACACAGGGACTCCAAGTCCCAGTGCACCTGCTGGATGGTGAGGCCAAGAGCAGCAGCAGGCACCAGTAACTTGATTTGCATAAATTGATCAGCAAGGGGATGCATCTGGGGTTGTGGGTGGTCAGAGATGGGGCTAGGGGATCTGGGAGCTGGAAACCTGGGATGGGATTCAGCCCCTGCCCCCAGCACAGGGCCTGCAGCCTGCTCTGCAACCCAGCACATGACTTCCTTTCCTTTTCTTGAATGTGTCTTATTCTCTTCCATGTCCTGGCCACTACCTGCCTCTGTCCACCTCCCTGTCACCTGGACTCCTCTGTCTCAGCTATGCCATGCCGCCCGATGAGGCCACATCCCTGTTTGATGCCCTTCTAGTACCAGGAGTCCATAGGGGTGGTGACGAGTCCCCACAGGGCAGGACGGCCAGCATGGCTGGGCCCCCTCTCTCTGGCACAGAGCAGGTGGTGAGCCACAGCGAAAGGAGTCTGGGTACATGGAGCTCCCACAGGGAGTATGGCCCAGACCTGGAGAGAGAAATGCATCCCCAAGCCCACTTCTGCCCAGAACACAGAGGGTCTCCATGGTGCAGCAGGCCAGCCTGGGGGTCCCAGGAAGGGATCAGAGTGGTCCTCCCCCACCCCAGCTCCTTTCTCATGAGGCCACAGAAGGCAACTGGGCCAGAGCGTATGGGAGAGCCCCTCCCCTTCCCCAGCGTCCCAGATCTTCCTGGGGTGGGACAGTGGCTGACACCACCGTCACCTCCTTCACACCGTGGGCTGCCCAGCTCAGCGGACACTGATGCTTGTATCGATCTGTGTCACACACGATGACTTCATCTTCTGAGACAAAACTCAGAAATATACGCTGAGCCTTTCAAATCCAGGCCACCTTGATTTTCTATAACATCTGCTCCCGATGTGCGTGGGTCTGGGGAGCTTGGGGTGGGGTGGGGCACGTGGTGGCTACACTGAAGCCTGAAGCCCTGGGCTTCAGCCGAGGTGACTGAGTTTCAGGGGCTCTGGGCCGACCTGTGGTTCCTCCGGGAGGAGGGGGTGAAGGCCGACGAGGGGAAGGCGATTAGCTTGTGATCATTGAGAGGGTCAAGGTCTTTCCTTAAAATAACAGCTTCTGTTTATGGAGTGCTCAGCGTGGCCTCTGTGGGGAGTGCTTGGACGGGGCTCGCGAGCCTTCCAACAGCCTTTCGCGGGGGCGGTGGTACCGTCTCATCTTCCCGATGAGAGAGCAGAGGGCCAGGCGCTGCGTTCCTTCCCTCGGTCATTCATTCACTGGGTCCCATGCTTATCCGCGCCCTGTGCTCGCTCAGCAGTAAGGACGACGAAAGGATGCTGCTGCTTACCTGTGTCAGGCTCGTGTTCCTACCCGCGACCTGATTTCACTCAGTGACCCCAGACGGGACATGTTTGAGCCTCACCCCCTTCTGGCTGCTGACGGTCTCTGCCCCACGAGTTCCTGGACCAGGATGGGGCCCCGGCAGAAGCTTCCTTGGCTTGAGACGGGCAGCAGGACGGCGGAAGACAACAGGCTTGTAGCCGAGAGAGCACAGTGTTTCTTCTTTTGGATGCATGGACTGCGGCAGCCACGGCGTGCCATCATCCTGTGGGGCCCTGCTGGCTTCTCCGCCCGCCCAACGCCAGACGGGCTTCGGAGTCGCCATGTTGGCCTTGACACCGCAACTGCTCTGAGCCTCAGTCTCCTCATCTGCGTGATGGGGCTGATGAGAGCTCCCTCTGCAGGTGGACTTTGTGAAAATTAGAGATGGTGCGTGTCAAGCCCGCGACACAGGGCCTTCACAGGTAAGAGGGATGGGGAGGAGGAGGAAGAATAGGAGGACGGGATGCCCTTCCTCCAGAAGATAAGCTAAGCAGCACGGGAACACACCCCTGAGGCTGTGGCCCCACAAGTTAGGGGTGTATGTCACATCGCCTCCCTGAGCCTCACTTCCTCCTCGATGAGACCCGACAGGCCGAGCCCCGCTCTCCACGTTGCAGGGTCTCTCCGCAGCTCCAGCAACATCACGGATGTGGAAGCTCCCCACTGAGTTCCCGGCGTCGCTCCAGCTGGAGGATGATCGGCTTTTCCAGCACTCCTACTAATTTACTCTGTTTTACCGCTCAAGTGATAAATAAGAAAGTCCGGTCAGGGGAAGCTTCCCGTCTGCCATGATCCACGATTCATCCCCTCTCTGGGAGCTCCCTGCGGCCTCCGGCGGCGCCATTCCATCTGGACACCACGCATCTGGCCCCCTCTGCTCTGAGGACTGGGTCTTTGGCTGTCCTGTGTTCTTTGAGACCCCAGCATCCAGTGCGAGGGCTCCCAGCAGGCACGACTCTGCCCTCTGGCTGAGTGACTTCTCTAACCTCAGAGCTCTGTCAAATGGTCGGGGTTGTTGGAGGGTCTGATGGGACAGGGTCTGGACGTGGGCTGGCATGTAACACGCAGTGGCGCTTAGGGAATATCACGCCCCTTCTTCATTCTGCAAGGCCCTTCTTGAATATCCGCTGCCTCATCTGCAGGACAAGGGCGTCGGAACTTGAAAGGATGGCAAAGCATGGGACTGTACCTGGAGCCCAATCATGCTGTCCAAGGCCAAGGGCATACATCACTCATCGGCAGGAAGCAGCCTCAGAATCCTTCTTAACTCAGGGATCCTCAACCAATCAAGCTCACAGATTGCTTGAACTTCTAAGATGAACTTCTAAGGACTAGAATAATCTTGATGTGGGGAGGCTTGAAGAGTCCATATGGAGAGAAGATCTAAGGTTTGATCTAAGGTTCTTCTATGAGAAGAAGAGGAAGAGGAGGAGGAGAATTTCTCTACATGTGTAAGCCTGGTAGTTTCTAGTGCACCCTCACCCAGAGAGGGCCCTGTGATGCAGGAGGGCCTGCCTGGCAAAGAGATGCCAGTCAGGGGCTAGCCACCCCAGAGCTTGGGTTCTGCCCCCATCGCCTTTCCCCAACCCTTGGCCTCAGGCAGGCTTCAATACACACCATCACCCCTGTCCTTTACTAGGGGCCTTCTCTGTGCCAGCCCCCAAACCGGGCACATGCATCTATGACTTGACTGAGCCTCACGGCCACCTACATCCCCATCCTAGAGACAAGGAGCCAGAGGCTGAGACACCATGACTCCGTGGCCAGGGTTGGATGGCCAGACAAGAGCCGAGCTGGGAGGGGCCCCGTCGGCTTCTGCTGGATTTACCCAGGCCATTAGCCAGGTCCCTGACATCAAATGAATTCTATAATTTGTAAACGCAGCCAAGTGCCTTCTTACAGAGGAATGTCAGGAAGCGATAGAAACTAGCTTCGATAGATTTACGGAGCAGCTGAATGCCAGCCTCTGCCCCCTCCTGCTTTCTCCAGGAGCCACACACGACCAGAGAGAAGGCCTGAGAAGGCTTTTGTGGCTGACGGCCAGGTCTTTCATCGGCTTTTACAAGACAAGTTTACGGTGTGGAGGAGATGGGGATGCAGGGCAGGAGGGAGAGGGATGACTCCGTCTAGATCTCAGGCAGGAGTGTGACAGACTAGCAGGTGAAGCTAGGGGAGGACAGCCCTGTCCCCTCCCCTAGGGGCGGCATGCCTACCCTGCCTATGCCTGGGCTTCCAGGGTAGGGGGCCTATGAAGGCAGAGCTGGATGGGTGAGAGCACCCGTTCCCGTATCCTTCCTCTATCCTTGCCTCCCAATATTGTCTGTTTTCCATACGGTAGCCAGAACGAGCATTTTCCCAGAGACCAGGTCCCACTGCTCACAAAGGCTCCCGTTGCCCTTAGGGTGCCCTCCCCACCCAACCCTGCTCTCTAAGCTATGCATCTCCCTCTCTCTTTGGAGCCCTCTTTCCTCCCTTCACCTGGTTCAGGATGACATGGAACCCTGACACAGCTCAGGGACCCATCCCTGGGGGCCCACCTCGGCCCCCCAGACCTGCCCTTATATCCTAACCCCCAGTTCGTAGGGTTGTGTTCTGTGTGCAGGAGACCGGTAGCCCTGGTGAGGTCAGGAATGGTATTTGTCCCATTCGATGGCCTATCTCTAGCACCCTGGACAGGGTTGGCATGCAGTAGGTGCTCAATTAATGTGTGAGATTACATGGGGGAGCAGTTGGAGCCCGGTGGGATATGCCGATAGAAGAGAGGCCCCAGGAAGGCATGAAGCTGGGGCGGGTCATGAGGACAGCATGGTGGGAGTCGGGTGAGGGGGTGGGCCCCAGTGGCTGCTGTCTGTTCATCTTCAACACATCAAGGCTGGATGAAGCAAGGGGGCCTGGAACTCACTCACTGGAGAAGACGTGCCCGAGATACCCCAGGGGGTGTGATCACAGCTTTTGAGTGTCTGAAGGGCGAGGACCTGGAAGAAGGCATGTGTCTTCTGGATGTTCTCAGGAGCGGGAAGAAGGCAGGGGAAGGGGAGGGGGAGAAGTCACAGGAAGGCAGCTGTCAGCCTGCTGGAAGAAGAACTTTCTGGCACTTGGAGAGGCTCCATAAACAAATGAAGGTGCCTACCGTGGTGGTGAGCCCCTGGGATCTGGGGGCATTCAAGCAGAGGTGGGTAAGGATGGGCTGAGAGGCAGGCTGGTGAAGCTGATGGCTTCTATGACTCTCCCCCACTGTCTGTGACTCCGGTCCAGCCCCACAATACAGGGACGCACTGAGAGATGTCCCCTGTTGGTTAGATAGAATAGGGGGACCAACTCTCCCAGTTTGCCTGGGACTATAGAGTTTCCAGGGATGTGGAACTTGCAGTGCTAAAACCTGGGGAATCCTGGGCACTCTGGGAAGGGAGTGTCTTGGGGGGTTCCCCCCTCCCAAGCTAGCATGGCTCTGGTCCGCTCGATGAACACCGAAGCTGGCAGAAATGGTCTGGACCACCTCCTTCCCTGATGTAAGCCCGACTAGTTAGGAAGGGCGGACAGGAATTGTCCATGATGATCGGCGAGACCAGCTAGAGGCCCTGCCCGCTTGCTTCCCTCCTCTAGGCCTCTCTTTCTCTTTAAGTAAAATGGGGAGGGGTGTGGATGGGCGGCTGAAGACATCACAGCCCTTGTTATCCACTGTCCCCTAACATTCAAACATCAGCCTCTGCTTTGTCCTCCTGGCCAGACTTTCAGCTGCCTTCTTGCTGCACATGGGGACAGTAGGGTTGGGGGTGACACACAGAGAGGGCTGAGATGAGAGCCTTGACTCCATTCCTTGGGTCCTGGCTTCATGCCTTGGAAGGAGGAGGTGGAGAGGCCTGTGAGTGGGGAGGCCCAGGTCAGAGCCTCTGTCTGAACAAATCCACTCTGCACAGTGAGAGGCAGCCTAAGCGTGAAGCCCTGGGCGGCCCTTCCAGGCATCAGTCTTCAGTGGGGCAGGGCCGGGGCCCCCAGGCTCACTGTAGCTGGGCCCAGGGTGCTGCGTGCCGCTCAGCAGGGCTGGGGGACGGGGAGCAGATGGTCTGAGGAAGGGGCCCCGCCAACCTGGGAGCCAGGCAGCTCAGGCCCCGTGGTGACCTCAACGTGGACCTCTCAGAGCCTTGGTGTCCTCCCCGGCGCTCTTCCTTCCTGTCTTCTGCTGTGAGGCTCGGACGCCTGGGATGGACGTGGTGGTCCATTTTTCAGGAGCTGAATCCCCGGTTTGCTCTTTGTGGGGTGCGGCCTGACAACAGACACATTCCCTCGCGGTTTCCACACAAAAGTGAGCACACCAGCACCCGTTCTCACCATCACGCACACACACTTACAGCCCCGCCCCCGGACTAGGATGGAGCAACAGAGACGATGGGCCCAGACAAACAGTTGCTGGAGAGCCCCAGGGGGGCCCGAGACCCTGGGAAGCAGGGGGCCAGGGAGGCCTCCGCCGGGCACACATGCCCTGTAGGTGAGGAGTCTGAGCGGACTCCTCCGGCCCAGGCCCCTGGCGCCATCTTGTCCGAGGGGCCCTGCAGGGGTGCAGGGGGTGTTGGCTCTGGAAGGTCATGGGGCCTAGTCCCCCGAGTACAGCCTGGCTCCAGGCAGCAGCTAGGCACTCCAACTCCACATCCTGACACGGAGCTTCAGGTCTCTTTAAGATGCAGGAGGAAACGGGTGGGGGGAGTGGAGGTGACTGGCCCAAGGTCGTACAGAAACCAGGAAGGAAACCAGATCTCCCCAGAGAGGCTGTGAGATGTGCTCAAAACATCAAGCCTCTATTGGGAGCCAGAGTGTGTGCCTGCCCTGCCTGGCCTTCTCCATCCCTGGTCTTAACCACTCTCCCTGGGACTTAGTTTCCTCCTTAACCCACCATGGAGGCCGGTCAGGACATGCTTCTCAGTCTTTTTCCTGCCTTGACACCCCCAAGACAGCCTCAGCCTCACCCCAGCTGTGATGGGCGCCCCGTTGCTAGGACTCCTATATGGTACTTGGTGTGGGGTGGGAGGAGCTCCTGGGGACAGGGAGCCTGAATTCAGTGTCACAGCAGGTAATCCTGATGGGTCCTCCAAGAGGGCACGTGACCTTATAACTCCTTGTGGTCGGTCCCTTCTGTGCCCCTGTCTGGTGTTTTCAGGTGGTCTGTCTCTTTGGCTCTCTTTCCCCACAAAGGGGCCCTGGGGCTGCTCAGACGGCCCTCTGTGAGTGGAAGGAATCAGCTCTCTGGCAGCTCAGGAGCCCTGAGCCTCCCTGTGTTAAGGTCCCTGACACAAAAAGGTTGCCTAGGAGCCTGCAGGGCAAAGGGCTTCCATCTGCCGGGGCAGCAGAACATTGTCATGAAGGCCAGAAGTTCATCCAAGGGGTTCCCTGGCCAGAAAGTGAGGGGGACCCGGGGACCAGAAGCTCTGGGGTGCTTCTCTCAGTGGTCTCTCTGCCCTCCTCCCCTCCCCTATTTCCTGGGACCACCTCTCCCTCTGCTTGCCTGCTCATCCTCCTTGTTCTGGACCCTTGCTCCAGTTTGCCAGATCCTCAGCCTAAACCCCAAGGAGCCCTGTGAGATGGTCTCCACCCCACTGAGCCGAGGTCCGTGCGCCAGGTCATACGATTTGCTCCAGGCTGCCCGCAAGGGCCACGTTTTCACCCTGTCCAATCAGTGCCATCTGGAAGTGGGCAGGATCCCGCTTTTTCGAAGCAGGCAGGATCCTCTGGGCACGATCACTGTAGCTAGAAGGGGACATGGGTATGGCAGGGACCCTAAGTAACATGGGGACATCGCACAATGCTTTCTGGAAGACACGAGTCAGGGCTTGATCTTGAAGGAGAAGTAGAGCTTCAGAAAGCGGAGAAAGCCCTGTTCACAGCTCCATGGGTGCCACGAGGTAGATTGGGAACAGCCCGCCCGGAGGGTCTTTGCAAGCAGGCAGGAGTCAGAGCCAGTGCAGGGTAAGGAGGGGGGAGCTGAGGGTGCAAATCCACTGACGGTCTGCACTGCAGGGGTGGAGTGGGAGGCTGAGCACCTGACTGGGACAAGAGTCCCTCAAGAGCTGGAGGACTGGAACAGGGCAGGGCATCATAAAAGCAGAGAGGTGGCCGGCAGCATCAGCCGCTGTACAGGGCCCAAGGTAAGAGTCGGGAGGCTGAAGATCTTCATAGAGCAGGTGTATGTGGGCAAGGCCTGATATTAGGGATGAGGAGGGAGAGAAAAGTCAGGTACGGAGATGCCAGGCATAGACCTCTTGGTGGTTCACGGGTGAGAAGGGGCCCTGTCCCTGCATGCATTGTCCACCTGAGATGCAGAGTGGGTGAAGTTGTTCTGAGCCTGGCTCTCCTGGGGAGCCAGCAGCCGGAGCCAGCGGGGAGAGGCTGCAGGGCAAGCTCCTGCAGCTGTGACAGGTGACATCTGCCAGCTCTGCTCAGACCACGGCCAGAGGGACCACACCCACGGACCGACAGTGGTAAACTGCGGAGGAGCGTAAGTGCCTGGGCCACATGACCCAGGCCAGAGGTAGGATGACTGAAGGAATTCTGGCATTGAACTTGGAAAGGAGGTGATGGTTGTTCTTAAACACCTGAAGGTCTGCCCCACCAAAGAGGCATTCTGCTTGCTCTGGGGGACTCCTGAAGGCAGAGTTAGCTCCAGAAATGGGGTGGAGCAAGAGGTGATTTTTGGCTGAAATGGGGAAGATGTTTCTAGGTTAGCACTGACCCCAGTGGCTGCTGGAGGCACAGGGACAGGAGCGAGGGCCCCATCCCTGGCAGGACTGCAAGCAAAGGACATGTCCTGCATACTCAAGGTACCTAAAAAATGTGTGGTCCGAGGGATGCCCAAGACATGCATGCCATGAGCCCTGCTCTTGGAGGCTAATGGGAGCATGTGGGGAACTTGATGCAGACAGAACACACAGAGGAAACCAGGGCAAGGAGTCACCCCCAGGTGGGTTCCACCTTTCTGGAAGCAACCGGGCCCGGGGAAGGCTGTCCTGCAGCGGTGAGGCTGTCTTGTGGACAGTACTCAGCCTGTCCTTGGAGGAATGCAGCTGGGACAGGATAACCTTGGGCAGGGATGCTGGAAAAGGGATTCCAGTTTCGGGCATGGGGAGGGGGTTGGAGGTGAACAGATGACCTCTGCGGTCCCTTCGAGTCCAGAGCTCTCTGGCAGGGAAAAACAGCCGCAGAACTCTGAACGGCACACAAGGTTACTGAGGACGGAACAGAGATCCCAATATAGCTGGCGGGAGGAAGGCGGCAGCGGGCGAGGGGAAAGTAGGTCCCCCGAACAAATGAGGTGGGGCACGAAATTAACGAGGCTGGAAAGGGCTGAGCTCAGGGACTCATTTTTAAAAACTGTCTCTTAGCAAGAAAAATGAGGGAAAGAAATGTGGGCAATGGAGATGTAATGGGGGTTGAGACTGCTTCTATCGACTGCCAGCCAACTGGCCCGAGAGGGGGGCCTCCTGGACAACAGAAGAGATGCACATCAGAGGGTCTGGGGTCACCCTGCATGTGTGCAGGCCAGAGAGGAGCTGGTGATGGAATGTGGGTGATAACAAAGGGGGTGACCCCATCCTACGCACTCTCTGCCAGTCTCCCTGCACGCCAGCTCTTTAGCTGGGCCATTCTGCCCCCCGTTCTGTCCTCAGGCACTGTACTCTGACTTACTTATCGAACTCCTCGTCACCTCCACTCACACAATTCGCTCGGCATAATGCTTTTTCTCCTGTCCGATGGGGACGGGAGATGGCTGATTGTTCTTCTTCTCAGCTACTCTATAACCCCTTGAGTGGTGGATATTAGGGATGCCTGAGTCACTCCCCGGTGACTGGTTGGCTTTATCCTTGTCTCTTTGGGAAGAATAGTTTGCTGGGTACCTGGGTGCCTTGGGGCCTTGCCCACCCAGCTTTGCCCCAAGGCAGTTGGCCTGGAGTTTCCTGGATACAGAGGTTTTTGGATTCCTTTTTGGTCTGCCTGGCCCCTGGTCGGACACTAGAGGCAGAGGGCCTGCTGGATGGTTGGATGGGTGGATGGGTGGATGGGTGGATGGGTGGATGGGTGGATGGATGCATGGATGGATGGATGGATGGATGGATTCATAGATGGATGGATAGATGGATGGATTCACAGATGGATGGGTGGATGGATGTTGAATGCATTGATGGGAGAGTAGATGGATGGATGGATGGATGAATGCATGGATGGATGGATGGATGGATGGGTGGATGAGTGGGTAGGTGGATGGGTGGATGGATGGATGGATGTGTAAAATGCGCGTAGGTGAGTAGATGGATCTCTTCTCTCTGGCCACCTGTGTGCCATCTGACAAAGGCTATAGTTAACTACGTTAGAATGATTCTATCTTTCATTGGGTGGGGAGGGAGGACAGAGAGGATGAAGAGGATACAGGGAAGATATAAGGAACAAGAGAGGAGGAATGAGATACTTCTGGCCCACACCTAAGCTACTAGGTCCTTAAAGAAGAAGAAGACACCCTTCCCGAGTCCTCCCAGAGCAAGAACCCCTTGGCTCTCACCATTGGCCTCTGCCAGGAGGTGACTGAGCTCTGGAAGTAGGGGTCAGGAGGCGGAATCAGCAGGGGAGGCTCTCAGCCAGAACTTCCTCAGATCATGTGTGGGGGCGTGTTTCGGGGAGTCCATCTGGGGTCAGGAGAGGCAGTGGGGGCCTGTGATTGGATTTCTGGGCTCTTGAGCTCCTGATTAAGGGTGGGGACTGCTGCCACCAGACCTAAGGAGAGGCCCATGAAGTTCCTGGGAAATAGGATATTCTCAAGGCCCAACTACCCGGCTCTGGAGGCTCCAGCAGCCTCCAAATTCGCAAAGCTCCATTGCTGCCCACTGTGGTGGCCCTGGGTGCTGGTGCGCAGCAGCCCAGGGTCGAGCTGAGCCCTTCCAGATACTAGCCTCCCACCCCAACCCAGGCTCAGGAGGGAGGGGAGAGAGCAGGTGTCCAGGATCTGGGGTGCAAGAACTCAAATGAATCCTGACCTACAGGGACCCCGCTGCAACCAGCCTACTTGCTCTGGGGGTCTCTGAGGTGCTGAGTTTGGTAAGGCCCCCTGCTTGCTGCCCACTGTGGAAAACCCTAGGGTCGTGGTCCAAGCCCTGAGAGCCCACCTCCCCCCGACAGATCCTCTGGTCCCACCCTCCTGGTATAAGTGGGGCCTGGAGGCTCAGAGAGGGGAGGGGAATCATCCAAGTTCACACAGCACAGGAGAGGGGCAGAAAGGGAAAACAGAGCCCCCAATATCCTGAGATTTTCCAAGGCAGTGCTGTGGATCTCCCAGGACAGCCCCTACTTCTCTGGAACCCCATCCCTCCCCCATTTTAGGCAATCTTGACAAGCCACTTTTTTCTCCAGGTGTGGGAGGGCTGGAGAGGGAGTTGGTTAGGGGGATGCTGAGCCAAATTGTTTCAACTGTTAGCAGCCCCCAGTCTTGGTCAGGTGGGCAGGTAGAGAATGTAGGACAGACATCTCTCTGCTCCCCCTGCACTGGCCTTCCGGAAATTCAGTCCCCGGAAACCCCTGCTCTGCTCTGCTCTCCTCCCTACCTAGGATGTGGACGGGGAGGTGGTGGGGCTGGAAAGGGTCCCTAGCGGCTGCCTGGATCTGACCAGGGTGATCCCGGGAGCCCAGGCTGCCCCAACCTCTGTGTTGTGGGCCTGGCGGGGGCGGGGGGCTCCCTCTCCTCCCAGCCCACCCTATGGCCCTGCACAGGTGACATCATCCTGAAAGAAGTCCAGCCAGCGGGACTCCTCAGCAGCTGTCACCAGGAGGCTAGGAGTAGAGGCACCAGCAGGAGCAGCAGAGCCCCTCCTTCAGAAAAGGGGAGAAACCTGGGGGTGGGGGATGGGAGAGCCTGGAATCCAGCAGCCATTTCACACCTGGCCTATTAATTGCCAGATTGATTTCAGATCCCGGTCTCCAAGAGGCCCCAAAATCAATGCCCTCCTGTCCTCACTTCTGTGGGCTCAGAAGTTATTCTTAAAGCCACAGCTGTCCCAGCTGCTTTGGCTGAGCCCTCCTGCTGAAGGGTAGGCTTCAGGCTCCAAAGCACGCCCAGGCTCTGTGTAGGAAAAATCTTACCTGGAAGGGAAGTATGGCAGCCCATTGGGTTACCAGCCAATGACTGGAGGGGCACTAAGGAGGCTCTCAATGGGGCGTCTGGGTGGCTCAGTTGGTTAAGCATCTGACTCTTGGTTTCAGCTCAGGTCATGATCTCAGGGTCGTGAGATCAAGCCCCGCATCAGGCTCTGGGCTCGCTGTGGAGTCTGCTTGAGATGCTCACCTCCCTCTGATGCTGCCCCCACTCAGGCTCTCTCTCTAAAACAAAACAAATAAATAAAATCTTTTAAAAAAAGGAGAAGAAGAAGAAGGCTCTTATCTGCAAATCTCCCTCCTACCAACATGCCCTGACATTCATAAATCCACCATTAGGAAGTCATTCCTTTGGGTGAATGAGGTCAACAGTCCCAGCTTCCAAAATGGAGTCACAGGAGAAGGAACACTTGTTAAAGCAGTAATGCCCCAGTTCCATGTGACTGGAGGCACTGGAGACCCTGCGGTATCAGGAGAGCTCAGTGTGATGACTGGGGACCAGGGGGAATGATATCAGGGTGAAGGGAAGGGGAGTGACACTCTGGCTTGTCTTGGTCCTCGGGTTGACTTTGTCCAAGGAGCACTGATTGAAAGACCAGAGAAGCTGAATTCAGGCATGGACTCTGGTGATGGCCCAAGTGCAGGGCTCAACGGGAGTGGGGCAGGTACAGGCTACTGGGGACCTGTGGGTGTTCCAAAGGGTCACATTCCAACTTAGTAGGAGAACCCTCCCTCTCATTGAGCTCCCTCCCAATGTCTGCCCTGCAGTGAGTGCTGCGTCCCTTGGGGCATACAAGCTGACGCCAAGAGCCACCTGAAGGGAGGCTGTGGAAGGACTTTGGGCAAAGGGACATTAGGCACCCTGAGGGCCCTTCCCTCTTTGGGGTTGGTCCCTGGGGCCCTGGGGCTGGAAGGCCAGCTTCGTGGCAGGCAAAGGGTGGAAAGATGGGGTGACTCCCAATGGCTAGGCACTCACTGTGTTCCCAGCCCTGAGTCAAGAGCAGTGTCCCCTCTAATGCCACAGCCTTGCAAGGAGAGCACTAGTAGCCCAGTTTCTTAGATGGGGGACACCGAAGTACATGAACACTGACACTGCTGTCACACAGCTGGTCACATGCAGCCGGGACTCCTGCTGGGCTCTGCTCCTTCCCAGACAGAAGGGTTTGGGCTCTGATCACTTCAGGCTCATGGAGACTCCTGGGAAGTCAGGGGAACTGGAGTCGGGGGAACTCTCCATGAGGCCAAGAAGCCCAGGCAGTCCGATTCTGCCATCCACAAGGCAGACCTGTCCAGCCCTGGGCTCTGGCCTCGGCCTCTCTGATTCTGCCTGGCTCAGAAGGCCACGCATGGGAGAGGCCGGTGGCTGTTCTTCTGCTGTCCTGGCCCAGCTTCTGCTCCCGGCTTCTCCTCCTCTGCGCCAGGTCACTGAGTGTCAGCCCTGGGCCTGGAGACATGATGACATAGTTGCTTGTTACCTCCCCACCTGGGGTCAATTACTAACACAGCACTCTGTGTCCCCACAGCCACCAACGAGGGCCACTGTCCCGGTGCATCAGTGATGGGCAGAGATCCTGCCATCTCCCTCCGACCCTTGTGCCCAGTGCAGTGGCTGGAGGCCGTCCTGAGGTCAGCTTCCCCGTCACGCTTCTCTGAAGGTGTGTCCTCACTTCCTCCACCTAGGGGTGTGTGTGTGTGTGTGAGTGTTTGTGTGTGTTGGAAGCAAGTGAAGTAGCAATTGTGAAATATTTGGTTTGGTTTCCTGGGAACAGGTCTTATCTTTGCCCTGCCTGTGAGCTGCAGGAAAGCAGGTGCTTGCCTGGACCACCCCACCCCCTGCCCTGTGTGCCTGGCCAGTAGAGGATACTCAGTAAACGTTTGAATGAATGAATGAATGAATGAATGAATTGGAATTCCTGCTCTCCAGGTTCAGGGAAGTGAGGATCGTGAACTCTGCCTCCTTCTCAGAGGCAGACAGGGAAATCTCTAGGTGACTCTCGGTCCTTGCTCTGCCCAGTGATGCTGTCTGGTCCTTGGTGATTTGCCTTCTGTCTCTGTGCTCAGATCCCTGCAAATAGCACTACCTGTGGAGAGTAGCTAATGACAGGCAAGTGTTGGAGGGATAGAATGGGCAGGAGGGGAGAAGGTGCCAGCAGTGGCAACCACAGGGGAAGAGGGGCTTCTCGGTCTCCCCCAGGGTGAGGCTGACATGGGTTAGAGCACAGTATGGTCCTGAGGACTGGGTGGACAGTGTCCTGGGCCTGGCACCCAGCCAGGGCACAGACTGGCCCTGGGACGGAGGGGCATCAGCGTGGGCCGGATGGGGGCTTGGCCAGGGGTTGCAAGTCAGGGCCCGCCTCCAGCCGGGACCTCGTGCTGGATCCCAGATGAAGACTGGTCAAGGGCTAGGGCAGAGCGAGGGCTGAGTTCTCCAGGTCCGGTTTGAAGTCAGAGGCTGGGGCTGATTCCTGGTCTTTGACCTGGGGCTGGATGAGAGGTTCCTGTAGATGGGGGCAGGGTCAGCCAGGGGGCATGGGGAGATCTTTCTGATGTAGGCCAGGGGGGTAAGCACCGCCGTCCTGGTTGCATCGGCTCTAAGCGCTCAGCTGAGTTGGGGGACACCGGAGGCTTTCTGAGAGTGTTGTTCTTGGAGATGTCCTCCTTGTCCTAGGGTGTCCTCAGGGAGGCTCGGGCCTGCCGAGGGAACATTTCTTCCTGCGTGTGGGTACAGTGAGGGAAGTGCAGGAGAATGACCCCACTAGCCCTAGCTCTCCAGCGGTGGAAGGCGTGCTATCATTTCTCACACGTGCACAGCCCTTTACAGTTTATAAAACCCTTCTCTCCAGCACCTTTTAGTCTTCTCCATGGTCCCAAGAAAGAGACCTGACAAGAGATGATGCCCATTTCAGATGAGGAGCAGAGAGGCCCAGAGAAGCTAAGCAGCTTGCCGAGGCTGCTCGGGAGGAGGGAGAGCTGGGAAGTTCTCTGTCTTCTCATTGGCTTCACTGCCACTGACTCCCCTGGCCGCCACCCAGGCCCGGGTCCCCTGCCCTGATGCCAGGCCCTCAGCCCATGGTCTTGCTGCCCTCCAAGGCCTGCAGAGGTTAACACGCCGCTCCTGCCCTACAGCTCTTGCAGAGTCTCTCCAAGTCGCCTCTGTCATCAGCAAGTCACATCGCTGACATCATGACCGCATAAAATTAATTTATTTAGTTAAGGAAGGTGTTAATTAAGAGTTCTCATTTATTGTGTCTTTGCAGACAGCTCTCGGGGGCTTCTGAGTTGTCAGTGCTGGTGACAGCAAAAGCTAATGGTATCACAAGTTATTAATAGGACTCTTGGAGAGGGGGAGGGGCAGGAGCTGGGGTTGCAGGGGAGGGGATGGGGGAGAAGGGTGAAGAGAAGGAGGGAAGGAGAAGGCTAGGGGAGGCGAGTGGACAGTGCCCCCAGCTTCCTTCTCTAGAAGTGGGCCCCTCTCTGCAAGTTGGTCCCATTGCAGACATTCCCTGGGGGACCCAGAGTTTGTTGCTAGGCCCTTCGGATCTGTTTGTGGGGTTGTGACACCCAGACAGACAGTGGGCTGTGAGCCCCGGAGGGGGTCACACTGCTGCTGCCTGCACTTCCGTGTGTCTGGAGTTCGCCTTGAGGGGTGTTTGCTCTTAGGCAAGCAGGTCCTTCTTTGCCTGCTGGCTCTCTGCCCTGACCCTGAGCATCATGGAGTGTAGACAGTGACTAGGTTAGCTCTGGGTCCCCCCAAAGCCTTGCACAGAGTCTAGGGTATCCTGGGAGGTCGTCAGACATTTGCAGAGTGAATATGGTGTCCCCCTGACCCCCAGCTGGTCTCATGTCTGGACTTCTTGCTGTAAGAGCTTGCAATCTGAGAGATAATCATGGGAAAGAGGCTCCCCGGCCCCCCGGCTCCTTGCCTCCAGCCCCTTCAGCCCCCTCTGCCTTGCAGTCCTGAGTTCCACACCTGGCAGACGATAACTCTTTGCTGGTGAAGGTGGGGACATGTGACCAGGTGTGGGCAGCCAGGTGTCGGGGAGACTTGCCAGGGCTGGGGGAGTAGATGAGGGGTGTCTGGTAAACTCTGCACTGGGACCCACTGTGGGGACAGCTGGGAAAGAAGACATTTTAAACTATTTTAGCTCAACAAGGATGGTTGCAAAGAAGCCATCTTCTTTCTGGGCTCTGAAGGAAAGAGCCCAGCCAAGGAGCTTAGAGCTCCAGTTCTATCCCTGATAGGCTCTGTGACCTTGTTGGTGGGGGTTGGGGGGATGACCGTTCTATGGACCTTCATTTGCCTATCTATGAAATGGAGTGACTTGGCTAAACTTGGCAAAAGTCTCCCATATCCTGTGCAGTCGCTTATGGAGAGCACTTTTCCATTCCAGGAGACACGCTGGACCCTTTTGTGGTTCTTGTCTTGAATGCTTATGTGGCCCCCGGAAGGGGGATGGTTGTATTATTCCCCGTGTTACAGTTGGGGAAACTGAGGCTCAGATCTGTTAAACAGAAATCAAGTAACTTGCTGAAGGTTCCAGGTGGGCTTAAATCCAAGTCGGTGCTCTTTTCAGAGTATCAGGCCCTCTCCATGGATCAGTGGGATGCAGTGGGTACAGAAACCCCAGTTTAGAAGTTGGTTGACAGAGCAGGGCAGGCAAGGGCTAGCGGGAAGGGGGACAGAGCCACAGGGCCATGGGACTAACTGGGCCCAGCTGTGAGGCTGCTGGAGCAGGGACAGTCGGCCTCATACACAGATATGTCCCTTGATGGATCACGGAGGCTGGGATAGAGGCAGGCTCAGGTCTGCTGGGGGCTCCCTGGCAGAAGGGATCACTTTTCTGGGGCCCAAGTGACTAGAGGAAGCGACGTTTGAGCTGAGTCTTGATAGATGAGCAGGTGTTCAGCAGGTGAGAAGGGGGGCTCGGAGAAGGCCAGCTCCGGGTGGGGCAGGGGGGCGGGGAGAGCTGTGTGGGCGGAGCCACGCAGGTGTGAAAATAAATTAGGGCTGAAGCCTCTTGGGAAGACGGGTATCCAAAGGTGAGGTGGGTGGAAGGCCCGACCATGCCAGTTTAGAGACTCTGGACCCCAGCTGGAGGGTACTAGGGAACCATCAGGGGATTTGGGAAGAAGAATGGTACCTACACATTAATCAGATCCTCCCCCTCCTCCACCGCTTTCCTGCTCTAGGTGCTGAGGACACTGCTGAGAGTGGGGAGGAAGGGGGTCAGTTTGGATTCCTCTAGAAGCCCTCCCTGAGACACCTGTTTCATTGTTGGGACACCAGCAGGGAAAGAAAGATAGTAGGCCATTATCGAGCCCATTACCATGGTGGGTGAATGGGGCCCTGTCCTGCTGGGGAGCTCTGAGACCTGGAACGGACCATGCCCCACTGTTGGACCACCCAAGGAGCAAGGGAGCTGGGCTGTGCATGAGCCAGCGCCCATCTGTCATCGGTTGAAGTCTGTTCTTGGGGCTGTTAACTCCGACATTTCTGGTCTTCCCTACACAGTCAGTAATCAGAGAAAATCCTTAGACATAGAAAAGAAGAGGATGTCATCTGGCCATTGGGCCAGTGAGCTCTGAAATGGTAAGGGGGGGGGAGTGCATATGGGGAGAGCACCCACAGAATCAGCTTCAGGGACCAAGCAGAGAGAACCTCTCTCTCTCTCTTTTTAAAGATTTTATTTATTTATTTGACGAGAGAGAGAGAGAGAACACAAGCAGCAGAGGGAGAGGGAGAAACAGGCTTCTTGCCGAGCAGGAAGCCAGATGCGGAGCTCAATCCCAGGATCTTGGGATCATGGCCTGAGCCAAAGGCAGAAGCTTAACCAGATGGAGACTCCTGGAGGAGCCAGAGGTCAGTTTGCACCGAGACTCAGTCATAGACCACTTGGTTGAACAGACTCTGGGGGCAGCTGCCACTTGGTTGAACAGACCCCAGGGGCAGCTGCCAAGGGGAGAATCAGCTCCCTGGGGACCTTCACTCCGGCCTCAGCCTGGGGGCTGGACCTCAAGACAGGAGGGAGGGAAAAATTTGGTCCTAAGCTCCAGCTCTGGAGAAATGCAGATCTGAGTTCGAGGGCTGGTTGCCATTTACAGGGCTGTGTCCTCGGACAAATTACTTAACCTCCCTGAATATCAGTCTCCTCTTTTGGAAAGGGGAGATAACAGTACCTCGACTGTGAGGTCATTGTCATTAATGCGTGGGACGTATTTAGCCCACTGCCTTGAATATACAATGTGCCTGGTAAATGTTTATTATCATCATTATTTTATCATTATCCCACTGATACCAATAAAAGAGGGGGCAAGAGAAAGGCTTGCAGAACACACTGCCAACTTACCAGGCTAGAGTGATTTTCAGTGGCTCACGGTGCTCTTGGGAGTTCAAGAACACAATCCCAGAGCATTCCTGGACTCTGTGAGCTCCAGCAGAGCCACTGGCCAATGACTTTATGAGTCTGTTCACATAGATCCTGGCTGCGACAATCACTTCTCAGTCTATGACACCCATCTCCCCAAGAATTCAGAGATCAACTTCAGATGTCATCTGTTATCACATAATCATCCTTGGACTGTCCCTGAAGATGCAGAGTTGAGGAAGGACCCCGGGGCAAGGAGCGTGGATTCTAATTCAGGCTTCAGAGTGAATGACGGACTCCTTATCTGCATGTAGACGCAGATGATCTTGGCCGGCGCCTAGAGGGTAGGCGGAAGGCAGAGGAGGTTGGGGATGACAGTTAGTAAACCAGGAGGTGGGGTGGTCACCTGGGAAGTGTTGTGACCGATTGGGATGGGTTTCCTCATTTCCTTACAGATGCAGGGACATCTCCCAGGGAAGCTGGCTCTGGTGTTGCCAGTGGTCTGCTGGAGGCAATGTGGCTTCCCTTTCTCCCTGACCATGGATGGGCTGCAATCTAGTCCTTGGTCTCAGCCAGGGTAAACCCAACCCTCGTGCCCATGTCAGTGGTCAGTCTCGGTGTTCTGCAACGTGAGACCATCCTGGGTTGGAGAGGTTGCGGGGTTGGAGGCCCGGGGGGGAGGGATCTCTGCTCACACCAGCAGCTCAGGACCCATTTCCAGAGAACCACTCAGGGAACTCTTTTCACTGTGGCTCAGAGAAGGAAAGTCACGGCCCTAGGGAGGCAGACAGAGAAAAGTGCATGCCCCAGCTTGGGATGTCTGAGCAGGATGTGATCTCTAGAAGATGCCAACAATTTCACATGATGCCAGTGGTGGAGAACACCAGGTTGAGGCATCGTCACCTCTCTGAGCTCCCTGGGTCCCATCTACAATGGACAAATTCCCCCCCATCCTTCCTGGACACCCCTTGTCCGCATGGCCCTGGTGCGGGCTGGTTTCCACCCTGGGGGCATTTTTCTGTGAGTCCTTGATTGGAGAGATCCAAGATCTAGAAGGAGGACTCTCGGTGCTATTTAGAACCCCTTGGCCACCATAGAAGGTCCTGTCCTAGGCCCCCCAGGTCTCAGACATGATTGGCTCATGGCTGGGGGTAGGGGGATACAGGAGGAAGAAGTTTTGACTTAGGTTCAGGCTTTAGTTTCAATTTTAATCTATTATTCAGGGACCTAGTCAAACTGATTCCCTGGGATCTCATTTTATCTTTCAAAGCAGAAACCCTCTAAAAGTTTGGTTGACTCTATTGTTTAAGTAAAAACCTTTGAATCTGTGACTTTTACAGTTTTCCTTCTATGGCTTACAGTCTCTCCCCACTCTGAATCCAGAACTGGCTTTGTGAGTCCGGATCACAAAGGAAGCCAGTGGAGAAAGACCAGGGTCATAGTAACAGGGGAGGGAGAGCTGGAAGGGGAGATTCAGGATCATAGTGGGGGAGGCAGAGAGTGACAGGCCAGGGGCACTGTCCAGTGCACTGGGGCAGGGCGGGGCGACAGGTGAAGGACAGACAGAGACAAGCGTGCAGTAAGATGGACGTGAGGACGAAACCAGAGGGGGAAGAGACAGAGGGACTAGGAGAAGGTGAGGGAGGTGGAAGGAAAGTGGTGGCAGGGTGGGGGTGGGCTCAGGGGGCCCCAGATTCTGGAGCCTTCTCCTCCTCCATCTGCCTGGCAGATAAATACAGTACAGCTGGGCTTTTTTTTCTTAATTGACATCTTTGAATCCGTCCCTGCTTGACAAATCAGGCCATTTATTATTAGTGATGACAGGGATAAATATCACAGGCATTCATTTTACATCTGGGCCCCCTGATAATAGCCCCTCCCCCTACTGCCCCTGCCCCTGCCCCCAAGCAGGGACACTGGGTGTCCGGGGCACGGATCTCTTCCTCCTAGTGGGAAGCTGGGGGGTAGGGACTGGCCACGACCAGCCCTAGAGGGGACAGACATCCCAGGGTTGGAGTGGCTGGCGTGGTCCTCCTCTGCATGGAACAAAGTTACCTCCTGCACGAGAAGTACAGCGCTGGCCCTGGTTCTAAAGACGGGGTTCACTTTGTGCCAGGTCCCCTGCCTCCCAGGCTTCCCACCTGTTACAGGGAGGCTGAGTTAGATGTCCTCTGGGGTCCTCCCCACTCTGGCCCTTCCTGTCACCAAAAGCTTTTAATAGATTCCCTCTGCTTATAGGATCAAGTTTGAAACCCCTTGCCCAGGCCCGGAGGACCCTCTCTGATCCCCATCCTTTCCTCATGTTCCCCTCACTCCTTCTTTCTGGTCCCGGACACACTCTCCTTTTCACCCCTGAGCCTCTGCCGTCCCTGGGGCCTGACCCCGCAGACATCTGAGACAGCCGGCTCTCCGGGCCCCTCACGGGGCAGCTGCTGCCTTCCTGGGAGCAGGCCTCCCATGCTCTGCGGGGCCGGATGGGGCTCGGAGCCACCCTTTGGTGGCTCATCAGAGCTGTTCACGGCTGTGAACAGACGTGTATGCATACTGGGGGTATTTTCACGAAACTGCTACTGCTCTTCCAAGATTATGGGGGAGGGACGAGTCCCTCTGAGGAGAGACAGCTGAGGCTTGTGGCCCCTTGCTGAGACAGAGTCCTCCTGGGGCTCCCAGTGCACATCGGACTCAGTAGGCAAAGTCGCCGTCACAGAGACACAGGGCTCTGCCTCCTGTCCCCCTGGAAGGCCAAGCCATGCTAGGTCACAGACTCGGGCTTCCATCTCCCTATTTGCTCACCACCTTTGGGAGTTGACCTGTTGGGGTGGCTCTCACTACTCGGGCGTCATGGCCTCAGCTTCAGTGTTAGGGACGTTGTAGGGAGCTTCCCACCCAGCTGCCCTGCTAGAGCCCCGACTGCTCTGTGGGGCGGTTCTCTCTGTGGAGCTCTACATTGGAGGGTCCAGTGTCATTCTTCGAATGGACGTGGAGGAGTTTCCCTGCATGCTCTTACAGTACAGGGGAGCTGGTGCTCCATCCTCTCTCTGAAAACTGGGGCAGGGGGGGTCCTCCTTTGGGGTGAGCAAGCAGGTGGCAGGAGGGACGCTCTTCTCTCCACTGAGTCTGTGGGGAACTCAATGGTCCAGAGGTGGGCATTATGGACTCCTTCCATCACGAGGTGGGGCAGAATCATTGCCTGGAGTCTAGCAGAACCTTGGGAGGAAACCACTCTCCTTCCTGGGCCTGTTATCAAGCCAGATGCTAACACAAGACTTAACTTCCACTCTGCCCACCACCCCTGAGCCCATGGCTGCTAACCGGAAGTTCCAAAATGGTGGCCCTTTTTCAAGAAGTGGCTTAGAGGGTGAGGGCCATGTTCGTTAGCCGATGTGGCTACTCTTCAGAAAGGGAGCCGTGTGCTTGGTGGTTTCCGTTCCTACAGAGGGAGTGGGCTCCCGAGTGCATCCTTCCCCCACATGCTCTGAGGCCCAGAGACCCCCATGGAACCTCATAATATCAAAGGGCTTGAAGATGCTCTAGGTTCTAGATTAAGTTGGTGAAGCTGAGACCCAGAGGGGAGACCAGTTGCCTGGGGCCTATAGCAGAGGGGCATGCCTTGAACTCTGGGCTCCACACCCATGCCTGACCTTTCATGCCAGGGTGTCCACCTTGTGGAGACAGAAGGGCCTCTGGGGCCTCTGCTGGCAGGGCCCTGAGCATGGGCTCAGGTGGTGAGGGAGTGGCTGGGGACTCCTCGTCTTGCCTCATGAGAAGGCCTATGACCTCAGCTGGGAGAACTGCACTGGGAGCCGAGAAGGCCGGGCGGCCCTTTAGAAACTGCCCTGAGGGCTTGCAGCCCTCCCAGGCTGAAGAGGGTGGGAGGGCATCATTTGTCTCTGCTCCAGGGGACGGATGGCTCAGGAGGAGCTAATGAAGCTGTCTTCCTCCCGCCACACAGAGACAGTGACAGATGACGGCGGGGAACAGGCAGGTGTTGGCACACGGCCCATTGGGCAGGGTAGTGAATAGCACGTCCCTCAATGTCACTATGGGTCGCAGTGACTGCTGGGCCTCCAGAGAGGGGGCATGTGGACCCTGGGGTGCAGTGACAGGGATCCCAAGGAAAGCCAGGGTCTTGTGTATCCCCCTTTGTGTGATTGGCAGACAGAAGTCAGTTAAAGGGAACATAGCATCCCCATAGTCCAGCCTGCTCATTATCCTAGTAGAGAAGCATAGGCCCAGAGAGGGATAGTAATTAATCAAGGTCACACAGCAAGCTAGTGGCAGAGTTTCCTGAAGAGGTCCTAGGTGGCCCAAGGGAGGGAGAAGAGAAAGGCCTTGGAATATATCACTTTCCCCACTGTGGGGGTCGGGGGGGAGTGGGGATGGGCAGAGGGTGTGGTCCCAATTTCTTGCCGAACATTCAAGGCCGTGATGATGTCTGTACCTTCTCTTCCTTCTCACTCTGTAGCCCAAGTTATCTGCCTGCCTTCCCCAGCCTCCGAGCCTTCACCCATGCCCCGAGTGCGGGCAGGCTTTCAAGCCCCTCCTGTCTCTGTCTGATAATCTATGGGAAGCATTAGCCCAGATGCCTTTTGCAGGTGCATGTTTACCTGGCATTTTGAACTACTCTCTGCATGAGGCCCACACCTGATCACAGAACTGATGCTCCCTTCCATTATTATTCACGAGGCACTTTCCCCAGAAGCTTTCTCTTCCACAACAGTCATCCCTGGGGTTGTCAGAAGGACCAGGGCTAGGGATCCTGGTGTGTGAAGAACAAGTCAGGCCCACACCGGAGAGAGGGATTTGCAGGAGAAAAGGGCCAGTGAGTCCTCGGCCTCCCCAAGCCGAGGGCTGGGTCACCTCAGTCCTGGCCCCTGAATACTTCATCTTCACCTTCCACTGCTCCAGGAAATCTGTCTGGCCTGGGATGGGCCTGAGGGATTCAGCAAGGAAGCAGGAGAGAGAGAGAGCAGGCCCTGGAGGGGGTGGTCCCCTTTGGCTCTGGGGATCCTCACCATTCAGGGGGTCTGTGGTCGTCAGCTCACCTGACAGGTGCCATCACAGGCCTGCCACTGAGCTGGGGACCATTTGCTCCAGATGAATACATGAAATCAAGCTGGGAAAAAGAGTAGATAAGTGGGTTCATGGCACTTGCTCACTTACTCATGTCAGTGAATACTTTTTTGAGCACCTACTAGGGCCAGGCACTGTGCTAGGTGCTGAGAATGGTCCCTGTCTTCAAGGGCCTTTTGGAGAACCCAGCTTCCTGCTCTGCTGGCTCTCCAGCCTCTAGAGGGACAGGCCGTGACAGGAGTACTGTCTCCAGAGGCTGCCTTTGAAACTCAGGGTCTAGATTTGTGCCTCAAAGCTCTTCCTCCTGCCCCTGGGGTTTTCTTCCAGAATCATCTCCAGCGTCCTCGAGGACACCACCCCCTTCAACTCTCTGCAGTGTCCAATGACCTTTCCTGTGCCCTGTTTCCAGCTCCCCACCCGCCATGCCCACCATGCCTCCTCCCCGACCCATCATTCACCCTCAGCAGGCAATGAAATGGAAGAAGGAAGAGGAAGACCTTGACCCCCATAGCCTCTTGGATGGGGGATGGGAAGTAACGATGCCTCTTCCTCCTCCAGTTCCTGCTGCCTGGGGCTGATCCACGCAGACATTTGGCCAAGATAAGGTCAACGCCTCCAAGGGTTTGAGAAATGAAGGGGTCCTCGTCTGGATACCACCACAGCCTCCTCCCTCCCTCCCCCACTTTGTGCCCCTCATTCGGCCCACCAAGGCCAGATTTGTCTTGCAAAGTGGCATCATTATAAATGCATCAGCCTCCTTTGGACGTCCGCACCCGCTCCCGCCAGCCCATCCAGGCTCGATTACATCTGAGGCTGTCTGAGGTAATTAAGTGACATTAGGACGCATCCCCTGCTGTAATGCAGTGTTCAAAGCTCTGGGCTCTGGCATCCCGGGAGCCGCCGCACCAAGGCCTTGTCTGCCTAATGCTCCGCGCCGTGATTGCGGCTAATTACTCCAAAGACAGGCCTCATTAGTGGCGGGTTTGGGCTGGAAGGTGGGAGCAGGCTGTCTCCCCCATTTCCCCCAGCCCACCAGGTCACAGCCTGGTCTCGCCTCTCCCTCCACAATCCAGCTTGTCCTGCACTGCTCTTCTGGAGGGATTAGAACAGGGCAAGGGCAGTCCCAAAAGGGCCCTCTTTTGACAGAACAAGGCCGTAGACGGAATTTCAGGGCTTTCGAGAACTTTCTGACTGCTTTATTCAACTAGTGGGAACCAAGGCCCAGAGACTTGCTCAAGGTCACACAGCACAAGTGAAATAAATGTACTGTCTTTCCTAACCTGCCAGGCTTGGAGAAGTGGGGCTGGACTGAGTGGACCCACCTGGATCCAGAGCTCGAGGGAGAAAGGGCTCAGGAGCTCCTGGGGAAGAACGGGACGGCAGCCTTACCCCCAGAGGCACCATGTCCTTCCTCAGCGCTAGACCTTTGTACTCTTTGCTTGGAGCCCCCCTATGTCCTCCACCTGCCACCTTGCATGTGGCTGAATTCTTTCACCCCTCTGGTCCTCACTTCCTCCAGGGAGTCCCCCAACTCCTGAGGCTGAAGTCAGTGCCCCTCATCTTGGCTCCTGGGATGCTCTGTACGACCCCCTCTCAGCACACATCCCTCAGAATTGTCACGCCCGGAAGCTTGTCTAGAACCCCCGGGACGGTGACGTCCACCAAGGGCAAGAGTTGAGACTTTCTTGTTTGTGCTGATCGTCCCGGTGCTGGGCCTGGGGTCTCTGACACAAATCAGTGGCATGAAAGGTCAATAATTGATGCTTTGTGCCCCTTGTAGGGTGTGGACTTCTCAGGGAATATGATGAAAGCTTCTCCCCAGAAAAAAATGCATGTGTCTATGTAAATATAGCATTTTCCACAAAATTTTTGGGCACCCTGAATCCCATCATGCCCCCAGAGGGGTACATGGAATCCCGGTTAATCACCTCTGAACCAAAGTTGTTGGTTCCCCCTACAGTTGGAATTGTCCAGCATGGACCAGGAGCCCTGCCTCTCCTCCCCCTGCCTCTGGCCCAGCTTCCTCGCCGAACCCCCTGATAGTATCTTTCTGTCCAGCATGCCATGACAGTCCTGTCTCTGTGTGTTTGCTTCTGTTGCACCTCCTGCCAGGGATGCCCCACCCTCTGTCTCCCTCCAGATCCTGCTGCCTTACAGAGCCCAGGCAATGCCTCACCTTCTCTAGGAAGGTGTCTGCGGCGACAAGACACCAAAGGTGTCCCCCAAGATTTCTGCTCTTGGCTATTCAACACAAATCCAGTTACCTATGTGAAGGGACTTGGCAGACAGAGTTAAGGTCATTATCCAGCTGACCTGAAAATAGGGGGATTCTCCTGGATCACGTGGGTGTGCGCAGTGTAATCCCGGAAACCTTGCAAGCAGAAGAGTCCATCAGAGACATGACGGGGAAGAGGACAGCAGCAGCAGGTGAAGCGGAAGGGGGAGCAGAGAGATTGCAGCAGGAGAAGGACTTGGCCCTTTGTTGTTGGCCCTCCACAGAGAGAAGGGGGGCTGTGGGCCAAGGAGTGTAGACAGCCTCCGGAGGGTGAAAAGAGCTGGCAAGAAAACCGGAACCTCAATCCTACCACCACGTGGACCTCAATTCTACCCGCAACCTGAATGAGCTTCGAAGCAGGTTCTTCTTGAGGACCTGGAAGAAGGAGCACCACCTCGACAACATCTACATTGGGTTCCGTGAATCTCAGAGCAGAGAACCCGCGGAGTTCCGCCTGGTGAACTTCCAGCCTTCAAAATCGTGAGGTAAGGAGTGGCTGTGAGGGGCTCCTGGGTGGCTCAGTCGGTTAGGGGTCTGCCTTTGGCTTGGGTCATGATCTCAGGGTCCTGGGATTGAGTCCCACATTGGGCTCTCTGCTCAGCTGGGACCCTGCTTCTCCCTCTCCCTCTGCCTGCCACTTGTGCTCTCTCTCTCTCTGTCTGAAATAAATAAATAAAATCTTTTTTAAAAAGTGCTTGTGACTTTAAGCCACTAAATTTGTGGGACGGCATTACAGCAGCCACATAAAACTTACACATTCTCTGTGGCAGGGAAAACCAAGCTACGAAGCCTTTGCTCCTCTGCCTACTGAGCGGTGGGTACACTCCCTGTCCCTTGGCCGGCCGGTGACCACTTTGATGAAGGTGGATAGCCGATGGGACATGTGCCAGATCCAGGCCCGGGCTTGCAAGGCTCTGGTGGCTCCCACTTTGGTTTCTTGGGGCCATGAGCTGCCCTGTAAGAAGCGTTGATGGTGCTGAGATGGCCATGTTGTGAGGAAGCCCAAGCTAGCCACACAGAGAGAGCATAAGCAGATAAAACGATGCCCAGCCAGTTCCGGCTCTCAGCCATCTGGGTCATCCCAGCTGAGGCCACAGACATCACGGAGCAAAGAGTAGTCATCCCCCCTCTCTGGACCGTGTCCGAATCGCTGACCCCCAGCAGAGTGCGATATCACAGTACGAAATTGTTCTGAAGTCTTGAGCATTGGGGTAGTTGATGACGTAAGAGTGGGTAACTGGACCCCTTTCCCTGACAGTTCCCAGTCCCAGGGGTGTGTGTGTGTGGGGTCCCTCTGTTCCTCCAACACATGGAGTGCCAGCCCTCTTCATACTGGCTTCCAGAACCTGACGTTGGTATGACTGTGGCATGAAGAGTCAGTGTCACGTTGCCATGTGTCCCCTGCCCTAAGGCCCCCGCCCCCGGGGTTGGCAGGTCTCACCTGGAAGCCCCAGGAGACAGGGGCCCACGAAGATCTGCAAGGTTAATCCAATGTCCCCACACCTGCACCTGCGAGTCAGCAGCAGTTAAACCAGTAAAGCCTGTCCTGGGCTGGGCCGGCTGGCCCAGAGCCCTTGCGCTAATCATGCAGAGAGACGTCTCTCTGCAGAGCCCTGGTGTCACTGGAAGGGAAGCCGCCCCTGGCAAGGGGCACTTCAGCTGTAGGGAAGCCTCTCGTGTCTCTGGAGGCACCCAAGGACTGTTTTCCTCACATCTGCGTGCACTGACCGGGCCTTCTCTTCTCCAACCTCTTCCCCCCACTCCCCGGGGTCACCCCACCTGCTCCAGAGAACAGAGGAAACCTTTCCCCATCAGCTGTGCCCCGCTGCCCTGAGGCCGGCCGGCGCCTCTCCTAGTCATGGCTTGGGGTGCTCCCAGGACACCCACAGGCACCTGATGCAAACTGAGGGATGGATTTATCCAGACTCAGAGATGTGGTTCTGTCTGCTTCAGGGGACTGAGGGCACCAACCATGCTTGGAGCCCTCTATGTCCCCGTGGTACCAAGGTGAGGCACCAGCAACCTCATGAAGGTTCACTAGGGAAAGTCAGTCAGCATCTCAGAAATGAAACTGTGAGCCCAGACGTCAGAGTGAGGAGGGCCTTTTCCATCCCATGTTCTGGGGATTTCAGACGTTTTGCTGCTGGAGCCCGTTGTTCGGATGAGATCTTATTCGATGCTGTGCAGACACCATCCTTGGATTTGGGGCAGGATCCAGAGTGCTGTTCCTGTTGCCTTTCTGCCACCCCGCGGCCCCCCTGAGGCAGCTCATGGCCGTGAGCTGGGGTCCCCAGAGCACCGTCTGAAAGCTGTGCGTTCATCTTCTTGATGACGTTACACAGAGGAACTGAGGCTCAGAGATGGTCTGGGGCTTACCAAAGGTCACACAGCTAATAAAATGTTGGGACTAGAGGCCCGTGTCTGAGCTCCTGGCATGTTCTTCCCCACCCCACTTCCCCAGAATCACAAAATGCTGATGTGGAAAGGGCCGGAAACTCTCTAGGACAGTACCTTTGGGGTGCAGGAATCCTTTCCCTAGACCCTCTGACAAGTAGGAGAGCATCTGCTTACATACCTCTAGAGATGGATCGCTCACTACTTCCAAAGCAGCTCCCTCAGTGGTGAGGCCTTTCAAATTCTTAGAATGTGATATCTTACGTGGAATCCAAACACACCTTCTTCTAACCTTTTGCCCCACATTTCCAGGATTACCATTTATGATGTGTACAAGAGGGCAGGAATCCCATACCCTGGCCCAAAGTCCTGGGAAGCTGGTAGGGTCTTTTGGGGGTTATGTGTGTGTATGTGCGTGTGTGCAGTGTTTCCTCTCCCACATTCAGCTGTGAAGGGGAAACTGGTTCTTCCTTGATAAGCCAAGCCAATTTCCTTGGCTCCATTTCTAGGCTGGGTCATAACTGGGTCACTAGGCTGCCAGGGTGGAGTGGGGGGCTGCTGATGCCAGGGCAGGGCCCAAGGAGGGAGGCCAGGCTGCTCTCTAGGCGGAGTCAGCCACCAGGTAGGTACCTGGGAGGAGGGAGGGAGGCAGAGGAAGAGAGGGCTCCCCAGCTCACTTGGGGACCATTGTTTCTGATCTCCCTTCCATTTATAGCTCCCCTCCTCCCTGAGAGCACAGTGAGGCAGACCTCAGGCTTGAGGAGGTAGAGGCATTGATGAAGGGGGAGGGGGGCCAGTGCCATGGATTGGAGAAGAGAGAGAGCTTGGGCAGCCTCCAGGGGCAGAGCTCAGCATCACTCATCAATTGGTATTTCCCAAGCCCTGGAGTGGCTGAATGGACAGAGCCAGTTAAATCAAAGAATTCATTAGTAAAGACATAACTCTCTTGGCAAGATAATCCCAGCAGGATGCAGCACCATGTCGTCAAAGGAATGTGGTCATGAAAAGGTAAACACTTTGGCACAAATCTTATTGCTGTGTGTCCTTGGGCAATCTATTCAACCTCTCTGAGCCTCCGCTTCCACATTCATAAATTGGACTTCCTAATAGCCACCTGACTGCTGCGGACACAAGGTGGCCAACCAGGTAGTTCCTGCTAAGGGTCCCTTGAAACTGGCTTTCATCAAGAGGAAGTGAGGAATTTCCTTCCCTTGGTGACTAGTCAGGAACCAAAAGCCCCTGAATTCTTAAAATGTCTCCCCCCCCCCGCCCCGCCCCATCCCCAGACTGTCATGCAGACAGAGATCCCCACAGAGCTCCTATGGGAGTTAGGGCGTCGTGTCCAGAAGTCCCCTATAAAAAGGCAGCCTCTTCATCAGAAGGGCCGCAGGGAGGGGCCCTTAGCAGGAACCACCTGCTTGGATTACATAGACTCCCCCAAGGTTCCGAAAGCTTGGGCCCAGGACACACACATTCTCCGGAGCGCGGGAGGGAGAATGCCTCCTCTTCAAGCAGCGGTCTTCACTGACCTAGCTTCAGCTCCTCTCACCCGGCCCTAAGGCCTGCGCTAGTCCCTGGGGTAACTCGGACCCTGAGCTGCCAGGTTGCGATCATCATTTAAGGGAGCGCCTTATTGAGTAGTGGGAGGCTTCGGGCAGGAGAGAGGAGCCACGACTGAGTAATTGGAAGGGGCCGACCAGGAGGATTTCTGAGAGCCTTCCCAAGGCGGTTGGATCAACACACATTTAATCACTTTATACTGTCCCTGGAGCTGAGCCCTGTTCTGTGGAAAGCGCTAAGTCAGGAATAGGCAACCAGATGCAAGAGTTCCCCGGGGCTGCTGCGGCTCCACAAACCTAAACTGAACCCCCCAAGATTTTTCCCAGGGCAAGTTGCCATACCAGGTCAGCCCAAAGCTAGCCTCAGGCCTCCACGCTGAACTTCCCCTGTTTCTGTTCCTTGTCACTTAACTCCATCCTTCACACTCAAACCACCCCCTTCTGCCCAAACCAACTGAGCCTAAGTCAACCGAATGGGATGTCATGACTTCTACCCAGTCGACACAGAGTGTACAGAGAACCAGGCTGTGCCCTGCATGAACGTCTTGGCCAGGAGCCTTGGTGGGTTTTGGTCTGTAGGTCTTTAGGGAGGGACCACTAAACCCTTATCGACCGTGTGCCGGTGTAGTTCTGCCCCTAAGGGGGGAGGGAGGGGCACAAGGGGTTTAGCAACCCTTCCATATGCACCCACCCAGGGATACGGCACACCTCCCTCTCCTTCCACTCTGTCTCAGTGGGGGTGGGCGGACGGTTAGGGGTCCGGGGCTGTGAGTCACTTTCTCTCAGCTCTACCTGGCTGAATGGTGGGCAGAGGACGTGAGCAGCCCCGTTGGAAGACCCACACTCTTCCACGTCCAGCCCAGGGAGAAGGTCTAAGAACCACAGAGAAGGAGAGAGCTGGAGGAACAAGGAGTGTTGGAGAAAGAACCACAGCGTCATAGAGAGACACAGAGACCGAGAGAGACAAGGAGACAGAAAGCATGACAGGGCAGAGAGAGGAGGTGGGGAGAAATAGAAAGGAAACTGAAGGAGGGGAGGAGAGGAAGGGGCGGTGGAGGAGGAGGGGACCCCAGGAGATCTAGCGTCTCCCTGTTGACTGGGTGTTGCAGTGTGGCCTGGGCCAGGTCATGGGGACTCTTGGGTTCTCTGGTCCCCGTCCTGGCCAGGAGCAGAGCTTCTCTGGTCCTCCCCAGCCAGCCAGGGATGGTGCTGTTGTGGGATGGTTGGATGGTTCTGAGGTGTGGCTGTCCCACCAGGGCAGGGTCCCCTCCAGGCCACCAAGGATGCCGCAGGGAGTAGGATAGGGGACAAGGCAGAGGGATCTGCCCTCCCTCTCCCAGGATCTTTCACCTGACCCTTCCTGAGTCCTCTGATGAGGGGACAAGGGCTCACTTGCCCAAAGCCCCTCAGGGTTCTGGGCAGAGCTGGGACCAGGACTCAATCCTCCCACTCCAACACTGGGGCAGACTGCCTGCTCCCTTCCCTTGTCTATACAGAGAGCCGCTGAGAGTGCCCATTGACGTGGATTGTAATTAGTATTTGTCTTGGGTGAGAGTGGCTGTGGGCAGTTGGCGTCGCCCGGGAAACCGAGCTGAATGTCCTCCTCTTCTTGGTCCCTTCTCACATCTTCTTTGCGGCTCCCCTGCATCCCCTGTGCTGGGGCCCTATGCCAAGCAGTACCTCTGAGCCCAGCCCCTTCCCTCCTGGGGACTTGGTTTCCTCATCTGGGAATGGGGTGGCGCTGAAGGCCAAGCAGAGTGACAGAGGTGACATGGCAGGTGCGTAGCAGGTGCTCAGTAAATGCCGGTTTCTTAGAAGAGCTCAAGGCTCTTCCGCCCACACAGGGTCAAGAGTGGGAAGGCGGAGCTGCTCCTGCATTATGAAGCTGTTTTCCGTGCTTCTCCCAAGACCCACGAAACACCGAGGATAACACTTCCAGTCCTGCTCTGTCCTAGCCGGCTCACTACTTGCTGCTTCCACCTTCTGACCCCCTTCCTCACGACATCCTCTGGCCTCCCGGGGGTCGTCCGGCTCACAGTCCAGCTTCTAGGAAGCCCCACCCCTGCGTCAGCAAGGACAGAGGGGTGAGGAGCTCGGGGGCGTGAAAGCCAACAGGGAATAATTTACCTCTTAGGGTGATCTTGGTGAACCCTTTCCTCTGGGACTCAGACGAGGCTAAGGCTGTCCCTTCTAACTCCCAGATCCCGGTGTCCCAGCCGCTCTTCTGGAAGGCCACCAGACAAATAGATCGTTCTGCACAGAGAGTGGATTCTTTGGCTTTTCCCTTCGGGGGTGGGGCTGGGCTGCGCTGACCCCCTGCGCGGTGGGGTGAGTGCCACCTCCCGCACCCTGCGCCAGCCTGCATCGTGCGGCTGTAGATCTCTGAGCCTCATTTCCTTGTCTGTCAGATGGCAATATTGACGGGCACTCTGCCCAAGCCTTGTAAGGAGAGCCAGGCTTGCTGGAGACCGAGGAGAATCAGCGAGTGGGAGACCATCGGCCGGCACGGCGTGGAGAGTGGGAGACGGAGGGTGACAGCTGGAGCTCAGAACCGGGATTCCAGGGTGGCTTTTCTCTCCTGGCTGGGTGCTCTAGCCAAATGCTATTCATACAACATACACTTATTGAGTGCCTACTGCATGCCAGGCCCTGTCGCCTGCACTAATGGCGTGGGGGTGAACAAGCCAGAACCAGGCTTCTTGGAGCTGCCCTTCTAGCTCTCAGAGTTGGCACTGGAGCCGAAGTGGGAACGAGGGGTGAGGAACCAGGGATGCTTCACTGATGGTGCAAAGCCCTGGGGTCCCCACCCTAGAGAAGCAGGAAATGCAGGCAGTCAGAGACCCTCTCCCCAGGGGGCTTTCCTCAATGCTCTTCCAAGCCCTGGGGACCCTAAGTGTAAGAGGGAGGGGCTGAGCAGAGGGGCTCTGCCTGCCCCCACCCCACTTTCCTGCCCCAGCCTGCGTGTTGGAGGCTGGGCCCTGCTTGCTGTTGTGTTGAATGAACTCAGCAACTACAGGAGGATCCAGAAGTTCTGCTGAAGTCCAGCCCTCCTCGGCGTGCAGCCTGGAAAACCGACACCCAGAGGACGTGCCCGAAGGCACCCAGGGGTGCTGGCCAGGTGCCATTCTTGCAGCATCCAGGCCTGCGCCCTCCAGCCCCGGGTCAGCCCGAGCACCCGAACCCTAACGGTCACCTCTCCCCACCAGCCCCATGCTGCCCATTGATTAATAACGACATATTTGAGATAGTAGCACAAATGAATTTCTGAATTGCGCCATTAGTGAGTAATTAATTTCTTTGCTCTGGGAAACGAAGATATCCCTGACAGGCATGTTATCTAAATCTATAAAAGAGGAGAAACGCCGAACGGGCAACTCCATTAATGCAGACATTGATTTTTTTTTTTTCCCTCCATCTTCCTCTCTTTTGTGAGGACTTTGCTCCCTTACCATCCCTTCACCTTTTTTTTTTTTGGCAGCCTCTATTTTTCTAAGGAGGGGTGGGGCCCTTGGGGAGGAGAAGCCTGCCCCACAGTATCTTCAGCGGTAATCAAAAGATCATGTGTGCTCACCACAGCCAGATAATGTCCTTATTGGATGCTGGTAAGGATACAGTTGCTGTGGAAACCCAGGATCTCGGCCCCCCAGGTTTGGATGCCGAACCTGGAAGCTGTATTTTTCTGCTTGGAGGTTTGGGAGAGCTGGGAGGAGAGAGGTGGCTGGCTGGGAGGTCATGCTGTGGACTGCCTCTCCAGCCCTTCCTCTAGGAAGTCCCCCAGGATTCATGCTTCTCTGTGTGTCTCCTGCTCCTCCCCTGTCTCTGCCCCACCCCGCAGCCAGATTAGGCGGGTGGGCTGCTCCAGCCTCCTTTGCACACTTCCTGGACTGTCGGGGCTAGTCTCTGCTCTAGCATCCCTAGCTGGGTGACGCTAGATAAATTACTCAGCCTTTCTGTGCCCCATGTCCGCATCTTTACAAGGGGATACTAGTGGTCCCATTCTTAAGGTTGACAGATTATTTAAAGAGCTAAAGGATGTAAGGCGCTGAGCACAGTGCCTGGCCCAGGGTGAGCGCTGATCAAGAGACTGTTCCCACCCAAGTGAGCTCTAAGGGTCTGCAGCGGCAGGAGCAAACAGGTCAGCTGTGCTTTGGATCTGTGGTCTGCCTCTGGCTGGCTGTGTTCCTGGGCAAGTCACCACCTCTCTGACCTTCAGTTTGTCTTTGAAATGGGGCTAATGCTGACAGCATAAGCAGGACGAGCATGCGAGACTGACCTATGGGGCAGTCCCCATCGCACCTGTTGTCCTCACATGGCAGGGGACACTTATGCTGGGCTCACGAGGTGGGGGTGTGTGGCCAGGCCACCTGTCTCCTGCTCCTGATGTCGTGGCTGCCCCAGCTGCTCCAGGTTAGGCTCAAAGCCACCTCATTAGCTCAGATTCCAGGCCCCCATGGACAGCCTGGTGCAGGTTTCTGCTCTGATGCCAGACACAAAGGCTGCTTGGCTCCTGCCTGGCTCCAAACACTAGCGCTAGTGGGGTACAGTGGGTCCTGTGACCCCGCTCAGCCCCCATTAGTGTGCTGGGAGAGAGGTTCCCTGCAGGTTCTACCCCATTCAGGTCCTGGCATCGGCTCTGAGTGGGAAGACCCTGCTGGGCCCAAGTCCCCACCTTTCCCCCAGCTCATTAGTGCCTTCTGGACCAAGGGCATGGGACGTCTGGGGCAGTAACAGTTTATCATCTGGCCGCCTGCAAACATGCTTCCTGTTAGGGCTGTGCACAGGCTTGATGATCAGAGGACCACATGCCACTCAGGCTCCTCATCTATAAAATGGGTAAAATAATCCCTACGTGGCTCACTCTCGGATCCCATTTAACGAGGCTCGAGAAAGGGCTTGCTAGACTCTGGAGTGACGAGTGCCCTGGAAGAGGTGGGTCCTACGGAGGGACCCCCCAAAGCAGATGTCTGTGAAGCTAAACTCGACTCTGGGCTGGTTTCTTTCTAAACCCCTGGCCTCCGTAATGATGGTCAGGTTTCCATGGGAACAACAAAACTGCCCATGCACGTGTGTAGGGGAGAGACATTACTCTCAGGATTGGGGGAAGCCTAGGTTGTTGTCTGGGTGCTGGAAGACTTCAGGCCAGGTGCCTCAGTTTCCCCGTCTGGTGGAAGGCATGCTGATGCCAACTCTGCCTCCCCCGTGGTCCCTGTGAGTAGCTGGACAAAGGAGGAGGTTGGTGTGTGCATGGCCAAGAGGGGCAAGGAGCGCAGGCAAGGATGCCCAGGCTTCAAGGCCAGCTTTGCTCTTTCCTGGTTCTAGGAGAAGGTTAAACCACTATCCAGCTGAGGGGCTTTGTTTTATGCAACAGCCATGCCCCTCTGGGCTCCTTGAGGTTTGGTGCCCTGGATCAGAAACACAGAACTTCTGGGTCCCAACATTGGCCCTGCGTCATCATGTCCTGTCAGCTGAGGCGGGAAGGAGCTGGGACTCAAAATGATGAGACCATGGGGACAGGAGCTTGTGGCTGGCCCTTGGCCTGCATGTTCCCTTCTCCCCACCCAAGAATAGCTTTCCCCAGGGAACTGGCCCCAGATTCAGGAGTAAAGAGCTAAAAGCTGGGTGGGTCCACCACCCCCTGTTAATGATTATTTTCTTTGTTATTAGCAGCTGGAACCAAGTTTCAGTTTCTGGGAGCAGTGGTTTTTCCAGGGATTCTTGAGGTCCTGGGAAATTTCCCAGGGGATGCCTCCACCTTTCAGCTGGGAGCTCTGATAATTTTCATGTCCTCGCAAGTCTTGCCCGGGGGAAGGGAGGTGCTCGGGTGGGATGAGAAGAGGTCTGGACCAGAATTTGGCCTGTGACCTGCGATCTGCCCGAGGTGTGAGTGCAGGCTCCAGAACTAACCAAGTTGGTCACAGCAGATTAGAGCAGGGCAGGGATCTTTGGGGCTCAGGGCTGCTGGGCTGGTGAAGGTTGAGACGGGCCCACAGAGCCAGAGAATCTCAATGACCATTCCTCCTTGTCTCCAAGCTCCTCTCCCTGGGAGAGCAAAGCTGGGGAGCTATGGAAGCTACTAGCAGGCTAAGGGAAAAGGGCCCTAGGGGAACCAGGCATCCAGGACTCCAGATGGAGTAGCCCTGGCCAGGAGGCAGTGGGTGAGCCAGCCTGGTGTGAAAGGAGACCCGGGATCAGAATCCTCGCACTTCTTAGAAAGTATCTCCCTCCTGAGCTGGGAGACCTTGGGCAAGAATTCAACTTCTCTGCATCTCAGTTTCCACATCTGTAAAATGGGGCTCATAGGCACTATATCATAGGACTCTGGCCATGTGTGTAACATGTGGGTAAAAGGCCCAGCATGGTGCCCTAGTGCAGAGAAACTGCTAACTGAATGACTGAATGCTAGACAGCAGCTTTAATCCCTGGAGAGCTGGTGTGAAGTTTTAAAATGATGATTCTTGTAAGAGCATCCAGGTCAATGTGTGACACAAAAGGGTCAAAACCTGTTAGTTTTCAAAAGATGAACTAGGCTTGAGGTCCCAAGGAGACTTAGGTAGGAAGGACGAAGGAGGACAGAAGTTGGAGAGGGGGGCTGCTGGAGGGGACAGGGCTTCCCTGGCCATTTCCCAGTCATGCAGAACCTTCCCCACCCCAGCATGCTTGGGCTTTGGGAAAAGAAGGTGTCTTCTGCTAGCAGAAAGGTGGCAGATGGAAGAGACGATGACAAGGGAAGGGAACCTCCTCTTCCAGCCTACACTGGACAGTAGGCAGCTCCTGACCATGATTCTTGAGAAAAGGGAAACAAAATGGTGGATCCCACGGTCACTCCAGCTTTCAGCCTAGAGGCTCTGTTCAGACTGCAGTGTAGGGAGGGGAGCCCAAGGAGAGCCTGGTGGGCTCTCTCAGCGGAGGCAAGGGGTTGACATCCAAGCAGGTCAAGGCAGCTGGAATTTGTGGGGCAGAGAACTGGAGGTAGGAGGCTACGCTGAGAAAGAGCTTTGGAAATCTCCATAAGAAACCTCTGGATTATGTGGCTAAATCCTGGTGTTCAGATTTAGGATGGAACTCCACAAGGCGAGCAAAGAGTGACCCAGGAGCTGGAATTTGAACGATTCCCAAAGCTTACCACAGGTTGGAAGATAGCAAAGTTCTGACTCGTCAGAGTGGAGAATCCCTCAGAAGGTTCATACGTTAGTATGAGTAAGCTCAGCGTAAAGGGCACTCAAAAAAGACCTTAAGGATCAAAATAATATGCAAATAACCTAACTGTATACCAAGACAAAGGCCAGAATTTTTTAAAGGACTACAGCAAGACTAAATCCTTGCAACATAAAACTTACAACGTCCAGCAACAATAAAAAATTACTTGACAGTCCCCCTCTCTCTGCCTGCCTACTTGTAATCTCTCTCTGTGATATAAAAAACAAAACAAAACAAAACAAAAACCCAAAAAACCTTAAAAAGGAAATTAACTTGACAGGAATGGGGAACATTTCCAATTCATTTTGTGATGATGTACTATCCTGATACCCAAACAGATATATGCATTAAAACATAAGAAAAACTCAGACCAATATCCCCCATGAGCACAAGATGCAAAAAGCCTTAACAAAATTTTAGCAAGTCAATTTTTAAAATATATTAAACAGTTATAGCATGACCAAGTGAAGTTTATCCCAGAAATGGAAGGTTGGTTCAACATCTGATAATCAATCAATGTAATTTATTGGATCAAGAGACTAAACTAGGAGAACCATGTGGTATCTCAATAGATACAGAAAAAGCATTTAATAGAATTTAATATTCAGCCATGACAAAAATTCTTAGCAACATAGAAATAGAAGAGAACTTCCTCAACCAAAGAAAGGGCTACTAGTGTAATTAATGGTGAGAGACAAAAACATCTCTCCATAAGGTCAGGACAAGGCAAGAATGTTCACGCATACCATTTCTATTCAACATTATATTGGAAGTCTAGACAATGCAATAAGGCAAGAAAAAGAAATAAAAGTTTGGAAAGGAAAAAAAATGTCTTTGTTTGCAAAGACTACAAAGCCTAAAAAGCCTAATAGCCTACATACAAAATTGTAACAGAATATACCAAAAAGCTATAAGAACTAGCATATAAATTTAGCAGGATTGCAACACAAAAAGTTGATTAAAAAAAGTCCATTGTATTTCTATATACTGGTAATACAAAACTGGAAAACATAATTTAAAAGATCCATTTATAATAATATAAATAAAATACTTGGCAATTAATCTAACAAGATATATGCAAGATTTATATGCCAAATACTAAAAATCTGATGATCAAAGGAGAGCTCAATAAATAAATATAGCATTTTCATGGATCAGAAGACTCAATATTATTAAGAAGTTACTTTTTCGGGGCACCTGGGTGGCTCAGTGGGTTAAGCCTCTGCCTTCGGCTCAGGTCATGATCCCAGGGTCCTGGGATTGAGCCCCGCATTGGGCTCTCTGCTCAGCGGGGAGCCTGCTTCCTACTCTCTCTCTGCCTGCCTCTCTGCCTACTTGTGATCTCTCTCTATCAAATAAATAAGTAAAATCTTTTTTTAAAAATTTACTTTTCCTCGAACCATCTATAGATTTAATGCAATCCTAAAACAAGCTGCATTGTACTTTTCCATTAATATTGAGACGCTGATTCCAGAATGTATATGGAAATACAAAGAACATAGAATAGCCAAAACTATTTTGAAAAAGAAGAACAAGTTTGGATGGCTCACACTACCATTTTCAAGAATTACCAAATAGCTGTCATAACCACAACATAGATAAAGGAAACAAAATAGAACAAACCGAATTAGATGCACACACAGGTGGCCAATGGATTTTTAGAAATAGAGTCTTTGAAAAAGAGTTGTTTTAGGTTACAGCAAAATTCAGGTAAAGGTGCAAAGATTTCCCATATACCTCCTGCCTCACGCATTATCAACATCTCCCACCAGGCTGGTGCGTTTGTTAAAATTGACGAACATACACGGACACGGAATGATCACCCAGTGGCCACAGTTCACATTAGGGCTCACTCTTGATGTACATTTTATGGGTCTGGCGAAACTTATAACGACATGTATCCACCATTATAGTATAATGACATGTGAGATGATACAGACCCATAATTACAGTATCACACAGAGTAGTTTCATTGCCCTAAAATTCCTCTGTGCTCCACCTACTCCTCCCTTCCTTTCCCTTAACCCTTGGCAATCACTGATCTTTTTACTGTCGTTACAGCTTTGCCTTTCCCTGAATGTCATCTACTTGGAATCATACAGTACACAACCTTTTCCGATGGGCTTCTTTCACTCTGTAATATGCATTTATGGTTCCTCCATGTCTTTTCATGACTTCATAGCTTTTTTTTTTTTACACTTAATACCATACCAGTTTATCCATTCACCTACTAAAAGACATCTTGGCTGCTTCCAAGTTTTGGCAATTATGAATGGAGCTGCTATAAACATCCATGTGCAGGCTTTTGTGTCTGTTTTCCATTCCTTTCCGTAAATACCAGGGAGTGCAACTATTGGATCACATGACAGGAATATGTTTAGTTTTCTAAGAGACTGCTGAAGTGTCTTCCAAGGAGGCTGTGCCATTCTGCATCCCACCAGCAATGAATGAGAGTTCCGGTTGCTTCACGCCCACTGCACTGGGTGTTGTCAGTGTTCTGGATTTTGGCCATTGCAATAGGTATGTATATTATTGGTTTAGTTTGTGCTTCCTTGAGGGTATATGATGTGGAGCCTGTTTTCATATGTTTATTTTCTATCTGTGTATTTCTTTGGTGAGATGTCTATGCAGATCTTTTGCCCATTTTTAAATCAGGTTGTTTGTTTTCTTATTGTTGAGTTTAAGGGTCTTTTGGATATTTGGATAATGGTCCTTTGCCAGATGTGCTTTTTGCAAATATTTTCTCCTGGTCTGAGGTTTTTCTTTTCATTCTCTTGACAGTGTCTTTCACAGAGGGGAAGCTTTAAATTTTAATCAAATCCAGCTTATCAATTCTTTCTTTCACGGATTGTGCCATTTTATTTTTGACAAAGGTGCCAGGTAATTCATTGGGGAAAAAAAAATCTTTGGATGGGTGTCAGGAAAGCAGAGCATCAGTTTTTTTCTGTGGAACCTGGGAGCCTGTGCTATCCCTTCCAGGAATTAGTGTCCCCATTTTAAAATGGTGTTCTGCATCCTGGGTCTCTAATTTAACTTGGGCACTGATTTACTGTCCATCTTTTCCCTTCCCTAGTGATCCCTCTCCCACCTTATTCACTGCTGAGTTGGAGGCAAAAGAGGAGGAATATGGAGAAGGGAATCATCCCTCCTGTTCTGAGCCAGCCTGTGTTTCTCAGTTTCTGGGGTACAAGCCCGAGGCTGACAGTAAGAGGCAGTGAGAGGACCTGGCCCAGGGCACTGATGGGTGACTGATTGAGTCATTAAATCATGGCTATAGAGGACTGGGGCTGGATGCTTTTTTGCAAGGCTGGCACAAGAGGAGGGGCTTTCAAGGGGGTAGAGACTATAGATATCTTCCTACTGAGGTCCTGACCAATGCTGAAGTCTCTGCACAGGCTGTACAGGCAAAGGTGTGAGTTTGAAGAAAAGTCTTTTCCTCTGGCTAGAGAGGTGGGACTGAGTCTGGCCAGGTGGTTCCTGGTCAGGGTCTGACCACTGAGCGCTGAGTCCTGGAGCACAAGCCCAGGAGTTCGGATTTCTGTTCTTAGGGTCCGAGGAAACCTAAGACCTTCGGCAATGTCAGATAACCCTCTACTTGATTACCTCTATTGATGGGGAACTCATTCTCTCCTGAAGCAGCCTGTTCCAGGCTGCTTTATCCAATCTAATGCATAAATGGGTTTTCCTTGGGGTATCTCTCAGGGTCCCGGCAAGAAACAGCCCTTGAGGAGGGGTTAATAAAAGAAGTATTGGAAAGATGTATCAGGGTGTGCATAAACTCAAGAGAGAAGGAACGTCTGAGCTAGTACATTGGGAATGGCAGACTGAGAGGTTATGGTTTTCACATACACTGGGCAGCTGTGAGAGCTGTGAGAGGTGTCCAAAAGAGGAAGTGTTACAATTAAATTTGTGCTTTATAAAGATTACTGTCGACTCTACAAAGGAGAGCCCTTCGGGTGCAGGATAGGGAGGAGAGAGGAAGTGAGGCTGGCGACAAAGAAGCCATGAGGAGGCTGTCTTAGTAGTTCAGGGGAGAGCTGCTGAGGGTGGGGCTCTGGCGGCCAGGGTGGATGAGCAGGAAGAGGAGGGTTGGAGAGCTTCAGGGCAGGGCGTGGGTGAGGGGTGTGTGATTTGGTGAGAGAGTCTGGGGGCAATTTTGGAGACTGGTGGGCCCATGCCCTGTTCAACCATGTCATGCTGGGAACTTGACCTCCACTGTGGTGGGCTGTTTACACCATGGAAACCAGCAAACCCTGTAAATCAGGGTGTTTCCGCTGCTCCCTCCGGTTAAACATAAGTATAACACCCACCCCAGAGCACAGGAGCAGCTGGGCGGCATCTCCAGCCACCGGGACATTTGCCAGGCAAATGTGCGCCCATCTCTGGCCGGACAGAGCTGCCCCAGCCTCCTACCTGGAAAAATTTCAAGGCAGACTGGTCTGTATGTTGGGGGCCCTCTCAGGTCCGGGGAGAGGTGGAGGTTTTCCAGGGACCCGGCAGGCTTTGGGATGCTCCCTCCCCTAGCCCCAGGGCATTCTCACGTAGGCCCTGGATAGCTGGAGGGAGCTGGGAGTGGGCATTATATCCCCTTAGAGTTTGGAAAAATGAGAGCCTCAGAGAGGTCAGGTGCTTTGCTTGACCTGGTTCAGTGCTTGAGAACCACCACCCGGGTGAAGAAATTGTGCCTGGCCAGCACCCCAAACCTTCCCCTCCTGCTTCCTTCCTGATGTCTCCCTCCCCACCAAGTAAGTGACTGTTCTGACTCTGTGGCTTTAGAGCCGCGCAGTCTGGTGTTGACTTTGTATAATTGGAACCATCTAGCACGTTCTTGTCTGGGTTCTGCTTCTCCAGCGTGGCTGTGACCATGAGCCTTGAGCATGCGGAGTGGAGTCCCAGTTCCTGGGGGTTCACGGCTGTGCAGTAGGTGCCTGTTCACACACACGTGACTCGTTTCCAGTTTTTGGCTGTTGCATTCTGTCGCACAGAACCTACTAGGACATAGGTTTTGGAGACCGTATGCGTGCATTTCTGCTGGGTGTATGCCTAGGGGTTTGGAGACGGTTTAATGCTAAGTCTGATGCAACAGATGGTCCTTTGGGTGGGCAAGTTCCTGAATGAGACTCCCTGGGCTGGACACAACATCTCTCTCAGGAGCTCCCAGCCTAGGGGAGGGTGTTGGGGGGCAGAGGGTGGAGGAGACACAGTGGGCAAAAAATAATTGAAAATGGAGGTGCCGTGGAGAAGGGAGAACAAGAGCTCTTGAGGGGGTTCACAGGGCAGTGTCTGTGTAGGGATCTGTGTGGGGAGATGGGGAATCTGGAGGAAGGGTTTGGGAAGGATCTGCATGTGCAGAAATGGAAGGCGGGGTTTCCAGGCAGGGGGCTGCACAGGCAAAGGTGTGAGTTTGAAGAAAAGTCTTTCCCTCTGGCTGGAGAGCTGGGACTGAGTCTGGCCAGGTGGTTCCTGGTCAGGGTCTGACCACTGAGCACTGGGTCCTGGAGCACAAGCCCAGGAGTTCGGATTTCTATTCTTAGGGTCTGAGGAAACCTAAGGCCTTCGACAAGAGCAGCTGGTGGGGCAGGATTGTATGGGGACATGTTTGTGGGCAGTGCTGGGTTCAGGGTGGGGCAGGAAGTTCTCTCACTCGGGAACAAAGTGAGAAGAGGGGGCAGAAGCAGTGCTCCTAAGGGGCCCCACGGAGCTTGGGCCTCATGGGAAGGGTGCACTAGAGAGAAACCTTTGCAGAAGACACTGGAGCCTGTAGGACTGAGTGGTTCCAGGAGGCCAGACCCTGGGCAGAGTAGCTGGACCTATTCAGGCTGCCCTCCCTTCCATGACCAGCAGTGTCTACGGGGGCAGGACGGGGAAGGGGTGGTGGGCAGCATTCAGCTTCCTTCTGGTTCAACCTTCAGTCTGAGATTCCTTAGACTGTCTTTCCTTCCCTGAGGGAGCAAGGTCTCTCTGGGCCCATTGCAGAGGGGGGTAAACTGAGGCAGAAACCATGAGATAAGGGTCTAAGGAATTTGTCTGAAATCAGGAGGCTGAGTCTCCATTCCTCTTACCCTCCTGCCAGGCTCAGGGCCTCTTCCAGATGGAAAAGGAGAAGCAAGTGGGAAAAATAGAGGTGGGCCCCCTCCTCCAGACTCTGTTGGTCCTCCACCTGCGGCTCTGCCCTGGGGCCCGAAATCTCACTGCAGGCAGCACAGTCTCTGTCCCCGGGAGAACCCGGGCTGGAGGTGCTGGTTCTTCTGGATGAATGAGGCATAGGGGTAGGGGTGCGGCTGGCATTCAGAATCAGGAGACTTGGCCCAAGTTCCAGCCCCTGTTCCCCCTTTCTGGGTGGGTCCTGCCTCCCTGGGCTGTGGGTCCATATTTATTCCCAAGGGCAGCACCACTGTCCCTGAGGCCTGGCCTCCGGTTGCTCCTGGGTGGGCCACCCTCAAGGGGCAGGCCATGGGATGATTAAAAGGGTGATGGATGGGACAAAGTTTGGGGTACCCCAAGCGCCACACAGGTGAGCGGGAAAACTAGTAGTCACCCCTCCACTTAGCATGTGGGCCGGTGGCCTTATGATTTACAGCAAACATTATTATTATTATTATTATTTTAATATTTTATTTATTTATTTGACAGACAGAGATCACAAGTAGGCAGGGAGGCAGGCAGAGAGAGGAGGAAGCAGGCTTTCCGCGGAGCAGAGAGCCCAACACGGGGCTCGATCCCAGGACCCTGGGATCATGACCTGAGCCGAAGGCAGAGGCTTTAAACCACTGAGCCCAGGCACCGCAAGCATTATTATTAATGACATTAAAAACCATGCCGATCCGGGTGCCTGGGTGGCTCAGTGGGTTAAAGCCTCTGCCTTCGGCTCAGGTCATGATCTCAGGGTCCTGGGATCGAGCCCCGTGTCTCTGCTCAGCAGGGAGCCTGCTTCCCTTCCTCTCTCTCTACCTGCCTCTGCCTGCTTGTGATCTCTGTCTGTCAAATGAATAAATAAAATCTCTTAAAAAAAAAAAAAAACACAACCATGTCAGTAACACTGGTGCTGCTTTTTACCAGGCTTTTGTTTTCCAAAGGTGCCAATCTCTGCTTACCAGCTCCCAAAGACAGGAGTTTTCCTTGTGCTGCGTCTGCTTTGGTTCACGATGTCGAGATGTCCCTACAGCCTCTCCTGTCTGGGAAGATTACTAGGACCTGCTGTCTGGGAAGACATTGCAGCGGGCCTTCTGGGGCTCTCCCCATGCCCTTCAAGGATGAGGGAAGCAAAAGGAAATGTAGGGACCAGCTCGTGTCATTTGATACATGGATTTACAGAGGACCAGAGAGGGGACGTGATCTGCCAATGTCACAAAACCGATTACCTGCTGATTTGGGACCATGATGCCCTTTTTTCAACAATTGGCATTTTGAATCCGATTTTGTTTGCCTGTTTTACCATCGTTGAGGACAAGGGAAAATGAACCACCTCAGGAAATATAATAATGGAAATCTTTTTTTTTAGAAGAATGCATCCTTTGGGGCACGTGAAATGGGTGTGAGGATTTATGTACAAGGGCGCTCACTGCAGCCTTGTTTATGACAGCCCCAAACTGGAAACAGCTTAAAGGTCCAACACAGAGATTGGTTAAATAAATTATGGTGCGTTCATGTTATGGAATACCATACAGCCATTAAAAATGATGGCCCAGTAAAATAATATTTAACGACATGGGGAGATGTTCACAAGATATTGTTAAGAAAAGAAAAAAGCAGGGTGCAGAACAATAGGCTTGATATACCTCTGACTTTGCTAAAACAATTCTTAAAGAAGGAAGTCTGGGCCCCCCCGAGGTAACTTACAATATGATTTCATCATCTCCAGGACCCCAGCCTCATTCCTATTTCAGTGTGGCTCAGTGGCAGGCAGGACACTGTTGTGTCTGAAGGTTTGATTCGGAGTCTAGTCTGGCCGTCTATTAACTGGGTGTTTGTGGAGCTGTGGACCTCACTTTCCCTCATCTGCAAAATGGGAGTAGGAGTCCTCCATTTATACACTGTTGAAAGGATTGGGGGGTTAGTGTTTGCATGTGTGAAGGGTCTTGGTAAGCTGTACGGAGCTGTTTGGGCATTGAGAATAATGGGGACATTATTCCCTAATTAGACCAAAGACTCCAGGCGGTCCCTCAGGAATCATGGCCCCCCATCATTCTGTGGCCAACACAGTGCCTTCTACACTGATGTGCACAGGAATGTGGGTCCCAGGTCTGCCCCTGCACCCCTTCTGGATGTTTCTGCATGCCCTGGGCTGGGCCCTGCACCTCCCTGGGGCGAGAGAATGGAGCTCTGGGTGGCGCTGAGTGTGGAGTCCTTTCCGGGGGGTGTCCCAATAGGATCCAGGGACTGGTGTCGAGGGCACACCAAGAGGGGCTCCAAGGCCAGCGGCAGCCAAGAAACCATGGCCATCAGCACCCTCTCTGAATGGTGAGCAGTGGGCAGTAGGACTACCTGTCTGTACCTGTGGGGGCCCCCGTCCTGCCCGCCCATAGTGGGGGATGGGCCAGCGGCACCTCTCTTCTGAGTTTTGCGGCTAGGGAAGGGGGAGCCCCAGCGTGGGACCTGCAGTTGCTCATTTAGGACCAGATCCCAGGCTTCTCCCACTGGCCCTTCCCTGCTGCTGCTCAGTGAGTGGGGAACTTTCAGCTCAGTAAACTTGGGCTTTCTCTGGGGCCCTCGGGAGGCACGCCTGGATCTTTCTCGCATTCATTTTCTTTCTATGCCCTGTTTGTTTTCACTCTGTGCTGGCTCCAGCCTAGAAGATGGAATTGGGCTTTGTTTTTGTTTTCTGTTTCTTAGGGTGATAGACACTTTCGATCTTTCCTGCACATGGGAAGAAACAATAGGGGGGCCCAGTGTGGTATGCCATAGGTACATGTGTTCCTCAGCTGCTGTCCTGTGACGAGTGCTGACAACTCCAGAGACTTCCGTGGGCGAACCAGAGCTGCCCAGGACAGAGCCGGGAAGGCGGCAGCCCCTCCTGCTCCTGGTGCCTCTTCTCAGTGACTTGCCAATGAGGGGACAGAAGGCTGAACCCTGCCTTAGAACCACCGTGCTGTGGGTCAGAGCTCCCGGTCAGGCCAGGCCAGAGCTTCCTGTTTCTCCCTCCCCTTCCTCTCCTGTTCCACCCCCTCATATGGGTTTTCCCAGAGAAGCACCACTTCCATGATCTTGTTCCTCTGAATCCCTGCCTCAGGCTCTGCTTCGGGGGAATCTAACATGAGACAGATGGGGACCTGGGACACACCGTATCTAAATATATCTAAATATAACCCATGTAAACACTACTCATGGAAGCTCTGAGCTTAAATAGAACAGTCTCCAGGCATATACTGTTTTTGGAGAGAGAAAATAACTGGACTATATAAGAAAGCCCAGTAAAGACTGGATTAAAAGTGAAACCTAGAAATTCTCTGGTGAATAAGCCTGGTTAAAGCTAACACACATTCACAAGGGTGTCCACAGCCAGGAGGACATGCTCTGAAGGTGTGTGTGCAGCCCACAGACAGAACCAACTCAATTCAGGCCTGACAGTCCAGGCGGCACCTTCTGGACTCCAGCCTGTGGGTCAAGGTATGGAGGCCAAGCCTGTGCCAGCCTCTGGTGGTCCCTTGCCCAGCCAGCACCCCAAGGACTCCTCCCAGATCTTGCTACTAGAACCCACAAGGAATCCTCCCAATCACCAAGAATGGCTGGTGGCCCAGACAGCACTGAGTGGAAACCTTTTGGCCTGGTGACTTCCCATCTCTTTTTAAACCTCTTCCTCCTCCAGGAAGCCCACAGGGCATGCTCCCTTCTCTAAGTGTCTCCAGCCCTGACTGTAGGCAGGCTTTAGCTGGCTCTGTTATAAGCACCCAGCAACAGGGTTCCCTAGAGGAGGGACACTTATTGGACCCACCTGGGTATAATATAGCAGAAAGCAGACACTGGAGAAGTGCATACTTTCGGGGGTGGGGGAAGATTTGGGCTGGCAGACATCAGACATCTCCCAAGCTCCTCGCTCTCAGGTCACAGCGTAGATGTCATCCTGTATCCTATTCAGCATCTGTTGCTCTGTGGGCTGGAACTTGGCTGGTCTTGATCTGTTCTACCCTAGTGTCCAGGACACAGCCGGGGACAAAGAAGTTGCTTGATACCCTATTGTAGGATGAAAGAGTCTCTTCAGAAGGGCCCACAGCACATCTACGAGGGGCTTCTCCATATAGGGCAGGTGCTGTGTCTGTCTCAAGGATATGCCAGGCCTACAGCGTGCAGTGAGCAGAGGCCTGCCAAGGGAGCCAGGATCCCAGGGTGGCAAGGGAAAAAGGCTGGCTGTGGCCACCTCAGGGAATGAGGTTTATTTGAGGATATCTGTGGCCCTGAGGAAGGCCAGGGATCCACTGAGTAAGCCCAGTATCATGGGCTGTCGCTTACCAGCCAGTGGGCTAAGCATTTCACGCACCCTATTTCCTAAGTACTGAGAATGAGGGGATGTGTGGTTAATGCTCACAGATGTCTTCCCAGTGCCCCCTGTTTGGGCAACAACCCATGTTTATAGTGTCAAGTCTTGGAGGAAGGGAAATTCTAGGCCCTCACTGTCAGACACCGAGGGGGTAAGTCTTTCCTCGTCCCACCCTAGGTAAAGGACAGTCTGGAGGTGAGTGGAGATCCAAGCAGACCAGTGAGACCCCCTCCCTATTTGGATCCACGATGGGTGAAGCTTGGGTGGGGTGGGGGGCAAAGGTGGGTGATGTCATCAGAGCAGTCGTTGGGGGTCTCCATACGTTGATGTTCCAGCAGGAGACAAAGGACACACTCCTAGGGGCCGGGAGGAAAGTGTAGCGGGAACAGTGTGTCTGTAGGAGCAAGATTAAGAAGCCAGTGAAGGTAACATACACCCAGGATTGTCACCTATGGAAGCTGTCCCACCCTAGCCTGAGGGGGCAGAGAGAGGGAGAGCTGATGTCCCTCAGGAGGGAAGCCACAGGGGCCACCGCGCATGGGAGCTTTGACCTTGGTGGAGCGCTGGCCGGGAGCACGCGTCTCTCTCCCCCACCACCCTCTGGCTCCCCTGGTATGGGTAGCACTCTGCGGTATGAGGTCACCACTGTTTGCCGCCTTCTGTTTCCTGTGTCCCTTGGACATTGTCCCCAGGCCTGGCCCCTGCGTCCCCCTTTGGCCTTCTAGAAATTCCTTCTCTGCTTATGTTGTGGAGTTGGTTCTTCTGCAAAGGCACAATGGGGTTATTATTCCTTCTGGGCCAGCAAAGACGGTGAGGCCCCCGAGGTTCAGCCTGCTGAGGTCGGAGCCGGCGGCCGGCACGAGTGGGGCTGTGACGGCTGGTCTGACTGGGCTTGGGGCGCTTGGCCACGAAGCACCGTGCAGCTGGCCTCCCCCAGACCTAGGAGGTTGGCCGCGAAGCGCCGGTGCTAACAGTCACCCCTCAGCACGAATTCCGAGATGGGGGGGTCCCAGGGAAGTTGGGGGGGGACTCCTGCTGGAAATGCCCGGGAGTGGAGACAGGAGCGCGCAGGGGTGGCCAGGAGGCTGTGGGTGGCCCAGCCGGCTCTGCAGATGGAAGGTTTGAGGCTCGGAGAGCAGAAGAGTCCTCATACCCAAGTCCCACCAGCTGTGCCCTCGTCACAGGAACACGGAGCCACCTCACACGGGCTCCCGGGCTCCCCAACTGGCCCCAGCACCCCCCATTCATCACTGGGTAAAAAAGCCCTGGCTTTCCTGCATAAGCAAGGGACGCTTTGTGGGAAATTATCTAAGTTATAATCCAATTACACGGTAATTACATTGGGATGGCTCTGTAACTACAGCATTAATTAACTTTGATGGCTCCCATCAATTATGTGGGGAGACTGATGGTGGGGGGAGGTCCAGTGGGTGGGGAGGTGGGGCTGAGTCCTACCCGTGGAGTCAGGAGCCCTCTGAGGGATAGGGGAAGAGGGAGAAATGTCCCTAACCCACTCCACTGGCCCCCAAAGCAGAGTCTCAGGGCTGGGTGCCGTCTTCAAGGTCTGCCCCCCAAAAGTGCCCCCTACACTGTGTTTGAACCCTTACACTGGGATTCGAATAGCTCTCATACACAAAACCCATTACCTCTTAAAGGCAACGCCTCGTGGTGTAGGAACAGCATGGACTTTGGGACTTTGGCCAAGGTCCCACACTTCCCTGAACTTCAGCCTTGCCAGCTAGAAAGGAACAGAGTCAGTCTGGACAGATACTGGTGTGGGCATACAACCTTTCACCAGGGCCAGCCGGTAGAAGTACTCTGCGCACCTCCAGTGTGAGACACATAACGCCATTTCTCCTTTTCTAGTGACTCCATTAACGGAGTGAAAAGGAACAGGTGAAATTAATTTTAATAATATATTTTATTTAATCTGATAAATCCAAAATATTATTTTAAAATGGAATCAATGTAAAGAAACACGAATGAGATATTTTACATGCTTTTTAAAATAGAAAATCTTCCAAATACGGTATGTCGTTTGCATCGACTAAGCAGGTCTCAGGCAAGTGTTCTGCAGCTGCCTGGGGCTGGGGATTCTCTCCTGGGCAGGGAACATGAAGTTCCTCGGCACATCTCCTTCTCCATACCCAAAGCCTATAACACCTGTCCTCACTCAGCGTCTGAGACACTCTTCCAAACGGGGGCGGGGGGGTGTCACCCAAGTCTCCCGGAGCCTTCAAGTTTTGTTAGTTGAGCACATTCAAACGGTGATCAAGTCCAGTCTTGTAACTTTCAAAACACATCCTGAATCTGACCGTCACTCACCACCACCACCTCTGCCTCCACGATCCAGGCCACCACAGCCACTCCCAGGATCCCAGCACTGCGCCTCCCTCTCTCCCTCCTCCTGCCTCTTTCCACCCAGCAGAAATGAGAGCATCGGTGGATGGCGTCACAGACTCCTATCTTCTAGAGGTTGCTCCCAGAGCAGGGGCTGTGACAAGGGCTTGGGAGCAGGTGGTGGATTGGGGAGGGAAGGAAGAGGAGTTAAGCAACAGTGTGTTGTGGTAGTTGCCGCTGTGAGAGGCACAGGGGTTCCATTCTGTTGGATCTCCCCAGCAACATGTAGACTGCTACCCTGGATTGTCCCCTCCCAAGGGTGGGACACTGGTCCATTTTTCCATGGGCTCTGTCCCTACTGATTTAAGGTGGTTTGGGGGAGTTAATTCCCCTGCTCTTTTGGGCTAAGCTCCTGTGCCGACTCAAGGGGGCTCCCCTAGTATCAGAAAGTGCCCTGGAGCAGAATGGGGTGTGGGGGTAAGCCGTATGTGCTAGGCTGTGGCTGGAACCAGAGGTGTGCAGTGATGTTTGATATCAAAGGGGGTTAGAGGGAGCAATAGAGGGGAGAGGGGTTGGGGGAGGAAGTGGGGGTACGGAAGCATGCCTGACTTTTCTAAATGCTTCACAGGTTTTTGGTTGTGCTTAGAATATAATTTTAGCCTCTTTCTTTAGCCAAATAAAATTTGGCCGTTTGGGATGGCCTTTGAGGCTCTGCCTGATCCGGCTCCTAACCACCTTCTCTACTTCCGCCCTCACCACTCTCTCCATATCCAGAACCTGGAGCTTTGCTCCTCTTCTGTCAGTTTCTAGAAAATTCTAGAAAATTCCTAGGAAAATCTTCCTGCCTGAAGATTCTGCCCTTGCTGCTCCTTCTGCCTGGAGCGCTTTTCCCCAGATGGTTACGTCTGGCTCCTCCTCCCAGTCTCCCTGCTGCGTCTCCAAGAGGGCGCCCTTGACCCATCTGCTCGAAGCTGCCTCCTACCACCCTCATTCTCCTTCTGCTGCCTCGCAGTTCTTGATCATTCCCGAAGTTAGCTTATTCCTGTTTTTTGAAACTATTGCTAGACTTGAAACCCCGTGAGACATGATCCTGGTCCCTCTTTTCAGAGATGTCCCGCAGCACCTAGTATAGAGTCTGACACTGAGATGGAGCCTGGGAAGTGTTTCTCGACTGCTTGAGTGGCCTGAGTCCAGTCTCCTCCTAGCCACTCCCGCATGGACATCTTCTTTGTGCCCCTCAAGCTGAGGGGAGCCAGGACCTGAACCCTGGAGAAGAAGGATGGGTCTGCCCCTCCTTGCTCTGGGCACCATGCCTCTATTAATGTGGGCTGAGGGCCTGCTGGACTTTCAGGCTACACGTTGTGCTCAGGACAGACAGTAACTGGGGCTGACCACCCGTCACCCTGTACTCTTGGCCTGGGGCTGGGGTGACAGAGGTTATGGGTAACGAGGAAGGGGTAGGGGATAGAGACGGGGTTAGCCCACAGACTGGGGAGATAAGGGAAACAGAGGGCAGGCTCCTGAAGACCAACCTGTGATGGGAACAGGAAGTTCTAGGGTCCTTGGAGAGTGGTAAGGAGGGCTCCGTGCAGCCAGCTTCCCCTTTCGTGTCTGCCCCACCTCCCGAGAACAGCCTCTGTCTTCTCTCAGTGGCCCATTTAGAGCCGAGCTGGGCACCCCTTTGACTTCCTCCCAAGAATCGCTCATCCGAGCACATCAGTGGACAGCACGGACTTTGCTGGGGACATCACGAATGTGATAGTTGTCACTCCCTCAGTCCCACCAGGGCGACTATAAGGAATGAGACAGGTAATACCAGTGTCCGTTGGAATGTGGAACACCTGGGTCTCTCCCTCCCACTGCTGGGGAGTGAACGTGTTCAACAAGGTGAAACACCGTTGTGCACTTATCTCATAGAGCTGACCCGGGAATGCCAGTCCTGGGTATATACCCAACAGAGATGTGTGCGTGTGTTCAAGAAAAGAACGCTCAGGGTGGTACTTTCCATAATAGCCAAAAATGATGACTCTCCCTGCCATGTCCTCTTGTGCAGAATAGGTAAGTAAATATTCTACAGCAAAGAGAAGGAAGACGCTACAGTACATGCAGCAACATGGCTGGATCTGGTGGAGAAAATGTTGAGTGAAGGAAGCGAGAAGCCACAGTTCATCCGTATGACTCTGCTTAGGTGATCGTGTGAACACAGGGTCTGGTCCTAGAGGTCAGGACAGACGTGACCCTTGTGAGGAAGGAGGGGCTTCTGGGTACTTGTTGTGGTCTGCATCTTGATCTGGTGTCTGTTTTTGATCTTTTTTTTTTTTTAAGATTTATTTATTTGTTTATTTGAGAGAGAGAGTAAGCCAGAGAAAGCAGGAACAGGGGTGGGGCAGAGGGAGAGGGAGAAGCAAACTCCCTGCTTAGTGGGAGCCCAATGTGGGCTTGATCCTGGGACTCCAGGACCATGACCAGAGCTGAAGGCAGTCACTTCACCAACTAAGCCACCCAGGCGCCCCTGTTTCTCGATCATTCTATAGTCTTCACTGTGTGCAATCCCTTGGACTATGACCAGGATGGGATACGTGCACTTTCTATATGTTAACACTTCAGTAGAAATAGAGAAGAAAAGGCCCATAAGCCAAGTCTTCTTTCCCCTCCTCTGTCTTGGTACCACTGGGTCCTCTTGTTTATTTGTTTGTTTGTTTATTTATTTATTTAGATTTTATTTATTTATTTGACAGAGAGAGAGAGATCACAGGTAGGCAGAGCAGCAGGCAGAGAGAGAAGGGGAAGCAGGCTCCCCGCTGAGCAGAGAGCCCCATGCGGGGCTGGATCCCAGGATCCTGAGATCACGACCTGAGCCGGAGGCAGAGGCTTAATCCACTGAGCCACCCAGGCAACCCCCCTTGTTTATTTTTTAAATCTCCTCTTTCCCCATCCAGCGTCAGCCCCCACGAAGCTTCCTCATCGCAAGCCTGCCCACCCTCCATGTTCCGCCAGGACCTGAGGTTTTCTGCCCCTGATAATGCAGAGCTCTTAAGCCCCACCCCAGCTCCTGCCCCAGATCACACAAACACAGCTTCCTCACCAGGCAGGGCACGTGGGCAGGCCCTGGGCTCCTGGGGAGGAAGTTTCATACCCAGAATTTGTGACATTAACCTGTTCCTTGGGGTCTCATTCCTCACCCCAAGAAGTAGACCAACAATTTTTTTTTTCCCCAAGTAAGTACGGTAATGTCCCCAAGAGGAATCCCCTGGATGACAGCTGAGAGATTGCCTCCTCCTTCCTCTGGTTTAACAGAAATGCAGACAGAGGTCGGCAGAGAGGGGATCCTGCTACAACCCTAGGGAAATGGGGCCCTGAGCCGTGAGCTCCTCCCTTCCACCCAGTGTGACCCTCTGTCCAGGGCCAGGGCCCAGGGTGGGGTGGTAGGTGTGGGCTGCTGCTTCCCCAGGCTTTGCATCCAGACAGGAAACACCCAGGCACCCCTGCCAGAGGCTCATTTGTTTGGGCCGTTGCGCCTGCAGGCACATCTCTTAATCTCAGACAGTGTGGACACGTGGCAGAAAGCAGGGCTGAAGCAGGGGTGGCCAGCCAGACATGGGGCACCCCAGAGGCCTGGCCTGTTTGTTCAGACCTCTGACCCTTGCAAAGTCCCTGAGCTGCAGGTAGACATCGCGTTTTCTACTGCGCTTGCAGGTTCCCACCTTGGTTCCCCAGCAAAGAGGGATCTCGCCGGCCCAGTGCTGGAAAGAAATCAGGAGGAGGGAAAATGAAATGAGGTGGTGTGTTATGGGTGGGACTAATATGGGATCTTTTCAGCCTTTCATAGTTGGGGGCTGTTTTGTGAACCTTCAGCAGCTCTGGGCTGTAAGTAGGAAACGACCAGCTCTGCAGAAAAGAAAGAAAGAAGAAAGGAAGAGCTGCCCATCCCCTCCTTTGTAGCGTTTGCTGATTTCCATGGTGTAAATTTCTCATCATGGTCCATTTCCAGCTTTTAACCTGAGGTCTGCTGACTCTCAAAATGTCTAGAAATTAAACTCTACTGGAGCTGGCTTTCGCAGGGCATGCTGGGGAGGGGTCCTGGACCTGCAGCCCTCCAGAACCCTCTAGATTGTGGAGCTTGTCTGCAAGGCTGATGTAGAACATGGGGAAGGTTGCGAGATGATGGTCTCTTAGGTCGGGGGTCCCAGGGCAGGACCCGCGGCTTTGAGGGCATTTTGGCGAGTTTGCTTGAAGTGTGCAGGAGCTGCCCATATGGCCAAACGAACAGCATGGAATATTCTTGTAAAAAGAGAGCACCCGCAGAATTAGCCGAAGGAGCCTCAGTGATCATCATACAAAAAAACACCTCTTTTTAAGATATTAAGACGGTGATTTTTTAAGAACACAATACTGATGTTTAGCTCCGTACGTGACAGAATGTATCACAGTTGACAAAACACAAAGCCCTTCACGTGAGTGATTTTGTTGGATCCGCAGTGAAGCCCTATGACATGACTACGTCGTGGGTAACGCCGGGAGATCATATAATTTATTATCTGTAGCAGGACAGTTTTGAGTCTGGCAGGGGGTACTCACTGTGCCGGGATGACAGCAGTGAACTCGGTCCTTCCCCCATGGCCCACAAGTGAGGTTGGCCAGCTCACTTCCGGTCACATGGCTGCAGGCAGGGCAGACGCTCCTCCGGGCTTCAAAGAGAAGCAGTGACCTCAAGGTGATGAGGAGTAAGTTCTATGTCTCCCCAGATCTAAAGACTCCTCAGTGGTCACTTATGGGGGGGGCCACTTTGCCCCCAAGTGGCATTCAGCTTCTGGGAGCCTTTCCCGAGAGCTGGCCCCAAAAGGCTGATGCGGGGCTGGGGCTGAGGTTGGCGGCCCTGAAGTGCCAGGGGTAGGGGAACGGGATGCCGACTCCACCAGCATTTTGTGTCTCTCTGCCCTGAGAGGTTCCATCTAGGCTCGGGTGCCCAAACAGGGGAGCCCTGACTTTAGAAATCTTGCTGGGGGGGGCCCCTGGGTGGCTCAGTGGGTTAAGCCTCTGCCTTCGGCTTAGGTCATGATCTCAGGGTCCTGAGATCAAGCCCTGCATGGGGCTCTCTGCTCAGCGGGGAGCCTGCTTCCCCCCTCCCCCGCCTGCCTCTCTGCCTACTTGTGATCTCTCTCTCTCTCTGTCAAATAAATAAATAAAATATTAAAAAAAAAAAGAAATCTTGCTGGGTATGCAGAGGCTGGAGTGGGAAGCGGCAGGGAGTGGTCATGTTTCCTTTTCTTTTTTTTTTTTTTTTAAAGATTTTATTTATTTATTTTTCAGAGAGAGAGAGAGCCAGAGCGAGCACAGGCAGAGTGGCAGACAGAGTCAGAGGGAGAAGCAGGCTCCCTGTGGAGCAAGGAGCCCGATGTGGGACTCGATCCCAGGACGCTGGGATCATGACCTGAGCCGAAGGCAGCTGCTTAACCAACTGAGCCACCCAGGCGTCCTGAGGTCACGTTTTCTGACCGGACACATTCTTCGTCACTACACCCAGCCTGGCCACCTGGTTTACAATAGGAAAAGCCACTCGAGGAAGCAGCAGCCTCTCCGAAGCCATGGTTTACCTACTGCTTTGTGCCAGGAGGGGAGGAGGGATGATGCCCTTGCCCTGGCCAGGAATGGACCATCGCTATCAGGCCACCCTGCACATCCCAATTTGGGAAGAACTCATTTTGGACCCTGGAGGATCATATCAGTCGGGACCCCCAGCACCCCCTCCAGGAAGCCTTCCCTGAACCCTTCCCCTGGAAGAAGAATGAAGCCTCTATCTCTGAGGTCTCAAAGCCTGGGTCATTGTTGGGCTGGAGTGGGTACCTGCCTCTCTGTCTTGCTAGAGGGCGCAGGCCTTTGCAGTCAGCCCTACATCTTACTTAATCGTCCGTCCTCTAAGTGGCACTCAGCGGATATGCCGGGGCAGGTTGGTAGAGCGAGCCTAGGACCTGGAGTGGCATAGACCTGTTATCTACCACCTTTAGTAAGTTATTTTACTCAACATTTTCTATGTGCCCAACATGCCATGCATCAACTCAGTCCTCGAAATGGCGCCTAGAGCAGTAGGTACTATTTCCCCCCACTTGTCAGATGGATAAACTGAGGCTTAAGCTTGGGGAAGAACCTAGAGTAGGGGTGTAGAGTGCAGAGCCAGATGGCTTGCATTTATAGTCTGGCTCTCCTCGGACAATTAATCTGGTGGTGCCTCAGTTTCCCCATGAGTCAAATGGGACTACTAATAATTCCTTTCCTGTTCCCAGAGGAAGCCCTGCCTCTCCCAGGGTTTCTGGGAGGATCAAAGGGGATAATGGATGCGGATGCTCTCTGTAAATCACAGGAGGCTGTACAAATGTCAGGCATTAATACGTGTTGACTTGAACACCCTCTCTCAGCCCCTCTGCACTTCAGAAGTCATGGTTCCTCCAAAAACCAATCCCTTGGGATCAAAACTGGCATTTCCTAATCCCCTCCAAGCACAGAGGCAATTTGATGTCCACAAAAGACTTCTTAGGAGAATTCGATGACCTGATTAAAAGGAAGTTGTGGGGGCAGGTGTCTATCTTGTAGAAACCATGGCCAAGGCCCTGTGTTCAGTAAGGCTGTCTGGGAGGGAATTATTTTCCCCCTTGGAAATACATTTTTAAATTACTAAACAATGGAAAGATTAGAAAATGCATATTAACAGAAACATGACAACAAAAGTGTCCTATAGTCCCGGGGAGCCTGGGTGGCTCAGTCGGTGAAGCGTCTACCTTCAGTTCAGGTCATGATCCCAGGGTCCTGGGATCGAGCCCCACAATGGGATCCCTGCTCCATGGGGAGCCTGCTTCTTCTTCTCCCCACTGCTCATGCTCTCTCTTTTGCTCTCTTTCTCTCAAATAAATAAATAAATAAATAATTTTTTTTTAAAGTCCTATGTCCTACTACCCAGAGAGAATTGTTTGAGCCCCACATGGAATTTCTGGGCTATGGCGATAGCAGATGGAACAAAGCATGCGGAAGCCCCAGGTGGTGATCTCCCCTCACCCCACACAGAGTCTGTATCCAAAAAACAGCAGTCGATGGGACTTCACACGCTACTGTATTTAAGAGGGTATTAATAAATGTGGAACTCCAACAACTGTTGGATGGAGAGTCCAGGCTTGGAAGTCTTTGAGGGGCTGTCTGCCCCTTTCCCCCCAAATCTGAGACAGCTGCCTCTCCCAAGCAGGAGGAGCCCACCTTCTGCAGCTGGTGGCAGGGGTGAAGGAGGCGGGACACACAGAGCTCACACGGATGCTTGCGGCTTTTCTGTGCAGGGAACTCTCCCAAGTGAAGCTGACCTCCAAATATCCTGGGCTTGGACCATTTCCTCTTCCCTTATGGGTAGAAGAGAGGAAAAGGGGGAGGGGAAGGGCCAGAACATGGGAGAGGGTGGGAGTACTTTTCCTGCAATATACGCGCTCAACATGTGGGTAGATAGCCATCCAAAGTCTATTTTAATTACTTTTCTGACAAAAATACATTTGCAGATCATTTTGTCTTTTAAATATTCATTGATTTTGTTTCTAATGGGTAATCCATGCCCATGATTCACGATTCAAACAATACGGAAGGTTTGAATGGAAAATAAATTTCCTTTCCATCCCTGTTCCCCATCCCTCTTCTCTTCCAAAGGGGTCTGCTGTTGCTACCAGTTTCTTGAGTCTTTTTAAAGATGGTCGAAATAGGTGAACTGGTGTGTACACATTGTTCTTCACAGCTCGTGGCATCCCAGGGTGGGCAGGTACCGGGACTCAGTTACTAATCTTTTATTGTCAGACGGCCGGGCATTAGTAATAACCCAGATCAGCATGTAGAGGAACACCTTGAGACATTTCTTTGGTTAAATAGTCGGGAATAATATCGCTGGATTAAGAAGTATGCACATTTCAAAGATTTTCGGATGACCCAGTGCAACTGCCCTCAGAAGGTGAACCTTTGTCCCCTTGTATCCATGGTGCACCATCACAAGTCTCTTTTTCTTTTTTAAGATTTTATTTTTAAGTAATCAATACACCCAATGTGGGGCTCGAACTCACAACCGTGAGATCAAGAGTCATATGCTCCACCAGCCGAGCCGGCTGGGCTTCCCAGAAGGCTCTTTTTCTGACACCCAAACCAACATAGGATTTAGAGAGGCTTCGCCAATTTGCTAGGTGATCAATTACACCTTGTTATTATCTGAATTTATATTTCTTGAGTTATTAGAGAAGTCGATCTTTAAAAAATGTCTTTCTGGTTCATTGGCCATTTGAATGCACAAAAGAAGAAAACAGTCTTACTATAACAAACTCAGCAAGTTAAGGGGAAAAGTTTTCTCCCCTTAACTTGCTGAGTTTGTTATAGTAAGACTGGTAACCCTTTGGTTTTTTTTTATATTTTGCAAGTATTTCCCCCAGTTCGTCGTCTGCCTTTTGACTTTGTTACAGAATTCTTGGGGGAATGTAATAAGATTTCTGGGTATATAAGGGTGCTTAGGTGGTGCAGTCGGTTAAGCTTCTGATTCTTAATTTCGGCTCAGGTCGTGATCTCAGGGTTGTGGGACTGAGTCCCACGTGGGGCTCTGTGCTTAGTGGGGCGCCTGCTCGAGATTCTCTCCCTCTCCTTCTCCCTCTGCCTTTTCCCTTGTGTGCTCTCTCTCTCTCTCTCAAATAAAAAATAAAATCTTTAGAAATCAAAAGATTGCTGGGTGTATAATATCTGAGATAAAGTGGTACTTTTCCTCTTCTGTGGGGAAGAAGCAGGAACACTGAAATTGAAGGGAGGCAAGGAAGACTGGCTCTGGCTTAGGGAAGGATGTTTTAGCTACAGGACCTTCCAGACTCTGCAGAGTGACCTGGGGGCATTCAGAGTCTCTTTCTGGGATCCTTCGGTCAGAGGTAGTACGAGGCAGGGGCATGAGGTCAGGGCTCCCAGAGGGGCTCCCCCCACCTGGGCTGTGCCCCCTGGCACCTCCTTCCACATGTGGTCTGATTTCAGGTTGTCCACGTAGAGCACTTAGCCCACCGTCTGGCTCATCGCACTCACAGAACAAAAAGAAGCCGTGAAGTCAGTGATTCATTTGACAAATCCTTCTCGAATGCCAAATATGGGGCCAGGCTCTGTTTTAGGTCCTTAGGACCCTGGAGCAGACAGGACAGGCCCAAGTCCCTGTGGTGGGACCGACACTGTGGAGGAGAGAGGATTGTTAGTGCTGTTTGTTGTGGAGGGGACCTGGGTGGGGATGGCTCAATGGTGGAAAGAAATTTCGAGGTCACTTACTGCAATCTTATGGAACAGTTGGGGAAACTGAGGCCCGGTGACAAAGTGACTTGCCAAGGCCATAGAGCCTGTCAGTAGTACAGACCCAATTAGAGTGGAGGTCAGTTAAGGCCAAGAACCCCTCCCAGGCACCATTTTCCTATAGGAAAGTGACTGCTTTGTTAAGAATGAAGCCACACGACCCCCACCTACCTTGGTGGAGAGCAATGCTCAGATGTCAGCGGCTGGGGAGGAGGGGACAGTCTCATTCCGGAAGGACTATGAGGTAGGAGTCTGGAGCAGGATAGATATAGACTCTGGCCTCCCCGAATCCACAGGGTGTCCGCCCACCCATCATCCTGCTTCTGGAGGCTGAGAGAAAGGCAGGCTAAAGCATGGGGGCGGGGTGAGGTGCCACGACCAGCTTCACTGGAGATGGTTGAAACTCAGCTGCCCTTCACTGCAAGACTGGGGACACGTCACCTCCCGCTGCCACCCTGCTCTGAAACCCACCCCCCGCCCCCCCCGCCCGGAGTAACAAGCCTTCATGAACTGTGTCCTCTGGGCTTATGAAATCGTCTCACTCTTATTCTTGAAAAGCCAGGGGCATTCTTCTCAAGCCTGCTGGCTCCCACTTAATTCAGTGCTCATCTTCTCTTCCTCCTCATATTTGGCACCCAGGATGGAGAATACCCCCCTCTTTTGGATGCCAGTGTCCTCGGACATTGGCGGGCAGTGGCATGGGCAGGATGAGTCTGCTGCCTGGGCACGTCATGGAGGGCCCTGTGCAGGCTGGGGCCCCACCACCAAAGGTTCTCTGGCCCCAAGATATGGGTCCTTGCTGCCCCTCTCTTCTTAGCCAGGGGCCCAGAACATCATTCTCTGGACAGCAGGAACCCCCTGTCTACTATCCCCATCCTGTTAGAATAGTAACAACCATCATTAATTGGGTGCCTACTAAGTACCTGGCCAGGCCACTCCGTTAGTGCCTGGTTAATTACTGCCAATGGGACATAACTGCTTGGGCAGGTGGGGAAGACTTTCTGGGTCTGTCCCGGTCTCACAGCTGACATGTGGGCCTCGCTAGCAGCTCCAGACCACATTCCATTTGTTATGATGAGACAGGTACAATGGAACGGATTTTCAAAGTCAGAGATAAGTCCCTCCTCATGAGCTGCATTGTCGCCCCCCAGGCCAGCCCCAGGGCTAGTGCAGACCCTGTGGTCAGCCTGTGACTACCCGCCCCCACTCCTGAGTAACTCCTGGTGCTTCTTTGCATAGAGGATCATGGTCATGGAGGTGGACAGACCCAGGAAGGCCTGGGGTTGCAGGCTGAGGTTGATGGGGAGTCCTCCAGCCCTGCCTTTGTCCCCACTGAAAACATCTAGTTGGAGGTCTGCCTCCACACCTCCAAGCAGGCAGCTGTGTCAGACCCCTTGATCCACTCGGCCACCCCTCTCGCTGCAAGCCCCAGCTGGGGCGATCCATTCTGCATGGGTCTGACCAGTGTCCCACAGGTGCAAACTGACAGCAGCTCACTCCAGTTGTGAGCAGTGCCCCCTCGCCAGGATGTGAGACATCTGCAGGAATCCATACCTTTCCTGCACATGGAAGTGTGTGCGCGTGCGTGTGTGTGTGTGTGTGTGTGTTGGGGGGCAGGGAATACCCAGAGGGCCGCCCTCGACCACAGGGAGCTGGAAGATGAAGGAGAAATATTTCCTATGTTGTGTTCAAAGATCATTCTGAACCATTTCAAACCATTTCATAGGACTTCTTAGATGGAGTCCCAATCACCTGTAGCTGTTACCAGTTGGAGAGCACACCATCATCTCCGCTCCCTTCTCCTCTCTTTTGCTTCCTCGAGCCCTGGCACATGCTTCCAGGGATCACCTCCTTCCCACACCTGCTCCGGGCAAACCCTTTCTAGGGTTCTCCTTCCAGGCGAGACCAGGCTCAGGGCCAGACCTACCTTGGAAAGCAGCCCCCCAGGAAGGAGGCCGGGCCCGGGTCACTCATGGATCAGACAGCTACAGGGAGCTCACTGCTGGTGGTTGGTGGGGTGGTGAATTCCTCTGGCTTGTCGGAGCATCACACAGACGAAGATGCCCAAGGAAATTCCATGATAAGGTGGCCTAACCTCCCAATGTACCAACACAATAGCCCTCAATTCACACTTAGTGTCACTATGGAATTCTCTGAGTCAAGCTATTTGGAGTAAGAAACTACTGGGATCCGCGGTCCTGTCCACATGTCAGTTCTGGCCCCATACCTCAGTCCTGCTCAGGTGATTTGAAGGAACGTGTTGAGGGCAGTCCTCCCAATGGGCACATCTGCATGCAGGCCGTTTGGTCTTCTACTGTGTAGGTTGGGGGGAGGTTGTGACACATGCATATAGCTTAGCAGGTTGGCCAAGGTCATGGAAGGAACAAGATTGGGTGATTGGACATAAGGAAGTCTGGAGACAAGGCTATGGATGGACCTGTGGGAGTGATCCCCAAATGAACAGATTTTTGTGTCTCATACTATTGTCTGCTATAAAGGGAGCCCCAAAGACGCAGGGGACAGGACGACCTGTCCTGTAGATGAGCCTCTCTCTTTGGCTACCCCAAGGGGACTACTCATTTTAGGCATAGAACCAGAGCTAGGAGCCTGGTCTGGGGAGTTTAGGAACCCGGGGACTAGAATAGACCCATTTCCCTGGGATTAGAAAGTGGGCGAGCAAACTGGATTGACCCTAGAGACATCTCTCCCAACACACCAAGCCCCTGGCAATTGTAGCCCCCATCCCAGGGGGCTGGCTTGGAACCTGCTCTGTGGGGCTCTTTTTTACCCAGCTTGAATTTTATTCTTGCCAGCCCAGACTTCCACCTGCCACGAAATTCCAGGGAACCTTCTCAGACCTTTCCCTTGACCACGTTCTTCCTTCATTCACTCAGTTACATGTTCAACAGATACTTATCACAGCTCATCTGCCAGGCCCTGTGCAAAGGTCCTGAGCGTGCAGTTCTGCGTGAGAATGTCCGTTGCCTGGCTTTACAAAGATGATCCTGTGGGGGAGAAGTACGCATTAATCAAATGACCAAACAAATGAATATAAGATTCTACATGGGATTAGTGCTAGGAAGGAGATTTACATTATGCTCTGAGAGCAAACAATTTGCTGGATTTCTCTAGTCTGGGAGGTCAGGGCGGGCTTCCCTGAGGAGGTGATGCCTCAGTCACCTGCTGAAAGATGGGGAGGAGCCGCCCAGATGACGCGGTGGGGGACCCGAGGGCAAAGGTCCCTTTCTAGGTGATTTCACCCGTGGGGTGTGCTTTCACAGCTGCTTTCACAGCTGTCTCCCACTGCTTCCCGGTCTGTGTCCTTCATCACCCCTCGATACCTGGGCTCAGGGAGGTTACCACATGGGGGAAACGATGATATGGTCAGTGATGGGAAGTCACCAGGAGCCACTGCTAGAGAAGGACTTGCTTCATGGCAAAGGTCACAGAAGAAGAGACCCAGGGACATTAAGCTGGGGGTGATGCGGTGTACTCCCAGAAATGGCCTGAGGGTCCCCGAGATGCCAGCAAGGATAGTGCCACCTAAGGGAGTATGAGAAGTACCCTCCATTTCTGTCCCCTTTGTTCCTCTCCCCTCTCTGATTCTCCTTCCCCAATTCTCCTACCTCTTGATTGTTCCATAGACTTTTCCCACGGGCTCCACCGCACCCAGTGAAGATGGCTGGTGCCAGTCATCTCTGGCATTTTCTTGAGGACCTGGTGGAGCAAAGGCCATTTCCTAGGAGCACCCTTCAGTGTTCAGACTACATCTTCCCACTGCAAGAGCAGGAGATGGGACTTGACCCTGAGCGCAGCTGAGGTTGTCTGGGGCACTGATCTGTGCCATCCCCCCGTCAGGTCCCTGCTGTGAGGTGTGGGACACTCAGCAAGTATTTGAAGGAACAGGACCTGGCCATCCTCTGGTCTTGCCTCTGCTACCAAATTTCGGTGTGACCTTGAACCAGTCTCTGCCCCTTTCATGCACCTCAGGATGCGTTCCTGTATCCCTGAGGGAGAAAGAGAGACAGAGGAGATGAGAGGGAGAGTGTGGGCAGGGGCAGGGCTGTCCTTGGGGGATGGTTGGTGCTGAGCAGGTGGACTGTCCATCAGGCTTGTGACGTAGACGTCCCATGTCCCCAGCCAGGGCCTGGCCTTGGGAAGGGCAGCCTTATGTGTTCCCCAGTAACCCTGGACGGAGCACCTGTCACAGGCAGACCACATTTCCTTGGGCAATGTTCATCCACTTCTTGATCCCCTCTGAGCTGTCCCCATTTTGTCTGAGCAGGGTCAGGAAGGAAGATAAGAAGAAGGTTTTTCTCTGTGTTCTCTCTCCATCCAGGGAGAGGGGATGGAGGGCCTCCTCTCTTCTTTGAACCAAGTGCCCAGGATCTTCTGCTGATCACCTCTGCTCCCACCTGCCCTTGTCCACAGGGTGGTTGGAGCCAGGAAAGCCTGGGGTCCCAGGCTTAGTTTGACTGGCAGCCTTCCCGCCCTTCCTTTGCCCCTACTCTGATGTCAGTCCAGGGCCCATAGGTGTGGCCCTACCCTCTCAACAGCCATGGCTCTTCTGGACCACTCCACTGAGGAGTTGGTGACTTTCCATGCAAGGGAGGCCAATGCTCCTTCAGGAAACATTCTTGTGCAAATGGGGAAACTGAGGCCCCAGAGTGGGGGGCAGGCAGCAGAGCTCACAAAGAATGAGCACTGACCTGGTGTATTTCAGCCCCACCACTGCCTTCCCTGCCTGGACCCCAGGCTTCCTGTCTCTGAAATCTGTCTCCGATCTGCCTAACACGTGAGGTCTGATGTGGCTCTATTTGTCCCATCTCAGCAGGCCATCGATGCTGACAGAGGCCGCCCCAACCCGGGGCCCTGGCCTCTTAGAACAGTGCTCGTGCTTATGCGCGGGAGGTCTGAGAGCAGGAGATGAGGAACAGGAGGGAGGAAAAAGTTCGTGGGGGATGAGCCCTGGGACACTCGGCCTCTCCTTCTAGGGAAAACCACAGCTTCCCTTACAGTTCCTGAGTGATAGAAGCTTCTGGAAGCTGCCCCAGCGGGCCAGACCCGGGGAAGGGGCAGGAGACTCGGGAGTCTGCTTGGTGGCGCTGGAGGCCTCACTCGGCCAGAATCAGAGCCATGCACCAGAGCAGGACTGATCCCCGGGTCTGTCCTCAGCTTCAGACTCCAGCTCACTAAATAAACATCCGCCCGTCCGCCGCTCATCACTCACCTGCCCTAATTGGCCCATCGCTCTCCTGGCTCTCCATCCATCTCAGCCTCGCTGCCACACGCTCTGGTGTGCAGCAATTTTTGCACTTCCCAGTTAGCAGCCTGCCTGGTTGGGACAGATGTGCAGTTAGAGCTGGGGCTCCGTCGCTGCCGCCAGGAAGCTCACCCTGACTGTGGGTGCTTCTGATTCCTCCTCCCTGGCTCCAGAGCAGGAACCCCACTCCCACCCTTGGGAGCTGAAAGGCTGGGGTTGGGGGGCGCATGGCAAAGAACAGTTTGATTTAGTTCAATTACTATTTATTCTGCACAGGCACTGTGCTAGGCACTGGGGATACCACTACCTCCAAAATTCCCCTGGGGGTGCCCTATCTCTTGGGAGCCCAGACGTAAAAGAGGGACCATTGGGGCAAGTCCAAGGGGCTGCAGCATTCAGGGAGGTTAGGGCAGAAGGACTTGGTCTAGTCTGGGGAGCCCAGGAAAGGTCTGTAAGGGCAAGGCACGTGGGCAGAGTCTGCAAGGGCAGCAAAGACCCCAGCTACGGGGTCCTGAGGCCTGAATCCCAGTGCACAGGACCTGGGGTACGCTACTTCTCCCTTCTGGTTCTCAGTCCTGGGATACAGAGAAGCACAAAGGGGCTGCAGGCAAAGGCTGCCTCCCCAGGTGAGCTCCTGAGTCTCAGTCATCTGTGCTGGGCTCTTAGGCCAGTGGGAACAGGCTCTGAGTGAGTGAATGGGGGAGGGCTTTGGGGTAGGTAGGGAAGGAAAGGAGCTGTGGACCCACCTGTGTGAGGCCAGGGTGACAGGTACCTCCTGCTAGCCTGGCCCTCCCCTGCCCGGGGCTCTAACCTTCTGCCCTGAACACTCTCAGACACTAAGAGGCCTAGTGACTCTGAAGCCGTCCTTGTTGCGGGCTGTGTGGGCTCTGCCCCTTGCTGCAGACAGAGCAGAGCACAGTATCTCACCTGTGCTCTGGTGGGGTGGGCCTGCGGGGTTCATTTCACTGTCACGCCTCTCTCACAGGAAGAAACAGAGGGTCAGAGAGGTTCAGACACACACCCAGAGCCACACAGCGTGGGCAGGGACAGAGCTGGGATGTGGCCCTGATCCACCTGCGTGCGGGGTCCCTGCTGTCTGCCTTCCCGGCCTTGACATTGAGTAGCACGTTGGGGAAGCTGCAACACAGTGTCCCCCGCCCAGGGAGGAGATAACTCCACCATCAGCCTGGCAAGAGGAGGCCAGCCCTCTTCTCCCTCCTGGCCATTGTACTCCAGAAAACGAAGTCATTCCACAGGTCCCTTTAAGCCTTTTTGGATCTGGTTGTTCCCAAGGCCTGAGCCAGACTACAGCTGGAAGTCTGTTATTATTCATTGAATCTCTCCAGGGTGGCTGGGAACCCGCCTTTTAATTGTCTCATCTCTGTCCATCCTTTGATGGAGAAAGAGACTAAGAGGCGAGAATAATCAGTTATCTCATTATAGATCAGGGCCTAGGAAAGGAAGCTCCTCAGCCAGCGCCCTCCGCCCCACGGAGGGCGGGACCCTGGCTGCGGGAGGCGCAGGCTCATTTCTTTCCCTCCCACCGTGCACGTGCCAAACTCATACCCACCAGCCAGATAAGGAAGATTGCCCGTGCCCTTTTCAGTCCCAATGACCATGAGCTGGGGATCGACATATCTGGGAACAGCTGGGGGAGGGGGACAAACGGTGGTCAGAAGAGGCTTCAAACCCCACTGTCTTTCACTGCCCCAGGGAGTACAGAGAACATAGGACTGGAATTTACAGATGATCTTGCCATCCATCCATCCATCCATCCATCCATCTCCCAACCATCCAATGGGCTAGAGAGAAACTGATACTTTTTTTTTTTTTTTAATGAAGCATGTCAGATTTTTCAAAGCAAATTTTGTCTCTCTTATCTCATTCAACCTTCATAACTGTTGGGTCTCATTTGACAAATGAGGAAACCGAGGCCCAGAGAGGGGCAGGGACTTGCTGAAGGGCTGATGGGGCAGAGCACTTTGCAAGGTGGAGTCATGCACAAAGGCCTAGACCAAGGGGCTCTCAGGGGCTGAAATCCGGTCCATGCTCTGCTTGCCAAGTGGCAAGGAGCTATGTCTGCTTGAAGAAAGGGGACTGTTTTTGTTTTCTTTTTCCTTCCCTTCCCTTCCCTTTCCTCCCCTCCCTGCCCTCCCCTCTCCTCCCCTCCCTCCCCTCTCCTCCCCTCTCCTATCTCTTTTCTCTCCCTTTCCTTTCCTCCCCTCCCCCCTCCCCTCAGCTCTCGGCCCTACCCTGCCCTCCCCTCTCCTGCCCCCTCCCCTCTCCCCTCCTCCCTCCCCTCCCCTCTCCTCCCCTCTTCTCTTCTCTTCTCTTTTAAAGTAGGTTCCCTGCCCAGCATGGAGCTCAATTCAGACCTTGAACTTACAACCCTGAGCTAAGATCAAGAGCAGGACACTTAACCAACTGAGCTGCCCAAGGGCCGTGGGAACATTTTTCTTTGCACAAAGGTACCATCATTTTGCCAAGCTAAGACCTCAGTTGAGGAGATATTTTGAATTCCCTTGAAGAAGCTGTATGTGCTATTGGCAGATACAGATCTGAGCTGGGCTCAGAGGAGAGCGGGCAGAAGACTGAGCCATGAGGAAGGTCTGTCCCTCCTGCAGGACTCAGGGCGGAGGCTCAGGAGCCTGTGAGCCAGGGCAGCATGGCTAAGCCAGGCCAGGGAAGGCGGAGTTCTCTCTCTCTCTAAGCCAGCCGCCAGCCACCTGCCAGATACGCTGTTTGTGCTGGAGCAGAAGAGTTGGCAACTCATTAGGTTCAAACTCTCTTTGGGGATTACCAGTGGTTTGCATTACACTGGTCGGCAATTGTATTTTTTAGTGCTTGGGTTTTATTTTGATTTGTTTTTTGATTATCTTTATGGAAGTAGAATGCATGCATGATGTAAAATGTGCCCATGGATAGGTAGAGTTCCAGGAGTTTCGCCAAACCTATACCCTCATCTAGCCACCACACCTGTCAAGGTGTAGAACATTTCTACACCTTAGAAATTTTCCTCCTGCCCTTTGCAGTCTTCCCAACCCTAGCCTGGCCCCAGAAAGCCACCTCTGACCTACTTTCTGTCACTAGTGATTCGATTTCCCTTTTGTAGGATTTCATGTAAATAACATCATGCAGGGTGTGCTCTTTTGGATCTGGATTCTTTCTCACTTAGCATAATATTTTTGAGGTTGATCTATGTTATTTTATGTAGTTTTGTGGTATTCCATTGCATGGATATACTACAATTTATTTGTTTAAAGATTTATTTCTTTATTTGAGAAAGGGTGGTAGGAAGGGCAAAGGGAGAGGAAGAGAGAGTCCTAAGCAGACTCTACCCTGAGCGCGGGGCTCAATCGCAGGGTCCTTAGCCAAAACCGAGGGTTGCACGCTTATCTGCCTGCACCACTGAGGGGCCCTATTCTACAATGTATTCATCCTTTTAGGCTTTGGCCATCATAAGTGAAGCTCTTATACATGTTTGTGTACAAGTAGTAGACTGAAGTTTTCATTTCTCTGGGCTAACCCAGAGAGTGGAATTGCTGGGTCAAAGACAGCAATGTTTGGACTTTTAAGATATTATCACACCTTCTGGGAAGTGGTTATATGTTTTTACACTTTTACCAGCAAAGTGTGAGAGTTCCAGCTGACCCACATCCTCGCCAAAACGAAAGGTATCGTCAGCCTTTCTCCCTGGGCCTTCCTAGCTTACGTGTGCCCATGTTTCATCGTGGATTTCATTTGGAAGCTACTTTGGGGATCTACACTTTGCCTCACCTGCCCCTCCCTCTCGACTATAGGATCTTCTGGAACACAAGCTGACTCCCTGGAATCACCTAAGAGCCCAGCAGAGAGCTGGGCCCCAAGCAGGAATAGTGTCAGTATTAGGTAAAATTGCCCAGGGAAAGAGCTAGAATTTTCTGGAGAGACAGGCACCTATCCAAGCTTTGGTCTCCTCATTTGGAGACCGTCTGGCAACAGGGCACTACCCCTCCCCTGCCCGGCATAGGGGGCAAATTTGAGTCAAGAATTCAGTGACATGGGGCGTGTGGGTGGCTCAGTGAGTAAAGCCTCTGCCTTTGGCTCGGGTCAAGATCCCAGGACCTGGGATCAAGCCCTGCATCAGGCTCCCTGAGCCTGCTTCCTCCTCTCTCTCTTTCTCTGCCTGCCTCTGTCTACTTGTGATCTCTATCTGTCAAATAAATAAATAACATCTTTTAAAAAAGAAAAAAAGAATTCAGTGACCCAAAAGGGAGTCAAGAATTCATTTGACCCTAGAATTCACTTTGGGGACAACCAGCCCTAGCAGGAGTCTCATGACGAGCCGATACAGACTAAGCCCCTCACAACCGGCTCTCACTTCCTCTCTCCTTGTAATGCCCCTTGTGCAAATGTGGAAACTGAGGCTCAGCCAGGCAGAGTAGCACTGGGGCTGTGTGACTCCAAAGCCTGCACTAAGAGCTGTAACAGGAACCACTGGCAGTCACCCCGACCATGGTCGGCAGGCGGAGCATTGCCAGGCTGTGTCCCCACCCCCTCCCCGGCCCAGCAGCCCTTCCTGCAGCTCTGGTCCCTGGGGCTCGACGCCACGTCTGTCGCTCCATTAGCCTAAGCGGCCTCCCCGGATCCCATTACTTCACTAGTCCTATTATTTATTCATCGACGGAGCCCTCAGCCTGTGGATGGGCACTTACCTTGACGTCCCTGACAGCGGGTGAGGAGCCCCACTCAGGGCATATTAATCACCAGCCGCGCCGGTGGGGAGCCTGCGTCCTCCGAGGGAAGAGATCGTGTTGCAGACACACAGGGCCTGTCAGCACGCCCATTTCCCATGGAGGAATCCATCGTCTGGCGTGGCATGACCCAATGAACTTCAGCATCTGGGCGGGCTGGGAAACTGAGGCTTGGGGGAGGGCAGGGCTTGCCCAAGAGTCCCCATCTCCCGGAAGCATCACCTGGGACTGTCTCCGTCTACAAACGCGCAGTGATAATAACTTCATTTACAGGGGAAGGGTTTTATGGCTTCTGTCTCTTCTCCTATGCGGTGCTGGTAACAGCCCCTCAAGATCAATAAGGGCTTTTAATCAGAAAGGTAGATAGATAGATGATAGGTGGTAGATCGGTCGATAGATAGGGGACAGAGATACAGAAATTGAAGCTCATGGAAATTAAGTGACCTGCTGAGTGTCCTGTAAGCTGGGACTGAGACCCCCGGCATTCCTACCTGAGTCCCAAGCTCTGGCCTAGGCCGGGAAATGCAGGATGTGTGCCTTGGTCCCACTCTTCCCTTCTGATCTTCCGCGGAAAGGAGGGCTCCAGTTGGGTGGGCTAGAGTCTCCTTGGGAGGGGTCTTGCTGCTCCCTGGAAGGGGAGGAAGGGCTCCTGCCCTGCCACGGCTGGGCTCTTGGTCTGTCGTCACCTCCGGGTCTCGGGAGGAGGTGGTTCTGGGCTGCTGGCTGGACACCGAGGGGACACATTGGTGTGGAGGCTGGGGCTGGAGGTGGGCCAGCCTGTCACCAGGAAACACATACACATGGGCAGTATTTGCCACTGGAGACAGAGCTGCCTTGGAGCGTGTAGCATCACCCATCTGCCAGGAGCCGTGCCAACATCAAGGAGCACTGGGTCCCCTCAGACTTTCAGGGAAGTCTCTCCGAGCCCCTGATCATGGGAATCTTGCCCCATATGCAACCCTCCAGCCATAGCTGAGAGTCTGCTGACAAAATAGGTGAGATTGCCGCCAGTCTAGATTGCCGCCATGCTCTTGCTCTAGAGTCTTCCATGGCTCCTCACTGGTCTCTGAGAAAGGAGTGGTGGGAGCCTGGCAGGTTGAGGCCAACTTCCCCCTCTCCCTCCCACATATAGGGTAGGAAATCTGGTACTGAGAAGCACCTCACCTAGAACATTCTTTGGAAAGCCTTTTTTAAAAATACCCACTTTGCGGAAGATGAAAGTGAGGCTCAGAGAGGACCCATAAGGGACCATACTGCTGGGAGGTGTCAGAGCCAGGAGTCGTGCGAACCTAAGCTCTAAACCCAACTGTTTATGAAGGAAGGGGTATAGAAGGACAGCTGTGGCTGCGGTGGCTCCGAAGACAAAGCTCAGAGCAAAGGATGGAAGTTACCAGGAAGCGGAACTCAGCTCAAGCTAAATAAAACCTCCCTTACCATCGGAGCAGTCCAGGATAACATGGGCTGCTTGCAAGGGCGGTGAGAAGGAGCTCCCCATCATGGGAGGTGTGCAAGTGGATAATTGTCAGCCATCAGCTGTGAGTATCATGGAGAATCTTTGCCCTGACATCCACACCCAACTAGAGGGATTACTGTGTGGCCTTCCCTGGAAAGCAGCCAAACTGGATGTAGTCTGGCTTCTAGAATCATCCTACCCACCACTGGGCCCAGAGTTCCTGCCACGCGCCGTGTTGGTTTATGGTTTATTTCTCATGCAACAAATAGCCAGCACACCCAAATGCTCCCTCTTCAGACCTGGGGAGGGAGATTGCTCTGGAAACAGCTCCCCCCAACCAGTTCTGGCCATTGGCATCCCTCCCTGTCCCCCAGCCAGCAACCCCCACTGACTCAGTAAGTGTCAAGCAATTAAAGAATATTTAGCATGGGCCTGAGCTATGGGGGACACAGCCCTGAAGCAGAAAAAGGGAAGTGATGGGGAGGTTGTCCCCCCACACCAGCCACCTTACTTGAAAGCCAGCTTACCACCCTGAGAAAAGCACCAGCAGCAGCCGTCAGCATCCACGGTACCTTTTCATGTGCCAAGAATCACCCATTTTACAGATGGAAAAACAGGCTGTCAGTGGCCCAGATCATTTCCTAAGGAGTGAAGCTAGGATCTAATGCCAGGCTGTTGGAGCCCAGAGCCTGAACCCCCAGCCACCCTCCTGGCCTGCCAGGCAGAGTGAATTGAGGGGAGGGGTGCAGTGCACAGAAGCTGGGTTGCCCAAGAAGGCCAAGTGCCCTGTGTGGCCAGGACTCAGGATCTCCTGGAGGAAAGGACCGGAGCAGGACTTCCAGAGGCCCAGAGCACCACCCACAATGGAGTAGGAGGACCAGCATCGCCCCTACCAGCTACCTGTGGTCAGAGCCTGGATGACTGACCTTGCCTCTCTGAGCCTTAGGCTGCTCCTTGGAAAACTGGGGCCAGTAATGCCCACCCCCCAGGCACTGGGGGGACAAAATGAGACTGAACAGCAGCTTCCCAGCCACAAGAGAGACAGGGATGGTGTGGCTCCCATTTCAGGTGTGGTCCCCACCTGGGGGCTTCATCCTTTTTGTCCTCCCAAGCTGGGCTCAGTGCCTGTGCCTTGGGGGCAGGCAGGGAGTGTCTGGTGCATTTGGATGATTTTTACTAGTGGTGCATTTGGATGATTTTTATTTTCTGCTGATCTAGGTCCTCCCAGCCAGGGGGCAGCATGAACTGCCTTTCAGTCCAAGCACCAAAATTGGGTGGCCTGGCTTGTAGGGCTAAGGAGAAAGGAGATGCCGGTCTGGGCTTGGTGCTGGAGAGGGGCTGCCAGCTTGAACTTGGCATCCTGGCTCCTAGTTGCCTGGAGAGGGGAGTCCAGATGGGGACCCTGAGCGATTGGCCTCAAAGCTAAGGATAGAGAGCCTCCGGGGCTCTGACTCCTTGTGGATCGATCTCTGGGCTCTGACCCTGGCTTACTAGGTGGACTTGTTGAGTCCCTTCCCCTATCTGGGCTTCGACACCTGGTTGCCATCATGGTGAAGGCTGAAGAGGGCAAGGATAACAGAGATGTGCCCAGTAGGTCCTTAGTAGTTCCCATGATGATGGAGCTGGCCCAGCTTGGGGAGGAGCCTGCAGTACTCCATTTTCATGGCCTCAGTCATGGGCAGAAGGGCCAAGAACTCACGCCATTGTCAGGAGCTCTGAGAGGGTCCAGACCTACCTCACTGTGTCATTCAAGGCCTCTGGCAGTCTGGACTGGAGCTCCCCCTCTTCTGGCCCTCCTGGGCCCCGGCTCAGTGTGCTATCCCACTTCTGCTGCTTTCCTCACTTGTCCTTGGAAGAGGAGCCCAGAAGGCCCCAGGACCATAGCAGCTGTGTTCTTACCTGCTTTTGTCTTCTGAATGGTTCCTCTGTCTTCCCCAGGCTTCCCCAGTTAGGGGGCGAGTTGTTTGGGGCAAGAGGAGGACAGAGGATGCAGGTCTCAAGCCTGGAGCCCAGGCCCTTCCCTTCCCCCTCGGCAGCTGTGTGATATTGAGCAAGTCGCTCAGCCTCTCTGAGGGTCAGTTCCCTCCATAACATGGGGAAAGCATCTGCTTTGCTCTGCTTTCTGCGCTATTGTGGAGCTCAAATGAATGAAAGAGGATGAGACCAACTTTCCCTGGAGTCCCTTAGCAGGGCTCAGTCCAGGAAACAGCGGAGAGCTCGACAGAGCTCCCGGCCTCAAAGTGCTTGCCCTTGGTGGAGGAGATGGAGAGACTGGAGGTGGTGGTGGTAGATTTATCTAAGGGGAAGTATCGGGGAGGGCTTCCTGGAAGAGGCGTGCGCTGGACAGGTAGGCAAGGTCACGATCAGGCATGCGCAGGGTTGGCAGGACTGCAAATAGGAAGAACAGTATTCATAGAGTGTCAGCCTTGAGACTAGACACTTGTGAGCCCCAAACAGCAAGCAGCCTGACAAAGCAACCTTGTCCCTACCCTCCTGAAGCTTACGGTGGCAGACAGTCAAACACTCACCACACAACAATAGTTTTATCTGATTTAAGGGAAGAACAATAATCTTAGGAGAGTTTCCTACCTGCCAGGAACTGCACCAAGTACTTTGCATGTATTACCTGACTTAATCTTGACTCAGACAGACACTGTTGCTGTCTTTATCTCTGGAGGAAGGAACCAAGGAGAGAGTGAAGTAACTCTCCCAAGTTTGCACGGCTGGCAGGTAGGAGAACAGGATTTGAACCCAGGCTGTCTGGCTCTAGAACCGCCACTTGCAGTCATCACTAAGCTCTTCTGCTGCTCGTGTGCCTCCTATAGGCTGCTGTGTCCCCCAGTATCTGTGGTTTCCCCTTCTGATCCCCTTCTTCGGGTCGCCAGGGTGACAACAACGGCAGCTCCTGAACCACTCCAGGCAGAAGCAGCCAATGGGCAGTAGACTCCCTTCTGGGCGGCGACCTACCCTCTCCCCAGACTCCGGGGAGTCTCCCTGCCTGGCCAGGTGGTGATGGGGGGCAGAGAGTGAAAGGACAAGACAGAGGGGTGAGGGGTTAAGGTCCCCGAGGACAGGCACTGTCGCTACTCCTCATCTCTCCTGTCTCCAACCCTGTGGGGTCTCTCAGGGCAAATGGAGTTACACTTACCCACCTCTACCCGCTGGGGTCCCCGAGTTTCCCTGTCCCAACATCACACGGGGGCAGAGAAATGCCTGTGCAGGGTCCCTCTTGAGCAGCGTGTGGAGTGGCAGGGGGCCTGGGAAGGCCACAGGGTCAGCCTGCTTCTGACACAGTGAGTCTCAGGGGGACAGTGGGGGCTGAGGAGTCACTGGAATGAGGATGTGCCAGAGGGACAGATGACCGTCCTTGCCTGACATAGAAGCTTCGAAACCACCCCCCCACAGCCCTCCACTCCCCTACCCCCCACCTCCAGGCTGTGACTCAAAGCCAGGGAAAGCAGGAGGATCCTGAATTGTCTTAGATTACATTTCTCCCTCCCAGAAGAGTGCGGGCTCAGAGCAGAAATGAAACTTAGTTACAGAAAAATATAGGCGCCTTTTTGTGCCCTGATTTTATTAACTCAGAATTGCTATGAAGGAGAGATATGGGACACTGGGAATCTGACTTTGGTGGGGAAGTCAGGAAAGACTTGCTGGAGGAAATGATGAGTTCTGTGCAGGGCTGAGTTCTGAAGGAAGACTAGGAAAAAAGAGGGAAGGGAAGCACATTCCAGGGGAATGTGCTCCAGGGGGAGAACATGTACAAAGACCCTGTGGCAGGAGGTAGTTTGGTGGGAATAGGAGGCGCGTCCTTCTAAGCACATGCAAACTGTGGGATTTTTCTGCCACAAACAAGGACTGCAGCCAGTTAACATGGGGACCCAAAGGGCTCAGGGCTCTCAGAACGCTCCTGTCCTTGGTCTTTCATCTACTCGGACTCCGTTTTCGCTAACTCCAGACTCCCAACACCTGCACCAGACTCGGAATAAAAGGGGCAGAGGAAGAGCCCCAGGCAGCCCCCTTACTGTCCTGCTGGGAAAACCAAGGTCGGGGAAGGCAAGCAACTTGCCAAAGACGACCCAGCCCTGGGCATGGAACAGCTGCTGGAAAGCGGGAACCATGCCCTGGAGGGACGGGTGCCTCCAGGGAAGAGGGGAGGACCCAGTGGTTCCCAGCCCTTAACCAGGCCTGAGAGCTTTCTAGCCGTCAGTGCACCAGGAGGATCTGGTGGCTGCTGCCTGGAGGGGAGGTGGGCCAGCTAGAACCCTAAGCCAGCTGGTCACAATCCCACAACCACACAGTGACTGCTTTCACGGCCAAGAGGCCTGGAGGGCTGGGAGATGCAGCCGTGTCTACCGCCGGCCCCTCCAGCAGGTTTGAGTGGATTCGGGCTGCCTGGGCTCCCGGGGGGCAGTGAGACGCTCCGTGTCTCCAGGAGGTCACTCAGGAGCCCAGACCCCCCAGAACAAACGGCGCCACCTCTGTGAGAAGACCAGTCTGCCGTCTGCGCCTGTGTCCTGCTGGGTGGCCCAGGTGGCCGGGCTGCTGCGGTGGGGGCGGGGACACAAGCAGCAGCCCCCCCGGGCTTGCCAGGTAATTATGCATTAGGAGCTAATATTAATAAAGGCTCTAGGAAAGGGGTTTTAATTCCAGATCTCACCATCAGATTATTGCACATGAGGGAAATACCAAGCCCCCGAACTGTCTGTATCCCTCGCCCTTCGTCTCTAAGCAATCTGCTGCTTTTATTAATTCTGACTGGATTTTCCCAGGCTGGGGGTGGGGGGAGGTGGGGGGAGAAGGAGTAGGCAGACGGGGAACACGATAATTTGGAAGAGACTTCAGGCAGGATGGAAATACACGTGCATTTCACACACACACACACACACACACACACACACACACGATGCCTTGACCCCACCCGCCTACCTGCACAGCCCCAGAGCCTCCCCTCTTTGCTGCCTCCACCTGCCCTTTCCATCTCCTCCCTCTGCCCGCCCTCAGCTTTCCCCTCCCTTTTCATCCCTCCCCACCCCAAGAAACACAGTCTGAGCTTCCCTCCCACCTGGGAAGCTCCAGCTCCTTGAGTCAGTCCAAATGACACTGAAATTCAACTTCTGGAAGTTCCTCCCCAAAATGAGCCGAGTAAAAGGAATATTGGGAAAAACCCCGTATCCATCAAGAGGGGTTGGTTTTGCTCAAGGATGGTACAAGAACCCACACTCCAAAACGCTCTGTATGTAATGAAATAATCTACAAGGTATATTGTCAGGAGAAAAAAACAAGGCGTAAAACAAACATGCAGAGTGCGTTACCTTTTGTGGACAGAAACACACACTTGCATCTCCTTCGATCAGCATGGACTAGGACCTAATTCGTTGGGGGTTTGTTATGGAGACAAAAGGGAACCATGCTTGCAGCAAATGCTAGGTACCGTGTCGTGTGTAGTAAATTGTCAATGACTGCGTGCTCTTGCCATCATTGGCCCGCTGACTCCAATTTCCTTCCCATCCCACCTGACACCTGTCTGGGTAGGGCATTTGCACGGACAATGCTTGAGAAGACCATGGGTTACAGGAAGAGGAGACACAATGGGTTTCAGTGTGGCCATCAGAAGCCTATGCTGATCACGTCCCTCGGAGCTCCAATGGCGGCCCCACTGGTCAGTGCCCACGGCTCCGAGTGCCTCGGGAGACAGACGGAGCAGTAGCGTGGGGCCTGGCGCGTAGCAGGTGTTGGCAGCAAAAACAGAGGGAAGACTGTGTGTGCTATTTATTATTAACGATCTTCCTAGCTCTGCAAATGAAGGCTTGCAAGGCTGGGTGACTAATTTCAGAGCCTCCTCAACCTGCTAGGGGCTGAAGCTTCTAGACTGAAAGATGCCTTCCTCTGGGCTCTGTCCGCTGGAGTCCCTGTCATGGATACACAGGAGCCAAAGATGACCTCTGTGTATCGGCCCCTAGGTTATTTACTTCTTCACTGCTGGCCAAGACCTGCCAGCTCAGAAGCCTGCCGGCACTGAACTCAAATTGTTACACACCCAATAGTTTAAAAATAAACCATATAAGCAGATGTTTAACTATTTTGGACCTGCCTAAATAGTTTGACTGACTCCCACCAAACCTCACCCCAGATCTGCTGGCCATGGATAGGCTAGAGCTCCCGACCCTGAGACTCCCCCGCCAAGCTGCAGAGGGACATCATCGAGATGTGGGGGCCCGTCCACATGCAGGGGAACTCCCTTGTCCTCTCCTGGGCGTGCTGTGCCTGTGGCCATGAACTCCAGATGGTCTCCCGTGCTGTGAAAGATTTCCCTTCTCGGGCAACCCTATCCAAGACCAGATAAAGCTGTCGTGTGTTACTGCCTCTCACGGTGACTCACTTGAGATGCAGAATTTTATGGGTTGAGTTGACCAGATTACAGGATGCCCAAGGAGCTGGTGAAGCAGAATTTCTGGGTGCCTCTGTGAAGATGTTTCTAGAAGAGATTGGCTTTGGGATCTGTAGATTGGGTAAAGAAGGGTCCTGACTCAATCCTGTGAGCGGACATCAGACCGTCCGTGGAGGGCCCGAAGAGGACAAAGCGTCCAGAGAGAATGTGACTTCTCCTCCCTCCTTGACCTAGGACGTCCACCTCTGCTGCCGGGGACACTGAATTCCTGGTTTGAGACTTTGAGACTTAAGCCAGCAGCTCCCCACACCGCACCCCCCCAGCTTCTCAGGCTTTCAGACACAGACACAGCTTGCAGACGGCGGATCGTGGGACTTCAGCGTCCGTGGCTGTGTGAGCCAGTTCCTATAATAAATCTCTTTTTATATATACCTTTATCTATCCTACTGGTTCTGTTTCTTTGGACAACCTTGACTCATACAATCTTTTTCCCTTATCAGTCCCCAAGGCCTTCCAGCTCCCGACAGTCGTGGTGCCTGAAGCCAGGCTGGAACCAGGAAAATGCAGACAGCCCTCTCTGCTCACGTTGCCCTGACTGACAAGACAGGCATTTATGGGAAGGGAAGGAGCTGGGGGAAAGACAAACTCCAGCTCCCCCTGACTCACCGCCTGTCCCTGGGGAGAGATGGCGGCCCCAGTGTAGGCAAGCAGTAGCTAATGCAGAGGCCGAGGCAGAACTGTGCCATCCTGCTCCCTGGAAGGGGGGTGGGTGGGTGGGCAGAGACAGAAGCAGAAGCCTGCTGCACAGGGAGATGTCAAGCAGGGTATTCTCTCTGTGGGTCAGGGGGAACAGGGGAGCTGGGGAGAAGAGCAGAAAGCAACGGACCAGCAAACAGCAACGCCAAGTGAGAATTAGAAACAATCCGAGTGTCCATTTTTAAACATACAGATATGTGGTCGCACGGTCACACACTAGCATATTCTACAGCGGTGAGAAATGAAGGTGCCATCATTTGCATGCAACAAATCTAGAAAATAAAATGTAGAGCAAAAAACGCATGGCAGGAGGCACCTGGGTAGTCAGTGGGTTCGGCTCAGGTCGTGATCCCAGGGTCCTGGGATCGAGCCCCGAGTCGGGCTCTCTGCTCAGCAGGGAGCCTGCTTCCCTTCCTCTCTCTCTGCCTGCCTCTCTGCCTACTTGTGATCTCTGTCTGTCAAATAAATAAATAAAATCTTAAAAAAACCCAAAAACAAAAACGAAAAAAAAAAAAACAAACGCATGGCAGAAGAATGTATCTCGGGGATGTAAAGACCCAAAGCAGGCACAAGGGTTTAGGCAAAACCACAAAAAAAGGCAAGGGGTAAGGACCCTGCCTGGTGGCCGTGGTCACATGGGGCAGGACCGGGGGAAGAGAGGCAGGTGGGGAGGAGCATGCAGAGGCCATTGAAGGCAGGGTTTGTCGAACCCTTGTTAGTGTGCATGTAGGTCATCCGGGGGGCCTGCTAACAAGCAGATTTGCCTTCAGAGGGTCTCAGGTGAGGGCCGAGAATCCGCATTTCCTACCAGCTCCCCAGTGGGGCTGACGCTACCGGCTTGGACCACACTCTGGGTAGTGAGGCTAAGCCAAGATTCCGTGAAAGTCTGGCCTTGGGACACCAGACCTTGCCATGCATCAGGAGTGCTCAGGAGGCTTCTCAGAAGACTGATGGCAGAATGTGAACAGGGGCAGCTACTAGGGAAAACAGCGTGGAGTTTCCTCAAATCGCTGAAAATAGAACAACCCTATGACCCAGCAATCCCACTTGTGGGTCCGTATCTGAAGAAAATGAAACCAAGCTCTCCGAGAGAAAGCTGCACACGTTCATCGCAGTACGTTCACAAGAGCCAAGCTGTCGGAAGAACCCAAGGGCTCACTGAGGAGTGTGCTGATAAAGAAAATGTGGTCCAGACACACAGGGGAATAGTACTCAGCCTTAAAAAAGAAGGAAATCCTGCCATCTGCGACAACACGGATGAATCTGAGGGACATTATGCTAAGTGAAATAAGCCAGACAGAAAACAAGTAATGCACGATCTCATGTGTATGTGGGATCTAAAATAGTCAGCATCCTAGAAACACGAGGGAGAATGGTGGTTGCCAGAGGCTGGGTGGTGGGGGACATAGTTTTAGTCCTGCAGGATTCATGAATTCTGGAGATCTCACGTACATCATGGGACTGTACTTAATACTTCTGTATAGTGCACTTGAAATTTGCTTAGAGAGGAGATCTTAAGCATTCTCACCACACACACATAAAAAAGGTAACCATGTGAGGTGACAGATATGTTAATTACCTTGAATATGGTAATCATTTCACCGCTTATATATACAACCTTAGACATATATACTTTTTTAAAAAGATGTATATATTTATTTGAGAGAGAAGAGCATGGATGAGCACAGGGGGGGCAGAAGGAGAGGGAGAGAGAGAGAATCTCTAGCAGGCTCCCTGCTGATCGAGCCCCACACAGGACTCGATCTCACGACCCTGAGATCACGACCTGAGCTGAAACCAAAAGACGGCTGCTCCACTGACTCAGCCACCCAGGTGCCCCTTCAAGAAATAATTTTTATTTGCCAATTACATCTCAATAAAACTGGGGGAGAGAAGCCATGATGCCAGGCCCCCGCCAGACCAGTTAGAGGAGAATTTCAGGGGTGCAGACCAGGCAGGCATATCTGTCAAAGCCTCCCCACTCTTCTAGCTCTGGATCTAAGTGGCTGCATACAGGTGTTCATTTCATTTTCATTCTTTAGGCTTTTCATGTGTATTATCTACATTCCTTTGTATGCATGGGGCTACAAGAAAATAGGTAAAATTTAAAAAACATGAGGTGACAAAGCTGAGCTGGGAGATAAAGGGTGAGGAAGGAGAAAGAACAGGGAACCGAAAAGGATTCCGAAAAAAGGTTTTCTTCTGTCAGCCGGCCAGCCTGTCGCCGGTTGGGCCTGTCAGTCAGCACAGCAGGCCGCGGCTGGGTTGGTGGTCAGCCGGCCAGCCATCTGTCGGCGCCGGGGTCAGCCAGACAGCCCCACAGTTGTTAGGCAGTGGGTCAGTCCGTCAGCCAGCAAGTCAGTCTGGCTGTCGCCAAGCGGGCCTGCCGGCTTTCAGTCAGCTCGTGAATAGGGCTGTTGGTGCAGTGGTTCATGGGTGAGTCAGTCGAAGTTTTAGTCGTCGCTGTCACGCAGCTAGTTCTTCCTAGGTCAACCTGGCTGTCAGCCAACCAGTGGGTCTGCAGCCCATTAGTGTGAAAGGCTTGGAGTGGCCCGTTGTCAGCATGCAGTTGGTAAGTCAGTCCATCCGTCAGTGGTCAGTCAGTCACAAGGGTAAGTGAGTGAGACAGTCAGTCAGTCAGTCAGTCCTGAGTTAGTCAGTGAGGAAACAGTCAGCCAGCCAAGGGGGAGGCTGTCATGGACATCCTCCACAGCAGCCAGTTAGTTGGCAAGACAGACTTTGGTCAGGAGTCCCATGAGTGTGTCAGTCAGACTCATCAGACGGTAAGTCTGTCAGTGCTGCATCAGAGACAGTCAGTCAGGCAATCCATGAGTCTATCAGATTCTATATCAATCAGTCCATTCATAGGTCAGTCATTGAGTGAGGGAGCCGGTGAGACAGTCTTCAGTCAAGCAGTCTGTTCGTGCTTCATTCATTCACTGCGTCAGTCAGTCACCGCTACAGCCAGCCAACCCCTGTGTCTGTCAGCCAGCACCCACTGTATCTGCCGGCCAGTTGTTGTGTCAGTCAGCTAGACAGTCAGCAGTCAGCCAGCTGGCCCACCCATCTGTCAGTCAGACACTCACTGTGTCTGGCAGTCACTGCATCCGCCAACTGGTCAGTGAGGCGGCCACAGGACAGTTGCACCCTCTGCACAGAGCTTCACTAAAAGGCACAGAGATGTGGGAAGAAGTCTGAGGCTCTGCTACTATTATTATCCGAGAAACCTCCCAAGGCTCCGGAAAATGGAAAATGGAAAAGGCCTTCAATAGGCCGCGCTCTCCTTCCCTCCTCCCCAACCATCTCTCCACTAGTGAGTTTCCTGCCGCAGCAGAGGGGCGCTTCCTGGAGGCCAGCATTGGGGGAGGGGGCAGGCCGTTGGTTGGTGAGCATTTACAGTCAGTCCTGGGCCCTTCTGATTAGTCATCCCTGCTCTGATCTCCAAATGAAGGTGGGAGTGGGAGAGGGGGTGTCCTGACCAGGAGTCACACCCCCCCACCCCGTTCCCTGGTCTGGCTCCTGCCCTTCCCTTGGGGACTCCATGTCCTCCCACCCAGATGTCTGAGCTGCCCCCTCTGGACACACAGGACACAGGCACTGGCAGGCCACTACAGTGGGCCTGAGGGGACATGGATTTTATGTCAGCTCTTGTTTTTATCTGCTGACTCAAAAAGAAAAGAAAAGGAAAAAAAAAAAAACATTGCTGGGGCTATGTTTCATCTCGTGGAAGTTCCATCTTCACTGTCTGGGTCAGCTCTCACAATGATCTGGTCCAGCAGGGTTAGCCCCTTTACAGAGAGGACAGGGGGCGGGGAGGAAGCAAGCACTGACCCTAGGTCAGTTCCAGTGGTATGTGTCTGGCTCAGGGTCTGTACTCTTCACCTTGCCAGGCTGCCTCTCTGGTGCTGGCTGGGGGCGTTCCACCCTGAGCATTACTCTCCCCTTCTTTCCTGGGAGCCAGGCAGGAGATTTCGGAGTCTCTCATTTGTGCTGTCTGCTAGAAGGCAGCTCTGCCCTGAACTTGCACGTGGGACTCACCAAGCCTAGGGCCAGACTGGAAGAGGCAGTGGGGGTTGGACAGCAGCATTCCTCTGCCACGCATCTGCAGCAGCCAGACCACTCTTTCATAAGCTTCTGGATTGCTGGAGCTGGAAGGGAGCTGGGAGCTCATCGCATCTGCCTCCAGTCTCATTGCAAGGAGAACCTTCTGCAGCTGCGCAATCAGCATCTCCTTGGTGCTTACACATTGCCAGTGACAGGGAGCTCACTATCTCTCTAAGACAGACTCAGTCCTTGGAAAGTCTAGTCTTTCCATGTCTTATGCCAAAACTCTTAGAACTCAGTTTTGTGCTCCGAAGTCCCCACATCAAGCCTCATGCTTCTCAAGAGGGCTGATCTTGCTACTCAGACTTAGGAAAAGACAACAGGATCCCCTGTTCATTCAAGGCCTCAGCTCTTCTTAAGGGAAAGAGCAGAATGCTGAGTGCAATGCTCCCAAGTCAGCGTGGTAGCCTGACGGACATCTGTGGCCTCAATTTGCATGCCTCGGCTTTCAGTCCTACTCTCCAACACTGACTTGCTCTGGCCAATGGGTGCGGGGGGAGGGTAGCAAATGGTATAAATTAAGGAGCTGGGGCATTTCTGCTTCATCTTTCAGACTCTTGTCACCTCTGCAAGAACAAGCCCAGGCCAGCGGGCTGGAGAGAGGCAAGGGACCCATGGAGCAGAGCCTGGTTGTCCCAGCAGCCGAGGTCATTCTCTCTCAGCCAGCCCCAGGCTGACCCTCCAACTCACCAGACATACCTGACTAGGCCCAGTCCATGTCAACCAAGCCGAGTTTAGATTGGCTGAACTCACAGACTCGTGAGACCATGACTCATGAGATATAATGGTTCTTATTGTAAGTGACTAGATTCTGGGGTGGTTTGTTACACGGCAATAGCTAACTAATAGTCAGCCGGTCACAGCTGTTCAGGTTGCAGACTGCCCCACCCACCCTTTCCTGTCACCGTGTCTCTACAGTTTCCAGGATCCTCATCTGTTAGGTTGGCTGCCAAACCCCAATCTTCCTCCTTCAAAGACAGTCAGGAGAGAGCGTATCCACAGAAGTGCATTGCCAACAGTAAAGAGAACAGGGAAAAGGCCTGGGCTCCTGGGGGGTCCCAAGGGTGGCTGTGTGTCAGGGCTCAGCTAAGTGGAGGGCATGGCAGTCTATTAACCTAGCTCACCTCCCTCACATGGCTGGCAGGCTGAGTGATGGCGCCAACTGGAGAATTATTTACAAACACGGCCTTCTTGCCTTCACTTCCTTGGTAAGCCCCGTTGGCGGCAAATAAATGAGAATCAATAGGACAGTTATTAAACCGTAAATATCCCTCCCCTCGGGCTCACAGGCCAAGAGCTCTGAGCCTCTGAGCTGAGAGGGGGCCGGCTGTGCCTCGCATGGGGCCTGCCTCAGTCCCCAGCATGGCCAGTCACTCCAGAACACAGGAAAGACTACAGCTGCCTCTCTGGGTAGGAAGGAGGCCTGATGGGTGCTGAGCCACATTAAAGGAACCTTCAAACCACCACCTCATATCTACAGCTTAGACGGAGGACAGCCACGTGAGTAAGGCCCATGCAAAACTGAGGAGGCTTGAGTCAGAAAGGGACAGAAAAATCTTCTATTCCTACCCCTATACTTCCTGTGCATGAAGGGACAACTCAGGCTCCCAAAGAGGAGAGACTCATCCAAAGACACCTGCCCAGAAAGTGGCAAGACCCAGACTTGAAACCACATGTATGGCCTCTGGTCTGTGCTCTCATGTAGGATAGAAGAGGGATCACAGTGTGGGTTTAAGCTTGGTAGATGGTAGCATCAGGAAGGGACATAGGTTACAAGGCAGCTAATGGGGGCCAGGGAGATAGAAGTGGGTAACACCAGTGCTTTCTTTGGTCCTGAGTGTCTCCCATTTTGATCATCTGTTCTGTAGCCCAGGTTATCCTGAAAACCTCTCAGAGAGGTTGGCAGTAGATTAAGAGAAGGGAAAAGGTGTGGGAGACAAGCTGAGGCTGGTGAACTGGGAAGTTTTATAGCTTAGTGTGAGAGGGAAGAGGATACACACACATATGCACATACACATGGGCACACGTAGGCTTCTTGACTGTGAGCATCAGGGAAGCTTCATGGGGGAGGCTGCATTTCAGTTGGGCCATGGAGGAGGAGCAGCAATTATGTTCACTTATACCCCCTTATATATGAGAAAGGAATGAAGGCCAGAATCAACAAAGCCCTCAGTGGTAGTGATGTTGGTGGTAATGGTGATGATGGTGATGATGGTGACGATGATGGTGATGATGATAATGATGTTGATGGGGGGTGATGATGGTGTGATGATGGTGGTGATGATGGTGACAACAATGATGGAGATGATGGTAGTGATGGGGATGATGATGGTGGTCATGATGAAGGTGATGATGGTGGTCATGATGAAGATGATGATGGTGACAGTGACAATAAAGATGAAGATGATGATATGATGATGGTGGTGATGATAGTGACAACAATGATGAAGACAAGGGTGGTGATGGGAATGATGATGGCGGTCATGATGGTGAGGACAGTGATAGAAACAATGATGAAGATGGTGGTGGTGATACGGATGATGGTAGTTAGCACTTTGGAAAGGACTTCCTGTATGTCGTGACCTGTGTTGAGCATTTAATATTCTCCACATTATTAAATGCATACATCAGCCCTGTTGCCTGCAACCCAGAGCTGCCAGGCACTTCTCATCTAAGTAAAGGAGAGTGGTGTGTGACTGGTAGGTGTTGGCCAGCTGTTGGAGTCTTGAACACCAGGCTAAGGAATTAGGACTCCATCTTGAAGACAAAGAAGAAACTATACAAGACTTTTGAGCAGGACACTGTCTACTCGGAGCTGGTCCTCATCTGTAAGATTCCCAGGCTGTCAGTCAGGGCTAGAGGAACCCAGAGGGGCAAGATCCTCATGAACTGGGGCTCAGAGGGATTCTTGGAGTAGGTGGCCTTTCAGAGAATTCAGAATTTCTTTACCTGGGTATGGTTCCTATTGGCAGTTCTAGTTTCCCTGAAGAGGACTTGGCCTCTCCAGGCTGCTCTGTGGCCCTTAGTGCCTTGGATTTTTCTGGTGAAAGAGAGGATTGTTTCATAGCTTCTTGTTCTGTGTTCACTTTGTGACATCTAGCCACATACTCTAGGAGCCATCTCCTCTAAGGTGCTTGAACATGGGGACACAGTCATGGGAAGAGCCTAGTAAGGAGCCCCTCCTAACCTCTCCAGACCTAGAAGGGGTCCAGACTCCCAAGGGTTAAGAGGTCTGCACCCTGGTTGCTTGTTAGAACCACCTGGGAAACATTGCAAATGACCAATGCCAACACCCACTCCAGATCGATTCATTAAACCTTGATCCCTGTGAGTGGGGCCCAGGCCTGGATAATAAGACCCACACTTAAGTCCAGGTGCTTCAGCCGGCAAGCCAGGGTTGGAAACCACTAGGAACTGAAGCCTGGGCCAAAACTGGATCCCATTTATTTACAGATGCCACCAAGGGACCTCTGATTCTTGGGGACAACTGATGTTGTGTAGGCAGGGCTGGCTCAGCCATGCCTTATGGCGACCCTGTAGGAAGATACCCCTTCCCTCCCAGCTCCTGTCTTTGTAGTGGACAAGTCTCTGAAGTCAGACTGAGCCCTGGACTGAGAAAGCCAAGGACCAGGATAGGCTCAGGCAGAAGGACCCTTCCCAGCTGACCCCTGTCCCTTTTTCTTCATAGTCTTCTGCATATCCTGGGGACAATACTGACTTCCTTTCTCTTCCTGAGTTCCTGGCTGCTCGGTGGTTCCGGTCCTGGGCACTGTGTGCCTGGTGTGTCCCTCCTGTGTGCGGCTCCGTCTCCTCAGGATGGTGGCTGGGTCTCCGGGGTATAAGCCAGAGGGGAGGAGCACAGAACACCAGGAACGCAAGCCCAGGAACCAGACAGTGGAGTCCACACCAGGGTCTGCTTCCTGCTAGCTGTCTGACCTCTGTTACCTCTCTGGGTCTCAGTTCTCCTGTTGATGAGAGAGGGGCCATGGGTGTAATGATAAAGCTACCTCCCTTCTAGGGATACTCAGATGCCTAGATGGAATGATCCATCCCCATATGAGGGTGACAGGACCTCAGAAGATGGGCTGGCACATAGCAAGTGCTCAGAATGAGCGGTTATTTTTATCCGCATCCTGCCCACGGCCTTCTTCACATGGACGCATGCCGAGGGTAGATTACATTAGATAAGGGTGACCTCTAGTATGTTTCTCCTGCCCCAGATCTAAACCTTCTTTCCGGATTTGGAGGAGTTCCCACTCCTGGGGGGAAGCAGAGCCTAGCAGAACCTATAGACTGTTGCCGCTAAATATCCCAGCTTCTCCATGTCCCATCCTCCCATTAGCGGAGGTCTTCCAATTAGATGTGCGTTGGGTGGGCCACACTGCACACACTCAGGACCCTGGGGACACCACTCTTGTGGTGGGCAGGGGGCACAGGCCAGCACATGAGTGCCCAGGGCCGTGAAGGCAGTGGTGATATCAGCTACTGGTGAGATCCTGGGCCGGGCCAAGGGTCTGTGCTGGTGCCAAGCAGCTGTGCTGGGAAGTCGGGGCCAGAACCCATGCCACTGTGGACAGTCCCCCTCTGCAGGCACTCCAGGCCACGGGTCTTGGCTTCCAGCACTTCCAGTAGAATTGGGGGAGTGGAGGGCCACTCCAGAGCACTGGTCACAGGTTCCAAGGAGGGTCAGGTGCGAGTTCTGACAGAAGTGGGGTGCTTCTTAGTTAAAACGGCCTCAGATTCAAGGAGGAGCTTTAGCTCACTCTCACCTGCAGACAGAAAGGCCTCAGGAAAAGCCAACTGACCTGGAACTGGGATTCCAGGCCGAATTCTGGGGCAATGATGTCATGTACTAGCAATTGAGGTCTCCCACATTTATGCTGCGTTCTAGGCTCTCACCTCTTGATCTCATTTCTGCCCATCCTACAGAGGGGCAATGTGGGGGGGTGGGTCAGAGCTCCCTCAGGCTTTCCCAGGTTCTACAGCAATGAATGATAGAGTCTGGTCTCCTGTATAGGTTCATGATACTGAAAATGAAAGGGACCTTTGAGGAAACTGAGACAAAGAAGGGACTGGCCGAGGAAGTCCACCATGAAGAGGCAAATTTTGGACTAGCACTAAAAAGAAATAGAAAACAAAAAAACCCTCTCTTAGGACCTTAGGATGGAGGGTCATCCCATGAGAGGGAGTGAGCTTCCTGTTAGCAGAGGTATACTAGAAGTAGGAACCACTCCTTGGGGATGTACCAAGAGGTGAGAAATTCCCACACTGACGAGGGGGGCTGCTACTTGCTGGGGGTATGTGGCTCATTATAAACGGGCTGGAAACCCCTCATAAGGGGCTTTGTGATCTCTGTCAGGCCTCTGCTTTGAGCCCCTGCATGTGTATAGAGTGCCAGGACGTCACTTGCTACGTGGGAGGTCTCTAGCTGCCTGAAAAGGCAGAACAGAGCCCCCGAAGTCCTGATGAGTCCTGCCCCCCCTACACACATATTCACATGTCCATATGGGGGACCTGAGGCCCAGAGAAGGGAAGAGAGCTACCCTAAGTGAACCAGAGCAGAGACAGGATGGGAACCTAAGTCGTAGGCACTCAGGCTGGACGACATTCTCAGAGTGGGAAACCAGCGTTCTGGACATCTTCTGGAAACTTCTTAAAAATGCAAACTCTCAGGTCCTGCGGACTCTGAAGCTCTTGGGGGCAGGGGGAGGGCTGCAATCTGGGTTCTAGCAAGCCTTCGAGGAGATTTTAAAATGTGAAACCACCGATCTTAGTGCTTTTTGTGTTTCAGCATTCACTGGCCAGAGAGGCCCACGGTGGGACATCCTTTCTATGGTGTGCCTGGCCTAGCCCACTTTCTAAATCATAAAAGGAACTGTGACCTTTCCTGGTTTATAGGCTACTTGTGTTTTATCCAAATAGGGTTAACATCTGAAGCTTGAGGTGTAGAATGACCTGGAAAGGTCCCCCAGCAATGTAGTGGCTAGTCTGGGATTAGCACTCATGGGTCCCAAGTTTTCAGCGTGCTTGGATCTCTAGGGCCCGAGTACTTCTGCCCCATCCCACAGGACATCCCAGGGCCCTCGCTGTACCTGCTCAGAGGATGCTGGCCCCCAGTGCTCCCTGGCCTGGCCAGCAACAGGCTTTTCTCCAAGAGCCTTGGCTGCTCCGGGCAATGCAGGTTGGATTGGTTTATTTATTGCTGTCATTAATTAGTTTTGTTGGGGATGAAAGACAGGTCCCCGGAGAAGACCAGTGCATTAGAACCCATTATTCCATCATTGCTCTGGACTCGTCGGCAGAAAGCTCAGCCCCTCTCTGCTGTCAGCCCAGCACGATTAATTAGCCCGCAGCCCGCGAGGCAGCCCTCCTGCTCCCCCTGGGCGGGGAGGGCTCCGTTTGGGCATCTACGGTCCTCCCAGGCTTTTCTGCTCCAATTCTAATGGGGGCAGGGGCTGCTGGACAGGCCTTCCCAGGAGCAAGCGGAGGTGCGGATGCAGGAGGGAGGCAGGGAATCCTGGCCGGGCTGAGCCCTTTTCCCAAGGATACTGCCATCGAGGGCAGGCTATGATGAGTCAGACACTGGGCCAAGTGCTTTAAGCCCATTTAATTCTCCCAAATGTCCTGTGAGGCGTGTTTAAATTTGCCGAGGAAGAAACTGAGGCTCTGCTGCTAGGGGAGTGACTTGTCCAAGGACCCCAGCCCAAAACTGTGGAGCAGCTTTCAGCCTGGGGCTGACTCCCAAGTTCAGGTTGGTTCCTCTGCACAGGAACCAACTTGGATGACCCCCTCAGTCCAGCCCGCAGTCAGTGTGGTTCACGCAGCTGGGGGGCCGGGCCCAGCCCAGGAGGCTAAGGGTGGGGGGAATGTGTGGAATGAAGCGGAGAGGATGGGCGACATGGTGTGCTCGAAAGGCCTTCACTGGCCTGGAATCAGAAGCCAAGACTGCACTTATGACCCGGGTAACCTTGGGCAGGTCCTCAATTTCCCCTCTAGTGAAAGGATCGGGTCTCATGATGTGAGTCCTTCTCTAAGGAGGCAAATAGCCTCTCAGTTCAGGCAACGTACCCTTTGGGGTATCAGTGATCTCTCTGGGCCTCAGCTTCCTCATCTGAAAATTGAAGACAGTAATAATACCAGCCTCGTGGGGTCAACACAGTAATTATTTGCAATGCTGCACGAAGGGGCCTAGCACAGCGTCTGGCCCATCAGAGGGGCTTGGAAAGTGCTTACAATGATGGGAATGGTTATTGGAAGGGACTTCGTTTTAGGCTATGAGCCTCGATCAACTTCAACCCATAATTACAGAATTGCTGCTGGGTTTACATAGCAACTAACGACTTGGGGAGGGGAAGGCAAGGGCAAGGTTCTGGAAGACCATGCATCCTTCGGTTTACTCATGGCCTGCCCTGTAGGCCTGGCTCTGCCTCCATTTTATCATGTGACCTTGAGCAAGCTGCCCACATTGCCTCAGTCTCCCCATCCGTCATGTGAGCAGGTGGTCGGCAAGCCGGGCAAGGCCCCTGCCCCCCTCCCCTCTTCTTGGGCAGGAGCTGCCTCTCCCGAAGGCCATCACTGCCCCTCAAGATGGCTGACTCAGGTTCGCCCAATGGTGGGGGCCAGGCTGCCTGCCCGAGGGTGCTAAGAAGTTAATTAAACCCTCAAGAAGCCATTTGTTAGGAAGGGAGCGATGGTATATTCAATACCAGCCAAAGGTTGGTGCAAAGTAATGAGCCTTTCTTTAGCTGTGAATAATGTGTTCCCTCCCTTCACCAGCCACCCCTCCCCCAACCCTGAAGGATGGTCCTGGGGAAGCCCATGGCTCATCTTAATGGCCTGGGCGCTGAGCAGCCTAGCTGGCTGTCCTCTCTCCAGTGAGCATCCCTCTTCTTTGGTTTCTCTCTGTTTCTGTCCTGCTCGTGGTCTCTAGCTTTTCTCCAGGAAGGGTCTGAGGTCAGGAGGAGTTCTGTCCCGTCTCAGTTGCTCTCCCCATTCCCCATATCCACTCCTTCCCTCTCCTCCAGCCTCTGAGGAGAAACTGAGGTCACCCTATTGCTCAAATATACACCCATATTGTGTTGGGGAGCCACTGCCTTGCCATGTAGCAGGGTCAGAAATAGCTGGGAAGGTGAAGAGGAAAAGGAAGAGAAGGTGAGGAGGGCCTAGCTGCACCCAGCAGCTGGTCAAGGTCAAGGTCAGTTTGGGCCCACCCACTCCAGTTACTACTCACCCACCTGCTCTGCTTCCCCTCCATGTGCCCACCGTGCAGAGGGCAGCAGGTCATAGATATGAGGACAGGTGTCCCAGGGAGGCATCCCAGCCAGGCACCAAGGAGTCTGGCCTTGGGGCCCAGAGCTGGGGAGAATAGAGCTCGCTCCTCACTTTCTCTGAGCTTTGGTTCTCCCCAGCTCCTTTTGCAAAAGATGGGGCTGTCTCTGACCCTGCTTCCCACATGGGCTCTGGGGACAAAAGAGATCTTAGCAAGGTCCCTGAGGAGGATGGAGTTACACCTAGCTCAGGACTCTCATCTTGTGCCCCCCACACCCCGTCTGGGTAGCTCTGCAAGATGGGTCATCTCTTATCCTGCTGCTCATCCTGGGCTGCCATCCTCTATCTGTCAATCTCTCTGCTGGCACCCCCTGCCCAACACAAAATTTTGGCACTCACAGGCAGAGTGTGATCACAGCTGAGAAGTGGGAGTCCTGGGGCCTCCCCCTCACCAGGTGGGGCCTGGCTTTGTCCTATTTTGCACCAGTACAAAAGGAAGCAGGGCGGGGGGGTTGGGGGGGGAGGAAGGGGTCAGGGACCTAGCAGGTGTCTGTCGCTGTCCTGGCAGCCAGCCGTGGGGAGTGGTGGGAGGGGCAGGGGCTGTTGTCATTCAGGAGCAGAGCCCGGGACAAGGCACCTTGATTAGGTCTCGGAGATAATCGCAGCACACCTGGGCTGGCACCCAGACTCCCTCCCCACCCCCCACTTCACAGCCACCCCTTTGTCCACCTGGGGAGTCTCCAGCTTCAAAGCCTGAGATTCTGCCTGATAGACTGGGCTGAAGCCAGGTGCTGAAAGCCCAGAGCCACGTGAAGTGTAGCGGGGGCGGGGGCAGTGGGTGGAGCTTTGGGAGCAGGGGCTTCTAGAGCTGGGTAGGGGACAGGATTCCCCCTAACCTGGAGAATGGGCCATTCTAGGAGATGGAAGACCCAGATCCCCTACCTTTCTAGACCAAATTGTGACCAGGTAGTCAGGAACAGAGGACAGAGGTGGGCAGAAGAGAGAAAATGGTGAGCATGTGTGCATGGGGGTGTGTGTGTGAGAGTGTGTGTGGCTTGCACATGGATATTTATGCGTGCAGAGTGGGACAGGAGAGACGGGGACTTGGATGACCCCCTCAGTCCAGCCCGCAGTCACCCAGGGCCCTGTGGCCGTTGCCTGTGTTCAGTGTGGCTCTTCTGGAAAGTATTGGGTTGAGTCAACCTGCTTGGTCCTCGAAGGAGCAGGTCAGCTGTTTCTGGAGCTGAACATCCTCAAGCAGCAGAGGATGGGAATGGCGGGGAAACACCTGGGCATCCTTGCCCCTTGAGAAGGGGAGCAGTTCTGAAGTGTGCGCTCTCCAGGCTTCCAGAAGAATCTAAGCAGGGTCAAGCTTCAGTGGCTCCCAGCAGAAAGCCATCCAGGAACACACTTCTCATTGCCTTTCTTACCGCCCCCACGCCCACCCCCACCTCCCACCTGGCTCCCTCACCAAGTTTTCTGAGATCATCTCTCAAATAATTGAGTGGCCCCCAAATTCTTGTCTCGGGGCTGCTTGTGCGAGTATACATATTTTGAAGGGGTGACATGGGGGTGTGCGGGGTCCTCCTGGTGTGTCCTGCACACCAGGTGTGTCCTGTCCCTGGTGCTCAGGGGCAAGCAAAGGGCAAAGGCTGAGAAACAAGCTGCACCCCTTTCCCAAGCACAGAGGGGTCCCAGAAGGAGGCCACGCCCATGCCAGTCTCTGCCAGGCATCAGGCGGAGGGAGGGACAGCGGCCCCCTCCTCCCAGGCACAGACGTGGAGCTCACAGGGAGCCGTGTCCCACACAGAGCCGTGTCTGTGCCGATCAGGAACAGGGCCTGGGGGTTGTGGGCCTCATGGTTGGGGGACTTCACGTATGTGTCTGTGTGAGCATGGACGACTGTGAACATGGATGGATTGGCGCACCTGTGTGCGGGTCTATGGGGGGCAGATGTACAAGACCCTGCTCGTGTGTGTGCACGTGTGTGTGTGTGTGTGTGTGTGTGGCCATGTACATTCAGAATCAAGGGGCTTCTTGCTCCAGGAGTCTGGCCCACTGGCCCGTCCCGCTGGCTACCCACAGACCCAGAGGCAGCTGGCGTCAGGGGAGGACATGCCACCAGAAGGTGGAGGCCAGAGCTGACCCGTGGAGGGAGGACCTCTCCAGCACCCTGGGAAGCAGAAGGCACCCTGGGAGGGACGCAAGTGGGGGTGCCACAGAGCACCCTTGTGGGAACCCGGCTCCCTGCTCTGCCTGCCGTGTGGGGTGGGCTGCACTTGGGTACATTTATCCCCGGTTGACAGGGGATGGCATCTGCCGTGCAACTGCAGCCCAGGAGCCACAGACCCGGGGTTGCTAGGAGAAGCACAATTTTCGTCCCTGCTTGCCGCCTTTCATGTCCCTCCATCCCTCGTCTGCGACACTCAGCCCCACCAGACGCCCTGATTTCTCTTGAGAAATGGAACAATGAGCTTGGCTTTGTGTGAGGGGTGGGGGTGGGGGGCTCTTGAAGTTCACGTCAGGCGCGGACAAGTGGCCTCCGGAGCCAGGCTCGGGGGAGTCCCAGCATCCCTGGGGTGGACGCCCTTATCCTGGGGAGCACCAGGCTGAACACACCAATTTCCACTCACAGCAGGGCCTGTGGAGGTCAGCCAGGGCCAGCCCTCATGTCTCGCAGGGGGAGGGTGAGGCTCAGAGGAGGACCGCCCCTTCACACAGGGCAGAGGAGGACGCGGGAACGAGGACGAAAGCTGCCAGGTTTGCCTTCCTTACCCTGCCCTGCGGGATGGGTCGCTCCTCTTCTGCCCCGGCTGGCCCATTGCTTGGATGTTCCCACTCTCCCGGGGAGCTACAGAGAGGGACAAACTCCCCACTAAGAGGGGGCTCCCGGGGCCCAATACAGCTCCCGTGATGGACCCCGGCCCTTCACCCCAGGCATTCCCGCCAAACCCGGTCTGAAACCCACAGGCTCTGGTCTCAGCAGGATGCCCACCTTCTCAGACAGGCTCAGGTCTGGTCCCGCGTGCCTGCTCCTGTGCCTGCAGTACCGGCTTAAACAGCGTCTCCCCCCCAATCCTGGTCCACCGGACGCCAGGGACCGTGACCTTAAAAAATAGGGTCTTGGGGCGGCTGAGTGGCTCAGTGGGTTAGAGCCTCTGCCTTCAGCTCAGGTCATGATCCCAGGGTCCTGGGATCGAGCCCCGCATCATTGAGCTCTCTGCTCAGCGGGGATCCTGCTTCCCCCTCTCTCTGCCTGCCTCTCTGCCTACTTGTGATCTCTGAGTGTCAAATAAATAAATAAAATCTTTTAAAAAATTTTAAAAAATAGGGTCTTTGCAGATGTAAGCTGTTCAAATGAAGTTATATCAGATTCGAGTGGACCCCAATCCAATGGCTGGGGTCCTTATAAGAGGGAAGTTTGGGCGGAGCGAGGGAGACATGGCGTGACGATGGGGACAGAGACGGGAGCAATGCATCTTTAAGCCAAGACATGCCACAGATGCTGGCAGGTGGCAGCTGCTGGGAGAGGTGAGCAAGGACCTGTCCTAGATGCCTTTCCCGGGAGCCTACTGACAGGGCCCTGCGGAGGCCAGGATTTCGAACCTCTGGCTTCCAGAGCTGTAGGGAAACAATGTTCTCTAGTTGAAGTTGGTTTAGAGTAAATTGCTGTAGTTGCCCTCTGACACTCGGGCTTCCTGGCACAGCTCACTTTTCTACCCCTGCCGACCTCAGTCATGTCCGCCCTCAAGCCAGGCCGGCCCTCACTCCAGACTTGATATTACATCCTTTCCCTGCGGTGGCCTTTGCCTTGAACTCCACTTCTGATCCCTCTTAGCCTCATGGCCTGACCCTCACCTTGGGGCCCAGAGCTGCTGGGAACGCCCCCCCCCCCAGCCACCTGATGGCTCCCCAGTTGTCCCGCTGGCCCCTCCCCATCTGGCTGAGTCCCACACATGCTCCCAAATGCCCCATCTTCTCCAACAGTGGCCCTGCCCCACTGGCTTCCCTGGACCCGCAGGCTGGACTGGACGCCCCTCGTCCAGACAACACTGGTGGGCACTGGTTCCCGGCTTGTCCCAGGTGACATCATCACAGCCGGTTTCCTTGGGAATCTCTGATACTTTACGGAAATTCCCAGCATCCTGTGCTCTCCAGGAAGGCTCATCACATGAGAGCACGTGGTGATCATCCAGCCCGGCCCTGTTCTTCAGAGATGGGGAAACTGAGGCCCAGAGAGCAGAAGGAACTAGCTCACATTTGCACAGCCAACCAGGGCCAAGGCTGAGGTTCTTCCAGCTGGTGAAGCAGCACTAGAATGGTCCTTTTGGCATCGGCTCCTTCCTGGCTAGGTAGGAGCCTCCCTCTGGGCCCCTTAGGACTTACAGACCTTTAGGCCTTTGCTCCCGAAGGACAGACCATGAGGTGCTGGTCAGAAGGCATGGGGTACCATGCCCTCAGCAGGACTGGAGGTTCGTGGGGAGAGGAGTCCCCTCTGGGACAGACTCTGGTGCTCCCTGGGGTCCCTCTGGCTGTGGGAACCGTCTCTGTCACCGCCTCAAGTTTCCCAGTTGCACCCAGACCTGCGGCAGTTGAAGGACACAAGGAGAGACAAAGAGCCTGGTGTTCAGATTTTGGCACGGACACATCACTTACTCTCTCTGCACCTTAGTTCCTCCAGCTGTCAATGCTGGGGATTAAATGAGGCCACAGGAGAGCGAGAAACACCTACCTGCTAATTCACACTCATTCCCTTCCCTCTCTCGGACCTCAGCCCCTATTCTGGCCTGTTCCATGTCAGCTTTGGGGTCTCCCCTGCTCCCCTGGGGCACAGTGGAGGGGGTGGGACCGCACGTGGATTGGGCCGGCCCTGGGTCAGGTCCATACGTCAAGTAGAACCCCTTTTCAATCCTCTCAACCAATCTGTGAGGCAGAGACCATACACCCATTTTACAAAGAAGGAATCTGAAATCCGGACTTGATGTCTTCTGGCTACCTGCCAAGTTTCTGTCAGGCTTGCTCTAATGCTGGTGACTTGAGAGTCATAAAATCACCTCCCCTAGAGGAGATGCCCAGCTCTGTGGTCTGGGACACCAGCCTGGGTCATCACAAAGCACAGGCAACCACCCCCACACTCATCCAATTCTCCAGAACAGCTGGAGACCCGCGTCCCAGCCCTGCTAGACCCTGGGTCAGGCAAAGGGCCACGGGGAGGAGTCTCCAGGCCAGCACATAGGTGCTAGAGAGACTTGTCACCCTCCACAGTGCCCAGGCCTCTTGGAGGAGCCCATCAATTGCACCTGTCCCCCAGTGGGAAGGATGGGATGTCCAAGAGATGAAGGGCCTGTCCCACTGTCCACATAGATGGCTCTGCCAGGTCAGGCAATTTTGCTGATGTCACCACCCTGGAGATATTAAATATTGATAATGTAATAAATTCTCCCTGCACCTTCTCTGACTCATGTCTTAGTGTGTCCCGAAAGGAAAACAAGCAGACGGAGGGGCCTGCCTTCAGGCTTATCGGTCCTCATTCTCCCAGTCCTCTGGAAATCACAGCTTTCCTGTTCTGGAAGGAGTTTAGATCATCCAGACCCTCTCTCTAAGGTCAGGCCTTAGCCCGCGAGGAGCGTTCTCTGCAGGAGCGGAAATCTTTTGGTTAGCACATTACAATGATCATGCACTCAGGAAGTTCTGCTTCAGGTCTGACTGCAAGCCACATTCAGCAGGAGCATGATTGGTGAGCCTCAGCCTCGAATCTTAACAACCAACTGACCCCCACACCTCCTTTCTAAGAAGCAGAGTACTTGGCAGGGCTCAGAATCTGTCTCCCTCTGCCGATGTGCTGTGTGACTTTGGGTGGGTTACACTGTCTCTGATCATCAGTGTCATCATCTCTGAAATGGGACAATGATGTCTGTCCAGAAGACTTCCCAGGACCGTTGGGAGTGGGGGTTTCCACCACCCCGACGCATAGCTTGGTAAGTGGAAGGAGGACTCCGGGGCCGGTTGTCCCCTGCAGTAAACAGCTTGATGAAACCAGACAAGAAATGTGGAAGGGCTTTACTAATGTAAATTGCTTTGTCGATGCAAAGCTCTGTGTCAATGTTAGGGATAATTATATGCTTCAAAAATTAGGATCGTCAAACCCTAGAAGGAAGAAGTTTCCTCAATTGTTCTTTTTATGCCCAGTCCTGGAGGCTCGGGGGCGAGTGTGTCGGGGGCAGTGGGGAGCCTCCCAGAAGCTGCACCGCCCTCCTCTCCTCCCATCCTTCTCTTCCCTTGGGCTTCAAGCCAGGCTCCGGCTCCTGATTAAAAAGGCCCAGGAGCGAGGAGCTTATCAGTTACTTGGAATCAATAGGCGTTTTCTTTATATTTTTCAATTAAGAGAGCAGACAGAGAAAAGGGAAAAACTCAAGTGCCTTGGCAGTCAATACCTGTCCAGGCACGGGGAAGTGCAGGGTCAGTGGGCTGGGCTGTTTGTCAATGCCAAGTTCTGCCCGCCCTGTGCTCTGAATCACCTAGACGTGTCCAGAAGAGGAGACAGTCCATCTTTCCCGTGGCTTCCTCGGACTTTTTGGCTGTGGGCACACTGTCTCCCAGGGCTTCATTTTTCAAGAAATAACGCAGAATTAAACTGGTGCTCCAGTGGGAAAGTCCCGAAGCCCGGGAAGGGTTGACGGGGACGGCCACCTGCAGCTGGGATCAAACAGCTTCAGAGACCCACAGATGGGGAGGGGACTCTGAGGCTCCTTTGGGGAAAATGCTCACCTACTGTTCTCAGAGGCAGGGAGGAAACATGAAGAGAAAATGGGCTCAGGGGGGATCACAGCACATACGAGAAGGCATCTGCAGACAGGGTTGGACCGTCAGAATCTTGATTTCTGTTCCGGAGATGGCCAGCTGCCGAGCCCCTTCAGCCGTGAGAGGGGGCGGGGGGTGACTGAGCTGCAGGAAGGCCAGTCCTTCCTGCCATGAATCCTGTTAGTGCCCCTTCCCTCCCCCTGCTCCTCTCTCCCAGCTCCTGGGAGCGTGGGCTCCTGAGGCCCCCACACCGTCCCACTTCTTCCCCTGGGGCACCCTCACCCAATGACTGTATGGAGCTACAAAAAAAATCACCCTTGTCTAAAGGTTGCACCCGCTGGTCCCGAAGCCACATTCTTCGCCCGGTGGGGTAAGGCTGAGGCTAGACCTCAGCTACCACCTCACCTTGCCTAGACTTTCTTCCCACCCTATCTGCCTCCCTAACTGTGATGGGGCTTACCTGAGAGCATCTCCTGATCTGGCAGGTGCACAAGAATCCCTGACTCAGGCTCTGCGGGCTTCTGGGAGAAACTGACCCATTCAGTGTATTCGTTCAGCAGGTGTTTACATACATGACCATGACCGACCGGCTGCTAATGGGGGAGAAAGGCAAAAAACTGGCAAACAAAGTAACAAAGTAAGTTACTAACAAAGTAAGTTAGTGGGTTAGGTCGGAGCGCTCTGAGGAAAAGGAGGGACCTGCTAGTGAGCATGAGGAGGAGGACTACTATGGGTTCAATGGCCAGGGAAGATCTATCTGAGGAGGTGACATGTGGAAGTGTGGGCTTGAATCCCAAGGAGTCCGACATGTGAAGGCTGGAGGGCCGGGGCGGGAGAGTCATCCAGGCAGAGCCAGGAAGTGCAAATGCCCTAAGGCCGGAGCAAGCCTGTGCGATCTGAGACCCCCAAAGGCCAGTGTGCCTGGAGCTTAGTGAGTAAGCGGAGGATGAGGGCTGAGAGTCAGGGAGGTGGCAGGGGGACAGGGGGTGTCCTGGTCAGTCATGGCAAAGGCTTTGTTCTAAGGACAGTGGGGACCTTTGCAAAGTTGTAGACAATAAAGTGACCGAATCAGTTTGTATTTGTACAAGATCCCCTTGGGGGTCCCGTGTGGATGGGCAGGTAGGGAGATGGCTGTGGGAGCTGTGACAGCTGCTTCCAGTGCCCCATGCCACTTCCCACAGCCCACTGGGGACTCCAGCCGCCGCTGAGGAGCTGAGCACAAGCCCCTCCAAATGCAGGCACTCTCAGCTTTTCCTCGGGGAAGAGCTCCATCAGGCTGCAAGGGAGAGCCTGGGAGAAGGAGGTGGACAGCGAGCTCGGGCTGGCAAGGGGGATGAGAGTCAGCGAACAAACGGCCCAGCCTGTGGTCCATGGCAAAGCGGTCTGGCCCACAGCGCTATCAGTAACTCAGGAAGTCTGGCCCTGGAGCGGCTTTTCCCCTTCCCTGTCTCTCTGCTGCTCACTCATGCGCCTCCTGAGATCACCTCCCAACAGGGTCGTGCACCCCCCTCCCGTCACTCTGCTCCTGAGGTGTGTCGGGAGAGACAGTGATGGCCTGGAGCGGGTGAGGGCAGGGACTCAGAGATCTAGAGATGGAGGCAGGGGATTCAGGACGGACCGCACAGCCGGCCACAGGACAAGCTAATGCATGGGCTATAACGAGGCAGGGAAGGCAGGGTCGAAGACGGCTCTGAAGATCAGATGGAGGGTCGATGGTTTACAGAAATCAAGAAGACTGGGGGAAGAACGGAGGTGTGGAAGGGACTCAGGGCTTGGCTTGGCTGAATTCAATTTGCAGCACCTGTGAGACCTCCAAGTGGGGTTCCTTCCCAGGAAGCAGGTGCACATGTGAGTCTGCAGCTTGGGGCAGAGGTTAGTGCCACAGACCCAGACATCATCTTGGGTATCAGCCATCTGCTTAGAAATGGCATTTAAGCCATGGGCCTGGGTGAGAGCACCGGGGAGAGTGAGTTGAGGGGAAGGAAAGCAGGATGAGCAGAAGAAAAGAGGTACCCACATCTGTACTACTGAGCCAGGAGGCATAATCCCGTGGGACCCTCAGAGACATCCTTAGAGACAGGACATAGGCAGGACTGCGGTGTACAGTTGCACAGACCAGGCACTGCACAAATCCAAGGGGTGCTGCTTACACGGGCTACCATGGGACAGGCACGCCCTACAGTTGTTCTGGTTAAAATCTTACCACCAGGCATGCCTCTTTGGAAGGCCAGAGAAAGTATGGGCAAGATCCTACATGAGCCAGAGTGAAGCTTCTGAGAACTTACTGTAGGAGGAGACAATGGCAATTTAGGCAGAGGAAGCTCCCTGGAGGAGGTGACAATTTCCCTGGGGCTCAAAGAATGGGGAGAGTTTCCACCATTTGAATTTGGGGGGAAAGAGACACTTCAGCAGAGGCAATGACACTGGGTGAAGTCCTGGAGGCAGGAAATTGCAGGGCGTTGGTGGGAGTTGGGGTGTCTGGGGTTGCCAGGGAAATAATAAGGGTTGTGGGAAGACTCTTTCTGGCCAAGGGGTGGAGGCCCTTGAATTACAGGCCAGGGAGATGCCCAGAGTCACCGGCCTCTTAGGGTCACATGGTGAGAGAGACTCAGAGCCAAGATTTCAAACCTGGGCCAAACTGTATGCCCCCTCATGCCATCAAGACACAGTGACCTCTTGCCTCCCCTGTTCCCGTCGTCCCCTTCGGTAGCTCTGCAACCCCGGGAAGTGGTAGTAGCTGTCTCCTCCAGCCCCCTCCTGGCTCTTAGTGGGGGAAGAGGCCTGTTCTGCTTTCAAGAGGCCAGGTTATCAAGGAGACCGACACAGCACCGCCTCTGGGGGGCAGCAGCCCAGGGATGAGGGGATGAGCCATCACCAACTCTCCCCAGGTCAAGAGTCTCCTAGGCATGGGATGTGTATGTCCTTCGTACCCCTGCAAAGAGCCTCTGCATAGCCTGACCTACAGCGCAGAGGATCCAATGGGAACACCTGAAAGTGTGCAGGGCCAGGAGAGATCTGGGGACACAGAGAACGGGGACTGAAGGGTCCGAAGAAGCCTCCACTATCTCTAAGGCCACGGAGGGGAGGACAGGCCAGCAGGGGCTTTGCTCCTCTCATCCCCTCCTGTAGCCTTTATCAAAAGCCTCCTGTGTCCTAAGCCCCAGGCTGGACCCTGGACATGCAGCAGGTGTGAGGGCAGGGGAATACACAGCCTGGGGACAGAGAGGCAGGGCAAGCAACTCCACAGAGCAGGGTGGACCAAGGATGGGGGCCGGGGACTCAGGGCAGGGCACCTAAATAGGTCTGGGATAACAAGAGGCCTGGTGGAGAAACTCACACTTAACTGGAACACCAAGGAGGAAGGTGGGGCATGGGCCGGAGGTAAAAGACTCTGTCAAGTCTGCAAACTGCCTCATCTGCAGAGATGGGGCTTCAGCTAAAGCGGGGCCCATGGCCATCCATCACCAGCTCTGGAGAAAAAGGCTTTTCAGCTGAGAGAGTCTGTTTTGGGATGCTCACCTCAAACCCTGACCTGAGCCGCTCTGTGCAAGTCTCTGTGGACACAAAGCTGCCTGGTGCCCAGCCTAGCTCTGCAGGTGCCAATGACCCCGTGGGGAAGCCAAGCAAGGGGCAGCCTAGTTGCTTCTGGAAGGTGACTTACGGAAGCCCTCCCAGGGGATGGGTCTGCACATACACGCAGGAGGAGATGGGTATGGACGGGAAGGGTGCTCCGGGGGGGGTATCGGCCAGAGCAAGAGTTGGGTTTGATATGTGCTTGGTTACTGGAAAGGCACTGGCCAATGGGCGCCTGGAGAGGGAGCGCCTTCATCCCCTCGACACAGGCACTTTGAGTAGCTATCATGTGCCCGGTCCCCTCCGGTGTGCTGGGGCCCACAGGGTGTGGCACCCACTCCGCTCTCCAAAGCTTCTCTCCATCCAGTGGAGGAAGCCGCAGGACCCAGCACAGTTGGCATATAGTAGGTGCTCAGCAAACATTGGCTGCTGGACACGAGCAGAGAAATAGGTTGCTGTTAACTTTATGGGGAGGCCCCAGCAGGCTGGGGAAAACTGAGGAACCTTCCTGGGGGAGGCAAGTCTGGCGTGGAGTTGGAAGGACTCAGCCCAATGATGAGATGTGGGGAGGGGAGCAGGAAATAGCTTCTGCTCGGTTGTTCCCAGGTGGGAGATGACATCGCCAGTAGCACAGCGCCGGGAGTCCAGGAGCCATGTGAGTGTGTGAAGGCATGTGAGCAGGTGAATTTGTGGGTATGAGCGCTCGTAAGTGTGAAATGGAGTGTGTGAGGGCAAGTGTAAGTATGTGTGTTTGGGACTGTGTGATTGTGTGCAAATGTGAAAAACAGTAAGTGAGTGTGAATGTGTGTGTCAGCCGGCGTGAGCATGTGTGCGAGGGTGGGCTATGGGAGTATGTGAGTGTGAGAGACCATGAGTGTGCCTTTGTGCCACACGGATACCAAGGCCAGACTGTTTGTGTTTGTTGGGATTTGCTGGATTTCAGCTGGCCAGTCAATCCTCCATCCGACATGGAGAAAATGAATGTCATACCCTGGTGACACTGTGTCCGAGCCCGATGGACAGGTGCGCGGCGAGGTCAGTGGTCACTGTGCAGCAGACAGGAGCCCCCTGCTCATCAGGAAGATGGCTCCCGTGGGGGAGCCCACTGTGTGGCCTTGGCCGGGTCCCCGGGCATCTCTAGTCTTGGCCCTTGCCCTGGCAGGAAGACGATTGGGAGAAACACAGCTGACAAGGGACCAGAGCAGCAGGAGTGGGATCCGTTCTGCAAGGCAGACATGCTCCTGCAGGGAGCCCACGGGAAGGAGCTGCTCTTGCAAGCCACAGGGGCCAGCAGCGTGAATAGAAGGAGGAGCACACATGCCAGAGCTCGTCTTCGGTCCAGACCCCAGCACTGCCACTTACAGTAAGAGTAACTCAAGCCGCCAGTTACTTTGGGCACAAGTGCGTGCTTCCCGTCTACTGCCCCAGACGTGCCTCACAAAGCCCAGTGAGGGGAGGAGTGAGGTGTCCCATTTTACAGGTGAGGAAACAGAGGCTCACCGTGCCTTGGTGGCAGGCTCCAAGCCGGTGGTGGCTCTGATTGCCTGCGTGGATGCTCTCCTGGGCTTCCTAGTGATATCAGCTCAGTAGGCTTGTCTTAGGATGTAGTGAGATGCCATGGCTGAGAAGCGGCCACCAGAGCACCTGGCTGGTGGGGGTGAACCAGCTGCGAGCAGCCCAGTTCCTCTGTATAGGAGACAGGACCTGAGAGGGAGGTGGGGGGTCTGGGTCTCCAGGAGCCCGACTGTCTGGCTGCAACTTGCATAAAACCTCCAGGCCATGGGGCCCGAGAAGGGGGCTGGGGCTGGGGTTGGAGGGCCCACCCCATTCTCAGAGGACCAAGACTTTGCCCCACGGGAGGATCAGGTGTCACACTGCCTGTTTCTCCCTGTGGGGCAGTGTGGGGGAGTGCTGGCTGAGGACAGGGGGAGGCGGCCCTGTGTCCACAACCTCGCCTCTCCACCAACCTCCTGACATCTGCATGGAGAAGTCTTCACCTCTTCCAGCCCACAGAGGAGCTGAGTGCCTTGAATTAAACCCCATGAGGGCAGGCAGTAATGGGAGAGTTTGATGGGTGGGGCCTGGTGCAGCCTGCTAAGCTGCCATCAGGTTCCTGGGGAAGGTGGGTGTGTGTGAATGTGTTCACAGACCTGACTGTGGGGTTGCCAGGCCCTGGGCTCTGCTCCTACTCTCCACAGAGGCCTGAGGCTGCCAAGTCCCTACCGCAAGTCCCCCATCGTCAGGCCTACTTCTTCTAACCTGGAGGCTAGTCACCCCTCCGTAGCCTTGCACTAAGAACCACCGGCTCCCAGCCCCAGGCACCTGGCCCCGAACATGACCTTGGTCCTTGCCCTTGAGCAGGAACCTGGCTGAAGGCCCTGCCCAGCCAGGGCTCTGGCCGTCAGGCCCAGGGTCTCTCTCCAAGGGTTCTTCCCTCCTGGAACAGTGCCGTGGGTAAGCGGCGTGTTTGGGGAACCTGGGGGACACTGTGCAGGGAATGGCCTATGAAAAACCCAAGATGAAAATACAAGTGAATAGAGCAAAGATATTCTTCTCAACAACTGGCACTGGAAAGTTTAGACACCCACATGTGAAGAGTGACTCTGGACATAGCCCTTACGGCCTTCACACAAATGATCAGCGCATAGATCACAGAGCTAACTGGAAAATGCAGAATTCTAAGACTCCTAGGAGGAACAAAGGAGAAAAATCTAGATGACCTCAGGTGTGGTGATGACTTTGGAGATCCCACACCAAAGGAGCCATCCATGAAAGGAATAATTGATAAGCTGGAATTCATTGAAATTAAAAGCTTCTGCTCTGGGAAAGGCACTGTTGGGAGAATGAGAAGACAAGCCACTGACCAGAGAAATATATTTGCAAAAGACACATCTGGAAAAGGGTCATTATCCAAAACAGTCCAATAATTCTTAGAGCTCAACAACGAGGAAACAACCTGATTTGGAAAAGGGGCAAAAGACCTGAATAGACCCCTCACCAAATGAGAAATACGGATGGCTAATAAACATTTGAAAAGACATTTAGCATCTTATCTCTTTACAGAATTGCAAATTAAAGCGACAAGATGCCACTAGACGCTGATTGGAATGGCCCAAATGCAAAACACTGGCAAGGCCAATGCTGCGGAGGATGGGAGCCGCAGGAAGTCTCCTTCACGGCCGGTGGGCACGCAGAACGGCACAGCCTCCTGGGAGGCCAGTTTAGTGGTTTCTTACAAACCTGAGCATAGTCTCACCATGTAATCCAGTCATTGTGCTCCTTGGTGTTTACCCAAAGGAGCTGAAAATGTTAAGTGTGGCTATTGTTACTATTAACGATTATTATTACTATTATTAGCAGTCATTGACTGAACATCAATCAGGCACCATGCTACACACTTGATTCTGATGATCTCGTTTGACCCCACGACAACTCTGAGGCAGGAACTGTGCCCACTTTACAGACAAAACAACTGAGACCCAGAGAGGTGAGTTCGCTTGCCCATCACATAGGTGATCAGTGATGAAGCCAGGTTTGGAGCCAAGGTCCGGTAGGATCCTGAGCCCAAGCTCTTGATGTCCTGCAAACAAAATGGTAACAGCTCAGACTGATGACCTTTTCCCATCATTCTCTCATTTGTTTTCATCGTTCGCATTCTATATGGGGGAAGCTGGCCAGAGAGGTGAGGATCTCAGCCCACATTGGTTCCTTTGCAATCACACCCTTGTTTCTGGGGCTGTCTCCCCAGCCTGAAGTCTCGGAGGCTCCATAAGAGTGAAGGAAAATGTCAAGAATATTAAATTTGTAATTGAGTAAAACCTGAGGAGAATCATTAAATCACGATTTAATATTTCCCAAATGGTTCATCGACATTTTGAAGATGTGTCGAACTTTCTGGGTTGGCACATCCTGACTGGGCAGAAGAACAAGATGGATGCTAGCTCCGGTGGCCGGTTGGAGAGCAGGCTGCCAGGCACTGTCATGCCAGCTACATGGACTTGAACCCAGGGCGACAGCTCTCAACTTCACAGCGCCCTTTCAAAGTCATTCCGCAGGTGAAGCCCATGTGAGACCCGGAGATCCAGGTGTGTTCCATAAACCTATATAACTACCGATGTGTAGGGCCCCCTGGTTTCTGTTGGAAGCCAAGTCATTGCCAGCTGTGAAGTTCCAGATGCTTTATCCACGTAAAAATGGATTTGAAAAATGTGTGCCTTCCTAGCACCCAGCTCTTGGTTTCTAAATACCATTTCCAACAAAAGGGACCAGGCTCCTTGGAGAAAGGATTGATTCTAGGATTGATTCAGAGAAAATACAAGACAGTCCCAGGGCATTGTGGTGTCAGAAAATGAGGAAGTACTAAAAAACAAACCAAAAAAAAAAAAAAAAAACAAACAAACAAAAACCACAGGATACATTTATATCCAAACAAATCACATTGTCTTCCATGTCAAGACAATGGAAGCGTCCACCTACAAGAGCTTCCAATGGCCAAAGCTGAAACAATTTGAGCGACACAATAAATAATAAGAATATGGAATTTCAACTAATAAAGTAGAAGGAATGGGGGAAGAAGATAATTACCATTAGAACACCAGGACAGGAATGGCCACAGGCTGGGTCCACCCAGGGCTGCCGGAATTAGGGAAAACAAACTTTAAGGAGAAACAGGACACTTGTATACCTTCAAAGCGACTTCCCTCCCAATTTATTAATTGCTATGCTGGGTTGCTGGGGTGGCTCAGTTGGTTGGGAGACTGCCTTCGGCTCGGGTCATGATGCCAAAGTCCCAGAATCTAGTCCCGCATCAGGCTCCCAGCTCCACGGGGAGTCTGCTTCTTCCTCTGACTTTCTCCCCTCTCCTGTTCTCTCTCTCACTCTCTCGCCTCAAATAAATAAATAAAATCTTTAAAAAAAATTGCTATGCTGGTTTTCACATTTGTCTGCAAATTCATAGACGTTCAGAAGATGGAGTTTAATTCCTCTCTTCCGGAGTGTGGGCTGGCTTTAGCAACTTTCTTCTAAGAACAGAATATGGAGAGGGGAAAAGTAGCAACTGTGTAGTGAAGGAATCTGGCAGATGCCACCTTAGGTGTGATCAAGGTCAAAGCGCCAGTGAGAAGTCCTGTGGATGTCATGTACCCCGATAGAATGTCATAAAAATCCACGGTTTTCCACCAGCCGAGAAGCGGGTTAGCAAGCTGCCAAATCTGTTAGTGTAGGGAGAGCAGGGTGAAGGGTTCCCGGGAGCTCTCTGCACTTCCATAGAACTCTACTATAAGCTTAAAATGAGCTAGAAATAAAATGTCGTTTCAAAAAAACACGTGTCTTGTTTTGGTTTCAGGATCCCCAAAATGTTGCATGCAAAAATATTGACCTTCCATTCGGCTATGTTGAAAGCCACAAATCCAATGTTTTGTTTCCTCTGCAATATATGTACTATGTACATAGACACACATGCAACAACATATTCGCCCAAATGGGTTCGTGCCAGAGGCCCTGTTTTATTCCCTGTTTTATTAGTAATGATCCACCGGGAGAGATCTACGAGGTTTATCACCAACGGGTGCCAGGAACTATAGTTGGGAGGGGATCTCCTAGACCTGGACACTTTGGTGTGCCCTGTGGAGGTGCTAGGACCTTCTTTCCACCCTCAGCATTGCCCTAGTCCCTGTAACAGAGACCCAGAAGGCCCCCGCTGGATCTCAGCATGCCACAACAACCTGGGAGATACTGTCTGGAGCTGCTGGGGCCTCCAAGCCTGCTTCTTCAGCTGTGAAATAGGGGGAAGATTCCTGGCTATGCCTTCTGTGCCCGGGATTCCAGGGACAATCAGAGGAGTGCTGGGGTGCACCGCATTAGCTGTCCATCTGAGCCCCGCGGTTCCGATTCCTAGTCTGTCCTGTCCTGCCTGGGCAACCTCGGGCAAGCAATTTCACCTCCCGGGGTCTGTTTCCTCACCTACAGATGGGACCGATGTCAGTAGCAACCGCATGGCGCGGGCGTGGGGAGTGAGTGAGAGCTCCTTTGTGAGGGGCATGGAGCCCGCTGTCTGGTCCAGTCTTCGCAGGTGGCGGGTGCAGTGATTGCTACTTTGGATGTTAACCAAACGCACGGGGAGGAGGCCTGGGGGTGGTTCCAGATGCCAGTGGTGGCACGCAGCCCTTCCTTCTCCTTGGAAGCAGCCCCAGTCAGAACAGCCTGTAGTCCCCTGACTCTGCCGGCTAGCCCCCAGATGTCTAGCATCGTCTGGCCCGAGCCCCAGCCCCCGTGGGCATTGCCAAGCCACCGGCCGGGGCAGAACCTCAGCCAGCAAGAGAGCAGGGCCTTGGGGGCCGTGCTGCTGAGGGCTGGGGGCGGGAGGGGGGCCCTCCTCCAGCCTCCTCCAGCCTCCCTGGAGATGTCACAGGCTTAGCAGGGGCTGCTTGACACATGTCGGATAAAATAAGAAAAAATAAATAACAATGTTTATAAGAAGATTAGCGAGAAGGCGGCAAAATTTCTCTAGGGAGTCTCCCGGCTGCATCTGGGAGTGACAGCTCCCATCGCCTTATCAGAGACGTAATGAGTTGCCAGGATTTGGGGTCATTAAAAATCCTCCCCGGCTGGGCCCCCTCCCTCTCCTGGCGCCTTTGATGGTGGAGTCAGAGGGCCTGGTGGCGGCACGGGCCCCCTGCCCCCACTGTGCTGTCTGCCCCTCGCTGTCCCATTCGCCGGGGGGGACGGAGGTGAGATGGTGGGGCCCAACTTGGCGGAAGTAATGCAACACGACGGCCCAATTTGTGCCCGCGGCCCCTCGGGCAGAGGACCCGTCTCCCTGGTGCGGATTAGACTCTGTTTTATCTCAGCTGCCTTCAGAGACAAAAGAGGAGCTCTGTGTAGACACATGTACATGACGAAGTAGCCACAGCTCCAGACCACTCTGGGGAGGGAGGGAGCACCCGCCAGCCATCTAACACCCCACTTTGCACACAGGGAAACTGACCTCCGGGGAGGGGCAGAGGTCAGAGGTCGTCCCGTCTTGGTGGCAGAGTGAGGCTTTGAACCCAGGCGTCCAGACTCCCAGACGGAAGTTGGATGTGTTCAGTGGGCTACCACATTTTGAAGAGGGAACAGAGCGGGGGAAAATTCAGTTCCGTGAGGAAAAAAACCGGCAGCTGTCTCCCACAACCTGCAGGTCGCTGAGAGAGACACAGGGGGCTCGGAAACCAGGGAGACACAGAAGTCTGGGCCCTCAGTCCAGCAGGAAGGATGGAGGCAGAAGCCAGTGTCCATAGGCCAGCATCTGTCCCACATGCACACCCAGCCCAGACATCCTGACCCATTCCCAAATCCCTGTCAGGCTGTAAAGAAAAGGCTCACGCCTTCAATCACCTCCCTCTTTGTCAGAAGCTTATCTTCAAGGAGCTCAAAGCACTTGTAGTGTATTGATTTTTTTCAACCACTCTCTGGCTCCACTTCCCTTGAGGGCTGGGGGCCTTGAAAGAGGAAGGATTACCCTGTGTCTCAGTTCAGGAAACTGAGGCTGGGAGCAGCCCTCTCATGCTGCTACTGGCCCATATGGTATCTTTGTGCCCTGAGCAGATACAGCTGCATGCTGAAGAGTATGACTTGGAGAGCAGAGTGAGGCTAGATCCCAGCCCCATAATCGTTCCTTCAGCCAAGCACCTTTGTGCAGTGTACAACCTGCCCAACTGTATGAGGCAGCCCTCCTATCACATTTAACTACCAAGGAAGGTCCTGAGGGCTCTCTCAACTAGACCTCTGGCAAAATAGTAAAGCCAAGAAGGTCCTCCCTGTTCTGGAGAGAGCCTCTGCTCCAAATCTGCCAACCATTCTCTTTTAGCCTTTGTGGCTACAGCTTCTAGCTGTTTCAGTGGGTGGGGATCTGAAATTCTAAGGGGGCTTTATCCTAACCCTTCCTTCCAGAGTGGGGGTGATGAGAAGCAGACCAGAAGAGGGGTACATCACCCCCCCCAATAGAGCCCCAGCCAGAGCTTTGTTCTTCCTGTGGCTCCTCCTGACCACTGGCCAGATGCAATTTTCCTCAGTGGAAATCTGTCCTTTTGTCTGTCTTCTGGTCTAATACATAGCGTACAAGGTTCTCTGCTTGCCTTAGGTCAGCCCTAGGCATTGGGGTCCAGAGTGCTCCCAGAGAATTAGACTTGGTGCTAAGTTGTGGGGAGAAGGGGCACCTCTGGCTCTGAATAGCCCGGTGGGCTGGTCGCATCCCAGCTCAGGACTGGAGTCGCTCCCAGTTGCAGCGTGCTCCGTCACGGGCCCGACTGGCACAGTGAGCACAATGCTGGCACCTGGTGAAGCCACAGAATTCCTAAGACTCTAGATTCCAGGACTGACGGACATGGTTTCCTCTCTGCAGCTGTGGCTGGCAGCCTGGGACAGCTGGCTGGGCCCTCAGCCCTGGGGCTGGGTCCGATGCCTGCACTCCATCAGCTGGGAGGGGTGTCAGGACCACCACTGACCAGCAGTAACAGAAAAGTAGCCATTCGCTCGTTTATGTTTGAAAAATCCAGGCTGCCTGTAATACTGCCTCCATTGCTGGCAACCTCACACGAAAGCGGGAGATCTACAGCAATAATTAATAACTAGTATTTACAGGCACTTGCTGTGTACCTGGTGTTATGCCGAGTGCTCGATCTGCAGAATCTTTTGTTATTCCTCCAGGAACTCTGACAGGCAGGGACTACTCTTCCTTCCATTCTTCAGATGGGAAAACTGAGGCTCTGAGACACTGCCTTTGCCTATGCTCACATGACTGCTGGGGGTTTGAACCCTGGGCATGTCTGACCTCAGGCCCTGGCAGTGACGGGGTGGAGGCCAGCTCGCCCCAGGAACCATCCCTGACCTTGTGCCCATGAGTGAGTGTTACACCTGGAACAGTGGGTCTGGATGGAAGGGCAGGTGAGAGCCGCAAGTCTGGCTCACCTTGCCGTTCTCTGGGCTGTGCCTGAGTCCCAGTAGCTCCTCGGTGGGTGGTGGTGACCAACCCCTCTCCCTGCCTCTCCCTCCAGGAGCTCCTGGAATACCATCTCCCCCACCTTCTTTCCCCAGGACGTGATGAGTCATGTCCCGCACCATGGGGTTTCGGGATCTGCTCTTGGAGGCAGCTGACAAGTTCCTGTTCTCAGTTTGGGGATCCAAGTCTCATTAGCTTTACAAAACAACACAGCCTCATCCAAGTTGCTTCTGTCCTGTGGGGCAGGGGTGTGCTGAAGGCCTGGGTTTTGTCACCTTCCCCTCCCACCCCTACTTGAGCCTCAAAGCACTTTCTTCCTTCATGCCTCCTCCGAAATTGCTTATTCCGGTTTACATGGGGGAAACTGAGGCTACTCTCCATGTGATCCAGTGCCTCCTCCCTTCCATCCCAGAGAGCCCCAGGGGGGGCTCTGGCCCCCCATCTCTGCGGCCTGGGGAGGGGAGAGAGGAAATAAAGCTGGGAAGCATTTGTTTCTTCTCAACAAAGCAACTCATTTCTTTAGGCAAATGAGCTGGGGAGGGAAGGACACGGCTGGAGCCCAGCAGTGATTAATTAGAAAGGAAATGAGTGGCCGGCATGAAGGGGGCAGGGGTGAGGCATCAGGAGCGGGTGGGCTCAGGGCTGGCAGGGTGAGGAGCTGAGTTCAGAGCAGGCACTGGCTGTGCCTGGAGTGGGCCAGGAAGGGGAGGAAGAGGGCCCCCTGCCTGGCCTTGGGGAGCTTACAGCTCTGCTGACAGATGAGCCAGGGGCACCCAGGAGTGACATCGGAAAGACACAGGAGGTCAGTCAGGAAACCAGGGGTTGCGGTCTGGCTCCCCCTGAAGCATGAGTCAACCCAGGAGTGTCTCTTCCATCATCCCCTCCCTGCACACCCCCCACCCCCTGATGCTCAGACCACACTGCCTCTCCCTGGGTCCTGTTGCATCCGGGACCTTCCCTGACCTTCGCATCTGGCTTGGCCCCATCCGACACCTTCAGGCTAGTCTAACCTGTGCCCCAGTCCCTCACGGCTACATCCACTGATGGATCATGCTAGAAGGGTAAGGACACAGGGCTCCTCGAGTAAGAACAGAGATGAACGCCTATGAGAGCAGTGGGATATCCGTGGGCAAAGATAAATGCCTTGGCTCTTCATAGGCCTCATGAGGGGTTTGGCCAGGGCTTGGGGTGCCACTCTCAGCACCAACCCTGCTTGGGTCCATGTCACAAAGGCCACAGCAGAGGGAACCTTGAGTTTAATACCTCAGACCTAGACCCGGGGCCAGACGAGGGCGGTGACTTGGCCCCGGCCACGCCCATTGGTGGTAGGGTGGGGCTAGACTTGACCTCCTGATTCCTGCAAAGGCTCTTTGCAGATCCTTAGAGCGCTCTCCTCGGAACACAGTGACAGCCCATGGACTTCTCAACCCTTCTCCCCTTGGGGCCGCCGTCCTCTCCTGTGGCTATGGTGTCTGTCTAATGGGTGTGCGCCAAGAGTGCCCCTTACAGGACGGACCTCTGACTCCAACTCAGATTTCCATCCCTCCCTCCCTAGTGGGTTTCTCCTCCAGTCCTTTTTGGCGCCCTGGCCATTTGGGGTTAAATCCAACAGCTCCTCCCTCCCTCCCCACTAATGACACGCTTGCCTCTCCACGTGATGGGACGCTGGCTAAGAATAGTTTGCCGCTCTCGGGCTCCGCTCAGCAAAGCTGCCATGACACAAGGTTTTTCTGCGTCTGCCATTCCATGGTGCTCCGGGCCTGGGACCCCCAAGTAGGCCAGGGGGCAGAAGGCCAGCACCCTGCTAGCCTTTCTCTGAGGCCCAAACAGGGTCCAAGAGGAGGAGCCCAGGGGCACTCACTGGCCAGCAAAGGCCTGTGGCAGCAGCATTTTACCAGGCACTGACAAGTGGCCCCTGGGCGTGAGTCCTGTCTGACACCCTCATCCACCGATCCTCACCCAACCCATTTCACCACGGAGTGACTGAGTCAGACAGGGCAGGTGGCTTGTCTGAGATGTCATAGCTTCAGATTTGACCCCAAGGCCCCCTTCTTCTGCGCAGGCAACACCTCCCAGGAAGACACGAGATCTCCTATCCCACCAGGAGAAAAAGTCTTCTTACTGCCTTCCTCACCCTTTCCCCAGACCCTGGCTCCATATGGAAAACCGGGCTTGACAGCAACAGCAGAGAAAGAATGCCCGAGGCGAGGCTAATTATGATGGGGGTGGTGACTGGTCACGTGTGCTAGACGCAGTCAGGAGCATGAATAATAGTGACAGAATGCCCAGGTTCGAACCCCGGCTCTGCTCACTTAGAGCCCTTGGACATCCGGAGCATTGTGCTAACCACTCTGTGCCTCAATATACTTATCTGTAAAATGGGTACCTCATAGGTTGTAAGTATTAACAGAGTTATCACACTTACAATGGGCAGTCCTAGCCTGCAGTGTAGGTATGCGTACATGTACATGTGCATGTGCATGTGTGTGTGGTGTGTGTGTGTGCCTATGAACATGTTCGACAGTTAGATTTCAAGACTTGGAAGGGAGCCACAGGTCCTATCCCTTCCCCCACCCCGGCCACACCCACACAGATTCTGAAATCCCCTGCATAATGTCACTCTGCTTCGCTAGGCCTTGCCCACCTGCCTGCTGTGACAAGAAATGCTTTTTCTCCAGAGGAAACCTGCTACTTTGTGAGACGTTCTATCCGAATTGCTTCCCTGTGCCCTCTCCTCCCCCCCTTCACTAAGAGAGACCCCAAGTCAACACAAGCCTCCTGGAAAGGATGGAGGAGTCTGGCTGCGCCCCCTCCCTCTCCAGGGGGGCCTGTCCCGGATCACCCCAGGCCACTGAGCTGCTCCTTCTCTGTCTTCTTCGCTGTTTGCAACGTTTCTGTTTCTCTTCAGGCCTCTTGTCCTATGCGTCCTGTCTCCCCTGCTAGACAGGAGCCTCATGAGGACAGAGGCTGCTTCTTTGTCACCTTTGTCACACAGACGCTGAATGAGATGATAAAGAGAAAGCATTTAGAACAGTGACCCATAAGATGTCAATGTTAACTACTGTAATAAGAAATGCCATCACTATTATTAACTATTAACTATAATTATTCTTATCTCTCATTATCACCATCCACCATGATCTCACCCTTGGCATAAGGGAGCAAAGCACATAGGGACCTTCTATCCCCAGGGAAGCAATACTAGAGCAAAGCCTTATGAGGCACCCACCACATGCCCTGTACTGTACTAAGCATGGTAAGTGTGATAAACCTGTTCATCCTTGCAAGCAATCATGCTCCCATTTTACAGATGAGTAAACTGAGGCACAGAGCTGGAAAACAGCTCCCCCAGGTTGGCACAAGTGCAAGGGGCCGAGCCAGGATTTGCATCTGGGCAGCACATCCCTAGTCCATGCTCATAACTGCCCGTCTCCCTGCGACCTCAGGCACTCAGTAAGAAAGCTTTGACCTTTGGGGCTACGTCTGAAAGCAAGACTGAGGTGCCTCCCTGGGACCCGTTCTCTAATGCCGAACCTCCCAGAGCTGCATGAGGAGTTCAGCTGCCACCAGCCCGTACCCCTTCCCCAAGCCTGGGAGAAGTCCTTCAAGTCCAGAGTGAAGCCTTGAACACGGTGATTTTGTCACACTTTTCCTGTCCTCCCAGGGCAGGATGCGAGGGAGGGGACCACGACGAGCAGGAACACGTCAATGTCGCTCCTCCATGAGGGACATTCAGACCTCCCCGAGAAGTCAGAGGCAGTTCTGCTCTGGAGACATGTTCTCCCATCACGAGTGACAGCATGCATGGTGCCCGCAGCCAGGGCTCCGTGGGCTGCCCCGCCGTTGGTGAGCACGCACACGCACGCCACACGTGCGTGGGATATTAAAGTCATATTTTTGGTTGCTGGGAAGGCGCGGTTGTCACTTCCTCTGCCCTAGGCAACCCGCTGGCCCAGCTCCCCTTCCACTTCCCCACCCACCACGGAGCGCCATCCGTTTGTATTTATATAGATAAATCGGCCCGGCTAATTAAAGTTCTCTGGCTGGAGAGTGAGGGAATTAATAAAAGAACTTGGAATAGAGCCGGCAGAAAGCTGGGGCGCTCAGAGACCGAGCCAGAACCCGCAGCAGCAAAGGAGGCCAGAGGGTCCAGCAGGCAGGGCCGCGTGAGCCTGGCCCACCCTCCCTCGGGAAGCAGGGGGCCCTCTGGGTCCCAGGAATGAAGGCGCTGGCAGGATCCCGCTCGCTCTGTGTTTGGTGCTGTGATGCCGCACGCGCACACCTTCTCCTGGTCTTTGGGTATGTGACTGCAGCCCTATGCTCTGAGGCTGCAGGGGGAGGAGCAGTTAGAAGCACAGACAGTGGCAAACCGTTAGGCTCAAATCTAGCCCTGACATGTACGGTTCTACAGCCTCACGCAAGTTTATTTTGCAGATCTGGTCTCAATTTACTCATCTGTAAAATGGGAGCATCATAGATTTCGAGAATTAACAAGGTTTTCACTCTAACATTGCTCAGAACCGTACCTGGGATGGGATAAGGGCCCGTACACTCTTCGCTCTGTTATTGCTTGCCTGATAGGATGCGAGGTGCTGTGTGGTTGTGGTGCTCAGACAGGGGGCCTTGCCTGAGCAAAGGAGTCCTCCCCTGATCTCTCTGGACACCCGCTCAATGCCAGCCTGCAGCCTGCCTCGTCCAGCCTCCACCCCCAACAGGCTCCCCCAGGGGCCACCTTGACTAGGGCCCTCCCACCCAGGCTCAGCTCAGCCAGTGCCCGTGGCCTCCAGGACGTCTGTTTCCTCCTGCTGTCCTAATCCCTGCCTGAGGCCCAGGGACTTGCCCGAGAGATGTCTCCCAGCCTCTTCCCATCACTCTGGCCTCAAAGACCCCGAATGTCCCCTTGTCCTTGGGCCAAGCTAGAAGAACAGGAGGGAAAGGCAGCTGTGAATTTCATCCTTCATGACCCTTCCCCTTCCATTTTCCCGAGTCTGTTCACACAAGGCATGGAACCCTTGGTGCCAGGAGAACAGCTTGGGCCGTGTCCACATGGCCAGACTCATCTCCACATGCAGCCTTGCGGCTCACCCCTCCGGATTCCGACACAGCCACCAAAGAGTAAAGAGGGAAGAGCCCCCATCACAGACCTGGACCTACATACCTACAGGAGCCAAATGATTCTGGAAGGACACGGCTCCGTGAAATCTTGGACTTGAGCTTGATTTTCTCCTAAAGTGCCCAGAGGCTTTCTTGGCCCCAGAGTGGGGAGAATGATGTAGACCAAGTTCCTGATCTCCTGGGTGGGCAGCTGGGCCCTTCTTCCAGGGGACCCAGCCCCCTCCCCAGCAGCCAGCATGGTCTTCCCAAGCCACTGCAGCTCAAATGTCCCCTCCTCCGAGAGACTGTCCCTGAGCACCAGGCCAGAAACAGCCACCCTGCCCAGCTCCCAATGTCATTCACTTCTTATTTTTGTCTTCATAGCACTCATCTTTATCTAAAACTTCTCTATTTGGTTATGATTTTGTTGTCTGTTTCTTCCAACTAGGAACAGAGCTCCTCATCTGTTCATGGCTTATCTCCAGCCCCTGGCGCCCACCAAATGTTTTTTTTTAAATGAGTCAGTGAGTGACTGGGTGAGTGGATGTGTGGATGACCCTGCTGGGGAGATGGTCACGGACGCGGCCTGCAAGGGAGCGGTGGTCAGGCCAGCTGGGCTAAGGCCTGGGCACCCTGAGGAAACAGCTGGGCCGGTTGGATCCCCAGGCCCCTGGGCCGGCGCCTCCTGTTTGTCAGCCTGGGCGGGTGGAATGGTGTGGTCCCTGAGCCCTACGTGACAAGGGGAGCTGAGGGAGGGCAGCCCGAGGAGGAAGGATGAGCCAGATATAACTCAGGGACAATGAAAATGTGAGGGCCGCAGGAAGAAACAGAGGAGGAGAGGAAAGATGTAACAATACATCGGCCCATCACTCATTGGCAGGATAGCCCCGTCCAGGTGTTTCTCCGGGGCTGGCTCATCCTTCCCGTTATCTCTCAGCACAGTGACACCAGGAAAGCCCCTCCTGACCACTGCTGGGGCCCTCCACCCTGGAGACGTCATCTGGAAACCCGTGGAGCTTACCTGGGCCTCCCTTCAGCGTGTTTGGGCTGGAAAGAAAGGCCCAGAGAGGGCCAGGGACTTGCGCAGGGTCACAGAGCAAAAGCGGCCAGACCCCAGGTCTCCCGGCTCCCTGGGCAAGGCTCTCCCCACCTCCCAGCCTGTTGCAGGGGTGTGCCCATCCACAGTCCACCCCTCCAACCCCACCGCTGCGCACCATCAGCCCCGACAGAACCCCACTTGGTAGCCAGCCACCTATTTCTAGGCAGTGCTTACTGTCCAGGGCCTGGTGTCTGAGCGTCAAAGCCTAAAAATAAAAAGACAGATTGTCCACTTCGGCTGTAATTACTGCCTAAAAAGACCCAGTGGGGAGAAAAAGAAAGAGAGGGGAGGAATAAAGAACAAACCTCAGAGCTTAGCATTTATCACAGGCAGACAGGTGCGGGAAAGAGGGTCTTGGGCACGTCCATGGGGCTCCCAGGCCCCCTGTCCACCACCTCCCTCTCTGCTCAGCTGTCCATCAGGCCTGAGCCCCAGCGGACAAGATGGACACAGGGCAGGCCATGCAGGGGACCCAGGCCAGCTCAGCTGCCACGAGCCATGTAACCATACCGAACTGCAGGCTTCTTTTGGGACTCCGTTTTCCCATGAGTACACTGGGATTGTGCCTTTGCTCAACACATCTGCAGTGAGCACCTACTGTGTGCTGGGCTTTACTTGGAGATAGCTGTGCTCATGGAATGCACATCTGGGCCAGATGCTGCTGGACACTAAGGAAGATGAGGACAGCCATGGGATGGCTGGCTGGATGTCACAGGACACCTCGACGAGCTGAGCTTCCCCTGCAGTGGGGGCGGCGGGGTGGGGTGGGGGGGCAGTGGAGACGCACTGCCATGGGGGCAAGCTAGAGCATGTGGGGAGGGCCCTGGGAGCCATGCCTCGTGAAAAGGACTCTTGGGGCCCAGGAGAGGGAAGAACAGGGGTAGTTGCTGGGAGGCCCGTGAACTGGGACGGTAGGACCCCACGAAGTGCTGTGGATGGGAGGGGTGGAGATGAGTGAGTGTCTCTGGGGCTGGCACGGAGCGACGTGCCATCCACTGTGTGCAGGGGTCCCTGGTGGAGGTGGCTGGCAGCCAGGACGGAAGGTGGACCCATCCAGGATGCAGGCCGCCCTGTTGGGACTCAGGAGGCTGAAAGGCTGGGGCCATCAGGAAGGGCAGAGGCGAGGTGAGGAGGGCAGAGGTGGGGTGCCCTGGGGCCTGGGGATGGGGAGCCCAGCTGAAACTGAGGCGGGCCTGGCAGAGCCTCAGGATCACTTCTTTCCGTGGACCCGAGGAAGTGCTCTGGGCTTGGTGCTTCTGACCCGGTCCCATTTCTCCCCTCCCTCTCTGCCTTGGGTGGCGTCTCCTCCGTTAGTCCAGCTGTCATGGGACATGCCTACGAGGCCCCCCTCCCTGGTTTCCAGCCTCGGATGACAGAAGCCTCGTGCCGTCGTGAATGCTGGCACCCAGGCCCACCTTGCAGCTTCTCCCCTACCCGGGAAAGCAAGTCCCCAGCACTTAATCCCTCTATTGTAAATATCTGAGGCCCTTCTCCTCTTCTAGGTAGAGCCTGGCTGATAGAGCAAGTGTCTCAGAGCTTCCTCATCTGTAAAATGCAGACAATCGCTCCCTCCGAGCTCTTGTGAGCGTCAAGAGAGGTCACGGATATAAACATGAAGCTCTGGGCCCCCATGGACAAAGCAGCAACAGGTGGTTACCAGAAGAAGACAGAAGCGCGGTGTTCATTCGTTCTACACGCTTCTTCAGCTCCTACTCTGTGCTGTGTGCCGGGGAGCCTCCCGATCCGTACCTGGCCCCTGGCTAATGTCTCGGAACAGACAGACTTGGAGCAGCGATGCGGGGTTAATGGGAACTCGGTCCTATCCCAGGCTCCAGGCCAGTCTGGGCTGGACTGAAATCTTCCCGGGGAGGCCACGCCTGCGTGGACCTCACCTGAGTGATGGGAAGACGGGCTCTGCGCACTTCCCCAGGGATGGGGCCGGCCAAGTGCTCCACCCGCACGCCCTCCAATCCTCACAGCGGCCCAAGGAGCAGGCACTACTGTAGCCTTTGTCACGGGATTAGGAGAAGGATGAGGGTTGCAGGGTGGGTGGAGTTTGCCTCTGACAGAGTAGACTCCTTTGTTCCAATGGCACCAAAGCCGGGTGGGAGTGGTGACATGCAGGGCTCCAGGTGTGGCGCACACTGGACAAGTCCAGGGTAACTTTCCCACGGTGCTGCTCGGCCTTGGGCACACACAACCTGCAGGAGGGAGGGGACTACCACCCCCACCCCAGCAGGCCAGGCTGAAAGGGCTCCAGTGGGGGAAGGAGGCAGAGTCACCCAGGGAGTGGAGAGATCCAGAGTCTGCCCTGTGCTCTTGGGGATCAGAGAGCAGGAAGGCAGGTTGGAGTTTCCAGCAGCCAACACAGCAGGGGTGCCCCAACCCACGTATCCCACTGTTCGCTCCTAAACATGCCTCTGGTTGCCAGAGGCCCACCCAGGGCTTGACCTTGCACTGACAAATTCTGGAAACCCCACAACCTTGGAGGTTGGTCAAATACCAGGAACAAAACAACTCCCTCTTGGATAATATTTGAGATATTATCTTTGTGGCTTTTGGCTCATGATTTTCATTAAAAATAAAGTGTTCAATAAGAGCATTCGACACAGCGTGGCTCCGCCGGGGGCCTCAAACTTCCTCACCTGCGGAAAGGGGCTATTAGTTCTCCCCTTGCCCTCTCTGCAGGAGTGCTGAAAGGGGCAAATGAGAGCAGATGCAGGAAAGGAGAGCGGGTCACGGACAGTGTGGGGCTCGGGTGCACTTCCATTCCATTTTCAAGGGCAAGCTCAGGTCATCTGTGTACCCTCCCTTCTCAGATCCCGCCGGAACTGCAATGACTCTCAGCTGAATGCAAGTCACCAGCATTCCTATGCATTCCTATGCCTCAGTTTCCCCTCCTGGGCACCAGAGAGGGGATCCGGTCTCTATTTGTCCAGACAGAGCCAAAATTTAATAATGGGTGCAGAGGAAGAAAACAAGAAGAGATTAGTGGGGGGTTGGCAGGTCCACTCTCTATTTGTAACATGAGTGGCTCCTTTGGAGTTGAGCAGGGTGACAGTGCCAAGGGCTGGCCACCCCAGAGGGAGAGATGTTTTTGCTGTAAGCCCCGCCCAGCTGCTGCAAAGCCTGCACACCCTCCACACCTGCCCATCTCCCCAACCAAGCAGCCCCTTTCCAGCAGGGGCAGCAGAGGTCATCTGGTGTCCCTGTCCCCAAACCTCCAGAGCCCCACCTTGTGACAGGTGGGCGGGGCACATGGCATCAGAGGGAACATTCTCAAACCCGGGGATGGCTGTGGACACTGGCTCCCGCCCACCCTTGTGCAGTCCTGCTCCTCTGGGCTGTCCCCATCCTGTGGCCCCTCTCCAGCAGGGCCACCCCACCCTTGTCACATTGGACGCTTTTAGAGCTGCAGTGCCCCACCCCCCAAGGTTACGATGCTCCACTCCTGCCTGTCTGGAGGCCAGACCGGAAATTTGGCCGTGGAGCCAGGACTGGGATTTCCCTCTAAGTTTTCCCTCCTCTTTTCTTACTGCTTCTGCAAGTCCAGCCCTGGGTCACTGCCGATGTCACCCACCATATAAGCGGGAGATGATGAAATCGAAGGTGACACTCCTATTTCCAGCACACTTATGTGCTAAGGGATCCCTCGGCTCTCTGCACACAGTGTCTCATTTAACCCTCGGTACCCTGGGTGCAGGTCCTATTATTAGCCCCATTCCACAGGTAGGGATGTAGAGGCTCTGGAGATGAAGTAATTTGGCCAAGGGACACAGCATGTAAGTGATCCAGCCAGGATTCCAGCCCATGTCTGCTGGGTCCCATGATACCATGCTATGCGGTCAGGGCATTGGGAAGCCAGGGCTGGGGGCCGCAGCAGCTGCCGGGTCCCCACCTTCCTCAGGAACCACTTTGAGAAGCACCTGCTCTGTGCCAAGCTGAACACCAGACCCCGGAGCTACAGAGGAATAAAACCCAGTTCCACGAGTCTCGAGGCGGGGCATAAGGGTCTCCGGGACCAGGCTAGCTAGGCTTGCTTTGGGACAAAGAATCGTGTGGTTAACCTTTAACATGTCACTTCATGGGTCCCTCCCCCTCCCCCCATCTGTGAAATGGGCCTCAGAGGTTTGAGCTAATGAGCTAGTGTCTGGAGCCCGGCTCTGGGAAGTGTGTTAAGTGCTCTGCGCGCGAGGCCCCATTAAAGCCATTATCTGGCCGGGCATCACTCGGTGAGCAGACTCCAAATGACCACAGATGGGCACTCCGCCTCCAGGGGCTGTAGCTGCAGGACAGGGACACCCCGCCCTCTCAAAGCAGCTCTCACTTGGGGGCACAGTCACTGACAGGTCCCAGGTAAAGCTCCCCCAGCCCCAACCACAGCGAGGCGGCGCGAGAAGGGTGGCGTCTCGGCTCAGGCCCGTCCAGTTGCTTCACTAATGCCCTCTAATGGGCCCATTTAGCCATCCTGTCTCGGCTGTCACCTCAGCAGCTAATTGCTGCTCCTCCTCCCACCCCACGCAGGCCTCTGCCATCAGCCAGCATTAGCTGCCACAGCCGACCCCATTCCGCCCAGCCCAGCCCCAGATACGCAGGCACTTGTTCAGCCAGGGCCGGGCCTCACCATGTCCCCACGTTCTTGCCATCATCGCAGTTCCCACCCTTCACTGAGCACGTTCCAGGGGCAGAAAGGGAAGCAGAGTGGGGTGAGGGGGGGATTGCTAGAGGCAATAGGCGCAGAGCTCTTGGCAGCCCGGGGTTAGGGGAGAAGTCTCAGTGACCCTGAGGCAGAATGAAGGTCAGATCCTAACCCCCAGCCCTGGCCTCTTGCAGGGTCCTCCCAGAGCGGACTCTGGAACAAGGATATGAGGGCAAGGGATTTTTTTGGGGGGTGGCGGGGAGATGACCACAGAAGCGCTGTGAGGAGGATAGAGGGAGGCAGGAAGGGAAGGAGAGCCACCACGAAGCAGAGGGCTGCCCTGGGCAACTCGGGGTCCCTCTGAGACTGTGTGGCATGCACCTGGGATTTTCTCCCAAGGAGCGAGGGGGCTGGGATGGGTGTGGAGCTGCATAGTGGCAAGACAGAGCCCCGTCAGGAGACACAGGAAGCCAACTGCATGAGTCGGGAACTCCAGGGAAGCTGGTGGGATGGCTCTGCTACAGAAACGCACCCCCCCTCACCCTGACACCTGTTGTCTGTACAACTTCTGGGGTAGCCTCGGCTCGTAGGAACCAACCATGGGCCGAGGCCACCAGCCCTACTCTCTGGCTGTGACCAAAGAATCCTAGCATCCAAATCCAGGGAGATGATGGCACCACAGAGCCCCAAGATACTCTCAGTCCTACCAGTCTGTCCCCTCTGCTGGATAACAACTTCCCCAGCCCCCTCCCTTTTCTCTGGGCTCAGTACCACCTGGGTCCTCACAGGGCCAGTGAGAAACCTCAGTGGGAGCCTCTGGCACCAGGGGACTTGAGGTTCCATCTGAGAGGGCAGGTGGCAAAGGCTCATGAACCAGCATCCATTGGGACAGTCCCAAGAGCCACCCTGTATGAGGGACACTGTGGTCACTGCTTGGGCTCCAGTACAGTCGGATTGGTTGTTCAGCTGAACATGGATGGCTGAGACTTTTCAGACTCTCTCTCTTTCTGCCCGTGCAGTCTGTTGCTTGTTCTCAGGATTCTGGCTGCACTTTCTCCTCTTCTCTCTCTCTCTTGCCCTCTCCCTTGGCAAGGATTCTACCCCCAAGCCTTCCCCATCCATCATGCTCATGCCTTTGAAGCTTCTACCTGCCCCTCAGACCCCTATCTTCAGCTTTAGGTCCCGGATATTTGGTGACGGGCACACACCTCAACCTGGAGTGCCCTCAGAAACCTCAAACCCAACACGTCCCGAGCTGACCATGCTTCTCCCTGTCTGGAGCCTGCTAACTTCATGCCTCTTTCATCTGTTACCCAAAGCGAGTCCTAGCAGCCAACCTTGACTTTCCCATCTACTCCCGGATAGGCAAGCACGAAGGGCATATTTCACCTGTTAAATGTCTGTCCTCAGTTGTCACTGCCACGACCACACCCCTGGGGCAAGTTCTTGTCACCTCCACCTGCATGAGTGCCAGCTAGCTCCAGCCTTGCCCCTGTTCCCACCCGCTTTCAACCTGTGTGGCACTCCAGAGCTAAAGAGATCTTTCCAGAACATTGGCCTGGTTATGCCACCTTCTTATTTAAAGACTTGATGCCATCCATTGACCGAGGGTGAGGTTCAAGCTCCTTGCTGTGGCCCGGAAGTGTCTGTAGCCTCTTCCTCACCTCCTGCCTCTAACCCGAGGCTCCTGCCATACACGGCATCTTCCTTTCTCTGAGTGGGTGGTGCTTCCTCTCCTCTGTGGGCCTTTGACATGTGGTTTCCTTCCCTTCAAATGCTAGGGCATCAGGCCTCCAACAACCCCCCAGGTTCTAACGCATGGAGACTTGCGTACATGTGGAACAGATATTAAGAAATGTTTATCTAATGAACGTCAAATGAGAATGTGAAGGAGTAGATAAGAGGACAGGCTCTAGGATTAGACAGACATGGATTCCAACAGGACAGATCTCGGCCCTTCCCATACCAGCTCTGCCGACTTGGACAAGTGGGTCTCCATGGCCTCGTATAAGACGGGACAGAGAATGCTCATCTTTCGGGGTGCTTGTAAGGCTTAGACGAGATGATCCGTATTCTCTGCCACCACACTGGCACCGAGGAAGGACAGCTGTGATCAGCATCACCTCCCTTACCTGGCCCCCTCCTAGGTCATGGGGAGCAGGGCTGCCCTCTTCCCTTTTCTCTCGGCCTGGCAGACTCCTTCCCTCCCAGCAGCGAGGTGGGTCCAACGATCGTGCAGCCTCAGCATGAGAACAGCAGGGAGGACCAACTGTCCTGCAGCCCCCCACCCCCCAGAGGACCAGCAAGGGCCCTGGGGAAGGCTGGCCCAGCAAGGAGAGGCTCTGCCTGTCGCACAGGCTAGTTGCTCGGGTTCTCGAGAGCATAGGACACAATGCAGGGACTAAATGCAAGTACTTTTTCTCAAATTGTGCTGATGTGTCTGGTGATGACGGTCCTGGGGATGGAGTTGATGTGTTCTGACAACCTCTTCGCTCCTGGAATCCTGGGAGCAAGAGTGTTGCACATGTGAGGGCTTGCCAGCTCCTGGAACAGACCTTGCCCTCCCAAGAGGGACAGATTGGCTTGAATGTTGACTTATCCCAGGGGACCTCCCGGGATAAGACCAGGCTCCACTGCCCCTCCACCCTCCACCTTTGTGCCTAGAGTGGCTGCCGTGCCACGCTGGCCCTTGGGCTCAGCAGTGGGGTGTGAGCAAGACTGAAGAAGCTGGCAATCACTTCCCCCACCCCACCCCCAACCCCAACATTGCAGAGACCCAGAGAGACAAAGTCTTGTCCTGAGTCCTGTTTCAAGGTCACAGACTAGCCCTGGTATGCAGATTCCCCAGGCTAGGGTCATTGACAGCCATCTGGGGGTGGCATGCAGGGCCCAGACCAGACAGATCCCAAGGGTCCCCTAAGCCCACCTTCTTTCTACTGCCCATGTTCTGGTGATGTCAAGCCAGGGCCATCCAACTTGAAGAACCCATGGGGCAGGGCCAGGCTCCAACTAGGCCACGACCTGGGGTCCTGAAGCAGAAAAACATCCCAATAACCTACCCTCACCAATGGGCAAGGCAGTGTCCCCAGGGCTGTAGCCTCAGGTCTCACTGGGCAGAGCCTGGCAGGGGCCCCAGGGCAGTCACCCCCCCCAGGTGCCTGGGCAGTGTCCTGTTGCCACAAGAGCTCAGCCTGCGCCCACCCAGGGCTGAGCAAAACTCTACTCTCTTGGTGTGCCCCGGCCCCCTCTCCTTCCTCACATCCCTCTGAGACAGATCTTGTCTCTTCGTGCATCAATTATTAATTTGCTCCAGCTACATTAAGCCTGGGTCGGTCTGTTGGCTCCTTTGTCATTTTCCCTGGGGTGGGGGCTGGGGCGAAGCAACGGGTGGGGCCAGAGGAGGAGGCAGGAGAAGACAGGCCAAGAGGAGTCAGGACTCCTTCTGCCCTGCAGATGCCTGAACTCACAAAGCCTGACCTGGGTGACCCTTCAAGCTCATCAGATCTAACAGGTAGGGAAATTAAGGCCTAGGGAGGGAAGGTGCTTTCCAAGGGCACACAAGGAAGGGTCTGTGCTCGGCTAGCCCTGGCGTGGCTCTGATCTTTTCTTTTCTGCTTGACACCTTCCATCCTGGGCTCCAGCCAACCCAAATACATTCAGGGATGCCCTCCAGGTCACCTAGAGGCCAAGTGGGTTTCCAAAGTTATAATGAGTGATGCAGAAAGTAAGGATTGCACCCTGATATCCAGGAAACAGCCCTTCTACTGGAACATTGTTAACGTGAATGTGTTTTAGGGTTTCCTTCCTCCCCAGACTTCCCTGGCAATAAATTGGGAAACACTTCCAACCATCTACCCTGTCAAAGAGCCATAACAAGTCTCATGGTGTAAAAAGGCTCTGAGAAGGTCTGCAGGGGAGGAAAGTGTGCAGCCATGACTGCACACTTTGGACTGCTCCAAATTACTTGATGGCAGAATTTTCTGGGCTGTGTTCTACAAACCTCAGGGCTCACTGGGCTTTGTGAAAACTGTGAAGGGATGAGGTGAGATGCCTCCTCTGCCACACACACATGTAAGTGAAGACAGCAAGCAGGCAGGTAAAGGAAATGCCTGGTTAATGACCCCCAAGGCGGGAGAAGCTGAAAGCACAGGCTAGGCTCCCTGGTGATGCTGCTCTCCCTGGCTCTGGGGCTTGAGTAATCTACTCAGCTCAACAGGCAGGGTGATGGCGTGCAAGTTCTGGGGTTTTGAGGTCCTATGCACCTGGTTACAAATCTACTATTAGTTTTACTAACTAACCATGATCATCCCAATAACTAGTTACTGTGCATTGGATCATCCTAAATGCTCATGTCACACGTTATCTCACATCATTTCTATTATTTTTCAGTTGAGGAAACTGGAACTCAGCAAGACTTAGTCCCTTGCCCAGTGTCACACACGTCACCGCTCCCCGGTGCGCACTGCTAACCGTTACACTGTGCTATCTCTAGGAACAAACCAGTATGCCTCTCTGGGCCTCGCCTTCCCCAGCTGTCAATGGGGCAGTAAGAGTGTTTCATTCTCAAGCTTGTTATAAAGAAAGTGCGTTCACATGGTGCCTGGTTCCTAGGAGGAGGCCAGTAAACGGTAGATTCCTTTCATCCTTCTTTTGCATCCTACCCTTAAAATTAAATGAAATTCTTACCCAACACAATGGACTGAGCTTCTTTGGGTCCCACTGTCAGGGGCACAGGGGTATGTGAAGGGGTGTCGAGCTAACCCCAAGTCTGCCGGCCATGGTCTGACCCCCTGCAGCCAAGGGCGGCTGCTCTGAAACAGATTTTTTAGGTCCCTTTCTCTCCTCCCCATGTGCAAACCCAAATTCTGAAACGCCAGTGGCCGTATTGCAATAAATACCATTGCAATCCACAGCACGTAATGGTTTATAGATTACGACTCATAATTCAGCAGGTGCCTGGGTCGCCAGCTCTCTCCCCGCCACCAACTCCCCAGCCCTGCAGCCTGCGTGAGTCCCTGGTGAAGTCATAAATCGGGAATAAGGGGCGCCCTGCTAACTAAATTTCACTTGTCAGTTTTAAGCTTCCATGCTGTGTGTTAAGTTCGCACAAATATTGCGAAGCCTATCCAGACGCACGCGCATGCACACACACACACACACACACACACACGTTTGTGCATATATTCGTGTATATAAATAAGATACCCTGCTGTTTTGCAATTCCCTTTGGACAGAAAAACCTTTACTGGCAAGAGCCTCATTTTTCCAGCCTTATGGAGGCCATGGCAGGCAAACCCTTGTCTCCCTCTCCAGCATCCCTCCCTGCCCAACTTTAGGACTTTCCTATGGTTTAGTCCAGGACCTCTGCCCAGTGCAGTCACAGACACTCACATTAGCCCTAAGGAAAACTTCCCCCACGCAGGTTACAGTGCCTTACAGCGACCAAGAGTCGGAGCAGGGGAGGAAGAACTTGTGGGCCATCCAGTCCTGCCACTTTTCCGGCTACTCCAAATGTTTCCAGGCACCAAAATGTAGCTGATGGTCTAGAAACAGAAACCAAGCCCTGTCTGAACCAGACCTCCCAAAGGGTCCAAGCAAAGCGCTGTAGCTAGGAGCCTTGGTGAGCACTGCACAACCCCCCCCGCCCCGCCCATCTCAGTCTTAGGCAGGTGTGACTTGGCCTCTCATGAATGACCCCATGACAGATTCAGAGAGCAAGAATCGGTGATTTTGGTTTCCCGTTTGCATTTGGTTATAAAATCTGGGGTTCTCAAACGTTTTGATTCAAGAATGGGGCTTTTGTGGGGGAAAGGGGTTGGTAGCGAGGAGCTGGAATTGTTTTCACCCATCCAATTTGTAAACTCTGGAAAGCGGTTTACCATCTTTGAGCCTTCACTTCTTTAGGGCAAAGAGTGGGGGGTCAGGATGGACCGGGAGATGACTGGGTGGTTCAGCGTGGGGGTTCCAAGCATAGAGCCCTGCCCGCAGAGGAGGCGAGAGCCAGTGCCACAGGGTGAAGCATCTGGTGGCAGGGACAGCTGTCTTGAGGCCCAGGGGAGGGACATACCAACCCCAACCTGGCTCATCAACCAACAGACATGAGGAACAGCCCTGCCTGAGCAGTGGGGAGGGAACAAGGCTGTGTTCATTCTGGGTAATGAAAAGTGTCATCAGTAAATGAAGAATCTTGTAATTACCCAGACGTCCCTGGGAGGATTTGTGAAGCCATAGGCAGTGGCTGAGGTCCTAGGGCTGAGGGGCAGGGAGGGAGAGGGTGGCAGGGTAGGTCTGTGAGCTAGCGGCTCTGTGCCCAGTGGAGTAGGCTCTAGCCCCTGCAGACAGAAACCCTGCCCCAGGGAAAAAGCCAGAAGCCATTCATTGGTTCAGGTCTGGAGCTGGGTACTTTGGGGTACCTAGTCCGTAAAGTGGGGATTGGGCCCAGGCAAGGCTGGGCTCAGGGCAGGAGACTGACCAACTTTCTCTGCCTCATAGAACAGCTAGCCCCCAAGCATCACCTTTTCCTCTCTGAGCCTCAGTTGCCCTACCTGCCAGCAGGCACAATGATGAAAACCACCTTATCGACTCGAGGGGTGGGCAGCACCCAAAGAGACCTGAACTGGAAACGTACTTGCCAAACGGCAAAGAGCCAACAAGTTTGAGCAAGGAGAGCGCAGCCTTTGTTTTGCCCAAGGGGGCTCTGGAATCTTCAGGATCATATCTGAAGTCCCCTCTGAACCTCCTGGGCCCCTGCAGAGCCAAGCTATGGTCCCCGTGTCCTATGGCTGCCCGTGTCTGACAGTGGTTTTTTTTCCCAAGTGTGTCCCTAAAGGGCTTCTACAGGGAACGGGGTGGAGAGGGACAGGGGTGGAGGCCTTCTCTGTGAGAGCTCACCTGAAAACATGCGGCTGTGGGGCCATTTTAAGACATTATTGTAAATGATATATTCTGTCATGATTATTGTTGTCACTGTCCCCATCTGCCAGGTAAGAAAACCAAAGCACAGAAAGGTCAATGGCTCACCCGAGGTCACACAACAATGCCCCATCTCTGCCTCCCATTTTGAGCCCTATAGTCCCCCCTTCTAGATCTACCACCAATTTCTCCTCTCTCTTATTCTCTGGTTGTCAGAGTAAAGAATCTCCACTGATATGCCCCTCCCCCTTTTTATGGCCAGGGAAACCGAGGCACAGAGAGGACTTTCTTCAGCAAGTCATGGGCTAAGATGGGGCTTGAGCCCCTGTGGTCACCTCTCCTCTGTGCACCCATGCCCAGCAGTCTCCCCATCCATGCCCCACCCCACTCCCCCAGCTCCATCTCCCCTGCCCCGGTGGGTTGGTCCCGAAGACCCAGTGCCGAGAAAGGGCAGTGACAAACGACTGCCCAGGAGAGATAATCCACTATTAAAACACGCCTGCTGTTCTAATTATAAAGGAGACCAAATTGGGTTTAAATTGGAATTAATTGGATGCCCCCTTATCCATGCCATCTATCTTGCACTCACCAGCCCTTCTGGACGGGTGGGATGGAAGGGAATAGAATCTCATCTTCTCCCCCACTGAACACACATCCCTGAAGGCAACCCAAGCCCAGCCCCCAGCCCTTAATCCCTTTAAACGTTTCAAGGAGCACAGACAATGGGAGCGGAGGTGCCTGGAGCCCTCCTCTGCCCACCTCGCCAGAGGGGGATGAAAAGGGATTAGGTGATTCTGGGAGGCGGGAGGAGGGGGGAGTTACACCCCAAAGGACCAAGCTCGAAGGAAGCAGGCAGGCCCAAGTCAGCTCCAGTGTGCGCTAGAGTGTTGTGATGGGCTGGGAGATGACACTCTGTACATAAAGCAAGACCGGCCTGGGAGGCATTTGGGAAAAGGGGCTTTGCTGAGGGATTCTTGGGTTGGAAGGCCTTGATGGAGAGGGAATGAGGTTATCTAGCAAGCAAAATATGGGTCCAAGGCCAAGGCCAACTGTGCTGAGTCTATTAACTGTTAGCTCCTTGTGAGGAAAGGGGAAGGCACCATCTAGAAAGCACTATTGCCCTGTGGTCCTTGGCAGTTAGGCCTTATTGCAGAATGTTCTTCTTCAGCTGGGCTGGGCATCCAAGGTCTTTGCCATACTCGCCTTGTCAACCAAAGCACTTGCTACTCTCTTGGGATTTTAAACTGGTAGCCCATGGGCCAGATTTCATTTGACCTGCCCAGTGTTTCATTTTATTTTTCATCTTGAAGGTCCTTAGCTATTTGGGGCACTCTCTCCGTTTTTCCATCCCCATGTTTCTTAATTTCAACTTGTACTTGGCTTGCTTTACTCATTCACATCACCTGCTTGGCTCCTTCAGACATGTGAGTTTGAAATCCCTTCAGGATCATCCAAACCATCTGCTGTGGCTGATTTGACCTCTCCACTGCCCACCGCCCCACTCCCGCCCAGGCTCTATCGCAACCTCATTCTCACTGCTTTGCTATAATACATCCCCCTCCTAAACCCAGATCTTTCTGGTCCTTTAAAGCCCATTTCAGGGGGGCCATCTTTGATCCCCAGACTCAAGGGTCCCTATCTTCTCCAACCCCATCAACAATGTTCCCAAGGCATTTGCTACTCCTCTCAGACTCCCCTTCCTGGGGTCATCTCATTTACTTGGGTTTCTGGAACACATTCTGGAAAGGATTTACTCTGTATCCCAATCTAGCAAGTAGCAAGAGTGGGGACATATGGTAGAGTGGAGAGACTGCTTGCTGCCCAGCTGCTAGAGCTTGAAGGGGCCTTCTGTGTACAAAGTCAGGGACAGGGCTCTGAGAGCAATGTGGGCAGGGAGCTGCCCCAGATGATCTCAAGTTCTCATGACAGCAGAATTCTGCCACAAGCTCTACCTTCTGCCCTGTCGTAAACCCTTCCTATCTTAGTTTTCACCTGCTTCAGCATTTCACATGTTGACCAGCCTGTTCTATAAGCCTCAAACCATACACACACACACACATACATTTAGACACCCAAACACAGGCATAATGTTCTTGTGCTCCCATCTGACACACCTAGAATTCTAACTCTCTAAAGTTATCCTACATCTAGAACTGTATTCCTGATACATAAATCTAGAATGCTCCCCTTTATCCACACTGAAAACTCTTAGCCCTCAGCTAGGACTATCTATTCTCCTATATCCACCCTGCACTCTTTGACCCATCTCACTATCTTTCCATTCCTTGGAACACCTCTTCTCTCATGTCTGAAATTACGCACTCCACTCCTATAACATTTTCTTCTCCCTCCATTACATCCATAACTGGCCCCTATACTCATCTAGAGTCCCCATCTCAAACCCCAAATTCATAACACTTGGAATACTACCATCCCATACACACATACAATAGGAGGCTCAAGAATTCTGAGGCCCCACTATATGACTGCCTCCTACCCTTAGCAGAGGCTGCTGTAGATCCTCATCCCTCCCCCACCCTAGAGCATAAGTGCTTTCAGGCTGAGTTTTATGGCCTGAGTGAATGGTATGGCTGCAGGAATATATTGGGACTCATGTTCAACTGGGGGAGAATTCCTTCTCCTCTATGATTAGGTAAATATTTGCTTGATTTTCTCATTCTGAGCTTGGTTCATGGAGCATTCTAGGCAAGCTGAGGGTTGGGCACATGCTAGGGAGATCTTAGCTCCCGGTTGCCAGGAGAAGGAGAGAAGGAAAAACAGAGTACAGGCCAGGGGAAGACTATTTTCAGCCTCTTGGCCTTATGAACTGAATGGATATTTCACTCTCTCTTGCCACAGATGCCTATACTAAAACAAAGTAACATTCTTAAATACAGTAATCTATGAGAAAGCAGAAAGGACTGGAATGCTCTTACTCAGAGAAACCAAAGTGAATTGGGAGGTAATACAGACACAAGCTTCAGGCTTCTGAAAGATGGGATAAGGTATGAGTTACCAGCTGCAATGTGCCCTTGAAGAAACGAGTTAAATGAATTAACGTGAGAGGGACTGAGGCTAGGAGGAGTTTCCAACGTGGCTGCTAGATACAGATGGTAGAGACTGATCTCTGAGGAAGGTTCAACTGATAAGACAGACAAAATCTACTAACCAACCATGTTTCCAGCAAATTTTTGTTGAGCATCCATTGGTTGGCTTAGCATGAAGAGGGTAGAAAGATAAGACTGTCAAAATCCTGCCCCAGAGCTGAGAGAGGAGGACAGAGAAGCTGGGGGGTGGGGCGTTATTGTGGACGGTGGAAGTGTGGACCTGTGTGGGGCCCAAGCATGCACAGATCAATAAAGTCTCCAGTGAAGAGGGCCCTTTGAGCTGGGTGTAGAAGAATGAGGAATTTGCTAAACAGAAGAGTGGTGGTAATGAAGGCAGGAGGTACAGCATATACAAATGCATAGAGGAAGGACCAAGCATGGTCACTGGCAAGAAGCCATGGTAAGAGGTTGAGTCTGACACTTAAGTAAGTGTCAAAGTGGGGAGCCTCCTGACTTGTGTGGAGGCTCAAAAGCAGGTGTAATGTGGAGGTAGGAGCCCCAGAAACTGTGGCTGTGATTCAGAGCTGAGGGTCTGCTCAAAGGCACAGTGGTAGGATGGGATGAGAGTGAATGAACACACTTGTGAACTAGCCTTGGTGATTTGCAGGCTGTGGGGATGAGACAGATGGAGGAGGTGATGACTCAGAGGCCTCTAGCACAGACAACCAAGTGGACAGGTTATACTCAGCATCTAGCTAAAGAAAATGAATGAGATAAGCCAGGCTTCATACTGACCAAGCTGCACACTCTCTCCCCCACCCAAATATCAGCATCTCTCTCAAACACAGTGACATTCATAAATAAACAGGGTGCACACTGGGTAGGGCTCCAACCCTCCCCTAATTTTCCAGAAAGAAAATTTTAGATGGAATTGCCCAAAATACAAGAATCATCTACATACATTAGGAAGAGAGAGACCTGATTCTATTTCTGCTGCAACAGGTTTTTGAAAATCTTTCACTTTAAAAAGTAAATAATAAATGTATGAGTCCCGGGAAAGGTTGCACAGAAGTGAAACCTCACCTCTGAGCCTGATGATGCTTCAGCACCATGGACAGCAACACACCCAGGATGGCCCCAAGTATGTAGCCATGAACCACAGGGGGGCTTGAAGGTCGGAAACACCTACAATTGTACACAAATGTAACACATTGAGTCATTAGGAATTCAATATTGTAGGTGTTTTAATATTATTATTTCTATCCTTAGGAGAACATAACCTTGAATGCATGAAGCTTACCCTGCCACCACACAAGAGGGGAAAAACAAACCGCTGTAGCACTCACCAACCTCCCCCATCATCTCCCAGTAAAGGCAAACAAGCTCTTCTGAGGTTTTGAGTATGATTCCTGGGACCACAAGACAGACCCTTTGAGAAGGAAAAGGGAGTGTGTGTTGGAATTGAGAAGGGAAAAACAAGCTGGCACCTTAGTGTTTTTGAGCCTCTGCAGCTTTTGAAGAGAACAGCATTTCAGGCTTCTTGGGAAGGAAGGATGTATGGACCTGAGCCCATTTCCAGAAAGCAGGACTCCCAGCAGGCTGGCTGTGTGGGGGCTGTGAGGACTAGTCACTGAATGGCAAGGTGAAGGTCCCTGTGGAGCCAGCTGGCAGGGAGAAGTAGAGCCTCTGTTAGAGCCACAAACCTTGGAATGGATTGCACACTCAATCAAGACAGAGCAAGAAGGAATGGGGAGGGGTCACTTCCTGCACCCAGTAAACAACAGAGCCTGTTCTGCTGTTCCAGGACTCTGTAAGCCTGAGGCATTTGTTCAGATTAAGCTTGGGAGGAGTCTTAAAAGTTGCTGATATTGGTTCATGAGTGCTGAATCCAGGTTTAATTTGTTTGAAAAGAACATAGAAAAATAGCATATTCCTATAGTCTATATATATTTCTATATGTACCTCAAACATCGTGAAATAATTATGCTCTAATTATTCATTCATTCATTCCTTCAATAAATATTGAATGTCTATGCTGGGTGCCTTGCACTAGGTGTGATCTTGAGGATAACTAAAGAGCAAAAATCAACAATCTCTATCCTCCTGAGGTTTATCATCTAATGAGGGAGACAGACATCGGTCATATAATAACACAAATAAAAGGAAAGTTTCAAGCAAAATAAACATTTCCGAGAAGGAAATTTATCCAAAGTTATGCTTGAAGAATGCATAATGGGGAGTGGTACCTGATCCATAAGTAAGGAAGGTCCCTGAGAAAATGATGCTTAAGTTTAGAGGTGAGAAATAAGCTGGAATCATCTCGAAGAAGAGCAGTCAAGAAAGAGCTCCAAGACAGACCATCTCCTGAGAAACCCGAGGAGAAAGAAATTTCAGAGAGGAAAGGACATTTATAGGAGGGCCAGTGAGGTTGAGGTGGGAAGTGGAAAGGTGAGGAAAATGGTACCGGAGAGTCAGAAAGGAAACAAATTCTTCAGACCCTTGTCAGGCACAGGAAGAACTTTGCCATTAACACAAGACCATTGAGGAGTTCTTGGAAGGTTTTGAGGTGGGGCGGAGAACCTTGGAATCATGGCATTTTGGAAAGTTCACTGTTTAGCCTGGATTCCTCTCAGATGCAGGATCTGAAGTAAAGACTCATGGGCAGGCAGTTTATCTGGAAAGCAATCACAGGTGCCAAGGATGAAGGACCAGGTAAAGAGGGAAACAGAAAAGCCCAATACAAATATGCATTACTGAATTGTTTCCCATCATATAAAATCAGAGCTAATCTCATTGAAGCTTTCTCAGGAGGATATGGCATACCTCTCAGATTTTTCCACATGATGGTCCACAGAAAGAAACATTTCTACATCAACTCCCATCTCCCTATTGGCCCAGCAGTGTTGACTCTCCCCTGCCATGCTTCCAGGTTGCACATGCCCTGTGCTGTGAAGATCTCTGCTGGGTTCCTATACTATGGCATCAGAGAAACCCTAGTATAGTAAGCAAAGAAATCACACATCATTTACTCGAGCTAAGACACTCTCAGTGGAAACCTTCCTGGAAATGTTCACTGCAATCGTGGCTGGAATTAGAGAGAGGCTGAGAGGATGTTCAATAGGCATCTGGACCTTCTGATACATTCCTTTGGTCACAGAGTCTATTTTGGGTGAGGGAGAAGAGTGGTTTGAACCACAAAGGTAGTGGTCTTGCAAATAGAAGTGAGCTGGGGAGAAGTGAGAATGGAAGACCTGGGCTACAGTTTAGAGATTGTCTGATGAGCTGGCTGTGGACGGGCATGAAGGGAAAGGGCAAGCAAAAATGACTCATGGGTTTTCAGCAACTGAGTGGATGATAGAAATCTTGCTAATGGAGTCTTACAAAGGCAAATGAAAAGGAGTGGCCAATCAAAGAGGAAAGAACATGGAAGCCAAGAGAAGTTAAGAGTTTCAAAGACAGTGGTTAACCACTGAAGATGGAGTGGCATGTTAAGCCATCCCCCCCACTATCACCAAAATATATCCACACTCTTATCTCTGGAACCTGTGAATGTCACCTTATACAACAAAAAAAGGAGGGGGTGGTATTTTACGGATGTGATTGAATCAAGGATCTTGAGATGGCGTGATTATCCTAGATTATTTAGGTGGGTCCTAAGTGCGTGTATCCTCATAAGAGAGAGGCAGAGGGAGATTTGATACAGACCCAAGAGGAGACAATACGGCCAGGGAGGCTGATAATGGGGTGCTAGGGCCACAAGTCAGGGAATACCAGCAGCCACCAGAAGCTGGAAGAGGCAGGGAAGCAGTTCTCCTCTAGAGCCTCCAGGGGTGTGTGGCCCTGCTGACATCTTGATTTTGGCCCAGTGGAATTGCTTTCAGATTTCCGTCCTCTAGAAGTGAGAGAGGATAAATTTCTATTGTTTTAAACCACCAAGTTGGTAGGCATTTGTTACAGCAGCCACAGGAAGCTAATACAGATTTGTATAGAAAAGTGCTCACTAGATTTGGAAACAGGTCACTGGGGCACCAGCAGGTTTAGATGAGGGGAATGAAGAAAAGGGAGGGTTCAAGGTTGGTACCTGAGTTTTTGGCTTAAGTAAGTAAGTGAGTAGGTAACAGTGCACTTACTAAGATGGGGAGTAGGATCAAAAGTTCCATTTTGACAATGTTATGCTTGAGAGCAATATAGACATTACTTCTGCTCAGAAGACTATAGTTAGGTGAAATCAATCCCAATTGCTCTTGCAGGATCTTGAAAAAGGCAGGGGGACAATGCCTCCTGATTCACACATAGAATGAAAACTGGGAAAGTTGCCTTAGCCCTCATCCAGTGCATAGTGAGTGAGCATGCCCATGACCATAGAATTCTTCCCTGTGCCAGAGGGAGTGCCAGCTCATGCCAGTGGTGTCCCTAAGCATTCCAGAAATAGCAGTTAGTGCCAGGGGTTCCCAATGAATGCAAGGCAAGTTAACTTGATGCTGTGGAAATAGGAATGCATGAGAAGAGAGATAATGGAAGCAGAAAGGATGGACAACATATTCCAAGGGGATAACATTGGTATACTGAGGGAGGAAGATGAATGCGGGCAGTGACTGTGTGTGCCAGAGGAATCACATGGCATGTGGCTGAACCATGGGGGCCAAGGATTAAACATGTTGAGGCCGTATGTTGTTGGACTAGCTATTCTTCAGCGGGAATGAAATCCAACTGCCAGGGCCAGGTAGGGGACTGCCAGCACTCAGGCTCCAAGAGCCCAGGGCTGCTGCAATCCTGCCTTACACCTGAGTCCTTCTCTTCAGGTGGAATTGAAAGGATACTTTTGTCTCTTGAACCATCACGATATACACATAGGATAGGCTCCTGTTAAAATGGTCAGCTGTCCCAAGAACCAATTCTTAAAGTCTCAGGAGGTTCAGGGGCCCTTGATGCCAGAAGGTGTAAGGCCCCAAGAACATGTACTCCTGAGCAGCCTCCTATAAACTATCCTTGTGTTTAATTTTTCCCCTCCATTTAACGTACTTGGGATGGGACTTCTTCCTTGCTCTTATCCATCTTTAGGAACCGGTAAGGAGAGCAATGTGAAAGGAAGACCAGATGGCCATAAAACTGCCATAAGGCCATGAGAATTTACTGAGTTCCAACTGTGGGTCTGGGTCTGGGCTTGGAGCTGGGGAGGTCAGTGTGTGCCAGGAATGAAAACCAGCATATTACATATCACAGGCAAAGGGGGACAGAGTGGTGGTGTGGCAGGGGTGTCAGCAGCCAACAGCTTTCATGGTGATTTCACACCTGCCTTTTCCTTTCCCCTATATGACAGTTATGCTGAGCAGGAATTCTCCATATGCCCATTCTATAGATGAGAACACTAAAGCTCATGGAAAGTGAAGTGACCTGCTCCTCTCCATGGCCCAGCATTCTTCTCTTATAGTTTACTGCCTCTGGAGAAAAATAAGACATGATCTCTGGCCCTGTCCTCTCCCCTAGCCTCCAAAGTTTTGCAAGGTCCTCTACTGGACTATTTCTCAAACGCTGAAGAATCTAGACTCTTGACTCCAATTCAGTGGTGTAGGGTGAGCCCTGAGATTCACATTTCTAAGAAGCTCCCAAGTGATGCTAATACTGCTGACTCTTGGACCCCGTTCTGAGTAGCCAGGCTCCATACCAATATACCATCTACCCCATCTCAAATGCATTCTGTTTCAGGACCGGAAGCTTGGTAGGGAAGGTCAGGAGTAATCAAGCCAACCATACCCAAGCCCATCATTCTTGATCTCTACCCACCTTGTGGACAAGCCTCACAGGTTGTCTTTGAGGCTGCCCCTGTACTTTCAGACTACCCCTGTACTTACAGACTACCCTGTACTTTCTCTGTCTCCTTTAAAAGCCAATTCTCAAGTTTTCCTTAATCCCGATGCAGGGGGAAAGGTCTTGGGGCAAGACAACATGATTTCTAAGGTTTGCTCTCTAATAACCTCACTCAGTCATATTATTTATCAATTCATTCACCTACTCACCCACCAACTTATTGTATAGACATTAACTCAGTGTCTCTTGTGTGCCTTCCCTTCCCAGGTGTTCATGTTTCCCCATCAATAAAATAAGGCTTTGAGCTTGAGTCAGTGGTCTCTACCCTGTCTGTATATCAAAATTACCTAGAAAGATGATTTATTCTATTGAGCTATGATGTATACATACTAAGAGTCATCAATTTTAAATGTATAATTTGATGGGTCTTAGCAAACATATATAGTCATGTAGCTACCACCATAATCAACATATAACATTTCCATCACTCAAACAAACTTCCTCATAATCTCTTACAGTCAAACACCCACCTCCAATTGTGGCCTCTAATAACCATTGGTCAGCTTTCTGACATTATAGTTTCAAATTTTCTGACATTTCCTACCAATGGAATCATACCAAATGTATTGTTTTGTGTCTGGTTTCTTTAACCCAGCAGAATGCCTATGAGATTTACCCGTGTTGTTGTGAGAATGAAGAGTTAAGTCCTTTGTATCGCTGACTAGTACTTCATTGTATGGATATACTACAATTTGTTTATTCATTTCATCATATTCATCAGTTGATGGACACCTGGGTTGTCTTCATTTGGCCATTAGGAACAAAACTGTTATGAACATTGAAGTAAATTCTTCTTATGAACCTGTTTTCCTTGGGTAAATACCTTGGAGTAGGATTGCTAGGTTGGGTTGGGTGTACGTTTAGCTTACAAGTAGCTGTTGACCTGTTTCTCCAAAGTAGCAGTACCATCTTACATTCCCACCAGCAGCAAGTGAGAGTTCCACTTGTTCCACATTCTTGTCAACATTAGATATCAGCAGACTGTATCATTTTAGCCATTCTAGTGAGTGTGTCGAAGTATCCCATTATGGTTTGAGTTGTATTTCCCTAATGAGTAATGACCCCGAGCTCCTCTTCATGTGTTTATTTTCCATTCTTTTATCTTTGCTGAAAAATCTATTCAAATCTTTACCCATAGTTTGAATTATTTATCTTCTTCTTATGAAGTTGTAGGAGTTTGTTATAAATTCTGGATACAAGTTCTTTATATTTTTCCTCCCAGGCTATAACATGACTTTTTATCATTAAATTTTGAAGAACAAAGCAAGTTTTTTTTAACTTGGAATAAGTCCACATTATCAACTTTTACTTTATGGTTTGTGCTGTTTTTTAATCAGAGATTTAAATTTCTAATAAACCCAAGGTCATAGTCATTTTCTACTGTGTTTTATCATAAACGTTTAGAGCTTTAGCTCACATCTTTAGGTTTATGATCCATCTTGACTGAATTCTTTTGTGTGGTGTATAATATTAACTGAGATTCATTTTTTGTTCCACGAACATCCAATCGCTCCAGTATCATCTGTTGAGAAGATTTTTCTCTCCGCATTGGATTATTCTGGAACATACATCAAAAATCAATTGACCTTATATGTTTGGGGCTATTTCTGGACTCTATTCTGTTCCCTTGAGCTAGATACTTATAATTATGCCAATGTAAGAATGTCTTGATTATTGTAATCTAGTAGTAGGGCTTGAAATCTGATATAACAAGATTTCCAAGTAATCTGATACAGTTAGATATCCAAGTTTGTTTTGTTTTTCAAAATTGCTTTGGCTTTTCCTTTTAATTTCCATATGAATTTTAGAATGGACTTATCAATTTCTCCAAATATCTGGGATTTTGATAGCAAATGCACCAGCTCTGTGAACACTACTGAATCTTCTGATTCATGAATATAGTATGTCTTTCCCTTTTGTTTAGATCATTTTTTATTTCTCTGAGCAAACTTTTATAGTTTTTAGTATATAGGAATAACATATATTTTATTAAATTTGCTCCAAAGTACTTCATATTTTTCTTGCTACTATAAATGATATTGTAATATTTAAATTTTTATCTATTTATTTTTAGTATACAGGGTTTTAAAAAGTGAACCTTGAATCTTGTTACCATGCTAATCTCACTAATCAATTCTAGCAGGTTTTTTATTGAACCCTTTTCTACATAGGCAAATGGTCATATTATCTGCAAAAGAGATCATTTTAATTTTTTTCTTTATGCTATATAAGCCTTTTAATTTCTTTCCCTTGTCTGTTAGAACCTCTATTACATTTTCCACAGAAATGATGAGAGTGGAAATTCTTGCCTTGTTTCCAACATTAGGAATAAACATTCAGACCTATGCCATCAAGTGTCATGTTAACTGTTGATTTTTCATAGATGTCCTTTCTCAAGTGTGGAAGTTCCCTTCTATTCCTAGTGTGCTGAATTTATTTTGTTTTTAAGTTATGAATGAGTATTCCATTTTCTTAAATGTTTTTTCTGTATCTATTAAGGTAATCATGTGTTTGGGGGATTTTTTTTTTACTCTAGAAAGTTAGTGAAATACATTGATTTTTGAATGTTAAAACAACCTCACATTCTTGAAATAAGCTATACTTAGTCATGATGCATCAACTTTTTCAGATATTGTAGATTCAGTTCACTAATATTTTGTTAAAGTACTTTGCTTTTTGTTGACATGGGATGTTGGACTGTGATCTTCCTTTCCTATAATATCTTTGGTTTTGGTATAAGCGTAATGCTTGCCTCATAAAAGGAATTGGGAAGTGTTCCCTACTTTTCCATTTTCTGGAAGATTTTCTGTAGAACTGGTATTAATTTATCCTTAAATGTTTGATATAACTAATCAATTAAGTGATCAGAGGCCAAGAATTTTCTTTAAAGGAATGTTTCTGACTAGAGAATCAGTTAAAAAAAAACAGATGTGGGCTCTAAAATCAGGAATAAGACAAGGATGTCCTCTTTTACCACTTCTTTGTCAACACTGTCCTGAGGAATTAGATCATATAAAGAAATCAAAAGTATCCAGATTGGAAAGGAAGATGTAAAGCTATCTCTACTTATAGATGACATGATCTCATGTATAGAAAACACTAAAGGATTCGCACACACACACAATTAAGATTACTGAATGACTTTAGCAAGATGAAGAACGCAAGACTTATACACAAAACATCTGTATTTTGATATACCAGCAAAGAATAATCAGAAAATGAAATTAAGAAAAATACTTCCATGTATAATAGTGACAAAAAGAATACTTAGGACTAAATTTAGCTAGAGAAATGCAATACTTATTTGTACACCAAAAATGACAAAACATTACTGAAAGAAATTAAAGAAGACCTAATTTATGGAAAGACATCCCATGTTCATGAATCAGAAGACCTGGTGTTGTTAGGATGGCAATACTTCCCAAACTGATCCACAGAGTCAGTGCAATTTCTATCAAAATTCAAACTGCTTTTTTTTTTTTTTGCAGAAAATTCATATAGAAATATAAGGAATTCAGAATAATCAAGACAAAGTTGATAAAAAGGAATAAAATTGGAGGAACTACACTTCCTGATTTCAAAACTTACTATGAAGCTACAGTAATCACGACAGTGTAGTACTGGCATAAGGTTAGACATATAGATCAGTGGAATATAATGGAGAGTTCAGGAACAAGCCCATACCTTTATGGTCAATTGATTTCCAACAAGAGTATGAACATCAATCAGTGGGAAAAGAATAGCCTTTTAATTTTTATATTATTTTTAAAAGATTTTATTTATTTATTTGAGAGAGAGAGAGCACAGAGGGAGAGTGATAGAAGCAGACTCCCTGCTGAGCAGAGAGCCTGATGTGGACCCTGAGATCCAATCAGGACCCTGAGATTGTGACTTGAGCCAAAGGCAGATGCCTAATTGACTGAGCCACCCAGGTGCCCCAAGAATAGCTTTTGGGGGCTATAACATTATATTATACATTATATACATTATACACATTATATACATTATATACATACATTATTATACATTGTATACATTATACAGCATTATAACAAAATAGCTTTTGTTCCTTTTTTAAATTTACATTTAGTTAATTAGCATAGTGTATAATTAGTTTCAAAGGTAGAGTTCAGTGATTCACAGTTGCATATAGCACCCAGTGCTCATTCCACCATGTGCCCTCCTTTATAATGGCCATCACCCAGTTTTCCCATCACCCCACCTCCTTCCCTCTAGCAACCCTCAGTTTGTTTCCTATACTTAAGAGTCTCTTATGGTTTGTCTCCCTCTCTTGATTTCATCTTGTTTTATTTTTCCTGGGTTTGTTTCTTTTGCTAACCAGATTCACACTGTATGTATTGTTCTTTGATGTGCTTGTTGAATATTTTCTCAGCTTGGCACACTCCTTTTATCCATTAGATACTTCACATAAATAGTGTCACTGAGTTACTCAATTCTGCTGTTATAGTTATGCCCATTTTTGTGCCCAAACTTGAGCATAGGTGTTGGAATTTGAGGGGAAGAGGGCCATTTGAGCCCTTGGCAATCTGCAGTGAAGGCGTGTTGACTTGACATTAAGCGGATGGCAGGCAGTGTTTGCTGACTTGGGCAGGAGGGCAGCTGGACTGCGGATTTGGGACCCACAGGCTGATAGCATCGTGTGTGACAGGGATGTGGCTGGTTTTGTTTTTAACTTTTGTTTTTCTGGGAATTTCTGTCCTTTTATTCTAAGTGAAACCTTTGCTGGATAGAGTATTCTTGCTGTAGATTTTTTCCATTTAGCACTTGGAATTTATCATGCTGTTCCTTTCTGGCCTGCAAAGTTTCTGCTGCAAACCCACGGGTGGCCGTATGGGGTTTCCCTTGTATGGTACTGCTTTCCTTTTTTCTTGCTGCTTTTAAAATTCTCTCTTTATCACTACTTTTGGCCATCTTATTCACTTCATGTCTTGGTGCAGACCTCTTTGATTTTTTTTGGGGGGGTGCAGTGCTCTCTGTGCCTCCTGGATCTGGATTTTTCTTTCCTTCCCCAGATTCAGGAAGTTTTTAGCTATTATTTCTTCAGATAAATCTTCTGCCCCCTATTCTCACTCTTCTCCTTCTGGCATCCCTGTCATGCAACTGTTATGCTTGACAGTGTCACTATGTTCCCAGAGTCTATTCTCCTTTTGCATATTCCCCCTCCCCTCATCTGCTCAGCTTGATTACTTTCTATTACTCTGTCCTCTGAGTGGCTGATCTGCTCTTCTACTTCCTCTTGTTTGTTATTTATTCCAGGTGGTTTGTTTTTATTTCCGTTCAGTGAGTTCAATAGCTCTAATCAGTTTTTTTTTTAATCTACTATCTCTTGGTGGAGGGTCTCATGGAGGTTCTGCACTCCCTTCTGAATTCTAGTGAGTTTCTTTATGAGCACTACTTTAAATCTACTATCACTTATCTCCATTTTGTTTAAGTCTCTTGCTCTGATTTTGTTCTGCTCTTTCATTTGGGACATATTCCTCTGTCTCCTCATTTTGTCTATTGCTGTGTCTGTTTCTCTGAATTGGGAAAGTCAGCTATGTCTCTTGCACTTGAAAATAGTGGCTTTATAAAGAAGAGGTCCTGCAGTGCAATGTCTCCTTTCACCAGAAAATGGTGCTTCAGGGGTGTCTCCTATGTATGTTGCTAGAGGGGTGTCCTACCATTGTGGCAGAGCTGTGTTTGCCTTCAGTCCAGCCTGCAATGGCTCTCTGTGTGGTCAGAGTCTGGTGCCTATGGTGTAAGTGGGTGGTCCTTTGCTGTCTTGGGCTTGAGTTGAGTCAGAGCAGGCATTTCCCAAAGATGAAGCAGCACTAAACTGCAGGCCCTTTCCCTGTGTGGTCCCCCAAGAAGTTTTTGTTGGTGGGAGGGCCCTGCAGTCAGACCAGCTGCCTGCCCCCAACCCACTGCTGGGGTCACAGTCAGATTGGTGTGCAGTTATCCTCCCCTCTCCCTGGAGCAGGACTCACTGTGGGGTGGTGCTTACCCCTGTCTGGGCTGCACACATACTGCCAGGCTTGTGGCACTGCTTTGATGGATCTTGCCAAGAGTAATCAGAGCAGGTGAATCTGCTTCACTGTGGCCTCTTGTCTACCTTGGGCTGCGAAGTCTGTTCTGTCAGTTTTTGAGTTGCTTTCTGGGTTATTTATGCTGATGTGGGTGTTCTCTAGGTGGCCACACACCAAGAAGTCAGCCCAGGGTCCTCCTACTCCACCATCCTCCCAGAAACCCAAGAATAGCTTTTTAAAATGGTGCTGGGGCACCTGGATATCCTCTTAAAAATAATGAATGGACCCTACTTGTTCTATACACAAAAATAAAATGCATCAAGACCTAAATGTGAAAGCTAAAAGTATAAGATTTTTTGAAGGAAACATAGATGTGAGTGTTCTTGCCCTTACATTAGGCAATAGTTTCTTAACTATGACACCAAAAGCATAAACAACAACAACCAAAAAATAGATAAATTGGACTTCATCAGAATGAGAAACATTTGTGCATCAAAAGACACTGTAAGAAAGTGAAAAAATAATCCATGGAAGAAAGTATTTGTAATTATATATCTGACAGGGGTCTACAAATCAGAATATATAAAGAACTATTACAACTCCATGATAAAAAGACAATCCAATTTTTTAAAAGGCAAAGGATTTGAATAGACATTACTCTGAAGGTATACAAATGGTCAATAAGCATGTGAAAAGATCTTCAACATCATTAGCCATTAGAGAAATGCAAATCTAAACCACAACGAAATATCACATCACATCCATGAGGATGGCTATTTAAAAAAAGAAAAAGAAAAAAGAAAAACAAGTGTTGGTAAAGATGTAGATAAACTGGAACCCTTGTACATTCGTGGTGGGAGTGTAAAATGGAACAGCCACTGTGGAAATAGTTTGGCAGTTCCTCAAAAAGCTAAAAACAGGTTGCAGGTATATAATCAAGAGACATGAAAACACACATTCCCACAAAAATTTACAAAGGAACTTTCATTGAAACATTTGACAATGGTCAAAAAATGGAAACAAGCTTAATGTCCATTAACAAAATGTGGTACGTCAATACAAGGGAATATTTTTAGCCATAAAAATAGATGAAGTACTGGTCCATGGTGAAACTTGGATGAATATTAAAGACTTATGCTAAGTGAAAGAAGCCAGACACAAAAGGCTATACATTGTACAGTTCAATTTATATGGAGTCTTCAGTGTAGGCAACTCCACAGAGATGAAAAGTTGATTAGTAGAGTCAGGGGTTGGGGGAAGGAGGAAATAGGGAGTTATTAGTGGGTACAGTGTTTCTTTTTAGGGTGATGAAACGTTGTAGAATTAGAGGTGATGGTGGCACAACCTTGTGAATATGCTAATAACCCCTGAATCATACACTTTAAGGTAGTGAATTTTGTGTCACATAAAATTTTATGGTCTATGAATTATATCTCCATTTAAAAAATAGATAGGGTGCCTGGGTGGCTCGGTGGGTTGGGCCTCTGCCTTTGGCTCAGGTCATGATCTCAGGGTCCTGGGATCGAGCCCCGCATCGGGTTCTCTGCTCAGCGGGGAGCCTGCTTCCTCCCTCTCTCTCTGCCTGCCTCTCTGCCTGCTTCTGATCTCTGTTTGTCAAAATAATAAATAAAATAAAATCTTTAAAAAAATAAAAAATAGATAAAAGACAATCCAGAATTTTTATTTCTTCTGGAGGTTTGTGCATTACAAGTATTTTCTTTATATAATCTAAGTAGTCAAATTTATTGCCCAAAGTTTGCTTATGTATATTCTTATGTTATCCTTTCAATATCCATAGCATCTATGATGGTCTTTTATTCTGTATTTTGATCATTTGTTTCTTCTTTTAACCACTCCTCTTTTTTCCTCCATGATTAGTAATTGTCAATTTTATTGGTATTTTTAAAGAACCAGCTTTTGAATTCTCTTTCTTTCCCTTCCACATCACCCTTTACTTTAAAAAAAAAAAAAAAGGATTTTATTTATTTGAGAGAGAGCAGAGCAAGAGAGCACAAGCAAGGGGAGTGACAGAGGAAAAGGGAGAAGTAGATTCCCAGTTGAGCAGGGAACCCAATGTGGGGCTCGATCTCAGGACTCTGAGATCATAACCTGACCAAAAGGCAGATGTTTAACTGAGTCATCCAGGTGCCCCACCCTCTTTCTACTTTAAAAAAAATTCCTATTGTCTTTATTGTTTATTTTCTCTTGGTTACTTTTAATTTTCTCTTCTTTTTCTAGTTTCTTGAAGTGAAACTCAATATATTGATTTAAGACTTTCTTCTTTTTTCCAGTATAATCATTTAATGCTACAAATTTCCCTCTAAGCACTGCTTGAGATGCACCTCATTTGTCTTAAAATGTTCTGTTTTCATATACATATACCAATACAAAATATCTTCTGATTTCCCTTGTGAACTCTTATATGGTCCATATAAGCTTATTTAAGGATGTTACTTAGTTACCAAATACTGGGGGCTTTTCCAGATATCTTTCCGTTGTTGATTTCAAATGTGTCTCTGTTGTGTTCAGAGAACATGCTCTGTTTGAGTCCAATCTTCTTGATTCTGTTTTATGATGCAGAATATGCTGCTCCTTACTAAGTGTTCCACAAGCACTTGAGAAGAATGTACATCCTGCTGCTGTTGAGTGGAGTGTTCCATAAATGTCAGTTAGGTCAAGTTGATTGATAGTGTTAACCTCTTTTCTATTCTTACTGATTTGTTTTGTGTACTTGTTCTGTCAATTACTGAGAGAGGAATGTTGAAATTTCCAACTATGTAGATTTGTCTATTTCCTTTTTTAGTTCTATAAGTTTTTATTTCATACATTTTGGACCTCGATGTTCAGTGTATACGTATTTAGGATTATAATGACTTTTTGATTAATTGACCTATTTATCATTATGGAATGTCTCTCTAACCCTGGCAATATTCCTTGTTTTGAAGTTTACTTTGTATGATTTAATCACTCTAGATTTCCTTGAATTAGTTTGAGTTGTATATATTTGTTCCATCTTTTTAGTTTTAACCTGTGTCTTCATAGGCTTTTTATAGATGATGTGTAGTTGTGTTTTGCCTTTTAACCCTATCTTAAAAGTTCTGCATTTTAACTGGAATGTTTAGATCATTTTATATTCAATGTAATTACATATATTACTGATTTATACTTACCATCCTGCTATTTGTTTCTCATTTGTCTTATGGTTCTTTGTTGTTTTCATTCCCTTTTATTAGGTTTGGGGTGTTTTTTTGCTTTATTTTTTCTTTGTTGCTAGAGTCTGCATTATACATGTTTAATTTATTACAGTCTATCTTCAGGTAATATTATACCACTTTATATAACCTGTAAAAACCTTGTAATATCTACTTCCATTTCTCTTCTCCCATCCTTTGTAGATTGTCACCATACATGTTACTTCTACATATGTTTTATATTTGTTAATTATTTTTATAGAGAGGCTGGGGGAGAGGGGTAGAGATAGAGGGAGAGAAAGACTCTTAAGCAGGCTCCAGGTCTAGAATGGAGCCCCATGCAGGGCTTGATCTCACGACCCTGAGTTCATGACCTAAGCTGAAATCAAGAGTCAGATGGCTAACCAACAGAGCCAGCTAAACATTCCATTTCTATATATGCTTTAAATCTTAAGCACATTGTTATTATTTTATCTTGGAATAGTTAATGATAGGCACACAGAGAAAAGTAACAGGGACCAGATTTACCCTTTGACTCAACACAATAATTTTTTTAAATAACAGACCCAATATAAGAAGGAATATTTTCATTTATTTATTGGCATTAGTGTATGTACTAATTTTTTATTGAGGTAAAATTCACATATCACAGAATTATGAAGTGTACAATTCAGTGGCATTTAGTGTGTTCACAATGTTGTATAACTATAACTTCTCTCTAGTTTCTAGTTTCCATAATTTATCATAAGCACCTGAAACTAATATAACATTGTATGTTAATTATATTGGAATTAGAAAAGTAAAAAGTAAAAAAAAAATTTAATTATGCTAAGAAAGAAGCCAGAAACTAAAGGTCATATAATTGAATGATTCCTTTAGATGATATATCCAGAATTGGCAAACCCACAGAGACAGAAAGCATATTAGTGGTTACCAGGTGTAAAGGGAGGGGGCTGTGATCATTTACATGTGTGGATGTTTATGGTCTCTATGATAAAGCAGCACCTTAAAAGACACTAGACATCAAGCAATAAAGGAGAATAATCTCTGAGAAATGAAATGAACCAAGCCAGCCCTGCACTTGTTGTGGCTTATTGCCCTGAAAGAGTTTTTGGGCCATGGCCCAGGAAGGGGGAATCCAGGTGGAGCCTAGTAGATTCCTTGAATGGAGGAGACAAACTAAGCATCCAGGGAGATGAAGGCAGTAGAGTTCTCAAGTCAGAACAGCAAAGAGAAAAGTGTTGCACAGAAAGAGAATCCTGGAGATCTGCAGGGGCGTGGGGGGCCTTACATATTCAGAGAATCCTGATTAGTGCATGTTCACATGCATTTTTCACAATATGAAAAGATTAGAGAAGAGTGCCTAGAGTCACACAGAGGCAGACATTGTGCCTCTTTCCATGTGCCAGACTGGAAAAACTGATGACACATGAGTAGAATACTCAGGAAGCTCTTACCTTAGTAATAGGGAATAATTAGCACTCATCTGAATGCTGCTCTAGATTTGTGTAGCAAATCATAAAAGTAAGATTCAAAAGGTTCAAACTCTTTGCAAGTAATTTAGCTGCATCATCTCATAAAAAAATTAACAACATTATTGGAATATAAAGATATCCAGGACTTAACACTTAACTTAAAATTCATAATGTCAGGGTACCTGGGTGGCTCAGTGGGTTAAAGCCTCTGCCTTCGGCTCAGGTCATGATCCCATGGTCCTGGGATTGAGTCCTGCATCAGGTTCTCTGCTTGGCAGGGAGCCTGCTTCCTTCTCTCTCTCTCTCTCTCTCTCTCTCTGCCTGCCTCTCTGCCTACTTGTGATCACTGTCTGTCAAATAAATAAATAAAGTCTTTTTTTTTTAAAGATTTTATTTATTTATTTGACAGAGAGAGATCACAAGCAGGCAGAGAGGCGGGCAGAGAGAGAGAGGAGGAAGCAGGCTCCCCGCCGAGCAGAGAGCCCGATGTGGGACTCGATCCCAGGACCCTGAGACCATGACCTGAGCCGAAGGCAGCGGCTTAACCCACCGAGCCACCCAGGCGCCCCAATAAATAAAATCTTTTAAAAAAAATTTGTAATGTCTGGGATTTCATCAAACATTACTAGGTAGGAAAAAAAAGATTACTAGGCATATACAAAAACAAAAAAACAACATCCATATTGAAGAGAGTAATCAATTAACTGAAAAAGACCTAGAACTGACAACAGATGTTAGGATTAGCAGACAAGGACATTAAAACAGCTATTATAATTATATCCCAGATGTTCAAGAAGTTAAGTGATGCATGAATGATTGTTTCTAAAAAAAAATTAAACATCTAGAATTGACAACTATAGTGTCTGAGATGAAAAATTTCAGTGTCTGAAATGAGATTAATGACAGATTAGGCACAGCAGAAGAAATAATTGTGAATTTGAAAGCATAGAAATAGAAATTATCCAATATGAAAACTATTAAAAAATGGCAAGAGTATCACTGAACTGTGGGACCCCAAGCAGCCTAATATATAAGTAACTGGAAAACTCAAAGGAGAGGAAAAATGGGATAGAGGGAACAGAAAAATATTTGGCTATAATAGCCAAATAATATCAAACATGATGAAAAATATTAAGCCACAAATCCAAGAATCCAAGTGAATTCCAAGAATAAGAAACATAAAGAAAATGAAAATAAGGCATATCTTCATCAAATTCCTCAAAACTTATAATAAAGAGGACATTTAAAAAGTGGCCAGAGGGAAAAAGACACTTTACATACAGAGGAAAAAAGACAAAGGTAATATTGTAGATCTCTCACCAGAATACTAAGAGCAAAAAGACACTGGAATGTAACTTTCAAATTGCTGAAAAAAAATTGTCAATGTAGAATTTGGTGCCCAATGAAAATATCTTTTAAAAATGAAAACAAAATCAAGATGTTTACAGACTTCTGAAATGGTCTAAACACCATAATTGGATGGCAGAAATCATCAATCTGAATAAAAAAGCAAAACCCAGTTATATGCTGCCTATAAGAAACGCACCTTAATTATAAAGACATAATTACCTTAGAAGTAAAAGGATGGCAAAAGATATAATATGCTAACATGAAACAAAAGAAAGTTGAATGGCTATTTTAATATAAGACAAAGAAAATTTCGGAGCAAAAAGAAAACCCTCTCTGTACTCCCTTCTCAGTTTTTCCATAAAGGTAAATGAAAAAAAAGGGACAGTATTTGGTAGCATATCGGAATTTGTGGGATGTTGCTAAAGCAGTACTTGGGAAGTTTATAACAATAAATGCCCATGTTGAAAAGGATAAAGTTCTCAAGTTAATAAATTCAGCTTCTCCCTTAAAACAAAACAAAACAAACAAACAAACAAACAAAAAAACAAAAAACAACAACAACAATTAGGGGTGCCGGGGTGGCTCAGTTGGTTAAGCAGCTGCCTTCAGCTCAGGTCATGATCCCAGCCAGCGTCCTGGGATCAAGCCCCGCATCAGGCTCCCTGCTCAGTGGGGAACCTGCTTCTCCCTCTCACTCTGCTGCTCTGCCTGCTTGGGCTCTCTCACTCTGTCAAATAAATAAATAAAATCTTTAAAATTTTTGATTTAAAAATTAAAAAAGAAAACTAGAAAAAGAGGAGCAAATAAACCCCAAAGTAGGGAGAAAAAAGGAAAATAATAAAGATCAAAGTGTAAATTAATGAAACAGAGAACAGAAAAAGAATAGAAAAATCTGATGAAGCCCAAAGTAGTTCTTTTGGATCAATGAAATAGCTAGATTCTAGCCAGACTAATTGGAAAAAAAAAGATAATACATAAGTGACCAATATCAGGAACCAGGGAAGTGATATCACTATAAATTATAAGGCATGAAAAGAATACTAAAGGAATGTTATTTTTTAAAGGATTTTATTTATTTGTTTGAAATAGAGCGAGAGAGAACAAGTAGTGGGAGCAGCAGAGGGAGAAGCAGGCTCCCGGCTGAGAGGGGAGCCTAATGCTAAAACCCAGGTCTCCATCTTAGGACCTCAGGATCATGACCTGAGCCAAAGGTAGACGCTTAACCCACTGAACTACCCAGGCACCCCAAGGAATGCTATTTTTTTTTAAGAGTTTATTTATTCACTTGACAGAGATCACAAGTAAGCAGAGAGGCAGGCAGAGAGAGAGGAGAAAGCAGGCTCCCTATGGAGCAGAGAGCCTGATGTGAGGCTCGATTCCAGGACCCTAGGATCATGACCTGAGCCAAAGGCAGAGGCTTTAACCCACTGAGCCACCCAGGTGCCCCAGGAATGCTATTTTTAAAAACAACTGTATGACAATAAATTCAGTAACTTAGGTGAAATGGATAAATTCCTTCAGAGATACAAATCAGCAAAGCTCACTCAAGAAGAAGTTGATATCCTGAATTACCTTCTATATATGAAAGAAATTGAATTTTTTTTGTCCCATAAAGGTAACTCCAGGCCCAGCTCTTTTTAGTGGCACCTCAGAAGTGTAGAAAAGTATCCTCTCCCAGTACTGGCTAACAGAAATGTATTGAAGTGGACAGTGAATGTAAACTTCATACCTTTTATGAAAGCAGATGGCCACAGAAGTTGCTGCTAATGGTCTGGGTGAAGATGGAAGAATTACATAGTCCAAATTAGTGGCAGTGATGACAAAAAAGGCCTTCCCGTGAAGCAGAGAGTCTTGACCCATGGCCATGGCCACCTGCTGCTGAGGAAGGGGCATTCTTGCTACAGATCAGGGAGGACTGGAGAAAGAAAGTGGAAATCTGTTCAGGGTTTCATTGTGCATGCCAATATCAGTGTTCTCAACTTAATCATTGTTATAAAAGGGGAAGGATATTCCTGGACTCACTGATACTACTGTACCTTGTCACCTGGGACCCAAAAGAGCTAGCAGAATCTGCAAATATTTCAATCTCTCCAGAGAGAAGATATCTGCCAGTATGTTTTAAGAAAGTCCCTAAACAAAGAAAGAAACCTAGAGCCAAAGTGCCCAAGATTCAGCATCTTGTTACTACATGTAACGGAGTACCCAACACAAACATTGGGATTGTTTTGGAGAACCAGTGTACTAAAAAAAATCATGAAGAGGCTGCAAAATATGTGACACGTAGGGCCAAGAGAATAAAGGAGGACAAAGAAAAACACCAGGGATAGATTGCCAAGAGAAGGGGCTGTCCTCCCTTTCAGCTTTTACCTCTAAGTCTGAATCTAGTAAAAATTGAGATTTTCTAAGAGTAACAAATAAATAACATCAGATGAAAAAAAAAACAAAAAACAAAAGATAACCACAGGCCCAGATGGCTTCACTGGTAAATTCTATAAGGCATTTATGGACAAAATAATATTAATTCTACAGAAACCCTTCCACAAAGTAGAAGAGGGAACACTTCTCAGTTCCTTTTATAAGGCAAGCATTACCCTGATACCAAAATAAAAGACATTATAATAAAGAAAACCTACAGTCCAATATCCCCACATCCATAATATCAAAATACCTTAAAATATTGAAATGAATCTAGAAATATAAAAGAAAGGTGGTACACCATGACTAGTGGAGTTCATCCCAAAATATAAGGTCCTCTTAATACTCAAAACTCATTGTATTTCACCAACTTAATAGACTAACAGAGAAAAATTATTTAATCATCTTAATTGATAAAGAAAAAACATTTAAGAAAATTGAATACTCATTCATGATTTCAAAAAGAAATCTCTCAGCAAACTAGGAATAAAAGGGAACTTCTTCAACCTGAAAAGGCATCTATAAAAAACTGAAAGCTAATATCACATTTAATGGTGAAAAACTGAATGTTTTCCCCTAATATTGGAAACAAGGCAAGAATTTTTAGTCTTGCCACTTCTATTGAACACTGTAATGAAAGTCCTAGCCAGTGAAAGCAGGCAAGGGGGGAAAACATACAGATTGGCAAGGAAAAATTAAAACTATCTTCTTCAGAGATAATATGTTCACGTCTAAGTAGAAAATTTTAAAAGATTAAAAAAAGGCCTACTAGAATTGACAAATAACATGGTAACAAGTTATAAAAACTATGATATTTCTGTGTACTAGAAATGAAAAATTGGAAATTCAAAATTTTTATTTTATTTTTATTTCTAGTCTTTTATTTCTCTGTGAAAAAGGAAAAAAGAATAAAATAAAATGGCACAGTTGATACACAATATATCACTGAAAGAGAGGGGGAAATCCAAATTTTTAATAGCCACTTACAATAGTAAGAAAAATACTAAGTACTTTCAAACAGATTTAATAATATATTCCAGTTTCTGTACATTAGAAACTATGACATATTGCCCAGAGAAATTAAAGAAGACTTAAATAATGAAGAGACATACCATGTTCATGAATCAGAAGACTTGGTCTCATTAAGACACTAATTCTCCCTAAATTGTTCCATATGTTGCCTGAAATCCCAATCAAGTTCTCATCAGGTTTTTTAGTAGACATTTACAATTCCATTCCAAATTTTACATAGAAGTGTAATGGATCTTAAAAAGCCAAAAAGTTTGAAAAAAAGAACAAAATTGGAGAGCTAAAACTACCTGATTTCAGGATTTATTATAAAACTATAGTAATCGGGGCACCTGGGTGACTCAGTCAAGTAAATGGCTGCCTTTGGCTCCGGTCATGATCTCAGGGTCCTGGGATGGAGCTCCACATGGGACTCTCTGCTTAGTTGGGGAACCTGCTTCTCCTTCTCCCTCTGCAGCTCCTGCTGCTTGTGCTCTGTCAAATAAATAAATAACATCTATTTTTTAAAAAAAACCTACAGTAATAAAAACATTATGGAATTGTCTTAAAGACAGATAATACTTCAATAGAACAGAGAGTCCAGAAGAAGAACCACACATATGGGAAACTTATTTTTCCAAAACAAAGGCAAAAAGGCAATTTAGTAGATGAAGGATATTCTTTCACATATTGGACTGGAACAATTGGATATTCATATGCAACATTTAAAAAAACCTTTGAACCACATCACATACAAATATATACAAAACTTAATTCAAAATGAATCATTTACCTGAATGTAAAACCTAAAACTATAGAACTTCTAGAAGAAAACTTAGAAAATCTTTGTTATCTTCAGTTAGGCAAAGAGTTCTAAACATAATATGAAAAGCATGATCCTAAAAGAATAAATTGATAAATCTGACTTCACCAAAATTAAAAATGTCTCTTCTTCAGAAAAAAAGAGACAAGAGAATAAAGAGAATAAAGAGACAAGACACAGACTTAAGGAAAATCTTTCCAAAGCATTTATCTAATAAAGGACTTATATCTAGGATAGTTAAAGATCTTGAAACTCAAGAATATGAAAACAATACAATAAATAATTTGGAAAAGATATTTGTGAAATCACTATTTCATTAAAGAAGATGTGTGGATATCAGATAAACACATGAAAAAAAATGACCAATATCATTTGTTCTTAGAGAAATGCAAATTAAAACACAATTAAGTACCACTACATACCTATTAGAATGGCCAAAATTTAAGACTGACTTGAGGATGTGGAGGAAGTGGGACTCTCATACATTATGGGAGGTAATATAAAATGTACAACCATTTGGAAAAGACTTCGGCAGACTTTTGACAGTTAAACATACACTTTAGTTAGGCAAAGATTCACTAGACATGACACCAAAACCATAACCCATGAGAGAAAAAAATTGATACGTTGGACTTCATTAAAAATTTAAAATGGTTGTTCTTAAAAAAAAAACTACTCTTAAGAGGTGAATATACAAGGTACAGTCTTGGAGAAAATATAATCCAGCCATCCCACTATTGAGTATTTATCCAAGACATTGCATATGTCCATACAAAGACTTACACATGAATACAGCAGATATGAACTCGGGTTCAAACCTTAAGCATCATGATTCTGGGGTTTATAGTTTTCATCAAATTTGGAAAATTTCGGGGTGCCTGGGTTGTTCAGTGGGTTAAAGCCTCTGCCTTTGGTTCAGGTCATGATCCCAGCTTCCTGGGATCCTCTGCTTAGCAGGGAGCCTGCTTACCACGCCCGCCCCACCCCTTGCCTCTGCCTACTTGTGATCTCTGTCTGTCAAATAAATAAATAAATAAAATCTTTTTTAAAAATTTGAAAAGTTTCTGGACATTATTTTAAAAAAAAAAATCTTTGTTTCCTCTTTTTCTGACTCAGATTGATTGAAAATGTTCCACGGCTTTTGTAATTTTTCTGTTTTTCCTCCCTGTGTGCTTCATTTTGTATTGTTTTATTGCTATGTCTTCAAGTTTACTCTCTTTCTTTAGTAACATCTACTCTGTGGTTAATTATACCACTGTATTTTCAGATATTAAAAATACAATGAAATTTCAGATATTGAGTTTTCATTTCTAAAAGTTCCATTTGGGTGTATTTATAAATATAAATATATACACAATTTCAAGATTTATTTTAGAGAGAGTGCAAGCACAAGGTTGGGGGAGGGGCAACAGGAGAGGAAGAGAGAAACCCAAGCAGATTCCACGCTGAGCATGGAGCCTGATATGGGACTCAATCTCACATCTCTTAGATCACAACCTGAGTCAAAACCAAGTCTGATGCTTAACCAACTATGCCACCCAGGAGCCCCTACTTTTCTCTTCATCGTGGCCATATTTTCCTCTATCTTCTTAAATGTATGCAATATATTCACAATAGCTGTTTTAATATCCTTGTCCACTAATTGGTTTTTTCATTTCTGGTCTATTTCTAATGTTTGAATTTTCACCTGGAATGGGTCATATTTTCTTGTTTTATTGCATACCTGGCAGAATTATGGCCTCCAAGAAGATTCTATGCTCGAATCCAGGGAGCTGTGGATATATTAACTTATATGGGAAAAGGTGTCTTGCTGATGTAATTAAGCTTACTCATTATTTGGCCTTAAAATAGGAAGATTATATTGGGTTATCCAGGTGACCTCAACATAATTACATGAGTCCTTAAAAGCAGAAGAGGACGTCAGGGAGATTTGGAGCATAAGCAGAACTTGATGCACCATTGCCGGTTTGAAGACAGAGAGGGCCTCATAAGAAGAAATGTGGGAAGCCTCAAGGAGCTGAGGGCAGCCCCTAGCTGACATGGAAACAGGGACCTCAGTCTTACAACCATAGGAACTAAGGTTAAGCTGAAAGACATTCCCAACCTCCAGAGGAGAACTAAGCCAACTGACATTATTATTTCAGTCATGTGAAGCCATCAGCAGGGCACCCAGCTGAGCTATACTGTGTCCAGACTTCTGATCCACAGATAGTGTGAGAAAGTAAATGAACACTATTTGAAGTCACTGAGTTCATGGTAATTTGTTACGGCAGCCAAAGAAAACTAATGCATCTGGTAATTTTCAGTTGGGTGCAGGTATTGTGAATTAAACTTGCTGGGTGCTGGTATTTATGTATTCCCATAAATATACCTAAATTGGGCTCTGGAACATAAGTAAGTTACTTGAAAATTGTTGAATCCTGGGCACCTGGGTGGTTCAGTCGGTTAAGTGGCTGGCTTAGGCTAGGTCCTGATCCCAGGGTCCTGGGATCGAGTTCTGTATTGGGCTCCCTGCTCAGTGGAGACCCTGCTTCTCCCTCTTCCTGCTGCTCTGCCTACTTGAGCTGTCTCTCTCTGTGTCAGATAAATAAATAAAATCTTTAAAAACAAAAATGGCTGCATCCTTTCAAGTGTTATTTTATTTCTTTCAGGGTGATTTCAGAGCACCCTTTATTCTAAGACTAATCTAGCGCTACAACTAAGATGATACCTTTCTGGAGTCTCTAGCTGATATCTTCTGTATTATAAGGTTTTCCCACTCTGGCTTGGTTGATGAGCAATTCCCAGCTCTGTCTCAGCTCTGGAACTTGTTTGGTCCATTGCATTCTAGTGTTCCTTTCCTGGCAACTTTCTTTTACATGCGCTCTGATGAGTCTTAACCAAAGACCTGAGGACACCCTTGCAATGTCTGGCAGTCTATTTGCAGCTCTCTCCTCTCAAATACTCAAATTCTAGTCACCTTAGTCTCTCTGAACTTTGTTTCCTTAAGTCGGAGTGGTAAGTTGATGAAATTATAGGGCTCACCTTCGTTTCCTTTCTCTAAGCAATTACGATCATGTCATGCCTGTTGTTCAGTGTCTGAAAATCATAGTATCCTGTATTTTGCCCAGATTTCTAGTTGTTTAAGATGGAGAGGTAAATTCAGTTCCTATTATTCCCTTAGGGTCAAAACAGAAGTCTCTGGGGGAGCATTTTAAATATTGAAGAATGGACCCCATCTCAGGATGTCCTAGGGGCAGACCTGGGCATTTTTTAGAAGCTCCTTTAGTGGTTCTAATGTGCAACCAGGGTTAAGAACCATTGACCTGTATGATCTATAAAAACACTTTTTAATAGAAAGTACTCACCATTTGGTGAGTACTTATCATGCATCAGGCATTCTTCTGGGCACTTCCTTATCTATCTTCTCTTGTCCTCCCAATCACCCTGTGATATGGGTTTTATTATTGTTGGTTTACACGTGAGGGGGCTAAGGCTCAGGGACCTGCGCCTTGTCACACCACCTGGAAGCAGAAGAGTTGGAGAGGGAAACCAGCTGGGCAGATTGCACAGGCTCTTCCCGCTCCATGGCACTGCCTCATGTCTCTGGACCACTGGATTCCGAACTGCCCTCTGGGGGTTCTGTGCAGGTTGGACAGATCCATGGGTCAGGGTTCCCTGGACAGAAGGTGGGTTCTCCTCTTGACTTTCCAGTGGCCCTACTAAAGGGCTGTGAAGTGAGGGGACCCTTCTTACCTTCCTCTCAGCTCCGAACCCTTCCTGGTACTACAACTTGCATCTTTGCTCTCACTTGAAGCTGCTGAGAAAAATCGCAGTTGGCCTTTAGGACTCCTTAGTCCCTAAAGATGGGGAAGACTTGGCCACTATGAAGGTGGCCCAGCTGGAACGATCGGGTAGGGCCAGATTTGCCAGCAGAATGGCAGTCTGAGGTCCTTCATTCCACTCACACTTTTGGGCAGGGGGTCTGGATGTGACAGGAAAGGGGAATTTTCTCAGGAGAGAGTCCTAGGATGGCTGTGCTCCTTAGAGAGGCTTGGTCCAGAGCTTTCATTGTACAAATGGGGAAGCAGCACCCATAGAGGCAAAGGTAGGATCTCAACGTCATTCAGAGACCTGGGCAGGGCGTGGCGTGGTGGGAGAGAGCCAAGTTCCCTAGCCACCAGCCCCATTCCTCCTAGGACAAGGCGCTTGCTAAGGGCCTGCAGCAACCACGCCGGCCCCTCCCCTGGCATCCTTGCAGTGAAAATTCAGCCTGGAGGTAAGTGACCTGCCCAGGGTCCCTCAGCAGGCTGAATCAAGTGGGGCTCAGGGTTCTGCTGTGCAAACTGCTGCTCTAAGGGGTGGAAGGGCTGCTTCATCTGGCTCACCCTCCCTTTCAGGGGACTTGATTGAGCCATGCGGTTCCCTTGGAAACAGAGCTGCTTGTCTCCTGGGGTCAGCAGCACTTAATCTTCGATTACTGCAATTCTGATGTTAGTGGGGGAAGGGACCCTGGACTCTCCCCACATTCCTACAGCACCTTCTCTACCTGCAGCTTCATGAGAGCGTACATACTTTCCCTTGTGCTCACACTCAGGTTCCCCACGTGGGGGCCACGCACACACACACACACACGCACACAAGCACACTTTCTCCCAAGCTCAGAGAGCTTTTAATCACTCTGTTTTCTAACCCCCAAATGAAAAGGAACAGTCATGTCCTTACCAATTACCCACTCTTTGTGCCCTGAGGTTTCCTAAGAACCAGAATGGGAACCCCCTTTCCTTTCAAACGATCTCCATAGCATCACAATCAGATTGAGAGTGGGATGGGGGAAGCAGGCCAGATGGCCCATTTTCCTTGCCCCCAACCCCCAGGAGATTTCAGAGTCTGCAAGGGAAGTCAAGGGTGTGTTGGAGCGTTACTGTGGACAATGAAATTTTAAATAATCTGCATTATGATTCATCAGCATGCACTTTGCTTCCGGTGGAGTCCTTTGAGGGCTGGCTTCCCTCTAATACCCACTGTGGCTCCCTAGTCCCCTGGTGCCCGATGGATTTGTGTTGAATAAAGATATCCTTCACTTCAAGAAAGCAGAGATGAAAACTTTCTGAGCAGAGATGGATGTGGTCCCACATCCCGTGCCCTGATTCTAACCTAGGAAAACAAAGAAGATATCAAAGAAGAAATGGGGAGACTTCTAAAATATCAATTAAGGCTTACCAGGGACTTAGGCAGAGGATAGAAGGAGAGATACAGCTAACAACGGGAAACAAAAGGTTTGAAATAAACCTAGAATTTGAACAATCGTGCCCAGAATGGGGAGAAATTGAGGTGAAAAAACTTCACCGAAATAATAGAAAAACAAATAAAGGCAACAACAGGACTTTTAACCACATTCAGAGCCTGGGGTCAGTCACTAGAAGGTCCAGGTGGTGCCGAGTTCAACCAGGACAGAGAAGGGAAGAGCTTTGAGCCCCGTCTAGAGTTCTTCTCCACCAGGGAGAGTGACAAGGAGCCCAATACACATGCTCTTGGTGAACACCTGGATGGTAGGGACAGCCAGAGACAAAGCAGCAATTTTTAAAAGACTATAAAAACAAATGCATACAGTTGGTATGGATAAAGAAATGAAAACCATATACAGAGATCCAATACAAAGATAAAATTTCTCTCCCCTTCTCTAAATCCCAGTCATCCTCTCCAGAGATATTTGTAGCTTCAAGATATTTCAAGATATTTCTGTGAATATATAGATATATAGATACCCAAACACATAGACATTTTTAACACAAATAGAATCGTGCCTCCAGACGGTTCTGCACCCTTTACTCTACCTATTGTGTCAAAGCTCTTTCCGGATCAGCGGAGGTGGGTCTGCTTTCTCCTGTCCAATGGCTGAATAGCTTATTTTCTGGCCGTGTCAATGTGACCAGCTGCCTGGTGACAATCTCTGTTTCTAAAGACTTTACAATCTTGCAATAAATATCCTCGTACATATGTGTTTGAGATATGTGATCAAAACCCTGAAGACAAAACCAACACATTTACATTTTTGATAGGTCTTATCAGACTATCCTTTAAATATATTGCCGCGATTTACACGTTCGTTAAGCATGTGTGCAGGTGCCCATTTCTCTGAGTCCTTACTGGCACTAGGCTTTGTCAAATTTTAACTTTTGCTAATCTGTAAACATACAGATTTATCCTTGTCTTTTCACATTATGTGAGAGTAATTCTATTTTCGTATGTTATTTGGCTTTTTGTGTTTTTTTCTATAGAATGCTTATTCATGGCCTCTCATTTTCTACTTTTTTAAAATCGATTTCTAAGAGCTGCTTGTATGATAGAAAAATTAGTCTCGTGTGCTATTTGTGGCAAACATATTTGTAATTGGCTTGTTTTGGAGAGCTATTATTTTCCTAGATAGGATGTTTACATAGTCGAACACAAGGACAGTTTTCCTTTATGGTGTTCAGGCAGTGAACTTTAAACAAGTTTGTCTATTAGCACAAGAACGTTATCTTCGAAGCTTCTAGAAGAACTAATGGACATGTTTTCAGAACCTGAAACAGCAATCCTTGACAAATCACAGGAAACAAAAGACAGGCAAAAAGAGGTCAATAAACATCCCAGTTTTCCCAAGAAGAGAAAGACAAATTCTAGAAATGTTAGACAAATTAATTTTATGCTAGTTTCATCCCAGTACTGATTGCTAAGCAGGTCATTTGGAAACAATTATTCAAATATTGTGTATGTAGATACACAATACAGTTTGTGTATTCAAAGGTGCATGGGCAATAGGAACCAGCCTGGATTCGCCAGGAGAAGGTCATGCCAAACCTTCTCAGTCTCCACCTTTGCTGGTCCTGGACGGATGAGTCAGAAGACTGCTGTAGACTAGCCCTCCTGGGTTTGAGGAGGACAGTTGGTATAGACTCTTAGACTTCCCTGTGCACAGGATGCTAGCCAGATCCATAGCTGCTTGAACAACGATGTCCAAGGAGACTAATTAGTGAATCGATATCAAATTGGAGGGTTCTCTAGAGGCTACAGGGCTTTCTCTGAACTTGACCACGTCTTGTTTAATGCTCTTATCAGTGGCTTGGATAAAGGCACAGAAGGCTACTTATCAGATTTAGAGAAGACACAGGCTAGAAAAGAAAGCTAATACAATGGGATGTTGGAATCAAGATGCAAAAAGATATCAGTAGCTTAAAACAGGGTTAAGAGGATACATGGAAAACCCTGCACAGCGGGGAGGGGTATAAATACGCAGAGCTTGGGGAGAGGTTAGTTAAAAGCAGTCGTCTAACAGGAAAAAAATCATGCAAATTCCAAATGTGCCCGGCTGTGGGAGAAACTTCTTAGGGTACCCCTCCGCCAACACCCAGGAACTGTTTCTGCTCTGCTCCATGCTGTTCTCCTGGCGAGGAATTGTTCCAAGGAATGGTTCACCTGGAGCCAACCTGAGGGGACAGACTGCAGACTAATGGTGGCGGGGCTGTCCTGAGAAAGAGAGCATGGAGGCCTTTTGGTTCCAGTTGGCCAAATGAGATCCAGCTGGGACAACTACAAGGAGGAAAACTGAGCTCGCAGAGAATTTCTAGACAGCAGATTGCCCAGGACACAAAGATCCATGCCCAGGCTGGGAGCTACCTGGCCACTGCTGGCCCAGGAACAAGGCTGGAACAGATCACTTGGCTGTAGCCTTGGAGTCTATGAAAGTTCAAGGTCACCTTCAAATGCAAACACAGCCTGAAGACAAGGCCTGGCCTCCCCCTCTGACACCTTGCTGCCCCTAAATCCCTACTAAGTAGAAATCCTGGGTCTCCCATTGTGCTTCTCAGACACAAGCTCTCTCCTCCTTACCCACTGTCTGGGAGGCCCAAATTCATTTCTGGGCCCAGTGCTAGCACGGTCACAGAGACGAGGTGCCCAGCATCAGGGGCCTTCTGATCTCCGTAGATGGAGCAGGGCCCAGAGCTCCCTGCAGCAGAGCCAGGACTGGGGATGAGTTTAGGGTAAGGCAGGTTGGGAGAGGTGGTGATTTCTGGGAAAACAAAACAAAACAAAAAACCACCTTGATCTTCTGGTCCCTTTGGGCCTCACTCACATCATGTGACACCCCCAGAAAACCAGAGCACATTGGTGTCCGGGATACATGGTGGGACTCCAGCATTAGCTTGTCACAGGAACCACCCCCCACCCCACCACCAACCCCCCCCCCCGCCAGGCCTAGCCGCGGCTCAGTCACCCTGCAGCCTTGGGGCTCCAGACACCCAAGGCCTTCCAGAATATATATGAAGGTATGGTCCCCAGGAAGGTCTGTTCGCCCAGCTGGCTTCCAGACTTCCAGGCCTACAGCTAGGATGACAACACATGACATCACCAGCCACTTCCTGCCTCACAGGCACTTCCTGCCCTGACCCTTTGAAGCCCAGAGCGCCCTCTGAAATAGGGAGGGGGGCAGCCCAGCTCCCTCCTCTCTTTCCACCGGCCCCTGGCATCTGCTTCCTGCTTCCTTCCCTCCTCCCTTCTGCTGCTCTCCCCAGGGCCCAGGCCTGCTCTGGCGCTGAAGTCGCCCCCCAGTGTCCCTGCTCCTTCTGTTTGCTGGGGGAGGAGGACTGAGGAACACTTTGTGGGCTCTTCTCAGACTCCTTTGTCCCGGGTTTTCAGAACCCCCTTTCTCTGTACGAAATGAAGGGGCTCTTTTAGATTCCTTCTGTATCCAGTTAATACACTACCATTTTATAAACTTCTGCAACACCAAAATGCAGATAAACGGCTTGCATGGATAAAGCACTTCTCACACACCAGGCTCTGTGTATAAGCAGGTGCCCTGTCGTGCGTGCCTCTGGGAAAGCTGAGAAGCTTCAGGGTTCACAGTCCCGTTTTGCCCCGGGGTGAGGCAGCCATGAGGGGTTTCAGAACTTGCCTTTGGAGAACCAGGACTGAAGCGGGGTGGTATGGCCCGGAGTGCACACTGGACCCTCACTGTCCCAGCATGGCCCGTGCTCCTTGCAGGGTCGGAGCTCTGGGCTCTCCCTTGGGGCTCCTCAGGGTTGAGGGACTGGAGACCAAAGGACAATCTTCTGCCATGTTAGCCGCGAGCTTAGGGGAGGGACGACACCCCCACTGTCAGCCCTGGGAGTCTCAGAGAAACCCCCAGAATCATGGACCACACCCCCCCCCCAACTTGGTCCCAGGAACAGGATAACAGGAGACAGCCTTCCAGTGCAATAGGAAGGATTTGGGTTAGGCAAGAAGGTTTGTTAAAAATGATTTTTCATTTTTGTCGAAGTCAATAGTCAGACGGTGCCGATGGGCTTTAATGAGAATGTCCTCCTTCCTTGAGCCCACCCTCGGTTTGGCTGCCCGGATGCTGCCACGGGCAATGCCTTTAGCTGTTCCTTTCAGTAGCTCATCTTCCTAAATGATTTGCTTTTGCGACTAGTTCTTACTCACTGATGTGTTAGCCAATTTCTATGGACGTGGACTGCAGGTTTCTGGCAAGATTTGTACAGGTGACCCAAGAAGGGCAGGGGAGGAAGGCAGCCTTTTCCTGGAAGAGGGCAGTTGAAGAGCCAGGGTGTAGAGACAGGGACTAGCCCATTTGCACAAGTGATAGAAGGACAGCCCTGCTGAGGGGCAGCTGCTGGCCCAACCCTCCAGGCCTGAGACTCCACCCTCCACCCAAGGCCCCAGGGCTTGAAGAGCAGCCTCTCCCTGCTCAGCTCTGAGAGCAGACACATATACTTTCATCTCCAGGCAAGCTGGCACAAGGCACTTGTTTCCTCCATTTCCACCTGGAGCCCCCCTCTTTGCCCCTCGAACCCTAGCTTTGTGTTCCCTCCTTCAGGAAGTTTTCTCGGCCGCCCCGTCCTTCCCATTCCCCCAGTCTCTAGAGGCCAGGACCTCAGAACAGCCCGGCACTCCCTTCTGGGTTCTCTGCCAACTCAGGGGCACATAGCTGGCCTCTCCGGCCAGACCCCAGGACCCCAGGAAGGAGGAACGTGTGATGGCTCACGGGCATCCCCAGTCCAGAGCTTAGCCTCTGGATGAGGGCTGGGCCCCAGGGCCACAGTGATTACCTCAGGATCTGCCAGAGGCCCTGCCGTAAGGAGGGGAGGAGCCGAACAGATTCCGGGTGAGGTCCAGGCCCCACTGCCTCGGGTTCCGCAAAGAAGAAAACGCCCACATCTCGCTGTATGGTTTATAAACCGCTTTCATAACCACCCTGCACGCCGTACATCATACCATCCCAGCTTGAAGGATGATGCAGTGGCCATCAGAGGGGCTTTCCAGAAGTCCCACAGTTAGAGGGGGAACTGGCCTAGAAGGCCCCGTCATCAGACTCATTCCTCTGACCCAACACAGGATGGAGGGCTGCCCAGGACAGCTGCCAGATTATGGAGGGGAGGGGGTCATCCCCTCCAGGCTGATGGGAGGCAGGGGGCCAGCTGCTTCCTCCTTGAGCACTGGGAGCTGGGTCAGTGCTCCCCACCACCTCATCACACAGCTTGCACAGCCAGGCCCTCATCCCTGAGACCCCGCTGGGCCCAGCTCACTTGCCGGAAACAGGCCTCACAGGCCCCTAGTTCCCAGGGTCACACCTGTGAACATCACACTGCAATCTGCCAGCACAGAAGGTCCTCACAGATGGGGAAACGGAGGCTAGAATGGGGGAGCAGCTCGCCCAATGCCAAACGGCCGGCTGGTGGCAGAGTAAGAAGAACTTGGGCTCCTGACTCCCCACTGAGGGGTTACTCAGGCTCCCGTGCAGAGCCTGAATTGATGGGGTGGGGGAGGGGGTCATGCCCGATGGAGGGGGAGAAAGTACAGCGTGAGCTCCTGGGTGCTGTGAGACATGTTGCCCAGAGCAGGACAGGTATATCGGTACGTGGGTTTCTCTTCACTAGAAGACAACCAGTAGAATGAATGATGCCCGCAAGTCTCCTAGAGCAGCAAGATACAGGGGAGCGCCTGATCCTAATTAGATACACACACACTTGGATCAGGCTGCTGAAACAACACACCGTAGGCCAGGTGGCCGAAACAACAGACCTTGATTTTCTCCCAGTTCTGGAGGCTGAAAGTCTGAGATCAAGCGCTGCCGAGTGGGTTCCTGGGGAGAGCTCCTCCTGGCTTGCAGATGTCCCCTTTCTGGGTATGTTCTCCCCATGGCCTTTCCTCACTGTGTGCAAAGGGGTGCGGGGGCAGGACACAAGTTCTCTGGTGTCTTTTCTTATAAGAAGACTCGTAACACGAGTCCTCTAGGATCAGGGCCCCAGCCTCACAAGCTCATTTCCCCTTAAGTACTTCCTTAGAAGCCCTAATTCCAAATGCAGTCCCGTCAGCAGTTAGAACTGGGAAGGATGGGATCACAGACAATGAGTCCATAACAAATGTCTAATGAATGTGTGTCTGTGTGTTGTGCCAACGCCTCCCTTTATCACTGCACTGGGTCATCTGTGACAACATATTAAAACTTTAAAACTTAAGAACATATTGAGCACAAAGCTGGCAGGATGGAACGGGGAGGAGAGAGAGAACATGCAACCTTAAAGCCCCTCTCCCCCATCCCCTCCTCCCCAGCCCCATCTTACCAGCCCCCTCCTCTCCAGGCTCACAGACAGCAATTGTAGACCCCTGCTTAAAAAGTAAACATCTGGATGGGCCCAAATAAAACAGGGCACTGGGCATACCAAACATCTGATGGGCCAAAAGACCCCGTCCCCGTGGCTGGGGTACAGCCGTCCTCAACCTGTCATCTACCATCTTCCGTACAAGAACCTGGGTAGAGGCCTCTGTGTGGCTCCCTCCAGGCCCAGCAGGGCACCAACAATTTAGTGCTAGCTCTTGGCATGTTCTCTGGAGGCCCATCCAGAGGCATGAAGGAAAATCATTGTCCCATTTATCCGAGGACTCGGACTCTCTGTGTCTTAGAGATGAGTGGTCCCTAACCGCTGTACTTCCCTGCATGGGAGGGAACCTGGAGGCCCACAGAGGGAAAATCCATCGCTTATGACAGAGCCTGACAGCTCCCGCCTCCCTTCCTGCTCTGTCATGGGCTGCCTCCTGGCTCTGGGGAGGGTGCCCCCCCCACCCTGCTGAGCCCAGAACACGGAGGATAATTTCCACCACCGTGTCTCCCTCCCCCACCCCCAGCAGCTCCAGACGCGCTTGGCAGCTGGAGTCCCAGAGAGCGGCTGAATCCATCACCGGGGTCAAAGACAGGGCCTGGGGTATGTGTTAAAACAAGAAAACCAATCAGAGCTGAAAATGAAAGGCAGTGGAGGTGTGAAGCGAGGACGGAGACCGCCAGACGGGACGCTGGGTGGCTGGCCGCCCACGTGGCCCAGGCCCGCACGCCTGCCCGCAGTCCATGTGGACCCTCCCGGGGGCCCGGCCACCCCAGGAAGCAGCGGCCAGTGGGAACCGCGGGCCTGCTCCCTGAACCTTAAGAGCTGGGCCCGGGCTTAGGGCCGAAGTCACAGGATGTGGGGGGTGTTCTGTATTTAGTAGCCTGTCAATCCTCAAACACCTCTCAGAGCCCGTGCAGAGGCACGTCCTACGGTGACAGGCAGGAGGAGTAGAACCTCCCTCAGGAGGAGTGGCCTGGGGTCCTCAGAGCCTGGGTGGCCCCCAGATTCCAGGCTCTAAAGCCTTCTCCCTGTCAAAGCTATCGTGAGGGTACCAGGTCCCGGGGACATGGGGCTGTTACTGACCAGGCACATGTCTGGGGTCTGGCTCACTTGGCATTTTACTGAATCCTGGGCTACACCTGTGAGGAGACTATTTTTATACCCACAAACTCTGGGTACTAAAGTGACTTGCCCAAGGTCACAGAGCCATGGAGTGCAGACTGAGCAGACAGCTGGTGTTTGCTAAGACTGGACTCTCCCTTCCAAGGCAGCCAGTCCCCTCTGTGTTGTGACCATCACCCAGGTCTTCCTGAGAGGTCCACGGCCCTCTGTGTTCAGGCCCTGAGGCAGGCCTTACCAGGGTGTCTATTTATCTGATAATTATGGAGCACCTACTGTGTGCTGGGCATGGTGAAACCAGCAAGTTTCCTGTCCTTATGGAGTTTACACCCAAAAGAGTACAAAGGACAGAGGGCTTCCCCTAGTGTCACCTCATTACCGATCACCCATGGTGGGATCCTGTGGCAGGAGACAGAGTGAGAAGAGTCCAGACCCTAGGCCCCAGGTACTAGCTGCCCACCAGGATCACTACTCGTCCAAGCCTGTGTCTTCCAGAACGGGAAGATGGGGTCCACTGTCACTCAAAGCTGCGTGGCTGCGCAGGGGCTCCTGAACCTCCCGGGACCACATCCCACAGGCCCTCCTTGGCCATGCTCCCAGTTGACTGGTGACTGAGGTTAAGGCCAGTCCTGGGACACAGCCCCGCAGGGAAGGAGGAGAAAGCCAGTAGTGGGTTGGGAATGGGGGATGGGAGGCTGGAGGCGCTGTGGGGGGGCAGGCTTTGAGCAAGGGCCAGAGGAGAGTGAGAGGGACACACACAGTCCAGGGAAACAGAGGGAGAGGGTAGAGTGAAGCCCGAAGGAAGGACAGCACACAGAAGGCACAGGCCAGCAACTGGGGGGCTGCCAAGAACGGGCCAGGGCACCTGAAACTAGTAGGACACTGGGTTAACTGGAATTAACATGAAAAAGAACAGAGCAAATTTAGGGGAGTTACAGGGGGCTCTGGGCTCTCACCCTCACCTTCCTGGAGCTCTAGACACGGGAGCAGAGCCAGGGGCAGGCAGGCTGACAAGGTGACTGCCTGCTCTCAGAGAAGGAGGGTTGGGGGCAGGCTGGCCCACTTTGGGCCCCTGCTTCCCTCTGCCGGGCCACTCCGCTGACAAGACCAATGGCTCCGCTGGCCTTGGGCTCCCAGCAAAGCGCGGGAGAGGGCCAGCAGCCGCTCTATTAACACGCAAACGGGTAGCCCAGCAGCTGCTGACACTGGGGTTAATTAAATCTATCTCCCCATCAATTCTCATTCAACTACTATCGACGGCCATTGGATGGGTGACAGAGTGACAAGGAAACAGTAATAGACTTGTCTTAACCCTCACGCTGCGTGGAGAAGGGCGCTGCGCTAGGGTCTCCCAGGAGAACCCTCCCCCCTCCCAGCCCCCTGCAGTCCCAGGCCCCCTCCCAGGTAAAGCTGGCTCAGCGGAGAGGCTGTTCCCCGAGGGCCCCTGAACTTGGCCACCAGCCAGGCTCACCTCACCCTTTGTTCACTTGGCACATTCTTCCTGGGTTCTCCTCCAGGCCCAGGCACAGAAGACCTGGGCCGAGGGCTTCTTCCTGCTCGCCCCAGCCCTTCCTCCCTCTGCCAAGACCACCCAAGGCTGACCCCTCCCCAAAGCCTCAGGCCAAGCCCAGCTCCACGGCCCTGATGGTCCCTGCCACCCAGTGCCTCTCTGAAGAGGTCCTCATCCCGATCCCGGGGACCATGTCGGTGTCCCCTCATTTGGCAAAAGGCACTTTGCAGACATGATTGAGGATCTTGAGATGGAGAAATTATTGGGATTACCTATGTAGGTCTGATGTCATGGCAAGCGTCCTTAAAAGTGAAGGAGGGAGAGAAGGCAGAAGCGACAACAGAGGCTGTATCAGAAACAGGCACGTGAGAAAGACCGAGGAAGGCCACGTGCCCCCAAATGCTGGAAGCCTGCAGATGCTGAGAAAGGCAAGGAAAGAGAGTGTCCCCTAGAGACACAGCCCCACCAATGCTACATTTTGGCCCAGTCACACCCATGACAGAATTCTGCCCTCCAGCGCTGTTAAGAAAATAGTGTTTTAAGCCACAAAGTTTGCGATTTGTTACAGCCATAAAAAGTCTCATACCACACCAGGCCACCTGCAGCTACATAAGGCACTCCCATTCACATCTCTCTGCTTTTGCGCAGGCTGGGAGGCCTGGAGCCCCTGACGGAGGGGCCACCAAGAACAAGGCTGACTGGGGACCTTAGGGCACAGGCTGGGCCAGCAGGACTGAAGGATTGAAGGACTGTTCCTCACTAGTTGCCCTAGTTCCTCACTAGTTACCTGAAGGGCTGTTCCTCACTAGTTGCCCACGTCTTACTTTTAAACTACCCAACACCTCCTCTGTGAAGCCTTCCCTGATTTCCCCCTCTGTGAGCAGCCTCACCCTCATGCTTCCCCTTCACTCACATGTTCCTGAATGTTGCTCAGTTTTGCACTCAGCATGAGCCCCTTTCATGGGGGGGGGCAGGGGGCGGGTGGGTCATCCACCTGCATAGCCCCCAATCTTCCTGTTCAGCAAACATTTGCAAAAGGGCCACCTAGTCTGTTTTGTGCTACCTGTATACAGAAAGAGCCCTGCTCATGTCACTTTTACATCAAAAGAACAAAATAAATATTAAATTCTCACTAATATTCTTGATTCAGGGGACGTATACAAATGTCTACAACTTGTTTCTAAATACATCAAAAACAGGGGCGCCTGGGTGGCTCAGGGGTTTAAGGCCTCTGCCTTCGGCTCAGGTCATGGTCCCAGGGTCTTGGGATCCATCCCCGCATCGGGCTCTCTGCTCAGCAGGGAGCCTGCCTTCCCCCCTCTCTCTCTGCCTGCCTCTCTGCCTGCTTGCGATCTCTGTCAAATAAATAAAATCTTTTTTTAAAAAAATGCATCAAAAACAACGCTGAGGGTGGTGGGGGGACACAGCTACATGATCCAACAAGCTTGAGATGTTAATATATGGGCATTCACTGTAAAATTCTATCAACAGGGCTATAGGTTTGAATTCATAATACGGGGGAAGTGAACACCTGTGACAGCTGATTTTATGCCAGCTTGCCTGGGCTAAGGGATGCCCAGATAGCTGGTAAAACATTCCTGGGTGTGTCTGTGAGACTGTTTCCAGAAGGGCTCAGCCTTTGAATCTGTAGACTGAGCAAAGACAGTCACCCTCACTGATGCCACGGGGCACCATCCAACCCCTCTTGGGCCTGAAGAAGGCAGAGAAAGGGCAAACGTGCCATCAGCTTGAGCTACAATGTCCATCTCCTGGCCTTGGACAGCAGCACTCCTTGTTCCCAGGCCTCTGGACTCTGACCAGGACTAGCCCCCACGCCTTCCCCTGGGCCCCAGGCCCTCCGCTGGGGACCGGAACTGCACTCACTATACTGAGTCGCCATTGGGCAGACCATGGGACTTTTCCGTCTCCACGATTGTGTGCACCAGTCCCTCAAAACAACGCTCTCTATCGTATTGGTTCTGTGTCTCCAAGGAGCATGAATACCTAGGACTAAACCTTCTGAAATCAAATCCCGGCTCTACCACTTTTCAGCAGCAGAGATGTAAACGGCTTAACCTCGCTGGGACTCGATCTCCTCGTTTATGAGACCACAGCACCTTCCGTGGGGTTATCAGGATCATTCATACGAAGCTCTTAGGGTGTTCCTAAGAGTCAGGTCCATTTTAGTCATCTTGGGGCCCTCCTCTCGATAAGACCATTTCATTCCCCTCCCCCTCTCGAGTCTCCCTGAGCTGAAGCCCAGCAGTCACTTGGGAGCATGGCAGCCTGGGGGGAGAGGCTCTTCCGGGGCTGGGGACATGAGAGAATTTGCCAGTCTGTTTTCCTCCATCTGGAGGAGGGAATTCCATCTTCCCAAACTACACCCCCAGCTAAGGGTAAGCATCACTGTTCCTGTCTCCTTGGCATCAAGGCTGCCCTGGCTTTGAGGCCAAGGGAACAGCCAAAGAAGGCAGAGGGGCAGGAGAGTCATTCCTGAAAGGACCAGTTATTGGATACCAGGGTGCTCCTGAACAGAACGGCTGTGTTCCCACTAGGGAACTCCATTGGGAGGAAACACACTGGTGAGCACTTAAGTCGACTATACCAGAAATATGGCAAACAGCAGGGATCAAGAGAGGAAACCCAGAGACAGGTTAGGGAGCCCTTGCAGTAACCAGAGCAGACAGAAGGCAAGCCATGGTGGAATTTGTGCAGGACTTCCCCCTGCCTCTGGGTCTACAAAAAGGAGCTCATTCAGTGCTCTCACTGGAGGCTTTATTCCAAGTCTGGCCCATCAAGTTCACACCAGCTATTAAATTCGCTCTGTGATCTTTCACCCCACCTAGCATGGAAGTCCTCAAACACAGGAGTGATCAAATCCAGCCACAGACCTAAGTAGGAGTTTAGGAAGTTGGAGAGAATAAGCAGACCTAGTTAGAGGGAGAAGGGCAAGTCTGTCAGGGTCCCAGTCTCCTGGGAGGGAGTACTGTGTACTGAATACACAGCTTTTCCATTTTAAGGTGAAGTAAGGTCCTATACCCATGGAAGGTTCATGAGAAGGTACAGCCAGGACCATACAGAGGTGACCGATGTATAGGTAGCCAGGTTAGACAGCAGGAGGAGCCCAGCTTTTGAGCTAAGAGCTGAGGACACACTGGCCTAAAGGGGCAGGCTGGCCTCTAGCCAACTAAAGAACAAAGCCAGGGCTTCATCCAGGCCGGAGAACACATAACCAGACCATCTTAAGTGTTGTTCCACATTAGCCATATCAACCAGAGACCAGTGGATTTCATCACAGAGGAATTTATTAGGGAATACATAGCCCAAATAATCACTTGGGGGCAGAACAAAGCTCAGTCAGAAACATCTCCCCAAAAATTCATAGCCTAGAACTGCTTCAAGATGCTACCACTATCCCTGAGCACAAACTACAGATTAGCTGAGAAAGCAAGTTCAAGGTACTTTCATTTCTATGGTGGGAAGACACAGATGCATCTAGGAGATGCCCACACCGATGTTTAAATTCACAGCAAAGAGATATTAAGTGTTCACCAAGTCTATCCCTTATACTTCAAGTACGATGCCATTATTACTCAGATGCCCACCCCTCACGTCCAAGGACAGCCATGTGGGCTGCATTCCACTACAACCCAGTATAAGAGGATAGCCAGTCATGATGTTGTAACTGGGGGACTAGAATACAGTCTGTCTCTATCATACCTCAGAGGGGTAGACATTTGTCCCTCCAGGGTGGGGATAAATGCAGATCATTGTTCAGGACCTTTATTAGAAAGGTTACAAGGCCAAGGTTAATAAGATCCATCTTCCAAAACCAACTCCTTTGTTTCCCTTATTCTAGAACCCCAGCTGACTGGATTTCAGATGGTGGAACGACCCAAATGGTCATTACCGAGACACATACACACTTGGCATCTGGAGTTCTGTCAGGAGGTTCCCTGGGCTAGATCCAAGCTTCCCCAGCCTCTCCTGCACTGGCAGGGGGTGGGAATCTTGTTTTGACAGTTACCTCAGCCGACATTAGAAACAAACCACAACCTCCCCTGTATTTGTCTGCTCCAAGGAGCAAAGAAAGGACCAGGGGCCATTTCCACTTCCACGGCAAAGGACATTATTCTGATAGTCTTTCCTTCTCTAGTTACTCGGGCGTCTAAACCTGCTGAGCCCAGAAACCCAGGAAGGGCTCAGAAAATCCATCAAGTTTTGGGAGTGGCACCTTAGATGGTACAGTGAGAGGGCCCACGATCATTTGTCACATCGTGTCTGGACCCAAGCAGTCTGGCAATGTGGGAAACCCCATCCCCTTCATCTCGGGTTGAGAACTCATGGTACACACTCTAGGACAGTATTCCAACCTCCCGAGGCAGTGAATCCCACGTGGTACCAGGACAGATGTCTCAGTAGGCTAGTCCAACATCTGGGAAGGCCGCAGCTGGGGCTGGGAGCCAGTTCACGCTAACACCGGAAGATTCCAAGAGCTTCAGCCTGTTAATTTTGGCTGAGAAGCAAGTTCCTTCAGCAAGTGCAATGCAGCATGGGGACAAGGCTGAAGGTTGCGTCAGAATTCATGAATTGTTTTAATGTACTTGCTGGGCAGGGTAAGGTATAAAGGGGGGTAAGTATGGGTTTTGGTGAGAGCAAACAGCCGCCCCCTCCATGATCAGAGTCCAGGGACCAGAGCCCACAGTGAGGTCGCTGGCAAGCTCGTCTCTGAGCTACTGTCCATGCAGCCTGTGTGGGAAGTTCAAGGGGATCCTCTATGTGGCCTTAATCTTGCCCCCATAGCACTCCATTCATGAGTCCAATAAGCAAGCACTGGGGTGCCTGGGGAGGGAGGTTGACCTGTCTCAGGGCAGACCACCTAGCTCGTCTGATGGAGAGCCTCATCCTGGGGGGGACTTGTGAGCATTTTCAGGGGTAACTCCACACTGAAAACCCTTGGGATGGACCCAGTGTACTTCTTCCCTGAGCCTCCTTGTTACTTGTCCTATAGTCTGGCTCCCTCTAGATCCATGACCAGCCAGGCACAGCCTTAGCATCTGACCACAGATCTTATAGATCTTTTAGACCATGTGCCTTTCTATCCAGGCAAAGAAAAAAAAAAAAAGCTTGACCAAAGTCCTACTTGTTAAGATGCCTCCCCTGTGGTCCTTCATGGTCACCTTGAATGGGGCTAGAATGCCAGAGTAGTCCATACCCGGCTGATCCCAGCATATTGTCTGGCTCTTACGGTATCACAGGCAAGGACTGAGGGATTAGGTAAGCAGGGAAAGGTTGGTCCTGCTAGGTTAGCCAACTGTTCATGGAATTCACAAGTTTTCGTAGGATCTACTTGGGCCCTAGGACTTAAGATTTCTCTGGTGTACCGCTGGACATGATCAGGGATGGCTGGCTTCGTTAGCTACCCCAGGTCATGGAGGAGTATTTGCTTTCCACGAGGGTCCCAAGAGCAGGTCAAGCACCCTTTAGAAAGTAGTTCCTTGCAGAAGGCAGTCTGGATTTGCTCTCAAACCCTAGGGGCCTCCATAGAGAGTTTCTGGTTAGGGCTCGCCAAGAGTTCCATCGAGCCTCCCAATTCACTACAGGCACTGGGACACCAAGATCCTGCTACATTGGGAGCCAAGGGGAAGAGCTGCCGACCACATCCTTTTTGGCAACTCATGTCCTGGGTGCCACTCAAAAATGAGCTTTTCCCGTCCCCACTGAAGCCGGGGCAAACCTAGTGCCTGCCCCCTTCGAGAATCCAAGCAGCCTACCAAGTACTGTGCTTCTTACGGACCAGCAGATCAAAGTAGGGCCCACAGCTTCCATGCAAGCCCAGCTTCCGGTGGCTGACTGCCTCCTTTAACAGCTTGGAAGGTGCAACAAGTCCAGACAGAGCTGGAGGGGTTGCTCGGGAGCTTTTAGGACATCTCATTCTTGTTAGTGGTTCTGTTCCCACGTGCCACTGGCTGAGACCCACCTTTCATCCCAGCTGGGCTATCGCTGCCTTCCATCCCAAAGGAACCAGCATGCCCGTGTGCTGCCCTCAAGGTCTCGTTCTTGCAGTGAGCCCGGCTGGTGAGGTTCTCAGTGTTCTCAGTCATGGCGATGAAGCCAATTCTGGCCATTAAAGAGCAGGAGACTGGACTCCTGAGGAAGACTGGAGGTAGGGTGTAGAATCCTCAGGAGGGCTGGAGGGTGGGGCTCCCAGGTCCCACAGCAGACCTGCCTCGTAAGGACCCCTCGGCCCCCAGCCCTGAACACCAGAGGCTACAGCCAGGACGACGGACGAGATGCAGATGAACCCCTGGCGACAGTCAGTTAGAGAGAAGGTCAGTCCTCTACAGTCCTGGCAGCTTTGTCTCGTTGCTTCTAGTCCACCAAATCCAGGGAGGGCAACTCCAATTAACAGAGCTGCGTCCCACGCCTATAGCCTACTTGCAAGAAAGATCAGGAAAGGGTCATTAGTGTGTGCTGCTCCCCACTGGGACTAAGGGGTGGAGATTTCCCTAGCCACTGGCAGAGGGACCCGGACACTAGGCTGTCCCAGTTCACAGAAGCCCCTCGCCAGCTCTGCCACGATGTCTAAGGGAAGGCCACATGCCAAGGGTTCCAGCAGAGGCTTTCTGGCTTGTGGTCCGTGGGAAAGCCTTTGCTCAGAACCACAGAGAGAACATCCCTAAGGCTGCATCATGACTACCAGGAGAAGGCCAGCTTCCACGTGAGGCCAAAGCTGCAAGGCTGGCCACCAGGATCCCAGGGCATCCTTGAGCAGAGAACAGGACAAGGGGAAAGAGAAGGGAAGGCTTTTCACAGCCCTGGCAGGAGGACACCCAGGGGCCCACACGGCCACCTTCAGCCCCCTTCCACGCCTGCCCTTTATGACCTAGGTCTTCCATTCCATCTGCAACCCTCCTGCCTGGGACTCCTGTGCTAGCCCAGAAGGGGGGGGATGGGATATGTTATCTGCCACTGCCCTCCTCCGGAGGATGGTCTCACTCATAGAGCCCTTCAGCTGGAGACTATGGGGGCAAGGGGGCTCACACTCTCCAGGCACACCTTCACAGCTGGGGAGTGGGCAGACCATGCAGTCCTGGGTCTGGTCTATTCTTTACCCTTGGCCTCTAACGGGCACTTGCTGCCTTTTTTGTCCTTCACCTTTGTTCTGGCCCAAGTCTTCCCTCCCATGTTTCCCCAGGAGTTCAGGAGCCTACAGAGGAAGAGCAGAGGCCCGGGGTCCCAAACCTGTATCCTCCGTGTAGGAGGATACTTTCAGACCAAGGATCCAGCACCTAGGGACACTGCAGAAACCCAGATCCCACACAGATACAGGGGAGTTTTTACCTGAATAGTCATCCACGTGCTGTGACAGCATGCAGGGAAAGTCTCAGGCCAGAGTCGGAAAGGCACTTCTGATAGCAAGAATCAGGCCTCCAGGCTGAAGTTCTGTTCTGGCACGCTGTTCAGTCTCTGAAGTGACCCCAGGTCCTCAGAGCGATCAGGAGTCCAGTGTGTAGAACTGGTCCAGGGCTGTGCCAGGGCCTGGGAGCTGGGTGACTTAATCTTCTTGGCACGTCTTTCCGGGGCCAGAAGGCCTCAGTATCACGTGGGCCAGCCTGGTCAGATGGGTACGTGGTTTGCTCAGTCACCAACTTGTGCTGGGTTCTTCCAGAAGGACGAGTCCGTCACGACTCCCAGGAAAAGATGAGAACTAGGGATCTTGCCCTCTGTGCATGCTTCATGCCTGCTGGGAACATCTTTTTGCTGCTGCATAGCCATGGCTGTTGTGGAATGTACTGTTTATTCTGCTCAGTGTCCCAAGGTGACAGCCAGCAGCAGGGCCACCATAGACCAAAGGGATATGCTGCTTTGCCTACATATGGACTAGGGGCCTCTATCCAAGTCCAGTTGTCTCTAGCTCAGCAACCCCAGACAAGTTCTGGTTCAAAAAGGGACAGACTATTGCCTTGAAAAGACTTCTACAATGCTTCAGAAAAGTTCTAGTGGATTCTCATAGCTGTCATTGCCTCAGGCCAGACTGGTTCCCCCAGTGATCTTTGCTTGGCTCTAAGCAAGGTCCATGAGTTGGAGGGGCAGGGCTAGACAACCCAAGATGACAGCACTTCCCTCCACCATCTGGGTTCCCACCCTCAGCTCTGACTCTTGTAGAGGGTTGGTTCTCCTTCCTGCCTACCTTCCTTATATGACCCCCATCTCTCTGAAATGGTCAGGTTGGGGAGGAAAGGTACCCCCCATGTTGGAGGGGTATTGCACCTGTAGCCTCAGTCCGATCACAGGTGGAGCAGAGGCCCAGAGACAGGAGGCCTTGGGATGGATCTCACTCAGAGCTGCCTTCTGCTAGAGACATAGGCCCTGCTCTGACCCATGCTGCTAGGATGTCATGGGATAGAGTGGTCTCTGCTTCACTGATCTCCCTGAGAAGTGGAAAGGTTGGAAGGTGACAGTACCCAGGAGAATGGCCCTAAAGCTCATCTTTACAGAGAGGGGTCTGGCAGTGGGAGTCCTCGCCCCTCAGGCGATTACATTGCAGGGCTTGGAAGCAGGACTGGGACACTAACCTTTCAACATATCTCAGGGTTAGGGATCATGAGATGCTTAGATGGACTCAGTTGTCCTGGTCTTGCGTCCACAAGCCCTCTGAGACTAGTTTCATTTTAGTAACTATGGTTTGTGTCACAGTTCTACACTCCATCCTGTTGCAGGTCAGGCCGGAGGTCTATGAACTTAGGACTTCTAACGTGTTGGCCTCCTACTGGTTCATCCCCTCTACTTCCCCAATTTCTGCCCTCCATGAATAAATGCCAGCCTCCCCAAAAACAATGCCTGGGTCCAACCAGTCAGAGCCCAGGAGATGTCATCCCCTTCCTTCTTGGCACCTACACTGCACTGATGCCCTCTTCTTGAGTCATTGTTCCTACCTCAACACATCCTAATACAGGGATCAGAAGTAATTTGTAGAGGTCTTATCTCCCCAGAACTCCCCAGGCCTGTAAAGCTGGCTGCCTGCAGAGGTCAGGCTAGAAGCCCATAGAAAAACCACCTTCTACCTGGAAATACACAGCTATTCCACTCTCCCTGTCTTCTCGGCCTCTGTGCTTTCTAACATACTCAAGACCATTCATTGAAGGTATAGAGAGGGTAGGGAGGACACAAGGCTCAAAGGGATACCAGTGCCAATCTGTCTCCACCTTCTCCCTGCAGAAGATGTAAAGATACCTCCCAGTTCTGGCTAAGATCAGCTAGTCACACCCACCCTGCACCTTCTGCATCTGATCTATGTCCTTCCTGGCCATCGCAGACCAAAAGACCCAGCTGCTGTGGGCCCGGGCACTGCCTAACCTAGTGTCCTTGAAGAGAGTCCTGTGACCCTTGGGAAAGCCAGTGATCCCAGAAAGGCTGTAAATGTAGGGAACTTCAGTTTTAGCTCCTTGATGGAAGGGAAGACTATCCAAGGTGTGGAGCAGGTATATTTGACTTGATGCCTGTGAGAAGAGCCTGGTTCTCTGGGAAGACCTGATGAGACCTTGATCATCCTAGGACAGGTCCCAGGAGCAAAGTCAGAGGAGTAAGTGGCCAGCATGGGGCCAAAAAAGCCTGAGAGGGCTGTAGCAGCAAGACCCAGCAAGTGAGAGACCTCAGAGGCCACAGGTAATGTGTAGTCAAGAGTTCAGATCCCAGGCCAGAGAGAGAACATCAAAGTCCAAGGACCTCAGAGCAAAGGAAAGCAAAGGAAATGCTAGGGCCCTAGAAAATACTGTACAGGTGCAGCAAGGAATCTGGATGGATCATGGAATAGAGAGAATGCTCAGGTGTAAGAGGACAGCCAGATGCTTGATCCCAGGACCACGGCCCCTAGCTGAAACACGCAGGGCAGCCAGGAACTTAGAGGCAAGACGGGCATGGAACTTAAGCAACCTGAGGGCAAATTCAAGGGGGAGGCACGGATGATAGACAATGGAGAGGAACCAGGGAAGCTGAACAGAGGATGGAAGCCTCAGCCACACATTTCCAGAGGAACACTGCCATATACAATATGCATTTGTTAGGAACACATGGCCCTGCAAACCAGTGACAGCCTAAGTATTACCACTTCAAATCAAAACCTCAGCTGGGGACACCTGGCATTGAGAAGCACTCGCAGAGCCCTGAAGGAAGCCATGCAGGGTACCGGCAGCACCCCCCTTCTGCATGAGGTTTCCACTAAGCTGTTCTTGCCTGAAAAGAATGCAAGTCTGAGCCCTGATTCAGAACTTCAAACTCCCATGCCAAGTTGATTATAGCCCAGAGCCATCATATGCTCCCTCTGAACTTTCCCCTCCTTATACCAGCCTCCCTGCAGGGACAGACTGGGCTGTCTATACCGCAGGTTGTGACAGCCAGTGCAGTTATACAGAGATACTACAGAAAGTAGATTGCCCGGAAGGTCTCCAGTGGCAGAGAAGAGCAAGACCCTAAGTGACATGTTCTATGGTGACAGACTTAGAAAGTCCATGGGATGGCTTAAGGGGCCATAAGTGACCATGGCTCTTGATTCTAAGAGTGAGGCCGGACAGAACAGCTCCTAGGAAGGCTGGAACGAAGTGGCATGGACTAAGGCCAAGGGCTGCTTCTGGCTTCTGTCCAAGTGAACACCAAATGCTTACCGGCTTGGGACCCTGTAGGAGCTCCCCAATCAAGGGGAATCCTTGAGGCCTATCTGCTCCGATAGGACCAGGTACCAACAGCAGTATTAAGGAGACTTTGGCTTCATGGTTTTCATTAAGGTGAAAATCTAAGCATGCTAAGGTGACCGTCTACTGTTTCGGCTGTATAATAAGTAGACATGTACACAGCTGCATGACCCATATGTGAGGGTCTCCACGGGTAGAAATGCCAAAGCAGCTCCTAGGGTCAAGAATTCTCAGGAAAGACAGTCTGGGAGGAAAGGCAGGGAGGAAAGGATGCTTGGATAGAGGAGTCCAGCCAGGAGGTAGGCATGACAAGTCCTAGCCACATTGATTTCTGCTCTTCATAACCTGGCCTACAGGACTAGGGGATGGGGAGGGAAATCTAGACAGATTTGGCTTGGGTGACTTTATCCTGTAGGTTAGGAGCAAACCACAACTGGTGGGAATCAGCCCAGTTCCTCTGGGCTCAGAGGAAGAACAGGAAAAAGAGCTCTGAAGAGAGAAAGCCCACCGCCAGGTGAGATTTGAGTGGACCTCACAGAGGAAAGGTCCCACTCAGGATCTTTTATAGGAGGAGACCACATACTAGCAGTCAGTGTCCTGATGCCAAGGCCCAAAGCCACCATCACCCTGGTCTCCACAGCTGGCAGAACAGAGATCCTGGGTAGAAGGGAAGGTGAACAGGTTTGAGAGGATCAGGGAAAAGGTCCTGAAGAAGAAGTTCCAAATACAGCACTGAGCAGGCCAGGAGCCAGGATGCTCACAGCTGGGGTCCCCAGATGCCACCACCTGCTGTGGTTAATGCTAAGAGGAAGGAAGTGACAGAAGCCTTTAGATTAACTTCTGAGACCCACAGCTGGAATGAAGCCCTGGTGTCCAACCAGATTTTATTTTTTTTAAAAGATTTTATTTATTTATTTGACAGACAGAGATCACAAGTAGGCAGAGAGGCAGGCAGAGAGAGAGAGGAGGAAGCAGGCTCCCTGCTGAGCAGAGAGCCGGGTGCGGGGCTCGATCCCAGGATCCTGGGATCATGACCTGAGCCGAAGGCAGAGGCTTTAGCCCATTGAGCCACCCAGGTGCCCCTCCAACCAGATTTTAGATCAAATTATCTTCACACCTTGGCTCTTAGGAAATCCCCATCCACCCAAGAGGTAGGCTGAAGGGCCATCCAAGGTCGCTCCGGGGCATTCTGGAGGATGCCTGAGGTGCCCTTCCCAGATACCCACATGAGTCCCTGGCTGAACATTCACTGAGGCAGAATGCTAGGTGGTCTCCACAGAGCAAGGCCAGCAGCCAGCTTCTAACCACTGCCTCTAGCTTTAAGGCAGAGACAGGTATCAGACAACAGACCTCTGATCTGCTAAAGCCATCCCTTCCTACTCTTGGGAAAACCATGCTACCCACTAGCCTTCTCCCCTCCCTTCAATTTGCCCACCACTGGACACTTCCCATCTATAGTTCTAGAAGAGCCTGGTTTCTCTAGAATCAGACTCTCTCTATACCCTATAATCTTTTCCAGTAGAGACTTCATAGCTAAACCACTCACATTGCTCCAGCTCAACATTTTACCTGCCCTACTCTGATCTAGCCCCAGCTTGATATTCTTCCTGAGGTCCCCAGGAAGCCCAGAAGTAACAAGTCCCCTAAGATATTCTTGTACTTGTCTTTGCTGTTCAACATTTAGCTGTAAACTCTGGGCAGAAGAGATATCCATGTACAGGGTTTATGGGCCAAGTTCAGCCTTCTGGATCTTTAGTTATCACTGCATCAACCACTGAGCTCTGCATGCCTGCTGGATGTCTTCGTTTGGAGAATCAGTCAACCTAAACTAAGATGGTCCTACACTGAATGTTTACGTCCTCTAACAGACTTAGGAGAGCAACATCTTTGCCAAGGTCATGCTGTAGACTGAAAGAACACCTGGTAACCAGAACCTTTTTCCTGCTTTTCTCCCTTAGTGTGGTTCAATTCCACCTCCTAAACATATCTTGAACCCCTCTGCTTCACTCTACCTCAACTCCCCTACCCCAGGTTCTGACCTCTTGCCTAAAAGGCCCTGTAAGTTTCCTTCTAACCAGTCATTCAACAAACCTTCATGCTGCTTTCTGGGTAGTCTCCAGTGTGTAGACCTGAATGATTATCTTGAAACTCACCAGATCACCTATTCTCCCCCTTGTAAATCTGTTCTAGGACTTCCTAGAATTCTAAGGGTGTACAACCAGATCTTCAACTTGGCCTCAAAGGTCTAATACAGCCTGACCATGGGCCTAGGTCTCCAGGGTCAAGTGGGGCCACTTTCTATGTTTGAGTCATACTGGCCTCTTATCTGGCATCCACATGCCTAGATACCTTTGACCTTCAGGGAAATGGAGAACTGTCAGCAACATAATTCCAATAAGTCACTGAGCAAGGAACACCCTGGGAACTAGGTTATTTTGTAGCAATTCCAGATCTCGAATTCTTTAACGAGATTAACCCAGATGCTCCAGCATCTAGACCTAGCTTCTGGAGAGTCATGTGGTTTGGGAAGGAGACTTATTCCTTCTCTAGTACCACACCTCTGGTCTCAGCATCTAGTGTCCAGTGGTGCTATGCCTAGACTATGGAGCTGGTCTACCACTTGGGTGAGCTGGGGCCTCAGAGCTACGAGAGTCTTATGGGCAGAACCTGGAGGTACCAGGATGTGGCCCATGTGAGTTATTAGCACATACAGCCTGCTTAGCTGTTTTGGAGCCATCCTTAGGACTGATGGAAATGCTAAGTATCCCCAAGTTCATCTTTTCCTGACCACCACCCTACCTCCCTACCCTCAACAAGCCAACTGCAAATGCAGTCATTCAAGATTAGCAGATACTCGTTCCCTGTATATACAGTGTCGAGTCCCTGAGTAGTCAGACCAGCTCACCCACCAGACCAAGACTTGTTCCCACAGACATGACGTCTAAAATGTCAGGTGTGTATAAAAGTGGTAAGGGAAGTAGGTGTTGATGTCTCTGCATCTTAATATTGAATCCCTATCCTGGGTCAGCCTAGAATACTTATACCCCCATACCACCTTTTGCTATGATAATTACAGCACCTTTCCCCTCAGACCTCTGCATGCCACAGACTTAAGTTTTGGCTAATATCAGCCCCACCTGCTCTTCTGTTCACCTAGCAACCCTGGGGCAGGATCCCATTATTTTAGCCAGAAACATCTGTTAAAGAAGTCACATCCCAGAGTCCTGAGTTGCCATCTGACTTCCAGATGGATCTCTCTGATCTTTGCTGACCTGAATCATTACCAACCCCCCAGTGCTATGAAAGAAGTGATAACTTCATAAATGGTCTTCTTGCTAATACATCCAGAGACAGGCCTGTGATGAAGAGGCACCTGCCAGGCAACCTAGGCCTTATCGTACTTGGGCCCTCGGCGCCTGCTAACAACCTCAAAGTCCACTGGGCAGCTAGATCCTCCCTGGATGAGAACGCTCCAACCCACTTTGGTCAGGAAGCCATTCCTGGTCTTGATGGAAGGGGGGTGGTGATGGTCAAACTGATACATTCATGGACTTAATCTGGGTATATAGAAAACATGAAGTCTGATCTACCAAAGCCCATGTCTAAAGGACCAGGTCACAGGAAAGCCATTCTTTGAGCACATATTCTATGTCGGGAGAGCTTGTTAGGTGTAGAACTCGTGGAAGATTCTTGGAAGCCATGTATAGGGAGTAAACTCATCTGAAGGGCTTGTAGGATTCCTTACATGACCATCCCTGTCCTGGGCTCACAGCCACCTGAAACAGGTACACAGTAGCCATGCATGCCTGGAATTAAATAGCAAGGAGTACTTTTTGTGAGGGAACAAAGACCAGGCCTGAGTTCAAGGACTGACTTTGATCAGAGGACTTTGAGAAGGTCATACCATAGGCAAGAGGCAGGGCCATGCTGCGATGGACAGAACAGTGAAGGAGTGGAGCTCAGATGGCCGCAGCAGACCCCAAGTTAAAATGAACTCCTAGGGGGCGCCTGGGTGGCTCAGTGGGTTAAGGCCTCTGCCTTCAGCTCGGGTCATGGTCCCAGGATCCTGGGATCGAGCCCCGCGTCGGGCTCTCTGCTCAGCGGAGAGCCTGCTTCTCCCTCTCTCTCTCTGCCTGCCTCTCTGCCTACTGTGATCTCTGTCTGTCAAGTAAATGAATGGAATCTTAAAAAGAAGAAAAAAAAAACTTAAAAAAAAAATGAACTCCTAGTGAAGCTCTTGGCCCCAAAGTTCCTACAGCTACAATAAGGAGCAGGAAATAAAGTAAAGGAAACCCAAGGGGGTCCACACCCCAGAACAGTAAGGATTCTGGTTGGAGTGGGTCTCAGGGGAGACCCTGCTTTTTATGGGCTAGAGCTCTCCCCAGCCAGGGGAGCCGGGCAGCCTGGGTTCTCAGGGCTCAAGCCTGGCGAAGGCCTGAGGCCTGCAAATACGCAGGGGCAAGAATGAAAGAAGAGAACAGCACAGTCCTGCGGTTCTCACGGAGAACAGTGTCTGAGGACTCCCATTGCCATGGAGCTGCCATACTGGCTTGGCTCGGGTGGCTTCTAATAGGGCAGTCTAGGAAGATGGCCAGCACCCCACCCCTCCCAGGAGGCCACAGAGCAGGCTCAGGTAACTCCCACGAAGTGACTCTGACATCCCCCAGCCTCCAGCCCACAGCTGTTCCACACTCCGATTAGCCCTGGTACAAGGATCCTCTGTAGAAGATGCTTTTCCTAGGATGGCAACACCTTTCTGGAAGGAGGGCCAAGGGCAACAGACATGTGGCAGGGAAGGGAGAGGGGTATCCCACAGAACTGCTCCCAGTCCCAGGCATCCACCTCATTTTAACAGAGGCCCTCTACTCGGTGTTTGTCAGCCAGGAGACTAAAACCCTGAGAACAGAACCCATGGGTTTTGCCCCCTTAGACCAAGTGCCCAGCAGAGTGTGTGTGTCCTCACAGCAGCCAAGAAGATCCCTTCTGGGAGTGGGGCTCAGAAGAAACAGATGCCCCAACCCCTGAGCTTGGCCTGGACCCCTTTGTCACAGAAGCAGCAATGGTGGTCACAGTGGAAGCTGCTGGGAGCAGTGGAGTTGGTAGGGACAACACTGTCCAGTCCACAGGAAACACGGGTCAGTCCAAAGAATGCTATGCTATGGTCTCATAACAAACCTGTTCTAGATGGCTTAACATGAAGGTTCACTTCTGGTGCAAGTCTTGCGGGTAAGGTGGTTTGTACATTGCTCTCTTCCTAGTATAGACTCAGGCTTTGTTCCATCTCAGGCTATACCACCTCAAACACAGAAACTTAAGGGCCATCTCCACATGCAGGAGACACACGGGGAAAGCACACCTACCCTGCATGGTTTGGGACCAAAAGTGAAGTCATTTCCACTTATACCAGTGAAAGTTTAGTTAAAGGACCCATGATGCATGGTGACTGGGAAATAAAGAACCTGTAGATGGACACGGAGCATTAACGGATGGCAAGATGACCAAATTCCTGTCACAGGCACTAAAGGGTAGGCTTCTAGGAGAAGCAGCATTGTTGTTCCACACTAATTAAGGATTTGAGGGGAAAAAATAGTTCCTGGCATTCCAGGGACCATGAAGGATGCCTGAGCTGGCCTCACACATGTCACGTTTCACCTGTCACCCTTAATCCTAGAGATCCTGGCACAGAAAGACCTGCTGGTGGCAGTGATATTCAGAAGTGGCCTGGAATACAGATGGACCGAAGAGCAAATCTCTCCCTTGGACACAAAGATAAGTCATGTCAGGGGAAAGCCTATCCGAGCATGTCAGGCTGTGCCAAAGCCTACCAGTCCTCTGAGTGTTTGCTTCTCCACAATCTGACTGAATTTACCCATACAACAGCACTTGGGGTCAGAAGTGCCAGCCTCCAATGTTCCATGGCTTGCAGTTAGCATTGGCCCCACATAAGCCACAGTAGGGCCGAATATTCTGTGAGACCACCTTCAGGCCCTGGCCTGACTCTAGTCTTGGTGGTACAGTTGTCCTAGGAAGACTGCAAGCCCATAGTCTCCTCCACCCGGAGGCAGAGGCCCTCTGACCATTTCCTGTCACAAGCACTGGCCGAGGTCGTGCCACCGCATGGATGCCCATGCCTGTTTAGAGAGCAGTCATTAGCACAGTCAAGTGTAAGCTCACTCATAGTTCAAAGTGGTGGCTTTGCCCAGGATAGCACCCTTGGGAACCTCAGATTATAAATGTAAAAATTACTGAAGTCTTTAATAGAAACAAACTCCTGGACATCACCTAGGTGCTAGTGAATAGTAAATCTGAGCAAATTCCCTGTTGGAATAAAAGGACCCCCATGTGAAATAGCCGATCACTTAGCAAAGATGGAAGGGTAGATAGCATCCTCCTTCTCCATTACCCCCCCCCTCCAAAAACCAGGATGTAACTCCTCCTGCAGGTAGGGCAAATCCCCTGCAAAGTATGCTGGGAGCTAGTGTTTCCCCTAAGTATAGCACCATAAATCCAGGCAAGAGTCGTCTGTGTAAAGATAGCTAGAAAATGGGGATAGGACACTGGATATTTGTATCATGCTAAAATGAGTACCCTGAATTTCTTTCTAATCACAGGGAACCTATGATCAGGGAGAATGCCACCTTAACCCTGGGGGAAGTATAACATTTGATGAGATCTTCTGATGTGATGAATATTAGCATTACCTAGATAGACTCAAGTTCAATATTCAGCTGGACCATAAACCTTTTTTTTTTAAATTTTATTTATTTAGGGGCGCCTGGGTGGATCAGTGGGGTAAGCCACTGCCTTCGACTCAGGTCATGATCTCAGGGTCCTGGGATTGAGTCCTGCATCAGGCTCTCTGCTCAGCAGGGAGCCTGCTTCCCTCTCTCTCTCTCTCTCTCTCTCTCTCTCTGCCTGCCTCTCCATCTACTTGTGATCTCTCTCTGTCAAATAAATAAATAAGATTTTATTTGACAGACAGAGATCACAAGTAGGCAAAGAGGCAGGCAGAGAGAGAGGGGGAAGCAGGCTCACCACTGAGCAGAGAGCCTGATGCGGGGCTCGATCCCAGGATGCCGGGATCATGACCTGAGCCAAAGGCAGAGGCTTTAACCCACTGAGCCACCCAGGCGCCCCATGGACCATAAACCTTTAGATGCAAACCCTAGATACCAGGATATACAAAGGATACAGGGACAAGCTAGACAACACTAAGAAGCACCAACCAAACCCATCTAGAAGGTGGGGGACTTTGCAGGAGGACTTACCTGGTCTCTCAGTCAGAAAGGACTATACTGGATATAACCAGACAAGGCTTGGTGTTAGATTGAGAAGTGTTTATTTAGACAGACTATAGAGGACCTATTGGCGTTAATAGAAAAGACTGAACTATGAATTAAATGAGATCTTACTGATAAATGACTAAGACTAATTAGGAGATAAGGCCATTTCATATGTAGAGAAAGATCTGGAAAGGACAGTGCTAGACCATTGCAGTAGCAATTTCTGGTGATCAGAGTGATGTTTTTGCTTATCTACTTTCTATAGTAAAAGTGTGCTATTTCTACAACAAAGTTAAAGCTTACTGTAAGAATCTGGAAGAGTTTGTTATACCTTATTTGACTTGATAAAGTTCCCACAAGCTCAAACTCTTCCTGTATCTGTATGAACACAAGAACTTATTCGGCTCTCTGGAGGTAATAATATTAGATGTTCACTGGCAAGACAATTTCCAAAGTGGCTCCAGTCAGAGTGATATGGGCATCTCCACTTTACTCACAGAAAGCCCACCATGACCCACAAATACCTCTGATGCTGTAGAAGGACTTTGAAAACCACTTTCTTCCCAAGCTTGAGTATGTTCTAGGGCATTCTAGAAGGTGTAAGCTGTATCAGAGAGCTTTGTAGTCAGGATCTCTTCAATTCTATGGAAGGTCAGGTTTAGTTACCAGCCAGGAGAGGTCCTAGGTCCATTCTGTTTACAAATATGGATGCAATAGACGAAGAATATAGCTAATGGAATCCAATAGTGTATTTAAGTTTACTATATGATCAAGGAGGTTTTATCCGGAGAAAAGGAAAGTTTGAATTAAGAATCTAAAGGGTTTTTTTTTCCCCCTGTGTATTAACATAATAAACATCAAGTGAATAGTTTACCTGTTTAGAATTTAATAATTTACTAAGGAAAAAAAGAAGGTCCTTAAGTGTCTAGGAATTAACTCAAGAAGGTTCTAATAAGATTCTGAATAAGTGAATAGTCCAAGAATTAAAGACTTTTGTTCTCTCTAAATTAGTTCATAAATTCAAAGTAATCCCCAAATCCTTGCTTAATTTGAACTCAAATTTACTTTAAAACCTATAAAATGTCCTAAAATAGCTAAGTCAACTGCCAAGTATAAAGGACTTGTTCAAGCCATAGATTGCTGTAGTGAGGCAGTATGCATGGTATTTGCACAAAAGCAGACCAAGCAGCAAGGCCCAAGCATAGGAACTATGAAAAAGGGGCCACCAGAGACCAGTGGTAAAGGAGAAACCTGTGCTAATATGGGGAACAGCAGTTTACGTTCAGTAACAGCTGAAGACCATACCACTGTTTCTATTCTTCTAGAAGGAGTCTTTAGCCATGGTTTTCATTGAAGTCTAGATTTATCAGAGACCTACTAGAAGGAAAATACAGATTATGACCTGGTGATAGAAAAGGGCTTTGAAAGACCCTACTAGCACAAATCATTAGGGCAAAGTTTTAGTTTGATCAGTTTCCATTCAAGAAAGATACTGTGAACGAATTTATGTCAGACAACAGATTGAGTGCAGTATAAAACCAATGAGGGACTACTTGAACAAGAATTCCTTAAATAAGACAGATGGGAACCCCAAAAGGAAAGGCAAAGTCAAGGGTACCCTAACAGCAATCACAAATGTCTAAACTCAAATGCAAATGACAGCTGCCTTCACGCCCATTAAACTGGCAAGTGCTAGAAAGCTGGGATATGAAATATTGATAGGGACACAGGAATACTTGTGCATTGCCCTGGGACCATGTACTGGGACAGCCATTCTGGAGAACAATCTGGTATCACTTAGTCAAATTAAGCAGTTCTATTCCTGGGAGTAAAACCCAAGATGTTTGTCCTACAGGTAGATAGGGGCACAGGTAGAAGGATGTTCTTTTCAGAGCTGTGGTGACAGATGGAGACAATTGGGTGTCCATTCCTGGGAGAGCAGCAAGAAAAGGTGTGGTAGCCACATGCCGTGTAGTATCAGTTAACAGATTAAAAACAGACTGGATATACCTAGAACAGGAGTATCAGACCTAGTGGGGAAGAGACAGGTGACCCATTAATATACAGAGGCCTTATATAAATCCTGGAGGAGAATCATTCAAATGCCTTGCACCTTGGATTGGTTGCCCCGAGTAAGAGAAGAACAGGTCTAGAGAAAAAGAAGGATCCTTATGTAGGCCAATGATGCTTGTGGACCACAAACTAGTGGGTGTAACTCAACTGTCTCCCCCCAGCCCCGAGGATTTAGCAACTAAAAGATATCATCTTGGAGGAATGTTGGACATATAAAGGGCCATGGCAGGTAGGAGGCTAGACCTGTAGGCTTGGGCATCTTTAGTACAAAAAACAAGGATCCTAAGAGCACTTGCCTCACTTTGTAATTGGTCCAGTTTCTTCTGCCTGAACAAGGACTCTCAGTATGGACACTTTGAGCATGTTTCCTATTGTGCCTGATTCGAGCAAGCACACCGTTTTCTGGGAACACATTCCTCTACATTTCTAGCTCTAAGTAGCACAGGTCATAAGAAGAATCCTCCCTTAAACCATGGGTCTCCTCTGGCTCCTTTATGTCAACTTAACTAGAGCCTGTTCTCCCCACTGGCTCTTGAATAAGCTTCTGGTACCTCTGGGAGTTCAGAGGGAACACACCTGATGAGAAGTGAAGGAACATACCTTAACCTGAGGACATGAGAGGCTACAAGCAGGAAGGGGGAAGGTTTAGAAGACAGGTACAAGAACTTACAAATTGTATTGTCCCTTAGGGGTAGTCTGAAGAGAAGGCTTTTAGGAGCCTGGTACTGATGCCAATCTACATTGCTGAAGGTTCCAGCCTCATCCTGCTCTTAAGTTATCTCTCAATGAACTCAAGTCAGCAAGAAAGCCGTTAACATCACTATGAATGTCTACAGAGTACCCTGGCTGGATTCATGCTCTTTTGTGTTGACCTGTAATCACCATTACTGTGTACCTACTCACGCTGCCATGTGGAATTGAACTCCGAATCTCCCTGAAAACAGGCAGTACTTCCAGGACCACTAAGACGCCCCTTTCATGTACCATCTTAACCCAGATAATCCCTAGCTTATCTAGAAGCAGATGTTTCTAGTCCCTTCTGTATTATCTTCCCCCAATGCTGGTTCAGATGTGTTACAGCACACACATACTTCCATGCGCCATGCTGTCTCAGGCTCTCCCGACCAGCAGACAGTGCCCACGATAGGAAGGGATCCAGAATCAGGAATCCCATAAATTCAGAGCAGAGACAGTCCTCGATGGGAAGGGGTTTTGTATACATCTATACACTTAAGCTCCCATCCATGAGATTAAGTTCAAGAACCCCTGTTCTTTGTCGTGAACTTGGCTTTGATGCAGGAGTTCAGTTAGTAAGGAGTCCCCTCTGAGGGCCAATGCCAGCTTCTCCTAGCAGGCTTTATGCTTTGCTCCCAGGAGGAATCAAAGCAAGATCTTGGTCATGTTCTCACAGATATAGCCTGATCCAGACTATGCCCAGAATTCCAGTGCTGCCTCTACTTCCATTTCCATGCAGCGGTATTTGTGGTAAGCAAGTCTAAGTATGATTCACTTACAGCGAAGTTCACTTCCGCTGCATTAAGTGACCAGACACCATGACTTAGGTGATAGTACAAACCCTTTGCATATCCATACAGCCTAGAGCCCTGACCATCTGCTATAGAAAATCTAGGTCAGGCCATGAGCCACCCAGACTTTGCTAGGCAGATCTCAAACTCTGTCAGAGACCAGTATTTTTATGGTTTTCTCACTCTATGAGCCCAGAAAAACAAAAGCTGAATGAGAACCAAGAGAGATCAGAGTTAACCAGAACACCCAAGGGCAGGTGTTTCTGACCTTCGGCCACTGGCCAGGTCTAGGGGTCCCATGAATCAGACCGTGTTTCAATTCAGTGGAAAGGGATGGGGGCCTGCAAAAGTGCTTGGACTGGGAGTAAGGACAGCTAAATGGCTGACAAGACCCAGTCAAGCAAGAGAAAATGACCATGGCAGCAAGTGATAAAGGTTTATTCATGTCACCTGTCAGCCAGAAATGGCTGGCGAATCAAGATGCCATATGCAACAGCCTTTCTGGCCAAGGGTCTATTCTTTACACATAGGACAAGCATTAGATGGAGTCCTGGAACCTAAGAATAGGGTATAGAAAATGTCATGTTCAAAAGGTCTAGAGATCCATCAGGACCAAGGGAAGAGCAAGGCCCCATGCCCTGCTGAACATAATAATCTAGCTGCCAGTCTTAACATGAATGCTTGCAACTACCATTTCTATTCTGTTGGCAATTAAGGGCTCAGATAGCAAAGGAGGTCAGGAAAGAAGACCCCGCAAAAACAATGGAAAAGAGCAGGGCACCAGAACATAATAAGCAGCAAGGATGCCCAGATTCAGGCTTCTGCATTGGTAGATATTCTTGCAGAAAATAGTTCCTCTTAGAAAAAGAGCTGAAGCCCCTCAAAGGAAGTGAAAATCCACATATCCAAGTATACTTTATATGTTGTGTCTTATGAAAAGCAATCAACAAAGCCTTTTAGGTACTCAACTAAATCCCAGGAGCTTCTAGCCTAAGGGAGGCCTATGGCTGGCTTCCAGGTGATCCCTCTAGTCAAGGACATTGATTAAAGCAGATAAAGCCAAGCCATAGCTTTTTTTTTATTTTTAATTTTTTATAAACATATATTTTTATCCCCAGGGGTACAGGTCTGTGAATCGCCAGGTTTACACGCTTCACAGCACTCACCAAAGCACATACCCTCCCCAATGTCCATAACCCCACCCCCCTTCTCCCAACCCCCCTCCCCCCAGCAACCCTCAGTTTGTTTTGTGAGATTAAGAGTCACTTATGGTTTGTCTCCCTCCCAATCCCATCTTGTTTCATTTATTCTTCTCCTACCCACTTAAGCCCCCATGTTGCATCACCACTTCCTCATATCAGGGAGATCATATGATAGTTGTCTTTCCCCGCTTGACTTATTTCGCTAAGCATGATACACTCTAGTTCCATCCATGATGTCGCAAATGGTAAGATTTCATTTCTTTTGATGGCTGCATAGTATTCCATTGTGTATATATACCACATCTTCTTGATCCATTCATCTGTTGATGGACATCTAGGTTCTTTCCATAGTTTGGCTATTGTGGACATTGCTGCTATAAACATACAGGTGCACGTGCCCCTTTGGATCACCACGTTTGTATCTTTAGGGTAAATACCCAGTAGTGCAGTTGCTGGGTCATAGGGCAGTTCTATTTTCAACATTTTGAGGAACCTCCATGCTGTTTTCCAGAGTGGTTGCACCAGCTTGCATTCCCACCAACAGTGTAGGAGGGTTCCCCTTTCTCCGCATCCTCACCAGCATCTGTCATTTCCTGACTTGTTGATTTTAGCCATTATGACTGGTGTGAGGTGATATCTCATTGTGGTTTTGATTTGTATTTCCCTGATGCCAAGTGATATGGAGCACTTTTTCATGTGTCTGTTGGCCATCTAAGCCATAGCTTTTTAATAGGCATGTCTATCCAATCATTGGGACCAAAGCCAATGGACAATATGTCAACTGGCAACTCAAGAGGAATTCACATGGTTAACATGTGAATATTCTACCATAATAGAATCCATTAGATTCTATGTATTCTAGATATTCTCTCTGTATCTGTAGATCTATAGATTCTATTCTACCTGAATAGAATCCCAACTAAAGATAGTAAGTGTATGAACTAAAAGCTTAGGATTAGATCTGGAAGGATCTGTTCTACAGAGAAGTAGTTAGGTCCTATTTTCTTTCAGTGTAATAGCATATTATTGAAAGCCCATAGCAACCAATACATTCTTGAAGTTAAAGAACCATTGATGTTCATCATGTGGTAAGAGGCTTCTATCATGGAAAAGTCATTTACTATGTTCTTGAGATAGTGGTCAAAATCCCTGGAGAAGTTAGACCCCTGGATTACACCATAAGCAACCGCCAAAAGCAAGCTCTCCATAAGTAGAAGAGCACAACATACATCTCTTTTGGAAGAAAGAGCTCAGCCTTACCATATGTGCAGATGCAGCAGAAAAAAATGGTCCTAAGGAGCAAAAGGTGGAAGCTAAGAAAACAGGGTCTTGAACTCAGTAAGAATCTACCAGCCTAAAGGTCCAAGCCAGGGGAGAACAAGAAAGGGACTCCCATTTGACCCTGCTGTGGAGCCCCTGCCAGGGTGCTACTGGGGAAGGGAGGGTTAGCAGGACGAAGGACAGCCACATGAACCTGACCAAGAGGCTGCAGCTAGTTTACAGAAAGCAGTGACAAGGCTGCTTAATTGAAACAACATACACACATTAATAATGGGTAGTGCCAAGATAGAACCACCCTAAAGCAGCCTGATAGGCAGAAATCCTAGAGAATCATTGTGAGAAAACCAGGACAGAAGTACTCCAAATGGGCCTATTTCACAGGATGGCAGAGAATAGGAAGAGGAGAGACTCTGGAATGAAAAAAACCCTGAGACCTAGAAAAGGAAGAGAGCTCCCAGCAAGAACACAGCCGACATCTACCAAGAGACTAGTGATAGCAACTATGACAAAGGAAAGCAAGAGCATAGAAGGGATACTGTAGACCTCATGACCCCCAGAGATGGCCTACTACTGGCCATCATGAGCCAGTTGCTTTGCCCCACATAGTCATGTATCCAAGTATACTGTCCCACCTCAAGAGCAGGGAAGAGTCTTTCCAAGACAAAACTTAGCATTGGACTTTAAGGATCTCAAAAGACACTTTTATAGCCTCCCCAGATGTTGTTCCTAGAAATAGTCTTTCAGGTGTTACAGAGGAAACTCCCATGATATCCATGATATCCTCTTTAGCCAGTTGATAAATCCAATAGCCAAGCTTTAAAGGATTCTAGAAATAGAGTTTCAACCTTATAGACCCATGTCTTACATGTATCTGTCAATTATCTTCCTGTCAATGGGACAGTTCCAGGTCCCATTTCTGGCCATAAGCCAAGCCTTGCCCAATGAGCAACTCATTTCTGTGGTCTCTCTACATAGCAGACCCCTCTGAGAACATGGGATTCTTACCCCATTTAGCTTCAGTCCCCTCTGGTGACTATTGGCAGCCTTTGTCCTGTTAGTCCTCCTGAAAGGCTAGAGCAAAAGTCTAGATTTTTCCTAGTTACTGATTGACCAAGATGGCTACCCCTTACCCCCACCAGAATCCCAGTGCTGTTGCCTGCTAGGTCTTCTATCTTACCTTTCAGACAGTATCCATAGAGGTGAAGCTTGCCTCTAATGGGTGGTAAGTATAGAGCTTTCAAGGGGAGCCCAAGGAAACCAGCCACCCAGCAGAGTCAGTTCTTCAGCATCAAGTCTAAAAGACCCCAGAACTGCCACTGCAATCCAAGACGCCTTTCCATGAACCATCTGAGCCATACTCGGGGCTGCCAGAGGCTGTCCTGTTTGCCGCCCCCTCCAACAGTCCTGCCAGAGAGGGATAGGTCAGGAAGGATACTTGCACTGTTCCCAGGACTCCTTCCCACTTACCCCAGGGACTATGAGGTCAAGTCAGTGCTCAAGGACTAGCAATGCCTAGGAAAGTACATGTTGGCACACCCAGACCTCTGACCTGGTAACACCAGCCCCTTCTGAACAAGTTATGATCTAATGTCCCTGTTGTGTCTGAGATGGGCTTTAGGAAAAAGTGGCCCAGAGATGTACCTATATCCTGAGTTTTAATCTCTTATTCTCAGGTTAGAGAAAGGAAGGTAAAGATAGAGCTCATGAATAAGTCTTGGTCATGCACATTCTGGAGGAAGTTGATGGAAATTGTGAACACTACTCATGCTCAAATCTGTCAGCCCAGAGCCTGGCTACCTACCTAGGTGTGAAACAGCAGAGAAACTAAGCACCTTTACCAGCAGTCTATCCTGACAGAATTTATGCCAAGTGCCTATTTTATACATATTGTGTAATAATCTATATGGAAAGGTAGACCCTATAAAAAAGCAAAATCCCCTATTTAGAATCACAGAGAACACCATCTATAGAACTCAAGTTCACACTGAAAGATCAATAGGCCAGAGATAAGCAATACAAGCTACACACCATCCTATTACCACAAGACTCAGGGACAGGGGTTCATTGAAGTCAGGGGTCCCACAGGTACTGGCATCTTAAGCCTAGGCCTCCAGTGATACTCCACCAGAGTCCACATGAGCAGAGCCAGCTGACTTCCACATTTTACCTTAGCAAGTTGCACTGGAGGACAGATGGAGCTCCTGAAGTCCTCCTCCCCTCAGCCAGTATACTCCATGCCTTGTTAAAGGAATGTCCCTCACCCTACCTCCAGCATGCCATTCCAGATCTGTGAAAGCAGCATCTTAGCTCTCCAGCCCAACTTTAGAACCAGTCTTGTTCCCATGGTCCTCTGATTCTAGGGGTAAGAGGGAAAGATGGCAAGAAGATAGGCTCCTTGTTTCCCCTAGCCATCAAGTTCCTCTCCCTCGCATCCTTCTGAGGTCACATGGAAGACGACAAATAGCCTTCAGTGGCCATGGTCTAGTTCTGGAAGAAGGTCATGGTTACAACAGAAAATGAGTGAGCAGTTGTGGAGAACACCACTCTAGAAAAAAACAATGAAGGACCTCCAAGTAGATAGCAAGAATGCAGATCCCATGGCTAGGGTAGGGAAACACAGCTTGGGGAATATGTCAACAGAGCAAAGAAGGGCCATGGGTGGATTGATCCTGGAAGAGCCAAGTAGAGACAGGATTAGAGGCTTTGGAGGCAGCAGCCTGAAGGTGGGTCAGCCTAGAGGCCAGCCCAACTAAAGGAAGTACTAAGAAGCCTTACATATCTGGGCCACTTTGGCATAGAAAGTGGACTACAAACAGAAGTTCACACTGCCCAAAGATGGCACAGGCCAAGGAGAAGAGTGAAAGGATGGACCTTTAAGTCAAGGGAGGAAGATCAGGGAGAAGTGCTGCTGAAGTATTAGGTCTTGAGATGGGCTTTTTGCAAATGTTCAGTGTGCAATACAGAATTTCATTGTCCCTCCCCCCCACCAAAAGGCAGCTATGTGAGAGCCTGGAGGTGGTAAGTTGATTGTGCTGATTATTTCTAGGTATATAAAATCATGTCATATGCTTTAAATATTCAATTTTGTCAATTTCTAGAAGCTCTCTTAAAGGATGTTAAGAAGATGTTACATAAAAGCAAATTTATAGGAAGTTGTCATGACAAAAAAGGGTAAGTAATTCCTCAAGAGGAAAGGGAGATTTTAGGCCATGTGATGCTTTCTAAAGTTGAACATAGAACTTGGCACCATGAGCCACATGCCTGGCCTCCCACTGCCATTAAAATAATAAGTCTGCTTTTTTTTTAATTCTGATTTTTAAAAAAGATTTTATTTATTTATTTGACAGAGAGATATCACAAGTAGGCAGAGAGGCAGGCAGAAAGAGAGAGAGGAGGAAGCAGGCTCCCTGCCAAGCAGAGAGCCCAATGTGGGACTCGATCCCAGGACCCTGAGATCATGACCTGAGCCGAAGGCAGAGGCTTAACCCACTGAACCACCCAGGCACCCAATAGGTATGATTTTAACAAAGACAGTGCTTAAAAAAAAATAGAGGCTCTGAAAACTATAATGTAGGTCTTGTGAAACAGGCCTTTCTATGCAGGTGATGGATGAGGAATAGACCTCCAAAATGCTTGATCCCCCACAAACTAGGTTAGAAGGATATATTCAGCTTCTAGTTTTTGGTTCTACATATATCGAGCTTGATGTTCACTTTTTAATTTTTCTTTTTTTTTTTTTTTAAAGATTTTATTTATTTATTTGACAGAGAGAAATCACAAGTAGGCAGAGAGGCAGGCAGAGAGAGAAGGGGAAAGCAGGCTCCCTGCTGAGCAGAGAGCCCGATGCGGGACTCGATCCCAGGACTCTGAGATCATGACCTGAGCCGAAGGCAGCGGCTTAACCCACTGAGCCACCCAGGCGCCCTCACTTTTTAATTTTTCAATTAAGTTTTAAAAACTAGAATATGCCCCCTCCAAAAGAGTTTCCCCAAAAGGGGAGGACACAGATTAAAGCACAGTCCCAAAGACTGGGGAGATAGGCAAACACAATCAGTTGCCATTTACCAAAGCAGAGACTCAGGAGCAAAAGGAAACTGGGGTAGGAAAACCACAGCTGGAATTGGTAAGTTGTTGCAGGTTCAGTGTGGACAACTTGGAGTCTTAAAATCTCCAGAGGGACCCACTTACAGAGGAGCTGTGCACAACACTGTAAGACCTATAGGAGCTTGTCTAAGTTTCCACAGTACACATCAGAAAAACTGGCTCCAACAAGAAGGGAAAAGGACCCATTCTGAAGTATGCCAGAGTACTTATCTGCCCTTGGGGGAGCAGGATGATGTAGGCCCTAACTTGCCTACCTGGGTATCAGAGCCTAACTGGCCTGAGGAAATACTGTGCCATTTAAAGGGGTTGGAGTGTGGGGGTGAGGAGACTGAGAAACAGTTGTGAAGTTCAGTCCATAGACACAGGTTCACTAAGGGACTGAGACCTAATCACAGAAATGTAGAAAGTTTGCCTACACTCCTCATTACCACATTATTAAAAGCCTATTTACAGCAGTTCCTTTGTACTTAGTACATCAAGTCTAGCTACCAAAGAAAAGTTGCAAGTCATACAAGAAAACCACACATTTTAAAGAGACAAAGCAGACATTAGAACTAGACCTGGCAGGAATCTTGGAATTACTAGACTGATTAATATGCTGACTCTAACGGACAAGGTAGGCAACATGTGAGGACTGACGGGCAGTGTAGTCAAAGACGGAAATCCTACAGAAGAACCAAAAGAGTGTCAGAGATAAAGCCACACTAACAAATGGGTAATGACTTTTATGTGCTTATTAGGCTGGAAAATAGGGAAAAAATTTCAGGATGGATCAATAGTACCCTAAGGGGGGATATAATATCTGAGGACCAGGAGCAAGAGATAACATACATGATGTGGTTACTAGAAGGAAAAGATTTAAACAGAAGACAGAAAATATCCCCAAACTCAAGTCAGAAACCAAACCAGAGATCTAGGAAGCTCAGAACACCAAGCAGAAGAAATGCTCAAAGAAATGTATTTCATCAGTTTCAAGTTATAGGGGGAAAAAAAAATCAAGATTCCTGGAAGTTTGTTAGGGATGGGGTCAGGGGTGCGGGGAAGAGCATGTTATAGACAAACAAATGAGAATTACATCCTACTTCTTAGAAACCATGCAAGAAAATAGAGGGAAATATTTGAAATACTGAGGAGGGGGAAAAAAGCCAACCTAAAATTCCATACCTAACAGTTACCTTTTAAAAATGGAGAAATACTCAGATTCGTTGCCAGTAGACCTTCCTTTCAAGAAATGTTCTTTCAAAAGCTACAGAGTCAATAACCCAAAACACCAAAAGAAGAACACCAAAGCAATAAGGTAAAAAATTCTCATTCTTAATTGTTCAAACAGAAGACTGTGCTCAGAATAATAGTGCATTCAATTGTGCATGCTATGGATACGTGCTTAAGAAGAGATAGCAATGGTACAAGGGATAGGAGGGAGAAGTTAGGGTTGTTCTGTTACAAGGTTCTCATACTACCTTTGAAAATGCTGTAGTGTTATTTGAAAATGGACTTAGTACTTGTAGACATATATTGCAAAAGAGAACCAAGGGGAAAAAAACTGTATAGGGCAACTACTAAAGTGTGACTGATTGATGCCCTAAGAAAGGGGGGAACAGAATCCAAATGCTCAGTTAAGACAGAAGACACACAAGTTGGAAGGCAAGAATAAACACGAAGAATGAGGGCAGCAGATACGGTATATATTAATCCAGTCATCATTACACTGACTATCAATGGTTCAAAGGCACCATATGAGAGGCAAATTTACAAAGTGGATCAAAACACATGACCCAACTATGTTACCTACAAGAAACCCACTTTGTGACATTAGAAATAGATTGAAAGATATACCATGCTAACACTAGTCAGAAAAGAGCAGGAGTAGATGTATTAGTTTCAGCCACAAAGAGACTTCAAAGGAAAGGTATTAAGGATAAAGAAAGGCATTGCAGAATGCTAACAGGGTCAGTTCTCCAAGATAATACTACTTATATATGCACTTAGGAGTGTCAAATTATACAAGGCAAAAACCTGGTGGAGTGGCAGGGAGAAACAGATGAATACACTAGTATAGCTGGAGGCTTGAACACCCTGCTCAGAAGTGGAGAAATCCAGCAGATAGGATAGTTGAACTCAAGCACTCCTCAGCTGGATGCTAAGGACACCTATAGACTGCATTTGACACCAGAATAGGTTTTTCCTCAAGCTTGCAGGGAGCCTTAATCAAGATAGACCACATTCTTGGCCATAAGACACAATGTCACAGATTTCTTTTAAATTATGTAGTGTCTACTCTCAGACCACAATGGGTTTAAATTAGAAGTCAGTACCAGATATTTAGCTGCAAGATTCCAAAAATACTTGAAGATTAAAACGTACTTTGAACATGGGTCAAAGAAGAGTGTTATTCTGAACTAGAAGAAAATGAAAAATTAGAGTGTGATATAATGAAAGCAGGATTTAGAGGAAACTTTAGAACATTGAAGGTACATATTAGAGAAAGCTCTAAAGTCATTTAAGTTTCCACCTCTGGAAACCAGAAAGAGCAAATTAAATTCAAAGAAAATTAGAGATCAATGAAATTGAAAGCATTAAGTCAATGGGGCAAAGGTATTAAAAATCCCCCAAAAAAGGTGGTTCTTTGAAAAAAATCAATAAAATTGATAAAGCTTCTAAGCCAGGCTAACTAGGAGAAGGCACAAATTTATATCGGAAATGAAAGAGGAGACACCACATAGAGGCTAAACATTAAAGGAAATGATATCAATTCTCTACAGTCTTTCAGAGGATAGAGTCAGAATACTCCCAAACCCCTGTAAGGCCACCATTACCCTAACATCCGAACCAGACAGACTTCTTCCCATATGCCACTTCCTCTAAGAGTTACTGATGACCAGGATGAACAATCCAGCCTCCAACATGGGAAGGTATATAGAATTAAGCTTTTTTAGTTATCTGGTTGCTATGGAGCTAAGATGGGGGAGGGGATTCTGACTCAGGAGAGACCCAAGTGCTGTTCTGTTCTATGAAGCAAGCAGGCTTGGCAGGAGCCCTCAGTCTTGCCCCAGTCTCTATGCATAACTGACTCATTTGAGACAAGTACAACTACTCTTGGTTTCTTCAGTTTGAGGCTCCCTCCAAGGACCAGCTGCAGCTCCTCTCCCACAGCCCTCCAATGCTGTCTCCTGGGAAGGACATTTCTTAGAGCAGAATCCTTGAGTTTCCTCTTTCCAACAGGAAGTGACTTACTCCCCCGGAATCCTAGTTCTGCCTCTCTTCTAGTATATTCTACCAGCCTGCCTCTCTGTTAAGAGCTAGAGGAAAGTAGTTTAGGTCTAGCTGGCCATTTGAGAAGTTCTTAAATCCCTGTGGGAATCCTGATAGAGACCAGCCACCATAACTTAGTTATCTTCTTGGCACCTTTGAAGTTCAAACTCAGGTTCTTTCCACATAGCACATCCTGACAGGTTGAGCCACCTTCCTTGAGAACATCTGAGCCCTGCCCAGGCCACCAGGTTCTGCAACAAACCACCTTTGACACTCCTGTGGTGGGGGGGGGGCGGTTTGCACACACCACATACCCTTTCCTAGGATTATATGCCACTTCTTCCAGGAAGTTAAAGTCAAACAGCTCAGAGAACTACCACAGACCAATTAATCTGACTGATCAGCTGACATGGGCACTGCCTTAATGTAACATTTCCTGAATGAGGGGAAGCTGAGGGCCCACTGCTGGACCTGTGTTCAAATGTGGGGTCAAGTTACTTAGTAGATCCTTCAGCCTTGGACTGAAGGCTATTGCAATGTTAGGGGTTGGATTGTGTCCTTCAAAAAATCATGGAGTTCTACATTCCTATTACCTCAGAACAGGACTATTTTGGAGATGGGGCCAGTGTGGGGGGCAGTTTCCTAAATATAGGCACTAAATAATGCAATAGAACTAATGTCCTTATAAAACAAAGTCTTGGACAAGCAAGGAAAATGCCATGTGAAGATTATGGGAGAACCAGGTGATACAAGCTAAGGAACACCAAATTGCCAGCAACCCAGCTGAAGCTGGGAGAGAAATATGGAATGGTCTCTTAACACCCTCAGAGGCTACTAATTTGATCTTTGACTTCTAGCCTCCAGAATGGTGGCAAGAGTCTTCTGTTCACTGAGTCACCCAGTTTCTGTTACTTTATTATGGGAGCCTGAGCAAGGTAAAAAAAACACAGGAAGAAAATAACCCAACAAGTTTATCCTGTTCATCCAGGAAGACAAACTGGACAGCAAGTAAGATCTGATACCAATTCCTTTCAGCCAGGGCACTGGCCAGCCTTCTGGATATGGAATAGGAGAACCCAGGGCCCCAGAGTTTTTCTGAAAGACCACAGATGTCAAGAGCTAATTCTAGAAGTTTTATGGCATGTTTGAATGGACCTGGATCCCAAGAAAAACTCCATGTTCAAAAGAAAGTCTTATCAGGACCCTAAGAGACTTTCCTATCAGAATAAATGGGTTCTAGGTCTGTTCCTTAGAGTTGGAAGAGTGTAGGGTGCCTCTGACTACAAATGCCATTGGTCTTTTCTCTGAACAGCTTAGATCGAGGTCTCAGGGAGGACAGTAAAGAACTTCTACATATAACCTCAGACAGTGCAAAACAGGGCAAGAGACAGCATGAGCCACAGAGACCAAGACCACCCACAGTAACAGCCAGCAATTCATAAGTGAAGTCCCAGTAGGAAAAGAGAATCTGTATTAGGACTTAGACTTAACCAAACTTCACATGAAATTTTAGACCCCAAGACACGCTAGGGGAAGGTCCTACTGTAACTCGTGCCCTCATACCAAGGACCACTGGCTCCATGCACATGAAGCCCCAGCATGAACCTCAGACCAGAGATTTGTACTCTTCTCAGAATTTCTCTGCTTAGAGCTTTCAAGATGGTGGCTGGCTTCAAGATTCTCTAGCTGTTGGGTCTCTGTATACCTCCAGGGTGAGGGAAACCCTCAACAACATCCAAGGATTCCCATTGAGCTCTGGGCAACCTCAAAAAACAAGCCAAAAAGAGAAAGGATGGAGTCTAGAAGAGAACCCATGTTACTTATAGGGCCACAGAGTGGGGCACCAGGCTCAAGTATGGGACTAGAAGTCATCAAGGATCTTTACACTGGGATTTCAGCCTCTAACATAGTCCAGACCTTATTCTCAGCCAAGAACATTGGCCATATGCCTGGAAGTGAAAAGAACTGGGCACTATGCCTCGTGGCTGGTGCTATTCCAACCCAGGTGTCCTTGCCCATTTCATATGTATGGTAAAACACAACTGCCCCTCACAGAACCTCATGTCCAAAAGGCTGAAAACAGATCAGAAATGAGACTTCATTGGAAAACCCAACCCTGAATATAACAGACAGCTACAAGCTGCCTTGAATATGGACAGTTACAACCCATGATGTTCTCGAACAGGAATAACCAGCAAGTAGGAGGAAAGAATAGTAGTTCTTAGACCAAGACAGACCTGAAGATAAGCTTCAATCAGGACAAGGAACCAGAATGAGATCATTAGGACTATCCATCTGTCTTCTGTAGTAACCGGGTAGAAGGAAGAGAAGCAGTCACATCAGGCCTTGGAAAATGGAGGACAAGTGCTAGCAAAGTCAACAATGGTCTATGGTAAGAGCCCAGTGGGGCATACAGGTGCCTGCCTCCTAAGCACCACTGGTGCCCAAGTTAGAGGCCCCCAATATAGATTCCAAGCTCCAGCTACCTGCTCCTCTCAAGGCTCACTGCACTGAGCTTCCTGAACAGCCAGCTTCATACCAGCATTAAGAACCAAATCCCAGCATCACTCAGCACAAGGGAGACGCACAGCCAGCTGACTACCAGGCAACTCCCCAGTCATAGGTAGTGAAGGATGACATCACAGGTAACATTCCAACAATTCCAAAGACCAATGTAATGAAGGAGTAGCAGCTGGAACCTTGAGATTCACCTGGCCAATAGACAAGCCATCAGATGATCAGTTCCAATTTAAGAGAAGGCATGTACCTGGGTGGGCCTTGGATTAAGTCTCAAAGTACATACAGCATTACTTTGATCCCAAAATCAGACAAAGGCTCCACCAAAAAGGGAAATTACAGACCAATATCCCTGATGAATATGGATGCAAAAATTCTCACCCAATACTAGCTAATTCCAGGAGCCAACAGTATATTAGAAGGATTATTCACCACAGCCAAGTGGGATTTATTTCTGGTCTGCAAAGTTGGTTCAACACCAATGTGATATAATACATTAGTAAAGGAAGACAACAACCATAGGATCCTCTCAGTAGATGCAGAAACAAACATCACAAGGTATGGCATCCTTTCTTGATCAAAACTCTTCAGTACAGGAGGAGGAGCAAGAGGGTAGAGAATTAGGAGACCTAAATATTATCAGGTCCCAGGAGTTCAGCTAGTTATCAAACCATTCTGAACACCTACAAAATTCAACAGGAGATCAAAGAGAAGAGCAGCAAATCTAGGAACAGAAAAATGACCACTTTCTGGAAGGCAGGACATGTGGAGAAGTGAATCCAAGGTGATATATGGGAAGAGAGACCACTTGGGGGGGTATGGCCTGGCTCCTGGCAAGCGGTGGAGCACAAAATCAGAACTTTAAGAAGTCTGCTCCACTGAGGGATGTTGTTCCAGAGGCTAAGTGGGGCGGGAGAGGGGAGGCCTCGTGGGAGCAGTGTGGTCTCAGGGACCCATAGGGACACAAAAAGACCAGGGGTGCCCGAGTGTGGCAGAGTCCCAGGTATCTGAGTGGGGAAGCCAGCTGCACAGGCAGAACCAAGGAGTAGGCTCTCAGCTCGGGGTTACCTAAAACCATGATCAGAGACACAGTCAGACCACTGCTCTTCAAGCAGGGACCCCACAAGGGGATTCAGAGAGACTCCCCTTCCTCCTCTGGGAGAAGAGATGTGGGAGTGCACGGCTGGAATCTGCTGGGTTTGGAGACTCCAAGTGGGGCTGTGTGCCAGAAATAGAAATGTGTGGTCACAGGCCAGGTGAGCACAGCCAGAGACCAGGGAGACAGGAGTGACTGACCCCTTTTCTCTGAAAGCACACTGAGGAGTGGGGCCCTAAGCTCTTGGCTCCTCTGGGCGGGAGATAGGGAGGCTGCCATCTTCAATTCCCATCCTCCAGAGCGCTACGGAAAGCATTCAGGGAACAAAAGCTCTGGAGAGCAAACCCAAGCAGATTTCTTGGCCCGGCCCTCACATTCTTTCCTTCCCCCCAACGCTTTTTTCCTATTCTTATCTTGATTCCCTTCTTAGAATCATTTTAAATTTCACCTTTCTAATCCTATTCCATTCATTCATCGTGTATACCCTTAAGTTTTCTTTAAAATTTTGGGAGGCAGTTTCTTCTAATAGATCTTCTAACAGATCAAGATATACCCAAAATCAATACACCCAAAATGTGTGGCCTCTAATCTAGGTTCTATTCACCATCTCTCTCTCTCATACACACACACACACACACACACACACACACACACGTATAAATATATACTGTATATATATGTAAGAATATATACACATATATATATGGGTTTTTTCTATTTTTCTTTTTTCCTTTCTACTTTTATACTTTCCTCTCCCCCACCGCCCAAGTTCCCAAGTTTCAGGTCTCTTCTGATTAGATTAGTGAATATTTTTCTGGGGGTCATTACTACCCTTTTGGTATTTCATTCTCCCATTCATCTATTCTGCTCTGGATAAAATGACAAGGCAGAAAAATTCACCTCAAAAAAAAAAAAAGAAAAAGAAAAAGAAACAAGAGGCAGTACTGATGGCTAGGGACCTAATCAATATGGACATTAGTAAGATGTCAGAACTAGAGTTCAGAATGAGGATTATGAAGGTGCTAGCTGGGCTCAAAAAAAGGATGGAAGATACCAGAGAATTCCTTTCTGGAGAAACAATATCCCTTTCTGGAGAAATAAAAGAACTAAAATCTAACCAAGTTGAAATAAAGAAAGCTATTAATGAGGTGCAATCAAATAAGGAGGCTCTTACTGCTAGGATAAATGAAGCAGAAGAGAGAATTAGTGACATAGAAAACCAAATGACAGAATTTAAAAAGCTGAGCAAAAGAGAGACAAACAACTACTGGACCACAAGGGGAGATTTCGAGAGATAAGTGATACCATAAGACAAAACAGTATTAGAATAATTGGGATCCCAGAAGAAGAGAGAGTAGGGGCAGAAGGTATATTGGAGCAAATAATAGCAGAGAATTTCCCTAATTTGGTGAAGAGAACAAGCATCAAAATCCAGGAGGCAGAGAGAACCCCCCTCAAAAAATAAAAATAGGTCACCACCTCGTCATCTACTAGTAAAACTTACAAGTCTCAATGACGAAGAGAAAATCCTGAAAGCAGCTCAGGACAAGAGGTCTATAACCTAAAATGATAGAAATATTGAACTGGCAGCAGAACTATCCAGAGACCTGGCAGGCCAGAAAGGACTGGCATGATATATTCAGAGCACTAAACAAGAAAAATATGCAGCCAAGAATACTATATCCAGCTATGCTGTCATTGAAAATAGAAGAGATAAAAAGCTTCCAGGACAAACAAAAACTAAAATAATTTGCAAACACCAAACCAGCCCTACAGAAAATATTGAAAGGGGTCCTCTAAGCAAAGAGAGAGCCTAAAAGTAACAGACCAGAAAGTAACAGAGACAATATACAGTAACAATCACCTTATAGGCAATACAATGGCACGAAACTCATGTCTTTCAATAGTTACCCTGAATGTAAATAGACTAAATACCCCGATCAAAAGATACAGGGTATCAGAACAGATGAAACAAGACCCATCAATATGCTATCTGCAAAAACTCATATTAGACCCAGAGATACCTCCAGATTTAAAGTGAGGGGGTAGAAAACCATTTACCATGTTAATGGGCATCAAACACATCAACAATAATACAATAATAGTAGGGGACTATAACACCTCCCTCACTGAAATGGACAGATCTAAACAAAAGATCAACAAGGAAATAAAGGCTTTAAATGACACATTGGACCAGATGGATATCAGGCATATTCAAAACATTCCATCCCAAAGCAACAGAATATACATTCTTTTCTAGTGTACATGAAACATTCTCCAGAACAGATCACATCCTGGGTCACAAATCAGGTCTCAATAGGTACCAAAAGATTGGGATCATTCCCTGCATATTTTTAGACCACAATGCTTTGAAACTAGAACTCAACCACAAGAGGAAAGTTGGAAAGAACTCAAATACATGGAGGCTAAAGAGCATCCTACTGAAGAATGAATGGATCAACCAGGAAATTAAATTTTAAAAATTCATGGAAAAAAATAAAAATGAAAATGAAAATGCAACTGTTCAAAATCTTTGGGACCCAGCAAAGGTGGTCCTGAGAGGAAAGTATATACTAATACAAGCCTTTCTCAATAAACAAAAGGTCTCAAGTACACAACCTAATGCTACACCTAAAGGAGTTAGAGAAAAAACAGCAAAGAAACCCTAAACCCAGTAGAAGAGAAATAAGATCAGAGCAGAGATCAACGAAATAGAAACCAAAAGAACAGTAGAACAGATCAATACAACAAGGAGCTTGTTCTTTGAAAGAATAAGATTGACTTAATTAAAAGAAAAAAGACCCAAATTAATAAAATCATGAATGAAAGAGGAGAGATCATAACCAACACCAGAAAAATACAAGCAATTATGAGAACATTATGAGCAACTATACACCAGCAAATTTGACAATCTGGAAGAAATGGATGCATGCCTAAAGAGATATAAACTACCAAAACTGAACCAGAAAGAAATAGAAAACCTGAACAGACCCATAACCAGTAAGGAGATTGAAGGAGTCATCAAAAATCTCCCAACAACCAAGAGCCCAGGGCCAGACAGCTTCCCAGGGGAATTCTACCAAACATTTAAAGAATTAATACCTATTCTCCTAAAACTGTTCCCCAAAAAATAGGGATAGAAGGAAAACTTCCAAACTCATTTTATGAGGCCAGCATTATCTGATCCCAAAACCAGACAAATACCCTATCAAAAAGGAGAATTACAGACCAATAACATTGATGAACATAGATGCAAAAATTCTCACCAAAATATTAGCCAATAGAATCCAACAGTACATTAAAAGGATTATTCACCACGATCAAGTGGGATTTATTCCCAGGCTGCAAGGTTGGTTCAACATCCTCAAATTCAATGTGATACAATACATTAGTAAAAGAAAGAACAAGAACCATATGATACTTTCAATAGATGCTGAAAAAGCATTTGACAAAATACAACATCCTTTCTTTATTAAAACTCTTCACAGTGTAGGCATAGAGGGTGCATACCTCAACATCATAAAAGCCATCTATGAAAAACCCACAGTGAGTATCATTCTCAATGGGTAAAAGAAAACAGCTTTTCCCCTAAGGTCAGGAACACAGCAGGGATGCCCACTGTCACCACTGCTATTTAAATATAGTACTAAAAGTTCTAGCCTCAGCAATCAGACAACAAAAAGAAATAGAACCCATCCAAATCAGCGAAGAAGTCAAACTCTCATTCTTTGCAGATATGATACTTCACGTGGAAAACTCAAACTCCACTCCAAAACTGCTAGAACTCATACAGGAATTCAGTAAAGTGTCAGGATATAAAATCAAACCACAGAAATCAGTTGCATTTCTATAAACCAACAGCAAAACCAAAGAAAGAGAAATTAAGGAGTTGATTCCATTTACAATTGCACCCCAAACCATATGATACCTAGAAATAACCTAACCGAAGAAACAAAGAATCTTACTCAGAAAACTAAGCACTCATGAAAGAAACTGAGGAAAACCCAAAGAAATGGAAAAACGTTCCATGCCCATGGATTGGAAGAATATATTTTTTTTAACTTGACAGACAGAGCACAAGTAGGCAGAGAGGCAGGCAGAGAGAGGGGGAAGCAGGCTCCCCACCAAGCAGAGAGACTGATGCAGGGCTAGATCCCAGGACACTAGGATCATGACCTGAGCCAAAGGCAGAGGCTTTAACCCACTGAGCCACCCAGGTGCCCCTCGAAGAACAATGTGGTGAAAACATTTATGTTACCTAGAGCAATCTACACATTTAATGCAATCCCTATCAAAATACCATCAACTTTTCTCAAAGAAATGGAATAATCTCCGAATAGCCAGAGGAATGTTGAAAAAGAAAACCAAAGTTGGTAGCATCACAATTCCAGACTTCAAGCTCTATTACAAAGCAGTAATCATCAAGACAGTTTGGTACTGCCACAGTAAGACACATAGATCAATGAAACAGAAGAGAGCACCCTGAAATGGATCTTCAACTCTATGGTCAACTAATCTTCAACAAAGCAGGGAAGAATGTCCAATGGAAAATCGACAATCTCTTCAACTTATGGTGTTGGCAAAATTGGACAACCATAGGTAGAAGAGTGAAACTGGACCATTTCCTTACACCACACACAAAAATAGACTCAAAATGGATGAAAGACCTAACTGAGACAGGAATCCACCAAAATCCTTGAGAACACAGGCAGTAACCTCTTTGACCTCAGCCACAGCAACTTCTTCCTAGAAACACCTCCAAAGAAAAGGGAAGCAAGGGCAAAAATGAACTATTGGGACTTCATCAAGATCAAGAGCTTTTACACAGCAAAGGAAACAGTCAACAAAACCAAAAGACAACCGACCAAATGGGAGAAGATATTTGCAAATGACTTATCAGATAAGGGGCTAATATCCAAAATCTATAAAGAACTTATCAAACTCAACACCCAAAAGAATAAATAATCCAATCAAGAAACAGTCAGAAAACATGAACAGACATTTCTGCAAAGAAGACACCCAAATGGCCCACAGACATGTGAAAAAGTGCTCCACATCACTCAGCATCAGGAAAATACAAATCAAAACCACAGTGAGATGCCACCTCACACTAGTCAGAATAGCTAAAATTAATAAGTCAGGAAATGACAGATGTTGGCAAGGATGCAGAGAAAGGGGAACCCTCCTACACTGTTAGTGGGAATGCAAGCTGGTGCAGTCACTCTGGAAAACAGCATGGAGGTTCCTCAAAAAGTTGAAAATAGAGCTACTCTATGACCCAGCAATCACACTACTGGGTATTTACCCTAAAGATACAAATGTAGTGATCTGAAAGGAGCACATGTATCCAAATGTTTACAGCAGCAATGTCCACAATAGCCAAACTATGCAAAGAACCTGGATGTCCATCACAGATGAATCGATAAAGATGTGGTATATATACACAATGGAATACTATGCAGCCATCAAAAGAGATGAAATCTTGCCATTTGCAATGACATGGATGGAACTAGAGGATATTATGTTAAGCGAAATATGTCAGAGAAAGACAATTTTCCTATGATCTCTGGTATGAGGACTTTGAGAGGCAGGCGGGAGTTCGTGAGGGGTAAGGAGGGGAAAAAATGAAACAAGATGGGACCAGGGAGGAAGACAAATCATAAGAGACTTTTAATCTCAGGAAACTAACTGAGGGTTGCTGGGCAGGGTGGGGGAGGGATAGGGTGGCTGGGTGATGGACATTGGGGAGGGTATGTGCTAGGGTGAGTGCTGTGAATTGTGTAAGACTGATGATTCACAGACCTGTACCCCTGAAGCAAATAATACATTATATGTTAACTTAAAAAACATTCTTCAGTGTAGGGATAGAGGGTACATACCTCAATATCATAAAAGCCACCTATGAAAAGCCCACAGCAAATATTCTCATTGGGGAAAAATAACTTTTCCCCTAAGATCGGGAACATGGCAGGGATGTCCATTATCATCACTGCTGTTCAAAATAGTACTAGAAGTCCTAGCCTCAGCAATCAGACAACAAAAAGAAATAAAAGGTATCTGAACCATAAAGAAGTAGTCAAGTTCACTCTTTGCGGATGTGATACTTTATGTGGAAAACCCAGAAGACTACCACAAAAGTGCTAGAACTCATACATGAGTTCAGTAAAGCAGTGGGATACTTAAAAAACAAACAACAACAACAAAAAACGCAGAATTCCATTGCATTTGTATACATCAACAACGAGACAGAGGAGAAAGGAGTCAATCCCATTTATAATTGCACAAAAAACCATAAGATACCTAGGCTTAAATCTAACCAAAGAGGCAAAGTATCTGTATTCAAAACTATAGAACACTCAAAGTATTTACACCTGTCTTTCTTTTATAGGCCTTTCTAAAACTTTTGAAGTTAAAAACAGAACCAGCATCATTTAGTGCTTTCATGTGAAGGGTGACATTTATATGTAGGAAAGACCTTGATTCTTAGGATAATATACAAACTTATGTAAGACATTAAGTCTTCAGTCTCAAAATGCCACAGGAAGATTGTGGGGAAGACCTAGGGTTCTCTAACAGAAAAGTAGTTTCCTTCTCTACACAAGTTGGCACCCAAAGCAGTATAGAATCCTTATGGGATCCTCCCATACCTGAGGATGTAGGGCCTTCAACTCCATCCAGGCCCAGGAAAGCAACCTCAAATTCAAGCTCCTCTGAATGGAAAAAGGATGCCTCTACAAGATATTTCTAGTATAGCCCCAAACTGGGAACTTCCTTCCTGCTCCTGAGAATGCCAGCGCTGAAGATCACCCAAAAGAGAGAAGTGTACCTCAGGAATAGGTATGTTGGACCTGTGGAAATCCTCAGACATCACGCCCCACGATACCAGCACAGCCCTTGGTCACATCCAAATGTGGTTTCTATCTTGCCTTGCAAAAATAGGGTATTCTTTGAGTTGATGGGTCCTTGTGTCCCCTCAATTCAAGATTCAATGTAGGTATCTGGAGGGAAGGATCTGGTCTTCTCCCACCAACCTCCCCATAATTCCCAGATGCCAACTCAAAACAAAAAAGTCATTCCAGTAGCAAAGAACTGAAGTCCACCCATATCATGCCACATACCCTCATTAGCACTTGTTCAACACTCAGCAACAAAAGCCATGCCTGGTGACTGGAAGTTAACTGGTGCCATTCCCATGGGCCTAGGACTATATGACCTTAGGGGTGAGAGGGGGTGGCTCCTTGTTGTTTCATTCTTAAGGCCAGGTTCAGACTTCACAGCCAAGAATAAAGTCTAGAAATAATGGCATAATGAGGCTAGAGATCAGGGACATTGAGATCGTTTTATTTCAGAATAAAATCATGACTATGACAAGGGAAGACAGACAACCAGCTGCAGAGAAGGATACAACCCTAGGACAGAAAAGATATGGGGGAATAAGATCCTAAAACTAGATCCTAAAAATAGAGACCTAGTGGTTAGAGGAAGGGCCACTTGAGGGCACCCTGCTGACAAAGGAAGGCAGCAGGTGGGTGGAGGGAAACAAGTGGAGACTGAAGGTAACCAATGGGACCCTGGAGCAAGGCAGAGGTTGGGCCCAAGACAGACTGAACCCAAACCAAGTTGAGAGCCCTAGAGTCAGACCCAAAGAATGAGAAGACCTATTGAATGAAGATGACCTGAGAGATACAGTGGGAACAATCCTAGGATGAGAGGCACTGGAACACAGGCTAGAAGCCGTCCTTCTCATGGGGTGAGCACTCCCAGATAAAGGTGGACAGGTGGCCTGGGTTCCTGAGGCCCACACCTGCACAGGGATACCCCTACCAGAGGGAGGATGAAGATACTGAATGGCTAAGAACAGGGAAGGACACAAGTGGCCCGGAGGCAAGGGGAAAAACTGTAGGCCACGTCATTCCCTGTAGAGCAAATACTGTCACACACAGAAAATGGCAAAACCACAGGTCTCTCCTGGGGTCAGAAGGTGGGCCCAGCCAGGGTATCCAAACACTTTACTGATGTGCACGAGGGCCCTTGCCACATGGACCCCGGAAGAAGGGAACAAGACAGAAATCAGGGAGAACCATGACTACCCAAGTAGTCCTAGAGGCCAGCACATAGGAAGGGGTTCCTACCAAGTTCTCTTCAGAGGAAAGCCTGAAGGACATGGTCTTCTTAACCAGATGCAACTGAGAATTAGGTTACACCAAGGTCCAGAGAGAAGTGCCAGGAGGGAAGGACCCCAGTTGCCTCAGAGCCAAGAAAGTGGCTTAGATTCTCTAGGTCCAAATCCACCAGCAGGAACACCAGCCCACATAGAAAAATAGGTACCAAGAATATTTTACTACCAGACCGTGGATCCTCAGGGTCTGCGGAATAATGCTAGTAGAGATAGGTGGCCAAGAATGGATCTTCTCCAAAGACAAAGGAAACAAAGGAGTTTGATCTATCCCAACCCAGCAGGACCCTTCACTGAAGAACTGATCCATGGGCTCTGGCCTGTCACCAGCCCACAGACCAACCTAGTTCTATGGGATGTGGCTGTCACTCCAGCTACTTTGGAGCTGAGGAGGTCAGACAGTCCAACTAGAAAAGGAGACTAGGAATGAAGGAACAGAGTTACCCACCAGACAAGGACTCCCAGCCATGAAGAAGCTAGGGGCAAGCATTGAGGGCCCCCCAAGACAGGCTGTACCAAGCCATAGAAACAAAAGTTCTGAAGGCGGCAGGATATCTGGGGCAAGGAAGCCACCTGCCCAGCCATTAGAGACCAGTCTGTTTGCAGCACACACACAGGACCCAGACAGCTCACCCCTGCCCTCTGACTAAGATCCTGCCTCATACCTGTTCTTCCTTAGGCTGCCAGAACATCTCCACAACCCCCACCCAACTTCCAGTCAGTTCCCACTATTTCCTATAGAGTCCCCAGATAGGAAATTCAAGAGTCCAAGAAGTTGGGCAGTCAACAGTCTGTAGAGCAGTGGAGTCCTCTCTAGCAACAGGGGCTGATGATTATAGCCCTTCGTACCATAGCTAAAGCCTTGAGAATGAAAAGAGAAGCACAGAGGCTTTCGTATGCTCAGAGGGGCAAGACTCAAGCTAGGGTTTTTTGTTGCAACTGAGCGGCTTTCCTGAGCATCAGGGACTCAGATAAAGGAGCAAAGCTCCAGAAGCATCAGGAAAGCTTTTCCACCAGACTCCAATCGGTCACAGAACCTGAAGGTCAATGAATACAGAGCTGACCAAGTGCAGGCATACATTTGGTTGTATTTTGTAGATACAGCATTTTCTTTTTGACACACAAGTTGGAAGATTGTGGTGACCCTGCATCAAGCAAGTCTGTTGGTGCCATTTTCCCAGGAACCTTTATTTCCTGTCATATTTTGGTAATTTTTATGATATTTCAAAATTTATTGCTATGTTTAGTACAGTGATCTGTGATCAGGGATCTTTGAGGTTACTGAAATTGTCTTGGTGTGCTATGAACCACGTCCATTTAAGACCATGACCCTTGTCAATAATTGTAGGTGTTCTGACTGCTCTGCCTGCTGGCTGTTTCCTCACTCCCTCTCCTCAAGCCTCCTTATTCCAAGACAAAACTGAAGTTAGAGGCCACTGGACGGTCATTAATTGGCCTAAGTGCTCCTAGGAAAGGAAGAGCCACAGGTCTCCCATTAGATCAAGAGCTACAGATGAAGGTTAGGGAGGACAGCATGTCAAAAGGCAAGATGAATATAAGAGGCCTCGCTTTTGGCCCAACAGTCAGCCAAGTTGTGAAGGCAAAGGAAAAGTTCTTGAAGTTAGAAGTCCTACTCCAGTAAACACAAGACTGCTAAAGCAAGAATACCCTTGTTGCTGATATAAAGTCTGCATGATCTGGATAGAAGATGAAACCAGGTACAACATTCCCTTCAAATAAAACCCAATCCTGAAGAAGGCCTAATGCTCTTCAATTCCATGAGGAGCTGAGAGAGGGGAAGAAGCTGCAGAAGTTTTCTTCTGAAGCTACCAGAGGCTGGTTCTTGAATCCATCTCTGTAACTTAGAAGCACAAAGTAAAGCAGCAGGTTATCCAGAAGATCTAGCTAAGATAATTCATGAAGGGGGATACACTGAGCAGGATTTTCAATGTAGGAAAGAGAAGCCATCTGTTGGAAGGTGCCATCTAGGACCTCCCTAGCCAGAGAGAAGTCAATGCCTGGCGTCAAAGCTTCAAAGGCCAGGCTGACTCTTGTCAGGGGCTAATGCAGCTGGTGGCTAAGTTGAAGCCAATGTTCCTTTGTTGTTCTGAAAATCCTAGGGCCCTTAAGAATTATGCTAAATCTACTCTGCCTGTGCTCTATAAATGGAACAAAGCCTGGATGACAGCACATCTGTTTATAACAGGATTTGCTGAATATTTTAAGCCCACTGTGGAGACCTACTGCTCAGCAGAAGAAAGTTCCTTTCAAAATACTATTGCTCCTCGACAACACACCTGGTTACCCAAGAGCTCCAATGGGGGATGTACGAGGTAGTTAGTGTTTTCATGCCTACTGACACAACATCCATTCCGCAGCCCAGTCTTTTTAGAAAGGTACTTTCTAAGACTACAGCTTCCATAGACAGGGATTCTTCTGATGGACCAAAGTAACTGGGCAAAGTAAATTAAGAACTTCCTGGAAAGGATTCACCATTCTAGAGGCCATTAATATATGTTGACCCCTTCGCATGAGTCACACATCCATGTCTATGTTAACAGGTGCTGGGAGGAGTGGATTCTGACCCTTATGGAGGACTTTGTGGGGCAGGAGACTTTGGCAAAGGAAGTATCTGCTGACATGGTAGAAACAGCAAGAGAACTGGAAGTGGAGCCAGAGATGGGACTGCATGGCTGCAACCTCTTGCCAAGACTTGGAAGGAAGAGGAGGAAGCAAAGAATGCTTTCTGGACACAGAATCTACTCCTGGTGAAGATGCTGTGAAGACCACTGAAGTGACAAGAGGCTTAGAAGATACCATCCTCTTAGTTGCTAGAGCAACCCAGGGCTCAAGAGGACAGACTCCAATTTGGAAGAAGTTCTTCTGTGGGCAGAATGCTACCAAACAGCATCACACACTACAGAGAAGTCATTCATGGAAGGAGGGGTCCATCGATAAGACCACAGTAGAGTCTGCCATATTTTTAAGCAATTGCAGCAACCTCCACTCGGATCAGTCAGCAGCCATCACCATGGAAACATGAACCTCTACCAGCAAGAAAGCTCCAGTGGTTTGCTTTTAAATAATAAAGTATTTTTAGGCAAAGTGTAAACATGGTTTGACATCGTGGTATCACAGACTCTAGACTAGTGTGACCAGAACTCTTGTATGCACTAGGAAATACTCCTTTGATTTGCTTCATTGCATTGGTCTGCAACCAAAACCCCAGTATCTCCAAGTTATGCCTGTACGTCAGTTTCATCAAGGATCTCAGCCTGGGGCAAGTCAGACAAGAAGATAGAGCACCGCATCCTAAGAGGGTACAGTTCAAAGGGTGCCAAAAACCTAGATGCGAGTCCATCTTTTGCCTCCAGCCATTTCTATCTCCAGATTCCACCCAGGCTGGACATAGTTCAAACTGAACATCCGTGGTGTGAAGCTAACTATCAGCACACTCTACAAGTGTGATTTCCCCAGCCCAGGGGTTTTTGCCAAGATCTAGATAAAATTTAAACAGCACATTTCTATGAAGTTCAAGAATCAAGTGGAGGGAGAGATTTCCACTAAGGAAGTGGATACAATTATAGTACCTGCTTCAGCCTAAAAACGCCACTTCCCCCTCAGGCATGATAGGGAGTGAGGGAACCCAGGGCAGCAGCCCTTGATCTCTCCTGAATGCCACACAGGAGCCTCGGTGTCAGGTGGTGAGCAGTAGTGTGGGGAAAGTCTCCCTGTTAGGACTGCCAGACTTCGTGGAATGGGGGGAAAATGGCTGAAGGTGGAGTTTCACATGAGCCACAGATGAGGTTTTAGGATGACTGTGTCCCATACAGACCTCCTGTATTGTGTCTGCTAACCCTGTCCCCTGAGGACAAAGTTGGTGGTCACGTGTGGTTTTTATTGGACAAACCCAAGATATCGTGTACAGAAAGATACCTATAACCTGCCTGTAGTCTGCCACACCCTTTTGTGGAAGGCAAGGGATTTCTCAAACACATTTGGAATACGCTGGATGACAAACTTCCAATAAACACAGGACCCTATACAAGAGGATGACCAGGACACTTTCTTGGCTCAAGACCATAAAGAACCCCAAGGAACTCTAGGGCCTGTGGCCTCTGGGCTCACCCCTTCACCATGGGCTTCTACTCTGTCAGCCATGGATAGAAGGCACATTCTCAGACTCTTGACTTCGAGTTCCCCGGTGGTGAGCACTGTGTGAGCTGAAACACAGGAACCACTGGAGAAAGGTTTATTAAACTGCACGTATCATTTATCCCAGTGCAGGCTTGTTGCACAGCCAAGGTCTTCACTGTTCCTCTGAAGAGACCAGTTCAGTGGCTCTTCAGTAGGATCATTAGCTGAGCATCATCAGGGATTTCCAAAAGGAAAGAAGCTTCCTTTAGTTTCCCTGTTCAGAAAGCACCGTACTTCAAAAGCTGTTCCTTCTCAACTGACACATAGTTGGCATCGCTAAACTGTTGGATTAGAAGAAAAAAGAAGGGCAACTACGTATATACATGCTAATCATGGCCCTTCATATCTAAAGCAGCCTTTTCTAGTTTCCTGAACAAACTAAATTCTGCAAAATTGGCTCCAGGGTCAAGACAGGACTCCCTTTCATGAAGCAAACCAGAATAGAGCAAGTATATTTTCAGTGCCTAAAGTTAAGTCTTTGGTTTATTCCAGAGGACTTGATTACTATTTTTATCTAAACTAGGATAGTTCGGGTATCCTACTGACTACATAGGGGTTCTCCATCCACAGGACTAAGCCAATGAGCAACATCCCATGGTTTTATACCCACTTCTGGTAGCCAGGAAGACATCTCCAGGTTTCATTGCAGGTTCTTGGTTAATTTCAGTTAGGCATTTCCTTCCACAGAGCAAGAACAGCACAGCTCTATGGGAAAAATCGAGGGTTCAGATTTCCAGGTTAGAAGTAACAGCACAAAGATGGTCCCAGGGTAACCACAAGATTGGGCCCTTGATGGGGGGAGAAGAGAATAATCTTTAGTAACCTTTGTATTTCAGTTCTTTAACTGTAAAAAAAAAAAAAAGCTACATATGCATACATTCCATATCCCTGGGATGTGTTAGTTCAGTTAATCTTTAAAACATGCCTGAGACACTTCTGTCTCTGTTCTCAGGTTTGAAGTAGTTTGTTCTCACGTTTGAAGTAGTTACAGTATCTACCTTCGAGGGCTTGAGAAGAAGCAGTTAGACATGTGAATTGCTTAGTATTCTCTAGCATAGAATCTGCATTCAGATACTAGTTAACACTTGGCAAGTGAGAGATCTTAAGTGCCAGTTCTAAGGAAATAGGAATATTCCCCTAAAATACCAGGGCATAAGATAGAAAAGGCAGTGAGAAACATTAATCTGTACCCATAGGAGTCACCCAGATACTGTTACCTTGGGGTAGTGACTCTCCCTCAGGAAGAAAATTTAGGGGAGCTTCTGGGGATGCCAGCAAGGATTTATTTATTTATTATTTATTTTTTGCCCTGAAGGTCAGTTACAGGAATATTTTCTTTAGAGATTCATCCAGCTGTGTGCTTAAGAGGCACGTAGACACATGCAAAATTCATATGCACGAGGTTCATGGCAGTCCCCTCCAAAATGAACATACAGTTCCTTGCATCTACTGGTATTATAAAAGGGAGAAACCCTCTCTTTAGGAGTCCAGCTGTGTGACCACTAAAGGCAGTCAGGATGTAGTAGTAAGGGGTCCTGACAGTTCTTCCTCTGGTAGTGGTCTAACAGACACCTCTATTTACTGTCAATGGTATTCATGCATTAAGTTATAGCTCCTTAGTAAGCAGAAAAGTATTCTAACTTAGGTTACCCACAGTTCCTGGACTGCTTTGCACCCAGGTGCACTGGGACTTGAAATGGCCGATGGGTAGAAAATGAACATCAGGGGCTGATTTTCCTTCCCACTTGAGATGGTGCTAAGCAAGCTAAGAACTGCTTCCCTTTCTTATGGACTGTTCTCCTGCAGGAAGCTTGCTGGACCCACTCAGACCCTTCTGAAGGGATTGAGCTAACACTCCCCCTTTAAGAAGTCCCTCAGCCAGTTTAAGGCCTTAAGAGATCTAGTTTACTTTTAATGGCTAATGCTTAATACATGGAGGTGATCAGCTTAGGAGTGGCAATTAGAAAAGTTAAGAGGAAAATAAGCATTTCATGGTGAACAGTATGGTAGGTTGTGTTAGTAATTAACACCAGCCTTTTTAAGGGGCTTTAGCCTCTGCGGCTGACAAGAGACTCATTCATGTCACTGACTAGATACTCCTTGTCCCTTTGTACCAGTCTAGGGACTGGGGCTCCCTTCACCTTGTGGCTGACCCTCCTTAGGGTTTACCATTAAACCAGCAGATAAGGGAAGAATCATGAAAGAAGTATAGGCTAGGATCCCACACATAGTCAACATTTCTGGTCCTGCTCTACTGGCCAGAGCTCAGCACAGGACCATAGCTAGATGGAAGGAAGGCTAGAAGCTGGTCAAGCCGGGGGCCCAGGAGGAAACCCACATCCTGGGAGTACTAGCAGTCTCCACCATAAGTATACACCCAGAAGGTATGCATTTACAAGAATCAAGTCTGAGATCTCCGAAAGCCGACCATGTTTAGTATACCACACTAAGTCCTATTTAACAGAACAGGTGTTTTTTTTTTTTTTTTAAGATTTTATTTATTTATTTGACAGAGAGAAATCACAAGTAGATGGAGAGGCAGGCAGAGAGAGAGAGAGAAGCAGGCTCCCTGCTGAGCAGAGAGCCCGATGCGGGACTCCATCCCAGGACCCTGAGATCATGACCTGAGCCGAAGGCAGCGGCTTAACCCACTGAGCCACCCAGGCGCCCCTAACAGAACAGGTTTTAAGAGTCATCAGCTCTAGGATATTTAGAAGAAACTGGAATTTTACTGATAGGATCAGTAGGATCTTTTTAAATGAATTGCTTGTCTGATTGGATCACTACAAGTATGAAATTAAAGCACTTTAGAAGCCAGGACCAATAGGTCCCTCCCTGCCCACCCGCCAGTGCTTCGGAGTTGTTTTTCCCTATCATTATCATCTTGACATTGGCATTTCAGAAGGTTCCTACTGAAAGATGCTCTTATAGGTGCATGTATAAATGTTTAACTTGACCACATACTTTAAGGTAGGTTTCAGTCACCTACCTATTCTTTTCTCCAAGGCCAACGACTCTACTCCCAGGCAGCTTTGACCTACACAAACACCACTTTACAGGTTCCTAGAGGAGCACTCTATGCTCTGAGCACCTGGAAGGTCATGTGTTATTGCTGCAAGCCAGGCGTCTCTGGGAGAACATGCTCTAGGCTTATCTGACCACCACGAGGATGTTTCTGTCTAGTTCCACCAGATAGTTATTTACGGAGACCATTTTTTAAGATACAAGAACTGGTAGGTGAAGGGAAAGAATCAGCTTTTAGGCTGTTTTTAGTGGCCTATCTCTTCAGATGGCCAGATGGATCAGCTGCATCATTGCAACCCCTCCTAAGTAGACCCAGATCCTAGTCCATGGCCATGAAGCTCAACATACAACCGTACACAGCTCCTGACGGTAGTACATGGCTCTATAAGAGGTAGTCTCGCCAAGTAAACTTGAATCTCTTAGAGCCAAACACAGACTCATAGGAAACACAGGGGAGAGGGAATGTATTAAAGCACACTGCAGAGATGCAATTAGCAGTCCCAAATGCGGAGGATTCTGTAGGACAAGAGACCCTGCTTCAAAGAATTACAAGGAAAGATGGAGAAACCTATACACTGAGATAGGAGACCCCACGCAGGATAACATACAGACCCTACCTGGATCCTAGTTCCCACAAGGAGTAGAAGGAACTAGTGTAACTGGTAAAATGTGAACTCTGAATATGGTCCGGGATTACTTGGTTTGGGTTGTATTGTTAGGGTTTCCTGCTCAAGCTCCTGTCTGGGAATTTATTTATGGAAAGTTTATTTATTTATGGAAAGTTTAAGGAAGAGCTATTTTTAGAGATAGGTCTACTCATCTTTCTGTTTGTAGGACATTAGGAGAGGAGATAACCAATTCTATAGGTTCCCACATCTTCATAGGAGGGACTGCCCAAAACAAAATCTAGAATGTCAGAGCCTATCCTGGACCTTCAGAGAAATCCTTAACACCCTTAAGCCAAGGTAAGATCAAAGGGGCTGGTTCCAAGTGAGGCTAGCTCAACAAAGCACCCTATTGCTCTGTCTGCTCCAATAAGAAGATCCTGCTCCCCCCCCCAACACCACGAACAAAACAAGGACCACCCAATGGAACACGTAAAAGCCTAAAGCCCCCTGAGAAGAGAATAACAAACAGCCCCCTGCATCTTACACGACTAAAGGCTAGTACAGCTCAACCATCTTCTCCCATCCCTGGCACCCACCTCACGTTTGAGACCAACGAATACCCATGAAGGCAGGTGGGAGAGCACACAGCATGTGTGCATGCTGGCCTCCATTCTCAGACAACAGCACACTCATTAAGACAGCAGGAAGGACTTGCTCATAGCCTACAGGTAGACCTATAATCTAGACCTTCTTACATGAGGTTCTCCTGTAAAGGCTAGTTGTCCATCTATGTCAAACCCTGTGCTTTTCTCTAGACTCTCATGCCTTAAGAACTCCATCTGTCTTAAGGAGAATGGGGAAGATGATCCAGTAGATTAGGAGGTAGCTCTCATCTTAAGGAGGGAGGTTTTATGGAGCCTTATTCTTTCCCCTGCCTCTGTTCCCCTCTACTGTGTAAGTCGTCCCTATTCCATTTCTGCTGCTTTATGTGGTCCAAACTTCTCTTTCCATTGTTTCAACAGCTTCTGTGGGCACTAATTTACCCATTTTGATAAGCACAAGACATGATCCCGGTTCCACTTGCTAAACACCCACATTTGACTTGTCTTGCTTTGCCTGGGATCACCTTGTTCCCACAGACCGTTTTTGCTCTTCAGTGATCACCTACCTCCCAGTCCCCCTTTGCCCATGTACCCACCCAGCCATTAGGTCCTGAGACTCCTCTGGATACCCAGTTTGGACCATGAGCATTGGGTAGTTACATGCTCCCTAGATGGCGAATTCTAGATTTACCTTCAGGGAACTGCTCTTGCTTTGGGGAGTTCCAGTTTTAGTAAAAGTGCTGCCAAAGTGAGCAGAAAGAGCACCAAGTTCAGCTGTCCAACTGTCTATTTGAAGTTAGACTCTGTCTCACGGGCAATGCAAACTAAGCTTGCCCAAAGACAGAATAACCTTCTCCAGGAATCCTCTAACCAGACGGATATTCTCTAACTCATTAACTGAGCATATCCATGTGCTTAATTTTGATTGCCCACTATTGGACACTTAATTGTTCCTTTGCTTCTAAGTTTACTATCAAGTCCTGTCCTTACTACCATTCAAATCTTAAACCCTTTCCATTTTTTCCTTGTTCCCATTATTTCTAGCTCATATGAGCGAGGAAGCCAGTCCTGATCTGCTCAGACCCTACAGGGCTTTATCTTGCCACCAGAAGGTCCTTTAATGTCACAGAGGACACTTACGTACTTCAATGGCTAGGCATTCCTAATATGGGCTTAAGTCCTAGGTGGGAGTCAAGACTTAAGAACCAAGCCATCCTAGCCTCCTTAAGCAAAAATAAGTTTACATACAAGGTCTTTGAAGACCAACAGACTTTAGGCTTCTGAGAATGGTCAAGACCATACCCTGGAACCTGCCCATGAGGAGAGCCCATACTTTTGCCACAACCTAGAAGGGGAGGAACTAAAACTACCCAAATTCCTTGACACTACAATGCTAGTGCTGATGCTCGAACGAGAGTAGTCCCAGATCTTGGCTTGTCAAGAGCAGAGGGACTCAAGTGCATCTAGTTGGCAGGATCTGATTGCATCTAGTCTTTGCTCTAGGATTATGAGAAAGTCAAGCAATCTGAAGAATAGGTTTGCCACCTTCTGTAGTATAGGGTAGTGGAATGGTCAGTAAGGAAGGTGGATCTACCATGTAGACCACTGTGTATGTGGACCTTGTCCCTAATGGCTTTTAACCTTATTTTATGCTTTGTCCTCTAAGATGGGTGATACCACCTAATACCACCACCCACCTTTCCACCCTCCCATCTCAAAGACCAACTGGAATTAGATCAGCTTTTGAACTGAGTGGACTGGCCTGGAAGACTGGAGGTAGGTGTATCCAAGTTTTGCCCGATAGCCTTCAGGACCCAGTTGAGAGGCTAGGTCAAATAACAGAAGGTCTTAGTCTACCTAGACTGGTAGTCTACAAGATTTTAACAATACTATTATTTGTTCTATGACCCAGAGTAGTTGTGGCTCTGTTACTCCTTTAGGTAGAGGAGATATCCAGATACCTCACCCTCATCCTTAGAGACACACAGATGCTTTCTGGTCACAGGACAATTGTTCAACAGCTAAAGTATCCTATAGTTTTAATAGTGATGTATGAGGGTACGTGGTTCCCCCTCCCTGTTTCATTTTCGGTCTTTATTGTCAACCTAATGAGTGAAGTGGTATTGACACAGGTGATCCACTTGGTTCCTTAAGTGGGGTGTAAGCACCCTTTTATTTCTGATTTTATCCCTGTCTTTACTGCCCATGTCAAGGCTGCCCCTGAGCCCTATTTCTCTTATTCCTAAGATAATTCAGCTGACGTTTTTATTGGTATAAAGCAAAGCTGATTACAATCTTGTAATAACAAATCTACTAACAAGATAGCAGTGTTTGGCAGTACCTACCAGAGATTTTTGGAAGTGAAAAAACATAATTGTTATAGATCGGCATTGATGAGTCAACTAGTGCAATTGATCTGGTGGGGACCATTGACTTTGAAACCCTGATCTCCAGAGACAAGTTCCGTTTTCTTTAAGAAACTTTTACAGGTTTTTGCAGAGGTTGATTTTAAGTCCTGTGAAGTTTTCATTAGTACCACCATAATATCTTCAGTCATTGCCCCCTTAGTCCATAAAACCTAAGATGCTGGCTATCCAGACCTTTATAAAAAGTTTGCCAACCTATGTTCTAAGGGAAAAGAAACCATAAAACTTCCAGCAACATAATTATTTAAGTTTTTCTCTTCTAGAAAGTGAATAGATCTCACCTGACTCCAGACAGGTAGGATATTGCATTTGAAAGGTGACCACATGCAAGTCCAAGTTATCTTTGCATTTAACAGATGAGGAACAGAAACTAGACAGCTAATTCAGCCTGGAAAGAATGGTGACCCCAAACGTTAACATCCTTAGCGAAATTCATTGCCTACATTTGCTGTTAAGCAGTCTCTTGCTGTTTCCCTAAGCCTTTCATCACTAAGTATTTCCAAAGTGAAGATTCAGTTATGAGAAGGCTGTGAAGATACCACAAATGAACACTTAGGCATAGGAGGGACTGTTGTCACAGTCCCTGCCGCCTTATTCACTAGAAGGGTTTTAAACTTAGGGGTTAATTCTAAAAGTTAACTACTGGCTAGGGATTCACAAGATTAGCTCACTTAAGAGCTGGCAGGTCAAGTGGTAGGAATTAAGTGTTGCATAAATAGACTTGTTACATTCATTTATAGTCACTAAGTAGATCTTGACAACTCTAGATCAGGCTTTCTCCAGAAGACTGGAGGTTTTGTCTTGATGGCTTGAAAAAGTAGATTCAATTCCTTGCCACTTTCTACCCCAATCCTGATTACTCTACCAACTCAAGAGATTTACAGCCCACCACTTTCAGAGATTGGTTAAGATGGCATAAAAAAACAGACAAGACAAGCATACATTTTTAGGTCTTTGGACACAGTGAAGTAGAATCTAACAGTATTTTGAGAAGTCTGATTTATGTATCCCTCCCTACAAGTGGGATACGTGTCTAATTGAACTACTACTTGACATAATACGTTTTAGAAAAGCTCCTAAGTCTTAAGCCCTAGGGTACCAAGTTCTCAGTGTTCAGAAACAGAAGCAAATCTGTAGCTCAAACATGGCATTTCAGGAAAGTCATAGGAGCATAGATTTAGTGTGCTTGAGACAGAACTCTGGGAAGAGTGAGATTGTTAGCTTTTACCCCAGACTTGATCAAGGCCAGGGGAGAAGACTGGCATTGACCATAGTGATGGTTATGGCCCAAGGATGGTAGTAAGCACTAGCAGTTAGTTCCACAAGAACTTGAGCTACTGGTATACCCTACTTTTGTAGGCATTTGAAGTTCTGTACTAAGTGTTAAAGCTAGTTTGACCTTGAGGGTAAGAAATCCCCATTAACACCCAAATCACAAGTCATGAGAGGATGAAACAAGAATATTTAGGTCTTATTCTTTATTGGCCATAAAGATTAGACTGGTGACTGGAAAGAGATTAGCAGCATTTAAAGAAGGGACAAGGGAGATCTAGAAGATTCAGGGAACTCCTCCTACCAAATGAGGGGAGAATGCTAATGGGAGAGATTAAATACAGCAACAGGAAGTTCAGAAAAGGACTTACAGATATAGTAGCCTGTTACATTAGTCAGAAATAAGTTTCTAGCGGTCATCTTCCACTGATCACCAAGAGTGTGCTGTGGAAATATGGAGGCAGGAATCTTTCTGCTCTGATTAGTGGTAGACCTTAGTGACACGGGAATATGCCTGTGCCCCAGCATTCCAAGTTTAGGCGCATACCTCAGATCTCAAACACCTAAGACATTTATAGGCCCTCCATTCCTCACAGCAGAGGAAATCAAGCATGCACAGGTGATCTGCACGGAAAGGCAGGCTATACTCTTAGCGCTTACCACTTGGACTTCAGCATAGCATGAGAAAGTCACAGAAGTAACCAGAGGAGACTGATGCACGGTATCATTTATGTAGACACATATTCTAACCACTCTCCAGGATAAGCTCACTCCCCGCAGCATAGGGATTCCCCTATCCAGACATGGGTTTCTAATTATTTCCCACCCCAGCAGAGGGAGGTGAGCATCCCTGCTGTTCCAAGGTGTCAAGGACACAGCAGCCCCAGATGCTGCTGGCATTGCCCATGACCAAAACACAGGCCAAGAGATAGCCATGTTCACCTACTGACTTCTGAACTAGAGACATGTATCCAGTCTCTAGAGACCAGGCCCAGCTTTCCAGAGCCACGAGTCATCAGATTGCCTATTTCGTATCGGAGGTGTTCCTGATGGCTGTACATTCCTGAAGCTTCCACAGGCATCTGGAAAGAGCTAGATATTTTAAGTTTTGACACAGCTGAAGTAATCTAGACAATCCTTGTCTGTTCCAAGGAACAAGACCCAAACCAAATTCACATGCACCATGGGCAAGAAAGCCTTCTACCTATTTATCAGCTCAAGTCACTGAGCGCCTGGGGTTACTAGTTTGTCCTCTGTGTCCAGGGACTCAACCAGATTTCAGAAAAACACAAAGTCAGCAGGGAACAGCAGGTCTTCTGAAGAAACCAAACCAAAGCAACCAACTCCATCCACACCAGAGACCATTCTTCCCCACACAGTCCTGAGAGGTTAGAATTCCAATCACAAGGTCATAGCGAACATACTCAAAGTCCTCTTTAAAAAAAAAAAAAAGTGGTCATGGAGCAGAGCCAGAGTGAGAAGGGGACAGCTTGCCTCCTCCACTTAGGAACAAACCAGGCCAGTGCTGGCCCGGGCCGGGGTGGGGGTGCGGTTTCCAGGGCTCACAGTATGCTGTATGTGAGGCAGAGCCCCAACCCACACTGGGGGCAAGGGAAGACAAGAAACCTACCTCCTGGCTTCTCTTCGCCTTAGCCACAGGTCCTGTTACACGGTTATGGCTTCATCTCAGACCTAGACAGCCACCAGCTCCACCCCAAGAGGCCAGACATAGCCAGGACAGTTTTGCTGCCTGAGCCCCCCCAGCAATCAAGGGCAAGAATTCCTGTGTGCCATGCTCAGTGCTCATTTCTCAGGCGGAGAAAGCTGTTCTGATGAAAGCCAGTCCCAGCATGTGAAGAGCTTGGAGGTCATGGTTCTCTGCACAAAAAGATCGCTGAGCAAAGTCAACAACTCCTTAGGTCTATTAGGAAATTAGGGTCAGAAGGCAAACCACCACCCCAAGAGATGGAGACAGATATACAGAATCACTGCCAAGAGCAGCTTCCCTGAAGAAGCCACCAGAACTGGTAGAAACACTTTGGTCGCTTGCTGGTCAATTTGCTGGACTAGCTTGAAGCTAGAAATTCTAGGGTCTGTGGTAGTAAGGGGCCCTGTACTGTTCTGAGGAGTTGTACCTCCAGAAATACCACCATGTTCTCATGGTGAAGGTCAGACCAAAAAAAAAAAAAAAAGTCCCCTCGTTACAGGTCAGTTCAAGGGAAAGGAAGAATAACCATTGTGAGATATGCCCAAAGCATCCTCTATGACAGAGGCCAGGCTTCTGAGGACAGCTGCATTATCAGAGTCTTGCCTGACCCAAGACAAGGCTAGTTGGCCAACTCCAGCCCTTTCAGCCTTCTCCTAGGAGAAGGCAGGCCACACTATTTCTGAAGTTCAGCCTAGGCACTCAGGCCCACTAGAAGCTCTGAAACTTCATCCTGGGACTACACAATGCTCCCCACCCCTATACCCTCAGGGCTCTAGTGTCGAGTGGCTGACAATGAAGAGCCACAAGACCTAGACCCTAGCTAAGAAGGAGTTCATAGGGAAACTGAAGAACAGTAAAGAAGGATTAGAGGAAATCAAGACTTCTGGCCCCCACAGATACCCCCACCTCAGCTGAATTATATCCACTCCTACTTTCGCCATCCACCACGCCCCTCACACAACATGCCAAAAAGGCATACCACACAATCTGGACAGGTTTTGGGTTATCAGACAGAGTTCAAGATCACGGGTTAATAGGGTAAGGGGTCAAAAGGAAAAAGGCAACAGGCCAGAACAGAGGAATGATGGACCAAAATGAAACTCCACGGATTAAGAATAATGATCAGTAAGAACAGAAGAATGCCTTTGCTGGGCTCATCCGTAGAGCAGACAGCAAGGAGGGAAGTGGAGAACTTGAAGTTAGGCAGAAGTAGAAAGCTTTGTATTTAAAAAAAAAAAAAAAAAAAAAGACCCAAATTTCTGACTAGCTGGTGTTCAGATTTTTCTTCCCCAAATTTCAGGGCTAAGCATCCCAGAATGAAGGGGCTCCTGGATGAACCACCCATCAGGTACTCCCTCCTCAGGTCCTGTCTATCCACAACCAATAGGCAGACCTCTCGAGGCTTCTCCATTCTCTACACATCACCGCTTCTCCGGCTGCACATGGGAACAGCCTGCCTTCCCTGCCAAGCCATAGCTCCTTGTTTGCATGGGCACTGGCCCGTCTTCTTCGAGCCTGCTCTGTCAGAAGGAATAGGGAGCACGTTAGGCCCTGGGTCCCTGTACTTGTTGCTTTCCCCATAGCTGCACGAAGTTCTCAATGAGCTCTCAGAGCCTTAGGGCTACTGCCCAGTTGCCGTGTGTCCCAATCCCCTGATCTCAAGGCAAGGAGCTATTAGAAGCACAGATCTGCCACTCTTCTTCCCAAGGACTCTTACGCAGAGGATTATTCTAAGTGGCCAGCTGTCCTAGCCTTCTTAGCCCCTTCCTGAAGCTTCCTCCCCAGCAAGGGGAGGCTGGGGAGGCCTAGATGCTCTCTCCAAGGCCAGTCGAGTTATCAGCAGGTAAAGCAGGTACTTTGCCTGCTCAAGATGGCCCCAGGTAGGCCTACTTCTCCCCTTAGCCCCCAGTCAAAGCAAGGCAGGGCTAGAGAGTCCAGAATCGCAAAGAGAACCAAAGTCTTAGCTATTTGTTTCACCTGGATTCTCTTGCCAAATACCTATACTTTGCCACAGGGATTCACCTTTCTTATCAAGAAGGCAGCATCTTCACATAAGATCCAACTTTTAAAAAGCTAGGAATTCTTAAGATGGAAATTAAAGAGAAACCAGGCAAGGATTGAAAGTTCCCAGAGCACTGGAGGTTATAGAACAGCCTTTTCACCAAGAACAAACAGAAGAAGCCAACTTTCTTCCTTCAGGTATTGAAAGAGACCGCTGACCGAGGATAAGGGATTAGGGCCTCCTGAATAGGCATCGGGGGCTGTGACTAGGGGTTAGGGGGAACAGACTTAGGAGCTCCAGGGTGTGCCCGGATGTTTGAGAGCATGTGGGTTAGTCCCTAACATAACCAGAACCTAAGAAGAGACACATAAGCAGGAACATGTGACCAGTACAGACACCCACAGAGGGACCAGGAGGTTCAGGTGACTTATATTTTGCTGGCTAGCAGTCCACCCTGACTTGATCTAGAACACCTTTGTGGTCTTAATAACTATCCTCTGGCCCCTTCCCCATGAAAGCAGCCACAAGGTCTGGATGAAGGACCTTGGTTTTTCCCTCCATGTCAAGATTCCAAGTCCCACAAAGAATATAGTGTTTGTCCCACCTGTTCCCTCAAAGTTCTGTGAAGCAGAAATGGGCAGATAAGGGATGAAACGTTCTACTTTCTACAGGTACTGGCACCCAGCCTAGAGCCTGTGTGGTATTCCTTCATGCCCCCTCGCAGTGGGAGACACCAGCTAGTTAATTGTACCCTTCAGATTCCTAAGCAGCTGCCCCAGCTCAGGGCAAAGCTTCCCAACTGTTGTCCCTAGTATTAAAAACTTCACTGCGTCTGGCTCAGGGTGAGAGGTTCAGCAAAACCTAGAGTTGAAATTGCCTTCAAGACTCCAGTTGCCTGTTGCCTAGAGCAGGGATTTGTGGAAGCTTACCAAGATTAGTCAGACTCAAGAGAATAGGACAAGTTTGAAAGTGTCAAGAACTTTCCAAATAGGACACAAGCCCAGAGATCTAAGAAGTTCAAACTTCACGTAGATTAAAAGTACAGGCACATCAGTTTTGATCATCGTGGATGGAGATAAACCCCAGAAGCAGTCAAGGAAAAGACCATGAAGGTTCACAGCTGATTTCTTGGTACAAGAAAAGCCATGAAGGCTGGCAAAACATCTTCACTGTTTGGAGGGAAAACATCAACCCAGAACTCTAGCTGACAAAGATCCTTCAATACTTAACATGGAATGAGGACAGACAAAAGTGAAGGAAGGAACCAGCTGAGCAGCACTGAATACTGCGGGAAATTAAGCCAAGAGGCAAGGATTTCAGATGGAATCCCAAGCATATAGAAGGAATGAAGTTCACAGGCAAAGTCTGCAGTCAGAAGGGTCACGATTCAGAGAAAGTAGTAGGACTGTGTAACCAAAGAGGACCAAAAAAAGAGCTAGCATGAACTCAGAAATCCCTGAGTTAGGCTAAGTTGCATATTCAAAGAGCCATTTACTAGAATGGCTTCTCCCTCCAGGATTGAAGACCCTGGTGGACCTCAACAGAACTGCTGCTATAAGAGACTGTATTAGTAGGCTTCCAACAGTAAAGGCTGTTTTTAATTTCCTTTGGATCTTGCAAAAGACTTTGCATCTCCCAAAGAAGAACTGGACCTTATTGTACAGACAAGACTTACATGGTCTTCTTTCTGGGCTTTTCCACAGGCCCCTCAACATTAGCCGTTGGCCAGTCTTTGCATTTGGCAGTGAGGATACCAGGAGTGGGTCTGGATGTCCTCACAACTCAACACTCTAGTGAGCAAAGATTAGAACATGGGAATAAAGCAAGGAAAAGATAGACTTTATGATCAAAGGTAGACAGCCTTACCAGTGAAGCAGGCAGAGACAAAACCTTCTGTAAACAGTTGAAAAGATAGTATAGCAAAACAGCAAGGACTTAGGACCTTGTAATACATTCTTATTAAGTATCTGGTTAGTTTCCACTTGCTAGGAAGGCCACAACCAGCAGTCAAGAGTTCACTGAACTCCTTTAGGAAGAAAGAAGGAGTTGGGTCTCGTTCCTGCCCTAAGAACATAGATCACAGCTGCTAGCTCATCATACCAGGACCAGGCCCACAAAGATGAACAAGGAAAGAATGAAGAGGAAGACCCTTAGGATGAGGGCTGTTTGGACCTATGAGGGGGTGGCTCTTCTCCAGGGCAGGAGGCAGCCTACTGACAGTCTAAGTTAGGACCCAAGGTCATTCCAGTTTTGCTCCCCCTTCTCCCTTATTACCTTGGGACAGGGCCTGCCTCCGGCCACAGCAGTTTCCTTCTCTGGGCCAGGGGTCTCCAGAAAGGAAGTCAAAACTTGGCAGAATCCCTGAGCTAAGAACAGATGGGAAATTGCTTGGGAAGGGAACCTTCCCCCCACCATGGCTGCCCATGCCTTTGCCCCCTTCTGTCACTTTCTCCCTGTGGCCTAACATCCTTCTGCCTGGCAGGCCCTGCCCTAAGAAGGCCTGGGTGGGGTGAAGGATTCACTGTGTTCCTAGCACCTGGATGCTCCATCCTGGGGCACTTTTCCTTGCCCCCCACCCCAGCTCATCGAGCCCTTTGAGCATCTGGCCTGTCCCGCCCACCACAGACCTTGCTGGAAGTAGCCACCACCACCAGGGACAAGGAGTTCAGCTAGGTCAAAATGGTTAATTAAATCCGATTCCAGAGAGCAAGGGTTTTTCACAGTAGGAGTTGTATTAAATTAGGGATGAAAATAGTTACTAGACCACAATAGATCACAGAACAGACTCCACTAAGAAACACACTACAGTCACTTGAAGTCCAGGTTGAAGAACCTCCCAGAAGGGCAAGGGTCCAGAGAGAAGCTAAGACCTGGAAGACAGGCCAAGATCCAGGGAGGAGCCCTCACCGAAAATGGAAGTATCTGGAGGGCAACATCCAGAGGCAGAGATGTTGAAGACCACGACCCTGGCCACATGAGAGGAGAGAGAAGGAAAAGCCGAGCCTGAGAGAAGTGAGCTGGGATCCCCTTTTACTTTCCTAAGAAGCCAGAAGCTGGAGGAAAGCAGATCACACAGAGACACAAAGTCAGACTCCCACCGTCCAGGCTTTGGGTGGAAGGACGAGACCAAGGGGTCTGGAGGAGGCGATCTTCTAGAAAACAGAGCTGGGAGCAACTCCCTGGGTCCATACAGAGCTACACCTGGCTGCGGCCTGTGCCTCCCGAGGGAAGTCCAGGGAATGGTGGAGACCACATCCAGACACCTGAGTGAGGGCTCATCACTACAGTGCTGTGGTGAGAGAGGCTCGCCCCAGGCCAGTGCAGGAGCGCCCCGACTCCCAATAGCCAAAGCAGAGACCGCCAGGGGTGGTGTGAGGAGAACATCCCGGGTCACGGAGGCCACGCTGCCGGCCCGAACTTGGGAAGGCTGGGCATCCTGGCTCAAGGGTCTGCTTAGCCAGCTCAGGGGGGCGGGGGGCCCTCAAGACGCTGGAGGCCACTGAGCCAGCCTCCCCGTGCCCCTCGTCCTCACAGGTCCCTTCATGCACGGTCTACTCATTCTCCTAGCCTTTAGTTCTTCATCTAAACAGACCCCAGGCTTCTTGGCGGGGCCTCAGCTGGGTCCTGCGCCCACCACAGCCCCGCCGCTTTTCACAGCAAGGGGAGGGACCGGACACCCCTACGGCTACCAGGAAGAGGACTGGCCACTCCCGCCTGCAGCCCGTGTTCCTGCTGCTACCCGCCTCCTCTCTACTCCAAGTGGAGTCCACTCCGGCCTTGCTGCCCCCGACAGTCAGCTAGTATCCAGCCTCTCCACTCACCCGTGCTTCCCCGGCTAGCCCAGAGGCCTCACAGCAGAGCAGGCCGGCCCTGTTCGTCTTTGGCAGGCCTACCTCTCAGGGCCGGGATCACTCTTCCTGGAGGAGGCAGCCTCTGAGGCCGGGTGGGATGGCTGGAGGGTGTTCCTATCACGTGACCCTCACTGGGCGTGGCCCCGGGCAGGTATTTGAGGGGGTATTGCCACTGCCAGGTGGTCATCTCAGGAGCTGGGGCCTGGATCCAGAGCCTGACTTGTGAGTCTTCCAACGTCACAGTCCCCAGAAACACCCCTGTAGCCCATGGCATGGGCAGGGCCCCCAGAGCCCTTTTCTCCTTCCCAGCAGTCAGATGGCCTGCCCTGGGCTGCACATCAGAAACCTGGAGGAGTGTGGAGGGGGGGCAGATAGAACATAGAGCTGGGGATCCTGCGGCCTAGCCTCCTCGGTCATGCCCTCTGGTTTTAGATTGAAGGCATTCCTTTGGTTGAAGCCACAGCCTAAGGAGGGCCTCCATAGATCCACCTGAGGGGACATTTCCTGGCCTCAGTCTTGGACTAAGAAATCCTCAGGCCACCAGTCTAGACTTCTAAGACTCAGGCTTCCCTGGTCATGAGCTTGTCTTCCTTGGGTAACACTGGAGAACAGATTGGGGCACTTGGCCCACGCCAAGGTACCGCGTCCATGCAGCTGAGCCTGGATGTTGGGGCAGCAGGTAGTCGAGGACTGGGGTTCCCACGCACATAGCCCCTCATTTCAAGTGCCAAGGCTCCTAGTGCCCACCACACAGGGGTGCTGAGCCTTAGCTTATCAGCTCCCACCTGAACCACAGACCACACCAGACCAATGCCAGGTGGAAGTCTTCAGGACAGACTCAAGGGATTCAGGTGAACTTGAGGCTGCTGGAAAATTCCAGGACCACCTAACCATCGTCTGCCTTAACAAACCAAGCAGCTGCTCAGAGAGGCTAAGGCCTCAGACCCCTGAGGCAACAGTAAATGACAGCCCTTTAAAGAACGGGAATGCAGGTCTTGGCACCAATCTCATTGCCACAGCCGATGTCAAGACTGCCTCTCTTCCCTGGCCAGCCATCCAAGATCTGCCCGCCTCAGGAGCTCAGACTGGCCCAGCCCTCTTTAGAAGGTCAGTCTTCCCCACACACCTGGAGGACAGGGCTGGCCAGAGACTGTACCCAGCAACCCCCTCCACTTCTGGGCATCTCTTTCAGCCACATACCTTAGCCAGCAGCAGGCTCTCTTCCAGCCCGAGCTCCAGTCTTTCTCCTTCCTACCTCCACCTTCATCAGGTGGGAACCCTGCACAACTGTGCCCCAGGGCTTTTGCAACTTTGTGGTATTTTCTTCCAAGACGGCTGTGGGGCTGAGCATGTCCACCTTCTCTCCTCTGAGCACAGTGGCCTCAGAACACCCTCCCCTGAGAGAGGCTTCTGGGTCCCATTCAACCAGAACAATGTGTTAGGGGAGGAGGGTGGTGGGCGGGGGGCAGTGTACAGAGAGAGGCAGGACCCACACCCCTCCACCTGCTGTGTCTGGGCTGGCAGCCTCCCACCCCAAGGATGGCAGGTAGGTAACACAGAGTCCTTATCTCTAGCTCAGTTCAGAGAAGCACAGCCAGGCACCAGGCCCACGATCTTCACCTGGCCCAGAGCAAGCACAGCACCTGGAGAAGCAGGCTTCAGGCTCTGCTGTCAGGATACCCACGGTCTGCAGCTTCGGTCACGTCGTTATCTTCGGTGTATGTGTACTTCCTAGGTCACGGCCATCCTAGAGCCAGGAGTTCTCTTCAGCCCCAGCTGGTCTTGTTCCTCAACCACTGGCCATGGCTCAAGGGGACTAGCACCTTCACACAGAGTCCTTCAACCCCTCACTGGAGACCTGCTTCAGCCTAGCCCTTTAAGGGAGAGAGATATGTCCCCTGAAGGTCCTGCTTGACGTAGCACACAGCGAGCTCATCTATCAGCCCAAATGAGGCAATGCCTGATGGTTTATATAGGGCTCTGACCCTGCCTCTTCTAGAACAGTGGTTCTCATGCCTTTTCACATATATTAGAATCACCTGGAAGACATGTTGGAGCAAGATTGTGGGGCCCCATCTCCAGAGTTTCTGAGTTAGCAGGTCTGGGAGAAGACTCCAGAACTTGTATTTCAAACATGTTTCCAGGTGGTCCCAATTGCAAGTGTGAGGCGCACACATTGAAAACTGCTGTTCTAGAGTTTCCGGAGATGGGAAGGGCCTGTGCCTTCCCATTTCATGAAGACACGGTGGGGAGCTGGATTTATAGGAAGAGTTTTAATGCTTTGGAGTTAATGTCTCACGGTTGGATCAGGAGAGTGGCTTGCCTTGGGTTTGAGGGCTTGGGGGTTTTCCCTATTCCACAAACCCCCAGGGGCTACTGAGGTTGCTTGGGAACAGAGAGGCAGTACTGGGCCTCCTGGTGTAGAGTTCTGGCAGAAGGGAGAAGACAAGCAGAAGAGGGTGTGGGGGATATGGGGAGCACACTCGGAAAATTAGAGCAGAGGGGTGCTACCAGCTCCCCGGGATGTGGGTAACTCACTTGCATTGTTGGATCACATCTGCCATTGGTTGGGCTAACATTTGTTGAGTAAGTGCCTGTCGAGTGGTGTGCTCTGGACTGGGTGCTGGGAGGTGTCAGGAAAAGAGGCAGCCCTTTGCTGCCTGGGGGGAGTGAGGGGAAAACGAGCAAAGGCAGGCAGCAGTGGGGAGCCCCTCCTGTGGGTCCTTCCACCCCAGGACCTGAAGAGAAGGAAAGGCAGTCAGAGGGGCAGGCCAGCCCAGTCCTTGTGAGGCAAGCCATCCCCCCAGCTCTGGAAAACAGGCACGGTAGCTTGTCAGGGGGAAGGGTGACACTTTGATGCAAAACCCAGCTTTGGAAACATATTTTCCCTACCCCAGCCAGCAAGTGGCAGGTGCGGCAAGTGGCAGGCTGTAAGTTTTATTATTTATATTGAGCTTACAGTTGACCAAGTGTCACATAGGCAAAGAGCCTGATGCCCCGGTCCCATCCCAGATCTGTGCATCTCTGGAGGCAGGATCCAGGCATCAGGAAGCCCTCTGGGCAGAATCCTTGGTTGACTGGAGAAGCACTGGTCTAGATTAGGAGGGAAAAGATCTCTAAAGAGACTTGCAGAGATGGGCCGTTCCCGGGCAGGGGAGAGGCAAGGGCAGACAGGACCAGGAAAGGTGAGATTCCCAACGCCCCACCCCACGTGACTTCTGGCCAGGCAGGAGTGACAGAGAGTAGAAATGTGGATGGGGCCCAGTTTTGTCAAGGGCCTTCTTCGCCAAGCTAAGGAACTTGGCTTTATCCTCATGGCCAGTGGGAGCCATGGGAGATCTCTGAGGAGGAGCACTCCATGTCAAAGCTGAGTACCAGCTGCAGCAGCCTCAGCTTCCTCCTGCCTCTGCTCTCCTAGATTTCATTGTTTGTATCATGTGATTTAAAAACACACACACACACACACACAAGAAGGACTTGGTCTCAGGAGCCCAACCTGTCAGGTGATGCCGCTTTGGGAGGACAGGAAGATAGGAGGATGACAACTGTCCGTGCTGACTCCTGCCCCCTCGGAATCATTTAAAATCTCCGGTGTGGCTTTGGGTTGGTGGGTTAGCGTCTCTGAGCCCACAGATCAAAGACAGCTCCTCCCGCCTGCCCGGGCCTCCACTCCAGTGCACTGGGGCAGGCTTTGAAAAAGTGGAAGCAGGGCCCAGAACAAGATGCAGTCAGTATCCTTTGCAGGAGGTGCACAGGGACTGAGGAAAGGGATGGCTGGGAGGACATTTGAACAAGATCCCCCCACACACACACCCTGTTAAGTCTCAAACCTGGGGAAAAGCATCAGGGCGGGTGGAATAAACATATCTATTTTTCATGATCCCGAGCTCAAATGTGAGAAGACGGTAGCAGCGGTAGCAGGAGTGTCGTGGGATAGAAAGCAGATGAAACATTGATAAGAGCCAAATTAATATTGCAGGAGGGGCGGTCTGCAGGTGTGGAGGCAGGACCCCAGGGTGCCCCTCCCACGAGAGGCTGACCTGAAAGAATACAATTGTTCACACGTGGCTGGCTCTGGAGGGGCGAGGGGTGGGGGATGGGGAAGCGGGGGAGGGGGTGCGCTACCTGAGGACCACCGGCCTGGGGCCGGGCAGGGTGTGCGATAAGCGGGTACTCTTCAGAATTCAAGCCTCCGTTTTGCTGTGTGACCTGAACACGCAGCGTCACCTCTCTGGGCCTGGTTAATGCTACTTCACCAGCTCTGCCTAATTAGGCTAGACCTTGAACCTTCACTTGGTTTGTTAACATATTGCTCTGATCACGTTGGCATCGATAAAGGACCACGTGGTATGAAGTGGTAAGAAGAGTCTAAAATGAAGGATGAGAAATAACAAAGCCATTTATATAACCAGAAGCCTTCCAAGGGAGTCCCCAGGCTCCCCGCCCCCACTTCAGCCAGCCAGGGTACTCCCCAAACTGCCAGCCCCAGGGCAGCCCTGCTTCCCATCCTGCCTGCCCCACCAGAGTCTTGCTCCTGGCCTGGGATGACTCTTTTGAGGCCTGGCTCTGGAAACTGGCCATCCCCAGATAAAAGTCTTGTTCCCAGGAGGGGCTCACTGGTGATGGTACAGTCTGGGGTGACCCTCCAGGAAAACTCAGTCCCCTCCCACCCTCCCTGCCCCACCCAACCCCCACCCTCCGTTCCCTCATTGAGAGTCTGGGAGCTAGCGCCTCACTTTGGCTTGCTTGTTTTTTCTGTCTGCCTTTTCTAACACTTTTTTTTTGTTTTTGTTTTTGTTTTTCAAACCAGTGTGTCACATAAAGCAGCCTAGCAGGTCACCTTCTCTTAACACCTGCCATGTTTCTGTCCCCAGCAAAGACAGCAGGGAAATGGAATGGTCATCCAGACACTTGTCTGGTCTTTCTACTCTTTCTCCTTTGCACAAACGGTTCCTGAGAACCTAATAGGAGCCGGGCTCCTCTTGGTATGCCATCCGCCGGGATGGTCCCGATAGCCCAGTAGCCCAATAGCCCTCCCAGGAGAAGGAGCCCTGTCTCTGAGGGTCACGATGCTGGCAGAGCCAGAGCCTCAATCTAGGCTGATGGCAACCAGAGCTGTGCCCTTCCCCAGTGGCTCCACGGTTATGAGGACAAACCTCCACTGTGGCCTCACTCTTCCCATCTGAGCAATGGTTTCAGTTTGCTCTGCCCTGCCCCCATCCAGATGGTCTTGAGGAACTTGGGAGGCAGTGACCTTGAGAGCCCCACAGACCTCCATGTGGCTTCTTCCCAGCTTTGCAGGCTTCTCTCCGTGAAAATAATGCTGTTCCTCTCCAGCCCATGGGAAGCCAGTCCCACTCCAGACAGGATAAGAAGCCAGAAACCAGAAATCTAAAACCTATCTTGGGGAGGAAGAATGCAGTAAAGGATAGAAATTTGAAACTTGGGACACTTAGGTTTGACTGATGGCTCTCACATTCACCATCTCACTGTGTGACCTTGGGTAAGTTGCTCAACTTCTCTGAGCCTGAGGTGTTTTTTTGTTGTTGTTGTTGTTTCCCTCTTCAGTGGGAATCTCTCTTACACACGTGGGGGATCTCTTCGCTTCCTCACGGGATTGCAGGAAGGCTTCAACATGACCTTGAAAAGAAGCTCAGCAGGTGGAAAGGACACCGCTAATGTTTGTGTTAGCAGTGTCCATTTCCAGACAGAAAGCGGCCCTAGAGCAGTGCCTATATGCTGTCTGCGGAGCCTCATTATCAAAGGCCAAGTTGGCTCAGGGGGCCCCCACTTGTGAAGGGCTTCCAAAGAGTAACCCCACCTGAAGAGTGACCTACAGACACTGGAAGACCGGCACGCGAGTGTGTGTGTGTGCGCGTGTGCATGCATGTGTGTGCTTGTGTGTCTGCGTGTGTATGTGTGTTGCCATCCCTTCCTCTACTCCCAGGAGGCACATCTGAGCTCTTTCATCCCCAACCCCAAGCTGTCTGGCTTGACACCCGCTGAAAGCCAAGCCCCAGACTCTGCCACCCTCCCTGTCTGGAATTTTAGAATAATTCCACACGGGCCATAGAGCCGGCAGGAGCCTCAACAAACATGCATCCCGGACTCCTATTGTACAGAGGGAGCAGGAGAGTCTAGAGAAGAGAAAGCACAATTCAAACAACCAGGTGGGCCGGGACCAGAGCAGGGTCCCCGACTCCCATGCCAAAGCTCCTTTGGTTGCTCTGTGCTGGTTCGAACTGTTCTTTTCTTGGAAAAACACAAAGAAAGCAACAACTTTGTAGGCCAGACTAATAGCTGGGGCCGGATTTGTCCCACTGATAGATTTGCTTTGCCAGCACCCGTCCTTCCGATGTTTTAAATTTTTACCCCATATTTAGAAGTCAGAGATGTTTCATAGAAAGCCACAGTTGCACATCTCCTTGGTAGCTAAGTGAACACAGTGGCACTAGACCCATGTCTCCACGCGGCATCTTTTGTGGTGTTCGAGTGGTAGCCACCTATTCAAGATGGGATGTGCATCTCCATGTCTCCACAATCCCCACTACTCCCTGTAGTCTCACACCCAGCCAGTTTCCTTCACTGGACATTACCTGCCTGACCCTCAGAAGAGGGCTTTTGAGGACAGGATCTATGTGTTCCTGTGTTTTCTCTCCCTCTCTAACCAGCCTTTAAAGTGTCTGGCCCACACTCAGTCATAACATTCTTGTCCGCAAGAATGCTTGCAAAGCCCTTCCCCAGCTTTCCAAGGCAATAGCACGTGAAGTGTGGTGGCAAGGGGACCAGTGGCAGCCCCATTTCACAGGGGAAGAAACTGATTGGCAAGTGGGTGTAGGATCAGAGCTGAAAAAACTGGCAGACGCCTGCTGGGATGGGCTCTGGGACTGCTCCCTACCTGTTGGAATATTAGAACTGAGAGGCAGGCTCTGCCTGGAGCGCTGGAAGCGAGGCCTGGTCTGGCCATAGGATCTGGAAGAGGCAGATCTATGAGGCAGGCAGAGGTGGCCTTCCAGCCTGACACTACCCCTTCCCACCCTGGCCAGCCCAGCTCTTCTCTTGAGCCACGGAGCGTCCTGCTGGGGGAGGAAGGGCGGGCAGCTCAGGCCAGGACCCAGCCCCGTATACATTAGGAGTAACACAATTGTGTGAGAGTGTAGGACATTATTGCCTGTGCATTATTGATAGTTATTGTACCCTACACGCCATAAATTATTGACAGGACTGAGAGAATGGCGAGGTGGGGGCTGCGGCCAGGGCCGAGGGACAGCAGTGGGTGGGGGGGTAGCACGTGCACAATGCCTGCCACAGTGAGGTGTGGTGGCTTCGCCAAAGGGGAGAAATACACCTATGCGCAGCCCCAGGCAGGAAAGTAATAATGTGTCTCTCTTTTTCCTTCACTCTTCACCCATATTTCCTTGATTTCCCCTTCCTAGGCGCCTTCACTTCTTCCCTCCTGTCCCTTCCTCTTCCTGCTCTCCAGCCTGCTCTCTCTGATAGACCGTTAGCATCTAAAAGAGGCCTCAAGGACAATTCCAGGTGCTGGTCCCCCAAGTGTCGGGGGCACAGTGGCACAAGATGGGGAAAAGTAAGGAACGGACATTTGGGTGGGGTGGGACCCGGGGTCCAGTTCTTGAGTCAGCCATCCAGGTGGAGGTGGAGAGGGGCTTCATTACTAGGACAATGGCGATCACCTGGGGGGAGGGGTAAGAGCTTCAGGGATGCTCCTTTCATCCCACAGCGATGATGGGAGGATACTACAGAGGGGTCAAGGCACTGGTCCAAGGTCACACAGCTAGTGAGGAGCAGAACCGGCAGTGCAGCCCAGGTAGTTAGGCCCCAAGCCTGGGCTCTTAACATATCCCATGGGGTATGTGAGTGACTGTCCCTGAATGAGGAGCTCAAGAGGGGGTTTTTTATTTGCTTTTTGTGCTTATCTCTATTTTCCAAATTTTCTACAATGAATATGTATTGGTTTGTAATCAGAAAAAACACACACAACAAATTACTTTTTTAATAGCGTCCCCCCTCCTCCCAAGTCCCTTGATGCCAACCTATCCCCTCCCCAACCCCTTGGTTGCCCCAGGGGCATTCTCCAAGCAGGCAGGAGGAGGAGGAAGGAGGAAGCTGACCCCACTCGGACCCCCTCCTGTAGGCTGGAGGGGGAGGTAAACACAGTGTTGCCACCTCAGACTACCTCATCCAAGTTCAGGGCCAGGAGCATAGGTATTGGTCACGGGGCACCTCCGGCCTCCCTGCCAGGCCTGGCAGCTTCTCCTTTGGCTCACTCAAAGACTGAGGGTAGCCCTAACCTCAGCTCTATCTGCCCACAGCAGCTGGACTGGCAGCTGGGCCCAGGGCCAGGCCAGTACTGCAGAAGGAACCCTATAAACCGTTCCCAGCCCCAAACTGTGCCCCGAGATCACCACTCTGTTCTCCCCGTACTGAGTTCCCCAGATTAATGAGTGTTCCCAGCCTGGAAGTGCAGGGACTTGATTCCCATGCACACAGTTCCAGGAAAGAGAATCTCCTACGCCTCACTACTCCTGGCTCTCCCTGGAAAGACGGCAGGCGTCCAGGAGGGAGTGAGAGCCTGGGGGCGGAGGCTGCTGCCTGCAGCGTGCACCTTCTCAGCAGCAGGCACGAGGCTGGGCATCATGCACACCCTCATCCAGGCTTCTCCGTGGGCATGTCAGAGAGGGCATAGATCTTCGTGCACTGACCTCAGATAATATCAGTGTGGTAATGGTAAGTGGAAAAACAGACTGCATCCCCACGTAAAGCGTATACCTGTTTTGTTTTTACAAATAGGTATTTTGTCCAGGTTGATAGCAATGACATGTCTGTGTCATCTTCAGCTTCGAGACACACCCCCCGAAACCGCTCACAGAGGTTAGGAGGGCGGTTGTCTGCAGTGGCGGGCTGGGTGAGGACAACAGTAAGAGAGAATGAACACATCTTGTTTTACATAAGCCAAAAAAAGAAGTGATGACATTATGGGTTATTTTTTCCCACCCAGAATAAATAAAACTTTAAAAAGAACTAAACATGGTGGGCACGCTTCTGCCTCCAGACTTGGGCAACTACTAGCTGTCCTCGTGTCTGGAGAAGGCGTGCTCTGCTGCTCCCGCCTGGAAGCTGTGTCCCTCTCCAGCGACGGCTAGCCAGAGGTCACAGTGGCCAGGTGGCTCGGGGCTCCTGGACAGGACCAGCCTTGGCTCTGGGAAGACTGGTTCAACAGTGACCTCAGAGACACCCCCTAGATCCCCGCCTCCCTCCCTGGATCCTTCTGTGGCATTGCCACCCAGTGCCTCAAGGATCCGTGCTGAGGACGGGGACCTCTGCTCCTAGGAGACCAAGTCTCTGCCTTCCTCCCACTCATCAAGCCCCCAGTGTGTGCCAGACGTTATGTTGGGTGCATCCATTGCCCCATCTAAACATGCTTAAGTCACTTTTCTCCGGGGGGAAGGATGAGACAGATAGAGAGGCACAGCCAGGAATGAGGTCAACCTGTCCGGTTTGGAAATGCACAGGAAACATATCTATTGTTAAACATATGTCTGTTTTCCCATAGAAGACAGAGAGAGAGTGAATATTTCCTTGAAAGTCTTGGAGACAGCGATCCATCCGTTCAATGTTTGGAGCTGGTAGGACACCCTATGAGCTCATAGGCCACAATGGGGCACAAAGTCCTCCAAGGGGAAGAAACTTAAGGAGAGTGTTGGTCCTTTTTGGATGGGGAATTGACAGAGGAGGAGCTGGTAAGGCTTGGAATATACATTCCAAAAGGGCCTGAGCTTCCCTCCGGGTTGAATGGGACATCTGTAGCAACGGCCTAGGGCAGGGCTGAGGTGTGGCTGATGGCAGCCACAGGTGTGTGCTGGAATTGGCACGCCTACCCTGCTGTCCCCACATAATGCAGATCACCATCTGCAAAGAATGAGAAGATCCCACCGGGCAGATGGAAAGATGGAGGCCTGGAAAGACTGTCCTGGGGCAACTACCACACCTCTCTGGGTGAGCCTCGTGCTTCCTGTGATCCCCGACCGTCCCCCCACTGCTCCCCTCTCTGCTCCTGAGTTCAGTCTTCTGGAGGAGGGGAGCAAGGTGTGTGGGCCACTCCCCTCTGCAGGCAAAGCTGGAAAGCCCTAGAGAAGGGACTCCAGAAGAGTGCCCAGTGCTAGGTCTTAGAGCATCATGGCTGTACCAGCCCCCCTCATCTGACCCAGCTCCAGGAGGTTGCAGGAGACAGGGTGTGTGGGATGAGATCCGGGAAAAGGGAAGGGAACTCTTGGTCCCAGCTCTGCTGCCAGCTTTCCGTGGGGTGACAGAGGGCCACATTGGGACAGGAAATGACAGGCCACAGTGGGAGGCAGGGACTGGTCAGCCTGGGGTGGGTGTGCGTGCCATGCCTCCTGCTGGTGGGGGCGGCCAAGGTGGGGATTGGGAAGGGAGCCAGGCCTACCCCTGTGGAAGGGGGAGAGGAAGCACCTGTGTGAACCCACAGGAGGGCTGATACCTGGGCACGTTCAGGGCTTAAGGGAAGGGGAGCGTGAGCCCTGGGTGGGAGGCACACTGTATCTGTGTCATCCCATATGGCAGCCACTGGCCACGGAGCACTGGAAACATGGCCACAGTGACTTCAGTACTGAAACTTCAGATTTCAATTTAATTCATTTTTTAAAATTTAATTTTAATTCATCTCAATTTAAAACTGAATTTAAATTGTAAAACATACTTAATCCACTTATTGGAAAACTTTTTAGCATGTTTAGAACAACATGGGGCCCCTGCCACAGTCACTTGTATGAACTATAAACACTGATCAATTATTTCTGTTGAAAATGTAGAGTTCAAACAGAGACATACTTTTAGTATAAAATACATGCCGGATTTTGAAGAGTTAGTGTTAAAAAAAAGAATTAGATAACTATTACCAATTTTTATATTGCTTACATGTTGAAACAAAATCGTGTTGGGCATATTGAGTTAAATAAAATATCTCAAATTAATGCCACTTGTTTCTTTCTACTTTTGAAAATGTAGCTGCTGGAAAATTTTAAATTACGTATGTGACTTGCGTTACATTTTAGCTGGACAGAGCTAAAAGTCGGGAATGTTGGCCTAAATTCAGCAGGAGAATATGCATTAACCATTATGTGGCTCTCCTGTGAGGACCCCCTGGGACATTGTCCTTGTTCCTTAAGACTCAGTAGGGCCCCTCTGTGTGCTTCTGGAGTACCTGTATGTATCTAAACTTGGGGGGGGGGAGGCACCATGACTTTAAGGCTTTATACATGTATTTTATTCAGGATGCACAGAGTCTGTGTGAGAGTTGGGGTTCTGCTTCTAGGCTCTGGTGCCCCGCACCACCACCCTGAGCTGTCAGCAGTCCCCATGCCCAGAGTGTCCTAAATCCAGCCAGGCGTGGAAAGCAGGCATCATCATCCGCCTCCCCGCACAGACAAGGCTGGGCCAGAGACATCAGCCTGGGTCTCTGCACAATTCCAGTGGCTGGGTGCTGGCAGGGGTGGGGGGCCTTGGGGGGAAGCGACCCTAGGGAGCACCTCATGACACACGTCAGACCTGTCAGTTCTGATGCTGTAGAGGGACATACAGGCTAGTGAAATATGACCCCAATTCCTGCCTTGGAATCAGGGCATGGGTCACCAGTGTGCCGGGCCCAGTCAGGCTTCCAGGCCTACCAGAAACTCCCTAGCTCCTCACAGATTTGCCTGAGGGAAGAGGACCCTGAGGATGAGGAAGCTGGGCCCATGTCTGCCCAAGTCCAGGGAAGAGCCAGATCAACTTGCTGGACTTGATACATTTCTCTCCTATCCCTAGTTTTTCCTGATCCTTTTCATGGGGCAGGTTTTCACACGGTCCTTGAAACCACCTTTAACCTGGTCTTTGTCACAGAGACAGAAAATAAAGGCCACAATTCCAGGCAAGGCAGTTTCTTGGGACTGCAGGGCGAGACAGGAATCACTGTGTGGCCTTGGGAGAGTCACTTTGCTTCTCTGTGCGTGTTTCCCAGGTGGAAGACAAGCCTGGAATTCCCTCTCTGGCCCCACACCTGAGGTGGAGCAGACCTCTGTGGAGGGAAGAAATGCTGGGGAGGAAGTTCTGCACATACAAGCACATAGAGAGAAGAGACCTGAGCCTGTGGCGGATGACCCAGTCCCAGAGCCATTAGGCAAAGGAAACAGATACTCCAAGAGTGGGTTTCGCAAAGCAAGGTGTTACGTGAAAGCTACAAGCAACCTGCTTCCCACTTTTCTTCAAAGATTCCTTTCTCCTCTCTCTCTCACTCCCCTTCTCTCCCTGTCTCCCCACTTTGGGCACTTACCTGCCTCTCTGTGCAGGAATAGACTCATCTTTTCATTTATTCGGTCAACAAACATCCATCTAGTATTTATTATTATGAAAATTGCCTGGTACAGCATTCAGAACACACTAGATTTTATAATTATTATAATCATCTTCTTCCATGTCAGGTGCCGAGCACACTCTTCCCCTGTAAACCAAGCACTTCCCTGAGGGCTCTCCCTACTAAATATCCTCCCTGGACCGAATCATCCCAGGGGTGATGAGGATGATGCCTGCACAGGCTTGCAGAGGGGCCCCTCCTGCCTCCTCCATCTTTGCAAAGCTTACCCCCATGCATGCCCCCTTACAGGATCACTGTGGTCTCCAAACTTCTCTCTCTAGAAGTGGGACCTTCTCTTTAAACAGACGACCTAATGTGTGAGCCAGCTGCCGGTGACAAGTTGGGGTTCTGGACTCTTCCTACTCAACACCTGCTCCCATCCTGTCCTGTGGCAGCTTCTTGGGTACCACTGCAGACAGGACTCTGGGACTTTCGAGAACACAGTTCGAAAGTTCCTACAGTGAGAAAAAACTGGGAGTCAGAAAGACAGGGCTACATGGCACAGACCATCATCATGCTGTGCAACTTCATGCAAGTTACTACCCTCTCTGAGCTTCTGGTCCATTTTGGTTCAGCGAGGAGGTTGGGGTGGATGAGTCAGATGAGATGGCCATGATCCTACAATGGGGAGAGAGCACGAGCAGGGGTGAGACAGCCGCCCCCACCCTTCCTGAAACAGGTGACCAGGGAGCAGCCTCCTCTCTGCCCCATCCGGAGTGAGTCTTCCTCTGGAGTGAGTCACTGCACACCAGGAAGACTTTGAGGTCCTGCCTCGACGCTAACTGCCCCAAAATATGTCTCCTCTAGTCTTTCACAACGTCTGAAATTCCACCATTAGCACCGCAGCCCTTTGGATCCCTGGTACTTTATGTTCCACTCAGATCTCAGGAAAATATGGATCGCTATATATAAGAAACAGAAATAGCTCATCAGATAAGACCTTGGTGCACATAAGCCGGCAGAGATGGGCTTGGTTTGGCCCTCGAGGGGGTCAGCCCAAGAACCAAAAGACCAAGTTTGCCAACTTCATCATGACCATTGGGCAGACCAGCTTGGCCGTGACCTACTTCGAGACCCACGCAGTGCAGCCGAGCTTGCCCTGCAAACTTTCCTCCCACCGCAGGCCTGTTCCTGCCTCTCTGCGGGGCCACCACAGCAGCCATGGCTCCAGAACGGAGGGCTCACCAGGCACCATTCTCTGTGCAGGGGACGGGTCCCTGAAAGCACAACCGGGCCCCTGCCCTCCACCCTCCGCCCTACGATAAACAAATTAGCAAATAAATAAGGTTGCTTTCCGGGCAAGTGGTATGTTCAGGTTTACACTTTCAAGGGCCACCGGTCGATGGCTGAACAAGGGATTTGTAGGGAGAAAAAGATTTTATTTATTTATTTGACAGAGAGAGATCACAAGCAGGCAGAGAGGCAGGCAGAGAGAGAGAGAGGAGGAAGCAGGTTCCCCGCTGAGCAGAGAGCCCGATGTGGGCCTCGATCCCAGGACCCTGAGATCATGACCTGAGCCGAAGGCAGCAGCTTAACCCACTGAGCCACCCAGGTGACAAAAGAAGAGCCATTTGTCTGGAAAGCTGGAGAAGGGGCTGATAGCTGCTAAGTCTGATCCCCCATTTCACAACTGAGGAGACGGACCCAGAAAGGGAAGTGGCAGCAGCTTAGTCTAGTGAAAGCAGTCTGGGCCAATTTGCCTCATCTTAACCCCAGCTTAGGTGTTATTCATGGGGTGGCCTCATTGGAGTTCTCCAGCCTCCCCAAGCCTTACCTTCCACATGTGCTCATGGGGCTCCCACTCCCCCTTTGGTAGGGCCCCATGAGCATGGAGAGGTGACACATGTGGAGAGCCCAGAGCGTAGCAGGTGTTCAGTAAACAGGACTGTTAGCATTGCCATCGGCATCGGAGTGACCTGCCCAAGGTCACATGGGAGGGAGCAGACAAGCCAGAACGGGACTCCTGACCTCCCAGTGCCCCGTCCCCCCACTCCCCCGCCCCCCCAGCGAGATCCAACCAGCTATCAGTGGAGTTTCCAGGGCAGATGATGGAGGGTGGAAAAAATGAATAGGATGTTATGCAATTGACTAACATCAGGATAAGCGATTTTTTAGAAGGGGGTGGGGAGGAAAGTGCCTCAGAGGACACGCTCTCTTTAGGAGGTACGGCTCTCTGTTTCCTAGTGTGTTTTTCCCTGAGGTCAGCCCAGTGGGAAACACAGTAAATTACTGTTCAACAGGAAAAGACCATCCCAGCCAGGGGAGCCATCCTCCCTGAGCAGAACTACCAGGAAGGGAGCTCGCTTCTCTAGCCAGAATGCCTGAAGTCAGCAGGAGAGGCCAGCCAGACCGGCAGGCCTGCTGGGACAGCCTCAGGGAGGACGGAGGTCCAGTGAGGGGCCAACTTGCGCCACTGGCACCTGCCTGGGGCGCTGCGGAGAGGACAGTGTTGAGTGACCTCGGTCGGAGCCTGGCTCCCGACACTCCCCTCATGAGCCTTCTGTCTCTAGCCTGTTCCCCAACTGCTGTGAGCCTCAGGGTCTCGAGCCATAACCACTGGGCCGGCAGCACCCTTCAGTGCAATGAGGCTGCAGGATCCCCTGGGACCATGTACTGAGGTGCCCAGGAAGGACTCAAGCCTTGTTTGCCCCCCTGTGGAGGGCACCCCTCTCTGGAGAGTGAGGGGAGACGTGGTTCCTGGAAGGTGGGACCAGGGAGTGGGAGCAGAAGGGGCAGGAGGACTGTTATCTGCTTCTCTGGGTGGGCCAGGGGATGGGTCAGCTGCTGAGCCCTTACCTAGAAGGGACCCTGGAGAGGAAGCTCGGATATTGAGAGAGAACAGAGAGGAGAGAAAGGGATGTGTGCTTGGTTGTACGTCCAAGTTAATAAAATAGCACTTTCTCAAGGTGCATGGATTAGCTTCCGGGGGTGGGGGAGGCACCATAACAAAGTGTCCCAAACAGGGGAGCTTAAAATGACACTTATTGTCCCACAGTTCTGGAACAGAAGTCTGAGATCAAGGTGTAGGCAGGGCGGTGGTCCCTGGAAGACTAGGTAGAAACCCTTGTGGGCTCTTCTTTGCTTCTGGGGGCGGCCAGCAGTCCTTGGACCTTCCTGGCTTGTGGCTGTGTCCTCCCATCCTCCATCTTTACAGGGCGGACTCACAGCCTCTGCCTCGTGTGCATCTATGTCCGGATTCCTCCTTCTTGTAAGGACATTGATCATGCTGCATTAGGACCCACCCAAATGACCTCACCTTAACTTGGTCACACCTGCAAGGTTGGGGAGAGCGCTAATCACAGGTGAACTCATTCTAATTACCACTGAAGCCCAGCACCTGTCTATTCAACCCAGGAAGAATCTGGTCCTCACCCCAAGAGGAAAGTGTTGATCTGCTCTATGAAAGATACAAGCACACAAAACAAAAGTATATCTCAGTCCTCAGATTTTTTCCAGATAGTATTCATGAAAAATAAAAATACTTAAACACACGGGGAGAAGTAGGAAAACCTGCAGCAGTGTGTTGGGACCAGCTGTGCTCTGCTCAGTTTTGTTACTATGTGATGCTGATAACTTGAACTCAGCTGTGGGGGGAATATTTACACAACCGACATTGGCAAACACTGCCAATCAGGGCTGCTGGGACTGTTTGTTCTTTTTCTTTTTCTTCTCCCCTAAGGTCTGGCTTTAGGCTATTGTAAATTATATTTTTAAAGGTTTTGATTTATAATCGTTCATTGCCAGTGGACAGAAATGCAATTGATTTCTAAATATATTGATCTTATATCTGGCAACCTGCTAAGTTTACTCCTTAATTCTTGTAGCTTTCTTTACTTTTTTATTTTTGGGGATGAGGAGGAGTTGAATGGGGGAAGGGAAGAGGGAGAAGGAGAGAGAGAACCTTAAGAAGGCTCCACACCCAGTGTGGAGGCTGACATGGGGCTCGATCTCACAACCCTGAGATCATGACCTGAGCCAAATTCAAGTCAGATTCTTCACTGACTGAGCCATCCAGGTGCCCCCATTCTTGTAGCTTTTTTTAATAGATTCCATCAGATTTTTTGCAGAGACCATATCATGTTGCTTACAAATAAAGACAGTTGTATTTATTTCTTATGATTTGCTTGTCTTTTATTTCCTTTCCTTGCCTAGTTGTACTGGCTAGAACCTATATAATTTTTTCAGCTTTATTGAGATCTAATTGACCTACAACATTGTGAAAGTTGAAGGTATACAAACTGTTGATTTGATACACTCTTATATCGCAAAATGATTACCACCTCCACTATGTCATATAATTAACATTTCATTTTTTTATGAACATTTAAGACCTACACTCATAATAACTTTCAAGTATATAATATAGTAATATTAGCTATAATCACCATGGGGTACATTACATCCCCAGAATTTGTTCATCTTATAACCGGAAGTTTGTACACTTTGACCACCATTTCCCTGCCCCCCCCAGCCCCTTGGCAACCTCCACTCTACTCTCTGTTTCTATGAGTTTGGCTTTGTTTAGATTCTCCTTGTAAGTAAGATCATCCAGTATTTGTCTTTCCTCGTCTGACTTATTTCACTTAGCATAACGGCCTTAAGATTCATTCATGTTGTTGCAAATAGCAGGATATCCTTTTTTCTTAGCCAGATGCATATATCATATATATCTCTCAAAAGTTTATACATATTTCAATTATATAAATGTATTTCTTTCACATCTTAACAGTAAGAAAATAGACAATAGAAGGAGGAATGAAAAGCTTAAACAGATGCTTCGTTATACGTGTCTAGTAGAATGGATACAATTAAAGAGATAGACCTTCCCGAACATTGGCAAGAATGTGGAAAAACTGGAACTTTCATGCTCTGCTGGTGGGAATGGAACATGGTACAACCACTTTGGAAAACAGTTTATCAGTATCTTTAAATATACACCTAGTGTATAATTCAGATATTCCATCCCTATATACTTACCCGAGAGAAATGAAAGCACATAGCCATATAAAGACTTGCACACGGGGGGAACCTGGCTGGCTCAATTAGAGCATGCAACTCTTAATCTTGGGGTCATGAGTTTGAGACCTACATTAGGTGTAGAGATTACTTAAAAAAAAAAAAAAGACTTGCACACAAATTCTTATGGTAATTATTTTAATGATAACTAGAAACAACTCATACATCTGGCAACAGGTGGTTGAATAAACAAACTATATTATGTCCATATAATATGTTACTATTCAGTTACAAAAGGAAATAGACTACTGATACACTTAACAACATAGATGACTCTCAAAATTAGTATATGAGAGAAAGAAACCAAACCAAAGAAGAGTACATCTTGTGTGATTTTGTGTTTTAGAAAATGAGAACTAACAGACTGTGAAAGAAAACAAGTCAGTGTGTGCTTGGGAGGCTGGGGAAGACAGTGGGGCAGGAGGGGACAGATTATAAAGGAGCATAAGGAAACTTGCAGAAGTGAATGCAACAGTCACATTCTTGACAAGGTCATGGTTCCATGGGTGTATAAGGGTCTTAATTTATAAGATTTACATATCAAATGTGGGCAGTTTATTATACATTGACATATATTTAGATTTCAATAAAACCATTGAAATTGTTTAGAGTATATGCTATGGTCCATAGGTTTAACAAATATGTAAAGTTTATATCGATTAATTGGATAGATTTGTTTGCTTTTTCTCTTATCGCTCAAGGCAACTCTATTTTCTATTTACAATAGTGTGCTGTAACTTATAAAACAAGTTTTTCTTATCATGTAAGAAAAAGTTGTTGCTATGGTAATACCAGACAAAATAGCCTTCAAAACAAAGTGTTAACAGCATTAAAGAGACATTACACCATGATAAATGGTCAATTTATCACAAAGACTTGACCTTCCTAAATGTCTATGTTCTCAGTAATGGAGCTTCAAAGTACATGAAGAGACTACTCCGAAAATTAAAGAAAGAAGTAGAAGAATTATATTTGAATATTTTAACATTCCTTCAACATGTGAATAAGTAGATTAAAAAGGATTTGATCAAAGGAAATGGATTTGAGCACAACTGTCAATCTATTGGTTGCTTTAAATATACATATATCTACCTGATATATGTAGAATATTACATTTAACAATTACAGAATATACATTATTTATATGTGTACACAGAATATTTAAGATATTATGTATGATATATTATTATTATAGATAGTCATATTCATAAAGAAAAAGTGTAATAAATTTTAAAGTACTGAAGTTATGAGAAGTTTGTTCTGTGACCACACTTGGATAAATTACATATCAATAACATAAAGGTATCTGGAAAATAGCACATATTTGGAAATTAAACAGCACATTCCTAAATAAATCATCGGTCAAAGAATAATGTCCCGGGAAATTAGATAATATTTTGAACTAACTGAAATTGATTCGAGATCTATTTCTCTTTTCTAACATAAGCATTCAGTGTTATAAATTTCCCTCTCAGCCCTGCTTTAGCTGCATCTCACAATTAGTTGTACTTTCATTATAGTTCAATTCTAAGTTTTTTAAAGAGATTTTCCTGTTCTCTTTCTGTTATTGGTTTCCAGTTTGAGTTCCCTTGTGGTCAGACGACATGATTTCAATTCTTTTAATTGGTTGGGATTTGTTTTAAAGTCCAGGATATGGAATACTTTTGTGAATTTTCCATGAGCCCCTGAAAAGAATGCATAGTCTACTCTTTGGGTGGAGTGTTTTGTAAATACCTATTACATCTGTTGGCTGATGCTATCTCTCAGTTTTTCTATATCCCTCTTGATTTTTGTCTGGTAGAGAGAAAGGGATGTTAAAGTCCCTGACTGTAACTGCAGGTAGGTCTATTTCCAATTGACCTTCCAGTTTTGTCAGTTTTTACTTCATATATATTACAGCTCTGCTGTTTGGTGCATATATATTAAGGATTTCTATATACCCTTGGTGTGTTGTCCCTTTTATCAATATTTAATGTCCTTCTTTATCCCTGGTAATTTCTTTTGCTCTGAAGTCCACTTGATATAAACATACCCACTTTGCCTTTTTTTTTTTAAGATTTTATTTATTTATTGAGAGAGAAAGAGAGAGCACAAGCAGAGTGAAGGGGCAGAGGCAGAGGGAGAGACAGAATCTTAACCAGACTCCACACTAAGCACAGGGCACAATGTGGGGCTCAAAACCAAGACCCTGAGGTCACTACCTGAACCAAAATCAAGAGTTGGACACTTAACCAACTAAGCTACCCAGGTGCCCCCTCTACTCTTCTTTTTTTATTTTTATTATTATTTTTCTTTTTTTTTAAGATTTTATTCATTTGACAGAGAGAGAGGGAGAAATCACAAGTAGGCAGAGAGAGAGGAAGGGAAGCAGGCTCCCTGCTGAGCAGAGAGCCTGATGCAGGGCTGGATCCCAGAACCCTGGGATCATGACCTGAGCCAAAGGCAGAGGCTTAACCCACTGAGCCACCCAGGCACCCCTCTTCTTTTTTTTAAATTAGTGTTTGCACAATACATTTTCCCTCCTTTTTACTTTCAACTTACCTATATACCTACATGTGAAGTGGGTTTCTTGCAGACAACAGATAATTAGGTAATTTTTTTGTCCACTGGGCGAATCTCTTTTAATTGATGTATTTAGATGACTTACATTTAATGTAATTATCGGTATGGCTTACATCTACCACTTTATTTTTTGTTTTGTTTGTTTATTCTGTTTCTTATTCTGTTGTCCCCTCTCTCTTTTCTTCCTCCTTGTAGGCTATCTGAACAAACTAAATGATATTGAAAAGAAAACATATCCAAATTAATGGAATGCAAATAAAGTTCTGCTAAAAAGAAAATATAGCTTTAACTGCTTATGTTAGTTGGGAATAAACCTAAATACCAATGATCCAAGCATCCATGTTAAGAAGTGAGAAAAGAAGAGCAAATTCCACAGTAAGTAGAAGGAAAGTATTAATAGAATGAAAAGCAATCACTGAAAAATAGATAAGAGAAAAATTCATCAAAGACAAATTTGATCACTTGAAAGATTGAAAAAGTTATTATCAAAAGATTGACACCCCCTTAGCTGGACTGAAAAAGAAAGAAAAAGAGAGAGCCAGAGGACACTCAAATTACCAATACCAAAAACCAAGGAGGGCATATCATTATAAGTTCCATCCTAAAACCCCACACAAATAAATATGATAATTTAGATGAAATGAAAAAATTCCATCAGAGTACAGCTTACCAAAAGTGACCCAAGAAGAAACAGCAAATACTAATGGGCCTAAGTCTGTTTAAAAAATTAGATTAACAAGCAGAACCTTCAACAAAGAAAACACTATTCTCACAGTTGTGAGAATGTAAGGAAGAAATGATATCAATCTCACACAAACTTTTTCCAAAACTAGAAAAGGAAGAAATGCTTCCTTAATCATTTTATAATACCACATGACCTTCTACTGAAACCTCACAGAAGTATTACACAAAATAAAAGTATAGACCAACATTCCTCATGAACATCAGTGTAAAGATTCCTTAACAAAATATTGGCAAGTTGAATTCAGAAAGATATCAAAAGAATAATATATGATGACAAAACGTGGTTTATCCCAGCAATGAAAGGCTAGTTTCTCACTTGAAAAGAAGTCACTGTAATTCACCACATTAACAGAAGAAAGAGGAAAAAATTATGATCATCTCAATTGATGCAGAAAAAGTATTTGACAAAATCCAATACCCATTCATGATACTTAAAAAACTTAGCAAAGTAGGAATAAAATAGAAGCGCATTTCCTCAAGATGGTAACAGCTAGCAATGGAAAGCTGACAGTTAACATCCTACTTATATGATGAAATATGAATGCTTTTCTGCCGTAATTCAGAACATGTTGAAGAAGGCCTGTTCTCATCTCATATGAACAGAATCCAGAAGGATTGACAATAAAACGACTAGTATTATTTACTGAATTTAGTAACTCACAGTATACAAGGTCGTTATACAAAATCAATTGTATTTTTATACAGTTAGCAAAAACCCATAAGTTATATAGGAATAATGTATGTACAAAGTCATTATATCAAAAATGACAGACTAATGTTCAGAGAAACTAAGACTGTGAAAAGATATGCCTTTTGCAGATTGGAAAACTTCGTGTTAAAATGTCAGTTCTCCCCAAATTGATCTATACATTTGATGACATCTTATAAAAATCCTAAATATTTTAATGGAAATTAACAAGTTGATTCTAAAGGTAATGGAAATGGTAATGATCTAGAAGATCCAAAATAATATTGGGGGGGGGGTCGGGAGAAGCAGAGGTTAGAGAGCTAACATATTAACTATAAACCCCTGGTGATGAAAATGGTGTGGTTTTGGGGTAAGGACAGACAAATGGATTAATGAAACAGAACAGAGGGTCCAGAAATAGATTCATACCTGCACAGTTCATTGATTTTTGGCAAAGGGAGTCAAAGCAATTCAATGGGGAGAGGAAATTCTTTTCAGAAACATGGTGTTGAAAAAGAAAAAAACCAAAAATGTGGTGTTGAAACAAGTGGATAATGAGATGGGGAAGAAAATGACCCTCGACCTCCACCTCACACTATACACTAAAAATAATTAAGGACAGATAATAGACTTAAACATAAATGCTAATTACAATAAACCTTCTGGAAGGAAACAGGAGACTATCTCTTTGACATAACACACAGTCATCATAAAAGAAGAAATGTAAAACATGGATCTTTATCAAAAGGGAAAATTTTGGCTCTTTAAAACACACTGTTAACAGAATGAAAACCCAAACAACAGGCGACTGGGAGGAAATATTCACTGGGAGGAAATATTCACAACACATCCACCTGACAAAGGATGTGTATTCAGAACGTTCAAGGAAGTCCTACAAATCAACAGTAAAACATGAGAAACATCCCAATAAAGATTGGGCAATAGGTTTGAATGGCTCTTTCATAAAAGAAGACATACAAGTGGCTAATAAGCACATGAAAAGGTGACCAGCATCAAGAGTCATCAGAGAAGCACCAATTAAAACTACATTGAGATACCATTTCCCACCCACCGGCTTCATTAAAAACACCGACAATATCAAATGCTGGTGAGGACTGTGAACCTGGAGCTCTCCTACACGGAAGGTGGGGGTACAAAGTGAAACAATCACTTTGGAAAAACAGTTTGGGCAGTTTTCTATAAAATTAAATATATAAATTACCTGAGGACCCAGCAATTTCACTCCATTTTACTGCAGGAAAATGGAAACAGGTTTCTAAAAAAGCGAAAATTTGTTCAAGAATCTTCATAGAAGCCTTATTCATACTAGACTAAAATGGGAAATAATCCAAATGTCCATTACAAGAGAATAAATAAACACATTACGGTGTGTTCAAATAATTAAGACTATTTCATAACAACCAGAAACACACTTCCGTTACCACAACAACCTGGAATGGATCGCAGTCATTGTGGTGAGCAAAAGGAACCAGTCACAGAAGGCTACGTATTATCTGAGTCCATGCATGAGGCATTCGGGAATAAGCAAACTTCATCTAGGCTGTTCGAAATCAGGGGGAGGACTGACTGGGAAAGAGGTAAGGGCATTTTGAGATGCTGGAAATGTTCATATCTTGATTGGGATTGTGGTTACTAGGTGTGTTCACTTGTCAAATATCATAGAACTTTACACTCCAGATCTGTGTGTTTCATTGTATGTAAATTACACCTCCACCAAATTCTTTAAAAGACAGAAGAGGAAGTAGGGGGCGGGAACGTGGGTGAGCTGCTAGTTCTTGAACCTTCCTTTCCTCGACCTTGAAGTTGCTTACCATTTGGAATCTTGTGAGCTGGCTCTGTTCATTTTTAAGGCAGTGGTCGTTCCTCTAAGCGCTGGTCAGTCCTGCATTCACACAGGTATATTGGGAAGTCCAAAGGTCACCCCAGTTAGGCAACACTGGTCTAGTTCCCGACTTCTGCACAGGTCCTTGAGTAATGGTATCTGGACAGCAATCATTGGAATGTTTTACAGCTCTCTTAACTGGGAGCAGAAGTTTTAACTTGTTTAAAGTCTCTCATCCCACAACCTAACTACTTGAAAAGTATAGCCATTTTAAGAAAGAATATGTACACACGTGCACACCAACACAGTCTGCTTTAAAAGATGCTGGTGGTGGCTCAGTGGGTTAGGCCACTGCCTTCGGCTCAGGTCATGATATCAGGGCCTTGGGATCTAGCCCCGTATCGGGCTTTCTGCTCAGTGGGGAACCTGTTTCTCCCTACCCCCCACCTGCCTCTCTGCCTGCTTGTGATCTCTCTCTCTGTGTCAAATAAATAAATAAAAATCTTCAATAAAAAAAAAAAAAGATGCTGGTGGTGATAAAGAGTCATCAGGAACAGCAGATCTAGAAGCAACCAATGAAAAGCTAAATAGGTCCAAATTCATAGTTCATGCTGAAATCGATTTACAGCAAAAGAGTGGAACAAAGAGAAATTTAAATATCCAGAGCCAGATGAGCTGACTGCTGATACTACAAAAAAAGATAGAGCAGAGGACGTGATGAGGACTGCTCCCCATATGGTCCTTTATGGTAGAGTCAGCATTCAACAGAAAGGAAAGGTTTATACTATCCTCTCCAAACACACACACACACACACACACACACACACACTCTCTCTCTCTCTCTCTCTCTTTCAGTCTACCCCACTCTGCTCCCAGATTCTCTCCTTTCCCTCTTCCCCCAATTAATATCTTTGTGGTGCATCCATCCAGTTCGCAGGAGGACCTCCTCAAGTAAACTTTCCACTGAAGATTGTCTTTGGCATTTATCCTGAAAATCATAGTGAGTTACCTTCAAAAGTTACCAGCTACTGAAACCAGAAGCACAGAATCCCAGAAACATGGGAGTGTTGTCTCTCTTACAAATTAATTTTGAATTAGCTCTCATTTTTGGTTTGAGGAACTGCTAGACTTTAAGCAATTCTACTTTTGCCCAAGTGAAAACTTTACAGAGTTATAATTACCAAGATAGTGATTTGTAAATAAAGTTGATTTAAATATTAATCTCAGCGAGTGAATTATCTTGTACTCTCTGGGTAGCATAAATATAGTATTCAATTCGATTAGCAGCCCATTATTACATGAACAATACTGGAAGCATCACATGAGCCGTTCTGAAATTGGACATATTTGCAATGGCCAAAGGCATTTCTATACAGCAAGCGCTGTATTGTTATAGCTTTAAGACAAACGTCAAGTGCCTTGATGTTTTCATTAGACAATGTAACTTGGTGTTACCTGAATACATTTAAACTGGAATATTTAAACAAGAGTACAAGAAAGTTTAAAAGGTTTATCTTGCTATTTTTTAAAAGATTTTATTTATTTATTTGACAGACAGAGATCACAAGTAGGCAGAGAGGCAGGCAGAGAGAGAGAGGAGGAAGAAGGCTCCCTGCTGAGCAGAGAGCCCAATGCGGGGCTCGATCCCACGACCCTGGAATCATGACCTGAGCTGCCGAAGGCATAGTCTTTAACCCACTGAGCCACCCAGGCGCCCCTATCTTGCTATTTTAATCATCTCCTTAGACAGTATCCTCTCCTCTTACTCCTCCCTCTACAGAGATTACTCCCCAGAACCCCAGACAACATCAGAAGAGGCTGGTAGTGTGGACCAGTCATAGAATATGGTTGCAAAGCTCAAAGTCAGTCCTGACCAGCTGTCCCCGTCTCTCCCAGCCTCAGTTTCCATTTCAGTGAGTCCGGAATCAACACTGAGCTCCAAGAACAATGGAGAGGAACGAGAGAGGAACAACAGGAATTCACATTGTTATAAGATCTACCCGGGGGAACTGAGGGGGTCCCTTGTGTATGTCAGCCCTGCGGGCTCTGAAACCAGACAGCCTGGCCCTGGTTTCAGTCTGGCCTCTATCTCCCACTGAGCAGGGAAATCTGAGTCACAGTTTTCTCATTTTTAAAATGGAGATAAGCGTAACATCTTCACGGGTTATCATGGAGATGGAAGGAACTGATTCGTGTAGAGCTCTTGGCACGATGTCTGGCTCGCTCTCGTTGCTTAGTATACGTTGGCTGGCTTTGTTCATTTTTAAGACACTCCTCTAAGCACTGATCAGTCCTGCATTCACACAGGTGTATTGAGAAGCCCACAGACACCCCCAACTCACCGCATCCAAACCCAGATTCTCCCCAGTCTCCCCAGCCCACTCCATCTCGTCTTTCCACTATTCCTCCCATTGTAACCCTGCCTTCCCCTGTTGGGTTCCCCCAGCCCCCATTCTTTCCCATACCCCCAAATTCCCACACTTTTAGAGGACCAGATTCCAGAGTCTTCTTTTCTCTCTCTGAGTCTTCACCCCCTGCAGCCCCAGGCACAGACTCCCCTGGCTTCCCTGCCCTGGGCTGTCCCCCTCAGTGTGCCCTTGCTCCCACAGCTGGGCTCTCATCAGGCCTTTCTACAGCTCAGTCAGCACCCATGACTCCCTGTTTCCTACAGAATCTATCTCTAACATAGCAGGCCCTACCTTTGCTGGGAGGTTTCCCCTCCTGTCTTCTCTGCCCTTTTGTCCCCTGATGGAAAGATAGGGGCCTGGCCACACCCTGACCACACCATCCCCATTCCTGGCCCGACATCTTTCTCACACATAACCTTGGAATGCAAGCCTCTTCCCAGTGTACGGTTTCCTTCCCACCCTGGGTCTGGAGTCCACCATTCCCCCTTCAGAGCTGATAAAGCCCCTCTGGGCAGTACTGAGACTGGCCAGCCAGACTGGCGGCATATCCCACGCCCTGCTTCACGGCCTTTTCCCTGTTCTGTAAGCAGGACAGTTTACATAATTTGCAGGACCCAGTGCAAAATTATTTTGAACAGGGCTCCTTTTTCAAAAATGATTAAGAATTTTGGGGGAGCTGGGTGGCTCAGTTGGTTAAGCACCTGTCTTCAGCTCAGGTCATGATCCAGGGGTCCTGGGATTGAACCTCTCCTTGGGCTCCCTGCTCAGCCCAGAGTCTGCCTCTCCTTCTTCCTCTGGCCCTCCCCCTGCTCAGGCTCTCTTGCACTCTCTCTCAAATAAATAAGCAAAGCCCTTAAAAAAATTATTAAGAATTCTAAGATGGAGAAGTCCCAACTGAGGGACATTCTACAAAATACCTGATCAATAATTCTCAAAACCATCAAGATCATCAAAAACAAAGCATGAGAAACAATCACAGCCCAAGAAGCCTTTGAGGTCATGATCACTGTGTATAACGGGGCATGCTGGATGGGATCCTGGAACAGAAAAGGACATTAGGTGAAAACTAAGAAAATATGAATGAGGTTTTAGTTCATAATAATATATCAGTATCAGTTTATTAATTGTAGCAAATATACTACATACAGATGTAAGATATTAATAGTAGGGGAAATAGGAACTTTCTATATTGTATCTGCAACTTTCCTGCTTTCTGTTTTAAAATTCAAAGTGGTTTGTTTTTTTTTTTAAATTAACAGTAGCAACAAGAAGGAATTTTGAGAAGGCAACAGCAGAGAAAATGAGTAAATTGTCCCAGTCAGAGCCAGGATTTAAACCCGGATCTGCCTGACCCCAAGGCTTTTGTGACTAACTGCTTCTGTTGCCTGAACCCCAGGGAGAAGGCCCTCCCTTGGGGACAGGAGAAAAGATGTGGGTGGGGTGGGGAGTAGGAGGAGGGCTGTCACAGGATTTCGCTGAGGTTAAGAGCCCAAGCTTGACGGTCACATAGTGTTATGATTCCATTTATATGAAATTCCCAGAATAGGCAAATGCACAGAAACAGGAAAGTAGATTCATGGTTGCCAGGGGCTGGCAGAGGAAAGAAAGAATGTACAGGGGAAGCGGGGGGCGGGGGGGAGAACTGTTTCATGGTGTGGGATTTCTTTCTGGGACGATGGAGATACTGCTCTTAAATTAGATAGCTGTGAGGACCGCATAACATCACAAATATACTAGAAAACACCGAATCATATGCTTTTATTTACTTATTTGTCGGGGCGCCTGGGTGGCTCAGTGGGTTAAGCCGCTGCCTTCGGCTAAGGTCATGATCTCAGGGTCCTGGGATCGAGTCCCGCATCAGGCTCTCTGCTCAGCGGGGAGCCTGCTTCCTCCTCTCTCTCTCTGCCTCCCTCTCTGCCTACTTGTGATCTCTCTCTGTCAAATAAATAAATAAAAAATCTTAAAAAAAATAAAATAAAAATTACTTATTTGTCTATTTTTTAGTAATCTCGATGCCCATTGTGGGGCTTGAACTCACAACCCCAAGATCGAGAGTTGCTCGCTCTGCTGGGCTGAGCCAGCCAGGCACCCTGAATCGTGCACTCTGAGATGGTAAGTTTTATGTTCGGTGAATTGACTCTCGATTGAAAAAGAAGAGTACCAATTTGAGACCCAGTCTGTCTGGATTTGCATCTCCTTGCACCATTGACTAGCTGTATGTGACCCTGGCCAAGTCATCTCTCTGTGCCTCATTTTCTCTATCTGGCAAAGAGGGCTTGTAATTACAGTACCTATCTCAGAAGGTCATTTGTCAGAAGATAAAGGACTGGGGACAGCACCTGGCACATAGAAAGCACCCACATTGGCTGTAACAATAATGTCGTGCAGCTTCAAGGGGCTTCAACCCTACGTGTCTCCCTCCCCAGGATCCAGGTGTTTGGGGTCCGCAATGGACTGGATGGTCAGGGGAGGGAGTGTGAGTTTATTCTCAAACCTTCCCTCCCAAGATCCTCCAAACGGGATCATCTGAGAAACCCCCTCCACAAACAAGCCAGGGGTCCACTCCCCTGGAGGTCCCCCGCGGTGTGGAGGGGGGTGCTCCTCGCTTGCAGACCCACCGCCTTAGAATGGAGGTCGCAGAGCCGGCCGGGGAGGTGTGGAGCTGCAGCGCGCCGCCTAGTGGCACTTGTGAGACACGGGTCCGGGCTGCCGAGGGAGGTGCCAACCCAGAGCGGCCCGCCCCGTCGGACGGGAACCTCCTAGCTGCTTTTACATCAGCATTGTTATTAAAGAAGCAGCTAGTATTCAACCAGAGAAGGGGCCTTCTGTATATTCTTTTCAATTCGAGGAGGTGGTTAGTGTTTCCAGTTCACAATTGAGGAAACCGAGGCTAGGAAGTGCTCAGCAGCCAGGCCTTCTCCCAGCCCCTAAGAGCTGTCCCTGACCCATCAAATGAACATTAGCTCAACTCCAGATTCCAGAACTCTTGTCTTCCTCACGTGGCTTCTGGTTTGGAAGAAATGAGGATAGCCCGTGGAAGCATCTGCAGCCACCACTAAGGGTCAGAACTGGCTCTGGGACTGTTTCAAAGCAGCTAAGCTGTAGGAAGGCAGCCCCACCACCTTGCCCCAGACCCCAGGCCCCCAGGAAACGGAGGGGGAGGCGGGAGGCTCCTTCTAGGGCCCCTTTGACAAGGTTATGGGCCCTCTGCTCATTAACCCCTCTTTTTCCAGCCTCGTTGATCTTTCCACTCAACCAGTACTGATCATAGGCCTCCTGTGTGTCCGATGCTGTCTTCCAAGCGGGATATATAATAGTAAATGGGAAAGGAGGGGCCTGCCTCCAAGCAGCTCACCACCTCCTCCTCCTTCTTAACTCAAAGCAGGACACCTTTGCTGTGAGTCTGGTGGCACTGGTTTTGGGAACACCTTGATAATTCTTAATCCAGTTACTCCAATGAGTCATCCCAGTGCCTAGGCCTTGCCCATTCTTCACCCATTCCAGGAAAAAGTGCAGGCTTAGGGTATTATGACTTCCCCCGGAGTCCTTTCCCTGGCCCTGACTGAGGACCAGCACTCACACTGTTACAGCATGGTGAGGGGCGGGGGTGGGGGGGAATTACAGAGGGAACCCAATGTGGTAAGTTCCTCACCCTGAGGCTGGAGCCCTGGAGGGAAAACAGCCCAGGATGCTCCCCCCACACCCCTATTGGCATATTTTAATAGTTGAAAGAGTTTGTAGGCTTGGGAGGAAAGTGGGACAGACACCTGCAGGAGAGGGGGAAATAAAGAACCACTCTTCTATGGCTTGTCCTTCCATCCCCCCTTCCCTGCTGCCAGGAATTAAACAAAGTCATGAAACCTGACATTGGACTAGAAGAGCCTACCTGGTACAACGACTGCCTGAACAGCAAGCCCAGAGGACTGTCGTTTTTGGAAAAATCTCTAATTCCCACTGACCTCTGATGAAGGTAGGGGTGGGGGGAGGGGGGAACCTGCCCCAGTCCTGAGGTTCCCCACAGGCATGCCATGTTTCTGCTGAGGTCCCTGATGAGTCCTTCAGTATAGTGTCCTTGACCATGAGTCTGCGTCCGTCCGGGGTTGGCCGTCAGCTGTGGGTCTTGGTACCTGTGTCCCTGTATGTGTTTCCTTGGGGAAGTTAGGTATCTAAGTATCAATTTGTCACCTTCTTAAGAGTGTATTTGCATTTGCACAGGTGTGTGGTGTTGTATGTGTTTGTGTCTGTGACACAGGTTATGTGTGTGCTGCTTTTTTTTTTTTTTTTTTTTTTGGTCTCTTTTCTTAGGTATATGGTTTTCTCTGCAGCTGGAGGCCTATTTGTAAGGGTTTCTAGGAGGGCCATTTTGCACCAGTGGGTCTGGGCTGCCTGTTTACTTGTGCGTGCTTTTGTAGGTGTCTATCGGCAAGGCGTGCTTGTGACTGTGTCTAGGGGTTTGTGTATGTATGTATGCTTGTAGTTGTGTGGGTGCGTGGGGTTGGCTTGGTGTGATGAGCTGTTGACACTTATCCATTGCCCTTGCTGGGGCTGTCCTGGGCCAAGCTAAAAATAACCCAACTACCTTTGTCCATAGGGACCTTTCTCAGTTGGCCAAAGTTCTTTGCAGGGAGTCCTGCTCCACCCACATCCAGCCTCCTGATCTGGGAATACCCGGAGTGGGGGTGGGCAGGTGGCTGAGGACAGGCACCACGGGCCCAGATGCTCCAGACCCCAATCAGTGCAGGAGTGTGTGGGGCAGAGGATACTGGGCGGTACTTACTGCTTCTCTGTCCCCACCAGGTCCCCTTCCAGCCTGCAGGGTCTGGTCCACAAGTCCTTCTCCTCCAATCTAGGAAGCATCCCTGGGGACACCCCACCCTATTCCAGCCCATCTCCACAGGCCTGGCCGGAATAACCTCTGACTGCTTTCACCCCCACTGCACCTGTATTTGAGGATCGATTCTAGATCTCAGCTCCAGAAAAATCCCAAGTAGAGAACAGATCAGAGCAATAGGGAAGAGGCGGAACTGCCAGCTGCCAAGTCCAGTCCCAGAGGAGGGCTGGGGTGGATGTGCCCCAGCTCAGAGACTTTCTTTCCAGTGCCATCTCCCCTTCCCCCTTCAATCACCCATTCTTGCAAAGCCGGGTTATCTTGAGCAAATGACTTTACATCTCTGTGCTTCCATTCCATCATCTATAAAATGGGGATACAATTGGTGTAACTCAGAGTTGTTGTGAGGACTAACTCAGATAATCCTTACAAAGTACTTAACCCCTTTCCTGGAGCACAGGGCTTTGCCAGTGTAGCAGGCTGACCCCTCCTGACACCTCTGTGTTTCAATCTCAAGACACTACCATCCCTCAAACTTTCCAGATGTCTTTTGGCCCACCCTTGGGTGGCCGGGACTTTACCCCCCAAATCAGACTGGCAGGGAGGCGAGATCTTGGAAAGAGACATTACTGACGTTTATGCAGTTTCCATACATACTTTTTTCATTCAACTCTACACCCCCTTATGAGATAATTATAATTTTTCTCTATTTTAGACGATGAAGAAGAGAGCGTCAGAATGGTTAAGTAACTTGCTCAAGGTCACACAGAAGGTGAGGAGCAGAGCCCAATGGCTGTACCTCTCCCCTCTGACCTCCTGTCCCTTGGGGGGCACGTTTTTAACACTAGTATTGAAAGTGTTACAGGAGGTTTAGAGGGGTCTGGAAAAGAGTTCTGCCTAAGGTCATACAGACAAGTAGAGCCACCCAGGACGATCCCAATCTGTGCTCACCTTCACATAGCTGTAAGCCCCAGCCTAAAAGGACTTGAGTGTTTGAGATTTTTCCCATTCAGGGAGTCTTTTTTGGAAACACCTCCACAGGTTGAAGGCATAGGACGCAGTACAGACCAAGGGAGCCAAAAGTGAGGGTCCACAACTTAATCGGATGAGAAAGCTGACACCGCCAAGCCAAAGGAGAGCGTAGATATATTTCCTTAATTTTTGGAAAAGAAAACTGGGCAGACTCCGCTTCCAGCTTTGCTCCAGTGGCCGGGTTTTCCAAGACGCCAGGCCCAGCGTCTGGCGAAGACCCCCCCTGAAAGGCCCCCCCTACACGCTCAAGCTGAGGCGGAGCCCAGGTGGCCGTCGGTTTCCCCCTCCGGGGGCCCCCGTGCCGGCCCCGCCCTTGCCCGCCCAGGCCCCGCCCCGGCCGCGCGCCGTCCCCCTCCGTTCGCGGACTGACTAGGGCTAGCGAGCTACAGCGCTCGGCATTGTGGCAGGCGGCGGGGGCCGGAGAGGGCGCTTGGGCCCCGGGCAGCGACCGGGCGCAGAGAGGCGCGCACGGGGGTTGTGACGGCGCGGTGCCGGTCGCTGCGAGGGCCGCTGAGTGCACTAACCTTCCATCGCGAAACTTCGAAGCCAGGGCGCGGGAACCCGGGGAGCGCTCGGAGCCCCAGAACCTGAGGAGCGCAGAGAGGGGCGCGCCGGAGCTGGCTGGAGAGCGGGCTCTGGGCACCCACTGCGCTCCTAGCGCCGGGCAGCCCTCTGCGCAGTGTTGGCTGCCGCTGCCCCCACGGAGGGCACGGGCTGGCGCGGCCGGGCGCCGGGGAGGACGGCGAGGAGGAGGCGGCGGCGGAGGAGACGGCGGCGGCGAGGCTGGGGCCAGGGAGAGAGCCCTGGGGGAGAGGCGCCCGAGCCTGGCCGCGGGAGCATGTGGGCCCGGAGCGGAGCGCGGGGTGCGCTGCTGCTGGCGCTGCTGCTCTGCTGGGACGCGAGGCTGAGCCAAGCAGGTAGGGAACGATCGGGCATGGGGGCGGGTGTTTAGGGGACCTTTGCGCCCCAATCTTTCCGAAGTTGAAGTGGTCCATCACCGCGTCGGTGTGTACTTGGAAAGCGCTAGGGCACCCAAGTTAAAAGGTAGATTTCTCCGCCCCACCAAAGTGGGAGAAGGCGTAGCCACCTCGGGGCGGCGGGGGGGCGCAGTCCAGGTGGTTCAGAGTAAGCTTCTTGCTCCGCCCTTGCCCCTGCCCCTCTCCTAGAAGGGATCGCTTCTTTTCCTTGGAATGGGTGTCCGAGTCTGGGTCTGCTCCTCCCGGAGGACTGGCTCCAGGGACCCCGGGCTCCCGGCGCACCTTGGCAGCAAAAAAAAAGGAAAAGACTATTGCTGCTCGGGCCAGGTGTGCGCTTGCTTGCCTTTCGCCGGCAACTTCCTAGTCCTGGTTCCCGGCTCTTCCAAGCTCCTACGCGCTGCACCCCCCGGAATCCGCAGACGGGAAGGACCAAGAGACCTGCGGAGCAGGGGAAGCGCGGGTCCGCTCCGCTAGCCAGGGAGGCCGGCTTGAAGGGCTTTGGCTATAGAAGGGGGAAGGGCTAAATACTGCTCATACAGCCTTCCCCGCGACCACAGGATCCGCAGGTCTAGAAGGATTTTTTCTGGGGTTTGGTGTGTGTGTGTGTGTGTGTGTGTGTGTGTGTGTTGGGGGGGGAAGTACATAGTGATCCTTCCAAATTTCCTTTTAAATGGGTCACTGACATTCTCCCCCGTCCGGGGAGCGGACAAGATGCACTTGCCTACTGTGGGCCTGCAAGATGCCTTAAGGGGATTGGTGGGCTCCTAAAATAAAGTCCCCATCACCACCACCACCACCACCCCCTCGCCCTGGTTGTGTACACCTCTCTCTTGTCTGTTGCTGGGCCCCGCGCCGCTGACTGGACTGCGTTTCTAGGCGAGCCAGCATCTCTTTGGTACCGGAACCCAAGTAGTCGGGCTGGCTGCGGCCGCTGGACACCTGGGCTCCCGGGACGGGGCAAAGTGGGGTGCGGAGGGGGGCGTCCTGCACGGAGTCCTCGGAGTTGAGGCTGAGAATGGGGCAGGAAAGCTGGCGCAGAAAGTATGGACGAGGTGACGCAGCCCTCCCCCGCCACCTTCCGCAGGGATGTTGGCATCAGCCCCCGCCCCCCCCCCGCCCCACTTACACCCCAATAGCCCAAGATTCCTCATTCTGGAATTAGTGATTCCCACGGCCTAGGAGCGAGGGCTTGGTTTTTGCACAGCCTCCACTTTTTTTTTTTTTTTTCCAGCCCTCTGTTGTAAAGTTACGACACAATCATTTGATCCAAGTTAATTACGATTTGGGCAGACTCTGGTATTTAAAGCAGCGTTTTGAAGTTGGAAGGTAATGATGGGGGAGGGGGCAAGCTGCTGAATGACCAACCTGTTTTAAAGAGTGCAGTTGAATGTGGGAGTTGCTGGGCTGGGGTGGGTTGGTTTCTGGTTTGAGGGTGTTTGGGGGGGGTTGGTGATTGAAGGGTAGGGTGAAGTCTCTGTAAAGGGAAACTTGGGGAAACTGTTTTAGAACCAGCCTGGCAATGGGATCAGGAATAAATACTGAGGTTACTGAGGGTAGGGGCTGGGCCTCTGCTGGGCAGGAAAAAGACAAGACTGGTTGGCCTAGAGTTCTCCCAGAGCCGGGTTCAGCTGGGGAGTGGCCTGCCTTTCCTGCTTAACAAAGCTTCCAGCCCCCACCTTCCCCAGAGGAAACCCCAGGCCCAGGGCTTTGATGGATTTGGGCACAAACGGAGCCCAGCCAGAAATGGCCTCTAATACTGGGCTTTGATTTCTCACTAGTGAGCAGAACCAGTGTTGGAACTGTGCTCATTACTTAGCACGGCAGGGGCTGCCTGCCCACCAGCGTAGAGAGGGACCAAGTGGTGGGGTCGCTGTGCAGTCTTCCCTCTGCCCAGAATGTGAAGCCCTTAGAAATGTGCCTTCAGGAGGGAAAGCATGCCCTTTCCTCCAACGCAGTCCGCCTCTCGAATGCCACAGGCGCAGAATATCTTTCAGAACGTTCTTTGGGTCTGGTAATTTGGTTCTTGGTCTTTTCCCCATTTCACGGATGGGGAAAACCAAGACCAGGGTATTGACTTTCCTCAAATCTCACCTTCACTTGACTACAGATGCGGACTTGCACGCGGGACTGCTCCTCTCTAACAGCCAGGCTAGTTCAGATCACCCTGGATTCCTGCTCGTGACCCCATCCACCTCCGCCTTGAGGCTTCTGTTAAAGCTGAGGGAGACAAGGCTGTCTCCACAGAGGGGGACCTCTTCTGGGGGCTGTGCAGGCTCTCCTCAGGTCAGGTGGCAGGCACTTCTGTCTCTTTTATCTCAGCCTCTTCCCTGGTAGATATGAGGGTGAGCCCCCTTTACAGCCTTGAGGATTTTTAAGCCCCCTAAAGTTTGATGGTGGAAAAATCAAATCTGGAACCATAAAACCCCAGACCCTTAGAAGGAGGTGTCAGCAAGTGACTGGCCAGCAGAGGCCACTTCAAAAGCCTGGGTCAGCCCTGAGGATCTCCTCTCACCCCACCCCTTAGCCTTTCCTGGAGTTTTTAAAGAGTCTTGCCTTGGCCTCTGACTGGGATGGTTGAGAAGGGATCGTGATAACACTTCTTTTTAAGATGTAATTAAAACCAGAGTTTTCCCGGTGTCTCTGCTGTGTGTGCAGGTGTGTGCAGGTGTGTGGGTATGCATGTGTGTGGGTGTTGGTGTCAGATGGTGGCCCATCAGAGTCTCCAGAGGGAGACTAGAGTAAACACCCATCTCAAACAAATGGAAAATCAAGAGTGTCTTAATGTGCTTTCTCATTAAAGTGAAAGTATCACTACAGGGGAGAAATTTCAGAGGTAATTTCTCTCCTTCCTCCACTCCCACCCCACCCCCAACTGGGAATTCCAGAGGACAAAACAATTCCCCTTTTCCAACCCCTTTATTTAACTGCTGAAGCTTTGGGACAGGCCCTGACAAGCATGGGGGTTACATGGGGACTCAGGGATAGATCTGGGATCTGAACCCAGGCCTTGCAAACCTCAGGCTGCTTCTAACTCCTTTCAATACTGCTGGGCTGCTGACTGGCCAGCGGGGGTCTGGTACTGAGCTGCCCAACAAGGCCCTGAGGGAAAGCAGGCAGCTAAAGATAAGGTTTGTTTGGTAGTTAGGTCAGACTGGGACTTGTAGCAGGATGGGGGGAAGAGGTGGAGTCAGGAACCAGGACCCCAGACAGGTGGAACAGGGCCCAGCCACAGAGGTCAGAGGTCAGGCCCGGGACTAGCCAACTGCCCAAATGTTGGCTCCACGCCTGGTCCTGATCTGCCCCAGGTGAGATAAACCACAAGCCAAGCTCCCTTGGGCTGCAGAACTACCTGGTTCTACACTTTAAAGGTCTGCCTTCATATGTGTAGATGGAGCAGAATGTATTTTTACTTTTTATTTTGAAGCTTTGGTAGCCCATCTCCTCACCTGTGTTGTTTTTGAGTTTCTGGCTGTCAGGCCTAAGATGAGATCTTCCTCTCTCCCCTTCCCCTCCTCACCACTGTCTTCTAAGGAGGGTGTGGACTGCCTAGGATTTTGAGGATGAGGGTAGAGAAGGACCCCCTCCTTCCAAGAGAGTAAGATTGGTGATTCCTGGAGCACCCCCCCACACACAAAGCATGTTCTTTTGATCCTGAACCCTGGGCTTAGAGTGCCAAGGAGACACTTTGGAGCCCACCTGATGCCTGCAGGGAAGGGATAGACACAGGGTCACCAGTTGGGATTGGGACTGCGGAGCAGAGAGACCCTGTCCCCTTGGTTGGGTGGCTCCCCTGGGGAGAAGGGAGGGGAGCAGGGCATCCTAGGCCACAGCCGGTGCCTCTCCTGGCCTCCTCTCCCTTCTCCTCCTCACCAGTTTCCTCAACAGCTTCCACAAATGGAGTCATTAAAGCTGTGAAGGCAAAATGAAACCAAACAAGTGCCTTCTGGGCTTTTCTGTTTCTTGTCTTTATTTTTTTTAAGGGAAATTTAAAATACCGTAACTAGAATAATACGAGAAGGTGGAGGGAATCTGTGCAAGGCCCCCTTTGATTTGCTTCCTGAGTTGGAGCTGGTGCGCCCCTCCCGCCCCCCCCATGGGCCCGGCCGCCTGGGGGGGGATGTGTCCGGATCCAGACATTCACTTTGGGGAGCTGGGCGTCCCGCAGCTGGCCTGGGGTCCCAGCTGTTAGCTGGGCAGGCGGGCGCGCGGCATTGGCACTTGGCCCCTCCGCTTTCGCTGCCGCTGCGCCCCCACCGGGCGGGTCTCGCAGCGACCCTTCCTTTCCCAGCGGTGGCTTTTTTTTCTCGCTAATGGCCGCGAAAACACTGGCTGAAGTGCGCGCACAAATCGGCCGCGTCCCCGCTCCCTCACCCCTTTTGTTCCCCGTCCCTTCTCTCCGAAAGCTGTCGGGTGCGGGGAGCGCCCGAACTGACCCTCGCCAGCCTCGTGGCCCCACAGTGATGAACGCTTATCTGGGGCGGCCGTCTGCGTGCCCTCGCTCTTCCTCCCTGCGGCCCCCTGCACCCCCCTCTCCTCCCTACATCCCCCAGCACCCCCTCTCTCCTCCCCACTGCCCTCCTCGGCGCCCAGCTCTTCTCCTCCCTCTCTCCCTGCATCCCCTCCCTTCCTCTGCAGAGTTCCCCGGGAGCGCCAGCCCCGTGGCGCCCAGCCTCCGCGCCTCCGTCCTCACCTCCCAGAACAGGCTGCCCCCCCCCCACACCTCACAACTTTCCCCGCACCGCGTGGCCGGGTTCTTGGGGAAGGCAGGCTATGGGTGTGAAAGTGTGTATTAAGGAGTATGCCTGTTGCTGGGCAGGAGGGGTGGGTGGTGAGAATGTGTATTAAGGGGGTGGGCAGTGATGGTAGGTGTGGTGTTGCACTGGCGTGTTAGGCTACGAGGTGAAGGTGCAGGACAGTGAATAGGTATGTCGCAAGGGTTGTGCCTTTTGTATAATGGCTATGTGTGAGGTAGGTGGCTACGTGTGTTTGGGTGTGCGGGGGTGTGTGCATGTGCATATGGGCACAGCTGTGGTGTGTTTGTGTATAAATAGGTATGTGTGGCATGGGGACAGTGAGTCACCACCAGGCATGAGACGCTTCATCCATTGTATTCTGTTGGGGCTGTCTCTTCCGGATGGGACCCAGGCCATCTGCCCTTCAGCACTAAGGAGACCTTACTTTGCTTTGCACTGGGAGTTGTGGGCAGGATTTGGTCCAGGTGCTGGGTTCTGAAGTTGGGAGGGCAGAGGCCAGGTGTCCTTGTGGTCGTGCCCCCACCTCCCCCGAGGGCAGATAGGACAGGTAGGTCCTGCTGCCCCAGAGGGAGTAAGGTCAGCCATAGATAGGTCCTAAAGCCAATCCAGGAGCTCGACTGATGGCTCCCCAGGACAAGGGTCTGGGTCCTTGGGTCACCTGCAGCTGGCCTCCAGCTTACCAAGAACAGCAGCGGCACTGAGGGTTTGGAAATCAGCTCTCCGACCTGGGTCAGGTTCTTGATGCAGCCCTCTAGAGGCAATGGGGTCTCCTCTGGAATTTGCTAGAGAAGAGGTAGGCGGAGCTTGAGCAAGTGACATCTCTCATGGAAAGCAAAGTAAGCAGGCATGGGTGGGGCTGGGACTCTCAGTGGAAGCAATTGAAAGTGGACATGTGTGCACATGGACACACACAAGAGCCCTACTCCACTATGCTTATAACCACTTCCTTGCTCACCAAGAATCCCTCTGCTTTCCCACCTCTGCCTACACTGTCTCCCATCCTTAGCACTAGGATAAAAGATGTGCCATTGTGGACCAGGGAGATACAGGAAAGTGCCAGCCCCGCTGCTGGTGCATACTGCCTTGGTTTGTAAAACCCTCTGATAGATGGGACCTCACTTAGTCCTTATAAGAACCCCACCAGAGAGGAGGTCACCCATTTAGGAAGCTGACCTGGGACCCAGTCAGCGCCAGAGCAGACTTGGCCCTAACCCTCAAGGTGGTCACTATGCTGGATGCTGATGTCCACTCTAAAACCGGGATGACCTTCGGAGAGTCTCAGATGCCAAGTGAGGGAAGTGTCTGTATGTGTGGGGGAACACAGCCAAGAGTGAGCTTTCTTAGCCTTGGGGCTTCCTGGAAGGGGTGATGGGAGCCAGACCTTGACTTTCTCTTTTTCAGGTGTTTCTAAGAGCCTGCCCTGAAAAGACAGGGCTGGGTTAGCTAGCTGAGGGTATCTGGGCAGGGATGCCCGGCCCCAGGCCTCCTCCATTCTCAGAAAATGGTCCCTGTTGGCCTCTGCTCAGCCACCAACCTGGGCAAGCCCAGTCCTTGGTGAGGCAGCCCTTGGTCACGTTCCCACTCCTGGGGCTCTCAGACTCATTTGAGGGGTGCATCTTGGGGAACTGGCCCCCCACTACCTCTGACTACAGGCTGGGACCTGGGGTGGAAGCTGGAGAGGAAAAGCTATCTTATTCTCTGATTCTCTCCTTGTGGCTCTTGAAGATGGAGTGAGCCCAGAAAATACTTTTCACACACTAGTAGGCATTACGCTGTGGGCGGAAGCACAGAGTGGTGTCCTCCTGTGTCTTCTGCCATGCTCCCACCAGAGTGGACACAGAGGGAAGGACAGAACGCTGGGCCCAGCAGCTTCTGCCAGCCAATCTGAGGGGGACAGTTTGTTTGTCATTACCCCCATAGGAGCCCGCAGCCCTCCTCCACCACCCCTCCTCACAGAGGCCCCTCTCCAAGGCCTCAGCTGCAGGCATGGAGGGTGTGCAGCAGGGCCAACTGGGATTTCGAGCAGGTTAACATAGCCTTCCAGCATCACCACCTCCTAACTGTGGCCTTGACCGCTCACCTAACTGTGCCATGCCTCACTTGCCTCATCTGTAGAGTGGGGGTAGTAACGCCATCCTCATGGGGTTGTTCTAAGGAGCACATGACCTGATTATGATAAAGCCCTGGCACGTAGATGGCCCTGTGATGCCAGAGTTGGCTTCCTCGAGGGGCAGGAGGGGAGGAGAGAGGAGGGAGGCTCCGGGCCTGAAGGCCCAGCAGCTCCTGGCCCAGGAGTTAGGAGACTCTAGTATTTGCTGACAACTGCCTTTTCCTCTCTGGGTCCTGGTTAGTCTCCCCTTCTGGAAGTTTGGGGTGGGGAAAGGTGGAAGGATGACCTTTGGGGGCCTTGGGGTTTATTTCTGGGTGTTTTGGGTTATTTTTTGTTTGCTTGTTTGTTTTTGTCTAGTTCCCTCTCCAGAGGCCCCCGCAGCCAGCGAGAGAAAGGTAGTAGAACCACTTGTGTTTACAGAGGCCCCTCTAGAAAGTCAATATATCGACTGGAATGCCCTTGTGAACATTATGTGGCCCGGGGTCTGTCTCTCTGAAGCCATAAATCACCCCTTGGGACTTCAGTCCCATTTTCCTGCTCTATAAGCGTCTTTTGCCTCAGAGGCCAAGAGCCCCAGATGCCAAGCAGGGCCCAGGGGCAGAGAAGGACCCCACTGGCATAGGCAGCCTGGTCTTCTCAAGACAAGGCACTTACTCCCCTCCCCCACCAAGACTGGGGGAGGGCGCTGTGGAGGGGATGGGGGAATACACTTTCAGAGATAGCAAGACCTTCACCATTTCATTTTGTACGGGTGGAAGGTGGCTAATCTCACGGGTGGGGAAGGAAGGATCCTGTCCCCACATCCTGGTGGGACACCAGCCCAAGCCCTGGAACTCAGTGCACGTGCATATGTTCTTTCAATCTGAGCTAGCCCTGGACTCTGTAGTCGAAGGGGGACAGCGCAGAGGCCTAACCCTTGAACTGACTCGGGTTGCTTCTTGGGGCCCAGGCAAGCCCTGTGCCTGGTGCATGCTGCTGGGATGCGAGAGTGAGGAAGACTGTGTGGCGGGGAGGATCTTTCTCCCAGGTGGCCCGGGAGGGATCCAGTATGCTGCTCGGAGGGCAGGCGGTGCTGTCGGACCACGTGGGCCAAATCCTGGCTGGGGCCCCATCTGGCTACGTGGCCTAGTTGCCTACCCTCTCTGAGCTTTTGTTTTCTCATTTGTAACATGGGACTGCTGATAATGCCGCTTGCATCCGATTGCTATAGGGAAGAATGAGGTAATACACACAAGAGTGTGGCACGTCCTCAGGTGCTCGTAGCATTCACCGTCCTCAGCATCACTGATGCCACGTGTTACATGGTATAGCAGGAAGCACTGAGGCTGTTGAGAGAAGCCTCTTGTGGGCCTGTGGGGCTGGTCAGGGAGGGCTTCCTGTAGAAGGCAGCATGTTGCTTGGCCTTCAAAGGATGAGCAGAGTTTGGGGAGGCAGAGAGGGCATCCTAATGGGGGTTATGTTTGTGAGGGGCTGGGGCTGAGAGCATCTGGCTCACCCACTCAGGAGACAAATTGCTAATTCAGAACTGACTTGTACCTGATCATCTGGTAAAAGATGAATGCTGGCACTGGGGGTCCCTTGGTACAATGGAAAGAGCCATTTGGGATTAAAAGCACTCACTCATTGAGTGCCCCACACATCCCAACCTGGGAGGTGACCTGCCCCCTTCACTGGGCAGTGCTTTGCCGTGAGATGCCATATGTGATCCTGGCACAGGGAAGGTTCTCTTGACTTCTATTGCCTTCCCTCCTTCCTACCTCTCCCCCACCCTGATCTGGCTGACCCCTGGCTGGGGCTGTGCCTTGCTTTTTCTCTGTGGCCATCTCTGGGCAGGAGAACAAGGAGACAGAGACGAGCAGCTTCCGGGTTGACTGGAGAGCCAGGGAGACGGGCAGGAAGAGGGAGGCTGCCTGCCTGCTCTGGTCCCTGGGGCTCACCTAGGGCTGGTGGGTACCAGGAGGCATCACCAAGGTCTGGGAAGAACAGCTACTCAGATCACCCAGGAGCCTGCAACCCCCAGAGGCTTCGAGTGGCGTCTAGAGGCATTACCGGAGTCAGGAGACAGAGCTGAAGGCAAGCAGCTCTGTAATGCGATCAGAGGCGCCCGCCTGCCCAGCCTGGGGCCTGAGCACCCAAGGAGAATGCCGAGCTTACAAGAAATTGAGTCAGAAATTCCAGGAAAGTTGTTCCTAGTTCCTTCCCCCATCCCACCTTCAGGCATTCTGTGACGCAGCAAGGCAGAGCGAGACTCACAGAGTAAGCAGTGGCCCAGGACCAGGTGACAAATACTGCATGGGGTAGCCTCCCACCTTTCCCTTTCCTTGTCACTGAGCCAGGGCCCTGGGGACCTGGGTGGAGGCAGGATGGGCTTCAACAAGTAGGTCATGAAAGAGCAACTATGACACCAGGTGGCTAGGGGACTGGGTCTGATTTCGCTCCCTCCCATGTCCCTGGCTCCCAGCACAGTCCCCGGTGCATAGGAGGTGCTTGATAAACACTTATAGAATGGGTAAATGAGAACTCACATTTAGGCTTTATTCACCCCACTCTTCGCTACGATTCAGCCCCTACTGTGTCTTGGGCTTGTGACTGTGGATGTAACTGAAGAATCAGGAGATTCTGGTCGCTTTGCTTGCCTCCCTGTCTTTGCCTATCTCTCTGCATTCTCTTCTGCTTATGTCTTTGAGCACTTCCTATGTACCAGACGTGGTAAAAGAGCCCAGTCTTCAGTGGTCAGAGCCCCTAGGTGTGAGAGAGTTTATTTGCTAAGTCCAAGGGAGCCACAAAGAATTAACTAAGTATCATAAGTCTGCTCAGGCCCTTGTAAAATGTTTGTTTTCTACTTGCCTTCCCAAGCCCATTGATCATTCTGTTCCAGCCTGGATTCTCGTGGTGATTCAAGAGAATGCCTATTGCATGCACGTGGGCTCTAGGGTCTGGGACTGCATGTAGGCTGAGGGGGTATTTCTCGAAGGCCCACGGGTCTGACTGCAGCCCTCAGCCCTTCAGAGCAAATGCTACCAGCTCCTTGGATGGAGCCGGGTTTGGTGCAGGGGAGCAGTTTTGGCTGCAGGGTCTGACCAAGCCAGGTTCTCCTTAGCACTGTGTTTGATGCTTACATTCAGGGAGCCTCCCTGGGATATTCAACCCCCTCGGGCCCTTGGCAGAGGCAGCGGTAGGCCTGGCCAGTATCACCCTCCCAGCTGGGCATCCACTGGTTCTTGCCAGGAGCCCCTGTCACAGGCTGAGCTGGAATTCCTGCCTGTCAGCCAGACAGCCAGGGCTGCTGGGCACAGTGACCCCTGCTGCAAATCTGATCTGGCCCCATATTTTTGTGCTGGCGCACCCCACTTCTGTACACACGCGGGTGGACTTAGAAGAGACAACAGCAGAAAGAACCCTGAGCTAAGGATTGGGAAGCCTGGATTCTAATCCTGTCTACACAGCTAATCTGCTGTATGGCTTTAAGGTACTCCCTCTCCCTCTCTGGGCTTTGGTACCCTCATATGTTCAAATGAAGAGGGTCTGCCCTAGAAATAACTGGGCTCAAGTCCTGTCTCGGTCAGTAACTGTACCTCCTCACTGTAAAAAAAAATGAGCCCCAATTGGTTGTCAGGGAGATTGAACGAGATGGGGCATGGTCAGTAAAAGCTGGTTTCCTTTTCTTTCTACCCAGGAAGAAATCCACCTGCAAAGTCGCTTCTTTCTAGTCTGCAAGTCGTCACTTCTTTCTAGTAGTCCCCGTTTGATGTGGGGAATATCAGACATAAGATTCAGGGTGGCCTGCTGGGGACTTAGTGACCCACCTGGGCTTACAGCAAGGGGAGGAGCCTGCATGGTCTTATGCATTTGGAAAGAGCACTGGACTAGACATCTGGAAGCTTCAGCTCCAAGGTCAACTCTGTATGACCAAGAGCTCACTCGCCCTCTTTGAGCCTTGGTTTACCCATCAGTAAAAGGAAAAAATGAAGCTGCATGGCAGATAGGGCCAAAGCAGAGAACACCCAGAGAGATGCTTTGGAAACCGTTGTCAAATCTGAGAAGCTGATCTGAGGTGGAAGGAGGCGGGCAGAGCAGGGACTCTTGTCCTATGGACTATGTGGTTCATCTGAAAGCTGTTTTGGGGGGTGGGGGTGCATGGGAAGGACCCAGGAAGGACCCACCATTTGTTTCCCTGGCTGGAACCTCCTGCTGGGTGGTGGGCCCTGGCTTCTCCCCTAGCCTGGCTGGTCGTGGCTGTTGAGCTAGATGACAGAGTCTGGGGTCTCTCCCCACCCTTCTCCATGCTGCACACCCCAGAGCAGAGGAGGCCGGGGTACCACGTCAGGGAAGGTTAGTATCAGTGCTGGCTTTGGTGTGTCTCAGCTAGCACACCATCTGCCGTGCCCACCAGAACTTACATAATCCCTCGGCCGGCTGCCCGTTCTTAGAAAACGGGGCAGGCAGGACCAGCAGGGAGTGGAGGGGTAGGGTTTCCTTCTCTGCCCTTTCTTCTCTGGCAGCCCACACCTCCCCGGATTAGTGTTCCTTCTCTGAGCTGCTCCTACACCATCCAGAGCACGAGCCACGAACGCGAAGTCAGAGCAAGGCTGAGGTTGGATGGGGACATGGCAGTCCTGCAGGGCTGCTTGCTGCCTGGCCTCACAGACTTCAGGGGCATCTGCAGGCCGCTTGCTGACAGCACCTGGCCTACGGCAAGATCGCCAGCCCCGCCTCACACCATTTCTCTGCGGGGCTCCAATGGAATGGAGCAAGGTGGGCAGCTCAAGCTTCCAGGAAGTAAGGATAGACCTCCCCCTACTTCCTACAGAGACGTGTCCCTTCCCACATTTTATCAGGTTGTGAGCATTTTTTGTATATCTAAGTACAGCCAAATAACACTGCCCACTTACAGCCAAGACCCGAGATCCAGTCCTGTCTTTTTTCTTTGCTAGCTGCGAGATGTGGGCACTTCCGCATTGTTGCTCTCTGTTTCCTCATCTGGAAAATGAGAATAATAAAGCCCACTTCCACAGCTTCAATCCTGAGGATTGAATCAGTTAATAATGCATGTAGAGGACAGAGAAAGGGTTCCATAAATGCTGGCTGTCATCCTTGGTACCCAGTTCCATTCTCTCTCTTTTTTTTCCCCTAAGAAAATGACACAGAATGACTAACTCTGGGTCATTCTAGGAATGCAAGGTTGGCTCAAAATCCATTCACATTAATAACATGCCAAAATAATATCATGCACCAGATTAATGAATCTAAGGGAAAAAAAATCATGTGATAATCTCTATAAATGCTGAAAAAGACTTGGTCAAAATTCAACACCCATTTGTTGTATCAACGTGCAAAAAAAAAATAGCAATTAAGGGTATTTTTTTTTAAGCCTGATAAAATACATACATACTCTAGTCCTATAGCCAGTATTTTGTCTAATGGGTAAACAAACACTAATGGCCTTTCCATTAAAATCACTAATGAAGCATGGATACCCACCATCCCTTCTCTTCAACATGGTGCTAGAACCATTCGCCAATGTGATTAAACGAGAAATCACTTAGAGGCACAAAAATGGGTAATGATGAGATAAAACTATCCCTACCAGATGTTAAAACATACTGTAGCACTACCATAATTAAGGCTGCAGCATGGGTGCGTGAATTGTTGGACAGACCAGTCAAACCTAATAGAAATTCTAGAACGAGACCCAAGTGCATAAAGAAATGTAGTATATGACAAAGATGCTATCTTGGCCCACGGGGACAAAGACAGACTTTGAAGTGAATAATGCTGGGACACCTGGGTAGCCATTTGGAAAGAAGTAAGCTTTGATTCACGTTTCACACCATAGAGAGAGGGAAAAAAAAAAAAAAGAAAACACCTCCAAATGGATTAGAGGTCCAGATGTAGGTAGTAGATGAAACTGTGGGTGAATTCCTCCTTAATGTTGGGGTGGGAAAGGCTTTCCAACAAGACTCAGAATCCAGAGGCAATAAAATAAAAAAAATTGATATTTATTACATAAATATTAAAAACTTTTGGACAATAAAGCACCCCAGACTAGTCAAAAGACAAAATATTTGACAAGCCAGGAGGGGATACTTGTTACACATGCCCCAGACAAAGAACTAATATCCCAATACAGAAAGCACTCTAAAATATTGGGGAATAAGGACCAAAAACCTGGTAAAAAGAAAAAGGAAGAAAGGAGACATGGACAGACAATTCACAAAACAAGATGTAGGTCACCTTCAAACACATGAAAAAATATTACAACTCAGAGTTAGAAAAATGCAAACGAAAACAAACCCTGAGATACCACTTCTCACTTTAGGAGACTGGGCAAAATGAAAAGTTAGGACTACACCTTCTGCTGGGAAGCCTTGCAAGGCACACTTGCAGATGTCGCCAGTGGAAGCACTCCTTGGTGCAATCCTTCAGCTAGATGGTTGGCCAGTATTTCATAGCAGCGTGTCATGTACTCTATTTTTTGGTCCAAAACCAGTACTTCTAGAGATCTTCCCTTCAGGTACAGCTTTATCAATACAAAAATACATGTGCACATTTTTTGTAGTTGCAAAATATTGGAAATCACCCCTGTGCCTTGCAGGAGGAGTTTAATCAGCTACAAGCACACATCAGAAATGATGGCATTGCTGGGGACCCGAGGGCTGGGACTCCCAGAATGTTCCAGCACACGAAGGAAGCAAAACATAGTATCCAGAGGACACTACCTCTCACCTAAGAGAGGAGTGGGTGGGAGACCAGTCTAGATCCGGACCTCTCTTTCTGTTTCCATGGCTGCTGGAATGCTCTCTGCTTCCTCATGTGTGCACCTCCTGCTCTGCTCACCAGTCCAAGCAGTGGGCTGTTCACGGGACGACGGGTTCCCCATGCTGCCCCCAGGGAAGATGGAGAGGGCAGGATGCACAAGTGCTGGCCCTGCTCAGGCTTCAGTTGTGACTCCTGGCTCTCTGTGGTCCTGAGCACTGCCTTCAGCGCCCTAGGACTTGATTTCTTCTGTAAGGTGGGGAATAATGAATTCCATACCCCTTGCCTCATAGAGAGGAGATAGTATCACAGTTCATGTGTGTGCAAATCATGTCACATTTCATGTGTGTGCAAAGGGCTTTGTTTATTATTTACCTGCAGGGTCTGCTGGTTGCTCTTTGGGCCTCAGTAAGCCTTGAATTCTCCTTTTCCAGTCCCTTGCCACACAGACGCATGCATGTGTGCTCATGTGCACACGCGCACACACGGACACACACACACACACACACACACACCTCCCTCCATTCTTTTTAGAGCTTTCGAACACCTTGAGGTGGCTGCTCTGTTTGCTTTCTCCTTGATTAGCGAGGGTCCCATCTATGTGCACTCCATCTGTGTGCCAGGTGTGTTGTAGGCCCTCTGAGGTCCCGGCCGCCCTTCTACTCTGGCCTCTTCTCTTGCCCACATTGAGTCTCACGGAGCCCTTGTAATGACTCTGGGAAGAACATCTTATGGGGCTTAGGGAAGTGAAATAATTCAGTCTTCAGGTCAGGGCCTGGTCAGGGTGTTACCTGGTCTCTGGACTCCAAATTCAGTGCTCCTTCCAGAAACCCATTCTGCATCCGCGCCCTAGGCTGGGACCAGGTCTCCTCCCCCAGCCCCAATACACCTCCCGGACATCCCCATGAGAGCCAGCCACGCCGCGGTGACTTGTGGAATGATTGCGTGTGAGCACGTGTGAGCCCTGGACCACCCTTGTCAAATGCAGCCGCCCCAGCCTGGTCTCAGTAAAGAGCCAAAGGGTAGAACTGGGCTTTCCCCCAATAGACCAGTCCCGGCCAGCTCATCAGTCTTCTCTCACCAGCCTGTACCATTTTAAGGGTAGGTCTGAGAGGGTGCACCTTCATGTGGGTGCATGGGGAGGACCATTGGCAGCCCTGGGGGCACCTTGTCTGCAGGCCTCAGGCCCCTATAGGTCAGGACGGGGACTGGGGGGAAGGGGCTCAGCCAGACCTGAGCCTCCACAGAGAGGGAGGGGTCCTTGGGCAGGCAGCGAAGGGCATAATTGCCGGAAGGTCGGCCTCCCAGCCCTGAGAACTCTGCTTACCGGTCAATAAGTCGTTTATTACACCCTTGACAGCATCCTTCTTTGCCTCCGCTCTGGGTCTTATGCAGTCTGCAGAGGGAAGGGCTGGGCCAGCTGAGGGTCTGGTCTCTCCAGGGAGAGGGGCTGCTGGAAGCCTGAAGTCAGCTGTCTTCCCCACTTTCCCACTGCAGCCCACTGGACCAAAGTGCTCCCAGAAGCCCCCGGGGAGCCTGACCACCGCTGCAAAGAGCCAGCTGAACAAGTTCCCAGGTGCTTGAACATCTCCACCTCACTGCCCTGGAGTTCTTTTCCAAGGCTCCTGGTAGGGAATCCCAGTGCTTATGGGGGACGGTTGGTCTTCAGAGCCTTGCAGAAACCGCAGCCTGGCAGAGCTGAATCTCAGCTTTGGAACGGACCTGGAGGTCGTCAGGGCGAGTATCTGGACTTCCCTCTTACAGGTGGGGGAACTGAGCCAGGGAGAGAGAGGGATGACTTACTTATCCAAGTTATCTCGGGATTTGCTTGTGGCCGGCTGAGTTTTCACCGTTGCCGGGCCCTCTCCATCCTGGCACGGTTGAGAAAGATTAAGAAAAGCATTTTAGACTGTTCTAGATTGTCTTTCCAGGGCACCCAGTCTTTCCTCCAGGATTTACCTCTAGGAAACTCCACTGGAGATGGAGAGGAGCTATCAGGCCTTTAGCTCTGAGTGCTCTCAATGGTAGGGGTGTGCGCCTGTTCTGGGGCTGGGGATGCTGGTGGCCCCACAGCCTGGCCTCTAGCCCTCCTAGTGATGCCACATTCAAAGGCAGAAATCAGTCTTGAGCAAGAGCAAGGCCAGCAGCCGCTTTCAGTGATCTGTTCACACATAGAGTGACCTGGTGGACCCAGCTTTCTTCTGGGCAAGAATGCTCGAAGGAGAGCCAGCTGCCTTCCCTCTGCTCTCCCTTCCACATCAGGCCTCTGACTCTGTGTACCTGGGCCACCCGTCCCCTCCCTGGAATATGTCATGCCCTTCCCTTAGACACTCACCACGGGTGGACAGCTGGGACCAGCTTTCCTATAAGGGAAATTCCAGATCCCACTAAATTCCAAATTCCACAGCCTTATCTGGCACCATTCTGTCTGGCCTTCGATGGGCTTCCTGGAGTGGGTGGAAGGACCTCCCCAACCTCAGAGCAATTACTGGGGGGTGCCCACACTTTCCCACCACCCAAGCTCCCTGTGTGTGTCACAGGTTTAGAACGTGGCTGGAACACACAGATCGCTTATACGGGGAGCAACGAATAGCATTTGGGGAGGAGGGAAGATGGGAGGGGCGGACAGTGGGTTTGACAGCAGCAGACCAGCTCCATAGTGGGGTCTCACGTCACCCTTTCAGAGTGGAGATGCCACCCCCAAGCAAATCACAGCCTCATGCTAAGCCTCAGTTGCCTCATCTGTTAACTGACGGGGGTTGAACCAGTGACCTCTGAGCCCCCTTACAGCTTTCAGCTGCACGTTTTCCAAAATCCCCCTTAGCCCATCATCCTGTAGAATTTCCTGATGTCCCAAGAGGGCCGTTGCAACACTGACTCTTTCCCAGCACTTCCTGTTTAGCCAGGACCCTGTCAACAGAGGGGCTGACGAGAGTGGGCCCTACAGCAGCAGGCACACACCATCCGACAATGCCTCCATGCCGAGTCCCCCACCCCATGCTCCTTTCTGCCATCCAGGTCTTGGCGTAGATGTCCCTTCCTCAGAGAGTCCTTTCCTGATCCCCTGCCCCTTTTATTTCTCTTCTAGCACCTTCTATGAGCTGGGATGATTATTTGTGCAACCAATTAATTCCTTGCTGGCTGTTTTCTCATTTGTTACACTCAAGCCTATAAACTCCATGCAGGCAGGCCATTTCACTCACCCAGTAACCCTAACCCACAAGGCGTGGAACAGTGCCTGGCACAGAGTGGGTCAGGGCTGTACATGTGGCTCTCCTAGAGTTTTTCCAAGACTCACATGCCTGGCCTTTATCCCTAGCAGTTCCGGCTTAGGAAGTCTGTGCTTGTGAATTTCGACCTCTCAGATGCACAGCGCTTGTTAAAAAGAGATCAGCTCAGTGGTTGTCAGCCTTGGCTGAATGATGGGATCACCTCTGCCTGAGATCCCCCCCAGACTTACTTGGTCTTGGGGTCTGACCTGGGCATTGGGAGCCTTGAAAGCACACCAGGTCATCTGCTCTGCCACTAAGGTAGAGGGCCCCAGGATTCAACCTTCTCCAAGGCCTTTCTGGTCCCAAGTTCTGCGATTCTTGGAAAGCCCCATGTTCCACATGGCAACCCCAAGGCTCCAGCGGGGGGAACCTCCTTGCCCTCCTTTCCTGTGCAGTTAAAGGAAGAGTAACTCTGTTTGACCCTTGTGGGCAATCCATCAGGGGTGTGCCTGGGATCCTGTGGCCCTTCTCCAAGCGACTTCTCAGGATTGCTGGTGGCTCTGTGCACAGCCCAGTGCCTCCCTTTCCTGGCAAGAGAGCTGAGCTGTGTTGGAACCTGTCTCTTCCCCTCCCTTGATAGCACACAGTTTTAAATAAGATCTTCATTTACCAGAAGTTCACACCACAGCTTATGTGTTATATGAGAAGCGGCAATCTTGTGCTCACGGGAAAGAAAGTGCATGGAGATGCAGTCAGGGGGGCTGGAGGCGAAGCGGCCGCAGGGGGCAGGGGGGTGGGAGGAAGAAGGAACCTGGGGAATCCGAGCTGGCACCCGGCCCCGGCCCTGGCAGTGCCATGCTCCTCTTGGCTCAGCGTGTGGCGGGTGGGGGAGGTGTCCTGCTCTGCCAGCTGACCTCACGGCTGCTGGAAGGCTTGGAGCTGGGAGCCAGTGTGATGTCACTACCGGCTCTGCCAACTGCCCTCCCCTGCCCCCATTCCCACTGTGCTGCTCTCTCCATCATTTACATGTCCTCAGTGGCTGGAGCCCAGGCTCTTGCTATTGACCTGCTAGGTGCTTCCGGCCTTGCCTTGGAGGCTGGGATAAGGAAGGGATTCTGTGGCCGTGGACAGATGCCCCCCCCCCACAGTGTCCTGCCTCACTTCTTCCCCCACCCTCGCCCCAGCCTATGCAGCATCAAGATCAATAAATAAATTCCATTTGTACAGGACGTGACAATTTCCACGGTGTCGTCACACGCCCCTCCCAACCGCTCCTGACGTGGGTATGATTACCTTGCTTGAGCAGAGGGAGGAACTGAGGCTTGAGGGGTAAAGACTCTCGTGGCAGAGCTGTGGGCTCCTACCAAGATCTCTGTGGGTGCTGCCTGGGCCCAGTGAGGGATGGGAGGGCAGGTCGCTGTCACATCGCAGTGTGGTCTGCAGCATTACTCCAATGCTGTTTGTCTCTTCCACTGGCCTGAAAGCCAAGAGATCAAGGCTCAGGTATCAGAGTGCCTGTGACCTTGAGTCAGGCTGCTTCTTTCTCTGGGCCTCAGTTTCCCTGAAGGTAAATCAAAAGGGTTGGATTAGGTGGTTTTGGAGAAGGTACTACCCTTCAGCTCCTCCTTGCAGGTCATCAAGTGCGCTCTCTCACTGAGGACATGGGGGAAGAGGCTCTTGCGGTGGCCCTGTCCCGGGATCTGTGGTACAAGGCCAATGTGCATGTAATAAATATTGAGCCGACAAATGCTAAGCCGCATCCCCAGCCTTTGAATAAATAAAAAGTTGCCCAGAATAACAGCCCGGAAAATGCTCGGGCTCCAGCCAACACTCACCTTCACCCCTCCTGCTGGCCAGGCCTTCGTGCTGCCTCCTCCCACTGCGTCCCATCCCCCTCCTGTCTGCCACTCTTCACTCACGCAGGCCCCAAAGGCAGGCACTGTCCCAGACTGGCCTTAGTTCAGGGCTCTGCAGATGACAGCTGGAGGACAGGCCAGCCAGACGCTCATGGGGCTGGAGAGGGGGCCAACCAGAAGTCTTTCCTTCTTTGGGGGACCCCCACTAGCATTTCTGGCCTCCTCCCTGAGAGGTCAGCTTGCCAACTCCAGCAGAGGGCTTCTACTCTGACTGCCCCTGGCTGAGGCCAGCAGGAAATTAGGACCAGGGGATGCGTAGGTGGCCTCAGGATGCTCTAGGATACCTAGTCACTCTTAGTCTGATACTGCTTTGACAGGAGTGTGTGTTTCCTTGGTGTTCCAGTTCAAGGTTTATAGTGCAGACACCCAAGTGTCAGATCAAGCATAAAGTCACAGAATGTTAGAGCTGAAAAGCACCTCTCTCTTCACAGACAAGGAAACTGAGGCCCCAGGTGGTCATGTGAGGGGGGGCGGTGAGGACACTTGCCAGGGACACACAGCTAGGAAGTGGCAGAGCCTGGATTTGAACCAAAATCTAGGGCCTGTGCCCTTAAACCCCACTGATGGTGCCCTCCCCTCAAGGCCTTTGTTGGAGCCCCACAGATGACTCCTCATGCTTGGGGTCCAGTCTAGCCCCAGAGGAGAAGTCCAAGCCAGGGGGACCCAGGTTCCTCAGTCCTATTCTAGGTTTATGGACCACCCCAGGAAGACAGTGCCCCATCAGAAAGCCTGCTTTCTGCTTTGTGAAAGGAACCACTGTCATGCCACAGGGTTTCACTGAAAGTGTGGGGGCCAGTCAGTCCCAAGACATAGAGCTTTTCTGTGGGCCCCCAAGCTGTGTGAGAAGCAGCCAGCAGCCTCTTGAGTGGAAGGCTCTAAGCATCAGGCAGAACACACACACCCCTTTCCTGGCCCTTCTTAGTTTTCACAGACAGTGTCTCCATGGAGGGTTCCAGTAGTTCCATGCAAGAGGCAATGGGGCTTTTAATCCCCATTCTAGGTGAGAGCACCAAGGCACAGCTCATCAGGGAATGTAGCCAAGAGTATGGTGGCTAAGGCCATGGCCCAGCCAGTGCAGGTCTGGGTCTGGATCCTGTGCTGCCTGGCTGGGAATTTGGTGGACTCACTTAGCCCCTCCTCCCCTGTCCTTTTATGGAGGTCCCAGGGCGAGTCGAAGCTTGCGGGGCCTGAGAGCTGGCCTGAAGACTTGGTATCTAAAGCCCCTCCTGGGCTGGACCAGATTCCCATTGGTCCTCAAGTTCTGCAGGCCCAGAACAGACTGTCCTGTCCTCCTTCCTCCTAGTACCCAGGGCAGGTTTCCTCCTCCCCTGTGGCTGTGAATGCAGGGCTCCATCGCAGGGCTCCTCCCGGCCTGCTGCTGCTGCCTCTGACATTCCGCCCCAGAAGATAAGGATCCTGTCTGGCGCCTGAGTGCTTTTTTCCTCCTTCTTTCCGAATCTGTTTGCTGATTATCTGCAGACAGCCCTCACTGGGGGGCCACCAGGGAGAGGGCCCAGCCCACAGAGAAAGACAGGAGGGGGTGGCGATCAGGAGGCGGGTGGCCACCAACAGGCCCCACCGGCCAGACCCTGCTCACCGCCCCTCCTGCACCCAGCTGGGGGCTTGGTAGCCATTGACTGAGCCCCCCAGCTTGGCAGAGAGCTGAGGCCTGGCTTCCCTGGGTAGACTGACCCACTTTAGTAGGAAGAAAGGGTATGTGTCCGGGGGGGCCGGGCCAGAGCAGGCCAGAGGGTGGGGTCGCTTCCGTGGTCAGCGTTCCTCAGCACTGGGCCTGGACGGTGCCCAGAGGGGATGTGGTAGCGGCTACAGCCAGCCAGACGGCCACATCCTGTGGGAGACGCTGGCCCTTCCCAGGCCAGACAGGGACTGAGGACACTTAGGGACAGAGGAGGGAGAATGCTTGAGGGTTCCTAGAGCTTCTCCCCCAGCTCTGGGGACAGGACTCAGATGGCCAGAGCTAGCATGGCCTTCTGGCCTCAGCCTAGAAACGAGGGACTCCCCATCACCAGGGCCCAGGACCTAGCTCCAGGGGGCACCCCCGCCTTAGAGAGCCAGGCCCGCCCCTAGAGAGCATCTGGTCATGTTCAGGCAATGTCCAGATAGACCTGTTCAGAACAAGAAGGGATCATGCTCCTCTCACCCACTGGCAGGTCGGATGCCTCCCAGGGGTCAGGAGTCTGCATCATGGGCCCTGGGAGTCGGGATCCCTAGCGTCAGGTCAGTATGTTATCGCTAACACGCTGCGTGACCTTGGGTGAGCTCCTTTACCTTTCTGGGCCTCATGCTCTTCACTGGGAAGCCTAGGTGGGATGAGGACATGCAGCCTCAGGTTGGAGGTAAGACTCTGGCTTGGAGTGGGTGCTTCATAAATTCGATCATGTCCAGTCATCGGCAGCTCTGGCTAGGGACCTCAGGACCAGTGAAGGCCTGCCTCAGGAGCCTGGGCTGGGGGGTGTCAGGAGGCTGAGGGGTCAGCCATCTCTCTCCATGAGTATTAACTTGGGCAGGCTCTGGAAAAGGCCCTGTATCTTCCCTGCTCCCAACCTCCACTCAAGGTCCCTTCCCCCAGCCCCCTAAAACCATTTGGGGGAAGGGAAGCAGGGCAAGATCATTTTTTATGGCTTCCTGGCCCCAGAGCCAGAGGGCTGGGGACTGAGTGGTGTGGGCTGAATTCCTGAGCCTCCCCGTCCGGAGCCTCCAGCTCGTAAATATGAAGCCCGAGGCTGGGAGGATCTGGCCGTTAAGCTGTCAGCAGAGCGCCCACTTAGAAAGTCGTAAAGTGGTTCTCAGAGCTCCTCGGAGCTGGGCCCAGGGCTCTCCCACCCCACCCTGGTGGGCAGTGGGCTCCTCACTTGTGGGTGTGGGGCTCCCTCTGCCTGAGCCACTATCTGAGTCACTAGTCTCCTGTACTTCTTCCCTAGTGCTACCATTAGCCACGCCTCAGTTTCTCCTCTGTGCAAGGGAAACCTGCTGTGCTTCTCCTCTCAGGCGGATGGATAGGGAGTCAGGCTCGGGGCTCCCTGGAGCTCTTGGCAGGCCAGTGGAGGCCTCAGAAAGCACAGAGGGACTCTGTTCCTGGATGTGTCCTGAGAACAGGGAAGCCCCCATTATTTCTAATTCCCTTCTCTGTGCCTAGCCTAAGGAGACCTAGAACCTGCTCCAAGGAGTGCACAAAATTGCAGTTAGGGAGAGAAGATGGATGCTTATGGAGAAAGAGCTCACATTTTCTCTAGCTCAGAGATGGAGGGTCTCCGTGGCTGGGATGGGGGAAGGCTTCCTGGAGGAGGCAGGCATGGGATGCAGGGACTACAGGAGTGGGAAATGGAGATGGGTGGCCACCTAGGAGCCTGGGGTGGGTGTGCAGTGCAGTGGTGGAGAGCAAAGAGCCAGGACCCGAACTTGGGGTTAGCGGGGGGAGGGGCAGTCTGTGAGAGCCATAGGGCTTTGTGAACACATTGCCCAAGGACCCCTCTCTCTTGGTTACCAAGACACGTGCTTATGGGGACAAACTCTGGCAACAGAAGGGGTCAGTTGCCACCTTTCCCACTGCTTAGCCCTGTGTCCTTGGACAAGTTAACCTAAGCTGCGTCTCCACGTCAACCTCAACAGGCAATTAATAGCAGTCTACCCCCCATGACGTCCATTGTCATAAAGTTTAAATGACACTTTGTGTGAGGGGATATCACTCAGTGGTTAGGGGGTCTCTGGAGTCTGGTAGCCTGCCTTCAAAACTCAGTTCTACCTCTTGCAGACCATATGGCCTTGGGGGGTGACTTGACTTCTGGTGGCCCCAGCTCTCCCATCTGTGAAATGGGGATTCCACACCAGCTGTGTGCCTGTCTGGTGTCTGTCTCAGGGTAGGGCCCTCCATCCTCAGCCTGTGGCCTCTCCAGGGTCGGGGGCTTTATTGGGAACAGGAGTGGTCTTTAAGTTCTTTTTTTTCAGTCTTGAGAAACATTTAATGCTTACGTTAAGGCACCTAAGAACAATAAATGTGGGGCGTTTTCCTCATTTGTGGTGAGCTGGGTGGGTCGGGGGAGTGGGGTTGGTAACCTGAGCTGGGGAGGGTGAGTGAGGTGGGAAGGGCCCCACCAGGCAGGTAATTGGGGCTGGAGGGGATTCTGTCTTCTGGTGGGAGAGAAGGCGGCTTCTGTGTCACCTCATTAAACTCCACCACAAATAGCCCAGCTGCCTGTAACGCCCCAAGGCAGAAATTGGCGGCGGGGAGGGGGAGATTCAACACAAAATAAATAAATAGGAGTGTAATCATTAAAAATAAGCCTTGCCCCGGGTGGAAAGGCCAGTCTCCCAGCAATGGAGCCCCAGGAAGGGCTTGTTCACAGCTCTCAGGGATCAGCCATTCTGCAGATCGCCTGCTGCTCCCAAAGGTGACACGAAAGCCAGGACAGTGGCCCTGCACCCTTGGTTATGACCAGGGAGACCCTGTTCCTGACCACTCCATCCCCACCCCCGCCCCAAATGCTCTTGTCTTCCAGAAGCTTCCGCCCAACTGCAGGCTATGCTGCTCACGCTCACTCTGGCCCTCCATCCTCCCCACTTCCTTGCTCCATGTGCTTCTTCCCCATCTGTAGCATCTACAGTCTCTGTGGGGCTCAGACTTAGAAACCGAGGCCTTGCTAACTTCCCTGCTGCTGAGCTGTCCTGGCTGGAGGCTGGTGGCTGGGGGATGGTGGCAGATGCTGGCTGGTAGAGGAGAGGGCAGGTTCAGGTTTGAGTGGCCTGTCCACAGGCCACTGTCAACCTACGCCGTGTCCCCACGGGGCCTCTGACCCAGGAGAGGCTGGCTTATCACTTCTCAGTAAGGCAGCAGGTAACTTGATAGTTCGTGGGGTGGGTTTTAGCAGCCCTGGGCAACACCTTCCATGAATGTGAGGTCAACAGAGACCTCCCCCAGGAGAACCTGCTAATGGGGAAGGGGGACCTGAGCAGCAGTAGCCATCTCCTATGCGGGGTGGGCAGAAGAAGGAACGGCTGGGTGGCGGGCTATGGTTCCCCATAGTGCTAAGCATTTGGGAGCCCCCCACAGGTGTCCCTGGGTAGATCACATCGTCTTGTGCCCTGTTTCCCTCTTATCAGCAACATCTACCTGATGGGAGACTCTGAGGGGTCAGTTGGAGGATCCCTGAGAATTTCAGCCCAGGGCTATTACATCAGAAGTACACGCCATGCCCCTCCCGATGCTAATAGTATTTGGTGCTAAGCTAGACAGAGCCCAGCCAAGATTGTCAACTCCGCCCCTCTTACCCACCCTACCCCCCACTCCTCCGCCCCATTCTCTGTTCAGCAGAGGGTTCCCCAGGTGGGCAGTAGGCAGCTGGCTCCCAGGTCGTGACTGATCACCCGTACCAGAGGGTTCCCGGGTGAGGCTGAAGGCTAGATTTATCAGCTAGCTCCATGTTCTAGGCTCCTATCCTGCTTCTCTGTGTGTGCCTTGTGCATGTAAACCTCCAGGCCTGCCCGCAGGGAGCCACCTGCTCCGCAGGGTAGATGGGCCTTGGGCTTGAGGAAGAAGAAGCAGATGTTCTATGTGGGTCCTAAGAAGAGGGGTCAGCTGGTCTCTGGGAGCTTTCAGACAGGGGCCCAAGGGGGCACGTTGGATGCCGAGCCAGGCCGGCCGCCCCTCCGCTCCCCGCTCCTGCACTGTGCTCTCTCAGTCCCTGCCAAGAAGCTCTGCTTCCAGTAGCATTCCAGAGACTGTGAGCCACACTTCTCACGTGCCAGCCTCTGCTCCACACCCCGGAGTGGCACTGTCACTCTCCTGCCATGGGGCTTGCTCCTTTTGGGGACAACTTGGACAGCTGTTGGTCAGGCCTAAATCTGCCTCCTCTGGCTTCCAGCCCCTGGCCCTGGGCCAGCCACTTGCCACTACAGTTCCTCTGCTGACATAACCTGCTGAGCTTTAAATTTCCTTTGCCCAGGACCTGAATATCCCCAGTAAGAAAGGAAGGCCCTTGGAGCATGGCCCATGCCCCCAGAAACCAGGTGTCCCAGCCACAGAGGTGCTGTGTGCAGCCTGCCTCTGGAAGGCTCCATCATGGGCACAGGGCCAGCAGGGTGGGTGTGGGTGGTGAGGCCTGGAAGGGCCAGCTTTACCCCTCGTCCTGCCTTCTCCCTCTGACTCCAGCCTCCCACAGGGCCCATGCATTGCTCCCTGTGAGGGTCATGGCAAGCAGAGGACAGCAATAACGACTTCCTCCCTGCGCAGCAGAGGCCTGCCTTCTCTCTGACCCAAGCAGATACCCACCCTCCACCTGCCCTCCCATATTCCCCCCACTCCCCTCCCACTACATGGTCTCCTTTCTTAAGAGACCAGGGGGAATCTGGGAGCTGGGGCAAGCTGAAGGCATATTTGATATTTCTGGCCAGCCTGTCTAGCCTGAGAATACCTGTGCCTGAGAAATCAGAAGGAAGTTCCTTTGATGGCCCTTAGAAGTAAGAGGAGGCAGGCTCCTGGGTACAAGTTCCCAAGAGCCAGAGACAACTTTTATGAGGATTCCTGCCTGGAGAGGGGGATTCTGGATGACCGGCTAGACTGTTTTCTCTTTTACAGCCTGGGAGTCCACGAGTCTCTGATTTTCTGGCTTTGGGGCTGGACATTTCTGAGTCCAACATCCACAGGGGCCCCATGTAGGCAAGGGACTGTTCCGCGCACTCTACGTGCATTGATTCCCATTCATCCTGGAAGCCTCTTCAGGCAGGAATTCTGGCCCCATCCTCTAGAGAAGCTGAGTGACCAGCCAGCGTGTCCCACTCTGGCAGCGTGCCTCTGGACCCTACCCCATAATTATCGCTCTGCTGCCGGGTCTTCCATGATGCCTGGCTGCCTTCTACTGCCCTCTGAGCCTGTTTCTTGAGATTCAATTAGCTGTGGTCGGCTTTGACTAGAGGAGAGGTTGCCCAAGCCTCCTTGAGAAGCCTGATGGGCCACAAGTGCCCAAGGGGCCGCCTAGAGAGACCATCACTGCAGCAGGAGCCCCCCACAGATGTCTTAGACATTGCCTCGGCTTATTGCCAAGGCCTCCTCAAATACACTGCATTTGTACCAGAGCTCAGCCCTCTGGAGTCAGAGCCTTGCGTCATGGAACCTGACCACATTCCATGACCATGGCTGACCACGTTCAAGGTTAGTGCTGGCTCTGGTGGCCCTGGTCTGCTCAGGGAATGGGCCAGAGGCCCTAGGGGCGAGAACTGCCCTTGGGAATGGCCTTGCTGTCCTCCCTCCGCACCCCCTATGGAGTGCTTCCCAGGTAGCCCTGTATTATCTGAGTGGGGGGAAGGCAGGCAGGGGAAACGCAGTAGCAGGCCTACCTCACTCCGTCCCTGGGAGCAGGGGCTGGACTCGAACAGCCGCGTAGTAACAGGCACCCAGATTCGAGGCTCGCCTTCTTCTGCACCTGGCACTGCCCCAGGAGATCTCTATCTTTAAATCACAGGCTGTCAGAACTGGAAGGAGCCACCCATTTCCATGGCCCGAGCTGAGGCCCTGAGCCTGTAAGTGCCGCCCAAGGACACGGGATCTTAACGGTGCTCCTGGGCCATTGGAGGGGGTTGAGGCCAGGTTAATCTTAATAACAAACCTCTAACAATGGGGATAATAACAGCCCTGGCCTCAGCTCTGTTATCTCACACCTCACCTCTGATGAGATTATAAAGTAGAGCGGATGTGGGGCTGGCCCGGAGTCTCGGGATTGGGAGACGAGACTTTCCCCGGAGTCCCTGGCTACTCCGCAGGCACTCACACGCCGTCTGGCGCTGCAGCAACTGTCCGCAGTGACGGGCGTGTCCTCCCCCTGCACTGTCCTGCGTGGTAGCCTTAGCCGCACAAGGCAGTTGAGCTCTGGAAATATGGCTGCGCAACTAAGGAACTGAATTTTTCATTTTAATTAATTAAAGATTAAATAGCTGGCGGTGGCCGTTTTGGATGGCCCAGCTCTGGAAGTTCTGGGAAGACGCTCTCCATCGTGTGTTTATTACAGCATGAGTGTTCCTCCAGGGGAGTCCGTCCTCTCTCTGCTAACCAGAGGGGTCTCCTCCCCACCCCGGGGGCCTAAATGGCCAGGGCAGGAGGACCAGAGAGGCAAGGACGAGCTGGAAGTCTGTCGGCTTGTCTCAGGAAGGCCCTCTGCAGCAGAGAGGGGAGTCCCTGCTGGGGCACTGGGGACAGCATACGGTGGCCACTGCTCTTCAGATCTTCCAGATCTCATCGGCACCTGGTAGCAGCGACATTGGCTGAGGGCTCACCGAGCAGCAGGCACCGTGTGAAGGGCCTGACCTGTCAGCTGTGTCAGCTGAGCATTGTTCTCCCCATTGTGTAGTTGAGGACAGCGCGGCCCAGAGAGGTGAAGTCAGTGGCCATGGTGCACACAGCGAGTGTGCACCAGCACCAGGATCTGTGCCCAGGATTTTGTCTGTCTCCAGAGGCCGTGCCCTTCTCCCAGCCCTCCCGTTGCTCTATTTACCATCTACCTATTCTACAACGGCCAGTCCTGGGCCAGGCAGCTTTGGGGACATAGAATTGTACAATGCAGGGTGCCTGCCCTTCAGGTCTCCTCCGCACATCACTCACGGTACAAAAAGGGTAGGGGTGCCCCGGTGTCTAGTTAGGAGTCTCTGAGCCCAACCCTCACGGCTGCAGCAAGTCTTCTTGTCACCTGGCCCAAAGCTTGCAGGGAGCGGGTGGCTCCCTACACTGGGACTGCTCAGGCATTATGGCTGCGCCCGAAACCTGGATGCTGAGGTTTGAATCCTCATCTCTGAAAAGGACACCCAGCACCCAGCAGTTTCCTGGCATTACAGAAGGCTTGCAGCAAAACTCAGTTGGATGAATATTCTCCAGGCAGGAGAAGCACATCTCATTTTTCAGGGGAGGAACGTGAGACTCGAAGGAGCCTCCAGGCTTGCCCTAGGTCATGCCCTTGCTCAGGGCAAGGCAGGAGGGCGCCCAGCAATCTTCATGTCTCCTCCAGGGCTCTGTCTACCTCCTGCGGCTGCCTTTCTAGGAGAACCAGGGAGCAGGTGGAAGGAAAACACTCAGCTTGCGTACAGAGGTAGTCATAAATATAATAACATCCAAGAGGAGGAGGAGAAGGAGGAGGGAGGGCGGATGCTGAGAGCAAGGATGTCCGCTTCCGAGAAACTATGTTCTCGGCCCCGCTGTGAGCAAGGATCCTGCGGGTCATTGGGACTGCTGAGAGAGAGAGAGAGAGAGAGAGAGAGTAAGAGACAGAGAGTATGCGTGTGCGTGCACGCGTGCCCCAAGTCCCGCCAGCATGGCCGTGTTCATCTGTGGGCAGTCGTGGTACACAAGATCATCTCCAGCTCTCTCTGCCCCGCCGCCCCCCGCCAACCCGCTTCCCAGTTCTCCGGCAGCCAGATGTCTCCCAGATGTTTCTCACTTCCTGCCTGGCTCCGTGCAGTGCGTGTGTGTGTTTATTTTGGACAGCCCACTAAATAATAACCATTTTAAGAAAAGCTTTTCATAACCCTGTTCCCACGAGGAGTCAGAGTTCAGGAAATAATCCCAACTCTATTCACTATTGTCCCCAGGCGCTCTTCTCTCTGACCTCTGCTCTCCCCACCCTCGGGGACCACTTTTGAAAAGATTTCTTTTTATTCTACATGACGTGTCCTCTCTCCGTGACGCTGGCCCTCCAGGAAGCTGAGGCTGGGTATTTCTTTAGTGTCGTGAAGCTGGGAGCTCAGCACAGGGAGCCCCGTAGAGCTTCACCACTCCTAGTGTGGTCCTCAGACCAGCCTCACCCGAGGGCTTGTTAAGGATGTAAAGTCCCCGGCCTGCCCCAGGCCTCCTGAATCTGAGTCTGCATTCCAGCAAGATCCCAGGTGATTCATACCTGCTTCAAGTCTGAGAAGCACTAGGCTGGGCTTCTTGTTGGGAGGGTATAGGAGCTGAGTAGGAGGGGGTTGGAGGTCCTGCCATCAGGAGAACCCAGGTAGGGTCTAGTGGTACAGACCCAGAGCCCCCAGTGCTGGAGCCTGAATTGCCCGTCTTCCTGGGCTTGGGGAAGAGACAGCCCAGCTAGCCCCTGGTGGGGGAACAGAGGAGGCAAATGGGTCTTGAGAATGTCATCCCATCCCTGGCAGCCAGTAGGGCAGCAGGCGAGGTGACTTCCCAGCCTGGCCACACAGCATGGTAGAGAGATCTTGGACCAGCCCTGCCATCTGCTTCTTGGTTCCTGTTAGTCCTAACCTGTGCCCTCTAGAGACGGGCGTGGGCGTCTGCATTCCTAGGTGATCAGGGCCCTTGCGGGGGGGGGGGGGGGGGGGGCAGAGTTTGTGTTCTCCTGTGTCTACATGGCCCAGCTTGTGGTCCTGCCTCCTATGAAAATAGAGCAAATAATGTCAGCCCTGCTTGCCTCACGGGGGACACGTGATCACTCCATAAACTCTCCAGCCCTACCTGGGTCCAGTGTTAACACCTCTCAACGAGGGCTTACAGAAGGCATGGCATGCCTGGCTTGGGGCGGGGGCAGCGGGTGCCCTGAGAGGCCTGAGACCCAGGCTTGGGCTAACTTCAGGCAGCCGGCGGCTTAACTGGAGAGATGAGACTTCCGCCGTTGGATGGTTAAAAAAAAATCTGACCCCAGGGCAGGAGACCAGCAGCTGGCAAAGGCTGCTCCTCAGGCCAGAACAGAGCTGACAGGAGTCCCTTCCTGGCCAAGGCGGGTTACAGGGAAGGGGTTGCAGGCAGGCTGGGAGGTGTGAGATTCTGAGAGGGGTGAGGGGACATGGGGAGGTTCTAGCAAGGACCCCAGGGCAAGAGTCCCGCGCAGGTTCCTTGTAGAGGGATGGCTCCCAGGCCTAGTTGAGTCCCTAGTGTGGGATGGTCCTCAGATCAGTAGGGGAGACCTCCCTGAGGAGTTGGGGCCCAGACAAGGACCACGTTGTGGGCACTTTGGGCTCCTTCCACAGAAGGTGACCCCATCGTGTGTCACAGTATGTGCCCTTTAGGTCTTAGTAATCATAATCAGTGGGTGAGTGGCCAGGTGACTGAGTGACTGGAGAGGAGAGGGAAGGAAGAAGGGAGGGATGAATGTAATTGTCCCAGATTCTGTACTTGTCAAAGCCCTTTCCCATCCATCATGCTTCCACTCCCATGCTTGCCCTCAGAGGGAGAAAAGCTGTGAGTATTTCTCTGTAGGATCAGTGAGACTAAGGCCCAGACCCAGAGAGGTACAGCCTGCGGGCCAGCAGTCTCCCATGAGGAGCGTTTCTTGAGCACCGCAGCTTCCTGGTGCTCCGCAGCGGCAGGGCTGAACCCTGTGTCATCCATCATCCCTGGCCCATTCTTTCCATGACCGGACACCCGGCCTATGGCCCTCCACACCCATCTGTCCATGCCTCCACTGCTTGGAGGACCCCCGCGCCAGGGGTGGCCCAGCTCCAGCCTTCCCCGGATTCTAGCTCAAGCCAAATAAGACAGTCCATGGCCCTGATTGTCCACCAGAGGCGGTCCAGGCCCCAGGTGGGTTGTCCAGGAAGCTCGTCTCTGAATATTTACTGAGCCCCCAATTGTTTGGCCACGGTTCCTCAGGACAAAAAAGGATGGTAAAGGTCAGTTTTTGCTGCAAAGGTGCTCGTGGTGTCTGAGAACAAAAAAGGTTGCACAGACATCCGCAGCACACCAGGCAGGCTTCCTGGAGGAGATGCTGTTGGAGCTAGGCCTGAAGGGAGGGCTGGGGCCTGTGGAGAAGGCACTGTTCCTTCTGGCCAACCACTTAGCAGGTCCCCACCACCCTGCTCCAGGACCATGCTAGAGAAGAGAGATGAATGAACAGGTCTGCCTTGTTTCTGTCCCACCCACGGAGGGCTTTGCTCTTGGATGAGCTCCCACTCAGGGCGCTGTCTGCCGAGGCCCTTGCCCTCTGAGCTCCCCAGACCTGACCCTCTATACTTCTAATCTGATACCCATCCCCAGCCCAGCTGAGATGTTTCAGGGACCTGAGAAGACTGGGTCTTCCCCATCTCTGCTCCCCAGCCCCCTAGGTCCTGGCAAGGCTGTGAACCATGACCATACCCCCCAAATTAGAACCTACACGTGGTTGGGAGTTCTTCCCATTCAGGTCGGTGAGAAAACAAGGCAGCAAGTTCCAGACATCAGACAGAGGACCTTAGGAAAGACATGCTTCCTTTGGTTTGCCCTGGGGTCTGGTGCCAGGGAAGTAAGGCTCCCTAGTGATTTGGGGTCTTATGTCTGGGAGATCCTTTCAAGGCCTCAGGGAATAAGAGAGAAGATGGGGAACACCCCCTCTGCCTTTAGCTAGCTGCTGATTCCCTCCTGTGTGTCTGTCCTCCTTGTTCTCTAACAATGGGTAGATTCAGTGACCCCCTGCGGGCCCTCCGTGAGTATGGCCCTGTCAGGTGGGTGAGATCTTAGGGGAGGAGATGCCAGGTTCACCCTGGGGACCCGTCCGAGGGCCCCGAGCCCCTGGACCTGCTCTCCTCTCCTAGTGGCAGAGCCTCTGAGCAGGAGGCAGTCAGGCTTCCCCACCCTGCTGGGCACCCAGCCTTGCCTCTGGTCTGGGCAGTGCTTACCCAAGCAGGAATGCCCAGGGAGGCTGCCGCTGGAGATGAACAAGGAAGGGAAGGAGGGCGGCCATACAGACAGTGCAGAGAGCCATCTTGGAGCGGGAGGAGGCCCTCCCCCTGTCCGGGTTCCTCTTGGGACCTGCACATCCTCACCCCCCCACCCAGAAGGGCTGAACCAGTGGGAGGGCCCACCCTCCCCTTCTTCCCCTGAGTTGGCACTTTTTTTCTCCGGGTGTTAAACTCAGCTCTTCCTTTTTTTCTCCCATTCCCTACTGCCTGTTAAATAATTTAAATATTTGGGCCTAAAGGGCTTCAATTATCCTTTAATTTACATTAGTAATTTATGTATTAGGCAGAATGGACACGCGGTTAGTGTAACAACCCCCAGTAGACCGGCGAGTATCTGCTGCTCTTCACGTTCTCAAGAATCTCATCATTTTCCTTTGCAGCCCAAGCTCTTTGTTTTAAAAGCAGCTGCTCTAATGCGCGTTTACACAGCCCCGTGTCCACGTTCCTGTGGGCAATGGGAGGCTCCCTGAACTCAAGGGATTGCTGACAGGCGTCCGCTTTCAGGTGTGTACACCAAGGCAGAGGGCATGGACACACACACACACACACAGAGCAGGGCATAAAGCACACACGCCACTGGCCTGCAGTCACCACTCCCCCCCGGTCCATCCTTCCTTATTTCTATATATACACTCATATTTGCTCAGTTGGTCAGGTGGTCCCAAACAGCTCCATCCAGGGGCACCTGGCTGGCTCAGTTGTTAAGCATCTGCCTTCAGCTGAGGTCATGATTCCAGGGCCTGGGATCGAGTCCCACTCCCTGCTCCGTGAGAAGCCTGCTTCTCCCTCTCCCAGTCTCCCTGCTTGCGTTCCCCGGGTCACTATCTCTCTCTGTCAAATAAATAAATAAAATCTTTAAAAAACAAACAAAAACCATAGCTCCTTCTAGTAAAGAGGTGGATGGGATCCAGATGGCGTTCTGGGGGACCCTTCTGTGCCCTAGTTTTCCATCCCTCCTGTGCAGCCCCACACAGGCGCCTGACTGAGCCCAGGGTTGAACACACACATCAGAGCAAGATCGTGGCTCCTCTTCACCCAGCTCACAGACCGTGGGTTGCCACAAGTTCCAGACTCCTTTTAGGCATCCCTGATGGGCCGTCCACCCAGTCTTGGCGCCAGAACCTTCCAGCCTGGGCATAGCAAGTAGCCTGAGCCCTTGGCTCGACACAGGCTGCCAAGGGGAGCCCATTCAGGATTGCCAGCTCCCGCTGCCCTTCTAGTCAAGGGCTAAGGGCTGAGAGAACAGTGTTCTTATGTGTGGTTTCTGAGCTTGTCCACTGAGATAGGCCCCTAGCCCTGCAGGAATGTAGCTTGTAGTTCTGTGCTGAGACCATGCTTTCCAGGCAAGGCTCTTTGAAGCCAGAGCTGTCCAGGAGGATGTGGCTTCCCAGCTGTCATCCCTAACTCTAGGAGAGCCCCCAGCATGGTTCCTCCCTCCCATCACTCCCCATTTGTCCTCCATAACCCCTAAAGCCCAAGGTGGCCAGGAGGCAGTGGCCCAGTGAGCAGTGCAGACTTCCAGTTGGTGGGAACAACCCACCCATTATACAGACGGAAAACCAAGACTACATCTTGGGTCAAGGGAGAGTACTTAGAAAGTCCCCTACTAAAGTCCCTCATAGGGTATTGGCTACATGTCCCAGGGCCCATGGGGCCTTTTAGGGCACAGATTTCTCTCTTTCCACTCTGGAACTCGGACTGTTCCCCTGAGGCCTGGAACGGGGTCTTGGAGATGTGCTTTTCTTGCCTGAGCACAGATCTGGGCTCAGGAGAACAGTCCAAAGGAACCAGGTGGAAAATGTGTGGGCCACAGGTGCCTGTCTCCTGCTCCCCTCAGAGACTACCATGGCCCAAGCACCTCCCATTCCTGAGCGGGCAGGGGCACTGGGAGCCCGTGGTACATTGGGCCTGGACCTCCCAGTTGCCAAAGGATCTTGTGGGGGCCCAAGTCCCGCTCCCAGGATGCCTTTAATGAGAGGGCCTTTAATGCCAGTGGCTCAGACACCAGACTCCCTTTGACCTGGCTCCCAGGATGCTCCTGACCTTCTAGCCGTTCTGCTCTATCCAAACACAATGCTCCCTGCTTTGGCCAGCGTGCTTCCCCCAGGCCCTCCTGGGAACACCCACCATCGCCTTTCTCCCGGGCTTGGCCTCTTGCTCTTCCTCATCTGTCTGATCTGGCTTGGGGGTCTTGGTGCTTCCCAAGTCCCAGCCTAATTCCTGCCTCTCCCAGGAAGCCTGTCCTTATAACCCCAACCTCCCTAGTCCTATGGCCCGTACCTTAAGTCTAGGGCAGCATTGGCAAAAACAGTTCATCCCTGGTGGCTGTTTGCAAGCGGAGGGTGACTGCCTGATGGGTTACATTTAGAAGAATTGTAGGGCCACAGCTGGCCACCTTTGTAAACTGACACCTGGTGTCAGTTAGGAATGTCTACTCTGGGCATGGGATTGGAGCTAGTGGTACTGAGGCCTGTATTTGCCATCCTGGCTCCAGGGCTTTGGTCGCAGCCTCGTCACCATGCTCTCATGGCTGCACAAAGGCTTCTCCCCCTCCTGACTCCCAGCACAACAGCAAAAGCTGTACTTCTCCCTTGAGCAGAGCCTACTTCTCTGCCTCCCCACCCCGTCCCTGGATTCTAACATAGGTCTGGATCTAGTAGACCCGAGGAGAGGGATGCTTAGCATATGCTCAAGGTGGAAGGAACTCCAGAGACCATCCATTTCAGGGATGGCAGATTGACGTCCTCTTGCCTGCCAACCCTGAACAGACAGCAATGACTTGCAGGAGCTGTGCCGATCCCGAGGTGGAGATCAGGCTCAGCTGGAGAGAGTGCTGGGAGCAGCTAGTGATGTCTATCACGGGCTCAGCCATGGCAGCCGTCCTACCAGGTATGGCTGTCTGGGTTTTAGTGAGTCTTCTGAGCAGACTGATATGGAGTCAGGGAACCAGATGTCATCCCATTGCTTGGTTGAATGATTAGAGAATGCTAGCTCCTGCTAAGAGATTCAAAGTAAAACGGCAGGAGTTCTTCCAGCACATTCTCATGAGTTTTCACTTGTGTTTATGATACAAACACACTGAAACACATACACCACATATGCACATGTTCCCAAATATATGCAAACACACACACACACACACACACACACACACACACACACACACACTCCTTTGCTTTCTCCCCAGGCAAGCCTCATCCTTGCTTGACCAATCAGTGGGACCTAGGGGCAGCTGAAGGGAGCCTTGGCAGACACATTGACAATGTGTCTGTCTGTCTGCTCCCTGTAGCCACAGTCTTCATATGTTTTCATGCAGTTTTTAAACTTTTAAACTCTTACCTCTTACCCTTTAATGTCATAGGCGGTTGGTGTGATAGAAACACTCTGTAGATGGTATTTAAAGGCAAATCGGATTTTCTTCTGGCAGCTGCCCTGGCCTTGAGACTCACAGGCCACAGGACCCACCTCTCCATCTGCGAGAGCAATTTTCCATTTGCCCCATGATGGGCGATGGAAGCCATTGTGGGCCGGTGTGTCACAAAGGTAGCCTATACCATAATAAGTTTGCTTTTAAATGCTCTCACTTGTGTTGCATGCGCCTACAGACAAGGTGATGTAAGTTGCAGAGGGTCCCTGCAAAGACCGTGAGCTCTGTCTCCCTCCGGCCTCCCACCACGCTGTCCTGGGCAGACAAAGGGATGAATGAACCAAAAGAGAACTCCTATCCCGTTGGAGTCTCATATGCGAGTCTTACACGGGAGCTCAGGCGGGGAAGAAGTGAGGATGCTATTTATTTTTCTGTAAGCCTTTTTTTTCCTCTGGGGGAAAAAAAAATCCACAGGCTGGGGGTGTATATTTCCAGTCTGTCATTTCATTTGTTGTCAGATTGACTAGACTTTTCTAGAAGGCTGCTGCTTGAGGTATACTAGGTATGCGGGGTTTGTAAGTATGGAAAGTGACATGTAGTGAGTTGAGAACAACAAGAAGTGAGTGCTTTTCTCCCCCTCCTCAGAAGAGTGAGCTGTGATCTGGCTTAAAATAAGTATCCTATAGATTACAATGTATTTCTAAATGTCCGTACTTTTTAAAAAAAAAAGGAAAGGGGAAGCAGTTTCTGCTCTCTCAGAGGCCCCCCTGAATCTTGAGTTTGAGCTTTCTGGCTCTAGTTCCTTCAGTTGTTCCCTCGCTGTGTAGCGAGCTGGTCTGTTGCCAGAGGCTCTCTGGGCCTCTGTGTTTCCATCCGTCAAATGGGACGATGTTGGGCCTGGGGCAGCAGAAACCGTCACAGAGCCCCTGTCCACAGTACGTGGCTCCCGTCTGTGGCTCCGTTCTAGTGTAGACACCTTTGACCTGTACCTCACGAGGGCCTGGCTTCAGTCCTGAGCCCACAGCCTCTGGCCCTCCGCCCTGCCCACTCCTATTGGCAGTGTGCATCTGTATGTCTCACCTCCTTCTAATCTCACTCACCCCATGAAGGCAGGACTTGCATTGCATTGTACAAAAGAGGAAATCAAGGCTCCAAGAGGTTGCTGATGATAATAGCTGCTGGCAGATTTTAAGATTTTTATTGTGTGCCAGGCACTGTGCTGAACTTGTATTAGATCACCCCCTTTAGCACTCAGAGCAACACAAGAGATAGGCATCCTCTCTCCCATTCCGAGTGGAGGAAGCAGGTTCCGAGAGACGGAGTGTCTAGCCCCAGGCCAGAGCCCTTCCTGGGGACTGGCGTCACTAGACGGCAGCACCTGTGAACTCTGGGGAGAGTGAAGGCATTGAAAGCATGATAGTACATTCCAGAGACAACCAGTCAGACCCTGGCAGTCTGTTCTTCCCACAGGAGCAGAGGGCAGGCAGGGAAGAGGGTTGGAGGTTGGGGGACAGAGGGGGTTTTTCCTGGAGAGCTCCAGGCTGGGATGAGCTAGGGCAGAGCCCAGGCTGTGGGGTCCCAGGGTCTAAGGGCTTTTCCACCCTGTCCCTCTTAGCTCTTTGCCTCTGCAGCTCACACCCTGACTCCTCTGTCCACATCCTATCTCTCATCAGCTGTGGGCTTGGGGGATCCACAAAGCACTATCAGACATGCCACACCCCATAGTGAGGCCATCTTAGCCACCCCGCTGTGTGGGGGCCAACGCCCGGGAGCCGAAGTAGACAGTTGCCTGAGCTTCGGCCCTTCCCCTGGCACCGTGCCCCAGAGATCCTGATGCAAGGAGCCGCAACGGCACTTCCCAGAGACGAGGCTTGCTCTCCACCAGCCCCTTATCTGTCACCCAGGCCCTTGCCCGCAGCAGGTGGGCAGGCTTGCCGGCCCAGCCCGAGTGGCACATGCCGGGAATGGCACTGTTTTGCTGTTTTGGTTCAGGCTACGGGGTGGAGTGGTGTGTGTGTGCACGCCCGCCCGCTCATGCGGGCATGTATGCTGAGTTTACTCAGTCCCTGGACAGCTTGGGCTTTGCCTCCCTTTCCCTGGGGCCCTGCCAAGCTCCCTAGCACCCAGTTCACAGCATTTTCAGGCTGTCAGAAACAGGGCTTCCCCAAGGACTGCCAAGGGGAGGAGGGGCAGGAATGCTGGGTGAGGCAGTGAGCACTCTGCCTCCCCAGGGACCCCCATAGCCTGGGGGTGAGAGGTGAGCACCAGTGGGGTGGGGGGCGCCCAGAGGCTAGGGTAGCTGCCTCAGGAATGTCTGCCAGGAGAGATCCAGGCAGGTCTTGTGGCTGGTGGTGGGGGGGGGGTGTCACAGCTTGAGAGGGGCATCTCAAGGACCCCCTCCTTGCTCCATGTGTGTCCCTATTTACCATATCATGTCAGCTTACAGACCAGCAGCACGACCCCCATTCAGCAGGTGGGAGACTGATGTCTAGAGAGGACAGAAATCTGCTCAAGGTCACATCCAGTTAGTGGTATTGTTAGGACTGAACTCCGGGGTTTCTGACTCTTGGTTCAATGCTCTTTCTGTGATAGCAGGTGGTTATCAAATTGATGTAAATTACATGCAAATGTCCATGGCTCTCTGCACCTAGCATGGCAGGGTGTGTCCTAGGGGAGCTGGTGGTGATCTCTTCCCTTCACAGACTATCAGATCCGATAAGGCCCATGGAGATCATCCTGCCCGCCCGAAGGCTTGGGTCCCAGTGGGTTGTGGCTAAAGGGGAGGGGTGCAAGTTGGCTCTGGGACTGTGGGCGCCTGGCGTCCTGCTGCAGTGGCAGCGTGGGGCCGACAACGCCAGGAAATAGCCAGAGGAAGCCTCCAGGATGGGCCCCCAGAGTCTATAAGACGCCATGGGCCCAGCACAGAGAAGTTTTCTCACGCATTCTGGGAAGGTGACTAGCTCTCCCCAGGCCCCCTGGGTCCCCATCAATAAGCAGGCCTGAATGGAGAGGCTGGGTTGGGGAGATTTATTTCCTGGCTTTGGAACCAGCCATTCTCCCTGCCCCCACCTTCCTCCTGGCCAGAGAACAATGGGACATCCCCAGAGAGGCCTTCCTGGAGCAACAGGTGCACAGAGCAGGGTGGATGGCCTCTGGCCCCCACAGGCTCCCCGCCCCCAGGCTGTCACAGACTATATGAGCCTAGAATGTTGGCCAGGCTCGCAGAACAGCAGCCTGAGGGGCACTTGTTAGACTCCCTGAGGCTCTTTGAGAGATCAGGCTCCTGTCCTCTCCCCAATCTGGACCCAGTACATCTGAATCCAAGATGCATTTGTTTGCTTGCTTGCTCATATCATCCAGATAATGTTGCCATATTGCCCCCCATAATCTCCCCATAATCTCCCCCCCCACCAGACCCAGCCACTGCTTTCCTATTATATCAGTGTCTTTCTCTCTGTATTTCCTTCCAGGCTCAGGCTTGGGTTTGTTTTATGGCAAAATTAAAGTCAGTGCTTCATGTCGCACTCAGGTCTCCTCGCTTAACCTGATTGTCCAAGCCTTTCTCATGCGGTTACATAGATGTCATCGTAGCCCTCTTCCCACCTCAGAATCACCCACATATGGGCAAGGGATATACTTGAATTTACTCCACCAGTTCCCGCTGTGGGGGTATTTCTCCCTCATAAATAGCACTGCTGTGAACATCTCCATGAACCCAGCTTGACTGAGCACTTCGGGAGAGCTTCCCAGAATGGAATTTGGGAGAAGACATGCCGTCCTTGACCCTTGTGGCCACATAGCTTTGTGGATTGGGAGCAAGAGTTATCCCCAAGTCATCATTCTCCGAAGATGGCAAAAGGTGTTTTCCAGATATCACACATTTCACCAGCTACCGCTTGCTGTGGGGGAAGGGGATGTGAATTGGAGACAAAAGGAGCTCTGGCCTTGGCTTCCAGAGTCCCTAACTTAGAAACACCAGGGGCCCTTAGGGACCTGCTTTACTAAGCGGTAATTAGCGCCATCCATCTGCAGTGAGATCTGGAATGAGCGGAAGCCCTTTCAAGCAATTTGCTCTTTTAATCTCACCCCTGTGATCTCATTTAATTTTCTCAGCCAAACTTTGTTCACTGAGGGTGCCAGAGGCTCCCGGCCGGGCTGAGTACTCACCCTCCCCAGACGGGGTCGACGGTGAGCTCTGCTGGCATCAGTTGATTTCACTTGTGGCAGTCTGGATCCCAAGCAAAAGGCCTGCCTCCGACCAAGCAAAAGGGGATCATGTAAAAGACAGAGGCAAGCAGGGCATCTTCCCCTACCACAGGGGAAGACGGGATAGTTTACAGAGTTATGCTCCTTGGCATTGTGTGTGTGTGTGTGTGTGTGTGTGTGTGTGTGTTTGGACTGGCGTGGCAGGGCAGGGTCCTCAGGTAGTCCTCCCATGAACTCTGTGGGGTTGGTGTATGATCAACCCATTTTACAGACTGGGAAACTGAGGCTTTGAGTCTCAATGACTTGTCAAGTTCCCTACCATGTCCTGGGGCGGGGTGCTACGGTGACAATGTCACGGTGATTAGATAAGTGGTCGTGTGCCTACCGTACCCTGTACTACTGCCACTCACATAGCCTCTTCAGCCCTGGCCCGGCGTCTCCAGGAAGGGAGACTCCGCTGAGCCAGCAGAGCTCCTAGGCTGTCAGCAGCCAGGCTCGGAGAGAGCGCCACGGTGATTTATGGCTGCCTCGTTCCCTAGCGCCCTGCCTGGGTCTGCTGTACTTACTGACTAATGGAAGCCCAGCACAGAGGGAAATAATTCTGCCAGGAGTTGGCTTCAGTGACAGGGGCAACCTCCGCTGCCTGGGGGTGAGCACAGGATGGGGAACAGAGGGAAGTCGAGCAGAAGCCTGAGACAGAGGCATACAGGAAGCTCTGAGAAAGCAGATGGAGCCCAGACAGGGACTCAGAGGTGCAGAGGATGGCCCCGTCTGGCAGCCCAGTCCCTGGACCAGCTTCTCCAGGGCCGCAGTGTGGAGCCAACAGGTGAGCCAGGAGTCCAAGGTCCCAGATGTCCACCAGCATACCAGCCTGAACATTTGGTGTGGGTTTTGGTATTCACAGAACATCAGAACTTCTCACCTAACTCCTCAATGACAGATGAGCAAGCAGGGGCCCAGAGGGGGTCAGGGACTTGTTCAAGGTCACACAGCAGTTGATTACTGAGCTGAGACAAGAGCCCAGTTTCCCTGCCTCCCTGGGATGTCACAGGAACATTCCAGCCAGAGTTGAGCCCAGGGGAATGGAAAGGAAGGCCATAAAAAAGGCATAGATTGTGAGGCAAAGCAGAGAGTGTGGAGCTGGGGGGCCAGTCCGGTCCAGGGAGAGGGTGGGGCACGGGATTAAGGAAGTATATTAAGGAGAATTGGGACAGCCCCAGTAGCAAGAGGGGAAGGGGTCCAGCAGCCAACATAGACCATCCTGGCAGGGGCAGGTTAAGGGGGAACCCTGGAAAGCTACGTCTCATTGGATCTCCTCTGTCAATTAGCAAGTGCTCCCTGAGGTTCTTTGCTAGGCACAAAGGGACGAGCAGGAGGAGAGTCAGCTGTACCCCTAGATCTTGCCTTGCTCCTCTCCACCTGCATCTCCCAACCAGCATGTCTGGCCTTATAGTAGGAAGAGAAGGGCCCTGGGCTCAAACCCCAGCTTCACCGCCAACCCTGCTTCTGAGCCAGGCATGCCATTCACCTCTGAGCCTATTTCCTTACCTGTTAAGTGGGACCATTCTTTTCACTACCAAACAGATGGTGAACTGGGAAGTTTGGGCTGAGAGTTGCCGCTGGCCTCCAGTCAGGTGTCTAAGGACCCCCGTTTCTCTCTGGGACTCCCTTCCCCGTCAGGCCACCCAGACCAGTCACATGAGGTGGCTAGCACCTCGGTAACGTGTTCAGTCTGTGAAATGGGCAGAATCAAGGCCGCCACCCCGGGCTCCCGTCTCCCCTCCAGCCCCAGGCTGGAAGGCATCCCGGACTGGGTGGTGAGCTCCCGCCTCCGCACACCAGGTGCTGTGCAGAGGGGCCACATGGGTGTGGAAGGTGTTGGCCCTGGCTGGGGATCCAGCAGCGATCTGGGGCTTGACAGCCAGAAGGAGTGAGGAAACCTGTGTCTGTTGCAGGGCAGAGACGAGGCTCTATTCCCTCCCTGGAACCGGGACAGGCTGTGGCCAGGTGTGTGGGGAGCCCTGCCAGCTCACCTGGCCTCAGCGGCTCCCACAGACAGCCCGTGTGCCTGCTGTGCTCCGGGCCTGTGCTGAACCCCATAGTATGTGTGATCCGCACCAGGCACGTCCTGATATCCACTTTCCAGATGCAGCACAAAGGCCCGGGGACCCGAAGTGATGTTTCCAAGGCTGGCGCTGCATTAACTGGGCGCTGTTGATGAGCACTCACCTGAGCCAGGTGCTGGCCTAAGTGCTCCACACACAGTCACGCTCATTCCTCCCGGTTATCCGCTAGGTGAGGGACTCCTCACAGCTCCATTTTCCAGGTATAGAAAAAAAGGAAAAGCCTAAGATCCCATAGCTATCGACGCCACTATTCTCCCCTGGGTGCGTGTGGGAGCTCTTTCCACTGAAAGCAAGGGCCCTCACCCTCCTGGTGAGACCCCAGCTCCAGGTGGGGTTCCCATGTCTAGGTCTAGGCTGCTCTATGCGTTCCCTCATGCTTGTCCTTGACGCCTGCTGGCCAAGCACAGGGCTTGCAGATCAGGAGAGCCTGGAGTGAAGACCTGGCGCTTTCAAATCCTCTTGCTTCGTGAGTGTCCAAAAGCCAACCTGTGTTCCTCCAAACCCAGCCCTATGGCCCCCAGGACACCTGGCTTCCCACTGAAGCCAGTGAGTGAAGTGTGGAGGGGCTGGCTTCGCTTGTGCCTTTCCCGGAGCCCTCTACTCCAAGCATCAGAGAGCAACAGGACAAGCCATGTTCTTGGAGAGTGTCCTTTTAGAGGAAGAAGAAGTGTCCCCAGAGAGAGAAAGGGACTTAACCAAGATCACACAACTTGGGGCATCCCAAGGAATCTTTGGAGTTCCCTCAAAAGAAGCAGGAGGAAGAGCTAAAGGTGGGTTTTGCCCACCTGGCTCATGCCGTCTGCTCCTAGGGTCGCCCAGGTCCCCATCCTTGTCCCACCCTACCCACCCCAGCATTGTCTTTTCTCTTGAGGTTGGTGGCCAGTCGAGGAGAGGATTCACCAGTGGGTGAAGACTTCTTCCCCAGAGACCTAAACATCCAAAGCCTCTCTTCCCCCTGCCCGTCCAAGAACCCGCCAGTCACCAACCTGTCCAAGAGCCAGCTGGCAGATGACAAGGGATAGGCTGAGCCTCGGGGTGGGAAGCTGGGATAGAAATGTCCCAGCCTTACCTCTTGGCCAGGGTAGAGGGAGGGTCCATGTAGCTATTCATAAGGAAAAGAGTTGTGTGTGACCTTAGCCTTGGACAGCCCTTTACAGGTTATAAAGCACTTTCCCTTCTATAAGCAGAACCTACTATTCACCCCATCCGGAGATTAAGAAACTGAGGCTCCCAGAGGGGAAGTGGTTGGCCCAGGGTCACATAGCCCATTAACATATGAGCAGGACTTGCACCTAAATGAGGTTTTCTGGGCACACCGGCCAGACCCTGTGCTGGTTACTTTCATGTAGGTGATGGTTTACCTGAACAGCAGGCCTGGGAGATTCCTGCAGATCTCCCCATTTTATAGAGAAAGAACTTGGGGCATGGAGATGACCTGCAGTGGGGTGCCCTGGCCCCAGTCCAGCCAGGTCAGTGGGCTTGGACCCTGTGTCCCCACTACTGATGCTCAGGGGTGGACAGCCCCAGGCAGCCGCACATCTGCCCATCTTGGACGTGGGAACGCGGAGCCGGGAAAGACGCCGGCAACAGCACGGTTTGGGCTTGAGCCAGAGCCTCCAGGGGACAAACCAACCTTTGTCATCATCCCTTTCAGTGGAGAGAAGTGAGGGGTACCCAGGGTCGGGGTGGAGGCTCTAGGACCCGCTTCCTTCGGTGGCCCAGCGGAAGTGGCTCAGAACTCCTCCTGCCACCTGCTCAGAGGACGGCTTCTCTGCTTTAGTCAGCTGTCTCCAGCACTTGTGTTTCTGTGCCTGAGATCCAAACTCAGCTCGAGAAAGCATACCTGAGATTTCCAGTGTTTCTTTCCAGGGGCCCGTCTGTAGGGACGACAGGCAGAGGTGCTCAGGGACGACCCCCACCCCTCCACCCCGCCTCACTTTCCTCACAACTCCAGGGAGGAGGTGGAGGCAAGACAGGCAGGCTGGGCCTGGGCATTGAGAGGCCTCTGATGGTACCGGGTGTGGCCCTATAATCCCGCTGGCTGGCCGCCCTGTTCCCTAATTAAAGTGTCCTTTTGAAAATGCCCTCCGGTTCAGGCCCGGCAGTGTTGGAAGAGGTAGGCATCTCCCAGAAATCTCGGCAGCTTTCTCACCTCCCCTGGAGGGCCTTGAGGCTCAGGGCCTTTGGTCATCCTGGTGAGGCTGGGGGAGTCACACACACTAAAGCGAGGACCCCAGGGCTGTGTCCGTCCCATCTTGGTCCCTGTCCTCTCCAAGCCACCTCTATCCAACACCCCTCACTGAAGGCAGCCGGCTGTCCTGGTCCAGGAGCCTGGAGAGCGTGGATCAAAGGCTCTATTGAAGAGGCTTGTTAGAGCGGGGGATGCCAGGGGCAGAGGAACGGCTGGGGGGAGGTAACCCAGAAGACTGAGTCACCGCGGGCCAACTGTGGTGAGTGGGCAGTGGGTGGCTGGAGCCAGCTTTTCGGGCTGGGAGGAGAGCCCTGCCAAGAGGCCCAGGAAAGGGTTGTGCTGGCAGCTCAGGGCTCTGTGCAGAGGTTGTCACTCCTGCCTGGGGACCTCTTCACCGGTGAGCAATCCTGTTCCTCCACAGTCCCTTACGAAGGTGGCCTTCCGGCCTGGTCGGTGCTGTGGGGGCAGGGCTGGGGAGGGCTCTTGCGTCTCCAGAGTCTTTCCCACACTGGAGGCCCAGAGTCCGTGGGGCTGTGCTGAGGGTGCAGGGGGAGTGGCCGATCCACACCCATGGAGGCTGGTCAGGAAGGAGCCACTCCGTTACTGGGCTAAGTCACCCCAGCTCTCTGGGCTCCGTTTTCCCCTGGGGTTAGGTTGGGGGTGAGTGGAGACAGTTCAAGTCAGGGATGATGGAATCTTTTTTTTCATCACTTGATTGGTGTGTCTGGGTGTGTCCTGTGTTGAGGAGTCTGAAGCCCTGTTCAGGCATTGATTAGTGATGTCTGCTACAGCCTCTGGAGGGGCCCTGCTGCTGTGTGTTTGAACCTGAACTGGATTTTCTCTATAGCCTTGATACTCTCTACCATCCCAAGACTCTGAGGCAGACAAGGACTCCCTCATCCTAGCTCTGCCTGTGGGTCCTGAGATGCCACTGGAAATTAGTCTCAATTTCTCCATCTTCAAAAGGGGGAGAAGGACTTCATTGAACCTCCGAGGCCTTGACTCCCAAAACTCATCATTTTCAGGGTTCCTGAGCCCTTTCCTATGCCACCCTGTGCAAAGTGGAGTGTGCCCGTACTCCAGAACCTTCTCCCAGTGTGGACCTGAGCCCTGGATTTTCCCTTTCACTGGCTGTGTGATTTAGGGCAAGTGTGTTAAGCCCTGAACCGTGGTTTGCAAAGTTGGGGCAACAGTGCCTGGGCCCTTGGAAGCCACCTGTGTGCTCTGAGTGCTCAGCCCCAAGGTGCCATGCTGATCAAAGTGTCAGAAAAGCTGGTTTCTTTGTCTGCCCCTGACCTCAGCTTTGCCTGGAAATTTTGATGGGGCGGTGAGTTGGGGGGTACTTAAGGAGACTTTCAAAGCATCGCAGGCCCAGACTTTCTGCTCTCCGCCGCTCTCTGCTATGCTGAAACCGCAGCCCCAGCCCAGGCTGGCTTCTCCCTAAACTCTCCATCCCTCCCTCTAACAAGCCCCATAAAAAGGGAGCAGGGCAGGAGGGAGTCCGGCTGCAGACTTTGTAATTTGGCTTGGAGGCGGCTCCTGTTCGTTTTAACCAGGCTGTAATTACGGCTGGCACCCGACACCCCTCATTACCGGAGCCTGGAAGGAGGACTGTAATTATAGCATGCTGGGTCCCGGCTGGAGTGGTGGGGGGCCAGGCAGAGTGGGGGGCTTCAAGGCCAGCAGACAGCCCTCTGGGTTGGGGCCCTGGGTGCCTTCCCCAAGGCTCCTCATTTCTCTTGCTTCCAGAGCTGTTCACGGGAAGGGTGGGACATAGGTCGAATCGAGGCCTGTCCTCAGGGAGAAGAGGATCCACAGGAGCCCAGGTAGTCCATCCATTCATGCGAAGAGCACTTATGAAGCACCTACTGTGTGCCATGCTGACACTGGGGGTCGGCAGTGGGCACACATGTGCCATCCCACCAGGGACAGTGTTCAGGCAGCAAATGTCAGTGAGGACATCACACTGCTGAGAACATCTGAGTATGTCCACGCTGGGTGGCAAAGAGCCACCATCCCAAGGCTTGAGTGGCCCCAGGGGCCCCATTCATTCCCCTGGGACCCCTCCCCAGCCTCACTTGGCATGGCAGGGGCTCTGGGACCCTGGCCCAGGGCCCAAAGAGGGGGTTCAGTGTTGTGACTGCGACCATGCACCTGCCTCCTGGGGTGAGACAAAGATCTGGTGGACACCCAGGCATTCAACAAGGTAATACACAGAGTATGTAACTAAAAATGGTGGCAAGGGCAATAAGGAAAAAGAAATACCCGAAGAAGAGCCAGGGCCCCAGTGTCATTGGGAGGAGCAGGCAGGAGATCTCTGAGGAGATGACCTTTCAGGGGGAACTTGGAGGCAGAAGGGCTCAACCAGGTGAGGGGAATTGGGGCAATGACTCAGCATTCCAGGTGTCTCCACTGGGGGCTTGCAGCTTGGGGTCTGATGCTCTGAGGTGTCCCCATGCTGGCTGGAAGCATGGACAACAGTGGGATTTCTCTTGCACATGGTGCAAAGAGTGCAGGACCCTTGACTGTGGACCTCCGGTCCAGGCCTACCTCTGCCAGAGTGCTGTGTGACCTTAGGCCGGTCACACCCTCTCTGGGCCTTGGCATCCACATCTGTCCACTGGGAGGCCCCGTGGGCCACAGCCCTCCTTCCCTGCCACCACCCCTGGGTATTTGAGGAGCCTGTGACCAGCAAGTCCTGTTTAAACACTACATTTTGGAGGCGTCCTGAACTGTAAAGCAAGGACCCCACTGACAGGATGGGGGTAGGGGCCAAAGAGGTCGGACTGAAAGCTGGGGGCTGAGAACTCCGGGCTGTCCTATTCTCTCTGCTGAGTTATTAAGAGCTACCCGGAAGTAGACACAAAGGCAATTGTCCTGAGCTGGAGTCAGCCCCTAGCCCCCCAGCTGAGAACAATTGGGGAGGAAAACCAAGGCCATTTGTTCAGCACGGAGTGCAGCGGCGGCGGCGGCTGGGAAAATGTCGAGTATTCCCTAGCTAAAATTAGACACCTACTAAACCTTTACATCAAGGCAACCTGAAGCGTCTATTGTTTTGAACTTGCCATCCCAGAGGACATGGGGGCCGGAGGGTCTCAGGAGAAGCGTGTGACCGTCCCCCTCTCAGGGGCTGGACCAGTGGCTGGTGCTGAGCCATCCCCTGCTCCTTGAGGGTGCCCAGTAAGGTGGAGCAGACCAGGGGACAGATAGACAGATGGGGGGAGCAGGGGGCGCAAGGGTCTGTCTGGCCAGGGTCACCAAGCACCGGAGGTTGACACAGCTCTGGTTTCCTACTGGAAACATTCTCCCTTCAGCAGTGACACTGTTATTCCCCGGGCAGAGGGAGGGCGTCTAGAAGGAAGTGCAGGAAACATAAACAAGAAGATAAATAAGAAATAAAAATAAATTTGAAAATAACTCTCATCTTTCCTGGAGGAAGTAGGCATCTCTCTTGGCTCTTGGGGGACAGGTCCTGCCACTGGGCTGCCAAGCCTGGCTTCAGATCCTTCCTCCACCACCACTTGGTGACTTGGGTAAGTTACTTACCCCGCTGAGCAACTTCAGACGATGGAGGTAACTATCACCGCAACCTCATGGGGTTGTTGGGAAGACAATAGAGATGATGTAGATAGTGACAAGGATAATAAAAACAATAGCACAGCTTATGCCCAGTAAGCCCTTTTGATGTGGCACATACTGCTCTGAGCGATTTGGGCGTGTAATGTGTTCAACCCTCCCATTTTTCAGATAAGGAAACTGAGGCCCCGAGAAGCTAAGGAATGTGTCAGAACGCAGGTGGAATGTGTCAGAACGCAGGTGCAGGGGGCACTGTCATTAACCTTAGCGCCCCACACCAGAGCCAATTTAAGCTAAGGTGGCTGGCCCCATGCTCCTATGTGATTCCTTTTGTTCTTTTTGAAAGGTCTCCGGCTGAATCACAGAAGCTCAGGGAAGGGTTGCTGACCACTCAAGCACTGCCTGTGGGTTGGGTGGTTTACTGTTAGGCAAGAGAGCGTAGAGCTGTGGGCCAGCAGCAGCACCTGGGAACATGCTAGAAATGCAGGCTCTCGAGCCCCACCGCGGACCTGCTGAGTGGGGGTCCAGGGATGGAGGAGGAAGGCCATGGCGCCCCGGGTTTCTCCATGCCTTCCGGGGGTCCTGGCTCATGCTGCTGTTTGAGAACTACCATAGTGGAGGTTGACAGGTAGGGGCTTAGAGACAGGGAGATCCAGATGTAAGGGCCAACGGCCCTGCCTTCTGACCTTGGGCAAGTTACCTAGGCTCTCTGTACCTCTCAGTCTCCTTGCCCACAAGCTGGGGGTCAAAGAGTACTGGGCTCAAAGGTTGTTGGGAATATTCAGTTGGGACGCCAAGTGCTCTGTGCAGTGTCTGAGAGCCGGCTGGCCTGTAACTGTCCTTGTTACTGGTTCCCCATGTGACCCGCTGTGACTCAAGGCCATGGGAAAGGGAAGGTGGGTCTGTGTGGCCAGGGAAGCCCATGAATCGCACCCAGCCTTCCCTCCAGAGCAACGTAGCAGAACCGAAGGTGACCCCACTCCTGGGGCTGCAGGGTCGAGGGCAGCTGAGATGGACATCTCCCCGCTACCAGGCTGGCTCCCCATCTTTCAGGAGTCTTCAGTGTTAACCAAAGAGACTCATGAACCACATGAGGCTCTTTGCTCCACCCCTTTCTCAGGGAAAGAGCAAAGGCGTCTCCAGGGAAACCAGGTTTGAGAATGAGTCTGGAGACAGGGCTATCTCCAGACCCTGAGCTCTTGGGCTCGGGGCCCTGTGCTGTACGCAGTTTCCAGGAGTGTGTCTTGGCTCCTGACCTCACCACCTGCGTGTTTTTGAAGGCTCCTTGGAGGCCTCCGGGGAACCCTGCGCTCCTCATCCGTGCCCTCCTCCCCAAGAGGAGGCTCCTGGGACCAGGCCAGGCAGAGAACACAGACGCACTCCCAGGCTCCTGGAGAGAACTCTCCCACCGCTGTCCCCAGGTCCTCTGAGCCACCCACATGCCTTAGTGTCAACGTCGTACTTTCACACCTCTGGCCCCAGCCGTCACTGAGAAATGAGTACAGTTGGGCTAATGATCTCGCGTCCGTTTTACAGATAAGCCCAGGGCCCAGGACCTGAGGCAGCCGGCCTCCTCACGCACGAACCTTTTCCATGTTTTCCTTCCACAGAGCCACACTACCCCCCACCCCACGTCTTTTCCTCCTGACTTCTTTATCCCCCTAGCAGAGTGGGGTTGACCCCGCTCCCACTTCCTCCAGGGCCCGTGCCCTTCTCCATGCCATGTTTCAGGCTCTTTCCTCCCCTCTGCTCTCCTTGGAGCCCAGTGGCGCCCCACACCCCTCCCTGGAGAAAGGCCTTGTCATGGTGCACAGGGGCCGGGCACCTGCCCTCTTATACTTCCTCTGGCTCCAGCTCAGAGGTCAAGGTGAGCAGGCCGATCCCTGAGCCAAGGAGGCCTAGTGATTACATCAGCAGGTACAAACAAGGTGGCAGCAGCCGGGCTGGGAGTCCCACGGGGCTGGAGGTGGAGCTCCCCCTGCCCCACGCGAGTCTGTTTCCTTCCCTCCTTCCAGCTTGCATCAGCCTTTTGAAGCTCCATGTCATCACGGAATGGGTCATCACCGAGTGGGCCGGGGCGGGGATGGGGGGCAGGGTGGGGAGCGGGGCACCTGGCCCGCACCTGGAACCCAGAGGAAAGCCTTAGGGCTAATTGATCAAGAAGTCAGCCAGGACTCTGGCAGCCCCAGGAAGGCATAGCCACCATTTCTTACTGCAAAATGAATAAACAAACAAACAAACAATTATAAAACTTAGAGCACCGGACTGCCCACCCGGCAAAACAGTTTCACACTTCTGGCCTTGGTATTCCTGACAACCCCAGGGAGTTGAAGCAAGTAAAAGTGGCCCCATTTTCCAGAAGGCAAGATTGAGGCTCAGAGGGAAGTGGCTTACCCAAGGTTGCTTCATGAGCCAGGGACAGTACCATGGATTTCAGCCCAAGAAAAATGTAAGGGATTAGAGGGGCCTGGAGAATGTGCACTCCCTGGGGTCGTCCAGGTGGAAGTAGTCAAAGCATGCTTCCGGGAGGAGGCGGGCTGGCTGGCTCCCCGACTGAGAAGGAGGGAGCTACAGACATAGCTATTGATTTATTTCTGCATGGATGGTGGGTCCGCAGGCAGAGGGACATCACTGTGGGGCTAGGCTGGAAGCGGACGGAGCAGGAATCTGAGAGTCAAGATGTGGGATCCCTAACCTTGAACTTTTGCTGGGAGCTTCCCATGGGTGTGACTGAAGCTTGACCAGAGCTCTCCAAGGCCCTACCACAGGTGTGATCAAAGGGAGATGAGGACATCTGATGAATGAATGGAAGAGTGGGGGTGAGGCCCTGCTCACCACCCTATCTCCCTTGAGATGTGCCTGAGTGGCCATGTGGGTCTTCCCCTGGGCCTGGGGCACCTGTCTCCCCACGTCTCCACCGCTGAGAACTCAGCTGTTCACCCAAGACCAGGGCCAGAGAGGAAAGGGCAAGAGCACTGGGCTGAGAGCCAGGATGCCCACGTTCCAGCCCCTTTGCTTCCCACTTGCTCTGTGACCTGAGACCAGTTAATCCAGCCCCTGGGAGCTCAAGTCTCCAAAGTCTGCCTCCCTCGGGACCCATGGAACCCTAGCCCAGTCTTGGCCTTGTGGAAGAAGCAGAGCAGCGGTGTGGATCGAGACCAGGGCTGGAAGCCACCTTCCCTAGCTTTCCTGGCCTGAGCGCAAACTCAGGTGGATTCCAGGCTCAGAAAAAGGACAAGGAGGAGCCCCATGCTGCTCACCTCGCCCTCCCCTGCTGGCGCTCTCAGCTTTTTCTCTGTCCCTCTCCCTGTGACTCCACCTCCACCTCTCATCATCTCTCCTCCTTTGTCCCAGGGCCCGTTTCAGAGATTGGCAAAGGCCAGAGCCTGCTACCCGTTTTCTCTGGCCCTGCTGTGGTTCTCTTTGTGCAAATGTGATGCCCAGATACTACGCTTGCTGTAGCCACCCACTGGCGGTTTGCCCTTGGACGAATCATTGCTCCTCTCCGGAAAGAAGAGTTTGGACTCAGGCCTGAGGGCCCCATAGCCCAGAGTCTGAGCTGCCTCTGGGTGCCTGCCGGGTGGCCCACAACCCGCACTGGTGCAGGGTCTGGCCAGGCGTGGTGAAGGTGCTGAGGGCGGCCGACAAGGATCATAGCCGGTTTTCTGCTTTGCAGTGTGTGGGTGGTTGTCTCCCCTTTGCGAGGAGGGTTTGTTCAGCCCGTGAGTGTGAGGCAGAGAAGGAGAGGAAATTTGTGCCCTGGGGCTCTCCAAGAACAGGCCTGACCCTGGACTTCCCAGGAGGGCATGCAGACAGCTCACCTGGAACAAAGGGCAACAGGGACCTCATCGCTGCCCCACCAGGCAGTCCCTGAGCCAGAGGCTGTACCTATGGGCTTTTTCACTCTTCCGCAGGACAGGGATGGGACCCTGGGCATCTTTCTGCTCAGCACCCAAATGTGCCAAGCCACTGATGTCATTGCCCTGTGGCCTCCCGCACCAGCTCTGTATCCTGCTGCTTCTCCAGTGACCCAGGATGCGGTGCGGGGGCGGGGCAGTCAACCACACTGGCCCGCGCCTGTACCGTGTGGGACCGTGCTGAGCACCAAAGATGCTTTGTGCATTTGGCTTGTGGGAAAGTCTTCAGTTAAGGGCCTTGCAAGGGAAACAGAATATGGAACTGTATATCGTGGGACCTCGGTAACAAATAAGCGTCCTGTCTGTAGTCCGAGAGGACCGATGTCCTGTGTTAATTCTGGTAAACAGGAGGTGGGAATGGATGGTTTTTATTTTCATTCTTATTTCTTCCTCAGTTGTCATCAGAAAAGGCCAAGAGGGGAAAAGAAAGTGTTTTCATTAGAAAGACAAGGAGGATTTTTAAAATAAAGTCCCTCCTCCTGCCCTGGGAGTTTCTAGAGCTCAGTTTCTCTACTGGCTTTGTGGCCCAGGTGCTGTGTGATTTTTAGATCAGGCCACACCCTCTCTTCTCTCCATCTTGAAAGACAAGGATTAGATGGTCTCTGAGGTTCCCTGGGTTAGTGGTGTCCTATAGGATCGGGTTTCCAAAGGGACTGCGAGTGTCCCAGGGCTCAGGTGAGCCCAATGTGTGTGCGTCCCCTCTGGCTGCTTCCTCCTGCCTCCACCTGCCACCCCAGGTGTTGGGAGAAGTCCTGCAACCCTAGTAGGTCCAGCTAAACAAGCAAACAGGATTTCCAGGTTCTCCAGGAGCTTGCCTTCCAGAGAGCAGACTTGTTCAGACACAGACAGGGAACAATCAAATACAGGAAGAAGGGATTCCAGAGGTGAACACTGTCAAGAAAAACAGACCAACAAGCAAAACAACAACAACAACAAAATTCAGGACAATCTGGGGATGGCACAGGGGAGAGCAGAGGAGGATCGGTGTACACAGCCCAGTCAGGGAGCGCCGCACATGGGAGCGGCAGGTGGCACTGAGATCTCGGGGACAGAGAGTTGCTGCAAGAGTACAGAGAGATTGGCCCGTGGTGCGCATGCATTCCAGGAGAGAAGAGCAAAGGCCCTGTGGTGGCAATAAAGGAGGCACATTCAAGGGGCAGGAAACACGCCTGCGGGCGGGGGCGAATGGCTTGGGGCGCCGTGATGATGAGTGAGCCTCTGAAGTCAGAGGGTTTGGTGCCGGGTGGGACTTCATTCCAGGTGCAAATGGCAGCCGTCAGAGGCTGCAAGCAGGAGAGGGGGATTGACCTCTGTTTCACAAGATGGCTCCGGCTGCTGTGAGCATCTCGGATTGGAGGGGAAGGGGGAAGGTAGGGAGCACAGTGAGGAGGTTCCAGCAGGAGGACCTGGGCTTAGGGAGGGAAAGGGAGCCCTCCCTAGCCAGGACTGGAGCCACTCAGGTGCACCCCATCCCAACTCTGAATGGAGGAGAGATGACCAAATGAAATAGAGGAGGGGGCCTGAGCCACGGTCATTGTCTTAGAGCACTGACATAAACAACCCTAAGAACGGAGTCACTGTCCCAGCCCAGTGGCGGGGATCCCAGGGAGAGGGTGACCTGTGACCATGGGTGTGGTCTGCGGACGTCTGCTCTGGGAGTGTGTGTGTGTCTCGGTGTGACACCAGGCTAGCAACAAGTCCCTCCAGGCTAGGATAGATCTCTGTTTGGCTGGGCTATCCAGAACAAGTCTGGGACTTGTCAGGCCCCAAAGGTAGGGAGGCCAGGTGCTGGGGTGAGGACGCCAAGACCCTCTTCCCTTCCGGCAAGCTAGTGAACTCTGGAGAGAATCTATTTGCTCATCTGCAAAATGGGCAGGAAACTAGCTGCCCCCTGCTCATCCCTTAGGACCTTGTGAACCAAAGGAGGCCTGTGGTTTAACAAGAAGAGCTTTGGGTTTCTCATTAGCTGGGAGCCTGAGCATGTTCTTTAATTTCCTTGAGCCTCAGTCTCTTCCTCTGTGAAATGGACACCTAGCTCACAGGATTACTGTATTGGTGGTGTTTGTTATCGCACTGCTGTTGGTAAAAGGTTATTTTCTGGAACGTGATGCATAAGAGGGCTCCGAGCCCCTTGTCTGGGAGAAGCGGTGGAATGCACCCCAAGCCTCCTTAGGGCCCAAGCCTCCAGGCGTAGTGACACCCTGGGACCTAGGGCTTGGAAGGGGAGCCAGAAATTAGCCCTAGAAAGGCTCAGGCTGAGGGAGTCCAATGGCTGAAGGAAAGGTGTGGGCGGAGGGACTCCGGTGTGGAATGCAGCCTCCCCAGGCCCCACTGAGAGTCTGAGGGTAGACCCAGTAACCATAGGGTCCCTCCTGACTTGGTAAGTCGTGTGGCCCCCAGTAACGTGGGGCCTGGGCTCCATTCTGGGACTCAGTGCCTCCCATCAGCTCTTCACTTGCCCTCACTTGTCCTTGAGCCCTTCCATTTCTCAGGGTCAGCCAGACACCCCACTTCGGGATGTAACCCACTGCCCTTAGCTGGCCATCACGGTGAGGCCGCTTCCTGTGGCCAGCACAGGAAGTGATGTCATGGGCCCAGGCGTGTCTACAGAGGGTGTGGGAAAAGGGCTGTGCAAGGGGCCTCTTTTGTTAGAGTAACTCAGCGTTCCCCAAGCCCGCCAGCCCCCATTTGTCATCGGTAACGGCCATTGTAACCACCTCTGAGGGGGGCCCCAGCCTGAACCCCACAGCCGCCAGAAGCCAGGGCCAGATGGAAGAAGGGCTTTGTGTCCAGGGAGGGGTCCTTCCATGGGGGGCTTATGTGTTTTTAAAACATAATAATAAGTGGGCTCCCCCCCCCCCACTCTCCGCATTCCCCACTGAGCACATCAGCCTCGCAGTGAATGGAAGAGATTTTCCATGCAGTGGGAGGTCAAGTCTGGCGAGAATCAGCCCGCGTCCAGGGGCTGGAGAGACTGTAATTGCTGATGATGAATGTGCCCAGCGTGGGGTGTCTCTCTGTCCCTCACCTCCTGCCTGCTCCCCTCTCCCCTTCCAGCCCTGCCCCGTCGGCGTGGGCGCTGCCTCAACGCCAGCCAGCCCTGGAGACCCACGGTCCAGCTCAGCTACAGATGCCCACCTCCTGCTGCTGAGCCTAGGGTCTCGGGACTGGCCCTGTCCCCCACCTGGGGACCCCAGACCGGTGGTTGGGGACGGCAAGGCTCTCCGTACCCACCACGGCGGCCTCATGCTCAGGTCTCTGCCCTGGGCAAGACCAGAGGCGGCCCTGGCTGATGTGGGTGGTGATGACTTTCCATCCCAGGCAGGGGGAATCCAGAGACCAAACATTTGCCTCCAGCCTTGCTCTGCCTGTGCGGTCTACCCTTCTCAGCCCCGAAGCAGAAACTGCACTCTGGTCCAGCTTGGCTATTGATTTGCTGTGTGATGTTGAAATAGTTACATTCCCTCTCTGAGCTGGTGGAACGAAGGGCTCCAGGCCCCTCTGACTATGACTTTCTATGCTTCTGCCTTTTCTCCCCTTTCTTATAGATGGCCCCAAGAGGTAAAACAACCTCCCCAAGGTTTTGGTGGCAGAGTGGGGATTCGAACCCGTTCCTCGCAGGGTCACCGTCAGGGAAGCAGGAGTGTCTGGTGATAGTCTCCCTTGTAGGAATGTCTGAACACTGTAGTTTTAGCTTCTCCCTCTCCTCAGGGGTAGCTCTGGAAAATGCAGCTTCTTCACTTTGGTCCTGAAGCCACTTTCTTCACCTCCAAGGCCTGGCTCCTGCTTATTCTAATGGCTCAGATTCTGACACCACTTAAGCAAGCCCAGGGCCTTGGCTTCCTCCCTGCCAAGTGGGACCCTGTGTCCCCACACTGGGCCCTGCCCAGGCCTAGCCCCTGGGAGGGAGTGTGGAACCTAGCACAACAACTCCTGGCAGGTGGGGATGGGGCTCGGGCTCCCGGCTCTGTTTCTCCATCCCACAGGCTCCACTCACCTAGTAGAGGCCCTAGAGGCTGGTTACTCGGTCCTAACACCGTGGGAGGACACCAAGGAAGGTGTGGAGGGCTCCCTGCTCTCCAGTGTGGCCACCAAAGCTATTAAAGGAAACTTGGAGCTGCCAGAAGCAGGACGTGCCTGCCAGACCCCCAACATGACCACCCCCTACCCTCCATACTTTAAGTGGGTTGGGAGCAAAATGGAACTTGTCCACAAGGAAGCCAGGTTGGTGGTGAGGGTGTGCAAAACTGTGTCTCATGACTATGTGAAAGCAAGGCAAGAAGGCAAGGGGAGGCAGCCCCACACTTCAGAGGAAACACTCTTCTGTGGAAACTCAGAGGTTAAAATTGTAGCAATGGCTGGAACCTCAGACAGCAAATTTCAGTTGAAAGTAAGAAGGACTTTTCCGATAGGTCGGTTCAAAGGAGAACTGGCTGAGATGAACAGCGGTGGTGAGTTCCCTGTCCGGGGAGGGATGCGAGTCAAGGTTGGATGGAATGGATGGGGGATGTTGTACAAGACGGCCCTCACAGTAACCTCTCTCCCTGTGACTCTACATCTATGTGACACACATGACACACGTGACAAGAACCCTCAGGCAGCTGTAGGTAAATTGGAAGTGGGGGTTTGAATGGCCCCCACAAGTGGTCCCACCTGGAGGCGCTGGTGGTCCTCATGAGCTGAAGCCTGGGGTGGGAGGGCCTGGGCCTAATTGGGAAAGCCCAGCAGCAAATAGTGCCTCCCCCTTCCTCCCTGGGCTCCCCCACACTGTGCCATAGGACCACAGTCTGTGCAGGGGGCCTTTAAGCGAGCAGTAACAGTGGCAAAAAAGGTGACCATGCCCAAAGGAAATTCTCTTCAGCAATTAAAAATGGACCCAGTAGGGGGTGCCTGGGTGGCTCTGTCATTGAGTGTCTGCCTTTGGCCCAGGTCATGATCCCAGAGTCCTGGGATCAAGCCCCGAATCAGGCTTCCTGGTCATTGGGAAGCCTGCTTCTCCCTCTCCCACTCCCCTGCCTGTGTTCCCTCTCTCACTGTCTCTCTCTCTCAGAGAGAAAGACAGAAAGACAGACACACTTGGTGGGACATCTTTCTGCCAGCAGGAACTCCAGATCTGGATCTGGCCTAGCACAAGCAGGCTCCCCTCCGCTGGGGGCTCTTCTCAGGTCTGAGTCTCCTCTGGAAAGAGCCGTAGCAAAGCCAGGGCAAAGGTGATGGGAAGAGATGGCCCTTTCTCCCACTGACCAGGTGACCTTGCCATGAGGCAAGTCCCTGGGTGCCCCGTGTCTTCATCTGGAAAATGGGAAGATAAGCCTCTGCTTGGGGGCTGTGGGAAGTAAAATGGGCAAAATATTTAAAGTTCCTGCCACGTAGTAGAAGCAAATCCCAGTTCTAATCCAGAAGCCAGATTCAGGTACCTGAATGCCCGGGTTATCTCCCTCGGTCTGCAGCCCACTGGCTGCATAGCCCTGTGCCAGTGACTTCATCTCCCTCGGCCCCTGTTTCCTTGTCTGTAGTAAAGGCATAACAATAGTACCTAATGCATAGGGCTGTGGTTCCCAAAAGCTGTGCCAAAGCACCCCAGGGTGCTGCACGCATTCCCAGGGGTGCTATGGGAAATCGTTCATCTTGAAGGAAAGACAGCCGTGCTGAACAGCTGCCAGACATTGCCACAACTGTTGGCTCAAGACAGCTGTCGATGTCAACATCGCGTATCCTACTTGTCCTTTTCGCAGCATCCTGTCTTTGCAGAGGTGGGGTTTGGGCCTTCGGAAGTACCCTGAGACAGACAGTGAGGGTGGTGGGGCCAGTCTGATTCCGAGACTGAGAAGCAGTAGTACCCAAACGGCGTGCACACCCCACACGCCTCGTCACTGTGGCTCTTTAGGAATGGACTACAGATCTTACTTTTTCTTTCAATTTATGGGTCTTGTTTTTTCAAAAGGCTGCCAAGTTGTTGGGACACACACACACACACACACACACACACACACACAAGCTGTTTAGATCTAACTATTTAACCTCTAGGAATTTCTTTTGGCCTTGGGGTAAAAGTTACCAAGATACTAAAGACCAAGGAAGTGTAGGAGGCTCTGTGGGGGTTGTTGCAGGACTGTGAGTTCAGAGGAAAGCTTCGGGCAGAGGAGTCCCCTGGGGACCCTGAAACTCCATCAGTCTTCTCCCTCTGGGCTGGCCCTCAGCCGGGCGGGACGCCTGTGGAGCCTCCCTCAACTGTGACGGCCCAAGCCAGGGGACAAGCCAAGGAGGGGAAGTGCCCACTGATGAGGCTGGGGACGTAGCTTAGCTGTTCCCCAGACCCTGGTAGCACTCCCCACCCCCCAGCCCCACTTCTATTGAACTTGGATTCTCTGACCACCTACCACATGCCAGGTAAACATAGAGTCTGCCGGTGGTCTGTCTGGGGAGGATTTCTCTGGTCAGAACTGGCCCTGCTTGTCTCCTGGCTGCATCTGAATTCAGGACCCCAGGGGGATGGAGACGTTGTAAGGGGGCACCAGCTACATCAAGCCCCCCCCCCCGCCCTGCCGGGCTTGGGGAGGCATCAATGAGGATCCCTGGCTGCATCCCACCAAGGCCAGAGAGGAAGCTTTGTGCCAGGGTAGAGAGGAGGGCTGGGGTGGGGATCGGGGGGGGGGGCGGCTGCCAGACTAGGGCCCTGCTGTACTAATGGACGTGTCTCCTATTCAGTTTCCTCTGCCGTGTCTGCGCCTGCTTTATAAATGAGCCGCATTAGGGTTATAAAACCAAGTCATAAATACCGGCTGTAGTGCCGCAGAGATCAGAGCAGCCATCACCTGGGGGGTTGGGGGGCTGGGGGGCTGGGGGCCGTATGGTTAGAAGAGGGAGCTAGCAAGTGACTGGACCCATGGGCTCCCCTGTACCTTCTCTGGTGACCTCCACCCTCCCAGAGGGAGGCCTGGTCCCCCCATTTCACAGATGGCAGTGCCCGAGGTCAGGAAGGGCGACTTCAGACCCAGAGGTGGCTCCATCTGAAGTCTGTGCCCTGCCTCACCCCCCTCAGGTCTGAGACTGAAGCAAGGCACTTGCGGCAGGGGTGGGGAAGCGGGGCATGGAGACTTGCCGGTGCTCTGCTGCCCGCACGCCCTCCTGGCTCCACTTGCTCTCCGGCCCCTGGGAGACACCGTCCCGCTCCCTGGGCAGGGTTTCACCTTGCTGTCAACTGCCCCAGCTCCCAAACCCAGGGACTGCCAGTCTTCTACCTACACGGAAGGGGTCTATCTGCCCGGCAGAGGGAGGTGGGCATGGACAAGCCCTGGGATCCTCTGTGCCCTTCCCAGTTTAGCTGCCCACCAGCCAGGGAGCTTCGGTCCATCGTTCCCCCAAGCGGACAGTCTTCAGTTCCTGTGGCCTCGATGAGCATTTAATGAGACAGCTCTTAGAGTTGTGGGGTCCTGGCTGGTGTCAGGACAGGATCCATTCAGATTCTCCGATGCGGGGATGCTCACCCTGTCCCCGAGCTACTCCAGCAGCAGGCCGTGTGGAGTCCTGGGCAGTATCCCAAATGCCGGGGGTCTGTTTATTGGGTTCAGAACTTGGCTCTGCCTCTTGCTAGCTCTGTACCCTAGAGCAAGCTGTTTCACCTCTCCCAGCCTCAGTTTCCCCACATAGAAACCAAAGACTCCCATAAATACCTTACAGAGTTGTTGCAAGAGTGAGGTAAGCTGACTGTGTAAAGTACTAAAAACACAGCCCCTACTTAATGCCAGGCGAGCGCTAGTCGCCATTTTCATATGACGATGTGCACCTACTATGCGCTTGCCCCCTCCTGGGTGCTCACTCTTGTCTCGCTCCTGTGGTCCTCAGAACAGCCCAGGGAATGGGTGTTGACCTCCCTGCCATCTTCAGAGACGAAATACGGTGCTGGGAGTTAAAGGGCTGTCCTGGGGTCCCACGGAACATGCTAGATGGAGCAGGTTTCACACTTTCTTGCTGACTTCCCCTTTGCTCCCGCGGGCCACACACACGCACTCCCCCTGGGACTGACTGTCTGGAGCCAGTGACAACCTGTGCATGTTCTCAGAGCGCCGGAACCCCCCCACCCTCACCCCAAGTCTTAGCAGGAGCTCCTGGGCCACAAAGAGATGGCTTGTTTTGTTCATTCTGCTCTTGGAGAGCAGAGAACAGAGTGTCCCCTTGGCCCCTTTGGACATAGGGGGCTCCCTAGGGCCATGCATGTCCCATCGTGACATGGGCTGGAGGCAAGTGCTTCCTGGGACCCCACCCCACTGGAGGGACTGGGGTGCTGGGACAGTGACAGGCCGTGGCTGGCAGTGAGGGGCTGGGCGGATGCACACCCCTGCGGTTTAATTCATTGTTCCCTCTGGAGCTTAGCACCCCCATCGCTCGCCCCAGCCATCTGATTGTTTGGCGCTTGGTGTCATAAAGTCAATTTTCCTAAAGTGGATAGTGAACCAATGGGCTGGCCTGGCCTAGTTTCCCTCCCTCCCAGCGCTGGTCGTGGTGGGACCCTCTCCCTTCCTGTTTGTCTTACCTCGTGAGGCACTGTTCTTTCCACAGAGGCCGGCGGGCCGGGGTTCGCATTTGGCCCCTTGTTGGGGAGGAGTTGTAGTGGGCACAGCCTATCTGTGTTCCCAGGCTGCGCAGTTTTCTTGTCTGCTCCTAGGGTGGAGGGTGTGCATTTGGCTGAGGTGGGAAGGGCTGAGGAGTGGGGCAGAGACCACCCCGAGGAGGGGAGGCTCTGTGTAAACGCTGCTGGGGATGTGGTCTCCCACTCCATGCTGCTGCCTGCCTTAGGCATTCAGAGGAGGAGGCCCCGTGGGGGGGCCAAGCACCAAGGAACCAGACCTGCTGCAGTCACCCCACCTGACCCCACCTCATGCCTCTGAGGGTCCTGGGTTGTCTCCCCACCTCCACCAGCCTGGCAGGCTGGGGCTGCCAAGGGCAGCAGTGGCTTTAGGGCGAAACTGGCTGCTTGTGATCCATGCCAGCCCTTCACGTCCTGTGGCATCACGATGGGAAACCGGAGGGAGGCTTAGTAGGTCCAGTTCAGGGGATACTGGGGAGGGCTCGAGGGGTGTCCTGGCCCGGACCATCCATTCAGCTCTCCGGGCCACCCTGACATCTCTGTCTGGAAAGAAGGAGAATCACCCAGGGTCAGAGAGCTAGGACTGGCTCCAAAGCACAACCTGGTAAGAGCTGGGGGATGGGGAAACTGAGGACCCAGGAGGGGCCAGACCTTGCCGGGGTCACAGAGGGCATCTCGGCTGGTCTCCAGCTGCTCACCGCACCCCCCCCCAGCCTCAGCCTCATGAAGCCCGCCCTCCCTCCACAGGCACGGATTCCGGCAGCGAGGTGCTCCCCGACTCCTTCCCGTCCGCACCGGCTGAGCCCCTGCCCCACTTCCTCCAGGAGCCCCAGGACGCCTACATTGTGAAGAATAAGCCTGTGGAGCTGCGCTGCCGCGCCTTCCCCGCCACACAGATCTACTTCAAGTGCAACGGCGAGTGGGTCAGCCAGAATGACCACGTCACACAGGAGGGCCTGGATGAGGCCACGGGTGAGCCTGCCCCACTCGTCCAGTCACCACCAGGGCCCTGGGGTGCCAGGGACACTGGGTCCTGGGCCTGGCTCTACCCTAGGCTCTGTGTGAGACTTCACATGGCCATGGCGCCCACCCCCCCCCGGGGCCTCAGTTTCCCCTCTGGGATTTATCCTGGATCTGTATCTCCCCCAGCGTTGGCCACATGTCCCTGTCTGGTTTTGCACTACCAAATGAAAGAGCACGGAGTCCTTTTCTCCCTGTCCCCATCTTACATAAGGGAGCAGTTGGGGGCGACGGGGCGAGCGTTCTTCACGCACACACTCTCACGCTTACACACTCCAGTACCTGCTGTGCACCCTGCATAACGAGGAGGAGCGGCCCCATCCGCAGCCCCGGCCCCCCAGCACGTACCCAGATTCCGGGACCGTCCTTGTTGTCAGAGGGCCTCTGGGTTCGTGGGAAGTGATTCTGTTCCCGTTCATAAGATGCTGTGTCTCCTCCTCCAGCTGTGTTGGCTTTGAAGACGAGGTTGGTTTTACTAAGTAGAACACCAGGGAGGTGGTGCTGGGACAGAGCCCAGATCCCAACAGGAAGATGTACGCGGGGTCCCGGGCACCCCCAGAGGTGCCCCCGAAGCCAGATGGGGGCTTCCGTGTCCCCAGGCCCCTCAGAGGGGGTCCTTTCCAGGACTCCAGGGGACCGCTGCTGCTGGTGCCCTACAGGTGGCCAGTACCAGGCAGCCCCAGCCAGGCCCAGGTTCTGGGGGGCCTCTCGCCCCACAGCCTGCCTCTGCTTTGGTTTCTTCCCCATGTTTCTCGGTCTGTCTCCCCCGACAACATGCTCTCTCTCACTCTCTCTCCCTACTCCCTCCTTCCAACTTCTATTTTTCTGGGAAAAGCTTGCCGATTTCAGAACCACCCAGGCTTAAAAATACACCCCAGAATGTACTTTAATGCCACTCAACTGTGTACATTAAAATGGTTAAGTTTTAGGTGATCTATATTTTACCAACATTTTGAGAGAATTTTAGAAAACAGATCTGGAGTCTCATGCTCCCCCCAAATCTAAAAAAATAAAATAAAATAAGGAATTTTTATTTTTTTTAAAGATTTTATTTATTTATTTGTCAGAGAAAGAGAAAGAAAGAGAGCACAAGCAGGCAGAGTGGCCGGCAGAGGCGGAGAGAGAAGCAGGCTCCCTGCTAAGCAGGGAGCCTGGTGCGGGACTTGATCCCAGGACCCTGGGATCATGACCTGAGCTGAAGGCAGTGGCTTAACTGACTGAGCCACCCAGGATTCCCAAAAAAGGAATATTTAAAAGAGAGAAAAAAGAAATGTACCCCAGCCACCCCTGTGGCTGCGTGACTCTGGGAAGTTCCTCACACTCTATGAACCCCACTTCCTATCCTTGTAAACTGGGACATTAATGAAGGTCCCCATGGGGGTGGAACACGGTGGGGCCTGCTCAGTGTTGAGCGTAGTGCCAGGACCCGGCAGGCGTAGACCCCATTTCTTCCATCTTCTTTCTGGCTTTTTCTTGGCCTCTTTCTTCTTGAAACTTGCCCTTATTTCTGTGTCCCCCTGAGGCCCTCTGGCCCAGATCAGAGGTCAGCGGAGGGGGTCCAACCAAGCAGAAGGATGGTATACCTCTCACCAACCCTGCAATTGGGAGTGATTGTAACAGCACGGCCCCTACTCCCCCTGCTATCAAGCCCATGAACGCCCCCTTCCAGCGCTGTGGGAAAACCAGGCTGGGCAGGGAAAGAGAATTGAACAGCCCAGTCATGCTCCGTATGGTACTTTCACAGCAGGTGGTGGGTGGGCCAGGGTCAGAGGGGCCTTTCCTCCAGAAGTGAGGCCTGGCCCAAAGCTGATGGTGACTGGGGGTGCATTATGTACAGGGGGAGACAGAAGATTGAGGTTGGGGCCAGGATTCAGACCTACCCAGCCACCCAAACCCACACTTGACCACCATGCCACAGTACCACGGAGAGTACAGTAGACAGTCCTACCCTCGAGGGGCTCATCAGAGCCCATGTGTAAGCATGAGAGGAAGAACTGGGACATGTGGCAGGGAAGAGCAGCAGCTTTGGGGATTCTGAAACAGGGGTAGTCAGGAAGGGCTTCCTGGAGGAGGAGGCCTTGCAGTCCTCCCACAGGCTTTGGGGGAAGAGCTTCAGATGGGCATCCGAATCCAGAAGGGTTCACTCCTTTTCTGAGCATAAGAAGCTTTGTCAATGGTTTGTAGGAGAGTGATGGATCCTCTCTGGGTAGGCTGCTGGATCCAGTATCCAGAGAGGCCTCCAGGCCCTAGTAGGGAGCTGTTGAGAGATCGGAGAGCTCCCAGGAAGAGGGGCCTCCCACCATCTCCAGCTCCTAAGCAGAGAGAGGCCACATGTTGTCTTCACATATTTGTGGAAAACCTTTTCTGTGCCAGGTCGTGGGCCCCAGCAGTAAACAGAGCAAAGCCCTGCTTTATTCCTCTGCAGGAAATAATAATTAACATCAGTAGATGATACAGTTCCAGAGAGTGGTCAGTGCTGTTGGAAAACCAGGCTGGGCAGGGAAAGAGACCTGCACAGCCCAGTCATGCTCCGTGTGGCACTTTGACAGTGGGTGGGAGGTAGGCCAGGGTCAGAGGGGCTTTCCCTCCAGAAGTGAGGCCCAGATGATAGTGATTGGGGGTCCATTAGGCACATGGGGGCCAGAAGGGAGTTCCAGCCAGGGAACTGGGTGTGCAAAGGCCCTGTGGCTGGTGGAGGGAAGATGCCCAGTGAGGCTGTAGGCAGACAGACAGTGTAGGGCCTCACAGCCACGTGGGGGATCAAGGTCTTTGTGTTGTGAGGTGTGGAGGCACAACCAGGGGAGTGACCTGGCTTTGTCCATTTTGCAGAGCACACCCTAGCTTTAGGGCAGGACGTGGCTGGCACGGGACAGAGGGTTTGCATTATCCGGGGCAGTCTCCAGGGGAGTGGCATTGGTGGCTCTGGCCAGGGAAATAGATGGAAATGGGAGGCACTTGGCAGAAGAGAAACAGATGTCCCGGTGCCATGTCTCTGCTTCCCATGCTCAGACCCGCCCCCTGCTGACATCTGTCTCCCCCTCTCAGGCCTGCGGGTGCGGGAGGTCCAGATCGAGGTGTCACGGCAGCAGGTGGAGGAGCTGTTCGGGTTGGAAGATTACTGGTGCCAGTGTGTGGCCTGGAGCTCCGCCGGCACCACCAAGAGTCGCCGGGCCTATGTCCGCATCGCATGTACGCCGTCTGACACCCCCACCCCACTCCTCCGGGGCCCCTTCCCTGTGCCTCCTGGAGAGGAAGTTCCTCCTCTGTGGGGGCATCTCTGGCTGAAGATGCCCACTGCAGAGACCTCAGGGCCCATGGGTGCCCGCTGAGCAGAAGCCTCTTAGACCCAGAAACGGGGCCACCTCTGGCCTTGGAATTTCTAATGGCCCCTATCGCCTACTTCTCTAGAAAGGACCTGCCTCCGCACTGTTATGTGCTTATGATCCCAGAGTCAGGGAGGGAAACCTATTCCACCAACTCCACCTGGGAGGGCCCCCAATTTGGAGAAGAGGATATGCCCCAGGTCAAGCCCCTTCCCTTGGTGTGCACTGCCACCTAGTGGCTAGGATTGGGCACCTCAGGCTTCAGTTCCCCCTCACTGTGCCTGGTGACCTACTCCTCTTGCTTCTCCCAGATCTGCGCAAGAATTTCGATCAGGAGCCTCTGGGCAAGGAAGTGCCCCTGGACCAGGAGGTTCTTCTGCAGTGCCGCCCACCGGAGGGGGTGCCTGTGGCTGAGGTGAGTGGGGACAAGAGGAATACCAGGCATGGCAGGGACCAGCCAGATGTGGTATTCACTACCAGCCATGGTGCCTCAGGCTCCCAGAGCTCTCCCCATTTCATAGATGGGAATGTCAAGGCTTGAGACAGAAGGGAACTACCACCTCTGAAGAATTCAGCATGCACCAGACCCTGGCTAGGCATAACCCTGAAGCTGGGGCCGAGTTGGGGCCAGATCCCCAAGGGCTACTTGTGTTGATCCCAGGCTCAGTCTCTTGCAAGGGAAGTGCCTGTGGCTGAATCCTCCTTCCCCACCCAAAAGCCAAAGCCCCGCTTTATGGACACCAAAGGGTCTCATAATGCATGGGTCTGAGCATGGATACACTCCATGGGGCCTTTGCCTTAATGGCAGAAGGCACGCTCTGCTAGCTAATGCTTATTTTGTACTTACGGGGAGCTAAGTTCTCCCGCTCTCCACACTAATGTGTTTAATCCTTGCGACAGCTCTGTCGGGTAGATGCTAATAAATGCTGCCCTCTGACTGATGAAATTGAGGCTGTCCAGCTAGTGGGTGGTTGTCACAATCCCTGGGTTCTGTACTGCTCAGCACAGTGCCTGTCCTATGGAAGGCCTGCCTCACCACGTCACCACCGTGGTTGGAACATGGATAGAACTTCTGTCCTGATTATGGCCAGGTGTCCTATCCCCTTCACAGAGGGCCCACTCCCCAGGATGCAGGTGAGTAGGCACTGGCCCTCACGCCCCCCCTCCAACTACCCTCCTCCAGGTGGAGTGGCTGAAGAATGAGGACATCATTGACCCCACCCAGGACACCAACTTCCTGCTCACCATCGACCACAACCTCATCATCCGCCAGGCCCGCCTGTCAGACACAGCCAACTACACCTGTGTGGCCAAGAACATCGTAGCCAAACGCCGAAGCACCACCGCCGCTATCACTGTCTATGGTATGGGCCCATGCTGGGGCAGCCTAGCCAGGGGCTCCGGAGAGCCTGGGCCATCTGCCCGCCTCACCGAGTCCTATCGAAGAGGCCAGCAGGGTGCCAGTGGACAGCTGGGAGGCTGAGGCCCAGCAAGGGGAGGTGCCTTTACCACGATCACACAGCAAAGCTAGCAGTCAAGTCAGGCACTCTGGGCTTGGGCTTGGAACAGGGCCCAGTCAATATCCTCATTCCTGAGCCTGGTGTCCCAGCAGAATGAAAAACCACCACCTTGGCCTGTAGGCTATTCCTTGCTGTTCCCTTGGGCATAGGGGGGCAGAGCCATAGCTGAGATGCTTTGAGTGTGTTAGAAAGAACCCTACCTCTGGTTTTATTACCGGGTGGCCTTGAGTAAGCATCAGCGCTCTCTGGACCTTCATTTGCCATTGTACAATGAGGTTGGGGATAGAGCTTGACCTCCCTGATCCCCCCTGGGGCTGACGGCTGCAGCCCAGATCTGTCCCCAGTGCTACAGCAGGAGGGGTCCACTTAGGAAAGGCCAGGCCTCAGCAGAAGGGCCTCATCGGGGCTGGAGATGGGGTTAGGGGGCCCACAGGTGGCAGAGCAGGGCCAAGCAGGTGACACCGCTGCCCTTGCAGTGAACGGCGGCTGGTCCAGCTGGGCAGAGTGGTCACCCTGCTCCAACCGCTGTGGCCGTGGCTGGCAGAAGCGCACTCGGACCTGCACCAACCCGGCACCACTCAATGGAGGCGCCTTCTGTGAGGGTCAGGCCTTCCAAAAGACCGCCTGTACCACCGTGTGCCCAGGTAAGGCCAGGGGCTGGCCAGCATCCTACCTCCCCCTCCACGGCCCCACCCTGGTTCCCAGCCCTCCTTTCTGTGCCCATGGGGCTGCCGCACTGGGGCTGGCCGCTCTCTTTTATTGTGGGGAGTTGAAGATGCTTGTCCTAGGGCCTCTGCCCTCTCATTCTGTGCAGGCTGCTAAAGAGACAGACACAGAGGCTCTGAGCGGCCATCTGAGGGGTGGGCTCTCCTACCCTCCGGGCTGAGGGTTCTCTGTTGTCAGCCCCAGGGCGGGGGTCCCAGGCTGCCTGGGGTGGGAGGAGCCTGTGCCCCTGCCCTTGACCTAGACACATCTTGACTGCCACCTCTAATCCTGCAAAGGCCCTCTCTTCTCCTCTGCTCTTCACGTCACCCTGTGCATCCCCATCTGTGGGTCCCCTGCATGCCTGGTTTTGTCCCGGCTCTTGGGTTTCTGTGTGTTTGCCTTGGGCTTGAGTCCCCGTGAGGGCTCCGGGCTGTGTCTGAGAGAGAGAGGAGAGAGAGAGTGTGTGTGTGTCCGTGTGTGTGTTCGTGTTCTGTCTGCCACGCCCCCACTCCCCATCGGTGCTCCGGCCCTGTGTCTGGGGGGTGGGTGTTGCCCTATGGCTTGCATGTCCGGGGACCCTGTGTTGTCGTAGTGCGCATGCGTGGGTGTGGGTGCGTTGCTGCATTCTGCGTGCGTAACCGCATGTGCCGTGCCCCACGCTCCCACAGTGGACGGAGCGTGGACAGAATGGAGCAAGTGGTCAGCCTGCAGCACCGAGTGTGCCCACTGGCGCAGTCGCGAGTGCATGGCGCCCCCGCCCCAGAACGGAGGCCGAGACTGCAGCGGGACCCTGCTCGACTCCAAGAACTGCACAGATGGGCTCTGCGTGCAGAGTGAGTCCTCAGGACGCCAGGGCCCCCGGGTGTGGGCTTGAACCGGATGGGAGGGGGTCCCCCCAGGCCGCCCCAGGTCTCAGGTGCTGCTGCAGTGGAGCAGCCCGTGGGGCCTCTGCCCACCTGCCCACGTGCATCATCTCATCTGCGCGTTTTCTGTCACCTCTGCCATCCTTTCTCCACCACCTACGTCATTGTCTTTCCCTTTATTTCCCTTGACAGATAAGAAAACTCTAAGTGACCCCAAAAGCCACCGTAAGTCCCATTTCATGGCTGTCCTCTTTGTTCTGGGGGATCCCTGGCTCTCCTTAGCTGGCTTTTCCAGGGTGTGGGGTGCAGGGCAGTGTGGGAGACAGGGAGACTGGAAGGTGCCCCCTCCCCCACCCCTGATTCTGCACATGTCACGGCCTTTGTCACATGCAGACACAGGGAGACCCACAGCTGACAGAAAGGACACTGCCCCAACCCTCCTGTGATGGGAGTTGGGTCTCAGTGAGGAAGGGGCTTACCTGGGGATCCAGGTGGGATTTGAACCTAACTAGTTATGTGGCCAGTGCTGGTGCTTTTAGCCTTGTGCCCTCAGCTTCCTCTCTGTGACAGAGCCAGCACCCAGGCCCACACTGTCCACCCGGAGCCCCATACTGTACCCCCAGAAGCAGGACTAGATTCTCCAGGAAACCTGCTGCCTGCCGTCAACACCAAGGGGCTAGTCGGCTTCTTCCCCAGGCTGTGCTGTGGCAGCCCCAGAGCAGTAAAGCAGCTCTGATGGATTGGCCTGTGACAAACCATCACTCCCAAACAATTCCAGAATCGTAAAATCAACAGTGAGGCCCTGGGCCCGGCTCACAGTGGTCAGGGAGAACATCAGGAGAAAGAAACAAGCTCTGAGGGCCTCCTCCAGCCGCTCTCCCAGGGGGCCAGGATCCTCTGGGGAGCCCAAGAATGAGGGCCACTGAGGAGAGGTGGGGCCAGAAGGTGGCAGAAGTGGGAGGACACTGGGACTGAACCACTCCTACCTCCAGAAAGCTCTGTCTGCACTGGGGAAGAGGGGCTTGGAAGGGAAAGCTGGCAGGGAAAGCGGGCCTACTTTTCTGAGCCCCCCACCCCCGCCCTCAGGAGGGGAGATGGGACGTGTACTTCTTGGAAGGGAAGAGCAGGCATTTTGGCTCTGCCTGTGTGCTGTCCTGCGTGGTAGCCACTGGCCACGTGTGGCTCTTTCAACTTCCTGTGCACTTAGTTAAAATTAAATACATTGCTTAAGACTTTGTTCCTCAGGGACACCGGCCACATTTTAGTCATTCATTAGCCCCCTGTGGCTAGTGGCTGTCGTCTGAGACAACACAGAGAACGCGCACGGTTGGGGAAAGCGTGGTCGGATGGCACTGCTGTGCAGACCCTGCCTCTTGACCCCGACACCTTCCTGCTTGGCCTACATAGAATTATTTGCAGCTGTGTAGCAGCCTGCCTGGGGGAGGGAAGTGTGGCTATGGGTGGCCTCCCTGAACCCCTTCCTTCACCTCCACCTGCTCACCTCTCCACCCCATCGCCTTGCATCTCATTCCTTCCTCCTGCTTCCCCTGGGCCTCCAGGCCCCACCCGGCTTAGGATGCAAGTTGAGCTCAGGGAGGGCTGCTTGCAGAGAGTTCTGGGCGCTGGGACCTCCCGCCCGAGGGTGGGCTGCAGGCTGCAGCAGGGCTCTCAGTTAACCTCCTGGCTGGCACAGGACAAACTGAGCCACAACCCTATTCTCTTCTCAGCAGTGAGCCACAAGTTCACTGTTGGGACGGACCACGGGTCATTTTGCCTGTTTCTGCATGGGGAGGGAAGCAGGGCAGGGGCCCTGAGACCATTTTACTTGCAGACACCCATGCACAGAGCAGTTCAGCCTTGCCTGAGGTCCCGGCCAGTTGTGGCAGGGCTGAGAGTAGGAGCTAGCATATACAGCGGAGATCTATTCTGGGACCTTGGTCTCTGCCCCAGGACCTGGGTCTCACACCATCCTCCTGTGCCCGCAGTGCTGGAAGCCTCGGGGGATGTGGCGCTGTACGCGGGCCTTGTGGTGTCCGCCTTCGTTGTTGTGGGTGTCCTCATCGTGGTGGGGGGGGTGGTGTACCGCCGCAACCGCCGGGACTTCGACACTGACATCACGGACTCGTCCGCCGCCCTCACTGGCGGCTTCCATCCCGTCAACTTCAAGACCGCGAGGCCCAGTGAGCACCTGGGGATATCTGGGATCGGGGGGGGGGGGCAGATGCCCGCTGGGACACCCAGAGAAGCACGACAGCCAGCCAGACCGGCCAGACTAGCCAGACCGCAGTGGGGGCTCCTTCTCCCTCCTGGAGTTTTTATAGACTTTGCTCTACAGATAACTGGACAAGCGTAGATCAGAGTGACCCAGAGAAGGGAGGGAATAGCCTGGGTGGTGGGTCCCCAAAGCTTCCTGCAAGCGGATGGCAATTGAGCCTTTGGCAGCTGGACATTTGGGTGGGATTTGGCAACAGGAGGGTCCCCAGCAGGGGTAAAGGATGGGAGCAAGCTAGTAAGGCACAGCTGGGTCTGATCATAGCCCCAACCCTTGCAGACAATCCACAGCTCCTGCACCCGTCGGCACCTCCGGACCTCACTGCTAGTGCCGGCATCTACCGCGGGCCCATGTATGCGCTGCAGGACTCAGCCGACAAGATCCCCATGACCAACTCACCCCTTCTGGACCCCCTGCCCAATCTCAAGATCAAGGTCTACAACTCTGGCACCACCAGCTCTGGGCCAGGCCTGCCGGATGGGGCCGACTTGCTGGGTGTCCTGCCGCCGGGCACATACCCTGGCGATTTCACCCGGGATGCCCACTTGCTGCACCTGCGCACTGCCAGCCTCAGCTCCCAGCAGTTCCTGAGCCTGCCCCGTGACCCAGGGAGCAGCGTCAGTGGCACTTTTGGCTGCCTGGGTGGGAGGCTCAGCATCCCCGGCACAGGTGGGCTCCTGCTCTGCTTGCCTTTCAGCCCAGGCTCAGCATGCCCCCTCTAGGCATCCCTCCAGCAGTCCCTTCCACCGATAGAAAATAGGACTTCCCTGATCCCATTTCTCAGATTGGAAACATGAGGCCCAGGGGGAAGAAGGGACTATGAAAGAGAAGACGTGGGATCCAGACCTTTCTCTGACCCACTAACGCAAGGGAACCTTGGAGTAGCCGCTCTATAAACCTCATCTTTTAAGTGGGAGAGAATAGCTCTTCGTAGTTCCCCAGACCTACTGAGCAATGCTGGGAGGGCAGGACTGCCCACCTCAGGCTACAAAGCCATCAGCTGATAGTTTCCCAGTGTCACATGGGTCTGGGGCTGGAGCTGTCATTGGGGTCTTCTGACTTTGAGTCTTTGCCATCTTTGTACCCTGTCATTATGCCAGGGGCCCCCGCGTTATCAGACAAACCCCCTGCTGTCAGTGGCCTGGGCTGTCCTTGTACCTAATCCCCAGAGCTGTTCTCTCCACCTCTTTGTTGATCACCTGGATTTCAGGAGATGGCTTTTTCCCCCTGACCTAAGCAAGGAGCTACTCCCCCTGTTCTCCCATCCCTGTTCTAAGCTCTTAGATTCCATCTAGCTCCTCCCTGCTGACCCCCCTCTCCCCTTAGGAGTCAGCCTGCTGGTGCCCAATGGAGCCATCCCCCAGGGCAAGTTCTATGAGATGTATCTCCTTATCAACAAGGCAGAGAACACCCTGTGAGTAGAGAGACCTCAGTTCTGGCCCGGGCTGCCCTCCTCTTCTTCCTCTTCCTCTCCCTCCTACCTGTCCACCCTGGGTTCAGATACCACCCCCCCCCATTCTGCGCCTGATCCTAAAGCCAGAGGTAGTCCTCCAAAGAAGACATTGACAGACCTTATTATCTCTACATTTATATCATAAAAATCAGCACCACAAATCACAAAACTGAAAGGCAATTGAGAGAGTAGCTACATTATGACAAAAGGTTAATATCCTTACTATGTAAAGAGGCTTTGAACAATTCACTGCAAGAAGGGTCAGAGGATATAAAGTGATTGACACATAGTCTCTTTGATGCACACACCCTCACATACACACACACACACACACAGAGACACACACACACACACACTCCAGTAGATTATGAAAAAACATTCAGCATAATTTGTAGTCCGAGAAATTGTGATTCGGCCATGGGATATTAGGAGATTTTTGCTTTTTGAATTTACAGATTTTTTTTCATACGATAAAAGCTTCATATTGACAAAAGTGTGGGGACTCCCCCCAACCCCGTGACATGCTGGCAGCAGCCTAGACTGCTAGCCCCTTTCCAGAGGGCAGTTGAGCAACACTTGTTCAAAACATCCTAAGAGTGCAGAGCCTTTGAAAATGAGAACAGAGATATGAGTGTGAGAATTTTGCCTGAACAACAGAAATCTGAGAACAATCTTAAGGCATATGCCATCCTTTTGTCTCTCCTTGACCCATGACCTCCGGGAGCCCCGAGGGGTGGAGATGTGCCTTCAGCTTCCCAGGAGCCAGGGCAGAGGCAGGAGCCCCATACCAGTCCCAGCCCTTGCTGACCTTCTGGCCTCCCCTCACTGCCTCCGCCCTGCCCTCTGCCATCTCCCCAGCCCGCTTTCAGAAGGGACCCAGACAGTACTGAGCCCCTCGGTGACCTGTGGGCCCACGGGCCTCCTGCTGTGCCGCCCCGTCATCCTCACCGTACCCCACTGTGCAGAAGTCAGCGCCGGTGACTGGATCTTCCAGCTCAAGACCCAGGCCCACCAAGGCCACTGGGAGGTGAGGAGCCGAGGCTAGGAGGCCAGGTCCGCCTTCTGAACCTGCTCTGGGAGGCCTCCAAAGCTGAAAGGACCCTTTGCTGCCGGCCCCGCCTTGGTGGACCTCTTTATGGCCTTGACTATGACCTGTGTGCCTCACCCTGTAGGAGGTGGTGACTCTGGACGAGGAGACACTGAACACCCCCTGCTACTGCCAGCTGGAGGCCAGGTCCTGCCACATCCTGCTGGACCAGCTGGGCACCTACGTCTTCACGGGCGAGTCGTACTCCCGCTCGGCAGTCAAGCGGCTCCAGCTGGCCATCTTTGCCCCTGCCCTCTGCACCTCACTGGAGTACAGCCTCAGGGTCTACTGCCTGGAGGACACACCCGTAGCCCTGAAGGTAAGGCCCAGCACTGGCACACTGGGCATGCATCAGCCCTGTCGGGCCAGCTGCCTCGTGCCTTCCTGTATCCCCTGCCCCAGAATCGCGGTACCCCTCTTCCACCATCAGCCTCATAAACCCATCATTCATTACTCAGACATTGAAATGGCATCACACCCCGAGATACAGAGAGGAGTCAGGCACAGTTCTGCCCTCCCCAAGCTCCAGGCTAGAGGAGGGGGAGACGAGGCTCCCTGAAGGAGGGCGAAGGGAGCATCTGCCTGGGAGGGGAAGCATCTGAGAGGGCTTCCTGGCACAGTTAGCCTTAGACCTATGCTCTGAAAGCCAAGTAGGGGTGCCAGGCAGAGAAGGCTGAAGTGCCTTCCAGTAGGCAAAGTCACAAACGCAAAGGCAAGTGTGTCGTTCTGTGTGACAGAAGCCTGCAGGGGCTGTGCGTATGTGATGGAGGGAGAGAGATGGGGCTGGAGAGGAGGGCTGGGCTCAGCTCCCCAATAGCCTTGGGATCTATGTTCAGGAATTTGGGATCTATCCAGTGGGCAGGGGCATAGAGGCCGTGGACACCTGTGCGCAGGCACTCCTTTGAAAGCCCCTGAGCTATGCTGCAGGAATGGGTGGCCAAGAGGCAGGGAGGCCAGTTGAAAGCTTCACTTGGGCCCTGGACACCAGGCAAGGACAGTAGTGAGGACAGAGGTTTGGCTACTGTACTAGTGGAATAGATAGAACCCAGTGACTGATGGGAGGAGGGGCAGAGGGGAGGGGTCAGCGCTGACAGCCAGGTTCTAAGTATATGCAAAAGGACAGACAGTGCCCCTGAATTAGGGAGGGGTTGTGGCAGGTGCGAGTGGTTTGGGCCGAGAGAGCAGAAAGGTGAAAAGGTCAGATTTGGGCACATAGAGCCTGATGGTGGCAGGTGTGTTTGAGCACCCTTCCCCCATCCCAGCCTCCAAGTCCCTGCCCATTGACTCCCCAGTCCTCCCCGAGTTCCTAGGACCTCAGGCTCATCCTAATACACTAAGAACACAGCCCCTGGGCCCCCTGTAAACCTCTGCCTTCCCGCCACCCCTCTGCAAAGCCTCTAGTCCCTTTCCTATAGCTCCATGGGTTGGCCTCCCCCTACCCATGGCGTGTGGTCTCCTCCAACTCCTGTCTCCCAGTCACTTACGTCAGGGACTAAGGCAGCATAGGTGGAAAGGCCTCATGGGAGAGTGAGTGTCTTCTGCCACACCAGGCGGTTCTGAAATTCCAGAAGGCCCAGAATGGGTTGGAGGCTCTGGCAGATGCTCTTGTGGCCTGCATCCCTCAGCACGGGGGCACTGGCCAGAGTCCAGCTTTTGTTGGAGAATGGAGGGAAGGTCAGGAGGGAAGCTGCCGCATTTTTGTTTGATGGCATTCCTTATCTCTTCGGTCCCTATCTGTCCGTCCATCCATTCGTCCATCCGTCCGTCATCCATCCAGCTTGCTTCCTGTCTATCTGTATACTCATTCACTCAGCAGTCCGTGTGTCTATCCAGCCATCACCAAGCATCTATTCATCTTTCCTTCCATTTGTCCTTCTGTTCATATACCCATCTGTTTGTATATCCGTCTGCACATCCATGTGTCTGTCTGTACTTATGCGTCCGTTTATTCATCTATTTATCCATATATCTGTCCAGTCATCTCTAAGTCCAGTCACTTACCCATCTGTCCCATTATCTGTCCATTCATCCATCTTTTCACACAGTGTGTCTTCTCTGAGTGCTTATCAAATGCCCAGGCCCGTGCTCCAATGGGTCCCTACCCTTGGTCCTGTAGCCTGGCTCCCACAGCCCACTTGTGTCCCCAGACCCCCAGCTTGCAGCAGGAAGAACCCATTAGCCAAGGGTGATGGGCTCCCCCTTCCCCTTGCCTCCCGGCCCACAGGAGGTGCTGGAGCTGGAGCGGACGCTGGGTGGCTATCTGGTGGAGGAGCCCAAACCCCTGCTGTTTAAAGACAGTTACCACAACCTGCGCCTGTCTCTGCATGACATCCCCCACGCCCACTGGAGAAGCAAGCTGCTGGCCAAGTACCAGGTGAGGGCTGGGCCAGAGGGCTGTGGGGGATGAAGCTGGGGAGGGGGAGCATGTGAGGGGCTGCCCAGGGAAGACCAATGCCCCCCCGTGCCTCCCCCTACCCCGTCTCTGTCTCCCGCCCACCCCCCTCCACGCTCCCGGTCATCCTGAGGCACAGCCCCACACGCACTACCGTCTCTAAGAGTGCTCCTGTCTGGCAGACCGTGCAGAGGAATCTCAAATAGTCCCCTACCCATGCCTGTACCCATCTATGCAACACCATCGAGTGGGCAAGGCTTCCAGCCCAGACATACATGCGCAGGTGCACACGTACCCACACACACACTCACGCATCCACACCAGGGCCTTCTCCCCCATATGCTCCCTTTCTCAGCTGAGGGGCCCTTGGCCAGCTCTTCTTCCCCTGCCCATCTGGAGGGAGAGCCCTGCACGGCCCCTGAAAAGTCCCCATGCTCCCCGACGCTGGCCTCGTTACCGGCCTTTGCCTCCCGTTCCCTGCAGGCAGGGCAGGCTAGCCTCCCATCCTTGACCCTGCCGCCCCTTCCTCAGGAGATCCCCTTCTATCACATCTGGAGCGGCAGCCAGAAGGCCCTGCACTGCACCTTCACCCTGGAGAGGCACAGCCTGGCCTCCACTGAGCTCAGCTGCAAGATCTGTGTGCGGCAGGTGGAAGGGGAAGGCCAGATCTTCCAGCTGCACACCACGCTGGCCGAGGTGAGGCCAGAGACCAGACACCCTGTGGGGCCGGGGGTGCAGCGTTCAGATTCCCGTGCTCCCCCCACTCAGCTGGGGCGGGAGTGCTGTCTCCTGTAAAGACGGGTCCCTTTCACCTCCCAAAACTGAGCGGGGACCTGGGAGTCTTTTGCTCAGAGCTGCCACTTACTGAGCGGCCAGTGCTGTGCTTGGCAACACAGATTACCTCACTAGAGATAATCACTAAACACCTCACTAAATTAGAAAGCGGGTCTCAGGGAGGACAGAGACCATCCACCTCGGATCCAGTCACCACTTGGCCCTGGCCTGTGGTCCTCCCCCACTGTGAATCCAGACTGAGGTTAACAAAACCCAGGCCACCCGGGACAATAATGCTAGAACCTCCTTGCAGCTCACTGTCAAGACTGGCTACGGGCTGAGACCCCGCTCTGCCCCTGACTTGGCATTTGACCCTGGGCAAGTCCCTTCCCCTTTCTAGACTTCATTTCCACACGTATAAAAGTGGCTCTGGATGGATTAGACCGTGGCTGAGGCTCCTTGTGGCTTTGTAATCATGATGCACTGCGTTAGCCGGGGCCCAGTGCATGAGCATGGTGTGCCCCGAGGGCTGGGTGCTGGCCATGCAGCTGTGTCCCTTGGAAACTCCCAGGGGAGGGGTACTTCGACCGAGCAGCTGGAGCCTGCCCAGAGCGTTGGGAGTGACCGGAAGCTCTATGAGCTCCCAGTCTCCAGGCAGGGAAGGTTGGAAGGACAGATGACAGTGGTGTGCATGGGGGCGGGGGGACTCTGCCCCTCTCACCTTGCCCCCCCACCTTCCAGACACCTGCTGGCTCCCTGGACACCTTCTGCTCTGCCCCTGGCAGCACTGTCACCACCCAGCTGGGGCCATACGCCTTCAAGATTCCACTGTCCATCCGCCAAAAGATCTGCAACAGCCTGGACGCCCCCAACTCACGGGGCAATGACTGGCGTCTCTTGGCGCAGAAGCTCTCCATGGACCGGTGGGTGTTGGGCCAGGTCTCCCCAGCGCAGCCTCCCTTTGTCCCCAAGGCGTAGGTGGGCCAGGCTCCAGAGCCTTCCATCCATGGTAGATCAGGAGCTCAGCTCAGGTGTGCTAAAGCCTTGAAGAGCGCCTGCTCTGGGTGCTGGCCTGTGAGAATCCGTGCAAGACAGGACACCAGGTGTGATCACCATCTGCACCCCCCTGCCCAGGACAGAGCAGGTGTTCTGGAAATATCTGCCCAGTGACAGAGTATATTTTGGTGTCAAAGCCCTTCTGGAGAACTTAAAGAGCTCTTCTGGATAAATACAACGGCAACAATCCTCTTTATTATTGCATTACACTTACTGAGAGACCCTTTAATACACCTGCACTGAGCAGATGCCGCGTACAAGACACCTTACTGGAAACGGGCTTTGCAGAGCATCTCAGGCTTTGTTCCTGTTCTTGGGAGAGTGTGGGGGACAAGACAAGCAAGGAACAGGTGTGGGATGAGCAAAGAATGGAAGGCTAGGTCTGGACAGACTCTCCTGGGGCCAGTGTCTTTCAGTGGTAGTACTCACAGGAGTGAGACATGATGAGCAGGACAGTTTCCATTTTAGAGAGGAGGAGACTGAGGCTCAGAGAGGAACAGTGGCTTGCCCAGGGCCACACAGACCCCCAGCAGAGGGGTTAGGGGTCAGACCCAGCACTGTGGGATGGCAGAGTCTTCCCACCTCCCGGTGCTCTCTCCATTTCCAAGCGTCGGGGAGGTGCCGGGGAGCCCAATGGCCTTCTGCTTCCCTCCGCCAGGTACCTGAACTACTTTGCCACCAAAGCGAGCCCTACGGGTGTGATCCTGGACCTCTGGGAAGCTCTGCAGCAGGACGACGGGGACCTCAACAGCCTGGCGAGTGCCTTGGAGGAGATGGGCAAGAGTGAGATGCTGGTGGCCATGGCCACTGATGGGGACTGCTGAGCGGCTCCGGAACTGTGGGCTGGGAGGGCAGGCAGGAGGCGGGCACAGGGAGACCTGGGGCAGCCTCTTGAGAGGCGGTGAGGCCTCTGCTGCCCCCTGGCTCACAGCCAGAGTCGTCCCCTCCTCCTCCCCTTGCCCGACTCCAGACCACGACCAGCCTTAGCAAATCCATGTACTCCGTTGTCCTGAGGACCCCAGTCCTCCTTCTCCACCCTCTGCTGTCCCTCCTACCCTCAGATCTCTGTGCAGGAACCACCGTGAGGCCTCTGGAGGCAGCTGGGGGGTGGCCAGGAGGTGGCCTTCCCCAATCCTTGCACCCCACCTGCCACCGCCGCCCTGGGAGCTCTGGGTCGCGTTTGTCTTCGTTTCGTCCTTCAGTTTCTCCCTCGGTTCCTGGTTTCTCCCTCCCCCCCTGAGCCCTCTTCTCCTTTCATACCATTTTCCTCTTTGAAGAGTCAAGTACAATTCACACGAACTGCTTTCTCCTGTCCAAAGCAAAAAGGAAAAGGAAAGGAAGAAAGAAACTTCAGACCGCTAGTCAGGCTCCAAGAAGAAAAAGAGCAACACCAAAACCACAAGGGAAAAGAAAAACCCAGTTTCTTAGGAAACGCACATGATTTATTATCCAGATATTTGGATAAGTCCTTTTTAAGAAAAAAAAAAAAGAAAATGAAAAACAACACACACAAAAAAATAGAAAATTCTTTTCTTGAGTGTGGACGCGTGTGGGCTCGCTCGTGGTTCTGCCCAGGAGTGAGCGTGTGTGCGTGTGTGTGCGTGTGTGAGAGAGATTTTCAGGGAGAGACAGAACAGGGCACACCTTGCTGCTAAAGATTCCGTCTTAGACTAACTCCTACAAGGCCTCCGTTTCCCCAGTTGTACAGGGTCAAATGGGGTTTTAGCCATGGTACCGTATTTCCCTCTAAAATCTTAAGCAGATGCTAAATCTATAGCATTTAGATGCTATGTGGGGGGGTCCTCCTGCCCACCCACCTCCCCAGGCAGATGCCCCACAGGCTCCCTGAGCTCTCGGGGAGTCTGGATTAAGAGGGCCTGAGGTGGAAAGTGTGGGCAGGCTGGGCCAGCTGTGAGCCAGGGACACTGTTTCCAGTGTCCCCGTCTATTGGCTCCTGGAGAAGGGGTGGGGCCAGCAGGAGGTAGTCTCCTAGGGACACTTCTGTCCTTCACCCTGGGGTGGGACCAGCCAGGTCACCCCTCCACCCAACAGGCTCTAGACTCGGTGGGGGGGGGGGGCGGGAGCACACTGGCATGCCTCTGATGCCCAGGAATCCAAAAATTGTCCTTCCCCAGCCTCAGCTGGCTGAGGAAGTTCATCTATAAAACAGAAGGGATGGGTCAGAGGGCTTGTAGCCACAGAAGCCTGAGCTTCTGGGCCGCAGTGGGACTTTGAAGAACCTGTCAGCTGTCAGCCCCGTAGGCCGGGAGGCAGGGAGGTGGGCGCCCAGCGGTGCTCTACGCACCACCCCCACCCCAGTGGAGGAGGCCCTGGGGAGGGCTGTTTTCCCAGCTCTGACCTCTGCCGGCACTTCGCTCAGCCCGATTCTCAGCCTCCCTCTGCAGTCTGGGGCGTCTTGAAGCGAGCTTTGAACGGGCAGAGTTGCCAGATTGGTGGGGGAGGCTGTCAGTCCCTCGCCAGCCTGTCCCGGGGTGCTCCAAGGGGCCATCCAATCTAGGTCCCTTTGTGACTGGCTGACAAGGGCTAGGACCAGGCTCTTACAACTGGCACAGAGGCCTCATCAGGGGCCTCTCTCTCCTCCTCGGCCCCCAGGGCAAAGCCAGTGCTAGCTCCCCGCCCCGACCGCTCTGGGCGGGCGCCGACCCCAGGGCTTGCCCGAGCAGGTCCATGAGCAGCTGCTGGGACCAGCCCGGGCATATCCCTGCCTTTGAAGTCCTGGTCTCCCAGGAGGAAAGCAGGTTTGAGAGCTCCAGCCCTAGTGGGTGTCCCCAGTCTACTCTTCCCTGCCTTGGGCTCTGGGCTTTATGGGGGCTTTCAGCACCTACGGACCACCTTGGGAGGTAGCTGAGCCATGGGCAGACATGGCTGCTTGGTTTGAGAGAGAATTTCATGTGTCAGGGATGCTGAAGGGGCCAGGCCTGCATTCGGGGTGGGTCATTGACAGCTCTTGACCCCAGTGTCTGTGTGGTGTTGCCCCAAAGGCAGCGAGCCTCCCCTGCCAAGGGTGACCATCCCTTGTGGGCTCCTTGTCCCCGATGCCTCCTAGCCTGAGCTGTTCAGGCCTGTGTGACATGAGGTCTTGACAGCAAGCTGACCGGTGCCACAAGGAGATTTCACAGTGCCCTGTCCGGCTCTAAAATGCCCCCCTGGGCAGATTGGAGTCCAAAGACCAGCACTGAAGCTCCAGCTGTGCCATTAAACTGCTGTGTGACCTCAGTATAGGACTGCCCTCTCTGGGCCTCATCTCTTTTCATACCTGCAGCTGCCGTCTGACTCTCTTTGGGTTCTGACACATGGTCGCTCTAGGGTTCTAGTGGGAACCCTAGTGGGTGGAGGTTGGCCAAGGTCTGCAATGCCCCTCCTCCCCGCCCTGCCTGCTCAGCACCCAGGGTGGGAGCTCTCGGTGGAGGAGGCCAAGGCCAGCCCCCCACATGCCATTTCTCCACTGATTTCCAGAAACTGTGTACCAGGGCCTGGAGCACAGAACCAATCAGCTGGAGCCTCCTGGGAGGGCTCAAACTGTCCAGCTTTATAAGAAACGCCTGGAAAGGGTTTGCGGGTTCCATCCATCAGTCCTCTGCTGAGGCTGCTGTGGCCACATCCCCACACGACCCGCCTTAGGGAAGGATCAGGCTTTCTCCTCTTATTCAGGCCTAAGCGGTTGCCCCACATGACCCCGGTGCACCACAAGTGTCCGATCAGGAGCCCCCGAGGGGCTCGCAGGGGCCTCGAGTGGGTGTTTGTGTCTCTCTCATCGCTGGGGTATGCTTGCACATGCATGCGTGTATGTGTGTGTGTGCCCCCCCCCACCAGGAACGTGTCCCCGCCTGGGTGCACGTGTGTGACCTCTCTGAGTCCACAGGGTCAGTCGGTGTATCTTCTACGTGCCTCTCCTCTGCCTTCTCTCGCAGAGACCGGGATCCTCCTGAGGGTGTGGGGACCTCTCTGTCTCCTGGACAACCCAGGACCCTCTGGGCCCCTTTCCCCAGCAACCAGGCAGCTGAGCCGGGTCCCTTAGTATGCCCTCTGAGGGAGGGTGATCAAGGGTTTGGGTGTAGGGAGCAGCCCTGTGGGGGAGCAAAAGGGCTGGACCCCCTGCCTGGGCCACAGCCATGTTTCTGTGTCCCGGGGAGGTAGGGCCGAGGGGATGGCCCGATCCCACCGCTGTTTATTCTGTAAACTTCAACCTGTACATAACGTTTAGCATTCCTATTGTAACAAAATTAATTTTTACAAAATAAATTATATTTCCTAGTCTAATAAAAAAAAATCCGGTTGTATTCTATTGTCTTCTTGACTGTCTTTCTATTAGCAGTTGGGATGACCTTCCTGCTTTTCTCAAATTTCTGTGGATTTGGGATCGGGGAATCACTGCAGAGCTCTCTGAGCTCCTAAAGCAATCAAGCTCAATGACTTCATTTTACAGAAGGTAACACAGGCCTAGAAAGAGATGAGGACTTCCCTGTGGTCACATAGCAAGGTAGAGCCTGTGCCGGATCTGGATCCCAATCCCTGCTCCCTGGTTGGCACCCTCAGTGCATAAGCACTTACAGAATATGTTCAGGGGTCAGTCATTTGAGCCTGCTGTGGGCTAGGTGATAGGTGGTGATAGACGGCCATGAAGCCCCCAGCATCTCTTTTTGTCTACAAGAAATGCAGAAGGGGCGGAGGCTGAGAGTCAGTTTAGAACACTCGCCTGGAACATGAGGGGGCATGCAGAAGGAAATTGACAGGTCGGCTGGGATCGCGTGACTTTGGACCCAGGGCCGCTATGCATGGTTGGGCAGGGGACACACTGGACAAGAATATAGTTTCTAAATATCTAAAGGGGAGAATGATGCCATCCCCAGACTGTAGATCTGTGTATACTATGTTTCCAGCAGATGGCAGTAAAGGTCCTGTTCTAATAAAAATCAACATATTGTTAATTTTCCCACAGATGGAAGCATCTTGAAGGGATTTTTTTTTTTTCCTGCTTTGCACAAAGGGACCATATGACTGGTTTTCAGGCCTCCCTATGAGCTGAGTCTAGTCCCAACATTTTCCAGCTTTGCAGAAGCTTGCTTCGTGGTGGATCTCTGAAGTTTGGGATGGAAGTACCCTCTGGTCTCATGAGTGGAGGCTCACAGTGTCGGTCAGCAAACGAATGGCCCTGAGAAGTCCCACAAGAAGAAGCGGGTCTCTTCATATGAATACAGTGTGCCCTTGGTATATTTGGCCATGGGCCCCCTTTTTAACCTTCCCTTGCCCTGAAAGTCAGAGCTTGCCGGCAAGCTCTTTCAGGAGGCCGAGGTTCTGGGGTGTATGCCAGGTGTCGCCTGGCTGTCCCACAACGAGTAGGGAGCTCATGTAAGCTAGGTCCTCTGGGAGATACCGCGCAGCGGGTCAGGCAGGATCGTTGGCGTGCACTTACACACGCATGCGCACAGACCTACTGCTCAGACCGTTGTCATTCCCGGGAAACCCCGTATACCTGGAGTATTTGCATTCGTCTGCAGGGGTGCATGTGGGTAGAAAGGGAGGGGAGGTATAGCCTGTGGTGGTGCAGCCGTGCAGGGAAGGGGTGGACAGAGTCAGGTGGGGGATGGTTATTTTCTACAAGGAGCCCCCACAAGCAGGCAGATCTTCTAGGTTCCCCCCAGGAAACAAGGGTACCTATTTAAACCCCTCACCCTCTGCCTGAGCAGAAGAGCCTCTTCTTGCCACCTGCCCCTTGCTGGGTGTAAAGTGTTCTGGCCCGAGGAGCTGGGACCTGGGTTCTAGTTCTGAAGCTATGCGGGTCACTGTCCCTCTCTGGGCCTCAGTTTCCCTACCCACGAAATATGGGCCTTAGACCCGCTGGTCTATGAGTTCCCTCTGGCTGCTGTAGTTCTGTAATTTGGGGTCCTGTTTCTAGGCAGGGGCCTGGGAGCTCTACCTGGTACGCCCTCCTCTGTCACAGAACCTGGGGTGGTTGAGGAAAAACCAGAAGCTGGCTGAAGATGGGCTTGTTCCCATCCTATAACCAAGCGGTGGCCCAAGGAGGTGCCCTAGAGCAGGGCAGTGATGTGACAAAGCTGGCACAGTCCACGGGCTTCAGGCCACCAGCTGTCCCCCTCCACCACTGGGGGGCCCATAAAAATGCCCTTTCCAACCCAGCCTCAGTTGGAGATCACATGCAGGAAGACTTCATTCGGTTCCACTTAGCAAATTTGTCAAAACTCTTGCCCCTGTTAATTCAAAATAGGATACATGCCCATGGCTTAAAAAAAAAAAAAATGTTTAAGGAACAATAGAATAGGTTGAGAAGTCAAAGCTCCTCCTTCTCCTGTCTTCATGCCCTTCCCCTGCTCCCTCCCTATCCCCAGTCCCCCCAACCCAGACGCAATTAGTTCATTTTTTTTCATATATCCTCTCAGGATAGATCTATGCAAATGCAAACATATATTTGTACATGTAAATATTTAAATATAATGGATCTGATCCAAGAGTCTCAACCCCTCGAGGTATAAACATGAAATAGTTTTATTTTTCCAATAACTGTTTGGAAATTCATTTTGCCAACACTGTGTTTCCCACAGGATAACAGGCTCCCTTAATGATGTCCCTGTGGAGGTCCCTAACTTTTCCCTCCCTGGCTGTCATTAAGATGGTCTCTCTCTCTCTCATTTTGGTTGCTAAGGCTCAACCCATTCTTCTTGGAACTCCAGCGTCCCATTTAACTAAAGCCTTTGGTGGGACTGGTATAGGCCACTGGGGGCTGCGGCTGTCTGCTCTCCCTGCCCCTTCCCTTCACAGCCTCCACCCGCCTCTCTCTGCTGCCAGCAGCCAGGCACCTTCTTCCCTCCCTGCCCCCTGCCTCAGCTCTACATGGGAAAAGCTGCCATCCAACCTGTCACTCAGCACTGGGCACAGGCATCCCACACCAAGAGCCCTGCCTTCCTAGCCCTTGGTCCTGGAGAATCGGGGTGACTGTCCTCAACAGGAAGCCGTTTCTACCCCAATCCCTGCCCTGGATTAAGCAATCCAGGGACAGGAGGAGCTCGAGATGAGGAGTTCCCCAGTCTTGATCTTTCTAGACACAAGCTGGCAGGGCAGAGGGTGGTGTTCCACGGCTCGCCCAAAACGCTGTGTCTGTCAGTCAGTACTGCCTGGGCACAGGGACGACGTGGCACACACTACCCTCGGAGCTGGGGGCCTAACTGGGAGACAGAGACACCAGTGGACAAGGGGGCTTGGCCCACCAGTGGATGCTCACAGAGGCCACTGACTGAACTGGACATTGAGAAACACTTTCTGGAACAATGGTATTTTAAAGATTTTATTTATTTATTAGAGAGAGAGAAAACACAAGCAGGGTGGAGGGCAGAGGCAGAGGGAGAAGCAGACTCCCCACTGAGCAAGGAGCCCGATGCGGGACTCGATCCCAGGACACCGGGATCATGACCTGAGCCAAAGCAAAGGCTTCACAGCAGCGCCCCTGGAACAGTGATACTTTAAAACACAGGGGTCGGTTTCCCTGAGCCATAGTTTCTCAGCTGTGCATTTTGGGGGAGAGATGCTTTGGGCCAAAGTTTGCAGCAACTTTCTTTTACGAAACTTCTAGCTAAGAAGACACTGGTGTCCCGCTAGCAGGAAATGGGCCAGATGTCAAGGCTGCTGTCTGCTGCAGGTGCCTAAATGGTCTCAGGGCCCTCTCTGGGTGTGTGTGTGCGTGTGGGAGTGGGAGCTCGTGACGTCCCAGCGACCCTGACCCAGGAGATGGGGGTAATCCTGGGGAGGGGGCACCGGTGCGTCTGTCCTGTTCCAGCAGCCGTCAGGGCCTGACCACACCCAAGCCTCCTTGAAGTGGCTTGAACTTGCCCACCCCAGCTCCTCAGTCTAGAAAGCTTCCTCAGGGACAGGGTCTGGGATACCTGGACATTCGATCAGTATTTATTGATCTGATACACAGATGGGCACAGCACAGGGGGTGCAGGGTTTGCTCAGTGGGATTGTCCTGAGTCTGTGGCCCTCTCTAAAACCACCAAGAAACCCCTGCCTGCACGCCCCTTTGCCAGGTAGCATCTGAGGGACACTGTTGCCTGCCTCAGCACCCCCCCTGTGTCCCTCGGCGGGGTGGTGGCCTCAGCCCCTCCTCTTCCCAGGAGCTTCCCCTCTGCCCGATGAATCCCAGGGCAGGGCTTAGCTGAGCCCTGGGGTCCCCCCAATTCCCCTACCCCCAGGTCACCGGGGACAGATGCCCAGGGTTCAGACCAGTAAATATCAGGATTACCAAGGAGGTTGCAGTGGGCAGAGGCTGTCCCCAAGAACTGCAGGGCTTCACTGGGATCTATTTCACTGACTCTTAGGATCAGAGGGTGGGGGTCCTCGGCCACCATCTCCTGGGTTTCACCTGATGCCAGATTTCCCTCCACAATAGCCCTCCTCTGGGTGCCCTTGACTACCTCCATAGATGGTGAACACACTGCTTACTAAGAGAATAATAATAAATGGAATTTATTAACTGCTTACTTATTTTCACAGTAGGGGCTATTTTTACCCTCACAATCACTGGGGAAACCGATCTCATGCTTCCCCCACAAGCCCTTGTGTGCTCCTTCCAGGTCCTGGTGGCCTGCCTCTGTCCCTTTGACTCCCATGGGGGAATTATGGGGGACTGACCTCACAGGTTGGGGGAGGCAGAGAGCTGCGAATAATTGGGAGACCGATCTCCTTCTGGCTCCAGATCCCATCCCCTCCCTAGGATGGAGGGGGATCGCCCTGCTCTCCTGCTCTGCTGTAACTGGAAAGAGAAAGCCCCAAAAAATCATGGAGGCAGATTTGGTGTTGAGAAGTGAGGATGTCCCTCCCAGGAGGCAGGAGGCAAGACCGTCTAGGGTTGGGGTGTGTCCAGGGGTTTGAAGCGATCGGAGGAGGAAGCTGGCCATAGTTCTTAGGGAGAGCAGGAGCTAAGACGTGCTGTGGGCCTGCTGGAGTCTGGAGGCCCAGCTCAGGCTGGTAGCCATGAATTCGCTTGCCAGCTGGGGACTTTCTCGGGTGAGGCTCATCTGCTCAGATGTAGGCGGGTTCTTCCAGGGTCAGCCAGCGGGGCCCCTAGGAGAGAGGGACATGGGAGTTTGGGGACACTGCTAAGACCCCATTACTGCAGTAATGGGCCATGAGAGCTAAGCGGAGTCAGGGTGGAGGACAAGATGCCTGAGGCATGGAGGGGAAACGGAGGGGTCAAGGGCAGGAATCTCCAGGAGGTGTGGAACTTTCCCAAAGGCAACTGTGGGACACAGAAGGAGAGGTGGTTAGAGTCGGAGGATGGATTTGAACTGATGAGGTGAGAGCAGACGGTTCAGCTCAGCTGTTACAGATGAGTCCTTGCCTCCCCTACCCACGTGCCCTGCTGGAGGGCTCTGGGGGCGCAGGAAGCCCCAGATGGCAGGAAGCGCAGCCTCACTGAGCCAGCCAGTCCGTGTGCACTGCAGTGACAGAGTGTGGTCGCAAGGTGGCCTGCCAACCCTGTGTCTGGAGGCCTTGGCAGCCGCCTGGCTGACCTCCTTGGCAGCTAGCTAGCTATGTGAATAGGTAGGTTCTTCTGCTGCTGGACTGCCTACAGGTCAGCAGGCATTGGGTAAGCCGACGAGCTTCTGTGACCACCCCCTTGGATGATGTCCCCTGACAGGGCTCTGGAGGCCGTAAGGTGTCGATTTGAGTCTTGGCCACTTAGTAGCTGTGTGACTCTGGGCAAGATACTAACCTCTCTGAGCCCCTAGGCGAAATGAAGCTAACTAGCGTACCTACCCCCTGGAGTTGTACATTACACTTGAGTAAGAGTAAGTGGTCCCTGCAGGAGAGAGGGGGCGGTGGGGCAGCCAGTGCAGAGCTCTGTGAAGAGCCCCTCCTTCCTTGCCAGGCATCAGTCCTGCTTATTGGACCCCACTCTTTGCTGGAATTGCTCCAAGAGGGACACTGAACCACTCCCCTCCCCATCAGGGACAGCATCTGGGAAGGTCTTCAGCCTTTTTTGTCATTATTTTTTGTCATTTCACCATGGACAGTGCCTATTTTGTCAGCTGTACTTAAAGTCTACAGGATCGGAGCATCCTAGGGAAATCTGGCTGCCCATCCCGATCTGCACATCACACACACCAGCTTGCTCAGCAAAGGGAGATTCAAGACAAGTCTTCTGCCTTTCCCCCAGCAACCACACAGGGGCTCCAAATCCTCCAAAATGGTGTTCCAGCCACCGCCCCCCAACAACTCCCTCCTTCCACCCACCCGTTCCCCACCTTTCAGGTACAGTCCAGGTGTCCTGGGCTGAGTGTTTCAAACTGCCTGAACCTGGGTTAGGGAGGCAGGGCTGGGAGCCAGGACGGTTCAAAACCTAAAAGGTTAAGAGGCTAAATGCAAACCTTGCAAATGTGGATCTGTTTTCTTTCTTAGGCTGGACAAACCAGTCAGATACTGAAGCCAGGTGGCCCCGCCTCTAGTCCATTGCCCTGCCTGTGATCAGAGATCACCGCGGTCACCTCTCTACCCCCGGTGGGGCCTGTTCTCCTCTCCTGCAAACCCTTGTGGAATGCTGTTCCATGGAACACAATGCCCTGGCCGGCAGGGTGGTAAGACCACACCCCCAGCCGGGCTCTTAGGGCCATCCCAGTCCTGGCCCTTTCTCACAGTCTCCCATCCCTCCCTCCACCAACATGGCACCAGCTCTCCCCCTCTGCCTTCGCTTCAGCCTTCTGCTCCTTCTGGAAGGTCCTCCCTGCTGTCCTCCAGGGGCCACAGGCATACTGAAGATTCAGGTCCAAGGTCATCCCTCCCAAGAAACCCTTTATAGAGGCCACTCCTAGGCCACAGACTTGAGCAATGGAAACCTGAGTGGGGTAGAAGGGCCTACAGTGACCTCCCAGTTGATTGCAAACGTGACCCACCTGAAAGAAGCCAGAGGCCCTAGCTGACCGACGGGCTACTTACAACCAGGCACAGGTACCATAAAGGGGGATATTCTATTGTTCCCACACCTCCTCACTTCCCACTGCCACTGCCACTGCCCCCTAGCAGACAGTCTCTCCTCTACTGTCCTGCCTGCTGCTTCCTTGCAGGGTAGTCAGTCACCTTCTATCTCCTTCGTCCTGCCTTGGTGAGTTCTTTAATACCCATGCCACCAGCCCCCACCAGATCAGGATGCCTCACAACCTTTTCCTTTCATCCTACTTCTTACCCTGTCCTAGGCCCTTAGGAGGCACAGATGGTGGAGCAGAAAATGGGCGCCGGGTCGCCTGGGTGGCTCAATGGGCCTGAGCCCCTGGGTGGCTCAATGGGCTCAGGTCATGGTCTCAGGGTCCTAGGATCGGGTCCTGGGATCAAGCCCCACATCCATCGGGCTCTCTGCTCAGCGGGGAGCCTGCCTCCACCTCTCTCTCTGCCTTTCTCTCTGCCTACTTATGATCTCTGTCTGTCAGATAAATGATTAAAATCTAAAAAAAAAGAAGAAGGAGGAGGAAGAGAAGGAGGAGGAGGAGGAGGGGGAGGAGGAGGAGGAGGAAGAAACAGGTACTACCTTCAGAGTCAGACAGACTGGGGTTGGGAGGTGGCAAATACAGTCCCCATCATCCTATGACCTTGGGCCAGCTACTTCACTTTATGAGCCTGGGACTTCTACCTTGTGGAATAGGGCTACCCAGGATGTGAGGCCCCAGGGAGGGTGGCCAGGTGGCCAGTCACTGCTGACTCCCAGCACCTGCCCGCCGATGCCCCAGCACCATGCACACCCCTGCTGGGATTCTCACGCTGGCCTGCCTCCCCAAGGAAGGGTCCAAACTCCTCCAAAACAAGACCCCAGCCCTCCGTACCTTTGCACCTCTGCACAATCTTCACTCTCAACACTTCTGACACCAAACGTGTGGGGTCTTTCCCCACCAACAACCAATCCTCCCTCTCTCCGGTGTCCTGCAGTTCAGTTCAATTCTGACACAACTACAGGGAGCTGACATTAGTCCTATAACACTGTCCCCACTTCAGACGCCAGTTGCACTCATGGGCTGCCCAGGGTATCCAAACTGCTGTCTGACTTGGCTACAAAGTCAGGGGTTCCTACTATGACACCCCATCTTCAGTTTCAATAATTTTCTAGAAGGGCATACAGAATTCAGAAAAACACCTAATGTACTACAGTTGGTTTATTATAAAGGATACAGATGAACAGGGTCCAAGGTCCCCAGCAAAGGAGCTTCTGTCCCCATGGAGTTGGGGTGCACCATCCCCTAAACAAGTGGATGTGTTCCCCAACTCAGAAGCTCTCTGAACCCCATCATTTAGGGGTTTCTATGGAGGCACAGAGACATGATTCATGAACTCGGTAGTCATTGTGATTAAATTAATCTTCAGGTCCTCTTCTCCCTAGACGGGGGCATGGTGCTGAAAAATCCCAACCTCTAGATCCATGGTTGCTTCCTCTGGAACAATCTGACCCCACCCAGAAGCTATCATGGGGCCTGGCAAGAGTCACCTGATTAGCATAAACCCTGGCATGGTCCAAAGGGGCTTGTTATGAACAAACAAACAAACAAACAAACTGCTCCTAGTGATGAGGGAGCAGAAGGCTAGTTGAAGACAAAGTGTACACCAACACTCTGTTAACCTCCCCCCTTCCTCCACTCCTGGGTGGGACATGTGTGACATTTGTACAGGGATTTCCCAACTATCTTAATGTTAATACCTTGCTGGGGTTGGGGGGCAACATTAACTTGACAAAGGCATGACTTCTGGTATCTGGTGTCCTGAAGTCGGTCCTCTTTAGCATGTGAAAGTTCTTTTGAAACATTTTCTTTACTTCCCCCAACCCCAGAGTCTATAATCAGCCACTCCTCATGACCCCACTGCAGCTCTTTCTGCCCACGGGTCCTGTCCTGGTGCTTTAATAAACCATTTTGCACCAAAGATGTCTCAAGAATTCTTTCTTGGTCATCGGCTCTGAACTTCACCCCACCGAACCTTACCTATATTCCAAAACCACATCACTATCACCCCTAGTACCCAGAAAATTCCAAGAGTTTCAGAAGCTCTCATGTCCAGAACTGGCCACAGGTCGATGTTAATAACAAAATTCAACCAAGTGAATTTGAGGATCTAATTGGCTTTATTAAATGATTTTCGGACTGGACAGCCGCAGAGCGGCACTCCGAGGCACTGTACAAAATAGGAGATTTTTATAGATGGAGGGTGGGGGCAAGAAGATTTTTAGGGGACAAAAAGGGATCTCTCCCATGAAGGTTGTTTGCTAGGGGAAAAACAAGGTATCTTATCATGTGGAGTGCCTTATTTTTCGTTGGGCATAGGGTGGGAGGGACAGGACCCCGGGTGACAGATTTATTGGTGCTGCTGGAAAGAAATATTTCCTGACCAATCAGTTAAAGCCACATTTCTGGGGGAGGTTGAAACTGCATTTAGTTTGGGAATTAATCCTGTTTGGGAACTCACTCATTTGGGGCCTGCAGTTTTCTTTCTTTAACACCAAATGTATATATGTGTATATATATATATATATGTGTGTGTGTGTGTGTGTGTGTGTGTGTGTGTGCATGCGTGTGTATGTGTGTGTATTCAAGATTTTTATTTATTTTAAAGAGAGAGCATGTGGGAAGGGGGGAGGAGCAGAGGGGAGGAAGGGGTTAAGACTCTCAGACTTCCTGCTGAGTGCAGAGGTGGATGCCTGACTGGAACCCAGGACCTTGAGATCACACCTGAGGTGAAACCAAGAGTCCCAGATTAACCAACTGAGCCACCCAGGCACCCCCCCCAAATATATATTTATATCACGATATCACGGGTCCTCATTGCAGTAAGTCTGTTTAATGAAGAAAGCACAGTGTTCTGAGCCTGCCTCACCTTGTCCCAAGGGCACCTAGCACTGAGCACCCTTTGGAGGTGGGCATCACACGTGAGCAGGGGTTTTAGACCCCCAGCTCCATCGTCGTTTCGGGTAAGCCCAGTCTTCCCCCTTCTGTGAAAGGGGCGGACTTGCACCCCTGTGCCTCAGGCATGCGAAGGGTAAAGAGCATGGCAGAGGGAGGTAAAGCGCATGGCAGAGAAAGGAAGAGGGTCGGGTAAAGGTGGCCGCCTTGGCCTACCACTGGGACATGAAGGTCTGGGGGCTGGGGGAGGACCTGGCAGGATGGTCCTGAGGACCTGCTCCCCTCTCGACCACCGCCCGCCAGGCTGGCCCTCTGCCTCAGCCAGACAACGTGCCTCCAGAAGGGACTGGCAAGGAAAAGCGTCATGGCGCTGGCCTGGCACATGGCCAGCGCCAAAGCTTGGTGGCTGGGCCGGAGGATGGGGAGGAGTGGTGGGCTGCAGTTAGAGGGGACTCTGCAGGGGTCTAGGGGCGAGGGGAGCTCTTCTGGGTCCCCGGGCGCAGGCACTGGAGACCACAGGGTCCGGCCCCCCGGGGGAGAAGGAACGCGCGCAGCAGCCGGGAGGCCAGCGCGGACGTTGCACCAGGCGGCGGACGCCTCGCCCGATCTACCTGTGCATTGGACGCGGGCCCGCAGGTGCTCCGCGTAAGTGAGGGGACGCCGGCCTGGAAGGGTTTGCAAACCCGGAAGCGTCTGCGGGGCGGGGCGGGGCGGGGCCAGGGAGGGGCCGGGCCGGGGCCGGGCCGGGAGGCGGAGCTCGGCCTGCGGCCCCTCCGAGCCCGGACTCGCAGTGGCCGCGGCAGCCAGGGAGGCAGCGGCGGCGGCGGCGCGGCGGCGACAGTAAGTGCGGGCCGGAGGTCGGGCGCGGACCTGACCCCTGCCTGGCCGGCTCTTCAGGCTCCCGGCCGCCTCCTAGTCTCGCACTTTGGCGGCTTCCCCCGAAGAGCCCTTCTGAGGGCTGCTCCACGGGAACCGGGCGGGGGTCCGGGCGGGGGTGGGGGCAGTTCAGCCCCCCCACTGCGGCCCCTCTCAGCTCTCTCTGTATCCCTCCCCATCGCCCCCCCCCCAACTCCTGGCTCCCCTCACCACTCCTGGCTAATTTTTCCCTTTCTGGGTCGCTATGCTCTTTCTCCTCCAGATTCTCTCCCATCCTCTTCCTCCTTATGGATTTCCTGACACGGGACCTCACTGCCTGGTTGTGGGGGCCTGGATATGGACCAGTTAGCCCAAAGTGTCCAGAAGGTGGCTGACTTCTAGTTCAGATTGGGGGAGTGTGAGGCTGGGTATACCTCCAACCCCAAAGGCCATACTGCCATGCTGTCTGGGTGGCACCCTGTGTTTTCCAGCAATGCTTTCCCGTGGGTTAGCATCACCAGCTCCCCTGTCCCCATTTCACAGATGAGGAAATCGAGGCACAGTGGGGAGATCGACTTAGCCAGAGTCAGAAGCCTCCGGGGAACCAGCCCCCAGTTCCAGATGGTGGTCTGAAGCAGAGACACCACACACTTCTGCTTCTTTGTGGGGGTGCTGCCCCTTCCCACAAGTCACCCAGGAAGGGAGCTCCGCCAAGCCTGGCCAACTCCTGCAGGTGACTGAGGGATACACAGCAGGCAGTGGCCAGCCCACGCTGGCGACACCAGGGCTCTTCCTTAGCTTTCTTTTTCCTTTTCTTTCTTTTTAATCCAAAAGCCAGCAGCTAGCTTTTATAAAGAGTAATAAGACTTTGCTCACTTCAGTGCCCTGGCCTGTGACCCACGTTAGAGAAAATTTCTGGCTCCTTCTTCTGAAGCTCAGTCAAGGCTGAATGGTCCTGGACAAATAGATGCCTGGAGATGAGAGTGGACTGGAGTGACCCCGCTACAGGCCCCTGCCCCCACCCCTGTGGCTGGAGCATCTGGAAAGAACCACTTGTTCTCTGTCTGTTGTCTTACATGGGTCGTAGTTTTTACATTTCTAAACACTAATTGAGAAATGTGTGTGTGTTTGCACCTGGGCAGGCACACTGTGTGTGTGCCCACACTGGTTAGTTTGTTAGAGCTGGACTTCTGTGCAGCAAGGCTAGGAAAGACCGCCTGCTGCTCAGCCAGGGGAGTTGGAAGATAGACTTGCTGGTGGGATGTTTAGGCATCCAGCAGCCTCTTGCCTGCCCCCTCGGGGGTACATGCTCCGAGGGAGAGAATATGCTGACCGCCCAGACAGAGTCCATTCATTCAGCAAATACTGGTGAGGGTGCCCTGCATCCTCTTCACCTCTGCTTACAGCTCACTGTCCATGAGGTCTTCTAGAAGGAGGTCTATACTTGGAGCCAGCAGACATGGGTTCCCATTGCCAGCCAGCCTCCTCTGCTGGGTGGGCCTGGACTGCTTGGCTGTATAACCTCGTCCTTGCCATTTGGCTGCTGTGTGACCTTGACCCAATGACTGAACCCTTCGGAGCCTCACTCTTCATCTAGGAAATGAGTCTTAGAGTAGTACCTATCATGTTGTGCTATTGTCAGGCTCAAGTGCGAGGCACGGACCTTGGCATTGCGTGAACACCGGATTTCATTTTAGCTATTGGGAATTCTTAACTGTTTGAATGTGGGGTGAATCAACTGCCTTCAAAGCTTCATTCTTTGCCTCTGAAAAAGGAGGCACTAATTCCTGTCCTGCTTAATTCCAGGGAATGTTGTGAGGCTCTCCCGAGATAACAGAGAAGGCTCTGTGCCTGTGTGACGGGGTGTTCCCATCTCCCCAGGCAGGGAAGGAGGGCCCGGCTCTACCTGGCTGGATACTGTGAGTTAAGGGTCAGCCTCCGATGGAAGCCATGTTGATTTCTGGATGAACTGGGGAATATCTGTTGTAGGAAAGACTACAATGTCCCCTCCTCAGCTCTATGGAAGTACTGCCCATTTATCACACTGTCGCCATGTCCTAGGTGCCATATAGAGCATGGAAACAGACATGCTACTTGCAATCAAATTCAGCAGCCAGCCAGCCAGCCAGGTGACAAGCCCAGGATGGCAGGGAAGATGCTGACGTTCATGCAGCAGCTGCTACCATGGGCCAAGCACTGCCAGCCAGTTTCCTTAGAAATCATCGTAAAAAGGCCTCCCTAGGTTTACAGATGGGGAAATTGAGGCTCAGAAGCATGGTGACTTGCCCAAGGTCAGGTAGGCAATAGTTCCTGGCAACCTAAAATTTCAGTTAGTTTTAAGGTGCTGTCACAGATTGGGAGTGGCTGTCTCCTGGTGGGATGTGAGGGACAGAGGTGGGGACCTGGGCAGGAACTACACACCCAGGCTTGGCCATGGACCTGGTCTGTGACCTTCTGCTCTTCAGACCTCTGCTTCCCACAAATTAAATGGGGGAATGGACTCTTGGATCTCTCAAACCAGCTTCTGAAGGCAGTTCTAGACACCATGGTTTTAGTGGTTTTTTTTTAATGTTATTTCATTTGAATGCCTTTATTTTTATTTATAATTTTATTTCTCAACACGTAATACCTTCATATAGTTCAGAATTCAAAAGGCACAGAAGAGGAGGCAGCGAAGACTCCTCCCTCCCCGTTATCCCCAGCCTCCTTTCTCCTTGTCCCCATCCTCCCTCCCTGGGGCGACAACTCTGAAATTTCCCCGTGTGTCCTTCCAGAGGATATTCTTCTCCCCATCCACCCCAACCCTGCCTGCTTTTTTGCGCAAATAATTACATATTCTGCGCACCTTCCTGCTCCTTAATTTTTTCACATAAATTTGAAAAGTTTGGAGAACATGCTTTGCCTGTCAAGGGTCCTAATTCCTTTTTTTGTGGCTCCATAGACATTTGAAGGCCTTGAGCTCGGGTTTACCCCTCTGGATCGATAGCTAGAGGTCCCACTGTGCCATGTGGCCTAACTGCCGGCCACCCCACAGCATGTTTGCTACTTATGTCACCCTGCCCAGGGACGGGGGGGGGCTGCTCTGGTCACTTACAGTTCTGGTATCCTGTCTTTCTCCTCGATCCTTAAACCTGAAGCCCTCTAACCTTGCTTTGGTGACCCATGGTGGGGGCAGAGTCAGCTCTGTGAGGCCAGCTGAGTCCCTAGCTAGGCCCAGCCTAAGCTTCTGATCACCTGCCCTGTCTCTGTGTCTCTCTGCTCCAGTCGTGGCCATGGCCTCCGAGGATGACTTCCATCACAGTTCGAACTCCACCTACAGAACAGCAAGCAGCTCCCTCCGCACGGACCAGGAAGCACTGCTTGAGAAACTGCTCGACCGCCCCCCGCCCGGCCTGCAGAGGCCCAAGGACCGCTTCCATGGGGCCTACATCATCTTCTTCAGCTTGGGCATTGGCGGCCTCTTGCCGTGGAACTTCTTCATCACTGCCAAGGAGTACTGGGTATTCAAGCTACGCAACTGCTCCAGCCCAGCCTCGGGGGAGGAACCTGCGGGTTCGGACATCCTGGTAAGGGTGCGTGTGTCCTGAGAGTGGGGAACAGCTGGATGGGGCAACTGAACTTGGGTGTACCGTTCCAGGATGGTTTGCAGCCTGCTGCGAACGTGGATGCAAACCAGTGCGTTGTGTGGGGCGCAGTAGACAGACCTCAGTCCTGACACATGTTTTATGCGGTGCAGCCTGCGGCCTGCTTACTGTTTAACTTGGGCAGCAGATGCAAGTGGGGAACCTAAGAACCCAGAGTTCATGACTCCAGGGATTTGAAAAGGTGGCTCTGATAGCAGTAAGTTCAGCTCTTCCGGAAAACTCCCCCAAAAGCAGTGGTAAAACGAGATGGAAGCTAATTTTTCTTTCCTGTTCAAGTCTGGAGGGGCCAGCCCAACTCTGGTATAAAGTTCCATGTGGTCAGGAACCTCATTGCTCCACCATGTAGGGCTTCCATGGTCAAGGTTACTTCACAGTCCAAGATGGCTGTTGGTGCTCCAGTCATCACAGCAAGAGAAGGAGAGGCATGAGAACATTCCGAGAAGTAACACAGATTGCTTCTGCTTCCATGGCATTGGGCGGAACTCGGTCATGTGACCATCTGGTCTGCAGAGGGGGCAGAATGTAGCCTTTGGATGTAGTCATTATCCCAGAGAACTGTGTGCCCAGCTAAAATGGGAGGTTGTACAAGCTGTGGGAGACTGGGGGAACAAAGAAGTAGTCTTGTCACCAGGGGAGAGATTACTGTGACTCAGAGCAGGTGGCCTACAAAGGAGGGGATCTTCCAGGTGGGAGGGAAAGCCTGAGCAGAGGCAGGATGGGGGGACGCTCAGGTGTGTGAGGGGCAATAAGGCACTGGGTTTCCTATATGAAGGCTGCATGTAAATAAGGCTTGAGATCATTGCCTGGATGCTGAAGTCATTGCTTGGGCCTTGAATGCCAAGGTGAGGCATGGAAACTGTTCAGTGGGCAGTGGCACCACTCCCCGCTCCCGCCGCCAGAGCTGCTCCCTCTGTGGCATGACTTTTCCCTTGGGAGGGGGCAGTGTTAAAGACAGAAATTACTCTACCGCTTGCTAAAACATAAGGAAGGCTGTACTCGAGGCTGTTGCAATAAGGAAGAGAGATCGGCTCAACTCCAGATACCACAAGGACATGGGGGGTTTGTAGCCGTGGAGCAGAGTGAGAGCTCCATGGATGGAGAATTAGAGGAATTAGTGGATGGAAAAAAGAGGAGCCATCAAGAGCAGGGGGCTTCTTGCTAAAGGCAGATCAAGGGCATCCCCACCAGGGGCAGGGGATGAGGATCTTGCCCCGATTCCGAGGGTGGTCGGATATCTAGGGTCGGGGGGCTTCTCCATAAATGGACTCAGCAGGATTCTTGCTAGGCCTGGGCTGGGCAGATAGAAGACAGGATGGAGGCCGTGGTCAAGGCCTAGTGCAGGAGAGGGCTCAGAGGTTCGGGTAATCTCTGTCTGGAGCTTCAGTGTCCACAGCTGATCCAGGCTGTGTCTCCTTTCTCTTGGAAGCTCATGGATGGGAAGAGCGTGGGCATCTCTGAAGGCACTCCAGGCTGGAGTGTTGCCAACTGCCCTCTCCTCCGGACAAGAAGAGGGAACCCTAGCAACCGTAGCCATACCCCTTGACTGGCCCAGGCAGTGGCCCACCACCCCTTTTCTGGTCCCTGAGACCATACACGGCCACACATTGCACTCACACAGGGAGTTTTAAAAAATCCCAGTCTTAGCCCCACCACAGGGCTTGTGATTGAACTAGGCTGAGGTGTGGAGGGACAGAGATATTCCAAGACTTCGCACTCCCTCCTTTGGCCTCAGGCCCTTTGTTCTGACACCCTGCCAAGGCCTGTTTCTGCCAACTCAGGGATTCGCAGGCGCCTCCCAGGGCCAGAGCAGTGCATGGCCAAAGAAGGGTCCTGGAAAGGGGGTCAGGACTTCAGAGCCTCCTACCCAAGGTGTGCTCCCTGGACCAGCGTCACCTGGGAGCTTGTTAATGACACGGGCCCCACCGCAAACCAGCTGAGTCAGCAGCTGCCTGATACCAAGCCCCCCCGGGTGACTGCCAGGTCCTTTAGAGTTTGAGAAACACTCGCCAGGGCGTGGCTTCCAGCCTACGGCTTGGGCTCCAACCTGCCTTTGCCAGTGCCTCGCTCTCTGGCCTCCGGGCAGTCTTGTCTTCCTGGCATGGAACAGGAGGCTGCTACTACCACCAACTTCTTAGGGTTGTTTTGAGGATTCGGTAAAGAATTCTGCGCACCAGCACTGAGCTCTAAATGCTGTACAAACATTATTATCATTATGACCACTTGGGGGATGGGGCACTGCCGAGCAGCATGTGGCCCTGTGTATTTCCAGACGTCTGGCTTCGCCGGGGTGCTTTATGATCCACTTTTCTATACCAGTGACTCAAGCATCCCAGTTCCTGCCAGCCTCAGTAAATTACCCAGCCCACTTGGGCTTCTTCCAGAAGATCCCTGTCTGTCTGGGCCAGCACCCGGCCGTGGCAGCCCTCGGGGCTGGACTGAGTATGCACCTGTCCTGTCCTCTCCTCCGTCCATCTCCTCAGCCCCGTGGGGCAGGAAAGGAAGCCGAGGCCGGTGCCTGGGAGTGTGGCCGTGCGCAGTGGACGTCTGCCGCGAGCTGCTTGAGCTGCAAGGCGGTCCCTTCCCAGCTGCAGGCACTTAGCATTCCAGGCCCTGCTAGGATGCTTTATTGCCTCTTTCCAAGTGCTGGCAGGTGCAGATGTAGTACCTGGGGCTGTGCGGAGCTCCTGGCTCTTGGCATCAGAGATGAGAGACCTGTCACCCCTCGATTCATGGGCCGGGTCTGGGAAGCAAGCATGCTGGGGCGTTTCTGCATTTTGCAGGTCATTTTTCTTTGCCTAATTCCTCATTCCTGCCACCCAGCTCCCCAGTTCGTGCCCACTCTCTTCCTGATTCCCCTGAAAGAGGTGGTGGGCCTGCCCTGTCACCTGAGGGCCACTTTGGGGAAAGAAGGGGAGGAGTCAGATAGGTCTGTCTCCAGACGGCCACCTGCAACTCAGTTAGCTCCGGGTGTTGGTTTTTTCCTGTACTTTCCTTTTAATATTTCCCAGAGACAGATACCATGGGCTAGGGAGTTGGCTGAGTTAAGTGTGTTGGTACAGATCCCCTTCCCCTCCAGTTTAGGTGACTTTCAAGGTCACCTCCCATCCCAGGCTCATTTCCTTCTGCCGTGGACAGTTTGGGGGATGGTTTAGAAAGCGTCCTGCTGACCTGCCCCCTCGACTGTAGTCCCAGGAATAAGAACTTTGAATAAACCCACCACAGGCCTTCGGGCCCAGAGCCCAGAAAATTAGAGCATAAAAAAGGAAGAATTTCTCTGAAGAGGTGGTGCCACAGGGTGCTACGGTGGCCGCCATCTTCTGAGCCCGGCGCTGGGCCTGCAGTGCCGGCAGGGGTGTTAAACTCGCCGCTCATCAACTGTTCAGGAAAAAAAAACGCTCAGAAATGTTCAGTAGTCTGCCTCAAGTCACATAGTGGGCAAGGGTGGTAGAGTATATCACAGAGAATTCAGATGGACAGCTGATTGCAACGTTGGTCAAGCTCAGAGAGTGGTGTAGAGGGGACCGTTCTGGAGACGGGAGGGCCCCCACCCCACCCTATCCCCCTGACTCTGCCAAATGCAGAGCCTGCCCTTGGTCTGGCTTCCTTTTACACCCTGGGAGAACAGTGCCTCAGCTCTACCCCTGGATCTGGACCCAGCTTCCAACTGTCATCGTCCCTGATCCCTTTCCTACCCCTGCCCCCAGGTGCCCCCTTGGCTCTGGGGTCTCTATGCTGTCCCTGAACCTGTGGGGCTCTCCTCACCCTCCACTTGGCCTCTCCTGCAAACCTGTCTGGGCTCCCCCTGGGCCAGGGTGTATAAGCCAGACCTGCTCCTCTTTCTACCCCCTGAGAGGAGGGGGACCACACCTTCTCCTAGTCATTCCCTGCCAATGAGCCCCCAACAGCCTCCTCCTCACACATTCTTCTGATGTGCCTTGTCCTGTCCAGGGCTTGTCTCTGAGGGGACTGCAGGACATGACCAGGTCATGGGTGGGACCTACAGTCTGACTTGGTGTCAGTAAAACCTGGACCCAGGCCTGGCAGTCTGCTGCTGCCCTGTCCATCCCCCAACTGGAGGGGGCCCCACTGGCCCTGTCTGAGGAAGTGGAACCTCTCCTGCTGCCACCCATCTGGGGTAGGGGATCCTGGGTCCCCAGAACCCACTTCCTCCTCTGGTGCTTGCCACACGATTCATGGTATTGGGTATCTATTGGGGGGGGGGTGCTGCTGTGCCACACTCTGCCGACACTAGCTTGTTTCACTGCACAGAGCCTCTCTGAGGCAGGAGTGTTATTATCTGTGATGAGAGGACCCAGTCCACAGATGGGCCTGCTTCCCCCACTAAACTGTGAGCTGTCTTACTATATGTCCCAATGTCCTTAGCACAACCTGCACAGTGCCCAGCACATAAAAGTAATAAGAGAAATCTGTCTCATTAATTACTGAATGGCTGGCGAGGAAAGCCCCATCACCCCACTCCAAGATAGGGATGGCATGGGTCTGCAAAGAAGCAGAAGATCTTGGGGTCATAGTGGCCACCACCAAAGCATTTCTTTCATGTGGATTGGCACAGACATGAAGTGAGATTTCTTTTTAAAAATATTTTTAAATTTTAATTCAGTTAATTAACATATATTACTGGTTTCAGAGGTACAGGTCTGTGATTCATCAGTTTTATATAACACCCAGTGCTCATTATATCACATGCCCTCCTTAATGTCCATCCCCCAGTTGCCCCATTCCTACACACACACACACACACCCGAAGTAATATTTCTTCTCTAGGAAATAGACCCAGACTGGCCTGGTTCAGTGGAATGAGGGAGGGGGGTCCTAGGACATCCCCTCATTATAGCACCTTAGTCCTGGCCCAACTCCTCAGCACCCCCCAAAAAAGCAGGAGAGCATGGCTTGGAAGCTATCCTTATGAACAAGGGCAGACATCCCAGTTCAGAGAGGTAGGGTTAAAAGGAACCAGGATGAACTATTTTGGAGAAGAAAAAACCGGAAGACAGATTCTCAGAAGCCTTGGCAATGACTTGCTGACTTTACAAAGCCCCTACCATGAAGCCTAGGCCTACACACCTTCAGACCTACCGTCTTTATCAGCAGGATAGCCTGGTGAATTAGGGATTGTCCTCCCCAGTTTCCTGATGTAAAAACCGAGGCTCACTGACCCATGGCCATTTGCTAGCGGGTGACAGAGCTAGGCCTGGGAGCAGTCTGGAGGTGAGCAGAGCCTGTGCTGCTAGCCAGCATGCACTTTGGCTTCTCGAGATACCCTGTAGAATAGACTAGAATCCTCTGGGGAGATTTTAAAGCACACTCCCCCACCCCCAACCACCAGGCTGATTCTGGCGCAGTGGAAGGAGGGGCCTGGGCACAAGCATTTTTAAGTTCTCCAGGAGAGGTCAACATGCAGTCCGTGATCCAAGTGAAACGTTACCCCATGGGGGTAATGCAGAGTTGTTTTCTGCCCCCCCCCACCCCCAGAGCATCGACCCTATGGACTTGGGCTACATGTGAGAGTTCTCTGGAAGAACTTCCCCCAGACAGGTTGTCAAAGCTCCACTCCAGACCCAGGTATCACTGGGAGGGCAGCTCTCTCACCATGTGCCAAGGGTGCTGGTTCATTCCTTAATCTGGCAGGATTTATTCAACAAGCCGCTGTGTGCCAGAGGCTTTCTTTTCATTATCCATTTCCTTACTAGAGTCTGAACCCAGGCCATCCGTGCTCAAGACCCTGTGCCCCATGCCGGCGCTTCCGAGTGTTTCCAGACTGTTTCTGACCCATGCCTGTCTCCCCAGCAAGATTTCCATGTCTGTAACAGAAACAGCAGCGTCCACACTCCGGAACAGTCTCTGGTTAGAGTTTTCAAGGAGGAACCAGTGATCATGCGTGATGACCTTTTAAGTGGCAAAAGCTAGGGAGGCTGAGGATGGAGAGCTACCTTTGGATTTCACCTCCTGTAGGTCCTTGGTGGCCCTGGGGAGCACTGCCAAAGGGGAGGGACAGACGCTGGACTACAGGCTACTAGCCCAGCTGGAGGATGGGGTGCGGGGGAGGGACGCTGGAGGCAGCTTTCAGACTCATTCTAGAGGAGTGAGGCAAGAGTTCCGGGAAGTGGGATTGAGAAGGGGATGGATTTTCTTTGTTCTTCAGGAATAATAGGAGGCAGCTTGTGTGCTCCTGCGAGTGGCCCAGTAGAGAGGGGAAGGCAGGTGCTGGGGTCCATGAGCATAGGGCATGGCTCTGGGGCACAGTGGAGGGGGCCCAGAAAAGAATGCAAGTGAGGGGCGTGTGCGTGGCTCAGTTGGTTAGGCGTCTGCTTCGGCTCAGGTCGCAATCTCAGGTCCTTGGGATCCAGCCCCGATCTGCTCCTTGCTCAGCAGGAAACCTGCTTTTCCCTCTGCCCCTTCCCCCTGCTTGTGTGCACTCTCCCTCTCTCTCTGTCTCTCTGTTTCAAATAAATAGAATCTTTAAAGAAAAAAAGAATGCAGGTGATTCATCCTTAGGAATAGGAGAGAAGGCAGCCAGAGATGAAAGGAAACAAATTGTAGCCATGACCCATCAGGAGATTTCACATCCTTTAGTAGGCTGCAACCTGTAATTTGAAAACCCCCGCTCTGTTTGCCGGCAGCTGGCCATAAGGACGTGTTTCTGCCCTCATTCGACAGGGGAGGAAAGTGAAAACAATAAGGAACTTTTGCTGACAGCACAGAGCTGTGAAGACAAGAGTGGGGCTGTGACCCAGGGGTATCTGAGTCTGCATCATGTTTCTCGGCACACTTGGCAAATGCCCAGATTCCCAGATCCAGCCTCGCTGGCTCCGTCTCCCCACCATGGGCCTCTGCTGCTGTTGACAGGTGCTCCTGATAAATTGGGGAACCGCTCCCCCGTGCCACCTGCTGTTACTTGAGAAGCTTGCACCATTCTGGGTGTGGCTGGATCATGGTGCTCCTGCAGGCCAATCCTTGAGCCACTCGGATTCCTCCAAATGGAAAACATGCACGGTGCACTTCATCTGGCAATCCACTTTTTAAGAGCAGAATTCCAAAGCCTGGGGCTAACCCCAAATCAAGGCAGGATTTGATCTGAGCCCTGTCCTCCTGGACGGGGAGATGGCAGAGGCAGTCCAGGGGTCTCCAGGTTTCCTGCCCAGGGCATGGGTGAGTGGCCGAGGGGCAGAGAGGGTTGGTCCCACCCTGCAGCTGCCCAGTGGTTTGGGCTAGTGGGATGGCTGCTCTCAAACCATTTTAAAAAATTAAAACCAAAAGTGAGTCATTTTTTTATTCCCTTGTCCACCCTCTGATTCTAACTGCAGACCCAGCCAGCATGCCATTCCCAATAAATATACCTGTGATGGCTTTTTCTTCTGTGTTCAGCTCTTGTTGTGTCTTGCAAAGGGAGAGAAAAAGCCCGACTAGAAATGCTGCAGTCATGCCTTCAGTGCCCTCGACTTCTCAAATTCTCTTTTTATTTTCTCTGTGTGTGCTCACGGCTTCCGCTGCCCCTCCGTGCCTTGCTCGCTGGCCCCCCGGACTATCGATCGCTCCCACCCCACCCCGCTCTCCCTTCGATTTTGCTTCCTTCCACACTCGTCCTTGGAATCCAGAGGCGATTTCCTCGACAAATTAGAACATGGCCTGGGCCTTAAGTGCTCGAGTGTCTCCTTAACGTGATTGATCATCGAGTGTATCCGGAGAGCAGAGTCAGATCAGTCTTCGCCAGGTGCCTTCGTTGCAGGTGTCATCATGCGGTGGCGGCAAGGGCTGGGGAGGGGTCCGAGCTGGCCTTTCGGGGGTCCTCTGCGTGTGCACACCCGCACTCACTTGAGGCCTGCGGCAGCCTGGGAGCCTGGGGCTTCAGCCTCTCTCTGCAAGTATGTTGGGTAAGCAAGTGCTGGTTGGGTCTTCTCAGGACTCCCTCTTCTCCCTCTTCCTGTGGTTTTCCTGGGTTTCCTCCTATGGAGAGCAGCTGGCGCACCCCCAGACCACCTCCTCTTTACCCACATGTCGTCTGCCTGGGCCCTGTTTCCCGCTTTCCACCCTGGGACACCAAAACATGTCGGCCCTCTGGGGGGTGCAAAAGCCGCCCCTTCTGGCAAGGGCTGTGTGGGTAAGTGAGGAGTCTTCTTGGAAGGCCTCCTCTTCCTCCTCGCCCTGGCCATGTGGTCAGGCTGCAGAAGAGGAAGGACAGCCCGGCCCGAGCATCAGCAGTGACCGAGTCCCGCATCAGTGGCCACCCCCCAGGGGTTGGTGTCCCTTGCGTGTGGACTGACAAGGCTCCCTGTGACTCTGACTCCTCCCTTGAACTGGTTCTGAGCCATTTCTCTGCCTGCTGAGGTTACAGCCTGAAGTTTGGGTAGGGGAATAGAAAGGCTGAAAATCAAAGACCAGCTTGCCTTGTTCGGGTGGGGTTTGGTGGAGGGGTGGGGCAGAGGGTCGGCAGAATTCCTGTTTCCGTTTTCCACATTCATCTCCCATAGTGGAAAGACCTGAGATTTGGGAGAGCTGGTTCTGTTTCTTACCGTGTTTCAAATTTGCTGGGTGACTTAGGACTCTATTTCCTTAACTAAGAAACTTGGTGGAGGTTGGCAAACTTTCTCTGCAAACGGCCAGATGGCATGTGATCTCTGTTGCAGCTACTCTGCTCTGCACCATGGATAATCCATAAGCAAATGGGCCTGACCAGTTTCTAGTATTTATAAAAATGGAGGTGGGCTGGTTTGGCCCTGGGGGCAGTTGACTGCTCACCCCTGGACCAGACACTCCCTTGCAGGTCTTTCCCGACTAGTGTTCCAAGATCTGTTAGAGAGGGACCTACTGTGCTGAATTTCTATTTGGAACGTGGATCACTGCCTGACATTGTGTGTTTGTGTATGCATTCACCGACCGTCTCTTGACCAGACCATCCGTTCCTTGGAAGCAGAAACTTGGGCTGGATCCCATGTGCCTAGAATATCTATTGAGTTCAGCGAAAACGTGCAGACTGGTGAGTTAATCTGTGTTTGTGGAGGGCCTCTCTGGCACTGGACTAGCGAGGAGAGGGGAACGGGAGCAGGGCTCCCGGGATTGGGCATCGGGGTCTCACACTCAGGGGTTCGGGATTGTGATGGAACTATTTTAGGGCAGACCTAGGTGACACTGGGGCAGACGCCCTCTGCTGCCCAGTTAGTTGTGCATGCTGCTGATAACAGGTCAGCCGTGCTTGAAATTTCAGGGGTCCCCTTTGTGTTCCTCAGTCCTCCACCCCCACTCTCGGTCTGTCAGCAAGTTTTGTTGATTCCACCTTCCCAAACATCTCAGATACCTCTGGTTGCCTTCTCCATGGCCAGCTCCCCAGCCCTAGCCTTCCTGGCCACTGGCTCCCAGGGCACCCCTGCAAACCAGGGTCCACAGAGGCTGCAGAGGTGGTCTCTCTAAGATATAAAATGGAAAGGCTGTCTACTGGGCCAGGTGGGTTTGAGCTGTGTAACTTCGGGCAAGTGTCTGACCTCTCTGAGCCTCAGTTTCCTCATCTGTAACAGGACTGGTCCCTGGGAGGGTGCTGTAAGGATCAGGGGAGTGAATACATGACCAGGCCTCAGAACAGCAGAGCGTGGGGAGGGCTCGGTGACTGTGCACCAGTACCAAGTTTCCCAGCCGCTTAGGGTCCAGCAGTAGCTTCCCATCGCACTTAGAATAAGATCCAAATTCCGACCCCAGCCTGTTCGCCCCAGCCTGCCCCTGCCTCCAGCCCAGTCTCCCCACTCTCCCCCTTACTCCAGGATCAGCCTGGTTTGCCCGGTGCTCCAACACACCAAACTCACTCCTGCTTTGGGGCCAACCACATGCTGTTCCCTCTGTCCAGAATGCTTTTCCCCTCGCCCCTCGCCTGGCCTATCCTCAGGTCCAAACATCAGCTCCTTCACCGTCACCAACATCAGCACCCCCCCGCCCCCGCCCAACCAGGCTCTATTATAGCTCCTTCAGCAGTGAAGGAGAGAGAGAAAATGCAAGCATGGAGGGTGAGCATTCATGGTGCTCGTGGAAGTCAGCAAAGGCTGGGGGAGAAAAGGTGTCCTCCACAGGGTTCTACACAGAGGCAGGGCCCGTAGGGAGGCTCATTCCAGTCAATCTCGCAACTCTGCGTATCTTCTGGCAGGGATTCCAGGAAGGTGTAAAAAAGGATTGCAGGCTAATGAGGGCCTCCGGGCCACTAAAGACCAAGATTTATAGAGGCCCTAGGGAGCCGGGGCCGAAGATGGTCCACGAGGCCAAGAGTTAGTGGACTGCTATTAGAGCCTGGAGCCGTGTGCACAGGTCTGATAGCTGGGTCTGTCTGGCTAGCATCTTTCAGGGCCTTACCTGTCTGATTCTGACCCAGCTTTGCTCTGCCTTTGGGCTTCTCACCACCTATCATACCTGGGTAGATGGGGGCTCCCGTGTCCCTCACCTGTCCAGGCCCTGGAACAGGCATCTTCCAGCTCATCAACAACCCAATTAGCTTTCCTGGGCCAGTGTCCCCGAACACAGGGCCTCGGAACCTAACGACAGGGCTCCAGCTGCACCCCTGGGGAACACCTGCCTTCTGCTCCCTTCCTGGCTAATGCCAGGGAAGGGCGCCTCCCTGCCACAGCCCAGACCAGAGAGCTCGGCGATCAGAAGGCAGCAAGTTTGCAGCAGCAAACTATTCTTGGCTCCAGCCTGCTCGCGGCTGCTAATTTCATGCCCCTGTGATCCAGGTAACGCTTTGCTGCCTCGAGCTGCCACCCCCGGGCCTGAATCGCTTTTTCTCGCCCCGCAGGAGCCAGCTGCCTCTGCCGCACGAGCTCTCGAGGTGGGGGCTGTACGTGGCAGCCTCCGAGCCGCTGGGCTGCGGGTTAGCCTGCCGCAGCTCGTGACTAATTTGCTGCACTTATTTCAAAGTGCCCAAATAGCATTCAGGGGAGAAGCAGCTTAAACCGGGGCCTGCCAGAGATAAACGGGCTCATTTCGGGGCCTCCCTGCCCGAAGAAACCTCTTTACCTGGACGCTGAGCCCGGAATTAAATTCTTCCAGAAGAGATGCTTAGCATGAAGCCGCTCAGCGTGGCGGAGGAGGGGAAATGTTCCCCCTCTCATAAAATGGGCCTCACATCTGGCCAGCTGGCTCTGGTGGATTTTTAAATTGTGTTTGAAGAGCAGCTCTCCCCTTTGCTGTGTTCTTAAGCCAGGCCAGAGTGGAACAGATGAACATGACTTTCCCATCTCCATCACCAGGGGATCAGGCGTCCCGCACCCAGGCCAGAGTGGGGCTCCCCTACACCTGCCAGGCACCCCGCCCTACCGGGGGTCTGGGTTTTGAGTCCCACCTCCGCTGGGCCTGGGGGTGGGGCAGGGCTCTGTGGGGAGTCAGCCCAGGTAGGGGTGAGGGGTAAGCTGGAAGCCTGCCTGGATCTTCCCGATGCTCATGTCCTCTGGACCGTGCTCTGTGCTCCGCAGCGGACCATGTCTGTCCATTTCGGGTGGCTGACAGAAGCAAGGGCTCTTCTCCAAATCTTTTTCCTTTTAACTCTACTCAGAACCATCGCCCTGTAGAAATGGCCTGGGGAATGGACCGTGGAGTTTAAGGAGCAGAGAGTGAACTGCAGAGGGAAGAGAAATCAAACCCCATCATTTGCTGGCGTGGGCAGGTCACCCATGCATGAGGGTTGGGGCAGAGGGAAGACACCGCCCTGATGGGACCCTGGAGTCTACAGCTGACAGCTACTCACAGCTGGGAAGGCCCGTAGGCTGCCAGTGCTGGCTACTGGGTCCTCAGTGTCATGGCGCAATCCCAGGGACAGTGTTTGAGCCTGTGCATCTGTGGGGTGGGCTCCCTCAGCTAGAGTGGCTAAATGTCCCCCCAACCCTGCCCTGCATCAAAAGATCTGCCACCAGCACATGCCAGGTAGGCACTTCTGTGTGGTTCATCCACCTGTTAGCCTCAGGCTTCTTATCTATAAAATGGGAGCAAACCTAGCTCTGCCTTCCCTTACAGGCTGTGTTAAGAGCAAAGGGACTGGGGTCTCTGGGGGCCATTTTGTTCCGTGGCAGTTCCCTGGCACTCTGTGGGGCTTCTGTGCCACCACTTGGCTTACCTGCCCCATGCCAAGGATGACTTTAGTGGGACCAGCATGACCAGGTACCTGGGGGCTGAGCCCTGCCCAAGCCCCAGGGAATTGCAGCCTGCTGGGAGATGGTGGAGGGCAGGGAGCTTGGAGGAGACACACAAGGAGCAGAAGTTTTCCTCTTTCTTCCTCAGCTGGGCCTCGCCTCCCATCAGGCTGGCGAATTCGGAACAGTGACTGGTGGGACTGCTGTTCCCCATCAGCACCCTGAAAGGGAGGGGTGAGTGCCGTGGCTCCGTGGCCGCCTGTCCTGGGATGTCTGGGTTGAATGCACTGCACAGTACATCTGATTCCTGTCGATGCCAAGGAAGGCCTCGGGAAGTCTGTTCTAACAAAGGTGCTTGGGTCTGAGTCGTAATTGGCAAGGAAGCAACCCTCCGGGCCTTTGAATGTGCTGCTCCCGCCAACGGAGTGCAGGCTTTCTCCCCGCCTCCCCATATCCATCTAGCAAACTTCCCCCAACTGTTCAGGCAGCGGTCCAAGAGGGTCTCTTGTGGGAAGCACCCCCAGACCCCTCCTTCCTTCCTCCATACCTTGTGTCCCCTGCGCTCTAGCTGCAGGATGGTGCCAGGCAACGAGCTCCCAGAGAGCATACACCAAGCCACCAGCATGGTGCGGGGCACACGGGGGTGGCCGCATCTTCAGGGAACCACGGGACAGGTTGCTGATTGGGTGGGCAGCGGCTGCCGGCCAGTCAGACAGCCGTAGGATGACCAGCCTCTGAGGCTCCTGACGGCCAAGGCAGAGAACCCCACTCCGAGAGGCCTCGTCATCCCATCGTGCCCTGCCCTGCAGCTCCCACCCATCTTCCAGCCCTGTCTGCTTGTTGCATCACAGTGTCTCCTACCTGTGGGAAGGACCCCCCAGGACGTAGGTTTTCCGTGGACTGTAAGAAACAGGGCTGCGTTGTGGCACGGCCGTGAGGGGTTTCATTCATCTCATTGCTTCAGGATTGGCGCTCCCTGTGGGTGTGCAAGGCGTAGCCTCTACCTTCACGCGAGGTGGCCCAGTGCCCCTGCCCCGGGGCTCTCCTTGTCCCTCCACTCCTGCATGGCCGGCACTGGCCTTTGGGGTCTTTGGGTCCCCCTCGGGAGGTAGAGGCCATGTTCATCAATCATGTGGGGCACATGGTGTGGTAATAACAACAGAGCCTCTCAAGGGAGCTCCTAGGAACCAGGCCCAAGTGCAGGCAAATTGTGGCATGAATCCTTCCCACACGTTACATGACATGAGATCGCCCTATGGGATGGTGAAGACGGATTGCTTTGGAGGGGGCAGGATGGTTACCAATGTCTTTGAACCAATATTCAAATGTTTTTGCATCGCCTGGAATAAAATGGGAGAAGTGGGCCCCAACATCCCTTGCAGGCAAATGAGAAACCCAGGAAGGAAAGGCCAGCTACTGGTCTGCCAAGGGCACAGTCCAGGATGGAAACTAGAGCCTTCACTGCTGAATGCTTCTTAGAAAGGAGCCCAAGGCCACCCATTATTTGTGAATACCATCTCATGTGCACCGTCCTAGGGAAGCAAGAGTGAGGGAAAAGAGAAGTGAGGCAGGGATGGGAGAGAGCAGATGCAGGCTGGCCACAGCTTTGCAACAAAACACAGCTGGATGCTCGGGTGCCCCGCATGCATCTGGAGAAGCCACATGAAGCCACATGGGGCCACCGCATCACAGACCAGTTGACTGGGGGAGAAGAAAGTCAAGAAGTTTATCTCTTGTCTCCTTCCCATTTCCTGCCTCTCTTTGGTCAAAGCATATGTCCTGGGGCTTTTCCTGTCCCCACTTCAGAGAGTATCACCTGACCCCGGGCAGTGCGCGGCACAGGGGTCTCTCCGTAGGAGTCACCTCCTTTTCTGGGGGCAGGGTCAGCAGTGGCTTTATGACCGTGGGACTGAGTGGCAAGGCACATGGCCCGAGGGACAGGCAGTGAGCAGATCTGGGGTGGCACAGAAGCTAAGTCCTGTTTCTTGGAATCGGCACAAAATGAGCCTGATTTCAGCAAAGGATTCGATGAGGAAAGGCTAAGGGGACTGCTGTCCACAGGTATAAACTTTGTTTCCCTCATGGGCAGATACATTGGTCTTTACATCTGGCAAGATCACAGTGAGCTAGCCCTGTCTTCATCAAGAAACTGAATGTAAACTACAAGAAGTCAGCAACATGCAAAAAAACTCTGGATAGTTTTTAGGATAGATAGGAACTCAGCTGCCCATAACCCTCATTCATTAAGGATGTATTGCCGTGTAACAAAATGCTACACACTCCAGAGGGTTAACATGACACACAGTTACTATCTCACAGTGTCTGTGGGCCAGGAATCCAGGCACGGCTGGATGGAGTTCTCGTCTCTGGGTCGTACACAGCCACAATCAAGGGCTTAGCTGGGGCTGCAGTCTCCCTGGAGGCTCAGTTGGAGAAGGGCCACGTCCAGGCTTCCTTGAGTTGTCGGCAGAATCCAGTTCCTTGCAGTCGTAGGACTGAGAGCTTCGGTTTCTTGCTGGATGTTGGCCAGAAATCTCTCTGAGCAACCAGGGGTCACCTGTAGTTCTTGCCACTTGGGGTTCCCCTGATGGCTACTTGCATCCTCAGAGCCATTAAGGGAGGGAAAAAAGGGGGTCCAACAAGACAGGTGCTACATCTCGGGTAACGTTGTCCCATATGCATCGTTGTGTATGGCCGCCCCTTTGCCGTATTCTCTTGGCTAGAAGCAAGTCGCAGGTCCCACCCACACTTAGCAGAGGGCATCCCATACAAGGGCGTGAGCACAGGAGGCTGGGACTGTGGGGGCCCCTTAGAGAGTCTGCCCACCACATTTTGTTAGAACTCTGCTTACAGGCAAAAACATCAAATAAGTTACACACTGCCCCCCAACAGGTTTATATCAGGAACTAAGTTTAAAAAAAAACAAAACCAAAACTCCATGGGGTGTGCTGAGTCAGCCTACGCAACCGTCTACAGCCCCCAGCAGAGAAACAGGCCACGGTCCAGTCCATTCCGCCCCTCCTGCATGTTCTTTGAAAAGCCAAGAAAATGGGCTCCGTCAACAGAAAGGGAGGCAGAGCCTTACTCCAGCCTTACTCCGTTGTCAATATTTAAAAAGCTTTCCACCATTAAAAGGACAATTCTCTGCTTAAATATCAACAAACCAGAACATTCAATTACCTAGAAAATCCCCATTCCTGAAATGTTCAGGGAACCCAAGCCTGCTCAAAAAAAAACAAAGACAGAGATTCTGCGTCCCATGCAGTGGTTGTTCGTAGACTTGCATGGAACGAGTGAGCAGCCACTGAATTGAAGGGACCCCCGTCGGGGTGGGGAGGGAGGCTCAGATTCGGGGCTGTCTTGGTTGGCCCCCACCTGCGGCTGCTTCTTCCTGGGGGCCTTTCTCCATGGCTTCTGCCTGCCTGGCCTCACGTAGGCTCAGCCACTGTGTCAAGACGTAATTGACTGAGTGCCTCGGGCCAGTCCAGGCTCTACTGAGCCCATCAGGGCGGGAACAATGAGGTGGCACCTCAAAGGAGGGAGGCTATTTCCAAGGCTCATGGTTGATGGCCCACAGTCGCTGTGATTACCATTTTAATTGCACGGCCACCACTACCTGATATTCAGGGTGCAGATTTCAAAGACCACAAAGCACTCTGCAGGCTTTAAAAAGGGACCCTGGAACAATCAGTTTCAGACCAGAAGGAGCTCATTATGATATCTTTCTCTTGTGGGCTCCATATTGCAATCAGACTCCCCCAGAAAGGACAGATCTGACTGTCCGTATCAAGGTCTGACTCAGATCCCACCTCCTCTGGGACTTTTCCCCAAACCTGTACTCCTTCCCATTCTCTCACGTGATCCTGGTCCCACTCCCTGACCCAGAACCCCTTCTAAAACTCACCACTCCTACCTCTGATTTGACAAAACAAACAAACAAACAAAAGAAAAAACCCACAAAATTCTGACATCTCTCCCCGTGGTGTTTTGAGATGAAAATACCTTCACACTCTATCTTACACTCCCAGTGGGATGCTTCCTTCTTAGTGGCCGGGAGACGTGTCTCATTCTTTGTCGTGATCCGTACAACTGCCACAGTGCTCTGTGCGTTGGTGAGGCTTTTGCACGCCTGTCTCTTGCACTTGGCACGTTTGTGACTCAAAACACTGCCTCAGTTAAGTCCAATTTTGTGAGCTTTCCAGAGGAGAACGCTCACAGCTGCTTTTTTCTTTTTCAGAGTGAACAGTGTATTTAATAAAAAGCCTTTTTCAGAGTGAACAGTGTATTTAATAAAAAGGCACACAGGAAATGCTTAATATGTGTGATCTGTTCTCATGGCTTAGAACCCGCAATCAGTACCAACCTGGGGTTCATGACTTGACAATGACCCAAGCCAAGATAAGTCAACCCTTCCTGATTTTTTTTTTTTTTTTAAAGACAGGTATATTGAGGAATAATGGATACGCAGTAACATCTGTCCTAGTGAGTGGACAGTTCCGAGTTTGGAGAACCGGGCACAATTGCCGTATAGTTTCTTTAGCCATAAATTCCCGCATGTTCTGATCAGGAGCTCTTCATCGTGTGGTCTCCTGCATGCTTCGTCTGGAGTACTCGGCACCTGCTTCCAGAAAAAAAATGCCCTTTTCTCTTCTCTCAGCCAGTCTAGCAGCCATTTCCCACTTGACCTCAGGGGAGCATCTCTCCTCAGGGGGCAAATCCAGAGTCAGAACAAAGTGTCTGACTTCAGGGTTGGTGTAGTTCTAAGAGGCCTCACTTGGTGGCAAGAACACTGGAATGTGGTTGGGTCATAACAAAGCGCATTTGGATCACTGAAATCTGGCAAGAGGCAGAACAGGCTGGCAGGACGCAGTCTGACCTTGTGCACGTGCTCACAGTTGGGTCCTTTCCACACTGGCTGTCCGTGGGTGGGACAGGTAAAGGAGGGGAGAGCATGGGCTGCAGACCGTTAGGAGCCTCTCTGAGGGCAGGGACAATGTCATATCCTGACTTACGTCCTCAGCACTTCGCATGGCTTGTATTGGTGTCTGTTTAGGGACCTAGTGAGTGGTCATAGGTCACCATGGGGCGGGGCCACACCATCTTGGAGCAGACCTGTCCATCACGCGCTGGTTTCTGAAGACAGTGGGGAGGGGAGGGGCGTGGTCTCTGCTCTTCAGGGAGCCCTCCCGTCCATCCGCCGTGACATCAGCAGCCCCCTCACTTCTGTGCTTGCAGAACTACTTTGAGAGCTACCTGACCGTTGCCTCCACCGTCTCCAATGTGCTGTGCCTCATGGCGAACTTCCTGCTCGTCAACAGGTAGGCCATGTCCCTCCCTCTGCCAGCCCTGCCCTGTGCCTCCAGCCCTCTCCCAGTGCCTCTTGCTCATGGTTGCTGGTGTGGGCTGTTGGTTTTCAGCCACTGCAGGGGCAGGTCCCCAAGCAGGAGTCCGGCAGGAAAGACCGAAAGGTCAGATGGGCAAGCCAGGGCCCCGTCGAGGGAAGCCAGGACCGGAAGCTGGACTTTCACTTCCCAGCCACATGCTAGGACCCTGTGTCAGCAGCCAGCAGGAGGCATGTGGGGACCCTCCTCTTCCTCCTTTTCCATCTGGGGAGCCTGTCTGTTACCAGCTGCCTGAGTTGCAGACAGTGTGGCCAGAGGCCAGCATATGGATGGTGGGGGTGGGCCCGGGGGGAGGGGTGGGCAAGACCTGTGGAAGCTGATCTTTTTTAAGATTTTTAAAATGTATTTATTTTAGAGATAGAGGTGGGGAGAGCCGGCAGGGAGGAGCAGAGCGGGACGGACAAGCAGACTCTACTGAGTATAGAGCCCAACGCAGAACTCGATCCCACAACCCTGAGATCATGACCTGAGCTGAAATCAACAGTCAGACACTTAACTGATGGACCCACCTGCAAGCAGTCTGAGAGTGTCAAGAGCCTGGCTCCCCATGATTCTGGCTCTCGCTCCATGGAATGGGCTGCCAGCTAATGTGCTGACTACTCATAGAGGCCCTGTGGGGACCTCCTGACACTGTGTTAGAGTAGGGGTTGGGAGAGAGCCCCATGGCTGCGCTGTGGCAGAAGAAATGATGCAGGAGACAGCCAGGCAAGTTAGCATGGCCCTTAGACTCCACCGGGGGACTCTTCTTCTCCATTGAGGTTTGCAGGAGCACTAGCCCTAGCTCCTTGGCCCACATTTCCCCTAAGCTACCAATAGGAACCTGGGCTCCTCTGGGCCCAGCCGCCTGGAACCTTAGATCCCTGCTGGCCAATCAGGTTTACCCAGCTCTGCTAACTTTGCAGTGCTGGCCTGGATGTCTGGTGGAACAGGTCTCCGAGGCAGGTCTTGCCTCAGGCAGTGTGCTGGGACTGATGGATGGGGTCTGCTCTGAGCACAGGAGGAGAGAAGCAGCAAGTGGGCTAAGCCTGGATAGACTGGTCCTTCCAAACATATTATGCAATGGGGCTATTGCAATTATCTGCCGTGGCATTCAAGTGATCCCCAAGCGTGGTCGCAGTTTAAACACTAACAGTAATGAGTCTGTCTCACGATCTGGGCGTCATTGGACTAGTTGGCAGCTCTGTCTTCCTGCCTCCCATGTGGTCGCAGACAGTGCGGCTGGAGCTGCTGGCCCTTCTCTGGCCCCCATCTCCTTCTTCTCTCGTCTCCCCTCCCCATGGTCTCTTGCACGGTGGTCTCAGGTAGTAGGACTTTCCGTCTCGTGGCTGAAGAGCAGGTGCTTGAACAAGCAAGGCAGAAGCTACATGGTTTCTGTAAGCTAGTCTCTGTGGCCGCACGGTGTCACTTAAGCCGGACTTGGCTGGGCAAGCACTCCCCAAGGTCTCTTGGTTTCGAGGGGATGTAGACCCACCTGTCGATGGAAGGAGAGGCAAAGAATTTGCACCCGTTTTAAAACCAAAGTACAGGCTGTAAGGGCAAAGAGCACAATGGGGCTCAGATGGCCTTGAGATAAGCCTGCTGACCCTCACCTTGCCTCCTCCTGCCTTCCCCGGCACATGGGGCTACCCTCCGTGTCCTCAAAGGTGGGGCACAATCTCCAGAGCACCCATCCCCCAGGAGGAATGAGTGGAAGAATGGAACTCAGAGCAGGGCCCAGTGTTCCCTCCACACTCCTGGTCCCTGGAGGGAAGAGCTGCAGGAGAGAAGGCAGGAAGAAGGGAAGGGAACAGAAAGGAGAAGGATGAGGAAGAGGGAGTGACAGCCAAGGTGGTGGAGGGCCCCTTGGTCTCTCACCACCCACTCCTTTCTAAGACTTTCTCATGACCCTCTCTGTCCACTTGCCTGGCTAGCCTGGGGACACAGGTTTGTCCATCGGAGATAGCCCGGGCTCATGTAAGTGAGAGCCCCCACCCCCTTCTAGATCGGGTGTCAGTGTCTGAACTATAACAAGGGGTGATGCGTGGTGACACACAATAACCCGAGAGGGAGGCCCTAACATGAGCGCCTTTCCAGGGAGGAGTCAGGAGCTATACCCAAGACCACAGGACCAGTGCGGGGTGGCCCAGGCTGGCATGAGATCCAGCAGGCCAGAAGCCGGCCTGGGACAGTGGTCAGCAATAGGGAAGGTTGGCGCTCAGGACACTCGGTAGCACTTCAGAGCACTCCTACCCCTTAGAGCTTTGTCTCCTTTAACCCTCCCAACAGCTGGAGAGCAGGAAACTCAGTACCTTGCTTTACAGATGGGAAGATAGGCACACAGAGGTCAAATTCACAGGGTGAGTCCAGGTGGGAACTGGGACCCTCCTTGCCCCACACTTGTACTTGGAACGTCTGGGTCCCCCAGCTCCTCCCTGTGGCCAGAGCCACACCTCAGAGCCTTCTGCCCTGGCTTCAGGAAGCTGGAAGGAAGGAGGTGGTAAAGGAGGTCTAGGTCTGCCTGCAGTGGGGACAGGGGACCGCCCAGGTAGCCACCCTCCCAAAGTCAGGCAGGGAGCTGGCTGCGAAGGCTCAGCACTATAGGGCTTCTTCCAGAAGTTTCAGCCCACCTCAGGGCCTGCCCTTGCCCTCCTCCCTGTAAGAGAGGGATGAAGGCAATGTGGGGAACGCTTGCGGGCCTCCGTCTGTTTCTGGGCTGTGGGAAGATGGTTTGCGGCTAAGCTGTTTTTTATTTAATGTGCGAGATTGAAACGTCTCCTTTTCTCCCCTCCTGGAGAACCCTGGCTTTCTCTGACTGGCTCATCCATAATCTCCAAGTGTTTTATTATGTTAAATCTGTAGCATCATAAATACTTATGAGTAGAATTTACATTTGAGAGACTTATGAAGAAATCAGTCCCCTGGGGTCCTGAACAAGGGGGAGGGGAGCTGGCAGCCCTGGCCCTTGCCCAGAATCTCACATTCCTGTGGCCTGCCCAGGGTCCCGGGGCCGAAGCAGTCATCTCGGCCATCCCCTGTTCCAGAGCAAAACCCTTGACACCAGGGCAGCCCTTGTCTAGACTGTCTCTATCATCTTGACGATGTCCCTGTCCCCCCGGCCACTTTCTCGGCCCAGGTGGAAGAAGCAGAGAGAGGCCAGCATGCCCCCGTTATTGCACGTGGGGTGGGTTCGGTGTAGCACATCTCATAAAGCTTCGTGGGCATTGAAGAGAGCCCCATGGAGGACCCCTGAGGACTTGGGGCAGAATGGGTCATGTGGCAGGTGATTTGCTGGCAAGGAGGAGGCCCATGCAGGGGAGGGACCTGCAGGGACTCTGTTGCTCCTGGCCTGCCTTTGGCATTTACCTCCTCACCTCCCACCGCCCTGGGGGTGCTGGGCGAGCAGTCCCCCAGCTCCCTCCAGAGCAACCTTCCTGTAGGGGCAACTAATTACCTTGTTGGGACAGGCGCCAGAGAGCTCCTGGGACACCATCAGCATTCCTGGCATGGATTCATCTTCACCGGGACTGGGAGGAGGTGGTTAGAGGCAGAGCCGACACCTGAGGCTGGCTGGAAACTCAGTATTTCCAGTGGTCTGCCTGCCATGCTTGGGAGGTCAAGAAGCAGAAAGTCTCCCTCCACTGTTAATAAGCCTTGCCTGTCAGTTTGTGTGGTCTATCAGGGACTCACCAGGTCCCTCCCAGGCCCTCTGTCCACCCTGGGAAGGGCAGGGGAAAACAAGACAGAGCACTGTCCTGGTGGCACTCCTCCTGTCTCTAGTTTGCCCTGGGCCTCCTTCTTGCCCCAGGTATCTGGTAAAGCTTTTCGGCCTCGGTCGCCACCCTCTCTCTCCGTAACTATCTTAATATTTACAATTGTAAATGGGAACGTTATGCTAACCCAGGTTCTGAGCTCTTGCTGGCTCTTATCTTTGGGGCATGGGGCAGCTTCAGCTGCTGGGAAAGAGTGGAGGGCACTGTGCAACCCGGCTGAGTGTGGAGAACCAGCCCGAGCGTCAGAGGTAGGCCTAACCACCAGCCTCCAGGACTGCTGGTGTGCACTTACACTAGATACTCTGGGCCCACAGGGGTCCAGGCACTCTACCTGGTTGCCTCCCAGCTCCTGCCCAGGATGAGGCCCCTGCAGCCCCTGGGAAGATGCATCATGGTGCGGAGTTCCCCAGAAACAGCCCCTGCAACAGGGATTTGAAGTGTGAGCCCTTTACTTGGGAGGTGAAGGTAGGAGAATGGAGGGGCGGGATGAGAGGGGAAGGCAGCCAATAAAGGATGTCTTACCAAACCAGCTCCCACAGGAAGAGACCGAGCTTGACTTGCCTGGGGACTCTGGGACCCAGTGTGGAAGGCGAGGTAGAGGGGTGGTGCATGGGCAGGTCAACCACCAGCTAGAAGCCTTGATGTGCCTCTTTGTGTGAGTTAACATTCTTGGTAACAAACAACAGAGACACAAAAAGGGTTTTCTCATTCTTGACCTGGAAAATTAAAATCAGGGCTGCTGCCACACATAGTCACACATTGCTGGATCTAGGAGATCGTGTATGTGCCCAGGGCTGTCCTCTTGCACTGTCCCTGGGCTCTGTGTATGTCTGCCTGGCTTCATCCCAAATGTGGTCTCTCTCCATGCAGCTGGCCAGGTGACAACCAGCAGCTCCCAACACGGTCAGGCAGGGAAGGAACTTCTCTCCACCTTTCAGTCCTGGAGGGCCCTCACTGGCCCTGCCTGGCTCACATGCTAATCCCAAACCCAAACCAGTGACCTGCCCCTGTGGCATAAGACACTCCAGTTACCCCAGACCAAGTCATCATGTGTCCATCATCTGTGGCTTGGCCAGGGTGGACAAGGTGGCCAGCCACCTCTCCAGAACAAGTTGGCGTGGAAGAAAGAGTGTGCCTCAGGGAAAGAATGCTGGCAGACGAAACCTGCACATGCATCCTACACCCTGCCCTGAGGGTCAAGCCTTGGCACTCAGAAGCTGGACCTGGCCCTCCAGGATAGGGCTCCACTTCCCTCCAGCCTCTGCTCTCGATCTCGCCTGCAGTCCAAGGCCAGGTCCCTGCATGTGCCGTGTCCCTTCTCACCAGACACATGCCCTCACATCCCAACACTCCTTATACTCCAGCTTGGGTACCTCCTCCAGAAAGACTGTGTGACCCTCAGGCTGGGTTTTGTACCCCTTTGGATGCACCCAGAATGCCCTGGGGCCCTCCCAATGGAGCACTGTGCACACTAAAGCAAAATGCCTGTGCGGGGCCGGGGTCACACAGCAGGTGGCTTGACACACCGGAACTATCTGATAAATGTTTGCGTAACAGGCACCAGAGAGAATGCATGTTGGCAGATGGTTCTGGGCGGAGGCTCAGCCGACCTGGGTTCTCTTCCCCTGCTCCCCGTGGAATCACACCGAGACCTTGAACTGCCCCTTTACACCCGCAGGCTTCCCTCTACCCTTTACGCAGCAGAGGTGGCACCTGCCCTCCCTCCAGCAAGGATCAGAACTAAGATCAGAGAAAACTCCAGTTACCCTGAAGCCGCAAAAACACTTTGAAAAATCCTTGCTTCTCATGCTCATCATTTCACACCTATTTATGTACATATATAGGTAGATACATTTTTTTTTTAAACCTTTCAGGTCTTTCTTTTTTATAAAAAAAATTTTTTTTTATGTGTGTATAACTAATCTGGCTTTTCTCCCAGCCCCCACCCACTGGCTCACAGGAAAATTAACCAAATATCCAATCCGGCTTAAAGCTTAGTCTAATCTGATGATTTAAACAGCCCCTTTCCATGATATTCTCTCTCCCTGGAATAAGAATGTGCAGTTTCCTGGAGAGCCAACCTTCCCCGCTTCTCCCCTAAGGGAAGCATCTGGGCGGTGGGGGGCCCAGAGGAGCGTGTGGTTTGCATTGTGGGTGTGGGGCTGGCCCAGGGCTGCTCTGGCTTGGCGTCAGCGGCTGCCCGTGACAGCTGAAACCGTCGCAGGAGAATCCTTCTGCCCTTGCCTGTTCTGGATCACCCAGATTCCCTTCCTTCCAGGGAGGCCATAGAGTGTCCTTCTGAGAGTACAGACCTGGAGCCAGTCGTCTCGGGGTCACAGTGAGTGACCTTGAGCAACTTCTTTAGCATCTCTGACCTCAGTTTCCTTCCTTGTTACCTGCAGGACGGTCAGAGGGCCTGTCTTGCAGGGCTGGCGTGAGAAGGCAACAAGTCAGCATGTAGAAACTTTCCGAAGGGTACTTGGCACGAATTTAGTACTATCTGGGCGATTGCTCTGTGATGACGATGGTGTTGGTTTACTGCTCGTCTCCCTCCTCCCGCCACTGCTAAGTTTTGGGAGAAGGAAGCCCAGAGGGTGGTGACTTTGTTGAAACACTAGCCAAAGCCAGTGGGAGCTCAGCTTGAGAGCACGGGCTTGCCTTGAGACCTGTCCTTGAACCTCACAGCAAGATGAAAAGAAGCAATATCCACTGAGCATTTGCCCTGAGCTGATGCTGTCCCCTGCACTCCACATGCTCCCTTCCAGAGACCCTCACCACCACCCCTACAGGTGGATCCATCCTCCTTCCTGCTGTACAGACACAGGAACTAAAACCAGAGAGACTGAGTCACTGACCCAAGGCCACACAGCTAGTGAGCCAGGAAGGCAGGATTCAGGCCCAGGCCACCCGGCTGCAGAGTGTCCCTTAAGAACCTTCCCCACCAGCCCAAGGGGATCTGTGACCGCTTCTGGCATCCCTCCACCCCGTCCAGGGTTCCGATTCAAGTCCGTGTGCTGGCCTCGCTGACTATCATGCTGGCCATCTTCTTGGTGATGACTGCACTAGTGAAGGTGGACACCTCCTCCTGGACCTATGGCTTCTTTGCTGTCACCATCATCTGCATGGCGATCCTCAGCGGGACCTCCACCATCTTCAATAGCAGTGTCTTCGGCATGACAGGTTCCTTCCCCATGAGGAATTCCCAGGCACTGATATCAGGTAAGAGCCGGCCTCCAGACAGCCGACCAGGTTAGTCTACCTGGGGGGTCATGCAGAGGGACATGCAGTGACCCTTCCAGAAAAGGCAATAAGTGTTAGCTCTATTTGCACTATTATTGGGTAACAAAGCACCCCAAAACTTAGTGGCTTCGAACGATAGGAGTCATGTCTTTGGCTCACAGATCTGCAACCTGGGCAGGAGTAGGCAGGGACAGCTGAGCTCTCCTCTGCCCTGCACGGCATTAGCCGATAGAGCAGAGCCCGGCTGGAGGGCCCACTCTGAGGAACTGGGGCCTGGGGCTTGGGGGCTCCTCTCTACCGGGGTCTTGGCACGGCCTGTTGGGCTTCCCCAGGTCATGGTGCCTGGGTCACCAGAGTGAGCATCCCAGGAGTCCCAGGCAGAAACATTATTTCCTTTCATAGCTTAGATGTGGAAGCCATTTATGGCCAACGCCCACCTTAGCCATAAGCCCACGGGCCTTTCAGGGGAGAGAACACAGACCCACATGCATCAGCGGGAGAGCATGAAAATCATCCTGTGAGAAGAGCAGCTGGGAGGGAAGCCAGTTGTAGTCCCTTACGGCAAACACATCCGTCTACCAAGTGCATCTCCTGCAACAGCATTCCTTTCTTCCCTTCCTCCTCGTTCCCTCGCCTTCTCCTGTCCCCTGCCTTCTCTTTCCTTTGCCTTCCTCTTAGCTTCTCCCCCTTTTCTTCCTTTCTCATTTTATAGAAGACCTACTATGTGCCAGGGATTCAGAGATGAACAGACCCAGCCTCTTGGGAGCCGATAGCCTAGCAAATAAGCACCTGCATGACCCTGAACTTTGGCCGTCTCTGGAAACACAGATGCACCACTTGGGTCAGCTCCTTTGGCTGAAGTTTGATGCTGATCCTAAGCCCATGGTCCAGGCCTTTAGCAGCTCTGTTCCCTCGCTCAGATGTCCCAACAAGAAAAAAAGGAGGAGGGTCAGTAAGAATCTGTGCTTTCACAGAAGACCACCGTCCCTTAACGCGAGACTGGGAACTCAGCGGCTGTGTTCAGCGTCCGAGCATGTCCCTGTTGTGTGAAGGAGGGTTATAAGCATTTGCCCACTTGAAAAGAATTTCACACAGAATCTCTTCTGTGTCCATGAACATCACTAGTAGATCCATATCTCTCCCCCGAGCCTCCCATCCCTTCTCAGCTCAGCACTGGAGGTGTTCCTACCTGCAGATCAGAGTTCAGTTGTAAGCTCAAGTCAGTTTGCCATTTTGGACAGAAGTTTAGGCTTTTGGCTCTGTCCGGGGAAATCCTTGGGTCTAAAGTAAAATGAAAGTGGGCCCGTGGCTAAGTTTCTTGAGTACAGTCAATATGCCTGTAGCAGAGCTTTGAGAAGGACATGCCTAGCCTGAGGGAAATGGCCTCCAAGCACTGGATGTGATCTCATCTGTCACCTGAGTCTCAGAGAGAAACCCCTCATCTCCCTCCATCTTGCCGACAGATGTATTTTTCCTTACAACCACCTTGCTGGCTACCTGTCTACAGTGACCAAACCCACCATTTATGCTAGCAGGGGGTCCTTTGGGTTCATCGGGCCACCTGGGGAATCTTCTCAAAAAGGGGACTCTCTTGTGAATTTTTCAGAAATTCCATGTTTGAAAAAGTGGAGAAGTCCGGCTCTCACACTTCGGTACTGATTACCCCAGGCCCTAAACCAGTGTCATCACTCTGCAGGGGGTTGGGAGGAGCCATCAGGCAGGCACCCCTCACCCTGGAAAATCCAAGGTGGCCCCAGCTCCCAGAGGCCCCAACGCCATCTCCCCAGCCCTCGTTATTTCTGGACCAGAGGAACCCATCTGTGAATTCTGCGTGTGTAGGCATCCGAGGAACAATTCATTTGTTTTGTACTGGTGTTTTTTTAAACCCCTCATTTGCATGTATTTCCATAACTGATGAGATAAAAGTAGGGAGTCATGAAAGATGAGCTCCCGGAGGCCTGGTTTGTTGTTGATGATAATATTGTAAATTCCCTACAAGTTGGGGAGAGAGAGGGAAATCAATAGGCGGTGATGTTAAGATCTCTTCCTCAGGCAGCCGGCAAGTGTCTTACTCAAATTGAGCTCCAGTTCTTACTAAACATCCAGGTGGGGATTACAGCTTCTCTGAAGCTGGCACCCTCTTGGCGAGGGGTTTACCCTGTTGTTGCTGCTTTGATGTAGGAAGGACAGAAATAGCCAAACACCTAATCAGGAATCTGAGAGGTTCATAAGCACTTCTCTGTGCCGGGCACCATTCTCAAGGCTTTCGGGCTCAGGATCCTTTTTATCTTCATAAGAGGCCTTTGATGTGGGCATTAGTAACATCCCCATCTTACAGCTGAGGACACGGAAGCACAGAGAGGTTCAGTGACTTGCTGAAGGCCACACAGCCAGAAGAGGTAGAATCAGGATGGGACTCAGGTGTTCCAGAGTCTGCTCTTTGTCTTCGTTGTGCTAACCTTGATCTCTTTGCTGTCCTTTCAGATCCCGATCTCTGGCCCTGCCTGGGCGAATAAAGCTCACAGGGAGGTTAGGGAGGAAGGATCTGTGGTGGGAGGCGGTGGGCTGTTCCCAGCAAAGCCACAGAAGGGTCAGGCAGAGTGTGGATGAGGCCCTCAACCATTGCTCTTGGCTCCTGCTCTGGGCAGCACCCAGCAGAGAGTGCCACCTGGTCACATCTGCGTGACAATGACAGGGCTGTCCCTGCCTGCACAGAAAGCTTTGTTGTTGCTGTCTGCAATCACCCACCTCCTTGTCTCCCTGAGAATCGGTATCCTGGCCTCCTGGCTGTCAATGCAGGCAGACTCATTCATTCAGCCAGGCAGTGCAATGTACTCACCAGACCTCGGGGGATGGAGGACGAGTATTAGCTCCATTTTCCAGCCAATGAAACAGAGGCAGAGAGGAGTAAATGACTTGGGGGCACGCACAGCCGTGTCTAACCTCTGAGTCTTGCCTAGCACAGGTTGACTACCCACAGTTGTGAGGGTTCAACAGGGAAGTAAGGTCCATCCCCCCATCTCCCCACCCCGCCTCCCAGAAGTGACAGTGTGATTGCAGCCAAGAAGGGGACCGACACTTGTCGAAAACCGACTATGTATGGGCCCTTTTCAGACATGAGCTCAGGCCTCACAGCAGCTGTTCAAGGCAGGGCTTGTTAGTCCCAATTTACAGACCAGCAAACTAGGGTTCCAGGGCGTCATGTTAGCCTCCGCAGTCGCAGTGAACAAGCCGCAGGGTCAAGGGTCAGAGAGAGGTACACCTGTTTGGCTCCCGAAGCTGTGGGTCCACTAAGTTGTGTCACCTCCTCTGTTGGTAGTGGTCAATGGTGGTGACATGTTTTCACATGGGTCACATGGCAAAGCCCTTGGCCAGAGAGAACATTCCATGTGGGAGGGTGACTCCATGTGACTGTGAGTTTGTTTGTGTGGAAGAGTGTTATAGCACAGCAGTGTGTGTGTGTGTGAGTGTGTATGAGAAAGTGTGAGCACGTGTGTGTGCTGTATGTGCAACCACATTCACGTGCATGTGTGCCACACTTCCCACAGGGTACAAGGTCAGCTCCGTGAGCTCTCAGGCGGGTGACACAGGGTTTCTGTAACCGATGAGGACTCCCGGGATGGGGTGGTGTTGCTCAGAGCCACAGGTGGGCCTGTGCCAGAACATTCCCTGAACCTCTGACCTAGTTTGCTTGGTGGTGGCTTGGGCTGAGGGCACTAGAGAGGAGCTCTCTGAGAAGTCCCACCCCTCAGTGGAAAACTGCTGACCCTAGAAGAAGGGTGGTAAATGAGATGGAGGTGAAGGTGAAACTCTGGAGGGTGTTTGCCCCCTCAGGCTGCAGCTCCCACAGGCCCATCAATGGGAACCTGGGGTGGGGACATGACCTCTGATACCCTCTTAGACTCAGAGCTCACGGCTGCCCAGCCCCCTGTGTCTGCTGGGCGTCAGGGCCCCCTAAGGACTACAGCATCTCTGTCAAGCAGGGAGAGTAAGGCTGAGCGGACAGGGGCATGCCCGAGTCGCAGGGAGGTGGGCCCACCCCCCCCCCTCCATCTCCACGGCCTCCTGTGCTCCCTGCAGGAGGAGCCATGGGGGGCACCATCAGTGCCGTGGCCCTGCTGGTAGACCTGGCGGCATCCAGCGACGTCACGGACAGCACCCTGGCCTTCTTCCTGACGGCAGACGTCTTCCTCGGGCTCTGCGTCGTGCTCTACCTGCTGCTGCCGAGGCTGGAGTACGCCAGGTGAGGCCCCCCTCACCGTCGGGATGTTCCCCCCGCTCTGCTTCTTTGTACCCACTGTCTTCCCAGGCCTCTCTCCCCACCTCTTCTCGCACTTCTTTCGTGTTTCTTGCTGCTCTTTTAACAACAGCCCTCAACTTTTTCTCTCATTTTATTCTTGTCAAGGCATTTCCTGATTCATTATCATATTTTATGTAGGAGAGGCAGGAATCATTTGCCCTGTTCTGCAGGTGAAGAAACAGAGCCTGAGAAGGCCAGGGGGCCAGCCTGTGACCGCACAGTGGGCAAGCTGGCAGAGCTGGGGAGGCCCAGGTCCTAGCTCTGCCCTTTCCCTTGGGGACCCATGTTGTCTGGAGGTGCTGAGCTCAGCCTTACGCCTGTGTGTCTTTTCTTCACTTTTTCTGTGTGCAGTTGTTACCGCCCTTCCCCATTTTACAGATGAGGAAACCGAGGCTTTGTCAGCTAATAGACGTGCCCAGGTTGCTCACCTAGTAAGTCGCAGACCCGGGTTTGAACTGGATTTGTTTCCAGAGCTGTGCACCATTTTTGCACCATTTTTGAGTCACGGAATGGGCAGAAGGCAGGAGGGTCCCAGCACTCCTGCTGTGTCTCTGTGTCCTGTTTCATGGTGCTTCACACGGGTGTGTCTCCAGTGGGGTGGCCAACCTTCCCTATTCGCCTGGGACTGAGGGATTCTGAGGATGAGGGGCTTTCAGTGCTAAACCCGGGAAAGTCTCAGCAAATGGGACAGTTGGTCACCTTAGTTTCTAATCTCACTTTCCAGCTGAAATCCTCACAAAACCCTTTCTAGCTGAGCCTGTGAGACAGAGAACACCCATGGGCTATGCTTGTCCCATGGAAGCTTCTTCTCTGCTGATTAAAACTTTGGTCAAGACTCCTGGTTTACAGAAACACATCAGAGGAAGGAGCTTTGGAGGCAGCCATGCTCCTGGGGCTGCTCAGACTAAATCCTAGTTAAAAGGGAGCCCATGGGTGCTGCCCCCAGGAGGAACGGACCCCCAGGCAGTGCCAGGGGCTGCTGATCGGGGAGGGTGATGGGAGACAGAGGTGGAAGAGCTTGATGAGGAAGAGGTTTGACCAGGGGAACTTGGCGTGGAGCCCTCTGAGAGCTGACTTCAGGCCGGGATCTGCCGCTGAGTAGAAGGGGAAGTAAGACTACTCCTTCCCCTAAATAGCGGTTGTGGAACAAGACAGAGTTCAAGTCTGCATTCCCCGGCTCAGCATCACACGTGAAAGTGGTTTGGAGGAGGAGCCCTCCTACCGACTCGATTATTACCTGTTAGCACTTAGGATGGGCGGTCTGGTGGGGGCCTCAGAAGCTCACGGCTGCAGGACCCCTCTATCTTACAGAGGAGGAAACTGAGCTCAGAGAGGGGCATGCCTGGCCTAATGTCACATGGGGAAACAGGGGGGGGCTGATACCAGAACCCAGCCATCACTGAGCTACTGTTCTCCCAACCCCACACCAAGCTTTCTGTTTAGGATGTGGTCCTGTGGTCAGCCTATGTCTCCTGGCTTTCAGCATCTGAGGCCCAGAGAGGTTGAGTGACTCAGGCAAGGTCACACAGCAAGATGGCAAGGCCCAGCCACCTAAGTGTCTTCTACTCTGGTGAAAGTAGCAGAAATTGAAAATATTGATTATATCAGTGTTGAGGATATGGAAGGAAGATACCTTTATAGACTTATTAGTTATAATTCTATTTCAAAGAGTTACTCTGTGTGTGGTGATCTAGCTGGAAATAGGCAAACATGGTACTTGCCCCAGGGAGCTGTCTTTTAACAAAGGAGCCAAATGATAAAACATAAACTAACCCAATGGTTATAATTTGTGGTCAGTGTTTTTGAAGAAACCAATGACCGCATAAAGATTAACAGGGCTGGTGACTGGAGATGGGGCAGGGGAGTGGTACAGAGCAGAGACAGATTGGTTTTACCTATTTGGAGAGTAATTTACTGACAGCTACCAAAATTTTAAAGAAAAGCTTTTTTTAAAAAAAAAAACATATAATGTATTATTTGTTTCAGGGGTACAGGTCTGTGATTCATCAGTCTTACACAATTCACGGCACTCACCATAGCACATACCCTCCCCGTTGTCCATCCCCAAGCCACCCCATCCCTCCCACCCCCTCCCCTCCAGCAGCCCTCAGCTTGTTTCCCGAGATTAAGAGTCTCTTATGGTTTGTCTCCCTCTCTGGTTTCATTTTGTTTTCATTTTTTTGCTCTCTTTCCCTGTGACCCTCTGTCTTGTTTCTCAAATTCCACATATCAGTGAGATGATATAATTGTCTTTCTCTGATTGACTTATTTCGCTCAGCATAATACCCTCTAGTTCCATCCACGTCATCGCAAATGGCAAGACTTCTGGATCTTTGATGGCTGCATAATATTCCATTGAAAGACACAAACAAACGTTTTGATCCAGAAGTTCCTTCTCTAGAAATCTGGTCTACTGAAGTCCTAGCATACAGGCGCAAGGCTGTGTGGGACTCTTCATTGCACCATTATTCATAGTAGAGAGAGATTGGAGCTAACCTTAATGTCCGTCAGCGGGGGAGCGGTTACATTGCATATGCATACAATGAAGTATGCCACCCAGCAGAGAGGCATTGAGTCACGTGTCTCCATATTAACAGTTGGCCACGAGATACTGTTCTAGATGCAATTATGGGCATGCATGTGTATATCATAGTTATGCATGTTATTTGGGCTGTTATGTAACACATTTGTATACATTATTTATATAATTGATTTAGGAATTGCCCTGTTGCGGGAAGTTTTGCAATGTGTATAAGTTTGACCCCTTTTGCTTAAGAAACAGAATTAGGAAGGACACGTGGTGGGGGGAGAGGGGACGTTTGCCCATCCACGGAGCCATACACACCAGATTTTTAACCATCCGGACCTCCAAGGAGTGAGACCAGACAGGTGGCCGTCCTCATTCTAGTCAACCATTTTCTTTCTGTATTTTGAGTTCATTGCATCAAGCTTGTGCTATTTTTATAATTTTAAAAATTATATTTAAAGTGCTATTTTATCTCCATGTCTTCCCCAAAGCAAAATGAAAACAATGGCTAACTACGTGGCCATTAGTGCTGCTTCCCTCTGTCCCTGCTCATGGCCAACCTTTCAGGCAGTACCAGGATGGGCAGACCAAGGACTGTGCGGGTCTCCCTGTGGCTGCCTGGGCACACGTATGTCTGAGGGCTTCCTGAGGCTTCATGCACCAGGCCTATGGGTCCCTTGCCCATGTCCCCAGAACTCCAAAGTGACCCTGCTTTCTGGGGCCCTCTGACCATGAGCCCTCTCCCTCTGCAGGTTCTACCTGAGACCTGTTTGGCCAGCCCATGTGTTTTCTGGGGAAGAGCAGCCACCCCAGGACTCCCCCAGCGCCCCCTTGGCAGCCTTCAGATCCCGTGACTCCTCTATACCACCCCTTCGCCCCATCCTAAAGAAGACCGCCGGCCTGGGCTTCTGTGTCGTCTACCTCTTCTTCATCACCAGCCTCGTCTTCCCTGCCATCTCCACCAACATCGAGTCCCTCGACAAGGGCTCGGGCTCGCCGTGGACCACCAGGTTCTTCGTCCCCCTCACCACCTTCCTCCTGTATAACTTCGCCGACCTGTGTGGCCGGCAGGTCACAGCCTGGATTCAGGTGCCGGGGCCCAGGAGCAAGGTGCTCCCCGGGCTGGTGCTCCTCCGGACCTGCCTCCTCCCCCTCTTCATGTTCTGCAACTATCAGCCCCGCATCCACCTGCACACGGTGCTCTTCCAGTCCGACCTCTACCCGGTGCTCTTCACCTCCCTGCTCGGGCTCAGCAACGGCTACCTCAGCACGCTGGCGCTCATGTACGGGCCAAAGATCGTGCCTCGCGAGCTGGCCGAGGCCACAGGGGTGGTGATGTCCTTCTATTTGTGCTTGGGCTTGGTCCTGGGCTCAGCCTGTTCCGCCCTGCTCGTGCATCTCATCTAGAAGAGGCGTGATGGCAGGAACCTTGGAGCCCTGCAACAGACACTTTTTAGGAGCCCCGGTGGGTGGCGAGCGAGTGTCGGGAGGGCTGGGTCAGCGTGCAGAAGAGAGCGGCAGCTGGGCCTGGTGCAGAACCGAGCATGCCTGGGCCTCCTGTCTCCCTGGGGAGCTGGCAGCCGTGCCAGGCACACATTCCAGACACTTTCAAGAGCTCTCCTGAGACCTCTGAATGAGACCAAAAGACATGTGAGTGGGGCCCCATGACCACAGTTACTCAGAGGACAGTGGACATGCCCATAGCCTTTCTGGTTACATTCCATCTCGTTTTACAGCCTCTTGTGAACTCCGTCGCCAGTGTTGACTCCAAACTGTTACAAGGCCAGTGCCAAAACCCAACCACAGGCCCTTTGACTCTCCCAGTCTTGCTCCCTCCTGGGGACAGCTGGACGTAGCAATTCCCAGCCCTCCCTCTCCAGGGGGTTCCCCTAGAATGGAAATCCCCTGGAGGGACACCTACCGGCTCAGTGGGTTAAGTGTCGGACTCTTGATTTTCAGCTCAGGTCTTGATCTCAGGGTCCTCTAGTGAGTTCAGGCCCTGCGCTGGGCTCCACACTGGGCATGTGGAGCCTACTTAAAAAAAAAAAAAAAAGTCCACTGGAATAGCCAATTCTCGCGCCCAAGACCCAAGGCTGTGCAGACCCCTGCTTTCTGTGGGCAAGAGAGTACTCGCCCACTGGACAGGGGAGCCCAGAAAGACAGGCCTTCTAGGAATCCTCCATTCCCTAAACTTGTGCTCTAGAAGGCTCCCCCATCCTAGAGACTGAGGGGGTCAGGCCTGGGAGTTCTGACAGGGATCCTCCACGTGGTCTGTGGCTTGCTCTAGGGTAGGGGTCTTTTCACGTCCATGTTTACAAGATGTCAAGCACCTTGGTTCAAAGGCATAATGAATACCTGGATATTTAATGAGAGCCTGACTGGTGTCTGGATTAGTCAGGGTGGCGGCCAGAAACGGCATCCTCCAACTGGATGATGTGAGGATATTTGAAGACAGGGTATAGGAATCCTATGGAGTTGTGCCTTATATCCCAGAAATAGTAAGGCCCTGGTACCCTTACCCAGGGCTGGGGGCAGGGGGCATCTCCAGCCTGCTGTGAACCACAGGAGGTGTACTCCCTTCATCCTTCCCTCCGTCCCATCTCCTCGGAGCCCCTGTGCACTGAGCCACAGCCAAGGAGCAGGCAGAGCGGTGGAGCCTAGACTTGGAGGGGCAACAGGTGTCCCAAAAGGGGGCACCACCCTCCCCGACCCATATGCACATCAGGATAGCTCTGAAGTTTCGGCCAGGTCCTGAGTGGTGCTCTGTCCTGGTTTGTCCTGGATCAGCTGTGTATTTTGAAGCCGTTTTTGCAGCAGGCGACCCTCAATTTGTGTGGCCCCCCCAGGATGGTCTGATGTGAGTAGTAATTTACATTTCTCCAGTTCCTTGAAGGCTTCTGCATCACTATTCCTTGGGGGAGCAGGCTGGCTTGGGAATCCGAGAGAAAGGAGCTAGATCAGACCCAGGAGTTCTTTCTTGACAGTTGTGCAGAAAGAACAGAGCTTGCCCCCCAAGAAGCAGCAACCCCAAGAGCCGTCAATCTACCTGCTCCTTCTCGGAAGAGCTCGGGCACCCCGGTGTCCTGCAGACAGCCGATTAGCCCTGGAAGCAGCCTGTAATCCACCCAGTGAGAGCAGCTTATGTTCCCCTCCTTCTCAGGCTAGGACACACTCCCTCTCTCCAGCCAGAGAATTAGAGAAGACACCCTGGAAAGGTTTTCTGAAACTTGATATCTAGAATACAAAAAAATTTTTTTAGTATATGTGCTGCCAAAGTGAGCACCAAAAAAAATTTTTTTAGCTAAAAATAAATTCTCCTGTCTCTCCTCCCCTTGCAGGAGCCTGAAATCTCGCCCTTGGTTTTTTTCCCCACCTCTAATGCTGGTGATCATTTGGTGGCAGTGGTCTGGCTGGTGACTCATCCCAACCTCAGGCTGAAGTGAAGGGGCAAGAGAGTGGCCAGCCGGGGGTGGAGGGGAGGGCGAGGGGAACAGGCCAGCTTCCTGGAGGAGGAGGCATCGGCTGCTTGAGGGCTGGTGGGAGTGCTGCTGACTTAGTTGCTCACCTTCGTGAGCATTTCACAAGGGATCATTCCTTCCCAGGGAGGGAGGGAGGAAAGTAAAAACACGTCTCCCAGCAGAAGGACAGACAGCGCTGTTCAGACACGGTTGTTCCCAGGCACTGGACTTGTTCGTGGGGTTAGTCTCACGTGACCACAGTGTGGAACTAGCTCACGCGCTTTGGGGAGTGAACCAAACTTGAAGAGAAGGATATTTTTCAGTGTGAGGGTGGGGGAGTCCCCAAGAAGCTGGCTTTGCCTCCTAGTCTCTGATTTGATCCCAAGGGCCAGTTTTTAGTACGTGCCCTTGTCTATATCCCAGACCATACATATCTTCATTTTCCTCCTTTTATTCAACAAAGAAAGCCAGAGGCAGCCACCAGAGCAGACTCTTCGACTAGCGAGTGACAGGCGCTTCTAAGAAAATGCTTGTTCCTACAAGAGGGGATGTCATTCGCAAAAGACTCCTCCTTCAGCCATCTTTGACCCAGGGCTGTCTTGAGAAGATTTGGGGCCCCCGCAGCAGCTTGGACATGATGTGGGAGGAGGTCACTGCAGGACCCTGGCTTCTGAGACCATGTAATGCTTTTATAGAGAACTCCAAGTAGAAGAGAGAGGGCCAGAAGTCAGCTGAGAGGTTTCATTCCATGGACATGGGCGGTTGCATTGACAGCCCACGCTCACCTTTGTGGGCTTTCTGAGCAAAGCCGCTAGTATCTGTTTGCCATCCTCACTTCCTCGGTGACGGCGCCAGCTGGGCCTGAGTCATTGCTGCCCTCCACCTACTGGCTGAGGTTGGCCCACTTCCCAGTTCAGCTGGGACCCTGGCAGGATCCCAGAAGGGATTTCGACCCCACAGCAGGTGGGAGTAGTCAGCAGGCCACAGACCCAGCATCCAACCTTTCCATCAGCCCCCCAGAGCCTGCACCCGGTGCTGTCCTCTGCCGGGTGTTTCACCTCGATTACCTCCCCATCCGTAGCTGAAAACAAGGAGGCTCAGAAAGACTAAGTAACGTATCCAAGGTCCCTCAGCTACCAGGTGGCCTAGACAAGAATCAAATCCAGCTCTCCCTAAACTGAGAGGTCCTCGCAGGCCCTGCCCTCTTGCTCCCCTGCTTGAACCTTGACTTTCTCCTTGGTTCTTGACTCCTGTCTCCCTGACTCCCCACACCATGGCCTGGTAGGAGTATTGTGCCAAGTAGATGGATTGCCCACTGGCCCCGGCCTAACTGATCGGATGAGTGCAGCTGATCAGCCCCCTCTGGACTGGATCCTCATGAGTCCTGGCACAGGATCTTGGGTTGCTTCTAGTCCTTGCCCTGTCCAGTCCGATCCCCAACCCCTGCCCTCCTGGTCCCCACAGCCCCTTCTCTGCCTCACCAGCCCCTGCCGCTGAGGTAACTACAGTGCGGCTGCTGGTGCTGGGCCCACCTTTGGACACAGGACTGTAGGGCACAGAAAATGGTTTGGGAGTCAGGAAGCCTTGCCCCTACCTCCACCAGGCACTGGCTCTGAGTCATGTTGTCTTTGGGGCCTCACTTCCTCATCTGCAAAGGGAATGATAAGTTCTGGAATGTGACTGTCCAGGGTGCTAGTGAGCCAACCCAGCACACCCACTCTTTCCTGACACCCAGCCCACGTCAGCCGGGCTGCACCAGGCCTCACAGTGCACGTGGCGGGCTGACCCAGACTCAGCCTGACAGATGACCTCAACTTCAGGCTGCCGTGGGCTTGACCCAAGGGAGAGTGATGGAGCCGGTCATGCTCTCTGTCCTCACAAGACTCCGGCCAGCTGATGTGGTGGCCCTGTGCATTCCCCCCTGAGAACAGCACCCTGTTTCAGCCCTTGCCTGCCAGTGGGAGGGAACTCCAGGCCTGCAGTGTGTGGGAGCACTGGACAGCCCGGGCTTCGGGCACCCGCTCCACGTGGGAGTTCTGGTTCTGCTGCCTCCCAGATGGGTGCTTTGGCCCAGTCTTGCTGTTACCCTCTCCCATCTGAAATGAGAAGCTTCTCAGGGCTGCTGTAAGAGGTAACAAAGCCCCTGGGTTGTAGGTAGAAGTACCCAGCAAATAGGAGATCCTTAACAGACTTTCCGCTGCTGCCGGGACAGTGCGGCACCCTGCACTTCAGAAGCCATCCCTTGCCCGGTCCCAGGGCCCAGCACCTCTGGTCCTGATGCCTGCTCTTTACCGCCCTGCCTGGCTCCGGCCTAGACACACCCGACCTGGGGGCTGGATGGCTGAGGCAGGAAGCTGGGGCTCCAAGACCTAGACCACACTCTGCCCCTCACTTTGACCTCTGGGCTAGCCCCGTCAATCTGTTGCTAAGCCTCATCTAGAAAAGTGGCCACCTCCCGCCCTGCCTCCCTCATCCACAGGGGACTAGCTACACAGATGCTCTGTAGACACTGGTCGTGTCTCAAAGTGGTTCTGGGCTCTGGAGCCGGCCAGCCCGGGTCTGGGTCTCACCACTTCCTTGTCCTTGCACCAGGGGCAAGTTCAGCCTGACTGGCCATGGTTGTTCCAGTCACGCATCTGGCTGTTGTGTGTGGTAAGTGACATGGTGGTAACTCACAGAAAACCTTCAGGACTGAGCCCGGTGTAACCGGCGCTTCTTGCCAGCTTCCAGAAGGCTGTATATTTGCCTCTTCTGACTAACTCGTTGACGTTGTCTCTTTCGCTCACTAGATTCTGGATGTGTCCCCTGTGCCAGGCTGTCCTGCCCCTCCCCTGCCCACCTCTCAAAGCCACATCTCCCAGTGCAGCCCACCGTTGGGGCCAACAGAGTCTGCTTGGACGAGCTTCTCCAAGAATGTGGCTCGATGGTGCTCACTTACTGATTATTTTACAAGTGGGGAGAAGAGAAAAGATAGCAGGGGAAGGATGGAGGGGAGGAGGGAGGAGAGAAGGAAGCAAAAAGAGAGGAGATGAGGGTGGGCTGGGAGTCGGGTCCCCTGCCAGCTCTGGGAGAGCGGGTGGTTGGGTGAACAGGAGTGAGAGGTATGCTGTAAAGGCTCCAGGCATGGCCACTGGCTCTGTCTTGAAGTCATAGCTGCTTTCCTTTCCTCTCCACCTCGCAAACCTTTGGGTGGAGGCAGCTGGAAAGGTGTTTCCTACCCATAGCGTGACGCTTCTGCCTTGTTATACCCAGGGAAGGCTTTGGCGACTTTAACCTTGGAAGAGCCCTCCTGGACAAGGCGAGGCTCTGCTTCCACGCTGGGATGCGATGCAGATTTTATAGTTGTAGCCGGGCTCTGCAAGGGCCGGGGGGCTGTGAGCCTCCACACAGGCCCGGCTCCTCCCTGCATCGCAGTAAAGGAGGGGACTGCTGACTCAGTGCCCACCACGGCCGGCCTGTGCCCACGTACAACAACCCTGCTGGCTGGGGTGGCCATTGCCATCTCACAGAGGAGGAAACTGAGACTCTGAGAGGTTAAGTCAGCAAGAGGTCAATTCAGCCTGGGGCTGTAAGGTTCCAAAGCCTGGCTTCTCTCTGGGGCCACAGTGCTGCCTAGAAGGCTTCCTGGTGGGAGGAGCCCTGGGCCACATGCTGGGTGGGCGGCAGGCACCGTGGAGCGTCCAGCCTTCCTGCAGCAGGACTGACCTGTCCTGGGCAAGGCACAGCAGCCACCTGGCCTGCCCTCAGTGCCTCTGTGGTGTTTGATGAAGTCACTGGTCCTCAGTGACCAGAGCAGCAGGCTTTACAGGCACCTGGAACTTAAAGCGCACCAAGCCAAGGGCCAGGTTATGGAGTGCATGATTACAGGCAGGAGCCTCACTGCCTCCGCCTTACATGGCTGATGCCTCGCGTGAGTCCTCTCCAGGGTGCCAAGGAACCAGAGGGGAACTAGGGCTGGGCCCCCGCTTCCCAGACACTGAGCAGGCTGAAGTGTGATGTCCTCAGATGCTCACACCTCCCATCCCCAACTTAAACACATCTAGAGCTGGGAGGGGTCCTGAGGTCACCTAGTCCAACGCCTGCTTCTTGCCAAGATGACACGGGTTGCTCCAGATGGTCAGGCACCCAGCCTGTGCTGATCAGCAGGTTCTTCCAGACCAAGTCCCCAGAGGCACGAGGAGATGGAGCATCCCACCCCTGCCCTCCGGGAAATAGCCCCGCGTTCCCAGCGCATCTCCCACATGCTTCACTCTAGACAAAAGGATGCGAAACCTTCCCCGCAGCAGTCTCCCTGCAAGGCCTGCCCCTGCTGCTCGGGCCCCAGGCCTGCTCTGTGGAGCATAATGAGGGCAGAGCATGCTAAAGGCCCTGGACTTCTTCTGTCCTTGTTTTCTTCCAAGAGCCTTACACAGGTGTTGCTCCGCCCCCCTGGGAGCAGTGAGAGGCTCCTGGAGCCCTGAGAGCATGGGCAGAAGTCTGTGTGCTTCTGGGTAGAGGGACCACAGTCATCTGTCAGGCCATCAGAGGAATCCATGTTCTAAGGTTTTAGATCCCTGGGAGGCCGGGGACCTGCCCCATTTAGATGGTGTCCTCATACACAGCACGGTGCCAAACGGTGGGACTCTGGAGCCTGCCCAGTTTTGCATCCTAACTGGGGACAAGTTTCTTAACCTCTCTGTTTCCTTGTCTGGGAAAGCCATTGACAGAGTACCCACGGTCCCCTGAAGAGATCTGCACACTGCTCTTGAAGGTAGGGGTTTCCTTTAGAGAAGCTGGGAATCAAGCAGATCTACCGACAATGTCAGTCCCTGGTCCGGTCCCCAGAACCAGGCACAGGATCACAGGGTGCTGCAGGTGGCTTTAGGCATGAGTCAGAAGCACATGTCTGAAAGGGCCTGCCACGCCTTCCTGGGGTTACCCTGTCTCATCTAACTTCCAGAGAAGCAGAAGAGTGACCACCCATGAAGCCCTGTAAACCAGCATGTCAATGCATAATCTTCCTTAATCTGTCCAACTCACCAGGAGGAAGTCGTAGTAGTCCCATTTTATAGGTGCCAAAACTAAGACTCGGACGCATGCTGCTAAGGGGCAGGGCTGAGATTCAAGCTCAGGTCCGTCTGACTCCAGGACACCAGCACCTGAAGGAATTGTAGCAGCATCTTTCCCCTACCCCTAGACTCACCCAGAGTGCTGGACAACATGCGGATTGCTGTACCCACCCCGAGTTCCTGATTCCCAGGGCCTGGGGTAGGCCATGAGATTTGCATTTTTTAACAAGTGCCCAGGTGGTGCTGATGCGGCTGGTCTGGGAATCCGGAAATCCAAGAGCGGCTCTGCCAGACCACGAAAGACAGATGAGGGCTCTTCGGCAGCTCACACCTGGCCCAGGGAGAGAGAGCAAGACCTCTGTCTGCTCCTGTTCCAGCTGAGGGCTCAGGACTGGAAAGCCTGTAGAGAAGCGAATGCATTGTGGGCACTCAATCATCGTTCCTTAAAAAGTGATCACAGATCCAGGGCAGAGCCAGTGCATGGTAAGAGCCAAACTCATGCTCTCTGCCAGCTCATCCAGAGGGTTTATACTCCTCGGCTGCCTCTTTCTCACCTGCTCTCTCCACCATATTCAGGAGGGAGGAGGGAGTAAGGAATAAGAAAGAGGGAGGCCTGATGGGCAAGGTGTCCTGCCCATAGCTTGGAGTTGACAAGGGGGAAGGAGCTATGTTCCCATTCCCTACCCCGGGGCCTATAATTGGGGAGCAGCAGCCAGGGGTCGTGGAGGGGGTAGTGCAGAGCCACTTCCTGCCAAGGCCAGAGTCACAATTCCTACCTGTTCCCTGGGTTCATCAGCTGCTGAGGTGGTATTCACTATTTTTAATTTTGCTGAGTCTTTGTTGAGACTCAAAAAGGGAAATGAGCCATTACCAAACAGCAACACTTTTTGCAACAGAAACTGCATTTTCTCATAACATTTTGTGCTCTAAGAATGTAGACGTCTGGCCTTGCTTTACCAAAGTTGCTTTTCAGAAGGGAGTGGTCTGTGGCTCACCTTCTGCCCATAAAGTTCTGTGAGAAGAGAACAGGAGGGGTCAAATGCCAAAATGCACCAGGCCTGTTAACACCATACCAGTTGGTCTGATATGACACCATCAGGAAGTGTCCCTTTACCTTGCTTTTAGCTGCTCAAGACGTTCGGCTCCTGCCACGTTGGATAAGGACTAGACACCTGAATTCTTCAATAGGGAAGAGCTCAGGGACGGGGATTGCAATCAGGGGACTCTGGGTAAGTCCTTAACCTCTGTCAGTCTCTGTGTTCCCGCCTGTATAATGGGGAACTAATCTTGCATACCTCGAAGCTCTGATCAGCTTGGGGTGCCTTGTAAGCTGCAGAAAGCATGAAGACTGCCAAACTAACTGCAGGCCCACTTGTATACCATCCAACAGGGGCTGGGGGCTGTAGGTTCAAGGGGACTTGGTAGCCAGGTGCTCACACCCCCTCCCCCTTCTGGACCATGCTCTGGGTACCCAGGACTCCCAAATCCCTTGCCTACATGGGCTTAAACTTGCAAACAGGGCCCAGGTGGTTCATCCTCCCACAGCCAAGACTGCTCGAGGCGCTTCTAGACCCCGGGGATGGCCGCGTGCAAGCAGTGCTGCGTTGGGACATACGGGTTCGGCATCCCATCTGTGCACAGGAGACCCCTCTACAGGTGGGGGTGAACCACCCCATTCCACAGCAGAACTCTAAGACGTCAGAGAATTCCCAATGCAGACCTGAGCTTCCAGAAGGAAAAACATATTTAAGTTTGCTACTTGACTTGTCACTTACATACAGAGACACACAGTATATGGGCCTTGATTTGTACTCTTTTGCTGGGCCCACGCATGTTCCTTTTTATTAGTAGAGGTTAAATGCCACTTCCTTTGAGCCAGACAGACCTCTTATTTTCCTCTTTCTCTGTGCCTATTTCCTCTCCTTTGTCTTCCTAAATATTCAAAGCCTTGCCTTACTTAGAAATGTAGCCGGGACTCAGAGACGTATATTGAGACTTCCGGGGCTCCTTGCTCTTCATCATACCACTTTTCATCCTGCTAGTGACACACAGGACAGACCCCAGGCAGCAATCCTGGGTAGCCCCCTGGTCGGCGGCTGCCTCCCTTTGCCTTCCTGAGCAGTTTGCAGACCGTGGATGTCCCTACTACTTCAGGGGAAGAAGACAGCGTTCCATGGCAGCCCCAAAGCCACAGGAACTAGCTGATACTAAGAAAAGCCATGGGCTGCATCCTGGGGCTGGGGGAGGCCCTAGAAGCCTAGACTTTTGTATAGGGGGCAACTCTAGGGAGAGTGGTCCTGCCCAGTCCTCCCCTACCTCCATCCTGGAAGGTGCAGACTGTCAGAGGGGGAATAACAGTTAGTGAGAGGTAGCAACCAATGACTCCACCATGAGTTGAGGCCTCTTTTAGGTTCTCCTAACTCTTCCTTGCTTGCTGCCGCTGGTGTCATTGTCCACATTCTGCTCCATAGAAAACTCCTTCCCAACGTCCCCTTCCTGTTCACACACACTTTGGCAAAGCAGGGACTCTGATCTATAAGTGGGGTTGCTTGTCTGTGTGAGTTACATCACCCCACCCCCAGAAGGTAAGACAGGAAGAGCTGCCCCTTCCCTCCCCCTCGCCTCCTGCAGTCCTGGGAAGGCAGAGCAGGTGGGTGAAGACTTCAGCGCACATCAGGTGCCTATCAGATTCTGCCGAAAGACCACCTGTGCCTGAGAGGGGCCAGAGGCAGAGAAGGAACAGTATGAGGGGAGAGCCATGTGGCACACTTATTGTAGAATGTCTCCTGCTCCCCACGTGCCCTGCAGACCCAAAGAGAATCAGAGCAAAGACTAGATATTAGACAACTCCACAGTGTCCTGGTCACTGTGTCTTCAAGTGTGAAAGCGAACTACTCTGCTAAGAGGTTGGAGGGATCAAGAGGCAGCATCCCAGTACATGGAGGTTCACCCCTTTTCAGTTCTTTCAACCCTGATTACCCACGGAGGCCACTTTCAGTTTAGTGGCTTGGAAGTCTCCAACGCCTCGCTAAAACCTGCTCTTCTCCCTTTTTAACAAAATGAGATCTGCCTTCAGTTCAAGGTCTTGCCTGCTAGAATTGGGCACCATTTCTATTTTTCTTTCTTTATATGCTTTCTTGCCTTTTCTCTTTATGACAGGGAATACTAGTTTCCTATTAAATAATGGTATACAAATAAATAAATAAATAAATAAATAAATAATGGTATACAGTTTGCTCTTTTTTTTTTTTTTAAAGTAAACTCTACACCCAACATAGGGCTTGAACTCCTAACCCCAAGATCGAGAATGATATGTTCTAATGACTGAGCCAGCCAGGAACGCCTATGGTTTGCTTTTTATTTTTAAAGATTTAATTTCTTTATTTGATGCAGAGAGAGAGAGAGATATCGAGCACAAGCAGGGGGAGTAGGAGAGGGAGAAGCAGACTCCCTGCTGAGCAGAAAGCCTGATAGGGAGCTTGATCCTGGGACTCCGAGATCATGGACCTGAGCCAAAGGCACATGCTTAGTTGACTGAGCCACCCAGGTGTCCCTACAGTTTGTTTTTTTTTTTTTAAAGCAAATTTAAGAAAAGCAACTGTCTTAAAGAATATTACATTAAAAACATACAGATGGCATTTGCATATGGCAAATATCATTCAAGTTTATTATTTTAAAGGCAGGTAAACTGACATCCAGGCAGGAGTCCCCAGATCCAAAAGAGTGTCTCGGACATTTAAGAAGAATACAGACATCTATGTGCCCTGAGAACCACAGTGTTCTACTTGGAGGTCAAGGGCTAGGTAAGGCCCCCTTTTAACTTTAGGCCCCATTAACTCTCCTCTTGTGGCTGTTGTCTTATTAGCCCATAAAAGTGAGAACTTTTGAAGTTATTCATTGTTCCCTTTAAATTCAGGGCACAAACCAGGCCATTTTCAGAGGCAAAGGGCTTCAGCCCCAGAGCTAGCAATAACTGGTAAAAATGAGAGAAAGGGGTAAAAATAGAAGTGGAGAGAAATATAAGTGGGAAGTAGAAGACACACCACAGCTTCAACAGTTTTAAGGACTTGAACATGGAGTAAGGCAGTTTCGTTTTCCAGACTGTCCCTGTCCCAAGTGGACAAAGCAGTATGTTCTAACAAAGCTGTAGCCAACGTCACTCTTTAATGCTGGTACAACTGCCATTACTTGTTACCACAAATCTGTTACCCACTAACCTTGCCTGAGCACTTGGCAGATGCCCGGCACTTGGCTAAGACTTGACATCCTCTCATCAATCCTCACAAGACGCTTTTAAGTTAAAAATCTGGGGCTCTGGAGTTGCACGACCTGGGGCTAGAAACTCCTCTTCTTCATGGCTGCAAAATGGGGATAATATAAGTACTATCTCCTGGGATCAGAAGGCATGGATGACAGAATGCTTATCAAGGGTCAATAATAAGCATCACTGATCATGTCACTGAGTATTAATCACTGCTGATATTATCAGTGCCAGCAAGACAAAGCTGCTTCGGGGGGGGGGGGGTCATTTGCCCAAGGTCACAGAGCTGAATCAGGTTGGCAGGCCAGGTCCAGGAGTGTCCGATCTTTGGGGCTCAGAGCCTGAGGGCTCAGAACCGGGATGGCATAACAGGAGCTGCTACAGATGCTCCAAGCTGCCTCCCACACTCAGCCCTGTCTTCTCAGATCTTGGCCTAGCAAGAGACTTACACCACCAGCGGGAGGTGGCAGATCCTCATTCCCCCGAGGCCGTCCCACCCGATGACTTGCAGCGATGCCGCCGACCGGCCGCCGCGCTCACTTCGGCCGGGATCCGCTCCCAGCACTGCCGCCTCGCCGCCCACATTGGCTTCTCTGACGCCACGACTGCCACCCGCCGCGAAACAGATGGCCAGTGCGACTTCCGGGAGCCGAGGGGCTTGCCGGGAGCCATGCCGCACAGCCAATCCTCGTGCGGGGGGGGTGGGGGCAGTGGTTGCCCGGCAACGAGCCCAGCGCCCAGGTGAGGGGGCAGGGCTAGCTGGGCAAAGGAGCTGGCTGGCGTGCTAGCAGGTTAGGGAGGCGAGCTAACAGTCCCCAAGGAATTTTTCCTCTCTACAGTTCCTTCACTCCTACCTGGACTTGGAGGAAAGAGAAGATCATCAAGGCAAATGATAAGAGTAGACGATGGGGACTAACAACAATAAAAAAAGATACTTATGTTTATTGAACATTTACTGTGGCCTGGCTGTTTTTAGGGGTTATTTCATTTGATCCTTATCTGATCCTGCAGGGGAAAAATGATTACGGTCCTCCTTTCGTAAATGAGTAAACGGAGATCTTAGAGAGATTAGGCACGTTTTCCAAAGTAACTCAGGGAGTAGCAGAGGCAAACTGAATCTAGATATTCTTGAACTCAGTTGGTCTTTTTATTTTTTTCTTAAAGATTTTATTTGACAGAGAGAGAGAGAGAGCAGGGGAAGCAGGGGAAGCAGCAGGCAGAGGGAGAAGCAGGCTCCCTGCTGAGCAAGGAGTCCGATGAGGGATTCGATCTGAGGACCCGAGGATCATGACCAGAGCAGAAGGCAGACACTGAAATGACTGAGCCACTCAGGTGCCCCGGTCTGTTTTCTTGAGTGAAGCAGTGGACATTCATTTCAACTCAGCAAAGGAGTCTGTGTTCGTATTAACCCTATCTGCAGGGGCCAACCCAGGTTCTTTGGCTCCCGAAACAGATAATTTAGGGGTCCTCTTTAGGAAAAAGAGTTACAAATTGCCAATATAAAATTAGGCACAAAAAGAATACTTGTGTAAAATGTTAAAAGAAATCAGAACAAAACACTTGCTAATTTTACAGAATCTATGAGCACATGTAGAACACTGCTAGGGCCCTACACAAAGGCATCTTTGACCCTTAGTTCCCATTCAAGTCCATCAATCAGACACCAAACTACCTTGCAGGCTTTCTTGCTGCTCCTCTCCCTACGGGGCATGTAGGCTGCAGGCCCTCCCCTGAGGGTGGGGGCGGAGCTCTAGCAATGGCTTTAGTCGGGCTTTCTCAGGCTTTGGCCACAAGCTGGGGCTGCCACGTGAGTGTGCTGAGTTCTAGAGAGTTAATGCCCTAAGAAGCAGTTCTCAAACATACGGACACAGAGCTGGCGGCCATCAACCCTCAGGTAGGACCATGCTGGGACATTTTACACTAATGGTTCTTCGGTGTGGTCCCCAGACCTGTAGCAATCTACATCACTTGGGAATTTGTTAGAAATGCACATTCTCGGATTCCACCCCATACCTAATGAATCAGAAACTCACCGGGGCAGGATGGGGGAGGCAGCAACTGATGTGTTAATAAGCCCTCCAAGGAAGTCTGATGCACAGGAAAGTTCGAGAACTACGCTTCTACCACCCTGTTTCCCAGAATTCCCTGTGGCCTGGAGCTCCAGATGTCTTCAATGGTAATCTACTCAGTAACACACATTTTTGTGGTGGTTGTTCTCTTTCCTTCGCTTGCCTCACTTTCTCACTCTTCACCTGGGGCTTCCTGGGATCACCTGCAATAACCCACCTGCTCTTGTATCTTTTGTCTCAGGTCTGCTTCTAGGGCAACACCAGCTTCAGTGAGACTAGGCGGAGGTGTCATTGCCCAGTGGGCAGAAGGCAGTGGCTGACGCCCACTGAAGGCTGAATGTTCTGCTAAGTGCTTTGCCTTAATTGTCTCTTCCTTCCAGCCCTGGACCCAGAGGAAACTGGAGATTGGAGGATCTGAGTGGCTTGCCCCAGGATCTGAACCCGAACTTTGAGGGCAAGCTCCTCAGAGCTGCCTGAGCTCCGAGGGCAAGCTCCTCACCAGTGAGGGTAGAAGATCAGCCCCCATCATGGTCCCTTGTCCTTGCTGCTCTTCTTGAGGTCCCTTCACACCAGCACTGTCACGGCTGGTCCCTGTACCCACCGCCTATGGCCCCTTAACCCAGAGCTGGGGCCTCTCCTGTCACAAACACCTGGAAACTGAGCCAGATCTGCAGCTGCCTGGGGGGACAGGGGACTTATGCCGGAACTCTGCTTTCCCTGACATTCAGAGGCCAAAGGTTGCTTGGTTCTACACATTTCCAGGAAATGACAGCTCTCAGTCCCACGTCACCTGTCTGGTCCTGTGACCTGGGAATGATGGCTGTATTTCCAAGTAGGGGGTGAATGAGAGGGACAAGAACACAGGCTTGGATTTTTGGCTCTGCTGCTGACTATGGGTCAGTCTTTTTGTTTTAACCCCTTAGAGCCCTGTTTTTCTCATCTGTAAATGGGGACTCCTTCTCCACTCCCCTGAGATTGTTCTACTGATGCGGTGCGTGTTGCAGACAAGTAATGTACATACAGGACGCAGGCATGAGCCACGATGGCTACAGGTTTGCAGTGGAAACCTCCCTCTGCTCCTTCTCTTATAAGGATGAGGGTATTTGGGGGCTGGTCTTGGGTTCTCCAGGACCGCAGTCAGCCAGAAGAATGCAGTTGACACCCAAAGGCTAGAGTCCTCTCCCCAGGATCCTGTCAGCCCACCTTTCAGGGATTACTTTGGTGATCCCTAGGCTTAAGGATGCCCCAGCACCTTGTCTTGTTAAAAACAATCTCCCCTGACTCCCCAGTTGAAATCTGGGTGAGTTTGAACCCAGATGGTCTGTGTTCCTAATGAGTCAAGTGGTGGGGACTCCTTTTAATACAATTTCTCACCATGTCAATTGCTTTTCCTTTAAGGCCCTCATCTCATGTTATAATTATTTACCTGCTTGTGTGTGTTTTTTTTTTCAAACTTCTTTTTCCCAATGGAAAATTATAAACATGTACAAAAGAAGACAGCTTATACCTATCACCCAGCTTCAAGAGTCACCAACTCAGGACCAACCTTTTTTTGTTTCCACCCCCACTACCCCCCTCCCTCTCTGTATTAATTTGAGGCATCGTATCACTTCATCTATAAATATTTTGATATGTATCCCTGAATGATTAGAGCTCTTTAATGAAATAAAACCACACTACTGTTATTTGCTTAGAAAGATGAACGACAATTCCTTGATATGTGATTATTGTTAAATGTCTCCCTCCACTAGGCAGGGAGCTTAATGACAACTTTCTCTCATTCTTGGCTGTATCCAAAGTGCCTGAGACCTAGAAGACGGTGGGTAAGCATTGGATGGATGGATGGATGGCAGAAAGGCAAGGATGCTGGGACTCAGCCTGCTTTCTGTGGATGCTGCCCCGTTCCTGAACCCTGGGCATGACTGGGGCCTTGTAGCCCCAGTGTCATTCACCCCCTCTGGATGAGCAGCACCGTGGAGCCATAAGCCTCTCAGTTTCTCTCACTCCGAGCCTGCCTTCGGCTTAATCGGGCAGCACATCACTAATCCTCTCCCAATGGCTGCAGCCCGCTCTCCCTGCGCAGCTAATTCCATGTTCCGACTTAATCATCATACTTAGCCCTCTCAATAAGAGCTTTGCATCTTCAGAGCCCTGCTCAGGCATTAGCTGATTACTATAATCTGTCCAACTCCCAAGGTGTCCGCCAGTATGGCATGGGAAGGACTGCTTTCCCCTGTCCACCCAAAGCCTCGGTTTTCTCATCGGTAAAATTTGGGTAATGTATGTAATCAGGGTGGCTGGCAGGGGAACAAGAAACATGAAACACATAAAACGCTGGTCCCACAACACAGGGTTCACACTCGGGCCTGATGAACTTTTCCTGCTGTAATTCAAGGGTGCACTCTCATTGGAGAGCCAAACAGATCTTGATTGGAATTCAGCTTCCTCCAGTTAAGGATAAACCCCTGAGCCTCAATTGGCTCATCTCTAAGATGAAAATGAGGGTGACAACCTCACTTTTCAGAGTTTCCTGAAAAGACTAAACCATTGATAGGTGTCCGTGATGTGCTGGGTGGGCACAGTGCTGGGCACTTTGGACATGACCTTATGACCACTCCCACAAGGCGATAGAGCCAGCAGAAGGAGAATGCTTTGGTGCCCTCTAGAAGGTGCCGTTACATCTCTTCTCCTCTGTTCCCTTGAGGTGTACAAGGAGGCAGAAGCTGTGCTTTGCGCTCACCATCATCTATCCCCAACCCTTTGGCCCCTGGTGTTCTCTATTAATGAATAAGTGAAAAAAGTTGGTCAGGTGGGGATGGGAATAACGTGTCTGAACAGGACTAGTCAGTTTATAGAGGACTTTCAAGATCTTGCTTTATCTTTCAATTAATAAACAGGCCAAGGATTATACCCCACGTGCTGTAGATGAATGAAGTGGGGGCACAGAGAAGTTAATTAACTACCCCAAAGGGATACACAGCAAGGAAGTGGAACAGCTGGGATTCAAACTTGGGCCTGCTTGGTTCCAGGCCCCACTGTATTACCTCTAGTTGTAACCTGCATTTTACAAGGGAGGTAGCTGAAGCCCAGAGAGGGGCAGTGCCTTGCCCTGGATCACAGAGCCAGCTAGTGGCTGAGCAGATACTGAATCCAAAAATCTAGACTCTCAGTCCCAAAATTTGTCCCTCAGGACTCCTGGCCCATTAGTTAATATTTGTGGTGGAAGCAAGTCTATGGAGTGAGACCTAGGATGGTTGAGGATAAGGGAACTAGACATTTTCGTGCAGGTCTGTAAGGGGGGCCAGTTTCCCTTCACCTCTGGGCTGGAGGGTAAGGCGCCCTCCCTCAAGGGTGATAGGTGCCGTGCAGCACTCGGCCTCTAGGTGGCACCCCGCACTGCAGATCTGGACTCCCTCAGGAAGCCAAGCCACCGGGAATTGGTCGGTCCCTGGGTGATGGTTTGCCTCCATATTTTTCAGGATATCCCGGGGAAAACAGCTCCTCTTTTCCTGCAGGCTGCCTCTGCCAAGGCTTTGGCAATGAAGGGTTGGCAGGATCCAGACCGGGAACTCACATCTCAACCACGTCCTCCCTCACCAGCCTTCTGATGACCCCTGGGTGAGAACCTCCAGAGGGACTTGGGGGAGGGCGGGCATCCTGATGCTTCCCATAGGCTCCACCTTGGGCAGCTTGCTCAGCCTCTTCGTGCCTTACTTTCCTCATCTGTAGAGTGGAAGTGGGTTTTATTTCCAGGATATTGGGAGAATCAGATGGAACATTTTATGGCCTGCTGCAGGTGCTCAACAGATGGGAACCATTAGGATTGTTCCGTGGACAGTGGCTGCCGGATGTTATTTCTGTCTGACTGCTATTTCTTCCCATTCTTTCTTACCATGTAGCGCCAGCCCATCATGCCACCAACCTCTAGTCCATGTCCCTGTGGGCCTGGTACCTCTTCAGGGACCATATAGAACCGTGGTGAGACAGAGGTTTCAAAGTCACACGATTGGGGTTCAGACCCTTGCCTCTCCCACTGCCGGTGTGACCTTGGCCAAGTTCCTTAGCTTCAGTTCAGCAGATTCTCAGTGCTCACCGCTCCATAAACCAGCCTCCCTGGTAGTTAGAGTGGGACCATGGGATGAACTCGCCAAAGAAATGGGAGCCGTGGGGTGTGTCACCCAAACCAAAGTGGTGAAGAGCCTGTAGATCTCTTCCATCCCTTTTCTTGCCCTGTGACAGTGACTTGTGTGTGGCCGCAGGGACAGCTCTTCAGATAGTACAGTTGTAAGATGGAAGTGCCCTGGGTCCCCAAGCACCCTTTGGAGGAGGGCCATCCACCAGCACTGCACTATATATAAGCAGGAAGTAAACTTTTATTGCCATTGAGAATTTGGGGTTCATGGATGCCACCCTATTAACCTAGTTTACCTTTACTGACACAGCTCTCTTGCACCTCCATTTTCTCCTCAGTGAGATGGGGACAGCCAGAGTACCACTCTCGTGGAGTTGCGAGAATTAAATGAGATCATGATACAGTCCTCTTAAAATAAAATCTGGCTTTTTACTTCTTCCATAGGAAAATACAGGAAAATGTGAAATGACCTTAGATTTCTGCACTGTAGAGCAGGAGGGATCCCATGACCTTGAACTCACTCTCCATGGCTAGAGGAGGAGATAGAGGCTCAGGGGGAGAAGTGCCTTGTTCAAGGTCACTCAGGCAGAGGGTCGCAGAGTCAGGGCTGAAGCCAGGGTCTTCTGATCTCTGTCTGGAGCTCCTTCAGCTACACCTCGGTCCCTGCTCTCTGGGAGCTTATGATTCAACTGGAAACAAAACAGACAAAATACCAAAAGATCACTGAGGATTCCTTACTAGGTACAGCTGTGTACAGAGAGAGGATTCTGAGGGTTGGTGGAGGACCAAAGGGTCTGGGAGGTGGGTAGGGAAGGCTTCCAGGAGATGGTGGGACTTGAAGAATGGCTTTCAGCCAAGAGCAGGGGAGGAGAGGGAGTGATGGCAGGAAGAGGGCAGTGTAACCTAGACGAGAGGATAGGGAAGTCCGGAAAACTGTGTGGCCCATGGGACAGATGAGTCAAGGGGCAGACTGTTTGACCCATACCCTACTGAAGGACATGGAGGTCCCTCCCCATCCCCATTACAAAGAACACTGCACTGGACGTCTTTGTGCCAACCTCTGTGTATTTGTGTACTTTGCCGGCTGAGACAGAGACTTTGCAGGGAAACAAGGTTGGGGTAAAGCCCGAAAGGGATGTTCAGCCTCATTTCTTAGGGAGAGAGGGCTGGGGCCTCTGAAGGCTACACCGATGCTTCCACATCGTTCTTCAGATCAGAACCTCCAATTTCAGCCATTCATTTGCCACACTAACCAGTTCTGGTCTATCTCTGTGCCAACTATACGGTTATTCATTCAATTAATCCCTTACTTTTCAACTTGTCAATTTATTTTTAAAAATGTATCACCACCATAAATGGAAAAAAAAAACAGTGCTCACTGCAATAAATGAAAGATAACTATAAAAATAAACCCAGCAACAACCATACTCTTAAATACAGCCAGCCAAAGTTGCTGGCTAGAGACAAGACGAAGCCTGATCCCTTCCAGTTCAAGGAAGAGGGATTATGAACTCTTTAAGACACGAGTCCATAAACAGAGATGACCTTCTGTGCATGCTTGTGTTGACTCCCCAGAATGGACAATGGAACCACTTTATCTCTAAGTGATTCCCAGAGATGACCTGAAGAAGGCTTGTGTCTAGCAGGAAGTGACTTACAGGCTATCCCAAATGGGCCCCCCATCTCTGAAGGCTGTCACCACTGTGGGAACAAGATCTCTTCTGGGGTGGCTTGACTGCAGAGGGTCCTGAGGTGGGAGCGGATCACAGGCTGCCTCTTTCTTTCCTGGACATTCGGTTTTCCGATGTGTGATGAATGGGGTTCTGTGGGGGCTCAGTGCTGGGACAGAGCAGGGTTCACCTCTGGCACCCCGATTTGGGTGGCAGAAACATCCCTGGGCACTGCTTTCTCTCTGCACCAGCATCTCGGCCAGGGCCAGCTCTGTGTGCATGGGTCCTACGCAGTCAAGTAGCACCCCAGGCTTGGAAGGACCCCACACCCCACACTGTTGTCACCACAATTCTGCAGAAGGCAGGCTGGCAGATTAAAGAGAGGAGCCAGACCCTCTGTGTACCAGTGTGGAAAGAGCTCCGGGACATATTTTAACAGAAAAATTCAAGTTATAGGACAATATGTGAAGTATGACTCAATTTATAAACAACAAATAATTCTTTAAATACACATGCACGCATAACTTTGTTTACTTGGTTTTCTCTTTTATTGGCTGTACATCCATCTACCATTCTTGTAGGGTTCGCCTAGAGATAGACTGGGCATCCCTGATTTATTAACCTTTCCCTTAAGTTCCCATCTTTACCCACTTCCTGGACAATGCAAGGAACTTAGAACATTCTAACTCCATTTACCCCCTTCCTGACTCATGTGCCATTGTGTCGTGTATTTTAATTCTCTCTATATATTTTAGACATTAGTTTTATTGTTTTATACAACCAAGATTCATTTGTATTTACCCATATTTCCCTTTCTATTGCTCTTCTTTCCTTCCTGAATATCCAAGCTTCCATCTGGGATCACTTTCCTTGTGCCTGAAGCATACCCTTTATATTTAGTTTTATATTTGAGCCATTTATATGGTTCAAAATTCAAAAGTACAGAAATGTACCATGATAGATGTCTCTCTCTCTCTTCTACCCCTGCCCCCAGCCGAAAACTATATATTTCCATATGTGCATAGAACATTACTTGGAAGGATACACACCAAACAGCACAGTGGTTTGTCTCTGTGGTCTGAGATGTTTGCGATGATAATATATTCCTGTCTCCTGTGTGCAAACAAAAGGCAAGTCGGGGCCAAGGACTGGTAGCCAGGAGGCCGTGGTCTTTCTGATTGACAGTCTCTTAACACGCCCCATGGTGCACAGAACCTCTCTGTTCTTATCCACATCCTCATTTGATCCCAGCCACAGCCCTGTGAGCCAGGAGGGGCAAGATTCCCCATTCCCAGGACAGCCAATGGCGATGGCTCTGGGGTTCCTATTTATATTCAGCCACTATCTCAATATTTGCAACTTTTGTCCCCATTTTACAGATGAGCAAACCGAGGCAAAGGAAAGTTACATAAACTGCCTAAGAGGCACAGCCAGGACTCCAAATGAGCCCAAATAGTCCAACTCTGTAGCCCAAGATATTACTAACCCCATTTTATGGATAAGGAAACTGAGGCCCCAGGATATTGAGCCATATACTCAAACTCGCAGTCAGTAGTGGCAGAGCAAGAACTCACAACTCTGACTTCTGGGATCAAAATCCAGCCTTTGACCCCTGGCCTCTGGCCCCTAGCAAGTGGTTTTCCTTTGTACATTAGAATCATGCAGGGAGGGGCGCCTGGGTGGTTCAGTGAGGTTAAGCCTCTGGCTTCAGCTCAGGTCCTGATCTCAGGGTCCTGGAATCAGGCCCTGCACGAGGCTCTCTGCTCAGCAGGGAGCCTGCTTCTCCCTCTCTCTCTGCCTGCTGCTCTGCCTACTTGTGATCTCTTTCTCTGTCAAATAAATAAATGAAATCTTCAAAAAAAAAAAAAAGGAATCATGCAGGGAACTTTCAAGAAGACAGTGTCTAGGTGTCAGTTCAGACCAATCAAAACTGAATCTTGTCTTCCATTTTAATACCCCCACCCAACCTCCCCAGAACATCTAAAGGGTAACCAGGCTGAGAACAGCTGCGTCTAGCTGTAGGATTAGTTTAATATGGGCTTTGCTTTGGTGACCTTGGGCAAAAGCTGCTTTTACCTTCTGAGCTTCCTCGGTTTCTTCATCTGCCAAAGTGGATCATGACGGTGTCTCTCCTTCATGGGATGAATGAATGAGATGATCCATGCAACGTGCTTAGAACAGTGCCTGGCACAAAATCTGCCTTAAAGAAATGCCAGCATGATGATTGTTGTTACTATTTTTCATCATTATTTACTGTGTAGCTGTGTCGAGAGCCTGGCCCCCTCTGGGCCTCAGGTCCACCCTCTGGAGGCATCGAGCTGTGTAGAGCACAAGTTCTTGTGCTTCAACTCAGTGAGCTGGTTGTACCTTGGGCCTTTCCCACCACCTCCCCCCTGGAAGCCCCATTTTGTGTAGGGGCTGCAGTAGGCCCGTGCTCAGAGAACCAGGAATGTGCTTTTGTGGGATGAGTCTAGCCTCCGATTACAGAATCCGTGTCTCCCACAGCCAGGACACATGGGGCTATGCAGAGAGAAATTACCCTTGGGGAGGTGGTGGCTGACAAGGCTCCAGGTGCCCCTAGAGAAAGACAGAAGGCCCAGATGGAGAGCCGCTTGGCGAGGCAGGGTGGGGGGCCCTGTTGGAGCTGGGGGTCCCGTATCCATTTCCTGCCAGTGCCCAGGGCACTTGGTACCAGTTCTTGCCACCATGCGCCATCCTGCACCCATGCATAATTCATGCCCCCGTGTGCCAATCTGTGCCAGCTTTAATTAGCTTCTAACTTTTTGTCATTCATTTTGCTATGAACACCTTATAAATAAATGATGGGAGAGGGGAGCAGGGAGCAGGGCAAGAACGTGAGAGAACGAGCCACGCTCCACAGGCCATGCTGGGGAGGGGTGAACTTCCAACCTGGGGCCCGGGGAAGCCATGCCCCTGGGGGTTTCCTGGGGCCCTCGACTTGGCAGATGGGGGGTCCCAGCCCACCTTGTTCCCCTTCCGGCCTCATGCTTCCAGGAGCCGAGTTGAGCCGCCACAGCTGTGCCAGGCTCCAGGGGCCCACAAACCAAACTCAGGAGCACACATGTTTGCTTTATGGCGGCAGGCACTGTCCCCGGGAGAGGGCCAGTGGGCTGGGGACGCAGACAGGAAGCAACAAACAGCTTTTCGGCAGCTCGGGGCTGGGAATAGAAGGGGAGTAGGAGACAGGGCTTCATCGTGAGGCGGGAAAGAGAGGCTATTATGGAGGACACCCAGAGGAGAGGTGTTTATGTGCTTTAAAAATAATAATCGACCCTTGTGGGGAGGAGGGACTTGTATGTAAGTGTTGTTTTGTTTTCACAGTTTATGAAGCACTCGCATGCGTGTGTTTTCTCCTTCTACCTGAACGGCTTCCTGGGGAGGCATTCAGGGTGCCTGGAGGCTGGCTTGCCCATGTACAGCCGAGGAAGCTGAGGCTCAGACTGGTCGACTAAGACCCAGTCGAGTGGGTCCCGCCTCATCCTGCTTAGCCTGCCTCCGTTCCCGGAGAGGAAGGAGGGGCACCAAGTTTCCTCCCCAGAGGGGCCAGGGGACAGACACGGAATCCAAGCCCAGGTGACTTCATGGACTGGTCAGGTTTAAAACAGCATATTTGAATTCCCTCTTTCCTTCCCTCCCTTCTCCCTTTCCTTTGGCTGTACCAGTGGACCAGCTGATTATTTGGTGTTTGGCGATACAGAGACAATGAAGGCACGATGCCCCCTCCTCTGAGATGCCAGCCCAGGGCCCCCTGGGTCAGCGCACGGTCTCTTCCAGTTTACCCTTTCACTCCTCATGCCTCCTGCATCTCTGTTCCTAGGCCTCTTCACTCCTCTACCCTCTGCATGGCTTGCTGAGTGACCCAAAGGCTGGGCATGGCATGCCTTGCCCTTCTCTGTCCAGCCTGGGTCTGTCTCCTCTCTCACCCTTGCTGCCCAGTGCACTCCCGTCCAGCCCTCCCACCGTACCTCCTGGAGACTCTCTGCTGTTTGTTGCCCCCATGGCTCTGCACACATCCAGTTCTCCTCCTTTGCACACCTCGGATGCCTCTGTAGCCTCATCTTGCCCAATGCACTCATCTTTCAAGACCCTGCTCAAGTGATCCCTCCCATCCTGTCTCACTCATTGGTTTGAATGGACTACAACCTTCTCCGGGGCCCTCTGTCACTGTTGAACCTGGTCCTGGTTTCAAGAAGGCCCTTATCCTATGCTTCCTGTTTGTTTCCGTGTCTGTCTCTCTAACTGCGCTGTAGCTTCTCTAAGGACCAGAATGACATCCTGCGCTTCTCTATGCCTTCAGCACCCAGTCCAGAGCCTGGCACACTGTGGATGCTCCAGGAATGCCTGTTAAATGAAAGAACAAAGACAGCGGCCCCTGCCTTTGAGGATCCCAAAATGGAATGTGTCTTTATGCTAAAGATGAACAGGAACCCACTACCGAGAGGTGGTTGCTTCTGGAAGGAAATACCTGAACAAGGTGTTCTGATATGGAAGGAGCCCGTACATCATCCATCCATCTATCCTCCCTCCTTCCCTCCCTCCCTCCCTTTTTTAAATCTGGAAAAGAGGAGCTAGAGGAACTCACCTATGCTGACCCCATGTTGCACTGGGATCCCCTGCAACTGCCGGGAGAACCATCATAGGGTCCGTACCGGGCAGGATTCTCATGGTTGCCCGCCACAGAAATGAACTCCGGCTAATTGACGCAGAAAATGAATTTCATGCTTAGATGAGGTGGAGGGGAGATGGGATTGCCCAATCAGCCCGAAGACTGGAGAGTAGGTCCAGAAAACAGCCACCAAAGGAGACTGGTGGCCAGGAATGCAGCTGAGCCTGCAGCCCAGGTCAGGCCCCAGGAGCTGTCTGTCGGGGTCCGGTGCTTTCCTTGATGTCTAGACTATTCTAAACTATTTCTAAACTCTGCCACTCTCCCCAAGGGCCAAAGTTGAAAGTGGTGCTTCTGATTGGCCAGCCTAGGCCACGTGATGCACCCAGGAGGTGGGACCTTGGAAGACCATCCTTTTAGCTGCCGCAGTTAAAGCTGAGCCTGGTCCCTCCCTCACTTCACATAGTGGGGTTCACGGCCCAGCCCCCAGCCAGTAGGAGAGGGGTTTCGTGGTGCTGGGGCCTGAGCAGTGAACATCTGTGTGGTTCTTTATTGTTGTCAATGTGCTTAACACTCCACCCCTGGAGGAAGGCTGGCCAGGCTCCAGAAACCGCAGCTCAGAAAGGTTAAGCGATTAGTCCCAAACTACATAAGGCGGTGAGAGGTGTCTCTTAATCACGCTCATTCCCCCATTCCTCCATGCTGCAGGTGCTTGGGGAGGGGCAGATGTTTTCTAAGGAGAGGGGGTGGTGGGAAGAACCCCAAGAGCTGTGGGCTTCAACAGAGAACAACCCCAGCCAGGGAGAAAAGCTAACATGCCAGGCATGACTTCAGCTGGTCCAGGGGACAGAGCCTGGGTTCCTTCCCCAGCTCTGAGTCTCCTGCAAACGCCTTCAGCCTTCCTTTGGCTGCTTCTTGTGCAGAACAGCAGGCAGCTTTTCACCTCCAGGATCACCTTTGCTCCTGCTGTTCCCTCCACCTGGAATGCCCTTCAGCATTTGTTGCCTGAGGAACTCCTGATCTTTGCAGCAAAACCAGCTCAGATGTCTCCTTGTCCAGGCAGCCTTTCCGGACTCAACTTTCTCGGAAACCTGTGCTTCACTCCCGTTTGGGCTACCTCTCTGCTTTGCCACTTGTCTCGCTAGATTATAATTGATTTCTAGGTCTGCCTCTCTCTTAGATGGGGAGTGCCTTAAAGACAGGAACTGGATTTTATTTGCCTCTGTGTCCCCAGGGTGTGGTGCTGGCTTGTTCCCCTCACATCCACACCCTGCTCTCCTCTGCAGGCTGCAACCCTCAAGCTCCGGGGTCTGCTGGCTTCTGGCTGGGGTCAACCCAAGGGAGGTCCCCATGGGAGGCCAGAGGGCTGAAGGAAGGGAGAAGCCAGGGCCTCTCTTTGTCACACTGGGCCTTAAGCAGTGTTTGGACAGTAGCAGCCTCCTCAGCCCCCACCAGACATGTCCACCACGGTTCCATCTTGGCACTGTGTGCCCCTGAGCCTGGTAACACCGCTTCCTCCTTCTGTCCCTCGGGCTCAGGGGTAATACAGCAACTTCTTACTGATGATGACCTCTGGCTTACCTTGCCATCCCCTGTTTGAATTCTCAGCTCTTCCATCACTATGTGGCCAAATTTGCTTTGTGGGCTCATTGCACCCCGATGGACACCCCAGTTCCTAGCCTAGAGATCCTATGAAAAGAAGTATGGTGCCCACATTAAAGGAGGTGATTGTCTCTGTGAGCTTAGTGCTGTTTTTGCTCACGTGTAAAATGACTACGGACAGTTTTGGGAGTCAGCTTAAGATGATGGCAAACCAGAAAGAAAGGCTTTAGGTTTGAAGAATCTCTGAAGAACACTTCTTCTAGCACTTTCATTTTATGAATAAGGAACATGAGGTGAAGAAGGGTCCAGTGTCCGTCCAGCTAGCAAGCAGTCGCATTCAGAACCCAGAACCTCCACTTCTGGTTCCATCACCTTGTCTAAAACTTGACTACCTGAGACCCACTATGACTCCAGTCCCCCCCTTTCCCCTCAAGCCCCAGGCTCATGTGTCCAATGGGCTACTTGACATCTGGGATCCATCATGACGTAAGCCTCTCACTGACTACACACTCATGCCCCCGTGGTGGCCTTCCTCCGGCAATCCCCACGTCAGAAAACAGCACCCTGTCCATCTGCTTCCACAAGCCGGAGACTGGGGTCTCCTTGACATCTACCTCTATGTTACCCCATGATGGCCCCTTCTTCTGGTTCTGTACGTTTTTTACCTTCTAAATGCCACCTCTCTCCACTTCTGTCACTACCACCCTGATTCCAGCCTCTGTCCCCTAGACAGCCACGACGGGCAACAGAATTTTGTTCACTGACATATCCTTAATATCCAGATTCACAGGAGTCAGCCAACCTTTTCGGTAAAGGGCCAAATAGTAAATATTTTAGGTTTTGCAGGCTGTATAGTCTCTGTTCAACCCTTTCACTCTGCAGCTGTAGTGTAAAGGAGCTGTAATTTGATGGGGATGCTTGTGTTTCACTAAAGCTTTACTTAACAACAACAACAAAAATGGGCAGCAAGATGGATTTGACCTGAAGGCTGCAGTTTACTTACCCCTGACCTAGAAATTTCCTGGCACATAGTAGATGATAGGTAAATATTTTTAACTTGTCTCTTATCATCTATTGCCTCCCAATTAATCGCCTATTTTTCCAATCATAAATCAGATCAATGGCACTCCCTCAGCTTCCACCCCAACCACCTGCTTCAAAGCCTTCAAGGATAAACATCAAACTCCGATGAAGGCCAAGGTGTCCTGAGCAGCCTGGTCCTTGCTCCCACTCTGGCTTTACATCCACTGTCCTCCTCCCACTCTCAGCACTCCAGCTCCCTGGCCCTCCTTCCCACCACAGGGCCATTATGCGTGCTGTTTCTCCTGCCTAAGACGTTCTCTCTACATTGCTCATCCTCCCGATCTCAGCTCAGTGTAACCTCCTCCAGGAAGTCTTCCCTGATCCCTTAGGCGAGGTGCCCTTAAAGCACTCATCTTTGGAAGCACTAATGCCAGCTGTAATTTTACCTGTTTCTGTGTTTCATTGACCAATGTTGGGGTCCCCCATTAGAGGAGCTTCTCCGCCAGGCACAAGGACCAAGCCTGTTCTGTCCCCCATCATTTCCCCAGAACCTATTTCAGTTAGCTAGCACAGAGTAGCAACTTATGAGTGAATGGTAGAAATTCTGGGTCCAATGTCTGACTCTACCACATGGGCAAGTCACTTACCTCCCTAAAGCCCCTTTTCTTACTGTAAAACCAGGCTAATGACAGGACCTGCCAGAAAGGCTGTGTTGAGGATAGAAGGAGTTGAGTCTCAGCCCAGAGCCTGCCTCTAGGCAGCTATTGTCGGTATGCTGTGATGGTGACAGGTCCAGAAATCGTGTCACAGGATAAACAGTTCAAAGAATTCAGAATGTTTAGACTGCTGAAGTCGAGATCAAGGTCAAGGAACGATCCTCTTCAGCTATAACTCCTGAATCAAATAGGACTCCTCCCTAATCCAGGTGTCTGAAAAAGTCATGAAGTCTTCATGGGCCATAGGAAAGGCCCAGTGTGCAAAAAAGAAGCTGGGAGACCACTGCTGCAGAAGGGTGTACTGCTTAAGTGAGGGTGTTCAGGTGACCTCAAGGCCCTCTTCCAATCCAGGGTCCTCCATCTGCAAGCACCTGGGGGCATTCTGAGCTCGAATGAAGGAGAGGGCGCAGGTGGGAGCGCATGACTTGTGTGGGCAAAGGCAGCTGGTTGAGCCAAGCGCAGCCAAGCAGCCTCAAGGACTTAAGAGAGGGACGGAGCCTTGCTCCTTGCTCAGCGATTCTGAGAACAGAGAGGGGGCGCTTAAAGCCAACAGATGGCGCCGGCTTACCTAGGCCGTGTGCCGGCTCGCTCGCTCCGGCTTCCCGGAGCCTTTCCCGGTTCAGCCCGAGGCGCGTAGCCGGCAGGAAGCCGGCCGGGCCCCCACCCCTCTGCGTGCCCCTCTCCGAGATGGCGGGCTGCCCTGCGGGGCAAGGCTCCAGCACGCACCTGGGGCCGCTTCCGCGGGCGTCCTCCCTGCCCCTTGGGGGGATTCGTCGAGTTGCCACAGCAGCCGGTGCCATGACATCGGCAGAGGGCAGCTTCGCCAGCACTGAAATATTCATGCCCTGAGCGCCCGGCCGGGCTCCGCGCGGCTCCCGGGGGTCGGAGCGGGGCCGGGTCCCGGGCCACTGCGATCTCGGCGCGCAGCGTGGAGGGGGTGGGCGGCGAGGCGCTGCCGGGCGGGCGGGGGCTGAAGAGGAGGGAGAGAGGGAGCGAGCGTCAGGAGGCGGGGTCTGGGTGGCGGGGGCCGAGGGGGGCGGAGGAAGCGAGGGAAAGTTGATCGCGGACTTGAGCGGCGGCGGCAGCTAGGGAGAGAGGGGCGCGGGCTGTGTGGCGCGATGCTCGGGGAGAAGACGCGTCCGACGGCGGCCGGCCGCTGAACCGGGCGGGGCGGGGCAGCCCCGGCATGGAGCGCGGGGGTGCGGAGCCTCGGGACGTTTGGGGCGCGCCTCGTCCGAGCCCGCGGCGCTTCTGAAGTTGCAGGCGGCCAGCGGCGGGCAGCCGGCCCAAGGGGACGCTGGAGCGGCCAGCGTGCCGCGGGTGAACCTTCGCGCCGGCGGCGAGACGCGGCGGTGGCCAGCAGCGGAGCAGGCGGCCCGTGGGGGCCGACCCAGAGGAGAGCAGAGCCGGAGGCGCTTCGCGGCGCTTCTCCGCACACGCACACGGTACCGAGAGCCGCGCACCGCCCCTTCCCTCCCCGCTTCCCTCGCCTTCTCCGCACCGTTCGCCCGCCGCGCGCGGGGAAAGTTGGAGCCGTGGGGTCGCGACCGCAGCCGCCGAACCACTTGTTCCCGGCACGGCCATCACCCGCGGCGAGCGCCCAGGGCCTCCTTCCATCCCCAGCCCCTGGCCCGGGGTCAGGCGCCCCGCTTGCAGCCAGCAGCCGGACGCGCGGCAACTTTGATTCCCGGGAACTCGAATTCCCGCCGGGTTGGCCTTGGGAGGACAGGCACTGCACCCCCTCCCGGTTCCTGGACATTTGGTCGCTTTGCTCTCCGCGCCTTAGGGAGGGTCTGCTTGGGTCTGGGTTGGGGAGAATTTCGGCGGTAAAGAGGGTGTTGGGCTACCAATCCTGTCCCCTTCTGCACCCTGGGTCCCCGTTTGGACAGTGGAATGGAGTTGGGCGCACCGCCACCGCGGGATGGGCATTGGCGCTGGAGGAAGCTACAGTTACGTAGCTCGCCCCTACCCTCATCACCTCTTGGTGGCCCAGAGGACCCCCGAAACCTTCCCAAACCGATCCGGCTTTGGGAACACGCACCCCTCGCGGAGCAGGGAACCTTGTGTGGCTTGTACTTCGCTTCCCCAGTCAGTCCCCTGGCAGGTCCACCACTGACGGTGCTGGCTGGCCCTGGAGGCCTGCGCTCGAGATTGCTATCCCCCATCTCCCCTGCAGGTCAGCCCGGGACGCGGGCAAAGTCCGCGCATTCCAAGGTGGTGGAGGCATGAGCCGGTGAGCTCTCCGTGTCTTGCCTTCCCTGTGCCTTGCCTTCCGGAAGCGAGAACCTAGAGTCGCTGCCTCTGGGCTCAGAGCGGAGATTCGGTGCCATAGCCTCTGGCCACCGCCCCACTGCGACCCCAACCCCCAGCCCTGGTGCTGTCAGTGACCTAGGGGGCTGGGGCAGGGGCGGAATTAGCCTTTTGTGAATAGTAACACACCCCTACGCTCCCCAGTTCTTCAGAAGGCAGGTCCTGGATCTCCTGCGTACTTTGCCCTCTCGGATGGGAGAAGCATTGACCCTTACGGTTCAGGCTATTAGCAGGAGCCTCCACCCCAGTGTGTATTTCGAAATAAGCTGGGGAGGCATATAAGGATTGTGTGTGTGTGTGTGTGTCCCCACTGGCGCACTGGGTGCGGCGTCAGACCCTTGCCTGGGTCAGGGTGGGCTTGAAGAGCCATGTTTGAAGCCAGGTGCGAGGTGCTGATGAGTCAGCCCAGGGTGGGGACAGCTGGCTTGGTTAACGTTTGGGTCGTGGTGCTTGGGTAGGCGCACTGCGGGCAGCTCCCATGTGGGTGGGGGACTAGAGGTTGTTCTGCCCCTGGAGGGGCCAGGAGGGGGCCCCTCAGCTGGGAATAGGAATGCTTGGCACTGATTCCCTGGGGCTGGGGAGGGCCTGCGTGGCACAGAGTGTGAGTACTTTTTGGGCTGGAAAGGTGGCACTACAGAAGTCACTAGCGTGAGCCAGGTGGTAGAGGACAGTGGGGGAGTGGGAGGCCCCCAGCTGGCAGCCTGGCCTTATCTGGGCTGGGCCCCCTGCACACCTCTGTCTTGGCCTTCCTCATCCTGGAATAGCTGAGCTCCTCACATCTGCCCACTAAAGAGCTTGGTTGGGGGTTATGTTGGCAGATGGTTCTGTTGGCCTCCCAAAGAGCTCCCTCACCCAACAAGCTACCTTACCTACAATTTCACCATTTGATGTTCATTTCTTTGTACTTAATATTTTAAAGGGCATCTCACTGAAGTCCTTACTCTACCTGCACACGCTTCTTGGGGGTGTGGGCCTATGGAGCCTTGCTGCTCCAGCCGTGCCCTGTGGACACGGCATTAGCATGACCCAGGGGCTCGTTAGAAAGGCAGACTCCTCTGGCCCCTCCCAGAATTCCTGAATCAGGATGTGTGTTTGACAAGCTCCTGGAGTGATTTGTGTGCTCAGTCAAGTCTGTGAAGCTCTGGTCCACAAGACTTTCTAGGGAATGAGCATTTCACAACCTCTTGGATCCGAAGGAGTGTCACACTAGGGCAGGGGATAAGAACAAGAGTTTGAGAACATGACTGAACTGCTTTTCCTGGACAGCCATGATAGGGTTGAGTCACAGTTCCCCGCTGACCCCTCAGGGCCGTCTTCTGCTAATGCCAGGAAGTGTCTGTGTCTGGGGGACCTTTAGACAGATCCAAGTAGCAGCTCAGCCTTCTGTGCAGTTAAAACGTGGCTGTGTGTGCTGCCTGTGGGCTGGGAGCAAGTGGGCACAGGGCAGGGGTTCTGGAAGCTGGATATGCTGCTCTTTCTCTAGATGGCCTGGGGCTGGGTTGGTGCTGTCTCTCAAAGGGAAGGAATGAGTAACTGTCCTGTGCTTCATCTGTCCCTCCCAGCTGGTGGAGTGCCCCACTGATTACACCACTCAGCAGCCACAGGACTTACACAGAGGGAGCTGCCCAAATGCTAACTTGGGATAGCCCAAAGAGGGGAGGGTGCTGCCCAGGCTCCCTTCCTACCCCCAGCCCGGGGTTGGACATTCCACTTCTGCTGGGGACGAGGGGCACCCTGCACTCCAAGACAGGAAGATGATGCCAGGGCATGGTGGCTCCTTACCCCTGGGCCTTTTTCAGGGATAATGGTGACCATGAAGCCATCAGGGCTGGCCTGAGAGTAGACTATAGAAGATTTGGCCCAGAGGCCTGGTGAGGCCACTGGTGTCGCGGGTGACAGGTCATGGCATGTGCCCCAACCCTGCTGAAAGAGGACTGTCCTTCCCCTGAGCTGGCCTCCTGGCCAAAAAGATGGGTGATCCTTCCAGGGTACAGAGTGGCGAGGGAGCTGTGTGGGTCAGCACGGGCGTAGGCCTGACCAATGCTTTATCCTGATGTGAACGATTCCTTCATTCAGGAGTTCAAACATAGCTAAATGAAGAAAAGACTATTTTCCTGAACCCTCAGGTTTTAAAAAAATGTCCTGTTATAAAACACAAAGATTTTTTTTTTTAAAAGGTTTTATTTATTTACTTGACAGAGGAAGAGAGAGATCACAAGTAGGCAGAGAGGCAGGCAGAGAGAGAGGGGGGAAGCAGAGTCCCCACTGAGCAGAGAGCCCGATGCGGGGCTCAATCCCAGGACCCTGAGATCATGACCTGAACCAAAGGCAGAGGCTTTAACCCACTGAGCCATCCAGGCGCCACCATAAAGATGTTTTTTAAAATTGCCTGAATTGCCTTCAAACTCCTTGGTTTCAAGCAATGATAGTGTTGTTTAAAAAAAAAAAAATTTTTTTTTTTTTTAATTTTTAGGCTCGATTAGAGTTTTTCTTGGCACCAGGACAATCCTCGTGTCGTTAATAGGTGAACAAGGCCATTCTCAGGTAGACTCTTGCTAGATGGGCTATTTGGGATGAGAGAGTTTTGCCTCCCATGGGAAAGGAGTGGGGATCGGAAGGGGTTTTGCTGTGCCCGAACGTCATGCACTTGTGTGTGTATTAGACATTGCTTGGGGAGTCCCCGGCCCTGGGAAGCCTTTACTGACTCCTCTCCAGCCTGTGCCTCCTTCCCTCACCTCCTTCCATGGTGCTTTTTACTACCCCGCGGGGGTCTGAGCCCTCCTCCGGACAGTGAGCTCCGGCGGCATGGGCTGTGTCTTAGTCCTCCTTGAATACTCAGGGGCCCCCAGGCTGGTGGACTCCAGGACTCGGGGCTCGTTGACCGAATGGGCGATTGCCAGGTGATCATTCCATTGCCTTCTCTAGCCCCATTGTTAACTGGTGTGAATGCACTGAGCACGCAGTGTGCCCATAACAAGTCTTCGCTCCTCCTGTTGGTCACTTTCAGGACTGGGTGGTTTTGTCTGTCTTGCTGTATCTTGGGCTTCAGCCGTCTGCCCTTGGAATGGAGGTCTCAAACCCATGTGCCTGCGGGGGGCTGGGAGGCAGACAAAGAGAACCGCAGTGCCAAATGTGGGGTGACAGGGGGGCTCTGGAGCCTATGAGAACAGAAGAGCCCAGGCCCCGTAGGAAAAGGGGCCATGGTGGGTGGAACCCATCTCCGCAACGGAAGTCAGGATCATGGTTGCCCTGGGGTGTCACACCTCGGGCTCAAGGTGTGTTTCCGGAGTGCTGGAAATTTCCGTATCTTGAGTTGGATATCTGCAACAGTGGTGACTAATCATTTGGGCAGAAGAGTCGATTTAGAAAAATTGGAGCATTTATGGGCCACGTTTATTTTGGGTCAATATGAAAATGGCCTTATTGAATCCCACAGGGCAGAAAATGCATAGTTACCAACCTGATTGACCAGAAGCGTGTCTGTGAGAAACTTGGCATATTTAAGAAGTAGCCACATGGAGACAGCGTTCTAGGCTTTCACTGTGAAATTTAATCTGGCCCTGTCACGGGGAATAGGGCTGGCTGCCGCTCCTCTGTGCTGGTCTGTATATTTGGGTCTTGGTGTTGGTGTGCCTGAGTGAATGTCCATGTGGCTCAGGGTTTTGCCAAGGGGAGCGGGAATAGCAGATACCGTCCCCTGCCTCAGGGGCTTCAGGCTGTATCACTAAGAGGGACACGGCAGGCTCACGTTTGGCATTCATATTTTGTACACTTCCTTTGCATAGTCTAAAACCTGTGCAAGCGTTGGTTATTATTATAAATGTGAAGTTGTTTCCTTCCTAATTTCCGTAAGGCATCTAGCTCAGAGGCGGACAGAGCTGGGATTGTAAACCAGTGTGTCCCCTCTTGAGCTCCGAAGCCTTGGTCTGCATGTAGCCTCACCTGGGTCTTAGTTTTCCCATCTGGTAAATGGGAATAATTTTCAATTACCTTGTAGGCTTGCTCTCAACATGAATAAGAAGAAAATTGTGTAGAAAGCCTTTTGTGCAGGGCCTGGCACAGAGCACACATGCAAAATGGAGTAGCTTTTATTATCCCTGTTGATTTAGTCATGGGTTAGGCAAACCGTATTCTAGCCAAGAGGTGAGGCCCCCCCCTTATTTTGAGAGCTTGACAATCTGTAAGTTCATAAATTGAATTCTGCCTGAAGGGGTGTGTGTGCGTGCGGTTGTGATTTTTAATTTTGAATTAGTTACTAACAACATGAAAACAACATCATTTTTGCATAAAAACCTAGATTTCTGGCATCTCTGACGGGAGCTGGCAATGGTGGGTCTCTGTGCCCGACCGGCAGCTGCTGTTTGGTGCTGACTCGCAGCCGCACCTTTTGTTTACTTATGTTTTTATTTTAAAGAATTCCTTGAGGGTTACGTGCCTACAGGATAATCAGATCTTAGGTAGAAGTGGCGACCTTCCGCAGATGCATACCCCATGTGGATGAGATGCGTTCCCGGTGCCCTGGCAGGGGGCCGAACGCCCCCTTCCAGGCCATGTCATCCTGCTCCAGAAGTGACCACCGTGCCCACATCACTCTGACTTCGGTCACACATCTGAGCTTTGCCTGAAGGCTACCTTTTAGACTTAGGTGAGTTTATGGCCTTCTGTTCTCCGCAGGCCCCACCACTCCCTATTACCTCACATTTGATCCGCCATGCTCATTTGCCCTCCATCCTTTCCCCTTTAGCCATTTGGGTGTGGAACCTCCATTCCAAGCCCTGGAAGGGTTCTTAGGAATTAGCTAGACTTGCCATGTGACAGGTGGGGAGACTGAGGCCCAGAGTCGGGGAATGGGGTAATTCTAGGCCCTCTCCCTGGCTGAGGGTGGTGGTCAGACAGGGGTCAAGCTCTGCTTCTCCTGCCCCAGCAGGAGGTGGAGGGGGGAGGCCAGACAGGCCTTCATCTCTCGGACCCTAGCAGCCCAGCACTTGGCCTGCAATCACAGTACCCGAGAGCCTCCCGCAGGCTGATCAGCCTACGGGGGAGGGAGCCTTTTCTGGCCCATGCCTTCCTGGAGATGCATCTTCCCCAAGGCAGGCTGATAGTGGCGCTCCTTTTCTCTTTAAAGGCCATGCTCCATTTGGAGAGGACCTGAGATGCCATTTGTGACAAGTGCCTTGCGTACCACCTTGATTGTCTCTGTTTCTGAAAGAAGACTATAATTTGGGAGCCAGTGAAAGCAAGGGAGGGAGGGAAGCAGTGGAGGGAGCGAGAGCGGGAGGAAAGAGAGAGAAAAACCCCCAGGGTGGCTGGGACCATGTCTGAGTATCCATTTGTGTCACTGGTCCTGTCTACAAGGGATGTTGACTTTTCCTTGCATCTAATTAGGGAACCAGTGGCAACAGAACTCTGAGCCAGACCTCTATGCCCCTTCTATGGAGGCCTGTGGCTTTGTATTCTATGGGGAATCTATGGATGGAATGCCACCGGGGAAACCAGCATATACTGGGGAGCGGAGTGGAAGGTCCTTCCAGACCCATCCTTCTTAATGTTTTAGGGTCTCACGTGCACTGCTGGGGGGCCTTGCATTCAGCCCCCTGGCCAATCAATATTCAGCATCACCAGCGTACCAGTCTCTACCTAGCTGCTGGGGGTTCACGCTGAGGACAGGCAGCAGAACTGCTCAGGAGAAATAAAATGCGAGCCACAAACGCAAACCACAAGTGTGGCTTGAAATTTCCTCGTAGCCCCTTAAAAAAAGTTATAAGAAATAAGTGAAATTATTTTTGATGATCTATTTTCTTTAACCCAGTTCATCTAAAATATGACAATTTCAACATGGGATCAAGGTAACAAATGATTATTCGTTATGTATCTTACATTGTTTTTTGATCCCAAGTCTTTGGCATCTAGTGTGTGTTTTGCAGCCAGAGCACATCTCAGCTTGAACTGGTTACATTCTGAGTGTTCACTGGCCGCCCGTGGCTAGTGGCGACTGCACTGAACTGGGGGAGAAAGTCAGGTAATAAAGACATGCCCAAGGCATTGACAGATGGTTCTGGGGGCCCCAGAGAAGACAGAGGGGGCAATTGACATGCTAGAGGCAGAAAATAGGGTGGTTGGGGAAGGCTCTTGGAGGATGGGAAGATGTGATCCATTCCCATGGACCTGAGCCCTGGCAGGGCTGGGGCGGAGCGGGGCGGGGTGGAGTGGAAGGAGGAAGGGGTGCCCACTGGCAGCCTTCCGGATCCCCTACAACACGCCAAACACCAAGCTTAATGGATACTAATATTTTAGAAAAGCACTTTGTCTTTGGGGTGTGTATGTGTTTGTCCCCACCTCCCCCTTCTCTGCACACTTTCCATGAGAAAGATAAGGAGTAAGTTCGTTGCTACTCCTTGCTTTTTATGCTGGGGAGTTTTCAGCACAAGGAGGGTGTCAGCCTGGAAAGCTGCTGCACTGCGGAGCAATAGGGATCGTGTCCTCTGGATAGAGGGCCCAGACTGCCCAATGTAGGAGGGCTTGGATACCAAGGGGTTAAGGTGCTCAAGAGACCTGAAGGCTTGTCTCCTCTCCTGGACTTGGGGTGGGAGGAGGGCTTGGAGGGGATCCTGGGGTTCTGAAGAAGGGCCAGTGAGTAGATTGCTCTGGGGCTGGGTTAGGGCAGACCTTCCTTGCTGTCTGGACTTCAGCTGTGATTGACCTGGGCCAGGGTGAACGTTCAGGCACCTACAGATCCAGACAGTGGATGTTAGACGAAGACTGCCTGGACTGGGGCTGGGGCTGGGGCTGAGGCAAACTGCACATGCTCCCCCCTCCTCCGTCTGAAGGGGGCACCACCACTCCCATTCTGGCCAGAGCTTGGCAAGCCAGAAGACAGGACAGGTACGGCCACAACTGACTTCCAAAATTATATAGAAGTGCAGATTTTTAAAAATGCATAATTTTGTTATTTTAAATGTTAGCAACTAATTCAAATATTTAAAGATACCATGAGGCCATTCATTCATTTATCAAATATAAATGGAGCCTTTACTGGGTGCCAGGCACTGTTCTAGGCCCCTGGGGCCCAGCAGTGACTCCTGACCTTGTGGAATGTGTGTGGTAGGGAGGACCCTTCAGCAAGCTGCCTGTGGCCCACGCATGACCAGTCTATGTGTGACCTCTGTCATAGAGTTAGAGTGTCAGGACTGCTAGTAGTAACTAGAACACTGACTAAGCTTTTACTATGTGCCAGGCCCTTGTCTGAGCCCTCCGTGAGATAGGCACTGCTGTTACTCTGATTTTACAGATGAGAAAACCGAGGCACAGAGAGGTCAAGCACTTCACCCGAAGTCACACAGCAGGCAGGCAGTGGGGTAGAATGTGAGCAAGGCAGTCTGACTCCTTCATCTTCTGCCTATTCTTGGCCCCACACTGCCCTTGGAGAAGGCCCGAGCCAAATTCCTGACTATCCAGATGGGTATCTGAACTCAGAAAGGGCACACGACCCACCTCAGATCTGCACGAGGTGGTGACGGGGCTGCATTCTCAGTCCAGCCTGTCTGGGCTTCACCTGTGACCGACCCCACTCTGGGGTGGGACATTCAGGGGCCTACGGCACACAGGCATATGAGAGAGTGAGGCTGGGCAGTGAGTCTGGTGATTGAATCTCCACCCACACTTCCCCTGTGCTGTGGGCCGGACTGGCCCATGAGCTACCCTCCGTGTTTTTGGCCCAGTGTTATTCCTAGAGTGACCTCAGCTTGGATGCTGGTCCCAACCCGTGTAGTCTCCCTGGGGGACCCTAGGGGACTTGTAGCTCTCCTGTATTGGCAGGTGCACAGGAACCGTGAGGCAGAGAGTTCCGTGTGAACCGTGAAGCAAGACACCCCCAGTGAGAGTGAGTGTTGAAGACTTCCGTCATGGTCCTTGTGCAGATTCAAGGGCTCCAATTCTCTGAGCGACAGTTTACTCATCTGTGAAGGAGGGGGAAAATCCTTGGGGCCAGGCTACCACACTCAGGGAGTAGGGATTCTCGAGAGATGCATGGACGTGCTTGTCAGAATGTATTGTGATATATAGAACCTGTAATCAATCAGTCGATCAATATTTATTAGTTATCACTATGTATGAATGACTTACACTATGGGGGAATTCACGAGATATATGCAGATAGCTATTGAAATAACATGAAAATCTCTAAACCCAATATCAGCGTCTTTGAATGGCTCAATGACTTGTGTTCCCCACCCCCGTCCCCCGTCAATTTGATACCCATCTCTTGGGTATTGACTAAGCCTGTCCTGTTTGCAGGACACACCGCAAGGCACACTCACGTACAGAAGTGGAGAAGAAGGCATGGCCCTTCCCTCCCATGGGCTGTCACCCTCGTCCAGGTACTGGATCTGGGACAGCCGATTCTGTGTGAGTGGGTGAGAGGGGAGGGGCCTGCAGCTCCATTTGGAAATTTTAGCATCTCGAGCCTAGCTCTGCCAAGGTGTTCCTTCTGTGCTCTTCCTCCAATGAGGAAGCATTTTTTTTTTTCCACAAAACATTTTATTCCCTGAGTATCCACTTCCCAGTGATCATTCTGCTGTCTGGGGTGCCCCCCGCCCCCACATCCCAAGCACTACTCCAATGCCTCGGAAGCCCAGACCCCAGAGCTCTCCCACTTGGGGACTGAGTTTGCACGGGAATGGCCGCACCCTTACAAGAAGACGGGAAGGACATGGGGTTTAGACTGGGGATTGCCGCAGGCCAGACTTGCCATGCGGCTTGACCTGCCAAGCTGAGCCCGAGGGCTGTTGGAAACTGGAGCTCGGGCCGGAAGAAGGGAGCCCATGAATAATACAGCGGGATGGAGGCTGTTAACTAGGTGACCTGGTTGCACCTGTGTGTTTCACAGCTTCCCCAGGCTGGGCCTTGGAGGGCTGGGGGTGTCAGGGAGGGCAAAGGGAAATGGGAAGGGCCAGCTCAAGACACAGCTTCTCTGTTTCCCTTTCATCGGTCCAGCTCAGAAAGGCTTTCTATGAACAGCTCCCTCTCATTCTCACTTGGCCCCAGATGGCCTGGGCTGTGTGTGTGTGCGCGTGTGCACGTGTCCTTACACACAGGTGTGCTGAAGTTCTGCACCTGGACACTCCCGTGAAGTGGCTGCTCCGAAGGGTGGGCTGTCTCTCGTGCCCTGCCCCCACGCCTGGTTTCCAGTTGTCTGCTGCACCGGGCGTCAGGCTGCCCTCTGTCTCCATCATGGATGTGCTGTGTCACCTTTGCCAGGGTGGCCCCCTCTCGGGGCTCCTGGTTATCGTGGACACGAGATGGTTCTGTCTCCCTGAGCTTTGGCCTCCACCAAGGGAATTGCTGTTTGATGTAAGGAAGTGCTATTTGATGTAAGTTGGGGGGCGGGTAAGTCTGACTTTATCTTCAAATGCTGCGGGGTCTGTCATTTTAAGTGTTTGTCACTGGATCTGGCTACAGCTACCACACCTGGCACAGGGGAGCCTCTGGACCCCATACCTTCCAGGAAAACAAAGAATGTCTCTGGCAGGATGAAGGCCTCTTCCAAACAGAGCAAAGGGCGTGTGCTTACACTGCAGCAGGAGAGCTCAAAGGTGGATTCACAAAGAAACTGGTGGTAGGATGTGTCAGGTGCAGGGTGGAGAGTCTGAGATGGTAGCATTCATTCCTGGAGGAGGCTGGCTTTGCCTCCAGATGAGCCGTTTCCAGACCCCTGGCCTGGGGGGGGTGGGAAGCAGAGGACCCTTGGCCAGTGCCTAGAAGGGGAACAGGGGCCCCTAGCCAGCACCTTCTCTTTGTCCTGAGTGTGGTCCGCAGGGGTCAGACCTCTGAGGAGGTCCCAGGCCCTCCTCCACGGCCTAGCGATGGAATCTGCCCCCAAATCCACCCTTTGGCCCCAGCTGGCTTCCCCAGACTTACAAGCCCAGGCCCAGAGAGGCCAGGCCTGCCTGCTGTTCTTCAGTTGTAGAATGGGGCCTTCAAGACGTCACACACCTCATCCCTGTCCACACACGCATAGATGCATTTGCCATCTTGGAAGAGATGGGGAGCCTCTCTCCATTTGTGCTGTGTCTGGGTGGTGTAGCTGGGGCTCCAGACCCCAGGCCTCATCGGTGGGCCCATTGCTGAAACAAGGGAAGTGTTTCTGAGCCCAGATACCCAGGGTCGATTCCTGGCTCTTCCAATTCTTAGCTGTGTGGCCTTGGGCAACTTAATCAATCATTTTTTTTTCTTTGGTTTTCTATCTGGAAAATCAGGATAACAGCAGTACCTACTTCACAGTGTTACTGGAAGGACTAAATGAGTTACTGCATGTAAAATCCTTAGAAAAAGTACCTGCACATAGTAATTGCTCAACAAATACTGTCAGTATGTATTTTTATGCTGCTGTTATGCTCACCTATTAGGTATTAAGATACTCCTGTTATTCTCAGCTCCTACATTCTGCAGGTCGCCTGGGGGTCATGCAGGTCGCCTGGGGGTGCCAAGAGTAGCTATCATACTTATGAGAAAGGCTCTGTAGGTTCAAAGGAGGTGGGGGAAGTGGGCAGTCATAGGAGGCTTCATGGAGGAGGAGGCCCCCTTGGCGAGACTGTGACTTCTCTCTCTGCCCACTGGCATTGTGTTCCCATGGTAGGCAAACACAAAGAGAGACAGGGCAGTGTAGTGGTGAGTAGCCCTGATGGTGCCAATCCAACTGGGACTTTTCTTAGTCAACTTTTTAATTGAAGTATAACGCATACAGAAAGATGTGCAAATCATACAGCTGGGAATACTGCAGAGTGACCACTCCCATGTAGCTTCTCCCCAAACCAAAAAAACCAAAACCAAAACCAAAAACAAAATAGAAAAACAAAAACATCCAAAGCCATCTCCCTGTCATTAGTCCCCAAATGCAACTCTTAGCCTGACTTCTAATATCATATGTTCATTTCATCTGTGTTGTCCCTCTAGTCTGCAGGTAATCAGGCAGTATATTCTTTATTCTCTTTGTGAGGTTTTCTCTCATTTAATTTATTTGTGAGTTTTATCCTGTTGTCTATACTTACACCCATTCATTCTCAGTGTTCTATAGTATTCCATTGTATGAATAATCCACTGTTTATCCATTCTACTCTTTATGGGCAACTGGGTTGCTTCCAGTCTTTGGCTGTAGGAAAGGCTGTTATGATTGTTTGTTATGTGTCTTTTGACATACACATATGTGTATGAAGTTTTGTTGGGCGTGTTTGTCCTTGTACCGATACAAACTTTACAGTGTAATTCCTATAGCTTTATACATGTAGTCTGGATATCTGGCAGTGTTGCCTTCTTCTTCTTCAGCATTTTTATTTACTTTTGGTTCTTTGTATTTCTATATAAGCTTTAGAATGGGCTTTTGAAATGCCACAGAATCCCTGTTGAGATTTGATTGAGACTGCATCAAAAATAGGTAGGTCAATTTGAGGAAAATTGACATTGTTACAATATTGACTTTTCTGATCCACAGACAAGATAAGCTCATCCGTTTACCTGGGTCCTAATAAATTTCTTTGAAGAAGGCTTTTTAATTGTCTCTGTAGAGGCTTTACACTTCTTTAACTAGATTGATTTCTATCTGTTTTGTGTTTTTTTAATCCTATAAAAATTTATATTTAGAGATTTTTTTCATTTCTAATTATTTCTGGCATGTGGACATACAACTGATTTTTATAATATTGCCCCAAATCCAACAATCTTTGCTAAATTTACTTATTTGTTCTGATTGTTTGTTGAATTTTTTTTTGTTTTTTAACATATACAACCATGTTTTCTAGAAAGAACCATGTTTTCCTTCCTTTCTGATGCTTTTTTTTCTTGTCTTATTGCAATGGCTAGGACTTTCAACACAATATTGAATAGAACTGGTGAGAGTGGGCGTGTTTATTTTGATTCTGGCATTGAGGGGAAAGTTTTCAATATTCCACCATTAAGTGTGATGTTTGCTGTAGGTTTTTTGTTGATGTCATTTATCAAATTAGGGAAATTTTCTTCTATTTTTTTTTCACAAAATTGTGGTAAAATATTCTTGACACAAACTTTACCATTTTAATTGTTTCTAAGTGTACAATTCAGTGGTATTAAGTAAGTTCACGATGTTGTGTAATAATCATCACCATCCATTTCTAAACATTTTATCATCCCAAACAGTAACTCTGTAAACTCTCTACCATTTAAACAATAACTCTCCTTTCAGTCCCCATCCCAGCCCCTAGTAACTTCTATTTTATTTTCTGTCTATACAAATTTGCCTATTCTAGGTATCTCATATGAGCAGAATCATACAATATTTGTCCTTTTTTGTCAGGCTTATTTCACTTGACATAATGTTTTCAGAATTCATCCATGTTGTAGCATAAACCAGAGTTTCATTTCTATTCAAGGCTGACTGTTGTCCAATTGTATGTGTATGTACACCATGCTTTATTTATCCATTTATCTGTGGACAGGCATTTGGAATGTTTCTACTTCTGGTTACTGTGTATAATGTTGCTATGAACATTGGTGTACAAGTATCTGTTTGAGTCTCTGCCACCAATTTGTTTGAGTATATCAAAGATTGGAATTCCTGGGTTGTGTGGTAATTCTACATTCGATTTTCTTGAGAACTCCCATACTGTTTGCTACAGCAGCTGCTCAATTGTATTCCCAACAGGAGTGCATAAGAGTTAAAATTTCTCTGCATCTTTGCCAACACTTTTTAAAAAAAGATTTTATTTATTTATTGAGAGAGAGAGAGAACATAAGCAGGGGGGGGGGCAGCAGAGGGAGCGTGAGAAGCAGGCTTCCGCTGAGCAGGGAGCCAGATGTGGGACTCCATCCCAGGATCCTGGGATCATGACCTGAGCCAAAGGCAGATGCTTAACCAACTGAACCACTCAGGCGCCCCTTGTTTTTTTGATGATAGCTATCCCGATGGGTTCTAAGTGGTATCTCATCATGGTTTGATTTGTATTTCCCCAATGGGTAACAATGTAAATATCTTTTCATGTGCTTATTGGACATTTGTATATTTTCTATAGAGAAATATAAGTCCTTTGCCTACTTTTGAATTGGGTTGTTTGTGATGTGGTTGTTACTGAGTTGTAGGAGGTTTTCATGTGTTCTGGAAGTTAATCCATTAGCAGGTATATGATTTACAAATATTTTCTCCCAATTCCATAGGTTGCCTTTTTCACTCTGTTTTTGGATGCACAAAAATTTCTCAGTTTTGATGAAGTCTGACTTACCTATTTTATTCTTATCCCTGCTTTCAGTGTCACAGCCAAGAAATCATTGCCAAATCCAATGTCATGAAGATTTTCCCCTGAGAAGTTTATAGTTTAAGTTCTTATTTTTAGGTTTTTGATCGGTTTTTAGTTAATTTTTTAAAAAGATTTTATTTACTTATTTGACAGAGAGAGACACAGCGAGAGAGGGAACACAAGCAAGGGGGAGTGAGCAGGGGCTCGATCCTAGGACCCGGGGATCATGACCTGAGCCAAAGGCAGACACTTAAAGACTGAGTCACCCAGGTGCCCATATTTTTAGTTAATTTTTATATATGGTGTAAGTTAAGACTCCAACTTGATTCTTTTGCATGTGGAGATCCAGTTTTCCCTGCACCATTTGTTGGAAGTACTGTCCTTTCCCCCAGTGAAGACTCCTCACACCCCTGTTGAAAATATATTAGCCTTGTGTGCAATGGCTGATTGCTGGGCTCTCTGCTCTGTTCCATCAGTCTATAGTCCTGTTCTTACATCAGTACTATACTATTTTGATTCCTGTAGCTTCATAGCAAGTTTTGAAATCAGGAAGTGTATGTATTCTAACTTTGTTTTTCTTTTTCAAGATTATTTTGGTTATTAAGGGATCTTTTGAGATTCTGTATAAATCTCAGGATGGGTTTTCTACTTCTGCAAAAAAAAATCACCGTTAGGATTTTGATAGGGGTCGCATTAAATGTGTAGAGTGCTTTGGGGGTATCATATCTTAACAACATCAAGTCTTAGAGGTCATGAACATGGAATGTCTTCCACCTCTTTATGTCTACTTTAACTTCTCTCAACAATGTTTTGTAGTTTTCAGTGTACAAGTCGTTTGCCTCCTTGGTTAAATTTATTCCTATTTTTTTCTTTCTTTTTTTTTTTAGTAGCTTGGTCTGTTCTTTTTTTTTAATTTTTAGATTTTTTAAAATTTAGATATTTGACAGATAGAGATCACAAGTAGGCAGACAGGCAGGCAGAGAGAGAGGAGGAAGCAGGCTCCCTGCTGAGCAGAGAGTCCGATGCGGGGCTCGATCCCAGAACCCTGAGACCATGACCCAAGCCAAAGGCAGAGGCTTAACCCACTGAGCCACCCAGGCACCCCTCTATTTTTTTCCTTTTTGATGCTATTGTCAATGGAATTGCTTTTGCAGATTTCTCTTCAGATTACTTATTGCTAGTATATAGAAATGCAACTGATTTTTACGTGTTGATCTTGTCTCTTGCAACTTTGCTGAATTAGTCATTAGCTCTAACAGCATTTTAATGGCATCTTTGGAGTTTTCATCTGTGAATGGAGATTACTCTTTCCTTTCCAGTTTGGAGTTGGAAATTTCTTGCCTAACTACTCTGACTAGAACTTTCAGTATGATGTTGAATGGACGTGGTAATAGCAGGCATCTCTGTTTTGTTCCTGATCTCAAGTCTTCAACCATTTAGTGTGACGCTAGCTGTCTGTTTTCCACAGATGGCCTCTTCTGTTCCTTTCTGCTTAGAGTTTTATCATAAATGTGTATGGAATTTTATCAAATGCATTTTTGCATCCATTGCAATGAACATACATGTTTTCTTCTTTGTGGTGAATGACATGGATTAACTTTCAAAAGTTAACCAACCTTGCATTCCTGGAATAAATCCAACTATGTCATCATATATTATTCTTTTCATAATCCTTTGGCTGCTAATAGAAAAGCTACAAGAGCATTTTATTTTGACTATATTTTGCATGGTATATGTGAATTCTTAATATTCTGTTTAAGATTTTTTTAATCTGTTCATGAAAGAGATCAATCTGTGATTTTCCTTTCTTATGATATTTTTGTCAGATTATGTCATGAAATTATACTTCCCTCACGATATAAATTAGAAACTGTTACTTCTTTTTTTGTTTTTCTGTGTTGAGTATGGATAAGATTTGTGTAGGGTGTTTTTTTTTTCTTAACTTAAATGTTTTAGAAAAATTTAATAGAGAAACCATATGAACTTAGATTTCTTAGTGGAAAGGTTTTTGATTACAGTTTCAATTTAGAAATAGGATTATTTATATTTCTATGTTTTTGTGTGTCAGTTTTAATAAATTGTATTTTTTTAAATATTTTATTTATTTGACAGAGAGAGAGAAATCACAAGTAGACAGAGAGGCAAGCAGAGAGAGGGGAGAAAGCAGGTTCCCTGCGGAGCAGAGAGCCCGAAGTGGGGCACGATCCCAGGACCCTGAGATCATGACCTGAGCCGAAGGCAGAGGCTTTAACCCACTGAGCCACCCAGGTGCCCCCAATAAATTGTATTTTTGAGGACATTCATTTTATATAAATGTTTTAATGAATTGATAGAAAGAGATTTGTAGTATCTTCTTAATTGTTCTCTTACCATCTTTGCACTCTGTTTACTATCTATAGTGATACTTTCTTTTTCATTCATGATACTGGTAACGTGTCTTCTTTTGTTTTCTTCAGTATATTGCTGATCACTAGATTCATCAATTTCATCAGTCTTTTCAAAGAATTGCTTTTATTTTTCCTGATCTTTGCCTATTTAATTTTGGTTTTATTTCATTGATATCTTTTTTTATCGAAAATGTTTTCATCTCCTTTGGGGTGAAAGGAGATGAAAAAATTCTACTCTCTTTGGGTTTAGTTTAATTATTAATTTTTTTTGAATTAGATGCATAGATGATTGCTTTTAAGATTTTCTTCTTTTCTAAAATCTGAATTAAAGGGTGTAAATTTTCCTCTAAGTACAACATTTGTATGTCCTATGTTCATTATGGTCTGCTCCAAAACATTTTCTAATTGCTGTTGTAGTTTCTTCTTTGATTTATGGGTTTTATTCTGTTTTGTTTAGAAGTGCATTGCTTCATTTCCAAACATTTGGGGGATTTCCTCATTTTTTTTTTTCTTGGTTGTTTTTGAGCTTAATCTTCTATGACCAGATAACATACTTTGAATTATTTCATTTCTTTGAAAGATATTAAAAGTTACTTTATGGCCCAGCATGGTGGATTTTGGTAAGTTTTCCATCGGCTCACAGGAAGAGTGTTTATTCTGCTACTGTGTGCAGTGTTTAATTTTGTCGATGAGGTCAGATATGTAAATGATGTTGTCTAGATGCTGGTATCCTTATTGATTTGTTTTCTGCTCTTTCCATCAATTTTTGAGAAGGATACATTGAAGTCTTCCATTGTGATTGTGGGTTTGTCTGTTTCTCTTCTAATTTTGTCAATTTTTGCTTTGTGTATCTTAAGCTATGTTATCAGGCAAGTAAAAATTTAGAATTCGATTATCTTTCTACTTTCCTTATCTTTAGATGCTTTCCTGGTGGATTTACCCTTTGATTATGTTGAAATGTCTGTCTTTGAAATCTCTATCTTCATCTCTGGTAATCTTTGGTAACTTTTCCCTTATTTTGCTTTCAGTGCTTATGTGTCCTTATATTCAAGGCATATCACTTACAAGCATAATGTAGTATTTTAAAATCCAGTCTGACTATCTTTGTCTTTTAAACATTTATTTTATTTTAAATCTTTAAAAGATTTTATATATCTGAGAGTGTGTGAGAGTTCAGTAGAAGTGGGGAGGGAGAGATGGAGAAGCAGACTCCCTGCTGAGCAGGGAGCCCAACGTGGGACCCTGGGCCCATGTGTGTAGCCCCTATTTGATAACTCCAATATCTGGGTTACCTGTGGACTTGTTTCTATTCTCAGTTTTCTCTCTTGGTCCTGTCTATGGTATGGTTGGTAATTTTGTTATGAACATCGGTCATTTTGTATGAAAAACTGTAGGGGCTCTGATGCTGTTGCTTCCTTTCATAGCGGAGTCACCTTCTCATCTGGCAGACAGCGAAGCACCCAGTCATCATAAACCAGTCAGGGACTGAGCTGACTCAGGGGGAATTGAAGTCTTTATAATGCTTGATTTACCTACGGTTCATGGACACTTCTGGAGCAACTCTCTAGGGGTCTGTTAACTAAAGACACTCCTTCTAAACTCCATTTTTGTCTCCACCATAAACGAGTCAGCTAAAAAACTCCCTTCTACTGTTCAGCTGCTTTCTCCTTGGTTCCTTGGGTGGTTCTCTCCAAAGCTTAAGAAATCACAAACACTTTGAGGGGAAAACCAGTCCTGAGTGTGGAACTCACTTCTCGATCCCTCCCTTCTCTCTGGGATCTTGGATCCTTAAGTGCTGGCTGCCTTTTTCACCCAGAAGCCCAGTTTTTATTTCCCTAGACTCACAGGATGGCCAAAATTCTGCTGGCTTCCCCACTCTCATTGCTCGCCAGTGCCCTGAGTGGAAAAGAGGCTCTTAGAATGTTGGGCTTATCCCCAGGAATTTCCTTTCTCCCTGGATTTTTGCATCTCAGGTTCTGTCTGCCCTGATATTTTTCTAGTGGTTTCAGACTTTTTTGGTCCAGATTTCTAGTCTCATTGGGAGCATCGGTCTGCTCCACGTTGTGCATCACCGTACAAGGCGGAGTGGTACCCAGTGGGGATTTGAATCTCTGTTGACTAGTTAGTGGCTGAGCCACCTTGGGTTCTTGACTTCTTTTAGCCTCAGTCTTCTCATCTGTGAAATGGGTATAATACTAATTGCATCCTTTCTATTAGATGCTTGTGATAATTAAATAAGAAACTCAACGCTTGCCAGATAGTATGTGCTCAATAAATGCTAGCTCTCACCATCATCATCACCATCATCATCTTTGTCCTTGTTGTTATTGTACCATGAAGTGAGTAAAAACTCTGGAAAGAAGATGTCTTAAGGTCTGTAATATGACCGGAGGGGACTGAGGATTCATGTTTTATCCCTGCCCTGCAGACACATGGATACTCTCCTCTGCTTTCTTGCCTTCACCCTGAAGAAGAGCAAAGCTTTCTTCTTAGCAGGACTGGTTCTTGGGCTGCTGCTGCTGCAGGAATTGGCTCTCTGGAGAATGATGTGAATTGAGGGAGGATGAACATGAAGAGGCACCCCCCCAGCCCATTACAGTGCCCACCCCCGTGTTAGGTGGTAGGAGAAAGGCATTCGACATTGCGCCCAGGCCCTTTAAGATGGACATGCAGAGACCTTTTCCCTAGCGAAAACCCCTAACCCATAGGAAAGGGGTGTTGGAGGCCACACAGTTGTGAAAAGCCACTTGAAGTTTTGTGTGGTTTTTTATTCTACTTTTCCCTCCAACATTCTATCATGAAATTTTCCAAACATGCAGAAAAGTTGAAAGACTTGTACAGTGAACACCCATATTCCTCCCCCCACCCCACCCAAGTAGGATTCTTCAGTTTACATTTGTGGCATTTCCTTTATCATACCTCTGTCCCTCTATTCATTCCTGAAACATCCATTAGATCACTTTTGGGAGGATGCATTTCAAAGTTAGTTGGGAACGTTAGTTCACTTCACCTCTCAACACTTGAATATGTGTACCATTAAGTGGTCAACTCACATCGTTTTCAGATCAAAAGTGGGGATCTGAAACTTCTAATTGAGGCACGAGAACAGCTTTTTTTTTTTTAAGATTTTATTTATTTATTTGACAGAGAGAGATCACAAGTAGGCAGAGAGGCAGGCAGAGAGAGAGAGAGAGGAGGAAGCAGGCTCCCTGCCGAGCAGAGAGCCCGATGCGGGACTCGATCCCAGGACCCTGAGATCATGATCTGAGCTGAAGGCAGCGGCTTAACCCACTGAGCCACCCAGGCGCCCCACGAGAACAGCTTTTTAAGGGAGAGTAGACCAAGAAGGGAAGAAGGTGGTGTCACCGTAAGAGATTCACCTGGAGGACCTGGGACAGGGATGTTGAGGCTGAAGGCCCCTTTCACCTGCTGGGCTGTAGGGGGTGGGGTCTGTCTCAGCCTCTGCTGAAAGCTTGCACCCAGCAGCTCAGGGGTGGTGCTCAGGAGGGTTTGTTGAGTGAATACATGACTTGCTTAGAAGGACAGCATTGATGCTGTGTGACTCTGGAAGCCAGAAGCCTGAACAGGGAGCAAAGATTTCCAGAGTGCAACTTGGGGTCCATTAGAAGAAGAAACTAGTCTTTCTCTTTTTTGAAATTCCAAATTATATTTTATTTTTTCAAGTGTATTCTGGGTCAGTCACACAGCACGTGTAGAAAAATTCAGAAGGCCCCAAACAGAATATAGTGAAACATTTCTCTCCCACTTCATTCCTCCAGCCTCCTGGGTTATGCTCCCAGAAGCTGTCAGTTTCTGCTCTCTTAGTGTCCTCACAGATGGTCTACGTACACATACCGTATGATGGCGATGATACCACCACTGTTAATAATATTTCTTGAGAGCTTATGGTATATGAATTGCATTCCAAGTATTTTACATACATTCCATTTGCTCTTCACAACAACCCTGTAAGGGAGGTGCCATTATTATCCTCATTTCAGTGATGCAAGAAGCTGGGGCCCGGAGAGGGGAAGCCTCTCAGACCAGCTCACACACCTTGATGGGCAAGCAAGATGTGAGTCCAGCCAGTCTGGCTGTTCTCTGACATCCTCCTCTTCTCCTTTCAACGTTTCTTGGCCCCAGCTTCATCAAAAGTTCCCTCCAGTGGCTTGGCAGTAGTATACTTAACAGTGTACAGCTTGTCTGAGTAGGTGATGAGCTCCCCGTCCCTGGGGGCATTCAACCAAATGACTCCCAAAGGCTTCTCCACAAATAGCATTGTTATGTTTCCCCTCAGCTTTGGCTTTTGCCTGTGGGATCTGTCAGTTGCATCTCATTTCCTTAGGGGTGACAGGGCCTCCTCTTGCTCCCTTAAACCTCCAAAGAGGAGTCGTTGCAGCACCTTATAAGGCGGGATGAGGTTTGCTCTCCCCAGCCTGTTGGCAGGAGGCAGTGGGGAGGCTCAAAGTGGGCAGAGGTGCTGCTCAGCCACAGGCAAGGGTGGGCCCGCCAGAAATGGTTCTCTGTGCTGTTTTCCTGGCACTTTGCCTACACCCGTGCTTAACCTGACTCTCCCTTCTGCACACCCAGTCCAGGCCTGGCCTGAGGAGAACCTATGTGCCTGGGGAGGTCGGTGGGGGGTGGTGGAGAGGGCATATGGGAAAGAGCTGAGTAAAATTCTTCACTAGGAACAAATCTCATTTTCAAGAAAGTCTTGACAAAATGAGGCATTAAATTACAATATTTCGGAGAGCGTCGTAATTCTATTGCAGACAGCCCTTCATCATGGAATCTGAAAGCTAGGAAAATACAAAACTCATTAGATTAAAATAAACCACCTACTGCTCTGGAGAAAAGCTTATTTATCAATATCAATTTACTTATGATTACTCTGGCCTGCAATTTGTTATTTTTAAGAATTATGATTTGTGTACTGCTCATACAGATGTGAAATATTTTTTTCTTAAATTGAGTATTTTTAAAAAGATATCCTTGCCCTTAGTAAAGGTTAAAAAGTGGTTACTGGGGAAAGGTAGAGGGTGGAGTGTCAAAAGATAAATCAAAAGAGCCTGGGGTGGGAGAGGGTGAGGAAGTAGGCTTGTGAGGGGCTGAATGCAAGCAGTGGTGGACACAGTGGCCTGAAGTCACATGAAGCCTTCGTGTCTTAGGAGATGCTTTTGGTCCCTTAAGAGAAAGGACACCCTAGTTAACCAAGCTAGCCATAAGATAGAATGTATCCTGCGTAAGTAGTGAGCTTTCCATCACTGGGGGTATACAAGTCCAAGTTGAAGTTCTATGCAGGAAGATGCTGTAGAGTAGAGCAGTCTGATGAAGAGCCAACTGTAGTCCAATCTTGGTGTTCAGTGATGCTCTAAATTCTGCACAGTGGATCTGGAAGGTAAGGCAGGGTGGGGTAGCCCTGTAGCATGTAGGAGAGAGAGAACCAGATTGGGTGTTAAAGAACATTTATCTTGAAATCCAGGCAGCCCTTGTTATGTGGTTGCCAGGGAAGGAGTTCCATTTCTGGAGCCAGAACCTCCAAGATTTGAATCCATCTGTTCTCGCTTTCTGCTGTCAAGTTACAGATTCTCCCTAAGTCCTAGTTTCTTCGTCTACAGAATGGGTCAGTTAAGCCTCTTGTGGATAGTGCTGGTGATTTATGAAATTAGATGGTCTAACACATGGTAGGCATATTCAGTATGTGCTAATATTCTTCCTGCTTCCATCCTCGGGCCTCAGTTTTGCTTTCTGCCAAATGGACAGCCTGCTGAGGATCTCTGGGTTTCTTCTGGCTCTAGATTTCTGCCCCAGGTTTCCAGGGTGAGGAAGGAAGGTGGTTGGGGGAAGGAGCTCGTTAGACCCCTGGGGTCTTGAGGCTTCCAGAGATCTGTCCAGCAGCTCCCAGCACACTGAACCTCCTTCGTGGCTGCCTGCAATGATGCGGGTGGTTTTTTGGTCAAAGGGCCGGCTGTAAGTTCTCCATGTGCTTGCCTTGCCTTTGGGAAACTGGATCCCCACTTCATAGGTGGGAAAATGGAGGCCCATAGAGAAGAGGAGAGCACGTTCCTCTGCCTCTCCCCAAACCCTTACTCCTGACTCCCTTTCCTCTGGAGCTCCATGGGGTGGGAGGAGCAGAGGGAAAAGCCTTCAGAATTCTTGGGAGCATTTGGCATTGGGACACCCCTGCTGTGGTCTCTGAGAGAAGAGTCATGCTCTGGTCCTCTGCTTTTACTCCCTCCTGCCCTTTTTCTCTCCCTTCTCCATCTTCCCTTGTATTTCATTACATCATAGTGAACAGCCACTGTGTTAGGCTCCAGAGGCACCAAGGCAAGCAAGGCCCTGATTCCAGGGGAGTTCAGAAGCCAGTGAAGGACACAGACCTGTGTACACAAAGGAGTGCCCAAATAAGGAAATCTGTTTGTCAGGGGCACAGTGGTGTGAAGGAAGGCCTCCCATAGCATAGAAGGTGAGATCAGGGAAGACTTCCCAGAGGAGGTGATGGTCAAGCTACTGTACAGGGAGGAGAAGGAACCACTGTGCATTTTGTAACCACACGAAGCCAGGGCTCAGGGGCCACCAAATGACCAACTGTGCATTGCACCTGGGGCTGAGTTTGAAACCACTTCAGCTCCAGGTTCTGGGCAAGTCCTTTGACCCCAGAGGAGGGAAAAAGAATAGGAAGGCCCTCCTTGGCTGGTGAGGAGCCCATCTAGGCAGAGGTTAGCAGGGAGCAGGCAGAGAGAGCCAGCCAGCAGCTCCAGGAGGGTGAGCTGGCCATCGTGGGTGGTGTTTGCTAGTGACCAGGATCTGGGGAGGCAGGTAGGGCTACGGTGGGAGGTGACAGCTTTGAGGCTCACCTAAACGTCACACTCTGAGTTGGTCAGTCAGACTGAGGTCCAAGCACTTCAGGGTTTGGAGGTCATGCCTCTCATCCTTCCTGAGATTCGGTTCCACCATCTGGAAAATGGGGTGACACGCCCACCTCCAAGATGCCGAGGGAGCCAGATGATCTAGAAGGTTGGATGGTGCTGAGCTGGGGGCGGTGGTGTTCTCTGTTCTGCGCACCAGCTTGTAGCCCAGGTGTGTTGGTGGGGGGGAAGGTGGATGTGTAATGAGCATGATGGCAATGACCAGCTCTGTGTGGGTCACCGGGTGTCCCCGCTGCTCCTGCCTGCCCTCCTTCCCATTTTGTGAATTGGGCAGAAGAGACAGGGTCTGAGAAGGGAGGAAGGCAGGGGCCATCTGACTCTGTGAGCACTCCCCTGGTGCTGGGCATACTTCTGGGCTCTCTCACTAAATCCTCCCATCATCCCTGCTAAGGAGGGGCCTCTCTCTTGGTTTGTACAGGGGGGAAACTGAGGCTGAGCAGGGATTTGAGCCTAGATCTCTCGCTGCAGCCTCCTGTTGGTTCCCGTATAGAACTGTCCCTCTCTGCCCACCTGGTGGGAGCTGGCTTCTTCACCAAGCTCTTAGTGGAGGGTCCAGTGCTCCTACACCACCCCCCCGGGCCCCAGTGGGTCCCTCTTTCTCCCTTCGGGAGCTGTGATATTAATAAGCATAAAAACAATCAAACAGCATCTCACACAATTAGGTGAGGATGAAATGGCTGTCACAGGCAATTTGGGACAGATTTATCACTTAACTACAGGGAAAACTATCATGTTGCTGTTACAGAGTACACATGCTGCCCTCCCTCCTCCCTGTTCCCTGTGGAACCTGTCCAGTGGGTACCCCCTACCCGAGAGTGTCTCCTCCTGCTGGCCTGTGGGGGGCCCTGGGCCTTCAGCCAGAAGTTTCCATTCTGCGTCCTGAGGCCTGACCCCTGATTCCAGGCCACTGCCTGGAGAACAGCTCTGATGAATTCGGTAAAGGCTTTCCATAAACGTGCTGCCAACCTGGACAAGCAGAGGCCGAGCCCATTTCATAGATGAGGAAATAGCACCGAGAGGATCAGGCTGAGGCTGAGGATTGGCCAGGGGACCAGAGGCAGAGTCTGGGGCTGCCATCTGAACGGTAAGCCTGCTGGACCGGGGGAGGTGGGAGGGCGGGGGCACAGGTGAGAGAAAGAGCACGCAGGTGCCCACTTCCTGCTGTGGCCTCTCCCACACCGGGGAGCCACACTCCCGGCAAAGGCCCTTCCCAGGCTCTTCATCCCCATGCCTCCTCAGTGACCTGGAGGCCCATTCTCCCTGCCGCCTTCTCTCCCCTCTCCTCATCTCTGGACTCCCATGGGGCAGGTTTTGGGGTGTGCTGAGAGTGGAGAAAGCAAAAAGAGAGACGAGAGTAGAGACTTGGAATAGATATGAACCCTTCCATCTGTCTGGCAGTGTCCTGGCCTCCCTCCCACCCCTCAGCCATGGGGATGCCGGGGCATTTGCGAGTGGAAATCCAACAGGTGGCCACTAGGAGTGGCTCTGGTCCCAGCCACAGTTTCCCTGACAGCCTGCATGGCTCCGGGGTAAAATGGTCTTGACTTATTTTTGGAGGGGACGGGCAGGATGGGCAGCGTTAGAGAGGCAGAGAAGAGCTATAGCGGGACCTCCAGGAAACCCAAATGCACCTTGTACATTACAGAAGTGGGCCACAACTTTCCAAAGCCCATGCAGCGAGTGAATGGTGAGGACGGGCTCAAGGCCTGGGGTCTCCATTCCCATCTCTGGCTCTTGGCCTGAAGGTCTGAAGAAAAGGGAGCACCCTCTGTGGCACTCAGTTTCCTTAGTAAGATGGGCTGCCTGGCTCAGACTGGCTCCCCAGGAAGAGTGGGCTTCAGATGTGGCAAGATACGGCTGTGAGCCTGGTTAGGGGGGTGGGGGGGCAAGGCGGAGGGAGGTTGAACATGAACATGACAGGTCACCTAGCTTAATTCCGATAAGCTTCAGTTTCTATACTAGCTTTATTTATTGACTTCTAAGTTTCCTTTAAAATCTTTAAACATTTTTATTTGAGCTATAATCCATATAGAATACAATTTGTCCATTTTAAGCTTGCAGTGCAGTGGTTATTAGTGCATTCCCTGCAGAGTGCGATGGTGGGCACTTTGTCTCTTTCCGAATGTTTTCATCCTCATAGAAAGACACCCCATACCCTCTAGTCCCTTTAGTCTTCGGTCTCCCCCAATCCTAAACATTCACTAATCTACATCTGTCTCTATAGATTTTTCTATTCTGGACGTGCCATATAAATGGACTCACATGTGGTCTTTTGTGACTGGCTTCTTTGGACTTAGCATGTTGGAAGTTTCATCTATGTTGTAGCATGTGTCAGGATTTCATTTTCGTGTCTGAATAACATACCATCGTATGGACATACTGTTTTTTGTTTATCCATTTGTCCGTTGAGGGACATTTGGGCTGTGTCCACTTCTGGGCTATTATGAATAACACTGCTGGGAACATGTATGGGAAAGTTTCCGTGTGGACGTGGGTCTTCATTTCTCTTAGGTACATGGGGCTGGGTCATATGCTAACTCTCGTTTAATCGTTTGAGGACCAGCCAGAGTGTTTTCAAGTGGCTGCAACACTTTCTATTCCCACCAGCAACATGGGAGGGTTTCGTTTCTCCGCATCCCCTCCAACACTGTTATTATCTGTCTTTTTGATGATCGCATTATTAAGTGTCGGATTTGCAGGTAGTCTCTTCCATTCTGCGAGTTGTCTTTTCACTTTCTTGATAGTCTCCTTTGCAGCCAAAAATGTTCAATTTTGAGGAAGTCCAATTGAATCTGGTTTTTTCTTCTGTCGCTTTGGCGTCCTCTCTGAGAAACTGTTGACGAATTCGACGTCGTGAAGATTTACACACATTTTTCTTTTTAAGAGTTCTTTCCGTTTTAGCTCTTGCATTAAGGTCTTTGATCTATTTGGAGTTAATTTTTGTATATGGAGCGAGGTAAGGTCCAACTGGATTCTTTTGCATGTGGCTATCCAGTTGTCCCAGTACACTTGTTTAAAAAGATTGGTTTTCTCCAGTTGAGTGGTCTTCGCGTCTGTGTTGAAAATCAGTTGACCGTAGGCACGTGATTTCTGAACTCTGAGTTCAGTTCCATTGGTCTATACATCTACCTGTATGCCAGAACCTTATTATCTGGGTTACTAGTTTGTTTTGAAATGCTCTGTTTAATTTTTTAAAAGATTTTATCCATTTATTTGTCAGAGAGAGAGTACACACAAGCAGGCAGAGTGGCAGGCAGAGGCAGCGAGAGAAGCAGGCTCCCCGCCAAGCCAGGAGCCCGATGTGGGACTCCATCCCAGGACCCTGGGATTATGACCTGAGCCAAAGGCATCTGCCTAACCAACTGAGCCACCCAGGTGTCCCCGTTTAATTGTTTTAAATGCTTTGTTTAAATGCTATCAGTCATTCAATGCACACAGGTTGGAAAATACAGAAGAATGCCAAGGATAACAAAACCACCCGTATTCTCTCTGAAGATATAATAAAGATATCAATATGTTGCTATATGTTTTCTGTATAGATATATACATGTATAATTTTTTCCCAATGTGGGAACACACTATGCATTGTCTTGTAGCTTGTGTTTTCTATTAACAATTTGTCATGAACATTTTTCTTGTCAATAAACATTCTCTGAAAATGAGTTTCCATGGGTGCCTCACAGTCTGTCACGAACGGCAAGATTTCATTCTTTTTCATGGCTGAGTAATATTCCATTGTATGTATGTATGTATATATATATATATATATATATACTGTATCTTTCTCCATTCATCTATCGGTGAATGTTGGGTTGCTTGCTTCCATGTCTTGGCTATTGTAAATAATGCTGCGATAAAGAGGGTGCATATGTTTTGTTGAATTAGTGTTCTCATTTTCTTCAAGTAAATACCCAGAAGCAGAATTACTGGATCATATGGTGTTTCTGTTTTTAATTTCTTGAGGAAAATCCATACTGTTTTCCATAGTGGCTATACCAAGTTACATTCCCACTAACAGTGCAGAAGAATTCCCTTTTCTGGCATGCCTGGAAGACTTAGTTGGTTAAGTGTCTGGCTTTGGCTCATATCATGATCTCCAGGTCCTGGGATCAAGCCCCACATCAGGCTTCCTGCTCAGAAGGGTGTCTGTCTGTCTGTCTCTCTCTCCCCATCTGCACTCACTCTCTCAGATAAATAAATAAAATCTTTAAAAAAATTCCCTTTTCCCCACATCTTCACTAATACTTGTTATTGCCAGTCTTTTTGATACTGATCATTCTGACAGGTATCGGGGGTATTTTTGTGGTTTTGATATGCATGTCCCTGATGATCAATGGTGTTGAGCATCTTTCCATTTGTCTGTTAGCCATCTCTGTCTTCTTTGAGAAAATACCTGTTCAAGTCCTCTGCCCATTTTTAATTGGATAATAATAATAATAATTATTATTAAATTATTGTTATTGTTATTATTTTGGTTTTGAGTTGTATCTTAAAGAAAGTTTCCAGTTTCATTTTTTTTGGCACATGGCTGTCCAGTTTTCCTAAAACTATATGTTGAAGAGACTCTGTTTTCCCCATTGTATATTCTTGCCTCTTTTGTCAGAAGTTAACTGACCATGTAAGTGTGGGTTTAGTTCTGGGCTCTCTGTTCTATTCCATTGATATGTGTCTGGTTTTGTTCAGTACCGTACTGCTTTATTTACTATAGCTTTGTGGTATTGTTTGACATCAAAGAATAACATACCTCCAGCTTTGTTATTCTTTGCCAAGATTGCTTTAGAAGTTTGAGGTCTTCACTGGTTCCATTTAAATTTCAGGATTCTTTGTTCCAGCTCTGCGAAAAATACTACTGTTGCTTTTATAAGGATTACATTGAATCTGTAGATGGCTTTGGGTAGAATGGACATTTCAACAACATTAATTCTTCTAAGACTTGAGCATTGTATATCTTTCCATTCATTTGTGATGTCTTTGATTTCTTTCATCGGTGTGTTTCACCTCTTTGGTTAAACTTATTCCCAGGTATTTTGTTTTAGAAGCAATTGTAGATGGGACTGTTTTCTTAATTTCTCTTTCTGGTAGTGTTTCTGTAATGTTTTTCCCCCCTTCTACTAACTTTGGTTCCAGTTTCTTTATGTGTACGCTTACATTATTTAGTTGAGATTTTTCTTGTGTCTTGAAGTTGGCCTGTATTGCTATAAACTTCCCTCTCAGAACTATTTTTGCTGTGTCCCATAGATTTGAGGACATTCCACTTTCGTTTGTGGCAAGGTATTTTCTGAATTCCTCTTTGATTTCTTTATTGACCCATTGCTTGTTTAGTAGCATGTTCCTTAACCTCCATGTGTTTGTATTCTTTCCTATTTTTTTTTGTAATTGATTCTACTTTCATAGAATTGTGGTCAGAAAAGATGTTTGATATGATGTCAGTCTTATCAAATATATCGAGTTTGTGACCTAACATGCCTTGGAGAAGGTTCCACATACACTTGAATATATATTCTCCTGTTTGGGGATGGAATGTTCTACATGCATCTATTAGGTCCCTCTCGTATAATGTGCCATTTGAGGCCACTGTTTCCTTATTGATTTTCTGTCTGGATGATCTGCCTATTGATGTAAGTGGGGTGTTAAATTCCTGGCCATTGTATTACTGTCACTTTCTCCCTTCTTAACACCTTCTACAGGCACTGTAGTTTTTACTACTATCCTCCACAGTTTATGGGTATTTTGTCCTATATTGCATTTTTAAAAATTTTGTGTGTCCCTTAATTATTGCAGATGTAATTGATTTTAACTTTTGTCTTTCAACCTTCCTACTAGTTTTATGAGTGATTGAAACATATACCTTTAGTATATATTTGCTTTCATCAGTGGACTTTTTTCTTTTCATAATACTTTTAATTATGGCCTTTCTGCCAAAGGATGTTTCTTTCACATGACTTGTAAGGCTGATATAGTGAATATGGTGAGCTCCTTTAATTTTTGCTTGTCTGAGAAACTCTCTCTCTTCTTCAGTTCTGGATGTCAACACTGCCAGGTAGAGCAGCCTCAGTTGTAGGTTTTTTCCTTCCAGCACTTTAAATATATCCTGCCACTTTCTTCTGGTTTGCAAAGTTTCTGCCAAAAAATACACTGATAGCCCAATGGGATTTCACCTGGACATAATTATTTGCTTTTCTCTTGCTGCTTTTAAGATTATCTCTTTAATTTTTGTCATTTTAAATAATTATGTGTCTTGGTGTGGACCTCCTCGGGTTCATCTGGTATAAAATTCTCTGTGCTTCTTGGACCTAGGTGTTGGTTTTCTTCTCTAGGTCAGGCAAGTTTTCAGCTATTATTTCTTTAAATAGCTTTGTCCCTTTCCCCTCTCTTTTTCATCTTTTGGGACCCTTATAAGTATGCTTGATGTTGTCAAAGAGGGTCTTAATCCATCCTCATCAAAAAAGACTTTTTTTATTGTTGTTGTTGTTGCTCAGCATGGCTGCTCTTTGCTACGTGTATTCCAGATTGCTGATCTGTTCTGCATCCTCTCATCTGCTGTTGATTCCCTCTGGTATGTTTTTCATTTCAGTTACTGTTTTCTTCAGCTCTGCTTCATTCTTTTCTGTATTCTCAATCCCTTTGCTGAACTTCTCATGGATTTCTTCCACTCTTCTAAGTTCAGTCAGCACCTTTATGATTACGGCTTTGAACACTTGATCAGGTAGATTGCTGATCTCCATTTTATTTCTTTATCTGAGGTTGTATCTTGTTCCTTCTTCTGGAGCACATTTCTCCATCTCCTTATTTTGGCTCCCTGTGTTTGTTTCCATGCATTAGGCAGACCAGCTACATGTCCTCATGCTGCAAGTGTAGGGATCTGATGTAGAAGGAGTCTTGTGGGGCCCAGTAGCAGTTTCCCCCGGTTTCCAAAACCAGGTGCTCCAGGGGTGTCCTTTGCGGGGCCCTCATGCACCCTCCTGCTGTGTCTGGGTCTTGACTGCCGTGGTTGTGCCTGACCCTTGGCTCAGCTGTTGACAATGACTCGGTGCCCTGGGGGGGGGGCGCCAGTGTGGTTAGTTGAGAAGTCCTACTAATATTGATTATGAGTTGCCTGTTTTTACTGTCATAAACTGTGCTCTGTAAACAGCCTCAAAACAGCTCTCCATGCCATGATTCTGATGATTTCCTTAGGGAAAATTCCTGTTAGTGGAATTGCTAAGTCAAAAGGTATGAATGCTTTCAAGGCTCTAGTTTTATTGTGCCAAACGGCCTCCCACAAAGTTGTACCACTTATGCTAGAGGAGATTTCTACAAAAAAAAAAAATTGCTCTGTGGAAGAGTCTGACTCAAAAGCAGGGGGATTCAGTTTTTGCCTTTTAGAGCCTCTTCCTGTTTTCATGTTCTGATTCTTGCATCAGGGGAGACAGTGGACCTTGAGCAATGTGCATAGAGCTTGTCAAAATGAGCCCACCCTGCCAGAACCTTCCCCCACCTTCTCCTCTTGGCCATCACCTGGCTAGGCACCTGGGGCCTCCACTCCTGTGTAACCTGAATGGCATTGGGGAGACAACCAACCAGAAGACTACTCTGAATCTATGAAATGTGTTGAGAGGTATGGAAGGCAAGGATAGTGTACAGTGAGAAAAAAATAAGAAGGACCAATGGTAACAGGTGACGAGGGAAGGCGTCTCTGAGCAGGGGATGATTACACTGACATACACCAAAGTAGGGGTTAGAGTGTGGTGTGTGTGGGGGGTAGCTTCATGTGTGGTGGCTGGTCTGATATACAGCTGGTGGCCCCCATAAGTTTTTTCTGATGGGGCTGGGTCCCTGCTGTGATGGATGTTCCCGGCTCATATATGGCTTATTACTTTTTTTTTTTTTTTTTGAGTAGTAACATGAGAGGAGTGGTGGCCTTTTATTTATTTTATGTATACATATATTTCCTGTGGCAGGATTTACAAAATGTGAATTTTACCATTTCAATCATTTTTAACATTTTTTTCTGGCAGCAAAATACACATAATAGAATGTACTGTTTAAGCCATTTTTAAGTAGCATTAAATACACTTACACTGTTGTGCAACCATCACCACCATCCATCTCCAGAACTTTCTGTCACCCCAAATTGAGGCTCTGCACCTGTTGTACAATAGCTCCTCCTTTCTCCCTCCCCAACTCCAGTGTCTGGTAATCACCATTCCACTTCCTTTCTCTATGAATCTGATGACTCTAGGTACTTCATATAACTGGAACCATACAGTATTTGTCCCTTTGCCACTGGCTTCTTTCTCTCAGCTTAGTGTCTTCAAGGTACCACGTGTCAGAATTTCATTCCCTTTTAAGACTCAGTAATATTCCATCAGATGTATAGAGCACAATCTGTGTACCTGTTCATTCATTAGTGGACAATGATGGACAATGATGTCCATCATTCATTGATGGACAATGTTCATTCATTGATGCCACAGTGAGCATTGCTATATATGTATTTGTTCAAGTACCCGTTTTCAGTTCTTTTGCTATATGCCAGAAGTGGAACTTCTGGATCATCTGGTAATTCTGTGCTTAATTTCGTAAGAAATCTCCGTACTGTTTTCCACAATGGCTGCAACGTTTTACATTCCCACCAGCAATACACAAGTGTTCCAGTTTTTCTACATTCTTTTCAGCCCTTATTTTATGTTTTACTTTTTAAAATAATAGACATCCCAATGAATGAGAAGTGGTCTCTCATTGTGATTTTTTTAAATTTGCATTTCTCTAATAATTAATGATGTTGAGCATGGTTTCATGTGCTCCTTGGCTGTTTGGATATTTTCTTTGGAGAAATGTATATTTAAATCCTTTGATTATTTTTGAGCCAGATTTTTTTGTCATACTGTTGAGTTTTAGGAGTCCTTTATAGATGATAGATATTAATTCCTTATCAGATATGTCATTTACAGATATTTTCTGTGGGTTGCCTTTTTACTCTGTTGATAGTGTCCTTTGATGCACAGGAATTTTTCATTTTGATGAAATCCAGCTTATTTAACTTTTTTTTTTTTTTTTTTTGCCTGTGCTTTTGGTATTATCCCCAAGGAATCATTGCCAAGTCTAATGTCATGAAGATTTCTGTCCGTGTTTGTGTGGTTATATATATTTCATAGTATTGGCATTGGTTACTTATTACCTCAATGAAGCTGCCTGCCAAACCACTACAACAATCGTTTATTCTCACTCATGCATCTGTGGGTCAACTGGAGGGCCAGCAAATCTAGGCTAGGTGTGACTGAACGTGATTCTCAGCCATATGTGCTTTCAGTCTGCTCACTCTGCCTGGGGGCATGTTCATCTCAAGCTGAAAGGCAGGAGCTCAAGAGGCAAGCCTTTCTACACAAGGGTCATATGCTTGTGCTAGTGTAGAGGCTGACCAGAACATCTGCTGGTCAAGACAAGTCATATGGCCAAGCCCAGCATAAAGGATGGGACAGCACATTCTGCCTACCATGACACCCCCGCATGGATGTAGTTGTGTAATTCTATGCAGAGTGAAGGGTTGGGGGAACAATAATTTGATCAATCACAGTGATGGTCCAGGGTTGGGAATGTACTTGGCAGATATGAGGTGGGGAGAAGGCTAGTGTGCCTGAAATATGATGATTAAGAGGGTAAAGAGGAAAATGCCACTTACTGGATATATGAAATCTATTTGTGAACTGAATTAAAAAGAAAAGAGTGTGCCAGTGGAGGTTAATTTGCTGAGGTGGGAAGGGTGAGAATGGGAACCTATTTGGGGAAGAAATTAGGGCACATGGGCAATGTTAAATGCTAGAGACACACCCAGGAGGAGATACTAATTGGGCAGATGGCTGTATGGGGTAAAGTAGGCTCTATTTGCAAGAGGTTGAGGGTCTTCTGGGAGAAAAAGGATGCGTACAAGTGTGACCCCCCACAGTGGGAATGGCTGCCTCCCAAAATGTACCCAAAACAAGGGGAGCCATGGACCCAAGTTCTAGCAGGGATGCAGGATGACTTCCTGGCAGAAGTGACGTGAGAGCTGTGTCATGAAGTCGAGGCTGGACATGGAAGGTGGACCCAGGTGGTGCTCCAGGTGGAGAGAACAGTCTGGCTGAGGCACATAGGGAGAGTACGGTGGCTGCAGCAGTGGGCAGTGACCCCAGTGGGGGCAGGTGCAGACTGCAGCCACGGCCCAGAGTCTGGGCCATGCATCAGCATCAGTCAACAGCATCTGTTGACTTTGTACTGGTCAGCCAGGGACATAGGAGAATGCCAACCTTGATCAACTCCATTCTAATTCCATGCCATGATGGGGCCAGGGATCTGAGGGTGATCAGCCAAACCTACCTTTTCTGGAACCTGAAAACATAGTGTATGCCCAGTTCTGGTGACAGTACGGGGAGACCGGCCCTTTACTGGGAGTCAGGGCAGTGCAACTTGATGCCCCCTCTTTGGAGAGCAGTTCGTCCACAGCTGTAAAAATATGGAAATTTCCTTTTTCATGCCGTGTGTCTAGATACAGGAACAAGGATATTCATTGCGGCTTCATTTTGTCGAAGTGAAAAGTTAAAAAATAACCTAAATGTCCTGCAGCAGGGATTAAGTTATGGTCCCTCCGTATGGGACAGTCCGCAGCTGCTAAGAAGAACAAGACCTGTATGTTCTGAAACAGAACAGTCTTAGGATATAGTGTCACGTGGGAGCAGGATAGCCTGGCCACTGCTTCGATTTTTTTTTTTTAAAGAAAGGGAGAGATTTGTATGCTGTATCCTTGCATAGATTGTAGTCCTTCGGGAACGTTCCCTCCAGTGTGGCCTCTGGGAAGGTGCATGCTTGAGTAAGGGGAGACTCACTTCCTACTACACGCCCTTTTATATAGCTGTGGACCATGTCTGTACATTTAAAATGAAGAGACTGAAATATATTGCCTACTGAGTAATTTTTTTTGAAGTGTAGGTCAAGGGGACTCAGAGATACCAAGCCTCCCATGGAGGATGCTGGCCCACTGTGGCACCTCACCCTGGTTTGGGGGGGGTCCTTGGTCCTGCCCCTCTCAGTCCTGCCTGGCTCCCTACCCACCCCTGGACCTCAGTCAGGGGGAACTCTGGGGAGGGATCCATGGGAGGGCATGAATAGAATGGCCACAGGTGGTCTTTTCCTTCCTTACAGGGTAAGTCCCTCTTAGCGACCTCCTATCCCAGCAGCTTCCCTTGCCCGTGGCCTAGATAGGGTGGGCTTTGAAGCGTGGCCATCAGTAGCTGACAGTGGCTTGTCCATTAGTGGCCCTAATGGTGTCGTCTGCAGGCGCCTCCATGCACGCACGAACCCCTCTGTGTGTAGTGGTGGTGAATAATCCCCAAATTGTATTTGATTTCTGCTGCGTACTTCTGTATTTCTATTCAAAGTTGAGTGCATCTGATTTTATGGGAATTCATAACAGTTCAAACTAAATTGTGGCACCCTGCTGTGAAAATCTCTCGCTCCTGAGAAACTGAAAAGCTGCTCAGATGTCCCCTCCTGCCCTTTCCCTCCCCCTCTGCTCTGTTCCTTCCTGTCCCCTTCCTTGCTGGGATGGAAGACACTGCCTCTCCCGCCCTACTGAGTGCACTCTCTGCTCCTGCGCCCCCGACTGGGCTACAGAGAGGTGGGAGATGATAACCATGAGGACCCTGGCCTGGTAGTTGAGCCCAGAATGGGCTGATTTCCCAGAAGAGGGGAGTGTACTTTGCTCTGGCAGAAACAAGGAACATGCTTTCCAGTCCGTGTCCAAGAAACCAGGCTGTAATGGACTTTATCTTAGATTTGGTCCAGAGACATTCGGTGACATCCCCCACCCCCCGCCCCCAGACCTCCAGATAGTGAGGAACTTTGTGAGGAGCCTGGCTTCCTCCAGCGTGGGGGAGGGGAGCAGTGAGGACAGGAAACGGGGAGCTCTCCAAGGTTGGGCCAGGGGCATCTTGTGGGCACATTTCCTGCAGGGGTTCCCTGAACCCAGTTTGTGTGTATGTGTGAGGGAGTGTGTGAGTACCTTCCGGCACTTGTTTTTCTTTTAAATTGTTAGTCTCCCCTCCCCCTGCACCCCAGGGAAAGGGCTAAGCAGCAGACCAAGGTCTCATCTCCAAGGTCAGGTTTAGCCCATTCTTGTGCTCCTGAATCCCCACGTCTGGAGCACAGGGAGGTCCTCCCAAGGGGACGTGTAATCAGAATGCCCCTCACCCCACCCCACCCCAGTGTGAGAAGGTAACAGGGCTGGCCTGAGAGGCAGGGGTCTCTGAGCTGGGAGGGAGCTCCCTGTCTATGGAAGGGCCTGAGTAGCAGCAGAGGGGTGCCGTCAGCCAGAGGATCTTTGAGAACCCTCCTAGCCACAGGGGTCTCCTTCAGTCTTCACTCCTGGGAGGTAGGCTTCAGGGAGGCTCCGGGGAGCACAGGAAAGAACTTTCTCATCAGAGTTGTCTGTCTGTTCACAGGCTGCTGCCCGGTGGGGTGGACAGAAGCTAGGTCTCTGTTTATAAAAACATTGGCTGTTATTATAGAAAATGTGGAAAATGCAGTAAGTGTGTAGAAGAATACATAATCAGCCATCGCCTCACCACTCGGATCACACCATGTCACCTGATGGTCCTGTGCGTGTGCACGGTGCCCTACGCACATTCTCACACGAGCCTCTCCGTGGGACAGCCTCGCTTTGCTTCCTGTCCATGTGCCCCTGGAGTCGGGCTGGCCTGTGGGGCTGCACCAACCATCTCTGCGGCTTAGCGCTCAGGCACCGCCATGATGATTTCCTCAGCCAGAGTTCTGGAAGTGGCATCACTGAGCCCAGCACAAGGGTGGCTCTTTGTACAGTTTTCAGATATTGGTCGATTTGTACTCAACTTGCCTAAGCTTGAGGATGTGGGACCTTGGTGATCTCGTCCCTCGGGTGGCTCCAAGTACCGCCCATAGGCGGATGATGGCCACCAGCATTAGTCCGCGCGCCTGCCTGCTGGCCTGGGGTCTAGTTGGGGGTGTCCTACTGCCTGTCCCACATAGCTGCTTGGTTGTCAACAGCCCTTCCAACTCATCATGCCGCAAACTGAACTTCTGCCCCTGCCTCTCAGCCCATGCCGCCTGCTGCCTTTTCCCAATTGGTGAATGGCAACTCCGTCCTTCCAGGGGTCTGGACCAGACTCTCAGGCTCAGATCTTTCTGGTGCAGCCACATCTTCCCCAGCAGGAGACCCACTCAGCTCTACCTTGATATATGCCCAGAATCTGCCAGATCCCACACCCTCTACTCCAGTCCCTGGCCAGAGCCCTCTAATGTTTCTGGCCTTCATCTCTACAGTAGCCTCCCCACTGGTCTGCCTGCTTCTGCTCCAGTAAAACTTGATTCTTTCCTGTCATTCTTGGCTGGCTAAAGACCAGTGCTCCCAGTTCACTCACATCAGTGATGGGCCCACTTTTTTTGTGGCCTCGTCTTCTGTAGTTCTCCCACCACGTATGGAGTTACAGCCACACTGGCCTCCTCACTGCTCTTTAAGCACACTAGCACACCCTTGCCTCAGGGCTCTTGCACAGGCTGTGGCCTTTGCCCGGAAGACATTTCTCCCCAATAACCACATGGCTTGCTCTCTTGCTTCCTCACTGTCTGTTCATATAGGCAGACTACCCTCACCCTGCTCCTTTCCTTTTTCCAAACACACTGTCGAACTTGTCCAGCTATGCTGTTTGTGTTGGTATCTTCTGGGAGTGGCAAGGTCTTCAGCTTATTCTCTTCTGTGTGCCGGCATCTAGTACGGTACCTGACCCCCAACAAGTCATGTCAGGGCAGACACATGCTGTGTGCCTTGGAGGTCTCTCCCTGCAGCCCACCAGCTCTCTGGGTGCCCGTGGAGGCTTTGATTTGATTGGGGAGGCCATTCCCATGTGGAGTGACTCCCTGAGTATTGTAACTGTGCCACCGGTCAGAGCCTCTCCTGTGGCCCTCAGCCAAGGCCTGGTAGCAGGTATTTGTGCGTTGAGCACAGGAGAAGGTGGAGGCCAGTGTGATTAGTGCTGCTGCCCTGAGTACGTAATTTTTGTCGTCTGCTCCCTCCAGGGACAAAGGACAAAATGACCTCTTGGGGTTGGTGCTGGAGGGAGCTGTGGGTGACCTGGTCACATCTGATGGTGTATGTGTACATTGTCTTACTGGTACTGATTCTGTGCCCAAGGCTCATGAGATGCCAATAGCTTGAAAAGAGCCCACTCCCCAGCCCCAGCTCTTCCCCTTCTTCCTGGCACACACACTTGGCCTTGCCGCTGGCTCCTGTATACTATGACTGTGAAGTATGCCGCAATTCTCACCCATGTCCAGCTCACCAGTAGGTACAAAGTCCCGCTTGGGGCCTTCCCACCAAGACCTTAACCTGGGCCTGCCCTGGGGCTCATGTCTGAGCTCAGTAAAGCTTGGGACCGAGGCTGGGAGACCAGCCTTTGATAGCCATCAGAATGGGGTTCAAATCCAGACCTAGCCACTTACAAGCTGCGTGACCTTGGTCACAGTATTCAAACGCTCCGGGCCCCAGCACATAGAGCTCATTGCATACCACAGTGACCGGCACGTCCCGTGCTCCGTGAATGTCGGCACTGCGACACCTCGAAATTTGTGCAACCCATCTCACCTCCTCTGCAAGGTTCAGCACTTTTTTTCTGATGGCCCCGAGCAGCAACAGTCTCGATCACTTATTTGACACCTAGTGTATGTTTCCCGCCATTCTCATGGTCTTTTATCCTCCTGCTGTGCTGGGTATAGGGCTTAGCTTGAAAGAGGATGTGGAGAATTGAGGGCTGTGGGACCTGGTTCCATGTCTTCTTGGTGGTGGGTACGTTTGAGATGTTTCCAGAAGTCTTCCTGCAAGAATGGGCTTTAAGCCAGGCACCTGAAAGATTTGGGGGGATGGGTAGCCGGCCGAGACTCTGCTCATATCTCTGGGGGCCTGTCTCTGGCACTTATCCCAGGCCTAGAGAGGAAGCCCAGCACAAAAGACTAGGTGTTTGTTTCCTGGTCCAGTGGGGACTGATGAAGCTTGGTAGGAGCTCAGGCCTCCCCTGAGGGCAGTACGGCCTCACATGACGGAGGAGGCCTCCGCAGCCGTGCTGGGTGGGAGGTGGGAGGGCTGGTGCACAGGACAGGCGAGGTCAGGCTCTCCCAGGGGACGCGTGCCCCTTTGCAGCCCCAGTGTCAAGGGCATGCCATGCCGCCTCCATTACAGTACCTGGGCTGGAGATTGGGGCCCCTGGGCTGCTTCCCACGGCCTCTCTCTCTGGGCCTCACTTTCCTTCCCGTCGCCAAAGGGGCCAGAGGAAGAGCAAGACCAGGGAGTTCGGGGGGAACCCAGCGGCAGGATGGACCCTCCTTTGCCTGGCTACTCCATGTCACCCTTTGGAGCCTGTGCCCCCCATCGCTCTTCTGTCTAGGCTGCCCTGCCCCAAGCTCAGGACGGAGTCAGCGTGGACCCACCTTGGCGCTGCTTCACACTGTCTCGGTGGTGGCCCCGCCATCCCTGCAGATGCAGTGCTGTGTTTGGCTGCCATTGACCCATGGAAGAGAGGCAGCGAGGCACCGTGATGGCCTCTAAAGGCGAAGCAGACGTGCCTGGTGGTGTCAGCCTGAGCCAGCGCTGTGGAAGCGAGATGCATTTTGCATGTGTGTGTGTCGCACACGTGTGCACACCTCTTTGCAGACATGAATCCCGTGTCCATTGTGTTGTGTATCGGCCTCCTGAGGGAAGGGCCGTGACTTCCCTTTTCTCTGCTAGGCAATGGGGTGGGCAGTGTGTGGGGGACGGGGGACAGCAGCAGGGTGTGAGGGAGCCAGGGCCCGCCCTAGGGGGACCTCTTGGAGCTTTCATTGCCTCTTCTGCAAAATGGGGACATGAGTATCTATGTTATAGAGACATTTGGGAGGACTGAATAAAAGGATACATCTGAAAATCTCTGGTCTGGGGGAGTTGGCCCTAGTAAGTGTTCATTTTCTTCCTTCCTTCCTTCCTTCCTTCCTTCCTTCCATGGCACACTTCCTGCAGGCCCAGGATGGCCGCCCTCCCCAGCTCTTTGGGGATGATATTCTTGGCAGATGTTGTTTAATTCTTATAACATCTGGTTTAGAAAGGCAGAGGGCTGGGGTTTGTTTGTTTTTTTTAAAGACACTCACTCACCGGGAGATGTCAGATTGTCACTTAATTGCTATGTGCCTTGGTTTCTCCACTTGTAAATCAGGGATAATGCTAGCCATGCTGGCTAGCTTCTTTGCGGGAGACGCTAGGCAAACACAGGATAACAGATGGAAAGTGGTTTGAACATTTAGCAAAAGGCACTGTGCTCAACCTCACTAGTAGTTAGGGAAATGCAAATGAAAGCAACAATACCATACCATTTTTCATGCAACCGATTGGCAGCCATTTAAGAGAGGGATCACTTCCAGGTGGGCACAGAGGCCCTCTCCTACACCTGGAGGGAGCAGGCATTGTCACCGCCTTTCTAGAAGGTGATACGGTGGTGTCTAATAAAGGTTTACATACATGCTCGGTGTTGGAGCTAATCAGCCCAGGGATGCTGCAGCTGGAGAGCCACGTTCAAGGGCAACCAGAGGCCCCAAACAATGACATGTGGAGGGCGGGCCATGGCGGTGTTGCCTGTGGTGGTGGGACCCTGGAAACGCCCAAATGCTCCAGCTTAGGGATGCTCGTGTCTCTTCTGCCACATCCACACTCCAAACTATGATTTTGCTCCTAGAGAGAAGGGTGTCGATGGAGTAGCGCTGACCTGGGGGGTCATCCGTGAAAGACTGTAATGTGAGAAAAGCAAGTTTCTTTTGTGTTAGAGACACCCTCCATGATTGTATAGTCACGCTGCTCCGTACGTGTGTGCAGTGTGAACGTGTTTGCTCGGGTGCGGAGGAGGGCCCGCTGGGATGCATGCCTGACCACTCTGGCCAGCAGACACATCCAGACAGGGCCATGGAAGGGCAATTATTTACCAACGTTTAAAAAACCGAATTCATATAAAAAGCTACGTTGCCAGTTTTTCATGAAGAAAAATCAGAAGATCCGGCTATGCTGGGGCCACATTCCCTCTTGGCTGGAACACGACAGCGGCTGCCACTTTTGGACAGAGCCCGTGGCTTCTCAGGGGCTGAATTCCCCACCCACCTGGCTTCTCCCTCTTTGATATTCCCGGCCTTGCCCCTGTAACATATCAGTTGGTACCTCTGTGATGGGCTTTTAATGTCCCAAAGCTCAAGGGGGTGGAAATATAGGAATGCATGAAGGGGGGTGTCATCTTTCATTATTTAAGTGCATCTTAGAATCTTTTATTCTTCAAATTGCTGTTTCATGCCTAGTAATCAGGACATTTTAAGTACAGTGTTAGAAGGGAAACAAAAGGGCATCATGGGCCATCGCTGGTTGTGTGTGTCAGGAACCTCGACCCAGTTATGTCACGGGCCACTCGCGGGGCCCAGGCTGACAAGGGCCTTTCTGGGTCTGGAATGATGGGCTCTGACCCTGTGTCTCTTTTGGAATCTCTTGCCCCTAGATCATGCTGAGAGGAGGAAGTCTCTCTAAAAATCCCTTCCCTTTAGTTTCCTTCACCTCCCAATGTCTTTCCTGATTGCTTATCCACAAGGGAGGTGGCAGGTCAACTTGGGTCCCGATTCTGACCTGGGCCCCTGTGAGCTGGGGGTCTCTGAGCAAATGGTTAAACCAGAGGATGATGTGCAGGCCCTTGGCGAGGCCCTGAGGGGACGCAGAGGTGTGTGGGCTGTGTCCCTGCACTAACAGGGCTGACATTTTAGAGAGAAGCGGGGGTTCCCAGCTGAGAATTGTGGGCCTCCCCTCCCCCCGGTGTCATGACTGGTCTCTGGGAGGCCCGTCCCTGAGCTGTTACGAGGGTGAGGAGGGGCTGGAGGACCAGGGGCACTGCTGTGGTGGGAAGCACAGTCTCCTTCCCCAACACCCTTAGAGGCGGGATCTCGCCTTGCTGAGCCTCTGGGGGCTGGACCCCAGATCTTACTGGAGCTTCCCTCTGAGCCGCCACAAGTTTGGCTTCAGCTTTCTACAGACTTGCTGTGCTATGACTTACCCCCTCTGTGCCTTTCTGGACACAGTGGCCTGCTGCCTCCTCTCATATCCAACTTTTTAAGAGAAGGTGGTGGATATAGAAAGTGGGGAAAGACATGCCTATTGGGCACTTAGGTTGGGGGATCTGGGCTGTTAGGCCTGCCAGGCCTTCTCTTAGGCCCCAGACATCCCGCTCAGTGCCCATCTCCTATCCCTGTCCCCAGACCAACCAAGACCTGTCATTCCTGAGGCCCCGAAGACAACAAACCCCTCCTCCCACAAAGCCGAGAATGCCTCAGTCATGCATTTCTGACGGCCCCATGCCCCTGCCACCAGACCAGGCCGCCGTGTCATACCCAGCTTGGGATGAGGACGAAACCCAGTGACACAGACCCTGTCTTCTTTCCCACGTGCCCTCTCCCCACCCCAATGTGAGGTGATTCCCTTTCCTCTTCCCCGGGCCAGATATCCTGGAGCTGCAGGGGTGGGGGAGTATGGGAGGAGTTCCAAGAGCAGACTTGTCACCTTCTCCTTTCTTGTGTCCCCAGGAACCATGAGGTACCACGCCACCTCCAGCAGCCTCGTGGCCTGGCTGTTTGTGCTGATCTCTGGATGCTGGGGTAAGTCCGATCCTCTGCCCTTCCTGCCCCACGGGGTCTGTGCTCTGGGACAGGGGCTGGGAGAGGGCTGCTCCGGGCCTGCAGGACCTTGCCTTGCTGTGCGTGTGAGCGGGCAGACAATTCCCTCTGTGGCCTCGGTGGCTGCAGCACTTCCAGGGCTGAAAATACCAGCCTCCCTGAGAGGGAAAAGGAGGAGCCTTAGTAGGAGTGAGCTCCCGGGGCAGGAGGCATCTGTGCCGCCAACCGTCCTCGTGGGATGCAGGGCCTGGCCTCAGTTCTCTTCAGTTTCCCAGCTATCGTGTGAGCACCCACCACGTGACGCTCTGTGTGTCTGTGGTGCCCGGCTCTGGGGCGTGCAAGCAATGGGTCACGCTCAAGGAGCCCAGAGCCTAGCTGGGGAGGAAGACACAGCCAGGATTTACCGCATAGACTATAGGTGAGCAGAGTGGTACTGAAGGATGGACCCAGCTCCAGAGAAGCCCCTCATGAGAAAAAGACTCATTGGGACAGGAGGGACCCAGCTGGAGGGAAAGGTTTCATCTTGCTTTGAAGCCTGAGAAGTAGTTTTAGAGTAGGGGAGCAGGAGGAAGGAAATCCCAGAGGAGGGAACAGCCTGAGCAAAAGCGTGGCGGTGAGGAACTCTTTCACCTTGCGGGGGGGACCCGCCCTCCTTCCCCTGCCCTTGCAGTAGGCGGATGCGTGTCCACTCCGGTGCCCGTAGAGGAGACCAGAAAAGACCTGGGCATGTGCCTGTCCCTTGGCTCCCAGACAGCTGGTAGCAAGGAGCAAAGCAGCTCTCGGCTGCACTGAAGGGAGGCCAGGACCGCAGGCCTGGCTGGCCCAGTGTCTCCTGAGGCAGGGTGTCCCTGGGGAGGAGCTGTGGGCACAGGGTGCCTGGTGACGTGGGCAAACACATTCCTGAGTGAGGCCAGCTCCCTCGACAACTCCAAGGAGCCGGGGAGTCTCTGGAGGAAGCCAGCCTCACGCTGGCTGCCCGACAGTCCCCTGAAAGTCCCCTCTCCTGGCCCCTGAGTTTGGAAGGCTCTCTGCTGGAGTACCTCTGTGATGGGGAGCTCACTCCCATCCAGGCAGCCTGGGATTATATTGTAGGCTCACAGACTCTCGGGGCAGAGCCAGAGGGGCTCTCAGACCCTCTCTCAACTCTGGGCAGACTTTGCAGGGAAACGGACACCTGGAGAAGCAGCTGGTCCAAGGTCGTGCAAAGCAGGGCGTGGCTGAGCCTCAGTCAGGGTCTCTGATCTTCCGTGGGTTAGCACTCCCCCACCTGCCCTCTGAGCCCCATTCGGGGAGGTCTTCATGGGAACACCTGAGACAGCTCTGACCCTCTGGCTCTGCTGTATGGTAGACGCCAGGACACTCTCCTCAGTCTCCCCAGGGGCTCTGTGACCTTGGACGCGCACGCCCTTCCCCCTTCTGTGAAGAAGAAATACAGATGTAAAAATAAAACAGGTGCCGAGAGCTCAGCTGTATTCTCAGCAGAGGTGGCAGCTTCCTCCTGAGCCCTGGGGATGGAACACGGCTCGTGCGTCTCAGGCGGGCACAAGGGAGCAGCACGGGGCCAGGGCCAGGACTCCTGGGTTCCAGTGGCCTCCCTGGGGCCGTGTCTTAGCCACTCTGTCCTTCAGCGTTGTTATCTCTAAAGTCAGAAGGAGCACAGGACTCCCCTCCTTCAGTTGTCAGGATGATCGGTTGGGTTCATGCACATATTAAGACCTTAGAATAGCATCTGGTATATATTGGGTCCTAAGTACATGTTAGCTCTTTGATTATGAGCTGTATCTTTCTCCAGAGGAAGCAAATTGGGGCACAGAAAACAGGAAAGTTAAGCAAGTTGCCTGAGACCACCCAGCAACTCTGTGGCAAAACCGCCCTGCTTGGAAGCTAGTCAGCTTTGCGTGTATGTGAGGGGCATGCTGTCTCTCTCACTCCTGGGTACTGTCCCCTCTTCCGCATCCCTGTCTGAGGTGGCCAGTGTTAATTTCTTTGGTACGGTGAGAACATGGCTGACTTAGGGACTGAGAAGCACCCTCTTGGCACCCTGCCTTCCAACACCCGCCCTGACCCCTAACCCTTCCCTCGTCCCGCAGACCATCCCCCATCACCTCTCCCCGCTTTGCTTTCACCTGAACCACAGCCTTAGTGGATCTTTCCTCCCATCCCGGGCTGTCAGCGATGGGTCAGTCTCACGGACTAACCCCCCTGGTTGTCAAACCCCCTTATCAGCCTGTCCTGTTGTCTCTGCTAAAGCGTCCCCTCCTTCTTCCCGGCCTCTGTGGGCCAGTTGGGAAGGCAGGAAGTGAAGGACTGAGCGGATATGCCCTGCCCCGTCCCCGTGTAGCCTGGCCCCAGGGCCTCCCACTGGTCCTGCAGTTGGTTCCCAGGAAGGGGGCAGGGGGGCTCCTGATGGTAGGGCTACCAGCACTCGGGCCCGACAGCAACATGTCAGGCTTCTGATCCCCAGGATGCTGAGGGCCTGCACGGTGGCCACTGTGACAGTGACACAGTGCATAGGATACCTCTGGCAGGGGTGCAGGATGGGAGGGTCCTGTGGGGCTTTTATCCTGAAGCTTGGAAATGGGGGCCAGACAGAAAGATTTGGCCAAGGCCACACAGCAGCAATTGTCACGGAGCTCGTGAGGCCTCTAGCTTTGTCCTCTCTGCCCAGGGCTCCTTCCCTGTCAGGGGGCGCCCCACGACATGGATCTCAGTGTGAGCCACTAGGCCTCTTGCCCCCATCAGTGATCAGAGAACTGGGGAGGCAGGTGTGGGTTCGATCCTTGCCCAGCTGCTTCCAGGCTCTGCCACTTCCCAGTGCTCTTCAAGCCCGAGGAGGAATCCCCGTCCCATGACCCTGAGTAAAGTCAGTGCTCCCTGGCCTGGCATCACCACACTGCGTCTGGCGGCAGTCATTCTGGGATCAGGGATCAGGTGCCCCGGGCCAGGACACTGCCCTCCTCCGTGCCCTTCCCGGATCTTCTTCATCCAGCAGCAGCAGCAGCCCCTCGAGTGCTGTTCTGTGAGCCTCCCTGCTCCCTTTGCCCCTCAGGCCTGTGGCGGTGAGAAGCTCAGTGCTGGGCATTGTTTGCCATCTTCAGAGCTGGTGGACTCCTCTCTTCTCTGTAGGGAACAGTCAGTGAGGGTGGCCAGGGGAGGCAGGAAGATGCCCCTAGGACAGAGCGAGCACTGGATGGAAGCTCATGGGGGACCAAGGTGTGTGGGGTGTGGGGGGCCACTGGAGGCAGCAGGACTGTTCTAAGAATGCTGGCCCTGCTCGGTATGTGCAGGGGATACGTGTCCCCGAGGCCCTGCCAGCTACCCGTGCAGGGCTCTCTGCAGCTGATTATTGGCAGGTCCTGTAAAAGAAAATCTTAAAGTGAATAATGCTGCTGCAGGCGATTTTTTCCCTTGCTGGCTTCTCTCCCCTAGCTGCCCAAGCCCACCGCTGTATTCTCTGGGCACCCCTGAGCCTTTTCCCTGAGTTCAGCCTGCTTCCAATACCGGAGCCCAAGGCTTCTCTTGGCGATCTGAAGCAGCCCATCATTAAGACCAGTATTAATAGTAGCCACCCTTTTTCCAATGCTGGCTTGGTGCTGGCTCATGGCATAAGTGCTTTATGTATGTAATCTCACTTAATCCTCAGGACTACTGTGAAGTAAGTCTTACTGTTGCTCTTTTACACCTGAGTACACTGAGGCATGGGTAGATCATGCAGCTAGAAGGAAGCACAGCAAAGTTCCAAACAAAGACAAGACCCTTGATTAGTGGCCTCTTTCTGAGGCTGTTATATATGCGAGGGGTTCTGGATTCCTGGCATGAGGATGGAGGAATGTATATGAGTGCATGTTTATAGTAATGGCGATCAAGGAGGGCTTCTTGGAAGAAGGGGCATCTGTGATAAAACTTGAAAGATGACTATGACTTGGACTGGTGAAGGCAGAAGAGTCAGCAGTCCTAGCCAGGAAGCGAGATTAAGGCCAGAATGTTTGAGGGATCAGAAATGGCATCATTCTGAGCAGATTTAGGGGGAGGAGGAAAAGATGCCACCCTCTGCCTCCCCACCCCCCACTAGGAACCATCTCAGGTGGGAGGGGCAAGTGCTCTCCCTCAGCTCCAGCCTTCTCACTTCCTGGGAGCTGGCCTCTGTTCTCCAGGCAGTCACAGGCCCTGAGAGAGCCCCACGTCAGCAGAAATGGGGAACGGGAGGGCTGTGTCCCGTGCCTGTTGAGGAAGTCCCTGGAGGACCCAGCGGGAGCTGCTTAGGGCAGCACAGTGTCAGCCCTGTGCAAGCCAGACCTGCTACCCACTGGTTGGCAGGGGTGGAAGAGGAAGTACCCTCCTCACTCGCGTACTTCCGGGTGTCTTCCCACACCAACAACCAGTCCTTCAATTCTCCAGACACCGAGTGGGTGTCTGACTTACATTCAGTCTGACTCTATCCAGCGTTAGTGTCAGATCATACAGAGTTAAGGGTTCAGGCCTACAAGATCACCCCCACTTCATAGTCAGTCCCAGGTCCCAGGTCCCCTGTGCTCTGACCTACCAGTCCTAAGTCACAGGTTCCTTTGACCACCTCCCTCTAACCCCTCCTCAGGTTGGATCAGCTGGAATAACACTCTAAACTCAGGGAGGCATGTTGCTTACATTTACTGGGTTAAACAAAGTGTACAGCTCAGGGGCGGCCAGACAGAGCAGGGTTGAGGGCAGTGGGAACCTTCCACGTCCTTGCTAGGCGACCCACCCTCCCAGCACGGGGCTATGTTCACCTCCTGGAAGCTTCTCTGATCTTTTAAATCTCTGGCCTCCTCCCCTCCGTGCAGGTCCAGCTGGGGCTAAAAGTACCTGCTGTCTATCTAGTCCGTCTTTCTGCCACCAGCCCCATCCTGGATCCCCTCACTAGCATAAACTCAGCTGTGCTCAAAAGGGCCTCCCTACAAAGGACAAAAGACACTCCTCTCGCTCCGAAAATTCTAAGGCATTTTGGAATTCTGTGCCAGGAACTTGGACTAAGACATATATATATATATGTATTTTTTAAAGATTTTATTTGACACAGAGATAGAGATCACAAGTAGGCAGAGAAGCAGGCAGAGAGAGAGGGGGGAAGCAGTCTCCCTGCTGAGCAGAGAGCCTGATACGGGGCTCGATCCCAGGACCTTGAGATCATGACCCGAGCTGAAGGCAGAGACTTAACCCAGGTGACCCCAGATATATTTTCTATTATACCACACTATTGAAGACCATTGAGAGGGGGCTCAGGTGACAGGTAAACCCAGCCTCGGGGAAGCCTCGTGTGGGGGACTTGTGGTATGAAGGGCTTGCCCCAGTTCCCTCCAGACCCAGTCCTCACCCCAAGGCCATCACAGAGTGGTATGGGGCTGAACACCTGGGGGCTCTGTAAGACCTAGGCCACTGATTCGCTGTGTGACCCTGGGCCAGTGACTACGGATCCCCTACAAGCCTTGTTCTCCCCAACAGTAAGATGGGGAGAGGATAGCCCTGGCTGTCCTGCGAAGATGGAGGGAGAAGGTCCCATAGATGGCAGTTCTTGTGATACCCCGTGGGATGGGCTGGCCACTCCTTCCGGTGACAGATGGCTGCTGAGAGCCCCCGAGTTCCATGCCCTGCTCTGAGGCACAGCCCGGGGCCTCGACACGCACACCCGCCACCTGCTGCCATGCGGCCTGGCAGGAATATGACATGTGTGTGGCTTGAAATTTTCTAGGCACTACATTAGAAAAGAAAGTCATTTTAATAATAAGTTCCATCCAATATATCTGCAATATTTTCATTTCAACACGTCATCCATATCGAAGGTTAATGGGATATTTTACACCCATTTTTTTCATAGTCTTTTTTTCAAGTCTTTGAAGCCCTGCATGTATTTCATGCTTCAGCACATTTCCATGTGGTGCCCAGGGTGCCAGAGCCGCATGGCACTGGTGGTCTCACTCACCGTAGGACCTCCCGAGCCGCATTATTCCCCATTTACCTCGAGGCCAGACAGGGACTCGCTGGGGGTCCTAGGAAGGCAGCCGTGGCGCTGGATGCAGGTTCCACACCCTCTGCGGCCCCCACTCCGTGTCTCCTTCCAGAAGCTGGCCTGAGGGTACTTGACTGACACTCTTGTCCTCTGACCTCCAGGCCAGGTGAACCGACTGCCCTTCTTCACCAACCACTTCTTTGACACGTACCTGCTGATCAGCGAGGACACGCCTGTGGGTGAGTTGGCACAGGGGCCACTGGACGGTGGGGTGGGTTCCACTCCCCCAAGTGAAGGGGATCCTAGAGATGGAGGCCATGTTCCACCCATCACTGGAGACTCTTCCATGATGTTCATACGGCCTCTCCTTAGTTGTCCCCGGGGATGGGGCACTCAGTACTTCCTAGGGCTGCTCCTTCCAACACAGGGGAGTTTGAAATGTCCAAGGATTTGTCACATTGAGCCCAAGTTGCTTGACTTCTACTCCTGCACTCATTTTGTTCTACAAACGGCTCGTTCCTCTTCTCTGTGATATGTTAAAGATGGCAGCCTTCATAGAGTTTGTTGTAGCCTTCTGTCCTTGGCTGTGATCACTGAGTTTTCTGCATTGAGGGTGCCTGTTTTGGTCATGAGGGAAAAAAATTGGGCTGTTTAGGAGGTGATCACGTCCCTTTCCACCCCAGCTTCATGACCCAGTTTGGCGCTCATTTCCCTTCCGGAGCGCCTGGCTTCTGTACCTGCGGCTGGAGATGGGCACGCATTGCCCTGTGGTGTTCACGCGGCTCTGAGGACCAGAAGAGTCTCAAGAAATAAGGGTTCATGGAACAAACCCATCTTGCCGCCACGCTCATGGGAAGACTCTCGCTCCTGGGAGCACGCCTGTAAACAGCTGGGCCTGGAAAGGTCCCGCCTCCAGCCACATTCCCTCCTCGGTCTTCATTCTTGTGGGTGTCACTGTAGGGAAAGTGCCTGTCATCTGCGGCTTCTCTCTCTCGGGTCTGGGGGTGGGGGTGTGCATGAGAAGCAGCGTATGTCTGGGGTAGGCCTGGTGTATCTTTCTGGAGCATCGCTTGTCCTTGAAAATGAAGTGGGATGGCAAGCCGGGGGGAGGGGTGTGAAGGTATTGAGCACGTAGGTCATTTTTAAGCACTCTTTTATCTAAAATCAAATGTAGTTGTGTGATGGAAGAGATGCAAAATTCTTCAAAGAGAATCTCTGCTTGAAGAGGGGAGCCCTAGCAGGCCCCAGATTCTCTCCTGCTGTTTGGGGGGCATGACAGCAGCCCCTGAAGATGCCTTTCCTTCCAGTCTTCCTGATGGAAGCTTTTTTCCAGGTGGGGACAGGGCATAGCAGGTGTGTTTCTGACTATTGTGGGGATTGTCCCCACCGCCCAGGGCCATTTCATTTCTAGGGCCCATGACGGGTAGGGAGGGGGTGCTCTGTGGAATGTGACAGTTTTTCTGGTGACTAGCTGCCCCCTTGGATCAACACTGAATTTGTGGCTCACACTGGATTTGTGGATGTAGGTATTTAAAGGGTCCTCCAAGAAGGAGGCTGCCTGTCTCTCTGGAATGTTCTTCCACAGGCTTACTCTCCTCCTGGTGGGGGGTGGGGAGCGTACCTAGAAGTCTCTTGGGGGTGCTGCTGAGCTATTTTCTCCCCCTGGGGTTGTGTCAGGACCTGTTTGTGGGCTTCTGGATTCATCTGGGGTTTCTCCCCACACCTAGGCCTAGCGTGTGGTCAGTGCCGAGAGAGGAGAGCAGGTGTCTGGTTTGTGTGGCTCAGGAAATGAAGGAATGTTAGCAGCCTTTGTCATCATTAGGGGCTTCCTCGGTTTATCAGACGTAGAGGGCATGCACCCTTTGTGCTAGGCCTGGCCGCTGTGCTCCCAGATAGGAATTCGATGAGGGCATAAACAAGTCAATGTCAGGCTGATGGGGGCTGGGCTGGATGTCTGAGTAAGTCCTGGTAGAGGATTGAAGGAGGAAGGAGCATCTCTCTGGAGACAGAGCAGAGGCAGGAGGGAGCAGGAGAGGATCTGGGGAGGTGGTGGGCCTCAAGCAGAGTCCCAAAGGGCTCCCTTTCCTTCCTTCCCACACTGTTTCCTACAGCTGACTTTCAGAAGGGTCTGTCTTGACCCCATCTGTGGTGGAGGGAATACATTAGGGACAGGTGGGCCATTGAGGCAGAGGTGTGGCTGAGCCATTAATGGACCAGGGGAAGGCTGCTCCAGGTCAACGGTGCTAGCTCCATCCACCCCAGCTGTGAGCCTGCCCAGCTCCAAGTGTGGGGTTCACAGAGGCCTGAGGGCTGGAAAGGTGGGGGGTGGGGAGGATAGCGGTCAGCCAGTGCTGACAGTGATGAGCCCTAGGCCCATGCCCCCACCGCAGGGAGTCCTCCAGCAGGCCCTGCTCTAGCTACCTTTGGCTCTGGTTCTTGATTGTCTTCTGCAAATGCTAGCATCGATCGGCTTCCAGGAATAACTGCTAGGACACGGCCCCATTAAGGCTGCGCCCGGCAGTCCCAGCAGGGGCGTCCGTCTGGTGCAATGGGGATTGATCCTTGGCTCTGGGGGACCGTAGGAATGAGAGAGAGCTCAGTGAGCTGGAAGACGGCTCAGTTCCTCTCTCTGGGCAGGGGCTGGTGCTGAGCTGGCTCTTACCCTCCTAGTTCCTCCTTTCCTTCGGCATCAAGATCAGGCAGCAAGCTCTGGCTTGAAAGGCATGAATTCAGTTTTTGCTCCTCACTGTGTGGTATTGGGCACAACGCTGTCCCTCTCTGGGCCTTACCTCCCATGTCACCAATGAGAGGGCATTAGAAAGATGGGCCCTGTGGGCTTTAGCTTGGGTAGTCCTACTAGCCCGGTGTATCTCCAGGCCCTCAGATAACAGGCCTGGGGACCTTCCCTGAGTGCTGTCACCTCTGTGGCCCTGGGCCATTCAGAGGTTGATGTGGACCCACGTGGTTGGGGCAGGTGCAGACCTCGGACCGGCAGAAGCCAGGGCAAGGGTAGGGGTTGAAACAGCTTGTCCAAGGGGCTGGACCTCTGCTTGCTGTGTGGAACAGGGCGGCCCAGAGACTTGACCTGGAGGCTTGGCTCTCACTGGCCCTTTGCTTTCTGAACGCCAGTGTTCCAGCCTGTAAAATGGGGATGGGAGGGCCCCCTCTTTGGATTCCATACCTGGAGTGTTTTGTTACTGAAAGGAAGGCCTGTGTGTGGCCCAAGGATGACTGGTTGAGCTGTCCTGCCAGCCACAGCTTTGCGGTGGGGACAGACAAGTGCAGAGAGGAACTGGGTCTAGCGGGCTAGTCAATACCAGTGACTTGGAGGTGGAGCCCAAACCAGTCTGAAAGTGGAGGTCAGAGCTATGGGCAGCTCTGGGGCTGATTATCTGGCTTCTGCTTATGCACGATGATGGGGAGCTCGTGATCCCAGTAAGACACAGGCTGTGGGACAATTTTGGGGATGAAAAATTCTTCCTAATATTAATCTGAAATCTGTCCCTGGAACTCCCACCCATTGAGCCTGATTCAGACCACTGGAGCCTTACAGATTAATAATAATAACACATGAACACATGATGCACTATATATGTATAATACATATTATTATAATAACTATGTTTATTGAGTGCTTGGGGGTAGCATACAGTGTTTTAACTAACGTGTCTTCAGATTCCGTTTAAGAATCGGGGTAGAGTTACCTGCAGGCTCTTTGGGTTTGCAGTTTCTGTGAATGTTCTCTCTCGGGCTGGAGACTGCGACTGGGATTCAGCACAAACCTTCTGAGCCTTTCCATTCTCTACGTGCCCGCCTCAGGTCCAGCCCGCAGTATGGGGAGCAGAGCATATGGGGAGCGGAGTGGGAGGGCGCAGCTTGGCCATCCCAGATCTCTTGCGGAGGCCTACACGTCATGTGGCTCTATCTCCTCACCCATCTCCAGTTCCAATTCCCTCTGCCTGATGTTCTTTTTGAGGACCATCTCCCAGCCAGGGAAGACAGGAGCCAAATGAAGTCATTAGGTAGCTCTGCTCCTCCCGCGGCCCCCAGCCTGTTAACATTCAGGGCCCCCTTGTCCCTGTGTGTCTTGCTGCAGATGTGACTATCTGTCACTGGTAGCCGAGCCATCCTGGGAGGGGCAGAATGAGAGCAGGTCAAGGATCCATGCCTGCTTGGGCTGGTGGCCTCGCCCCCATGGTGGCCCCAGCTGTCAGCAGTGAATGGCCACATGGTACCTTTAGGATGAGGGATGGATGCTTCCTCATGCTGTCTCCAGGTGACCTCCGGAATCCACTCAAGACACTCACCAGTATGGCCACATCAATGTCACCAACGTTCTCCAGGTGGCTCAAGCCAGTCCTCAATTCTCAGACCTGTGGCCTTCCGGCAGTTGGTCTTCTCTTCCAGACGTCAGCTCTCCGGCTGTTCCTTAGCCTCCAATGCGCCTCCTGCCTCTCTGAGCACTGCAGGGCCCCGGGCCCAGCTCTGTATGCCTTTCTCATGTTCTAGCCCTATGGCCATCTCCTCTGGTCTCATGGCTTCAGGTCCTTTCTGTATGCTGGCAATTCAGAGCCTTCTGTTTCCTTCCTGAGCCTCCTCCCAGAAGACGTTCCAGACTTGCATGCCCACCTCTGTGCTCAGCATTTCTACCTGGGTGTCGGAAGGGCTCCCATCCTCAGTGCACTTGGGCCAGACTCCTGCCCTTCCCCCAGACCCCACTTCCCCTGCAGGCTTGCCCATCTCAGTTGCACCTGCATCCCACCCCCACCCTGGATTGCTCAGGCTAGAAACTCGGGGTTATCCGGTGCCTTCCCTTTCTCCCTCAGCTTACATCAGCAAACCCTGTTGGCTCCACTTTCAAAATATTTCCAGAATCTTCTCACTTCTCGCTCCTTTAGCTCTTGCCACCACAGTCCAGGCCTGGATTAGTCCAGCAGCTTCTTAATGGTCTCTGGGGTCTCCCTGTCCCCTTGGCCTGCTACAGCCTTTCCCCACCTCTGCAACCAAGGGGTCAAGGGGTGCTTTTGAAGCCAAAGCAGAGCCCCTCATGGGGTGTGCTCAAGTCCCACATCGCACTTAGAATGAAAATGACACAAAGGCTGATGGACGTCCAGTTCCCTGTCAGACTTCATCTCCTTCCCTGTCCCCTACCCACTCTACCCTGTGCAGCTCTGCAAGCATGAAAGGCGGGTTCCCACCTCGGTCTTGCAGTGGCTACTCCTGCTGCTTGGAACATGGTGAGTGAGCCTCCGCTGGTCAGTCTGGTCAGTTCAGATGTTGCCTCCTCCCTGCAGCCTTCCTGGGTTTCTCTAGGCAGGGTTCAAGCGCTGCTTTCTTTCCTGTTAGTCCCAGCCACAGTGCTCTTGTGGCTCCATTGTTTATCTGCCTCCGCTGTTGCACTATCATTGCCTCCAGGTGGCCCGGACCATCTCCGTGTCCCCAGAACCCAGCTCAGGGCCTGGCTTGAGCCTGGGGCTCAGGGCGCATCGGGGAAGCAGTGAGGTTAGTGCATGTGTGGCGGGGCAGGGGGTGGTGGTGGTGTGTGGCTCCAACTGGCAGGGGCTGGAGCTGGCTGGGTTCCGGCTCACCCTCCCTCCTGCAGTCTCATTCCAGGTGCTCCCCTCCCAAGGGTGTCAGGAGTGAGGTGTTGGTGATGACAGGGATGGCTGCCCAGGAAGTGGGCCCGGGAGAGCGTGTGCCCCAGATGGCACAGACGCTGTGCGTGCCTGTGCTTGTGAATGACGATGCTCGCCTGTGCCGAGGTCGTGTTTTTATCATTCCAGCAGCCTGCTAGGGCTGCGTGTGGTGTGTTTGGTGGGGACCCTCAGGGCTGACAGAGGAGCTCTGTGAGGGGCGGAGGACATCTAGTCCATCTCCCTTGGCCCTGACCTTGATCTTCATACCTCAGCTCCTGGAGGGGGTGGTGTCCCCACCAACATCACTCCTTCTATCCTGGTTCTAAACACCACCAGCCAAAAGCCACCCAAGAGCCTCACGAAAGGAGTGACAATGCTTCATCGTGGCCTGTCACCCACCACTCCCACAGACGCCCCGATCTCCAGCCACGGGGCCATACTCAGCAGCCCAACACCTCCCCTCCGTCTCCCCACTGTGCCGTTCCCGGCCCGCCCCTCGGCAGGAAGTGCTCTTCCCCTTCCTGCCTGGGGAATTCCCACTCCTCTCTCCAGGTGTAGCTCAGATATCACCTGCTCTGTGAGTCCACGCTGCCCGCCCCGCCCCCCCGCCGCCCCCTGGCTTTGTATTTGCCTCTCTGCAAGCTCTCAGTGAGTATCCTCAGAGTTATTTGTGGGCAACTCCCCGTCAGCTGTTCACTTTTACTTACTACTTTTATGAATATCGACGTTACAATTAATTATAATTTTAGTCTTTATGTATAATGTAAGATGTGGAGCGATAATATTAGCCAGCGTTTATTGACTGCCAGCCTCCTGCCAAGGCCTCCAATAAGGGCTCTCAACACCTGGCCTCTCCCGTAGCCCCCACGGGGAGCCTTGGAGAGGCCGGGCGTCTCCCGCTGGCCCCCGAGCGAGCCGGGCCCACATGTGCTCTGTGCTGGGCACCGCGCGGGGTACGAAGACGGCCTCAGCAGACACTGAGTGAGTCTAGAGGGACGAGCAAAGAAGGCACGAGGTTGAGTGGACGCGGCCCGGCTCACGGAGCCCCCTCTCCTGGGCTCCCCGACCCTCCACTGGTCACCAAGGTCGCTGCACCCGGAGCCGACTTCCCCCCCAGGAGACCCCCTCAGGATCCCTCAAAGCATCCCGAGCCACAGTTCAGGTGATAATGCCCGCGCTAATCACCCGCACGACTTAATTAGTCTTGTCAGGAGCCATTAAGGCGGGAGCCCGGGATTCATCAGGATGGATCGGGCCCAGCAGCGCCTGGCACCCGCGGCCGGTCGGCGCTGATTAATTTGCCGGCAAACGCCATCAGTGCCCAGCTGTTCCGTCTGGACCCGGGGAGAGCAGTTGTCAGGTGGGCTGACCCCACAGTAGCGGTCGCAGGGATGGAGGAGCAGAGTGCCAGAGAGTTCTGGGAACGGCTCCCGCGGGGAGTCCCTACAGAGCTCTGAGCACCAGGACCGCTGGGATGAATGGAGGACCAGACCTGCGTGGGGCTTCAGAGCAGACAGACGTGGAGAGGGTGGGGTAGGAGGGGGAGTCTGGGAGGGGGTTCGGCCTCTCCTGGGACCATTCCCTGTACCCAGTGTCCTAGAGGAGGCTGTCCCTCATCCCTGAGCCCCTCTCCCATTCTGTAAAGAGAAGAAATCATGTCTCAGGAGAGGATGAAGGAATCACAGGGTGAGAATGGTTTCTCTCTTAACCAAAGGATTCTTTAGGACTGACGCGGAGGAGAGGAGGTCCTGGTTCCCCAGGGCAGTTGGCTGGCAAGGGTCAGAGGCAAAGCCAGAGGCATGATGGGGCTGGGGGGAATTAGATATGGGGAGTCCAGGGATAGAGTCCCAGGTATCGGGGGTGTGCGCCCTGCACATGTTTTGGGCTTTTCTGCCAACCACCTGTACAGAGGGCCCACTAGCCTTTATCAACATAGAAAATATACAGTGTCTTAGACGATAAATATGCTAAGGAGAACTAATCATCTGTGGGTGAAGTTAGGGCCAGATGTAGACTGTGGGGAGATGTCACAGCCTGTGTTCATTTCACCCCGCACCCGAAGGACCCTCTGAAGGCCTGTGATGAACAGCTTAGGGCCTCCTGCAAGGCAGCTCGATGACCACTGCCTTTGTCGGACACTCCCTGTTTCCAGATGGGGAAACTGAGGCCCATAGTGGGGAGCGTGCCCAAGGGCTCCAGAGACTGACTGTTGCGTTCCAGACTGAAGACTGCCCAGACCCCACAGCCCAGCTGCAGAAGGGGCTGGAGGGGACTCTGCCCATGCAGGCACTGGGCTCCTGTGGGCCTGGGGACAAAGGGGTCAGTCAGCTGGGAGCTTGGGACTTAAGGTTTGGAGAAGGGACCTCCCAGCTGCCACAGTCCGGGGTACAGTGCTTAAGGAAAGTAATGAGGGAGCCCAGAGGCTCCCTGGGGCTGTTGGCATTGGAAGGGGGATGGTGTAAGATTTTAGAGGGAAGAAGGTGACTCTCACTTTGTCCAGATGATCAGACACTGGAACCCAAGGCATCAGGGGCCCTGTGGTCCTGGTGACCTCAGAATAGGGATTTTACTGTTCCTTCTAGGAGCAGGAGCAGGGTGACTCACAGGATCCCTGGAAGGGCCTGGAAACTTCTGTGGCCTTGCCTCCTCTCTGTCTTTCTTCAGGGTAACATAGGCCCTCAAAGGGTATACCCTAGGTAGGGGGTGGCTCTGTAGCCACTCCCCTGAGACCCCTCCCTGGACACATCTGGAGCCTGTGACAGCCCCGGCCATGGAGAGACTGCCCCTCAACCCATGGACAGGGGTGGGCTGGGTATTTTGGATGCTGCCGTAATAACACTAATGATAACGATGATGTACCACCTGTCGTGTAGATAGGCTGTTAATGACCTGCACTGGACACTTGTGCCAGGCCGCACTCAGGGGTTGGGTAGAGACATGTACATTCAGTGTAGCTGGGGGAGCAGCAGCTATATTTTGTTCCACACTTGCTCTGTGTTTAGGGAAGCACTTCACACACATGGTGCGTTGAATCCTTATAGCAAACCCAAAAAGTGGTTCATATACCCCCACCTTACAGAGGAGGGGCAGAGGCTCAGAGAGGTTAAGCAACTTATATGGGCTGGAAATTGGGCTTGAGTGTATTGCTGCCTGACCCCCGGCTTGTGCACTGAACCACAACTTGGGGATTCTGTGTGTGGGTCATTGCTTTGAAGGAGCCCCCATTAGGAGTGGAGAAGGGGGCCCATGGTAGGTGCCCAGCCCACACCAGGAGAGTGGAAGGCAGGAGCTACAGATGCTGCTAATGCTCAGAGTGGGAAGGAATTCACCCTGGGCCCAGGGACAGAGAAGGCTGTATAAGAAAGGCGGCAGTGAGCAGTTGGGTTTTGACAGGCTGAAGCCGTAGGAGAGGCATTTCAGAAGGTGCTAGAATAGGCTGGCCAGCCATGGAACAAGCAATTTGTGGTGTGTCCGGGACGGCAGAAATAGGTTGTTGTGGTTAAAAATAATAACGGTAATTATTTAGGACTTGCATCTTACTCATTGGGTTCCCTGCGTGGTCTCATTGAATCCTTGCAGCAATGATGGGAAGTCTGTTCTGTCGTGATCCCCGTGCTGTGGACTCAGAGGTCAAGCAAGCTGCCCAAATTCCCGCAACGCAGTCAGGATTTGGATCCTAAGAATTCTGGGTCTGGTATCCTCACTTAATACCCCACTGTGCTACCTCTCAGGATAGTCTGGGCCTTTCTGCAGTCTGTCACCGGGAAAGGGTCTCAGGGGCCAAGGATCTGCCTAAGGTGAAGACAAAACTGCTCCGGGGAGGGGACGGTGGCCAGCACGGCTTGGTGTGGGCACCCAGGCCCGGGGCAGGAGCCTGGGTCTCTGCCTGGCTCTGCTCGTGCAACTGAATGAGCCTAGGCAAGTCAATTTCCCTGTCCAGGCCTCACTTCCTGCATTACCAAAAGATGCTAATCCTTGCCAGACACACGATGCGGAGTTGGATCTATTGCTAAAAAGTGATGGGGAAGATAGATGAGTGTATGGGGTCAACCAGGTTGCTTGCTCCTAGGCCCACATCCCTTCCTGGTGACCCGCCAAGAAGGCAGTGGGGGCATCGGCTGGCTGGGCTGTGACCCAGCGGCAGGCACTTCCTCTGCGGGGAGCCAGTGGGCTGACAAGGGAGCTGGGCTCAGCCGTGTCACCCGTGGAGGAGGTGAGCTTGCAGCGCGCCCGGGAACACTTGGGCTCCCCGGGAGCCAGCCGAAAGGTGTGATTGACAAGAGCCGCCAACCTTCCAGCTGGCTGGGGAGACTGTGCCCGGCAGAGCTGGTTTGGAACTTGTCATCACACCCCTTGCCTCGGCTGTTCTTTACACAGCTCAGGGGACCTGGGAGCCCGACTGCCCGCCTGCAGCTTAGCCCAGAATCGGAGCTCCAGGGGTTTTGTCAAAGATGGTGTGCATGCTCAGGAAAGTGGGCGCTTGGTGCAGGGCTTTCCCCCCCCCCGGGTCCCCTCCCCTGGCACCTGTCTGTTTCCTCTCCCCGATGCAGCGCATCAGGCATGGGGAGGGAAGCTGAGGTGTGGCTTCTGATCCCAGCTCTGCCACTTCCTAGCTGGGTCACCTCAGGCAGGGCCTGTAGCCGCTCTGAGCCTCATTCTCCTCTTCCGGAAACAGGCATGACCGTCCTTGCCTAGCCACCTTCACAGGGAGCTTCATGAAAGAGCTTTGAAAAGAAAGTTCCTGTGCAAATGGTGGATACTGTTTTTATCAAGCTCCTTGTCCTTAGTGCCTCCTCTTCCTAGAAGCCCTCTACTGCATCTTCAGCATGTGTGACCTGTATCACCAGCCATGTAACCTCTCTCTGCCTCCGTGTACTCAGCTGGAAAATGGGATGACACACTGTGTACACTGGTAGGGTGGTGACGAGGGTTAGATAAGTTAACTTTGGGCATTTATAACTGTGCTTGGCACTAATAGACACTAACCTTTGTTAATAGTCATCATTAACTAGTGCTTTTACCAACTAGTTGAGAAGCAGGTTGGGGACACCCAAGTGGCCAACACCCACTGTGTCTAACACATAAATATTTGCTAAGGTTTAATGTGTTACTTTCCCAAAGGATGTTTTCCCTTTCTAGGTGGGAGAGTCCCAGACATCCCTGGTACCCCCTTCCCAGCCTGACCAGGAACCCAGTTGGTGCAGCTGTCTGCTAAGACTGGTGCAGGTGACAGGTGGGCCCTTGGAGCTGTGGACACCTCCCTGCCTCATTGGGCAATGAGAGTCACCCACCTGCTAATGGGTGGTGTGCCTCCTGCTGCTGCTCCCCATTCATCCCAGTCTGCCCAGAGCCCCTAGAGTCTGTCTGCTCCCCTGCCCCTGAGTCTGCTCTGCCTGATTCTGGAGGCCCCTAGCTCCCATGGCCGGCCCTCTGACCTAGGGCAGACTTTGCCCACCTTCACCCTCTCGGTGACCCTCCTGTCTGCCAGGTGCTGTGCAAAGGTTTTGCCTGCCTGCTCATTCCATGCTCATGGTACCCCATGAAGGTGGTGGTTATTGAGCCCATTTCCCACATGAGGAAAACTGAGGCTTAGCCAGGTGGTCACCTCCCCAAGGCTCATGGTCATGAAGTTGCAGAGCTGGATTCAAACTCCGGTCTTTCTCCCTCCATAACCAACACTTGACCCTCCCTGGGGGTGAGGAGATCAGGGTAGTTGAGGATCAGAGTAGGTTCCCTCCCCGGGGCTGGTACCAGCGCTTCACCCACCGTCTCTGGCCTCTCTTGCCCTCCCCAACCCTGTCTGCATGCCACAGTGAACCAGGAGACAAGAGCCTCAACTCTGGTCCCCACGGGCCCCGTGCCGTCAGACGAGGGAGAGGACGTGCCTCCACTGCCTCTCTCTGTCCCCACCCCCTGGTGTCCTAGCGCTGCTCAGGGACCCTACTTCTCTGGCTCTCTCGGCAGCAAGACTGTGAGTGGCCAGAGCCCCGATGCTTCCTAGGATTGATTCGGCCTTTGAAAAGGATAATTCAAGATGAATATGCCGGTGTCCGACCGGAGTGAGATGGAGGGATTATTGAGTGTAGACCTGCTTCGCCGCATCAGCTGCTTTATGAGCTCTCTAGAGAAACCCTATGTCGTGGATAACTCAGCCTGACGGCCAGAGAGCTGGCGTTTGTCTCCCACATTCTCCCGGCGAGTGGTGCCTGCAGCACCCAGGCATCCCACTTGCCCTGTCTGGTCCCCCAGAAGCAGCCTCCAGCCTCTTGGCGAATAGGTCATTGTCCCTCCCTCCTTGTTCATCAAGTCCTGCCCCAGGATGAGGGGTGAGGACAACGGCGCCCCCCTGCTGGGTCCCTGTGTGGCCCCCTGGCTCCAGGCTCCTCAGACCCGTGGGGTAGAGTGGCGGTGAGTGAATGAGAGCCTGCAGCCGGATCTGCTTGATTTGTGGCAGCCTGTCTCCCCGGGGTCAGCCCAGCCTCGTGGCCAGCGATACGGGCTCTGCAGGCTGCCGGATTCCCTGCCCGATCAGATGCAGTATGCTACTTGGGAGGTGACCTTGTGGGCTCAGCTTTGCTCGGCACTGACACAAGGGCATGAGGCCAGGGCCGCAAAGCCGCTTGTGTGGTTCTGGCCACCCAGGTCAGCCCTGGTCACCCTGGATGTCTGTCCTTATCAGCCTCCCCCACAGCACCTTGGTATTCTAGGAGACAGACCAAGTTATAAACTCCTGGAGGGCAAGGACCAGGTCTTAAAGCCTTGTAGGTTGGTGGGGTTGCCTGGAATGCACAGTGGCTGGACAGTGAGGTCCTTCCTTTCTTGGTGTCCCCTTTGGAGCGTCTGGTAGGGACTGGCCCCGGGTGGCATTCCTTCTGCATGTAACACTTACGTTGTCTGTCCAGGGGTGGTGCTGGCACCAGCATCCTGTTCTTTTTAACACAGTCCACATCTCCTCACTCTTGCCCTTCTCTGCGTGCCCTCACATCACAGGACTTGGAGTGTGATGGCAGAGCCTTGGGGGGAAACAACGCACGGAGCCTATGCTGGGCTCCTTCACTCTTGTCCCCTGGATGACTCACGGGGCCACTGCTGACCCCGCTTTATATATGAGAAGTTCGTGCCCTGACTTGAAGCGTCAGTGCCAAGATTTGAATCCAATAGTCCAACCCTCGGGGTGCCCTTCGCTGTGTTCCCAGCTGTGTGCCCCTAGGTAAACGCCCTCAGCCTTTCAGCCCTCAGTTTCCCCATCTCATAAGCCAAGGCTAGGAGGTCTCTCCCATTGTTCTTTCCCTCTCCCCAGCAGTTCAGGACCCCCTGGAGGGCTTGTTACCACACCCCACCAAGTTTCTGACTCAGTAGGTGAGCCCACGTGGGGCCCGTAAATGTGCGTTTTCCACAGGTTCTCTTGGCTGCCCTCACCATGTCTCTCCCCTGCCTCTGAAATTGGCTCCTGGTGGGTCTGGCATGAGTCCTCCGTCCAGGTCTGCCCATCCCATAGCCCCGGAGGTGGCCACCCCGTGGACCCGGTGTGGGGCTCCCCAGGACTGCCCCTCACCTGGTTGCATGTGTCGCATGTTCCCTGCTTGCGACAGCTGTAGCTTCTCCTCGGGAGATGGAGGTGTGACTTGAGACAGGTCCACAGGGGAGAGAGGAGCAGGAGAGCCCAGATGTGAGATGCCCAGCGTGGCCTGCCCCTAGCCCCGCCTTCGGTGTTTACACAGAGTGGCCGTGTGGTGGCCATAATTACTCCTGACGGCCTTCATTAAAAGCTCTGGAGCAATTTACAGTCAATTAAGGAGAAGGGAACTGCTCCCTCCTCAGGTACCCCCCCCCCCCGCCCCACAACCACCTGCTTCGAGGGAGCCCGGCCCAAAGAGATGTGATCTCGTGGAAGGGGCGGGTGTTTCAGGGCCCAAGCAGGGAGGAGGGGGAAGAAGAGGGGCACGTGGCTTCTGAGGCCAGCGAACCCACTGTCCTCACCGTCAGCAGCCAAGCCATCGGTCACCAGCTCTCGGCTGAGCACTTTCAGTGTGGTGTGAGGACCCGTGAGCCGTGGTGGGAGGAATCCAGAGCCCTGGCTCTACTCCAGGCGTGCCAAAGCCTCAAGTACTTCCTTCACCTCTGGGAGCCTCTCTTTTCCCATCTCTAAAAAGGAGCTGGTACGGTGCTTTTTGCAGAGCTGTTGTGGTTGTCGAAGGAAGTTCTGAATGTGGTGAGCACAGGGCCTGGCCCCCACTAGGTGCTCAGTGGCAGAGACAGTGACTCCAGACCCACCTGGGAAACCTCACCCAGCCTTCCATGCACAAGTGCTTTCTAGAAGCAAATGCCTGTTCAGAGACTGACGGTCTGAGCCTTGCACAGTCCCTGCCTCTCTCTTAGAGAGCATCAGTTCTGAGGATGGATGCCTCTCCTTCTGCCTAAAGGCCAGTTTTGGAAAATCAAAATGCTTACTAGCTGCATTTCCCTCTGTGCTAGATGAAAATAGCTTCATCATGGCGGGGCTCAGGGTGGGCTGAGGAGAATGTATATTTTAACAATAAGATTACCTACCTTATTAACCAGAAACGTGGCCCTGGGAAAAGCATCACTGCCTTTCAGCTCCGAAAAATGTAAATATCAGAGTCCGCTTCAGAAATGATAGTAAGGAGGCTGCGTCCTGAGATTAGACCAGGGGCCACATCGAGAAGACAGGCTCTGCCTGGGAGCCGCAGGGTGCTGTCCCTGCTCCAGCCTGGTGTCCTTATTTGGAGGGATGACATATGGGCTGTGACATGTGACATCGGCCCAGCACAGAGCCTGGCACACCATCCAGGCCAGTGAACCCCCACCTGCCGTCACCCGCGTGGCAAGAAGGATTGCCTTTTCCTTTCCAGGTGTTTTCTGTTCAGTCTGATGCCGTGGAAAGAAGGATGAGGAACAAGGACAGGGTGGTTCTCCCTCCCTTCCACCCCCATTCCTCACCCTGGAGAGTGTCCCTTTCTCAGCCTCCCCTGTCTGGCTCCGGGTAAGGAGGGTGAGTGGCGGGAAAAGCAGGACTAAAGGTGAAGGAAGTGTGCATTCTTTTTTTTTTTTTAAGATTTTATTCATTTATTTGATGGACAGAGATCACAAGTAGGCAGAGAGGCAGGCAGAGAGAGAGGAGGAAGCAGGCTCCCCGCTGAGCAGAGAGCCCGATGCAGGACTCCATCCCAGGACCCTGAGATCATGACTCGAGCCGAAGGCAGAGGCTTAACTGACTGAGCCTCCCAGGCGCCCCTGGAAGTTTATATTCTCTTACCAGCTGGCTCTGTTGCCAGAGTTTTCCCGGCCACAAATCAGGATGTTGACTCTCTGATGAGCAAGTGTCAGTGGGGGCAAATTTCTCCCAGCATGTCCGAGAGCCAGGATCCTTCAGGTTAAAGGCACTGGGTTGTTAGAATTGCTCTGTTTTGCCTGTAGTTTTTGTGGTGAGTTCCTCATCCTCTGTCCCTTTGCTTTCGCTGGGCAGGGTTCTGCTGTCAGCAGATCCAAACCCAGGGCTGCTGGGCTCTCTTCCATTGGCCACTTACTGAATTTAACCAGTGCATAGAGTACTTACTCTGTGTCCATGACTGCTGTGAGCTCTCTTTGATCGTTCTAATGTTCCTGGGAGGAAGGTGCCGTCCTTATCATCACTGTTTCCTAGGTGGGGAAACAGACAGACAGTTGCAGCGACTTGCCCAAGAGCACACAGTTGGTGAGCGGGGCTGGAGCGAGTATTTGAACTTGGGTGGTCTACCACCAGCAACTAGCCTCTCACTCAGTGTACCCTTCTCCCTCCGGATAAGGGAAGTGATGGTGGTGGTAATGGCTTCTGTTTACTGAGTGCCTACGAGGTACCCGTTTGCACGTGTTATTGCCATCCAACCTTCATCATCACCATCAGGTGGGTATTTAGGGCTCTACATAGCTGATGGGAAAACTGAGGCTCACAATAGTGAACTTGCCCATGGTCAGGGGCGTTGTAAATAACCCAGGGCAGCCTGTCAGTGAGTCCCTGCCTGCAGGGTTGTAGGAGATGGTCCCCAGGGGTCATTCCTGCCAGCTGGTCCTGCTGCATTCCCGGGATACTCTGGCTTCAAAGAAGAGGGGTGTTTTGAGCCCCACCCATTATCTGTGATAAGACTTTTCTCATCCGAAAGCAATTTCACTCAGCTGCACCATGCCAGAGCCTGGGCTGATCATTCCTCCTTATGGGTCCAGGTCATGCCAAGAGTGTGAGCAGTGGGGCTTGGGGAGGAGGAAGACAGTGCAAGACACCAGGACCTCTCCTGGACAACTAATGGTTGGCCCTGGTCCTGGGTCCCACGTGTCCCTCAGTTACACTGAAGACCAGTGACAGGAAAGGAGGTCACTTAAAGGGCTGCTCTAGCCTGACACTCCTGAATTCAGACCCCCTTCCCTCCCGTCCTTCTGACTGAGCCTGATAGTATTAATAAGAGCGGCCAGCTAGGTGCCCAGACTTTATATGCATTATCGCATTTGGTCCTCACAACCACAGAGGAGGGCCCATCATCGGTATAAGATGCAACAAGCATCCAGGTATAACACTACAGTATCCTGAACAGCAGCCACTAGACATGTGGTTATTTAAAGTCCATTAATTACAACCTAAATGGAAACATGAAACTCACTGTCTTACCCACACTGGCCACATTTCTCGAGCCGTCAGTGGGCACGTGTAGAGGGCTTGCTGTACGGGACAGCAAGGAGAGAGAATGTTTCTGTGATCCCTGTGAATCTGATGGAATGGTGCTGGTACAGAGTACCTTAGCTTGTCACACGAGCCACTGAGACTCGGCAGTCCGCCAGCTGTCACTCACATGGGGACAGGCAACCCCCACAAGGGAACACCTAAGCTCTAGATGATTGTGTTCCATGCCTGGTCATCATCCCCCTGCCTCTCAGGGCAAAGAACATTCTTTCCAGGCAGCAGCTGGAACACTTCAGGCATAGGAAGCAGCGTGACCTGCTCAAGGTCGAGAGGCTAGAGTCCACTGGGGTGATGGAAGCCGAGGGCCCTGAGTCATTGATTGACCCCCAGCTCTGCGGACCCCCAGCCAGGCCAGCTCTGAGGCTGAGCTGTGGGCGATGTGCCCACCCCCTATCCAGAGGCAGCCCCGCTGGTTATGAATTTTTACAGCTGTTTACCTGACATCGTTCCATCCGGGAGTGAAATAACTCTCCCCACGGCCACTATGAATTCTTCGCTTCCCTGGGAAAAAAAAAAACCCAGCCCCTGTGATTGGAACATTGTCTGCAGTCCTGTCAGGTAGCCGGTGCTGAATGACAGGTGAGAGAAAGGAAACGGCTGAAAGCCATTACCCTCTTACTTCAGCGGACTTGGGAAAATAGTCATAAATTAGTGCCGTGTGCCAAACGAGGGGAGAGGAAAAAACACAAAAAATAAAAAAAAAACCTCCTCCCTGAGAAAGTCATAATTTTCTTCCCAAGGGTGGGAGGAGTGGGCTGTTCAGAAGGGAACGTCTCCATGGAGCCTGCATGTCACCCCTGCCTTGCTGGCCGGCTCCCGCCGCCACACCCCGGGGACAGAGGCAAAGCAGGTGGTCCGTCAAGCAAGTGGGACTTGGCGTCTCCAGCCCCGTCAGGGACCACCTCCCGCAGAGGCAGTGCACATGCGTGTGTGTGTGTGTGTGTGTGTGTGTGTGTACGCGCGTGCCTGTCTGGGTTCCTGCCTGCATATGTGCGCTTGTGCACATGTCCCGGCCTCTCTGTGTGCGCGAATGTACACGCGCATGTACTGATGTGTCTTTGCAAGGTAGCATTCTGCACGTGAACACACCTCTGTCTCTGCGCTGCATCGGTGTGAGAGTGTGTGACTGCATCTTGATTTCCTTCTTGTCTTTTTCTGCGTTTGTAGCGACCTACATGGAGCGTCTGGGCCCACGGACGAGGCAGCATACAGTGTGTGTGTGTGCGTGTGTATGCCCACAGAGTTGCAGACCACCTTGGAAGCTGCTATTTATTACGATGTTGGAATCTGGGGGACGGCGAAAGGACAGCTCGCTGGCCCTGTAGGGGTGCATGTGCTCTGGGGTTATTACTGAAAGGACATCATTGCTTTGTGGAGCATGGCTGAACGAGCCCCTTTGGAGACCCCAGAGGAAGAGAGAGAGAGAATGATCTCCAGGGTTTGGGCTGCTGGAATAGTCATCTCTTTTCAGCAAGTGGAGCTTACTAACAGAGAAGTGTGAACGTGCATAAGAAATTTTGTGGGCAGACAGTGTATTACACCAGTGGTTCTCAGACTTCAGCAGGTGCTAGAATCCTCTAGAAGGCTTGCTAAAACGGACAGTGAGACCCCAGCCCCACAGTCTGAGTCAGCAGGTCTGGGTGGGGCCTGAGATTCTGCATTCCTCGCCAGCTGCCGCGTGATGTTGGCACCGTGCTTCTGGGGACCGCTCTCTGCGAATCACTGTGGTACGCCGTTCACCAAGTCCCTTACTGAATCCCCAGTACCACAAGCGCATGGCAGGCGAGGAGGTGGTATGTACAGGGGCTAAGAACATGGGAGCAGCTGGGGTTCAGAGCCTGACTTGGCCCCCTCCCACCTGTGTGCCCTGGGGTGAGGGACCGAGCCTCTCTGTGCTTGGGCTTCCTTAAATGCTGAAATGGGGAGGATGGTGGTACCTACCACACCGGGCTGCAGTACAGAAGCCTGGCGTAAGTAAGCAGCTTGGGACAGTGCCTGGTGCCCAGCCAGCACTTACCTGTGTTGGCTAATGTTATTCTCCCCACTTTGCTGGTGAGTAACACCGAGGGTGTGTGGCCTCCCAAGGTCACACTGCCAGTTAAGGAGAATTGGGAAGGAGACCCACTCCTTCTGCCTCCACTTCGTGCTCCTCCGTTCTTCTTTACTGGGATCCCTTGGTTCCAGGGGCCTCTGTGTCCTGCCCCATAGGCTTGGTTCCTGAGCCATCTTTCGGAGCGGGGGGAGGCAAACCTTTACTTCTTCCCCATCAGAGAGGAAGTAGGGCTGAACAGAGCCTGCCTGACAGCTCTGGCCTCTGTCCTGGCCCTTCAGCACCCCTTGGGCTGCTGGGTCAGGGGGATGGAAGGCAGAAAGGTGTGGGAAATCATTAGATACATGTATGTTTCAGTGCGTGTGCACTTACCTGGATGCATGCTCGCCCCCTGCCATGGTTTAGAAGCCCCCGGCTCCAGGCAAGCGGCTAGAGGAGTTTGCAGCAGGCAAAGCTGGTCTTTGCCTCCTCTGCCCCAGCCTCTGGAACCCACCCCCCTGCCCATAGGAGCTAATGGGAAGCAGACTGGGGCCCTTCTGGGAGACAGCATGTCCTGGCCAGAGAAGCAGCGAGGGCTGGGAGCTGACTTGGACAGGCAGGTGCACCGAGGTTTGCAGGCACTGCGTCTGGAATGGTCTTGAGTGTGGGGGATTGGGGCAGGTTCCCCCACAATGCTGATGTGTGCTTTGGTGAAGGAACCCAAACTAGAGAGTGGGTCTCTGCCCCGAGGAGACGAGATTCCCCAGGGGGAACTGCGTGGTCTTGAAGTGAGCGTCTCTGGCATTCCCTGAGCTCACGCTCAGCTCTGCAGTGTTTCCTGAGCCCCTCCTGCGGATGTGCAGCAAGCCCAAGGGCTCCCCATCTGCCAGGGATGCCATTGGAGTGGGAAAGTCAGACCCCTCTCAGGCCCCCGGGGGGGGGGGGGACACAAGCCAAGAGGGGTGGGGGTGGTGCCTGAGAGAGGCGTGCTCTTGGGGAGGGGCCCAGGCACCACAATCAGAGCCCGTATCTTTTTTTTTTTTTTAAAGATTTTATTTTATTTATTTATTTGACAGAGAGAAATCACAAGTAGATGGAGAGGCAGGCAGAGAGAGAGAGAGGGAAGCAGGCTCCCCGCTGAGCAGAGAGCCCGATGCGGGACTCGATCCCAGGACCCCGAGATCACGACCCGAGCCGAAGGCAGCGGCCTAACCCACTGAGCCACCCAGGTGCCCCCAGAGCCCGTATCTTGACTGGACATCTTAGCAAATGCCCCTGGGATGCACTGGGGGTCTTTCCTGAAGACAAAAGGAGTGCTGTGTATGGCTCAGCGTGCAGCCCTAGCACTTGGAATAACACTGTCCTGCATCAGCCTCCAGCAGGAGCGACATTTGGGGCAGGTCTTGGTGGATGCTGGGGGTCCGCTCACTACCTGCCTCCTGTCAGACACCCTTCTTTTGGGGGTGACCGTCAGGCTGCATTAGCCACTCTTGCTTTGAACTTCTGGGCTGTTTCTACATGACCTCTGTGTTACACTAAGTATCTTGGGTTCAGCCATTAATTCCTGTCTGTCCTCAGGCCTCCCCAGATGGGGCTGTCCTCCAGGGATGGACCCCCAACTTCACTACCCCGGTCCCCCCATTGCCAGCTGAGCGCTGGGCCCAGTCATTAAGCTCTCTGCAGTCCCTGACAAGTGTCCCTGTTTATTTACCTTTCCCCCCTGCCCCTGTCCCCTCCCTTGTCACTGCTCAGCATTCTTCTCCCTGATGTCCTTACCTTCCCCTGGGCCTTGTCTCCCTGCTCCCCAGGACCTCTGGCCAACCTTTTTGGTGACGCTAGGGAAAAGAGGGCTGTGGTCACCCAGAAAGGGTGCCCTGCTGTAAGAACAATGTCCTCTGCCCCTTACAATGGCGTTCATCCCAGGCCTGTCTGGCAGGCCAGACCCAATGCAGAGGCTTCCCTCCTCTGTCATCCCCTGCCCCCCTCCATCCTCCAGCTTCTGCGTATCATCCCACAAGTGTCACAAGCAGAGCTCTGTGCTTGGCACTAAGGGAGTTTCAAGTTTATTGTTAATATTAAAAGGAATTTTCAATCTGGGGGGAGGCACAGCCATCCACCTGTACATGAAGATTTCAATAACCCGGAGTCTGTCGTGGGAGTTAATGGTGGAGCCCCAAATCAATGGCAGCCCCAGTGAAGACATTCAGAGAGGGTGCATCGCTGATGCAGAGTAACATGACAACAGTGGTGCGGAGCTGACTTGGACAGGCAGGTCCAAGTACTGAGCATGTACTGTGGGACAGGCCTCCGCTGAGACAGTGAGACCTCTCTGGGGTCCAAGACAGGGGACTGAAGGGTCGTGATGCTCCCAAGTTAGTTGCCCAGGTGGCAGGTGGAGCTGGGTGGGGCTGGCACACAGTAAGCTGCTCCTGGAGTGTCACCTTAATGATTGAATGAGGAAGTCCTTAGACAGGTGGCTCCAGAAGGGACGAGGAAGGTCAGCCTGCTGCCCCCTCCCTCCACTGACACCCAGTCCACCTTCTGCCCTGCAGCTGGAACAGTTCCTTTAAAATCTAGATCAGCACAACCTTTCCCCACCCTGGGCTTCCCCCTCTAGTTAGACCAAGTGCAGACTGCTCCCTTGGCCTGCAGAGTAATGTGGCCTAACTGCCCCCTTCCCTGCCCCCTCCCCGACTTCTTTTCCTATCACCCTCCTCCCTGCTCACTCTGCTTCAGCTACCGGATGTGCCTTTGGTCTTTTGAACAAGCTAAGCATCTTCTCACCTCAGGGCCTTTGCACTTGCTGCTCCTCCCATCTGGAACGCTCTTGTCCTGGATCTTTACAGAGACATTGCAAAAACTTGGACCTTCTCATCGCTCATTTTTCTGGAAGGCTTTGCTGACCACCATCTCTAATATGCCCTACACCTATTTCCCTTCCCTTTCTCCCATTATCCTGTTCTGTTACCTCGACACCTAGCATCCAAAAGTATTCATTGTTTTTGTGTTTATGGTCTGCCTCCCTCCCTCCCCATCCCCCACATCTGGCTTCACAAGGGCAGGGACTTTGTTCTTCAGTGCTGGGTTCCTGTGCCTAGTTGGGGGCTTGGCACACAATGAGACTTCAAAAGGTATTGAATAAATGAGTGAATGAATGAATGAATGAATGAATGTCAGAGTGGATAGCTCTTTAGATTAGAGGAGAAACGATGGCATCTGGGTGGGGGAATGCTGTAAGCAGAGTCAGTGAGTGGCCTCCCGTGCCCAGGGGAGTGGGTCAGCTGGTCCAGCTGCAGGAGAGGGGCTGGAGGGAGGGAGTCACGGCTGAAAAGATGGTATGAAAAGGCATCGTCCCACTCTGGGGGCCCCAAGGCCAGATCCTCATGACCTGGACCAGAGCCTAGGTAATGGTGAGTTGTGGCAGGTCTTTGAGCATGATAATGCAGGATCTTTGAAGCATTGCTCTTGTGATATCACTCTTCGGCTCTACAACCATCAGTGGCTCCCACTGCCCACACATCAATCCCAGTCCCCTCGTTCTACTGGCCCAGGGCATCTGTGATTAGATTCACCACCCTTCCAGCCCATGTGGGTCCTGGGTTTTCCCAAGATCTTTCATCATCCCCCACGTGCTCTCTGGGGTGTCGTGTCCCACGGGTCCAGGGGGTATCGATTTGTGCAGCGTGACGGGACTGTACTTGTCTTGAGCTTTTCAGCTCATGCCATCACTGCAACGCTCTCCTCCATGTAAACCCTCCCTGATCCACCCCTGGAAACGATGTCTTTTGCCTGTGGCTTTGCGAGCCCTCCATTTGGGCCCTCCCAAACCCTCCCTCATTAATGGTGGGTTTTGTTTCTCTTAGGGGGAACACTGGTTCTCTACAGAGCTGCCACAAGCCTCTGTGCAGGCAGGAGGGAGGCAGGGAGGCAGACAGCTAGGTGATTGGCCCTCCCTTGCCCTCCCAGAACATCCTCCTCCTGAACAGTCTTCACAGAGGCCACCCTCTGCCTTTAGGATGTCCTGCCCACACGCTGGCTCTCAGGGTGCTTCTCTGCAGTTCTGAGGAAGGCCAGCTGCCCCCAGGAGCCCCAAGGCAGGCTCATGTCCCTTCTGTCCGAAAGCACAGCCCTCCTGGACCCAGTGTCTCCCTCCACCAACACTCCTTCCTTTTTTGTACCCAGGGATGCCTTTAGGAAAACAAACTTTTCTGCAATGCTGTTAAGGGATGATTGACATAAGTGAAAAACAACACCATTTCAAGTGTATAATTGATCATTTTGAGATCTGTTATCTACTCTTGAAACCATCACTACCATCAAGGTAGCGAACATATCCTCACCCCAAAAGTTTCCCCTCACCTCTTTGAAATCCCTCCTCTCCACCCTCCCCTAACCGTGCTAACCACTCCTGAGAAACCACTGATCTACGCCTGTTGCTAAAGATGAGTTTGCATCTTCCAGAATATTCTGTAAATGGAGTTGTGCTGCATGTAGTCTTTTTGTCTGCCTTCTGTCCCTCGGCATCCCCGCTTGGTCCATTTGAACTGCCACGCACATCCGCGGAACCTTCCTCTGTAGCACTGAGTCGAGTTCCACTGTGAAGATACACTGTGGTGTCTGTCTCCATTCACCCGTTGCTAGACGTCATGGTGGTTTCCAGTGTGCAGCTCTTCCAAATCAGGCTGTCAGGAAATCTTCCTGTCCTGGATGGACACACACTTGTATTTCTCTCAAGAAAACATCTGGGAGTGGGATGGCTGGGTCATGTGTGCGTTTAACTTCCTAAGAAACTACTGAACTGTTTTTCAAAGTGATTTTACCATTCCACCCCCACCCCCGCCGTCAGCAGCACGCACAGGTCTCAGCTGTACCACTCTCCAGCACTTGTCATGGGAGGTCTTTTTATTTACTTTTTAGTGGTGATGAAATACACATAACGAACTTTACCCATTTTAATCATGCTTAAGTGTACTAATTCAGTGGCAGTAAGAAATTCAGTGTTGGGCAACCATCCCCACGGTCTGTTTCTAGAACATTCTCAGCGCCATAGACAGAAACTCTTTGTCCCCTTTAAACCATAGTTCTCCATTCTCCCCTCCTTCCAACCTCTAGTCACCTCTATTATGGGAGGTTTTTAAAAAAATTTTAGTCATTCTAGTAGGTGTATGGTGGTTTCTCATTGTAGTTTTAATTTACATTTTACATTTACATTTTCCTAGTTAATGATGGTGAGATCGCTTTGTGTGCTACTCTAGGGTAGCAACTATTTCAGTCTTTTGGCCTTTTTTGAAAAACGAGTTTTCTTATTATTGAGTTTTGAGAGTTCTTTATATATTCTAGATAGGAGTCTTTTATCAGATGTATGATTTGCCAATATTTCCTCCCAGGCTGTGGCTTGTCCCCGTTCTCATAGCACGAAGTGGCTTTTGAAGAGCAGAGTTGTCATACAACAGAGTGGTCTACCCTTGCTTGCTCTGGACTTCAGTCCCTCTTTCACCCCCTGCCCTTTACAGCCCCGCTGCAGATCCCTCACGCCACGGGTGGGGCTCACAGCAAGGCCAGCCAGTGGTCTTGTCCTTGCCTTCCCAGCAGGTGGTGTTCAGAACTTACCTCCCAGACTCTCTGCTATGTTTGACCTTTTGGGTACTCAGACCAAGCTCCCTGCTCTTTGGGCACCCCTGCTTCTCTGCCTCTGGGACTGTCTCTTTTTGGGTTCCATCCACCTCACTGTAGAGCTTCCTAGGAATGTGCCCGTTGCCCCCCTTCATGTGCTCTCCCTGGTGGGGCCTCCCTCTCATTCACCCCATGATCACTCCCATACCTGTGATACTCATGTCACCTTCTGGAGCCCAGCCCTGTCCCGAACACTGAAATGCAGAATGCACACACCCAGCTGTGCCCTCGCAGCCACAGGAGGAGGCCAGGGCCAGCTGTGCTTGTCATGAGACCTGCCCACGCTCCGCTATCTCCTGCCTCTGTGCCTTGTTGGCGGAGTTCCTGCTGCCCAACACACCTTTCCTCAGCCTCCTTCTCTCCTTCCTTTCTTTCACCCATCCCCTGACATAGCTATCTCTCTTCCAGGAAGCCTTCCTGGACTCCCATCTTTGTAGCCTACCCTCGGGCCTTTCATGGCCTGTAATGCAGCCAGCATCTGTCATAGTACTTGGAAATGATCTGTTTATGTTTATTTCCTTCCCTGGGCAGTAACCAGAGGGCCGATGTGATTTCTGATTCATGCTGTCTCCCTGCAAACACAGGTATGCCTGGTGTGCTCAGTGAACTGTGGGTGATTAAATTTCAGGGCTGGACCCTGGATGATTTGGCCTTGGATCCATTCTTGGGCCTCTCCAGCGGTCCTCGGAACTTCGGGGAGCTGACCCTGTGGGCTTCCTTACCCAGACTCCCAGGTTGGCCAGCTCCCATCTGAATTTAGCCAGCGGGAGACCATGACAGGAGACTGAACCACGGGAAGAGGGGAGAGGCCAGGCCACCCCTCGGCCAGTGTGGTTCCAGCTCCCACCAGCTGACCACACCCCTCGGCTCTAGAAGCATCACTTCCTCCCTTGTGCTGCTCATGCAGAGCCGGCAGGGGTGGCTTCCTGCTATTGTTGATCTCTGGGTCACGGCACTGTCCTCTGTCACCGTGTGACCAAGTCCCGACACTACATTTCCTTTCTGTTCCATACTAACTGTGCTCTCTCCTCCGGGTTGGACCCTGTCATCCTGCAGGGACTTGAGAGCTGGGGCCCCTCTGCCTTTACCGAGGACTGGCTTAGGCATCCTTCATCCCAGGAAGGTTCGGTGAATGGCCGGCATGCCTGCCAGGCCCCAGCTCGTCCTGCCCCCATCCTTTGGCCCTGAAGGTCCTGCCAGGTCCTCCACAGCTGAGTGGAGGGCCGTGTCCTTGTGCAGGGGTCATAGAAGGGGCGACTGAGCACTGGGTCAAGCAGGAGCCAATGTGGAGTGGTGGGGAGGATCACCAGTGCCCCCAGTTTGCTCAGTGTGCTGGCCCCTTTATCTGTTAAGCCTGCTGAGTGGTGAAAGCCAAAGTGGCCCCAGGTGGTTGGATAATAGCATCTTTAATTGTGCTCGAATGAGATTAACTTCTTATCTGACAGTTTGACATCTTTATTGTTATTAATGCCCGAATAATGCATTGTTATTTTTATAAGCTCCATGGTGGCAAACATTTTTCCTTTATTTGGATTAAAAATAGATGTATCTGTTACTTCCCCTCATTGCCCTGGGAGGGCCTCAGGATCCCTGGCTGGGAAGCAGGGACATGAAGCCATATCTGCCGAGTCACCTCCCAGGGGGCCTGAGGGACCAGGTCCCAGATCTGGTCACTTGGCAACAGCCTCGTTGGGGCCTGGGTGTGCGGAGGCCTCCAGGCTTGTAGTCACTGCCTGGGAAGCAGGGGTGTCCCCCGTGTCCCCCTCCAAACACTCCAGCCCCCGCCACAAAGGCAGTGTTCTAGGATTCAGAGTCTGGAGATGGTCCTGGGCAGTTTCAGGGGAAACATCTCAGTGGCCCCAAGTTGAGATTCACGTTCTCCATGGTACTAAATAGATCGAGGAAGAAGATGCAACAGGTAAGTAAATATAAACACAGGCAGAACTGAGAGTTTCCTCTGCTTGTTCATTTGTTCATTCATAAGTATGTGTTGCTCACCCGCCCTGTGCCAGATACAGTGTTAAATTTTGGGTGTGGCGTGGTGTGCCGGCTTCCGGTTGTCTCTTCTGGGGCCCGGGTCGAGGGGCAGGGAGGGATCATGGTTCCGGAGTGAGACTGCCTAGGTCCAAGTCCTGCTACCCATAGGTCCCAGGGCAAGCTACTCCCCTGCCCCAGGCCTCAATTTTCCTCTTCTATAAAATGAACTAATGGAAGGATTTATTTCCAGGGATTTGGAGAACATTAAATACGTGTGAGGGCATTTCATACACTGCTTGGGACACCCTGTAGCCAAGCAATATTAAAGGTAGTTATAGGGGAAGTCTCCTCTGTCCCCGTGCCAGCTGCTGCCAGGACAGGTCTGCCCCAGGCTCCCAGGGGCATCTCTGGTGTGGGGATGGGCCCCCGGGGAAAGCCTGCTGAGGGCCAGGTGAGCCCTGCCCTGCCCTCAGGGCTGAGAGCCGCAGAGGGATGGGGCCTGGGAGAGCCTTATGTCCCCTCTCAGTGACCCTTTGCCGACTCCCAGGCCCCCTGTCGCCTCCACTTACCCAGTCGTTAGCCCCGCTGACAAGGTTGATGATGCCTCCGCCTTGGAGACTGGCGCCAACGTCTTTATCAAAGCCAATATTAATTTTCACTAATTAGGAGCTGCCGCTAATGAGCGTCATAGCTAATTTAGCTCATCTATAACCCAGGAATGGCGCCACTCTCGTGCCAGGCTCTGGAGTCCAGGATGCTGGCACCCACTGCCTCCCCCGCCCCCTCCCCGTGCTGCTGGGCTCCAGCTGCCAGTGCAACCTGCACTGCCAAGTCACTCCAGCCAGCTCCTTGTGCCAAGGGCCCGTGGCCCTGCCTCCTCGGGGACAGCCAGCTCCTTGTGCCAAGGGCCCGCGGCCCTGCCTCCACGGGGACCCCCAGATAAGGTCAAGAGTGAGCTCCTCAGGAATGGGTTAGACTGTGTGCCTGTCAGCCCTGAGTCTAGGAGGCTTCCTATTAGGACTCTGGCTCCATTCTAATGTCTCTGCTGCCTCCTCCAGGAAGCCTTCAGAGACTGCCTCAACCCAAGAGCCCTTTCCCTTCTTGGAGAGCCTAGCCCTCACCTGCCAGACACTGGCAGCTAATCAAGGCTTATCTCTGACAGGCTACCTTTATCTGGGACATAAGAGAGCATCATGGTCAGAGGATGGGCCCTGAATTCTGATAACGATTAGGTGTCAGACCTATGCCTCAGTCTCCTCGTTGGTAAATTGGGGAAATAACATATGACCCCAGAATCACTGTGATGGTGAGCAGAACCAATGCATTAGCCATGATAATTATTCTTCCCCACTGTGCTTCAGTGGGGATGCTTGTCTCACCTTTTCTTTATCTGGCCTTGGGCCCCAGTCTGCGCAGAGTGCAGGCCTCTCCTCAGAGCAAGAAAGCAAGTCAAAAGCCAAGCCCCCAGTGTGGTCCCAGTGATTGTCCAACAAATGAATTGGCTTAGACTCTTACATTTCTTCCCTGAGCCTTACTTTCCCCATCTGTAAAATGGCACCATTGGCCAGACCCGTTTCTAAGGCCCCTCTCAGCCCTTCTGTTCTGTGATCCTTTGAGGTTCTTGGTAAATATTCTCTGAGCAGATAGACTTAGACCTGTGCCCTCACTGGGAGGGCTGGAGCAGCGATCTTTGTCGCCTCTAGGCCCCTCAGGGCAGCTTCCCGGTCTTTGATGGGGCCTGAGATCAGATGCTGGTGTAAGCTGTATAGCCTTGGAGGGGGGTCACCTTGCCTGAGCCAAGGCACAGCTCTCTCTTCCCCTCCCCACCCACCAAGCTGTCTTCTCTAGGGCGACGCAAAGGTGATTCACCTGGCTTGGCTCTGGAGTACACAGTGATGTCCCCCGAGCATCCTTTGGCCCTCCTCCACACCCCCAGCCATTGTAGGATCCCGGTGGGGGTGGGAGAGGGAAGAAGGGAGTGTGAGGGTGATGGGCTCAGACTCTGCTTTGGAGAAGTTCCATTCCTACCTCCTCTTCTCTGATGCCTTCTGTGCAGCCTGAGCTCTTGCTTGGGAGAGGGAGGGCCCAGGAGGGCGGGTGAGGACATCTTTTTTGCACTTATCACCTCGGAAAAGCGACCTTCAGGCCGAGCCAACTTTGGGGGAAGTGCCTTCAGCCGTGACAGATTTGACTATAAATCTTCAGTATTAATGCTGGTTCCCAAGGTCTGTCATTCTGTATGCCCGCGTGACAAGCGAAAACAGTGCGTGGCCCATCCGTCACCCAAGGGGTTCCCACCCCCCGCTGGCTTTGCCTGGGATGGGGTGTTGGGTTGGGGGCAGGGAAAGAAGGAGAAGGGAAAAGAGAGGCAGATATGGCCAGGAGCAGGAGGCAGGGGTGGCAGGTGCTGGCCAGGAGTGGGGGACCTGTGGGGCAGAGACTGGTATCTCCAGGGGTGGGAGGGAGACAGACCCCAGTTCCAGGCCTGGGTTCCAGAAGCTTAGGGGTGGGTGGGAGGAAGATCAGCCTGGGATGCCAGGCCTTGCATTTAACTCTGGCTCCGTTTTTAGGCTGCTGTGGAGCCTGGGCAGGTTAGATGCCCTCTCTGGGCTTCATTCTCCACTCCTCAAAATGAGAGGGAGATTTCCACGATCTGCGCACTCTGGCGATAGCTACACACAGACAACAGCACACATGGCAGGTGACGGCACAGGGAGATGGGAAGGGGAACGATGCGTTTGTTTCCCAGGGTTGTCTACAGAGATTTGTGGCCAGAACATCTTATGGCCAAACGGAAGACCACTGACCTGGACAAGGAGACAGAAGCAGCGTTGGGAGGGGACTCTGGGATTTGTCTACTAGCCCTTGTTCCATTTGTGCCTGTTTTAAAATTCGTGTTTTTTCTTTTGACCTCAGTTGTGGCAAAAGCCTCATAGATGAAAGAATGAATAGAACCTGAATATACAAGTCAAAGAAATATAATGCAAACACCTGCATGACCTCACGCTGAACATTGCCAGGACCTTCAGAGCACCCTCCCTGCCCACGCCTGCTTGGCCTCAGGAGTGGGGATAAGCTTCCTCTCAGAACATTCTCTGAAAGAGCCTAGACAGAACACGTTGACAGAGAGAGGCTCTGGAAACCTCAGGCTGCTTCCCCCTTGACCTTGAATGTGATTTTCCATGTAGCTCCCACGCGGACAACCGCCTCCACATCTCCATCCTCTCTCCCAAGGCCCAGCTCCTGCTTCTCTGACCATCCTTCTTGGCCTCCCTCTCTGGCTCCTCTTTGGTTGCTGGTGTTCCTCGGGCCTCTGCCTTCAGCCCACTGCCTACCAGATGACTCCTCAGGGCCGCAAACACAGGTCTAAACCAGAACTTTCCTCCCAGCTATCTTCCAAAATGCAGGGGGTAATAGTAGGTTAACTGCCTGTTCCAGAACTTTATAAGTCGAACTTCCTTTTCCTGATCCTGTTTACTAAGTAAGTCACTCAGTCTTGCTGTTTCTATTCCAGAAACTTCTCTCCCATTGCCTGTTCCTTCCTTTCTGTGCTGGGTCCCTAAATCTCCATTTAGCCCAGGACTGGTAAATCCCTATCCCTCACACCGCTTTTTCTTGTCTTGTGCCCACACCAGACATCATTAGTCAATCATTGCACGTTTCCTCCTCTCAACACAGAGCCCCAGACAGCCACGACCAATCCATCAGAATCGGTACCTGTGATGGAGGTGATTTGCTCTCCGTGGCCTGGGTTTCATAATAACCTCCCACAGTCTCCTTGCCTGCAGTGTCTGCCCACACCCATCTGTCTGCCGGAAGTCTTTTTAACCGTACCAGTGAAGCTAGGTTACCCATCTCCTTTAAAATTCTTCCATAGCCATTGTTTAATGGGTACAGAGTTTCTGTTTGGCGAGGGTGGACTTGCAGGGATGGACGGGGCTGAGGACCATGTGGCAATGTGCACCTGCCTCTACCTCTGGAGACTGTATGCTTAGCAATGGTTAAGATAATGCATTTTATGTTACATTTGTTTTACCACGATAAAAAAAAAAAAAAATGAAAGGTGGACCCATGCCATTTATGGGTGAGCCTTTGAAGACACAGAGTGCGTGAAAATAAGCCAGTCACCAAAGGACGGATACTTGATTCTTCTTACACGAGGTGTTTAGAACCGTCAATGCACAGAGCCAGAGAGTCCAGCAGTGGTCACCCAGAGCCGCGGGAGGGAGCATGCAGCTCCCCCTTAATAAGTAGGGACAGTGCGGGGTGATGACAACGTTCTAGAGATGATGACAGTGAGGTGGCACAAGACCATGAATCCACATCATGCCACCGAATTGTGCATTTAAACATGTTTAAAATGATGTTTTAAATTGTATATTTTTTTACTGAAACTTTTAGAAGTTCTTCTTCTTTTTTTTTTTTTTAAAGATTTTATTTATTTTTTTTATTTATTTGAGAGAGAGAGACAGTGAGAGAGAGAATGAGCGAGGAGAAGGTCAGAGAGCGAAGCAGACTCCCCATGGAGCTGGGAGCCTGATGTGGGACTCGATCCCGGGACTCCAGGATCACGCCCTGAGCCGGAGGCAGTCGTTTAACCAACTGCGCCACCCAGGCATCCCTAGAAGTTCTTCTGTAGGTCTTCATTACCAGCAGGATAAAAGCTTCTGAGCCTGGCATGCCAGGCACTTTGTGACCCAGGTGATCTGCCCCTCAGTGTTTCAACCTCTTCTCCTACCCCTGCCCCCTGGGGATTGGCAGTTCCCTCCATCCATCCTATAAGCTCATGCCTCAGGGCCTTTGCACCTGCATTTTTAGTGCCGGGAATGCCCACCCTTACCCCCACCTCTTGCTACTTCCTTCTTATCCTTCAAGGCTTTATCTTCCTAGGCTCCCCTGGCCTCCTTACTCTATCCCCAATGAGCTTCCCCTCTCTGTTCTCCTGGAGAATCCTGAATATCCCTGCTGGGCAGGGCTCATCACAAGGGGTCTCTGCTATTCTGCCTGCATCTAACCCATCTTGAGTGCTCTGGGACCTAGTGCTGTATCCAGCACACGTGGCTTTAGGTAGTCCATTGGAGGCTGTTGGGGCAAAGTTTGGGATGCTGTGACTCCCCTCCTACTATGTCCCTTATTGTCTCTGGTTTTGCTTTCCTTAGCTAAGGGGCAACCCACGTTCCAGGTACAGGAGTAACCCCAGGAGCTGTGGAAAGAGAAATCTAAGAGCCTATCCTCAAAGCCTGAAATACAGAAGTAAAACATTCTCACTTCCCTGGCTGCAGCTCCATCTTCTCTGTTGGAGACCTGGACCTTGGCTCCGCTTGTGGCTGCACTGGCTTCTCCTGACTGTCTGCGTGGCCCCAGCACAGTCTGGGCCATGCCTAAAAGCAGGGCTTAGATGAAAAGATAGAGTTAAAGGGAGAAAGGTGCAGAGCAGCTGGGGGTGAGTGAAGGGATGAGGGCTTGAGCTGGGGGGCTTACCTGAGACAAGTCTGTGGCAGACAGCCAGCTGGCCACCCACGGGTCCCCTTAGGAGTCAGGAAACAGAGAAGGAAGCGGGTGTGTTTGGGTGAAGGCCCCCAATGTCCCAGGGAAGGGGGAAGGCTTGTGAGAGTCCCTGAGAGGTGCCTCTTCTCAGAGCTCACATTAGATAAGCCAGGGTCGCTGGGGCTCTGGGTCTCCAGGGCCAACGCCCTGACCTGCCATGTCCCTCCATTTGGGTACCAGTCAGCAGAGTTGAATCAATACCAGCTTCTGTCTAAACGATAGGCAATTAGGGTCAGGGAGGAGAGCTTATTAAACCAGAAGCAGAGAAATCACTGGAGAGGGCGTATAGGGAGGGAAGGAGTTCCTAGATCAGTATCAGTTTCTCCTCTGCAGTCCCATGCTGAGCTAAGCTCCCTCTGGGTCTCTTCCTCCCAAGGGCTTCCTCTCATCTCTCCAGCCCAGCTTTCAGAGGTGGCTGTGGCAGGGACCTCTGGGGCAGCTCTGGGTCTGGCTCTGCGTGCAGGTCCTCTTGCCCACCTGGGGTGAGCGGCCTGTGCCAGCCCAAAACAGGAGAGGGATGCCCCCCAGACTGGACACTGGGGGCCTGGCACACACTGCCATCATTTTAGGTCAGCTCTGTAACTCAGTGGTCTCAGCAGAGCCCGGGCTGCCCTTCCCGGCAAGGGCCTGCAGACTCAGGCTGATTTGAGTCTTCTATCCACTCACCCTCCCTAGAGAAGTGGGAGCTTGACTGAGGCCCTTTGCAATGGATACCAGAGCCTGAGTGCTGACAGTCCCCTTTCGTGTGTTCCCCACCCCCACTCCCAGGGCCATTCCAGTAGCCGCTGGGCTTCTGGGCAGAAGGGTTTCTTCTTGCATTTCTTTATTTCCTCTAGCATTAAACCTTTGAACTACAGTTCCTTGACATCAGGGACTTCAGATCCCAGAATCCCTTGCAAATCTTCTCCTGTTCCTTACCCCCCCTTCCCCCGCTACGTCTGCCCCAGGAGAGAAACCTCTCTGTCTTTTCTCAGCCAGAGGACTACTTCGAAATTGGTATCAGAAGTTTCTGGCCCTTTGGAAAGGTCTCCTCTAGGCCAGGGTGGATCCTGCTGGCCAGGGAGAGGCTGTCCCTCCACCCCAGGAGGATACATGTGGGTTGGAGGCTCTAGGGCTCAGGACTCCGGGGGCCAGGCCACACTGCTGGGTGGGGTGGTGGGGTGAGGTGTCCCAGAGATATTGACAATCCTGCTGGACTAATTGTTTATTCCAGAGTCCTTACTTCCACAAGGACCTGGGGGCTTAACACAAAAAGCCCATTGTGACTAGAGATGGGAGGGGCGGTGGGGGGGTGTCACAGCATATTCAGAGGAGGCCAACGGATTAGGTCATCTCAGGTGCCTGAATTGAGCAGATGACAATATTTGGGCATGGAGTTTGCCCCTTAGTGTCCTGACAGTTAAATCCAAAAGGGAGCCACGCTGATGTGTTTCCAGGCAGCAGAAAGCGTGCCTATTAATCTATAGAGTCAGTTTTCTTCCTGGAAGGAAGCGTCCTGCAGGAATGGGTCATCTGGGTGTAACTACAGAGGATATTGAGGGACGCAGTCCTCAGTGCCTTCTGCGGTGGTGGGCGGAGGATCCGAAATGCTGCCTGCTGTTCCTGGCGTTGACAGGAAACGAAGGCAGGGGCCTCTTGATAAATCACAGCACCAGGGCGGCCCAGATTCCCCATGAGGCTGGAGCCCCTGGCTCTCTAGGAGGCCCCCTTGGTGAAGGGTAAGTCCGGGGACTCAGCGAGCCAACCTGGTATAATGTCGCCCTGCTCAGGCTCAAAATCATACCCTCACACCTGCCACGGGTGACATTCAAGATGCTTCCTAACCTTTCCGGCATGGGACATGCTGAGCAGAGCAGACGCTGGCCTGCTGTGGGGCTGGAGCAAGTCCTGCAAACCCTCTAGCGGGAGGATGGGGCTCTTTGGGGCATCGGGGTTGCCGGTACTTGGGGAAGCAGCTCCTTATCTGTTAGCACATAGTGTTTCAATGTTCTGTCCACCAGTGAGGCTATGCAGAGGTGACCCAGCTGGGCCCGGCTGGAGCCCGGCACCTCTTCTTGTTCCTCTCTGTGCTCCGTTCCCGGCATCCTCACAAACCCAGGCGGGGACTCTCTCCTTCTGCGATGGCACTTCTTTCCTGGCATGCGCTCCCGCGAGCAATTTTGCTTTAATAATTACAGTGATGCCAGGGGAGGGGGGCATGGGTGGCTCAGTCCGTTGAGAGTCCAGCTCTTGGTTTCACCTCAGGTCATGATCTCAGGCTTGTGGAATTGAGCCCAGAGTTGGGCTCCGTGCTCAGCGGGGAGCCTGCTTGGGATTCTCTCTCCCTCTGTCCTCCCCTGCTTGCGTACGCTCTCTCTCCCTCTCTTTAAAAATAAATAAATATTTAAAATTTGATAAATAAATACATAAATAAATAAATCCTTTAAAAAACAAACAAACAAAAAAAAAAAAACAAAAAAACCAGGGGGCACCTGGGTGGCTCAGTGGGTTGAAGCCTCTACCTTTGGCTCAGGTCGTGATCCTGGGATCGAGCCCCGCATCAGGCTCTCTGCTTAGCAGGGAGCCTGCTTCCTCCTCTCTCTCTCTCTCTGCCTGCCTCTCTGTCTGCTTATGATCTCTGTCTGCCAAATAAATAAATAAAATCTTTAAAAAACAAATAGAATTCTAGTGATGGGAAGGAGAAACGCCCCACCCTTTCCTTCTGCATCCTCGGTAAGTCTCCAGGTTCAGCCCTTTATTGGATCATCTGGTTTAACCCTCCCAGCAGTCTGTGTGGTGGATGTGCGTTTCACACCCATTCTACAGATGAGGACACTGAACTTAGCAAGTTTCAGTTCTTGTCTTCAGAGAAGGTGAAGCAAAAGTCACTCTGTTTGTGCATATGCTCGCACACATTATCTACGATTCCACGTTCCTGCTTCTGCACACACACCTGTGCACACACATGCACACACTCGCACACCTGCAGTTGCACACCCGTGCACACAACAGTCTCACATGCACATTCTCACATCCTCACCGCCTGAGCTCACAGAAGATGTGCTGGCTCTTGTCCTCCAGCCTGAGCACTCCTGTCAAAGTCCTAGTCCTGGGACCCCCCACTAGTGCACACCTCCCACGACCACAGGTCGTTGCTTCCATTTTCCAAGAGCCTGTAACTGGACAAGGGGCCTGTGGCACAGCGGCCCCATTACTCACAGGTAGGAGGACGTGAGAACAGTCGGGCCGCTCTTAAACGTCTCTCCACGTCGCCCTCATTAATAACTGTAATGCCAGCATCACTCGCTCTTAAATAGCCTCATTTATCAACAAGCAATTTGCCGTGGCGAGGCGGCAGGGACGCAGATAAGCAGACGGGGCCGAGATGCTTGCAAGACACCTGCCAAGTATCTTCCTCTCTCCTCTTCCATCTCCAGGCAGCAGGAGAGAGGAGGTGCAGTGGGCAGGAGACAGTGAGGGGCACCTTCCAGCCTGGAGAGGGGCTCCCAGAATCACCTCTTCCCAGGCATGGAGGAGTCCCCAGTTTGGGGCAAGCATGGCTGCTGGCCAGACCCTGCCCTCTCTGAGCCCCAGGCTTGGGTGGCACTCACAGCGGGTTCTCTGTCCTAGAGACACCTGTCTGTCTGTCTGACAGTTCCTTCAGCTGACGTAGGATCGAGAGCCTGAGGTCAGAGCTGGGCCCTGCCCTGTCCCCACCTGACCAAGCCGCTGGACCTGCCAGTGCATCCCCTGTAAACGCTAGCAGCGAGGGCCAGCATCCTTGTCTTGTTTCTGGTCTCGGATGGCCCACGGCCCACGTTCCTGTGAAGCAGAATGCCTTGTGATGCTGTAGGGCTGGTATATGGATTCTGTGCAGTTACGGTAGTTCCCTCCTATTCCTAGTTCACTGGGTTTTTATTACAAAGAGGTGCTGGTGTTACATACAGGGATGGATTCCTTATCTAGAAAATGAACACTCATAACATTGTGAGGACTAAATGAAAAACTCACATGGAAGTTGTACGCTCCAAAGTATGTATCGTTTAGGAGCGACTGCACACGACAGAAAGTTGGCTGACGCTGGTGTAGACAAGCAGGGGCTGGTGTTTGCCTTGTCACTAGGTCTGAAGGCTGACAGTGGCTGCAGTTGGTTTCTTAGTGGCTGAATGATCAGAGACCCACGACTTCCTGTCTCTCATCATCCTTTCTCTGGTGACTTTCTAACCTCAGGTGGTCATGGCTCTGCATCCCAGGACAGGGCAAGGGGAGAGACAAGGGTTTTTGTTCCTTGATGTGCCTTTGAGAAGATGTTCCCTTGGGCACCCAGGCAGGCCTCCCCTTACTCTCATTGGCCAGAATCAGCCAAGGGCAGTGAGACTGGTCCACTGCATTAGCGCAGTCCTGATTCTGAGGCCAGCAATGGGCCTACCCCTCTGGGGTCAAGGGCCCGCCACGGGCTGCCTGAACGGACAGAGGTTGTGTGGACAGAGAAGCAGTCTGTGGACAAGTGGCCATGGATGCTGGGTGTGTTGTCCTGTTGTCACCTGGGTGGCAGGGACTGGTACAGAACCCGTTGCTCTAGGCTGATCTCCAGGAGACCCTGCCTCCTGCTTGACCCCCAGGATGCTCAGAGTCTGCGACAGAGCAGTGTGGGGAAGGATGCACCATCTGGGCTTCTCGCACTGGGATACATGGACCCAGCTGGCACAAGAGAAACCACAGATATATCTGACATCCCTTCCTGGGGGGCTGGCATTTTTGAGGCTGATATAGAGAAAGATAAGTTTTATGTTGAAATAAACACAAATGTATTCTGGAGTTGAATGCAGAATTTGCATAGATTTTGAAGGCAGGCCCGTTGGACTTGAACAACTCTTTGGAGACAGGAGCCACGCCTGCCCCGTTCACTGTTTTGTAGAAACTCACTGCAGATTTACTGAGTGAAGAAAGGAGCTAACTCTAACTACACAAGTAAAATATTAAACACAAGATGTCGAACTGATTCAGTCTTCAGGGGTCTGCTTCTTTAGGCTGCAACATCTCCAGAGTCTCCTGGGACACAAGTTCCCTTCTCTGCATTTAAGGATATTTTGGTGTGAGGGACGCCTGGGTGGCGCAGTTGGTTAAACGACTGCCTCCGGCTCAGGGCGTGATCCTGGAGTCCCCGGATCGAGTCCCACATCAGGCTCCCAGCTCCATGGGGAGTCTGCTTTGCTCTCTGACCTTCTCCTCGCTCATTCTCTCTCACTGTCTCTCTCTCTCAAATAAATAAAATAAAATCTTTAAAAAAAAAAAAAGGATATTTTGGTGTGAAACACTGAATTAACTGATTATTTGGTGGAGACTCCAGGCTCTCTGACAGTACAGGGGAGGAGGCAGAGAGTGCGGGATGATCAGGGAAGGCTTCCTGGAGGAGGTGGGCCTGTAGCTGGAAAGGATGGGATGGGAGGAGTGGGAGAGAAGCAGGGTGCTTTTGTAGCATGGGCCAGCCTAGAGCAGGGGGTTGGAGGAGAGGACAGATGGGATAAAGGCGAGGGTTCCACTGAAGTAAGGTGGCTTCCGTGACAGTTGTGGCTCCCAGGCTATCCCCACCATCATCTCACACGAAGCCTCCACAGAGCGAGACAAGCACCATAGTCTTCATTTCATGACAACTGTGACAACTGTGGCTCAGGACAGAGCCACACTCACGTCAGTAAAAGCAAGGCTGTCCTTGAACCTAGCATGGTAAACTCCAGCTCTCCTGCTCTTGGACCATCGCTCACTGTCTTGGGCCGGGTACCCTAGAAGCAGACTCTGAGATGGAGATTTGCATGCAGGAGGCTTATTGGGGTGTGCAGGAGGGAGGGGAGCAGGACTGGGCAGAAGGAGAAATGGAGCCATGCTGTAGTCCCAATGATGCCTCAGTTGATTCTCCAGAGTGGGGCGGGGGTGGGGGGGTGCTCTGGAGCAGGGGTGGTCCAGGCTGAGGCAGGGGCCAAGCCTTTGCACCCACCCTCAGTCACTTGTGGGGCACAGGCCATCCTGGGAGGGGGCATAACCTTGGGCAAGGCATGTGCTCAGTGCCCTCCCCCTGTTGGCAGAGGCTTCCCCCCTCCCTCACCCTCCCCAGGGTGTATCTAGAACACATAGTTCCCTCTGCCTAGAGCAGTCCCCTCACCCCTTTTACTTACAGAACTCCAGCTTACCCTCCAAATTCAAGTTCACGTGTCATTTCCTTCAGCTCTAAAATTTGTCAGAGATGCAGCAAAATTCAGGACAGGAGGAAACTACTACCTGTATTCAAAAAAATGAAATAAAGTATATATAAATATAGGAGTATGTATGTTACACACGGATTTGCTCCCCTATGAATAATGTAAACATATCTTTGGCAAGTAAGTGTGCAAGGTGAGGACTGGGTGGATGGGAGCTTTTATGCCTTTTGAATTTTGAATGATATAAATTATTTAGTAAAAGTCAAATAAATAGTTATTAAGAACACAAAGAAGGAAAAGAATGGTTAAATCACTGGGTAGGGTAGGGCCTAGCTGCTCACTTTCCTCCGTAAGGCCCTAATACCACTGTAATTAAATAATTTAGGGTGTTATTATTTATCGAGAGCTATCTCCACTCCCAGATCAGAAGCTTGGCGAAGGCCCTCTTGTCTACCACACTAACCTGGTGCCCTGCACCCCTACAAACGAGCATTTGAGGGTATCAAGTCTTACATCTTAAGGCAGGCTTCTGCTTCTCCTTTACCTCTCTCCTTTCCCCACACCATGCATGAAAACAAAGTGCTCTCTTTCCATTCTTTGCTTATTAATTCTCTTTACGATCCCTTATGCAACCAGCCTTGAGGCCCTTTGTATAATAGATCCACCGGGTGCATGGCGGGAAGAGCCATTGCATGCATAACATGTAGGACTCTGCATTGGGTCACTCTCCTGGGCACTGTCTGCACTTCTCTAAGCATCTCAGGGGCTGCGCCATGGGTGCCTACCCCACGCCCTGCAAGAGAGCCAGGGTAAAGCTCTCAAGGGAGCGGGGGCGTGGAGCACAGATGCATTATTTCACGTGACAGAGTGAACACCCCAATGGCAGTAAACCCAGGGAACTCTGGGATAGGCTGGGGAAGGCTCTCCTCTCTCCCACACCCCATCTCAGAGGCGTCCGCACTGGTGTGCAAAGAAGGCATTTCCTACGAAGTGAAGGGCCTCTGGGACAGAGGAGCTTCGACCTGGCAGCTTCTCCAGGGGACAGCACTCTGTGAATGTGGCAGAAGCACTCAGAGAAAAAGACGGGAAACTCTAGCCCTAGGACAGAGGGCCGCCCTCCAGTCCTGGGGGCTGCTGAATTTGTCTGGAGAGCCTTTTCCTATCACTGCCCTGGCTACTGTGACATCCTTGACCCCGTGGCTTGGTTGGTCCGTGGCCTCCCCCGTAACAGATGCTCCCGTGATGCCCTTGCTGTGTTTGGTGTGTGGACTTGGCTTCATTCAGTCCACTCAGGGTTTCCTTGCACACTGGATTGGTTGTCAACCCTTAAACACCAGGAGATTTTGTCTCAAAACCCAGGTTCCCAGTTTGCATTGGTTGGATCTGGTGAGAAGCACTGGTCCCAGAGGAGAGCTGCCCTGTTGAGAGCAGCACAGTCCCCCCACCGAACTTCTTTGTCCACCTGTTTTCTCCCTGACCCCTAGTGACCTCAAGCTGTGACATCATCAATTCCTGAAGAGATCAATTCAACACTTGAACTTGTCTTTGTTTCCTTCATGTTCTTGGAAGATATTTTTGCTTCACAGAAAATTCTAGATTGGCTTGCTTTTTCCTCAGCACATGGAAGGCATCGGTCTATTGACTTTGGTCTCCGTCATTGTCATGCGAAATTTGTTCCCAGTTGAAAATGTTGCTTCCATGAGGGGAATCTGTTTTTCTTCTCTGTTTGCTTTTTCTTTGTTGTCTTGCGGTTTTGCCATAACCTATCTGGTGTGAGTTTTTATTCATCCAGCTTGGGTTTCCTTGGGCTTCTTGAATCTATAGACATGGAGTCTTCGATCCATCCTGGAACCTCATGTCTTCAAATATTGCTTTTGTGCTTTCTTTACTTCTGGAATCTTTCTCTTTTAGCCTCCATGCTTCTTAGCATCTCTGTTACATCTTCTATCTCTGCCTCTCTGTCCTACGTTCTGGATCAGTACTTCCATTTTATTTTTAATTCACCTATTGTTTGCAGCCATGTCTGATCTTCAGTAAAACCAGTACCTCGGAAATTGTAATGATCGTAATTGGATTGCTAGGAGCTTTATATAATTTCTTCTTTAAATTTCCTCATTCCTTATTTATACTGGCAAGCCTCTCTTTTGGTTCTTAAAGCATAGTGAACATATTTTCTATTCTGTGCCCAAGAATTCCAACATCTGGAGTGTTGGAGGGTCTGATTGTGCTGTCTGTTTTTCCTCCAGATTTTCAGTCATGGTGTTTCATGCATGTGTCGATTTTGACTATGAGCTACTCATTTGGTTGGGAGGGGAGTGGAGGGGAGGGATTCTGTGAGACCGGAGACCTTTGGGTAGTTACTCCAGAGAGGATGTGTGTGTGTGTTTTAAGATTTTATTTACTTATTTGATAGAGAGAGACACAGCGAGAGAGGGAACACAAGCAGGGGGAGTGGGAGAGGGAGAAGCAGGCTTCCCACCAAGCTGGGAGCCGAGTGCAGGACTCGATCCCAGGACCCTGGGATCATGACCTGAGCCATAGGTAGACGCTTAAAGACTGAGTCACCCAGATGCTCCTGTGTGTGTGTGTTTATGAAGTGCTTAGTTCACTACTTGTCTAGGCCCACTCTAAATTATTATTATTATTATTATTTTTGCTTCAGGATTTTTCAACACTCGGGCCATGTGAATTTGGACTGCAAATGTCTATGTGGCCCATCTCGTGGTTATGCATTCTTGAGGGCTATGTTCCTTTCTCTGTTCAGCACCACATGCTTTTTAAAAGACTTGATTCATGTGGAGGTACAGATTTATTTCTGGTTCACCCTTAAGTTAAAGGTGTGGTTCTTGGGTTCCCTGCTTTGGTGGGGATGGTTTTCTGATTGGGGCATGATGGACCATTCCTCTTCTCGGAGCCCCAAGAGCTGTAACCATGAAAAATCTGGTTTGCCTGGTTCAGAAAAGGACTCAGAGGCATGAGCCAGCCTCTCTAGGTATCTTCCTTTACTTAGTATTTGGCCTGAGTAGTCTTTACTTCCTTATCAACTTATTTATCCATTTACTAAGTTGTAAACACTTTCTCTATATTTGTAGTTGTTTTTAACTTCAGCTTGATCCAGGTACCTGTACCATATTGCCAGAATCAGAAAACCAAAACCACTTAAACTATGGCCCTACTGGAGAGCAGGGTTTTTTCTTATTATTTGTTATGACTTTTATGTGCGTGTGTATGTGTGTGTTTAATGTAAGCTCTACACCCAGCATGGGGCTCAAACTCCTGAACCAGAGATCAAGAGCCACATACTCTCTGACTGGGCCAACCTGGTGCTCCCCTATGTTATGCATTCTCGCTATCTAGCTTGGCATCTGGCACATACTAGAAGCCATATAATAGATCCTCCATAAATGTTAATTGAGGAACAAATGAGTCGATGAGGAAATCGGGGTGGATTCATTGACAGAATGGAAGATCGTCATACTACAAACAAGGCAACTGAGGCCAGCTGACTCTTCCATGTAGGAGTTGATAGCTGAACCAGGGTTACTTAAATGAGGCTTTTCGAGGGACAGCCAAGAGCCCGGTTCAAACCAGGCAACTGAGAAATCTTCATGAATGGTTTTCGGAATGGTATTAATAACCAGCATTTCCTGAGCACACACTTATGTGCTGCATGCTTTCTGAAACCTTTACATGGGTTAACTTCATTCCCCCAGCAGGCTCGTGAGACACATACTGTCATTATTCTCATTGTACAGATAAGGAAACTGAGGCACACCGAGGCAAAGTAACGTGCCCCAGGGCACCCAGCTAGTGAAAGTGCCGGTCCAGCATTCACAGACCAGGCAAATCTAGCTTCACAGTGCCCTGTCCTAAATGCCATGTTAAGAGTGGTCATAACTAGCCTTGGCCCCACCCCAGCAATCGTGACTTTTCTCCCCATCCCTATTGATAATTGACAAATAAAAGTTGTATGTATTTAAGGCTTACCACTAGATGTTCTGATATATGCATACTTTGTGATAGGATCACCACAATCAAGCTGAGTAGTCAATCCATCATCTCATATAGGTGCTATTTGTGTGAGTTTGTGTGTGTGTGTGTGTGTGTGTGTATGTGTGGTGAGAACACTTAAGATCTAACCTCTTATCAAATTTCAAGACTACAGTACAGTATTACTAACTCTTGTCAGTGTGCTGGATATTTACTCTCCAGAACTTACTCATCTTGCATAACTGAGATACTCTACCCTTGACCAACTTCCATCAACTAAGACTTCTGGCGCCATGAGGAAATCTAAGTGGCCAGGAGTGCCAAATGCGTTGACGAAGTGCCAGACCCTCAGGTCACGTGGTCATAGTTGGGTTGAAAGTGGTTGATGGAGGTCTTTCCAGAGGGTTCCCTCCAGGCTGGCCATGTGGCCAGGTTGTGGGGAAGGTTTCCAGAATTCTCTGTCTGGCAGCCCCGCACACTCGCTCATTTCACTTATTAAAGTGCCCCCTAGACAGTGACCATTCTGGAATTTTCTTTGACCTTCATCTTTGTCATTGTGAGGCTACAAAGTGAAGTGAAATGGAGGCTTTAGAGAGGAGCCCAACCCCTTGACTGGGTGTAGAAGTCTCATGGGAGCCAAGAGTATCTGGTCTAGGTTGGGCCTCTTGAGAGGGCCTTACTGTTGAGTCATGCAATCCTGTTGTATGGCCTGCCCATGGCTTACTGAGCTCCAACCAACCTTCCCTCCTTCCCTCCTTCCCTCCTTCCCTTCCTCCTTCCTTCTTTCCCTCCTTCCCTCCTTTCTTCCCTCTCCCCCTCCCACCCTTCCACTGATATAAAATATTGTATTAGTTTAACATGTACATTATAGTGATTCAACAATTATATACAGGATGAAATGTTCACCATGATATAGTTACCATCTGTCACTGTACAGTTATTACAATATTACTGACTACATTCCCTATGCTGTACTTTACATTTCCATGACTTATTTATTTTATAACTGAAGTTTGTACCTCTTAATTCCTTTCCCTTATTTTACCCTTTCCTTTGGCAAGAACCAGTTTGTACTCTGTACTTACGAGTGTGTTTCTGTTTTGTTTTGTTTTGTTTGCTCACTTGTTTTGGTATTTAGATACCAAATATAAGTGACTTATATTTTTCATTCTCTGATTTAGTTCACTCAGCGTAATAGGCTCTAGGCCTATCCGTGTTACTGCAAATGGCAAGATTCCATTTGTTTTTGATGGCTGAGTAATAATAGTCTATTGTTTGGGGGTGGGTGTCTATATATACATGTGCGTACCTCATCTTTTTTATCCATTCATCTGTCAGTGGACACGTAGGTTACTTTCATATGTTGTTTATTATAAATAATGTTTTAGTGAATATAAGGGTACATGTATCTTTTTGAATTAATGTTTTTGTTTTGTTTGGATAAATACCCAGAAATGGAATTGTTGGGTCATGTGGTATTTCTGTTTTTAATTTTTTGAGGAACTTCCATACTGACCTCCATAGTGGCTACACCAATTTACATTCCGACCAACAGAGCACAAGGGTTCCCTTTTCTTCCTGTCCTCACCAACAGTTGTTATTCTGTGTCTTTTCAATACTAGATATTCTGACAGGTGTGTGAGATGATGTCTCATTGTGGTTTTGATTTGCATTTCCCTGATGATTAGTGATGTTGAACATCTTTTCATGTGTGTTGGCCATCTGTATGTCTTTGGAAAAATGTCTATTTGGATTGTCTGCCTATTTTTAATTGGATTTTTTTAATGCTGAGTTGTATGAGTTCATTGTGTATTTTGGACATTAGTCCATTATCATTTATGTCATTTGCAAATATCTTCTCCCATTCAGTAGGTTGCCTTTTCACTTTATTAGTGGCTTCCTTTAATACAGTCTGAATTGTTTATTTTTGCTTTTTGTTGCCATGGCCTGAGGAGACAGATCCAAAAACATATTGCTAAGACTAATGTCCAAGGCTTTTCTGCTTATGTTCAGTATATGGTATAAGAAAGTGGTCCAGTTGCATCCTTTTGTATATAGCTGCCTAGGTGTCCCAACACTATTTATTAAAAAGACTATCTTTTCTCCACTGTGTATTTTTGCCTCCTTTGTCATAAATTAATTGACCTTATAGGCATGGGTTTATTTCTGAGCTCTCTGTTCTATTCTATTGATCTATATGTCTCTTTTTTGTACCAGAACCATACTGTTTTGATTACTCTAGCTTTGTAGTATAGTTTGGCATCTGATACCAGCTTTGTTCTTCTTTCTCAAGATTGCTTTGGCAGTTTGGGGTCTTTTGTGGTTCCGTATAAATTTTAGGATTCTTTGTTCTAGTGCCATGAAAAATACCATTTGTGTTTTGACAGGGATTACATAGACTCTGTAGATTGCTTTGGGTAGTATGGAAATTTTCACGGCATTGATTCTTCTAATATATGAACACTGTGTATCTTCCCATTTATTTGTGTTATCTTTGATTTCTTTTATCAGTGCCTTATAGTTTTCAGTGTACTGGTCTTTCACCTCTTTGGTTAAGTTTATTCCTAGGTATTTTCTTGTTTTGGATGCAATTGTGGATGGGATTGTTTTCATAGTTTCTCTTTCCATAGTGTATAAAAATGCAATGGATTTCTGTATGTTAATCTTTATTCTGCAACTTTACTGAATTCCTTTATTAGTCTGAATAGTTTTTTGTGGAGTCTTTAGGATTTTCTATATATAGTATCATGTCATCTGTAAATAGTGACAGTTTTACTTCTTCCTTCCCAATTTGAATGCCTTTTATTTCTTTTTTCCTGTCTGATTGCTATGACTAGGACTTCTAGTACTATGTTGAAAAAAATGAGAGTGGACATGTGCTGCTTCTGATCTTAGAGAAAAACTTTCAGCTATTCACCATTCAGTATGAACTTGGCTGTGGATTTGTCATATATGTGCATGTTTATGATGTTGAGGTATGTTCCCTCTATAGCTGTCCTTTTTGTGAGTTTTTATCATGAATAGATGTTGAATTTTTTCAGATGTTCTTTATGAATCTATTAAGATAATCATATGATTTTTAATCTTTCTTTGTTAATGTGATATATCACATTGATTGATTTGCGGATATTGAACCATCCTTGCACCCCTGGGATAAATCCCAGGGATCATGATCACCGTGAATAATTTTTTAAATGTATTGTTGAATTTGCTTTGCTAATATATTATTGTTGAAGATTTTTGCATTTTTGTTCATCAGGAATATTGGTTTGTAATTTATTTTTGGCAGCATCTTTATCTCTTTTTGGTATCAGGGTAATGCTGGTTATGTAGAATGCATTTCAAAGTGTTCTTTCCTCTCCAGTTTTTTTTTTTAAAGATTTTATTTATTTATTTGACAGAGAGAAATCACAAGTAGACAGAGAGGCAGGCAGAGAGAGAGAGAGAGGGAAGCAGGCTCCCTGCTGAGCAGAGAGCCCGATGCGGGACTTGATCCCAGGACTCTGAGATCATGACCTGAGCTGAAAGCAGCGGCTTAACCCACTGAGCCACCCAGGCGCCCCTCTCCAGTTTTTTGAAATAGTTTGATAAGGGTAAGTACCAGCTTTTCTTTATGAGATCATAAATGAACTGGTAGAATTCACCTATGAAGCTATCTGGTCCTGGACGTTTATTGAGAATTTTTTTTTTAAATATCTGATTCAATTTTGTTATGTGCAATCAGTCTATCCAGATTTTCTATTTTTTCCCGATTCAGTCATGGATGATTGTATGTTTCTAGGAATTTATTCATTTTTTTCTAGAAATGTCCAGTTTCTTGGCATATAATTTTTCATAATAGTCTCTTTTACTGTTTTTGTATTTCTGTGCTGTTAATTTATCCTCTTTCATTTCTGATTTTATTTATTTGAGTTTTTTTTTTTTTCTTGATGAGTCTGGCTAATGGTTTTTCAATTTTGTTTATCTTTTCCAAGAACTAGCTTTTAGTTTAATTAGTCTATTTTTTTTAGTCTTTATTTTATTTTTGCTCTGATCTTTATTATTTTCTTCCTTCTACTAGCTTTGGAGTTGGTTTGTTCTCTTTTTTGTAGTTCCTTTATGTGTAAGGTCAGATTGTCTATTTGAGAATTTTCTTGTGTCTTGAGGTAGGTCTGTACCACTTTGAACTTTTGTCTTATAGCTGCTTTTGCTGCATACCATAGATCTTGTAATATCATTTTCATTTTCACTTGTGTTGGTATTTTCTAAATTTCTCTTCAATTTCTTTGTTAAAACATTGATTGTTTAATAGCATTTTTTTTTATTCAGTCACACTGTGTCTTTTGATTGGAGCATTTAGCCCATTTACATTTAAGGTAATTACTGACAATTGCTTACTTATTGCCATTATGTTAATTGTTTTGTAGTTGTTTTTGTAATTCTTCTCTATTTTTTCTTCTTCCTTTACTCACTTCTCTTGTGATTTGATGACTCTTTTTAGTGTATGTTTGGATTCCTTTTTCTTTTTGTGTGTGTGTATATTTATTATAGGTTTTTGTTTGTGGTTACCATGAGGTTCATGCATAACACCCTATACATATCACTATTTTAATTTGATGATTGCTTGACTTGGAACACATTGGTAAAGCAGTCAATTTTTACTCCCTACCTCTCTCCATGTCTCATGTTTTCAATGTCATATTTTTATTTTATGTATACCTTAGCTAATTTTTTTTAAGATTTTTTTATTTATTTGACAGATAGAGATCAAAAGTAGGCAGAGAAGCAGGCAGAGAGAGAGGAGGAAGCAGACTCCCTGCTGAGCAAAGAGCTCAATGCAGGGCTCAATCCCAGGTCCCTGAGATCATGACCTGAGCCAAAGGCAGAGACTTTAACCCACTGAGCCACCCAAGTGCCCCTACCTTAGCTAATTATTGTAAATATAGTGATTCCATATCTTTTTTTAACTTTCATACTAGCTTAATAAGTGGATGTGATCCACTACTTTTACTATATGTTTGCTTTTACCAGTGAGATTCTTCCTTCTTCCATAATTTTCTTACTTCTGGTATGACTTTTTCCTATTTAAAGAAGTCTTTTAGCATTTCTTTTAAGGCCAATTTAATGGCCTTTAACGTTTGTCTGAGAAACTCTTTATCTCTCCCTCAGTTTTGAAGTTGATAATCTTCAGCTTCAAAATTGGGTAAGGTATTCTTGGTTGTAAGTTTTTTCCTTTCTGCATTTTGTATATATCATACCACTGTCTTCTGGCCTGCAGAGTTTGTGCTGAAAAATCAGCTGATTGTTTTACAGGTGTTCCTCTGTACATAAATATTTGTTTCTTTCTTGCTGTTTTTAAGATTCTTTTTTTTTAAGATTTTATTTATTTATTTATATGATAGAGAAAGAGACAGCACAAGCATGCAGAGTGGCAGGCAGAGGCAGAGAGAGAAGCAGGCTCCCCACTGAGCAAGGAGCCTCATGTGAACTCAATCCCAAGACCCTGGGATCATGACCTGAGCCGAAGGCAGTGGCTTAACCAACTGAGCCACACAGGCATTCCTAAGATTCTTTCTTTTTATCTTTAACTTTTGACATTTTAGTTATTATGTCTTGGTGTGGACCTCTTTAGGCTCATCTTATTTGGAGCTCTCAGTGCTTCTTGGACCTGGATGTTTCCTTCTCCAGGTTAGGAAACTGTCCTAGCTATTACCTTTTCAAATAAGTTTTCTGATGCTTTCTCTTTCCCCCCTTTTAGCATCTTATAATGCGATTGTTAGTACACTTGATATTGTGTCAGAGGTCTCTTAACCTATCTGAATTTAAAAAAACTTTTTTTTTTTTCATTTTGCTGTTCAGGTTGGATGATTTCTACTATCCTGTCTTCCAGATCACTGATTCATTCTTCTTCATTCTTTAATCTGCCATTGATTCCCGCTAGTGTATTTTTCAATTTAATTATTGTATTCTTCAGCCCTGATAGTTTCTATATCTTTGTTAAACTTCTCACTGTGTTTATCCTTTCTTCTCCCAAGTTCAGTGAGCATCTTTATGACCTTTACCTTGAACTCTTATCCAGTTGATTATTTATCTCTGTTTTGTTTAGTTCATTTTCTGAGATATTGTCTTATTCTTTTGTTTGGGACTTATACTTCTGTTTCCTCATTTTACCTCGCTTTCTGTTTCTGTTTCTATGTATAAGGCAGATCAGTTTTTTCTCCTGGTCTTGAAGGAGTGGCCTGATTTAGAAGATGTCCTGTGGTCACCAGAACCAAGTGTTCCAGGGTTGATTCCTGTGTGGGCTATGAGTGCCCTTTTCTTGCAGTTGGGCCACAATTGCTGCAGGCATGCTGGTAGATAGGGCTGACCTCCAGGGTGGCCTTTCTGTGAGTCCTGGCTGCAACTCTTGTGTGTGTGCTGGTGGGCAAGGCACCCCCACCCCTTCCAGCAGGAGCCACTTTGGTGGAGTGAGGCCATCACTTGGGCACCTTTAGATTTCTCCTGCCTTCCATCCAACATCACTAACTCACCAGCTCCCTATCCATGGTGTACCGCTAGGAAACACCAGTTACCCGAGGTCCCCCTTGTTCCAATGGAGAGAGGACCTCCAAGGACCCCACAAGTTTATGCTCTGCCTAATTAAAAACTAAACAGACCTGATTAAAAACATCCTTCCCAGTTAGATAGGTACCAGGCAGGTTGCCCACTGGGAAATCTGTCTGCCCCTCAAAAGAAAGACAGCAGGTACTCCTTAGAATGTGCCCAGTAGAGACCGGGGATGGAATCCTTTTAGCATTACAAAATCCACACTCCTGCAAATTCTAGAATCAGATCACATTGTGTTTACACAGTAATTCATCATTCATTCATTCATATACTCCTTCACTCACTTACTTATTTGTTCAATAGACACTGACCGAAGGCCTGTCCTGTGCCAGGCACTGTGCGAGGCTTTGGAGGTAGAGCAGGCAGCAGGAGCCATAGTCTTTGCCCTCAGGGAGCTCATAGTCAGATGGTAGATTCAGACCAGAAGATCGGCAACTAGTGAGGACAGAATGTGTGAAGTGTTTTGGTTGGGATCCGCTAGGGCGGAATTGAAGCCTTTTAGGGGACGTCTGGGATTTATGAAGTGCTTCCTCTTATGTTTCCTGGCTTCATTCTTGCCATAAGCTTCTGAGGCAGCAATGAGGTCCGTGAGATCGCAAGACTGGCTTGGGTTACGTAGGTGGGACCAGGAGTGGGACCTGAGCCTCTGACTCCAGTTCCAGGAGCCCACCCCAGAGGAGTCTGGACTCCTCATGCAGCTGTGCTGAACTGCAGTCCCTTCATGGTTAAGAGAGTGTGCAGCCATTGGCCAGCCCACTGCCAGAGGGCGTGGTGGCAGAGGACCTGGCATGAACAGCAAGGAGAGCACTTTGTAAGTGTTGGGCATCACACGCATGTTTAGAGTCATTGTGATGATTAGTTCAGGGTGTCACGTGCTTAGGATTTCGCTTCTATGAAAAGCTACACAGCTGATGACCTCCTTAGAGGCCCAGGTTCTCTCCTCATGAAGTAGTGACTTATAACCTGGTGGGAAAATGGGGCTGTTCCATCTGGAGGAGTGGTCCCAGACTTTGCACTCATGTGTTCCCCTCCATGACAGAGATTTTCAGCCCCTTGGATGGAAATAGCTTATTCGTTTATTTGTTCCATTATTTATTGTTCATCCACCCACCCATCATTCCTTCCATCCATCCATCCATTTATCCATCTCTCCACGCACCCACCTACCCATCTACCTACCCATCCCTCTACCCTCCTCTCTATCCACCCATCATTTCTTCCACCCATCCACCTATCCGTCCATCCATCCATCCATCCATTCACCCATCCATCCCCATCGCCCCAAAAAGATATGCCTTAAGTAAAGATAGTCAGAAAAATTCTTGGTTCAGTGTTTCCCCGATTATTATTTGCTGAACCATTTATATCCTTTGAGATGTTCTTGGAAGAAAGGGTCTCTTGGCCAAATAAATCTGGAGAAACTCTATCTGAAGCTCCATCTGTGGAGCTTCAGCATGCATGTTAACATGAGAAAGGCCCTCAAGGTCCTGCAGGAAGGAACCCTGTTCATATTTCTCTAAGGTAGTTTCCCTTAGATCTCTTTGACCAAGGAATGGCTTTTCATGGAGTACCCATTAGTATCTTAAAAAATGAATGATTTGTGAAATATACTTTGGGGAGCATTCCTATATACATAAAATCTTTTTTTAAATTAGAATGACTTGCAAGAAATATTCATCAGGTCTATTACATATGTACCTGCCTTCTTACATAGGAATGACTCAGGATTTAGCATTTTCTTGGCCCGTGTTTGGACACGTCAGGAGGGACAGCACTCTCTGATGATACATTGTCACTGACGGCAGCTGGTGGAGGGACTTGGATTATTTTTAAGTGGTCACTTTTCAGAGAGCTTTGCGCTTTCCCTTTTGTGAACAGTAGAAGTTATTGTTTATTGCTTTTCACTACTGGTCATGTCCCTGTGTGACATTCCTATGAACTGGAAAAACAAAGAACCAATCTAATTGTAGTTGTATGTAAAGTGAGAGTCAAGAGGCTCAGAGTGAGGACTTGACCTTATCTCTCTTTTTCATTAGGGGCTTGAAATTTAGTGTACGGATTTTGTGCTGTGACTTTGAGCTGCTCAAAGACCTTGGGGGATAATTTCCTGGTTTTCATCTATGTTCTGGATAAGAGAATATGTGGGATATGACTCGGATATTTGGCGTTACTAAACCCCACAGAAGAAGGAAGTCCCCTGTGAGTTGTTTGGGGTCAGTATTGAAGAAGAATGTTGTCTTCGGGGCCAGATGGGCCTGGATTTGAATTCTGACTCCACCCTTTCCGAGCTGTGTGGATCTTGAACAAATTGCAGAACTTCTCTGAGACTCAGTCTCCTCTTTGAGTGTGGGAAACACCTTTCTCACAGGTGTGTGGTAAATATCAATTGAGATTGTATGCATGAAGTGCTTAACAGAGAACCTGGCATATAGTAGGTGCTCAGTAAATAGTCGCTAGTGGCAAGGCGGGGACTAGGGTGAGGGAGATGAGGCACCCAGGGCACAATATTTTAGGGGATACTCTTGAGACTTATAGAAGTGTGGGGTCAGCCTCTGAGAGTGAGTGTCATCTCATACTTTGCTTTCTGCATGCCTCTCTTGTCTCATGCCCTGGCTAGCAGGATGCTGTCCCCTGTGATTGTTCTCAGGGACCGAGGGCCTGCAAGGCCTCTGATTGGGTGAGAGAGACCCTTGCTCACCTAGAAAAGCAGCCCCACCCCCTGTAATGGCCTCCCCATCTGAGGCAGCAGTTATACCTGCTGGGTGGGCTGGTTCCAGAAGAATAAGAGTGTATCTGGGGAGAGATGGGACTGAGGGATGAGCCTGGTGGAAAGGCCAAGGGGCTGGCTTCTCCAGGGCCCTCCAAGGACAGGAAGGAACCACATTCTGGAGCCCCGCCCCTCCCCCTACAGTGAGGGGCAGGGCCTCTGCCAGCTGGGCTGGACCCCCACTTTCCTGTCAAAACTTTTTCAAACACAAATAGTGTCAAGAGCGTCATTTGCATAAATCTCATTAGAAAAAGTGCAAGTTTCATAAATCTTGTGATAAATTAGTACGGTATCATTCTCAACATGATGTATTAATTTTAGGGCAAAATGAATGGTGCTGTGATCATTGTGGGTAATTATGAGTCTCCTCAAAGAGGAACTGATTTGGGGAGGGACTTTTCTGGCCTCTGCACAGCAGGGGGTGGGAGGGAGAGCAGGGGTGAGGAGAAGGGTATCTTTCTCACCTTCTTCCTGGTGACACCCTTTCTTAAATTCTTAGCAGTAATATCCTTTCCTGCTGTTGAGAGGTGAAAAGAAGCAGCCCCTGGCCCTTGGGCTCTGGCTAAGGAATGGGGGCACAGGAGGGATTGGGATTCTGGCGTCAGGCTTTTAGGTCCAAATTCCCTTTGAAAAGAATTTTAGGTGACTAGGACCTGGAATCTGATGTGCAGCCAGGCCTGAGACCCAGTGGACTAAATAGTCCATCGTTAGCCAGAGAGGAAAGGGACTCGCTGGGCTTGGCTGCTGGTTAACAGAGCCTGACCCCCTCGTTCACGTTCACAGTGTATGGGGGGTGGTGGTGATGATGGGTGATGTTAGCAAGGCCTCGTTCAGAGCTGGGGAACTGTGAGTGTTGACCAGGGCACAAGCTTGGGCAGGAAGGGAGGGCCAGGGTCCCTGGGAGCAGGAAGGAGTCAGCATGTGCCTGCAAGTGTTTGGACAATCTCTTTGTGAGCCTTTAAAGGCCTGCAGTGCTCTGTTTATTTTAATGATAATGTCAAGTTCAATTTGCCGACATTTTTCCACATTTCCCTTTGTAAAGTTAATTGAACAGTTCAATGAATTGAAAAGTTTCAGGAGAAGGGAAAAAAAAAATACCCACCCCACTATTATCACTGTTATTAAATCTGGTAGCTGCCGCTTGGCACTCCGGGCCCCTGTGACAGGACTTCAGCCCCCCTGGGCCTGGGAGCGGCAGCAAGGACTCAGGAAGGTCAAACAGAGCATTCTGGAGCCTCTTGATTCATGGCTCTTTCTTGTCCAGGCTGCTATTCCTGTGCAGAAAGGAGTACCCAGGCCCAACAGGTCACGCTGTTTCCCCGGGGGGTGTCTCCACCAGTTTGGGAAGCCTTGCCAGCCGCGGCCTTGTACGTGGTGTGGCAGACAGGACCAGAGTCTTGAAGGTATTTGAACTGGGTGGGACTTAAATGTTGTGACGTGGAAGGAGCACCGGGAGCCTAGGACTGAGGGAGTCTCAGCTCCGCTGCCTGTAACTGTTAGCGGGACAGCCGTGGACTCCTCATGGAGGTGCCTGGCCCTGCTTTCTCCTTTTATTTATTTTTTTTTAATTTTTAAAGATTTTATTTATTTACTTGACAGAGATCACAAGTAGGCAGAGAAGCAGGCAGAGAGAGAGGAGGAAGCAGGCTCCCCGTTGAGCTGAGAGTCCGATGCGGGGCTGGATCCCAGGACCCTGGATCATGACCTGAGCCGAAGGCAGAGGCTTTAACCCACTGAGCCACCCAGGTGCCCCTGCTTTCTCCTTTTTAAATGAGTTTGCTGGCCTCATCAAGAATGTGAGCATGGTACGTGAATGGCTCCACACCCCGCCCCTGCCCCGTCCCCTGCTCACAGCAGGTGTCTCATGGATCCCAGTGCTTTGTCCTACTGAACCCACAGAGCCTATGACCTTTCATGGAACCATGACCTGGGGACCAGCACAGCACAGGAACCGAGGCCCACGTGCCAGACTTGGAATGGATTCTCCCCAAGGACCTCTGTGCTGTGGCCATTGGTGTCAGCCCCCTCGTGGTGTCCGCAGGGGAAGGGCGCTTGGAGAGGGACTCCCCCATGGTCACACAGGACCACACGGGAAGCTGTGGCGGAATGCCAGCCCTGTTAGCTCTGTGCCTGACCGCGTCCCTCTGTCTTAGTAAAAAGGGATTTCACTGAGGCTGTCTTCCTCTCAAAATACCTTCTGTGCCCTTTGATCATGTGTCCAACCTCCCTGCAGAGTGCTCACCCTGGGGGCCGTAGCCCGTGAAGCAGGATGAAGGGTAGGACCACGGTTCTTCATACGTTTGGATGGTAATGAGACCCAGAACCCACGCTCATGCTCCCTGCCATGTGCTTGGAAGGGCCACGAAAAGCGTGTGACAAAATGGGGGAATAGGTCCCCACTGGAATGCGGGCTCCAGGAGGGTGCAGACTTCTGCCTGTTTTGTTCATTGTTGTATAACCAGTGCCTAGAGCAGAGCCTTAGGCAGTGTTCGAGGAAGGAAGGATGGAAGGAGGGAAGGAAGGAAGGAGTTTAACGGCATCACGGGGATCAGAGGAGTCACTGAACAATCCCAGTTCGGTCATGTGCTAGCTGTGTGACTTTAGGCAATGACTTAACCTCTCTGTGACTCATAAGGTTAGAGGGGCTTAGAGCACATTGGTGTCTTCTGCTGGGCCTGGCAGCCCTTGGCAATGATGATTTTATGTGTCTGTTGTGCCAGAAGGGGAACAGCTCTGAGTTTCTGAGACTCTGGACCAGGTCCTTTGAATATTTAATGTCCCATCTATCCTCCTGTGCTTTATGACTTCAAAATAACAATAACATGTTCCTCCTCTTTCCTGCCCCCCAAAACTCTGGTTGATATCATCCTGCTCTGTTTAACATCTCCTTCTTCTCTACTGAGTTAGCTTGTCCCCTTGGCCATCAGACATCTGTGTATGCAGGTGAGCCAGCCACCCGACTCTGATTCTCGAGAGGGAATTGCTGTCTTGCCGGCATGTGATAAGTGGGCAGTGGAAAGCCAGGGTGATGGGGGGGAGTCCCCACAGTCCCTGCCTCAAGGGTACGCACCTTCAGCCCCGTCCAGTAACGCCGGGGATTCAGGGCAGCCTAATATAAGGAGTAGCCTAAAACATGGAGGAGGCCTGGGGGTCTCCGTGGGGGTCAGTCTGTGTGGGGTGAGGAGAGGGCACTGTTTAGCTGCTCAGATTAGAGCTTGGATGACAGGCTTTGGGATAAAATCCGTGAGGGTGGTGGAGGGAACACTAACACTGAATCAGACCATTTGAGTTCAAATCTTCGCTCTGCCACCTCCTAGCTGTGTGACCTTCGGTGGGTCACTTTCCCCTCTGAGCCTCACTTTCCTCATCCGTATAGCAGGGATGCTAACCCCTCTCTGTGGGGTCATGATGAGAAAGAGATGACAGTGAGAAGGAATGAAAACCACTCAGCAGGGTGTCAGGCAAACACTGGGTGCTTAAAGAAGGCTAGCTTCCTTTCCCCCAGACAGTCCATGCCATCTACTGTGAGTGGCCTGAGCTGCAGGAAAGAGAGGACATGAAGATGATTCCTGGGTTCTGGAAGCGGAGACAGTGCCCATTATCCAGAGCAAGGGTTTTCTGATGAGGCTGAGGACCTTGGTCAGCTCAGGCAGGCTCGGAGCCGCCTGCCTCTCAGGAGAGAGGGGTCCCCATCAGAACTCCCTCTCGCTTCCCCCAGGTGGGTAAAGCCAGCCTGGGACAACAAGAAAAACCCAAAACAAAAATCAGCTCCTCTGAGGTCAAACCAAGTTCAAGACCCTGGGGGGATTAGGAGGAAGGAGCCCAACTGCAGGCAGGAGAATGGGGAGGGTGAACCTGAGACAAATGAGATAATCCACAGGAATCAAGGCACTTAACTGGCCTGTCTGATCCCAGGCCCAGAGACAAATGAGATTGCAGGCTCCAAGGCCAGCCCTGGCTCTGGGGGGCTCATCCCAGGGGAGAGGGGGAGGGCAGGAGCCCCTGGCTCTGGCAGAGACCAAGACCAATGCAGCTAGGCCCCTCCGGAGTAGAAGGAGAAGGGAGAACATGGAGCTTGTGAGGCGGGCTCTGTGGTGATGGGAAGAAGGGAGTGGTCATTCTCAGAAAGACCTGGTCATAACCTGTGGCTTCTCATCTAGGGCTGGGGACCCCATCTGCTATTCCTTGACTCAGCCCCTCCCAGTGCACAGCCCCATCCCCACGTTCCCAAGAGCCAGGACCCCTGCTTCTCCCTCTGCACAATATGGGGCTTTATCTTTGTGGTTCTCACTCTTGCCACAACTAACCCATGTTTCTGAGTTCACCCATAGGCCCCAAGCCTGATTCTTTCCCTTCCAACTGCCCTGAGCCCGGCAGGAGCAGACTGCAAGATTCTCAGCCCCTGGATGGGAAGGGACAGTAGGTCAAGACTGATGTGAGGTCCTTGTAGGTTTAAGATTGGCTAATAGTGGCTAATAGTGGCTGCGTATAACCCAGTGTTGCAAAGCGTTCTGAGCTTGGACATAGACTCAACAGAAAAGGGAGCTGTGATTGATTAGAAGTGTCTGCCCGGGCAAGGAAAGGGGCCTGCCTAGCCCCTGGGCCCCAGAGGGGAGCCACAGTTCCTCCTGGAGCAATGGGGAGATTGGAAAGCATGTCTCAGGGCGTCAGCCTCTGTCTTCAAGGGGCGATGGCCTCTCTGTGCTGTAAAGAGGTAGGAACAATGGCTTGGGGAGCGCAGAGGGGAGAGAACTTTGTGACCAGGGTGGCACTGGAGGCTTGCATTTATAGATGATGGGGACTGAGAGGCGGTGGGAGGAGGAGCACCAGGAGCTCACGCGTGGGAACACGCGAACTGTGCTGTGTTTGAGGGCTGGGGGGCTGAGCCCAGGGATGCAGTGGGAATGTGACCCGCCAGGGAGTGGAGCCCAGGTCGGGAGGGGCAGTGGCGGCCATCTCCAGAAGGAGTTGGGTTGAAGTCCATGGGCGCTACGGAGGTGTCCGAGCCGGTGGGCACAATCGGAGGTTTGCTGTAGGAAGAAGATGCTGCCAGGAGGAAGCCCAGCGTGTTCTCCAGCCCTTCATCGGTTCTGGAGCTCCCGCTCCGTGTTTGCGCAACAGACAGCTTTCATCTTCCCCCATCCAGAATAAATAAGAAGACTCGCAGCGGCCACTGCCCTGCCTGGGTTTCTGGCCCACCCCTCATCTAGCGGGCAAAACTCACAGCTCTCCAGGAGTGCGCGACACGCCAATCCCAGCCCTTGGTGCAAATAACAACAATAATAGTAATAGCAGTCATCTCAGCCATCAGCATAGGCCCAGCAGGGCTGCTGGGAGAGCTGTCATTGTCTACCCCTTGCCTGGAAGACGGACGGGGCCTGCTGCTGAGGAGCTGAGGCCACCACAGAGATGTGTCGCCAGCCCTGTGCATCTCAGGGGCATTTGCAATGGATCCCGGCCCCAACCAGGGCCCTCAGACTGCAGGATGGGGTATACCAACCAGGATGGGGTACCTGGCCTCAAGGATGGGTCCACAGCCCATGGGATGGGGTCCATGGCCCAGGATGAGGTAGATGGCCCCCAGGATAGGGTGTAATACTCCAGGGCAGAGGGCATTACCCCAGGTGGGGGTACAAGGCCACGGGATAGAGTTCATGGCCCTAGGTGAGAGTACCTTGCCCAAGAATGAGATGCAGGGCTAGTTCCTGAGAGATTGGCCCCAAAGCCAGTACCCAGCTGTGATTCTGCCTGCATCCAAAAGCAAGCACTATGGGTTTGGGCATTATTAGGTTATGATTAACCATGCTTTTTCCTGTCCATTAGTATACATAATTAGGAATTAACTGGCTCTATTCTCTCCCCGTTGCTGCAGCTCATGGATCCACATGACTTTGGGGTCTGCTGTGGCCTAGCCCCTCTAGGCAGTTGTCAGGACTCATTTGTTTACCCAGCAAGCTGCTCTTTACTGAGCGCCTCTGGGATGCCAGCCTCTGTGTTGTGTTTAGGGGTACAACCTGGAACATGACAGGCTAGGCCATGGCCCCCATGGAGCTAACACGGGTGTGTGTGCCATGGCAGGCAGGGAGCTGGGGCGGCCGTCTACAGGTCAGGTGAACAAACACAATCAGCTCAGAGGAAAGAGAATCATGAGGACAGTGACACAGGATGCAGTGACATGTGGTGACAGGGCGTCCCTTTAGAGAGACTCTGTGTATGATCAAGTATTGGGGAAGGCCTCTCTGAGAATGTTACTCTTGGGCTGAAAGGGGAATAGTGAGGAAGCTGGCAGGTAGGGACATGCCCAGCAGAAGGCACAACCAGGGCAAAGGACCTGGGGCAGCCACTAACTGTTCAGGAACAGAAGGAAGGTCCAGGTTTGGGAGGGGTAAGCCTGGGAGCCTGTACAAAATGCAGAGGGCAATGTTGCCTCAGGCCAGATGGCTGGGGACTTGGACATAATCTGACTTAAGTTTGGGCTTCAAGTTCTTTAATTGTGGTAAAATATAAGAAAAATTTTACCATCTTAACCACTTTTTAATGTACAGTTCTGGAGTGTTCAGTACGTTTGTGTTGTCATGCAACAGATCCCCAGAACTCTCTACATCTTGCAAAACTGAAACTTTATACCCTTTAACAACCCTCCATTCCTCCGAACCCCCTCTCCCGCCCCTGGCACCCACCCTTCGACTTTTGGTTTCCGTGAATTTGACCGCACTAACTCATGCAAGGGGTATCAGTCATACAGCATTTGTCCTTTTGTGACCGGCTTGTTTCACTCAGCAGAGTGTCCTCAAGGTTCTCCGTGTTCAGAGCATGTCAGAATTCCCTTTCTGTTTAAGGCTGAATAATATTCCATTGTATGTATAGACTGAATTTTGTTCATTCATTCTTCCATCAAGGGACATGTGAGTTGCTTCCCCCTTTTGGCTGTTGTGGATCACACTGATATAGGCATGGGTGTGTCGTGACTCAAGCTCTTTGAAGTTCCACTTTTGGGACATCTGGGTGGCTCTGTTGTTAAGCATCTGCCTTCGGCTCAGGTCGTGATCCCAGGGTCCTGAGATGGAGTCCTACATCATGCTTCCTACTCAGCGGGAAGCTTGCTTCTCCCTCTCCCACTCCCCCTGCTTGTGTTTCGTCTCTCGTGGTGTCTCTCTCTCTCTCTCTGTCAAATAAATAAATAAAATTAAAATATATATATATAAAGTTCCACTTTCTACCCCCAAGGAGAGGTTTGGTCCCTGCCTGGATTGGGTTGGCACAAAGTGGAGAGGGCTAGCCTTGCGGAGTTACTGTTTCCTGGGAGGGTAGAGGTAGGGGGTGGGGACAGGAGCAGAGTCCTCCTGCAAGCACTGATTGAGCCAAGAGTCCTAGGACTGAGCCTTTAAATCATCCTGGGGCCGGAGGAGTTTTCTCTGCATCTAAAATGGGAGCCGTAAACCAGGCTGACTTACAGGCGGTACACACCAGTCTGGTTGTTTATGGCCGGCATCCTTTCAGATTGGTTGATGCCTGAACTATGCCCATTGTTAGATATTTGAAGATCGCCCTGCTATGAAGCAGTCTCCAGGTTTCCCAGCCTGGCTGGCGTCAGGGTCTCTCACAGGAGAGTAGGGCTTCTGTGTAAGAGGTCACGCCCTGGGCTCCCCCCAGGGCCAACTGAGTCAGCAGGGGCTGGAAATCTATATTGTCACTCCCCAGGTGTCACTTCCACAATTTGGGGGATATCTTCTATGGGTTCTCCCCCCCACACAAAACAGGCCTGGTGATGAGGGTTCAAGTGCAGATCGTTCGTTGGAAGGGGGCTTCCAGGAAATGCAGGTGGGGAGTGAGGAGGTGAGATAGGGAGGTGAAGATGCAGGACCAACCAGGTCAGCCCCACGGGCCGCTGGGGGTGAGTCCCAGCAGGGCACTCCAAGAGGCAGCATACCACACGCCTCTGCATTAGCCCCCCGAGAGGTCAGGGGACTGGAGGGGTTACCTGCCACCTCATTATCCACCATCTTGCGTCAGTCATTCTTTGAGCAGTGCTCCTGGGGTCCTTCGTTCCCTGGCATGTCCAATCTGTCTGGTGTTGGGGTCGGGAGGAACAGTCTCCAATGGGCAGAACCCTCAGCGAAGAGACCCAGGCTGGCACTTGGAGGTTGGGCTGCTGTGTATGACCACGGGATGTGCCGAGGCCTAGTGCGTTGGGTACCAGTAACACCTGGAATGAAGGGCTGCCCGGCTCCCGTCTCTCCACTGTGGAAGGGGCCATCCAGCCCCTGTCAATCACTGAGTGCCCTTCCCACCCGTGAAAAGAGCTCTGGGCCTCATCCACTGTTGGTGGGAATGTAAATGGTGCAACTCCTGTGGAGAACAATTTGGTGGCTCCGTAATAGGTTGAGTATAGAATTACCAAGGACCTGGCAATTCCACTTCTTGTTCCTAGTTCCTGCCCACGGATGCTCGTGGTGGCACAATTCACGATAGCCGGAAGGGGGAAACAACCCAGAAATCCATCAGCAGATGAGCAGATTAAAAAACTGTGGTCTCTCCATGCAATGGAATGTGACTCAGCCATAGGAAGGGATGACGTAGTATGTCACAACATGGATGAATCCCGAAGATTGCATTCTGAGTGAAAGAGGCTAGACACAAAGACTGCCCCTCGTATCATTGTATTTATAGGAAACATCCAGAACGGGCAAATTCACAGAGACATTCTGTGGCTTCGTGGTTGCCAGGGAGAGGAAGGGAGGAAGGGGGAGTGATTGCTGAGTGGGTGTGGGTTTCCTTTTGGGGGTGATGAGAATATTCTGGAAACAGATCATGGTGATGGTCGCACCACACTGGGAACATACCTGGTATGGCTGAATTGTGTATGTTAAAATGGCTAAAATGAAGCAGCTTGTATTCTATGTATTTTATCACAGTTTTGGAGCAAAACACAACAAAATTCCCCATATTCCACAGCCTGAATCGGAGGGTGTATTATTATCTGTTTCTCAGGTGGGGAGCAAACCTAGAGTGTGATAATGTGTACTGCAGGGCCCCTCAGCCAGGGATGGTTCTCCTGAGTGGCTGCTTCTAGGACCATGGGCTGGAGGGGGCCCCACAGATTGGCCTCGTTCCTGTGTGCAGTAACGCAAACAGAGGTTGCTAGAAGGCTTCCTGGTGGAGAAATGAGCCCTGTGTCCAAGAGAAGCCAAAGCGAGGCCCAGCTTCTGCGGAGTGGCAGAACAGTCCTGGGAGGGGGAGTTTGTGCCCAGCTGGAAAATTGCGGGGCGTCTTGTCTTAAATATAATATTAAATCGGCACCTTTAATTAGTACACTTAGAAAAGGTCACTAGCAATTACCTGGGACACAAAGAAGGCGTAAGCGGGCAAGAGCCTGTGAGGAAGCCGAAAAGGACCATTTTGAGCAGCACATAATTGAGGGGAAAATGGATAAAAGTCCAGGAAATTACAGGGTGGGTGACAGTAGCTGATGGCCCCATCCATGTCCTGCCCAGGGCCCCCCTTCTTGGAAGGGCCTGAGCATTGGGCCTGAGAGAGCCATTTGGGATATCGGACTGAGTCGTATGACCTTGGCTAGAGGGCCAGTGTGGTCTTTTTCCAGAATCCCGTCAACCAGTAGAGAGCTTGGTCCCATATCCATCATCTGGGCTGGTCCCTGACGGTGGTTGGCAGGTGAAGCCTTCGCTCCAGGGGGCCTCCACGGACTCATCGTACTGTGGGCAGGCAGGACCACTCGGGGCCTCAGTTTCCTTATATGGGATCTCCCCAAAGCATTAGGAAGTAGTTCAGGGTTCCTCAAACTGTGCCGCTAAAGCACACCTGAGGGGACAGAAAGGAAACAGGCATCTCTGGAAGTCGGGGAGGCTGGAAGTTCTTTTATAGCTTCAGGTTCGGTCTTGAAGAATAAATTGTTACACTGTGCTCCAAAATATCCCCCTTGATTTCAGTGTAAAGCAATGGCTTGCCATCGAACAACAGATGTTTGAAGAGATGCTCTTGGTTTATCTGTGACATCACATACCTCTTCCTTCCTCATCCAGAAGGAGCCCTGCACTAGCAGTCTGGAAATTTGGGTTCTAGCTGCAGACTCTGTCCTCCACCATTGTACTTTGGGCAACTAGTGAAATGCCTTCACCTTTTCCATCTTTAAAATGGGAGGTTTGAGGAGCGCCTGGGTGGCTCAGTGGTTAAGCGTCTGCCTTTGGCTCAGGTCGTGATCCCAGGGTCCTGGGATGGAGCCCTACATCAGGCTCCCTGCTCCGTGGGAAGCCTGCTTCTCCCTCTCCCACTCCCCTTGCTTGTGTTCCCTCTCTCACTGTCTCTCTCTCTCTGTGTTTGTCAAATAAATGGATAAATAAAATCTTTTAAAAATAAAAATAAAAAAGTAAAAAATAAAATGGGAGGTTTGGGCTCCCCAAAAGGTCTCTGAGGTTGTTCCGACTCTGTCCCGTGATTCTACTCCTCTTTCTCCTGCTTCTCACCTCCTCCCCATCACCTTGGATGCTGCCATATCCTGCTCTGCTGTGTGACCTTTGCCCCTCTGATCCACAACTTCCTAATCTGTAAAGTGGGTAGAATAATGGCTATGAAACAGAGTTGCTGGGAGGATTTAATGAGAGAACCTGGGCGAATGAGCCTAGTACTCTGTCTGGCCTGTCTACAGAGCCCAGTGACTGCCCAGTGTCTTCCTTTTCCAAGTGTTAGGCTTCTGGTTAGGCTTCTGGTTAGGGTCATGAGAGGGTCATGTCCACAGAATTCCTGAATCTTGGGTTCCCATATCAAGTGTTGGAATGTGTAGGGTTGTGGAGACGAACAAGGGCTCTGGACCCAGAGTACCTGGGATCTGAATTCCAGCTCTGCCATTTACTAACTGCAGGCCATGGTCAATGACTTAATCTCTCTTTGTTACCTTATCTGTTAAATGGGGAAAATAATGGTAAGGATTGAACCAGACAGTACAGGGAAACTTCTTAGCCCAGTGTCAAGAGTGTGGTTAGCACTCAGAAATATCAGCTATCATTGTCACGTTAGAATGGTCCTTTTAAAAGTTCACGTAGTGTTCTTTTCTAGATAATAGTCGCAGAGTTTGGAATCCTTTCTTACTTAGTTTGATCATCAGAGCTATTCAGTAAACATGAGAAACTGTATTTGGGGAAGAAAGAGTGGTCTGTTCCATCTTATGGGGTAAACTGAGGCTTTAAAGAAGTGATTTGCCAAGGCCATGATTCTAATTTAACTGCCCCTCTGAGAATCAGACGAAGACTGTAGACCCTTTCTGCAGAAATTGACACCATGCACTCATGACATTTTGCACGGTTCCCGGAGGTGCAAGGAGCTGAGGCCAAGGCAGCCAGCCCATCCAGTTGTCTGGGACCTCCTGGCTTCAGTGTATGTCCCAACCCAGTCCCAGACAACAAGGGGGTGGGTCACCCTGCCTGAAGCCTACCCAGGGAGGGCTGTGATCCCTGGGAGTTGGTGCCCTGCGCTAGGGCTTCTTACAGCTCTAAGCCAGGCACCTCGGGGCCCTCTGTCCAGACTGTATTTCCTGGGGAACAGGGACATCTCAGTCCTCTTCCTGTGAACAGAGACCACACCCTGCGCCCGGTTCTGGCCTCGATTTCCTGAAGCCTGGGTCCCATCTTCCTAACCTCTGTGTACTCCAGCACTTAGCACAAGGCCAGCACCCACTCACTATTGGGCAAATGCCAAGAACTGTAATATGTTGTGAATTACAAAGCGTGCTTCCATTGGCAAAAGGCAGAAACCCAACTCAACACTCAGGCCAAAGGAAAAAACACAGGTGAAGGGAGGTGGATCTTAGCTCATATAGCTGAGAAGTCCAGAGGTTGGAGCTAAACTTCAGGCATGACTGGCCACACACCCTCAAACCTTCAGCAGTCTCTCTCCGTACACTGTCTGGCTCTCTTTTCCTCCTGTTGGCCTCATTCTCAAGCTGACCCTTCCTGGGTGGTGCCAGAGATGGTTGCCTGCAGGGCCAAGTTAGCAACCCCAGTGGAAAGAGGGCCCCTCTTTCCCAGTCCAGCACAAGTCCCAGGGTTGGCTTTGACCGGCTTGTCTGGGACCCGTGCTCATCCCTGCACCAATCGCTGTGACCAGGGAGACAGAGTGCTCTGATTGGCTCAGGCTGAGTTATGTGCCCATCCTGGGGCAGAAGAATGGAAGGAGCCTGCCCTCCTCTGAGCCACTTGGAAGAGGGAGTCTTCACATTAAAATCAGAAAAAAAGGGGGTACCTGGGTGGCTCAGTAGGTTAAAGCCTCTGCCTTCGGCTCAGGTCGTGATCTCAGGGTCCTGGGATCGAGTCCCACATCGGGCTCTCTGCTCAGCAGGGAGCCTGCTTCCCCCTCTCTCTCTGCCTGTCTCTCTGCCTGCTTGTGATCGCTCTCTCTGTCAAATAAATAAAAATCTTTAAAAAAATAAAATAAAATAAAATCAGGAAAAAAAGGGGGGACAGGCCCAGGTCACAGCTGTCCACTAGCCACCTAAACCATGGTGAGCCACAGTTGTCCGTGACAGGCACATACACACGCTGTAACAAGTGTCCAGGGTGGGGGCAGGGAGTCTGGGTCAGGGCCCAGAGAGGCACAGTGACCTGCCAGCAGTTTGGGGGGTGGCAGGTCCCCACTGGGATTCAGCCACCTGAGCAAGGTGCTGGGGAGTAGACCCGCCTTCCATAGCTGCCCTCTGACATCTCCCTGGCTATTCCAGGTTCTTCTGTGACCCAGTTGTTGGCCCGAGACATGGACAACGACCCCCTCGTGTTTGGTGTATCTGGGGAGGAGGCCTCCCGTTTCTTTGCTGTGGAGCCTGACACGGGTGTGGTGTGGCTGCGGCAGGCGCTGGACAGAGAGGTATGACCTGGCTGTGCATGCGTCCCAGTTCTTTCTGGGAGGGGGCTGACGCAGAGGCAGACTTTGGTGGAGGTTGGCTCATCACCTTTTAGGTAAAGCCCTGTCCTGACCCCGAAGTAGCATCTTCCTGATTTAATGGTGTCCCTCTTCCAGGGCCAGTGCTGACATGTGGACTTGGAGTTGGAATGGGGTGGTCGGGGTATCTTCAAACAAGGGACAACCCTGGATGGGCAAGAAGGACAGTGACCCAGGGTTCAACCCCTATAGAATGGTGGCTCCGTGGTATAGACGGTCCACCCCCATGCACAATGTTCCACTAAAGGACATTCCCGGAGACACAGGAATCGGTGACAAGGCAGGCCTTAGCAAATTAAGGTAGGAGTTTGAAAACCCCTACCTTTGTTGTCTCCTTACGTTTGAAGAAATGGCCACAGAGGCATCTAGTGACTTGGTCAAGATCACACAGTAATGGAGAGGCTGAGCCCAGGTTAGAGCCGGGGCCCAGGACTCAGGATATCTTCATGCCTCTGTCTAACTCTGCCTTCTCCCTCCCTCCCTTCTCTTTCAGACCAAGTCTGAGTTCACAGTGGAGTTCTCCGTCAGCGACCACCAAGGGGTGAGTGTCCCCTGAGGTCCCTGCCGCCCTGGGAGGCAGGAGCCCAGGCCCTTGGGCAGAAAGAGGCCAGGGGCCCAGGCCAACACTAAATCCCTGCCCCCTTCTCTCACCAGGTGATCACACGGAAGGTGAACATACAGGTCGGGGACGTGAATGACAACGCACCCACATTTCATAACCAGCCCTACAGCGTCCGCATCCCTGAGGTAGGAAACCCTGAGCTCACGCTTGAGGAACATGGTGGGGCTGCTGCTCCAGGGCCACCTGGGAGCGGGCTGAAGCTGCGGAAAGGGTGGCTCCGGCTCTGCTTCTCCTGCCTGCACCACAGCCCAGGCAGAAGCTCTGGGCAGGTTGGTGACCGTGCCGACGCCACCGTGGATAGGGGCCCGCCCGCTGCTCGAGGAGAGTGGGTTGGAGGTGGCCTGCCTGGCATGAGCCCCACAACTCCAGCTGGAGGCGGGACAGGACAGGAGTTGGGAGGAGCAGGTGGCATGGCCTCTTTCCTTCCGTGCACAGCCAGTGTGGGCCGCAGGCACATGGGATGGCAGGCCCAACCTCAGACTTTCCAGCAGTGCCCAGAATGGGTCCCCCCCACCCCACCTGCCCTAGGACTCAGAAAGCAGGTGGCTTCAGGAAGGGACTTTATTTCCCTAGCCTTATGCTTGTCCCGCGTCTCCCTGGCCTCTCTGCTCCTTTGGGTCGTCTGTGTACTCTGAGTGTGTTTGCATGAGTGCATACGTGTAAAACCAAGCCATCGCTGGTAATTGAGAAGTACAAATTATTGCATTACAAACGGTTCATTAATAAGCTGGCTGCTGGCTCCCAAGGGTACCAGGGTTCTCATGGCTTACTGTCCCTTTCCCAGTGACTGATGGCAGTCTTCGGGGCTGGCAGTTAGCCATTCAAAGACCTTGAAGGTGGTGGATAAAGAGCTTCTGCTGGGTGTCCCTCAGGCCTGCCCTCAGGGCTCTGGGCTGAGCGGCAGCCTTGAAGGGTTGGCCTGGGAAGGACGGGAGAGGGAATCCACTGGGGAGAAGCAGGTCAGCACTGGCGTTTGAATTCTAGTCCCTTTATATGTCATTGGATCAGGAGACTGGAAGAGTCTTCACAAAATAATCTGTTCAGTTTGTAGATGAGAAAACTGAGGCTCAGTATGGGATTTATCCAAGGTCACATAGCTTTGACTCTGTCTCTGACACCCAGGGCAGCCTCAGATTCCCTCCAAGATGACGAGACCTTGTCTCATGTTCCCCTCCCCCTCCCGCGCCACTCCTGTTCCTGGCCCTCCTCACTCAGCTATGAGCCAGTGGTCCTATGGTTGTGCCAGATGGAAGAAAGCGAGGACAAGTGTGGGGGTAGGAACACACCAGAGGCTCCCGCGCCCTTCCCCTGATGGGGCAGGGCATAAGGAAGGAGAGACCTCGGTCCCAAGCATGGGGATGCAGTGCCCCGAGCGGTGGCCAGTGTGTCCGGTACTGCAGCTTGGCTCTGGTCCTCTCATTTGGAAGTCTCCCTAATTTAATTAAGGGTCTCTACGTGCCAGCCTGCACTCTGGGCCCAGGCTCAGAAACCAAGGGCACGGCTCAGAGTTAATGAGCCTTGGGCCCATTGCTCAGCTGCCATCCTGGCAGGCATGGCTGTCCTCTGTCTTCCCTCACAGGGGGCAGCAGGCAGCAGCAATGGCAAGGGGACGAGAGGTCACATCCCTCCTCCCCAGCCTTTGGGCTGGGGCCAGCCTTTATCCTCGCTACCTTTGCCAAGAGGTATGACCTCCAATGCTACCCTGGCGGAATCCCCTGGGATTCTCTGAAGGTCTCTGCCTCCAAGGAGAGAGCCTCTTCAGTCAGTCATCTATTTAACAAATATTTATTGAGTGTCTGCTGTGGGCTTGGCGCTGTGCCAGGCTCTCGCCGCACGGGGACCTGGAAGGCCAAAAGAACGCCAAAGACAGGAGCTGGAACTAGCGGCGTTGGACCCCAGGTCCAGCCCCTGCTCTGCTTCCAGACCGCTGAGTCCATTTGGGCATGTCACTTACCCTCTCTGGGCCATAGTCCTTATCTAAGAAAAACAGAGGACAGGATAAAGTAGCCACCTGCCGCCCATCTGATGGGGAGACAGTGGGCTGAGAGGGGCCACTACAAGGACACACAGTTCTTGGAGGACAGCCTATGTGGTTTACTTGCTCATCTGTAAACATCCCCAGGTCACCTCCTTGACATGATACGTGATGCCCTACTTAGGGCTGCTCTGTGTGGCTGGTGGGGTATAGTGTCAGCTGGATGAAGGCCGAGGGCCACTCCTGACCCGAGGTGGCTTGGCACTGACCAGCCCTGGCCTGGTGTGGTCACCTGAGCTAGAACTTAGCTGCCTGGCTCAGGCCCCAGCTGAGTTACCTGTGAAAGGCCTGATGGCCCCTGGCCCAGAATTGAGTCTGGGCTCTCCTGCTGGCCTTGAGGTCACCCTGGCAACCCCGGGCCCTGGCCCTTAAGAAGCATGATGTATGACAGAGGCCCTGCAGAAATAAATAGGGTAAGAATGCAAACCAGAGAAAGAGAAAAGGGCCCTGGAGACCCTGAGAGTTTGCCAGAGTGACCAGAGAAATCTCAGCAGGCTTCCCAGAGGAGGTGGCTTTCCAGCTGAAGCTTGCCAAGGTGAGCAGTGGAGCTCTTGTAGGTCAAGACCCCTGGGGTTTAGTCCTGGCAGTGCCAGCTACTGGCTGGGTGAGACACTAGGCCTATCACTGCGCCTGCTGGCTTTGTTTCCAACAGCTGTTAAACTGGGGAGCTGGAGCAGGTTCCTTCTAGGGCTGATAGCCAGTGGTCTGAGGATGAATCCCAGCAGGAGAAGCTCCTACTTCTTCAGTCCTTCATTATTCCTGGCTTGCAGAGAAGATCCCATGGCTGTTTCCATCCACTGAGCTCCCTTTCCGGTCGTCCCAGCCCCCTGCCACCTCTCCCTTACCTTCTCAGCATCCACTGTCCCCAGCCCTACGGGCCCTGACAATTTGGGGGTCTGTTGTACCTAGAGCCCAAGGATGGGTGGGAAGAGCAAGCTTATAGGGAGACAAATTCTGGGTCTACATAACAAAGAACTTTCTAATATTGAAACCTAGTGCACAGTCTAATCCCCTACCCTTCCAGGGATGTACGGAGCTCCCCAGCCCTGGAGTGATGCAGGCTAAAGCCAGAGAACCACATGTTTCAGAAGCCATTCAGAACTGAGTATCAGAGAAGGGACGGATCAGAAGGTCCCAAACACACCCCATCAGAATTTCCATCAGAACTAGTAAGGATGCAGATTCTTACTCTCCTCCAACTCTGAATCCATGTTTTGGAAAGAGCCAGCCCAGGAAGCTGCATTTTAACAGTGGAGACCTGGCCCATGGGGACCATGTCCTTGGGCCCAGAGTGGGAGTGGGTGGGAGGTTCTGCCTCTTTCTCCAAGAGAAGTTCGCTGACCCCCTGCCCCACAGTCCTCCCCCTCCCCCCAGCCCAGACCCCCCTGCCTGGCCCCGCCCCTCCTCCTGAGAAGCCAGGCAGGTGTGTTGGGGTTTCTGTGCTCCTGGTTCCCCTCCTGCCCAGCCCTCTCCCCTCACTAAGCTGTTCTACATGTAATTATCCATTTTATCAGGGTGAAAGGCCCTGCAATTCACTTGTCGAAGCCCTAACGAGGCAGCGTGGCTGCTTTCAAGTCCGTAAAGAAAAGGGAAATCCTGCTAGAATTGGCAACTTAATTCACCAAGCCAGCCTCGACAGACCTCATTAAGTCCCCGTGTATTCATTTCAGGCTAATGGCTGTCATGCTGACTGCTGTTTGATTTGCTGTAATAGACTTTTATGGCGTTCCAATTTGCTCAAACGTGTTTGCCTGTGTCTGTGCCCAGCAGCACCGCTCCACTACCTCCGTTCGGGTTGTGTGTCCGCCTCGCTGACCTTCAGCGCTGCCCTGTCCCCTGTGTCCTCCTGGGGCCACCGCCCACCCACAGCCCTCCAGATCCACCGCGGGGAGGTGTCCCTGGGGCTGGGGTGTTCAAGGCTGGAAGATGGGTGTGAGGTTAGAAGTCAGACGGTGCCAGGTGGTTCCTTGGGTCAGGGAGTCAAGGAGGGCTTCTATAATCGCAGCGACGGCTGTGTCCTTGAAGTTTTGACAAGTCCAGCCAACTTAGCTGGACAGTTAAGGCTGTTATCCAACTGGCCTCAACCTACCTTTCTCGCCTTCCCTACTGGCTTCCTCTGCATGGATCGTCCTGTCAGCCCAGGGGCCGATCCGGGGCTCGTGAGCCTGTGTCTGCCCCTCTTTTCTCTTATTCCAGCACACGCACATCATGCTCTTCTAACCGGTCCTGGGCTATTTTCTTTCCGCTCTCAGCCTGACTCAGTCCTGCCTGGCCTTCAGAGCTCAGAGCTGACCCACTGTGCCCTGATCCATTGCGGAACAGCTATGAAGCAAGGCCCGGGGTTCTGAGCTGATGGGGACATGTCGGGGAGAGCGAAAGGACTCTCCCATTTGCCAGCTGTGCAACTCGTGACCTAACCTCTCTGGATCTCAGTTTTCTTATCTGTGAGCTAAGCTGCACTGTTTGCCTCCCGGGGTCATCGTGGGAGATAGAATAGCGCAGATGGGTAAGACCCTTTGCCCCGTTCGTGGCTCATAGCATCCTCAGTAAAATGCTAGTGACTAAGACCAAGGTCTTGTCTTCAGGGGAGATAATTTTACACAGCGTAAGACAGGTTAGAGGATGTCTGATGACATCTAAATGTATCAGATGCCATGATAGCTTACAGTGTGCAAAGCAGGAGGGAAGCACTGTGGAAGGAATGGCCCGGTCTCTATGCAGGGGCTGTTTCTTTGGGACCTCACAGGATGTGTAGAAGTTTGGTAGTCACAGAAGGAGATTATGGTGTCTCCGAATATTGTATAGTCTCTGCCCTTTAGTTTCTTTTCATATAGTGGAATTTCCAAAAGTGGGAAGTAAACTCTAACCCCTGACCAGGGACCCTGTTGAAGAGGGCCAGTGGCTGTTGGGGTGTGTGTGTCCCTCACCGGTACCCAGTGTTCCCTTGTGGAAATAGAGCTGGGCTACAAGTAGGCTCCCTGGGACCCTGCCCAGGTCACTGTGATAGACAGCTCGGGTCCCACATAGATCTTTGTCACTCGTGGCTTCGGGTGACCAGCTGTGAGGTGGGGAGGAGGCTGGTAGAAGAGAAGGGTGGACTGGAATGAGAAAGCAGGGGCTTGAGTGCCCGCTGCCCTGGGTGGGGACACAGTCCAAGCCAGGGTCCCCCCGAGGCCACCCCATCTCTCCATGTCACTTAGCAAGGACAGATGGAAGTCCCTCCTCCCTGGAGCTCCTTACTAGAGACAGGAAAGCAGGGAGAAGGAGACTCCTGCTGAGCATGTGTCCGTGAAACAGAGTAATTCAGTTTTGTGATAATAATACATTGACATCATTGTTACTGCTGAGTTTCCTCTGCGCCCAAGGCCGTGCTTGCGGCGCATGTGGGAGCTCCCTGAGCGCTCACGCCCCCTCACAGGCTAGCCACGTCGTTAGCCCCATGCCACGCATGTGGACATGGAAACAGAGAAGCTTTGTGACTTGCCCAGAGCTCCTCAAGGATGGAGCCAGGATGAGGAGACAGGTCTGGTTCCGCCTGCAAAATGGAAATAATCATGCCTGCTTTGCAAAACTATTATGAGGATTCAAGTAAATGGGACCATGTGTGGGAAGGGCTTCGCATGGGGGCCAGCGTAAGCTAGGGTCAGGCACACGGCCAAGGCTGTGGTTGGTGGTGCATTCATCTCCCCTGCCAGCCTGAGCAGGGCCTGTGTGCCCTCCGTCCCTAGCCCAGGCCCCAGCCCATGGACAAGAACTTCCCAAATGGCAGAAGCCCACTGCTCCCTCTGCCTCTTGGACAGTTGAGAGGACAGTAGGAGCCTTCGCGCAAAGGGCTCTGCCCTCACCAGCTTTCTTCCCCAGGCGAGGGGTCCATTAGGGCTCACAGTGTCCGGTCCCAGGGTGAGAGCAGCCAGGCCTGGTGCGGGGTGCAGAACGTGCCCACCCCTCCCAGGACACCACAGAGCTCACTGCTGGAGCTCTCTAGTGCCCTCTATTGCCTGCCAGCTCTGGAATCTCAGCTGCGCCCTTCTCAGCCATGCTCTGGGCACACAGAGAGCCAGGGAGGGGTGGCCAGACGAGGCCCCGAGCATGCAGAGGTGGGCATGACCAGACTGAGGAGCACCCACTGGGGACAACAGCAGCGCCCCCAGCTGCCCTCCTCACGGCGTGCCCATCAGACGCTGAATGATTTATAAACTGCATCCTCAGGTAGCAAGAGGTGGGGGTTCAGGGGGCTCCCACTGGCTTGTGCCTTCCATTCCCCCCTGAGATGTCAGCTCTGCTCATGAGAGTGTCCTCTTCCATGCCAGTCCCTTGACAGGCCATATTAATTTATACCTGGTGGCCGTGGTGCCCGGCAGCCCCCTCTGCATCTCTAACCACCCACCTATTGATCTGGGAGAAGGAGACCAATAAATCATCTCGGGGGCTCTGGAGCCTGCTGACCAGAGCCACAGTGGCTTCCCCTAGCCAGGCAGCAGCTCCAAGCTGTGCCATGTCTCTGGACCTGCAGTGAGCACCCTGAGGGGCTCACACCTCTTCTGGTCCCCCAGCATCTGCACAATGACAGGGACCTCCTCTCTGGCCGTGGACAGGTGCCACAGCCTATGGCAGCCAGGACAGCAAGCTTTGGGCTTGTAGCAGTGAAATGACATGTGACCATGGGCAAAGCAGCAGGGCCGCCTGTTTCTACATAGTCCTGAGGTGGGACGCATGTGTGCATCTTGATATGGTGAGCATGTACTTACTGGAGTAATATCCTCCTGTCTCTGTTGGAGGATTTTCCCTGTCTTTCGTCTGTCCTCACTACAACTCTGTAAGTTAGGGGAGAATTTTTCTTCCCATTTCAGAGATGAAAGAAACTGAGGCCAAGAGAAGTTTCATGACTTCTGCGAGTCCCCTGGCATCAAGCTAGAGCCATTCAGCTAGAGCCATAGTCTTGCTTTTGTTACCTTCAGCATCTTCACGTATGTCTTTTTTTAACTTTGTAGCTTTGCCATGGCCTGCTTATAACTTGCGGAATTCGCAAAGATGAGGCCCTGATCAAGCCAGGCTGCGGGCAGACGAAGGGGAGCTCAGGGCCTCACGCACAGGCTTAACCCTGTCCCCAGCTAAGGGCTGTCACATGTGCCCCATACACAGGCTGTAGTAGTCCAGAGGAGAAGCTTGGCTCAGAGCCCACTGCCCACTCTATAGAGTGAGGACCACCTTTGGAGGTCAGGACCCCACCACGGTTGGTCGTAGTGACACTCCTTTCCAGTAACCTGCAGGATTAGGGTGCCCCTGCCTCTGAGATTTGCATACGACATTGTTCTGTGAGACATGGAAAACCCATCCTTACAGGTGAAAGCCAGACTGCCTACCCAGGTCCCCACGACCTCCATGGCACACCCTCCTTCCATGCCCCCTGGGGCACGGCCAGGGCTGTGAGCTCCCTCCACCACTCTCTGCACAAGGAAGGAGGGTAGCATGGGAGCAGGAGACAGAAGAAGCCCAGATGTAGTTAAAATTACTATTTTGTTTTAATGTCCGTTACACCGGTTTCCTTGCCTATTCTGGCTGGGAGTCTTCGGGGGCTGCTGTCATTCTGTGGCAGGGGCTGCAGGACCGTCTGAGGTGAACAGGAGGCAGGGGCCCAGGTGCCGAGCCCAGCCTGCAGGCAGTAGGGATTTGCTGGCACATGCCGGGACACCTCTTATTGTGCCCCCACCCTTCAAGTAAAGACCCTCTAGATGGAAGGAGACAGAAGCTGGATGCAAGAAGATGCTCCTGCCGCATGGCTGGCCTGACAGCTCCACGAGCCCGGAGTCTACCTGTCGCCTTCATACCCTTTCTCTAAATGGTCTCCTCTCCCCTGTGGTGGAGCCTGTTGCTGGAGGGGTCAGGTTCCAGGCAGTGGTGTCTTCTCAGACCCTGGGTGGGCAGCTAGCTGGGGACACTGATGGTCAGAAGGACTTGTGCTCCATCAGTGACATGGGGACCCTGAGCCCTACTGTGGTTATGCGCACACAGATTCTGACTCCACCCGGGGAGGCCACAAGTAAGGTGCTGGGTCTTTCAGAGCCTCAGTGTCTCCTTCTGTAAAATGGGGGTACACTGGGGTTGTGTGAAAGTTCGAGGGGAGCCCATGCATGAAGCCCCACACTCCTGGGGTAGATGATGGGTATTCCCATTGTTAGCAAGAATTACAAAGAAGCATGTGGAAAACACAAAAAGGAAACACAACAATGAAAAAAAAAAAAAAAAAAGGAAGCAGTCACCAAGAAATAACTGGTAATGGCCTGAGAATCTTCCAAATAGGCTCCTTGGACCCAGCACTGGAGGGACTATCAAGGTGACTTAACCTAAGCACACATTTTGTAGAGATCACCAAAGCCAGACAGAGGCAGAGATTTCCTCAGGGACCCCCCGGAAGTCAGTGGCAAACCACGGAAGAGCTAAGGTGATCGGGGAAGATTCTCAGGGACATGGTCTCCAGAACCCACGGGCCTGAGCCCTCCCTCCACCGGAGGGGCAGTGCTATTCTCCCAGATGGACACTGATGTCCAGAGCTGGGCTGGGGAGAGGGGAGGATCTCTGCCCCCCCCCGGGCTCCTACAGCCCCCACAAGTTCAAGAGCGGTGTCCTGGCTGGCTGCTTTCCAACATAGTGCTTGGGGCCTTGCGAGTGTGTTGGCTGACCGCCAGCATGCCGCTGCTGTTTCTCCTGTTCTGGGGACTCTGGAATTTTGTCTCAGCCCCTTGATTTACCCAAACAAGTTGGAGTATTGTTAGACAGCTTGGGGACAGGCCTGGCAGCCCCCTTGACAACAAGCCCCACCCCCACCTTACACCCGAAGCTGGTGTGGATATGTTTGTGGGCTGCCTGACCCACCTTGTTTTCTACCAGGAGTGGGGAAAATAAAAGAAAGCGAGCAGGCGCTTGGTTGATGGAATTATTATAATTTCTCTGATTCCTTAGCAGCCTTTAATTACTTTGCAACTTTGTGGCACTGGCTAGAAGCTGGGAGGGGCTGGGCTCTCCTTCTTCATAATAACCTTAAGTGGAGACCTCCTGTCCATCTATGGAAAAGCCGGCTCCTCTCTCCAGATGCAATAATACAGCCGAGAGATTTCACCCAGGGCATAATCACTAGGTACAATGTAATCTTCCCCGCTCACTGTCTTCATCACCAATTGGCTGGCCCACTTCGCAGGCGTGGGGGACTGCCAGCCACAAAGAACCGAATGTCCGGTCGCGTCCTTGTCCAGGTGGGTCATGGGCTCAGGACGGTTCCTCTCCAAGTCCTGCCTCTGAGAAGGCCTTTTCCCACAGGCACCCCCGCCCCATCTCCCTGTCTTAGCCCAACCATGCCTCCTGCCATTCCCAACACAAACCCTACATGTTAGAAATCCATTGCATTTGCATGAGGTCTGAACTCCGGGCTTTCCTCTGCTTCCTGTGCTAGAGCTTTACTGTGGGTGGCCATTTTCCTGCTGCCTTGCCCTTGCTCATGCCTGGCCATGCCCTCCCCCACGCCCCCCTGCACCTTCTTCCTCTGTTTAGCCAAATCCTTTTCTTCCTTCCTTCCTTGGAATAATAAAGTGGGGGTGGGAAAGGGATTGGTACTGTGTCCCCATTTCACAGACAGGCAAGCTGAGTGTTAGTGAAGTCAGACTTGCCTGGTTATCCCCTCTGGAAATGGCTGGCTAGGATCTGACCCCAGGCCCTTCACCTAGTCTTCTCTCTGCTAGGCTTGAAGGCACAGGCTTCTTTTACCCCTTGCCCTTGGAGCTGCTCCGTATACCCACCCCATGCTGGCCTCTTGCAACCGCACTCCCAGACACCTTCTGCCTCCTGACCCTAGCCTGGCCTTTCCCACCTGGGGTGGTCTCAGAACCCCACTGTGGGCAGAAGAGGTGAACCAGATACAGGTCTGGTTGCTGAGCCTCCCTGGGGCTGGCCCAGCCAGAAGCAGCTCCTCCTGTCTTGGTCACCTGTCTGTACAGCACAGCAAGTTAGTGGGGGGTGAGCTCTACCCTGGAGGGGGCAGGAACCCCACCACCTGCAGCTAGGAGACTTGCATGAGGAAACCCCACCCCTTCCAGGGCTGAATTTGCCCCTCTGTTAAATGAGAGTGGTAATCCTGGGTTTGTTCATGTCCTCGTGGGGATCAGGGACAGGACAGACAGGAAAACCTTGAGCTTAAAGCCTCATGCAAGTGGGACAGATTAACTCCTGGAGTAGTTCTTCTAATGCCTCCTTTCCTACCAGCTTTATGCGTTTTCTTTTTTTTTTTTTTTTTTTTTTTTTTGAGTCTGTATATTTCTTAAGCATACATACAGAGAAACGAACAGCCGTAAGTGTTCAGCTTTGTGAATGGTCGCAAAGTGAACATATTGTGTGACCACACCTGCATCAAGAAACAGAAACTCTCCAGCACCTAGAAGCCCCTTGTGATTCCCAGCCCCTACCCCCATGGGTAACCACTATGTTGACTTCTGTCCCCAAGGAATATGTTTGTCTGTATTCATCTTACTGAATGCAGTCTGGTGTTTCTCACTACCCAAGCTATGGATCAGGCAGCTTCCTGTAGGAGGTCACTCCCCACAGTGGTCAGGATCAGTGCTAAGGTTCGAGGTTCAAGTCCTGCACTCACCACTTCCATTTGTGAGTCACTGGGAACATCGCGATCTCTGCTAAAATGGGTGTGGCACGGGTAGGGCTGCCTCGGTACCACTGTCCCTGTCCCACAGTGCTCTCCTGCAAGGGGCTGTGATGGTGCGTGCCTGGGGCTCAGCCAGCAACCTGTGCCTGAGAGCCTGGTGGGACCCTCCCCTGCAGGCATCACCTTTAGGCAGCCTCGGCTGGGGCAGACTCTTCTTTGCCATGGATATTTCTGGTGCTTGTGGAGCTGTCCAGCGGCCGGGACAAGAGGATGGAGGTGGAGGGGTGGTGTGGGAAGGGAGTTACAGGGAACTAAATGCAGTGAACAAAACCTGGGCTGAGAGGAAGGAGGCAGAAACACAGCAGGAAGGTCCCTTTCCCCACTGAGGTGCCTCTGCTGACCCCACAGGAGTCCTTCAGATTGATAAGAAGGTCTGATTATCCTCCTGTTAGAGCGGGAGAAATGAGCCCAGGCGGGTTAAATGACTTGCCCAAGGTCACACAGCTGATTCCAGATTTTGTCCTCATTATACTCCTCCAAAGCAAGTCCAAATGTCTTTTAGCCCCAGCGCATCCCCTTGGAGCTTGGGGTTTAGTGTCAGCGGCCGCCCTCTTCAGTGGTGCTGGCCTTGAGTCTGGAGGAGGTGGAGGGAGGGGGCTGTTTGGCTCGGAGGGGGATTCTTCTGTAGTGACCTTTATTGTGTTCTAGCACCTTCAGCGTCCCGCAAAGCTGTGGCTTATATCAGCAACCCAATCTGAGGTCTGTGCAAAAAAAGAAAAAAAAAGAAAAAAAAATCTTTAAAGGCTTCTTAGCAGCTTGAAGTGATTGTTTTTTCTTTCCCTTACCTGGTCAGGGGTTGGGGCAGGGCCAGGGCAATGGGAGAAGAATAATGAATTCTCCTAAAGCACTGTCTTCCTCCCCACGTCCCCAGACCATCAGATCCCTCAAATTCAGGGGGCCCTAAACCTTTTAAAAAATCCCCCCCGTCACAACTCAAAAGATGAGGGTGGAGGGAAATGCAGCAGCAGCTATTGGGGCGGAAAGCCCTAAATGGTGTGGAAGTAATGTCTAAAGTGTGCTGGCGATTACAGACATTTCCACGGAGCCACGCTTAGGCTGCATGGGTCGGTGCCAGCAGCCGTGGGGAAATAAATAAATAAAAAGTGAGCCAGCATTGGAGAGCCCGTTAACTGTTGCTGTGCGGAAGGGAGGGAGGCGGCAGGTTACTGGGAGGGTGGAAGGAAGGTAGCCAGGCTCATTCATTCATTTCCTCCACCCATCTATTCATTCCACTGTACTGAGCTCCTGAGAAGTGCCAGGAACGTAGCTAAAACCTTTCTGTGGTCAGTGGCCAGAGTCTCTCAGGCTGGTGGGGTCTGATCCCAGACCCCTCATGCCAGCCTCCCCTTGACTTTCTGATTTCCTGCACCTCCACCTTCTTTCCAGTCCCTGAGAGACTGGGCCACAGGGCCTTTGCACAGCAGTACCTCCCTTTCTTCATGAGCTCCCATGTCCCCTGAGATCTTCAATCCCAGATTGATCCCTTTTCCCAGTACAGAACAGATGCTCGTGTTCTGGGTCTTCAGGGCACCATAGCTATGACCTTGAGATGTAATGGCTCACTTATTTTCAGGACTGTTTGATCACTGTTGGTCTCCAAGAGGAGATAGTGGGCTCTGTGAGAGCAGAGGCATGCCCATGAGACTATTTCCCCATCACTGGACCTTTGGGACCTCATTCCTAGTAGGGACTTAGTAGAGATTTGTTGCACGATGCAACATTTATTGCATGATGTCTTCTGGGAGCTTCTCTTCCTTCCTCTCCTCTGCAGCCCCTATCCTTTCAGTGAGAAATTCCACAGACCAGCCAGTGGTGTGCCCTGCTCCCATGGCCCACTGCGGAGGGCAGCTCAGAAGTGCTGGCAAGTTCCCCACCAAGGCCTTGGGTCTCACCAGACTTCTGAGACAGCCAGTGGGACAGGGCGAAGGCACCGCACGCAGGGATATTGGAGGACGGGGTGTGGCTGAAGGGGCTGGGGTATGGTAGGCAGAGGAATAGCCCCAAAGAAAGGAAACCCCCGCATGGTAATCCTCGGAGCCCGTGACTGTTCCCTTACGTGACAGAGGGACCCTGCAGGTGTGATGATGGACTTTCAGGAGGAGATATCCTGGCTTTGCTGGGGCCTCAACATCATCACAGGGGTCCTCATGAGGGGGCGGTGGGAGAGTCAGGAGGAGAAGCGCCAGTAAAAGCAGAAGTCAGAGAGAGGCTGGAAGGTTTTATGCCGCTGGTCTGACCATGGAAAGAGGGGCCCCTGAGACAAGGAACAGGAGTGGCCTCAAGAAGCTGGAAAAGGCACAGAAACAGATTCTCCCCTAGAGCCTCCAGAAGGGGTGCAGGCCACTAACCCCTTGCTGTGGGTTCTGTAAGACCCATTTTGGATTCTGGCCCCCAGAACTGTAAGATGATAAGGGGGCGGGGATTCGTTAGGGCGCCTGGAGGAGGCTGATGCAGGGTGCTTTGGAGACAGAGCAGTGGGAACATGCACTCTCCAGCGCACCCTAAGCACCCCAAACTCTAGTTCATAGTTCCTTTGGGGCACTTCAGGCAGGAGGATAGATGTCCCCGGAGGTGGGCTCTCTAGAGGTCAGGGTAAGGCCAGTGGTCATTGGAGATGACCCCTGAGGGCCAACCACAGAGGAAGGGCACCTGGGGCTGGGGCGTGGAGAGGGCAAATGGCTGGGAAGGGGCCCTGCAGAAACCGGGAGGGGTGAGGTAGGAGTCCATGTGTTGGGTGTGGAGAGGGAGAGCTTTTTTTATTTTTTTTAAATTTATTTATCTGAGAAAGAGAGAGAGCATGAGCAGGGGGAGGGACAGAAAGAGAGAGAATCCTGAGGCAGACTCCCCACTGAGCGCAGAGCCCGGCACAGGGCGCACGTGGGGCTCCATCTCACACCCTGAGCCAGAATCAAGATTCAGATGCTTCACCAACTGAGCCACCCGGCGCCCCAGGAGGAAGAGCTTTTAGATGACTAAAGAGAACAGGGCTGGAAGGGGCTGCATCTTAGAACTGGCCACTGGGCTGCTGGGCCCTGGGGAGCCCTCCCTTTGCACAGAGGTGGGCTTAGCGGCACCCGGGTTCTGGCAAGCCCCCTGGAAAGCTTGGCCTCTGGGCACCAACCAGCCCAGAGACCAGGGAGAGAGAGGAGTCTCTGCTTGGCTTGCTTCCCTATTGGTAATGGTGCTAGAGTGCCGATCCCACACCCCTGACCCCACCTGCATTCATTCATCAGACACTGGGTGCCTGCTGGATGCCAAGCACAGGCTGGGTGCTTGGGACACAGGGGAATGCACCGTGGTGCCTGGTCCCCCTCGGGAGGTCCTGGCTGGGCCCTGCTCACCCACAGTGACAGGCGCTCTTCAAAACGGGATGGAAGGCCTGTGTTTGAGGACGTGGGCAGCCACCGCCAGAAACCTGGCTCTCTCTGGGTTGCTGAGCGGGTAGGGCAGTGCCATCCACCCATCCCATCTTTGGAGCAATAGGAAACCTGGGTTGTGCCTCTCACCTGCCCAGTCCCGGCTCCCGAGCCCCTTGTGGCAGGCGGCGTATGTGTGAACGTGTCAAGTGTGGCTCCCTCCAGGCAGCAGAGTTGGACAGACGTGCTCTACATGAGCTTGGCGAATCGGTTCTCTCTGCTCTGTCCCAGCCGTCTGCCACCCTGCTCTGCAGCAGCCTGGGTTTCCCGGCTGGTCGCTCTCAGTATGGGCTGGGGAGGGTGGGAGCAGGGACTGCCTTTGGTCTGAGACAAGCAGAAAGACCCCCACTCCGTCTCTGGGCCTCCATCTGCTTCCTTATATTTGGGGTGGGTGGAAACCCCACAAGATAGAACAGGTCCTTCGGAAGGGTTCAAGGGCATTATGGAGGAAGGGGCCTCCTAGAAGGCCTGGCAAGGGCTAGTGTCCACACCTTCCTCTGACCACCTACTGCAGCCTCCTTTATACCACTTTTCCGACACGCAGGTCCTCCTGGTGCCAAGTTCCAGGGCTTGTGATCTGATTACAGATAGGGTCTGTATCTTACAGTTCCTTGAAACCATGAGCTCCAGGGGTACTGGGCACACGGAAAACACCAGGAACAGCCATAATGACAGTAAGAAGAGTGTGCAGGCACTCTCGTGTGCACCTTTTATAGCCGATCAGAGGTATAGGTATGAGGATTATTCCCAGATGGAAGGTGGGGAACCTGGGACTCAGAGAGGTTAAGTCCGTCATAGAGCTGGGTTGTGAGCCCGGGCAGCACCGCCTTCCAGCGCCCCCATATGCTGTTGCCCCTCTGTTGACAGTGAGTCTACAGGGTCCCATCTTGCACATCGAGTGAATGTGCCCTGGACACATAGAACCTTCAGCCCTCCCGGGGTCTCCATACATCCTCTGTCCCCTGGATGGTGCCCAATGCCATGTCCAACATGGGCTGGAGAGGGTGACAGTGCAGATACTACGCCCAGTCCTAGAGAGCCGGACTGGGGCGTGTTCCTGGAGAGATAACCTCCCATCCTGCACCACGGCCAGCATGCAGGCACACACCTCAGGCGTGCTGTCCGCCGTGCCTCCTGTCCCATGTGTCTTCCTCACAGGTCAGCGCCCCAGAGTGCTAAATCTTGGGCAAATCGGCCACAGCCAGTGGGAGGCCAGGAGGACAGAAGGAGGGGATGTGGCCATCAAAGCCATTAGCAATGAGCTGGCCAGGCGAACAAAAACACGGCTGATTGGGGCCAAGCAAACCAGCTTCCTCTGGGCCCTGTTCTGTAGCCCTCTGAGATGGGACGGGGGATGGGGCACATACGTGGAAAATGTGTGCTCCCTGGGAATCACTGACAGGCACGACTCATGGCGTGGATGCTTGGTTATGCCTCCCCATGAGAACAATTCACAGATGGAAATAGTCACTTCACATGTAGAGAGAAGAGATAAGTGGGTTTCTGCCTAGAGGCTTTGGACTGGAGCAGACCTCGTCCCCCGCCACCCTCCTGGGACAGCAGTGTGCCTTTTTTTTTTTTTTTTCAGATTGTATTTATTTATTTAAAGGTACAGGGCATGAGTAGGGGAAAGGGCAGAGGGAGAGGAAGAAAGAGAAGCTCAAGCAGACTGAAAGCCCAGAGCCCAACATGGGGCTCGATCTCACAGCCCTGAGATCCTGGCCTGAGTGGAGATCAAGAATCAGATGCTCGAGGGGTGCCTGGGTAGCTCAGTGGTTAAAGCCTTTGCCTTCGGCTCAGGTCATGATCCCAGGGTCCTGGGATTGAGCCCCGCATTGGGCTCAGCGGGAAGCCTGCTTCTCTTACTCTCTCTCTCTGCCTGCCTCTCTGCCTACTTGTGATCTCTGGTTGTCAAATAAATAAATAAAATCTCTGGTTGTCAAATAAATAAATAAAATCTTTTAAAAAAAGAGTCAGACGCTCGACGCCAGAGCCACCCAGACGCCCCGACAGCAGTGTATCTTAAAGAAACACTGTACCGGGATTCTTCCATATGTCCTTGGTCCTCCCCTTTTATCTCCCTGGGTCTCAGTTTACCCACCTGCCCAGTGGGGTTAATCACCTTGGCTCTGGCTAGCTCACTGGCTAGTCAAGGCTGTTGTAGGAACAGACAGCCAAGGGTGGGATGGCATGAAAACCATGGCATGGGCTCCCCAGGTCATGGCCCTGCTGAAGGGTGCCCTCAGGCCATTTTGTAAAGAGGGGATTTGTGGAGCATTCCTGCCCCCTGACCAGTGCTCTGACACAGAGAACCATCATAGAACATGTCCCTCCATGGTGCCTTTCTGGGCTTCAAGGTTCCTTCCCTCAGGTCAAGGGCCACCCAGTCCCAGCAGCTGATGAGCAGAGGTGGGTGGGGGTGTGTTGGGAAACAGAGGCCTGGGACACAGAGCACCCTGTCTGCGCAGCCATGCCTTGGGACAGGTCCTTCCCCGGAGTCTCACCTGGAGGGCTTGCAGCCAGGCAGGCCTGTCCCTTCTGCACGGATGGCCTTGCAGCCGGCCTGCAGCAGACACGGCTTTTTTGTTTTTGGTTAAAAAGCCTCATTGGAGCGTTATGATATTGGAATGTGAAGGGTAATTGAGCTGAAAGCTATTCTCTTCCTGTGACCGGCACGATAGGAGTGATTGAGGCGCCCAGGCCCGCGCACCAGCCTGGGAATCCTGATGAAAGGGCTGTGCGGGGATGGGGGTGAAAGAGGTACGCAGCCAGGCCCCCCGAATCTCTGCTTCTCTCCCCGGAGGCCTGGGCCTGCCCCACTGAGTGCTCCCCTGAGACACTGAGCTGCCAGGCTGGGTCTCCCCCAGCCTAGAGGAGATGGCCAAGGCCTCAGCATGCTGGGCACAGGCAGAGGGTCTCCAGTGACAGGTGTACGAGGAGAGGGCTGGGCATCGGACTGAAACTGGCAGAAGAGCCCATTTCCTGCAGCCCTCTCCTGCCCCCACTGGGATTCCTGTCCAGCTCCTAGTTTGCAGAGGGATCTCTATACCTTCTGCCTCTCTCTCCCCCTCCACGGGCTACCCTACATCTTCCCAGGTTTGGACAATCCCAGGGTTTTCGAAGCCCCTTCAATGCACATAGGAATCACCTGAGAATCTGCTTGAAATGCGGATCCTGCTGCAGTACGTCTGGCGGAGTGCCTGAGTCTCTATTTCTACCGTGCTCCCATGGGATGCCAATGTTGCTGGTCCTCCCACCTGGCTTTAAGGAGTAGGATTCTAGGAAGGGATTAGGGCATGGGTCCAGCAAGAATTCTCCAGATTCTCAGTGCAGGGCCTGGCTGTGAGGAGACCCTGAGGGGGACAACAGCCAGTTCCCCAAGCAGGGCTGCCCCCTGTGGTGGTATAGTCAGAGCACTGAGCAAGAAGAAGGGGAGGGCTAGTGAACTCCAGCCGAACTCAGCCTAAATGTTACTCTTTTTTTTTTTCTTTTTTTTTTTTTTTATTTATTGGGGCGGTGTAGAAAGGAGCAGAAGGAGAGGGACACGCAGACTCCTCACTAAGCATGGAGTCCCACGCAGGGCTCGATCTCACGCCCTGAGGTCATGACCTGAGCTGAAATCAAGAGTCAGATGCTTAACCCACTGAGCCATCCAGGCACCCCTCCAAGCATTGCTCTTAATGCTGGGTACTCTGGAACTGGGTGGCATTGTCTGAAGAAAGGAGCCCATTTTTCTTGGCACAGAGGGTGGTTTTGCTCGCCAAACTATGTGTTCACGGGTCAAGGTCTCCTCTGAAGGGACAGCTTTTTCTAGTTTTGCACAAAGGCACCATAGAGACCTTGCCCTCAGACGTAAAGCCATCACTGTCTACTTGCTTCTGCACATCTCCATCTTCCTCCCTCATACTGCCTGACCTCACAGCTTCTCCTGGCAGAAACCAGAAGTCCAGGGGAAAGGGAGACGCTCACGCTTCCAGACTTTGCTTCTCCCTCTAGTCCTTCCAGCCCCTTCTGAGTGGGGAGAACCCCGGATACCTAAGAAATAGATCCTTTCCAGCCACCTGTCCACTCCTTGTCCAGAGAGCTCAGCTGGAGGGGTCAAGCTAAGACAGGCCTCTCTGTCCCACCCTGGGTGGGGACCAAGTCTGCTGTAAGGAGGGGATGTCCTTGAGTAAGGACTCTCTGGCGCACCCCAATCCAGCCTATGCCCTCCCTCTAGCATGTACACACACACACACACACACACACACGCATACCATACTCAGTCTCTCCGCATGGCCCATTATTAATTGCCATGCAGGCGTAGCTGAATGGGCCCCATCAATATATGTTCTAGCAGCTTCAAGGAACTGGGGCCTTTGGTGGGACAGCACAGCTTATCTCTCCTGTCCAGGCTTTCCCTGCACAGGACTCCACTGGCATATAACGAGTTCCTCCTTGGGGGTTTCTGGGCCTGAGTGCCAGGCCCAGCAAAGGGAGAGAAGCTCACCCCTTCCCAGCTCCGCCTCTCCTGCTCCTAGCTGAGCACAGGCCTGCCTCTTACCCTGGTGGTACCTGCAGGCCAGGCAGGGGCCTCTCCGTGCCCGTGGCCGTGGCAGTGGCCACAGAGCCACAATCATAGGACAAACCTCTGCAGCTGCTGTCCCATTTCCCACCACTTCCAACCCAGCCTGAAGGGCCCCCTTTCCACCTTAGACTCAACTCCCTCATCCTGCTCTGCCGAGGATTGCATGGACAGGGTCATTCTTCTTGCCTGGTAGCATGTTGTCGGTGGGCAGATGTGTGAGGCTGGGTCTCAGGTGGTCTCACAGGTGGACGAAGCATCATCTTTCCCAAGCACCTGTCAAGCACTGCCTTCCCTGATGGCCTCTCATCTCACATCCGGCTGACTTGGGTTGGCATTCACAGCCCCTCGGACCGTCAGAAGAGGGAAATGTCCGCGTGTTCCTGCTTTTCCCTTCTCTGTCCCGCCTGGTGAATAATGTGCACAGTGAATGTTTATCAAACACGTCCGCTGTGCCAGGGACTGGGCTCAGTACTTTCTTTCTAGGCATCCCTTCATTCTTAGACCACCTTGGAGGAAGATGTATTCACTCTTCTCCTTATGCCAGTGAGGAAACAGAGGCCCAGAGATGTTAAGTGACTGCCCAGGGTCACACAGCTGGTTAGCAGACCCCACAGTATGCACCGGTATAGCGCCTCTGTGTGGACACTCTCCTATGACATGGAAATCTCAGCTTCTGGGGGTCATGCAGGACAAGTTCAGGCATCTCAAACTTGTAAGACAATTCTTCCTCGGTAGAGCTGGAATATGCTTGCCCCCCATTTACATCCCACTGATCCAGGTTTGCTGGCTGGGATGAGGGTCTGTGAATGAAAGTGCCACCATGGGAGGCTGCCATGGGTTGAACCCACCTCATGGGTCCCATTAGCACCAGCATGTGAGCCTCTGGCCAGCGTGTGATGTGCTTGATAAGGGCAACGGGACCTCCAAGTAACCTCTTCTCCAGAATTCCCTGAGTTGTAGACCCCTGGGCCTCATCTCCTCTAGCTTTTTGACAAGGGAGATAATAGTACCACTGCCCTCTGGGAATCATAAGCCCAGCGTTCCCTGTTCAGGATTTTTAAACCCCCTTTGTTGGGGGTCAGACACCATGGGTACTAACACCCCCCCCAAATATTATACTTTTTCCATTCTGAAGTACCCATTTGCCCCTCCTTCCAAAATATGTGAAATTGGGATTTATCTGAGTTAGCCACATACAGCCTTTGCCTGCATAAGTAATGACCACTATCACCTCACCAGAATGTGACTTCTCTGTTGCTCCTTCGCTCTCTGCTCCCCAGGAAACGGCTTAAGTCTCCTGCCATTGGAAACATGGGCATTCCTCACCCCTCCCACGCCCAGCAAAGCGAGGCTGAGTAGTGGTGGGAGCTGAGGCAGGGGTTGAGGACCAAGGAGCCTCCAGAGGCCATCACTGCCCTGTTCCTCTGAGCCATAGACGATACCCACATTTGGCACTTCCTGTGCAGGCAGGAAGTGCCGACATTTTAGACTCCTAATTTTGGCCTGCTTCAGCAAGAGTGTGGTACCCCAGCATCAATCCCTTTGGACCAAGATTTTCTTCATCCCCGACCCCTGAGTGTGCAAGTCAGAGCCAAAGAGGGGAGCAGCACTGGTTAAGTTTTGTACTCTGCTCACAAGTTCAGTTTCTAAGGACTTGAAAAGTTTGGGACTGGACTGGCTTTTCACAGTCTTGTTCAGAAGACCCTTAGTCCTCAGGGAAACTCTTAGCCTGCCCCTCCCAGGGAGAGGCTGAGCCCTGCTGCTCACAGTCAAAGGCAGACTCTGGAGCTGCTTGGGAGGTGGAGCAGAGACCCCTCCAGGGTCCTGAGACTTGGGGAGCTGAGTAGTTTGAGGCATCAGGACCTTTTGGAGGGAAGCCAGTCAGCCCCCTCCATCCCCCACTCCGGCTCTTCCCAGAAGTCCTCAGGCAAGGAGGCTCTAATTGATGAACTTGTTCCTCTGTAGCTGTCACACGTCTTCAGTTCATTACAGCCCCATCTGCCTCTCACCGAGGCTGCTCTCCCGCCAGCCTCCCGGCTGGTCTGAAGGGGAGAGCACATGAGACAAGAGCAGCTGGGATCTGAGGCCCCATGATTATCTTGGAGAGTCCAGTCAGGGTAATGGCAGGTCCTTCTTTGGAACTGAGTGTCAGGACAGGGGTGAGGGAGGAGGGAGCTTGAAGTGGTTAACCCTTAGCTATCCAAACCTGGAGGCTGGGGCCACTGGTGCAGCCTGCCCGTGGGCCCCCCACCCCGAGGTCACTCAGAACACGGAGGGGGCTGGCCTGAGACTCAGATAGCCTGGCCTTCTGCACCTGTAACCCTGAGCTTTCCTCACGCAAGGCCCAGGAGCTTTCAGGTGGGGACTATTACGTTTGATTGCTGGCAAGTATTTTGAATTGACTGCCTGTGCCCAGCACCATCTCCGGCACCAGCAGGCACGACACACTGATATTCTACGTCTCCTGGGTGGGCTCCAGCTTTTAGCGGAGTGCAGATCTCTGGTGCATCCTGAGTCTGAGATGACACTCCATGAGTGTGGGATTGAGCGAACGTGTGGAGAGGCATGCCGTGCTCCAGAGTTCCAGTCCTCTCTCTGCTGCCAGCCAGGTGACTTTGAGTGTCACTTACTACTGAACTCTGCACGGCGAGGCTGTTATTTCCTCCTTGCCCACCGCACAGGTTAGGCCCTGCCGTTGCTGTATTTAGCCTTCGATTTTATGGGTAGTAAATTCAACAAAGACTGGCCCCGAGGATATGGAAGACACTCATGCAACAGTCTTGGTGTCCAGAAGCTTCTGGTGTCACAAGGAAGACATGTAGAAACCCACGCAGTGGCGAGCCCAGGCCGGCTGCACGAGACTCGTGCCAACACCCACTGGGGGCTAAAGGGGCTGAAAGGCACTTAGTGGGGGGAGGGAGGCTTTGCAACCTGCTGAGTGGGCTGAGCTGGAGGGGAAGGGCTGCCCAGGCAGGGGCAGGGGAGTGGTCGCTCAAGGAAAGGACTGGAGGCTGGAAAGGGCCAGGTATGCTTGTGGAACAGGAAGGAGAAGGCTCTGGGATGGGCCCAGTGGACCCCAGATTGACTGGAGCCACAGTATAAGGGACCCCAAATACCCCGGTCATTGGGTAGACTTTCTCCTCTGGGGCCGTGGAGAGGAGTGGAGTGCTTTTGTGTCCGAGAAGGGTGCTGTCAGGGCTGAGCTTTGGGGCAGGGTCTCAGGTGGCTGCAGACAGGCTGGATGGGGGCGGCAGAGCTGGGGGTGCCGATCGTCTCTGCTCTCACCCACTCTTGTCACAAACTGTCTAAATCTGTAACTCCCTGTCTTAGAAAAGGTACTGTCCCACTTCCCGTTTCCCTGCATTATTTTTTCCTGAGGTTTCAGAAAACATCTCTTTTGAGGCTCCCACTGTTCCCTCCTCATTCCTGGCCAGGCTCTGAATTTTAACCATTCTATTTTCTTTACAGATTTTATGATAAACAGCCCATGTTTTCCAATGCCTTCCCTAAGTGTGTCAGACTGTCCCTCAAGGCACTGATGTGTCCCTTCGCTCCGAGATGCTCAATCTCATCCCCACCCGGATACGTGATTGTCCCCAGATCCCACTGGTTCCTTCCAAGTGGCCGGCAGAGTTCCAGCCCACCCCAGATCCATAAAATTTGGGAGGGAGTATCCATCATCTCAGGCTGAATCTGGGTCACCCTGGCTCATAAACTAACCCACAGAACAGGCCCCCTCAACTCAGCCAAGGGACATCTGTCCTGATTGTCACGTTTTTCCTGCCACTTCATCTGAAAGAACTGGTTGCCCCTAGCCATCACTAGAACGGCCCCACTAGGACAAGAAAAGGGTGCAGCCCCAAGGAATGCCCTCCCCCCTCCCCACTCCTGCCTCCACCCTGGCTTGGCTGCTGCCCGACCCCAGCTCAGTCCCTTGTTGCTGATAGAGACATAAAGTAAGATTTATTTAAACCCCTCTGAGCTGAGTACTTTCTTGAATTCCCTCTCATTTCTACTGTTCAGAAGACTTGCCAAGCTAGATAAGCACACACATGTCCATTCCCCTACAAAAGGCTGCTGCCACCACCAACCACATCAGAATTGTTAGTTAAACTCCTAGGATGTTAGACCCTAGGGACAATTTGGGGGTCTTTCCCTTGCCCTGACTTCTACACGCATTAGCTCTGTTCTGAGGGTGGCGATCACCATGTCTGCCCGACGCCGAAGGTAGGGCAGGGATAGACGCTGCCCCAGACATCTTGGCTTGGGGATCTAAACTCTGAGATCCTGGAGCATCCCCTCCCCCAGCTTGGACAGGCAGAAGGGAAAGGTCCTTTCAGACAAGAAAGCCAGTAGTAGTCCCTGGCCTGATGCCCGAGGAGCCGCCGTCTTCCCCTCCCTGCATGGGCGGCCAGGAGAGGGCCCCTGGGGGCTGGGTTCACTCTGCTGCCGGCCTCTGTCCTCTGAGGCTCTTCCGGGGGCCACGGCCGACTGCGCGCTCCATGCCCAATCTCTTCCATCCAGACTGCTCATTGCACTTTTTATGGCTTGGAGCTGGTGGTTTATGGAGCAGGAGAAAGACAGCAGTAGAACTGAAGGAAGGGCAGACTGGTCGGGGGCGGGCTGGATGGTACTTATAACCTCTGGTTAAGCCCAAAGACATTGCGTAAATTATGGCCCGTATCTTCCTTCAGCCCCATTTTGCATTCCTGATCAGATCATCATTTTCTACTGGGAGGGAAGGAGTTCTCATCCCCTCACTCAGGGCTCAGGACCTTCCTGCCCTCCTGGGTCTTGTTCTAGATGGCAAGGAGTCGTCAAAGCCATAGCCACAGAGTCTGTTCATTTTCCAAGTTGACCCTGACTCACATATATATATTGGGGTTCGTGGCATCGCAGAAGGCTTTGCTCCACATCCTGGGAGCCCAAGAAAACTGCCTCATGTTGGGACCATTCAGCGGGTTGTTCGAAACAGGAAGAAAGCTCTGTTGATGGTCAGACACCCAGCGTGACCGGCTTTTACTGTGTGGGGCTCTGTGGGGTAGGATTTGCCCCGTGTTCTGCCTGTAAAACAGGGTGAGCATTCTCCGCACCCAGTGGCATTTGTCTGGAGCTGGCGGGCTGGAGACGACCGGTCCCTGATGTTAATGAGACTTGGTCACTCAGGCCAGGTCATAGCTGATGCCCCCCTCTCCAATGTGGCCTGGGATGTGGTGATTGATGCCAGGCAAGGGGCATCGCAGCTCTCCTTTGTCACCCAGAAATGCTGCCCAGGCAGCTCTGCGCATGTGGCATTGAGTTTAGACACCGAGGGAAGGGCCCATAACAGAGACACACACTGTCAGCCCCAGACAGACAGTCCGGGAAATTGCTGAGGAAAGACATGCATTCTCAGCCCAAGTCCTTAGTCCTCATGTCGGAGGCCTGGCTGCCCTGGGGCTGCTGGCTGGAGAGAGCAGGTTCCCTCGGCCTTGGCGTGGCCCCCATCCTCAGGTAGCCGATGTTCCCATCACAGGAAAGATACCCTAAAATAGAAGAACTGCATGGAGACAGGGAAACAGAGGGGAAGGCTCACTCTGCAGGGTACGGGCTCTGGGTGCTGCTGAGAAGAGCTTTGAGGGCCTCTGTGGAAGGAGCATTGGAGGCTCCCTTGAGCCTGAGGTGGGGTCTGGACAGAGGCTGAGGTGACAAGGGGGCTCGCTGTGGGAAGTGGGCAGAGGAGCAGAGGTGGGGAGTGCGTGCTGTGGTAGGGGCTAGTGGGGAGGGGTCGCCGTGACCTAATTGGGGAAGGCCATGAGGAAAGGGGGTGCTGAAACCCATGGAAGGAACAGACTCTGGAGGGCTTTGAAGGGCACGCAGAGCATTCACTTTCTGTGTTGTGGAAATAGTGAGCCTCTGAAGGCGTTGGGGTGGTGGCATGCCACCCAGGAGTGGATGGGGAGGAGGACCGCCATGAAACGGAGCGAGTGGCCATGGCCGCGTGGGTGTGGACTGCAGCTTCTGTCTGGAGTGAGGCTGGAGACCCAGTTGGGGATGGGACAGAGTTCAAGACAGTGGGTCATGGAAATCCAGCACTGACCTTCCATCCAGAGTCCTGTTCCACCCAGACCCAGAAGGGGGTCAGTGGGGCACGAGATACAACAGGGGAAAGGTCTTCCTGAGCCAGCATCATAATAAGGCAAAGAGGCCGGGAGCCCATGTGTCTGAGGTGGTGAAAGGACTTACCAGAGCCCATCTGTCACCAAAGCTGAGCATTCCAGCCACAGGAGGCCCCCTTGTCCTGGAAGGGGGTGTGGTAATCCGGCCTATAAAATTGGGACAAGAACTCAGGCTGTTCACATATTGGTTTGCAAGACTGTTCTTGAAGGTTCCATGTTTCTTTGACACTTACATTTGGCAGGAGCCAGTGTTGGCCACCAGCCGCTCCCTCCCTTCCGTCCCCATCTCCACGGCTCCTGCTGCGTCCACAGCTGAGGGCCAAGAGGTAGGAGCCAGAAAAAAGTGGCCACCCCTCCGGGCCACAGCCCCTAAGCCCCAAGCAAAAGGACAGCTCGGTTCTCTAATCGAATAGTGTGTGGAAATAATGGGATTTCTCCAGAACCATCGGTTATGTTTCAGAGCCAAATCATAACGAGAAAGTCATTAGTAGTAATAAACACAGCAGAGAGGATCCGTCAGGGGTCTGACAGAGGACATGGTGGGGAGGGGGAGTCATTCCATTTGCATTTTCGTTAGCTAGCAGAATGTCACCAACACCCTCCTCTCTCCCCCCAGAAGTCAAGATTCACAAAAGCACATTAATCTGAAGGATTTTTTTTTTCCTGGTGTCGTGATGCCAAGGACAATGCAGCCAGTGATAGCTTTGCCTCTTCCAAGTGGCTCTTTATTTCCTTAAAACCTGAGTGTTATCAAGGCAATGTCCATGTTCCCTCCCGCCCCCACTTTGCGTGCCCCAGAGGAACCCCGTAATGAATGAACTCTGTGTGTGCCTCTCCTGGGCCTCAGGCTTGGCTCTGCTGCCGGCCTCTCAGTCTGGCTCTCCGTCTCCCCAGCCCAGCCCCAAAAAGATCCAGCTGCCAGCCATCTTAGTCACTGGTGCAGACCTCTTCCTGGGGCCCCGGACTGGCAGCATCAGCAAACCTGGAAGGAGCCCTTAGTGTGGGCCAGCCCCGTGGTGACAGATCTCAAACACCCGCTGTTTCCTGCTCCTGACATCTTTGGAGATAAATCTTGGGAGATGTCATTGTTAGGATCTTATTTCACAAGGGAAACTGAGACCAAGGAAAACTTAAAAATCCACTCCGGGAATTCACTTGGCTGGTGTTGCGTGGAGCCGGGATCCAAGCGCATGATTTTCCCACCTCCTTCCCAACAGAGTAGGTGCCTGATAAGTATGTTGGCTAATTTCTCCCATAGCCTGCCTGTGCAGAATCCAGCCGCCAGCATTGTCCTTTTTATAGATAGGAGTAACTGAGGCCCAGAGTCAAGGCCAACATTCTACAGGAGGCAGGAAGAGATGAACAAGTCTGTCTTCCTGCTGCCGGCACCCACCCTCCCGAGTTTACTGGTCATGCTGCTCGGGGAGGAGCAGCTGAGAAAGTGATAAGTGAGTTAATTTTCAAATACACTAAGGGTTATCCCCAAACTGTGAGCTTCTCACACCCTCCAGCATGTGCTAATAACTTGCTACCAGGTCCCCAAGGAGCTGGGACAAGGAGGAAGCGTGTGGGTCCCGTGCTTAGCCGTTTGCCTGGTTGGTGGTGTCACCGCCACCAACATCCCTGAATTCTAGGGCCTATCTGGCCTACTCCTCACTTGACACTTGGGGAAACTGAGGCCCAGGAAACTGAAGTGACAGGTTCTTAGGCACATGCTTGGCCGAGTCATTGATGCCCCCCAAAACCACTTCTGCTCCTGCTCCCCTGTCATGTCCAACATATTCTTTTCTGTTCTTCAGATTAATCTGATTTTAGCAAAAACAGAATCGAAACCAAGTGCATCTGATGCTGAGACAAGTGTGTTCCGGCAGGTGACAGGCAGCTACAAGGCCTACCGTGTTTGTGGATCTAGTGGCTAATAAACCCGCAGGAGTTAGCTATCCATCATAACTGTCTTGCCTTTTCCTGAAACGGGTGCATTTGGGTTCTGAAAGAGTACATGGTGTTTTTGTGAGCCTTTGTCTATTAAATCCTCACCCAAACCTTGTGAGGTGGACAGGACAAAAGTTCTTATCTCTGCAGTCCAGAGGGGGGAAACTGAGGCTTGGGTTCACAAGAGAAAGGGAAAGGATCAGAAATAGGACGAGGACATGGGAGTCAGTGAGCAAAGGGCCCTGGGTGCTGGGACTGCTTTTGTCACCGAGGACTGTTTCTGCCTGTCCGCTGGAACCTGGAGAGTTTCCAGTGCCACCTTGTGCCTCAGGTCGTGACGTCAGCCCGCATCCCATTTCCCTTGCCCGCTACTCTCTCTATCTCTGTTCCCCCAGCGGGCAGGTCAAGCAGGTGGCAGGCAGTGCCCTCCCGAGGCAGAAGCCTTCGCCTGTCCTCCGCATGTCCCTTGGTCCCCTCGCCCTGGACACCCCAGCCAGGAACTCAGAGTGAGCACCTCAGTTTATGGGGCTCCCCAGGCCAGGACTGACCCCTCTCAGGCCTGTCCTGCCCGCCTGCAGCGACTCCTGCTCCTTCAAACAGAGAATCAACTCAGAATAAGTCTGGAGCCTCAGCTGTGCTCCGAGCCAGGGGAGGGCCAGGCTCCCTGCCCTCCCTCTTCTGTAGCCTCTCCTTGTCTCCGATGTCTTTCTTTGCCTGCTTGTGGCTTTGTTTGTTAGACACATGTCAAGCCTGATGAACTAAACGATGCAAAGCTGGAGATATAACAGCTCCTTTTATCTCTCATTTCAAAACCCAATTTGTTCCTGCTGTCTCCTGAGGGCTGCACTATAAACCCAGCCTCTCCCCTACTTCAGGAACTCCGCATATCCCCATCCCGGGGCTTTCAGCTTTCAGCGGCTCTCTCCTTCCCTCCGTGTCCCCCACCCTCCTTCCCTCATTTCTCCATTTCTCTGACTTGTTCGGTGTCTCTGTTCCTTTCCCTCCTTCTCCCTCTCCTGCTCGAACGTCCCCCACCCTCCTGCACTCACCTTCCCTTTTCACTCCTGGGGGACAAACCGCCTGTGTTTGCCTTCTTTCCATGAGCCAGTAGAAGAGCAGGTGTCTTCTGGCAGTGTGGCTGGTGACACGGCTTGCAGGGACCAGGTGAACTTCCGGAGCCTCCTTGCTGCCTGGATGCTGGCTGGGGAATCAGGAGCCTCTCTTTAAGCAGGAACACCCTGGGGTTCCGGGGAGGGGACTTTCTGCTCTTCAGGGATGTGGAGTGACCGCCCCCACCAACCATGTCAGATGATAAGTGACCGGGTGGTATGATTTTTCTCCTGTCTCCCCACCCCAAGCCCTGGGTGAGGGGGGCAGGGCCAGAGGGGACCAGAGTCCATGACCCTCTCAGACGTGCGCTGGGAACCTACCCCTGAATCAGGCCAGACCTGGAGCAGAAAGCGGCTTCTGATCCTCCACCTTCCCTACCCCTCACTCGGGAGCCTCTGGGTTATTCAGTACCAAGCAGCCTGGGGTGGGGCTCACTTGACCATGGCTGTAGAGCGCGTCCTGCCCACCCCAGCCTCCCAGGCTCATCGCTCAGGGGGCTCATGGCCCTCAGAGAGTAACCAAGGAGTGGGGACTTCCCTAATCACCTTGTATAGACCTTGCCTATGCTGGGGGTGATGACCTGATACAGTGTCCACTGCCCCCAAGAGATTAGAGGTGGAGTTACCCCCGCTTCACTCCCCAGAGAGAAGAGGAAGGCCTTGAGATGGGCCAGAGAAGACCCTTTCAGGGACAACCGTCTCCTCCTACCTTTGCCAAGTTCTGCCAACTGGACCCCAGCCCCTGGAATTCCCAGCCTCTCAGCTCCATGCGGATCTCAAGTTCCCCAGGGATTTCCCATGCCCTTGGGCCTTCCCAGGTTTGCCTGAGATGACACAGCAGATCAGGCTGCAGCTGGGCCTGGGACAAGGTGGTCTCCGTGCTGTTCCTGGGCCAGGAACATACTTGGGATGGGTGGTCTCCCTCATGGACCGCCCTGTTTCTGCCCTGAGGCCTGGCTCTCAGAGCCTCAGACTCCTGGTGCAGAGGGCCCACCCAACCCCATGTCTGGGGTGGTCAGGTGGGGGACAAGGATAGGGCCCCAGCTCTGCCACCAGGCACAGCCTTCCCTCACACAGGCAGCCAGAGCCCTGTTCCTCCCGGGTACGATTCTCATGCAACTGATGGTCCCCTTGGAAACAGACAGTCATCAGGCTCTTATGGATCTTTCAAACCCCCTTTTCTCCCTAATAATCCCTCCTCTGGGGTGGTATTGATTCCTAGCTGCCGGCAGCCTGTTGGTATGCTGAGGCCCAGTTTGGGGTAGATAAATCGCTGTGCTGTCATTTTCACGCAGCAATTACCCGCTCTGATTCTTCTCCTCCAGGCCTCTGCGCCGGCCACACAGCCCCCCGCTTACTGACAACATACTCGACCCGGCCCAGCCAGGCAGGGGGCCCACCCACCCAGGAGCCGTGGGACGTTGGCGAGAGCGGAAACTTCGGGAAGGCAGGCCTGGGGCCTGGCTCTGGGCTGGAGGGCAGGTGGGAGGGAGCTGCCCAGCACCCCAGATGGGAAGGGGGTCCCTGGGAGCGTGCACGTGGTGTGGCCCAGCACTTGGTGTGACTCACGCATGCCCCTGTGAATAGAGAGCAGAAATGACTCTGTCCAGCTTCCTCCCGGAGCATTTCCACCCCGGCACCTCCCGAGGGTTTGGAGCCCAGACCTGACTCAGCCTTTTACATTAGGGCTCTGCAAATACATTCCGTAAGGAGCCCAGCGGTAAATATCCCCGGCTTTGTAGATCCCACGGTCTCGGTCACGACCAAGCAGCATTGTCATGGACCAAAAGCAGTTGTGGACAAGAAACAGGCATGGGTGTGTGCCAATCCAGCTTTATGGATGCTGAAATCGGAATCTGGTGTAATTTTTCACATGTCGCAAAGTGCAATTCTTCTTTTGACTTTTTTTTTAAAAGGTTAGAGATGTGAAAAACCACTCTGAGCTGGTGGGCTATGTACCAACCAGGCAGTGGGCCAGATTTGGCCCATGGGTCATAGATTGCTAACCCTCCATTTAGATGGAGAATGGGTCCTGGGGAATTTTGACTCAACACTCCTCTCCCCATGTTCCAGATAAGGAAAGCCAGGCCCTTGGCCACCTGAAGGAGGGGGGATCATGGTCACAAGGGATCTGTCAGGCTAGGCAGACCCTCTCGGGGGCTCCCATGTGGTTCACTTGTGGCTGGAGAGGTGGTACAGCGGAGCAGTTCACAGTGGGGCATCTGGGCAGCACGGCCTGGAGCAGGACCTCGGCTCCATCAGCTGCATGGGACCTTGGGCCCAGCTATTTGAAATCTCCAGAGCCTCAGTTTCCCCCATATGGAACAGGGGAGGAAATGGGAAAGAGGATGAAGTAGTCCCTTAAGGATCTTCCAGCTCTATGAACAATGATTCATTTAGGACTGACTTTCCAGGACCTCGTTCCTTTGTCTCGGTGAGCTCCGAGATTCTCGGTCCGAAGTCCCCACCTCCTGCAGCATGACTCGGGGTCGGGGCTCCCTGTCTGTCCAGCAGAAGTCAGCTCACCAGGGTCCCTCTGCCTGCAAGTCTTGCCTCTGGAGCAGCCTTCCTCTGAGCTTTTCAGGGAAGCTGAGCTCAGCGGGCACCCGGCTGGGCAGGAGGCCGAGGAGATAAGGCCAGCCAGGGCCTGGCCACTGACACCTGGCGTGAAATTGAAAAGCACCAGACTCCTGCCTCCACAGCCCAGTGCCCTGAGTGAGAAGAGCGTGGAATGGTGAATGAAAGCCGACCGCCCCCAGGCTGGCCGCTGGGCTGGGCTCCAAGCTACCACACTTGGGTTCTCCTGCCCCCTCCTCCAAGCAAAAAAGGGCAGGAAGAACAGGTTCTTTTACGTCTGCCTTCTTGGAGGATGCCAGTGGCTCTGAGCAGGGCATCCCTCTCCAGGGTGTCTTGGAGGGGCATTCATGGGCCTGGGGCCTTTAGCAGGTATAGTGGCCCTTTGGGCTTGGACGGAAGAGGGAATCACTAGGGAAGGTGGTTGGCGAGTGCCTAGACTTTAACCTTGTGAAATTAGGCCCTCCCACAATGCCTCAGGACAGCCTGGGTGCACAGACACATGGAACACTCCTCTAGGGGCCCCCCATCCACAGGGGAGGGGGCCAAGGCCCAGAGAGCTAAATGTGTGACCCCCAAGTGCACAGGGTGTCAGGTAGGGGCACAGGTCCCTGATTTCTGGGACAGAGCTCTCACCTCTGAGCCCAGGGGATCCAGAACTTGTCACTGTCCTTGGTCTCCTGCCCTGCGGAACTCTGTCATCCGATAAACCCTGGAAGGAAACGTTAACTCTGGTAGGCCTGAGGGTGGGACCCAGGGCAGCTCTCTTCTCTTCTCACCGTACCAGTAGGGTAGGATGGATGTTGGCAATGACCCCTCCAGGGTCTAGCCCCTGGGCAGCTAACCATCTCCATGCTTACCAGCGATGTTGCCCGTGCTGGGTGATTTCCTGTACAAACACCAATTCTTCCTACATGGGTCTGGTTATAACCGTGAGAGCAAACCGAGGGGAAGACCACCATCTTTTCTCTCAGCAGCCCTGAATTTTATCACGAACCCTTGTACTTCTGACCACTCTGGCATGGGATAAGGTTCTCTCTTGCCATTTGACAGATGGGAAGATAGAGGCCCAGAGGGCTACTCTGATCACCCTCATGCCTGAGAGGAGTTTAGGGGCCATGGTGGAGCTGAACTTCCCAGCATCCTCTCCTCAGCCACCCCTACCCCATGACAAGAAGAGGGGAGGGTCTCAGAGCGGCCCGGAGCTTTTGGTTCTGAGTGACTTGGTTCTTCCCACGTCACTAAGTACTGGAGGGCAGAGTGAACTCTAGCAGATGGCATTCTTGGGCCTCTTGGAGAGCAGAGAAGAAGAAAAAAGGGTGAGAAAAAGCAAATGGGAGGCGAGAGCTGGCTGCATTTCCATCCGTACAAGCCTCTCCCGGTTTAAAGGGCCAGCCTCGTCCTTGTGGGGGTGGCAGTGGGATGAGGAGGCAGCTCAGCTTTTCATCAAAGTTACACTAGTTGGAGCTTTTCTTTTTCACCTGGCTTTATTATAGCTATTTTTACTCTAAGGTGAGAAGTTAATGTTCCTGATTTTTACCGGACTCTGGTCTCTGTGGTTGCCACAGACACAGGCAGGGGGATGAGAGTAGCGGAAAAAAGGGAGGCGGAGGGAGAAATCAAGTCGAATAAGCTCACCTCACCCGGCAGACCAGCAGAGTGGACGGAAAACAACTTTAATAACAGGGCAAGCTTCCAGAGGTGGGAGCAGGCTGGTGAAATCAGGCCTAATCAGCCCTAGCAGGAGGGGTGCCAATCACCCCAGTTCCACGGAGGGGAGGGCCATGTGGAGAGGCTTGGAGCTGGGGGCAGCGGAGGCTGGACAGCGGGCAATCAGGGCCCTGGGAGCAGAGCCTGCCCGGATCCCAGCCCCCACTCTCTCTTCTGGGTTCTGGCTATCCCGGGGGGAGTCCCAGCACAGAGGTTAACCGGTTAGTGATCAGATGAAGGAGGGGCCCAGGGGCACAGGCATATCGTATGGCCCCCAACGCCGAACACCCGCCCACATTCCAGCGTGAAGCTGGGGTCACCAGCACCACAGACAAGGCCAGGAAGCAAAGACCCTTGAGCGTGGCTATCTAGAGGGAAAAGATAGTGCTTCTTTACCTTCTTCTTCTAAGTCTCTCCATCTTCAAAGTGAGTCCTGTCATTCTGAGCTGACTTCTCGGCCAGCCTGGTGAATGACATTCTCGTTTCTTCGTAGTTTAGGACTCATTTTATGGCTGGATTCACTAAATCTAGAGCAAGTCGGGGGCACCCTTGGCTAGGGTCTGCTGTCCGCTCTGTCTTGCACACTGACCTGTGTCAGTCTGGGGCAGGGTCAGGGCTACACTCTGTCACCATAGGGTGGGACTGGTGGCCTCCACACATAGCCCATAGCCAGAAGCTCCAGATATGACAGCCAGAAAGCCCCGTTCCCTCTCCTCTCCTCCCTTGCCTTCCCCTTCTCTCCCCTCCCCTCCCCAGCCTCTCCCGGCTATGGATGCTTTCATTTCCTCAGTTCCTCCCAGAAGAAGAAAGAGGGCCGCAGAGAGGAGAGGTTGGATGGAGGCATGGGTGCCCCAGGCCGTATTTTCATATCCCAGGCAGACCGCTGCCAGCAGGGAAAGGAGGGGTGGCAGGGAGGGAATGATGGAGCACTGTCCCTGACAGAGAGGTCAGCGACCTGGAAAGAAACCTATTTGGCCAGTCATATCCACCCTTGTGTTTCATTCCAAGTGCCTTCGGGTGTGCACCTGCAGCTGTCGGCTCTGCAGCCAGCATCAGCTTGGTCCCCTGGGTGCCACCACCGGTTGGATCCCCTGGGTGGGGGCTGTAGGCAGGCGGCTTCCGTTTGCCCCACTGGGGAACACTTTCTCTAGGGCTCTGTGCCTTTTGCCCTAATAACAGATACCAAGTGCCATCTCCCTTCTCCCTCTGCTCAGTCAGTCACAAAATTGTTCTTGAGGGCCTACTGTGTGTCAGGCACTGCCCTCAGAGCTAAGACTCCACTGAACAAAGCTGACAGGCTCCCTGCTTATTGGAGGAGACAGACGAACCCACACATAAATCTGTGGCTGCTGGTAAGAAGGACCCTGAGGAAAACTGAAGCAGACACGGGGCTCGGGCAGGATGTGCGGCCAGGGAAGCCTCTCCCAGAACATCCAAGCAGAGGCCTTGAGAGACTGACACACGCACGGTCTCGGGGTGATGAGTCCAGGCAGGGGCCGCCCAGCACCCCGCAGCATGAGGGCAATGCCAGGAGCATCTCTGGGGAGGACTGAACACCAAGGGAAAGCACGAAGCCCAAACGTGAAGGGTTTGGAGTCTTGTATAGCCGGGGTGTCCAGGCTTGCCTGTCAGATGGCTTCTGGCCCTGCAGCCTTATGTCCTCCCTGACCTGAGGGCCATGGTGTTCTTTGACTCAAGGCAGGAAAACCCCAACCTTCCAACTTTTGTCCTCCCTCATGCCTTCCACAGAGCACATCCTCCTCCTCTTCAGCAGTGGCCATGGCCTTCTCGCAGGCATGCCTTCTGTGTGTTTGCCTCCACTAGCTTCACTTCTGTCCAGTGTCCCCCCCTCTCCTTTTAAAGCTCGTGGAGACACAGGTGGAACAAATGGGGGCAATCCGTCGATGCAGAGAACAAATATCACGTGGCTGCTATGGGTTACGCAAGGGGCAGTCCAGGGAGGGGGCTCTGGCAGCTTGTAGGATGGACACCCTATCCAGGTTCAGTAATGAGGGAGGGCTTCCTGGCAGAGGTGATAATGAAGCTGAGGCTGAAAATGCATAGGAGTTTGCCAGTATTTCCCCTGAACCTGGAACACTGCTTGATACCTAACGGGTGCTCAGAAATTATTTGTTGGATGAATGAGTGAATGAGGAAGAATGTTTCAGGCAGGAAAACAGCATGAGCACAGACCAACAGGGGCCAGATCCAGGTGGTGCTGGAGCTGGGAGCCAGAACTCAGGTTCAGCCACCTGTCACTGACACCCTCAGATTTCCTCCCAGACAGTATGGATCAGTGTACCTTGATCACCTAGCAGAGTCTGGAATATTGGAGGTGTTCGGTCCATATTTGTTGAGTGAGTGCAAGGGAGAGACTCTGGAGCTGGTGTCTCCCGTCTCAGCAGATAGGAGAATGAGGAGACTGTTAGGTGAAGGATACCTGGGGTGTCTCTCATTCTGCGAGTGTTCAGTGCCAGCCACGTGCTGGGCTCTGGGGACACAGCAGTGAGCAGACCCAGACGTGGCCCCCAGCCTCAAGTGGGGGGCCCCCAGTTCCTAGTGGGGGAACACCTGGTAATTAAAGGGTCACCTAATTATAAGATAAGATTAGAGCCCTCAGGAAAATCCCCGGGCACACATGCAGTCCAAACTTGAGCCAGACTGGGGTTCAGAGAAAGTTCTGGAGGAAATGGGACTTGGCTGAGGTGTGAAGGCTGAGTCAGCATTAATGGAGGTGAAGATGAGGAAAGAACTGGTGGATGGACACACAGGTGGCTCAGAGGTGGAGAATCACTCAGTTCATTTAAGGTGAAAGAGGGCCCCCCCATTCTGTGATCGAAGCACGAAGGGAGGGGTTGGAGACCTGGGTGGGGCCGGGCCAGGCAGGATCATGGAAGGTTTTCTTTGACATTGATCTTAAGGTCAGCAGGGAGCTACTGGACAGTTGTCTGAGCACGGACCATACAATCAGATGCATGTTTCATACCAGCCCCGAAGGGGAAGGCTGGGGGTCCCCACTGCAGGACCCAATCAGGAGTCTGCTACGGTGGTCCAGGTGGGAGCTGGTGGTAGGCAGGGACAGAAAGGGGCGACTGATATTTGGGAGACGAAATTACACGGAGAACTCTGGTTTCTGGCTTAGCAATTGAATGCGGAGGGAATGTATTACCATTCACAGAGTGAGGAAAGTGGCTTCTAGGGGAGATTTAGACTCAGTTCTCGGGACCAGTTGCATCTGAAAGCATCTTTGTGACATTCCTGTGGAGTGGGCAGTGGCTTTTTTAGAAGCCCCAGGGACCTCCAGGGAGGCTAGGGGTCCCTTGGCTACTGCAGCCGGGATTAAGGGGCGGGCCAGCCCATCTGACCCCTGCCAGTAGCAGGAGCCAGAAGGGAGGCCCAGCGGGATGGGGTCAGTCAGAGCCTGGCCACCGCACTCCAGCCTGTCCGGAGCCTGTCAGCGGCATGGTGACGGAGTGCCTTTCTCCGCACAAGAATAGATTTGAGCTTAGCAGTTGGCTCTAAGTGCTTTTTTGCCCTGACGTGTGGAAATGAGCGCTCTGGGCAGCGGGAGGGCTAAGATGGGGGAGGGAGCCCAGGAGATGGGAGCCACAGCCTGCTGGGGCCTGCTGCTTGCCTGGAGAAATAGATGTTTCCCCGACAACCACATCACAGGCTGTCATCCCGGTGCCGGTTGGGGGGTGTTTCGGGGTAGAGGGGGAGAGTGTGTCTGTGGAGGGGTGGTAATGGCCTATGGGCTGTGGTCCGAATTCCAGGGGTCTTGGGAGGAGAGGATTGTCTTAAGGTCCAGGTAACATGAAGATAGCGTGACAGTTTCTTTCCTTCTTTGTCTTCCTACGTTGAGCAAAGATCTTGACCAGAGGAACCAACTCTCCTCCAGGCAAGAGATGGAGAAGTAGGGGCAGCAGAATGTGGGATGGGCATTGAGGTGGGCTGAAAAGAGGCAGTATAGAGCCCCTGGGGAACTAGAGGGAAACCCAGTGTGCACATGCAGCCCTCTCGGAGATCTCTGGGGGTACTGTGCCAAGCCTGGTGAAGGACACAAGGAAGAAGGAAGCAGTATGGCTCCCAGGGGAGTACTTTGTGGTTATCTTTTCTTCTAGGGGAATAAGGGGACAGCTTTTGTATAATGAAGACCCTCTTGTAAGATCAGTGTTGAGTGACCCCTTAGTCACTGGCAAAGCCTCTTCCCGTGGAGAGGTCCCTGCCTTTGCTGCTTCTGCTGGGTGTTACCTCCACTCAGGCAAAGTCTTCTGAGAGTTCTCCTTGAGAAACCAGCTCGGAGCCTGGTTAGACCGCCTGCCTTGGCTTGGGAGAAGTGACAGCCTGCCTGCATCCATATAATTGATAGCTCATGAGACAGAGACAGTATATAATTGTTCCACAAGTTTCAAGAGTGAGCATAATTAGCGCAGTTAACAATCTTAGGTGATTAATTGGCTCATTCAGTACCAGTGTGAATGGGGGTGAACGTGAGCCGGAGTGGGGGCTGGAGTCCCCCAGACATCTAATTGTAGGCCGTTGGCTCAAGCTAGTCTGCACCTAATAGCCAAGTGGCGTTAGCCTCCGACAGCCAGGACTCCTGGGGCCAGGGTGGAGGGCAGGTCATAGGGCAGGGGCCAGCAGCCACATTAGCAAGGCCTCACTGGTGGAGAGGCTGGATTTGGGTTCCGTGTTGTCTAATCTGTTGGCCAAAGGTCAGAAATCTGTTGTACATCGAGGTCAGACTGACTGATGGATTCACGTAGGTGGGGAGGGAACAACTGATTCATGGAGTCCCAGACTCCCAGGGTCAGAGGGACCCCCCACGAGGTCATTTAACCAACCCCTTCTTGGGCATCCCCTTCAGAGACTGGATCCTATTTTAAGTTCTCCAGGGAGAGATATTCTAAAACAGGGATAGCAAACAGCTCTCAAACACACATCAATGTCAGTCGATGGCAAGAAGCTGCTTAGAACCCTGGGCTGGGGATCCCAAGGCTGAGTCTGGGGAACAGCACTGTGATCTCTCTGCACTGTCTGCCCTATGTGCAGAGTGGAGGCGAGGCAGCCTGTGTGCTGAGGGTTTGTTGAACTTAAACACCCCCCGCCCCCCGCTGAGTCACCCAGGCCCATCTGATGCTTTCCCTGCAGTGTAGTTTCCTGGGGCCTCCCTTATTGCCCTTTAGAAGCAAGAATGACCCCAGCCTCAGCTTCATGGAACTGAGAGGCTGTGAGAAGCAACCAGGATGGTAGCTGTCGCCCCAGCTTGTCAGTCCCTTGCTGGCCATTGTGAGATTACAGCCCGAAGCCCTGAGCACGGGAGTGGAGAGTAGGGATCAGCTTGCCAGGGTCATCCAGGCTCTACCTTGTCTCCACCAGCATACTGACCCCACCAGGCAGGTGGCAGCTTCTCCCTGGGAAGAGCTGCTGTATGGGGAGCTCAGGAGCCAGGTAGAGCTGAGTTCCAAGCTTGGCCCTTCCTCGCTCAAGTCTCAAAGCTCTCAAAACCTATTCAGTGCCTTTGACCGTGGCGTAAAGCCTCTGGGACCTGGCAAGGACTGAAGAGAAGAAAGTAGGTAAAACTTCCAACACAGTGTTGCTCATGGGGCACCTGGATTCTGTCCCCACGACCCTCCGAGGCTTGAAGACCCATCTGACACGGGGGGAACCTCCGAGATCAGATGAATTTATGGCTGCTCCAGTTCTTCAAGCCTGGCTCCACCCCCCAGGCCCCCATGTTCTTATATCTTCCCCCGCTACCCCCCTCCTCGGGGACAGAGGGTATACACAGGGTGAGCTGGATTTGGGGGACCAGCCCCCATCACACCCTTGATGCGGAATCACTAAGCCTGGGGCAGGGCTCGGGGAGAGGGGTTCTCTGGGGGTTGAGGTGGGAGGAAGAAAGGGAGGAAAAGCAGATGCGAAGAAGTCTGGAAGAGGCTTTCCCCTTTCCCCACGATGGAGCCAGCCCCACCCAGCTGCCTCCCCAAAAGGCAAAGACACACTCGCAGCAGAAAACATACACACATATTTGCAAGCTACAGTACAAACGAGCGGCAAACCTAATGATTCGTGATTATTATTTGAAGGGTCCCACTGTTACAGATTTATTTGTCATTTCTTGTAATAACACCAACGGTAATGAATTCATTTGTATTAATGTGAGTGTCACACGGACTTCCGTCGAAATTCCGCATTAATTAATGTACCATTAAAACAAAGTGTCGCCCAATTAATATCAAATGGAGGTAAGGCTGCCAGGGTCCTCTTCATCTGGCTTTCATTTGTAATTCATGGTATTAGCACCCCTGCTTAATGAAAGTCATTTGCAATTCCTACCCTCAGTCTCTCTTACTTCCTGGGGGAAGGCCGGTGTGCCCTAGGAGCTGGCAAGCCCTTCACTGGGCACCCTGGGGCCATGAGGAGCAGAGCTGGGGAGCTCAGTCTCCACATTTCTAATTCCAGGAGGGGCTTGGGGAGAGACCTTTGGAACGTCCTGGCCAGGTTGGTCATGAACTTGAAGCACCTGGGTGGTGTATGGAGCTGCTTCCTGTGGGTTCTGTCAGGGAAGGGGAGGCTGGTTTGGGTCTTGGTCAAGTCTGGTCTTCACAAAGGAGGCCATGGCTCCCCTGGCCCTGCCTTTCCCTGGGCAGAGCAGAATGCTTCTGGGATTCGGGGTCTCCATTTTGTCTCGGGGTCTTCCATTTTCTCTCCATTATCTAGTGGTCTTCTCGTAGGCTTTGTGTGCTGGGTCTCCTGGCTCCCTACAGCCAGTGGGCTCCCAGGCACCATAGACCAAAGAATGGGATCCCCTGCTCTGTTCCTCCCACAGCTCCCTTGGAGGGCAGCCACCTTTGCAGATCTGTGGGAACACATACTCCATCCCTCCCCAGCCTTTACAGCCCTTCTGGTCCTGTACCATGGGGAAAGTTTCCAGGGACAACAGAGCAGGGTATCCTCCCTCCTCAGGTGTGTTCCTTGAGTGTGGGGGCCTCCCTGGGCCATCCTTGCCCAAGCAGGAGAATGTCATCTGTGTGACCTCCATTAAGGCCCCCCTGCTTTCCCTGGGTCTCAGCATTCCCATCTGTAGAGAAGTGCCTGGGGCGGGCAGTGCTTCAACCAGGCCAGACCTGAGAATTCCTCTGGGAATGGAAAAGCCTGGAGACTGGGGTGGGCCCGGGCACTGATTTTATTTCGAAGCTCCCCAGTTATCCTGCTGTGCAGCCAAGGAAGCGAAGCCCTGGCCTGCGTGCCTCAAGTCTCAGGAGCCCCGATAATTCCAGTCTCTCTCTACCTCTTGACTCTGAAGCCATTTCCCAGCACCACCACCACCCCAACCCTGTGTCCCGTGAGTTCCCACAGCTGCCCTCTATCTCTCCAGCTCTCACCAGCCCCAGCTCCCCTGCAGTCATGTGTGCACTCCACCCCCCTCCCCCCTGCCTGTTAGCCCTTGAGCCCCTGGGCTCCAAGGGACAAGTTCTACTTACCACATCATACTGTCCAGCAGCAATAGCCACCAGGATCGGGGTCAGGGATTTAAGACAGAAAACCTGCACTAGGCCCAACCTACTCCTCATACCTGCCCAGGCCTCGGCTGCCTCCTTCATCCGCCCCTTCAGAATGCACGCCCCAGCTCAGGACAAAGGGGCACACTGGTGCTTGGAGCCTGAAGTGTGGAGGGGAGAGGAGAGATGAACCAAAGTTGTATTGCTTGAGCTGTCTCCTTATTCAGAATCCATTTATTAGCCTCAGCTTCCCATAGATGTAAGGCCTGCCCTAAGGAGATTTGCATATTCATTTTGTTTAACATGATTCATCATCATGCAGGGAAATGAATTTGGGGCCTGGGAGATGGAGCCCCATTTGTGAGCCATGGAGCTGTGCACAGAGAGCTCAGGGCACCGTTGGTGGCACAACACAGCTGGTGGGCTCCACTGGGACACAGATGGGGTGCATGCCACAAGGAAGGTTTCCCTGGCCTGTTATCCAGGCCTTTCGTCTCTGCAGAGAGCAGAGCAAGGACCTCAGCCTTCAGGACCATCCTGTTCCCTTCCAGACCGCTCCACCAGAAGTAACTTTTGCAAAGCACTTTCATTCATAGACTCTTACACCCACCCCGAGGCAACAATTTTATGACAGAGCCTAAGGCTCACTGAGCACCTGTTTTGCACTAAGAATGCCTCATGCGTTATCTCCCGTAAGCCTCACAATAATCTCATTGCAAGGAAACTGAGGTTCAGAGACGTTACCTAACTTCCCTGAAGTCACACAGCAATTTTAATAAGGGCTGGAGCCGGGACTCAAACCACAGCTTCCCTGAGGGTTTTGCTCCTTCAAAGCCTCCCTTTATTATGTTTGTCCTCCTTGCCGTAACTGACCACATGTAACTGCTCATGACCATATTTCCATCGGAGAGATGAAGACCGTGAGCGTGTGCTGTGTTATTTGATACATGTGTTTGGGATCAGCGGATGAAAGAACCTGACAGCTCCTGATAGCTCACTCTTCCACTTCCAGCACCTTCTTAGTGACTTCTGGCATCTGTCACTTTCTGAATCTGGAACCTCTGGATGACCTAAGTCATTCTGCAGCAGAGCCCTTAAATGTCATCAGGAGGCCCTGGTACTTAGCCAGAATGACAGGATCCCAGTTTCTCAAGGTCATCTTGGCCATCTCCCTGTCTCCTAGACCTGGTATACTCTGCTCACTCGTCACTAAGAATAATATAGCATGGTGGTTAAGAGCTTGGGCTTTGGGTGCAAATCCCCAGATTCCTGCTTATTACCCCTCGGCCTTGGACATCTGGAAAAGGCATGGTATTAGTGTGTGCTTCGAGGTTTCCATGAGGATTGTACAATATGATTCATGGAAAGTGTTTAAAACAGGGTCTGATATATAGGATGTCTTCAATAGTTGTGAGTTATGACCTTAGACCCACAAAAGTCTCTTTCTTATCTTAAAAAAAAAAAAAAAAATCCCAGGAGACTCCACGCATCTACTGATTGCCATTTTCCAGAATCTATCAAGTCTCAAGACCACATGCCTCAGCTGAACCCTGTTTGTGTTTGGAACTCAGCCCCCTGTAGTCCTGGGCTCAGGGACAGTGTCCTGGCACCCAGACGGCCCGCTTCTGGACTCTAGGCTAGCTCCTTTGAGAGAACTCTTCTGTAGGTCACATCACACCTTTCGCTAGTTTTTTTTTTTCTTTCGTACAGTTGTCTACTTCTGCAGAAGGTGGTGATTTTTATTTTGACCTTTGAGTTTTCAAAGTACTTACTCCACTGTTAGCTCATTTGACCTCCCCTGCAGCTCTGTGTGGAAGGTTTTGCTATACCCATTTCCCAGGTGGGAAAACTAAGGCATCAAGGTTTGCATGAATGCTCTGTGACAACAGAGAAGGAAGCTTTGTGGATTGTGTTTGTCAAGCCAGAATGTGACCCATCACTTAAGGAGTGTTGTTTCTGGGTTGTTGTGTTTTTTTTTTTTTTTCCAGTCAGGTCAACATGCATGGGGAGTAATCATCACTTAAGGGATGCTTCTTGGTCTCCAGAAGCTGGTTTCTAAGTCCCTGCTGTGAGGCTCCCAGGAGCCAGTCAGCCTAACTCTCAGGTTAGGGATGGATGCCTCTGCTGTCAGTCCTCCCACTTCTACAGAGAGAGAAGTAGAAGCTGGTTCCCTAAGGGAGGGAGTGGCACAGCCTGGTGTTGAAAGTTGCATGCTGTGGGGACTGGGGCCACCCCACCATGGTGGTCTGTATGTCCCCTTCTCTCTGCATGTGGCCTTCAGCCAGCTGCTGGGCTGGTGGGCCAGCTGAGCACTGTCCAGGAGGCATCAAGCCCTGTGCTGCACCGTGCTCCTTCCCTCAGCCCCAGCAGGTCAGGGAGTGAGAAGGTGTCAAGGGTGGCGTCTGGGGGAGGGCGGGTACATGGACAGCCCTGGAATATGGTGCTCTTGGGAGGTGGCACTTGGCATGGGAGGGGACTCTCTTGGAACTCTGCTGATACTCATTATCTCTCTATGCCAGATGGTGATGCCTGCTTTCCGGGAAAAATATCAGGAGGAATTTGGGTGGGAAAGATGGCATCATGAGCAAAGGTTAGAAGTGGGCCCACACTCAGGGCTGCAAGGTAGAACAATCTGACCAAAGCAGAAGGTCTCAGTGGGGTGAAAACGAAAGAGGAGTGTAGAGAGGGAAGCTTTGGTCAGGCTCTGGTGAGGTTCAAGGTCCAGAAGACCTTGCCTTGGAGGTAAAAGGAGCCTATGGTGGTGTTTGAGGAAGAGAACACGATGATGGGAGATCAGTGCTTTAGGGAAGTGACTTTCTGGGATCAACTACAGGGTCATGGCCAAAAGAGAGGAAAGGCTGCAGTAGACCAGCCCTAGGGAGATACATTTTTTCCACGTTTATATTAATTTTTATCAAAGTCATGGTTGCATGAGTGTAAAAGTCAAAGAGCAAAGCTACGCTTGTGATAAAAGACAGCAATGCCCTGTCTCACCCTTTCCCATTCCTGATCCCCAACTCTAGACAACCTCTTCCAATTGCTGATAGTTACCTTCTCATTTCTAAATTGCATGCATATCCATTTTCCATTTTAGGCATTGTAGCTTTAGACATTGACTTCTAGCTCTAAAGGAGGAGAATGGCACTTCTACCCTACCCTTGACCTCACCTTTGCTGCACATGCACACACACCTGCCCTCGTCACGTGCTCCACCCATCCTCCCAACTTAAGCACAGCTCACACAGCATTTGGTGTACACAGCACTGTGATTATGCAAATATCATTCAAGCTCTGCCACATCACGTACTTTAATTATAATTCCTTTTTTGTTTTTTCTAGAATTAATAATTACCACCTTTCTGTTTGTTTGCTTAGAGTTCTGTGAAGCTATCACTTCTTCTAAATATTCGGACATAATCAAGTACCTCCTCTTCGTCTATTAAAAGTATATTGATTTTTTTTTATCAGTTTGCATTTCTCATGGCAACATTCTCCTTGGAGAGTCCATCCTCCTGTTCCCACCCAGACTGGCTGTGCTCTGGCTTGCTTGCTTTTCTGGAGGCCGAGTGGCTGAAGAGGCCTGTGTGGAGTGGGCATGGAGTGTGGAATGGGGGAATCACCCAGTGAATTTCTTTGTCTCTTTCTTCATGTTTCCCATATTTTCCTCTTGGTTTACATCCTCATGTTGGTAGGAGAACACCCTTCAGTATTTTCCTGAATAGGGATTCATGGGCATTTTTTTTTTTTTTTACTCTGTTTGAAAAATGTATTTGTTCAAGATGCCTATTTGTTGATAGTTTGGCTGGGTATAGAATTCTGGATTGAAATCATTTCCCTCATGATGCAAAGTCATTTCTCCTTTGCCTATAGTGTTACTGTTAAGAACTTCTGTGCCATGTTGATCCCTGACCCTTTGAGGGTAGTCTTTTGTTTTCTCTCTGAAAGTTTCTTAATTTTTTTTTTTGAAGACTCGGTGTTTGGAAACTGCATAGTTTTATGACTTGGTGTGGGTCTCTCCTCTGAACACACAGAGGCTTCTTTCCATAAAGAAACATGTCCTTCATATCTGGGAGATTTTCTTACCTCACCTCTCAAATAATTCCCTCTCCTTCACTTACCCTGTTTCCTCTCTCTGGAACCCCTATTAGTTGGGTGTTAGATCTCTGTTGGGTGTTGCTTCTCTGATTTTCTTATTTTTCTCCCCGTTTCTCCAACTCTTTGAGTTTTGTCCTTACTTTTAGAGAAATTTCTTTATCTTCCAACTCTTCTATTAAGTTTGTTATTTCGACTGTCTCTTCCTCTTGGAATGTTCTTATTTCAAAGACGCTATGCCTTGTCTCACTAAGGATGTCAAAAATACTTATTTTTGTTATTCCTTCCCACTGTTCCACCCCACCCCCATCCCTGTCTTTCATATTATATGCTCTTCTCAAATGTTTCCTGACCCTTAGTTGCCTGTTTATATTTGAGAGTGAGTTGACATTTAGCCACCTAGAAGCCTGCTGTGTGTGTTAGGGCAGGGCAGGATGGAGCAAGTGCTCTTGCTGACCAGTGGACTTCACTATGGGGTGATCAGGTGAAGCTCTAGCTGTTACTTTGCAAGAACTCTACCATGTTAACATTTGTGTTTGTCTTTCTCTTGGGCCAGTTTCCCTGTCTCCTGCCTGCTGTCAGTCTCCAAGAGGCTGACTGGCTAGGGGCCTGATCGGGGATGGGAATGAAGCAGAGATGCTTCATTTAACCTGTTTTCAGTGCTTTATCCAGCTCCCAACCTGAGTTCAGAGCCCAACTAACGTGGCCCCTCGAGAAAATAAACCTCTTGTCTTCTGCACAAATTAGGAAGGCACTTGGGAGTCTGACTACTCTTTGAAGATTTGCAGTTGGTCTTCCCAGTTTTTACCTCACCTGGTATCTCCAGCTCCTGAGATTTTCCAGGGTTCTGAGTACCCAGCCTGAGATTTCATTTGCCCCTCTTTCCTAAGGCAATCTCGTTCCATCTGTTTCCAGTTGCCTCCTCTCCTGTTCTTTTCGTCCTTGTGGATCTATGCATTTTTAATTTTCATATTGTCATTTTGGTGAGGGGTTTGGACAAAAACAGAAATAAATGAATATGTTCAATCTCCCACATTGAACGGGAAGTCCCGATTCTGTTAAAACATTTATTGAATCCCTTCTATGTGCAAGTGACATAGGTGTCACTGCAGAGGTGGCCAAGGTAAATAACAAAGAGAAAAGGGAGAATTGGGGGAATACGGAAGGAAGAATTGACATTCTGATGAAGAATGGGGGGAAAGAGAGAGGGGCAAGTCCAAGATTATTCTGGTAGACAAAGACCTTTGCAGACATGTGGAAGTCAGGAGGGGCCTTAGGTCAGTACTTTGAAGAGTGTCTTCCTGGGATTCAAAAGGGGCAGTACACAGCTGGAGGCCAAGAAGGAGGGAGGGACTCAGTGGTGGGTAAGCACTGAGCTAGCTCCAAGGAGTGGAATAGCTGGGAAAGTACTCGAGTCATGTCAGGGTATGTGGGACTCAGAACTCAGCCCTTTGGGGCTCCTTCTGCCTACAGAGCCTCCACCCGGCAGCCTGCCTGGCTCTCAGAGCAGACCTAGCACATTTTGGAGTCTCGCGCACATCATCTTAGAGAGAGCAGACACTGATGGAGAGAAGAGATGCTGTGAAATGATCTCTTCCCTACTCCTCTGCAGAGGTTGGTGCTGGAGAGTGCTCTACACATGCATGTGTGCACGAGCTGGTGGGCCCCTCTCTGACCGAATGGGGCCACCTGAGATAGCCATCAAGGCCTGGGGAGCACTTGCCTCTCCAGGTTCCTCTCAGAACACTGTTGTTCTCTTTGGATCTGCTCTCAGCTAGAGCCCAGTCTCGCTTTCTCACCTCTTGGAGAAATAAATATAGCTCACGTCTCCCACAGACCCCATTTCTCCTCCTCCCTAAGCTGGAATGCCATGAAACCTCTAAACCCTTACATTTGGGATGATGCCCTCCCTAAGACCCCGTAGGCCTCTGCCTCTGGAGTCACCAGTGAACTGGCACCTGCTTTGGCATTCGATGGAAACAAACACAGGTGCCCCCCCGCCACTGCCCCAGGAGCCCCCTTGTCAGAAAGGCCTTTATATCTGACTTGACTTCTTGGCACAGTGGGAGCCCATATCCTGATTTCCAATGGAAGTGTGAAAACTTGGAGATACCCTCTTCCTTCTGAACTTTTTGGGGAGCTAAATCTCCCCATCAGCTCTCGCTTTTCTAACGCAGACTATCTAGAGCCCTTGGTCTTCGGTTCCCACATCACCCCCTGCCCTTCCACAGAGGACAGTGAATGAATTGGCCATGCCTGAGCAGGGGCCCTGGACCCATTGTCCACCCACATCTCTGGGGTCCCTGAGGTCTGGGGACACAGAGGTGACCTGAACTTGAATCCTAATTCTGCCACTTACTTACAAGCTGTGTGACATGGGACAGGTTGCTTCATTTCTCTGAGCTTTCATTCCACCTCCCACCCCCCACCCCCCTCACCTGTCCTGGGAAAAAGAGGTGATGAGATAAGATTTGTTGACCACCCCCCAGGCCGGAGGGTGGAGAATCGAGCCCCCTCCCCTGCCCCCACCTCACCTGGGGTAGGGGGGCCCAGCAGTCCAGCCTCTGAGCAGCACACGCGTGTTCCAGGAGCGTCTGTTCCCAGCTCAGATCCACTGAGACGCCTGCACCTTGTCAGAACTCCATCTGTCAGGAATTTATTACTAATGCATTTTATAACAGGCTTTATAATAAGATATTAAAGACTGTGGCGGCATCCAGCAAGCATTCCATAAATATTAATAACGCCTTTAGAGATGGCACCTACGGTGGAAATGGTAGGGCTTGTTGCGGAGGTTTGGTCGAGGATACGGAATAAATCGAATTGACGAGCATACGCCGCGAAGATGAGCGGGGATGGGGTGCTTCTCTCTCTCCTATCTTCCTTTCTCTAGGCACTTCGAGCTTTTATACTTCTTTTCCTTTCTTCACAACTTTCCCTCTGCAGTTCTGCTTCCTCTTCCTTCCCGTTCCTTCCTCCCTCTTTCCTTCCCTCTCTCTTCCTGGGAATGCTCTCCGGCTCATCCCCATCACCCTCTGCTCCCCAGTTCTGCCCTTTCACCATCGCCTCCTATCTTCCTTTGTCCCTGGTCACCTTCTTCTCCCTCCCCCACCCCCTTCCTTACCCTCCTTCTCTGCCTTTCTGCCTGCCCAGCCCTCTTCCTCCCTTCTGCCTGTACCCCCGCTGTTCCAGTGAGCACCCCGAGCCACCTCTGTAGAAGCCTGGAGTGTAATGTAACTCACACTGCATGTGAGAAGTGAGCTATTTATCATTATTATTAACGAACAAGATCCCTTGCACAGCAGAACTTTCCCAGAGTCTATTCCCTTGTCACCCCAGGAGTAGCAAAAAGATTTATTTGTCTCTGAATTGCACAGGGTGGCCCATTTACAGCAGGTCCATCAGAAGTGATGTGGAGCTTAAATGGGAACTGGAAGAGGCAGGGGCCTGCCCTGTCTGCGCCCTGCCTGGAGCGGGGCTCCTGCTGAGAGGATCCTCCCCAGCCTGCCAGGGTTTTGCAGGGGCTGATCCCTAAACACTGTTCCCTGCTTCCCAGGAGGCCTGGGCAGGACATTTGGAGAGATTTCCCATGTAAGGGCTCAGAAGCTTTGGTGGGGGGGGCGGGGGGCAGGATGTGGCAAGGGGGGACTGGCCATGGAGGAAGAGGTGCTGGGAGCAGAACTGGGGCAGAGAAGCCGGCCAAGAGGCCTGGAACCTTTCCTCCAGAGACCAGCTGCTCCTTTTCAACAAGAAGCTGGACTCAGAACCAGTTTCCACCACCAGCTTGTGGGGAGAAGTTGCCCTAGAATGAGGCAGCCCACCTCAGCTGAAATGGGCCTTTTGGCCCTACCTGTGCAGCCCAGGCCCACCCTGGTAATGGATCTGTAGACACCAAACCCCAAGCCTAGACACCAGAGGGGTCCCTTCTCCCTGGTCTCCTTGTCTCCAGGTGGGCAGAGCCTGGCTTTGTAGGGTATCCCTCCTCTAGGCCTGTCTTGGATGATGGTATCAAGCCAGTGACCAAGCTGTCCCCTACCCTCCCCTGCCACCCCCACATTCATGCCGATCACTGCAGTGACCTGACTGGATTTGCATGTTAAAAGGAGTATCTGGGGACACTTTAAAAAGAGAGGGAGCCAGCATTCATTCATCTAGGCTGTTTTATTCTTCTCCCCCTTATTACCTTCCTTGCCCCCAGCAACCTAGGAGCAGTGGTAGGGAGCTTTGCTTTCTGCGGCCCAGCCTGGGCATTAAAAGGATGGAATCCTGGCAGGCAAGAGTCAGCCTGAGCCTGGGGCGGAGCTGCAGGAATGAGGAGGCCTTGCCTGGGGCTGGATGTATTCTGGGGGTACCGTGGGGGAGAAAGGAGCAGAGACCCATAGAGCACAGTGTAAGCCAAAGGGTGTAGCCATAGGAAGGACAGCCCAGATGCAGTCCCTGTGCCCTAGCCAGGGATGGCAAGTGAAGTCCAGGCAGGGTCTGCGAAGACCAGGGCAGGGGAGGCTCTGAGAGGCACATGTCTCTGCTTTCCTCCCTCACTGGGCTCCATTACCATCACTGCAGCTGGGCTTTCTCGGCCCACCCGTGGCTTCTCCTCTGCCCCGTAAATGTTGGCTTCTGTGTGGCGCTGGGCTTGTCACGGTGCCCACTCCAGCCCTAACCAGATAGCAAGAACCTTCTTTTTCAGGTTCTGCAGAAAATGGATTTAACAGGCCAGGCTGCATCTGATTGGCCTATTTGAGTCACGTGGTTACCCCTGGACCAATCAGATGTGCGCTAGGTCTGAAGTCACTTGGCACAAACTTGGCTGCCTGGATCCATTTCCTTAAGCAGAACTGTGGGTTTATAAAGAGCATCTTTACTTGGGGAAAATGTGGGGAGGGAGGCAGTGGTTAGCAACTCTGGGTGGCGTGAATAAAGCACTATATTTGCCGTCGTGGCTCTGCCATTCACCACCTGAGAGACTGAGAGCCAGACGCAGCCCCTCATTTGTACCATCAGTAATTTGGGGAGACAGGACTGGATAATCCCCAAGGCTCCTTCCTGCTCCTACACTCAACGCATCCCTGAGTTGTGCAGGGTCAGACCTGGCCTCCATGATCAGGAGCTGCCTCCAGGAGCCCCTCCCACGCCTTCCTCAGACTCCTGCCCTCCTTTCCGGGGCCCTCCAGTCCCCCTGGGGAGGGTCTTCTGAAGTTCTCCCACCTCGAACCCGTCTGTAGCAGCCATGAACTCATCAACAGAGATGGTCTCTTTCTGAATTTTAAATGCCCATTTGTCTAAGTTCATGATAAAGAGATTCATTGGCTGTTTTTAATACCCCCCTTTAAATAGAGCTCATCTCACGCTGCTTGTGATGGTATTTTATTACCATAATAATAATTGCAACGACCATTTATTGAGTATTGCTCAATATTGCCTTGTGCCTGGCTCAGCGAGAAGTTTTTTTTTTTCCCTCCACACCTTGTCTCGTGTAATTCTTTCTCACAACCCTGGGGGTAGGTACTGTGAACAGTTCCATTTTTATATTTTCCTTTGCACAGGGAAACTGAGGCCAAAAGAGTCAGTTCAGCAGCATATGCTTGAGGTCTCCAGCCAGTACGTGGAAAACCTCGTAGTCACACTTAGGGAGTGTGACTCAGGCCTTGCTCTGAGTCACCAAGTTTTACTGCCTGCTGTATACTCAAAGCCCAGCTGCACCTGGTCGTGGGGGGAAATCTGCTTGTGTGGAAGGTGTAGACCTTTATAGGGGCACATCTGCACATTTGCATGAAGCAGCAGGTGGGTGCTCGGAGAGGCCCCAAGTGTAGGTGCTGATGAATGCCACCCCCCCATATTCCTGATAGAGCATATCCCTGATAGGCGCCCAGAACCTGAAATGCAGGAAGTCAGCATTCTTTTCTCTCCAATGGCTTGTCCCTTCTAAGTATATGAATGGCTCTTTGCCAGGCCCATTTAAAACCTTTTCTAAGTTATGCAGAAATTAAATGGGTTTTCACTGCAGGGCATGAAACATAATCTAAGAAGGTCAGACACCGGACCGTTCCTTCTTTTCCCCCTTTTCCCCTGTCTTCTCGTATCTTGCTTTTAAATCGTCTGGTCAGTTGCCCAGAGAGCCTTTGCCCCAGACCATGAGGTATGCTTGGGTGAAATGTCCCCTCCTCCCCAAGGCAGAGGGCTGGTGAGCTGACATTCTCACGGGAGCCATCCCTCTCCTCTGGGCACTGGCTACTTGTGGGCTGTGCTCTGACATGCTGTCAAGCTCCCCCACCCCCACCCCCGCCACCAGGGGCTGGCTGCTATGAAATCGGGACATGTCCTTCCCTCTCATGGCAGACACCCCAGGTCCCTTTGGAATGTTTTGTTCTGGGATGCGGGTCTGACTCCCATGTGCACGCGGGTGATGCACATATAGGATCTAGAGAGGGTGGGAGGAAGTGGGAGAACCGTAGTTTAGCCAAGAGCCTTGTGGTGATCTCCTCAAGACCCGTGCCATCATGGCAGCTCATCGGGGCTGGGGGCTGGCTCCCCTAAGCACGGCACCAGGGGAGCTTAGACTTTGGGGCTGTGCACCTGGTGGCTCAAGGGTGTGTATCTGCCTGCAACCATCAAATCCCCAGGAAACTGTTCATCTCAGTTCCAACAAAGGCATTTCAGTGAAAAGACTGTGACAGGGGGCGGGCAGGGCCAGGGGTCACTAAGGGACTTTGAGGCACCTGGGATCAGAAGCAGCCCCTAGGGTTGAAGAGGGAAGGGCAGGGGTGAATGGGGCTTAGGGAGCTCACTGAAGGCTGCGACCAAAGAGGAGGGGCTTTGGAACTAGAAGGAGTAGAAAAGTAATACCCAAACTCTCCTCCCGCCTCTTTCCCAAACTCTGAGTTCGTACCAGCACGTTCCCTGGGCAGCAGCCAGCCTGCAAGGAGCCTGGGGCTGGATGTGGTCCACCGAGGTCTCCCTGGGGTGGGGAGGGGGAGACAGAGTAGGGTACTCAGTGCATCTGAGGCAAGTACAGACAGGGAATGCCCAGCACAGTACCATCATTAATATTCATAGTGCTTCTTGACACCTGCCTGCCCTCCCCTCGAAGGCATTCTTGTCTGCAGTCCTCTGGAAGGCACAAGGTGACAACATCCGACTGCCCATTTCTAAGCACTTATTATATGCTGGGAAATTTGTACTCAGGAGCTTATGTTCTCTTCACCGTGACCCTATGGCATATTATTAACTTCAGTGGACAGAGCGGGCATTAAGGATCAGAGAGATTAAGTAACCCAAAGACACACAGCAAGGCTAGGGTTCCCATAGAGTCAGTCGATCCCTGAAATCTTGGCACTTTGCTCTGCCCCCTTGCACACTTGATTCTCTTCTGGAGGGAGGAAGGGAGAGCATCTGTTTTCCAAGCCACCGAGCTGAGGAGGGAAGGCCTAGCAAAGGAAAAGGAGGTTCAGAAGCCCTGAAGTATGAGGCAGCCTGCTGGGTTTGAGAAGCACAACTAGCTCTACCTACCAGAAAATATTAAACCGACACAAACAGAAGCTACCCATGATCTTAGCCAAAAGGCCAAGAAGGGATGCCTGCCGGGAAATACAGCATGAAGGAAGAGACAGGGCTAGACCACGAGGGCCTGTGTTCTATGCACAGGGCATTGGGGAGTCATGGATGGTGTGGAGGGGAGAGGCCTCCCTGTCTATGTCCTGTCCTCTGTGCTGGTGGGAGGACAGATTCGGAGCCTGTCCCTTTAGCCTGGCACTTGCCTAGTGATGGGGGAGAGTCAGCACACTCAGAAACAGTGGCAGATCCATAGCCTAGTTCTCCTGAGGCCCTTTCCAGCCCAACTGGGAGTTTTATAAAGAACACCCTTGCCTCAAGCAGATGGTCCCAGGGAAGGGCCGCCAGCATGCCCCAGTGACAGAAGCTACTCAAACTGATGACGCAGGGCCCAAGTCCTGGCCAGCAGCACACGGAAGAAGCAGCAGTGTGGCTGTTGTCCTCAAAAGGAGCCCTGCAGGTCTTAGAAGGGACTCAATTCATCCCCGTGGGAATAAAGGCCAGGAATATCACCTGTGCCATCAGCAACATAACGGGCTAGTCCCACACTCCTAGCTGGGAGGTCCCACTCCCGGGGGCAGTTGAGCTCAGCATCATACAGAAGAGGCAGGGAAAGAACTGCCATTGGTATTTGAGAGAAGCATAAGATCCCTGGCTTAGAATTAGCCAGCCCTGAATTCCAGGCCCTCTTCTACCACTGCCTAGCTGTGTGACTTGGGCAAGTGACTTAACCTCCTTGAGCCATCGCTCCCTTTTCAAAGGACAATCAACGGGAGCAGGGATTGTACCCTTTTGTCTCTGCAAAGAGCCTCATTCAATTGCCTATTTCCAGGTGTGCCCAGAGTCCACTAAATGATGAATAAAATTCCCTCGTCCCATATTCCACAGGCACGGCTGCCGTGCCAGGTACTGCGGTGGACGCCGCGGTGCTGAGAGCCGGCAGTCGGGCTAGAAGCGAGCATGCGCTGAGCGCTCTCAGAGCCACTCGTTGGCGTCTTCAGAAAGGCTGTGGGCTGAACACCTGCCGTGTGCCGGGCACTGTGTCAGGCGAGGCAGCTAGAGCCCCATGGCTTCCGTGGGGCACACGTGCTGTGAGGGAAGACAGGCCCTGACCAAGGCATTACAGAAGACAGTGGATGATGAAAATCCCCTGGGGGCAGTGGGAACCTTAGTATAAACAGTGGTTGTTGGGGGCGGGGGATGATAGGGGCTGACCTGCCTTAGGGGTCTGGAAAGTTCCATGAGGAAGTTACATTTAACCAGAGACCCCCAAGTCAGAAAAGGGCAGGAGTCTATAGACAGTGTGTAACGGAGGGAATCATGGTAGGCTCGCAGGAGGTGGTACCTTTCTAGTGGGTCTTGTGGGCCTTTCGTGGCAGGCTGCCATGGCCCAGCAATGGCATGTGGATGTCCTACCCCAGGCAATCCAAGTAACTTCTGTGGGGCCCGGCAAAGCCTCAGGGCCCCCTATCTCCTGCCTGTGGCACACACTTCTCAGCTCCCCACCCATGAAGCCTCCCGACATGCAGACTCCCAGGTGCCCCCTAGAGCAGCCCTGGGCGTGAGGTTTTGGGCAGCAAGGGGCATTCAACAGAGGAAACGACATTGCCAAGAATCAGGGATTTGGGGACCAAAAGGCCATCATCCAGAACGCCAGGATGAGCAGATCATCTTTAGAACTTGTGCTGTTATAGCCACCAGGAGGCCATCAAAAAAAGGGAAAAAAAAATAGATACTGCATTTTAAATTCCTCTGAACCCTCTTAGAATAAAAATGACAAAGCTGCAGGTCTGGTTGGCTGGAGGGACGTGGTTAATGGGCTTTGGGGGAATAGTCACCAACGAAGGCAGCTGTTCCAGGCACCACTCACCCTTTTGTTTGCTTTGCTTCACCCCCAGAACACGCCGGTGGGGACACCCATCTTCATCGTGAATGCCACGGACCCCGACCTGGGGGCAGGAGGCAGCGTCCTCTACTCCTTCCAGCCCCCCTCCCCGTTCTTTGCCATCGACAGCGCCCGCGGCATCGTCACGGTGGTCCGGGAGCTGGACTACGAGACCACGCAGGCCTACCAGCTCACCGTCAATGCCACGGTGAGCCCCCGCCCCAGAAGTCTGCCTCCTCCCACCCTAGGAGAGAGCAACGCGACACCAGCATCCTTCCCAGCTGGTCAAGCCTCCGTAACAGGGATGCTGGCGAGAGTCACCATAAGAATAGGAGCAGTGCTGGGCCAAGCACTCGAACTGATCCCCTTGGTTAAATCCCACAGCAGCCCTATCTCATATGTAATATGAAGTTACCCATTTTACAGATGAGGAAACTGAGGCCCGGGAACAATTCAGGTCATTGCCACAGTGACCCAGCCACTGCAATCTAGACCCAGCATTGGGAACCCCTCAGGATGTCCACGGTGTGGGGGTGTCCCCTTGTTCTCTGGAATTTCAGACCCAACAGTGTCCTGACACCACCCTACACGTAGGCGCCAGAGGGTCCCGGCCTTCTGGCTACTGCTCCCGAGTGGTAATGCTTACACAGGAAGGCCCTCTCATGTGCACCTGGGAATTCCAGGAATAGTCAGCCAGGAGAGAGAGGGGAGAGAGATGAATAATTGTCCCATTTTATGGCTAACACTATTGAGACTTACAAGCCAGTAAGTAGTGGGGAGAAAGAACGCAAACACAGTTTGTCTGACACCAGTCCCGTGCCCTGTGGCCAGAAGTTTCTGAGTTTCCAGATCCTAACAGCTGCTTGGCCTCTGTGCCCTGCTGTTTGCAAGGGCCTGGGGGACAGGCAGGCCACACTCTGAGTAGGTTCCCAGCCCTGCACTCCTCTCCTGCAGGGCAAGAGCTGGCCTCTTGTCCCTTCAATTTCTGTTTGCAAAGCTCTGGCAGAGAGTGAAACAAGTTATAAGACTCCCTCTTGACCTGCCAGGACCCGTTTGCCTGACACCCAGCAACTCCCTCCAGCCCCTGTCACTGCAGTGGCGACTGCCTGAGGCTCCGGAGTCTCCTCTTGCAAGTCACAGAACCCAGTTCCTGGGGCAAGACCCACGGACTAGGCCAAGGGTCTTCCGGTCTGAAAGTTAGGGTTCCCCCAGGCTTGCGCAAAGTGTAGAGAGTTCCCAGGAGCCAGGAAGTGCATGCTTTTCCTGGGGAAGCCACTGTGGGGGCCATTGACATTCTTTCCTTCTCCCCTGGTTAAGTGTAGTTTGTCCAGAAGGTCGCATGCCCTGCTCTTAGTAAACCAGATTTCTGGGATCAAGGAGGTGTACAAAACTGGTGCCCGCTCTCAGCCGTGGTGCCCCTCCAGCTGCTCTCCATTTGCACACGCAGGGGCCCAGGAACACACAGATGCTTGCTTGCTCTCTTTCTTGCTATGCATCTGTCCCTGTGGAGTAATTTCCGTCTTCCCTGAAAATGGCTTTGGGCGGGCGGGGAAGAGACTAGAGCCGGGGGCCGGCAAGAACCTGGGTGGCCGGACCTGTCAAGAGGCCCAGCTCCAGCTGAGATGGTGAATACAGTTAAATTGCTCTTAATCTTGCTGCCTAGCAGGACTGCAAGCAGTGGAACAGAAGGGGTCCTTCCCTGCGGATGGCTCCCCCACCTGAAGCTCCGTCCCCCTCAGGCCTGGTGCTGTGCCCTTGGCTGCGGGACATTTCCCCAAGGAGGTTCTCCTGCCAGGCATCTGGGCATCACCTGCAGCAGTGTAGGCGGCAGGTGGGGAATGGGGGAACTTCCCTAGGAGTGGCTGCTGAGAGCTGCAGGCCCCCAGAGTCACAGCTGGGAACCTGGCAAAGTCCATGCCCTGCCAGGTGTGTCCCCTGCCATTCCCTGTCCCCCACCCCGGAGTCTCAGGTAGGCTGGATGGAGGGATCTGTGGCAGGAGGAGGGCTGTGGCCCCAAGACGGTGGGACCAGGAGGACAGCTGCCAGGCTGGACAAAGCTTTCTACGTGCAAAGCCCAGTAATGACAAATGAGAACCACTGGGCTCAACTCCTCCTGTGTCCAGACTCTCCTCCATCCTGCTGCTCCCACTCCTCATCCCCGAAGTCCCTTGTCCTCTCCATGGGCTGCCCCTGAGGACTCTTAAGATAACCTGCTTTCCCTTCCCAAAGGCTCTGCTGCACCTCTGTATCCGGAAGGCAGGAGCAAGCTCTAGGCTTGCTGTGATGGGGGGAATGCTTGGCATCAGTCTGGCCACCCCAGACCAAGGGAGACCTAATCAGAGCACAATCACTCCTCAAATCCCAGACCAGAGAATCTGCAGGCCCAAGGGTCCTTGGGGGTCCTTGCCTTGAGCCCCTTCATCTCACAGAGAAGGAAATTGAGACCCCAAGAGGGAAGAAAATCTATTCAAAGCGACACAGCAAGTCAGGGCCCGAGCTGATGTTAGGGCCCCAGATCAGAGCAGTTAGGACAGGTTTTTACTGCAGAAGGATCTGAGTTGAGTTCTGGCCGTGTGACTCTGGGCAAGTTACCTCTGTGAGTCTCCTATCTGAATATCCTCTCCGATCCTCTGTTAATGTACCTGAATAATGGGCACATGGTATGTACAGAAGCAAACAAGGGGTAGCCCTATGCCTGTTCCATAGTCTGTACTCAGCAACGAGTCTGTTCCTGGGGGCTATCGTCATTCAATAGCAGAGGGCTGTTTAAACAGTTCATCAGGGTGGGCTGTGTATGTTAGGGCTATCGAAGCTGTGTTTCTGGTTTCCTTTCTCGGCGAGCTTTCCTAAGACTACATTTCCAACTGACTAGGAGGGTCTAAACATTGCCTAACTGGCCACAGAGGGATGGCCCGTCTGATCTCTCAGGATTTCTTCCTGGAGTCCCCCAAATGTCACAGGCCCTGGAGCTCCCCCTGCTGGTTCTGCCAGAAAAGTTGCTTGACCAGTAAACCCTGTGGGGGCGGGCGGGGGTGGGGGGTTTGTCGCTGGTAGCAGGTGCAGGTCTCGGAGTGGCCCCCTCTGCCATTAGAGGGTCTTTCTTCTGAGGAACACCCATGCTGGTCATTCCCTTGCTGTCCCAGGATGAGAGGTGGCAGGAAGTAGGCATGGCAAGGGCCACTGGCCCTCTGCTTGAATCAAGAGAAATTGCTAAGGACAGCACCGTCTTGTTTCCCCAGGCCAGTCATCCCACCCATGACATGTCCGGGATGATCAGGCCTAGGCTGGGCTGGGGGCAGGAGCTCTGGCTCTACCCTAGCCCTGCTTTGCGACATTGGACAAACCATCTTCTGCCGGGCATTGGGGTTCCTGTTTATGTTTTCCTGCACAGGTCAGAGATCACTGTGGGTTCGAGTCCTCAAACTTCTGTGTACTGATGTGCTTCCCATGGGAGTAGAGGAGCACTTGGGTCCATGGGCACATGTGTTTGTACTCATGGGTGTCATGTGTGTTCAGATGTGTGTGTATGTGCACGTGTGTGCATGTCAATAATGGCACCATCTAAGGTTGTATATTCTTTGTCCTCTAAGGATCAAGATAAGACCAGGCCTCTGTCCACCCTGGCCAACTTGGCCATCATCATCACAGATGTCCAGGACATGGACCCCATCTTCATCAACCTGCCTTACAGCACTAACATCTATGAGCATTCTCCTCCGGTAAGACGCTCTCTGGTCCTCATGGGACTTCCCTCTGAGCTTCTATTAGGGATGGGGGCCCTGTTTGGCTGGACAGGCTCTTCCTTGGCATTTCTTACTCCCTTCAATCCCTGTGCATGTCCATGTTGGGTGTCTTAACCCAGTGAAAGCCCGACCCCCTCTTCATACTTTGCCACCATGCCCCATGTCCTCCCCTTCTCCCTTCATCCTCAGAGGGCTCCAAGAGGCAAAAACACAAAGACTTACTAGTGTAAACTTAGGGGAGCAGTTCATAAAGATTGCTGTGGGGTGACAGGGACGCCTGAGGAACCAGCCTGGTCTGGAGAGCAGATCTGGACTCGGCTCAGCCACATTCCCCACGGGTCAGTCTGCCTCTCTCCGCCCAGGAGCGCTGCCCAAGATGGCGGCCGTTTGCCCTCCACTCCCCGGTCCTCTCAGGCTTGGCTCTTCTGTGAGCGCACACAGCTCCAGCTGCCCCTCTAACAGCTCCTCCGTCTCTGGATTTCTCCAGGCCCACGCTTCCCAAAGAGGCATCTGATTGGTTGGGATCCTGATTTTGTGCCAGGTCACAAGGTCACAGATCTCCAGTTAGGCTATAAATTGGTTGCGCTTGGGTCCTCTGGTCCAATCAGCTGTGACTGGGGGTCTCTGAGGACCAAACGTGTTGCTGCCCGCTTGGCAGGGGCTGGGGGTGTGCAGCTGGGCTCACCCAGCCCTTGCCTCATAGCCATCCATGCTTCTGTGCAAACTAGAATAAAGCACGTACACTGGGCTGCTAAATTAAGAAAAGCTGGCTCCTCTGGACATGCAGTTTGGGGGGCCGCTCTTGGGGGCGGGGGAAGCGCCCTCCCTTTTGAGAGAACTCAGTATGCTTTGACGCTCACCACTGAGAGCCAAGTAGGGCACCCAGCTGAACATGTGGGCGTTAGGGGCCCACCTGCACATCTGCACGGGCTCGCAGAATCAATACAAGTGAGACACAGGCTTCCTTTGGCCAGGGTGCAGAACCCGTAGGCCACCACAGAGAAGGCCGACCTCCAGTTTGGAGACTGTGGTCCATCCTGAGCATGGCATCCTCAAAGCACTCTGCTTCCGTCCCCAGGGGTGTGGGGCCAGGTGTGGGCTGGAGGAGTGAACAAGCAGGATGCTCTTCGGTCTCCCGTTGCAGGGCTTTGAAGCTGCATTTCCGGTGGAGGGGGACATCTCGATGCCCCCTACCCTAACCTGCTCTTTCTTAGTGGTTGGTGGACAGCAGGACCTCTAGCTTTTGAGACTAAAGTCTATCTCCTTCCAACATCTCTTTGCTGCGCCCCCATCTTCTCAGCCCAGGGAGGCCTTCCCTGACCTTTCAGAGAAAGTGGGCCCTGCCAATGGCCCCAGTCCCCTGGACATCCCTTTCTTAGTTCTCAGCATCCTTGGACAGCTTGCTCGGCCTCTGTTTCCCGGCTGGACCAGAAGCATAGTTCAGCAGGAATGGGGTCTGCTGTGGGCATAGCACATCAGGGGAGCTGAGGGTGTGTTTATGCAATGAATGAATGAACAAATGAATGAACGAACGAACAAGCAAAGGAACAGTGCCCTGGTCAGACCAGGTCTCTCACCATCCTACCATTCTCATCACCCCTATGCCTGCTCCTGTCACCAGTCCAAACTCCACCCATCTGTTGGTTCCCAACTTGCTGGCCGCCCTTCTTAGAATTTCTCCCCCTGGCTTCGTCCTCACTGGCCCACAGACATAGCCAGCCATTGCTTTCCCCTTGGCTCTGGCAGAGCGGACTCCTCCTGGGTTGCGTAATTTACTACTGAATTATAGTTGTACCTTGAATGCTCCCAGTGTGCGAGGGGGTCATTTTGGAGCTCCTGGTAATCAAGGTGCCTGAGTCCCTGGGACCCGGTCTCCCAGGATGTTGGGCCTAGCGCTGAGTGCAGAGAAGGTGCTCAAAGCTAACTTGTTGATTGAAGTGAGGACATTCTGGTGGCCACGTAGCCAAGAAACTCAGAGCAGGTCCCTGAACTCGCTTTGGCCAAATCCCACACACTGAGGACCACTGCCTCATTGGGAAACGGGCTGGTAATGTCTGCCAAAGGGCCTCCATTGCCTGCAGGTTTTTAAGAAGTGGAGATCCACATGCCCCATTAGAGATCCCAGCAAGCCATGCTTGTCCCTTGGGCGCTGTGAGGCCACTACAGCCAATGCCTTGGGAGCTCCCAGGGGGCAGGTCTGAGCCCCACCACTTGGGTCATGTAGGGGCTCCAGGGAGCCAGATAAGGAGGTAAGTGGGAGGTTTCAGACTCCCCCCAGGCGCCCACAGAGTCATCTTGCATGCACACAGCTCTGCTTCTCCTCCCTGTTCCCGCACTTGAAAGGAGGCTCCCATTTTCGTGTCTCCAGCACAGCTTTTTCCGCTGTAGGCCAATTCCCTTATGCCCCAAGCCTGATTTTTCCAGGCTTCTAATCGGTTTCCATGCCTTGATCTGGGCCCTGCATATCACTTTACAGTGTGGAACCCTGACTTAACTCGGTACGTCCCAGGCCAGCCAGGGCCGAGGAGCTCTGCATGGCCTGTTCAGCCTCCTCACCCTCAAGGACCCAGGCGTCCCCACTCCCAGCCTGGCCGCTGCTGGCCCGAGGCCTCAGGTCGGCCCCTGCCCCACTCTGCCTCGCCCCGCCTCTTTATCTGCGGCTTCCAGCATGTATGCCTCTCTCTATCAGTGTATCAGGCCCACATGCCTCATCTAAAGTGTATATATTACCTAATAAAATCCTTCTTATTTGGGATTATTGCATCAAATTTTAATTTCCTCACTCGAGCAGCGGCATGTCGGCCTGCCCGTCAGTGAAGGACCGATAGAAGGTGAAAAGAGCGGATAAACTGCACAAATTACTGCCAGCTGATGCCTATCAGCCCTTTGACTGGAATTGACTGGAATTAAGGACTGAGAAATAGGATTTTCTGCCTCAGAATCTGCTGTGGCAGCTCCTGTCGGAAGTCCCCTCCCCCCACAGGCACCTCCCACTCCCGAAGCCAACTGCTGTCCACCTTTCAAGTCCTTAATCCTGTCATGGAAATGGGGAAGGCGGTCCCAGAGAGAGTGGTGGGCTGGGATCCCTGAGGCCCAGGACCCAGTGGGTTATAGCTCCAGCTCCCGTCCTGGGCTTCCCCCCGCCCGCCCCCCACCCCCAACCCTGCCCCCGACCCCGCTCTGGAAAAGGCCGGCCTCAGAGGGGAGACACAAACTCCTTCGACTGGACTTCCCCACCAGCACCCAAACCTCAGAGGCTGGAGCCACCTCGCACCCCTCACTCACCCTTGTCTTTGACATACATCCTGGGCAGAGCAGTGGAATCCCCCAGACCCACCCCAACACAGACCTCCATTTCCCCCAGTCCCCCTCGCCCCACCCACTTACCACACCTTCCGACTTGAAGCGGGTTCTAGAACCCTCTGAGCCTGTTTCCTCCCACACTGTCCCGTGTTGGGGCTTGTGAGGACCTAAGCTAGGTGCCCAGCACAGTGCTTGGCACACAGTAGGTGCTTAACCAGTGCTCGCTCTCCCTAGGCTGTTAGCTGTTCTCTCTCTGTAATTACCCACAAGACACCTTAGCTCCAGGGTACGGATTATGAATCCGGGGTGCTCAGGATTCCAAATGCGCTGAAATTGTGGGGCACAGCGCCCACGGGCATTGTCCAGGAAAGCCTTCATCAGACGCTCACAGCGGTCCCAGTGTACAATGACAGTGACTTTTTTCGCATTTGCTGTGCACAAGGTGTGGCCCTGAGGAGTGGGGGCTGTTACACCCATTTTATAGATGGGGAAAACAAGGCCGTGAGTGATCAAGTTCCTCGCTCAGAGGATTTGAGCCCAGACAGTCTGGCAATGGAGTCAAACTCCCAACCCCCTCACCATACTGCTCTTCCCACCACAAGGAGATGGGACCCTGGGGCCTGTGTGCCTTTAGCCTCTCGGAGGGGTGCCTCCTTTCCTTACAACGTGGGTTCCTGGGACAGGAGGAGCCCGGTGGCAGGGTAGACACTTCTCTGAGCCTCCTGGGCCTGCCCACTTGCTCTCCCAGCCACATGCCAGTGCGTACCCCAACCCCCGCCCTGTCTGGAGAGCCATCAGTAAGGGGCCTGGCTCTGGGCCAGGCAGGGGCCACGCTTCTCCAGCCCCTTGTCTTTGGAAATAAGTTTCAGTATATTGAAAATATAATTACTAAGACTCTGAAACAAGAGCCATGGGATCCCAAGAGCCCCCATTCCTCCCTGCTAATTCCTTCTTATAACATTTCCAGTCTTTGTGGCTGCACTTGTATTAAAAGCTCAGGGTTTTATTAAAAATGGATTTATTTACCCAAAAAGAGATGAAGCCCCAAACTTTGTCAGGGGCCTAGTGGCTCTCAGTTCCCAGAAGCTTGGGTGGGGCCCTTCCTGGGGAGAGCCAGCTTCCCTGTCCTCTGGTCCTCCATTGCCCACTGGCCCCCTCCGAGCCCCACCTGCCCACGAGCCTCCAGGCAGCCCAAGGTGGGGGTGCCCACGGCAAGATGCCCCCGGGGCTCTGAGGCCTGAGGGTGTTTTGGCCACCAGTTCCCATCTTTCCAAAGGTAACCACCGCCCCCCCTTCCAGACCTCCTGCATTGTACCTGTCCTTGTCCTTGTACTTGTCCTTGTCTGTAGGCCCAGCTCAGCCAAGCCACTCCAGGGTGGCATGCCTGGATCCATGCAGCTGCTCTGGGAGGTTTACCACTTAGTGACTTTCTGGAAAGGTGCTCTATAGGCTCCGGACCCGGTTAACCTGGCAGGCTTGTCCCTGCTCTCAGGAGACCAGAGGCTGCCTGTGGACCCTCAAACTGGGACACTTCCAGGGCCCAGACCAGGTGGGCTCTAAAAGAGGGAGTTGTCCCTGTGTCCAGAAAGCCTGTCCTAACCCCTGAGCCTCACACCAGAGTCCCACACTGTTGGGACCTCCTCCTAGGGACAAACCAAGGCCTCTCCTACATGAGGAGTGTCCCCTGGAGGGACAGACCCCCCCCCAAAAAAAGAGCCCTCTGTGGGGTGACGTTGAGGGAAGCTGTTAGTGCGGACCCTGCAATGACCCTCCACAGATGCCTGGGTCTGGGGCCACGAGCAGGGGAAGATCTGTCATCAGATCTGAAAGCCCAGGAAAACAAAGGTTAACAGGGTTTCTGTGCTCTTGTTCTGTTTTGTTCTAAGTCACTTTACTACTTGGAGGAGCCGTTACTACACAGAAGCCCAAGGGAATGGTGGGAGATGTAAGTTGTCCCAAATGTGACATGAGCTAATGCTTGCGAAGTGCTGAGATTAGTGCCTGCCACATAGCAAGGATGTTCACAAGTGGCAGTTACTATTATTATAACAGAATCTGGGAGGGAGACGGCATCGCCTGGCAGGCAAGAGTATTTTGGACCCAAAGTACCCGACTTGGAACCCTGGCTTCACCGTTCCTTCCTTGCCATGAGACCTTGGCAAGCCGCGTAACTCAAATTCCTCAGCTTCCTCATCTAGAAGATGGGGATTCTGGGGTAGCTGTGAGGGTAGAATGAGTTAGCACATAGAAGTCATTTGCAGCAGCACTGGGCACAGATGGGTGCTCGGGAAAGGACAGGGACCTCAAAGCTGGTACCACCTGGTCTCTGGCACAGTTCAGGCCCTCAAAACCTGGTTGGGGAGGGCTCATTTAATGGTGTCTTTCTTGGATTTCCTAACAGTCTATTCCCCCAAGGGCTGTAGACAGAGCTCTGTCTCCCCCGGGGGAAGGGGCCCCCAGGGAGGAAGCCAGACCTGTCTTCTGCATGGCCCTGGCCTCAGGGCTGTGTCCATGTTTCTGCAGGAACTGATTTTCCTGGAACATTCTCACCTTCCCTCAGCCTGAGCTAGAGGTGTTCCAGATTGCTCTACACTTGAGCCTGGGAAAGGATGGAGGAACAGGTGCATAGGGGTGGCCCTGCTCCGAGGATCCGGTGGGGGATGACCTTTGTGTGTCTCACCCCCAGAGCCCCACCCTACTGATGGGAGGGAACAAGACTCTGTCCTCAGGAGGAGGTGCACACATAGGGGTGGACGGTGCACCTGCAGACCTCACCCTCTAGCTGATGGACAGCAAATCAAGGCCACAAGAGATTGTCATTAGACATGTGAATGCCAGGGTTATATTTCCCCAGGGGGACGGGACTGGGCTGTCCTGCTGATTATCAAGCAGGGGAAACTGCAGCCCAGGCCAGAACTTCGGGCAGGCAGGTGAACAGGCTTGGCTGGCTGGACATTGGTATGACAGGACTGGAGAGTAAGGTGAAGGTCACGGTGGGCAAGGGGCGACCAAGCAGGTGGTGGCCGTGGTGGTGATGTGCAAATCCTCTTTCATGCATCCACTTATTCAGTCAACCCACCAGTCCATCAGCTGGTATTTGGATGTGCCCATTCATGCCGGGATCCCTTCCTGGAGAGTCCTCGGCCTCCAAGTCCCTACCTAGGCTGTATCTTTTGCCTTCCTTATCATTCCCTCTCGCTGTCAAAATCCCACTCCTTCTTCATGACCCGTCCTCACTGTGGCTGTCCGGACAACCCTTTGCCAGGTCCTCCAGATGGACTTCTGCACTTTGCGGTACATTTCCACATCTGAGCTCCCTTCGATGTGTTTAGAAGTGTCTGTGAATCTGTCCTGGACCCCCCACACACACAGGCTGTGTGCACCCTAAGAGCAAGGACTCCTGACTCCCCATCCTGGTAGTCCCACATCCTAGCCCCTTCTCCCCTCAGTGCTGCAGAGAGGAGAAACAGGGTGTGGGACAGAGCCATGTGAGGCAAGAGCTGCTGGTTGCCGTGCTGGCTAGGGCATGACTTATAGGGTTGTGTTGGCCTTGGAGGTCATCCCTGGGGGTACTCACTTTCGGGATTTATGATACATTCCTTAGTAGAGAGAGTGATCCATGATGATCTCCTTTACTCAAGTCCTAGTAAAAACAAGGTCCCAGGGTTTTTGCTCTTATTCATATTAAGGTAGGGCAAACTGAGACCAGAGAGGTAGAGCAACCTTTCTGAGGTCACACAGCAATTTAATGGGTGGTTGAGATAGAGACCATATCTCTTATCCCCCAGCTTGTTTTTCCTCTTTCCTGAGTAGTTACATGAGATGAGGGGAGATAGGAAGGGCGAGAGGGAATGAGAACATCAGCAAGATTGGGCCTCTCCAAGGGACTCCAAGGTATTTGCTGAGGCCTCACTGTTAGGTCCCCAGGTTGATGTGGACAGCTGAGACCCAAGCTCTCAGTAGCTACTTCCCAGGCTGGCCTTGTGGCAGGGGACGGAAGCTGTAGGTACCAAGACAGACATAAAGAAGGATGGCCACCTAGGGGCTGAGCAGCCAAATCAGGTCCCTCCTCTCTCCTACCCAGGGCACAACTGTACGCGTTATCACTGCCATCGACCAGGATAAAGGACGTCCCCGGGGGATTGGCTACACCATCGTCTCAGGTAAGGCCTCGGTGCCCTGTTCCCCCTACCCTCCCCCCCAACCCATAGGAGTGTCAAGCTCTGCAGGGCTGAGCAGAGGTCTGGGTGTATGGACAGTAATGTGAGGGGACCTTCCCCTAGGGACAACCCTGGGCAGAGGGCCTGGGAAGGGGACTGAATGGATGAAGGAGGGAGGCACCAGGGAGGAGAAGTGGAGCTGGGGACTGAGGTTCACATGTCGGAGGCCTCTTGGATGGTGTTGGGGAACAGGAGCCTGTGACCGCTGTTCAAGATCCGAAGCATCCGAGTGCTTTGGGCATCTGAGCCAGGGTCACTGATAACCCTCATCTGCCTCCTTCAGTGCTCTGGATGTTTTGCTTTTCTGACTTGATAAAAAGGGGGCAGTTTGTGCATCATTTTAGGAGGAATGGACCTGTATTTTCATCCCATGCTCTTTTCACATTTTGGACCATTTAGAATTCTTGTCTCATCAGGAGTATTGAAGTGGGGGCACAGAGCCCCCTTTTCTCCTGCCCCATCTCTTGGTGAAGCAGAACAGTGACTGCCTGCAGAGAAGGTTCCGGGTGATGGGAATCCTGACCCCATGTCCCTACCTAAAGGTGGACTAAGCAGCTCTGTTTGGCTGTCCCAGGCCTGGGTGGCTTTGGAGAGGGGGAGTTGGTGAGAGGCCTGTGAGGGAATGCTCACTTACCCACACACTCTGGCTCAGTCCCTGTGCTCCCACCCCACCCCACCCCACCAGTGGCCTCCCGCCCTGCCCCCTAGTTGGAGAAGGGTTAGCCTTGTGCCTATGGGTAGGCCAGACTGGTGGCCAGGAGGATGGCAGGCCACCAGGCTGCTGTCTACCCTGTCGCCTCTCCCGACCACACCCCCACAACAGGGAGTGGCATTTGAAGGACGTTTTTTTCCCTAAAGTGCAAAAGACACCAAGGTGCGGTGATCAAGAACATAGAGGACAGAGTCTAATGAGCCTGTTGCCTTGGGTGAGTCTCTGTGCCTTGGCTTTTCATCTGTGAAATGGGAGCAATGAGAGTACGATCTCAGGCGATTCAGGGTCAGAAGACTTAATATTTGTAAAGAACCCAATTCATGGATGTAAGTTCCTTTATACGTGTTAGTAGTTGTTATTATTATAATTGCTGGAGGCTAACAGTAACCCTTGGAAGCTGGGAGTTAGCTGGTGGGAGGAAAACCCTCCACCTCCTTGGGGATGCAGGAAATCGGGGATATTGTGGGCTCCCTGTGACCCGCTGCTGCCGGCATGACTACTATGGTGTCTGTAAGTCCAGGGCACCCCAGACCCCCAAACAAATACCAATCCAGTTCACGTGGTCAGCAGCAACCACATGGGTTCAGGCCCCTCCTTCCTCACCCCGTTTCTCCCCCATTCTGGTGCCCAGCACAGGATTTGGTGGAGGAAACCACAATATGTACTTTGAGAAATGAAGGAGGGGAGGAGAAGAGTGTGATCCTAGCGCCTTGGGTTTTCAAATTCCAGTATGCCCAAGAATCAGCTGGAGCTCCTACAGTGAATGTTGGCCCCACTCCAGAGATTCTCATTCTGTGAAACTGGGGTGGGACCCCATAATAGTCCTTTCTTACTGCACCCCAGATGCAGATGGTCCTAAGGCCAGGGTGTGAAGAAGCTAGTCCTGGAAAGGGAGGAAGCCATTCTGCAGGAAGGCAAGTTCCCTGGAAACTAGGGAGCCCTCTTCTGCTGAGCAGAGGGGGAGGGAGGCCCATGTTAGTGCTGGTTTACTTTACCTTCATGACTTTTTCAATTTGGGAAGAAAAGCAAGTGCCTCCCAGGGAGAAGGGGCTTGCACTGGCGACCTAAGGGAACCCCAGTGAGCCCCAAGTATGATAGATTTGAGGTGCCAGGATAAGGCAGCAGCATAAGGGGATACCTGGTTGGGTGGGGGATTGTATTCTCATCTCCTTGCCTGTGGGCTGCTTCCAGACATACCCCAGCCTGGATGAAGGTGGGGAGCAAGGAGACAGGAGGTAGCCTGTGGTCACGGCCAGACTGGAAATTCCTGTGTGCCACTGAGAGGCCATCCTCCAGGGCATTTGTCCATTCGTTCCTGCTGGGTGCCAGGCCACCAGCCTCAAAAACCCAGACCCTTTCCAGCCCTTAAAGATGGCCCTAGCCAGCCCTCCCACCTCGCCCGTCCCCTGGGTGCAGGAGGTGGGAAGTCAGAGCTGCTGAGCCTTTAGTGTCTGGGCTGGGCTCTGAAACCTGGAGTCTGGGGACATTTGCCTATGGCAGCGTACTATGAGGCTTCCAGGGGCATACTCTACCTGGCCAGACCCCCAAGTGTGAATAGGAGGATGAGAAGGGAGACCCAGGATGTGAAACAGGTAGGCGATGTGCATGAAGGTGGGGGCAGGAGGCAGAAACTTCCAGAAGGCTTGCAGCACTTAGCCTAGCTTTTTTAGGATTCCCACTGCCAGCAAAAATGTACTTTGAGGGCTTTTAGAAAGAATGACAAATGGGTTTCCTCTCATATGCCAACTGCAGTCCATTGGTAATGGCTGCCTGAAGAAGACCATGAAGCCAGACAGGTTCAGTGCAGTATTCAATTGGTAGAGTCTGCTATGGGTGCAGAAATAGGAAGGGTAGGCAGCACCTGCTGCAAATACTTGCAGTCCTTGCTAAGATAGCACTTAGATCTCGTTTGTAGTATAACCTTGATGGTTCTTTAACTCTCTCATGTGTTTGTCACCACACAACCCACAACCCCACCCAAATTCTTTTTAGGCAGTTTGAGGAAAAGGCAGTCCTACCTTTTTTCTTCCCTCCCCATCCTGAGTACCTGGCTCACCTGGGTACCTGTTCTGGCCTGCCCTTCTCCCTCGCCCTGCACTGGCAAGGTCTCCCTGCAGTCCAGCCTCAGTGTGAGCCTAAATCAGGCAGACAGGCAGGAGAGCGAAGTTCCCAGAGGAGCTGGTAGACAGAAAAGTAGGATATGGCCTCATCTCTACTTCTCTCGACTGGTAGACACTGCAGCAAAGCATTTCATCTGCCAAGGATCTGGCCTCACACACCAGCCTTTCCAGAGCTGTTAAGTCTCAGCCCTTTTCTGGGAGGCTCGGCCACTGTCTCTTTGGCTTGAAGCAGGAAGAAGGAATGCCCACAAGGGCACCTTCATGCTGACTGGCCCAAACTGGCTATGAATACCCCATGGGAGAGTGCTCCTGCCCTGGATGCTAGAGAACCATTTTCATTTGAAAGAAAGAATGCGTGTCTCAGGGGCTCCTGGAGCCAGGTGTGGGTCCTAATGGCCACTGTGGGTGACTGAGTCTCTGGGCACCTCCAGAGCTGGGGGAGGGGCAGCTCTGTCTCTAGGTGGGTGGACACAGGTCTGAACCCATGGGTAACCCATGGCACGCAGTTAACCTGCTTGGCTCCTGGAGGTCCGCATCCCCTCTGGGCTGTTTATCAGCCCTGAAGCTGGGGGGATTTATGTCTGCACACCAGCACTTCCACCATTACTAATGACCCCTCTGTTTTGCCAAGAACAAAGAGGCCTTCAGATGTAAGTTATGGCTCCATTGCCATCAATTTGTTCTCAGCCTCTTGTGGCCAAACTGAGACTGAACAATGACAAGGTTCTTTCCCACATGGGACCTGGCACAGGCCCCATCTGCTTCCTCAGCCTGTGCCTGCCCTGCCACTCACCAAGGGCATCACTCCCTCCACGCCTGAACAATATGGGGCTCCCACCCCCAAGGGCCAGCCCAGCCTGGGGTCTGGACAGGCACCTTCCTTTGCCACATGGAGACAGTCCTCCTTCAAGGGGCAGCTGTGCCCCACCCCACATAGAGCACTGAACTTGGAGTCCAAAGTTGTGGGTTCAAGGCCCAGCTCCGCCACCTGTAGCAATGTGTCAAAGAAAGGCATTTGACCCCTCTTCACCCCATAATCCTCATCCATGGTACAGGATTAATAATCTCTATGGCAGACGAAATGGTGCCAGAGAGATTCTAAAGGGCCATAAAGTATTAAGTACTATTAATTGTCAAGGAAAGATCAGACCCAAGGGTCCTGGGGACTTCTATTCATTCATTTCCTCCTTTATCCATTTAAGCAGAGTGGGAGAGTGAGGGCTCTGGGGCCGCTGTCCAGGGTGCTGACACGTAGCTCCGCTGGCCAGTGTAGTTGCCTGTGACTACTGAGCACTTGACATGGGACTAGTCTCTAAGATTACCCACAGGATTTTGAAGACTTAGTATGCAAAACAGATTATAAAGCATCTCATTAATAACGTCTTATACTGATGACATGTTAAAGTGGTATTTTAGACACACTGAGTTAAATACAACATATTATTAAAATTAATTTCATCTATTTTCTTAATGTGGTTCCTAGAGAATTTAAAAGACCACATGTGGCTCACAACCTATTTCTGTGGGCAACTCTGTTCCAGAGTTAAAGCACCTTGCCAGCTTGCTACCACGGACCAACTATGTAACTTTTGAGCTGTTAGTTTTCCAATCTGTGAAATGGAGGGAAGTGTAGCCTGGGCCCCACAGGGAAGCTATGTGCATACAGTGAGCTAAGACCTGATTTTACAGTAGGTGCTCAATAAACGTGACCTATTGGCATCCACCCACAGTGGATGGAAGGTCTTCTCTAGGCCAAGAGCTGCCCTCAGAGGTGTCATCTCGGCCTCAGGAACCTGTAGTGTAGGTGGGGAGGCCAACTGAGATACATTGGCTATGTGGACATGGAGTGATGGCTCCCTGGGAGGGGGGGCCCATTAGACTGTTCTCACTACTTCTGTGCATGTTTTAAAACATCTGTAATGGGAAGTGAGAAAGAATCCATGGGAGGGGCGCCCCCCTCCTAGCCATCATGGGATGAGGACATTCACTTAGAAGAGATCACCTACGGCCACCTAGCCAGAAACTGTGGAGTGAGGGTGTTGCAGGCAGAGGGAACAGGGTCCCAGAGCAGAAGAGAATGTGTGTTTGTGGAACTGTAGTAATTCAGCATGGCTGAGTGCAGCGTCCAAGAGAGACCTTGGAGAGAGGAGTCGCTGAGGGACACAGGGCCCCAGCTGGACATCCTGGGGGAGAGCAGAGACAGCAAAACCAAAGGAGGGTGAGGAGATCAAGGTGACAGGAGGTGGCTGTTGGGACAGGTAGCACAGGTTCAGCCCACCGCCTGAGATAGCTTTAGAGCCCTCCTGAGCAGGGAGTTTTTTATTAAACTCCCCACCACTGTGTGTTCCAGAGAGGAACCCTGTCTTCCTAAGTGCTCTTGAGTGAGTGACCAAAAGTCTTGAAGAACCAGCCTTTAGTAGGGTCAGTTTTATCTTTCTCACAGAGTTGTGAAAATAAAAATAAGTGAGTCTGCTCTCTAAGGTGAGTGGCATTTGGCAAGCACCCCACAGGTCACTGATGATAGGCCCTCAACAGATACTAGCCATTTCCCTACCCCCTTGTCGGCATCAGGATGTGGTAGAGACAGGCATGTGGCATGCTGTCCAAAACCCACATAGCTAGCCAAGGCTACTCTCATGTGCCAGCAAGCCAGGCTACTATGGTGGCCAGGAGCTGAGGTCAAAGGTTTCTCAGTCAGCCCCTAGGGCACTGAGGACTCTGTCCTGCCTTCACCTTCCTGGAAGCACCCAGACTTTTCATTGGTTCTCTATCCCCTGAGGTCAGAAGCCCATCTATAGGAGGTGAGGAGCTGCGGTTTTTGGCATGCGGGTCTGAAACTGGGAGCAGCAGTGGCACCTGGATGCCCACTGGGCATGTGAGTTCTCAGGCCTCGTCCCAGAACTACTGACTCAGGCCTGGAGAAGGGGGCTCACAAAACTGTCTTAATGATGCTAACCCAATGAGTTTCTGTCATTTCACTCTCCGTCCTGTGAGTGATGCTGAAGGGACTCCTTTCCCCTGCCAAAAGGACCTTTACCACCTGAGGAGTGAGGGTGTGGCCAACAGCCCATTCTAGCATTTTCCACCACGTCCTACACTACATCCTCTCTCCCTCAGCCTGCACTCCACCGTCCAGGCTCTAGGGGCCTCATCTCTCCCACCACCCATGCCTTGCAGCCCACGTCCCTTTCCTCATCGCAGCCCTGCCTGACTGGGCCTTGTGCATCCCCCCAGGGGGAGGAGAGGGGAAGCCCATTTATTGTGTGCCTGCCATGTGCCGGGCACTGGCTGGCCACATTTTCCTCTCACAGCAGTCTGTGAGGGAGACGTTATTACTCCATTCTGCACACAGTAAAGCAAGGCTCAGTGAGTACATGGGCTGGCCAAGAGTCACAGCTACTAAGTAGAAGGGCAGGGATTTGAACCCGAGTCTCTCGGGCTCCAGAATACGTTTTTCATGACCACAGTGGTTCTCAAAGTGTGGTCTCCGGATCAGCTGAGTCAGCATCAACATCTAGTAATGCGAATTGTTAGAAACTCCTAATTTCGCATCCCACGCTAAACCTACGGGGCTGGAACCTCCAGGAGTGGGGCCCAGATGAGGCTGCTGGTCTGGGGACCACATTTGGAGCAGCCCTGGTCAGGAAACACCTATGTAGTCAACAGGGGTGACAGCACCTTCAAGAAGGGGAACATTTGTCATGAGGGGTGAAAAGTGTTTACTCTGTTTATAAAGCACAGATATATTCATGCTCATACATCTGTGCTATTGGAATTTCATGGGGGGGTGGAGAAGTTCAGAAATCATGTCTTGAATGGCTGGTAGTGGGGGCAATGCCAGGAAGGTTGAGAAACGCTGGCCTAGAAAGACGAATTGGCAATCAGTGTCAGGGCCAAAACCCCTCACCCCAGCCTGAAAGGCACTGGCCTCCCCTGCGGACACCCTGGGGACCTGCCTGGCTGTGCTAGTGAAGGACAAAGCCCTCATTTGTCAGTCTTGCATGGATTTTACTTTAATATTAACAAGTGAGGCAATTCTTTGAAAATGCATTGAGGGCTTTGAAGTGAAGGGTGCATGTGTGTGAGTGCATGTGCGCGCGTGAGTGTGCGTGCGTGTGTGCGTGTGTGTGTGTGTGTGTGTGTGTGTGGAGAGAGAATAATCAGAGACAGTCAGACTTGCACATATCCAGTAACCGAATCAGGCCCCTGGCCGTGGCCTGGTGGGGGGCAGCTATCACAGGAGACCATCGTTTAGAAATGCATCCAAGCCCTTGTGATTAAGCCTTTTGGCATTTCCCTCCCCCACCCTGAGAAGTGAAGACTCCGGAAAATGAGGCTTGTTTTAGATATCAGAATCACACGCCACATCCCCTGGCTTGGAATAGCACAGCAGGGGCCTGGACGTGCTAGAAACTTCAGAGCTTCTGCTGGGCACAGGGGGAGCAGCCCACCCGGCTGGAGCCAAGAGGTGGCCACAGGGACATCCTAGACAGGCAGAGGGCCAGCTGGGAGAGGGCCTAGCGGCCAAAATCAGAGGGTTCTTGAGCAAGGCTGGCGGTGAGCAGGGGATCGTGAGAAAATTCATCTCATGGGGGTTCTAGATGATTGGATCAGGAAGCACCAGGACAAGGTTGGTCTGCTCATAGGCTGTCACCCCGACTGGGACGGGTGGTTGTCGTGGAGATGTACGGGAAGGAAGGCAGCAGGCTCTGGTGACATACTGGAAACAACCAGTACACCAAAAAGGTGGAGACAAAGCAGCTTCTAACACCTGTGTCTAGGTTTCTGGGGTCCTGGTGGTGGCCTAGGCAGAGAGGGGCATGTTCATAAGGAAAGTTGATCTGTTTACACCCACAATGCCTACCTTAGACATGAATTGGGACTCGTACCCCAATTACCAATCCCATACCAAGGCAATGGTCATCCCTAAGTGATCCCAGCACACTTTCTCATTAGTCTGGACGGGCCGCCAAGCCTTACCCAGCCTTCCAGAAGCCACTGGCAGTTTGTTGGTGTTCTCTCTAGAGCAGGAACGATTGTGTTCAAGGTTTATTACACCTGCAGCTTGTGGCTCTCTTCATTTGAAAATATCCAGGGACGGTGCCTCTGGTAGGTTTTTTATGTAATTATACAAATATACTCAGAAAAATTTAAAAAATATAAATTTTCTTTTATATATATAGTTATATATTACACATATGATATATATGATATATTTTATATATAATATAAATTTTATATGTAATATAAACAAACATATATTTACATGTATACATGTGTTTAAAAAAAGAAACAAGTACATTGGCATATTATTTATAGTTCTCCCCCATCATACCTAAATGACGGTGATCTCTCACACCAACACTGCTTTTCTCCCGCTGAAGCTCAGGAAAGCCGGCCCTTCATTCTCCCCCTATCTTTCTCCCTCCTCTCTTCAGGGCTGTGCGACTTCCCAGCCAGTCTGCTCCTGCTCCCAACGCTGTCCTGCACCCTGGCTTTGTGATAAGCCAGAGAAATCTTTGTTCTTCCTCACTCCTTTAAGGATGCCCTATATGCTCTTTGTCAACAGCGGTAGCTTGGCCTTTGCTTCCTTCCCATGGAGAACGTTTGTTCTTTCCCTGCCACATGGTCTGCCACCCTCCCTTCCCACCTCTCTTTTCCACACCCTCTTCATGGGTGGGAGCCTCTGTCCCTTGCTCAGGAAGCTGTAGAGTCTCCTATATGTCCCATGTGGGAGCACCCCCTGCCCCCCGGAGAACTCTTCCTCAGGCCCAGCTAGAACCTGTCCTACATCACGCTGGGTCCACCTCCTGACTGGGCACGGAGGCATCACAACTCAGCTCAGGCAACCACTTCTCTCTAGGCATGCCTGGGGTCTGGCAGACTGTGGTGGCTGGAAGTTGCTCCCAGTCCTGGGGATTAATCTAGATCGTGGCTGGAGGTTGTTTGGCCGGAAGGTCCTAGTCTAGTTTCCCTATGTCAACAAACATTCGTCTTTTTAACAAATTTGGCTCTTTCCCACTTTTTCCTCATTTCTCGGGCAACCACTTTGTACTGGATTTCCAGGGCTTTGGGATCTTTAGAGGTTTATGAAATAGCCATGCTGAATGCGCATGAGAGTTTTCCTAGGCTAGACATCCTCTCACCATAACCCCAGGACGTGGCTGACCAGAGCCATCTCACAGACAAGGAAACAAAACTCATAGTGTTCCTGAAACGGGCTTAGGGTCACACAACACCTAAGTAGTGGACACTGGATTTGAATCTAGATCTCCTTGCTTCCCGCATTCATTCTGCCAACTTTTACTGTTCTGCCTGGGGCATGAAAGGATTCATGTCAACCCCCTGATCGGTGTGTGGACTGGAATCCCATGATTCCTTCCTTCATTCGTGTAACCTGGATATTGATGGAGTGCCTGCTGGGGGCCAGGCCCCATGCTAGATCCTGGGGACCAAGAGTGAGGGATACCCACTGTCTCCACCCCCTTGGAGCCACATTCCACTGAGAAATAAGTCTACAAAGGCAGTGTCTGGTGGCTGCTGGGAGCACTGGGGAGGAAGTACAGGGTGAGGCCTGGTGGGGGGGGCAGGACCCCCCGGAGAAGGTCTGGAGGGCTAGCCCCAGGTCCCCTCCCCTCCAACCCCAGCAGGCTGTGGACACCAGAGGAGATTTGCCCCACCCCTCAGAAAAGGTCTCAAATATCTTCTGGGGGCTTTGAACCTGAGATGAGCCCCTCTAAGTAGCTCAGATTCCCAGCTCCCTTTTTCATCTGACTCCCTGGATGACTGCTCAGCTTTCAAGGCAACCCCCAGCCAGGGCTAATCTGAAATAAAAGTTTTTATTTATCTAGCTTGATACCTGGTGCAAGGTTAAATCATACAAGAGAAAAAGCAATAAAAGAGAAAGATTAAGTGAAAGGCGCCGTCTTAGGCATGCCCTTTTGCAATATGGTTACAAAGATATTAAGCCTGAAGTCACCCAACAACCCCACGTTGCAGTCCCCTGTCTCTCGCTGGGCTCAGAGCTGTGGGGCAGGGCGGAGGGAGGAGTTGTGGATGGGGTGCAGGCGCAGGAGGGGGCCGCCCTGGGACTCCCCGCAGACCGGGTAAGTAAGCAGATGGAGTTCCAGGAGCTCAGCCTATCACTGTCACCCACCCTCCCACAGCTGTGATTCATGACTCCCTGGGGTGGGGGGGAGGGGACAGAGATGTTGGCATCTGCCCCTACATTCCTATCAGCAGATCCCTGTCTTCAGTGTTTGCTGTGTGCCAGCTATAAGCAGGGCACCCCAGGAGGGCTCAAGTGTCAGGTGACCCTGAGCAATTAACTCCTATTTGTGCCTCAGTCTTCTCATCTGTAAAATGGGAAGGTAAACAGGGCTTAACCACAGACTTATCAGCTGGTTGATGGTGAGCATAGACAAGGAAAGATACTAGGGTTGCTCAGCGTGTAGGGGGGAATGGAGTCTCTAAGAATCCCAAAGTCACTAGCTTATGCCCTCTTCCCTGCCAGCAAAACCCAACACTGCAGCTCTCTGTAAAATCCCCAAGTGTTGCAGGGACCCCTATAGCGTAGAGAGAGAGGCAGTTCCATGTGCTGTATGATTGACCTAGTCTTTTGCTCCTGATCCCTTGAGGGTACCCCTGCCCCAAGCCACCGGAGGTGGGTTACTCACAGGTGCTAGCAGCACCTGCCACAGCCACTGGGATGGCTCAGCTTCCCCTGTACACTCCATGGCCCTGGAACGGAAATCAATCATGGGAAGAGACAAGGGCTGCTTCTCCCCCTCTCCTGCGGATGTGCTTGGGAACAGGGCCCCACGGCACCCCTGCTCGAGTCCCTGGGCCCTGTCTGCCCTACGCCGTATAAAGAACTCCTCCGGCTCCAGACTGCAGTCCTTCTCTCTGTAGGGCCCAGACGGGACCCGGGACACCAGGACACCCTCCCCACACCCATCTCTCCTGCAGAACCTGTGTTTAAAGCAATTTGAAACAAGAAAGGGAAGAGAGGAGAAGCGGCCTTTCTTCTAGCCAGAATGTCAGCTATGGAAAGCCCACCCACCAGCTCACTAGACATGTCCATACAGGCCCCAGGGAGAACCCAACCGTACAAGTAATTCATCAAGAAGGCTTAAAGCATAGCCTATACAACAAAGACCTTAGGAGGTCAGGAAAGGATTTGTTCTCTGAAAAGGCAGTCCTCCAGGGATGATTTGGAGACCATGAGGAAGAGAAATGTCAGCAGCCAGGGTAGGATCTGAGCACACATTCCGGGGACTTCCTGTCCAGCCCTAACACCCTCTTGCAACATGGGACTCCTACTGGAGACCTCTGAAAGCCAGGCTAAGGAGTCGCCGTCAGTTAGAGCAGCTAGCTCTTCAAGAATGCTTAGGAGCCAATCCAGATGCTTTCCCTGCACCAGCTCTTTTAATCCTGCCAATAACCCCATGGGGTTACCCTTCTACAGATGAGGAAACTGAGCTCCAGTTGCCCAAGGTCACAGGGCTTCAGAACCCACACTCGTGCAGGACCCCTGACCTTATGCTCCCCTGCCCCTTCCTGGGCACCTGTTGGGACTGCCGAGGTTCGGGAACTGCCCGACCTACCTCTGGGCTCAGGTGTCTGGCGGTGCCCCACAGCCTCTCCCTCTGCATCTGTCAAGTGCTCTGCCTGAGTCAATTAACTAGCTTCCCCATTCAAATATTTGACCAATATCCTGGAAACAGAGATTTCAGAGCTGATACTTTCAGACATTGATTGAAGTGAACAAACATTCCGGCACAGAATGAATTTATTGCTCCCACAGTCTCCTTCTGCAGCGCGGTGCTCCAGCCCAGCCCCCCAGAAGGCATTGCTTCTGGGGGTGGGGGCGTGAGGTGGACTCTGGCTACCTCTGTCTTCCAGCCCACTGCCCCGCCTGCCCGCCCCTGCTGCCAGCGCAGGACACCCCACTCTGAAGGCCACAGCAGTGAGGTGATTTTGAATCCGTGCCAGCAGAGGCTGAAGGGCACCTCACGGCAGTGTCCAGGATCGCAAGGGTTATTTTAAAGGAGCCTGTGACTGATTTTCCTTCCTAATGATGGTGGGAGTCTTCGGCGTCCGAGACAGCCATTTAGTTGAGACCTAAGGGAGCGTTTTGCAGATGAGGACTTGAGGTCCTGGGGTGTTGTGGGTCCTCTGGAAGTCATGACTCAGCAGATGCTTACCGAGGTCTTCATCCAGCCCCCTCTGCCTGGTGGTCCTGAGGAAACAGGCTCTCAAATGGAAATTGGAAATGGAAAACCATTCTGTTGAGAAACTTGAAGACTTGTGGGGAGGGAAGCCTATGAGTAGTTGCTTCCCCATCCACATAGCCCTCGCTGAGCAGCAGGTGCTGTCAGAAAGCCCTCGGGAAGATCAGAGGAGGCAGACAGTGCTGGGGGGCTAGGGCCGAGGTGAGGACTGATCCCCAGAGAGATGATTTTAAGTGGCGCACGAGTGGGGCGTGAAATCACATCGAAGCACACGGTGAAACGGTTATTCCCTTCCCCGTTCTCTCTCAGAATTTCTATTTCTGTCAGTTCTGTCCAGCAAAAGTCCAATTGGGTACTCACACCTTTAACACCTCTCTCCCCTTTGGCTTATCTTCCCATTTAAGAAGAAGAGCTCGGGCTGCAGCCATCAGATGGCAAGCCCGAGCGGCTAAAAGTCTAACCACGTAGGCTCATTTTATCCATCTTACAGTCGCTCTCCATTTATGGTCAGTGAACTGGTTCTCCATTTGTGAAACTCTTAGATGGATTCTTCTTGAATGCATCGTTGAAGAAAAAAAAATTCAGCCCGATTAAAGAAAATGGTAAATAATAATACAAGGTACACGCAGATATGGCAAAAGTTGGGAGGGTAGCGTCCAAAGGGCTGAGGAGTGGGCATCCTGACAGGCAGTAGGCCTGAGCTGGCCCCTTCCCCAGCTGTAGAATGGAGAGACAGGATGGTGGAGGCTCTGAGAGTCCCAGTGATACACGCAAAGTGCTCAGAACAGCGCCTGGCAGGGGTGAGCACTCAGGACACACGAGCGCTCTGTTGGACGGGATCGTATAAGGAAGCCACCAAGAGGCGGGGGGAGAGGGCTAGCACCCATGAGGTAGTATCTCTGGGACGGAAGGGTGGGTGGGGGGAGGTGGGGAGGAGGGCATCTTGGACAGGAGGGGCTGACCCGAGCAAAGGCTTAGAGGGAAGGGACTATTCACAAAGTATCTACAAGGCAACAGACAGATGATTTGAAGGGTCTTGAGGGTCAAGCGAAGGGGCATGACATGTTCCTTTCAGGGCATCTGTGGTTCCAAGAACCTGAAAGCTCTTAGGAAGCTGATTCCTGCAGGAACCCTGGGCAGACACTCTTGGGAGCAGGGCCTTCTGGGAAGAGGACCTGGGACAGCAAGCTTGAGTACGCCCTCCTTTCTCACTGTTTCCCACAGCTGTGATAACGGGCCATGCAAACTGCAGCTTAGAGCCACAGAGATGTATTGTCTTGTGGCTCTGGAGACCAGAAGTCCCAAATCAGCTTTATGCAGGTGAAGTCAAAGTGTCAGCAGGGCTGGCTCCTTCTGGGGAGTCCAGGAACATCCATTTCTGGCTGCTCCAGCTGCTGGTGGCTGCCAGCCTTCCTTCATTCACCTGTGGTTGCGCCATCCAATCTCTTTTCCCCTGGCCACATTGCCTTCTCCTCTTCTGTCGTCTAATCTCCCGCTGCCTCCATCTTCAAGGACCCTTGTGGTGATATGTAGAGCTTGGAAGATAACCTGCCCATCACATGATGCTTCAGTGAACCCCTTTTGCCATGTAAAATAATATTCAGAGGTTCTGGGGATCAGGAACCTGATCATGATCAGGGATTATCTTTGATGGCTGTTATCAGCCTACCATAGCATGTTTGCCCCACTCTGGCTGTTTGCACCACTCATCTCTCTCTACCCCGATGGCTCCCTCATGATCTCACTGAATGCATCCAGTGTTGGCCGCCCTGCCCCTTTTCCATCATGGCTGCCCCCTTTCCATCATGGCTGCCGCTGGATGGTCCTTCAGGCTTCCTTCTCAGCTGTCAAACATCTTCATATTCTAGTTTTATGATTCCACATTTCCTAGAGGGGGTCAGATCAGCCAGCTCATCATCACATCAGGGTCCTCAAGGCATAGGGTAACTGGTAGCCTGAGGTGGTATCACCCAGGACAGCCATTGCGGAAGAGGGCAACAGGGCCATGAGTAGGGCAGACCCTAACCCATCTAGTACGTCTTCAATGACAGGCCAGTGGGACAGAATGCAACTCTTAGAACCAGGCTCACCTGTAAACATGGGAACTTGATATATGGTAAAGGTGGTGCCGCAAATCAGTGGGGAAGAGATGACTTGTTTAGTAGCTGGTGTTAGGAAAGCCAGCTCACTGTGTGGAGAAAAATAAAGCAAGATCCCCACCATCCACCATATACCAAGGTGGACATCACATGGATTAAAGACGTCAACATGAACAGTAAAATATAAAGCTCTTGAAAGAAAATGCCGGGGTATATCTTAATGACCTTGTGCTTGGAAAGGACTTAGCACCCAAAGAGCACACGCTGGAGATGAAAGATTGACCTACATCAAAGGAATTCCAGTTCAGTCAGAATATATAGACCAAGCGAACAACAGATGTCATGTGGGGAAAAGATTTCTGCAAAAATTAAACCCAACAAGAGACTAGAGACTGTATAGGGAATCGCTGCAAATCCGTAGGGAAAAGTTGAGAAATTCAATGGAAAAATCAGCACAGTGTATTCACTGGGATGGGGAAGCTCACCGACTAGGAGACCTCAGTGTAGAGGTGCTGAGGCTGAGTCAAGGTTAGGGCATTGCAAATAGCAACTACAGTGACCAACCCCCTCCCACCCCTGCATGGGCCCATGGGCCAGGTGCCTCCACTGCCTGCTTTTGTATGATCTCAGGGCCAAGAATGGATTCTAAAGAATCATTTTGCAGGTGATTTGATGGTAGTAAATCCTATCTTTGAACTCCACTCGAGTGAAATATTATCTCTTACCCCCAAAGTTCCATTCTTCTCACTAGCAGACCTGTATTTACCAAAAAATGGTGCTCAATTATTCCTGTGTTTTGAATTTCATCAAAAATCTTGTGGAAATTTGTTTTCTTTCTTGTTAAATGGGCGCCAACATCATGTCCTCAATTTTGCCTCTCGACCTGCAAAGTCTAAAATATTTACAAGGGCCATTTACGGCAAAGGTTTGCCAACCCCTGTGCTAGAGAATGCTCCATACCTGTTAGAAGTCACAAACTCGGAGGTGAAATCGCTATTCTTGCAAGTTGAAAGTGGTGGGATGTCAGCAATTTCATATGGTTCAACTTAATAGATGTACAGACAGCAAAAGAGAGAAATCTTGAAAGCCTAGCATTGAGAGGTGAGAGAAGTAGAAAGGAATAGCATGATACCACGTATGTAAGTAAAACAAGCCAACAGGAGGTATTTAACAATACTATGTGTGTGTGCAGGGACATTTTAGCAAAACACTGGAATTGGTACTTCTTTGGGAGAAGGAGGTGGTGGAATGAGGCTGAAGAGGAGAACCCAGTGGTGATAACATTGATCAGCATTTGTTGGGACATCGCCCCTGTGTGTTGCCATAAACAGCTTACCTGTGTCATGCCACCCCAGCGAAGAGGGTGCTGTCATTGTCCCCAAAACATAGATGAGGAAACAGAGCTCAGAGAGGTTAAGTAACTTGCCCAAGGCCACTCAGCTTGTCAGCAGTGGAGCTAGGGTCAAACTGAGGCAGTTTGGGCTCCAACTTCGGAGATCAGATCTGAAGTTGAGAAAGCTACTTTAACCTCAGTTCCAACCTGCTCTGTACCCAGGAAATCCCTGCTATTTCTTCCTCTTCCTGCTTCTGCAGAATTCAGAGCACCCACCTTAGATGCTGGCCATCCTACAGGCATGGAACCAAAGGGTTAGGAGGTGTGAACGCTGTCCCTACCTTGACCCAGCATGGAGTGATGGGATAACCACCAACAGGACGAGATGACTGCCCAGATGTTCCCTGAGAAATGGGTCCGGCGTTAGTGTGCTCACATGGCAGCTCTGGGTCAGAAAGGTCTGAGTTCAAATCCTGACTCCTAGCGCAACAGCCTGTGGGAACTCCACAGATCACTTCTGTAAACTGAGACTAAAACACCCACTTCAGAGGGAGCTGTGCTTAGCGCAACATGAAGTATACTATTTCTCAGTAAATTACTATTATTTCTGAGTTCACTGACCTCATCTGAGGTCAATGTGCTTCCCACTGCATATTATGAAAAGAAGGACAGTCAGGAAGAGTGGAGAGGAGGGGCGCCTGGGAGGCCCAGTTAGTTAAACATCTGACTCTTGATTTCAGCTGGGATCATGATCTCAGAGTCATGAGAGTGATCCCTGCATCAGGCTCTGCACCAGGCATGGATCTAGCTTGAGATTCTCTCTTTCCCTCTATCTCTGCCCCTCTCCGCACTGCTCATGCATGAGCTGTCTCTCTCTTTCAAAGAAATAAAAATAAAACCTTAAAAAGAGAGAGAGAGAGAAGAGAGGAGCCTGCCATCAGCCTATTTACCTACCAAGTCTGCCTGTCCCTCTGTTATCCATCAGTCTACCTTCTTCCCCTCCTTTAAACCTCACCTTCCCACTCACGGCCTGCAGAAACCTCCCCTGACTCCCTGGCAGGGTCTGGTTATTTCATGGAAGCAGGTTGGTCAGCTACGTTCAATTGCTCTTTGGATGTTCATGCTCTCTCCCCAGCTCAGCTTGCATTTTCTCTCTGACCTGTCACCTCCCACCTTCCACCTGTCACTTCCCACCTCCCACCATTCAGCACCATGTCCCCTCTGGGCTGTGACTATCTGCTGGGCTCAGGAGTTCACAAGGCTCTGCCTTCTTTGCCTCATTCTCTCCCTCAACTTCATGGAGATCATGGAATGCCCTGGAATCCATACATCCATCACATCCCCCAGATGTGAACCACGAAAGCTGAAGCCTGTTTGCTCCCCAGCCACATTGCCCTGAAAACCCAGAAAAAAGCCATGCTTTCCTGAGGGACTCATGTGGGCCTGAGCTACTGCCAGGAGCCTTCACCTAAGTTATGCATCCATAGAACACACTGCAAGGGAGGGATGGTCTTTCCATTTTACCTCTGAGAACATGGAGGCTGACCCAGCATGGCCTGCCCAGCATTGCCCAGGTCCTGTGTTGGCGCCCTGCCATCCGTGTCCCATATCTAGGACCTCATCCATATGCAGGATCTGTGTCATTCCCCAGCCTCTTCTGCTCAGAGGGGACTATCTAACCACGTTTCTACTGTGAAATTCACCCCCCTTCCTGTTTCTCCAGGGAACCGAAGTCCATACCAGCTGCCTTTCCTCAGTGGCCCTTATGACTCAGAACAGCTAATTGGGGCTTGGCTAACTTGGAGCAGCTCTGGGCAGCCCTCCTGTGATTAGCACCGATTTTTCCTGGCTCAGAGTCGTGCCTTCTGCTAGGCTCCACTCAGAGACAGTGGAAGATTTGCACACAATGTGGGCTCAGCAGGAAGAAGGGGCTGACCTAGAGTGACAGCAGAAAACAGAAAGCTTCTGTGAGCCCCTTGTCCGTAGCTGTAATTAAGATGCCAGTGGAATCCCACCCCCCCACCCCCGCCTCCAAGTATGTCATGCAGGGCCCTCTACAGAGGCTGCATCTTCTTACAGCAATCACTCCCACTGTCCCCATTTCACAGATGAGAAAACAGGGTCCAAAAGATTATGTAACAAGTAGGGTCAGCCAGGACAAGAAGTGGCGGGTCTATGTGAGTCAAGTCCACGTGCTGTCCACGAGGCCTCCCACCTCGCCGGGTTGTCATGACAACATCAGCCCGTGCAGACCCTTTGTCACACACTGTTCCCTTTCCACAGGCGGGTAAACTGAGACTCAGAGAGCTCAAGAAGCTCAAGGCCGTGTGGTTGCTGAAGTGGTTGATCCTGAACTGGCTCCAGATCCGGTTTTGATTCTGTCCACGGTGCACCTCACTTTTTCATCCATCCCAGAAACCTCTGCCCCAAGTCTGGGCAACAGAAGCCTAACTCCCTAGGGTCGCCCTGGGAAGCCCGTTGTGAGAGGGGTCAAGTAGGGCCAAGTTGCAGGAAGTGCTGGAATCTAGGCAGACTTGATGTGTGGGGCATGAGGGAGCTGTTTCAGGTCTTGCAGGACGAGGGAAGTGCTGACCTGGGAGCTTACAGCTCGGGCCTGGGCAGCCCAACCCAGACCCACCCAGGACTGCCAGGTGCTCCCTCCCCAGCAGGTTGGGGACATTCAGGCCACAGAGGTCAGGTCTTTGTTTGAAGGACAGATAATTAATCCCACAAAGTAATCCCCGGAACACTCTGGCAGATTTATGGAGATCGCCTCTGTCCCGGGAACTCTGCCTTACCATCTTTCATTTCCCAGGCAAAGTGAGTGACTTGTTATATCACAGGCCCTATGCCAATAGGAATTTCATTTAGGGGAGTTCTCCAGGTGCAGGGAGATTCATAACCCCGGCCGAGAACCTGTGATGGTGCTGGGGTCGGGCAGGGAGGGGAGAAGAACAGGCACCAAGCTACCACCTCTTGTCCTCTTGCCCATTCCCATTCTACTCCCAATACCGGGGGCCCGGTTTCATGGGGCTCACCTACCACCGGGCACAGGGACCCAGGTAGCATCCAGTCCAGCCCTTCTTCCAAGTCACAAATGGGAAAAAGCAAGGCCCAGAGCAGTGAGGCAAGGGCCTGTTTCCCAGACCAGCTCTCTCAGCCACTCTGCCCCAGCCCTCCCCCACGGTTACCTCTCCCCCAGCCCCACTCCCCTACACTGCCCGGAAGCTGTCTTGGGTGCAGGAGTCAGAGTCCGTCACTGGGGGAGGCTCCTCAAAGCCCCCCCATGGGAGTCTTTGGAGCCTGCTTCCCAAGGGGGCTTTTACCATGGGGAGAAGAGTGGGGATTAGCAACTCGCCCACCATGCCAAGAGAGGAAGGGGGAGCAAGGACGAAGGACATGGTCCTGAAGGTCATTGTCCCCTTGCTTGCTTCTGGTCTATTGGCTCTGCCTCTATCTTGCTGGGCGGTTTGGGGAGCTTGTCCCCCTTTTTAATACAGAGTTTGATCTAAGTTGATTACTCACAAATATTTATCAGGTACCTCTCCTGTGCCAGCTTCTGGGGATATATTCGTGAACAAGACAGATAAGGCTGTTGACCTCATGGAACTTATAGTTTAGTGAGGAAAATAGAAAGGAAATTGACAGATGAGTGCTTGAGATAATTTTAGAGAGTTGACAGGTGCTTGCAAAAAAATAAAACACTGGTGAATTGGAGAGTGACTGAGCAGGGGTCAGGCCTTTAGAAGATCTGAGGAAGATGGAGCATGGGCTGGAGAGGGGTCAAGAGGAGAAGCAGGGAGCCCTCTGGAAGGCCGCAGGGCTGACCAGGTGAGAGAGAATCTGGAGTGCTCCAGTCAACCATCCAGGCTCTGCCCCTTGTGGGTCCAGCCACTCCCAACTCTTCCTAACCTCCCTAGTCCTCTCTGGCAGCCACCCCTGTCCTTCAGAGAACCCTCTCAGTGTCCAGAGCCCCACACTAGACTGGCCCACTCTCTCCTGGCTCCAGTCATCCCTCCTGCGTCTCTCCCACAACTCAAGACAAAGCTCTCTCCTGGGCCAGCCTTGAGCTGTTCCTCCCAAACACCCGGCCTCATTCGTACTCCGGAGCAGGAGGCCGGGCTGCGGGTATCCCAGAAGTGAAGCGGGTACCCACTGTTACCACCCAGACAGTGGGGAACAGCGTGGCAGCGCACAGGACGGGACTCGCCAACTTGGCAGTCCCTTGTCAATGGGAACCAAGCCCGGTGGGGCTGGCTCCTTCCTGGGGCTCCCACCCGGCACTCCATAATTAAAGCCATAAGTCATCTTCCGTCGGGGGAGCTGCAGGCTGGGGCTCACAGCTGGCACCACTCAGGGCCTGGTGCTGGGAGGGAGAGAGGGAGAGTGGGCTGCACATCTGGGCAGAGGTTGGGGGCTGAAGGGAAAGGAGTGCCCTCCTATCTGGCTTTGATAGAGGTGCTGTTCGGGCTCTGAGGCCCTACTTGCGGCCCCGGGGTGGGGGGCGGGGGGCAGTGCCAGGAGCTTCCTCCACAGACAGAGGACTTCTTTCCCCTGGGCACTGACTCTCAAGCTTGCAGACACCCCAAAAGATACCATCTGTCTCCCGCAAGATTCAGTGCTCCTCTCCCTGCTCTGGAAGGGTCTATTCACAGAGCTGGGAATGGGGGTGCCTTAGGGTGCCCATACCCTCAACAGTGTTGGGGAGCTTCCCAGAGAAACTGCCCTCCTGCCGAGAGAGGAGGGGTCTGGAACCCAGATGGGACCTTGTAATTGAGAGGACCCTGGCCGCCTATCCCGAGGCTGGCCCAGGGAGAAGGACCCTGAACTCTGACTGGTGGCTCTCTTTTTCGAAAGTGTGGTCAGAGTCTTTGCGGAGATTTTGGTCGCTGACCCTCCTCCTTGGCCAAAAAGGCAAGGACGTCTCTCTTTCTCCCGTTTCCCGCTTGCTCAGCAAAAGTCCCTGCCTGTGTGAGCCAAGGGAACAGGAACATCTCGGGACACCCCTCCCTGTCTGGCCGGGCTCACTGATCAAGCATTCTGAATACCCACTCGGTGTGGGGCACCGGGCCAGGACCTGGGGACACAATGTGACATCTAGGTCTGACACTGGAGCGGGGAGGAGGAGGGCTTTCTGGAGGCCAGGCTGCCGGGATGAAATGGCCCCCACTGCAACCCTCTGCAGGACCCTGGCCTTCATCAGAGAAGAAGGGCTGGGATCACTAGCAAATGTGAAATATTATGTATTTAGAAAAGTACAGAACCTGAGATAGTACCCCGCCCACCCACCCCGTGTTCACCACCCAGATGATGCTGGTTGGCATTTTGCCCTATTTGCTTCTGATCTTTTTTGTTCCTTTTTTCGTCCTTGGTTGGGAAATGAAACTTTTACCATATTGGCAACACCTTCTCTTTCATTTTCAATAATCCCAGAGGCTTGCTCTCTAAGGACTGAGTAGAAAAGGTTAAAGCCTCCAATCTTAATGTGGCTTCAAGGCAGGGGGTGGGGTGGGGGGACTGCTTGAAGATGGACTATGTCTCAAGTGACGTTAGGAATCCTTTATTTGGTTTAGTGTGACAATGACAAGTTCAGTGCACTTCAGAAGTCCCTATCAGAGATGTATACAGTATTTAAGGATGAACTGAGATTTGCTGTGATGACTCTAGAAACTGTTGGGAGTAGGAGTTCTGACAATGATGGATGAATGTTGATGATGGTTGACTCTAGGTGATGGGTACATAGGGTTTCATTGTGCTCTTGTCTCTACCTTTGTGTATGTTTGATATTATCCACAATGAGACCTCATTTCTTTTTAAAAGTCTGGTTCCCAAAGCTGCCAGGGGACCCACCACTGGCCTGGGACCCACATCTGTGAGGGAACCCACATCTGACCATGGCCCCTTCGGGCACCCAGAGTTGAACCAGACTTGAGGTTGAGTCGGCAGACCCAGCTCAGCCTCTAACTTGCCATGTGATGTTGGCCAAGTTCCTCCCTGACCATCAGCTCCCCGGGGGAGATGGAGAAGTTCAAACCTGATGAGTTTCTAAGCACTCTTCCATTTCCCATCTCTGACTCTGGACACATCTAGCTTGTGTGCTCAGAGACCCCACGGGAGGGTAACTGTAGAGCAGCCCTTCACTTTCCTCGGTGGGTTTTCCACACCACCTCTCAAGAGAGTTTTGGGAAAAGGCTTCTGCATCCAAATAAATTGGAGAGATGCCACGTCACAACATCCTCCTCCTGGCAGGTCACAATGTACATTAGCACATTAAAGGCTCTGACAAGTCTTGCAGTAAAGATACCTGCTCAGTGTTTCTGAAATTTTCTTGACCACAGAACTTTTTAAAAGTTGACTTTTCCTATATTCCATGCATCAGAGTTCCCAGAGATACCCTCTGGCAAAACCTGACCTTCTTGTTTTCAGATTGGGGGGCTCCTACCCCATAGGACAAATTTGCCATCTTTTCTTGAGAACATAATGATTTCTGACCTATTTTCAGTAGAACACAAGATTTTGTATGTTTTCCACATTGTTGGGTGGGGCTTGTACTTAGCTAAATTAGTAGTTAACCCGTCTTTCCCTGACCAGAAATTAATCTGCTTTGATGTTACACTCTGAGTCACTGACCAGAGGCCGGAAAACCCTCCAACATTGGGAAACTATGCCTGGCACAGTCTGGGACTTTCCTGGTGGCGCCTTCTAGAAGCAATGTTTCTAGGGAGGAGTAGGAGGGAGAACACAGGCTTTGGCATTAAAGGCTGTGAGTTCAGATTTTAGTTCAGCCACTTACCAGCCACATGACTTGGATCAGTTTACTAGTCAGTGGGATTCCTATGAGGATTAAGCAGCCAGAATGTACTAAGTGCCAGTGTCCTTCCTTCTCCAAAAGGATTTATAGCAACAGCCAATGTTTAGTGAGCACTTACTATGTGCTGAACTAAATGGATGCATCACCAGCTTTTGCCTTCACATTAGCTCTATGAGATAAACATTATCCCTCCCCTTTTACAGCCAAGGGAACTAAAGCCCAGAGAGGGTAGTTAACTTGCTCATGGTCACACAGCTTGAGGGGAGTGGTCTTAGAGACTACAACATCTACCCGTTTCAAAAAGATCAGATCAGGATGAAGACGGCAGTCCTCTGATCTTCAAGAACTTCGCCTGTCCGGTCAGCATTTCTTGGTCTTAGGATCACCTAGATGGCATAATGTCAGGCTGTCTGCATCCTTGGGTGTATGCTCGTAGACAACCATGGAACCTTAAAGCTGAAAGAGTCCACGGGGTCTTCCAAGTTCCCTGAGGCCCCAAGTATGCAGCCCATCCCTTGGGGCCCCCCTGTGAGCAAGGAGGGAGCAGAATGTGTGGGATACCATCACACACCCCCACCCCCATCATTGACCTCAGCCTGGGCAACTAACTCTGTCCTTGACTGTCTTCTATACTGGGGTTTTGTGCAAGATTTTGTCTGGCAAAAGGATTTGCTACCAAAGCAACGATATTCGAAAAACCACTGCCATCTTCTTCTTTTATTTTAATATTTTAATTTATTTATTTGACAGACAGAGATCACAAGTAGGCAGGGAGGCAGGCAGAGAGAGGGAGGGAGGCAGGCTCCCTGCTGAGCAGAGAGCCTGATGCGGGGCTCCATCCCAGGACACTGAGACCATGATCTGAGCTGAAGGCAGAGGCTTAACCCACTGAGCCACCCAGGTGCCCCAAAGCCCACCTTGTTTAAACAAGGAAGGACCCTCTCTGAGGCCCAGAGAGGTTAAGTAACTTGCCCAGGGTCACCAGCTCTCCTCCTGAGCGTCAGGCAGATCTCTGTCCTCTCTGCAGGACTCAGGGCAGGGCCCTGGCTGAGGGGGGCTTTGCAGCCCCCCAGAGATCCCCCCTCAAGGTCAGTCGTTCAGGCCAGTTCTGCCCGTGGGTGGCCAGTTTGTATGAAGATAACTGTGTCTGAGGCTGGCTCCCTGAACCTCGTCCGACCACATCTATTTCTGGGCCGCGGAGCCCTGACGGAGCACAATTTGATTCATAAATTACCCGGCTCAAGGTGTGTGTGATGGGCTCTCCTTCCCAGATTTGAAAGTCATTCACTCCAGAACTTGCAGTACTTGGGGCCGGAGGGGGGGCAGCTGTGGGACTGTCAGGATCCGCAGCCACAGAGAGGAAGCGGCAGAGGAGACAGGAGGACTTGGCGACTTAGGGAGCCCTGCTCCAAGCCAGCCTCATGCTCATGGGCTCTGTTGATCCCTCCCAGTAGCCCCAGGAAGCAAATTCTGTTACTGTCTCTGGCTGGAAGGTGAGGAAGCTGAGGTTCAGAGAGGCCCACAAGCCCACAGGCATGAATCCTGTCCCCTAACTTCATGTCGTGTCCCCAGTGGCTTCTTTTTACATAAGGCTCTGTCCATCCCCAGTGGACCTGTCTTCCCCCCATTGGATGGTGGGCCCCTGGGGGAATTACCCATGTCTCCGACCTGTGCTTGGCACCTAGCCTCAGTAGAGTAGTAGGTGGTCCCTGGAGCCCCCGCTCCCTAAGCAGCCCCATCTGTGCACCTGTCTTTCCCACGTCCCACTGCTGGGTCAGCGTGGAGGTGCTGGAGGATGGGCTGAGGGCCCTCAGGATGACAGACAGCGCGCACACACCACCCCCCGACTTCCATCTCCTTGGGCATCTGATCACTGTCCTCTTTGTTTTCTTAAGTATCTCCCCTCCTCCTTCCCCCTCGCACTCCCACTCCAGGACAAGGCCTTTCAGATCATCAAATATCACAAGCTCCTTATTCGAGGACTGAGATGGCTTTATCGGAGCCCGTAAATCTCCCAGAGCCCTGACGCCCTCTTGAGTGCCAAGTCTCTGGTGAGTTATGTGGGCTGGGCCCAGCCTCGGGCAGAACAGGCGGCCCTCTGGGGAATGCAGCTGAGCGACCCGGCACACCTTGGCACCCGCCCTTGGCCGGAGGAGGGGCCTTCATTAAGGGCAAGAATGGGTGTTTGGGGCCCACCCGCCACAGGCCCTGGAGGCAACCAGGCTCAGGGCAAGAAAGCAGGTGGGTTCCTGGGAGGTCCAAACCCCTCTGTTCTCCTCCTCACCTGCTCGTTATTGGCCATTCTCCAGACCCACACAGGAGAGACCACAGCAGCTATGAGGGACATTCGAGGCCCAAATGACCTCAGTTCTAATCCCAGCATGGTCCCTAAGTTCCCACGAGTCCTTGAAGGGAGCACTTCCCTGACTGAGCCTCGGTTTCCTAATCCGATCATTGAGTTAACAGTGCTGGCCTCGTAAGGCAGCCTGAGAATCCAGTGAGCCCCAGTGAGCTCACACATAGCTCTTGGGGGCTGCCTGGCCTGTGCCCTAAGCCTTACAGGCTCTGGAGCCCCTCAGCCTGGCCTGGAGCTCTGGCTTCACCACTTAGCAGCGGCGTGACTTCAAGCAAATCACTTAGTCTCTCTGTGCCTTGGTTTTCTCACCTGTAAAATGGGAATGACCTTAATAATGGGAATGATGAAAATGATGACAACTTGTCCATGGAGTTACTCTGAAGCATAACAGATAGATACATGCGAAGTGCTTACAATCTGGCCTAACACATGGACATCATTAGCAGGCCTTCCTGCCTCTAGGGACTTCCTGGAGGACAGAAGTCCAAAAGGCTTACCTGGCATTCAAGGCTCTATCCCCTGGCTTCAGCCGCTCCTAACACCGCTGCTCCTCCAGCTGGCTCCCCCTTTTGCTCTTGCTAGACCCCCAACAGGAAGGTCTTCTCCCATCCATGCTTGCACAAATTTGCCCCCCGATGCCCAGCGAAAGGAGCCCCTCCCATACCAGCCCCCTTCTCCCCCACCCATGAGCTGCTCTCATCAGGGCCAGGCCCCTTTGGGGCACAGGTCCCATTTATTTGGTCTAGACTGGACACACCTGGGACCATGTACTTCACCTTGCACTGCTCAGGCTCCCTGGAGCCTTGCAAACTCCTCTGAGCAAATTCTTTCCTCACTATGGCAGATGCAGCAGCGGCCAAGGCAGGAGAGGCCCCTCCCTCAGGAAGATTAACGACAGCAACTTGTCAGAGCACTTGGAAGGCAGGTAGAGGAAGCATCGCTCCTCAAAGCCCATACATTCAGCAGTCAGCGCACATCTGGCACCAACTTAACACACAGATGCACGTCATCAAACCTTGGAAGTTTTTTGCATGGGCTTAAATGTACATAAGGGAAAATTCACCATTTTTAAAAAGATTTTATTTATTTGACAGAGAGCACATGAGCACAAGCAGGGGGAGCAGCAGGCAGAGGCAGAGGGAGAAGCGGGCTTCCCACTGAGCAAGGAGCCCGATGCGGGGCTCGATCCCAGGACCCTGAGATCACAACCTGAACCAAAAGCGGATGCTTAGCCGACTGAGCCACCCAGATGCCCCTCAAATTCACCATTTTAAAGCCTACAGTTGAGCGGTGTTAAAAATGTTCACTGTGTTGTACGACCATCATTTCTGTCTTGATGTTTGGGGATCATTCTTTAAAGGAACTTGCATTTACTTTTTTTTAACACCTGTAATTCAAAGGAAAAGGAAAACGTTGAAATGATTATATAGAGCGGTGTTTCCCAGCCAGGCGTGTTTTGCTGCACACGTGCACGCCCCCCGGGAACATTCGGAACATCTGAAGACATTTTGGTAGTCACGCCTGGGGGACAGGATGTCACTGATACCCTAGAGCCCAGGAATGCTGCTACATAGCCCACAGGGCTGAGGGCAGCCCCCCAACAACAGATTCCCCACCCTGGGTCACCACTACTGAGATGGAGGAAACCTGCTCTGGCCTCACCACGGGAAGGTTAATTGTGGTGAACATCTTGTAAACATTTCATTCCTCTCTCTAAGCATACGCTCTTTCACAATAGGAAGCATCTGATGGAATGATGCTATTTGGTGACTCCTTTATATGAAACAAACGTGTCTTAAACATCCATCATTCCAAGTCACAAACTTCTCTTCTGCAACAGTATTTTTGGCCGCTGGCCGAATCTCATATAATCGTTGATTTAACTAATCCCCATTGTTGGACACTTAGGTTGCTTCTAACTTCCTTTCTTTCTTTTTTGAAGATTTTATTTATTTATTTGAGGCAGAGTGAGCACAAGCAGGGGGAGCAGTAGATAGAGGGAGAGGGGGAAGCAGGCTCCCCATTGAACAGGGAGCCCGATGTGAGGCTCGATCCCAGGACCCGAGATCATGACCCGAGCCAAAGGCAGACACTTAACGGACTGAGCCAGCCCTGTGTCCCTTAACTTCCTTTATGAAGCAGCGTCACGGTGGCAGCTGCCCCTGTGGGCTCGCGGGGTTGAAGAGGAAAGGTTTTTCAGGAAATGGGGGAGATTCTGATCCCGGCTATAAGGGCTGGTGCTGTTTTGTGGATTCCCGTCGAAGTGTCCTCAGAGCACGGGAGGCTGCCTGGCTGGGGCGCCCAGCAGTGCAGGGAACCAGGCCGCACTGTGGACAAGGGTTGCGGTGTGACCCTAAGCAACCCTGACATAACCAGTATGACCACCTAATCGGGCTATTGTGTCACACAATGGAGCCAGTTATTAGCAAATTAATCCGAGCCCAGTTTGCGGTCTTATTAGGAGAGGTCATCGTTTGTTGGTTTAAGGGAGCTTGATGAAAACCGTTGCTCTGTGAAACATCTGCAAGGCGAGCAGACCGCCACTCGCACCTTCCTGAGGGACCCGAGGATGGTCTTTCCCCGACAGCGACCGTAATTACCCGAGAGGCACTCAGCCTGGACAGACGTGCCACCAGGGCGGGGCATCAGGAGCCGACAGTCGCCCTGGCTGGAATGGCTAATAGGCCCATCCCTCTTCAGAGCCCCGGAGCATGACGGTCCCTGGGATGTGTGACATTATAAGTCATGCCAGTGGAGAGCCGCCCTGCCTTTGACATGAGCCTCAGAATGGCCCCCGGGCCTCTCTGAATCTGTCTGTCCGTTCATTCACAGGAGTTGAGCACCTGCTGTGCGTCGGCGGGTCATTTGGGGAAACAGACCCTTACTGTCCCGCTGCTTACGCTGCAGAGAGGCCGACAATGAGCAGACCCATACACGGATGAAAAGAGGCTCAGAAAGTAGAAGTGCTTTGAAGGAAGTAAAACAGGCTGGCAGAGTGGAGACTGAAGGCTGCGTGGGGCCGGTGGGCGGTTATGGAGGGCTCCTCTGTGGAGGTGACCTGGAGCAGGGGTCTGAAGGCGGATGAGGCAGCCCACAGAGATCTGCAGGGAGAGGTTCTGGGGGCTTCTGGAGAAGCATTGGAGGGGGGTAGACCTAATCATCCCCCCCCGCCCCAGTCTCCTCCAGGGTCCTTCGGAGGGGGTGGAAGGCTCTCAGCCTGCGTCCCCTCCCCTGGCTGAGAGTCGAGGTAACCCACACCACCGGGTGCCATACGTTGATCCCAGAGCCGCTGAATACAGTCCAGCCCAGGGGCCACCCAGGACACCCGCCCCTTTTGTTAGCAGGCAGCTAAGGAACAATTTTTAATTCATGAGACATCTTGCCCAAAGCCCATGTCCCAGACTGACCCCCAGTTTTCGTCATGCAGCCATACAGTCAGACGGGACAGAAGTGGGCTCTCAGGCCAGGCTGCCCCACAGGCCCTGGCGGCCAAAGCCACACACACACAGCTGTCTCATGGCTATGGCTGGCACGAGAGGAAAGGAACATCCAAGGGCCATGAGGGGTCAGGGAAGGGGGCATGAACTCTTCGGCTTCATGAGAGCTGAGTTTAACTCCATACCCCACTCCTCACTACCTGGATGACTGAGGCCAGTGACTTTGAACTGCTCTCTGCGTCAGGCACCTTATCTGTAAAATGGGGATGAGACCATCTATCTCCTAGGGGTGGGGTGTGACAATGGAAAAAGATCAGCATGCAAAACACAGGGTCCCAGACGATCATTGTATTGGCTGTCCTAGAGAGACCCACTTACAGCTCTGTCTGGATGAGAGGGGTGGTGGCCAGGGACAACCTGGTTTGAATCTTTCATTCAGGAAGCAGGCACCGCAGGGCAAGAAGGAACAAGAACGTTCACCAACTATGCACCAGGCTAGGTGCTCTGTTGACGGAATCACGCCTGGTCCTCACCCAGCCTGGTGAGGTGGGAGCTGTCATCTATACATTATGGATGAGGAATTCAGCTCAAAGGAATTCACAGTTTACAGGGGGTCTCACAGCTGGGAAGTGGCAGGTCTGTGGCCTGCCCCTAGGTCTTCTCTCATCTCATGCCAGTTTATGCGCGGTAAGCAGGCTTCACTTGGCTGTTGATGTCCCAGAGAGCCCCGAAGAGAAGGGGGTGCAAAGCCCAGTTCTGCTCTCTTTCCTCGGAAGGACCTGTGATCTCAGGCCTGAGGAGGGCGGGGTGAGCAAATCAGAGGCCAGGTGAGGGGTCAGCGTCCCCCAGATAATCTCCCCGCGGCTCCTTTCGTCCATTTAGGGACTGGCATTGGAGCTGATGGATGTTTGGGCCCAGAAGCCCAACAAGATCACAAGCTCCTCATAAACATGCCTTTTCCTTCTTTTCTGCCCTCTCCAGCCCCAGGGCAGGGCCAGCCCAGAGCACTCCCCCACCTCCACCCCCTGCCCCCACCGAGTGTGTGCCCCTTGACCTTCATTGTTGCTCAGGCATCCTTCTGAGTCAGTGTCCTGTCCCTGGGGGACAGAAGTGTGAGACCCTGGCCCGATCCTCCAGGCCACCCTGGATCTTGCTCTGAGAACCAGGGACACCCCCACAGTGCAGCCCAGCGCGGGGGCTTGGAGGAGTGCTTGGGGCTTGGAGGAGCGCGAGATGCCACGGCCGCCAGGACTGGCTTCCTGAGGCCTGTTGACACTGGAGGTGGATTTAAGAACAAAAAAGAACAGGGTGGAAGTCTTTGGTTTTCCTTTAACTAGGAGGGCAGCAGGCCGGGCTGCTGTTAGCCCAGCAGAGCAGACAAAGCAATTGAAAGTCATGCCTGTGTTCCCACACGCACCATCAGCGGCCGGCTAACTGCTTTCCTCCCAGACCTGGCTCGTCGTGGGTCAAGTTGCTGCCAGAGAGATAACAAGAGGACAAGATTGTGGGAGTGATGGGATTTGGCAGGAGCTAGGAGGAGGGGCGCCTCGGGAAGGGGAGAGGCCGTCAGCCTCAGCAGAACAAGGAGGTGGGAGGGCAAGCTCCCTACGACCCAAAGAAAGAGCTGTGCCTCCTGCCCCCACCCCAAGTCTGACCTTCTCCCCTCTCTTCACTCCCTCTACCCACCTTCCCCTCTGCCTTTGACCATCTGTAAAACGCAGAAGCCCTTTGCTTGACTCTGCTGCGCCCTCTAGCTGCCACTCTGCCTCTCTCCTGGTGTGTTACTCCCCACGGTCTGCACCTGCTCCCGGTCCCCACATCTGTGCCCCTCCTGCCCGCGGTGTCTCACAGTCTGACCTCTGGGGGCATCTGAAGATCCGACCACTGGCCTCTGCTGGATCTTCCTTCTCCTGGGCCCCTCTTTCTCAGCGCTGCTTGACCCTACTGGCCGCTCTTTCTCGGAACTTCCTCCTCCCCTGCCTCCAGGCACCTGGGCACTATACAGTGTCCCCCTGCGTCTCAGACTACTGCCTGTCTCCCTGAATTCTCGTGCTCATTCTCACTGGAGACATAGGTCTGCCCTAAAGTTAGTCTGGCCAGACCCTCCGTGTGTCAACACGTGGGTTGCTAAGAGCTCCTGCCCACAGGTCCGCCTTCCCACTAGTCCCCACCGTGGGCCCTCCTCGCCACCTCGCCACCACCTGGAGGACATCGCCACCTGGACATTCTGCTGCTGTCTAAATCTGCCATGGAAGTATTGATCTAGAACTTCCCAGAATGTACCACGTTTTTACCGAGGACTCCCTCCTGAGAAAAAAAGCCACTATGCTGCCACCCCTTTCTATGAAGGGTGACGATCTCTTGTGTCTCCCCATCTGCTTGTCCCTTAGCATCGGGCCAAGTGCAGAGTGGGTGCAAAGCATGGGCAGGGCCAATGCCCGTGGGACAAGAAAGAGATGTAAGCCAGCCGCTGGGTAGCCATGTGACCTTGGACAAGTTATTTGACGTCTCTGAACCTGCTTCCTTGTGTGGGACACGGGCTAAGGTTATTGTGAGGAGTAGGTAATATGGGTACACAAGTGGCTTCACTTGGTGCCTGACACACGGATCTTGTTGACGAGTACTAGCCGCTGTTTTTAATAAATAAGGGAAAGTAGGCTGGGACACCCCCTTGGCAGGCTTTCATGCTTTTGCAGACTTGATTCACATCCCCCCCAGGCTTTCTTTTGGGAATCTGAAGAGGTCTGTGTGCCCAGAGCTCCCAGAAGAGGTGGCTGACCCCGAGAGACCCAGCAGGGTGTTAAGGACCCGCTTCTTCTCTTTTGTGAACTCTCTAAGTCACCTGTTCCCAAGAGCCTTAGGGCATCGAGGTGCAGTCCCGATCCACCCAAGAACCCCTCCCCTACCAGGTGTATCCACACGCACCTAGGACAGCACCTGTCGACCCAGGGAAAGCAGCTGCCCTTCGGCTCAGCAATGGGGGCTGAACAGGTGAAAGGCGTCCCGGATAAGCCTCCCCTGGCCCCCCAGTCCCCTCGGGACTCGGATAAAGAATGTCTGGGAGAACAGAGGGCTGACAGGGTGGTATCGGCTTCCAGGGTAGCGGAGAAGCTGGTCTGTGTGGCTGCCAAGCCTGCAGCCCCCTGGGGAAGGGAGGATGGTGGGAGGGGAGCTAAGAGAGAGGGGCAGGGAAATGGTGACCCACCCCGAGGCTGCAGCCCTGGTGAGATGCCCTGTGGTCGTCAGCCTTGGCCTTGGGGCTGCCAACTCGTACACATGGGTTTTTGGTTGTGAGGCCCTCCTGGCAAGAGGACAGGGTTGGCTCAGTCACCGGCTCGTGGGGTGGGGGTGGGTGTGGAGCCAGCGGTCCACGGTGGTATGATCTTGGTGCAGCACAGGTGGCCGACCTGTGTGGAGGCCTCCCTGCGAGCCAGGTGCTGTATTCGGTCCTTCCATCCTCACCAGGACGCTCTGTGGCGGGGACTATCATTACCCCAATATACAGGCTAGAAAATTGAGATCCTCCAGATACATTAAGTAACCTGACCAAGCTTGCCTAGCCAAAGTCAAGCAGAGCTACTTGACCTGGAACAGTCGCCCTCCCGAGGGCATAATCTTACCCACCTCTCGAGGCCACGTGGCTTTCCTTCGGGGGATTTAGCTCAGCAAGTACTACTTATGTGTTCAATAGCATGATCGTATCCCTGAGGTTGATCTTCCCTGTGAGTCCAAAGGCATGAACCTTGCCTGCTTTTCTATACTGATTCTCTAGCTCCTTGCACCCAGGAGGTGCTCAGTACCAACTCAAACGAATGATCAGTCCATCCGTCTTTGAAAGAGTCCTGCTCTTGGCCTTCCCTGCTTGGGGCTCAGGGCTGGCCTCCAGCCCGTGCCTAACCAGCATCCCAGGAGTCCTGCTACTGTCGTGGTGACAGGAGACCATCAGAGCCAGTGGCTCACTCAGGTGGTCCTCTTGGCTCCCTTGGGAGACAAGCCTTTCTGGCTGTTGGTCCTGGGAGTTGGTGATTCGAACTTGGCAGGAGGCTGAGAGGTGAACGCCATTCCGGTAGATACGGGGAAGAGGGTGTGTCTGTGTGTCTGTGTGTCTGTGTACGCACGCGCGCGTGTGGGAGGAGAGTCCCTGAGTTTGAATATGTACCAGTTGGAGGGTATTTGCCTGCATGTTTGTCAGATAAAAATGCCTGGGTCAGGGGAAAGGGTAACTTATGTGCTGGAGACAGACTTCAGGTTGGGGATGGGCAGCAAGGCCATCATCAGAGCAAAGGCCCTGAATGGGGGGACCCAGCTGAGTGTGCCGGGGTTGATAACCCCATTTTTCAAGCCAAAACCCAAAGCACATCATTCAATAAGGGGCTTCTGGTTTGTGAATGATTTATAGGAAAAATCTTGCAAAGATAAAAATTGAATCACATTTAGTTAAACATTTGATAGTTTCCTTTATTGGGAAGAATAAATTTATATGGAAATTCAGAATGATGGGATGCTAGCTAGCCCTGGGGGCTGGGGAGGTGGGGCCCACGCTGGTGTAGGGAGTGATGGGTGGCAGGAGGCTCGGAGAGGTTGCCTCAGGGCAGCCCTTCAGCTCAGCATTTAGGGGCTCAGAGGACCCAGACCCCAAAGGACCCTGCAGTGTCCATGCTTCACCCCACCTCAACCCTGGTCACCCTGTGATGTGAATATCCGGTTGAAGGCTGCACCCCTGCCAGAATGTGTCTCTGGCTTATCATAGGAGCTCAGTCATTGTTGGATGGATTAGCTAACGAGACACAGATGAAAGCCTCCATCCTCCGGCTTCGCCAGCAGTTGAATTCCTGGCTGAAGAAAAAGTCACCCCCTTACCTTCATGCACATCTGTGCCTCCTTGCAGCCCTGTCTTCCCCACTCCACCCACACAGCAGGAAGGAGTCCAGGTCTCTCTACGGCCATGGAAGGAAACTTCGGGCAAGGGGGAGGCGGAGTGGTGTCCACTCCCTGGCCAGCACCCCCCCACATCTGAGTCCCCAAAGCCCACCGTCCAAGAGTGACGTGAGACCCAAACAGACTCTGCAGGCATCAGCTGTCTCTTTCCTGCCTCACCCCACCCCTGCAGTGGGCTAGAAGGACAGGGGAGGGCAGCCTCTAGCTACCGACTGGGTAGAGGCTGATGCCTTGCTGGCCAGCAGACAATTCGCCTAGAACAGCTTATATCCCAAAGTCTAAAGTTAGAAGACAGAATTGTCTCTGCCCTGCGCTTTCCTCCATTGATCCAAGAGATGGTTCGAGCCCCTAACAGTGCACAGATCCCTTTAGAGCCGGGGCCCAGGGCTTGCAGGAAGGTAGAGTAGCTCCCACCTGTGTGCCAGGTTATCAGTCACTTCCCACCTGTGGAATTAGTGTCCATCTGCTCCTTCCCCAATTCTGCCCATCATCCAGGGCCCAGCTCAAGCAATACTTAGTGAGCATTTACTTTGTGCCAGGAAATGATCTGACCCTATGCGTGTATGCATGTGTGTATATACAGATATATATTTCACACTTATTTAATTCTCATGACCTTATGAGGTAGAGCCATTATTATCCCCATTTTATAAATGGGGAGACCAAGACCCAGAGGGGTTAGGCGAGTTGTCCCAGGTCACACAGCCTCTACACTGTGGTCTAGGGAATTAATGCCACCTCCTCTGAGAAGCTTTCCTTCTTTGAGCCTTCCCACGTGTTGAACAGTCTCTCCCTGCTGTGAACTGAGAGATGATGATTCTCATGCACATCGAAGCCCACCTACCAGGATTCCTGACAGACCAACACCCACATCCCCCACCGCACCATGCATGGGGCCTGCCCAAAGGATGGCTGCCCTGGAGATTGAGGATCCTGTGAATGAATGGCAGTGTGTGAGTATGTGAATGAGCCAGCCTCTCCTATTGGAGAGAAGAGTGGAATTAGGATTCGTCAGGGTGAATTCCCAGCCTGGTGGGAAGGGCACAAGGTTGAGCACGGGGCCCAGGTGCACTGGGAGTAGCGATCCTTCAGGAAATTGCTGGCCAGTGGTTGCCCAGCACAGGCCAGTTTACTTGAGGGACAGTTAGAAAAGGCCCCCCAACTTCGGGCTGGCCAGGAAGTTCCCGTGAACACACAGGGAGCAATGGGAGAGCAAATAGAATAGTGACTACTGCCTGTGAGCATGGAGGGTCAGCCAGAGAAGTCAGGCCGCCTTCCTGGAGGAGGAGGAGGAGGAGGAAGGATGGCTGTCTGGGGGAGGATGGGAAGGGAGGCCAAGAGAGGAAGGTGGACACAGAGAGAAGAAGAGACAGGAATGAACATGGTGATTTAGGGAAGCTGGGGAAGCTGCCATGGGGACATGGGACCCCCGTAGGCAGAAGCAGCATAAAGTGAAGTTGGTAGGGGAGATTGGGGGTGGGGCGTGGATGGGGACAGAGACCTCCATCTGAGCTGGTGTTGCTTGTGTGGGATTTTTGCCAGTACTTTAAATATATACTTCAGGTTTTAATATGTACTTAAATGCTCATTCTTAAGGTTGAATTAGGTCTTTAACTTATATGTGTTGTAAAAGGAACTTGTATAATGGCTAGATAGAAAATTCGAAAAGAGGGGTGCCTGGGTGGCTCAGTGGGTTGGGTCTCTGCCTTTGGTTCAGGTCATGATCTCAGGGTCCTGGGATCGAGCGCCACATCAAGCTCTCTGCTCAGCGGGAAGCCTGCTTCCCCTTCTCTCTCTGCCTACTTGTGATCTCTGTCTGTCAAATAAATAAGTAAAATCTTTTTAAAAAAATTAGAATAGAATAGAATAGAAAATGACCATAAAAATAAGCACAAAGGAAACCAAACTAGGTTTCTGTTTTAGTCCATTTGGGCTACTATAACAGAACACCAGGGACTGTGTCACTTCTAAACAACAGAAATTTATTTCTTAACAATTCTGAAGGGTGAGAACTTCAAGATCACAAGTGTCAGCACAGTCAGTAAGGGCCTTCTTCCTGGTTCGTAGATGGTGATCCCTCACTATGTCCTCTCATGGCCGAAGGGGCATGGGATCACTTGGGGTCTTTTTGTAAGATACTAATCCCATCCATGAAGCTTCCACCTCTGTGACCGAGCCCCCCCTCACTCCCCCACCAAAGGTCCCACTTACTAATACCATTGTATGGCTTTGGATATTACCGTATGAATTCTGGGGGGAAGCAAACATTCAGACTGTAGCAGTTACTGAGTCCTAGCTGAGTACCACTGCCCCTGGAAGCCTCTGTGCCTGAAGCCTGCTCTCTATTACAAAGGAAAACAAGGAAGTGTTAGTGAGGCGCGTAGCATGCTAGCACCAAACCAAGACTTCTTCCAAGAGAAGGAAGAAGACCAAAGAGCAAAACGTCCTCACTCAGTGCAGTCTGCTGTCTGGGCTGCGTCTTCCAGAAAACTTCCCACTACTCCTTGGGCCAGCACCCATATTAAGTTACTGATTCGTCCTTAACACGCAGAGAAGAGCCCTGACTACAGCCAGTGCCCACCTGCCCTGGGCCCCAGGCATACCTGGAATGTTACTCTCTTCCAGGGAACACCAACAGCATCTTTGCCCTGGACTACATCAGCGGAGCACTGACCTTGAATGGCCTTCTGGATCGGGAGAACCCCCTGTATAGCCACGGCTTCATCCTGACCGTGAAGGTGAGAACTATGTGGCGCGCAGCTGCGTCCCATGGGGTGTGGTGCCCACATGGGGTACCAGCCTCCAGAAGTGCCCCCGTGAAAGCCCCCCGCCTTTCACACTGCATGATTCCCTGGGCTCATGCCCAGGGCCCCTGTCAGGAAGGGATGCTGGGGCTGGGCACCTCACAGCCATTATCAACAATCAACAATTATCAACAATAAAACAATTATCAACAATTATCAACAATAAAAAGTTAGGACTTTTATCCCCATTTGAGGAACCAGGGAACACCTAGGAGGTACTCATCATGCTCCTTACTGTTACCCACGATTCCAAGTTCTCTGTGGTCACCACCTCAAATTCTTACTTTGACCCCATTTCTGGGGTATGTTCTGTTTCTGATTCTGACAGCTTCCCTGGGGCTCATCACTGGTTAGGAAGCAGCAGCAGAGTGGGGAGAGGTGGAAACCACTGGGATCCTTACCCCAGGGGTGTAGTAGAGCCACAGCCCTCCTGCCCCTAAACACCCTGCCGCCGATGGCCAGTTTCAGTGAAAATCTCTGATTTGCCGAGCCATTGCCTGGGAAACCCATTTAGGGTATGGACTCTGCCTGGTCCACAGAGGTCCTCCCCAGCCCCACCCATTGACCGATGCTAGGGAGGGCACAAGGCCTGAGGAGAGGAGCTTGGAGAATTAAGTCCTTCCATCCTGAGAATGGAGGAGCCCAGCCTGACCCTTGATTGTGATCCTTGACCTTGGAAAGGCTGCAGCAGTAACAGGTTGATGAGCCCTCCATGGCCACCTAGCTCCTCTGTCCACACCCAGTGTGCACGCGTGGGCCAGCGAGGGGAGGGGAACTAACACTGCCTCTTCCTCTCCCTGCCTCCACCAAGCCAGGGGCCCCTCTCTGCCTCCCCTCCTGTCGGCTTACTTCCTGTGGTGGCGCACGGTTCCAGTGGGAGAGAACTGTGCCCTGGCCCCAGGGCCACCTCTAGCTCACCGCAGGACCCCCAAGTTCTTCCATCTTTATATAAAACGTGAAGATGCGCTCCCAGACTTGCTGTGAATCCTCATCTCCTGGGGAACTGGAAAAAGATAGCTAGTCCTGGGCTTCCCACCCAGAGATTTGGGTTCATAAGTTTGAGTGGGAACTGGGAATGGGTATCCGGGGCCAGGGGGGCTCTGGTGCAGAGACCGGGCACCCAAGGATTTGAGTCTGACCCATGTTTCCCTGAGTCCGACTCAGACCCTCATGGCACTTAGCAGAGTGTTGGGGCCATAGCAGATGCCAAATGTAGTCTTGATTACCTGCTAGCCTAAAAATTCCTGACCTCGGTTTTATCATCTGCCAAACTGAAGTCCCGCTTTGCCCCTTGACGAACCCCCAAATCTGTCTTAGCATCACCATGCCACCTTGTCCCCTGGGTTCTGGAATCCTACCGCCTAAAGTTGACACCTACTCTGACTGTGTGCCCTTACGCAAGTTACTTAACCTCTCTGAGCCTCAGTTTCCTCAAAGGTAAAATGGGGACGCTAACGATAGAATCTTCTTTCCGGGATGGCGGTAAGGAGTTGGGGTCATTCACACAAAGCACAGGAGCTAGCCTTGAGAAATCCTTGGTAAATGATGATATTGTGATGAGAGCTGCCTTCATCTCTGGGGTGTCTGTCCTATTCCCGCAGGGCACGGAGCTGAATGACGACCGCACCCCATCTGATGCCACAGTCACCACAACCTTCAACATCCTGGTTATTGACATCAATGACAATGCCCCCGAGTTCAACAGCTCCGAATACAGCGTGGCTATCCCCGAGCTGGCCCAGGTGGGCTTTGCCCTACCCCTCTTCATCCAGGTGGTGGACAAGGACGAGGTGAGTAGCAGGAACACGTGGCCTGTCCAGGCCCCCACCCTTCCTGGGCCGTCCAACCCTGGGAAAAATGCAAGTTATCGCTAGGCTTCCAAGTCCGCATCTATAAAATAGAAACAAACCTTGCTGCCCCTCCTCTCCTCTCCTGCAAAAATCAGCAGTCCCTAATCCCCAGCCTACCCCCTCCACCCCTGCAAAAGCTCTCAGAGCACATACTCCTGGTGGGTAGTTCTTCATTTAGTGATTTATAGGAATTTATTTAGAAATATATACTCAGCCTATTGATCTAGTATGTACATTATAAAACACACACCCCAAAAATAGATATTTTAAAAGTTGGGGGTTGTGGTATAAATAGAACCTTGGAAAAAAGTCTTATCTCTCCTTTTGGTGTAGTTAATGACTCCTCCTTTTCCATGTGAGTAGTGTTAAGTGCTTTCAAGGGGATCCCGGGCCACTAGGAGACTCTGGGGTCCGAGACACCTGCAGCCCCCTACAGGGTCCTGCCTAGCTGAGGCCAGTCTCAAGAGGAAGGGACCTAGGGGCACCTGGGTGGCTCAGTGGGTTAAAGCCTCTGCTTCCAGCTCAGGTCGTGATCCCAGGGTCCTGGGATCAAGCCCTGGTGTGGGACTCTCTGCTCATTGGGGAGCCTGCTTCCTCCTCTCTCTCTGCCTGTCTCTCTGCCTACTTGTGATCTCTGTCTGTCAGATAAATAAACAAAATCTTAAAAAAAAAAAAAAAAAGAAGAAGAAGAAGAAGAGGAAGGGACATGGGCCACAAGTGAGGGACAGCTCCAGAAGGTGCCTCTACCAGGCCTGGATGGGATGGGTTCCCTGCGGCCAGGGAGACTCTCTCAGCCTTCCTCCCTGCCCGCCCCTCCCGTGCCCGCTCTCTCCCCTGCCTGTCAGCAGCCAGGATCCTTAATAGCACTTCTATTTATTACTGCAGTTTGGGGGCCCCACTCTGCTCAGGAATTCCATTAGGTTTTCCAGCCTGAGGGGCTTCTCGGCAATTACTCCTCACAATGCGGGACTCCCACACTGGCCTTGCTCCAGGCCTGGTTTCCCACTTGCTCCTCCTGCCCCTCTCTACTCCGGCTGCTCGCTCAGCGAACTGCCAGCACACCTGCCAAGGAGCCCTTCCTCCCAGTCAGCCGTCTCCTGTCAGCTTCTCTTAACGGCCCACCGTCCAGGTCCTCCCCAGCCAGCCCCTACCCCCACAGGGACGCAGGTCCATGAGGACAGGTCAGTGCCACTGTGTGCGTGTGTGTGTGCGTGCGCCCGCGCCCGTGCACCAGCCACGTGCCCCCACCCCCTGCTAAGGCATCCCATCCCTGCCTGTCTGAGATAACTTGAGTATATACCAAGTACCTACTGTTTACAAGGAGCTGGATTTGATCTATTGTGGGAGTGGAGACCCTGGGACCAGGTGTGTCCTACACAAGTATGTAGATACTTTTTAAAACCTGCAGAAATACAGAAAGTTTAAAAGGTGGCGATCAACAGGTATAAATAAGCTCCAGTACTTTCTCATACCCCGGTGGGTCATCTTTTATCCGCCTGGAGCGCTGCACCCCCTTTAGACAATGCTGTGTGAGTGAGAGCCTCAGGACAAATGCCATCTCTGGTTTCAGGCTATGACGAATGTCCAAGGGAACAGAGACACTGGTCCCTGTGTGCGGCCAGTGACAGTGGGCAGAGAGGGCTCCAGACCTCAGCTGAGAAGGGGGGATATGGGAGATAGAGGATCAGCAAAAGCTCTACGGTGAAAGGGGGACCAGGGCTGAGCCTTGGGACACAAATCGGATGGTGACAGGCAGCCAGGAGAGCTGGAGAGCTGGGCAGTGGCCCACTGAGAGGCCCAGAGAGAGGAGCCTGCAAAGAAGAGGAGGGAGCAGGCCGTACCTTGTGATTGATGCAGGGTTTATGTAGTGGGCTCCTGCGAGGGTGGGCTGGGACACAGACCTTGAGCCTTGAATGCCAAACCAAAGAACTGGGGCTCGATTTTGGAGGCAAACCGGAGGGGAGGCAGCTTGTGTAGTGGTTCATGCCTAAGCTCCGGAATCAGCCGGGGCCTGTGTTCAATCCAGTCTTGTAATTCACTAGCTCTGCGACCTTCCGTGAGTCGTTGACCCTCGCTAAGCGTCATCTCTCTCATCTGTGTGAAAATGTACCCGTTTCTATTGCAGTCACAAATTAACCCTGAGACAGAGGTTTCTTTCTCTCTCAGAGATTTATTACTCTCATCCAGCACAGGTGGGCAGGGAGACCCCACTCTGTAGTCTCTCGGGTACAGCTCTGCAGTCACATTGGTCATGGCAGGAGGGAGGGGACAGCTAGGGGCGCAATCTCCGGTCCTTCTAAGCTTCATCCTGAGCTGCCCAGAGCTGCCCAGAACTAGGGACGTGGCCCTACCTCATTGTTAGGAGGCTGGGGGAGACGGGGAGGCAGCTACATATTTGGCTGGCTGACAAGGGATAGAGAAGGAGATCAGACCTTTATTCTGGAGAACTGAGCACAATACCTGGCACCCCCCGAGATGTTAACCAGATGTTCCAGGGGGCATCCCTGCCAGTGGGGCCAGCAACCCCAGGGCTTCTCACCACCACTGGTTGGGGCATTCAGGGTCACCTTGACCACTTCGGGGTTTAGCTCAGTCCTGCTTTGCTGGAAGGCCTGTCTAAGCATCTGCAGGGAGACTGAGGGTTGTCTGGGTCCAGCCTGCCTCTAGTGACTGCTCCCCACCCAGACACAGGCCTCAGCATGCCCGTTATGAATGGGGTACCCACGCTACCAGGGATCCTGTCGCTGCTTGCCGCAGGGAGTTGGCCAGTGTCTCAGTAAAGGGCCGCCCTCCCCCCTGGGGGGCCCCACTTCTCCGGGGCACAGTGAGGTGCAGAGAGAGAATGACTGATGAAGAAAGACAGCCCAGAAGCTCAGACTCCCCACCTTAAGGTCCTCTGAGTCACAGTCCAGCCTCCCCATAGAACTGCCCTCAAACCATCCCAGCTTAGTCCTGGGGCAATTCCTGAAAAACAAGGAGGAATAAATTGCTTTCTAAATTGTCCTGGGAGTTTTGTTTTGTTTTGTTTTGTTTATGTCTCCCATCTTTACTTTCCAGAATTCTGGAGGGATCCAGATGTGGCTGGGATAAATGCCCCCAAGGCCCAGTCTCGGATGCTAAGGGTCAGGCCCCAGATTCCCGGCACGGAGTAGTTCAGCCATGTTGCCAACATCCAGAATCTGGGAAAAATCAAGGAACCTCAAAGAGAAATCAGGCATCTTTAGTAAAAGGAAATTTTAAAAATTTGTTTTTTCTTCCAGTTCTCTTTCTGAGGGGAGGATACATGGGTTGGGATTTGTATCTGGGGTGAAGGTGGCTGGATTTGCTAGATGTCGTGGAAAAATGCATTCATCGAGCATACTTGGAGGAGGGAAAGGAGCATGAGGAAAGGTAAAATCACTTCGTCGTCGTCTGGAGAGCATGTGATTCTGATAAAGTTCTAGAACATGGGGGAGGTCTGGAGCCCATGACCAAGAAAGAATTCTTGAGACATCTTTGATGCAAAATGGTGGTTTATTAATGCACGGGGACAGGACCCGTGGGCAGGAAGAGCTGCTGCCCCGGGGATGTGAGGAGTGGTCTATTATATATGTATAAATTGGGGAGGGGATTAGGGATGATATAAGTCTCTAAGGAATTTTGGAAGCAAGGTTTCTAGGACCTTGAGGGGCTAGCTATTGTCTGGGGAAAAGGTTATTCACTACCAGTAATAAAACCTTTTTGTGAGACCCTTTTGATGTGTATCACTGGGCCATATGCTTGGGAATGATTGTCGACACTATCTTGGAAGTTTAGAGATAAAGTTTCCAAAGGAATTGTTAGAGTAGACTTATAGGATCCTGGTTGGGGGTAGGGGGTCAGTCAGGCTAGGATTGTCCTTTGCCCTTAGCAAAGCATTAAGGTTGGGGTAGTTGAGTCCCTAGGGGAGAGTCACTCTACCTGTTTTAAGGGCTTGTCCGTAGGTAAGGAAATTTAATAATTTTTCTTCTGCCTCTGTTTCCCTCATCAATTCTCCCTTGCACTCATCATTACGTGCTTTTGCAGATATCAGTGTGATAATCTCAATCATACCTCTCTCCCCAATTAAACTGAAGAATTCGTGGGCAGGGGCAGGCCTGCTTTTGCACACCAGTGTGACCCAGAGCCTCAACCTCTGCCGGGCCTTTGGGAGGCACTGCAAAATGCGTGCTGGTTGAATTAAAGAGTGATTTAATGATAAAAGTAACCATAAGGTAGCTCAGGGCTTTGTCCAAACTCCATTCTCAGTGCCCCTGGGCTAAAAGCTCAATTCCCCCTGAGTTTGAGTTAGAAGGTGACCTCCTAAGTCCACAATGAGGCAGCAGAGGGTGCTGATGGAAAACAGAAAGGGAAAGAGGAAGCAGTTTAACCTCTCAGTTAGCACTTTGTGGCCATCATTCCCAAGAAGGTTGCTAATCTAATTCACTAAGACTAGTCAACGCTGGCATCCCCACCCCTCCAGATGGAAGATTCTGCCCCATTTCTTGCCGAATCTCAGCCTCTGCAGGAAATTCAAGACAGCAATGGTACTTGAAAGAAGCCCTTTCTGTCTCCCAAGGACTCCATCTTCATTGTCAAGTCCTGCTGAGTAATTTCTTCTCCTTTCCTCTGCTACAGAAAACTCACAGAAGCCCAGGAAGGAAGGGATAGCAGGGGCTGAAACCATCACCAACCCCCTTGGCCCTCATGACAGTTGAGATGCAAATAGATGGTTGTAATGCAAATCACAAAAAAAAAAAAAAAAAAATCTCAAGGCAAAGGCCCCAGGAGTCAACCTTGGCGTGGCACTCATCTGAGTTTCAAATGAAAGGCTGTGGCAGCCTCATTCCCCAGCTCCTGGCTGCTGGGTGTTCTCTTGTCTCTTCCTCCGTGTTTTGGAAAGCCAGGGCAAATGAGCCACACTCTCACCCACTTGGATCCCTACCATACCCTTACCCACGCCCTTGGCCGCAGGATGTTCTTTGTGTTTTCTCCAGTTCGGTCAGCTTTTCCTCTCTTGATCAAGCCTGCAGCCCTCCCCACGCAGTCCTGTTCGCAGCTGAGCTAGTCTGTCCCGTTTTCCCATCTGCGTGGCGTGGCGTTATTAGGTTGGAAGTTTCTGTTCAGTTGTCCTAAAATCCACTCTTCCCCTTCTAGATTCTCTGTGCTCTGCATCTGCTCTGTGCTCTGCAACGGCTGTTGCAGTGAGTAGAGATCAACCGAGCCTCTGGCTGCTTTACAAATTCCAGCAAAGGGCTTTCTTTTTAAGCGCTGTTTAGCGTTGTGCGCATCCTCTCCCAGCGGACTCGAAAGCTGCAAATTGACAACATCCCTCACCCTTTCTTCTCAGGAAACACCTTTCTTCTCAGGAGTTGGGAGCCTTTGATCCGCTTCATTTCTGCCTCATTTCTGCCCCCACAGCTTCCCAGAACATATCTCCTGCTGTCCTTTTGCAGGGGTGTGGGGAGTAGGGTGCCAGTATGCCCTTCAGTAGCCTCTACTGCCCGGTTCTGGTTATTTCTGGGAGTTGCAATCATTTGAGAATGGCCTTCTGACTCCATCAATTTGCTGGCCCCGGGGCCTTTCTGAGGTCTTCTATGGAAATTCACACAGCTGGGGAGTGACGTATGCATTCACTCAACGAACACTCTTGCACACCTACTGTGTGCCCACCAATTCGTGCTGAAGGGAGGGGTCAGTGCTGAAGCTGTGGTCCCTGTCCTCTAAGGGCTTCCGTTTCATCCCAGCGGGGAAGCTGGAGGAACAGGTACCAATGGCGCTGCGGGTGGAAATGAGTGTCAAGGAGCCGACTCACGGGATGAGTGATGGGGTGCCATGGGGGGGCCGGTTTTGACTCAGAGGTTCCAGATGGCCTTCCGGAACAGGTGCCCTTGGAGCTGAGGTGGAGAGGTATAGGAGAGGCAGCCACACGGAGCTGCTGAGGGAGAACATTCTGGCAGCAGGTGCTCCCTGCAAGGCCAGAGGTCGAAAGGGAACCAGCTGGGCATTTTCAAGGAGCAGAAAAGAGATGGGTCGAAGAAGGCGTTGTGGGGCAGGGGGGCGGGAAGCTGGAGAGAACTGGAGGAGGCAAGGTAGCACCATCAGCAGGAGCCTGGCCAGGCCCTGCAGCCTGCAAAAGGTGTTTTTTCTGTTACCGTGACCTCAGTGGGGAGCCGGGGGGTGGGGGTGACGTGCTCTGAGTCACCTTTTTTAAGGAGGCCCCTGATTGCTGTGTTGAAAATGGGGCTGTCAGGAAGCGGGGAAATGTAGCAAAGCCGCACAGGAGGCCCCTCCCCCCCCCTCCCTTTAGCCACCTGTTCCAGCCAGCAGGTGCTTTCCGGCATTGGAAAGGCTCTCTTACAGTTTGCCATTTTCCTCTCGGGGTGGCGAGAAGTTGGACAACCCCAGGACCCTTATTATGAAACCCAGAAAATCCAATGGAGACCGCCTTCAGAGCTCTGCCCAGGAGGACAGGGAGTGGGCACCTTTAGTCTTTGTGACAGAGGCTCTCCCAAGTCAGAATGGCCCAGGACTCTGAACCCTAACCCTAGCCTTCTGCTACCAGACCTACCCCAAGTGCCCAGGAGAGGTGGTAGAGAAAACCCCAAAGCCAAGGCCCACCCCCATTCTGCTCCTGCCTCACAGAGCGATTCCAAGCAAGCCACGTCCCCACTCTGTGCCTCGGGGTGCCCCTCAGAAAAGCCACCGGTTGGGCAGATCCATCTCAGTGAAGACTCCACCAACCTTTGGGTCCAAAAGGACCTGAGTGGGAAGAGGGGGCCACCTGAGCTTCCGCCTTCTCTCCTGCCCTCGGCGGGGGGAATCCTCCTCCCTTCCCTGAACTTGCTCTGGCTGCCTCTGCTTCCCAGTATGGGCAGAAGGATCTGGCACCACCATGGGCCTCATCCACCGCCGTCCTCTCCCAGTCTGCCCGTGTGCTTATTTATTTGGTGTTCCCTGGAGCATTTCACCTGTTAGGAAGAGGGAAGCAGCCAGAATGGAGAAAAAATTGAGCACTTTGAAGCCAAGCCGCCAGGGTTCAAACCCTGCTGTGAAGCTTTTGATCTGTGTAACCTTAGGAGACTTCATTTATCCTCTCTGGCTCAGTTTTCCTATCTGCAAAATGAGGAAAACAATAGGACTGACCTCACCACACTGTTACAAGGATTCAGTGAGTTAATATGTATGTTTGAAACCATGCCTGGCCCATAAAAAACCTTCTTTAAGTGTTAAATGGTTTTATTATCCCAGCCCTGAGAGATAGGTGTATTATTGTGTTTCTTCAGAGAGGAGGCAATCAAGGCTCAGAGAGGTTAAGGGGCTTCCCCAAGGTCACACAGCCAGTGGGTCACAGAGCTTGGCCTTGAATTCTCAATCCTATGCTTCTTGCTTGCCCTGGGGAGCTCTGCATTTGCAGCCGGGTCTCCCCATTTGCAAAGGTTTGGTCCCACCCAAGCAGGTCGGTCTCCCACCTCCAGCATGGCTGTGGGCAGGGCGAGGGGGGTGGTAAGGCAAGGTGAACGGGGACACATCTGGCAGGAGCTAATTCCTATTTCAGGCAGGAGATGACACGATTCATTTGTTTGAGGGGCACAGGAAAAAAAAACCAGAGAGAATTACCCACCTCCCCAAGGAGAAAACATCACCAAATAAATAAATAAAAGAAAGCAAATGACAGGGAGAAAAAGCCATATTCCAGGATACTGGGTTTACTTGGAGGGTTGAGAGGGGAGGGGGCTAAGCAGTGAGAAGAGGCAGTTGTTCTCCTGCTAATCCGGGCCTTGTTTCTATCCATCACCCTCATTCTCCATTCCATGTGTGTTCCAGGCCTGTCGGGGAGCCCAGCCTGCAACCTTGTATTTATTTAAATTTATTTTCCCGTTTATTCTTATTTGTCAGTCTGTCTAGTGTGTGGTTTCTCCGGCCCCTCCTCCTACGCAGCCCTGCACGGTGATGGCTGTGGGCCCCAGGGACCTTGGCCAGGCTTCCTTTCAGCCCCAGAAGTGGGGGCCCTCTGCCTCCCCAAGGCATCCATGACTCTGGATAGAGAAAAATCTGCATCTTTATTTTCAGTAACCTGCAACTGACCATTAACCCTCCCTTTAATTATGAAAATAGAAACAAACAGGGGTATGAGTAGTACCTGGGGCTTTGACCCAAGAGAAACCTCAGATATTCTCATACCACATTTCGGGTGTCTTGGGATCTCAACCTACCATTTACAGTTATCACTACTTCGAAATTACAGCCGATGTTAACCCCCTGGTAAATCTTACTGTTTAACGCATGAAGAGGCACCGAATTCTTCTTTAACACCCTTTTAACACACCTGGTAACTATTTCAACATACTTTGACTTTGTGGTCCCGTGTATTTTGTTTTTTCCCAATTAAAAATGTTATTCCAGAAAGGGGGTCCGTGGGTTTCACCAGACTGTCAGAGGGGTCCTTGGCACGAAAGATGAACAAACCCTCCTTAATTCCCTGTTCCTGAATGGCCACTCTTTAGCCCAGCTCCCTCCTTGGGCTTTTGCTACCAGGCTGACATTCTGCCGGCTGGCAGAGTTGGCGTCCTGAGCCACACATCCGTTTGGAGTCAGCTGGGAGCAGGGAAGCTCTGGGTCCCACATTCAGCGGAGGGTCCGTTTTCCAGCTCTGGATGCACCAGGCCACTGTTGACTGGGCCCCCTCTATCCGTCCACCAGTAGCAACACAGGCAATATACGTCCCTATTACCCCAGGGAGTGATCCCAGTCGCCTAAACTCTCCCTGCCTGCTGAGGGGGCCCAGAGCATGGATCTCCATTTTCCTATTTTCCGAAGCAATTTGAACTAGAAACCAAACTCTAGAAGAAGTGAAAAGATGGGGAAGAGGGGGAGGGGCAGGCTACCAGCATCCAGGAGAGCCCACGTGAGTTTTTGCCCTTTCTGTGGATGGATGATTATCCAGCTCTCCAGACTCTTGTTGCCCCTCTATTAGGGAGATAAGTGGGATCTGGCTGGAAATCACCCACCTCCCACTGAATCCCCTGGGCGGTGTAAGGGAAGTAGATAGAATGCCTCCAACATCCTGTGCCTCCCACCCAGCTCACGAGTTCATCAGTGACGCAAAACTGGGAGCAATCAGGGAGTGAGAGCTCTGGCCCAGGGAGCAACCAAGATGAGGCACATTCAGAAGTGGAGGTCAGCACTGCCCTTCTCCCAGTCCCCATGCCCCAAGCCAAGGGGCCTGGGTGCTCTGGTTTCTAAAATGTTCTCTAATGATCTGGCTGCATAGCCTGGTGAGCATCCACCCACAGCCGTGTCTACACAGCCGGCGCCTGGACTCTGCGGGGCCTGGGTGAGCATCGCTCTGCACCTTTGCTTGCCTGGCAGCGGGCAGGGGTCTGTTTGCAAGACCTCTGTTGTTTCCCAGTTTCAGCTCACTTTTCTGAGGTTCTTCCCCCCAAGATTTAGGTTCTCCAGGAAAATATCTGTTGACTTCAAAGCAAAGCCATTCTGGAAGGAAAGGAAACCAGGGGGAGCAGGGCAGCCCCGTCTGCTCTTTTTCCTATTAATTTCTCCCCGGTTGCCTTCACTGAGGCTCTTATTATGACGATGGTGATTATTAGGATTTTTCTGTGCGTGGCTGCATCCCGTGGTGTGATTCCTCCCAGCATGCTAAGCTCCAGCCTCCCTGAGGACCAGAGGGTGTCCTCGGCTTGATTCTGACACCTCCTAATTTAGTCTCAGCCGTAAATCTAATTAGTGTGCTATTTACACCAGGCCCAGTAGCCCTGGCGGGGGTGTGAAGCAGGCAGCCCCATTCCTCACCCTCTCCCCTCCCTCGTGCCTGCTCCCCAGCTGGGCCAAGTCCCCTCCTGCGGCTAGATGAGGGCTTTCATCTTGGGCGTGGGGATTGTACCGCTTCAGCCATCTCCCTGGCAGCTGACCCTTACCCCATCCCACTGCTGTTTGGGATGGGAAGTAGCAGAAGTCACTTTGTCCTTAGGAGTCACACTTCCTAACTGGAGAGCCTGGTCTTCCCAAACACCCCCACGGGGATCAGAAGCAGAATTAACACACTTCCTACATCCTCTTCCTCTCTGTGACCGCCTAGCTGCTTCATCCCCACTACGGTGCCCCTTTTACTATGGGCCCCCGGGAGCCCGGTCTCACCCTAGGACGTGATTTCTTCCTCCTATGGTCCCCCTCCTACCCCATTTGCCACCCCCATCACACCCCTGACAGCTACAGATGGCATTTTTTGTTTATCCCCCATCTCAAAGAGTAGGGGTAAACATAGCCCAGCTGGGAGTGGTCCCTGCATGTCTCACCCCATCATTATTCCCACAGGCAGAGAAACATCCTAATTAACAAGCATCAGGGATGGCAGAGCCCCGCTGAGCAGCAGAGGTGAGGGTGAGCCACTGAGGGGGGCATGGAGCCTCCTTCCCAGAGCCAGAACCCAGCGCTGCTTGCCTGAGTTTCTGCAGAATCTGTTACCCATCTGATCTGAAAAGGAATTGAGAGTGAGAATAAATTCTCAAAATCAAGGTTGTCAGATGTCCTTATCCCTGGTTAAAAGGTGCAGGTTTTCCTCCTCTTGGTTCTTGACAGGTGCCCTGGGTCCTGTGTCAGAGAGCAGGTGATATCTCTGCTTCTCTACATGGGCAGAGCTAGCCTCCAAGGAAACCTTGGTCAGAGCAGTGCCAGAGCTATACCAGGCGGCCAAGTGCACGGGAGGGGCACCCTCAGGCCTGGGGCAGGCGAGTGGAAAAGCTGTCCTAGAGGGATTCTTGCATCAAGCGGGGGTGGGAATTAATTCATTAGTTTATGTAGTCGACAGATACTTGTTGAGTACCTGCGGCTCTCCTGATGCTCTTCGAGGAGCTGTTTGTTCACAAGAGAAGGCAGCGGCCAAAGTCCTGCCCTCAGGCCGGGTCCATTGCAGGGGCGGAAGATTGAAGAAACCAGTAAATCTACAGCAGACAGCAACCAGAGCCACGGAGGAAAATAAATCAGGGTAGGGGGCTCAGGCAGTCCTGGGGAGGCGGAGGGGTAGGAAGAGGCCTCTCTGATGAGGTGACATTTAGGAGAGACCCCATGAAGATGGGGTAGGCCTCATGGACACTTGGAGGAAGAGCTCGGCAGGCATGGCAGGCACATGGCTGCGGTCAGGAGTGCACCTGCGCATGGTGCAGGAGGCACGAGGAGGAGTGGGGAGGATCGGGGAGGCCTGGAACTAGCGGAGGAGGTCAGATAGGCAGCTGTACCTTTAGGGCTGGACTTATGCAAAGCCCGAGGGAGGCAGGAAGCCACCTAAGGGTAGTGAGTAGGGAGTGAGGGCCTTACAGAGTGAAGTACGGAAGGACAGTCCTTGAAAGCGACCCAAGTGTCCATCCACTGCTGAGCACATATGGTGTGGTAGCTCCACAGCGGAATATTACTCGGCCCGGCCACCTGCTGCCACGTGGATGAATCTAGAAAACCTATGCGAGGTAAAGAGGCCAAACACAAAGGGCACATAGTATACGGTGCCTTCTGTATGAAATGTCCGAACAGGCAAATCTGCAGACTCGTGGCTGCAGGGAGGGGAAGGCGATGTGATTGTTCATGCGTACAATGTTGCCTCCTAGAATTATGGGAATGTTGTAGAACTGTAGAGAAGGGGCAGTTGCACAACATCGTGGATATCCTGAAAACCACTGAATTTACACTTTAACGTGTTAAAATGGTGAATTTTATCTTAAAAGAAAATTATTTTAAAGGTGTAACGTTTCGCAGGCGAGGTAAACACAACACCAGGCAAGGTGCGCGCAAGGCAAGATTTATTAAAGGCACTCTCCGGCGAAGTTTCAGGGCTCAGGAGAAGGGGAGCCAGGAAAGTCGCCCCAGGAGGAGGTGGGCGCCCTCGGGTGAGGTTCCTCGGCTCCAACTCAGGAAAGGGGAGTGGGGGAAGTCGCACTGGGAGGGAGTTGGCAGGGGTCTTTTATCGGGCCAAGGTAGGGCATGGGCTCACATCCATATGTGGTAGGGTATTTGGTGATCGTAGGGTATTTGGTGATTGGAGGGTATGGGGTGGGGGGTCCTGATACTTCTGTTTCCTGCGTAGGTATCCAGTTACCTGTGGAGACGTGACCTGGGCATACATCCTTTTGGCGGGAGAGTCAAGGGTTAAGGAAAGGGATGGGGAGGAGGCTGGACGACTATGGCCCAGCGGTCATTTCTATTGCTCCTCCTGGAGCCCCCTGACCCAACAAAAGGATGCGCTGGCTGATGGGTAAATAGACTACCCAGGGCAGGGCCATCGCTGGGAAGGATGGCAATTGGAGGTGCTGGTGGGGAGTGAGAAGAGATCAGCTCCTGGACCCATTTTGAATGGAAAGTCAAGGATTTCCTGGAGTGGGTGGGTGTGTATGTGTGTGCGTCGAGGGGTGTGTGTTACAATGACTGCACAAGGTGTTTGACCTGAGCACTTAGAAACATGGAGTCCTTCCTTCCTGAGATGGTGAAGCCATATGTTTAGTGAGAGGGAAGTGGAATCTGTAGTTTAGCTTTCGACACATTACATTGGACGTGCTTGTTAGTCATCCATATGGAAACATCGAGAAGGCAGAGGGGGTGTGCTGATAAATGCACAACGAGTGGCTGTGGGTTGGGAGCCCCTCATTTGTAGCACTCGGTGGTCTCTCTGGGGTAAGCCCTCCTCACACACCTACCTCAAGCCGCCAGCATGACTGCAGCTGGCTAGATCCCGGAAACCTAGCACTTGGCTCTCCAGAGCCCACCATGTGGGGCCAGGCTGGAGATGGAAATATAAGTGTCACCAGCACCTGGGCTGTATTTAGAGCCACAGGTCCAGCTGGGCTCACTGACGCAAGGGGTGTGGGTGTAGGGAGAGGGGGGCTAGGCATCCTGGTGTTCACCTTAAGGGAGGTGGGGATGAGCCAGCAAAGGCGACTGAGAAGGAGTAGCCTCCCAGGGAGGAGGAGGACCAAGAGGGAGCACGAGAGGACAGGAGTGTGATGGAGGAGCTTGGGGGGGTGTGCGGACAGGCACTGTGCAGGACTAGGGGCAGGGCTCAGGAGAGGGAGGAGGCAGCCAGCCCTAACACGCAGCAATATTTGCCAATTAGCATATGGATCTGTGTTTACTTTTCTGTTTTCAGCATAATGACTCTTAATTGCCCTCATTAGGGAATGTCCAAATCCGCTAAAGTTTACAGAGCTGGCTAACCAGGGTTGTTGGGTTTCTTTTGTTGGTTTTTTTTTTTCTTTTTTTTTTTTTTTAAAGATTTTATTTATTTATTTGACAGACAGAGATCACAGGTAGGCAGAGAAGCAGGCAGACAGAGAGGAAGGGAAGCAGGCCCCCTGCTGAGCAGAGAGCCCGATGTGGGACTCGATCCCAGGACCCTGAGATCATGACCTGAGCTGAAGGCAGCGGCTTAACCCACTGAGCCACCCAGGCGCCCCTGGGTGGCTCAGTGGGTTAAGCCGCTGCCTAAATCCGCTTGACACTCGGCCCCTTGCATTCAAAGCCCTTCCCTGGCACACTGGTAGGCTCACCCCTTAGAGGCATGCAGGACTGCCCCCTCCAGCTCAGCTCATCTGTGCAGATGCTAACTGGTCCTCTAGGGACAGGACTGCTTAGATAAGCAGACGGCTAAGGGGAAGTGAGAATCAAGTGATCTCAAAGGCTTTATAGGAAGTGAGAGCCGCCAGTCTCAAAGATTATGTTCTGTGTGATTCTTTGGCATTCTCAAAAAGATGAAACTATAGTGGCAGAGAACCCACCAGTGGTTACCAAGGGTTAGGAGTGGAAGAGGGGTTGACTATAAAGGTAAGCAAAGGGGAGTTTGGGGGACAGTGGAACTGTTCTGCGTGCTGGTTGTGATGGGGTAACACGAATTTATACATGTGTTAAAATTCATAAAATCGAATACCCCAAAATGTCAATTTCACTGCAGGTTAGTTTTAAAAATTATAAATTATTGATAACCTCTTCCTCCCCCACACTCCCCAGAAAAAAGAAGTGAAAGGTAGCAGCTTAAATAGCACCACTGGTGAGCTTTTGGACTCAACACCATCCTTCTCTCCACTGTCATTTAATACACACCACCTATAAAGCCAGAAAGGTAGACGAGGACCTTGAATACCAAGAGGAGTTTGAACGTAATTCAGCAGGCAAGTGGGAGCCACCGATGGTTCCTGAGCATGAGTGGTATCCTCAGAGCTGTACTTTAAGTTGATTAATCTGGACACCAGGAGAACAAGGACAGTGACAGGAGATGATAGCAGATGGCCGGAAGGATAGGGACTGGTTGTGAGGGTCTGTGGAGTTGGAATGCCACTAGGGTTTGGAATCCCGGGGACAGGAATGGCAGAAACCCAGAAGGGCAGTCTAGGAGGCGGAAAGAAAATGGGAGCTGTCTGCTGGCTAGACAGTGGCCAGGCCCTCCTGGTGTCTGTTCTCTTCACCTCAGCTTAGTTCCGCATCTGAATGCCTTCTACCCACCCTTGCCCACTCCCTCCATTTCTGTCTCTGTTTTTCTTTGAGTCTGATTATCCTCTCTTGCCCCCCCTTCCCAGCCTTCCTCGTGCCTCTGTCAGTTTCCTGGCTTTTCCTCACACCCAACACATTCACAGATAAACACACCCGTAGCCCATTCATGCACGTATCCCGTCATGCATTCAACCATAGTTGCTGTGTGCCCCATGTGAGTGCCTTGCAAGGTGTGGAACGGGTTAGGTAGGAGGGGCTCTTTGCAGGTCTGGGCAGCCGGGTTTGACTTCTAGAACACTGCCTTGGCTGCTAAGTGACATGCAGGGCTGTCCCCAGGCATGTTCACCCATCTGCTTGAAGCCTGGCACTCTGTCCCAGCCCAGCACCCGCCCCCTTAGGGCATTTGTGTGTTTTTGTTCATGGGAAGGGGATGCAAACCTGGGCTGACCTCCCTGGCAGGGGGCTAGGATGGGGAGGGAGATAAAATCATTCCCAGATCCCCAAAGCCCAGGTGCCTGGCCTCTACACTGTTTAGAGCTCTGCCCTCCGGGCCTCCTGAGGCAAAGGGATACCTCATGTTGAAAGGCAGCCCAGAGAGGGCAGTTGGCCTGAGGTCACAGCGCGAATCAGTTCGAGGGCTCCTGGGACCCTGTCCTCCGCCCCCCAGTCCCTCCCTGCCACCCGGAGGCCTGGGGAGGTGGACTAGAATATAAAGTGATGTGATTAGCAGCAGGCAGTGTGCCCTCCCGATTTCCATAAGACATTTAGATTTCTTTGCCTTGCCACACATTTCTCTCTCTGTGGGAACAGGGAAATAGCTTTAGCATGGTAAATAGACAGAGCCAGGCAGCTGCTGAGTGCAAAGCCAGCTCCCAACCCTGCACCAGCCTGTCTCTCCTCCTCCTCCTGAGACCCCTTGAGGGCTGGATGCCTCCTCCGCCAGCCATCCTGCCCCTCAGGCCACACAATCCTTCCCAGCCTGGGCCCCAGAGGGAGCCAAGGGACAATTCCAGGCTTGGGACAGACCAGGATGCACACCCTCCCCCCCTCCCCGCATTTTGGATTCTCCTTCCTGCACCTCTAAGAACACGGAACCCCACTTTGGCCCCTTGCCCCCACCCCAGCCAGAGCTCCAGTGTGGGTTTCCCAGTGGGGGGAAGGGAGGGAAGGAACTGACACCAGGTATTGGGGGTAAGGTCCAAGTTGGCAGATTCTGATCTTAAAGTTAAGAATGTGGCCACCTGTGCTGGGAGGTGAGCCCGGGTTGCAGGCAGGACCACAAGGAAAGCGTTGTTGAGCTTTCCACTTGGAGCATGTGCCTTTCAAACAGGGTCCCTTGCAGGAGAGAGGGAAGGACAGAGGAGGGGTGTATGGCCTGGGGGAATCCTTGAGATCTCCCTGGGTGCGGGGCAGGGTGGAATGAAAAGAGTCATTCTGGAATGAAGAGCTCAGAGCCCCTGCCTCATAAATCCTACGTGGCCCCCTGCTGCGTGCCCATGAATTTCCATGTGGCCTGAGATGGTACCTGAGATCCCCTGGGCCTTCCACATAAACCTGCCCTTTGACCATGCCCACAAGCGCTAGTAAGGTGAACCTTGGCCTCATGGCCAGTCCCCGTAAAGCCACTTCATTTCTCTAAGTAACCCTGAGACTGATTGCTCTGATGCCTAGAGATCCGGGGCAGCGCAAAGATTCGGATCCCACCAGAAATGACTATTTACCTGAGGCATGGGAATGGAGGCTAGCGTGGCTGGTTCCAGCTTGGGGGAGTGGGGTAGTTACAGTTAGCTCTGCTATTTTCAGAGGACATAGGTGGGGGGACAAGATGGGACCCTCCCAGAACAGAGGTCACCGGGGCTGAGCAAGAGCCCTTGGTCAGCCGTGTTACCGTCATCACTGGCAGAGAACTTGAGCCTCCAAGGTAATGCCGCCTTTGGGGAGCACGTGTAAGATGTTCAGAGCCTTATTTGCCATGCCGACAGCATAACCGCCTCACCCGTGCAGAGGGGAAGACCTACCCTGCTGGGCTTTCAGACATGCCTCGTGGCATTGGACACCAGCTCTCCAGGTTTGCCTGCAACGGCCTGGGTTTTAGCATGTGTAAGTCCCACGTCCCGGGCAAACTGGGACAGCTGGTCACCCAGGGGCAGGCCTGAGAGGTGGCCTGGTTTTTCCTCACACCTCCCCATTTATACATGTTGAGAAACAGGCTCTGAGCCGGACAAGCCTGGAATGCAGGAGAGAGGCAGGTGGTCAGGGATAGCTGGGCTCTGGAAGGCTGAGATTCCCATAGTGCACGAGGGCAGTGGGCTGCAAATCAGGAAAACAATTTGATAGCACCTGTCCCTCATTTACCTTAATGCGAGTACCCAGTGCACGTTATAATGCACTTCCCAGAAGAGCCAGGGCTGGCTTCGGGGCCGGTGACAAGATCCCTCCGGAGGGAGGGAGGGAGGGTGGCACGTGCAGGTGAGAAGCACCTGCCTGCCTCGTGCTCTGTCTGTGAGCTAAATAATACACACGTCCACGCGATGAAATTGACAGCTCTCTAGTATTCTTTCCCCAAAGTGCCAGCTGCCGATCGGATTGAATTAGATTTCACAGGGGTTTTTGCAATACATGGAATTCACCAGCAAATTACTCTTAAAGAGGGAAAATCAATCATTTGGAGCAGAGATAAGCTGAAGGCAAGGCAGCCTTGGATTGATCCCGTCTGTGCAGGCGTGTGTGGAATTCAGCAGATAACCTGGGGAGAGGAGGAGGGGGAGGCTGGCAGAGAGAGGGCCAGAGGGGGGGAAGAGGGGGGAGGAGGGAGGGGGAAACAGGAGGGGTGATGGAAGAGGAGGGAGAAAAGGAGAAATGGAAAAGAGACCAGAAGGAGAACGAGTGAGGAGAAAAGGGAGAGAAGGGAAGAGTGGGACAAGGGAAAAGTGGAGGAAAAGATGAAGGAACACAAAGGAGGGTTAGAGAGGGCAGCAGCCAAGGAGGACAAGGAGAGAGGCCTGGAGCAGCCGCAGGAGTGGAAAGCAATCCGAGAGAGCACAGCGGACATTGAGGGCTCTTAGAGAATCACCCCGGTTTGCAGTTCTGGAAACTGAGGCCCAGGGAGAATGAAGGGCTTGCCACACACATAGTGACGAATGGGCCATGCAGGGAAAATGGTTCCTGCCTGTGTTGTTCAAGGGCCCAAACCGCGAAGGAGCCTGGGGGGCGGCGATGGGTGAGCCGAGGTGCCTGAAACCAGGGCAGGGTCCTTCAGCTGATGCAGGCCTGAGAGGCAGCCCACTCTCGGGGCGGAGAAGCTGAGACTCTGGGCCAGACAAGCCTGGCACACAGGAGAGGAAGACAAGGCTGAGAGACCAAGCGTGTACTGTGGCCTTTGCTGGGGCCCTGGGTTGGGACTGTGTCCAGGAACAGGGCGCCGGGTCGGGGGACTGTGAAGAGACAGAATCAGAAGGTTTCAATTGCCAGGAGGTACCGTTGGCAGTTACCCCAGACTCTGAAACTTGGAAGATCCGTGGGGGTTGAGCCAGAGTTGGGGGATGGAGGCGGTGCCCACCGCACGGCTCCTCCGGTGGCCCGCTGGACTCTGCCTTCACGGCGGGCGGCCTGGTGTGCTGGGCATGGGGACGCTGCGGGAGAAGTGGCGACGGAAAGGGGTGCCGAGGGGCCCGCCTCCTGCCAAGGCTCACATTGGCGTGTCCGATTGGGGTTAATTAAGGGAAAAGCTGGACAGAGGGGTGATAAAGGCTCCATCTTCAGTGGACTTTGATTTTCAGCCGCTCGATAGCATGGGTGAGACCAACAGAGCACAGGGGCGAAGGGAGACCTACAGCCTCTGGCCGGCATGGGGGGATCCACTCACCCCCACACTTATCTAAGCCTTTGCCCCTCCCTCTCTGCCCCCTTCATTCTTGGCCAAGCAATAGAAATCAGCCCTTCCCTAGGGCTTCCTCCTTCCCTCCCCCACTCCTTTCCAGAACAAGGATAACAGCCCTTATTTACTGAACCCTCACTCGGTCCCAGGCACTTTACCAGAATCTTGCAGCTTATCGCTAAGAGTGCTGTCAGGTAGCCCTCATTCTGTCCATTTTGCAGAATAGAAGATTGAGGCACAGAGGGATAAGAGCTTTTGTGCAAAATCCCACAGCTGAAGAGGGCAATTGCTTCTATCTGGAGTCAGGTCCGACCCCAAGAGGCTGTTGCTTTGAGCCACCACTGAAGCTTAGGGCCCCACACCCCGGAGTCACTGGTCACGGGGCTCTTCCCTGGCAGGTTGAGTCCTGGATGCAGTTTCTGTGAGGGTGGGGCTCTCGGGGTGCCTCTGGGCACTCAGGACCCCAGCCCCATTCTTGGCTCACCTAAGGGCAGCCTGCCAGCCCACAGATCTCCCTGGTTCTTCTCTGTCTTATTTCAAAACACTGCCCAGCACTCCCAACATAAAGGCCACTTTGGGCCTTGCTGCCCTTCCCTGGTCTTTCCTCTTCTGTGGAAGGGAATGAAGGTCCCTTGCAGGGTATATCCTAGCTCACAGGGTTGGGGAGGTCGGTACCCCTAGCATCTGGGGTATAAGGGAAAAACACACACACACACACAAAATTCCTATCAGAGAGCCTCCTGTCTTAGGCAAGAAAACCTAACTCCTATCACCCACCAAAACAAGATGGTGCAAGGAGGCAAGTCTGTTTCTTAACCCTGCTGGTATGCCTTGTTCTCCAGCAACGGGAATATGTTGCCCAAGGCCATACAGCTAGAGAGTGACAGAGCCTGTTCCCCAGCCAAACCTTACTCTCCACTGCACATCACATCACTGGTCCCCAACCAGCTACTCCCCTGACCATAGCAGGGAGATGAGCTTCTCCAAGGGGTGGATGGGTAGCAAAGTGCCTGGGAGGAGGGGGCAGTGAGATCCAAGCAAGCAACAGCTGTGTGGGAGGCATCTGCAGGCATGGGGTCCAGGGAAGAGTCTGGGGCTGGGTCAGACCATCGTCCTTTGGAGAGCAGGTCGTCTGCAGGGGGTATGTGCCAGCACCTGCAGGTGACAACCAAGGGAAGCTGTACTCAGAAGTCAGGTGCAGACCCTAAGAGAGCCCAGGTCACCCCCCTGCAAGCCCAGGGCTGGGCTCTGCGCCAGGCGGCATCGGCTGGAAGGAGGAAAAGGTCCCCAAGCCAGGCAGTCCTTAACAGAACCGCCGCCCTGGGCCCTCCCAGAGTTGTGAGTGGTCAGGGAGCCTGCAGGGGGCCCAGCACATACAAAGCTCTCAGTTACTAATTGGGGAAAACGCGGCTGGGTCCCTTCATGGAGCCGAGTCACCCCTGGCACGTGGGTCCGCTGGCCGTGGGTGCGGCAGAAAGGCTAGGAAGGGTGTCCTTTCTAGGCGGTGCCTGCTGGGCCACCCCTCCCAAGGCCACGGCCCACGTCCAGCAGCGGGAGGTGGGGGGGAGGCAGGGCTGAGGGGAGCTGAGGGTGGGGGGACAGCCCCTTCTGGCAGCAGCTGATAAGGAGGTCTGGACCAGCCGGCTGCCCTCCGCGGGGTGGCAAGCCTTCATTCACCGGGAGCGGAGCGCAGGGCGGCTGGCTGCGCGGGGTGGGGACGGTGGGGAGCGAGGAGTGATCTCCCGTGTCCTTCCGCCTTCCTCTAAACAAATAAAGCGGAGCTGTCGCAGCCCCGCAGGCAGCCACTGGTGCCCCAGCCTGGTGCGGGGAGGGCAACGCTGCTGCTTGGCTCCGGACCGCGGCTGCCAGCTATCAGCCTTTTCATCGCCTCTCCCAGCTGGAGGAGAATTTAATCCACCGGCCTCCTCTCCACACACACTGGGACTCCTTTTGATGTTCCCCCTTATCTCCCTTCCCAACAGATTTGCCCCTCAACAGTTCCAAGAGGGCCTCCTGCCTCTGTCCGCCCCACACCCTCCCTCCCAGCCCCAGTGAACCGCCCTCCCGTTGGGCCTGGCAGCGAGTGAGAGGCACGCTCTACCCCTCCACCTGCCTGGGTCCCTGACCTTGGCAGAGGAGCCTTCCCCTGGGCTTCAGTCCTGCCCCTCGGAGAATGGGGGAGGAGCCCACCCACCTGCGCCCTCCCGGGCCAGTTCTTTGTTGGGAGCCGTGTTGTGCGGTGGGAGGGGCTGGAGAGCGGGGTGTTTGAGAGCGCCCACGGAGCCAGAGACAGAACAGACCCAACTTCAGATCCTTCGCTGGCAGCTGTGAGGCCTGAACGAGTTGCCCTCCTGGGCCTCGCTTTCCTTCTCCAAGAAAGGGGTGTGCGAATGTTGATGTCCGTAAAGATTCTGGTTAAGTCCCGGTGCGGCACACAGTTAGGGCTTAATAAACAGGAGCTGCCTGGCAGAGGACCGCAGTTAATCGGGTTTCCGCACCGCTTTGGTGACCTGGGTGAGTATCACACACACATCCCAGCCCAAGGGGGCCCACAGTCACAAGCCAAGTCCCAGCAGGACCTAGCCGCTGGGCAGGTTCTGAAAGGGACAGACTGAGCATTTAATGAGACTTAGCAGGAAGGTTCCCCGGGGGCTCTCAGGACCACTGCGCAAATCTGGAAGGGCAGGGACCTCATTCCTTGAGACCCAGAAACCTGGCCTGAGGGGTCAGGTACTCAAGCTGAGTCCACAGTGCGCTGAGTCCCAACTTCCCAGGCATATCTTCCATCCCTTGCTCTGGTCCTCTGTCCAGGCACCACGTGGCAGCTCCAACCCCCACCCCCATACCTCCACAAGTTTTCTCTCCCCAGTGGCTCACCCACTACACCTCGCTGGTCAGTCTTCTTCCCTGCTCTCAGGCTTGCTCCCTGCCTTACCTTGCTCTGTCCTGGCGGTTCTCAAACCTGGGAGCAATAGACACCTGGAGGGCAGGCTGAACGGTGCTGCCCGCACAACCCCGGTGTTTCCGAAGAGTAGATTTGGACATGGCCCAAAATATGCATTTCTCTTATTTTTTTTAAGATTTTATTTATGTATTTGACAGAGATCACAAGTAGGCTGAGAGGCAGGCAGAGAGAGAGGGGGAAGCAGGCTCCCCGCCAAGCAGAGAGACTGATGCGGGGCTCTATCCCAGGACCCTGGGATCATGACCTGAGCCGAAGGCAGAGGCTTTAACCCACTGAGCTAACCAGGTGCCCTCCAAAATATACATTTCTAACGACGTTTTTGATAAAGCTCAGCTTCCAGTCCCTGTGCCCTGCTCGGAGAAGCACCTCTCTGCCCTACTGGTTCTCACCCTTGGACGCACATTAGAATGAATAATGTAGAGAATGTTCTGAGGTCCAGAGTTCTGGTCTCCTCCAGCTCACCCATGTCTGATTTGCTTGGTCTGGGGTACAGCTTAGGCATGGGGATATTTTAAAGACCCCCCCCCAGGAGATTTTGCTGGGTGATCCGATGGAGGATTCCCACTGTGCCTCTCCCCAATTCACCCCTCTGGACTCTTGTGGGTGCCGCTGAGCTCCTGCCTGCCCCTTCTGGTGTTTCCACAGCCCTAGCTGCACAATGTGGTTCTCTAGGGAGCATGGGCAGCCCCTACGCCCCAGCCTCCTACTATCCCAACAATCTCGCCAGCTCTTCCCCACACACACCTTTGCAAATCCGCCCCCAGTCTGCCTCCTTACTAATTCCTCATTCTTGCTCCATGCCTTTGCAGAGATGGCGGGGGGGGGGGGGTGGTGGCTCCCAGACCAGAATTGGCAGGGCAGGCGGCACCTGAAACTTGTTAGAAGTAGAAATTCACAGGAATTTCTAATTTCACAAGTCCTGGCTGAGGGCAACAGTCTGTAGCTTACCAAAGCCTCTAGGTGCTTCTGATACACGCTAAGGACAGAGTTCCACGTGTAAAGCCACTTCCTCCATATGGAACCCCTCCTCTTCGAGCTCATTTTCCCTTCGTTCCTAAAGCCAGTTCAGAACTCCCCTTCTTGGGGCAGCCTTCCTGGCTTGGCCTCATCTGCTGGCGCTCACTCAAATTCCACTCTGGGGAGCTCAGCGTTACCTCCACCTCCTCAGTCTGCTCTGAGAATGCCTATGGTCCTGACCTCACTTCCCTCAGCCTAGATAGCACCCTGGCCTCAGCTTTTATCCCCACTTGCTGCCAACAAGCTGTGTACCCTTGGGTGACTCACTCAACCTCTCTGTACTCCATTTCCTCTGGAGAGGTTTCCAAGCTCCCGTGTTCCTTCATTTCCACCCTACGGCCTGTAGGAAGAGGACCACCCAGAGGACTGGGTGAGGAAAAGTGGCCAAAACCCAGTGGCTTCTTGAGCTTCCACCATGTCCCTGCTCTGCTGTCGGTTTATGCTGCCCGGGGCGTGCTCTGGGGCTTTGAGGACACCCAACATTCCCCAGCAACCACGGAGGAGAATTCTGTGCTTATTCTGGACAGTGTCTGACAGAGAGCAGATGCCAGTAACTGTGGGCCATGCTGTCGTTCATATCGGCCCCTGTTTGTACACTTAGGGAACATCCTTCACGACCCGGCTCTCAGGGACCAAACCCCACCCAGAGCGATGCGTGCCGAGTGCTGCCGTTCGCGGGGCGGGGGAGGGAAGCCACGGATATGTGGAGCTCATCATATGTGCTTGACTTTGCTGGGGAAGAGACCCCTGGACGAGGTGCGGTGGCCTCTAGAGAAGGCTCTCCAGCAGCTGGGCCAACAGGGACACGGAGACCGCAGCGTGCCCTTTACACTTTAGAACTATGTGAAAACTTCCCATGTCTGTATGTATCAGGTCTTAGCGTTTTCTGTGTTAGGAAGATTGAAACGTGACCATGCTCAGGGTCGTTTTCTGCAGAGGTTTGGTCTAAGCTCCTGGGAGTAGGACATAGCAGTGTCCTCTCCTGATGAGAGTGGCCCATCCCTCTCTCCCGCAGCGCTACCCACTTCCCGACCTCCCTCTGGGTGAGGACCCAGCGTGCTCAGGACCCCTGGTACCCTCTTCCTCTGCTTCCCTCTCCTTCCTCTGGGTTTGGGGCCCCTCAGACACGAAAGGGGCTCTTCCTCTGAAGCAGGGTATGCTCCTAGGATCCACTTGGCCCCTCTGCCTTCCTCTGACCTCAGATCTCACCATCTTTTCTTTCCGGTTCCTTCCTCCTCTCCGCGCCTTTCCGGCTCCTTCTCTGTCTCCATACCTTTGACCGACTCCCACTGACAGAACTTGGTAAGTGAGGCTGGGAAGGGCCAGGGCTGGGTGTGGGGGGCGGTGCGGTGGGCACATGGGGGAGGGATTGCGGAGGGGGTGTGGCTCCATCGGCCCAGGCACAGCTCAGCCCGCCCCCACCTTCTCGGGCCTCCAAGTCCTGTGGTGGAGGAAGAGGCGTTGGTGTCACCTGCTCGGAGCTGTCACACTCTGCCGGCCTTGGCTATTAGTGCCCCTTCGGGCATTTAATTGGGCCTCCCGTCAGACGAATGGATTCCATGCCAGGGAGAACTGAGGACTCCACGAGCTGACAGAGCCAAGGGAGCATTGCCTGCACCATCTGCGGGAGCCACTCTGGGTGGGGGGGCTTTGGAGGCCCTGCTGCTTGTCTGGACCCCAAGATTGGCAATGTTCCTGTTTTGGTAATTTGTAATTGCAAATAGAAAAAACAAAAACAAAAACTCAAGAGACTGGTGGGTAAATGTGAATGTGCGTTCATTCCACAAATGTGTTTGACCACTTGTGGGACAGTCCCAGGGCTGGAAGGATCTCGTGAATTCTCAGGCTTCACTGGGGGTTATCCTTTCCAGTTTTGCCCGGACCATCCCCTCTGAGCAAGGAAAGGCTTTCAGATGGCCTGGCTGCTCCCCTCCCAGCAGGAACAGGTTCTGGAAGGCATTCCTGGGCAACCAGAAGAGAGGCATGCTTCCTTTGCCCGCCCTCAGTTCCAAAGAAACACGCACACGGTGGGGTTATGCTGGGCACTGGGCCAGGGGCGAGCAGCATGGGCAGATGGAAATTCCCCCCCCCCCCGCGCTTGCAGCCCAGGTCTGTAACCCGGTGGCATCTGCAGTAAGGGTCAGGAGAGGTTCTCCACGGATTGGTTACAAACCACAAGCCGTCCCCCTAGGTTGAAGAAGGCTTATTTGGGGGTTGCTACCCTCTGTGGGGAGTTGAATCCATCTCTGAGCAGACCAGACTCTGGGGAGTCAGGAAGTCACGTCTCCCACCTTCAGCAATGGTTCTTTGGATACGAGGTCTTGGATAGTATGCAGAGCTCACACCCTTTGTGTCTGAGCCGTGAGCTCAGGCCCCGTTAGACGGATCAGAAACACCTGACTTGGAGTGAAGCACGCACCCCGCCCCCACCCCATCTGAAACCAGGGACTTGAGCTGCTGGGCCGCAGCAGAGCCCTTGGAGGACATGGCAGCTCCTAGCTACCTAGGACCCAGTGTCCTCCAGGTCACCACTAGCTGGCCACAGTGTAGGGGGTCCACAGGGGTTCACTTCACCATTTAGCTGCTTGAGTACTTCCCATTCCATGTGTAAGGAAGCCATTGTTCTCCCTGATTGACACGTTCTGGGGGGAGGGAGGGGAAGCCACACCCTGCGCTGTCCCTTGTGCCCTCTCCTGCCCACGTCTGCCAAGGACACATACTTGCTTCTCTCCCCTCCCTTCCTACCCTCTGTCCTGTCTCCCTGCTGGGTCTTGCAGGTACAGAACCTCTCCATTTGGGGTCACTGGGACTGAGGAAGGGAGCAGGAGATGGGAAATGAACCAAACCATCTGGAAGGGATATTTGGGGCGTCTGAAGGCATAACAAAGGCAAAAAGAACTGGCGGAGACTTCCAGTGGGCCTGGACATGGGCAGGAGGCAGGGTCTGAGAGCCAGACCGGGGTCACCCACAGGAGGCCAGACCGCTCTCGGGTGGGGTGCTTGCAAGCCCCGCTACGGACCCTGTCCCTTCTCTACCTCCACCAAAGCCACTCTGCTCCAGACCCATGGCCTCCTAAGCCCCTTCTGACTGGTTTCTTCTCCATTCTGCCCCAGGGCCTGAACAGCATGTTCGAGGTGTACCTGGTGGGGAACAACTCCCAGCACTTCATCATCTCCCCCACCTCTGTCCAAGGGAAAGCAGACATCCGCATCCGGGTGGCCATCCCCCTGGACTACGAGACTGTGGACCGCTACGACTTTGATGTAAGGCCCCTCTCCCTTTTTCTTCGCCAGGTGGGGGGCGTTCAGGGGAGTCAGAGGGTGACACCATCTCCTGAAATTCCCCCTTCCAGCTCTCCCCATTCTTCCCCTATGGGTCCAACTCCAGGAAGCCCACAGAGCCCATGGCAGGGGCTGGGCTGAGCCTCCCTTTACAAGGAGGATAAGGAAATGTCTGGGAATTGAGTAGCAATTTACCAGACATGGTCACAGCCCCTGAGACCCATAAGGAGCCTCACTGCCCAATTCCCCACCGGCCCAGGCCCCAGCAGAATCCGCAGCCATCCTGGCTTCCAGTCCCTGATGGAGAGACTCCCAGCAGCACACACCTGGGATAGGCACTGACTCAGACAGGAACTCTGGGTTTGGACCTGCAAAGACCCCAGGGGGACTTAGGGGGACAAGGCTCCGGGAGCATGCGAGAGCTCACCTGGGTCCCTGCTCTGCACACCCAGCTCTTTGCCAACGAGAGCGTGCCTGACCACGTGGGCTACGCCAAGGTGAAGATCACCCTCATCAACGAGAATGACAACCGGCCCATCTTCAGCCAGCCGCTGTACAACGTCAGCTTGTACGAGAACGTCACCGTGGGGACCTCTGTGCTGACAGTCCTGGTGAGTCCTGCTCTTTCACTGGGCCACTGAGCTCTGGGGAAGACCACAGGGAGGCAGCCAGAGGGAATGGGCCAAGAAACATGGGCAGTCAGGGAAGGCGGTGTGCCTGAGCCCTAGAAGCTGTGGTGTTTGTGTCTTAAAACCTCTGGAGTCTTTATGATGGGGTTCCCAGGGTCTGGGCAACAATGTGGGAAGAGAACACCAGTATCCTGCCTTGTCCCTGAGAGGAACTGAGTCTAGGTGAGCCAGGAGCCCTGGAAATGCCCTCTAGTGGGGATGAGGGCAGCCATCTCCGAGGAGGGCCACCGTCCCTCTAAGCACCAGGGAAGAATGGACTCTTTGAGGGTGCCTGGCCATCCCCAGCTGCCCTTGGCTGGGACTTTGACAAAGGGCCCTTCCAGTGTCCCATTCGTATCATTCAGTACCCTTGCTGGCAAGGGACACAAACTCTTAAGTGGTTCAAGCCAAAAGCGTGTCAGCTCTTATAAATGAAAGTATAAATGATATCAGGCATGGCTGTACCCAGGCACTCCATTAGTGAGAATCTGACTTTAGCATCAGGCTCTGCTTTTCTTACATTGGCCGAGAGGGACACCAACACCCCCAGGCTTGCTTCTTACCAATGTATCAACCCTAGTGGGAAAACAGTCATCTTTTTCATTAGTTCCAGCACAAGTCCCACAATTGAGTCTCCTTGCTGGGCCATGCTGGAGCCCATCATCTTGATCCTCATCTCCCAGAGATGGGTCACACTCTTGCTGGTGGAGCCAGGGGTTAGGTCCACTCCATGAAAACTCTGTGGGCTAGAAGTGGGGAAGGGACTGTGCGGAAGGGGCTTCTGTTAGCAGAGCAAAGAGGACTGCTTGTCTGGCAGATCAAAGCAGCAGACATGTTGCTACGTAAGCTCAGCCCATATGCCTAGTAGGTGCTCAGTACCTGTGATAGATTTGAGCTCACTGCTGTTCTTCTCTGCCCACATGGAAGGGCTCGGGGTCCTCGCTGCCATATCTTGCTCCGTTCTTACTCCAAGCCATCGCCTGCTAATCCCAGGCCCACTGTTCTGAAGTGTGTTTACTCTACCGACAGATGGTGTGAAACTGTACTGAGCCCCAGGCCCTTCCCATCTGACAGTTATTAATATTTCAAACAGATGTTCAGCTAGGCGGGCCCTCAGACATAAACACTAAGTCTACTGTGGCTGTTTCCCTCCCTGCCTGCTTGCCCAGTTTCCACCAAAGTGCTCCTCGTAATCTGCCACCTGGTGCTTGGGGGCCCCCCTGTGGATCCTCTTGCAACCTCTAGGGGCCCAGCTGGAGAGCAAGTGCCGGAGACTTTGGCCTTCTGGACCCAAAGAGTGTCTGCAGCCCCCCTCCCCCAGCCATCTTCAAACATCAGGGTGAAGGACACCCAGGCAGCCTGGACTTCAGGGCCCCAGCAGGCCGGGGACCACATGGCAAAGAATCCAGGTGTCCGTCTTGGTGGGTGCCCAGGGACTTCTCCCCGGTATTCTTTTTTTTTTTTTTTTTTTTTTTCTCCCCGGTATTCTTGCTGGAGATGGTGGTCTCACTTTGCAGTCCCAAGTTCCTGTGGCCCTGGGGAAGGTTTGCGGAACCTAGGACATACCTCTTGGCTGGTGACCAGTTGCTGGTGCCAAGGACAGTGGGTTCAGCCCAGTCTGCTCTGGGGCCGCCAGTGGGGAGCAGGTGCTCACAACGGCCCCTGCCTGCCACCCACACCCCTTCTCCAGTTCCTCTCTGCTTGTTTAGTGGATGCATCTAGCCTCCTTTGAGTGTCTCTCCCCTGGTCAGCCTCTAGTCACTGCATCTATTTAAGGCTTGCCCACCTCCTTCTCAACCCCCTGGCCCTAGGGCTGTCGGATTGTGCAAACACGAAAGCCTGTTTAACCCAATAATAAATTCTAGTACCCGGGCTGTGTGCTTACGAGAGCCCAGAACCTCCCGGGGAACTGGGGGTCCTGCTTTCCTTGCCTTCGCTGTGTGCCAGTCCATCCACGTCAGTCTGAGGACCTCCATTTCCTCATCTGCAGAATGGGCATGAGACCTCAGGCTGCTGTCAAGAGGTGTGATGCTGGGTGCAGGAGCTCCCCCTAGGCAGCCCTGCTTACCCACCATCATCTCCCAGTCTCCTCCAGGGTGCTTCCAGGGCTCTAGCTGGGAGTGTATTTTGTGGCCACACCTGGCACCCTGCCAGCCTGACCTGGCCTCCCCATCCCTAGCCCCCCCCCCCATTTTCCAGGGTCAGCCTGATCTTTCCACCTCCTTTGCTGCAGGAGGAGCTGAAGTTATAGCTGCTTGCTCAGGGACTGTGAAATTCCTTCTCCATGACCTTTTCTAGAATGTTATTAAAATGTTTCATGGGCAGTTGTGTCAGGAAAAAAAATTATGAAGAAAAGGAAAATGTTTTAATTTGCACCGAGGGCTAAGGCAGAGCCTGCTGTGAGGGTCCTCCCCAGCCCCCACCTGGCACCGGCCTGGCCTCTGTGGGCTCGTTATCCATCCTAGTCGGGGAGGCAGCAGTCTGACAGGAGTGGGGAAGCTGAGAGAAGAAAGCCCATCATCTCCAGCTTGGTCTCCCACCCGGGTCGGAGGGCTGGACCCTTGCCCCTCCCTGACCTCCCCCAGCCCAGGTTTTGAGGCCCTTAAGCCCCCCCACCCACCACCAGTTACAGCAAAAGGAATGCCCAGTGGTGGATGAGACAGAGTGGGGACCCAGGGTACAGAGGCTTGACCTTGACCACCGACTCTTGTCCTGGCCAACCTTGGGTGGCGAGGGCAGAAACTGCTTCTCTTTTTGCATCTTATTTGTAAAATGGGCAAGATGGACTAAGACGTGTCCAATGCCCCTTCCAGACCTTGAGCTGACCTCTGAGGGTGTGGCTGTCCCCGGTGAGCCTGGCTAGAAACAGGCACTTCACATGCACTGTTTCTAACCCCCCACACGTGCCATCCTTCTCACCGTACAGGTGAGGAAATGGAGGCTCAGGTTAAGTAACACACAGCTTGCTCAGGGCCCCAGGGCTAACAAGTGATCGAGCTGAAATTCACCAGAACACTGCCTGACCCTGAGCTGTAGGCTCTTAGCCAACCAGGGCTGCCCTGCCAGAAGGTTCTGTGTTGGACCACTGAGCTTGTCCTTTCAGTTATGCTCAGAGCAGAGGGGAAAGAGAGGAGCTTTGGAGCGTTCTCTGCAGAACCCGGGTGGACAGGCTGCGGGGCTGCTCCAGGCCTTGTGTCTCTGGGTGATACGTGAGCCCTTCGAGATCCTCTGGCATTGTCAGGTGAATGTCCAGTTCTGTAGGGCCCCAGGCGCTGGTGGGTCAGAGGTGGGGGAGCTCCTTGCACTGAGGAGAAGACCAAGTCAGGGAGACTAGAGCACTTCACCCAAGGCAGCCCGGAGCTGGAGGTCAGGAGGAGCAGGATAGACATCGTGCTCATCAGAGCCAGTCCTCTGGAGGGTGACCATGCATGGGAGGGATGTGCAGGTGCACATGCACCTACATTGTTTGGGAGGGCATAGACACGTGTGTGTGAGTGTGCGCGCGCGTGCGCGCATGCCATACACAATGTGTGTGCAGCTCCATGTGCTTGGGGGCATGTGTTAGAACATACACATCTGTGTTCATGAACACTTATAAAAGTTCCCATATACTGTCAGGGGATCCCCATCCTCTAGGCTGTGTGGTTTGTCCCCCTCTCTTGTCCTTGGGCTGCTCTGATTCTTGCCTTCCCATCCTGCCTCCCGACCTGACAAGAGTTAGGTGTTAAGACTCTGGAGTGTCTTCTTCCTGGGCTTGGGGCAGGCCTGCAGCCTGTCCAATTGGTACTTGGTGCCCAGCAGTTTTTCCTGAGCAGTAAGAAAGCACTCCAATCATTTGTTCATCCAACAAACGTCTTTTGAATACCTAGTGTGCACCAGGCATGTGGCCCTAAGGACCATGGTAATGTGCATCTTTGTCTGCATGAAGTTTACAGTCTGGGGAAGCGTGAGTTAATATTAAGAAATGAATCTTTAATTATTACTTGTTATGATGTTATCTTTAATGATTACTTGTTATGATGTTATTACTTGTTATTAGGGAACAATGAACACCTGTAACAATGAACACCTGACCCTGACTGGAGTCAGGGAAGTCTTCCCTGAGGAATTAGCAATTGAGTAGGCATTAACAGATGAGTAAGGGGAGGGAAGCACACTGGACAAAGAGGGAAGAGCATGTGCAAAGGCCCTGTGGCTAGAATATAGAGAGGGTGGTGTTCTATGTAGAGTGGTGGAGTTTTATTTTGGTGATGTGGACAGGGTTTAGCACTTTCTCTTGGTCCTGCATTGCCACTCACCCTGAATATAGCCATGGGGCTGCTGTTCTGACTGAAAAAATCCTGTAGTAGACAATCTCCATTCTTGTACCTATTCCATCCTGGTGGCCTATGGCAGGCAGGCATTTGGGAGGCTGCTGAGAGACGTTGTACCTGGGGTGTGCAGTGAGCCGGCCTGGCCTCCCACAATAGGGGGATCATGTGCCTAGATTCATTAACTCCATCGGGGAAGGATGCCCAGAAGGAGCAGCAGTTGGGAAGGAGGTTACTCCCAGGGCAGATCTTACTGTCCTCCAGAGCCTTCTGTCCCTGCTCCAGAGAGCTAGGGCACAGCAGGAATGGGCAGAAAATGGACTGTCAGACAAGATAAGATTCTCTAGGTGTAGAAATCAAAGCAAGAAAGAGACATGTAAGTACCATGACTGGGTGCACCCCACCCAGGGGCAGGGTGCTGCCCCTTGGCTCCTTGGCCTTGTGGGGGCTGACAGGCATGGTTCCGCTCTCTCCTCCCTGCCCCTCTTCCCAGCCTGTCCCGGGAGACTGGTAACATCTTGGGCAGGGTTGTGAATCCAGTTCTGCTATGGGCTGGCCTCTCCTCCTCCAGGTTTGGCTTCTTTCCCATCAGGTGAGCAAAATAGCACCTCCCCAACACAGAGGGCAAGGTTGCTGGGAGACCCCATTGTGGGTCAAGGGCTCACAGTGGTCCACAGTGGTTTTTATCACCAGTGGCCTTCAGGGACCCCGATACGGCTACCCTCTACTCTTCAGCCTATGTGCAAGTCCAGCTCTGCCAAGAGGGGCCCTTGACAGGCCACTGAGCCTGTGTTGTCTCTGACCTAGGCAGGTGTGCTGAGAGGTCCTACTGGGGAGGGCTGCTGTGAGAATAGATGGGGACAGCGTGGGAAGGCACTCAGCACCAAGCCCGGCCAGCAGTGTGCTCAGAGGCAGGCAGATGTGACCAGAGGGTATATGTGTGGCCTGGGCACGCTCTCAGGGACCTGGATTCAGAAGGCCCCACCCTTGGCCTGGTACCCTGTTGTCACTGCCTGGAAATTCTTAATTTTTGAACAAGGGGCCCTTGTGTTCACTTTGCACTGGGCCCTGCAAATGACAGAGCTTGTCCTGGCCATGGGAGTTTAGCATTCTCCACCCACAGGCACGCCCTTCTCGGCTGGTTACATGCGTCCCCACACTTGACATACTCTGCTCATGCTTGCTTGGTGGCGGGCCCTGAGCGGGGACCCTCAGAGCTTGCTCCACTTTCTATTGCATCAGAAACCACCCCAACTTGGCCGCATGAAGCAGCTGTTTTTTGATCCTCACAGGCTAAGCAGGTCAACATCATGGACAGAGCTCAGCAAGGGGGTCCTTCTCTGCAGCTCTGGGGCTGGGGGTGACTCCAGCAGCTGGAGGCACCTCCATCCGGTGCCTGGTGCTCAGCCTGACTGTCGTGAGCACCCACACACGGCCTCTCCCCGTGGGGTAGGCATTCTGAGAGGGAGCACCTCAGAGGAGGCCTCTGGGGAAAGCGTGTCCCAAGAGGACCAGGTGGAAGCTATGTGGCCATTTCTGACCTAGCCTCAAGTTCACCTGGTCCTTGACTCTGACTTCCGTTGGTTATAGTGAGTCCCCCAAGCAAGTTCATGAACATCAAGGGCAGGGGATGGAGACACCCCCAGCTCTCAATAGACAGAATGTCAAAGCATTTACACAAATGTGGGTGTCTTGGAATCAGAGCTCCAATTCAATACCCCTTCATCCCAGCTCCCCTGTGTACCCTGCACCTCCTTTTCCGTGGCTGTTCTCACTGCTCAGGGATTTCGTGGCTCGTATCCTTTCTTCCCCACTGCACTGGAAACTTCCCTGGAGCAAGCAGAATCTGGGGTCACAGACCCCAGCCCAGGAACAAAGGCTGGGAGGGACAAGGGCCACCGGAGTCCAGGATTGCCTGTCTCATCAGGGCATGTAATTGCAAGGTCAAGGCTGAAATGCACGCAGCCCCTCAGCCTGGCTCTGCACACAGGTGAGCAAGAGCTGACTCTGCTTCCTTGGCTGCTGCAGGGCAGAGTGCGGTGCCCTCTGTGAACCCCTGAGTCTCCACTGCAGAAGCCTTAACCCACTGTCCCTCACCGAGCATCACTTCATGCTCTCCGAGGTACAGGGGGTGTCCCAGAGGCAACTACCATCCTCTATCCGGTGACGGTTTATCAGGGGCCTAGAATGACAGCAGTGAGCGGGACAAACATCCCCACACATTCCAGGGGCAGGAGGCAGGATGAGCTAGTAAGCACAGTGTGTGTCAAGTGGGGGGAGTGTCATAGGGAAAAATAGAGCTGGGCAGGCAGGGGGCATGAGGGGTGGCAGTGTCCCTGTGTGCTCCAAGGGGGTCAGGGGACACACACCTCTCACAAAAGGTGACCATGCGTAGAGGCCTGAAGGAAGGGAGAGGCAGGTAGAATTTGGGAAAGAGCTGCCCCAGGCTGAGGGAGATGCAGAGAAAGACTTTGAGACAAGAGCCTGGGGGTGTAGGTGGAGGAGAGGCCGTTGGGAGGTGAATGGACAGGACAGGGAGACCCGATGGATCACGGGCATGGCCATCTGGGGAATAGGCTGAGGTTGGGGTGGGGAAAATCGAGGGCGTGGAAGGCACCCAGGCAGAGGCTGGGAGAGCAGGCGAGAGGTGATAGCCGAGCTCCCACTCCGTCTGGGCCCTGGCTCTCCCATTCCTCCCAGGCCCAGCAAGGTCCTTCACCTGTTTTTCTCTCCACCTGCCCGCCAGGTGGGCTGTGCGCTTTGGCCAGTGCCCAGGTGGGCAGACACCGTGTAGGAGTCCTGTCTTAGCTTCTTACCAGCAGGTTGCCCTCAGGCTAATAGCTTCCTTTCCCTGGGTTTCAGTTTCATCTTCCATCTCTGAAGTGCTGCGGGACAATGTGGTGGTGGAGGGGCTGTGGTCCAAGCCCCCCCCAACCCCCGCATCGCCGAGGCTTTGGTAGCCATTCCAGACCCTGCTGCCCGCCAAGTGTCCAGGGCTCTCCGCGCTGTTCTAGAATGGTGGCCTTCTCCCTGCTTCCAATAGCATCCGTTCAACTGGATTCTATCAGCGTAGAAGGCTGGTGACAGAAATTGCTAACATGAATTATTAGTAAGTCTGGGAGATAACATGACCCAACGACGAGCAAAGCCCAATGGAGATGGGCAGGTCAAGACAGGGGAGAGCCAAAGCTGGACTGCTGGCCAGGCCTGGGCTGCCTCTTCTACCTTCCCTTCTTGAAAAGGGCCCCCGGCCCCCAACCCACAACCTGGCAATGTCCCTCCCCACCCCCTCCTGACACCCTTCACTGCAGGCATCTTAATTGATCTCATTGTTCTCCAGTCCCTTGAGACCTGAGACTCCAGCTGTGCTTAAACGGAACAAAATCTCTTCCAATTTCCCCACCATTTAAAAGAAAATTGAATATCTGCAGCCTGGGGAGGGGAAGAGGGAGGTGAAACACACACACACACACACACACACACACACACACGTGCACGCGCATCACCCCAGCCCCCACCCAAAAGCTGGCCAGCCACGCCCTCCCACATTTGGGGTGTGTCCAGGCTGTACTTCCGGACCCCTTCTAGCTACTTTTGCGTTCATCTCCAGTTGTCGGGGCCAGTGCAGTGTGGTGCTGGAGGAACCTGTGATTGACGGGTCTGAGTTCCTCTGTCTGTCAGGCCTCAGTGCTCCTGGGCTGTGTGTATCTTTTTAATCTAAATATCAATCCGTAAAACCAAAATGGCATGGGATGAGAGGTAGGACAGGCACTAAGGACAGACAGAGAGCACCCAGCCGGCTGCCGTCCGCCCGCCACCCCCCAGGGCTTCTGGAAGGAGCCCTTCATGGCAGGGCAGGTATGAGGATGGACAGCTGCCCCTGCCCCCCAACCCTGCCCCTGCAGTGATCACCCTGGAGCTCGTTTAAGGTCTGATCATTTTCGGTCATTCAGTCACTCAGCTACTTGACTTTTGGCAAAATGATGGAAAGCCCCCATCGCCTGTCAAGCCCTCGAACCCTCCTTCATGGGTGCCTCCAGAATCCCCCATCCTTGACGAGAGCCGCTCTGCCACTGACCTTTGCCCCTTGAACAGAAACAGAGAGGTCAGGCATGGGCCCTGGGTCAGCTAGCTAGTGAGCATCCAAGCCAGGATTCAAACCTGGGTCTGTCCGATTGGTCCCTCTCCTGTTTGCTGGTCTCCATCAGGGGCCACCCCACACTGGGCTCCAGCCTCTTGTTGGAGTCCCCAGAGATGGACGGGGCGTGGGCCCAGGATGCAGGAGCTCTTCTGTTACCGGATGACCTTGAGCACATCCTAGCTTCCTGGACCTCGGTGTCCTCAACTATAAAACGAAGGGGTCATGCTGGATGCTCTCTAAGGCCCTCTGTGTTAACAGCGTGTGACCGCCTGCGCCCAGAGCCTGCGGTCCCCTGCACTCTGCCTGTCAGGGTCCCCCTTTGCAGGGCTAGCTGCTGATTGTTCCTGCTCAGGCAGTTGCTCACAGAACACCAGAGCAGAGAAAATGGACCCCCTGGGCCAAGGGACATTAGGTAGCTTTTAGAGTGGCCAAGGCAGAATGAGTTCATAAACGCAGTCAGCCAAATGCCCGCACAGAGTCTGCCTGTGCCCTGGGCTGGGAAGGTTATGGGCCCTGGGATGGGATGATTTGGGCAGGACGGGCTCGGAGCAGCCCCCAAGGCCTCGGCCTGAGACTTGTCCCCAGAGCAGCTGGGGGAGAAAGGCAGAGGATGTGGAGGCCCAGAGAAGTTTAGGGAGAAGTTGAGTGGAGCCTATGCATTTGGGGTGGCTTATTCTTGCTGCATAATCCCTATCCCTGTAGGAGGAACCATGGCTGCTGTTCCCGCCAGCTGCTTTCTGGAGTGCATCAAAGTCCCTATGCCCATTGGGTCAATGTCTTTCAAACTTTCTTTTATGATAATCCATAATAAATACTACATCTAACTTCATACCCAGGACACACACACACATCCGTATCTAGAACAGAAACAGGACTTCCTGACCCCAGGTAATAGCATACTCTAGTGTCATTTTCTAGATTTGGGGGCTTTTTTATGAGAACTTTTTAAGGTTTACTCTCAGTAACTTTCAAATGTACCATGCAGTGATATTAACTATAATTGCCATGTTGTACATTACATCCTCTGAATTATTTATTTTATAACTAGAACTTCTTAGCTTTTGATCCCCTTCCCCTGCTCTGCCCTCCTCCCACTCCCCACCTCGGGCAACCACGCCAGTCTAGTCTCTGTGTCTGTGAGCTGGGTCTTTTTTTTTTTAAGGTTCCACCTATAAGTGAGATCATTCAGAGTTTGTTTTTCTCTGACTTATTTCCCTTTGCATAATGCCCTCAGGGTCCATCCTTGTCACAAATGGCAAGATTTCCTTCTTTTTCATGACCAGGTAATACTCCATCATAAACATACACCGCGTTTTCCTTATTTATCCACCTGTGGGTGGACACCTGCGTTCCTTCGCTATGTGGACTGTTGCAAATAAAGCTGCAGTGAATGTGGGGGTGCATGTGTCTTTCCAAGTTAGTGTTTTCTTTTTGTTCTCGACAAACACACAGACGTGGGATTGCCGGATCAGACAGTATTTCTAGGTTACGTTCAATGTGGGGGCGACCTCCATGTTGTTTTCCAGAGAAGCCACACCAGTTTATGTTCTCTCCAGAAGGGCACAGAGTTCCCTTTCCTCCACGTGCTCACCAGCATTTGTTTCTTGTCTTGGCGACGACAGCCATTGTGATAGGTGGGAGGTGTGAGCTCGTGGTGGTTTTTAGATCTGCATCTCCCTGCTGATCTGTGATGCTGAGCACTTTTGCACGGGTCTGTTGGCCATCCGTATGTCTTCTATGGAAGAATGTCTACTCAGGTCCTCCTCCCATTCTTTCGATCAGGCCTTTTTCTGCTGTTGAGTTTGCAGGAGTTCTCCATATATTTTGGATATTAACCCCTTATCAGATCTGTGAATTGCACCTATTCTCTCCCACCCAGGAGGCTGCCTCTTCATTTTTTGGTGGCTTCCCAGACTGTGCAGAAGCTTTGTAATCTGAGGTAGTCCTGTTTGTTTATTTTAGCTTTTGTTGCCTTTGCTTTTGGAGTCAGATCCAAAATGTCATCCCCATACCTACCACCTGTGTTTTCTTCTAGGAGTTTTATGGGTTTCAGGTCTTGCATGCAAGTCTTTCATCCACTTCGAGTTAATTTTTGTGCATGGTGTGAGGCAGTGGTCCAGTTTCGTTCTCTTGCGTGTGGCTGTCCAGTGCTCCCAGCATCATTCACTGGAGAGACTGTCTTTTCTCCATCGAGTATTCTTGGCTCCTTTGTCAAATATCAGTTGACCATATATGTGTGGGTTTTTTTCTGGGCTCTCTGTTCTGTTCCGTTGATCTATATGTCTGCTCTTATGCTGGTGTCCTGCTGTTTCCCATTGCTATAGCTTTACTATACAGTTGGAAATCTGGGCACATGATGCCTCCAGCTTTGTTCTTCATTGTCAAAATGATTTTGGATGTGTGGGGTCTTTTGTGATTCCATGTAAGTCTTACAATTGTCCTATTTCTTGGGAGAGGGATGCCACTGGAATTTTGATAGAGATTACATGGAATCCATAGATTGCTTTGGGTAGTGAGGACATTTTAACAATAGTCATTCTTCCAACCCATTAGCACGGAGTGTCTTTCCGTTTGAGTCTTCTTCAACTTCTTCCATCACGTCTTACAGTTTTCAATTTAGTATGTTCTATTTTATTCCACCAGATTTCATTTTTAAAAACACTAGTCATGACTCACTCAATTGATTTCATGACTAACTAATGCAAGTTTGAACATCTCTAGGAGAAGCCTCGCCTACTTTACTATGCAATGATGATGATGATGATGTTTTGGTATTATCTCGTGTTCCTCAAGTGCTCACTACAGGAGGCAGGGTGGTGAAGACCCTAAGTTCCAGACTTAAACCACCCAAGTTTATCCTGATTCTGCCATTTCTGAGCTACTTGGCTTTGAATATATTACTTGTATCAGCAATGATCCAATACAGCTACCAGTCACAGATACTCCTCCAAATGGTTTCTTAAACAAGATCAAAGTGAATTTCTCTCCCATGCAAAAGGAATTTAGAGGTGAGCAGCCTTGGGCGGCTCCTGTAAGCTCTCTTCTCTACCCCATTTCTAAGATTTGGCCTTCATCTTCTTGGTCCAAAGTGGTTGCTAGTGCTCTGGCCATCATATCCACATTCTAAGCTGCAGAATGAAGGACACAAAGAAGGGTACTTTCCTTCCCTTTTGAGAAGACTTCCTAGAAATATCTTGCAGACTTTTGCTTTCACCTCCTTAGCCAGAACGTAGTCATATGGTCGTGCTTGTCTACAAAGGAAGCTGGCCAATCTAGTATTTTAGGCAGATAGTGTTATACCACCTAAAAATAATAATTTTTGTTCATTTGAAAAAGAGATCATGAATGTTGAGTCTCTGCTGAATAACCTGTCATGTGCCTCAGCTTTCTCTTCTGGAAAATGGTGATGAGGTTCGTTCCTTATGAATTTGTTGTGGGACTTCAATGAGATAATATACATAAAGCACTTAGCCCAGTGCCTGACACAGAACAGGTGTTAAACAAATGACAGGTACTCTTATCACATGTCCGGCACTGAGCTCAGCAACTATGTGTGTTACCTTGTTGAATCCCCATGACACCCTGGTGAGGTAGAAATTAGCCTCCCCGTTTTAGAAATGAGAGCGTTGAGATTCAGAGAAGTTGGGTGTTTGCCTGAGGCCATACCTGTGGAAGGAGCAGAGCTAAGGCATGAACCCTTGTTTCTTGAATGCCAATGTCCTTTCCCTTCACCATGAACTAACACAGCCTCCTCACAGAAACCGAATCCCTCCCTGGCCCAGAGGTATGACAAGATACATGCTGAGCTTGGTCGGCCAATGTCCAAGCTGAATCCAAGGCCAGGACTCCCTCTACCAGCTCAGCCACCTGTAACTGGTACTCCCTACCCAAGAGAAGAAACAGGACTAGGATAAAAGATCCCTCAATGCTCCCCTTGTAACAAGACCAGTAAACTTCAGGTCTGGAAGATAAAGATCTTCAGCTTAATTGAATGACCCCGGGCAAGCCCCTTTTCTGTGCAAGCCTCAGCTTCTTCATCTGCAAAATGGAGGGAATGCTGCTCATCCCTTTCCCTGTTCTGGGGACATTGTTAGATCAGTGTGATCAACATATTTTGAGAACATCTTGGGAAACAAGTCTTTGTAAAGGAGATAGGCTGCTTTCCTACGAGGGAGCTTCCCTCTGTGAAAACATTCTGACTCCTGGAGGTGAGGTGGGCAGGGGAGAGAGGGAACCCAAATGTCTGTGAGTGGGGGCTGCTTCTCAGGCACTCACTGAATGTGACCATCTTGCCATCAAGCCCCGGGCTGAACCGGCCCAGGTGAGTGAGGGCTAGGGCTGCAGGCCTCTGCTGGTCTCAGATCACAGGTGATTTATAGTTCCTGTGTCGGACTTTGACCTTAATTTCTTCTGTCGTTGTGGGGCTGTAAAATTCATTAGGGACCCGCAGGCGGAGTGATGGAGATGTCAGGCGGGCAATCATGTGGGTATTTAATCTATCAGATGTGTGGCTTGCCATTTAGGGAGACAACAAGAGAATGTGGAATCAATACGGTTCATTAGCGAGCAGCACATGCCGGCCCAATCAGGGCCTGCCAATGGCAGCAGGCATGGGGGGCGTGCCACCTGGGCTCTGAGTCACCTTGGGGTGAGGACACGTCCTGGCGCATGGATGGGACCAGCCCCTGCCCAGGTACCTCTCCCTGCCTTCTCCAGAGACCTGGGGCTGCCTATTGCGTTCCACGGATCCCACGGGGGCAAGGGAGGAGAGAGGGTCAGCGGGAGGGCAGGGGTGTAGCGAACTCTGGTAATGGGGGAGCCATGGTTTGACTGCACCCCCCAGGGGGCTGATTAGACTGTCTTTTTTCCCTCCTTCCATCTCCTCTGCACAGAAGGTCTCTCTTAACTGAGCCTCAGCCCCAGTGTCTGGCCCCACATCTCTCTGGTACCCTCCTCTTCTCAGCTTCTACTACAGAATCCCAGCTTGATAACTGGCCCCAGAGAGGCCCTGCGTCCCTTCTGATTGTGAATGTCTCGTTCACCCCAGAGCAGCCAGCTACCCTCCCTCCTGCACCTCCAGAAAATGGCTTTCTGTATCCCAGTTTTCCTTGTTCATGGTCAGATGTGATTTTTTTTGAAGTCACTTCGTTGAGTCCTCCTCAAACCCAAGGGCATAGGAAATGGACCAATTTAGAAGGGTCAGGAACTGAATTTTTTTCCCTTTTTGTTTTGTGTGTGTGAATGCCAGAGAGAGGAGGGTTCAAATCCCAGCTTTGCCAGGGACCAGCTGTGGGACCTTAAGCCGCTGGCAGCTGTGAGGACAGGGACAGACTGTCTGGCTCGCCGCGTGTGTCCAGCCCCCAGCCTGTGTCTGAGACCTGGCTCTCCCAGACACGGACCCTGAGACAGGCCTCACCGGCAGGCAGTTTACTTGGGAGAGGCGGCCCCAGGTAACTCGGGGCTGGGAAGTGAGATGAGGTCACAGACAGGGGCGCTGTGAAGCCACTTACCCTGAGGGACTACTGGAGCTCTGTCCACTGAGACATCCGAGGGCAGAGGTGAGCCAGTCCACCTCATAGCCGGGAGGCTGGGCTACTGATTCATCAACTCCAGTCCCCACTGAGGGAGGTCAGCTTCTGGGGATGTGGGTACCCCAACATGCCAGCTGCTTCCTTGAGAGACAAACCTACAGGCCAAGAGAAGCTCAGGTCCTGTTGGTAAAGCAGCCTCTTCCACACAGAGGTGAGCAGCAAGGGGCTGTGTGTGGTGCTGGAAGCTTCCACCAGCTGGGCACTTTCCACATCCGTAGAACGAGGGCAGCATCATACTCATCTCACAGAGCAGGAATGGGAATAGAATGTGGGCAAGACCAGGCTGAGCAGCTTTGACTGGTTTTTTAGTTATGATCAGCTGAAACCGCTTCGTCTGTAAAATGGGACTGTGCTCCCCATCTTGCTGGTGGGTTTAAGGATTCAGGACAAATTGTGTGAAGTTCTTCATGCAGTGCCAGGCCCATGGGCTGGCGAGGCTCGGCAAGGCGGTGATCTCGGTTATCCCTGTGCCTCTGTCAGTCAGGGGGCCTCCATCTCCCCAGATGCTGGCTCCTGCCCAGGCCCTGGGTGCCAGCAGTGGCCTGCCGCACTGATGGCCTCTGACATCCCGTAATTGCTTTCCCGGGGAGACTCCTTTAAGCACAGAACTGCTGGCCAGAGCAATTTGCTCCCCATCAATTTTTATTTCCAGGTTTTAAAATAAAGAGAATAAAGAAGGGGGTGGGGGAACCTGAGAACAACAACGTGTCTGCAAGAACAAACAAGCCGGGCACCCCTCGCACCTGGAGAGCCCTGGTCAGCCCCATCCTCATCCTCCTCCCGCTGCCGCAGGTGACAGATGCCTTCCTACCTGGGGCCGGGGCCAGAAGGAGGGCTCCTGCAGGGCTGTGTCCCCTCCACCTGCCCCTGGCCTACAGAGGTCCCAGAGTGGTTAGAATTGGGGGTATAAAAACTAATGGCCACTCCCCTGGAAGCCATTCCCCCTTCCAGGCACTGATCTAAGCGCCTTATATGCAACACCTGCTTTAATCCTCAAGATGACCCCGAGAGGCAGGTACTGTTATCAGGCCCATTTTACAGATGCGCAAGCTGAGGCTTGGAAACCTGTTTCTGTGATGGTTCTTCCTTCTCTGTCCTTCCTTTTCCTTCTCTCCTCCTATCCTCCCCCTTTCTCCCTCCTCTCTTTCTCCTTCTTCCCACCCTACCCCAACTCTATCATATCCTTCTGGCACCCTTTTGCCTGCTCAGAAGTACATCTGCTCAGGACCGGGGACTCCTGGCTTGTCACTGGTAGGAAAGACCTTGTCACATATAATTTCTTCACTCTGCTACGGTTTGTGGTGGGCCGTGGGGCGTGTGTCAGAACAGGATAGGTCGTGCCCTCAGAAAGCTTTCAGTCTGTGGGAGGAGATAGCCGGTGAACGCTCACCCCAATGTTCCTGCCCAAACCAGGCCCTTCTCCCCACAGCATCCGGCCAGGCCACGAGCCTGACCCATCCGCCCCAGCTGAGTCCTGCCCGTTCCCAGCATGACCCTGACCACCCCGGTCCAAGCCCATGGCCTCTCCCCACTACTGGCCACCGTGACCTCCCCAGCTTCTAGCACACGCAGCAGCAAGCGGGCAGCTGAGTGAACTTTTCCAGATGTCACCGGGTCCTGTTAGCTGAGCCCTCGGAGGTGAGAAGGAATACTGCTGGCCCAGGGCAGTGCAGTGCAAGGGTTATGAGGCAGGCACGAGGCTGTCATGGCAGAAGCCTGAAGACTGGGTGGCAGGAACAGAGTGATCCAGACATGGCTCGGAGGGGAGGTCGGGGGCTGCTGAGACTGGCCGTCCCCAAGGTCATGGAAGACAGTTTGGATTTTGTCTTCAGTGCCCTGGGAGCCTTCTAAGCTGGCCCGTGGGTTCTCCTTACATCAGTCTGGCTCCCGACGGAGGACGGGCTGCTGGTGCCAGAGTGAAAGAGGCAGACGGGTCGGGAGGCCCTGAAGCCCACTGTCTCACGTGGGGTCCCGCAGCCAGATGGTTGCAGCAGAAGCTGGACCAGAACCCAGATCACACGCTGCCGTTTTGTTGGTATGCTCATGAGTCCTTAACCCAAATCCTTCGTGAGTCCCTTGGCGCCTGGTCTTGTACGGTGCCTCCCGGGGAGAAGCGCATTCTGAGCCTCGAGGCACAGAAAGGCTTAAGCGTGACGTGTACAATACTTGGTTGTCAGTGGCTGCGAGGAAGACAGTGTTGAGAGATCCTCAGGACCTCTGTGCGTCACCGCCATGGTGAGGCAGTCTGCCGTGGGCATGCGTCAAGGAGTTTGCGGCTGTCCATCCCCCTCCATAATGGGACACAAGGGAGGAAAGGCCCCCTTCCCTTTTCCCACCTCTAGCTGGGTCCTCCCTTTGGTGACTCCCCCCCCCCGCAGAGGGACTCCACTGTCCCCTGTGCTCTGAGCCTCTGTCCCCACACCCAGGCTCCCCAGCGGCACCTTCTTGTCCTAAGGCCTCCTATATGCCCAGAAAGCCACGAGCAGGACCCAGGAGCTTTCCTAAATATATTTTTCTTCCTAGGCTCCACAGTATCCCCAAGATCTCTCCTGCACCCTGTTGTTCACTCCCTGGTGCCACTACCCACCTGGTCACACTCCCTTCTCCTCCCCTACACAGCATTTTCCCTAGAGCCACTAGCATTTTCTCTCCTCCGGGGAGCGTGACCATCCCCTTGGCCAGGACTCCTGTGAAAGTGCTCAGAGCAGCAAAGTCCAGCCAAACCTTTCTGCCCACCTAGCACCTACCACACACTCACCCATCAGCCCCAGCTTCCTTCTTTGGGGACGAGCAAAACTGAATAACACCCAGCATTTCCCCAGAAGTGTGGGACAGACTAAATACTTCATGGCCTTTGGCTTCTGCCTTATATCCTAGAAAGAACCAGAAATCCTCTCACAGAGCGCCACGGGCGGGAGCGCGGGAGCGCGGGAGAGGACCAGGCCTCATGGGCCTGATCCGGCCAAGTGGAGGTCACCTGGCCTCTGGGCTCCTGGCTTCCTTCCACGGAGTCCCTCCTGCCTTCCACCGGCCACACCAGCCTCCCAGAGCTTGCAAGAAGAGCCGTTAATCTCCCATAGTTTAAGGAGTTATTCAGAGAGGCTCAGCGAATGATGAATGTGGAAAGCATTACCAGCAAAGCACAGGGGCTCCGTGGAGCTGTTTAAAAATGCATTCTCCCATGTAAATTTCTGCTCCATCAATCCTTATGACATGTCAAACATTGCTATTGTTTCCTGAACAAATTGTACCATGTGCCCTTCTCTGCAGATATGTGCACGGGAGCAGAACTGCTCGCCGGCACCCGCCGCCTGCCACCGTTGCCGGGACCCAGGGCTGCTGGGGAGGCAGCTGGGCCCGCCTTGCTTCAGAGCAGAAGCCCCGTGCGGGGTGTCTGGGCGAGCATGCGTGACTGGGGTGCGGGCGCTGGCGCAGAGTGATTGAGTGAGTGCCTGCTGCCAGCCCACAGGGAAGGGCACACAGGTGGCGGGGAAGGGGTGTGGAGGGGCCACAGGGGCTGTAACTAGGGTGCGGGGCGGGGAGGGGGGGTTGGTGCAAGTGTGTGAGATTGTGTGTGGGACGGGTTTCGCCTGGGCCAGACAGAGAGGAAAATCTCTATGGGAGGCAGGAGAACAGGCATATTTGGGAGGCTGCCGGAGCCACAGGGAAAGGAAGAGAGACAGGGGTGTGTGTGTGTGTGTGTGTGTGTGTGTGTGAGAGAGAGAGAGAGAGAGAGAGGGAGGGAGGGAGGGAGGGGTGGGGAAGCATGAGGACACAGGAGGAGAGAGGATACAAGTACAGGACATTCAGACTATAGAGAAGGGTGGACAGGCTGTTTGAAACCGTGAGAGGAGGGCATCTGTCCCTAGGGCAGGATCAGCGCTGTCGGAATGTGGCAGCTCCCGGGGCGCCTGGGGGGCTCAGTGGGTCAAAGCCTCTGCCTTCGGCTCAGGTCATGATCCTGGGGTCCTGGAATGGAGCCCTGCATTGGGCTCTCTGCTCAGCAGGGAACCTGCTTTCTCCTCTCTCTGCCTGCCTCTCTGCCTACTTGTGATCTCCGTCGTCAAATAAGTAAATAATATCTTTAAAAAAAAAAAAACAAGAATATGGCAGCTCCCAGTGGGTGGCAGTTCAGAGGGAGACCCTGGAGAAGGCCAGAGCAGGCAGGAGTCAGCTTGGGGCCCAAGGCCCAGCGTCCGTGATGGGCCACTGCAAGGCTATTAAGAGGGACAGTAGAGAGTTGTAGACATATGTGATGGGGGCAGTGTGTCGGCAAGACAAGCCCTTGGCCCAGAACAAAAAAATGGAAGAGGGTGGGAGATGGTGAGGGCTCATCGTGAAAATAGGCTGGGTCAGAAAGGAGCCCTTAGGATGGGTCCAGGAGAGGGCAGGACCTGACCACTTGTGAAGCGGTGGGGTCCTGGGAGTGAGTGTGAGAGGTCGTGATGAGTTGGGCTGGGCACAGAGCCCCGGCATGCAAGTTAAAGGGAGCGCTGTATCCGGGGGTGCTGGGTGAAGAGATCTGGGTGTGTTGGGAAGGGTGCCCACAGCCGGTTAGGCTGCCCTAACCTTAGCAGGTGACAGCCTCTCCCAGTCTAGGTCCTGAGCCACATGCACATACCAAGACCAAGCTTGGCCGGGGGTGGGAGTTCTTATTTGAGGGCCAAGGGTCTTGGCTGAGGATCTGCCTCCTGGGAAACCACAAACAGACACCCCTGCTTCCTCTGCTAATGGGCATGGCCAGAGGTGCCAGAGCCTACCCCTTCCAGGCAGAGGCTGGGGCAGAGCCATTATGGCTAGACAGAGACTGCCTGTGGGGACCCATCTGGCTTCTAGAGGGGAAGGACAATGACCTGGTAGAGGCACCCTTGATCTCATGGCTGAACTCTTCTGAACCCCTAGCCACACCTACAGGGGCAGGTGGGGAGGGGAGTGGTTACTAGCACGGGTGAGCTCATATCTTGTACTGTAGTCATTTGACCTTGAACAAGTTGATTGACCTCTCTAAGCCTCAGTTCCATCTGTAAAATGGGGATAATGTTGGTTCTAGTCCCCCTACCACCAGGGTAGGGCTGTCAGGAAGATGGAATGAAATAAGGTGGGGGAAACGCTGGGCACAGTGTATTGTTCACAGATGTACTCAAAGGGAGATGGCACGGGGCACAATCTTACCCTCCCTTTGCCCCATAGCCAAGAAAGGATGGGCATTTCTGACTCAGACCTGGCCAGTCTGGAAATCTGGCCATTTCCCCACTGTAGGCTCACCTTGTCTTAACCTTTGGAATTTCCCCCACCATACGTATTTATTTTTTTCCTTTTTGTCAGCAGAAGAAAATTACACTTCTGCCAGTATTGTCCATCACGGAAATAAGCACTCGCGATGCAATTATAAAGGCCCAAATGAGGGAATTAGTTTTGCTGGTAATGCCAGTGTTGGGGAGAATCAGAGGAGATGTCTTATAAATCAGGCGCTGGACAGCAGCCAGTCCCGGCCCCACCCTCTCCCCATGTGCCAGTGGTGGGGACAGCTGCTGACTCTGCCTGGGGGCCCCTCTTCCTAGACTGCCCACAATGGTGCTGGAGAAGGCCGGTGCTCAGAGCTGTCTCTGAGCTCTGTGCCAGGGGTCGGGCGCTTCTCCCCGGGAGCTCCCAAGGGCTTCTCAGTGTCCAGCCAGTGACTGTCCCATAGACACCAAACACACTCATTAGTCTAAAATTACTAAAATTACCAAATTTTAAAATTACTAAAAAACACACTCATTAGTGTAAAATAACCCCATTGCCCGCTAACCCCTTTTCTGCTTTATTCTCATCAGAGTGGTTAGCATTGTCTGAAATTATGTTCTATAGTAATTTCTCCCCTGCATTTTTGTCATCTTCCCTTCCCATCCGTAAGTCACATTCCAGCAAGGGCATTGGCGTCCGTGTAGCTGTGACTCCAGTGCCTGGTACAATCACTGGCATGGGAAGAGCCCAGAAAATATTTACTGACTACACGACTAAGGGTCTGGTCATAGTCTTCACGAAGGTTCTCTCCATGGTATGCCAGGTGTCCTCCAGCTCGCCCTCTAGACCCACTCTGCCCCTTCCCACATGCTCTGCGCATGTCCCTGTTCAGAGCACAACAGAGGACACAAACATGAGTAAGATACGGACTTTTCTGTCAAGGGGCAGACGCAGGGCATACACGGGCAATTTTCAGAAATGGCAAATTAGACTCCATATTCCAAAAGAGGTAGAGCCAAGGGCTCTCAGGTCAGAACAGTGAACTGTCAGGGAGCTCCTTCAGTGATCGGGCATTTGGGGTGGGTCCTGAGGGCTGGGTTGGAGTTTGGATGGCAGTTACAGAATGAAGGGGTGTGGAGCCATCAGGCTGTCAGAACCCAGCACAGCCCAGAGCATCATGGAGAGGTGGGTATAAGAGTACCGAAGCTGGGGGCACCTGGGTGGCTTAGTCGTTAAGCGTCTGTCTTTGGCTCAGGTCATGGTCCTGGGATTGAGTGTCGTGTCGGGCTCCTTGCTTGGCGGAAAGCCTGCGTCACCCTCTCCCACTCCCCCTGCTGTGTTCCCTCTCTTGCTGTGTGTCTATCAGATAAATAAAAATCTTTAATTAAAAAAAAAAAAAAAAAGAGTTCCAAAGCTAGCCAGGCCTTGACACAAGGGTGCTGGTCTGGATTTAATTTGGCAACAATGGGGAGCCACTGAAGGTTTTTGAGCAGAGGAAGATCATGTTAGCCATTGTTTTTGACTTCTGGCCCTTGGGTAGGCAATAAAGCATACCAGCGTTTATCTGGGGGTAAGATTCTAGCCCTGGGGGATGCTAGTGGGTATGCAGAGACATCAGAGGGGAGATCTAGAACCCCGGTTTAGCATTTCTTAGAATTCCTAGGGTACGGTATGAGAGCCGGCCATCTGGGTCTCCCCTCTGCTGTCTCGGCAAACCTGCTGCCATCCCCCAGCACTAGAATCTAACCCACAGGCACACACAGGTACACTCACTGCTTCCCGAGACTGGTTCTCAAGGACCCAGGGGCAAGAAGACAACACCAATGGCTAACACAGCAGGAGAGAGGGTGTTGCTGGCACGAGGCGTACATGTGGCCTCTGTGCAGATCCTGGTTACTCCCCAGCCCCTCCTTCCTAAAGCAGGCCCAAGGGTCGCTGTTTGGCACGGGATGTGTTTCAGGGGTGCAGGCACAAAGCAGGGCTTGGGAAGGAGGCTGATTGAAAAGTGCATGAGAAAGGGGCTGAGGGGGCAGGCCCCAGCAGCGCCCTCCACTGGGCCAGCCAGCATGGCAGAGCTGCACCTCGGCTGCCACGGGACCCAGAGGTGCTAAATGGTTTTAGACACGGACGTGGAGGCCACCTCTGCCACTTAGCAGTGGAGAGCCCTTGGGCACCTTTCCCAAGGAAGATCCTGTCTGCTTCCTCGTTTGGTAAAGGCAAGGAGCAGGGGTGGTAGCAGTACCCAGCTCACAGGGCTGGGCTGGAATGAAATCCATGGGCAGGAATGCATGTTGCATCTGCGTGGATGTAGAGGTCACTGTAGAGGACAGAGATCCTGAGCACCCCCCCAACCTGTGCAGGCGCCATGACCCCACCGTGTCCCCCAGGGAGCCAGAGCCGGGAGGGAGGAAACACAGCCACTGACAGCTTCCTCTCTGCTGCATCTTCAGGGCTGGGAGTCTTTCCTGAAGGGCGGAGCCCAAACCCAGCCTTGGAGAGCCAAGAAGGACAGAAAGGGGTGAGCCAGACAGGGGAGGAAGGAAGCGGTCCAGGCAGAGGGGAGCAGATGGGCTGTGCCAGTCTGGGCCAGAGCCGCACGTGGTCTGGCCTGGGTCAGCGACGAGGCTGGAGCCGGCAGCAGGGGCCCGGAGGGCAGGGCCATGAGTGTGTGTGGAGGAGAAGGGACTGTCCCCTCAGGGCACTGGGGAGCCTAGAAGGGCCTTCGGCAGGGCTGCCGAGTGATGGGGCTTGCTATCTCCTCCCAGGCACGGAGCACTTGACCCAGGCCCCCTGCCGCGGGCACTGGCCTGAGCACCCTGGCAGGGCCCTCTGTGTGGGGGCCAGCTGTCCCCGTCATGGCAGGGCCCCAGGAGCAGCTTTTCATCTTCTTCTGATTCTGCTTCATGTATTTGAAAGATGGAAGTTCTCCCTTTCCTCTTCGCTGGGCATACATATTTCATACGGTCATTAGACGGCGGCACTAAAGGACTCACAAATCTTCCCCGGTCAACATCAGCAGCGTGGGTGGGCAGCAGGAGGCCCCAGGGGAAGGGGTCACTCTGGGAGCCATGGCAGTGCCCAGCCCTCCAGGGGAAGATGCGGGGATGGGGGTTGGGGGCTTGGAGGCCAGAGTCTGCCCGGGGAGAGGAGACCAGCCCATCTTGTCACCCAATTTCCCTGGGCCTCAGCTGTGAAAGGGCTGGACAAGGGGGACCTCTGGGTTCCTTCCTGTCCTACCAGTCTGAGTGCCATTCCACAGGGCACCCAGCTATGAAGGGCTTTGTCCCTAGGGCCAGAAACTCCCCCCTCGTGATTTGATGGGGCCCTCGGTTCCTGCATAGCCTAGCCCTCTCTTCCTCCCCTCCACACGTCCTAGCTGGCCCCTTTTCTCAGCCCCTTTTGCTCCCTCCCCTTTGAATCCCTCTCTTCCCTGGCTTTGTCCCAGATCTCCACCCCCTTCTTGCTAGAACTTGATCATTCCTTTTCCAAGCATTCATTCAGCAGCTGCTCTGTGCCCGGCACTGGGTCCTGGGAGGGAGCCCAGCAGGTGTGGCTTTGCCTCTCTTGCTCCCCCAGAACCTTTCCTCTGACCCACCACGATGCTGAGGCCTGGGGGGGGGGGACATTTGGTCACACAGTGATCTGACTGTTGGCACTGTATTGGAACTGGGGTCTCCAGGCCACACTGACACCTCACCAAGGGGCCTGAGGGCATCACCAGGCCAAGCCCCACTTCCAGTAGTTGACTACAGCCACACATGGTGGTGATGATCGCTGGGGCAAAAGGGAACTTCGGGGCTCCTCCCTGCTTCTCTGGTCCCTGGAAGGGGAGGAGGGAGGCAGGCTTACCCTGAGGAGCTTTGTCTAGGTTCTTCTGAGAGCAAGCTCCCTTCCCTGTTCAAAGCAGTAACACATGGAGGCCAAGGGCATGGCAAGACAGCACTGGCTTCAGATCCCTGCGAAGCCTTGGGGGAGCTCTTTACCTTCTCTGTACCTCAGTTTCCTTGTCTGTGAATTGGAGGCCGTGCTGATAAAAGGACCTACGTTGCAGGGTGATTACGAAAATGTGGGACAAGTGCAAGGTGCTCTGTAAATGATGGTTGCGGTGAGGAGTGGCTCAGGGAGAGGGTCTGTCTGGGAAGCAGTCCTGCATAGGAGGGTGGTTTCCATGGCTCAACGTTGTCTTTGTCCCTTATTCGACACGCATCCCTGAGAACCTGTGCTGTGCTCGGAGCCTGACCGAGCCGAAGGCCTCACACAGTCTTCCAGAATACAGACAGTGGGCACATTGAATGGGACTTGGGCACAAGAGGCTGCCCCTATCCCAGAAATGGCCTCTTTCTGGGTAACCAGGTTTCCTAGATAACCGAGTTCTGAACCCTTTGGGTCTAAACGTTTTTTTTTTTCACTTGGATCATTTGGAGTAGAAATACATTATTCACTCTTCTGCCTTCTTTGACTAAGTATACTGAACACAGATTTTTCTCAAATATTCAGGTCTATCATAAAGAACACGGAATTCGATAGATTTCACAGAATCCAGGAACTTGCAGGAGAACCTCAAAAAATACGTGATATAAAGATGTGGAGGGCGGGGAAAATAGAGGTTGGTAAGAGGGTATCAACTTTCAGCTGTAAGATGAATGGGGTCTAAGGAGCTAACGTGTAAGATGATGACCATGGTTGATAACGCTGTATTGTAGAACTGAAATTTGCTAAGAGAGTAGAACTTCGTGTTCTCAACAACAACAACAACAACAAAAAAAAAATGGTAAGTAGGGGAGGTGATGGATGTGTTAATTAACTCAGTGGGGTACATCCTTTTATAGTGAACATGTATATCAAATCATCACGTTGTACACTTCAGATATGTTACCATTTTATTTGTCTATTATACCTCACTAAAGCTAAAATAAAAGTAATGAAACATTTTCATTAGCAGAATCTCTGTCCAATCACAGTCTTATCGAGAAGCCCCCGAATGTAAGGCAGATGTCCACAAGGTCAGCCAAGGCCTTTGCTCCTGGCATCTGGTGGCAGCAGCAGGCTGCCCGGCTCCAGGGCAGTGAGTCGCCTGGGAACTGAGCAGAGTCCCAGTGCCTGGCACAGTGCATGCTTAATAGGGAACGAACAGTGGGGCGCCTGAGTGACTCAGTGGGTTAAGCCTCTGCCTTCAGCTCAATCATGGTCTCAGGGTCCTGGGATGGAGCCCCGCTTCGGGCTCTCTGCTCAGCAGGGAGCCTGCTTCCCCCTCTCTCTCTGCCTGTCTCTTTGCTTACTTGTGATCTCTCTCTGTCAAATCAATAAATAAAATCTTTAAAAAAAAAAATAGGGAACGGACGACTGAATGAATGGTGTCATTTCACCTATACTATGGACTAGTACAGAAGAGGACTCGGCGGAGCCAAGTATGAGGCAAAGGCCAGAAGTCCCACCCCCAAAAGCCAAACCTCTGCTGAAACCACGGGCCGGCTGTGGACATTTCCCAGGGAGATCAGGAGCCTTGCTGGGGCCAGCAGCAATGACTTCTTGTTCTGACCTTTGCAGGCAACAGACAATGACGTGGGCACCTTTGGCGAAGTCAACTACTTCTTCAGCGATGACCCTGACCGGTAAGACCCTGCCCCAGCGCCCCCCACCCCATGCTACCCCAGCAGTGGCACTCCACTATTCACAAGGTTCCGGAAACTTCTCAGTGCCCAGGGAAGCCAGGGAGGGTGCGGTGCCGCCATGGCTAACGCACTGAGCAGAGAGTCAGAACCCATGGGAGTCCCTGCCGGCATGGCGGTCGCCGTGGCACAGTCGTGGCCAAATCCTCTAAACGCTCAAAGGGATCGTCTTTCTGACCCTCGAAAGACAGCCTTTGGCTTTGGGGATGAAGCAGCTCAGGAACACGAGTGACAGCACCCAGTGAAGGCCGTAGCAGCCGCAGCTCCCATCTGGGAACCCTTGCTGTGTGCTGCTCGGTGTCCAGAGCTTTCCACACGTGATCCGACCTCATCCCCCAAAGTGCTAGAGGAACTCAGCACCGGGCACTGTTAGCGTCTGTGCTTTGCAGAGGCAGAAACTCAGAGAGGCTGAGACTTTTGCCCAAAGTCACACAGCCGGTAAGCTCTAGGGCCCGGCATCGGCATGTGGTCTTCACCACCGGGATACGTGGCCTCCAGCAAGAGGGGGCCCGCCGCATCCATCAGCCCCTGGGGGGGTGGGGGGTGACTCACCTCACCGCCGGGCTGCTGCCAGCCTCGTCCTGTCACCCGCCGTGGCTTTGGGCCATCTCTTTCCTTGTCCTTAGTTAAGCAGAAGGGGAAACCCTCTCATTTTTAATGATCAAAACCAAGTGGAAGTTAGAGAGCAGGTCTGAGGCATCTGGACGCTCGGCAGGATGAGGAAGACGGGCTGTCAGCTTGCGGTCCGGCCCTGGCTGGCTGTGGGGGTGCTCAGGAAGAGACAGATTGTTAGCCGTCCGGCCTTGCTCTGCCGCTCTGGGTGGAGCCTCACCAGGGCAGGAAGGAGCCAGCAGCAGGAGGCATGCACAGGGCATCTCTGTCCCTCTGGGCCCCCGCGTCCACACGGCCTCATGCTGGTCAACTTGGGTTTCCTCATCCCTTCCCGTCTTCTTCCCTGGTCCTGGAGCCAGGACCTTCCGGGCTCAGAGGACCAGATCTGGGCATACAAGTGCCAACTTCCGACTCAAGGGAGGCCCCCGAGGGACTGTTTAGAGGAGGAGGCTAGAGGGATGGTCTCGCTGGACTGCGCTTCTCCCCAGGAGACACGTACCAGGCTCTTAGCCAGGGCTCCACCCTGGGGCAGAAGAGAAGGGCTCTCTCCCGAGAAATGACCCGTGACCCCTCCCCTAGCTGGATGCTTTACCACCCGCCTAGAACAGTTAGGGGCCAAAGCACCTGGAACGGCAGAATTTCTGACCGTCCTTGTTCTCCAGCGTCTGAACGTGGACGGTAGGCGGAAACTCCTGTTCACACAGGAGGAGGGTCTTTCTGCCGAGTTCCCTCCGACGAAATCAACCTGCTCCTGCCCTTTCAGTACTGGGATATTCCCCACCCCCGTGTGGTCCTCACCCCTGCCCCCCACCTCCCACCCTACTCCGCGTTAGACACAGACACTTTTCTGAGTCAGGGCAAGTGAAGAGAGGGCAGACTTCTGACTTTATTTCCGTGTATGCCCTCGGGCAAGGACAGGCTGGTAAATACAGGCCTTATCTCTGACCTGCTTGACTTGACGCTTGGGCCCCTTTCTCTCCCACCGTCCCTCCTGACACAGGTTCTCTCTGGATAAGGACACCGGACTCATCATGCTCATTGCCAGACTGGACTACGAGCTTATCCAGCGCTTCACCTTGACAATCATCGCCCGGGATGGGGGTGGCGAGGAGACCACAGGCCGGGTCAGGATCAACGTGTTGGATGTGAACGACAACGTGCCTACCTTCCAGAAGGATGCCTATGTGGGGGCCCTGAGGGAGAACGAGCCTTCTGTCACCCAGCTGGTGCGGCTCCGGGTAAGAACCCAGAGCGTCCTGCCACCCAGCCCCCCTCCTGTCCTTCCCTCGGCAGCCTCGGCCTGCCCACCGTCCTGTGGAAGCTGCCATGAGAGACGCCAACTCGCCATCCACAAAGAACTCAGCCCCAATTTGTGTCAGGCGTCGGAGCTTTCCCTGGTGTCCTTGGTAACTGAGTGGGGCAAGTGTCTGGGTCAGCTTAAATTTCAGGTCACCATTCAGCAAAGGGATGTCCTCCCCCTCTCCCTTGGCAAGTGACAAGCGGGATCTCCACTTGGGACCCCATATTCCCAGTGTCCTCCTGCAGTGAGTTCCCCCCACACAGAGTAACTCTGACAAGAGACTTCTTTTTTTTTTTCTAAGATTTTATTTATTTATTTGACAGATCACAAGTAGGCAGAGAGGCAGGCAGAAAGAATGGGGAAAGCAGGCTCCCCACTGAGCAGAGAGCCCGATGCGGGGCTGGATCCCAGGACCCTGAGATCATGACCTGATCCGAAGGCAGAGGTTTTAACCCACTGAGCCACCCAGGCGCCCCAGACCAGAGACTTCTTCATGTCTTCACTCCCCTTCCCCACTGTGCCCACCCAGAGTGACAGGGCCCAGAGCCTCCCTTTAGAGCTGGATTCTGAAGTGGACAGGAAGAAAGGCAAAGGACCAGGGGTGGGCATGGGGGGATGCAGAGAAGGCAGAACCCGCACCCCCATGCCGTCCCACCCCACTCGGCTCCCGGTACACCAGAGCGGTGGGAGCCCCTTGGAGCCTCTCTAGGAAGAGAAACCTATGAAAAGAAGCTAATTCATTCAGTCACCCCAGAGGGAAAGAAGGATCTCTGACCCCATTCCAGGGCGTCCACCCCACCTTGCATTTGTGCAGTATGCATTTATTTGACACCTACAGTGTACCAAAAATTGTGCCGGACTGTAGGTACACAGGAGCCATCGAGAAGTGTAAGTTTCCTGCTGGCACAGAGCTGACAGTCTGAGGGAGGCAGGCAAAAATGAAACAGGAAGCCACGGCTGGGTGTGGAGGGACTAAGGAGGCGCACAGCTCAGGGCCTACTTGGTCCAGAGGTCAGTGAGGGCCCTCTGTGGCCCTTCCCCTAGGCTTCCAGCAGACCTTCTAGATCCCCACACTACCTCCACACCCCAACATGAGGTGTGTCTGTGGGGAACCAGAGGGTGGCCTCCCGCTGAGGGAAAGGAGGGCCTGGATCTCCCAAGGCAGGCGACCCAGAAAGGACCATCCCTCCCCTCCTACCTGCCCGCTGCTAGCCCTGGCCCCTGAGGGCTCACCGGCCTGTCTGCGCTCTTCCCCCCAGGCAACCGATGAGGACTCCCCTCCCAACAACCAGATCACCTACAGCATCGTCAACGCTTCCGCCTTCGGCAGCTACTTCGACATCAGCGTGTATGAGGGCTATGGAGGTATTTGTGCTGGCGCGGGGGGCCACCCAGGGAGGAGGGGCGGTGGGCCAGAGCAGGGCGGTACACCCACGACGCTTGGGGGGGTGGGGCGAGGGGGGAGGCAGTGTCAGTCACCCCAGAGGGCCATCAGAAGGGGCGTGGCTGTCTGTCTCCCAGACACCCTGAACAAGCCAGGGAGCTGCCCCACAGCCATCAGCCAGGGTGAGGGACACAGGCCTGGGATCGCCCTTCTGTAGGAGCAGCTCCATCTTTCTCTGGGTCTCAGGCCATGGGCAGCTCCGCATCTGATATTACCACAGTCTGCAGGGCCCCTCGTTCTTACCCTGGTTGCCTGGCCAGGTCCGTGAGGCAGAGGCTTGTTGGCTGCCCTTCCCAGTGCTCTGGGCCCGCTTCAGTGGCCTCACAGGCAGCGACCACTCCCTGCTGGGCTCAGGCACAGTCCTAGACTCTGGGCCTCACCCCGACGGCCCTCCTGGGACTCCTGATCCCCAGGACCCAGGCAGGGAGTAGCAGCAGCAGCCTTCAGCTCCAAGATCTTGAGACAGCCTTGTTTCTCAGAGGAGGGGCAACAAAGGCCCAGAGACAGGGAATGACTTGCCCGAGGTCATACAGCAGAGGGACAGACAGACACACATGTGATCTGGCTCTGGGTTGCTGCTCCAGCTTCTTCCTTCAGCATGTCTGTATCCACACCAGAACCCAGCCTCTCTGAGACCCTCGACACTCTCCCCTTACCGGTCACTCCCATGTCTTTGCTGAGTCTGTTCCTTCTGCCAGGAAAACCCTTCCTCCTTGTCTCTTTGCTCTGCCTTCCTTTGGCCTTAGGCTGGTCATTTGGACATCCCCTCCTGTGGGAAGCTTCCCGAATGCTTGAAGATGGCATAGGTGACCCCAAGGCAGAATGGATGCACTCTGGGTGACTCTGAGTCCAGCGCTCCCTCCTCCTGTACCCCACAGTCAGGTCAGGGAGACGAGGTCACGGAAACTGCGGTCCTCGCTCCAGATGATACAGCCCCGTGTTCTCTCTAAAATCTATTCCCTGCCCCTCAAAGACCTGAAATGTCTTTCCCTACTGGCATACCCCAGCCTCTTTGTAGCTAGACCCTCCCTTAGGTTTTATATCACTAAAGCAAAGATTTTACTTCCATTTTCTGTGTAGAAAGTGGTGATTTCATATTGTCGTAATGCCCCAGCAGACCACCTATGCCCCCCACGTGGGAGCCCATAAGCCTTCCCTCCCCAAGCAGAAGAGTACCTGTGGGAGAGTTCAGGCATGTGCCGCAGTGGGGACATCAGAAGGCGACATCTCTCAGCTGCCCCCGGCTCCCCCTCACTTCTGCCTGCCTCTGGCTTTAGGGCTGTCTTTACCCCTTTCAAGCAAAGTTCTGCTGAGAGTAAAATTGGCCACACCTGAGGGTCCCCCCAAGGGGGTCAGCAGTGCCCAGAGCAGGCTGCTGGACAGGATGGGCATGGAGAGCCCATGGGGTAAAGGGAGGAGGCACGGGAGGAAGGAGAGAGAGGAGAGAGGCCTTGGGAGGGATCAGGCAGGGCCAGAGAGACTGAGGAAGGAGCTGCCATCTGCACCCCACTGTCGGCATCACCCCAGTCATCCACCCCGGAGTGGATGAGCTTTCTGCATATCTGGAGCTCCCTCCCAGATACTAGAGAGCCAGAGGCATGACCCTGCCCTCCAAGAGGCTTCCAGGCTGATGGAGAGTGCCGGATAAGTGGGCGAGACAGACAGACAGATGAGCAGGCAGTAGCACCTACTGGGGGAAGAGCCTGGGCTCTGGATTCAGGGAAACACAGGCTCAAGTCCCACCTCTAACACAGTGCTGGCTGTGTGACTTTGGCCAAATTACTGAGCCTCTCTGAGCTTGGTTTCCTCACCTGTAAAGCGGTGGTTACATTACCACCAAGACAGTCAACACCAGCTGTGCTCAGTATTGTGCCTCACCAAAGTCAAGACCACGAGGCTCCAGGAGTTCAGAGCCGGGGGTGGGGGGGTGGCAGAGAATGAGGCAGAGCTGGCCAGCCTGTGCCAGCCACAGCCTCTCTGCCCAAAGGAGACCCCTGGCTGGACAGGCATCTAAAGTCTGCTTATAGGAGGCCTGGGGCCATGTTCCTGTCATTTCAGTGATCAGTGTGAGCCGTCCCCTGGATTACGAGCAGATACCCAACGGGCTGATTTACCTGACGGTCATGGCCAAGGACGCTGGCAATCCCCCTCTGAACAGCACTGTCCCTGTCACCATCGAGGTGTTTGTAAGTACCTGGGGTGTTGGTCTTGCCCTTTCAGGGTAAAGGGTGGTGAGTGTTGGGCTTACCTTCCCAGGGTAAGGGGTGGTGAGTATTGGGTGCCCTGCCTGAACCCAGTGGTGTCAGACAGTGTCCCTACATCCTTGGCTGTCCCTGCAGCTTGGGGAGTCACTCAGCAGACTGTCCTGCAAACTTCTGCCATCGCTGAGCGGCCAAGCTGCTCCCTAGCTCAGCCAGGAAGGCCAGGCCCTGGGATGTGAGAAGAGCCCCACCATCATACTCTAACTTCTTTAGGGGGGGCTCAGGATGCCCACTGGTGGGGAGCAGGAACTGGGGCTCAAGCAGGAGGAAATGTCATGGGATTCTGTCGTGTAGAGCCATGCTTTGTGAAGTTGAAGGGAAATTACAGGGAGGTCATCTCTCTCCTGTCTCTTTCTCTCTATATATCCCCCTCTTTCTTTTCTCTTTCCTTTTTCCGCTCCTCTGAAGATCTAAAGGGGCCTGAAACCCAACCACAACTGGTCTGACATGAATATCAAACACACGTTAGTGCTCTCCGTGTCTGAAATTATCAGTCACTGAATCCATCTCCAAGCCGGTTCATTTGCCCCGTGCTGCCCCACTAGCGATCCCAGGGATGCAGATCATGGTCTGAAGGGGGCTCCAGTGGCCTTTCCCCACTGTGCATGTGCAGGCACCACCCCCCACATACAACCCCCATCTCATAAAGGCTGCTGCCTGCGGGAGCCATGAGTGTGTGTTGACGGAAGAGTTAGTGCATTTCAGACTCCAGGAAGATTAGATCAGATGGGCAGGTTAGGAGATACACTGTGATCTGACGTGCGCTCTGCAAAATCTCCTGTGCAGAAGTGCTGGATGACCTTCCTGTGCCAGATGGCTTCACCAGCAGCTTCTGGTGCTGCCCCACACCTGGCTTTACCAAGCCTCATCCTCTCAACCCAGAGCAGAGACCCAAGGGCCAGCTGCCTGGTGGGATGGTCCTTGTCTGGGCAGGGAAGCCTATTCGCTTGCTCCCTAGGATGGGCTGGCAGTGATGAGGTGGAGGGTGATGCCTCAGGGGGAGCCCTGCATGTGGGCATCCAGGAGCAGGATCTAGGGGTGGCATCAGAGGGTGAGGCTGTGAAGAAACAGCTAAGGGAAAAGCAGAGTCTGGGGTCCCTCGCAGGTTTCAGGGAGTGGTGGGAGGCTGGGGGGAGGGGCGGCTGGGAAAGAGGAGATCCACAGAACCCTAAACACTCATGGCCTGCCTTTTACCCACAGCCTCCCACTTTGAAGCACCAAGGCAGGCGGGCACCAAAGAAGCAGAATGCATTCCTTGTCAATTATGACCCCGTCCTTGAGTTCCTTCTCCACGTGGCCCCAACCCTAGTTTACCCATCTTGATTAAACACAGCCCCCAAAGCGCCCCAGTCCTGGTCACACTCCCAAGCTCGAGCGACCCACCATTTTCACCTGGTTGGTATTGTCCGCTCAGGCATGGTGACTTTTTCCAGTGAGCAAGGTGCAGCGGCAGGGATGGGAGGAAACAACGGTGTCTGTGAAACCTGCCCCCTCCTCGAAGAATGGAGGAAGGAACAGAGTTTGGGAGGCGTATGGCTCTGAGACCCAGCTCTGCCACCCTCTAACTCTATGACCTGGGGTCCTAAACTCTCTGTCTTTCTCAACCTCAGTCTCTTCATCTGCAAAATGGGGATAATCATGGTACCACGTCATGGTATTATCATGAGGCTTGGGATCACGCAGGTGGCTCTTGACACCTGTTATGTTGGCTGTCGTCGGAGCTGGTGGGATGGTCGCGCATACTGTCAGCAGCATCTCCGGTACCAATGGGAATTTCTGAGAACTCAGCCAGACAGAGAAGATGCACTCTAGTTTGGGGGAAGCGGATGAGGGAGAGGGTGAGAATAGGGGTGGAGTCAGGAAATAAGTTAAGGTGATCTACACCAGCCCAGGGATGGACAGGCAGAGTTGGCCACGTGGAAATTAAAACTTTCCCAATCCCATTCCACAGATGAGGCCAAATATAGCAGGTCCAGGGCCTTCCTCTCTTGAGTTTGCTCCCGGTCCTGGTGAGCTAGGATTGGAATCCTGACCTGTCTGACTCCTGAGTTCACATCCTTTCCAGTGTACTCCTAGGCCCGAAGTCTCAGAAATCCCTAGCTGCGTGCGATTGAAACCAGTACACCTCACGGTTTGCATGGATCTCCTGGAGATCTTAAATTCTTTAGCGGACCTAAGCAGGGGCCAGGCTCTGCATTCCCAGCAAGGTCCAGGCAATGCGGACGCTTCAGGTCAGGGGACCACACTTTGAGGAGCAAGGCCTTCCAAGGTCGGCCCCGATGGGATCTTGAAACCCAGGGACTGCCCCAAACCCCAGCTTCCCCCACCGGTGGCTCAGTTAAGGAACCCAGAAAGGGCCTCTTCCTCCTTTCACCTCGGCTTCTCCGGGGGAGCCCAAGCAAACAGGAAGAGGGTGGCCAAGGAACCAAACGAACCTTTCGTTCACTGTGAATAAAAGAGGGGTCAGCAGCCTCCACCTCCCTCCCTGAAGCCAGACAGAGGGTCTCCGAGTGCAGGGCTGGGTGGGGGCAGGGATCCACCGGGCCTGGAGCTACCTGAGCTCAGCAGAAAGGGTCATTTTCAAATTCCCTCAAAGCTGTCCTGCAGACCAGCAAGGGCCCCACAGTTTCCCTCCGGGTGTGCTCTGGCCCTTACAGCGGGGAAGGGGTGGGTGCGTTCTGGCAACAAAGACAGGAGCCACCTTGGCCATGAGGGACCATACTCCCTCAAGCAGGGCTTTGGGGTGGTGTAGTCACTAGTCACTTTTGTCTAAGGACCACACTTGAAAAGGTCATCGCCTTTGGGTTGATTTTGCACATGGGTGATTTTTAAGTAGCTGTCACTTGTCTAAGCTGCCTCCTCCGTCCACCAAAGGGATTTTCTCTCAACTGGGGGTGAAGATGAGAGATGAGAAGTTCACAGCAGCGTCTCTGGCACTGATTGGGGGCGAGGAGAGGCAGATCAGGGCGGGAGGCTCCTGGAGGAGAAAGGGGTGGGGGAGGGGGGCGCCAGGTGATTCCTTTTCACCCACTGCTTGTTGGTTTTTAATAAAGAAGTCAAACTTGGTTTGTAGATTTCCCATTAGGGGACAATAAGCTTTTGTAGAGGGAGCTGCTGAATTAGAACTAATAGCGAATGCAGTGCCAGGATCCGGGGAAATATCACCGCTAATAAGTTTCTGCCTCACGCTCTGTCACTGACATTCTCAGCGCCGTCTCGCGCAGCCAAGCGGAAGGCTTAAATATATACATATATGGGGCATTGGCGCCTGCACTGGGGGGATGCCTGGGCATGCTGTTGGGGCACTGAATGGCAGGCGAGCCTTCACACCGCCAGTTTTCCGAGGCTTGGGGGTGGGGGAGGGGAGGTGCTGCACAGCCCAGATCCCGGGGACAGGCTGGGGAAGAAGAGCGGCATTTCTTTCTGGGTACTCGCAGTCTGCAGTTCCGGCAGCATGGGGTTCTCGGAAGTTTTGAGGCGTGGACAGTCAGCTGTCATGCCTGTCTCACTTTCACTGCTGTTCGGGTATAAGTGATGCTAGCAAAGTGGGCTTCTAGGGGAGTCTGTCCCTCAAGGAGCTCCCAGGTCTGTGAGGGAAGCCTGTGCTGTGAACACTGCAGCCAGGAGACTCCCTGGGGGCCACCACGCCCAGGGCTCCCAGGGGAAGGGGAAAGGCTCAGGGTCAGGGGGGCCTGGGGGCTTCCTCCAAGAGGTCAATAGAAAGAAATTCATGTTGAGTGCTTACAAAAAGCAGTGGGCGAGGACCAGAGTCTTCGAGGGCATAGAGATCGTCCCAAGAGTGGAAGAGGGAGACAGAGGAGCAGGGGGAGCAGGAGGAGGCCAAGTCTGGGCCGGTTCAGCCCCTTGGCCTTCACCAGCTCCTGGCCACTGTGTCACCGAGGCTGGTCTCTGGTGGAGGCAGGACAGGATGAGGGACTGCTGGAGAACAGGAGGTGGTGGGCTCCAGGCCAGGCTTTGCCCCAGAAGGTAGGTGGAGGAGCCGCTCTTATTCCTACCTACACAGAGGGGCCTGGAATCCAGGCTCTGGAAACCAGGAACTTTAGGTCCGAGTGTTCTTTTCTCCCTTTCCTTCTGGTGGGAAGGGTCTTAGAACTTTCCATCACCATCTTAGAGCCGCTGGGAGGGAAGTTTCAAGCGGGCACCCCCAGCATGGAGGGTGCTGAGCTGAGCAGAACAGGAGTAAAGCTTGGAGATGCGCTCGAAAACCAATGGGAGAGAAGGAAGCTGAGGGTTCTAGGCAACCCCACCACTGCCTTCCTTTTCCATCTTCCTGGCTCTTATGTGTGTCTCCAAGGCCTGTCCTCCCTCCCCAAACTGTAGCCCAGCCAGGGGAGCACCCGCCCCCCCATGACACCCCACCTGGCTCTGGTTATACATGAAGGCCAAAGCTCCTCCGTGCCAGCCCCGCCCAGCCTCCCCTCGAGCAGCCCACCAGCCCTGCTGGCCTCCCTGGCTCTGACAACCTGTTTCCCTTCCGTCTAGGATGAGAACGACAACCCGCCCACCTTCAGCAAGCCTGCCTACTTCGTCTCCGTGGTGGAGAACATCATGGCAGGTACAGGCCCCGGTGAGGGGGGAGGCTGTGGAGGCAGGAGGCCAGCAGGCACACCCGTGACAAGTCTAGTCATCTGCCAGCCAGCGGCTGTTTGTAGAGCACCCACTATGTGCAGGCACTGTGCTGGGTGCTTAGTCCCCACTCTCCTTCAGCGGCTCTCCAGCAGGGGAGAGAACGGTCAGCGATCAGTCACAGAACAAGCTTGATTAAGTGAGCATGTGCAGAGAGGACTGAATCGTGTTGTGAGGCTAGGCTGGCTGTGTTCCTATGTGAGAAATAGAAGGGGACGCTCTTCTCTTGGCCATGAATTTGGTGGCAGGGTCCAGCTTGCAGACCCGGGACCCCCAGCTCCACATTTGGGTTCCCCGGGGATCCGCTCTGTCCTGGGGGCAGGCTGATAGCTCACCCTTGCATCTAGGGTGGACTGTTCTTGTGGGGGAAACCCCCAGGTGAGGAATTGCTGCTACATCTGGAGGGTGACCTTCTGTGGCACCATGGGGCCTTCTCAGGAGAGTCTCTGGATACGTTCCTGGTGTCTGAGGACTTCCTGGGTGGGTCCAAGGCTGGGCCCAACCTGCCCTTCCCTGTCCCAGTCAGGCATCCCCAGGAGAGGATCTCTCTCCAGTCCCCCTGCTCAGGATAAGACTGGGGAGCCAAGGCCTTACACTCCCTGGAAGGTGCCAGAAAGACCTGCCTGTCTCACAGCCCCCTGCCTGGCCCCTTAGACCGCTGGGATTCCCTCTTCATCCACACAAGAGTAACTCCTGTGTGTGGCTCAGTGAGAGCTGCCGTGGGCCTGCACCCTGCTTGTCCCGAGGGTCCTCACCAACAGCCCCATAAGCTGGCTTTCCAGGTAGACCCATTTTATAGAGGAAGAAGCTGAGGCTTAGTTGTCAGAAGGTCCCCTGGGATTCCAGCCTGGGCACCATGACTCTAAAAGGCCACACACTGAATTTCCTCATTGCATTAGGTGGCAATGGGAGACAATTGAGGGACTGGACCCCACAACCTGGAGTGGTCTCGGGACAGGCCGCTTTCAGGGTCTCTGGCAAAGGCCGCTGGAAAGGCTGATCCCCTGACCAAGGGTTTCACAGAAACAGGCATGATGATGGCGAGGGCCTTAACTAGATATTAAAGAGAAAATAAAAACCCTTATAAATTTCCCCTTGTGAGCAAGATGAAACAAGACCAAAATTGAATACAATAAACGTGGAATAATTTAATATAGGGCGTCATTTCTTTTTGACTCAAAGTCAAAGATGGTCCATCTGAGTATTTTCTCTGGTGAGCTGCCAGAGGGAGGTGGGGGAGAGCAGTGGAAGGGTCTCTGGGGGTGGGGGATGGGCAAGAGCAGCAGGTGTAATCCCCCCCCAGGCTCCGGGACCCCCTCCCATGGAGCCTTGTCCCCACGCAGCCTAGGGAGCTCTGGGGATTGAGCCCACTCTCATCCCTGGGTGCCCCAGTGGCAGGTTTCCTGCCTCCTGAAGGCTGGTCAGCAGGAGGTCCCAGGTCCTGCTCCCTGGGCCTCAAGACACAAGCCTAGGTTGAACATTTCCCGTTTGTCTCCCGGAAGGAGCCACGGTGCTGTTCCTGAATGCCACAGACCTGGACCGCTCCCAAGAGTACGGTCAGGAGTCCATCATCTACTCCTTGGAGGGTTCCTCCCAGTTTCGGATCAACGCCCGCTCAGGTGAGCGCCATGGCCCCATCCTCTGCGCCTCGGGCTGACTCCCCATGCCTGGCCCTGGGTCTGCCTCTGAGCCAGGGTCTCCCTCCCTTTCCCAAGAAGCCCTCAACTGAAGCATGCCAGCTTTGAGCACCTGGTTTTATCCCTGACATATGAACTAGAGTGTGATTAGTGATCTTACCCCCGCCCCCAAACTGGAACATGAATGTGTCCCCAGAGGATGTCTTTCAATGGCAAGGAGCCCTGTTATGTTTAGCATGTGTTCCATTTCACAAACAGCTGACTAACATGCCACCCTACAGGGATCTCTTAAGCCTCCACGCTCCCCTCCGTCAGCTGCTGACCCAGTTCTTGAACCCTAGCTCCTCTTCTTAACACAGCATGTGCCTTGGTTTCCCCCCCTGCACAATGAGGATGGTCGTTTTAGGGGTGGAGTGTGGAGCCCGTGAGTTGTTACGGGGAGCACTCCTAGAGTTGGCCCTGGCACGTAGCAGGTGCTAACACGGTGGCATCTTCCTCATCGTTGTCTTTCGTCTTTTCACCCAGGGGCTCCCGGGTGAGTCCCTGGCCCCCTGCTCAGTCCACAAAGCTCTCAGCTTTCTTCCCCCTTGTCCTTGTGCCTCCCTCCAGATCCTTCTCCCCTGAAGCTGGGTGGAAAGGGGGAGGGAAAAACAAAAACAAAAACAGGAGACTCCAGGTCACAAGCTGGGAAGGAATATGAGACCCCTGGACGTTCATTCACATGTTCATTCAGTGTCAGTGGGGGCCTTCTCTCCAGCAGGTGCTGGGTTCTGGGGCACAGGATGGAATTAGACATGGCCTTCCCCCATAGCGGTTCCCATGCTACTTAGTGGTCATGCAAGGCCCTCCACTTCTAAATACCCATTTTTATATTAGGTAAGGGCACTGAAGGTACCAAGCAGGCCTGCCCTGAAATCTCAGTGGCCCAAGACAACAGAAATCCTGACCCACCCAGCTTTCCAGTGCCATGTTCTGTAGACAGCCTTGAGCATGGTGATTCTGGGACCCAGGTACCTTCCATGTTGTGGCTCCAAGGTCACTGGCAGGGGAAGAGAGCCTGGAGTTCTATCTGAGGAGATGTGTATGGGCCAGGACTGGAGGTGACAGAGGTCACTTTGGCCCACATCCTCTTGGCCAGAACCAGCAATATGCCTATATGGAAGGCAGCCTGGGGAAGTCATCTCCGGCCTCCCAGCCCCTGTGTGGCAGACGTCTAGCCTGGGAAAGAGAGCAGGGGTCTGGTGGACACTGGCCAGCCCTGCTTCAGGGGCTGGAGGAGGCTTTAAGTCTTCCTGTGACCCATGCCCATCCAAGTCTGCCTTCAGGCTTTCTTTTCCTTCAGGCCTCCTTTTCCTGGAGGTGAGGGGAGCAGAACGTACTGACATGTACAAGGCGAGACCTGTCCAGGGCCGTCCTGAGCCTCTCGCTCCACCTCTGACACAATGGGGGCCTTGTTGCCTGCTCGCAGGAGCATCCGTCCCCAGCGAGCCCACACTTCCACGGGGCTCAGAATCATACCATTCACGGGCATTAGCCGGAGCTCATACAGCATCCCGCCCGTCTGTCACCTTCACCGCTCTTGGGCAGGTACCAGCATCGCCCTGATGTTTCCAGGTGGCGGAACTGGTGCATAGGACAGGTGAAGCAACTTGACTGAGGATTTGGAAAGTCTGAACTTGGGACCCCGGAGCCCAGGCTTTAACTGCTACATGATATAAGCCACATTAGACCCATGAGCGGGGTGGGCGCTCTGACCTTTCAGCACCCGGCTGCCTCCCCAGCGAGGGACCACATCTCCACCCTAGGGCCTTTAATAATGACATGGACATTTTCTTGCTGCCTTTACACGACTCTTTCAGCTGGGAAGGCATAAGTGTTTTCCTCCGAGCTCCTCGGTCAAATGAGCCAGGCCCACTCCACAAAGGTGGCCTTAATTGGATCTAATTTCCCAGACAGGAGGAGCCATCTATCATGCCGACAAGTTCATGTTTAAAACTTTTTAGAGATTAATTTCTTCCTCACCCTGCCAATTAATTGACACCGCCCCAGCATGGAACATGGCCTGGCAGGCCGACCTTTGCCTGTCTTTTGTTTCTGGCCTTAGCGCCTTCGCTGCCCGGTCCCCACTCCCAGCTCCCCGCTCAGCCCTGTGCAGGTCAGAGGACAGACCAGTGTGGCAGGGAGGGAAAGGTGAGACCGTCTGGTCCAGCTCCCTTGTTTTATGGTAGAATAAACCGAGCATGGAGAAGTTGAGTAACTTGCCTCAGGGGGTACAGCTCAGGCAAGGGGGGGTAAAAAAACAAAAGCAAAAAAATGGATGGTGTACAGTCCCTGCCTTGTGGAATTCTCACAATCTGGAGAAGGCGATAAGCATTTCCCACGTGCTGGGAGCTTTATCCGTAGCTCTGTTAATTATTTAATCTTTGTAAGAGCTCTCTTGGAAGGCACAGTAATTTCCATTGTACAGATGAGAAAACTGAGGCTCGAAGAAATTAAGTAACTTTTCCAAGGCCAAACATGTAGAAAGGGCCATAATTAGAATTCGGATTGGGTTTCACTGTCCTCAAAGCATAGCTCTCTGCCGCGGCCCAGGTCAGAGGTAAACGGCCTGCCTACCACCACAGGCAGGCAGGGACCAGCTCACACCTGCTTCTGAGAACCAAGTTAAAGCATCTCCTCCACTCCTGGTTCCAGGCCATCAAGTCAGCAGCTTGCTGTGGCCCTGGTAGAAATCAGCAAATGCTTTTTTTCTTTCTTTGCTTCCTTTGGGGATCCGGTTATCAATCACCAGCACACCATTCCACATGTGACCAGGGTGACCTCTGTGTTTCGGTTACACCAAAATACAAAGAAAAGCCAAAAACAGGTTGATTAGTGGTCAGTTTTAAGTGTTTGTAGTTAATGGAATAACTCGTTCGTACCCTAAAAGAAACCTCAAGGTAATAGAATCATGTTGCAAGATCATGAGGAAACTATTTTATAACTATTGTCCATGCATTATGGGCTGATTAATCCAGTAATGAGTCAGAACACATGTAAAACACGTCCTACGTTTCAGGGTCATGTCTGTTTCTCTGTGACTGTGAATAAACAGTGCCATGCGCCGTTCTGAGCCTTCTGTGATGTTGACCACATTAATCCCCCGACAGCCCTCTGAAGTAATTCCTATTACTTTTCCCTTCTGACCAGGGGAGGAAACTGAGGCACAGAGGATTTAAGTAACAAGTCTCAAGGGACAGCGCCAGTAAGATCATGTCAGAAGTCTAAAAAAGAAGTCTCTTGTGACCAAGCTTGAGGCCAGGGTGCTCCCGTCCTAGTCCCCAACCCCTAACCCTGTCACCCGCTGTCCCCCATACAAAGATATTTCCCCATCAGGGGCTTATGCTGCCACCTCAGGCATTCCAGTTTCCGGGGACATGGGTGCTCCCCCCTCTCCCCTGCAGGGTGCCATCTCACACCCCCAGCACGTGCATACACACGGAGACACACACAGGCACACCTGCTGCCGGATCATGCAAATAACACTCACGCTCTCCTTCCTTCCCTGCTCTCTTCCTGGTCCACCCCATGCCTCCGCCCCGCAGGCGAAATCACCACCACCTCCCTGCTTGACCGTGAGACCAAGTCTGAATACATCCTCATTGTGAGAGCCGTGGACGGGGGCGTGGGCCACAATCAGAAAACCGGCATCGCCACTGTGAGTGCCCACCGCTCCCGTGCCCCCTGCTCCCCGACCTGCACCCAGGTGCTGCTCCCTAGCCCATCTGCAGGTCACACCTGGGTCCCGATGCGGTGCGTGTCGGGGGAGGGTAGCAGACGCCAACTTGCTGTGAGCCAAGGTCAACCCTGGGGCCACTGCAGCTAGGGGGACGAAAGGCATGCCCTCCTGGGACATGGGGGACTCAGGAAGAACAGGTGTCTTTCCCTGTCCCTAAAAGACCAGCTGGGCAAGTAGGAGCTCGGGGCTCCTACAAGGATCAGTATTTCTGCCAGAAAGGGTGGCTCCAAACAGAAAGCAGGGTCCCTAACCCTGGTGCTGAGAAACAATGCCTAGGCTTCCCTACCGTGAGTAAGTAGGACCCATCAAGGCCCAGAACCCCCAGCCAATGCCTTGCTGTCCCACCAAGATGCCTCAGGTATAGGAAGCTAGAGAAAGGACATCTGAGGGTCCTGACTGAGCTCTGGGCTGCAGAGGAGACAGGGGGCCCCGAGGGTGTGGGCAGTAAGAGGCAGGAAGCCCCCTATAGGAGAGGAAGTAGGAAAACCCGCTGACCGGTCCCCTCCTTCATCCTGCTTGCTTTCTCTGACTCCCTCAGGAACCATCCCTGACATCTCTGCCTGGCCCTCACCCTACCCACAGCAGCTGTGCCCCATTCCTGCCCAGCCAGAGGGGTGGGAGTCAGTATCGCTTGGCCAGGGACTTGGCAGAAAAATCCCCAGAACCCCATTCCGTCCTGGGAGGCCCCTGCTAATAGGATTCTGAGCCATATAAATAATTTACCTGGGTGGCAGGTGAGCAGGGAAATTGCTTGGCTCGTAGCTGAGACTGAATCTCAACCCCGACCCTGTCCATCCCTTTCCGCCAAGCCTGGAATAGGTGAGAGAGGTCCCCAGTTACAGGAAGAATTTCAGGGGTCATTGCATTCATTATGCTTCCTGATGGGACAGCACCTGAACTCTCTCCCCCTGGGGGGACCTGGCTCCCTCCTGTGCTAGAAAGCCCAGGCCCTGCCCCGAGGCCCCCAGTGTAGATGGAGTCCATGGATTTCCTGCTGAGATGCCCCATAGGCCCCTGAGTATGACCTCTCCTGGGCCCCGTCCCCGCACAGCTCAGCTGGGTGCCTCCCTCTCTGCCCCTGGTGACCCCCGCAGGTGAACATCACCCTCCTGGACATCAACGACAACCACCCCACCTGGAAGGATGCCCCCTACTACATCAACCTGGTGGAGATGACCCCTCCAGACTCTGACGTGACCACGGTAAGTGGTGGTGGGACGGCAGAATGCCAGGCAGCCCTTCTCAGGGCGTCTGCCATGCCGGCCCATGAGGGACCGACGGGCTTCCTGCTTCCCTCTGAGCCAGCCCACGGAGCGGATTTCCGGAAGCTCTCTTGCATGGCGGAAGGTAGTCAGAGGCTGTGGGAAAGTCCTCGCACCGTCCTCAGAGGCAGTGGGCTGCTTCGGGCTTTGTCAAAGGGAGCACAGGCTGCCGAGGGACAGGACCCAGGCAGCTAGAGCTGGTTCAGCTAGTCACCATGCTTGCAGAGACCCCGGGGCTCGGTCTGGGCCCACAGGAGAGCTCCCGTCCTCCCCTAGCAAGACGCCAGCCACCTTCTCAAGTCACACAACATAGGTTCTGTCCGCCCTACCTTTCCTTCCCCGCTTCTGTTCCCCACAGGCAGGCCCCAGTAGGGTGTTTGAAGTTCGCCCAGGGATTTTCTGGCCTGGAATATTCCAGGTTGGCCCAGGCCCCTGGATGTGCTGTGTGCAGGGATAGGACTTGGAGTGGGGAGCAAGGGAGACGTGGCCAGTCTCAGGAGTCTGGACGGGAGCCAGCATCCTGGGGAAGATGAGGAAAGCCAGGGCTGGGCACCCCACTTGATCGTCTCTGGGGTTCACATCTGTGATATAGTATCCTCCCCATTTGGCTTCATTCAAGGTGGTTTATCCTCAGGGTCCAGCCCCATAGCCACTCAGCCAGCCGAGATGGGCATGAACCTCATAGTTGGTGGTAACCCACCGTATCGAATGCCAGCATTGTGCGGGGCACTGCCCAAGGCCTTCCCCTGAATTCTCTCTCACCCTCGTAATGACCTCACGGGGCAGGTGGACTCATGACTACTGTCGTACTACAGAGGAAACTGATTCTTGGAGTTTGAGGGGTCTGGCCAAGGTCCCAGAGCTAGTCAGAGATTGTATCAGGATGTGAGCCCAGGTCTATCTGACTTGGAAAGTGCCTGGCCCAGCCCTCCATCTCTGCTGGCCCAGGGTGCCGTGGCAGGAGGCTCAGGTCCTGAGAGAGTGTGGGTGGGATGGGAGAAGGGAGGGAAAATTTCACATCAAGCTCCACAGGAAGGCTGCCCCACTCTGGCGAGGCCTAGCCTCCCCATTTGGACCCCTCACCAACCACAGCCAACTGGGACAGAGTCAAGAAGGGGAGGATGTCAGCCTTGAAGGAAGCTTCTTGTCCTCCTTTCCCTATCTGAATGACTCTCTGCTGGTGGTTGGGTCCCCCTTCCAGAGATTCCTGGGTCAGGGATCTGGAATCGGGTTTTTTGCAGGCCCCGTGGGAGGGTTCTTTGAAGCAAGGGGCCGAGTGTGGAAATCACTTAGCCCCTAGCCCTCTCTGGGGCTTGAGATGATGTGGGTGCTCTCTGCTGCCATCTCGTGGGCACTTGGGCTCTAGCCAACAACTCCAGTCTGGGACCCCAAAAGAGCTTACCTCGGAACACCTCTCTGGTCATCTCCTGCCTTTGCTTTATATCTCTGCAAAAATCCTTCCGAGGGAACTGAGGGGCAGGTGAGACAGGTGTCCCTGGGAGAAAGTGGCTGCGTGGGCCACCAGCCCGGGGAGGCCATTTTTGAAGAATCCACCTGCAAAGGGGTTTGCTGGACTGGGACTGCATTTGGCTTGGGCATTTTCCAGGACCTGGTCCCCCGTGACCCTCTCCAGGTCTCCGGCCCTCCTCACAGCTTTCTGAGCCATTAGCAGGTGGGGACAACGGGCTGGAGGCCCGCTACCCAGGGCCGTGTCACTCTCCATCAAACTTAGCAGACCTTCTTTGGGCACCTGCCGTGTGCCAGGCCCCGTGTTCGCCAAGCTCGGAAGTAGAGAGAGCAGCAAGGCTCCCCTCCATTTCCAGGGAGCTTCCTGTTACTTTCCTGCTGGAACCCACCACTGGTTCCCATCTCACCCTGTGTTAAAGCCATAGTTCTTACCAGGCGGACCTGCCCCCGCTTTACCTCTGGGGAGATGGACATGTGAACCCACCACTCAGTAAGGGCTTAGCATGGCCATTTCTCCCCTGGGATGGGGCAGCTACAGGGTGGGGACCCCCAAGTATTTGTGTCTGAGACCTGAAAACAGAATGTTATGACTCACGTTCAAACAGAAAATGACCAAGTCAAAATTAGAACCTATTATATCAACCATCTACCAAATATATTATGACGATTAGGTTTTGAAAAAATTCCATTGCATTTAAGGACAAATTGTAGGTTAGATCTTCTAGAATTCTTAAGAATTTTCAGAATTCTCTGGAATTCCCAGATATGTGTGAATGGTGGCCAGGAAACCAGAAATCAAGAAGCCCGTACGTTAGTCCAATTTGTCGTGGCAAAATAGTTTCAAAAGGAATAGTCATAAAGTCTGGTTAAATTTTATGGTTTGTAGGCATTTATATGTGGGTATGCTGTATCACCTTTGGGGACTCCATGAGGCCTTCTAAGGCCACACAGTGGCCCTGGGTGAGGTAAGAGCTATGGCTGAGATGGAGAAAGGGAGTTGGGGGGCAGCTGACCCAGAGGTGATGTCAAGGAGGAGGTCATGTTTGCATAGGGGCTGCCCCCTCCTGGCACATCATCCCACCACTCTTCCCACACTCAGTCCCCCCACCACACACGCTGGCCTCTCAGCCTCCCAAGCCCAATAAACTCTTCCTCCCCTCAGAGCCTCTGTGCAAGCCCTTCCCTCCCCGCCGCCACCGAGGAGAGCATTCCTCTCCCTCTGCCCCCCACCCCTGCTTTTCTCAGGGCTGCCTCTTTCTCCTCTACCTGCCCCAGCCTAAAATGCCACTTCCTCAGAGAAGCCCTCCCTGACCACCCTGCCTAATGGGGCTCTGTCTGCTCTCTTCACTGTTTCTTCCAGAGCTGATCCCACATCTGTGTTTTATTTGTTTATTAGGCTGCTAACTCATTCAGAGGCAGTGTAGCTTAGTGATTAAGCAGGCAGCCTCTGATCCCAGAATGTCAAAGGTCTAATCCCAACCATGTTCCTTTCCATCTCTGTGACCTTTGGCAAGTCACCACACCTTTTTGTGCTCTGATTTTTTTTTTTTAAGATTTTATTTATTTGACCTGGGGGGGTGGCGGGCTACACAAGCAGGGGGAGTGGGAGAGAAAGAAGCAGGTTCTCTGCTGAGTAGGGAGCCTGAGGCAGGGCTGGATCCCAGAACCCTGGGATCATGACCTGAGCCCAAGGCAGACGCTTAACGACTGAGCCACCCAGGCACCCCTGTGCACCAACTTTCTTATCTAGAAAATGGGGCTGGTAGGGGTCCCCACCTGATAGAGTTGTAGTCCCTACTTAATGAGCCACACAGTGAGTGGTAAATTCACGGTAGCTGTTGTCACCACGCCTCCCGTGCTGGAATCCTATCCATCTTGTCTGCTGTTGAACCCCAGTGCCTAGCACGGTGCCAGGTGCATTGTAAGAATTCAAACATTGGCAAATGGTAGTCATTGGTGGACTTCATTCATCTTTCTTCCCTACTTCACCTGCCCCCCAGCTCTGCCAGGTCCGGTCAGGTCTTCCTTGTCAGAGGGAGACCAGGGGTGTGCCCCACAACGCTCCCAAACACCAGTGACTGCTGAGAGCTGTGTGCAGACAAGCGTGTGCCTGCATCCCCGGGCATGGCGAGCTGTCCCGGCATGTGCGTCGCCTGCACCCGCCCCGGCGTGAGCTTGCGGCTTGGCCCTTTTCCCTTTGCAAGCGAGGTTTTGGCCCAGCCCTCCCTCCGGGCTCCCACAGGCTCCTTCAAGGACCTGGCTGATGGGCATTGATTTAGAGCCTTTCAAAGCCCTCCAGCAAAATAAGAAAGGGGTGAGGGAGAAAATTATTCCCCGTCAGGCCAGGAGAAAAACGACAGTGTGACACGGGAAATGAAGAGGGAAAGTGGTGAGACTCTACGCAGTTGCCTGGCGGGGAGCCTGCAGGAGGGGAGCCGCAGTCGGCCCCCCTCTCCTGTGCCCCCTCCCCACCAGGGAGTGAGCTAAGAGGCAGAAGCCAGGGCCCAGCCCCAACTTAGGGTCCCTTGGAAGCAGCTACCCAGGCACCCTGGGGCACTCACCTCAGGGGCAGCGAGAGACGAGAAGCCCCCCACTCTTCACCATGTAAAATTATCTCTGCACATTCAACAACAAGCTGCTAGCCTAGAACAGGTCATTTAATTGCTCTCTGCCTCAGTTTCCCCATCTGGAAAAATTGGACTAAAAACCCTCCTCCTCTAGAGAGAAGCGTGGTAGAAATACAAGCTTTGCTGGTCTCCTTTGTCAGCGAAATGACTTGCCTGGCTGAAGTGACACCGGCATGCCTAAGGGCCCCACCTCCCGTTGTCAGCACAGGGGTCCCCTTTGCAGAGGCTGGGGACCTGCTCCATAGCACAGCGGGGGCCCCTCAGGCCTGCCCCCTGGTGCGGCCAGGTGTACGCACTCCCCTCCCACCTCTCTGAAGCAGGAGGCCCTACCAGGCTCAGGATTCAGCGCCAGCACGGGCCCCTCTCCCTGGCCACTCCGGACCTGGGGGAAGTTGGGGGCCCTTGGCCAGGGCAACCCATCTCTCTGTTCTGGTCTGCTGGTCCCAGAGACACCTCCGGCTGGGGACTAAGCCAGAGGAGGGACAGATTCTGCTGCCAAAGCACAAAAGTCCCCACATCAAGTAAGATGAAGGAGCTGACAAGGCCAGGCTGTCATCACTGAGCATCCTGGAGTTAAGAATGACACTGTCCTGATGCGGCCCTGGGGACTGCGGTCACCGCCCCCTCCCATTGATCTTGTCCCCTTCTGGTGCCACCGTGACCTCTGTCACACAGGGCAAAGGATGAGCTTGGGGGTGAGTCCTGCTGCTGTCCTGGGACCTTGGGAGACCTCCACAGTGGAAGCTGGGTCAGCCTCCAGTCTGGCGCTGTTTGACCTTGAGCCTGGCCCGTGTCCCCTGCTCAGTTCTGCTTCCCCCTTGGGGGAGGTAGATGCTAGGGAGGTTTTCTCCAAAGCAGGAGATTGGCAGGCATGGGGACGGGAAGAGAATGAGTTCTGGGGGTTGCCCTGGGTTAGGAGGGCACTCAGGTTGATCCCTTCACAGGGTGAGGCTTATAAGTGGGGAACCAAGTAGGGGGCCCTCCCTTTCTCAGGCAGGGAGGCTCAGCCTCCTCTCTTCTCCGGCCTCCCCCAGCCCACAATAGCCCCAGCTTGCTGGGACTTACCCTCTATACCTGGTGGCTTGTCCTTGGTTCCCTTCCCCTGCCCTGTCATTCCTGGTGTTACAGAAGACTAATTCTTTTCAAATTGCCTCACAGAAAGTCCAAAGGAAGGCAGTTCCCCCAAATTCAGGGTTTCAGATTCTTCTCAAATCTCGGCCAAATGTTCAGCCTCTTCAGCCCTTCCCAGCCTCCCGAAGAATTCCCAGTCCCCAAAGAATTCCATGATCATGGACCTACTGGGCATCCCCTGCTCCCCCAAAAACCCATGAACGTGTTGCCCCACACATCTGGAAAGCAGTGACACAAAGATGTGCAAGCAGCATTGCCTGCTGACTGCTGGTGTGGGCTCTGGAGGGATGCAGGGTCACTTCGGGCTGAGAGACCTGGGGAGCCTCGCTGAGCCTCCTGTGTGAAATGGGCATAACTGTAGATCTCCTCCTCCTAGGGCTGTCCCCACAGTACTTGTACTTGCCGAGGGCCGGGCATGCATGGGGTACGGAGAGATTCTCATAGATCGGTGTGTGCCAGCTGTTGCTTCTAGAAACAGAAGGCTGGAGCTTAAGTGGGGAAAGGGACTGGCCTAAGGGTAAAACTGCGTGACCAAGGAGCTCAAGACTTCCACTGCTGACCCATCTCATGAACTTCCTGTCTCCCGTCCCCCATCAGAGCCCCTATGGAGCTGGGAGGGAGGGAGGGACAGGGGTGTGGGCTCAGGGACACCCTCCGCAGCTGGGCTCAGTGGAGGCTGGGCTCCCTCCCGGGCAGGTGGTGGCCGTGGACCCAGACCTAGGGGAGAACGGCACCCTGGTGTACAGCATCCAGCCGCCCAACAAGTTCTACAGCCTCAACAGCAGCACCGGCAAGATCCGTACCACCCATGTCATGCTGGATCGGGAGAACCCCGACCCTGACGAGGCGGAGCTGATGCGCAGGATAATCGTCTCTGTCACTGACTGTATGTGTCCCTTGCAGCCCCACACACCCCGGCGGGGGCCCCTGACTCTCAGGGTACTGGGGGCCTCTCCTGATGACCTGTCCTTTCTGGGTCGCGAGGCCTGGGTACAAGAGGGCCGTGTCATGATCGCTAAGAATGGGGTAACACCCTCTTGTCTGTTGTGAGCCCCAAAAGTACCCTCAGGGGGCGGAGGTGGCAGGGGGGCGTGCAAGGCCCAGGCTGCTCCCTGGAGGGACCACTTGGAGGGAGACGTCACTGAGCCTGCCTCCCTCTCCCCACTCTCCCTTTCTTTCTGTCCCTGTCTCTTTTGCACCCCCATCTCCCTCTCCCTGGCACCCCCAGGTGGCAGGCCTCCTCTGAGAGCCACCAGCAGCGCCACGGTGTTTGTGAACCTCTTGGACCTCAACGACAATGACCCCACTTTTCAGAACCTGCCTTCCGTGGCTGAGGTGCTCGAAGGCACTCCGGCCGGGGTCTCTGTCTACCAGGTGAGTTTCTCTTTCCTGGCCTGAGCTCCTGATCTGTCTCCCTCACCTCGTCTCACCCAGCCAACAGGCAGGCAGAGGAGGCCCTGGGCGCCTGGCCTCATGCTGAACACTTTGCAGGGGTGGGGCAGGGGAAGCCAGCCGAGACCATCGGACAGGTCACAGTCTGGGCCAGGCTTGGAGAGTCAGTGCACTGAGAGAGGTAATGGAAGGCTTCCTGGAGGAGGAGGGGCTTGAGCTGGGTCTTAAAGGACAGGGGGATTTAGAGAGGTGGAGGAAAAGCACCAAGGGAGATGACAGAATTCTGGGAAGGCAAGTCAAGCAGGTCCTGATTATGGAGGTCTGGCCCAAGGCCCTCAATAGTACAAGTGGTAGCTGGTTCTAGATCATAGAGAGGGTTGATGGGTGTCACCCTGGCACCCTGCTTCTGTGGGCAGGCCACTCTCCCATCAGCCCCAAAGCAGCTCCACACAGTGGGGGGCAACCTCCCCACTTGGCAGGAGGCTCCAAGAGACTTGTGGCTAAGAAGAGGTAGGGCCTAATCTTGAACCTGGCCCTCTGCCTCCTGCTCCATCACGCTCTGTCAAGGAGGCCCTGAAGGGGCTTATTCTGGAAGGATGATGCATGCCTGTTTAGAAACACCGGAAGGCCCTCGTGATTAAGAGCATGGGCTTTGGAGTGCACCCAGCGTGAGTGTGGATCCCAACTTCTCCCCACTTGTGTGCTGTGTGACCTAGAGCAAGCAACTTAACCTCACTGGGCCTCGGTTTTCTCACCTGTGAAATAGGGCTCATACTAGTACCTGCCTGGCTGTGCTGTGGGGATTCAGTCAGACACGTGTGTGCAGCAAGGTGGCCCTCGGACTGCGGGAGTTCCCTGGTGGCTGATGGGCTCATGATCTGGTGTCTGGCGAGGGGGGATTATACCTGAGACACAGCGGGATCTGGTGGCAAAGGGTTAGCCTGATTCCACTTGAAGAAGACACAGTTTTTTGTCAGGATGACACAGTGAGTCACCTTGGCGATGCCCTGTGGGCCCGCTGTGCCTCAGTTTCTTCATCTGTGAGAAGAGATTAGTAGCGGTCTTCGAAGGTCCCAGGGAGCTCTCTCTCCAGCAGGACATTCTCCCAAATGCCCAGCAGGGGGAGCTACAATCCAGGGAACACCAGCCAGTCCCTGAGGAGCCCCTGAAGTAGGAGGGGGCAGGTGGGTGAGAGAGCCCCCCAGCCTGCTCTCCAGGGGCTTGCAGACAGTGCAGCTTCTGAGTTCACAGAGGACCTAACTAGCTCAGGCATGAAAAGATGGTTGAAGAAGCTGGAGCAGTTAGCTTGGGAACCATCCTTAGATATAGGAAGAGGGTTCTGACAAGAGCCATGCGTTCCCACCCCCCCTCCCCACAACCTGGATGATCGTGATTTCTGTTGGATCTGTGGAAGAACTTTCTCCAGGAATTAGAGCTGTTTGCAGATAAATTAGAAGTAGTGATCCCCCCATCGTGGAAAACATTCAATTTGAGAAGATATCTTATTGTCCGGTTTGTTCAATGTGAGTTAAGCTGGATGATCTTGACATTTTTCAATCTTGAGAATCTGGACTTGATCCTGGTTATTCACATTCTCTCAAAGTATCTGAATCCTCGTCTATGAAACTTTCCATATATCAAGGTCTTGAGTCAGGAGAATTGTCCTCAGGACTAGGGGTGCAGACAGGAACAGTGTAGGGATTTGGGGAATGCTTGCCTACACATGGCCTCACACGACGTTTTCAAAATAATACATCAGGTGACTTAAAAGTCACCCCTTTCCATCATCTTGTTGTCTAATGAAGCTGGGGAGAGCACCGTTGGTCGTTTTATGTAGCAGAGCTGCACATGGTCCCAGGGCCCTTGGAGCTGTCCCCACTGCTTCCAGCCAGCTACCAGGAAGCCTGCTGGAACATGACGCAGTTCGGAGCCCTGAGCCGCCCAGCATCCATGGGGGGTGGAGGGGAACTTGCCAAGGAGGAGAATGGGGTTTTGAAGGGGAAGGCTAGGGGGAGCTAGACTCTTGTTCTAAAAAAGCACTTTCCCCTCCCTGCCCCCTTGATCCCCTGTGATGTATCAGATCCCTTCAGCTCTGACATGCTGCCCTCTTAGCAGCTGGGCAGGTGCGCTGGGAACAGTGGCCAGACATGCTGAGGGGAGTGGGCGTGTCTGGCTAGAGCTGAGTACGGGTCGGGGGAAGGAGGGGACCTTCTCAAGGCGAAATCCTCCTGTCCTCACCACTCCCGTGGCCCCTGCTTTCCCTCAGGTGGTGGCCGTCGACCTGGACGAAGGCCCGAACGGGCTGGTGTCGTACCGCATGCAGGTGGCTATGCCCCGCATGGACTTCCTCATCAACAGCAGCAGTGGTGTGGTGGTCACCGCTGCGGAGCTGGACCGTGAGCGCGTCGCCGAGTACCAGCTGCGCGTCGTGGCCAGTGACGCGGGCACGCCCACCAAGAGCTCCACCAGCACGCTCACCATCCGAGGTGAGGGGCGAGGGTGCTGCCGACCATGTGGTGGGCGCATGGGGCCTGGAGCCGCGCCGGGAGGGCTGGGGAGACCACGACCCCCCCCACTGCTGTCCCCGTCCAGGTGGACACAGGGCGCCCTGCTGATGGGGTACCTGCCTCAACCATGCTACTGGGCAGTCTTTGCCTCCGCCATGTCCAAAATGCCAGCAGAGCCTTCAGTCCCCAGCCCCGGGGCCTGGATCCTCCTCCAAGGTCCTGGACTCCTCCTAGCATCTTTGATCCCAGTGAACAACAGAGAGGACTTGCCTTGGGGTGGTCAGTGGGGCCCTCAGAGTTAGCTGCAAGCTGGGAAAGGTCAAGGCGAAGGCCCTTTATGATTTCTCTTCCATTCTGGTCACATCTTTAATTCTTGGAATAAAACAGGGACATTGACACGAGCTGTTGCCAAAGGGGCAGAACTAACCACAGGGAGGTAAAGTAAGTAGAGAGTGTGACAGGCGAGATGTGGCCTGTTCTCTGGCTTCTGCTGGCCCCCAGGGGCTTGGTGCGGGTGCGGGTTCACTCAGTACAAACCGACACAGCCTGAGACGTGCCAAGGCATGCTCTCATCTGTTGGTGCCACGCTTGCCTTGAGGGTTCCTGGGGCCGGTCTGGGGACCCGTTTGTGCGGCAGTGGCTGACACAGAGGTGCTCAGTGCTGTTAGAGGGGATTTTCCTCCAGGCCTCAGCAGAAGCCGGGTCCTCAGATGAGCCCATTATTCCCCTGGTGTTAACACAACTAGGAGCCAGCATGGGGAGGTTGGGAGCATTTCACCGTGAAGACTATCCCAGCAGCTGAGAAACCAAGTCTTTAAGGGAAATGAGGCTATTTGGGAGGGGGAAATCCTCAAAGCCAGCTGTTTTCCTAGGACCCCATGACAGACTAGGGGCAGGCCTCCCCGAGACCCCAACCCTGCCGCTCACTTGTTATGTGACATGGGATAAGTGACTCAACTGCTCTGAGGTCCTGTCCCTCCTCTGTGTGGTATGTCTAAGGATGCCTGCCTCATGAGGGAGTTAGGAGGGGCAATTCAGATAGTGTATGGGAAGGGTTTAGTGCAAGCTCGACATGAGAAGAGCTGTGATGTCACCATCACTGTCACTGCCATCATCATCACCACTGCTGTTGTGAGGCACCTACTGCAGGGAGGCCCTGGGGGTTTCTCTCCTGGCTTGAATGGCAGCAGCAGCAGCATCACCAACAGCATCAAAGCCCCCTGGCAGGGAGCAGGACCATGAAAGGCCGAGGAGCCCCGGTCAGCTCTGCCCTGACCCCAGCAGGCGTGGGGACCCTCAGCTCACCGCCGAGACGTGTCAGCTCCCACCGCCTCTGGCGCTGGGCTTTCCAGAGCAGAAGGCAGGCCTAGCCCTGTGCGCTGACTCTGCCCACAGTGCTGGACGTGAACGATGAGACGCCTACCTTCTTCCCGGCCGTGTACAATGTCTCCGTGTCTGAGGACGTGCCACGGGAGTTCCGGGTGGTCTGGCTGAACTGTACCGACAATGACGTGGGCCTCAATGCTGAGCTCAGCTACTTCATCACAGGTGTGGCCCTGCCTCTTCCCCTTCCAGATGTGTACCCGGCCCCAGGCCCAGGGTACAGGGGGGCACAGATTGGGGAGGGGCCCCAGTCGGCTGTCCCCACCAGGCTTTAGCTCCTGCTGGAGCCTCCCAGAGGGTTTGCTCTTGGCTTTTCCCAGGGGCTCTGTAGCTGGATCCCTCTGGCCTGGCCCACTGGGAGCCTCCAGAGCCTATTCAGAGCCTGGGGACCTTACCCAGGTGCAGTCTTGAGGGAGGGAGAGCCCGTGACTCCGGGGGAGGAGCCTTGCCGCCCAACTCCACCCCCACATCCGGGCGATAATGCCATGACTGGAACACTGTGATCTTGTTCTTCCCTGGGAATTCTTCTCTCATGAGAATTTCCATTTGCTTAGAGACAAATGGTTTCAATCCTTCTAAATAAAATGGTTTCAGCTCACAGATACAAAGTAGAGAGCTATGGAGAAATCCAATGAGGCCGTGTCCTGGCTCCATAGGAGAAAGGGAATCATGATCGATTAGTGATGTCTGTTGTGACAGTAGGCTCAGTAAGTGGTGGTAAACATGCCACGTGTTAGTCATGCCTGGATTAGAACAGTTGCCCAGCAGGCTGCAGTCCCTGACACGCCTGAGAGGTGCTGGGATGCTGGGGGGCCGTTCTTTGACATTCCTTAGCTGTCCCTTGGCCGTATCACTGGCTGTCTTCTCTCTGTCCATGGCCTGCCTGCAGCCATGTTACCTACATTCAGTGCACAAACCAATCTCCTAGACTCCTCTGCCCCTAGAACAAGGGATCCCAGCTTCACAGCTGATCATTTCTTATAGGAGCCCTCAGCCTCTCCTTTCCAGATCTTTCCCTCCTTCCCCTCCCCAAAGAGGCCCAGCACCCTCAGGCCATCTCCTCACTGTCCAGTCCTCAACATTGCTCCAAGAAAGGCTTCGTTATCAAGCCCCCACTATGTAGACCAGCCACGGTTCAGCACCCAGCACTACTTGTGCCTCAGTTTCTCCCCCGCCTCTAGGAACCAGATTTTGTTCCATGTGAATGGTGCTACAGACCATCCACAAGGGGTCCAGGCCTTTTACCCAAGGGCAAATCATGTAAGGAAAAGGGAGCACCTGGCAGCTCCCAGGATGCTTTCCCAGTGCCCTAAAATGGCCAGTTCCTGCTGACCTGCGGAGAGCCCTCTCAGCCGGGACTCTCAGATTTTAATTTGCTCTTTCCGCAAGGAGCTGTGTGGGGATCCTGGTCCAAGCTGGCCCAAACCCTGTGACGCAGCGCCCTCTGCTGCCCAGAACAGTACTTTGCCTGCCAGCCGGCTGGGATGGGGTCTTCATGCTGTTCAGATGGAGTCCTTTTCTGTCCACTTTGAAGAGGAGACCCTCCCACTTCCCACGCCGGCCACCTGCCCCTACTCTTTACTCCGTGGAACCTCCAGGAATCCCCACTCAGAGAGTCCAAGATAAGGGACCTGGAAAAATCTTAGCTGCCCCCAAAGTCCTGGCCACCTATAAAAAAGCCTCAATCCAGGTTAACTGCTCAGACACTCCTAACCGATCGGCAGTTGGCAGAACAGTGAAGGACACAGGCTCAGGAATCAAAATGCCAAGTTGGTGACTGTAACTCAGGGCAACACATATAACTTTGCTAACAGACTGATTTCCCTCCCTGTGAAGCGGGCTGTGATAGTACAGATGAGACAAGATTCCACGCTGAGTGCCTGGTATGTAGGAGGTGCTCAATGAATGTTCAACCCTTATGATTTCAGGCATTTGGCACCCCCACCTGAACCCATGCAGGCCACACGCTTATCAGAGCCCCCCAGCCCCAGCAGAACCCTGTCCTCGGGCAGGGCTGAGTAAGCAGCATGGCCTTTTCCTCCCCGACTACCCCTGGCATGTCCTGGCCCAGGAGCAGAGCTGGGTGCCACCACCCTTTCCCTGGCAGGAGGCCTGGCTCCTCACAGAGGCTTCATTTTCTTTGGCCCACAGGTGGAAACGTTGACGGGAAGTTCAGCGTTGGCTACCGTGATGCCATTGTGAGAACCGTAGTAAGCTTGGACCGGGAGACAACAGCGGCATACACACTTGTCCTGGAGGCCATCGGTACGCCCCAGCCCTACCGGCACACCACACAAGCAAGGGTCTGGGCAGTCTAGTGGGGTGCCCATCTAGGGCCTGCCGTGCCTGACCCCAGAAGCCAGACCTGGAGCCCGAGACTGTGTACTGGCATCTGTGGAGAAAGGGCAGCCAGACATCCAGGGTATCCCTGAGCCCTGGGGTGGGCAGGAGGCTTAGCCCGCAGTGCTACATGCAGGCCATTCAGATGGTGGGGTGTAGACAGATCACGGCAACCCCAGGCCAAGTGAGGCAGAAAGGGGGAAGGGAGGAGCCCAGAGTATCAGGCACGAAGGGAGGTGTTGGGGAAAGGTGTGATCGAGGAAGTCTCCTTAGAGGAAGTGACAGTGGGGAGTGTCTCTGGATTAGTTAGGAGTCTGGGTTGCAAGTTTTTTAAAATGAAATGAAGCAATTTGGGCTCACAAAACTGGTCCATAGGATGATGGAACTTCAGGTATGACTGGATTTGGGGCCCAACTGGGGCCATGAGGCCTCAGTCTCTCTGCAGTGGCTAGCTCAGCCTCCTGTGTGTAGTCCTCATCCCCTGGCTGACTGAGTGGCCAGTGGTTGCTGTATCCCTGACCTGAATCTTTCTGGGGTCAAGTGCAGCAGCAGGGAGACAGCCCTTGTCCCTTTGCTGGTCTTCCCAGCTGAGCCCCAGAGGAGCTCTGATGAATTAGTTTATCTGCCCCCGTGCCTGTCCCTGAAGCCCTCACCATGGTCAAGGGAGGAGAGATGTGCTAGTTAGACCTGAATTCCTGGCCCATCCCTGGAGTCGGGGCATGGTCAGGCCTGCTCTGAAGCCCAGGTCTCAGAGTCAGGAAGATAGTGTTCTCAGAGGAACCTTCAGGAGCCGAGTTTGCCTTCAAGAGCAGGGTGGTGCCACCAGACAGACACCTGCCTGTCACCACCTCGAAGGCCAAGTCGGGTTTCAGTATGTCGAGAAGCAGGGAGGGCCTTCCAGGCAGAGGAACCAGCCCAGGCAGAGACCTGGCTATGGGAAAGAGCTGCGTGTGCACGCATGTGTGGCAGCAGCTGGCTCATGGTGTGATGTACACGGGGAAGAAGGCCACACTCAGGTAGGGCTGGCTTGTAGAGGCCCAAACATTGGGCCAGCAATTTGGTCTCTGGTCTCCAGGCAGTAGGGAGCCCCTGAGGGCTCTGAATGGAAAGAAGCGTGTGATGAGGCCTGTGTCCCCCCCTTGTAGGAGCACCCAGTTGGACATCCGCAGTGAGCTGCAAGTGAGAAGGAATGAGCTTTCTGTGGCTCCCCCTTTCCAGCCAGCAGCCCCTCCCCAGGCCACCCCATACCCAGAAGCATCCACCCGCTGCCTTGTTCTCCTCCCTGACTCATGAGACCCCGCATTCCTGCTGTATCAGGCACAGCCTGGCAGGAAAAGAAGGCTCGGGATCAGACCTCTGATGGGGCCTGCCAGCTCATGCTGTCCCCAGCCGGCGAAGTAAATAGGATAGGACCTCCAGGGCAGTGGGAGGCTGGGCTTGGAGAGGAACTTAGGAGGGCAAGATCGCCTAAACCAGGAGAGGCAACTGTGCCCCAGCATGTGGTCAGCTGGCCTGGGAAGGATGGAGTTATCCCTCATCCTCAGCCAGAGCCAGCTACGTGTCCCCCTCCCTGGGGTGACCATCCTTGCCCGGACATGGAGCACAGGGCACACGCTCCTCGCTCCAGGGAGGACAACCTGACAGCCGCCCCTGGGGCTGAGCCATGTCCGCAGCCTGAGGAGGGTCCCGTAGGGAACCGAAGGGGCAGAACCCCTGGACACCTAAGGCTTAGAAATCAGAAACCCTAGTGCCCGGGACCCAGAGACCCAATCCTCTACAGGCATGTTTGATCCCGTCCCGTAGGCATGTTTAACCCACCTCTCGTTCCATACAGAATGACAACTAGTCGGGAACATTTAAAAATCAGATTTTATGCAGAAGCCCAGATGTCTGGTTTCTCTGGAGAAATCAGAAGACCTCGTGTCACTGGGTCCACCCTCGGCCTGTCCACAGTGGACTGTAAGAGAGCCGAGCTGCCCGTCGAGGCGGCCCTGCCATGTGTGCCCCACAGGTCTTGCCCACCTGGCCCCCTGAGAGCCGTTGACCTGTGATCCCCACACCTGTGCCTGTCTCCTTGGGCTGCTCTAACAAATTACCATAAACTGGGTAGCTTAGGAGAGTAGAGATCTATTTCCTCAGGGCTCTGGAGGCCAGAAGTTCAAAATCAAGGTGTCGGCAGGGCTGCATCCCCCTCTCAAGGCTCTAGGAGGGAAGCCTTTCTTGACTCCTCCAGCTTCTGGTGGCTCTAAGTCCTCCTGGGTTTGCAGCTGCAAGAATCCAATCCATGCCTCTGATTTAATGTGACCTTGTCTCCAAATCAAAGCTCCCTCTGCCTTCTTTCCCTTGAGGACCCTTTTCCCTGGGTCTGTGGCCCACCCAGCCAGTCTAGGATATCTCAGCTCCAAATTCTTAACTTCTTGCATCTTCAAAGACAGTTTTTCCTGGTGAGTTTGCACTCACAAGTGATCCGGGACCTGATGTGGGTCTCTTTTCTAGGAGCTGCCATGGAACCCCTTTGTGCCTCAGTTCCCTCCTCTGTAAAATGGGGCTGATAGTAACAGCATCTACTTCCCACGCTTCTTACAAGGGTGGAATGAGCTAGAATAGCACCTGGGAGAGGTTAAGCATCATTAGTCTTATCCTCTATTTATAAAAAGGAAAGAGCCGCCCCTTACAAAGGCCAGAGCAGGTGGGATGCACGGGACACATGCCCAGGGAGTTTGCCCACCAGGCAGCTGCTAACAACCCATCCACCTTCTACTCCCACAGACAATGGCCCCGTAGGTAAGCGGCGCACGGGGACGGCCACCGTGTTCGTCACCATCCTGGACGTGAATGACAACCGGCCCATCTTTCTGCAGAGCAGTTACGAGGCCAGCATCCCAGAGGACATCCCTGAGGGACACAGCATCGTGCAGGCAGGTGGCCGTGGCCCCCTGGGGGCAGCTGGTGGCTGGGGGCACGCAGGGCTGCACACACCCTCGGTGGCATTGTGGCCCTGCCATGTGAAGGGATGGAAACGGGAGGGTCCAGCGGCTGCCCCGGAAGTAGCCAGGCACCCTCCTCCCTCTCGGGGAGATCAGGCTTTTAGTTTCTGTGGCCTACGACAGTACCCTGGCTCCCCCTAAAACAGAAGGAAGACCTTGCCTCCCTCCTTTCCCCCAAACCCCCTCCTCTTCCCCCATGCCACCCAGAGGGCCTTTCAGAAAAGCAAGGGGATGGAGCTGTCAGTCACATTTTCCCAGCAATGAGGTGAGGGGAAACAGCCAGGGCCCAGCTAGGCCCAGAACAGAGAGGCTTTCATGGGGCCCTTGGCCAAAACTCCCCTCTGGGGAAGTAAACAAGCACAAGAAGAAAGAGCTCCTTTGCCCAGGGAGCCAGAGTAACAGCTCTGAGGCTCTGAGGGAGAAAGGGGAGGATCAGAAAGCGGGGCTGGGGTGCCCTCCCCCAGCTTGCCCTGGAGGCCTCCGTTGCTGGGGCTGGGGAGGGGGGGCAGGCCTGAATCACCCTCTTCACCAGCTGTGGAGGCGGAGGCTGAGCCAAATACAGCAAATCTGGGCCTGTCCGCGGGGGCAAGCTCCCAGCATCGGGAGGGGCTGGAAGTGTGTCCCACTCACTACGTCAGGGCCAGGGGCCTGGCAGGAAATGGGCTGGGAGTGGGGTGCCGACTTCCAGAGGCCCAGAGAATCCAGGAAGCTCCAGGGATTTGCCAGAGGCTGGAGGACTGTTCCAGAAGGAGGAGCCTTGAGGTTCTCTTCCTCTGGGGCTCGGCTGCTCCTCTAGCCTCTCACCTGCCCCATTCACTGACAGTCTCCCGGGACCAAAGTGGGGACATGCTGGGGTATGTGGCCAGTGCTGTGAGGGCCCCCTTGTCCATCCCCAGCTTTTCAGTTTCCTTCAGGCCCTCCAGGAAGCCTTGCCCCACCCCCCACCTCTCCACCCCACCCCCAGCCTCCAGGAAGAGAGCACCTAGTGTTGGGCCAGTGACTCTAGGCCCAGTTCATCCTGGGGTGTGTCAGGGAGGCTCTGGGAAGGGAACCAAACAAAGGGAACCCTTTGTTGAGGGTAACAAGCTGAAGAGGAGAAGGTAACGAATGCCCGAATGCCCGTGGAACGAGGCCTGCCCCGCTTTCTAACCCTGAAGAATTAGTTTCTATTTACACAACACGACACAGCCTGAAATCCTAGAGCTCAGGAGTGAGACAGGGCAGCCCCCATTCTCCCCGTGTCTAAGGGAGAAATCAGGCATTAGTGACTTCTTCAAGGCCCTAGAAGTTTCTGGCAGAGGCGGCCTCACTCTTTGTGAATGTACAGTGGGCCTCACCAGCATGCTTGGAGACGGAGCTTCCGTTTAGGGGCATGTGAGGGATAAAGATTCCCCCTGCAAGACTCCTTAAGCTTTGAGGGGTGGGGACACACCCAGCTGGCCCACCCTTCACTCAGGAAATAGAGATGTTGTTCGTACTTCTGTGCCTGGAGCTGGTGATGTGAGAGGGTGGAGGTGGTCCCGCTCTCTGCAAACTCCCAGAACCTAGGAAGGAGGAGACATAGACCTGGGCTGCCCACACTGTTGAGTAGAAGCGATCCCTGCTGTCCCTCTGAGAGATGGGAAGGGTTCCAGGCAGGAGGTGGCTTTTGGCTGGAGACCAAAGATGGCCTCACAGAGAGGGTGCCTTGTGCTGTGTAAGCCACAGCCTGGGGAGGGTAGGTTGTTCAGAACGTCTGGAGTCTTGGGTCAAGGTGAAGTTGGAAAGATTGTTCAGAGCCAGCTCCCAGAAGGCACTGAATGTCAGCCTAGGGAGCTCTGGCTTTCTCTAGCCAGCAGTTGGAGACCAGGGATGGTTCTGGAGCTGGAACCACTGGGAGCAAGGGGCAAAACTGGAGCTCAGTCTTGGAGAAGACCCAGCTGACTGCACCATGAGTTGCACAAAGCACGGGGGAGCTGGGGCAGCCCATGGCGGGGCACCAGGTGGCCCTGGCCAGCTGACTCTCTGGAGCAGGAGGTAGGCAACTCAGAACCCCTCTGACCATTCTCCAAATCTGGGAGTCGGAGTGTCCAAGCACGGCCCTGTGGGGAGAATTTGGGGTTTTGGAATGCTGAGACATCCACTCCAGAGTGATTTTGCTGTGACAGGTAGCCAGTCAATGACGCAATTGCCAAAAACTCAAAGAGAGTAGACCTAGGTGCTCCAGACCTGAGGTGCTGTCCTGGAGAGGTCTTGGACCCTCCTGCCCCAAAGGGAGGATGCCTCCACCCCCCGGGTGAGGCAGGAGCACTATGACATGTTCTCAGAGCCCAGCTGGCATCACTTCTAGCTTCTGACATTGCCTCCCACCACTCTGATAGCACAGGTCCTGGCCTCTCAAGGAGCTCCTTAACCCATTCTCAGCCCCTTCCTGGTCCATGGTAATGTCAGCACCTGCAAGGTGGGTGGGGCCACCAAGATGGCTGCCAAGATGGTGACCAGCTGGGAATTGTTGAGAGCCTCCTGCTTGCTCTCCTCCCAGTGGGCACCGGGGAATCTCACCCACCAAAAGGGTGCTGGCAGCTCCCGGGGATTTCAGGTGAATGCTGGTAGGGCCCAGGAATTCCAAGGAGAGAAACCCCAGGCTTTCATCTTGCCTAGGGCACTGAGTTGGTGCAGAGAGAAAAAGAGTACCTTGCCTGCCATGTGGGCTGAGTATTTTGCTTGCCTGGAGGGAACCCTTGGCCATTTAGCAACTCCCACTGGAATTCACACTTGGCTTTGGCACTTGGAGGGTGAGCAGGACTTCTGTTGGTGTCTGGGAGCCAGAGGGGAGGGTACCAGGGGCCACAGGCTGTACCCTCTGGCCCCCCAGTCAGCCTAGCGGTCTTTCAGCAGGCAGTAGCTGGAGGGTCTGTAGAGAAGCCTGTATTCCTCCTAGGGCAGTCTCTGGGAAAGGCCATGGGTCCAGGGACACAGGGGACCACTGGGGCTGAATGTGTGTCCCACGTCCTCTGCAGCCCCTGATTCCAGGCTCTGTCCAAGACAGGAGGGTCCGAGGGTGGGTCCCGGGTGGGTCCTGGAGGGCAGGGCCACCCGGTCACATTTTGGTGGATTCCGTGCAGTCACAGTCCCGGTTGTCATCACAGCCCGGCAGGGGGCGTCGGGGAGCAGGCCTGCCCCTGCGGAAGCTGTGCAGGGAGCGGCGCAGAGAGCCCAGGCGCTTCCAGAGCCGGAGCTGGGGCTCGCTGGGGCTCCCAGGGTGGTGGGGCATGCACTCCCGAGCCCGGCGCTGCGTTGGGTCCAGCGCTGCCGGTTTGCAGAGGGTCATGAACAGCAAACAGCTGGCCAGCAGGAGGAAGATGCAGGCAAGGGCGATGAGCATGGGGAGGGGGTCTGCTGCCTCTGTGCTGCTGCCGGGAGTGACAGGAGCTGTGAGGAAGGCCAGGGGGCTGGGACCCTGTGTGCTCATGGCTCCTGCAACAGGAAGGGGACAGGAGCTCAGAGGCAAGTCAGTTGAGCCCAGGGGCTGGAAAGGGAAGGGAACATTGGTGGTGGCTGGGGGCTGCTAACCTAGCTGCAGACGGCATCATGGCCATATTACAGGTTAGAACAGGGAGGACCAGAGAGGCTGACAAGTCTCAGGTCACATAGCAGGAAGTGATGAAGCTGGTCCCGAACTCAGGTCCTCTTTCTGCTATATCCCCTGCCCACCTGCCCAGAGGAGACAGGAGGGTACTGCCTCTTGGCGTTGCAAAATCAATTCTTGTACCTAAAACCCTGGGGACGTCCGGCCAGCTGCATCAGTAGGTTGCTCCCTGACCCGGAACGAGTCCTCAGTTATAGGGTGCTGCAGCTGGCAAGGACCCTGACAATCATCTAACACCGGGGCTGCCAACTGGGGACCCACAGGTATGTTTCATTGAGTCCTTGGGTCTAGTGTTTTTATAAATTTCAATTAATTGTGAATATTTTAGAAGTCACAGACCAAACCCCAAGAGATTTCACATAAATATCTGGATATCTGGCTTCTCTGGAAATCCCGGAATTTCAACAGTGGCAACACAGGGCCGGTTGGTGCCTGGCACCCAGTAGCAAGGTCGAGTAGCAGTTGTCCCCTTCAGACAGGTGTCTGGCCCCCAGATCACCATACTCCATGGCAGATCCATATTCCATCTGCCCGTTCCCATGGGCATTCCTGTTGGTGCTTCCCAATGCAGCCCAGCCTGCTCCCATGACAAGTAAGGAATCTGAGACCCCAACGAGGGAAGGCCAAGCCCAGACCCACACTGTGAGCCATGGCTGAGAAAAGGCCAGAAGCAGGTTTCCTGACTCCTGGCCCTGTGGCTCCCCAGTCCTCTGGGATCACGAGCCACTCCTAGAACAGGTGAGAAATAATTGACAAAGAGAGCCACAGGGTTCATGAGGTGGGGCTCAGAACACACCCCTCCTCACCAGACACCAGTTACCTGCTTTCACTCATGACCAGCCCACTAAAGGGAGCTCACCAGAGGATCTTTGGAGGTGGAAAATTAGGCTGAGCTTCTGGTTAAATATATCTGGAGTTGCAGATGAAAATACCTAGAGGGCCTGGCCAGTAGGTAACATGTGGCCACAGAGGGCAGGTGGCAGGTCTATGCAGAGAGGGCCCTCAGGGAGGTGGGGGTGCCTCGGCCAGGCTGATGAAACACCGGCTCAGTGTGGTTGGTCAGCCCTTCCTGTTTCCCAAGAGAAGCCAGAAATTGCCAGGATTTTTTCAGGTAGATGTTCCTGACATTTAAATGTTGACAACTGTTTCAAATTTGGTTAAAGCCAGAGACTGGGGAGGGGGGATATGCTACAAAGTAAACAAACTTGAACCACCCCCCCCACCAAAATTTGAAATGAATTTTCAAATATTTGAAACACTAGAACAGGCCACACAAAACACACAGGTTACCTTCAGCTCACAGGCCAGCATGGGTGATCTTTGATTTCTACAAACACAAGACAGAAAAGTCCCCAAGAGGATCTTAATAAAAAAAGATGAGGGATAGCAAGTTACTCTCCTCCTGCTCCAGCTCACAGCCTAGAATAAACTTACAGTTGAGTTTCTAGCGGCTCAGCGGAGTCACATCAAGGCTCTGTCGGTGGGCTGAGGTGTGCTATGCATGTAGGGAGCATAGAGGGGACACCCAGCCCCCACCCTCTGGAGCCCCCATCCCTACCCCCAAGCACTCACCAGCAGCGGCAGGACCTCACTCCCAGCTCCCTGCGCTCAGCCTCCTTCCTGCCTACAGCCTTGTCCTGTGCCCAGCCACCGGAGGGCAATCAGGGCACCCCCACCCCCACCGCCCACCCATTCCCTGCCATCACTCCTTCCAGGCTTTCCAGACAGAACATGACCCCTCCCAACTCCAAGCTGGAAATTTTGATGCCCGTCTAGCTGCCCATGGCCTCTGCCTTTCAGGCACCGGGCCTGGAAAGCACTCTGGCTGGGCAGCTATGTGAGGTTTGGCCTGCCCTTGCCTATGAGCACGGAGAAGGGATGGGATGTGCCCACACCATCTCCCACAGGGAGAAAACTGGCCCTCTTTCCTGCCGCCCAGAGCAGTATTTGGCTAGGAGGGAGAAAAGGGCAATCAGAAGTGGGGGAGGTCTCAATCCCATTAGTGCTGATAGGACTGTAAGGCCCACACAGGGATCGGGAGATCCTGTTGGGCTAGCAAAGCTGGTCCAGACTTCAGTCCCCACAGAAGCACTTGAACAAAAAAGATAAATGAGGCTGTAATTAACATTTTAGTAGTTTTCTTAGAAGCAAGAGATTCTCAAGTGCTTGAAAATATCAAGCCACCCTCCTTGGAACCCGTGGCAAAACCAGCTGCCAGCCCCTTTACAGGCCCTCTGATCCAGCAAGGGCCAGCTGCTTGCAGAGAAAAGAGGCCTCCACCAGACCAAGGCTAGGAATAGTCTTGAGGGGCAGTTAAATCTTACCCTCGCTCACAAGCCAAAGGCACACTGGCAGGCCCTGCTCTGGACATATCACTGCAAGTTCATTCTAGAACCTTCTTTCTTCCCTCAGAACTCTGTAGAGCAGTGCTGGCTGCAGCACAGGGACTAACCTCAGAACACATCTTGCTATGTGGCCTTGGGCTAGTCACTATCCTGCTCTGGGCCCTGTTTCCACTTTCTACAAAAGCAGAGGGATTCCCCAAGTCTGAGCGTACCCTCACATCCTCCCCAGAGTACCCCAGCAAGCGCCTGGCCCCACTTTCTTCACCAAGCCTTTTCCTGCAGTCCCCGAGCACTGACCTTAAAGCCAGCGCTCAGCCGTCCCAAGCTGGGTCGAAAGGTCGTCTTAACTGTCCACAGGAGGGCCAAGGAGCAGCAGGTGCCAACTGTGACCCTCGCCTGCCCTGGACTCTGCGGTGCCCTGTGCCCCTCAGTCAGCCAGGCTGGGCAGAGTGGGCCGTCTTCACTCACTCTCCAGCTAGCCCTGGCTTTGTCTGGAAGAGTTTGGGCCCTGCCTTGGGGGAGGGGACAGCCAAGAGGGTAGGGATGGCAACTGGGCCAGGCAGAGGGAGAGGGGAGCCCTGCAGAGGAGCCTGTCACTCCCAAGCCCTCCCAGGGCCTCACTCCAGCCGGTCTCCTTGGAGCCCTTGCAGGGGCCCGGGTTAGATGCACTGGGAAGCTACGGGGAGGGGCTCACGGCCTCACAGCCGCTCTCACCTTCCCCCACTGGGCGTCTGAATGGTATGGTCGGCGGCCAGCAGCTTGCTATTCAGTGCCTGCTGGCCTCCAGCCTCTGGGTTACCAGGGAGAGGGGAGAGGGGCTACAGCCCAGCAGCAGAGGGGTAGGCCCCGACAGCTCCCGTGCTCCTCCTCCCCTCCTGTGTCCTTGGGCCCCTCACCGTCCAGGCTTACCCCTCAACTTTCCAGAAAACTACCTGCCCTTTGAAGGTGTCTGGCTACAGAAGCGAGGGGTCAGAGACATTTTCAAAGGTCCAAGAGCTCTTGGGGCAGAAGGTACAGGATTGAGCGACAGCATGGCTTGCTCCTTATAGTTCTGGTGGGCCCTTGGAGCCCCTCCAGGTGGTGGCTCTCCAGACCTCCCCACAACCTTCACCGCCCCCTGCACCCCCCCACACGCATCCCCTCCTCCAGCCGCCATTCTTCCCGGAAGCCAGAGCATCCCCTCTGGGGAGGTAACAGTGGACAAGGGCCCCTCCTCTCTGGGAATGTAGAAAGTAAGCTTGGATGCGGTAGGTCAGCAGCTGACGGGGGTGGGGACAGCCTAAGTATTAGAGTGGGGAATGCAGTTCCGTATAACATTGCTCCGAGAAGGCTGGATGAGGAGATGATATTTGAGCAGAAACCCGGAGAATGTGAGGGAGCAAGCACACAAGTATCTGGAGGGAGGGCTGGCCAATGGAGGAAACAGCACACATTTGGCATTCAAGATACAAAAGGAGATCGGTGTGGCTTGGGCAGAGCTGGTGAGGAGGGAGTGGTAGAAGGGTTGCTCACGTCCTCTCAGTTCTTACCAGTAGGAAGACGGACTTGCTTTTTTTCTGGGCCCAAGGTCCAAAGTCCCAGCGAAGGATGAGATGGATCCAGTCTGGATCAGGTACCTTCTCCCAGACCAGTCACCGCTGGCCATGGTCCATAAGAACATGGCGGCCCCAGTGCGCACCACAGGGTTGCGGGGAGAGGTGGAGAGAGGAGGGCAGACCTGGACGAAGGGAGAGGTCCAGAGTATCACAAAGTAATTCACCACCAACCAAGACTACGTTCCGAGGCCCTGGGTCCTCCCAGCCACACGGAGTGAAGCCTCTTCCTGCCTCGCCTTCCAGGGGAGCCATCTCTCTTCTCACTTCAGGGTAGAGTAGGTGTTCAGTTCTTGGTTGGACAGGACTCGCCGCGGGGCCAGCTGTGACTCTGCCCGCAGCCTCGAGGCTGGACTCCATGTGGAAAAGGATAAACACCACATAGTATCTCTCAGTGAGAACAGCATGCCCCCAGGTTCCACCAGAGACCACTCAGGAGCCTGAGGCACCGCCAACCGAGGGGGGCGGGGTGGCGTCTGAAACTAGACCGGAGCAAATGTGTAGGTGCTTGAGGATGGAGCCACCTGGTAGGAGGTGGGATTTGGGGGTTTCTACAGAGTGGCTGTCACAGGACACAGTGCCCAGCTGGGACTCAGTATGGCGGGAATGGTTTCAGATCTAGAAAGTGTGGGCAAGAAGCAGCCCCTCAATCCAGCCTCCTGCCCCCACCCCCACCCCACTGGGACAAGGCTCCTGGGATCTCAAAAGGCTGAAGGAGGGAAGCAGGTTCCTATGGGCTGACCCCGTAAAGTCTAGATCTGGAGAGCTATCGTGCCATCCATTATCCACCTTCTCCCCCCATTCTCCCCAAGACCCTCCTGGAGGATCAAAGAGCAGAGCTGGATGGTCCCCTGCCATACAAGGCAGCAGAGAGCCATCAACAGGTGTCTTCATGGGGCAAGGAGGCAGACAGACGTGTCCTTCCCTCTCATGACCCCAGCTTCTGTGGGAAACCACGGGTTGGCCCGGATGGGCTGGGGGTGGTGTGGAGGGCAGGAGAGGGGCTTCATACACGATCTTCTCTTCTTGTGGGGTGGAATTCTAGGAGTGACCATGTGTCTCTTTCTCCCTTAGCTGAAAGCCACAGACGCGGATGAGGGCGAGTTTGGGCGTGTGTGGTACCGCATCCTTCAAGGTGAGTGGGCACCCCTAAGGATGGCAGAGCTTCTCTGGGCTGCCAGGAGTCTGGGAAGCAAAGCCAAGGGATATCACCCTGACTGAGGGGGCCTTGGGATAGGGCAGCCCCCAGCAGCGAGCCCTCCGGAGATGGTCATTGGCCCAACATATAGCATGGGACCATCCCTGAACTAATTACTATTGGCCAGAGATCTGCTGACCTGCCCACTCTGGAAATCAGGGTAAGAGCACCCTCACACAAAGCATCTGGACTGAGAGTAGAGGGGGGTGGATCCCTAAAGGAAAATCAGAGTGCCGATACCCCAAGATGACACAGTGGGTATTGGACTAGCCCAAAGATGTACACAAAACCATCAGTTCAACCACCCACAAAGAATTTGGTTTTAGTTCCTCTTTTTGTAGTGCCCCAGATCCTTCTGAAATATTGAATCCACTGACACGTCTGAGTATGGGAGTATCAAGGGACGCCCAGCCTTCCCATAAGGAGGGTACTAGGCAGGCTCCCGCCCTCTCCCTCAAATCCTTCCAGGCCATGGTAGTGTGAGGCAGACGACTTCTTACCATCGTGGGCCTCAGCCAGGCTCCCAAGACCTCTGGGCAGGATCAGCCTTCTGAGGGTCAGGGTCTCCCACTTCCCCTGTCCACCCCCCCCCACACACACACACTATGCCACGAGCATCGCATGTCTTGCTCCAGGCTGGAGCCCATGCATCTCCTCTCTCCCTCCACTCAGGTAACCATGGCAACAACTTCCGGATCCACATCAGCAATGGGCTCCTGATGCGAGGGCCCCGGCCCCTGGACCGAGAGCGCAACTCATCCCATGTGCTGATAGTGGAGGCTTACAACCACGACCTGGGCCCCATGCGGAGCTCCGTCAGGGTAAGATGCCGGGAGGCGGGGTGCGGTGGGCCGAGACCACAACCGGCCCAGAGAGGGCCACCAGCCAGGGCCCGGTGGGGGCAGGCCACCATGCATTTAGGTGCTGAATGACCCGAGGCTACAGTTGCGGGAGGGGATGCCGAAGCCCGGCCTGGGATCCCGGAAGTGTCGTTTTGCTCCGAGACTCAGTTTCTCCAGGTGTGGAAGGGGGTCAGTGATACTGCTGTCTCTCCTCAGGGACGAAGGAGGTATCCTCACATTACTAACCCCCCTGCCTGCACATCTCAGAAGGAAATCTCGCAAATATGACCTTGAGATTAGAGACATTGCCAACTTGATCTTACACGTGAGGGAGCTGAGGAGCGGAGGGGTCCCGGGTGATAGAACCAGGACTTGAGCCCCATCCTCCAACTCCAGGTTCAGTGCATTCTCCATTGAAAGTGTCCCCCAAATATTCCAGTTACCACCCCCAGCTGCCCTGTCAAATGTGTCCTTTCCTGCCCACCTCACTCACCACGAGCTCCTGCCCCATGTGTCTGAGATCAAATTAAACCCTTGTCTTCCTGAAGGGGCAGAAACAGACACACAGATCTTCCTCCTGGCTGGGCTGGTTGAGGCACTCTTGTGCCCAGTGGCAGGGACATGGCTGAGGGAAATGCGATGACCCCTCGAGGTCACCCCACCCTCCCCCCACTGCACACTCAGCAGCTCCCAGCCTCTGCCCCCGAACCAGGTGGAAAATGAGTCAGAGCCCAGAGGTGAAGAGTAGGAGGAAGATGGGAAAAGCCGGGGTGGGGAGTGAGCAGGGACTTTTCCCCAGGACTGAGTGGAGCACACTGAGCTGCTTATCAGCCCCATCTCCACCACACTCTTTCCCCAGGCTGGAAACAATGAATAGCAGCCCGCGGGGGGTCACCATCATGCCAGGGGTGCTGGGGAGTGGGTGACTCAGCCTTGGCCCATCTCCTGCTGGGTTTGCCCCCTCAGCTTTGCCCCAGGGGGAGATGGAAAAAGCAGTCTGGGTCCTTTACAGCTAGCCCTCCGAGTGAACTCTTCCCTGGGTGGGAATGGCTGAGGGGGTCCGTTCCCAGGGGTCAAGTTTCCACCTTGGGGCTGCTCCGGATGATGCCAGGTGCTGGCGAGGGGGGGTCACACTCAGTTACCTGAAGGTGCACCGGAGCAACCCCACACAGTCCCATTCCCCTGGAGGGCTGTGAATTGCTCAGGCACACACTGATAAGGGCACCCACGTCAGAGGGCGCTCTTTGTGGGGCCCGCTTCAGGCCACGGGAATGACGTCACCGTAGCTTGGGTTGGCTACCTGGACTTGAAGCTTCCTAATTACAGCCCCTCCCGTGGCCCTCTCGCTCTGCACCCTCCCAGGAGCAGGTGGGTACCTCTCTCCAGAGCTACTCCTGTCAGCCTTGACATTGTGACTGCAAACTTTTTTTTTTTAATATTTTATTTTTAAGGGGCGCCTGGGTGGCTCAGTGGGTTAAAGCCGCTGCCTTCAGCTCAGGTCATGATCCCAGGGTCCTGGGATCGAGCCCCGCATCGGGCTCTCTGCTCAGCAGGGAGCCTGCTTCCCTTCCTCTCTCTCTAGCCTGCCTCTCTGCCTACTTGTGATTTCTGTCTGTCAAATAAATAAATAAAATACAGCTCAAAGCCAGGCTGGGCCGGTCAGTGGGGGGATGGGACACCCAGAAGCACACCTGCTTGCCTACCCTCCTTTGTTCCTTTCCCCATGAACCCTGAGGAATAGTAAATCCTCAAGTGGTACCTAACCGTATGCTTTATGCCCTTGAGCTCATTTAACCCTCATAACAGCCCCACGAGGTAGGCACTGTTATCATACCCATTGTATAGAGGAGAAGACTGAGGCAGAGAGGGATTGGCCACCGTGTTTAGGGTTGCATAGCAGTAAGGGAATAGGTGGCTTCACACCCCAGCAGTCCATGCGGGGCTGCTCTCTCAGTCCCTACACTCTGTGGCCTCACATACAGGCCCTGCAGGGTCCAGAGTCTGCTGCATAACACCCAAATCACTTTAAGGTGGGAATATATGAGCAAGCACCCAGGGCAGAGGTAGGATAGCCTTTGTCAGACAGAGCCCCTGCCCCTCTGAGCCCCCACGAAACCTGGGAACTTCCCTAAAGACAGAATGGGGACTCCAGCTTTGCCCCAGATTCATTTGCCCTGCAGAGATGGCTTCTGGGGACCAACCACAGTCTCCAGTTCCTGCTTTCGAGACCAGGGACAGTGCAGACGAGCACCAGGAGCAGGGAGTGAAAGGCCCTCCTAGAGACGGGGGCCTCACCTACACCGTGCAAGCATGCACTTATGCGCACTCAGATCTCCTGCCCTGACTCCGCCGGAGGGCACAGCACAACACAGACAGTGGGGCTGCTTCTCCATTGTGGCCCAGGAGCTCAGTAGCTGAGCCCTCCCGCTTTTAAGAACTTGGCAGACCTGTGCGTTTCCTGTACATCTGTGTGTCTCAGGTTTGCAAACCACACACCATTATGCCTCCTGTCTCTGCTGCTAAAAACAAGGCTGAAACCGACAAGAGGACAGTGGCGTGGAGCCAGCCCTATGGAGCATGGGCCACACCCAGGCTCCGTGCCACACACGCCCCTTATTGTCCTGGCCCATCGGCCCAGCTTGTGCCCCTGCGATCCCTGGAATAAAGGCCAGTTGGACAAGCAGACTCAGGAAGGGGAAGGCTCAGGATCTTGAAAGATGGATGGTTAGTTTCTGTTTACAGCAAGTGAGTTCCCGAAATTCATCCATGCAAATTCCCCCCACACCTACCCCACCCAGGATCTTCCCAGCCAAGTTCTTGGTGAAGCCAAACTTAGAAAGTTCCGGCTTGTGAACAGCTGTGCTCTGGGGTGGGCACTTTAATTTGCATAGTGGGTTCTAGATGTCTGGACATGAAAATGTGATGATGCAACAGGGCTGCAAGAAACCCCAAGAGCCAGGAAGATAGAGAAACCTTTACTCCTCTATGCCTCCCCTCCCCCTAACTCTGTAACACCCCCCCACAACCACTGCTAATGTTCTCCACTGGTCAGGCCACCCGTTCCGCTACAGAAGGCCTCTCACTTCTCCAGCAAATTCCCAGCTAAGCCCAGGAGAGGAGCCAGGGCTGATCCCAAAGGTGGTGATTAATCAGAAATCCAATATTCGTGTTGTCGATTGTGCTGCGGCCCCTGACATGACGCCGGTGAGCTTGTGTGAAATCTGTGTTGCACACTCTTGCCCATGCTCTGTTTGCCGCTTCCACACTGCTGGCAAGCTCCTGCTGACCCTGGTTCTCTCAGGCTGGAAGGAGGTGGTCTCCTGTTCCGAGGCCAGCTCATCCCCAGCATTGCGCAAAGAGGAATAGGGGTTGGTAGACTGAGAACCAGGAGGGCCCCCCTTCTCTTTCCTGCCCCTTCAGTTACCATGAAGCCTTGGATAAGTCCCTCCCCCTCCCTGAGCCTCCATCCCCCAATCTGGGAGAGCCAAGGCCCTGAGCCTTTTTGTGGCTCCTTAAGCACCAACACTCTACGACACCCTCTCCTCCCCTACCACCCTGGTCCCTGGCAAGACCCTCCCTGTGCTCTTGTGTGTATGTGCGGGGCAGGGGCAGGCGCTATAACCAAAAAAATATATATATATTGCTGTGACCCAGATCTCTCTCCATGATGTTTTTCTTCTATTGTGCAAGATCTGTGTGTTGTTTAAAGAACAATTAGAAAGCACAAATAAGTGGTGTTGGAAATGATGCCTAATCCCACCATTCAGATAGAGCCACTATCTTGGCCAGGCTCCTGAAAACCAATCCTGGGACAAGAGTTGATAGGAAGATGATAAGCAGGAAGTGTCCCCAGGAAAAGCTGGAAGGGGTGCAAGACCAGGGAAGGAAAGGCAACCAGGGAATTTTGACTCAGCCCCGTGGGGAGCTCTGGAGAGAATCACTGCCACTAGCCAGTCAGGGCTGAGGAAGCGGAGTGTGGAGTCCACACCCATCAATCTTGGGTAAGGGCTGCCCCAGGGGACATAATTCCCAGGCACTTCCAGCTCTCTGGGTGTGTGTGTTCCAACAGCCTGGGTGGGGTGGGGTGGGGTGAGTGTGTCTCCCCCGCCACCCCCCCATCCCTACCCCTTCCCCCCACCACCAAGAGCCACGGTGGTCTCTGGCTGCTGGCAGAGAGAAGCCCCAGAGAAAGTGTCCGATAATCTAGAAGGGTCTGAGTACAAACGTTCTCTGCTCCAGTCATAATGAACATTTTTGTGTCTATGTTCCCAGATAGACTTTGATATTCAAATGGGGTCCCTTCAGCCTTTTTAAGCACTTCTGCGAAGACTGGCTCATTTCCTCTTTCTGCCAACACTGGACGTGGCCCAGAGCATGATTTACAAGGCTGATCTATTACTGTTGCCTAGCTGAGCAATTCGATGGTCCAGAAGAGTCACTAATCAGTCACAGGTTCCCATAGGGTTAGGAGCAATGCCAGGAGGAAGATCAAGTGATGTTTGAGCCCCTGCTCCATGCCTGGTACTGTGCCAGGTGGGGGTGTTTGGTGATTGACCATCGGGAGCTCCCCACTGGCCCAGCAGAACAGTGATCGCACATGCAGGCCTAGAAGGGCCAGCCCTGGGCTTCTCAGGTCTCCACCCCACCTTGACCTTCCGCCCCTGGTCTGACTCCGACAGGTGATCGTGTATGTGGAGGACGTCAACGATGAGGCCCCCGTGTTCACACAGCAGCAGTACAGCCGCCTGGGGCTTCGAGAGACCGCGGGGGTCGGCACGTCAGTCATCGTCGTCCGAGCCACAGATCGAGACACCGGTGAGTCCGGCTTTCCCCAGAGTCACCCTCTGCAGCTCGTCCCTCGCACTCCTGCAGGGACTGTCATCCTCAGGGTGCCGCAGGCTCCCTCATTCAGCAGCTGGGGAGGAGCTCTAGGGACAGTGCTGGGGGCATCTGCCCCAGAAGCCCAGGCCTAGAAGGACTGGAATCAGGGAGCTATCCCAGTCTCTGGATGGAGGGAGGGGAGGCCCCGAGATTGGAAAGTCTAGGTTTCTCGCTGGAGGAGCCGGTAGCTCCTGGCTAGCCTTTGGCTGGAGGCTGGGCAGGGCTGGGTCAGGCAAAGGACTTGTCACACACAGCCTCACCAGCCAGCAGCAGCTCCATGTCCTGTGGGCCTTGCTCAGGGCCTGGCATATGCAGGCTTCACAAGGGGCAGTGTTCTGGGGTGCTCTAAGGGCAGCCCAGACCTCACCGAGGACCCCAAGCCTGACAGACCGCCACAGCTGGCAGTGCAAAGCAAAGGAGAATGTGGCCAGGTCACGGCAGCCATCTTCATGGGGCCCGGCTATTTGGGCCTCTGCCCCAGGCCAGAAATGCAGCTGGAGTGGAGCTCTTTCCTGGGGGTCCACTGCCCCCCTGGAGAGGCTCCCCGAGCTGCTCCCTGTGTCCCAGCTCCAGCCCCTCCCTCATGTCTGCCCCTCTCAGCATCCCCAGCCCCGCTGGGGCACATTATGGGGTGATGGGCAGGGAGTGGTCTGAAAACTCTCAGATCTACCGTCCCTTATGGATCACATTTATACAATTCAGGCCACATATGTCACTGTTGACCAATGGTTCGTGGCTTTTTCTGGGTCAGGAATCCTTTTGAGAAATTCATGAGAGCTATGTGTCCATCCCTAGAAGAATGCACATCCATTCTGAGTTCTGCAAATGATTTCAAGGAAGTCTGGGATTTCCTGAGCAGTTTTATGGCCACTCCCCTGGAAGTCTGTGGACCTCAGCTAAAGAATCCCAGCTTGAGCTCCTGGTTGGAGAATATACCAAGGCCGAGGGATTTGAGGTGGAGGAGTGGGGAGGACGGGGGAGGGTGTCCCTGGTGCTAGCACCCTTCAGCTGGAGGGACCAAATGGAGTCATGGCCACTTCTGAGGATGCTGCCCTTGTCCAATACTTTCTAGATGAGAGCTCCCCTTATAAGAGCTCCCTGATTTCCCCACTGCTACTAGTCCAAATACCTAAGGCGGGGGTAGGGGTCGGTACTTGAGCTTGAATTTCAGGCTCCAGAAGCAGAACAGAATCCCTCCAGCACATCTCTCATGCCAAGGCCAAGCCCCAGAGGGGTTGTGTGTGTTGGGCCTTGCTGTCTGCATAGACCCTGGCCCCATCCTCTGTCACTTCTCTTGGGGCAACCCAACCCCCAGAAGTGGGGAGATAGTACACACTGGGCAGGCCAGCCAGGGCCGCTCACCTGGTCCCCGGGGCCAATAGCAGCTGTGCCGTGAGCAGCCTGGAAAGCCGCAGGGCCATCCCACCCCCATCTGGGACTGCACACTCTTGTGTCCTCCTGCAGGGGACGGCGGCCTGGTGAATTACCGCATCCTGTCTGGGGCCGAGGGCAAGTTTGAGATTGACGAGAGCACAGGGCTCATCATCACCGTGGATTACCTGGACTATGAGACCAAAACCAGCTACCTGATGAACGTGTCTGCCACCGACCAGGCCCCCCCCTTCAACCAGGGCTTCTGCAGTGTCTACATCACGCTCCTCAATGAGCTGGACGAGGCTGTGCAGTTCTCCAACGCCTCCTACGAGGTGGCCATCTTGGAAAACCTGGCCCTGGGCACTGAGATCGTGCGGGTCCAGGCCTACTCCATCGACAACCTCAACCAGATCACCTACCGCTTCGACGCCTATACCAGCGCCCAGGCCAAAGCCCTCTTCCAGATAGATGCCATCACGGTGAGGGGGGCTGAGAGCAGGTGCAGCAAGGGCTCTCCCTAGGGCTAGGAAGCCCAGTCCTTTTGAAGCTAACCAACATTTCTTCTCTCTTTTTTTTTTTAATATTTTATTCATTTATTTGACAGAGAGAGATCACAAGTAGGCAGAGAGGCAGGCCGGGGTGGGGGGTGGCGGGAAGCAGGCTCCCTGCTGAGCAGAGAGCCCGATGCGGGCCTCGATCCCAGGACCCTGAGATCATGACCTGAGCCGAAGGCAGAGACTTAACCCACTGAGCCACCCAGGCACCCCTAAACCAACATTTTTCAAGCTCCTTCTGTATGCACAGCGCTGTCCTCTTTGTCATAGAGTGTCTGTGAGATAAATACCCCTGTGCGGCATCCCTCCCGATACTCAGCGGTAAGACAAGGTTTATACCTAGGCAACCTGGTAACCTTGTTATGAGACAATGAGAGCTGTGCAAGTCATCACATTTCTCTTTTTACCTTGGCTGTTAGGAAGCTCAGATATAACTTGTTTCATCATACTAGTTAGTCTTAGCTAACCAGCAGCTAGGCTCTTATCTGCTATCTGGGTCTTACTCTTCCATCTCTGGTTGGTTGTGTCTTTTATCAGACTCCCTTCTTTGAAAATAGGCAAAGTATGAATCACTGCGGGGTACAGGTCTTATTCCAAGGAATACTGGGATCACAAAGAGGAATGAGACCCTTCCCAGCCCTCAAAGAGTTGGTAAACCGGGAGGAGAAGTGGGAATAATCAGGGATGTGCATCCATCTGAGCACCCCAGGGGAGGATGTGAAAAGGGCTACGATACAGAAATGGAGCCCGGAGGCCCAAAGGAGAGAGATCTTACCTGGCTGGGGAAGCAGGCAGCCTACACGGACGAGGTGGCATCTGAGTGAGATTTGAGAAAGAAGCAGGATTTAAGCCAACAGAGCTCTGGGGAGATGTTCTGCCAGGCAGAGGGAGTGACGTGGAAGGTGGGAAAGTGGGTCGGATGTTGGGGATTCACAAGGGGAGTCTGCTTTGACTGGAGCACGGGACTGCTTGGGGGCAGGGCGGCCTCTGCCCCCAGGGTATGATGATGTCACTCTCCTCTCTGGTCCCCTCCCCACAGGGTGTGGTCACCGTCAAGGGCCTGGTGGACCGGGAAAAGGGTGACTTCTACACCTTGACGGTGGTGGCAGACGATGGTGGCCCCAAGGTGGACTCCACTGTGGTGAGTGGGACCCCGGGTGAGAGCCCCACAGGTAGAGCCCGTCACCGCCCCAAGGTACCCCAAAACATACATCTTCACAGGCTACCCCATACATGGGGCAGGCTGTGGGTGAGGATTTGGGCCACCCAGGGACAGTGCTATGGCCATAATGCCATACCTTCCTGGGCAGCCCGGGCTAGGGATGAGACTGCAGACTGGTTGGGGGGCAGCACACCCCCGCTGGGAGGTAGCTGGGAGAGCTGCAGACTGCTAACCGTTCCTACCCTTGCCTTTTCTCTCCCTTGGCCTCCTGCCGGCTCTGACTACAGAAGGTGAGTGGCCTGTGGCCTGGGGCTGTCCTGGGCCAGTGCCAGCTCCGTCTCTGTGTGGCACTGCACCTCCCTGCCTCCTCCGCAGACAGGCACATGGACAGGCCCACAGCAGGTTCCTACCCAGACCCTTCACAACCATTTCAGCCCCGGACCCTCTTGGGCATGTTCCCCAGGTCCAGCTCTGCCTTTCCTGCCAGCCAGTGGCATCTGGAGCTGGGGCAGGGGGTGGGCACTAGCAAGGAGCAGGTGGGACACACAGTGGAAGGAACACGGAGGCTTCATCCCAGCTCTGCTGTGTGACACAAGCAAGTTGCTCAACTTCTCTGTGCTTCTCTTCCTTGGGTCTAAAGTGAGGATGATCCCAGCAGCCCTGAAGCTGGCAGGAGGATAAGAAGCCCTTTGTAAACTAGGCCCCAAGGAGCATATGATCGGAGTGGCACCTGCAAAGGGGGACCTCGCCCTCTCTTGGGGGTTTGGGGAAAGAACATATTATGTTAGGGTACATGGGAAGTGGAGCCCGCAGTGCCGGGGCCTGGAGTGTGCTGGGCAAGGGCTGCCATAGGCACAGTGAATCACTGTCCTGAAGGACTCTAAGGCGGGAACACCACGGGCTCGGGACATTTGGAGGAGGATGACCACTGAGGCCAGAGGTGTCAGGCAAAGATCTTAGTGGGGTGAGGGGTGGGGGAGGCAGGCAGAGGACCTCAGGCTCAGGGTTGAAATGGGGGTGGGCCCGAGAGGGAGGGGTCTACCAGGTGGGCATCCTGCAGCAATATTAACAGAATATTAACAGTACCTTGAGCATGGGCCGCAGCTGGTCCGGTCTAAGGCCATCTGTGGATCACTTGGGGCGTCCGGCTCACCCACAGCCTTGGTTATAGCTACACTCTCACTCCCTACTGGGTCCCTATCACATTAGCCTAGAGGGACAGAAATCAACCGACTGTCCAGGCTAAGAGCCCAAGGCAGCTGCTTGGGGGTCTCTGCACCACTGCTTGCTAGAGGTGCTTAGTTCCAGTGGCCCTGGTTGTGACCTAGTTATATCCCAAAGCCCCCTCCATCCACAGGGCCAGCCTGGGGGGTAGGGAGACCAAGAGTAGCCATGAGCTGCATAGCTCCCCGTGGCCCTCCAGTGTTTCCAGAGGGCATCCGCTGAGCAGAACCCTCAGTGGTGGATACTAGGCAGGCACCGTGTCCCGCACCTCCCAGCTCAGGCTCCTGGCCACCCCAGCTGGAGGAGCTGAGGCTCAGGTTAAATGGGGCCCTCTCATTGGGCCTCGGCAGCCTTATCTGTAAAATGGGCCCAGTTGCAGCTCTCCCCTGATGGGGAGTCGGGGAGCTGAGGCCAGGTGGATGCTGATAAGCAGCCAGGATGGCCAGGTTGCTCCCCACCAAGGCCCCTGGAGCCCGTTTGTAGATGAGGCAACCCCCTTCCTCTGCCTAGACCGCTGGGGGCACCCTAAGCCCATGCCCTGTATCTCCATAATCGCTAAACCCTCTTCCAGGAAGCAGGACCTATGGGTTTTTGCTTTGCCCTGGCTTCCTCCCAGGCCCCAGGACCCACTGCCCTAAATATAGCAGCCCTGTTGGCACCAGGCAGTCATTGCTGGAGATGCTAGGGTGAAGCAGCCCGAGGGGCCTTTTAAAGGTAGCACCATTTCCTCTGCAAGGCCGGAACCCCCAAACCACAGCTCACCTACACCTGACTCCTCCCTGACCCCGGCAGCCCCCATGGGCCCTGGGAGGGGTGGGGAGGCAGCAGGAAGGGGCACACGTGGACAGGCTCTCGAATAATGCCTTCACACCCCTGGGGCCGGGAGAAGATGGTCTGGACCATGAGGCCCTGGGTGGGAACACAGACCCAGATCTAATCCTATGGATCTTGGCACCTGCCCTACTGCTGAGGCTGACTCTCTGCTGCCAGGAGCACCTCACAGACAGCATCACAGTGGTAATCCTAGAGGAAACACCCACTGTGTGCCTGGCTCTGGGCTGGGCTCGGGGCACAACAGGAAACTGAAATTAGACATAGTCCCTGCCTTCACAGACATAAGATACAGTAGGAGAGGGTTGTTGATTAAGTTATCACACCAGTCAGTGTATGCTACAGGAGAAAGTCTATAATAAGACGTCTGGGAAATCAAGGAGGGCTTCCCTGAGGAAGTGACTCCGGCTGAGATCTGCAGAAAGCACAGACATTTACCCAGCCAAGAAGGAAGCACATAAAGGCAGAGGGAATAGCGTATGCAAAAGCTCTGTGGTGGGACAAAGCCCAGGAAGTCTGAACAAGGTCTTGAGCCGAGCGAAAGAGTTTGGAGGAATTAGAGCACAGAGGCCTTGTTTGGTTCTGCCCTAAGAATAGCGTGGTGGGCATTACTGGGCCCATTTCACAGATGAGCAGACTGGGGCTCTGGGACATCATGGAACTCCCTGAGCAAAATCATGAGGGATGGGCAAAGCCTTGGAGTATGAGAGCATGCCAGTCTCCCAGGCACGAAGCAGGACGGGGACCACCTTTACCACCCCTGACCTTTTCGTTTGCTCATTCATTCCCCAAGGCATCCCAATGCTGTATGTGTTTTTGTCTATACTTTCAGCTAAGGAAGTGGAAAATCAGAGAGGTTGAATCATTTTTTCCCAAGTCACACAGCTAGTAAATGGGGGAGTTGGTCATGCTGCCAAGCCTGGGCTGCTTGTCCTGTGGTTCTGACAGCTCCCTAAAAATATGGAGGCATGGCTAGGATGGAGAAGAAGGAAGACCTGATTGGAGGGGGGGAGGATGAAAGGGGTCTCCTATGTGGCAGCAATGTTCCCCAGGCTCTCCATGGGGGCCCCTATATGCCGCCTGGGAGCCCTTGTACCCCAGGCTCAGGGAGGGAGAGGATGAGGTCTGGCTTGGGGCAGGCCCGTGGGAGCAATCCCTCCTGGGATTCCCCAAACCTGAGCCCCTCCCACCCTACCTGAACCTTCCCGTCCATGAGCCTAAGGGGCACTCTTGGCCATCTGTGGGTTGAAAGCTACAGAATACAAAACAATATGCCCTTTGCATCCAATTTGCACATTCCCAGTTTATATCTGGAAATTCCATGGAAATTCCTCCCCTCTCCCCACTGGGACCACCAGGCTACCTCATGGCCCCCTCTTGTTCCAAAGCCCCAGTTCCGTCCCTCTAATCCAGATGCGCCAGTGAAGAGGCCTTCGGGCAAGATCTGGCTGCCAGATGTGTTTTGACCAGCTGGCACATAAGTTTTTCCTTTAATTTTTATTAATCACCACATAATTCCTCATAAAAATCTGGATTCCGAGTTCCTTTTGAAAAACAGGAAGCTCTGTCGATGCCAAGCTGGCATTCCTCAGTGTTTTTGGTTTTTTTTTTTGCTGAGTAGCCTCTGTCCCCTTTAGCCAAGGCCCATGCCTTCCAGTGCTCAGCCCTACCACCACTAAGTCCTCCCTGGACTCTACCCTGCTGTGCTAGCCCCAACATTTGAGTGGGTGCGGCCCTCCCCCATCCCACGGCTATGGGAAATGTGCTCAACACCTCCGAGTCCTGATCGGCCCAGGCAAGCCCTGAACGCTGACTTTCTAGAACTCTCAGCTCTGGGCCCCTGTGCACCCACGGTGGGAGCCTGGTGTTTGGAGTCAGGAAGCAGAAGGAGGCGGTGGGTCTCTGGCTGCCTTCCCCACCCCCAGGTCTACATCACGGTGCTAGATGAGAACGACAACAGTCCCCGGTTTGACGTCACCTCCGACTCGGCCGTCAGCGTGCCTGAGGACTGCTCCGTGGGCCAGCTTGTGGCCACCGTCAAGGCCCGGGACCCTGACGCCGGCAGCAATGGGCAGGTGCGTGCCAAGTAAAATGCTGGCTCTTCCGTGTCTTAAGGAGGCTCCCGTAGCCTCTCCCACTAGAGGAGGGATGGCCAGGCTCCACCCAGCCCCAGGTGCACGGCCCTGCCCTCACCCTACTCCACGGTCAAGGAGAGAAGAGGAGGCAGAGCTGTGCAGGCTGTTGGCCCTGCCCGGGTATGTGAGCATGGAGTACAAAGGCTGGTTCCAGCTCAGCCCCTGACAGCAAGCTGAGAGCAGAGGGCCTTCGTCCTTCCTGCTGACTCCTTTGTCACCTGATCCACAAACCTCTCAGCATCTCGGCCCTGTGTGCCAGGCCTTCCCACGCGGCCCCAGGTCTCAGAGAGGACAGGCTCCTCCTCCTCCCAGCTTTGGGGGACCTGTGCCATGGCAAGAAGTGCTCCCTCCACACACACTCCAGGTTTGGAGGCCCAGTGCACAAGGAGGACCAGTGGTAGACTGTATTAGTCTTCCCGCTGCTTTAATCTGTCCCACGAATCAAGTGACATGTTTGAGGAGGTTCCTACCATTTAAAAATGGCTTGCTTGTTTAGGGTCCCTGTGCGGCTCTGTTGGTTAAGCAGCCTTCTCTTAATTTCGGCTCAGGTCATGACCTCAAGATCATGAGATCAAGCCCCTCATTGGGCTCTACACAGACCATGGAGCTTGCTTAAGATTCTCTCTCCTCTCCCTCTGCCCTCCCCACAGCCCGCAAAGATGGCTTGTACACCTCTTGGGGGAGTGGTAACTTAGGATCAGAAGCACAGGCATTCAAATCTTCATCCTCTTAGTCATTTGCAAGCTGTGTAACCTTAGCCAATTGTTGCCTGTTTCTGAGCCTCCTGTCTGCAAACTGGAAAGAGCATCTCCTGACCATTGCTGTGAGGGCCAGATGCAGCCCATGTCCCAGCAGGGCCCCCAGAAGTCTCAGTGCCTCCCCACCTCTGTCCTGGGAAACGTCTGTGCCGCGGGAGTCATACCCACTCTTCTGGCCCCTAGGCTGGTAATGCTGACCTCTCTTACCCCAGAAACCTGCCACAGGTCCCGTGCTGCCTTGGTGGGCCTGCGGCACACATTTTCTACCTCTGCATCAAATGTTCTCTTTTCAAATGCCCTTACCGAGCAGAGGGCCTGGGAGGGCAGGGGAGGGACCATCAGGCTGACCTGTGGCCTGTGCTCCTCACTTTCTCGTCCGTCCCCTTCCCCTCCCCACCCCCGACAGGTGGTCTTCTCCCTGGCCTCTGGCAACATCGCCAGGGCCTTTGATATCGTCACCACCAATTACTCCATTGGTGAAGTGTTCGTGGCCAGGCCTCTGGACAGAGAAGAGCTAGACCACTACATCCTCAAGGTGAGAAACACCCCCTGAGCCAGGGGTCTCTGTTGACCTTGCAGGAGAGAGCTTGGCACAGCCTGGCAGTCGGCTTCCCATGTCCCTGGTCCCCAGGGCAGGAAGCAGCAGAGGTGTCTGTCCCTGTTATAGGAGCCAGGAGCGAAGGCCTGGCAGAGCTGATAGAGCCCTGACTCTTCCACAGGCAGTATGACTTTGGGCAAGTTGTTCACTCTCCCTGGGCCTTGGTTTCCCCTCTTGTGCAATGGGTAGAAGAACCCCTCCCTGGCCAGCCTCTGCCTTGGTGAAAAACAAGCACAAGTGTGAGGAGTCCCGGAGGCCACCATTATTGCTGAGCTGCTGTGGCTGGCCTGCTCCCTGCGACTCCGGGGACCCCAGGGCTGCATTCCTGCAGGGCTCTGAGCCTGGAGAGCACTTTCACTGCTCCTCAGGCATGCAGAAAGCATTCGGGCTCCCAGGGACAGGCCTGGGCTGTGGGGAAAACTCTAGTTCATTGCTGAAAAGGTTAGGGGAGGCTTTCTCTATCTGCCAGGGTTCAGGTAGGAGTGCGTGGAACAGAGTTACTTAGCTAAAAGCAGGAGACTGGGGTCTGGTCACAGGCCCAGGTCATGGTCAAGGGCTGGCACAGCCCAGAATACAGTCCAGGGTAGGACCAGAAAGTAAAGACTGGACACACCAGAACCAGATTCTGAATGATGGCCCCATGTCAGACAACAATTGGGCAAGGATTGTTTGCAGCATGGGGCGGAAGAAAAAAAATTCCAGGGAGAGCCCAGGGCTGGCAGACCACCCAGGGGCAGGGATGGACCCAAGTGTCTCTCTGCCCTACTGGTCCTCCTCACTGGACAGACTGCCCTTTCAGACTCCATATTTCAGGTCCTTCCCCTTCCTTTAACCCTGAATCCAGTCTCCTCTCTCCTCTCCCCACTCCAGGTTGTAGCGTCTGACCGTGGTACCCCTCCACGGAAGAAGGACCATATCCTACAGGTGACCATTCTGGATGTCAATGACAACCCTCCAGTGATCGAGAGCCCTTTTGGGTACAATGTCAGTGTGAACGAGGTGAGGGCAGCTCTTGCATCCGGATAGCTGGATGTCCACGGTGGGCAGTGGGTGTGAGTGACCGTGAAGCACCCGTGTAAGGGTCCACTTGGACCGCTGGGCTCCCAGACCCCACAGGTGGGGGCATGTCCTGCTCATTCACAATTCCAGCCCTAATGCCAGCTCCTGGGATGCAGTCTCTTTTTGCAGGAGGTGTGAAGAGGAGACAAGAGGAGAGAGAAAGCAGGAAATGGGATTAATCCCCTGGAGAGCTGCTTTTAAACAAGACAGTGCATTTACTACTCATTCTTAAGACTGAGGCACTGAGGGAAATTTTTGCCCCAGCATCGCTGGGTGTCAGGCCAGGTTGGACGTCCGTGAAAGCAGGATAGGAGAGGGGTTTAAAGGCCGGGTCTCAGACCAACCTCCCAAGAGTCAGACCTGAGCTCTGCCACAGACAGGCAGTGTGACCTTTCTCTGTACCTCAGTTTTCTCATCTGTAAATGGGGATAGCATCCTGTCTAACTCCCAGGGCAGCCAAGAAGAGTCTGTGAAGTCACACAGCCTTACATATAGTGGGTGCCCACAGCATGCTCACCACCGACAGCCCCCTTTCCTACTCTCCCCGCAGAACGTGGGCGGGGGTACTGCTGTGGTCCAGGTGAGAGCCACCGACCGTGACATCGGGATCAACAGCGTGCTGTCCTACTATATCACTGAGGGCAATGAGGATATGACCTTCCGCATGGACCGGATCAGTGGTGAGATCTCCACGCGGCCAGCCCCGCCCGACCGTGAGCACCGGAGCTTCTACCACCTGGTGGTGACGGTGGAGGACGAAGGCACCCCCACCCTGTCGGTGAGCCCTGGAGGCAGATGCAGGGAGGGGAGGGTGCTTGAAGGACGGGCTCGGCCTTCTGTAGGGTGTGGGCAGGCAACAAGGGGGGGGTGGGAGTGGAATGTCCGAGGTGGGTGAATCTTTGACAAGTCCTTTGTTGTGCCTTTAGAAGGCCCACCTCTGTGTATTTATAGAGGACCTACGCATGTGTTTGTGGAGGACCCGTGTGTGTTTGTGGAGGACCCGCACGTGCAGAACTCATGTGCTTGTCATCCTGTATCTGTAACCACTCAGAGTCTCTGTTCAGCCCTCTTTGGTCCAGCAGTTCTATGGGATGGTGCAGAGCGAGCCCACACCTTGGGGCCTGGCCAACCCTCACTCTACCTGCCAAGCCGTGTGCCCGCGAGCGTGCATTCACCCACACTCTGTGCCAGACAGGAAAGGCGCCCTCTGGCCCCTTCCCCTCTGTCACTTTGCTGTGACACACTGTTGCAATATGTCCACGTCAGAAGGGACTGATGCTCTTGGTCCCGTCTGGTGCTTGAATGGACAGAGCCCCCACCCAAGGCAACGTGGAAGGTTTGCAAGGTTGGAGAAGGAGGCGCACCCTGTGGGACTGTATGGCGAGATGGTCTGGGGGCGATGCGCCCGGGTGGGAGCCATGTGCCCATCGAGGGGGTGAAGTTTGGAGTCAGGAGTGCTGTGAGCTGGCTGTGCGATCACCAGCAAGTCGGAACCTCTCGGGATGCGGTCTCGTCATCCGGAAAAGGGAGGTGATGTCTCCTCTTAGGTGGTGTCTGGGGAATTGAGTGAGCTCGTGTCTGCAGAAGTGCTCAGTAGACCCTGAGGAGGAGGACTGTGTCAGATGCTTGTGGCCGCGATAATGCCGCCGTGCAAACCAAACCACGTGCAGGGATGAACGCAATCACTGATTTGGCGCCAACTCTGCAGACTGGCGATTTAGACCTGGTTTAGCTGGGCTCCCGCCTCTGTGGGGTTGTGGGGGGGCAGCTGTGTATCATTAGTTGACTGGGGTTTGGGGGGTCATCCACCTATCGGCTGGGGTGACAGGGCCACTCGTGTCTCCTCTTCCAGAAGGCTAGTCCATGCTTATTCAAGTAGAGCTAGCAAGGGTCCAGGAGGGACAGTGGGAGCATGCAGGGCCTCTTGAGTCCAGGCTTGGAACTGGAATGAGGTTGTTTCTAGAACATTCTGTTGGCCAAAGCAAGTCACAAAGCCAGTCCAGGTTCAAGGTGTGGAGAACTCCACCCTATCTTTTGGAGGAACAAGTTGCAAATGAATTTTAAAAAGTGTGGATACAGGAAGGTATAAAGGATTGGGGACATTTTTGTGCTCTGTCCACCCTAGGAACCTGATCATTAATGAGGCCTCAGCCCTGTCCCTTGGTCCCTGATGGGTAACTCTGTTAGACCCCTCCCCCTTGGCAGCAGCTCTATAGACTATGGAGTCAGAGTAGGCCTGGGCTGGGCTATCTATCTGGACTGTCTCTGGGGAGGAAGATGGAATTTGACCAATCCCAGGAAACCATATTCTGAGATGCCAAAGGTATGGGACTGGCTGTGGGCACACCCTGGGTGGGCATCCTTAGCTCCAGAGCGGCCAGGTGTCCCCACTAATCACTTTGGCCATCCCCACCCAGTGAGCCAAACAGAGACATATTTATAAGACACATATGACTACCGGAGGGGGGGGACATGTAGGGCTATCCATTACTTTAGTGACATGGAAGGACTCAGTTTTGACAACCCCTCCCTATCTGTACCTAGCTTCAGGGCGAATCATCATCCCGGTCATCTCCCAGGGGCATTTAGCGACATGTTTGGCTACAAGTGATAGATACTTAACTCAAGTCATCAACAAATCAGGATGCATTTTATACACGTAACAGAAATTCTAGAGAGAATTACAAATGTTGGTTTTGTGCTCTGTGATGTCAGAGCTAATGCCTCTTGAGCTTTCCCCCATGGCTGCATGATGGCTGCTATAGCACCAGCCATCATGTCAGCATTCAAGGCAGGAAATGACAAGACAAAGAACTATGCAAGCCATTTCTGCCCCTTTATCAAGAAAGCAAATTTTTTTCCAGAACTACTTTCCATGGTTCTGCTTATGTCTGTGACCAGAAAAGATTCACATGGGCACCCTCACTCCAAAGGAGATTGGAAAAAATGACAGGATTGTCAGAACTGGCTTATTATGTGGGAGCCTGATATATCACTGCCTCTGACAAAAGCAGAGCTTGTTAACGAGGGAAGGGCAGAGAACAAGATTCTCTGGGGTGGGAAACTGAGAGCCTGTGCTGCTTCTTGTCCTGACCTAGGCCAGCAAACACACCGATTTCACCCCTGCTCCCCCCTTTCCCTACACTTCAAAGCCCTGGAGTTTCCTGGGGAGGCAGTCAGTGAGACCCAGGACATTCTGAGACACTGAGCTTTACAGGTGACATCTGGCTTCCTTTTGGTCTTCAGAAGAAAGGACAATTGGGGAAATGTGAAATCACCCCGGCCACATTTAACCACCAGGAATGGGTGGGCCGCTACTCAAGCAGTTCCTACAGAACTTGGGACTGGTCCCTGTGGCCAGAAAGAGTTTTCATCTGTTGACAGACACTCTGAACGCCCCCACCCCCAACCACCACCGCCAGAGACCCAGCCTAGTCCAGTGGAAACCCATGAGCTCTGCATCCTCACACATGGGTCCCTGACATTTGGGTCCCGCCTTGAAGCCAATCTCAGGCTTCCCGGCTCCCTGCTATGGGACTACGAGAAGTTGGATGGTGAGAGGCATAACCTCCCTTTCTCTGGCTTCCTCATTCTGGCCATCACCAGCTCGGACCCCAGAAAGCACCTTCCAGATGAACTCAGTCAGGCCTGGGCTTCCCTGAGGCCATGACCAAGACGATATGTATATGGCTCCTGGGCTATTACACCGTGATAGGGACAGACAGCATCAGGGCCAGCTGGGGAAAGATTTACAGGAGACATTTTTTAGGTCAAAAGGAATCTATCAACTTTTTTTTCTGGCTTCTTCAGGTAGAGGAAAGATCCCTGGTATTTGACTTCTGTAAGGGACACGTGACACTGAAGAATTGCCGGGACCAGAGCAGAGTTGAGAACTGAGCCCTAGAGTGTATTCGTTCATTCATTCATTTGTTCGTTTGCTTAGGCAGCCAGTCAGTATTCCCTGAATGCCCAGTATGTGCCAGGCCCCAGGGATACCCGGAGGAAGCAGTGGTGGTCCCTGCCACCGTAGAAGGTAGCCGAGGAAGGGATGCAGTGAGGGTCTCCGGGTTCAGGGGCCAACATGCGGATGGGCCTGCATTCAGGAGCACTAACAAGGGCTCGGGATAGGCTTCTTGGAGGAGGGGATGCCTGGGCTGTCTTGTCACTCTGTCATTGTTAGCACAACAAGGCGTATCGGGGACCCAGAGATCCACCTAAACAAAGGCCCAAGAGCAAGAAATGACCAGGGGCGGGTTTGTGGAGCCCGTGGCAGCATTCAGAGCCAAGAGTGTGATTCTATCTATATTTCCTCCTGATGACATTGCCTCTGGGCTGACACTGCCTAAGGGCTGATCGCACCACTTTCCCATGTGCCCCCTCCAGTCCTTCCCAGTACGGCTGAGCCAGGGTGAGGACAGGGCACAAGCCGCTAGCGCCCAGCCATGATGGGCATCTGCCTCCGGGGAGCACTGGACCCACAAAGATTTGCTTCCAGTGATCTGACTGTCCCCTCTAGACAGTGAATCCCCAGAGTCAAGCACAAAATTGAGGGTCACCAAGCCAGAGGTGACCAGACAGGGTCCCTTTCCTCCTGTTGCATAGATTTCACTGGATGGCTATTTGAGAATAGGGTTGTTTTGAGCCCTCCTGCACCAGCCAGAGCCCTGAGCAGCCTCCCAAGGCTCCAGGAAAGGTCACCATGGCCTTAGGGGTGGGCGCCATTCTGCATGTATCAGTCCAGAGATGCCCGGCAGACCTGCACACCATCTTGTTTCCACCTGCAGTTATCAGCTGGTCCAAGCCAGCCCTCGCTGGCACAGGACCAACCTCACAAGGGCAAGTTAAGTGTCGTTCCTTTATTCTTTCATTCGTTCAACACGAAATACGCGCCTGGCCCGTGCCAGAGGCTCGGAAGTCAGACACGAATTGGGTACAGTCCTGTCCTCAAGAGGCCCCCAGACTAGTGGAGAGATGGACACATAACAGAGAGTTACCACTTGGTGGTGTGATGAAGTGCCAGGAACTTGAAGTCAGGAGCCCGGGAAGGCTTTCAGGATAAGACATCACTTGCGTTTGTGACTTCCGGAGTGAAGTTCTCTTAGCAAGTGGCCTGGGATTCAGCTACCAAGAGAAATCTTGTATCTGAGCCCTCCTATCCTTTCATTTGACCCTGGGCCCCCTCCCCCCAATTTCCTGTGAACCGTACATTCCTGTCCCCACCCAGCTCTCAGCCCTGTATCACCCAGAGCTAGGAACAGCTGTGTAGCAGGGGGCATCCGGACCAACCCAGGCCTGTCACACAATGGTGTGCCACCCAGCCAGGGGAAGTCATTGTATGGCTTCTGCTCTCTGTCTAGCTTCAGGCCGCAGGCAAGGGAGGCCAGGCTGGGGGGAGGGGTCTAAGGGGCTATCAGGGAGGCCTCTGCAAGAGGAAGGGCCGGGCCTGGGGAGGAAGGGCGGAAGGCAACTGGGAGGTCAGGAGCTGAGCCCTAGTCACAGAGGCACCTTGGCAGAAGGATGAAGATGGGGGGAGGGCCTGTCGGGGGGACCTCCCTGCCACACAAATCCCAGCCAACCAGCTCTGGCATCTCAGGCTGGTGGGAACCTGCAGAAGTCACCTGTCCAGGGAGAAGGACAACGATCACCCCACACCCACTTGCTGGTCCAAGAGTTGCCAGCGGTACCCTAGAGAAAGTCTGTGAGCCGGGGACATTGCCCTTGGCAGCTGACCTCCTATCTTTAAGGCCAAGAGCTCTTCTGTGTATTAAACTTGGACCCCGCTGCTGTTGAGGAAGCCTGCTTCCGCTGGCTCAAGGTCAGGAAGCCCCAGCCTGGCCCCTTCCCTGTGCTGCACACCAAGTTAAGCCAGGCTTCTCTGGCCCAGCATGGTGATGTTCAAATCCTTCCCTTGCCCTGCGTCTTGAGGGCTGTCCTGCAGCAGCTCAAATGTGCTGTGTGTGACCTGTTCAAGGCCTCCCAGAGACCCTGGGGCTCTCTGGTCAGCTAGGAGCATCTCCCTTCCCCTCCACCATGGTAAGCAACCGCAGGCCCTCGTGCCCACCAGGAGTCCTGTGGCTTCAGGGATGCCAGGCAGAAAGGGGAGTGGCAAGAATGAAGCAAAAGAAAGGGAACCATGGGCTTGTGGACCCAGGTTCACCGCCCCCCACCCCCAACCCCGGCCCTGGTCCTGGGAGGTCCTGAGTCTTGGCCTCTGATGCCATTCAGTTCAGTGAAGAGGAAGGAGCACAGGCCTGAGAAGCAGAAGACCCAGGTCTTAGTCCCAGTTCCACATTCACTTTTTGTCACAAGACACAAATGTTTTGGAGCCTCAGTTTTCATGCACATAAAATGGACACAGTAAAGCCTCCCAGCATTTTCTGGTGGGGGAGGGGGAATCCAAAAAGTGATAACATTAACACGTGTGTTTTGGAAAACACAGTATTCTAACAGAAAAGGCCAACAGATAACCCACCAGCTGCCACTTCTCCATCAGGTGCCCGGGGCACGTGGCTAGCTGATGTCAGCATTTTCTCCTTAAGCTACATTGCTACTTCAGAATCCGTCCCAACATGTATTTTAGGAAGTAAGACCACTAGATCAGAATGGCGAGACAGAATGAAACCTCTGCCCCCCACCTGCACAAGCTCAGGACATCACGTTGCTCTTTGGGAGATCCCACCAAGCACAGACAGAACCGCTAAGAACCGGAGCTGGTGGGAAGCCAGAAGGGGTCCCTGGGAGGGGTCCAGAGAACAGGACCCTGGCATCCTGGTTCAACCCCTCGCCCCATGGCTATGCTTCAGCTGTCAGAGACTAGGTCCGGAGGATAGCCTGTTTTCGGACCCACTACCCTGTTGGAACTCCTGGAATAGTTAGGGAGACTAGCATCCGTACAGGAAAGAGAGGCAACTGTGCCAAGCAGGCCCAGGGATTACCCAGTGGGCTAGATGACCAGTGCCCTCTGTGGGCTGGGACACCCGCCAAGCTGGGCTGTGAGTGCCTACTTCTCAAGAGGCCTTTGCACCTGGCGTTCTGGCAGGCAACCCCAGTCCCTTTCTACCCGCTGCTGTGTCCCTGGACCTCCCCAAGAAATCACAGTCAGACCAGCCTTGGGGAGCTCTAGCTGACACTCAGGAAGGCCCCTTCCAGGAAGCAATGCCCAAGCTGGGATGGAGAATGACTGGACCTCTCTGTAGGCCGTCTCTCCACGATGCATTCCTGAGACAGAGCCCTCACTGGAGAAAGCAGTGCCTTGGCTCCTTGACCCCAGGGCTGAGCTTTTGAGAAGCAGGCCCCCGAGTTCCTGCATACCTACCCCAGCGCCCCTCATCACTGACCCCCCAGGCAGGGCCAGCCCAATCCAACACGTGGGCCTCCCGTGGGCCCCACGACATGTGTTCAGAGCATCAACTCCCCTCCATTGGCCTCTCCCTTGGAGGGAATAAAGGCAGGTTGTCTTTATTAAATGGGAGCATGAGAAGGTTACAGGAATGATGGCCCTTATAATTTCTGATCTATTTCTTAACAGTAACTTGGGGCCTCGAAGCACAGATTTCCTTCTGAGGGCCTCAGCCAGTGCCATGATCCATTGGCCTCCTGCCTTGGTCTCACCCTGTCTGGCCAACTCTCCGGAGGCCCCAGTGTCCCTCCCGGCCCCTTGAGAGGCAGGTGCGAAGATCCCAGGGCACCTCCACCCACCCCCACGCGAGTCTAGGGGGCTCCTTGGCCTCCTGCCCCTCCTCCTTAGCAGCAGGGAGGATGTCTTAGGGGCCCTGGGGGCGGAGCGTGTGGTCCAGGATAAAGATGGAGCCTGGAGCTCAGAGTAAATTTCACTGAAAACAGGAAACCACGAAGCTGCGATGTGCTCACTTGTAAGGGTCCAGAGAAGAAGATCTCGAGGCCACACAGGAGGAAGCTGGGGAGGAAGTGTGGTGGCTTTCTGCTCTGGGGCCTCCTCCCTCCCTGGCTCCCTCCCTCCACACAGCAGCAGCCAGTCTTGGGGTCTGGCAGCCAAATTCTCAGAAACTATATCTGCCTAGAGGTCAAAAGCTGAGTGATGGGCCAGACCAGCCTCCCCCTAGGGCAGGGGCACTCTTTCTGAGTTGGGGTATGGGAGGTGGGTCTGGTCTGTAGGCTTTTCCTTCAATCCTAGGGGTAGCCAAGCTCAGCCTGGAGCATGTATCACCTTGCCCATCTCTGCCATGGGCCTCCAAGAGCTGTTAGAACAGACCCCTCTTTCTATGGCAGCCGGCACTGAGTGTCCAATGAGCAGATGGAATAGAAGAGGAACCCCCGGAACAGAGTAGGAACCGAGATTTTGGTGTCCTGGCCACTTCAGGTGTCCGTGCAATCTCCAGGCCCAGGCCCACTCTTTCCTCAAGGCCAACCCCCCAGCCCCCACCCTGGCATAGCAGGACACCAACACTGCCTAACGGGGAGCTCAGAAGCAATGCCGTGTATCCAGGGGACCTCCCTGGTTCTAGCTGCAGGCCTGGGGGCTCACTGCTCCCAGAGAGTCCAGAGCTGCATTCTTCCTCCCCCAACTCCTGTCCCCCACCTCTTCAGGCCATCCAGAGGGCTCTCCCTGCCTGCTGGGCCCTCCTGCCGGCCTGAAGTCCCAGCTTTGCGCCCCGGGGTCCAGCTCAGCAGAGCCCACGTAGGCTGCTGAGCTAAACGCCCTCCTCCGTGCACTGCCTGGGCCCTACCCACTCAAACTCATCCCTTCCCCTCGCGGGCCCCCCAACCCCATTCCCTGTTCCCATCCCAGAGTATGCAGAGCCCCCCCCCCACTCCTCTCTGTGTCTTAAAACGCTTTAATCAAAATTCCACAAAGCATTCCCTTGCACATGGTGTATAAAAAAAATCCAGGACACAGCTGGAAGCAGGAGATGGAGCACAGGGCCCCAGACCCTTCCATGTACACCCCCACCCCACAGGGTCCCTCTGCAGTGGAGACTCAGCTCAGATTAAATGGAATGGAAGACCAAAGACAGGGCGGGGGAGGTGGAGGAGATGGGGGGGCAGCTCCTGGGCACTCCTGGAAGCAGAGCAGGGATTCAAGCCCATCTCCTACAGTTTTTTCACAGGCTTTGCACTTGCTGCCGTGGAGTTTTTAAATAACACCTCCTCTTTCCACTGGAGGGAGGATCACAGTTGGGACAATACAGTGTGTGGTCACCTTCTGTACCAAGCACACTGCACAGTGGAGGGGGGAGGGGAAGAGGTGGAGCCACTCACCTTCCCAGCAGGCTCCCCGTGCTCTCCCTCACCGCCTCTGCGGTGGGTACTGCAACCTCTGGCCTGGCCCCCATTGCCCAAGATCCCAGTTGGCCCACAGTGGCCACTGTGCCTTGGGGTGCACTTCCTGTTTCGGGGACCCCGGCCAGTGAACTCTGGGGACCAGAGGGCAGGCAGCAGGAGCCCATTTTTGTTTAACCGGCAGACAGTCACTGGGAGAGGTTGCTGGGAGCAGACAGCTGGGAAAGGCTCCCATGGTCCCTGGGGGCCCGCAGGCCCAGCCTCAGAGCTCCGGGCTTTGGTCTAATAGAGGAGCAGCCTCAGGCAAGGTCAGGAAAGCTAGCTCTAGCACACTGAGGAGGAGTCCTTCCACATCGTGTCCTGGGTCTCGTTCCTGGGAGGATGGCACTGTGTGGGGAAGAAGGGAGAGGAGTTCTGTCCAGTGCCCATCTTGTCCCATCAGGGCTGTCCAGTCACAAAGCTCATGTCCCAGGGAGAGAAGCTGCCATAGGCTGGAAACTCTTGAACTTCTCTGATGTAGGCCATTTGGCATTTGTAGCTGGTAAAGTTCAGGTCTCTGGGGTGGGGTCCCAGCACCCCACCATCCTTGAGACAGGGGCTGAGCCATCCAACCCCTTCTCCCTTCTGCCCTGTAGCACCCAGAGGAGTTGAGGGTTTGGCCATCAGAGGTATCTCAGAGAGTCTGGGCTCAGGTCAGGAGGGAGGAAACCAGGACCAGCGTCAAGGCTAAGGGACCACTCAAGAAGGTCAGCTCTGCCTCAGATGCACCTGCCCCAGGCCCAGCCACAGTTGCCCGCTGGCCCCAGTTGGTCTAGATGGCCTCAGAGTTTGGGGAGTCAGGCACGGGGTCTGCAAACGAAAGGAGAAGTAGAATGAATGGGGAGTTTCTTGGTCCTTCACCCCCTAAGCCCACATGGGGAGGCTGTAAGGCCTCACAAGGGGAGTGAGGCTGCTGCCCTGCAGGCAGGCCATGGGAGGTCATGACCTTGCAGGCTGTTGTGCCCTGCGGGGGTGGGTTGTTGGACTACACTTACCGAGGGTTGGGAAGAAGACATCCCCAGGGCCTGGTGGAGACAGAGGAGTGCCTGGCTCGGAGAGTAGGTGCCGCCCGGACTCTGAAGGCTGCCGCTGAGCCATGTAGGACAGTGGAGACATGGGTTTGGCCTCTGGCATGGTCTGGGAGGATGGGGAGGCCTCAAAGCCAGGATTTTCGAGTCCTTGCATGTTGCCGCTAGGAAAGGAGAGCTGGCTCAGTCCGTTGCGCTGCCCAGGTTTGGGCCTCTGCCCTCCTGCCTGCCCGACTCCTCTGCTTCCCTCCCTGCCCCTGCCTTCACAGCCCAGACCTCTGCACCCTCTTCCCGCAGGAAGGGAGGAGCCAGGGTCAGAGAGAAAAGGGCACGGCTTACACCCATCTCCCCTGAGCTCAAGGCGGCGTCCTATTCATTACTTGGCCGTCCGCCCTGGGCGCAGCCGGGAAGCCTGGGATCAGAGACATGCTCAGGACACCAGATTCGGGAACCTGTGACGGATTTCTCTTTGGTCAATAGAGCTGACAGCATTGGGGTTGAATGCTTGTAGTATGGTGCAGGGAGCAGGGTTCTCCCTCTTCCTGCTTGGCAGCGGGACCACCTCGAAAGAGACCGTCACCCCCCGCCACCAACTCTGAGATCCTGGCAGGATCACTGGTAGGATCTCCTTCGACCGGTCTAGAAAATCATTTCTTTCAAACACCTAGAGGCACTCTGGGTTTGCTGGTAGAAGTAACTGGACCACGTTCCCGAGTGGGGCTCATGCCTGAGGATACCGCCCCCAGCCTTGCCAGCCTCCATGGCCGCTTCCTGCACCGAGCACACCAACACACATTCTCCCAGCAACCATGGGCCCTGCCCACTGCCCCACTAGGAGCCCCTGGCCAGCCTCTGCCCTGGTGGCCTTTGGCAGCCTGATGGCTTTCTCCTTGGAGTGCTCTGCAGGGAGGTCATCCCCCTTTGGGGGGTGTGCCATTCCCCCTTTGCATGTTTCAGTGTCTGTCCCCAGTTTAGCTGCTTCCTCCTCCTCCCCCAGCCTGGTCAGCTGACACTGGGCCTGAAGGAAGGTGCCGGGCTCATCCCAGCAGTGTTAGAGCTCAGCCTACTGGGTGGGGGGCAGTGGCAAGGAGAGCACAGATGTGTAGCCCTCAGTGGCAGATGGTAGACCCTTTGCTAAGCAGTTGTGCCCTGGAAGGCTGTACAGGAGCCTTCTGCACAGCTCTCCTCCTTGACAGCTGACCCAGGGCCTGGGGAGGACCCGGAAGGCCTCGTCTGTGTTCTGAGCCCTGTCCAAGGACAAGTTATCAGCAGGGTGAGCGGGGAAAGGAACCTGGTGAAGAGGAGTCCAGTCCAGGCAAAGAGTGACCCCCCACCCCCACATTAAGTCCAGTTATGGTCTGAGTGTAGACCGTGCCCAACAGAGCCGCAGGCCCGGGGAGAGACAGGGAGAGAAAGAGCTTGCCAGGCTTGAAGATCTCCAGGGGCCTTACCTGTCCATCCGCACCAGCTCCTGGGCACCTGGGAACATAGAGACAGAGAAGCTAGTCACAAAGGAGAGGCTTCCCTAGACAGCATCCCTGTCCCTGCTGCCAGATGCCCTTCGAGGAACAGGAGCAAGGCCAGACTGGACCACGCTCAGCCCTGGATCCGCCTTCTGCTGGTTCAGGAGGCCCACATGGCAGTGTTTGCCCTGCACGCAAGGCCTCGGTGAGCCTTGTGTTAACCGGCGATAAATGAAACTCGGGCTGCATTTCACAAGTATAGGAGACGGCGCTTGTCGCCAGGAGGCCAAAGGCAACCAATGCTTTCTCCTATGGCTTCATTAGGTGTTACGAGACCTTTGATTTAAGTATCAGGTAAAGGCCTCACTCCTGAGTTGGCTATTTCCTGTTTGGATACTTGCCACACTCTGGTCTGTCGCCATGACTTACTGAGCGGGAGGGCCGTGAACTCAGTCCCTAACTGGAGTCCCTAACTGGAACTTTCTGGCCCGTCCTCCGCATTACCTAGAGGGTGGATGTAGCAGGGACATCTCTCAGGGGAGCCATAGGGGCCTGAGACCCCCTGACTTCTCAACCATTCCGCCACTTTCTGATGCTCCTCCCAGCTGCTGCCGCTCTGTCCCACTCCCAGGATTCCCCACCCCCAAACAGGCCCCCAACCAGAAGCCGTGGCCCTACTTCCCTCTTCCTTGCAGCTCCTTGTACACTTCTCATTTGCAAGAGCTCGACCACGGTCACTGTGGGGAAACGTGGGCGGGAGGGGCACACACGGAACACGCGGGAAGTTGCACAAAGGTTCCTAAAATCTCTGCTCTTGCAAGGAATCATGGCTACCGTTTAGCAGGCGGCTCTGTGCATCGGGCTTTGGGCAGGTGCCCAGCGGTCCTTGGGTTCATTCTCTCCACCCATTGAGGGGGTGGGTTTCTGGACCCACTTTAGAGCTAGGAAACCCAATCTCCATCTGAAGCCGGGTTGGTTTCCACACCGATCAGCCTCTGCAGGAGGCTGCCTGCCTCAGTGCTCCCAGCCCTTTCTCTCTTCCTCCCTGCGTATGCTCTCAGAGCCAGCACCCTGCCTGCAGCAACCGACACACGCTCCCTGTCCCCTCCCTCCCTGCACTGCCACCCCCACCCGGGGGCTTAGCCTCCCTCCTGCAGCCAAACTCCTGGTGTTTCAGAGTGACGTCTGTTCCCATAATTCCAGCAGCAGCACTTCTCACAAGACTAGATGAAAAAAGGACCCATATCTCCCCTCCCTCTCCATTTTGCATGTGGTTTCTCTCCCATCATCTCTTTGGTCTGTCTTGAAGACTCTGATCCTATAACTCATTTTTTCTTTCTTTCTTTTTTTTTTTGGAAAGGGATGAGCCAACTGGCCTCCAAAATACTTTTTTTTTTAGATTATTTATTTATTTATTTATTTGACAGAGAGAAAGAGAGAGAGAGAGATCATAAGTAGGCCGAGAGGCAGGCAGAGAGAGGGGGCGGGGGGAGGAAGTAGGCTCCCTGCCAAGCAGAGAGCCCGATTTGGGGCTTGATCCCAGGACCCCGGGATCACGACCTGAGCTGAAGGTAGAGGCCTTAACCCACTGAGACATCCAGGTGCCCCCAAAATACTTTTATTAGAAGATAAATTATTGACACCTTCTTGTTACTGCGAATATTTAATTTAATTTGGGGATAAGGAGCTGTAAGCAGTTGCACGTCACAGAGTCAGGGTCCGTTTAGTTTCAGAGGATGCATGCAGCACTGGGAGCTCTTTACTGGGAGCTGAGTGTACCTCAGCTCGTGTACCAGCTGAGTGTACCTACCTCGTCCCTTCCTCACCTGCGTGAAAACACTACACAGATGAACACGAGCTCACGGCGGCTCCACAGTGATGACTCTCCCTGCTTGAGCCCCTGGGTTCTTCTTTCTGCTCCAAGCCCCTGACCCCCCCACATCCCCAGCCTCAGGTATTTCTGGCAGTAGGCTATGGCAGGTTTTGTGAAAGGAGTGTGGATGTCCTGAGAGTAAGGGAAAGGTGACCACAGCCGCTGAGTGAGCCACTGTGGGGGCTCCAGGTTGGGCCCCCAGGAGAGAGGGCAGTGCAGGTGTTACGGTCCAGCCAGAGGAAATTGGGTGTGAGCCAAAAGCCACCTGCCAAAAGAGCAGCTCTCTCTCTACTACCTTCTGCAGCCGGCCAGAGGGGAAGAGGCAGGAGAGGTGACGCAAGGGCCAGAGCAGAGGCCTCCCTACCCTCCTGCTCCTGGAGGACTCAGGCTAGCCCAGGTTCAAGGGTGGGGTCAGAGGAAGGGCAAGGGCCACTGTACCACAAAGGAGGATGAAACGGTATTTGTGGCCATGACCTGAAGCCTGGCTCCGGCCGCTGACTCACTGTGAGGGTCCCTTGGTGAGTTACTGAACCTCTCTGTGCCTCAATTTCCTCAGTTGTCAAGGAGGAACAATTGTAGGACCAAGTTGTCGCATCGTTAGGAGAGAAGGCATATAGCATCCTTGGCACGGGACCTAGCACGGCATCCTTCCCAGGCAGGGGTTGTGGCCAGGATATTCATGCCAGTGAGCATTCTGATGATCTGGTGGGATTATACTCCCGGGGCAGAGCCTGAGTGGAGAGCTCTGGGCTTGAGTCCCAGCGCTGCCACCTACGCATTTCAAGAACACTCCGTTAATGATTTAACCCCGCTAGTAAGCTCAGGTTTCTCAGCTCCACGGGGAAAGAACTGAATTAAGTGATCTCCAGGATCCCTTCCAGTTCTGGTCATCCAAAGGTTGTTTTTGTCCCAGCAGTTACAATGCTGGTTACAAAACAAGTCTACCCCTACCTTAAAGCAGATCCGCAAAGGATCTCGGGGAGCGGCAATTTTATAAACCAGTTTGAACCACTCTGTGTGACTATTCATTCAGTCAATCGACATTTACTGAGTGCCGAGCCAGGACCACTTGAGGCTGGTGGGCACTCAGGCCCCCCAAATGGCACACGTGGGTCCCCTCCTCTCTCCACCATTCTCCTTGCAGGGACTCAAGCAGCTTCTGGAACAGAGAGGAAATGTGCCTGCCTCTTGCCTTTGCTGATCCCAGGGGCTGAGCTGGGGGCTGGAGGGCATCGCTTACACTCTCACCCCCCCCCCCAGGCAGGCGGGGATACTCACGGCGGTTGGAGGCCACCTGCCTTTGCCTGTAGACCAGGAGCAGGATGAGGGGAAGGCAGAGGATGCCCACGATGCAGGCGCCTGTAGCCAGGGCAGCAGCTGTGATGCCTGTGAGGGGAAAGAGAGCCACAGTGAGACTCCATTTTCTCCATCTCTCCTGAGGGGAGACTGAAGCCCAGAGAGGAAAGTTCCAGGCCGCAGGGGGACCCAGCTTTACCCAGGCACTGCAGCCAGACCCTTAGTGACCTGCAGAGGCAGAGAAGGCCTAGGGATCCCCTTTCAAAGAGAGCCCCATGCTGCCTGCCCACATGGGCCCAGGGCACACAGAGAGGAGGCCAGGTGCTTTGAGCAAAGGCAGCTCTGGGAAAGAGAGGGTGGGGTCTTCATTCCAGGCAGGCCCCTGGGGACAGCTCAGCTGCCCTGGGCCACAGGTTGTTTCCTGGAAAGGGAAAGCAAGTCCTTCACAGACCCTGTGTCCTGACATTCAAGGTCAGAAGGAACCCAAGTGGTGAAAAACGTTTGGAAATACATAGCTGTGATGGTTGCACCACACAGTGAGCAGAATTAATGGCACACTTAACAGTGGTTGAAATGCTAATCTTATGTTATATACATTGTAACAATAAGGGGAAAAAAAAACCATCAAAATGAACAAAAGCCCTACTCATCCCAAGAGACCCCTTAGCTCTGGACACAGCTTTTGGAAGTGATCTCACACATACAAGTCACCAGGGGAGATGCGGGTGAGAACTAGAAAAATGTGAATCCTTATCCAGCGTTTTAAAATTTTAGACTTTCTAAATTAATATATATATATTTTATATATATGTGTGTGTGTATATATATATATATGTGTGTGTGTGTGTGTGTGTGTGTCTATGTTAAAATATATTTAAGAGTTTTCTCCTGGGGCACCTGGGTGGCTCAGTCATTAAAGTATCTGCCTTAGGCTCAGGTCATGATCTCAGGGTCCTGGGATTGAGCCCTACATTGAGCTCTCTGCTCAGCAGGAGGCCTGCTTCTCCCTCTCCCACTCTCCCTGCTTGTGTTCCCTCTCTCGCTGTCTCTCCTCGTCCTGCTGCCCCTCCTCCCCCCGGGACCCCCTGCAGAGGCAGTCCCTGTCCACACTTTCCTTGCCTGTGGCCCAGATTTGTTCCCTGCGTACACAGCAAATGGCTGCTTTTCATGACGATCGCTTTGCCCACTTAGCATGTCACGTTGCCCACGGACAGCTCTGGATGGCACAGAGCTCTACCTCTTTCTGCTTCGCACCTTGTCGCCGGGCTCACCCCAGAATTTATGGAAACAGTCCCCCACTGGTGGACATGCAGATTGCTTTGATTTCTCCCCATAACTAATAACGTAGCCGCAGACTCTTCGCATGTGTGTCGTTGCTCTCTTGGGAAAGTACCCCCCGTACGCAAACTCCCAGCGGCGAAAGTGCTGAGCCAAAGATACATGCGTTTTCCTCCAGGCTGCTGTCTAATCGCCCTCCACATTACCATCCCACCAACAGCATGGAAGGCTTCATTTGTTTCAGCCTGTCTGCTGACGCCAGGAGTTTAGCTGGGAACAGACGTGCCCTCGGAACCACAACCAGCGTAAATGCATTTCCTTCCCAATTTCAGCTCTTCCCAAAATACAAAATATGGGCTGGGATACCTTGTCACAGGTCAATGCTGCCCCCGGGGAAGCTTGGGGAAGGTGGAAGGGTTGTGGTCCCGGTGTTGCCTTTCCACTATTTATTTGGGAATAAAGGCTGTTTTTATCTCATTGTGTTGCTAAACACCATGATGGTGTAAATAAGCTTTCCGGGGGTTTGTTCATACCACGGAAGAGAACAAACTGTTTACGGGCACTTCAGACCTACCCACTGGTACAGGAAAAGTTGCTGTGCTAATTACAAAGCAAGTTCAAGTCCACATTAAAGCAGGTTCCCTGCACATCTCAGCAAGGCTGTGGTTTGACGTGGAGTAGTGAAAGTAGACACATTCTGTAATTCAGACATTCAAGGATTTCTAACTCCCTGTCATAGGACCTTCTGGTGGGCACTGAGAAGGGGGTTGCAAAGTGCTCTACTCTAGTCGTCAGAGCAGGGCTCCAGACTGCTACTAAGCCATGTTCAGTGGGGTTAGATGCTACTCACTGGGGATCCCTGTCCCCACTCCAGGCCTGACTCCTGTCCCCAGGCAGAGATCCCCCTCTGTGGAGCCCTCCAGCAAGGCTCCAGACTGCTACTAAGCCATGTTCAGTGGGGTTAGATGCTACTCACTGGGGATCCCTCTCCCCACTCCAGGCCTGACTCCTGTCCCCAGGCAGAGATCCCCCTCTGTGGGCCCTCCAGGGCCCTCAGGACCTGGTTTCCTTACAATCTGGGCTGAGAGTTGAGGTTAGGACAGGGAGACAGGAGTCTAGGTACAGTTTTGTGGGTCCACCTGCCCTAGAAGCTATGGGCTCTTCTGCAGAGGCCAGCCTCGCCCGAGCTCCCCACCCCCTCCTACAAGCATGGGGGAGGAGAGGGTGAGGGGTCCTGCTTGATAGCCTTCCAGAGCCAGGCTCACTGGGAAGGTGACCAGGCTCTGGCAGAGAGAGCTGCCAGACCAGCCCTGAGAACTGTGCCAGGCCCTTACACAGCAGGCTGGAGGGGAGTTCTGCCTAACCCTACCCTGCTGCGCAGTGCACCCTTGTCTAGAGCCTGCCTGGACCCTGTAGGTGGGTATGTAGGTAGGTGGGTAGGTAGATAGGCACGAGAGGGGAGGAGGGAGTTCCTTCAGGCTGCCTGGTTCCCCCAGGAGGGGGTTGGATGAAAGCAAACCAAACATTCTGCTGTGTAGGGTGACAAGGAGGTTGCTTGGCAGGAGGTAGCCTGCTCAGGCCCCTTCCCCGGGCTCAGTGAAAAAACCACAGCCCCTCAACAATCGGGAGCTCCTTGGAGACCAACTTCCTCAGCCTCTCTCCTCTCCTCCTCCAACGTCAGACTAACTTGGGCTTTCAGATGATTTCCTAGCCCCGCTACCCTCTTACTTCCCAAAGAGACCATTAGGAGACAGGGCTGCAGGGAGAACAGAAAATCCCCGAGCCGCTTAGCTGGAAGCATCATTAGCCAACCAGGTACCAGGGCTAGGGTACCTGTGGGGCACCTGTCTTTGTGCGAGCAGGAACTGGGGTCTTTCCAAAGGTTGGCAGCACTGAGGGCAATACCCAGCAGCCCGCCCTGAGGCCCACTGAGCACAGGGGTACTGGGCAAATGTTTCCAAATCATTAGACAACATATGTGTGCCCACTGTCTATTGCCATGTACTTGCCATCCCCTCATGGTCCACATGGTACATAATTTCTTTCTTTCTTTTTTTTTTTTGAGGCAGGGAGGCAACATTTTTTTTAAATTGAGGGTTTCTATAAAATCTGGAATATATACTATATATTATATTATATTATATATACACAATATAATATATAATATAAAATCTATCTGACCTTGCTGGGAAATGGAGAGGCTGTGGCAGCCCCGGCCCCCCTCAAGCATGGAGCAATTGGAACTGCACTTACAGGCTGGCAGCTGGCTGCTCACCATGGTCCCCACCCCCCCAGGTCCCTGGCTTCAGGGGCGCTGGAGTTTTTGATCCCAGATTCAGCCTCTTGGGTAACATGGATTCCCTCCCTGTTAGTGGGGAAGGGACACACATGTTCCCATTTCTCAGCAGACCCATGATACCAAGAGAATGGAAGTACTGCCCCCAAATCCCCATACCCTACCCAAAAGGATAACTGGATTCCTCTTCCTCGGACACCATGTCCACCTTAGTGACAAGACTCCAACACGGCTAGAATCTCCAGACCTCCAGAACCAAGAGTCTGGAAAGGGACTGGGCCTCCAGAGGTCACCAGCAAAGTCATCACCCTGCCCGCAACAGTTCTGATAGACGTAAACACACCCCTTTGGCCCTTGGGGAACTAGGTCACTGTGGACAGTAGCTCAGGGAAGCAGGGACCCGAGTGAGGCTGTGCATCCCTGGAGGGGAAGGCAAATGTCAACATCTAAGAGTACAGGTGTCCAGCAAAGGAAACTTGACCTACTCTTGACAATCAAGTTCAAAGTTCTGCTTCAGCCTTGGGTTCTTACCAGCCAGAATTCCAGGCTTTCCCTGTTGACTTCTGTTTCCTTAATTCCAGCAGCTACTTCTCTAGAGTCTTAATTAGGAAAAGTGAATCAAATCTCTGCTCCCTCTATTTTGTACCTTGTTTCTTCATTGTCCCCACTGGCATCTCTAATATCTGTCCCTAGGACTTAAATTCATAAAACTAATTTTCAGAAAATTAGTGTTGAGAGGGGAAGGCAGCCCAGTACCCGGGCTTTGTGACTGAGAACCGGGCACTCTGGCTGAGAGATTGGGAGCAGTCCCCGTACCTGTCTGCGTCTCGGTTTCCCCACCAGTGAAATGTGTGCAGTGGCAGAGGGGACAGTCTGTAAGGCAGCTCTGGGAGCTCCTGGAAGAAGAAGGGGACTGGAGGGTTGCTCAGAGTGGAAGGAGCAATGGGGAAGTAAATACTCATGGGCTCCCTCCAGGTGAAGCTCGGCCCCGCCCTGGGGGGCTTGCACACAAGGCCATCCACCCTCACCAGGGAGCTGCCTGGGGAGGAAGTGAAGACAGCGGTGGCCTGGCACTGAGGCGACACATCAGGTTTGCGGTGCACAGAAACAGGGGCTTGAACCAGAGTTCCTTAGTTCCATGCGGGTCTGGCTCAGACGGAAATGTGTGTTCTAATTTTATCCCTGGCTAAGCTGTTTGTTGGTTCAAGCAAGAGTGGTTGGAGGAGAAAGTCATCACAACCTTTGAGCTGGGCTTTGCTGGGGCTGAAGTTCTAGCTGCCCTCAGTCTTTGTGCATGACCTTTGTGCATGGCAGGGGGGGAAGGTCTGCACTCTTGTATCTCCAGGGGCTGGGCCGGGACTGGTCCACATTAGATGCCTTGTAGATACTGATGGATAGAAGGCTCTGGAAGCCAAGACACTCTCCTCTCCAAAGAATGGAGACGTCTCCCCTTTGCCTGCTGCCTCCAAGTTGCTGGGCATTCTGCCCTGGCCTCTGAGTGCCCAGACATCCCTCCAAGCAGTGGCCTGCCTTCTTCCTCAGGATGCCTCCCGGGGCCAGAACCAGGGGGCTGACTGCCTCCCATCCACTGCCCTCTGTGTTCCTCAAGCTGGGAAGAAGGTGAAGTGAGCACATCCCAGCTGTGTGAATTTGGGCAAGTTACGTCCCCTTTCTGGGCTTCTTGTCCATGTATGGAAAGGGAAGGTGGTGCTGCCTACTTCAGAGGGCTCTAATCAGACTCCATGGGGATACCAGTACTTGTAAAGACTGAGCACGGTGCCTGGCATGTCAGAAGAACTCTAGGAAAGGTAGTTCTGTTCCCCTTCCTGAGTCTCTCTGTCCTCTCTCCCCTGTGCACTGAACAAGGAAGTTTTAACAAGCCAAGAGGACCACCCCACACACACAGTCTTCTATGGGGCGGAACGCTGGTGGGCAAGAGCAGCGTCCCCTGAAAACAGCTGTGGCACTCGGCACATGTCCTGGAGGGCACTTGGCCGGAGACCACTGTCAGGGCACCCCCACCCACCCCCAAGAGCCGGCTTTCCCGGGCTTTGAGCCTTGGAAGGGGAGTGGGCTTCTGGGAAGTTCAGCCCAATGGCTCTGGGGAAGGGGGCAGTGAAAGGGAGGGGCAATAGCAGGGAAGGAAGAACAGGGGTGCCATGAGCTTGGGGTGATGAGGTCAGACTTCTGAGTGGGGCCTGGGTCCAAGAGGAGGGCAGAGGAGAACAGAGAACCCAAAGGGCCAAAAGGGCAATCCCTTACTTTCACTCTCCCTGGGCGATGGTGGGTACGCGATGCACTGTGTCGATGCTGCTTTGTCTGTGGGAGCAAAGAGAAGGGGCGTTAGGTGGGCCTGAAGTCAGGAGGGCCTGTCACAGCCAGCACACGCACACACACAGACACATCTTCTCACTGCATGGCTGGGTGTGCCCGGCTCACTCTCAGGTCCCGGCGTGTGGATACCTGCGGGCACCCAGCCCGTTGCCTCACATGCTCTCACCCGGGGACACACACACACACACAGAGTCACTCCCCAACAAGCGTTCACCGGCTCACACCCCAGGTCACATATCATGGCCACCGTCTTGTCCTGAGCGGTACCTCCCATCCTAGGTTGGTACCCTCTCTTACCAGACAGAACCATGCACACCCCCCTCTCCGTCACACCCCACCAACCGGAGAGGCTTACACGCAGCCCCACACCCCATGACCACCTCTTCTCACCATATACATCCCTGGAGTGTCCATGTCACCCTTCTGGAACCACACCCCCCTCCTGACCCAGAATCACACATGGTCACACCACCTGGTCCCTAGCAGCCCAGCCCCGGAGTCACGTTGTCACCTCGGCTCACTTTCCAGCCGGGGCCTAGCGCGCCATCCCAATGGTCACAGCCCCCACCCCCCACAACCGGCCCTGGCAGTCCCATAGAGGAGCCCTCACCTGTCTGCACCACCAGCTCCATGGCGCCGTGGACCCTGTGCTCCGAGTGGCGGTGTCTGACCTCCACCACCAGGCAGCAGTAGAGGCCGCTGTCCGCGAGGGTCAGGTTGTATATGGTGATAGAGAAGTTGCCGTGGTGGTCGGACACCGACTCCAGCCCATGGCGCTGGGCCAGGTCCTGGCTGGCGTTGGCCTGGTGGGCGCTGTGGTGAAGGTGGAGGTCCTGGAACGTGAGGTTGCGGATGGGCCGGCGCTCTGAGCACACCTGCACTTCGCCCCGCGAGCTGCGGTACCACGTCTTGTAGTAGGTCACGTCATGCCCTCTGGCCATGGGACCTGCGATCCTGCAGGTGAGGCTGACGTTCTGCCCCTCGGAGCACACGTACAGGGAATATGGTGTGGCCACCTTGAAGGCTGCCGCCGGACCTGTTCAGAGAGACAAGAGACGGTCCCCTGCCTGCACCAGAACCACTCCCAGTTCCCCCTGAGTGAGAAGGAACCTTGGCCTGGGGCTCCAAAGATGTGGGTTCCCCAGCGACGGGCCCCAGGCCAGTCAGCTGACCTCCCTGGGCCTAAGCTTCTTCCTTAGCTCCTGAACCTGACTCCATCGCGGGCTGCACGGGAGGAGGAGCTTCTCCAGGTGAGGGACTCCCCTGTCCTCGGGGAAGCTGCACGAGGTGCAAGACAGGCTCTGGGCAGGCAGCGGACTGGGCCCAGCCAGCGTGTCTATCTCCCCACACGACTGCCACTGGCACTGCGGCTCTGCCCGTGACCAGCCGTGGACAGCTCCTGCCTCCACGCCCCATGAGGTCTGGTGGGAAGCAGGACGAGGAGTGTGAAGGCTATTTGGGAAGAGTAGCTCTTTGCCCTCGACCACCCTTCTGGGGCCATTTGCACTTTGGGCCCTACCTTATCCTGGGGCTGGCTAGGTCTTCCCACCCCCTCATCAGGGAGCACTACTGGAGCATCTTCTGTGTGCAGGGCCTGGGCCAGGGGCTACATCTCACCCGGATGCTGAGCGCATGGCCTCCCCTTGGGAGCTGAGGGCCTTGCCACATTGACAAAGCAGGCCTTCCTGACAAAGTAAACCACAGGCTAAAGGGCAGACTGGTGCCAGCCTACAGGGCACTTGGAGGAGGGAAGACTTAGCCATCCTGGGGACGGTTAGGAGACTTCTCGAAGGAGCAAGTGTCTTTGGGGTTGATGGATAGAGAGGATTTCAGCAAGTAGAGGGGGTGCCCTGGGCCAGGTGGCGAGGAGGGGGGAAAACCTAAGGTGTCTCAGGGCCGGGGCTAGATCAATCAAGAGAGGTCGCCTCATCTGTGTACCCGCTGCCATCCAGTCTTCTTAGAGATATTTCCTGGTGCATTTTGTCTCCAATAGGCAAATGAAGCCATCCCCTGGTCCTCTTTATCCTACCCCAGTCCCCCAGCACTTAACCATGCTGATCCCCCCAAGCGATGACCCTTAAAAGGAGGATGCTGGGGCTAGAGTCCCGGCTCCTATCTAGCTGTTGGAACCCCCCTTCCTCACATGCGCAATGAGAAAAATATGGACACAGTGCATGGCTGTGAGAGGACAGAGTGAGAGAAAGCTGAAAACACAAGATGTACGTTCTAATACCCTTTATAGACACAGGGAGGATCACTATGGTTATTATACATTAGTGGTATTTTAATTTTAATTGGCATTTCAGAGGCTGTCGTAAGTCAGGGAAGGAGTTTGGAAATGCGTGCAGAATCCAAACCAGCACGTCTCTTCCATGACCACTGTATGAATCAAGATAATGCCACTTCCTCCTTCCCACACCCCCTTCCCTGCCTTTAGAGGTCCCCTGCCTGGGAACCTCCAGCAGAGCTAAAAGCTTTGCCCAGTCCAGAAGAAAGCAGCCTGGTGTAGCTTCAGAACTGGACAAGCCTGCGTTGGAGTCCAATGGCTGGGAGTCCTTTAAACCCTGAGGCTCAGACTCTCCCCGTCAAACAGAAATGAAAACATCTTCCTGCCAGAGTTGAGGCAAGGATTATAAGTGCTTTACATGAAGTGCTCGTAAATTGCTTTGCTAGTACTTGGTGCTGGCTTCAGGGAAGCTAGACAGCTCTCCCATTCATTTGGGCAAGTCCAGAAACATTTCCTAGGAGTGAAAATAGTTCTGCAGAATGGAATGAAGAAGCCAACTCCAAACTCTTTCCCACTAAGGTGTGAATGACTTAACAACAGCTTGGGATCCTATTCTGGAGGGCTTGCATATTCAAAGCAGAGTATGGGGGGTTAGCAAAATCATGGCCGCAAAGAATATATCTGCAAGGTGGTGTTTTAGGCCCCTAGAAAGTAAGGAAGATACACACACACACACACACACACACACAGATCCTTCCATTCACTCCACCCACATGTGAGAGGGAGCTAAGTCTGAGAGCCCCAGATCTACGGAAAATCTTTGCCAAGGTAAGCAGATATTTCACAACTTGCTGGCAAGATGCTGGTCTCTGTTTCAGGCAGAAATGTAGAGGCCCAGAAGGGGAAAGTGATTTTCCTAAAGTGCCACAGAGGGAGGGTCTGTCTGGACTCAGAACCTGGAGCCTGGGGGGCTTCAGATAAAGCCAGATCTAGTTAGAACTAGAAGAAGAAGGAAGTGCAGGTATCCTGTGCTATGCCAACTCCCTTAGGGGCATATCTAGCAACCCCCATAAGGTCAGCGTTGTTTTCATTCCTTTTCCACTGAGGAGAAAATGTGAGGCACAGAGATGCTCAATAATTCAGTGAAAATCACAGTAAGTGACTCGGACTCCCCCTCACAGGCCTTGGTGGCAGCTGTGGCCACAGAACTATGTGTACCAGTAAATGAAGGGCATAGTAGACAGGGAAAGGACCCTCACAGGCACCCCCAGGAAGACCGAAAACCTGCCCAGAGAGCAAGGCCAAAGAGCTGTCTGCCTTGTGCTCCCCACTTCCCCAACAGGCCCCAGCCAGTGGCAGCTCCCACCAGCACCTCTCTCAACTCGTGCCCCATCTTCCCTATTCCCAGCCCCACATCCTCCCCCAGAGAACCCAAGGCCGGAGCCAGAGCCAGATCCAGCAGCATGTGCTGCGATCACACACACCTTGGGGGCTGGGGGAAAGGGCTGGCTCAGTAGAGGCCCCGGGCCGTGTCTGAGATGGCTGCAGGGGGACAGGCAGAGCCAGGGTGGAAGCAGAAGCAGGAAGTGGAGCACAGAGCTGAGCCAGGTGGGGCTGGGGGCTGCGGAGTGGACAGAGGTGTAGATGGGGCTAGCTTGTGGCTGGGGCGGATCAGGTGGGGGCAAGCAGCACCGCCAGCCTCCGGTGGGACCCCAGCCCTGGGGCTGCCAGCAGGACCTCGGGCTCCAGCCCTCAGGGTCCAAGCAAGGGGGTGGGTGAGCACAAAAGTGCCTGGACAGCACTGGGGAGAGATTTTCAGCCCTAGAGGTCATTTCCTTGAAAACCCAGGGTGGGACACAGAATTGCAGAGAAGAGCAAGGGGCGGGAGGCATGGAGAGGGGAGCATTGCTCAATCCCCAACACCCAACACACCCCAGAGGACCTCTTCCCTTTTTAGAAAAAGGAGAAGCTTGCAGTGGGATTCAGGTTTGGGGGATGGGGGACAGCGTTCGATTTCACAAAAGGGCCTGACTGCAGTGAACCAAGGGTTCCCAAGGTCTTGTCTTGGTCAGGGGTTCAGGGACGGCGGGGATCATCCCATTATGATGTCTAAGACTCAAGCCAGGTCAAAACCTAGGACAGCCTGCCCTTGGGAGGGTGCCCAAAGGCACAGAGTTGGGGAAAATAATGCCCGTCCCCCATGCTGTCCGCAACTGCACGGGCACACGTGTTACTGGGGTATTTATATCACACAGCTGGATTTATAATTATTTGGCAGGAGGATGTTGTTTATTGTCAGGAGCAGATCCTTTTGGACACCTGGGTCATTGTCAGAGATTGGGGAGAGGCTGGGGAGGAAAGTCCTCAGCTCCAGGGCGGCCGAGAACATGTGAGACAGGAAAATGACCCTGGGCCTGGGCCTGAGCCCAGTCACTGCGCAGCTCTTGGAGCCCAGCTGTCACTGGGTAAGGAGGCAGAGGAAGATTGCTAGGAACCTGGAAAATTCCAGGTCTCAGGATAAAAACCTTGGTCTTACAGATCCCTGGGACCCTGTCCTCACTTAGCCACATCCTTGCTGTGTGCCCTTGGGCAGGTCCCACCCTTCTCTGTGCCACCCTCTCCTCATCTCAAGAGACTCCCCATGTTCCTAGGCCTTTCCAGTTCTGAGAGCCTGGGGCAGGAGGAAGGGGCTCTGTTTCCTTAGGGCAGAGGAAGGGAGCAAGAAATGGGCCACTTACATGTTAGGACTTCGTTGCTGAGCATTTTATACTCCTCTCACTAAATATCCCCTGAAGTAGGAATTATCATCCCCGTTTTATTTATTTCTTTATTTTATTACTCTTTTAAAAAGATTTTACTTATTTACTTGACAGAGTAAGTGAGAGAGAGAGAGAGAGCAAGCACAAACACGGGAAATGGCAGGCACGGGGGGCGGGGGAGCAGGCTGCCTCCTGAGCAAGGATTCCGATACAGGGCTCAATCCCAGGACCCTGGGATCATAACCTGAGCCAAAGGCAGATGCTTAACCGACTGAGCCACCCAGGTGCCCATTTAAAAGATGAGGAAGCAGACCCAGAAGTCAAACAACCTGACCAAGACCACCCAAGCCTATGTGGCTGAGCTGAAACCCACAGCTTGGACAGGCTAGCACTGCAGGAAGGAAGAGCCCCCGCCCCCCACCCCGCAACTCGTGAAGCGGGTGGGGCTGACACCTGTCAGAGAGTGAACTGACTCCAGGCTGACTGCAGCTTCCAGGCAGTCTTCCTGACTCTGCCTGGGATCTAAACCGAAAACACCATGCCATCATTCCACAAATAGGTGCCAAGGTCCTACCATGAGCCAAGCCCAGGGCGGAGAGGCCACCCCTGAGGGATGGCCGCTCAGAATCTAGTCTCGCTCCTGCCACTTCCCAGCGGTGGGACCCTCAGCCAAAGGCGGGCTCAGGCCCTTGTAGAAGCTTCTGTTCCGGCAGGCACAGGGGAGAGAGGCTCCTGGCTGGCTCCGTCTCGGGGTGCTATTTTTCATGATTTCACCTCTTTCCCCCCAGCAGGCACCTCGCGAAACCCTGTGGGTGTGCACGGGATGGGTGTGTGTGTGGGTGTGGAGAGGCCTGTGTATTTTCCCTGACTGGGCACGAGTTTAGCCCACGGTTGCCAAGGCGACGCCCCAGCCTTTGGAGGTGGGGCCCCAGCTTGATTAGTCAGGTCTGGGAGGCCGCACCCAAACAGCAGAACTCTGTCCAGCTGCTGCTAGTGCTTGTAAGTAAACATCCCACAGTCCCCAGTCCTCTGCTGTTGCTGGCCCGGTGTAAGCCACCAAAGGCCAGGACCTCACTCTCCCAGTGAGTGCCAAACAGGCGCGGAACTGGTCTCCAGCTCCTGGCCAGACCCTGTCCCCCAGGGGGGGTTCTGTGGAGGGTGTAGGGAAAGGCTTGGTTCTGTCTTTAGCAAGCAGGAGAGCACAGAGGGAAACAGAGTCCAGGAGCAATCAGGACCGAGTCTGCCAGTGCTGAGTTCCAGGAAGTGACCCCCGGTGCGAGGGGAGGGGCCGGCAGGTCAGCGCCTGGGGTCTGTGGTCGGCAAGGACAAAGGGCATCTCAGATGTGTTTATTGATACCTGCCCCCGCAGGAAGTGTCCATTCACATCGGACCAGGGAGTCTGGGAAGGGGAAGCCAGGCTCTATTGGAGGAAGCGGGGCTTCCAGCACCTTGGGAAAGCATCCGCGCGTCCGGGGCTGGAGGCTAGAGGCCAGCATGCCTCCCTGGAGAGAGCCTGGGCAGCTGGCCAGATGCCCCGCCAATGGATGCTTCTCTGGGTGCCTCCTTCCCAGACTCGCCCAGGCCTGTGTGCAGCCCAGAATACCAGCTCCAGCCAGCTTCCCCCAAGGGTCTGGGCCTGTGAGGACTTCCTAAGGTCCAGGTCCCAGTCCCTGGGCCCTGCCCTCAGTGCAGGCAACCCATAGCCACGGACACGGTGGAGGTAGCCTGGGACGGACCAGAGGGCCCATGTCCTTCCTGCAGAGGGAAGCTGGCCTTGCCAGTGAGGGCTCAGCTTGCTGTAAGCTCTCTCCCTCTTTCCCTCCCCGCAACTACCCCTACCCCCATCCCGCTCCCCCCCCCTCCAGCCTGTGGTTATTGGGATAACTAGTGGGCCCCACCATAAGAGAGGACCCAGCTGGAGCTACCGTATTTACTTGGACACTGTATTTACTTGAGGAAGGCAACAGGGGCTGGGAGAACTGGGGGCTGGAAGCGGCTCGGAGAGGCCCTCTGACCCTGGCTTGACCTCTTAAGAAGGAGACCTCTGCTCTCTTTCTTTTCCCCAGGGGCAGCTGACCTGTCCCCTGCCACCAGCTATTACTTTCCACAGTGGTAGGTTGGCTCCTGCAGTGGTGGGGGAGGAGCCGATGGCGACTCTGACACAGTTTTACTTTTAGTTTTATGGCATTAAATGCCATAGAATCACAACGAGAAAGGTCCTTTTTAACAAAGGACAGCAGGTTTCAGGCTCAGAGCCTTCCCCAGGCTATAGTTTCCAGCTAGAACTGAATACCCTTATTTGGTTTTCTTGTTGTGTACTTGCATGATTTGGGTCTATTTATGGCAATGATACTGGCTTTCCATTGGTGGCAGTGGTAGAAAGTTTCCTTTTAAAATCTATTTACTTGGGGCGTCTGGGTGGCTCAGGTCATGATCCCAGGGTCCTGGAATCAAGCTCTCTGCTTGGCAGGGGGCCTGCTTCCCCGAAACTAAACTGAACTAAACTAAAATCTACTTAAGTAAAAGAATAAGTCCATTTGAAGGGAAAAACAATTACATATGATAGGCAGATGCTGCTGCCCAAGTCCCAAAAGTAAGGAGCAGAAGGCCAAAGCTCAGGGGGCACTGTCTCAGAGCTGCCCTTCCGAAGGGGGCTGTCAGGCTCCCTGACATCCCATCCCCCAGGCTGCCGGTGGCTCAGAGGGAATGTGTGTTTGGGGTCCCACAGGGAGTGAAGAGCTTCTGCTGTTCAACCCCAGGTGCCCAGGGGAAAGAGCATCCCAGGCAGAACAGTTAAAGGACGGGGTCCGCTCGGGCCCGAGCACAGAAAGTTCATTACGGCGTGATGCAGGTACCTAACCGCCACAGCCTTTCCCTCTGGGAACGGGCGGCCCGAGCAACCCGGCGAAACGTAAAGATCAGTTGCAAGAAAGATCCCAGTTAGACGGGCCAACCCTGAGCTGGGCTTGCCTTGAAGTTGCCAAGTCCCCCATCTCTGGGGAACCTGAAGAGAATCTACAGGCGCCTCCATGGACATTTCACACTTTAAGTGCCTGTAGGTTCCGATAGGTGGCGGGACCTCCGGGATTCTTGGAGTCCAGTCCTAGGGAAACCAGTCCTGCCTTCCCACACCCTGGGCTCTCCAGTCAGCAGGGAACTTAGATGGAGGGCCAATGGCACGTGGCTGCAGAAAGCCAAGCAACAGCTAAACACCCCATGTCATCCACCAGGGGCCAGGCACGGTGCTCAGACTGTGCGCTGACTCTTCCTGGCAGCCTGCGGAGGGAGGGGCCATCATCATCCCCATTGATGAAGTGATGAAGGAACTTGCTCAGAGAGGCTGAGTGACAGCCCACAGCTGTAAATGACCATCTTGGTATTCGAACCTAGATCCCACTGACTCCCGAGACCAGACTGCAGGGCTCACAACCCGAGGTCCCTTGCTTCACCATTCCCATTATAGGCTGCCATCACGGAGGCTTTGGGCCTGCCAGTGCTGCTGCGAAGGGGACCCAGGGATCCCTCAGAAAGCTGCGTTGCCAATCCCTGGGTGCCCCAGTGAAGGCAGGCTGCTCCTAGATGAGTAGCAGGCCCAAACCTGGGGGCCTCAAGCTCACTATGTGGGGTTTAGTCAGTGCTGGTTGAAGTCACTGCAAATGGGCCCCGAGGAGTCCTTCCTTCCTTCCTTCCCTTGATCTGCTGGAGCCTAAGACCCATATGTGGCCTATAGGGACACAGGCCTATATAGGGATAGGTGGCCTCTTTCAGCTTCCCAAAACTGACCCTCCCACCCCAGCCACCCATTCCAGGGAGCTCAGACCCTGGCAGGGAACCTTTACCCAGCTTGCGGGGGAAACAGACCAACCCAGCTGGGCAAGTACTGGGCTGGAATTGCTGGGCATCCCTGGCATTGGGTCGTTGCCCCCTCATGCCCATGGGCCAGCCTCAAGGGCCACCCCAGGGGTTCTGGACAGAAGATAGTGGATTTCCTAAGAGCTGACCTTTGCTGTGTCAGAGGCTTGCACCATTGGGTTACCCAACAAGGCCCTGCAGTGTGTTTACCATGAAGGGGAAGATGGGGTCTCCCCTCCCTAGCCTCAGTGCCCCTCCATGCACTAGTCCCAGAGTCCAGGCCTCCCAGGTCAGCCTATAAGGCCATGGTAAGGACAAGAACTTTCTCAGGTCCTAGGAGTGCATATAGGGGGAGAAGAGTCTGCCACCCTTGGGGTCTGCTGGGGCCTGGCTCTCTAGGTGCTTTCCTCCACCATCTCACCCTGAGTTAAGCCCAGGAAAGGGGTATCCTGAGTACCTGCTCACCACCTCCGTGCTCCTCAGTGCTGAACCAGGCTCAGGAGCTTAGAAAACACCCGCACCAGCCATCTCCATCCCACCCTCCCAGACATGAAGGCTTTGACCCTGAGCAATCCCGCCCAAGGCAACCCTGCTCCTCCACAGGCCAGCGAGTAAGTCTTTCCAAGTCACAGGTCAATCCTCCTGACTGTGCCTGCGACCAGGCTTCCCGTCTGTTAGCCCCTCGTTACACACTGTCCTGGGTAGTGTGAATGTCCATTCGCGTGCCCATATGACAGTTAAGAATATTGAGTCCCAAAATAGTTCAAAGCTGAAAGACCCCCTTCAGTGGAAACCTACTTCGAGCTCTAATCATCTCCCTGAAATGGGTCTGAAGCTGTCCCTTTGGAGTGCCAAGCTGTCTGGGTAGCCGAGACCTTTAGGGGAAGTCTTCTGGCTAAGTAGATGATACGGGGCGAGGGCTGTGACCCTCTCTGCTACCTGCTACTCTGCAAGGGGGCCCCCTACACCTTAGTTCTCCCAAACTGGGGCTGCTGAACAGAAAGCAGCCTGGCCAGGGGAGGGCAGGAGAAGGGGCAAGCGAGAAGAAGGGCCTCTCAGGCTCACTTGAGAAGAAAGGGACAAGCAAGGCAGGTGCTCTGTGGTGGGAATGGTGCTGGCCTTCCTGCCTGCCACCATCTCCTGCCCCTTCTGGAAGCCATGTCCTGCCATGAAGCATGGCCTTGGTGCCAAGACGGACTCCCCCATCCTGGGAGAATCCAGGCCAGGGCTAGGCAGCTCCGTGTGTGGGGTGCAGGATCCCTCCTCCTCATCAGAGGCCAGACTCCCAGCACTGTGATAACACGCTGCCTGCAGGCACCCAGTTTGTTTCTGAGGTATATTCCAGGTTCTCTCAACTCCCTCCTTTTGCTCCTGCCCTGTGCTCCCCATACTTTCTTCTTCTGACCCGCCCACTGGGTCCTTGTGCCAACTTTCCCCCTGCCTCCCTGACTCCTCTCATGACTCAAGCTTTCCCTGGGCCCTCCCCACAATGTTTGGTTCACAGGCTGCCTGCCGGCCCCCTCTTCCCTTGAAATAACGCTGCTCCAGCGTTGTGCACGCAAGAACCAGGGGCCAGGCTATGGACATCCCTACCTCTGCCCTCCCCCCGCCTCCCCACCCTGCTCTGGTGCCCCCATATCCTAGTCAGGATTCCACTTGGGGTTGTGACAGTCTGGGCTTTGGGAGGAAAAAGTGGCACCTCCCTGGTTTTAGGGCCTCTGAGCATGAGCTGAGGAAACCGAGACCAGAAGAATGCCATAAGTAATCCCAGGACCCAGATGGGGCTCATGGCCAACCCAGGAAAGTGGCCCACAGTCTCTCTAGGACTCCACACCGGTCCCTGAGCTGCAGCCTTGCTAGGATGTCGGGAATCAGCTGAACACTCAACTCCCAGTAACCAGACCCTCAGGATAAGGACCAGATGGGCGCCCACATCTGGGAACGGACCCATGCCCCCAAGGTTCAACCAGGAGTGTCGCCAGGGAGCAGGACACAGAGTACCACACCTCCTGCACCCAGTGAGATCCTAGAGCCCTGAGGCAGGACGGCAGGGAGATGCCACAGGTGTCAGAAGCCTGTAGGGTGCACAAGAAACTGCTGGGGCTGTCCCCACCGTGGCCACCTCCCGTCCTGCAGGAGCTAGTCCTGCTCAGGGCTCTCTGTGCACAGAAGGGTTGGCAGGCAGCCCCTCGAGCAGCTGTCAGAACATGCAGATGTGCCACCGCCCAGCCAAGGCACTTGGCAGACAGCCGCTGGCCCCTGCAAGTCGGTCCCGGCAAGTAGGAGACACGGCAGGCAGAGGGGGGCGTCCCGCTCCCCCTGCGCCCCCCTCCCTAGCCGTGTTGTCCCAGTGCTCCTCCCCAGCGCCCCGGTAGGACTCCTGCCGACCTTACCTCGGGAGGCAGCCAGGAAGAGAGCAAGGAGCACAGGCCCGCAGCGCGGGCCGCTGGCCTCCGGGACCAGGGGGACGCCCATATCACTGCCGGGCGGCGTCTGGAGCCCCGGGGCCCGGAGTGGGACCGCGACTTGAAGGGGGAGCGCCTGGTGCTCCGGGAGCGGCGGCACACAGCTGGCCGGAAAAGCTCCGGCTGAGTGAGTGCAGAGTGAGGGCCCTGGGTGCCGGAGCCGCGGCTCCAGGGCCCACCCCCCTCTCCCACAGCGCCCCCGGGGGGCCGTGGGGGGAACTGCCTCACCGAGGGCCTGTGGGAGGGGCTTCCCGCTGACTCACAGGGCGCCTGGCCCTCTAGGTGGAGGCGACAGCCGGAACGTTCCTGTCAGCCCCGCCTCCTTGCTACTCCCTCCGGCGCCCCTCTGGAGAGGATTCGTACAGCCCTGCCGCCTGGAAAGGGTATTGCTTCTAACTTAGCGGCTACACAAGCACCGTAGGTTGTGCCTGCACCCCCTGGCCTTTGAGTTGTCTGGGGGCAAGCCCCTGTCCCCAACATCCTCCAGCCCAGCGCAGGGCCTGGTAGGTAGGAGGCACTCCCGGCGGTGGAATGAGTGAGTGAATGAATGAAATCTAACTTTTGTAAAGGGCCAGGCAGGTTGGAGCCCTCTTGACAGTAGATCTCAGAACCTGCAAAACCCTTGTGTGTGCACCTGTGTGTGCACACGCATGCGCGCGCGTGCGTGCGCACACACACACACACACACGGGGCACAGTTGCAGGGATACACACCAGGGGTGGCCCATCCCTACAGACGCATGTGTGTATGCATCTGGTAGGTATCCCATAGGAAATCCTTAGGACCCATCCCCAGCTAGGCTCCAGCACCACTCCACTTTGCACCCTCTCTAGGTCCCTGTGCCCTGGGCGTCCACAGAACAGTCATGCACCCCTCCCCAGTCCTCTACTCATGCACCCCCCTCCCCAGTCCTCTACTTACGCACCCCCATCCAGCAACTGTTGCCGCTGATGGCGTCTCCCACCTCCCCTTTCCCTCAGGGCTCCACTCAAGTCCTTCCCCTTCACCAAGGGTCCTGAGTTTCCCCAGCTTCTCCAGGCCTCGCTGTTCACACTCTCTTCTGCTTTCTCACTCAAGTTGCCAACCAGCTGACCTGCACCTGGGCATACCTGCCCACCTGAGCTAGACTGTGACCTCTGGGGGACCAGAGCCTCTGCCTGAGGTTTCTGAATCCCTGGCACAAAAGTGGGCACAGAGAAGGTTTTGTGCGCTTTTATCTGAATGGACAAACTGGTAAGTGAGAAGTGGCTTCCTAAATGGAGTGGGGGGTGGCAGTGGCTAGGGCCAGGGGTCAGGGGAAGTAGGGACACAGCCATTGTACCATTGACCCCAGCCTTGCTGAAGCTTCCAGGGGCTTTGCTGGCCCACTAGAGGTCTTGAGTTGACGTGACCCCAGGCTGAAGGACAGAGGACAGCCAGAGTCCATCTGGGCTGGGAATCAGGGTGGAGGAAGTGAGAGGAAGCCAGGAATTCTGGGTGTGCCATGGGTGACTTCATCCTAGTCAGAAACTCTGGACGCTCTCAGTCCTCACTCTGGGACCGGGAAGCCCGTACAGAGGAAAGGTGGGTGTCGTGCTTTTATTACAAGATGACGTTGACCCGGACCCAGTCCCCCTGAGATGGGCCAGAGACTGTCAGGACATAACTGGTCCTTCATCATGATCCTGACCTTGTGACCCCACTTTGGAAAACAGCCCAGGGGCTTTTCTTCTGGCAGAGTGTGAGCTCTTCCGCCCAGAGGATCCTGGGCCCTCTTCCATCCCTGGCCAGCCTCTGACAGAGGTGAGATGGGGGGGGGGTCACTGAAAGGTGAGACCCTACAATACCCACCCTCACCTAGACCACCCTTGAAACCAGACTCCCGCAGCCCCAGGACCTAGAAGGTTATAAAGAGAGCATGGGGTCATCAGGAGGGAAGCCACTGCCTAGCCATCCCCTCCTGCAGTGACTAGAGCGCCTGAGGGGGCCTGGCTGTGCTCCCTGCACTTCCTTCCTCCCTGCCACGCTGCCCACTAGACCCTCCTGGGTTTGCCTCAGAGAGAGAGACAGAGGCATTGCCCAAAGTGTAGGCATGGTCCAGAAACCTCAAACACGGTTTCTTCAGGGCCAGGGCAGGAAGGACTTAGCTGAGAGGGCCTTTGGGGCTCTGACTTCCTCCTCAATCCAGAGGCCACAGGAAGTCAGACCCCCCTTTCCGTCCCATGCTCAGGCCAGGTCGCAGAGAGAAGATGCTCTGTGGGGCTCCTTCTCCCAGCCCCCGCAACCTGCGTGACAGTGAGACTTACTTCTGGGAGTTTGGGGAAGTGGGACAGCCCAGCACCACGACCCCCATCTGTGAGGCTGGAAGGAAACCCCTTCCCTGCAAGATGGCACTCTTAGGCTCTCCTGGCATCTCAGTGGTCTCAGGAGGACTCCATGCAGGGCTCCTGGTGGCTGATGAGCACCCACGGCTGCACCCAGGACCATGAGGAGCCATGAAATGAACACACGGGTCTTCCTAGATGGTCATCTTTTCTCCCACACTTGAGGCATCCACCCCTATGGACATATAATTCACATACAATATTCTACTAGTCTTGAGCGGATATCCCAGCACCTCGGTATTTTATACACTGTGAAGTTCTCCCTGTGATAAGACTAGTCACCGTCTATCAGTGTACAACATTATTGTACTATCATTGCCTCCAGCCCCTATGCTGTATGTCTCATCCCCGTGTCTGATTTATTTTGTAAGTGGAAGTTCACACCCCTTAATCCCCTTTACCTATTTTTACCAGCCCCCCACCCCTCCCGACTCTGGAAACCAGCAGTTTGTTCCTATATCTAGAAGTCCGTTTCTGTTTCATTTTGTTTGGATTGTTCGTTTGTGTTTTTCATTTTACATGTAAATGAGGTCACACGGCATTTTTCCTTCTTTATCTGACTTATTTCACTTAGCATGATAACTCTCTAGATCCATTGTGTTCACAATGGCAAGAGTTATATGAGTCATATTCTGTTGTATATACACACCACGTCTTCTTTATCCGTTCATCTGTCAGTGGACACGGGGGCTGCTTCCGTAATTTGGCTACTGTAAACAACGCTGCCATAAACATCTGGGTGCACGTGTCCCTTGGAACTAGTTTTTCTGCATTTTGGGGGTAAAACTACCCAGTAGTGTGATTACTGGATCGTAGGGTAGTTCTATTTTTAACTCTTTGGGGAACCTCCATACTACTTTCCACAGTTTGCATTCCCACCAACAATGCACAATGGTTCCTTTTTCTCCACGTCCTCACCAACATTTGTTTCGTGTGTGTGTGTGTGTGTGTGTGTGTGTGTGTGTGTGTGTGAGAGAGAGAGAGAGAGAGAGAGAGAGAGAGAGAGATTTTAGCCATTCTGACAGGTGTGAGCTGGTATCTCACTGTGATTTTGATTTGCATTTCCCGGATGATGAGTGATATCGAGCATCTCTCCATGTGTCTTGTTTAGTTATCTAGATGTCTCTTTGGAGAAATGTCTGTTCACTTCTTCTGCCCATTTTTATTGAAGATTTTATTTTATTTATTTGACAGAGAGAGAGATTACAAGGAGGCAGAGAGGCAGGCGGGGGCCGGGGGGGGGAGCAGGCTCTCTGCTGAGCAGAGAGCCTCATGTGGGGCTCAATCCCAAGACCCTGAGAGCACTACCTGAGCCGAAGGCAGAGGCCTAACCCACTGAGCCACCCAGGCACCCCTTCTGCCATTTTTTAATTGGATTATTTGTTTGGGGAGTGTTGAATTGTTTAAGTTCTATATGTATTTTGGGTACTAGCCCTTTATTGGATACATCATTTGCAAATATCTTCTTCCATCCTATAGGTTGCCTTTTAGTCTTGTTAATTGTTTCCTTCCCTGTACAGAAGCTTTTTCTTTTGATGTAGTCCCAATAGTTTATTTTTGGTTTCATTTTTCTTGCCTCAGATGTACCTAGAAAAATGTTGCTGCAGCTGATGTCAGAGACATTATTGTCTGTGCTCTCTTCTAGGATTTTTATGGTTTCAGGTCTCACATTTAGGTCTTTCACCCATTTTGAATTTATTTTTGTGTGTGGTGTAAGAAAGTGGTCCAATTTCATTCTTTCGCATGTTGCTCTCCGGTTTTCTCAACATCATTTGTCGAGGAGACTATCTTTTCCCCACTGAATATTCTTTCCGGCTTTGTTGAAGACTAATTGACCGTATAATTGTAGGTTTATTTCTGGGGCTCCTATTCTGTTCCACTGATATAGAACACTTGCGATTTTTTGTGTCCTTTTGATACAAGCCATACTGACAAGTATAAGGTGATATCTCATTGTGGTTTTGATTTTGCTTTTCCCTGATGATGAGTAATGCTGAGCATCTTTTCATGTGCCTATTGGCCATCTGGATGTCTTTTCAGAAAAAATGTCTATTCAAGCCCTTTGCACATTTTTTATTCAGGCTATTTGTTGGTTGCTAAGTTGTGTAAGTTTTTTATATATTTTAGATATTAATCCCTTATTGGATGTATGATTTGCAATTTCCTTCTTGCATTAGTAGTTGTCTTTTGTTTTGTTGATGGGTTGCATGCAAAAGCTTTTTGTTTGCTATAGTCCCATTTGTTTATTTTAGCCTTTGCTGCCCTTGCCTCAAGAGAGCGAGCCAAAAAAATATATTGCTATGACTGCTGTCAAAGAGCTCAGTGCTTATGTTTTCTTCTAGGAGTTTTGTGGTTTTAGGTCTTACATTCAAGTTTTTGATCCACTTTGAATTTCTTCCCATTGTATATTCTTGCTTCCTTTATTATAGATTAATTGACCATATATGCCTAAGGTTTTTTTCTGGACTTTCTGTTTTATTCTGTTCATCTGTATGTCTATTTTTGTGCTGGTACCACACTATTATGATTATTGTAGCTTGGTAATACAGTTTGAAACCAGGGGTCCCAATCTTGCCAATTTGGACCTTTTTCAAGACTGCTTTAGCTATTGGGGGGTCTTTTGTGGTTTCATACAAATTTTAGGGTTCTTTTTTCTAGTACTGTGAAAAATGCCTTTATTATTTTGATAGAGATTGCATTGAATCTGTAGATTCCCTTGGATATTATGGACATTTTAACAATATTCTTACAATCCATGGACATGGTATATCTTTCCATATTTTGTATGTCATCTTCAATTCCTTTCATTAATGTCTTAGAATTCAGAGTACAGGTCTTTCACTCCCTTGATTAAAATTACTCACAGGTATTTTTTTAATGTAATTGTAAATGGGATTGTTCTCATAATTTCTCTTTCTTATAGCTTATTATTAGTACATAGAAACAATCAATTCATGTATGTCAATTTTGTATCCTGTGACTTTATTGAATTTGTTTGTTAGTTCTAATAGTTTTTTTGGTGGAGTCATTAGGGTTTTCTATGTATAGTAGCATGTCATCTGAAAATAATAACAGTTTTACTTCTTCCATTCTCAACTTGGATGACTTTTATTTCTTTTTCTTGTCTAATTGCTGTGGCTAAAACTTCCAATATTGAATAAATGTGGTAAGATTGGACATCCTGGGGCGCCTGGGTGGCTCAGTGGGCTAAAGCCTCTGCTTTTGGCTCAGGTCATGATCTCAGGGTCCTGGGATCAAGCCCCGCATCGGGCTTTCTGCTCAGCGGGGAGCCTGCTTCCTCCTCTCTCTCTCTTTCTGCCTGCCTCTCTGCTTACTTGTGATCTCTGTCTGTCAAGGAAATAAATAAAATCTTTAAAAAAAAAAAAGAAGAAGAAGATTGGACATCCTTTCAGCTTTTCATCATTGATGATGTTAGCTATAGTTTTTCACATATGGCCTTTATTATGATGAAGTATGTTCCTTCTATACAATTTTGTTTAGAGTTTTTATCATAAATGGATGTTGAATTTTGTCCAATGCTCTTTTTGCATCTATTGAGATTATCATATGATTTTTATCCTTCAATTTGTTAATGTAGTGTATCAGGTTGATTGCTCTGTGGATGTTGAACCATTCTCTCCCCCTGGAATAAATGCCACTTGATTGTGTTGTGTGATCCTTTTAATGTATCATTGAATTCAGTCTGCTAATTATTGAGGATTTTTGCATCTATGTTCATCAGGGATATTGGCCTGTAATTTTCTTTTTTCATGGTGTCTTTGCCTGGTTTTGGTATCAGGGCAATCCCAGCCTAATAAAATAAGTTTGGAAGCATTCTTTCCTCTTAAACTTTTTAGAATAATTTGAGAAGGCTAACTATTAACTCTTTTTAAATATTTGGCAGAATTTACCTGCAAAGCTGTCGGTGCTGGACTTTTGTTTTGGGAGAAGTTTTTAAATTACTGACTAAATTTTATTACTTGTAATCAGCCTATTCAGATTTTCTGATTCTTCATAATTCCATCTCAGAAGGTTACATGTTTCTACATTTTAGTTTCATTGACCTTGCTGTTGTTTTTTAATCTTTGTTTATTGCCACTGTGATCTTTATTTCTTCCTTTACTAACTTTGGGCTTTGATCATTCTTTTTCTCATCCCTTTAGGTATAAAGTTAAATTGTTTATTTGGGATTTTCTCTTATTTCTTGAGGTCCACCTGTATAACTATGAACTTTACTCCTAGAACAGTTTTTGCTTTATCCCACAGATTTTAGAAAGTTGTGTTTTCATTTTCATTCATCTCAAGGTATTTATTTTCCCTTGGATTTCTTCATTGACCCATTGGTTATTTAGTAACGTGTTGCTTAGCCTTTATGTATTTGTGATTTTTAAAATTTTCTTTTTATAACTGATGTCTGGTTTCCTACCATCATGGTCAGAAAAGATGCTTGGTATGATTTCAGTCTTCTTTAATTAAGACTTATTTTGTGGCCTAACATGTGATCTATCCTGTAGAGTGTTTCATATGCACTTAACAATAATATGTATTCTGTAGTTTGGGGATGAAATGTCCTGTATATACCTATTAAATCCATCTGGTCTAACCTGTTGTCATGGCCAATATTTCCTTGTTGGTCTTCTGTCTGGATGACCTATCCACTGATGTAAGTGAGGCATTAAAGTCCTCTACTATTATTGTATTACTGTCCATTTCTTAAAATCCATCTGAGCTTTCAAAGATAACATGAGAAATTTCAAAGCTATTTCCTTCTTTAGACAGACACTTCAGATTCTTCCTCAGTTTGTGCAAGTTACCTCTCTGGTAGAAAAGTTTGAGCAATGTTAAAATAATGCATTTCCCCTCTCTGTGTGATTATTGCTTTAATAACGATCCACTGTGATTCTAAGACCTAGAAGAATGCCTCCCTGATGGTGGGATTTAGTCCCTGTGACTGATGACAACAGACTCAGAGCACCAGAATGTTTGAGCTGGAAGGAACTGTAGATATCAAGTCAGATTCTATTTTAACAGAAAAGGTGCTAAAGAAAATGCGATATGCCCAAGGTCGCAGAGCTCCATCTCAAGGGTGCCAATCCCACCTGCTTTGGAAACAACTTTAGTCACCACCTCACACCCACCCCTTCAAGATCCACAGCTGCAGCTCAGTGAACTCAATGCCTCCCCAGAGGCAATGAAAGTCTTCTTGGCTATAGGTCTGCTGCCCATTTGCCCCTCCATAGGTGGTTCTAGAACCACCCAAGGTGGGTTCCAAAGCTCCAGGAAAAAGATGTGCACAAGCTGTCTACACCCAGCTTTTAGTATCCTTTCTGTTTTGTGGCCTTGGCAATGGTCTAGTCATGTCCTCTCTACCCAGATATCTTTGCAGTTATTATAACCTTGTTATCTTATATCAGTCACTAATTATGGTTCGTATTAGCCAAGGTCCTGGCAGGAAACAGATGGCACACTCAGAAGTTTAATGAAGAGAGTTTAATGGAGACCATTTACAGAGGGCTGGAGAAGCACCCAATAGACTAGCAACTGCAGGAAGCCATTACCACCCACGCACCCGGAAGGACAATAAGAGGAGATGAGGTAGCAAGACCCCAGTGGGAGCTGGAGCCATGGAAGAAGGGCCACCCGGCAGGAAAAACACAACCATTGACCAAACTGCAGGGAGGAAAGGAAGGAGTGTGAAAGAAATGCCCCACCTCTCTTTCTTCCCTCCTCCTGGCTTCTACCAGGACCTCCTGTTGGTAAAACCCATCTGGAAACCAGATGGCAAGGAGCCCAGATGAGTTGGTGCACAGGGGATGTCCTCCCAGGTGGAGAAGCAGAGAATGAAAGGGGGGGCAGCAGGAGGCACAGAGAATACCAGCACGTGGCTCATTTCCTTTTCCCGTTTATTTACTCTGCCGGTAAAGTGCCACATCTGTCATCTCTCTATGGTTCTTGAGGGCCGATCACAGAGTTCCAACTGGCTAAATATTTCATGTGGCCTGATTAGACCAAGCATCAGCCAGAAATGGCCAATTGCAGGAGAACATGTTGCAGAAAATATTATTGCAATGAAGTCATGTTCTGTGAGCTTTATTTTTCATGATTCAACAAATTCTGCCCATTTAACTGCCCCAAACCCAATGTCTTTCCTTTCAAAAATGCCAAAAATACATATTTCTTCCATTTACATGCACAGTGGGTGAAGCTTAATACTGTGTTGGGCTGTGTACATCACATTCATGCCTTTGTTGATCTGGCAGGAGGCCCAGGGTCAGTGAGGCCCCGGCCCAACCAAAGCTGTGGGCGGGGGGTGGTTACTAGGGTTCATCTCATATGCTAATTTTGATCACTAAATTGTTGGGCTGACCAGGACCATGAGGCTGTATCTCAGCTCAGCAGAGCCTTGATTGATTAGTGATGTCTGCCATGGACATAGACAAAGCTGTGGTGGTACCAGTGCCATCTTGGCCCTAAACAGTTACCTAGCTTGGCTTTTGGAGGAACCTCTGTGATTTCCTCCTCTACCAGCCTGTGGCTTCCCGCCTTGTCCTTCTTTCTTTCTCTCACTGTAATGGATCATGCTGAGTGATCCCAGCCTAGGAGAATATCCAGTCAGTTTCCCCTCCACTCTTTTAGCAAAGAACCTGACCGCACTCTTCTTCACAGGCCACCACTCACGTGTACGTGACCATCGTGGATGAGAATGATAACGCACCAGTGTTCCAGCAGCCTCACTATGAAATCGTACTGGATGAGGGCCCAGACACAATCAACGCTACCCTCATCACCATCCAGGCGCTAGATCCAGATGAGGGGCCCAACGGCACAGTTAGCTACGCCATTGTCGCAGGCAACATCATCAACACCTTCCGTATCGACAGACACACGGTCAGCAGCCGAGGGTGGGGTTTACGAGGAGGCTCCGCTGGCAGAGCAGATGTGATGTCATGGGAGGTGGGAACGGAGAAAAGATGGAGTCTGGGAGGAAAGTATGGAGGCAGCCAGTGTGGAAGGAAGCAAACTAGGTGGGGTGGCAACACGGGCTTCCCATGATGGCTGAGGTGTCAGAGCACACCTCCAGGGAGGGGTGGTCTGAGGGTTCCCCATGAAGAAGCTGGTCTTCGGGGACCCACTGATCCATGCTTGCCCCCTGTTTTCCCCCCAGGGTGTCATCAGTGCCGCCAAGGAGCTGGACTATGAGATTAGCCATGGCCGCTACACTCTGACCGTCACTGCGACAGACCAGTGCCCGATCTTGTCTCAGCGCCTCACCTCTGTCACCACGGTGGGTGGTTGGGACACAGCACAGGGGGAGGACAGGGCCCAGGAAGCTCTAACGGGGAAAGGGCAAAGGGAAGCTTGTCCAGGAGAAACTCCTAAATCCAAGAGCCCTGTCCTGGTCTTGGCAACTCAGCCAAACTTGCTGTGTGACTTGGAGGAGCTTACTGAACTTCTCTGCATGGCTTCATCTGTCAGACAGATGATGACCCCTGCCTTCTCCCACCCCGCCCTTCATGGGAAGGGCACCAACTCTGGTCAAACTAACAGAAGCTCATCTCCCTGCTCTTCCACTTGAAGACTTGAGGCAAGTCAGTTCACCTGCCTGAGCCCCGCTTTCCTCTTCCATGAAAGGGAGAGAGCGAAGGCTCATCAGTATGGGCAGAGCAGACCATGGGAAATGACCGTAGGGCAGCAGTAAATAGAAGTCCAGAGCATTATGCTAATATGATGATTATGTCCATAAAAAGGCTTTGACACTGACAATAACTTATCTGTAGGCATAGCTTAAAAGGCACCCCCCTCCCTCCACAATCCCAGAGAATCCTTGCATCAGCCCCAGGAGACAGGATTATCAGACCCACTTTACAGATGAGGGAACTGGGCTCAGCTCCAGGCTAGCCAACGTGGAGCCCCAGTGAAGCCTGTCCACCACCTCAGGTGCTCGTGAACGTGAATGACATCAATGACAACGTGCCCACCTTCCCCCGAGACTATGAGGGACCATTTGATGTCACCGAGGGCCAGCCGGGGCCCCGCGTGTGGACCTTCCTGGCCCACGACCAGGACTCGGGCCCCAATGGGCAGGTGGAATACAGCATCGTGGATGGAGACCCTCTGGGTGAGTGGGACCTGAGCCAGACGTGGAGGGCAGAGCAACCTGTGACCCTCTCCCCAGCCCTACTTAGGAGCTGTGACCGTGCACTCTCTGGGCCTCAGTTTCCGACCCATAAGATGCCGGAAATACTCTTCTCCCCACCCCTTCTTCACAGGGATATGAGAGAACATTCTGAAACCTGAGACTAGTAGCCTTGGAGGGTCGCCCTTTGAGAATCAGGTAGAAAATGCCCCAGCGTCATACCCAGAGGAAAGACCCCAGGGCAGAGGAAGGATGAATATCCTTGCCCCAACCCTTCCGGACCCCGAGATGCATTCAGCACCCGGATTTTTCTGTACATCTGGTTGCCAGGCATAGCCTTCACAGCTACTTCAGTGGTCATCCTCGGGAAGAACGGGGTTGGCCCTAGCCTGAGCGGTTCCGCAAATTAGTTTCTGCTCATTTCTGTAGAGTCAGAATTCCAGACTCAAAGGCTTGCTGGTGCCAGGCTGGGGACACACATGTGGAAAGGGGTCTAGGTAGGAGAGTAGGGAGTAGTGGGGGCTATGGGACCCAAGCTCAGCTTCTGCTGATGTGGCTATGTCAACATGCAGGCCCCGAGGGGCTAGGTCTTCCGACCTTCCAAGACAAAATCTGGAAGTCCAAATCTTTGTGAAACATCTGGATTTTCAATGGGCCATTCAGTAAGTATTTATTGAGCACCTACCCTATGCCAGTCATAATTCAGGTGCTGAGGATGTTGGACGGTACAAGATGGACACAGATTCCTGTCCTTAGCTCACATTCCAGTAGGAAGACGCAGGCGATGAACCTAAGTGACTGAGCAGATAACTTAGTATATTGGGAGGTGCTAAGGGCTATGGAGAGATATAAAGCCAGGAGATGGGGTGTGCCAAGCAAAAGCTGCAATTTTGAATAGGGTGCTCAGGGAGGACCTGTCCAGGGAGGTGACATTTGAGCAAAGACCTCAAGGAAAGCAGAGCAGGTCATGTGGACATCTGGGGAAGACCATTCCAGACAGAGGGAACAGCAAGTGCAAAGCCCCTGAGGCCAGAGCATGCTAAGTCAAGTGAGAGGAGGAGCAGGAAGGGATGAGGTCAAAGTGGTAGTAGCTCCAGACATTCTTGGGTCTTGCTGACCATGATGAGGACGTGGCTTTGGCGCCAAGTGATCTGAGAACCATAGGAGGGCTGGGAGCACAGGAGGTACCCAATTTGACTTAGATGTGACCAGGGCCACTCTGATTCCTGTGCTCAGAACAGACCGTTGAGGCCAAGAAGTGGAGCGGGAGGGACCATAGGAGCCTGTTAAAATCACTCAGGTTACAGACGGCATAGCTGGGACCAGGCTGGTTGCAGGTGGTGACAGTGAGGTAGATGGCTCTCGCGTATTTCAGAGGTGGAACCAACAGGATGTGCTGACTTATTAGATGTGGAGAAAGTCGGAGATGACATCAGGGTTTCGGTCTGAGCAACTAGAGAGAGGGCATGACCGTCAGCCTGTGGGGAGGCTGCGGTGGGAGCAGGTAAGGGGGAAGAGGTGAGGGGAGGTGTGAGATGGCAGGTGGGGGTTAGACGCCCAAGCCAGGGGTTCGGGAGGGATGTCTCTGCTGGGAGCTGTCAGCATGGAGATACACAAAGCCACGAGCTGAGAGGTCCGCACCAGAGAAGGAGGCAGATGAGAGCTCCCAGGATAGAACACAGAACCCGGGCTGTATTTGCAGTCCAGGCACTAAAACTCACTTCCAGAGCAAGACTTGGAGGCCCTGCTAGCCTGAGCTTGAAGGAGGTCGCTCCATTCTGTCAGTCCACCATTTCACGCCCCCAAAATCCCTTCTCTGGCCAAGCCGCATGCCTTCCTCTCCCGAAACCAGCAGAGCGAGGAACTTTCTCTGTTATTCTCACAACCGTGGAGGCTTGATCATCGCCCAGGAGTCCCTGCACCTGTTCGGGAGGCTGCTGAAGCTTCACTGAGGGGTGTGAGCTGGGCAGGCAACTGACCCCCTTCCTAGCAAGAGGCCCTCACTGCTCCCAGCTTTGGGGTACAGGTGTATCTTTGGGGTACAGGTGAGGTACACCTATATCTTAGCACACTGCAGACAGCTCCATGCCGTGGACTTTTGGAGTCCTGAGCCAGACCTCCCAGTTAAATTGACACTTGATCATGGTCAGCCATAGGAATTTAGGGTCTTGTGGGGCATCCCAGGAGACTGAGAGGCACCCCCCTGCCACTGCCCAGAGAAGTAAGAGAAGTTTGGGGTCCCCTTCCCCCAAGAAGGAAGAGCCCAGAGATAACTTCGGGATCACAGAGCACTGCCCCATTTCAGGGTAGACTAGGGAAGGCTAGGGTTGTGCCTGACCAGCTTCCACAAGGCATGGGGTCCACTCCCCACAGCGCCCCCTACCTCCAGGTTCAGTGACACCATAGCAGTAACCTGAAAACCTGACATGCTATGTGTCAGGACTGCTTTCCGTGGAGAGCCAGCTTAGTGACACACCACAGGTGAAGACACACGGTCTGGGCCCCCCCACCGGCTCCCAGCCCTGCAGCTGGAGCCTGGAGGGGCTCCTGTTGGTGGAGAGATGTCAGGGGTGACAGGAAGCCCTACTAGGCTCTGCAGAGGATATACGCAGTCAAGCAATAGTCGGGAAACAGGCTCTATCCCTGGGAGCCCCTCCCTCTAGCCTTGGCCTTCTCGGAACCTCCAGCTGCCCCTTCCAGGCCAGCCTGCTCCTCTGACCCCTCATCCATCCTCATCCCCCGCTGAAGGCCCCAATTCCCTCGGCAGACTGCCTGGGCTCCTTTCCGGGTCCCTCTAATCATACCAAGACCTGCCCTGGATCCAGCACCCAGGAGGTGGACCAGGCCTTGTCCAGTCCCAGTGCCACCCTTTTATTGGCCCATTTTCCGTATGAGGACATCAAGGCAAAGCTCAGTCACATGCCCAAGGGCACATGGGAGTGAAGTCAAGAGGCAAATGGAAAGCCTCTGTTTTTAACCTCCATCTCCAAAAGGAGTGGAATGCTGGGGAGTTCCCTGGGGGTAAGCTGCTGGGGATAATGCATCCTGGGTCCTCGGCCTGCCTCCCTCTCCCCGATCTTCAGTCCGTGAGCTGATCTCACTGGGGTCTAGCCTGGGTCCAGCCCCCCAGAGCCTTAGGCCTGCCCCCTGAGTTCTCAGAGCTGTTTCCTTCCTTCAAGAGGGTAGCTGGCTTTAGAGAAAGGGCTGGAGGTCTTCTGTTCACCCATGGTCAGGGGCCCAGACAGGGCTGGGAAACCCCAAGAAAGGGAATCCCCAGTTCTTATAAGACCTCAGGAAATCCTGCTTCAGATGGCTTCCATGCCTCTGGGAGGGTGAGGGGTGTGGGGGGGACGCAGAAGGGCTGCGTGTGGAGTCAGAGCAGCAGTGGCTGGGGGCAGGAGCAGTGAGGTAGGATAGGAAGGGTCAGGCAGAGGGAATTGTTGGCAATTAGGGCCTCCACCCTTGCGGTGCCCCTGCGTGCTGTATGTGCACAAGCAAGTCAGTGTCCCATCTGGGCTTTTCCCCCAGGTGCCATTTGTCTCTGTCCCCAGTTCCAGGGCAGGGGGGATGCAAAGAGGCAGCCCGCCTTCCTCATATCCACCCCACCTTCCTCACTCACCTTCCCTGCCCTTTTCCTACCCACCCGGGCTCCTATCTGTTCCCCTCCACCCACTCCCTGTCCTCACCTTTCTCTCCCAAACCTCCCATCCTGGTCTGTCTGCTCTGATGGTGGTTCTAGAAAGACCACTGTCCAATGGATGCAGTGGGCTGAGACCCAGAGCCCTAGATTTGAGTACTGGCTCCGGAATGAACTTGCTGTGGGAGCTCAGACAAGGGATCACCCTTCTCCAGACTCTCGATTCATTTTCCCGAGGACACAAGGGCCTGGATGGTCTCCGGGGTCCCTTCCAGGCCAGCCTGAGAATCTGAGGTTCTTGCTGTAGATGCTCTCAGACATCCGGCCCCCTCAGCCAGGCCAAAACAAGGACTGAAGCCAGAGGGCCAGCTGAGGGCTTTCCAAAGCATCAAAGAAAAGAAGTCAGGTCTGACTAGAGGCCAAGAGGGGTCCCCAGGCCTGGCCAAATGTTGTTGACATGCCAGCTGTGGCTCAAGACCGGCGCTGTATGGAGGGCAGCTGGGGCTTCCCTGACCTCAGTCACTCCTGCTCTGCCCTGTCCTATGCCTCCTCATCGGCAAGCCGTCCCTTGGGGATAAGCTTTGCCCTCTCCCCCATTTTCCAAGACATGGTATCTGGAAGGGATTGCACGTCACGAAGTGCCCGAGACCTCCATCAGTCAGTTTCTGAGCAAGAGCAGTGAGAGTGTGCTTGTGTAGAAAGAGGCCCCCACTTTTCTCAACATAACCGTCTTTTTTTTTTTAAAGATTTTATTTATTTATTTGACAGACAGAGATCACAAGCAGGCAGAGAGGCAGACAGAGAGAGAGAGAGGAGGAAGCAGGCTCCCTGCTGAGCAGAGAGCCCCATGTGGGACTCGATCCCAGGACCCTGAGATCATGACCTGAGCCGAAGGCAGCGGCTTAACCCACTGAGCCACCCAGGCGTCCCTCAACATAACCGTCTTATACAGGGTCAGTCCCTGCCCTGTGTGAGGCCCAGGGAAGGGACCCAAACCGACGTCTCAGGCACACTGGGGTCTAAGCGGGCCCATGAGCACCTGCAGCCCAAGCAGCTATCTGTCCCTCTTGCTCCCACCCTGCCCAGGCTCCCCAAGGATCCGAAGCTGGGGGCATGGGAGGCAGTGTACCCAGCTGGCCACCTGCCCCCCGTGGGTAAGGCTCAATAGAGGAAGCAGGGAGAGGCCAAGGGCTTTCCACAGCTCCCGGCCATTCCCAGCTCACTGCAGCCTCTCCTGGGCAACACCCAGGGGAGTTTGTGATCTCTCCTGTGGAGGGGGTGCTGCGGGTCCGAAAGGATGTGGAGCTGGACCGGGAGACCATTGCCTTTTACAACCTGACTGTCTGTGCCCGCGACAGGGGGGTACCTCCCCTCAGCTCCACAGTAAGTCTCGGGGCTCCATGCCAGGGGCATGCCCTCACTGCCCCCTGAACTCTCCATAGAGGTTTCTATTTATATGCCTACTCTCATTCCCAGAGAGGCCCCAGGCTAACCTGCAGCCAGCCCAGACCCGCAGAGTCCCTACCAGGCCGGCCAGTGCCTCTCGGGGCTCCCTGGGACCTGGTGGCCATGGGCATTCACAGCTCTCCCCACCCCAGCCAGCCAGGCCTCTGCAACTGTCACTCGGCCCTGCCCCCGCCCCACCTCCCCCCGCCGCCACTGCCCTGGTTCTGCCTCTTTGCCCTTTCTGCTTGCTTCTTATTCTCATTTTCATCCTTGTGCCTTTTTTTATTATCCTTTTCTTCCTCTTCCTCTTTCTTCTCTCTGTGATTGCCTGCACCTTTCCTTTGGCAATCTCCACCCTGACCCCTGCTCGCCTGCCCCATCTCGCACCCGTCACTTCCTCCTCTTCCCCAACACACCCCAGATGCTGGTGGGGATCCGGGTGCTAGACATCAATGACAATGACCCAGTGCTGCTGAACCTGCCCATGAACATCACCATCAGTGAGAATAGCCCCGTCTCCAGCTTCGTCGCCCACATCCTGGCCAGTGACGCTGACAGCGGGTGCAACGCACTCCTCACCTTCAACATCACTGCAGGCAACCGAGAGCGGGCCTTCTCCATCAATGCCACGGTAGGGGACCCCCAGATTTCCTTCTGAACCAGAGGACCCAGCCTTAGAGGCTTTATGCTCTGGGCACTGGGCATCTTCAGGCTCAGTTTCTTCCTTGAGTCTCTGTCCTGTGATGGGATGTGGGAGTCTCTGGGTAGCATGGAATCTTGTATTTGCAGCAAAGCCACCTCTGGGGTCCCTGTCACCCCCAAGCCTTGCCATGTGCAGTGAGGGAGCCAGAGCCTCAGTTCCATTTGGTTTATTACCAAGATGTACCAGGAAGTCCTCATTGTCCTCTTGGAGTCTTAGCCGCTTCCAGCCCCATGAGGTTCTCAGAGGACCTACCCCTTGCAGACAGCAAGACCCGGCCATTGGTGGACCACTCTTGCCCTGTCAAGACCCCGCCAGCCCATGATGGCCTTCTAGACCGTATCTGTAGCAATGAAGGGAGAGAATTCACAGCTACTCCTGGAGCTACAGGTGAAACAGTTGGGCATCTGTGGACCAGAGCCCAGAATAGGGGCCAGGTCACTGCTCAGCTCACCAGCCCTCCGCCTCCCAGACAGGGGTCATCACCGTGAACCGGCCACTGGACCGCGAGCGGATCCCGGAGTATAAGCTGACCATTTCCGTGAAGGACAACCCTGAGAACCCACGCATAGCCAGGAGGGTGAGGCCAGAGGACATGGGGGAGCAGGGCTGCATGCTGGAGGCGGCAGGCAGCATGCCTGGGGGTTAGAGGCACAGGCATCCAAGGGAACCAGTGCCGGGTTCAAATCCCAGTTCTACCTGTCATTGGATGAATGGCTTTGACAAGAAGCGGATTTCTCTCCTATCCCATTTTCCTTCTCTTCTGCAAAATGAAGAACCTCCCCTGCCCCCAAAGTGCTGGAAAGGACTAGAAGGAGCCACTATCTATACGGTCATCACCTGGCATGTGGCAAACACTCAACACCAGCTGTCCTCTTTGGTCCCCAAACCACTGATACTTGGGCACACACCACCCATCACTGGCCCCTTGCTCGCCTGTCCCATCTCGCACCCCTTGCTTCCTCCTCTTCCCCAACATGCCCCCGATACTGCTGGGGATTCCGGTGCGGGACATCAATGACAAACCTCGTGCTGCTGAACTTGCCCTTAAACAGCAGCATGGAGTGGGGGGTCAGGAAACTGGAAGGCTAGAGACACACAGACAGACACACACACACACACACACACACACACACACCGCTGCTAGCTCTCCCTGTGGGTCTGGATCTGCTCAGCTCTGTAACAGAGATAGCATCCAGGGCTACGGAGAGGTTCTAAGACAAGAACCCAACTGTGGTTTCTGAAAGGTACAAGGTACAGCACTGGGGGAGAGTTTGGTTGGGCCCGGACTGGGGTATCAGGCAGGCCTACAGAGTCTAAAAACCAACAGTCATCTTCCTGCCTGAAGTCCTTTCTTCAGGTGATGGGACATGATTAAATGCTGGTCATGTCCATCCTGTTCACTTCACAATACCTCTGGGAAAGGAGTTAGGATTCCCATTCCTACAATACCTCTGGGAAAGGAGTTAGGATTCTCAGAAAACTGAGTCCAGATAGGGGAAATGATTTGCCCAAGGCCCCACGGCAGGGCCTTGAACCCCAATCTCTGGACCCTGAGTGTGGGCTTTTTAATCCTCTACCTCTGCACCCTGGCCCCCCACTTTCCAGCCCTCCTCCCCACTGGAGCGTTTTGCTAGAACATGGTCTACAACTTAACCCTCCCTTGTGCCTCCCTCAGGATTTTGACTTGCTGCTGATCTTTCTGGCAGACGAGAATGACAACCATCCCCTCTTTACTGAGAGCACCTACCAGGCGGAGGTGATGGAGAACTCTCCCGCTGGTAGGTGCCAGACCCACCCGGGAGTCCCTGCTGCTGGGGTGCCCCCTGGGCCCCGGATGCCTGAGGGCCTCCCTTGTGCTTGATAGGGGCCCTGCTGAAGCCTGGCTGGGGAGGCAGCCTCACCGAGTGGCTGACCAGAGACCCAGCAGGTGCAGAGGGGTATGGAGGGGAGGAAGGGGCACCACTCTTGAGGGGCTGGTGGGCCCTGGGTCACCGCACCTCTTGGGGGCCAACCAAAGAGGCCATAGGTCTACTTGGAAAAGACGGCTGTGGTCATTGGTCCCCAAAGTGTTCTGAAAGCCACCCCATTACCCCCTCAAGAGGGACAGTTAAGGCCTGAAGACTACCCAGGAAGGGGGTAAGCTCACCGCTCCCTGTTCCCTCACCCCAGGAGCACAGGGCATCCTAGAGGCTTCAGAAGCTCAGGGAACACACATAAACAGAGGAGAGGGGCCAAGGGGCCCCAGGGAAGCCAGCCTAGCCCCTTCCCTACACCAGCACACTGACCGGCCTCACTGTCTTCAGAGGAACAGAATCTCCTTTTTGCTGTGCCTCTGGGGAGGCCCCCTCACCCTTCCTCCAGCCGCCCCAGCAGCTCAAATTCTGACTCAGAAAGATATGAGCTACAATGCTTCTTGTCTCCGGCTGGGTGCTCTCCACTCTCTTAGTCCCTCCTGTGTATACGCTCACACACGTACGTGATGGCACGGGCCCGCATGAGACAGAGGTGTGCAGAGACACACACAGAAATGCGGGGAGGGGCCTACACAGTACACTCCATGTGCAAACGTGCCCACTAGCAGCAGCAGATAGAGGCACAAGCAGGGGGATCCCCAACCTGCCAGCACTCCTGTGTGCGTGACCGTGACCGTGACCATGACCGTGACCGTGACCGTGACCGTGACCGTGCAGTCCCACACACAGGCAGGGGCTGGGTATTCCTAACCGGGTGCAGCCAGACCTCTGTAAAGAGCATCTGGAACCCGTGTGGACAGCCTGGGCTGGTCGTGCATAGCTAGACAGGGCCCACACGCTCAGGGAGCCCCAACCCTCCCATGGAGTGACCCTCAAAGGCTGCTGGGAAGGCAGGCGCACTCCCGGCGCCCCGAGGGGCTTGCTCACCGCTGTTGTGTTTTCTCCCCAGCAGGGCTTTGAGGCTGCTCCCCAGGCATCTGCGTCAGTCTGCCAAGGCTGCCGCAGCCTGGCCCAGGGCTCCCCCACCCCGTCCACCTCACCTCCCTCCCTCTCATCCATTGTCAGCCATGGCTCACCGGGGCCAGGGTGGGGGAGGGGTGGGTGGGGGCCAGCTTGGCCCCACAGTGACCCCTCTCCCCCTGGCCCAGGGACCCCCCTCACGGTGCTCAACGGGCCCATTCTGGCCCTGGACGCGGACCTGGACGTCTACGCCGTGGTGACCTACAAGCTGCTGGGCTCCCAGAGTGGCCTCTTCGACATAGACAACAGCTCGGGTGAGGCCTCTGTGCCGTCCCAGCGCTCCCAGCCCGGCACCAGGGCTTCCCGCTGGGGTGGCAGTGGCCATCCACCAGACCCAGGGCCTCCCTCCTTGGCACTAAATCCAGGCCCTCCAGGGGGACCCCACTCCTCACAAGCCCCACTTTGCAGCTGGACTAAGCCCTGTGGGGCAGAGGAGGAGCCCGCAGGAGGCTCAGAGCCAAACCAAGGGACCTGCTGGTGCATAAGCTCTCAGCCTAGGCAGTGAACCCCCAAATCCACTCCCTCCATCTGCCCGTGCCCAGGGGAAGAGGCTCAGGGCCCTAGCCCACCAGAAGTGGCCAAAGGTCTGTCCTCAGACCACGTCCAAAGTTCCCCAGAGACTGTGTCTCATCAGTCTGGTCCTGGATAGGAGGCCAGCTTGGTGACCGGAGACAACAGGGAGGGGTATGCTGGCGAGCAGGCCAGTGCTCCTCCCTGGGTCCCTCATCCTAGGCAAGACTCTGGAGCACTGCAGAGGGTACCCGGGAAGAGGATAATTGCAGGAGACTGGCCACTGGGGGCCTTCCCTGAACACTGTTTGTTGAGCCTTTGGGGAAGAAAGTCACTATGTTGTCTTTCTTGCTCCTCTTTCGTCTTTTTTCCCCTTTCACTCCCCTGTCTCTCTCTCTCTATCCCATCCTGGCTGGCTCTTGCTCCATCTCCCCACTGTACCCCTTTTCCTTTGTGTCTCCCCGGCTGGCGGTGCTGGGTGCCAGGCGTGGTGACAGTGAGGTCAGGTGTCATCATTGACCGGGAGGCCTTCTCACCCCCGGTCCTGGAGCTGCTCCTGCTGGCTGAGGACATTGGGCTGCTCAATGGCACAGCCGACCTGCTGGTCACCATCCTGGATGACAATGACAACTGGCCCACGTTCAGCCCTCCCGCCCTCACAGTCCACCTGCTAGAAAACTGCCCGCCAGGTAAGCAGGCCCCAGGCCCCAGCCCCTGGTCCCCGGCCCCCGGCAGAAGCTGCTTGCTGGTCCACGGGGATTGGAACCTCACAGGGTAGAGGCAGAATTCACCCAGCAGGGAGAAACAAGGGCAGTAGGGCAACGGGAGACAGCACTGGAGAGGGAGTCAGAAAAATCAGGTGACCCTCACCTCCATGCTCTGATCCACAGTGTTTGTCTGGAAAATGAGATTATTAAGAAATGTTCCATCTACGTCCCTAGAGGGAAGGACTTTTTTTTTTTTTTTAAGATTTTATTTATTTATTTGAAAGAGAGAGGTCACAAGGAGGCAGAGAGGCAGGTTGAGAGAGAGAAGGGGAAGCAGACTCCCCTCTCCCAGGCAGAGAGCCTGATGCCGGTCGATCCCAGGACCCTGAGATCATGACCTGAGCTGAAAGTAGAGGCTTAACCCACTGAGCCACCCAGGCACCTGGGAAGGACGGTTTTAAAGTCAAAATCAGATGAATGTGATTCCCATCAACATCAACTATGACTTGGAGGGTATATTTGATTCTAAAGGTCAGCTGGAAGAGCAAAAACACTTTGAGATGGAAGTATAAATAAGGCAGCATTGCCTTACCAGATACGATAGCATGTTACAGAACTGCAGGGTTTACAGACCATAAGATCTGAGCACAAGACTCTGGGACAAAGTTAACCCAGAAACAGATACTGGAAAAGTAATGAAAGTAGTATCGTGTGAGTAAGCAAACAGTCAAGGGGCCTGGCCGGTTCAGTCAGTGGAGCGCGGACGCTTGTTTTTGGGCTTGTGAGTCTGAGCCCCACATTAGGCATGGAGATTACTTAAAATCTTTTTCTTTTTTTTAACGGAAACAATGAAATCAGTTTTGAAAACTCATTACTTAATGTGCAAAATATCTATTCTTATCTGGTGCAGATTGTCACCCCATATCAGGTACCAAAATGAAACCTATAGAGGGTCTAGAGAAAATACAAAAGAATGGAAACATTTACAAACAAAAGAAGAAACTTTAGTTGAATTATTTCTTTGAATTCTAATAAAGAGGTTCTAAGCATATGAGAAAGAGAACCCAAAAAAGGAAAAGTTTTGGTGCATACTAAGTCAAATTTCTTTTTTTTTTTTTAAGATTTTATTTGTATATTTGACACAGAGACACAACGAGAGAGGGAACACAAGCAGGGGAAATGGGAGAGAGAGAAGCAGGCTTCCCGCCGAGCAGGGAGCCTGATGTGGGGCTCAACCCCAGGACCCTGGGATCATGATCTGAGCCGAAGGCAGATATTTAATGAATGAACCACTTAGGCACCCCCCTAAGTCATATTTCTTTACACCAAACAATAGCAACTGATAAACTGAGAAAAAGATATCTGTCACCAGTTATCATAATTACATAATTTGCATAAATTGAAAGATAAGTGGGCAAAAGTCAAAAGCAGACAATATGCAGAAGAGATTACTAATCGTTAAATTATTAAAGATTTTTCAGTCTCTCAAATAGTCCCAAAATGTGAAACAAAATGAGAGTTATCTACAAAGCATCAAACATATAAATTTTATAAAAAGATAACCACAGGCAAGACTGGCATGATGGGACCCTTGGGAACCACCAACAAATGCATCCCAGTCTAAGGTTTTCGGAAGAGACCACTGTGCTCAGCCACTCCCCATTCCCACTCCCACAGGATTCTCAGTCCTTCAGGTCACAGCCATGGACAGGGACAGTGGCCTCAACGGGGAGCTGATCTACCGAATAGAAGCCGGGGCCCAGGACCGCTTCCTCATCCACCCAGTCACTGGAGTCATCCGTGTCGCCAATGCCACCATCGACAGGGAGGAGCAGGAATCCTACAGGCTGGTGGTGGTGGCCACCGACAGGGGCACCGTCCCTCTCTCGGGCACAGCTCTCATCACCATCCTTATCGACGACATCAATGACTCCCGCCCCGAGTTCCTCAACCCTATCCAGACGGTGAGCGTGCTGGAGTCGGCCGAGCCAGGCACCGTCATCGCCAACGTCACCGCCATTGACCGTGACCTCAACCCAAAGCTAGAGTACCACATCATCGGCATTGTGGCCAAGGACGACACTGACCGCCTGGTTCCCGACCAGGAGGATGCCTTTGCTGTGAATATCAACACAGGTACAAGGGCTGGCTCCCCTCCCACCCCGCTCCTGCCTCCCTGCCCCAGTCTCCTTGCCCTCTGCTTTCTTCCTGATCCTTCTTTCTGTTCCTCCCCTTCCCTCGGCTGCTCCTCCTCCTGCTCTCTTCCCCCACACCCAGCATCACAGTGCTCCCTCTCTTGTCCCTCTCTTCCCTGGCTCCTTCCCTCTCTCCTCCTGCTGCTCCTCGTGTCAGCTCGATCTCTCCTTCAGACGGCCTCCCTCTGCCCGTGTTCCACAAGAACACCCACCTCATCCACTCCTGCCAGAACTAAATATTGTAAAGCTTTCCTGTCTGTAATTGTCTAGGAAGACGGTAGCTTGTTTTTCTATGTCTCTCTTTAATAACCAGGTCGTTGGACGCTTTCTTTATACATATGCTAGTCATTTAAGTCATCTGGAAATTTTATGTATGCCCTTGAGGATTTGCTTATGTGAGCACAAAAGAAACAACTGTGGCTTATCTTTCATGATCTGTGCAGCTTATTGCAAGGTTGATGGTTCTACCTTTTCCCCAAAAGTTTCATGTTTTTGCTACTCCAGGGAGTTAAGAAGGGGATGGGGACCCCTACAGGTCTCCTCCTTGATTGGCCCAGAAGAATGAGAGAAAAACTAAGACGGCTATGACAAAATTCTGAAAATCATTGTTATTCAGAAAAATGCATAGTAAAGTAGCAATGAGATATCAATTTTCTATATGTAATTCGCAGCTATTAAGATGCGAGACAGTACTGAGTACTGGTGACAATGTGGGGACGTCAGAACGCTCATACACTACAGTAAGAGATTAGACTGCTTCCACCATCCAGACAGCAATATAGCACAAAGGACATTCATACCCCATCCTTCCACAGTTCTTCTCCTGAGTGTATGTCCCAAGGACATTCTCAGGTCAGTAACGGGACTGTATGCTACGTTACCTGCCATGTTATTGGTGGTGGGTGTTGGAGGCCACCCGGGCATCCATCCCTAGCAGATTGGAGAGTAAGGCATGGCGGGCGTATGCCATGAATACCATGCAGCAGTCAGAAGCAATAGACCAGATTCACAGAGAAATGTGGGTAGACTTTAGGAATAAGTACTTACTGAAAGTAAGAATGAGACGAATCTGAAATATATAGAAGTAGAAGAAAAAGAAGAAAAGGAGAAGGGAGGGGGAGGGGGAGGAAGAGGGAAGAGAAAGGAGAAGGAGAAGAAGAAATAAGAAATAGAAGGAATAAGAAATACGTATATATCACAATCCCATTTTGTGTAAATGTAAAATACACACACCAGAAACAGTACATCGTTTCCAGGAATACTTCCAAATGAGAAATACTCTTCAGTCCATTACAGTGCTTGACCGAGGGGAGAAGAGGGGAGAGGAGTATGGGAATAAAAGGGAACAGACACATAAAACCAAAGTGATACTAATGACCACAGGGAGCAGTAAGCCTTTGGATCTAGAGTATTATTTACTCAATAAGCATCTGAGGCCCAGAGGAAGAAAGAAGACAGGAAAACCAGGAACACTGGAAGAATGTAGATGGCTTGGCCATGGCCCGAGTGCGCAGAATTCCTGCCGCAGTAGCTGGTCAGGACCATGGAAAGCTGCTCTGTGCCCCGCCACACTTGATGCTCTACTGATTCCTCTACCACTTTCCTCTTCTCTGTTTTCCCTCCCTCCAACTGACTCTCTTCTCTCCATTTTTCTTTCCAGTGTCTTTTCTGCCCCCTCTTCCTCATGTTTTCTCTACCTCCCTTGCTTAGCTTTCCTCCCCTTTCTTCTTTCCAGAGCCTCAGCTCCCTGAGTGCTCCTATCCAATGGGGTTCCCACTTGCTCCCCTGGCTTCCTACCCACCCCCTTCCCTTCCACTCCCTTCCCTCTCAAACCTCCTGCCCTGGTCTGCTCTGCACCCTACCGTCCCCCACGCCCTGCTCTGCTCCATCCCCTCTGCACCCTGAACTAACTGATGTTAACCCTCTTCTCTCTTCCTCCTGGCTGGCAGGCCTGCAGGTTTGAGCTCTGTTTCTCTGTCACTTCCCACCTCATCTCTGCTTCACCCCATCGCCTTCCTCCATACCACACCCCTACCACCCTTCCTGTCCTGTGGGGCCCAGGCCAAGGCCGTGGCCCAGCCTTTGCAGACTGAATGCAGCCACCCTCTCCCCATCCTCGCTCCCCAACCTCGGGGACGGGGAGCGAGAGTAGGAAGAGGAGGAGGAGGAGGAGGCAGCGGCCCAGGGTAAGTGACCGCCCCTTGGCTGGGGACCAAGGAAGACAGAAGCCCAGCAGGGGATCTGCCAAGGGGGTAGGGAACCCCAGAGGCCACACTGCCTGAGAGGAAGCTGGAGAAAGAAAGTTTCACCTAGGGGTCAGGCCACCAGGCCCTCCAACAGAGCCAACCCTGAGATTGGCCAACTAGGTCTGCCCAGTTCAAGCCCAAGCCACTCGAGAGTTCCTCTGTGATTCGGGGGCTGGCAGAGGGAGTGGGGGCAGGAAAAAAGGAGACAGCTTGCCAGTCTTAACACAGGACGGTGCTCCTTTCCCACAGTCAAGCCCTGTTATGTCCCACGTAATCAAGACAAAGAGCTAGGCCTGACTATCCGGCCTGTCTCACCACGGTCCTTTCCAGAGAACACCCTCAGGCATTTCTAGCTGCCTTGACCTTTTAAACTCAGTCTCCCTAGAATACAAGCATTGCTGAAATTGCAATAAAATGAACACAGCATAAAATTTACCACAGTAGCCCTATTTAAGCGTACGGTTCAGTAGTGTCAGTATACGCACGTTGTAGAATGTAAGCATTCTGGAAACAAGCAATGACGTGGCACTGTGTGTCAAGCACCGTTCTAAACCCTTCACCAATGTAAACTCATTTTATGGTTATAATCCTCAAAATAGCTCTGTGCAGTAGATACTGTAATTATCCTCATTTTATAAATGAGGAAATAGGTGCAGAGATATTAAATAATTTCCCCAAGTTCCCCTGGCTAGTAAGCAGGGAGTGAGGGGAAAAATGTGGTGTCCCCAGCGTGCAGGTGGCTGTGGTCTCATCCCAGCCCAAGATGTCACTGCCAAGTCCCTATTCTGCTGGGGATCATTGCTCTTGGTGTGGTTTGGGGGAGCTAGACAGGAGAACCCCTGGGAGGCCCAGATGTTATGGAGTTCCCCTCAGACTGAACCTAGTCTGGTCTACAGGGTCCGTAATGGTGAAGTCTCCGCTCAACCGGGAGCTGGTTGCCACCTATGAGGTCACTCTCTCAGTGATTGACAATGCCAGTGACCTACCAGAGCGTTCTGTCAGCGTGCCAAATGGTAAGGCTCCCCCAGGCACCTGCCACAGGCTACTCTGAGCCCATCAGGGCAGGGGCAGCAGCTGGGAACATGCACAGGCCTGGCCCCAGGGAGGGGGCAGCAGGACCTGCTCCCCACAGGGGCTGACAATTGTCAGGTTACACAAAGGGTATGAAGGGTGGCCGCCACAGGGAGCCTCAGGGTGGCCCCACGTTCCAGTTTTGAGAGCTCAATGGTGGGGGATCCAAAGCCCAGAACTGTGTGTGGTCTTGAACCCAAAGGCTCAGAGTGAAAAGGAGGCTCAATAGAGACTGGGTAGGCACTAAGAAATCGACCAGGCAACAGAGACTCCGGCCAGAGCCCCATCGTCAGAGTCAGTGAGGAGGGTGTGGTGGGCACATGTGACAGGAACCTCAGAACATATAGCCCAGAGGAAGGAAAGCGCGAGGAAACGTGAGTGTCCGTGGAGGCCAAGACACCACTGTAGAGGGTGCAGGCACCAGAGCAGAGAGGGGCACCGGCCACCGCCCTGTCCGCAGCCTGAGGCATGACCAGGAGGAGCTGCTGAAGGAGTGGATTTTGTGTGGGCAGAACAGGAAGCGGGAGGATGGAGTGATGGGGTGCCTCAAGTCACCTCTGGCCTCGAGGGCACGGACAGCTCCTGGGATGGGGAGATAGGCCTGGAGATATTGGCTGCTTATCTTTACAGGCCAGAGGCCCAAGTTTTCAGGAAGGAAGAGCAGACCCAGTCACTGCCTACATGTTGCCTGCTTAGAGGGCAAGGCCCTGGGTAGGTTACCTCGAGGGGACACCTCAGACAGGAAGTAGAAGGACAGGGTTGAAGACCCTAAGGGTCTTCGACCCTTAGACCATCACAGCCCTACCTCATTGGATGGGTTGGAAAACTGAGGCACAGTTAGGCCCGGGGTCCGCTGAGGTCACTTAGCCAGTTGGTGGAAACCAAACTCCTTTCCCCATGGAAGAGCCAGCCACCAGACCAGGGGAAAGGGTCACGTGTCACCACACAAAGGCTGGGTAGAGCTTCAGGGAGTCCCAGAAGGGCAGTGAAAGGCCACAACCCTGTCTGGGCTTGACCGACACTTAGCAAGGCCAGGCCTAGCCACACTGGTGTCCCTCATATCATCTTCACCCCTGCCTCTGCTCCAGCCAAGCTGACAGTCAACATCCTGGATGTCAATGACAACACGCCCCAGTTCAAGCCCTTCGGGATCACCTGCTACACGGAGCGGGTTCTGGAGGGGGCCACCCCAGGAACCACGCTCATCGCTGTAGCTGCTGTGGACCCGGACAAGGGCCTCAATGGGCTGATCACGTACATGCTGCTGGACCTGATGCCCCCAGGCTATGTCCAGCTGGAGGACTCCTCCGCAGGTGGGTGGGAAGTCTTCCAGAAGAGGGTTGGGGGACATGCGCCTGCTCAGCCTCCACAGGGGACCCTGGCCCATTGTCGCCCTCCAGTGGGGGCCTCACCCTAGTCCCTCAGTGGGCTGGGCCAGATCCAGTATGGCCAGCATTCCCATCACTCCCAGATGCCCAAACTATAGGAAAGGAGAGTACCTAGTCCCAGGTGGTGTAGAGGCCCCTTCTGAGGTCTGCTGGACCCATTGGATACTCCACCAGTGCCTCTGCCACCTGGGCTTCCACTAGGAGTCTCACTTGGGGAGCGAGAAGGCCAAGAGAAGAAGCTTTCAGAGGAGGTCCTGGGCTAGTCGGTACCCATCCCTTCCACTTGTGAAAACCTTTCTCACCCCTCCCGTGAGGGGAACAGCCGGATACCAGTTACCGTGAGGCCTCTGGCCGGCCTGCCCCTAGTTGGGGCTGCTGGGCCACCTCCTTCTTCCAGGGACCACCCCTGCCCCTCAGAGTTCCAGATCCTTCTCTTTATACTTTGGAGAGCTTCCATGAGTGAGGAGCGGCCACACGGGCAGTGGGTGCCTCTCTTTCTTAGGGAAAGTCATTGCTAACCAGACAGTGGACTATGAGGAAGTGCAGTGGCTCAACTTCACCGTGAAGGCCTCGGACAATGGGTCTCCGCCCCGTGCCGCTGAGATCCCCGTCTACCTGGAGATCGTGGACATCAATGACAACAACCCCGTCTTTGACCAGTCTTCCTACCAGGTGGGCAGCCAGGCAGCAGGTTGGGTCAGGACCCGTGCCCAGGTCCTGGGCCCTTTGGGCAGCTTCCACCCCCACACGGCCGTCCTCTGCACCCCGCGGGTGTGACTGCCCCATGAGCGGCTTGGTGCCCCTGGCTGTGTACCTGGTGAGTTCTCAGGGCAGGGGCATAGACGCTAGGCCTGACCCGAGCCCGCTCTCTCTCCCTGTCCGCTGGGCTCCAGGAAGCGGTCTTCGAGGATGTGCCCGTGGGCACGGTCATCCTGACTGTCACTGCCACAGATGCCGACTCGGGCAACTTTGCCCTCATTGAGTACAGCCTCGGGGATGGAGAGGGCAAGTTTGCCATCAACCCTACCACGGTAAGCAGGCACACCGGGCGCTGGGAAGAGCCCGGGCAGAGGCTGAGAAGCCGCCACAAATATCACATCATCCCAGCTTCTGGGTCCAGCCATCGGGACGTCTGTGGTCTCAGAGGCTTTTTCACCAAGTCAGCAGGCCCGGCACAAGTCCCAGACATCCGGCAGACTGTGGCCTTTCTGTCCCTGTGGCCACAGTCTTTTGAAACTAGCCTTTGTGGGACAAAAAAAAATTCTGAGCTGTGTCCCCACCAGACTAGAAAACTTGACTCGAGTCCAGGAGACTGCTTTTGGAAACCATTAAAAGAGAGGTAGAGGAAGCTCTGCAGAAAGTGGGCACAGCGTTTGAGCTCCTACTGTATACATGGCCCTGTATCAGTGTTGGATGGGGGTGGGGGAAGGGAAGACACCTCCCATGGGTGCCTCCCCTATGCTGTGGGAGAGCAGAAACTCAAGAGAAAGGATGGGTGATGATTTAAATGACTGTGACTTGGTTCAAAGCTGGTATTTTAGCACAGGGAGAGACCACTGCAGCCTGGGGGTGGCTGGTCAGGCAGGACCTTCCCCAGGGACAGGGCCAGAACTGGACTTTCCCTCCTACTGACTCTCGCAGCCCAGACCCCTCTGCGCTCAGCCCGGTCAGCCAGATTCTGTCCTCTGTGCGAATATCAGTCATGCTCCCGGCCTGGCACTGTGAACAGCAAATATTTACAGAGGACTGCTCTATACCGGGCCAGGTAGCCAGCTCCAGCGCGGCCCGTCCATCCCATCTCCAGGTGGAGCGGAGTCGTGGGGCCCGCAGAGCCACTAGAACCCGAGCTCCGTGGGGCGGGGGCTGTTGTCTCTTCTGTTCAGTGCCGCGTCTCCAGAGCCTAGAACAATGTCTGGTGTAGACTGAGTGCTCAGTATCTACCAGTCGGATTGATGAAGGAACTGATTCCACCCTCCCCCTCCTAGGGTGACATCTATGTGCTGTCTCCTCTGGACCGGGAGAAGAAGGATCACTATATTCTGACGGCCTTGGCCAAAGACAACCCCGGGGATATAGCCAGCAATCGTCGAGAAAATTCAGTGCAGGTAAGTAAGGGCCACTGGGCCGGACCAGAGACTCTAAGGACTGGAATTGTGGAGGCAGAAGGCAAAACCTTTACTTTAGAGGATGCTGCAGGGTGGGAGCAGGGCCTCCTGGGCCCTCGGGAGACGTGGTGGCCGCAGCCGACAGCAGGAGCTTAGTTGGGTGAGCCAAAAAGGAGGTTGCTTAGGGAGATGGGGACTTTCCAAGAGAACTTTCTTGGGCCCCACCCTGCGAAGACAGCATTTAAACACACCCTAGTGTAACCCAAGCCTGGGGCTCCACATGTCCCACCCCCACAGTGTCCCCCGAAAGAAACAGCCCAGCAACCAAACGTAATTGTGACACAATTATCTTTATGTCTCTTAAAGAACTTTAATGGGGCATCCAGCCCCGTTCCCATTCCAGCTCTAGCTTCAACACAGTCGCCCTGAGGCCCGTCTTCTAAGCTCTTTCCTCACTTCTGTCCAAAGTCCCAGGCCTTGCTTTCTCCTTCCTTCTTCCCCCGTTCCTGCCTTCTCCACTCCTGTCTTTCTGTACGCAGTTCTGCCATTTCTCCCCACCATAGCCTAAGCCTCCAAGGAGAACTCTCCTGGAGGGTGGGGGCTGGTGAGCAGTTGGGGCGGGGGCAGGAGCACTCACACACCGGGATCCCGTCCCTGTCACACTGCTGCGCTGGGAAGAGCACGGCACTGGGAGTCAGAGGACGACCGCACTAGTGGAGCACTGTGCATGTGGCCTGTAACCTCTCCGAGCCTCGAGCTTCGGCTGTCCACTCTGCAGGGGGTGGGAGGCAGCGGCAGCCAATATGACACCTCCGGCCCCAGGCAGCGGTGTCAGGGCGACGGGGAGTTGGAAGGTGGTTGGTGCACATGGCAGAGTTCTTAAAATCACTGCTGTGAGCGGCTCTCGGGGGACACAGGTCAGGCAGAGCCTCAGCAGTCAGGGGAGAGACGGCCTCTGGCCTGGGGTGTCCAGGGGGCCCGCCCTGGGCTGTGGGGTCCGCGAAGGGAGCCCATCCCAAGCCGGATTCCCAAGCCGGACAAGAGGGAACTTTGGGGAGTGGAGGACTCACAATCCCGCATTACAATCGAGAGAGCAGACGCAGACATAGGGGTCACAGTGAGAAGGAGCAAAGGACGGAGTGGGAGGGGGTGGGGCAGACTCCCTGCCTCAGGACGTGGACACCGACACGTGGTCACCACAGGCCTAGCTGCACAGCGGTTCCTGAAGCCAGGCGCTGTGCGTCATGGGTGGGCCTGAGAGAGGAGATACTACTGTCCCCAGTGTACAGCTCAGGAGGAGGCTTGGGGAAAGGGGGATTGTACAAATTGAGGTCGGACTCCAGTAGCAGGCACCCTCTGCCCTGGCTTGCTCCCATGTGACTGGATCGCCTGGAGCAGCCCCTCTGTATGCTCCTGACCTTTGACCCCACATCCCCTCTCCGCCAACAGGTGGTGATCCAGGTGCTGGATGTCAACGACTGCCGCCCACAGTTCTCCAAGCCCCAGTTCAGCACAAGCGTGTACGAGAACGAGCCGGCAGGCACCTCGGTCATCACCATGATGGCCACCGACCAGGACGAGGGCCCCAATGGGGAGCTGGCCTACTCACTCGAGGGCCCTGGCGTGGGTAAGTAGCCCACTCCCCACCTGTGAAGCCTTGCTCGTGGGAGGAGCGGGTGGTCATGTGTGCAGCCCCAGGTCAGAAGGAGGAAGAGGAGGAGGGACGGGAAGGAGGGACGTCTCAGCCAGAGCCGGACCCCGCGGCTCTCTCGTCCTGCCTGCCAGAGGCCTTCCACGTGGACATGGACTCGGGTCTGGTGACGACAAAGCGGCCACTGCAGTCCTACGAGAGGTTCAACCTGACGGTGGTGGCCACGGATGGGGGAGAGCCCCCGCTCTGGGGCACCACCATGCTCCTGGTGGAGGTCATCGACGTCAATGACAACCGCCCCATCTTTGTGCGCCCGCCGAACGGCACTGTCCTCCACATCAGAGAGGTACCGCTGGCCCCGGGCCCCCTGCCCAGTCACACCTGGAAGAGTGAAAGGCCCCCACTGGGAAGGTGGGGGAACTGAAGCCAGCAAGCGAGACCTATTTGCTCAGTGTCACACAGAGCAGTCCTGAAGAGTGGGGAGTAGTGTGAGCTGCCAGCACAAGGCCCTGGGCCCAAGTCTGACTGTTGCTACTGTGACCTTGAGAAAGAGACTTCTCAGAGTGGTTTCTCATCCGCAAAACAGGACTCAGAGTAGTAGATGCCCTCCTCGCTCTTGCTCTTAGAGGTCTGCCAAGAAAGGCAGCCTCCCCGGACACCCACTTCCCCCATATTTGTGTCTCAAAATAACATACATGTTCCTTCCGTCTGTCTGCTGTTCCTGCTGATACCAGGCCTAGGAACTGGGGTTGGGCATCCAAATAAGAAACAAGGGGGAAGTGACTGACTCTAGAATTCCCCAATCTTTCTTTCATCCTTTGTTCTAAATTGCCTCGTGAAGGCAGGGGGCACTCTTTTATTCCCTGCCCCGTCCCTCCTTCCTCTCAGCACCCAGGCCCCATCTGCTCAGTGCTGTTCTACTCAGGGGATCTCCCACTTGTTCTCCGTTCCCTGAACTTCAGCATGCCTCCGCCTCTCAGAACATCAGCATCAGGTCCTTGTCACTCTGCCCCCTCTTTGAGGTCCCACAGGAGACATATCCCCTGGGGCCGAGCACCGGGAAACGACGCTATGCTCATACCTGTTGAGTTGCTTTTTCCAGTGCCCACGGCAGTGAGGGAGTGGTCGTCTTTGTGCGGCCCACTGAGGAGCTCAGAGCAGCCCTCCCTGCAAGGACTCAGTGACCCTGCAGGGACTCTGCACAGACCTTGTCCCCCACCCCTCACTTTCCATTTTCCTGCCAACCTTTTCTTATTCTTTACCCCCCCCTTTTTTTTTAACTTGTTCTCTTGTTATAATGTATACACTTACAGACTTTTGTAAGTGACCTCAAATCTTTTGTGGAAGAAGGCAAGATATAAATTAATAATAATCTAGTTCTTCTCCACAACAGAGGCCCCATTTGCTACATTTTTCCCTTCAAGACACTGTATTTGGAAAGATCCGTGTCTCCCAAGCAATCAGCAGGTGTTAAGTAATGTTCCCTGTCATCGCATTGCCATTAATTAGATGTAACTGCCACTTGGGAGTCTCTGATTGTCCCGATCCGTGAGATCCGGAGAACCACGCCGAGCTGATAATTTTTCAAGTAAATCCAAGAAATGTGCTTTTTCCTTGTGCCCTGTGCAGCCTTATTAAGGGTCAGTATATTATAGCCATCAGATCTCTTGAGATCTTAGATTCAAAGGAATCAGGAACCTGGGGTCCAGAGAGGTAGCGTGCATGTCCCAAGTCACACGGTGAATTCGTAGCAGACTAGAACACTGCTGTTGTCTCTAAATACCATGTCTTCCACCTGCCTGTCCCTCACTTTCAGGTACCTGATTAGGTCGATGGTGTTGTCTGGGGATTCCTAGCGCTCCTGTGATTAGGGTAAACAGAGCAAACAGACGCAGGCACAGAGGAGTAGCTGTGGTCTCCGCCTTTGGATTCTCCCTCTGCCTTCCAGTGGGATCCAAAGGATGGGGGAAGCCCCTGGAAGGGCAATAACCCTGAGTGTGTGCGAAGCATGGTGGATGGAGACCAGGCAGGACCATTGATAGGCAGTGGAGTGGGGGTGGGGAGAAGGGATGTTCTAGCAGGTGCTTGAAACTCCAGGAGAGTCCAGCAAAGTGGACAGATGTTTCCTAAGCCTGCTGGAAAGTGGCAAGGACCTTGTGCTGAGTGAGGAGAAAGAACAAGAGCACCCGCGGGGCCTGGGAGCTGGGATTCTCTCAGGTGCCCCAGGAGCCTCCCTGCCAAACCCTCCCGCCCCACGGCAGGAGATCCCGCTGCGCTCCAATGTATATGAGGTCTATGCCACAGACAAGGACGAGGGCCTCAATGGGGCCGTGCGCTACAGCTTCCTGAAGACAGCCGGCAACCGGGACTGGGAGTACTTCACCATTGACCCCATCAGTGGCCTCATCCAGACAGCTCAGCGCCTGGACAGGGAGAAACAGGCCCTGTACAGCGTAAGGGATGGGGCCCGGGGGAGGGGCGGGGCTGAGGGCAGGGCTCTCCTCCTGGTACAGGGCTGCCCTCTCCCCACCTAGAATAGAATGCCCGCCTGGGTGGTGAGCTGGCTCCCTGGGGAGTGGGGGGGGGGGTTGATGACCCCCCCTCAGACTGTGTTCCTCTGTCCCCCAGCTCATCCTGGTAGCCAGTGACCTGGGTCAGCCAGTGCCATATGAGACCATGCAGCCGCTGCAGGTGGCCCTGGAGGACATTGATGACAACGAACCTCTCTTTGTGAGGCCTCCAGTGAGCTGACCCCCCACCCCCATCCCGCACCCCGCACCCGCTACCCACACGGGGACTCCCCTGCCTGCAGGCACACGGGCTCCCACTCTCCCATGCACACTGTACCGCGCACGTGTGGTCACACACACAAACTCTGCACGTACCTCACAGGACAAGTGTTTATTGAGCAGCTGCTACTTCACGGTACTACTCGCCAGTGAGAAGAGCAAACAGGCGAGACTCGTGCAGCGGGATCTCTCCTGATTGCACACCCAAGAGCAAGCACGCAGGAAACCCCATATTCGGTCTGTTTCACAGAGCTGGGGCTGAGCCCCTCCCACTGACTCAGACTGTGCAACTTGGTGGGGGGTTTTCTTGTGTGCACGTGGGATGTAAGGTTCCCCAGAGACCGTGTGAGTGTGGGAGTGTGTGTGCGTGCACATGTATATGAGCGTGCCCTGTTGTTCAAACATCAGCTCAGGTGTCAGTCTGCCTCACAGAACAGGCCAGGCCCAGCCCATACTTCCTTGAGGTTCAAGAAGTTCTGCTCACCCCAAGTGACCTTGGCTTTCTGTGACCTCCCCCCTTCCCCCTGCAGAAAGGCAGTCCCCAGTACCAGTTGCTAACTGTGCCTGAGCACTCCCCACGTGGCACCCTCGTGGGCAACGTGACAGGCGCCGTGGACGCAGACGAGGGTCCCAATGCCATCGTGTACTACTTCATTGCAGGTGGGGCTTGTTGGGCTCTGCCCTATGGACCCTGGAGCTGGAGATGTGCCCATCAAACCCCACCCCAGCCCCACCCCCTCACCCTGTGCTGTGGCCCTGCCCCCAGCTGGCAACGAAGAGAAGAACTTCCATCTCCGGCCAGATGGGCGCTTGCTGGTGCTGCGGGACCTGGACCGTGAGCGGGAAGCTGTCTTCTCCTTCATCGTGAAGGCTTCGAGCAACCGTAGCTGGACGCCACCACGGGGGCCCTCCCCAGCCCTTGACCTGGTCAGTGACCTCACCTTGCAGGAGGTGCGTGTCGTGCTCGAAGACATCAATGACCAGCCCCCGCGCTTCACCAAGGCCGAGTACACCGCAGGTGCCGGGGCGGGGCCTGGGTCTGGGCTGCGGGGCTGCCCCTGCCCTGCCACTTACACCTGCCCACCCCTGTCCCACAGGAGTGGCCACCGATGCCAAGGTGGGCTCAGAGTTGATCCAGGTGCTGGCCCTGGATGCAGACATTGGCAACAACAGCCTGGTCTTCTACAGCATCCTGGCCATCCACTACTTCCGGGCCCTCGCCAACGACTCTGAAGACGTGGGCCAGGTCTTCACCATGGGTAGGAGCCTCCACCCAAGACTTCTGTCACTGTAGTCTGTAGTCTGGAGGAGATGGGGTCTGTGTGGGCACCACAGGGTATGAGTGGCTGGCCAGCCAGCCATGTGCCTTCTGTTCACCTCGCACCTAACCATCATGCAGCCAGCCCCTTGTTAATCCTTTCCTCTATCTACCTTCCCAGTCTCTGATCCAGTTCTCCATCTCTCCACCCACTTTCTCTTTCCTTCCTTCTCTACATCATCTATCCATCCGTCCACCCACCCACCCATGTGTCAGTCTGCACCCCCATGCATCCATCCGTCCATCCATCTACCCATCTGTCCACTCATCCATCCACCTTGCCATCCTCCTCTCCATACGTCCACCTGTCTTCCCTTTGGTGCACCTCTTCCTTCCTTGGGTCGGGCATTGTACTAAGCCCTGGGGAGCACCGATGTACCTGAATGTATGGCGCTGACTTGTGCATTTGCCTGTGTGGACAGCTGAGCCTCTTGGATCATGTCCAAGAGGTGTCCTGCTGGTTGTCCCATGACCTTCCTTCGCATTGGTGGTTCAGTGGTAGAATTCTCGCCTGCCCATGACCTTCCTTCTAGACTTCACCCCTTCCCCCACTCCTGCCAACAGGAATCAGTCTAGACTCCTTCATCCGCCTGCCTTTCAAGGTTCACGTCTTCCAGTTCCCCCTCCTGTTTCCACAGCCCCCCATCACCTAAAAGGACCCTGTGCCCACCCAAGCTGATCTCCTCACCACTCCTTCAGCTCCTTCTATACCACCATCCATGGGCCTTTGCCCTTTGTCTTCACCTCCTAAAGTACCACCTTGACCTTCACCTCTGCCTTCAGATATGCTCCCCCTAGCCATCCTCTGAAACCTAATTCCCATGCCAACTCCTCCAGTCACACAACCAGACACCATCCCTTTGTCCTCTGATCTAGTACTGCTCTTAGTTTAGTAAATTAAGGCAGAGAGGATACATAGCTTGCTAAAAGTAACACAGCTAGAATGTGGCAGATCTTGAACCCAGGTCTATGGTCTTCTGAGAGAAGACTGCTGCACCACCTCTGGTCATCTCTCTCGTATGGCTATGGAATTCAGAAGTGCATGTATGTGGGAGAAACAGTGCGGGGCTCTGACATGTTCCCTGGTCCCCCAGAGTCTCAAAGTTATCCTTTGAGATCAGTGCAGCCCACAGCTGTGTGTGAACTTGCAGGGTTTAAGTAGAAACTTAGAAATCCCTAGAAGTACCAGTTCTGGCAGCACTGGCAGCCTTCTCTGAGGAGAACAATCAGCCATGCCCAGGCCACCACCACTGCTCCCTCAGATGAACACTCACGCTCACCTGTCCCCAGGTCTCGGTCATCTCTGTGCTCTCCCCGGCCCTGTGGGCACTTGCGGCCCGAGACACTTCTTCCCCTTATGTCCAGATGCCTCTGGCCCTCACCCCCCAACAGGGGACTCACAGGGACTGGGTGGCCCCTGAGCTGCACCCATCCGTGGCCTCTTCCTGCAGGGAGTGTGGACGGCATCCTGCGCACCTTCGACCTCTTCATGGCCTATAGCCCCGGCTACTTTGTGGTGGACATCGTGGCCCGGGACCTGGCAGGCCACAATGACACGGCCATCATCGGCATCTACATCCTGAGAGATGACCAGCGGGTCAAGATCGTCATTAATGAGATCCCTGACCGCGTGCGCGGCTTTGAGGAGGAGTTTATCCGCCTGCTCTCCAACATCACTGGTGCCATCGTCAACACGGACGACGTGCAGGTGACCCACGGAGCCACCCTGGGTCTACTGGTGAGGGGAGGAGGACGAGACCACAGGGACAGGGCATCGAGGAGAGACCAGGGATCTGAAAGGGAGTCTCTGGCCCTTAGTATCCTCACCTGTAAAATGGGGCTAATAGCACCCAGCCCCATGCCATGAAGTGACCAGCACCACGTGTGGTCCTCGGTGAGCACTCAGCAGTGATGGGTTTATTGGCAGGGCAGGCCAGGAGGGGCTCCCCATCCCCTCCCCTCCCCCTGCCACAGCCCACGATGCCCTTTCTCGCCTAGTTCCATGTGGACAAGAAGGGTCGGGTGAACTTCGCACAGACAGAGCTGCTCATCCACGTGGTGAACCGTGATACCAACCGCATCCTGGACGTGGACCGGTGGGTGGGGTCTGGGCTCAGACCGTCTGCCCACCTCCCTGCCCTGGAGCTGGGGAGGGGACCCCCCAAAGAAGGCAGATCATACCATCAGGCCAGCTGTGTGGGGGCTCCCCCCAAGAGGTGGGCAGGGCTGGCAGAGAATAGTTTGGGGGTATACTCCACCCCTCAGAGCCTGACTTCCCCCCATCTATAAAATGGGAGGAGGACACGGCCCGTGAGGTACAAGCAGGATCCTGGGTGAGGAGGGTGAACTCTGTAAGGCAAGGAGCTCTGCCAGCGGCTGTGGTTTGATCTTGCAAGGTGTGGTGGGGGCGGGGAGTCGGGAGGCAAGAGCACAGACCTTTCTGCGTGGCCCCGGCTCTGAAGGACTGGCTGAGGGAAGCTGAGGCACCCGCCACTCACACAGGGTGATCCAGATGATTGACGAGAACAAGGAGCAGCTACGGAATCTCTTCCGGAACTACAACGTCCTGGACGTGCAGCCCGCCATCTCCGTCCGCCTGCCCGACGACATGTCTGCCCTGCAGGTAGTCCACTGGCACCCGGCCCCACCACCCCTCTGCCCTCGACACGCTCACCCACTCATGCCTGGCCCCGTTCCCCCAGATGGCGATCATTGTCTTGGCCATTCTCCTCTTCTTGGCGGCCATGCTCTTCATCCTCATGAACTGGTACTACAGGACCGTGTGAGTGCCCCCCTCCCACCTCCCTGTTCCTGGGACGGTCACAGAGGCCGCCAGGGAGATGCCGGCCCTGTCCAGCCTCCTTCACTAGCCCCTCTTGTCTGCTTCCCTCCAGACACAAGAGGAAGCTCAAAGCCATTGTGGCTGGATCAGCAGGTGAGCAAGGGCTGTGATGGGAGGTGGGGGGCAGCTAAGAGGGTAGGAGGAGCCCTGAGGGGCCTAGAGTGCCTGCCTAGGCCTCACAAGGTTGGCTGGGCTCCCCCGGCCCAGCAGGGTGCACCCTTTCCCTCCATGCCCCAGCACTTCTCCCTACAGGGAACCGCGGTTTCATTGACATCATGGACATGCCCAACACCAACAAGTATTCCTTTGATGGGTAAGAGGGGGTCCCTGAGCCTTCAGGGCATACTTTGGGGAGGCCACCCAGGACCCTGGTGGAGTAAGATCTCTACGACCCCTTAAGCTCCGAGGGACAAGACTAGTTAAAACTTGGGATGGGGGTGCCCCCTAGTGGGCCAGTCACCCTTGCTGAGCTGGGATCCACACCCTAATTGGGCTCCCAGTGCCAGGGAACTGGTGCAGAGGGGATACCAAGTGCAGAATGAGGCCTCTGGACCAAAGCTGATCCAGACTTACACATCATCCTGGTTCTTGTAGGATCCTGGTGTGGGAGGGTACACCCCCAAGGACCACAGGCAAGGGGCCTACTTCTCATGGCCCTGATCCACTAGTCCTGGAATGGCCAGGGAAAAGGGTAGGGTTAGCAGTAAAGCTACGAGGGCATCTATGCACTCGGGCTGTCCCTCCTCATTCCACACACCCCCTCCCATGTGCAGAGCCAACCCCGTGTGGCTGGATCCTTTCTGCCGGAACCTAGAGCTGGCTGCCCAGGCTGAGCATGAGGACGACCTGCCAGAGAACCTGAGTGAGATTGCAGACCTGTGGAACAGCCCTACCCGCACCCATGTGAGCCGGGGCCAGAGCTGGGGCAGGGCAGTGGTGGGGGCAGGGGCACGATTGTGAGGGATGGGATGGAGGTAAAGTAGGTGTTTGCCACTGCTTGCCAAGGAGCTGGGTTCCGGGGGGCACGGGGGGCCATATCCACTGCCCTGTGTGTGTATACAGTCTAGCTGTGCTCCAGCTCATGTTCTCTCCCTAGGGAACGTTTGGGCGTGAACCCGCGGCAGTGAAGCCTGATGACGACCGGTACCTGCGGGCAGCCATCCAAGAGTATGACAACATCGCCAAGCTGGGCCAGATCATCCGGGAGGGGCCCATCAAGGTGAGTCCTCCGTGCAGGCTACTGCACCACACCCCCACACAGCCCTGCACTCAGACCTCTGGCGGCATTACCAGCTCCAGAGGATAGAGGGATGGGGGAGGATCCTGGGAAACAACTTTTTCCACTTCTAGGCTCAGCTAGCTCTGCCCTCTACTGAGCGAGAATGACAGCACAGAAAGGGGGGCCCAGGCATGGGGCTGATGGGGAACTGCTCTAGCCTGCAACAGCCCACACGGGTTCCAGCTGGTCGCTCTCACCAGTCTCTGCTCCCAATCCTCTAACCTTAGATCAGTTGCCTGTGCACCAGACTACTAGCACCTTCCATCACCCTCATCAGGGTTACGGGAGTGAGGGCCGTGGCAGGTGGGGGGATGGGGAGGCCTTGGTGGGGGGTTAACCCTCTCCCTCCCCCAGGGCTCGCTGCTCAAGGTGGTCCTGGAGGATTACCTGCGGCTCAAAAAGCTCTTTGCACAGCGGATGGTGCAAAAAGCCTCCTCCTGCCACTCCTCCATCTCTGAGGTAGCCGGGCCGGCCCGGAACTGTGTGCTGTGCCCCAGCGCTGGGGGTGCTCATTTCTTCCCTCCCTCCCTCTCTTCCCCGAGCCATGCTCATCCTTCTCAGAGTCTCTGTGGAGTTCAGCAGCCAGAGCAAGACAGCAATGGGTGGGGTCCAGGAAGCCTACTTTCTGGGTTTCTCAGTGGGCTTTCCCAGGGTGAGTGCTGGGGAGTGTTTCTTAGACTTACGGAGCCCCAGAGGATGCCCTGAAAGAGTAATGTCCTACAGGAAACTTCTCACGGTCAGATGGGTCTATATAGGGTTGTTTGCCTGCAGTAATGTCAACACTTTAAAAATTCAGACTTTAAAAACCAGATTTCCCATTGGGCCAACAGTTCCCAAATGGAATAGGCCAGAGCAAACAGATCCACATGGGACAAAAGTGCCACATGTCGAGTTTCCACTGAATCCTATCCCCCTTTCCAACCTCCCCTATCGATACTCCCTACCTGGCCAGAGTAGATCCTGTTGGAGGACACATGGGTAACATCCAGATACAAAAACTGCATCATAGGATCTTTATAGATCATGAAACAAAATTCATGATTCTCATGGGAAACCCACATGCCAAGAACTTGGCTACAGCACCCTAAGTGTCCGTGGTGTACCCAGTTTGAGAAACACTGTCATCAGCTGACAGGCCTACTGATGTGTGAACCCCGAGTTCCTTGCAGCTACCTGTGTGCAGTAGGGAGGAAACAGGGACAGAGCAGGTTCAGGACTCTGGGGCCATTCACCTGCTCAGCCCTTGAGCATGGCCTTGAGCATGGAGTGGCTTGAGTCCCAGAGCCATTGGGGGATCCTGGCCTCTTGCAGCTGATCCAGACCGAGCTGGAGGAAGAGCCAGGGGAACGCAGCCCCAGCCAGGGCAGCCTGCGCTTCCGCCACAAGCTGCCAACTGAGCTCAAGGGGCCCGACGGCATCCACATGGTGCACGGCAGCACCGGCACACTGCTGGCCACGGACCTCAACAGCCTGCCCGAGGACGACCAGAAGGGCCTGGGTCGCTCGCTGGAGACCCTGACGGCCACAGAGGCTAGCGCCTTTGAGCACAACGCCCGCACGGAGTCGGCCAAATCCACGCCGCTGCACAAGCTTCGGGATGTGATCCTCGAGAGCCCCCTGGAGATCACAGAGCTATGACCAGACAGCTGGGGGGGGTCTCACTGGTGTCTCCCATCCCTCCCAGGGCAGGGCGGGGCAGGACCACAGTGCAGACCCCTCCTCAGGCCTGCGGGGGCTGTACCACCTCACAAGGGCCTGGGGGAGCCCGCTCCAGCGGCTCACATTCCTCTTCTGCCAGACGCCCATTCAGCACCTGACCTCTACCTTCATAAAATTTGTTATTTTTTTAAAGAAAACCAAACAAAAAATGAAAAGCGTCTAAGGACAAGGTAAGGAGGGTCACTGGGGGCCCAGGAGTCTGAGAACAAACTCAGCCCAAGCTGAACTCTAAGAGGCCAAGCAGCTCTCTCTCCCCTCCCCTCCCCACATCCCTATCCACTGTCCCTACCCCAAACCCCTCCCCCACTTCTAGCACCAGGGGAGGGAGACCCAGAACTGGCCTACCCCACCTGGCCTTGACTCCCTGACTTCAGTTCACGTCCCAGTGCATTTCTAGCACATCTCTGGCTAGACATCCAGCCAAGGAGCCGTGAGTGATCCCTGCCTCCCCACATGGACATAACCAAAATCCACAAACTGCGTTCTCTACATTCCACAGGCTTCCCAAATACGCCCAGCTCACAAAGAGAAAGGACTGGTATTCCCTTCGGTTCTGAATGTAGAGTGTTTGTGTGTATTCCTTTTTTAAATTAAGTTTTTCCCTCAACATTTTCCCCTTGATTTTGTTTGATACTCACTGAACGTTTCTGGAATGGTCTGCATTTTAAATAAGAAAGGCAACTCAAAAGGTTGGACAGTTGTGGCTCTGGTAAACTACCCTCGGGGTTGGCCTGGGGGGAGTAGGAGGGGGCCTGGCCCATCAGAGAGGAGCCTGGTGGGGTTCTCTGCCCACTCTTCTTACTTTCTGTGGCCAAGAAGGGCCAGAGGGCCGCTGAACGCCTGTGGCCCTGGAGCGCTCAGAACCCAAACGCTGGCTAAGTGTTACGGAAGCACTCAGGCTCAGGTCTGGTTAACAGACTTTATTTATTGTTAAATCACAGAAACTTTAGTGCAAAACAAACCAAAACAGTCATTAAGTCCACTTAATAGCAACTGCACGTCTCGCTGTCTCCTGGCAGCTAGAAGTGGAACAGAAGAGGCGGCTACACGGGAGACGTGGGGCAGCAGCCAAGGTCCCAGACAGGACCCCCTCCACCTGAAAGCCAAAGGCTTAGGAGCGTCTCGTCCACATTTATCTCAAGGTCAACAAGAACATCTATGAAACGGGGGTTAGAGGCAAGGGGGCCCAGAGCCAAGGGCAGCGCTAGAGACGCTCAAAGCAAGGCTTCAGCAGCCAGGTGGACACAAGAGCAAGCAAGAGGCGGCCACCACTGTCCACACACACAACAGCCAGGCCCACAGGACCTACACGCAGAGCTAGCAGATGACATTCAGGCAGGTGCTCCCCCTCCCTCCCACACCCACAGAACCCCGAACAAGGCATCACCAGGAAAGACACCCCAAAGCTGAATTGGATGGTGACCTGGGGACGGCAAACCCGAGATCCACCCAGGTCTCCTGAGCAGCTGCTTCTTCCTGCATCTCCCACATGGTTTTTAAAAGCCTCATTATTCTGAGCCTCTAATCTTTCATATAAAACTGCCTTTGTTTTGCTTCTCTGTAGGGTGGCCCAGGAAGAGGGGAGGTCCCTGCTAAGGGGTAGGTGGAGGGCTCAGAACAAGGCCCAGGCCAATAGGACCGAGAGCCTTCTGGCAAGCAGCTCTGGCTGGCACCCGCCCCCAGAGCCCCCCACCGCCACCTCCAGGAAGCCACCATGTAAGGGCAGGCTGAAAGCCCTCCAGTAGATAGTCTGTCCTCAGCTGTCTAGGCAAAGGAAAGGGACAGTGGAGCAGCAAGGGCAGCTGCGGGCCAGGCGCCTCCTGCACGAACAGCAATGCTATGAGGGACAGGAAAGGGAAGGAGGAAAAGGGGACCTATTTTCGTAACACAATCAACAGATCGGTGTGTTCACTGCCCCAGACGCACAAGTAGAAAACGATGCTGCAGTTTCTCCAAGATGGAACGCCCCTTCTAGTTCCACACGTGACGTTTGCAATGCTCCACGGCCTGACAGGAGAGAGGAAGCTGGATTTAGACTTCAAATGACAAACCGTACTCCTGGCCTGTTCGTGCAGCAGACAGCACCCAAAAATGGAACCTGTTCTCCTTAGTCAGCTGAACAGCACCCCACTTAAAACTGGGGAGCAAGTGGCCCCCTGAGCGCCAGGGACCCCTGAGGCAAGAGTCCAAAACAGCAGCTGCAAAGTGCCTGAGTGTTTCACAGGTGAGCCACCCATGCAGGGGGTGCCCAGGACCCCTCCTTCTGGTTACAGGCAGAGTCCCAGGGCTCAGCAGGTGGCACAGAGGCCCCCCGAGGCAGAACCCCTCACCCAAGAGCGGGCACACCAGCTGAGGACCCATGAACAATGGCCCACAGGCCCCTTGACCCAGGACAGCAGCAGGAAGTGGCTCCTCCCGACTGTTCCATGCGCCAGGGCTGGCGGGGCAAGGAGCTGGACCTGGGTGGCCATCACCACCCTTCCCTGCAGGGGCCCGAAGTGACGCAATCGGGCCAGCGGTCCTGAGGACCTGGTCATGAGGAACCCACTCCAGGAAGAAAAAGTTGCGCAAAAGAACATTAAGTAACTGACTGGTCCATACGTCCCCACCCCAGCAAGCAGTGTGGGGCACCACCACCGGCAGCCTGGGCAGGACAGCACCGGTGGCCCGGGAACTGCTGGGCAGGCACCCAGTCTCAAGGCCACTCAAGAACAGCAGCTCAGCCTTGGGTGAAGACTAAAGCCAGGCTCCAGCCAAGACTGACCCAAGGGAGAAGAGGACTTGTGCAATCTCTAGGGTGGCCTTGTGCAAATCTGATCCTGACCCTGTCAGAAGGGAACTAAAGGCAAAAAAACAACGAAGCAGAAGCAAAAAACACTGCAGAATACCCCCAACCCTTCACTTCTCCAAGGCAAGAAAGCTGTCAGTCCCCCAGCCTTGATGTGCGGCCACGAACAAGCCTGCTTGATTCTCTGGGCACACGGGCCAGGCAGAGCACCGACGGCGGAGCACGCCCCCCACTCCGCCGAGGTTACCCACCCCGGGAGGCGGCCCACCCGGCAGGCCTGTGCAGCGGGCGCCAAGCTACTCACATTGCACTGGGTCGCCGCCTCCATGTTCTGGCACCAGTAGCTGGGGCCCCACACACACTTCTCGGTTCCCAAAAGAGGCTTACGGGCCGCGGGGCAGGCTCCAATTTTCTATGTGGTGTAAAAGGGGGTAGAATTAGATCTACTCCAATGATCCTTTTCAGAATTAGAGATTATCAGCTTCTAAAAGCAACAAGAACTAGAGCTCAAACATGCACTTCCAAAAAGTCAGTGCTGCCAAGGGACGCCCGTCCTCCCACAGTCCGTCCCCTGAGACTCTCCAGAACCTCTGAGGACCCCTGCTCCGTGCAGAACCAGCCGGGCCCCACGCCGCCCAGGAGCTTACCAAGCACACGAAGGAAGGGTCCATCACCTCCACCAGCACTTCAATCAGCACGGGCTCGTACTCAGTCACAAACTGATCACACTGTTCAGTAAAGAGGGAGTCGAGGTGGGGTGCTAGGCATGCTCTGCCAGCCCGGTACCCCCTTCCCAGATAGCCCACCTGGCCACGTTCAGCTTCCCCGCACCTGCTACTGCCCCTCCGTAGCTCCCCTTGAGCCAACAGGTACCTCTAAGAAATGGCTCGTTTTCCCTGAAAACCTCAATCGGGGGCACAATCAGTGAGCCACCCCAGCCTCTGCACTCCATCCATGGGTTCTGACCTTCCGGCCCCAAGCAGCCCGAGGCATACCTGCTTCCGGTAGGGGTCAGGAAGGAAGCTGCAGCCTTTCTCGAGAGCAGACAGGATCTCCTGTTTCGTGCTGTTTTTCTCCAGGTTGTGGTCCAAATAGCTCACCAGCTTCTTGCATACCTCACAGAAGCCCCCATCCTTCGGCTGAATGACACGGACTACACACAGGAGCACAGGCTCAGTGTCGGCAGGGCCCTCCTGAGCCCCAGGGGCCGGCCAGCCACCCCCTCACCCCGCTCACCAGGCAGCACAGGCAGCCCCTGGGTGGGGCACAGGTGGAGCAGGGTGCACACCACCTCAGGGCTCGCCTCCTGCAGGAGGATGGACAGGATGGAGGCGCCGTACGTGTCCACCACCTCCTGGCACTGTTCAGATAAGGACTTAGGCAACTTCGAGCACACTTTATCCAAAGCCTGAACTATTTCTTCCTGAAACACAAAATAAGAGGATCCTATTAGAAGAGGAGAAGCTGACAGGGCCAGAAAAGATTCTCAAAATACTAACATCCAAGAAAAAAATACTAACAGCCAAGAGGAAGGTGCTATTTCCTCCCCAGAAAGATGAGACCTACAAAGCCCAGAGGGACCCACCGGTGGGCAGCAGGTAAGCAGATTCCAAAGGCTGCTGTCCAATGCTGGCAAGGGCCAAGCCCACCTCTTCTGCTGGTCCTGCCACTAGGGAACAGGAACACTCGAGCATTCTAGAAATGCACATACCTCAGTCCTGTTGTTGTCAATGAGCTTGGCCACCTCCTTCACCACGTACTCGCATATCTCACAGCTAACACTGGTCTTTGCCTGGACCGTGTCCTTCTGTGGGAAGGGCAGGAGAGCACATTAATGCCGAGACCCTCACCTCACCCCTGAGTCCTGCTGCTCTAAAGGGGAAGAGACACCCTGTAGCCAAGGACAGGAGAATGTCACACAAAGGCTGGCTTCCTCCCAGTGTCCAAGTTCCTGTCCCTGACCCATCCCTCTGCCCACTGCTCTTCCACCACTATCTCCCGCCACGCACCCCCCAGCCCCACAGAAAAACCAAGAATTCGTACTTCAGGAGACAGAAGCAAAGAAACCATCCCCTGGCCCCTAAAAACAGTCCAAATGATCTATCTTATCTGGTCACAATCATTTCAGCCTTCCAGAGTCATTCTGGGAATGTGGGTGGGGGCGCAGGACAGAGTGAGGACTCACTACCTGTCCGCAGTTTACAAGACACAGCTCTAAACACATTTCAGGTCTGCTCTGGAGTTTCAAGTCTCACTCATACCTGAGACTGCCTTCCTAGAGCCAGCCCTGCATAAAGGAACACTGTGAAACAGAACCGTCTGTGACAGCAGCAACGTTCTCCACCTCCGCCGCCCAGCAGAGCAGCACGGGCCACACCGGTCTACGAAGTACTCGGAACGTGGCCAGGGTAACATCAAACTAAATCGTTTTAAGTTTTGTGTTATTTTACTTAAACGTAAGTAGTCACATGCAGCTAGAAGATAAGCTCTAACTCTCCTTCATCTCCTCTGGCTATTAATTCAGTCAGCAAAACTGGGCAGGCAGAAGTGCCTCCCCAACTCCATCCGACTTCTTAACCATGTGGTCCAGACACTGCACATGCTGAGGGAGGACAGGAGAGGGAGACGAAACTGCTGAAGATCAAGTGACATGGAAGTTCTGGAACTAGAATCGTGTGCGTGTGCGTGGGCCATGTGGTAAAATGTCATGGGGCCTGGCCCTTCTCAGAACTAAAGCGGGAGCCACGCGAACACCAGGACAAGTCTGCTGACCCTGCAGGTGAACAGTTTCAGGACTCAATCTCTAACACACCGCCAGGGCCGTAGCAAGTGCTGAGTGTAAACTGGGGAACATGGTGTTCCCTAGTGACGGGTGCTAGGGAAACCACACACCTACCCCGTGCACACAAGCAGCACACCAAGAGGCTTCTGTATGAGACCCAGGTGTTCTGGGAACATGAGGCTTGTGCTGCAGTGACCATGGGTAGGGCGGCGGCAACGGGGGGAGGCGGGGGCAACATGTCAGAGGAGGCTGTGGACACCCTACGGATGGAGGCTGCTCCCGTGGGGCACTCGGGCTGCTAACCAAGGAAATAAATGTACTCAGGTCTAGGAGCAGGAGGCTGCACACGTGCAGAGACTAGTGAATGGTCTCAAACTCCAATACCTACAGGAGTCAGGCAAGGAATCAAAAAAGTGCGTGCCTCACAGAACGCGGTATAATGCGGAGTGGCCTGCGCATGACATGGGCCCGGCCAGGACAACATGAGGACAGCCGGTACCTTAATGGGCTCCACCAGTTCCAATGCAGGGATGACGTTCTCTGAGACCGCTTTGGCAGGGATCAGAGTCTGCATGGGCATCTCCTTCACTTGGTCGCAGAACCCAACCAGGCCACAGATCTCTTTGGGTTGCTGAGAAGGCACAGAACAAGCAGTCAGATGTAGGCCCGCACCCACACCCACACCCCTCAGTCCCACTCTCTACACACAAAGGATGGGGTGCTGAGGGAGCACCCTGGTCACACGTCAAGGCCGACTGCCAAAACAGACTCCATGTTAAATCTAGAGGGACTCCTGTAAACGCAGACGTGTCAGTTTCACACGGGGAGGAGGCCACGCAAGCTCTGAAGGCAAAGTAGACAAGACCGCTGTCCCTGCTCCAGCCAGGAAGCTCCCCTGCGAAGTTAGACTGCTGCCCCCGGTTTCCCTTTTTCACAGGCAATCACATCTTCTCCCAGGACACCTGGTCTGCTCTAGAACCTGTTTCTCGGTCTAGCTGGTTCATGCTCATTAGGAAATAAAAACCACATTCTATTTTTATAATTACACAAACACAGTACACACAAAAACCCAATGCCCCCGAGTAATGAATTCTTTCAGGTCACAGAAGCCCCAGACTGATCCCCTTTCCCGTCCAGACACCAAACCACAGGGAAATAGGCAGAACTAGTAACTTAAAGACATCTTGCCGTTTCAACACGACGCTGGCCAAGAGTGAGAAAATCATGTGTGCTTTATACAAAGCACTTTGTGAGCCCAAATACAACCAGCGCCCAGCTCTGGGCCTGAAAGCAACTGCCTCCCACCACCAAACCAGAAAGCAGCAGGTCAGGACTGCTAACACAAGACCTGTTAATGCAAGAGAGCTAGACCATGGCTATGGCTGACCTTGTTTTAATCCTGAGAAGTCTCTAGATTAAGTAAGACTGAAGAAATTGGAAAGTATCCTAAATATTCTGTCTCCGGCAAACTTCAAGAATGGGGAGAAAACCAGAATGGGGCCAAAGACACAGCAAGTTTTTTAGAAAAAAGACAAAAACCCAGGAGGTGTATGGCTGCTTTGTCTCAGATGAACTCTCTTCCACTGGGTGGGGCAGCCCAAGTGAAAATACAGGTATTTCAGCCCAAGTCCTCTCCTATTAGATTTCAAAATAACTTTGAAAAATCTTTACTCGCACAGAGATGTCAGTGCTCAAGAGAGGGTCCTGGCTCAATAAGTACAGTCTGGGGGCGTAGTCCCAATATTATGCCACCACTGGCCTGGCTCTCGAGCCATCTGTGTGGCTCCAGGAGCTGCAGGATCCCATCACCCAGAGGGGCAGAAGCACAAATCAAGAGATTGTTTCCAACTCTCTGGATCCAACAGACGGGAATAGTCTGCTCGCTATTTGTAAATGATTTGCTCATGCAGCAGAAGCAGTTCTGGGGTTATGGAAAACAGGACTGAAGACATGCAATGGTCCCACGAGTCATGACAGAAACAAGGTGTCCTACCGGAAATCAGGCCTACAGTTAAGGAGGCCGAGGCATCTCCGGGGTCACCCATTGTTCCCCATCATCACACAGGTGGCATGCACATGGCCAGCTAAGCGCTGGTTTTTTGCCAGAGTCCAAGGCCCTGCCGGCTTCCCTTTCTCACCCCCTGAAGGGAAGAGGAGACCCCCAGTACCTCAAATGCTACATCACAGGGGAGAGATGCGGAAGCTCCCCTAGCAGCCTACTAACACAGATCATGCCGTTAAAAAAAAAAAAAAAAGGCGAAATAACTACAACAAGCAGCAGACCACCACTACAAGCAAATTCCCCATGACATACCTGATCCTGCTGTTGAACAAAAAAACAGGAAATCGGAGATGAAAATAAGAGAAAGGAAAGGACACAACAGTTAAGAAAAAATTAAAATAACAATCAGTTAACGAAGGAGTAAGTACATCACCAGAAATTCAGGGGAAACCTTGCAGTCACAAATCAGCAACCTACCTTGTTCCTACTATCTTGGGGGGTCCTAAAAGCTCTTCTGGCCCTCAAGGGACAGACCACACTGTCCAGCTGGTGGATGCATTGTCCCCATGCCCCTGACACACCAAATCATACTCAAAAACACCGGACAGCAGATCCCAGAAAATGCCAGGTGATGAGGAGCTCTCTATCCTCAAAAACCCAAGCCCCACATGCCTACAAGGTGAGGAGCAGCAAAGGGGAACATGACACAGGCCTGCCCAAGTCAGGGGTGTGCGCTGGAATATAAAATACACCCAGGGGGGCGGGGATCCAGAACCACTTCCCCTGATGCCCGGGCCTCACTCAGGGCGACTACCCCAGGGAGCCAGATGCCAGGCTGGAAGGCCCATTTAACAAAATATCACTTACCCTTTGATTCAGCAATTCTAGCTCTGGTTATCTGTGCTAAGGGAGAAACAGGGATCTGCACATCTATCTATCTGACTATAAGGGGGAGCCTCATGCTTTAGATCCCCAAGACAAACCCCAAAGCCACCTCAACACCCAAAGCAGATGGGTCACGGAAATGATCTTCCATCCAAATAGGAGCCTATGCAGCCACTTCAAAATCATTTACAAGAATGCATTCAGAAGCAAAACTATGCAAACTACTAGGTTTGAAGTAATATATAAGCATGCTACCTCACTGCCTTTTTTTTTTTTTTAAACCGCAAATGATCTGTGATTTGGGAAGTATTATCTGTATTTCCAAAAAACATCTGTGTAGTCTTTTATAATGAGAAAATTTTCAGTTATCAATGACGAAGCACTTAACAAAATCAAAATCAAAGGCTTATCTCCTACTCTAGCCCTGTGTCTCTGTAAGCTGCCTCTGAAGCATTTTTAGAACAAGGCAGGGTGTAATAATCCCAAAGACACCCTCTCTCGCCTGGCCAGAGCCCCTGAGCAGTTACAGCTGGGCCACAGGGTCAGTCTTCCCCCTGTGCTGGCTGGCAGCTCTCAGCTCTGCAACTCTGCAGTCGCAGCCCGGAATGGGAGGAGGATCTCTGTGCTCCAGTGAAACTTTACACAACCAGGCGGTGGGCCACACAGTCTGCTGACCCCGGCAGGAGAACAAACTCAAGCATGGTCGGAAAGTCAGCAGGATGGAGACACAAAACGTGCAACCCACCACCCCCCTCGGCCCCCGCAGCTTCGATCTTGGGAAGCCAGGGCACGTTCCCAATTTAAGAATCCGTTCAGACCACCCTGCTCTGAACCAGTTTTCTGCACAGAGCTAGCTAGCCCCACTGCCACGATCAGTATCTTCTACCTCTAAGGACACAGCACTGCCCTGACTGCCTGGATGCGTCAGAAGCACATGCAGACAGGTCTCCCCATGCCCCCAACTCCAGCCGCAACATAGCAATTCTCAGGCCTGGCCTAGCTCCAGAGCAGACAATTCCCACAGGTCCCAGGGTAAAAGCCAGACACTAGAAACCCAATGACAAGCTCAATATGCATAGGCCAACTAACCACCCAGAAGCTACCAGGGCAGTCCTAGGGGGTAGGGGGGACTGCCTTAGCCTGTCCTCTGGCTGGGGAAGGTAAGGGGGGCACTGAACCGTGGCTAGAGAGTCTGCTGGTTGCACAAGGTTCATTTTAACCCAAATCATTATCTGAGGGGAGAAAAGGAGAACTAAACCATGTAATGTTCAAAAACCTGGGAATCACAAAGTTTGAGGCAAAGAGTGCTAACAGGGAACGTCCCGCCACCTACCATGTGCATCATCATCTGGACGGCAATGTCCGAATACTGGTTGATATAGTTCTTGCACTGGGGAGAGAGAATCGGTTGTTAGTGACACTAATCGTTGCAATCACACACCACAAAACACAGCGTTTCCAACAATGGCAGCGAGTGACTATCAAGTTTCCCAGAGTACAGTCTTACAAACATCTTGAGATAAAGATGGCAATTTGTTTATCCTAAACCTATAGGAAAAGGTGTGCAAAGGGTGTTTTGAAAATGTGTCCCAAAGGCTCTTAGAGAGGAGGTCCTCCAATCTCCTTTTACAGCCCGAACTCGCCCCAAGTTCACAGAGGAACGTCTCAGGAGCAGTTCTGAACATGGATATCAGACATGCTGCTGTGAACTCACGGTGACTTTTCAAACCTGCTCATGCATTCCTGGCCAAGATTATAAAGCTAAAATCCAGGAGGAATCAAGTTATGATTTTCAGCAAACTTCCTTTCATCCACCTCTAGATAATTCATTCCTGTACACCCTCACAGAACAATGGTGCCCCCACAGTAAGAAGGCCAAGGGTAATAACAGCCCTCAGAACAGGGCTGAGCTGGGGAAGCACGTTAACACAGCGATATACAAAGATACTTCAAGAAGGCCAAAAGCCTCCCCCAGGAAGTCCTCCGCGAAGAACCCAGAGCTCCCAGAACCAGCCATTCCTACCCAAGAAGGCTGCTCTAGGTCCCAGACCCATGAACTTGGTACAACCAACTTCCCTACATCTAGTCTAGCCGAGGTTTTTCCATTGCCAGGTATAAAACTAGCACTTGGGTTTTACACATCAACTTCACACAAGTGTGGTTAATGTGTGTAAGGTCCAAGAAGTGAAATCCTCTGAGACTAAGCCTGTAGAATTAACATTCACCAAGGTAAGGAAGGCATCCCGGGTGAACCTCTTGTGAGCCCCCGCACGCCTTTCCATGGACAAACCCCCAGCTGAGGGGAGAGCACAGTCAGAATTATACACAACAGCCAGGCTTTTAAAAACAAGGCTATAAAGGATTCTAGTGTTGTTTCTTATACATACAGTGCGTGGGAGGAAAATCCTCACAAAACAAATCCTCACAAAAGTGGTCTCCTTCCACTCTTTTATCCCAAGTGTTTGGTTACACATACAAATTCAACCAGCCAACAAAGCATTTAAGTAACCAACAAGTATTCCAGATGCTTTCTAGGGAAAAGAAAGCATGCACTGTTTGAACCATCTCTTCTTCAAAGTTCTGGGGTGAGAACTTAAAATGGTACCTCAGGAACTGAAGTTTTCTTGGGTCCCCCCTCCTATGTCCAGAGCCCAGCTCCCTGGCCCAGAGCACCCCCACCATGCATGAGGAGACAAGATTTACCATGTCAGCCATGCCGGGCCCCAGGAGATCACACTGTGCTTTGGCATGGTCCACCAAAGCTTCAACAAAGGTGGAGTTGGTCCTTACAGCAGTCTGGATGTCTGTCACCATCTGGATGCAGTCCTGGCAGACGTCCCCACCAGCCTACAGAGAAGGGGCGGCAGGGGGCAGGGGGCAGGGCTGTCAGGCGTAAACACAGCACACTCCTAGGATCACTAAGAGGATCCAAATTCCCAAGAAAACGTCCTTATGTGTTCATGACCACAGCACTAGGGAGTGAATTACTGAACGGTTCTGTGTTTTTAAAGTTTGTGTATTTTTTTTTTTTTTAAATAATGGCTATACCCAGTGTAGCACTTGAACCCATAACCCTGAGCTCGAGTTACACGCTCCACCAAGTGAGCCAAACAGGTGTCCCAGCTCTGTTTTTATAGGCTCTAAAATTATAAACAGGCTTAAAATCAATTAGACACTGACTTCAATAAACTGAATTGCAATGGAGAGAAGTCTTTGTACACTTAAAATACCCTAAGTTCTTCAGAACCTCCACGGCACAACCATCTGAAGTGTGGTTCAGGAGACTGCAGGTCAAATAAAGGAATAAGCCCCCAGTCTGAGAAACACACACACACACAGAGCCCCTCTCATGGGTCATCTCTAATCCAACCAGAAACGGAGCCCTCAGCGGTTGGGCCTACAGCCTTACCTTCTGCTGGGGCTCGCTGTGGGGGCCATCCTGAGGGTAGAGGAGGAGGGGAATGTTGGCCATGAAGGGAGCCACCACCTCAGCCACATCCAGTTCCGGGATCTTATTGGACTCGAGCTGTTTCTGGTGATTCAATTCTGCCAGATGCTTCTGAAGAGACTCGCAGAGATTGAGAGCGGAGCACACCTCCCCAGGATGGCTCTAGTGGGGAAGAAGTCCAGCTGGAAATCCTCTCCCCCAAAGGAAAACAAAACCACTGCCCAGCACCCCGGAATGAGTCTCTGTCCTCACCTCCTGGCCTGACTCACACACACTATGCCCTGCTCACAAAACCACCTGACCTGCTCCCCACTCCACCTCCAGTTTTAGCAAATGGCTTCCCCACTCAGCTCCCAGCAGCTCAAGCCAAAGACCTGGCAGACATTCCTGACTCTTCCCTCCATCCCTCCCCTCTCTCAGCAGGTCCTGCCCATTTCTCCCCTGAAACAGAACACACATCTGTCCCCCTTCACTGCCCCATCACATCTCACACAGACTGTCCTGCCAGCCTCCCCTCTTCCAACTCCCAACTGGTAGGACCTAGACCAAACCCTTCAAAGAAGGCACCTCTGATGTCACTTCTCCCTTGAGCCCTCTGAGGACTTCCTACTGCATCTGCAATCCTGGAACACTGCCAGAAAGGCCTTGCACGGTGTGACCCATGCCATTCTCATTAAAACCTTGGTCCAGCCTCGGAATACTCCTTCCCTGCTGGCCCAGTTTTCTGAGCATCTCCTCTCTCTTACGGTCTTTCCTAATTCCACAAACCCAGCTTGTCTGTGGCACGTGGTTTATGCACAGTAGATGCTTATCTGAATGCAAGCAGAACCCCGTCGCTGAGTCCACTCAAGATAAAATCCCAGAAATGGAATGAACTGCATGCTCAAAGGGAGAGCTAAAGCTATGACATGAGCTAACAAACGGGCACGTATAAATGTTGTAGCAGCTTACAATTCCTTCATCAAGTTTCCATTTCCTCTACTCTCCCTCAACCAAAGGTTACACACACAGTGTTCTGAGGGCCAAAGCCATCTGCAGATGTCAGAACTGCAGTGACAAGCTGTTGAGAAAATCCAAATCCATGGAAAGACTTTGCACTTTCATCATTCTGTTCTGGTCTGGCACCTCCCACGGCACCCAAAGTTCCCTAAAGAAAGAGTCTTTCCACCACCACATACCATTTGTCCTTTAATCATGTCCAGGATGACTGGGAGGTAGGAGTCAACCATCTCCCTGCACGAGGCAGACAAGTTCGGATTAGGCAGCCAGTCACAGGTCTTCTCCAAGTACACGAGGATCTCTTGCTAAGAGGATACAGGCAACAGTTGGATCAGGATGGACTTCTGCTCTGCAAAGGACTGAGAGCAGGGGACCTCCACACCTCCCAGCAAACAGCGGCCTCAGGGAAGAGCCCTAGGAGAGGCCCAGTGGCTGGCCATGGCTGCATCAGACACACAGGCAAAAAGCAGATGTTCCTCGAAATGAGGCCGCTCTGACCTGCGTCTCACAGGCACAGGGAACTCTGAGCAGAGACAGTCAAAACGGACCTAAAGGTAGCCACCTGCAATATGAAAATCCCCATCAACCCTGGGCATTTAAACACTGAGGCCAGGGAACAGCAAGCTAGGTCCCACAGCTTGTTTCTGTCCAGCCTGTGGCTCAGAATGGCTTTTACATTCTAAAGGATGTGGGGGGAAAAGAAAAAAACTATGTGACAGAAGACGTATGTGGCTCACAAGATCTGACTTACTTCCTACCTGACCTAGACCATCGCTCATTAGACCCCAAAGCCCCAGAAAGCTTTTGTAAGGAACAGACACACATGGCCGTGTGGCCACCATGCACACGTGGTCACACATCCCGCTGGAAGCTCACCTCAGTGGCATTGTCTTTCAGCATGTCGCCAGCTGCAGTGATGACATCTTTGCATATGTCACAGGGAAGGGATTTCTAAGAGGAAGAACATGAGGGAGAGAGCAAGCTGTATTTGCAGGACGTAACGCACACCGTACAGAGCTGAAAAGCCCCCGGCCTCTGTGCTATCCTATCTAACCAGGGATGTCTGACACACAGGCACATCCTGGCTCCCTAACCTAGATAAGAAGCACACAGATGCCACATGGGAAGAATTGGAGGTACTGACCAGAACACTCTGTGCTTCTAGGGATAGACACCCTTTTCTTGTACCCTTTTCTATGCCTCAGCACAAGGGGTACAGGCCAAATGTCATACTAATGCTCTTAACAGCTCTAGGAAGAAACTGAGGCTGGAAAGGTGAAAATCAGAGCAGCAGAAATTAGAGAAAACCAGTCACCTGGGGCCAGTATCGCTATAAGACAGTAAAAGGCGGTGGGGCAGAGAAGCCCAACCAGACACTGACACTGACTTCTGCACTCTATCCCCTTTCAGCTCCCAGGGGCTGCTATGTTCACGTGAAAGCCGTATGTCACCACCCCAGAGCTTAGAAACATCACACCCATCCCCTGAGAAGCCTGGGCACCCATGGCCCTGTGTGGCCCAGGACATGGAGATTCTAGTTGCTTCTTGAGGCTCATGGGAAGCTTCCTTCCTAAGGGCAACTGATTTTCAAGCCACGAAGAAGGAACTAACACATCTGGATGAGAAGAAGGAACACTGTAACTAAGCAAAGAAACCTATCTGAACCTCCGGCCTTGTTGGGCCAATACCCGATTCAGGCACCCCTGAGACTGCCGTATCAAAAAAAAAAAGAGCTGAGCGCCTGGGTGGCTCAGTTGGTTGGGCATCTGCCTTCCACTCAGGTCATGGTCCCAGAGTCCTGGGATCAAGTCCAACAGCAGGCTCCCTCCACAGCAAGAAGCCTGCTTCTCCCCTGCTTGTGCTCTCTTGTTCTCTCATACATACATAAAATCTTTAAAAAAAAGAGAGAGAGAGAGAGAGCAAGAAAGAGCTAAGTCCTCCCCTGTCACATGCTGAATTTGAAAAGAGGAAATCATATTAAAAACGAGATGAGAAGCATACCAGAAACCAAATCAGAAAGTAATTTTGGCCACAGATGGTAGTGATCCAGCAAATTCAGAAAGTATTTCTAAAAGAACAGGGTTTTCAATTGTTCTTCTCATAATGAAGCAGCTCTAGTGGCCACTAGTGTCAAGTTTTAGACCTGGAACCCCACGCAGTCAGAGGTGGCACAGCCCAGAGCGAGCCAGGTCTGCATTCTGCAGTCAGCTGGTGCCGCCAGCACAGCTCGGGTTACTCCCGAGAGGGGTTCTGGTGATGGGAAGAATGCCCCTGGGCTTTGTCATCTCTGAGTATTATTCTCCATGAGCGTTAAGAGCCCCCTATTAATATGCTATATTTAGCACTATTTGGATGAAAAATCAGTAGCATCAAGCTTGCTTTGGCAGCACATATACTAAAACTGGGATGATACAGGTGGGATGGGCACAGACACCCGGAAGGCAGCATGGGGTGCACACAGTAGTGGCCAAGGGCGGACCTCATCCTCTCTCTGCCACCAGGAGACTCAGCGACCTCGGGGGAAGAGAACCTTAACCCCTCTGAGACTCCGTTTCCACTGCGCTGAAACGGATGCACCCCGCAACAGGGAGTGCCTCCTCAGCAGGGTCACCGAGAGGAGCAAATGAAGTGAGATGAGAGCATGCTCTGGAAGCTTTGGAAATGGCCAACAGTTCCAGACCACGTAAGGAGATCGGGTACAGTCCCACGGCACTCACCACCGTTGGCTTGTTCCAGACGGTCTGCAGGCAGTGCTTCAGGGCCCCGCAATCAGCTGCCGTCTTCACATTCTGGCACCATACCGCCGAGCCTCTGGTGCATTCCTTCAGGCCCAGGACAGGGCTGGCTACAGCTGAAAGAAAAACCAGCATGAGAAGGCGGCCCCCCTCACACAGCTACCCAGGGTGACGGACACACAGCTCAGCCCCTGTGGTGCACAAACCACACAGCGGCATTGACTCAAGAAGCTTGGTGACCGTCTAAGTCTGCCTAAGTCACAGGGCCAAGAGGGACTAATTTGCCTGGTGTGCTTTTTTCCTCTTGAACTATGTCTAAACAGTAATCTTTATAACCTCAAAAATCTTCCATGAATAGAAGAAATCATGGGAGAAAACTCTGACAGATTTAATTTTAGAAAATTTCAACGTCTATAGAATTTTTTTAATCTGTAGGGAAAACAAGATTCATATCCTTATTATACAAACAATGATTCTTTATATTCTAGAAGAAGAGCCCTTTTATAAATCAAACTTCATGAACAATTCTACCAACAAAAACCCTCCATGATTCCCCTCAGGTATCACCTAGCAAATAGGTGTCCACTCAAAACCGGGTGCACGGCCTGGCACCTGCTGTGAGTGAACAAAGGACTCGGGCAGAAATCACATGTGCAGAAACAGGATGAGGAAAAAACACAAGAACTGCTCCAAGTCCCTTAGAACCAAAGATACACAGGCTACAGCACCATATTTTGGTGAAGGCACCATATTTTGAAAGTTAAATAGCCAAAGGGAAAAAAGTGACAAGACTATAGTAAAGTAGGCATTTGTAAGGCCAATAAGCGTGACTGGTAAGAACTTCTTAATATATTAATATATGTCAGGAAGTGGGGAGGGGGGACAACCTCTTCAAAAAAGTAATCCACTTCTAGGGGCACCTTGGAGGTTTAGTCAGTTAAATGTCCTGACTCCTCGATCTCAGGTCTTGATCTTGGGTCATGAATTCAAGCCCTACATTGAGCTCCACACTGGGTGTGGAACCTACTTTAAAAAAAAAAAAAAAGTAATCCATTTCTAGAAATAGATTTTAAGGAAATACAGCAATCCAAGAGGCAAAATGTGATATGCATAAATATATTTATTAACTGTAATTTACAATACTGAAAATAAAAGTACATGTAACCTGAATGGCCAAAAACAGAGGGGGAAAAGACTGATACTCTTACTAAAAAGATTATGCAGCTGTTAAGTATAAAAATATTATATACCAAGTAGAAAAAAAATTCAAGAATATGAAATTATACAGAAGTTGCACAAAAAAGGCAGGGTGGCTCGCTGAAACTCCCAGTATTACATTGTATATGAATAACTTCTTTTTCCACTTTTACATGTCCACTTACTTTATACACTACCTTAAGAGTACCTGTGTTTCTTAAAATAGGTCTACGGAAACCCTGACTTTGGCAATCTCACCCCTAAGCCAACAAGTTAGCTAGAAAACAACAGATTCCATCGGGGCAAGCTACACAAAGATGGGTAATGGCGCAGGATGCCAACTCCCAACGACACTTCAGTAGGGCAGAACCACCTTCTACTGTGAACAGGAAACAGGCCCAAGTCTGAGGAGAAAGCCTACCGCCACCCATGAGCTCGACTGAGAACCTCAGGAGTCACGTGGCACCTTGATTCAATTTGTAAGCCAACAAGAAGGCACAGTGACTCCACAGATATGTAACACACACACAGTATACAAAGCACAGAGGTTGGTAGGTGCTCTCACTCCAGGAAAGGGAAGGCAATGAAATGTGGTCATTACTAGCTTTTCAACCAAAGCTATATTCCACAAACTATTCACACAAAGACGGAGTCACAGGTTTGCTGAAAGCTCAAGCCAGATGATCTGTATCCATTCAGACACTGGCAAATGAATCTGCTGCTACCCAGGTTTCTGCCTTCAATGGCCCTTTGCAGCAAAAATCACATCCATAACCACTTCACAAATGCAACTGAACTAGCCACACTCCAACAGCCACTGGCTCTGACTCTGGTTTCCGGGGGAAAACATGCAGCAGATTCAACAGTACATACTAATCCCCAGATGGTTCACAGCAGCTTAGTACCTGAAATGTAGCCAAGCTAGGCTGGGGCCAGCCGTCAGCTGTAGGTCTGGGGAAAAGGGGAGGGGGCAGAAACTGTGTCACAAGGGTAAGGCTTCTGGGAAGTGTGGGTGTCACCACAGAGCACACAGAGCCAACAGGTTCCAGAAGTGCCTCCCATGTTCCTCCCAGGTACCAGGCCCCAGGGAATCCTGAAAAGCACCCAAGATACACCAACTGGTTCTACCTCCAATTGGGAGAAAAGAGCCGTAAAAATAACAGGAAGCTACAAAATGAGTCTCTAGGCAAAAGAATGCAGTGATACACAGGGAAGCCAGAAAGAGGTTAAGCATCAGCAGACCAGAGCCAGACAGGATTCAAAGAAAAAGGCAGGGCCAGGGAGCAGCCTTCCCTACACAAGGTGACTGACTGACCACCATTATCCATTCTCGCAAATACGCAGTGAACTAGAACTTTGATCCCGGATTTTTCTCCAACCATCCCAGTCAGAAATTGGCTACAAGGGCCAAAACCTATCAAGTTTCAGGAACAGGATACACTATCATAGGCCCAAGAAGCAAGAGTATTCTGTAGCTAATTTATTCCTTCAAAGAACTTGAAACAGTAGTACTGTGCAATAATGACTTTGTTACCAGCTTTGGCCAAACTGTCCACACTAAAAACAGTCCTGGGTAGCTGGTTATGAGACTGGTCCAGCTAACAAAAACCCAAGTCATTCAATAATCCCAACAGTTACTGTTACTCCACAGCCCACCTCAGAACTCCCCGAGTAAAAGGTATGTATTGCACAGTGGCCAATCTGGCAGACCTATGAAGCTCGCAAAGTCAAGCCTAAAACAATTGCCAGCTCCTAGAAATTAAATTCTCAGTAAGACACTCCCATGTTGCTTCAACTTAAAGCCAACTAACTTTTCTAAAGGTGCATATTATAAAAATAGTCTGTGGTATACAACAAATCTGATGTCCTAAAATGACCCAACATCTATTAACAGCAACAACTGGTGTCCTCAGAACAAGTAATGTGAGGCCAAAACACAAGCATGGGTGAAGCCACTGGTTACCTGGGAAGGGTTCAGGCGCTGATTTCAGGACCCAGTGCCCTGTGAGGCACACAACCAGTGGGTAAGAACACTCTGAGGCACAAGAATCCTTCTCCCGGAAAATGTATTTACACGTAACACCCTCACACCGTTTCAGGGAGCGCTTGGGCACTACCGCTGTCAGGGATCCCAGTGGGGACTGAAGGCAGGCTCTAAGAGCATGCACGGTTTTCCTCCACCCAAGTGGGAAAACAACCTCGATGAAGGCATGATTACCAAACACCACTGACTGGGCCAAGAACGTTGCACTCAGGCAGCCGAACAGAGTGAACAGACTTGGGCTCTCCGAGTCCACAGTGGGAGGGACAAAGCCCAAAGAAATGGTGGTATGTTAACCAAAAACAGGGGCCCTAGAGCAGCAAAGTCACTAGCCGCACAGGGGAGCGAGCGGAGGCCTCTTCACAGTGAAATCTGAACTGGCTGCTGGGGGAGAAAGGATATTCTCGAACACTCCAAAGGAGAGAAATCTTTGCCCTCGCAGGAGCCAGGCTGCAAAGACAGACCTCAGACCTGATGAGAAGAACCTCCACTAGCATCCGAGCCCTATGTGAAAGCTCGCCCTGTGGGCAATGGCTCATGCCAGCGTCTTTAAGACCCAGGCATGATGTGGCAGAAGAACTGAAAAGGAGGTGGGGGCGATCCAGATGATGGGGCACTAATCTGAATGGGAAGCTCATACCAAAAATTCCAAGCAAGAAGCAGTAGCAGCAGGACTGAGAGAGGAACTAATAGATTCCAAAAGAACAGACAGCTAAAAAATGAAACTCACAGGTTTAAATGTAAATGTGAACATGAGGGGGCGCCTGGGTGGCTCAGTCGGCTGAACGTCTGTCTTTGGCTCAGGTCACAATCCCAGGATCCGGGATCCAGCCCCCGCATCTGGGCTGAGCTGGACTCCCTGATCAGGAGAGAGCTTGCTTTTGCTTCTCCCTCTCCCACTGCCTGCCATGTGCCCCCCCACCCCGCTTTGTACCAGCACACACTCTCCCTCTCCCCCTCCTTCCTGTCAAATTAATAAATGAAATCTTAAAAAAAATAAAAATAAAAAACAATGTGAACACGCAGCAGGGCTCAGGTCACAGGAAGGAAAGCACATACCTGTGTGCTCTGCTTCCCATGACTCAGTGACAAGCACAGGTTGGGAAGGTGAGGGCACATGACACCATTCCCGGGTCCCCTAGAAGACAGGAGGTGTTTAGCTGGGAGAGACAATGCTTCTGAGAAACACAGCCACCTTCACAGAGAAAGGACACCTTCCACCTATCACATGGGAGTGGATCTGCTGTGTGGTTTCAGACCCAGACCTCAGAGCAATGGGTAGAGGCTAAGGGAAACAGACCACACAGCTCGAGGTAGGGGCCATCCACAGGGTTATAAAGAGAGAATGAGTGGCCTCCTTAGATGAGGACCTCTCCAAAAGCAGAAGAAGCAACCACACAGAAACAAAAAGCCCAACCTACAAGGAATTCTGTGTAAGAGAAATCCTTTTAGGAGCTACACAGCTTCACTCCTCTAACAATGAGGCAAACGACATTTGCAGTGGGTATACATAACCAACATACAAAAATTACCCTAAGCCACTTTCTGATTAGTTATTTCTCAAAACATGTTCTCAGCAAAGCTTTCATCTCTACTCTCATTCTCCCACACTCTGCCCCCAAATACCAACTTCCTTCTTTTGAGGCAATATGGTGAACTCTAGGAAAGTTCTTAGAAAAAAAGTGCCTGACCCCTTGGAGAGTTCTAATTAAATATGTTAAGACACAAACACTTCTCAGGGCGAACCAGGCACTAGCCCTCTCAGTTCCAAGGTCTGCCATTTGAGCCCTCAATGACAACACACTGGTAAACTGAGATTACAGAAATTATCCCTTCAGAGACACTAAAACCCTAGAGGCAAGTTTCCTTTTACTCAGGAAACACAGGCTTTGTGCTGTTTTTTAAAACAAAGAACTTCAACTGCATTTCCTGAGTAAATGGATGGGTGCACTATGTTCTCTTTTTACTCCCAGGTCTAGAAGAAGACAGACATGTTCTAAAGCACCCACACGTACATCATTTATAAAAAATGGGTTGTAATGCAATCTTGCCTTACTGAGAATGGCTGCCATAAGCAAGACCAGAAATGGGTTTTGTGGCAGCTCTAGTCTCTAGACAAAAAAATCCTCAGTGGGCCTGGAAGGCAGGAAGAGCTCACTAGAGCTCCGTTGTGTTTTACGTGTGATGACTTCTTGCAAAAGAAACAAACAAAAAACCCTAAACCTTGAGCTTAGAAAATGGGACATCTAAGGTAACTAACCTACAGTCTAAATTAAATGTTTTTCAAATGTGGAATACTGAAAAAAAAAAAAAGAGAAACAAACAACAACAACAAAAAAAACAACCAGGATCAGCCTCCAAGTCCCACGCAAATAAATGACCTTCAGCCAATCATTGTCCTGAGCTTGTTCTTCATCTGTGAGTAAAATGAAGATGCAGCTACTGGGGTCACTGGAATGTTGTTGAGAATCAAGATGACAGCATTATCCATTTCAACTGACCGGATATTACATCTCTCAGCCACCCCGCCTTTACCAGCATCTCTCCAGCATTTTCATTTAGCCACACATCTCAACTCCCCTACCAGACTGGCTTTGAAATCAGACAGTCAAGGACTCAGACTATAGCTTACAAAATCTAATCAGGAGACCTTACAACTTCAGTCTTCCCATCTGCAAAATGGGCCTATTACTAGTACTCCTAGAAGTTTATAAAAAGTAACCAGTATTTGTAAAACACAGGGCAGGGCTACAGAAGTTAAGTGCTATCATCATCATCATCGTCACCACCACCTGTAGGAGCAACAGCAGAACTTTCTCTGATTCACTTCCTTGCCCAAAACAGGTGCTCCCACAAACAGCAGAAACCAGGCTGTTGTGTTCGTTTACTCTGCGTTTCATCAAATACTTAACTGGCAATACAAAGATCTAAAGAGTTAAACCCCACATCCGCAGAAGCTGCTGGTTAGTCACACAGAGGGAAACACAGGCTCCACTGTTGGAGGCCCAGGAGTCGCCACCGTGTACACAGATGCTAAACGAGAGGTCTGCCTGAGCAAGAATGAGAGGTGCCCAGCAAGGCACTGGAGGTACCGCAGATTAAATGCTCTCAGTAATTCATGACGCTGTGGCTATGGGCTTCTTTGCCTCCGATCCGGATATAGTTGCCATAGCTCATTTTTCCTGAAAACCACCTTTTTTTTTTTTAGAAAAGCACCCTCAAAACCTCTACCTTCCTGGAAGGATAAGGCGGCTATATTACAAAATGATGGAAGCCCTGAGTGCTGGGAGCAGACTGGCCTGCCTGAACCCTCCTGCTCTGCTAGCTACTAAAGCCAAGGCCGGGACAATTACTTATGCCACAATTATCTGCAAAATATAGGGAAAAAAGAGTGTCCCTTTCTCAGGAATTCTGTGCAAATCAATGAGAAAGACAAGAAAGCCAGGATAGACTGCCGGGTGCCTACAACGCTATTAATGGTGGGACCTAACTGTGAATGATGGACGTGAGGGAAGAACCCCCAATGGAAGGCATTCATGTTCTGGTTTTTACATCGTGGTACAATTTTTACACCGTGGTACAATTTTTCCCCATGTTACCTTCAAAATCAAAAACGTTAAACCTTACCAACCAGTTTCGGGGAACAATTATTACTGCCCAATACAGCAGAAACTAAAACCATATCCCATCAGGTTAATGAGGCTGACACTATCAGGAGATTTAAAGCTTGTTTTTCAGAGACCAGCTCCCTAATCAGCTGTTGTTTCCTTCCAGACCCCACTCACAAACACACTAGCTGTCCCAGCAGAGACCTGGGCTGAAGGTCACTGATAAGATTCCAGCCTATGAACAAGCAAGGCCCTGCATTCCTCACCCGAGATAGCACCCCAAGACCCCAACCAGTTTATACAGGCCCTCAGAGCATGCACACAGCCCCTCTCCTTAAGATGATGATGTCAGGACCCCAATTTTGCCTCATTTTAATATTACCTCCCCACCCCAAAATGAACCCGGAACAGGTCATATACGCTGGCTTAGTGCACATGCTCCACCTTTCCCCATAAACAGTCCTGGTTTCCCACCCCTCCCTTTTCATCAATATACATATGTAATCTCAACCCCTATGTTTAAAGACTTGTTCTCTCCCCCTTCAGGGAGGAGGATCTGAGGCTTGCCCTTGGTCTCCTTGTTTGGCTGGCTCTCAAATAAACCCTTCCCTTGCAGCAGACCTGTCTCAGAGACTGGCTTTGCTGCACACCCAACAGAGGAACTTGGGTTTGTCACGAGACCACAAGCTGTTCCCCATATCCATTCTCCAGTCCTTTCACAAGAGCAGATTCGCAGATTTTTTCAGCTACACACATGGCTGCCAAGATTTAAAAACTACATTTCCCAATCTCCCTTGTAGCAGGGTCTGGTCAGGAAACCACATTCTGGCCCTGAAAGACAAGTGTGACCTCTGCATCTTTAGCATTCATGAAGAATGGGGCTAGACAGACCTCAAGGAAGCAGTCTCTCAGCACTTCTGGAAATAGAACCACACTAGTCCTGGACTGTCCAGCTCCTGAACTTCCTATGGAAGCACACGGACAGTTCTATTATATTTAAGCCGTTACTATCCTAGATCTGTTGTCTGCAGTCAGACCTAAGACTAACTACCAGCTTCATCATCTACCTCATTCACCAGAAGAGTCCCCAGACGACAAGGCTTACCTCCACTGAGGATATTTAAAAGCCTACATACACAACTTAATCACTGAAGGTTTTCAAAAACACTCTCAGAATGAAGGGAGCAACCTTTCCAAAAAGATGTATCTTGTGCTCCACTTGTTAAAACAATCAGTCTTATTTTAGCCATTGTTTTTCCTTGTAAATATCTTAGATAATATATGCTAACTACTTTTCAGAGTCTAGTTACCAAAAAGAGAATAACAGAAAAAAAAGCAGCTTTGCAGCACCAAGGATCAGGGCAGACATTCCACAGGGCAACGGACCTGCCGCCTAGGTAACAGAACACCATGGCAACAGGCAGGCTCCTAGGAAACCAAGAGAGGCTGACCCTGGGAGCAGCAGCATCGACCTCTAACTCTCAGCACGCAGACATTTCTCAGAACTCAAGCACTCAGGTCCTGCAGGAGATAGAGCAACACACTCAACACTGACTGCCCCACCCAAACGCTGGCCTCTACAGCAAAGAGCACCTGTCTCTTCAGAGGGCCCTGCTTTAGGAAGCATTCTGCAGAGCAGAACAAAAACACCGCCCATTTAACCATTCAGAATAGCATGTGCTCCAAGGTAGCCTGCCTTGATCTGAAGGAAAAAGTCCAAAGATCCCTCTTATTACAAAAGAAATCTGTAGTGAGCTCACCTGGCTGACATCCCATCACCTCTGGCCCCAATAAGCTATTAGCTCTGTTATCTAAGACAAAGGTTCTTCCCTGTTTCTCCTCTCCCTCAATTTTCCCCTCCTCTTGCTCAATTTTTCTCACAGGTGAGATCATACCAGGACAAAAAACTGACGGACAAGTGGGTGGCCCAGTTGGTTGAGCATCTGCCTTTGGATCGGGTAATGATCCCGGGGTCCTGGGACTGAGTCCCACATCGGGACTTCTCCCTCTGCCTGCAGCTTTCCCTGCTCCTGCGTGCTCTCTCGCTCTGACAAATAAATAAAATCTTTAATAAATAAATAAAGACCAAAAAACGATCTATATGGAGAAGGTAAGACAATGGTCAGGTAAATCAGCTTGTGCAATCATAACTGAAACATGAGGGACAAGAAAGCAATCCTCATTGCTTGCAAAACAGTGATGCAATGTGGCATAATTAATTTTGGGAAATTACTGTCTAGTTCATTCAAGAGCACTTCAATCCAATATAAACTACCAGCAAAGCTCTTCTTCTGAGTGTCAGCGTGTCAGGTGACGATCACAGATGAACTTCACTCAGCTTAGAGAAGATGCTGCCACAACTGGACCATGAAGAAATGAGCCCCTGGCCAGACTGTCCAGAGTCCAGTCAGGTGGCAGGTCCTAGCCCTGGCCCAGCGGCTGCAAGGAGTCCATGCAGTCAGCCAGAAGCCACCATGGGCTCTACCCCATCCCTGCTAACAGGCGGTGGTCTCAGCATACTTGCAGAAGGCAATAATATGCAAAAAAAGGATCTCCTGCAAACCCCACTAGGAACTAATACAGAAGTTCGGTGCTTTGGGCCTGTCCCAGAGAGTCATTAAAAGTTTCGGATACACGTAAATGTGTCAACTACATATGTCGCTTTGACTCACCCTAGTCAGTTAACAGGAATACAGCCCTTATGTGAAATGCCACAATCCAAACTTCAGATCACGGCATAGACTAGAGCAGGATATTAGGAGGCGCCTGCATTCTGATTCCATTGCTCTCACCTCAGAGGTGGGTGAGGATTACATCAATGTGAAGCAAAAAGCACTCAGAACAGTACTAGGTACACAAACTCTCAAGTAAGTGGTGATTATGTTGCCTGTCGCTCCTACAAAGCAGCTATTACCACTGGTTCTCAAAGTGTGGTCCAAAGAACCCTCAAAGTCCCAGAGATTCCTTCAGGGTGTCGAGGAGGCCAAAATTCTCATAACAGTAACACCAAAGTGTTAGCTGCCTTTTTCACTCATTCACTCCCACGGATGCAGTGGAGTTTTTCCAGAGGCTCATGGTATCTGACACAGCAGAGAATCTACCCAGGTGTTAGAAAAGCCGCAAAAATGTCAAACAAGCCATTCTTCTCAATATGCCTGTGTTTAAGAAAAGTTATTTTCACTCAAATTATAGTATGTTAACATGTTTACCATTTCTAAAAGATTATAATTCAAGTTGTGAGTTTAACTGGTAAGAATAAGTATCGATAGCTAGGGCCCACATAAACCAAAGCTCTCTGGGGTCCCTCAACTCATAAGTACATAGGAATGCAGAGACTAAAAATCTACAGAGCTACTACATACAAAGAGTCAATTTCTGGAACCCAACAGAAGGAAAATAACTTCTCAAATTATAGCTGGTTCCCCTTTCAGATTTACCACAAATCACAGCCACCAGAGTATTTAAGTTCTGTTAGGTTCCTAGGTCTCTACTGCGTACAGTAAACCCTCTCCAACAGATGTGCGGGTCCCTCTCATCTGGATGTAAACTACTATAATGGACAACACTTCACCTGGCCTCAATCAAAGTCGCTGCTGATTTGTCAACCCCAAGACACCAACTCTTTTTTTTTTTTTTAATATTTTTTATTTATTCATTTGACAGAGATCACAAGTAAGCAGAGAGGCAGGCAGAGAGGGGGGGGAAGCAGGCTCACTGCCTAACAGAGAACCCGATGCAGGACTTGATCCCAGGACCCTGGGATCATGACCCAAGCAGAAGACAGAGGCTTTTTTTTTTTTTTTAAAGATTTTATTTATTTATTTGACAGACAGAGATCACAAGTAGGCAGAGAGGCAGGCAGAGAGAGAGAGAGGAGGAAGCAGGTTCCCTGCTGAGCAGAGAGCCCGATGTGGGACTCGATCCCGGGAGCCGAGATCATGACCCGAGCCGAAGGCAGCGGCTTAACCCACTGAGCCACCCAGGCACACGAAGACAGAGGCTTTAACCCACTGAGCCACCCAGGTGCCCCGAAGACACCAACTCTTAACGTGACTTTCAGCAAATAAAAGAAAATGCTTTTTTTATTTGTGATAAAGACTTGGCACTATCCACCCTGAAGTTTCAGGCACAGTAACCTTGCTGGGCTGAAGGCCACTCGGCAGCACCTCACAGCACCATTCAGCAACACTGAGCACCTACTATGGGCCAAGCAATCACACATGCTGCAGGGAGACCACCACAAACACACACAGCACAAAATGCCAGGTCGTGGGGAGTGCTACAAAGACAATGAAGCAGTCAAAGGAAGAACAAGACTACGGCAGATGGCATGGCCACTTAAGAGCAGTGCGGAATTCTGGTAAGGCAGCAAGTGAGCAGACAACTGAGTGGAGGGAGGAATCCAAAGGGATCACCTCAGGAGGAAAATGTTCCAGACAGATGGAACACAGAATTCAAAGACTCTGAGCAACAACAGGGCGCCAGAGGTTGGACATGGGAGGAAGAGGGAGAACAGCACTGAAAGGCAGCTAAAAGCCAGATAACATGCAACCCCACAAGACAAACCTTGGGTTTTAATCCTTGTGAGCTAGGAGGCCATGTGACGCTCTGGTAGCAATGCCTACACTTAGAGGACAGCATCCCAACGCCCTGGTAAAGGACCATAGTAAGTGTCATCACAAAGACTGGCCAAAAGAACTTCCTATAGTATCTCCCTTCAATCTAATTTACAAAATTTCCCTTCAAGTACATAATTTCTTTTCAACAGGAGTTATCTGTCCAAATATAGCCAGGATTCAATTTTAAAATTTAGAAGTGTCTTTAGGATTCATTTCAGTTTTTCTGAAAAAGAAAGTTTCAATGAGGTTAACTAAATTGATAAATGCATACAATGAAATCCTCTGCAACTGTTTTTTCAAGAGCTGGGAAGTAGGAGGAGTTGAAGACAGGACAACTAAATACATTGTGGTACTCTGGGCTGGATCCTGGAACAGAAATGTGAGATCAGTGGGAACACTGGTAAAGGCCCCACCAAGTCTGCAGCACAGTTAACAACACTGTTCCGAAGTCCACTCCTTAATTTTGGCAAATAGACAGTGGATATGTAACATGTTAACAGCAGAGGAAGCCGGGTGAAGCATATAGGAATTCACCATACTATCTTTTTTAATTTTTCTGTAAATCTAAAAATTTTTCCAAAACTTAAAAGCTAAGTCTATCCATACTAGCATGAAATGGCCTCTAAGGCATAAATGAAAGAAGAATGCACACCTATTTACTCAAAGTATTTAAAGTCTGACAACATCAAAGGTTACTGATTAACTATATACCTACATATCATGGGAATACAAACCCCCAAAACATTCAAGACAGGAATTCGGCAATTCCTAGTTAAAGCAGAATATGTATTCTCTACAGCTCAGCAATTCCCATTCCTAGGTATATGCCCTAGAAAAATGTCTGTTCATGTGCACAAGAACATTTATAGAAGCGGGGCGCCTAGGTGGCTCAGTGGGTTAAAGCCTCTGCCTTCAGCTCAGGTCCTGATCTCGGGGTCCTGGGATCGGGCCCCTCATCGGGCTCTCTGCTCATCAGGGAGCCTGCTTCCTCCTCTCTCTCTCTGCCTGTCTCTCTGCCTACTTGTAATCTGTCAAATAAATAATTAAAATCTTTAAAAGAAAATTTACAGAAACAGTTTGAGAGAAAAACAAAACTAGAAATAATCTAAATGCCTAGCAACAATGTCATAAATGAAATACTATACTACAATGAAAATGAAAGATGTACATGTTATTGACACCGATGAACCTCATTAACCAAAAGAAAAAAATTAACCCAAGAATACACACAATATTTGCATAATGTTTAAAACAACACCATACCACCCATACTGCTGAAGGTCACACTTCCATGTTTGAGAGAATAAAGGCCTGCAGGGGAATGATCAACAGCAAGCCCAGGGGATGGTTATTTACAACGGGAGGAGGGGCTTCTTAGGTCTCACTTCTTAACCCAGTATTGCATACACCAGTGCTCATTGCAATTATTCTCCCACTTTTTTTTGGAGGTCTACAATGTTCCACATGTGAAAAAAGACCAAGCCAGTGTAATATGCCATCATCTGTGATTTTAAAAAAAAGAGAAGGGGCGTCTGGGTGGCTCAGTGGGTTAAGCCCCTGCCTTCGGCTCAGGTCTGATCTCAGAGTCCTGGGATCGAGCCCCGCATCGGGCTCTCTGCTTGGCATGGAGCCTGCTTCCTTCTCTCTCTGCCTGCCTCTGTGCCTACTTGTGATCTCTGTCTGTCAAATAAATAAATAAAATCTTTTAAAAAATTTTTTAAAAATTAAAAAAAGAGAGAAGAGGGAAATTCCACACACTGTCAATTATATGTTGCTCTGGAAGGCTCCCATAGGACCTGGTACCAGGCTGTCTCAGAAAGGTCGGGGGCGGGGGGGCAGTTATGACTGCCTGGGTGGCTCAGTTGGTTAAGCAACTGCCTTCATCTCAGGTTATGATCCTGGAGTTCCGAGATCCAGTCCCACATTGGGCTCTCTACTTGGAAGGGAGTCTGCTTCTCCCGCTGACCTCTCTCCTCTCATGCTTTCTCTCTCTCCCTCTCAAATAACTAAAATCTTAAAAAAGAAAAAAAAAAAAAAAGATCTGTGGGACAGTGGTGGGAAGGAAACACACTTTTGCCCTAATTTTTACACTTTTGGACTTATTCACGGTGTGTAGCCATTATCTCAACAGTTCACCCCCATTTCTGGATGGGGACCAGATGAGGGGACTTAAATAGCTACACGGTTAGACAGATCTAGAATAAGAATACTCAGATTACCCTGCCATGGCCCTGATCTGCTGGGCTTCTGATAAAGGCTGATGTAGTTCGAAAACCAGTCTGGCTAACTCGAGTACAGACTCGCACCCCCTCCTAACTGCGGACTGCCTCTCCTGGTTGACTTTCCTGACCCAGTAATTACATACAGCACACATATTTGTAAGGAATTTAATGGTTTTATTAAATTCAAGACCTTTGAAATGAATGAAGCCAAGGGATATCAAAAAATCAACGGCAGAGGAGAGTCCTTGTACAGGGACAACAAGGACACTGACAAACAAGACATGGTTTACTCGCGGTACAGCAGCCAATCTTATAGTACCTATTACCTATGCCCTTCTATAGAGCAAAATACTAAAGCCTCATAGCAACCTTATCAGATTGGAATAATCAGTAACCCTATTTTGCAGATGAGAAAGGACAGTGTAACTTGGCCAGGGCGTACAGCTATCAGCAACATGGTAAAATTCTTTTCAGTTTCCTCTCAATCCCACTATAATTACAAACTGCGGAAGAAAACATTAAGTTTAGATTATTTTTCAGTACTCAAATTATTACCCAAGGACATAATTCTGGTTATTTTCTGAACTTCACAGAACAACAACAAAAAAGTAAAGTAACTAGTACTTCTGCAACAACCACATTCTTCATCCCAATCACTGTATTTTTCAACATTATTTTAAAATTATTTGGTGGGGGGGGAGACAGGGTAATATAATTAGTATTCTTTTCTAGCGATTTAAAGAAAATCCAGTCCTTCCTCATAGCAGAACCAAACAGGAGCCAGAAAGCAGGGCTCTGAGCCTGGCATCCAGTAATCTAGAACGCTGATGCTAAAAGACGGTCTCCAAAAGCTGTGGCACACACTTGCCCACGTGACATGGTCTTGGCTTAGAGAGCTTCCCATGCCTTATTAGGCACTTTCCCCAGCCAGCAGCACCCTGTCCTTCCTCCCTCTTCCCCATCTATTCAAGCCGCAGCCTGGCCATTCCAGTTTCACAAACCAAGAAAATGGAGAAACAATTCTCCTTCCCCTGATCTAGAAAAATCCAGAACACTCAACTCAATATACTTCCACTGTAGAACCACTCACAGAGTCTTGGATTCAACTTGTCAAATGCAATTAAAGCACTTACCAAATCCTTGACTGGTTAATACAAATAAACCCTTCATGAATTACATTAATGCTTTCAGAATAAAACTGGTTACTGGGGCGCCTGGGTGCCTCAGTCGTTAATCGGCTGCCTTTGGCTCAGGTCAAGATCCCAGGGTCCTGGGATCAAGCCCTGCATCAGGGTCCCTGCTTGGCAGGAAGCCTGCTTCTCCCTCTCCTACTCCCTGTGTGTTCCCCCTCTTGCTGTCACGCTGCCTGTCAAATAAATAAATAAAAATATTTTTAAAAAAATAAAGAAAGAAAACTGATTACAGAATGAAAATTGAGAAATGGTATTTATCCAAAACTTCTGTCAAGTGAGAACTGAAGTTTTGCTGCTTTTCAGTAGGCTGCACCATTAAATCCATACATTGAATCATCGTAAAAATAAGCTATCCAATGAATATATATGTATATATAATACATTCTAACATCCCGAGAGAGCCTACCTGCCTCAGGGTTGGGCACACACCAGCCACTTGGTTAGCCACCACACAAGTGACAGTAACAGGGCACCTAAGCTCCCATGAGCACATACCACATCCCAGGCACATCCCAGGCTTCACACATATCACCTCGTTAACACTGGCCCTGCCTTTTTCCACAAGAGAAGTCACCCAACAGTATGCCATTACCACATGATTCCATTTGCAGAAAGTTCAAAGACAGTTATTTTTACATCTGCGGTGCTGGAAGTTAATAAAGTGGTTTCCTTTGGGGCAAGTGTAACAGGGTAGTGAATGGGTGGGGCACAGGGGCTTCTGGATGCTGTTAATGCTCTCTATTCCTTGGCCTGGGGGCAGCTTACAGCGGTGATCTTCACTCTGGGTTAATTCATCAAATTGTACATTTAAAATGTGCATATTGTTGGTATATAAATTACATACCAACACATATTACATACCAACATACTAAACCGAAAGTGTTTTGTACACTTAGCTTTGTTTGTAAAAGCTAAGTGTTGTAAGTTTGTAAATGCTAAGTGTTGACGGAAGACTAGGAGAAGAGCAAGCACTGTCAGAGGAATCCTGGGTTCTGATCCTGACCTCCCAGTAAATGGCTTATGATTTGGGAGAGTCATTTCTGGGGGCACATCAGCATCTTCATTCCTTCTGAAGAGGTTAGATTAGATGCTCTCCAATTTTCTCAGTATACCATTACTTTCCTTTCTTTAACAGGTGGGGGAAAGGTAGGCACCACAGGATGAATAAAAACAAAAACTCAAAACCAAGTGTCTCTATAATCATCAGGACATCATCAAAATTGCCAAGAGGGCACCTGGATGGCTCAATCAGTTAAGCAGCTGCCTTCAGCTCGGGTTGTGATTCCAGGGTCCTGGGATAGAGGTCCCCCATCAGGCTCCTTGCTCAGCAGAGAGCCTACTTCTCCCTCTGCTTGCCCCCCCTCTGCTTGTGCTTGCTCTTTCTCTCCACCTCCGTGTCAAATAAATAAATAAAATCTTTAGATAAAATAATAATTGAAACACACACACGAAAGCCTCTCCAGGTTCAGGATAACATTCTGTGCTATAGTAGTGTCATGAAGCAATGGCAAGTTCAAAACACCTCTCTGAGAGCAGAGGATGGCTGAGGTCACTATGCACCTTCACTAACAAACTCAGTATCATTAGAAACTCATAACCTTGGGATAAACCCCAAGGCCGGGCAGCAAGTTTAGAACAAGGCGTACAGGGTCACCTGGGTGGCTCAGTTGGTTGAGCAGCTGCCTTCGGCTCAGGTCATGATCCCAGCGTCCTGGGATCGAGTCCCACATCGGGCTCCTTGCTCGGCAGGGAGCCTGCTTCTCTCTCTGCCTGCCTCTCTGCCTGCCTGTGCTCACTCTCTCTCCCTCTCTCTCTCTGACAAATAAATAAATAAAATCTTTAAAAAAAAAAAAAAAAAGAACAAGGCGTACAATTTTAACATACTCTCATTTACTCAAGTGTTCAGGGAAGGAAGAGGGTCTCTTCCTTCCCTGAATAATACTCTAAAAAATACTCTGGTTAACCATATTCCCAAGTATACCAGCAAAGGATTATACACTTCAAAAGAAACAAGTCCCCCTTCCGGGTAATATGAATGATTCAGAATTCCTAAGGGTCTTGTGAGGAGTGACTCACTGCCAGTAGGAACAACTGTTTGATACAGAACAAAAAACTGTTCTCAACCAGTCCAGAATAAAATTTAGAGACTAGTATTAGTTTATTCTACAGACTATGAAACAGCTAGTATTAACCCCAGTGAGAAATACTTCCTTCACTGACTATAAAATCGAAAATCCTTATAAACAGATCACCTTTCACAGCTTACAAGTAAAAACAAGTTTAAGAGCGTGGTTTAGGGACGCCTGGATGGCTTAGTTGGTTAAGCGTCTGCCTTCGGCTCAGGGCATGATCCCAGGGTCCTGGGAACGAATTTTGCATCAGGAATCCCTGCTCAGCCAGGAGCCTGCTTCTCCCTCTGCTTGGGCTATCTCTGACAAATAAATAAATAAAATCTTAAAAAAAAAAAAAAAAAAGTGTGGTTTACCATCAATACACCTTCTTGGGAGGTGCTCTAACATCAGAAAAACATTCTTAAATCTATTTCATCTGTAAGTAGCCTTTATCTTTGGTTTTCCATTGATTCCACCATCCACTTTTTACTGTTTATCAAAATCTTAATAGCTGCATGACAGAATGGAAGCTAGCACCTAATTACAGTTAACCAGAGAAACAGAACATGAGGTTGGCCCTAAAGATCAGGTTTATTTCCTCTCTGTAAGCTCTAACACCTGGGGGAAAACAAACAAAAAACAAAAAACCCAGCCTTGGAATCCTCTCCCTACAAAAATTAAAATCTGGTCCCACGACTATAAAACGATAGAAGTTTGGTAAGTACTCAACCTCACTCACTTTCTTTTACCATGATGATTTAAAAGAGCTTAAGATGTGAAAGCATGATTTTTGGGCACAGTAACTGAGAAAGGTCAGAGTATCATGGGGATGCAGAACGGATCCTTCTAATTCCAGGAGGGCAATGAGCCGGTTCCCAAGTGTTGCCTTCACAGCCTGCAACGATTTTAATAACCATCAGTACTATTTCAGGGCCACAAATCAGTGTAAGAATACTTCTGTGCACAGCTTCTCACGTGCTTACATTTTCCAAGATAAAGGCCGCTGCTAAAACGGGCCAGCGGCTGCGCAAGACCTTTTAAAGGAGATGAAACGTGAACTGCATTGCCAAAGCACCCACACAAAAGGCCGTATCATCTTCAAGATAGAAGATCAAGAGTGAATATATAGGTAAAGATAAACATCAACAGATGACATACTTATGCGCTTCCTGCAACTTCAACATTCTTAAAAACTAGGACAACTGAGGCCAAGGACTAAAATGAGTCCCGCTGGAAGGGGCTCTAGGCCAGCTGGATCACGTGCGCCCAGCCCAAGCACAGAACAGGTGCAGGAGGGGTCACCATACAGGCCCACCCCCCGTAGCTGTGGGGAGGCCCCGGGCGGCACCAACTCGGTCCCTGAAGGAGATGCTACTCCAGTCCCACCCTCCTAGCCCACTCGCCCAGATCCCAGCCCAGAGCGGCCGGCCTGGGGCACTCTAGACAGCCAGGCACCCCGCCTCCTCCCACAGCCCCTCCGCCGCCCGGCAGGTATCGGTGCTGCGCATGCGCCTGCGCACTGAGAGCCCCTCGTCAACCTCTACTGGGAGCGAGGCGGCGAGGCCCCGGACGGTCTGCTCCGGGTCGGGTGGGCCGCGTTCTGCGCGGAACCCCTTCCCTAGACGCAGGTTGGAGGGGGGGGTCTTAGGGCTTACCCGCGCCCAGAAGGCTGGCCAGGAGTAGGAGACTGTACATGGCGACGCCCGACTCCGCAGTCTGCAATGCAGAGCGTCAGCTGATCATCTGCGGCTATAAACCTGCCCCGCCCCGAAGCCGTGCACCACGCATGCGCAAGCTCCACCCCGGCCGGGCAGGCCTGAGCTCTCCCCGCAGCCTGACTCAGCGCCGCGCAGGGCGCCTGCGCGACTGGATGCGGAGCGCTGGGAGGAGGAGCGGACGGGGGATGGGAGAGGACGGAAGGGGGAAAAACTTGGGGTGGAAGAGGGAAGGTCGTCCGAAAAGAAAGCTAGTAATTGAAGAGGTCAACATTAGAGATTTTAATATGCATAAATATCTTTTTTTTGTATAAATATCTTTGAAGCCTCACACTTTTTCTATGAGCTACCATTTTCTGTTACAGAAATTATATAGAATTAATATTCTGTTATTATTTCTGTTCCGTTTTTCAGGTGAGAAGCCAAGCTCAGAAAGGTTAACGACTTTAAGTTCTCAAGGACGTTAGTCAAACTCACCACCCCGCCCACATTGTCTCCTCTATGAGGTTTATATATTCACCTAGCTAGGGCCGGCATGTAGCTTCACCCTGGGCCCTGCTTTTCCCTGTAAACATTTCATATCCACAATCACTTCTCCTCATGACCCACAGACAAGGTTTCAGTATTAAATACAGTCCCTCCCGAAGTCCTACCATGGTTTGTCCTGGGGTTGGACAAACTGAAGGGTAAGATGGGAAAGAGTAAGAAGTGCCTCAGCCATTAGAGAAGTGAACCCGGAAATTGAGAACCTGGCTGCGCACCAGCAAGAGACCTTGTTGCAGGCAGAAATGGCCCCACACCATGCAGCCCTCAACCTCCATCTCATTCCAGAATAGGAAAGGCCCAGGTGGCCCACACAAAACCACTTGCCCTCTGCCTGTGGCTGACCCAGTCTGGCTCTGAGTAGAGGTCTGACCTCACCCCTGCCCCTTCCCTAGGGGAGGTACCTCCTAGCCCAAGGGGAAGATAGGAGGGAAATCTCAGCCTATGAGGGCAGGTCCTTAAAGGTCAGTTAGTCCCATTCCTTCATTATACCAAAGGGGAAGTTGGGACCAGGAGAGGGAAAGACATTTATCCAAGATCAGGCCTGACCAAACAGGGTCCCATCTGCCCCCAACCATGTGTACTCCTTTAGGAACTGGAACCAGCCACAGATAGGTCTCAGAGCCTTTGGTTCACCTCCTCCACCGCCACCCCCACACTGTGGTTCTTACTTCCCACTGAGGAGCTGACAGAGAAGTGTGCACCCACAATGGGTGACAGGGAAGTGGGTGACACGAGAGGGCTGAGTAAAGTTGGAGCAGGATCTGGCCTAAACTGGGGGCCTCACTGGTTGACCTCAGTGGCCAGATAGCTGCATGGCTGCCCCGGTTGCAGGCTTTCTAGATCCAGGCACAAGCACAGGGCCAATCACCCCAACAGCCAGATAAATGCAGAGAAGGTGGGGCTCTAGGTGTGTGCCATACAGAAATGCCACCGTGCCAAAAGGAAGCTTAGTGACCTTCTGATCATATGCTATCATTTTGGTGGAGTTACTGAGCTCTCAAAGCTGCTTAATGACAGAGTGAACAAACCACAGCTCCTTTTTAATACTCCCTTTCTCATAACCAGAGGGATAAGTCAATGTTTTTGAGATGCACTTTTGCGACCTTCATTTTCATACCTGGAACACAAAAATATGATCCTGCATCCATCTCCCTCCCTCTAAGAACTTGGATGAGTTGAAATGAAGAATATAAAGAATAGTAATGGATGATTGTCACTTTTTACCAAGTCAGTAGATGCTTAAATCTCTTACAATACCTTCTTAGCCATCTGTGCATAGGCAGCAAAGAGCTGTGAGACTATCTGGACCCTTTGATCCTATAATACCATTCCTAGCTATATACCCCCCCCCAGGGTATTAATAAAGAGTGGAGATATCTTATCCAAAGTGGTCGCAGAAGGACCCTTTATAACAGTGAATACTGGAAAGACCCCAAATGCCAACAATGATGGCTAACTAAGGAAACTGGCCTGGACAAAACACTGATACACAAGGTGCCTTTGAGACATGAGATAGAAGGAGCAAGTGTTGATTTGCAACAGGCCTGGGAGGGAAGTGGATTCCAGCAAAATACAGGCAGAGCACAGCCCAAGCCCCACTGTCCACTTCAAGCCCTGCCGCTATCTTCCCAGAGGGGAATGCGGGTGAGCGAGCTTCAGGTTCCCCCAGTCCAGGTGTGGAGCACCTGAGCACCAGGGCAGCGGAGTCCTCCTGCCCTGTCTCCCTTCAAAGTACTGGGACTCTTGGTGAGGACAGGAACAGAGAGTTGAAGGTGGGAAGAGGGCCTGCTGACTTGGATTAACTCATCCAAGACAGGAGGCCCTCATTTCGCTCATTACAATGGCCACGTGTTACTTGATATATTTTTTTTAAGACTTTATTTATTTATTTGACAGAGATCACAAGTAGGCAGAGAGGCAGAGAGAGAGGAAGGTAAGCAGGATCCCCGCTGAGCGGAGAGCCCGATATGGGGCTTGATCCCAGGACCCTGGGATCGTGACCTGAGCCGAACGCAGAGGCTTTAACCCACTGAGCCACCTAGGCACCCCTACTTGATACTTTTTAAAGAAAAAGATTCCAGGAAAATTGTAAAGAGAAAAGAAAATCCCCATCATTCCTCCCTCCTGTGAGCTCAACTTTTCAGGAAACTGAAAGTGTAATGTGAGCCATACTGGAAATCCCGGCACCAATCCTGATGGTTTTCCCAGTTCTGGGTCCCAGTTCCCCAAGAGGCCTCACTTTTAGTGCCTGAGATCTCTTGAGACCCCCATCCAGATCCACTTGGATTCCACTTTCAACCCCAGAGGGCTTCCATCTGCTACTGTTTCTATACCTGAAAGCATCCATGGCCAAGACAGAAGATTTAACAGAGCCATGTACCGTGAAGGCCCCTTGGGCCACCACCTCGGTATCTCAAACAACGAAGTTAGGCTCCTCTCCCTTCAGCATTTCCCTCATCGGGACCTCCAGCCTTCAGTCTCCTTGCCTGCTTTTGCTTTTCTGCCTCCTCTGAACCCCTCAGGCAGCCGCTCAAATAACAGCCTTTCCCAAGGACCCATCTCCCCATCACACTTCAGTCACTCACCCACCAATTCCCAGCCTCTGATTTCTTCTCTTCTATCCCCACCTGAGATACCAGCTGGAAAATCAACCATCCCGGCTAGGCTCCCCAAGCCCTCTGTGCTACTGGATACCTATGGAGCCCTCCCATGCAGTCAAGTCTGTTATTGTCTCCTAGTATCCTTCACCTCTTTTTCCTGGATTTAGATAGTTAGTAGTCAACTCTCCTCCGCTCCACACACCCATTTCTGGCTAGGTACATGGCCACCCAGAATAAAGATTACATTTCCCAACCTCCCTTACAAACGTAGGCCCTGATTCTGGCCAATGTGATAAAAGCACAAATGCCCATTTTGGGAAGTCTAAGTACTGCTCTTGAAGAGACACATCCAGTGTAAATATTTAACAACAGATACACCAGGACACTGGCCAGAGTGCCGGGGGAATGCCATGGAAGGTTCCAACTGAGCCAGAGGATGAGTTGGGGGGATGGGGAGGTGGCATCAGGGAGTCATCAGCTATTACCAGCTGGTGGAGAAGTATTTCAATAACTTCACTACTGAAAAAGCTCTACTGATTTGTACCAGTTAAACGTCAGCCCTGGTTACAAACGCCCTTCTTCGTGTTACCTGGATTGCAGACATCATGGGTCCATCATGGACAACGAGGTAGAAGCCTTGTTAAGGATGACAAAGCAACAAGAGAAGAGCCTCAATCCTTGGTGATTACATCTGCTCCATGTGTAAATGTGTAAATAAATGTGTAAATGTTATTCATGTAAACACACCCATATCTTTTTTTTTTTAAGATTTTATTTATTCATCTGACAGAGAGAGATCACAAGCAGGCAGAGAGGCAGGCAGAGAGAGAGGAAGAGAGAGAGCCCAATGCAGGGCTCGATCCCAGGACCCTGAGATCATGACCAGAGCTGAAGGCAGCAGCTTAACCCACTGAGCCACCCAGGCGCCCCCTTGTTAAATATTTTTAATGTCACCCCTCTAGCACTCTGCTCCGTCAAGTACGCTTTCCTTTTTTGTATCTTCAGTCTCCCGCCTCGCCGCTGACTCTTCCTCCTCGGATTACAAGTATACCCAAGGCTCTCCCATCCAAAAGAGGTCTTTCCTGGCTGCTGATTTTCACTTCAGCTCTGTGCTTTTTCTCACCTCCCCTCTGCTACTCTACCGGTCACCCACACTCACCACCTCTCCCTCCAGACTAACTCTAACCCAGCCCAGCCCTCCACCGAGTGGCTTTCTGAAAGCGAATGGTAAATTCCTACTTGGAAAGTCCCCCATCTCCTTCCATTTGGCCTCTGACACTGTTGGTCTGTTTCTCCTTCCTGCAACTCCCCACTTGGTGTCAGTGACACCGCCCACCCCTCAGAGATGTTGAACATCCAGTCCACAGTCCCCATGCCCACTTAATTTTTTTTTTAAGATTTTATTTATTTGAGAGAGAGAAGAGAGAGAGTGTGTGAGCACAAGCAGGCAGAGTGGCAGAGGGAGAGGGAGAAGCAGACTCCCTGCTGAGCAGGGAGCTGGATGCAGGGCTGGATCCCAGGACCCTGGGACCATGACCTGAGCCAGAGGCAGACGCTTCACTGATGGAGCCACGCAGATGCCCCCCACCATGACCACTTCTTCACCATGGAAGAATCACTACTAGAACGTGACCTCCAAAGCCTTCTCAACTCAGTACTCCAGCTGTCTTTCCCAGATATTTGCCATCTTTCACAGGTGGGGTCCCCTGGGAAACACGTTCTGACACTGAGATGTGGGGGCGGAAGTTTCAGGATGGCACTTCTGAGGCAGCGAGGGCAGCAAGCCGGGGCGGAGGGGAAATCGGAGTGCCGTGAATTTGCAACAGAGTCCTCAGCTTACACCTTGTAGAATCGTCCTCAACTGAAGTAACATAATACTGCTCCCCAAGGGAGGGGTGACCTTGAACCAGGAGGTCTATTTGGCTGAGGGCGATTCCTGAAGAGAGGCTTTGGTGCACTGAATAATAACCACCCCCAAATTCATACTTTGAAATACTGAAGCCTAACCCCATACGGCTGTATTTGGAACTGGGGCCTCAAAAGAAATAATTAAGTTTAATAAGGTCGTAAGGGTGGGGCCCTGATCCTATAGGATTATTGTCCTTATCAGAAGAGACATCAGAGAGCTCGCTCTCTCCACCCCCCACCCCCACTCTCCCCTGCACATATTGAAGAAAGACCATGTGAGGAGATCATGAGAAGGCAAGAGGAGAGCTCCCCCAGAAATCATATTAGCAGAAACCTAGATCTTGGACTTCCAGCTTCCAGAACGGCGGGCAAATTAATGTCTGCTGTTTAAGACTCCCAGGCTGTGGCGTTTTGTTATGGCAGCCTGAGCGGACTGAGGTAAGTGTGCAGCAGGCAGCCCTCCAGGCAGCAGAGAGCTGACTTCCTTGGTCCCGAAAGGGAGAGCGGGTTGTACACTGCACCACTATTCCATCCCTGCGGTCAGATGCCTCCCTCCTCCTCCGCTGACATTTCCTTTCAGAACGCAAGGCCTGGGCCTTACCCCATCTCAGCAGTCTCATTCCCTCCACCTCCCTCCAGCCAGTGGGTCCAGCCACTCTGCCCCACTCTTTCACGGAGGCCTAAATAAGCCAGGCAGTTTCACAACTCTGTGGCCCTTCCCTACCTCAAATAGTTTACCCTAGTGAACTTTCATTTAACCTTCATAACCCAGTTAAAATGATACTCTCAGAGGAAAGCCTTTCCTGTGCTTTAGGAGACGGTCAAGATACCCTTCCTGACGGCTCCCACTGTACTCTGCTCGCTTGTGGAATAGCTGTCTTCCGGGTATTCAAGCAATATCCTTATGGAGCGCCTAGCATTTACCAAGCACTGTCCTGGGGGCTGAGGACACTGAATGGAAAGGCCTCCCAGGGGGCCCAGTGTAACCTTACCCACCTCGGGGGAGGCTAGGATCACATGGGGAATGGGGAGGCCCTGCTACCCTGGGGGCTGGGGCCAAGCACAGTCCCAGGCAGCCAGTCTATTCTGGAGGTTAGCATGCCCCCAGGACACGGCCAGGTCCCAGAACTCTGCCCGCAGGTGTCTTTGTGATGCCCTGTTCCTGGCTGAGCCAATCAGAGGATCTCTTGGGGAGCTCAGACAAGGGCTGCTAAGAGCTGGTGCTGGTGAGTCAGCAGTGGGCAGCAGAGCCCATGGGGAGTGCTGAGTCACGGGGAAGAAAAATCTGCAAATCTGTGAGGTCACAGCCTTTGGAGAATCTGCTGAGAGCCGTGAACACTCAGCCAAAAAACGCTCAGACACAACATTTCGCACTGTTTTCAGGAGGTTCTCAGGCCTCTGCCATCCATCTGTGAATACAGAATGAGAACTTTAGTAAACCCAAAGGGAGGACGTGACTTAGCCAGTCACACGGCTAGGAAATCACACTGGATAAATACGATCCTGTTCTCTGGAATTCCAGCCCTCTGGATTTACCAGCTTAATCTCTCCATCCCGAGCACCCACCGAAGCCCGAAGCCGAACCCTCCCTTTTATTTCAAGGACCGGCTGCATTCCATCTCCTGGGATGTTCCCTGCCCCCACTAGCCTTGGGCATCTTCTTCCTCCTTCAGCTTCTAAAGCACTCTTGGCCCTACTCTGGGCCGGCCTACAAGGATGAGATTAGACTGATTTGTTTCTGAACCTGAAAGGGAAAGCAAGAACTGGGCTATTATCAAATTGACTACAATCGCTTATCTTTAAAAAAGTAAAGCTTCCTGAGGTGCCTGGGTGGCACAGTTGGTTGAGCGACAGACTCTTGGTTTAGGCTCAGGTCATGATCTCAGGGTCATGGGATCCAGTCCCGTGCTCAGTGCTGAGTCTGCTTAAGACTCTCTCTTGCCCCTCTGCCCTAACTGCACGACTGCTCTCTCTGTCTCTCTAAAATAAATAAATTAACCTTAAAAAAAAAAAAAAAAGTAAAGCTTCCTAAGGAACTTGGAATTTAGCCCAAGGAGGGAGAGAAGAATCAAAAAGGCAAACTGGCATTAAATAATAATATCAGTAACAACAACTGGCATTAATTGATCGCCTATTGTACGTCAGGCTCTCCACTGCTCATTCTACATATGGGATCTCAAATCTTTAAATTATGACTGAATTGTGCCCATTTTACAGATAGAGAAACTAAGTCCAGGAGGCTGACTTGCCTAGGATATCCCTGATCCCAGCAGAACCAGGATTCAAGCCCAGGAAAGTTTGGGGCTGACAACTATGTCACACTGCTTTCACTGAGAACACCTAGAATTACCCCAGTGCCTTGGCTGGACTCTCACGTTCATGTCCAGGGCAGCAGGGCTGTCGGGGCCTGATGCCATCAAACAACCACCCTTCCATGCTTAGGTGCCACACGCCCCAGGCAGACTCTGTAACTTGCTGGACCAGCCTGATGGCAGAGGAGAATGTGCTGCTGGGCCAGGCAGGTGATCACATTCAGGTCACAGGGCTATTTCTCAAGGTGAAGACTGTTGGTCTGGTTTGTGCGTCAGATTCATGCGTTTGTTCATGAGCCTCATCAACTCTGGGCTCTGAAAATATTAAACTTTCACTTGGCCGGCTGGACCAGGACCCTCGGACCACCATCACTTCAAGACTGGGACACTGTGTGGCCAGTTGGAAAAAGCTGTGCCCACAGAAGGAATCCTTGTGACTCTGGGAGGCTTAAGCTTGTTTCAAGGTCAAATTTGCCTCTTCAACCACAAATTCAACGAATCCATGTTCACAGCCAGGAACTGAATATATGACAGCATAGATGTCCTCTGTCTTCAGGGCTGGCAATCTGGGTAGAGATTCCGAAGGGTGAACACCCGCCTTTTCTGGAAGGAGAGGATGGCTGGCAATTTCTGAGCAAGCTCTTCTTACCTCCTCTCCACGGAGGATTACATCACTCACTTATGTAGAGTAAGCTGTAATGACCCTTAAATTTGAGACCCAAGGGACACCTGGGTGGCCCAGTTCGTTAAACGTCTGCCTTCAGCTTAGTTCATGATCTCGGGGTCCTGGGATCGAGCCCCGCATCGGGGGCTCCCTGCTCAGCAACGAGTGTGCTTCTCCCCCTCCCTCTGCCTGCCGCTCCTCCTGCTTGTCCTCTTTCTCTAACAAATAAATAAAATCTTTTAAAAAATATTTTTTTTAAATAAGTAAACTTGAGACCTGAATCCTTCACCAAGGGGATCGCCATGCAGTGCCTGACTCCTTTAGAGGCTCTCCAAGGTCGGTTCTGAAGAGGTTAGTTCATATATATATATATTGTAACCCACAAAAGGGAGACCTAAGTCCCAAATGGAAACCTGAATCAGCCTGCACTTATGGGAAACACCTGTCAGGGAAACATACCACTCATGGACCTCCAGCCCCACTTTAGCTAGCTTTCTTTATCGTAGGAGACAGGATCTGCCGGGTTTAGAGAGAAATCCCAAACTCTCAGCCAATCATACCCTGATTCCGCTCTATCCCTTTTAAAGCTAGAAAACAGGCTCTTGCCCCAAATCCCTCCACAAGGGTGCTGTGCTGCTTGGAAGCACCGCACTTGCCCAATCCGTGGAACCATTTTCTCTTGAATAAAGGACGTCGGGCTCATTATTAAATTGTTTCAGTTTTGTCATTGCAGGTTCTCAACAGGCCCCCACCCGGGCCTTTCAGGGGGCTCTAGCCCCTCCCTGGAGCTGGCAGCAGGACTTGAATTGGGCAAGCTTCCCCTTCAAAGCCTTGTCACACAAAACTAGAGCAACAGTAGAAACGTTAGTGGCGACGGGGCAGGTGGGGGATGGTGGATGAACTGGGGAGCACAGAGGATTTGGAGGATGTGAAATTACTCTCTACGATACTGTAATGGTGGATATGTGACATCCTGCATTTGTTAAAAGGGCACCACAGAGAGTGAACCCTAATGTAAACTGTGGACTTCCGTTAATAATAGTGTATCCATATCTGTTCATTCATCGTAACGAAGGTACCACACTAATGCAAGACAGTAGCAATGGAGAAAATGGAAGGCGAGGGAAGGGGCATATGGGAACTCTATTATCTGCTCAAGTTTCTATAAACCTCTAACTGTTCTAAAAAAATGGAGTCTACTAATTTGTTGTTTGTTTGTTTGTTTTTAAGATTTTATTTATTTATTTGACAGAGAGAGAGAAATCACAAGTAGGCAGAGAGGCAGGCAGAGAGAGAGAGGAGGAAGCAGGCTCCCTGCGGAGCAGAGAGCCCGATGCGGGGCTCAATCCCAGAACCCTGAGATCATGACCTGAGCCGGAGGCAGCGGCTTAACCCACTGAGCCACCCAGGCGCCCCTACTAATTTGTTTTTAAGACTTTTTAATGTAGTGCACCTCAGTGGCTCAGTCTTTTAAGTGTCTGCCTTTGGCTCAGGTTGTGATCCCAGGGTTCTGGGATTGAGCCCCGCTTCGGGCTCCCCGCTCATCGGGAAGCCTGCTTCTTCCTCTTCCTCTCCTCTGGCTTGTGTTCCCTCTCTCCCTGTCTCTCTGTCAAATAAATAAATAAAATCTCAAAAAAAAAAAAAAAGATGACTTTTTAATGTGCTTTTTAAAAAGATTTTATTTATTTATTTGAGAGAGAGAGAGATCAAGTGCAAGGGGAGGGAGCAGAGGGAGAGAGAGAAGCAGACTCCCCAAGGAGCAGGGAGCTGGACAAAGGACTCCATCCCAGGACCCTGGACCATGACCTGAGTGAGCCAAAGGCTGACACTTAACCGATGGAGCCACCCAGGTGCCCTGAAGTCTACTAATTTAAAACAAAATAAAACAAGCAAAAAACTGTGCCATAGCGATCAGACCATACAAAGCCTCCTGGATTCCCATGCTAGGGATGCCTGATATGCCCCTGAAGAAAATTAAAGGCTCATGGTCCTGCAGACACACTGGGACTTCCGGTGATTCCAGGGGCACTAAAGCAACGTCAAAATCAGTAATGATATAAAGTGGATAATCGAAGTACATAGAAGTTGTTTAATAGGCTCTGTTTGTGTGTGGAAGAAAAGACCATTTGTCCATATTTTTTTCATATTTGCATAGAAAAATCTCTGGAGGATTTCAGGGCAGGTGAAATGGAAATTTTTTTACTAAACCTCATTTAGAATTCATTGAGAAACCACATAAAGGCATTTCTTATTTTAATAAAAAGAATACGTTCCTTTTTTTTTTTTTTTTAAGTAAGTTTCACACCTAACATGGTGTTTGAACTCAAACCCACACTCTACTGACTAAGCCAGCCAGGCTCTTGGGTCCATCTTAAAAAAATAAAGATGACTGGAGTGTCCAGGGGGCTCAGTCTGTTGAGTGTCCCACTAGGGATTTTGGCTCAGGTCACGATCCCATGGGTTGTGGGTTGGAGCCCACTTGGGGGGGCTCCCTGCTCAGTGGGGAGTCTGCTGGAGATTCTCACCCTATGCCCCTTCCCCCCCAAACTACACAAATAAATATTTTTAAAACATAAAAAAGATTAAAACTATTATAAAAAGTGGTCAGCATCAGGAGGTTTCTCAAAAAGTTGAAAATAGAGCTGCCCTATGACCCAGCAATCACACTACTGGGTATTTACCCTAAAGACACAAATGTAGTGATCTGAAGGGGCACGTGCAGCCAAAAGTTTAAAGCAGCAATGTCCACAATAGCCAAACAATGGAAAGAACCTAGATATCCATCCACAGATGAATGGGTAAAGAAGATATGGTTAAGGGGCATCTGGGTGGCTTCTGCCTTCGGCTCAGGTCGTGATCCTAGGGTCCTGGGATCAAGCCCCGCATCGGCTCTCTGCTCAGTGGGGAGCCTGCTCCCCCCACCCCTCTCTGCCTGCCTTGCTGCCTACTTGTGATGTCTGACTGTCAAATAAATAAATAAAATTAAAAAAAAAAAGAAGATGTGGTTATATATCTATAATGGAACGCTATGCAGCCATCAAAAGAAACGAAATCTTGTCATTTGCAACGACGTGGATGGAACTAGAGGGTATTATGCTAAGTGAAATAAGTCAATCAGAGAAAGACAATTATCATATGATCTCTCTGATATGAGGAATTGGAGAGGCAGGGTGGGAGGTCATGGGGGTAAGGAAGGAAAAAATGAAACAAGATGGGACCGGGGAGGGAGACAAACATAAGAGACACTTTTTTTTTTTTAAGATTTTATTTATTTATTTGAGAGAGGGAGTGAGAAAGAGCATCAGAGGGGATAAGGTCGGAGGGAGAAGCAGACTCCCTGTGGAGCTGGGAGCCCGATGTGGGAATCGATTCCAGGACTCTAGGATCATGACCTGAGCCGAAGACAGTTGCTTAACCAACTGAGCCACCCAGGTGCTGGGTTGCTGGGGGTTGAGGGACGTAGGGATAGGGTGTCTGGGTTACGGACATTGGGGAGGGTATGTTCTACGGTGAGTGCTGTGAATTGTGTAAGCCTGATGATTCACAGACCTATACCCCAGGGGCAAATAATACATTACATGTTAAATTTTAAAAAGTGGTCAACATCATTAGTGATCAGAAAAAAGTCTCTACATCATGAGTCATCAGGGAAATGGAAATCAAACCCACAAGGAGATGCGCCGACACGCTCATGAGGATGGCTGTATTATCAAACGGCAGACGATCGCCGGTGTTGGGGAGGGTGTGGGGAAACCGGAACCCTCTTGTGCTGCTGGTGGGAATGCGAAGTGGGGCAGCCGCTGTGGAAGATGGGCTAGCGATTCCTTCAAAGTTTAAACAGAGTTACTGTATGATCCAGAACCCATGGGTATTCCTAAGCAGCGTTATTCGTAGTCACCCCAACGTGGAAATAAGCCCAGGGCTACCACCTGTCGGATGGATGGACAACTTGTGGTACGTCCTTACAGTACGCTCTGACTCAGCATGGAAAAGGAAGGAGCCTCAGACACCGGCTGCGGCACGGATGGACCTGGAAAACATCACGCTGGGTGAAAGAAGCCAGCCCAAAAAGGCCAGTCCAAAAACCATACGCATTACATGGCTCCGTTTATAGGAAATGTCTAGACGAAGCAAACGCACAGAGGTCAGTGATGGCCAGAGGCTGAAGAGGATGGGAGAACTGGGGATGGCAGGGAAGGAGCGCAGGCTCTCTTTGGCGAGTGACAAAGTCCTGAAATTGATCTAGAGTTGGTGGTGGTGATGGTTGCGCAGTTCTGTGCCTAAAGCACCGGCCGGTGAATTACCTGTTATATACCGGAACTATGTAAATCATATGGTACGTGAATTATATCTTAAAGCTGCTTTTTAAAAATATTTTCTAATATTTTGAGATAATAGTTCTCTTTAAAAGGAAAAATAGGGGGGTGTGCCTGGGTGGCTCAGTGAGTTAAAGCCTCTGCCTTCAGCTAAGGTCATGATCCCAGGGTCCTGGGATCGAGCCCCCCATCGGGCTCTCTGCTCTGCGGGGAGACTGCTCCCCCCCCCTGCCTGCCTCTCTGCCTGCTTGTGATCTCTGTCTGTCAAATAAATAAATAAAATCTTAAAAAAAAAAAAAAAAGGAAAAAAATGCTTGAACAATCTTGACCCTAAAATGTCCAGGAAAAGAGACGCCGAGGTCCAAGTCCCAGCTCCATCCCTTGCTCTGCCCAACCAGGAGAGCCTGGACAAGTTGTCAAGCCTCAGTGTCCTCATACAGAAAATGGGGAGAATGGATGCAGCTGCGTGCCAGGGCTGTTGGGAGAGTGGGATGAGATGGGGGATATGAAGGACCCCACACAGGCCTGGCCCGTGTCAGCACTGTGCTAACAGAGCTAGGAGCTGGGGGATGTTACATGTGGGGGATGGTGTGGGGTTTTGCTTCCTTATTATTTATTAAGAGCGAGAGGAGGAGGCTTCCTCTAGTGGACAAAGAAACTGGGGAAACTGCCCCCCACCCCTCCTTCCCCCACAGATCAGCCAATATCTGCCCCCACAGTTTTGAATCCTCCCAGTACTTAAAGCTACAATCCCCCAGGATGTAACCAGTCCATAGCCACATCACTATGGTCACCCCCCCCCACTCCTCCCCCACCCCTGCACTGTTGGCCAGGCTAGGGGCCTGCAGTGGCCAGAGTGGCTAGGGATGTCCATGCCGAGGGAAGGAGAGCTCCCCAGCCCACTGCTACTAACCCTTCTCAGCCAGCTGCTGATGAGCTGGCTCTCTTACTTCCTCTGCTCTGTCCCCAGGCTGCAGGTGCTCCCAAAGCTCCCCCCACCCCCGACCCCAGCCAGTGCAGCAGGTGGTAGGAGAGTGTCTGACTATAGCCGGACTGAAGATGGTGGGAGCCTGCCCCCTGCTTCCCCAAAAGGCTTTTCTTGGTCTAAGGACCCTGATAGGGCTCAGGAGATCTGGGTCCTTTTTCCTGCTCATGGCAACGGAGCTACAGAATCTTGGGCAAGGCACTGGACCTCCCTGCTGTGTTGTTGCTATCACCGATGGGATGGTGGGATGGTGAGAGCCTGGGGTATAGGCTTTCCAAGCCCCATCCAGGTCCTGACCTTTGCAGTGATGTGGTGGCTCCAAAGACCAGTGCTCCCCCAGTAGTAGGGGACTGCTGGACATTCGCATGGACCCTCTCTGACCCAGGAAGGAGTGAGAGGAAGGCCTGTGACCTGACTGCATGTGGGGCTCGGAGCCCTCTGCACGCTCCATCTCACAGAAACCTCTGTGGCCTGCAAGCCCGTGTGGCTGGGAGGTCAGGATCCTCTAGGCCCTGAGGTTGGACAGCCCGGGCTCAATCCCACATCTACCATGAACCAACAGATGACTTGGGCAAGATATTTAAGCTCACTGTGTTCCACTTCCTCATTTGTAAAATGGAGCTAATAATAGGGCCTTCCTTACAAAGATGTGAGGATCAAATGAGTAAAAACATGTAATGTGATTAGGATGGTGACCGTTGCCTGCTAAATGAGCATTAAGGTTGACCGCTGTTATTATTTCCATTTTATTTTTTTAAGATTTATTTATCTGAGAGAGAGAGCGCATGCTCAGAAGGGATGGAGGGAGGGGGGAGTGGGAAAGAGAATATCAAGGGGACTCCCCGCTGAATGCAGGGCCTGACCTGGGGCTCCACCTTAACCCCCTTGAGATCATGACCTGAGCCAAAATCAGGAGTCAGGTGCCTAACTGACGGAGCCACCCAGGTGCCCCTATTCCATTTGAGAAGGAACCTGGGGGCACCGAAAATGTAGGTGACTTGCCCAAGGACACAGCCAGGAAGTGGCAGGGCTGGGCTGTTCTCCCAGGTCTGTCTGACTCTCAAGCCCACGTCCTGTCCACCACCCAGCACGGGGCTCCCTAGAACAAATCCTGAAATGAGCAGAGAGGTGGGTGTTGACGCTTCGGGAATTGTACTAAAAAATAATAATAACAGGCTTTCTTTCCTGGTTCCTAAATCAGTCTACGCTCACTGATCACCGAGAAAATGTGGAAAAGCCCGAGGAAGGTGGTAAAAAATCCTTTTCCTCTCTGGCTTTATAAAAACCTCATCTGAGAACTATAGAAAGGGAAGGAACCTTTGCTCAGTTTAAGCAAGACCTCACTTAGGGGGCCCAGAAGGGTCCATGCCTACCCTCCTAGGGCAAACGCAGCCCCTCCTGGGACCTCTTCACACCCACCATGGGCCTCCAGGGCCCCATAGGGAGTCACAGACTTGGGGAACTTCATGGTAAGCCCCAGCCTGCAGCTGCCTGGGTCACACACTCGCATAGGAAGTCTGGCCACAGGACTCAGCCCTCCATTAAACTGTCTGCTTCTGGGCTGCTGAGGAGGCATGGGGTCATATGCTAAGCCACAGATCTTGGCCTAGTGTCACCACTTCCAGAAAAGGAGAGACAATCAAAACTACCTTTCCCTTGGGTTCCTGGCCTCTGGCCATCAGCATAAGGCTCGGTAGAGCCCCAGGCCAGGGGAGCCTTGTGTGTGTGGCAAGCACAGTACAGGCTGAGGAGACCCTGCCCTGAAGCAGGGATAGAATTTACAATTACCCAGAGAGCCCCCTAGGGCAGTGGTCTTCTTGTACAGAAGGGGAAACTGAGGTCCAGAGGCACAAGTGATTCTCCAAGGCCACCCAGTAACGGGCTATAAAGCTAGAGCAGAACCCCAGTTTCCTAACTCCCTGGACAATTCTTTTTCCAGGGCTTTGGACTTTGCTCTAGATCCTAATCTTCCAAAAAATAAAAATAAAAATAATTGGGAGGGAGGGTTTCATTTAATCTCTAGCGCCTAAGGAATCTTGCCCAAGGAAAGAGGAGTGATTATCAAGTTTGGATCTGGAAGTTTATAGATACTAGGCCTTACAGCAAGGCGGGAAGCTGCCATGTGCCTCGGCCGGTCACAGCTGGTATTTCTGGAAAAGGCTTTGCATGGGCGGGTCAGGGCCTACAGGTCTGTTGGGGGATGGATGCCCCATGAGTCAGCCGATCTGGCATTGTTCCCTCAATTTCCCTTCCTCATTCAGGATGACGCTGGAGTCTAGCCTTCTGTGGGCCTTCGAATGTCAGCTGCGGGTGCATCCTACCACCTACGGTGGGTGTATCTGATGTCTCATTCTGACCAGGACACATTTTGTTTTTTTTTTTAAAGAGAAAGAAGCTTCTTGAATACACCGCAAGGGAACGGTGGGCAGGACGACAGAAAGGAGGCTATCAGCCTGACCAGGGCACTTGTGAAAGTGGTCAGGAATATCTCTGGTCACCCCACCCAGCTAAGGTCCCAAGCTTTATAATGGGTTAGAGGGTCAGTCAGCATGGGGGTTACGGACCTCTCCTGGGAGCACTCCATCCCAGCAGGGAGCAGCACACAGTCACATGACCTAGGAAAGTAGAGCAGAAGCCATCCAAGCTGAAAGGGCCCTCTGACATCCCCAGACCAATCTAGATTATTGCCTCTCTTGTACCAATGGGGAACAGTCACTTGGAAAGGTCCAGAGCCTTGCCCAAAGTCACACCCCAGAAGATAAGGGATTCAGACCTAGAATCCCAATTCTCAGCCCTATGTACACTATGCCACTCAGATCCCTGAACTTTCCCCGCTGCTGTGACACACACACACACACACACACACACACACGACACACACACACACACACACACACACACCCCTATCTGGAAGCTCACCAAAACTCTTGCTAGCTCTGGGTTTTGAAAACCGTTTCACAATCTGGACTGGTACGTGTCTTTGTACCCCCGTGGGCAGCCAGGCTCTGCACATAATAGGGCTTTGGATAACCTTGTGGGTCTACACTCTCTCCAGTAGAACCTCAGCAGCATGCTTTCGGAGGTCAGCCTGTCCCAGAACAGGGCCTCAAGGGGGGAAACTGAGGCCAAAGGTGCTTCTGTGGGGGAAGAACAGGTTGAGCAGGGCTGAGCCAGGGCTCCTGGGGCCTGTTGACTGCCCTTTCCTTTCTGCCTCTCCCCTGCCTAATGAACTGGACCATTCAGATCATAATTGTGCAATGTTACTGATTAAGAAAATGCCCTTGAGTGGTAAGCTTGAGGTGTGCGAAGCTAAAAGAGGACCAGGAGCGACAGCCAAGCTGGGGTCCTGAGTCACTGGTCCTGAGCACCTTGGATGTTTGAGACTCCAAGTCCTGAAGGGACAAAGTAGGTAGCCCAAGGCTGAGTCCTACAGTGACAGGAACCCAGCACCCCAGCCCTTCCAAAGCCCATCCCCTCCTCAGTTCCAGTTTTACAGCTCCCTGACAGGGAGGCAAGCCTGGGCTAACTTGGTAAATAATGTCCAGAGAGGTTAAGTGACTTGTCAAGTATCAAGGTCACATAGCTGCTTAGTGGTGGAATTGGGCCTTCAGTCCCTAGACCTTTGCTCCTTGTACTAGGCCTGGGACAAGTCACCCTTTCCAAAGAAGTGTACCAGGCTCTATTACCTGGAGGGAGCCCAATATTTTCCGAACTCAGCCACCTCCACAGGCACCACCCTCGTCCAGGCCACCTCGCACTCACTCACAGGATGCTTTCAGCGGCCTTGGGGGCCCCCCAGCTCCCTCCCTGCCCCGTGATCTCCATCATCCACGCCAAGAATGTGGGTACATCTGTGTAGATGTCACAAAAGAGACTTTTGTCTGTGCCCATGACCCCAGTATATGCAAGCACGTCCACTCAGCTGAGATCCACGAGCCTTGCTTTCCCAAGTCCCTGTCCCTGGGTGTCCTTCTCCCACTGCTCACCCCGCACCGACCGAGTCCCCTGTGGAGCACTGCCCCTGTGGAGTCCGCTGCGCAGTTCAGAAGAAAAGAGGCAGTCGTGGGCACACATGCTTATTTGAATTTAAGAGGTGAAGTCAGTATTTGAGCATGAAACATTCCAATGACCATTAGTCCGGACCAAATCGTGACCTGTTTAAAAGGAAGATAATGTTAAAAAAAAAAAAAGGAAGATAATGTTGATCTGTAAGTTATATTTAGGAGTGGAAAGTTTTTAGTAAGGATAAATCATATGAGGCAATTCAAATGCTGCCCTGAATATCACATGGCAGTCTTAAATGTTTACGAGTTAGTTATAACAGCAATTTTTAAATTTCCAAAGATTATTTATTTTTATTTATTTATTTATTTATTTTTGAATTATGTATGTATGTATGCATTTATTTATTTTTAAAGATTTTTATTTACTTGAGAGAGAGAGAGAGAGAACACAAGCAAGGGGAGCAGCAGGCAAGGGGAGAAGCAGACTCCCCACTGAGCAGGGAGCCCGGTGTGGGGCTTGATCCCAGGACCTTGGGACCCTGACCTGAGCTGAAGGCAGATAGCTTAACTGACTGAGCCACCCAGGAGTCCCTGAAAAAATATTTTAGGAACATCTACAATTTATAGGAAGTGACAAAATGCATCATTTGCAAGTTTAAATTTAATTTATAAAAATTTTTGAAGTGTTCTGGTTTTGTTTGTTTGTTTGTATGTGTGTGTATATGTGTTTTTAAGCTCTATGCCCAACATAGGGCTTGAACTCACAACCCTGAGATTAAGGGTTGTGGGTTCTTCTGACTGAGCCAGCCACACACATCCTTTCAGTGTGTCTTAAAGAGTGCCTGTTGAGAACAAGGGTGACCACTGCCTTGTTAAAGAAATCTTTTAAAATATCTATTAGATCATAGTGTCTAGCTGCTCAAAATTCTCCAGTGGTTTTTTTTTTTAAAGATTTTATTTATTCATTTGGCAGACAGAGATCACAAGTAGGCAGAGAGGCAGGCAGAAAGAGAGAGGGGAGGAAACTGGCTCCCCGCTGAGCAGAGAGCCCAATGCAGGGCTCGATTCCAGGATACTGAGATCATGACCTGAGCTGAAGGCAGAGGCTTAACCCACTAAGCCACCCAGGTGTCCCCTCCAGTGTTTTTTTGTTGTTGCTGTTCTTCCTCCAACACACCCAGCTCATCCCCCCGCTCTGGAAGGGGCCTAGAACATTCCTCCCCCAGCTGCTCATTGTGGAGTTGCTTCCTGACAAACCCAACCAAAATGGCTTCCACGCTCACCCGGTCACCTGTTGTGTCTTTCCTCTTGGCCTAATTTGCAGCTGTAGCCTATGTTCACTTTCTGCCAGCGTATCCGAATGTCACTGTGAGGGGGCAGAGACAATCTTGCCATATCTCCAGCCACCAAGTCAGGGCCTGGCACAATGTAGGTGCTCTAGAAACATTCTCCAGAACAGAGGAGAAGCAGTGACGATGGTTTGGATCCAGTTGGAGCCACAGATAAGCATTATTTGAAGAATGAGTGAGTGAATAAACAAAGGAGCAAAAGAATGTGGGTCCATGGCCTAGAACGTCTACATCCTCTCCCCAGGCTGGCAAACCCCTTACCCACCCCTCATGACCCAGCTACAGCATTACCCAGTGTTTTGAGACCTTTCTCGCTTCCGCCGGAGGGGGCATTCCCCATGATGCGTGGGACAGCCTCGGTTGGCTCCAGTGCCTTCCCCTCTCTGGCCTGGGAGCCGGGCATGCCTGGATCCCAAGCTCCCAGAACGTGGTAATCCTCGGTAACTGCTTCATGAACAAATGGATTACCATTTGTAAAAGGAAGGAGGGACCCCCGCTTTAGGCCACCCTGCCACTCTCTCAACCAACACTTTGAGCCCCTACTATGTGACAGGCACTGAGTCCCAAATCTTAGCCTCCATGATGTGGAAACAATCCACACTCCACACACACACACACACACACACATATATACACACACATATATATATACACACACATATATATATACACACACATATATATATATTTTGCCTATTTATTTATACAGCTTGCCAACAAAAAATGCAGTTTTTAAATGATTCTCAAAAGTATACTTAATTGGGAAAAAATTGGAATATATGGGAAGAAAAATATAAGAAAACATAAAATATAAATATATCTTATGAATATAAAATATTTTTTTAAGATTTTATTTATTTATTTGACAGAGAGAGATCACAGTAGGCAGAGAGGCAGGCAGAGAGAGGGGAAGGGAAGCAGGCCCCCTGCTGAGCAGAGAGCCCGATTCGGGACTTGATCCCAGGACCCCGAGATCATGACCCTAGCTGAAGGCAGTGGCTTAACCCACTGAGCCACCCAGGCGCCCCTGAATATATAATATTAAAAAATATAAGAAAAATATAAGAAAAACATAACTCTGTGCCGCACGGGCCCACAACCAGCTCCAGGCAACTTGACCTCTCCCCTTTCCCTGGTCCCCATGTGAGCACCTTCCCCTCTGGAAGACAGGGCTCTAGAAAGACAGAGGTGTTCAGTGTGGGCAGCAAATGTGTTACATTCCCTGAAAGGCCATAGGGGTGGTTAGCGCCCTGGGAAGCCAGGCCTTGCCCAGTGAAGTTCTGGAAGGGACTCGGGGGTAGGTCCTGAGGCTGCCAGAAGGAGGCCAGGCTCTGCCCATGGCTGTGCTTCCCTCGACAATAATCCTCATTGTTCTCTCCCTACCTCTGAAACACTGTATCTGGGTTTACGGACAACAGGACTCAAGGAGAGACAAGCGAGGCCTTCTTCCTGGGCTGGGAGGCATTGACACAGATAACCGTTCCCTCCCCTGCCTCTCCCAAGGGTCCCCCAGAGCACACACTACAGGCGGGTGCTGGGTGCAGGGAGGAGGGTATGGCGAAGTCCACGTGGACCAAAAGATGACCTTCTTATACATTGTCTCCACCCTGCCCACCTCCCACCCTATCTCTGGGGACTCCCTAAATCTCCAAGGCCACGGTCACCTTCACTGTCACCTCCACAGCCACCACAAATGCCTTCACATAGGCCATCCCATCTGATACTACCAAGACCATACAGTCTATATTTGTCATCTTTTTTTTCTTTTCTTTTCTTTTTTTTTAAGATTTTATTCATCCACTTGACAGACAGAGACCACAAGAAGGCAGAGAGGCAGGCAGAGAGAGAGGAGGAAGCAGGCTCCCTGCCAAGCAGAGAGCCCAATGCAGGGCTTGATCCCGGGACCCTGGGATAATGACCTCATCATTTTTTTGTTTTTGTTTTTGTTTTAAGATTTTATTTATTTGAGAGAGAGAATGAGTAGAGGGCAGAGGGAGAGGGAGAAGCAGACTCCCTGCTAAGCAGGGAGCGTGCTGGGATCCTGGGATTATGACCTTAGCCAAGGTAGAGGCTTAACCAACAGAAGGAGCCAGGGGCCCTTATCTTTTTGTTCTGTTTTATTTTTTAAACAGCTATTAGGGAACAATCCTACAGTCGTCATTCAGCTGACCGCACAATCTTCACCGCAGGCCTCCCAGCTGTGAAAAATGGAAGGGTCTGGGAGAACAGAGCCTGGGTCTGCCGTGACTGTCACTGATTTCCAAGGGCCCAGAACGGCGTCTGGTATGAAGGAGCTCAACTTTTTTGTTGAATAAATGACCCTTGGAGAAATGAAAAAGATTTGCCAGGGCAGAAGGCTAGATGGTGGAGATGGGTTCGAACCCAGGTCTCCAGGCTGATTGTACAGAGCTGGGTCCAACCATACCTCACACCACCACACTCTGCTGCTACTTTACGGCTCAGTAGTTCTTGCTGTCTCTCCGCCGCCCACAGGACCAGGGCCAAACCATCTCCCTGGCAGGCAACACTCCGTCCTTCTCCTCTCCTCTTTCCCTGCTCTCCAGAGCGCCCCCTCACTTTCAGCCTCTGTGCTCACAACCTGCGATGCCCACCTTTCCCACCCACTGCTGTCCAAGCCCTCTATCCAGCCAAGGGGATGCCTTTACACCTCTCATGCTATACCACCATCTTGTCTCTGCTAGCGCCATTTCTTTTACCCAGAATGCCTTTCTTCCCTCTGCTTATCTGATTCCTGCTCACTCTGTGAAGCCAGTTCATGTCCCACTTCTTTCAGGAAAACTCTTATCACCACACTGGCCCCAGTAGGCCCCCAGCATGCTTGAGGGCTGCAGTTTTTAGAGGATTACACATCTCATGGCCTTAGTTCTTATTCTCACAAATATTTATCAAACACCTGTTGTGTGCCGAGCATTATTTTGGATAAAGCAGATACAAGGTTCAATAAGATGGCCACAATCTCTGCCCTCAAGTGGTTCTAGTCGGATGGGGTGACTTACAAGGGAAGGGACAAAGGTCATAGTGTGCATGATCATCAGATGTAAAGGGAGGGGCTGCCTTGGAAATACATGGGGGAGCCACCCAGTCTGACACTGGATGGTCCTAGAAGGCTTCTGGGAGAAGGTAGATCTAAGCTGGGACCCAAAGATAAGTAAAAGCCTGGAAAAGAGGGCAGAGTGTGGGAGCCTTCCAAGCTGAGGCTCCAGGAACACCAGGTTCGGGTGGAGGCTGGCTGGGTCACCCAGAGCTCTTCAGGCTGAAACAGTCTGCACTTGCTGGAAAGGGCCATGGGAGGCCTGTGAGAGTCCCACCCAGCTTCCCTCAACTCGTGGCTCTACAGAGCAGAGAACTGGGTCCTCGGCCCCTTTCCTCCTCCGTGGCATTTCTCAGGGTTCATCAGGGCAGGCACCCAGGAAGAGGTGTCCATCAACCTTCACTGGAATATGTAACTACATGATGAATGAATGCAGGCGTGCCTGAACGAGGGAATGAATCCAGGGGTTCTGGGGCTGTTGCCCTGAGGCTTCTGTAAGAAACTTTCAGTCTCTGGTCAGGCCAAGGAGGAAGAAAGTCACATGCAGGGGCGCCTGGGTGGCTCAGTGGGTTAAGCCGCTGCCTTCAGCTCAGGTCATGATCTCAGGGTCCTGGGATCGAGTCCCGCATCGGGCTCTCTTCTCAGCAGGGAGCCTGCTTCCTCCTCTCTCTCTCTCTCTCTCTGCCTGCCTCTCTGCCTATTTGTGATCTCTCTCTGTCAAATAAATAATAAAATCTTAAAAAAAAGAAAGAAAGAAAGAAAGTCACATGCAGCCGATCTACACTGGTCTGCAAGAAAGGGAAAGACAAAACTGCCTGGGAGCCAAGGAACCCCTGCCCTTTCTCCCCGGAGAGGAAGTCCTCGAGGAGAACAATTGCTATGGTGCTGGGGAGGGCACCAGGACATGGCCTTTGCAAAGCCGGAGAGCCTTTCCAGCCAGATCCCTGGGGAAAACCTGGAGGAAAAAGTTTGGTGCCGTCCCAGAGAAGAAAAAGAATAACAGCCCCCAAGGTTGGGTTCTTTATCTTTCCAGCCACATGGGATGGAAGACAGGAACTAGAGGAAGACTATGGAGGCCCAGAGAAGTCAAGCGACTTCCCCAGGTCACAGAGCCACTCACAGTGTTGGTCATGATTGGAACCCAGTGTACCCACTGTGTCTGCTAAACCACAGGGAGAGAGAGAGGATAGAAGTGAAGGAAACTGAATTTTCAGGGCAAAGATTCAGAAAAGGAAACTGTCTTACTCAAACATGAAATAGAAAATTGCCTCTCAAGGTGGGCCTACGCATGGCTGGAGAAGCGGAGACTGTCTACTCTCTCAGACACATTCTGGCAACAAGCGCCCAGGACTTAAAAAGTATTCCTTCCCTTTAGTCCACTAATTCAGCTGCTGGGAATTGACCCGAAGCCTAGAGGCAGAAAAGCATGATGACAACACTGTTCATGACAGAGTCAGTCATAACAGCAGAAGGTTGGAGGTGAGCCAAACCTCTGACAGGAACAAGATGATGAAGAAAATCAAGACAGTCATAGAATATTGCCCAGCAACCAACAGTGCCACTGCAGAAGGCTTTTTCAGAGTGGGGGACATGCTTACATTAAAATGCAAGACAGAGGAAAAACAGGATGTGAAATTTTTAATGCCAAGAGACAACAGCTACCTCAAAAAGACACAGGAAAAAGAAAAGCAGAAGCAAATGAGCTGAAGTAATCGTGCAATAGGCTTTGTGGGAGAGAACCAAGGGAAACGTGGGTTCTTTATTCCGCTTTTCGGAATTTTCTCTAATAACTATGCATTACTTGTCATTTTTAAAAATGAAAATATTTTAGACATTTTTCTGATTGTAAAATTATACATTCTATTGGTAAAAAAATTTTCAACATATATGCATGAAAGTCCAAAGCAAAGGAACTCTGTAATTCTACTGCTCGGAGATAACCGCTATTAATATCCTCTTAGTCACCCCACCACACACACACAAATACAAACACACACATCCGCATATATACATACACCCACACACATATCCACACAGACATGCACACATATATTCAGATGTATACATATGTACACAATTATACACACATATACATGCACACGCCCATATACATACATGCATATATGTGCATGTGAATACACGCATGTTTACTTTTTTAAAAGATTTTATTTATTTATTTGACAAAGAGAGGGAGATCACAAGTAGGCAGAGAGGCGGGCAGAGAGAGAGGAGGGAGCAGGCTCCCCACGGAGCAGAGAGCCCAATGCAGGGCCCAATCCCAGGACCCTGAGATCATGACCTGAGCCAAAGGCAGAGGCTTTAACCCACTGAGCCACCCAGGCGCCCCTGCATGTTTACTTTGACGCAAATATGGAACCATATCCAAATGCCATTTTGAAACTTGGGTTTTTTTCGTGTAACCATTTCTCCATGTCAACATCCATAGATCAGACTCATCCTTTTTTTCAACTTTTTTTTTTTTTTAAGTAGCCTCCATGCCCAAAGTGGGCTCGAACTCATGACCCCAAGATCAAGTGTCACATGCTCCACTGACCAAGCCAGCCAGGCACCCCCAGACTCATCCTTTATGGTGACTGTTTAATGTTCCATGGGGTGGGGATGAGAATAATTTATTTTTGCTACAAATCCTAGATTTCTGGATCTTTATGCTGTTTCCAGTTATTTTAATCATAACATATTTTACATATATCTTAGCACATGCATTTTTCCTAGAAGTGGAATTGCTAGGGCAAACAGAATGTATTTGTTAATGGTTTTAATCTGCATTACCAAATTCCCTCTAGAAGATTGGATGGGTCCTATTTTAAGGGGAGTGCCCACTTCCCCCACGTTTTTGTGGCATTAAGCATTTCAATTTTGCCCATGTCCATGTTTTTTATTGGTTTAATTTGTGTCTCTTTTTCTTGGTGGGATTCCTTTTCACATGTTTACACGTCTTTTGGGTTTCTTTTGTCAATTGCCTACTCATGTACATCTTTTGATTCTTATTTATTAGAACTTTATTGTCTTAATAATTGGAATTATAATACAAATCTTAATTAAAAAGAAGGAAAACAGGGGCACCTGGGTGGCTCAGTGGGTGCAGCCTCTGCCTTTGCCTCAGGTCATGATCTCAGGGTCCTGGGATCAAGCCCCAAATCAGGCTCTCTGCTCAGCTGGGAGCCTGCTTCCCCTTCTCTCTCTGCCTGCCTCTCTGCTGACTTGTGATCTCTCTTTCTATCTTCAAATAAATAAAATCTTTAAGGAAAAAAAAAAAGAAGGAAAACATATCCTTCTTTACCCTGCAATCTCTGAATCTGGAGACAGAGAAATCTGCAAAAAAGATAAAACACTGGAAATTTGCAGAAAAGGTGATCGGAGGGGCAGAGACCTGGAGTGGGCAGCAGGAGTTCCAACTCCAGTGCTGCTTTGTTCCTAACCTGCTGTGAAGGCTCCATGTCTTCCTTTGAGGTCACTGGTTTTCAACTTCTTCCTGCGGACCACCCTGAACCCCAGCTGATGATAGCACAGTGCTTCTCAGTCCTGGCTGCACTTTAGACAATTTGAGCAAGTCTTTTTTTTTTTTTTTTAAGATTTTATTTATTTATTTGACAGAGAGAGAAATCACAAGCAGGCAGAGAGGCAGGCAGAGGGGGGGGGGAGCAGGCTCCCTGCTGAGCCAAGAGCCTGTTGCGGGACTCGATCCCAGGACTCTGGGATCATGACCTGAGCCGAAGGCAGCGGCTTAACCCACTGAGCCACCCAGGCGCCCTAGACAATCTGAGGAAGTCTTAAAAAAAAAAAAAAATACACCAATTCCCCATGCCCACCCTAGAGATCCTGATTCAATGCTTTAAAAAGCTGCCAGATGACTTACAGGCAGCCAGGGTGGAGGACACACATAGAAGGAGAGCTGCTTTGCCTAAGAAGGGCCAACCACAGTCCCCCAGTCAGTCCCCTCTCCAGCCATTTCCCACGTGACTCCTGGGACCAGGGGATCTCCATGAATCCCTGGCCAGTCTTTGATATAAGCTCCACAACTACATATCGGAATAGTATGCTGCCACCAAAAATAACAGGGTAGCCTGCATCTGCCAACTGGGAAAATTTCCCACTATGCATTTTTACGTGAGAAAGACAAGTTACTGAACAGCATGTATTGTATATGATCCTTGCGGGTTTTTTTGTTTTTGTTTTTGTTTTTTTAAGCCTACATATGGGCCACGGGGGTGGCTCAGTCTGTTAAGCAACAGGACTCTTTTTTTTTTTTTTAAAGATTTTATTTATTCATTTGACAGAGATCACAAATAGGCAGAGAGGCAGGCAGAGAGAGAGAGGAGGAAGCAGGCTCCCCGCTGAGCAGAGAGCCCGACGCGGGACTCGATCCCAGGACCCTGAGATCAAGAACTGAGCCGAAGGCAGCGGCTTAACCCACTGAGCCACCCAGGCGCCCCAAGCAACAGGACTCTTGATCTGGGCTCCGGTCATGACCTTGGGGTGGAGGGGTGGAGCCCCACTTCCTGCTCCGTGCTCAGCCAGGGGAGTCTGCTGGAGATTCTCCCTCCTTCTCCCTTGGCCCCTGCGCACTCTCTCTCTCTCTAAAAATAAAGTCTTAAAAAAAAAAAAAAAAGCCTACACATGTGCAATATAGAAAATCGAGGGGCGCCTGGGTGGCTCAGTTGGTTAAGCGACTGCCTTCTGCTCGGATCATGATCTCGGAGTCCTTGGCTGAGTCCCACATCGGGCTCCCAGCTCCGTGGTGAGTCTGCTTCTACCTCTGACCTCCCCTCTCATGCTCTCTCACTCTCTCCTCTCTCTCTCTCAAATAGATAAAATCTTAAAAAAGAAAAAAAAGAGAAAATCGAATGCATGTTTGCATGTGCATGCAAAAAATATATATATATATACGATGCACATCAAACCTTCAGAACCCTTACTACAATTCGTAGTTACGCATTTATTTGTTTTCCCATTTGTCAACTTGCCTTCCCTACACAGTAAACTGCTCCCAGAAGCAGAAACCACATCTATTCACCAACACACTTTTGAGCCCAGAACATCCCCTAGCACATGACGGTGCCTCGGGAAATTTGTTAAGAGACCAATAGAGAAAGAGAAAGGAGAGAGAAAAAGGAAAGAGAGAGAGAGAGAGAGAAAGGCAGAGAAAGAGACATTAGTTGGGAGGAGGAAAGAAGAAAACTGGAGTTGGAATTTCACTTTTAGAACTATAACTGGCTGAATGTTTTTAAAATAGTGTGGTTGTAGAACAAAACCCAGAGACGGAAACTCTCTGGGCTCCAGTGCGCGGCCGCGCGCCTCCCTACGCGGTGCACGCCGCCGAGCCCAACCAGAGGCCCTGGACCAGCCGCCCCAAGAGGCTCTCCCCGTGCCTCTCCCCGCAGTAAGCGTTACCCCGACTTTCCTAGGGCGCGTTGCCGGGCGGCAGGGGCTGGGGTGGGGGCTCCCAGGGAAGCCTCCCCCGCCCTGGGGCCCGGTTCGCTCCGCGGACACCCCTCTCCCCCCGCAGCTTGCGCAAGGCCGTCCCGCGCCGAAATCCTCATCCCCTTTCGAAACGCAGTTTCCTGCAATCCCAGCGGACCAGGCTGTAGGTTCTCCGAGAAGGAGAAGCGAAAGAGGATCCGAAAGCACGCTCCGAGCGCTCTCACGTTCAGGGCCGCGCCTGTGGGAGGGACCGGGGGCTCCAGGTCGGGGCGGGAGGGGTGCGGGCCGGCGGCGGGGACCCAGCGCGGCGACTTGCGCGCGTCCACACCGCGGCGCCCACGGAGCCCGGAGACGCTTGGGAAGTGCTGCGAGCGCCCGGGCGCCTGCCCTGGACTCAGACGGCACTTGACCGCTTTCGACAGTGTTCTTGCACCTCACCAAGGCACGCCCGGGAGCAAGCGCGCGCTCCCGCCCCTCCCTCCTGTGCATCCTTTGGGGCCACCCCCCACTCCCAGCTCGCCACGAATTCTCCCGCTGCTCCTCCAGGGATCCTGTCTGCCCGGCTCAGCTGCCTGCGACACCTGGGGAAGTCGCTCCCTTTCCCTGGGCTTCAGCCTCCCGGTCTGTGAAACGGGGCGACGTGAGGCCCGCAGAAGTGCTGAGAACCGCCTGGCGCCTAGTACCTCTACCCAGAGAGGAAGGAGGCGGCAGGCTTGACTTCCACCCTCTCCTCACCCGGCCCCTGCTCAGAGGCCCTGCCACCAACCTGCGGCTTCCCTGCGGGTCATCCCTTCACTGGGTCTCCCTTTCAAACTCATCCCTAAAATGGAGTCGGAGAAGCTCAGGGATTCTGTGTTAGTGCTGGAAATACTAATGAGGCCTGCCTCTGGCCTCTGGTCTCATGGGAAGAAGGCAGCTTTGTGTATCCCTCAGGCCTGTGGTCTAGACCCATGGCCCTGAGTCCTGGCTCTCTGTCTTCAGCCGTTTTCCCTCCCTCCTGCAACATCCTTGCTTCTGCAACCCATCCCTCTCTACATGGCTGTTCTCTGGCCTAGGCCCTTGAACTCCCACACTCCTGCTCCCAGAGACCCCACTCCCTTCCAGGGGAGCTCTGCCTGTTGCTCCTCTTTCTTTTCACTGGCCAGGACCTGAGCATGAGAACACTGAGCCAAGAGGGAACCTGTGTTTGACCCTCTGAGTCTCCTGTGGCCCCCCAAACACCAATGACCTTGTTCTCTGGGCTCCCCGTACTGCTTCCCACAGCTCCTCTCCCCCTGGTCCCTCACCAAAGAAAATTCCCTCCAGATCCAGTGGGGTCAGCCACACCTTTCTCCTTATTCCATTCATTGGCCTCGTCCATCCGTCCCTAGATGTTATTAACCACAGCCTCCAGCCCCGTGTCAGGCCTGTGGGGAGGCAAGAGAGAACTAGAACAGTCCTGCCCTCTGTGAGTTCACAGCTCTAATGGAGAAACAGATCCATGGATAGGAAGAGTGAAAGAAAAATGCTCTGATGGGTGATGACAGGCCTGCCAAGGCACTTGACTCAGACTTAAGAGGGTCAGGGAGGGCTTCCTGGAGGAAGCGGTATCTAATGTAAGACCTGGAGGGTGACTTACCATGCCTGGGCAGCAGGGAGGAAAGAGTTTTGGGCAGAGGGAATAGCAGGGACAAAGGTCCTGAGAAGAGAGAGAATATAGTACATGCAAGGCCCTGGAGAGATGAGGCTGGGCCTGAGGGAGGCCACCCTGAGGACAGGAATAGTTTTGAAATTTGGAAAGTCTCCGTTCCCTGCTATTTCCCTGACTATCCAGGTCCTTCGAGGCCCTGATGTTCCAGTTTCTTGATGATAAGCTCACACAGATGCTGTTCAGCAGCTGTGCCTGGGTTCACAGCAAGAACTCAGCTCCAGGCCAGACCCCTCCCCAGGGCACCAGCCTAGGGCTATGGACACAGCAGAGGTTACCAAGGCAGCCAGCCTGAGCTGCTGGCTGGGGGACCCTCCCCTGGCCTCAGCCTGGTCTCAGCCACCCTCTGGGATGGACTGAATATGCATGTCCACCCCAAATACGTATGTTGAAATCCTAACCCCCAGTGTGATGGCATTAAGAGGTGGGATCTTTGGGGGGTAAGTAGGTCATCAGAGTGGAGTCCTCATGCATGGAGCTAGTGCTCTTATGAAGGGGACCCCAGAGGGCCACCCTTCAATATAAGGTGTTTCTGCACCTTTTGACTCATACTCCGAGAATGCAAATAGATGGCAGACTATACTTTTTTCATGGGTAACGCTACAAGGAGTCTTAGCCATTTCAGAAAGTCACAGCTTTGACAGCGGCGTCTCCTGGGATTCAAGTGCCCAAAACAGGAGTCTTTTTTTTTTTTTAAACAAGCTTTAGTTCACTTTATTTTTCTTGTATAAAACTATGTGGTAGGGACGCCTGGGTGGCTCAGTTGGTTAAGCAGCTGCCTTCAGCTCAGGTCATGATCCCAGCGTCCTGGGATCGAGTCCCACATCGGGCTCCTTGCTCAGCAGGGAGCCTGCTTCTCCCTCTGCCTCTGCCTGCCATTCTGTCTGCCTGTGCTCTCTCTCCCTCTCTGACAAATAAATAAAAAAAAAATCTTTAAAAAAAAAACAAAAAAAACAAAAAACTATGTGGTAGCCACAGCTGGAGCCTGGGTCCTCTGCACAGAGACTCTGGTGTGGGTCTTCACAAGATGGTCCGTGAACTCCTGATAGGGAGACTTGGTGAACACAGTCTCCTTCCAGGGATCAGGGGTGAGATAGCTGTAGGTCTTGGAGATGCCATCGAAAGTAGCCTTGGCAAAGTTCCCCAGGGTGGCAGTGCAGCCCCTGGCCGAGGTGTAGCAGTCGTCAATACCGGCCATCATCAGCAGTTTCTTGGGCACAGGGGCCGAGACAATGCCAGTACCTCTGGGGTCGGGGATGAGACGCACCCGCACAGAGCCACAGCGGAGTCTTAAAGCCATCCGCATCTGTAGCCAGGCTAGGGTGCTGCGCTTAAGGTTGCTGCGAGCGTGTGGCGGCTGCCTGGCGCCCCCTTGCGTTTGCTGGTGGGATTTGCTGGGCGTTCTCCTATTGAGATGCGCATAAACTTACTACTTTTTTTTTTCCTTTACATATTAGCTGGGGCATTATACTGTTGTTGTTGTTTTTTAATTATATGTGTATATAAGTTTGATGATATATGCAGAATAGCTTATAGTCAAGTCCCTGAGACCCTTTTGGGATGGTACGACGAAAGTGCCTTTGTCACCACGAGGACACTTGAGGATGCAGAAGCCACAGCCTGTAAAACTGTTAGAACCTCAGCAGGAAGCAAAGCAGTGGCCCCAAACTGGGGAGGTCGCCACTGTACCCTGCACTGTACCCTATCGATGCAGTGACAAAAAATGCCAGCGTCATTTAAAGGTGTCCTTGGTGAAACAGTAAAAATGATCAATTTCATGGAATCTCAGCCCTCAAGGGCTCAACTTCTAATACTCCGTGTGATGAGATCAGCCGTGTGTCTAGAGTACTGGAGCCGATCTACACGGATGGCTGTAGGGAAATGCACTTGTGAGCTTATGGGAGCTGGAGGCAAACCAGCCTCTTGGTCCACAGAGCACCATTTGTGCCTGAAAGAGCGACGGACGGGCAAACTGTGAGTGCTCAGACTTTGCTATCTGGCAGGCAGCTTTTCAAAATAAGGCGCAAAGCAAGGCTGTCACTTCAAGGAAAAGTTGACCACATTTGTTGTCAATGACAAATTTGAGCTGTAAAGCAGAAGTTAGAATTTTGGAAAACTTGTATCTACCACTGTGAACTTGACAGCTTGCTAATATTAAAAAAAAAAAGTTTTCTGGGATGCCTTTCTGGGTGGCTCAGTTGGTTAAGCATCTGCCTTTGGCTCAGGTCATGACCCCAGGGTCCTGGGATGGAGTCTCATGTCGGGCTCCTTGCTCAGCAAGGAGCCTGTTTCCCCCTCTGCCATTCCCTCCTGCTTGTGCTCTCTCTCTCTGACAAATAAATACATAAAAATCTTTTTTTAAATGTGATCAATATTTTACAAAAAAATTAAAAATTAAAAAGCATTCTGATGAGATGAGCGGCGATGTTAACAAATGTGATTTTTTTAAAAGATTTTATTTATTTATTTGACAGACAGAGATCACAAGCAGGCAGAGAGAGGGGGAGGCAGGCTTCTCCCCCGAGCAGGGAGCCCGATGCAGGGCTCGATCCCAGGACCCTGGAACCACGACCCAAGCCAAAGACAGAGGCTCCAACCCACTGAGCCACCCAGGCGCCCCAACAAATGTGATTTTTTTACATTGCTTAGTGATGTGTTATCTTTCGGCAGATTGGAACCATTCAGCAAACCAAAAATTTCCAAATGGCGGATGCATGATACTACAAGATCATAGCTAGCTTAAAGGTCCATTTCAAGTCCAAGATAGACTCATCCATGCATTTTTAAAAAGATTTTATTTATTTATTTGACAGAGACCACACGTAGGCAGAGAGGCAGGCAGAGAGAGAGGGGGAGGCAGGCTCCCTGCTGAGCAGAGGAGCTCAATCACACGGGGCTCGATCCCAGGACCCTGGGATCATGACCTGAGCCAAAGGCAGAGGCTTTAACCCACTGAACCACCCAGGCGCCCCTCATCCATACATTTTAAAATAAGAATGCACTGGGGCACCTGGTTGGTTCAGCCTAATAAGCTACCTGCTCTTGATTTCGGCTCAGGTCGTGATCCCAGGGTCCTCGGATGGAGCCCCACATTGAACTCTGTTTTCAGAAGGGGACTGCTTGGGGATTCTCTCTCTCCCTCTCCCTCTGCCCTTCCCCCCTTGCATTCCCTCTCTCTCCCTCTCTCAAAATGATAAATCAAACTTTAAAAAAAAATAAGAGTATATGACATACTCATGGGTATAGTTTCAGATTCCACACTGCAACTATCTTTAAGAAACTACCACTTGGTGCGCCTGGGTGACTCAGTCGATTAAGTGTCTGCCTTCGGCTCAGGTCATGATCTCAGGGTCCTGGAATCGAGCCTGCACCCGGCTCCCTGCTCAGCAGGAAGCCTGCTTCTCCTTCTCCCACTCCTCCTGCTTGTGTTCCCTCTCTCACTGTGTCGTCAAATAAATAAATAAAATCTTGAAAAAAAAAAAAACCCACTCCTCTCTTTTCCAACTACATATCTGTGAGGGCAGAATTTCCTCAGTCAGAACAACGTATCACAATGGACAGTACAGAAGCAGATACAAGGCTCCTGCAGTCTTCTATGAAGATAGTCATTAAAGAGATTGGCAAAAGGAAAGAACACCCCTGCTCCTCCCCTTAAATTTGTTGGATGTTGTGGAAATGTAGACAGTTTTGGTAAAAGTATGTTCATTTTTCATACATATATTTCGTTTTATGGATATATTTCATAAAAATATTTTGTTTTCTGTGTAAGAAACCCATTACATGCGTGGGCTTATTGTTATTTTTAGATGATTCATAGGTATTTCGGTCCTTAGTAATTCTTAAAACTGTTGAGGTGTCCCAACACCAAAAGTCTGAGAACCACTAATCGATGCATCTAATTTGAAAATTGCAAGGGAGCATTTTAAAATGTTTGTTTTGGAAAGGGACGCAAAGGGCCCCCACTTCACACCCACCGGGATGGCGCTAATAAAAATCAGTGTTGGCAGGGACGTGGAGAACTTGGAACCCTCACCATCCAATGCGGGCGGGAATGTAAAATGGGACAGCTGCTGTGGGAAAAAGTCTGGCAGTTTCTGAAATTGTTAAACAGAAAGAGAAACAATCCCCCTCCTAAATATATACACCCAAGGGAAATGAAGACATGTATTTGCATAAAAACCCAAGCACAAGTGTTCACAAGAGCATTCCTGATAACGGCCGAGAGCAGCAACATCTGAACGTTCATCAGCTCGTGGATGCATAAGTAAAATTTGGTATCTTCATGCAAGAAGAGATGATTTTGCAATAAAGAGGAATGAATTTCTGATCCACACTACACCACGGAGGAACTCTGAAAACATTCTGCTAAGTGACAGAAGCCAGTCACAAAGACCATATACAGGATGATAGCATTTATATGAAATGTCCAGAACCGACGACTCTACGGAGATAGCAGATTAGTCGTTGCCTGGGGCTGGGGGTGGGGTGGGAATGGAGGAAGGGACAGTTAAGGGTTGGGGAGGGTTCTTTTTGAAGCCATGAAAGTGTTCCAAAATTTGATTTCAGTTGCAGACCTGTATGAGTATACTAAAATATATTGGATGTTTTGAATGGGTGAAGTGTTTAAAATACAAGAATTATAGCTCAATAAAGCTGTTGGAAAATGATCTACTTTTTAAAAAGCTGTGCTTGAGGTGCCTGGGTGGCTCAGTGGGTTAAGGCCTCTGCCTTCTGCTCCGGTCATGATCCCAGGGTCTTGGGATTGATTCCCGCATCGGGTTCCCTGCTCAGCAGCGGGCCTGCTTCCTCCTTTCTCTCTCTGCCTGCCTCTCTGCCTACTTGTGGTCTCTGTCTCTCAAATAAATAAAATCTTTTTTTTTTTTTGATGCTCAATTTTTTTTTTTAAGATTTCATTTATTTATTTGACAGACAGAGATCACAAGTAGGCAGAGAGGCAGGCAGAGAGAGAAGAGGAAGCAGGCTCCCCGCTGAGCAGAGAGCCCGATGTGGGGCTTGATTCCAGGACTCCGGGATCATGACCGGAGCCGAAGGCAGAAGCTTTAACCCACTGAGCCACCCAGGCGCCCCTAAATAAAATCTTTATAAAAAATTAAAAAAAAAAAAGTTGGGCTTGTGTGCGGGAAGTATTGTGTGGGTGAGTGTTGAGAACCCTGCCCTCTGGTGGCCAGTTGCAGCATAGCATCCGGAAATCAAGGAAACGGGCTCTTGCTAACCCAAGACTTACCACAAGAGGACAGAAGAAGACAACAGTTGCCGGGCTAACCCGTGAGGAAACCCAACTCCCAACCTGAAACCTCACACGCAGCCTGGTACCCAGGCCCCGGGACAGGGGACAGAAGAGCCAAGCTGGGGCAAGCGAGACCTTATAGAGCTACCCACAATAATGATGCCTGGAGTGCCCCATTAGCAGGCTAAGTTATCTCCACCGGCTCCCACATAAGCTTCCACATACGCCCCTAGGGAGGGAACACCCAGACCATTAAACCCAGAGGGGCTGAAGAGGATGCAGAATTGAGCAGCAAAAACCTATAAAGTTATTGGACGCCAATTCTGGCCACTACTGCCTTGGCTCTGGGAAAGCCTGATGTATATAAAATTTTTAGTGGCTAGTAGGTGCTTAACAATAGCATTCGCTCATTCATTTAATGAAGAAAAAAATGTCTGAGCACCTGCAAAGTGCCAGATACTGTAGTAGTCACTGAGGTCACAGTGATGAGCAAGAAAGGCCTACGACCTGCCCACATGGGGTTTCCAGTCTAGTGGGGGGAGATATGCCAGCAGCAAAATCCACCAAGTAAAAAAGAAGAACCAGAACACAGTTTAGGGGCTGTGAAGGATGACAGCTGCTCTTGAGACACCTGAGAGAGGGGCCTAGGACTCCCTCCTGGGAATCAAGAGAGAAACGTAAAGGGGCTCCTGGCTGGATCAGTCAGTGGAACACTCGACTCTTGACCTTGGATTTATGAGTTCAAACCCCATGTTGGGTGTGGAGATTACTTAAAAATAAAATCTTTCAAAAAAGAAAGAAAGAAATGTAAAGAAGGTGTAGGAGTTCATCAGGTGATCACGGGAAAAGGAGAGTTTCAAGCAGAGCAAACAGTCTGTGCAAAAGCTTGGCGGTGAGTAAAAACATGGTGCCCTCCATGCCTGAAGGAGGCCAGTTTCACTGGAATACTAGTCAGCCCTGAAGAGGCTGCTACATACATGCTATGTTCATGCTACAACATGGATGAACCTCAAAAAAATCATGCTAATTGCAAGAGGTCAATCACAAAAGGTCACACAGTATAGGATTCCATTTTTACGAAACATCCAGGCTAGGCAAATCCATGAAAACAGAAAGCAGATTGCAGGGATGAGGCGGGGCAGGGGGAGGGACTGCTTCGTGCGTGTGGGGGTTTCCCTCCATGGTGATGGAATGTTTTGGAACTACATAGAGGTGACGGGTACACAACCTGTGAATGTACTAAGTGCCACTGACGTGCGCACTTGAAAATGACTGAGCCCACGTTATGTGAATTTCACCCTGAGAAAAGAGTCCAAGGTGTGGAGCTGAGTGAGCTAAAGGGAGACGGGCCAGGAAGGGGCAGGCGGGGCAGCAGCCAGGTTCTGCTTGCCTGGGAAGGCAGGGAGGAGTAGGAGTTTGCTCAGGGACGGGGAAGCCATTTAAGATTGAGTGGGGACAATCTCTGTGTGACGGCTCTGACTGCTGGGCTAACAGAGATGACATAAGGAGCAGACCATCAGGTCAGAGCTGCTGGTGCAGAGTTGTGGCAGAGGAAGGGGCCGTATTCACTGTCCCCTGGAGCGTTGCTAGGACCTCACCTGAGTCAGGAGCCCTGAGCCCCCGTGGGTGGGTCAGCTGACGTGAGACACCGAGAACTGTCCCAGTCTTCCCCTTCTACACTCAGCCCGGACATCTGTCCTATGCCTCATCAGGGGCAGTGACAGGAACTCGACGCCTACCATGCAGCCTGCTCTGTCACGGGGCTGTTCTGATGGGACAAGAACGTCCTCGTTTTGAGCTGAAATCTGCACCTTCCGCATGTGGGTGTCTCTTTGTCTCTGGGCAGCCTGCACTCCTTCCCACAACAATCCCTGTGGAAGTCAGAGACCGAGGTCCCTGTGGATCCCTGACCTGTGGATCCCCATCCTGGTCCCACTTATTGCCCTTTATCTGATCTTTCACGTCACTTCGTTCCCCCTGGACACATTCCTATCAATATCTCTCTTAAGGGGTGATATCCAGAACGGTACCCAGCCCACCTGGTGTTCTGGGAGATGAGGGCCAGAGAGCATCTGCCACCTCCTTTGCTCTGCACACCGTGCTGCTATTAATACAGCTAGGGAGCCCATCTAGAAGCCCCTTCACCCTACTGACCAATCAGAGCTGATGCCAATTCAAGCCCTTAAACCTTGTCTTATGTTCTCAGTCAAGCCACAATACCCTGTCCCATAGTTCTGAGTTGATTTTGTGGGGATTTTGGACTTACATTCACCTTGCTAGGCCTGGGTCCACTTTCTGGTAAGGAAGCAGATGGCTTGGCTGTGGACTGGATCTGACCCCCAGCTATGTGACCTTGGGCAAATCACTGACCTTTTCTGGGCTGGTCCAATAGTCACCAAGCCAGAGTAACACCAGGGTGACTCAGCCTTTCCCTTGCTGTGTGGCTTTGGATAAATTGCCTCATCTTCCTGAGCCCTGCTGTCCCTGCCTATAAAGCCAACGATAACAGTGCTCACCCCTCGAGTGTCAGGACTGAAGGCCATATGGAGTACAGAGCCCAGCACGTAGGCTAGCTCGGGACTGGGTTCTGTTCCTTCACAGGCTGAAGGATCTGGAATGACCTTGGGCAAGTTGTGTCACCCCACAGGAACAGATGGTGGGTAAGGGTCCTACATTCCTTCCACAGACATGTCTCAGGAGCCCACTGTTCTGTCATGGGCAGATATGCGGGGAGAAGGACTCAGGCTCCGTTCCAGGTGGCCAGTCTGCCAGTGAATGTGGACACGGGCTTAGTTGCTCACATGTCCACCACACGAGGGACCTGGGGAGGCAGAGAAGCAAAATCCTGAGGCCCCAGTCCCATACTCTGTGGCTGCCAGTCCTCTCTCAGGGTCGTGATCTGCTGTAGCTGCTGAGTGTGGGGTGTGGATCGCTGTCCTGGGAGGGAGAAGGTTGCCCAGACGCTCTCTATCCCTTGCGAGGGAAATGTGTGGCTGTTTCAGTCTGGCCTGCTCACTCTCCTCCCTCCCTCCGGCCTCTCCACCCCCCCTTTGCAGAGTCCCTTACACATTTTCCCAAGGCATTATTATGAGTTACTTTGGGTCAGGCAGTTGAAAAACAATACCATGGTTTCAACGTTCATTGTTGGGAAAAAGGAAAGAAGGAAAGAAATATCACCCCTAGTCCTGCTCCTGAGAACCACTGAGGATGTTCTGGAAGATATCTTCGTTTTGTTTTTGTTTTTTTTTTTCCTTTGTGTGCATTTTTTTTTAATTAATAAAAATTTTTATGCAGTGGATTTTTGGTTTTGCATATTTTTTTGTTTTGTATTTTATGCAGTGGATTTTGGTTTTGTATATACTCATTCCCATTTAAGATAGGGAAACTGAGGCATAAAGGGTCCAGTGACTGTCAGGAGGAGTCAGAGGAGAGGGTGAGGCACGAAGCCCCTGTTTCGAAACGTCCAAGACTCGTGACTCCGAGGACCACCTGGGCCACCCTCCATGGGGGCCTTGGAGTAGTGCAGGGCCCACGTGGTACAGATTCCCACCACCTGCCCTCCGGAGTATGGAAGACCCAGAGTCCTCTGTCAGTCGTGCAGAGAGACGGAGATCGGCACTCCCACAGGAGTGCCTCCTGGGCCCATCCCCTACCCGTTCTGGACACACACCCTCTCAGTGCCGCTCATGGGGGCCTGAACTAAGTGTCCCCGATTTTTCCCTTAAGGCTCAAAACTAGGGAAAAAATGGTTCAAAAGTCACCCTAAATCCCAGCCCTCTACAAATTATACAGTAAGAAGTGAAATTTTCCATTTTGCCCACCCGTCTGTCCCCTGTCCCTCCCCATTTCTAACCAGTTACCAGGTTTTGGGGCATAGTCTCCTCCAATCCTACCTGGGGTATCTAGACCCAACTTGCTTTCTCTTTTCTTTTTTTTTCTTTTCTTTCTTTCCTTCCTTCCTTCTCTTTCTTTCTTTCCAGAGAGAGAGAGAGAGAGAACACATGTAGGGGGAAAGGCAGATGGAGAGGGAGAACCAGACTCTACGTTAAGCAAGGAGCAGGATGCGGAACTCGATCCCAGGACCCAGGGATCATGACCTGAGTCAAACGCAGACGCTTAACTGAGTGAGCCACCCAGACGCCCCTACACCCAGCTTTACATGTGAGTTTACAGAAAGTACTCAGCTGAAGACACTTTTCCCTTTCTTTTCAAAGATGGGATTAGGCTATTAATATTGATCTCTTTTTTTCCGCTCAGTATATATCATGGACATTTTTTCAGTTCCATGTTTATAGATCTACTTTATCCTTTTAAATCACGGCCTAGAATCCCATTACATGTATGCACATGATTTTCGGCATGACAGTGTTGCCAAAAACACTTGCATCTAAATCTGTAAGTACATACTTGCATACTTGCACCTCTCAGGGGCGGTTCCAGGCTTGCTGTGTTTCTGTGTGATTCGTACCTGGAAGTAGGATGGTTAATTCCATGCAGGGGGTACATGGATAGAACATTTTAGTACCTGCTGTCAAATACTTCCCTAAGGGGTTGCACCAATTTACAGCCCCCCCCTCCCCGGCCCCACACCAGACAGAGGATGAGTGTGTGTATCCCCAAGGGCTCCCAGCACTGGGCTCCATTGGTCTTTAAACTGTCTGCTCCCCTTTCTCCTTCATAAAACCCGAGGCTTACCCTGGTGGGACAGAAGAGGCTGAGTGAGACGGTGTGGCTGGGGGCATTGTGTCCACGACGCAGTCCCCTGTGGATGGTATCTACCAGGCAGAAGGGCTTTGCAGAGGTGATGAGGGTTAGTGGCCTTGAGGGAGGGGGACAGTCCTGAGTGGTCTGCTTGGGCCCCATCTCACCATGTGAGTCCCAAACAGCAGAGAACCTTCTCTGGTTGTGGTCAGAGCAAGAGGTGGCCTTGGAAGTAGGGTCACAGAGATGTGACGCTGCAGGCTTTGAAGACGGACATGGAGGCGGGGAGCCAAGGACTGTGGGAGCGGGACGTGGTTTCTCCCCTGGGGCTTCCAGACCAGGAGGCAGCCTGGCGGCCACCTGGATTTTAAGCAGGGAGCCCCAGGGGGGACTTCTGCCCATAGCAGGTCGCAGGGATGACTTCATCAGCTGGTGATCAGCTGTGATGGCAGCACTAGCAAAGGAAATCGGTGGGAAGCCCAGAGCTGCCAATTGCCCCCCTCCCTCGACCAGACTTTCCAACTCCAAGATCCTCTTCCTGGGAGGAGCCCTGTGCCCTCTCTGGTCTCCTCACCACACCCGGACCACACCAGGCTCCTTCCTGCTTCTGGGCTGATTCTCCCACGGAGGGGGCACTGCTTCCGCCTTTTGAATGGGGTCATTCACCTCCCTCCCCGCCTGCTCCCCACCCCGAAGCCGTCCTGAGCCCAGGCGGGCCACAGAAAGCTCTCCTTCCTGTGAGGGAGTGAGGTTGGGCTCACCTGTGTCTCCAGGCAGAGTCTGGAAGCTGAGCAGGCAGGTGGGCAGAGGCAGGATGGTGTTCCCAGCCTGAGGAACAACTGACCCACACGAGGCTGTGAAGGTTAAAATGGGCGGCTTCCTTGTGAGCAGCTACCAAGGGTCGCAGATGGGCTGGGCTGGCCTTCTGCCTTGGTCTGTCCAGGCTGTCCTCACAAAATCCCGTATGTTGGGGGACTTAACAGCAATCTCATGTGTATGGGGTCATTCAGTCCACACTGCTTTTATTTCATGCCTCTCCCCCTCAGCAAGGATGGGAATGTCTACCCACATCATCGTTTGTAAATCCATCATTTGTAAATTGCCCTTTTCAAGAACTGCCTAGTTGGGGTGCCCGGGTGGCTCAGTGGGTTAAAGCCTCTGTTTTGGGTTCAGGTCATGATCCCAAAGTCCTGGGATCAAGGTCCTGGGATCGAGCCTCGCATTGGGCTCTCTGCTCAGCAGGGAGCCTGCTCCCCCCAGCCCCCCACCTCTGCCTGCCTCTCTACCTACTTGTGATCTCTGTCAAATAAATAAATAAAATCTTAAAAAAAAAAAAAAAAGAACTGCATAGTTTCCTGTGGATACATATCATGTGTTTTCCTAATCCCAGTTAAGGACACAAACAACACTGTATAAAATTGGGATGCCTGGGTGGCTCAGTTGGTTAAGCAGCTGCCTTCAGCTCAGGTCATGATCCCAGCGTCCTGGGATGGAGTCCCACGTCGGGCTCCTTGCTCAGCAGGGAGCCTGCTTCTCCCTCTGCCTCTGCCTGCCTCTCTGTCTGCCTGTGTTCGCTCTCTCTCCCTCTCTCTCTCACAAGTAAATAAATAAAATCTTTAAAAAAAAAAAAATTGGGCAGGGGGGTGCGGGCACGTGGGTGGCTCAGTCAGTTAAGCATCTGCCTTTGCCTCGGACCAAAGCATGATCTCTGGATCTGAGGATCGAGCCCCACATTAGGCTCCCTGCTCAGCGGGGAATCTGCTTCTCCTTCTCCCTCTACCCCTCCCAAATAAAATCTTTTTTTTTTTTTTAATCTTTTTGCACACATCTTTGTGCACTTGACCAGTAACCTCTTGGGATAAATTCCTAGCAATGGCATTTGGATCTAAGACATACCCCCATGCCCTCTTCTTCCTCACCTGCTCTCTTTTGAGTCTGTCTCTATAGGAAGCAAAAGAAAAACATAAAGATTTTCCATCCCCCTGTACCCCAGCCACACCCAGTTTCCCTTCCTGAAGGCAACTAACATTATTATTTTCTAGATATTTCTCCCCAGCCCATTTTTCATGCAAATGATAGCCGACTGTGTGCACAGTTCCACCTTTCTAGAACATGTTAAATCCCGGGGTTTTAAATCTCCTTTCTTGCCTAGATTGTCTCTGGACAAGTGGCTCTCAGATGGCTGGGCTGAGGGGAAGGCAGGTAAGGCAGGGCTGGGGTGCAGAGGGCCTCTGGGAGGGGCTGGCGCTCCCACAGAGACTCGGGACAGCCCTGCTTGTGGCCGCCCTCTAACCACAGAGCTGCATGCTAAAGGGAGTGTGGCCCTTCCACCAGCGTCCTGCCAAGTCCATGTCTGGAGCTGCCCCCGCTCTCCAAGGGGAGATGCCGTCCCTCACCCCCCAACCTTGGCCTTGGATTATTTATAGCCATCCCAGTCACCACTTAGCCTGGCAGCCTGGCATTTGGGAGCCTAACCACGTCCCCGGCAGACGCTCAGACTCTGAGATAGCCCCTTTGACGTGCACTCAGGCGATGTCCTGTAGCCAGAAGTCTGTTTTGCAAATTAAAGTCAGGGCTCAGTGCTATGGAACCAAAACCGGGGTAAGAGCGGGTCTGAGGCCTCTGGATTTCCTGCACCTGCCTCCTCTCTACCACTGAACTTGAGTCTTTTATCCTGGAAGTACGCTTGTGCTGTCTCTTCTCAAAGGAGATGGGCTAGTGCTGCGAGTGAGGCTGACCTTCCAACAGCGAGGCTCGGGAAGCTGCAGGGAGGCCACTGGGGCTCGGGGTAACCTCCGGTGAAGGTTCGTGTACAGTTGTGGGGATGCCACCTTTCCTGACCAGCCTGGGTTGGCAGTGTGACATGCTGCACGCTTTCCTGCTTCGAGGAAGACTCGAGACCCTTTGTTTGCCCGCCATGCTTCTCTGCTAAAACTCAGCTTCCACCGTGCTGCTCCCCTAACAGCCACAAGAGGAGCCCCAGCTCCCCCAGAAGGACGAGATCTAGTATATCACTGAGGCCTTACCGAGAACAGACACAGCTCCAACTGGTTTGCTTTCAGCAGACTTCCGCTTATTTAATGAGTGGTTAGTGCCTCGATATACATGGAAACCCTAAAAAAGAAAAAAAGAAGGCTTCATCATAAAATAAAATCAGAAACTGGTTGAACTTATTTGCTACATTGTCCTTTGCTTACTGGCGGCTGAGAAACAGGTCCTTTTTTCTGGCAAGATCTACTCTGCGTGGTGAAGGTTTTGTGGTTATTTGATGCTCACAACATCCTTGGGAAGTGGGCATGCTTCTACGGGGGGCCCAGATGAGGAAACGGAGGCTTGGATTTGGGCCAGGAGCTTCACCCAGCCCAAAGCCCCTTTGGGGCACATTATCTAAAGTAGTCTTCCTCTGTCCCCCCCACCCTGCGCCCCCAGCCATAAATCCTCTGTCCTTTGCCCTGGGTTCTATTTCTCCACAGCCCTACCCTCCGCTGGCCAGCACAGCACACCACATTCCTCTTCATTCCATGATATGATTTGCTTGTGGCCTGTGGCTCTCATGAACTAAGGCCTCCGAGGTCAGGGAGTTAGCCGTGCGCTCTGGTCACAGCCACACCCCAGCACCCAGGACCCCGACAGCCCTCGGTGGGCACTCAACACATTATGTTAAATGAATTCAAGGCCAGAGCCTAGGTTCAGACACAGGTCTGCCTGTTTGCAAAGTGGGTGCTTTTTTGGTCCCACTGTCCTGCCAAAGAAAGCAAGGCTCAGAGTTTCCACAGTGGATGGAGCCAGGCGGAGGCACTCAGGGTCAGAACCCCGGTTCCCCAATCCCAGGCTTTCCCGGTGGGTTTCCCAGGGAGAGAAGCTGCGAGGGAAGGTGACAACCAGTCATGCTCCTTCCTCCCACCTTCCACCTGGAAAGTTTCAAGCAAAGGGAATTGAGTGTAGGGTGGGTACCTGGGGTCTTTCCCAGCGTGGCAGTAGAACCTGTTCAAAGTGCTCTAGAGGAGTAGGGGTTACTGACCTGACTACGCTGGTGTAAAGTCCCCCCTCCACAGCCACAGTGGCAGACTCCTGCTCAGCTTGGACCCAGCTGCTGGCCCATGGGAACGTCCGATGTGCCTTTGTGCTCTTCTGCAGCCCCTGGAAGGCATTCTGGTTACCACAGAAACTGGGCCCCTTGGCTTCCCTCTGAAGAAATCTCCGGACAGCATCCCATCAGCCCACAAACCCCCACTTCCCAAGCTGACCCCAGAGAGGGACACCAAGTGGGCTGAGCCCTCCAGGGCTTCAGGACTGGCCTGCTGACCCAGTTTCCAATCAAGATCCCATGGCACTTGTGGCTGGCTCAGTGGGTAGAGCATGAACCTTGATCTCAGGTTTGTGAATTCAAGCCCCACGTTGGATATAGAGATTACTTTAAAAAAAAAAAGGGGGGGACGCCTGGGTGGCGCAGTTGGTTGGACGACTGCCTTCGGCTCAGGGCGTGATCCTGGAGTCCCGGGATCGAGTCCCACATCAGGCTCCCAGCTCCATGGGGAGTCTGCTTCGCTCTCTGACCTTCTCCTCGCTCATGCTCTGTCTCACTGTCTCTCTCTCTCAAATAAATAAATAAAAAATCTTTAAAAAAAAAAAAATAAATAAAAATAAAAAAATAAAATAAAATCTTAAAAAAAAAAAGGAAAAGAAAAAGAAAAAAAGATCCAGGGGTACCTGGGTGGCTCAGTTGGTTAAGTGTCTGATTCTTGGTTTCGGCTCTAGTCATGATCTCAGGGTCATGAGATCAAGCCCCACATAGGGCTCCCTACTCAGCGGGGAGCCTGCTTGAGATCCTCTCCCTCTCCCTCTGCTCCTCCCCACCCCCATGAGTGCCCAAGCGCATGCCCCCCCTTTCTCTCCCCCTCTCTAAAATTAATAAATAAATCTTTTTTTAAAAGATTTTATTTATTTATTTGATAGAGAGAGAGATCACAAGTAGGCAGAGCAGCAGGCAGAGAGAGAGAGGAGGAAGCAGGATCCCTTCTGAGCAGAGAGCCCGATGCGGGGCTCAATCCCAGGATCCCAAGATTATGACCTGAGCCAAAGGTAGAGGCTTTAAACCACTGAGCCACTCAGGCGCCCCAATAAATAAATTTTTTTTTAAAGATTTTTTTTTTTTAAAGATTTTATTTATTTATTTGAGAGAGAGAGACAGTGAGAGAGAGCACGAGCGAGGAGAAGGTCAGAGAGCGAAGCAGACTCCCCATGGAGCTGGGAGCCTGATGCGGGACTCGATCCCGAGACTCCAGGATCACGCCCTGAGCCGGAGTCAGTCGTCCAACCAACTGAGCCACCCAGGCGTCCCTTTTTTAAAGATTTGTATTTATTCATTTGACAGACAGAGATCACAAGCAGGCAGAGAGGCAGGCAGAGAGAGAGGAGGAAGCAGGCTCCCCGCCGAGCAGAGAGCCCGATGCAGTACTCGATCCCAGGACCCCGAGATCATGACCTGAGCCGAAGGCAGGGGCTTAACCCACTGAGCCACCCAGGCAACCCCCAATAAATAAATCTTAAAAAAGCAAAAAAAGATCCAAAGAAAGGAAAGAATGACAGGCATTTGTTCATCTGTTAGGGAAATGTGGGTGGCCAGAAGCCTAGGTTCAAGGCTGGGAAACCGATGTCCTGCAGAGCTGCCTGTCCACAGCTCGGGGCCTGAGGATAAAGGGGAGCCCACCACAGCATAATGACGGTAGCAAGTCAGTAAGCACTCTCACCCTCTGTGCCGGGCACAGTGCTAAGTACCCACGTTGCAGAGCCCAGTACGGCCCTATTTTACAGATGCACTTGAGTCTTGGCTCTGCTATTGACTAGTTGGATGAGCTCTGTGGGTGTCAGTTTTCTCCTCTGTAAAACGAGGATAACCAGGGTGGTGACATCAATGATGAAGAGGGATCTGACACCTCTTAGGGGTAACTTTGGATGCCCTTGGCCTCTGCTGTTATTCATTCTGACGAGTGGCAACTAGCTCTGCATGGACTATGACCAGCCTCACTTGGGGGCAACCTGGCAACCCCTGGTCTTGTCCATGCTACGTGCTCTGGCCTCCTGTCCTGGGGCTTCTCCGAGGCCAACAAAGTGTAGGATGCCGGGGGCTCTGCTTGGTGTCTGCTCCTGCGTCAGTAAGAAGTGTCCGCTTGGCGGGGGAAGCCCAGTGGAGTAGACATGGCCAACGGGAGCTAGTGGATAAATTCGGCCTCCTTTTTACCCTGGTCCAACGGTTCCGAGGTACATTTTATGTGCCTTTCTTGAAGGATATTCCCAGGGAATGGGACATTCATTCATCAGCTCTACAGGTAACGACTTGGGTCACGCAGCTTTATTACCAACTCTGCCTCCTTCCCTGCTCCACTGTCTGTCCCTCCCTCCTGCTCCCCGTGGCCACTTCTCCTCACAAGCAGTAGGCACTAGCCCTTGGCCTCTTAGGCTTTGCTTCATAAGAATCCAGGCGAGACAACCATCTTCCTCTAAGAGTTTGTGAGAAGGTGAAATTAGCTCATTAATGTGAAAGGCTTAGAACAGGGTCTGCTACCAGTGGGCCTTCCGTCTCCCCACTGCTGGGCTCTCCCCTCCCCCCTTCCCCATGTCTGGTCAGTCACGAGGCCCCACTCACTCCACCTCCTAACGTAATCTTGACAACACCCACCTGTCTCCATCCCCACAGCCACTCTCTTGTCCAAGCCCCCATCAGCTCTTTGCCTGGACCCAAACTGGGTGCCAGTCCAGCCTTCCCGGCTTAGCCCTCCTCTGCTCCATATCCGCAGTGACCTCCCTAAAGTAAAAATTTCGTTGTGCCACTCTTCTGCTTGAAATCCTGCCATTTCTCCCCACCGCTCCTCAAAACTTGTTAAGCTGTTTACTGTTAAGGAGACCCGAGACCGACTCTCCAGGCTGCCCCCCTGGGGCCACCCCCACACCCCACCTCTGCTCCAAGCAGCTGTCTTCCCTTCAGCTCTTCACCTGCACTGTCTTCCTGCTCTGCCTGTCCTGCTTCCCTCATTCTGGCTGACGTCAAGTATCAGCAGAAATAGAAAGCCTTTCATGGAACTTTCAACTGAAGTTCAAATATATCCCAAATAGCATAGTATACTGAGCCTGATGTACACATCAGCCTGTGCCTCTAGCTTGGATAACGATCACTAAGAGGCCAATCCTGGTTCTTCTACACTGCCCCCCCTTCCTCCTCTTCAGATTATCTGGAAGGAAACCCCACATAGCAGGCATCCCAGGTCATCTGTAACTATTCCACTGGGTACCTCTGTAAGACAAGGATTCTCTTTAAAAACCCCATTATCCCATCTCTAAAACGTAACCGTATTTCCTTAAGTCATCAAATACGTTATCAGAGTTCATAGAGTTCATACATGTGTTCGATTCACATGCCTCTTTGATGTCATGTTTTTAATTTAATTTCTTTTAATTCATAAGTTTCCCGTCCATCTCTTTTTTTCTTCCTCGCAATTTTTTATTCAGTTGCTGTTGTTGGAAAAACTGGGGTCTCCCGTTGTAGAAATTTCCACCATCTGGATTCTTGTCGGTCTTGATGGTTATCCCTTTAGCAATGTTCCTTTGTCTCTTTTTTTTTTTTTTTTAAGATTTTTTTATTTATTTATTTGACAGAGAGAAATCACAAGTAGACTGAGAGGCAGGCAGAGAGAGAGGGAGGGAAGCAGGCTCCCTGCTGAGCAGAGAGCCCGATGTGGGACTCGATCCCAGGACCCTGAGATCATGACCTGAGCCGAAGGCAGTGGCTTAACCCACTGAGCCACCCAGGTGCCCCTGTTCCTTTGTCTCTTATATTTCCTTAAGTTAGTTGTTCAGATTATAGGCTTGACGAGATTCAGGTTTATTTCTTCTTTTCTTCCTCTTCCTCTTCCTTCTTCCTCTTCTTCTGCTTCTTTTTTTGCAAAACTAATTTGTCCATCAGGAGTTGCATGGTGTCTGGTGATCTTTATTTTTGTGGTATTGCTAAAGGATTTTTTTTTTCTCCCTTAGTGCCCAGGGTTCTTGGTCACACCACTTTGAAGATTGAAGAGGTAGACCAGACAGAGCAAGGGCAGCAAATTTTATTGAGCGAGAGTACAAAGCTCCCGAGGAGGCAGGGGACCCAAGTGGGTTGCCACTGGAGTTTCTAAGTCTAGTTTTTTTTTTTGTTTTTTTTGTTTTTTTTAAGATTTTATTTATTTATTTGACAGAGAGAGATCATAAGTAGGCAGACAGGCAGGCAGGCAGAGAGAGAGGAGGAAGCAGGCTCCCTGCTGAGCAGAGAGCCCGATGTGGGACTCGATCCCAGGACCCTGAGATCATGACCTGAGCCGAAGGCAGCGGCTTAACCCACTGAGCCACCCAGGCGCCCTAAGTCTAGTTTTAATGGGCTTGTTGGCCAGGTATCTTAATCTGCTTGACCCTCCCTGGGCCTGTCATCCAAGCAGGTTTTTGTCACCTATCTGTCACATGGGAAAGGGTGGAAGTCTCCTTCCAGAGCGGTATAAAATCCTCTTCAGGGTGGTTTCCTCTTAGGGCGGGGGTGGGACGGGGTGTGTGTGGGGGGTCTTGTCCCTGCTTGCCTGCCTCCCAACTACCCTTCCTCAATATTAGCAGTCATAGTTGACCAATGCCCAGATCCTTTAACTTACAAGGGATGCAAAATGGTGATATGATTCCTTCTTTGATTACTACCTGGTGTTCTGGAAAAGGAGGTATGTGCAAAATGAACTCCCCAACAGCCCAAGGAGCCCTAAGACCAAAGAAAAAAGCCAACAAGTCCAGCCAGACAAGAAATGGTTCATTAAGGGGGTGGCTGCAGAGGGAGTAGATCTTCCACAACCCCACCTCCCTTAAGACTACCCAAAAGAAGAATGTATCTCCAGGGCAGATCAAGGACAGCGTCAGCCACCGCCCCCCCAACCCCTATGGGCTTAAAGGTGCAGTGAAACAAAAGGAAAGAATGCGGGGCGGGGGGTGCTGTGCTCAGGAGGGTTTCAGGTCATAGCAAGGTCATCATGGAGGATTTGTCCAAGGATTCATCTGGTTCCGTTTCACAAGACTTAAGGCCAATGATGCACCAATCTTTTCAATTTTCCGGTGTCAGTTCTCTAGTGGATTATCCAGAAGGAGTTCACGGGAACGGTATTCCTCAGGCTCGTCCATCTTCGGAATAGTTTGACTCGTAAACCTGATGGTCAGTGTCACTCAGTGTTAAATCTGTGGTTCACGTGTCCCGAAATACTGTATTGTCTTTTTTTTTTTTTTTAAGATTTTATTTATTTATTTGACAGAGATCATAAGTAGGCAGAGCAGCAGGCAGGGGAGGGGGGGGGAAAGCAGGCTCCCTGCTGAGCAGAGAGCCGGATGCAGGGCTCAATCCCAGGACCCTGAGATCATGACCTGAGCAGAGGCCTAAACCGCTGAGCCACCCAGGCGCCCTGTATTGTCTCATATTAAACATTACATTGTCTTCTGGCATAAAGCGTAGATGTAGAAAGTCAGGTGACAGTTTGTTTTTTCTTTCATCAGTGGAGTGGTCTGTTTGCTTGGATTCCCTGTTTTTCTTTTCCTTTTTTTAAGATTTTAGGGGCACCTGGGTGGCTCAGTTGGTTAAGCATCTGCCTTCGGCTCAGCATGAAATTTCAGGCCAGGCTCTCTGCGCGGAACAGTTTTTTGAATTCTAGCTTTGGGTATTTGTTCTGGTCCATTGTTTTGGTTCTCTTTAAGGTTCTTTGTGGATTTCTATTACATGGTTGGTGAATCTTCCTTTTCTCTGTGTGGGGTCTATCACGCACCCTTCTTTTATCCCGTGGTTTTATTTTTATATGTTAAAATACTTTCCTCTTGGGTCATCTGGCTGGCTCAGTCAGCAGGGAATGTGACTCTTGATCTCGGGGTTGCGAGTTCAAGCCCCATGTGGGACAGAGATTACTTACAAATAGAATCTTGAAAAAGTAAAGTAAAATGCCTTCCTTTCCATCTCTTTTTTCTCTTAGAAAACTATCTATTGTGGTTCTTCTCTCTTCTGTTTTTTCTCTTTTCATCCTCATTTCCGAAAAGGTGTCTATTTTATATTTAGTTGTTTTCTGACTTTTATCATCACTTTTCCCCACTTTTTTTCTTTTTTTCCTCGTCACTTCTGAGTTTCTCTAACTTCATTTTATGTCATTTCACAACTTCTATCACATTTTAAAATTTTCTCTAATTTGTTTTTGAAATATTAAGTTACTGTTTCTATCTCTTTTGGGGACATGTTTTTCTGGCATGCTTTTAATATTTGTAGGAATATTATTTTGCTACTTATTGTCCTTGTTCTTATAATTTTACCCAGGATTCAACCCTGGTGCTTTCCCAATGCTCCTTTTAAAATTAGATTGAGGGGTGCCTGGGTGGCTCAGTGGGTTAAAGCCTCTGCCTTCGTTTGGCTCAGGTCATGATCCCAGGGTCATGGGATCGAGCCCCATGTCCGGCTCTCTGCTCCGCAGGGAGCCTGCTTCCTCCCCTCTCTGCCTACTTGTGATTTCTCTCTCTCTGTCAAATAAATAAAAATCTTTTTTAAAAAATGAATAAAATAAAATTAGATTGAGTTTCCCAGCACTTTTATTTTATTTTTTGCGTTGTTCTTTTTTTTTCTTTTTTAACATATAACGTAGTATTTGTTTCAGGGGTACAGGTCTGTGATTCATCAGTCTTACACAATTCACAGCACTCCCCATAGCACATGCCCTCCCCAACGTCCATCACCCAGCCACCCCATCCCTCCCATCCCACCCTCCACTCCCTCCCCTCCAGCAAACCTCAGTTTGTTTCCTGAGATATCAGATTCTCCTATGGTTTGTCTCCCTATCTGGTTTCATCTTGTTTCATTTTTCCCTCCCTTCCCCTATGATCCCCTGTCTTGTTTCTCCAATTCCTCATATCAGAGAGATCATATGATAACTGTCTTTCTCTGATCAATTTATTTTGCTTAGCATAATACCCTCTAGTTCCATCCACATCATTCCAAATGGCAAGATTTCAGGTTTTTTGATGGCCGCATAGCATTCCATTACACACACACACACACACACACACAGACACACACACGTGGTATGTGTAAAAAAATCTCACATATTCTTTTTTTAATGATTTTTGAAAATATTTTAAAAATTTATTTATTTGATGGGGCACCTGGGTGGCTCAGTGGGTTAAAGCCTCTGCCTTCCGCTCAGGTTATGATCCCAGAGTCCTGGGATGGAGCCCTGCATCGGGCTCTGCTCAGCGGGGAACCTACTTCCTCTCTCTCTGTCTGCTTCTCTGCCTACTTGTGATCTCCATCTGCCAAGTATATAAATAAAATCTTTTAAAATATGTTTTTAAAAAATTTATTTATTTGACAGAGAGAGGGAACACAAGTTGCGGGAGCAGAAGAGTGAGAAGCAGGCTTCCTGCTGATCAAGGAGCCCAATGTGGGCCTTGATCCCAGGATCCTGGGATTATGACCTGAGGTGAAAACAGACACTAAATGACTGAGCCTGCAGTTGTCACCCATGTGCCCCTCTACCACATCTTCTTAAACCATTCATCTGTTGATGGACATCTAGACTCTTTCCGTAGTTTGGCTATTGTGGGCTATTGTGAGCTTTGCTGCTATAAACATTCAGGTGCACATGCCCATTCGGATCACTACATTTGTATCTTTAGGGTAATTACCCAGTAGTGCAATTGCTGGGTCATAGGGTAGCTCTATTTTCAACTTTTTGAGGAAAACTCCAAGCTGTTTTCCAGAGTTGCTGCACCAGCTTGCATTCCCACCAACAGTGTACGAGGGTCCCCCTTTCTCTGCATCCTTGCCAACAACTGTCTTTTCCTAACTGGTTAATTTTAGCCATTCTGACTGGTGTGAGGCGGTATCTCACTGTGGTTTTGATTTGTATTTCCCTGATGCCGAGTTACGTTGAGCACTTTTTCATGTGTCTGTCGGCCATCTGAATGTCCTTGCAGAAATGTCTGCTCTTGTCTTCTGCCCATTTCTTGATTGGATTAATTGTTCTTTGGGTGTTGAGTGTGATAAGTTCTTTACAGATTTTGGATACTAGCCCTTTATCTGATATGTCATTTGCAAATACCATCTCCCATTCAGTGGGTTGTCTTTTGGTTTTGTTGACTGTCTCTTTTGTTGTGCAAAAGCTTTTTATCTTGATGAAGTCCCAATAGTTCCTTTTTGCCCTTGCTTCCCTTGCCTTTGGCGATGTTTCTAGGAAGAAGTTGCTGCGGCTGAGGTCAAAGAGGTTTCTGCATATGTTCTCAAGGATTTTGCTGGAGGTCTTACATCCGGAGGTCTTTCATCCATTTTGAGTCTATTTTTGTGTGTGCTGTAAGGAAACGGTCTAGTTTCTTTCCAGAACTTTTAGGAGACATGGGTGAGTAAGAATAGTTTTCTACCTTCATGGCTCTTGAGCTTCAAATTCTGTTGAGTCTACAGTGTGATTGTCCTAATTGTTACTGCTGCATAACAAGCCATCCCAGATGTACTGTATCAAACAATAACCATGATTGTGTTCCCAGCTTCCGGGGCTCAGACAGTCAGGAAAAGTACAATGAGGATGGCGTGTCTCTGCATCTTGATGCTTGGTGGCTCAGCAGGAAGACGGCGAGCAGATGACGTGACAGCTAGGGGCTGGGGCCGTCTGAAGGCTCCTCACTCTTGTGTCTGATGGTGGACGCTGGCTGTCTTGTAGAATACACACATGCACCTCGTTGCGCTTCCTCATGGCATGGCGGTTGACTTCCAAGTGCAACCATATATATATATTTTTTAAGATTTTATTTATTTATTTGGGAGAGAGAGAGTGAGCATGAACAGGGGAGAGGGAGCAGCAGACTCCCTGCTCAGCAGGGAGCTCGATACAGGCCTCGATCCCAGGACTCCAGGATCATGACCTGAGCTGAAGGCAGACACTTAACTGACTGAGACACCCAGGTGCCCCCAGGCATGACCATCTTAAGAAAAAAGGAAGACGCACATGACGTGTGAACAGTCTTGGAAATCACATGGCCTTTATGTCCACTGTACTCTGCTGGTCAAGCTGGTCATGGAGTTCCAATCAGGGGAATAGGTCCCATCGTTTAATAAGACGAATGTCAAGATGAGATAATTTTTGCAGCCATCATTGAAAAATAAAATCTGCCTCAATGATTACACATATACACATTCTCTCTCACATGTGGCTTTGTACTTCCTGAGAACCCTCATCCTCCACCCTCCAATCCCACTCTCCCCTGAAGCTTCTCTTTCTTTGTCTCTTAGCAGGCCAGTCCTGATCACTTTGGATTCCACAAGTCGCAGTGAGAGTCTTGATCATGGAAGAGCTTCAGTCTATTAGTTTTGAGAGTTTATAAGGGAAGCAAGAGTGAGTTGACAGGGCCCAGAAGGTTCCAGCACTCTCCCTCATCGTTGGGCAGCGGTCCCCTGGCACTCCCACACAAACTGGATTCTGCCAGATTATTTTCCAGTTTCAGCTACTACTGAACAGGCCTGCTATACTTTTGAGCACCACTTGGTGATCTGGGGGTGTTTCTGGGACCTGTTTCTGGGACCGCGAGATGCCCTTCCTTCTGCTTCCTCCCACACAGATACCAATACCCACGGGGCTTCTAACTGCTTCTGGCTTGTTCCCAGCCCACCTGTATTTTGGGCTTGTGGGTCTAACCTGTCACCTAGTTTTTTTGGTAGATGTTGTCTGTGGGTCTTCTGATTTTTTTTTTAACCTAGTCTTTCATTGTTGTTTTGTTTTATTTTGTTTAAAGGCGAGGGGGTTCAGCATATTAATTCAAGCTGTCATGATAAAACACCACAGGCTGGGTGACTCAAACAACAGAAATTTGTTTCCTCACAGTTTGGGAGGCTAGAAGCTCAAGATCAAGGCCTCCTCATTGGGTCGTCACAGGGGTTTTCCTCCATGGAGGGAGAGAGAGAGAGATCTGATCTCTCTTTCTCTTCTATAGACACCAGACGCTTCAGATTAGAGCCCTACCCTTATGACTTCCTTTAACCTTAATTACATCTTAAAGGCCTGTCTCCAAATATAGTCACTTTGGGGGCTGGGACTTCAACACATGTATTTGGGGAAGAACAGTTTCAGTCCATAAGAGGGCATTTGGGAAGAGACATTCTACATTCCGCCATCATCCCAGAAAAATAGAGGCTTTCTTTGGCTGCAGTCCATACAGGGCAATCCCCCAGGACAGAGAGCACAGTGCAGAAAGGTGGGCAGCGCTCTTGGCAGCGAAGGGAAGGGACCTGGCACCTGATGAAGGCCCTCCATGGGTGGGCCTCACCTATGTCCTCCTCTCATCAACTCCTGACACCCACTCTTTCCCCCAGGTGCTCTGGAGACAACAAACAGCCTCTCGGTGTCCCTGTTTCACACAATCATGACCGCCCAGGATGCCCTCCCTACTTCCCTGCCCACTTCTATTTCAGCCAAGAGCTGCTGTTTATTTTCTCCTGTCACATTTACCTCAGGCATCTTCTCTAGAATATCTTCTAAATGTAAAGCTGCTGCTGGGGCACCTGGGTGGCTCAGTGGATTAAGCCGCTGCCTTCGGCTCAGGTCATGATCTCAGTGTCCTGGGATCGAGCCCCGCATCGGGCTCTTTGCTTGGCGGGAGCCTGCTTCTCTCTCTCTCTCTCTGCCTGACTCTCCGCCTGCTTGTGATCTTTCTCTCTGTCAAATAAATAAATAAAATCTTAAAAAAATAATAAAATAAAATAAATGTAAAGCTGCTGGGGGGGACCCACCTGAATTTTTCATAACGTGTGTGTGCATTCACACACACACACACACACACACACACATTGCCATGCCACCCACCTGCGCCTCCTCCTTGCACCCTTACTGCTCTGTAACTGTGTCTCCAGGAGTCTTTCCCACTAGACTGTGAGCTTCCTGAGGACAAGACATGGGCCTGGTCACCTGAGGCAGACTGGATTTCTGCTCTTGGTTCCCAATTCTCAATTTCTGCCCTCCCTAATGTTTATTTTTCTTTAGTTTTTCTGAACATTTGAGAGGAAGCAGCAGAAATCATGACCCTAAATGGTTGGGTGTGTATCTCTAATGAACCACATGTCACCTTACAGAACAGTGCAGTCATCACACGCAGGAAATACACCACAGACACAATACTAGCCATCACTTGACCCCCACTCATACTTTCTCAATTATCGAAATAATGTCCTTCGTGGCATTTTTTTTTCCAGTTCCAGAATTATACATCATACTTAGTGGCTGTATCAGTTATATGTAGCTGCATGACAAGTCACTCCAAAGCTTCGTGGCTTAAAACAACCATTCCGATCATCCCACAATTTCTGTGGGTCAAGAACCTGGATAGGGCTTAGCTCCTTCACTCAGGATCCCTCGATTAAGGTGTTGGCCAGGGTTCCCATGACCGCAGGGATGGGATCCACTCCAAGGCTCATTCAGAAGATGTTTGACAAAATTCAGGTTGTCGCACACTGCTGGCCCGAGGACCTCAGTGCCTTGTCACCAGGGGCTCTCCACAGGGCAGCTCTGAATTCAAGCAGGCTGAGAAGAACCAGAGAGAAAGTAGCAAGATGGAAGTCCGTCTCTTGTCACCTGAATTATGATCTTTTGTAATCCAGAAATACAATGCTGTCATCTTTGCTCTGCTGTATTCCTTAGAAGCAAGTGGCCAGGTCCAGATGTCCTCAAGGAGAAAGGAGTGGACAACTGGAGGAGGGGTTGTTGGGGGCGGTCTGAGAAGCCTGCCTACCGCAGTGCCCACATCCCTTTGTCTCTTCTAATCTGGAGTGGCTTAGTTGTTTTCTTTGTCTTTGACAGTTTTAAAACATGACAGTCCAGCTCTTTTGTCAATGTCCCTCAGTTTGAGTTTGTCCACTGTGTTCTCATGATCAGATTCAGATGGTGCATCATTTTGGGCAGGAATATTTCGTATTTGACACTGTAAGCTTCCCAGTGTAGCATATGGGGAGACACATGATGCTGGCCAGTCCCATGATTAGTGATCTTAACTTGGATAAATTCATATGGTACTCAGGCTCTTACATTCTCAGCCACTCTGCCATTCTGCCTCTGGCCTGGAAAGTTCTTTTTTCAACAGGGTGAAATTGTTCAATTTTTCAAACAGGGTAAACAAAACAGTATAACACAAAACCAAACCAAACAATAAAAACGAGACCAAACCTCTTGGCAGAGCAATTGTGGGAAAAAAGTTGAGCCTGGAAACTCTTTTAGGATGAAAATCCCCATGTCCTGTCAGGACTTTACCCTCCCCCTCTCATTTGCAACCAAGCTACCCTCAACTGAAGGCCCCAGGCGGGTGCTGGCTGTTATGCCAGCCCAAAGGAACCTGTTTCTTTGAACTGCTGGTCCCATCACTTAGAAAGCCCTGTCCCATCTCCGCCTTCTCATCTGCCTGCAGAACTCCAGTCCATCTCTGAAGCCCAGGCCTGGGGTCTTTGGCTCCAAGAATAAGGCTGCAGGCCTGAACCACTCCAGGGGCCAACAGTCACATAACATTCCATCTGCCTGGGGCCCCCAGAGCTGTGCAAGCCTCTGGTCTTGTTCTGGACACCCACTCCCTTACCCCAGCCCCAGCCTCCCCTTGCATAGCACATTGTATCACTAGTATTTATTGAGACATACTTCTGTCTTCTCTGGACGGGAGGTGGCACTAAAGCTTGTCTACGTCTGTGGGCCCCCGTATCCAATACGTGCTCCATAAGTATTGGGTGAATACAGGAATTTCACCTGTATTCAGGGGCCGCTTGTGCTCCTCCTCCCCATCCCTCCCTCAGTAGCACCGTCCCTGCTCTATAACCTGGGGCTGACACAGTCCTAGGTTTCATCCTTTGTATCTCCTGAAGCACTTAAAAAGTTCCAGCAATGAAAGCCCAAATTCCATGTGGCTGACCAGAAGACCTCCCTTAAAGGCCAGCAGGCACAGTTAAATGTAGCTTCTTGAAAGATCTGTGAGGCTCCAAAGAGGCCCTCCCTTCAGAGAAGAGACGATGGGGTCTGGAGAACCCGGCCAGGTTGGAGGGCATGCAGACTGATTCTAAAGCAGAGGCCTGCATCATGTGGATGAGGCGGGAGCAGCCAAAGCTGCTGGCGATGTGGTGAGGGCCTCAGGATGCTCACCCAGGAGGGGTCTTAAGGTCTCAGTTCTCACCAAATTTCTAGTCCCCTTTGGCTGGCCACAGAACTGCTAATAATATAACTGCAGCACCCAGTTGGGTGTTTCTGCCAGAAGAGACACCCAGGTCTCACTTCACGATCTGGAGCAATTTTCCCCAGTGCCTTCCAGCCGAGTCCTGGGTGGTGGGGGAGGGGGGTGGGACAGCTTGGGCTGGTCCCAACCCAGATAATGAACAGGGACCTCTGACTTCCCCGACCTGTGAGGACTCTCCCCTGGGGAAAAGTCTGGATGGTGCTCTGTTCTGTTCTGTTTGGGTTTCTTTCCTACAAATGCTGAAAATGACAGGGCAGGGAAAGTGCAGGTGTTGAGGCTTTCGCCTTTTGGGGTTTTCCGATTTCCCCTTTATAGGAAATGACTTACTGTTCTGAACCCTATACTATCCCATTAAATGCCAGGACCACTGTCTTCAAGAGGCCTGAATTAGCCCATGGTGCTAAGTGCTGAGAAGACTCCAGAAGAAAAGCCTCCAGCCTGTATCAAAGCCCCCTGAGCCCAGGGCACCACAGTATTCCGGCAGCAAACTGGCAGTCTCTGTCTTCCAATTCCCAGCACTTCGCCAGGCTCCTGGTGAAGTTGGCCTTGTCCCCATGAGCCCGAGCTGCCTAGCTGGGCACTGCCCCACGTGTGGGAAGCAACCCGTCCCCGCTTGTGGGCCAGCAGCACCCACCCCACCCTCCGCCTGAGGCGCCAGCTGCCCAGAAGGGTGGGAAGATAAGGCGAAGATGCCCTGGCTGGCCCGCGAGGACCCCACTTCCTTCTGGCTTCCCTGGAGTCGCACTAAGGGAACTCTTGACTGGAGCCGCGCGAGAAGGCGGTAAGGCAGGTGGGCGACCGGTGACCGCCCAGAGACGGTGTGCTCTGGTCTTTAAGAGCCCTAGGGGACCATCACTTGGACTGCCCCCCCCTTCCCCAACCCCGCTCTGGGTCGAGAACCAGCGCAGCCAGAGGGATCTCTCTGGGGAGACAGGATGGCAGGCCGGTAGTGGCTTGGGAGGCTCTGGCAGGGCGAAGCCGCGCGGATCTCCACGCCGTCTCTCCCCCAACCTACCCACCCCGGGACCGGAGCTCCTCCCAGCCTCTCTTGGAGGGGGTGGGAGATCTGAGCGGCCCCCCAGCGAATCCCCGGGGAGGTGGGCGGAGGTGCAGCACCCGGAACAAAGGCCCACAGAGGGGTCCTGGAGCGCGCGGCTCCCCTGGGGCGGGGGCGGGCCCCCGGGCCCCCGGGCCCCCCTTCCTTTCCACTCAGCTCCTCCCTCTCCTCCCCTCCTTCCACCCAGAGGCCCGGCCGGCGCTCAGCCCGAGCGGAGCCAACTTCGCCAACGGTTCCCAAGTTGCCGGGCGCGCTGTGCTGGGAGCTGGGTGGGGAGAGGAAGGAGAGGAGGAGGAGGAGGGCTCCCCGGGCGCCTTGGACGCGGTTCAGGAATCCGCCGCCGCCGCCGCCGGCCGCTCGCCGACTCGGGCCCGAGTGGGGAGGGCGCCAGGCAGGACCGCTCGCTCGCTCGCTGCGCAGGACGGCGCCCGCCTGGCGCCGCTTCCCGCTCGGCGTGCGAACCGGCCGGGCCGCGCCTCCCTCCCTCCCTCCCAGCCGCCGCCACCGCCTCCCGGGAGGGCGCAGAGCCCGGGCCGCGAGGGATCGGAGCGACCGAGCCTCTTTTGCCGCGTCCTGCGCTAAGGAGGGCAAAGTTGCGAGCGGATGCTGCCCGCGCCGGACCCCAGCCGCGGACAGTCGGATCCGCCCCCGCCGGAGGAGGCTCGGCGGCCGGGGTAAGTAGGGCGCCGGCGTCCCGGAATCGCCTCCGAGGCCCGGGCAAGGCCGCCCAGCCGTGCGCCCCCCAATCTTCCCCGTCTTGGCGGCCCGCCAAACTTTGAAGGAAGAGGGGGCAAAAGGGAGCGTGGGAGAGGGAGTTCCCGGCTCAGGGGAAACTCCACGCAGGCCCCCGCGACCCCTAGACCCAGCCCGCACTCAGATTCACAGCTGCCAGGTACTCGCAGCTCATCATTCAAGCCACAGACACACGGCGCTCGCGCTGGGAGCACACGCCACGCCGACCCGGCACACGCTGCAGGCCGAAACTCCGGGGGCGCCGGGGTTTGGATCTTGAGACCAAGCATGCCCTCCTGCCCGCAGATAAATCCACGGTCTTTGTTTAGTGCCCCTTACAGCCCCCCAGTGAGGAGCCCCCAAAATGCTATGGGCCGGGGGAGGGGCTGTCTTGTCTTTGAAAGTCGTGGCCGGCAACCCCGAGGCTGAAAGTGGGGAGGGGAAAGCGGATACTGCAGTCGGATCTCGGGGGTTCATCAGCAGCGAGTCCGGTGTGGAAACTCGGTGTCTTGGTGATGTGTCTGGGTGTGCGCAGCCCTTCCGGAGGCGAGGCCGGGAGAGAGGGGGGAGTGATTCACAAACTCGGGACCCAGCGTGCTGAGCTCTGTGAGCCGAATGGGAAAGGCTGCAGGCCGGTGCTGCTCAGCGCGGGACAGCTGGGTGGTGGCAGTGACGGGACTTGCCAAGGAAAGTGCACAGACCACCAACCCCCCTTCGGATATGCTTCCTCAGAGGACCTCCAGGAGGACCTGCGGAGATTCCAGCCCTGGATGTCTGTGTGTGTGTGTGTGTATACACGGGGTGGGGGATGTTGAAGGCTCCTAAGGTCAGGAGGAAACCAGGGCAGTGCAGAAGCGCTATTTTCACTGCGTCCGAAGATGCGTTTGCTTTCAGATGCCCTGGCCTGGTGGCCTCAGCTGGCTTGGAATCGGCCTTCCTGCAGAGGAAGGGGCCCTGAGTGGTCCCAGGGAGCCTTGCCTGATTTGTCTGGAGATGTGGCCCAGGCAGCGTGTTCACAGTGCCATGTGGGCTGGTGCTGGGGACTTGAATCAGATTCATCATTGGCTGGCCTGTGCTTCCTATTAAGAGGCGCAGTAGGAATGTCTCCATGTGTACATCTGGCTAAGCAGAGGATGGTGTTTGGTGTTTTCTTCCTGGCTCCTGCTGGCCTGGCTGGAAATGGGTCTCATGAAGGGTCTAGGAGCTGTGTCCTCCAGCAGCAGGGGCTTGGCTCTGCAGTGGCAGCAGGTGGAGGGGTAGTCACTGAGCATAGGGTGTTTTCCTTCATGCCAGCTGGCGTGAGTTTCCCAGAGGGGCTGAAACATGTCATGTTCCTGGAACTGGGATTAGAATCTCTCTTGGGGAGAGATTCCCTGCTGCCATGGGATTGAGAGCATGCAAGGATATGGGACAACCTGGCCATGGAATCACAAGGAAATGTATCATTCCCCTGCCCCTTTGTGGTCTCGGTGCTAAAATTAGCAAAGCATATGGGCAGCACCAGAACTGTGGCCCCAGATGAGAGACAGGAGTGACCAGGACTTGGCTGTCTCCAATTTCAGGTGGAATGCTGCAGCCAGTCCTTCCCTGTATCGCCTTCCTGCCTTGTGCCTTCTGTGAATCAAGACCTCTGTGTACATTGTCTCATTGAGCCCTGTATCCCTATGAAGTTAGCGTTTTATCCCTCTTTTGCAAATTAGGAAACTGAGGCTCAGAAAAGTTAAGTAATTTTTTCAAAGTCACAGCTGATGAGGAACAAAGCTGGGATTTGAATCTAGACAGCCTGATTCTGGAACTCAGGCTGTCTCCACCATGGCAGGCTGTCTCTGTGGTCCCTACTGGTTCTCCATGACAACAAAGAAGCAACATGGGCTACTTACTAGCATGGTCCTGGGGCCTCTGACTGAAGTCCTTTTTCCACACACTCTGCCCAGGCTGGGTTATACCATGGGCCACAGGAAATCAAAATCTGGGTGGCTCTGGGCTGCTAGAACCTTCCATGTAGGACTGGAGTCTGGAAATGACAAGAGATTCAGAAGTGACTAGAGGGAGATACTTTAGTAATTCCATTGAGAGATGATTTGCTGCTTAGTGGAGAAGTGGGGACAAAGCTGCCACTTGTGACCATATAAGTGATAAGTTTGGGTTTGTGAGAAACGGCCAGGCAGACATTCTCAAATGGATTACTATATTCCTTCTTTCTTCGGCCCTGACCAGAGTGGAAATCTGTCCGACAGGGAAATCAGCCCTCACCTGCCACCTCCTGCCTGGTGAACGTAAAGGAACATGTAGTGGCTGTCCTTCCCATGCCTGCTGTGTGCCCTGGGGCGGTTTCTGGTCCCCAGAGAGATGGGTGGGGCAGAGCTGGGGTGGGGGTGAAAACATGTCCCATAGAGGGACAGTGGTCACTGTCCCCACTTTACAGATGCGGACATGAGGCTCAGAGAGGTGCAGTGGATGCCCAGGTCACGAGCTACGTAACTGCAGGCTGTGCTGGCCTCCAGGCACCCCTACAGGCGCTTAGGGGTGACTGTCCTCAGTCTGGTTGGTACTCTGTACCCCATAAGGGCCAAGAGGGGTGCCTCTTATGGCTCTGCGCGAGGTGTCTGTACACAGGAAAAATGTAACCTTAAATAAGGAGCAGAGCTTGACCACTACGCAGCAGGCCCTGTGCACCTTCCCCAGGAAGCCCACGTTGGGGAGTCCAAGAACATTGACCGAGCTGAGCTGTAGGTATTAGAACCCTCTCCTGCCTCCACTGCTGAGTGGGCCTGCTGGCCAGGGTAGAAGTTGGGAGACTAGGTGTGGAGAGAAGCTGCCAGGGACAGGGGGTGCTCATCTTTGTACCCTGGCTCTATCCCAGCATGAGACATGAACGTACTTGGGGACCATGGTCAGGGGATGGGTGAAGCCCAGGGAGGGGCTGCGGGCGAGCGCCTCTGCTGGGAAGTCATAAAGCAGGGGAGCCAAGGGAATCCTCGCCATGAGGAAAGGCTCACAGAGCTTTCTGCCGGTCATGAAAAGAAAACAGCTCTTCGTTTCATTCCTTAAACAGAGTAAGAAATGTCATCTCTTCTCTGATGACTAAATACGCGATAGAATGCTGCTTGTTCTGCCTGAGCATGTGGCTTCCACGGCTGGGGGTGGGGTTGTCCCTGGCCTGCTGGACAGTGTGTTCGTGCTGGAGGTAGACACGTTCAGTCTTGGGTTCCGTTGCCCCAATTCTGGCCGTTTGCTCCCCCCATGCTTATGCACCGCCATGGGGAGAGGAGGCAGGCAGGCAATGGCTCCCCCTCATTCCTCCCCATCTTGCCTCTCCCCTCCACATTTCCCCTACCTGACCCCCACTTGCTCCACAAAGATGGCTGTGTGCTGCAGGTCTGTGGGTTTCTCTGGGCCCTGAGATATTTATCACTGGGGTTCTAGAGGACTCTGAAAAGGATTTGGAGGAAAGTGTGGAAAGTAAATAAGCCAGTTCCCAGTTGAGCATCTCCTGAATACCACAAGTAAACAGCCCTCCCAGAGGCCAGCCTGGGAAGCTCTGTGTTGGCCTCCCATGGTTGCACCTGGCTCACTGGCTGCTTTCACCAGCTCCCCCCTTCCCTCCCCTCTCCCTGTCCAGCTCCTCCTTGACTTGGGAGCCTCAAAAGTCAGGGAAGCAGACTGCTGGCCTGTCCTTGTGCTGCGGGAGGCTGGCGCGTGAGCTGTGGGGACCGCGAGGAACATGAGGGAGGAAAGGGCACCTACAGGGCCCACTCAGCCCTGCTCCATCTGAAAGTCTCCTGGTGTCGGTTCCACTCAGCGAGGCAGAGGGTGGTCTCCGGTGGGTGAGTTGGACTTTGGTGGTAGAGAATGATGGGGCTTTTTCCAGTTTTGTGGCACCTGATGAAGTTTTGTGTCTTAAGTGTCTAGAGTAGATGGACCAAAGCTAATTCTCCCCTCTTGTGCACCCCTCCCCACAAAAGGTGGGGCTCACATGTGAAGAAACCCTTCAAACCCATACATTTACCTTGAAATGCTTTGGGTACTAACTTGAATGTCAAGGTTCTTTGCTTATGGCTGGAGTCCTATCAGATTAGGCCCTATCAGCTTAGGGTGCTGGTAGTATAAGTTCACACCGGAGGTTTCAAGGAGCTTGAGCACCGGTGTAAGTTGCTATGTCTATAGGGTAGGAAGCAAATTCATGATCACTTAACTCCAGTGCATTTAGTTGACCCACTGTAAAACCTAGCAGCGTCTGGTGAAAAGGGAGAATCAGGGCTCTGGGTGGGGGGAGTTCCTGACTGGGACGCAGAAATGGCTAAGGGGCCTTTCCATTGCATTGGACTGTACCGAGCTGGGTTGGCAAACTGGAACCTCCGGGATCTGGGGAGCAGACACTGCTGGGAGGCTCTGGGTCCCGCCTCTGGCCAGGAAGCTTGGGGGGAATTTGGTTGTCATGCTGTTGCCAGGCTGCTGAGAGAGAATTGGGGGTGAGCCCCATAACTTGCACCCTGGGGGGAGAGAAGCTGCATACCACATACTCACAGGCCATGACATTATCACAGGCTGAAACACACATGCACGCGCATGCGCGCGCGCGCGCGCACACACACACACACACACACAGATAGGTCCACCACCCACAGATATTTCAGTAAATACTTGGGCACATTATATACCAAAACATTTGTAGGTGCAACACAATCATCCCAAATTAGTAATGGTCAAGAGCACATATCCTAAAGCCTGAATGCTTGCAGTCCTGCTTAGTAGCTTGTGACCTTGGGCTAGTTACTTAACCTCTCTGGGCCTTAGTTTCTTAATCAGTAATAGGTCATAGGTAATAGGGCTGTCAATGAATTGATATATGTGAGGAGTTTAGAAGTGTACGGAGAACTAGGCCAGTGTTAAAGTATGATTCACCACAACCTCTGACCCAGATACTTAGACTCAAGTTCACAAGACTTCTCAGAGAGGTACCCACAGACTTGTCAGTGAGTGGAATCAAAACCTTTGTTTCGGAGCCCTGATTCTCAGAATGTGTGCCATTTGCTGTACTGGACTCAAACTAGAATTTATGAGGAAAATAATTTCATGCTCCCTCAGAAAGCTCATTATTTTAAAACAGTGTTGGTACTAACACCCCCAGAAAGGGTGGAGATTCCTTTAGCAGCAAGGGTTTTCAGACTAGGTTCCACGGAACCCCAGAATGCAGTGGGGACCCTTCAGAGGCCTGAGGGGAGGAGGCTCCAGGCCTCTCCCCACCTGGTGCGTTGTACACACTGGGCTTCTGAGGGAGGTTCTGGTTCAGAAGAAGGCTCTATAGCTTCTCCATTTGAAAGCCCCCCCCCCCAGGTGGACTTGCTTCCCTTCCTGCGTTTGTGAGTGCCTGTTCACACTCGCCCAACGCCGGTAAGAGCCCACGCAGCCACCTGACGTGCTGCCTCAGGCCTCCCCCACTCTTTTTCCCCACTCTCCTCCCTTCCCCTCCAGCTGCCTCACCATCTGCAGGATTCTGGAAGGTGCTGAGGGGTCTGAGCCAAAGCAGCGCTATCTGAGGAAATATTTTGAAAACAGACTGGGCCGCCCCCTGGCTGAGACGGCACCAATTTTCAGCAAGGCATTTCACAACTTGCATCAGGCCTAGGGCACGTGAGCTGGGCCATGGGGGCCTGGCTCTGCTCTGGACACAGCCCGGGGCTCATCACTGCAGGGTCAAGGACAGACCTACCTGAAGAGGCCCGAGATAGAAACCTAGCACCTGTGAGGAAGGGGAAGTCAGCCTCGGTCTGTGGGGCAGAATGAAGAACCGAAACACCCGTGACCAGGAAGGTCAGGCCCGTCACTGGGGCTGTTTTTTATCTGAGAAGAGCTGTTTGCTTTCCACACGTTCCTCCTGCCCTCTGTGGTGCAGGTGTGGTGCAGGTGCCTAGCGGTCAAGTACACAGGAAGCCAGAGCGGGGACTGTACCCTTCAGGCCTCCCGGGCCTGCACTCGCTAGGTTCTCAACAGAAAGCTCGTGGGGGAGGCACCCTGGGATCGCCATTTCGCATACAGGCACCCAGAAGCCGATAGGCAGGAGAGGTGGCCTGCATCCCCCAACTGGTGTGAGCAGAGCGGAGCCACGCTCCAGGCCCCGCCATGTGTGAGCCACACTGCCAGAGCTGCAGCCTGAGAGGACAGTCACTTCTTCACGGGCCTGGCTGGACTGCTGCGTTCTGACCTGGCGGCTCAGGGGAGGCTGGCTTCCAGGGTCGCCACAGCCCTGTGAGGGCCCTGTGGGTGGAAGTTCTAGCCCCCAGCCCGCCCCCAACCTGCACAGAGCACTCCTGATGGTAGGAGGGCCTCTTCTGCAAGGCCGACCATCAGCTGATCGCTGCTTCCCCGTGGCAATGACCTGGGCTCAGGAAGTGGCACAGGTGGCAGGGGAAGGGATTTAAACTGGCGAGGAGGAGCTGGCAGATTAGGGGTGTTCCAGCAAGACAGACCCCCATCCTGGAGTAGGTGCCGAGCTGCTCTGGGCGCCGGTGACTCCCACGGGCCCTATGATGTGGATCACATGGCCCAGCCTCCCTTCTCCTTGTCTGCACTATTCGCTGTTCCATACTGTCCTCATTCCCCAGATGCAGGCATCATCCTCCTCTCTGTAGCCTCTCCAGCCTCTCCTTCCTTCCTTGTGGCCAGCTCCCATTCAGCCTCTGGCCTCCGCTTGAGTGTCCCCTCTAGAAGCCTAGGTCAGCAGCCCTCCCTGTGGCCGCCTGCACCCTCCTCTCATACTACACTGTACAGTGTGGCCATGGCCGCTTTCATGGTCTGTGGTCTCCTGCGGGTAGTGAGCTCTGTGAGAACAGCGTCTGTCTTGCTCCCCTTGGTGTCCCCCCTGAGTCCCCACCTGACTGTGGAACCGAGAGCAACAGATGGGACATGAAGCTTCACCACACAGGATAGGACGGTGTCTATTCCCCCAGGGTGGTAGGGGAGAGATCAGAGTCTGGGCAAGGTAGGGGGAGTCGTGCAAGTCGGAGGAAGCAGCTGATGTGGACCAGAGGCTTTGTGTGGGACTGGGTGGAAACAGGACACTGGGACCCTGGGCACGTGACCTGTTGCAGGCATTATCCTATGTGCTGGGCTGGACTGGGGTCCTGACAATGGGCCTGAAACCCTCCTGGAGGCACCTTTGAATTAGGTGGGATGGTGGGTGCTCCACTGCTCAACCCCATCAGCAAGTGGTTCTCAGGTCTGTCCCCTTATGGAAGGATGTCTTTCCAGCCCCTCCAGCTCTTCCAGGGTTTAGACCTGCCCCCCAGACAATGTAGGCCTTCCAGCAGAGAAGAGGAAGCCCCTGGGGCTGGTTCTAGCTGCAGCCCTCAAGACGTTCTTGCAGAAGTAGGGAGTTCCCCCCGAGTGCTAGATTCGCCTCCCCACCACCCAGGGAGCACACATTAGGTGCTTCAGCCTGGGCCTCGCCTGTGCAGGTACTGCATGCCCGCTCAAGCCCAACACTGTGCAGGGTGGCAGAAGGTGCCCCCCACGCTGGAAGGGGAGAGGAGACTTGGGTACAGGTAACGACCTCAGGTCCAGCTGTGATGAGCCCACACAGGTGGGCTGCTGGCAAGAAAAGGGGAGCCCTGCTCCTCACCTGCTGTGTGACCATGGTCAAAGTGCTTCATCTCTCTGTTCCTCAGTTTTCTCAGCTGTAAAATGGAGATGTAACAGTACCTATCACATGGGGTAATAGGAAAATAAAATGTGTCCCTATACAAGTGTTCAGAGCAGTGACTCGCATACAGTAAACATTGAGAAGAATGAGCTATTTTTTATTATTTTTTAAATAAATGCCGCTAGAGAAGTCAACTGAGGTCAGATCATCGAGGCGCTTGAATGGCGTACTTTCCATTTGCTAAGCGCCTGCTTCGTGCCAAGTAGTTACAGACCATCTCACTAAGACCCATACAGCCCAGCAAGGTAGTTAGCCATGTGTCCATTTTCCAGATTAGGAAACTGAGGTTCAGAGAGGCAGGTTGACCCACCCTAGATCACTTGGCCAGGAGGAGTTGGAGGCAGTAACAAAATCCAAGTCTGTCTGGCAGTTTAGTCTGTCCGTGTGGAGATTGGAGAGACATGACAGAGGCAGCATGGGGGTCACAGCCCGGAGCAATTGCCCTGATGCTGTAGTCATGGGCCCCTGGGGAAAGGGGGGGACAGGAGAGGATGGGGTAGGAGAGATACCTTGCAAGCCACAGGGAGGGCGGGGGTGGCACGGAGACAGGGAGGCCTTGAGGCCACAGCACACAGCTCACCATTTACAGCCTAGGGGCACTACTGAGTCATTCTGGGAAAGCATGACCTCATGGTCTGCCGCCTACCTGTTCTCTTGCCCTCTGGCCCTCTGATGACCATGTGCCTAAAGTCCTGCAAGGGACCCTCTGGCCTCGAGTAGCCGGGCCAGATCAGCTTCCTCCCACCCCCTTACTCGTAAGCTCTGCTGTGGCAGAAGCTTCTAGAAGTGATGATAAGCATGAGGAACTTCCAAAAGTATATCCTTGCCAGGCCTCTGATTGGAAGTCTGGGCATTCCAGTGTTGGAAGCACTTTTAAAAAAGTAAAGCCTGGTTGAGCTGTGTCCCCAGCACTCTGCCAGGTCCTAAAGGCCTCTGCCTTCCTGGTAGGTACAGTTATCTGAGAGCTCTTTATGGAATAAGCATTCTCAGACTGAGTGATTTATTTTCATCAGTCTTACTGCATGAGGTACCCCTATTTTACAGATGCCAACACTGAGGCCTAGAGAGGGTAGGTGACTTGTCCAAGGTCACATAGCCAAACTGCAAATCTTCAGCTGTCCAACTCTAGCTGTGCCTATGCTTTTAGCCACTCCACGATCCAGCTGCAAAATGAAGTGAGTCACAGGAGGTAGGGTGTATGAACCCAGGCCTGCCAAATGGTGTGGCGCAGACAGGAAGTGCCCAGAGAGTTTTCGTCTTTCAGTAGTGTGAATCACTCCCCAGAGATTCATGGAGACGTTGGATCTCCAAGGAAGTGGCAGAGAGCACCCAGCTCCTTGGCCGTGCAGACCCTGATTATGTGGCTCTTTGGGGGTGTATCTTATCTCTCTGGAAGGAACACGGGCGTGCAGGGTGTGTCTGTTCTGGTTTTGGTGGGCCAGACCTGGAAAAGGAGTGTGAGTCAAGAGAGGGGCTGAGCGCCAGCTTCCTCAGCCTCGCCCGCAGGCGCAGGATGCCAGGCTGTAGCAGCTGCTGCTGGGGCTCCCAGCTCCGCCCACCCCAGCCCGCCCCAGCTGCCCTAGCTGGAGCCCAGCCCTGTGCAAAAGGGTGCCCTCCCCCTCCACAACCTCAGGAGGGAGGCACAGTTAGCCCCATCTTCCAGATGAGGACACTGAGGCTAAGAGAGCTTTTCTGGCTCACCTGAAATTCCTTTGGCTGGAAAGGGGAGAAACGAGACTGTGAAGTCTTCTGTCTGCAAGGACAGGAGGGGCAGCTAGCCTCCCCTCTGACACGGGTGACACGGGTTATCGGCCAGCTCTGTTCTCAGGCTTGCATTTCGGATTCATTCTGCAGTCACTGGGCTCCCGTGTTGCTGCGAGAATGACCCTCTAGGGTGAGAGAAGAGTATGAGTTACCATTTTCCCAGGAGCACTTTCGAAGCCTAGGGACCCTCTGCAGGCTTCCAGGCTGGGCCCTTCCCCCACCAGAGCGCCCGCCCCACCTTAGTGGGCCTGGCCTGGAAACAAAGGGCCTCCACCAGATACCTGGCTTAGGGGTTAACCTGGCATGTGACTCAGCGGACAGGGGCCAGATTCTCAGGGGTCCCTCGTCCCCTTTTTAATGCCCAAGTCCCAGGTTAGCCCACCCCCAGGGGCCCTCTCCACAGATATGTGGGGATCCCCCAGGGTTCCATGGTCTTGCAGGGTGGTTCCTCCTGACCCTGCCCCCCCTTAGCCCCCAAGACCCTTGGCTTCAGGGGTGGCTATCCCTCCCCACACCCAGAAGGGAGGGGGACCCAATCCAAGTACTCCCTCCAACCACCACAGTAAGAATTTCTGGGCAGTTGTCACTTTTCTTGCAGGGAAAGTAGACTTAAGTTTGACTAAAGGGGCTGTCTCCCTTCTCCTTGTCTCCGGATTGTCCTTTCTGGCTTAGCCTCGGCTTAAATTCAAAGGCCTGTTAAAATGTCTTCCAAATGAGAGTCTCACCCCAAAAAAACTTTGCCTCTACTTCTATAGGTAGAAAACTGGTGCTTGCTTTTAATGTTTGTTTTTTAGTTTGATTAAATTTTATAAATTAAGTAATACATGCCCATGGTACCCAATAGGAGAAGTACAAATGGATATAAAGTGAAAGGCAGAAGCTGGAGAGTAGCTGTCCGGGACAGTCAGTGTAACCCCTGCCGCGGGGTCATTGCTAAGCTGGTGAGCGCTCCCTCCCAGGCTGTGCTGGTAACCGCATCCCAGCCCCCCTCAGCAGTCCCCTTGGGTTCCACTCATGAGACACAAAGGCCCCCGCAGCCCCAGCATCCCCCTTAGCTTCCCAGGGTGGCTTTCTCCTGCATTCCCAGCTGCCTCTTCCATTTTCCCCTCTTGTCTGGCTGGGCTGGAGCCTGCAGCTGTGGCCTGGGGTTCAGGGCCCCACACTGGTGATCTGACCAGACATCCTGCCTCTTAGCCAGCCTGAGAGCATGTTCAGGGTCCCCTAGGTGCTGGGGCTCACACGGACAGGTCCACCCTTCACTGCCATTCCTGGTGAGACTGAGGGTGACCTAGGCTTCCCCTACTCCTCTCATCTCCTCCCTCCCCTCCCTTCCTCTCTGCATCCTTCCCTTCTTTCCTGACATATTTATGTGGTGCTATATAGCAAATGTTAACTCTAATTCATAAGAATGGAGCAAGGTAGAGAAAGAAATAGTGCCAGGAGAGCAGTGTGCTGGAGATTTAATGTCAGCAGACCCTGCCCTTCATGCCTTGGCCTTGCATCTCCAGCTGGGTGACCCTGGGAAGGTTGCTTAGCTTCTCTGAACCTTACGCTGTCATCTGGAGAATGAAGGCAAGGGTGGTGGTAAAAATCCAGGCTGGGTACAGGGCTGGCCTGAGGACCAGGAGGAGCAAAAGGGATTCTAAGGAGGAAAGGGTGGCAGAGGTGTGTGTTTGGGGAGGGGGGTGTGCAGTGCTCTTCCTCTGGGGGACTGGTTATGGCTGTGGGGACTAGATCAGGGAGCACTCTGGGGACAGTGGGATTTGGGCTCAGCCTTAGGGTAGATTTTGACCAGGCACAATGGCCCCTTAGCCAGCTTGGCCCCTGGGCTTAATGGCTGCCTGCCCTCCCGTGGGAATGCCTTTTCTTGTCTCTATTTCTACGCAGAAATGGAACCTTAGCTTTTTTGTTTGTTTGTTTTTAAGGAATGAGTTTAGAGTTTTTATATTAGTGTTAGATGCTTACTAAGCAAAATTCAAGTAAAAGGGGCAAATAGCAGAAAGCAACGACTCATCCCTCAGTCCCACCATCCAGATGTAACCAGGTAGCTATTTCGTGCTTGTCCTTCTCTAGGCACATATACATAGAAGAGAGGGCAGTAGAGAGGCAGAAAGTTTTATAAACCTCGGGAAATGCACAGTTTAATTTTTAGGCCAGTGTTCTAAGGACGCTGTGTGTGCCCCGAAGCAGCCCCTCTCATCTGTTCCCCGTGTCCATGAGAATAATGTGGTGGGGACAGGGTTGGGGGCGGGAGGGCTGCTTGGAGGCGGGGGTAAACCCAGATGCTCTGCCCTTTAAAACCTCCCAATACAGACCAATTACAAAAGGGGAGCTGGTTGAAGTTGGTACATACCAGCTCCAGAACAGTGGTTTTCAATCTTTGGACCAAAACCTCAGACAAAGGTACACAGAAATGAAACAAAAGTCTCATGGAGCCCATATGTATCTTGATCACACATGATACACTCAAATTCTCAGTTCTGCACCATTCTGGCGAACTTTTTTTAAAAAGCTCATTGACCTACAAAATTGATTGTGAGCTAGAGTTTGAAAACTATTCCCCCAGAAGAGGGATCTTCACACTTTATACCAAACTCACCTGGAGAGCTTGCTGGAACCACTTGCTGTGCCCACCCCCCTGAGATTCTGGTTGGAGAGGTCTGTGGAGGGCCCCGAGAATATGCATTTCCACCAAGCTTCCAGGTGCGGCGGCGGCTGCTGGCCCCAGACCCCAACTCAGATCCAAAAGACAACCAAGATTGTCTTTTAAGGCCCTGTACTCTCAGTAGACACTTTCCAGAGGGTTTGCTTTAGTCAACAGAGGAGAACCGCTGATGGCTAACACAAGAATTCAGGCCTCTGACATGTTTGGAGGGTGCTGGTCAAGCAGTGTCTTCAGGATCTTAAACACCACTCTCCTGAAATCCAGCTCACGCTATTAATACCAAGTCCAAATGCAGAAACCGTCTGCGAAGCAAAGGCACATTTATGCCCAACCCTGGATGAATTACCTACCTCTTAAATCCCCCGCAGAACATAAAACCTCCCAGCCCTTTTGAAAACACTGTTCCTCTATAGGCAGTGAAAGGTGCCATTTACCATGTAGATTTCACCTTTTCTGGTTTTTTAAAGGGAAGAGGGTAAGTCAAGCATGACCACCCCATGGAGAAAGCTGTTTCCCCTCCCTCTGGTTGGGGTCTGCTAGGTTTCAGTGGCTGTCCCTGGGTCCCCAGCTTTCCCTGGAACCTCTTCCTGGCATGGCAGGGAAGCCCGTGCGACAGCACCGGGGCCTGGCTAGGTTTTAAGCTGCCTCGGCTCCTCCAACCAGGGAACTCAGCCCCCACTTCTAATCCTCCCCCTTCACAGCCTTGGGGCCCCCTCCCTAGCCTTACAGTCTTCTAGAAGCCAGCCCTCAGCTGGGAGCAGCCTCGTGAGGGAGGGAAGTGTTAAATGGGCACAGAGCCCCTCTGTTCCACTAACAATGGCCCGTTGATGACTGGATTCTGCCCAGGGCGGGCCCCCTTGACTGGACTTCAGGGAGGAGGACCGACTCCAACACCCGCCTCCCCCAGGCAGCCATTTCTGGGTGTGAAGTGGATCGAGTCCTCGGCCTCTGGCCACAGAACCTCATTCTTCAGGCCCTGAAGCGACAGTGAGAAACCCACTCACCCCTCCTATCCCATCCCGGGGGCAGTTCGAGGCCCCGGGAGTGATATTCAGTTCTGTGTAATTCAACAAACATCTATTGGACCGTGGCTGGGCATGGAGGCTCAGTGCTACGTAGCTGTGGGGAGTAAGAATAATGGCGGACATGAATTCAGTGCCTCTTAGAGTCACCCCATCCCTGGCTGCCCACCAGAGTCCCTAAGGAGCTGCTACAAATTCCATTGTGCAGCCACTGCCCCCGCCCATCTTCAAGAGTGCACCGCAGGCCCTGGTATTTTGTAAAAGCTCTCAGAGGGATTCTCATTCCCAGCTGGGATTAAGCATCCTGGGCCTCTTACTAGTTAGATGCTAAGCTTGCTAAGCATGGAACTGGCCGTCCCCCATTTCATGAGGGAGGTGCTTGTGGGAGGCTGAATACAGGCTCCCTGAAGATGTCTACACATAATCCCCCCCTCACCCGGAGGTTGTGTTACTTCCCAAGGTCAAGGGACTTGGCAGTGGAACTAAGGTAAGGATTTTGAGATAGGGAGATGACCGCAGATTATCCAGGGGGCCCAACGTCAGCATATAGGTCCTGAGAAGAGGGAGATAGGAGGACAGAAGTCAGAGTGATGCCTGAAGAAAGCGATTCAACCAGTCATTGCTAGCTTGGAAGATGGATGATGGGGCCATGAGCCATGGAAAGCAGGTAGCTTCTGGAAGCTATGCTGCAAAAGTCAAGGAAGCAGATTTCCTCCTTAGGGCCTCTAGAAGGAAGTCAGGCCTGTGGACACCCTCATTTTAGTCCAAACTGGTCTTGGACTTCTTTCAGAACTCTTCAGGTGAATAAGTATGTGTTGTTTTAAGCCGCTGAGTTGATGGTGGTGTGTTAGCGGCTACAGGGAACGAATACGGCCTCTTCCTAACTTTTTACCGATGAGGCTCAGAGAGGCGAGGCAGTCAGCTGGGGTCACGAGGCTAGTGAGTGGCTGAGCTGGAGCAGGAAGAACCCCTCACTTGGTGTCCCCCACCTCACCGCCCCCCCTCTTTGCCAGACAGATATGCATCCGAAGGCCCACCCCACTGCGCTCTTTCCTGTGTCCTTTGTTAATGGTGGGGCTCATTCGGCTGGGGAGGGTTGAGGGGAGGGGGGTTGGGCAGGTGAAGGAAAGCTGGGGTGGGCCAGGTTGGCCCCCAGGTGGAATGCCACATTTGTTTTTTGGTTGTTTTTAAAGATTTAAAGATCTATTTGGCAGAGATCACAAGTAGGCAGAGAAGCAGGCAGAGAGCGATGAGCAGAGAGCCCGATGCAGGGCTCGATCCCAGGACCCCGAGATCATGACCTGAGCTGAAGGCAGAGGCTTTAACCCACTGAGCCACCCAGGTGCCCCAGAATGCCACATTTGAACTGGATTCTGGAACAGAGGAGCCACAGGCACTATACCCCCATCTCCTCCGCTGCCTGTCATCACACCATCTCTCAGGGCCACTCTGCCTCTGGGATCTGGCCGCTGGCCACAAGCCGGCCGCAGGCTTGGGCAGGAGCAGCAGCATTCTACTCAGCTGTCACCCTCCGCCAGCAACAGCTGCTTATCTGGGACAGCCAGCGAGCTCCCATCTTCTGGGAAGCCAGCAAAGGCCTTGTGCCTTCAAAGGATGTTTCTTCCAAGACGCCAAGAACCTTGTATTGGAGGTCACGTGTGTCTCTTTGAGGCGTGTGAGGCAGGCAGAGTCTAGAGGGTTGTCCAAAGTCACACAGCAAGTAGGTGACAGGTCCTGGCAGACAAGTTCCCGGCCTGGAACTCTGAGCTGCCTGCTGCCGTGCCGCTCCCATGGCTGGGTTAAACCTGCTGTCTCAGTGATAGGACACAGTAGTTGCGTTCCTGAACCATGGAGCCAGACTGCCTGGGTTCAAAACCCAGCTCCGCCTTGTGCCCGAGGACAGGTGTTTGTCCTCTCCTTGCCCTAGGTGGGGGTGAGGGGTAGTAGCGAGGAGGGTGCTGCCCCACCTTCCTCCTCCGGTTGTGCTGAGGACCAAATTCCTTTACGCGTGTGAAGTGCTTGGAAGTGCCTCGTTCACGTTCACGTTCACGTTCACGGTCCGTGTTAGCTCATCATTATTCGGCTCCTCTAAGACGGGGACTGTGTCTCTCCCTCCCTCTGCCGCCAGCACCTCGGGCCCTGCGTGACCCAGAGCAAGTACTCTGCAGATGAGTTAACGGGTCCTGCCCTATCCCCGGCTTTTATCATCCAGAGGCTTACTAGGTACTTTCCTTGACTTTCAGCTTTTTACAAGTTCCTCCTTAGATCAAACCCTCCTCCTGCTCCTCCTTGCCTGGGAGCTGTACCAAGGTTGGAAAGCAGCCGGAAGCTTGCTCCACCCCTTGGTAAATCCCAGGAGTGGTTCGGAAAGATAACCCAGAGGTCCCAAGTTCTCACCGTTGAGTGCCCGTTACACCATTGCCAAGGCTACACCTGGTCAACCTGCTGAGCTCTCCCTGGGGCGTCTCTGGGCCCGGTGGCAGCACCATTTGCACACCAAGTCTCCTGTAGCCTCACATGGACCCACTGCTTGCTCCCAGTGTTTCTCCTCCTACTTAGAGCCCATGCCAGGCCTTCAGGCCGGTGGTAGGGTAGGGGCTGTCACAGACCATGTGGGTCCCTCAAGTCCCCCCTTTCTCTCTTCCCTGCTGTGAGGATGGGGCTTCCTCATCCTCACACAGCCTCCCCCACAAAAAGCCCCCAAGCATATCCTTGCACATGAACAGACCCCAGGGGTATGGCCAGTCGTGGTTCTACAAAAAGCGAAGCTCAGGGGTACAGTTTGGATTCAACTCGTCCAGTCTCTGCCCCAGGACGGCCATTCTGCTCAGTCTTACTGCCTGCCTCCAGCTGTATTTCCAGAGTCCCCTTTCGACCCTGCCTCTGATAAGAGACTTTTTCCTTTCCTTCTCTTTTCAGTTAAGCTTTTTATGTTTTTTAAGTTTTTCTTTTCATTTCAGCGAGTTAACATGCCGTGCTGTATTCGTTTCGGGTGTGCAGTATACTGGTCCTGTAATTCCAGATGTCACCCGGTGTTCATCATGGCAAGTGTAGTCTGCCCTCCCCAATTGTTAAATGTTCTCAGTTTTGAGATCATTACAGATACACATGCAATTTTAGGAAATCATGTAGAAAGATCCCATGCACCCAGTTCCCCTCATAACATCTTGCAAAACTCTCGCCAAAGTTCACAGCCAGGGCACTGACATTGACTGACACATAAGATAGAGCACCACGGAGGTCCCTCGTGGCACCCTTTTTATAGCTGTAACCACTTCCCGCCTGCCCCCACGCCTGCCTTAGCTCCTGACAGTACTGATCTGTGCTTCTCTCTTTACAATTTCGTCATTGCTAGAATTTAACATAAAAGGGATCATGCAGTCTTGTAACCTTTGGAGACTGGCTCTTTTTTTTCACTCAGTACCCCCGACATTCATCTAAGTTGTGTGTAATACTCAAAGCACAGAAAGGTTTGAAGTCTCCCAAGAAAGGTCAGTAAGTAGGCTAGAGTGGGAAGGGGCTCCTGAGCTTGCGCGTTGAGAGCTTTTGCCTACCCAGGGGTCCCAGAAATGCTGTAGTGGAGTTAATCTTTGTAAAGGGGCAGAGCAAGATGGGAAAGCCGTGTGACCATAAGGAAAGGCAACCCCGTTCCCCCCCCACAGCTGTCGAGGGCTTCTCCTGAACATGTTCACCTCTGATGCACCCATAGGCATGGATACAGACTTGCACGCATTTCTGGTTGAACTGTTGCAGAGCAATCAGACTAAAACAAAGGCTTCCAAGCCCACAAATGAGCACAGAAATTTGTAGTAATGAGCATGACCAAAATGGAAATAATAGACCACATGAGGGAGGGAAGAATAGAATTCCATGGCTTAGAGATTCCTAGCCTTCTTAGGCTATCCTCCTAAAATAAAAGTGGCCCCTATTTGACGCCTGTGTCCACCCTTTCCCATGCCATTACACACATGGCAGACATCACTAATCAACCACCACATTCTGGCTCATGGTGAACAAGCTTGACCTCAGTCTTCTCAAAAAGCTCTAGGCAGTCAATACCAATTGATTGGCGTTGGGTCACCAGTTGAGGATTGCTTGCTGTGCACAGTTTAAGTGCATTCCCTGGGGGAGGGCGGGGAGGGAGAGCATGAGCCGGGGGAAAGGGTAGAGGGAGAGTCTTAAGCAGGCTCCACACTCAGCATGGAGCCCAGCGTGGGGCTCGATTCCATGACCCTGAGATCACGACCTGAGCTGAAACCAAGAGTCAGATGTTTACCGACTGAGCCACGCAGGTGCCCCTATAACCACTCCTTTTCTTTGGAAAGAGTAGCCAATAAACATGGTAACAAATTCAAACCATACAAGAAGGTATATGCAAACAGTGGGTCCCCATTCCCACCCCTGTGTCCCAGTTCCCCTCAACCACTCTCAGCCAATTTCTTGTCTTCCTCTCTAGGGACAGTGTGCATACCAGCATGGCTGTGTCCCCACCTCGACTTTACACAGATACCACAGGACCTCACACACTCTTGTCCCGTGTTTGTATCCCTTGTATCTTGACCACCTTTTCCCATCAGCCCATACACAGCTGCCTCTCTTTGCATTGACAAGTGGACCCTCATTTATCTTGCTAGCTTTTTGTTTGGGTTTTTATGTTTGTGCCTGTCAACAGACTTTAAGGTTATTTTCAGCCTTCTGCAGTCACGAACGGTATACTGTTGTGTGTGGCCTTGTTCGGACTGTGCTCATGTAGCTGCAGGATGAATTTTCTGGAAGTGGAACTGCTGGGTCAAAGAGCGTGCACACTTAGAGTTGGGATGGTTGTGCCAATTTGTCCTTCAAGAAGAACACTCCAGCAGCATGTCGAGAGAATCCTGTGTATTAGTTAGGATGCAGCAGGCCATGTTGCAGTAACAGACCCTCGGATCTCAGTGGCTTCACCCAACGAAAGCTTATTTTCCCCTCACACCACCTCTGCTGCAGGCTGGGGGGCTTCCCTGTCCACAGCTCAGGACCTGGGCTGAGGCAGCTGGAACCTGGGGTCTCCAGTGCGGCTACGGCAAGAGAAGAGAAGGCCTGAGGGAAGGGTGGGATCCCCTGAAGGACCAGGCCCTGAAGCGGCTCACGTCGCTTCCACCCACATCCCGCTGATCCCCAGAGGCTGGGGGAGCTGGAAGGCGTGCGGGCACTTGGCAAGCCCCGCGTGTTTGCCCGTCTGCCAGTTCTTTCTCCCTAACGTTACCTGCACACAGGGTCACAGAAGACGCTGTCTTCCAGTCTGATGTGTGAAAAAACGGGCACCATGTATCATCTCGATTTACCCTCATGCTTTCCTTAGGCGGCCGGCCTCCACCTCCCGCTGTGGTACCCATAGCGGACAGGTTCACACTCAAGACACACCCCAGGGGGCTTGCCCACATTTTTCACAGAGCCCAAAAAACAGTTTGTGGGGAAGCCCTGAGACTTTTTTTTTTAAGTTTTGGCTCTCATTCATAAAAACATATAAAGGCATGTGAGTAATAATATAAAATTAGCCGTGTAAAGATCTTTGCCAGCTGTGGTATGGAACGGATTGGCAGCGGTTCTGGGAGATTTCCTAAGCTTTCTGTAACTCCGCCTCCACTCCCCTTCAGGAAGGCACAAGCCACGTGAGGGAGAAGGGTGGGGCTGTAGGAACCTTCTATCCCTAGCAATTCTTCTCAAAAAGCGATTTTTTGTGGGGAGGGGGTTTGCAAAGGTTTGATGCCTTCGCTGTTCTTAGTAACCTTCCCATGGATTATAATTGGCGTGTTTTGTTCAGTAAAGGGCTTAATGGGCTGGGTGGAAGGCTCGGAGGATGGGTGTACAAGGCTCATGTGCTTGAATGGAGGGTTTATGTAAGAGTTTGGGCTGGCATTGCACGGTGAGGTTAGAGTGTAGAATGCCAGACTAAGAGGTGGTAAGGAATTTCATTTGGTAGCCAGTAAGGATCCTATAAAGTTGGGAGGCCAAATCGGTTTTTGCTCACGGGACAATGCTAATGGATTGGTGCTTTGGAGGGAAGGTGTATGAGGCTACATCGAGTCTCAAGCTGCAGAGAGGATAGTGATTGATTAGTGATGTCTGCTTCAGTCACAGGACTGCTGAGTGGTGGTGTGTGTGCCGTGTATTTGACATCCCTATAAGGAGGTTTTATTTGCTTGTTTATTTGACAGAGACAGGGCAAGCTGGAGCCAGGGGAAGAGCAGGCGGAGGGCAGAGGGAGAAGTAGGCTCCTCACTGAGCAGGGAGCCCAGACGTGGGGTTCAATCCCAGGACTCTGGGATTGTGACCTGAATGGAGGGCAGACGCTTAACCAACTGAGCCACCTGGGTGCCCCGTCATGAAGCTTTTTAAGTAGGCTAAGCTGTGAGAGTCAGAGTGATAAAGGAGGAGAGGGCCATCACTCACCTGGGAGACAGGAGACCCATGTAGTAGTTGGAGTTTTGTCATCATCCACTGGTATGCCTTGGTCTCTCGGAGCCTGAATTTCTGCAGATAAAAAAATGAGGAAAGGTAGGTTAGAAAATTTCCTGGTGCTGACATTCTTTAGTGTTAGAACAAGAGTCATGTTTTTTCAGGGGTGGTAGAAAGGACAGTTTGTTCTTTTGGACATCCTGGACACCAGCTTCCACTGCAGGCCTTGACTAGGCAAAGCCCAGAGTGCAGGGTCAGCACTGACCCCACCCAGGGCCCCGGGCTTGGTGTGAGAGGTGCTGGAAGGCCCGGGACTATTCTCTGGGGCCCTGTACTTCATGCATCGGTTGGCCTTGGGGTTCACACAGGATGTTTCGCTCACAGGGCTGAGCAGGCCCTGATAGAGCGACTCTCAAATGGGGGTAGGGTGTGTTCCCCTTATCCCCACCGACCAAAACAGGACTGAGGGGCAGCTGGGGTCTGTCCCAGGTGGAGCTGGTGCAGCCCCACCCCCACCAGGCTGGCCCTCTGCCCCCTGGTCCACCTCGTGATGGTGGCCCACAGCTTCTCACAAGTTCTTGGACATCCACTGCCTCTCAGGTGAGACACACGTTTACCTTTGGCTGCTTCTCCTCTGTCTGTCTTGGCTGAGGTTGGGCCCATGCCCCTAAGGGGATCCTAGAGGGGTTTGTTCTTGGGAGAGGAAGCTGGAGCTCTGGAGTGTGAACAGTCTTGAGGAGGAAGGACAGCCCCGTGTCTCTGGGGCCCAGCAAGTGAGGGGAGTGGAGTTTTGCTGCCTGATGCAATGTCTGGCAGAGCCCGTCCCTTATCAGAGCTCCGTTCCCAGCAGACTCTGGGACCCCACCTTCCTTCAGGGGAGGCAGGGGCAGGCTGGGAGGCATCCAAGTAGAAAACTGTTGTCTAGTGGGGGTCCCTTGTGGCGCAGGGGGGAGGCCTGGCCAGAAAGGCCCCCAAGGGGAGAGGAGGGTAGGAAGTTTGGTGCGTAGAGTTGGGGCCTTAGCCCAGCCTACTCTCTTTTTCTTCCTTCTCAAAGATTTGTCTGGAATACCCCTGGGGCTTTTCTGCCCTCCTCCCATTATTAGAGCATCGCTGTAGGGGCTTGAACTGAAAGCCCCAGGGCTTGGTTTCTTCATCCTCAAAATGACATTCTGGATTGATAGTGATAATTCAAGAGACCCAAAGTTTGAAACCCCAAGTGTGAAGTTTTGCCCATGGCACACACTTCTAGTTACTTGCCTGCAGTACACACTCGGGGTGTATACTTGGAGCACACACCCGTAAGCACACACGTGGTTTATTCATCTAGGGAACAGCTGCTGTTCCTTCTTCCTGTGTCCTACCAACTTAGAAGGAGTGAGCATCTCCCGCCCGGGCCAGATGCTTTGGAAAAGGCATGAGTGCGTTCATCCGACAAGCATTCTCGAACACCTGCTCTATGCCCCATGCAGACAGAGCTGAGCACGGGGATTCTGGGCACAGAATACAGGGGTGGAACAGATGGACGAAGCTCTCCTGTCACGGAAGCTACGTGCCATTGGTTGAATTTGGCAAGAAACCAGTACATTTCTGTCCAGGAAGGAAATGAAGCAATCTGCTGAGGAGGGAAGTGTTGGGGGAGGGGAGATGGTCCCTGGGAGGTTGGTGGTCGGGAGGGCTCCAGGGAAGGGCTCCAGAGATGAGCACTGGGGATGACTGGACCAAGGGCAGCTAGCTGTCCCACCCTCTGCGGCCTCCTGGCAGAGCTGCGCTGGCCCGTGCTTCTGGCCTTCTTCCCCATTGACCCTGGTGCCCTGGAAATGGGACCTCGGCTGGCATCCCACCTTTTCCTTTGGCTGTCACTCCACTTCCTGGGTATCAGGGGAGGAAAGGTATTGAGTACTCCACTGGCAGGGGGCATCTGCCGAGAGAAGCACAAATGTTTCATTCTCCCCATGAGCAAAGGAAGAGTGCACCCTGCGTTTTGGGAGGGAGCATCACAGAGGTTTGACTAGCCTTGACAGAAGTCATAGACCCACTTCTTAGAGAGGGCCTCTGCTGGGAGCTTTGCCAGGTGACTCCCATCTTGGCCCCATCTTCCTCCCTGGTGACTCTGTGACCTCCTGGCCCTTGTGGCCCTCTCCCAGCTCCTGGGTCGGAGGACCTCCCACATTGCCCCTGGGACCTCTAAACCTCCCTCACCTGCCTGTCCACCGTCCACTGGGCCTCTGGAGCTAAGGCTAAGGGCAGCCTGCTGGGCCAGGGCGAAGGAACCAGCAGCCTGCCTTGTGTTTCCTGTCAAGAGTTTTTACCATTGCTTCTTCCTTTTAGGGCAATGCTGGGAAGGTTCTCAGGAACCCTGTATTATTCAGGGGGGTGAGGGGACTGGGATGGCAACTCAAAAATAGAAACAGTGCTTGCAGAGGAGGGGAGGAGAAGGTGCGGGAACTTTTCATCATCGAGGCAGCTGAACTTCTGATCTTACCAAAGACCCAGAAGAGGGAGGACAGTGAGAGCAACTCCCCCCACCCACCCCTGCCTTTTCTCCCCTCGTTTCTCCCCTATCGTATTTAATGAGCACTTACCGTGCCCCAGATACTATTCTTCATGGCAACCTTATGTACAGGTTTTCCATGCTACAGGTAAACTGAGGCCCAGAAAAGTTAAGTCACTCCTACAAGGCTACACAGCATGGTAGACACACAGAAAGGACTAGAACCCAGGACTCCGGGTCCCAGCTCCTTTCGCTTCCCCTCACATCATCAGATACAGGCAACTCTCCAGTCAAGAGATGAGAGGGCAGGAAGTCAGGATTTTAATCCCGTTTGCTCTGCAGACTCAGCATTGAGTCTCACCCTTCCAGAGAGATGGATGGCCTCATACCCCATGGGGTGTTCCGCAAATTCATGCTGACAGCCTGCCAGGCACTGAGCCAGGCATCAGCTTTGACAGGTTTGCTCACCTGTGTTTTGTTGGGCAGCTGGCATATGCTGGGTGCCGTTCTAGATGCTGGTCCCTGCTTCCTGGAGCTCGGATTCTGGGAAGGGAGGACAGGCAGGCAGACCATCAGCTGGAAAGCCCAACCATATATGCTATAGTGGGGGTGATTGGGGAGCACTGGGAGGCTCAGATGACCTGGGTCTCGGAGGGACGATGAGGACTCCTGTTGGGGGAACCTTGGACAGTTACTTAACCCGTCAGCCTGTTTCCTCATCTGTAAAATGGGATAACTGCTCCCTAACCAGACTCTGTAAGGGTTGGAGGAGAAAATGCAAATCAAGCGCTTAGCATGGCACGTGGCCCAGAGCAGTAAGCACTCAATGAATCTCAGCCACCCAGATCATTCCAGTTGGCCCTTCCATCCCGAGTGTCAGCTCCATGAGGCCAGAGACCAGCTGTGCTTGCTGGCTACTGTATCCCCAGTACCTAGACCAGAGGCTGGCACAGAGTGGGTGCTTACGGAGTCGTTGTTTAATGAATATGTGGGGAAAGGCCCAGAAGGATTAGGAAGGGGCAGGAATATTCTAGTTGCCCTGGAGCTGTCTCTGCAAGTCCTTCTCCCTCCCCCTTAGCCCCTCCTCAGTCACCCACACTCAGGAAGCCTCACCACCCCTCTGCCCTGCACAGCTGGGGCACACCACTCTGCTGCCAGCTTCCACATCTGCCTTCTGGTATTGCAGAGCCCCTGGCCCACTGCTTTCCCCAAAGGACAGATGCGCTGGCTGTCCTTCTAGTCACTTCCATTGTGTGACGAAGGTGTGACCCCAGCACCTACCTTCCTGCCCTCTTACTCTCTCGTCCACGGCAGCTGCTTCCTGTGGGGAAATCTTTTCCAGAAGAGAGCTGATCCTGGATGCACTGACCAGGTCACAAGCCTTCCCCACACTTGGAGCAAAGAGTATCCCATGAATGACCGTCCTCATGGAGAACGCATAGACTTTTGGATGGAGTTGGAGGGGGCGATGTTGTGCTGGAATCTGGGGTTCATGATGCTGGACAGGTGTGTGTGATGGAGCAGATGCGTGCAAGAAACGGGCTCCTCGGGGAATGCTGTATTTATTTGCTCAGCTATTAAAAATATATCTATCTTCCGGTGAGGGTCATCTATTCCTTTATTCCTTCTGTTGTTCGGCAGCCGTGCTCGGGTGTCTCCTGTGTGCCTGGCCCAGTGCTAAAGGATAATGAGGGGCCTGAACAAAACCCCTTTATGCCACAAAATGATGATCAGCGGTGAACAGATCTTACAAGTCGGCTCACCTTATGACAGTCTCGGGTGCTAATGGGAGTCTGCATGGTGGTGGGACCGGGGGACCCCTAACCTAGGTAGGTAGGGGTTGGCTGCTCCAGGAGGGGCTGTGTCGTGAAGGCTGAGGCCATGTGAGGGATTTTGGAAGGACCCAGGTGAAGGATCTCATGTAGATGTGTATATATCATTACAATAGGTCCATCTCCATTTTTTATTTAGGTATTTGTAGTCTTTTCTTGTTGCAAACATTTCTAGTTCAAGGAACATTCTTTTCCATCTCCTTGCCCTTGAATTATGTGTGAGGTCAAAGGATAAGTGGGATGAATAAATTAAAGGGCTGATTAGCATTTTAAATGACCTGATTTCACCTCATCCATTGGGAGAGTGGGTCTGGGATTCTGGCTGCTAAGCCGGACCACGGCCCTCAAAAGTTGGGTGGGAAAACTCTTCATTCTTCACCTCCAGACAAGGTTGTCCTGACCAGCAGTCTTCACAGGACGAGGGTGTCGCCCACCTGAAGACGGCAAGCCAGATCCTGAGTGATGCTGCTGAGCTGACAGCCCACGGCCCCACCGTTCCCCATGGAGAAAGGACTCGCTTTACCCCAGGACTGCTGGGACTTTCTGCACAGCCTGAGGATGAGGAGCAAATATGCCCTTTTCCTGGCTTTTGTGGTGGTGGTTTTTGTCTTCATTGAAAAGGAAAATAAAATCATATCAAGGTGAGGAGTACAAGTGTGTGAAAGTCTTCCTTATCAGGGAGGGGTGGATGGGGCAAAGAGGTAGCCATAGGGCTCTTTGTGGACCTACAAAGGCCGTCCTTAAACTGGTAATCATAGGCCCCTCCTGTGCCCAGGCAGTGGTCCTGCACACGTCCCCAGGAATGCACAGGGGCTCTGGACTCAGGCAACTTGCGTTGCAATCCTGATTCAGGCCCTTTCTAGTAGGGACAACCTGGATAAATTCACTTTTCTGTGTCCTAAGTTCCTCTTCCATAAAATATGGCTAACGATGGGGCTTTCCTTACAAAGATTAAATTAGGAAATGTAAAACGTTTAGCTCAGTGGCTGGCATGCAGTTGGTATCCAGTATTTGCTGACCATGGCGATTATTTCTAATCTTGGCTAGGATGATGCCTGACATTAACAGCACATCTACTACACCAGCCGAAGCCGTGGGTGAGGGTGAGCCCATGGAAAGGCAGGGGTTGCTGGTACACATTCCCTCGTGGACAGGACTGCCATGTGCAGCTGTCCATGTTGTATACTGCTAAATTCCAGGGGTACGTACTTATCTTGGCTTCACTGGGAATGTTGCCCTCCTGGAGTTGGCAGTATATTAGTGTGTGTAGGGTCTCTGCTGTGTCTCTGCTAGCCAAAGAAGGATTTCTTAGACCTGTTTTCCTAACACAACACCCTGCAAGAAAGTAGCCACCATGGATAGATTAGGAATTGGGCTGTGTAGCAAGCACTGGGTTACTCAGCATGGACTGTTCCAGTTCGTGCCCACGGGGTCCTACTGCAAGCCCCTGCAGCTCTCCACCTGCACACAGTTAAGCTAGGACCCGCAGCCAACACCAGCTGGCCTTTCATGTCCCTTGGGCAAGAGAATCCTCCAGTGTGTTCTACACGGTCTCCTAGGAGGCCCCGGGGGGACTGGTTTGCCCACAGGGACAGCCTGCTCACCCTTTACAGACCTCTTTTTCTCCCCACCTCACTTCCTATCTCTCTACCAGTTCTCCTGCGATCATGTCCCAAATAAACTACTTAACAACCCTCAAATCCTTGCCTCCAAGTCAGCTTCTGGGCAAACCCAGCTAAGATAGGCTCTGGGTGATCAGGCCGGGAGTCAGCAGCTTCCAGGTGCACAAGGGATGGAGTCCCTAGTCACTCGCTGACTCCGATTTCCCTTTGTCCTCCTATCCTAGGGTGTCAGACAAGCTGAAGCAGATCCCGCAACCCCTGGCTGATGCCAACAGCACCGACCCAGCCCTCATCTTGGCCGACAATGCGTCCCTCTTGTCCCTAAGTGAGCTCGATTCGGCCTTCACCCAGCTGCAGGGCCGCCTGCGAAACCTCAGTCTGCAACTGGGTGTAGAGCCGGTGGGGGAAGAGGCCGGGGCAGAGGCTGAGGTTGCAGCTGGGGACGAGGGGCCACCGCCACCCCCCGGGGCCGGGCCGCGGCGCCACGTGCTGCTTATGGCCACCACGCGCACCGGCTCCTCATTCGTGGGCGAGTTCTTCAACCAGCAGGGCAACATCTTCTACCTCTTCGAGCCGCTGTGGCACATCGAGCGCACGGTGTCCTTCGAGTCGGGAGGCGCCAGCGCCGCGGGCTCGGCCCTGGTCTACCGCGACGTGCTCAAGCAGCTGTTCCTGTGCGACCTGTACGTGCTGGAGCACTTCATCAGCCCGCTGCCCGAGGACCACCTGACCCAGTTCATGTTCCGCCGCGGCTCCAGCCGCTCGCTGTGCGAGGACCCCGTGTGCACGCCCTTTGTCAAGAAGGTCTTCGAGAAGTACCACTGCAAGAACCGCCGCTGCGGGCCCCTCAACGTGACGCTGGCCGCCGAAGCCTGCCGCCGCAAGGAGCACATGGCCCTCAAGGCCGTGCGCATCCGGCAGCTGGAGTTCCTGCAGCCGCTGGCCGAGGACCCGCGGCTGGACCTGCGCGTCATCCAGCTGGTGCGGGACCCGCGCGCCGTGCTGGCCTCGCGCATGGTGGCCTTCGCGGGCAAGTACGAGGGCTGGAAGAAGTGGCTGGTCGAGGGGCAGGCGCGCCTGGGGGAGGAGGAGGTGCAGCGGCTCCGGGGCAACTGCGAGAGCATCCGGCTGTCGGCGGAGCTGGGGCTGCGGCAGCCCGCCTGGCTGCGCGGCCGCTACATGCTCGTGCGCTACGAGGACGTGGCGCGTTGGCCGCTGCAGAAGGCGCGCGAGATGTACCGCTTCGCCGGCATCCCCCTGACGCCGCAGGTGGAGGACTGGATCCAGAGGAACACGCAGGCGGCGCAGGATGGCAACGGCATCTACTCCACGCAGAAGAACTCCTCGGAGCAGTTCGAGAAGTGGCGCTTCGGCATGCCCTTCAAGCTGGCGCAGGTGGTGCAGGCCGCCTGCGGCCCCGCCATGCGCCTCTTCGGCTACCGGCTGGCGCGGGACGCCGCCTCGCTCACCAACCGCTCCGTCAGCTTGCTCGAGGAGCGCGGAACCTTCTGGGTCACGTAGGCGGCCCCGGGCCCGCGCACGCGCACTCCCCTCCTTGGGAAAGACCCGCCCTTGCCTGCCTTGTCCCCAGGACAGCCGGCGGTGAGCTGGTGGCTCCGGTGGAGGGCGGCCAGGCCGGTGAGCGGCCTCCAGCGGGGCAGGCAGCCTTTCTGGAGCAGTAGTCTCCCCCCATGCCGCAGCCTGGGGCCTGGGGTCTCTCACCGAGAGCGGGACAGTGCCTGTCCCCCAGGGCCGCCAGGCCAGGACCTAAGGAGCTGCGGTCTCCTGAGTAGGCATCCAGGCCCGGAGCTATTGACAACAAGCCTTTCTCTGTCTCTTGTCTCTCTCTCTCTCACACCACAATATAAGAACATGCATAAATGCCTACAGACCCTGTGGGCCAGAGTCCGGGTGTTGATCTGGAAGGGGCTGGGAGCACAGACAAGTCAACAGCAGCCCTCCCGTTGTACTCAGCCTTCATCATTCAGTTTCTGGATTTCTACACCATCCGGTGTGGAATCCTCATGGATCCCTGGGGAGGGACTGGAACAGCCCAGAATGTCAGGGGATGGCAGTTGGGGCTTTTCAACCAAGAACGGTTCGATATTTTCACAAATGGAAGAGCTGTGCCGGTTATGAAGTCAGCCCTACAAGGAACTATAAAACACACACATGTGTAAAAATAAGGCCTCTATGTATACCACACATAGACCCAAACAACATAGAAATCCAAATCCACACACACATACACAGGCAAGCTGCCCTGTTGCTTTATTCCCACAGAATTTAACTATCACGCCCCTAATGGGGAGCCTTTCATTACATTTTTAGAATTAGCTGGGGATGGGGAAGGAAACACAGTCATGGGCCATGACCCTGCTCCTGACAAGGTTTGAACTGAAAGGTAGACCCAGAAGGGCTGAGTCTGCGGCCTCTGCCCACCTTGGTTTCCCCTGGCTATCTCCTCTGGCCCATTCATGTCCTCCCTGCTGGCAGGCAGGATGTTTTGAAATGGGGTGGCCAGCTCTCACATGACTGCAGCCCTAATACCCTGTCCCAGCTGGGCTGGCTCCCTGAGAGCATGATCCTGTGTGAAGGCTGCCCCAGGCCTGACTGGAGGGAAAAGGCAGCTGGCAAGTCCTGCCATTTTCTGCCAGGCCTCATGTGAGGCAGGGCCCAGAAGAGAGTACAGAGAGCTCTTGGGGGAGAAGTCATATCAGGATACCCCCCTCCCCTGGGAAGACAAGGGTACAGAGGTCAGCCTTGTGGTTGGTCACCGTGGTTACATGGTTAGTGTCTGGAATTCCAACTTTCAGGGCTCTGGGAAGAGGGTTGCTCAACTTGGGATAGGCTGGGTGTTCTACTTGTTGGTTTTTTTTTTTTTTTAAGTTATTTATAGTTTCATATCTTGTTTTGCGGCTGTGTTTTTTTATTTTCTTATTGCAGGAGTGCAGCTTCGAAGCAATCTTGGCATGAGGGTGCTGGGAGGACGAGCAGGGAGCACTCTGGCTCCTGCTGGAGGGAGAGGAGGAGGAGGAGGAAGGATCAGAGCCTAGGCAGCCACATGGCAGCCTACAGTGCCCCACGGGCTTTTCTGTTTGAGCCTTATGTGAAATGAGTCTTAGAAGCCACCTGGGTTCTTTGCTGTGTGTCGAGAAGCGACATAAATTAGCTCTCGCCCTTTCCCAAGACAAGGCCAGATTGGAACATCTCAATGTCCAAATGAATTTCCTTGAGGTGGAGGGGGTCAGGGGCCTGTGGCCAAGCAGCAAATGTCCCCACACTGGGGAGCAGAACTCAGTCTCCTTGAAGAGCTGCAGAGTTCACTAGGGCTGTTTCTGATTTCCTGGACAACTCCTCTGTCAGATCTGTCCTGTTGTCAAACCCAGAGGGCTGAATTTCAGTCTGAGTAATTTGGACACAAGGGAAACAGGATCTGAGTCCAGCTGGTGCTGCCATGGGGATTGTGTCCTGGCCAGAAGCTGCCGTTTGAGACGCTGAGGACCGTAGCCATTTTGTGGGGTCTGTGCCCATTACCACATTGGAGCTGCTGGGTCTCCATCACCGTGGACTACAGTCATTCAAGGATGTCTCCAGTCTTGGCTTTCCAGTCCCAGAATAAGTGGTGCAGGGGCTCGAATTTGGGGTCCAAAGGGATTCCACCCTGAAAACTTGACTCTGGGGCAGAGTGAGACCCAAGAGCCTTCTGGTGAGCCCAGAAGTGCTGGCTTTTCCTCCCCCTACCCTACTGCGTCCCACCTGTGGTTGGTGGGGCTGGGGCAGGGCTGGGGGCAGGCACCTCCCTCTGGGGCTCTTCTTGCCCCCTGACCCCCGCCCTGGTGTGGACAGCAGACTTCTTCCTTCCTGTGCCTCAAGCCAAGGTCTCCACCCCGGAGCCCTGAGGACAGTGCCAAGAATGGACCTTTGGGACTTCTCAGGACATTGACAATTTGTACACTACGAGTTGACTTTATTTATTTATTTTGTGACAAAGAAGAGACATAAAATACCTTATTTGCAGGGACTCAAAGCTGTACCCAAATCAAGAAAGACGAGAAACCGTAATAGAAACTATTGACTCGTGCCATACTCGGAGTACACTCCAAGAAGACGATTCAAAATACAAGAGAAGAGCAAAGCCCAAGGGCCGGGGGTGTTGGACTGTCCTTGGGGCATTGTTTAAGGAGGTACCTTGTTTTTTTCTTGTAGTTTTGATGATGCGACTTTGAAGGCCCTTTCTGCTGTATTTCCCTTTGCCCTGGTGTCTGAAACAGGACACAACTCGAGAGAGTGCTCAACAGCGCCCTGGGAACCCTCGGGGTTTGAGGAAGGACAGGGTGGGGTGACTACTGACTTTACACTCTGGGGGACCTGGTTCAGGTATGCATTTGGGGTTTTCAGCAGGCAGCTGGGACGAGGATGGTGACCCATTTGGGGCAAGTGTCTCCCCTGTCGCCTAGGCCAGCCCAGGCGTCTCTGCTCCTGCCAGCTCTAGTGTCCCCCTCCCCACCCCCTGCACCATGTCCACCTGCATTCAGATGGAGGGAGCAGCTGAGGCCTCACCTTTGGGGCTGCCAGCTTCTCCAGAACAAGAGTCCCATTCAGGAATGAGTGCTTACTCATTTTCTTTTTCCTGATGAAGACCTCTTTAGCCTGGCCTGTATAAATAGTTCAGAACATTCCAGGCCTTAGTGAGACAGGGCAGTGTCTTAACACCCACAGGCTTGTTACCGCAGCTGCCTATTCCTGGCTTCTCCTCTGGCCTTGTTGGTAAACGCTGGAGGGGATAAAGGCGCCAGATTGGGGGCAGGGGTCTTTGGGAGCAGGGTTCCTGAGTCCCCACAGAGAGGAAAAAAGAAGCAGATTCTCAGCTCTGTGGCCCTCTCCCTCCCCACCCCACATCACTGCACGTTATCACCAAGTTCTTACTAAGGTTGAAGGACATGAACGAAATCAGCCTTTGGTCCCTTTATATGATATGTATACTTGAAAATAACTAAGTGAATAGAAAGAAATTTTAATGAAGATTGGCTCCCTGTCCGCCAGTAGCCTCAGCCTGGAAGCTTCTGCCAGGTGCTCGACTAATGGGGCAGCTGCTGACAGGACCCCTGAGAGCAGAGGGCCCACCCAACCCATTACAGTAGCGTCTCTTTCCACACCACCACTGTCCTGTCTGATGATGGAGCAAGTTCTAGCAGGAAGTCAGGGGATCCCTGTCCCAGGAGATGGGCCCTTGGCCTGGCGAGGTAAGCATCAGATGGTCTGGTCCTGCCCCCAAAGGTCTCTTCCAGCCCTGGTCCCAGATTAGGCCCCGTTTTAATTGACTGTATGGCCTGCCCTTCACTAGGCCCCAGATTATGAAGGAGAGGACCAGAAGAGCAGATGGCCGCGTCCCTGAGGCGGTCCCTTGCTCCTGTCCCCAAGGCTGAAAGCAAAGGCAGGTCCCGAAGGAATGGCTATCTGGGGCAGGAAGAAAGGAGGGTGGGCACAGGGAAATGCATCTGCAGAAGTCAAATAAGGGTAAGTAGGGGTTGCCCATCTGCACAAAGTAGAAGGAGCATCCACTGAGCTCCAAGGGTCCCAGGTTGGTAGGTTTGCTAGTGGAGATCGCCAGGCTGTGGTTCAGCTGGATGAGAGGCAGAAGGCTTCCTGAACTTTTCCTGAATGCAGCCACATCCCCTCTCAGCTGCCCACAGTTTCGGGAATCGTGGAAGCCGCCCTTAACCTCAAAAAGAGGAAGTAGTATTGGCAAATTCAGTCTTAAGAGCTGGGAGATCCAGATGCTTTGGTCTGGGGTCCTTTGTCATTCCATGACTGTGGCTGGGGGATGAGTGAGGTGTGTGTTTCTGAGGATATGGACGCTGTGCCATCCCCGTGGGCCCAGCTCACAATGTACACCAAGTATTTTATTTGGGAAAAGACCCTGCTTCCTCTACCACTGGGCTTGAACTGGGCACCCCAGAAATCTCCATCTCATCTGTTTCAGGCAAAGTTTGCCTGGCTCCTCTGCCCCCTGCTGGATCCCACAAACTCATTGCCAAGATCTCGGCCCTGTGTCACGTTTCATGGCCACGTGGTATGGGACACTCCCTTTGTGGCCATGTGTGTCCACATGTATGTATGTGTACTGCCCGCTCTGCTCAACCACGTGGCCCCCAGCTCCATCGCTGTCATATGTCCTTGCCATGGCTGCCATCTGCGGTCTCCTGGAAACACGGGGGCCACCGCCGGTCAGGGTCCGCTTTGTGGAACACAATGTGAATCATCACTTGATGGCTTACTTGACTTATTTAATTAAAAATGAAAACGTGCAGTGAGCAAAATCTGAAATGTGTCTCTGCCTTTCTTTTTGCATTTGTTCTCAGTAGCAGTCAAAAATTAATGAGAAAAAAAAAAGGAGCAGCAGTGGAAAAGGGATGACTTCTAGCAGGGCAGAGGAAAGCTCCCGAGCAGTGAAAGACACAGGGAAGGATGGCTACACGCAGGGGCTCTGATGATCCTTGTCTGTGTCACCAAGATGGCAGAGCTGGTGGGAGCCGTGTCTGGAGCTCACAGCCAGAATTCGGGCTGAGACATGAACACCCAGGGGTTATAGGGCAGGGACAGGAGCATTGACCAGAGATCAGGGCACCTGGGGACAAGTCCCAGCTTTGTCACTGTCTGATCCTGTGACCTTGGACCAGTCATTTCCTTTACCTGAGCCTGAGTTTCCTTGAGAAGGAGGCAGGTAATCAGTGGTTTACAAGCATTGTTCCAAAGTCAGCTGAAAAAGCAGGCAATGATTCCCTCTCGCCCACAGCACCTGTACACTGATCTGCTTCACGTATTGAAATGGCACCTAAGATTCCTCTGGCCTACAACAATCTCAGAAAACCACATGAGGAGATTGCTAAAGAACCTTTCTGCTAAGAAATTTAACACAGCCCTTTCAGATTGTTTCTATGTGGCTCTATCAGTCCTCATAACTGTAGTGCAAATTAAGATTTTTGGCCCTTTTGTCTAACAGCCACCTGGAGGCAGTAGGCATTTCCCCAGGGAGAAGGGAGGCGGTTCATTCTGGATCACAAGAAGATTGAGCTGGTAAAGCTTTGTGGGTTTGGGGGCCCAAGGGAGACGGGGACACAAGCAACCTCGAAGAAACAGAACGGCAGAGCACTGGTGAGCAGTTGGGTACCTGGGGTGAGGGGGTGACAACAGAGAGAGGCATGACGGGAAGGAATGGGACCACTTCCCCAAACTCAAACCTGTGCCTCTACTGCTTCAACCCAGGCCAGGCCTTGGGAACTAAAACCGTTTTTCCTCCCAACCCTTAAAACTCAGCTGTGTGCAATGACATCCCAACCTGAGTATCTCTGCCGCCCTTCCCCCCACCAGTCAGGCGCCACCGCTGTCCCCACTCTTCTGGGGACTGGGTATATTTAGTTTAATTTCTGGGCTATGTTTCCTACCACAAATGACCTCTTGGAGAAACAAATTGCCATAATCGTAGAGCAGAGAAGCCGGGAGAACTCCCACCCATTCACCCCCTTGGTCACCAGCCCAGGCTGGAGCCATCTTTTCTCTCTGCTCTCCGACCTTTGGGGACTACTGATCATCCTCCCCAAATTACCCAGCCCCGGGAAGGAGCCAGTACTTCCTGAGGTCTCTGAAGGAGTGACAGTCTGCAGGACCCATCTGGGAAATGGGGGCCTGGGACCCATGTCGTTTGCTTGTGGCAGGCCTGGCACCGGAGTCCACATCAGTGTGTCCCCAAGTGTGTCTGGAAGAACTGTGGTCACCTAACTGCTCTTGGGAAGTTATAGGGTACATTCGCATATTAAAGGCTCTGAGAAGTCCTGCTCTCCTTTGCCCCAGCTTACCAGAATTCACTCAGAACCATTTTTATGGGTAGAATTCTTTCATCGTGAAAAATTTTGGGTATTTTTTTGTTTTGTTTTTTGTCTTTTGGGGATTTTTTGGTCAAAATGCATTCAAGACTCTGACATTCTATAGAACACTTTAGAGCTATCAGAAACCTGCAAATTGGGGCACCAGGGTGGCTCAGTCGGTTAAGCATCAGCCTTCAGCTCAGGTCATGATCTCAGGGTCCTGGGATAGAGACCTGCATCAGGCTCCCTGTCAAGCAGAAAGGCTGCTTCTCCCTCCCTCTCCCTCTGCCAGCTGTTCTCTTTCTGACAAATAAATAAAATCTTCAGAAAATAAAAGAAAAACCTGGAAATATAAGCCTATGGGACTAAAAGCCATGACAAGCAAACAAGAAGGTTGTGGGCCAAGAGGGTGAGGAGAAAAAGTTCAGGATCGAGATTGAGGACCCCCTCCCACCTTTAGGCCATTTCCAAAGAGCTGCGGGGCGGGAGCAAGGGTTGGCCTGTTGAGACTGTAGCAGCCGCAGGGGCACTGGGGGTCAAAGTTCAAACCCCAAGGCATCCATGCTGCTGTCGTAAAACCTCCTGGTCACCTGATAGCCTGGGTCCTTGGCTTCCTCAACTCTTGGCCCACACCCACAGAACCTCTGTGGCCTTTCCCAAAAGGTCTGGTAACCCCCACAGAGAACGGGGACCCTGGGGAAGCAGGCCAGGCATAAACACCACAGGACCCGATTGATCTGAGCTTGGAGGTAACTCTTAAAGGAGCCATTTCTGAAATAGCTGGGCAAAGGTTACCAATAGTAAACAGGCTCCCTGGAGAGGTAATCCTCTCCTAGCTAGTAAACCCTGTGCTAAACGCCGCTGTGCGGTTTATTGGAAGAGCAAGCAAGTAGTAAAGGCGCAGCGGGAGAGGCTTGCCCAGGAAAATCAGACCGTGAGAAAGAAGGGAGGAAAGGCAGGGGGCGAGGGCGGGGGGAGTGACAACAAGGAGGGGGCATCCTTATGAGATGCAGGGGAGGAGGACAGCCAGGGTGCCCAGAAACCCACAAGGACAGCCACAGCCACAGTGTCCAAGCACCCAGGACCCAGTGCACACACAGCCGTGCACACCACCGACCACGCGCCGGATCTATCCTGTGCCTGCATGGCCCACACAGGGTCCGGTTTTGCTCTTAACCATCAGCATTAGAGGTCCCCACTCAAAAGGTAAGGGGTTTTATGTGAAAACCAGCTTTCCGCTTCTTCTAGAACATTAGGTGTCTTGGTTTGAGTAACCCCTGAGATGGATGCTGAGTCAAGGGTTAGAGAGCAAAGGGATTATTTGAGTCGTGCAGACAGCCCACGGGGGAGGAGGGGAGCAAGGCAGCCAGTGAAGGGTGCACTGGTAAGCCAGCAGCCCTGTTGGGCAATTAGAGCAGAAGCCCCCTGAGAGGTATAAAGCCAGTGCCTTAGAATTATTCTACCGGAAGAGGAAGATGAGGGAGCCCGGAGTTTTCCTGCACCAATCCTTGTCAGACTCTGGCTGGAGGCTGCTTTTGGGGAATATTAATTCCTCAGCACAGCCTTGCTGGCAGAACAGCATTCCAGAATTCTGGAACAAGCCTTCAGGCCCAGAGATGCAGGCAGCTGGAACTTTCCAGAGTGCAGTGTAAGTATGCGAAGCAAGGCATAGGGGGAGAGGACGGCACCTGCTCCTGGGCTGTGTAGGGCTCCCATTCCCGTGGGGACAATGGGCTGCAGCTGGGGGAGGGCAGCTGTCCCTCAAAGGGGAGAAAAACCGGTCCGTCCCCCGGGGCTCTTCCACATTGAGGTACCATTGACTACAGCACTTACCCTGACATTCTACCTCGGACTCAGACATCTCTGTGAATCTGTGCACAAGGCCCCTGTTGTGACTCGAGGCTCATTATAATAGCTCCTCAGGACCCAGAGGCCTCTGCTGGAATTCCTGATGGCATGCTGGGGTCTGAGTAGGCTTTCCCAGCAAGGCCTACTCGGGCTCCTTAACACTTAACCCTGAGGAATAAGCCAGTTAGTCTAGAAACAGCGGGCTCTGTCCGTCTGCCTGGTCAGAACAGTGAGCTCAACTGCCGCATCTGCTCCCATCTGGGTTTCTCCCGCCCACCCCGCCCCCGGAGCAGCTACTGCTCAGCTTCACAAGGGGCCAGAATGAGCAGTGAGGACGAAGACAGGTGGTTTTGTCCGCCTAGAAGCTGGAGGAGGCCAGCCTGTCTCCAGTCCATGCCAGAGCTGCCCTCCCTGGAGAGTTTTCAACTCCTTTCTCTTGGATATGCACAGTGGGTGATGCCCGCCTGTGAGGTACACAGGTCCCCTGGGTGTGCTCTTACAGTGATCGGTGTAGCAATTGCTGATGCCTGTGTCCAAATGCTTCCCTATTCTCTCTCACCCTGGAAAGCTCAACAGAGAGGCCCAGGAGGCAGCAGGTGCAAGGGCCTGGAAAACAAAGAGGCTTGGGAGTACTTGTGGCCCAAGAAACCACTTGCTTCTGAGCAGCAGGAAGCTGGAAAGCAGAGCTGGACCTGAATATTCAGGAGTCTCCAAGTCACACTAGGCAGGGGCTGGACTTGATCCTTTGAGCTAGGGAGCCACTGAAAGTCGGAGGGAAGCAGAGGGGCCTGCTGTGATCATTGGATCCCATTTCACAGATGAGAAGAGTGAGGCCCAGGCAGCTGACATGACCAGCAAGTGTCAGGATATGAATCCATGTCTCTCATCCCTACAGGCCCTTCTGTCCCATCCTTTGCCTCAAGTGTCCCGCTGCGATCTGTTGAGAGCCCACAGGTCACAGAAATGCCAAGGAGGCACATGCGCAGACCGAAGGCTTCCCTTCGGGGTCATACAGAACAAGTCCCACCCCTTTTCTAAGTGCCCACTTTGCAAAGTCAACCCCTGAGTCTGCTCTTCTCCAGCCTTAAATAGCAGCAATGTGTCCTAGCTGTGTGACCTTGGGCCAGTGAATTGTCCTCTCTGGGCCTTAGGTTGCTTTTATGTAAAAGGGGCAGATATCAACCTGAAGGACAGGGATGTACGCCGTGTGCCTGGCTCATGATGAGTCCTGAATAAACAGCTTCTGCTTTCACCTGAGGCCCTTCACTCCATGCTCGCCTTCCTCTGAACACCTCTCAGTTCATCAGTGAATCGACAAATATTTGAAGGCTGGAAGGGAGGCCCAACTAGAACTTATAATGGAACCTAGGGCCAAAGAGAATGGGTCCCTCAGTACTTGCCCCAGACAGTCAGGCTGCCCTCTGTCCTAAATCCTGAAGAACAGAGCTGAGCTTCAGGGACAGATCTGAGATGTCCCACTGAGTTCCTCCAGAGTTTGGGTACATGATCAGGGACTAACCTTGCTTCCCCTTGTAAGTTTCCATTAATTCCCTTTCTTTTAACACTCTCTTTTCCCCTGATTGGATGGTGATTTCTTTAAGCAGCGTCCCTTCTGGGAGAACATGCCTTCTGCCTTCTGCCTGTATGGGTAGAGTGACTGACGCTGGGGGACCAAGAAGACGTGGGCTGAGGTCACTTCATTCAAAACATTGCCTGATGGGAGCTGCTCCCCACTCCCCTGGCCCCAAATAGAGGCATTTTCGCACTTGGCTTGGTGCCCACGGCTTCCTGACCCATGTCCTGCTTGGCTAGGGAGCAGAAGAACAGGAAAAAAAAAATGTGTCAAGATTTGCCCATGCAAGCAGGAATCCAAGGAACCCGATAACAGGACAATGCTCCTGACATCTTACTTCCAGATGTCAGTGCCCCCTCCTCGTTCTCCTTTGAGGGTGGTTAAGCCTCAGGAAAAGGCTTGAGCATTTCACATCGGCTCCCACTTTGCCTGACACAGTGGGATCACATGCACGCATGCATGAATGAATGAGTGAATGAATGGTATACTGTCAGTCACATTTAGTACATGCATAATGTGCAGCTGCTACCACTCTCTAGCTCCAGAGTGTTTTCATCACCCCAGAAGGAAGCCCCATATTCCCTGGCTTTCTGGCTCTAGAGATTTGCCTCTTCTGGACATTTCATGCAAATGAAACCATATGACGCGTGACCTTCTGTGTCTGGCTTCTTTCCCTGAGCATCATGTTTCTGAGGTTTAGCCACCTAGGATGTCTCAGCATGTCACTCCTTTTTTTTTTTTTTTTTTAAGATTTTATTTATTTATTTGACAGAGAGATCACAAGTAGGCAGAGAGGCAGGCAAAGAGAGAGGAGGAAGCAGGCTCCCCGCTGAGCAGAGATCCCGATGTGGGGCTCCATCCCAGGACCCTGAGATCATGACCTGAGCCGAAGGCAGAGGCTTAACCCACTGAGCCACCCAGGCACCTCTTTCACTCCTTTTTAAGGCTAATATACTATTCTGTTGTACGGATGGACCCCATTTTGTTTACCCATTCATCCACTGATGGCCCCTTGGGTCCTTCCCATCTGCCGGCAACAGTTTTGCTTACTAAACATTTCCTCACACCTACTATGACCCAGGCCCTGTGCTGGGCACTTGCACGTGATCTCTTCTTAAACCCTCAGAACTGCTCTCAGCTGGGTGGAAATTCTCTCTGCATTTCACAGGTAAAGGATCTGAGGCTCAGCAAGGTTTAAGGAACTTGCTGAGATACAAAGTAACAGAAATAGTTGAGTCCAGCAAGCATCAGCTGCCAGCCCCCACGCAGAGCTGCAGGGGAAAGAATTGCAAGCATAGTCCCCCTCAGACTTTCCAGGTCCGGCTCAGCATTACTTACTTTGATACTTTCCAATACCCAATACAAGAAATTCATTGAGGATTCTAATGAGGCTTACTTTGTAACCATCTGTACCTAAAAATTCACAATGGGGGAAAAATAGTAAAACCCACCATCAATACCTAGTGTCTATGTCAAACCCTACCCCCACCCACCCACACCCCACCCCACCCCTCACCCCCAGCGTTGGACTGGAATGTCCAGATGGAAATGGCTGGGGCCCCCAGCTCAGGTGTAACTCACCAGCTCCTTTCCGCCCTTGACCATGCTACCTCACTCAGACTGCATCACAGACCACAGCTCCCTGAGGGAGCTTTATAGGTCTCCTCACATGGTCCAGGACCACTCCTGCCATGCACTTTATCTCAGACACAGAAGAAGAGGGACCAGACCCCAGTCCTGTGGCGGCTCAATGATTTCTCAGCATCGCGCCTAGAGAGCCCTCTACAGTGTGGATCCTGGAGGACCTGAGCAGGAGAGGGCTCCTGCCGGGCCCTGCCAACACCTGAGTCACTGAGGCCCCCAGGGTGGGATCCAGCAAAGAGGCACCAAATGGTAGGACCTGGAGGGCTCAAGAGCCTAACCCTTCGTGTTTTCTCTCAGACACTGCTGGAAGTTCAATGCCTGTCCTGGGAGCCTCCCACAGAGCCCCAGCTGTGCCACGTATGACCTCTTGGAGTATACACTTAAGTGGGATTTAAGTGAGATTGGGCATTTTTTCCCCAAGTAGACAGATGCGCCCACCACATTTGCACAAACTTCAGCATCTGTGTAGCCTGGAGTGTGCAATCTGCAACCAGCCTGCCTGTTCTCCAACCCTGGCTCCGCCCACATCCATGCCCTAGGATCTTGGGCAAGGCATTGAACCTGTCTGGGCCGCAGCTTCCTCATCAGTCAAATGGGAACACAGATGATACCTACCTCAGTGGGTCACTGTAAGCTAAGGATGAAGTCAAGTAATACATGTAAGAGGCCAGGCACACTGTATGTGCTCATAAATGTTAGCTATTATGTTAACAGCCTGGTCAGAGGTGGGGATAAAGAGAATAAAATGGACTTCTGATGAATTTCCTTCCCACTCTTGGTTGAGTGCCCATGAACATTTCAAGCAAGTGAACATTGGTATTACTGTTTCTCACTCAAAATACCTCCCTTGAAGCCTTCCAGATACAACCGAATGGGAGTCATAATGATGAAGATTTCTCGAACATGTCTATCTGCTAGTCCTGGGCCCCGTGCCTCTCATGCATGATCCTCCCAATCTGACACAGACACTTGAGTATCACCTGTTTTACTGCTGAGGGAACTAAGACTTGCAGAGGTGAATCGAGAAGAGATCCAGGTTGCGGACCCAGGTCTTCCTGCCTCCAGCGCTTGACCTCAGATTGGCTGTGCCACACCATTGCGGGGACATCTGTGAGCTCCGGGACTCCCCTCGGCCCTCTTCTTGGCGGCCGGACAAATAAAAGGCACTTATTCATTGGCCTCGTGGTCTGGGATCTTGGGGCATCCCTGCAGACGTTGTCTGCCTCTGTGAACAGCACTCTTGGGATTTTGACCCGGACAAGAAAGAGGCAGTGGGACCTGAGACTCTCTTTAGAACTTGGCTTTCAAGGACAGAGGCGTGGAGCTAAGACAGGAAAACATCACGCGCAGGGCTCTTGGAGGAAAGGTCGCCTGATGCCCTCAAGACAGACACCCATAATGAATAGTGGAATAAAGCTCAAACTCAGCAGAGACCCAAGAATTGTGAACCGAAACAACAAAGACCTCTTAAAGTGGCAACAAAGTTTTTAAACTAGTAAACACCCCTGCTGGCGAAGGTGTGGAGAAACACCCTTTCATCTTACGGGAGAACCCAGGAGCAAAGTTTGTATGTATATATGTTTGTATGTATGTATCAAACAACTTCATATTTTTTTGATACATTTTCACCCAGCAAACCCAGTACAGGAGTTTATCCTAAGGAAATAACTGTGGCTGAATGCTAAGATTTAATATTGTTGAACTTGAATGTTGCTTATAATAGTGAAAAAGAGGAAAACCACTTAAGTGTTGAATAACAGAGAATTGGTCACATAAATTGTGGTTACACATATGATGGGATTCTCTGCAGCCATTAAAATGATCATGCAGAAGACTTTTAATGACAAAGATGTTTAGGAAAATTGCATGACGGAAGTATAAAACAGCAAGTACCATATGACTCAGTTTATAGAAAATATTCTCTGTACTGTGAATACATTTGCAAAGAGAAATGATCGGAAACACATAAGCAAAACTGTTGACAGTAAATTACTTATCTGAGTCTTCAACAATTTCTCTAACAAACATGTATTCTTTGCATCTGTCACTTGGCGTTTAAGCGCGTAGCCTCTGTAGTCAGGCTGCCTGAGTTCAAATCCCAATTCTTTTTTTTTTTTTTTTAAAGATTTTATTTATTTATTTGACAGAGAGAGATCACAAGCAGGCAGAGAGGCAGGCAGAGAGAGAGGAGGAAGCAGGCTCCCTGCTAAGCAGAGAGGCCGATGCGGGCCTCGATCCCAGGACCCTGAGATCATGACCTGAGCCAAAGGCAGCGGCTTAACCCACTGAGCTACCCAGGCGCCCTTTTTTTTTTTTTTTTTACATTTATTTTAGAGAGAGAGTGAGTTGGGGGTAGGCAGAGGGAGAGGGCGAAAGAATCTGGAGCAGACTCCCTGCTGAGCACAGAGCTGCTTTGGGACTTGATCCCATGACCCTGAGACCAAGACTTGAGCCAAAACTGAGAGACGCTTAACCGCCTGAGCCACCCGGGTGCCCCATCAGATCCCAGTTCTATGTCTTTTTATTTATTTTTTTTTTTTAAGATTTTGTTTATTTGACAGAAAGAAACACAGCAAAAGAGGGAATGCAAGCAGGGGGAGTGGGAGAGGAGAAGCAGGCTTCTCGCTGAGCGGGGAGCCCGATGTGGCAGCTTGATCCCAGGACCCTGGGATCATGACCTGAGCTGAAGGCGGACGCTTAATGACTGAGCCACCCAGGCGCCTCCCAGTTCTATCTCTGGTATGCAGAGATGTCTCTAAGTTTCTGCATTCAAGTACAATTGGGGATAATAACAGTCACATCAGAGCACCTGCTCCAGGGGAGCTGGGAAGCTCTAAGAGAGACGGTATGTGTGAATTCCTTAGTACAAAGCCTCACAGTGAATTATCATCACCATTGCTATGATTGCCATGACTAATTATTGTTATGATTACCAGCAGAACTCTCGCAATTAGGAAGAAGAAAAGCCCGAGTGTTTGCCTGCTTTCTCTGCCCACCTACCTAGCCACAAAGCCATCCCCACCAGCTCATCCCCAACCCCCAAGGCTGGCAGTTGCTCTCTGACCTCCCACCAGGCCTTCCACTCACACTCGCCAGGACTCCAACCCCTGGCCACAGAGAGGGCTTGGAAGAAACAGCCCAACAAACATTGCTCTGCTGGTCCCAGAGTGAGGGACGGAAGCTTACAAAAATGCGTAAGCAAATGTTTGATTTGGGAGGAGAGAAGGAGCAAGAAAGGAGACTTTTCAGTAAGGCCCAGGAAGAGACAGTCATCGTTGTTGGAGCCTCCTTGTTTGTCCTGCCGGTTTCCTCACTCCATCCTGACCACATCGTTTGCTGTGAAGCATCTGGCTCCAATATGGGGCTGATTTTAATAAATCCAAGACATCTCCCTTAGCCCAGCAGACTTGGAAGAAGCCACAGAGAAACCCCATGTTGCCAGCAGGAGCCCTAAAAGGCAGAGATGGAGAGCAATGAGGAGGGTGGTTAAGAGCCTTCGGGAGGACTAAGGTGCATCTGCGGCGGGGAGGCATGTCCACGTGACTGATGTATTTAGAAATCAGGAGGGAAGGGGCCAGAGAGAGACATGCTCACTGGAGCCAACAGCTGCCTCTGGCAAGCATCCACCTGCCCTTGGTTTCTATCCTCTTCTGTGGCCCCTCATGAGGCAGCAGCTGGCTCATATGGTCACAGATTTCTCCAGACATGAGAGAAGAATAGGATCATGGAACATGTTGTAGTTGTTCCCCTACACACACACACACACACACACACACACACACACACCCCTTTGGGACAGGGTAGGCAAAAGGGTTATGGGGTTTTCCAGCCAGATTCCAACCTCCAGTGGGTTTAACCCAGAAGGATGCCTCCGAGTTCCACATTTAATGCGGAAGGATGCGGGTGTTCATTCTGTAGAGCCAAGGCAAAGCAGAGAACCCATCATTGTTGCATACAGCATCAGGAAGGGTAAACAGAAGCATTAGGCTGAAAATGAGAGAAAGTGCATTAGAAAAGCTGTGATTCCTAGAAATTCCCACTCCACCCACTTCCCATAACTATTCTATTACTCCAGAATGAGAAATTAATTCCTCCAGGATTAGGATAGTGAAGGATGCGCCAAAACCCGAAAAAAGGCCTTATGTTTGCAGGGCGTGAAGTTGGCTCAATGGAGCTCATGCAGAAGCAACTGAGGCAGCCTGTGCTTGACTTCTCTGCCTATCAGTAAAATCTCAAAAATACCGTTGGTCAAGGATGTCCTGAGCAGGTTTGGGGTCTGTTAGTAATGGGACGGATTGGGCAGGAATATTAATTACCTTGTTCTCCCTTATGTGTGTAGAAGATGTTCAAAGAAAGGGCAGGTCACATTCCCTTCCCCCTCCAGGAAGCAGAGACCCCATGCCTTCATCCTGAACCCTGGGGCTCAGCAGGGAAGAGATAAACCATGGTCCACTGTCTGAAGAAGCCACTCAAATCAACACTCACCCTTTGACTACTTATTTATTTTATTTTTTAAAAGATTTTACTTATTTGACAGAGAGAGACACAGTGAAAGAGGGAACACAAGCAAGGGGAGTGGGAGAGGGACAAGCAGGCTTCCCGTTGAGCTGGGAGCCTGATGTGGGGTTCGATTCCAGGACCCTGGGATCATGACCTCAGCCAAATGCAGACGCTTAACGACTGAGCCACCCAGGCACCCCTTTATACTACTTATTTAACAACAGCAACAACAAATAGAGCTCCCTAAACTAACCCAGTGGTTTTCAATTCCGGACACACATTAAAATCACCCACTGGTTCTCGGGGAGCCTGGCTGGCTCAGTCGTCGGTTAAGTGTCCAACTCTTAATTTCGACTCAGCTCATGATCTCAAGGTTGTGAGATCAAGCCCTGCATCGGGCTCCACCCTGGGTGCGGAGCCTGCAGGAGACTGTCCCTCTCCTCTGCCCCTCCCCTGGTTTTCTCTCTCTTAAAAAAAAAAAAAAAAAATCACCCACTTGTTCTCAAACTTTCCTACGCATCAGAATCTCTTGGAGGACCTGCTAAAACACAGATTTCTGGCCCTAACTTCAGAGTTTCTGACTCAGTGGGTCAGGGCGTGTCAAACGGAAAAAAAGAAAAAAAAAAAAGCCAACCTTAAAATAGGTTAATCATGCTTTATTCGTTGTCTTACTGAGGTCGTATGTGCTTGCAAGCAATTCTTCAAGGTATAATTGTGCATCGTAAGATATAATTTGTTCAGGTGTAAAAATTAAGATTTAATGATTTCCATAGAGTTACATAGATTTTCCATAATATATCTTAATACGTCATGTTTCTCTCATACCTGATTGTTAAAATAGGTTTCCTGCCCACCTCTGCTGAACTGGTTTTCTGGCCCTTCTTGGTTTGGCTTCTCCTTGAGGTCACTTGAGATGGTGACAGAGGCTGACGTCGGTCCCCTGTCTTAACACACAGAGTTTTAATGCACAGGTAGGGCCTGAGAAAGGCTGCTAGTCCCCAGGCCACACTTGGAGAACCACTGCCCTCCTGCTGTCCTCACAGACTGAGGCAACTGGTCTGGAGTGAGGTCTGGGCATCTGTTATTTGAACGTGCCCAGAGTGGGGCACCTGGCCAGCTCAGTGGTGTGCAGCCTGCCACTCTCGATCTCGGGGTCATGAGTTCAAGTCCCACATTGGGCATAGAGTTGATATAAATAAATAAAGCAAAAACAATAAAAGTGCCCAGAGGATCCCAACCTCCTTCTCCTCCAGGGCCAATTAAGGTGAGATGAACTACAAAAACACATAATAAATGTAAGTATAAACATCCAGTTCAGTTAAGGACTAATGACAATCTAGCTGTTCTCAACCGTGGCCTTATCTCACTCCTGTTCCTTTTTTACATCAAAGAGAAATCTCGACATCTTTCTCCAACTTGGCCTGTCTGCAGCTTCCCAGGGGCCATTTCCGCCTTGTCTCTAATTTGCTCCGGGTTCTGGCTAACAGCAGGCATCAGTGCTTGGTCCCAATCTTAGCTCTCAGTTTGCAGGTTCCTTGGTGTCTTCCTGCTTGCCTCCTTTAGCTTCGTTCCAAGAGAAATGTTCTTCTTGCATCTGGTGCAGAGATCCCCTTCTGATAAGGAAAGCTGACTTGCTTTGATTGGTGGAAGAGTCAAGGTCCTGTGAACCCACATCCTCAGCCTGGGCGGGCCCAGCTCTGGGAAGGCAGCTGCTGACATTCTGATCCTTGGTCTGCCTGGGCAGAAACCCCGATCGGAGGCCAGGCAGAAGGGGAGCTGTGGGCCTCCAGCCCCGCTGTGGGAAGATTTACAAAACAAAGTGCAGATGCTTTGTACAATGACTTCACTGAAGAATGGAGCCCAGTAATCCTCACATCAGGAAGGGAAGGGTCAGTGGATGCTCGCTGATTCCAGCTCTAAGAGCCTAAAAGAGACAGAACCAGGCAAGCAGATGGACCCGGGCAGCCCTGAAGAGCAGAGGAAGGAGAAAGAACATGCTCGGCTTCCCCTGGGCTTAGCTCTTACAAGGGTCATCTCGTTGAATCCTTACAGCAATCCCCACAGAAGATGTGGTCATTGCTCTGATTTCCAAGATGAGCTCTGGGGCTCAGAGAGGTCAAATGCTTGCCTAAAGTCACACAGCCAGTGTGCTGGCTAACATTTATTGAGTCATTACTATGTGCCGGGCACCATTTTAGCTGTTAAACACATGTTGACCTATTCAATCCCCACAACAATCCTAGAGGTAGGCACACAGACTAGGTTGTGCTGCACAGTCCTCAAAGTCTCAGGGACTGACATGACAGAGGTTTATTTCCTGCTTACACAAAGCCTGCTGTGAGTCCCCGTGACTCTCCATGGCAACTTTCCTTCATTCGGTGACCAAGCAAGCCAGACAGTCTTGATCTCGTGGCTTGGCCAACCAAACAGGAGGCCACCTGGGTGCTAAGGCAGAGGAGAAGATGGTCAGAAGGTCACACACTGGCCTTGCTATGCTTTCCCCCAGAAGCGACTCGTGTCACCTCAGCCCATAGCCATTGGCAAATGCTTGGGGGCTTGGAAATGCAAGGGAAAGGAGACAGTGTGTAGTGACCATCTCTATCACTGCCACAGGGAGGTATCACCATTATTATTATTATTATTCCCATTTTACAGACAAGAAAAGTAAGACAAAGAGATGAGGTCACTTGCTGTATTCATTGGCTAGGTCTGTCACAACAAAGCGTCACCAACAGGAAGGCTCAAACGACAGAAGTTTAGTGTCCCAACAGAAGTTTAGTGTCCCATGGTTCTGGAGGCCAAAAGCCCAAGGTCAAAGTGTGGCACAGCTGGTTTCTTCTGCAAGCTGTGAAGGAGAATCTGTTCCCCGCCCTCTCCTCGTTTCTGGAGGTTTGCTGACATCCTCAGTGTTCTTTGGCTTGTAGAATTATCGCTCCAATCTCGGCCTCCATCTCTGCAAGGCGGCCTTCTTGTATGCGTCCGCCTCCCAGTGTCTCCTGTTTGTAAGGATGCCCCGGTCATATTGGATTACAGGCCCACCCTACTCCAGTGTGACCTCATCGTAATTCATTTCATCTGCAACGACCCAACGTCCAAATAAGATCTCATTCCAACGTCCTGGAACTGTGAATTTTGGGGGACATCATTCAAACCATACTCCTCATTCGAGATCACATGTGGCCCATAAGTAAAACCGCTCGAATCCCCGTCTATCTCATTTAACTCTCCATGCAAGGTAATAACGACTTCCTTCGAGGCGGAAGGCTATAAAACATTTTGAGCCACGTTGGTGATGAGAATGAATCATACGATTCTTGTCAGTCCCCAGAGGCTGGGATCGGACCTCATAAAACCATTCTTACACTTGTCCTGACTCTATAAACATGAAATCCATTTAAACTCTTCAGCAGAGATGTTGAAAACCTCCAAGAAATTAACATTCCTCTCCCTTCTTAATCCCTCCATACAGATGGGGTACGGTGTTCTCCTTAGAACAAAGAGCTGTGGGACTCTCTTACTGTCCCATCCACAGGCCTGGTCTAGAAGGAATACACCTCTACCTTTCCTGTCTATACCAACCGGGATGGTGATGTGATCCCTAGAGAACATGTGGGTGTTGCAGCCCACCTCAGTCTGGAAGGTGTGACAGCTGACCTTTTCCACCTCCACCTCGTGTCCGGTATGAAGCCAGCGGGAAGCGGGAAAGGATGTGTGTGCACGAATATTAATTCACATACCTTTCTGCACTCTCCCCCGGGTTCCAACCCATTACTCCTCCCAGCCCACCAGCCCACAGACCCCATCTTTATTTTTTTAAGTCTCCATCTTAGCTGCCCCCAAGGGGTCTCCTGTTGGACTGATGCTAGATTCGCCTTAGCCCCGATGGGAAGGAAGCAATCCAAAGGTTCTAGAGTTTGGGTGTCCATAGTCACTTGTGTCGTTTTATAACTGGGCCCTTAGAGCCCTCTCCCCGTTGCCTCTCTGAATCTCAGTTTTGCCATATATAAAACACAGGCAGTGAGGGCAGCATGAGGGCTTCTGGTCAAGTTAGTTTTATATTCAATGCTTTGAGACCCCATAGTTCCAGAAATATAGTACTAATAAGCAAAATGGATTTGTAAAAAAAAAATTTTTTTAGATTTATTTATTTATTTGACAGAGAAAGACGCAGCGAGAGAGAGGGAACACAAGCGGGGGAGTGAGAGGCTTCCCGAAGAGCAGGGAGCCCAGTGAGGGGCTTGATCCCAGGACCCTGGGATCATGACCTGAGCCAAAGGCAGCTGCTTAACGATTGAGCCACCCAGGCACCCCAGATTTATAAAAATTTAAAAGCTCCCCCTCCCTCCAAAAGACAAAATCACTATCAAAAACATGATAAACATTTTTGCGGCGCAGAAATGGGATGAAAACCTCAAGCCATGAGAGGGGCAGAAGCCAGCTGAGAGAAGCTGCCCTTTGGGGATGGCATGCTGCAGGACACAGGGACCAAGACTCGTAGCCAGTCCCTCTCTGCTCAGGAACCTGCATCTGATCTCCCCAGTCTGAGTGCAGAGCAGGCCCTCCAAGATGCCCATGTCCATTCCAGACTATGGGTTCAGAAAACAAGCCTGAGACAGACACGGGGAGCAGGAGAAAGACAGAAAACAAAAACAAGAACCAACTTCCCACTTGCCGTTGGCATCGAGACTAACATTCCAAATCACATGAAGATGTGTAATGCTAAGAAAGCGGACAGATTCAACAACAAGAAGGAAACTCGCTGCAGATGAACTTGAAAAAGTCCTTTAGAAGACACAGCTTTAAGTTCCTTAGAGATCAATAAATCTCTAGGAATAAATTCTTAAAAAAGAATGAGCCATTATGAAACCTAAGCTGGAAGAAATGAAACAAGAACAGTGAATGTAAAAATACTTATTTGTAGGGGCGCCTGGGTGGCTCAGTGTGTTAAGCCGCTGCCTTCGGCTCAGGTCATGATCTCAGGGTCCTGGGATCGAGTCCCGCATCGGGCTCTCTGCTGAGCGGAGAGCCTGCTTCCTCCTCTCTCTCTCTGCCTGCCTCTCTGCCTACTTGTGATCTCTCTCTGTCAAATAAATAAATAAAATCTTTAAAAAAAAAAATACTTATTTGTAAAAAATCAACAAATAGGACTACATCAAACTAAAAATCTTCACAGCAAGAAAAAAATCGACAAAATGAAAAGGCAACCTATGATGACTCTGAAAAACAATCTGAGGGGTTTGAAGTGGCGGGGGGGTGGGAGGTTGGGGTACCAGGTGGTGGGTATTATAGAGGGCACGGCTTGCATGGAGCACTGGGTGTGGTGAAAAAATAATGAATACTGTTTTTCTGAAAATAAATAAATTGGAGAAAGGGAAAAAAAAAAAAAGAAAAGGCAACCTATGAAATGGGAGACAATATTTGCATACCATATATCCAGTAAGGGGTTAACATTCAAAACTATGTAAAGAACTCCCACAACTCAATAGTGAAAACTCAAACAATCCAATTAAAAAGTGGGCAGAGGAACTTCTCCAAAGAAGACATCCAGATGGCCAACAGGTACACGAAACGGCGCTCAGCATCACAGAGCGGCAGGGAGATGCAAAGCAAAACCACAGCGAGGCACCACTTCACGCCTGTTAGAATGACTGTCGTCAAGAAGACAACAAACAGTTTCTTAAATTCCACAAATGAATGGAATCATATGGTGTCTGTCTTTCTCTGACTTATTTCGCTTAGCATTATACTCTCTAGATCCATCCATGTTGTTACTAATGGCAAGATTTCATTCTTTTCTTTTATAGATGAATGGTATTCTGTGATAGGATCATAGGGGGAAAAAGAGAGAGGCAAACCAAGAAACAGACTTCTAACTCCAGAGAACAAACTGATGGTTACAGCAGGGGGAGAGGGGTAGGCAGATAGGGAATGGGTGTAATAGGGGATGGGGATTAAGGAGGACACTTGTTATAATGAGCACTGTGTGTTGTATGTAAGTGTCGAATCACTAAATTGTACCCCTGAAACTAATATTGCACTGTATGTTAACTAGAATTTAAATTAAAATTAAAGAAAAAAAGGCAACAGATAATAAGTGTAGGTGAGGATATGGAGAAAAGGGAACCCTCACGCACTGTTGGTAGGAATGTAATTTGTTGCAGCCATTTTGGAAAATAGTATGGAAGTTCCTCAAAAAATTAAAAATAGAACTACCATGTGATCCAGCAATTCTGCTTCTGGGTATGTATCTAAAGGAAATGAAAACAGGATCCTTTTTTTTTTTTTTTAAGATTTATTTATTTATTTTAGAGAGAGGGAGAGAGAACAGGAGCAGGCAAGGGGAGGGGTAGAGGGCAAGGGAGAGAATCCTCAAGTAGACTCCTCACTTAGCACAGAGTCCCATGAGGGACTTGATCCCACAACCCTGAGATCACGACCCCAGCCAAAACCAAGAGTTGGAAGCTTAACCAACTGAGCCACCCAGTTGCCCTGAAAATAGGATCTTGAAGAGATATCTGTACTCCCATGTTCATTATTCACAATAGCCAAGATATGGAAACAATCTAAGTGTCAGTCACAGGATGAATGGATGAGGAAGGTATATAATGGAATATTATATATTATAATACAATATTATAATATCATATGTTATAACAACATATGTACATATATATGATGTAATATTATTCAGCTATAAGAAAGAAGGAAATCCTGCTATTTGCAACAACACAGATGGAACTTGAGTACATTATGCTAAGTGAGATAAGTAAAGCCAAACTTATAAAAACAGTGAGTAGATGGTGGTTACCAGGGGCTAGGGGGTGGGAATTGGGGAGTTGTGAGTTAAGGGTACAAACTTGCAACCAGTAGATAAACAAGTCCTAGAGATCCAATGAACACCATAGTGATGATGGCCAATAAAACTGTATTGTAAATTTCAAAGTTGCTAAGGGACTAGATTATAATTGTTCTCACCACAAGAAAGAAATGGTAATTACATGATGACATGATAGAAATGTTAGCTAACACTACAACAGTAAGGGTGTGGCTCAGCTGGTTAACCATCTGGCTCTTGATCTCAGCTCAAGCCTTAATCTCAGTGTTGTGAGTTCAAGCCCTGCACTGGGTTCCGCACTGGGCATGGAGCCTACTTAAAAAATTAAAAGAAACAAAAGAAAAATACTGCAGTGGTAATCATATGCAATATATAAATGTATCAAAGGAGCACACTGTATAACTTAAACTTATACAATGTTATATGTCAGTAATATCTCAATAAATTCTTAAAATATCTTTAAAGTAAAAAATATGTACTTGAACTCAATGGATCCATTCCTATGGGACACAGATGTTTAGCTCAGAGAAATTCATCCTGAATGGAGCAGAGAGATAGGTAATATAAACATCAACTTAATGGCTGCATAATATTCCATTACCTGTGAGTTAACAAGTGTGTGGGATATAACATCCACCCTCAAAAATCAATAACATTTCTATATACTAACAATAAACATGCAGAAACTGAAATTTTAAAAATCCAATACAATTTATAATAGCTTTGAGAAAATTAAATATTTAGGTATTCACATAACAAAAACATGTAGGATCTTTATTGAAAATTACAAAATCCTGGGGCACCTGGGTAGCTCAGTGGGTTAAGCCTCTGCCTTTGGCTCAGGTCATGATCCCAGGGTCCTGGGATCGAGTCCCATATCGGGCTCTCTGCTCAGTGGGAAGCCTGCTTCCCTCTCTCTCTGCCTGCCTCTCTGCCTACTTGTGATCTCTCTCTGTCAAATAAATAAATAAAATCTTTAAAAAAAAAAAAAAGAAAATTACAAAATCCTGATGGAAGAAATAAAAGATCTAAGTAAATCAAGAAACATACCATGTTCATGAACTGGAAGACTCACATAGTCAAAAATGTCAATTTTTCCCAAACTGATCTATTGGTTTACATTTCCTATCAAAGTCCCAAATAAGATCTTTATAGTCATTGATAAACTTCTTCTAAAGTTTATATGCAAAGACAGAGGTCCTAGAATAACTAAAACAATCTTGACAAAGAAATATTAAGTGGGAAGAATAACACTGTCCAATATTAGATCTTCCTGTATAGTTTCAGCAATAACGACTACATGATATTGAGGGAAGGAGAGATTCATAAATCAGTGGAACAGACTAGGGGACCCAGAAAGAGACCTACACAGACATGTCCAGCTGATTTTTTTTTCACGAAGTCACAGAAACAATTTGATGGAGGAAAAAACTTTTCAACAAGCAATGCTGGTGCAACTGGACATCCATTTAGGCAGAAATACAAATCTCGACCTAAACACCTAGCATCTTATACAAAAAATTAACTCAAAATGGATCATAGACTTTGATGTAAAACATAAAACTCTAAAACTCTTAGAAACACTTCAGGATCTATAAGTAAGCAAGGAGTTCTTAATCTTGACACCGAAATCTAGAGCCATACAAGGAACAGCTGATACACTGAACCTCGTCAAAATGAACTGTATGGACCTCAGTTGGATCTTGATTTGAACCAACAGTCAACAGTTATGAGAGAATGGAGAAATTTGAATACTGGTTTGATATTCGATGATATTAAGAACATAGCTAAAAGGATATTCAGGATTTCTTTAAAATTCTAGGTGGGGTATTGGCATTATGATTGTTTTAAAAAGCGTTCTGATCTTTTTGAGATACATGATAAAATACTTGGAGATGAAATGATCTAAAGTCTGGGATTTTCTTTCTTTCTTTTTTTTTTTTTTAAAGATTTTTATTTATTTATTTGACAGACAGAGATCACAACTAGGCAGAGAGGCAGGCAGACGGAGAGAGGGGGAAGCAGGCTCCCCACTGAGCAGAGAGCCCAATGTGGGGCTTGATCCCAGGACCCTGGGATCATGATCCCAGCTGAAGGGAGAGGCTTTAACCCACTGAGCCACCCAGGCACCCCTGGGATTTTCTTCTAAATAATTGGGGGAATGGAAGAAGGACAAATTGAATGAAATTGGCCATGAATTGATACTTCTTGAGACTGGGTAATGGGTAGAGGGTAGTTCTGTATATCATTCATTCTACTTCTATATACATTAGTAATTTTCCATATTAAAAAGCTGAAATATATTTTAAAAACCAGTACACAAATGTTATGGCAACCTTTCCCCTTTGCTTTCCTTGCAGTATAATTCCTAAGTTTTTTGAGGGACACAAGAGATAAAGATTTTTCTTGTCTTTCCTGGAATCTCTTACAGTTAGGAATAACTATATGGTTAAGCTCGTAGCCAATGGAAAGTAAGTAGAAATGTCAAGTATAAATACACAGAGCACCATATTTGCTTCTTCCTTTGTGAAAGCTAAAATGCAGACATGATGACCAGAGTCAAGCAGCCATATTGGAACATGAGGTGCAAGCTACTCACTGAGCATAGCAGATTTGGATAGAAGTAGGCTGAATCCCTGATAATTAGCGGTGTCACACTAGCCTAGACAAATTTTCTCTGGACTTTTTAAAATTTTTTTGAAGATTTTATTTATTTATTTGACAGACAGAGATCACAAATAGGCAGAGAGGCAGGCAGAGGGGGCTGGGGGGACGTAGACTCCATGCTGAGTAGAAAGCCCAAGGCAGGGCCCGATCCCAGGACCCTGAGATCATGACCTGAGCCAAAGGCAGAGGCTTAACCCACTGAGCCACCCAGGCACTTCTCTCTGGACTTAAAAAAAAAAATTTTTTTTAGTGAGGGGTAGGGGGAAGGGGCAGAGGAAGAGGGAGAGAAAGAGGATCTTAAGCAGGATCCACACCCAGTGCAGAGCCCCATGCAGGGCCCAGATGTAGGGCTCGATCTCACCACCTTGAACTTGTGACCTGAGCCAAAACCAAGAGTCCAGCACTTAACCACCTGAGCCACCCAGGCCCCCTTCCCTGGACTTTATTTATATGAAGTTTAAGTCTGAAACTTCTGTCTTGCTGATAGCAGATAATTTTTGGTTTCTGTCACTCAAGGTTGAATCTAATGCTAACGGAATCAGAGGTGTCACATCTACTTAACTATGCATGAAGCTGGGACCTTCAGATGAACATTCAAGTTTTTGCTATTCTAATAGTATAACCTGAATCCCTTTCAGCAAAAAACTCCATCTAAATCTGTTTGTGTGTGTGTGTGTGTGCTCATATATTTTATTATTTTTATCATTTTCCTGGGGTAGATTTCTGGTCTTGGAATTTCAGGTCAAAGCATAATCAACATTTTAATATCCCTCAATACACCCTGCCAAGTCACTTTCTGAAATTATATTCCTGCCAATTGAGTCTATGAATGCCCATTTCATGCTCTCTGCATTTTCTCCAAAGCCCTCAAACAGGTGAGGCGGAGCAGGGAGTTAATGCTTCAAAGTGATGGGAGATGGTGACACATGTCTGGTGGTTTTTTTTTGTTTTTTTTTTTAAGGCAATTCACTTATTTATTTATTTGTTTGTTTGTTTGTCAGAGAGAGAGAGAGAACACAAGCAGGGGGAACAGCAGAGGGACAGGGAGAAGGAGGATCTTCACCGAGCAAGGAGCCCGATGCGGGACTCGATCCCAGGACCCTCGGATCATGTCCTGAGCCGAAAGGCAGACACGTTAATTTATTTTTTTTAAGATTTTATTTATTTATCTGACAGACAGAGGTCACAAGTAGGAAGAGAGGCAGGCAGAGAGAGATAGGAGGAAGCAGGCTCCCCGTGGAGCGGAGAATCCGATGCAGGACTCCATCCCAGGACCCTGGCATCCTGATCTGAGCCAAAGGCAAAGGCTTAACCCACTGAGCCACCCAGGTACCCCATTATTAACCGACCGAGCCACCGAAGCGTTCTTGGATGTTTTTTATTTGTTTATTGTTTAGGGTAAGAATTTATGTAAGAGAAAAAACTGAGTCAGCCCGAGAACATATTATTTTGAGGATGGGATGAGGCCCGAATAATGGTATTAGCCATCACTTACTCAATACCTACTACGTACCAGCTCATATTTAGGGCCTCAACATAAAACAATCTCACATCCGCTCTGCAAGGTATTATCCCCATTTCACAGATGAAGCAACCGAGACTTGGAGCTGTTAAGGAACTCGATCAAGGTCTTGCAGCTACTAAGTAGAAGGGCAGGATTTGAACAAAGCCTACCCCTGTCTCCTCCAAGGCATCAAGTATGGAGAAAAAGGAGCTGGTCTCAGGGGGGAGGAAAGGGCAGATGTTCAGAAGTTAATCCCAGTTGCCCTCTGCACAATATGAGAATCATGGGAACACAACCCTGTTCAGGCCTGCTCTCCTTGTCCCGCCCACTCCCACGCGCCTGCGCACCCCCCTTTCCCACTCTACCCTCTCCCAGGGCCTCTCTCCCCTGAGGCTTTCTGTGCCATCCGTCCTCAGGGCAAGATGTCACCTTTGTGCCTGCCCCTCACTGAAGTGTCTCCACTCCCTGGAGTGGGCTTGGGGAACCTTCCAGCTGGCCATGAGGAGCAGCGTTCTGAGGGCAATGCTGTCCCTGACTTAGAACATCCTGCCCGGCCTTTCATATACACATGGTGTATATCGTTCTTCCAGGACTAGTTCAGCTATTTATGGTGTAAACAATAAATACTTTTCCTTAAAACAAAAGACAAACAAACACGCAACGAAAATCCTGCCCCAGACAGTAAGACTGAGCACCAGCCACGGGTGGCCTTCCTGTGTTTACCATGAGACCGCTGCGCCCACAAAGACTCCTTGTGTGGGTCCAGAGGCCGCGGGTTTTTAAGGTCATGGTTAGCCCCAGGGCTGTGTATCCCAGCCTCTGGCTTCCTCTCTCGGAGGTGAAGGAGGTGCTATCACAAGCCGTGCTGAAACCGCCACCATCCCCGCTACCTCTTCCTCTGTTCGCTGGCCTGCTCCCTGCCAACCGCCCAGTTACATATGACAACCTGCCCCCCCGCCCCCAGCACTCACGCACACTCACACACATGCACCTGCAAATACACAGATGCATATACACAGCCTTCCAAGAAGCAGAGGAATCTTTGGGTAGCCTCATGGGATTCCTGCACATCTATTCATTTGCGAAACTGTAGTGTGTGTGTAACATGCGGGCACAATCATGACATAATTTGTGAAGCCCAGTGCAAAAGGGAAATGGAGGACTCTGTTCAAAACTGTAAGGACCTATTTAGAAACTGTCCTTGCTCCCCTTCCTCCAGGGGATTTACTTGGAGACAAGTCCTGGAAACCAGCTTCAGGTAACAAAGCCCAGATACAAAGGTGGGTCAGGCCAGGTGGAGACATCCGATCAGTGGGGGGTTGCATACTGTCTCCCTGGTTACCAAGGACTATGGGCCCCCGCTCTTTGGGCCCCAATCCTAATCAAGGTGTAATAGGTTGGATCAAACGTCTACTAGGGTAAACTGTAACTCAGTTGGTCACCTAGCATCACTGTGGAGTTTCCTGTGTGTGTGACAATCTCATTGGCCACCTGTACGTGGCCAGGCCCGACCGCATGGCCTTTGCCCTTAAAAGCTAGTCTGTGAAACAGAGAAGGGTCGCCCTCTCTTGTAAGAGGTGCGTCCCTGAAAGTTCGGTCTGATTCTTGATGCTTGGCGCGAACTAAAGCTTTGCTTGACCTTCGCTTTGTATCAGTCTCGCTCCTTTAATCACGGACCCGTCATTGGGGCATAACAAAAACATTTCAAGAATTTCATGAGGGCAAGAGGAGAACATTCATCCAAGCACAGGTCCCTTCTGAACGCAGGCCCGGTGTGACTGCACAAGACACACACCCAGGAAGTAGGCCCTATGCATTGGGGGAGGGGGGCTGCTGTTTATACTGCAGGCACTTTTCTGATTAGAAAGCTCAGGGCTTTCATTAGACTCTCAAAGGGCTCCACGACTCTGCAACGGTGAAGAACCAGAATGCCAGAGTCAGGCTGGCCTGGGTTTGAGACCCAGGTGCGTCCTTTACTAGCTGTGGGGCCTGGACCAGGTTCCTTACCCTCTCCGGGCCTGTTTCCTCATCGGTAAAAAAGGGATTGTAATAACCGCAGGCTCAAAGGGTTATTCTCAGAGGAGAAATGGGATAAAGAGATTAGGATAGAGCCTAGCAGGTTAGCACCCAAGACATGGTTAGCTAATTAACTGCTAATTATTTCTATTCTGGTTGTGTTCAATGTCACATCCTTCTGCCGGCCTGACCTTAGCAAGCTGTGCCTTCCTGGGAAATAGATGGTGGCCAGTCCTATTATGAATGTTGTCTAGCTGTTCTCAAAAGCTAAGTGGGTTGATGCAGAAAGGTGTCCCAGATGTATTTTTAAATGAAAAATGTACATCGGCAAACAATACATACGGTGTAAACTATTTATGCAAATGTAAAGTATACATTCTCTAAACCTATTTATGTACAGGGGAAAATCTAGAAAGACAGATTTCAAATTAATCATAAAGGCTGCCTTTGAAGAAGGAGGCAACAGAAGGGGTGGTCAAGGACTTACCCTCCACCCCACTGGAATCCTGGCCCTCGGTCCTGCAAGCCTGTCCCCGCTGCCAGCCTCCCCCAGATAGGATGGAATTCCAGCTCCCAGGACCAAGGCCATGTTGCACAGCTGGCATCCTGGGTGGGAATTCTGAGTAGCTGGTCAGTAACCAACTTCCACCATCGTTTCAATTACCATTTATTAACTCCCCACCAAGGGCCGGGCACAGCCCACACCTACCCTCCCAGCGACTGGGTGGGTGTCAGAGCCAAGCAACAGACTGCCAAGAACCATGGTGGATCTGAGATCTTACTCTGCTCACAAGCTAGCGGTCCACCTGCCAATCCCATGAATGCTGGCAGAAGACACGAGACCTCCGGGACTGAGACAAAGGACTTCTAACTGCAGACAAAACAGGTGACAGGAGCTCCGTGTTCCCGTTGGTTCCCTTTGTCCCTAGTCTCACAGGGGTGAGCCCAGGTGGATGCTGGAGTTGGGTCACAGTGGAGGAACCCTGGGATTAGGAAACCCCCAATTTTAGAAGGGGGCTTCTAGCAAAACTGCCCAACCTTTACCCTGAAAGGAGACATGGTTTTTATTATCCAGACAGCAAACAAATCTACCCTCTGGCCTAGAGGGAGACACGAAGTTTATCTTCCAAAACTATTTGCTAAAAAAAAAAATCCTTGAAAAGATAGTCCAGAACATATACTGTCACAAGACCCTTGGAAGCTGTGGAGGCCCTTTGGAGAACTGGCTCCCGACACTAACAGACAGGGAAAGAGAAACTCTGAGAAGGTGAGTCGCTCCCCAAGGGTCACACAGTTAGGAGGTAGCAGAGTTTGGGTTACACCACGTAATCTGACTCCAAAGCCTTTGCTTTTTCCCTCCCTCTCTTCCAAAGGGGCTACAGATCTAGGCTGGGAACCAAAGAACCACGGACAATGTTGCTTCAGAGGGAAAATCCACTCTGAGTTCCCAACAACCACCTCGAGGAGAGTTGTGGGAACAGAGCCTGTTTGTGCCTTGGGGGCCAAGCACGACCCAAAGGTGCCTGACCTGACTCTCCCAGGAGATGAGAAGAGAAAATTCCTCCCATGTTGCTCTTGGGTGATGTCAGAGAGGAGCTGGAAATAAGGAATGAGTCTCTGGAGAAGGGATAAATGCTCTTTTCTTTTGCAGAAGGGAAAAAAATGTCATGTTGTTCCTCATTTACTTAAATGAGAAATTTATTTATGGAGCAAAAAGGGTTGGTGTTGGCTTTCAGCGCCCAATCAGGAAATGGTCTGGACTTGTTTTTGTCTCCTCCAGCACCCTGTCCCCCCATGACCCAGTCTGATTTTCAGAATTGAAGGCTGGTCCTGTTCCTGGTTCTCAGGCCTCCCCTGACCCACCTTTGAGCCTCTGGAGCCCACTCCTCCCTGCCTGGAGAACGGGCAGAGAGAAGCCATTTGTCGCTGGGTTCGAGAATCACCTATGTTCCTCATCTGTAAAATGGGGACATGTATGTCTGCCCATATCTTCATCATTCATAAAAGAGAACTAATAGTAATAATTAATAATAATAGTTTCTGGGGTACCTGGGTGGTGTAACAAGTTAGGAATCTGACTCTTGGTTTCAGCTCAGATCATGATTCTGGGGTGGAGAGATTGAGCCCAGGGTCAGCCTCTGTGCTCAGCACCTGGGTTCGCTTGGGGTTTTCTCTCCCTCTGCCCCTCCTCTCTGCCATGTGCTCTCTAATAAGTAAATAGATCTTTAAAAAATAATAATAATGGGGCACCTGGGTGGCTCAATTGGTTAAGCAACTGCCTTCGGCTCAGGCTATGATCCTAGAGTCCTGGGATCGAGTCCCACATCGGGCTCCCAGCTCTGCAGGGAGTCAGCAGTCAGCTTCTCCCTCTGACCTTCTCCCCTCTTGTGTGCTTACACTCTCTCTATTTCTCAAATAAATAAATAAAATCTTAAAAAAAATAAATAATAGGGGCACCTGGGTGGCTCAGTGTGTTAAGACTCTGCCTTTAGCTCGGATCGTGGTCTCTGGGTCCTGGGATCAGTCCCCGTGTCGGGCTCTCTGCTCAGCGGCGAGTCTGCTTCCCCCCACCTCCTGCCTGCCTCTCTGCCTATTTGTGATCTCTGTCTATCAAATAAATAAAAAAAATCTTTTAAAAAATAATAATCATTTCTAACTTAGTGAGTTGCTACTATGTGCATCTCTGAGGTATTAGGATTCTCATTTACAGATAGGGAAACTGGGGTTCAAGGACATTGGCAAAGCCGACCACCACCACATAGACACCCTTGAAGACAGTCTGCCTCCTGTCACATTGACCCTCCCGAATTCCTCCTGGCCACCAAGGAAGGCACATGTTCCACAGTTCTGTGCAAAGTTGCATGGGGTTTGTGAAGTGAGGGCCTTGGACAGGGCTGAGGCTGGGGTCTCGTCCTATAGATAGCAAGCCCCCTTCCTCAGGAGCTGCTCTATACAAAACCCTTTATCTGTTCACTGCACTTTAACCTGATGGTACCCAGGAGAGAACAGGAGCTTTGTCTCCGTTTTATAGCCGGGGACACTGAGATTTAAGAGTCAAGCACAGCCCGGCCTCATGGCTGGTGGCAGTCAGAGATGGCCCTAAGCAGACAGGTTCCATTCTAGGCCTGGCTTCTTGTCCCCACACCATAAAGCCTCTGAACCAACAAGTTGTGATTCAGCCTGTGTTTCCCCCTCTGCCACAGAGGGACAATACAGGGCACCTTGTCATCTGAGATTCTTATGGATGTCTAAGTTCCCTTCAACTGAACTCTGTGCTATTAGTTTGGAAAGGTCCAGTGAGGACCAATGTGTTGGGGTCACCAGGGAGCCTCAGAAGGGCCAGGAGAAGGTCTGAGTGTCCTGCCTTCAGGCCAGTGCTCTGTCACTAATGCTTTATGACACAGGCCTCTGCAGGGAGATGGTGGCTGTGGGTGGGCTGAGGCCCTCTCTCTGGGAGGGGGCTGGGGACCATGTTCTCCACCTGAGCAAGACTGGTCCCCTGTAATCCCAAATAAGCTCCTATTGCAGACAGGGAAATTACAGGGTGGAGTGGTGGTGGGGAGGCCCACGCGGGGCTGGAAGACAGAAGAACAGGGCGGAGCAGGCCTGACACCCACCCTTTCCTGCTTGGGGGCAGCTGGAGCTATGGAGACAAACATGGTATGTCTGGAGGACCTCGGGAAGGGGAAGGCCCCCACCCCAGGAAAATTCTACCTGAGCTGAGGCTGGCGAGCGTGGGATGAGAGGGACTCTGAGGAGGCCCCTCGCCCCCCACCAGGCAGGGTGATGAGCTGTTGTCTCCTCTTTCTAGAACTCTTCTTGCCCCCTCACCCTTTGGGTCTCAGTGACAAGTCATCTTCTCAGGAAGGCCTCCCTGACCTGCCTGGGACAAAACAGCCCCTTCCCTGCTCCCGTCTGCTGGGTGTTCCTCATGCCCAGTGACTAGAGAGTCATTGCCCCGAACCTCCGACCTGTGAGCCCCACAGAGTCTAGGCCTTGTTGAGCTCGCTCCAGCCCTGCCCCCCAGCACACAGCACAGGCTGGCACACAGCAAGTACTCTGTCCCTGTGAGTGAGGCCCAGAATCATCTTCAGGGTTCGCTTGCTCATTCAGGGACAAAACAGGTCAGTGGGGCCTTGTTCTGTTTCCAGAAGGTAGCAGAGAAGCAAAGCACAGGACATCCAAACTGAGAGCCCAGCCAGGGCCAGACACCTCCCCCGCAGAGGCCACCAGGCTGTCCACACCGAGCCCACCCCAGCAGCCCCCAGCCTTGCTCAACCACACACAGAGCGTGGAGAGTCTCCTGTGGGGAGAGCACGCAGTGAGGAGTAGCTATGCCCACCCTGTGGTGGGAAGGTGGCTCGCCCTGACCCCGGCCCCAGCTAAGTGCTGGGGAGACTCTCAGCATCCCACCTGGAGACTGAGGGTTCCTGTGAGGGGAAGGGGCAGCCATCTGGTGACCCAAAAGCCTAGGCAGAGTGTTTGGGAGAGCTTAGCCCGTGTCCCTCTCAGTCCGCGGTTCTGGAGAACCGAGAAGCTGATTCCTGGACAGCCGGTCCTGAAGGACACGCCTGTTAGAGACGGGGCCTGGTGCCACATGGAAACGCACCAGAGATTCTTCAGAGATTACTAAGCAAGGTTAGCATCAACAGTGCTGAGTCACGTTACCATGTACCCTTGACAGGATGTGATGGGAAGGGCACTTCCTGCGACGGCCTGTGCCCACTCCACGCAGGATGCAGTTGCCTCCGGGGAGGCAACTATGAGGCAGGAATTGAGAAGAAAGAAGCCAGTGGCCAATAAAAATTTGAAAAGGTGCTCGGCTTCATCAGAGTTCAGAATAACGCAAATTAAAACAACCACGAGATCACTATTTTTTACCCACAAATAGGGCAGGATTTAAAACAAGGCCACAACAGCAGTGGCACTGGGCCGTCGGGGGCTCGGCAGCAGGCTTTCGTCCTGACTGTGCTGCGTTACCCTTTTGAGAAATAATCTGACATTTTCTTCTCAAATAGGAAAAACACACAAATTTTAGCCTAGCAGTGCCAACACTGACAGGTTTGCTATGGGAATAAAAGCACTCACCGAGGGCGCCTGGGTGGCTGAGTCGGCTGAGCGTCTGCCTTCTTCGGCTTAGGTCATGATCTCGGAGTTCTGGGATCGAGTCCCGCATGGGGCTCCGTGCTCAGCGGGGAGCCTGCTTCTCCCTCTCCCTCTGCCTGCCGCTCCCCCTCCTTGTGCTCTCTCTCTGACAAATAAATAAAATCTTTTAAATAAAATTTTAAAGAAAGTACTCACCAAAAGGACACATAAGAAGGAGTGGGCTTTACAGTGTTGTTTGAAACAGTGAACCCGCCCCCACGCCAGGTGTCGGCGATAGACTCCTCCCGTGGCCCTGGGGAAGCAGGTGTTACAAACGACTGATGGCTCCAGCTCTACCAGAAGACCTGTGTGCCTGTTGTTAAATTGAGAAAGCAGTGCCCCAGTTGCCAGACTGGGGCACTGGGCCCTGCAGGCAGGACAATTCAACTGCACAACTGTCCCACACATTCCGGACATGTGGCATCCCTGGTCCCTTCATGATGCACCAAGACTCCTGCTTCCGTGTCAATGGAACAAAAAAGCCTTAACATAATTCCCAGTAAGCTGTGCAATGGGGAAGTCTGGTATGGTTTTGTCTTGTGGGTGTTTTTGTTTTTGTTTTGTTTTGTTTTATATATATATATATTTTAAAGATTTTATTTATTTACTTGCCAGAGAGAAACCACAAGTAGACGGAGAGGCAGGCAGAGAGAGAGAGGAAGGGAAGCAGGCTCCCTGCTGAGCAGAGAGCCCGACGCGGGACTCGATCCCAGGACCCCGAGATCATGACCTGAGCTGAAGGCAGCGGCCCAACCCACTGAGCCACCCAGGCGCCCCTGTTTTTGTTTTGTTTTGTTTTTAACAAACAATAGCAAAGCCCTCGAAGTGTAGTTGTCGGGTCCTGGGGAGGTATGGGAGGGACTCAGGGGTGATGTGGGAATTCAGGGCAGGGCAGCAGAGATCCTTATGCTCTCTTTCCATCTTTGCATGGATTTGTTCCATAAATGAACATATCACTCTTGTAGTCACCAAGTAAATAAAGAGAAAAACCTCTTAAAGACGAACCACGAGAGACCGTGGACTCTGAGAAACAAACTGAGGGTTTTGGAGGGGAGGGGGGTGGGGGGTTGGTTGAGCCTGGTGGTGGGTATTAAGGAGGGCATGTATTGCATGGAGCACTGGGTGTCATGCATAAACAATGAATCTTGGAACACTGAAAAAATAAAATAAAATTGAAAAAAAAAATAGTAAGGAGGAAGAGCGTTCTGGAGACCCAAGGCGCCCACCTCTCATATGGCCGCAGACAGCCATACCGTCCCCAACCTGCCCAGGGGCCACATATCAGGCAAGCGGGGAGCAGCACCTGCCGGCCACCTCCTTGGCCACTGCCACGGCCACAGCCACACAGCGCTGGCCTCCTCCCTCCAGCCGGGCTACTGTTGCCCACTAACCACAAAGGCCTCTTTCTCTTCTGGCTGTTTGGGTTGGTCCCTGCCCACCCCGATGGGCAGCCTCCGGCCGCGGATGGCCCGCCGCTGAAGGCTTCTTTATAGACCTGAAGATCCGCCCGCCTGTGTACCAGGCCCCCTGGAAGCCAGCTGCTGCCACCCTCCTGCCACATTCCCACCTCCTTCCCCACACCCCGCTCCACCCCGCCCGGGCTCCAGGAGGGAACACACAGCCCCTGTTCTTCCTCCAGCGCTGGTGACAAATCACCGCTCTCTGCAGGCCAGGCGGCTCGGGGCTCCTTGGCACCCTGCTGCCTGGCAACGACACCCGTGCCTCCCCTCCACGTGGCCCTCTCTGCACCGGGAGCAGAGCTAGGCTGGGCCAGGATCCCCCCACCCCTACCCCCGGCACCATGGCAGGAAGCGCTTCCAACTCACGGATTTCTTCTTCTACAGACACTGTGCGTGTTGACACGGGCCCGGCCTTCCCCCAGAGAGAGTATAAAATAGCCACAAAGATGGCTAAGCTGCAACCAGCACATTAGGACTGACAAGCCGCTCCTAGCGCTTTCGCTACGGAGAGTTTCAGAGTAGTTTAGAGCAGAGGAACATAAGAGACACCTCCACATCTGACAGCAGGGTGTTAGTTAAATAAATTACAATAAGCCACACAGCTGCATGGGATGTGGCCATAAAAGTTAAAAAGTATAGCTATAGAACCTAATTTACTTATAAATAGTTTATTTATTTATCGACTCTAATGGCAAATTCCTAAATATATGCCCAATGGTATGTTTTTAGGAAAGGGACTGGAATCTCATGAGCTTTTTTTTTTTTTTTGAAGATTTTTTTTATTTGACACAGAGAGAAACAGTGAGAGGGAACACAAGCCGGCAGAGTGGGAGAGGGAGAAGCAGGCTTCCCTCGGAGCAGGGAGCCAGAGGCGGGGCTCGACCCCAGGACCCTGAGCCGAAGACACTTAACCACTGAGCCATTCAAGCATCCCTCTCATGAGCTTCTTGAAATGACTTAGGACCCCCAAGAAAGGAAGAGTCACTCACTATCCTACAGAAGCATATATAATGTCATGATGAGATACTTCTGTTGCAAATAAACTGTAGGTTAGTGACAAAGTCCCACTTTCATGTTTGTGGGTAGTGTGGGAGTCTAACCTACAGAAGCCCGTTTCTTTATCCCTGGGTAATAGAGATGTAACTGATTTTTTTTCTCCTTTGTTTTTCTACCAGCCTGATTTACACACTCATTGCAGGGAACCACCGCTTCGGCCATACATTTTCTAGCAACCAAAGCAAACACAGAAATGTGGGCAGTTACTAATGGCTAGTGTCCAGAGAAGAAAGTTAAGCAAGAGTTTTTGGCCTTATAAAGGGTAGTAAGTTCTCTGGAGAGGTGGGGTGGGTTTGATGAAAAATGTATTGGGTTCCGCATTAGGACAGTTGAGTCTTAGGCATGGAGTCAAGAGGAACTGTCATGGGCCTGAATTGGATGGTGATTGGTCTCGAGCCAGCTGGCCCTGAGTTATCTTGTGAAGAAAAAGAACAACAGAGGGACACCTGGGTGGCTCAGATGGTTAAGCATCTGCCTTTAGCTCAGGTCATGATCCCAGGGTACTGGGATTGAGCCCCGCATCAGGCTCCCTGCTCTGTGCGGAACCTGCTTATCCCTCTCCCTCTGCCATTCCCTCTGCTTCTGGCCTCTGGCTCTATCTCTCTGTCAAATAAAATAAATAAAATCCAAAAAAGAAAAAAGAAAAGAACAACAGAAACAAGAACAAAATGAAAGAATGGTGTAGTTTTAAAGTGTTTTTGGATGGAATGACACAATGTTTCAGATTTGCTTTATAATTCTGGAGCAAACAAACAAAAAGTACATCTGGGGGTCGGGGTAGGGGGGAAGATCAGTCATGAATCACTAATTGTTGAAGTGTGGAGGTTCATTGTACCATGACTTCCATTTTTGTGAATATTTGTACATTTCCATAATAAAAAGCAAAACTGTATTAAATATTGGAAATCTATCCTTAAGTATTGCATCTGAAAGTCGAGCTCTGATTCGGCATAATTAAATTCCTGGAAATTTCTCCTCCCCTTAACTGTTATACACTCATCTGGTGATTTTTATAAGGATTATCAGGGTCATATTTATAGACAAGTCAATAACCGTCTGGACTGATATACTTAATTCTATTGTGTCACCAACGCAGAATTTTCCTTTCGAGAAAAGTGTATTATATATGTGCAACCACAGAAGTAATCCTCAAGCCTGAATTCAGAGCTCTGGAAGCAATGAGAAAGTGTTAACAGAGAGACAGCAGGGGTTGGCAGTGAGAGCATGAATATTTGGTTTCGGATTTTTTTGCCATGTGAATGTGTCAATTTTTTAAAGTTAATTGGTTTATTTAGAATAAAGAACAGCTGTAGAACATGTACTATTGGCTGTTCCTCTCTTCTTCCTCAAGTATATCTTGCTTCCTTTGAACTTGTTTCGTTTTCCCAGAGAACAAGATCACTGACAAGCAAGAAACAGCAGGCATTAAAGATTGATATAGTCATGGGAGAGTATGTTTGAAAATGCAGGGAATTCCAGTAGCCAAACTATGGAAAGAGCCCAGATGTGCATCAACAGATGAATGGATAAAGAAGATGGGAGATACACACACACACACACACACACACACACACTGGAATATTATGCAGTCATCAAAAAATCTTGCCATATGCAAAGACGTGGATGGAACTAGAGGATGTTATGCTAAGTGAAGTCAATTAGAGAATGAATTACTATATGATCTCAGCCATATGTGGAACTTAAGGAACAAAACAGAGGATCACAGGGGAAGAGAGGAAAAAATAAAACAAGACAAAATCAGAGAGACAAACCATAAGAGACTCTTAATCATAGGAAACAAACTGAGGGTTATTGGAGGGAAGGAGGGTGAAGAGATGGGGTAACTGGGTGATGAGCATTAAGGAGAGCACGTGATGTAGTGGGCACTGGGTGTTACGTAAGACTGATCAATCACTGACCTCTACCTCTGAAACTAATAATACATTATATATTAATTAATTGAATTTAAATTTTAAAAATACATTTTTGAAAAATGAAATGCAGTGAACTCTGGCAGTTAGCTTAATCTCGCCCTCCTCCCTCAACCTCACCTCTCCCTCCCTCCTTCACTTTGTAAAGCCCCATTGCTGCGTTTCAGCCCCTGGCCGGCTCCCAGGCCTGGTTGAAAGGGGCCGGCCGAACGCAATAACTGGCGCGCCATCTGGTGGCTGACGCAAGAAGTGCAGGAGGCAGTTTTCTGAGCCAGCTCACAGGAGACAGGCTTGAGTTTCCACCAGGAGTCACAAATGAGGCCTGCAAAGACGGAATCTGACTTAAGAGATACGCTATCAGTGTAGAAATGCACGGGACAAAAGGCTTAAAATGTTTTGAATATATTGCCAGCGCTTAAAAATCTGGATATTTTACATAAAGACCCAGATCTCTGGCTTCTTTTGCAGACTGGATCTACCGACGCCTGGGGCTGGTGCTCTCCAGTTACCTGCCCAGCTTCTACTGCAGCCACTTTGATTTTTGCCCAGTTTGTCCTACACAGGATCCCTGTAATGTGTTGAGTAGTGTCTCCCAGACATTCAGGACCTCAGCAAGTGACCATATTTGGAAATAGGCTCTTTGCAATGTCATGAGTTAGGGATCTTGAGATAAAATCATTCTGGATTTAGAGTGGGCCTTAAACTAATGACGGGTGTCCTTCTAAGAGGAAGAGAGGACACAGAGAGACCCAGAGGACGATTCCACGTGAAGGCAGAGGCAGGGATTGGAGGGAAGCTGGGCTAGCAGCTGGGCTAGCAGCCACTCCAGGGGTTGTAGTGAAGCTAGGAGAGAAGCATCGGCTGGGTTCTCTGAGCCTCCGTAAGAAACTAACCCCGCTGACACTTTCATTTTGAACTTCTGGTGTCCAAGACTGTGGGAGAGTACATTTCTGTTGCTTTAAGCTACCCAGTTTGTAGTAAGTTGTTACAGCAACCCTCGGAGACTGATATGCCAACCCCCCCCAAGTACTTACTTTTGTCCAGTGTCCCCCCAAACAGGCCTTTGCTCTAAAGCTCCAGGATGGAGAGCCGACCATGTCCCATCTGTGTGATGGGCTAGTTGTTGGGAACTTCTTTCCGCTAAACCAATAATACAAATAACACAAAATCAGGACACAGTGTATAAGGCCCGAGGGGAAATCAAGGCCGAAGAAGAAACGAATCCGTGCCACCTGTGGGGTCGGGGAGGCTTTATGGAAGTGGCAGCACTTGAACTGGGCCTTGAAGGGTGAAAAATGACAGAAACAAGGAGAAACAGGTGCAGGGGCACATGTTCCAGATGACAAGGCAGCAGAAGGCCATGCACAGAAACATTCATTCGCTCCTTCTATGAATGTTTATTTGCTAAGCAGAGTCACTCCTTCTGATCACATCCCCATGGGCCTGTGACAAGGCGATCATATGATCCAGGCCGAGCCAATCACAGCACCCCAGCCACCTGCGGCAGTAACGGATCCAGTAGGAGTCCTTTTCTGGAACTGATAGAGGCTTGGGAGCCAGTAGCGCTCTCTCTCTCTCTCTCTCTGCTGGAGCAGCATGCTTCCTACCACATGGAGAATGCCCATCAGGGGCCAGAGAGAAGGAGGCCAGCAGGCGAAAAGAAAGAGTAAAGTCGAGATAACATATGGCCAGAGTCCCGGGAACATTAACCTCATAGTTGCTATGCCGATGCCCTGGCTCCTACACTTGTGCCTCAATTTCCAAAAGCTGTCCCGATATCCACTCCGTCATGAGGGCCAAAAAAATTCCTTCTCTAAGTTAGTCTGGGTTGGGTCTCCGTCTCTTGCGATCAAACAATCCTGGTATCCGGTCCTATCTCCCAAACCCTCCCCCTGGTGACAAAGCAACCAATGAGAGCAAAGGAGGGTGATGAAGCAGCCAATGAGAGCAAAGGAGAATGGTGCCTATGCAGAACAGCAGCCCCCACTGCCTTTCAGAGGGGCTACCGCCCCTCCCCCGTGTGCTTTCTGGTAAGCCCGTGAGCGCTGGTGCTATTAGAGAGAAAGTGAAAAGGCACAGGGGTGTGGACCCAAGTGAAATACAGACAAGGACTGGGAGCCTCTCTGATATTTCTGCCTCCGAAGACACACGCATTTGTGCACTTAGAGATCCAATCCTTTGGTTTAGGGCTCCTTTCGAAATAGAAATATAAGCTGGGAGAGAAGTTTAGGAGGCAGAAAGTAGGTCAGTTTGCCAAAAACTCAGTACGCCTTAGAAGAATGCACCAAATTTACTACATTAACAAAATTACCCAAAACTTGTTTCTATTAACTAAATATAAAGTTTTCAGCAATTCATATAAAATGTTGACAATCTGGTTTCCAACAAGAAACAGTTGGGATATGTTGGCTTGGAATCAATTTGCGAAAGGTTCCACAGGAAAGGGTAAAATTGTTCAAGCAACTAAAGAGAAGTGAGTCTCTGATGGTGATAAGTAGCACCAGGAGTGATGATAACTTTTGTGGACAAGGGTGATGTGAAGGTTGGACGGGGACACGATAATTCATCTCTCCATTCATTTATTTCACATATACATCTTGGTTATCTGACGTGTGCCAGGCCCAGGACTCAGGATACAGCTGTGACAAGAAATGATTTGTGCCCTCAGGGAAATCAGAAGGGGGAAAACCCAGAGCATTAGCTGCCAGATGTACCCCCGTGGTCCTAGGTCAAGATACAGACCTTCTCAGGGCCACTGAGGAACAGAGGTGACTTGGTCCTTTCTGCCTGAGGAGTTGGGAGGGAGACATGATGTTTGATCTCGGTTTTGAAGGATGTGTAGGGGTTTCCCAGGTAAAGAAGAACAGGGAACATTTTCAGGCGGGAGTAGAGCTCACTGTAAGGCTCTGAGGCGCAGGAGAAGGGGAGAAAGGAGAAGAAGAAGATGCTGGTGAGGAGTGTGGGGTCTAAATCTCCAGGTTTCCAAAGAGCCAAGGAGAAGTTTACTTTTATCCAGTGGCTAATCAGGAGCCGCTGGGGGTTTTATCAGAGGAAGGAAGTACCTGTCTCTGTGGCAGCTCTGACAACAATGGACCAGGAGTGCTGGAAGGGAGGGGGTTAGAAGACAAGGTCAGAGGCTACAGGTGTCCAAGTGACAGGTGAACTGTGTGGAGTTGAAATTCACTCATTCCACAGACACTTACTGACTGCCACTGACTAGAGCGTGAGCCCAGATGATCCCTGCTGGGGATTCCGTGGTGTGAAGAAAGGGGGGACAAGAGTGATGCAGGAGAAGAGCCTTCCAGAAAGAGTGAACAGAAGGTGGGGGTCCCAAAGTGGGAAAGATTTAGGCTCTTCTCAGGCATAGAAAGAAGACCAGTGTGGCTAGGGACTCAGGACTGCGAAGCTGGGAGAAGCTGAACCTGAAGCTGCAGTGAAGCTAGGGCCGGTCCTTGAAGGTCTGGTGGAAGTGCCACCTCCACCAGGAAGCCTCCCCAGATCACTGCAATCCGATTCGTCTCTCCCTCTCCCAGCTCCTTGCCACTTTTACAAGGACAACACTGGAGCATTTTCTGGCCCAATGTGGACACTCCATAAGTCTTTGGTGAGTGGATGACTGTTTGGGAGAGGGAAAAAACAGTGGTGTGAGGCAGGCCGTGCTGGAAGTGGGGGGTGGAGGGGGGCAGAGAAGCAGGAAAGCTGGATGCTAAGGGGAGCAGGTCAGCCTGGACAACTGTCATAGCATTTTAAAAGAAATGAAACAAAAAAGAAAAAAAGAAAGGAATGAAACAGATTTAAAATATGAGAATGTAGAGTGAAGAGTATGGGTTTGTACTGCTTCACAAAGTCTTGTTCTATTCTCCCCCCCCGCCCCAACATACACCACAAAATAAACGTATGCCTTTCTGTGTTCATGGCAAAAAAAGCTTAAAATCTTCAGAATTAGGATATAGGTTTGGCTTTTGTATCAGAGACCAAAAATAACAGTGGCTTAAACCAAACAGTTACATCTCTTCCCATAATGGTCAGGCCGGCAGTCCCAGGCTGGAATGTGACTCCAGGGGCAGCAGCAGTGGGGCCGTGGGGTGGGGTGCTAGGCCCCTCCCTCATGGGTGCTGCACAGACAAGATGGAGACTCCGTGTCTGCCCTCCAGCCAGCAGGGAGAGGCATCCCGGTTTGGGTGATTTGTTAGGATTCCCAGCAGCCCACAGTGAGCCACACTCACAGCTAAGACCTGGGACAGTGCAAGGATGGAGAGCAAAGTCGGCGCAGGGTAAAGACTGGAGGAAACCAAGCAGAAGCTTCCAAGAGTCCTCATCCCAGAGAGTCACACAGGACACGCTAATCTCCTCCAGCAATGTGTTATGACAGCGCCCGTGCAACGTTTTCTGCTAAAGACACTCATTAGAGCCCCAGCGCCCAAGGTGTTTCCTGGGGGCTTGTCACACAGTTGCCCTCTGCCTACACGCACCAAAATTCCAGACTCCCCAAAGGAGAGCAAGGCTGCGGCATAAGCTGTACTGTTTGCACAAAAGATCTAGGTAGGCACCGTGAGCCCTTCTTCTTGGAAAATCACAGCAGCGCTCTCCGAAATCCAAGTTCCCAGGTGCAAGCCAAGGGCCGGGCTTGTGGGCAGGCCTCTCCGAGGATGGCAGTCTCTGGCTTGCTGTGCTGACTCTGCTCTGCCCAGTTGCCAAAGAAGTGGGATTTGGCATGGGAAAGTCAGGAACAATATCGAAAAAGCAAAACCCTGCTACGTTGACCCCCAACTTCCTCTCCAGCCTTCATCTGAACCTCTTCCTGATTCCCGGTCATCACACACCCAGATCCGAGCAGGGGCAGTCCCACTGCATGAGGCACACCCCTACCACGGGGTCACAGAACCCAGTCCTCAGGCCCTGACACCCTCTCACACCGAGTTTGCAACCCTGGAAAGGTGCCTTCCTACACTGCAACGATCGTATCCAGACTGTGTTCTTGGGCACAAGCCTGTCTTCTCCGTGGGTCCGTGGGGTCCCTGAGGCAGGCTGGATCTTACTTCTCTCCCTTTCTTTTCCTTCCACCACCACCAGAGCTCCAGGCTCTGACCAACAGTGAGCCATGCATATGACGCGGGCGCCATAAACTCAGCTGCGTGGAGCTTCCCATCTCCATGGGCCAAGGATGGGGAAGGAGTAGACCAGATGAGCTCCAGCATCCCCGGGATTGATGATTCCAGGATTTTCAGAGTTGGAGAAACTAAAATTTGGTGCGGCCGCCTGAATCCTGAGCAAGGGAGGCTCTGGAGCTGGTGTGTGGGTACAGCAAACATAAAAGGAGCAAAACCAGAGACCCAGTCAGATGAAGTCCCAACCCTGCCAGGCAGCAGGTAGCAAGCGACGGCAAGGAAGGAGCCCAGCACCTTTCTGGGTGTCTGCCCACTGCTGAGACACAGGACCTCAGCTGGTCTGAGAGTGAACAGGAAGAGCCCTCCGCCCTGGCCCGGCAGCCTTGCCTCGGCTGATGAGCGGCCCCTTCTAGCTGGTTCTGGGGGTCCTTAGGGAGATATACTTTGTTAAGCAAATGCTCATGTAGATACTGCCAGGCCCTGGGCTGTCCCCACCCCCCCAGGGCAAAGTAAATGTTGGAGGGGCTGGCTGGGGCTGGCCGCCTGGCACGGGTTAGGATTAGTGGGGAGGCCAGGGGTAAGGTGGAGGGAAGGCTGCCCTGCTTGGGGTGGAGTTTCCGCTGGCGTATGTCATTGACTGTAAATGTGTTCAAGAGGATTTGGTGCAGGGAGCGGTCTCCTCCCCCACGAGGCAGGGAAGCAAATGTTCAGGGAAGTCTGGAAGGAAACCAGCCATCTTCTCCTTGCACAATGCAGGAATCAGGAAGGGATGGGAGGAGGGAGAAGGAGACTGCCTCCTTGGATCAGTGTCATCTTCTCTATAGAGGTCAAGACTCTCAGAAGGAGAGGCGTTGCGGCTGCCTGTGCCCCAGCCACACCATCCGTAGTTGCAGGGGGTGGGGACAGTGAAAGGACTTGTCACAGACGGTTGTGTGACTGGTTTCCTCACCTATGTGATGATGAGGGATGTTGTAGGCTCAGATGAAATCACGTGTGTGGAGGCTCTGGCCCAGGCGGGCCTGATGTCAAGGTCTGCACCAGCCACCTGCTGGGGCAGTGTCAGAGACGGAACCCTGGCCTCAGTCTCCTGGGCTGTCCCATGGCAGTGTGCTCAGGCCAAAGGGGAACAGTTCTTGCCTTTGCCAGCCTGTTTCCCCAACTAGAGTGAGTGCCACGCCCCAGAGTCTGGCCACGGCCTCCAAAAATTCCAAGCAGCATCCTCCTGTCTGGACATCAGGCACCCCTAAATATCATCAAGAGAAATAGTCATTTGAGCCTCCAAAAACACGGCTGCTGTTACTTATATTCTATCTCCAGCTTTCTTTTTAAGGCATAGTTCATTCTGCTTTGCAAATGCGTGAGCCCTTGAGGTTAATTAGATCAACTGTGGAATGTTCCAGAGAGAGAAGGACAACCCTGAACTTTACAGAAACTGATTTCCGGATTCATACCTTTGCATTCTTCTGCAGAATCATGAAACTGGGCGACCAAGTCGTCTTACAGATGGGGAAACTGAGGCTCAAGGGAAGGTGCTGGGAGGCAGAGCCAGGCAACAACCAAGCATCCTTCCGGACTTCTTCCCTGACACTCAAGCTGACACCCATATTCACCCAGGACTTGACTTAGAAGACGCAGGGCTCCCTGCAGAACTCATTATCTCCCTGTGGTGTATCGCCAGGTGCACAGCAGTGGAATGTGGGGGCTGACCTTGGAGTTCAGCCAGATCTGGGGTGACATCGTGGCTCTGGGTGTATGACTGCATGCACCAAGGTTGGCCCCCTGGGGCATAGCTATCTCCCGGGTAAAATGAGGCTGGGTTTGTAACATCTGCCTCAAAGAGTTGCAGGCAGGATTAGATACGACAGAAGGAGTACACCGATGGGAACAGAAACATTCCTGCTTTCCTCCTCTCCCTCATCTGTTTGGCTCAAAAAGAAAATTTTTAAAAATTTTTCTTTAAAGTTAATTGGTTTTTTGTTTCGTTTTAATTGTCTGTGTTTGTTCGCTCATTTGTTCTTGGTCTCTGAGGCCCCACAAAGGAGTGAGACCAGCCACTGGCCCAGGGACCCAGGAGGCAGGTGGCAGGGGTGGGGGAGGGATGGGGGAAGCTGGTTCTGCCCCTTCGTGGCTATATGGGTTCATGTGCCGTTCGTCTTTCACCTATTAGATTTGTTCTCAGGCCCTGGTTATTCACCAGAAAGCAGTAAATACACAGTCCCTGTCCCCAGGAGGCTAAACATGAAGGAAAAACAGGGGCCAGAATGAGGCAGTGCCCACAGTGGAGGGAGAGGTGGGACAGACCCCGTCCAGGAGGAGCAGGAGGCAGTGGGGGCTTCCCGAATGGCCATCGGCACTGGGGCCTGTCCCCAGCAGTACCATCTGAGCCACCTGCCCTAGGAAATCCAGGTTACTGGGTCACAGTGATGGCGGATGTCAGGAGCTAGGGCCCGGCCTGGCCTCAGTGGCCCCATTGCCTGAACAGATGTGATCACGGAGTGCAAACACCTGTGTTTCCCTGCAGGCTGAAGAGACTCACTGGGAGGGTTCCCACGGGATGGACAGGGGCACCCTCAGCCGGTACCCCACTGAGCCGGCACGAAGCAGGTACCCCACTGAACATGGCTTGGGGTTTCACAAGATGTCAAATAAAATCAATAAAACAGGCAAGCCCTTCTGGCCTTGACCGGCCCACAGGCCTCACACTGCCCCCACTCAGAGACGGGGGCCCTGTCCTGGCTCCTCACAGGTTTTTTTCTGCCCTGGCTCCCTGTACATCCTGTCCTCACTAAGGGACCCGCTTCTGTCTGCTCAGCCATCTGGCTACACATTGGCGTCACCTGGGACCCTTCTAAAATATACTGACATCCTTGCCCCAGCTCAGAACAATGAAACCAAAATCTTTGTAGGTGGGGCCTAGGAACCTAGACTTCCCCTAGATGATTCTGAAGTGCAGCCAGGAGTAAGCCCCTGGACCATTTCTACCCACATAGGGGGCCAAGCTGAAGGCCCATTCCTCCAGGAAGTCTTCCCGAACTTGCCCCGTGCAGGTGACTCTACTTTTCTGACCACCTTTGAGCCACATGAGGAGCAGTCACTGGACACTGGTGGCAGCCTGCTTTGTGTCAGATGGTAGGGAGCAAGAGGAACCCCAGCTCGGCCCCCACTAGCTGTACATCCTTGGTTGATCCGAAACTCTCTGAGATCTAGCTTCCTCATCTGTAAAATGGGCATTAACAACAGTACCTCCCTGACAGGCTGATAGAAGACATTCCCAAGGATCGATTCCAACCTCCAGCCCTCCCCCAGCCCATGAGTCCTCTATTTCTAAAACTACAGGTTCCCACAAGCCCAGCATGCGACCCAGTTCCCAGAGACCTCTGTCCGTCTCCATCCACATTCTCATTCTGAATGTCGGGAGCGGCCAGCCCCTTGACAAAACATGGGCTTCCTCACATGGCCTTCCAGGACTCCTGAGCCTCCAAGTCGGCCCCTGGAGGTGGCTGGAGAAACATGGAGGAGCAGAAAACCACCCCCAGAAGGTAGGGATCCCTTTTCTGAGGATCTGTTCTAGCCGGACAGGCAGAGCCTGCCCTTGCTGTGAGCCGGGAAAGGGGGAGGGGAGTGAACTTGACATCACTCAGGGCTTTCACTGTTCAGAAATCACTTCCACAGGTTATAAAAGGGGATCTTTGTGAGGTGAGTTCTTGTTTCCATCCGCCAGATGACTTGCGGAAGGTCGTGGTTAGCTAGTTCTAGGGCTAGAGTTGAGTGTGCCAAGAAATTGAGAACAGTCTAAATGTCCAAAAATTGGGAAATTATTAAATTCACTAAATACATCCATATCATGGAATGCTATGCAGCTATTCAAGTCATCTCTTCCAATGATTTTAATAATGTGGGGAAAGGTACATTGTAAGTTAAATGGAAAAAGCAGGAAATAGAGTTTGATCTCTGCTCTGTGGTGTAGACGTGTTTACTGGCACATGTACAAATATAGATTGCACGTAGATTTGCAACGACACCAAAAATACTACTGAGTTGCTCCCGGTTCTCCCTTCAGATCAGGCCCTTCTCCCAGGCCCACCCTGTCTGGGGTCTCATATGTGAAGGTGCATAAGGGGAGCCTGCCAACCACGTCTCTCTAGCTGGGAGCGCATCTGGGAGTGTCAGTTTTGTGAAAAATGACACTGAGGGCAAGTGTAATCAGAACATCGCCAGAGGGTGGTGTTTATAAAGTTTTTATTTTCTGTTTTCTTAAAAATAACATTTGATTTCCTTTATGCATGTGTGGAGTGTACTTGTTTCCTTAGGCTGAGTAATAGGCAGATAAAGACAACACGAGGCGGGGTCCCCAAGGGGAAGGGGGCCTGGGGGTGAGGGGCTTGGGGGCACAGGGGAAAGGGACAGGGTGGGGTGACTCAAGGGACGCTTGAGTGCCCATCAATGCACATACACGGTCTAACACTTTGTTTTTCGATTTTTTAAGGACATCTAAAATTACTGAAAGATACGATTTCAGCACTGAAATATACAGACGGAAATCCAAGCACTTGAACACAATTCTTAACTCTAAGCTCAGTTATTGCACATCACACAATTTAAGTAGGCTTCAGGCTGTAGAGCAGTTTGCTCTGCTTGCGACTTCCCCGGGAAATCTCGAGTCTCCTTTTGTACCCCCGGCGTCTCTTCCCTTTGACCCCCGCCTGCCCACAGCCTCACGATGACGGCGCCGGGTGTCATCGTGACACGCCAGACTAAGCCATTCGTCCTCCCCAAGGGCTGAGGTGAGGCTTTGGTGAAATGGAGGGTTCCCATGGGGGTCCCAAGGGACCCCACGCACTCAGAGGTGAAGTTGGAAGCAGACAGAGCTCACGAAAGGCGCAGGGTGGCCATTAACGCCAGGTAGGCTGGCGTGGGGAAGGAAGTGTGACCGCTGAGCACCTGCGGTCACAGCACCAAGGGGACAATAAGGGACCGTCATGATGTCCCACGGTGCCCTCATCAACTTCGCCTTCCTCTTCCTCCTTCCTGAGCTCCAATGTCCTGCCTCCTTCCCCATCACCCTGAACCTCTGAGTGGTCTCTCAAGGCACATTTGTTGTCTCCAACTCCAGCTTCCCTGTCCTAGACACACCCATCTCTCCCAGCCCCTGTGGGTGAGGAGGCCTCCGGCAGCCAAGGACAGATCCGGGGCCCGGCAAGAAACTGCTCTTCAAGTTTGGCTGAGCTCTTTTCAACAGAGCCCTAATTCCACTGCCTGCCTAAACCAGGGGAGACAGGAGATCCACACAGAAGGACATGGAAGGAGATGGGTGGCAGGCAGCTTGGTCAAGGGCGTGAATCTGCGGAGCCAAGGAAGGCCCACCTTGCGACTTGCTCACGAGAAAGCCTGCAGCTTGTCTGACAAGCAGTCAGTCGGAGGCTGTCAGCCCCCTGGGAACAAATTGCTTTGTCTAGCTCTGGGGGCGGGGGGCTCAGACTCAGAGAGTGGGGTGAAAAGCAGGGTGGGGGCTTCAGAGACAGGACAAGGCTGGACCCCTGAGTCCCACCAGGATCTAGTTCAGCGCCTTTTGCTTTCTTTCTACACCATATTTACAAGGTCATAAGAAACGTGCACAACCAGAAGACCCAGAGACACAGAGAGAGCTTGTGCCCCCAGTAGGGGAGGGCAACAGTGAGAGAGGGGTGTCCCTTCCTCTAGCTCTCTCCCCACCCTGGAACGCCCCAGCCTCCTCAACAGCCGCTCCCAGCGACAGGTCCAGAAGCCTCGGCTGGGGCAGAGGGAAGAGACAGACAGACTCCATTCCTAGTGAGAGCGGGAAGAGTCGCAGCTGCTCAGAGAGCAAAGGGCAGTTCCCTGAACTGAGCCGGGGCCAGAGGGAGGAGGTGGGAGGGCAGAGAAGGGTGGGCGGCGGGAGACGGAATGTTGGGGGGTCTGGGACAGCGCGACACCCTACCCTGTGCTGTTGTGCTGCGGGATGAGAAGCGGCTCATGGGGCTAGCTGCGGTTTCAATATTTTCCCCAGAATAGGACTGGGAAGATGTTGACTCCGGGGTGCAGTCAAAGAGGCAGTCGGGGTGAGCTTCGTCCATAAGGTCCAGCAGACTCAGCGGATGCTTCCGAAGCCAGGAAGGGACGATGGCTGAGCCCTGTCCGGGGAGACTTGCCCCGGGGGGTCCCCACACATGCACCCCTCCTCACACCCCAGGCTCCCACACACATTCAAACACATACAGCCGCTCACAGACTCACACACAAACACACACGGCACTCATCACGCACAGAAGGACAGCAGAGGCCCAGATCCAGGTTAGAAATTCTTTGCCCAAAGTCTTAAGGAATTTGCTTCAACAGGGAGAATGAGACTGATTAGGAAAGAAAACAAAAAGAAACTCAAATCAGAGAGCTTGGTCTCATCCACCCTGGCTCCCACCTGGTAAGGAGATTTGGGAGAACAGAATGTTTGGACCCAGTCCTGTCCTGTCCCCTCTGACCTCACAAATCTCGGCCCCTCCACTAGAGCAGCCTCGGGGACCCTCCACTGGGTCAGAGAGAAGGTCCCGGCGCTGGAAGGGGAGGGGACGGAAATGGGCCTGGTGCTGCCCCCTGGAGGAGAGATGGAGAAAGGTCACGGGAAGTGGCACTCTTCCCCAGCTGCAGCTTCCCCACATCTTAAGGAAGGTCTATATGGGAGAGGAGGTGGTTGCAAATACACCGCCCCCCAACCCACCCCGGCTGACACGCAGCCTCTTCACCTGCAGCCCGATCCTCAGGCTTCCAAAGTGGACCTGGGGACTAGGGCAGTGCAGCAACCCCACACGGCCTGGCGGAGCCCACCTGTATAACTATCGCCCACCCGCCGCCTCCAAGAGAATAGTCCAGACCAGGCCCCTACCTGAGGCCCACAGGAGGGGGCCAGGCTGTTCAAGGGTCTGGCACTCAGGGCTACCCAGTCTCCACTCCTGAGAGCTCCTGCCAGATCGGCAAAGGCAGAACCTTCCTACCTCCTCCCTCTGCTCCGGCCCCTCCCTCAGCCCCTCAGCTTCAGACACCTTCGCTCACACAGGTTTGGGTTAGGAGAGCAGAGTTTAGGGCTGGGAGTCTAGTGCTAGGGAGTCCGGCGCAGGGAAAGGGCTCACTGCTGTGGGTGTCCCGGCCCACGTCATCAGAAGCCGGTGGGGGTGTCCCAGCCACACTGGCCTGGCCCCAGGAGGACCCCAGCCAGCAGGCAGCTCCCTGCCTTTCCAACCCTCTGCAATGGAGACACCCAAGGGTGGGAGAGGGCAGGCACGTGCAGGAGGAAGCAGCGCTGGTTGAGCCAAGGATAGCAATCAAGACAAGAAGCCCTGGTCAGGGCAACCCAAGGGTGTCAGAACAGGCCCAGAGGGGGCTTGGGGGACATGGCAGGGGGCATTCATGTCATCAGTTTTGACCTCGTGGTGGGTGGATATGTGTACTTTGAAACCAGCACTAAATGGAAAGCAAACAAGGAGGTCTCTGGAGCAGTGCAGACCAAGGACACATTTGTCAGCGCATGCCACACTCACACACACTCACACACACTCACATGTCCCAGCCATACAGGTCTCACATGGGCCATGCACAGTCACACACCCAGTCGTCCCTGCTGGAGCCAGCGTCCTTCCAACTGTATCCTCTGGATCCATGCATAAGCTGCCTGCTTCTGTCCAGGTCTCTGCTGGCCCGTCTCCCCTGGCCATCGGCACCCTGGCCTGCCATGGCTCCCCGAGGGCCATCTACCAGATGTAGCCTCCGTCGTCCGCCTCGCCCGCCTCGCCCTCCTCCTCCTCAGCCTCCTCGCCTGCTTCCTCTGTCTCCTTCTCCTCCTCGTCCTCCCAGCCGACGCCACTCCCAAAGTCCCCTGAGAAGCCCACGATGTCATCTGCGAGGGGAGCAAGCCAAGGGGCCGGTTAGGACCCCGCTGGCCTCCTCAAATCGCTGCCAGCAGGATCCACCACAAGCCAGGCCCCCCAGAAGCCCTCCCAGGGCAGGTCATAGGGTACCGGGGGTGGTGCCCGTGCTGCTGCCTGGCCCTTACCGCAGTCGGGGCTGCCGTGTGTGCGAGTGCCCGTCAGCTCCAGGCCCAGCTGGTCCACACACCAGCAGTCACCACTGCTCTGCTCACACTGTGTCTTCCGGTAGTAGCCGTCCTCGTCACAGCTTGGGATGAAGATTCCTGAACATGGCAGGACCCACAGGGTCAGAGCAGGCGCTGGGGTGTGAGCCCTTCAGAGGCTCCGTGGCCACATCAGAGCCTGGGCCATGAGCAAGGGTCCAGACCCCACAGGAGCGCAGGCAGCCCAGATGCCCAGGGCGGCACAGTAGCATTTCTTCTGCCTCAACCGGACTGAGCTGGAAAAACCTGCCTCCCTGATTGCACCGTGCTCAAAGCCCTGGTTCCTGCCGCCACTCCTCAGACCTGGCTGTCCTCGGTCAGCAATGCCCAGGCTTCTCCTCTTAGCCTCAGGGCCCACCTGCACTCCCTCAGACCCAGGAACTATGACCCCTGTGTCCACCCGATAGACTTCTGAGCACGCCGACCCAGACAGAGACTCTGCCCCTTCGGGGAGGCGGGTGACACACATTGAAACGACTATTCCAGGCACTACCGAACGGGAACCCTGAGGCCCAGGGAGTGTGCCCAGGGAACACAGACCCGAGAGGACAGCTTCCAGGGTAGAAAAGCATGGCTTCCTGAGGAGTGCTGCCGCCCATCCCCAAAGACCCCTGGGCTCTGGTCAACAAGGCTTTGTAGGGTGATTCTAGCATTGGGTCCCACGCACGCTGGTCTCGTGGGCCCAGCAAGAGGCTGCTCTCTGCCTCTTGGCCCTCTGTCCCCTCAGCCACCATGATCCAGCCACATGGGCCCTTTCTTTCTGTTTGCCAAGAGCCTCCAGCTTTCTCCAGCCCTGGGCGAGCTCATCCTCATCTCTCAGGTCTCCCTTGGAACACCAGCTCCCCCAAGAGGCCTTTGCAGATGCGCAGGCTACCTTCTACCCATGGTGCTCTCCCCTAGCGCTATACCTACACAAGCCATCATGTGTAGTTCTGGCTTTCTGGTGTGTCAACCCATGTATTGTGTTTCCCCAAGTAGCCTGTGTGCCTTCTGAGACCAGGGACCAAGTCTGTCTTGCCCTGACCTGGGCCGCATCTACTGTTCCCTCTGGGGTTGGCACCGGGTATTTGTTTGCAGATGTGAGCATCTGCTATGGAGGGGGTTCACCTGAGTTTTGCACGTACCCCCCACCGCCGCCACCCCTGCCGGAGTGAGTTGAATGGAGGGTTCTAGGAACCTTCTGTTTTCCCATCCTCCAGTCCCAGAATGGAGGGGCTACTTGGGAGACCCTGTCCCACCATGAGGATAAGAACAGGAGGGGAGTTCTCCTTCCTGTTTTCCTAATTTCTCTGGGCTCGGCTTTCCTGTAAGGCCCAGGGGCCGGAGCCGCTGGGCCTCCGGGGGACCCTGGGGCACCCCTCCCCTGCCTCTTCCAAGCTCAGCCCAGCCCAGCCCAGCCCCCTCACCTGGCTTCTTCTTGGAAGCCTCTTGGATCTGGATGCGCTCCAGCTCCGCCAGGCAGGGAGGCTCTGTGTGGAGAGAAGCAGCCTCTGACGGGGGCCATCCCGTGGTGCTGGTAAGACTCACAGAGGGGCCCCCAAGGCTTGGCAACCTAGCAGTAGGCTTTTCAAGACACAAATACCCAGGCTTTGACTTGGGGAAGCCCCATGGTGGTAGTGGGGTGCATGGGTCCCTCCAAGTTCCCAAAAACTTACATAGGGGCTCTGCAAGATTCGAGGAGAGGAAAAAAAAATTTAAAAAGCTCCAAACGGGGGAGGCCATTCCATGGCTGTGGCAGGGGCTGAGGTGCCCTGAGAAGCCCAGGGCACCCTGAGAATGTTGGGAACTCTTGGGATAAGAATGCAGGATCCAGAAGAAGAGGCGGAGTGGATTCCCCAGGGGAGAGGCCCAAGGGGAAACATGAGACCAGAGGGAAGGTTAGACAGAAGCTCAAAACTAGGGGCGCCTGGGTGGCTCAGTTGGTTAAGCATCCAACTCTTGGTCTCAGCTCAGGGCTTGATCTCAGGGTCATGAGTTCAAGGCCCATGTTGGGCTCTATGCTGAGCACGTAGCCTACTTAAAAAAAAAAATAAGAAAAAAAAAAGAAGCAGCTGCCCAGATGTAGTTGCAGCCAAATCTAATTGCCTGTCACCTTGAGAAGTCCCTAGCCCTTCCCAGCAAGAGGCCTGGCTGATGGTAAAATGAGGTCAGCCCCCAGTCTCCTGCCCAAGGAGGCTGCTGTACAGAATGGACAGAATGAGCTTCAGAGGCCTGGATGGTGAAAGTGCCAGAAGGTGGGGCAGGTGGGGTCCCTAAAACTGTCTGAGATACCACATGCTGGCAGATGGATTTGTGACTGACCCATGCTCTGCGCCCAGATTTTCTCTGGTCACCCTCATAGCAGGATGAAGAAACCAAACTTGAAGAGTCAGTGCCTTGCCCACGGTCCCAAACTGGCCTGATACGGTGGGGCCGCAGTGGAAGGCTGGGCCTCGGCCACAAACACCATAGTGCCTCCAACACACGCTGGTGGTGGGAACCAGGCAGGACGCTGGACACGGAGCACCAGGGCCTCCCCTACCTTTGGGCGGACCTGTCAGCTGCCCCCCAGGGACCTCAGCTTCCCCACTGATGACAGTGGCCACCTAGCTGAGGTGATCTCTGAGCACACGCCCAGCTCTGGTTCAGGATATAGAAAGCTAGCAAACGATGTCCTATCTCTAAGGTTGATGAGCACAGATTTGGGGTAAATAATGTGAGACGTGCCCAGAAGAGGAATCATCGAGAAGCCAGTATAGCTTCAGCCATAGAGCCCAGGAGCCCTCTCCAAGGCCCCAAGGGGCCCTAGAAATTTTACATTTGTAGTTTTTACTTTCCTAACATGCATATGCTTTAGGACCCACAAATCTGGATCACTGAGGTGCTTGCCAAGGAACGGATTTAAAGTGCTGGCTTCCCTGGGCTCCAACAGATGAGGTGCTGGAGCAGGCAGGAAGCAGGTGGGCTGGGGGCGGGGGTGGGGGGGTGCCAGGGAGGGGCGGGGCTGGTGAGGCGGGGTGCAGTGAGGGGTAGGGGACCAGCCAGGGGCTACACTCACTCTCCCTCCAGAAGCAGAAGCACCACTCAGCAGTGGAGACCCGGCCGTCCTTGTAGGTGTCGCAGGAATTGAAGAAGGGGCGGATGCAGACCTCGTACTTGTCCAGGTTGATGGCGGCCAGCTCTGTCTGGTCCAGGAAGAGGTCAGCACTGGTGTCCAGCTTGGAGAACATCCAGCCAATGGAGTCCTTGCAGCTGGCCCCCAGGCTCTTGTCCAGCCCTGGGGAGAAGGCCAGGTTCAGGCGTGCTCAAGGTAAACCACTCCATCCATCTGTCCACCCATCCCTCCACCTCTCCATCTGTTCAGGGTCAGGGTCAGGGCAGCTCAGAACATAACCATGGGAGTGAGAAACTCAAGAACGGCTGAAGGGCGGTCCATCTGCCTCCACACAGGACTGCACTTAAGCTATTCACAACCCTGTTTGGAAAGCCCTTCGGGGAAGATCATTTCTTGCCTTGTCTTAGCTACCCATTTTAGGCTTTAAGCACCTTCCACCCACTTCTAGAAGTTCTTCCAATAGCTAACCCAAACCCCTCCTGTCTAGTTGAAGCCTCCTTCTCCTTGTTCTGGGTTTAGGTCCTTTTCAAGGCTCAGAGTCCAGCAGGAGGGAACACCAGGCAGGCTGGCCCAGTGCACTCCTGTTTCCCCATTGCCCTCCCCTGTCCCAGGCAGAGCAAATAGCTTCTGTACCACCGGCCAGGTTGGCCCCACTGCTGGCCGAGCCGTTTTGCTTCGCGTTCTCATGAAGGAGCTGGAACCAGTCCCGCAGCCGGTCCCCTAGGTCAGCCAGGTCTTGACCTGTGCAGGTCTCTACAGTTGGAAGAACGGGGAGAAAGGGGCACAGGTGAAGGTAGGTCGAAGCACAGCATGGCCTCAGCTTGGGATGCCGTCCCACAGGCCAGACACCAGGCAGTGGTCAAGAGGCAAGGTGAGTGAGAAATCAAAGGTCCCCGCCCACTGTCTCCCATCTTCCTGCCCCCTCAGTTCCTCGCCCTCAGACCACACATGGCATGCCCCCTATACCTGAGGCACATCCCCTCCAGCCCCACGGGTCCTCAGGCTTGTCCCTGTTTTTGCCATCTCCCTTCTGGCTCTGTGAACCTCTCTCAGCACCCCAGAGCCCTGAAGGAAGTGACCCAGGAGATACTGGCAAGGAGGCCTCCCCCGACCCGGCTGGAGCCCGGGGCTCTGCGTTACCTGGCTTGCCGTCGGTGGTAGAGGGGGAGGCCTGCTCTGTGGGGCAGGGGCAGGGGCCCTCACATCGCACAGTCAGCTGCTTGCTGCTCAGGCAGGCCTGCTGCTCCAGCTTGCACTGCACGAGAAGAAAGGTCGGGTTGTGTGACAAGGGGGTGCTCACAGATGGGTCCTTGGAGCTGGGGTACTTCGAGCCCACCAGGCAGCCACATCTGACAGGAGCGACAGCAGCCACCAACAGCCTGGGGGGCTAGCCCTCCTGGTCCCCCCCGGGGGGGGGCAAAGGTACCTAGCATTGGGGAGGACAGCAGGGCTGGAAAGGGGTTCCCAGGGATTCAGGGGCTCCCACGAACCCTGGTCTGCCCTAGCTTAATGTCTCTGCACATGTGATTTCCCAGGACACGAGTCTCCCCACGCCCTCACCCCAACCCACCCACTTCCCCTATTTAGCTGCCCACTGCCCCCCACCCCAGTCCTGGCCCTCTGGCCCAACCTCCTTCTTACCACAGTCCCTCAGCCCCCGGGGAAGGCGGCCAGCCTCTCCCTCAGTGGTCTTTCCACAGTAAACTCCGATGGGCCTCACCCAGCTCTCTGGATAACAGCCACCTGCTCTCCGCTCACATCTGCTCATTCCCCTGCCTTTACTGAAAACCCTTGGCCACAGCTGTTTGCTGAAGGCAGCCTGGGAGAGGGTCTCACCCGCTCCCCGCCCTTTGAGTGTTTTTCCGGGTCCCGTAGGGTTCATCTCCATGGGATGACAGTAAATGAGAAGGGGTCGTACTGTTTCATAGTATCTCCCTTGGCTCCTGGCTGCTCCTCAGAGAACACGGAAACTCAGAAAGATCCGGTGACTTGCCCAAGGCCACAGGGCTGGGATAGAAGCCAGATCTCCTGAGGAGCCCTACGTCCCCGCAGAACAGTCCGTGACCCCCAGAACACAGCTTCCTGCCCAGATCTCACTCTGCCCTGGGCTGTTTGACAGCATTCTTCTATCCCTCCCTCCTGCCTCCCCAGTATAGCTTCTGTCCTCAGCCTCTGACACAGTCTCTCTCCTCTTCCGGTGACCTCACCCCTTCCCCAAGCCTGTGACTCTGTGACTCATCAATCTGCATGTCGCCCCCAAAGTGTCCCTAAGCCCTAGAACCCAACCCCAGTGGACAGTGTCCTCCAAAAACCAAGCAACTCCCAACTCCTGCTCACTAGCAGAAGTCTTCACAATTAGCACCTGCATTTCTGTGGTCCTTTGGAGTTTATAAAATGCTTTCACGGATGTCTCATTTAACCTTCTTAAGAATCCTATCCGGTAGGGCTTCACTCCCCACAGCCACCATTCCCTCCCACATGGCTGTCTCCTGGAGGGTTATTTTCTCCTGCCCCCAAATGCCTGGTGCTGGCTGGTGTACACTGTCCCCTCGGGGTGGAAATCTCCCTGTGGAAAGCTCCATCCGTCACCCCCCACCCCTGACAACTAGGTGACATGGCTCCCCTTCCAGAGCCCTGGGTACTTTCTTGAGGATCTTACCTCACTTACTCTGACTCACAGTTCCCTGCACACCTGCACCCACGTCAGGCCAGAAGCTGGGTCTGGCTCCTACTTTTATGGAGCCCAAGCCCGGGGCTCAGGTGTCCCTTCTGGCGGGCCACACCACATGCACTGACTGAGGACACCAGACCCTGTGTCAGCATTGGGGGACCCCAAGGGGCCCTGGTTGCATTGTCCTCTCTGCTCCCCATGGCTTCGGGTGTCAAGCCAGCCCCCGCCAGCCTTCCCCGCCCCCCACCTGGGGCCAGAGCTCCTCACCACTGAGCTGTAAGTGTGGCCATCGGAACCGCAGACTGAGGCCAGCGGGGCCATGTGACAGGGCTTGCAGACGGTGTCTTTGTTTCCAGAGAGCTTCAGGGCAGGCTGCTTGATCCTACAGGACAGGGATGGGGAGGGCATGGAGTGGAGGCGAAAATGAGAGAGGGACACCCAAAGGGAAGAAGGTTCAACAGACTGGTTCCAAGAGGAAGCTGGCCCCAGTGATCACAGCACCTGCAGCCTCCTCCCTACCCTGCCCACCCTTCCCATCAGCCCCAGCCAGACCCTCCTCTGGCCTAAGGGCAGATGGCCCAACTAGGCAGGGTGAGGACCAGTAGCTCACCCTTTCCTGTGGTTACTGAGCCCAGCAGAGCCTTCAGGCAGCAACTCCAGGTCTGACTGCCAGATTTAAAAAGGAGTTGCACCTCGCATAAAGGGTTATACCAAATCAGAGGTTGCAAACTGACAGCCCATGGGCCACATCTGGTCCAGAGGCTCATTTTGTTTGGCCACCAAAGATGTTTGTCTTTGAGTCACCAACATTTACAAAATGGAAGAGTTTGCATGGAAACATGGATTCCTGGAGAGAGGGGAGGGAAATGGGACCTTTGCCCAGAGATCTTGGATGCTGGCAGGTCTTGTCCTTGGGATGGAGCTAATACCTTTCCCTCCTCTGCAAGCCTCAGAAGCTAGAACCTTAAATATTTTATTAAGTTGTGGCATATAGGAGCCGGAAACAATCTCAGACTATCTGGGCCAACCTATTTGTCTTATGGATATGGACACCGAGTCCCAGAGAGGAGAGATGCCTTTCCCTGCCTTTCACACTGCTTGGTGATGGATCTCCTAGAGTGTGGGGGTCTTAGAACATGTCTACAGATTCTTTGACACTCCTCCCTTTGAAACATGGAGTGTAATTTCCTTACCCTAGAGACTCGCTCCTAACAAAGAGAAGTGGCAGAAGTAACAACGTATGATTTCTGAGACTAGATCATAAGTGACATTGGGGCTTCCTCCTTGTTCTCTCTCTCCTTCGGCTGCCTCACCGAGGGGAGGTCAGCTCCCATGTTGTAAGGACACTCAAGCATCCCTATGGAGAGAGATCTCTGTGACCAGAACCCACAGCTGCGTGAGTGAGCTTGGAAGCGGATCCTCCAGCCCCAATCCAGCTTTCAGATGATGCGGCCCCAGTCAGCACCTTGACTGTAACCTCGTGGCAAACCCTAGCCAGAATCATCCAACAGAACCACTTCTAGATTCCTGACCCTCAGAAACTGTGGGAGATAATACATTTGTTGCCTTAAGCACAAGGTTTGGGGGCAGGTTGTTTTGCAATAGATAGCTGCCACAGAGGAGACGATCAGGCAAGCCCTCACTGTTTAAGCAACACCCTCAGAATCTCCCCCCAACTCCCCAGGCCCCTCACCTATGCTCCAGCTTCTTGCGGCTGATGCACATGGCCCGCTGGTAGCCCTGGGCGATGCACACCTTGTGACGGCTGCACTTCACCTTCTGGCAGGGGTCCTTGGTGGTGTCCAGGGCTGCCAGGACACAGGTCACCCGGAAATCAGTGCCAACAAGCCCAGGAACCCTCAGCCCCACCTGTGAGCTCCTCTCTGTAGTAGGCCCAAGGGCCAGAGCTCCTCAGCAACAAAGCCCCACTGCCATCAGGGTCTGGCTCCCACAAAGCCCCCAAGGCCATGGCTGGCATATGCCCTTGGCAGATCTCAAGTGCTCACGGGTGTCAGTCCTATTGTCTCCCCTGGGAGGGACACGTTACCTTCATCTCCTTGCTGATTGTCCTCCCAGCTCTTGATGTAGTCATCCTAAGGAAGGACAGAGGGGCAAGGAAGAAGGGAAGGACTAAGATTCACATCCTAGAGCCAAGGCTCAACTCCAGGGCTAACATGCTAACCGCCATCACCCCAATGGCTGCTCAGATGACTCCTGGTCCCCTGGGCTTTGCCAGCTGCCTCCCCCAGAACTCTATCCCCATAAGCTCTTATCCAGAATCCCTCCCATATGTTCCTTACTCCTCCATCCCATGGTGGGTGCTGCAGGGAAGAAGTCAGGGAGCGGGCACAGAGGGAGAGGAGAGGAGGGTGGGGTGTGGGGTTGCACAGAGACCATACACAATCGACCCCCCCCCCCGCCCGCCCCAGGAAGTACTCACCTCCACCTCCTGGGGATCAGGAAGCAGTGGCAACAGGCCATGGGAAATGGAGCAGGAGGAGAGAAGGAGAGATGGGGATTTTAGTGAGACGCCCTGCCTCAGCCCATGTGGTCCCAGCACTCTGCAGGCCTCATCATGTGACCAGAGGCACTGGGCAATTCTCTTTGATTGCTCAGGTTCTCTAAGCTTGATGGCCTCCCACTGGAGGACAGGATTCCTGTGCCTTCACTACAGGGAGCCTGGGCCCACTCAGGGCTGGCTTTAGGAGCACTGGAGGTGAGGCCTCTTCTCTCCATTGCCCTGGCCTGACCATTAGGACCGATGTCTAAAGGACCCATATTGCCCGGGGAACAGTGATTGTCACACCTTTGCCTTAAGGGTCCCAGAAATGCCACCCTCTCCCTCTGCTAGGGTCCTTCCCTTGGCAGTCCCCTCCCCTGCAACTGCCACCCTGTAAGTGGGGCGAGGGGCAGGGGCTCTCTTCCACTGCACAGGAACAGTTTTTCACTCGAGGTCTGACTTTCCTGTAGGGATCCGATGGTGCCCTGAGAGAAAGGGGGACCATTGTCCCTTCCAGTGTCGATGGTTTCCTCAGTTACCACGGTCCATTCAGAGGATCCTGAGAAAGCCCTCTGAGATCAACTGGCCCAGCCCCCTGTTGGTGCGGGACAGGTCAGACAGGCCAGAGACAGGAGGTGACCCACCCCGGGTCCCAGCGTCTCAGAACCCAGGTTTCCCGATGCCTAGTACAGACCTCTCTCCTGGCTCCAGCACACAGTCTCCAAGACCTGAGGTGTCTGGAGACAGCTCCTCACTCTGCTCTGGCCACAGGGACCTCCCCAGGGTCCACCACCATACTGTGGCCGGAGGCGGAGCAGCTCACAGCCAGCCTTGCTCCCTCTGGTTTCCCCACTAGCCCTCATGGGGCAGAGGCGGCTGCCAACAACCAGCATAGAGCTCCCAGGGCTCTCCAGGTGGAAGGTCCATCAGGCGGGCCGGGAGACGGCTTCTTGGGACTGCAACCTGGAGGCGCCAAGGACCCAGCTACCGGCCTCCCCTGCATGGGACTCTGGGAGCTGGGGGTCAAGGGCCACAAGGAGCCACGTGCAGCCACGCCCTTCATGCTGAGTCGCACCCACCCAACAAGCATGGGATGGGAGGCAGAGGCCACACTGTGGGATGGGGGTGGCAAGGGGCCAGCACCTGCCTGGCTTGGAGAAGAGGGCCTAGGGCTCCTGCAGCAGAGGGCTCCCACATGGGCACAGCCATGAGCATAAGGGAGGATATCCACCAGAGCTCTGAAAGCCCAGGGCTCCCCTGGAAGTTGACAAGCATCAGAAGAACAGGCAGGGACAAGGGCCTTTGTCACCACGGCCTTCTGGCCAAAGACCAAGAAAGGGCCAAGGCCAAACAGGCCATGGGCATTGTACCCGGGCAGATCATGCCGTGGCCAAGGCTGTACCTGCATGTGCTTTCGGGAGAGCCCTGGGTGCACACACGCCCGCCCACAGGCACACATCCTAGAGCATGCATACGTGCAGCGGTACAAGTCCCGTCTGTGAGCACGTGTACGCAGGCCCACATGGTGAGGAACCGTGCACACTGGGTGTGCGTAGGAAACAAGGACACTTCAAGGCAGCTCGCCCAATGCCAGATGGGTTTTATCCAGAAATGAGGTTAACTAGGCCCCCTTCTGTGAGCAGCCCCCAGTTTTCACACTTGGGCGCCAAGGCCCTCCCTCAGGCTCTGCCTTCTTGTCTCTTCCACACACAGAGAGAGGGCAAGGGCTGGGGAGGCAGAGGAGGGCAGACAGAGCAGCAGACCTCTCCCCATGAAGGGCTCGAGGCACCAGCTCTGTTCTGTCTTGCTTTCATCTGTGTTTCTGTGCATCTCCTTGTCCACCTCCTTTCTCTCTCTCCTAACCCTACACTCTGCCCATGCCTGCCCCCAACCCCCAGCCCCAACATGTCCAAGCAGCTCACTCTCAGGGGAGTGGGAACAGCCAGCCAGAGAGGGAGATGAGGGAAAGAGAGGGCCCAGGGCCACACAGTGCCCACACTCCCCTTACCAACCGACTTTGACCTTCGGGCACTCAGCACCTATCTCCTGAAGCTTCTTGGAGCTTAAAGGTGTCCTCGGGGTGCCCTCCGATCCAGAAAACACTCCCCTAATAAAAGCTATTATAGCAGAAGACGAGACCAAGGACTCTGGGTGGAGGAGCAGGAAATGGTCAGGGAGAGGCCTTATGAGGAGCCCCTGCCTGTGGAAAAGGGAGAGCTCCCCGCTCCCTGCCCTGGAGAGAGCAGAGACCAGTGGGGTAAGAAGAGAACCGCCCTGAGGTGCCCCTCGGAGAAGGGTGACAAGGTCCTGCAGGCAGCCTGGGGGCAGAGCCCAGGGCCACATTTAGGGGCCCCTGGGGTGGGGTATGGGCAGACACCATCTATAAGCTGAAAAGGAGGAGTTCGTTGGCAAGTGTGAGTCATGCCCTCCAGTGCGGTGGTGTCCACTTAGGCCCACAAGCAAGCTTATCAGCAGCTGTGACAAATGGTCCCATAAAGGCACAAGGGTCTTGTCAGGAACCAGGCGGCCTGGTTCTGTCCTGGCTCTGCTACCCAGCGATCACGTCCTCCCCTGAGAAACAAGGATTCGGAAGAGCCCAGGTCCAGTGCTCTGGAGGGAGGGCCAGGCCTGATGGAAGGTCGGTCCTAGGCTGAGATCAGCATTTCTGGGCAAAGAAAGAGCACATCTGGTTTACCGGGTGGGGAGGGCTCTGCGCCCAGAGACGGCTCTCAGCCTGGCTCCCTCCGCATCCTCGGGCTTGCGAGCCCTCCTCTGTGCCATATGGGTCTCAGCAATGGCTGCCCATTAGAACCACCCGCCCAGCATCTCAGCTGCCTGTTGCCCAGAGTCACCGGAGCCCAGGGGAACCGGGCAAGGGGCAGAGCTGGCAGGGCTCCCACGGGGACAGAGCCGCGCTCAGGGGCAGCGTCCTGCCAGCTCCACATCTTCCGTCTAAAATGCTCTCCTCATCTCCTCTGGCACCATCCCCTCTACCATAGGGCCTCGGGGAGGAAAAAGAGCAGCTACTCCCTCCCTCTCACACAAAGCAGATGCTCAGCGTGCGAGGCACAGGCTGACTCATTGGAACCCGGGCTCCCGGCCTTCTCCCCTGGAATGCTCATCACAGCACCGTCTCCAAGTTGACAAGAGCAAGGGGAAGGCTGTCCTTATCATCTCCACATCCTGTCCACCCCACCCGCTGCTCCCTAACCGGCCCTTCCCCAACAAGCCATTCCCCACCCCCCACCCCCGCCTTGTCAGTGCAGGCAGCAGTCGCTGTGGTGTCCCTGGAGGTCTCCCAGATCGGTCAGTTGTCCTCCTCTACACCAGCTGCAGCTGCAAGGATCCTTCCAGACACAGTCCTGACCCCAGCTCTCTCCCTTAAAATTCTTCGTTGAATATGCTCTGCTCTCGTTTTGAAAAAAATCTTAGAGGTTAGGAGGTAGAAAGGATTCGTACCAAGATGTTACTGGTGATTTCCTCCGGGGAATAGGAATACAGAGAATTTTGACATCTTTCTGCCTTCTTCCAGGTCTCCAAACTTTCTACAGTGTGAACATGTTTTATTTTCTATCTTTTTTTTTTAAAAGATTTTATTTATTTGACAGACAGAGAGCATAAGTAGGCAGAGAGGCAGCGGGTGGGGGGTTGTGGAGGGAAGCAGGCTCCCCGCTGAGCAGAGAGCCCGATGTGGGGCTCAATCCCAAGACCCTGAGATCGTGACCTGAGCCGAAGGAAGAGGCTTAACCCACTGAACCACCCAGGAGCCCACCCAGGAGGATATTTTCTATCCTCTTTATTTTTAAATTTTTAAAAAGATTTTAAGTAAGCTCTAGGCCTAACGTGGGATTTGAACTCACAACCCCAAGATTGAGAGTCACATGCTTTAGTGACCAAGCTGGCCAGGTTTCCCAGTGAAGAGGTTTTACTTTCTGAGGAAGGGGAAAAAGTACAACAAATATTGTACTTAAATACCATCCCTGGGGCACCTGGGTGGATCTGTTGGTTAAGCATCTGCCTTCGGCTCAGGTCATGATTCCGGGGTCCTGGGATCCAGTCTGCATGGGGCTCCCTGCTCCGCGGGGAGTCTGCTTTGCCCTCTGTCTACTGCTCCCTCTGCTTGTGCTCCCTCTCTGTCAAATAAATAAAATTTGGGGGGAAAAAAATAAACCCTCACTGGTTCCCTGTCACCTACAAAAGAAAGTCTGTCTTCTCCCAATCTGTTCCTCGCTATGCCAGCCCTATGACCTTGCAGCGGAGGCTTCAGCATGGCCAGACTTCGGCACGGCCTTCTTCTCATGCAGGATGTGTGTCTGTTCCCCGCCCCAGGGCTTCTGTTCATCATTCGAACCCCCCGCTCAGGCATCATCTCCCCTAGCTCAGCCCCAAGCCCAGCTTCCCTTCAGGCCGAGTGTCCTGGTTATACCATGCAATGCTGTTGCTTCTGCCCTATTTGAGATGGCCACTTCCTGGAGGGCAGACACCCTATAAAATTCATCCTTCTATGCCCAGCACCTAACCCATAGTAAAAACACTGCTAATAACAGCTAACATCTTTTCAGCAATTACCACGTGGCCCGCATTGTGCAGAGCACTTTATATTCATGGGCTTGGGTACTCTTTACAACAACTCTAAGAGAAAATTACTGCTGTTATCCCCATTTCTCAGATGATAACACGAAGGCTTGGAGACGTGAAGCGACATACGCAGGATCACATGTCAGATGCACAGCAGAAGAGTACTGGTATCACCAGAACTGTGGTTGCAGAATCTGGGTCCCTAACCTGCACTCCATGCTGCTCCATAAACCCATAAACTTCAGCAGATGAGGAAAGTCCCAGACTGGCGACTGGACCCGGAGGTCCGATCCCAGCTCAGCGGTGGTTCCGCCCACTCCACCAGCTCTGCTGCAAGCCCTGGGCAGGGAGTCCTGGAGCCCTCGGAGGGGCTGAGACACCTGGACACCGCCTTCTGCAGGCGCTTCCCAGAAACCCCTTCCTAAGCCCCTGGTTGGGCTGGTTTGGAGCTCACCCATCTCCTGCTTTGATCTCTGCAGCTCAGCGCGGTCGCCATGGAGACGGGGCCCACTGTGCCAAGCCGGGGGAGAGATGGTGGTAAGTGCGCAGGCCTAGCTGGGCTGAGGGGGCACATGCTGGGTGTTTCCAAGCACTGTTTACTTCCTGTCATTTTAATTAGCACCCAAATCACCCGCTCACTTCACAGCTTGAATTAACCCCATCTCTCCCAGGCTCTCCATCTGCTGAGGAGGACAGCGCTGTGGTGACTGTGGCCAAAGAAGAGCTCCCCACAAGGCCCCAGCTGCTTGGACTAAGAGCCCCTGAGCATATCTCCACCTGCCTCTCTGCATCACAGTGTGATGGGGAGACTGACCCCCTAACATGGAATCAGGGCACAGGGTCCCCTTTTGGCTTTGCCTCTGACTGCCAGCGAGACGGTAGGCTCCAATAGTGCCCTCGCCGGACCCCACATTCTCGTCTGTGAAATGGGCTGACTCCCTTGCCTTCCTCCCTGAGCTGTGGAGCGACCTAGGGCAATGTCTCAGAGGACTTGATGAGCTATGAAGTTCTAGACTTTCAAAAGCCATGAAAGGGGACCACCGAAGCCTGGGTTCTTGGGCACACAGGGTGGGAGCCCAGGGGACGGGGTGGGCCAGAGCTGCTTTGGGGGCTCATGGTAACATCAAGGGCCTCCAAGATAGAATTCTGACGTTGTCACCAAATGAGACAGAAGCACACCAACAGGACCAGACGTTCGTCGTGAGACTTTAAATTAAGCACAACTTTTGTAACCCTGTTATGGCATTGCTTCATTTTTTACTAGATCAAGAACCTCTAAAAATGGAAGTGGGCCAGGCCTCTCTCAACCTCTGAAAGGCCCTGCACTTGGCATTATGTTCACCTCATCTCAGGCGAGGGAGCCTCCGTTGGAGCCCAGGCCCCTGAAGAAGGCCCAGGAGTGGGGGCCCTTGTGGCTGGGGCCTCTCCGTCCCTCTCTGCAAACAGCCGGAGGAGCACCAGTGGGGTGCCAAGAAAGGAATGAGGAGAGGCCGAGCGGAGGTCATCTAGGCTCTTTCTCAGCTGAGGACTGACACCTCTGTCACACACCCAGGCAGAAGGCATCTTGAGAAGGCAGTGGCTGCGGTGTGGAGGGTGTGAAAACAGGGGTAGTCATTAAATATTTGTCCCCCTCCCAAAGGGAGTGGCAGAGGCTGTGTGTTAGGCCTGCACAAACAGAAGGAGACAGGCATCTGGAAGACTCTTGGGCTCCACCCCCACCCCTTGGAGGAATTTCCTTGGAGGGTCAAAATGTGCTTACCTCTCCCAGCATGCCACGGGCTCCACCTGGCCTCAGGTATGCAAGCAGCAATGCCCCTGGCTCCTCGGGCTTGACCTCTCCACCACCGGGGCGTCTCAGCCATTCCCTCCCCCTCCACACACTCTCCTTGGGTTTCTGGTTCTAGGCAGCAGCCCCAGGAGGCCATAAAGGGCAGAGAACAGGGGAGGGATAAAAAGGAGATGAGACCTGAAATTCTATTCTGAGTTGCCTTGGGACCTTGTTTTCCCTTCTGGAACATGAGTGGAGGCAGGATTTAAAGGCCAGAGATCTCTGTGGAAACACAGGCGTGGCGTGGGGAAAGAACCCTGGGCTGAGAAGGAAGAAGGGTTCTTGGTGCCTGCACCTCTCCAGGTCTGCATCTCAGTCTGGAAAACGTAGGGGCTTCGTGCTGCCGGGGCTCCACGGCTCTGCGCTGGTCCCAGCTCTTCCAAACTGAGAACTGTGAGGATGGAGGCGGGCGGGGAAGAGCCCGAATAAGTCCAGGCTCTTCCATGTGCTCCAGACTGTGCAGGGGAACAAGAGATCAGGGGAAGACTGCATCTAGGCAGGGGTAAGACACCCGCCAGGCCTGGCTTGTCCTTTCAACTGAGTGAAGCCTTGACCTCTTTTCTGATGTCAGGGAAGCATGTTGGAGGGACAGGATGCCCTGCCTTGGGGAATCCATTCTCCACCTGTGGGAGTCCTGGGCTTACCTGTTCTCAGCCCTTATAGGTAGGTGACTGTACTGCTCTATAGGCATATTGAGAATGGGTGGGAGGCAGACGAAGGGGCGGAAGGACAGCAAGGGGACAACCTTCCTACAAAAGATGTCACTCACTCCCTTATCCTACAATGAATCACTGGAGAATCAGGGTGCCAGGGTTCTAGTTTGACTGTCTCCACCTCTGGAGTCCAGAAAGAGGAAGAGATCTCCCCAGATCCCAGGACGAGTTAGTTGAGATCCTTCCTGGCACATTCCATAATGCATACGTGTATACTGAGCCCTTGCAGTGTGCACACACAGCCCAAGCAACACTCGGAGGACGGGGTGGTATGGTGCACAGGTAGTTTAACCCCAGGTCCTGCCCTCAGGGGCTTAACCACGGGAGGAACTGGATAAGCACATGTTAAAATACCAGTTGGAGCCCTCTTCGGATACAAGTGCAAGTGTAAGCGAGGCCACAAGGCAGCACCGACATGCACCAAATGACCCTCTGACCAGTAAATACTGCGGGAACCCCTGGAGGGGGCTCTACCTGCCAATGACTGTTGACTGAGCCCTTAGGAGCTGAGAGGCTGTCCCGTTTCCAGAACCACATCACCCTCCCTCCCGCAGCTGGGCCTGGGTCTGCCCATCAACTGGAGCTGCCCTGATGGATCCACACCCTGGACGGGGGCGGCGGGGGCAGTGGGGACCTGCTATACCTGCAGGGACGCCCATGAAGCCTAGGAAGACTCTGTCCCAGTACTTGCCCCAAGATGCTACTGGGCCCCAGTCCTCAGCGTCCCCTGTCTCTGGCTGATGCATGCCCTACCCTAGTTTGGTCACAGATACTTCCTTAGGAGCAAAAAGAAACCCTTTCCCTGCACCCAAAGACGGGGCTGCCAGCTGGTAGAAGGGTTGGGGGTGAAGAGCTGTTGTCTGCCTCTAGGGCCATCTTCCTGGAGTCAAGGAATACCAAGGACTTTGCAGAGGTTTCTGTGTCGGCAGCCCATGAAGCCCATGGGAAAATCAAGGGCCAGAAACGTGAAGTGGCTCTCACAAGGTCACACTGCGAGGTCTGTCCTCTCACGAGGAGGACAAGCTGAGTGTTCTCCCAGGGCCCCTGGGGCATGGGGTAGGATAGAGCTCTGGCCGTCTTCCAGACAGCCTCTGACCTTCTGGAGAAGGAGAGGGGGTGGCGTTGACCGTCCACCCTCTTCAGCCTGCCTGGAAGGTGAGAGGACCATACGACAGCCTCTCCAGGTAAAGAGTGCTCTTCTCTCCCTCTCTTCCCAAGGTCTGGAGTCCTGCCAGGTATTCAAGGGTCCCTCGCCAGGCTGACACGGCTCTGGGAGATGCCAGCCCCCCTCCCCCCAGCTGGGAGAGGATTCAAAATCAGAATGGAGGAGGAGGCCAAGCAAGGACTCACCCTCCCATCCCCAAACCCTAGTTATGGAATCCATTCTGACCCAGTTTGGGGTTCTTCTCATGCACCCACACTTGTTCACAAACATCTGTGCCACTTGTTCCCACACTTGCATTGGTTTAGGTGTGTGGAATGGGGAGAGGGAAGGGGCGGTGAGAAGGGAGCCCCTTTGTGGCTAAAACTTGCTACTGGCTTGCCTGGTGATCCTAAAAATCTAAGACTCATGAGTAGCCAGCGGGCATTACTTCCCCGGGCCAGCTCCCAGGGTCAAGGTGAAGCCCCTTGCACCGCGGAGGTGCTCATATCTGCAAGGAAGGGGCTAACACACATCAACGTCTTTCTTGTGGAGACTGAGGCCTGGTGTGGGCTAGCCCCAGAGATGATGGTCCCTCCGGGAGCTTTCTGAGGGGCTTGAGGCTGGGGAGTCCCACCTGAAATGGATGCCCTCCAGCTCTGTGACAAAACGCCTCCATGCTGACGCACAGGTTTTGGTCTCCTTGCCCGCTGGAGACGTAGTGTGACGTACCTGGCATCACACGGCCAGCCAGTGGCAGAGCCCAAACCTGCACCCAGGCCTTCCAGCTCCCAGGCCAGAACTCTCCCAGCACAGCGAGTTCCTGCCTTTCCTGGGTAGAGAGCTGCCTCTGGAGTGTCGCTAGGTCCAGGGAGGAGGGGAGCAGGAGGTGGCCGGCTGCTGAAGACCCTGAGGGCTTCGGCCCCCCTTTCTAGGAGGTGCCGCTCCAGCCCCGGGGCAACCTGGAGGCACACAGGGCACTAGCTGAGGCCGACTTTGTTCTTCAAGGTAGACTCCTCCTTCCCATGTGTCCCTAAGGGTTAGGCCTTGAGCTCCCTGAAAAGCGCAGTTGAACCAGAAGACCTGGGTTCAAATCCCAGCTCAGCCACTTTCTAGCCATTTTACCCTGCTGTACGTTGCTTAACTTCTCTGAGCCTTTGCTTCTTCAACCGTAGAATGCATGGGTCATGAAATGACAAAGAGGGTGGTAGAGGGGCACGAGAGACGATGCCAAGGGCCGGCAGCTGGAAGCCAGGGCTCACTACAATCGGTGGTTTGACAGACAGTAACTGTGTGCCTGCTGGAGGCCAGGCACCGTGCTAGACGCCCGTCAGTCTCATGAGAGCTTAATGGACGTGGAGCACAAAGTAGGGAAGAACTAAGAAGAAAAAGAACATTCATTCCGTGCTTCTTCGCCTGGCTCTCAGGTCCTGCCCGGAAGCATGCTGTGTAACACGGGCCTGGCTCCTCTCACAGGTGCGTCTCTATCTCCAAGACCCGGAGGCTCCGTCCTGAAGACTACAGGGCAGTTCCACCTGGTTCTGCTGGGAGGGAAGCTGGAGATAACAGTGCTGGGAAGCAGGCCTCCCAAAGGCCCAGGCCTGCCCAGGGGAGGGCACAACTAGATCACAACCTCCCCCTCTCCTCTGGCATGAAGCTCTCTTCCCTGGCAGTGAGGCACTGGGTATTAGAGGAAATCTACCCCGGCCCTGGAGGGGGGGATTACTCCGCTGGTAAACCCTGCCTCCCTATAATCCTAGTGCTCAGAGAAAGAACGGTAAACTCAACTCCCCCCTACCCAGCTCAGACCAGTTCCATGTTGGAGCACCTGCCCATGCTTTCTTCCTCTTCTTCATCCTCCTGACCTCTTCCACATCATGCCCTTAATCTCCCCCTGCCCCTCGATTCAGTCAGCACCATTTAATGAGACACGCCCCTCACCTACAATACTGACTCCTCCATCCTATGCCCTAAGAACATTCCACCCCTCTCACTTGCCTCTCTTCTGTTCAGGCAAACTGGGGGCCTGCGTCATTTTGTGGTTATGAACAACGTGCTGGTATGACCTGGTAATGCCTTAGACGTCCAAAAGAACATCCATCTTGCCTTTGAGGCTTCAGGAAGCATATTTTCCAGAAAGCTAGCCTGATGAGATGTATATAAAGCCCTATGCTACTGGGCCCAACTAGAGGGCCTTCGGGCTTTAGAGTAGAAAATGGGGCATCTATTAACAGAGGAGGGCTGAGAAGTGTCTGGGGTATTGGCAGAGTCCCTATGGACAGCATGAATGATGCACAACTCCAGGGGGCACCCTCACATTGTGGGCCCTCTAGGATTGTGCAATGCAGGGGCTCTGAGCCCGCAGCCTCCTGCCCTTCTGCAGAAGCTGCCAATGGGTCCCCAGAGCCAGAACCCCCTGCCCAGCCTTCCCTGGCCTCCTCCTCTCCCTGATCCTGTCTTCCCCCAGCCAACACTACCTTAAATGGGGTTTTAGAGGACATTTTCCCTAAAAAAGCCTGAGGCCGCCCATCTTAATAACGTGCCCTAAAGCTTTCCATGAATCCTAGGGCGTCTGGCCCTGCAGAATTTATAATCCGGTGCCTGAGAGGAAGGAGGAAATGATTGGCACCAATACAGGGAGACAGGTGGGCAGCCCTGGGCCGGGGGTCAAGCAGTCAAGTCATTTAGCCTCACCTACAGAGTTGGCTATTGGAAGCAGGTGGAGGAAAGGAGATGGGGAGGCATCTTTATTTTTAAACCTTTAGGTTCTGATAAGCATTTCTTTTCCCCCTGACCTTCACCAGTCTCGCTTTGGAAGATCAAACAGCCAGCGAGTCAGAGGGAGGCCTGGACCAGTGACACATGGATTTGGGATGGACCAGCCTGCAGCTGCCCCCTCGCTGCTATGGCCAGGCTGCTTCCCAGGCAGCGGCAGGAGACTGCAGCTAATCTGTGCTGGGCCTGCAGGGGCCTCAGAAAAGGCCTTGCTGGGACTCCTGCCTCCCTTGGTTGGACCAGCTGTGCCTCCTCTGGGACCCAGGCCCCTCTGCCCCAGCTGACCTGGCTGCATGCGAAGCTCTCTGATGACTTACAACCTACTGGTTAGACTTTGAAGAGAAACTGTCACTTGTCTCACGGTAACAAAAAGATCCATATCTCTGCCTTTTCACATCATTTGGCTGGATAGTGTATGAAGTATGTGTGTTTTAAACACATTTCTAAGGAACTTCTGGATGCCCACAATTTAAGAGAAGATGAGAGAGGTCACAGTGTGGCCAGTGTTGTGCCTGGTGGGTCTGATAAGGGACCTTGGCAAGTGAAAAGTGAGGCCTGGGGTCCTATTGGACGCTTTCTGGGAGCTGGCAGGCATCTGAGAGCACTAGGTGGCCAGGACCAGCCTTCTTCTCCCCTGGTGGATCGGCATCCGGGCCCATCCTCCACCTTACACCCGGCCCCCTTCTCTGGGTTCCAGCCACGCCCTCTGCCACCGGCACCCACCCCACCGCCCCTCCCCCGCTCAGCTCCTACTTCCCCCTTCTGGGAACGCAGTCTCCGGTTTCCCCTCTGATCTACAGGTGCTCGTAAACAAAGTGCTGCAGCAATGCCGGCTAGTCCGCAGCCGCCTCCCCAACCCCCACCAGGCTAAGTTCCGCCCAAGGTTAAACCACGGTTCGGGCAGGCGTCCCCGAAGGGTCCCCAGACCCAGCTCCTCCGCTCTCGCCTCTGCTCTTCAAGACCACCGGGCTGCAGAGTCCTTCCTCCGCATGGGAGTCTCTCCCATCTCTGGGCCCGGCTTCCCCACAATAGGTTGGTCCTGGAAAACCAGCCTCCGTGAGCTCATGCCACTCTGCATGGGGACCCCAGACCTGGCTCTGGTGGCCACCCGGAGGTGGCCTCGGCTATTTTCACTGCCGTCGTCCGCCCCCAATCATGGACACGCCTTTTACCATGTCGACTAATGAAGATTGCTAGGACACCTACCCCCACCCCAATTCAAAGTCCCAGCCCAGGGTTCTGTCCCCTTCTGTCCTCCCTCCCCCAAAGCCCAAGGTGGGAATAGAGGGCACTCGCGCAAGACGATGCTACCTACCAGCCGCCGGCCGCACCCAGACCTGCCCCTTCTGCAGTGCCCCGTATGTGGCGCCTGCAGCATCCACCCGGCTGGGGGCAGGCCTGGGGGCCTCTTTTCTTTTCCACCAAAAAAGGAGGGGAGCCGGTCGGGGGTCCAGCCGCAGCCAGGGCTCCCACCTCCCCCGCCCTGTACCCCCCTTGCATCCCGCGCCCGTCTCCGCGCCCGACCTGCAGTGGAGACCGTGTCTGGTGTACGCGCCCCGGGAGCAACTCCTTGCTCGGGACTCGCCCGGGGCTGCTGTGGGGCTTGGGGTCCGGGTCCGGGGGCGGGTGGTGGGGGAATGATGGTCTCGGGGAGGGGGCGCCGAGCTGGGCCGGCGACGGCTGGCGGGAGGGTGGGTGCGCGTTGTTTACTCTCGGTGCGGTCAGCCGACTGGGCTGCGGAGCCGGTGGCTGCGACGTGCGGCCGCCGCTCCCGGCGCTTGGGGCTCCGCTCCGAGCCTTCCTCCCCAAACCCGCGCCCCCGGCCCTCGCGGCCCTGCAGACTCACGTCTCGAAAGCGGTTCCAGTGCTTGATCTTGCCGCTATACTGCGAAATGGACGACAGCCATTGCTCGTCCTCCATGAAATTGCCGGGGGTCTCGCCCTCCTTGAGCCCTTTGGCGTCGCCTTCGGCCAGGGCGGCCGCGGCGAGAAGCAGCAGCGGCAGCACCAGCCGCCCGCAGCCCGGGGTGCGCATCGTGGTCAGGGTCCGACCTGGGGGAAGGGGGGTCTTGACTTCTGCAGTATTTTAATGTCCTTCTTCCCACCCCGCGGCTGGCGAAGCAAACGCCGTAGTCTTCCTCCGCCCTCCTCCTGCGGTCTGACTCCGGTGACAGACGGATAGTGGGTCGCGGCTGAAATGTGACCTGGTTAGGAGATGCACTTGTCTGAAAAAGCCCAGCGCTGGACGCGGAGAGGGAGAGAGAATCAGAGAGGCTGCGCCAGCAGGGGCCGTGTCTGTAACTGTAGCATCAGCATCACGTTTGACATCATCATACCTGGTTTAAAAAAAAAAAAAAACAAAAAAAAAAAAACCGAAAACGGGGGAAAAAAAAAGAGGGGGTAGATTTCAAAGGGAAGCGCTAGATGAGAGCGCCAAACGCCAACCAACCGCAACAGAACCCAGCCCAGCCCAGCACTTAGGGAGTTGCAAACCAAGGAATCCAAATCCTGAGATGTCCCTGCTCTCTCTCCATGGGCGGAGGGCAAGAAAAAGGGCCCAGGGTCTCCCCAGGGAAGATGGGAGTGGGGAGGACACAAATCTCTTCAGTTACAAAGCCAGTAGGCGCAGGTGTCTAAAAAGGAATTTGGCCACAGACGCCCTTTCTGTCTCCCCTTGCCGGCCACCCGGAGGGGCCTGTGCCACAGCCCTGACAGCTGGCTTCCTGGGAGTTATGGCTCTGACAGTAATGGGTGGCTTCGTTAAGACAAAAGCCATTGAACAACTGGCTGCCTCCGAACTATTGCTCCCCAGCCCCACATGCTTTTTTCCAGGCAAGGCCGAAGCCCTGAATGGCTGGTAAGAGAGGCAGATGTCCTCCTCCCCAAGCAGCTGTTGCAGGGCTTCACCCCTTTTGTTAGCCCTTTCTAGGGCAACCCTAAAAGGCAAACGTCTGACCAGCTCATCTGCCTTGGAGCTGCACGTTTGGAAAAGGCGCATTTGTTCTGCTTTTGACTTCAACTTGTTTGTAATAAGCCACTGGGGAAGGGGGTTGGAGGGGAGGCTGGTTTTGTCTGAGGTGTTGAGGTTTTTGTTAAAACTGTGACCCTTATTATTGCCTGTGAAAATCATTATCGTTGACATCCCAGCTGGGAAGGCTGGAAGCTGGGCAGTCCCAGGATCAGAGCAGAAACGGGGTGAGGTTTACATTACAAATAAATGGAAGAGGAAACATGGAGAAACTGACAGGACAAAATATAATGAACTCTTGGGACCCAAGCCCTAGATTGTGTTTTTATAAAAAGACTTGGTTGCTGTAGTCTTAAAAATAAAAAAATAAAAAAAAAATCAAAGGCAATGAAAAACACGATCTTAATCGCTAGGAAAAAACACAGGTTAGAAGGTTCATAGTCACTCTGAATCTGGCTTGCCTGGGAATTCTGACTGCATCAATAGCTTGGCCTGGGGTCCCCTTAGGAAAACAGAAAACAATAGCTCCTTTTCCGTGTTTTCTTTTTCCTTTGCTGTTGGATTTAGAGGTGGTGCTGCAGGGCGGCTCTGGCTGTTGATGTCCTGGTCTCCCAGTAAGTAACAGCAGCCTTGCCAGGTTGTGTAGCAACACTATAATGGGAGAGCAGTTTCTTGTCAGATAGAGGGGGGTGGAAGCCCACTTACCTGCTGTGTTATTCGGCAGGTTCCCTAATCTATTTTCTATCTGTAAAAACAATATCATCTATCTCAGAAGAATTCTGTGAAACTCATGCAAAACCATATACTAAGTAGGACAGTGGGCATTTGAAAAATGTTAGTTATTTTCTCATGTCAAGAAGAGAAGGCTCTGATGCCCCATGGTTCTCAAGATGTCCTGAAATTTGCCATCTTTTCCCACCATCTCAATCCTAGTCTTAGCAGAGCTCACTGTGTATGTCCAAGGCACTGAGGAAGTAGATTCTAGACGTAGCTCTCCCATTCCAGTGCTATCTTATAAAGTCCCTGTCTTCTAGAATTACCAAAGTTGCCCAATAGTTTGGACAGGCACTGACAAGATGCCCATCAATAAGACAATAGAGGTTTACAGACTTTTTAAAAAAAGATTTTATTTATTCATTTGACAGAGATCACAAGTAGGCAGAGAGGTAGGCAGAGAGGTAGGGGGGAAGCAGGCTCCCCGCCAAGCAGAGAGCCCAATGCAGGGCTCAATCCCAGGACCCCGGGATCATGACCTGAGCCGAAGGCAGAGGCTTTAACCCACTGAGCCACCCAGGTGCCCCGATGCTTCCAGACTTTTGAAGGTCAAAATGTTTCCCACACTCCTGGGCAGCTCCTCCAGTGGGACTGGTCTTCTGCAACACCTTCAAGGTGGGTCAGCTGATTTACGCCAGAAGCAAATCAACAAGAGTCCAGGACTGTTAGTTAAGTCCAACAGCAAAGCCAATTTAGGGGAGAGATCCAATTTTCCAGATGACAGGTAAAAGAGTTGTAGAAAATGGACAGTAAGCACGTATAAAGAAGAAAAGGTTTTCCTAACCTTTGAAAGAATTCCTAGGTTGACCTTTATAAGTGAATGGGCCCAAAAGCTGCTGGGTGTATTTGTTAAGTGGTATATATGTATTATGCATTTTTTTCTATTTGTATTTAGTATCTAGCAATACAAAATGGAGGGACCTTAGTTTCTAAATAAGAGACTTAAATTTAACATCTTTAAAACCATGAAATCTCATTTCTGGATGATCTCACAAGCATTAAAAAAAAATGCACAGAGATGCTCAATCCAGAATTGTTTATAATAGCCAAACCTGGAAACCAACTCATTGTCTGTTAGTCAGAGACCAGCGAGTTAATATAACATACATACACACAATGAACTATTGCAAAGATATTAAAACTCGTGGAGATCTGCATCTGTTCACAACTAAGGTAACCCACTACGTATTCCTGGATGAGAAATGCTTGTTATACAAGATCATGTGTAATACGATCCCATCTGGAAGAAGTACAGTAGGGCACAGTAGTTGTCAAGCTTTCTCATCTCGGGGGTCCTTTACACTAAAAAATTATTGAGGACTCCTACCAACTTTTATTTCTATGAGACATATAGACATAGATATCATCTATTATACTTGAAAATAAAACTCAGCCTGCCCCTAAATTTTGCTGTGAACTAAAACTGTTCTTAAATCTTTAAAGAGTCTCTTAAAAAGTGAAAAAATGTTTTAAAATAGCAATAAGGAAACCATTACATATTAACAAAATAATATGTTTTATGAAACACAGCTATATTCCCCCTCCCAAAAAATGTCCCCAAGCAAGGGGACATTGATTTACATTTAATGTCTGGTTCAAAAGAAGACAGGCATATTAGCTTCTGCATTAAAACAAGGATATTAGGGGCACCTGGGTGGTTTAGTCGTTAAGCGTCAGCCTTCTGCTCAGGGCATAATGCCAGGGTCCTGGGATCGAGTCCCACATTGGGCTTCCCACTCAATGGGAAGTCTGCTTCTCCCTCTCTCACTCCCCTTACTTGTGTTCCCCTCTCGCTGTGTCTCTATCAAATAAATAAATAAAATATTTTTTAAAAATAACAAGTATACTAGTTTGTTAGGACGGTCATAACAAAATACCACAAACTGGGGGTGGCTTCAACAACAGAAGTTTATTTTCTCCAAGTCCTGGAGATGGGAAGTCCAAGATTAACGTGTTGCTAGGTTTGCTTTCTCCTGAGATCTTTCTTCCTGGCTTGCAGGTGGCTGCCTTCTTGCTGGGCCATATATGGTCATTCCCCTATTCACGCACATGTCTGATGCTTTTTTTCTTTTGATTGTCAAACACCCCTTTATTGAAGTATTTTCCTTTCTAGTCCTTAACCAGACATTTCACCACACCACTGCTGATGTCACGAAGGCAGCATTCATCCACACTGCAGCCCACGGATCAGGGCAGAGGCAGAAGGAACTACCTCAGTCTGAGCCCGTCTGCCCTGGATGGTCAGTTTCACCAAAATCCTCAGACCCTTCCAATCACCAGGTGCCTTGGTGATGTCATCACCAACCTTCTTAGAAGAAAGACGGGTGGGGGCGGGGGGGAATCTCAGAGGCCAGGGGTCTGAAGTATTCCTAAAAGCCTCAGCCTCATTTTTACCTGATCACCTCTTTAAAGGCCCCATCTCCAAACACAGTCACATTCTGAGCTACTGGGGGCGGGGTGGGGAGGTTTAGGGCTTCAGCATATGAATTCTTAGGGATATAATTCAGCTTGTAACAGCAGATAAAACTGAAAATAGCTAGTAAGAGCACAACAGAAATACTAAGAGCAAACTGAGTTAATGTCTAAAAACATATTACTTATAAACCTGCCAACTTATAAAATTCTAGAAAACACAAAAACATATGAGCACATATTCCATTAACCATCACAGTGATGATGTCACCATGTCACATAGCCACTGGAAAACTCCACTGTATACTCACGAGAGAATGAGAGTGAAAAAAACATAGATCTTAGTTTTGTTTTTTTTTTTAAGATTTTATTTATTTATTTGAGAGAGAGAATAAGAGAGGAGAGGTCAGAGGGAGAAGCAGACACTCTGCTGAGCAGGGAGCCCAGTGGGGACTCAAACCCGTGACTCCAGGATTATGACTTGAGCTGAAGGCTGTTGCTTAACCAACTGAGCCACCCAGGCACCAAATCTTAGTATTTAAAAAGAAAAAACAAAACAGTGTGGACCTCACACATAGCCCTAAAACGTTGCCAGGGATTCCCAGGAGTCCAGAGACCACATTTGAAGAACTGGTGGTATAAACTGTTATGACCTCAGGCAAATCTCTTAACCTCCTTATGCCCCAGTCTATAAAATGAGGGTAATGATAATACCAACTTAAGTAGGCTGTTGTAAAGATTAATAAGTTAATACTCAGGGCGCCTGGGTGGCTCAGTTGGTTAAGTGGCTGATTTCAGCTCAGGTTATGACCTCAGGGTCCTGGGATCGAGCCCCGCTTCAGGCTCCTTGCTCAGCGAAGGGTGGGGGCGGTGGATCCACTTGAGATTCTCTCTCTCTACCCTCCTTCCCCCCACTGCTTGCAAGTGATCTCTCAAATAAATGAAATCTTAAAAAAAAAATAAGTTAATACACAAATTACAAATGTGAGCATTCTGCAAATATTAGCTGTTATTTGTGAGACATTATGTAACAATTTTTTTTTTTTAAGATTTTATTCATTCACTCGACAGAGAGAGATCACAAGCAGGCAGAGAGGCAGGCAGAGAGAGAGGAAGGGAAGCAGGCCCCCTGCTGAGCAGAGAGCCCGATGTGGGACTCGATCCCAGGACCCTGAGACCATGACCCGAGCCGAAGGCAGTGGCTTAACCCACTTAGCCACCCAGGCGCCCATTATGTAACAATTTGATATGATATGTGCTCAAAGCACAGGGAGTAGTAACCTCTGGATGATGAAATCTGTTTTTTCTTTTCCTTTTTTTTTTTTTTTAAAGATTTTTATTTATTTATTTGACAGACAGAGATCACAATAGGCAGAGAGACAGGCAGAGAGAGAGGAGGAAGCAGGCTCCCTGCTGAGCAGAGAGCCCGATATGGGGCTTGATCCCAGGACTCTGGGATCATGACCTGAGCTGAAGGCAGAGGCTTTAACCCACTGAGCCACCCAGGTGCCCCTCTTTTTTCTTTTTTTAAAGAATTTATTTATTTATTTGACAGAGAGAGATCACAAGTAGGCAGAGGCAGACAGAGAGAGAGAGGAGGAAGCAGGCTCCCCACTGAACAGACAGCCCAATGTATGACTTGATCCCAGGACCCTGAGATCATGACCTGAGCCGAAGGCAAAGGCTTAAGCCACTGAGCCACCCAGGCGCCCCTGAAATCTGTTTTTAAACCACCATCTACACTGAAGTATAAAATACACACTGAAAAGAGCACAAAGCCTAAAGGGTACAGCTGATGACCTGCCACAAGGTGAGTGTATGTGATGTCCTGTTTAAAAGAACACTTTAGGGCGCCTGGGTGGCTCAGTGGGTTAAGCCTCTGCCTTTGGCTCAGCTCATGGTATCAGGGTCCTGGGATAGAGGCCTACATTGGGCTCTCTGCTCAGCAGGGAGCCTGCTTCCCAGCCACCCCGCCGCCGCTCCCCGCCGGCCTGCTTTTCTGCCTACATGTGATCTCTGTCAAATACATTTTTAAAATCTTAAAAAAAAAAGGGGGAACATTTTATTAACAACAAGAAAGCTATCAATAAAAACAGCCCCGACGGCAGCCCATCCTCTCGTCTGTGGTGTCCTGGAGTATCCAGGTTCCCTGGAGGCATCAAGGGAGCATCTGAGAGGTGTTCCTCCCTCAGCACCCTGGTGCTGTGGGGTTCCCTTCCACTCCAGGGGGAGCGCACGGCGCAGGAGTGAATCAGAACAAGTTTTGGGTTTTTACGAAGCTGAATTCTCAGCAGTGTCCACTCTAATAAATTCTGCAGCTCACTTAAACATAACCACCACAAAAAGTGACTTCCACATGTTTCCACCATGGCTATGGAGTTTGTCCGGGACTAACTCCTTGTGTCCCCTCCCCAAAAATCAAGATTATTCTCCCGTGATGAAGTCTCTTCTGTAACAACACAGATCGTGTGTGATAACTGCCGTGAGAGACGGTTTTCCCTCCTGCTCTTCAAGGATCTGATGGTGAAGTCAGTGTCTCAAAAAACTGCCTGAGAATGATGGGAGCTGCGATTTAATTTTATTCTAGTGCAGCCCGGCTAGCTCAGTCGGTAGAGCATGAGTCTCTTTTTTTTTTTTTTTTTTAAAGATTTTATTTATTTATTTGTCAGAGAGAGAGAGAGAGAGAGAGAGAGCGAGCACAGGCAGAGAGGCAGGCAGAGTCAGAGGGAGAGGCAGGCTCCCTGCAGGGCAAGGAGGCCAACGTGGGGACTCGATCCCAGGACGCTGGGATCATGACCTGAGCCGAAGGCAGCTGCTTAACCAACTAAGCCACCCAGGCGTCCCGAGCATGAGACTCTTAATTTTATTCTAGTGCAGAATGAATTGCTACGTGATATTATTAGAGGAGATTTGTTTATAAAAACAAGTAGCAAATCTTCCAACATGTACCCCACTACAAGTTGGCAGGAGGGGATCCCGAATCTTGGAAAATTACAACTTACAAGGTTCTAGGAAACAGAAAAATACCGAAGTACATGCTTCATTAACCATTAGAGAGAAGATGTCGCTAAGTCATGTAGCCTCTGGAAAAATCCATTGTAGAGTCGTGAGAGAAGGAGAGTGAAAAAGGTAAATTACTTGTGAAAAATTACTTAGTAATACAATAGGTCCTTAAATGCAGAATTTAGGATTTGGGGGATGCCTGGTTAGCTCAGTGGGTTAAGCCTCTGCCTTCGGCTCAGGTCATGATCTCAGGGTTCTGGGATCGAACCCCACGTCGGGCTCCCTGCTTGGTGGAGAGCCCACTTCTCCCTCTCCCTCTGCCTGCCTCTCTGCCTACTTGTGATCTCTCTATCAAATAAATAAAATCTTTAAAAAAAAAAAGAATTTAGGATATACAAGGTTACATCTTCCAAAGATAAAACTTAAAAAAAAAAAAAGATTTACTGGAAACACAGGTCATACATCTCTGACATTGAAAATAAGACATTTCTACTTCCTGGGGGCCAAGGCTGCTGGGCGGCAGGTGTCGGAAAGAAACCAATAGAAGAGAAGTGCTGGGATGAGATGAGGACACCAAGCTCCACTTTTCAGTATGATCCCTTGGAGCACTCCTTCTCACGTGCCATCTAACCTCTGGCAGTAAACGAGGTAAAACCTCAAATAAAAATAAAAAATGAACGTTCCTAGAAGAAAGCATCTGGGGGAGAAACCACCTGCAGGCACTCCTATGTAAGCTCCAGATGAATGATACAGCGATGCTAGGGCGTCCATGAGGGCAGCATGGTGTCCCAACACGCCCCGACAAAGGGGGTCAAGCTAAAACTGTGCGATAATACTAGAGAAAAACACAGTAGCTTTGGTATATGTGCTGCCGAAGCGAGCACAAACACAGTGGCTTTGGAAATTCATTAATTCACCAATGATCTGTGCAGTCACACTGAGGAACAAATCCAAGGCGGCCTTAATGCACAGGGTTCAGAAGGAGACTTCTCAAACGGAGAGAATCAAAGTGAGAGTAAGGAATGAAGGGAAGACAAAGAGGGGACATGGAGGAAGAGGGATGTGAAAAGGAGGAGATGAGGGTGAGCCTGAGGCCGGAGCTCCCCAGAAGAGCACGTGGCAGGACTGATGGGTCAGGGAAGCTGTGCTGCAAGCCCCCTCCACCCAACAGTCCCCGGCAAGAAAGAAGGAGCTTCTGCAGCTGCCCTTGTCCCAGGGAACCCCACATCCTCCTGCCCCTATCCTCACTGTTTCTACTGCTGCTGCCTTGAAGGAAATATAAAAGAGCCATGATGCCATAATGCCATCAGGGGCGTGGGAAGCCTGGAGGGTAGGGGAAGGTAAGGAATGGGAACCTAACACACATAAAAGGGTGCCAAGTTCAGAAGAGGACAGACCAAAGTAAAAGATAAAAACTTCCAGTTATTTTGCTAAAGATAAAATTCTGAGCAGTAAAGGAACTAACAGCAGAATCGCAAAGAGATCCCTCTACACCCATGTTCACTGAGCACTACATCCACAACAGCCAAGGGATCAAGGAACCCAAGAGCCCAGTCGTGGCTGAAGAGATAAACCAAATGCGGTGTGCATGTACAGAGGAATATCATTCGGCCTTTTTAAAAGGGAGGGAATCCTGACAAGTGCTACAATATGGATAAACCTTGAGGATGTTTTGCTGAAGTGCAGTAAGCCAGTCACAAAAAGACAAATACTGTATGATCCTACTTCCATGGGGTATCCAAAGTAATCAAATTCATAGAGAAAATAGAAGGGTGGTTGCCAGGGACCTGGGGGAGAAGGAAATGGAGAGTTGTTAAATGGGTATAGTTTCAGATTTGCAAGATGGAAAGTTCTGGAGATGTTTCAGAACAATGAAAATGATGAGGGAGCACGAGGCTGGCCTAAAACAAAGCAAAAGCTGGCGCCTTGCACCCGCCTTGCACCCTCCTTCCATCCGCTCCCCCTCAGTCATATGTGTAGCATCCCTCAGGCAGCCCTGACTGCCATGAACAATAAGCAAATAGTTAACTTGCAGAGCTCACAATCCTGCGACACAGGAGTCTCCCTTGGCTTGCAATGTCCTAAAACTCACTAACAAAGATGATTGATAGCAGGATTGCGACATCCCACCAAAAAGTCTCCCAACTATTTAATGTTAATGGCTGGTCTAAAGACAACATTGATCAAGCTGCAAGGGCAAGGCCTCAGGTAGGCCCTCTTTAGCATATGAAAACTCCATTGAAACCTTCCTTCCCCTCCCCTTCCCCCAACCGCAGGATACATAACTTGCCATCCCTCACAACCGGGGGCAGCAGCTCTTCCTGCCCACGGGTCCTATCCCCGTGCTTTAATAAACCACCATCTTGCACCAAAGATGTCTCAAGAATTCTTTCTTGGTCATCGGCTCCGGACCTCAGCCCACCGAACCTTACCTAGGTTCTAGAACTTCTTTAAGAAGACACGTAACAGTGCAGAACTGGACAGTAACAAATGGTTAAAATGGTAAACCATATGTTGTGTGGTTTTTGCCATATTAAAAAAGATCTTCTGGGTCGTGATTAAAATTTAAGGTACAGGGGAACCTGGGTGGCCCAACTAGTTAAGCATCTGCCTTTGGCTCAGGTCGTGATCCTGGGGTCCTGGGATTGAGCCCTGCATCAGGCTCGCTGCTCAGCAGCGAGTCTGTTTCTCCCTCTCCCACTCCCCCTGCCTGTGTTCCCTTTCTTGCTGTCTCTCTTTCTGTCCAACAAATAAATAAAATCTTAAAAAAAAAAAAAAAGTTAAGGTACAGGGACACCAGGGTAGCTCAGTGGATTAAGTGTCCGACTTCTGATTTCATCTCAGGTTATGATCTCAGGGTCGTTGAGACTGGACTTCATGCTCAGTGCAGAGTCTACTCGGGTTTTCTCTCTCCCTATCCCTCTGTCTCTGCTCTGCTCGCTTTCTCTCTAAAAAAATAAAATCTTCAGGGCACCTGGGTGGCTCAGTGGGTTAAGCCTCTGCCTTTGGCTCAGGTAATGATCCCAGGGTCCTGGGATCGAGCCCCGCATTGGGCTCTCTGTTCCGTGGGGAGCCTGCTTCCCCTTTCTCTCTCTCTCTGCCTACTTGTGATCTCTCTTGGTCAAGTAAACAAATCAAATCTTTTAAAAAAATAAAATAAATAAAATCTTTAAAAAAAAAGTTTAGTTCTAAAGGGAAGTAAAAATCAAACCTTCTAAGAACTGCAGACATTTGATTTAGGTGGAGAGAATAACAAAACCAGTCTTTAATTCTCTTTTAAAGTAAAGTACTACTATGAAAGAGTTTAATAGCTGAGGCAAAATCCATAGGTGTATAAGAAATAACGTGAATCTCAGCTCCAATGGGCTTGAGATGTACATTTCCAGAGGAGAGCTTCAGAAAGAAAGGCAGACCCTGTGAAAGATGAACAAGCCACGGGTTACACTACCTTGTGCCCACAGCCACCTTAACTGACAGTTTGAGGACTGGGGACAACCATGAGAGACCATGGTTTGTGCGGGGAGCCACCCATGGAAGTCACCATCCAAATTTCTCCCTCCCTCTTCAGTAATTCAAACAGAGGTATTTTCCCTCAGTACCCGGTGAGGATGTTCAACTTCTAGCACTTCCCAAGATCCACCTCAGGAGAAGTCAATTTGCCCACATGAAGCGTAGTTTCCAAAGCTGTCTACTGTGAACCTCTGAGAGATGTGAATTGAATTGAGCTTCAGGGTACCAAAGTAGAAGTTCTCAAAGAGCTGAAAAGAAAGAATACAAACCCACAATGAATATCCAAAGGAAACTACAGATGAAAATAGCAGCCATTAGATTCTCTTGTAAAAACACTACAACAATCCCAACAAACCTCTCGTGCTTTTTTTCAGTGTTTGTTCTGAAAAATGATCCTGGAGAGAAGGGACAGGAGTGGGAGAGGGAAGAGAAGAGAAGCTCTTCTCTCCGGTGCATTTTAAAACCTCCACTGATGGGGACGCCTGGGTGGCTCAGTTGGTTGAGCAGCTGCCTTCGGCTTAGGTCATGATCCCAGCGTCCTGTGATCGAGTCCCACATCGGGCTCCTTGCTCGGCGGGGAGCCTGCTCCTCCCTCTGACTCTGCCTGCCATTCTGTCTGCCTGTGCTTGCTCTCTCCCCCTCTTTCTCTCTGATAAATTAAAAAAAAAAAAAAAAATCTTTAAAACCTCCACTGATGAAAGACACTACGGAAAGAGGGCTGAAAGGTCAATTCCAAAATTTATCTACTAAGCACCCATGACCAAGAACTTGTAACAAACATCCTGGGGCTACATTCTGAGTCACAGCACCTAACAAAGCTGCTTGATGACTTTCAGTTCCTGACTCTACAGCGTCAGTATTTTGTTACAGACAGCACAAAATCTGATTGCATTCCTCTACCTAGTCAACAACTTGTAGTAGAAGCACCCATTAAAATAAATAGAAGATAAGGTTCCTAACCCACCAGTGATTCTGCCAACCCCAAGAGGAATCCAGAACATTCAGGCATACCAAACAGCCTTCTACTGGATGATATCACACATGCAAATGATAATATTTATCAAAAAACCTTTTACTCAACTTGGACTGAAGCCAGCATCCTAAAGTAAACGCTCTTTACTACAATTCTTTACTTTAAAAACTTTCAAGTGTGTCAGAAGGAGGAATGAGCTACACTCTTGACAGGGACCTGCCCTCGTGATTAGCACATTTATAAGGCAGAATCCAAAATGACATCAGGGCGCATCTCAGATGGGCGCCTGGGTGACTCAGTTGGTCAGGCATCTGCCTTCAGTTCAGGTCATGATCCCAGGGTCCTGGGATCGAGTCCTGATTCGGACTCCTTGCTCAGAAGGGAGTCTGCTTTTCCCTCTCCCTCTGCCTGCCACTCTCCCTGCTTGTACTTTCTGTCAAATAAATAAATAAAATCTTTAAAAAAAAACCAAACTCATCTCAGAAAGTTAACTGCTTAGATAACGGTGTTGAAGTGTAAAGTCGAAGTGTTAGGATGCAAGAACTGCTGTTTCTTAAAATGTCAGTAAAATCCCAAGAAAGCCAGCCTTTCCATACACATACCCAAGAAAATCTTGGGTGGAATCTAGGGTGGGCCCTTTGCACAAAAGCAAGTGACTGTGTCTACACTTATTTTTGCACAAGCTCCATAGCCATGGACTTCAGCCACTGTCGCCTTCCCTCTTCCTGCAATTAGCGGCCTAGCAAAATGCCTGGGGTTCATTAAGGCTAACTTTATAAAGCCCAGTAAATATTGATTCTTCCACATGACATCAACTTGACCCCAAAGATCTATTTAGAGGTTGTATGCTGCATGGTCTTGTCTTTCATAAAGGTGATCAGCTCTTGGCTGCATTGATTTACGCAATTAACTTCTCTTCCTGGCTTTGGCAGCCTGTTCAAACCATATCCACCCTTTTGTGTAAAGAAACACAGCCTGGAATGGTTATCTGCTAATCCCTTTGTTGAACCTTAATTCGAAGTGAAAGCCACGTCAACAAGACTGGCAGATTGATAGCTTTGCAAACTGAAGCCCTGTAGGTTCAAAAAAGATAAAACCAAAGGAGCAATAAAAGACAAGACAAAACAGAACAAAAAGGGAACTCATAATACTTTCAACAAGTTACTGTTTCAGGCTTAGCAGCCTAGTGGTCCTCTACCGTCCATCCCCTGTTTCCAACTGACAGAGCCACGGCGAGGGGCTGCCAAACGAAGTGCCTGACCTCACTTTGCCTTATGTGGACAACCTTTGCACGGCGTGAGAGCCAGCGAGCTCCTCATGCTTGAGCTTTAAAGTAAATAGGAAAAACGGTGATAAGAGCAGCCTGGGGAAGAGTTCGGCAGTCGGTCTGCACTCACGGCCGTCCCACAGGAGCTGCATGACTGTGCCAACGTGAGCAGAGTGGCCAAGATCCAGTGGGATGAACGAGTCAAAGTCCCTTCCTTGTAAACTGTAAGGCTCTGCTGAAAATAAAGTATTTCCTATGATGTTTTTGAAATCTCTCTGCTCTCCTTAACTCTGGACTTATTTTACCTTTCTGAGTCGCTGCCGTTTTTCGTACCTTTGGTAATGTCCCAAACAAACGGATTTCTTACCAGATGTCCCTAGAGCGGGGCTGATGTCCTTGGGCCCCTCCTATCTCCATGCTCTTATTCCCTCTGTATGTTGATGAGGATTTCGTAACCATTTTTCACCATTCTCCTATTTAGGACTTGTTGTGTACCTTCAGTCTTAAAGCCTTTTTTTCAGTTCTATCAATTATTTCTAGTGACTCATTAAAATACGAGCTCTATATAGAGGAACAATCTTGTGTGTTATTCACAGCTGAATACTAACATACGCTGGAACCATACCTAGTAGACTGTGTATGGTCAATAAATATTTGCCAGAGAGAATGACAATGCAAACTAACGTTGTACATGTCTGTGTACCTTATCTGAAAAGTGAAAGCTATGTCACGGGCTTGTTCAGATTGGATTTGAAGGTCTTACTTACAGGTTACCACCTAGAAACCCTTGAACAGACTCACCAAATTATATTCTCTCTAATCATATCTCAATTGTAACTAGTTGTCAAGAAAGAATTTGCTGTTAGTAATGGAAATTTCACATACTCCTTTAAATTTGTTTCTTTTTAAAAAAATTTTTTTTTAATTTGTCAGAGAGAGAGAGAGAGACAGCACAAGCAGAGGGAACAGCACGCAGAGGGAGAGGCAGGCTCCCCACTGAGCAAGAAGCCCATGTGGGACTCGATCCCAGGACCCTGGATCATGACCTGAGCAGAAGGCAGACGCTTGACCGACTGAGCCACTCAGGCACCCCTTCTATGTGTTTCTTATCTGTTAAAGCCTAGATCCCTTTTTTTTTTTTTGAACATTTTATTGACTTAATTTACAGAGAGAGAGACAAGCATGGGGAGTGGGAAAAGGAGAAGCAGGCTCCCTGCTCAAAGGAGGGCCCTTTGCAAGGCCCGATCCAAGGACCCTGAGATCATGACCTGAGCCGAAGGCAGAGGGCCAAGACACTGAGCCACCCAGGCACCCCCCTAGATCCCTTTCTTAGCTCAAATTCCTGATGTGGAATGTCACTGAGCACCCGATTCCATGCGTTTTTCACACAAAGGCACACGATGTAGTTCTGTCTCTCAAGGGCTTACCATCTAGTTAGGGAGGCAGGGTATGAATCAGAAGAGAGGAATGTGGATGACATGGGTGTGTTCACCTTATGAAAAGTTACTGATCTACTCTGTGATCTGGGCACCTCTGGATTATGTTCTACTTCAATGAAAAGGTTTACCTTAAAAAAAAAAGAAAAGAAAAAAAGAAAAGGTTTACCTAAAACAACATAGGGGCCAGAGGTTAAATGTGAGAGGGGAGGTCCAGACAGCTAATACATGCAGCGAGGCAAGAAAACAATGGGCGCCAAAGGCACAGAGGACAGCCAGCAGGCTGGAGGAGACGGGAGCCGAGCTGGGCAGCATAAAGGCAGAAATGGGCACAGTGCGCCAGTCCATGCCGACCAGGTTAAGTGTTTAGAGGGTCCCTAAAGAGTCATAGTGAAAAAGACTCAGTAAGGCTAGAGACAGAAGAACAGTGAATCACAAGAAAGGACTCTGAGGGTCAGGTTCAGAAGGCAGACTCCATTCTAGATGGTAGGGAACCACCGAAGGATTCTGAGCAGGTTGGTGGGCTGACACAAAAACCATCTTACGGAAACTGACCTGGGTGTGGTATACTGTGGTGCCTGAAGGAGGGAGGAGGGAAAGTAAGGGAAACCAGCAGCCCAGTAAGGTACTAAGTATCTTTTTGACTAAGATAGTAGTTGCATGCCTGAAAAGATTGAAGCGGTTGTGAACTACTCTGAATGAAACCCAGAAAAGACTCTGTGACTTTCTGGGTGCAGGGGAGCCAGGAAAAGGAGATGAGAAAATCATGGATGACAGGGTACACAGGAGGGTACTGTAGACAGCAACAGAACATTTCTGAGAGAGAGCTACTTTATGGGGAAACAGAAACAAAAATTTCCGGTCTGTTTACACACTCATGGACATTTCTCTGGATATATGTGTCCCGAGCCCCCCTCCAACCTAGGGTTTTCCTGTTTTGCTCTGAGTGTATGTATTCATGACACGAAATCTGTAGCACTGTTAAATGGAAAAATATCACCATAAAAAGCCTTACAACTGTTCATTTTTTTAATTGAGTAGTTCTTTATATATTAGGAAATGAGCCCTTTGTCTACATTATGCATTGCAAATACAGCCCTTCACCCATTTGTCATTTGACTTTGTTTATGGTGGTTTTTACCAGGTCGATTTAAATTTTTGCAAGCTCAAATATATAGTAAAGGAGAGTTTTAACACAGCTAATGCCAGCGCTATTAAATGTATATTAAAAGAGCAGAGTGGGGTGCCTAGGTGGCTCAGTGGGTTAAACCTCTGCCTTTGGCTCAGGTCATGATCTTGGGGTCCCGAGCCCCACATCCAGCTCTCTGCTCAGTGGGAAGGCTGCTTCCCCCTCTCTCTCCGCCTGCCTCTCTGCCTACTTGTGATCTCTGTCTGTCAAATAAATAAATAAAATCTTAAAAAAAAAAAAAGAGCAGAGTGAATTATACATACATAAGTACTGATAACGCTAATAAAATAAAGATTGTTACTGGCCACCTGACTGGGCAAGCCTGTGTGCCTGGTGTCCTGCTGTGGGCTCCATGTGACCTTCTGACTGCACCCTCAAAATCCCAAGCAGCAGATACTAATTCTTAATTCCCATTGTACAGCTGAACCTGACCTTTTTTTTTTTTTTAAAGATTTTATTTTTATTTATTTGACAGAGAGAGCACAAGCAGGCAGAGAGGTAGGCAGAGAGAGAGGAGGAAGCAGGCTCCCTGCTGAGCAGAGAGCCTGATGCAGGGCTCAATCCCAGGACCCTGAGATCATGACCTGAGCCGAAGGCAGCGGCTTAACCACTGAGCCACCCAGGTGCCCCTGAACCTGACGTTTAAAAAGCTTAAGTGACTTGCCCATGGGTACACAGCAAATAAAGGGTGTGAAACTGAGATTCATAAAGCTGGAAAAGGAAAAGGAAAACAAAGCAGAGATTTAAACCCGGGAAGCCTACCTGGAGTCTGGGCTCTTGAATCCTAGCACCCCCAGCCCCTTCCCACATCCCTGCTTAAGCCACAGGGAGGGCTCTCTGCCCAGCACCACCTTGAGACGGAGATGAACACATTCTTCCAACTACTTACTCCTACTTTCCCTGCCACCTCTTATCTGGGACCTGGTTTAAGAATCAGATGGCTGGAAGAGTTTTACTTGAATCCCTGATGAAAATGAACCGGAGGGGCTCTATTTAATTAGGTACCTGAAAGGGGAAAGAAGAAAAAAAAAAAAAAAAGCTTAAACTACAAAAGAAAAAAGAAACTTGGTTGTGTTCTCTAGCCTAAAGTAGTTCACGAAGAGCAGAGCAGTCTATTGTTTGGGAAATAAAAGACCTAGCAGGAAAAATTTAAATTAAAAAAGAATCACGTCAAGGTATTTAAATCATGCGAGTTTTTTCTCCTCACTGTTGTTTTATAACAACTCCCTTGGGAATTTTGAAACCTAAACCATTTTCTTTCTGAAAACATCTCTCTCTCTCTCTCTCTCTCTCTCACACACACACACACACACACACACACACACACACACAGTCCTGTTGTGCTGGAAGCCAGCATTTTTTAAAAAGCCTGCTGTAAAGGAACATAACAATGAATAGCTACACAAAACTACAAATATTTGATAAGGAAATAAAATTAGGATTTAAAACTTCAAATATTTGGGATACTACGTGCAAGCAGTAAGTACCAATTTGGACAATTTAAAAAGAAAATTTTAGGGGCACCTGGGTGGCTCAGTCGTTAAGTGTCTGCCTTTGGCTCAGGTCATGATTCCAGGATTGATCCTTTGGTCCTGGGATCAAGCCCTGCACAGGCTTCCTGCTCAGCGGGAAGCCAGCTTCTCCCTCTCCCACTCCTCATGCTTGTGTTCCCTCTCTCGCTGTGTCTCTGTCAAATAAATAAATAAAATCTAAAAAAATGAATCATTTGGGAAAAAATTGAAATCTAAGTATATAAATATGATGTTTGAGGGGCACCTGGGTGGCTCAGTCAGTGAGTGTCTGCCTTTGGGCAGGGTCCTGTGATCAAGCCCGGCCATCAGGCTCCCTGCTTGCAGGGAACCTGTTTCTTTCTCTCCTCCCTGCTTGTGCTCTCTTTCTCTCTCAAATAAATTAATAAAATATTTTTTTAAAGTATAAATATGACGTTTGAAAACTGTTGTGCACACAGCTGCTGTCCTTTACTGAATACTCACAGTATCTTTAGAAATGGAATAAACTTTCCCTTTCACCAAGTAAAGAGAGAAATGTGGACCACCAGGATGAAGGTTTTGGTCTGTTAAAAATAAAATAAAAACAGGCCCCAAATGGAGTCCCCTGTGCTAAGCCCCACATGGGCAAACCAAGACTTAATATCTAACCTAATTGGAGTTTCAGCCTCTTACAGGAATGTGACCTTTCACCAGTCAATCTAGAATTCCATGGTCAGCACCAGAGAGCTCATCTGCCTGACAGACCCCTGTCCTCCCCTAAAGGAAGGTGACCTTGCCTGAAATAAACCACTTTTGGCTGGAAACTTCCTTTTTCTGCCCTGTTCTTCCTATAAAAAGCCTTTCATTTGGTACAGCTCCTTCCAGCTCCCTTCTATCTGCTAAGATAGGATGCTGCTGGATTCACGAATCATTAAATAAAATCAATCAGATCTTCAAATTTACTCAGTTGAATTTTGGTTTTTTCACAGGTCAAAACCAAGGCTTCCCTGACACAGAAGTACGAGAGAAAATCCAACCATCCTGCTGTCCCTTGTTCACATGATCTGTGAAGCCTATCATTTCTTAGTTTGTTCATGTTTGTTTCCTAGGGAGAACACAGAGGGAATTATTGATTTCTAGTAATGTCGTGGTATACACTGAAAGAAAACAAATAGTGAGACTTAAAGGCTAACTGTGGTCATTTTTCCTTGCATTCATTTCAGACCTTCTACTTCTTCCTTCTAAGGCCCTATGGCATGACCATCGAAGACCAGAAGTAACTCCATGTGTAATTAATCTCAGACATAGGTGGAAAGAGGGTGAAGAGGAGCCTTCTCCTATTTGTGACCTCAAGCCATGAAACCAAATGAATGGTCAGTCCTCAAGAGCATAATGACAAACCTGTTGGGGATCTCCGCCCACGTGGCTTCCCAAATGAGGTTTGTTCTCTTTCTTCTTAGACAAGGTAGTGGCCCTTCTCTCCAAAGATCTCTCCTTCACAAAAACCTAATTCTTATACTAATTCTTATACTGGTCACAGCAAACTATCTGCTGCCCAACATGACTTCACCAGGAGGAAATTCATTTCAAACTCCAAAATAAAAATCCCAAGTATCGAAGTCCTGTGAAATATACAATGATTCCTGGTATATCTGAGTTAAACTGACCCTCAGAACGTAAAGTAGTACAACTGAAAGTAAGTACTGGTATTCAGTTAATGCAAGTATTTGGCAGGATCTACTGGTCCCAGTACTCCAGAGGTAGGGATGCTTTCTATCGTTTTCATGTGTGGCACTCAGACTTTAGATTCAAGTAGAAGAAACAAAAGTATCAAGTGCGTGATACTTTGAGATTTTCCCAGTGTTTTTCTTCTATAATCTGTTTTACAAGTTCTATTTCTTACAATTACCCCCCAGGCTACAGATGAAAGTAACAGTAAATAACACTATTTTGTACTTAATAACAATGCTTACCCACCTACCTCCCTACCAGGGATGAGGATGAATGGAAGAGAGTCTGACAGGCACTCAGAGCTCTGTAGGAAGGCATTCCCAGCATGAAGCCTTGCTGTGGTTAAATAACACCTTTCCTCTAAGGATCTAAAAGTATCTCACAAAGCTCATTAACCCTTCAAACAAACTGCTGTGACATACACCAGAGCTGAGCTTTATTATTTAAAAGAAAAGAACCAGACAGGCTAAGACCACTAACATCCTGATACAAATTCAGGAGATCCCAGGATCAGGCCCAGAACACAGGCCGGTAGAAGACCACATCCACAAGGCACTGTGCTATGCGTGCCACAATTTGAGTAACACATCTGTGCCAGAGAATGCCAAGAGGGGCAGTTCCATTCTTGGGCCATGTGTATGCAATCACTCTGCAAAGAATCTGTTCATGGGGTTCTATGGCCAAGAATGAAAAATAAATAATGGGAAAAGCAATCCTCACAGACCTTGGGAGATCCTGAGAAGCAACAAAACAAATAATGGCATATTTCAGACGTGTTCTTCATGAAATTGGCCTCCACGCACAAGATGAAGACTTTGGGGCGTAGACAGAAAGTAATGGACATCAGACTAAAACTACAATAGGTTTGAACAATATCAGGATTGATATTGATTGAACAATATCAGAGCTCCATATACATCACAGTACTAATCTCACTTAGAATTAGGATCACAAATCAGGGTTTTGGTTTTTTTTTTCCCCACAACTAAATTCTGTTTCAAAGTTTTATTAAAATTCCCGTAACCTAAAAAAATGATTATGAATTTCTGCCAAGGTGCCATACAATTCAAATTCTCAAGACTTTCTGTACCTTGCATGTTTCCTCTGGCTACATATGCCATCACTTCTGAAGAGAGTAAATGTGGGAGATATGAAGACAAGAAGGAAAACGGAGATCCAACACATCCAGGGGTCAAAAAAAAGGCCTCCCATCTGCTTTTAAGATATTAACAAAGTCTGTACTCATATGGATTCTTTCTAAAGATCGCAAAACAACACAATTGAGCCTATTCATACTAAGCCATGTCCCTCTACACAAAGACAAAACACACACAACTTTGTCTGAAAACCAGAGACAGGAACTTCTTTTGAGAGAGAGGTCTAGATGGTTCTTAGGGCAAACCAGACGTTAATGCTTTCCTGTCAATAACCACAGAGCCACTCCTTCCCCCAAGTTCTCTATCTTTAAACAGGGACAATGCTTTACAAGCATGTGCTGTGCTGGAACAAGATAAATTGTAAGATGGAATTCTGAGCTCTGGGTATGATTGTCACTTATGGCCTATAACCATTAATTCCTCATCAGAGGAAGCAAAAAGCAAAGTTTTCTTTAAAGATAAAAAGGCAAAGGTTTTGTAGAACTCTGACAGCTTCGAGTCTCTGCGGTCATCATCTGGTCTCACAGGGCTGTAGTATTTTTAAAGACTGGCATAGGAACACTGCCTTCAGAATAAAGAAAGACTGGAACAGGAATACCTACTTCAGAATAAAAGCCAGTGAAGCTGGCAGGTACTTCCTATCCTAGAATTGTCTCCAAATACAGCCCTAACTCTGCCCAAGATGCCACTTTTAATCTGAAACCTCAAGTTCCAGTGATCAAGTGGCGAGAGTGCCAATAATAATAGCTAATAATAGCCAATAAAAAAAGGACAAAATGTACTTCCAGAAAGGTCTGGGGCACTGTTCCTCCCAGGACAAGGTAAAGGCCAGACTGGGGGAGGAGTAGCCCCTGACATCATCAGTTGCCTGCATCAGGGAAGCAGCAGGAAGATGCTATGTGCATCTTCATGAAAGGTGGACCAAAAGCTTGCCTGTCCCCAGAGCACAAGCCCCATCTCCAATGACTGCCACAGCACACAAACACTCTGAGGCTCCTTACACGGAATGGGGACACGAACCTGGAAGTCCTTCATTCATTCTGCTCTCCCAAAACCCCTGCCCGTCTTAGCTGCAGTGAACAGGAGGCATGCTAACAGCACGACCCAAGGAGGCTTGGGTCTCCTTGCACAAGCCAGACGAACAGAGCCGGGGGAATAAAGGCTTCAAAACTTCCCTCAGATAATCACTCAGGGCTGCACTTTTGGATGCTTGGCCTGAGCCTCACTGCTGACGTAAGGATTATCAATTTTAGTTTAAGACTCTGCTGGTAAGGCCAAATGACCTATTAGAGAGTGAATTAAAACAGCTCCATACAAACAGGACGCCAGGCAGTTCTGCTGAGTACCTCAATACTCAAAATGCCAAGGGACTTCCCCTCCCTGCAGGGCTGCTTAATTTTAAAAAGCAGCAAGAAAAAAATGAGGGGCGGAGGCAGGAGGAAGGAAGAGGCCGTGCTGACTGACAGGGCTGCTGAGCCTAGACCAAAGCTCGCAAACCACAGTACGCTCTGCCCCGCTCCCCGGCAGCAGGGAGAACTCGCTGCAGAGATAGGCGCCTGGGAGCTGGGTTTGCCAACAGATTGGTTCTGGCAGCAGCCTCGCCTCCGGGCATGGATTTTACTGCTTCGGCAGGACAAAACTGCCCCTGGTGGCTCTGGGCTAGCAACACCTTTCAGTGCCCCCCAGTAGGGGCCTTTTCAGAACGAATGCAGAGACTGTTTCTGCAGAGAAATCCTTTTCCTCAGAAGGCCCCTTCACGCTCAGTCAAATAGGTCAGCACTCTTGTATTTTCAGTCTGGTATTCTTCCCTCAGGTATCATTCAGAACTGTCCCTCACACACAGGCAATAGAAGGTGTTGCATCTTGTATTATGTATCCGACAGGAAGTGCAAGTCAGCAGAAAGAAACCCCAGAAACGGAGAACCGGGGACAGGAGCAGAGACAATTTCTTCTGGGTCTGGCGGTCTCTAGTCACGCAGCTTGAGGGAGGCTGGGCATAAAGGGGCTGACTACAGTGCCAAGCAACAAATTCAGAGAGAGAACAAAGTAAGAGGGGGAGAGAACAAGGCCATTAGGCTCGGCCCAGCTCCATTCCAACTTTTCCTACGTGAGAACAGCTTCCAGAAGTTAAAGAGCAAATCAGATGCCCGTTGGCAACATTTGACAGCGGCAAGAGTATCCACACATAGAGATAACAATCGTCCAAATAATGGCTAAGGTGGTGGCGGCTCCCAGGAGGATGGGAGAGACGGGGACACCTGGATCCTGGATTCTCAACAAAGTCACCTGATTACAGACAGGAGATACTGTGTCCTCTGTTAGAACCCCAGGGAACCTGCCCTAGTAACACCACGGCAGCGTTACGTATGAAGACACAACACCTGGTTGTCTATAAGCCAGTCCACATGGCCTCCTTCCCCTCTGCAAAGGGCTACAGGTCAAATAAGCAAAAGGCCTTGGAAGTGGGATGCAATTATAATCCCCCGCCACACCTCAGGGATTACAAGAACAAGACGCCTACAATTTAAGAAAGTGGTTTCAATGTTTTAACCTACAACTGAAAGGGTAAACTTTGAATTGGTGTTCTGGTTGATTTATATCCTGTGTTTTCACTTTTAATTTGTAATAACAATGCTCGCATTTGAGCACAAACTATAAAATTGTTTCATCACTGGGACAGAGGAAAGAGAACATGGTTTCTTAATTAGTCATCAGCTTAATAAGTTTCCTGGCATAAAGGACTTCACTCTTGTTTCTTTGATCTCATCACACCAATGTCCTCTAATAACACTTAGACATTGTTGGCACCAAGCACCCAATCGAACCTGGTTCCACGTGGTCTGGTCTCTAGACAACAGACCGCTTTAAAGAAGACAGTGCCCTGTTCCCATCGCTGGGTACAGATTTATATTCCGCTCCTGGTTTGTCTACACTGTAGCCAAAAACACACAAATGGAATATACAGACACAATGAGCTATTATTCAGTCTTAAAAAGAAACAAATTCTGATACATGCTACAACACTGATGAATCTTGAAATAAGCCAGAAACAAAAGGACGAAATACTGTATGATTCCACTTCTAGGAGATACCTACAGTAGTCAAATTCATGGAGCCAGAAATCAGATCAGTGGGTGCTAGGGGCTGAGGGGAGGAGAGAATGAGTAGTCACTACTTCATGGGTGCAGAGTTTCAATCTGGGATGATAAAAAGTTCTGGAGATGGCTGGCGATGGTTGGACAACGGTGTGAACTTCACTTTAATGCCACTGAATTATACACTTAAAATCGGTTAAAATGGGAAATCTTATATTTTATCACAATTAAAAAAAAATAATGGACCCCAAATGAACCATAATCTAACTCACTTCATTTGTGAACTGTACCCCAAATGATATGACTGGATCCCCAGAAATGACTACACAAGAGAGATGAGTATTTCCCACAACTGTAACAGGCATTCTGTTCTGAGTTCATGGAAATGTAATCAGACAGACCAAAGACAACGGAGTATTTATTCTCCCTTCCCTAAATATGCCAAGACTCTAGTTTAGTGTTTTATGTGCAGCAGATAGTCAAGGAAATATGTATTTCCTGTTGTCACTGTCTTTGCCAAACCATGGCCTCTATCTTGTTGCTCTGCAGGTTAGACCCTTCCAAAGCCATCATCCCCTGCCTCAGCCAAGACAACACATACACGTATTCCAGAACCACCACAAAGATGAGTAACCAATAAACATAAATTCAAAAGAGAGTAAAGGGAGGGGAAAAAAAATCCAAAAACAAAAACATCGTGTATGAACAGACAGCAACAGGCCAGAGAAGGAGCATCATTCTGGAATGGATGTTGGCTCTGTCAAAAGATCAGCCGAGTGCTTGTTCTCCAGTTTCAATTTAATGATGGTTTCACCTTGCTAACAGTCATGTCTTAGGTTGCCCTCATTAGTGTTTTAAGACTTCACTTTCCAGGCAAAGTGACACATAGAGCAAAAGCAGAGGGAAAGTTTTGGTAAAATACTAAAATAAATATGAATCTTCCTCCTGGCTCCCACCCCGACCCAAGAGCCTAAAATAAGACCCTATAAAACCAAACTGAAGCATTTCAAACTGCACTTTTATCTCTGATGCTTGAAAAAACTGCCCAATCACCTGACAGAAGTATTTTATTTCTTTTCTTATATGGTATATTTATTACTAGCAAAATATGAAAAAGCCCCTAATGATTTCCTGAAATCTCCCACTGTCATGAGTTTTGTTTTCAACCATCAAGAATGGAGGAGGAGCCATATTTTATTACTAACAGCAAAATAATAATGGCCGCATTTTGACAGGAGGTCTTGTCCCAGGTTTGTTCTTAAACTCCACGTTTTTCTGATCTTCATGCTAATTATAAAATTTGCACAATTTATTTACCAGAGCAGTGTTATTTCTCATTCAATAATTTTTTAAAAATATTTTTATTTATTTATTTGACAGAGATCACAAGTAGGCAGAGAGGCAGGTAGAGAGAGGGGGAAGCGGGCTCCCTGCTGAGCAGAGAGCCCAATGTGGGCCTCGATCCCAGGACCCTGAGATCACAACCTGAGCTGAAGGCAGAGGCTTAACCCACTGAGCCACCCAGGCGCCCCTCATTCAATAATTTTTATTAATATATTCTGTAATAAGGCATAAATGAAATGGCAAAAGAAATCATTGTTCATCTTTCAAGTTAATGAATGTGTACCACAGAGAAACATAAAATTAGTATTGGCTATATTCTGAAATAAAAAGAGGTTAACTGTAAATTCAAGTTCATTATGATCCATATCAGCTGAATCTTGCTATGTGAAGCACTGAAGTTGCAATCAAATTGAACTGAAAAATAAACTTCACTTATTAACAGAGGATTGTGAGTTATGAGCTATAGATATATTTAATGTGGGGCTCTCTTTTTCTTGAATTTAGTAAACTCATTTAAAAAAAGAAATAAACAGGGGCACCTGGGTGGCTCAGTGGGTTAAAGCCTCTGCCTTCAGCTAAGGTCATGATCCCAGAGTCCTGGGATCAAGCCCCACATTGGGCTCTCTGCTAGGCAGGAAGCCTGCTTCCCTTCCTCTCTCTGCCTCTCTCTGCCTACTTGTGATCTCTCTCTCTGTCAAATAAATAAATAAAAATCTTAAAAAAAAAAAGAAAGAAAGAAATAAACAGGGGCACCTGGGTGGCTCAGTTGATTAAGTGTCTGCCTTTGGCTCAGGTCATGGGTCCTGGAGTGCAGCCCTGCCTGGGGTTCCCTGCTCAGTGGGGAGTCTGCTTCTCCCTATGCCCCTCCCCCCGACCCATGCCCTCTCTCAAATAAATAAATAAGATCTTTAAAAATGAAAATAAAAATTTGCTAGAAAAGATTCAAGTAAATAACAATTCAATAAGATTGACTGTTAACTAAATATGATATAACTAGTATATCTTGAAAGTCTATTAAACATGAGCATCATAGCTAATCATAAAGTTCTGTTGGGGGATGCCTAGGTTGCTCAGTCGGTTGGGTGGCTGCCTTTGGCACAGGTCATGATCCTGGGGTCCTGGGATCAAGTCCCACTTTGGGCTCCTTGCTCAGTGGGGAGCCTGCTTCTCTCTCTGCCTCTGCCTGCCACTCTGCCTATTTGTATTCTCTCCTTCTCTCTCTGACAAATGAATAAATAAAATCTTTTAAAAAAATAAAGTTGTGTTGGGTGAAATAAAAGAAAACTAAACTAAACTCTAACCATTTAGGTGTCAGCAGACTCTTCCCATAAAGGGGGAGCGAGGTGTCCATGTGGTGTCTATCACAACTTCTCAACCCTGGCACTGTAGCACCAAAGCAGGCAGATGTGCATAGCCAAATGAGGGTGGCCGTGTTCCAATAAAACTTTATGGACCGTGGCATTTGAATTTTACATGATTTTTACATGTCCTAAAGTAGGACTCTTCTTTTGATTATTTTTTTCCAACCATTAAAAACCTTCACAGTTTGCAGGGCCATATGCCAGGCAGGGGGCAGGCAGGACACAGCCGGCCCTCAGACTACAGCTTGCAGGCCCCTGCTCTAAGAGTTTACAATCTCAAGTACGGGGTTAAAAACCAACCCCTTTGGCAAAGAGAAAATCTTTTTCTTCTCCTCCTCCAAAATCTGATTTCTGTAAAAGGCAGTTTTAGTCAGTCAATCCAGAAAAGCTAGCTGAGTGTCTGTTGGGTGCAAAAACATTGCTAAACACTGGAGAGCACACGACAGGTCTCTGCACCATCAAGGTGAGGAGAGAAGGGAAGAGTGCCATTGCCTGGGATGGGCCTTACCAATACAGACAGAAGTACTATCTGTATTGGCAGATAAGAAGAATTTGCACATAACAAAACTGCAGTAAAAGAGAAACAGAGAGATACGGACAAAACCTTAAAAAGTAGCCCTACATGGCAGTGAATTTTTTAAAAAGTAGATTTAGTGGCAAGGAAAAAACCAGGAGAGCCAACAGCCACTGAAGCCAAGAGAAGAGAACATTTGAAGGAGAAAAGGGCTTAGTACTCTCAGTGTGGTTACTGGGGAAAAAGTAAAAGTAGGTTAAGGCACTAAACAAACAGGGGCCACTGGTGACCTTTTCCAGTACTGTTTCAGTTCAACAATAGAGGTGAGAGCTAGGTTGCAGGGAATTAAACAGGGAATAGTTTGAAAAGGATGACAGCAAGAAGAATGGCTTTTTAGAGAAATGAACTCTCATTTCTTCAAACAACAAGCATTCTAATGAAAGATGCTGGCTAACTTCCTAGTAGCTTACTCTAATATGAAACATTCTTATTAGAAAATTGTTCCTTACATTAAACTTTTATACCCTTTGAAATCAAATGGCCTAATTTTTACGGTAAGATCAACAATTAATAAAAGCCGCATCTATCTTAAACACTGAAACAAAACATAGCCAAGACTTCAATAAACTCTTCTGGAAGGAAGTTATCAAAAAATAGGTGTATACACAACAAATGGCTAGTGTCCTATCCCCCTCCTAAGTGCACGTCTGTTTTTCCTTCTTTTAGAAAATTTTATTTTGACAGTTTCAGACTTACAGTGAAGTTATAAGAATAGTAAAAAGAATTCCTGGATAACTTTTATTCTTTTTTGTTTAAAAGTAGGTTTACCGTCTACTTTAAGAAACAATTTATTTAGCTGAATTTCCTGTTTTGTTTTTTGTTCTTTGTAATGAATTGGAAAACAAATTTCAGCCATTCAGTTTATTTTTTCCTTAAGATTTTTATTTATTTAGGGGCGCCTGGGTGGCTCAGTTAAGCATCTGGTTTCGGCTCAGGTCATGATCCCAGGGTCCTGGGATCGAGCCCCACATAGGGCTCCCTGCTCAGTGGGGAGTCTCGACTGTCCTTCTCCCACTGCCCCAATCCTGTCCTCTCTTAGTCTCATGCACGCACACTCTAATAAATAAACTCTTTAAAAAAAATTTTTTTTTATTTATTTATTTGAGAGTGAGAGCAAGAGAGATCACAGGGGGATAGGGAGCCTGATGTGGGGGCTTGATGCCAGGACCCTGAGATCATGACCTGAGGCAGATGCTAACCGACTGAGAGCCATCCAGGTGCCCCAACTCATTTTAAAAAGTGCTGGGGGCCAAGTAGTTTCATTAAGTTGTCTGTGATGCAGTCACGAGATGTAGGGAAGAAAAATCCAATATAAGCTCACTTCCTAGAACGCCTGTGCTCCTTTATCAGTGAGTTGAGGTCTTTCCATCAGCTCTGCCCTGTTCTTTCTCCTCTCCTTCGGGGACTGACTAAACGCAGGTCAGTTAGATATTCTCACTCTGTCCTTTAGGTCTCTTACTCTCTCAGCTCCAATTTTTGCCTTTTCCTCTGTCCATGCAACATTCTGGATGATTTCTTCTGACCTAACTTCCAGTCCACTCCGTCTCTTTAGCTATGTCTACTTTGCTGCTAAATCCATCCACTGAGCTCCTCATTTCAGTTACTGCATTTTACAGTTCAAGTATTTCGATCTGGTTTTTAAAACTGCAATGTAACTGCAATGTCACAATGCTTCTGTAACAGTTCCCAATTACCTGGTAACAATTTGAAGCTTGGCTTTTAATTTCTCTGAACACACTAAACATAGCTGTTTTCAGTCTGAGTCTCATGACTCCAGTATCTCATGTCTTTGAGTCTGGGATGTCTGCTTATGGGTAGCGGTCCCCTTACAAGCCCAGCTGTCTCTGTGTACTGGCCATGTTGGGGAGAAAGTTCCTTGGAGGAATATTATTAGGCAGAGGGTGATGAAACTATCTCCTGGAGAGGATTTTTCTTTGCAACTGCTGGGTGCCTCGGGGCACTCCCAATCCAGAGCCTCCTTCATCCAACGTCAAGAACTCATTCTCTCTCTACTTTCTCCTTTGAGACTCTTTTTGTTTTTTCACCTGTAATTCTCCTTTGAGAATCTTTCTCTTCTCCGCTTAGAATCTTAACAGTTAATTTTTACACTGCTTAAGGATCCTCTTTCTCATATTTTTCCCTTATATTTTCCATGTCTTCACCTTTGCCAGAGATCTTAACTTTATCTTCTAATCCTTAATTGAATATATGTACATTTGAATATATATATGTGTGTGTGTCATTTCCATGGAGTCTCTTATTCTCCAATTGACCTTTTCCACAACATCTTAATAAATGAAAATCTTCAGAAAGTTGTATGTTCACTCTCTAACACATTTCCTACTTCATATGATTATCAAGAATAATGTGACTGCTTTTGTTATGGAGAAAAGCTATGACAAAATACTAGTATATGGGGCACCTGGGTGGTTCAGTGGGTTAAAGCCTCTGCCTTCAGCTGGGGTCATGATCCCAGGGTCCTGGGATCCAGCCCCCCATCAGGCTCTCTGCTCAGCAGGGAGCCTGCTTCCCTTCCTCTCTCTCTGCCTGCCTCTCTGTCTACTTGTGATCTGTCAAATAAATAAATAAATCTTTAAATGTTCAGTAGAATTCAGTGAAATAATCTGACCCTGGGATTTCTTTAAAAAAAAAACAAAAACAAAAAAAACCCAAAATACTAGTATGTCCGAGGGAACTGAATTTGGTTAAGTGTCAATAGTGTCAATATGTCTTATTGCTTATAGCTTAGAGAGGAAGTGACATCTGTTTACTGATTTTACATCAAGATTAGAGTTTCACATCACAGAAAAAAAAATTTCAAGTCACAGAAATATCAGGCAGTAAAAACAACACCATAGCTATGGCAGTAAGGAGAGACAATAATTTTATTCTACATTTGATTTGCTGTTGTTTATTCTGATATAACAGTGCAATGGAACACTTAGTGATAGACTTTCAAAGAAAGCCTTTCTGAAAGAGTTGAGTTTTTTGGGGGGTGGGGAAAGAATTCTAAAGAGCCATGTATCCAAGAAGTAATTTTCAATAACAATATATAATACAGCTGAAAATTGAATTGGATAATGGATAACAAAAGACACAATGTTTTCTTCCTTAGTGATAATATAGTTTCTGGGGTGACTGGGTGGATCAGATGGTTGAGTTTCCAACTCTTGATTTCTGCTCAGGTCACGATCTCAAGGTGGTGAGACTGAGACCTCCACAGGGAATCTGCGGGAGATTCTCTTTGTCCCTCTCCTCTGCCCTTCCCCCACTCTTGCATGAGCATGCTGGAGCACTCTCTAAGATCAATAAAATTTTTTTTTTTTAAAGATTTTATTTATTTATTTGAGAGAGAGAGACAGTGAGAAAGAGCATGAGCGAGGAGAAGGTCAGAGAGCGAAGCAGACTCCCCATGGAGCTGGGAGCCCGATGTGGGACTCGATCCCGGGACTCCAGGATCACGCCCTGAGCCGAAGGCAGTCGTCCAACCAACTGAGCCACCCAGGCGTCCCTAAGATCAATAAAATTTTTTTAAAAGAAGAAATAATATAGTTTCTAAATGCCAGTCTCTCTTTATAGTAATTAATGTCTGGGTTTTTTTTAAGTAGGCTCCACACCCAATTGGGGGGGGGGTTCAAACTCATGACCGCAAAATCAAGAAGAGTCCCATGCTCTACTGACTGAAACAGCCAGGTGCTCTTAATATCTTAAAAAAAAAAAAAAACTACTATATAGCTCTCAATCTCACTTATCTTCCCTAGAAAACAACAAAAATGAATTCAGCTGTTCAATACTCTTCTAATACTGTGAAACAAAAGTAATCATTCAAAACAAGCTTCTTTACTGGTGTTTGAAGAATTTAATTGTGACTCTGTTACCTTAGGACAAACTGGAATTGGCCAGGGAGGGACGTGGGAGGTATGTTCTCCTTTTTGACCTTGGTAGTAGTTACACTGTTCACTTCATGATTATTTGTTAAACAGTATTTGTGTGTGTGTGTGTTTCATGTACTTTTCTATGTATATGTTTCATCAAAAAAGATAAAATAGTACATATTTTTAAATAGCTTCCTTAAGCAAATTAAATAAAGATCTCATTTAAATTCACTTATTCGACCTGTCCTTTTGTAAAGATGTTAAGGGGGGCAAAAATAGAACAAAAGCAAAAATAAATGAAATTTTTGAGTTACTGTCATTTACATCTTTCAAGAAAAGTCTCAATGTGGCTAGAGAGATTAAAACCTATTTCCAGGGGTGCCTGGGTGGCTCAGTGGGTTAAAGCCTTTGCTTTTGGCTCGGGTCATGATCCCAGGGTTCTGGGATTGAGCGCTCTCTACTCAGTGGGGAGCCGTTTCCCCCTCTCTCTGTCTCTGCCTGCCTCTCTGCCTATTTGTGATCTCTGTCAAATAAATAAATAAAATCTTAAAAAAAATAAAACCTATTTCCAAGTAAAGTCTTTTTTTTTTTTTAAGATTTTATTTATTTATTTGGTGGAGAATGAGAGAGAGCATGAGAGAGGAGAAGGTCAGAGGAAGAAGCAGACTCCCCAAGGAGCTGGGAGCCCGATGCGGGACTCGATCTTGGAAGTCTGGGATCATGACCTGAGCCGAAGGCAGTTGCTCAACCAACTGAGCCACCTAGGCGCCCCTCCAAGTAAATTATTAAAAATTAATACAGTTTAGGGAGTCTGGGTCGCTCAGTTGGTTAAGAATTGGACTCTTGGGGGGCGCCTGGGTGGCTCAGTGGGTTAAGCCTCTGCCTTTGGCTCAGGTCATGATCCCAGGGTCCTGGGATTGAGCACCGCATCAGGCTCTCTGCTCAGCAGGGAGCCTGCTTCCTCCTCTCTCTCTCTGCCTGCCTCTCTATTTGTGATCTCTGTCTGTCAAATAAATAAATAAACTGTTTTAAAAAAGAAAAAAAGAAAAAAAGAAATTGCACTTTCATGGTGGCCTTTGATTCTGGACTGAGAGCACTTTCTTTCTATTCCTTCCCAAATACATCACCTGTGCCTTTGTTTGCACGACAGCACCTCCTCTGGTGAGCACAAGCTCAGGCTCGGATATCTCCTCTTCACTCTGCAGTTAGACGCCATGCTTTCGAACAGGTAATACCGTACCCCTGTTCCATGTGCTGCAGCACAGTTTTGGCAGAGTGATTCTACGGCTTAAGGCCAGCTCAGAAGGCCCCCCAAACAGACCGCCACTAAGACCACTTTTCTCTGCGAAGCTGGCAGTCACTGGTGGCCTGCTTGCAATGGGGCAGTTATCTCTGGCAGTACGTCTCTAGGTCAGCGTGGTTTCTCCAATCACAAGTTTATAACTGCCTCAGGGATGAACAAACAACATCTTTGTTTTTATCTCTTAGATCAGAAACAGAAACTCTCTGAGCAGTTACTACCCTCTGTGTTTGGCCTAGGTCTTCTTCCCTTGCACATTCTCCTTTCAGAGCTGTCAGGCTTCCCTCACAACCCACCGTAACTAAATAGGTTCCTTTTCTGTTTCAAAAAACACAGTACAGTGGTTCTTTAGTTGTCAGTTCTTACAAAGTCCTTCTTAAGGTAAGAACATTCTTATTTTAGCTAGGAATAACCCAATGCTGGTCTATTACTGCGGTAACAACTCTCGAAAGGGCCATACAAAAGAAAAATGTGGCTTCTACCTCCCAAAGTCATTAAAGACTTTTTCTCCTTCTTATTAAGGCACCCAGAACACACAATATTACACCAAGCCAAAAGGACCAATTCTCTTCATGGAGTAGAATAGCAATTGGCCGTTACTTATTAAATTCTTACAGCAATGAGCAATGACTTGCTTTCTCGTTTTGTTTCTCTTTGAATAGTAGATGAAGTTGATTTTTTTCCAAGGCTGCTTCTCATCACCAGCATTCCTGATCCTTGACCTATGCAGCTGTTAATATGCTACACACATATGCTTGGGCCCCTGAACAGCCAGTGCAGTTAACCTTTCGGTTTTCTCCAAGTCAGTTCCTATCTTGTTAGTGAAATTGATGTTTTTTCCTTCTAAACATAATAATCTTATCTGGCATAAAACCATATATAATTCATTGGTTTTTATGAATCTTTTTCTCCCCAAGGGTTTCTGGGCCTGTGGGTTCTCATGTTCTGAGAGAGGCATGTTCGTTCATGGTAATTCCAAAAAGTGGGCAACTATAGCTACTTCACAAACACAATTATTACCTCTTGTGCATTTGGGCATAGGTAATTGTGGGAGGCCACGTTTTACCTTTATTCTCAAAGTGAATTCCCTTGACTGAATATAGGTGAAAGATTACATTTTCTGCAGCTAATGACTAAAAAGTAAAATATTGGACACTGAATCAAAGGACACTTTATCCTAACTATCTGTGTTCAAAGGTACTTCTCCATATTCATAATTCACCCCCATCGTTCTGTACTGTAATTGCCTATTAACCGTCTGTATGCCTCAAAGACAGGAAGCCCCTAGAAGGCAGGGACTGCATCATAATGGCTGCTTTTATCTGCAGGGCACACGGTCTGGCAGATGGTACACCCTCGTAAGTATTTCTGTTGATGTGTTAGTACTGCATTCAATTCAAAGTCTAATTCTTAATTAGCCACAATTTTAGACTAATTGGCACACACCATTGCCCCAACATTTATGGAATGACTTCTAATCAGATTTCATCACAGTTCAAACAGGTATGCCCAACTTCAAATACCTAATGATCTCTACCTAAACACTGAGCATTTTTATGAGAGGCAGCAGAAACAATGCTAACCCTGTGATTTGAATCTTTCTGTTAATTCAGACTTGGCTACCGACTACCTGTGACCTTTGGCAAGTTGCTTTAACCACACTGGTTACAGTGTGGTTACAGCTCTTAAAACTCCTAGGAGGCATGAACCAGTAAGGGTACTACCAACATAGCAAGCCCTTGTTAACACTAGAGGGAGCTACATCCATGTCACCACTGGGGTGGTGAGGAAGACTTAGAGGCAAAGCATCTTTAAATTGGAAGACTGGCTCTCCAGCCACGGCACAAGCTCTCTGCCATCACCCCCCTCTTCCAGAGGGTGCAGCACCCCCAACTTGACTTTCATCCACACACCTCTGGAGCTGTAATCCTAATTCCAAAAGAATCAAGTTGGCTTGAGTCATTCCTACAGATTTCTTTCCCTGTTCAATCTTTCTTTCTTAATCAAACTAACAACAACAACAAAAAAGCAAAGTGATTAATGCTATTATTGGAAAAGCCCCAGGAAATGAGATGGCGGAGGAAAAAGAATCATATCACACTGAAGCTGGGGACTGGGAAAATAAGTAAACTACAGCTGAATTAATTAGCAGCTTGCCACTCAAACCAAAGCTACCACAGTTACTCTGACAACAAGAAAACCACTCAAAAAAGAGGAAAGGTATCAAGGAAAAGAAGAAATTGACATAGCTCTGCAGGGTAGGAGCCTGAATGCCTGCCTAAGAGGAAATCTGGTCACTGCCATGTCGGCCTCTGCAGTAAGAACTTTGCAGCTGCTGAAGTGATGTCATCAATTAAAGGTAATGGGGTCACACTAGGCATTTGGCAAGAAAAGTGCCCAGTACCCAGATAAGGCAACAAAGGACGAGGGGGGAAGGAAAAAGAAAAAGCATTTTTTTAAAGCTAAAGATTATTCTGAAGTTATATACACACACTCTCCTCCCAGCTCCCAAAAATGTATGGCCTTGAAAATGTATGACCTAATCATTACAGAACAAGTGAAATGAAGAATCCAAAACCTCTCCGTTGTATCAACTTCTGTTTCCGTTTGCCCAGAGGCACAATGACATGCTAACCTGAGAGAGACGGCATAAATTGTGGTTGTTACAGAATGTGGTCTGTAGGAGAAAGATATATGCCACCCTGAAGAACCCTTTTTATGGAAATTTCATAGGTTAATTTAACACTCAAGAAGCAAAATCTCAACAGTCAGAGACCACCTACTTTTCAGAACATGGGCTATTCCTGAATAAAAACAGATTACAAAACAACTTTAGAGAGGGACTATAGGTGAAAAGTCTACTAGAACAAAATAAATAATTCTTTTTGACTTAAAAAAATGCAGACCCAGTCCTACAGAGGTAAAATATAGAGTAAAACTCCCTAGGTTAAAATCAACATATTCCTATGAGTTCAAGTAGTCAGGGTTCTAAGAGACATCACAACCTCAGCAGATTCAAAAAGATCTCTTTTCCTTTAGGACATTAACACACACACACACACACACACACACACACACACACACACACACGTGTGTGTGTGTTTTGCCAGACCTTTGAATCAATGATCCTCATGAGAAGAATGAGAAAAATATATTTTACTGTTAAAAGGAGAATGACTTGTTTTCTACTCTTAACTTAGGACACATGCCAAAGGATTTCCAATTCACCCTGTTATGTACTGACCTTTAAAATGTTTCGCCCATCAAATGATTCTCTTTCCTTGAAGATGTATTTGCCATCAGCTGTATAGAGATTGTACCTGCCTTCAGCTGTAAATATTTCAAAGATAATGTTAGAAGAGATGCTTGGGTTATTCACATTTGTTTTCTTTTGGGTTTCTATAGGTACAACAAGCAAAATCCTCATGTACTACTGGGATTGTGGCATAATAGGAGGGAAAAACATCAGTCTGAGTCAAGAGGCCTGGCGTCCAGTCTCAGTGCGGTCATTAATTCAGTACACATTTATTCATTCAACACTGTCCAAGTACTCAAGGTATGTTACCTATGTAATTAACCATATTCTTTTTTTTAAAGTATAGTGGACATACAATGTTATATTAATTTCAGGTGTACAACATAGTGATTTGACAATTCTATACATTACTCACTGTAGCCACCATCTGCCACTCACCATCTGTCATGCAATGTTATTACAATATTACTGGCTGTATCCCCTATGCTGTACTTTACAGCTCTGTAACTTATTTATTTTATAACTGGAAATTTGTACCTCTTAATCCCCTTTACCTATTTTGCCAACCCCATCCCAAAGTCCTCTCTGGCAACCACCAGTTTGTTCTCTATATTTATGAATGTGCTTCTGTTTGTTTTGTTTTTTTAGATTCTACATGAAAGCAAAGGGGTGCCTGGGTGGCTCAGTCAGTTAAGCCTTTGGTTCAGGTCATGACCTCAGGGTCCTGGGATCAAGCCCCAGGTCAGGCTCTCTGCCCAGCAGGGAGTCTGCTTCTCCTTCTCCTTTCCCTCTATGCACTCTCTCTCTAATAATAAACAAATACACTTTAAAAAAATGTATAAATTCTACATATACATACAACCATTTGGTATTTGTCTTTCTCTGTCTGATTTATTTCACTCTGCATAATATGCTCTTAGTCCATCCATGTTGTCACAAGTGGCAAAGTTCATTCTTTTTTATGGCTGAGTTGTAGTCCATTGTGTATGTATACACATGTACACACACCCCCACACACATCTTCTTTACCCACTCATCAGAAATACAAGAAATAACAAGTGTTGGCAAGGACACAGAGAAAAAGGAACCCTCATGCCCTGTTGGTGGGAACACAAACTGGAGCAACAGTATGGAAGTTCCTTAAAGAAAAGTGAAATAGAAATACCACATAATCCTGTAATTCCACTTCTGTTTTCAAAGAAAATGGAAACACTAATTCCAAAAGATATATGTACCCCTATATTTATTGCAACAGTATTTACAATAGCCAAAATATGGAAGCAACCTAAGTGTCCACTGATAGATGAATGGATAAAGAAGATGTGGGAGAGGTGTTTGTGCCTGTAAAATAAGCCATATTATTAGGTAAATTATGTCTCCTCAATGGACTTCACTTACGCAGCTCCAGGTTAAGACTAGGTGATCTCCAAAGGTTCCCCATGGTCTAAAAACCCAAGATTTTGTATAATCTATATGCATTTTTAAATATGTAAAAATATTTAAAAATTCACACATTTGTAGTCAAAAATGTTGGCAACATTAATTTGGGTTGCAACCAACATTAAGTGGGCTGGTTTAAGGACTTCCCCAAAATGAGAGAGCCCCTTTCAGTTGCAATCAAAGGTGTCTTTACAGACATTCTACACAGAAATGCAGCGAATCTATGACCTTGTGTTAATTTAGCTTGCTAATCCCAAAAGACATCCGTAAAGTATAACAGGAAAAAGGATTTCAAAGGAGAGGGATGGCAGGTCAGAAAGAGTGAAACACCATATTCTATGTCCTTTTCAAGTAAAAATTCAACCAGAGAAGAACCTAAGGTATAGAAAATTCAAAGCATCAAGTGCCTGGGTGGCTCAGTGGGTTACGCTGCTGTCTTCGGCTCAGGTCATGATCTCAGGGTCCTGGGATCAAGTCCAGCATCGGGCTCTCTGCTTGGCAGGGAGCCTGGTTCCCTCTCTCTCTCTCTCTTTGCCTGCCTCTCCATCTACTTGTGATCTCTCTCTCTGTCAAATAAATAAATAAAATATTTTTAAAAAATTTCAAAGCATCCTTAAGAATTATTTAACCCTCAGAATATTTTCTAAAACATCAACCCCTTTCCTGCCCACCAAGAGACCCTCAAAAATATCTGTACTTCCAATTCTGGAATATGCACTTTTATCATATATAGATATGGAGACTACCAAGTCAGAATTGGTAAAATATGTCCAGGTCAGTAACTCCAGGAGCATAACATATGTTAATTAGTCCACCGGAATTACACTTTGGTAACTTCTAATGAAAAAGTACTCTCTTAATCAAAGATCCCAAAACCATGTATATTTCCCAAATTAAAAACCAGCCCCCTGTTAAGAGGATATGTGAAACTTTAAAGATATATTTATTTAATTTAGAGAGACAGAGAGAACATGCACATGCATGTGATGTGCCCCTGGGGCAGTGGGGCAGAGGGAGAGGGAGAGAGAATCCCAAGCAGACTCCACACTGAGCACAGAGTCCGAAGTGGGGCTTGATCTCATGACCCTGAGATCAGGAGCTGAACAGAAACCAAGAGTTGGAAACTCAACTGACTGCACCACCCACATGCCGGTGCCCCAAGAAGTGATGTGAAACTTTAAATTCATACTAAGCAAATATCAATTACAAAGCATACTAAGCAAATATCAATTACAAATATCAGTTAAGTGTCCAACCCTTGATCTCGGCTCAGGTCTTGATCTCGGGGTCCTGAGTTCAAGCTCCATGTTGGAGCCTACTTAAAAAAAAAAGAAAAAGAAAAAAAAACCAGTAATGATATCTGAAGATTGAAATGGGTTTTGAGGGGTAGGGGCATAGAGGGAGAGAGAATCTCAGGTAGCCTCCATGCCCAGTGCAGGGCCCCATGGCGGGGCTCAATCTCACAACCCTTAGATCATGACCTGAGCCAAAATCAAGAGTTGGATGCTTAACCAACTGAGCCACCCAGGCGCCCCTGAATTATGTATTTTAAATGAGTGAATCATACAGTATGTGAATTATATCTCAATAAAGGTGTTATATTCAAACTATCTCTAGAAGCAAAGGATAACTAGACTGTGAACTAGAATGTTTTCTTACATGGAGCTCTAGTGCTAACTGAATATAAATCTGGAAACACACAATTTAGTAGATACAGATTCCTTTATAATTCAACTCTTCTATGTCAAAATGTGGTTAATAAGGGAGTACGGTTAAGAGTTCTCAAGCAAGATTTAAGGACTAGGGCATTTTCAGAATGTATTGCTGATAGCATTAAATGTCTAATAAAATACTGTCTATACCTGCACTGTCCAAATTAGTAGCCTCTAGCACATGTGATTATTTAAATTTAAATAATTTAAATTAATTAAAATGAAAAGTTCACTTTCTCAGCCTTGTAGCAACCTCTAAGTGCTCAATAACTACATGTGGATAGTGGCTACCATACTGGACATCAGGTAGAGAATAGTTCTATCATCACAGGGAGTTCTACTGGATGATACTGGATACAATATGTCTTCTGAACCAAAGAATTGAGTGAATATTCTAGAGTTCTAGAACTATGTCTTTACATAGAGATGTTAAAAAGTACATCATATCAGAGGATCTGACTATGCTTCCAAACTTAAAATTGACCACCCAGAACAAAATAAATACCACAGACTCCTTTAAATGTTCCCAGTGGACAAGATACCTATAAATGTATATGTATATACAAGCATACATAAATATACATACATATATATATATATATGAAATATTCCGGAAAATATATTTTCTGAAATTCCAAATATTCTTCTGCAATACTACTACCCAAATGCAATAAAAAAATTAAAAAAGTATTGCATCAGAACAAGTATAGAGTTTTGGATTCTATTAAGTACCCAAACAACAGTCTATATGCTTTGACTGAGTCATTTGAACCAATTTGATTTCAGTGCTCCTGAAGGTAAAATAGTGATTTATTTAGAAAAATCTTAGTTTAAATTAGAAAAATCTTAGTTTAAATTTAGAAAAATTTTAGTACAGAGTTAATGTTTTGTGATATTAGATTATATTTTATATAATTTTATAATCTAACATCACAAAACATTAACTCTGTAACTAAAATGTGGACAACTACATATCTCTTAGTCCTACAATGGCAAGTGACTTCCAGTTGGGATCTTTGGTACATGTCTGAGAGAAAGAAAAAGATGTACAGCTGACCCTTGAACAATGGGGATTAGGGGCACCAACCCCCATGCAGTTGAAGTTCGTGTATAACTTTTGACTCCCTAAAACCAAACTACTGTTGGCCAAAACCCTTATTGATAATACAACCAGCCAAATAATACATATTTTGTAAATTATATGTATTATATACTGCATCCTTACAATATCGTAAACAAGAAAAAAGAAAATATTTTTTGCCTGACTTTATTTGTTTGAGAGAGTGAGAGTGAGAGAGAGAGCACAAGAAGGGGGAGGTCAGACTTCCCGCTGAGTGGGGAGCTCAATGTGGGGCTCAATCCTGGGACCCAGGAATCATGACCTGAGCCAAAGGCAGATGTTTAACTGACAGTCATCCAGGTGTCCCCCAGAAAAAGAAAATTGGAAGGAACAGAGGCGCCTGGGTGGCTCAGTGGGTTAAAGCCTCTGCCTTTGGCTCAGGTCCTGGGATTGAGCCCCGCATCCATCGGGCTTTCTGCGCAGTAAGGGGTCTGCTTCCCTTCCTCTCTCTCTGCCTGCCTCTCTGCCTACTTGTGATCTCTGTCTGTCAAATAAATAAATTAAGTATTTAAAAAAAATTTTGTAAGGAACAGAAAATACGTTTATAGTACTATGTTGTAGTTACTGAAAGAATTCCTGGTATAAGTGGACCGGCACAGTGCAAACTGTTGTTTCAGGGTCAACTGTACTTTGACAAGAGGGACACACAACCTGTCCTAAAGTATAAATCTACAAAGAGTTTATGGGTTAAAGTCCTGATGGAGTCCTCTTCCAACCTAAACTTCCTAAAACCAAGGTCAGGTCCTAAACAAAGGAAATAAAACCTGAACATGAGATTTTTGGTGCTGGTATATTTCAAGCAAGTTTTAGAAGGAGAAGCTGCATGTAATTTGAATATGTGGCTCCTGATCAGATGATGCTGACTGGCCTGGAAAAGCTTTCACTTGGGGGTAGGGTGTGGGAAAGGCAATGGGAAAAAAAAGAAGAATCCTTTTTGAAATGTAGGTAACCATCCCAAATGAAGGGTAAAAGCAAGGCATTCTTACATAAGGCTCAGAGTCCATGAGAGGAAACATTATTACTCTTAACACCAGGTTTCTCAACCTTGGTGATATTGACATTTCTAGATACTTCTTTGTTAGGGTAGGCTGGCCTGTCCATTGTAGAGAGTTAATAAGCAGCATTCCCAGCCTCTTCCCACTAGATGCCAGGAGTAGCAACACACCCTCAAGCCCTTAAGTGTGACAACCAAATGTCCTGGGGTGGGGGGAAGGGGGCACAGGGCAGAGTTGTCTGTAGTTGAGAACCACTGGACTAACCTAATCTTCTCTCCTTCTTTCTGTATCTTTTTTTTTTTTTAAAGATTATTTATTTATTTATTTATTTGACAGATAGAGATCACAAGTAGGCAGAGAGGCGGGCAGAGAGAGAGAGAGAAGAGGAAGCAGGCTCCTGGCCGAGCAGAGAGTCAGATGTGAGGCTCAATCCCAGGACCCTGGGATCATGACCTGAGCTGAAGGCAGAGGCTTTAACCCACTGAGCCACCCAGGCGCCCTCCTTATTTCTTTTTTCCAAGAAGACACCAAGTATTACAGAGGACACACTTATACTAAAATAATTTTTCACTGTTTACCTAAAATTTACCTGGGCCTCTTGTATTTCTTTTCGCTAAATCTGCCAACCCGATGTGCAACAGAAATCAAGGATCTGGAATGTCATGGTCCCACACTAGATACGTTCCCTGTCCACTTCCACTGTGCTCATCAAAACAAGTTAGAGATTCAAAGGAAAAAGATTACCAGAGAGTCTTGGGTAGCCAGTCTTGTTTGAACCCCAGGAATATCACAAGGCCTTGCTGATCATAAACTATTCTACAGTTCTATGCGGGACTTACCATTGGGGTCCTTCCTGAATAGAGTGTTCATCACTGTCGCATGGAGTTTCACACTATTCCACTCTTTCACTATTAGTCCAGATGCCTGAAAGCGTTCCAGCACTCGATCGACTAATTCTTGCAGCCTGAAGAAATTGAAGGAAGAAGTATAAAAATCTCAGTACACTCTGAACCCCTGATTATTGATTCAATGTTTCTGGAGTATCTATTCTGGGCCACTCACTGTAAAGACCCTGCACGAGGGGAGGGAGAGGAAAGGCTACAGTTCCCACCACCTCCCCGGGGTTCACAGCCTTGTGGAGCAGACGGTCATGGAAACCAGTCACTGAAATCCATTGTGGGTCGTGGGAAGGGCGGGATCAACTGTATATGAAGAGGGCCAGGTTTTCACAGAAGGTTAAAACATGATCTTTAAGGAACACAGAAGCTTAGAATATCTCACAACAGGGCTCGAGAAGCCAGGCTCAACAGAGTTGCCTCAAAGGAAGTGCCTTATTGCTTCATCCAGTCAGAGAACCAAGAGCTACCATGTGGTCGATATGTTTCTGCCAGGCTCAAAGGAGGTCTGGTATGATTCTAAGACATTTGCTCCCTGGGAAGGAGCCTGAAAAGATCCTTGAACACTACCCCAGTGTTTCACAGAGGCTGAAGTGGAGTACCGATGAAGACGATAGGAAAATCCATAGGCTGCGTGATTCCTTCCCATGTGGACTCCATGTAGCTCTAAGCAGTAAGAGTTCTGCAGTGGCTGAGTTCTGGCTTGACGACAGTCATTCACTCTAGAACTTCTCCCAGAAGCAGTTCTTGCACAGAAGTTTTCATCCTGTTCAGGTGTTTTGCTCAAGGGCCTGAAGAACTCCCTTTACCATTTCTTTAAGGCCCTTGTGGTGGTGATGAACTCCACCAGCTTTTGATTGTCTGGTAAACTCTGATTTCTCCTTCAGTTCTGAAGAACAACTTTGCTGGCTGTGCCAACAAGAGGGGTCAGCAACCCAGCAGGGGTGAGTCGAGCAGATCATGGTCTGGGGCCTCAGGAAGGAGCCATCTTCTCTGACCACCCACTCCTCTGATGGTAAAATGCAGCCTGTGACTTCTCCATATCATGCCAAAATGTCTACCGTGAGACTGAAGCAGCTCATGCTGGATATGTGGACGGTCCCCATCAAATGACAGGGCAGTGTGCCTGGTGGCACTCTTGGGGGCAGCTTGCCCCTTTCCACCTTCCCCTCAACCTTCTCTGAGATTTGTGCTGATGCTCATTGACTTCCTGGTGCCGAATCATCTTTCATGAGTCACGATGCGCTTATGAACAAAAGACTTCACGTTTTTAGATGTACTAGTAATACTCTTTGTGTGAAACAACACCTCTTTCCTGGATACAAGTAGCCCTGAGAAGTTTAGAGAGTTCATGAATCTTCCACTGCTTCTTGGGCCATGGCCCCTGTGTGATGGCCCACAGTGTAAGCACAGTGACCAAGCGCAGCTGCTCCTTGAGCAGGGCTAGACAGGTTTGCTTTATGTGAGATGTGGGCCAAGCCTAGCCCTTGTGGCCCATTTGTGGGAGCTTGCCTTGGGCAGAACATTCTGGTTACAGCAACTCAGTTGCTTAATGTCTGTCTCCAAGTGGACAACAGCCTCTAATACCCTGACCCTCCAGTGATCCTTCCCCCATTTAGATGTGAGCAAAACAACTCCTTTTGCTTGCACTGCATGCACTGCAGCAAGAAGAAGTTATTGTCCTCCAGAAATTGACTTGAAAGCACAAATGATTATTTTCCCTTCCATGGTTTTCAGGCTCCAAAGTTCCAAATTAATCTTCTTAAAATTCTAATTTACCTTAATTACTTTTTACGAAATACTGTCTACTAATCAAAGAACATGTACAAAATGAATAAACCATAATTAATAATAATAACAATAAAGTAAATACTCATGTCCCCTCCACCAAACTTCAGAACCAGAACACAGGGCAGGGACTAGGGTTGAATGAAGTAAGTGAGGAAATGACCTCGGGCACAAAATTTAAGGAAGTGCCAAAAAATGCAGTAACCAAAATAAATCATGTTTTAATGCAATATTTTAAAAAATCAAAATTAATGCCAAAAAAACCCCATGATGAACAGAATATCAAAATTTTGAATGAAGATGAGATCGGTGTTGCTGAGCTCTCCCTCTGCATCAGGCTCCAGTGTGGCCTGGCACAGGGTAGAACACGAGAACACACTCATCCCTCAAGATGCTCTGGGCTCTGGAGACCGCCATGACTCTGCGTGGCTTATGACCTTGGCACTCAACACACGTCTTCTCATTGGGCTTCTTCCACTCAGCTTGGCAACTGCTACCTCTGTGCCTTCTGTTCCCTGAGCCACAGGATCTACCCCCTCCCTCCACCTGTGCGGATCTTACCATCCTCAAACTGCAACTCTTCCATGAAGCCTTTCTAACCACCCTAACACCCTGCACTCCCCTGTACCTGTGAGTGGTGATTCTGTCCTTCTCTGGAATGCCGATCCCCTTAGCATTCTCAGGGACAGTCCCTTGCTGCTGCACATCTCTCTGTCCTGTTCCCCTACTAGACTGCATGCCCCTGAAGAACATGTTATATTTTCTTCTATCTTCCAGAACACCATTATACTTGGGTTTCAGTATCTGCTGGCTATGACTGCTTAATTGATGGATGTGACTAGTTAAAAAGTGACAAGTGAGGAGTGCCTGGGTGATTCAGTCAGCTGGGCATCCGACTCGTGGTTTCAGCTCAGGTCATGATCTCATGGGCTGTGAGTTCGAGGCCTGAGTCGTGCTACGTGCTTGGTGGGGGAGTCTGCCTGAGGTTCTCGCCCTCTGCCATTCCCCCCAACTCGCACACACACACTCTCTCTCAAATAAATACTTTTTTAAAAAAAAAGTGGGAAGTGAATGTAAAAAATAAACATGGTCTTGAAGGACTGCTGAAGATTCACAGATAAAACTGATAAGGAAGGACACTTCGAGCAGAAGAAACAGCATGTACAAAGATGCCAAGGCATGCACGATCACATCTTCTTTGGAAAACTGCTGATTAGTGAATATAGCTGTAGCAGTGAGTGAGGGGAAAGGGACAACAAAGACGAGCTGGAAAGAAGTGGTGGTCGGACCATCAGAAGCCACAGAGATCTTAACAAGAGAATGATGTGGTCAGATGTCCATTTCTGAAAGCTGACGTTGTAGCAGAGTCGAAAACACTTTAGTATATATGCGGCCAAAGCGAGCACAAGTCAAAACACTTTAGAAGAACAGACCAGGGATACAGAGGTCAGCCAGAACAGTGTTGGCCATTATTTTCAACACTCGATATCTGTTAACACATTTCATCCTCACCATGACTTGTTATCCCTATTTTACCAATGAGGGAACTGAGGCATGGACCAACGTCATATAAGTGATCCGTGGCACATCCAAAATCAGAACCCATGCTGTCTGGCTTCAGAGTACATGCTTTAAGGACTGTGCTATAAAGGGGGAGAGGAGGGACATCTAAACTGTGGCAGGGGCAATGAGAACCAAGACCAGATTACAGCTTCATGGGAGCCGTGTGAGAGAGAAGCTGGTGCCCTCAGACATGGTGGCATTCAAACAGAGAGCAGCTGAGGTGACTCACAAGAGTGCCTTTCATGACCAGGTGAGCCACTGACCAAGGTGGGTGTCTGTGGAGAAGCAATTGCTACTGTTAGGCTATGTCGTTCCAAGTATACTGTGTATGCTTTTGAATATGGGACATGGGAAATCAAGTAGGACAGGTCCAAGAGAAGGATGGAAATACAAGCCTGAAACACAAGAGAAAAATCTGGACAAAAGATAGATTTGGGGGTGCCTGGGTTGCTCAGTGGGTTAAGCTGCTGCCTTCGGCTCAGGTCATGATCGCAGGGTCCTGGGATCGAGCCCCGCATAGGGCTCTCTGCTCAGCCGGGAGCCTGCTTCCTTCTCTCTCTCTCTCTGCCTGCCTCTCTGCCTGCTTGTGATCTCTCTCTATCAAATAAATAAATAAAATCTTTAAAAAAAAAAAAAAGATAGATTTGGGTAAGCGTCCTCTTTTTTTTCTTTTCCACAGAAAGCAGAAAAATAATTTATTCCAGTAGATGACAGAAATAAGAAAGTCATCCTGAAAATATACTTTGGTGTAATTCTGTTAGAACAGATATTGCCTCTGAACAAGCTCTCTGCTCTCCTACTGACTGCTCCACTGGATTCTGTCTTGTGACAGTTAAACACTTCGCTGAGTCCCTTGCTGTGACCATGCAGGAGTCATCTTCGAATTCACAGGTTCCCAGGAGAGAGCAATATATTTCCCAGAAGAACAGCACCTTCTAGCTCAGAAGAGTGCATGAACGCTGTAGAGAGTCAGCACAGTTTAGGTTTAAGTAGGCACATAATTTGTCGAAATGTAAAAAAGGTGACAGGAAAAAATACTGCATTATAGAGTAAGATATTCAAATGTGGTGTGAGTATTTAAGGCAGCTGATGGCCGAAACAGGTAAGTCAAAGAAGGTGGTCTGGGTTTGGAGTTGACTTTGCATCTAGAGGAATTCTCTTTGTGACCTCAATGATGGAGCACTGACGAGCAGGTCTTCCTCCTTAAGGCCTATGATACTTGAGGTACCAGATGGTTTCATTTTTCAACTGTGGTCCAAAGAGAGGGTTGAGTTGGGCCAGAATTGCAATCAGCCAAAAGAGAGAGCAGCAAACTGAACAGGTTACCAGCATGGTGATGATAACTCCCCAGTTGGGACCCTTAGGGATAAACCAGGGCACGCAGAAGCCGACGAAGCCCCAGAACACGCTCATCACGATGAGAGGCACAGTGAGGCCATTATACACCATGGTTGCCACCAGAGCTACCAGCCCTTACCCAGCCGCCTCACTTTGGTCCCACCCCGCGTCCTCTTGATTTCAGTTCAGGTCATGAGACTGAGCCCCGTGTCAGGCTATGCTCAGCACTGAGTCTGCTTGAGATTCTCTCTCTCCTTCTGCCCCTCCCTCCATACAATCTCTGCCCTCTGCCATCCAAATTAATAAAGTCTTTTTTAAAAAAGAGATTTGGGAGTCAGGAGTGCAGTAGTTAAAAGCATGGGATAGGGGCACCTAGGTGGCTCAGTCATTAAGCATCTGCCTTCAGCTCAGGTCATGATCCCAGGATCCAGGGATTGAACCCCACATCGGGCTCCCTGCTCAACGGGCACAATGCCTGCTTCTCCCTTTCCCACTCCCCCTGCTTGTGTTCCCTCTCTCACTGTGTCTCTCTGTGTCAAATACATAAATAAAATCTTTTAAAAAAAAAAAAGCATGGGATAGATGCAGTCATGCTGGGAAGGATTCATAGTAAGCCATAGAGAGAGCTAAAGACAGAGCCTTAAGGGACACTCCTACGGCAGAGGCAGAGAAGGAACAAGCAAAAATCATCAGTAAGGAGGAATAGGAAAAGACTTCAGAAGAGGACCTCAAAAAGGCTGAAAGAGAATTACAGGAGGAAAAAAAAATCAGCACAGTACCATACCACAGAAAAGTAAGGTAAGAAAAGGAACAAAACAAGGCCTATTTACTTCTCAAAGTCAGAGCATCCTGGAAACCTCCCCAGAAGCAGTCATGCCAGCACACCAAGATGGAAACCTTGGTACAGAGGACCAAGGCAGAAACCAGAGAGGGAGGGGAAGGGGGTAAGTACACATCAACTCTTTCCAGAAACTTGAAAGGAAGCCCAGAAACCAATGTCTTGATAATCAGAACGTACAGAGCTGAGGACAGGCTGTTTGTGTTTGTTTTCGATGAGGAGAAAGAACTGAAAATGCTTACTGACAACAAGAAATTATCCAATAGAGAAGGAAGACGAAACTTAGTAGAGGGAACTACAAAATAAGATCTCGAAGGAGACAGGAAGGGCTGATGTGCTCCAGGTGATGAGAATACAGAGGTGAACAAGCCCCTGTCCTCAGCAGCTTATGTGCTACTGGAAGGAGACAGACGGACAGCAGACATACACACACACATACTACGTCAGGTGATGTTACATGCCATAAAGAAAATGGAGCAGGAAAGAGGGATAGAGAACACCACTGGGCGTACATGTGACATTTTATCCAGGGTGGTTGGGGAAGGCCTCCCTGACACACTGATATGTGAGCAGAGACTCAAGCAGGGATCAGCACTGCACAGAAAAGGAACAGCAAAGGCAGACCTACGAGGCAGCATGTGTGAGGTATGACTGAGAAAGAGTTAAAAGCCAGTGTATGGAGTGCAGCTGAGGGGAGAGGAGCTGAGGACAGAGAGGTGGGGAGGTCACGTCCCATGGGGCTTACATAGGGCTTGTAGGCCCCTGTAAAGACTGGTTTTCACAGAGTAAGGTGGGAGCTTTGGGAGTGTTTTCAGCAGAAGAATGACATGACCCGGCTGATATTTTAAAAAGAAACCTCTGGCTGCCGTTCAGAGGACAGCAGTGGAGGCAAGGATGAAGGAGGAAGGCCTCCAGGAGGCCTTCACAACAACCAGTTGGCTGGGATGGCGGGGGGGGGGGGGGGGGAGAAGTGGATGCTTTTCTGATATACTGGTGATATGAGTGAAAGGTGATTCTAGAAGAATTTTTGTCCTCAACATCTGAAAGACTGAATATCAAAGAGAACAACACATCCAAGGATTCGTGAGACATCTGTAGAAAGGGAAGGGCAGAGATGAAATGAAAGGCAGGCTGAACAAAGCCAGGCTGTGGGGGGTCCTGGGGCCAGAGCAGGTTGGAATCTTACTGGGTAGGCTGCAGGAAACCAAGGACGGCCAGTAAGAAGCAAGAGACACAGACAAAACCAAAGGTGTGGAAAGTCACTGAAGAGAGGCGTGCTTTCTGACATCGGGGTCTCAATTTTTTCTCTGATTACAAAATAATACATGTTCATTATAGGGGTACCTGGGTGGCTCAGTAGTTAAGCATCTGCCTTCAGTTCAGGTTATGATCCCAGGGTCTTGGGATCAAGCCCTGCATTGGGCTCCCTGCTCTGTGGGAAGCCTCCTTCTCCCTCTCCTACTCCCCCTGCTTGTGTTCCCTCTCTCGCTGTGTCTCTCTGTCGAATAAAGAAAATCTTTAAAAAAAAAAAAAAAGTTCATTATAGAAAAACTGGAAAATGAAGAGAAGCATAAAAAGGAGATCATAACCTATCCAAGCACACAGAAACACTGAAGCTTTTATTATATAATTTTTAATTCTTTTTCTACAGATATACCTCAATTTTAAAAAGACAAAAACATTTTTCTAAACTTATTTCCCTTAATGTACCCCGAATATTTTTCTATATCATAGAGTATTTTTTTTTTCAATATCATCTTAGATACTTTTTAGAGGAGCAATGAGAAAGGCTAGCCAATAAAATATCAGTAAGGACAGAAAATGGGATGACTCATGGAAACAGCTTTGTCCTTACTTTTCTATGGGGAAAATGAAATATATTCATGCAGCACATCATTCTGATTTTATAGTTAATGGATTTAATTAATTGTGCACATGGACCTTCAAGCAAAGATCTATATTATATTGGTGCTGAAGTTTCTGATTAACACCACGACAGAACCACAAAATTTTGAAACACTTCTAAGCATTACAACCTAAGTCTGAACATAAGCACTGCAAAATCCACCTCAATTACAAATCACAGCAGAGGGGCACCTGAAAGGCTCAGTCAGTCGAGTACCCAATTTTTGATTTTGGCTTAGGAAGTGAACTTGGCTTTGTGGGATCAAGCCCCGCAACAGGCTTAGGGCAGAGTCTACTTCTCCCTCCCCCTCTGCTCCCCCCGACTCATGAGCATGATTTCTCTCTCTCAGATAAATTTTAAAAATCTTAAAAAAAAAAACCAAACACATAAATCACAGCAGAATGAAGCCTCTTTTTTCTCTCTCCCCCATTAAAGAAAAGGAAGTGAGCAGGGAGTTCAACTATATTGAAACAGGAACAAGAAATATTAGATGAAGGAAATTAAATAAACTAAATAAAGAAACCAATTTCCAGCTCTTTCAGGAAAATTAAGACTTCTGTTCAATTCGCAGACTTATGACTCTGAAGAAACTAAGTCCTTTAGAAAGTTCTAGGCTAACCTCTCATTTTATGCAAGAGGAAATGAAATACAGACAGGATGAGCTGCTCAAAGTCAGGGCAAAGAGACCAGAATCCGAGTCAGTTTTGTGTTAATGATTCTCCGTGCATTCCTCAAAGGTTGGCTCTTTATCTTATTCACTGCTTTATCTTGGCACCTCAATTAATATCTGACACATGATCAGTTCTCAATAAACAGTTGTTGCATGCATGCATGATTCATAGATGACAAATATTTTGGGGTTCTATTAAAAGAACTTAAGGGTACTGGGGTACAGGCCCTAAATAGCAGGTTGATGTCACAGATACTACATTTAACAATATGTCCGTATATTTCGAACAGTACCATCCTTCAACTCTTACTTCATTGATCCTTTCCTGTTTGACTATTTATGAGTCACAGAACTCCTCTACGCCTTTGTTTCCTTATAAGTGATTTAAAAATAAGGTAGGGTTGCTATGAGAAAAATTATAAATTATTCTAAAGCAGCTTTATTATTTAGATAGTGCTTAGAGTTTGGAAACAGAAGCCAGTTATTCATGCCTTAAATCAAAGCTCTTAAAAGGTCTGTAAGTGCTCCAAAGCTCAAGCAACCCAGAGCCATCTTTCCAGATATGGATTTGTGCTACAGAAAGATCACTGACTCCCTAGAAAGTGCAAATTTCAGGCTTTTGTTTAGAATTTTTTTTTCCATCTTAATTCAGTTCCATAGTAGTAATATTTCCTGACTGCTTACCACATACAGGCATTGTGCTAGTCACTACGAAAATAAAGAACTAAGCAAACATAGTCCCTGTTACTATGGAGATTGCAATCTATTAAGGTAACTATAAAGGAAGACTTTGGGAATGACACAACGATACAAGGTGCTTCTGGTAATATAAACATGGAAGAGAGCATAGCTGGGTTGGGACAAGAACAGGCTATTAGGAGGATGGGTTTAGGACAGAAAGCTAACCGCACCCAAGTCATTTTGTGTATGTACAGAATGAGTGAATTAAGTACATAGCAAGCATTCATTAAACATCTATGAACCTGAATTATAAAAGGTGCTGGATATAGAATGCTGAATAAGAGCACGCCATAAGATTCTGCCATGAAGAATCTTATAGTCTACTTAAGAAAAGGAAAAAGAGGGGTATCTGGGTGGCTCAGTGGGTTAAGCCTCTGTCTTCAGCTAAGGTCAAGATCTCAGGCTCCTGGGATTGAGCCCCGCATCCAGCTCTCTGCTCTGAAGGGGGCCAAAAAAAAAAAAAAAAGAAAGGAAAGACAGCAGGTGAACACAAAAAGATGAGAAGTAACAGAAGGGAAGTTTTAGTCACAAGAAACAATATTTACAAAGACACAAAGAATCATCAGTAAGTGGTGAAGTTGGCCTGGGCTTGGGCCAAGTGCAAGGTAGTGGAAGATCAAATTGAAATATTAAGTTGGGGGCGCCTGGGTGGCTCAGTGGGTTAAGCCACTGCCTTCGGCTCAGGTCATGATCCCGGGGTCCTGGGATCGAGTCCCACATCAGGTGCTCTGCTCAGCAGGGAGCCTGCTTCCTCCTCTCTCTCTGCCTGCCTCTCTGCCTACTTGTGATCTCTGGCTGTCAAATAAATAAATAAAATCTTTAAAAAAAAAAAAAAAGAAATATTAAGTTGGTCTTACTGGAAGATTATCTCATACTGGAAGACCTTGAATGCCAGACTAGGGACTATGAATTAATTCATAAGATGATATGAAAGGATGGGAGATTTTTTTCTCACTCCTTTTTAAAGTTTTTATTTAAATTCCAGTCACTTTACAGTGTAATATTAGTGTAAATACAGTGATTCAATATTTCCATATGACACCTGGTGCTCATCACAGGTGCACTCATTAATCCCCTCACCCACTTTCCCCCCACAACTTCTTTATCCATTCATCATTAATCAGTGGATACCTGGGCTGTTTCCAGAATTTGGCTGTTGTTGGTAATGCTGCTACAAACAACAGGGTGCATGTACCCCTTTAAATTAGTATTTTTGCATTCTTTAGGAAAAATACCTTTGTATTCTTTGGGGAAATAGTGCAATTACTAGATCATAGGGTAGTTCTATTTTTACCTTTTTGAGGAACCTCCATACTGTTTTCCAGAGTGGCTGCACCAGTTTGCATTCCCACCAACAGTGCAAGAAGATTCCCCTTTCTCCACATGCTTGCCAACACCTGCCGTTTCTTGAGTTGTTGATTTTAGCCATTCTGACAAGTGTAAGGTGATATCTCATTGCAGTTTTGATTTGTATTTCTGGTGGGAGATTTTTAAGCAAGTAAGTCCTACAGCATACAGGCTACGGCTTAGAAGGACAAATGTAGCTGTACTTGATGAGATCTACACACAGACATAAAAGTAACTTCTAGGTTACATGTCATAAGAAGAATGGACTGTTAACCCATGTGGTCCTATTTGTATAAAATCATAAGCATAGCAGACAATGACTCTCAGCAGCGTTTGTTCTGCTTACCATCTACTAGGGAGGAACACAGAGAGGGGCAGTGCAGGGGAAAGGGAGCCAGCTGACTTTCACTTAACCCACGGAAGCCTAAAATTTTGCAAAAGAAAACAAAGCAAAAAGCAGCAGCTTCGGGGGGGCACCTAGCAGGCTCAGTCGGTACAGCGTGCAACTCTTGATCTCGGGAGTTGTGAGTTCGAGCCCTACATCGGGTGTTGAGATTATTTAAAAATAAAATCTTAAAAAAAAAAGGAAGCAGCAGCAGCTTGGGTGTGAAAGGAAGATGGCAAACTGAAAGATGGTACAGAGATACGTCAGGCTGCACTGCTATGGAATTTACCTCTAAGTGCACACATACACGTACACTTCTCTCATCTTCTTTTCAGCAAACTTCTCAAGAGTGGTCTGTCTCCAGTTGTCCTTAATCCCCTCTTAGGCCCCAGCATGAGCAAAGGCTTCACAGTCAGAGCGAGGTCAACTGTAATTCTACCACTTCCCACACATGCTAATTACTACTGACCCTGACCTGACCAAGTAAACCAGAGCAAGAGTAACACTTGGCTATTATACCAACATTACTTTTTTTTTTTTTTTTAAGATTTTGAAAAAAAAAAAAAAAAACCAGATAAGCTTAAAAAAAAAATCACTTGCTATCTGGAAAGAACCACTGATAAGAGTTTTATGTACTGACATTAAAAGATTTATTTCTCTTTTGCTCTCTTTTCCCACATTTGAGAGAAAAGTAAATGTGTATCTACAAATTGTTTTGTAATCTGTTTTCATCAGATAATACTCTACAGTGAATATTTCCCATTTTTCCAGACATCATTCCCAGCTGATCCCCAGTATTCTCTGTTCTATAGATCATAGTTTATTTCCCACTCCTCTCATTGTGATTTTTTAAAAGATTTTATTTATTTATTTATTTGACAGCCAGAGATCACAAGTAGGCAGAGAGGCAGGCAGAGAGAGAGGAGGAAGCAGGCTCCCTGCTGAGCTGAGAGCCTAACACGGGACTCGATCCCAGGACCCTGAGATCATGACCCGAGCCAAAGGCAGAAGCCGAACCCAATGAATCACCCAGGTGCCCCATCGTGACGTTTCTCTAGAATGTTTCCTGCATATGCTGCTACATGCAATACTGGAATGGATATCTCCCACATAGAGAGATCTGTCCATAGATCTGATTAAATCCCACTACAAAAATTCCTATAGGGAAAATAAGCAAGTGCAAGAAGTATAAAATAAAAGTGCCAGTTTGCTTTCTGGAAATTTTGTCCTAATTTATAGCTTTATTAGCAGGGAACTCCTCATGTCACTAATCAAACATCTACTTAGTTTTCTTCTATTTTAAAAATTTGTGCGTTTTCTCTTAATAGTTTAGTGCTTAGGGAGATTTAAGGTCCTTCAGGCAAGGGTCATTTTACCCATTTGTGTATCTCTTATGGTGTTTACTTTGTCAGTATTAAATTATTTATTTTGGGGTATTTATTTTTGCCCAACCACTTATTAGCACTTTAACTGATGTCTTATCAATTGTAGAGCTTTTTTAGTAGACTGTAATGTTATCCTCAACAGCAATTTTTGTCTTCAACTGCTCTCTGTTTTATGGTTTAGGATTTAATGTGAACTTTCTGAACAACGTGTTTAAGAGTAATGGTTATTACAGGCAATCATGCTTTATTTCTGATTATAATGGCGATGATAAACCCAACGAATAACCATTCAATAGGATTGCTAGCTTCTGCCTTAAGATAGATATTTATTATTTTAGGCAATATGTTTCTATTTTCTGAAAGTTTTTAATGAAAAACAGTAGGCTGAATTTCATCAAAACCTCTTAGACATGTATTTAGATATCATTTTTTTTTAAAGATTTTATTTATTTATTTGACAGAGATCACAAGCAGGCAGAGAGGCAGGCAGAGAGAGAGAGGAGGAAGCAGGCTCCCCGCTGAGCAGAGAGCCCGATGCGGGACTCAATCCCAGGACCCTGAGATCATGACCTGAGCCGAAGGCAGCGGCTTAACCCACTGAGCCATCCAGGCGCCCCTAGATATCATTTTTAAATATGATCTATTGAGTTGGATGTTATTAGATTTCCTGGTCTGAATTCATCTTTGTATTCCTGAGATTAACAGCTCAGTCGCAAGGGATCATATTCATAACTCCTACACTCCACCTTCAGAAAACTGCCCAATCAAGCAGTTTACTCTTTTATTTTTTTTTAAAGAATTTATTTATTTGAAGAGAGAGAGATCCCAAGTAGGCAGAGAGGCAGGCAGAGGGGGAGGGAGAAGCAGGCTCCCTGCTGAGCAGACAGCCTGATGCAGGGCCTGATCCCAGGACTCCAAGAGATCATGACCTGAGCCGAAGGCAGAGACTTAACCCACCACCCAGGTGCCCCAAGTTCACTCTTTTTTAATCTACATATCAGTTCTTGTCACTACTATTCTAGTTCAGGTCTTATTTCTCACCTGGATTCCTATAATGACTTTTAAATACTTCCCCCTCCCATTCCTGGCTCTTCATTTCAATTATATATATAGTCTCATAGTTGCATTAAATTTATATAGAACCATTTGAGGAAAACTACTATCTTTATGAAACTAAGTCTATCAATGAACTTGAACAATCTCTCAATTTATTTATAATTTATAATTTTGTGCAAAAAGGTTTTACACACACTTTGTTGGAGTTATTTCCTAAGTACCTTATGGGCTTTGGTGCTACTGTAATGGATGGTGTCTTTTTATTTTTTTTCATCATTGTCATCACTCTAACTTGGCTACTTACTTTCAACTCTAGCCTGGATTGCAGTATGACCTGATTTCTCCACTTGCATTCTATCCCCCTCTAATCCATTCTACCACACATTACCTTTTTAAAATGAAAGTTCATGTCACTAGATTGCTTAAAACCCTTCGATGCACCTAGGAAAACAATACAAATTCTTTACCAACTGTCTAGACTTTGTGTAATCAAGTCTCTGTCTACCTCTCTGGCCTCATCTCCCTTGTTTATCTCCCCTGGTCTTTAAGTGCTGAAACACACCATGCTCTTTCTCGAGGTCTTTGCACTTGCTCTTCCCTCTGCCCAAAATACTCTTACTACCATTCCTTTGCATCTTTTAAGTCTAAACTCCAATGTCAACTCCTTAGAGATGCCCCCCCGGCCACTGCATCTGAAGTAGGTAATAGAAATCTGTAATTTCTCCCCAATAAACTGACTAATGTTCTCTTTTTTAAATTTTTATTTATTTTTAGCTCTATCTTTTTAAAAAACTCTCCCCACTATAAAATAATTATTTTGTATAGACAATGTCTGCATTTTATGTATTTACCATTCTTTTCTACATCTCAAACTAACCTTCCTGCACCTCAAACACTCTGGATTCATTTTCCTTTTCTTGAAATATATCCTTTATACATTATTTAACTGTAGACATCTCACAGTGATAAATTCTCGGAGTTTTTGTTCATCTGTAACAGTCTTCATTTCACCTTTGTTCATTTTTTAAAAGATTTGAGAGAGAGAGAGAGAGAGAGAGAGAGAACATGCACAGGACGGGGAGAGGGGGAGAAAATCTCCAACAGATTCCACACTGAGAACAGAGCCGGATGCGGTGCTCAATCTCAGGACTGACCTGAGCCAAAACCAAGAGTTGGATGCTTAACTGACTGTACACCCAGGTGCCCACATTTCACCTTTGTTCTTTTTTTTTTTTTTTAAATATTATTTATTTATTTATTTGACAGAGAGAGAGATCACAAATAGGCAGAGAGGCAGGCAGAGAGAGAGAGGAGGAAGCAGGCTCCCCGTCAAGCAGAGAGCCCAACGTGGGGCTCGATCCCAAGACCCTGAGATCATGACCTGAGCCGAAGGCAGCGGCTTAACCCACTGAGCCACCCAGGCGCCCTCACCTTTGTTCTTAAAGACTGTTTTTTTCTGAGTACACAATTCCAGGTTCACCATTATTTTCTGTAGAAAACGTTCTGCTATCTTTTGACTTCCACTATTGCTACTGAGATCCTTATAATTGTAACCCCTTTGTGGGTGACTTCTTTTTAAGATCTTCTGTCTTTGGTGCTCTGCATTTCCATTTCAGATTTATCTTGATATGGATCTTTTCTTGTTTAATCTTCATTATTTTATCTAGTGCCACTATCCGTCCAAGCCCCTCTAACTCCTTCATATGGCCCTCTCAGGTGATCTGCTAGACTTTTTCTTGCCTCAGGGCTTTTGCTCTGTATTTTCTTTTGCCTAGAACAACAAACAGGTGGGTTCCCACCTCTCCTTTGCTGGCAAACTCTCACTTCTTTGGATCTCAATTCAATATTGATTCCTGAGAAAGGCTTTTCTTGACCCTGCCCTTCCCCCAGTCAACACTGCTATGATAGTTCTTGTAACAGAGCATCATTTTCCCTCTGCTTCATATTTATCACAGTTTGCAATTATAGTTAACCCTTGAACAATGCAAGGGTTAAAGGCACCGAACCCTGTGCAGTTGAAAATCCACGGCTAACTTTTGAGTCCCCTAAAACTTAACTATTGACAGACTACAGTTGATGGGAAGCCTTACTGAGAACATAAAGAGTTGATTAACACGTATTTTGTATGTTATATGTATTATATACTGTATTCCTACAATAAACTAAGCTAGAGAAAAGAAAATATTAAGAAAATCCTAAGGAAAATAGACTGATAGTACTATACTGTATTTATTGAAAAAATGGGGGCGCCTGGGTAGTTCAGTGGATTAAAGCCTCTGCCTTTGACTCAGGTCATGATCTCAGGGTCCTGGGATCGAGCCCTGCATCAGGGTCAGAGGGGAGCTTGCTTCCTCCTCTCTCTCCGCCCGCTGCTCTGCCTACTTGTGATCTCTGTCTGTCAAATAAATAAATAAAATCTTTAAAAAAAAAAAAGAAAGAAAAACGTTTATATAAGTAGGCTAGTGGAGTTCAAACCCATGTTGTTCAAGGGTCTACTATACATTTGTGTGTTATTTGTTAGCAAATGTTCCTCCATCAGGGCGCCTGGATGGCTCAGTGGGTTAAGCCGCTGCCTTCGGCTCAGGTTATGATCTCAGGATCCTGGGATTGAGTCCCGCATCAGGCTCCCTGCTCAGCAGGGAGCCTGCTTCCTCCTCTCTCTCTCTGCCTGCCTCTCTGCCTATTTGTGATCTCTCTCTGTCAAATAAATAAATAAAAAATATTTTAAAAAAATATTAAAAAAAAAAATGTTCCTCCATCAGTCTGTATACAACGTAGGGATAATGACCACGCCTGGCTTTATTCACCATTCTGTATTCACAGCTTTACCACAGTGCCTGGCAAACAACAGGCACTCAATAAATTCATGATGAATAAACAAATGACCAATGAAAATCCAGCTTCCTTTACATGGTGCTTCTAGATCTGCACTTGCTACTTATTCCTTTTTCTTAAAATGCTACTCTCTTGGCCTGCCAACTCCTTGTTCAGCAGAGAAACCTCCTCTGTGAAGCCTTCCTTTACAGAACTTGCCCACACATGAGCAGAGTTTTGCTGCCTGTCTATGCGCCCCTAGAATCTCAACCACAGCCCTCACCCCAGTGTACTCTGAGATCTGCCTCCTCAAGATGGAAGCCCTAGGAGTCTACTATGCCTCATAGGCAGGGCATCTGAAAAATGCCTGAGGGAAAAGAAGACTAGCAATGCACTGCAAGGGGGAATAGCTGGTGGAGGCAGGTCTTTGAGGAGGTAAGAAGGAATGAGAGCAGAACAAGAGATTATAGCCTCATCAGAGATAATGTATGCCATTCTTCAGAAAGAGAATGAAATTGAGTGGGGCAGGGTGATGAAAGCAGGTAGACTGTGAGGGGAAAAAGGAAGGAAGCCGCCGAGCTGATTTTGTGTTCTCAGCAAAAAGTGAGGAAGCCATTCTTCTTCGAGGGGCAAGGATGGAAGCACATGTGACGGTACCAGATAGAACAAAAGAGCCACTTTCTTCAATACTTAAATCTTAGCAACAGCTGACTACTAAGTAATGAGTACAACATTGCCACAAATTCCTCACCCAGTCATGCTTTACCAAACCCAAGAATGCATCACTAAGTGAACCTACAGTGCCTCAGCTCAAAGTCTCCAGAAGAAAAATCTGATCTAAGTGGTTCCATCCTTTTAAATGTCAGGCTTCACATTCAGTCAGTTTAAGGGAAGGAATCTCTGATTAAACTACATGAAATCATACAAAGAAAGTTGAATGTATCTTTAATACATGGCCTCTCTCCCATGCCTCCTGCACTGAGTAGTATCTCTTCATATAAACAAGCAAAAAGATTTAATGTTCCTTTCTGTATCAATTTGCACAGCCTCCCCAAACACCTTGCACAAAGGAGGCATTCAAATTGTTTTAAAACTGAATTAAATAAGAGGTGTTTAAGTCTCTTAGTAATTTCCACAAATTTGAGGATGGAAATTCACAAATCTTTTTTAAATAACATAAACATGTCTCTCCTTGTGAAAGAGGAATATATATAATAGGGGAAAAAAAGGCAGTAAGAGAGATGGGAATTACTAAAAAATGTTCTTTGTGGATTACACATTGGATTCAGTGGCTATGTCTTCAGACCTTTCAGTTTACAAAGCCCTGACAACAGTAAGTGTGCAAAATTTGTAAGGGCTGGATCTACGGGAAAATAATGAGTGTATTTACCTTTGAAGTACCCACTGTTCCATTCATGTGGATACCAATTATGTCTGAGCACTGTCTTCAAAAGCCATCTAGTTTCTACAGCTCTTATTTTCTTCCAATCTTAAAACCCTATATTCTTTACACTTGAAGACCTCCTATAGAATGAAGGGTCTAACCATTAAAGCAAAAGGTAAAGATATCCAATGGAAAAACTCAAAGTAATGATTTTATTATCTCTTTCCAGTGACCTCTCTTTTTCCTTCTAGGGCCACCAAGAATAGAGTAAATTAAAACTGTGGAGTCTATGACATCTGTATGTTAAAAGAGACTTGAAGCTATAGATTAGGAAAAACTCACTGTATTATTTAATGAAATGCTACAATCCCATCTAAATTTTCCATATAGCACCATGTTAACTGTATGTCTATAGGCTAGCACAGATTTCAGTTCCACAACAGTCAGGTTTAAATTACTATGAACAAAAAGAGAGAGACAGTCAGTGGATTAGTGGATTTAGTGCCAAGAGCTGGGGAGAGGAGAATAGGGGGGTATGGAACAGTGGGAATGACTGTTTGAAAGGTATAGGATTTCCTTTTGGGGTGATTAAAATGCTCTGGAACTAAACAGTGGTGATGGCTGCACAATGTTACTGATGTCCTTAATGCCACGGAATCATATACTTTTAAATGGCTGAATGGTGATTTTTATGTTACGTGAATTTTACCACTTTAAAAAAAAAAAAAGTGGGTCACAACTTTCCATTTTACTCTAGAAGTAAGAATTGGAAGAGAGTCGGGGCGCCTGGGTGGCTCAGTTGGTTGGACGACTGCCTTCAGCTCAGGTCATGATCCTGGAGTCCCGGGATCGAGTCCCACATCGGGCTCCCAGCTCCATGGGGAGTCTGCTTCGCTCTCTGACCTTCTCCTCGCTCATGCTCTCTCTCACTGTCTCTCTCTCAAATAAATAAATAAAATCTTTAAAAAAAAAAAAAAAGAATTGGAAGAGAGTCTATCCTACTTAACCTAGCATACACACACTGAAAACCTTTATTCTGGCCTAGGGATTGAGAGTACGGTTTTGCTGTCTAGGCTTTCCTTGGCCAAACTACTTAAACTCTGTGAACCTCCCTATCTATAAAATGGGCACACTAATAGCATCTATCTTACACAGACGTAGCAAAGATAAAACAGAGATAATACACGGGGCGCCTGAGTGGCTCAGTGGGTTAAAGTCTCTGCCTTAGGCTGGGGTCGTGATCCCAGAGTCCTGGTTGGTATACAGCCCCGACATGGGGCTCATGGAACTCAACAGGGAACCTGCTTTTCCCTCTTCCTCCGCCTGCCACTCTGCCTACTTGTGCTATCTTTCTCTCAAATAAATAAGTAAAATCTTTTAAAAAACAGAAACAGGGGCGCCTGGGTGGCTCGGTGGGTTAAGCTGCTGCCTTCGGCTCAGGTCATGATCTCAGGGTCCTGGGATGGAGTCCCACATCGGGCTCTCTGCTCAGCAGGGAGCCTGCTTCCTCCTCTCTCTCTCTGCCTGACTCTCTGCCTACTTGTGGTCTCTCTCTGTCAAATAAATAAATAAATAATCTTAAAAAACAAACAAACAAAAACAAAAACCCTTACCTAGATCAAAGATTGTTGCACTATCATTTGTGGACCTTTGGAGGTCCCCAAGACTATTTAAGGGGAGTCTATGAGGCTAAAACTGTATTTATAATAATTATAGGACATTATTTGCCTTTTTCATTGCAATGGCATTTACAGGGATGGTGCAAAAATCCTGGATAAACTGTCAGCACCTCAGCATGAAGGAAGACAGCAGCACCACACTGTACTAGCAGGAGTACATTTTCATTATACGTCCAAAAAAAAATCTAGTTTCATTTATCCTTGATGAAACAGTAAAAATGATCAATTTTATTAAAGCTCAGGCCTTGAGTACCTGTTTTTTTTTAAAGATTCTATTTATTTGTTTGAAAGAGAGTGAGAGCATGAGCAGGGGAGGGGCAGAGGGAGAAGCAGGCTCTGCAGTGACCAAGGTGCCCAACAGAACCTGAGCCGAAGGCAGATGCTTAACCGACCGAGCCACCCAGGGGCCTCAAATACATGCCTTTTTAATATCCCTGTGGGATAAACTGGCAGTACGTATAGAGTAGTTGAGCTATATACCTAAGTAGATGGCTGTCAGGAGGAAAAGCACTTGTGTGAGGCTGTCAGAGCTAGAGCTGAGCTAGTTTCTTTGTCCATGAACACCATTTGTATTTGAAAGAACAACTGACAGACAAATTATGGTTATTCAGACTTGGTTATTTGACAGACATTTTCTCAAAAAAAGAACTTCAAGGAAAACAGTATTTTTGGCCAATAATAAAATTCAAGCTCTCAAGTGAAAATTAGAATTTTAGAAAATGTGTATCAGCTACCATGAGCTTGACGGCAGCTTCCTAATACTTAAAGACTGTGATGAAATTAGTAGCATTATTAATTCATTTTTAATATTGCACAATGAAATGTCTCAACATTTGGAACAGCTATATAACTCAGTGAACCAATGTTTTCTAAATGACCAATACAAGCATAGGTTAAAGATCCAGTCAAAATGCAAAAGACAGAGGGGCACCTGGGAGGCTCAGTGGGTTAAAGCCTCTGCCTTTGACTCAGGTCATGATCTCAGGGTCCTGGGATCGAGCCCCACATCGGGCCCTCTGGTCAGCAGGGAGCCTTCTTCTCCCTCTCTCTCTCTGCCTGCCTCTCTGCCTACTTGCGATCTCTATGAAATAAATAAACAAATTCTTTTTAAAAAAATCCAAAAGAGACCAATGGATTTTAATGCAAGAGTATGAAATGTTCACCATTGCAAATGACCTTTTCAAAACTATAACTTGTCAAGTTTTAGTGTAGTACTAAATATCCAGAATTATCTGAAAATACCATTTAAGTACTCTTCATGTTCCCAAATACATTTCTATGTGAGTCCAGATTTTCTTATATACTTCAATCAAAACAACATACTGCGACAGACTGAACAGAGAAGCAGCTCTGAGAACACAGCAGTCTATTCTATTACGGAAACTTAAAAAAACGTAAAACAATGCCTACCTTCTCACTAAATATTTTTTGTTTGGGAAACAGAATTCTACATAAACAAAAAATATCTTGTTTCTATTTTTAATGAACTATCAAATGTTAAATTTTGCAGTTTTAACTTCCAATAAGGTAAATATTGATAACTATAACCCATATAAAGAAAGGCTCTTTGGTACCTTCAGTAATTTTTAAGAAATTAAAGTGATTATATGCCCAAAAAGCTTGAGAACTACTACCTTATCATTCACTGTTTTTTGTTCATAAAACTGAAAAGTAATCTACCCCATATACAGCAGCCCTACAACACAGTGAAAATGTTTGGATAGTTATAGCTTATAACACAAAGTGAATGATCCATACCAGATATCAAACTCCAACCTGGCAGAAATGTTTTGGGATGTCCTAAAGGAACAACGTGCCCCTAACTTTTTAAGGTAAGGTCATTAGTATGCTTATTTAGGCATATGTCAAGTATCTGAAAGACAAATCTGGTCCAAACACATACAACACCTGATTCTATTGTCTTTCCCTGCCTTCCTCCATTCACTTCCAATTGAATTGAGATAGGAGATAATTGAGATTATCAATTTGAATTGAGATAACTGAAACCTTACAAGGGATCCTCTACAAAAGCAAATCAATTTGGGGGCTTGCCTAGAGATTTCGATCTTCTCTAGAGGGTTTTTGGTTCAGTATGAGTTCTATTCTATCCTGCCTTAATGAAGAGACCACAAAAACAAACTTCCAATTCAAGTTTGGTTCCTCTGCTCACTGATGACCTTGACTAGACTAATAAATGGTGTTAACATTGGAAATGGCTCTAGACGCCTAGGCTAGCCTCAGAAATAACCTGGGTTGCAGACCGTGAATCCCTAGCATGATCTAAGTGTGATAGTAACACTAGTAAAAAACAGTAAACATTTGTTGACGTGTGTTTTGATGATATCCACATGTGCTAAGCACTGTTCTAAGACTCATGTAAATTAACTTAATCCTAATAATCCTACAGAGTTTGTATAGTTATCCCCATTTTGTCCTGGTATCCACTAGACCTGCATTGTATCACTTTTACAACCACCATCCTAAAATGCCATCCTTCCCACCTCCTATAACCCGAAAAACATGAAGAAAGCACTGAGCTCATAAAATCTAGATTGCTATAATCAATATATATCATCCAAGTAACTCAATAATTATCAGATTAATTATCTGATACTTTTTCCTGCAACAAATTCCTCTTTTAAGATATTAGCTACCTATTTTTTAAAAAAAGAAAGAACTGACACATTCTACAATAATAAGATCTCAAAGAAAAGGAATAAAAACTTGTTGAACTTCTAGGAATGCTTTTAGGAACTTCTTGATAGAAGCAAAGAAGCATTACAGAAACATACCTGTTGGAGCCATCTTTCATATGGACTTTGGCATAAAGAACGTCCACCATGCCAGGATCATCGTTCATGTATTCTATCCCTGCCATCTCTACTTCTAAGGGTTTGCCCCCAGAAATGTCACTGCAAAGGAAAAAACATTATATTTTTCTAACTGTTTAATCTGAAAGGGCCATTTTAAACATGGTTATTATACACAGTCAAATATTACAAAAATGAAATTGTTGGGATTTTTTTACTAACAGTATTATCTAACCATCCTTCTAATTTCAAAATTAACACATTCTATGCACACCAACTAGAAACACAAGCATTTCCAAAGTCACACTACAGTTATGTCAATACCAGTTTATTATACTCAGAGGAAAAAAGCCAAGGAATGACAGCTCTGATTGACAAAGACATTGTTGCTCATCTGTTGGGTTTTATTTCACTATTTCTACAAGCTGCAAACACCATTTTACTCATCTAACAATGGTGGAAGCATAAAGTAATACTAATCTTTAACAGCAATTTGGCAATATTTATAAAAAGCTTTCAAGAATAGAAACCCTTTTTTGTCCAAGCAATTCAATTTCTAGGAGCAAAACCGAAGGAAATAATTATGAATTCAGCTACATATCCAACCATAGCTGATAAAGGAAAGCTCTTTACAGAATTCCAACTGACAAATACAGAAGAATTCCAAGTGATAGATGCAGAAGTAATGATGAAATTATATAATATCACCATTTTGCAACCCCTGACAAAATAATGGATGGAGACAATGATTAGCAATGGCTTCTAGAACTTAACAACAGAAGGTTGGAGAAAATATAAAGAGATCCTTACGGAGGGCTAACCACACCTGAACCCACTGATCAGGCTTATCACACATACAAAAAAGAACCAGACAATACATACTTCCTGATATGATGTAATAGGTCATACTCATTCATACTCATGAAAAATAATTTACGCATAGGGTTTGACTGAGGCATTGTTTGGAGCAGCCAAAGACTGGAAACAGATTAAACACTCATTAGGGTTTTAATAAAATGTGCACGACAATGTGCATGCTGTATGTTACTATTTGTGCAAAAGATAGGGTAAGAAAAATCTATGTACACAGACATATACATTTCCTTGTACATACATAAAATCTCTGGAAGGATACAAAGAAGCTGCTAAAATCTCTTAAAATCTCTTGCCTTTAGACAGGAGAGCAGGGTGCTTGGTGGGAATAGCAGTGGAAAAGAAACTCTTCACTGCATATTCTTTGTATCTTTAAAATTTTAAACCATTTAAATGTATTATCCATTAAAAAGTTAATATAAAAATACAGATGCAAAAAAAGTCAAACGCAAGTTTATCTATTACACATATATGCAAAAGAAGTCAAACACAAAAATGTATATACTGAATGATTTGTTATGTGATATTCAAGAACAAGCTAAATTAATCTATGGAAATAGAAATCAGAACAACAGTTATTTCTGGAAGAAGTGAATTTACTGGAAAAGGTCATGAAGGAACTTCACAGAGTGATGACAATGTACAACATTTTGATTTGGCTGAAGTTACATAAGTCTATGCATTTGTTAAAATTCATCAACTACACTTAAGATCTGTGCATTTTGCTGTAAGTCAATTACACCTTAAAGAAAAAATACACACATGCATATAAAAAAGTGTGAGAGCATTAACAGTAATTATCTTTAGGTAATAAGATTAAAAGTGGTATTTTTGTTTATCTGCAACTTTGACTTTTCCAAAACTAGTATGTATTACTTTATTTTAATTCAAGAATAACTGATATACAATATTATATTAGTTTTACATGTGCATGTATTACTTTTGTGTTAAGTAAAACCTCACCATCCTGCTTCTTCCCAGACCCCTTACACAGACTTGTACTTCAACCAGAAATGGCCTTGCAGTGCCAAGCTGAAACCCAGCTAAAAATCAACTCACCAGCACAGTCTTCTGCAAGCCCCCCAAGGCCAGGAAGTCGATCCATCTTTTCTACTCCTAGATCCCCGGCACCTGGTACTCCATAAATCTCTGGTAAACACTGAGCAGATAATTCTACTCTAAAAAGCAAGGCTTTTCTGGTCAATTTTGAGAAGAATGTGGACACATCCCTATAATGTCACTGAAAACCATGTGGCACTAATCAAAGGCAAAAGGATGTTGGGATCCACCAAAAGGCAATTCTCAAAAAAGCTATGGAAGAAAGTTCTCTTGATACTGAACCAAGGCCATAGGGAAACCCTCTGGAGCCAGTTATCTTCATGGTAAAGATTCTCTTAGGGGAACCTGAGTGGCTGAGTCGGTTAACTGTCTGCCTTCAACGCAGGTCATGACCCCAGGGTCCTGGGATTGAGCCCCAAATTGGGCTCCCCGCTCAGTGGAGAGTCAGCTTCTCCTTCCCTCTCTGCCTCCCCACTACCCCGCTTGTGCTCTCTCCTCCTCAAATAAAATCTTAAAAAAAAAAAAAAATTAAAAAAAAGATTCCCTTAAAACTTGAAGACCATATTACTGCACAAGACCAGGATCTCTTTCAGTAAGAAATAAATTACTATTTTGGCCAGATATTCGAGAAAAATTATTGCCTTCATGCTCTAGTAAGTGGGGTATTCTAAAACACAAGCCAAGCTCTGAACTATTACCTAAGGCCTGTAGCTTCAACCAACAACACAGTGTATCTCCATTCCAAGTAATAGCCAAAGAATTCAATATGAAAGACAGCCATTCAATCCTTTCAAAGTGCAGTCAACCAAACTTACATGAGGAAAAACAGTTTAATACTAACTATACATTCCTCTGCTGATTTCAGCTCTAACCATGTATGAAACCATTACATCACCCAAAAGCACCAAACCATTGGTTTAGTTTCCCACTAAAATGTTTTTACTGGATTATGTCTAATGTTACACTCTCAAATTCTAGGGATCAATACAAGAGAGAACCATGTGACCAATGTTGCTGTATCTTCTGCAAAATTCCTGTTGAAGACACTGCTCATCATCATTTTGGGTTAATATTTACATGACAAGTTTTTCTCAGATTGAGAACAAGCAAAGGATTCTCTTCTAAAAAACTGTTACGCTCCTTTTCATCAGTTAAGAATGATGATAATCGATGTGTTTCCTTCTGGAATGTAGTTCAAGTATACCAGTGCTTAAAAACTATCGAATTCTATTGCTCAAGTACAATTATAACCTTTCCTTGGTTTTCTGGTAAACATTTTCTCCCATTCCATCTTTATAGTTTCTGAGCTCCCCAACTTTAACATTTGTTTTGTATGTTATGTCCTCACTCACGAACCACCTCAAATCTTTAGAATGAGCTGGGGTACTAGGAACAACAAAAAATCAAACAATGAAACAGGACCTAAAGCCTGCCCTTTAGGATCAGAAACTCTTCTGACCTTCCCTAGGATTTACCAAGACAGAAATTCGGTGGTTTGCCTGATAAATGGCTCTTTGTCTTGGTGACAAAACTATCCCACCCTCGACACCAGGGAGCATACTTTTCAACTGAGTGACATCTGAGGCAATGATTAGGAAGCAACATTTGTCTGTGGGTGTTTTTCCTCTTCTCTCCTTGCTCTTGTCCTTTTTTACCTTATTATTTGGTGTTACCTCAGGCCTACGGGGAACACTTAGGTACGGGAAGAGTGATACTGGAATTTGAAAGTACTGCAGATTTGTCAGACTATACACTCTGAGCCACTGTGCTGTTTGTGCTCTACATCTCACAAAGAAAAGTCACAAGGGAGACATTTAAAGCTTCGGCATTTACTGAACACTGAATAATTCATCTGGAATCGATAGAGCTACATGAGCCGTTAGCTTAAGAAGTGAAATCAAAGTAATGTTTCTGGTCAGGTAACAACCCTTAAACTCAGAAAAACCCCAAAATTTAAAATATTCAACTACCCATTTCTTTAAAATACCTATATAGCAGCACAGTTTTAATTCAGTCTGAGTCGAGCCCTATTTATTTAATATCTTTTTTAAAAATTTGTATTTATTTATTTGAGAGAGAGAGAGGGAAAGAGAGCACAAGCAGGGGGAGAGACAAAGGAAGACAGAAGCAGACTCCCCACTGAGCAGGGACTCAATGTGGGACTCAATTCCAGGACCTCAGGATCATTACCTGAGCTGAAGGCAGACAGTTAACCAACAGAGCCACCCGGGCACCCCTATTTAATGTCTCCACTTAAAAAGCCATCAAAGTACTACAGCATGTTATATATTAGTCTGTTCAATTGCAGTGTTTTCCTTTCTTATATTTTAATTTGGTATCTTCACATCATTAAAAGGTTCAGATTAGAAATGCCGTTATTTACTGTCAGTCTTTCTAAGTATGCCAAATACAAAGGCTGAGATCAAAGAGTAAGAATAAGGAAGGGAAAAAAGTTAAATGATAAATTTTACTCACCAAGGCTATTGTATAAGTGTGTGTGTGTGTGTGTGTGTGTGTGTACACATGTACTTTTTTTAGCAAACATTTTTTCCTTTTAGGGAAACTAGGCACTTCTAGCCAATCTAAACAGCCAATCTGATTCTCACTCTCCTCAGAAATAAATTAATTTTGCACTATGTACTTTTTAAACAAGTATATGCGGCAGAGGAAAAGGTGGGAGAAGAGGGCTGGGGAGCTTAATTTACTTGCTGGTTTTAAATCTTTCCAGCTTTTTGAAAAAAACATCTTCAAAAAAATTTCTGCCTGCATTGCAGATTTTTGGCAATGTAACTTTGTCCTATTTCAAAAGCTTTGCTGAATTTGAAAAACTACAATTACTGTTTTCATCCTGTCATGTCAAAAATTCTTAGGAACTATTAAGGCTGCTCTTCATTTCCTATGCACACCAACCCTGACATGCTTAAAGTGCTCAGATTTGGCGTTTAGTCACAAAAGGCACCAAGAGACATAAAAGAGAGGAACTCAGCTAAACCCTCCCATAGCTCAGGATAAAGATTCAGTGACTAAAAACCTGTGACCTTATTTTTGTAGGTAAAAACAAACACCTTCCTAAACAAATATCTACCTTTAAATTTCTTCTTAGCAAAATTATCCTAATGGCAGCCAAGAAAATGCAGTTTCATTTCATTTTCATTTAACAAAAAAGTGACCTGGAAATAAGTTAAGGTATCAGGACTAATGCTTAAATCAGGAAACACTGCTCCACTTTGTAAGGTAAAGCATAAAGCTTTATCTTAGGCAGGGAAGTTGTAAATACTTAATTACAAATACCCAATTATTTTGAATTTTAGGTTAAGACAGGTTAGGAGAGAAATGATTATGTCCATCAGTGAGCAAAGATCAAGACAAAGAAGTATTCTTTGCAGACTACAAACCCAATCAGCTTATGATTTTGCTCAAGAAAAATATCTTGCCTTCAAAACAAAGAAAATATCTTGCCTTCAAAACAAAGGAAAAGGAGAACTGGCCCACATATAAATCACTATACTACACAGTTTCATATAAATGAAAAAAAATTTAATCCTTTTACCTTGTCTTATCCAATGAACTAGGGGACCCATTTCTACAAGGCCACATTAAAATAGTATGGGACCTGAATATTATAACTGAATTTAAAAAAACACCTCTTCAAGTGAGTCAATTTTCAAATTTCTCTTATTCTTCATCAATCTTAAGAAAAAGGGCAAACGGTAGGGAAGAGATGATTCTTTAAAATAAAACTGTTAGGTCAGACGTACATGCAAATTAAAACTTTATAATGAAAATAACAAGTCTGCCCCCAGAATAGCAATGTTTTACCTGAACCAAAACAGACTGCTTAGACAGTTTTTGGTATTCTTACACAACTCCCTGTATTTTAAAAAGAAAATTAAAGTCTTGAAATACAATGAAGACCTTTGTAAGGAATCCTATTATATAATGTTTGAGTTACTGTGGTAATAGAATAATGGCCCTCCAGGGAGGCTCACATCTTATTTTCTGAAATTTGTAAATATGCTGCCTTACATGGCAGACAGACTTTTGCAGATGTGATTAAGGTTAAGGAGTCTGAGATGGCATGATTATCCTGGATTATCTGGGTGGGCTCAATCAAATCACCAGTCCTTAAAAGCAGTGAACCTCCCCCCACTATGGTCAGAGACAGAGATGAGGTAACAGAAGGGTCAGAGAGAAGGAAAGCTGCTATTGCTGAAGATGGAAGAAGGGGGTCACTAGCCAAAGAATGGGGGTGTGGCCTCTAGAAGATGGGCTTTAAAAGCAAGGAAATGAACTCTTCCTTTGAGCCCCCAGAAAGGAACACAGCCCTGCTGATTCTTTGATTTTAGCCCACTGAAACCCATATCAGACTACCCCACAGAACTATAAGATAATGAATTTTCACTGTTCTAAGCCACCAAGCTTGTAGTAATGTGTTCACCAGCTTAAGAAACTAGTACAGTACTCTATACTGTTCAGTAGGTAATGAAAAGAATTTCGTTTTGGAGAGAATGATGGGATGTCCTGTTAAGAACAAAATTTGCCTACTGAATTAGTATAATTTAAGGTAGAGTCTTTCCATAAAAATTTATAAATATATGCTTTAAACCCATTTTAACCCTTTCAGACAATGGTCCGATATTAAGTGTTACAAGTGGGTGAGTCAACAGACCTTGCTGCCATGTGACAAGTTCGTCCAAGTGCAAAAACAAGTCTGTGATACCAAAGAGAAGCCAGTACAAGAGGACCACCCTTCCCCATTCCTGCAGATCACTCACTCAATGAAGTCCTCTTTACACTGCTGTAGCATCTCACATGTCTGCTGGATCTCTTGCTCACTCAAAAGCACCAACATCCCAATGGTTAGGTGAAGCTTTTTGGGATTCTGGAAAATGGTGCTATCAACCCCATGATCCTGTGGTCAAAGACAGAAAAACAAAAACACTCAGTCCACATTAAAGAAAATGGCAGGAATAGAATTTAGAGCTCAGAGATAAGCCCAGATATCTATGACTTAACTGATTTTCAACCAGATGCCAAGACAATTTAATGGAGAAAAAACAACAACAAATGGTGCTGGGACAACTGAATGACCACTCGCAAAAGAATGAAGTTGGACCCACACCTCATACCATATACAAAAATTACATCAAAATGGATCGGTGACCTAAATATTAGAGCTAAAATCATAAAACTCATAGAAGAGATTTTTTTTCTTAATATTTTATTTATTTATTTGACAGAGATCACAAGTAGGCAGAGAGGCAGGCAGAGAGAGGGAAGCAGGCTCCCTGCTGAGCAGAGAGCCCAATGTGGAGCTCGATCCCAGGACCCTGGGAGCATGACCTGAGCCGAAGGCAGAGGCTTTAACCCACTGAGCCACCCAGGCACCCCAAGAAAGAGATTTCTTAGGGGAAAATCTATATGACCTTGGACTTGGCAGTGGATTCTTAGATATGAATTCAAAAGTGTGGGTAACATTAGACAAAAATAGATAAATGAGACTTCACCTAAATTTAAAACTTTTGTATAACAAATTAGAATATTAAGAAAGTAAAAACATGACCTACAGAATGACAGAAATATTTGCAAATCATATATGTGATAAGGGTGTATATTCATAATATATAAAGAACACAACTCCACAACTAGAAAATAAAGAACCCAATTTTTTTTTTAAGATTTTATTTATTTTTTTGACAGACAGAGATCACAAGTAGGCAGAGAGGCAGGCAGAGAGAGAGGGGGAAGCAGGCTCCTTGCAGAGCAAGAGAGCCTGATGCGGGGCTCGATCACAGGACCCTGGGAATCATGACCTGAGCCGAAGGCAGAGGCTTTAACCCACTGAGCCACCCAGGCGCCCCTAAAGAACCTAATTTTTAAAATAGAAAATGAACTTGAGGGATGCCTGGGTGGCTCAGTCAGTTAAGCATCTGACTCTTGATTTCGGCTCAGGTCATAATCTCAGGGTCATGAGATCAAGTCCCACCTTGGGCTTCATCCTGAGCATGGAGTCTGCTTAAGAGTCTCTCTCTCTCTCTCTCTGCCCCTCTCCACACTCTGAAGAAAAAAGAAAACGAACTTGAACAGACATTTTTCCAAAGAAAAAATACAAATGGCCAAGAAGCGTATGAAGATGGTTCAACTTTATTATTCATTAGAAGAATGCAAATCAAAACCACAATAAGGTATCATTTCATATCCATTAGGCTGGCTATAATAAAAAAAAAAGGCAGAAAATAACAAATTCGGACAAGGATATGCTTAATGGGTACAGAATTTCCTTTTGGGATGATGAAAATGTTTTAGAATAATACAGCACTGATAGTTGCACAACTCTGAATGCATAAATGCCACTGAATCATTCACTTTAAAATGGTTAATTTGGGGGCGCCTGGGTGACTCAGTGGGTTAAAGCCTCTGCCTTCAGTTCAGGTCATGATCCCAGGGTCCTGGGATCGAGCCTCGAGTCAGGACCTCTGCTCAGCAGGGAGCCTGCTTTCCCCACCTCTCTCTCTGCCTGCCTCTCTGCCTACTTGTGATCTCTGTCTGTCAAATAAATAAATAAAATCTTTAAAAAAAAAAAAAAACTTAAAATGGTTAATTTTGTGTTATGGGAAATTCACCTCAATAAAAGAAATTTTTTAAGAAGGAACTGGTAGCGGGGCGCCTGGTGGCTCAGTGGGTTAAAGCCTCTGCCTTCGGCTCAGGTCATGATCCCAGGGTCCTGGGATCGAGCCCTGCACTGGGCTCCCTGTTCTGTGGGGAGCCTGCTTCTCCCTCTTCCTCTCCCTGCTGCTCTGCCTACTTGTACTCCTTCTTTCTCTGTCAAATAAGTACATCTTTTTAAAAAATATAAATATACTCATAAATCTCCCTTTTCAAAAAAACTGAAGTGAAATTCACTTAATACACAATTAACCATTCTAAAGTGTACAATTCAGTGATGTGTACTGTATTTACAATATTGTGCAACCATCAGCCCTTCTTAGTTCCCAAACTTTTTTTCATCCCATAAAAACACTTCATAATCATTAAATAATCACTCTTCATTCCCAATCACTCACCCCCTGGTAACCTCTAATTTGCTTTTCGCCTCTTTGGATTTGCCTATTCTGGATATAATATATGAAAGGAATCATACAATATATGACTGCTGTGTCTGGCTTTTTTCACTTAGCATGTATTCAAAGTTCATCCAAATTTTACCATGTACTGGTACTTCATTCCTTTTTATGGCTGAATTATATTCCATTGTATGTATAAACATAACTTGTTTATTCATTCATCCCTTAATGGCCATTTGGGTTGTTTCCATCTTATGGCTATTATGAATAATGCTGCTATAAACATTCATGTACAAGTTTCTGTGTTACCATGTTTTCAGTTCTTTTGGGTATAAACCTAAGAGTGGAACTGCTGGGTTATATAGTAATTCTAATGCTTAATCTTTTGAAGAACCACCAAACTGTATGCCACAACAGCAGAATCGTTTTACGTTCTTAGCAGCACTGTAGAAGGGTTCCTATTTCTCTCCACCTTTGCCAACATTTACCACTTTTCTTTTAAAATTTTATTATAGCCACCCTAATGGGTATGAAATAGTATTTCATTGTATTTTTATTTGCATTTCCCTGTTGACCTATGATGTTGAATATCTTCTCACGTCCTTGCTGGACACCCCCTCTGGAGAAACTGCTATACAATTTCTTTGCCCATTTCCTATTTTTTTATTGTTGAGTTATATGAATTCTTTAAATATCCTGATACTAGTCCCATGTCAGATCATGAATCCATGTCAGATCATGAAGGTAAACAGGTCTCAAGTTTCATTATATTCACCCTGCAAATGAAGACAAGAAAAAGAGTCGAGAATATTCTCCCCTCAACAAGAGCAAAGCAGGAATTCTATCTCTGAATTGTAAGTTCTGATCCCATAATCTGATTCTTGGGCTAATAAACCACCCCAAAGGCAGAGAAATATGACTATCAAACACAGATAGCTTACATTCTGTTCTTGGCTTGCCTAAGACTGCCTAATTTTTGCCTCGGCAGTGGGAGTTAATAGATTATTCATTTTCTAAGTGTTAATGGAGCTTGAACTATTTTTATATCTGATGAAGAGTTTTGTGATTCTACACATCAACCCAAATTGCCTCATTTAATGAAAGTGATTTTAAGGAACAATCAGCTTTTAAATGTGTCAAGGAAGGCTAAGCGTAATGTTTATCACCCCAGCTGCTCTAGCCCATGGCAGAACCTGTCACTTTAGAAAGGCATGCAAAGTGTTAAAAAGTCGCCAAATGATTCCAACATGCACAACTCCATCCCAAACTACAGTTGAGAATTGTTCCCCTAGTAATAAGAGCTAATATTTTTTTAACCCTTATCCTGTTCCAGGCATCTCCTATGCACTTTACATAGAAAACAGCCTATGAAGAAAGATCTTATCCCCATTTTACAGATGAGGAAACTGAGGCACAGAGAAATAAAATCACTTTCCCAAAGTAACATCCCTTTACTGCTAGTAAAGGGATGAAGCCAAAATTCAAACCCAAGCAGTCAGGCCACAAAGCCTACACTTTTGATCAATATATATCAACTCACTTGTAACAGCCACCTAGAGGAGGATGGAACAAATGTGATCATCACCCAGAGACGAGTCCTTACACATTTCAAAGCTCACACAATAAATGGATCTGATCACCAGAGAATAAAACAAATCTCATAATTCTCTGCAAGTGATTTTTGCCTGTCCTCGATGTGAGACCATAAAAGCATGATCTATAAATGAAATAAAAAAGGATGAATTAAATTTTATCAAAATTTAAAACTTTCACTTCAAAAGACCCCATTAAGAAAATGAAAAGACAAGCCACAGAGAAAAATACCTGGGAGAAAAATATTTACAAATCACCTATCTGGGGGCGCCTGGGTGGCTCAGTGGGTTAAAGCTTCTGCCTTCGGCTCGGGTCATGATCTCAAGGTCCTGGGATCGAGCCCTGCATTGGGCTCTCTGCTCAGCAGGGAGCCTGCTTCCCTTCTTCTCTCTCTGCCTGCCTCTCTGCCTACTTGAGATCTCTGTCTGTCAAACGAATAAATAAAATCTTTTAAAAATAATAATAAATAAAATAGAATTAAAATTAAAACAAAACAAAAACAACAAATCATTTATCTGATAAATATAAATATATAAAAATTCTTAAAATTCGAAAATAAAAAGATATGTAATTCCATTTAAAAATGACCAAGGAGGGGCCACCTGGGTGGCTCAGTGGGTTAAAGCCTCTGCTTTCGGCTCAGGTCATGATCTCAGGGTCCTGGGATCGAGCCCCGCGTCGGGCTCTCTCCTCCACGGGGAGCCTGCTTCCTCCTCTCTCTCTTTCTGCCTGCCTCTCTGCCTACTTGTGATCTCTGTCTGTCAAATAAACAAATAAAATCTTTAAAAAAAAAAAAGACCAAAGAAACTGAATAGATATTTCACCAAAGAAGATATAATAATGACTAAGAAACATGTGAAAAGATGCTAATATCATTAGTCATCAAGAAAATGTACATCAAAACCAAAATGAGATATTGCTTCACGCCCCATCAGAATGACTATAATCAAAAAGACAGACAATAAGGACCTGGGGAAACTGAACTGCTCACACACTGGTGGGGTAAAAGGCCATGATATAAACAATGCATTCTAAACTAGTTCAGAAAGAAAGAAAAAAGAGAAGAATGATAAAACAGTAAAATACTAACAATAGGTAAATATGAGTAAAGGATACTATCCTTAGTCTTACAACTTTTCCATGAGTTTAAAATTATTAGCATCCTGTTGCTGCTGTAACAAATTACCACAAATTTCATGGTTTAAAACAACACAAATTTACTGTCTTACTACCTAGCAAAAGAAAGCTCTTTTCCTTCCTAACATTATTCTTTGAGAGCCTATCACTTCAGTCAACCTGAGTTCACTTGCCAAGAAAACACTGAATACTGGGAAACAAAACACAGAGAACACAAAGGAGCAGGAAAAAGAACAGATGGGATAACTTAAGGCCACACAAACTGAATTCTTTTGGAGAACCTTGAGTCATAAGCCTTCAGTCTTTATCTGTATTGGAAGTTATATAACTTATATGTGATCCTACTGGATAGTCCTTTAATAAATGGAGAAACACCCTGAATTTTAGCAATGCCATCTATGAAGAAAGCCTTTTCTCTTACTGAATTATCTAAATTTACTGTGGAACCAAACAATCTTCAAGACAATGGCATAAATCTCTAGAGCCACTACTGTTCTTTGCTTAGAATATATCATATTCCCACCTACAAGCCTCTTGACTGAAATAAAGAAAGACCAACAGCAATTTCTTTACTCCAGGGGTTTCAATTACACTGGGCCTGGCTCCAAGTTCACCATTACTCGGAGCTAGAACTATTTCACTCCATTAGGTTGGACAACCAGACTGGCGCCTGAAAATTCTGATGGTGGTGACTTTCCACCCAACAAGCAGCAGCAAAAGGTAAAGTAACAGAATTCCCTATAGGTCAGTTTTGTCTAGATGAAAAAAAAGAAAGTGCTTCTTTCTTATTTAACAAATACAGAAACACATCTAAGTCACATCTAAGGTGTTTCTGTATTTGTTAAATAAGTTCTCCTCCAAGGAGAAAATGATGAACCAGCTACCTCTCCAGAAAGCTTGTGAGAGGGCCTAAACTGTGTTCAGAGTTTCAAGTTGCATCCTAACTCAGCAGTCCCAGGTGCAAAACTTTACCCCTGTCATTCAAACGGCAGCTCTGTAATCTACTACTAGCAATCATCACGGTCTCACAGGCCTTCATTGATTGTACTTTTAATCCACCATTTGGGCTCCACTAGGCTCCACTAGGGCAGAACTGCTAGCTATCAGCATGAACAATTAACGAGGAATAGCGAAATCTAAAAATGTCAAGCTTGGGGGAAAAGCCAGGAGAGGGAAGTATGGATTAGCCCACCATGGCACATTCATTCATTCTCTCTGCTTCCTTAAAGCCCCAGGTAGAACTCAATCATTCTCTCCACACAGATGGGACAGAACGCAGGTGCACCCGCCAGAGCTGTCAGCTAGCAGAAGGGTAGCCTCTGTGCCATTACATAAGAGTTATAAGAACACCTAGGAATCTAACCCAGACCTGTACCACTCAGAAGCACTCTGACTTGACAGTACATGCTGAGAGCCAGAGACAAAACAAAACAAACCAAAACTTTCTCAGATTATATTCACAGTTATCACCTTTAGGAGTTCCAGGCATAACAAAGGTTTGTGATTTAGCTATAAAAAGCCTTTAAATCTGGAATACAGAGTCTAGGGTTTTAATTTCAACTCTGTTACAAACCAGCTGTGATTAGGCAAGCCATTTCGCTTCTCTGGACCTTGGTTTCCTCCTCTGTGACATAAGGGAGATGGTCTAGTTTACCTCTAAGTCAAAGGTCCTATAAATTTTTTTACATGCTCCCACAAATCCCGTAATTTAGTATGAAACAGATGTTTGTTAGGGATCTACCAATTCACTTCCTGATCTTCCAAGCAAAGAAAGAGAGGAAATAAACTTGAGAGCCTTCCCTATGCTCATTATATTTTCTTTCCTTTTTTATGGCCAAATCCCATGAAATCACTTCTGGGGCAAGTGACATAAATCTCATTCACACAGGAAAGCTATTCAAACAAGGCAGACTGGTGAAAAGAGCATTTGGCTCTGCAACCAGACAGGCCTATGTTCAAATTCTAATTCTGCCACCTATCAGCAGGGGGACCTGAAATGAGTTACTCAATTGTCCAGAAACTCCAATTTCATTATCTATAAAAAGGACAACATTTCCCTCTTGGAGTTGTTCTGAGGATTAAAAGAGACATATGTGACGCCTCTGGTACATACCAGTATGGAATAAATACAGGCTTCCCCGGCTTCCTGCTTCTTATGTGACCATGTACCACTCTAAGCAAATACCATCCTTGCATGCCTTTGTAAAGCTCCATCAAGAGCTAAATTAAGCTCTGCTGAGTCATTTCTATTATTCCTTAAAAATGTTCACAAAAGTGGAGTTTGAATCTCTATATGTTATTAATAAAATATCTTAAGTTGAATAAGCTTCAGAAAACAGAGTTTGGATGCTTCTGGCTTACAAATTCTACACAGACATAATTATAGCAGAGTGCAAGTTCTTAAAAACAAAGGACGAACATTTAAACATAAGATTTTACAGGGACTAGAAAAAAAGAATGCACTGTCCAAATAGCCTTACCCATGAAAAAGGAGCAAAGAGTATCTCCCCTTCACAAAAGAATATATCCCTCTTATCTTTGATGAGAACAGGGAAGAGTTAAACCTACTTTTCTAAAAGCTTCAGTATTCCTCTGTAAGTAAGTTGTAAGCACTAATTAACAATCCATCTACCAACCGACACTTATTCCCAAAGATAGACACTGATACTCAAACATCAGTAATGGGTTAACAGTACACCACCTCCTCAAGCCAGACCCTTAGCTTCTTCTGGATACCCTGCTTTCCCTCATCTCCCTACTGTCACCTTTGTTGTTACTACAGAAACAGCTAACACGTATACAGTACTAGCTACATGCCATGTCCTGCACATAGCTTAACTATCTTAATTTATTAACTCACTTACTCTTCATTTCAACAGTAAAGATGAGTACTATTATTATCCCCATCTTAGAAAAGACCTCTGAAATATTTCTGCAGTACATCCCCTTCTGAATAATACACCACAGATTTAGCCTTTTTTTCCTTGAGATTTTATTTATTTATTTGAGAGAGAGAGACAGCATAAGAGTAGGGGAAGGGAGAACAGATTCCCTGATAAGCAGGGAGCCTGATACAGGGCTCAATCCCAGGATGCTGGGATCGTGACCTGAGCTAAAGGCAGCCGGTTAACCCACTGAGCCACCCAGGTATTCCTAGTCTTTCTTTTCTTTCTTTTTTTTAAGATTTTATTTATTTATTTGACAGAGATCACAAGTAGGCAGAGAGGCAGGCAGAGAGGCAGGCAGAGCGAGAGAGGAGGAAGCAGGCCCCCTGCGGGGCAAAGAGCCCGATCTGGGGCTCGATCCCAGGACTCTGGGATCATGACCTGAGCCAAAAGCAGAGACTTTAACCCACTGAGCTACCCAGGTGCCCCATCCTAGTCTTTATTTTCAACAGACTCTATCTATCTCTAACTGGTATCTGCCTCTGGTACCCGACTCCTTAACTCTCAATCCATTCTCTACGCTGTCTTCAGAATTATTTTTCCACAATGTGAGTTAACCACATGAGTCCCTAATTAAATTCTTTAGTAATTCTTGACTCTAAGATACACTCAAAATTCTTAACCCATACAAGACCTTTTACCACCTGGATTGCACTCACCTTGCCTCTCTCTTCCCTATGCTACCCACTTTCTAGATTCCAGTCTTAACCTCCGCACTCTCCCCTGAACACAGCAGACTAGAACACTGCCATACCTTGCAAGCGTCATTTCCCCCATGTAGAATGCTCATCCCCAATTTGCAAACTTGCCACAAGCTTTTGTTCTTCCATTAAGACTCTGCTCAAGTGCCACCTCCCTTATATAAGCCTTTTCCAGCCACTGGAGAACCTCTTCTGTGAGTACCCACTGCAGTCCCCTCTAATGGCACCTATCTCACATTACCATAACTGTATCCATAAGAACTCTATTCCCCGACACGCCCCCCCGGACACGCGTAAGAGTAGAGCCCACTGTTAGTACATAATACAGACTGGCAAATGGCAGACATTTAATAAATAGTGAATGAATAAATAAAACATAAATATTTGTTAATAACAGTTTCCATCCAAATGGTGCAATATAAGAATCTTGTAAACACTTCTTACTTTCCTAACCAACAGCAGGACTCAGGAATTTACAACTTTTCTTACAACCAAAGACAACTATTCCATCTCCATCCTAAATTAGTTCATAAGATAATTAGAAATCCCACAACTCCCTTTATATACGAAGAATCCTAAATTATACACAAAAGCTTTTACATGTAATTTTCTTCTTCAGTGAATACTACTAAATGGAAAAATAATCCCAGTCGAGGGAGAAAACCAAGATCCATTAGTCATTTTTGCCCAGTGTCAGCCTACAATGTGAGCAGAATTATGTAGTTTCTGGAGCTACAACCTATTCAGATTCTCCAGGCAGCCTGAGAAATCCCCTGTTGCCACAAGCCCGCAGAATGCTCCACCAAACACAGTTTTGAATTACTGTTTTTCATTACTGATGTGCTTTCTACTGGACCCTGCTGTGAGATAAAATGGAATTATAGCAGCATTGCCAGCTATAGAATGACTGAGAGATATACAGGGTTTTAATATACTTCTTGAACTCACAGGCACTAAGACATCTTTTTTTTTTTTTTTTAAAGATTTTATTTATTTATTTGACAGAGAGAGATTACAAGTGGGCAGAGAGGCAGGCAGAGAGAGAGAGGAGGAAGCAGGCTCCCCGCTGAGCAGAGAGCCTGATGCGGGACTCGATCCCAGGACTCTGGGATCATGACCTGAGCCGAAGGCAGCGGCTTAACCCACTGAGCCACCCAGGCGCCCGGCACTAAGATATCTTTGAATCTTAATGTAAAAGAGGAAAGAGTAAAAAAGTAAGGCGCAGTTTATCTGCAAATCACACAGATGAAAAATACCTTGCCAATGTCTGTGGGCAGCTAAATCCTACATTAAATACTCGGGCTTAGAGAGCTGAAGCACAGGGATGATAGTGATAATGTCTGGAGTGAAATAACATTTCTTATAAACTGATCAGCACAAAGGAAGGTGATTTCAGAAAATGCTCTTCTAAAAGGTAAATTCAGTTTCCTTGGAGAGTCAAGGGTGAGGTCAAGGACAAGCATGCTACCAAATAAAGAGGAAAAGAAGCCAACTATTTTAAAATAATAAAAGAAAAGTTCAAGGAAGGGTGAGGGAAAGATAGGCTGTGACCTGGAAGTAGAAAGGTCATCTGCTGTTATCAAAAATCTGACCTTCAAGGGGGCACTTGGGTGGCTCAGTGGGTTAACCCGCTGCCTTCGGCTCAGGTCATGATCTCAGGGTCCTCGGAGAGAGTCCCACATCAGGCTCTCTGCTTAGCAGGGAGCCTGCTTCTCTCTCTCTCTCTCTCTCTCTCTCTCTGCCTGCCTCTCTGCCTACTCTGTCAAATAAATAAATAAAATCTTAAAAAAAAAAATCTGACCTTCACAACAATGCTTAAAAATGAAAATTCACTCCAAAGTGAAAGGAGAAAGAGATGAGTCGATAATCATGTTGGAGATCTCAACAGTCCCCCTCTCTGAAATTAACAGGATAGAAAATGAATAAGGTTATAGAAGACATAAAGATCACTAACAACTAGGTGATATACATAATGTTTATAGAACAATCAACCCCAAAACATCAGAATATACATCTTTCTCAAATGTACACATAACATTTACCAAACAGACAATATTCTAGAACAGAATACAGACATAAATGCATTCAAAAGAATAGAATCAGATTATGTTATCTCCTCAAGAGAATTAAATTAGAAATCAGTAACAAAAAGGTATCTGGAAAATCCGCAAATGTAGAAAAGTAAGCAACACCCTTGTAAGTAACAGAAGGTCAAGTAATGCTTACAATTGTATGTTAATTTATAATTATGTCAAAGTAAAACTTCAACTAAAATACTAAAAAACACACACACACACAATGGAATACTATGCAGCCATAAAAAGAAATGAAATCCTATCATTTGCGATGACATGAATAGAACTAGAGGGTATTATGCTTAGCAAAATAAGTCAACCGGAGAAAGACAACTGTCATATGATCTCCCTGATATGAGGAAGTGGAGATGCAATGTGGGGCAGTTTGGGGGTAGGAAAAGAAATGAAACAAGATGGGATCGGGAGGAAGACACACCAAAAGAGACTCCTAATCTCACAAAACAAACTGAGGGTTGCCAGGAGGAGGGGGTCAGGGAGAGGGTGGTGGGGTTACGGACATTGGGGAGGGTATGTGCTATGGTGAGTGCTGTGAAGTGTGTAAACCTGGCGATTCACAGACCTGTACCCCTGGGGCTAATAATACATTATATGTTAATAAAGAAATTTTTTTTAATTAAAAAACAAAAAAAACTGAAAATGGATAAATGGGGCGCCTGGGTGGCTCAGTGGGTTAAGCCTCTGCCTGTGTCTCAGGTCATGATCTCAAGGTCCTGGGATCGAGCCCCTAGTCAATAGGGAGCCTGCTTCCCCCTCTCTCTCTCTGCCTGCCTCTCTGCCTACATGTGATCTCTGTCGGTCAAATAAATAAATAAAATCTTAAAAAAAGAAGAAGAAAGAAAATGGATAAACAACAGAGAAAAATCAGTAGAACCAAGATGTTTTATTTTTTCAAGGACCAATACAGGTGACAGACCTCTAGCCAGACAAATCAGAAACAAAAGAGAGATGACATAAATTCCTAATAACAGCTTTAAAGAGGGACTATTACTACAGAGATTATAGACATTAAAAGGATAATAAAATATTATGAGCATCTTTATTCCAATAAAATTAAAAAACAAGATGAAATTGACAAATCCCTTGAAAGACACAAACTGACAAAGCACACTCAAGAAGAAGTACAGAACATGAATAGTCCTAATCAGATGAAAGAAACTGAATTCATAATTTAAAACCATCTCAGAGGAGCGTCTGGGTGGCTCAGTCGGTTAAGTGACTGCCTTCGGCTCATGGCATGATCCTAGGGTCCTGGGATGGAGCCCGACATGGGGCTCTCTGCTCAGCTGGGAGCCTCCTTCTCCCTCTCCCTCTGCCTCTCCCCTCTGCTCATGCTCTCTCTCTCTCTCAAATAAATAAAATCTTTAAATAAATAAATAAAACCGTCTCTCAGAAAACTCCAGATTTAAGTAGCATCATTGGGAAATTCTATTAAACATTTAAGGAGGAAATAATACCTGCATAAAACTATACAAATTCGGAAAATAAAGAAGGGAATGCTCCCTGCTCATTTTAGTCATATGGCTTTGAATCACAGTTTACACTGACATCAAAACCAGATGAAGACATCACAAAAGAATAAATAGAACATTCTTCATGAACATAGATATAAAATTCCTTAACAAAGTTCTAGTAAATCAAATCTAGCAATACATAAAAGTGGTAATACATCAAAACCAGATACAATGGAGTACCTGGTGGACCATGCAACTCTTGATCTCAGGGTTTTAAGTCTGAGCTCCACACTGGGTGTAGAGATTATTTAAAAATAAAATATTAAAAAAAATAAAATAAAAGATCTGTTAAGGAGCAAGACTGGTTTAACATTAAAAAGCCAATTAATATAAGCATATTTAAACTATGAAAAAATATAAATCTCAAAAAAAAAGATCTCATCATATTGAAAAAGCAATTGACAAAGTTTAACATCCAGGCATGATTTTTTTTTTTTTTAATTCTCAGCAAACTAGGAACAGAATGGAATTTCCTCAACCACATAAAAGATATCCATGAAAAACCACAGCTTACACTAAACTTAATAATAAAAGACTGACTACTTTCCCCCATGATCAAGAACAAGGAAAGAGGGCACCTGAGAGGCTCAGTGAGTTAAGCCTCTGCTTTGGCTCAGGTCATTGTCTCAAGGTCCTGGGATTGAGCCCTGAGCCCCCGCAACGGGCTCTCTGCTCAGCAAGGAGCCTGCTTCCCCCTCCTCTCCACCTGCCTACCTACTTGTGATCGCTCTTTGTCAAATAAATAAATAAAATCTAAAAAAAAAAAAAAAGAACAAAGGAAAAACGTCCCCTCTCACCTTTTCTATTCAGCACAATACTAGAGGTCCTATCCAATGTAGTAAGTCAAGAAAAAGAAATACTAGGTACATAGAAGAAGTAAAACTATCTTTATTCATAGATGATATGATTAGATACATAGAAAATTCTAAGGAGGGGTGCCTGGGTGGCTCAGTAGATTAAGTGTCTGCCTTTGGCTAAGATCATGATCTCAGGATCCTGGGATCAAGCCCCACTTTGGGCTCTCTGCTCAGCAAGGAGTATGCTTCTCCCCCACTTCTCTCTCTCTCTCTCTCTCTCAAATATAAATAAATAAATAAATCTAAAAAAAAGGAAAAAAGAAAATTCTAAGGATACAACAAGACAGTTTGTTATGGGCTGAACTGTGTCCTCCTAAAATTCATAGGAAGTCCCAACTCCCAGTAACTCAGAACGTGACTATAATTGTACATAGGGCCTTGAAAGAACTTAAGTAAGGTAAAGTGAGGTCATACAGTTGGACCCTAATCCAGTATGATGACTGTCCTTATGAAAAGAGGAGGGGCACCTGGGTTGCTCAGTTGTTAAGCATCTGCCTTTGGCTCAGGTCATGATCCCAGAGTCCTGGGATCGAGTTCCACATCAGGCTCCCTGCTCCGCAGGGAATATGCTTCTCCCTCTGACCTGCCTCCACTCATGCTCTCTCTCTCAAATAAATAAATAAAATCTTTAAAAATAATAATAACATAAATAAAAGATACATTTATTAAAAAAAAAAAAGAAACCATTTACAAAAGCATCACAAAACATGAAAAACTTAGGGGATGCCTGGGTGGGTGCCTCAGTTAGTTAAGTGGCTGCCTTCGGCTCAGGTCATCATCCCAGCGTCCTGGGATGAGTCCCGCATCGTGCTCCTTGCTCAGTGCGGAGCCTGCTTCTCCCTCTCCCTCTGCCTGCCACTCTGTCTGCCTGTGCTCTGCCTGTGTTCACTCTGAGAAATAAATAAAATCTTAAAAAAAAAAAAAAGAAAGAAAAGAAAAACTTACGACAATTTTAATACAACAGCATAAAATTAGAAAATGAAATTAAGGGGCACCTGGGTGGCTCAGTAGGCTAAGCCTCTGCCTTCAGCTCAGGTCATGATCTCAGGGTCCTGGGATTGAGCCCCACATCGGACTCTCTGCTCAGCGGGGAACCTGCTTCCCCCTCTCCCTCTGCCTACCTGTGCCTCTCTCTGCCTGCTGCTCTGCCTACTTGTGATCTCTCTCAAATAAAATAAAATCTTAAAAAAAAAAGAAAGAAAATGAAATTAAGAAGCATTTTCTTATTTATAATAGCATCAAAAAACAAAAATTAGAAATAAAATTTAACAAGATATATGTGAAACTATCCAATGAAAACCATAAAATATTATTAAGTGAAATTAATGATGACCTAAACAATAAATATATACCATGCTTATGGACTAGAAGACTCAATACTGTTAAAATATTAATTGTCCCCAAATTGAGCTATATATTCAACACAATAAGAACAGGCATTTTGTAGCATTAACAGATAATTCTAAAATTTATATGGAGGAACACCTGAGTAGCACAGTTAGTTCAGAATCTAATTCTTTGTTTCAGCTCAGGTCATGATCTCAGGGTCTTGAGATCCAGCCCAGTGTTAGGCTCTGGGCTCAGTGTACAGTCTGCTTAAGAATCTCTCTCCTAGGGACGCCTGGGTGGCTCAGTGGATTAAAGCCTCTGCCTTTGGCTCAGGTCATGATCCCAGGGTCCTGGGATCGAGCCCTGAATCGGGCTCTCTGCTCAGCAGGGTGACTGCTTCCCCCTCTCTCTGCCTGCCTCTCTGCCTACTTGTGATCTCTACCTGTCAAATAAATAGACAAAAATCTTAAAAAAAAAAAAAAAAAAAGAATCTCTCTCCTTCTCCCTCTGTCCCTCCCCCTGCATGTGCAAACATGCTCTCTAATAAATAAATCTTTTAAAAGATAAATAAAATAAAATTTATATGGAAATTGAGGGTGCCTGGCTGAGTCAGTTGGTAGAGCTCATGCTCTTGATCTCAGGCTTTTGAGTTTGAGCCCCATGTTGGGGGTGCAAATAACTAAAAAAATTTAAAAAAAAAATAAAAGGATAAAAAACTTATATGGAAATCCAAAGATAATAACTAGAGAAAACAATCTTGAAAAAGAACAAAATTGGACAAGGTACATGATCTAATTAGAAGACTTGTTATAAAGCTATAGTAATGACGACGGTATAGTATTGGTGGAAACATACACATGTAGATAAATACACAGAATAGAGGCCAGCAACAGACTCAAAGACAGAAGGTCATTTGATTTTCAACAAAGGTATCAAGGCCACCCCACAGGAAAACGACAGTCTTTTCAACAAGTGGTACTTGAACTACACATATACATGGGAAAAATGAACCTCAACCTTTACCTCTCACTACACACAGTTTAACTTAAAATGAACTATTGACCTACATATAAAAGCCAGAACATAAAACATAGTTTTACACTTTGTTGCTTATAGAAGAAAACTCTGACATCATAGCAAAGACAAGGATTTTGTTGTTGTTGTTGTTTTTAAGATTTTATTTATTTGAGAATGAGAGAGACAGTGACAGAACACACAGGTGGGAAAGAGAGGGAGAAGCAGGCTCCCCACTGAGCAGAGAGCCTGACATGGGGCTCGAATGCAGGACCCTAGGATCATGACCTAAGCCGAAGGCCGAGGTTTAACCGACTGAGTTACTAGGTGCCCTGGCAGGGATTTTTTTTTTTTTTTAAGATTTTATTTATTTATTTGTCAGAGAGAGAAAGAGAGAGAGCTCAAGCAGGCAGAGAGGGAGAAGCAGGCTCCCCGCTGAGCAAGAAGCCTGATGCAGAATTTGATACCAGGACCCTGGGAAGGCAGACGCTTAACCAACTGAGCCACACAGGTGTCCCCGAAAAGGCAGATATTTTTCAAAGGCAACATAAAAAGTATAGACCATAAAAGAAATTGGACTCCATCAAATTAAAAATTTCTGCTCCTCAAAAAACACCAATAAAATGAAAATATAAACCACAGATCGAGAAAAAAATAGATGTAAAACATGTATCTGATAAAGGACAAGCACTTACACTATATAAGCACTCTTATAATTCAATAGTAAGAAAACAAAAAACACTTGAAAATAGACCAAAGCATACACTCAAAAAGAGTTAAAATGGTAAATTTTATGTTATATACACTTTACCACAATAAAATAAAAAGAGAGAAAGCTAAAGCACCACCAACAACAACAACAAAAAAAATGGGCAAAAGTTTGAAGACACATCACAAAGGCAGATATAAAAATGGCTAATGAACATAAAAAGAAATTCAGCAACATCAAGCATCAGGAAAATGTATATTAAAATCACAGCAAGACAACCTATGGAATGAGAGAAGGTATTTGCAAAAGAAGTCTCTGATAAAGGGTTAGTATCCAAAATTATATAAAGAGATGCACCTGGATGGCTCCATCTGTTAAGTGCTCCAACTCCTGATTTCTGCTCAGGTCATGATCTCGGGGTCATGGGATGAAGCCCCATGTCAGGCTCCACAGTCAGTGGGGAGTCTGCTTGAGATTCTCTGTTTTCCCTTCCCTCTTCTCCTCCTCCCTACCCCACAAATAAATCTTTTTTAAAAAATTGTATAAAGAATTTATACAACTCAACACCAAAAACCAAATAATTCCATTAAGAATGGGCAGAAAACATGAACAGACATTTCTCCAAAGAAGACATACAATTAGCCAACAGATGCATGAAAAGATGCTCAACATCACTCATCATCAAGGAAATGCAAATCAACACCAGAATGACCAAAACCCTGTCACACCGGTCAGACTGGCTAAAATCAGAAACAAAAGAAACAAGTGTTAGCAAGGATGTGGAGAAAAATGAGCCCTCCTGCATGGCAGTTGGGAATGCAAACTGGTTAAGCCACTGTGGAAAACAGAATGAAGGTTCGACAAATAATAAAAAAGAGCTACCATATGATCTAGTAATTCCAATACTGGGTATTTACCTAAAGAATACAAAAACACTAACTTGAAAAGACAGATGGAACCCCTATGTTTACCGCAGTATTATTTACGAAAGCTGAAATATGAAAGCAGCCCCACTGTCCATCAGTAGATAAATGGATGAAGAAGATGTGGTATGTATATACAATGGAATATTACTCAGCCCTAAAAAATGAAATTATGGCATTTGCAATAACATGGGTGGATCTAGAGAATACAATGCTAACTGAAATAAGCCAGTCAGAGAAATACAAATACCATATGATTTCACTCATATGTGGAATTTAAGGAACAAAACAAAGGAAAAAAAGAGACAAATCAAAAAACAGACTCTTACCAATAGAGAACAAATTAATGGTTATCAGAGGGGAGGTGAGTGGGAGGATGGATAAAATGGGTGAAGGGGTTTAAGAGTACACTTACTGTGATGAGCACTAAGGAACATATAGAATTGTTGAATTACTGTACTGTACATCTGAAATTAATGTAACACTGTATGTTAACTATACTTGATTAAAACAAAAAACAAAAAAAAAACCCCACAGGTCCAAAATATGCCCACCAGAATGGCCAACATCTAAAGACAGACACCACCAAATGCTGACAAGACTGGGTAGCAACCTGAACGCCCACACATTATTTGTGGTGGAAGAGGCACAATTTCTCATACTTTGAATTATACCCCTAAGTATTTTCCCAAGATGAATAAAAATACTTAACACAAAGACTTCTACACAAATGATCATAATAGCTTTGCTTATTACAGCCAAAGACTAGAAACCACCCAAATGATCATCACTTGAATAGATGAAGCAATTTTGGTATACACATGCAGAGGACTACTACTCCAGAATAAAAAGAAATGAACTACTGTAAACATGCCAACGTGAATGACTCTCAAAACTATTATGGGACTGCAGAGAAGTACAAGGGAACATTTTTGGGTGACAGAAATGTTCCACATCTTTTTTTTTTTTTTTTAAAGATTTTATTTATTTACTTGACAGAGAGAGATCACAAGTAGGCAGAGAGGCAGGCAGACAGAGAGAGGAGGAAGCAGGCTCCTTGCTGAGCAGACAGCCTGATGCGGGACTCGATCCCGGGACCCTGAGATCAGGACCTGAGCTGAAGGCAGCGGCTTAACCCACTGAGCCACCCAGGCGCCCCTGTTCCACATCTTGTTTCTAATAGCTGTTACAATGCTACTATATATGTTTGTCAAAACTCATCATAACTGAGGCATTATATTGTATGTAAGTTATAACTCAAAAAAGTTGATTTTTAAAATAGAATAAAAAATTTAAAGTTTATATTCCTTTAATCCTCATAGTCTACTTCTAAGAATTTACCCCAAAATGTATACCAAAGAAATGACAATCCAAGGACATAAAGATGCACATACAAAAATTTTCATTACAGCATTATGTTTTTTAAGATTTTATTTATTTACTTGACAGAGAGAGAAATCAAAAATAGGCAGAAAGGCAGGCAGAGAGAGACGGGGAAGCAGGCTCCCTGCTGAGCAGAGAGCCCGATGAGGGGTTCCATCTCAGGACCCTGAGACCATGATCTGAGCCAAAGGCAGAGGCTTAACCCACTGAGCCACTCAAGTGCCCCTTATTACAGCATTATTTTTTTTTAAAGATTTTATTTATTTATCAGAGAAAAGAGAGAGGGAGAGAGCGAGCACAGGCAGACAGAATGGCAGGCAGAGGCAGAGGGAGAAGCAGGCTCCCTGCTGAGCAAGGAGCCCGATGTGGGACTCGATCCCAGGATGCTGAGATCATGACCTGAGCCGAAGGCAGCTGCTTAACCAACTGAGCCACCCAGGCGTCCCATTATTACAGCATTATTAATAGAAGTAATTTCCTTTAATGGTCCATTAATAGAGGACTAATTAAATAAGTTAGGGTACTGAGACACCTGGTGCAGTTCGTTGAGCACCCAACTCTTGGATTTGGCTCAGGTGGTGATCTCAGGGTTATGAGACTGAGCTCTATGTCAGACTCATGCTCAGTGTGGATCTGCCTGAGATTTTCTCACCCTCTTCCTCTGTCCCTCCCACTCATCCGTGTATATCTCTCCCTAAAAATTAATAAATAATTCTTTAAAATGTTAGGGTACATTCATAGAATACTTTACAGCAATTTAAAATAGTAATTAGGGCACCTGGGTGGCTCAGTCGGTTGTCGGATCAATTCTTAGATTCAGCTGGGGTTGCGATCTAAGGGTTGTGGGATAGAGCCCTGAGTTGGGATCTGTACTCAGTGCAGAATCTGCTTTAGATTCTTTCCCCCTCCCTCTCCCTCCTCTCTGCTCCTTCCCACTTCTCCTCCCCCAGCTTGCACTTGCTCACTCTCAAATAAATAAATAAATAAAATCTTTAAAATAGTAATTGTATGTATTTATGTGCAACATGTTAAATCAAAAAGTTGTTACAAAACACCATGTATAACAAACTTTATTTTAATAAATGTATATAACAAATACATATGTAAACTCTAAAAATCTATAAGCCAAATTTATAGCAACCGGTGTCATCTTTTTCCTATAAACAGGAGAATGTTGAGCCCATTCTTATTTTAGACATGAAGAAATGATCAGAGATATCAAATGAGGATCAGAGAAACCAAAACAAGACTGAATGCCACAGTCTATCATGAAACAACTCTTATCTCAATGAACAGGTATATGCCCTTCAAAGCTACTAGAAGTGGGTGAGGGGTGCGGCACCTGGCTAGTTCAGCTGGTAAAACATGCAACTCGTGACCATGAGGTTGTAAATTCGAGCCCCATGTTGGGTGCAGAGATTACCTAAAAATACAGTCTTAAAAAAAAAAAAAAAGGTACTAGAAGGGAACTCACCTACGTAGGGGTAATAAATGCAGAGAACTAGTGGAAAGTGCCTAAAGGCTTTTATAGCCACCTCTGCCTGTTGTTCTAACATAAAAATGAAATTCACTCAAAATTTCTTCCAGAGAATAGGCAGATAATGGTCTCTTAATACTTAATTACTCTTTTATGCTATGCTTATTCCCCTGCTGTTATGAGAATGTGATTTAAAAGCAGGAAGGAAGCAATGTCACTGTGAAGTCTCTGAAAATAGGAAGGAAGTACTCTGGACTGATAAAGGTCAGCATGACATTCATAGTGAATGAGCCAATCTCATTCCAGCTAAGTTAAAGTAATCTTTCTCTAATATTTGTTCCCTGTCAGCCCAAGTCAGGAGCAAAAGAAAGGTGAGAAAGTGTACACACACATACACACACACAGAAAAAAAGCTAACTTATTACGAGCTGCTTGTCACATGCCAAATATTTGTAACATTTCTAAAAATATATAACTACAGAGCTTCAATAAGTTGATATTTACAAGGCAAAATAATTTCAAAACTTACCAGCACCCCAGCCCCAAATTTACCAGCCCATATTGAAACCTCAGTGCTCCTGATCTACTCCTACCCCACCTTTCACTGAGAATGAAACCATCTTGCTATGAAGTGCTAAGAGAAAAAAAAATACTCTGATGGCTTACTATCTATCTATCTATCTATATGGCATTTGACTTACAGATGTACCTTAGTTCAAGCACAGAAATGCAAGTTAGTCACTTAAAAATGGGTTATATAATTCTATGCTGTCTACCCATACTTTCCAGTCTGAATCTACTCACCTTTGTAACCTCCTTTGAAAAAAAAATATTTTCTTAATTTGAGTAGAGCTGACACACAACGTTACATCAGTCTCAGGTGTATAACACAATGATTCAACTTCTTTATACCTTATGCCATGCTGTAGTCTCCTACTTAAATAATCATTTTTATCAATTCTCATTCCCGGCCCCACAAGAGTACTTGGATTCTAATACTTCTATATATGTGTATCTATATTTCACTATATTAAGACCCAGTCTGAGGGGTACCTGGGTGGGTCCGCTGGTTAAGTATCTGACTCTTGATCTCTGCTCAGGTCTTGATCTCAGGATTCTGAGTTCAAGCCCCGTGTTGGGCTCCACGCTGGGAGTGGAGCATACTAAAAATAAATAAATAAATAAAATCTGGAGAGGTTCACTTGCCCAAATCTACACAGACTGAGGAACCCACAATCATACCCAGGTTCATCTGTTTTTGAGAACCAAAGATATTAACCATTATTCTATTTCATTCTGTATGTTTTTATCCCTCTCTTTATTACATGATTGAGAAAACACAGCATGGATGGACTTCCATATGCATGTAAAAATGAAGAGCTGCAGGCAGAGGAGGAGGGAGAAGCAGGCTCCCCACAGAGCAAGAAGCCCGATGCAGGGCCCATTCCCAGGACCCTGGGATCATGACCTGAGCTGAAGGTAGCCGCTTAACGGACTGATCCACCCAGGTGCCCCCTGAGTATTTACTTTAAAGAAGGGGAAATTATGGGGCACCTGGGTGGCTCAGTCTAAGTAGCTGCCTTATGCTCAGGTCCTGATTCCAGGGTCCTGGGATCAAGCCCCACATTGGGCTCCCTGCTCAGCAGGAAGCCTGTTTCTCCCTCTGCCACTCCCCCTGCTTGTGTTCCCTCTCTTGCTGTGTTTCTCTCTGTCAAATGAATAAATAAAATCTTAAAAAAAAAAAAAGAGGAAAACTATGTTCACATAAAAATATATACATAAATGTTTACACCAATTCTATTCATAACTGGCCCAAACTGGAAACAACCCAAATGTCCTCCATTGGGTGGATGCCCAAACAAACTGAGGTGCGTCAAAACAGTGCTACTACTCAGCAACAAAAAGGAATACACTACTGATAGACACAACTGATGGTGAATGAAAGAAGCCAGTTTCAAAAGGTTACCTACTACACGATTCCATTCATAGGACATTCTCAGAAAGACAAAACTATAGTCACCACGAAGAGATCAGTGATTGCCGCAGTCTGGGGTGGGGTAGATTGCCACAGAGGGACAGCAAGAGGCAATCTTGTGGGGTGGTCAAACTATTCTTTATCCTACTGTAGTAGTTGCTTACAAAAATCTATACACATACGGGGCACCAGGCTGGCTCAGTTGGTACAGCATGCAACTCTTGATCTCAGGGTTATGAGTTCAAGCCCCACACTTTATTTTTAAGATCACTTAAAAATAAAACATTAAAAAAAAACTAAACATTCCCAAAAAGCCCATTTTACTGCACGATAATTTTTAAGGTAAAATAAAAGACTCTTTAATTCTTCTGCAGATAACTGGTTAACTAAATAGGGGCTAAAAAAAGTTACAACCTTACCTCTTGTTATATATCAAAACACGTTTCAAATAAACTAAAAAGTTAAATATAAATTATGAAGTAATACTGAGCCTCTTAATATACATGAAGCTCTTACAAATAAATAAAAAAAAATAAACACTTTCACAGAAAAATGGGCCAAGACATGACGAAACAAGAACTGAACATATGAAAAAGTCTTATCTCACCAAAAATCAAATAAATGGACAATCAAGCAACGAGCTAATATTTTTTGGCAACTGCATTATAAAAACAAAACAAAATGAAAATAAAAAACCTTAAAAGAATAATAACACCAATACTGGCAAGGGTGGGAAAAGGAACCCCCCAAAAAACTATAGTCTGATATGTTAAGTGTTATAACATTTCCTGAAGGTAATTTGGAATATATATCAAAACCCTCAACTCACACATACATACTCTTTTTCCATTTCAGGAATTTACTAAGAAACTAACCAGATTAGTGCAGTAAAATGTTCACAGAAGAGTCATAACATCATTACTTATAATAATGAAAAACAAATACTTTAAAAAGATAAACTAAATTATTATCATATGATGTGGGAAGCAAAGGCAAAAGAAAAATTAAATTTCCTTACTACTTACAGCCCATTGACAAATCCTTCAAACAGGAAGAGTGACATTCCCTTAGGAACTTGGCTGCCTAGACTTGATACTTTGTTAAGGGCAAAAGGCAATCTTAGCTTAACATTATCCCAACCCCCCAGGATCTTATAAATCTACTTTAACACATAAAAATTCCTTTAGAGGGACACCTGGGTGGCTCAGTCAGTTAAGCAGCTGCCTTCGGCTCTGGTCATGATCCCAGTGTGCTGGGATCAAGTCCCACATCAGGCTCCTTGCTCCGTGGGGAGCTTGCTTCTCCCTCTGCTTCTGCCTGCCTGTACTCTCTGTCTCTCTGACAAATAAATAAAATATTTAAAAAAAAATTCCTTTAGAAACTTCCTTTATCTCTATCCCCCAACATATATGTTAGTAATCATCCCACAAGCTTATAGCCCACTGATATACTTCTAAAGGGTCTCATGAGTAGGGTTTTTACTAAAGAGTAATAAATGACCTTTTTCTAACAGCTACCCCTTGAGGTCCTAGAAACCTTGCTCCCAAAATTCCTTAGAAACTTATGCTATCCCTAACCCCCTCCCAACTTGAAAATATATAATCAGCCTTTCCTCATGACCCCACTGCAGCTCTTTCTGCCCAGGGGTCCTGTCCCCGTGCTTTCATAAAACCACCTTTTTGCACCCACAATGTCTCACGAATACTTTCTTGGCTGTTGACTCCAAACCCTACCACTATACATCCATATACTAATATATACTAATATACTAATATATACTAACATATACTAATATATACTAATGGCTAAGCAGCCATTAAAAATCAAGTTATCTGAACTGTTACCAAAATAAGATTATGTTATTTTAGTCATCACTGCTGTAACTCCCTTCTTGTCTCCAAAGCAAAAGGAAAGATTTTTGTTCAATGAAAAAACAATGATCATGGTATAATGTAAAATTTCAAAGAAAGCAAGATATAAAAGCATATATATGCCAAACTCTATTTTTTTAAACATCTATGCATGTGCCACAATATTATTTCTTAGTGGTGAGATTAGGGGTGACTTTTTATTCATCTTTTCTTTATTTTATAAACTTTCTATGAAAAACATTTATTAAAAGAAGAAAAACAACAAAAAATGTATGTTATGTTCATAAATTTTTTTTAAATCGATGTCTCTTTAAATCTCCCAAAATTATCCCCAAGAGGAGTTTTCAAACTTGTTTTCTAGGGTGCACCTGTGTAGCTCAGCCGGTTAGGCATCTGAGTTCAGCTCAGGATATGATCTCAGGCTCCTGGGATCAAGCCCCACATCAGGCTCCCCATTCATCGGAGAATCTGATTCTCCCTCTCCCTCTCCCCCTGCTTGTGCACTCTCCCCCAAATAAATAAATCTTTAAAAAAACAAAACAAAACAAAACACCTTGTTTTCTAATCTAGATTATCTGCTGTTATCCTGGTCACAAACAAATGACAGTTCTATGCGCAAATTTCTTCTACTTCCTAACCCCAAATAAGCCATTACCGCCCAAGGCAGAAGATCTACAGATAAAGGCATCTCATGAACACTGCCACTTGCAAGGTGCAGAATAATATGTATATTGAGATACTACTTGTATGTCTTGACATTTTTAAAGAACATTTCCATAATATATAGAGGCTTATGTGCCAATATGTCAATACTTTTTTTTTTCAGTTCAGAATCAGAAGAAAGCTACAGAAGTGGTTACCCTTTTCAGGGGGAGAAGAAATGTATATCCTTCTACTCTTTGAATTATGAACCACCAGTTTTTATACTTTTTCTTTACTTTTTTTTTTTAAAAGATTTTATTTATTACTTTGACAGACAGAGATCACAAGTAGACGGAGAGTCAGGCAGAGAGATAGAGGGAAGCAGGCTCCCTGCTGAGCAGAGAGCCCTATGCAGGACTCGATCCCAGGACCCTGAGATCATGACCTGAGCTGAAGGCAGCGGCTTAACCCACTGAGCCACCCAGGTGCCCCTTTATGTTTTAACTTCTTGTTTTGTTTGCTGCTTACCATGGAGCACTTCTCCAGTACTTCCTCCTGGAACTTTAGGAATCGCTCCTGAACCTCAACTTCATTGAGGAAAAAGGCAAGGAAGTGAGTGAAGGGTTGCTTTCTTCTAAAAGTGAGCAAAAGAACATCAATCCGAGTTCGAGCTGAAATTACACCACCTCGATGCTGTCCAGTGATTACTGCAAGAAAAAAAAAGGGAGGGATGTTTAAATGACCATCCAATGCCTGTAAGGTGAGTGACCTTAATTCTGTCATCTCTGCAAAGCTCAAACAGTCCTGAATGTGTACATAATTTCTGAACACGGAACAGTACCAAGGGTAAGAAAATTACTAAAGAATTCAATCTATGCAGAATAAAGTTTAAAAACAGAATATCCTTAGGGTGTCTGGGTAGCTTAGTCAATTGTCCCAACTCTTAGGGCACCTGGGTAGCTCAGTCTGTTAAGTGGCTGCCTTTGGCTCAGGTCAAGATCCCAGAGTCCTGGGATCGTGCCCTGCATTGGGCTCCCTGCTCAGCAGGAGGTCTGCTTCTCCCTTTCCCACTCCCCCTGCTTGTGTTCCCTCTCTTGCTATGTCTCTCTGTCAAATAAATATAATCTTTAAAAAAATTGTCCAACTCTTAGATTTCAGTTCACATCATGATCTCAGGATTGTGAGATCGAGCCCCACATGTCATTGGGTTCTTGCTGGAGGTGGAGCCTGCTTAAGATTCTCTCTCTCCCTCTCCCTCTGCTCCTCCCCCCAACCTCTAAAAAACAAAACAAGCAAGAAAACCAGAATACCCTTAAGAACACCTCATGAAGTAGAAAAATGAGTTAAGGGGTGCCTAGGTGGCTCAGGCGTTAAGCGTCTGCCTTTGGCTCAGGTCATGATCCCAGGGTCCTGGGATCAAGCCCCACATCGGGCTCCCTGCTCGGCGGGAAGCCTGCTTCTCCCTCTCTCACTCCCCCTGCTTATGTTCCCTCTCCCACTTTGTCTCTCTCTGTCGAATAAATAAATAAAAACCTTTAAATAAAAAAATGAGTTAAAAACGCTATGTAGCTTCCTAGCAAACCCTCATACCTTGTGGGTGGGAATATAAAATGGTTAAGCAGCTATGGAAAAGTATGGCAGTTCCTTAAAAAGTTAAAAAGAGAACTACCTTATGACCAGGAATTCCACTCCTAGATAGAAATCCAAAAGAAGTAAAAGCAGGATTCAGGGCCGCCTGGTGGCTCAGTCAGTAGAGCATGTGACTCTTGATCTTAGGGTCATGAGTCTGAGCCCCACATTAGGAGCAGAGTTTACTTAAAGAAAAAAAAAAAGAATAGATTTTTTAAAACAACACGAGGGGCGCCTGGGTGGCAGAGTGGGTTAAAGCCTCTGCCTTCAGCTCAGGTCATGATTCCAGGCTCCTGGGATTGAGGACCCTGCATCAGGCTCTCTGCATCAGGCTCTCTGCTCAGTGGGGAGCCTGCTTCCCTTCCTCTCTTTCTGCCTGTCTCTCTGCCTACTTGTGATCTCTGTCTGTCAAATAAGTAAATAAAATCTTTAAAAAAAAAAAAAACATGAAATACAAAAAAAAAATCCTGAAAAACTATTAAAAAATAAAAAATAAAATAAAATACCACGTGTTCAAAAAAACTTGCACACAATGTTCAGAGCAGGTCTTGTCAAAATACCAAAAGGTAGAAACAATGTAGGTGTCCCGTTGATAAATGGATAAACATAATGTCCTATCTCCATACAATGGAATATTACTTAGCACCGCCCAGAAAAAGAGAATGAAGTACAGACACGTGCAAAAATATTAATGAATCTTGAACACATTACACTAAGGGGAAGACACCAGTTACAAAATACCACTATACGTTTCCATTTACAGAAAGTAGCCACAACAGGCAAATGGAGAGGGACAGAAAGCAGATTAGTGGTAGCCAAGGACTGGAGGTAGGGAGTGGGGAGTGACAGTTCAATGGGTATGAGGTATCCTCCCATTTTGGAGGATAAAAATGTTCTGAAACCAGATAGTGGTGATGGTTACACAACACTGTAAATGTACCATATGCCACTCAATTCAACATTTTTTTAAAATATTTATCTTTTATTTATTTGACACAGAGAGAGATCACAAGTAGGCAGAGAGGCAGGCAGAAAGAGAGAGAGGCAGAAGCAGGCTCCCTGCCGAGCAGAAAGCCCGATGCGGGGCTCGATCTAAGGACCCTGAGATCATGACCTGAGCGGAAGGCAGAGGCTTAAGCCCCTGAGCCACTCAGGCGCCCCATCAATTCAACATTTTAAAATGGTCCAAATGGGGGGCGCCTGGGTGGCTCAGTGGGTTAAGCCGCTGCCTTCGGCTCAGGTCATGATCTCGGGGTCCTGGGATCGAGTCCCGTGTCGGGCTCTCTGCTCAGCAAGGAGCCTGCTTCCCTCTATCTCTCTCTCTGCCTGCCTCTTCGTCTACTTGTGATCTCTCTCTGTCAAATAAATAAATAAAATCTTTAAAATAAAAATAAAATGGTCCAAATGGGAGATCCCAGGCTGGCTCAGTTCGTACAGCATGTGACTCTTGACCTGGAGGTCATGAGTTTGAGCCCCACTGTTAGATATAGAATTCGCATAGAGTAAAAATTGTCAAAAGAGTAAACTTTATGTTGTGTATATTCTGACCACACATCAAAAGAGTATGAACAGTACATCAGGGGCGCCTGGGTGGCTCAGTCGTTAAGCATCTGCCTTCAGCTCAGGTCAGGATCCCAGGGTCCTGGGATTGAGCCCCACATCGTGCTCCCTGCTTGGCGGGAAGCCTGCTTCTCCCTCTCCCCCTGCTTGTGTTCCCTCTCTCGCTGTGTCTCTCTCTGTCAGATAAATAAATCAAATCTTTAAAAAAGAAAAAAAAGAAGAAATTCAAGTAACAATAAACAAGTTAAGAGCAGAAAATGGAACTTTGTCATGTCAATTTTACCTCAATTTAAAAAAATACTATGGCAGCAATTATTAGAGATTCACTACAGTGAGAACCAAGGAGATCTATTATAATATATATAATCCTCTCATATATATATATGAAAACAGAAAATTAAAATAAAATCCTTATCTATACATTATATGGATGGATACCAAATGTCCCTGTTTTGGTATTAATTTGGCCTTCTCTAATCTGGGCTATGTTTTTGTTATAAACGAAAAGGGGAGGCAGCACAAAGCATAGCCCACTGTTTGCAAAGAAACAAAAGCATTTGGGGACTATACAATCTCAGTGTAAGCAGAGATTAAATCTCTGGCTGTAGAATAGGGCTTGGTTCAAAAGAACAACTAAGGAAAGGTGCAAAAGATATGAGCAATGAACAAAACTGGCATTTCAATAGACTATTTATTAAAACTGTTAAAGACAGACTTATAAATATGATATAAAATATTGAAATATTAACTCTAATAGTAGCAAAATGGGTTCTGTGCTTTAAAGACCACAAAGTTTGTCCTTCCATGCAACTACAGAAGTTAAAGAAATAATTCCATTTACTTATCCTAATACTCTCCATTAAAGGATGTGAAATTTTCTGTAAGAACAACCTTTCTATTGCTCAATAAGAATGAAAATATCATGGACACTGGGGAGGGTATGTGCTATGGTGAGTGCTATGAAGTGTTTAAACATGGCAATTCACAGACCTGTACACTTGGGGCTAATAATATATTATATGTTTATAAAAAAATAAAAAAATTTTAAAAAAAGAATGAAAATATCATACCTATTTTGCTATAAGGAAACAAGATAGACATTCCTAGGAAAAGTAGATTCTGAATGAATGAATTCATAAATGAATGAACAAAGCCTGAGAACCATTTGCCTAAGTCAAAAATCTATAGGAGTAATAGCCAAAAAATGTAAGTAGACATATGGGGTTTTTTTTCATTATTATTACTATTTTTTTTATTTTTTTTAAATATTTTTATTTATTTTATTTGACAGACAGAGATTACAAGTAGGCAGAGAGGCAGGCAGAGAGAGAGAGAGAGAGGAGGAAGCAGGCTCCCTGCTGAGCAGAGAGCCCGATGCGGGACTTGATCCCAGGACCCTGAGATCATGACCTGAGCCGAAGGCAGCGGCTTAACCACTGAGCCACCCAGGCACCCCTATTATTACTATTTTTATAATTTTTAATTTTTATTAACATATAATTTTTATTAACATATAATGTATTATTGGCCCCAGAGGTACAGGTTTTTTTTTTTTAAGATTTTATTTATTTATTTGACAGAGAGAGATCACAAGTAGGCAGAGAGGCAGGCAGAGAGAGAGGAGGAAGCAGGCTCCCTGCTGAGCAGAGAGCCCGATTCGGGACTCGATCCCAGGACCCTGAGATTATGACCTGAGGTGAATGCAGCGGCTTAACCCACTGAGCCACCCAGGCGCCCCGACATATGGTGTTTTCTAATGGCATCATTTATATTATCCAACAGAATACTTGGAGAATCCAAGACTCAATGCTCAGTGAAGGGAAGTATCCATAACAGGTACTCAAATACTGTGCTAAAGAAATACTGATAAAGGAGGGTTCGAAGGCAATCTGGGACAAAATTAAAGGAAAGTAAAAATTATCTCTGCTGGGGCGCCTGGGTGGCTCAGTGGGTTGAAGCCTCTGCCTTCAGCTTGGGTCATGATCCCAGGGTCCTGGAATCGGGCTCTCTGCTCAGCGGGGAGCCTGCTTCCTCCTCTCTCTCTGCCTACTTGTGATCTCTGTCTGTCAAATAAATGAATAAAATCTTTAAAAAAAAATTATCTCTGCCAAAGATGAAAAATTTGCTCAGAAACTAAAACGAAAAGGAGCAGAAGGGAAGGAAGCTTAAAACTTATGTTTATGTTTTATTTCTGTAAAAGTCTGGTACAAAATGCTGAATCTATTCTTTTTCATTAAGAGGTTGGTTTCGTCCCTGTAACACAGTAAACTGAAAAGGGCACTCACTGAAAGGTGCTCAGACTGATTTCCAGAAAAGATTCAAAGTTGATCAGTTAATGACTAAAGAGCAAATAAAATGAGGTTAGAAATATTCTACAAGGGGCGCCTGGGTGGCTCAGTGGGTTAAAGTCTCTGCCTTCAGCTTGGGTTGTGATCCCAGGGTCCTGGGATCAAGCCCCACATCAGGCTCTCTGCTCAGTGGAGAGCTGCTATCCCCTCTCTCTCTCTGCCTGCTTCTCTGCCTACTTGTGATCTCGGTCTGTCAAATAAATAAATAAAATCTTAAAAAATAAAAAAAAAAATTAAAAAAGAAAAAGAAATATTCTACAAACACTAATGCCTGAGAAGACCAGAATTTGTGAGGCAAGGGTCTAGGGACTGTAACAAGAGATAGATAGGAAAAAGAGAATTAAAGGCATTAACATTAAACTTCTAAAAACCAATTCTCTAACTACAATAATAGTATTATTTTGTTAGACTTCAAAACAGACTAGATAACCAGATCCTTGTTGAGAGGACAAATTAAAACCTACTACATCATTTCCAGCCTTATTAGCTTTAATTTGGGAGAGGCAAAAGAAAATGAATAAATGGCAACAAATGCCACAACCTGTCTTAGTCCCACATTACAACTCAATTCACTCTAAACAACAAATTTGATTTTTCTATATATTACCTCCCTAAAAGACCATTAGGCCCATTTATCCTCTTGTTTTTCAATTAAATTAGTTCCACTAAATTCTTACTTTTAATGATTAGACACCCTGGGTTTCACGCTGAAATATCTGTACTTTCAAATGTAAAAATGGAATCAAAATGGAATCTTACAACCTGCCTACCCTTTTTTGGAAAGGTTTTGGAATGACTCTGGCATCTTAAAATGGCTAAAATCTCCACATTTATAGCATGTTACAATTTTTACTGCAATAAAAATTATTATAGTTACTCTATGGATACAAAAAAGGAAGACTCTATTTAACTATTAATAGTGATTATGTCTGAGGTTTGTATTACAAGACTCCCCTTTATATCTTACATATAATTTCTGTAAAAACTTTGGGGTTTTTTTGAAAGCATGTATCAATTTACAATCAGAAAAAAAAACTAATGATGAAATAAGCTTTACTGCAATTATAAAATTACTTCAATACTTGTAGCTTGAACTTTTTTTTTTTTTAAAGATTTTATTTATTCATTTGAGAGAAAAACATACAAGCAGCAGGGAGAGGCAGAGGGAGAAGGAGAGGGAGAAGCAGACTCTCTGCTGATCAGGGAGCCTGATATGGAGCATGATCCCAGGACCCTGAGATATGACCTGAGCCAAAGGCAGACATTTAACCATCTGAGCCACCCAGGCACCATGGTAGCTTGAACTTTAAAACTTAAGGAAAGACCTGGGGTTTTCTATCTGTAAGTCTAAAGAGCTAAATATTTTAATGAAAGTCCTTCAAAAATGTCATTGAAGTTCTTACGTTAGTGTCTGCTAATATTACTAAAGGGCTGGGGAAAACTCTAGCATTTGCTGGCCAACAAAAGAGTCCACATGCAACCAGTTAAATGAAAAGTTACATGAATTAGAAAGAAATGGAATTAAAAGTTCAATTCCCCAGACATACTAGCCGTATTTCCAGTACTCACAATCACACGTGCTAGTGACGTCCGTACTGGACAGTGGAGGTAGAGAACATTCCCGTCATCACAGAAAGTCCTTTTAGACAGCACTGATCTACACTCAACTGCATCGTATCTGTTATGATTCTTACACAGCACAAAATGAGAACACTTGTAATTTTTCTTACCCTAAAACTTAATAAAACCTACGGGTATTTATAATAAATGTATTATTGGAGGCTGTTGTACTTACTTGACTATGAAAAAGTCCTATCATTTTAGAATGAGTTTCCTCAAATTTTGTCCCTACAGTGCCCTTCACTCACAGCCCCTTTACAACACAAGCCTGTGCACTTGGTCCACAGTGGTGCTTGGTACACACACTTTCTGACTTGATTTATATTGAACTATTTTTCCTCACTTGAGCAGTTACTTGATTCAGGTTGATTTGTTTGTTTGTTTTTAGTATTTTATTTATTTATTTATTTTAACATATAACGTATTATTTGCCCCAGGGGGACAGGTCCGTGAATCACCAGGCTAACACATTTCACAGCATTCATCGGATTGTTATTTTAATCGTTACTTTTATAAAATCCTTCCCAGTCCACAAAGCAGGTAAAAACAAGAGAACCCTTCTGGAAAGGGCTTAATTTTATCGCAAATTTGTTGACCTTACTGGTTTTCTCTAATTCTAACTTGAAACAATTCACAAACTCCATTTCAAGCTAGTAAAGCATAAAATTATTCTCCTAATACACAACAAAATCTGGAAGCTTTACAACATCAGTACATAGTAAAGTACACAGTGAAGGCCCAGATACTCAATTTCAAGATAAGGTTGTATAACTACATCTTTTTTCATTTACGAGATTGATGCTGATATAAAAAGGCCAATTGCTACAGAACCCCAAAAAGAATATAGTCACTATTCAATCCTACCCAGGAATGCCTGAAAGAAAGAAAGAATACAACCACTAAATACCTCCATTGGGTCACACTATTCCATACTCATGCAAAAGTGATTGCAAATATAACTAAATATCATATATACCGAGTCTCACCAATTTCTCCATCTTGTCCAGGCTTAGGAATGCTAATAGAAGTTTTGGTTTCCACTTCCAGTTTCTTCCTAGTGTCCCCTCTTTTTCCGACTATATGCCTATAATATAAAGAAAAATTAACGGAAGAATATTAAGTCAAATGTATGAGAATAAAGAATTCCATGTTTAAATCATTTCATGGTTAAAATGAAATGATTAAAATGGATAAATGAAATTATTTAAATTTCATGTTTAAATCATATGTGGCCACTCCCTTAAAGAAAAGTGCTTCAGTAAAGGCTCAATATTTGTAGAGGAAATTACAAGTCATATAGCTTTAGAGAATGTGCTGCATTGTACTCACTGGCAAAATGATGCCCTACAGTCAATTTAATGAATAAACAGAAATAACCAGGCCATGCCCAACACCTGCTTGGTCTTCAATATTAGATTCAAAATCTGGGTCTGCCATTCATTGAAAAGAAAGCTGGCATCGTCTCAAAAGGCACTTCCAGTAACCAGTGGGTCTACAGTTCGGGGAAAACATTGTCCTTTGGGGAGCAAATTAACTATAGTAGGAGTTCATCCTAAAAGAATTATCCCTGATTAATAAACTAAGGGTAAAGAGCTTAGCAAAGAGAAAGGTCCACCATTTAGGACAGACTATTCAGAATAGCTTTGAAAGCAACAACAGTAAACAGGTAACCCTAAAGCTGCATTCAGCACATACACATTTTGTTCAGGAGATTTCACCAAAACATTGGGAATTTCACCCCAAAATGTAGATTTCCAGGTTCTTTAGAAAAATCAGAAGATCTGACAACTCATGGCAATAATTGGCTGGAGTAAGCTCTTGTCTCTAAAAATTGAATATGAGCTCATCGCAATCCCCATCACTCCCTACTGCCTTTCATCTACTCCGCTTCAACCATCTAGTGACTCATTTACATTAATTGCCTGGCCCTCCTAGAATAAATAATTCTGACAATCCAAGGTTATCTTCTGGAACCCACAGTAATAAGATGTGCTATAGTAAATGAGACTACTGGATCCCAGGAGAAAAGTTTGAGTCCATAAAGCACTAAAGACTCAAAGACAGGACTATAAAGAGAATAAAACTCCCCCACTATCAACCGTATTTCGGCTTCTCTGATTTCAATTACAGTGCCCAACTACATGGGTGACTAGGTCTAAAACTGTGCATTTGTTTTACCTGGAATAACCAGTCCAATTCTTTCCATTAAGATCTACTGTAGTAAGCCAGTTTGAAAAAACAAAAACAAAAATAGGATGTTTAGAAGAGGATTGAAACACAATTTTTTAAAAAATAATAATTAAAAAAAAAAAAAAGAAACACAACAATTTCCCTCTATTTCCCTCTAGTTTTTCTCTGTGTTGGACTTGGACTAGAGATTCTATGGCATCCACTTTGTTAAGCTCTTGTCTTTCCAGGCCTTATCAATAAGGGGTACTTTCACCCAGGCTACTGTTGGTTAGCATGTGGCTAGTAGAGAAGCCCCTTATAAAAAGCAGCGGGCTTGGGGCACCCGGCTGCCTCAGTCCACAGAGCCTGTGACTCGATCTGGGGGTGGTGAACTCAAGCCCCAAGCTGGTGTGTGGAGATTGCTTAAAAATAAGATCTTTATTTTTTTTTTAAAGATTTTATTTATTTATTTGATAGACAGAGATCACAAGTAGGCAGCGAGGAAGGCAGAGAGTCGGGGGGAGGGGGGAGCAGGCTCCCTGCTGAGCAGACAGCCTGATGCGGGGCTTGATCCCAGGATGCTGGGATCATGACCTGAGCCTGAGGCAGAGGTTTTAACCCACTGAGCCACCCAGGTACCTCTAAAAATAAGATCTTTATAAACACACACATACACACAAGTAGCTGGCTTAAGGTGTTATTAATAGTCTAGGCATCTTAGAAAGGAAGTGGTTGAGGTTACAGAAGTTTAGACTCAAGTCTTGGGCAAGTCATCTAACCACTCTAAGTCTATTTCTTCACTAACAAAATTGGAGTGAATAACACTGAAGTATAATAATGTTGTAAGGATTAAACGTGATCATGTATAAAAGGGCTTCCTGGTGACTGGCACGTAGCTCAGTACAGTCCATACTATCTTCATTAAGCCCATAATGGCATCCTTCCAATTAAGAGTATAGCCAGAGTCGAAAATATTCACTACAGTAATAGGAGATACACAGAAAAGGTGACTCTTTTATTAAAGATTTAAGTAGAGGGGTGCCTGGGTGGCTCAGTGGGTTAAGCTGCTGCCTTCGGCTCAGGTCATGATCGCAGGGTCCTGGGATCGAGCCCCGCATCGGGCTCTCTGCTCAGCCGGGAGCCTGCTTCCTTCTCTCTCTCTCTGCCTGCCTCTCTGCCTGCTTGTGATCTCTCTCTGTCAAATAAATAAATAAAATCTTTAAAAAAAAAAAAAAAGATTTAAGTAGAAATTCCTACCTGATCAAGTAGTTCTCAATCTTAGCTACACTGGAATCACCTTGGGGTGATTCAAAAAATAATGCCCGGGCTCCTAGGTGGCTCAGTGTGTTAAGCCTCTGCCTTCAGCTCAGGTCATGATCTCAGGGTCCTGGGATCAAGCCCCGCATCTTGCTCTCTGCTCGGCAGGGAGCCTGCTTCCTTCTGCCTGCCTCTCTGCCTACTTGTGATCTCTCTCTCTCTCTGTCAAATAAATAAATAAAATCTTCAAAAAAATAATGATGATGATGATGCCTGAATCCAGCTCCCAGAGATTCTGATTTAATTGGCCTAGGGTGCACCTAAGTATAGGGAATTTTAAAAGTTACCCAGGTACTTCTAATGTGCACATGACATCGAGAACTAATGAGTTACATCTAGTCCATGGATAAGAGTTACAACAATTAGGATTTGATTATAAATTAGTTTGGTCAAGTAATTTCTTCCTAGATCCAAATGAACTTACAGAAATGATTAATAAGAAAGAAACTGTCCTAGTAAATTCAGTGTATTAATTATAATTAAGCAGAATCATACTCATCTAACAAGCAAGTCATCCAGAATACAATGACTACTTAGAATATATAGAATTCAGAAGATCGTCAAGTTGGAATCAGACATCTAAGGAATTTTTACACACCTCAGTGGTGGCAAATATACGCAGTGAGGAAAACGGTTACATCGATTTCATCAAGAAACTAAACAGTGACTTTCTAAAATCTTGTTTCTTAGTAGAAAATGTCACTGGAACCTTAAAGGAAAATGAACTATCAGAGTTAGCATCTGGTTTCCCATTTGGCCACATTCCCACAGAAGAATTTCATCCTCAGTAGGTGTTGCAGAATATTTTCAAGATTGGTGAAAATAAAATTATTTGCTTCGTGGAGCTTAAAGGTATATGACTCTATATTTGTAGATCTCCTTTTTTTTTTTTTTTTTAAGATTTTACTTATTTATTTGTCAGAGAGAGAGGGAGAGAGAGCGAGCACAGGCAGACAGAGAGACAGGCAGAGAGGCAGGCAGAGGCAGAGGCAGAAGCAGGCTCCCTGCCGAGCAAGGAGCCCGATGTGGGACTCGATCCCAGGACGCTGGGATCATGACCAGAGGCGAAGGCAGCTGCTTAACCAACTGAGCCACCCAGGCGTCCCTGTAGATCTCCTTTAACAGAAGAGCTTGAACAGAACTGAGTCACCTGATACAACACAGAAAAACAATTTACACGCTTCCTAGACCAGTCTGTCTCCAGAGATGTAAACCCAAAAGAAGCCAGTTAGCCACATAAGCTATGTTTATCTGTTTTTTAAAAGATTTTATTTATTGGGGCACCTGGGTGGCTCAGTGGGTTAAGCCTCTGCCTTTGGCTCAGGTCATGATCTCAGGGTCCTGGAATTGAGCCCCAAGTCAGGCTCTCTGTTCAGCAGGGAGCCTGCTTCCCCCTCTCTCTCTGCCTGCCTCTCTGCCTACTTGTGATCTCTGTCAAATAAATAAATAAAATATCTTTTAAAAGAATAAAATATTTTTTTAAAAAAAGATTTTACGTATTCATTTGATACAGAGATAGAGCATGATCACAGGGAGAAGGAGAGAAAGACTTGGGGCTTGACCCCAGGGCCTGGAGGTCAAGACCTGAGCTGAAGGCAGACGATAAGCTAAACCATGAGACAGAATGTGGGCAATCACACAAGCAAGCAACCCCCGACTAAAGTGATCAAAAAGTTTCCGAGCAAATTCATACCGACAACCTTGGAGAAAGCATACCAGTCTTTGACAAACACTGGAGGTTAATGGAACAGACACATTACAGCCCTCTAGAAGTCTCCCATCTTGTGGAGAAGACATCCAATAGTAAGCACGTAAGTGTAAACCACATGGCTGAAAAACTGTACAAAGGAAAGGTAGAGGGTGTTATGAAAACATATAGTAGTCAGTGTGGTTGGTAGGGATAATGGTGGTGAGCAAGGTTCCCTAAGAAGAAGAATAAAAACCAGGTAAGGAAGAGAGAATATAAGGCAAAGGGAACAGCATATGACAAAGCTCTATGGCAGGAAGGAACAAAGCACATTTCACAAACTGAAAACTAGCCAGGCTTAAGGGCAAAACCAGAAAAAGAGTGATATGAGTTGTGACTGAAAAATGCAGGGCTGGCTAAGTCACATTCAAGATTCCATCACTCCAGTGGAACAATTCCATCTTCAATGGAGGGATGTTGACAGATTTAAGCAGAGGAAGTGATCATATTTGCCTTCTAGAAAGATCACTGCACCCTCAATGTGAAGAACTGTTTGGGAGGAGAATAATAATCAATGTGGACAGCCTAGTAAGGTGGCTATTTGAAGTAATCCACAAAGATGAAGCAGGGTTCTGGTATTTGAGTAAAGAATGAATGAGTGGTAGGTTCAAAAAATATTTAAGAGGCAAAATCAACAGGACCTGGTGATACATTTGGAATGATGACATTGATCCATAATCAGTCCTTAGAAATTCGAGGACATAAAACACTAAATTGTTTGGTCATTAGTAATTAAGCACTGGAAAAGAGTCAGTTCCTGCTGAGTTTCCTGGAAGTGTGTCCCATGAAGCTGGTGGGGGGGGGGGGGCAGAGACACTCACTCACTTGTAGAGCAAGCTGGGGGCCTTCACAGTACACCGGAAACCTTGCTGGGTCTGCACCACCTCATAAGCATCACAGGGCTCCTCTGCACACTCCACGAAGCCTGCAGAGAAACCAGAACATCTCGCTCACAGTTGCTGCTCTGTGGACAACAGTCTTCTCCCCACCGGCCAACCACGCTCAAGGTTTAAAAAAATACACACACACAAAGAACAGCCCAACACTTTATATTGCACAACACTGCTCTGACAGTTCTCTCACTTGCTCTCAGAAGAAAAAGAAAAAAACCAAGTGACTATTTTAAATCTTCCAGTCTTAGAACTTTGGAAAAATAGTACATACATACCACTATTTAACTCTTTTCTCCCAAAAAGCTAAGACACAATAAAGATCTTTTTCTATTTTTCATAGAGATATAATTCACATATAACAAATGTATCCTCTTACAGTGTGTAAGTAAGTAGTTTTTAGTATTAAGACACAAAATTACTTCAGTGAATGAGACAGGAATGGTAGCAGAAGAACTTACTCCATCTCACCAGGCAAAGAGCCAGGAGGGTCAAGTGAAGAAGATCAAGTTCCTAAGGCCAAAGGGAAACCATGGGGAAAACCAGAAGGAAGACAAACCCCCAAAGCTTAGGGCCTGAAGGAAGAACGTATAAACCAAGAGGAAAAGGAAGCAGAGAACCTGAAAGGCCCTATTTACGCATTAAACCCAAGCCCGAGTTAATTGGCTTGAAAATAATCATCATCCATCTCCACTGTCAAGCTCACTTCTTAAGATTACCCCCTGTAATAACAAAGCTATGTTAGTTGTATATTTGGAAGTGCCTGTATGAGTTCAAAGAAGAGACAAATAACAGCATAACAGTATTAATAGTTAACATTTTGAGGCACTGGACAAAATACATATTTCACTTATTTCAGTAATTTACATATACATTTCATAACTTTACAGATGAAAGAAAATTTTGTCACAGAATATTCACGGTTAACACTAATAGTTTACTAAAATTACCCCTTATTACACTTAAGCCCCTGCACAAGGATGAAACATGATTTGGGAAGTGCAAATGAGAATGCCTCATCAAATTGAAAACCACCAGTCCCCTTAGTCATCAACACAAGGGAGCTAGGCAGAGGCCAAACATCTCAAATTTCAGTGCTCACATAGAAACACTTTGAAACAAAACAAAGCACTGCTTCCACAATGGGAGAGAACATTGTACTAATCTGCACAAAGAGCAACCAGGATTACCTTGATAGAAGTCTTCATCTTCTTCTTCATGTTGATAGGTCTGTTCTTGGATGGGATTTTTTCTATAAATCCGTCCGCCAATTCTTACAAGCTGTGGGCGCAGAACTTCCATGATACTTTCACCAAATAATACCCTAACGAAATCCTGAAAAATAAATGATCACCTTACCTTTTTTAATCAGAAATAAAAGCTCTATCTCTGTTTTATGGATCATTATGTATTTGGGACATCAGTTCACAGCACATCCTAAAAGCAGCACTGTTTCCACTGGATTTCCCCTATCTGCAAGTTGTTTCAAATCAATTGCTTTATTTTCCACAACAGCATTCCATTCCTGGCTCACTCTAGAGAGTAATTTTTGTTTTCAAATGTTTTCTTTTTAAGTAATCTCTACAACCAACACCAGACTCAAACTCACAATCTCCAGATCAAGAGTTGCCGCCTCCACCAACTGAGCCAGCTGGGCACCCCTGGACAGTAATTTGTAAACTGTTTCAGCACTCTTAAGAAAAGGTGATTAAAATTTAGACAGCCCTCTCTATACAGTCTGTCCATGACTGGAAAGAATAGATGTCTCTTTATTATTTTAACCTCAAAGAAGTAAGATACAACTTTCTGTGTTTATCTAACCATTTGCTAAAGGGCTCACTCCTTTTATCCAGCAATAATTTAGAGCATTAGGAATGTTTAGCACAATCATCCTGGGGCTGGAGGATAAGCCCTAAGTACCTTCAGAGGTGCTAGAAATAAATACCTCAAAATTAGATCCAGTTGAAATGTGACTCAACCAACGTGGTTCTTCAAAACACATTGCTGAGCAGAGGAATCCATTTCTATAGGTCACTACTCAAAAATGTGCAACATTCACTGAGAAGCTTCTAATCACCACTTAATGAATCAAGAATTAAGGAAACAGGAGTTCCTTATGGACTAGCTATGGTTAAGTTCAACCAATGCTCGTACTACACAGGTTACATAGTCTCGGAAGTCCAAAATTAAGAGCTCCCCCCCAAAAAACGGACCAATCCTTACTAAATACTCTAAGGCCCAATCCAACCCTTGGCAAGTCTGAGTCCCTTTAATTGGCAATTTGCTTACAGAACCAAGAGGAGATCCTGCGTTGTGAGAAATAACATAGAACGTAAACAGACTTGAACGATGTCGGGCATAATTAGCAACAGTGTAATGACACTACACCGTCAATGGCCTATTCCCCCAGGACCTCACAAAATTAAAAAGGGAAAAGGGAGACTTCAATGTTTAGGTCGGGCCCTCAGACTATGAGCTCTGGAATAAGAGCAAACTTCACCTGCCTTTCCCACCCGGCACTGGGATACGAGACTGTATGAAGGAAGAGGGAATAACCAGTTTAACCCTGCTTCGTGGTAGTCTGGGGAGAGAGAGGGAGGAAAGTGGAAGGCCTGCAACGTCTAGGGGGAGAGGTGAAGCCCTGAATCATAAAAGCAAGCAAAAAACCGAGGCACCAAGTCGAGCTACTAAAGAGGAATTCCGGGGCTGCAGGCAAACTGCGGTAAGACCAGGTGGGGTGCAGGACCCGGAAGTCCTCTCTCAGAGCGCGTCCTCCGACCCTCTCCGCCCTGGCCACGCCCACCAGCGCGCGGGCGCCCTCACGCAGCCGCCGGCACTGGTTCCCTCCGCCCGGGCGCGCGCACGCCGCCGTCCTCGTCGTTGTAAAGACGGCCGCTCTGGCTGGCCCTGGGGGCGGGGCTGTAGGGGAAAGTGCCAAATCCGCTGAGGTAAGTGGCCGAGGACTCAGGGACCCCTGGGAGCTTAGTGGAAGGGAGTAGATCCCTGGGATCCTACCTGCAGGGACTAGTAAAATGGAGAAGATAGGAGGAGAAACTGGAGCCTGCTGCAGAGGGAGTATGAGGAAATTTCCTCAGGCCGCGCCGGACCGGGTGCGCATGCGGGCGGAGGGCTGGCGCCTGCGCAGTGAGGCAGTGCCAGTGGCGTCGCCCCCTGGAGACCAACGCGGGGGACGGGGGAGGAAGCGAGCTTTGGAGTTAGTTTGGAAACCGCTGGCATTTTGCTCCTCCCCTTTCCAGCCCCTTTCTGACCCCCCCACCTGGTTTTAGCTGTTGCTTTCGTTTGGGTGGTGGTCAAGCTGCTCAAGTGCAATGATTTGTTGATGATGGAATTTAACGATTGCTTGTAATAATTTGCCATTGCGCCAGAGTACTTCCTTCTGCGTCTTCTTCATATGGAGACTTCTTCTTCTTCTTTTTTTTTTTTTAAGATTTTGTTTATTTGACAGAAAGACAGAGATCACAAGTAGCTAGAGAGGCAGGCAGAGAGAGAGGAGGAAGCAGGCTCCCCGCTGAGCAACGAGCCTGATGCGGGGCTTGATCCCAAGATCCTGGGATCATGGCCTGAGCGGAACACAGAGGGTTAACCCACTGAGCCACCCAGGCACCCACATAAGGAGACTTCTAAAGTGAAGATTCTTTTTAAGAAAATAGGCATAGGGCGCCTGGTTGGCTTAGTGGGTTAAGCCTCCACCTTCATCCTGGGTCCTGATCTCGGGGTCCTGGGATGGGGCCCGCATGGGGCTCTCTGCTCGGCGGGGACGGGGAGCCTGCTTCTGCTCCCCCCGCCCCCGCCTGCCTCTCTGCGTACTTGTGATCTCTCTCTCAGTCAAATAAGTAGATAAAATCTTAAAAAAAAAAAAAAAGAAAAGAAAAGAAAATAGGCATATATCCTATAAAAAGCAATGTTTATGAATACGAGGTCATCCTGTCGTGGGCGAAGTAAATGTTTGATCAACCTGTCACTGTGGAAACAGCCATGCTCTGGACCCGCAAAGTAGCATTGCTCTTCTATGGGGATCTCAGCTGCCCGTAGACTCCTTTACCTTAGAGGCCCCAACCCCAGACTATTGCATCATGACTATGTACTCATAAAGCAGAATTTTACTGAGCCCGGCAACCTGTTGTGTGGGAGACTTGTGTTAATACTTTAGATCTGCAGAATGTGGAAGGAAAAAAAGCCAATAGTGGACCAGCCCTCAGGACACCCCACTTCTCTGTCCCGGACATGTAACCTTTGCTGAGCCATTAGTTCTTTCATTTGGGTATTCGCTCATGAAACATTCTCATCCAGGTTCTGTGCTAGGCCTCCAGGGTAGAAAGACAACCTGTTCCCCCTTTCCTAGATCAAAGAATCCTTCCTAAACGCAGGAACCTTAAAATGAAAGTGTGAAGTGCATTAATGGGGGGCATTTCCCCTCTTCCTGAACAGATCTTTCCCCTCTAGGAGCATGCCGATTCTGTCAAATGGAGAGAACTGAAATTTTCCACATCAGTGTGTTGGAACATACTGTGGATGAAAAACTGGAATCTGCAGAGGGGGGAAAAAAAAGATTGAGGAGTAAATAACCATTACTAATTTTGGATAGCTGATATCATTGTTTACTAGGCCTGTAACTATTTTCAATGCTTTAGTTATATTAACCTTTGTGACACCATTATGAGGGAAATACTATTATCCCTATTTTGGAGATGAGGCAACTGAGGAGCGGGAAGGTTAAGTGAATTGTCCAGAGTCATACAGCAAGCTAAATAGCCAAACCACAACATGAACCCAGACCAAGAAGCTTCAGAGTCTGAACTCTAACCTCTATGCTGTTTTACCTCTCTCCCTTGGCACATGATACATGCCCACAAAGCCATAGCTTGAAGAATATCACAGCATGTATGCTAATGTTTCTAAAGCTCGGTTCTGTTTGGTCATCTATAAAATGAGAGAATTTGATTTGATGACCTTTAAGGAATTTTGTGGTTCCTGTGAAATGTTTTTAATTCATTTAGCAAACATTTATTTAAATCAGCAACTACTTAGAATAGGCCAAGCATTACGTTTGGTTCTCATGATCAGAATGCCTGCCTTCATAAAGCAGTTGCAAAGCAGGGTTTATTGTTAATTTCACTTTATCTCCTTTTCCCATCTACTGATAGCATGCAAAACTCAACTTAAATCTTTAACGCTAGAAATTACTGAAGTGTATTATTCTACCTCAGCAGTAAACTGCTTATTTATGTAACTGTAGCTTTGTGCTAATTACCCACTCCAGTTTTCAGCCCTGGCTGTTTTGTGTATTGAATGATAGTAGTTCTGAGTTTGAAAGAAAATGGGATGAAAGGGAATTCCTTTGATTTATACCCAGTTTAGAAGTCACACTGTGTCCAGCCTTTGAAGCTGTCCTGACTCTGGCAGTCCCTAGGGAGCTCTGCTGAGCAACTGATTTCAAAATATAATGTATCCCTTGCATTTGCAACTGAATAGAGCATTTATCAAGGTGTAGGAAAAAGATTAGAATTTTAAGTCTTAGGTGAGATATATAAACAATTCATAGTAGGTTCTGCTCTGAACTGATGGGAAATAAGACTGAGTACCTCCGTGCCTGGCTAAATCACCTATATACTTTGAATCCCAGCAAGAATCCACTTAGAAATTTTGTTTGTTTGTTTGTTTGTTTGTTTTTAATTTTAGAAACTTAAACTTAGAAATTTAGACCAGGTCCATTACTGCTTAAGTTCTGTTTTAAAAAGCATTTAAGAACCTGTCAAAGTATATTTTAAGCTAGTGTTGCCCAAAGGATTGGATATAAATCCAACTTGAAAAGTTGTCTCTATGCATATTAGTTGAAAGTTAAAGAACTCAGAGAAAAAAGAAAAGGTAATCTAATAGCAAGATCGACAATGTCCTTAAATTAGTTTGTATTTTTAAATAGGCTGACATTCTACTTAAAACATTTGCTTTACTGTTCCCATATCTCACTTCAGTTTTAATCATATTACTTATGGACATATAATGAAATCAGAAATCAAACTCTGCTTCCCTGACAGCCTTAAATCCTCATCACAAAACTGAGGAAACAGAACAGCCGGCATTTCGGAAATGTGCAGTATAGGATTTTTCTTGCTAGGAAACTGGATTATGTATATATAGGATTTATATCTGCATAGCATTCCTTCACTTTTTCTATTTTTTCATAAGTTCCAACTTTGGTAACAAATGTCTTTATTTTGCAACTAGCAAAAGAAGAAAAAATCAGCTAAAATTCTTGGTGGCCGATAAAGAGGGAAATTCATTTTTTAAATCCTTTTAAAGTCATTTTTTCTTTTTCTTTTTTCTTTTTTAAGATTTTATTTATTTATTTAATTGACACTGAGAGAGAGAGACAGCAAGAGAGGGAACACAAGGAGGGGGAGTGGGAGAGGGAGAAGCAGGCTTCCCGCCCAAGCAAGGAGCCGGAGGCAAGGCTCTATCCCAGGACCCAGGGATTATAACCTGAGCCAAAGGCGGACACCTGATGACTGAGCCACCCAGGCACCCCTCTTTCTTTTTTTAATTGAGCTAGAATTCCTGTAACATAAAATTAACTAGTAGCCATCTCAAAGCATACTATTCAGTATAAAGTCATTTCTTTAGTCTAAATACTAGAGTTATATTATCCAGTACAGTAACCACTAGCCATATGTGGGTATTTCAATTTCAGTTAATAATAAATAAATTTTAAGGGGTGCCTGGGTGGCTCAGTGGGTTAAAGCCTCTGCCTTCAGCTCAGGTCATGATCCGGGGGTCCTGGGATCGAGCCCTGCATGGGGTTCTCTGCTCAGCAGGGAGTCTGCTTCCCCCTCTCTCTCTGCCTGCCTCTCTGCCTACTTGTGATCTCTGTCTGTCAAATAAATAAATAAAATCTTTAAAAAATATATATATTAAATAAAATTTAAAATACAGCTCTTCAAGGGCACCTGGCTGGTTCAGTTGGTAGACCATGCGACTATTGATCTCGGAGTAGTGAGTTCAAGCCCCATATCGGTGTAGAGATTACTTAAAAAAAAATTTTTTTTTATTAAAACACAGTTCTTCAGTCACACTAATAGCCACATGAGGTTAATGGTTACCATATTGTACAGCACAGAAATAGAATGTTAGAACATTTCCATCATGGCAGGAAGTTCTGTTAGCACAGCTCTAGACCATTCTTTTTAGAAAACAAACGTCTTAGAATCTTATGTAAATGTGTAATATAATATTTTTGTTATGAACTTCTGTAAGGAATCATGTATTCAGTACAGATCTTCTCATTTGTGTTTGGGCTTTTTGATTTTTTGATATGACATAGGGTTAAACTCAGCTGCTGTATTCTTAATAAACCTTGAATTCGAAGATCATTTCATGAGCCGTTTTCTTCCAGTTTGGGAATGCCACCAAGTGATCAATTTGGGTATTACATTTGGATGGAAAAAACATTTTTCATGAAAGGACAAATATGTATTTCCTAACCAATTCCCTTTCCTTGGGAACAGAACACCATGTTATTCTGGAATTTTATTTGGAAAATTTTATAAGTGAATTTTTTGGTATGGCTTTGTCAGGATATAGCCAAGACAAACTGTCCTATGAGGCATGTTGTTTTATCATAATTTATTTCCTCAGTCCACTGTTACCTTGGCACTGCCATATCACCCCTTCATAACCCATAAATCACCCACAGTTGATCCCAAGTGATACAAGCAGTTTGCTAATGATAGGAAGTAGTGTTTTAAGTAGAAACACAGAATAAACATATTTCACTTAAAATCCTGAGAAACATTTTTGTCTGAGGCATCAGTAAAAGATTGTGGGAACAGAGAGGGTAGAAAAGGGGGACCTAATTATTTACTAAACTGTATGCTGATTTTTATGGCAGCTAGAATGAATTGTTGTCACTCTCACTTCCATAAACTTGCCAATTGCTGTTTTTCTTTCTCTGTAGTGAAGTGAGAATTCTGCTAGAGAGGAAATGGCTGCCTCTTCATCATCCTCCTCAGCTGGTGGGGTCAGTGGAAGTTCTGTCACTGGATCTGGTTTCAGTGTCTCAGACCTTGCCCCACCACGGAAAGCCCTTTTCACCTACCCCAAAGGAGCTGGAGAGATGTTAGAAGGTGATCTCATGCTGCTTTTTGCTGAATAATTGGATTCTGACCTGCAGTGAATATTAATTGTAAAGAAGCTATTAAGTGGATTAGAGACAAGTTTGCCCTGATTTCAGCTCCACATTTCATCTCTTGTCCCCGTTTCAAAATATTATTTGAAACACAAATCTTTCTCCAGACTCATAATTTTGGAGCTGAAAAAGGCTTTGGAAATCAAGGAAGTCATCTAGACTTACTGAGACCCAGGAAAGTTAAAGTGCTTTGACTACATTAAAGACAAAGTCAGCACTGGAACCAGGAATTCTCTTGACCTCCTGTTCCAGTTTGCTTTATCCTGGTGCTTTATCCTGGCACCAGTCTGCCTCCCTATGATGAGTAGGTTTGATGTATTTTTTTCTAATGTAATTAATCTACAGATAGATCAACCTCATCAAATAGGTTCTAAGTGGAAATAAAAACTATTTACACCACTATTGTATGAGAAGATGGCTCCCCTGGCTCACTACAGGACAGTGCTGTGTGGTTTTCCTAGCACTGGAGCTGGATTTGCATCAGATCATCCACCATCTTACTCAGCACCCATTTGCAAACTGGCTGGCCAAGATCAGAGTACAAGCTGTAAGCACAACACTGCATTGATACCCGAAATTCATTGGATACATGTCACTTTAGGAGCTAGACCAGTAAACTCTTAATAGGGAGTATAAAGAGCTTATTTAAAAGAGCTTATTTAAAAATGCACATTTCTGGCCTATCTGAAAGATGCCGAATTGGTCTAGGGTGCAGCACAGAGTGTTTTGACTAACATTCAGGGAATGCTCATGAAGAATTGGTCCATAAGGATTAAACTGTCATGCTTTGAAAAAAGTCAGCAAAGAACCTATTAAGGATTCAAAGTCTACCTGATTCTAGCACTTTTGTGCTTAGGTGTATATTGATCTTTTTTGCTTTAAATTGCAAATTTTGGTAAGTACATTTAAAAATCAATCCAGAAATCTCTGAGAAAGGTACAAACTATAGTTAGGAGTCAGCTTTTTAGGGTGAACTTGATTCATTTTTATCAGGTGGAATGAGTTTTGAATTAAGCCAGGACAAACAGAAGAATCATTCGTGACAGAGAAACATGGGAAGACTGGGACCACAGGCCTCTCTAGAATTGGTTCAAATCACAATTGAATAGACAATCAGGTAGTATAGTCAGTGATAAAAATGAGATGTCCATACTTCTGTCTTTGCCTTTTCATTTTCTTCAGTTGTGTTAACTGAATACTTGAGTTTGTATCACTGACTCTGGACATAGTGAACAATTGGGGCCTTTACCATATGTGGCACTAAAAATACAACTTCAGTTTATGCAGCAGAGACCTGGTGTTAAGGAACTTGCCCACAAAAATCAAAAGTTGGAGGCACTTAAATTGCTTCATGAGTCTGATAGCAGCAGAAGAGGAATCAGTATTTAACAATGGACTCTAAAATTGAAGTCATTTAAATTCTAGCTACAGGAGAAATTTAATACAGGAGGTACTCCTTAGTCTCAAAGCTATAAGCATTCTGTATCTGTATACACCAGATTACTTAGAAACATTAAAGAAGAAAGGCTACTGAGGTTAGTCTGAATGTTGATGTTATAACAAGTTCTATCCATTTTTATTCCGTCCCAGTGTGTTTCATGGCGGAATGTGTTGGCTTTCTGTTGTAGGATGAATTTATATAAGGTTTAAATTAAAAATGCACAGTTTTCATTCCCTTTCTTAGGTTTAAAGTTTTAGCTATATTTTAAAGCTACTTAAGGACAGACTATGAAAAATTAGAGATGGTAATCCCTGAACTATCCTAGTCAATCAAGAATGTTAAATTGGGGGTGCCTGGGTGGCTCAGTGGGTTAAGCTGCTGCCTTCGGCTCAGGTCATGATCTCAGGGTCCTGGGATTGAGTCCCGCGTCAGGCTCTCTGCTCAGCGGGAGCCTGCTTCCCTCTCTCTCTGCCTGCCTCTCCATCTACTTGTGATTTCTCTCTGTCAAATAAATAAATAAATAATCTTTTTTTTAAAAAAAGAATGTTAAATTGAAAAGGAGTACTCCTAAATGAAATTTAATAAGGATGATAAATTTGGAAGCATCTTCTATCATGTTTATAGGTGATGCTGTTATACAGTTAATCTAATGCACATGTACCTGACCATTTTTCTTACAGTACTTTAACCAGCTATGAAAGCAAAGTAAGAAAAGTTGCCTTTTCAGAGTAAGGAAGAAAAGCAATCAGGATCCAAGGTTGGATACTGTTTTTATTTTAATTTTTAATTTTTTATTTTTTTTAAAGATTTTATTTATTTGACAGACAGAGATCACAAGCAGGCAGAGAGAGAGGAGCAAGCAGGCTCCCTGCTGAGCAGAGAGCCTGATGCGGGGCTCCATCCCAGGCCCCTGAGACCATGACCTGAGCCGAAGGCAGAGGCTTTAACCCACTGAGCCACCCAGGTGCCCCCAAGGTTGGATACTGTTTTTAATCTTAACAGGTTCAACTTGATCTTGCGTCCTTCTAGGTCTAAGGATAAGAAACCCAGATAATGTACTGTACTTTATTATTTATGACTTAACTTTATCATGCATCCAGTCTCTAACAGACACCCTCACTTAAGCAATGTGTACACAGCCCCCAGGTTACCAATGCTTCTACTTGGGATTTTTTTGACCTTACCATAATGCACAAGCCATATGCATTTAGTAGAGAGCATACTGAGTTTTGAATTTTGATCTTTTCCTGAGCTAGCGACATTTGGTACAGTACTCCCTTGGGATGCTGGGCAGGGACAGGGAGCCACAGTTCTCAGCCACATGATCACCAGGGTAAACAACCGATACACTTACAACCATTCGGTACTCATACAACCATTCCTGGTTTTCGCTTTCAGTACAGTATTCAATAATTTACATGAGATATTTGATACTTTATTATTTTTTTAAAGATTTTATTTATTTATTTATTTGACAGAGAGAGATCACAAATAGGCAGAGAGGCAGGCAGAGAGAGAGAGAGGAGGAAGCAGGCTCTTTGCCAAGCAGAGCCCGATGCGGGGCTCGATCTCAGAACCCTGGGATCATGACCTGAGCCGAAGGCAGAGGCTTTAACCCACTGAGCCACCCAGGTGCCCGAGATATTCAACACTTTATTATAAAATAGGCTTTGTGTTAGATGATTTTTTTCCCAACTGTAGGCTAATGTAAGTGTTCCAAGCATGTTGAAGGTAGGTTAGGCTAAGCTATGATGTTTGGTAGGTTAGGTATATTAAATGCATTTTCAACTTGGTATTTTTAGCTTAGGGTGGGTTTATCAGGATATAATTCCATCATAAACCAAAGATCTGTACAGCAGTTTTTAGCCCGTGGCTAAGATTGTCCTCCCCCAGTTTAGTGAGCAAATTAGAGACTGCCTTCCAGCCCAGAAGTAGCTGAACTTTTGTGGTATCATAGGCTACTAAAACATAAATTATCTGATATTGTCTTATTTCCTGCTGTGAGGTAATTTTTTTTTTTTGAGGTAGTATTCTTTTAAATAAACTTGATAGCATCCTATTTATTGGAGTTGGCATGATGTTAGGTTTGGGCAACTTACTGAACTTTTCACTACTTAATAATCTTTGCTTGTCTCGTAAGAGGAAAGCGATGCATTGTTGCTTGGTGTCTTACAAAGGGTTTGATTACAATTTCTAAATAGAAGATAGATTGCCCCTGCTGACTCCTCTCTAGAGAAATTCCAGGCTTTAGATTGGTGCAGATACCACATCTAATAGGATGTGACTTTGTGGTTAGTACAGAGCTGCAAATCAGTGGAAGTGTGTTCCATAGGCATACAGTGGTAAAGTGATATGCAGGTACCTTTTTGAAAGATTAGCTTACATCTTTTTGCTTTGAAGTTCATTGCCAAGGGAAATATGCAAATGTTATAACTTAAGCATTTTATCCTAATATAGCACCTGTGATTAAATGTAAGTGGGAGGTAGCACTTCTAGAATCTTCCAAATACATACTGGCCTGATCCTTATAGCCCATAATCCCCACTGCCTTGCATGAGATCCCAAAGTTCAGGATCAAACTACTGAGAAGTGGGCTCTAATTCTTTATGCTTTGCTCTTTCTAAAATAAAACTTGAGTTAAATAATTTGACTCTTGAAGCAAGGGTATGAATAGGGTAATGAACAGTGGCATATTTACATAGTAAACTGGACAGTCAGTATAAAACTGAATTAATTGAAAATCAAAGTTTTTTGCTTAGTTTAGATGATCTGCTTACAAATGGCTTCCATTCAGCCAGAAGAATGGGGGAGGGAAGAGGGGATAAGATCATATACCATATAGTACAATATATAGAAAAGAGGTTGAATTTAAAGAATGTAACACTCTTTCTAAGGTGTATAGCAATTTGTGAAATAGTATTTTGAAATAATACATAATGTTGTGTGCATACATTAATACATAATATATATGAAAATAAGTACATTTTCATTTCTTTTTTAAATTAATTTTGAATATAATGTTGGACAGAAACAGAATGCCTGGGTGGCTTAGTCGATTAAATGTCTGCCTTTGGTTTGGGTCCAGGGTCCTGGGATCGAGTCCCATGTTGGGCTCCTTGCTCAGCAGGGAGCCTGATTCTCCCTCTGTCTGCCACTCCCCCTGCTTGTGCTCTCTCTCTCTCTCTCTCTAAAATAAAAAAATAAGTTGTTTAAAAAAATATATTGCACAGGGGCGCCTGGGTGGCTCAGTGGGTAAAAGCCTCTGCCTTCGGCTCAGGTCATGATCCCAGGGTCCTGGGATCGAGCCCCTCATCGGGCTCTCTGCTCAGCGGGGAGCCTGCTTCCTCCTCTCTCTCTGCCTGCCTCTCTACCTGCTTGTGATTTCTGTCTGTCAAATAAATAAATAAATCTTAAAAAAAAAAAAAAAAGATTCTATTTATTTGAGAGAGAGCAAGCAAGAGCACACAAGCTGTGGAAAGGGACAGAAGGAGAGGAAGAAGCAGGCTCCCTGCCAGATCAGGGAACCCAATTTGGGGCTTCACATGGGTCTTGATCCCAGGACTCTAAGACCATGACCCAAGCCGAAGACAGACACCCAACCTACTGAGCCACCCAGGTGCCCCGCCCCTTTTTTTTTTTTTTTTAAGTACTCTCTAGGCCCAACATTGATTTGAACTCAGGACCCCAAGATCAAGAGTCACATGCTCTGCCAACTAATCTAGCCAGGCACCCCTCATCATCCTAAAAATAACTTACATTATTTTACCAGCAAAAATGGGTTTATTCAGCAGTAGCAAGGAATTGTAGCTGGGGCCAGGCAAGCAATGGCAAAACCATAGTCATGTCCAGAGAACAAAGGATTGGGAGAGGACTATATATTGGGGGTTGGGAGATACTATATATTATAAACAAAAAGGCCATTGGCACAAACTAGGCATTTGTGAAGTGTAGTGGCTTTTCACTGGCTGAGTAGTGACAGTTTCTCAGTGGCTGGGTTGTTGCCGGCAAGGAGAAAACCCTTTCTTCGTGCTGCTGGGTAGCAAAATAACAAGACTTCTTCCTGCTGGGAAAGCAAAATTTGCCTCCGCACCTTAGAAGTCTGAGATTGACCAGGAGTGTTAGGACATGAGAGCTCCCCCTTCTGGCCTCCTGACTCTATTTCAAATGAGGTTTCCTTTACTTCTACAACCAGGACTTCTGAAATAAGGTCAACCTTGTGTGAAACACAGCAGGAAACCAGAAAGTGTTACTCCTATCTCCTTGTCACTTAATAGCTGGCTGACACGCCAGCCCATGATTGATGGGTGAGTGCTTGACACCTAGTAGTGCTGGCATGAACTACCACCTAAAAAAAGACAGCTGTGTCCTCTTCCTCCATTTGTTTTAGGATTTTTGCAATAAGACACCTTCCCCAAATGGTTACTACTACGTTTCTAAAAGTCACATTTTCCTATATGAGCTCTGTATCTTATGGGGTATATGTTGCCATATCAGCCCTTGTCTGACAAGAACATGAACTAGCTGATGTTTCACAATCATCTTCCCAGTGCTGTTGTGACTGAATTAGCTACCTTCTTGTTGCCAGTTCTTGGAACCAGTACAATGCTACGTTCTGAAATTGCACCATACTCTTATCGCCATGCAAATTGCAGTGTTTTGGTTCAGTTGGAAAATCAAGGTTACAATTTGCGTTTACAGAATAAAATTTCCCAGCAGTGCTTTGTGATGGTCATAGTGATGTAATTTGATATATTAAAAATCAACAACAGCTCTTTCCCCCTCAGCTTTACTTTTCAGAATGAAAGTGATTCAGAGTTTTGACGTGCCTTTGTATTTTGATAGCACAGGAGCCACGTGGCCAAATGTGTCTGATGTCAGTGTTTGCCTGACATGCAGAATAAGAGAACATTAAGAAACTGTCAGGTTAGGAGGGGAGAACTGTTGACCAGGACATCACACTGAGGTTTCTTATTTTTGTTTTTTTAAACATTATTTTTAAACTCTGAAACAAGTAGAGGGACTGTTGTAATATTCTAGGTATAGAAGAAGTAGCTTTTATAGCAGAGCACTGTTCGTTCTCAATGAAACAGAAGCCCTCTTTGTAAACACTGAAAACTGGACCCTGAATGTGAAAGCAGGGAAAAGAATAGGCACGCTCACCTGGTTTATCAGAAGCACATTCCTTCAAGCACAAATCCTTCAAGCACATTAAAACTTTTCCTCTTCTGTTTGTAGATGGCTCTGAGAGATTCCTCTGTGAATCCGTTTTCAGTTATCAAGTGGCATCTACACTTAAACAGGTGAAACATGGTAAGCACATGAGTGTTTGTATATTAACCGTGAGAATAAGTTGGGGTGGTGTGGGGAAAGGATGATTCAGAAAGATCAGTGTGCTTTGTGACAAAAACTCCTGGAACTCAACAAGGCTATTTAAGTGAACTTTCTAAATTACCTGTAGACAAAAACATTCTATGATCTTAAGCCAGACAAAATGTCCACCTTGAGGCTCAAGGCTGAAGTCAGAAGGTTTAGTTTTCTAAAAGAGGCAGTGCTTCCTGCTCCTCTTGTGTTGCTTTTTCCTCCCCTTTCTGAAACCTTTTGTTGTTGTCCCCTACTGGTTACCATCATCTTCATTCCTCAGGTATATAGGTAATACTTTATGGTCTGTCTGCCTCTGAGATCCTGGTAGCACTATGTTTTCCCACCAGACCATTTCTCCGTTGAAGGCATAATGTGGGAGGGAAAGCTGCAATTGCCTGGAACTCTAGGACTTTAGTACACAAATCATTATGGCATGGAGGATACTTTTTATTTTTTCTTTTAAGATTTAATCTTCTGACTAGCATAGAATTAAGACTCTAACACTTGAATATTAAGGGGGAAAAATCCTCCTAGAAGTTACTTTTTTTTTTTTTTAAGATTTTATTTATTTATTTGACAGAGAGAAGGAGATCAAGTAGGCAGAGAGTCAGGTAGAGAGAGGGGGAAGCAGGCTCCCTGCTCAATCCTAGGATCATGACCTGAGCCGAAGGCAGAGGTTTAACCCACTGAGCCACCCAAGCACACCTAGAAGTTACTTTTTTTTAGATGGTTTTTTTTGGTTTTTTTTTTAGATTTTATTTATTAATTTTCGAGAGCATAAGCCAAGGGATGGGCATAGGGAGAGGGAAAGAATCTCAAGCAGACTCTGTGCTGAGCACAGAGCCCAACATGGGGCTCAATCTCATGACCCTGAGATCATGACCTCAGCCAAAACCAAGAGTTGGACACTCAACCAACTGAGCCAGCCAGGCGCCCCCTTTTAGAAATTATTTTTAAGGGGCACCTGGGTGGCTCAGTGGGTTAAGCCGCTGCCTTCGGCTCAGGTCATGATCTCACGTCCGGGGATCGAGTCCCGCATTGGGCTCTCTGCTCAGCAGGGAGCCTGCTTCCTCCTCTCTCTCTCTCTGCCTGCCTTTCTGCCTACTTGTGATCTCTCTCTGTCAAATAAATAAATAAAATCTTTAAAAAAAAAAAAAGAAATTATTTTTAAACCAATGATCACGTTGGTGGTTGGTGACTGCCTCATGGGAAATATGTTGTATTATATATTGCCTCCTTGACTCTTTACAGATCAGCAAGTTGCTCGGATGGAAAAATTAGCTGGTTTGGTAGAAGAGCTGGAGGCAGATGAGTGGCGGTTTAAACCCATCGAGCAGCTGCTGGGGTTCACACCCTCTTCGGGTTGACCTTGCCGGGATGATCAGCTCTGGTGCACAGCAAGTGCAGGGCCAGCGAGGGACTTTTCTTGCAGCATATGCAGCCATCCAGAGATTCACAGCTCCATTGCTGAATTGTTAATTCACATGCATACTTGGTTTCTCTGTTTCTGTCCACAAGCAACAAATACTTAAATGTGTGATCTTGCAGGGAAATTTTTTGTTTATTTGTTTAAAAAAGTATTGAGAATCAGATTAAGACAATCGGCATCAGAGAACCGGAGGTTTAAGTTTAAGAAATATTTTTAAAATTTTACAGGCCAAGTAGGACACATACCGGAATTGGCGCACTGAATGACAGGAGAGACGTCTCTCCTATCATACGTCTCTCCTGTCATTTCATGCAGTGCCTGGAATCCTCACCAGTCAAATCTAAGATCAAGATCGGGAGTTACAAAACACAGTGTTTCTGACCTAAAACAGTTCTTCATGCAGATGAATGTGATTTCAACTCAGGACCTGTTCAAATGAGGAATTTTAAAATGTTCGGGTTTTTTTCTATTTTTAGACATCTAATTCTATAGATTCTAACTTTTTCTAACCTCTTCTAGACATGCCAAATACTGGCGAAAAGAATTACTTTTTGAATGTTGAAGCACTTGTAAAAATAAATCCGTGAGCAAAATCCTTTTAAACACAGAAATCCTGAGTTCATCATGTGGGTGGGCTCAAGCAATTCTGTAGCAAATAAATCCTTTGAAAGAGCTCCAAATTGGTTTCTTTATCCTTTGAAAGTCTCAGGGATCTGGGATAGGGGGAAGAGGCCAAATTACTTTTTTTTTTTTTTAATTTGACAGAGAGAGAGATCACAAGCAGGCGGAGAGTCAGGCAGAGAGAGAGAGAGAAGCAGGCTCCCACCAAGCAAAGAGCCCGATGCGGGGCTCGATCCCAGGACACTGAGATCATGACCTGAGCCGAAGGCAGCGGCTTAATCCACTGAGCCACCCAGGCGCCCCCAAATTACTTTTTATAAGAAGGGAATCTAAAAACATTTCTCCTGAACAAATGATAGATTTCCTTTATCTCAGGAATAGTTGTCTTTACAGAACTTGATACAGAAAAACTTGGAAAGCTAAGGGATGGCCTTTGTTCTCCCTCCCAGGATACTTGGGAAAATCATTTATTTAAGATTCTATGCTAATTTTGCCTTGATAACATTGGCCTTTCTCCTCGGTGATAACCTGTACCTGACCTGCTTACAGTTGCTTAATTATGAATACATACAGTCCCAATGGCAATTGGCCCTAATCTCGGGAGTTCAAAATGTTGAACACATACTACCTGATAAGGAGGTGATGACCATTGAGTCAGTAATCTGACTCATAGAATCTGAGCACAGGGATGTTGAAGACCTATTCATGGTCACATAGCCCAGGCAGAAAGAAATCTTGGAACTTGGAATAGATTTCACTTGATTGATAATTCAGCCCACCTCTCTTATCTCTAAAGCACTGTCAGAGCATGGATGACCAGCCTGCAAACTCACCCATTTCCACAATAATAATACTCAACCCAATCAGATTCCATATTTGGAAGCCATTGAGTTTCCTAATGTACTTTTTAGCACCCACCATCTCGACAATTACCAAAGGGAAATAAGACAGACCCAGACTACAGTAAGCCTGGAGGTGACATTTCCAGTGACAGTTGAGAAGGGAGCTCACTTGCGCTCATTTGTTTCATTTGCATAACTGAAGCCCAGGCGCTTCCTTACCTCATCTTAGCTTTTGGTATTGGGACTTAGAGAATTTTTTTCTCTTTAGTTGGCCATTTCTTTTTTATGACTTCAGGAACTGAAGAGATCCTACAGTTGAACAGAAATACTTTCTGAAGCCCCTTTAACAGTGATCCTTCAGCGTCTCCTGAGTGCTGCCAGAACACAACCCTCACCATCTTTTGAAGATTGCCCCCCACCCGGCACCTTTTCTGCTGCTCCTCCTTCTTAGCATCCACACAACTCTTGCTAGCATGCTTTGAGCTTGAAGCCTCCTTGCTGTGTATCTGTCCTCTCCCCCGCACTCACTGTGTGCCCCTCACAGGCATTCATTATGTTTTCAACATCACTGCAAGATACGTAATGCCCCCAATACAGAAGAGGAACTTAAAGCTCAGAATGAGCATTACTTGCCAAGTCTGCACAGCTAAATAAATGGCCAAGCCTGGATTTGAACTCCAAGTCTGTTAGCTTCCAAAGCCGAGATTATTTTAGATGCTCCAAGCTGCATCCCGCTGACCCTGACCCAGTGCTTTGAACAAAGAAAAATCCTAAGACCTTTTTTTTTTTTAATCATAAAATGAATTAACTACCAGGAGGAAATAAGCTTTGTCACTAGTCTCCCTTCTTCCCAATGCTTAGTGGTAAGGGGTCTCAAGCAAAATGAAGAAACAGCCTCTTCCTTTAGGAACTGAGACAATTAGCTATATGTTCATGTCTACATAACTTTTTATGCTTCGGTATGGCACAAAGGTAGTTGGATGCTCAAGAGACACCTCCGTGAGCAAGGAGGGCAGATGGCAGCTAATGACCAGGACGGCACAGCCAGCCATCCTAAGAAAGCTGACGGTAAGGGTGTCTCCTCAATTAAATGTTTTGCTGATCCCAAAGCATTTTTCCATATGTTGTGTGTTGATTCTCACATCATCCTTGTGAGATAAATGAGGCAAGTATTATTTTACCGTTGAGGAAAGAGGCACTGAGAAGGTGAGGTACCAAGATTATTAACTAAGATTATAGTTAATAAACAAGGGAGCTAGTCTTTTGAATTTCTGTCCCTGTGGGTTCTAGTTCATAAGATACGAGCAAATCTGAAGACAGAATTTGCTGTTAATAAAGTGATTCAAGTCAGATCTGAAGACAGAATTTGCTGTTAATAAAGTGATTCAACTCAGTCTGATACATAATTCCATACAAGTGTCCCATCTCATGAGATAGAAATCAGAAACTTAAATAAACCTGGTTTTACTCTTACATCGTTGAACAAAAAATTTACTTTTTAACTTCGCATTTAATTACCCAGGATCGGCATTAAAGTCCTGACTTTATACTGATCTGCTTAAATGTCTTATCTACTAGTGCCACCCCATACCTGGTATGAACAACCGTGGTGTAGAACTCTAAATTGAGTTCCTCGATGAAGGACTTCTCCACTCTGTCCAACTATTTGCAGACTATGGCTTCCCTTCCCCCACATGGTTGGAGGTCCTTTAGTCCCTTGCTTCCAGCCACAACACCAGGTACTAAGGTGGTAGAAACTTTGGACCTTAAGGCCAAGTCAGAAATAGAAGAAAGGAGATAGGACCAGGAGAGGTCTGTCATCCAGAAGGAAGAGGAGGAAACTGCCCAGGATGTGGTACCCTTTCAGACAAACCTAAGAGATATCACACTGATGGAGGGGGCCATGCTGCCTCTCCCTGTCTTTTTGCCAAAGCACCTAACTCTGCCTAAAATATCTGGCCAGGTCTCCTTGTAATTGCCAGAAGTTCCACCCACAACAATCCTTGCCACAGCAGAGAGTTTTAAATAACATACTTGGGAAAGTCAAATCTTGGGTTGCAGGCAGAGTACCAATAATACCGGATCTTTTCCTGTTTCCCAGAGCTGACTTTGGGATGGAGGTGGCACCACGGGTGAAGAATGGGGGAAAGAGACTGGAACATGATAGTTTACCGCTAGCCTTCCTTGTTGGTTTGCATCTGGTCAGAGGGGGCATCTCGGAATTGTAGAGCTGAAAGAGACCTTGAAGACCATCTAGTTCACCCCCCGGGTTTACAGCTAGGATGTTGAGATCTTGTCTGGCTCATTCACTGCTATATACTCAGTACCTAGAATACTACTTGGCATGTAGTAGGTGTGTTATAGATATTGAATGAATGAATGAATGAATGATGAGTTTGCTGTGTGTTTGCCCCGATGTAGAAGCTATGGTAGCTGTTGAGAGTGCAACATCCATAATGGAGTAATGCCTAAGGTTATTGAGATAAGGTAGTGGGCAGAGCCCAGATCACAGCCCGCAGGTCTCAGTAATGCTACACCGATAGGTGGAAGCTATGGGAAAATGGAAACTGTATACCAAAGCAGCCATGTCTCTCATGATCCCATCCTTGTGAGGAGCCAAGGTAAAGGAGGCTAGTACCTCCCTGTCCTTATGGGCTCCTGTCCTGCACATGGGCCCAGTGGTAGTAGCATCATGAGCTAACCTCCACCTCTCCAGATACTTAATAGAGGGTTTATTTTTCAGAATCAGCTTGTTTCATTTTTATAATATAAGCTCTTTAGGACAAATAATAAAACAACACAATTTATTACCAGGAGTAGCAGAGGGGCTGTTCCTTTCCAAATGTCTTGTTATTCAACACACATTTATTGAGCACTTACTATAGGTCTAGCATCTGCTAGATGCTGAGGATATGCTGTCAAACAAGACACAGTTACTAACCTTGAAGTTATAAATACATTAAGAGAGATAAAAGACCCGATTTTAAGTGTAAAACTTGTCTGATGGGGGAAAGCATGAAATGTTGTAAAATCAGAGAGAGCTAATCCAGCTGAGCAAGGGGTCAGAGATTTCCCAGGATGATGTTTTTAGACTGAGACCTGAAGAACAAGTCAGTGGGGTGGGAAGGAAGTACGTCTGGGTGGAGGGAATAAAATATGCAAAGGCCCAAGGAGCAGAAAAGGCATCATGCTTTTTTTTTTTTTTTAATTTTATTTATTTATTTGAGAGAGAGACAGTGAGAGAGAGCATGAGCTAGGAGAAGGTCAGAGGGAGAAGCAGACTCCCCATGGAGCTGGGAGCCCAATGCGGGACTCGATCCCGGGACTCCGGGATCATGACCTGAGCCGCAGGCCGTCGTCCAACCAACTGAGCCACCCAGGCATCCCAGGCATCATGCTTTTAAGAAGCTGTAGGGTCTGTTATGGTTGGTTCGTAGCGTATCAGACTGGAAGGATTTTGCTAAGGAGTTTGAACTTCAAGCAGAGAACACTGGGGAATCCTTAAAGGGTTTGAATGACAAGATCTGGTTTCACTTCGGAAGTTTAGTTGGAGTTGGAGGGAATGGTGGCGAATCAGTGGCGGTAAGATCAGATCCTTTAGGAAGCTATTGTAGAAATCCAGATGAGATGACTGCAGCCTATTGGGGATGGGAGATGGAAGGATAGATTTGGTTTGAGAGTTGCTCAAGAAGTATCCTATACAGGGCTTGGTGACTGGTCAAACTTGGAAAACTCAGGGAGGACACACAGGTTTCTTTAATCAGTGGCTGAGGGACCAGGGATACTATTTACTGAGATAAGGGTACAGAAAGAAGAACAGATTCAAGATGTCCAATAGGCAGTTGACTATGGATTGACAGTGTGGGAGAGTGCGCTGGGCTGAAGTTAGATTTGAGACTCACCAGCCTAGAGATATTTATGAAACCAAAGGTCAGCGGGGGTGGTGGAGAGAGCCCATGGAGCGAGAAGAGAATCAGACCAAAGAGAGATCCCCGAGGAACATCTACACATAAGGGACAGACAGAGGACTAGAAACCGAGGAAAGTAACAGGCAGGAAGTCACCAGAAAAAGAGAAAGTGAAGAGTGTGGCATCATGGAAACTGAGGAGAGAGGACATTCTGAGGAGACTGCAAATAGCAATATTGGTGTGGTTAAGTAATGAAGTGATAGATGGATTTTACCAAGGAGATCTTTGGTGACTTTCTCTCAAGAGCAGTGTGGTACAATGGAGGCCGAACCAGACAACTGTGGGTGGGAAAGTGAACAGAAGGGGAAAACATGGGGGCACATCTAGGCAACACTTTTAAGAAGTTCAACAGGGGGCACCTGGGTGGCTCAGTTGGTTAAGCCTCCGACTCTTGCTTTCAGCTCAGGTAGTGATCTTAGGGTCATGAGATTGAGCCTCATGTCTAGCCCCATATTGAGCCCCATGTGGGGCTCCGCACTCAATGGGGAGCTTGAGATTCTCTCCCTCTTTCGCTTCCCCCTTCAAATAAATCAACAGGGAGAAAAAGAAGAAGTTCAAGGGGAAGGGGAGATAAACATGAAGGACAGAGAGGGTGACAGTTAAAGGAAGATGCATAGTCAAGACATTTGTTTTTTTCTTTTCCAATGGGAGAGGTCGAAGAGAAAGAGGGGATAATTGAGGATATAAGGTTCCTGGGGAAGTGGGAGGGGATGGGATCCAGAGCCCAGTGTCAGTGATTACTCTCAGAGGGAGGGCAGGCAAAAAGGATAGTGCTGACGTGGGTAAATGTGTAGGTGAGGTGGCAGGAAGCTGAGGGAGTTCCCATCAGATGGCTTCTATTTTCTCTGTGAAGGAGGAGACAAGTCGGTCTACTGCCTGTGGTAAGGGGCAGGAAGAAGTGGCAACAGGGGGGTTGGGAACAGTCCCTGTAAAGAACAGGAGCGAGCTAACTAGGGTCAGAGGATTGCCAAGCACACTCAGGGGTCAATGGCAGTTAGAGTCCCTGAATTTGCAATGGCACTAATCTTTGGGGAAGTGTACCAGCAGCCCTGTAAGCAGCCCAGCAGTAGATAGGGAAAAAATGAAGAATTAGTGGTTATAGTTTTGCATGGTAAGGACAAGAGGGTAAGCAAATTGTCAGTCTAGGGCTAGCAAGGAAAGGAAGTAAAAACAAAAAGATGTCACCAGAGAGAAACTAGAAGGGCCAAACATTTACTTAGGGCCTACTGTGTCTTTGGTAATATGTATGGGAAAAAAGAAATACAAGGATAGAGCAACAGTCCCAAACTTGGCTGTGCCCCAGAATCGAGCCTAATAAAAATGCAGGCTCCCTGGCCTCATTCCTGGGGTCTGAAAGGTCTAAGGTCAGGGGTTTCATGTGACCCTTCCACTGTCAGGTTTGGGAACCACTTGGACCAATGGGAAAAGCAGACAAGTAAATAGACTTATGGAACACATACAATGCCATAACTCCGTGACTCTGGTCTTTTGGGGTACTGTGGAAGCCAAGAGGGCTTGGAGAGGGAATGACAAGGAAATTTTCCTAGAGAAGGTGAGCCTTCTGGTGAGCTAGAGTTAGCTGAGCAAAGTAGGGAAGACGCCAAATTAACGCATTCCAAGGACAGGGAACAGCCTGTGCAAAGGCAGGGCAGCGTGAAGTCACCCACCCCATTGGTGGAGCTCCTAGTCATTTGGTGTGGCTGGAGCAAAGGTTGTAAACAGGGGAGTGGTGAGATCTCTCAAGAGAAGGAAGCAAGGACCAGATTGTTGGGAGCCTCGTTCAGTGTGCTCCGTTGTCCATCAAAAGAGCATTTCTCTAACACAGCCAGCATGCACTTAAGAAAGAGGCCAACAAATACTATGCAGCCATCAAAAGAAATGAAATCTTGGGGCGCCTGGGTGGCTCAGTGGGTTAAGCCGCTGCCTTCGGCTCAGGTCATGATCTCAGGGTCCTGGGATCGAGTCCCGCATCGGGCTCTCTGCTCAGCAGGGAGCCTGCTTCCCTCTCTCTCTCTGCCTGCCTCTCCATCTACTTGTGATTTCTCTCTGTCAAATAAATAAATAAAATCTTTAAAAAGAAATGAAATCTTGGGACGCCTGGGTGGCTCAGTTGGTTAAGCGGCTGCCTTCGGCTCAGGTCATGATCCCAGAGTCCTGGGATCGAGTCCCACATCGGGCTCCTTGCTTGGCGCGGAGCCTGCTTCTCCCTCTGCCTCTGCCTGCCACTCTGTCTGCCTATGCTTGCTCTCCCTTCTCTCTATGACAAATAAATAAATAAAATCTTTAAAAAAAAAAAAAAAAGAAATGAAATCTTGCCATTTGCAATGGCAAGAACTAGGATGGATGGATGGAACTAGAGGGTATTATGCTGAGCGAAATATAAGTCAATCAGAGAAAGACAATTATCATATGATCTTTCTGATATGAGGAATTTGAGAGGCAGGGAGGAGGGTTGTTGGGGATAGGGAAGGAAAAAATGAAACAAGATGGGATCAGGAGGGAGACAAACCATAAGAGGCTCTCAATCTCACAAAACAAACTGAGGGTTGCTGGTAGGGGTAGGAATGGGGTGGTTGGGTTACAGACACTGGGGAGGGTATGTGCTGTGGTGAGTGCTGTGAAGTGTGTAAGCCTGATGATCCACAGACCTGTACCCCTGGGCCAAACAATACATTATATGTTAATAAAAAAAGAAGAAGAAGAAGAAGAAGAAGAAAGAGACCAAGAATCCTGGCTTTCACAATAAATAACTTAGAAAGCAGGCTCCTCGAGCCTGGAAGGGTTCGATGAGCTGGTATAATGCGTCGGATGTGATCTTTGCAGGCCACTAGGTGGGGAACGGTATTTTTGCTCTGACTAGAAACTGAGCATTTTCAGATTTGTATTTACTTAACTTGTAGGGAAAGGCAGATGTCCTAAGCTCAGTGAGAATTATTCAAGGAGCCTCCCTTCTGGGCTCTGAGCCAAAAGCCAGAATAAGCAGCAGCCTGAAGTGATCAAATTTAAAGTATATGGACATTGTGTAGAGTTGTTCCCCTCCAAATGGTTTCTCCTCCTTTCCTTGACCCAGAAAGCCTGAAGTAAGCTCACACGCCTCTTCCCATCCCCACCCCCGCCCCACTCCTTATTCTCAGAAATCTCCAGGCATATATTTGAAGATAAAGCACACAAGCACAGGCATTTCATTCGTTTAGCAAACCCAAAGGTTATGTTTGGGGGCTGTTGAAGTCCGATTCCACCCACTTAACTTTCTGCAGAGTCTCCAAAATATAGTGAATCTGGAATATTCTATGAAGTCAGGACAATGTGGCTCTCAGCACATACTCCCTGAAAGACAGCCTAAGACTTTGCTATCCTGGACTAGTGTCTGCTCACAGAAGACTCAAGGCTCATTCCATGATCCTATGTCAACATTCAAGCTTACAAAGCTTTTTGAAAGCACTCCTGATAATGAGAAGGGAAATCAGACTCTCCCAGCCAGCCTGCGTTTGCAGCTAGAATGCCAAGTGCTAAGGCCTCCAGAGACCAAAGGACTCAAAAGCCAGGAAGAAAGCAGGACATCATTCCCAGGCCATCTCTCAGTACCGACAGTATTCATTCCTAGAGCTAGACAAGAAGCAAGAAAGGCATCTGGGTGGCTCAGTCAGTGAAGCGTCTGCCTTCAGCTCAGGTCATGATACCCGGGGTCCTGGGATGGAGCCCCTGCTTAGCAGGGACCCTGCTTTTCTCCCTCTTCCCTCCCCCACCCTGCTCATGCTCTCTCTTGCTACCTCTCTCGCTCTCTCTCAAATAAATAAAATCTTAAAAAAAAAAAAAAAAAGAGGGTCTGGAAGTTGCCAGTTTAATACTCTTAGATTTAAAAGCTGCTGAGGGTGGGCGCCTGGGTGGCTCAGTGGGTTAGGCCTCTGCCTTCGGCTCTGGTCATGATCTCAGGGTCCTGGGATCGAGCCCCGCATCGGACTCACTGCTCAGCAGTGAGCCTGCTTCCCCCTCTCTCTGCCTGCCTCTCTGCCTACTTGTGATTTCTCTCTCTCTCTGTCAAATAAATGGATAAAATCTTTAAAAAAAAATAAATAAAATAAATCTGCTGAGGGGGATGGGAAAGGCTTCCATACTGAAAGCATGCGTAACCGTGAGCCCCAGGCTTAGAAGGAGGAAGACCTCAGTGTAGGAGCAGGGTGGTGTGCTCGCACTGGGAACCCTGACAGTGGTCATCGTGGCTGGTATGCAGTGAGCTTTCTTGGATGTAGGCATTGTGCTAAGCACTCTCACACATGACATCTTGTACTCACGGGGAGAGGCTAAGAGAAAGGCCATGTGGAGCAGAGGAATCCACCAAGGGGTGGCAGGAAAGAATACCATCGCCCAAGAGCTGATGGAAGGGCTTTAGCAGCTGTATTCATTCTGGCTACCACAGCCCATTGGAGCTGCCAGAACAGAATAGCATAGGCTGAAAGGTTTAAACAACAGAGACTAAGTCATATCCCATTCTGGAAGCTAGAAGTCCAAGATCGAGAGGTCAGCATGCTTTGTTCCTTCTGGAGGCCATGAGGGAAGGGATCTGTTCTAGGCCTCTCTCCTTGGCTTGCAGATGACGGTCTTCTCCCTGCATCTTTACTCATCTTCCCTCTATGCCGGTCTGTGTCCAAAATTTCCCCTTTTTATAAGAATACCAGTCATTTTGGTTTAGGGCCCACCCTTCTGACCACATTTTAACTCGATTACCTCTGTCAAGATCTCCTCCAGATAAGATCACATTTTAAGGTACTGGGGTTGGAACTTAAAACGTGAATTTGGGGGAGAAACGTAATTCCACCTGTACCAGTGAGGCTAATGAAGCCTCGAATGGGAAAGCAATGTGCACAGGGTCACACAACAAACTGAAAAAGGTAAGACTAGGGGCACCTGGCTGGCTCAGTAGTACGGTGGAGCGTGCAACTCCTGACCTTGGGTTTGCAAGTTTGAGCCCCACGTTGGGTGCTGAGATCACTTAAAAACTTTAAAAATCTTAAATGGGAAGGGAAGAAAAAGAATAAACTAAGACTGGAACCTAGATGTTTTGGGGGGTCTGAGCCTTGAGCAGCCTTCCCCAGGAAAAGCAGAATTACCTGCTTTTGGAAGCCCCTTCTCCAAGAACACAGTCCCTGAGCCTAGACAGGTCTGGGAGGCACCCAGTGGAATCTCTTCATAGGCCTGGGGGGAGGGACCCCCTAAAACTCTCTTATGAACCTATACTTGGAAAAAGACTGAAAAGCCAGGGTGGAGGAAGTACTATGAACGGAGCTCAGGACAAGCACTGGGGTTTATTTTTAATGGCCAGGCCCCTTGTTAAGGAGGCGGACATGGAGCGTGTCACCCAGAACTCCCTTCTTGCAGCCCCCACAGCCTCCTTAGCCAGAATGTGCTGGGTGATACTGGCTTCTCACGCACTCTCTCTCCAGGCCCGCCTCTGCCTAGAGGCTGGCATCTGGCCTCCATACCTGCCAGGAGGCTGGTAGGCTTCCATTTTGCAATCTGTTGTGGGAACTCACGGAGACTTTTGTGAAAGTCTCATGCAACATACAGGAGGTGCATGGGTTTAGGAGGCTTGCTCTTGTGGCTTCCAAAACAAGGAGGCAAACATTGAGATTGAATATAGCACAGCAGTGTGGGCGACACCAAACCACAGATGAACCGATAGGCTGCGGGGAAGGAAGTGAAAAGTTCACCTTGTCCTTCCATGTAACAGAGGGCTGCTGGTTTTGCAGAGGTTTGCTTTTTTAAACAATTTTCATTCAATAGGAACAGCCCGGTGGGACAGCATATTCTAGCATTCGTGGAAATAAAAACGGGGAACCACATCACAGACTGTTCTGCTCCAAACTTGGCCGTGCTCCCCTGGGCAGCTCCCAGCTCCTCCTAATGTAGGCAGCAGCAGCCCTGGTGGCCCTCGCCCTGACCCAGGTGGGGTCTGGCCTTTGGGGAGGAAGGGAGGAGGTGGTTCAGAGGCATCAGCTGTTTCCCTGCATCTGGGCCAAGAGCCTGGCCTGGGCTAGAAACTCAGCTTTGTCCCCTGTGTCTGTCTTCCGCACTGTGAAAAGTTTCCATCACAGAGGGTCGATTCAGGAAACCAAGGTTAGAAGCAAACGGTCTTATTTGAAAATTGTGAAGGCCAGCAAGGCCTTGGGCTTCCTGCATTGCTTGCTCTCCTGGGGCCTGGGACCAGCCCAGCAGGGTGGGGCGGCCGCTCAGCCGGTTGCAGGATGTGAAAGTGGGGGCTGAGGTTAGGAAAAAGAATCAAAGGCTGGGACCAGAACACACCCAGCAGAGGGCCATGTGCAGCTCTCCTCTTCAGGGTTTCCTGCGGGTACACTGAGAACATTGTGTACTGGCTGTCAGATCACCCGGCTGAGCCGGCTCCACACTCAGCCCCTGGGTCCTAGTGCTGTCCCGCAGACACGCTTGGCGTTTGTGAGCTCCGGAGCACCTGCGTGGGGGCCGCCGGAGGGCCCCTGGGAGAGCATTTCCACTGTGTCCTCCACTGTGAGCACTGCATTTCCCATTCAGCCTGCATTTCCAAAGCCTTTCCAATTAGCCTCTCCTGTCCCTCGTGACAAAGCATGAGGGACATTCAGATGACAGACCTGAGGCTCCAGGAAACTGGTAGGAACAGCTGTGGTCAGCGTTCAAGGTTTTTGGACCCAGGTCTTCTGACACTTTAGGGATATCTGATTTGGAGACATCCTTCAAACGTCTAAATGAATGTGAGCCTCTGCCTTCAATGTTTCTCTCCAGATGAATTTAGGAATAAGGTACTTCCTTGATAAACTCTCCAAAACAACTAAAAGCTCATGCATGAGGTGCACAGCTATCCAGAGAAGCCACAGCCCGACTTCTGCGCTGCCTGGATCCTGGGGAGCACCAGTGATCTTCTCTGCACTGTGCATGAGCTCCTGGGACCTGCTGCCATGAGCCTCCGGGCAGCACAGCACGAGGCCCCAGACATCAGATCAGTCTGTGTCACTGTGCCTTTTCCAACTCAGAGGCACACGCTGGGGCCCCAGGCAAGTAGCCAAGTACCAACAGACCAGCAGAGAGGGAGAGTTGGGGGCCCTCTGGCAGTTTTTAAAAGGGGTTCCGGATTATAAATTCTTCTACTAGATTGTAAGCCTACCCCTGCCTCGGGTGGGAGCCCAGAAAAATCCTCAAGGAAGGGATCTTTCAGCTGAGATCCAAAGGGAAGTAGGAGTTAGCCCAATGAAGAGGTTGGGAAAGAGGGTTTTCACACAGAGGCGATAGTGCCTGCAAAGATCTGGAGTTCCTGGTGGTTCAGGAAAGAACTGAGGAAAGTCCTCCAGACTTCTGAACTCCTCAGGAGAGAGCCCAGGCTTTGTTCTTGTCCAAGAAGAAGGAATCCCACTACTTCTCCATGGCCTTCCCCCAGGCTCCAGACTCCACTGCTGGGGAAACCAGAGTAATTCCTCCAAGATGGCTGGGGCTGTCTTGGGTGGGGAAGGCCATGGGTGGGGCCTCAAGCGGCAGGTCCTGGTCCAGGCACAGGAGCCCCGGACTGGGATATTGGACAATTCACTTCCCATCTCTCTCCCTGGACCTCCATTTTCAGGTTTTGAGTCTTCCCAGTGTTTAGCCTGACACTCAGATCTTCCTGAAGTAAGGAAGGACAGCAGTCTCCATCTGTAGAAATGAATTCCTTTGAATGCTAAGATTCTGGGTCTGAGACCCACAGGCAGCCCCGCCCAGGATGCTTTGGGCCACAGAAGTACCATGAAGGGAAGGAGCCCAGTACCTAGCACACCCACAGCGATTGTCTGCTGAATGAACTAGCAAACAATTGAACGAATGAATGAGCAGATGATCTCCTTAAAGTCACTCTCAGAGCTCTGGTGGGCTCTCGCTTCTCTCACCACCAGCAGCTTTGATCTCCTTCACTCCTGACCCTGTGCACGCACCTGCCTGCTGCACAGGCAGGCACCAGACTGAATGGGGAAAATGAACCCTAGATCTTTCTTCCAGGGCCCCATGAGTCTAGAGGAAGCTGCAAGATGACCACATGGAGGGGAGAGGCAGTGTGAGGAAGAAAGAGAAAGGACTCAGGTGTGCAGAGACTGAAAATAGAATGCACATTCTTCTGTAACACTCCCTGTCTTCTAAACCCCAAACCCCACAAAGGCTCTGCCCCACTCCTGTGAGCAGCTATAGAACTCACCAGGGATTACTGGCAGGGCTCTGGAAAGGGGCAAGTGCTCTCTGGGCTGCCCTATTCCCTGCCTGCCCTGAGTCAGACACTATAGTAAGGGCAAGGGTTCCCAGCTGGGCACACCCTCAGATGCATTTTCCCCTCTCCAGTGGGTTTCCAGGCTAGCCCGCAGAAGCCTGATTCATCCACAACCACACAGAAACATAGAATTAATTCCGGCTATACCCTGGGTGAGCGAGGCCATTATGGCAACCAAACCACCACTTACAGCATTATTTTGATGGGAAAATGTGTTCTAAGCTCCAAGCAACCAAATTATAAGTGGGACACAGGCACACCCAGGTTCAAATCCCCGTTTTAACACTTCCTACCCATGTGGTCAGGGACACAGCACCAGGCTCTCAGCCCAGTTCCTGGTTTGTCGAAGAATACCTCCTTCAGAAGGTTGTGGGGCAAAGTAAATGTGTGACAGTCCTCACGGCACATGGTGGACATCTCCCTCCTTCCTTTCAGGGGGACTTTTGTGGAGGAGACCTAGAAACAAGCCTTCTAACGCAGGCCCTCCCAGGAGGGCTCTTACCCAGTTTGCATGGGGCCAGTATTACTGGACTCAGGCTTAGAGCAAGTGTTTATGAGATAAATGAGCTCTGTCTTAGAAATCACAGAACATTCCTCATCTTTGACCTTCTCCAGGCTTTTACTGGCTTATCTGAGCCAAGAAACTTCTCCTGCCCCTACTTAGCTCCCTCTCCCCCAATCTCCATGAACAGCATTGTTCTGGCTTCCTTTGCTCCTGGTCCTGGGAAGGGGCTTTGTCTCCAGAAGGGGCCAGAAGTCCTGGCCTTTCACCCGGGGCCTGGACGTCAGCCCACAAGAGCAAGCAGGGGGAGGGCGGGGACCCAGGCGGCACACCACACAGCAGTCGGTGGAAGGCAGACCTCCGCCAGCCGGCTAGGGCTGGGCCCCTCCTCGCTCTGTTTGTTTCCGTGCGGCAGCCAGAACGGTTTGTACCCTAAGGATGGTGAAACGGCCAAGGAATCCGTAGGGTCCTAAAGGTCGACCTTCTCCCTTTTCTTGCCCTTGTTCCCAAAAGTCAAGGTTTCCAGGCCTTGGGCTCCTTGTCCCCGGCCCAAGGCCACCAGCACTGTGGGGCGGGTCAGTCCCTTCAAATGAAACCCTGGTGTCCTGCAGTGTGCTTCTCACATCCCATCTCCACCTGGGGCCCCGTCTCCACAGTCATCCTCACTTTTTCCCCATTTGGAGCCACACGACCTTCTCAGCCCCTGCCTCCACCTCCCTAGGTCCTGTCAGCGGCCCCTCACTCTGCAGGACATCTCACCAACATTCACCCCCAACCACCCCCCACCCCAGTCCTGAAACAGCGAAACGCAAAAACAAAACACCCTTGTGAAAGTACTATGAGCTCATGGTCAAAATCCAACAGTGTATAAGGTGTAAAGTGAAAAAGTAAAACCTCGCCCTCCCCATCATCCCTCAGAGATAACATCTGTGAACAGTTTTCCCAGTATCCTTCTAGATGTTTTCTCCACACAGTTGAACATGTGTCTGCAGGGGAGTGTCTTGTTTTCGCTTCAGAATGAGAAGCTAGTGCACAAATTGTTCTGCCTCGTGTTCTCTTTACTGAACAATATATCTTGGACCTCTTTCTAAAATCTACCTCACTCTTTTGCACACCCACATAATATTCCGTGGCGTGGCCGTACTCCAGTTGATTTAACCATTCTCCTGCCGTGGACACTTGGGTGGTTTTCAGGTTTTGCAATGGCTTTCTGACTGGTTCCCTGCCCTGGGGCTCAGGCCTCCAGTCTGCCCTCTGCACCTTGGCTTGACTCCAGCACCCAGTCTGATGGTTACTTCCAACTCTAGTGACGTCATTCATTAGGAGCCTCAGCTCCCCTTCCTAGACCTTAAGCTCCCCAAGACAGGGTGTTTGCCCCCAGAGCTCCTGGCAAGGGGCACCCTAGACCTGTCAACTCTCCAGTTTTTGATCCCATCTCAGTGCTGCCCTAGGAGATATGAGGAGGTTCTCAGGCCACAAGGATGCCTATTTTTTTCTACTCATATATAGTTGTTAGAAACTTGGTGGGCCTGGCTTTTTGCAGGGAACTAGGGCTCCAGGATGAAACAGATATAGCCCTCGGCCTCCCGGAGCTTGGAGTTTCTTTGGAAAGACAGGCACTGGATGCCCACATAGATACACATATAATTCCATACAGAACAAGTGCCTTGAAAGGAAACCACAGAGGAGAAGAAGGACTGGGCCACCAGGGAAGACCTCTCCTTAGAGGAGACGAGGTGAAGGGAGAGAGGGCCAGTGCGAGCCAGTAGACCGTGGGATCTGGCTCCCACTCTGGGCTGCTTTGGATACTTCCCCTTTAGTCTTCTCATCTGACAAGAAGGGAAATCCCCCTTTCAGTTTGAACTTTCTGTGACAATAATAAATGCTATCAGAGTTCACAGGAAGCAAGCTCCCCACTGCCTACGAGGGGGCAGGGGAGACTTCTCACTGATTCCACATGGACTCGCTCTAGTTCCATTCAGTTCTGAGCCAAATACTTTCTGAGCATATACTGTATGTAGCTAACATACAGAGGGGTGTGTGTGTGTGTGTGTGTGTGTGTGTGTGACGGCATCTGTGTTGGTGGGTGTTTAAAGATTTAAAATAAATGAAGGATGGGGTGCCTGGGGGGCTCAGTTGGTTGGGCAACTGCTTTCAGCTCAGGTCATGATCCTGGAGTCCCAGGATCAAATCCCACATCGGGTTCCAAGTTCCATGGGGAGTCTGCTTCTCCCACTGACCTTGTCCCCTCTCATGCCCTCTCTCACTTTCTCTCTCAAATAAATAAATAAAATCTTAAAAAAAAAAACGCGTGAAGGAGTTTCAATGGGACGTGGTATCAGACCAAGGATGGGATGATTTCAACATACAATGTCAAGTGAGAAGTAAGCAACTTACCCCCACCCCAGGCAGCTTTGGCCTGGACCCCCCCACCCCGCTCTTACACCCCAACAGGAACATGGAGCTTCCCACAGGTGTTCAAAGTAGGCTCCTCAACCGCCCTGAACTTGAGACCACCTCTTAGAGCTAGAAGGTGCTAAAAAGGTATCTGGAAGAGTAATCAGTGTGAAGACACTTAACACCACAGAAGAAAGACTTCTTACAGAGCACAGGGCATCTGGGCAAAGTCAATGATAGTAGCATTAAAGGAAAAACCCAAGCAAAGAAGAGTTTAAGGAGTGCAAGTGTCCCCCATTCTCCTCCCAGGCCAAAGATGTCATACTCAAGAGGCACCAGATAGGAGAAGACAGAAATCTGCTGTTACCTCAGCCAGTCTCACTTCCAGATCTATGTGTCTGCTTCTCTTTAGTGTGATTAAAAATACTGTAAATTATATGCTTATACTTTGATGTCCTCCTTTATAATCTACTGTACATGGCTGTATATATTTTGCACATCTACATACATATTACTGTGCAAAGTTGTATACACAAAGCCATGCATACTGTACTTTATGGAAAATTTAAGAGCGTTTCAGAGGTAATTAGAACCAGATGTGATTTTTTTCCCCTCCTGGGCTGTGGGAGGAAGATGAATCTAGAGATAGCAAGGGGCTGCCCTAGAGGCTTCCTAGGCCTAGGTAAGGAACCAGACTTGCTCTCAAGGCAGTGGGGAGGTATTAAAAGATTTGAGAGGGAGGCCTTAGTGAGGCTGAGCAAAGGTAAAATCAAGTGAAAGTGTCAGGCTGTCCTTGTTTCTACTTAAGAGTTTTCTCCAGAATTGCAGCAATAAATCCGAGACCAGTTCTGTCACAACTCAGCTCTGTGCCTCATTTGCTCTACCTGTGAAGGAAAACCTCACCTGCCATAGTGTGGGCCTATGGGACCACAAGATCAGCTTTGGCAGGAGCAGAGGCCCAGCTGGGGGCCCGGGGTGTGTGTGGGGGGGGCTTTAGGGCAGCCTCAGCAAACACAGTGACATCACTGTCAAGTCTGGAGGTCATTTCTTGCCTCCAGGGCTGATAGCTCTGAAGCTGGTGTTACAGGATTAGGATCCTGTTTTCTGGGGAAAGAGCTTGGTGAAGCTTCTACAGGCCTGCTGATGTCCTTAAAACTTCCTGGGAGAGGGAGGCCACATGCCTCATTGAGCAGCCCTCAGCAAATGCGGCAGCTGCACCAAGTGCTAAAGAAAAGCTCCCCTAATAACCATGTGTGATAATAAAAAGATAAAGAGGCAAATAGGTATGTAGGTCACCTCAAAAATAGCCACCCACCCATTTGGTCTGGGTAACCATTTATGCGGGTGGGTACAAAGGGTTTTCTTCCTTCTCCTCCCCAGGCTGTTCATTCCCTGCTCTTTTCAAGGTTGCCCTAAATGAAACTCCCTTCCCCCGCAAGCTGCAGGTGGCCGGTGGTTCTGGTCTGCAACCCTGCACTTCCTCCACCAGACAAATCCTGGGGTCAGAGGGCACAGGACTTGGCCTCTCTGACGCGGTTCTTGGGGCTAAGTCAGGGTTTGGGGTGATGACTCAGAGACACTCCCCCGCCCGCCCCCCTAAGGTTGTGCGTGCACCCAAGAGGCCTCCCTCCCCTTCCCCAACAGAAAAAGCTTTGTTACCGGACCCGGTCGGAGGAGAGTCACAGCCTCAGGGTTGTGAGGGCCTCCTCAGCCTTTCCCTCCCTCCCCTCCTCCTCTACTTCCCCCTCTTTTGCCCGCAACAGAAAGGCAACGGCCCCTCCGCCCTGCCCCCACCCAGCAGCCAGGCGACCCGAGCGGAGCGCTGAGCTCAGCATCTGCGGCGGGGCAGCTTTTCTCCCGGGCGGTGGGAGGAGTCTCGTTCCTCCCGGGGGCCACCCCCGCCCTTCTCCCCAGTCCAACACTGATCCGCCACGGGTACCCCAGATGCACGTTCTCCAAGTCACGTCCCCCGCTTCCCCCCCACACCGGTAGGGGGTCCACTGTGACAAGTCCCTCCCCCACCCCCATTCAGCTGCTCTGCATCTGTCACCTCCGTGGCCGGGCTCCCCTGAGGGCGCACCTCTGGGGGAGGTGGGGGGACGGAAGGAGGGGACTGCGGGGTGTGGGGGGGCGGGGCTTCCCATCCCCCATCCCGGGTGGCCTCACTGCAGACTGCCACTGTAGATCTCTGGCAAGTGGGTTCAGCTTTTGTGTGCACCTCTTCCCAGAGCAGAGCCTAAAAGTCTAGAATTTTTTTGTGTGTTTCCCTGCGTTTGTTTTTTAAGTACAAAAAGATGCAGCACTAGCTGCTGGATTCCTGTGCTACAGTCTGTCCTTTGTGAGGGACAAAAGGGACACTGGGAAGGGAGAGACCCCACTTTGGGCGCACCACTTCCCAGACTGGCCTTTCTAGGGGAGACCAGAGCTCCGTGGAAGGATACCTGAAGTGGGGGCTGCGGTGACAATTACTGTCATGTCTGGGTCTGAGGGTATCTAGCTAAAGGGACACCCCTTGGGTGGCAGTCTGCTTTGCTACTCAATCAGCACTGCTGGAACCTGCTGAATTCTGCGGCTGGAGGAAGAACCTGATCAGATCAAACAAGGACCAACCCAGGAGAGAAAGTTTTTTGGTTAACAACTCCACAGCAACTCCGTGCGTTCAGTTCTGCGTGTTCCTGCCATCACTCCCCAACACGTACTGTCCCACATTGCCAGCCGTCCCCTCTGGCTCACAACTATGCCTGTTGGTAGCATGGAATCGTGGAATTGAGCCTAGATCCAGAGTCATGGCTCCAGCCTACCAATGACTGTAGGACCTTAGTCAAGTCACGGCACCTATCTGAACCTCAGTTTTCTCATCTGTAAAATGACACTGGTGAGCCCTATCTTGCCTACAGTCTGCAAATATTAGTTATTTTTATTGACAGTGTTATGGAAATACTAAAGAACATGGAAGTGTTTTTCATATCATAAAGAGCTCCAGGAAGGTCACAGATCTTTGTAAGCAGGTGGCAAAGTTGCCAGGTAACATTTCTGTCAGCCCAGGAATTCCAGAAAAAGGCCTTAGTAGACCCTGGGAAGCTGCCTTCTGCACGGACCTGAATTTCCCAAGCCTTTGGCTACTAAGGCCATAGGAGATCATAACACTTCTGAGTGACATTATAGGCTTGGCAGAGGGATGACAAAGTGGAGCAAGCCTGAGAAAAGAAAGTTCCCGAAGACTAAGTGGGAGGTGGAGGACATAAGTCTCCTCACCCTCCAGCTCAGTTCCTTGTCCAGAAAGTGGGCAGGTGGGAAGGCTGGAAGAGGTGCTCTTCTGGGGCCTGCTGGCCCTAACATTGAAGGACTTTTTTAAAAGATTTTATTTATTTATTTGAGAGAGAGAGTGTGTGCAGGAGTGGAGGGAGGGGCAGAGGGAGAGGGAGAAGTAGACTCCCCGCTGAGCCGGGTGCCCGATGACGTGGGGCTCAATCCCAGGACCCCAGGATCATGACCTGAGCGGAAGACAGACGCTTAACCAACTGAGCCACCCAGGTCCCCCAACATTCAAGGATTTTAAGGTACATTCCACCAAAAGAAGAACTCTGACAGTGAGAGGGCCAACTCCCCATCTCTACTGAGCACTCTAATCCAGGCCCAGTCACCCCTGCCCCTTGGAATGCCCAGAGGCCTGACATCCCTCCCGGTCTCTTCTCTCTGGAAAGTCAAAATAAGTGAGCTCATTTTGCTGCCTGGGCAGGTTGTGAGCCTGGATTCAGGCTGTGTTCTCTGTGTGGCAGCTCCTGTCTATCCTTGTCACCTCCACCCCAGCGCCAGCTGGATGAACAAATCCATTCTGACCCCTCTCTCCCTTTTGATAGATGGCAATTGAAAACCCTCAAAAGGCAAGAACACGGAAAGGGCTGGACCTGGAACGGCTGTTTCTACCTTCCCGGGTAGGGTCCATCCCCCTACAGGCCAGGCCTGGGATTTTCAGAAAAGCAGCTCCATGGAACTTACAGGATTTTTCCTTCATTATAATCCTTGTGGAGGTTGAAGAGGCCTTTGAGATTCTCTAGTTCTGGGTTTTCAAAGCTGGGGTATGGAAATCCCAACACTACATGAAGCCACAGGATAATCACAGTGTGTCTTTTTTTTTATTAAAAGGTTTTTTGGGGGTTTTCTTTTTGCTTGTTTGTTTTGAGGTGGGGAAGGGAAGAATTAAGTCATTTAACTAGTGATTGAAAAGTTTGCTACTAGGAGTGCCTGGATGGCTCAGTTGATAGTACATATGACTCTCGAGCTTGGGGGTCACGAGTTTGAGTCCCACATTGGAGGTAGAGGTTACTTAAAAAATAAATAAATAGGGGACCCTAGGTGGCTCAGTTGATTAAGGATCTGACTCTTGAAGTTGGCTCAGGTCAGGATCTCAGGGGTGTGGGGTGCCCCCTGCCTTTGCCCTGTTCCCTGAGGAAATGACTTGTGAAATGTAGGATTCCCAGAAGTGGCTGGCTGTGGGCTCACCTCCATCAGGTATGGGCCTAGTCTCTGCAGTTGCATGCCACCTGACCCGCCCTTAACCCACCCCCACCTCACAGGCAAGCCGTTTGATAGGCTGGGGAGCTAACCCAGCATTCCTTAAAGGACCTACCTTTGTTTCTGAGAGGTCAGGAGACCTCTCTAAAACGGAGCAGGAGCAGGCACCTGGCTGGCTCAGTTCAGTCAGTAGAGCACGTGGCTCTTGATTTCACAGTTGTGGGGTTGAGCCCCACGTTGTGTGTGGAAATTGCTTAAAAAATAAAACCTTTAAAAAAAAAAAAAAGGATCACTTAGACAGTTGTACAAAAGGGCCCCAATGCAGACCTACCAAATCAAAACGGGGGTTGTGGATGAGAATCTATGGTTACAGACTCCCTCAGATGATTCTAATTGTCATTTGGGCTTGAAAGCCTTTGGTTGAAATGGCTGGACTCTCACTCCGGGCCTCAGTTTCTTCCTCTGTAGAATGGTACTATATTCGTTCCTCAGTTCCTCAGGGTATAAGTAGAGAGAATACCTTGCAAAAACTTTTTCTTTGATAGCCTACACAATACAATGTATTGTTAGTATTTCCATTTGCAAAAAGACTCCCCACAGAGTTTTTTATTTTTTATTATTATTTTTTTTATTTGACAGACAGATTACAAGTAGAGAAGCAGGCAGAGAGAGGAAGGGAAGCAGGCTCCCTGCTGAGCAGAGAGCCCAGATTCGGGGATCAATCCCGGACCCTAGGATCATGACCTGAGCTGAAGGCAGAGGCTTTAACCCACTGAGCCACCCAGGCGCCCCTCCCCACAGAGTTTTTAGGGTCTTCATCCTAGAGCACAGTCAAAATCCTATCTGTAGCCTGGGGCTGCCAACAGCTTTGCACAGCCCTCCTAGTAAACCAGGTGCACTTAACGATCTTGTTATTTTGACAAAGTTGTTTGTTGTTTTTCAAGTAAAAAAGCCACAGAAGTCCTGGGAACACTTTTGCTGGCTTCATTGTCCCCACCTCCTATCACACCACTCCACCCTCTCCCCACTGCCCTGACCAACAGGCTCCGCCTGCCACCTCCACTACACTCCCTGAGATGTTTCCAAAAGACCTGCAAAGGCGCCCAAACAGAGCCTTGCAGGCAAGCTGGCTGGCCTTTGGGGGTTCCCATCGTGAATTCTAGGGTTCCCACCCCAAGATCTGGTTTAACTTCCCAAACTCGACTGGGGCAGTTTGCCAGACTGAGGCCCTGGGAACCAGTGTGGTGGACAAAACCCGCCAGGGAGAGGCAGGAGGCCAGGAGTGAGTTCTCATTGACTTTTAGTGGCAGATTGTGGCCGGTCCCATGGGAATAGAACAGAGCCCAGGAAGAGGCAGTGTCTGCGCGGTGAGGGCCCTGGCCACAGAGACTGGGACATGGGGCCGGGTTACTAGCTCCAGAGGCCTGAGTCAGCCAGGATGTGACCCTAGGCCACTCCTGCTCAGAATTCAGCCACTCTTGATGCCAAATCCATGTGGCACATTGCGTCCATGGGACCAGAACTCCCTAGAGCAGAATTCCCAGAAGACCCATGGAAACGCATAGACTTGAATGTGAATGGTGCCCTCTGGAGTTGTGCAAAGGAGCAGCCCTGCTCCTCTCCTCAAAAGTATTTTGAGGATAGTGACCACATGCTTGGGTCTGGGGTCTCCTTTGGGATGATAAAGGTGTTTTGGAAGTCAAGGTGTTGGGGTGGCACAACATTGGGACTCTATTTAATGCTACTGAATTGTTCACCTTAATGTTACCTTTATATGTGAATTTTATCTCAAAAAAGTGTTTTTTTTTTTTTCAAGTGTTTTGAAGCACTTGAGGGTCAGGTATTAAGTGCTTTAAAAGCTTCCCCACGTCAGCCCTTTATACAATCGACCTCTTTCCCCAGCTTCCTGGGCTCACACACTATATTCCAACTGAAGAACTAAATTGCCTTAGAAGTCCCACTCCCAGACCTGCGCTGAGGAGGAGGGGAAGGGTTCAGATACATCTAAGGCTCTGGGCAGCCCTTGTCAGAAGGTAGAGAGAAAGATAGCATCCAGATCTTCCAAAGCCCACCGCCCCCACCCCACCCCCCACCCCCCTACCCCCCTACCCTACCCCTGCCTGAGGCCCACCTAGGTTCCTGGGAATCCAGATGGAGGTCTGTAATTGTGGGAAAATTCACCTTCGTGCTCTGTCCAGCCATCCATTTGTTCATTCACCTCTTCATCCAAGGAATATTCGCTGAGCCTCTACTATGTGCTATCCACTGGAAGTTAAGAAACTTGCAGTCCAACGGGAAGACTGAAGTGGAAACAGTTATTCACAGAGATCTGCACAGGGTATAAGGATGACATGAGGCGGGGGGGCCTGAGGGTTGGGAGGGTTGGAGTGGATGTGCTGGGAAGGCTTCTTGGAGGCAGAGGTGACAGAGCTGGGTCTCCTAGGCTGTGGGCGGAGGCATGATCAGGCACGTCTGATGGGCAGGCAGCTTAGGCTCAAGGAGAAGAGTAGGGAAAGAGAAGAACACCAAAAGCAGGGTTTATAGTATCTTTGAGGTTTCTAAAGAGGCCTGCTGGGAGGCGGAGGAGGCGGAGGAGGCGAGGAGACAGAGTTGCCTGCTCCCCAGGAGTTTCCTACCTCCCCCATCTGCTTCAGTGTGGGAGGAGAGTGGGAGGTGGTAATGAAGTCTTTCCAGCCCCAGCCAGGTGGAAGGGATCCCATCCTTAATCTCACACAATGAACCACTGCCCTTCACCCTGATTCCACAGAGGGGCTAACAGTTAAGAAATCCCTGGTCTCGGTCCAAAGGTTCTCCTGGCAGACAATGGTATGGGGCTTTGCCCTCTTCTTCACAGACGTGAAAAGTTTAAGTGCAGAAAGCCATTTGGAGCCTCCCCAGCCAGACAGGCCTCCTAGCAGGTGATTGTCTATCCTTAACCTGTAGCCCACTCCCTCCTACTCAGGGAAAAACCTCCAGGGTTAAGACTGCGGGTCCTTTTTTCATCACTTTTTTTTTTTTTTTTTTTTAAGATTTTATTTATTTATTTATTTATTTGACTCAGAGGGAGAGAGAGAGATCACAGGTAGGTAGAGAGGCAGGTAGAGAGAGAGGAAGGGAAGCAGGCTCCCTGCTGAGCAGACAGCCAATGCAGGGCTTGATCCCAGGACCCTGAGATCATGACCTGAGCCAAAGGCAGAGGCTTTAACCCACTGAGCCACCCAGGTGCCCCTTTTCATCACCTTTTAAAAAACACAATGAAACAACAGGAATGGATTTCTCTTGAAAAGAAACAAAATTACACAGTGCCCATTAACACAGCCCTTCCCATTTGGGAAAAACTGTTTTATTAACAGAATGAGACAGTGAATAAAAAAAGGTGTTTAGAACACTACTTCATTATGGTGTTTATTGAATATGAATGATTCCTAATGAACCAACCTTTCCAAACTGGCTCCGGATTCTTTTGCTTATGAATATCCACTTAAAAAAAAATTCTATTTTTCTTAGTGTTCCACATATTTTTCTGAAATATTTCCTTTTTAAATTTCTGCCAGAGAGAGAGAAAGAAAACATACAAAATCTATCTCCTTCTGTCTCAAGTGCCCCCAGCCCAGTCTGCCTGATGGGAAGCGCAAGTGGTCCTCTGATCTTCTGTCTGGGAGACAAAAAGAACATCCATAGGGGGATTGCCCCACCTCAGTAAAGGGTAGTTTCAAAGGAATGTCATCTACCACCAGCCCTCCAAGCACTTCCCCTAACCACCTTGACCCTGGGGGTCTTTGAGGCTCCCTGCGGAGTGATCAGAGTTCGGAGGACAGGAAGAAAGGACCAGTGTTCAGGCCTTCAGCGCCCCAGAGGCTGAGAGACTATTATTCTATTGTGCAGCAGTCTTAACACTATCTTCTAATCTGATTCCCCTAATTTATTTTTTATCCATAAATTTGTCTTCGGAGGCGGTTCTTCCCTCTGGAAATTGGGGATGCGGTGCAGGGCTTGAATTTTGGTCCTTTCCAGCTCAAGTGTTGGTTTACCTGAAAGTCCCACTGGTCAGACTTTCTTTTCTTTCTTTCTTTTTTTTTTTTTTCCCAATTAGGTGGGGGTGAGGATGGCAGGGGCCGACCTCGGCAAGTGTCATCTGTCACGCGCAAGCCCGCCCCCGAGGCGAGGCCTGCCGGTCAGATCTGGTTAGGCTTTTGGAGTGCGAGAGCCTGATGTAAATTTGATTTCCTCTTCCTTCGGGATCCCGGTGTCCCATATTGGTAAGCCTTTAAAGACGTAAAGGTCGAGTCCATCTGAACCTCAATCGTTATTTGTGTCCGACCACCGCCGTCAGGCCAGATTTCCTGTAGCGCCGCCTGAATGACGAAACAGGGGATGGCCATTGCACTCCTGGACTTTTCCCGAGATCTCGGTCCTTGGTCCTGATGCAACTCTCCGAGTCTTTTACACAAAGCGCAGTGGAGGGAGGGGCGCTAGGACCCGGCAGACACCCGGGGGACTCTCGGGCACAGCGGGCGGGGAAGACAGAACCGCACCGCGGTCGGTTTTGTGGGACCCGCTAAGGGTCCGTGTGTTCTGATACGGATCCCCGTTCTCAGCCCCAAGTCCAGGCGCTAGGAACGCGAGCTCAACAACACTTTTCTTGCCACCCTCCCCAAACCCTCTCCTTGGAAGCAGTTGGGGGTGGGAGCGGACATGATTTGGGGACGAGGATCCTGCGGGGCATCGACCTCCCCATTAACCCACCCCTGGGGCAGTAGAGTTAGCAGGCGGGCGGGGCTGCAAGGAAGACAGAGCTCCGGGCCCGGAGCTGCCCAGTCTGGACGCCACCCCCTATTTCGACCCTTTGCAAGGCCGGGTCAGCGTGGGGGACGGGCGCGAGGGCCTGCCGGGTAACGTTTGCTGCCCGCGCCGCCGTCCCACAGGCAGAGAACGTTGCGAACGTGCGCCCAGAGCCCATTGGCTGAGGGCAGCCACACTCCCGGATCTGGATTGGGCCGCGGAGCAGAGGGGGTGTGGCCTCTCCGCACTAGTCCTTATAGGCCTCTCGGTGCTGGTGCTAGGGACCGCGGCAGGCCAAGGGGGAGGTGCGGGTGGGTAGAAGGGACAGGTCTGGGCAGCGCTCGGGGGTTGGTGCCAGTTCCCTCATCCATTCAAGCGGCAGTACGCACTTGACCTAGCAGTTCTCGCCGGCGGAGCTAACTGGTAAGTGTCCCTTCTGTGTGTGCTGATCCTTGCGTGGGAAGGCCTCAGTTCTGCGGATCCCCAGCGCTCAGTCTGGTTAGCCCCCAGACTGACGCCGGGTCCGTGTCCCTCGTGTCTTAACAGGATTTTCTGCGGTCCCGCATCCAAAGCTCATCTGCAAACGTCCTGGCATCCGTCTTCATCATGCCTAGCCTTTGGGATCGCTTCTCATCGTCGTCCTCTTCATCGTCGTCCTTGTCCAGAACTCCCACCTCGGATCAGCCGCCGCGCTCAGCCTGGGGGTCGGCGGCCCGAGAAGAGGGTCTTGGCCGGTGCGCGAGCCTGGAGAGCTCGGACTGCGAGTCCCTGGACAGCAGCAACAGTGGCTTTGGGCCGGAGGAAGGTAAGCCGTGGGCGGAGACCGGGTTCGACTCGAGGGGCCGGGGAGGTGAGAGAGCGCCGCTCGGGAAGGAGTCAGCGCCGCCTTGGCTTCCTAAGCCATCGGAACCCCGATTGCGGAAGGGGCGGCGGGATGGAGAAAGGGGGATTGGAGTATAGGATACGCGTGTGGGGCAGACACTGAGGCACTGAGTGCGAAGGAGTGTATTGGTTTCTTTAACGAAACAGCACCTCCCCCTTTCGGAGCTGCTTTTACACCCGTCTCCTGTGTTTTCTCCCTGCCAGACTCGACATACCTGGACGGGGTGTCCTTGCCCGACTTCGAGCTGCTCAGCGACCCTGAGGATGAGCACTTGTGTGCCAGCCTGATGCAGTTGCTGCAGGAGAGCCTGTCCCAGGCGCGGCTGGGCTCGCGGCGCCCCGCGCGCCTGCTGATGCCAGGCCAGCTGGTGAGCCAGGTGGGCAAGGAACTGCTGCGCCTGGCCTACAGCGAGCCGTGCGGCCTGCGGGGGGCGCTGCTGGACGTCTGCGTCGAGCAAGGCAAGAGCTGCCACAGCGTCGGGCAACTGGCCCTCGACCCCAGCCTGGTGCCTACCTTCCAGCTGACCCTCGTGCTGCGCCTGGACTCACGCCTCTGGCCTAAGATCCAGGGGCTGTTCAGCTCCGCCAACTCTCCCTTCGTGCCGGGCTTCAGCCAGTCACTAACGCTGAGCACGGGCTTCCGAGTCATCAAGAAAAAGCTGTACAGCTCGGAGCAGCTGCTCATTGAGGAGTGTTGAACTCGGGCCTTTGGGGGGGTGGGGGGGAGCGACCCTGCCCCCATGACAGAAAGACAGCTGAACTTTTTGAGGTGGACCCTGGCAGGCAGGAGCTGAGGGACTGAAGCCTGTCCTTGGAAAACTGACAGCAGCCACCTGAAGGGGAGGAAGGTTGAGGTGTGGTGGGGACATTGCGTTTCCATGGAGGCTGCTCTGAGGCGAGCAGGTGGCTCCCGGCCCCTCAGTACTGTAGCATGAAACAAAGGCTCAGGGGCCAACCGGGCCCCTGGCTGGATGTGTATGTAGCATGTACTTTACCATTTTTATTGTTACTGACAGTTAAGACAACAGTGGTGTGACAGAGCCAGGAGAGCGGCTGGGCTGCACTGGCCTCTGCAGGGTTGGGGGGAGGGGAGTGTGCTCCTGGTAAAGGCCCTGGTGGGGGGGGGGGGAGGTCAAGGTGGTTTGTGTACTCACGGTCTGAAGGGGCCAAATGTGTTTTTGGTTTTTGTAGCTTTTGGTTGTTTTGTTGTTGTTGTTTGGGTTTTTTTGTTGTTTGGTTGGGGTTTTTTTTGTTTTTTTTTTTGATCGGAGCTTCACTACTGACCTGTCCTAGGCAGCTATCTTACAGACGCATGAATGTAAGGAGGAAGGGGTGGTGTGGGGATCACTTGGGGATCTTGGACACCTGAAGAAAAACTACAACTGGGAGCTGCGTTTGCCCATCCCCTGCTGTGTACTGAGGAGTGGAGCTGTGAGGGGATAGGGTGGGATTGGGGTTGGGGGCTGGAACCCCTCCCCCTAAGGAGTGCCATCTGGGTCTTCCATCTAGAACTGTTTACATGAAGATACCCGCTGTTCATGAATACACTTGATGTTCAAGTATTAAGACCTATGCAATATTTTTTACTTTTCTAATAAAAAAAATGTTTGTTAAAATGGTTGAGTCTCCTTGTTGCTGTGAAATAAGAGGAGGAGGAGGGGAGCCAGGAAGAGGCAAGTTTAAGCACACTCAGGTCCAGGTCCACCTGTGTGTTTCTCTGTCCTTTTCCGGGGCTGCCTGCCAGCCTGGTAATGAAGGTATGTGGATTGTGTGCGGTCTGTGCCAAGAACCCTGGCTGCCTTGGCTCTGGGCGGGCTGATGCTACCAGGGGAAGGCGCTGGAAAGCCCTGGAAGGCCAGGAGTGAGTCAGACCTCCCACTGAGCCAGAGTCTGGGGAGGGAGAGCTCACCTGGTTGCCCTGAGTTTGATACAAGGCTCCCTGAGCCCAAGGCACTTAGAGGAACTACAAAGACTCTTAAGAGACATTTTTTTTAATGTGCAAAAGTTATAGTTCACTGTTAACACGGTCATGAAAATTAAAAAGCTGATCTCTGTAAAAGGCTAGGGAGCTGCGGTATCAAACAGAGTTGATCCCAGCCTCTTAGAGACCAGGACCATAGGCCTCTGAGAGGCCTGAAGTGTTACTGGGAGGTGTGGCCTTGGCAGGTGCAGAATAAAACACACACACACACACACACACACACACACACACACTCCGGGAAGCAGGGAAGGAGTAGAGTTGAGGGATTCCAAGCATGGGGATTATAGGCCTGTCTGCATAAATTCTTTGGGTAACTTGAACTCATTGTGCTCTCTGGGCCCCAGTTTCCTTATCAGTGAAGTTGGGATTGAGCCAGATGAAGGCCAAGGCCCTTCCACTTCTCCCTCCCTGTGCCAGTGGAGGGTGGGGAGAACAGACCTCCCACTCTGGCCTTTGGAGAGCTGTTATCTCCCTTGTTTCTCTTCCTGGTCCCAGGCCGGCCTTGTTTGCCCAATGTTAAAACAGTAGTTCTCCCACTTGAGCGTGTGGGGCCCAGGTTAAAAACACAGATCCCTGGGCTCTCGTGGAGATTCTGGCTGAGTGCCTTGTAGGGCCCTCCTGGCATTTTCATCAGTGATTCCGACACAGGGTCCTAAACTTGGATGGCTTAGAAGACTCACATCTCTTTGGTAGAACCGAATGACTTGTTCCCCAAAATGAATGCAGTTGGGTTAGAGCTAGATCTGAAAATGCCCAAAGCAAATGAGAAGGTGCCCAGCGTAGTTTTAGGGGAGCCCTCACCCTCATTTTTCTTAGCACATCCTTCTAATAGCCACCCTGTGAGAACTGGGTGGGACGTGGGTTACTAATGTTCCATGGACTAGTAAACACAGGTCCCAGCCCTTCAATGACCATCTTCTGGCCATGCCTGACCTTGTCCACTTTCAGCCCCTCAGGGTGGGAGCTGGGAATGGAGGGCACTCAGCCTCTGGGCAGTGTCTGGGTATACTACCCTGAGAATTACGATCAGCTCCAATGTTCACAGCTGTATGTCCCTGCCCCAAAAGAAGAACAGGGAAAACAACAGTGTCTAGCTCCAAGACGGTCTTGTTGGTATTTAGAGGCAAGAACTGGATACAATGGTGAGCAGGAACTCCTCTCCAAGACCAGGAGGTGCTGAGCACACTCAACTCAGCTCCTTTTCTTAGATGGTCAGACTGAGGCCAGAGGAAAGCCTGAGCTCCCAAGAAAGCACCGCTGAGTCACCACCTCCTGAAACCAGACTGGCTTTCCTCATCACAACGCTTGAAAATGTCCCTCAGCTGGACCAAAGGGCCCCCAGGTGGGAGCTGGCTGGCCTCTTAAGATGCAGCGGGGAGCTTCGTCTCAGGTTTTGGGCTCTTGAAGAGAAGATAGGAAAGGCTCCTTTGTTGCTAAGAGTGAAAGCTAATAAAGCTTTTAGACTTACAAATAAAATCCAACTTTGGAAAATGCTTCCCAAAATTGTTCTGTTTGGCTTACAAAATTTGTACTGACTACCTCTTTTATTTCTATTTCCCAACTTGTCAGAATACTACCTAGAACCTATACTAGGTCCCTATTGTCAGATTCCACTGTCTGCCTTTCAAGACCTTGGGTGGTGGGCCCTACTTTTTTTTTTTTTTAATATTTCAACACATATTTATTAAGCAGCTGTATCTGCTGGGTCTTTGAATTGATGCAGTCCCTGCCCTCATGGGCTCAGGTCCCGGCAGAGGCCCCGTGGAAAGCCTTGGGGTGGTAGGATGGACAGTGGGAGGTGCAAAGGGCGACAGATGCTTCCTAGTTTTGGGAAAAGAGGCGCGGGAATGGGAGGAGCGATGACCCAAATCTCAGTTGTGCCCTTTCCGGGGAAGAGGCTCATGGCCCACCAGGCTCATGGCCCACCACAACCCCTACAACTTCCCTTCTTTAGGTACAGGTCAATATGGACTGCCCCCTTCTCTTATCCCAGATTTTGCTCTTTTCAGTGCCCTTCACTGGGGATGTCATCCCTCTGTCCTATCAGCAAGCCCTCCCCTTCTTTTAAGACCCAGAGTGAGATCCAGCCCTTTTATGACTCCCCGCCACCCTCCTCCTCCTTCATAATCACAGTGTTGAAAACTTGGCAGTATTCTGATCTCAGTGTATGTACTTGTTCCATATCCCCCAGTTCTGTGGGATACCCCCACGTTCCCCTGGCTGTGTGATTGCTTGATCATCCCCCTCTCCCTTAGCTCAAACCACACAAGATGTCCCCACCAGCCTCAGACTCTCAGGTTGAGGAGAGAGGAGGGCAGGGCAGAAACATTTCATTGTTTTATTATCCCTGCCACCCAATTGAGAGCAATATCAAAGGCTAAGGTCCTGGGAGGGAAGTTGTGTCCTTAGCAGTGGTTAAGGCCACCATGATGTGGTGAAATCTGGGTTTGAATCCTGACTCAGACCTTGGTTAGCCAATGACCTTGAGCAAGTCACTCTGAGTTACCTCATCTGTAAAATGGGGATAACAGTGAAGAAACATGGATATAAAGTCGTAACTGAGGCCACCATTGGTAGAGGAAGCCAGTGGTTGGGCAAGAGATAGGGGCCTGACCTGTGGCAGAGCCAGTCACAGAGCAGACACCCTGCAGGAGGGAGAAGTTCTGACCTCCTTCCTCACTGGTCCTGCTTTCTTCTAACATCCTTTCAAAAGTTGCCATCTTAAGAGTCATGTCAACATACAACGTACTATAAAAAGCATCATTGTGGGGGGTATCTGGCTGGCTCAGAAGAGCGTGTGACTCTTCATCTCCAGGTTGTGAGTTCAAGCCCCACATTGGGTGTAGAGATTACCTAAAAATAAAATCTTAGAGCACCTGGGTGGCTCAGTCAGTTAAGTGTCTGACTCCTGATTTCCGTTCAGGTGATGATCTCAGGGTCACGAGATTGAGCCCCACACCAGCTTCACACTGGCCATGGAGCCTGCTTAAGATTCTCTTTCTACCTCCCTCTGCCCCTCCCCCCTCCTCATGGGTACTCGAGCCCTCTCTCTCTTTTTTAAGATTTATTTATTTATTTATTTATTTGGCAGAGAGATAGCAGGGGAGCACAAGCAGGGGGAGCAGCAGAGGGAGAGGAAGAAGCAGGCTCCCTTTTGAGCAGGGAGCCCAACTTGGGGCTCGATCCCAGGACCCTGGGATCATGACCTGAGCCCAAGGCAGTTGCTTAACCCACTGAGCCACCCAGGCAACTCCCCCCCAAAAAAGAAAAAAAATTTAATCTTCGAACAAACAAAACCATCATTTGGGAGTAATGTGCTTAGACAGCTGCACTTCTAAGCTGTCTTCTTCCAAGCCAGGCACATACCCCACACCCTATATTAGGGCTAAGAGGGGAAGTGTGGCTCCTACCTGCAGGGCTTTCCACTCATTCCTCTGAGCTGTCCCTGGCTCCCTGCTGGATGGGGTCTGGGTCAGCCACATCTGCTTTGGCTGCTGGAGGGGGCCAAGCACCACTGAGACAGCCCAGCAGAAAGCTGACGAAACAGAAGGCCCAGAAACCAGGCCCAATTAGTAGATGGTTACAGGACTCTGTAATTATCCTGAAAGGGGGGCTCTTTATGAACGAATCACAAATTAGAAAGCCATCTATTAAACTCAGACACGTCCATGCAAGGAGTCTCCATCTTGATCTCACACATGGGCAGTGCACAGAAACACCTGCCGCCAGGTGGTCCTGATGGCTCTGAAGGCAGACACTGAGGGGTCATCGTTTGATGGCTGCATTCATTCATTCCGCCTGTATATAATTAGGTGACTCTGTGGGGCTGCGAGAGAAAGCCACAGTAAGCAGGAACCCCCAAGAAGCAGACATCTCCCTCTCTCTCTCATACACACACATGTGCGTGCACCCACACACACACACACACTCTCTCTCTCTCACATAATCACACACACATTTACAGGGAAAACTACTGTGGGGCATAAAGAGAAGAGAAAATAGGCACACACTCAATTTCGCCTACCCCCTGACTTCCCAGGAAAAAATATCTGGCAATATAGAATCATTAAAGTATATAAGATGAAACTAATTAAACTGTATACTTAAAATTGGTGAATTTTATTGAATGTAAATTATACCTTTATGCCTGCATTTTTTTAAAAAGTGTATATACACAAGAATTAACTCAAAGTGGATCACAGACCTAAATGGAAGAACTAAACTATAAGGCTTTGAGAAGAAAATGTAGGAGAAAATCTTCATGATCTTGGATTAGGCAATGATTTCTTAGGGAACCAAACTACAAGTGATAGAAAAGAAGGTCAGCAAGTTGGACTTTCTAAATATTCAAAACATTTGTGCTTCAGGGGCACCTGGGTGGCTCAGTGGGTTAAGCCACTGCCTTCGGCTCAGGTCATGATCTCAGGGTCCTGGGATGGAGTCCCATATCGGGCTCTCTGCTCAGCAGGGAGCCTGCTTCCTCCTCTCTCTCTCTCTGCCTGCCTCTCTGCCTACTTGTAATCTCTCTCTGTCAAATAAATAAATGAAATATTTAAAAAAAAAATTGTGCTTCAAAGGACACAATCAAGAAAGTGAAAAAAGGGGGCGCCTGGGTGGCTCAGTGGGTTAAAGCCTCTGCCTTAGGCTTGGGTCATGATCCCAGGATCCTGGGATTCAGCCCCGCATTCGACTCTCTGCTCAGCGGGAAGCCTGCTTCTCCACTCTCTCTCTCTGCCTGCCTCTTTGCCTATTTGTGATCTCTGTCTGTCAAATAAATAAATTTTAAAAAAAGTTTAAAAACAAAAACAAAAAAGAAAGTAAAAAAAGACAACACCGTGGGGGGACGCCTGGGAGGCTCAGCCAGTTAAGTGTTTGCTTTGGCTCAGGTCATGATCCCTGGAATCCTGGGATTGAGTCCTGAGTTGGGCTCCTTGCTCACTGGGGAGTCTGCTTCTCCCTCTGCTGCTCCCCCTGCTTATTCTCTCCCTATCAAATAAATAAAAAAAATCTTATCAAAAAAGATAACACTGGGAGAAAATACTTTGCAAATCATATATATGATAAGTGATTTGCATCTAGAATCTGTAAGGAACTCTTTAAGAGGGGGGAAGGGCAGAGGAAGAGAGAGAGGAAGAATCTTAAGCAGGCTCCACGCCCAACACGGAGACCCATGCAGGCCTCCATCTCACAACTCTGAAATCATGACCTGACCCGAAATCACGAGTCACCACTCACCCAGGTGAGCTACCCAGGCGCCCCTATAAAGCACTCTTGCGACTCAGTTAAAAAACAAGCAAAGAACCTGAATGATATTTCTCCAAAGAACGTGTCCAAATGACCTATAAGCTATTTAGGGAAAGATGTCGAACACTCTTGGTCATTGGGGAAATGTAAATCAGCACTCCAGTGAGCTGCGATTTCATACTGCCAGCATGGTTATCACCAAAGAGATGGAAAATCACAGGGAGTGGCAAGGATGTGGAGAAAAAGGACCCCTGGTCCACTGCCGCAGGGTTTGTAAAATCGTGCAGCCGCTTTGGAAAACAGCTTGGCAGCTCCTCGTAGTGTGAACTATGCAGCTACTGTATGACCCAGCGATCCCACTTCTGGGCATACACTCCAGAGAGATGAAGACATGTCCACACAAAAACTTACATGTGAATGTTCATGACAGCATTATTCATAAAATCAAAGTGGAAACAATACAGATGTCCATCCACAGACGAATGGATAAATAAAATGTGGCCTCTCCATGTAATGGAATATTGTTCATTATTAGTACAAAGAAATGGAAGGACTGATATTTGCTACAACTTGGACGAGCCTCAGAAACATGATGCCAAGTGAGAGAAGTCACAACCAACCGCATATTACACAATTCCAATTATCCAAAATGTCAGGAATAGGCAAATCATTGAGATAAAAGTAGATTAGTGGTTGATTAGTAGGGGTGAGTGCTCATAGGTAGTTTCTTTTAGGGGGTGATGAAAATATTATTATAAAATTGATTGTGGTTGCATTACTCTGTGAATGTATGAAAAACCATTGCACTGTACACTTTTAACAGCTGAAATTTAGCGTATATAAATCATATCAGCTGAGTTGTCTTTTTAGTATACATTTTTCAAAATACATACAACTGAACACCTAAAAAAGGGTGTATAGTTCACTGCTTGTCAATTACACCCCCACTTAAAAAATTTTCTAACACACACTAAAAAGTATATAAGATGAGTTCTAGAAGTTTTAAAACACAAATTATGGCTCCATAATTTGATTCCACTTAGTGTAAATATGGTACATTTTTCATTAAGAAAAGGAAAGTGCAGAGGAGCCATGAGCATTTTGGTTCAAATTTTATTTTATTTTTATTATTTTTATTTTTTTAAAGATTTTATTTATTTATTTGACAGAGAGAGATCACAGTAGACAGGCAGGCAGAGAGAGAGAGAGAGAGAGAGGGAAGCAGGCTCCTTGCTGAGCAGAGAGCCCAATGCAGGACTCGATCCCAGGACCCTGAGATCATGACCCGAGCTGAAGGCAGCGGCTTAACCCACTGAGCCACCCAGGTGCCCCTAAAATTTTATTTATTGTCTGTCTCTGCCAGTAGAATGTTAACCCACAGTTTTTTGTGTGCCTAAAACAGTGCCTGACTCATGAAAGTGCTCTATGAACATGTGTGGAAGAGAAGAAAGGTGAAAAGTACCATGACTTTTCAAATCTGCCATCTCCTGAGAGGCCCACTAGGGCCAATCCCCAATACTTCTCTTTTAAATTGTGGTAAAATACATATAACATAAAACTTGGCATTTGAACCATTTTTAAAAATTTTAAGTACAATCTACCCACCCCCCTCAAACGTGGGTCTCAAACTCATGATCCCAAGATCAAGAGTTGCACGCTCTACTGACTGAGCCAGCCAGGCATCCTGCATTTGAACCATTTTTAAATGTACAGTTTGATAGTGTTAAAAATATATTCACATTGTCAGGCAACTGCTTTCCAGAAGTCTTTAACTTGCATAACGGAAATTTTATACCCACTAAATAACAATACCGGGGTGCCTGGTTGGCTCAGTGGGTTAAGCCTCTGCCTTCAGCTCAGGGCATGGTCTCAGGGTCCCGGGGTTGAGCCCTGCATTGGGCGCTCTGCTCAGCAGGGAGCCTGCTTCCCCGTCTCTCTCTGCCTCTCTGCCTACTTGTGATCTCTCTCACTACCAAATAAATAAACAAAATCTTAAAAAAAATAAAATAACAATACCATGTGTCCCCCTCCTAGCTCCTGGGAGTCCCCCGCCCCCCCATTCTACCTCGTGTCTTGATGAATTTGACTTCTCTTGGTATGTCATGTAAGTGAAATCACAGTATTTATCTAATTGAACCTGGATTCCTTCACTTAACACAGTGTCTTCAAGGTTCACTCATGTTGTAGCAAACTACCTATAGCCCAGATTTTCTTCCTTTTTAAGGCTGAATACTATTGCATTATATGTACATACTACACTTGCTTATCCTTTAATCCACTGATGGACCCTGGAGTGGCTTCCATCTTTTTGCTACTGTGAATCATGTTGCTAGGAACATGGGTGTGCATATATCTCTTGGAGACCCTACTTTCACTTCTTTGGGGTATATACCTAGAAGTGGATTGCCAAACCAGATAGTAACTCTATTTTTAATTGTTGAGGAATGGCCACATTGTTTTCAGCCTTGATTGTACTGTGTTATATTCCCACCAACTACCAGCACTTGTATGCTTCTCCACATCCCAGACTGAACCCCAGTGACCACAACAATCAAGTCCCACTGCACTCAGGTCTCCAAGGTGGTAAGTGGCAAAGGGCCAGAGGAGGGCTAGGAATCTGCAGTATTCTGTACATTCTAACAAGTGGAAGGAGAGATGAATAACACTTTCTGAGGATGTGAGGGTGGCCTTCTTCATTCTTCAGCATGGGCTTTTCTGCCACAAACTCAGATTCCTGTCAGAGCCCCTCTGGGGATTGCCTGGGGACCAGGGCCAAAGTAGGGGAGCTGACTTGGGTTGGCACATTCTTAGGGGGCAGGAGAGGAACACAGGCCCCTCAGGGGAAAAGGGCGGAAGTTGGGGCACCTATCCAATGGCCCCCAACACGTTATGAAACTCCAAAAATTTTAGTGGACTTTTGCTATCACATATATGACAAACCTGTGACTTCACTAACACTGTTAAGTGAATGTGTACCTTATTCACCAAAAACTGCATCTACCTACATTTAAAAAGCAGCAGGACAAATACAGGCAAGACATGCTGTGGACACAGTCTAGCAATAATACGGGGCCAGGCCTCCCTGGAACCTGCTCACCCCTGGTGATAACTTCACGGCCTCATTCAAAGCCCGGGAGGTCGGGCACTGGCACAATGAGAAGGACGCCCTCCACCGTCTGGGCTACATCCAAGGAGGAGCAGGCTCGGCGTTAGAGGGGGTGCACAGTGTATATTCATAGCATGCTCTACATCTTGAACTCACTTGACATATGACCAATCCTATCAAGTAGGGATTATAACTATTATGCCCATTTTATAGATAAGGAAACAGGAACACAGTGCACCAACAGAGCTTGAAATGGGAGTGAAGACATCCATAGCCTTGTATCATTTTGCCACTGACCCTTGCTTCTCCAAATTTGAACTAAGGAGGTGGGACTGGAGGACATCACCTGCCACTCTCTGAGGCTGAACTCAGCTGCCCACTGTGGCTTCTCTCAGGCCCATCACTGCTCCCAGGGTTCAAGCCCAGGGTAGGGGTGGAGGCGAGAGGAAGAGCAGAGCCGCCTTGCAGGTCAATGGGCAAATGCTTGACTGCTTTCTGGGGCAAGTCCAAGTCTGGAAAGAGAACGTTAAGAAGAAATTTCCATAGCCTTTCCCCCTGCCAGGGATTTTCCACTGTGCCTGGGCGACTCGCCTCTCTTTTTCCCTAGTGAGGGACTCTGGCAATCCACAGGTCTTACTGAAAGGCTCAGCCCAGTGCTAAGAGGTGGATAGGAGCTGGTTCTGGTTCCTGCCCTAAGAAAGGGGCAAGTTTGTTGGGGGGGGGGTGGTCAGGACTGCCCCAGAGAGTGGATGGGAACCATGATGGCTAGAATGAGGCAGTCAGTTTAGAAGAATCACGGTAGGGGGTGGGGCGGGGTGCGGACACAGGAACTACCAGGGGAAACTTCCTAGCACCGGGAACCCGAGCTGGAGCGGCAAAGGAGGGAGGAGGTTCCCACAGGCAGCCGGGAGAGCACCCACGAGACGAGAAGGACAGTGATGTGGGACAGCCTTAAGAGGGTGGCGGTGAACACGGGGAAGGTGCCGGAGCTTGGAGGGAGCTGGATGCAAGAAGTGGAAAATTTGGTGAAGCAGATGGCGCAGTCCCGGAGCGGACAGCCGCTGCGGTCGCTGGCGCTGTAGCTGCTCCCTCCGCCGGGGACGCCCTCTCCTCAGTGGCACCTGATGGGCTCCTCGGTCGTCAGGTTTAGCTCCGAGGTCCCCCACTCCTCAGGGAAGCCTTCCCCGGCCACTCCCGCAGAAGCAGCTGGAGTCCCCCTACCGCAAGCTAGGCGTTGCATTTGCTCCCGCAGGTACTGGCAACTGCACTTACTCTGTTTCTTCCAGGAGCAGCCTCCTTCCTAGACCCCCGGGAGTCCAGAAGAGCTGAGGGCTTGCTCTCCGTGGGAGCCCCAGAGCCTGGCACCTAGCAGGCCCTCCATATGAGGAGGGATGACTGGCCATGGTTCTCACTGGGCAGCACAGACCTGACCCACTCGTAAGGGGTGGCACCTCTTATAGGTCTGGGCTTCTCCCCATCTAGGAACTAATGGACCTCAGGTCCCTGGGTTGAGCAAATGGTGGCTCCTCTCAGAGTTTCCATCCCCCTAGCACCATCACAAAAGGATCCTGGGGGTGCATGAGGTTGGATCTGAGCAGGCTCAAGCCTGACAGGTGGAATGAGTCCTATCTTCCCTCCCCCAGCTGTGGGCAGCTGGAGTGAGGGTCAGGTGTGTGTGCCCCTGGTGAAACAACTCAGAAGTCTAGTATACCTGGGTTCCAGTGCCATTTCAACCAAGTCCTTGCTGTGTGACCTGAGACAAGACGAGTCCTGTCTCAGAGCTTCAGTTTTCTCATCTGGAAAATAAGCATCAAGAATGGAATGTTGGCTCTAATACTGATTCTAATGATGTCTACAGAGTGTCTAGTATCTAGTAAACAATCAATCAATGGTAGCTATTCTTCCTAGATAATGTTCTTTTCCTGTTAAGAACAGGAAGAACATTGGTGATTGCTGGAAAGGAGATGTCTGAAGACTGTAGAGGGAGGAAGTTAATCTTGGGTGGATGAGGGTTCCCTCCTCAGGGCTTCTCCACTTCCCCTGCGAGACACCAACCAGTTTAACCTTCAGGAGTGGGGAAGAGGCGGTTCCCTGGGTGGCTCAAATGGTTAAGCGTCTGCCTTTTGCTTGGGTCATGATCCCAGGGTCGTGGGATGGCGTCCTGCGTCTGGCTCCCTGCTCAGCTGCTTCTTCTCCCTCTGCCCTTGCCTCTCTCTCTGCCTCTCATGAATAAATAAATAAAATCTTAAAAAAAAAAAAAAAAAGAGTGGGGAAGAGGACCTGCTGCTCTCACCGGCCCCAGGTGCCCAAGCATGAGGTAAGAACAGCTAAGAGTCACCTTCCAGAACTGGGGAGGGTGAGTCAAACTGAATCAGGAGTGGGTGAGGGCACCTGGGTTTCTGGAATTACTCAGAGTGACACTAGGCACCAAGTACATGCCTGGCAGGAAAGAGAGACGGGACTGGACTCCAGGAAAGCAGGTATGGCTGGAAAGCACCCCAGACAAGGAAACTGTTGGGCTGGAAACTCCAGGCAGGCAGCACATGGCCTGAGAGGTGTCTGGGTATTTTGCTGGGGCGGGGGGGTGAGGGGGATGACTGGGCAGCTCCAACTCCTTCTCCCAGTTAACATCCCAGTTAACACCTCAGTTAAGCCAAGACTACTGATCCCAGACCCCAGCCTTTCCCACTTCAGCTCCCCAGTCCCCCTTTTCTCTACTGGGTCCTCCCAAATGTGGGAGCTGAAAGAGCCCCAAGGGGCCCTCTGTCCTTTGCCCTGCCAAAAGTCTTTTAGCTCTTGTCACCGTCCTGCCAACATTTCCAATATTTCCTCTGGTCTGTTAGCCCTACTGAAATTGACTCTCCTAGAGGTAGGACAAGCCTCCCTCGCCCACGACTGTATCTCCTGGACATAGCTCAGACCCTGGCCTTCAGTTAGGTGCTTAGTAGACACTTCTTGGGGCAACAGATTCAAAACTTGGGAGCAAGGGTTTTCACTGCATTTCTAACTCTCATTAGGTGGCTGTGGGTCAGCCTCTCGGAGCCTCGTTTCTGTATTTGTAAAATGGGAACACCAATCCCTATTAAGAACCTGGAAGGACCCAGTCAGAATGCACGGAGCTTCCCCATCCAGCTGGAGCTAGGAAGTTGCTGGTGGGTAACACTTCAGACACAGCCTGTGAGCAGATCAACTTAAGGGAGAGGAAACCTTGCAAGGCACAAGGAAGTCACGCTCAAAGGCTGCCCTGGGATAGGAGGTGAGGTCTCCTTCCAGAACCCCTGCTTAGATCACTCTCATTCAATTTCCCTGGGGTTTTCCATTCAGAGGTCTTGGTGTACCAGCCTATCCTTTCCTTGGGAGACGGCCTTTACCCACTCAGCTCCTGTTTGGGGTGGGGCCTGGCTCCTGGTGGGAAGGAAGGTGCTGGAGACAGCAGGAACGGCTGCCTCGGGCCTGGCTGTTGGAGTCACAGAGCCAGGTGTGTGTGTGTTGTGTGTGTGCACTCCTCACTCTATAAGTATCCACTGGATCCTCACTACACCCCAAGAGGGGGGCAGTCCAGTCCAGTGGTGAGATGCTGGGACTCTGGAGTGAGTCTGGAATCATAAAAAGAGAGAATGCCTGTAGGTCTTTCTAAGTATCAGTCTCCTACCTGAGAAAGTGGGCTCTGGGAAGGATGCAGGTTTTCAGCAACTAGCTCAGGGCCCTGTTCACCATTAAACCCTCAACAAATAGCAAGGCCTTTTTGTTTTTTATTTTATTGATTGTCATTTCTACACCCAATGTGGGGCTTGAACTCATGACCCCAAGATGGAGAGTCATGTGCTCCACCCACTGAGCCAGCCGGGCACCCCTGTTGGTTTTTTAGACTGTCGACCCTGTGAGAGCACTAGGGACACTTGTTTGGGTCACTGCTTACCCATACCCCTCACCCCTAGTATGTGTGCGGGTGGCTGCATGAATGAGCCAGAGGAAGGAGGGAAGAAAGAGAAGGGAAAGAAAGACAGAGGAGGGAGAAGAGGCGGAAGGGAAGAAGGAGCAGGTTTGTTCTGGCAGCTCCCAGCTTCCACACCCCCCACACTCTCCCTCTGTTCCCCGGACACCAGGGAGCCGACCCCAGGCTCCTCTCACTGGGTGCCATGTGAGGTCCAGGGAGAACAACTCTCAGAACACTGAAAAGTGTTAGGGATTATTTCAGTGGCGGAATGGAGAGGGTAGGTTTTGGAATCAGACTTCCTGTGTTCAAATCCCTGTTCCACTGCCTGCAGACCTTGGGCATGATCGGTAACCTCTCTGGGCCTCAGTTTCCTCATCTGTAAAACGGGGTCACTAACAGTATCTACTTCACGGAGTTGTGAGGATTAAATGAGATAATCGAGGAGATGCTCTTCAATCTGTGGAAAGCATGTAGGAGGCCCTCAGTCCATGGTGGCCAGGATGACAAAGTTTGCCCTCAGGGAAGATTCTGTGAGCGCTTCTCACCAGTGTGAATGAGCGGGTTGGACCTACTACGCTGCCTTTCTCAGGGGAATCTGAATCTAAAGGGGAATTAAAGGAGTGAAATCCCATCTAATCATGGAATTTCTGTATAGCAAAGGAGGCACACAGAGGGTAGAAAAGAACCTTCTTAGGGCCTCTCAAAATCACCTCTGCTGTCTACTGCACACATTCTGCTGGTCCCAGAGAGGGACCACATCCAGAAGGGAGAATACCGTTCTAGTCCCCAAAGAATCTCCCCTCTGCTTGGAGAAACGGCAAGCAGCTAGACCCAGAACAGTGCATAACTCCAGCTAATGCAAGACCTTCCGCAGCATGGCAGGCAGCAGCCCAGGCCCAGCTACCAGAGAGGCTCCTAGGACCCTGCAGGAAGAGCAGCCAGGGTGGGAGGTGGGGAGGAGTGACTTGGGACCAATGCAGAAGGGCTGGGCTCTCTCCCAAGGCAAGGGCTTTACCTTCCATGTGACCGTTTTCTCTACTAGGTGCTTAGTATCAGGCTGGTACCTGTAGTGGAAGGTGTAGATGACTTAGGGTCGTGGGTTCTGGAGTCCGACTCCCAGGGTTCAAGCCCCGCCCCAACTCTTCTCAACCTTCTCACCTGAAGACCTCAGTGCGGAAGACACAGGTCGAGTTAGCTGCTAGCATCCATTGCCCATCTTTTCTGTTCCTCCTTGGGAGAAATATTCCTTCCTCCTTCCCTTTCAGCCCCTTGCTACAGACCAGACCAGGCCTCCAATCCATGCTGACTCTTCCCCAGCTGTGCCTTCTCTAAGTGTGGTCACATGAACCCCCCAACCAGCGACTGCGCATGTAATTAGAGTAAATCCTGAGAATTGTGCTACAATTACCAAGACCGTCTTTCATACAGAGCTAGGACTCGGGATGATAAGAACCTCCACTCATGAGGCCCAAACATGGCGCCAAGACATTTTCGAGTCTCCAGATCCAGTCATGCCTGGATTTTTTCAGTTGCCTGAGCCAGCAAATTCCCTTTTTAGCATAAACCAGATTGAGTCAGGTTTTCCGTCATTTGCATCAGAAAGAGTCTGAAATTCACATGGTGAGCCTTTTTTTTTTTTTAAGATTTTATTTATTGGGGCACCTGGGTGGCTCAGTCGTTAAGTGTCTGCCTTAGACTCAAGTTAATGGGATCCCCACATAAAGTTCCCTGCTCAGCGGGAGGCCTGCTTCTCCCTCTTCCACTCTCCTTGCTTGTGTTCCCCTCTCTTGCTATGTCTCTGTCAAATAAATAAATAAAATCTTTTTAAAAATTTATTTATTTATTTGAGAGAGAGAGAGGAGCAGGATGAGGGGGCAGAGGAAGAAACAGATTCCCTGCTGAGCAGGAAGCTGAACATGGGGCTTGATCCCAGGACCCCAGGATCACTACCTAAGCCAAAGTCAGACACTTTACTGACTGAGCCACCCAAGACCAACCCCCCCCCCGCCCCCATGGTGAACTTTCTTAACTTATGGGTAACTCTCCACAGTATTTTTTTAGGAGAGAAGGGTGGTTCTGGGATGATTAAAAGGGCTCACCAGGGTTCAGCACTTCTTATAGAGCCTGGCTATTGTTAGGCACTCAAAAACCATCAATTTTTAGGTGCCCCATAAGTGTTACTGATTCTGACACTCACCCCTGGAAGTGAGCCGCAAGGGCATCTTCACAGAAGCCTCTCTCTGAGTGTGCGGTCTTTGGAAACTCTGGTGTTTTTGTATTGGGGTGTGTGTGTAGCCGCGGCAGGGGCGGGGGTGGTGGTGGTGGTGCGTGTGGTGGGGGAGACACCCTGGAGGGAGGGCTACCTCACCCATCCAGAGCACAGGTAACAGCAGGAAAGGTTCTCGTGGGTGCCATGATTATTTTTCCTAATCCTCACACTCCAATCAAGCCCATTTTACAGATGAGAAATGTCTGGCTCAGAGACTGCGCCCAGCCTCATGCTACATCCAGTGCCCATTCTGCTGGCTCACTCTTCCAGTTGGAGTACATTAGTGTTGTCCAATAAGGTCGCTCTTTGCGGGGTCTAACCCCAGTCAGACTAAGTTGAATAGGTCTGTTACTGCTAAGTGGAGGCGTCCAGAGGTAATTTTAGGCGGTTTTGAGAGAGCAAAAGTAGTTCCACTCTCTCCCTCCTTCTCCTGAAGGCAGTCTCTATCCTCTTTAATCTGTTGTCTCCTGGAAAGGGAACTTTCCGGAGAGGGCGGAGAAGGCTCGGTTTCCCCTTTCTGATCTGTTGTAATCAAGGCGCTGTCACCAGTTAGTGGCGGTTTACCCCAGACAGAGTCTGACGCAGTTTTGCTAAAGGAAACCACGCAAGTCCCCTAGCTTGGCACGACCCTTCCTTCCGGACAGGCCAGGATGCCTGGGGGTGGGGGTGGGAACGCACCTCCTACTTGCCCCCTGGCAACCACCAACCAACAGAGCTCACCCGAGGCTTTCCCCAGGTAGCCAGTTTCCTTATCTGTAAAATGCAGATAAAGACAGCCCCACCTATTTCAGGGTCTTTTTGAAGGCATTTGGGAGAGAAAACTCCTACGGTGTTCAGCACAGGGATCCGCAGCAAGTAAAAGGCAATCCGACCGCTCCCCGAACCAGAGAGAGGAAGTCACGTGAGTGCAAGGTCACACTGCGGAAGAGGGTAGAGGGGGGATTCGAACCAGAATTCCCAGTGCAAGCCCAGACTCCGGCCACTTGCAGGAGCCCCAGCCTACTTTTGATAATGTGATCCTCCCCACCCCCTTCCATAATACTTTTCACCGCAGCCTCCCCGCCTCCCCGCCTCCCCGCCGCGCAGCGCCTGCGCCTGTGCCTCCGCCTGGCGGCCCTCAGGGACCTCGCGGCTGCAGTCCCAATGAGTTGCCCCCCGCCCTCTCTGGCGATCTGAATTGCTGGGAAGAAAAACTGCTTCCTCCCCAGTCCAACAACCCAGCTCTGCGTCTACCCAGAACCGCCCGAGGAAAGATCCTCGGCTCCCCACCTCCCTCTATCCTCCGCCCCCGACTCTCGGACACAGCTCCATCGACGCCACGATGGCCGCGAGAAGTGGGATCAAGTGCCGGTGGGTTTCCCCGCGGGCAGAATAAAAAGAGAGACATGTCACCCCCGCTAATCCCCCAACAGGGTCCACTCAGCCGGCCTCTAGTTGGTCTTTTCTGGTGGCGGAGGCGGAACCTCGAGCTCAGTGGCCAATGAAGAAGCTCGCGGTGGGGGGTGGGAAATGCTTTTTGGTTGCCATGGCAACGGGGCGCTGCTTCCATCTTCCCACTGGGTGGAGCCCGCTTTTCCAAGAACCACTTTCTATGGTCCCAGTTCTACTTCAGGGTAGAGTGGGGGTCGGAAGTTGGGGGAAAGCTAGGACACGAACCCTTCACAAATGCCCAGAGTGTAGATGAGCCTGCCGTGCCCAAGGATAACAAGAGAAATAATAAGAAAGATAATAAGAAAGCTGCCTAGAGGAGGGACGGTATGAATAGGGTTCTGTGAGAAGGGACAAAGAAACCCAATGTACTGCAGTGGATTGGACACAGCCCTGCAGGGGCAAGCCACAGGGCTGGACAAATTTAGGTTGGAATAAGTGGAGCAGGTGCTTAGCAAGCAGATTAGGGCTTCCAAACCAAGACCCACCCAAGGAAGGGTGGGGGACCAAGATGAGCAGCTACAGCAGAATTGTTGGTCCTGCACTGTCCTTCAGTCCCCGGTGGGAGGAGAGAACCTAGGGTCAGCTAGGCCATTCTCTTGCCTCTAGGCAGCTTGCACTGGGTCTTGGGTATAGTCACATCCGGTCTTGGGCATTCATTAACTCCACACTCTTCCCAGGAAAGAGGAAGGTGACCAGGTTCATTGCTCCTATTTCACAGATGAGGAAACTGATGCCTGTCTGGTAAAGTATCTCACCCTTGGGCCCTAGGGCTTGGCAATGGCCCAAGCAGGGCTCTCCAGGCCTTTAATTCCCTGGTGTGGTGGGTTGGCCAAGGACTCCCAGGCCATAGATCTGATGTTGTCCACCCTTGCTAATGACCCAGGGATGTGGGAGCCAACCGAGCCCCATGTTTAATGAGGTGACCCAGGACAGAGAACTTTGCTCCTGCCTCTGATGGCCCTGGGTGGTGGGGGTGCAGTGCAGCAGGACTCCCAGATCAGTCACTCTGGGAGGGAGTCCACTGTCACCCCACACGACTGGTCTCAAAGCCCACGGTCCAGTGGGGAGAGAGACCTGCAGTGATATGATAAATGCTGGATAAATGTGGATAAAGCTCAAGGACAGGGGTGCCTGAGTCTGCCTAGGGGAACCAGTGGAGACCTCACAGGGCAGACAGTCTTTCAGGTGACACAAAACACAGAAGCCTTTGCTAGGAAGACAAACAAGGGGAGGGCATCCCAGGCAGAGGGAGGAGCATTTGCAAAGACCTAGAGGCTGAGCAGGGTGTGCTGGGGAAGCTACAGTCTGGGAGTCCAGAGTGGGACTATGGCCGGGTCTAGGCTGTGGAGTGAAGGCCCAGGGCAAGACTGTGTGCCCTGCAGTGAGGTGCTTTCGACCCCTTTCTGAACCATGAGGCACCACACTTGCTTTTCTGTAGCTGATACATTAATGGAACCCTAAGAACGACTTGTGAGGATCCTACTTTGAGAAGCACTGCACAGAAGCTAACATGGATGACCCTCAGGGATGTTATGTTGGGAGAAAGAAGCCCGGGACCAAAGAGTCACTCTATATGGCTCAGTTGTATCAAGTTCAAAATTGGGCAAAACCGACCTATGCTATGAAGGATAATGGTTATCACTGAGAGGTGTAGAGTTCTTGAAGAGGGTCTTGGGGGAGATGGTAATAATCTTAGTTTCCTGTTGGTTTCACAGATGTGTTCTCTGTGAAAATTCATCCAGCTCTTTACTTAAGGTTTGCGTATTTTTCCATATGTAGCGTCTCCTTAAATTAAAAATAAAAAACAAAACTCAAGTTGACTGCTTTCCATAAACATTAGTGCAAATGGAGACGCTAAAATTTTGTGATCACATAATTGGCTGTAAGCCAAGCATCCAGATGATGTAGAATCTGTTTATACTGACTTTTTTTTTTTGAGATTATTCCAAAATGAGAACATAGGCATTTTAAAGTCTTGTAGAGACATCTCAGACACCAGAGAACTGTTGTACAGACACCAGGGTTTGAGAAACTCCAGCTCAAGCAATGCTCACTGCCGGGGATGCCTGGATGGCTCAGTCAGGTAAGCCTGATCAGATGCCTTCGGATCTGATCGTGGCATTGGCTCCTTGCTCAGCAGGGAGCCTGCTTCTCACCCTGCCTGCTGCTCCCCCTACTTGTGTACTCTCTCTCACTCTGACAAGTAAATAAATAAAATCTTAAAAAAAAAACAACACAACCAAAAAACAACGCTCATTGCTGGGTGTGGCCATTAAACCTCATGTTGCTGGTAAATGAAGGACTTGGAGCACAAAGGGGTAACATCCTTTTCCAATAAGATGCTTGGTCCCAGGAGGCCAAGGACTCTCAGGCAGAGGGGACCAATTCTCCCACCACCCGAGTGGCAGACACAGCTCTGTCATAGCTGGGATGGGCATGAGAGGGGGGTTTCCCTGGTGCTGCTGTGAGCTCCTGAATAGCTTTCTATGTCCTGGTGCCCCGCAAGGGGCCTGGCACACAGAGGGTCTCAGATGACCTTTCCTGCCAGGCCTTGTTGCCCGAACCGCATTGAAAATGGAGGAGGGGGGCCTGTCTGGAAAGTTGTGAGTCCTGCAGCACAAGCTTACAAACCAAAGCGGGGGCGATTTTGCTGGAGGGATTCAAGGTAGAGTTCAGGTTGTCTGATTCCCCTTGGCAGGGGAGATCTGGATGAAAGGGGTTCTCTGGGGACCACAAGATGGACATGAAATGCCAGTCCTGCCTTCCCACCAGGCTTGCGGAAGCTGATAACAGCCCAGTTTTGGGGGGAGACTGTTCCAGAACCCAGAGAAGCTGCATCTGGGGGCAGGACACTCAACAGTTGTCTCCCCACCCACCCCTATCCTCTGGGACTTCACTTCTCATCCTTCCCCTGGCTGATCCTCTCTTGCCCACTCTGTAGAAGCAACCTGCTTGCTTCCCCTTGGCCAGCTCTGCTCTGCTGCCATGCCTAGAAGGAACCTTCACAATTTCAGCCCTAGCCTCATGCTACCTGGAGTTTCATTTATTCAACATTTTTTCTGTAAAACAATGGTAAGTTTTGTTGCTGTTGTTGTCTTAACATGCCCTTGTTCTAAGCAATAATGCTTATAAAATCCTGGATTTGATGTGGTAGTTTTATTTTCTAACACACGTGAACTTTTATTTTCTTTTAATTTTTTAAAAAGATTTTGTTTATTTATTTGACAGAGAGAGACACAGTGAGAGAGGGAACACAAGCAGGGGGAGTGGGAGAAGGAGAAGCAGACTTCTCCCTGAGCAGGGAGTCCAATGTGGGGTGTCATCCCAGGTCCCTGGGATCATGACCTGAGCCAAAGGCAGATGCCTAACGAGTAAGCCACCCAGGTGCCCCACACATGAAATTTTAATTTAAAATACTTGCTCTCAGGGCGCCTGGGTTCAGGTGGTTCAGCAAGGATGGGTGGTTGTTATTTATTAATGATAATTACAGCCTCATGTTGCTGGCGTGTTTTATGCCTTGTCCACACACTCATATCTCATTTGACCCTCTCAATTCCTGCACCATGGATGTCATCGGCCTCATTTGACAGATGAGGAAACTGAAGTTCAAAGACTAGTAGCGACTTGTCTGGGGTTCACCGTGACTTTGGGGTTCACCGTGACTTAGGACTTTGGTCCTGATTCAAGGCTCTAGCGGCTTCTGACCTAGGATGATGGCAGGGAAGCAAGGACCATTTCCCTGTCTCCAACCACAAGGGCCACAGGATGGAAACTCTTAGCATAGAAAGTTCGGATTAGACATGAGGAAGGACTTCCTGGCTAGAAATGTTTAGACATGAGAATGGCTGACCAAGGAAGGGTGTGGAGTGCCCAGCTTCCGAAGTCCTCAAAACAAGATAAAGGCTTGCCCAGCTGGGAAAATTCCAGTGCTGCCTGGAGACGGAGGACTGGACTGAATGACCTCTCCAGGCCTTGTCCAGCCTCATCTTGGGCGCACCCTGCCATCAAAGTGGCCCTCCTGCCATTTCCCCAAAAGATCTGTTAAACAAGGAAAGGGGCGCAGAGGCCCCCATGGAAGAGAACCAGGAAAACCCACATCTTGGTTTCGCTCCTGGGAGGGAGGGGTCAGCAACAGAAGGCCAGGGTGGGTGGAGCCCTCTTTTCCTTCCCAGACTGGGGGTGGGGTGGTGCTCCACAACCTGGGCCAGGGAACCTCCCTGGGGGATTCTTCTCAAAATTCCCTGATTTAGGAAGTGAGCCATATACTGACTTCAGGTGTTTCTTCTCTAGGAGCAAACTATATATTCTTTTGAAAGTCAAAGTGTTTATTTCTCAAAGCAGAAAGGACGTTATCTTGCCAATACATGCCCAACTGCTTAATAGAATTGTCCAATGGTGATATATGCCCAATTGCTCAAGAAAAATCAAATATAGAAAAGTATACAAATGCAAATGAAGTTACCCAAATTTCTGTCATCTAGAAAGATAATGCTGTTGACATCTTGACATAAAACAATGCACATCCTTTCACAATTTTTGCTTTCATGGTAAAATACACATAACATCAAATTGATCATTTTCACCATTTTTAAGTGTGCATGAATCTCCCATTTTCATTCCAGTGTAGTTAACATATAGTGTTATGTTAGTTTCAGGTGTACCATATAGTGTGATTTAACCATGAATCAGATTTTTTAAAAAGATTTTATTTATTTGACAGGTATCACAAGTAAACAGAGAGGCAGGCAGGGGGTGGGGGGATACAGGCTTCCCGTTGAGCAGAGAGCCCGATGCAGGACTCAATCCCAGGACCCTGAGATCATGAATTGAGCTGAAGGCAGAGGCTTAACCCACTGAGTCACCCAGGTGCCCCATGAATCAGATTTTTATAAGGCCCCCTGAGGATAGGGCTAATAGTGCAACTCCACACACTGGGGAAAGGTGTTTTGGGGTGAGGGTCCTTCGGACATCGCTCACATGGAAACACAGAGGCAGCCAGCCACTGTGTGGGATGTTCAGGTTAGTCCTGTTAAAATGTGGCAGCTGGGAAGAACTCTATTTGAGTGTCTGGAGGAGAGCGGTCTGTCTCCTGGCAGGGCCTCATGAGGAGAAGCAAGGACCATGGTTTTGCTGAACTTCTGCAAGAGATCAGTCTGAGCCAAGGAAGGGGAGAGGCCAGCACTCCCCAGGGGATGTGTCTGTGCTTATGCATAGGTCCAAGGTGTTTTCCCCTGGCCCTGGCCTTTGGGGTGAGCAGAAGCTGTGAACCCTGGACAGTCGGTTGCCACACCCCCCCCCCCCCCCCCCCGCCAATGGCAGGCAGTGGGCAGGAAGGCAGCCGCCTGCAGAGCAGGGAGCAGCAGCGCTAAGCTCCCTCACCTGCACCAAGGCTTCCTGCCGCCAACCCCATAGAGGGCAGAGGGCACATGGCAGGAGGGCAGGGGAGCCTCTGGTTCCCAAACAAGGATTTCAGAAGGTGCCTGGGAGACTTTCAACCTAGAAACCACAAACTTTGATTTAGCAGATACCATGTGCTGGCTTCAAAAGATCCCTGAACTTGTGGAGCGGAAACTAACTGGGTAGGCTCACACCCTTGCTCCCGGGGGCTAACTGTCCCCTCGTCTGCAAATAGGAGTGATGCCTCTCCATGTCTATCTCCCACCACATTTTTTTTTTTTAAAGATTTAATTTATTTGAGAGAAAAAGCATGTGAGAGAGATAGAGAAAGAGAGGGCATGAGCAGGAGAGGGGGAGAAACAGGTTCCCTACTGAGGAAGGAACCTGATTCGGGGCTCGATCCCAGGACTCTGGGATCATGACCCAAGCCGAAAGCAGAGGCTTTAACCCACTGAGCCACCCAGATGCCCCTCCCACCACATTTCTTATGTGCCCTCTCTCAGCCTCTGTTGCAGCCCCATTTGTGTATTTGCCCTCTGTGCACCCCAACTAAGCCGTAAGATCACGAGGGTAGTTGCTACTGAGTCTTCCCAATTCCAGTTCAGTGCCCTGAATAGAGAACCTGTTCAGGCAACATCCACGTGGGGAGGCCAGTGGGAGGGGCCCTGGCAACAAGAACAGTTGGGGTTTGGGAGGAAACAGTTCTAAGCTTGGAACCGGCTTGGAAGGCTTCCAGGAGGTGAGGAATAATACATCGGGTCTTGGGGGTAGCATAGAGCTCAGCTCGTGGAGAGGGAGCGGGTGAAGGGACATTCTGAGGGGAGGGCCTGTGGGGAAGAGACGGTGTGGGGCCCGCGCCCCAGGAAGTCACTCATGGGTGGACTTCTAGGTTGGGATGCCCTTGCAGGCTTGCACCTGTGTCTGCCAGGAGGCGAGGGCAAGATTCAAGGGCTCCGATTACAGTCATGAGTCGGGATGGTCTCAGAGGTGCCACCTCTTCCAAGAAGCCGACTTTTGAGGAATCCGCTCCATCACGGGAGTCACGACGTGCTTGCACTGGCTTCAGCTGTTGATGAAACCTCCCTCCGTGTGCAGAGCAGCTCAGGAAGAACACCGTCTTCCTCACAGCGTGTCCCTGCTCCTGTTTTCGTGTTTATGGACATCAGGTGGTTTGCAGAGCGATCCACACCCAGACATTCGCACCCAGTGAGGTCAGCTGGGAAAACAGCAGCTGCCAGCCAGCTGCCCCTCGTTCTGGGAGCTGCAGGCTTGGGCCACCAGCCCCCTAGGCTCGCCCCTCCCTCCCGCCTCCACCTGCCCCCAGCGCTCCACTCCTGTCCCGGCTCCAGCCTCGCGATGCCCAAACAATTGTTTATCAACACAGACCAGAACATTCCGCTGCCAGCAGAAACACACATGGTGATGGCACTGCCATCCCACACCCTGCTGTCAACACACACCCACGCACTGTTTGCCGCTGTCAAAGCTGTGCTCACTCACCCATTCTCACCCCTCCTGCCAACACAGCTGTTCCCTGCTGCTGGAAAGATGGAGAACCCATCTCACACGATACCCGTGGTCCCCAGGGATGGGAAGGTTCTCATGTGGGCTCACAGTGGAGGCTCACACGGGTGCACAGGTCCTCACACACTCTGTGCCCTGACCTGGGTCATCCATCTCTTCACTTGCTATTGTGTGGCTTTGGGCCATTGACTTAGCCTCTCTGTGTATTGGAAGCCTCAGCTGCAGAATGGGGATAATTACCGTATAGGGCTCTTTCCAGAGGCGTGGGGTCAGGCAAGGGAGCAGGCGTCCAGAAAGGACAACATCAGTGGGAGCTCTGGCGGTGGTGATGACAACGTTGGATCCTTTCTGGAATCTGGCCTTTGGCTTTCCTTTCCCACACCCGGCTGTCAGCTTCACCTCATGTTCACGCCTTCCTGGCTGTGACCTTGAGTGAAGCACGCCACCTGTCCACTTCTCATGCCCTTGCTGGTGACATGCATGTCAGGATGACCTGGCCATGCCCACAGGCCTTTTGGGATGGGATGGCAGGGGAGCGGTGGGAGGGAGAAGCTGCCCTTAGTCCTGATCACAGCCGCAGGGCATCGTGGAAGAAAGGGATCTGAATGGGGCAGCAACCAAACTTGGATATTTTAAGTTGTTTTCCACCCCATTCTGCATCTCGGTCAATCCTCAAGCCAGAGTCAAGAGTCCCAATTGGGCTCTGTGCGGATGCCCTCTGCCCCAGAGGCTGTGCTGGCCCATCTCTGCCTCAGCTGAGGCCTCACCTGAGCCTCCACTGACCCTCCCCACCAGGGCCTCCCTCGGGCACAGCTGCTCTTCCTAGCACCCACCGCTCTGTGGGCTGAGCCCCCCGGCTTGCCCATCTCCCGCTCCCTACTTCCCCTTGGAGCCTAAGGGACCTCCATGCTTCCTGCCCTGTGCCCCCCTCCACCCCGTCACTTTCACTGGGACCCTTTCAGTCTTGTCCCCTCAATCCTGTTTCTCCTTCTCCTTGGTCAGTACAGCCCCTCCAGCCTTTTCTATCCTGGAAAACGGAGGTGTACGCAGAAGGGAGAAAAACGGATGTGATTTGTGGACCGAGGGCGATCCGTGTTGAGCCAGTGTAAGCATGTTCCAGAGATGAGGGTTCTGCAGTGGGGTGAGCATCACATGGGGCCACGTAGGTGATCTGGGCTTCTCCCCACACTGTAGCAACTCACTTCCTGACCCTTGATGAAATTAGGTGAAATTACGACAGGGCAGTGTCTGGCCTGGTCCCTGCTCAGAGCTTGTGGCTTCTCTTGGTCACTCGGAGGGACTTCCCCACCCTGACCACCACGGGGAGGGTGGTGGGAAAACCACGGCAAGTGGGGCACAGAGCAAGAGAGCAAATGGAAGCCTATATACCACGTGTCTAAATATTCAACATTTATAAGTCAAGCTAATAAGCTGTCAAGTCAAATGTATTTTCTACCTCCGTGAATGCACTGTCAGAATGACCTGGAAAGTCAAGTTTGAATTTAGAATTCTTGGACTCTTCAGAGTTCCTCCCCTGAACGTGGGGACATATGGGAGATCCGGGCTAAAGGGGTAATCCCATGTGCACTGGGGGCTCTAGGGCAGCTGGCTGATTTGGCACAAACACATGATATGCTTATATGCTTTAAACTCATCAATCACCTTTTTTTTTTTTTTAAGATTTTATTTATTTGACAGAGAGAGATCACAAGTAGGCAGAGAGGCAGGCAGAGAGTGGAGGGAAGCAGGCTCCCCACTGAGCAGAGTGCCCAATGCAGGGCTCGATCCCAGGATCCTGAGATCATGACCTGAGCAGAAGGCAGAGGCTTTAACCCACTGAGCCACCCAGGCGCCCCTCATCAATCACCTTTTTTTTGCCTTTTATTTTCTCCCAGGACACTGGAGAATATAAAAAGTAATCACAGTGGTTAAGACCTGCATCCAAATCCCAGGGCTGCCAAAATTGAGCACGTTATCCCTTTGAGGCTCAATTTCCCTATCTATAAAATGGGACTAATGATACCTCCGTGATAAAGCTATTGTGATTAATAAAAGAGGTAATCCTTGTAAAGCCCTTAGCAGGGTCCTGTAACATAATAATTGCTAAGTACTTGTTTCAGGCCTTTGCTCATAGTAGGTCTTCAAAATGTATTTCTTAACTGGTGTTAAATTTGGTGTCAAGCAGCTAAAAGGGCTGGAATCTCCCAGTTTTCAAGACAAGTCCTCTCCTCGCCCTGAACTAAAAGGATCTTTATAAAGATTTATTTATTTATTTATCTGACACAGAGAGAGAGAGATCACAAGTAGGCAGAGAGGCAGGCAGAGAGAGAAGGGGAAGCTCCCCGCTGAGCGGAGAGCCGGATGCAGGGCTTAATCCCCAGGACCCTGAGGCTTAACCCGCTGAGCTACCCAGGCGCCCCTAAAAGGATCTTTAATGATCAGTACTGTTTTCAAACAAGTACTCACTAAACACTTTAAAAATAATTGGTTCTCAGGACATCTGGATGGCTTAAATGGTTAAGCATCTGCCTTCAGCTCAGATCATGATCTCAGGTCCTGGGATCAAGTCCTGCTTCTCCCCCTGCCTGCTGTTCCCCCTGCTTGTGTGCTCTCTCTTTGACAAATAAATAAATATAGTTTGTTCTCTTTGGTTGGTGTCTTGCACGCCATCTTGTTTCTCTTATCAGAAGAGGAGAAATTCCTCTAGTGCAAGATGAATTCTGTATTGTCTTGTTTTGGATGTTAATAAGCTTATTTTATTTGTGTTTCCCCATAAAGTTTTACTAAAAATTGCAAGAATGACACAATAAACATAGAAATACCCTCTGGCTAGATTCAATATTGCTAACTTTTTGACATATTTGCTTTATCTGTACCATTTTTTTGGCGAACCATTTGAAAAGAGTTGCTGGCATCATAATGGTTCACACTCAGAGACTTCAATAGGAATTTCTTAGGGAAAGGCTCTTCTAAATGATCACATTTTTTATTTTTTATTTTTTTTTAATTAAAAGATTTTATTTATTTATTTGACAGAGATCACAAGTAGTCAGAGAGGCAGGCAGAGAGAGGAGGAAGCAGGCTCCCTGCTGAGCAGAGAGCCTGATGTGGGGCTCGATCCCAGGACCCTGGGATCATGACCTGAGCCGAAGGCAGAGGCTTCAACCCACTGAGCCACCCAGGCGCCCTAAATGATCACATTTTTTAAAAGTAATTTTATTTCATGTAAGAAATGCCACTATAACATATTAACATATAACATGCTATATTATTTCAGGTGTACAGTAGAGTGATTCAGTAATTCCATCCATTTTTCAGTGCTCATCATGATAAATGTATTCTAAATCCCCCTCACCTGTTTCACCCATTCTCCCCACCTACCACCCCTCTGGGAACCACCAGTTTGTTCTCTATACTTGAGAGTTTTTTTTTTTTTTTTTTGTCTCTTTTGTGATTGTTTTGTTTCTTAAATTCCACATGTGAAAACAAAAATTCGACACGTGAGTGAAATCATATGGCAGTTGTCTTTCTTTGACTGACTTGTTTCACCTAGCATCATACCCTCTAGATCTATCCATGTTGTTGAAAATGGCAAGAGTTCATTCTTTTTCATGGTTGAGTAATATTCCATTGTATAGAGATACCACTCTTTTTGTTGTTGTTGTTGTTAAGATTTATTTATTTGAAGGCACCTGGGTGGCTCAGTCAGTTAAGCGTCTGCCTTCAGCTCAGGTCATGATCTCAGGGTCCTGGGATCGAGTCCCGCCTTGGGCTCCCTGCTCAGCGGGGAGTCTGCTTCTCCCTCTCCCTCTCCCTTTGCCACTTTCTCTCCTCCTGCTTTCTCACTCTTTAAAATAAAATAAAATCTTTTTAAAAATAAGATTTATTTATTTGAGAGAAAGAGAGAGAGAATGCCAGTAGGGAGGCCAGAAGGAGAGGGAGAGAGAAGATTCTTTTTTTTTTTTTTTTTAAGATTTTGTTTATTTATTTGACAGACAGAGATCACCAGCAGGCAGTGAGGCAGGCAGAGAGAGAGATAGGAGGAAGCAGGCTCCCCACTAAGCAGAGAGCCCAATGTGGGGCTCGATCCCAGGACCCTGGGATCATGACCTGAGCCGAAGGCAGAGGCCTCAACCCACTGAGCCACCCAGGCACCCCAAGGGAGAGAGAAGATTCTTAAGCAGACTTTCCACTGAGCACAGAGCAGGATGCAAGACTTGATCCCAGGACCCAAAATCATGACCCGAGCCAAAATCAAGAGTCAGACCCTTAACCAACTAAGTCCCCCAGGCGCCCCTATACCACATCTTCTTTATCCATTTATCTATGGATGGACACTGAGGCTGCTTCCATATCTTGGCTATTGTAAATAATTGTTCAATATATAAACATAGGGGTGCATATAACTTTTTGGATTAGTCTGTTCCCATTCCATGGGTAAATACCCAATAGTGGAATTACTGGATCATATATATGGTTGTTCTTTTTTTAATTTCTTCAGGAATCTCCATATTGTTTTCCATAGTGGCTGTACCAGTTGGCATTCCCACCCACAGTGCGTGAAGTTTCCTTTTTCTCCACATCCTCGCCAACACTTGTTGTTTCTCGTGTTTTTGATTTTAGCCATTCTGACAGGGGTGAGGTGGTACCTCATTGTGGTTTCGACTAAATGATCACCTTTTGATTCTCTCATCTGACAAAACTAGCAACAGTTCCATAATGCGATCACATCTTCAGTCCACACTCAGATTGATCAGGCTGATTTTCCAAAAACCCTGAATCTAATAAATTCCACATCTGTGAGGCTTAGTTAGGATCTGAACAGTATTACCTGTGTAATGAGAGATTTTGGAGCTCTCGAATTTGTAACTGAACGTCTAAACCTTTATCTGGGCAACACATTGAACAATTTTTTTCCCTTTCACTGGCAAACTAGCTCTCTCTCTCTCTCTCTTTTTTTAAGATTTTATTTATTTGACAGAGAGAGATCACAAGCAGGCAGAGAGAGATCACCAGCAGGCAGTGAGGCAGGCAGAGAGAGAGAGAAAGAGAGGAGGAAGCAGGCTCCCCGCTGAGCAGAGAGCCCGACGTGGGGCTCGATTCCAGGACCTGAGATCATGACCTGAGCCAAAGGCAGTGGCTTAACCCCCTGAGCCACCGAGGTGCCCCTTGAATGCTCAACCGTGCTTGGGGTGGGGCGCTTTGGGAATTCCTTTTATTCGAAGACAATGGCCTTTCCAGGAGTAACTGCTCCAAGACCTGTGTGGCCTGGGACCTCCCTGTGGGCGCGGCCTTAGGCAGCAAGCCAGGAGCGAAGCTCACCCTTGCCTGGGGTGGAGACCCTGGGGTGAGCTGCGCTGCCTCCGAAGCTGGCCACGTTCCAGTCCAGTATGGTTGTCCCTGCTGCCTTTCTGCAGGGCCCTTTCTGGGGAATTCCATATGGTCCCAGAGGATTGTCCTGGCCCCCCAAAGGACTGCTGCAAATCAACACTGAGGGAAGAGAGGGGTCTCCTCTCTCTGTAAATCCAGAGCTCAGGTTTCAGCTTTCGCTTTCACAAAAACTGTTTCATCATCAGGAATGGCGCTAATAGAACAATGCGAATAAAAAGGGTGCCAACAAAGACGATGGGGTTGGGGTGGGGTTTGGAATATCTGGTCTGTGATTCCCGGCTGCCTTCCTCCTCCAGCCTCCAGCCTCCAGGCTTGCTCAAGCTTGGCTGCAAGTTCCAGCCAATGAATTTCTGGTTGGGACAGGAGCCAGGGGTCAGATAAAGTTCCAATGTATTTTGCAGCAGGCCTGACACTTTGCACAGTACTCTGGGCCTGTGACAGCCGCCAGGATGGTATGTTGGGAAAGCCAGGCCAGATGGAGCTGGTTTAAATGGGTTTAAAGGAGCAGGCCGTTGACTAACCAGACAGCTCAGCAACAGCCAGCTCGGTAACAGGGTTGAACCAGCATGGCAGCGTGGGCCACCGAGCTCCCAGCGCCCAGGAAGCCCCCAGCAGCCACCATGCTAATCCCCTGGCATCTCAGGAACAAGATCTAGACTCTCATCTTATTGTCTTTACTGAGACAAGTAAACACTTAACCCAGTAAGCCCTTGACATGCGTTATCTAATTTAATCCTCACAATAGCTCAAGGAAGTAGGTACTGCTACCATCCTAGCCACAGGGGGACGCCTGGGTGGCTCAGTTGGTTAAGCAGCTGCCTTCGGCTCAGGTCATGATCCCAGGGTCCTGGGATCGAGTCCCACATCAGGCTCCTTGCTCGGCAGGGAGCCTGCTTCTCCCTCTGACTCTGCCTGTCTCTCTGTCTGCCTGTGCTCACTCGCTCTCTCTCCCTCTGTCTCTGACAATAAATAAATAAAATCTTTAAAAAAAAAAAAAAAACTAGCCACACGGCTAACAGCTAATTCATACAGATCACAGATACACTTACGCATATTGGGCTCCTTCTAAACACTTGATGTGTGACTGAGGTTTCTTCCCCACATCGGGCTCCCTGCTCAGTGGGAAGCCTGCTACTCCTTCCCCTTCTGTGCTCTCCCTCTTTCTCTCAAGTAAATAAATAAAATCTCAGAATAAACAAACAAATAAATAAATAGACACTTGCCATGCATTAACGAGATTACTAGGGAAACTGAGACTTAGAGGGACAAAGCCAGTTGTCCAGGGACCCACGCAGGGCTAGAAGGTGTTGGACCGGAAACAACGGGGAACTGAGTGACTCCAGATGGAGTCCGTGACTTTCCAGATGGTGAACCAGTTTCGAGGTAGGCAGGGGAAGAGAGGCCCGTTGAGATGGGAACTGAAAATGAAGGCGAAGGGCCGTACTCTTTTGTACTTCCTGACAAGTATAATGAGAGGCACCCGTGGGAACAGAGGCTCAGACATCTGACCCTGAGCCCTTTGCCGCTCTTCCTTCCTCTCCCCTGGCCCAGTTGGTCTGAATTGTGTTGCCTCGGGTCTCCCGGGAGCCACTGGGGCACAGACGGCAGGCAAGTGGGCAGGCAGGCAGGAGGCCTCCGGTTCATGCCAAGTCGTGTCTGACCCTTCTCAACTCCGGGCATCCTGAGGGCAGTGAGACACTGCCCTGTGTGCCTCCCACAGCTGGGACCGAGTGTCCTGAATCGGGAAGTGAGCTCACACTAAGGCCAGGCTTCCTGTCACATTTTGGCTCTGCCAGATTGCCAGGGGCCACCTGCCGTGATGTTGCCTGGCAGGTGGAGGTAGGCTTCTCAGTGTCCGTCCTGCTGCCGTCCCGTTGCCACTGTCCTCACTAGCACTGCTTTCCTCCGCACAGAGTGGACAAACCCATGCACCCAGAGGAGCTGCTGTGGTCTGTCCGGCTGCCCCCATACTCATGGCCTCTGGGGGCCTCCTCTAACATGAGGGCAGGAGTGGAGAAGCCTTCCAGAGGAGATGATGAGGTCAAGCAAGGTTTGACCTCATGACGATGTCTGTATCCTACTCCTCAGGGGTATTTAGTCTGGTGTATCCCATCTTGACTTTTCTTCTGTTTATATGCACTTCTATGCCTTCATATACATACTCAGCCTGCACACCACCACCTTTTTCTGCTCATTAGAAAGGGACATTCGTCCAAAAAAAAAAAAAAAAAAAAAGAAAGAAAGAGACATTCATCGGGGCGCCTAGGTGGCTTAGCTGGTTAAGTGTCCAACTCTTTTTTATTTTTTGAAGAATTTATTTATTTATTTGATAGAGACAGTGAGAGAGGGAACATAAGCAGGGCGAGTGGGAGAGGGGGAAACAGACTTCCTGCTGATCAGGGACCCAGTGTGGGGCTCGATCCCAGGACCCTGGGATCATGACCTGAGCAGAAGGCAGATGCTTAATGACTGAGCCACCCAGGAGCCCAGCTGTTGTTATTTTTCTAAGATTTATTTATTTATGTTAAAGAGAGAGAGAGAGCATGAGTGGGAGGGGTGAAGGGAGAAGGGAGAGAATCTCTAGCAAACTCCCCACTGAGTGCAGAGCCTGACTTGGGGCTCGATCCTGATCTCACAACCCTGAGAGCATGACCCTGAGCTGATACCAAGGGTCAGATGCTCAACTAACTGGTCCCCCAGGCACCCCATGTATCCGACTCTTGATTTCTGCTAAGGTCGTGAGATCGAGCCTGGCGTCAGGCTTCGGGCTGGGCGTGGAGCCTGCTTCAGATTCTCTGCCTCTGCCCCTCCCCAACACCTGCCCCACCCCCACCTCCCAAAAAAGAAAGGGAGTTTATTTCTCACAGTAGCGGGAACACTCTTCTGTAGAGGTCTATACCTGCTTAATGGGCTGCCTAGCAACCCGCCCACCTGTACATCATCTTACAACATGGGCCTCCTCCTGGTGGGCGTTTTGCCTATTCTCTGGGTCTTTGCCAGTCAACCATCCATCCTTTCTTCCTTTCTACAAACATTTTTTTAAAAGATTTTATTTATTTATTTGACAGAGAGAGATACAAGTAGGCAGAGAGGCAAGCAGAGAGAGAGAGGAGGAAGCAGGCTCCCTGCTGAGCAGAGAGCCTGATGTGGGACTCCATCCCAGGACCCTGAGATCATGACCTGAGCCGAAGGCAGCGGTTAACCCACTGAGCCACCCAGGCGCCCCTCTACAAACATTTTTTAAGCTCTTACTGTGTGCCAGGCTCCTGGGTAAGTGCTGGGTATATGGAGATGAAGAAATGGAGATGATCTCTCCCTCACGGACCTTTCAGTTCAGTGGAGGGACAAGCTTCTAGGGACAGTTAAGAGCTGAGGAGGGAAGGAAGAGGAAACTCTGAGAGGGAATAACGTGGCCCCTGCTCTAGACCTGTACTCCGGAATGAACTCTCTAGGGTGGTAACATTTACAGTGGAGATCTGTTTCAGAAGGAGCCAATCATTGAGGAGTGCAGGGAAGAGCATTCTGGGGGGAGGGAACAGCATGAGCAAGGGCATAGAAGTATGAACATTAGTGGTGTGGTGTGTGTGGGGGGGAGTCCGAGATTCCCCCGAAGGGTACAGTGTGAGGGTGTATTTGGAACCTTAGACTCAATGGCAGAAAGCCTCAAGTGCCAAGTCATGAAATTTGGACTTGATGTGACAGCAAGGAGCAGCCACTCACTGCTGCCACTCAGAGTAGACTCAGAATACTGTGCCTCCAGGAGGAGGACTGTTCAAGAGGAAGTCTCTGCTTCAACTGGAAGTTTCTTTCTCCTGCTTGCTAGAAATTCAAAGCCTGTCCTGAGCCTTAGGGACCGGCAAGTGACCTTATTACTGATGCCCCAGGAAGAAATGCAGCCCAGAGAGGTCAAGGGATTTGCCCAAGTGAAACAGCAAACCCACGCTAAAGGCAGAACCTTGACCCCGAAGGTCAGGCCTCAGTTCCAGCCCTAAAAGCTCCCTCCCCTTTCACCTGACAGCCACTCAAAGCAAGGAGGGCGGTGAGATGAATTTTAATCTGAGGAGCAGTCTGGCACTGCGTCTGGCCTGGGAGGCAGAGACCACAGCCTGGAGCGCGCTCACAGCCCCAGAGGGCGGCATTTGTGCCCAGTTTCTTTAACCCCAGAAATCCTCCCTGGAGTCCTCCCCCTTCTTTCGCCTCCCCCACAAAAACGTTGATGTGAAATCGTGAGTAACAAAGCGGCCAGGAAGTTTCCTGCCTTGCCGAGCTGGGTTACTCAATTTCCCTCGTTTGTCCCCTTAGAGGAGACGGAGCAAAGGGCAGCCATCAAAGGTGTCTGGACAGCGGGGCGACGGCAGCCTGCGGAATGCGCCCCTGGGGACTCCGTCTGGCCGGGTCTCCAGCTCCTCCGCCGCAGGGGCGGGGGCCGGGGCCGAGGCGGGGAGGGGTAGGGGCGAGGGGTGAGGGCGGGGGCGGCCGGGTGCGCTCTGTGCGCAACGTGCCGGACGGTCCGCGCCGCTGCCAGGTGGGGCAATAGCCGGCAACGTGCTGCGCTGCTCATCCGCGGGCGCTGGGCCAGCTGGGGGAGAAGGGCGCCGGCGGGGCCGCACTCAGCAGTTCACCCCCTTTGCCGGGCTAGGTTTCCGTTGAGGGCACCGCGCCGGAGGCTCGCTGTGCCCAGGCAGGCTTGCCTTAAGCCTCCCTGCCGCCCAGGCGCCCTGGCTCATTGTCCCGGAGACATGGGCGTTCTGTTCTGAGCTTGTCCCTCCACGCTTGCATTGACATGACAGACACATGAGTTCCTGGTGCCAAGCAGCAGGCACACCTGGGCAGTCCCACGTGGGAGCTGCAGACACAGGGACCCCTCTCCCCTTTGGATGTGGAGAGCTATTCTAAGTCAGCTCTTGCCTTTGTTGTCCCATACCTGTTGGGACAAGAGCTGAGCTGTGTGTCCTTGGGGAACTTGCTTAACCTCTCTGAGCCCAAGATAAGTCGTCTGCCAAATAGGAATGATGATAGTACATACCAGCCTCACTGGGCTGAAGGAGGAATTAGATAAGATGATGGCTATAACATGTTAAATCCCCACGGTTGTTAGGACTCACCCAGTAAAGGATAGCCATGATGGTGCTCACAGATGGGAGAACCGCAGGAACAAGCCCCAGCTGGGCTGGTGGAGTCCTTGACTGGGGCAAGGACTCAGCTTCCAGGATGTTTTACCCCCCCTATATCATATTCATCCTTTCTGCAATATCCCTGCTTATCCCTCTACCCTCCAATGAGGGCCCGCAAACTTCATCCATTTATTCAACATGCATCTCTTGCTATTTTTGCCTAGTATATGGTGGCCCCTTTTCACTGAGCGTGTGGCTCCCCAGGAGCATTACCCAGGCTGTGAAGCCCCACCTGCGACCTCCCAGCCTCAGCTGCTGCTGGCTCTGGCCCCTGACTCATTGGCAGAGGTCACTTCCTGCCTGGGTGTCTCCATCTGTACTGTAGGGATAAGAGGCTGCTTCTCTCCTGTCTCTTGGGACCAGCAGATGATGAGTCAGATAACGGTGGGGGAAGCCCTGAGAAGCCAAAAGAGGCTCTTCCCAGAGCCGGGGCCCATCTGGCTGATGCAAGGTTTGGGTTTTGCGGGTAATCCAGTAAGATGCTTCAGGGAAAGTGTGACCAAGCAGGGAGAGCACAGAGTTCCCACTCCCGCCGCCACCCCTCCCCCCCAGATAGCTGGGCTGAGGGGAACGTGGAGGGTGTGTGTGTGTGAGGCTTGGCTTGGTCCAGGATCTGCTTTCTCCAGCTCTATGGCCACTGGCCTCTTCATGATCCCTTCGATCTGCCTGCCTTTTCTGTCAAGTGGGAGTTGCTGTTTCCCTCACTGGTGACCCCAGGAGAGGGCGTAGCACATTCCGTGTTCCTGGGATGGGACCCTGAGGGGTGGTGGGGACTCAGTGTGAGGGAGGTGAGACAGAAGGAAGGTGGCCGGGCCCCCAGTTAGAGGTGTGGCACCTGCTAGTCCCCCAGGCTGGTGTCCAAGGACCTTCCCAGAAGAGTCAGAGATCATCATACCCTGAACTAACTCCAGACTTAACAGGCCCCCAGCTGCACCCCATAATGCACGTGAGTTTGCCTCAGATTTGGGTCCAAATCCCATCGGCTAGCTCTATGATGTTAAGCAAGTTACTTAGTGTCTTTGGGCCTCCATTTTTCCACATGGAAAATGGAGACAGTAATGCCTGCTTTATTAGGCTGCTGTGAGGATAGGAGGGAACAAGGTAAATACGTTCACAATCGTGGCCATCATTGTTACACCATGCAGCTCCCCCCCTGCCCCCCCCCAGCTCTAGCTTTCATAAGCTGGGCAAGGAGAGTATTTGCTCCCATGGCCAGAAAGTGGCAATGCCGGGACTTAACCCAAAGCCTCATGACAGCAGACTGTCCCAGCACACAGGGTCCTCCCTGCGTCCACCCTCGCTGTTGGCCTGCCCTTTCCTTGGGGGCCTCTCTCTCTTTTTTTTTAAATTATTTTTATTAACATATAATGTATTATTAGCCCCAGGGGTACAGGTCTGTGAATCATCAGGCTTACACACTTCACAGCACTCACCATAGCACATACCTTCCCCGATGTCCATAACCCAACCACCCTCTCCTCACCCTCCTCCCCCCAGCAATGCTGTTTGTTTTGTGAGATTTAGAGTCTCCTATGGTTTGTCTCCCTCCTGATCCCATCTTGTTTTATTTTTTCCTTCCCTTCCCTTCCCTCCAAGCCCCCCACACTGCTTCTCAAATTCCTCATATCAGAGAGATCATATAAGAATTGTCTTTCTCGGGGCGCCTGGGTGGCTCAGTGGGTTAAAGCCTCTGCCTTCAGCTCAGGTCATGATCCCAGGGTCGATCCCAGGGTTCTGGGATCAAGCCCCACGTCAGGCTCTCCATTCAGCAAGGAGCCTGTTTCCCTTCCTCTCTCTCTGCCTGCCTCTCTGCCTACTTGTGATCTCTGTCAAATAAATAAAATCTTTAAAAAAAAAAAAAAAGAATTGTCTTCTCTGATTGACTTACTTTTTTTAAACTTTTTTTTTTTAAGATTTTATTATCTATTTGACAGAGAGAGAGAGTGATCACAAGTAGGCAGAGAGGCAGACAGAGAGAGAGGGGGAAGCAGGCTCCCTGCTGAGCAGAAAGCCCGATGCGGGGCTTGGGATCATGACCCGAGCCACAGGCAGAGGCTTTAACCCACTGAGCCACCCAGGTGCCCCTGATTGACTTATTTTACTCATCATAATACCCTCTAGTTCCATTCACATTGTTGCAAATGGCAAGATTTTGTTTCTTTGGATGGCTGCATAGTATTCCAGTGTGTGTGTGTGTGTGTGTGTGTGTGTATCAATCATCTTCTTTATCCATTTACCTGTTGATGGACATCTAGGTTCTTTCCATAGTTTGGCTATTGTGGACATTGCTGCTATAAACATTGGGGTGCATGGGTCCCTTCAGATCACTACATTTGTATCTTTAGGGTAAATACCCAGTAGTGCAATTGCTGGGTCATAAGGTAGCTCTGTTTTCAACTTTTTGAGGAACCTCCATGCTGTTTTCCAGAATGGCTGCACCAGCTTGCATTCCCACCAACAGTGTAGGAGGGTTCCCCTTTCTCTGCATCCTTGCCAGCATCTGTCGTTTCCTGACTGGTTAATTTTAGCCATTCTGGCTGGTGTGAGGTGGTATCTCACTGCGGTTTTGATTTGTATTTCTCCTCGGGGGCCTCTTAAGACGTCCCCAAGGCAAGTCATGAGCCCCATTTCCTGACCTTCCAGGGCGTGACTCCCGCACACAGTAGGTCCTCAGTCCGTGCTGGTGACGAGGGAGATGAGCGCTACTAGAAGGAAATGATTCACAGGCCGCCTGAGTGTGGGGCCATGTCTGCGTGCCCCTGTGTGTGTCTCGGTGTGTGGGTAGGGCGGGGAGCCGAGGTGGTTCTGTGGCGATGATGTGGGAGGTGAATCCCCGCTGCTGATCCATCCCCGCTCCCTCTGCCAGTCCCAGTGAGGGCCAAGCCTTCCGAATCACACACCACACATCCTCCCACCCGTCCCCAGGCTCCGTCTTCTTTCAAGCTCCCACCCCACCAGCACTGCTTCTGGGTCTCAGCCTTCAGGATGCCTCCTCCGCACCTCAGCTCTCTCTGCTGAGCCTGGGAACGGGGAGGCCAGGGGTCTCGGGCCATCCTGTTGCTGGCCTAAGGCAGGCACGGTGTGGAGGGGGGCACAGTTGCTGTCAGCTCAGAGCAGAAGCTGGCTCCTCCCTTGCCCCAGGAGAAGCTCTTTGGGTATCTCCACTGGCGGAGGCCCTGCTATTTTTAGATGCCGTCCCCTCCCTGTCCTTCCCAGCCTCATAACCGGCTGAGGGAGGAAATGACTCACCTCGAAGTCAGACAGGTAGAGGCAGCCTCAGTGAGTCCCGGGCAGACTCTGCCTGGCTTCAGCCCTAGGGTTGCCCTACCTGGGGTCACCCGGAGTGGTGTGCCCCCCAGCTTGAGGATAGAGTTGGCTTGGGATCAAGGCACAGGACCCCAGTAGGCCTTTCTTGGGCTCTCTCTGCTATGTATCTCACAGGGCCTCGGGCAGGACTGGGCCTGCAGCAGGTCGTTGACAGGGCCCAGGGCAGACTCTAGGCCTCTGACCCTACTGTGGGCCTATGGTAGTCCCCAGCTCAGTCTGAGGGGGCCAGACAGGTTGAAGGGACTGACTATGGTCCTCTCCCTTAGCCTTAGCAGAGACTAGAGTTCCAGAAAGAAGAAAGACCCTGTTGAGTGAGGGGAAGGGAAAGGGGTGATGATCTTGCCTTTGTGTACGCTGAGTAGGGGGATCAGTTGTCCTGGCTTGTGCAGGAGGAATTTCTTGGAACCTGGGACTTTTAGGGCTAACTAGGAGAATTCTGATCTGCCTTGTCACCCTGGTGCTGTATCTTAGGGAAGGGGCAGGTGTGAGGAACCTCCTGGGGTTTGCTGTTCTAGTCCCACCTGGTCGGGGTGGGAGAACAAAGTTCCTGGGTCTGTGCCTTCTCTGCAGCTGGGGGATGGTTCTGTTTACCTCCAAGGAAGAGGGGCCAGCTCCGCCGGAGGGACCAGAGAGGCACTTTGGTTGTCTTTGCTAAAGCCGATGAGGGAAAGTGTGGGCCAGTTAGCACAGGACCAGGCGTGGGGGTAATCAGAGCTGCTCTGCGGGGAGGAGGGCAGCTCCCCAGCATGGACAGAGGAGCAGGCAATGATGATGAAAGCACACGGTTTGCGTCAGGGAGACACTGTGCCAGGCCCACTTACCGCCGGTGCCTCAGTGTCCGCACCTGTAAAAGAGGGAGAGGGATACCTACCTGCCTGCCTCCAATACCTGCAGTGAGGATCTGGGGCTGGGCTGCAGACTGGAGAGCAGGGGCTGCGCTCGTTGTTGGCTGGAGAAACCTAGTCAGGCCTGACAACTCGAAAAGCTCTCCGTTGCTCAGGGAGGTAGGCAGAGGATGACGCTGCCCTCCTGTCATCCCAGGTCAACCTCTGGGCTGCCTGCCTTGGGAGAACATGGCTCCTGGCCCTGGAGGCCTCACTTCAGTCTGGGTTCACATCAGGGGAACTGAGGCTGAGGCCCAGACCTTGGTGGAAGTATCCCCCCCATCCGCCGCCCCACAGCACACACACTTGGTGGTTGTCCTCTTCATCCTCGGGATGAAGGCTTCTTGTCCCCAAACCAGGGGTGAGGGGCCCAGGGAGCAGGTCTGTCACAACTGAGCTGAGTGAACTTGAGCAAGCCACTTCTCTTTTCTGGGCCTTAGTTTCTTCGTTGGTGAAATGGTGGGGTTAGATTAGTTCTCTGGTTTTTAAATATTTGCTTTAGTAGTGAAACCTCTTGTCCAATCAAAGCTCTAACTGCACTCAGAGAAAGAGAGAACTGTGGGCGATGTGAAGCGTTGGCAGGGCTGGAACACTGTGCTCCGCTCCCCCCGCACCCCTAGTGGCCCAAGGACTTGAGGGGACACTGTTTGAGAAACCCTCTTCAGGGTGGCTGCCATCTCTGTAACACTCTTTTATTTGTGGCTCAAGGCAAGGATGTCTTGTTTCCCTCCCTAGGCAGCTCAGTAATTAGACCACAAGCCTAGTCCTTTCTGGCACCTTCTATCCAATGTAGAAATCCTCATATTCTCTGACAGACCCTGAGGTCTGTCTCGGCCCTTGTTACCGAGTTCAGTGGGGCTAGAGGCCATTTGTCCCTTCTTTTTTTTTTTTTTAAGATTTTTATTTATTTATTTGATAGACAGGGAGAGATCACAAGTAGGCAGAGAGGCAGGCAGAGAGAGAGGGGGAAGCAGGCTCCCTGCTAAGCAGAGAGCCCGATGTGGGGCTCGATCCCAGGACTCTGAGATCATGACCTGAGCTGAAGGCAGAGGCTTAAACCACTGAGCCACCCAGGCGCCCCCATTTGTCCCTTCTTAAGGAACTTACAGGAACAAAACATATGCCACAGATAAGCTTCTGGGATGCAGTTCTGGGCTCCACAAACACCCTGTCCTGTGCCCCTGCCCTCCAGCCTGCAGGGCAAACCTGAGATTCCCATTTGACAGTAGAGGGAATGGCCTTAGGGATCTTAATGAGAGGGGCACAAGATCCCTTTGCTTGGAGGCGCAGAGCTGGGCACCTAGCCAGGAGCCCTGGTCCTTTCCCCAGGCTTTCCCTAGCTTACCCCTGGGATGCCGGCACCCGAAGGCACCAACAACAGAAAAAGGAGGAGAGCCAGGAAAGAGGGCACTCTTCCTCACCCTGGGGGTCTAGGGCAGGCATTCTTTCCAGAGAACCAACCTCCCACCCACTGTCTTCCCTGCTTCAGAGAGGGGCAGGGAGGGCAGTGGGAGGGAGAGGCCAGGTCTCACAAGCAGAGACTGCGTAAACAGGTACAGGACAATGCCAGGCGCCAGGCAGCCGACGTGGGGTCACCCAGGGGCCCTTTGGGGGAGGGGGTGGTGCCTGCCTTGACATCAGCAGCACCCTGGAAGACCATGCGGTCTTCTCTGGCTCTCTTGACAATAGGCGGGGGGCGAGGAAGGGCAGCCAGAGGCCCCTCTGCCCCCCATCCCATGTGTCCCTCCAACCAGCTGGGCTGGAAACACGAGCCCAGGCAACATTTCCTCGAATCGTGTGACAGCCTCGGCCAGTCGGCTCCGGAGCTAATAATATGAACAGATGTGGGTCAGGCCACTCCATCCGTGGCTCGGAGCCAGTCCTGCAACGAGCACCCTAGGCTGCCCGTGAGCTGGGCTCAAGTCCTAGGGTCCTGGGGTGAAGCTGGGTTGGGGGGGGTACCCCAGCCCCTGGGTTGGCCTGTTTGTCCAAGGCTCACCCTGGTGTGGCCAGCAGCCCCGACTCCACAGTAAACGCAGGCTGACATTAAGGACAAAACCGGGGAGTTCTGTGGGAGGAGGGGACTAATTAGACCACATATTTTAAAACGATACAAGCGGAAAGCACTTCCTTATGGATGATTTCAAAATTATAACAAATAATTTTAAGTGATACAAGTGAAACAGGATACAACCGTCCTTTACAGCGGAGGCTTGAAACCTGATCTCTAGACTTTGTGCCCAGCGGCTTCAGTGCTGAGGGAGGGAGACTGAGGCCTGTAGCTGTGCGGACAGAAGCAGCCTGAACTCTTGCCCGTGTGCCACTTCGAGCCTGGCGCTCACAGCCTCAACGCCACCGACACAGTTTCTGCCCATGGGGCCAAGCGGTCAGCCTTCCAGGCGTGGCCAGGGCAGTATGGGGGCAGTACAGGGGCAGCTGAGGCCCGGAAGTGGCTGTGAGCCCGGGAATGGCTGGTGCCACAGGTGCAGACGTGAATGCTGGAGAGGGTGTCTCTACAGCCCGCAGTGCCCGTCCCACAGCGACGAGCCCTGTTTGTTGGTGACTCTCCCACCAGCCTCTGGTGTGCCTGTCCTCACTGAGGGAGAGCGCACATGGGGCCCCTTCAGCAGGCCTCTGCTTTCCCCAGGAAGTGGATAGAAGGCCCTCCTCGAGGAACACCGGGGTGGCCCAGTTGGTTAAGCGCCTAAATCTTGGTTTGGGCTCAGGTCATGATCTCAGGGTCATGAGATCAAGCCCTGCCTTGGGCTCCATAGTTAGTGCGGAGTCTGCTTGAGATTCTCTCTCCCTCTCTTTCTGCCCCTCCTGTTTGTGTTCTCTCTCTCTCTAAAATGGATAAATGAATCTTAAGGAAAAAAAAGAAAGGCCCTACCCAGTGCTTATCTCACAAGACTGGTCATCTTCCAGCGCCGGCCAGCGGCACGCAGGTGGCACACCTTGCACGAGCCCTCTCGGGTCTTGGAGAAGTGTCCCTTGTTCTGTATGTGGGTTTACGGCTGCCAAGCGCCCTACAGGGTGACTGTGGGTAGTGTTGGCGTGGAGAAAGCAGTGGAAGGAGAGCCACGCGTGGTCATCAGAAAGGTGTGTGGACGTTGAGGGGAAGGCCCCTTTCTTCCTTCAGCTGTGTTCGTGGAGGCCCCACGGTGCCCAGGCCGGCAGCACTGAAGCAGCCGGACAGGCCCCAGACAGGCCCTTGCCTCTCCAGGGTGCAGAGACTTCATCCAAGAACTGCACAAACACCTCTGGACTGACGGGGTGAGAGGGCGGGGCTGGGCCAAGGCTGTGGGAACATGGCAGGCCTCCCAGAGGAGTGGGGTGGCGGAGCAATGGGAAGGCCGCTGGCAGAAGGAACTGGGACAGCATGTCAGGGAAGGGTGCTCGGAGGAGGCTCCAGCGGGCAGCCGGGTCAGAGCAGGAGGGCCATGAGCATGAACCAGGAACCCGAAAACAGCCTCCCTCCAAAGGGCCTCCATGTTTCCATCTGTAAGAAGAGCCCACTGGCACCCTCCTGTGCTGCTCAGACATCTGTCTCCTGGGCTCCCTCACTGTGTCTGTCAGAAAAATGGCAGGAGTCCAGTTACAGGAGTGGGGTTGCTGACCAGACTCCCTGAAGGTCCTGAGCCTGACCCCTTGTCCCTCCCAAGGGCAAGTTCCCCAGGGGAGAGCTGTACCCCCTGCCTGTCCCCAAGGGCAAGCCCATCCAGAGGGCATCCCTGCCTTCCCAGAAACAAACCATGGCCAGGGGAAGCTGGGGTAAGGAAGGACACCATGTGGCAGTCAGGACCCCACTCTCATCCCAAGCAAAGTCCCAACTCTTGGGCTCTGGAGGGGGGTGCTGCTCGGTCAGGGGGGTCCTAGAGAGTATGCTGCCTTTCTCACACCCTTTGTTGTGTCTGGGCCCTGGACCTTTATTTCCAGCCAAACAGCTGTGAAGCGATACAAGCGACAGGAGGCCCTGGCCTTGTTGCTGGGGAAACAGGCCTCCACGAGAGGCTGGGTGATGGGGTGACCGTGCGCACACGACCTAGGCCTCCAGCTTTGTTCCCGACACCTGCCTCCCTCATGGCTAGCCTTAGAGGGTCCAGGTGTGCCCGCCAACCTCCCCGAGGGTAGGACCCAGCACCCTCGAATGTGGTCGCCTCCATGCCTCCCCAGCTCCAGGACTTTGCTCACGATTGCATGTCAGGGAAGGGTGCTTGGAGCACCCACTCCGCCCCCAGCCCAGTGGGACTCCCCGCCCTGTCACAGGCGCCAGTTCCTTTACCCAGACTCCCCTGGTCGAGCTGCTCACACCTGCCGCACTCCCAGCTTTGTTTCCATCACTGTCCCCCGCCCTCTGGGTTCTGTCAAACCCCTGCCCGGTTGCCACTTTTGTGGGTTCAGGGCCTGGAATGGGGCTTGAGCTACCATATTAATCTTTGGCAACTGAGGACATGTAACAGCACTTAGAGCTTCTCGTGTCCCAGACGGCATTTAAGGGCTGTACATGTGAGAATGCTTTTACTCCATACTGTACCCCAGTGAGGTAGGTGGTTTTATGACTCTCGTTTTGAAGATGAGGAAACGGAGACAGAGGGAGGTTAAATGACCTGCCCAGGGCCACCCAGCTAGGACATGGATGCAGCTGCGGGGTCCACACTGAAAACCAACAACTAACTTGTCTATTATGTGGTCTCCTGGGGATGATGTCAACTGAGGGAAGCTGCCGTCACAATGGGGCAGACACATCTGTAATTGTGGGAGAAGGTGCCCCTGCCCCTCTGGGAAACCTGACCCCAGCCCGAGCCCCTCAGATTAAGTACTGTTTTCCCTTTTCCACCCTTCTGGACAGGCCTCCCACCATTTACCTTGACACAAGTGGGGTTAATCTTCTTGAGCACAGTGAGTCCAAGTTCAGCAAATATTTGCAGAATGATTGCTTTGCTACATAGACCCCGAGGACATGCAAATTTCATGGGGACCCTTAGGCATCACCTTGCCTTTCCCCAAGCTTCAGTTTCCTGTTCTGGGTGTGACATCTGGTAAGGATTCTGAGTTGCTCCAGTAGTGACACTCTGTCAACAGTCTATTTACCGGAGTCCTGGCACCAACGTCTGGGTGTCTGCCCCAGACAGCCGGGTGACTTTGCCCAGGGAACTCGGGGCAAGGAGATTTCAGTGGGCCAGGGCGCGTGCTCCTTGCCCCAGGGAACAGGTCCCTTCTGGAAAGCTGAAGGCAGCCTGGGACGAGGAGATAAGTGGGCAAGTCCCGGGAGCTTGGATGAACCAGTGGCTTGTTTTTTTGCCACCTGACAGCGAGTGGGGACACTTGTCAGAGGCTTTTTTTGTTGCCAACAGTCGGCTAGAATCTGGCCCGCCCCCTCTGGCCTGCCGAGGGTAGGGGGATGGGAGGAGTGAAAAGGGGTGGCTGGCGACGCCTCTGCCAACTGCCGCTAACAAGTGGCAGCTCGCAGACCAGGCAGAGCCAGCGGCAGTGACCCTGGGCAGGGACAGCCAATGAGCTCCCTGGCTGCAGTGGCACCACCAGGGAGCCTGGCCGTCTTTGGCTGGAGAGGCAGCGGGAGGGGCCTCAGGCCGCCAGTCAGGGCTGCGGGGTTCTGTCTCTGGGAGGCCCAGGCAGATCGGTGGCTCCATTCACAGAAAGCTCTCCTCGGGCAGCCACATTTTTAACTTCTCCGACCTTCTGGAGGAGGAGGGCGGGCCGTGGGAAGTGTGTCTAAAAGACTGTGCAGGCCGAGATGGAAAGAAACTTGAACTTTCCCCCTGCTCTGGATCCAGAGTGGGCTCTAGCTCCCAGCTGGGGACAGGGAAGATTCTCAATGTTTCGCTCACAGGAGGGATGGAGAGGGAGCAGGTAATGGGGGAAGCAGAGGTTGCCAGGGACCCCAGAACCCTGGCCTGAGCCCTTTCCCCTTTGCCTGGAGTCAGCCTTGGAAGAACACTTGTGACCAAAGTGGCTGTCAGCTGGGACAATGGGTGAGGACGACCTTTGGGCTGGTCACCCAGGACTGCTGGTGGTCCGGCCTGGGCTGTGGCCTGTGTCCCACCTCAGCTCCCCTGCTCAATGCAGACCCACCAAGCCCAATCACATAATAAACATATATTTATAGATGTACAATTTTAGAATTCTAATTCAAGAAATACAGCTTCTCAGGGGATCCTTTAGGATCTATGTTCTTATTGCACATGGGTCAGCCCACCTGGGGACGGCTACCGAGACCAGATGGTAGGGGAGGTGGCAGCAGAGCACCGGGGCCACCAAGGGTGGGGCGCTCCTGCCCATGTCCAGTTCTTAGTGTCTCTCGGGCTGGGGTGGCTGTTGCATCACAGGGTGGGATCTCGTTCAAAAATCCAATCTGACACTTCTTTACCAAGCTTCCTTTCCCAGCAAGAATCTTATTCGTTGGGGGTTACTTAAGAAAAAAAAAAAAAAAAGAAAAAGAAAAAGAAAAAGGAAAAAAAAGAGCCAAGAGGAATTCTGGGAGGGTGGTTATGGCCTCCTGGCTGGCAGCTTAGGGAAGTAAGGCTTTGGACGATGGCAGGCTCCAGGACACACCCACTGCCAGAGGAAAATTTGGGAAAAACGGTAATTCCAAAAGGCTCAGTATAAACTGTGGGAATAAATAAAACCTCCCTCCCTTCCCCTGGCAGCAACTGCTGTTGTGAGAAAAATCCTCACTTCAAGGTGAATAGAAGGAAACCCTTCAGGTTCGGATGTAGCCTTTGTCCAAAGTGCAACAGAAGGCCGGGTGGCAGCACGTCCATGGATGGTGGAGACAGAGGTGCCCACAGGCCTGGACTTTCTTCAGGAGGTGGCTGCTGCCCCAGGGTCTTGGGCAGCGCCTGGCTGATTCTTGGAGGAAGAACCGTCTGGAGTCCTTGGTGCCTGACTTGGGAAAAACCAGTGGCAACAACACGGAGCTGTGCCCTGTGGCATCTATAAGGCAAAACCCACTTTGGGACCGAGGTGGGGGGCGTGGCCAGGCAGAACTTGGTCCCCCTCTCTAACCCTGATCTCTGTGGCAGAAGGCTCCTGGACTCCAGGTCCAAGAGCCCACCTGAGCTGACCAAAGCTTGTGGTGGGTGGTACCACACCCGCAGGCAGCCGGGGGCCTCTACCATGACTGGATCCTGACAGGGTACCTGGCCCTAGGGGCACTTCCTCCCCTCAAAGCCTGTTCCCCTCCAGCTTCATCATGACCCTGGCACCCTCTGAGTTCTCTAGACTTACACTATCATGATTACCGCTGCCATCAACAGCAGGCTGGGGTTGAGGGGATTTTCCTTCAGGCTGTCAGCTCTGGCCAATGTCTAGCCTTTGAAGGACCAAGTGACCTTCCCCACACAGGCCTCATTTCCTAAAACAGGGAGGAAATCAGCTAAATAACCAAATCCCTGCATAGTTTAAAAAGTAGACTGTATATATATATGTATATATATATATCTTTATATATGCTATTTACATATAAATAGATATATATATATGTACATATACATGCTCTGAAAATTACATTCTATGGAGAGTTCTCGCTCCTCCTCCTCCTATCCTTGGCCAATGCCTCTGACTGGCTTCCACGGAGAGGTGACTGGTGGTGGCTCCCAGGAGGGGGAGGAAGGCAGTTGGGCGCCCCCTCCCCCAGCCCTTTGCTCCAAGTTTTACATTCTACTTTCGTTGCCATGGTTTCCGTATCCTAGGAGAGAGCCGAAGTGGAGCCTGAGCTTCTGCCAGCCCTGGGAGGAAGGGAAGCAGCCCCGTGGCAGGTTTTCCTGTCCTAAGAGCTTTCAGCATTTACTGGGTGAGAGAGAGGGCAGCTGTGTGGTGTTCGGCCTCCAATTCCATTTTAATTTTTTTTTCTTATTATGTCTTTCCTTAAATATACAGTCCATCACCTTGGCTCAGTGCATGTCACCAAAAATTCTCCAGGGATTTCATGGTCTGCGGAGGAGAGTGGTAGCAGTTAGCTTGGTGATCACGTGGCCTGGAGCCTCCGCAAACAAGCCAACCTCCTGGCTGCTGGCCTGCCCACCTCAGCCCCAACCTGTCTCCCTCCTGCACTGTCACTCCCGGAGGCGCTAGCAGATGGCCTCTAAGCACAGCGTCTGGAGCTGGACCGCTGCCGAGGGGGACACAGGCAGAGGACGGATAGGCAGGTACCAACACAGAGAAGAACCTTTCTTGGCTCTGCCTACACTCCTTTGGACTTGGTCCCGTCTGTCCCCGCAGGCAACTGCTGGGAACAGAGCTCACTACCCACAGGCAGGGGTGCAGGAGGTGGGAGCCTGCTACCAGTGACATGGCATACCCTCCCCAACCCCCTTCTGTACTAAAGGCTCGGTGTTCCACCCTCAACTCATGACCTCTGTTCTCTTCCTTAGACCATAAGTGAGATGCTTGCGCAGGCCGAATGCCTGGGGCTTCCAGGCAGCGGGCTGTACTAGCACCTGAAAGATTGCCTGTGATTCCACCAGAGGGCGAGTGGTCTCTCCTGCTCCCAGCCTGCTGGCTCCCTCCCAGACCCACTGTGAGGCTGCCCATCTACCCTGTTCCATCTCCTCCTGCCAGGAAGGGCAGAGGAAGAGGATGGGATCTTGGCTCACCATGCTCACGTGTTTCTTCCTGATGTCAGGTGGTAAGTGTATGTGTGTGTGTGTTGGGAGGCAGAGGCATTGGGGGGGCCTATCTTGGGACCAGTGATACTTGGAGGTCTAAATAGCAGAGCACAGACAATAGTCTGCTGTACTTGGGAAAGGGCCACAGTGACTTGGGGGGCTGGATGAGACAGGGAAGCACTCATGGCCCTCAGCAGTGGTCCTGAGCTCCCCCTTCTGCCTGGCTCTTGGGCTCCCTACATTCCCAGTAGTACTAGAGGCCTGAAACAGACCTTGCTTTTTGAGCACACACTAGAGCTACCCAACACTGCAGGCGGGAGGTCAGGCTGGGAACCAGAGTTGTCATCAACAGGCCATCCCCCTCCCTCCCTCCCACCTGCCTCCGCCTCAAGACCAGGGCCAGAGCTGCCAGGAATTGCAGGGCAGAGGAAGCCCTGGCTCATACTTGGACCTCGGTGGTGCGGCTGGCCCAGGACTATCCATGCAGGGAGGCCTGCACCTCTGACAGTCGGTTACAGCTCGGCGTGCTCATCCTCTGTGCTTTGTGGTACATATCTGTGTCACCGAAGTAGCGGGCCCGGTATAGCAAGCCTTCCTCTGCAAAGCAAGAGGACGGAGTTAGGATGTACCTGGGTCCTCCCAAAGGCTACCAGAGCACCTGCCTAGCCTTCGGGGGGCAGGAGAAAGGCTGTTATAGGCCCTGGAGCTGGGGCAGAGCTGGCCTCCAGTTAGGAATGACCCTGGACTTTGGTCCCAACTTGTGAGAGGGAAAGAAGTTGTTACCCAGGTCTGACCACCCTTGGGTCCCACAGACAGAGCTGGAGGCCCCATCACTCAGCAGCTAGGACATGTGCTCCGGTCTGTCTTGACATCCTTACCTCTAGCAGCCAAACGGAGGCTGATGGCTGTGATTTACAGGAACCTGGAGGAAATCTCCAGGTGGCCCCCAACTCCTGGTCCCACGAAACAGGGATGGGGTCCTGCTCCTGACTGGGAGGGGCTGGTACAAGGCCGTTCCAGGTGCTAGGTCCACAAATCCCTGGTGGGCAGGCCTCTCTTCCCTGCTCTCAAGCTCTGTCCCCACGACCCCCACACACTCACTCTGCTGCTTCTCCTTCCAGCAGTTGTTTCGGAGGTTGGCGATATAATCATCTTCCACATTCCGTTCAACTGTTTTGAGGCTGGAGCCTGTGTACTCCTTAGAGAAGGTGTCTGCCACGTAGTAGACGACATTCAGGTGGTCAGTGACTCGCCTGTGGACGTGGCCCACCGACCTGGCCAGAAATACATCAGGCACAGAGTGGGCATAGGCCCCCCGGCCCAGGACAGTTCTAAAGGATGACATGGCTCCCCAAAAGGACATACAACACAGGCCGTGGGAGGACCTGCTTCCTTCCTGACCAGAGCGGGACTCGCATAACATCCAAAATGAGGGTCTGAAGGAATGGCAGGGTGTCCCCCACCATGCAAGTGGTCCAGGCTCTGGCCAGCCCTTCCTCAGGCTGTCTGCTTACCACACTGCAGACCAGGGCCTGTGGGGAGAAGCCCCTTTATGAGAGGCCCTGGTTGGTGAAGGAGGGGAGGCAGGCCTTGGCCTCTGATTAGAGGTATGAATCGGGCTCCCCATGCCTCCATCTCCGCATTCCTCCCCTAAGGCAATTGTTGCCCAGGGCCAGCCTGCCTGCCTACCTGGAGATCCCAGTTTGGAGTTAAGAGGCTTAGGAACAACATGACAGAAGGACTCCAAGGAGCTGTGGCCTTGCAGTTCTCATCTCACCTTCCAGCTCTACCCACAGGCTCTGCAGGCTGTGGGAAGAGCCTTGACCCGCCACAGACAGAAGTCAGCGCTGGGGGCAGCACAGCCCCTACTCCTGCCCTCTGTTGCCTCTCCAGCAGCAGAGCAAAGGGCTGGCTGGCAACAGGCCACACAGAGCCTGGGCCGCCTGTGTTGGTCCAGTGGCCCTACTCTGCCCCCTGCTGGCCAAGAGGAAGGCCTCCAGGCTCCCAGATAGGGCAAGGCCCCTCTGGGAGCAGAGGGATTCCACCAGTAGAAGCTGAGCACCCACTCTGTAACAATGGATGTATCTGACACGGGGTCAGCTGCTGGAAATAAATGAGGGGAGCTGATACCTTAAAAGGCCAAATAACTTGCCCTAGTTCACCATATATTCATTTAACAAACACTGTTGAACATTTCTGGCAAGCGTGGCATTTTTAAACAAACATTTTGCCCATTTATTTTAAAGTAATCTCTATACCCAACATGAGGCTCGAACTCGAGAGTCCGAGATCAAGAGCTGCACACTCCACCGAATGAGCCTGCAGCAGGCGCCCCGAGCCCAGCATCTTATGTATATTACTCATTTAATTTTCACAAGCAGATAGATGTTATCCCCATTGCACAGATGAGGGAAACAAAGCTCAGACCGTCATCCAGTGTCACACAGCTGCTTAGTTAGTAGAGTAGCTGGGATTCAAAGCCTCCTTTGCTCTGTTTGATTCTAGAGCCCCTATTCCTTCCATGGCCCCAAGGCTCCCAACCAGAACTTAAGAGCAGAGGTTCTTATCTCAGCAGATGGGGCGGCAGAGCATGAAGCCTGTGAAATCATGCACAATGCTGTGCACACGTGCACTGTCTGAGGGAGAAGATCTGCAATTTTCATGACATTTTCTTAGGGGACCATGATCCTAAAAGATCAAGAACCTAAGCTCCACAGATAAAGTGTGTTTTCTTGACCATAAGCCAGATTTCTGCAGTGTGATCAAGGACCCGCAGGACGGGAAGGCAGGCCCCTGATGGCGGCTGAGAATGCCAGGTCCCTGTCCGCCCACCATCCCAGCCCCGTCCCTGGCTGCAAGTACTCACGGCCTTGGGCTCAGGCTGTATGGGGGGCTGGAGACCATGAGCTGGCTGAGAGCTGACACGAGGATCAGGATGAGGATAGGCATCAGTTGAACAAACACCCCCAGCCCGCCCTGGAGGGAAGAGTCAGCGGTCACTCAAGCTAGACGTCATCCATGGGAACGTGGCATCAGCCACAACCACCACTGGCTTTCTAGGCGCAAAGGAGCCCCGGCGGCAGGAGGCAGCTGCCATGCAAACAGGCCATGACACTCCTCTCTCCCCCTCCCCCTCCACAGGCCCCCGAAAGACGAAGCTCCTCCACCTGCCAGCTCCCCCAGATGAAAACAAAATGGCAACTGGAGTTACGGAGAGGAAGAGGGCACCTACATGTGCTTGCTCGTCAGAGATTACCAAAAACATAAGCAAGAGTGGTCGCCTCCAGCAGACTGGTAGGCAGGGCTGGAGGGAGGCCTTCACTGTACACCAGTTCAAAAACTGCCAGTTAAAAAATTGTAGATAAAAACAGATTTGTTTACTGTGTGATAATTTGTGATTTTAAAAATTCTTTTGTATGTTCAAAACACACACAGAGTTTTAAAACACAAATAACTAAAAACACAAGGCCACACTGACCTAACAGAGGGACCCTCACCGTCTGCCTTAATTTTAAATGCTCTGGAATTGTCCACAGTATCTTAATGTTGGTCAGCTAGCTGTTCTTTAACCTGTGGCATTCAAAATGCTTTTGAAGCACTGTCTGGTTATAGTTTTTGTGTCCATCTTTTATGAGCGCTAGAAGGAAGCAAGAAGAGTCAACAACCTTTGTCATCCCTCACACTTCTCTCGTCATGTTTCACTTCCCGTTGCTTGGAAGATGTCACTGTGGCCTTATGAACAAATGGATTGCACAAAGGCCTTTCACACTCAAACCTGTCTGTAGGTGGAGAAGTTTCTGCATGACATTCCCCAACCGGCCACCAAACCCCTGCTCCTTCTGGGCAGCACTGTGGAGTGTGGCTCCCTCTGGTGTCGCTCGGCAGAATGGCAAGGGGGGGCCCAAGATGGCTCCTTGGCTGAGAATGGTGGGGGCACTGCCCTCCCAGAACGACAGCTGGGAATGTCACTTCCCCTTCAGGCCCTGCACCCGAGGTGGGGTCTGGTGCCCTCCCCTGCTCTCCCCGGTGCCTTTCTCACTCACGTCACCCTGGTTCTCCCTGCGGTCCTGCCTTTGCTGGTAGGTATAGCGCATGCGGCCGTTGCTGTAGACGTGGACATTACCTGGAGGTCAGAGGGACTGAGTCAGGGGGCGGGGCTGCTGGGGAAGGGAGCAGCCGGCATCCAGTGTCCTCCCACCATCACCCCCAGGGAGGCCTGGCTGCGGGAAGGCCGGGGTACTTACTAGATGGGAAGCCACCACCAAAGAACATGTTGAAGAGGTCCTCGGGGGAGATGTCAGCCTCAAAGCCACGGTGGAAGTCCCCATGCCCATGGCCGTGTCGGGCTGCCTGGCTCTTGTCATCACCGAACTGGTCATACTGCTTCCTTTTCTCTGGGTTACTAAGTACCGCATATGCTGTGCCAATGGCTAGAAAGGAGGTGTAAGTCAGGCCTGAAGACCCGGGGCATGCAGGAAAGGCTCCCACCACAGCCAAAAGCTCCCTTCCTTTAGGTACTCAACTGGTATTTTAGGAAGTGGGAGTCCTCCAGGTCGGCAGAAGTTGGGCTGCTGGGCACGTGAGAGGAGGGGGGCAGGCAGGAGTACCTCGAAATGGATCGAGGCCGTCTGCGCCGGGTGGAGAATTAACACTAACACTCAGGCCCCCGCTCTCCACCTCAAGATGATGGCCCAGCCTCTTCTATGCTCCGGGGCCCTTTATGGGCCTTATCTTACTCCTACAGCAACTGCTGGCAAGGGCCAGATCACGAGGTTCTAGTCAAAGCTTTTCTACTGTTGGTAGTGTGGCCTGCAGAGCCCTCTCCTGTCTGGGGTCTAGGTCCCAGCTGCTGTTCCTTGGCCGGGCCCCAAGGCCTCCCCATGAGGTCTCCCTCAGGTAGGAAACCTGTGCCTCAAGCGACCCAGCTCCAGGTTGTCCTTAGTCTCTTGCTCCTTCTCAAGTGACTCACTCAAAGGAGTGGGTCAGAGCTGCGTCTGCAACCCACAGCCCCGGGGCATAAGGAGAATCCCCTCCTCTCGTTCCCACAAGGCCCCAGGGCTGGCTCCGGCCTCTGTGTCTATCATGCAGGCAGCAGGCAGAAATCTGGGCTGGCCCAACCTTAACCATGGCTACCTTGCCTACCTAATCCTACTCACCTTCTCCCCTTGGGGCTGGCTGACGGGGATGCTGCCTGCAGGCTACCCCAACCAAGCAGGCCCAAGCCGAAGCAGCCTGGAATGGAGTAACCAGGGTGGGCCCAGGAAGCAGCACACCAGGTCTCAGGGGACCCTTCTGTCACCCGCTCCACCACAGGCCCTCTTCTTGGCTGTGGTCACCACCTCGTGGAAGAGTGTGTTACATGTGAGTGTGTGTGTAGTGCGGGGCTGGTGGCGGCTGCTGCTGATGAGGCCACCGGGCCAGTGACCTGAGGCTACTCCGCCCCTCAGCACAGGGAAACTGTTACCAAGATCCCAAGACGGGAACATGCACACGGGTGAGTTAGGAGGCCTGCTTCTGACCCTCCATTGCTGTGTGACCGTGAAGCCACTGGTCCCCTCCTGCCTCAGCTCCCCTCCCGTCACTCCCGGGGAACGTGGAGGAAGGAGAGTCAGGGCTGGTGCTCTCTCAGCTCTGACAGACTCAGTAGGCTAGAGGTGGCTGCTAGGACTTTCTTTCCAGGAAGCAGCTCCTGAGCCCAGGAGACTCAGGTCCAAGGCCACTTCCTGGAAAAGTTGTCCTGACCTCTTATTCCTTCCCAAGGGCAAGGGCAGGAGATAAGAACCACCAATCAGCAAGAAACCAAGTCTGGCCTACCTTTGAAAGCTTCAGTGGCACCCGGTGCGTGGTTCTTGTCTGGGTGGAACTTGAGGGCCAACTTGCGGTAGGCCTTCTTCAGGTCCTCATCAGAGGCCCCTCTGCTCACCCCCAGGATCTCATAGTAATCTTTACACTGCTTGACCCTGGGGGAAGGGGTAGAGCGGGCCCAGGGCCGTGAGGGGGGCAAGGCATGGGCAGTGTTCAGCTCAGGGGGACCAGCAGGGCTCGGCTGATAGCTCCTCTAGGTCAGCTGTCAAACCTTGGGGACAAGGGAGCCTCAGTGAGCTCCACCCTGGATGGGGAGCCAGGTAGGGCCCAGGGGAAACACCAGAATACATTTCGGATTTCAGAGGGGGCAGCTGCTGTGTTTCAGACCAGGAACCATTTCCTTTTGCTAAGAGGCACTCTCACCGGAGGGATGGCTGTCTCCTGTCTTCATTTTGGGTCACATAGGCTCTGGGCTGAAAGGGTCTTTGTTGGGGGGCAGGGGAGAAGCTGGAAGGGGAGCCCAAGCCCCATCTCTGATAACCAGAGCTGTGTGAAAAGGCTGAGGCTTGCCTGGCCTGCAGCAGAGGAAGCCGGCGGCAGCATTTCTAGCCCCTGCTGTGGGCTGTCCTGGCGGGAGGAGACAGGACAGCCCGCATTCCCGGGGCCCAGTGAGCCTGCCCAGCTGGACGTCATCCAACCTCAGGACCCCCCAGGGCCCACCCGGACCACAGGCAGATGTGAGGTAAGGGACACACTGCAGGAAGCCTTCTCAAGCTAGAAACTTCCCAGCAGCACCAGGCTCCGGCCCCTCTACCTTTTCACTGCTGCTACTTGCTCTGCTGTGTAGCCTTTGGTGCTCTCTCCTCCTCCAGCTTCTCCGTTGGCCGAGGGGGCATCGGCCCCACCTGGTTTCCTGTGGGTCGTGTCTGTGGGCTGGGGATGGTCACCGGCAGACTGCGGTTTCTGGTTGAGGGACTCGATCAGGGCTGTGTGAGGCAAGCAAAGCATTCAGGGCTCCCGTTCCAGCAAGGCCACGTGCCACAACTGAGGTGTGGCCTGGTCCTGAGACCAACCAGGACCCCGCCCCCATCCCGCATCCCACCTGCTGCTGCTTCCGGGAGAGCCACTAGCTCTGTCCCTGACTTGGACATGGGGGGTGGGGAGGCAGTGGGCACTAGTAGGCTAGCTGCCTGCTTTCGCAGGACCCACAGAGCTCAGGAGTTGTCAGGGTATGGGTTATTTAAAATCTTTTTTAAGATTTTATTTTTAAGTAATCTCTACACCCAGTATGGAGCTCGAACTCAGAACCCCGAGATCAAGGGTTGTAAAATGACTGAGACTGCAGGCGCTCCTGGGTATGGATTAATTTAAAACTCTGCAAAAAAACCCAACAACATACCATAAATGCTTCAGGTTTTAAAAATCCCAAATTAGTGTGTGTGTTTGTGTATTTACTTATTTATTTATTAAAAGATTTATTTATTTGAGAGAGAGCACACGAGGCTGGGGGAGGGGTAGAGGGAGAGGGAGGGAGAAACAGACTCCTCCCCACTGAGCAGGGAGCCTGATGTGGGGCTCGATCCCCAGGACCCCGGGATCACGACCGGAGCCGAAGGCAGATGCTTAATGACTGAGCCATGCAGGCACCTCCCAAAGTAGTGTGTTTAACAGACTCTGTTGAGATGGACAAAGTGCGATGCCCACCTTAGTGGGGACCCCAGTCAGCAGGACCATCTGTTTCAGCTGGGATTGGTGGGAAAGTCTCCTGGAGGCTATTACTTAGCTGTGAAGGGGATGGAGGCAATGAGTTTGCCTCAGATGGCCAGAGATGGTAGGAGACTTGGGGTAAAGATCACCTCTGCTACTTGCTATTCTTTACATTTTTCAAGTGGCTGGCCATGTCAAACACCCTACTTCAATGTTCAGAGTCTAAGTAGGACATCAGCTGTCACCCTCAGGGTCCCAGTTACTAAAACCCAGCTCCATGGTTCCTGCTTCTCAATCAGGAAGAGCCCAAATCTCTGGTAGGAGCTCCCTGTGCCCATTTATTCCAGGCACAGAACCAGTTCTGGAAACCTCAGTCATGCCCAGAGTGCAGTGCCCTGGGAAGCAAGGCACCTGGGCCACTGTAGGGACCCAGGACACCATGCTGAGGAGGGACAGCAGTGCCCCTGGCTGGACTCAACGCACTGTGCTGGGTGTCAGACACCCTCTAAAGCAACATCCCTGGGCCTCACATGAGGGGTCAGCGGCAGGGCTCAAGGGGGCCACTGTGTTCTGAGCCTCTGCTGTCTTAGGTGATTTCACTGGGAAAGGAGCTGACAGTCGAGCCTGCCTTGCATGAGGGAGGTGGAGGACTCCTGCAGTAAAGCCCAGGAGTGCGCACTGGGAGGAGTACTCATACCGACTGCTTGCTGTGTGTGAAGCTGGCCTGGACACAGTGCTCTGCGTATACTAGTTCATTTAATCTTGACAATGGCCTTAGAGGTTTGTCTCACTACCACCATCCTCATTATAAAAAAGAGCTGTGTGTCTGATGCACTGGCCCCTGGCTATACAAGCTGGGCAGGCAGCACTTAAACCCTGGATACCCAGCTCCCAGGACCCTGTTCTTAACTATGCTATCCCAGACTGCCTGAGTCTGGCTTTTGGCATGGGGAACTCCTTCCAGCACAGTCATTCCAAATAGAGAAGAGAAGTTAAATTCAAAAAGACTGGGATTCAAATCTCAAATCTCACATCCTAGCAGTATGGCCCTGGCCGATAAAAAATCTAAAATCTGTCTGAACCTCAGTTTCCCAAGGGATACACAGGTAATGGGATGTGTGATGAGGAAATGAGACAATGTGTAAGCACCTGGCACAGAAACTGACAGAGTGAAAGTTCAAAATAAGTGGCTGCTGATATTATGACACCAGCTGATGAACTGGCCGGCTGGGGAGGGGAACCGAGCAGGTGGGGCTGGGGAGCTCCAGGGCTTAGGAAAGCAGTGTCAGCACTCAGCAGGCTTGGGACCCAGCTGGAACCGTGAGATTTCAGGCTGTCCAGATGCCAGTTCCATCCAGGCAGCGAGGAACAGCAAAAGAAGAGAACAAAAGATGAAGAGATGTTGATGAGGATGGGACAGGGAGGGGGAGCTGGCTTGCAGGGTGTGGAGGGCATTTAAAGAACTTGTTTATTTCCATTTCTCTGGAAGCCTCAGGGGTCCAGGCTGAGCTAATGTACTCCAAGGACAACATAACCAACCGTTCAACTGCCACAGATACATGGGAACATCAGCCAGGAGATGGGATGGACTCTCTCTAGTATTTCTCAGGGAAGATTCTGGAAACTTTTCAGGGTAGTTACATGGAGTCAGCCACTCTAATATCCTTACATTGTGGAAAGGGAGCCCAAAGGGGAATGGAGGTGCTAGCGGACACACAGAAGTCTCCTGCGTGGGTTGGCAAATCAAGATTTCTGGTTGCTGGCAAATAGGTCTCTCTTCTGGCCTGGACACCGCCTCTGCCAGAGCTGTAGGATGTGACTGCCTCGCAAATGTCACGAAACAGTATGACACAGAACAGCCTAACGTGACTCTGGAGTTAGACAGACAAGTCTGTGTTTAGATCCTGCCTCTGCCCTTGCAGTAAAACAGCCAGACATCTAAAAAGACAGGAACTTGGTGGGGACGCCTGGGTGACTCAGTCGGTTAAGTGTCTGCCTCCGATTTGGGTAATGATCTGACGGTCCTGAGATCAAGTCCTACATCTGGCCCCTTGCTCAGCAGAGAGCCTGCTTCTCCCTCTGCCTGCCGCTCCCCATGCTTGTGCACCCCACCACCGACAAATAAAAAAAAATCTTTAAAAAATACATATATTATTAAAAAGACAGGAACTTGGTGGAAGAAATGAGAACCGCAGCAGCAGAGATGGCAGTTGAGGCAGGGCTGTGAGCATTTCTATGGCCAAAGCCACCAGCGGTGACCCCTCCTCAAAGCCAGACTGTAGGGTGAAGCTGCCTGGGTTCAGAGCTGGCTCGGCCGCTCGCTAGCAAGGTCATCTCAGACAAGTCAATTTAGCTTCTTCATGTCAAACTGTATCTCCCTCAAGGGAGCCGGAAAAGGAGCTGAGCAAGTGCATATAAAGGACTTAGCACAACACTCAGCCAGGGTTCAGTGTTCTCTGTTACTGTTCGTTCATTTCTAGGCTCTGTCCAGGTGCCTGCAGCGCTCACAGCGAGCCGGGAGAGAGAGGCCGGTATAGGGCAACAGCCTGGGGGCACAGCCGGACAGTGCGGCTCCTCTGCTAAGCAGCCACGTTATGGAATCCGTCAGGGAGGGTGCCCTCTCTGCCCTCCCGGGGCTACTCTGAGGCGTGAATATGGTTCAGTGAACGGAAGGGCTAAGGACCCTGCACAGACAGCCCCACCCTGGACCTCACCAGCCCTAAACCGTCTCTGATGCTGACACCCTGAAAGCAAAAGCCCTCCCCCAGAGGCCGGCCTTTCCAGCATGGCCGTCCTGACTCCCCCAGGACCCTCAAGCAGCCTGAGCTGCAGCATCGCCTGGCATACCCCTCTCTGTGGATGCTGGGGAAACTGAGGAGGTTCCCATTGGCGCCCTGAAAAACCCGGTACTTTCCAACATTGCTGATAAGCCTCAGGCAAAGGCCATGCCCAGTGTGCCACCAGCTGCTGGACAGAAACTCCCAGAAAGGGACTGACCGGTCCCACTGGCCCTGCCCTGTGACTTCCCCGCTTAGGGCCGGCTACTACTCCACAGTACAAGCGTCCCACCATTGGTCCCACCTCCGACAGCACGAGTTTGAAATCCCCTCACGGCCTTTTCACAGGGAGGTCCCTTGGCCCTTCAAGGTTGTGGAGTCTCCTTTCACCCTAACCTCTCCCCCTGCTGTCAGTCCTTCCACCTCTCCTAGACCCATCGTCTACCCGTGCTCTTGATCCTTCCCCTCTATTTCCCAACTTGCCCTTTTCCCACGAGGCCTGACAGTGCCGCTCCCCACCTCCCCAACACCACTCCATGGCCACCTGGCTACTCCCTCTCCCAAGATCGCCTCTTCCTGTTGTTCCATCTCACTGTGGCTTCCCCAGTCTCTGTCCATTGGCGAAGGACAAATGTGGCCCAGGGCGGTGTCTGCAGCAAACTGCTGTGCGCATTCTACCCCTTCCCACGGTGACCCCGGCCAGGTGGGACTCCAGTGAGCACCGCCAAATGGGCACGACCAGACTTTCAGCTGGAACCTAGAACTCTCTCCCGAGCTCCAAGCTGACAGCTCCTTTGCAACAGCCACTGGCACCTTGCACTCTGCCCGTCTCTTCCCACCCACCATCCTCAGCCCTGGTCTCCCCGGCACACAGGCTTGGATTCTGTGCCCCCACTTCTCCTCAGCATACCTCTCTCACACAAGGCGTGGTGCCTCCTCCCCAAGGACCTTATCCTCACCTGGACTGCCTTCTCTCAGGCGCGCGGAACTCCTGACCTACTCACTGCAATGAATGGGCTCCCAAATGGTTTCCGACTCCAGTTTCTCTTCCCTTTCATTAACCCTTCATGCTGTTCTCTTTTAAGAACGGTACCCTTGTCTTAGTCCTGCTTTCAAAATCTTCAATGGTCTCTTCACCAACTACAGAATAAAGTGAATATCCTGGTCTGGCAGGAAAGGAATTCCACAATCTGGTCCCATCCTACTTTCCAGCCTTAATCCTCTTTATACTCAAATTACCACCTCCACAGCTGCCAAATCTTGCTCCACCCAACCCTCTCCCCCAAACCTCACAGCTCCCAGCCTCCGTGTCTTTTCCAAGTCTGCTCCCTTCCTCCAAAGTGCAGTTCAAATGCTGCCTCTGTCTTCCTCCCTGAAGCTTTCCCTCACTGTGATCTACCATTATTTTCCGTCACCTGTGTGCTGCCGTTATTTTTAAGTCTCTCACGAGACTGCTGGTAGTTCAGAGCTCAGCACTCCATCCCCAGCCTTCCACGCCAGCTCACAGACCCACGGAGGGCAGGGACTGGATCTTTCATGTCTATCCTTCAGGCCTCGGTATCTAACACTGTGCCAAAATTTTCTTTAATGACAGTATTATTTTTTCTGTAACTTTGTCCCCTTCGCTAAATGACAGGCTCCTTGAGGTGAAGGATCATGTCTTACCAATCCTGCCATATATGCACTTAGCCCCAAGCAGAGGACCTTGCAAATAAAACAAAGTCTGCAGCATTGAATAAGCACCTGGAATGAGCTCAAACCTCAAAGAGCAAGTGTGATCAACTACCTAATATTTTTTTCAATCAAGATTTCTCCATCCCAGGCCTACATTAACCCCAGGTCCTGTCAGTTCAGTACAGGGCTACAGAGGGTGCAAGGTCAAGTTTACAGAGAGGCATGAGGCATAGTCTCTCCACAATAGCGGGAATATGACAATCATGCAGGTGACTATTCTGCCTCAGCAAATTCCGTTTCTTGAGCCCAGGGAAGAACACCAGTCTAAGCCCCCAAACTGGCCCAGGCAGCTGCTGACAAGAAGCGCCCTAAAGGCTATGTTGTTACCATCCTTCCTTGGCTACCTGCTCCTGAGTCCCCAGAAGCATCAGGATCAAACGGATTCTGAGACTGGTGGGCCTCCAGCTGCCCACCCCCAGGCTCCCCTCTTACAGAGTGTGATTTATTTCACAGGGAAGCTCCTTGGGCAGGTTACCTCTGGAGTCCTGGCAAATAGAGACTGAAACCCTCTCCAAAAGAAGGCAAAGAGGCCAAAGATCAACCTGTAGTCAGGAAGGAGGAAAATCCAAGTGTTCCAGGTGGCCTCTTCTGCCGGTGTTCACCTTTCTCAATTCCAAATGTGGGCAAAGAAGGTTAGGAGGCTGACTGCTCTCTCATTTTGTTCCTCTATTAAACATTTATAGAGTCACAGAACTTTCCAACTTCTAGCTGTGTATTCTTGGGCAAGTCCCTTGCCTCTGAGATACTTCCTCATCCATAGAACAAAGATAATGATCTTTGCTCTGCCTCCCTGATAGGGCAGGCTCAAGTGAGAAAATGTACTTGAAAAAGCTTTCTTTCTTTCTTTCTTTTTTTTTTTTTTTAAAGATTTACTTATTTTTTTTAAGTCATCTCTACATCCAACATGGGGCTTGCAGTTAACAACCCCGAGATCAAGAGCTGCGTGCTCTGCGGACTGGTCCAGCCAGGCATCCCTCAGAAGAGCTTTCTAATCAGAGAAGCCCTATGGTATTATTGTTACTCACATTATCTGCACCAACCCTCTAATTTCTTGGCTAAGAAAACCCAAGCTCAGAAAGATCGCAGGGTAGCATTCAGGACAAGAACTTAGATCTTCTGATTCGGAGTAACTGTTACACACCAGTGTCATAACTGCTGGTATGATCTCTGTATCTTTAATGGAATTTTTTTTTTTTAAAGATTTTATTTATTTACTTGAGAGAGAGCGCAGGAGCAGGGGAGGGGGAGCAGAGGGAGTAGGGAGCTTCATGCCTGATCAATTGCAAGACGCTGAGATCATGACCGAGCCAAAGACCGACGCTTAACCCACTGAGCCATCCTGGTGCCCCTGGATTATCTTTCTCCCTTCCAGCTTGTGTTAAGAAAAACTTCTTAAGTCTTAGATTAAAGAAAAAGACGGTTCCTGGCTAGAGTGAAATGCTGAGTAGTTGAGACAACCTCACGAATCCCTCCCGGGTTTCGAAGTCTCAGCTCGGGGACACTTAGCAGCCTTGTGCTGTCCACACGGGGGCCACTGCTGGGTTCTTGTGGGCGAGGGTGGGTGGGGTGCCCGGAGCCAGCGTCTTCAACAAGCCCCGAATCTCACAGGCGGGTGAAGAGGTTCCAAGAAGGAGTGAGGGGCCAAGCTTCAGGGCGGCGGGTGCAGGGCGGTGGTGTGGAGTGAGGGAAAAAGGCAGGTTCTAGTTTCGAGAGGGTGTTCCCTGCTCCTCGCCCGGAGACATGCCAGAGAGTGAAGATATGAAGACGCCTTTCCAGGCCGTGGGAAGGTCAGAAGTCCCCTTTCCCTCCCCAGAACCCATTCTCTCCTTCAGAGGAGTTATGTTTATTTTCCTAAACTATAATACTTCCCAGGCCGGCAACCGGCCCTGAGCCACCGAATGGCCCCTTGGGAAAAGTAGTTCGCTTTCGCTTCTAGATAAGTTCACTTCCTCTCGCCCGCCAGCGCCTCTCATTCTCGGTAACTCCAAATTTTAGAGGGTTCCACAAGCGCCCAAAAAGTTGAAGTCGCGGCCGTCCCTGTCACCAGGTGTCCAGCGTCCCGGAGAGGCGTGGGAGCGAAAGACTACACCTCCCAGCGGCCACCGCGCGTCTCAGTGCGCAGGCGTAGCCGCGCCTCGCTACCCCTCCCCCTCCTCCAACTGCTCCCTTCGGTCCGTTCCCGTATTCCCCCCATCAGTTCCAATGTCCCCTCTGCCTCTCCGGCACTTCACACTCACCGCGAACTCGCGGCGTCGGGTACAGCCGCTGAGCCTTCTCCAGGAAGCGGAGTGCCCGGTCGGGCTGGTTGCTCTGGATGGCCTTGAGGGCGATGCTAATACAGCGCTCGGCTTCATCCTTGTTGGATTCCATGGCGGAACCAGAGCGCGGAACCAGGGAGGGGGAGGCCGGGCGAGCGGAGGGCTGCGCCAGCAGCCGGCACGTCGCGGGGCAGGCGGGCGCAGGATGATGACACAAACCCCTCGCCCCTCCTTTTCCGAGATTTGAGCGAGAGTTGAGCGAGGGCGGAAGTGCTACCGTATGTCTTCTAAGAGGGGGGCGGATAGGAGAGGCATTAACGAAGGTGCACGCCCAACATTCCTGGATTCCAGAGGGTCCTGTTACGAGGTCTTAAAGTTGCATATGCTTGCACGTTCTTGGTAGTAACTCTGTGAGTTTGAGACGAAGGTCATTTATTTATTCGTTCTAGAGATGCTTGCGAGGTTGGGTGTACAGGGGTGAACAAAACAAAGCCACTGCCCTCATAGAACTTACATTCTAGTGTGTGTGTTGGGGGGAGGGGTAGGAGGGAGACCGAAATACTCAGTGACAAATGCTATAAAGAAAATAAAGAAAAAAGGAAATAGACAGTGGTAGGTGATATTTTATTTTATTTTTAAAGATTTTATTTATTTGACAGATCACAAGTAGGCGGAGAGGGAGAAACAGGCTCCCCGCTGAGCAGAGAGCCCCATTCAGGCTGGATGCGGGGCTCCATAGGGGGATCGATCCCAGCACCCTGAGATCATGACCTGAGTGGAAGGCAGAGGCTTAACCCACTGAGCCATCCAGGCGCCCCAGTGGGTGATATTTTAAATAGGCTGATCAGAAAACTCTCTGAGAAGCTGGCATTTTAACGAATCTGAATTCAGGAGAAAGAGTAGGTACTCCAGATACGACTCTCTGGAGGGACGATGGTCCAGGCAGAAGGAAGAGTTTGCAAAGGCTCTGACAGGGAAATTTTCTTGGTGAGTTATTACAGGATCAACGAGGAGCATGTAGATTTACACTGCAGAGTGGAATCCGTTCTATCAGGCTTTCTTTCAAGCCTGCCACTCCAGTGAAAGCAATCTTCTCAAGGTTATCCACATTGCCAACTCCACTGGTCACTTCTCGTCCTTCTACTGGACTTTCCTGCAGGATTTGGTAAGAGGCTACTACCGTAATCCAGGTGAGAATTACTGGTAACTCGGAGCAGGGCAATGGTGGAGGTGGTGGGAAGTAGTCAAATTCTAGATGTATTTTGAAGACACAAATCAAATGAGTTTGCCAGTGGATTGGATGTGGGATGTGAGGAAGAGGGGAGTTGAGAATAGATTTCAGGGTTTTGGACTGGTCAGTGTGAGAACAAAGGCTGCCTTTACTGAAACTGGAGAAACTGGGGAAGTTGGAGAGGAGCAATTTGGTAGAGGGGATATTAGATGTTTGATTTAGAGTGTGTTAAGTTTTTGATGCCTTTTAGAGTCAAGTGAAGATGTCAAGTAGGAAGCTGCATATTTGTAGGGTTTAGGGGAGAAGATGGGGATGAAAATACAATTTTAGAAGATAACAGATGGTATTAAAGCTATGGGACAAATGGACAAGGGCAGGTAAATGGTATTTACAGTTCTGGCCCTGGATGCATCGAGGAAGAGAGGGTAGATAGGAAAGAATATTAGTCTGATTATTATTATTATTAGTCCTGTGGCTCGCTTATTTACAGGTCTGGGAAAGGAGGAGGAACCAGGAAAGGAGAATGAAGAAGCAGCTTGTAAGTAAGAAAGTGAGTTCTCAGAAGTCCAGTGAAGCAAATGTTTCAAGAGGGAGGGCGAGGTCCAACTTTGGCAAACCCTGTGGGGAGGCCAAGCAGCAGGATGACTGAGAAACAACCCCTGGATGTGACCATGTGGAGGTCAGTGGTGACCTTGACAAGGTTGCTGTCAGCAGATGGTAAAGGTGAAAACCTGCTAGGAATGAATTCGGGAGACTGAGGGTGAGGAGGAAGTGGACTGGTGGTGGAGAAGAACGTGGAGAAGTTTTTTTTTTTTTAAATCTGGGATAGGAATCATGTAAGTGGTCAAGAAATGTTGGTGATGCAGAGGAGAGGGGAGACAATTACAGCAGTCGGTGGGGGATCTGGGGCACCCATGAGGGAATGGCCTTAGACAGCTGTGTGGATGCCTCTTTGGCCTTTGGGAGGGAAGGCTGTGTGCTAGGTACACGCAGGGCAGCAGATAAATTTGGAAGTGAGAACATAAGGACATTCTTTACAAGTAGGTTTTATTCTCTCTGTGTCATAAGAAGCAGGGCATCCTTGGCTCCACATGCTCATTCCTTGGAAATCTCTTCACATCCAGCTTTCTTTTCCATCCCCTCAGTTCCCTTCCTAAGGGCAAACCCTTAGGACTGCCAGCTGGCCTGCGAGAGAATAGCCTGGGGGCAAGAAATCAGCCCCTCCTTCGGAAGACAGACCTACCCTTGGAGAGAAGGCCTCCACAGATTGACAGGTCCCTAACATATGTTAGTGGATAAACACTAGGACCCCTCGCAGATGGCCTTTGTGAGGTGTGTTGATCTAGGACCACCACGCCCATCTTCCCATCTTCCCCTCTTCGGCTAAGTATCCTGAAGTCTCCTCTTCCATTTCCTGAGTAGCCCCTCTTCTCTGGCTGACCGCAGGTCCTTCACTTTGTGAAGAGGGCACTTGTGGAAAAAGAGGCCTGCAGTTTCATTGTGTTAAGGAATGATCGCCCAGCTACTGGCTGGTGAGTCGTCTTCTCCTTTCCGGCAACACATACAAATGACAAAACCTTACTTAAATTTTGAGTCTGTAGTCGGTAATTTGGCCTGGTTGGCAGAGTCTGGAGCAGTAAGGCTCTGGAGAGACAGGCTGAGCCTGTGTATGTGGTAGGACTCTTCTGCATTCCTCTCCTTCCTTCCTCTCTGCAGCTGAGCTGGGGTTCGGAATTGTTTCAATTCAGGAAGCCTTTGTTGTTTCAGAAGGATTATAAACTGCACCTCAATGCTGATCCGACTAGCCTCCATGTTATTAAGCCTTACCTTTCTTCTAGATCTCAAACTGGGTGTATTGTTTTTTGTCTTGAGGCAATTTGACTTTCTATGGGTCCTTCTCAGTCCAAAGGCCAGGAAGGGAGCCACACTCCTGCTCAGTTCAAGTTAAGCATTATGGTCCTTGGTCTATCGATTTTGTTTAAAAATGGAACTGGTTTGCCAGATTGGAATTACAGTTTCTCCTTGATAGTTCTTGAAGCCAAGATGTCACGATTTTGATCTGAGGGAAAAATTGGAACTGTCTCTCCTGACTAGCTGGGATCCCGGTATTTGTGGGAGGATAAGGCTCAAAAAGAGTCGGGGCGGGGGGTGGAAAGTCCTTAATTGCCTCCACAGATACCCAGGAGAAGACACAGGGGAAATCAATCTGCAAATGACTCTCAGCGTCTCCCCATTTTGCTTCTAGAGCGGACACCGTCTTTGTGGTGGATGACCACCAGCCTCCATATTTCTCTCCTCTGCGGACACCAAGAATTCAGTCCGACCTTAACCATGCTTTAATCTCCTATCATCCCCTCCCCATCTCTACTAAGACAGTTCTCCCCAGTCCTATCTATCTGCCCGTCCTCCTAAGTTATCTTTCCCATCTGGCCAAGCTAACCTGCTCTTCCAGGCTGCTTCACCTCCATCTCTGTGAAAAGGTAGAATTAATTTTTTAAAATATTTTATTTATTTATTTGACAGAGAGGGAACACAAGCAGGGAGGAGAGGGAGAGGGAGAAGCAGGCTTTCCCTTGAGCAGGGAGCGCAGTGTGGGGCTCCATCCTAGGACCTTGGGATCATGACCTGAGCCGAAGACCGATGTGTTTTTTGTTTTTTTTTTTTAAAGATTTTATTTATTTATTTGACAGAGAGAGATCACAAGTAGGCAGAGAGGCAGGCAGAGAGAGAGAGGAGGAAGCAGGCTCCCTGCTGAGCAGAGAGCCCGATGCGGGACTCGATCCCAGGACCCTGAGATCATGACTTGAGCCGAAGGCAGTGGCTTAACCCACTGAGCCACCCAGGCGCCCTGAAGGCCGATGTTTAATGACTGAGCCACCCAGGTGCCCCAAAGTAGAATTAACAGCCAGATGTGTATATGGGAAACCCGGCACTGTCCAGAATTTAAGGGATTCAGAATGCACCATGACTGAAGGACAGCGCCCGACCTCGGGGAGCTCACAGTCTAATGGGGAGCTCGATATTAACGAGAGCACAGTGTGGCAAGTACAACAGACAAGGCTCGGGAGGGGAAGTTGCTAGTTGCGTGTGTAGGATCCTCGATGACATCTGAGGCAAGATCTGAGGCTGGGAAGGGACCTCCTTCTCCGTCAGTCCGGCCTCTCAATGGGCCCTCACCTTCACTGCCCCCCACCGCTGGCACACCTGTCTCCAGGAAAATCAAGATGGAGATTTTGCCCTTATGTTCCCCATGGCCTGAGCACAGGGCCTGATACCTACTATGGGCTCATACAAATGAATAGTAAGTGAATCCTAGAGACAGGTTTTTCTCTCTCTAAACATTTTATTCAGAGTTTCCCTGAACTAGCCAAGGGGCTAAATTCCTGCCTAAAACTTCAGGAGGAATTGCCGAGTCAGTGGAGTATCCCCCACTCCCTGTCCTTTGCTCTTTTGCTCTCTGGTTCCCCAGTGTCCCTTGTTGCCTCCAAATGTGACCCACCAAGCCCTTCAGAGAGCTCCAGCCTCCAAAATCTTTCCCTGAGAAACTACTCTTATTGATTAAACCATGGTTTACAATGGAATACTGTGCAGCTGTGGGAATGGCTGGGAGGCTTTCCAACTATGCCTTTTTTGTTTTTAAAGATTTTATCTACCTATCTATCTGTGTGAGAGATAGAGGAGGGGAAGAAAAGAGGGAGAGGGACAAGCAGACTCTGCGCTGAGCTTAACACCCGATGCATGGCCCGATCCCACGACCCTGAGACCATGACCCAAGTTGAAACCAAGAGTGGAATGCTCAACTGACCGAGCCACCCAGGCACCCCTGTACACCTTTTAATGTTAGGGTTGATCTTGGAACCATATGAATGTTCACATAAGGGGAAAGAAAGAAGAAAACCTAAACCTCACACCGAAGATAGTGGAAATTCACCTGTGTGTGAATGACTGACAGGTGATTGAATATTCAATTTGATTTTCAACAAATTGTTGAATGAATGCATAAATATTTCCCCATCACATCTTTGGCTCTCTGCTGTAGTCTTTTGCCTTCTCACTTCCCCTAGAGAAAAAGGAGGTCTTGACACCTAGGCGGGGCTGGAGACTGGAGGACAGCACAGAGCACACGCAGCCCTTTCTTCCTTCCTTTCTTTTTTTCATTTCTTTCTTTCTCTCTCTCTTTCTTTTAAAAATTTTACTTTTTTTACTTGACAGAGAAAGATCACAAGTAGGCAGAGAGGCAGGCAAAGTGGGGGGAAGCAGGCTCCCTGCTGAGCAGAGAGCCTGATTCGGGACTCAATCCCCAGACCCGAGATCATGACCTGAGTCGAAGGCAGAGGCTTAACCCACTGAGCCACCCAAGCACTCCGGGCAGCCTTTTCTACCAAACCTGTCCTCATAGGTAACCCACAAGCACGGGTTCTTTGATTCAAAGTCCTTTCACTTGAATGATCTTCACTCCTGATTTCCCCTGGGGAAGACATGGAGCTGGTGTTAGTATTTTATAGCTGGAAAGACAAGTCAGACTTTATATGTTTGTGATTAGTTGGCCTTGAACCTGGGAGAACCCAGGTTTTTAGGATAGATTCCTACACCATATCTCCACCCTAGATCCCCTTCCTGGGTCCAGATTCCTTTTTTTTAAGTTAATGTTTCATATATTCTTTTTTTTTTTTTTTAAAGATTTATTTATTTGAGAGAGAGCGAGAACAAGTGAGAGCGAGCAAGCACGTGAGTGGGGGGAGGGGCAGATGGAGAGAATCTTCAAGTAGATTCCCGGCTGAGCACTGACCGGATGCGGTGCTCAATCTCACGACCCTGAGATCATGAGCTGAGCCGAAACCAAGAGTCAATGCTTAACTGACTGCACCACCCAGGCGCCCAGATTCATATACCTGAGCACCCATCAGACATTTCTACCAGGATGTCTTAGGCACTTGAGCATGTCAAAGAAGCCTCCTCTTCCTCCAGCCACACCTGGTTCTGTTTCCCATTTCCACAGAGGAGCACTACCATACACTCCGGTACCTAAACAGAAATCTGGGTGTCATCCTTAATTATTCCCTCTCCCTCATCATCCTCCAACTTAAATGACCCCCCGGCCTGACGTAGAAATCTCCCAATTCTGTTAGCGACTCCAGCTCTGCAGCCATTGCCCTAATCCAGGCTCCCAGCATCTGCTAACTGGATTATTATAGCAGTCTCCAACCTGGATCCCACTCCAATCCATCTGTGGCTTTGCATGCAAAGTCATCATTCAAAAATGCAAAGCATCATTACGTCATCTTCCGGCTTAAAATCTTTCAGTGGCTCCTAATTATAATTAAGATAAAGTCCTAACTCCTTAATGGGGCTTTAAGGGTCCTATAGGATCTGGTTCTATTTTTTCCTCTCATAAAGCCATCTGGGTTTGGTATTTTTTGTCGTAAGTGGATTTTTAAACTACTGGTTCACTTCATTATAGCCTATTTGGATTTTAAATTTTTTCTTGTGTTATATTTTCTAGGAAATTATTTGTTTCAAATTTATTGGCATAAAATTGCTCCTAATATTGTTTTTAAACTTCTGTAGTATCTAGTTATATACATTTTAAATTATCTAATTTTTAAAAATTTTTGCTCTTTTTATTTCTTTGGGTGATTTTTTTTTCCAACTTCTTTTAAAATTTTTGAACTTCTAAAATTTTCATTTATTTGTTAAAAGATTTTATGTATTTATTTGAGAGAGAGAGAGAGTAGGGGGAGCAGGAGAGGGAGAAGCAGGCTCTCCATTGAGCAGGGAGCTCGACACATGGCTCGATCCCAGGACCCTGGAATCATGACCTGAACTGAAAGCAGAGGCTTAACCAATTGAGCCACCCAGGCACCCTTTTCCCAACTTCTTGAGGCAGATGTTTAGGTTACTGTCAGCCTATCATCTCTAAGTATGGAAATTAAGTTTCCCTTTAGCTGTGTCTCACAAGTCTTAATATTTAGTATTTTCATTATCATATTCAGTTCTAAGCATTTTAGAATTTCCATCATGGGGTGCCTGGATGGCTCAGTCAGTTGGGCGCCTGCCTTTGGCTCAGGTCGTGATTCCAGGGTCCTGGGATTGAGTTCCCATGCTGAGCAGGGAGCCTCCTTCTCCCTCTCCTCCTCCTCTCCCCAATCTTTTTTGCTTTCTTTCAAATAAAATAAAAGAAAAGAAAACTTCCATCATAATTTTTTTCTATAACCTATGTGTGTTCTATAATCCTCAAATGCATTTTTAATTGTGTGTGTGTGTGTGTGTGTGTGTGTGTGATTGCCATATTAATTCATTCTTAGGCCACAAAATCACTCCCCAATCTGTCCTGGATACTTCTTAGAACTCAGTTCCCAGAAACATGCTTTTTTGGCCTTTGAATCTTTGTAAGCACAGTGGCCTCTGCTTGTCCCCCCGGGCCCCACCCCCATCCCTGGTTGTTAGCGCCTTCTCAACTCACAGACCTTAGTGACTTTTTTTTTTTTTTAACCTTAAAAATAAATCATTTCCTCTGCAAACCTGACTTGAGCTCCCAAATCTGGACTGGGTGGCCCTTCTGCTGTTCTAAGTGCTCTCACACCAGCATGTACTTAACCTTGTTGTTTCCTTTCTCTAGAACACAAACTCCTTGAAGACCTTGCTCAGTGCCTGGCACATAGCAGGTGAGCAGTAAAGAGTTGTGGAGTGAACAGAGTAACTCACACCCTCTCATTTGCTGGTAAAAATTCCTTTTCCAGAGCCACAGGAACAATCCCCAAGCATTGCTCCTTTCCGCTTCTCAATTATAGTCCTATCCATACCGTTTCTCTTCATGGTTAGGGTCCACCTCTGGCTGTTCATCGCGCCCCCCACCGTGCCACCCTGGTCCCTGGGGGGGCCTACTCTCAGGAGTAGGGCTGGGGCGAGGCTGGATTCAGGGAGCCTCCCCTCACCGGCTCCAGACCAGACTCCCTGTGCTAAGCCTTCTTGCCAGCAGGTGGCATTTGAAGCCTGAAAGCTGAACTCTTGCCTCAGGTCTGTCCTTCCTTCTATAAGCCTCTTGGCGGCACATAATCTGGCTTGGGCCTCGCTAACGCTTGGAGAGGATGCTCCAGCTGGAGGACCTGGCTGCTGGCTCCCAGGCTGCTGTCCCTTCCTTCCTATCTGGTAGCAGCCCCGGTCTGGACTTCTCCTTCCTTAGCCTCCAATTCATTTCAAGTGCATATGCTTCAGCCAGAGCTGAAATTAGGTGGGGCACTAAAAGCTATTAATATGATAATTTTGGAAGAGTACACATGTCCTTAAGCCCATTTTCCTTAGTAATTCTCTCTCCGTATTCTCTCTGCTTGTGCTTGTGGATGATGCTGAGCCCAGGCCCGCAAGGAAGCACAGCAGCCTGGGTCCCCCACTCAGTTTCTTTCCTTCCCTGAAGTCTAAGGGCTAGAGCTGGACAATTCTTCGTGTTTTGTTCTTTGTTTTTTAAAGAAATGAAAAACAGCAGCAAACAGGCTGTGGGTAGGTGGGAGCAATTTACGGAGGCATTGCTGATACTGCTTTTACATTGTTCAAGAGTTATTCTAACATCAGCTTTTGGTGGTGGACCGTTTCTTTGACCATGTCACTGCTCTGGGTCTGAACTTTGCGGGGGTGACGATCTCACAAACATTACATCGATTACAGACAGCAGTGTTGTTGGGGGGCGCCCGTGAGCCTTGGGAGGCAGAGGAGGGGCAACTTGTCTTGTCAGGAAGATGGCCCAGGTGGGCCTCTCAAGCAGGGGACAGCTGAAGTGGAGGCTTGAAGGAAGAGGGGAGAGATTATTCTATGCAGGCAGAGCAACAATCTGAATGAACAGAGAAGGACGTTATCAGCCTTTTGTGTTCCCCGGTGCTCCCAGCTTATCCCAAATGCTGCCTCGTAGAACCCTCTCAAGCCCGCTCCCATGCCACCTTGCTCAAGGACTCCTTTGGGGGACCCTGGCCTCCTCTGGGTGACTTAGCTGGTACCTCTCACCTGCACCTTTAACCCAATTGTGCCAAAGTATGGCCATCCTGACTTCTTGAGCACCTGGACCCCCCGGTGCTGCCTTGGCCACTCCTGGTAGCTAAAGGAGCTCGGTTGGAATTCTGTGTACCTGTGATGGGCGAGGGCCCTTGACGCTGGGTTTCAAGATGTAGGGAAGATCTTTACCCTCCCCTACCGTGCTCTGCCTTTCAGCTTCAGTGAACCCAGGCCAATCAGCAGATCTCTTCTTGCAGGGAAACGACTGCCCCATGAAGGCTGTGAATGGGATTTTTCTTTCAGGCTGGAGAAACCAGGATTGTGGAGAACAGTGATTTGGAGATCCTGGGACCAATTTAAGACAAGCTCACATTTTGCTGATGCCTCAGCTCCGGAGCAATGAGCAAGGCAAAGGCTACACTTGGGTGCCAGGAATTCCAGTCCCCAAAACGGAGAGAAAGAGCGGAGGGTAGACGAGGTGGGTGAGTGGCAAACTCCTTTGAGAGAGAATTGAATCTGCTCCCAGAAAGGATGTTGGAAATGAGGCTCTTAGCTTGCTCTGGAGAAAATGCTGGGGTTGATACTGTCACAGGGGCACAGACCCAGGCCTCTGCTCTTATTTGGCAGATAAACCCTCCCTGCCAACTTGCAGGCCTCGCAGGAAGCACTGGAGTTTCGGTGTGGAGGTTATTACACTGGACTGGAGATGCTCCGAAGCCAGGGAGCATCACTGGGAGGCTCTGGAAGCTGCAGGCATTCTGGAAGAGAAGTGAACGAGGGGCTTTTGGACCTGGAGGAAATCTGAGAGTCCATTAAAGCTCAACCCTGGCATTTTAGAGTTAGGAAACAGATGGGAAATTGCTTGCTTGTTCAAGGCCACCGGCGTTCGTGAGAGTGAAGTCCATATAACACACTGGTGCTGGGCCTCTTACATGGAGGTCCACCACACCGGGGGATGCTCATATACTCTCCCGCCCCATCTTTGTTCCTACTCGTGGGGTCTGAGTTATCAAGGAACATGCACCTGGCCCAAGATAAAACGCTACCCAGACTGTGTGGCAACAGCGCGACCGCTCACCTCCTAACGCCCTCACCTTTGTGTCCACAGTTGCCCTTCAATAGAAAGAACCAGACACTGGTAGAAAGAAAACACGTCTGCTGCTAGCAGGATCTCAAACCCAGTGGAGAAATGAAAAGAGAAGTACCCCAGAGGATCCTAAAACAAAAGATGTAAGAGCCTTGGGTGGGTTGGGGGGGAGTTTACTGCAAACTATTATAATTAAAGTGATATTTTACAAGTGTTTAAGACAGCGGGCAGACCAGCGGTGAGCCAGGCCTCGGCTTCAGAGATGCATTCCTAGAGGGAAATGGCACTTGCAGGGAATACGGCCTCAATCACTGCTGCTCGTCAGGCACCGAGTACTGGCGGAGTTCTCTCAGGGAGCCTCAGAGCCGTGAAGCAGCTGCTCGAAATTCCAAACCCTGCTCCATTCCCACTGCGCATATCACTTGCCCAGAGCAGGCCTCACATCCACCCTGGGGACCTACATGGATCGTTTCCCTGGCCCAGGCTTCCCGCCAGCTCAGGCTGCCTGGCCCCTCCCCATGACCCTTTATCACAGTCTTCCTTCTGCCCTTCAGACATCTGCCCAACTGTGGCTTAAAATCACCAGCGGGAGGAAGAGCAAGGAATGCTCCCGATGTAAATCCACAGCAAAAAGGACTAAAGAACTGAGCGGTCGCCAGGGTTGGCAGGTATGTGGATGGTTCCCTGCATTCTTTATCCATAGGGTGCTTGAAGGCATAGTGCTGAGGAAGGTGCCAGAAGTCCGACTTTTTACGACTTGTTCATGTTTCTGAGAACCTGTGGGGATGATCACTGGGCAGAAGCAGAGCCTAGAAGAAACGCCAAGCCAGGGGAAGGGGGGTGGAGAGGGAAGACTGGTTGAATCCTGAGATCATTCCCAAGAGGAAGGGAGCAGTACTTCCAGAAGCAACAGCCGGAAGGGTTGTGCCAAGGCTCTGTCCCAGGGGTCAGGGTGCTCTGGGTGGAGGAGGAGGTCTCTCCTGCAGTTTTGCGTTACTGTTTAGGCAAAGCGAAGTCCCAGGCAGTTTCCTGTGCACATTTCCACATGGCCTGCATGAGGCGGGTGAAGCCCATGTCTTTGGGCTTCTCAAGGCCTCTCATCAGCCGCTGCTTCATGATGGAAACAAATTCCTTATTGCTCAGCTCCCCATTGCCTAGAGGAAGAGGCAAACACAAGAGGGATAAGTGAAGGCCTTGGAACAAAGACACTGAGAAAATTTCATCGTTCACGCAACGTGGGTTCCAAAGCCCAGTGTGTTCTCACAGCCAAATTCAAACAAACGGTTTGCTCCTTCCTTGATGTTTCTGATTACAACTCTGTGACAGTTTAGTGTGTGTGACAAAAGTTGAACAAGAATATACCGGAGGTCAGGTCCTGTACTAGGAATTGAGAATAAAGAGGTAAATAGGACTTTGTCCCTTGAGATACTCCCAGGTTGTGGGAGAGACAAATACATTATTTCAACAGTGCGGGAAATGCCTTCATGGGGTAAAGAGAAGATGCTCTGTGGGACCAGAGGAAGAGATCGAACCCGGGCTGCGGGTGGCGCAGTATGGAGGCGTAAAGGCTTCCTGGAGGTGACTCCGAAGTTGAATCCCAAAGGATGAGCAGAAATTGGCCAAGTAAAGGGGAGTGGGACGGGGAGGCATTCCAGGTAGTGGCAGTAGCATAAACAAAGGCACAGGCAGGGAGCAAGGCAACTGCTGAGTAGTCAGGAAGTGCACACAGAGGTGGGGAAGCAAACGGAAGAGGCGGGCAGGAGACAGGTCCCCAGAGGTCTTGTATTTTCACTAAAGGGTTTGTGCTTTATCTTCTAGGCAGTGGAACACCAGGAAAGGACTGCAAGTAAGTGAGATGGAATTAAAGATTTCCATTTTGGGTGGATTCCTCTGGCTGCATATATGGGGATGGGACTGGAGAACAGCAGTAGGGAGTCAGTCAGGAATAGTCCAGGTGAGAGAGGGAGGGGGCGGTTCATGGTAAAAACCCAAATTAAAATCTGGTTTTGGGTTAAGCCCATCTTCTCATGGCCTCGCATTCCATCCTCTTCAGTGACAGACTCTCAGGTCTGGAGAGGAACTTGGAGAACATCTCATTTAACCAAAGGTCAACCTCTCAAGCCACATGGAAGAGTAGCCATTTCAACAGTGGAGGATAGGTGCCCATTGACTACATGCCCAGGAGTAAATGTCTGCTTGAAAGAATGGCAGCCATTACTGGAGGTGATAAGACAACAGGAAACCATAAAACAGACTTTTACTAACGATTGATCGATCTGGGAAGAGAGTGGAAAGAAGAACTTCTGTACTTCTGTACAGAGTACCTGAAAACCTACACTGGCTCATGTTTTCTGGCTGAAGGGGACATGGACAGCCTCAAAGATACCTCACAGCAAGATCAAACAAACAAGCAAACCCAGGGAGACCTAACCTATGGTACCGGAAGTCAGGAGAGGGACTGCCCACGGGAGAGGAAGTGGCTGGAAGGCGGCACCTGGTCCTGTTTCTGGACCTCTGTGGTCCTGCCAATGTGATGTTTCTGGATAATACTGCATACACAGGTGTGTTCAGTTTTTAAAAATTTAGCAAGCTGCATACTTAATGATATTTGCACTTTTCTGTATGTGTGTACTTCAACATGAAGAGTTAAAAAGTAGCCTGGCTGGCTGAAAAGTGAGCAGTGATATGGCTTGTTAAGAATGTAATTAAAAGGGGGGCGCCTGGGTGGCTCAGTGGGTTGGTTAAAGCCTCTGCCTTCAGCTCAGGTCATGATTTCAGGGTCCTGGGATCAAGCCCCGCATCCGGCTCTCTGCTCAACGGGGAGCCTGCTTCCTTCTCTCTCTCTTTCTCTGCCTGCCTCTCTGCCTACTTGTGATCTGTTTGTCAAATAAATAAATAAAATCTTAAAAAAAAAAAGAATATGATTAAAGGGGCACCTGGGTGACTCAGTCAGTTAAGCGCCTGCCTTCAGCCTCAGGTCATGATCCCAGGGTCCTGTGGTGGAGTCCTGGTAGGGCTCCCTGCTCAGCAGGGGGTCTGCTTCTCTGCCCTTCCCCCAACTTGTGCACACATTCCCTCTCAAATAAATAAATAAATAATTTTAAAAATCTTAAAAAAAAAAAAAGAATATAATTAAAAGGATTTAAAAAGGTCCAAATGAGATTCTTAATATTTTTATAAAGAGAGGCTTAAAAAATCTGAGGTCAGGGATGCCTGGGTGGCTCAGTTGGTTGGACGACTGCCTTCGGCTCAGGTCATGATCCCGGAGTCCTGGGATCGAGTCCCGCATCAGGCTCCCAGCTCCATGGGGAGTCTGCTTCTCCCTCTGACCTTCTCCTCACTCATGCTCTTTCTCACTGTCTCTCTCTCAAATAAATAAAATCTTAAAAAAAAAAAAAAATCTGAGGTCATTTAGACTGCCAAGGGATTTGCTTCCTTCTTCCCTAGGGCCACAGCTGATCAAGGTGAATGGCTTACTTATGAAGCAGATACATGACTGAACTGTCATCTGTGTGCATGTGTGATCTGTGAGTGCAACTCTAAATTCTCAGGTCAACAAGTCTGAAAAGTCAATGTCCTTTGGCATTCTGACCTAAGATCTAATGTGTAAAGATAACAATGGATTTTTAATTTAATATATACTTCGTTTTTCTATAGATTAAGAAAATAAGCCCCAGAGATGTTAAATTATTTTTTAAAAGGTGGATTCAAGTAGATACGGACAGAACCTCCTTCTAAAAGGTGGGAAAATAGGGGCACCTGGGTGGCTCAGTGGGTTAAAGCCTCTGCCTTCGGCTCAGGTCATGATCCCAGGGTCCTGGGATCGAGCCCCAAATCGGGTTCTCTGCTCAGCGGGGAGCCTGCTTCCTCTTCTCTCTGCCTGCCTCTCTGCCTACTTGTGATCTCCGTCTGTCAAATAAATAAATAAAATCTTAAAAAAAATATTAAAAAAAAAAGGTAGGAAAATAAAATTTCATTTCTCAGGCCTTCCTAGGAGAAGAGGGGAGCTGTGAGGCTTCTTGCCTTTATTCCTGTGTTTACTTTGCAGACCAGCTCTCTGGCTCCAAAAATTATAAAATTGTGGTTTTTGGAAAAAAACTCAAGCCACCCAGAAGTGATTAGGATAAAAAACAAAATCTGAGGAACGGTAACCTCTCTAGAGCAGTGTTGTTCCTTAGAACTTTCTTTGATGAGGGAAATTTTTTTATTTGTGCTATTTAAGACAGCAGCCACTGGTCACATGCAGCAACTGAGTACTTAAAATGTGGCTACAGAGACCAAGGAACTGACTTTTAAATTGTTTTTAATTTTAGCTAATTTAACTGTAATACCCACATGAAACTAGTAGAATATCATGTAGACAGAGCAGCACTAGAAAATGACCCACCCCTACGTGAGGGTGAGGCCATCTTCTTGCCCTAACCCTGCAGTTTTCTTCCACTCAGACCTGGTTGTGGGTGCAGGTGGGAGGTTTAAATAACTCAAGTTCAACTAGATAACTTCAATAACTCAAGTTAATGACATCTGTTATGTGCAAAGTACTACCCGAGGTCCTATGGAGGGGTCCAACGGAATAAAGGACTTGCAATGACCCTTAAAAAGCCCACAATTTATTTACAGCAGCATTATTTACAATAGCCAAGATATGGCTATTGTATTCTGTGTCCACACACACACACACACACACATATACACAGAATGGAATATTATTCGGCCATAAAAAGAATGAAATCTTGCCATTTGTAATGACATGGATGGAGCTAGAGAGTCTAATGCTGAGCAAAATCAGAGAGAGACAGATACTGTATGATTTTACTCACGTGGAATTTAAGAAACAAAACAAGCCAAAGGAAAAAAAAAATAAAGCAAGAAACAGACTCTCAACTGTAGAGAACAAGTGGCTGGTTACCAGAGGGGAGGCGGGTGAGGGGAGTAAGGAGGGAGCTGTGATGCGCATGGGGCGGGGCCGAGGGGCGGATGTATGGAGTCGCTGAATCTCTGTATGGTACACTTGAAACTAATGTAACACCCGCCTCATTGGAATTGAAGTAAAAACTTAAAAAAGCTCACAGTATAGTAGGGAAGTTAGGTCACGTGCACGGAGAGAGTGTAACCTGTAGTAATGAAGACAATCTGAAACAAGCTGAGGAATGAAAAAGCCAGAGTGTTTCATTATTATGCCGGGGCCAGAACGAAGGTTTCACCAAGGCAGGAACTTCTGACCTGGTTCCGGGATTCCATTAGCTTCACTTCCTGGAGGAAGCTGAGCGTGAATCCTGGCTGGGAAACAAGCAGGGGAGGGAACAGAGCATAGAGGGAGGCGGCCAGCTTGGATTCACAGCTTAGCTGTGCTACTCCTACCTTACCACTATCTGTGTGCTCCTGGGGAAATGACCTCACCCGAGTCTCAGCGTCCTTATCTGGAAAATGTCATGAAAAATGGCTCCTACTCAGAGGGTCACCTGAGCAGCTTAGCACAATGCCTGGCTCTTAGTAAGCACTGAGAAAAGGTGTGAGCCTCCACGGTGAATAGCAGTATTGCATCAGGCAAGGTAGCTGAGAACCGACGCCACAGGGGAACCAGGACCTCTCACATGGTTTAAGCTACAGAGCGGTCGCAGACACGCCACTGCGAGCTGGAAGGCAGAAATGGGATGTGAATGACTGCGATGTGCCCTGGAAGGTGTGGGGAAGATCAGGACCACCTTCTTTCTAGACAGATGATCACGTGCTCCTAGTCTATGAAGCAGCAAGTTGGATCTAATATTTTTGTCTCCTTTTCTGAGCTTTTATATTTGAGTTTATTTCCCTTTTAAGATCACCCCTAGAGTTGAATTGTTTCCTTTTTAAAACCTTATGGTCATACATTCATTTAGGCCTACAGGCAAATTGGAATTACGAGAAGAAATGGAAAACACAAGCTCAGACCGGGAGTTCTAGCTCTCAGTGTCACGGCGCTGAGGGCTGAGCTACTGCTGTGGGAAAGGCGTAGGCTCAAGAGGCGCAGGCAAGTGCACTGGAGTGCTCTGCTAGCCTCCGGTATCAACAGTGTCCACTTCAAGGATGGTTGGGCTCTATTTTCCCGCCAGACTCCAGAGGGCCCCACTCACCGTCGCAGTCAAAGAGCGCAAACACCACATCACACACGTGGTCCGAGAGTTCCACTTTGGCCACGGTCCTGGCCACCTGCTGCATGGTCACTGCAAGAAGAAAGATGCTGAATTAGCACATGGCAGAGGGACTTTCAGTCTGCCTTCTCTGAATGCGTGGGATACAACTACTCAGTTGTAATAAGTTTTCAACTATATTTAAGAGAATGAGAATTTGGGGGGGTGGGAGGTTGGGGTACCAGGTGGTGGGTATTATAGAGGGCACAGCTTGCATGGAGCACTGGGTGTGGTGAAAAAATAATGAATACTGTTTTTCTGAAAATAAATAAATTGGAAAAAAAAAAAAAAAAAGAGAATGAGAATTTGGTTTTTAACCCGCAACAGCCTTTCCTTTTCACCTCAGGTTCCACTCTTTTCTACTGCTGCTACATTTTAGGAGGTATATACAGTTAAGTAAGAATGCCTGGGGGGAGGGCGCCTGGGTGGCTCAGGTCATGATCCCAAGGGGCCTGGGATCGAGCCCCACATCAGGCTCCCTGCTCAGTGAGGAAGCCTGCTTCTCCTTCTCCCATTCACCCTGCTGCTGTCTCTCTCTCTGTCAAATAAGTAAACAAAATCTTAAAAAAAAAAAAAGTAAGAATGGCTGGTATTAATTTCATAGAGACAGAAGGTGGATTAGCGGTTACTAGGGGCTGGTGGTATTGGGAATGGGAAGTTAGTGGTCAGCAGATACAGATTTTCTGTTTGGAAGTAGTGGTGACGGTTGTACAACAGTGAGTGTAATGAATGCTGATAACTTGTCCACCTAAAAATGGTTTAATTGGCATCTTTATGTTAATATACATTTTTACCATGGTAAAAATTTAAAAAATTTTTTTAAAAAGATTCATCCATTTATTTGAGAGAGAGAGAGAGAGCATGAGTCTGTGTAGGGCAAGGGGCAGAGGGAGATGGAAAGGGAGAGAGAATTTCCAGTTGACTCCCTGCCAAGCACGGAGCCTGGGAGCCCGACTGGGGCTCGCCACCACTAGCCTGTATCAATTCTGACCTGAGCCAAAACCAAGAGTCTGAGGCTCAACCCACTGACCGAACCAGGCTCCTCCATCACAGTTAAAATTTAAAAGGTGAAAGTCCACATAATATTTAAGGATGGGAATCTAATGGTCTAGAGTATTCATTGGCGGCTTTCCTAGTAAATTATCACCAGAAGAGTGCCTAGAAAAAAACCCAATAAACTAAGAATGCCTGATATTATAATAGTCTCCATCTTGGCATTTTCCTCCTACAGGAAAGAATATGATAATAAGGGGTGGGCCTGGGTGGCTCAGTGGGTTAAGCCTTTGCCTGCGACTGAGGTCACCATCTCAGGGTCCTCTGATCGAGTCCCTACTCGTGATCTCTGTCAAGTAAATAAATAAAATCTTAAAAAAAAAAAAAGAATATGATAATAAAAAGTCAAGGAAATAAGTAGGCAGCGAAACAATGGGAGGTGGGGAATGAGGAGGCCTGTGGCAGTACCATCGGACATCACCCTTCCACTGCTGGGTGCCAGAAAATTACCTGCACTGATGAGCTCCTTGCCCCTCCTCCCTACAGGCTGCCCATCCACCACTTTGTCTCTTCCAACCATGCCCCCTGGGGTAACAGTGGGGCCCCATCTCACTAGCTCAGTGTCTGCAGCCTTTTGTGTTTTTCTTCTTCCAGACCTCCACAGAAAATCTCTCCTCTCTTACCATTTTCTTTTTATCTGCCATTTACTGTTAAACACTGGCAATCATGTGCAAATTGGGTTCTCATGAAAAACAAGCCAGCAAGGGCTAGGCCGTTTCCATTGCCTTTTCTCCCTTCTGTCCTCCAACCTGATCTAGGGGCACGTATAAACTATGTTATTGCTTACAGACATGCTCTTAAGTGAGATGAACCTTGGAGGAAAGAAAAGGATTGATTTTTACTTATCAATCACCTAGCAATGAAGTGTTCTAAGTATCAGATTAGATTCATCCAGAAGCAGTGGGAACTTGGATTAGAGTCATTGTGCCTTCTCTGCTGATTTCAGTACTGTAATCTCCGTTCTTTCCTGTCATTTTCTTCTGCATTTGGCCTTTCACTTGGCCTCTGTCACCTTCCTATATTCACCACAGGGCCCCTGAGGTCAGCACATACAAATACTAGAGCCAGGCAGGGGGCAAAGGGGTGCAGGAGAGAGAATCCTTGGAGTCACCAGACCCGCACTCTGGTCCTGGTGCCACCACCCACTTGCTGTATGACCCTGATAAAGTCACCTGATCTCTTTAAAGATTTACTTTTTTCCTATTCATATGAATGGATCTACAAGATAACCACTAAGGTGGTTTAGTAGTACGAAGAGTTGATTGGTGTTTTCTAGAATCTGAGGGTGGAGGTGTACAGAAACAGCTGACGATCTGCGTGAAGAAGGGCAGAGGGAAGTTGTACCGGCCACAAGCTAGGCTATGTCTTGGTGTCCACAGCCTACAGTTTGAGGGGGACGGCTGCCCAGGAGGGCTGCCAGGTTTCTCATCCCGCACCCAGGACGGGAGTTGGGGTGAAGGAGGAATCAATGTCGCCTGGACATTTAAGACTTAAGCAGAAGACATTATTTGAGCGGATGGTTCAGGAGACGTGGTTAACTGCTGATAGGGAGCTGGAGAATCTGCATGACTGTAGAAGTTCTAGGGTTTTAAAAAACTTTGCCTTGTTGGTCTAGACATTTGATTTTTTTTTTTTTGCTGGCCCAGGAAGAATGGATTCTTGCTAACTAAACTGCCCAGGGAAGGAACAGAAATCAGCAGGCCAATTTACAGCAAGAATAGTAACTGTTACAAGAACTAAAATGATAACAGCTGGTTATTATACTTCTCAGTTGGGAAAATCTACTAAGGAAATTCAATTCACCTCAGAAGATTGCTCAGTGCAAACAGAATCAGATCAGAAGAAACTGGATGCTCTCGAACTGTGACAGAACTACCCTCCGCAGTCACAGAGATATGTTCTGAGAAATGGATTAAAACCTGTTTTGTATTAGATAAATAGGAACACTCCGTTATTAACCATTCCTTTTTCTGCATTTCACATCAGTCTCACATTTCCATCATAACTGGTAACTAGCCTTTTTTTTTTTCCTCTTTCCAAGTTCCCTCCATTCTCTTGGGGCAGAGCACCTACTGTTGAGCCTCTTGATATTCCAAGAGCCCATCCTTCGCCCTGTGAAGATGGGCCCTTTTCTCTAAATAAACTGTTAACTAAAATAATATCCAAGGATGTCAGTGAGAGCTCTTGACAATTTTTAGGGAAAAGCTCATTAAAGTGGTACTTAGTGGTTATAGACTAGGGACCTCTGGAGGCCACCAGCAGGAATGCCTCATTACAAATGCTAGTTCTTGACAGAGTAATTAGAGAGTATATTCTGTTTCACTCGGAGAGGGTTCTACACCATTTGTACTATAGGGGGAGAAAAACGAGAGCAGCTGAGTCATTGTAACTCAAACCACTGGGAAGTTACCAGCAGCAAAGAGCCTAGCTGGGGGGAGCCCTTTCCCTGTCCAAGATCATCAGGTCCCCAGGGTATGAATTAGAGCAGTGGAGGAAGCAAATATTTCACTAGCTGGTGAGCTGTCAAACTGTGAACTCTTTTTGGACAAGGAGGATGACAGCAGATTACAAGCCACATGCTTGACAGTTGGTCCTAAGAGCTGGCTCATTCATAGTTGCTTCCACGTTCCTGAATCAGAAAATCATAATTAAATCATAGCAAGCAGAACACAGCCCACCCCCCAAAGCCCCGCCCAGGTCTTGACCTCCCCACGTAGACCAGGTATCGGTACTGGAGTCTGGGTCTCTTTCATTTGATGATGCTCATTGATTGATGGCTGGGATTCTAGTTTCTTTCTTTCTTTTTTTTTTTTTTAAAGATTTTATTTATTTATTTGACAGAGAGAAATCACAAGTAGACGGAGAGGCAGGCAGCGAGAGAGAGGGAAGCAGGCTCCCTGCTGAGCAGAGAGCCCGATGCGGGACTCGATCCCAGGACCCTGAGATCATGACCTGAGCCGAAGGCAGCGGCTTAACCCACTGAGCCACCCAGGCGCCCGGGATTCTAGTTTCTAATCTGAAAGATATCCACCTGAAGCATGAAGTCACCCCGAAGAAGGTCTAGGTCCCCCAAGGCCTGCGTATTTCTTTGGTACAAATGTGGTCTGGCTGCCTGAACAACAGATACACATGAGTTTGGGTGATTTCTACTAGATTTGGATAAGGAAGAATTTGTAGACATGGGTGCAACTGGCTTTTAAAAATGTGATATCACCGGGCCTTTTGAAAAGTCCAGGCAGAATCTGAGTCATGCCTGGTCTCCCGTTTACTCTCTGGCATACGGTCCATAACTGGAGAATATAACAGGAGAAAGAACATATGCTGAGTTTGTGGGTCTGTAATGTCAGAAGCTACAAGACATAAAATTATTTACCACAGTAGTCAAACAGAAGAAGGGAGAGTTCTGGAGGGATAAAAGCCTACAGACCCACTTGGAATGATATACTCTTAATTAAAACCAGAAGAGACCTCAGAGAAAGTGTGAAAGCAAGAGAAGTTAATAGCTTGCCCAAGTCACACAGCTAGCTGGCAGCAGAGCTGGGTCTAGAATCTAGGTCTCCTGACTTCCAGCCCAAGGATCTTTTCCCTGTGCATGCTGGGGCACTCTGAACCCTTACAGGGACAATACTAGCTCCCCCATGAATCCATCCCCCTAAACAACAGAGAAAGCTCAGGGGAAAGAAAGGCTGAATCGGCAAGTACTCTGAGCTGGTGGGCAGGGGTGAATGATTGGACAGCCGGAGGCTGTGAGGAGTCAGCATTACAGCTTGATCACAGATCCGATCGCCCTACATGCTGGAAGCCATCAGCATTCCCTTGGAACTTACACCAACAATTTTGGGGACAACGAAAGAGGCTTATTAAACTGCAACTGAATGAAAAACATGTGAAACAGAGGCAGCCCTGGGAGCTCTTCCCCACAGTTGCCTCTGATGCCCAGAGACAGGGTCCGAAGAGCAGGCCTGACCCAGTTAGCAGCTGCCTGTCTCCTCCTAATTGCAAAGGTGTTTGGAAAGGTGATTCGCCAAGTTGGGCTGACAGCTAGCTGTGTGGCCATGTGATTATTCCTGCCTTCCTGGACTGCAGCAGGGAAAATGAAAAGCTGGCTCGTGATTGCCAAGGTTAAGTGAGGGGAGACAGTTCTGCTTCGGCCCTGGAAAGGCTTATGATACAGATGTCTTCGTTTCTTAAGTCCATCCAGAGAAGGCTTTGGGGGTGGGGTGGGGTGGGGAGAGGGGGAAGGATTTTCCTTTGGAGAGCCCCTGTCCTTTCTTTTGTATCTTCTTCCAAGGTACTCTGGGTAAGACAACACACACATTTCAACCTGATCCTGGGGTTTGGAGGAGGTGGGCAGGACAGCATTCAAGGCAAGTAGCAATTTAAGGAGCCAAGAGCAATGCAGTATGCTAATAATGAAAATGGCAACAATTCCTTGTTCTGGCTGGGGCTTTTAAGCTGTGGGCCAGTGGCCCCCTCTGTGCCCTCAGGCTGCCCACTTGTCAGAGGTGATGCCGGTGGTTCTGACTTCTGAATACCAGTACCAGCCACAGAGACAACCTGCAGGCAGGTTTCCTGAACCTCAGAGCATCATCCCAGGTGACTGCTTCAATGGGGTTATGCACTTAATCTAGTACAAACCCATTTACAGTAAGGTTTACTGCCATTATCCATGTTATATCTGGCTTCATCAAAAATCCTCATCACATTCTGTCCACAAAAGGCAATCGTTTCTACCAGCACCATTAGGCACTGATTTCAGCTGACACACCCAGAGAATGATCAGTTTAGTGCGGGAGACCATATGTATCATGAAGATTGAGAAATACGGAGGAGAAATGTCAGACATACTAGCAGACACATATGGGCTATAGTGGAATAGTGTGTACTAGGGAGGAGGCACATTCTGGATCTGAATTCTAAAGGATTAAAGAGAGGACCGCCCCAGATCTGGGCAAGGATAGTAGTGGGTGATATGGGGTGGGGGGTGGAGGAGTCAGTCTGAATGAAGTCCTGAAAGCAGGAAGGGATACTAACGTCTGGTTAGGGAACTACAATAGAAGGTGTAGGGGGTGTTGAGAGTGGGCCAGTCAAGGCCCTTTGCAAGGAAACCCTGATAACAAAGCCAACTCTTATCTGGAGACCAATTTCCTGTATTCACTTGTTTTTGTCTCCTTGTCTCTTTAAATTCTCACTCCTTTTACTTGACAAAGCTGTTTTTCATTAGGTAATACATGCATCTGTTTGAAAATTCAAATGGTACCAAAGGGCTGAAGTACCGTTCCCAACCTTATTCCCCAGTCACCTACATGTCCAGAGGCAACCAATATCTCTAGTTTCTCCAGAAATATGGAAATAAAATCAAATATTCGTTCTTCATTTCTTCCCAGAAAAATGGTAGTATACTAAATATATGGGTTTTGCTTTACTCATTCAACAACATATCTCAGAAAGCATTCCATACCTGTACATAAACAAGCTTTTTTAAAAAAGATTTTATTTATTTATTTTTTAAAAAGATTTTATTATTTATTTATTTATTTTATTTACAGTGAGAGAGAAAGCAAGAGAGGGAACACAAGCAGGGGGAATAGAAGAGGGAGAAGCAGGCTCCCCACTGAGCAGGGAGCCTGGTGAGGCCCGATCCCAGGACCCCGGGATCATGACCTGAGCCAGAGGCAGATGCTTAACAACTGAGCCACCCAGGCACCCCAAAGGTTCTTTTTTTAAAAACAACTCCATAGTATTCCACTGACAGGATATATCATTTATTTAACCAGTTCCTAATTTATCCAACCTCAGTCTTGAGGAGGAAGTACCTTTGATTCCCCCTTCCTTTACAACACGACTTCCTCGGGTGGCCTATAGTTGTCAGGCTCAACAGAATTTGAATCTCTGATAGCTAAGGCGAGAGGCATGGAATAACATAAAAGACTAAATACTCTCCAGCTTTACAAGTGTCTCATCAAAGTCCCAGAGGCTTCCAAGGGCAGTAAACCTTGAAGTCCCTAAAGAAACAGGGCTTGCAATAAATACTAATCTCTATACTTCCCCAGCTGGTGGAATTCCTTTCTGATCCTTTTCTCAGTGGGACGGAATGTTGGCTTACTTTGTCCTTATGTATCTATTTATGTGGATTTTGGCCAGTTTATCCTCCCCCGACCCTCCTCTCTCTCCTACTGGTAATCATGAATCCCCAAGGCAGCTCTCTCCCACCTTGGGGCACTTATATAATTTTACTAAATCACAATATGGCCAAGGTAATGTAGTTAACTCAGAATCAATCTTTGGAATGGCTAAGCGACTTTAAATCTGGGAAAACAAATGAGGTCTCGGCAGAGAAACAGCCTCAAAAAACAAACATTTCTTTCAGAATTTGAGCTTCCTTGACTTCATCATGAATCATTTTAAACACTGATGACTTTGTCTTAAATGAATGGAATTCTGGCCAATGCTCCTCTTCACATATAAATGTTTTTACAAAATGCAATGATGAACTGAAGCATGGGGATTGCCTCCCACAAACTTTAACAGAATTTATAAAATAGGAGCTTCCCCCCCCATATAACCTATTCCTCACACATCTTTATGATAGTCTGACTCCTGCCTTCATGCTATGGCTGTCTGGGGGATGGCCTCTCATACATTTTTGCTGTGAACTTTTCCCATTTCTGCTTTCACATGCACCCACTGAATCCCTTATATAATTCTCCAGGTTCTTCTAGTAGCAGCGGCTGCCATGAACCAAAGAAAACAATGGTGTGGAAGTCAGTGAACCTCAGTCTTTGGTCTCAGTTTTGTGTCACACTACCTGTGATTTGAGCAAGTCATTTCCTTCAGGTGTAAATGAAGGGGTTAAAAACAATAAAGCAGGGGTTTAAATAAAGTTATTTCTAAGCTCCCTTCTCACACTAAAATTTTATGGCTGCCATGTTATTTTTTAGATAACAAGACTTAAAATCAGTTACAATGTCCATATCTTCAGAAGTCTTCAAAGAATAAACATAAAGGTGTGAATTTCTGGAATTATGGTTGGTGTGGTGGGCAGAATTCTGAGACGTTCCCCAACATTCGTGTGTGTGTGTGTGTGTATCCTCTATAATGTCCTCTCCCTGAGCACAGGCAGGACCTGTGAATATAATGGGATATTACTTCTGAGGTTAAGATTACTTTATAAGAAAAACGTAATGGGATAGTCGCTCCCGTGATTACAATTATATAATAAGAGAATGCAACACAGCACACCAGGGAAAGAGAGTCTCCTGCTGGCTGTGAGGAAGTGAGCTGCCACGTTGTGAGGGGGCCACATGGCAAGGATCTGCGGCAGCCCGCTGACAGTGATTCCTGGCTGGCAGCCAGAAAGGAAAAGTCCTACAACTGAAAGGAACTGAATTCTGCCAGGAACCTAAATGAGCTTGGAAGAGGACCCTGAACTGCAGACGAGAATGCAGCCCTTCTGACACCTGTTATACTTTAAACATTGTTATGATATGAGCAGAGAAGCTTGGCTTCTGCTCTTCCCCCCTGCTCATGCTCTCAATCTCTCTCTCTCATTCTCAAATTAAAAAAAAAAAAAAAAAAGGAAAAGACCCAAGCAGAGAAGCCAGTTATGCCGAACCCAGATTCACAGAACGTGAGGTAACACATAGGTGTTTTCAGCTGCTAAATTTGTGGTCATTTGTTATGCAGCAAGAAAGATAAGTGGAGAAGGTATTTATGGTTGGGAATGTCCTTCTGAGGTTCCTGAAATCATACTTCATATACAGCTGCGCTCATTTTAGGTACATTTTACAGAACTGTCGACCTTCTGCAACTACTATACCAAACTCCACAAATGAGATCTTTAGATACACTGGCCAGAGTCTAATTAAGTTTTACATTTCTTAACAAGAAAATAAATTAAAACTGCCACCCTACTTTTGGGAATTCAGCAGTGCTGCTCTGATTTCAAATGTATCTGATAATTATAAGTTGGTTCATTTTCATGCAAATCTGGATATAACTTTAGGCTACAACATGTCCCTTAAAACATTACTACATTGAGTAAAAAAGCAGATATAATTGTAGTCCTAAAATTTCCAATCTGGAAGAACCTTTGGAGATATTTACTATCACTCTAATCTGAGGGTCAGAGAAGTTGTGACTTGCTCATGGTGTCAAGAAAACTAATGACACGGGAAGGTGACAGAGTTGTATCATTTTCCCCCTCACTAGGCTTTTATTAAGGCATTTCACCATCCTTGCCAGGATCTGAGCATGTCTAGAATTAATTCACTCGTTTAGTCAACATCAGATGAACATCTACTGTATATAAAGAATTGTTCTGTGATCAGAGTCAGACACAAAAGATGAGGACATGAACCATGTTTTCCACAAGAGTTCATCGTGTAGTGAAATCCCCCCCTTGAATGCTGAGGATACTATAGAGATATTAACAGGGGTTAGATATTCCCAGGAAGAGTGAACGTAAATAAGGATAATGCCTTCTGAAAGCAATGATCTCAAGAATTTTTGGACGAATCAAGAAACTTAGGAGAGACCTGAAGCTCCAATCCTCCTTATTATTTTTTTTTTTAGATTATTTATTTATTTACTTGACAGAGAGAGGTCACAAGTAGGCAGAGAGGCAGGCAGAGAGAGAGAGGAGGAAGCAGGCTCCCTGCTGAGCAGAGAGCCCGATAAGGGACTCGATCCCAGGACCCTGAGATCATGACCTGAGCCGAAGGCAGCAGCTTAACCCACCGAGCCACCCAGGCGCCCCATCCAATCCTCCTTATTAATAAGTGCAAACAACTTGTAATTTCTAAACTAATATGAATCTCAAAAATGCCTGAAAAAAAGCAGTAGGTACTACTTCCTAAGAAAACAAAAGTAAGCCCACTAGGTCCTAGGGTAATCTTTCTACTTTTGTTTAATATCTTTTTGCTAAGTTCTCACATTGGTATAGCTTGCTTCCAGTCTATAAGCTCCTTAAGAAGATAAGGGGGCAAAGGAAAGACAGTATCTAGGGACTGAAAACCGGAATAGGCATCTGGGTATAGTTATACTTTCCATCTGGTATATTAGTATAGTATTCTCTCATTAATTATCATAATAACCCTGAAGCAATATTCTATTATCACCATTCTACAGATCAGGAAACTGAAGCTTTGAGAACTTACGTGATCTGCTCAAGGCAACAAAGCTAGTGAGTAGCAGGGACTCAAACTCAGATTTGAGTTTGAAACCAAAATTTATACTTATAGATTTCATACATATAGTTAACTCTGAATAAATGCTAGATGTTAGGACAGTATCTCAAAGCGTAATAAAACACTGCCACACCAGTGAGTAGAGGTGGTGAAGAACATCTTGATTATTAGAATCTGAGAGGTCCACATCTGTATATCCTATGTTGCAACTGAGAAACGGACCATTTAGTACATACATGTCTTTTTCTGTTCTGTGGTATTCTTTAAAGGGATACCAACTTTTCTTGTTATGGGACGTTTTTAAGTGACTTCAGGCTTCTGTGTATTGGTTTCTTTACAGAGAGTAATACGAATAGAAAGGTGAAGAAAACAGATGTGCCTACTAAGACGTTCCTATATGGGATAAGAAGCTAGATTAGGTAACTCCAAGTCTATGTCACTGTAAGGTGTTCACTACAGATGTCAGAATATGTCTGCAGAACTTGGTCCTGAACAGAAGAGACAACTGCATGGGGAAAATGTCATGCCAGAGTTCATATTCAAGAGAAGGGCACCAAATCCAAAACACCACAGTTTACTAAAAGGCCTTTATTCTCACCCTAAGGAAGGTCTACTCTTAGCCAAAGGGAACTGGAAAGAAATAGCCTAGAACTTGTCTTTCTTAAGCTACTAAAAAGGATGGTTCAAAATGGTGAACCTTCATTGCCTTCAGGATTGTGTTTCAGCAAATATTTCCAAGTTTCAGCGGCATTTTGGTAACTACTGAGAGGCAACATAATGGTGTGGGAAGAATACACAGACTTTGGGATTAGAGAGGCTTGCGGCTGAATCCTGGCTCTACCTGCTTAGCTGGGTAACTGTGAGCAAGCTGCTTTATTTTATATTTCCTTGTCCACAAAGTGGGGGATAATACCAACTACTTTTCAGGCTTCAAGGATTAAGAGAGATAATGTCCATAAAGCACTCAGAGTTATGCTTGGCATACACAAGTTGCTATGAAATGATAGTCTCTGTTAGTGTTCCAGATGTGTGATGGCCTCACAGTCCTCCAGATGACAATGCTATGGGATTCTTATGGCTCAGGAGAAGGTGGTGGATACAGCAGTTTTTTTTTGTGTTAGAATTTACTCCATTACTAATTTCTAACTTCTCCAACAACCCAGTAGGGACCTAAATACCATAAGACTAAGACCCCTTTACTCATTCAAAATAAGAGACTCAAAGAATTTCAAAGCCACAAAGATTCTTAAAGATCATCTATGCTATCCAGGTCACTTCAGAAATAAAGGCAACACAGACCATTTGATATGACTGATACTTTAGAAAAAATACCTGGGGTTGTAACAAGAGCATCCTTTAGGACTTATGCCACAGGCCTTACTAGTTATTCTCTTGACTTGTCAGACAAGAAGGTAAACTGCACATATAGAATGATTATAAAAAATTAAGGACATGGGGCGCCTGGGTGGCTCAGTGGGCTAAGCCGCTGCCTTCGGCTCAGGTCATGATCTCAGGATCATGGGATCGAGTCCCGCATCGGGCTCTCTGTTCAGCAGGGACCCTGCTTCCCTCTCTCTCTGCCTGCCTCTCCATCTACTTGTGATTTCTCTCTGTCAAATAAATAAATAAAATCTTTAAAAAAAAATTAAGGACAACCATCTCATAAATGATGCTTTTCAATCTAAGCAGGATTATGGGGGGCATGAGTATTAAAGGCCATAGGCTATATTTGTGTGATTATTTTCTTGTCTTACCATTCAAATGACACATGGAATATTACAGGACCTACAAGTTTACCAAATCTGTACTATCCTGAGACGCTTTAAAACGGGGCCTCACCATACCTGGAAATCTTTTATTCTCTTTATGAAAGCAAGACTATTCTAAGCTGGGGAGCCTGGGTGACTCAGTTGTTAAGTGTCTGCCTTCAGCTCAGGTCACGATCCCAGGGTCCTGGGATTGAGCCCTGCATCTGGCTCCCTGCACAGCGGGAAGCCCACTTTTCCCTCTTCCACTCCCCCTGATTGCTGTGTCTCACTCTGTCAAATAAATAAATACAATCTTAAAAAAAAAAAAAAGAATATTCTAAGTTATACAAACCATAGCCCATTCTAGAGTTCCAATTCAACTTTTAACTTTTCCATCATAGGGTGCCATCAGGGAGGAAGTCATGTTGTTTTCCATTACCTTCTTCAGACCAGGTAAATCATTTAGACAGCACTTGAGAGGTTATATATCTAAGTTCATGCCCCGTATGTGTACGAATAAGCAAGAGAACCAATTCCTCTTAAGCGCTAAACAAGAGACGACCTATAGGGGAAATGCACACTATTTCACCGAGGAAGGTTCTTTCTTCAAATGGTCAGAATTCACCAAGGACATTTCACATTTGCCTGGGAGTTTGTTATTCTCACATGGGCCATGGAGGAACTAAAGAAAGTGCCTTAATGAACTTCGTTATTTTTACTCTGGAGGGATTGGATCATGCTGTCGTGTGGTAAATTTGTAGCTGCCACCTGCCTGGGTTCTCAAACTGTTCATTAGCTCCATAAGTTGTTAAAAGACATTTTGGGGCAAATCAAGTTTGAGAACTATAAAGGCTCTCTTGGAGATTAATAATGCACATTAGCATATTAAAAAGTTGGCAGGAGTTAGAGCTACAGGAAGAAATTCTGTATAACCTGGCATTTTCCAAACTGACTTGGACCATGGAACATTTTTTTTTTAAACCCACAGAACCATTAACATATTGCAGTAAATAGTGTTCTTCACAATGCTGTTGGGGAAATTCTGTGCTAAATTATGTCTAAAGACAGGTTTGCGAGTTCTAAAATAGTCAAGGAAGAGACAGTGCCAGGGCCTCTGAAAGGTGCCAATTTCTGAAGGTCCTAACCTTTTGGGGAAAAAGGAAGACAGCCAAGACTGAGAGCAGAAGGCAGACAGAAGTACTCTGATTCTATCCCCATCCCACTCTTTCCCCACCCCTAGTATGGCACAGAGGCTCCACTTTTAATCTCTGCCACACCAAACTGGAACAGCGTGTATACTCCTCTTTCTCCCGTTAGACTGCGAGCTTCTGAGGGTAGAACCCAGCACAGTACCCATGCTGCTGGCTGAACAAATGGACGAACCACCCTAAATCTGGTTTACATCATCAACTTCATAATGAAAGCGGCTGACATTTACTGAACTGAAAGCGGCTGAATGATAGGCACGAGGTTAATACCCTATGAATTAGGGATCATGATCCTGATTTTAAAAACATGGAGACTAAATTCAGAAATGGCCCGAAGCAAATCAGCCGGTAAATGATAAGAGCCAAGCTTAAAACCCAGACAACAGGGGCGCCTGGCTCAGTGGGTTAAGCCTCTGCCTTCGGCTTAATTCATGATCCTAGGGTCCTGGGATCGAGCCCCGAATCAGGCTCTCTGTCAGCAGGGAGCCTGCTTCCCCCGCCTTCTGCCTGCCTCTCTGCCTACTTGTGATCAAATAAATAAATAAAATCTTAAAAAAAACAAAAAACAAAACAACCCAGACATCAGGACTTTGGAACCTGTGTTCTTAACTACTACACTTTCCCCCCTCCCTTCCAAGTTCCATCTTAGCAGTAAAATCCCAGGATTCTGCGAGGGAGAATTCGGGTAGATCTCAACCCAGTGGAAAAATCACCAGTAGGGCTGTCGGGATTAGGAAGGTTTGAAAGCAAAGGGGAAAGTGCAAGGAGAGGCTGCAGAGGACAGGCACAACCGGCAGAGTAAGGGAAAGCGGCGAGGAGAGCTGAACACACGCCAGCCTTTCCAGGCACGTGCTAGTGTGTGAACAGTTCACAGTATTGAGATCACCCTTTTAAGCATGCAAAAGGTGACATAATGTCAAGTCTAAAAGATGGGGATCACAGAAGAATGTGGTGAATTAATGGCATGAGTCTGTTCTCTGGGTCTACTGGGAAAGGTGAGGGTTTATTGGCTTGAGATCCAATGTCTTATTTAATCCATCAAAATGTTTATTCACTTATTCATTTGTTGGTGTCTACTGTATCCCGAGGATTGTCCAAACGTGGAGAATATATCCATGAATAAGACAAATAAGCATGCTAGTATGCAGAGTCAGAATAAACACATGAGAAAATATTGGGTAGTGACAAATGTTATGACACACAGGGTGATGGGGTTACTTTAGGACGGGAAGGTCTTTCTGAGGAAGTGATTTATATGTGACCCGGATTCCAGGGGCCCAAATACACCGACCTCATGGGAAAGAGCACTTGAGGTGAAGGCACAGCTAGAACAAAGGCCTTCAGGTGGGAATGAACTTGGTACGTTTAGAATAGAAATACAGAAAGTGTGGGGTGGAGTGAACTGGGAAGGAAGTGGTATTTGATGAACTCAGAGTATACAGGGCCATGACATATGGAACTCCACAAGGCAGTGTAGAGAGACTATGGCTTTAGCAGGGGAGATGCAGAAAGGGAGTCAGATGCAGGGTGTATTTTGGAAATAGAGAGAAGGATTTACTGAAGAAATGAATATGGGAGTGAGGGAGCAAGAAATCAAGGCTAATGCCTATTTTTTTTTGAGTTCCTGGATAGGTAGTAGATAACTCAGTAAGTTACTGAGGGCCTACTACATACAAAATATTGTTGTTAGTGGTCTCTGCTCTGCCTGATTAGCCACATTTATGGACATTAAAGCCCTTGTCCATAATTTATGCTAGGAATTGATGACAATGATGAAGACAGAGGATTTTAGGTTAATGTATCTTTTTAAAAAATTCTAAGAATAGAGACAATATAGTTAGTTTTTTATAATTCATATTGAGTAGTTAGGGAAGGCCTCTCTGAGGAAGCAGCCTTGAAGTTGAGTCTTGAAAGATAAATAGAAGTTACCCAGGTAAGTAGCATAATTAGGTTTCTAGAAAAATTTAAGCTTTTAAACAGACAATACAAGTATTCTCAAAGTAATTTAAATTCTCTCTCCCCCCGCGTCCCATTTTAGTCTTACTTGGTGGACTACTTATGGGTGATATTTAGTTCTTGGTTGCTATGGTGGGTTGAATGGTGGCCCCCTAAGAGCTATGTCTACATCTTAACCCCTAGAACTTGTGAATGAGACTATGTTTGGAAGAAGGGTCTTTGCAGATGTAATTAAATTGAGATGAGATCTGGGCTAAGGATTACCCAGCCAGACCCTAAATCCAATGATAAGTGTCCTTTTAAGAGATACACAGAAGAAAGACATGGGGAGAAGAAGGCGAAGGCCATGTAAAGACAGAAGCAGTGACAGGAGTTCTGCAGCCATGAGCCAACGAGTGACTGGAGCCACAAGAAGCTGGAAGAGGCAAGGAAGGATTTTTTCCCAGAGCCTTCAGAGGGAGCATGGGTCTGCCAACATCTTGATTTCAGATTTGTGGCCTTCGGAACTATGAGAGAGTAAATTCCCGTTTTTTTTTTGTTTTTTTAAATCACGATGTTGGTGGTAATTTGTAACGGCAGCCCCAGGAAATGAATACACTTGGCTTCTCCCTGCTACTTAGTATGAATCTAGGCCAGCTTCCCCTAGATATCTATCGTTTTACACCCAGGGAATCCAAAGTTACACAGATAAAACAAACCAAGAAGTCAAAACAAATGCTAAGTATCATACATCTTAAAGCCAAATATGTATCTGGATATCAGATATGACTGTATAATTTTTAACATTGCCTCTATTAGCAAAGATAATGAGGCATGGATTATATGGAGACGAAACATCCCAGGAAATGGCCTGAAGTCATTTGAAAGAATCACTGTCTTTTTTTTTTTTTTTAACCACTAGGTTGCACTTTCCTTTGCCACTACTACCCCAATCATTTTATTTTATACACCCTGTAATTTTAACACAGACAGTGATTCATCCAGGATAATTGTGCTTTATAGCAATGTCTTTAGTTGAGTTTTTTAAAAATAAAAATGCAAATATAAAGAGGAACTTATTAATTTTATTTTTACAATAAATGACGACCTCCTATCTTTGGATTTTTATCTTGTATTTTTGGATTTTCAGATGCTGTCAAATCCGTTTTGTGAAACGGAGCAATAGAACCAAAGCTATTCTGGAGAAATAACCCAGTGGTATTACACATACATACATAACCTCTATGATACCATTTGTTTTTTTCGAGGGATTCTACAAAGGTCAGAAGAGGTATTCTTTTACATAAAGAAACAAGCAAACAAGCAACTGTTCTTTAAAAAACCTATGTCAATTAAGAAAATGAAGTAAAAGGCATCCAATTTGGAATGGAAGAAACAAAATATTTTCTATTTGCAGGTGGCATCATCTTGTATTAGGACATCTTAAGGAATCTATCGAAAAGTGCTGAATAAGCAAGACTGTGTTTATAAAAGCTATCAGAGCTTCGGAGAGATTTAAAACTTACACATTGCAGTACCCAACAGTGAAATAAAGACACTGTCAGATCAACCAAAATCTAAGAGATTTCATTGCTAGCAGGTCTGTACCATAAGGAATAACAAAAGTTCTTCAGACCAATGAGAAATGATACCAGATAAAAGTTTAGGGGCGCCTGGGTGGCTCAGTGGGTTAAAGCCTCTGCTTTCAGCTTGGGTCATGATCCCAGGGTCCTGGGATGGAGCCCCACATCGGGCTCTTGGCTCAGCAGGGAGCCTGCTTCCTCTTCTCTCTCTGCCTGCCTCTCTGCCTACTTGTGATGTCTGTCAAATAAATAAGTAAATAAATCTTAAAAAAAAAGTTTAGAGATTCAGGAATAAATGAAAAGCACTCAAAATGGTAAATACAAGTAAATGGTAAATGTGGGTAAGTATAAAAGATTATTTTTTTTCCTCTTTATTTCTTAAAAAACTGTTGGAAGCAAGAATCCTAATGTTATATTGTAGGGATTATAACATACACAGAAGAAACACAAATGATAACTATAGCATAAAACACAGGGTGATGGTAAATGGAACTATTTGACTGCAAGGTTCTTACACTTCACTGGAAGTGGCACACTATTAACTTTAAGTGAACTGTAAAATGTTATAACTTCTAGAGAAACCATTAAGATATGAAATGCAAAGAGATATACCTAACAGGCCACCAGATCCAACTATATGCCTGGAAGAGATACACTTATCTAAAGACACAGATAGGTGGAACATAAAAGAATAGAAAAAGACATACTATGCAAATAATAACCATAAACAAAGCTGAAGTAATTATACCACTATCAGATAAAATAGATTTTTTAGAAAGGTATATTACTAAAGATAAAGGGGGAACATTTCATAATGATAAAAGGGTCAATTCATAAGAAAAGCAAAATAATCCTAACCAGTAACTATATATTCTCTTAACACCAGAGCTCAAAATTCGTGAAGCAAATAAATAAATTTATAGCTTCAAAAGCTTAACTTGGAAAAGGTTGGAAAAGGTAGGTAAAGGGTGCCTGGGTGGCTCAGCCTGTCTGCCTGGAATTAAGCCCCGCATCAGGCTTCCTGCTTAGCAGGGAGTCTGCTTCACCCTCTCCTTCCCTCCCACCCCCACTTGTGTTCTTTCTCTCTCAAATAAATAAATAAAATCTTTAAAAAAAGAAAAAGTAGATAAAGTTCCATCAAAAGCTAGAAAAAGAAAAGCAAAATAATGTATACTGCAAAGTCAAGAATTGGTTCTTTGAAAAATTTAACAAAATTGCCAAACCCCTAGATAGACTAAGAAAGAAAGAAAGAAAAAAGATAGAAGCTGTAATTCAGGAAGGTTAGGGGAAAAAGGTGATTTCAGATTCTACAGATTCTAGATGGTAAAAGGATAATAATGGAATATTATGAGCAACTTCTTGTCAATAGATTCAATAATTTAGGTGAAATGTGAAAATTCCTAAAAAAACCCACAACGTATCAAAATTCACACAAGATAAAACACAAACTCTGAATACCTATGTATTTATCAAAGAAATTAAGTTACCAAAACCTTCTCACAAAGAAAACTGCAGGCCCAGATAGTTTCATTGGTAAATTCTATCAAAATATTCAGAAACAGTAATCTTTCACAAACTTTCTGAAAATAAAGAAGAAAAATTTCCCTGATTCTTTTTTTTTTTTTTAAAGATTTTATTTATTTATTTGACAGATAGAGATTGCAAGTAGGCAGAGAGGCAGGCAGAGAGAGAGGAGGAAGCAGGCTCCCGGGGAGCAGAGAGCCTGATGCGGGACTCGATCCCTGGGATCATGACCTGAGCCGAAGGCAGAGGCTTTAACCCACTGAGCCACCCAAGCGCCCCTCCCTGATTCATTTTATGAGAATAGTACAAAACCTGAAAAGATATTACAAAAAATAAAGTTACAGACCAATATCCCTTAATATTTAATAAAATGTTAGCAAATCAAATCTCACAATAAAAAGAAACCTAATAATACATTATTACAAAGCTGGGTTTTTTTCAGGACAATAGGGATAATCATATCCCTTATGGTAATCTATCATATTAACAAAATAAAGAAGAAAAATCAAATAATCATTTATATATATACACAGGGAAAGTATTTGACAAAACTCAATAGCCACCAAAGATAAAGACCTTTTTTAAAATTAGGAAGGGAAAGGAACTTCCTTAATTTGATAATGGGCATCCACAGTCTAATATCTAACTCAACGATAAAATACTGAATGCTTTTCCCCTAAAATCTAGAAGGAGTCAAGGATCAAGGATGCCTTCTCTTACTACTTGTATTTAACATCATACTGGTGGTTGAAGGAAGTGCAAGAAGGCAAGAAAAAAAGGCATAAATCTCAAAAAAGAAGTGAAACTATCTGTTTGCAGGTGACAACTGCCTATATAGAGAAACATAATAGATCTATGAAACAACTAGAACAGTGAGTGAATTTAGCAAGATCGCAGAGTACAAGATCAGTATACAAAAACCAATTGTATTTTAGTAACGGTAGTAAATAATTGGAAAATGAAACAAAACTCCATTTATAATAGTATCAAAACCATAACATGCTTAAGCATCAATTTCTAAAAACATGTGCCAAACCTGTCTACTTAATACTACAAAACCACTGCTGAGAAAAATCTATGAAGATCTAAAAAATGGAGAGATGCTATTATAATATGCTCATGAATCGGAAGACTCAATATCACTAATACGTCAATTTTCTCCAAATTAATATATACTCAATGTTATTGTAATCACAAGCCCACCTCTTTTTTTTTTTTTTTTTTAACATTTTATTAGAAAGAAAGTGAGAGAGAGAGCGAGCCCATACACGAGTTGCGGGGAGGGACAGAAAGAGAGAGAGAGAGAGAGAGAAAGTAGACTCCCAACTGAGCAAGAAGTTCGACATAGGGCTTGATTCCAGGACCTCAAGATCATGGCCTGACTTGAAGGCAGATGCTTAACTGACTGAGCCACCCAGGCGCCCCAATCCCACCTCTTTTTTACAAAGGAAGCGACAAGCTGACTCTAAAATTTAAGTAGTAATACAAAGGACCTAAAATATCTACAGCAATCTTGAAAAAGAAGGAAGTTGAGAGATTAATAATACCTGACACTTTAAGACTTCCTATAAAGCTACAGTAATCAGACTGAGCATGGGTAGAGACATTATAGATAAGTGTAACAGAACAGAGAGCTCATAAACAGATCTACACTTAAAAGGTAATTTGATTTCTGATAAAGGTGCCAAAGCAAAACAAGGGAAGGCTTTTTCAGCAAATGGTGCTGGTTCAACTGGGTATCTATGTGGAACACTCTCCTTCACACCATCTATAGAGATTAATTTGAGTGGATCATATAAGAAACGTAAGCGCTGAAGCACTAAAGCTTGTAGAAAAAATACAGGAGACTATCTGCACAGTTTGGGGGTAGACAAAGGTTTTATTAGGAGCAGAAAGTAATGATTAAAAAATAAAAATTCAATAAATTAGACTTCAGACAAAAACTTCTGCAAATGAGGCACCTGGGTGGTTCAGTGGGTTAAACCTCTGCCTTGGGCTCAGGTCATGATTCCAAGGCCCTGGGATCGAGCCCCGCATCCGGCTCTCTGCTCAGCAGGGAGCCTGCTTATCCCTCTCTCTCTGCCTGCCTCTTTGCCTATTTGTGATCTCTGTCTGTCAAATAAATAATTAAAAAAAAAAAAAAAAAACTTCTGCAAATGAAAAAGACCTTTAAGAAAGTGAATAGGCGGGCGCCTGGGTGGCTCAGTGGGTTAAGCCGCTGCCTTCGGCTCAGGTCATGATCTCAGGGTCCTGGGATCGAGTCCCACATCGGGCTCTCTGCTCGGCAGGGAGCCTGCTTCCCTCTCTCTCTCTCTCTGCCTGCCTCTCTATCTACTTGTGATCTCTCTCTGTCAAATAAATAAATAAAATCTTTGAAAAAAAAAAGAAAGTGAATAGGCAGGGCGCCTGGGTGGCTGAGTGGGTTAAGCCTCTGCTTTCAGCTCAGGTCATGATCTCAGGGTCCTGGGATCGAGCCCCAATTCGGACTCTCTGCTCAGCAGGGGGCCTGCTTCCTCCCTCTCTGCCTACTTGTGATCTCTGTCAAATAAATAAAATCTTAAAAAAAGAAAGTGAATAGGCAAGTCACAGTCTAGAAAAATACTCACAATACATATAACTGATAAAGCATTAGTATCCTAATATGTATCAAGAACTTCAATAGGGGCGCCTGGGTGGCTCAGTGGGTTAAGCCTCTGCCTTCAGGTCATGATCTCAGTGTCCTGGGATTGAGCCCCGTATTGGGCTCAGCGGGGAGCCTGCTCCCTGCCCACCCTGCCTGCCTCTCTGCCTGCTAGTGATCCTTCTCTCTCTGTCAAATAAATAAATAAATCTTTAAAAAAAAAAAAAAAAGAATTTCAATAAGTGAATCATAAGACAAGCAACTAATAAAAATGGGCAAAAGATTTCAACAGACACATCACCAAAGAAGATATCTGAATGATAAGAACACAGAAGAGCTGCTCAATAGTAGAAGTCATCAAGGAAATACAAAAGAAAAACAAAATGAGATGTCTTTCTCTACACTCCAGAATACTGCCAACCTGTGGACAAGAATGTGGAACAACACGAACTGCTGTCACTGCTGGTGGGAATACAGAAACACTGTGCAAAAGGGAATGACAGTTTAAAAAAAAAAAAAACAACTAAGTACTTTCCCCTGGACCCAGCAATTCGTTCCTAGGGATTTATCTGAGAGAAATGGCAAGACATGTCCTGAAAAAGACTAACACAAGGATACTCAGCTTTATTCAAGAGAGCCAGTAACTGGGAACAGGTAAGGTAACCAGTGGAAGAGTGGACAGACTGTGGAGCAGTCCTCCCAACAAATTTCCACTCAAAAAACGGACAAGCTACTCTGCCCATGACAATATGGATGATCTCAAAAACACGCTGAGAGAAACTTTACAAGATTATACATCGGATAATTCCATTTGTAGGAAGCTCTAGAACAAACAAAATTAATCTATGGTAGAAAAATACACAGATTAAGGTTGTCTCCATGCATGGGGGCAGAAAAAGACTATGAAGGGGCACAAAGGAACTTCAAACAAAATACTGGACTTCAGTTAGTATTCATGCTGAAGTATTTAGACATGCTGATGTCTACAACTTAGAGTACATCAAAGAATAAGACTGATAGAGGGATGAATACATACACAGAGATACTACAGGAAATAGAGAAAAATGTTAACTGAATTGGCTATATGGATGTTCCCTGAATAATTACTTCAACTGTTCTCAATGTTTTAACTTTTTCATAATAAAATGTTGGGGGGAAAATAATGTTTTCACTTCCCCTGCTCTCTCACATTGCCTGTACTAAGTCGCACTGAGTTTGTAGGAAGTAAGCCAGTTTGGGGGAGGGGGATAGCTGTTCTTAGCCATGATTTTATCTAAAAAACAAAGCAAAAAACCATGTTAAACCACGTGAACACAGGAAATAAACCAAACTACTGCTTCCCACCAAAGAATGAATTGAAATGCTACTGACTTTAGCTTCATCTTAAATATGTCATGACTCTGGCTCCAATGAGAGAAGTTCTAGTTTCTAAAGATGGGTGTCTGCCTTGACCACAGCCTTTGACACAAGAAAATACATTTGCTAAGTTTGGACACTCAGGGTGAAATGCAATGGCAACGAAAGGAAACAAATACAAAATAATGTCAAGAGAAACTCCTATTACTGTTAAGGAAGGGTAGTCACTTAACAGATCACAGATTCAATGTTGATACTCTCAAGAAAACATTTTTGGGTTTCATTACCTTTATCAAGAGATGCCCCAGCCATATGGTAAAAGCTTAATGCAGTGTCCACATCATTAATGTTCTTTAGGAAAGTAAAGAAGTTCTCCACTTCCTGAAATGTCAGACCCTGAAAGAAAAGAGACAGCAAGATCAGGCAGGAACCTGTAATAAAAAGCAGCTCAAAATGCAAAGAAGTAGGCAGTTATTCATGTCTGTAAGTCAGAAATTTATGTTATGTTTGGAACAGAAACTGCATAAATTCATCAAGAAATGCCTAATTTGTATACAACAAGGGAACACAACTCTAGAATTTTACCCTGAGAAAGGCAAGCTGGCTAAATGCTTTCCCCTCCCATGTAAAATCTGACATGAAGCTGTTTACAGTGATGGCTGGGTATCTTTAATAAAAATATTTCTAAATGTGCCCTCCAATTAGTCACAGTATCTATTATGACATTTCCTAGATGAGCTTCAGCCTCTTGATCTATTACACGTTATACACCTTAACAAGTTGGAATGGAGTCAGGACTTCCATTTTAATAATCTACCCTTAGGCCAGCTAAGCTTTTTGAGGCTTAAGTTAATTAAAAAACACCAGAGTCAGTGATACACAGGCGAATGGTTTGACTTGGGAAGCTGTTCATTATGTCAATCTAAAAGCTACTAATGAAGCAATTTGCCACTTAACTTTAATTGGATGAAATTTTCTGAATGAAGAAGCTCTTTTCAAAAGCTGCTCCTAGGATTTGCTGATCTCCGATTTGACTTTCTCTGACGGCTCAGGAGAGAGTAGCTGTATAACAGGGAGTTTCCCTACAGGGTGAGGATTGCTCCTATTTGCCTATTTCCCACTTCTCACACATCATGCTGAGATGGAAATGAATACAATTTCTAAGAGGTGAGTAACACTGGAAAGAAGCTGAGGTGAATGGCTTTTAATGAAGCATCAGGTCCTTAACATTACCCATGCTGACTGGCCTCTACTGAGCGCAGCCCCTCTTCCAATCTCCATTTCCCCAGACTAGAGAGCCCTGCAATCCACATGGGGAACTTACAAATAAGGAAACTTCAATACTGACAATATACATTTCTTTTCTGTACTCTCCAAACTGGGTCAATGGTCTCTTTCTCATTTAATCAATCAAATGAAGAGCTAAAATACTGTATGTATGATTATGTCACACTATCTTTTATAATTTTCCCAAGAATAATAGGAGCTAAAAAACTTTTTATTGTGGACTATGATGACCATATAGGAAGCTGCATAAAATATAAATGTACAAGAAACTGCTGTACAATGAACACCCATAGAACCTCCACTGAAGTCAAGGAACAGACTATCACCAGCATCCCTGAAGCCTTCGGGTCTCCCCTCAAGATAACCCGTCTCAGTCATTAAGCCCCTTTACTCAGTGTTAATCACTATTCTGATTTTTAGTGGATTCATTGCCTTCCTTGCCTTTTTTAAAAATTGTGCTACTATCGGGGCACCTGGGTGGCTCAGTTGGTTAAACATCTGCCTTCGGCTCAGGTTGCGGTCCCGGGGTCCTGGGATGGAGCCCTGTGGTGGGCTCCTTGCTTAGCAGGAAGCCTGCTTCTCCCTCTCCCTCTGCCTGCTGCTTCCCCTGCTTGTGTTCTCTCTCTCTGTCAAATAAATAAATAAATAAAATCTTTTTTAAAAAAATAGCATTACTATTTATGCATCCTCAAACAGAAACAGTTCAATTACGCTTGTTTTGAACGTCGTAAATGGAATCACACGGTATGCATCCTATTATATATGGCTTCTTTCTTTAATATTTGTCTGTGTTTTGTATTCTGTAGTTAACTCATTTTTATTGTTGTGTGAATATACCACATTTTTTTAATCCATTCTGTTTGGACTGTTACCAGTTTCTGGCAATTATGCACAGTGGTACATCTGTATTTATGCATTCAAACATTTATGGACTACCTACTATGTGCCAGGTTCCATAATTTTTGGCAGTGAACTGGAAGGCTTATAATAAATAGTTTTTCCCTAACTTGAGGCCATTCTCCTTCGCCTTGACTTAGAGCATCCGGAGATAGGACTTATTCCTTATATGAATGCCTTAGTATGCTATCTAATGGAAACACTAGGCTAGCATCAACCTTAGAGAGGAGAATTCTCCTGGACCAGAAGTACAGGCTCTATAATATCACCTTCTTGTGGATGGATACACTAATACCATCTTCTCTCCCCTCCATCAAATGGATGAATGTATAAACAAAATGGAATATGATTCACCCTGTAAAAGGAAGGAAATTGACATAAGGTACAATATGGATGAACCTCAAAGACACTATGTCAGGTGAAACAAGCCATTTACAAAAGGTGACATACTATATGATTCCACTTATATGAGGTACCTGTACAGAGACAGAAAGTAGAATGGTGGTTGCCAGGGCTGGGTGGGGGAGGGAGGAGGAATGGGGACTTTTTTTTTTTTTTAAGTAAGCTCTGTTCCCAACATGGGGCTTGAACTCATGACCCCAAGATCCATGCTCTATGGACTGAGCTAGCTAGGTGTCCCAGGAATTGTTGTTTAATGGGTACAGAGTTTCAATTTGGGAAGATGGATGGTGGTGATGCTTGTACACAGTATGAATGTACTTAATGCCACCGAACTATACACTTAAAAATGGTTAAAATAAAATTCCTAAAACAAAGCACAGGGAATGCTACCTACTCCGACATATAAGCTCTAATGTTTGCTAGTAAATTTATTGTGAAACATCAAATACAAGAGGCCCTGGTACTCATGCTGAGAATTATTTAAGGACAGAGCAAAAAATCTGAATTGAACGGCTATTCATTTGATGACTTAGAAAAACAGTGGGATACAAATCACATTAATGCCATTATTAAATTGAAATACAAAACATTTTACCTTTTATTATATAGATATAATAAAAAAATATTTATTGAGCACTTCCTAACAACTCAGCACTATGCTAGGAACAGTGAGGGAAATAAAATTGCTTTGGACATGGGCCTTGGAGCTTACAATTTAGATAGGTGTCCTTAAAGAAAAGGTGGTGCCAGTCACAAAATTCTTATTCCTTTGTAACAACTCAGCAAAAAATCCAGAGGAGTTTTTAGCAAGAAAGCTATCGTAAGACTATAAGATGAGGTTCGTGGATGGAAAGCGAGAGGACGTGCTTTCTGCAAGTTGAGGTGTTCAGACTGGAAGGCATTAGCTCCACGCAGCCATCGGCAGGTGACCTGATCTACAGAATAGAAGTCAAAAGGAAATAACCTTCCTTTCAGCATGGCATCAAGGGGAATGTCTTGACACACTAGGGGGAAGTGGAAGAAAGAGGAGTTATTTTATCCTGTGACCAAATGTTCAACAAACTGGTTATCTAGCTACCTTAGGAAAGATGGACTTATATAAAACTGGACTCTAGGTGATTAAAAAATATATATATACATAGTGTGGACAGTAGAAACACTTGAAACACTTCTTTATGTTTATTAAAACATGAATTCAATTAACACTAAGAGTTTGTTAAACAAACAAATAAAATTGTCTTTTTTAATTTAAAGGCTTTATTTATTTATTTGAGAGAGAGAGCATGAACAGGCAGAGGGGCAGAGGGAGAGCTAGAAGCAGACTCCCTGTTGAGCAGGGAGCCCATTGGATGTAGGGCTCAATTCTAGGACCCGAGGATCATGACCTGGGCCAAGGCAGGTGCTTATTGACTTAGCCACCCAGGTGCTCCTAGAGTTGTCTTTCAAAACTAAAAGCAACTGATAAAGTGTTTAAAGTGTTTGAAGAAAACATAAAAAAAAAAAAAACAAAAAACTTCATAACCTTGAGTAAGACAAAGAGTTCTTAGATATGACACCAAAAGAACAATCCATAAAAGAAAAAAAATGATAAATTAGACTTCATCAACATTAAAACCTTTTGTGCTTCAAAATACTGAGAGGACAGGGGCACCTGGGTGGCTCAGTCAGTTAAGCTGCTGACTCTTTTTGGCTCAGGTCATGATCTTGGGGTCCTAGCATCAAGTCCCAAATTGGGCTTCGTGCGTGGAGTCTGTTTCAGGATTCTCTCTCTCTCCCTCTGCCCCTCCCCTTGCTTGCTCTAAAATAAAAAGAAATCTTTAAAAAAATTACTGCAAGAACAGACAAAACATAGACTGGAAGAAATATTTTAAAATATTTAAAAATCATTTATCTGATAAAGGATTTGAGTCCAGAACTACATAAAGAACTCTTACAACTCAATCATGAGAAAAAAATAATACAATTATAAGAAGTATCTGAGTAGATGTCTCACCAAATAAGATATATTAATGGTTAAAAAGTTCATGAAACAATGCTCAGGATCATCAGTCATTAGGGAAATGCAAATTCAAACCACAATGAGAAACCACTACATACCTATCAGAATGACTATAATAAAAAAAAGACAGACAACAACAAGTTTTAATAAAGATGTAGAGAAACTGGAACTCTCACATTGTTGTGGAAATGTAGTACCCACAGTGGAAATCAGTTTGGTGTCTTCATTAAAAAATAAATAAATAAATAAAAGTTAGGGTGCCTGGGTGGCTCAGTTGATTAAGCATCTGCCTTCAGCTAAGGTCATGATCTCAGGGGTCCTGGGACAGAGCCCCACATGGAGCTCCCTCCTCAGTGGGGAGTCTGTGCTTCTCCCTCTCCCTCTGCTACTCCCCCTATTTGTGCTCTCTCTGTCAAATAAATAAATAAAATCTTAAAAAAAAATTGAACTCAATTATTCCATACAACCCGGCCATTCTACTATTAGCAGTTTTCTTTTTTCTTTTTTTTAAAGATTTTTATTTATTTATTTATTTGACAGACAGAGATCACAAGTAGGCAGGGAGGCAGGCAGAGAGAGAGGAGGAAGCAGGCCCTCCTCAGAGGAGAGAGCCCGAGGTGGGGCTTGATCCCAGGACCCTGGGATCATGACCCGAGCTGAAGGCAGAAGCTTTAACCTACTGAGCCACCCAGGCGCCCCTACTTCTAGCAGTTTTCTTAAGAAGAAGGAACAGTTAGGTCCATATAAAGATCTGTATGCAAATGTTCAGAGAAATATAACCATACAGTGGAATTTTGTTCACTGTGTTCAGCAATAAAAACAGTAAGCTATGAATACAAGCAACAACACGGATAAGCCTCAAAACAGGATGCTAAGTAAAAGAAGCTAGACACAAAAGGCTACATTATTTTATGAATGCATTCCCATGAAATGTCCAGAAGAGACAGATCTGCAGAGACAGAAGAAAGATGCCTGGCTGTTTGGGGGCAGGGGTGGAAATGGGGACTGACTGCAAGCTAGCATGGAGATTTTCTGGGGTGATGCCAACATTCGGAAACAGGATGGCAGTGATGACTACGTAACTCTGTAAATTTACCAAAAATCATTGAACTGTTCACTTAAAATCGGTGACTTTTATGGCCTAAATTATACCTCAATAAAGCTGTTAACAAAATAAAAAGCAGCTTAAGTAGAAAGAGGGATAAGGAAAATTCAGCTTCCTCTGGAGTCGTCCGCTAATGCCAGGGACCCAGTGCTGACTGGCACGGGTGAAGGTGACACCTAATTACAGGGCAACACACTGTCACACATGATCTCCTTCCCTTGTCTTTTAATCAGTCACAGAAAATCCACCTGCCAGGAATCAGTCCCACTGCCTGAATTCCCTCTGTGGCTCACTGAAAAGATAAAATAGCCTCCTTTCTTCTCCTATATATGCTACGCCTTGTACCAGTCTTATCACTTATCAGCTGCTCCATCTTCTGCTTAGTTTTTTAAAACATTTAATTATTTTTCAAGTTTTAAAAAAACTTAATACATGAATATAGGAAGAGTAATATATGAACAGCACAAAGCAAATTCTTCCTCTCCCCTTGTCTTCCAGTCTCCCACTCTTCATGTGGCCACTGTCACCAATTCTGTGGGTACGTTTTCAGGGGTGTACCTATGCTGATCTTGCTCCAATAAAGCATCTTCCCATTGCAAACCCCACACTTGTCTTCAACTGTTGCCTGGCAGTTGGGGGGAAAGTACATCACTTCTATTACTTACATGTCTACAAGTACCTAATCACCCCGCAACATCACTTTCTTCCTAGGTTCTTCCTCCTACTCACAAAAATATCAGTGATTTCTCACTGTCAACTGGATAAACTCAACTTTTTGCCTAGTACTTAAGGTCCTCCACAAATGTTTCCATAAATTAACTTTCTAGCCATCTCCCTATAGGCTAGGGTCTAGCAACGTGGTTTTGTTTCCCCCAAACCCTTCTGCTTCTTCAGATCATGGAGAAGGAGGAGCGGCAATGAATGGGCTCATTAGTGGGAAGATTGCGGACTGTGCAATGACAGTCCTGGCTTTGACTCCTGGTGCCACCTCTTCTTTTTTTTTTTTTTAAGATTTTATTTATTTATTTGTCAGAGAGAGAGAGAGAGGAGCGAGAGTGAGCACAAGTAGACAGAGAGGCAGGCAGAGGCAGAGAGAGAAGCAGGCTCCCTGCCGAGCAAGGAGCCTGATGTGGGACTTGATCCCAGGACGCTGGGATCATGACCTGAGCCGAAGGCAGCTGCTTAACCAACTGAGCCACCCAGGCGTCCCCTGGTGCCACCTCTTAACACCCTCTGTGATCTCAGGCAAATAATTAAGGCTCAGAGAAGTATTTTTCATCGGAAAAACAGGGATTCTATCCATCATGCAGATGTGATAATTAGGGAGAAGATAGGTAAAATGCCTAGTACTTGGCAAGTACTCAGTAAGAAGTAGGCTGAGTCTTCAGGAAGCCGGCGGGCCCACTGCTACAGAGCAAATGGCAATGACTTTATTCAATTGAGCTCTGAAATAAACTCTCTTTTCTGGTATGTGTAGGACCTTGAGGGACAGATAACAGGGGAAAGTATACCACTCACATACCTTTGAAGTATATGAGACTAATAGCAGAGGCAAAACAGAAATATAATAGGGGAAAAATCCACAAATTCTTTTACTAGTAATTCACAGCTTAATACTTTGGGGGAAGTACAAGTTTCAAAGCTAATCAGTAAAACAAAGCTAATCAATAAAGGAGAGTTCTAGTCTTTTAATGGCCACACCTCAGATGTTCTACTACATGGTGATGCTGACAAAAGCAAACTGCTCTATAACTTTTGCTTGTCAAAATTGTACTTTTTTTTTTGGTGCAGAAAGGTGATTCTATTAAAGCATGGGGACTGGACCTTTGGGCAGAAAGAGCTGCCTTGGAATTGTGAGGAATGACTGATTATATACTTGAGAGTTGGGGGAGGTAAAAAAAAGGGAGATGTCCAAAAGGACCTTCATATGCTAAAGAAACTCTCAGGACACTGGAGGCCTGCCTATTGTCAAGCTAAGGTGGGTTTTCCCTCTAGCTGCCTCCACCTTTCCTAACTCCCCTATATGTTCCCCAGCTGACCAATACTGACCCACAGGTAGGGACATTTCTACACCCCTCTTCAGCAGGAAGGCATTACAGAAGATGAGACCTTCTGCCTTCACCAACCTTAAAGATTATGGGTCAACATTGTTTGGGGAGAAATGATGAGGGAGCAGAAGGCAGGTTGAGGACAAAGAACAAGCTGACACCCTGCAAAATCCTACTCTGCTCTCAAGACCAAGTTCAAATTGTATCTCTGCCAAGAAATCTTAGTCTCTTCAGTTGATTCTAATCTTTCTTGTTGGTGTTCCCAAAAGGCTTCAGAGATTTATATGTATACTTGATACATTCACCAAAGCGTCTGACAAAGATCTGCCTATGGACACTCACTGTACTGGGGACATGCAAACAGGAGTATGACCATGCTCTCAAGAGGCTCAAAGTCAAGTGAGTTGCCTTGTATTATATTATTTATCACCTGCGTCCCAGCACTAGGAATGTCAAGTTCAACTTCTTTGAAGCAGAGACTTGTTTTTGCTCATTATTGTATTCCTAATATTTATAGGAGTGCCTAGCACAGAGTGGATGCCCAGTAAATACTGGATATGAAATTACATAGTTCTTTGTGCATGTGTGTGTATATATGTTTTCTTACTCAGTTATTACAGACTATGTATTTCTTGGGGATAGATGATGGTTTCTGTTTATCTTTTATCTTTCCCACAGCACCTAGCTTAGTTTCTTGCACATAGCAATGTCTGACATTGAACTCAATATCATTTTCAATTCAGCCTTAAGTGAATTCACTAAATTATTAAAGCTTACAGCTTCTGTGCTCTTATGTGCATAGAGAACCATCACTGTGAATTACATTTATAAAGTCTCAGAAAATTCTTTTAATGAGAAGACAATACGGAGGAAGGAAAATAGGCAAATTTTAGAGCTCAGTCAGATTGGGCCTAGAAGAATTATTCACAAGAAAAAGGATAGTGAACGGAATGGGAAAAATCTGGTAGAAGACAGGGACTGATTTTTAAAATAAAGGCCATACAAACATGCTCCCCATTTAAAAAAAAAAAAAGGGAAGAAATGAAAACTGTCTTTGTTAAATAAGAAACACGGCAGTTCCTCAGGGCATGAATAGAGTAATCTGTCCAGCATGCCAGGTTCCCCCAGTCTGTCCAGCTATTACTCAGGGGCAAAAGATCTAGAGACACGGACAGAGTACAGCCCTCCAGACCAGTGGCTCACAAGCTAAACTGCATCCAAGAATCACCTCGGGAGCCTTTTAAGAAACACTGATGGCTGGACCCACCCACTGAGCTGCTGATTTACTGGTTTGAAGAGGGCCCCAACAATCCGCATTTCTGAAAAATTCCCCAAGAGATACTGGGAAACTGGGCTTGAGAAGCACTGCTTTGGACAAAGGGTATGGCTAAGGAGAACTCTGCTATAGAAAGGACAAGATCTGGACTAGAAAGCCTTGGATTACAGTCCAGACTCTGGGTGGGTCATTCATTTCTCTTTCTTTCTGTCTCTAGACTCTCAAAGGCAAAAGGAGATCTAACAAGGCTGTTGGAAGGACAGAGAAAGAACAATGTGAAAGGCAGTGAAACATCGCAGAGTCATTAAGTGCTGTGCAAATATTTACTTAATATCACCACTAGGACCGCCAGTCCTTTAGGTCTGGGTTGATAATCTGCAGAATCCCACGCAGAAAATGATTAATATGAGCCAAATGAAAAGCTACATTTTCATGATTACAAATCCAGAGTGGAATAAAGGAAACAATTACGAAGCAGATGGTGATTCCCCTTTAATGAGACATGGTCCTAGAGAGATGGACTTGTAACCTCAGGAGCAAAGGCCCTTCATTAACTCTCATTTTAGTTAATTGCTATGTTCACAAAGTTAATCAACATGAGAGGGCAATCAATCTCAATCTCCTGGCTAACACCGCCTAGAAATTCTGGGCCAGAAGTAATTTAGCACCCCAGATTTTTATAATCTGACAAAAACTGTCCTTTTACTTCACAGCTCTTCTGTAAGGTCTCCAGGTCCTAAATTAACTCCTGCCGAAGATACCTTATTCCTTCAAGGGAGATGTCTCCAACAACCAATTTATTGTTTTAAAATATGAATTAATAGTAAAATACAAATTGGCCTATTATGGCAGTTAATTATTTTAAGGTCAAATAAATGTGTGAACCAAACTTATTTAAAAATTAGTCTGGTAAAAAGAAGAGTGTTTCCTAATGCAAACACCATGTTTTCGGCCTAAGGGCTAAAATTCCACCTAAACACTAATTTTTGGAAATCATAATTTCTAACAGATATGAACTGGGTACTAAGCACCGTAAAAGCTGTCTCTAAGAGACAGGATTGTTCTCTGTCACTTTCTGTTAATGATGAGTCCTCCCCCCATAACCGAGAGAACACCTGCTATAGGGACAGAATAATTTTAGTGCCAGGTCAGTTTCTTTGGTCATGGCCAACTGGTAATCACTGTCCAGGGGGAAGGGTACTGGGCTGCAAATGAGAAGGTCTGGCAAGCTGGGGCATGTGTGCGTGTGCATGATGGTTAAGAGGTATGCCTCTTCAGTGATCTCTGCTTCAGTATGTCCATCCCACACCCTGGCAAAACCCCAGTGCTGACTTAGTTCTACCATCTGCCCCTGTGCAGGTGCAGCTGGTGTGCAAAACTATCAGAGAGCAGCGCTGGCTGGTGCTGCCACAAACTCATGGTTTCCAATCGCAGTGCTGCTCAAAAAATTCTCCATCCTCTCTTCCTGAATTCTCTCATCATCCGAGTATCAGTCTTTTGGCTTCTGTGTTTGCTCCTTTCCAAACTATTTTTCATAAAACGGCCAGAGTCATTTATTTAAATATACATACAAATGTACAAGCATTTCACTGTTCACAGCCCTTTAATAGCTCCCCATTGCACTATGACTATAATCTAAACTCGTGTCAGCACGGGCTGGCCCCATCTCCCTCTCAGACCTTACCTCAGGCCATTCTCCTCCTTGCTAATATGCTCCAACCACAACAGTCCCCTCTCAGTTCCTCACACATGCTAGACCTTTGTGTTTTCTATCTGTTGTGGAATCCGTGTGTTCCCCCATCCACAGAACTTATACGTACACTGAAGCCCTAACCCCCAGTGTGGCCATACTGGGAGGCAGGGCCTCCAAGCAAATAACCAAGGTTAAATGAGGTCAGAAGGGTGGGGTCCTGAACTGATAGGATTAGTGTCCTTGTAAGAAGACACACAAGAGAGCTAGTATGCATGTGTGATTTCCTGCTCTTGCTCTCTCTCTCTCCTTCTGTCTCTGCCATGCAAACAACCAAGCAAAAAGGCCTTATGAGGCTATAGTAAGAAGGCAGCTGTCCAAAGGCCAGGAAGAATTTTATTAGAAATTTAACTTGCCTGCACCTTGATCATCAATGCCTGGCATTCAGAACTGTGAGAAAATAAATTTCTGTTGTTGAAGCCACCCAGCCTGTGGTGTTTTGTGGTAGCAGCCCAAGCAGACTAATACACTGCCTCAGAGTTTTGAAAATGTTCTATTTCCTTCTTTCTGGAGCCCCTCTTCCCTCTTCCTCAATTTCTTCCTATCCTCTCTTTCTCGACTTCTTTACTTCCCATTCTAATGTGTCCTCCACTCTAATAAACAGCTCCCAAAGGTCATCAATTATTACCATTTTACCAAAGCCAATGGATGTTTATCATCTTATTTTACTAGATCCCCTCTGTCCCTGTACTCTTTACTTCCTTGGCTTCAGCTGCACTACTTTCTCTAACTGCTTCCTTCCTATGCTGTTTAAACGTCTCATGGAGGGGGTTGAGGGTGGGGGAAAAAGAACAATAAATGTCTTATGGCTTTAACCTGAATAATGTATTGATGATTCCCGACCCCATCTCAGTCATCTGAAGTAGATCTGAATATCCAAGTGCCTGTTAATCATCTCTAACTGGAGAGTCTACAGGCATTTTTAAAAAATATATTTTATATATTTTTTTGAGGGAAAGATAGAAAGCACAAGCAGGGAAAGAGCAGCAGAGGGAAAGGGAGAACCAGGCTCCCCGGCAAGCAGAGAGCCTGACCCAGGGCTCGATCCCAGAACCCTGGGATCATGACCTGAGCTGAAGATAGACCCCAACTGACTGAGCCACCCAGGCGCCCCATACATAGGCATCCTAAATCAAGGTATCTGTAACTAAACTCTTTATATTCCTCTGGGAACCAGTCTCTCTTTTTAATTTCTCTCCAGACAGACTTCATGAAAATTTTTTTTTCTAAGTTCTAAGTCCAATGTGGGGCTTGAACTCACAACCCTGAGACCAAGAGCTGCGTGGTCAACCGAGAGCCAGACAGGTATCTCTTAAATTTCTCAATCTAGTTCACAGTGCCACCCTTTGAATAAGAACCCTAAGGGCTTATTGTGCAATCTCCCTTCTTCCTCATCCACTGCTCGTGTTTTTTGAAGCACCAGAGATGAATCAGTTATAACCTTTGTTTCATGACACTCTCATTACGGTAGTACCTTTGCAATATAACCATACCTTCCCATGGTTCCTTTTCTTCCTATAAACAAAGATACCTACCTTTCCTTCTTTGAAATGCTTCTTGAGCTGCTTCTGCATGGCGGTCAACTTCTTGGACTGCACCCCACTGTAGGCCAGCAGCATGCCACCAAACTGCCTCTCAGTAATTTTCCCATCCACAGGGTCATGGCGTTCGAACTGGGAGAGAAACAGAGTGTTCTTGGGGTCAAATGCAAAGTATTTTGACATGGAATGTGGAATGATCAAGCTGGATGCCAGAAAATAGTTGGTGGCCATAGAGACTGTTATTTTTGAACTGTAATTATCACTAAGATTTGAAAAAAAAAATAATCAGAAACAGAAGATCTGGGTTCTTATTCCAGCTTTGTCAATATTTATGACTTTAGGAAAGTCACCCAACTTCTCTGGGCCTCAATATCCTCATGGATAAAACAGAGCTGCTCTAACCCCTTACACCTTACAGAGCAGGAGCATCCTTATGGGAATAAAAACAATGTTAAAACTCCATTCCAGTTCATGAGTAATATTATTGGTAATAAGTGCTCTCTGGATCACCCATGTCCCTGCTACTCAGAAATAACTTCAAAGCTAATTATGGCCCCCTGCCAGTACTTATTATAATCAATAAGGAATGACAAAGGAGGGGGATCCTCCCCCAGGAATCAAACTAGGGAAGACCATCTTCTTGTCACAGACTTAGAGGACTGGCAGCTAATTATGGAGCAGATGGGACCAGATTGAAGGAATGTAGTAAACACCAATTCTCAAATCCCCCTGCCTTCTGGGAAATCAGTGCAGTCTCCCAGGAAATGGTGGAGGGGACTGACAGAAGCTCCCTGAGCCCTTCGACAGGAACACTACCACTGAGTGCTAGAGGTGAGGAGGGCCATGCAGAAGCTCCTCACAGTGGGAAGGAGGTGCTGTCAGACAGTGGGGAATATGCCAGAAACAAGATGTTAATGATGGATATCTATGGAAGTCACAGACACAAAACTCTTAAAACAACTTTCACAAAACCTGCAATTATATACGGTTAGGAATGAACGAACGAATGGTAATGGGAACACAATAAATCAAATCTTAGACTGTATGGCCAAAGGTGATCTTCCAACTGCCCAAAATGTCCCCATAAAACTTCAGTTTGCCTAATCAAAAAAGAAAATCCTAACATACAAAATCAGAAATGATAAATTATTTAAAAAAATATAGAAACTGAAGATGAATTCACTTTGTAATTTTATAATTTTTTTTAAGATTTCTTAAAATATTTATTTATTTTTTGACAGAGAGAGATCACAAGCAGGCAGAGAGGCAGGCAGAGAGGGAGGAAGGGAAGCAGGCTCCCTGCTGAGCAGAGAGCCTGATGCAGGACTCGATCCCAGGACCCTGAGATCATGACCTGAGCCGAAGGCAGCAGCTTAACCCACTGAGCCACCCAGGCGCCCCTATAATTTTATAATTTTAAATCTCAAGAAATGGAAGATATTTGGGGTGGGGAGGGACAGAGGGAGAGGGAGAGTGAGAATCTTAAGCAGGTTTCATGCCTAGCGTAGAGACCAATGGGGCTTGATCTTCATCCCACAACCCTGAGATCATGACCTGAACCAAAATCAAGAGTCAGACAGTTAACCAATGAGCTGCCCAGGTGCCCCAAGAGTGGAAGATTCTTAAGAAAAATATTAATTACCCACCCTTCCAATTGAGTCAAAAAGTAGAAAATCTGAACAGGCCGATCACCATTAAAAAATACTCTGAAAAAAATTTAATTATAAATTTGATCAACTTTATATTTGTAAAGTCCTATCAGTTCCTCAATCTGTACTTAATATTGTTATACACTCAGACATTTAAAAGGAAAGTAATGCATTTCCAGGTTTTCCCCAAAATGGCAATCAAAGACTAAGACATCAACAGAGCTTAAAAAAAATACATAGCGTAGGATGCCTTAATTAGACATGCTTATTTGCCACAAAACTACTGAAAAATCATTAAATACATCTAGATATGCAGATGGAAAGGTTAAGTATAAAGGACGTCTAACTAATTTCAGTAACATCAGAAAACTAAAATTTTCACTAAAAAATAAGAGACAGGAAAGGGTGCCTGGGTGGCACAGTCAGTTAAGCATCTGACTCTTGGTTTCAACTCAGGTCATGATCTCAGGGTTATGAGACAGGGCCCCAAGTCAGGCTCTATGCCAGGTGTGAAGCCTGCTTGCAATTCTCTCTCCCTTTCCCTCTGCCCCTTCCTGCCCTCTTAAAGAAAAAGGAGACAGCAAAGTTATTTCAGTGCTAGCTGTAGTGTTAATGAAACTTATAAATGCAAAAATAACAAAATGGCCAAAGATAAGCCCAGAAACCAATTAGAAAGAAAAACAATTTGAAGATGGTAAACTATCCCTACAGTTTTATTGGAAAATAAGTTACCAGGAAATTTAAGATTCTTATGTGGCAGGGGATAATCCTATTCTCATAAAACGGATATTAGAAAGACATAAGACATTTACCAAGTAAGGTCATGTCAACAAACATTTCTGGAATGTCTACTAGTTATCTAGCACTGTGTTAGTCATTGTGGAGTACAGAAAAGATACAGCTTCTGTCCTCAGGAACTTCATCTAGTAGGGAGATAAGACTTATATATGAGACACAAAATAAGGAAATACATAGTCAAGAGTGAAATGCTCTTTCAATTCTTATTTCCTTAGCACGGTAAGTTGATATACACTCATACCCTCCCTAGTGAGACTGTATCAGTGAGCAGGACCCAAGAACTACATTTTAACAACAACAATTTTCTGTACTATGGGCTAGGAACTTCGCCCATATATGCCTTCATTTAATCATTTAACAACACTATGGAGTAGATATTATCAGTTCCATTTTACAGATGAGAAAACTGAGGCAACAGGAAGTTCCCTGTGACAGAGCTGGGACTGTTTATAACCCAGATCTATTATGGATCCAAAGATTCTTTCTCAATATCACAGTCTCACCCTTCTAAGCAATGGTACATATTCATTCTATGGGTTAGCCCTGCACTGTTTTAGATAAACTAACACAGCCATGGGGCTTAGTCATATTTAAAACTATTGAGAAATTGCTCTTGAAGCAAAACTTCAAAACTATTTCCAAAGAAATCAACATTGTCAATATTAAGGGAAGGCCTCTTTTTTTATTAACTCAATTACTCAATGCTTCATTTTTGTTACCCCATCACTTCTACAGAGCTGATTAATTTTTCTGATTAAGTTTTGACAGTATCAAAAGTTTTCAGTGCTCAATTTAAGTTTGATTTATGGTTCAATTTACTACCGTGAAACAAAAGGGAGGGCTGGTAAGAGTTCTGCAAGGCCATGTTTCCATCAGATATCAGTGAAAGGTGGTACCCAGGCAGAAGCTGGAGATGCACAGGTCATCGAGGGGCTTCGAGAGGCGAGAGAAACGGAGCTGTGGTCCCCACTCCCCCAGGCAGGCTTTAACAATTTAGGATGTTCATTTTACCTTCATCTGGGAGATTGGACAACTATGGAGAAATTCCATCTATCTGCATTAGATGAGTCTGAGGCTTTCTCCTACATGATAGACTCAAGGGTGAAATGCTTCTTGTTTTTAATGTCGGCAGCAGCAGCAGCAAGCGGCTTGCTCCAGGCTTATGAAAGGCCTGTATTCATCTGCTCTCCACAGAGCATAAGGCCTCACCTCTGTGATTTTCAAAGACAACAAAGACAATTTCCAGGAGAAATTTCCGAGTGACAATTCTAATACTCAAATTAATATTTTTATTAATGTTCTTCTGAGGACTCAGACTTGACTTTGGGCAATGGGTTCTACTACTGTCATTATTTTTGTGTGGCTGGAACCTGAAAGGGCCTAAAAACTAGAAAATTCAGCTCCATGAAGCCCACTTCAAAGTCACTACCTGCTCTGGAATTTGATTTCGGTCAGCACTTCTCCTTTTAGGTTTTTAGGCTCCTTTGAGGCAAGACTGCCTTATTTCTGAGGTCTTTTTTTTTTTTTTTAATTTATTTATTTGACAGAGAGAGAGAATGAGAGAAGAACACAAGCAGGGGGAGTAGGAGAGGGCGTGCCTTTTATTTCCACTCCTGCTCAGCAGGAAGCCTGACACGGGGCTCGATCCCAGAACCCTGAGATCATGACCTGAGCTGAAGGCAGACACTTAATGACCAAGCCACCCAGGCACCTTATTTCTGACATCTTAATGCAGCTGGAGGAGGTGGGAGAGAGTGGTTTTTCTTCACATACAAAACTGCTAATGGAAACTGGCTTGAACTAATGTGCTATTCATTCAACATTTATTAGCTGAAGACCTCCTACGCTGAGACTCGGGAGCTTCAAGGGCAATTTCTCAAGGACCTTTGTTGGGGCTACATTTTCACAGGCTATCGCTAGATACCGTGTGGTTCTCAGGATGAACTGTGTATCTTAAGCCTATAAAATCCTGGGGGTGCAACTCCTGGAGCACAGTGTGCATGTAATTCCCCAGGTCATGAGACTGTCTTTGGGGAGAGAGGTTATTACAAAATTATCACAATGCAGAGAGCTTCCAGCTGTATATTTGGAAGCAATTCAAATGACTAGCCTCATTTTACTTAGTCAAACATTGATAGAGCCTCTTATGTTCCACTTCAATAAGAAATCCCAATCTATTTGGTCTTGTGGCACAGAACGTGTGCATTCCAGCACACCATCCACCATTTGTATTGCTTTTCTGTCTAGGAAGAGAGCTGAACAGCTTAGCATTTTCTCTTCTGTGGCCACTATTACTTTCTCAAATGGATACAAGCTGTTGGCTCCCTGTCATTCCCTAGGGGGTTGCAAAGAGGGGCCAGAGAAGAGGAGCCAAAAAACTGTCCACAAGATTTTTCCTGGCTTTCTTCCCATATTGTGCCTTTTATTTCCACTTCTGCCCCTTGTTGAGAGAAGGAATAGCCTTTGGAAGGACAGATGGTCTATATATCTAGATGAAATGATTTAAGGAATATGGGAAGCCAGAAAAAGAAGAAAATATGTATTATGAACCAAAAAAAGATTTTAAAAAATCATAAAAGGAAATCAGTATCTGCAAGTGGATCTTAATTTATTAAAGACATTTGACATTAATGTATTTCAACAAATGTAAACTTCAACCTATTCTCTTTCATGCAGTTATTTTTCAGGAGATTTTATCTATCTCCTATGGTAAAACCTGCCCTTACACAAGTATTTCAGAATAATTTTCTTAATAGGCTTATTCTAATTCTAGTTTCTGAACCACACAATGCAATTAATATAGAGTAATCTTAAGCCACTGAGATGAATACATCTGTTTTTCAACTTCACTGTATTTGTCTTTTGATTTTTTTTTTCTAAGTAATCTCTACGCCCAATGTGGGGCTCAAACTTATGACCCTGAGATCAACAGTCACTTGCTCTACCGACTGAGCTAGCCAGGTGCCCCAAGTATTTGTCTTTTGAGGTCTTCATCATGCCATTGCTGCACCTACCAGGAGTCTCAGGACAACTGTTATGTCCATAAAAAGGCAAAACAATGACAGGCCATGTTCTCTACTGCAAACCTACTCGGAGAACATGACATACACACTTCACTGTCTGAATGGGAAATCTGTTTTTATAGTTGGGAGGGGACATCAGAGAGCCCCAGGTCAAACTGCCTGGATTCTGAATTTTCTTGACGATCAAATACAAGATGCATCTTCACTGTCAATGCTAATATCACACCAAACTAAACTAACGAACTTTTCTATTTAAAAACCAAGGATATCTTCCATTTTAAAATTATTTTTAAGTCCAGGGTGGTGATCAAATGAAGTGACTAAATGGCATGAGTGTCAACCACATATAGTTAAACCAGAAGGTTAACTTTTCAGTCTGACAATCAAAACCAGAAGATAACAAGACTGATACATGAACTTATTACAGGATAGTAAAAACCAAGGTATACCTGACTGAGGGTGCCCGGGAAAAAATACTTTAGATGTGGAACAAGGGGTTTCAAGATATGGTGGGTTTTGGTTTCATTCTACGAAAGGTAATATATTGAAGTGATTTAGAACAAGGGCTTTAGAACCAGCAAGGCCTGGGTTGAACCCATCTTTGCTGCTGAGACTTGAGCTAAGTGGCTTACTTCCTATAAGGCTTCAAAATCTTCCTGCCAAAAAAATGGAGATAATATTCACAAGCTCCAAGTGCTGTAAGGATTAAATGAGGTATTATATGTAAAGAATTAAGCAAAGAGTTTGGTGCATAGTTATCATTCAATAAATATAGCAATATTTTTGTCACCATGATATCGCTTCCCAGGAAGCTAAAAGCCTCAATGAATCTGTTCTTAGTAGGTGTTAACTAAGTTCAATTACTATTTCTCACTGTTTTTTTTCATAATTGCTTTTGACCAGTCTTTGATTGCAGAGTATTACTTTCACCTCTGGAAAGCAGAAAAAGTAAACACAACAAATTTTATTTATTATTCAATACATGAGAACGATTTGAAGATTAGACTACTTATAGTTGGTTGAATATATATCCTGGTCATCTATTACCAGACAGAAAAATGTGCATAAAGGATGTGCCTGATAAATATGTATTAAGTGAACACAGAAAGAACACCAGAACATTAATTCACAACACTCTCCTACAATTGAGAGGATTTCCTACCTGAGATGAGGGTGACCTTTCCATTTCTCCCATAATGGTATCCACTTTCATGACAGTGTTTTCTGTAAGAACACTTTTTTTTAAAAAAAGGTATTTATTTATTTATTTGTTTGAGACTGAGAGAGAGAGAGAGAGAGAGGGAGGGAGAGACGGAGAGTGAGCCAGTGCATGCACAGGGGGAAGGAGCAGACAGACTCCCCACTGAGCAGGGACCCCCCCCCAGGAACTTGGGATCATGATCCAAGCCAAAGGCTGATGCTTAAACAACTGAGCCACCCTTGAGAACGTCATTCATTATGGCTAATCAGTAACCTACTTGAGTGATAATTACCTGGTAGGTGCTATCCGGGGAACTTAACCTTATGTAATCTGCACAACACCGTATTAACAGGTATTGTTACTCTGTTTTACTGAGGAGGAAACACAGGCAGAGAGAATGTAAGTAACTTGCCTGCACAGTTAATCTGAGGAGAAATTTCCCTCTGGTCTCCATCAGAACAGTTGATTTGCTCTTATCTTAAGTGCACCATGAATCATCTTTCCTTTTTTATCCTGGTTACTGGAAGCCTGGAGTCAAATTTGTGGCCTACCTCTAGTAAGAACAGAAGATGTTTTAATTTATCTTGTTCAGAATAACCTTACTCCTGGCTTTCTTTTACCTTCTTCCTTTAACTTTCACTTCTCAGCAAATTCTAATTAACTTTTATCTCACTTAATGCATTTTTAAAATTTTTTTATTAAAAAAATTTCTTTTAAAAGGTTTATTTATTTGACACACACACACACACACACAGAGAGAGAGAGAGAGAGAGAGACAGGGGAACACAAGCAGGGGGAGCAGGAGAGGGAGAAGCAGGCTTCCTGCCAAGCAAGGAGCCTGATGCAGGGCTTGATCCAAGGACCCTGGGATCATGACCAGAGCCAAAGGCAGACGCTTAACGACTGAGCCATCTAGGCACCACACACTTAATGCATTTTTTAAGGCTTTTTAAAGTCCTTTCTTGGGGCACCTGGCTGGCTCAGGCAGTAGAGCATGTGACTTTTGATATTAAGAGTTGTGAGTTTGAGCCCCATGTTGAGTGCAGAGATTACTTAAAAAAATAATAGTGCTGGATATCTAGTTTTTTTTCAGTTTGGGGTCACAGTAAATACCACCACTGGGATAAACTTTTTTAGCACTTATTTTTTGTTACTGTTTGGGATTGATCTCCAAAAATGGAATTATGAAGTAAGACTCTACAAGCTCTTTTAAATTATTAAATATTTTATATATATGAAATAATATACATAATAGACAAGTTATAAAAATAATAACAATAAAAATAAACACCATGAATCTCCTAGTTAACCAGAGAGAGGAAGAATTAGCACAATAGTGGAAGCTCATCTCTCTCCCTCCTGTAAGTAGTAACTACCATCTGGATTTCTTTCTCTTTTGTTCTTTTTCTTAGTTCAAAATACGTTTGTGTCCCCAAACAATATATTATTTCTGCTTGCTTTTGTACTTCATAAAATGGTATCTTAGTGAGTGTATTCTTCCATAATTTTTTTTCAGTGCTATATATTTTTTCAGTGTTATATTTCTAAGACTCATCAATGTCAGTACATTTATGTGTACTTCTTTCAGTTTTATTGTTATAGATTTCTATTGTTTGAAAGTACTACTATGTTTTCCTACATATGAATATCCAAGTTATTATCAGCTTTTTTGCTATTATGAACAATGCTATTTAGAATATTCTTCTATCAATGTCTGTGAAACATGAACAAGAGTTCCTGGTAAAGGGGCAGCTGGGTGACTTAGTTGGTTAAGCGGCTGCTCCAGCTCAGGTCACGATCTCGGGGTCCTTAGATGGAGTCCTGTGTCCGGCTTCCGGCTCAGCAGGAGAGTCTGCTTTTCCCTCTGACTCTCCCCCCTTCTCATGCTCTCTTTCTCTCTCTCTCTCCAAAACAAATAAAATCTTAAAAAAAAAAAAAAAAGACTTCCTACTCTAAGGTATAGATCTGGAAATGGAACTGCTAGGTTATGAATATCCAATTATTATTATGTTCCTTTTAAATTTTATACTATTTTGGTCATATTTTTGGCCTCTATGCATTATATATGATAATACAAAATATCTATGTTGTTATTTATCATATATTATAATAAATTTTGACATAAAATACCAAAGAATCTCCAATACTTTTATCAGCTATGTATAAGAGTTCCCATTGCTTCTCATCTTCAGCACTTGGTACTATCAGAATTTTAATTTTTTGCCCAATCTAGTGTGTTGAAAAGTGGTAGGTATAAAGTCTTTAGTGCTCTTTTTTTTTTTTTTAAGATTTTATTTATTTATTTGACAGAGAGAAATCACAAGTAGATAGAGAGGCAGGCAGAGAGAGAGAGAGGGAAGCAGGCTCCCTGCTGAGCAGAGAGCCCGATGCGGCACTCGATCCCAGGACTCCGAGATCATGACCTGAGCCGAAGGCAGCAGCTTAACCACTGAGCCACCCAGGCGCCCCAAGTCTTTAGTGCTCTTAATTCACATTACCAAATTAATTTCCAGGAAGATATTTCAATTTACAGTCCCAGTAGTATACATGAATACCTATTTCTTGGTATACTTGAAAATATCAAGCATAAAAATAAAAAATATTATTACTAGGGGAAAAATAGTAAAGATTTCATTTATTTGAGAGCGAGAAAAAGAGAGAGAGACAGTATGTGTCGAGGGGAGGGAGAGAGGAAGAAGCAGACTCCCTGCTGAGCCAGGAGCCCAATGGAGGACTCCATTCCAGGATCTTGAGATCATGACCTGAGCCAAAGGCAGTTACTTAACTTACTGAACCCCCCAGGCATCCCAAATGGTAACTTATCTTAATGAATATTTCTTTGATTACTAGTGAGGCTGATGAGAATTTTTCTAACACATGGACTGGCCATTTATAGTTCTTCCTTTGAATTTTTTGTGTATGTTCTTTGCCTTTTATTTTTTTTTAGTAGAAATGCTCATATTTGTCTCATTAATTTATAAGATTAAAATACTTGCTTTATTAATATAGTTTGTTTTATGCATAGACGTTTTATTTATTTTTTAAAATGTTTTAAATCTTTATTGCAGTGAAATGCATGGATCTTTTTCTTTTCTTTCTTTCTTTTTTTTTTTTTAAAAGATTTTATTTATTTGACGAGAGAGATAACAAGTAGGCAGAGAGGCAAGCAGAGAGAGAGAGAGAGAGGAGGAAGCAGGCTCCCTGCCGAACAGAGAGCCCGATGCGGGACTCAGTCACAGAACCCTGAGATCATGACCTGAGCTGAAGGCAGAGGCTTAACCCACTGAACCACCCAGGTGCCCCTGGATCTTTTTCTTTATGAATTATTATTATTATTATTTTTCTTTATGAATTACTTTGCTGGTTTATATCTAGCAACTCTTTTCTTGTGAGATAAGAAGCTAAGTATTGACTTATGATTTCTTCATTAAAAAAAAAAAAAGAAAACAGGGGTGCCTGGATGGCACAGTCTGTTGAGCGTCTGACTCTTGGTTTCAGCTCAGGTCGTGATCTCAGGTGATGAGATCAGCGTGATGAGATTGAGCCCCACGTTGGCCTCTGTGCTCAGTGTGGAGTCTGCTTGAGATTTTTCTCCCTCTGCCCTTCCTCCTTGTACTCTCTCTCTCTAAAATAAATAAATCTTAAAAAAAAAAAAAAAAAGAAAGAAAACATGGGTGCCTGGGTGGCTCAGTGGGTTGGGCCGCTGCCTTCGGCTCGGGTCGTGGTCTCGGGGTCCTGGGATCAAGTCCCGCGTCGGGCTCCCTGCTCGGCGGGGAGCCTGCTTCCTCCTCTCTCTCTGCCTGCCTCTCTGCCTGCTTGTGATCTCTCTCTGTCAAGTAAATAAATAAAATATTAAAAAAAAAAGAAAACATAGCAAAATATTAAAACATCTCTCTCAATACCAACCAAAGGGATTAAATCCTCAGAACAAAAAAGATTATCAGCTTAAGTTTGTTTTAGAAAATCCTCCAGTCTGCTGACTTTGAAACTAGTCTGAATGGGAATTTAGACTAACATGGGGTGGTTTAAGCCTAAATCTGAAGTAAATGCAGTCCAGTTAACTTCCTTTGTTTTGTTTGAAGGTATATAATCAAATATATATATATTTTTTAAGATTTTATTTATTTATTCAACAGACAGAGATCAAAGGTAGGCAGAGAGGCAGGCAGAGAGAGAGAGAGGGGAGGAAGCAGGCTCCCCGCAGGGCAGAGAGCCCGATGTGGGGCTCGATCCCAGGACTCTGGGATCATGACCTGAGCTGAAGGCAGAGGCCCCAACCCACGGAGTCACCCAGGCGTGCCCCTATAATCGAATATTGAACAAGGGAAAAAGCAGGAAAAAAAATCATAGTTCAGCACCAGAGAAAAAGAAGGCATAAAAGGGCCAATATACCCTTACTTGAAAAAATTTCTTAGGTTGTTAAAGAATAATCCATACTCTATCATCCACAATACAAACATTTATATAGTACTTACTATGTGCCAGATCCTGTTCTAAGTGCTTTCCATACATTAACTCACATGGAATTCTTAATTACACAAAATTTGTGTGTCTATTTTTCCCTAAGATAAGACTTTGATCAATATGAACAAGAGATTCTGGCAAAATTAACTGCTATTTAATATTCCAATCAATCTATGTAGTTAATGGTTCCACATGGAATTGGTATATAAGATTAGTCTCAAGTTATTTTTCCTTTAAGATAACTCCTTCAGCAAGCAGATCTTATCATATCCAATTTCTGCTTTCAAATAACCATTTTACTCTAAATCACAGCAACAGAAAAAGAAGTCTGTCTTGTGTTAATGTGTTCCTTTGAGAGTTGACGCTCAGCATTTATTCAGAGTTCAAGGACATTCTTCTTTTCATAGGAGATCACAAGAGTTTTGGAGACAATCTGACTGTTGGAAAAAAATAAAAAAGCTCCAATTTTAGAAGATAAGAACCAAGGACTAATTGTAGTAGGAAAGCAAAGTGCTGTTTCCTTTCACTGCATGTCACTGTTTTCCTCTGACTTCATCCTTTCTTAGGTAGCTCTCTGGGATCCACTGTCAAGGTGAAAAATACAACATTTTTCCATACTGTTTTTGTCCTAGCATTACTGACAGCATGTCAACATTCATAAGACAGCTGGAGATTTGGTTTGTTCATTACTTGACACTTAATGACTGCTCTACAAGCCTTGATGTGCCGACTTTACCTAAAGGTGTGGCAAACTGTGGAAGACAGTAGCCAGTGTGAAAAGCTGTTAAAAAATAATGATGACAGTTAAGATAAACAATTTACTTTGGCCTTGGTGTATTCACAGTTGATCATTTCCTCATCACAGTGAGTGACTGAATAAAGAAAAATGAATCTCTATAAAATACCAGCAAATCAAACCTAGGAGCATACAAAAAGGATTATATACTATGACCAACTGGAATTTATCCCATAAATAAGAAGGTAGTTTAACACCTGAAAATCAATTACTGTAATATATCATATCAATAGAATAAAGACACAGGGAGCCTGGGTGGCTCAATTGGTTGGGCGACTGCCTTAAGCTCAGGTCATCATCGTGGAGTCCTGGGATCGAGTCCCACATTGGGCTCCCTGCTTGGTAGGGAGTCTGCTTCTCCCTCTGACCCTCCCACCCCCCCATGCTCTCTCTCTCTCATTCTCTCACAAATAAATAAGATCTTTAAAAAAAAAGAATAAAGATACAAAAATTTCATGAAGAAATTGCAAGAAAGGAAAATAAAAAACGAAATCAAATACTTTCTAATAACAATCTTGGGGAGAGAGGCATCAGTTTCTTCATGTTAACATTTTCATAGGTGAATATGGGTAATTTCTCCCATTATTATAATGGGAGAAAACTCTCTAAGTCAGTAGGCAGTAATCACTGGCAAATGATCAGAATATCAAAACTTGTACAACAGAGGCAAGGAGGATATTAATTTTTAGTGGGCCCCAGCATGATGTAAATTAGCCATCAACTCACTAAAATATGTAACATGTCCCCCAAGCTGGGACGATCATGTGCCTAATGCTTTTTCACAGCAATAAAATATAAACATGAAAGCCTTTCTATAGCTAGGGGAATCCAATCAATTTCAGACCTTCTATATTCCAAAGGAAACTTTCATCAGCTGTGAAAGGACTTGGACTCCCTCCTGGCTCCAGAAAAAGACTTGTTTTATGTTCAGCATTTGGGTTTTTCTTTATGTTATTTTCCCTTCCTGGGAAGTTGTTCTGCTTCTTATCTAGCAATACAAACCCTGTCCTTCACTGAACTCAGTCTCTTCACCGCCCTGCTGATTATTCCAAAATATACTCAACTTTCCTGTCTTCAGAGCTCCTACAGTAGGTAAGGGCTAGATCTCATAGAAGAGTATGTTTTGTATTATACTATCCTTTATTTTTTAACAAGCCTCTATCTCTCTCATAACATTATACACTTTTTGAAGGAGCGTATGCCTTGTATATTTTACTGTGTCATTGCCACACAGCATGTGCTCAATGAAAATTTACTGTGTCATACCCAGATCTGTGAGCACACAGCATGTGCTCATTTATAAGATCACTTACCAGTTTTGTATTTATTATCTAGTTAGGAGCATAAGCATGCTTTCCAGCCTACGCTCTTGAATACCTAAGAAGAGACTGTGCCACTTCTTTAGAATTGGTAATTATTCTATTTAGGGTAATTTAGGGAAAAAAAAGTCCTAAAGTTGCCCTTAGAGTTTGAAGGATATGATTAGATGTGGGCTCTACCATGAAGCTTCATTTGGTTCTTTACCTGAGCGCAGTTATATACAGTTGACCCTTGGACAATATGGGTTTGAGCTGCACATGTCCATTTAATACACAGAATTTTTCGATAAATACAGTACAAGACTGTAAATGTATTTTCTGTTCCTTATGATTTTCTTTTTCTTTATCTAGGTAGGTTCCACGTCCAACAGTGGCTTGCCCTCATGACCCTGAGATCTAGAATCACATGCTCTACCAACTGAGCTAGCCTCTTCCTTATGATTTTGTCAGTAACATTTCTTTTCTCTCGCTTACTTTGCTGCAAGTACAGTCATAATATGTATAACATACAAAATATGTGTTAATGGACTGTTTTTGTTACTGGTAAGGTTTACGGTCAACAGTAGGCTGTTAGTCGTTAAGTTTTTGGGGAATCAAAAGTTATATGCTGATTTCTGACGACGTGCGGGGAGGGGTCCCCATCCCTAACCCCTATGTTCGATGGTCAACTGTATAAAATTTCTCTATAATACTAGTTCACATCTAACAAACTAAAAGAAACAATAAAAATAGATAAATTAAGCACACAGGAGGATGCAGACAAGACAGCGGATGTCAGACTCCACAGGCCAAAACAATTTGTACTCAGTTTGAAATTATGCTGGGATGATAAAGAGGTGAGAACGGCAGGTACATTTATTCGTTCCAGTGAAAACCACAAAAACCCATCAGTGAGTTTTCCCTTCTTCTGTCACTTATATTAGAAAATTACCATATCATCAGCTTGCATAAGATTCAAGCCAGGGTAGATGTTGAAAAATCATTATAGCCACAGTTCAGTCCATTAAGAAAATAAGAATATTTTTACTAAAACACACAGATCCACCAATCTGAATTAGATTAGATTGTAGTATCTACAGTCGGCTGAAGACATGAAGGAATCTTTTCATTTAGTCTTTATTCACTAAACTTCTAGTTTGACAGCCTCTGAGAAATACTTTACGCAGCACTATATACTCCCTGTTGTTGTTTTTTTTAAGACTTATTTTACAGAGAGCGAAAGAGACAGAGAGAATGTGCACATGGAAGAGGGGAAGGGCAGAGGAAGACACAGAGAGAGAATCCCAAGCGGTCTCCACACCAAGCACGGAGCCCCACATAGGGCTCAATCTCATGACCCTGAGATCATAACCAGAGCCGAAACCAAGAGTTGGATGCTCAACCATTTGTACCATCCAGGCATCCCACTCCCTATTCTGGAAGGATTAGGATATTTTTCCTGTATCCACATCAGAGATCTTAATTATATGGCGAATATAAATGAAGCCAGTATGTTTCAGTGGCAAGAATTCAGGTTGTGGGGTGCCTGGGTGGCTCAGTTGGTTAAGCCTCTGTCTTCGGCTCAGGTCATGATCTCAGGGTCCTGGGATGGAGCCCCAGGTCTGGTTCCCTGTTCAGCAAGGAGCCTGCTTCTCCCTCTGCCCCTTAACCTGCTTGTGTTCTCTCTCAAATAAATAAAAATCTTTAAAAAAAAAAAAAAATTCAGGTTGTGCAGACTGACTTGAGTCTGGTGTTTCTTGGTGACCACCTGGGCAATTTATGTAACCTTTCGAGCTTTGGTTCCCTTACTTGTAAGATTGGTGTAATAAGTACTTTTCTCTTGGGATTATTGTGAGAGTTAAGTCAGATAATGCTTGAGAAATAATCACCCTAACTTATCTTTCCAATGATGCATTTACTTATATTTTTTACATTTAATACCTCTAAACTCAGTATACTTTTACAATTGATGTTGGTTAGGCAGCAGCTGTGATGTTGTCACTGGCTGTATGAGTACGTTACAGTGTGTAGAACGGGGACCCACGGCTCAGAAGAAAATCCTAGGTAGCAGTGCAGTGTTCCTTTAAGAAATGCTGCATTACTAATGCTCTTGAGAGCTCAAAGGACAGTATTGTGTGGAAAAACACAGATTTTCAGTCAAAGAGAAATTTAGAAGTGTTGGACCTGAATATGATGAAGTTTCAGACCAATTTATTTTGTTCATAATTCCTTTTAATGTGTGTACAAGAGTGACACATAATATATCTTAAGTTACAGGAGCACTTTAATGGATATTAACCAATATTTTGGGTGTAAAGAGAGCATTTTTATCATGGTTTACTTGACAGCTTTTTTTTTTCTTTCTTAGTGGCACATAAAATCATGGTCTCTCTTCCCACTGTTGTTTTTTCTTTTTTCCACTGTTTATGTTTTAGATTCCATGAAATATGGTAGTACCACACCCACCTAGTACATACTAAGAGCAGAATAAACGTCAGCTATTTGTAATAGTATTATTATTATTATTTTTTTGCCCCCACCCCCGTGTAATAGTATTATTAGCAACAAAAAATGTCAGCTACAAATAATAATTGGGGGTCACACTTGCTTCTGTTAACTTCAGCTCTACTTAAAGAGAAACAAACCTCATTCCCTAGAAAGACCATACAGAAAAGAAATGGAAAAAGGAAAGAAAAACAGTTCGTGATTCTCTTAACTCTTCTTTCTACTCTCACATTCACATTTTGCATGTTTATGAGGAGGAAAAGCAGCAGGAGTGGAACTAAGTTTAGGGCATGGAAAGGTAAATGATAAACTCTCTTTTCCCATTGAAATTGGACTTAGACAAAAATTTATGGAAATAGGAGCTATAAGAATAAATTGTAAGTCCTATAGTTACTATATATGGGATATAAACAAATGGACTTAGGAATAATAATGTACAAAATATTTCCTATTCATTCTCTTACTTGAATCTCATAATTACCCTTGAGATAGGTATATTAGCTATAGTCTCCATTTATGTAAAAGGAACCTGAGATGTGAAGACTACAACACAGCCTGGTAGATTTTAAAATTACTCTGCATGGAGGGGCACCTGGATGGCTCAGTTGTTTAAGCATCCAACTCTTGATTTCAGCTAAGGTCATGATCTCAGGGTCATGAGATCAAGTCCCACATCGAGTTGTACTGTGGGTACGGAGTCTGCTTGGGATTCTCCCTCTCCCCCTGCAAAATAAAATAAAATAAAACAAAAAATAATAAAATAAAATAACTCTACAAGGATGTGTATTACTGGCATGATTACAGTCATGAAAAAATTGCATAATATTGTTTCTAGAAAAAAATGATTTAACAAAGCCATGACTAGAGGCTGATATTAAGATCACATAAAAGTGTACATATTCTTCCCTATGACCCTGCAATTGCACTCATGGGTATTTACCCCAAAGACACAGATATCGTGAAAAGAAGGGCCATCTGTACCCCAATGTTTATAGCAGCAATGGCCACGGTCGCCAAACTATGGAAAGAACCAAGATGCCCTTCAACGGATGAATGGATAAGGAAGATGTGGTCCATATACACTATGGAGTATTATGCCTCCATCAGAAAGGATGAATACCCAACTTTTGTAGCAACATGGACGGGACTGGAAGAGATTATGCTGAGTGAAATAAGTCAAGCAGAGAGAGTCAATTATCATATGGTTTCACTTATTTGTGGAGCATAACAAATAGCATGGAGGACAAGGGGCGTTAGAGAGGAGAAGGGAATTTGGGTAAATTGGAAGGGGAGGTGAACCATGAGAGACTATGGACTCTGAAAAACAATCTGAGGGGTTTGAAGTGGCGGGGGGGTGGGAGGTTGGGGTACCAGGTGGTGGGTATTATAGAGGGCACGGCTTGCATGGAGCACTGGGTGTGGTGAAAAAATAATGAATAATGTTTTTCTGAAAATAAATAAATTGGAAAAAAAATAAAAATAAATAAAATTTTCAAGATTGGGAAAAAAAACAAATTTTAAGAAAAAAAAATCAAAACATAATTCTATATACTAAACTTTTTCCAGAGATTTGATTAAAATATAATGGATAATAAAAAAAGTGTACATATTCTTAATAAATAGAAAAAAACAAAACAGGTAATTTTAAGTTACACTGCCAGATTATACTCAAGAGGAGATAGCATCATAAATAGTTATTAGTTGATGTTTTCTGTAAGGACAACGTCCAGAGACACAAGATATGAAAAAAATCAGATGACTATATTATTAAGTGACGTCAAGAAAAAGCACAGGGCGCTTTGGAAACAGCTAATATAAAAAGGTGGTCTAATTTGGGTTTGGAAGATGGTGAAGCAGGGAAGACTTCCTTGATTGAGTCAGAAGTAACTGAGCTCTGAGGTAACTAGCGGAAAGGAAAGGAGGATGAGATTGTCCAGGCAAATCACCAGTAGTAACAAAGGCCCTGAGGTGGAAGACTGATTGGAATGAGATAAAACTGGAGGAGGCAGCTGCAGAGCTCAAATAATACCGAGACTCTAGGCATGGGTTTAATTCTTTATTCTAAGAAGGACAAGGACAGCGAGAGTGGCTATCTTAAGACTCGTAAGGAGGCAACTGAAGTAATCCAGGAAGAAGATGAGTGCAGTTTGGGCTTGAATGGTGGCAGGGATGGACAGAAGTGGTCGGATGAGATGATGTTATTGACAGTGACTCAGGAGTGGGTGTGATGAAGAGATACGGGCTTAAGAAGGTTCTTTCCTGATGAAGAGATCTGGGCCTAATTAGGTTCTTTCTTGCTTCACACACATTTTTTCTAAGTGTGTGATTCTAGCTATGTGCAAAGCTTATGGTGTCTTGACTTTCTTGCTGCTTAACCCTAAGCCTTTACTGAAATAAAGTCAGATGGTTCCTCATTTCTGTCCAGCAGGTCTTGCTCTTGCTGGTGCTGGCAGAATGTTTACATTTGAAATTATACTCCCTTGAATATTTAAATTACTTTTAATATCTTTCCTTCTTGGGATCCTATTAGATTTGAAACACCCAATATATCAATGTGAATGGCCAATGCAAGGTAATAGGGGCCGAGGCAACTTTTAAAAAAGCTGCTCTTATCATCTCCTGTAGCTCTCCAAGATGGTAGAGATCCCCCACTTTCAAGGGTATTTAACTTGAGGAGCTAGACATAACACAGGAGACAAAGATACTAATATTAGTTGGTCATTCTCAATTCTATCCCTTTACTATAATTCAAATAGTTACTTCCTTGCCTCCTGCTGTCACGTAGCTGGGCGGCAACAACAAGCCCCAAATCACCTATGGAGGATACATGCTGTCCTTGGCTTTGCAGTACCAGTAAAGACTACAATCATAAACCAGAGACCAAGGTTACTCCACTGCTTTTAGTATAGAGGCAGAGAGGAAGTTAACCGGTATTTTTGATCACAGCCAACTCACGGAATACACTAAAATTATGCCACCATGGTAACATCATGGGGAAAACGGCACATTGTTCTATTGTGTATTTACCAGCAAATACTGGTAAATATTTGCCAGGAAATACTGGCAGAGAGAGGCAGGCATTTCAAATATTTGAAGCTATCTAGGAACTAGGGCTGGACATATACTAATTATAGCTTAGCAGTATTCACTTATCAAGATGATGTAGCTTTTACTCTGCTCTAGGATCTGCCCTGTTGAGCCCTCTGGCAGATGGATGTAGTGACTACTGAAACATCTATGTGGGAAGGGGAGTCATTTTGGATGACCTCTATAAAGCAGGTTTAGAAGGGACTGGAAACCTATGCCCCATTTTGCTGGTTTGAAATTAATTATGTTTCACTAAGAGAATAGGCTCCCGGGCACAGTTGACAAAGTAGATGTAAAATCTGATTAGCTTTGGTGAGTTAATGATTGCACATCCAAACAAATGGACTTAGTATATTCATTGGATCAACTAACCCCACAATTTATTATTATTCTTGGGCAGAAATCGAATGTAAAACCACAATAACATCACACCTGAGGTTATACATACTCACAAGTGAGGAAAACCAAAGAGATTGCTCCCCAGCTACCATAACCCTGTCAGAGCATAAAGATATATATTTAAAAGTGAACTATAAAACTTAATTTGAATCCACAGAGAAAAAAAAATCCCTCATAGGCTTTCTGAAGTCAGACTGAGATAAAATCAGTAAACCAACCAGTATAATTTCCTGAGCATTACAAGAATCCCAGTCATTATTTTAGATCCAAATTTTAAAATGAGTCTCAGTTAGATTCAACCTGATACACATTTACTTAACATGAAATGCCATAAGTTCCGTGAAAACTCTAGCTCAATTTGAGGTGATAGGGGAATTCCTGATGGACAGCAGACTTTGTTCCCATTTCTTTAGTTAGTATCACAGATGGGTAAGATGAGAGATTATACCTATGTGAATAATTGGAAATTATGTAAAAGCATAGCTAGAGAGTAGCTACTTCCTGCTTTAAAAGTTCAGGGATGCCTGGCTGGCTCAGTCACTTAGGTGTCTGACTCTTGATTTCAGCTCAGGTCATGATCTCAGGGTTGTGAGATCAAGCCCTGGATTAGGCTCCACACTGGGTGTGGAGCCTGCCTAAGATTCTCTCTCTCCCTCTCTCTCTGTCCTCCGTCACTCACTCTCTCTAAATAAATAAATGAACAAATGAATGAATTAAAAAAAAAGTTCAAAGTTCATCACACTTAAGAAATGAACATTTTCAGGCACCCAGAAGGCTAACACTAAGTGATACATTATCTAAGTGTTTTTTTTTTTAAAGATTTTATTTATTTATTTGACAGAGAGAGATCACAGTAGACAGAGAGGCAGGCAGAGAGAGAGAGAGAGAGGGAAGCAGGCTCCCCGCTAAGCAGAGAGCCCGACACGGGACTTGATCCCAAGACCCCGAGATCATGACCTGAGCCGAAGGCAGCGGCTTAACCCACTGAGCGACCCAGGCACCCTTTATCTAAGTGTTTTTATGTGTATCATATTCTATGTACCAGAGAGTGAAATTCCTTACATCTTGAGTGGAAAAGTAATCTGTTAGGCTTTTAACACACCACCATTATGTCAGTGGGAATTTCCCAAGTTGATTATAAAATATCATGGAAAAAATTTATTCTCATAATAGATACTGAATTAGAGAGTGATCTTTAAAGACATGTTCCTTAAATTGAGGGATTAAATTTATAAGCATGGAAACTAAACACATCCTAATGCTTTGGCCATAAAGTGAGATTTATTTAAAATATTCAATACTTCTGCCACTAATGGGAGCAATAAACCATGGTTTATAGTATAAAAGGGACTAAACCCCACTTTGTGGGGAAAAAAAAATTGAATCCTGAAGTTTTAGGGGAGCCCTCCTCATCAATTCAAAAGCTACATAGAAGAAGCATTTCTCTGGGGATGGAGGGGCCTGGGATAGGAATACAGCAAGCATTTGCACGGCCTGGATTGCAAGAACATGTGGCTGGGTGTGTGGTGAAGCAGAGACAAACTATTAACATACAGTGCTTGAATACTCCTATGAAGCAAGGGAAAGGAATGAGGCTGCTACTCCGTTCACTAGATTCAAAGCTAATGAAACACGGGGAAGACTGGGGTGACCCTGAGCAGTGCCAAGTGGTGCAGACAGGCAGGAAGGCATCTGAAAATAAAATCACCACAGAGCTGAAAGATAAACTGGTGGGTCAGCCTCTACAATGAGCCAACTGCTGGAAAAGGGTGCAACGGCACTGTGTCCATGAGACAGCATGACTGCTGACAGCATGTCACTGGAACTGTTTTTGTCACAGCCCTCCAAAGTCCAGTCTTATCTTCTGGGGAAGGTGGCAAGTTTATACGTGTGGTTGTCTGTGTAAAGATGACCCCCTGAGCTCCCCAGGTCTTCAGAATCATGCTCTTTTGTAGTCTCTACCCATAAAGATCCAGGATGGGCCTTTGTGGCCAAAACAATGCAGCAGAAGGGATGTCACTCCTGAGAGTAGGTAAGAAAAGACATCTTGGTTCCATTTTCTCTTTCTTGGATCACCTGCTGTGCAAGGCACCAGCTGCCATGTCATGGGAGCCTTCTGACAACATCCACAGAGTGAGGAACTGAATGAAGCTTCTTGCCCACAGCCGTGTGAGTGAGCTTGGCAGAGGATCCTCTAGCCTAGTCAGGCTTCTAGAGCACTGGAGTTCGGGCTGACGGCGTGACTGCCCCTCATGAGAGACGGCCGGAACCACCCAGCTAAGCTGCTCTCGGATTCCTGTCCCTTAGAAACTGTGTGATAGAATATCTGTTTTAAGCTGCTACATTTGGAGATAATTTTTTAGGTAATAATAGCTAACTAATAGAGCTGTAAAGCTCCAATTTTGGAGAGAAGGGTTTAGAAACTAGCTTCTTACTTTGCAAAACCACTAGAGCTTGAGCAGGTGTTTACACTAGCGGTGGCAGAGACACCAGAGCTGAAGTTGCAGAATCAGACAGGTTACCTCAGACAAGAACAACCGTTAAGTTAGCCCTATGAACATTAATTCATCCCAAATGTCATTTTGTTATACAGAGAGAGGGAAGAGGGAGAGAGTTGGGGAAGGGAGGGAGAGACAGAGAGAGAGAAAGAGAAACAATTACCACAACAAAAAAAGCTACCAGATGGGGAAGGTAATTCCACTACAGCAAATGCTTCCAGAACGTCTGTTTTCACTTTGCCAACTTTAACAGTACAGAAAATCCATGAAAACTACTGCTCTGTTTTTAAAGATTTTATTTGAGAGAGAGCATGCCTGCACAAAAGAGGGGAGGGTCAGGGGGAGAGAGAGAAGCAGACTCCCCGCTAAGAAGGGAGCCCAACATGGGACTCGATCCCAGGACCCTGAGATCATGACCTGAGCCAAAGGCAGAGGCTTAACTGACTGAGCCACACAGGTGTCCCCATGAGAACACTATACTAAAAGGAAAATATAGTATATTAATACTCTTAACAATGATGACAGAGATACATAATTCTGTATAGGATGTTCAATAAAGAGAAAACGACCAATCCTATATTCAAGGGAACTACTTCAGTTTCTGCCTTAATTTCTGGCATCATGCTCCATAAATGTATCTACATAGAAATATAAAAAAAATAATTAAACATCTCACTAAGCAATATTTCCAGCACAATGAATTCAACACACCTCACTTATTTTTCTAGTTGGAAACAATGTAAATCACTGATTTGGGATTACAAATCTAATCAACCCAATGACTATGAAGTTGGCAATTTCCTGGAATCTTTTCAAACTTTGACGGCAATGAAGCTGCAGAAAATATCAAGATGGGCCACTGGCCAGAGATGTCAGGAAGCACAGGTCACCAGTCTTCCCTTACTTCCTGTGCTGATAATGGAAGAAGTGCAGGAGACACCGACAGTCTGTGGGAAGGTGCTCTGTGAAGTAGCTGGACACAAAACAGCTCAGCAAGAAGCAGGCGGTCATGAAGGAATGAGGACATGAACCAACCACCCTAGAGCACATGGTGGGTGTCAGGCATTGCCCTGGCTGCTTCCTTATCTCAGGAAGACTTCCTGACAACTTTGTGAGGTAGATATTACTATGACTGTACATTTGAAGAAATTAAGGCTCCCAAGGTCAAAGTGTAAAATTTAAAATCCAAATGACATCATTGTATACTGATTATTCTTTGGATAAATATTTACTGTGCACCTACTGTGTGCATACCTCTACTGTTGTACTTTTCTTCCAGGGCTGTAAAACTGTCTAACTTCTAGTCTGATTGTAACTCCTTCTATTCAGGAACTAACTGCTTTTGTACCTAACCTAATGTCTGGCACATACTTAAGGACTCGCTAATTTTGTGATTAGTTAAAAACAAAAACCCAAGCCCCCAAACCCCAAGTGTTACATTTTTTGGCTTTATTTTTCTGCTAGGTAGACAGGATATGAGATTTCAAGGAAAGACTGGTGAAGAAAAGGGGTATCCTAAAAAAGATGTTTTGGCATTACTTTATTTGGAGGCTTTTTTTAATGCTTAAAAAATGATTGATGTAGCTTGTACTTCATTAGTCCGAGAAGCTTTAATAAGAAAAACCATTCATGCTAATGTGGTAGATTTGATATAAAACAAATGAGGGGAATGTGGGTGGGGAGGGAGAAAAGGCATTCTATTATAATAGGAAAAAGGAGAAATAAAGGAGACTTGAGGAAAAAACTTTTCTATTCTGTTAACTGAATTCGGAGGATAATAACCTGATGTAATATATATGACCCTCTAAAGTGGCATTTGCTTGGAGTCTGAATTCAACAGGCTGTAATGCATTATTTATTTACAAATTACTGCAAAGCTGGCTCTGGTTCCTAAGACATTGTCTAGACTCCTCTAAGGCTGAATGGCAGGCTAGAGGCTAAAGTTATTTTTAAAAAATCTCCTTTTCCTCTAAAAGAAAGAGAAAAAGATCTATTAGAGTCATCTGAGAAATTATTTTAAAGAAGGGAGGAGAAAAAGGACAAAAAAAAGATTTTTTTTTTCTACTCATGACTACAACTGTCATTCTCTAAAGCCCTAATTCTTTATATTTAAATGCTCATGAATCCCAAAGACTGCAATTCTGAAAGGCCTTTGTGGCTGAAGATGGCTCGAAGAGGAAGAAAAATGAAAAGGCCTACTCAGATACCCTGCCCATTATTTAGTCCAGATTTCTTCATTCTAAGTCTGGGTCAGAGGCCAAATTTGATCTGCCCTAGGGTCCAGCTAACTGTTGGAGAAATCTGGAGAAAGCATCTTTTCTTATCCTGCCCCCTGCTTTCTGTTTCTTGATGATCTCTAGAGACCTGGACTTGAGGGCACAGGGCCCCTTTCCCAAAGTGAGAACACCCTGGAGACACATTAATTTCAGCCTGGTTTGGGACGGACCTGATAAGAAAGGTCATTTTCTCTCTCACCCTCTCCTGGCTCCAGTCCCCGTGTGACTCAGGGCTCCCCTGCCTCTTCTCATCTATCCTACAACCAGAACAAAGGATGAATAAAAATTAACCAACCTATTCTTCCTATAGAATGAATTTTGACTAGAGCTGACTCAAATATTGTGCTCTTCACAGACTGATCTACATGTCCCCTTTTATACTCCCACTGCACCATAAAAATACGTCTGGTCCTGTACTTATAACACTGCAAGAATCTGTGGTTCATTCGTCTCACCTTTGTAAACTTCTCGGGAGAACAATGTTTTGTTCATCTCATTTAGTAAAACTCCTAGAAAGCTTATGTAAATTTTAAGAGCAGACTCTGAAAGCAGACTGCCTGGAATAAAATCTCAGCTCCTCTTTGGGCAAGTTACTTAATCTCTTTGTGCCTCAGTTTCCTTGTTTGTTTAGTATTGGTAATTATAATACCAGCCTCATACCTTGTGAAAATTAAATGAAATATTGTACATAAAGCACTTAGAATAGTGTCTGGTTCAATGGTAACCTCTCAAGAAATGTAGGCTAGTATTTTCACTTTACGTGGTATGTACTCAAACCTTGGTTAAAGTACGTCATATTGGGACGCCTGGGTGGCTCAGTTGGTTAAGCAGCTGCCTTCGGCTCAGGTCATGATCCCAGCGTCCTGGGATCGAGTCCCACATCGGGCTCCTTGCTTGGCAGGGAGCCTGCTTCTCCCTCTGCCTCTTCCTGCCTCTCTGTCTGCCTGTGCTCGCTCTCTCTCCCTCTCTCTCTCTGACAAATAAATAAAAAAAAAAAAAAAAAAAAAGTACGTCATATTGCTAGAGGTCTATATCCAAGAATGCTGTGGCTAGAAGGATACATACAGATTAAACAGTGACTATCAATTCACACAATTATCTTCTTTCCTACTACTTCTCATTTCACTATTATTGCATTCAACACTATTTTAAGAATTCTGTTGTGTACAAAACGGGGGGGGGGGAGTATCACTGCATTCTGAATTCCAAAAAACTGACCTATGAACTTTTGATGCCTTGGTACACAGTTCATTCATAAACTGAGAAGCATTTGTGTTCTACTAAAAGATGGCTGATAAGACTATATGAATGACATATTAAGGAACAATTTCCAGAGAAAGAACAAATCTTCATGATTTATTTGAACTCTCTTTGTCTTGCACCCAGTTTAAAATTAACTTAGAATATAAGTGAAAGATGTTGATGATAGGGGCGCCTGGGTGGCTCAGTGGGTTAGGCCTCTGCCTTCAGCTCAGGTCATGGTCTCAGCGTCCTGGGATTGAGCCCCGCATTGGGCTCTCTGCTCAGCAGGGAGCCTGTTCCCCCATACCCCCCACTTGCCTCTCTGCCTACTTGTGATCTCTCTCTCTCTCTGTCAAATAAATAAATAAAATCTTAAATACAATATATATTGATGACAGAAGAATCCTGGAGATTTCCCAGCACTGCAAAGGTATCACTAACATACTGACTTTGGAATCCTAAAGCTAGCTGCAAATCAAAGAAAAATATCAATCTCTAACAGTTTTCTGCACTTCTATTACCAATCCAAAAGGTCAGATTCAGAAGTGCCAATCAATGCCTTTTAAAAGTCATGTCTAGGGGTGCCTGGGTGGTTCAGTTGGTTAGGTGTATGCCTTCCACTCAGGTCATGATCCTGGGATTCTGGAATCAAGTCCTGCATCGGGCTCTGCTCAGTGCAGACCCTGCTTCTCCTTCTGCATCTGACTCTCTTTCTCTGCCTCTCATGAATAAATTAAAAAATCTTAAAAAAAAAAAAAAGAATATCTAAACGTCATGTCTAGAATTATATATTGGAAGCAACAAAGTATCACTCTTAAAACATTTTCCTTAATTCTCCAAAAGATATGAAACAAAAAAAGCACTATTTTGAATGCTTTTTACAGAATAATTATCAAGGTTAAATTTACAACATCAAGGGAGCTTTATATCACCATGGACATTTTACCATACCTAGTATTTTTAGTCTAATTTCAAAGCTGAAGAACCTATAAGCCACAAATGATAGCAAACTTGAGTTACAGGATGTTAAGGGAATTGCAGGAAATTAAATCAGAGCTTGGTTTTGGGTTTTGCATATCTTCTTGTTAAATTAATTCATCCTGAGAGCTACCTTGTTCTCATCAGAGCAAAATACTGGACCTACTTTATGATGTGTATGATACAGAGAGAAAATATAATTAGTTTTAAAAAGTGTTGACATCAAGTCATGGGTGACTTATAAATAATTGTTGAAGGCAATTAAATTTTTATTTTATTATTTTTTATATATTTCTATTTTTTTAAATTAATGATCATTTCCTAAAACATGCCTTGGTGTCCCAGGCAAAGAAAGACTAGTAGGTTGGATGGATCATGGTACTAATACAATTTTTTGAAGATTTTATTTATTTATTTGAGAGAGAGAGAGAGAGAGAACATGCGCGTTCTTGCATAAGGAGAGGGGCAGAAGGGGAGGGACAAGGAGACTTACTGCTGAGCATGGTGGCTGATGCAGAGCTCCATCCCAGGACCCTGAGATCATGAACTTAGAGGAAATCAAAAGACACTTAACTGAGTCACCCAGGCACCCCAACTTAGTATTTTTATTAAAGAAACAGATGCCTGGATTTAAGAAATAAGAAAAGGGATAAAAATAAATGAAAGAAGAAATAAAAATATTTTATATGGCTAAAGTAATAGATCTCTCTTTTTTTAAGTATCTGGGAAAATAATGCTTGCTATGGCTTTTTCTCCTCAGAATTTTAGAAGGTGAAGTAGTTCATGTTGGTTAAGTACTTTAAATTTTTTAGAAAACATGAACTAGTAAAATAATTTCATCTTTACAACCAAATAGCAAAGTTACAATTTTCCTATAGTGGGGATTGTTACCTTAATAGTTTTTATTTTTTACCTTTAAACATATTATTGGCTCCTTAAGTTATAAATACCTAAAGAGACAAGTACTGTTTAATAACCCATTTAATGATTTTTGGAAATTCAAGCTGAAAACATCTAAGGATGAAATAAGAAACTATAGATTTATTATTATTCACATTCTGCTTTGTATTGGCAAAAGCTGAAGAATAAAATTAAAAGAAACACCACTGAACATACCTCATTTAGTTTCTTAGACTTAATTAAATCAATCTTTGAGTTTACATAAGAGTTTCTCAGAAGAAAGAACAAGAAGCAAAACTGGTATTAGGATAAAAAGCAATCTGCTCTGTCAAGGCTGTTCTAGTTCCAGAAAGTGTTTGATTGAAAGCCTTCTTGCCTTCTGGTCTCCTACTTCAAATCTTTTGGCCAGGAAAAGAGCTGAGGTTTGTCTCTTAATATGGTCCTCCGCATTGGAGCAAGACAGATTTAATTCTGCTTTAACACTTTAGAGAGTTGAGTGCAAAGATGTCAGCTTGATGATATAAAGTAGGTGATCTGGAATTTCCTTAGGCATTTTCAATCATGCAGTTATAGCTATATAAATATGAATTATATAAGTTAAATCATTTTAAATAATTATGAGTTTAATAATTAATAGTTAAATTATGTAAGTTATATATACTTATAGAACTATAAATTATACTGTTATATAACTATATACTATAGTCATATAATTTTTTAAAAATTTATATTTAACTTAACCTTCTCTTTTCTTTTTTTGCTCTACTTTTATTGACAAATGAAAATAATTAGCATTGTTCTTTACGCCTCCCTTTTATCTTCCTGACTGAACAGATCTGTTAACTTCAATTTTTTTTTTGAAGACTGGGCATATAAGACAGACACTGTTATTCTTTTTAACTTTTTGAAAAAAATATTTATTATTTATTTTTTTGGGACACCAGAGTGGCTCAATGGGTTAAGCAGCTGCCTTTGGCTCAGGTCATGATCCCAATGTCCTGTCAAGTCCCCCATGAGGCTCCCTGCTCAGTGGGGATCCCACTTCTTTCTCTCCCTCTGCCACTCCCCTGCTTGTGCTCTTTCTCTCTGTGATAAAATCTTTAAAAAAAAATTATTTTTTAGAGAGAGATAGCACATGCACCAAGAGCACCTGTATGTGCCCATGTGAGTGGGGGAGGGGCAGACACAGAGAGATTCAAGTGGACTCCTGGCTGAGCTCGGAGCAGAAGCTGGATGCAAGACTCCATCTCAGGACCCATGAGATCATGACCTGAGCTGAAACCAAGAGTCCAACACTTAACCAACTGAGCCACCCAGGCACCCCTCACTGTTATCCTTTGAACTATATCCAGTTTGCCTTCAAATAATTGATACTCATGCCTTCCTAAAATGTAATAATCTGATTGGTTATGCAATAAGCACGTGAACCCCAAAACCTATAAAAAAAAGATCATGCTACAGCCTAGAATTTTATTAGATGATGCTTTTCCAGTTTTCTTGTATATTCTGGAGTTGGCTTCTTCCTTCTTGTATAAATTAGCTTTTACTTTTCTTTGATGACATGACAGCTCCTTTTTCCCCTCCCCCCAAATTAAAATTAATTATACTCTTTCAAAGAGTTTTCTATTACCTTTCATTTTTGACTGACATCCTACTTAACTGTAGTCTTCAAGAAATCAATGAATATATTAATTGGAATTAGACTTGGCACCTGTCTCTAAGGAACTCAACTCAATAGTTCTCTGTAGCCTTAGATGGAATTTTTAATAACTTCAAGGTATTTTTAAAAAAGCCAAGTGTGTATCTTCAAGTTATTCCTTCAAACCTATGTTTTTTTGAGTTTCCAGATAGAGAAATAAGGGTATAATAAAATGACCAAAATTAAAAGCATTAAAACATTTATAAAAACCTAACAAGTTAATGATTATAATAAAAAGATATTAAACAACTAGCTTAGGTAATATAAACACTAAAGAACAGTGCATTTCTTTTCAGTCGTAATACTCAATTTGAGGGGCAAAAGAACTAGGAAAAGATGGTGCTAAAGCAAGTAGACCATAAATATTCAAGAAATTTGGTCTTTTTCTGTTCCTAAAATTCAGAGCATTTCCTTTTTCTTTACAGTTCCAAATGAGTCAGGCAAAAAAATCTCGTATTAGACTAAAACTAATAATAATCAGATAAAGAACAAATGATAGTTCTGAAAGACTGAGTTTGAATTCTCACTCTTATCCTTTGATAGCTCTACAACGTTCATCTTTTTGAGTTTCAGTTTCCACATCTGAAACACAGGTATAACACCACTAAACATAACAGGGTTGGCAAGATTTAAAATAAAGGCATGTAATATTTGTAAGGTGCCTGGCTCATAGTAGGCCCTCAAAAATGTTTATGGACCGTCTTTTCCCCTCTTCCCTGACCCTGCTGGAAATTAAATTTGACAGATAAGTAGTATTCTCTTCACTCTCAAAGTTACTGTAGTAAGAAAAAGATAGAAATAACTAAATGGAGGGGCATTTGGGTGGCTTAGTCCACTGAGCACCCAACTCTTGAGTTTGGGCTCAGGTCGTGGCATTGGGCCCTGTGTTAGGCTCTGTGCTCAGCATGGAGTCTCCTTCAGACTCTCTCTCTCTCTCCCTCTACTGCTGCAACCCCTAAAATAAATAAATAAATCTTAAAAAAACAACAAACAACAACACCCAAAAAACTAAATGGAATAGTAACTTTCCTGGATCTGAAATTTTAAAGTAAATAAGTTTTGAAATAAAACTAGTAAGAGGTAAACGGGTTGCCTGGATGACTCAATTGTTAAGCAGCTGCTTTCGGCTTGGGTTATGATTCCAGGGTCCTGGGATCAAGCCCGTGTTAGGCTCCCTGCTCAGCGGGAACCTGCTCCTCCCTTTCCCATTCCCCCTGCTTGTGTGTGTTCCCTCTCTCGCTGTCTCTGTCAAATAAATAATAAATAAATAAATAAATAAAATCTTTTAAAAAATTAGTAAGAGGTAAATAGAATGATGGAATTATAAAAACCCATATGAAATTTAAGATATTATTAATCATTTCCATTTTCTTCTTGGCTATGATTATGAGATTATGTTTCATATTCAGTGAAGGGAGATACTAACCAAGCTTTGAAAAGTGTTATCAAAAATGTTTCATAAAAACTAAAATTTGCTTCCATTTAACAGAAGTTTTATTGATAAAAGTATTTCAAGAAAGGGCCTTTCAGTCATTTGAGATGACCCATTTATGTGCATCATATATCCCAACTGCCATACTAAGTGACAGAGGATATACAGAGAAGATAAAAAGAATACTATTAAAAGTATAGGACAGGTGATGTGGCATCAGGCATATCACTGTATTAGTCTGCTAGGGCTGCCATAACAAAATATCTAGAGCTTGGTGACAAACAACAGAAATTTATTTTTTTCGTAGTTCTGGAGGCTGCAGGTCTAAGATCAAGGCATAGGCAGAGCAGGTTTCCTCTGTGGCTTCTCTCCTTGCGGTGCAGTTGGCTACCTTCTTGCTGTCTCTTCACATGGCTGTGCCTTTGTGCATGGCACCACTGGTCTCTGTCCCCCTAAATTTCCTTTTCTTACAAAGACAGTAAACCCAGTAGAACTGGGTTATGGCCCACTCTAATGGCCTCATTTTAACTCAATCGCCTCTTTAAGGACTTTATTTCCAAATACCGTCAGATACTGCGGTACTTGGGGTAAGGGCTTCAAAATAAAAATTCTGAAGGAACAGAATCCAGTGCATAAGAAACATTATCTCACTTAACCACTGCCCTGTTTTATAAATGTGGAGCTAGGCTCTAAGAGAGTAAATAACTCAACAAATGTCACATAGTCAGTAAGTGGTGGAAACAAAATTTTAACTCCGGTCTCATTATGAGAGCACCAAAGGTATGTTTTTTTCTTTTAGTCACACCTCCTCAGAGAATTACAAATCTGACTGGAAAGACAAAGCACCGATTCATGAAACTATAAAATATGGGGGTTAGTGATAAAGAGGCATTTATTCACTAGACTTGTACCATCACATGGAAAGAATGGATTCAGGACTAACAGACAATTATAGAATATTTATTACATGTTAGGCTGTGCTCTTTCACAAGAGTCTACTGATGCCCTTTCATGAGGAATTGCTGAATGGCAAGGAATAGTTATTGGTAGTCTTGGACCAAAGCCAATGTCAAAATACAAGAGAGCTTTCTGTAGTAAGTTATCTTACACACAACTGTCTTTCAGATCTTTTTTTCCCTGCACTTGAGTGTAGGCTCTGTACTGGCCCACATGTATGAAACCCCTAATCTGCTTTATACTATTCTACCTCATTGACAATCTACCTCATTGACAATCTTAGTGGGCTTCCAACTCTATAGCATCTCAAAGTGAAAGACAAAAAAGTCCCCTGCTGTGTCTCTTAAGAGTCCCACCTGTGTGTCCATGAATGAGTGTCAGGCTAGACTGTGTGTAAATATATGTGTGTGTGTGCACACACACACATATGCATATACATACACACACATACATAGCACTAACCATTTATTATAGGGGCCAAGAACTGCCCTCAAGAAGTATGATAATTTTTTTTTTTTTGAGGTAAGTTCTTTGGATATCAATTATACCATTTTCAGAAAACAAGTACAAAAGCACATTTCAAAGTTTTATTTGATTTTTAGTATTATTATACTTCTTTCCTAGAGTAGGAACATTCAGTGGTGTTCTTACCAATAATGAGAATTCAGTTGTGATTTTTCAAACTGTCTCAATGGAGTTAAGTGGGTGGAAGAGGTGGGAGTACCTTATCAGAATCATGGAGAAAAATGGAAAAGCAGATAAAGAATATACATAGTTTAAAAAACAAAGCAGTGCTTTTCTCCAGTACTTTAATGTTTTCAAGTTTCAAATAATATTAAAAATGTTTTAAAAAAGAAGTTGAGAAACACCAAGGTATGGGAATTTTAAAAACTCTGAAGATCAGATTTCATTTTTTCCAGGAAAAAAAGTGCCTTAGGAGGCATTTAGTGAATGTTCTGAATATAATAGACTTAGTAGCCAATTAACCCCAAATACACTTAGTTCACTAAATATACACATAGAGAAAGGCAATGCTCTCACAGAGTTGTGTCTAGGAAGTCAACAGCATGATGGTTTAAACTGTAGGCGGAAAAGTTAATCTCCAAACACAGTATGACATTTCTGCAACTCTGAGCACGGATATTTTTATTCTGCCATTTTTGTGTTTCCAGTTGTTTTTAGCTTTGTAAGCTTTCAAGGAAAGATCTAATTATCCCCCCTCAACTCTATCTCCCGGTGCCTTCTATGAAATAAATATAAAACTGGGGATACATGCTCAAGTTGAGAACAGCTCTTACCCCTGAATTTCTTTTTCCTCAAACTCAGTATCCAAAGACAACTAAGATTTTCAATTTAGGCCTTTTTGGTTTTCAGTCCCAGAACCACCTACCTCCAAACATCTTCACAGAATACAGTATTTCCTATCTGCTGTCAGGTTCGAACCAATCAGTTCTCACAGCTGGAGATAGATTGAAAGAATGTCTATAGTGCATGCCCTCCCCATTCAGGGGCTCTATGGGCTTCCACGATGCCCTGTTCCCCTGAAGTCCAAGAAATACCTACCTCTAGTTTCAGAACATCGTGCTGAAGTTTACGCTGAAATTCAAGGAAGTTTTTGATCGTCAGCTTCCCCTTAAGATCAGCTCCAAAGAAGTAGGTCGTGAGGGCTGAACACAAGCCAGACTTGAGGGTGTTACCAGTAGTAGGACGATCTCTATGACGCATACCCATACTGGTTTGGGAGCGAATGATGCTCTGAACCTGGAGGAGTAGCAAAGCCCCATTCAGAAAAACATTACCAAGTACAAAAGTATAGCAAAGTAACAACAGTAACTGACTACTGATTATTTATTTGCCTACACGGTGCTACGATTCTCTTTTAATGTGCGCAATCCTATTAAGTCTTACGATGGTCCTCATTTTACAGATGAGGAATTTGAGGCAGAGTGTTTAATAACTTGTTCAAGGTCAAGTAGCTAGCAAGTAGCAGAACCAGGATTTTAACAGAGACACCTGACACCATTGTAACTGAGATGCTCTTAAAAATCTCTCTTCAGGGGCGCCTGGGTGGCTCAGTGGGTTAAGCCGCTGCCTTCGGCTCAGGTCATGATCTCAGGGTCCTGGGATCGAGTCCCGCATCGGGCTCTCTGCTCAGCAGGGAGCCTGCTTCCCTCTCTCTCTGCCTGCCTCTCCATCTACTTGTGATTTCTCTCTGTCAAATAAATAAATAAAATCTTTAAAAAAAAAAATCTCTCTTCAGAAAAGAGCACACATTTGTGTTTGAGGCTCAAAACCTCTCACAAAACACTAAAATAATCATCAACCTCTCAGTAATACATTCCATATCTCAGGAGACTTTTCACGCTTTTCATACTTCTAACTACTGACTCTCCAGTTATGACAAGAGGTAGCATAGCTATAGGCAAATACTGACATCTAAGAGAGATAGCACATTTATTAGAATGACAAATTTTTAAAACAGATTTTATTTATTTATTTGAGAAAGAGAGAGAGAAAGCATGAGAGGGAGGAGGGGCAAAGGGAGAAGCAGATTCCTGCTGAGCCAGGAGCCTGACACAGGGCTTGATCCAGGGATTCTGGGATCATGACCTGAGTCCAAGGCAGATGCTCAATGGACTGAGAAACCCAGGTGCCCCTAGAATAATAAATTAAATACAAAGTTGGTATGAAGTAATTCCCCAAGAAATGTTGGGAAATTAATTTAGTCTTTGAGAAGTTTTATTTTTATTATTTTTTTAAAAAGATTTATTAATTTGAAGGGTGCCTGGGTGACTCAGTCAGTTGAGGTTGAGTGTCTGCCTTTGGCTCAGGTCATGATCCCGGCATCCTGGGACTGATTCCTGCATCAGGCTCCCTGATCAATGGGGAACCTGCTTCTCTTTCTTCCTCTGCCACTAGTGCTCATTCTCATTCTCTCTCAAAAATAAATTTTAAAAATCTTTAAAAAATTTATTTATTTGAGAGAGAGAGGGAGAAAGAGCATGAGTACAAGTCAGGGGAGAAGCAGAAGGAGAGAGAATCTCAAGCAGACTCCCCCATGAGTGGGGAGCCCCACACTGGGCTTGACTTTAGGACCAATGAGATCATGATCTGAATCAAAATAAAGAATCAGACTCAACCGACTGAGCCACCCAGGCACTGCCTTTGAGAACTATTTATTTATTTATTTATTTGACAGTGAGAGAGAGAGAGAGAGAGAGATAGATAGATAGATAGATCACAAGTAGGCAGAGAGGCAGGCAGAGAGAGAGGAAGAAGCAGGCTCCCTGCTGAGCAGAGAGCCTGATGCGGGGTTCAATCCCAGGACCCTGAGATCATGACCTGAGTTGAAGGCAGAGGCTTAACCCACTGAGCCATCTAGGGGCCCCTTCTGGGAACTTTTAAATGAACTTTTTGAGAAAGAATAAGTTTTGGAACTAGCAACTATGGCCTAACTATACAAATGAGCTTTTGAAGCAAGTCTATGACTATTGTAGCATTTTCTTTTTTACTAGTTCCTGCAATCTTTTCTACCTCTTTAGAAGCTAAAAAAGCAACTATTCAGAATAATTAAAATTGGGATATGTAAAGATAAATAATGAAGGTTTGTTATATAAATAAACAATACAGAAAGCTTTGTAGGTAATGATTTTTTTTTTAACGATTTTATTTATTTATTTGACAGAGAGAGGTCACAAGTAGGCAGAGAGGCAGGCAGAGAGAGAGGGGGAAGCAGGCCTCACGCTGAGCAGAGAGCCCAATGCGGGGCTGATCCCAGGACCCTGGAATCATGACCCAAGTCGAAGGCAGAGGTTTTAACCCACTGAGCCACCCAGGCGCTCCTATAGGTAATGATTTTTAAATTGCCAAATTAGAAAAGCATAACACTTAGAAATTTAAGAGCTATAACAAACGATTTACCTTAGTTAAATGTCTTATGTATTTCATTTTTTTACGTGTGACCATAAAGAAGATTTAAGTTAAGTCTATGGCTATATAAACAGTGGAGTAGTATAATGGAAAGATATGAGACAAGAGGTCAGGAGACATGAGGTCTGACTATTGTTCTGAGAAAGAATTTATGAGAACAGAATTTATGCAGGTCTGTGAAACTCTATGGGCCTTACTTGTCTCACTAGAAAAGTCACAGAGTATATTATCTTTAAATCTCCTTGTAACTCTAGGTTAGTATCATACTTGGTATTGACATGATTTCTTCGGGGTCCACATTTTATTGTGGTAATAAGATAAGCTGAATTTGTTTCTTATGTACACAGAGATTTGAAAGACAGATATTCAATGGATTTTTAAAATTCTTTAGGTTGAGGATTTTTAGACTTTAAACTGAATACAGGGGACACCTGGGTGGCACAGTTGGTTAAGCCTCTACCTTCCACTCAGGTCATGATCCCAGGGTCCTGGGATTGAGTCCCACACTGGGCTCCTCGCTCAGCGGGGAGCCTGCCTCTCCCTCCGCCTGCCACTTCCCATTTGTGTATGCTTTCTCTCCCTGACAAATAAATAAATAAAAATCCTTAAAAAAAAAAAAGGACTTTAATAATTAAATTGAATATAGGATAACCAGAACATTTTTTGTTGTTTTGAACACAATACACAATTCATTTTATCTGCTTAACTGAGTATTGAAGAATTTTCACTAACAGTGAACCAGTACTGAGAACCTACCATGATTTATATTTTGCCTGTGGCTGTAAATATTGCAGCATATATCCTTCCTATGGTGGAAACCATGTGTTAAGCTTCAAGAGTGTGGTGCTGGGAATGTGTGTGGGTAAGTGACTGGGAAAAAGAGTTTAGGGAAAATTAACTAACTCATGCAGTATGGTCTTCATTACTGATTAATAATCACACAGTCTCAATACTTCTGCATTATATAGAAACTACTATTTATAATAAGCATTCTTTAAAAACTTTGAGAAATATCTTTTTTTAAAAAAATATTTTATTTATTTATTTGAAAGAGAGAGAGAGAGAACAAGAGAGGGGACACAAGCAGTGGGGAGTTGGAGAGGGAGAAGCAGGCTTCCCATTGAGCAGGGCGCCCGATGTGGGGCTTGATCCCAGGACAGTGGGATCATGATCTGAGCTGAAGGCAGACACTTAATAACTGAGCCACACAGGTGCCCTTCCTTTTTTTTTTTTTTTTTAAGATTTTATTTATTATTTGAGAGAAAGACAGCATGCATGAGCACAAGTGGGGAGGAAGCAGAGGGTGATAGAGAAGCAGGGAGCCTGACAAAGGGCTCAATTCTGAGACCTAGGATCATGACCTGAGCCAAAGGCAGATGCTTAACCAATGAGTCACCCAGGAACCCCAATATTTTCTTAAAATATTTTATGTAGATAATTTGTTAAGGGTATAACATGTGAGTCAATCAAAACATCAATTCAACTAGTCATGTGAATGCTTACTACATGCTTTATGCTGTGGAGAAAATCAAAAGAAATATAAAACATGATTTCTGAAAGAAAATTTCATTCTTCTATCTCAAAAATGAGTTATTATTTCTCATACTTTCATACTAAAAAAACATTTCTGTCATGGCATTGGGTGAAAGGAGCCCAAACAGTTATGAGGGTTTTTTTTTTTAAATTATCTTTCGCTACGATCTGCTATGAAATGGGTTAGAGAAAGGATCTGTGTGATAGAAAGGTCAGAGAAAACTCACACAGAGTATTAACAGTAGATTAATGCCTTTTAGTAATGTGTTTATGCATGATCAAAGTGATTTTAGAAAAAGATGAATCAAGGAATTAGCTATTAGTTTGCTTCATGCAACATTAACTTTGAAATATGTGAGGTCCTCTTCCTGATTCTGTTTAACTTTTTTTTATAAGCTTAATGAATACACTGTCAAGAAAACACCTGTTTACCTGGGAAGTAAGTGCAAAGTTTGAATGTTTGGAAGCCTAGAGCACTGTCAACTTAATAAATTCTTATATTTCCCAAGAATATAAAATGTATAAAGATGAAGCAGAGAAACTTCTAAAGAGAGCCATTTGTTCATTAGCTACTTTATAATTATTTGTTTTTGGTTTAAAAGGCTTTTTACATCAAGATTCCTTGTGGTCAATATTAGACATTGTATCAGTTTAAGGTGCCCAATTATCAAGGGATCACATTAAATGAAACAGCACTCCCTTCTCTAACATCTGAACAGACATTTTTCCAAAGAAGACATAGAGATGATCAACAGGTAGGTGAAAAGTGCTCAATGTCACTCAACATCAGGAAAATGAAAATCAAAATTACAATGAAGTAACATCTCATACCTGGTAGAATGGCTATTATCAAAAGGACAAAAAATAACAAATGTTGGATAGGATATGGAGAAAAGGGAACACTTGTGCACTATTGCTGGGAATGTAAATTGATGTGGCCACTATGGAAAACAGTATGGAGGTTCCCCTGAAAATTAAAAATAGAACTACCATATGATCCAGCAATTTCATTTCTGGGTATTTATAAGAAGGTAACAAAATCACTATTGCAAAGAGATACCTGCACCCATCCATGTTCATTGCAATATTATTTACAATAGCCAAGATACGGGAACATCAGTATCCACCAATGGATGGATGGATGAAAATATATGTATGGATGTATGTGTATATATATGATAGAATATTCTTCAGCCACAAAAAAGAAGACAATTCTGCCATTTGTGATAGCATGGATGGACCTTAAAGGCGTTATGCTACATGAAATAAGTCAGAAAGAGAAGGACAAATACTGTATGATTTCATTTATATATGAAATCTTAAAAAAAAAAAAAAAGGCCGAACTCATGCATACAAAGAAGATTGTTGGTTGACAGAGGTGGGGTGGGGGTCCCCATGGGTGAAGGTCATCTAAAGGTATAAACTTCTAGTTATAAGATAGATAAGTCCTAGGGATGTATTGTACAGTATGGTGATTATAGTTCACTGTATTGTACTGTAAATTTGAAAGTTAGAGAGTAGATCTTAAAAATTTTCATCAAAAGGAAAAGATTTGTAACTGAGTGGTGATGGATGTTAACTAAACTTATTGTGGTAATCACTTTGCAACATATTCACAGATCACATCATTATGTTGTACACCTAAAACTAATACAATGTTATGTCAATAATACCTCAATAAAAATAATATTAAGTAGTTTTATATAAAATAAAATCCAGGGATTAGTTGAATATGTGATGGGGATTAAAGATGCACTTGTGGGACGCCTGGGTGGCTCAGTTGGTTGAGCAGCTGCCTTCAGCTCAGGTCATGATCCCAGCATCCTGGGATTGAGTCCCACATCGGGCTCCTTGCTCCGCAGGGAGCCTGCTTCTTCCTCTGACTCTGCCTGCCACTCTGTTTGCCTGTGCTCTCTCTCTGAAAAACAAATAAATAAAATCTTAAAAAAAAAAAAGATGCACTTGTGATGAACACAGGGTGAAATATAGAAGTGTTCAATCACTATACTGTATACCTGAAACTAATATCACATTGTACATTAACTGGAATTAAAATAAAAACTTGAGGGGGTGCCTGGGTGGCTCAGTGGGTTAAAGCCTCTGCCTTTGGCTCAGGTCATGATCCCAGGGTCCTGGATCGAGCCCCACATTGGGCTCTCTGCTCGGCGGGGAGCCTGATTCCTCCTCTCTCTCTGCCTGTCTCTCTGCCTACTTGTGATCTCTGTCTGTCAAATTAATAAATAAAATCTTTAAAAAAATAAATAAAAAGTAAAAACTTGAAAAAAAGAAAAATGGGGGCAGTAGGAGGAAATTCAGTGTTTCTAAAGTCCAAATGAATATAAAATATCCCCCATACTCTCCTAGATAAAATAAAATTTTAAAAATACCAAAATAAGTTCTACATGTAATCATTTGACGTGACCTGTCAATATCAGTAAAGTGCAGGATTACAGGAAAGTGAAGGTATTCGACAGAAACAGGGTGCAGATTTGAATAAATGTCTCCAGGTATTCAAAAACATTTGTCTCTGTGGATTTCTTACTTAAAGATGTACTGTACTTCTCCAATTTCCTTTTTGTTACATTCCTTATTTTAAATACAAAATACTTTCTCCCATATATCCATACATATTTTGTTTTGAAGCCAGTCGGATAATCATAATCATTGCATCTACAGAGGTATCATGGCCCACCAATGATAGAAGTTTTATGGAAATGTAATCTCTTCCTAGGATTCATCAGAAACTGTACACATCTCTGGCTTGGACCTCCTACAGTCAAAGGTATAGTATCATGTTTCCTTCTCTTACAGAAATTCTTTCAAAACATCTTATATTCTGAATTATATGGCACAAAGCAGCTGTTTAATAAACATTGACTAAACACATGACTGAACAGCTATAATTTTCCTCTCAGCATCATAGTCTAATCCATGTTAGAGAATCAGAAGAACTTTGACCTTAATCATATGCTCAAGTAATTCCTTATATTTAGAGTAAAAACTAACAAACAAAACCCGCTTGTTAAAAGTGAGGATGGTTTTTTTTTTTAAATGACGTATTTGGTACTTCAAAAATTATATAGCATCCGAGTATGCTGACCAAGACCAAAATAACTTCAAGGCACATGAAAATGTATTAACTATTATTGTACTTAAAGAAACTTTCCAGGACAACTTGCCTGTTCAAATTCCTCCATGTCCACTTCTCCATCTCCATTCAAGTCAAACATCTTGAAGGCGATTTCAAAATTTCTCTGAGGAGCTGCAAGTAGAAAGGAAGGAAAGGATAGGAGGGAAGGAGAAGAAGGAGAGGGGGAGAAAGAAAGTATTTAGAAGGCATTGACTAAAAATAAAAACTCATCTCTTTAAGAAAAACAGATGGTTAGACACAAAGTATTATCAAGTCACAGAATGCCACTCTATTTATCTAGATTAATATGTAGTGATACTCCTTAAAACCAAAAGAGAAACTTGACTATGGCCAATAAAGACAGCACTTGTTTCTCGAGTTTCAACACTAATCTCCTAAATACTTCTGCTCTGCTTTATTAGAAACCATCCTCTTAACTCTGTATTGATGTTGCTCTGTTACTTAAATATAGCTTTATTTATCTGGGCATGAAAGTCTACTTGGAGTGAGACATACTGCTGCAAAGAGGCTAAAATTCTAAGTCTCTGTCTTGCCTTTTTAAAACCAGCTAGGTTTGGGGGCACCTGGATGGCTCAGTCAGTTGAGCATCCGGCTCTTGGTTTTGGCTCCGATTGTGATTTCTGGGTTGTGGGACTGGACTGCATCGGATTCCAGGCTCAGTTGGGAGTCTGCTTCTCTCCTCTCCCTCTGCCTTTTTCCCCACTCTCCTCTCTTTCTCTCACACACATGCTCCCTCTTTCTAAAATACGTAAATATACCTTAAAAAAAAACCAAAAAACCCCAGCTAGATTTCTACTTTGGTCTTTCTAGTCTCTCCATTTTTAAGTGCAATCAGGAGTTCAGCAGATGTCACTCAGCCATCAGGTTACTATCTATAGGCAGAAAAGCATACTGGTAGCTACACAGCCTCCTACTTCAACCATGTCAGCTGGGTATACAAATCACTGAGCAAAGTATATGTAAATGCTAAAATAAAGCTGAGTTTAAAAATAAAGTGAAAAATGCAAAGCTTGAGAAGATGCATGTATATATTTTCTTTCCCTTAACTGAATAGTAAAAGCTCTTCAAGATGTCTTAGAGTTCCTAGATCAAGCAGTATACTACAAATACAATTAATACACTTGTATATTAGAATAAAATGTAATGTCTCTTCTTTCTTACCATGCTAAATATTCTGGTAAAGAAAACAAAGTTATTTACTTCCTTCCTTTGGTACTTCAAATTTATATAGCTGTGGAGAATAAACCAAAATAAAACATCCTATATATGCTAATACTATTGAATTAAATTTTCAGTTGACATAACTTTTATTAAAAAATTTAAAGATTATATGTAGACAAAAAAAGTTTAAAAAGGCTTAGCACATTATCCATAGTTACAGAGAATCCATAGTCCCATCTTGCTCATGAACTTGTCAGTAGCAATACCTTGTGGGGTTAAATTCCACTTTCAGCCAGCTAGCCAGCAGCTAGGCTGGTGAGCTCCTGGTTTTTAGTGGCCTGGGTGAATCATGTGCTTCTTAGCTTCCAACTGACTGCCTTACTTGATAATGGCTTCCAACGGGTTTGTACTTCTTTATGTCACAAGTACAATTGTTGCAAAGGATATAGCTGGGGGAATTAGATTTTTGTATACTTACTGTCACTTCTTTAATTTTTCCTACTTGTCTGGGTGTTTTTTACTGAAGAGTTACTATGCCAAGCATTGAGCTCGATAATTTAAAGCTAGATAATTATCTGATTTTGTATGCTCAACCCTGAAAAGTCATACGTGACTAGCTCAACATTGCATAGCTAGTATGTGGCAGAAATGGTAAGTGAACCTAGATCAACGATGATTCCAAAGACAATACACTTTTTCATTATGCTCCAGGGCATCCAATAGTAAGACAGTGGTTCTGAACAATAACAAACACACACTCTATTCTGGTACATTTTAACCTAGAAAAACAAAAAACAAAACATGACTCACTGATTACATCAGTCTCTGCAATAGCTGAATTCCAAGCTGTTTATTTCAAGGACATAGCTGCCCTAAGAGAAACACTGCATATGCCATGTTCATACGTTAGAATTGGCTGCACTAACTGGAAACCCATAGGCAACATTGGATTCTCAGGTTTGTCACCTGTTTTTAAGGATTCTGAATATGAGTTGCTTTAGGAAGGTATGTATTCTCTTCTTCTTCCCTACTGTTTTACACGTGGACCACTTCATTCAAACACATTACCTGCCTATTCCTTGTAGATACCTGACATTGTAACAACTGCAGAAAATATGAAGCTGCTGCAAGTTTTCAGTGGGGGAGGAGCACCACCAAACAGGCACCATAAATGATTTCTCTGGCTACAGCGTGAATTGAAAGATGAGCTGGAAAAGAAGAACCAGCTTCAGAGAAGATCACGCAAGCTCTCGTAAAGGTTGAAAATGTGAACTGAGGTGATGGCAGTGGTAATCCGAGAGGAAGAAACACATTTGGAATAAGGAGGTGGAATTATGCAACTTAATGACTAATTAGCTGTGAAGAGTTGAGAGTAAAAAAGGCTGACAGCATAACTGCCTTAGGCTACTGGGTAGCTTGCATGTCATTAACCAAGAGCTAAAACAGATGTAAAAGGTTTGAGAAATAAAAGGAATTCAGAGCCGACACGCTGAATTAAGGGGCCCACAGCCTGTTCAGATGAAAACGCTGGGAGAGTGGGAAACAAGGGTCTATAGGTTTGACAAGAGGGGTGAAAGCTGGCAGTTGCGGGCACAAAGAGCCTGAAGTGAGGGTTGAGGAGAAGGTGGAGGAAAGGTTAGAGTGCAGCTGGATGCCAATATTTAAGGTAAAAGGAAGGAGAAAGAAAGCAGTGACAGAGGACATGGCATCAGGAGGAATATAGACCTAATGAACAGCAATAGGGAAAAACTTGGGGAGAGCCAGTAACTATGTTGAATTAAATCTCAAGAATTAAAGCAGCATTCCTATTCCCTAGCTCTACTGATTACAGAGGGTGCGCAGAGTGCTTAAAATTTTAGCTTTATCATCATCTTTCATTCTTATTGTCCTGTGAGTTTTGTGAAGGCACAGTCATCATTTAAATGACAGAATGAGTTATTTCAGCAAATCATAGTTTATATGGCTTCCTACAACTAAGGTTAAATTCATTTTACCAAACAAAGCACATCCTGTACTTTCTTGAGCTTTCTATATCTCTTGATCCTGGCTTACTTTCAAACACAGGATTTGCTTTATATGGAGCTCTGCAGAGCATTCACTGAAGTATGTGCATGGACACTACTCCAGAGGCTGACCTTCTAGAGCACCGGCCATGAAAAGGCAAGTTAGGGCAGTGGCCTTGAGCACTCTCAGTTAGGCCTTAACCAGTCTATCAGGAAAGGTCCTTACAGGAGTAGTTCTCTCAGCCTATTCAGTCTTCATCTGCTGATCATGTTCTCTTGTACTTCCCTGTCTCCCTTTAAATGTAGGCTTCAGGATAACAAATATATTCACTTTTTTCTTCAAAGATTTATTTATTTATTTGAGAGAGAGGGAGAGAGCAGGGGGAAGGGCAGAGGGAGAGAATCCTAAAGCAGACTCCCCGCTGAGCATGGAGTCCGATGTGGGGCTCGATCCCGGAAAACCTGAGATCATGACCTGAGCTAAAATAAAAAGTTGGGTGCTCAACCAACTGAGCCACTCAGGTGTCCCTCAGTGCAATTTTTAAATCTCGCTGTTCTGGAAAGCTTTAAGGTGTCCAGGGTTTCTGCTAACTCACAAACTATTTCCACAGAAAGGAACTGAGAGAGGAATTCTTTTGAATCCCAGGCTACTTACATAGTAAACAGTGAAGTTTTCCCCAACTGTGTTAATGACATAATCTACCTCCCGTACAATGATTTCCAAAATGATAGCATATGTTGGAACTGATTAAAACACCAAGATTCTATACAAAGTTCAAAAAAGTTAAAGTTACTGTACAACTTTAACTCAGAATTCCATGACTATCTCTGCTACTAGGAAATGGAGATGCATTAGGTCTGTTCTAGTCTAGAATCTGTATTTACTTTATTCAGTGATTAACAGTAGTGATAACAATGACTCTAGATTGTTCCTGGAAGCACAGTAGATTTTTCTGCCTCCTTTCAGTAATAAGAAAAAAAGCAGCATCTTTGTCTATGTGTAGTAAGTCAAATAATCACAGCAACAACACTAACTGTCTCAATACTTTCATGACTGTTTTCACTGTTTTTTAATAGAAAAGGCACAAGACCAGGGCTCTAATTCTGGCTCTTCCAACAACATGAGTCATTATGCCTTAAAATTTTTTTTGGTAAAACTGACAGAATAAACAAAAACATGAATAGGTTAGATTCTTATTTCCTGTTGGCTTGATTCTCCTACCACAGAATTCCTACCTGCACTATTCTTGTTTTAAAATGATGCTATCGGATAAAAGAGGTAATTAATATGCAGTATCAGAGAACTCTGAATTAGGAAAAAACCCTTTAGATTACGAACAACCTCTATTTAATGACGAACTTGCCTACTGAATTTGTAAGGATAATCACGTAGCCTCTGATTATTTCTGAGAGAGAGAGAGGTCATCCACTTCTGAAGTCTAATAAGCACTGCTGGCTGTATTGAGTTTTTCTTCTCATACAGAATACAAATCTAATTTTGTGTAGCTCCTGCAAGCTACCCTAGCTTAACTTTCTACAGAGATAAAAACACAAATCTGCTTCCTCATCTCTACGATGGTCTTCTGAATACATAAAAACATATTATTTATCTCTATTAGGGCTTCTCAGAACTTTCTTCCAAATTCAGCACTCAACAGCCCTCCCCTGGGGTACTTCAGATGGCCAATGTCTCCCATGAATGCAGAATATCCTAAATGTAATTTAGGATTAATTCTGGAATTCCTTAATTCTGGAATGACATTATCCTTTCTAGAAACAACAGGATTGCTTCTTTGCTGATTAACGTACTAGCATTCCTTTTCTATGAAGGCTTAGTGTCTTGCTTTCTATCTTGCTTTTTTGGGGGGTGGGGGGAAGAGGGGAAAAAACCTGTAAGATTGGATTTCAAAACATACCCCTCCCTGAATTCTTCTATGTATGATGGTTATATGCAGTCTGAAAGAAATCTTTCTGCCTTTTATACAGAGGAGAGAAGGAAAGTTCTCATAGCACAATATGTTATAGCTGTGCGTTTCCTTGGGATGATATAGCTTCAGAAGAAGAGTGCTATATAAAATGAAAACATCCTAAGAATTATTTTAAACACACTTAAGCAGCAGCAGATTGATTTTCTTTTCATCAGTAAGTTGCCTTGTAAGTCTAATTTCATTTCTCTTAGTATTTTACAGGAAGTAAATATGATAATGTTAGCTTTTTCAGCATTTTCTAATAGTTTCATGGCAAGTGTCACATTAACACTATAGCTAATAAAAAAGGCTGCAAATATTTGAAAAATATAAAAGACTTAAAGAATGACAAAAGATACATACAAAGTCAAGAAAAACTTTTTAATAAAGTTATGTAACTTACACTTAACTTTTATACACAGTTAACTGGCATATTATGTGAAGCAGGGTACAATGAGAGTACCAGTGGCTCAAAACTTCAACTATTATACTTTCTGCCTCACTCAGAAGTCCTTATCTTTGTCTTGTAGAATTATCTACTGACCAAAATATCCATTATTAATCTTGCCATCTGAAGTTAACCGGGATGATGAGAATAACTATGGCATTCTGTTCTGAAACTAGGCAAACAGTTGTTCTTGAAATACAAAATACGGAATGGTAAATTTAAGAAATCCACATGGAGTATAACTGGTTCATAGCCAGTTACTGTAAAACAACATGGACACTGTGTTATGAAATAAAGTTAAAATCAAGGGTTTTCCCCCCTGTGGATTGTGTTAGAATTATAATTTTAAAGACTGTAATGACTTTATTATAAATTTTAGTTCCTTATCATTTTGTGATTTAATATGCTCAAGCAAGGGTAATTCAATTAGACTGTTTCTTGACTTAAAAAAATTACTTATTTATTTGAAAGAGTGAGAGAGGGCATGGTGGCAGGAGAGTGAGTGGGAGGGGGAGAGAGACTCTCAAGTAGACTCCCTGCAGAGCACAGAGTAAGACTGCGGGGCTCAATCTCACCACCCTGAGCTCTTGATCTGAGCCAAAACCAAGAGGTAGATGCTTAACTGACTGAGTCACCCAGATGCCCCTCCTGAATGTTTTCTGTGACTATTCAGCTGGATGCTTCCATTACACAGGAACCAAACTATATAATACAAAATAGCGAACATTCTGCCACTTAAAACACCATATCACACCATATGCAATTCAAAATGATAAGCAATTTTCATTGCTAACTTCTGGAATACTATATATATGGAAAATGTCCTTAGTGGACAAAAACAGACAATACTGCAATCCGAAATAGCCAAGTTCATGGTACATCAATCCTGTTCTTCTCTTTAGCCTTGTTGTTTTAACACAGAATAGAAAAATAGTACCCCTGGTGAAATGACAAATGCCAAGGAAAAAGAAAACAGAAATCCTCAGCCATCCAGGAGGAAAAAAACATTAGTTGTCATAAAAAAAGAAGAATTGGGTTGATCATAATTGTCTGCAACACCTGAACACTACAGAGCAAGTTCTATAAAGTCTTGAGGGAAAACAGCTGTCGTTTAAGAGTTACATACACATGAAGTCATCATTTATCTACATTAGAAACAGAAGATATTCTCAGACATGCAAGGGTTTGAAACTGTATAATCTACATACCTTAAGAAGATTACACAAAAAAGAAAAAAAAAAGAAAAAAGGGTTGGTAAACTATGCCCTCCTGGTGAGCCACTGGTTTATGTACTGCCTATGGCTGCTTTGAGCTCAGAGCAATGGAGACCTCAGTAGTTAAGTAGTAGTAGTTGTCATGGCCAGCAAGCCTAAAATATTTATCAAGCCCTTTAAGAAAAAGTTTACAATCCCCAGTTCAGGAAATTCTTTAGTCAACAACCAAAATCAATCAAAGAAAGACAGAGAAGAGGAAATCAATTAAGAAGTGAGCAATAAATTGAGTAATAAAATCAGTATAACAGAGTTAAGTTTAAATAATGGTTATTAATACAACAATAATCATGGCAACTGGCATGACATTTATTAAATGTCATTTATTATGTATAGGCACTTTATATGAATTATTTAATCCTCCCAACGGCTCTGTGACATTGTACTATTACACCCATCCCTTGTTAAAGAAGAGTAAACAAAGGTACAGTGTGTCCAGGGTCAGAGAGCCAGAATTCAAATCCAGGTGGGCCACTAGTACACATACACACTTGGCTGTTCTCTCAAAATGTAAAATATATAATAATGAAGTATAAGAAATACCCCTAAAAGAGAAAATATGTAATGTAAAGTCATTTAAAGAAATAACATGGGGGTGCCTGGGTGGCTCAGTCGTTAAGCGTCTGCCTTTGGCTCAGGTCATGGTCCCAGGGCCTTGGGATCAAGCCCTGCTCTGGGGCTCCCTACTCAGCAGGAAGCCTGCTTCTCCCTCTCCCACTCTCCCTGTTTGTGTTCCCTCTCTTGCTGTGTCTCTGTCAAAGAAAGAAAGAAATCACATGGAATAAAAAAAATGCCAGATTATTAAAATTGTAAAAACTGAGTAGGAGAAGAAAGTGAAAGGAAGCTAAAATTTCCAACTCCTAAAACATCAAAAGAAATGGATGACTTCATCCTGGATAAAAGTCATGTTGCCCCCACACTCCCAGAGATACACACACACTCATAATTTAATTCAAATGCTACCTGTATTGTAAGCCTTGGCAGCGTTCTTTTTTGTAATGCAAGTGCATTAAGCTTTGGTGGCCAAGGCATGCACTTCAAAGAGAGCTATCTCAAACAGACATATTGCCAGCTACCGGACCAGAGAGCTGGGCCACCTTCTTGCTCCTTTGTTCTAGAGATGGTGGGTGATTTTGTTCACTAACCATTTGGGTCACTTATCTTTTCCCCACACTTTAAATTCTGGCCTTTATTTATTTATTTATTTAAGATTTTATTTATTTATTTGACAGAGATCACAAGTAGGCAGAAAGGCAGATAGAGAGAGAGAGGAGGAAGCAGGCTCCCTGCCAAGCAGAAAGCCCGATGCGGGGCTCGATCCCAGGACTCTGGGATCATGACCTGAGCCGAAGGCAGATGCTTTAACCCACCGAGCCACCCAGGCACCCCTGTTTTATTTATCTTTAATTAAAAATTTTTTATAACATTTCCGAGAGAGAGAGAGAGAGCAGAGGGAGCTGGAGGGGCAGAGGGAGAAGCAGGCTCCCCACTGAACAGGGAACCCATCATGGGGCTCAATCCCAGGACCCTGAGATCATGATTCTAAACCCAAGCCAGAAGCTTAACCCACTGAGTCACCCAGGTGCCCCCCTGGCTCTTCCGTTTTAAATTCACCAATGAATGGTAAGCCTGTGAAACCCTAGGCCCCCACCCTCAAGTCCAATAAAAGCAGAGCCCCAGGCCAGTCTACCCTTGGGCAATCTCTACATGTGACAGTACTCACTGTGTAGGCCTAGGTGTGCTGTGTAATTTCCAGGTCTTTTAAATAATAAACCTTTATTTTTTCAAAGTTTCCCGATGGTTGTTACTGAAGGGCATATTGCAATTATAACCACAGGGTTGGTCCAGTCATAACATTGTTTCTGGAAAGGGGAGATGTCTGTGGGAAGCTCACCGGGCTGATGACTGCCCCCAGGGCATTTCTAGGTGTCTTTCTATAAGGCTGAAGCTAAAGCCCGGGCAAAGCAACTGGCACAGGCAGCAGAAATGCATGGTTGTCTGCGCAGTTAACTGAGGAGAATGCCCTTTCCCAGCAACTTGCTTACTAAACTACCTAACTCAGGAGGTAACACCATCCGAGAAATGAACACTGCTTGCTTGCTGGGGGCGGGGGGGGGGGTGTCTGTCAGGCTGCCCGACGCCCTCTTCCTCTTGCTTCTGTTCTGTGTAGCCTGGGGTAGCCAACCCAAAACGCAGGGCTGCTATAATAATTCTAAGTATCTCCATAGAGCAGCATGATCAAAGCCATCTGGGATAACAAGACTATTAGACTACTAATTACAAGGCCTTAATTGACTATCAATGTGTATCAGGGTATTCCGTGCCTCAAGGCCATGGCGAGTTAAGGAGAGCTGACTGGATCACAAGGCTTTGTCACTGTCCCCGGAGAGGCTCTAGGCTAAAGGCACAAGGCAAAGATTGCCATAGGAGATCTCCACCTTTGACCAGGGAGCCCGTGGGCCATACCTCGACTATATGTTCTTACTCAGAAGAGTGAAATAGCCTTGCAAATGGAAACCAGTGGCACAACCAGAGGAAGAATACAACAGAGGAAAAACAAAACAGGCCTATTGTCTTTGTGCATTACTACTTCACTTACTACTGCTGCTCTTCATTCATTGACCCAGTGGGATATCATGAGTCCAATTCCTGGTGTGGGGTTGCTAAAAAAATTAACAGATAAATATAAATGTTCCAAACATCTGGTGCCAGCCAGTGTCTCCTAAGAACCCTGAGAATGTACATCAGCTCTTTGATAAATGCAAAACCCCACGAATGCTTTCCAGATGTCATTCATTTCATGGATACCAACATGCCAGGACTCTAGTATCACACTCCAGAGGCCTCAGGACTTTTCCTAAGGACCCTCTACATATCACATGAGTGGAGGCAGACCTCAGTTGTGGAGAGGTCTCTTGGGACACCCTGATAAAAGAAGCAGCCACCTATGAAGACGGCTCATAGTGATGTCATCCAAAATTTTCTTATAAAACACTTAAGATTGGGGTGCCTGGGTGTCTCAGGGGTAAAACATCTTTGCACCAAAGATGCCTCAAGAATTCTGTCTTGGGGGGCACCTGGGTGGCTCAGTGGGTTAAGCCGCTGCCTTCGGCTCAGGTCATGATCCCAGGGTCCTGGGATCGAGTCCCGCATCGGGCTCTCTGCTCAGCAGGGAGCCTGCTTCCCTCCCTCTCTCTCTCTCTCTCTCTCTCTCTCTCTGCCTGCCTCTCTGCCTACTTGTGATCTATCTCTGTCAAATAAATAAATAAAATCTTAAAAAAAAAAAAAGAATTCTGTCTTGGTCATCAGCTCTGGACCACAACCCACCAAACCTCACTTATATTCTCAAAACCCATCACATACACTTTAATTTCCTTCTCTTTATCTTGTGGGTCTCTATTGTAGCTTTTGATTTTGAGGTTACTATGAGGCATACTTGAAACATCTTTCTAGAGGTGGAGTTCCCTCTTGGTGTTGAGCAATGCTAACTTGAGGGATGGGATGGCACAGGCAAATGTAACTGTTTTTCCTTCCTTTTTGTGTGGTTATTCACAAATTATTTGTTCCACTGTGTTGAAGTTTCTTTTCTTTTTTAAGATTTATTTATCTTAGGAGCACCTAGGTGGCTCAGTCAGTTAAGCGTCTGCCTCTGGGTCAGGTCATGATCCTGTTATCTTGGGATGCAGCCCCAAGCTGGGCTCCCTGCTCAGCAGGGAGTCGGCTTCTTCCTTTCCCTCTGGCTCTCCTCGTGCTCCTTCTCTCTCTCTCTTGCTTACTCTCTCTCAAACAAATAAAATCTTTTAGAAAAAAAAAAAAGATTTGAGAGACAGAGCGCATGAGCAGGAGGGCCAGAGAGCGAGAATCTGAAGCAGATTACACCCTCAGCACACAGCCCAAGGTGGGGCCTGATCTCACCACCCTGAGATCACAGTCTGAGCCAAAACCAAGAGTTGTATGCTTAACTGACTGTACCATCCAGGCACCCCTGCTGAAGTTTTTCAAGTAGACTTCAGAGCTCTCCTAGGGCTGCTTCTGTTTGTGGATAGCCACCTAATTGTTGATCTTTATTGGGAGGGATGGAGGCTGGGTTTTCCTGCTTCCTTGTCTCTGTGACGTCACCAAGTGGGACCGTCTCTCTGGTGGTTCCATTTCTGGAACTCCATTTTCTTCAGAGAAGTTTCTGGGATTTAAAATTAAGGTCATATTCCTATTTTCATGGATCTTATTATACTACTACTACACCCACTGTATGAACCCAATCATTTAGAAAATCTTATGGACCTACAAATATCTTCTTTAAAATATTTCTAGATTATGGGAATTTATAGTAATTTATGATTTAGAATGAATTCATTTAATCTGAGGATTTAATTTTTTTAAAAAATTTATTTATTTTCCCAGTAATCTCTATACCCAATGTGAGGCTTGAACCCATGACCCAATTTCAAGAGTAACATGCTCTGACTGAGCCAGCCAGGCGCCCCAGATTTAATTTTTTTAAAACCTAAATTCGTTGCGAGAAAGGTAAATTTGTCTTTTAGAATGCAAGATGAGGAGAGGCAAATATAGATATCCCTCTGGTGGCTTAGCACAAAGCTGGCTTAGTAGATATGAATTAGCTCAATTAAAGAAGATGCTGAATATCACCCATGGAGTGGAAGCTCCCTCTTTCTAACAAGATGACTTTGTCAACCAGGATGCTCTTGTTGTTATATAGCTTCTTGGATGTTCTCTGCCTCCCATCTCTGTAATTACAGAGAGTTATGGGGGCAGTCCTTTCTATGATGCGTTCCAGTTGTGTCTGAAATAACTAAGCATACTTTCTTCTGAATGATAAAGAGATAGGGACTGGGTAATTTTGCTGCCTTTCTCCCCATGAACTGCTCCATTATTTTATTTTAAAGATTTTATTTATTTGAGACAGAGAGAAGGAGAGAGAGAGCACAGGGTGGAGGCATGGTGGGAGAGAGCAGAAGCAGGTTCCCTGCTGAGCAGGGCTCAGCATAGGGCTCGATACCAGGACCCTGAGATCAGACTTGAGCTGAAGGCTGACGCTTAACCGACTGAGCCACCCACGTCCCACGTGCCCCTGCTTCACGATTTTAGATTACATTTAGACTACATAGTACCAGTAGTATGTGTGTCTGTGTTCCTTTTGTACAACAAAGGGGGAAAGTAACTTTTTGGATAAAGAATTGCCTAGAAGGCAAGGAATTTAGTCTCCTTTGACACTGAAGACCAGCTTTTTTTTCTTTTTTAAATTTTTTAAAAGGTTTTATTTATTTGTCAAAGAGAGAGAGAGAGAGAGAGAATGCACGAGCAGGCAGAGGGGCAGGCAGAGGCGGAGACAGAAGCAGGCTCCCTGCTGAGCAAGGAGCCCAATGTGGGACTCGATCCCAGGACCCTGGGATCATGACCTGAGCCAAAGGCAGTGTTTTAACTGACTGAGCCACCCAGGTGTCCCAAGACCAGCCTTTTGACACTGAAGACAAACCTCATTTGTCCTGGTACAGATAGAAGGGCTTCCTTCCATCTGTGGAAAGAACCTAGGCAAGAAGGAAGCTCTATGTGTCTAATTAATAATGTTCCACTAAAAAAAAAAATAAAAAAAAAATAATGTTCCACTACTGGAAAGCCTAGAAAGCCAGGCACAAAACATTTCTGAGCAGGATTACTCCTACAAAAGGCTGGGGAAAGATTTCCTGATAAATTCTGCAGAAAACAAGAAGACAGATGACCCCCATCTGTGAGAAAAAAATGGTGCTAAGATAAAACAATGCTCTCCTTTGAATATTTTTACCTCTGGGTGCTGAAACAAGTTGAATTAACAAAATCATTCTGGCCTCTGTACTGAAAATGGACTGTAGAGAAGCAAGAGCGAAAAAAGAATAACCAATTCAGGAGGTACTAACATAATCCAAGAGACATGAGAGGACAGTGAAAAAAGTGGGATTCTGGACTATTTCAAGGTAGAGCTGACAGGATTTGCCACAAATCAGAAACACAAATATTCAGACTATTTTTTAAACACACACACACACACACATACACACACACACACACTTTTCTCTTTTCCCAAAATAGATTCATGCAATATGTATATTTTGACTTATCAACACCTTATGAATGTTTTTCCATGCTAATAAATCTGTGTTACATACATAATATTAAGTGCTGTACTGAAAATTACTGCACAAATTTATAGTAATTTGTTCAGCCACCTGATATTTGAGTTCTTTCCAATATATTTTTTGACCACCAACATCATTATACATGTGATCATCTTTTTTTTTTTTTTAAAGATTTTATTTATTTATTTATTTGACAGAGAGAAATCACAAGTAGGCAGAGAGGCAGGCAGAGAGAGAGAGAGGGAAGCAGGCTCCCTGCTGAGCAGAGAGCCCGATGCGGGACTCGATCCCAGGACCCTGAGATCATGACCTGAGCCGAAGGCAGCGGCTTAACCCACTGAGCCACCCAGGCGCCCCTATACATGTGATCATCTTATTAGCCTAAACTTGTACAAATGAGATCGCTAAGCTAAAGCTTAGCACTTTTATTTATGTATTATATGCTATTTATTTATTTATTAGTCCTTTTGAAAGTGTTTGATAAACACTGTCAAGATGGTTATGGACATTGGGGAGGGTATGTGCTATGGTGAGTGCTGTGAAATGTGTAAACCTGGCGATTCACAGACCTGTACCCCTGGGGTTTTAAAAATACATTATATGTTTACCAAAAAAATTTAAAAATTAATAAAAAAAATTCTAAAAAGGTATGTCAATAATTCATGCTTTCACCAATACTACATATTGTCAATTAAATTTGAATATCATTCCAGTAGTTAATTCCAATGCACAAATGGTTTTGGGTATAGTATGAACTTGGTAGTCAAATGAGAAGAGGAACAACTGCCCCTTTATTTATTTATTTTTTAAAAGAGTTTGTTTATTTATTTGACAGAGAGAAAGATCACAAGTAGGCAGAGAGGCAGGCAGAGAGAGGGGGAAGCAGGCTCCCTGCTGAGCAGAGAGACCGATGCGGAGCTCAGTCCCAGGACCCTGAGATCATGACCCGAGCCGAAGGCAGAGGCTTAACCCACTGAGCCACCCAGGTGCCCCACAACTGCCCCTTTAAAAGAGGTGATCAACCCTCATCTTTACCCCAGTTTCTCAGAGGTCTAAAGGACTTCACCTTTGAGAGTGATCTCAGGTTAGGAAAAATTTGATTCACCTCATGCAGTTTTGAGGACTAAGCCCAAGTCTAAGCTAGTTTAACTGTAGGGCAGATGGGGGATAAAGCTGCCCAGGATGCAAGGGACAGCCATGGAGCCTACTCTTTGTATAGCTCCCAGACAAACCCATAGTATCTCTGACTTCCTGGTCTAGAGTCAGTCACAGGATAGCCAGGACATTATGACTAAAGGGTGTAGGGGGCAGGAGTTAGGCTGCTTTTCCTAGCAACACTTATTGAAAGGATCTGATTAGAAGATCCATGTTTTTACTCTAATAAAGAAATTTTTTTTTCAGGGGCGCCTGGGTGGCTCAGTGGTTTAAGCCTCTGCCTTCGGCTCAGGTCATGATCTCAGGGTCCTGGGATCGAGCCCCATGTCGGGCTCTCTGCTCAGCGGGGAGCCTGCTTCCCCCTCTCTCTCTGCCTGCCTCTCTGCCTACTTGTGATCTCTCTCTATCAAATAAATAAATAAATATCTTAAAAAAAATTTTTTTTTTCAAACATGGAGCTCGATCTCATGACACTGAGATCAAGACCTGAGCTGAAATCACGAGTCAGACACTTAACTGTCTGAGCCACCCAGGTGCCCAGTAAATTCTGACCATGATGAAAAATCATTTAGAAATGTAATGTATATTGGAACAGACTTAAAATTCACATTTACTTAGTCTTGCTTTTTATTTGGAAATCCTAAAAATGAAAGAAACTACATGAGCTTTACCATCATGACATATAGACTCTGCAATGGCTATAAAGAGACCTCTTTATTCTTTATTGCATCTCATGTAATTTAGTTATTTAATGTCAGTTGGAAAGGTTTTTTTTTTTTTAAAAGAATATGAAACACTACATGTCAAGTACTTGGATTTGAAAAATTCATAAGGTTGTGAGAACTATCTGAATTCCTTCAGCAAGGCTTCAGCTGTATAGACTTATTCCTTCTAATTATTCCATTTACATTTTTCTAGAAAATACATTTCAGCCCTGATTCTCAAAAAAGATTTATAACTTCCTATCTGAAGAGAAGAAATAGCTATGTCTCCAGTTCATAGTATATAACCTGTCTTCGAGCTGCATCTCAGCCTCCGTTACTGGATGACCTTCTGAGAGCTGCCAGATACAGTCTTTCATTTAAATTGCTCTTCCTTACACTGTTGCTTGACAGCTGTGTTACAGGAGAGTATTCAATGCCAGAGATGTCAAAAAGCTTGGATTCCCCAAGCATTCCTGGGAGCAAGATTCTGAAAGGCATGCCAGTGCTTTACTCTTGATTAAGGTCATGCTCTACTTTAGGAATATATTTTCTTCAAATGCATGTTACTATTTTTATGCCCAAATTACATATGCTATGAGACAGATTCCCATTCCTGTCTTGAAAGATCTTAAAGAATAAACACTTACAGGGGTGCCTGGCTGGCTCAGTTGGTAAAGCATGAGACTCCTAATCCTGGGGTTGTAAATTCAAGTCCCACAATGGGTGTAGAGATTACTTAAAAATAATATCTTTTTATTATCTTTTAAAAATTTTTAAAAAAGATTTTTATTCATTTATTGGACACAGAGAGAGATTACAAGTAAGCAGACAGGCAGGCAGAGAGAGAGAGAGAGAGAGGGGCAAGCAGTCTCCCTGCTGAGCAGAGAGCCTGATGTGAGACTTGATCCCAGGACCCCGAGATCATGACTTGAGCTGAAGGCAGAGGCTTACCCCACTGAGCCACCCAGGTGCCCCAAAATAAAATATTTAAAAAAATTATCTTGCTTGACTTTTGTTTCATTCTTTGTGTTTTTTGTCCACTCTATATGCTCAATCATAGCCACAGTGACAGCTTATGCCAAGATACAACTTACTGCATAGATGCTTAGGATTAACTGCTTTAATAAAGAAACTAGATGTTTGACACGTAATTCATGCTAATTTGAAGGACCCTCTTTACATGTGACTTGGTTTGGTATTCACCCAAAAGTTACTTGTTTTTTCAGTTTAGTGTCCAAATAGAAAAATTAAGCTATTCTAATTTTCTAGATTTTATCGTGTATATATATATATATATATATATATATATATATATATATATATATATGCATGGAGAATAGCTATTATTTTAAAACAGTTTTAAATACCAGGCAGGACTACTAGTATACATTGGTATTGTATACTAAATTAGCTCTTGGGAAAAATTCTTAGATACTTATTTAGCCAACAAATATACATGGAGTACTTATTATGTGCCAGATACTGTGTTGAACACCTCTTCAGAAGGAGCAGTGTGATTGGGTGGCTCAGTTGGTTAAGCATCTGCCTTTGGTTCAGGTCATGATCCCAGGGTCCTGGAATGGAGCCCTGTGTCCGGCTCCCTACTCAGTGGGCAGCTTGCTTCTCCCTCTCCTTCTGCCCTTCTCCCTGCTTGTGCTCTCTTGCGCTCTATGTCAAAGAAACACATAAAATCTTAAAAAAAAAAAAAGAGGTAGTTATTAAGGAAACCATTCCATGACAACCACTATTATTGCCTTGATTTCCCTTGTGCACCCTCAAATTCCCCAGCACAACAAATAAGCATTTTGTAAAATTGTTACAGGAACAGGTAAACAACACAGAATGAAGCCTAAGCATACCAAATACCATTAAGTTGTGGTTTTAAGGAAAGATCAACTATATAGGTAGACAGATATATTTGATTCCAGTCCAACTTCTAAGAGACAAACAATGTGAAAAAGTGGGGCTCCAGAGGCATAAACGAAGATCTTTAAATATCATCAATTATTAAGGACTGAATTCTTATAAAGCCATCCCAACTACCAACAGAACAAAAACAGGACAGGATGGAGCTTGAGGAAGATAGGATAGAAGAATTAGGAGAGGATGAAATCTGGAGAACTTTCATAATTTGTTCTAGGGAAAAAAGAAAGGTAAACTGAGATCCATTTCACACTGTAATAAAGGGTATGGAGATGGGTAGGGGGCTGAGTCTCCTTTCTACTTGAAGGGACTCAGAGAAGCCACATCCCAAACGTCCTTTCACTCACATATTCTTAGAATGAACAGTATTAGTAGGATATAGTGTTAGGTATTTTGGAGATACAAAACCACATGACACAGTTCTAATTCAAGATATTATTGATTGATACCAAATCCATTGTCTAAACTGTCACTAATTAGAGATTCTTTTGAATAATAAGCATTTTCCTGCAAATATCTCTGAAGCCATAATGAGTCACAATTCAATGTCCAAAAAAAAAAATTTTTTTTTTAAATTCTAATGTTTGGGGACGCCTGGGTGGCGCAGTTGGTTGGACGACTGCCTTCGGCTCAGGGCGTGATCCTGGAGTCCCGGGATCGAGTCCCACATCAGGCTCCCAGCTCCATGGGGAGTCTGCTTCGCTCTCTGACCTTCTCCTCGCTCATTCTCTCTCACACTCTCTCTCTCAAATAAATAAATAAAATCTTTAAAAAAAAAAATAAAAATAAATTCTAATGTTTGTTTTAAAAAACACAAAATCCTAATTGAGGTATGCTAAAAGAAAGGTAGTTTTGATCTAAGAATGAAGGAGAAAAAGAAATAATTTTATAGGTGAGGGCACTTTCTTGAAAGCAGAGAATTTAGTCTATTTTGAAGTTTTATTTTTCTTGTTCCATGAACTTTAGCCCATTGATAAATGCAGCCAGTTAGGCTTCTGTTTCCAAGTGCCTAAGGCAGAGATGCAGAACCAGGAGAGACCTCCTCTCTTTTGTCTTCTGGAGTCCCTACCTGAATCTCAGATATCAGAGAGAACTGACTCCCTGGAAAAGCAGCACAAAGTCAATATAAGCCATTCATGAGTGGACAAAGTGTGTGCAGACATACTGTGGTGGTAGCATCAGTCCACTAAGCATACAGAAAACACTGCTATCTCACTCATATCCTCTTCTTTAGAACACAGCCCTAGCTTGATTATTTTTTCTGAAATAGGAGAGCTACAGACATCATGTGCCCTTAACCAGATTTCTCTAACATTTTAGGTCAATATTAGAATTTTATTAGAATTTTAAAAAAATGAAAATGGATCAATTCAAATAAAATGTAAGTACGAAAAGGCAAACAACTAGTTTTCTTAAAGTGTAAAATTATGAAATCCTCAAGATACAGTCAAACTACATTTCACTCTTATTTTTGTTATAATCCATAATTTGCTTTTTTTTAGTCTCTGTTCTCCTCTAGCCTTGTGAACCCACAGAAGAAATCTTAAGCAATTATTCCCAAAATATTAACTTCCTTTTGCAGATAAAGAAAACATTTTAATCTTCTCAGTCATATGCAGATCTAAGAGAGTTAAACACAAACACCACTTAATTTTTGCTCATCTGAGCTAAAATTCTTATGTGGTTGTTGATACAAAGATGAAAATGTTTCAACTTTCTCTAACAGCGGGGTTAGCTGTTAAGAGAAATGGCATATTGTTCTCAGATACAACTGGCTGAAAATGAATTTAGCATTTTAATTATTTGATACATTTAAAAGCATTATTTTATTGTTTTGAAAAAGCCGTATTATTATAGAATTGACAAATTAACCTTAAGATCAGGTAATAACAGAGAAAGTAGTTACTGGTAATCAATACAATGAGATACTTTTGGCTTTAGAACATGCAAATAAGTATTTCTAAAATTCTATGCATCTCTTACAGGCAGAGAAATACAATGGAATAAGGTCAGCCTTTCACCTCCTTTGTTTTACTCCTCATAATGTCAATTTAGCAATGGTAGATAATCCTAGACATAAGAAACTTACCCAGATTAATAGCTAAACCAATTTTTTTCTGTAACTTCTCCAACTCTGATGTCCCAATAAAAAGATTTGTAGCTGCCTTATATCTGTTGATAGGTCTCAGTATGTTGCCTTGCCTGAATTTTTCAACAGATCACTTAGGTTGAAAAACATTTTCATCTCTAACTTCTGTAACATTTTCATTAGATGGAATGGCACTAATCAGCACCACTATCTCCAAGTCATATACACTTTGTGATTGGCTCCTGAGTTTAGATAGCAAGAGAAATTAAATACAAACTTTCACTTGAATGCTGTTGTAATTTCTCAAAACATTTGTGAGAAATAAGTGTCACAATGAGAATGTGGTTTACTTGTCAGTGTATCAAATCCTGCTATAGTGAAAATCAATTCAATTTCTGCACTGATTGCTCAAAATCTGAAAACGGAATCAAAATTAGAATACATTGAATTATGCCTGACTTTCATTACGTCTGTTCCTGGGTACTGAACATTCCGTAGCATGTTTGGCTTTTGATTTTTCTGGTGGCTTTTTAAAGATTAATAACTACTAAAAAAGAAAAAAAGTAACTAGTAAAAAAGATGCTTAATAATCAACTTTTATAATTGTTTTATTACTACTTACTGAAGCTATCTAGAATTGTTTTCGTGTCACAAGCCCACCATGCCAATAACTTCAGTTAGAACACATACGGAGACAAAGAGCACAAAAATAAATATTTCATAATTGTCAGGTGCCAAGATCCAGATTCTAAGTCATACGATCATTACCTAATGAATCTTAGCATTAGCAAGAATGATCCAAATCAATAAATGCTGTGTAGCATTCTAGAAAAATCCGGATGATCTTTCTCTGCACCTAGTTATGAGAAAAACCTCTGACTTCTATTATAAGATTTAAGACCAAGAGAGGAGTAAGATGGCGAAGGAGTAGGAGACCTAAGTTTTGTCTCGTCTCAGGAATTCAGATAGATTAGTTATCAAACCATCCTGAACACTTACGAACTCAAAAGATCAAAGAAAAGAATAGCAGCGATTCTATGAACAGAAAAGCTACCATTTTCTGGAAGGTAGGACATGTGGAAAAGTGAATCAGAGGAGTTATTTGGAAGGACAGAGCCTCCATCAGCTGGCTACGGGCAAATGACAGAGCAACGGAACACAAAATCAGAACTTTTATAAGTCTGCTCTGCTGAAGGATGTCACTTCAATGGCTAAGTAGGGGGTGGAACCCTTGCTGGGACAGTATGGTCTCAGGACCCTCAGGGTCACAGAAAGACCAGGGGTACCTGAGTGTGACAGAGCTCCCAGGTATTGGAATGGGGAAGCTGACTGCAAAGACTGAGCCGAGGAGTGGGCTCTTAGTTCAGGGTTGCCATAAACTGTAATCTGCGGCACAGTCGGGCCACTACTCATCAAGCAGGGACCCTACAAGTGGCAGATCTAGGGAGACTCCCCTCTCTCCCCAGGAGGAGCAGCACAGGAGCGCACTGCAGGAATATGCAGGGCTTGGATACTCCAAACAGGATCGTGCACCAAAGATAGAAATGCTTGGTCACAGGCTGGGTAGCACAGAGCGCTGCAGGAGACCAGGGAGACAGGAGGGATTGACTGCTTTTCTCTGAGGGCGCACTGAGGAGTAGGGCCCCGAGCTCTTGCTCCTCCAGGACTGGAGATCGGGAGGCTGCCATTTTCATTCTCATCCTCCAAAGCTGTATGGAAAGCTTTCAGGGAACAAAAGCTACCGAGAGCAAACTCGAGCAGCCTGGACCCTTGTAAGGGGGGGGTGCAATTCCGCCTGGGGAAAAGTCACTTGAGAATCACTGCTATAGGCCCCTCCCCTTGAAGATCTACAAGAACATCCAGCCAAGGCCAAGTTTAGCAATCAATAAGAACAGCAAAATTCCAGCACTAAGGAAATACAGTACATAGAATTCATGACTTTTTTCCCCCATAAGTTTGTAGTCTTTCAAAGTTAATTATTTTTTATTTTAATTTTCTGTATTTTTAAAATTTTTTCTTTCTTTTTCAACCAACATCTTATCAATTCCTTTTTAAAAATCTTTTTAAAATTTCATTTTACAGTCATATTCCATCCCTTCATTATATTTACCCTTATTTTGTGTGTGTGCGTGTGTGTATATATATATGTAAGATATATATATGTAAAAAATACATATATATGTATTTTTTTGTGTGTATATGTATGTGTATATACACATACATATACATTCTTTAAAAATTTGGGAGGCAGTTTTTTCCTTTTTTTTTTTTTTAAGATTTTATTTATTTATTTGAGTAAGAGAGAGAGCACAAACAGGCAAAGTGTCAGGCAGAGGCAGAGGCAGAAGCAGGCTCCCCGTGGAGCAAGGAGCCCAATGTGGGACTCGATCCCAAGACACCAGGATCATGACCCAAGCCAAAGGCAGCTGCTCAACCGACTGAGCCACCTGGGTGTCCTGAGGCAGTTTCTTCTAACAGACCAAAATACACCCAAAATCTAGCTCTGTTCTATTCACCAACCTGATCATATTCTTTTTTTTTTCCCCCTTTCTTTTCCCTGCAGTTTCAGGTCTCTTCTGATTTGCTTAGTGTATATTTTCTGGAGTTGTTGTTAACCTTTAAGCACTTTGTTCTCTCATTCATCTATTCTTCTCTGGACAAAATGACAAAAAGGAAAAACTCACCTCAAAAAAAAAAAAGAACAAGAGACAGTCCAACTGCCAGGGACCTTATCAATACAGACATTAGTAAGATGTCAGAACTAAAGTTCAGAATGACAATTATAAAGATACTAGCTGGACTTGAAAAAAACACAGAAAATACTAGAAAATTCCTTTCTGGAGAAATAAAATCTAACAAGTTGAAATCAAGAAGGCTATTAATGAGTTGCAATACAAAATGGAGGCTCTAACTGCTGGGATAAATGAGCCAGAAGCAAGAATTAGTGATACAGAAAACCAAATGATGAAAAAAAAAAGAATCTGAGAAAAAGAGGGTAAACAACTACTAGATACAACTACTGGATCACAAAGGGGAGAATTCGACAAATAAGTAATGATATAAGACCAAACAATATTAGAATAACATTTAGGAGTAATTGGGATCCCAGAAGAAAGAGAGGGACAAAAGGTATACTGGAGCAAATTATAGCAGAGAACTTCCCTAATTTGAGGAAGGAAACAGGCATAAAAATCCAGGGAGCACAGAGAATCCCCCTCAAAATCAATTAAAAAATAGGTGAACACCCCAACATCTAATAGTAAAACTTACAAATCTTAGAGACAAAGAAAATCCTGAAAGCATGTTGGTACAAGAGGTCTGTAACCTACAACAGTAGAAACATTAGATTCACAAAAGACCTATCCACAGAGACTTAGCAGGCCAGAAAGAACTGGCATGATATATTCAGGGTATTAAATAAGAAAAGTACACAGCCAAGAATACTATATCCAGCTAGGCTGTCACTGAAAATCGGAGATAAAAATCTTCCAGGACAGGGCGCCTGGGTGGCTCAGTGGGTCAAGCCGCTGCCTTCGGCTCAGGTCATGATCTCAGGGTCCTGGGATCGAGTCCCGCATCGGGCTCTCTGCTCAGCAGGGAGCCTGCTTCCTCCTCTCTCTCTCTCTGCCTGCCTCTCTGCCTACTTGTGATCTCTTTCTGTCAAATAAATAAAATAAAATCTTTAAAAAAAAAATCTTCCAGGACAAACAAAAACTAAAAGAATTTGTGATCCCCAAACCAGCCATAGAAGAAATATTGAAAGGGGTCCTCTAAGCAAAGAGAGAGCCTAAAAGTAACAAAACCCAGAAAGGAACAGAGACAAAGTACAGTAACAGTCACTTTACAGGTAATATAGTGGCACTAAATGCATATCTTTTAATAGTTACCCTGAATGTAAATGGGCTAAATGCCCAATCAAAAGACATGGGGTATCAGATGGGATAAGAAAACAAGAGACCCACCAATATACCATCCCTAAGGGACTCATTTTAGACCCAAAGATACCTCCAGATTCAAAGTGAGGAGGTGGAAAACAATTTACCATGCTAATGGACATCAAAAGAAAGCTGGAGTGGCAATCCTTATATTAGAAAAATTAGATTTTAAACTAAAGACTATAATAAGAAATGAAGAAGGACACTATATTATACTTAAGTCTGTCCAACGACATAAAACAATTGTAAATATTTATGCCAATAACATGGGAGCAGCCAATTATATAAGCCAATTAACAAAAAAAAAATCAAAGAAACACATTGACAATAATACAATAATTGTAGGGTACTTTAACACCCTCCTTACTGAAATGGACAGATCATCTAAAAAAAGATCAACAAGGAAATAAGAGCTTTAAATGATACACTGGACCAGATGGACTTCACAGATATATTCAGAACATTCCATCCCAAAGCAACAGAATACACATTCTTCTCTAGTGCACATGGAACACTCTCCAAAACAGATCACATCCTGGGTCACAAATCAGGTCTCAACTGGTACCAAAAGACTGGGATCATTCCCTGTATATTTTTGGACCACAATGCTTTGAAACTACAACTCAATCACAAGAGAGAAGTTGGAAAGAACTAAAATACATGGAAGCTAAAGAGCATCCTACTAAAGAATGAATGGGTCAACCAGGAAATAAAAGAATTTTAAAAATTCATGGAAACAAATGAAAATGAAAGCACAACTGTACACATGAAAAAGTGCTCAATATCACTTGGCATCAAGGAAATATGAATCAAAACATCAATGGGATACCACCTCACACCAGTCAGAATGGCTAAAATTAACAAGTCAGGAAACAACAGATGTTGGTGAGGATGTGGAGAAAGAGGAACCCTCTTACATTGTTGGTGGGAATGCAAGCTAGTACAGCCACTCTGGAAAACAGTATGAAGGTTCCTCAAAAATTTGAAAGTAAAGCTACCATACAACTCAGCAATTGCACTACTAGGTATTTACCCCAAAGATACAAATGTAGTGATTTGACCCCAACGTTTATAGCAGCAATGTCCACAATCGTCCAACTATGGAAAGAGCCTAGAAGGCCACCAACGGATGAATGGATAAAGATGTGGTTAGACACACACACACACACACACACACACACACACACACAAATATGGAATATTATGCAGTCATCAAATAATGAAATCTTGCCATTTGCAACAACGTGGATGGAATTAGAGGGTATATTGCTAAGTGAAATAAGTCAATCAGAGAAAGACAATTATTACATGATCTCATTGATAAGTGGAAACTGAGAAGGGAGAGGATCATAGGGAAAGAGGGGAAAAAAATGAAACAAGATGAAACCAGAGAGGGAGACAAACCATAAGAGACCCTTAATCTCAGGAAATAAACTGAGGGTTGCTGGAGTGGTGGGTGGTTGGATGGGGTAGCTGGATGATGGGACATTGGATAGGTATGTGCTATGGAGAGCACTACAAATTGTGTAAGACTGATGAATCACAAATCCGTACCTCTGAAACAAATAGTATTAGTATATGTTGAAAAAAAATTAATTCATTCATTAAAAAAATTAAAAAATTAGATTTAAGACCATCAGCTAATGTTGCAGTTGGTTAGTGCAGATACTTAAGCCATTAATAATCATACTCTGTATTCTCATTAATTCTTATTAACCTATTTTAAGGAACAGAGGCTTTTTGGAAATTATTTAATAATAGTAATTATTAACAATCTCTTTATCTTGCCCAGAATGAATCTAGATTTTATTGCTAAGTAGTTTTTTACTAAATACTTAATATTCTATATAATGCAGATGCTAAGGCTCATGTAGAAAATTCTTCAAGTGAATCCATCAAACCTGATCACACAGATATGTGATAAAGCAACAGAATGTGTGAATTAGGAATAAAGGGAAGATATAAATACATAAATTCTGAATTATAAGAAGTCAAGCTTGTGTGGAAATTGATTAATTGAAAAACACATTTCCTTCATTCCAGTGGTACTGGATGCAGACTAAAGACAATAACTACAAGTATTGTTTTCAAATTAGGGTATAAACAGCAAAGATGCGTCTTACATTTGCTAAACTTCCTTTTGGAGAAAATTTTTTAAAAATGTTATAGTCTTGCTTTGTCACTTTGCCTCAATCAATGCTTTATGTGGAATAGATACATCTATAGTGAATACCATTAAAAATTTGTAGTGAATACCATTATAACCCTATGATCACTGTCATGCAGTTTACATTCCAGGTAATCATACATAAATAAGAAAAAGAAATCAACTCTATAGAACGTTAAATGCTAAGTGCCAAGGAGAAAAAAATAAAGTAGGAAAGGGGTTTATGAGGTATATATGTTTAAGTATGTGTGTGTGTGTGTGTGTGTGTGTGTGTGTGTGTGTGTGTGTGACAGTGTTTAAAACTTTTACAAGTGTTTAAAAAATTTCAGTTGGCCAAGGAGGGCTCCCATTATCCAAAGCACATACAGATTAGAGTGAGAAATTATGCCACTGGTGATTAAAAGTACACAATATTTCTGCCAAATTGGTTGTTACTCTTGGTGGGTGTCCAAGATATTCTTGTTTAGCTAAAAATCAAACTTCTAAAAAAGTTTAAATAAGAAGAACTGACTCTATTTAATAGGTCAAATTACAATAACATGCTTTTTAAATATTTATATAATATACTTTTTAAAGAAAAGCTTCTTTCTTTTCTCCCTTCCTCCCTTCTCTTTCTTCATTTCTTTAATAAGGATCTAACTTTACTTTACATCGTTGCCTACTCTTTTTTTTCTTTTAAAGTTCTATGCCCAATGTGTGGCCCAAACTCATGACCTCGAGATCAACAGCTGCATGCTTCCCTGACTGAGCCGTCAAGCACCCCAGAAGAGCAGCTTTCTTGTTCTTATTTTTAGCAGCAGTAATTATAAATCAAGAAGGGAAATGAATGACTTGCTATGTATAGCTGTCAAATTTTATTTTCGACAACATAGTAGAGCTTTTAAAGTATGTGGAGGTCTGAATGTCAATCCATTTGGGCACAGAGTTCATATTCTTCAAAATAATGGCAATTTCTTGAACAATACTGAGTCTATCAATTTTGGAAAAAAAACCCAGCTATTTAGAAATACGACAGTCCTGCACTGTCTGGGTTATGCTGTTTTACATTGCTCCACTGGTTTTTTGCTAGAAATCAGAATAGCCCCTGTTGTCCACCAGAGTTAGTAGATTAATAAAAACGCTAATTCATGTCTCCTTGTCCCAAACCACTCCTTGGCAAATCTTCTGATGTTTAAAGAACTGCATTCTCTCCTGTAGGATGATTTGGGAACCATTTGATTTGTCTAGATTGTAATGAAATCTTGTTAACCACAAGGAAGATGATCCACTGAGAGCCTCATTTCCTATCATCCTAGCTACAAGCTAGGACATGGGAAAGAACTGATCTCAGTATAATCCCTATGGCACATTTTCCCCCCCAGTGGTCAGCTAGGTAAGTGGACAATGCAATGTGCAACGTTCAGATTACAAGACTGCTTGAACTGCCCGTTACTTACAGGAGAGTTTATGACCAACCTTCTGACAGCCTGAGAGAAAGAAGAGGCACTATGTAAGTTATGGCTCATCACTGCTAAACATGTCACCATAGACATAAAGCCAATCAGCAGGAGCCTAGATGGTGTAGTTGGCCTGGGTTCAAACCCTGAATCATCTACCTACTCTGGAACTTGGAACAAATTTTTTTGTATATAACCCTCTGTATGCCTCAATTTCCTCACCTGTAAAATGAAGATAATAATAGTACAAATATTATAAGGTTGATGTAAGGAAAATATATGTGTAACTGAAGTCCCCAAAAGAGAAGAAAAAGTATCTCAAGAAATAATGGCTGAATTTTTTTCAAATTGGATGAAACGTATAAACCCACAGATCTAAAAAGTTAAAGAACCCCGAGGCAGGAAACACGAAGAATACTAAATCAATGTACATAATAACATAAATGAAACAAACAAAAACTTTGTTCCAAATTGGGCAGTGGCTCTCAACCAGGGATGATTCCTTCCTATCCCCAACCCCCAGGGGTATTTTGCAATCCTGAAGACATTTCTGATTGCCACAGTTGAGAGAGGGAACAGGTATGCTACTGGAATCTAGTTGGTAGAAACCCAGAATGTTGCTAAACCTCTTACAATGCACAGGATAGCCCCAAAGCAATAAATTAATCCTGCGTCAAACAACAATAGTGCTAAGTTAAGACACACTAGAGGTGGGGCACCTGGGTGGCTCAGTGGGTTAAGCCTCTGCCTTCAGCTCAGGTCATGATCTCAGGGTCCTGAAATCAAGTCCCAAATCTGGCTCTCTGCTCAGCGGGGAGTCTACTTCCCCAGCTCTCTCTGTCTGCCTCTCTGCCTACTTGTGATCTTTGTCAGTCAAATAAACAAAACCTTAAAAAAAAAAAAAAAAAGAAACACTAGAGGCATATAATCATCAAAATGCTTAAAACCATTGGTATAAAGAGAAAACCTCAAAATCATATCCTTATATTTTCTAATTCCTGACAATATAGAAAGCACACTTGACCCTTGAACAACACAGGCTTGAACTATGGGGGTCCACTTACATGTGAATTTTTTGATACAGTACAGTACTGCAAATGTATTTCCTCTTCCTTATGGCTGTATTAAAAACATTTTCTTTTCCAGTTTACATTATTGTAAGAGTACAGTATATAAACATATAGCATACAAAATATGTGCTAATTGAATTTGTGTTTTCGGTAAGGTTTCCAGTCAACAGTAGACTATCAGTAGTTAGTTCTGGGGGAATTCAAAATTTTTTATAGATTTTCAACTGTGGGGGTTGGGGAGTTGTTGACCCCAGAGTTGTTCAAGGGTCAACTGTATGTGACATTGTAATACTAAGTACTTTTTGTAAATCACCCACTATATTTAAGCTAGGAGCTGACCACAAAAAGCAAAGGTGCCTAGACCAGTAGAGGTACTTGGAGTGGTTTCCAGAATTTACCGGTCAGTGCGATTTTACCTGCCTTAAACGGCTGAATTAAAGGAGTTACACAGTGTGCTTTGTAATCTGAAGGTTCTGCTCTGTGGTTCTTCTGACGCTTTGAAAGATAAGAAGGTAATAGGACTGAATAGTAGCTATAAATTAAAATCTTATTTCAGCTCAACAGACATTTACAGGGACTACTGCCACTGCACACAGTATTATCAGTACAGTTCTCCAAGCTGGTCTCTTCATTTAAAGAAGTATTTTCTGACATATCATGCCTATTGAATTCAAATTCTATTCAAAGTCACAAAAAAGGCTTAAAAACTCCTATCAATTCTGCTGTGTTTTTTTTTTAAATGACAAGATTTATGGATCTTTCAAAATCAGGAATGAACTCGCATTCTGTGATAGGATATCAAGAATAAAAACCCAGGCAAGGGCACCTGGGTGGCTCAGTGGATTAAGCCCCTGCCTTCGGCTCAGGTCACGATCTCAGCGTCCTGGGATCCAGCCCCGCACCTGGCTCTCTGCTCAGTGAGGAGCTTGCTTTCCCCCACTCTCTGCCTACTTGTGATCTCTGTCAAATAGATAAATAAATATAAAAAAAATAAAAATAAAAATCCAGGCAGAACTGTAAACTTACTAAATATTGGGCACTGAACTAGGTACTTCAGATCCATGATATTACAAACCTCAAATAAGTTAATTTGCATTTGATATTATTGCCACCTTCACTTTGCAAACAAAGCAGATGAACAAATTCACTGACTTGCCCCTAATCACAAAGCTAAGAAGTGGTGGGCCAAGATCTAAACTGAAGTCTACTGTGGAAAACCATGCCCTACCAAAATAACAACTAGCTTTAACAATACTCAACTTCAGATCATAAGTGTTCTTTTTTTTTTAGCTCACTATTCTGGATCTTTGTAACAAATCGATACATAGCTACATTGTTAAAGCACTGGTCCACCACATGAATTTATTCAGACACTTTGGTATCCCAAAGACAGCTGTGGTAAGGCATATTAGCCTGTATTTCTTCATTTTTCTGTCAGTGGAGGGAAGAAGGGTAAGAATAGGCAGAAGAGCTATGGCAAGAACTGTCTATTGCATATGTCATTTATTACAAACTACCTTAAAGTTTTATCTTTACAGATGACTAGCCTAGAGAAGGGAGGAAGAGGCAGTTATTTTTGTTTGATTAAGTGACACCTGAAAAAAATTTCAGAATCACCTCTTTCAAACATATGAATCAGATCTCTTTGGTTCAATTTAGATAGATTTTAAAAAAATTTTTTAAGATTTTATTTATTTATTTGACACAGAGAGAGAGAGAGACTAAGCATGTGCACAAGCAGAGGGAGTAGCAGGGAGAGGAGAAGCAGGCTTCTTGCTGAGCAGGGAACCCAAGGCGAGGTTTGAAACCCAGGACCATGTGATTATTACCTGAGGTGAAGGCAGACATTTAACCGACTGGGCCACCCAGGTGCCCCAAGTTAGACAGATTTTAATAAAGTATACAGAGAAAGCTAGAAACATACTTTTTTGGTTTTTCTGAATGGTTAGAAAAAAAAAGCCATATAGAGTAGCATATTTATCAAACAAATTGTTTAGTTTAAAAAAAATCAACAATTCATCAGTGTTTTAAATGAGTCAAATATGAATTTTGTGTTTTAAGAAGTAATCCTCTAAGATTCAAAAGTGAATATTCAACCCAATTGGAAACACTGAACCAATTTTCTTCTTCAGTGGAGAAATGATAGTTCAATATGTGTTTTAATGAGGAAGTAGAAACATTAATAAAGGCTATATAGCACCAGGCAATGTATAATCTATTTTTACAAATAACAGGGCTTCAATCACTTAAAGGCAGATTTAACTTTTAGGGTTTTTTTTTTTCTTACCTTTACATTGATACTTTATTTTTCTTCTTTTTTCTCAGGTGGTTCTATATATAAGTTATACAGAATTCAAACAAATGAAATTATATGTAATTTATAATTCATTAACTGTACAAATATGTTGTTTCCCCTCCATCAACTTTTTTTTATAGTCCTGTAAGCACCCTATAAATGAATAAAAAGAAAAATTTATACTTACTGGAAAGAACAGTTGTAAGGAAAATGTAGTCCGAAAAAGATATGAGTCCACATTCTCCAAGTGTGTAAAATATACTGCCTTCATCAGCAAATTTTTCTCGTTCCTGGGCAATTTTCTATTATATATGGGTCCCACCAAAAGAGAAAAAGAAGACATAGCAGAATGAGAACATAGAGATCAGTCACCACTTTTATGTAACAGTTTTATGCTATTTATCATAAGCAATTCTCTGATGGCCATTCCAAATTAATGGATCCTTTACAGTTTTTAAGAGGATTAAAATTATAAGACAAAGATGATTTTGTCTGTTTCAACACTGACTTAATATGAACACTAGAAAATAATTTCAATTTTATGAACTTCTGCTATTTGACATATACTGGCTCATTCCAGGACTGGTTTTGTTTCTAGGGTTTAAAAACAATCCACCTAGGGGCGCCTGGGTGGCTCAGTGGGTTAAAGCCTCTGCCTTCGGCTCAGGTCATGATCCCAGGGTCCTGGGATGGAGCCCTGCATTGGGCTCTCTGCTCAGCGTGTAGCCTGCTTCCTCCTCTCTCTCTCTCTCTCTCTGCCTGCCTCTCTGCCTATTTTGTAATCTCTGTCAAATAAATAAATAAAATCTTAAAAACAAACAAACAAACAAAAACCAATCCACCTGGATTGTTGAATGAGTATATTTTATACCTGAAACTAATACAACACAGTATGTTAACTATACTGGATTTAAAATAAAAGCTTAGGGGCATCTGGGTGGCTTGGTGGGTTAAAGCCTCTGCCTTCGGCTTCAGGTCATGATCCCAGGGTTCTGGGATCGAGCCCCGCATGGGGCTCTCTGCTCAGCGGGGAGCCTGCTTCCCCCCTCTCTCTCTGCCTGCCTCTCTGCCTACTTGTGATCTCTGTCTGTCAAATAAATAAATAAAATCTTTTAAAAAAAATAAAATAAAAGCTTAAAAAACTAAAAACAATCCACCTTTTTTTCTGTAGAGGCATATTGTAGGAAAACCAAAACAAAACAAAATGAAATCAGTACAATTTGCCCAAAGTCAGCTAACTGCCCAAGAAAAACTATACTACTTGGGATCATAAATGGGTGGGTAAGTAACTATTTTCAAGGACCACATAAATGCTCATAAAACTAATTTCTGAAATACTAATTTTAATTTTTACCTTTTGGCCCCAAGAATCTTAGGTTTGGAATGTAGGACAGTTTGCAGAGCAAAGAGCACCTCTGAAAGATAACGGCAAATCAGACATGCATGCTAAGATTTAGGCATGACTTAATTTAATTGTATTATTGATACCTTGCTGGAGGCGCCCAAGTTTTAGCTATTTGATGAAACTCTCCTAAAACTTAGATTTTATTCTAAGTATATATTAATTTTCTTTAATCTATAAAACACACAAAGAGTTAATTCTTAGCCTTAGTAATGGTGTGTCTGGCACTTATCTCCCGCATGTTTAGGCAAAGCCACTCTGTTTTCTGAATTTCTAGTGAAATGATAAACTGAGTGGTGACACTGAAGATATTTTCAAAAACTGAAAAGGATCCACCAAAGAGTTAGACTTGGAACTAATTTCCATAAATTCTGGACCAACTAAAGATAGTCAAGGAATTATTCTGGGTACCAAAAATAGAAATAGGAGGTTTTAAGAACCCAAAACAACAAAGAGCAATCAAAGTAATAATGTCATGCAAGCACAAAATAAGCAGCAGCATTGCAAGCACAACCTCTGCAGGAGTATCATGAAAACTCAATCAACAAGCACCACCACACCAGCATCCAGGTTCACAACTATCCAAGAGGTTACCTCTGTCTAGTGAAGATCCCATCATACACCACAAAAGAAAGAAAACTAGTTAACCAATGGAAAATCCAAGGACCAAATGAATCATCATGGTCTTCTTAATAAACCGTTCCAAAATAGGCTCTATTGGGTATTCGCTTATTCATATGAAACAATAACCTTAAACAGGTTAAAAAGTCCATAGCTGAATGCTAACAAAGCAGTGAGATTCTGATGGTACGTTCTAGTTAGGAAAGGACTTCTCTGACTCATCTGTGGTGGACAGAAAGCATGGTCCTGCTTGACAACATTGAGAGATTTCTTTGAACTGACAAAAATGAACACAGTCCAATGTGTTCAAATTAAGGTTAGATCTCGTATCAACTTGATCTGCTACCTAGAGACTGAACACAAATTTCAGGCCAAAAAAAAAAAAAAAAAAAAGCTACCAGAAGAGAACTAGAGCAGCAAAGCCTTTCACTGGGAACTTAACATTTTAATTTCTCAAAAAAGAGAAACAAACGGTTACATTTTTACATGACCCAAGATACCATAAAAATAAAGTATGTGAATAAGAAAAAATACATAAAATGAGAACAGGCTCCACAGGCATAACATTACTAGCTAGAACAATAAATACGTATAAAAGCTGGGTACTTTACATTAATTATGTAATGATCATACAGAGAGATTGCTATAAGCCAATAAAATAAATACTGGGATCCAGAAGTTGAGAAACACAAAAAAAGTCTTTTAAAGAGGCAACTAAGACAAAGGAGGATATCTAGTATTTTTTTCTAACAATCATCTGGACTACGCTGCTGTTCCAAAGATGACAAAAAGAAATCTAATTCTGTTGCCAACTTTTAATTTTGATATAATTTCAAACTCAGAAAAGTGTAAAGATCAATATAAGAAATTATACTTTTTTCCCTCATTATACATTTTACCTACATTCACCAACAGTTTACAATTACCTTAGTTGCTTTATCATTTTATATAAACATTTTTATACCTCTGAAAGTTCAATACGCACATCCCTTTACATTTAAATACTTCACTATATACTTCTTATGAACAAAGACATTCTCTTACATACCAGAGTACAAATTTAATAAAACCAGGATATTTAATACTGATACATACTATTATCTCATCCATTCTTTTAAATTTAGTTAACTATTCCAATAATTTCCTTTATAACTATTTACCCCAGCCCAAGATGCAATCCACAATCTTAAGTGTGCTTACTTGCACTGTCTCTTCAACCTCTGTAATCCAAAACAGCTTTTTTTGCCCTTCTTTATTTTTTCCTATGGAACTTTATTATCATTTTTGATTGTAGGAAAATTTATCTAACATCATTCACCATTTTAACCATACAATATAAATATGTGGGTCTTTGGGTTTTGCTTCTTTCATATAACATGTTTTCTAGGTTCATCCATGTTGAAGCATCAATTAATACTTCCTTTTAATCACCAAATAATATTGCATTGAATACATAACGATTTGTTTATCCATTCATCCATTAAAAGATATCTGTGTTGTTTCGAGCTTTCGGCTATTGAGAACAGTGCTACTGTGAACACTCATGTTCAAGTATTTGTTTGACTATCTGCTTTCAATTCTTTTGGGTATGTGCTTAGGAGTGGAACTACTGGGTCACATCAAAACTCTACGTTGACGTTTTTGAGGAATGGCCAAAGTGTTTCACAAAGCAGCTACAACATTTGACATTACTACTACCAATGTATAGAGAAGTTCCAATTTCTCTACACAGTCATCAACACTTATCTTCCTATTTAAAAAAAAAAAAAAATTATAGCCGGGGCTCTTGGGTGACTCAGTATGATAAGTGGATGCCTTCAACCCAGGTCATGATCTCAGGGTCCTGGGATCAGCCCTGTGATGGGCTCCCTGCTCAGTGGGGCATCTGCTTCTCCCTCTCCCTCTGCTCACGCTAAGTAAAAAAATCTTAAAAAAAAAAAAAAAAAAAAACCTATAGCCATTCTAGTGAGTGTGAAGTTGTATTTCATTGTGGTTTGATTTACATTTCCCTAGTGCGTAACAATGCTGTGTTGTGCATGTTTCATATGTTTATTGGCCATTCATATACCTTCTTTGGAGAAATGTCTATTCAAATCCTTTCCCTATTTTTTGAATTGGATTATTTGTCCTTTTGTTATTGAGTTGTAAAAGTTCTTTATATATGCTTTTTTTGTATTTTTTTTTTTAGTTCTTCATATATTCTGTATATAAAATCTGTATCAGGTATGATTTTTCTCCATTCTGTACATTGTCTTTCTACTACCTCGATAAGGTGCTTTAATGCACAAAAGGTTTAAATACTGATGAAGTTCAATTTGCTTGTGCTTTTGATGTCATATCTAAGACTCCATCACCAAATCCAACGTTATGAAGGTTTACTACTAGGTTTCTTCTAACACTTTGGTAGTTTTAGCTTTTACATTTAGGTTATTGATCCATTTTGAGTTAATTTTTGTATATAATGTGAAGAAGGGATCCAAATTAATTCTTTTGCATGTGAATATCCAGTTGACCACACACAGTTTGTGGAAGAGACGATTCTTTGACCACAGAATGGTCTTCACACCTTGTTGAGTATCAACTGACTAAATTTGTGGGTTTATTTCTGGGCGCTCAATCTCATCCCATTGATATTTATGTCTATTTTATGCCAATACCACACTCTTTCTGTTTATATAATTTAAAAAAATTATGGTAAAATGTACATAAAATTTTTTATTTTACTCTATTTTTATTATTTTTTAAAGGATTTTATTTATTTGAGAGAGAGAGAAAGAGAGAGAGAGCATGAGATGGGGGAGTGTTAAAGGGAAAAGCAGACTTCCTGCTGAGCAAGGAGCCCGATATGGGACACGACCCTGATCCTGCTCAGGATCATGACCTGAGGCATGCTGCTTAACAAGTGAAACACCCAGGTGCTCCTGTACATAAACATTTTTAAAGTGTACAACTCAGTGGTAGTAGGTACAGTCACAATGTTAAATAACTATCACCACTATCTAATTCCAGAACTTTTTCATCACCCCATTTGAAAACTCCTTCCCCACTCAATAGTCACACTCCACTGCCCTGCTTCTTCTAGCCCCTAATTTACTTCCTGTCTCTACGGAGTCACCTAGATATTTCATATAAATGGAACCAAACAGCTATTTTCTCAGTAGGCTACTCTGTAGATCACAATTAACATCTTAAATTTATAACAATCTAGTTTGAATTAATACCAACTTAGCTTCAATAATATTAAAACAAATTCTACTCCTCTAGGGCTCTCATTAAATATTTTCATAAATTACATCTTTATACTTTATCCCCTTAACACAGATTTATAATTATTTTACGCATTTGTCTTTTAAATTACACAGGGGGAAAAAAGTAGTTAGAAACAATCACATTGGCTTTTATTTACCAGTGTTGTTACATTTACTGGTGTCATTTGTTCATATAACTTCATGTCACCACCTAGTGTCCTTTCATTTCAGCCTTAAGGACTCCCCCCAACTTTTAAAAATTTTTTATTTATTTGTCTGAGAGAGAGAAAGAGAACACAAGTGGGGGAGAGCAGGCAAATGGAGAAGCATGCTCCCTGCTGAACAAGGAACACAATGCAGAGCTTGATCCCATGACCCAAGATCATGACCTGAGTGGAAGGCATACGCTTTACTCACTGAGCCACCCACGCGTCCCTCTCATTAGCATTTTTTAAAATAGGGTAAGACTACTAGCAACACTTACTTTCACGATTCTTTGTCTTAGTTTTTGACAGTTTGATTATAATGCGTAGGTTATCTGTGAATTTATCCTAGTGTAGATTTACATATTTCATTAATATATGAAGTTCTCAGCCATTGTTTCTTCAAATATTGCTTTCTTCTCTTTGTCCTTGCCTTCTGGAATTCCTATCTTACATATGATGGTGCACTTAATAATGTCAGAAGGATATCTTCAACTCTCTTCACTTCTCTTTATTCTTTTTTCTCTAACATTGGATAATATTAATTGACCTATCTTCAAATTCATGGATTCTTTTTCTACTGACTGTTCAAATCTGCTATTGGACCTCTTTGGTGAAATTCTCCTTTTGGCAATTGTACTTTTCAGTATCAGAATTTTTACCTGATAATTTTGAAATTTCTATCTCTTTGTTGATATTCTCTATTAGTTCATACATCATTCTTTTTTTTTTTTTTTAAAGATTTTATTTATTTATTTGACAGAGAGAGATCACAAGCAGGCTGAGAGGCAGGCAGAGAGAGAGGAGGAGGCAGGCTCCCTGCTGAGCAGAGAGCCCGATGCGGGCCTTGATCCCAGGACCCTGAGATCATGACCTGAGCCGAAGGCAGCGGCTTAACCCACTGAGCCACCCAGGCGCCCTCATACATCATTCTTGTTTCCTTTGAGTTCTTTTCCTATGGTTCCTTTTAAGTTATTGAAGACGATTGACAATTATTTAAGACAATTGATTTGAAGTCTGTAGTTCAGTGTAATGTCTGAGCTTTTCTATTTCTTTTTCCTTCGAAATGGACCGTATATTGTTCTCTGAAAGCAAAATTTGTTGAGAACTGTTGAAAACTGACATTTTGGGTGCTTGGATGGCTCAGTTGGTTAAGCAACTGCCTTCAGCTCAGGTTATGATTCTGGAGTCTCAGGATCGAGTCCTGCATTAAGCTCCCAGCTCCACAGGGAGTCTGCTTCTCCCTCTGACCCCCTCCCCTCTCATGTGCTCTCTCTCTCAAATAAATAAATAAAATCATTTAAAAAATTATACATTTTGTATAGTATAATGTGGTAACTCTGGAAATCAGATTTGTCTTCTCAGGGTTTGGTGCTACTGCTTGAGTGGGTGTTAGCTATTTCTTTAGTGACTTTTCTAAATTCTTTTAAAAAAAAATATTGTATTCTTTGTCAAGCATGGTCACAGAAGTCTCTGTTCCATTAACTTAGTGGTCAGCTAGTTATTTAACAGAAATTTCCTTAAATTCTTGGAGCCAAAATATGTGTTTGGAACACTCTCCAGGTCTTTCAATACTCTCCAGGTTCTTTCAATGCTTAGCCACTGTTTAAAAATCTGCCTTTGCCTTCACTTCTTGCTTGCACAGAAGCTAAAAGGCAGCCAGAGGTGAAAGCTTAGGGTCTCTTAAGGTTTCCTCTAAGTATTCATTCAGCTCTGGACATGTAAGGCCTTCCAGATTCCTCAGTATATGGGAGAACATTTCAAAGTCCTTGTTCTCTCACCATCTCCAGCTGTAGCCTCTTCATTCCCAGGTTTTTTGGTTTGTTTGCTGCTTGTCTCGGGCTGCTGTGGCTACTATATTTAACTTTAAATGCTTTTGACAAATGCCACTTGGGAGGCCACCCCAGCTCTAAGAAAGTTCCAGTGTAGGCAAAACAAAGGCAAGCCCACAAGCTGATTCCTCATTGACCAGACAGGTCAATGCCCACAACCACATTCTCTGCACTGCTCCCTCTGGCACAAGCAATTTGTTGTCAAGAAAATAACACCACAGCTTTATCTTAACAAATTTCAGCATCATCTTTCTTCTTTAAGCATTCCCCTGGTTGCTTAAAGTCTTCTTTTTTAAAAGATTTTATTTATTTGACAGACAGAGATCACAAGTAGGCAGAGAGGCGGGCAGAGAGAGAGAGAGGAAGGGAAGCAGGCTCCTTGCTGAGCAGAGAGCCTGATGCGGGGCTCAATCCCAGGACCCTGAATCATGACCTGAGCCAAAGGCGGAGGCTTTAACCCACTGAGCCACCCAGATACCCCTAAAGTCTTTGATTAGTTAGATTCCAGAGATCTAAAAAGTTGATTGAGTGCTCGCTTCGGCAGCACATATACTAAAAAAAGTTGATTGATAGTTTTTGCCAGCTTACCAACTGTCTCAGTGGAAAGATATAGCTTTGGAATTACCTACTCTGCAATTTTTAAAAATCTCTTTGTACTTTTTTACCTTGAAATATTTGAAAAGTGAATTATATTGAAGAAGATCCCTCAATTTAAATTAGACTGATACTTCTTCATGATTACATTCATATCTGTCTATTATAAACTAAGAATTCATATTGGTATCTCTAATTTCATTCTAATACAATGGGGTACAAAGTAGTCTTACCCCATACATACTTGTTATTCCCTTCTTCAACAGGGAGAAACCTGGTTCCCATTATCTTCAATATATTTACTCATTTGCTTAAGCTTAGAATATACAGAGAGTAGCTTCACAATTGTTAATCGTGTCTGCAAAAACCAAACATATCATCTATACTTCAGTATCTGTTTTGTTTTAAATAAAATACACTTTTGGTGAGATGCACAAATCTAATGATACAAAACAATGAGTTTTATAAATATATATCTATCTGAGTAACCCCCACATTCCCATCAAGATACTGAACATTGCCACTGGAAACCTTATCTTTTATGCTCTTTCACAGTTAATTCCCAACATATTTTTATACCATTGACTGGTTTTGCCTCTTCTAGAACTTCCTCAAGCAGAGTCACCAGTATATACTCTTTGGTGTACAGCTTCCTCAGCTCAGCATAATGTTGGGGAGAATCATACTGTATTTTTCAGTAGTTCATTTTTATTGCAGAGCCTCAGATCCTCTCCCTGTAGGCTCTCCACAACAACAGTCAGTATCAGATATTTGGTGAGCCACCTTAGAGAAAATCTTCATCCTCAGTCAAGCTAGATGGCGAAGGTTTTAGCCAACCTCTGACTGCAACCTTATGAAAAAGCTGAGACAGAACCTTCTAGAGAAATTGCTCCCAAATTCCTTACTCAAAGAAAGCATAAGTGACAAGAAATGATTATTATTGTTTTAAGCCAATAAGCTTTGGATTTACTACTCAGCAAGAGATAACAACTATAGTCAAATACATGCATTAAAAATATTTCCTGCTAGGGTGCCTGGGTGGCTCAGCGGGTTAAGCCGCTGCCTTCGGCTCAGGTCATGATCTCGGGGTCCTGGGATCGAGTCCCACATCGGGCTCTCTGCTCGGCAGGGAGCCTGCTTCCTCCTCTCTCTCTCTGTCTGCCTCTCTGCCTACTTGTGATCTCTGTCTGTCAAATAAATAAATAAAATCTTAAAAAAAAATTTCCTGCTAGTTTTTGGCTTATAATTTCTATTTTATTTTAACAATGAAAAGTTTTAATTTTCATTAAGTCTAATTTTTTTTCCTTTATGGTTATTGCTTTTTATATCCTAATACATTTTGCATCTCTTTAGTCCATTAAAATAGTCTCATATTTTCTTTTAAAAGTCTATAGTCATAGATTTTACATTTAGGTCTATGATCTATTCCAAGTAATATGTATGTATAGTAAGGGGTGGGGTAGGGTTTATTTTTTTAAAATATGGATATACAGTTGTTTCTAAACTATTTGTTGAAAATACCTTCTTTTCCCCATTTAATTACTTTGGCACCTTTGTTAAAAATTAATTTACCATATAAGTGTGGCTTCTTTTTCTATAATACTTTCTGATATGAGTAAGCCACCTTCTTTTGAAGGTCCTCTGATTACTAACAAAGTGCATGACTATTTTCCAAAGTAGAAATAAACATGAAATTACACGAATTGTTGAAAAAGTAACTAAAAACTCTGCAAAAGATGCATTTGGGGTTATGGTTTAGACTTAGCCACCTCCACTACAAAACAGCTGTAAAGTGTGCGAACATACCTTTGATTGTATACTGATTGAGAATTACTACTGGAACCTATCTCCATAGGGGCTAAATAAAAACACTTTACAATGATACTTTAGTTAGTGTGAGTTTTTCCAGGAAAGCATCTCTTCCTCTACTGCCTTACATAGAATATGCCCATGTCTGCAACCCCCAGTCCTCTAAAGGAGAAAATATTTCTATTTGTGCAGCTGTATTTGAGATCTCTGATGAACTGAGTAGAATGATAGGAAGAAGAGGCCAAAAGAAGGCCAATGTGCTCCATAAAGGAAAAAGCTGAAAACATCTGAACGATAAGATATAGAAGGAAAAAGGACCCTAGAAATGTGAAGGAAAAAAGGTGTGTGTGTGTGTGTGGGAGCATATCAAAGTCTCTCATTTTTCTCACTTTTCCTAAGTGGAGAAAAGGGAAAGCATATATGCACATATATGTGCATGTGTTTAAGAGAAAAAAACAGAGAATGTGCATGTTGTGCAATAGCTCCTTAAAAATGGGAAAGATGTGGATGCCTGGGTGGCTCAGTGGGTTAAACGTTTGCCTTCGGCTTGGATCATGATCTCAGGGTCCTGGGATTGAGCCCCACATCGGGCTCTCTGCTCTGCAGGGAGCCTGCTCCCCCAACACCCGCCTGCCTCTCTGCCTACCTGTGATCTCTGCCTGTCAAAGAAATAAATAAAATCTTTAAAAAAGAAAGAAAGAAAGAAAGAAAGATGTTCAAAGAGGATTTTAAAATCAGCCACCTTTTTCGGGACGCCTGAGTGGCGCAGTTGGTTAAACAACTGCCTCCGGCTCAGGGCGTGATCCTGGAGTCCCGGGATCGAGTCCCACATCAGGCTCCCAGCTCCATGGGGAGTCTGCTTCGCTCTCTGACCTTCTCCTCGCTCATTCTCTCTCTCACTGTCTCTCTCTCTCAAATAAATAAAATAAAATCTTTTAAAAAATAAATAAATAAATAAATAAAATCAGCCACCCTTTTCAGTGTGCCCTTAGCATTGTAATCTTCTAATCCTTTCTTAAAGGTCTACAATGTTCTTCCATGCTTCTGGAGTTGTGGTGGGTGTGGAAGGAGAGGGGAAGGAAGTTACACGTATGGTTTTCAAGGCACCCATTTGTGAAAGAGTGGTTCAGGTGCACTTAAGATTATACACCTATTAATTAACTCAGAGAATTTATAAATGGGTTAAGTATCCATAACTTCAAAGATGTTTCTTAAAAGCAATTAATGACATTAATTAACAACACCAAAAATGCCATAAAACTATCAAATTTGATCTCTCAAATTGTTGAAAGCTAAGAGAAGAATCAAATAAATACATTAAAATTTGGGAGGAAATGAGAGTTACTACAATATGAATTTTTAGACTATTTGGTTTTTATGACAGCTTCTTATGGGGTCATTATAAATCAAAGGCCTGATTCTACCATAAAAATATTCTCAAACCAACTAGCCATGGTACATAGGGAATCTTTAAAAATGTAGACATTTGAGTTTGATATTGAATAAAATTTTAGAAGTCCCAAAGTGTGATGAAAATGGAAAATTCAGATTCAAGGAAGGAAAGTGAAGGGAAGGTTTCAGTTATTTTTTCTTACTCCAAAGTCTTATCAATCTTTAATTCTGAGCATTGAGAATATCAAATAAAATGTTTCTTCACTTACTCTTTTGAATAATGTTTAATCGATGGCTAAATTTTAAGTCACTTTTTCCCCTAAGCAAATATCATTTATACTTTAGGGATGAAATGGGGGCATAGTCCAAGGAAAACATAATCTTCCTTAGCAGATGGGTAATAATGTCCACTTTCTCTACCTCAGAGGTAGTTATTTTATCTTTTGTTATTAATGAACATTTACATAATAGTAATGAACATAGATAATGTATTTTTACTAGGAAAATCTATCATAATGATTTGTATTTAATATAAGTAATAAACTCAATGTAAATAATAAACATTAGACAAACTAAAAGGAAGAAATTTCTGTATAAAAGAGTCAAAATAAGTAGAATATATTCCAAATCCACTGTAAGGCCACATAATGTGAGATTAATATATTAAAATACAAGTTTAGCCAAAAAATTTATAGTAAAAGTCTAAGAGAAACTTCTTTTCACCTTAAAGTTCCTAAGGTAAGATTCTATCAATTCTTCAGTATATGTGATGAAATGTAAGAGCAGTAGGTGTTTTAAAAAGACTGTAATTGCAGATACCTTCCAGAACATTATGCTATTTTATTATTGTTATTTTTAAACTATAGTTGACACACAGTGTCATATTACTTCCAGGTGTACAACACCATGATTCAGCAATTCTATATATCATATTTCATGCTTCTTAAAACTTACATATTAAATTCTAGTCAAGTCACTTAAATCTCTGAAATTAAGGCTGAAATGTAGAAATGCAGATCAACTGATCAGAATAGCATTTCTATGAAATTTACTGACAAATATTACTCCTTTTAAAGAACATTATGCAAAATATTTCAAAGCAATGTGCTCACTGACTCAAATAAGGGAAATTTAACTGTTTTACTGTTCACTTGTATGAACTAGTCTAAAATCTTATGTTTCAAACCACAACTATAGACTCACTATCTTTAAACATTCAAATTACTGAAGTAAAAACAAATAAGGAACCTCATAAGGGTCTTGGTACTGACCTCAACTGCATCATATCCTGATTCTTTTTATTATTTAGGTAAACAGAGACACTTAATTAGAAACTTGAAGCAAATCATATCCTATACATGTATAACTGTTATACCTCTCAATGAGTCTAAAACTGAACTGTTTGGAGCACCTGGGTGGCTCAGTGTGTTAAGGACACAACTCTTGGTTTCGCTCAGGCCATGATCTCGGGGTCGTTGAGACTGAGCCCCACACTGGGCTCACTGCTCAGTGGGAGTCTGCTTCCTCTCTCTCCGCGCCCCCTCCTGCTCATGTGCATGTTGCTCTAAAATAAATAACTTAAACAAACAAACAAAAAAATAAACAAAACTGAACTGTTTTACCAGGATGGTTTTGTGCTAAAGCATCCATGCTCTGGTTTCTGACCTAATCGCATAAACTTGTATAACACTGCCAAAGTTGAAGATGCCATCAGGAGCCTTCTTGGGACTGAGATTTCCCATCATGATTCAAATTCATTAATACTCAATATGCTCAGTGAATCCTAACTTTAACAGGGTTGACTGAAATAGGGCCAATAATTTTGCCTTTTAAGACTCAAGGGGATGAAGCCAAAAAGAAAAATCCTATCTAGGAGTTTAATCCCATTATTTATTCTAGTTTAAAACCCATTTTTAATTTTGACAAAATTTCAGTTTGAAATAAACTTCCTATCAAATAGTAGTTGGTGGACTATGCCAGCAAAACAGATGCTAACATATCATCTAGAACCTCAAATCATCTCTGGTTTCTAGAAAAACCTGTTAACACAGCTTTACTATTTAAATTAAGATGTCATCCTTTATGAGACTGAGAAAACTGGATTGTTTTAAAATTAACACTTCCCTAAATGATGGATATACATTTCAAAGTCTATCTAAATCCCTTAAGAACTACTTGAGGTTGTACTTCAAAAGCAAGGTAATAATAATAATAATATGCTTCTTCCAGAAAATGCAATTGTGACCTATCATTTCTAAATGACAAAAAGTATTTCTGCATAAGGCTGGGGTTGGGGCAGGGAGGGGAAGCATGTTAGAAAATTCAGCAATTTCCCCATGCAATTAATGCTCATACTTCATTATTTAGTTGGTGCATAGATGCCAAAGCCTCGGTAAGATATCCATCTTAAACAATCACACTATTCCCAATCAAACAGAAAATGTTGCACAGTTAAAATGTGTATTCTTCCTTCCCCTTCCCATACCTGAACCTGCAGAAAGGTAGGAGTTGAGGATGTGTCAGATAAAATTAAGAAGTTTCTAATTTAGAGTAGTTTAGAACATCTCCTGATTCAAAGTCTGCAACCTTTTCAAAAGTCATAGAGCATTTGAGACAGACAAACAGAAATGACTGTGCAACAAACTGTGGAAGGTGAATGCTTAAGATACCGTAAACCTCACGCTGCCAGAAAGCCATTCTCTTTTCAGTCCCAATTCTAACCACTTTAGCTCTGAGAACAACTCCAAATACCTATCATGCAAATGTTTTCCTAGTTCATTAAAACTAGATGGCTACAGAGAAAATGGACACAATGAAGATGCTTTAAAAAAGGATGGCAGAAGATTTGATTAAAGCAGTGATTAAAAAATTTTAAGTCTCCTGGAATAACACTCACTTCAAGGAAGTGAGACAATATTACCGAACGGATTTATTTCAGTCTTCGGTATCTGATGAGGTGTTAGCAAAACCTTAGAAAAGGAAAACTGTCAACTCTATTATTTCCTACCCCGTTATGCCCACATACTTGCTTCAAAGGAGCAGCGGGTGGGAGAATCTATGTTTTACTGTTATTGATTATTTGCTACCTAAATCTAAGAATTTAATTTTGAACTCTGGCCATTCAAATCAATCAGTACTGAAGAAAAGTGTCATGGGCTCAGCAGCAGTTTTGGTTTCAGTCACATAAGTTATAAAAGGCTTCCCTATTCATGGAAAAACCACTTCAAAAATTTTGAAAAGTCAGTAAATGCAGCATCTACTCTCTCCCATTTGGAAAAAATTATTACAAGAAAAAAATCACTTCATAAAAACTGAGAGTTTCCCTCTGAGGATCACGAACCATTCAACACTGTTCTAATAACTACCATTTCCCAGGAAGGCCTTAAGATGAAGAATTTTTACATCACTTTGAACACTTACAGGTATCCCCTGAACACCACTGACCATCAAGGATATATTAAGAATTTAAAAATTAGAGTTTGCATATTTTGTGCTGGGCACTGTGCTAAACACTTGAATTACATACACCTCTTTAAGCCCTCACTGCAATCCTGTAAGATAGATAATACTACTATCTGCACTCCACAGAAGAGAAAACTGAAGTACAGAGAAATTAAATAAGTAGTGGTAGCTCACGATGCTATAAAATGGCAGGATAGGTCATAGATTGACTCTAGAACCATTATATGTTATATTGTATCAAATGCAAGAGAATTACTTCCAACTTCTGAAACTGTTAATGGGGGCTGAATATATTCAAAGCAAAACAAGAGTTCACTATTGTAAAATATTAATCCTGGGGCTTAGCTTGTATCAGCTCAGTTATCTTGAAGAGGAAGGTCTAGTTAAAAATGTAGGTACACAATGTATTTTTATGCCTTGACTTGTTCAAATGTGTATTTTGATCATTTTGAAAATGAGTATCATTTCAAAAATGTAATGGCTCTTTATGCTCTTCTTAATTAATAGTTGTTAGTCTAATCTATAACTGGGAAATCTTTTTATTTAAGTTTGGAATTTTAAAAAATGCATCATGACAAAGACAAAGAGGCAAAGCAAAAGCTATCCTCACACATTCTCTGCAATTAAAGATCATCAACCGATGTTTAGGCTAAGTTGAGAACCCATTTTTATTGGAACAGGAGAAATAAAATGTTCTGAGTATCTTTCCTTTCTGTAATCTCAGAACATGTTACGTATTTGTGCTAAAATAATAAGACAAAGGAAGTTACCTGGAACCAAGTCCTCCCATGTCAAAGTGTATTTCAAATCTTGTTTCATGATGGAAAAGTGAAACATGAAGGTGTTAGAAATACAATGTGTAGTCATGTTTATGCTTTGAAATCAACAATGATAAATCAAATGGGTTGTTGGCTCCAAGTTCAAACAAAACAATGTAAAATAAAAATATAAGAAGACAAATCAATAGATGTCTGAATATTTGTGGCAACCAAGTAAACTACACCCTCCTTAGGAGCACTTAATGATTATCTATCATTTCTTTTTTTAACTTGAATAATCAAACACATGAATTAAATCAAGAGAGTTTAGTAGTGGTGGAACTCAGAGACTGGAAAGAGACATTATGAATACTCCACACAGCAAATAAATAAATCACACCGTTCATAAGCTGCATCTGAAGAATAGCTCTATGCTACCAGAAAAACAAAATGATTCCAGCCTTTCCACAGGCAATAGGAACTTAGCATGCAAAGGACAAATTCCTGTTAGGAAGCAAGCAAGAAAGCTCTTTTCTATAAAGTAACTGCTCATTGACTTTTGGAAGCTTAAAGGATTTATGCTAGTGTCACCAAAATGAGTGATATTACAGTGATATAGATAACCAATCCCCTATTACCTAGTCTATTTTAAAAAAGTTTATTATTTTCAATACAAAAAGCTTATTCACAAGATATTCTTAATAAAATAGTAAAACTTGACTTTGAATCCTTACTCAACAAATCATATCACCTTCGAGAGTCAAAATTTAAAGACCACTGCTCTTCTGTCAACTATGGTGGCTGATTACCCAATGCTGCAGATTTCAAAGACTTCCAAGCACTTAATCAATTCCTACCTCTTTTCTCTTCTCATTCTCTCATAGGGGTATCTATGTGAGGCAAGTCATTTTAAATTTCAAGCCTTAAGCCATACAACCATCAAAGGAAAGGAAGAGTTTTTAGATGCCTTCTACAAATTGTCCTGCCACAATTACAGAAGCAGAAGCAGCTTTCCTCAAACACAGGTATTAAGTATCTTGTCTGATTTACTCTTCTTAGCATTACGCATAGACTGGTTGTACCACAGCTATTCTAAAATGGAATCTCCAGGTTTAGAAACATTGATACTGGGATTATCAATAAGTTATTTTGACATAATCATTCAAGTATTCATTGGTTTGTTTCAGACTGCAGTTAAAGGCAAAAGTTCATCAACTGCACCAACAATAGGACAATTGGTTTGGGGTTTGGTAAGTAGACTACTAAAAATATATCCCATTTTTAAAAAAGGAAGCATAGGAAAAATGTTACATAAAAATAAGGAGCACATTGTGTTATCGTTAATTATATCATTATTTTAAAACCAAAGATATGTTAATTTATTTTAGTTTCTATTTCTATTAAGCAATACAAGAGTAATGTCTTTTCAAAAATAAATATTTTAATAATTTATAAATTATAATTCAAGAGTCTAAGTCTTCAACAATCAATTTAAAAAATACTTCTTAGGCCAATCCTTGAAATTCTCCTTTGCTAGATTACAATCTATATATTCTCTTTCATTATTTTTTTCATGTATTTGCCTACTTTTCCAAGGTAAAGTTGTTGATTAGCTCAAAAAAGCTAAATAATGCAGTCTTTCTAAATGTTCCATTTCCTGAGAAGCCATTTTATTGAACAAAGAGCTACTTTATTTGTATTGTATCATCGAAGAAATCTCAAAAGAAAGATTAATTTTCACTTGAAATTACTGTTGCCTCACCATTCCTGTTACAGTTTAACTAAGAACATGACATCCAACTAAGACTAGTCAAAATGGCCCAATTAACTGAGTATCCCTATACAACACAGTGGTAACAGTTCCTTGATCTTCCTAACACATACTGTTAAAACTTCCTTTTAAATCATGCTAGGTATTATATTCTCAAGGACCAGTGCAGTGTTGGAATTGTCATATTAAATATAAAATATGTTGATTTAAAGTGACAGGAACTGAATCATTCTGAAAGGAGCAGGGAAAGACATGAGCATGCACTGAACCTTTGTCCCTGAAGCATTACTATGAATTTTGCACATGCTGCTGAGTCAGTACCTGCCAGAAATCCTGATCAGAAGATGAGAAAAAGAAAAAAAATGGACATCATTTGATTACATGAACAAAAACTCCAAAAATCAAACATATATATCACAAAGTATTATAACATATAAGGACGAATTTAGATCTGTAATAAAGTCACTGAACACCTAGAAACAGGAAATGAAGAATACATAGAAATGTTTTATATATTATCTGCTAGGTATAATAAAACAAAAACCCCAACACCTCAATTCCTAACTTCCCCCAAATGAAACACACAACAGTAGAAAAACTTCATAATACTATAAAAAGGAAACATATGAATAATAATCTGTTTCTAAAAGAAATGGGAAAGCAACATTTCATTTTCTGTCATGGGAAATCAAAGCATTTCTTTAATTAAGGTTTCCTACTAGGATGTCTCATGGATATAATATTTTTAAACTTCATGACAAATTTATTGATTTACCACCCATAATAAAATACAGGCAACCAAACTCCGATCAATTCAAAGGATTAGTAACTACTCGAAGAGTTCAGAATGACTACTTAGAAACAGGACTCCTGCAAAATTATGTTCACTAAATGAATTACATTCACATTAGTGATAAAAAGCCAGCCACCATGGAGGATGGCATGTGATTAAGCAGTGTAGGTTAGCTGATTTAGCTGGGCACACCACTCCAAAATATCTTCATCTATCAAATGGGTTTAAAGATTTTTTTTTCAACAAATGAATTTCACTGTGAAATAAAATTCAACCCAAACTTACCATACTTCTCAAAACAAGCTTAGCAGAGTGATAAAAGTTCTTGACTGAGAAATATATGCTATTAGCAACTTACAAACTTAAGGCTGGCATTGATGTGACAGAGGCCCAGAGGATTTTACAACACAAGGGTGAGATGAATCACTGTGAACAAATGACAGCTCACTCAGATATGAGAAAACAAACCACAGATCTCTCTTTAGTTCATGGACTAGCTATTTAATCCCAGCCAACTGCTCCTTATAGAGAGCTCAAGGAGATTTTTATAGCTGATTTAACTAGCATGGAGAGAGCAATTAGGCAGAGGAGATGTTATTCTGTAGCATTTCATACAAACCAAGAGAATAATATGTATGACAGCAGTAAACTCCTTTTATAAACTGAGTAAAGGGCTCGAAGTCATGGAAAGTAGCTATAATTTGTAAAGCCAGATACTTTACCATATTGTCCTGATTCTACTGAGAAGATAACTGATACTAGAGGTTAAATGGTCTCTTATCCAAGGTTACCTATCAAGTATGTGGCAGAGCCCATTTATGAATATAGAACTGTCATATCCAAAGTCACACTCTTTTCATCCTGTGCTATTACATACTAAGAAGTACAGCAATCCATAATGATGTATTTTTCATACTCAAGTTCAGCATATTTACAACATCTACTAATTCACACATCTGTTAAATACTTAGATGCTCAAAATGGAAATCCTTTGGAAAATATTTGAGACACCAAAGCCAGATTTTCTTAGGGCTGTAGTGTGTTAAAAAAGAATTATATTTACTAATTTGTAAGAGAAAAAATTGAGAAGATGGTTTAAAAATAATTTAGAGAACTACGGATGAGAAAGAAGAAAGATGAACAAACAGACTAAAAGGAAAACAGAAAACTGCAACAGGTGTCCAAGGATTTCTTGAAATGCTGAAACAGAAATGTTGAGTTCCTTGGTAATGCAATTACATTCTAAACTTTTGCTTGTTTAAAGACTCACTACAATAAGTGGCCCTATTCCAATGATGCTACATCCAACATATAACCAATCAATATTTGAAAGTATAGTTTGTAACAGGAACATTACTTTCTCTAATATCTTGATGACAATGAGCCAGGATCCGATTTTTCAAATATAGATGACAGTGCGCACTTTAAGAGACTGTTTCAATAAAAAGGAAAGACAAGCATTTTTCAAAATGCCCTGTGGTATTTGTGGTGTAAAAGAAAATAATGGAGCAAATAAAAATGAAGTTGAAATTCTGATTCTTAAATTTAAGTATTAAATTTTATATATTCCTTATATTTTCTTTCTTTAAAATACTATGTGGTTTCTCAGGTTAATAGGGGTTTCTAGTTGTACTTCACTAAAGCAGAAAAAATTAACTTCAACATGCTTATCAAAAAGAAAGTGAAATACCAAGGAGTTTTCTTTTGCACAAATAGCACTAAGGTATTAAAATGACTACTCAACAAGAGAAATTCCTATTTACAAATAGATCATATAGACAAATTGCTTAGATACACGAATAAGCTATTATAGTACTTAAGACAGTGAACTCTGAAGCCAGACTACAAATTTGGAATCATACCTCTACTACCTACTAGCTTACACAAAAAAATTCAAGTTACTTAATTATGTAGTTTCTTATTTGTAAAATAATGATAAAAGTAGTAAGCTATCTGAAAGAGTGGCTGTGTGGGTTAAATGAGTTATATGTAAGCACTTAAAACAATGTGTAGGAGTGCCTGGCTGACTCAGTATAGAACATGAGAATCTTGATCTTGGGGGTCATGAGTTCAAGCCCCACATTGCACATGGAGCCAAAACAAACAAACAAAAAAGAGTGTAGCAGGTGATAAACCCTCAGAAAGCTTCAACTATTCTTCTTCATAGTTATTATTAGTAATAATTCCTGACGGGGCAAATAGAGTCAAGTATTTTTCATTTAGATAGTTTACTTTAAATTGTAAAAATAAACAACTGACAACCAATGAGTGAATATGTTAATGTGGTTTTTAAAATGGGCTAAATCTTTAGCTTTAAAATAAATACATGAATATGAAATTCACATGGAGAACGTCAAGCTCCCAGGAATTACAGGTTCTCTGCTATATGAAAGTTGCTTTATACCACTTCTCTTTTATGAAAGACCTATGCCGATATGTGTTTTTGCTAGCTGAGAAAAATCCAAAGAAGATTTTTACTTTTATGAAAATGGTAATAGTTCCTTTGCTTTATGCTGTTTCAGCTTAATGAAAGCATCTATAGAAATGCTCTACTTTTAGACAGTGGGGGAAACCTATGCATTCTCTTAGAATCTGCTATACTTTTTTTAAAACAAGAATTTCCCTACTATAAAAGAAAGACAACAGAGGTGATATACTCTATTGTGAAGATGGAATTGGTAGTGCAAATAAAAACAGAAACATGGTGAAAAAAAATACAGTTCTGTCTATATATTTGTATTTATTAATAGAAAAACATGAACAAATACATGAATTCGACAAGAATTTAGACTTAACTAGTTTCATCTTTGGAAACTGAAAGTGAGAAAAGAAGATGTGCCTAGGGTACAATGCAGAACTCATAACATCATAATCTGGTATATAAATGTGAGCAGAATTAGAACAGTTCAAATAAATGTGAAGATTCATCAACCTCTTGTCCTAAGGAAATTTCAGTCCCTTCCCTTTCCTAATTTACATTTCCTTGATCTACAATACATTTCGCATTACTATGCATGTCAAGAAGTAATATATTTGCCCTTATTCTATACTAAGATCTTATCTATGATATGAAGTAAATAAACAACTTAAGTAAAACATTAAGAGTATTATGTTATAAGGAAAAATACGCTCACGCTCACATTCCCCTTAGGGGAATATCATTTTAAAGTTCATTTATCAATATTTTTTAAAGAACTTTTACCTGGTAAGCAAGTAAAGCATTTGGTCATATTAAAACTTTGATGTTTAACTATGGCTCCCATCCTTTTTTTTTTTTCTGCTGGTAACTTTTTCTGTTATAAACACTGTAATCAGTACTTCCCTTTCTAGGCTTTGACCATAATTTCATCTCTTTCACCTGAATGTGGACAATGTCATTTTTAAAAAATAACGTCATTTTAGTTTGATATCAAAACCTTTTGTCTGTTCCATGTATACAAATATTCTTGTAGATATCATAAAAGAGAGAGGAATGAAACACACATTAACTCTTTCTTCCACACTGGAGAGCTTCTAAAGGTACTGTAAATACGAGTAACGAAAAATGCAGACTAGAGGCAAGCTTTCTGACATGTTCAGGGAGTGGCTGAGGGAAAAGGGAATTTGATAGAGAAGGAAGCATTACAAAATCTATCTCTGAAAAAGAAATACATGGTAAAATGTTAACAGTCAACAATTTAGTTTCAATGGGCAATTCATTGTTACTTGACAAAGAGTATGAGCTTTATAAAGTTTTTAGAGGAGAGAAGTCAGAACTCTGGAATTAGTTGCTTAAGAAACAATTTTACCTAGACTATGTAGTTTTCTGCTGTAACTTTAAAAAAAAAAAAAATGGTGGTGTCTGGTCCAGAGAGTGTTGTCTATTACATACAACAGGAACAGAAAATCCAAAACAATTTCTATCTTTGATATGCTAAGGGAAAAAAGGGAGGGCTAAGAAAAACAGGAAAATAAAGGGTATAACAACTTGAGATAAGCCACACCAATAAAAAATGCAACTAAATCATTAAATGAAAGAAATATTTGATCATTATGTATTATAAAGGCTCCACTTACAAATGATGCTTTATTTTATAGACCAGTTATGTGATTAAAAAATTAAACCCAGAAAAAAATACTGTTTTCATTAAAGAAATAACCTAAACTTCATGAAGTAACCGTATTAACAAATCATAGAATGCACACACATTACAAGGGGAGGGTGATTTTTTTTAAAAAAGATCTATGATATATGACACTAAAACAAAAGCCAGACTGTATTTTCTATTACCATCTGTATAATACTGCTAGTACTCTATAGTGATAGTCAAATAACCTTTAATAGAAAATCTGAACTTTCAAGCTTTGAGGTTTTTGAACTTTCAAAACCTAGTCTGAATGTCTTTTAAAGTATCACCAATCTACAAAGCATTTTCTTAAAATGAAGGGACGCTATTGCCTCTTTAAACAAGGCCTGTGTTAGTAGATAGTTTTGAAATGCACAAATGATGCAAGTGCCAATAATAACATATTTTATGACTTTTCTACAAAGGAAACTGCTACTGAGAGTAAAGAATTAGTGTGCATTAACATAGGTAGTGATGGGCTCTGAAAAAAGATCCTCTCCCGAATTCAAAAGCTGCTTCATCAAATCCAGTTTCACCATCAGCTGAAAGAGGAATGTTTCATTTTACTTAAGGCCATTTTCTAGTCAAACAAAAGAAGAGAAAAGATGAGAAGCACTGAAACAAGAAATAACTGTCCAATTATTTCTCAGTATCAGTTGGGCCTTCTACTTTGCATTTAGAGGTTATATGAAATTCAAACACAAATGAGAAAACTGCAAAATGATACTATTGCTACATTTGTTCTTACTTTCAATGACAACAAGGTTAAACTGCAATTCAATTAAAAGATAATAAAATAAGGCAGTGTTAGTTACTGGTCAAATGATGCACTTTATTAAATGGTATGTTAAAAGTTAAAACAATGGGAGGTGATAAGAAGCCGGGAGTAAATCTTTAAGTAGTTCATAACTAGTTGATCTTTCAAGTTAAAAAAAAGAGAGAAAATGACCCATTTAAAAATCAAAGCAAGCTTAAAAGGAAATTCTTCTAGGGTATTAGCTTTGAACTAAATTTCTGGGCATTCTGCATAAAATTTATTAAAATTACTACACAAATCTGTTTTTTCAAGAGGAAACTGTCTTAGGATTTATATACTCTGGAAGCTGCTACTTAAGAATTAAGATATTCTGACTGAGAGAATGAGAGATATGAAGATCTAAAGGAAAATATTAAGATCAACAGCTGAATAAGCACTGATCCTTATCACAAATATCACAGATAGAGGGCAAAAATCCCTGGAAAAACTTCTAAACTGATTCAACCCTAAATGAATGTTGTATCCCTCATTATACAAGGTTTAAAAATAGCAGAGAAACTATTCTCTTAAACTTCATAAGAAATAAAAGCCTATTTATAAAGACGTAAACTAGAGATGAACTCGGTTTAAAAACCCTACTTAAGAAACATAACCTTCAGGATCTATTTGATGGAAATTAATACAGTATTTAAATGAAGTACCTGGCAAAGGGATTAAATATGCATATCATAACATGGATGAAAGGAAAATCCATGCGCTCTCTGCTAGGGGAGAAGCCGGCTCAGTTCTATACTACTCCTATGTGAGTCTGCCATTCCTCTACTCTCTTGCAGAACCTGTTCCCCTGGTACCATAAAGTCAACTTTCATTTGCCTGAATTTCATACAAGTCATACTTTCAAACATTATACGCTGAGATCCCTAAATCCTGTTTTCCTACTCCCATTTCAAAATTTTATACTTCAGAGCCCAAACATCTGCACTACAATCTGTCACAAAGTCTGCCTTCCAAAAAAGTACTGCCGTTTTGGTCTCTACAGCAAGGTGGGCACTCAAATGTTTATAATGCTTTAATGCAGTTTACTTCTGTTATTTTATAAAAATAAATGGAAAAAAGTGGAAATCAGAAAAATGCACAGGACACTAATGGGAGGAAATATAGAGCTCATAAATTGAATATGACTGAAACAAAAGCAGAGCTCAGTGGTCATGCCCAAAGCTGCAGATTTTTAGCCTCAAGTGTACAGTTACAGGCTGAAATGAAAAATTTAATTGACATTTATGAAACATGAGTGACCACCAGGGATTTTACATTTGGGAGACCTCTAGGAATGGAAATTCCCCTGTAACATGTAAATTTGCTGTTCAACTTACACGTATTCAACTTCTTTCCGTGTTTTTAGGTTTATATACATATACATATGATGGAAGACAAAAATCTCATACCACTCCGAATTCCTCCAGTCACCAAAAACTGTCATTTGTTAGACTGATCTTGCTAGAACATATTGCTGACTTAATGAGTCATATCTCCCAAGACTATGTGATTGATTAGTTGATTTTTCCAAGTTGTCAAATGCTTATTGGTGCCCTCCTGTAAGGCAGACATATGCTGGACTCTGAGTGACACACAGACAGATAAAAACAGGGGCCTGATTTGCCAGAGATTCTGAAATCAGACCCTGACGTCAGTGCCTGGTGTAAACCTTCACATGGATATGGTACTTGATTATACATGAGGCAGGGACACCAAGAATCAAAGATGTGGCTCCCCCAAAGCAGAGCCAGCTCTGAACCTGTCTCCTAATATTCTAGTTCAATTTTAGAACTAAAATTCTAGTTTTTGAACATTTTTTCTTTTAGAATATGTGAGTTTAAAAAGAGGATACCCAGCTGGAGACAATGGGCCATATGAATGGGAAAGGAAATTGTTAGGGTGGAAGCCTTGACTGAGATCTCTCAACTCTTAAGATGGCCACTCATTCTTTCCACCTGTGCAAAAGTTCTTAGCATTTGTATCTTCACCTTACCAGTACATACAGTTTTATGTAATGATGCAGGATCGACATATTCCTGCAAGATCAGTTTCTACTAACCCTGACCTCCACCCATTTAGACCCTCTTTTGAGATCCTGCCTTTTCCAGCCACTGCATGATTTTCCTTCTGATTTCCTTCTCTTTAAGCTTTGTAGAGCCATCCTGGGCTCTCTCTTCTTTCTGATGTGCTTTCTTCCTCCTCTTTAAAATTGACCTTTTACTTTTCTTTCTGACCCTGTGCAACACTTTCTTTTTCTTTTTGTAGAACTCAGCCTGAAAGGGAAAAACATGTTTAACTGACTGCTTTAAGACAATAAAATTGAAAGTTTCATTTTCTATACTTAAGAACAATTTATTATGTGATTTATTTGTGCATAAAATAAGAATTGAAAGTATAATGTAAATGTATGTGCAAATTGGGGTGGCCTTCATAATTATTACAAAAGCACTACTAAAAACTTATATAATTTTCTAGTGAGGATTACTGCTATATAGTGTCAAAGTTTGAGGAAGATCAAATAAGTATTTTTATAAGAAATGCAAATGTAATACTGGGGGGGTTTGTTAAACTTTATGATGGCAATTGAATTAAAATGCAAATGTCAACATATACTGAATTAGACCTCACTATATACAGCAAGTACCCATGAGTGTTACCTTGTATGGAAAAATGTAGAAAAACCTTCCGCTTGATTTTTTCTATAGAAGCATCTGAAGGCACTTATAGGCCTTCCAACTTAAGAAACACGCTCTTTTGATTAAGATAAACAGGCATTCAGAAATTTCTCACAAATAATTTTAGAGGAACTTAAAAATCTTCTTAGTAAACAACAGGATATATATATATTAGTGTCATAGTTCGCTCACCTTTCCATCAAAGCGTTTTATTGTATATTGATCAAGACCCAAATCTGTAAAAGAGAAAAAACCATTAGTCAATGATCCTAACTCAAATAAAACATGAAATGACAGCTCTCTGTCATTTCCAATCATTCAATTAAATAGACTAGATGGTTTAGCCACAACAATATTCAAAGGCTATGGGAATGAAAAATTTTTCCACTTTGGGATTCAAAGTGCCAGTGCTAAAAGATCTAATCTTCATTTTACATATGAGAAAGTGAGGCTCTGAGAAGATAAAGAGGATAAAAATTCATGACTAGAACGTTGGACTCTTACGGGTGGGTTGTTTTCATTATATCAATATGTTATATCACCTTTAAATAAGGTGAAAAATATTAGTTTAATCTGAATGCATAATAATTTTTTTTGGTATCGATTTAAAATGAGAACAGTTTAATATCAAATTTTGCAATATACCTAAACAGATACAAATAGACCGCCTTAATATTACCTTTTAAAGTAAGGTTAAGTAACAAATATTTTCTCTGGGAATACTTAGTATCTAATTCTAAGCACTGTGAAAGATACAAGTAATTAACTATCCTTGAGGGTAGGGATTATTTGTCTTTGACTACTGCTTTCTCCCAGCCCTTGGCATAGCGCTTGATCAATAAATACTTATAAGTTAATGAGTCAGATATAATCCCTGCCCTGAGGAGTCACAATTTAGTTAGAAAGACATACGCATATAATAATTAACACTACAAGGGAACATATAACTAGTTCAATGAAGCAGTGCTGTGGGAGTTTTTAGAATGGAGAAATCAGTTCATAATTACACTTGCGTTTCTTCCATAATTACCCAGTTCTTTTCTTTTGGTCCTCATTGTATTCATGCTAGTTTAGGCCCTTATCTTATGTCCACAGTATTACAATGATCAGATTATCACAGTTCCCAGAGGAAGCTTTCCGCATTTCTGCTTCTACACATTTGGTTAGATATTTTCCTTATCTAAAATGTGTTTCGGGGCACCTAGGTGGCTCAGTGGGTTAGGCCTCTGCCTTTGGCTCAGGTCATGATCCCAGGCACCTGGGATGGAGCCCCGCATCGGGGTCTCTGCTCATTGGGGAGCCTGCTTCCCCCCTTTCTCTGCCTGCTACTCTACCTACTTGTGATCTCTCTCTGTCAAATAAATAAATAAAATCTTAAAATGTGTTTCACTTCTAGAAGCCTGCCCTGAACAAAATAAACCACTGACTGTAAAACAAAGAAGTATATCAGGAAACAAATTAAAAAAAAAAAAAACAAAGCACCCCACAAATCTAACTTGAAACCCCACATATATTCAAGAAGAGAGCACTGCCATAAAGGCAGAATACACTTCTATGACAAAAGAACAGAGAACAAGAGAGAGATGTAGACACTAAGGTTGTGTTTAGTTTAGGTTTTATTTTTTTTTAAGTTTTATTTATTTAAGTAATCTCTGCACCCAACGTGGGGCTCGAATTCACAACCCTAGATCAAGAGTCACATGCTCCTCTGACTGAGTCCACCAGGTGCCCCATCTCATCCCATTTTTTTTTTTTCAAAACTGTCAAAAGGTTAGGATAAGGTTTCCTCCCAGGACCATGGCCAATCAGACCACAGAATGGAAAATAGAAAATGTAAAAGAGAATTATAGAAAAACAGAGATTTTAAATACTATAGGTCTAATATCATACAAAACCTTTTCTCATTCAGAAACCAGAAGGAAATTAAAAAAAAAAAAAAAAGAACATGGAGGAATTAATCCAAAAATATTAGTAGAAAATTTCTCAGAGCTGAAGAGTAACACAAGCTAGAATGCCTAAGTGGCGCAGTGGGTTAAGCCTCTGCCTTCGGCTCAGGTCATGATCCCAGAGTCCTGGGATCAAGTCCCACATTGGGCTCTCTGCTCAGCGGGGAGTCTGCTTCCCCCTCTCTTTGCCTGCCTCTCTGCCTACTTGTGATCTCTCTCTCTGTCAAATAAATAAATAAAATCTTAAAAAAAAAAAAAGAGTAACACAAGCTAGGGCTTACTAGGGCTTACCAAGTCTTCTAATAAGCAAAATAAACAAAAACTATGTACAATCCAGTATATGCTTACAGAATTTCAGAATACCCAAAATAAGAAAATCCTAACACTTTCCAGAAAAAACCTTGGTCCTCTATAAAAGAATGAGAATTAGACTAGAATCAGGTATCTCATGAGTAAACTTGGTACATCAACTAAGGGAAATGATGCTTACTAATAATTAGAGTGGCACTGTCCAAAAGAAATATAATGTGAGCAACAAATGTGAGCCACACGTACAATTTAAAATTTTTTAACAGTTAACAATCTTAACTATTCTTTTTTTAAAAAGATTTTCTTTATTTATTTGACAGAGAGAGGTCACAAGTAGGTAGAGAGGCAGGCAGAGAGAAAGGGAGAAGCAGGCTCCCTACTGAGCAGAGAGCAGGCCTCGATCCCAGAACCCTGAGATCATGACTTGAGCCAAAGGCAGTGACTTAACCCACTGAGCTACCCAAGCGCCCACCAATCTTAATTATTCTTAAAATAATCAAAAGAAACCAGGAAAATCAATTTTAATATATTTACTTTAACAAAATACATTCAAAATTGCATCATTCCAACATGTAATCAATATAAAAATTATTGAGACATTTTACCTTTTTCATACTAAGTTTTCAAAATCTGGTGTGCATTTTACAATTTTTGCACATTTTAATTCAACAGCTGCATTTCAAATTACTAGAGTAACGCTTAAAAGAACTAAAAAGTTAACTTAAAACTTAAAAAGTGATTGCTTATGTGACATAGAATCGGAGGATGGCAAAGATGGAACAGATTTGTGTTTTCGCTGAATGCTCTTTGTTATAGTTTGGAAAATATTATACCATGTACATTCCCATTTTTGGTATCCATGTAAGGTTTGGTATACCATGTAAGTACAGCTTGGCACACACTGAGAATTCCTGCCGTTTATAAGCAAATACATAAAGTGGGCCAAGAGATTAATACTTTTTTTTTAAAAGATTTTATTTATTTGACAGAGAGAGATCACAAGTAGACAGAGAGGCAGGCAGAGAGAGAGAGAGAGGGAAACAGGCTCCCTGCCGAGCAGAAAGCCCGATGCAGAAAGCAGCAACTCTGTTTTTTCCCTATGATTAAGAGCCTCGTGGTTTGTCTCTGATTTCATCTTGTTTTAACTTTTCCTCTCTTCCCCTATGATCCTGTTTTGTTTCTTAAATTCCATGTACTAGTGGGATCATATGGTAATTGTCTTTCTCTGATTGACTTATTTTGCGTACATAATACCCTCTAGTTTGACCATCCATGTCACTGCAAATGATAAAATTTCATTTTTTTGATGGCTTAGTATTCCATTTTTTAAAAAGATTTTATTTATTTATTTGACAGAGAGAGGGAGAGAGAGAGAACAAGAACAAGCTGGGGTAGCAGCAGCAGGGAGAGGAAGAGGGAGAGGGATAGGAAGAGGGAAAGGGCAGGCTCCCGCAGAGCAGAGAGCCCAGTGTGAGGCCTGATCCCAGGACCCTGGGAACAAAAGTGACCTGAGCCACCCAGATGCCCCTGAGTAGTATTCCATTGTGAGTGTGTGTGTGTACCACATCTTTATCCATTCATCTGTTGATGGTAAAAGACTTGTTTTAAAGAAGATAGCAACTCTTTTGTCAAAAGACAAAAGTGAAACTGAATCAAATAGATAATTTCAAGCTCCATAAATTAGATCAGAAACTCTCAATAATTATAGTTAAGAAGTCTCAGCTATTTCTCAAAAATTTAGAGATTCATTTTTAATACCTAAAATTATCCTAAAAATTTATTTAAATGATTATGTTTTTCAGTAATACAAGCTAATGTAGGACAGAAAAAGAAAGGCATAGCTCTAATTAATCAGATGTGACATATTGTACTGTATTCACTTGGTTTTATCTTCCATCTTAATAATCACTGTAATAAGTTACCATTTATTGAGCATTTTTATAGGTATCATACTTCCCATTATCATTTAATTTTCATAACCCTACAAAATTAGTTGCTATTATATCAATTTTACAAATGAGAATATTAAGATTTAAAGATATTAAATAACTTGCCCAAGATCACACCTACATTTATTTCTTCTAATCATCTTCATTCATTCTTATTAACTCCTTCTTAAATTGCTTTGGTAGCTGTTCTGTCTGTCCCCTAAATATACGTATGTTTTAGAATTTCCTCCTTAGACACCATCTCTTCTCAACTTTGTTTTGAGCAATTTCATTACAGATTAAAGACGCCTACTAAACCCAAAACAATGTACATTAAAAAAAAAAATCAAACTGCTAAAACCAAAGGCAAAGGAAAAAAATCTCTGTTAACAGCCAGTTTAAAGTGCTGAAAGAATTTCACCTCAGAATTCTTTAGTCAAAATACTCTTGGGGCGCCTGGGTGGCTCAGTGGATTAAGCCGCTGCCTTCGGCTTGGGTCATAATCTCAGGGTCCTGGGATCGAGCCCCGCATCGGGCTCTCTGCTCATTAGGGAGCCTGCTTCCTCCTCTCTCTGCCTGCCTTTCTGCCTGCTTGTGATCTCTGTCAAATAAATAAATAAAATCTTTAAAAAAATATATTCTTGAAGAGCAAGGACAAAATAAAAAGGTTCTCCTATGAAGGTAAACCAAGAATTTACCACCAGTAGACCTGCTCTAAAACACATTCTATCCTTCCAGGGGGAATGGAAATGAAACCATAGGGAAATTTGGAATTTAAGAAATAAACAATAACAGAAACAGTTAAGATTTAGATACGCGTAGCAGACTATTTTCTCCTCTTAAGCTCTTTATGTATGACAGCTGAAATGGAACTTGAAATGAAAACAATGTCTGGTGGCATTTTTAATGTATGTAGTTATTATACATATGACACTATACCATAAATTGGGGAAGAACCTATATAAGGGTAAGACATCTACATTCTTTTTTTTTTTTTTAAAGATTTTATTTATTTATTTGACAGACAGGAGTCACAAGCAGGCAGAGAGGCAGAGAGAGAGAGGAACAGAAGGCAGGCTCCCCGCTGAGCAGAGAGCCCGATGTGGGGCTCGATCCGAGGACCCTGAGATTATGACCTGAGGCGAAGGCAGAGGCTTTAACCCACTGAGCCATCCAGGCACCCCAAGACATCTATATTCTACTTGAAGCTGTAAAATATAAATTCTAAGTAAACTGTGAAAAGTTAATTAAGTATAATCTATAGAATATAATATTGTTATAATCTCCATAGCAACCACCAAATTTAAGATATACAAAGAAATACAGTCAAAAACCATTAACAAGTCTTTGAATAATTTTTTTTTGAATAATCTGAAAAGATGGCAAGGGGTAAAAGATCATTAAAAAAAGAGAAAACAAATAATAAAATGTTAGACCTAAATTTAAGCATATCAAAAATTGCATTTAATACAAATCCTCTAAACACATTAGTTAAAAGGTAGAAACTATCATATTGGATTAAAAAATAAGACCCAATTAAAACCCATTTTAAAGATACTGCTATATTTATTTAGATAGATTAAAAGTAATAGGATGAAGGGATACCCGAGTGGCTCAGTCGGTTAGGCATCCAACTCCTGATTTTCAGCTCACATCAGGATCTCTGGGTTATGAGACTGAACCCTGTATTGGGCTTGCACTGGGTATGGAGCCTGCTTAAGCTTCTCTCTCTCTCTCTCTCTCTCCACCCTAAATCAACCAATCAATCAATCAATCAATCAGTCTCTCCCTCTGGCCCTCCCCACCCAAAACAAACAAACATATATAAAAACCAACAAAATAAATATGGTAGGATGGAAAAAGATATAACATGAAAAATGAATCAAAATAAAGAGTGTTGGGGTGCCTGGGTAGCTCAGTGGGTTAAAGCCTCTGCATTCGGCTCAGGTCATGATCCCAGGGTCCTGGGATCAAGCCCCACATTGGGCTCTCTGCACAGCAGGGAGCCTGCTTCCTCCTCTCTGCCTGCCTCTCTGCCTATTTGTGATCTCTGTCAAATAAATAAATAAAATCTTTAAAAAATAAAAGAAGAGTGGCTACATAAATATGAGACTAGGTAGACTTCACAGCAAAAAAATTAGCATAAAGGTCAGTTACATAATGATAAGAGGGTCAATTCATGAAGAAGACAGAACAATACATTTTGAACATATATACACCTAATACGGGTTTCAAAATATTTGAGGCAAAAACTGATAGGATTAAAAGGATGTTAGACAAACCCACAAGGTGTTGATCAACACCCTTCCCTCAATAACTGTCAGAGAAAGTAGACAGATAATCAGAGGAAACAGAAGATACTAAGCATATCACTAGCTGCCTGGGACCTAGGAGATAGGAAAAAAACAGAAAGGAAGAATTACAAATGGGTGTGAAGAAACTTTGGGGGTGATGAGTATGTTCATTATATTGATTGTGCTGATGATGGATGGCTTCACTAGTAGATACATGTGACTAGTATGTCAAAACTCATCAAACACTTCAATATGCACTATATATTCTATGTTAATTACATCTCAATAAAGTAGTTAAAAAGAGAGAGTATAAACCATCAAGGAAGTGATAGCTACAACTGAAAATATTGGCCATTTCTGTATACTAAAAATTACCATAAACAAAATAAAAAGATAGGCCATCGACTAGGAGAAGGTATCTGCAATATATATATGAAGCTTTCAGCAGAGAATCCATAAAGGACTTTTGTTAATTCCTCCCACCCAAAAAAACAAAAAACAAACAAACAAACAAAAACAAATAGAGAAGTGAGCAGACAAGACAGAGAATTTGTAGAAATGGCAATAGGAGTAGCCAATAAACATTCAGAGATGATAAACCTCATTAGTTGCTAGTGAAATGCAAAGTAAAGCCACAAAGATACAATAATTCATTCCAATCATGATCGTTTGCTAAAAAATTAAGTCTGACAATACCAAGTGTTAACAGGAATGCAGAAGAGAAAGCACAAACATTTTTGGAGAATACGTAAATTCTTATATCTATTCTGGAAACCAGGCTGGCAATGCTTAGCAAATCTGAAGAGGAATGGTCCACAGGCCAGCAAGCCTACTTCTAGATATGTTGAAAATAACTTCTTGTAAATATGCACCAGGGCAATAATGGAAGAAGGTTTACTGCAGTACAGTCTGTGATAGTAAAAACACTGGCATATTATAGTTTTCAAATATTCACCCTCTTTTCCTTGACCACCATGGAAAATCCCTTGAGTTTGGGCTCAGCCACATGACTTGTGTTGGTCAACAGAATATTAGCATTATGATATCACAGGTCCTCAGAATGAACTTCTGAGGTTGGCTTGCTTTCCTGTACCTCTCCCTTTAATTTAAGAAGAATACATTCTGGGTAGCGCAGTGGTCTAAAAAAAGATAAGAAACATAATAGAGCAGCTTGACAAATCTCCTGACAAAACCATGAAGCAGAACTGCCCTTGCCTGGATTAGCCAAACCTGAGCCTATCTACCGAGCAAGGCCTGCTGAGGTCAACAGAGTATACCTCACATGACCTGCAGATGCATAAACTAGATAAGGGCTCATGCCCTTTAAGTGGTAATTGTTACAAAGCAATAGATGACTAATAAAATTGCAAACAAGTTTCATCTACATGGACATGGATAAATACTAACATATTTATGCAAATGATAAACACAATTATACAGCAGTGAAAACAGGAGAACAACAGCTATCTGGATCAACAAATATACAAACATGCATATATAAATATATATTTAACATATTAAAAAACAGGGGAAATGTAGCAGCCAGAATAAGCTAGGTTATGTTGCGGTAATAACCTTAAAATCTCAGTGGCTTACAATAAGGAAGGCTTATATATTGTTTATGCAACATATCTATCACTCATGGGGTGCAGCTTTACTCCACAGAATACTGAATCTGGGATCCAGGCTAATAGCAACCTCTCTGTAGAACATGGAGGAAGTAAAAGAGAACACAGCAAACCACAAACTGACTCTTAAGAGATTTTGCTTGAACATAATGTATATCACTGGTCAGAGGAAATCACATGGCTAAGCCCAAAGTCAATGCTGGGGAATGAATATAATCAGTGTCACTAAAAAAAAATAAATTGGTTCTATCTCAGGGATAGAATATAAAAGAGGGAAGGAAAGATAAGGTAAGGGGAGGGAAGTGGAATGGAGTTTAAAAAAAAAAAAAAGATTTCATCCATTTATTTGAGAGAGAGAGTACACAACCCGGGGTGGGAGGGAGGAGAGGCAGGCAGACAGGGAGAAGCAGACGCCCCACTGAGCAGGCAGCCAGACATGGAGCTCAATCCCAGGACACCAAGATTATGACCCGAGCCAAAAGCAGACACTTAACTGACTGAGCCACCTTACGGCACCCCTGGAATGAACTTTTGAGGTTGGTTTAACTTCTTACAACTCAGCCATCCATATGAGAAGACAGATTCTGGGTAGCTCCCGGCATCCTAACTACAAGGGCTTTAGGAGCTCTGTGTCAGAAACCAAAGAAGAGAACAATACGTATGTGTCCTGGAAGGGGTCATAATTTTTTTTTTCCATATAAGGTCCAATAGAAAGTATCTTGGGCTTTGTGGGCCACACATAGTCTCTGTTGTAACTATTTAACTCTGCTATTGCATGAAAGCTGTCATAATCAATGAGTTTGGATGTACTTCAATAAAACTCTTTTATGAACACCAAAATTTGGATTCTATATAATTTTCAGGTGTCACAAAATACTCTTCTTTTAAAAATGAATTAAAAAAGTAAAAACCTTTCTCAGCTCACAGGCTATATAGAAACAGGCAGCTGACCAACACCTGCTCTACACTCAGCAGCATTGCAAAGAACCAAAAGTAAAAGCAGAAGACAAGGTTCTTCAACTGAAGTGACTGCCTTGTTGGGGAGAAAACAGTAGCACAAAAATGCTTCAAAAATACGTTCATTGTCTGTACTTCCTTATGTTTTCCTGTTCCTAATTAGTGTTCTTTTATTTCAGCTTAAAGAACTCCCTTTAACATTTCATAAGCTACTCCAGTGGTGATGAACTCTGTTAATGTTTGCTTGTCTTGGAAAACTCTATCTCTCTCTCCATCAGTTCTGGACAGCTTTGTTGGGTAGAGTATTCTTGGTTAGCAGTTTTCTGCTTTAAGACTTTCCGTAAATGGTGTCTTTTTTTCCAACTTGCAAAGTTTCTGCTGAAAAGTCTGCTTACAGTCTTATGGAGGTTCCCTTATACCTAACAGGTTGTTTTTCTCTTGTTGCTTTTAAGATTCTCTCCTTGCCTTTGACTTTTGACACTTAATTCTAATGTGTCCTGGTGTGGGTCTCCTTGGATTCATCTTATTTAGAGCTGAGCTCCTGGATCTAGATGTCTGTTTTCTTCCCCAGCTCAGGGAAATTTTCAGACATTACTGTTTAAATAAGATTTTTGCCCCTTTCTCCTTTCTATTTCTAGGCCTCCTATAATGTGGATGTTGGTCCACTAATGTTGTTCCATAAGTTTCTTAAGCTATCTTCACTCTTTCTTTTCTCCTTTGTTACACCAACTGATTAGGTTCCACTACCATGTCTTCAGGTTCACTAATCCTTTCTTTTGCTGCACCTATCCTGCAGTTGAACCCCTTTACTGTATTTTTCAGTACAGTTATTGCATTCTTCAGCTCTCTGACTTCTTTTTGATACTTTCTTATATTTTCTCTCTTTGTTGAAATTCTTACTTTATTCACACATTATTCTGTTGAGTTTGGTAGGCATTTTTGTTATTTTGAACTCTTTATCAAGTAAACTACTCATCTCCATTTCATTAAGGTCTTTTTCTGAGGTTTTATTTTTTTTTTTCCTTTGAAATATGTTCCTCTATCTCCATTTTCCTTGACTCTCTGTGTTGGGTTTTTATACATTGAACAAAACAGCCACTTCTCTCAATCCTGAAGGAATAACCTCATGTAGAAATTGAACTTAACTGTTCAACCTTGCCCTAGTTCTTGGTTGTCTCTCAAACCTTTGATTGTCTAAGCAGCCTACTTTACTCTTAGAGGCTCCTTGTAGTTGAGGATATGCCAAGACCTCTCCCTACCCCAAAAAGGAGAATCTCAGCACCTAGATTCAGACTAATTGGAAGTCAGACTCTCAAGAAGCAGATTTGGGGGGGCAGGGGATGTGTGGGGGGCAGAAAAAGAGAGAGAGGGAGAATCCCAAATAGGCTCAACCAAGAGTTGGGACACTTAACCAACTGAGCCACCCAGGTGCCCTACGTAGCAGCTTTTAAAGTAAGCAAATATGTCTCTTTCAGAGAAAGACTAGGAGATGGCTGTTTCTGTTTGCTGCTTCTGCACTGAGCCCTGAATGACAGCCAGCTAAAAATTGGTTTTTGTCTGTTTCTTACTTTCCACTGAATCTGTAAACACAACCCCACTGCTACAAGAGCCAAATTATTCAAAGATGTTTTCTCTGGGTGGAAGCCGCAACAGCTGGGAAGCCAAATATGTACACAAGCTCCTTTCTCAGAAACCTGCCACCTGGGGCAAGGCAGAGAGAGGATGAAGATAATACCCATCATTCTCCCCAGTCTCTGGAGAGGTTTATAGCTGGTCCCTATATGTGTGTTTAATTAGGAGCCTGTTCTTGGGTCACAGCTATAAAGATAAGCCAATAAGTCTGTATCACAGAAAAACTCAAGGTATTTTTCAGTCTGAGGTTGCTGCACCGTGCCCTGGGGGAGTAGCCAATGAAGAACTCTTTCTCCATTTGTCATAGTCCTATGGCAACTGCAAACATAAGCCCTAACAGCCAGACCAAGGGGTGTGTCCTGGGTGGCGCTGACACAAATCAGAGCTCCAGACATCTGCCCAAGTTCCCTTTCCAGAAGACCTTGGTGATCAGGAGTGAGGCAAAGGTAGAGTACAAGGTCTTTGGAGAATATTTCAGCAGTCCTTCGGATGTGCATGAAACCAGAAGCCAGCTCCACAGGGCAAAGCTTCAAAATAAGCCAACAAAGCCTCTTTCACAGAAAGACTGGGGATGTGTTTCAGTCTGTTGTCTTTGCACTGTGCCCCGGTTAAGAACTGTTTCTCCGTTTGTTACAGTCTTATGGAACCTACAAATGCAAGCCCTGCTGGCCACCAGAGGCAGCCAATCAAGACGTGTGTCCTGGGTGGCAGTGATACAACCAGTACACTGGACGTGAACACAAGCTCCTTTCTCGGAGACACTGGCTACCTGGAGCAAAGCAGAGGGAAAGCTCAAAGATGGAGCCCAGCAGTCTCGGTCTTTGGAAAGTGTTTCAGCAGAGCCCTAGAAGTGTATTAAATTATATGCTTGCCCCCTCCAGCTGAAGCTTTAAGTAACACAGGCCTCTTTCACAAAAAGACTGGGTGTTTTATAGGCAGCTGCCTCTATGTGCGCCCCTTGGATGCTGTAGATATAAGGCCTCCTGGCTTTAAAGCTAGATGTTCAGGAAGCTCATCTCTCAGGTGCAAGTCTCAAAAAGTGGGGTGCCAGCTGTGGGGTTCAGTGCCCTCACTCCTCCAGCAGAAGCTCAGGGCTGTGAATTCCCTCCCAACTACTGATTGCTGTGCCAGGGATGGGGTTTATGGCAAGAATGTGCCTCAGCCTCGCCTACCTATTTCAATGTGGGTTTTTTTCTCATTTGCTCAATGTGTAGGAGTTGCTCATCTAGTTTTTGGGTTTCTTTCAGAGGAAGTTGTTTTCTAAGTAGCTACAGATTTTCTGTGTCTGTGGGAGGAGGTTCAAAATCCTCCTACGTCACCATCTTGAACCAGAGCCCACTGTATAGGATCAAGTATAAAATTATGCGGTCTCAAAGTAAAGGTAAGATTATGAAATGCATGAAGGCTCATCCCAGAGGGAATATGAGGTCCAGGACAAGTAAATCACAGTATGATCTATGTCTACCTTTGTACACTCTTTTCATGTTCCAGAGACAAAATCAGGTCAATACAAATACAGTCAGCCAGTGGGATATGGTAGAAAGGAATGAGGGATCCTCTCTGCTTTGACTAAAGCTCAAATTTGTCTACATAGTTCTTAAAAAATTCTCCCTTTGCTGCTGCTTCTTCCAATCATTGGGTGGCTATGTAATACTGGTTACTGCAGTAGCAAGAGTCATGCAAAGCCCAGAGCCTGAAGCCAACTGCCTTACCCACCATACTTAGGGATGGTGCTGACATGAAGATTGCCCAGAAAGAGAGACGAGACATATTCAAGTATATACTATACTTTCACCCCCATTTAATATATTTCCTACTTCGCTACTCTAAATTTTCTTGGTATTCAATGCAGAAATAGTCTTAATCAGCTTTTTACTGAAATTCATTAGCTCTCCACCTTTTTTTTTTCTTAAAGATTTTATTTATTTGGGGCACCTGGGTGGCTCAGTCGGTTAAGAATCTGCCTTCTGCTCAGGTCATGATCTCAGGGTCCTAGGATCGAGCCCCACATCAGGTTCCCTGCTCAGTGGGGAGCCAGCCTTTTTCTCTTCCTCTGCCTGCCGCTCCCCCTGCTTATGCACTCTCCCTCTCTCTCTCCAATAAATAAATAAATAAAATCTTTAAAAAAAAAAGATTAAAAAAATTTTATTTAAAAAAAAAGATTTTATTTCTTATAAGCAGAAGGAGAAACAGGCAGAGGGAGAGGAAGAAGCAGGTTCCCCACGGAGCAGGGAGCCCAATGCACGGCTCGATCCCAGGACCCAGGGATCATAACCAGAGCTAAAAGCGGATGCTTAACTGACTGAGACACTTGGGCACCCCTAGCTCTCCACTCATTTAAAAACTGCTTAGGGGTACCTGAGTGGCTCAGTCTGTTGAGCACCTGACCCTTGATTTCAGCTCAGGTCACGATCTTGGGGTCCTGGGATTAAGCCCTATGTCAGGCTCCCTGCTCAGTGGCGAATCTGCTTGAAGATTCTCTCTCTCCCCCTTTGCCCCCTCTCCACCACTTGCCTGCAATCTCTCTCTAAAATAAAATCTTTGGGGAAAAAACCTGCTTACTTTTAGGACTTTGTATGCTTTTTGATTATTTTTAAACTGTTCTAAAACTAAAACTTATAAATTTAGATCTGTTAGGTATCCTGGGATATGGTATGTGTGAAAGACATGACACAACAAAGTTGAAATATGAACTACTGGCTAGAGTCCAGCCATCTGATGATAGAAATTCAAACTATAATAAAAAAGCCTTATTCTTTTATTTCAACCCATATAAGAATAATATACATTTTACTTCTGCTGCATTAACATTTGTGGAAATTCTTGTTCATGAGCAAACAAAAATGAAGCCAAACTTTCCAAATGAATCTCATTTTAATATATTATAATTTTCCCTCATGATCATCATCTCAAAAGAAAAGCAATTATTCATTATTCTGGCTTTTTATGAAAACCAGAAATGTGCATGACATATTAAACATTTAGTAACTATTCTGTTCATGTAACAATTTTTTTTAATAATTAAAAACCAAAAGATTACAAAGTGAAATATCAAAATGTGTAGAAGTGATTAAAATATATAATTTCTAAAGGGGGAAAAAAAAGCTTCCTCAAATGACCAAATGATCTTTAGTGACATGCCTAGAGTACTGCTTCATTTTCACTGTCACATTCTTATTTAAAGTTACTAATATAAATTAGACTCAGAAATAATTTGACAGTTACAAAAATATTTTACACTATCACAAAAACCAGGAAAATATTTTACAATCCTTTTTTCTCCATCTAAAAACAGAAACCTTCTTTAATCTCTCTTTTCGTATCTCATAAAACAAGGAGCTAAAACTAATTTAAAAGGTTCTTAATTTAAAATTCAAAGCAATTAGTAGAAGCTTTATATACCTTCTTTCTGATTATAAAAAACTGTATACTCTGTAAAATCAGGGGTTTTTGTTTATTTTATTCATTACTTGTGCTCGCTTCGGCAGCACATATACTATTTTATTCATTACTGCATCCCTTCCACATAGAATAGTGTCTAACTCATAGCAGAGGTCAATCAATCAATACTTGTTGAATAATTGTATTTGCAGTCTACTACAAAATAAAGGAACATATAAAAAAGAATAAAATAATTCCTTATAACTTCAGCATTTAGAGAATACATTTGGTATAGTCTCTTTCAGTTGCTTTCTATGTATGTTCTACATGGGTGAAATGCAAAGTATGGAAGAACATATTAAATAATACCACAGGGAGACAATCCATAAAATCCAAAACGTGGGAAATTTTAGAATATAAATGACTTGTATTTTTTCCACAAATAAATGATGTCTAGATTGGGTTTCCTAAAAAGTAGGGAACCAGGGTAAGAGGATCAAGAAAAGGCAAACAAGAAAGGAAGGAAAGCCAATTCAAAGGTGTGTTACTGAGCTGATTACTGCTCTAGACAACTAGGGCTCACTTCTCTTTGGCGCATCCAAGAAACCATGTAGTTTGTGTCTCAGAACTGACCACCCAAAACTGTGGAAAAGAGAATATTTATCCACCACATCTCAACAAAGAGTAAACTCCATCGTACCTCCATAGTGTGCAGATGCCAGTACAGTCAGTTGGGCCCCTCCAGAGACCATGTGCTACAGCAGCAGAGATGCTCTGAGACATATTTTGTACAGGAGTAGGATCTAAAAACGAAACTACTCTTTTAGAGGATATGTTTAAGGAAAGCATCATAAGGAGTGGCATTTGAGTCTTTAAGTTGGATTTTGAAAAATGAGTAATAATCATCATGTATTTGAGAGGGAAAGGGCTTTACTCAGAGTGAGTAAATTATATGGTCAAATTACAAACGTGGGGATACCTGGATGGCTCAGTTGGTTAGGCTGCTGCCTTCAGCTCAGGTCATGATCCCAGCATCCTGGGATGGAGTCCCACATCGGGCTCCTTGTTCAGTGGGAAGCCTGCTTCTCTCTATGCTTCTGCCTGCCACTTTGCCTGCTTGTGCTCTCTCTCTCTCTGACAAATAAATAAATAAAATCTTAAATAAAAAAATTACAAACATGTGAGGGCACTTGGGTGGCTCAGTCATTAGGCAGCTGCCTTCAGCTCAGGCGTGATCTCAGTGTCCTGAGATCGAGGCCCCACATCAGGCTCCCTGCTCAGCGGGAAGCCTGCTTCTCTCTCTCCTGCTCCCCATGCTTGTGTTCCTTCTATCTCTGTGTCTCTCTCTGTCAAATAAATAAATAAAATCTTAAAAAAAAATACAAACACATGAAATAGCAGTATGAGGTTGGGGAACCAGAAAGGTGTTACACTCAGTAACACCAGGGAATTTATAATGTTTCATTCATATTTATTAATGTTAATACATTTTTAGGAAAAACGAAAACTCTAGGTAGAACTATCACCCCTCAAAGGTGTGAGAAATCTGTATGCTTACATTTTTTTGATATGGAAGCTTTCAAATATTAAAATACACAAAATAATATAATCAACCTATATATACTCATCACTTAGCTTCAACAATTGTCAACACATTGCCAACCCTATTTATTTATAACCTTCTTACTTCTTCTCCACACTCCATGTTGTTTTAAAGCCAGTCAAGACATCATATCATCATTTCTTGCTAATTGTGGTACTTATGTTCTATAAAATAGCCACAAAAAATTAATTGCTAAATACTGACCAATTTCTCCTAGGGGAAATACAGGGTAAGGTTCCTTGAGAGTCTGGTCACAACATTTTTGTTAGCCGATCAATATATAGAAAACCTTGTTTTTCGTGTGTTTCTGTTTAAAGACATTTTATTCTCTCTCCCTTTTCTCTTCTGCCCTCCCTCCAAGGACACATGTTTGAAGAATGAAAGCCGAGGGGCGCCTGGGTGACTCAGTTGGTTAAGCAACTGCCTTTGGCTCAGGCCATGATCCTGGAGTCAAGGCATTGAGTCCTGAATTGGGCTCCCTGTTCAGCAGGGAGTCTGCTTCTCCCTCTGACCCTCCCCCTTCTCATGCTCTCTCTCTCATTGTCTCTCTTGCAAATAAATATATAAAATCTTTTTTTTTTTTTTTTAAGATTTTATTTATTTATTTGACAGAGAGAGAGATCACAAGCAGGCGGAGAGTCAGGCAGAGAGAGAGAGAGAGAAGCAGGCTCCCGCCAAGCAAAGAGCCCGATGCGGGGCTCGATCCCAGGACACTGAGATCATGACCTGAGCCGAAGGCAGCGGCTTAATCCACTGAGCCACCCAGGCGCCCCTAAATATATAAAATCTTAAGAAAAAAAAAAAAAGAATGAAAGCTGAAACAAAAAGGCAGAGCTTTAGCTTGCTTGACTTCAGCAGGCAACATATGTAAGGGGTGACTCAAATTTTCGCCATTCTGCACGTATCTGCAGATGACGCCAAAAGCCGTGCAGGTACTGATCGTGGGGTTATGAGCACATCTGAGCGAGTGTGTCAACTTGAAAACACAAAATCTGCAAATAAGGACTGACTGCACATGCACTTTTTTCCCCCTTTAAAAACTGAGGTGAAATTCAATTAAAATAAAATACCCATTTCGAAGTGTGCGGTTCAGTGACATTTAATACATTCACAGTGTTGTGTAACTACCTCTCTATCTAGTTCCAAAACATTTTCACCGCTCCAAAAAAGAAACCCCCACAGCAATTTAGCAATCAGTTCTCATTCCCCCAACCCAGCTTCTGGCGACTAACAACCCACCTTCTATCTCTATGGATTTACCTATATTAGATATTTCATGTAAATAAAATCATATGGTATGTGGCATTTTGTGTTTAGCTTGTTTCACTTAGCAGGATGTTGTCAAGGTTCATCCACACTGAAAAATACTCCATTGTATGTATATACTAAATCTGTTTATCCATTCAGCTCTTAAGCAGCAATTGGGGTATTTAACAATGTTGCTGTGTATATTCATATACAAGTACTCATCTGAGCCCTGTTTTCAATTCATTCTGGCGTATATTAGTAGTGGAATTGCTGGGTCAAATGGTTAATTCTACGTTTAAGTTTCTGAGAAATGTCCAAATTGCTTTCCACAGTGTTTGCACCATTATTTTACGTTCTCACCAGCAACAAGTTAATTTCTACATGTATTTACTGACACTTGTTTTTAGATTATAGCCAATCTGGTGGGTGTGCAGTGGTATAACAAGGTTGTTTTTTTTTTTTTTTTAAAGATTTTATTTATTTATTTGACAGAGATCACATAAGTAGGCAGAGAGGCAGGCAGAGAGAAAGGAAGAAGCAGGCTCCCTGCCAAGCAGAGAGCCCAACGCGGGGCTCGATCCCAGGACCCGTGATCATGACCTGAGCGGAAGGCAGAGGCTTTAACCCACTGAGCCACCCAGGTGCCCCTATATCAAGGTTTTGATTTGTATTTCCCTCATGATTAATAAATTAAGCATGTTTTCATGTGCTTACTGGCCCTTTGCATATTTATTTGGAGAAATGTTTATTCAAGTCCTTTGCCCATTTGTTAATTGAGTTATCTTTTTGTTGAACTGGAAGAGTTCTGGTAGTTTGGGGGCACCTGGATGGCAAATAGGTTAGGCATCTACCTTCAGATTAGGTCATAATCCCAGGGTCCTGGGATGAAGTCATGTATGGGACTCCCTGCTGAAGAGAGTCTGCTTCTCCCTCTCCCTCTGCTACCCACTACTCCACCCCCACTTGTGAGAGAGTGCCATGTGCTCTCTAATAAATTAAAAAAAAAGGGGAGGGTTCTGATAGTTCGTATGTTTCTAGTACTCTATCCATATTTATCTAGGTATAATCTAGTTTGTTGGTATAAAATTCTTCATAGTATTCTCTTATAATCCTTTTCATTTCTTTAAGTAGGTAGTAATGTCCCCACCTGCGTTTCTGATTTTAGTTATTTTGCTTCTCTTTCTTTTTTCCTGGTCTAGCTAAAGGTTTCTCATTTTTGCTGTTCTTTTCAAAGAATGAACTTTTTGTTTTATTGATTCTCTCTCTTGTTTTTCTATTTTCCATTTCATTTATTGCTGTATTAACTTTCATTATTTCCTTATTTTACTACCTTTGGTTTTTGTTTTGTTTGCTTTTCTTTTTAATTCGAACACCAGTTTTTAGGAAACTGATATGAGATCTTTTTTCTGTTTAAATTTTGGTGTTTATATTTTTAAGTTTCCCTGGTTTTGGAGCACTGCATACATTTTGGTAAATACTGTTTTCTCTTTCATTTATCTCAAAGTATTTTCTAACTTCCCTCGTGATTTCTTCTCCAATCCATTGGTGGTTTACTTTCCACATATTTGTCATTTTTTAGTTATCCTTCTGTTATTGATGGATAGTTTCATTCTATTGTAATCAGAACAGATACCTGGTATGATTTTAATCTTTTAAAATTTAAGATTCATTTTATTACCTAACATATGGTTTATATGGTCTGTTTTGGAGACTATTTGATTTGCACTTGAGAACACTATTAATTCTGCTGCTCTTGAGCGGAATGTTCTGTAAATATCTTTGTTCTAACTGGTTTATAGCATTAAGTCCTCTTTCTTCACTAACCTTCTGTCTAAATGTTCTATCCATTATTGAAATGGCAGTACTGAAGTCACCCAACTATTATTATTATTTTATTTAACCATTTTTAGCATTAAAAATTATTTATTTATTTGAGAGAGAGTGAGAGGAGAGCAGGGGGGAGGCACAGAGGGAGAGGAGAGAACCTCAAGCAGACTTCCTGCTGAGCACAAAGCCTGATGCAGGGTTCCATCTCATCACCCATGAGATCACGACCTAAGCCAAAAGCAAGAGTTGGATGCTTAACCAACTGAGCCACCTGGCACCCATCTCCCAACTATTTTTGAGGATCTATTTCTCACTTCAATTCTGTCAATGTTTCTTTCATATACTTTGGGGTCTGTCATTTGGTATGTATTTATGATGGTTATATCTTCTTGATGAACTGATCCTTTTATCCATACACAATGGCTTGGTCTTGTGTAACAATTTCTTAGAAAAATCTATTTTTTCTGGTATGAGTAAAATCACCTCAGCTTTCTTTTGGTTACTATTTGTACACTTTCATTTTCAACAAACTTGTGTCTCTGGATCTAAATTAAGTCAGTTCCCTGTAGACAAAAAGTTAAATTGTATTTCTCCTCTCACTCTCTTTTTAACTAGTGAGTTTAACTCACTTGAAAGTGACTCTGATAAGAAAGGATCTGCTTTGGCCATGTTGTAATTTGTTTTTTGTATGTCTTACATATTTTTTGTCCCTTGAATCCTCCAATCTTACCCTCTTGTGTTTAATTTTTGCTAGTGTACCATTCCTATTTTCTCTTCATTTCCTTTTCTGTATATTTCAAAGTTATTTTCTTAGTGGCTAACTTAAGATTATAACATCTTAAATTGAAAACAATGTAGTTTGCTTCAACATTAACATACTTATAACTGTTATTTTATGAATTTGTGTTTTAAATCATAAATGAAGCCAAAGGGAGTTACAAACAAAAAATAAAGCATACTGGCTTTTATATTTCCTTGCATAGTTACCTTTACTGGTCTTTATTATTATTATCATTATTACTATTTTTTAAAGATTTTATTTATTTATTTGACAGAGAGAGAGAGAGATCACAAGTAGGCAGAGAGGCAGGCAGAGAGAAAGAGGGAGGCAGGCTCCCTGCTGAGCAGAGAGCCTGACGCGGGTTCGATCCCAGTACCCTGGGATCATGACCTGAGCCAAAGGCAGAGGCTTTAACCCACTGAGCCATCCAGGCGCCACATGGTCTTTATTATTTTTTAATTTCTTTGTATGGCATCAAGTTACTGTCTAGCATCCTTTCATTTCAGCCTAAAGAACTCTACTTAGCATTTCTTGTATGGAAGAACCACAAACAAGAAACTTTCTCCATTTTTGATTATCTGGAAATGTCTTAATTTCTCTTTCTTAGACTCCCATTAAACATCTGTTGGTATACTTGATGGTGTCTCTCACATATTTTAGCTTATGTTCATTTTTATTCACTCTTTTTGAATTCTGCTCCTCTGACTAGACAGTATCAATGAATCTACGTTCTGTGATTAATCTATTTCCCTGCTCAAAACCTATTATTGAACAGTTCCAGTGAATCTTCTATTTCTGCTACAGTACTTTTCAAGCTCAAGAATTCTTATTTGGTTCCTTTTTTGTAATTTCTATTCCTTAATGGGTATTCTCTATTAAACACATTGTTTACCTTGTTTCCTACAGTTCTCTGTCAACGGTTTCATCTAGTTCTTTGAGCATATTTAAGGCAGTTGATTTTAAGTCTTTGATTAGTAAATGCAATGCTTGGGCTTCCTCAGGGATAGTTTCTGTTAATTTCTTTTTCTTTCTGTTGATGGGTCATTTATTCCTGATTATTGGTATGTCATACAATTTATTAGAACTGGATATTTGAATATTACAATGTGGTCATTAAAACCAATTCTCCCTATTTCCACTGTTTGATTTATATATCTTGTTAAGGACTACAGTCATCAATGTTCAGTAATTTTTTTCCAAGATTGTGTTCTCTGTCATGTGCCACTACTGAAATTTCTATTCTATTATCCACACAGTCAGCAAGTGACATGACAGAGACTTCTTTAAATATTGGAGACGAAAAGAATGAAAATGAAACAAAACAAAAAAACACCCCAATATCTCCTAACATTTGCAGACTGGCTCTGAGCTGGGAACATCCTTTGATTTTTAGCTCTTCCTACGACTCTGCTTTAACTTTCACTACCTCCTCCCATGGAACACAAAGATCAACAAGGGGTACAAGCCCACTCAAGTCTTTTCCAAACATCTCTGGCCCTGCGCATACTCTGGATTTCCAGGTAGGTGTGTGCAGTGGTCCTTCAAAGCTCTGATTCCTTGAAATGTCTTCCTTCTCAGTCTCCTCCCTTCCAGGCTTTTTGGTCTGTGTGGAGGTTATCCCATCTGTGCTCTCTTTGGCCCAGTGGCAACAAGTATGTCTTTAAATTTCTCTAGTAGATAACGCCTGGGTACAATCTCCTCAACCCAATACTCTGGTTGAGGATAGGCTCATTGACTGTTGGCTCCTCCTTTGTACTCCTAAACATTGGAATAGTGCCTGATATTCAGTCCCTACACAATGAGTATAATTACTGCATGTAACTACAATGGCTAGGCAATACAAAGAAAGAAACAAAACAGAATATAACAAAACTAATATCATAATCTCAATTTTCACTTTAGCACTTACGTTCTGGTTGTTTTTCATTTGGTGTTATGGATCGCACAAAATCTTGTGGAGTCATGAACACTTCAGATTCACCAGGTTCATTGATTACTTTCAAGGTGGCAAAATATCGGAAGATTTTGTCTGGTGTAGAATATGCTCTAATCCTATTCTCATATTCCATCACCTAAAATTAGAAATACAGAGTATTACTGTATTAAGCAATTCTCATTTTCATTTATTTTCTATCTTATTTCTGGAAATATATTATTATATATTCTTTCCATAACTGATTTTTTAAATATTAGATATAAACTTGAATTTCAAAAACTTATGAACCTTTCCCCTCCAATATACTATTCATACTCCAGTTGAGGCAATGCTTGTGTAACTTTTGTTCAGAGGTTTCTGCAAATAATTTCCCAATTTCTTAAATCATTTAAAAAAACAAAACTGAGAAGTGTTATACAAGAACAGGGTAGCCTATAGATTCTTAAATACCAAATTTTTAAAAAGGGACTGATTTTATAGTTTTTACTTTGATGCAATTTCTTAAATCCCAAAACAAAGCAGAATCGGAAATTCATAGGTTTAAATAGTCTTTCAAACACAAAATACATTAAGTAATAGTATTAAAAAAATAAAATTACATATCATGCAAACGGTTAACAAGTCTGAAGCAAGAAGACTTTTACTTTTGAATATTAGATTAATATTTTACAAACACCGTATTTAGGAAAAAGCAGAGCTGGGAAGAACACAATACTTGAATAGTACTTGAATAGTAACAAAATAAAATATGGTACACATTTTACTAAAAGAGTATATTAATATGCCCATTTTTTAACCTGGCATCCAAGTTGGGATTCTGAGCATGGAACATAGAAAACACTATACCTTCTATATAATATTCTTTTCCAAATATAAGAATGAGAGACATCTTTTTTACCAGAATACTGACTACATAGTATTCTGGTGCAAAGAATTCTAGATATGGAGGTGGCAAAAATAAATAATATCTTATAAATAACTGGTGGGAAATGTGCCAAATATAAGAATGAGAGACATCTTTTTTACCAGAATACTGACTACATAGTATTCTGGTGCAAAGAATTCTAGATATGGAGGTGGCAAAAATAAATAATATCTTATAAATAACTGGTGGGAAATGTGTCAAAGCAATACGATCTAAATATCTAATAGTTCAATGTCTAAAAGTCATTTGCTAATATTATGAAAAAATGTTTTTAATTTGCCATATTAGTTGTACTAACACCCTAACTGCCAGTCCTGGCTAATTGGTCATTTTGAGGTCACTGACAACATCGATTGTGGTGGTCTTAATCACACTACCAGATGTACATTCAGTAACAATGAAAGGACTGCTAATTTGTAACTATACATGACAGGAAATCTTTCAGTGTTAATTTGCATTAAAATCTGAGTGCTGACTTCAGAGATTTTATCAAAATATTTGGTAGGTGGCAAATACACTAAGGAGGTTTTCAACCCTTTAGCGGCTTTAAAACTCAGCTACAAGTCTTAACTCAAAGGCATTTTTTATTATATTACAACTACCTGCTGGATAAAACTGGCTACAGAAGAAAAAAACTTTATTTAGGACATCTGTATTCTTGTTCTTTTGAACAACAGCAATAAAAACATTCAGTTTGCAATGTTTAGGATATAAGCTATAGCTACTGCAAAAGATGTTTTTCTGAACTAAAAAGTTAAGTCAATCCTATACAAGATAAAGATAGAAAGACAACACGTTAAAAGTCAGTAATTTTCAGACTCCTCAGATTCCTGGGTTGTTACAAGTCCCTAAATTATGTTGCTGAATATTATTAGTTTTAGTTTAAAACAACAGGCCAAAGAATGTAATAGTCTTTTTGCATTCCCCAATATTAAAGTTTAATATAGACATACTGTGCAGTACATATTTTACTTTTTTTCACTTAGCAATGTATATTGGAGACTGCACCATATTAAATTATATAAAGCTGCCTCCTTTTAAGTGCTTATATTCTTTTTTTTTTTTTTAAGATTTTATTTATTTATTTGACAGAGAGCGACAAAGCAAGAGAGGAAACACAAGCAGGGGGAGTTGGAGAGGGAGAAGCAGGCTTCCCTCTGAGCAGGGAGCCTGGTGTGAGGCTCAATCCCAGGGCCCTGAGATCATGACCTGAGCCAAAGGCAGACACTTATTGACTAAGCCATCGAGGTACCCCTGGTTATATTCAAAAGAATGCTAGCAAACTATAAAGGGTTTAGAATACAGCATCTAAGGTAACAAAGGCTCAGAAGCCAAGATATACAGCAAACTGTAGGATTGAAATGGTTAGCTTGGGGAAAAGATTTACTAAGAGAATTATAATAGTTGCATTCAATCATTTCCTTAAAACATTCTTGAACTTCATGATGTCAAGTCAGTTCTCTTCAATAAAACTGCTGGTCCTGAAACCAGTTCTATGGTTCACTTTTGGTATAATGCCTAAAGCAAATCAAGGCTATAATATCTTGGGGCCAAGTGAACGCAAGTGACAGTGAATTCCTGTGGGCCCTGATAATAGAAATCTTACACAGGCTTTGAATGAATGCTAACTGTAACCAGACCCTGGAAAAGGCAGCAGGCAGAAAGATTTCGTAAATAAATTAGTGTCTGGCACACTTTCTCTCTAGATGTGATTAATAAAACCTAATTTGTACCCCAACAGCTATCCTTTATGTTAGGAACTCCCTCTCTTTTTCACCTAGTGAATTACGGGCCATCCATAATAACAATCTATCATAAGATGACTTCTTGAAGTTCTATGAAATTCCAGGCCCAATGATACCAGTCTCGTTAAATAAAAAGCCAAATTTGGGGGGCAGCAAAATTAAGGAAACTCCCTAATTAGAGGAACAAAAAGAAAAGAGAATGAAAAAAAAAAAAATGAAGATAGCTTAAGGGACTTACAGCATCAAATGGACCAAAATGTGCATCACTGGGGTCTCAGAAGGAGAAAGAATGAGGGAGAACACTTATTCAAAGAATTGATGACTGAAAACATTCCTAATCTAGGGAAAGAAACAGACATGCAGATGCAGGAGGCTCCAAGAGTTCTAAACAAAATGAATTCAAAGCAGCACATATTGAGACACTTCAGAGTTTTCCAGGAAAACAAAAACCTGAAGGATTTCATCAACTCTAGATCAATCTTACAAGAAATTTTAAAGGTAATTCCTAAGCCTGAAGAGCCAGGCTGACTCAGTCAGTACAGCATGTGGCTCTTGATCTTGGGGTCCTAAGTTTGAATCACATATTGGATGTAGAGATTACTTAAATAAATGAACTTACTTTAAAAAAAAAGAAAAGAAAAGAAAAAAGAAGGTAATTCCTGAACCTAAAACCAAAAGACACCAGTATCAGGAAAACAAAAATGTAAAACTCACTGGTGAAGGTAAATGTATAGTTAATTTCAGAATGCTCTAATTTTGGGGGACACCTGTGTGGCTCAGTCAGTTAAGTGTCTGTATTCAGCCCAGGTCATGATGCCAGGATTCTGGGATCGAGTCCAGCATTGGGCTCCTTGAGCCTGCTTCTCCCCCAGCCTACCGCTCCACTTGTTAGTGCCCTCTCTTTCTGACAAATAAATGTTAAAGGAAAAAAAGAATGCTCTAATTTTGTAATGGTGGTGGATAAATCACTTCTAACTCTAGCATGAAGATTTTAAAAAAGTATTAAAAGAATTACAATAACCTGTAACTGGATAAACAATGTAAAAACATACAAACTGTAATATTAAAAACATAAAACACTGGAGGCAAACAAATGTAGAGCCTTTGTATACATTAGAAGTTGAACTGTTAGTAGCCTAAAATACACTGTTTTAAGAGTGTTATGGTAATTACTAAGCGGAAACCTATACCAAATACACAAAAGGTGAAAAGAAAAAAAAACAAAACCTAAGCACACTGCTATAGAAAATGATCAAATCACAAAGGAAGAGAACAAGAGAGAAAGAAAAGGATAACACTCAGAAAACAAAGTGGCAATAGTAAACCCTATCTGTCAATAACAACTTTAAGTGTAATGTAATCAAAGAAACAAAATGGCAAAAAATCCCCCCCAAAATACACAAAAAAACAAAAACAACTTTATTGTTCACTTCAGATTTGGGGACACACACAAACTGAAGCAAAGTTGATGGGAAAAGATATTCTATGAAAATGGGAGCCAAAGAAAGCAGGAATAGTTATACTACCAAACAAAATACAGTTTAAGCCAAAAACCATAACGAGATAAAGAAGAGAATAATATAATGATACAAGATCAATTCATTTCTAACTAGTTATGCACCTAAATATATAAAGCAAATGTGAACAGAACTGAAGGGGAAAATACACAACAATACAATAAGAGTAGGGGATTTGAACATTCCACTATGAACAATGGACAGACCACCCAGACAGAAGCTAAATGAGGAAACACTGGACTTGAAAATGAATTTTAAAAGACATTTACAGAATATTCCATTCAATTGCAGCAGGATACATATTATTCTCAAGCACCCATGGAACATTCTCCAGGAGAGATCACATTAGGCCACAAGTCATAATAAATTTAAGAAGACTAAAATCATACTGAGCATATTTCCTGACCATAATGCTAAGCAACTCACAATTACAAGAAGAATACTGGGAAATTAAAAAATGCATGGGAATTAAACAACATGCTCCTGAAAAACCAATGGGTCAACAAAGAAAATTTTAAAAACATCTTGAAACAAACAAAAATGAAACACAACATACCAAACCTTACAGAATATAGCAAAAAACATTTCTAAGGGAGAAACTCATAGCAATAAACATCTATATTTAAAAAAATTAAAATCTCGGAGCACCTGAGTGGCTCAGTCAGTTAAGGGTCTGCCTTCAGCTCAGGTGATGATCCTGAAGTCCTGGGATCGAGCCCCGCATCAGGCTGCCTGCTTATGTATCTTTCATCAAAGACAAAGTGCTTCACCTTCTGCCCGCTGCTCCCCCTGCTTGTGCTTTCTCTCGCTCTCACTCTCTTTCTATCTCAAATATATAAATAAAAATCTTTAAAAAAAATTAAGATCTCAAATACTTCAAGGAACTAGAAAAAGAACTAAAAGAACTAAAAAGAACTAAGCCCCCAGCAAAAGGCAGGAGATAACAAAGATGAGAGTGGAAGAAAAGGAAACAGGGAATAAAAAGACAACAGAAAAGATTGGTGATAATAAGAGCTAGTTCTTTAAAAGATAAAACAGATGTTTAACTAGACTCATCAACAAAGAAAGAAAAGGGATATTAACCCCATATTCAATATATGGTTTGCAAATACTTTTTTGTAGGTTGTCTTTTCATTTTGTTGAGGGGTGCCTTTGCCGTGCGGAAGCTTCTCAGTTTGAAATGGTTCCATTTGTTGATTTTTTCTTGCTGCAATTTTGGTCATGACCAAAAAATTCATTGCAAGGCGAAAGATAAGGAGCTCTTCCTCTACATTCCCTTCATTGAGTTTCCTTCTAAGGAAATGTCTACAAGTTTTATTGTTTTAGGTCTTATGTTAAAGTATTTAATACTTTTGAGTTAAATCTGGCAAATGATTTAAATAAGGGTTCAATTTCATGTTCTGTATGGTTATGAAGTTTTCCAATACCATTTATTGAAGAGACTATCCTTTGCCCCTACAGTATTCCTGGCTCCCTTGTCAAATGCTGACTGACTGTACCAGTGGGGGGTTTATTTCTGGGATCTCCATTTTGTGCCACTGGTCTATATGTTCTATTTTAATGACAGAATACACTGTTTTAATATAACTATATAATTTGATATCAGGAAGTGGAATTCTTCAAGCTTAGCTCTTCTTTCTCCGGTTCTTTCGTAGTTCTATACAAATTTTAGCACTTCTTTTTCTGTGAAAAATTTTCATGTGAAAAATGTGAATGGAATTTTTATACGTATTGCAAGGAAAGTACAGATAGCTTTGGGTAGCATAAACATTTAAATGATATTTATTGTTCTGATCCATGAACAAAGGATATCTTTTCATTTGTGTGTCTTCTTATGTATCTTTCATCAAAGACAAAGTTTTCATTGTACAGATCTTTCATTACCTTGGCTAAATTTATTCCTACGTATTTTCTTGTTCTTGATGCTATTCTGAATGGAATAATTATCTTTATTTCCTTTTCAGGTAATTCATTGCTGATGTATAGAAACATGTATGATCAATTCTGTACATTCAGTTTATTTCCTGCAACTCTGCTGAATTTGTTCATCAGTTCCAATAGCTTTTTGATTGAGTCTTTAGGATTATCATTATATAAGATCATATGATTTCCAGATAATAATAATTTTCCTTCTTTCTTTCCTTTTTGGATGCTTTATATTTCTTTGTCTTTCCTAATTGCTCTACGTGAAACTCCCAGTACTATTTAGTGAAAGACTGTTTAGAGTGTGCAGCCCTGTGGGTCCTCTTCCTCATTACAAAGGAAAAGATTTCAACCTTTCAGTGTTCAATATGTTAGCTGTGGGTTTGTCATATACTGCCTTTCTTAAGTTGAAGTTAAGTTCCTTCTCAACCCAATTTGTTGAGGGCTTTTATCACAAAAAGCTATAGTATTTTGTCAAATTTAAAGAGCTCCTACAATTAAAAAAAAAATCTGATTTAAAAATAGGCAGATCTGAAAAGGTGTTTTTCCAAAGAAGACATAGAGATGACTTACAGGTACAGGAAAAGTGCTCAACATCACTAATCGGGAAAATGCAAATCAAAACCAGAATGAGGGGGACACCTGGTGGCTCGGTGGGTTGGGCCTCTGCCTTTGGCTCGGGTCATGGTCTCAGGTCCTGGGGTAAAGACCAGCATCGGGCTCTCTGCTCGATGGGGAGCCTGCTTCCCCAACTCTCTCTGCCTGCCTCTCTGCCTACTTGTGATCTTTCTCTGTCAGATAAATAAATAAAATCTTAAAAAAAATTTTTTTAAAAACCAGAGTGAGGTATCACCTCACTCCTGTCGGACTAGCTAAAATCAACAACAGAAGAAACAAGTGTTGCCAAGAATACAGAGGAAAAGGAACATTTGTGCACTGCTGGTGGGAATGCAAACTTTTGGTGCAGCCACTATGGAACATGGTATGGAGGCTCCTCAAAATATTAAAAACAGAATTACCATATGATCCAGTAATTCCACTACTGGGTATTTACCCAAAGAATAGAAAAACACTAATTTGAAGAGATAAACACCCTGTTTATTGCAGCATTATTTGTAAAAGCCAAAACATGGAAGCAACCCAAGTGTCCATCAATAGATGAATGGAAAAAGAAGTGTGTATACACACAAACACACACGCGTGCGCGCAGGCGACAAAAATACTACTCAGCCATGAAAAAGTGACATTTTGTCATTTGCAACAACGTGGATGGATCTAGAGGGTAAAAGGCTAAATGAAAATAAGTCAGTTAGAAAAAGACAAACACCATATGATTTCATGCATGTGGAATTTACAAAATAAAACAAACAAGCAAAGGGGGAAAAAAGACAAAAAAAAACAGGCTCTTAAGGCATCTGGGTGGCTCAGTCAGTTAAGTGCCTGACTCTTGATCTCAGCTCAAACTCAGGTTTGTGAGTTTAAGCCCCACATTGGGTTCCACATTGCATAAGAAGTCTATTTACAAAGAACCAAACCAACAAACAAAAAAAACAGACTCTCAAATATAGAGAACTGATTGTTACCACAGAACAGGGGGGGTGGGGAGAGGGGTTAAAGAGGTGGTAGGATTATTAAGGAGTGCAAATGTCATGATGAGCACTGGATGATGTATGGAATTGCTGAATCACTATACTGCATACCTGAAATCAATATACCATTGTTATGTTAACTCACTGGAATTAAAATTAAAACTTTAAAAGCCAAAAAATTAAAAAAAAAAAAAAAAAAGGAAACAAAAACCAAGTCAATTAAATGGGCAGAATGACCTAAATAGGCATTTTTCCAAGGAACACATCCAAATAGCGAACAGATACATGAAAAGGTGTTCAACATCACTAATCATCAGGAAAATGCAAATCAAAACCACAGGAGATACCACCTCACACCTGTTAGACGGTTATCATCAAAAAGAGAAAAGATGGGGCACCTGGGTGGCTCAGCTGGTTGGAAATCGGACTCTTGGTTTCAGCTCTGGTCATGATCTCAGGGTCATGAAACTGAGCTCTGCATCAGGTTCCATGTCCAATAGGGAGTACGCCTGAAGATTTACTCCCTCTGCCCCTCCCCCAATGCAACTGTGCATTTGCATGCTCTCACATGCGCGCGCTCTCTCTCTCTCTCTCTCTCTCTTTCAAAATAAATAAATAAATCTGGTGGGTTTTTCTTTTTTTTTTTTTAACGTTAAAAAAAAGAGAAAAAGGGGCACCTGGGGGGCTGAGTTGGCTAAGTGTCTGCCTTCAGCTCAGGTTATGATCCTGGAGTCCTGGGATTGAGTGCCATGTCAGGCTCCCTGACCATTTCTCTTTCTGCTCCCCCCACCATGCTGTCTCCCATAGTCTCTCTCAAATACATACATAAAATCTTTAACAAAAAAGAGAAAAAGGAAAGATAACAAGTGTACATGAGCATATGGAGAAAAGGGAACTTTTTACACTGTTGGTGGGAATGTAAATTGGTTCAACTTCTATGGAAAGCAGTATGGAGGTTCCTCAAGATATTAAAAACAGAACTACCACATCATCCAGAAATTTCACTTCTGCGTAATATGCAAAGAAAATGAAACTGGTATCTTTTTTTTTTTATAAACATATAATGTATTATTAGCCCCAGGGGTACAGGCCTATGAATCGCCAGGTTTACACACTTCACAGCACTCACCATAGCACACATCCTTCCCAATGTCCATAACCCCACCACCCTCTCCCTCCCCCACTCCCCCGAGTCACTCTCGGTTTGTTTTGTGACATTAAGAGTCTCTTATGGTTTGTCTCCCTCCTGATCCCATCTCGTTTCATTTATTCTTTTCCTACCCCCCCAAACCCCTCACGTTGCATCTCTACTTCCTTATTTCAGGGAGATCATAAGATAGTTGTCTTTCTCTGATTGACTTAGTTCGCTAAGCACAATACCCTCTAGTGCCATCCATGTTGTCACAAATGGCAAGATTTCATTTCTTTTGATGGCTGCATAGTATTCCACTGTGTATATATACCACATCTTCTTTATCCATTCATCTGTTGATGGACATCTATGTTCTTTCCATAGTTTGACTATTGTGGACATTCAGGTGCACGTGCCCCTTCGGATCACGACATTTGTATCTTTAGGGTAAATACCTACTAGTGCAATTGCTGGGTCATATGGTAGCTCTATTTTCAACTTTTTGAGGAATCTCCATGCTGTTTTCCAGAGTGGTTGCACGAGCTTGCGTTCCCACCAACGGTGCAGGAGGGTTCCCCTTTCTCTAAATCCTCACCAGCATCTGTTATTTCCTGACTTGCTAATTTTAGCCATTCTGACTGTTGGGAGGTGGTATCTCATTGTGGTTTTGATTTGTAATTCCCTGATGCTGAGTGATGTGGAGCACTTTTTCATGTGTCTGTTGGCCATCTGGATGTCTTCTTTGCAGAAACGTCTGTTCATGTCCTCTGCCCATTTCTTGATTGGATTTTTTGTTTTTTGGGTATTGAGTTTGCTAAGCTCTTTATAGATTTTGAGATACTAGCCCTTTATCTGATACATCATTTGCAAATATCTTCTCTCATTCTGTCCATTGTCTTTTGGTTTTGTTAACTGTTTCCTTTGCTATGTAAAAGCTTTTGATCTTGATGAAGTCCCAATAGTTCATTTTTGCTCTTGCTTCCCTTGCCTTTGGCAATGTTCCTAGGAAGAAGTTGCTGCGGTTGAAGTCAAAGAGGTTGCTGCCTGTGTTCTCCTCAAGGATTTTGATGGATTCCTTTCTCACATTGAAGTCCTTCATCCATTTTGAGTCCATTTTCGTGTGTGGTATAAGGAAATGGTCCAGTGAAACCAGTATCTTAACGATATATCTGTACTCCCATGTTCAATATACCATGATTCACAAGAGCCAATATATGGAAATAACTAATATGTGTCACGGGAACTCTTGGGACTCTGAACCACCACAATAAATTTTGAAAAAGAAGAACAAAGTTTGAGGACTACTACATCCTGATTTTAAAATTTATTATAAAACTACAGGGTGCTTGAATGGCTCAGTCAGTTAAATAGCTGCCTTCAGCTAGGGTCATGATCCCAGGGTCCTGGGATCAAGTTCCGCATCAGGCTCCCTCCTTGGCAGGGAGTCTGTTTCTCCCTCTCCTTCGACCCATCCCTGCTGCTTGTGCTTGCTTGCTCGCTCTCTCTCTCTCTCTCTCTCTCAAACAAATAAATAAAATCTTGTAAAACTACAGTCATCAAAAGAATGTGGTACTGGCATAAAGACAGACATATAGACCACTGGAATAGAATACAGACCCAAAATACACCCTCACATACATGGTTAAATGATTTTTGACAAGGAAGCCACAACCATTTAATGGAAAAAAGGATAGCCTTTTCAACAAATGGTGCTGGGAAAATTGGTATCCACATACAAAAGAATGAAGCTGCAGTAGATAAGATCCAACTCCATAATAAGAAATAAACTAAGAGGGTGCCTGGGTGGCTCAGTTGGTTAATAAGTGCCCAACTCATGATTTCGACTCAGACTGTGATTTCATGGGTTGTGGGACTGAGGCCTGCAACAGGTTCCATGCTCAGCGTGGAATCTGCTTGTCCCTTTCCCTTCCACTCTACCCATCCTATCCCATCCCTGCTCTCATGCATTCTCTGCCTCTCTTAAATAAATAAATAAATAAATAAATATTTTAAAACAACTAACTTGAAATGGATCAAAGACCAAAATGAAAGACCTAAAACTATTTACCTATGGAAGAAAACATAGGTTGAAAGCAACACAACATTAGATTTGGTAATGATTTCTTAGATATGACACCAGAGGCATAAGCAACAAAGAAAAAAAAAAAGTTCATACAATGAGATGAAATAATTGCAAATCATATATCATATATCCAATAAGTGGTTAACAGATTTTATAGAGACCTCCTAAAACTCAACAATTAAAAACAACAACAACAGAGTTAAGAAATGGGCAAAGGATATGAACATTCCTACAAAGAAGACATACAACTGACTACTAGGCACATGCAAAGTTGTTCAGTGTCACTGACATTATGGAAATGCAAATGAAAACTGTACTGAGATAGCACCTTACATTTGTTAGGATGGCTATTCTAAGATAAAAACATAGCAAGTGTTGGCAAAGATATGGACAAAGTAGAACCCTTGCTGGTGGGAAAGCAAAATGGCTTAACACTGTGGAAGACAGTATGGTGGTTCCATAAGAAAATTAAAAATAGGATTACCATACGATCTAGCAATTTCACTTCTAGGTAGATACCCAAAAGAATAGAAAGCACGTCTCCAATAGATATTTGTTCACCTACGTCCACAGCATTTTTCAAAACAGCTAAAACGTGGAAGCAACACAAATATCCATTAAGAGACTGAATGGATGACCAAAATGTAGTATATTCATACCCTGTAACATCCCCCAAAGTAAGAAAATTCCAACATATGCTAAAACATGATGAACCTTAAGGACATTACATGAAGTGCAACAAGCCAGTCACAAAAATGCAAATACTCTATGATTCCACTTGTATGAGGTTCTTTTAGCATTCAAAATCATGGAGAAAAAGCAGAAAGGTGGTTTTGAGGGGCTAGGGAAGGGGGTAGTAAAGAGTTACTGATTAATGAGTATAGATTTTCAGTTTTATAACATGAAAACAGTTATGGAGATGAGTGGTAAGAAAATGCTGATACTCTGTGATGAAATGTACATTTAAAGATGGTTAACATAGTAAATGTGACATTTTACCTATTTTACCACCATAAAAAGAAAAAAAAAAGGCAAGAGAAAGAAAAGAGGCCCCAGGACAGTACGGGAAGAACTACTGAGAAAAAATATAAAGAACAGTTATAAGATATGCAGTATAGGTTGTGAGGATGTAAGGTAAGAGTTCCAAGAAAAAAGAAATGGCCATGAAACAATACTGAAGCAGTGTGTGAGAATTTTTCAGAATTCAGGACTTGATGTGTCAGAAGGGACAAGAAAATTGAAAATTAAAAATTAAAAATTAGAAAAATGAAAGAAGATAAAATAATATAAATATTAAATGAAAGAGAAGCACATATTACAACAGTATAACATAAACTGATTGATAGGGCTGTCCTAACTCTTTGGACCTGGGAATTTTTTTTTTTTTAATTAAAACTAAAACACACAAAACCACCAGGCCATACGTGATATTAATAAATCACAAATTAAAGCAAATGGCTCACCTCTGAAAAAGAAGGAAAAAGTGGACTGGGGAAAGTATACAGCAATGTATTTTTTATATTCACTTTGTTTCTTTAAAAAATAAATGAAGCAAGTATAGTCAAATGTTAAAACTTGACAAAAATAAGTGTCAGATATGTACATTATCATTATAGTAGTCCCTATTTTTTTTCTCACTGAATATTTGAAATATTACATAAAAATCAAGACAATATAAAAGAACAAAACCAAAAAGCTTAAGAGAAAAGTGAAGATGTCAAAGAGAAGCTCTAGAGGCTGGAACAGTTTGGTGCAGCAGGAAAGAAGGTGAATGGCAAAAAAAAAAAAAAAAAAAAAAAAAAGCTCAAAAATGCAATTTATTCTTTTATTAAAGGTGGAAAAATCTTTAACATGTCTATGTAAACTATGTAATAAATGAAAAGACAAAGAGTAACTGAGGAAACTGGACAGAAGAAAAAATAAGTGTTGAAACAGGCTCTTGGGGAAACAGGATGACATGTGTAATGGTTATCCTTGAACATGGAAAACTAAGCTCTTCCGCTGAGACTATAGTGAAATAAGAATTATTTCAGAAATAGATTAGAAAGGTTTTATAGCCATGGGAGTTACAAATTAAGTAAATTATATTGATCAAGCTTTCATTTTTATCTGCAAAGTATGATATATGGTCACTGCTAAGCAGAAAGCAGGAGAAGAAAACGGAAAGTTCAAAAATAAATGCTTATTTGGGTAATTTTAGCTCTATTTTGTAAAATGTAAAAACTATAAATGAAACTGCTGGCACAAGATAAATTGAAACTTTACTCAAATTCACTCAGGGCAAAAGATCAAATAAATATATCATTGTGGAAACACTGGGATAGTTGACTTGTATCACTTTGTGTAAGTTATAACATATCATTTTTGTTCAAATTCACCTCAATCAGAAACAGATTAGAGAAATGAAAAAACATATTTAATAATTTCATCTAAACAAACAATCCAAATTTCTCAAAGGAACTCTTCTTGAAAATATATACCCCTCCACACACAAACACGCATGCAACACAGAAATAAGTCAAATTGTTGTGCTACACTTATTAGCTACATTTTATCAAAGGAAGCAATTCCCTGAATTTCAACATTAACATGCAGATGTCTAAGAAATTCATCCTTTTGACTTTTCATTACTCATGTCTGATGAGTTCAAATGCTCAGTATCATAGGAATACTATACTGGAATTGAAATTTTTCTGAGGTAGAGCTCTGTAACAGCAGGTTGTATTAAAGATATTAAAAGCTGAAGTCATTCAACGTTTATACTATCATCAAAATTAGTTGAATTTTTGGAAATATTTGTGTATTTCCAAAGAGAGGTTATTCTGCCTTTACAAATTTGGCATCATAAATCAATTGTACCAAAGACTTAACATTTCCAAGAACATTAAGCATCAGAAAGATCTGGAAAGCAAGAATCAACTAAAATAGCAGCATTACCCAGGTGGTGGGTATTATAGAGGGCACGGCTTGCATGGAGCACTGGGTGCGGTGAAAAAATAATGAATAATGTTTTTCTGAAAATAAATAAATTGGAAAAAAAACCAATATAGGTGAATACAGGATAAAGTTGAGTAATAAAAAGCAAGTCCTGGAAAAAATAAATAAATAAAATAAAATAAAATAGCAGCATTAAAAGAGTGAAGAAAATATACGCAAATCCTGATTATCAATTCTAGATCTTTTCACTAGCCCCATCAACTTCACATTCCAGGACTATATTTGCCTTTTTAGAAAATGACAGAAAAGGGCGCCTGGGTGGCTCAGTGGGTTAAGCCGCTGCCTTCGGCTCAGGTCATGATCTCAGAGTCCTGGGATCGAGTCCCGCATCGGGCTCTCTGCTCAGCAGGGAGCCTGCTTCCCCCTCTCTCTCTCTCTGCCTGCCTCTCTGCCTACTTGTGATTTCTCTCTGTCAAATAAATAAATAAAATCTTTTAAAAAAATAAATAAATAAATAAAAGAAAATGACAGAAAAAAACCTGCACCCCTGGGGCTAAAAATACATTATATGTTTATAAAAAAATTTAAAAATTAATAAAAAAAAGAAAATGACCAATAAAATAGCAGAGAGGTGAATATCATTGTAAGGAGAATATGAGCCATCTGAAATAAAATATAAAAGATACTCAAATGCATTATTCTAATTAGAATTAACAAGAGCTTTGACTAATTTTTAAGACTGTGTTCCATACTTTTCTGTCTCTGAACCCAGAACGTTTCTTCTTTTTCTCTTCTGGATGAGACTCAAGACAAACATCTGCAGCTTTTTTTTCATTGTTACCAACTTCTCCTTCATCCTTATTCTTCCCTTTATCACCGACTTCACTCTTTAGGTTGTTAACGGATGGTGGAGATTCTGCAAGGGCCCTGGATATGCAAAAAAATAAATTTCCATTAATCAAGAAATAAAGATTTTCAGATAGTTTAGCAGAAGCAACAGCAATGAAATTTGTGAAAACTTCTGCATGAAGAGGTTCCTCAGAAAGTTAAAAATAGAACAATCATATGATCCAGCAATCCCACTTCTGGTTTTATATCCAAAAGAATTGAAAGCAGAGTCATGAAGAGATGTTTGCACATTCATGTTAATAGCAACACTATTCACAACAGCTAAAATGTTTGAAGTGACTGAGATGTCCACTGATAGATGAGGGATTAAGGATTACGTGGCATCTACATACAAAAGAGTAACATTCGGCCTAAAACAGAGGATATGATACTAAAAGCACAGGCAACAAAAGAAAAAAGAGAGAGGCAGGATTACATGAAACTAAAAAACTTCAGGACAACAAAAGAAACAATCTACAAAATGAAAAGATAACCTATGAAATGGGAGGAAATATCTGCAAATAATATATTTAATAAAGGGCTAATATTCAAAACATATAGAGAACTATTACAACATTATAGCAAAACCCCCCAAATAACCTGATTAAAAATGAGCAAAGGAAGTGAACAAAAGATACATCAATAGCCAACATATATATGACAATGTGCTCAACATCATCAGGGAAATGCAGATTGAAACTGCAATGGGATATTACCTCACACCTGTTAGGACAGATATGATAAAAGAAACAAGAAAGATAACAAGTGTTGGTGAGGATGTGCAGAAAAGGGATCCCTGGTACACTGTTGATGGGAATGTAAATTGATACAGCCACCTTGGAAAACAGGATGGAAGATTCTCAAAAAAACTAACAATAGAAGTACAGTATCATTCAGCAATCCCACTTTGGATATATATCCAAAGAAACTGAAATCAGGATCTCAAAGAGATCGATATTCCCACATTCATTGCAGCATTATTCACCATAGCCCAGACATGGAAGCAACCTAAATGCCTATCAGTCAACAAATTAAAATGTGATATGTGCAACACACACACACAGAGGAATACTATTCAGCATCAAAAAAAGAAATCTTGCCATTTATGACAATACAGATGAACCTAGAGGACATTATGGTAAGTGAAATAAGTCAGACACAGAAGAACAAATACTATATTATATCACTTACATTATGAACATAAAACAGTCAAACTCATAGAGGCAAAGAGTAGAATGGTGCTTTCCAGAGGATGGGCGAAGGGGAAAGGGGAGATATTAATCAAAGGGTAGAAATTTTCAATTACACAAAGTAAATAAGTCCTAGAGATCTACTGAACAGCACAGTGCCTATAGTTAAAAAAAACTACTGTATATTAAAAACTTTGCCAAGGAGTGGGGGGCAGGAGTGGAGGGCCTGGGTTGCTCAGTGGGTTAAGCGTCCACTGTTGATTTCCGCCCAGGCAGTGATCTTAGGGTCCTGGGATTGAGCCCTGAGTCAGGCTCTATGCTCAGTGGCTGTCTGAGCTCAGTACAGAGTCTGCTTGTCTTTCTCCCTCTGCTCCGCCCTCCACATTCTCATTCTCTCTCTCTCTCTCTCTCTAATAAATAAATAATTAAACTCTCTTAAAAATTTACTAAGAGGATAAGCCTTATGCTAAGTGTTTTATCACTAAAACAGCCTATAATAATAACAAATAAGGGGGCGGGAGAAAACTTCTACAAGTGATGGACAGATTTATGGCACAGATTGCCATGATGGATCACTGATGTATACTTATCTCTAACTCCTTTAATTTGTCTGCATTAGTTATGTACAGCTTTTTGTATGTCAAAAATTTTTTAAGTAACTCTGAAAGAAAACTAAAAAAGGAAAGGAAATTGTACCACATGCTACAACATGGATGAACCTTGAGGACATTATCCCAAGTGAAATGAGCCAAAAAGAAAAATAATCTATGATCCCACTTATATGAGGTATCTAACATGGTCTATTTCACAGAGACAGGAAATAGAATGATGTAATCAGGGGCTGCAGGAAGGGGGAACAGAGGTATTTAATGGATAAAGAACTTCATTTCTGTAAGATGATAAAATTCTAAAAACCTGTTTGTCAAAAGTGTGAATACACTTAACACAACCGAACTGTATACTTAAAAACAGTTAGGATGGGGTGCCTGGGTGGCTCAGTCATTAAGCATCTGCCTTTGGCTCAGGTCATGATTCCAGGGTGCTGGGATCGAGCCCCACGTTGGGCTCCCCACTCGACAGAAAGCCTACTTCTTCCTCTCCCACTCCCCCTGCTTATATTCTCTCTCTAACTCTCTCTCTGTCAAATAAAAAAATTCTACATTAAGACAAAAATCTGATGGACTTATCAGGTTAATTCAACTATTAATAGCAAGAAAAAGACTGAAATGTTCAGGAGAAGCCCCTCTAGCTGATTAGAGATTGAAAGTGAAACTTTATTCTATGAAAGTTTTTTCTAACTTCTTCATCCAAGCTAATGACTCTATTTTTTCAAATTGCTACATGACTTAGTGACTAAACCATATCACACAATTTGTTATTTTATATTTCCAGAATCTACCTTACTCTTTAACTATTAGAGTCAAATGACTCTGTTCTTTTTACCAACCAAATACTGTCAAATATCAGCACTGTCATGTGGTTCAACATAATATGATCATTAAGAAACAGGCTACCCAGAAGAAAGAAAGAATAAAAATTAGAGTGTGTATATCTATATATATACAGACAAGAGAGAGAGAGAGAAACTAAAAAAAAAAAAAAAAAAAAAAGAACAGATCAATGAAACCAGAAGCTGGTTCTTTGAGAAGATCAACTAAATTGATAAACCTTTAGCTGGACTTATCAAAAAGAAAGAGAAAGAGAGGGAGGGAGGGAGGGAGGGAGGGAGAGAACTCAAAGAAACATAATCAGAAACAAAAGAGGAGAAATAACAACTGACACCAGGGAAATGCAAAGGATTCTAAGGGATTATGAAAAATTATGTGCCAACAAACTGGATAACCTAGAAGAAATGGATAAATTCCTAGAAACATACATATAACCTCCCAAAATGGAATCAGGAAGAAACAGAAAACTTGAATAGACTAAATACCAGCAATGAAATGGTACTGGTAATCAGAAGACTTCCAACCAACAAAAGTCCAGGACCAGATGGCTTCATAGGTGAATTATACCAGACATTTAAAGAAGAGTTAAAACCTATTTTTCTCAAAATATTCCAAAAATATGGTACTGACACAAAAACAGACACATAGATCAAGAGAACAGAATAAAGAGTACAGAAATAAACCTACAATTATATGGTCAATTAATTTACAACAAAGAAGGAAAGAATACGCAATGGGAAAAAGTCTTTTCAACAAATGGTGTTGGGAAAACTAGACAGCTCCATGCAAGAAAATGAAACCAAAGCACTTACACTATACACGAAAATAAACTCCAAATGGATCAGACACCTAAATGTGAGGCCTGGCACCATAAAAATCCTAGAAGAGAACACAGGCAATAATTTCTCTGACACACGGTAGCAGTATTTTCTAGATATGTCTCTGAGGAAAGGGAATAAAAGCAAAAAAACCCTAGTAACTACTGGCACTATATCAAAATAAAAAGCTTCTGCACAGCAAAGGAAACAACAGAACAAAAAGACATGGGGCGCCTGGGTGGCTCAGTTGGTTAAGCATCTGCCTTCGGTTCAGGTCATGATCCCAGGGTCCTGGGATTGAGTTCCACATTGGGCTCCCCACTGAGTGGGAAATATGCTTCTCCTTCTCCCTCTACCCCTTCCCCCAACTTGTGAGCTCTCTCCTTCTAACAAATAAATTAAAATTTAAAAAAAAAAGACAACCTACTGAACGAGAGAATGATATATCTAATAAGGGGTCAGTATCCAAATATAAAAGAACTTACACAACTCAACACCCAAAACACAAATAATTCAACTAAAAAATCAGCAGATGACATCAACAGACATTTCTCTGAAGAAGACATCCAGACAATCAAGAGTCACCTGAAAAGATGCTCACCATCACTAATCATTGGGGAAATGCAAATCAAAAGCACAATGAGGTATCACCTCACACCTGTCAAACTGGCTAAAATCAAAAACACAAAAAATAACTCATGTTGGTAAGGATGTGGAGAAAAAAGAACCGTTGTGCACTGTTGGGAATGCAAACTTGTGCAGCCACTGTAGAAAACGGCATGGAGGTTGCTCAGAAAGTTAAAACTAGCATTACCATACGATTCAGTAAGTCCACTAGTGGGTATTTACACAACGAATATGAAAATACTAATTAAAACAACAGATGCACCCCTACATTTATTGCAGCATCATTTGCAATAACCAAAATATGGAAGAAACCCAAATGCTCACCTATAGATGAATGCATAAGGAAGATGTGTTGTGTACACACACACACACACACACAATGGAATACTTCTCAGCAATGCAAAAGAATGAAATCTTGCCATTTGCAACAATATGGATCGATCTTGAGGGTATAAAGGGTGTATTGCTAAGTGAAATCAGTCAGAGAAAGACAAAAACCATAGGATTTCACTCACATATGGAATTTACGAAACAAAACAAATGAACAAAGGAAAAAAGAGACAAAACAACAACAAAAAAGACTCTTAAATACAGAACAACTGGCGCTTGGCAGAGGGGAAGGGAATGGGTGGCCGAGTAAAATGGGTAAAGGGGATTAAGAGTTCATATATCATGATGAGCACTGAGTAACAAATAGAATTGCTGAATCACTAAACTGTAAACATGAAACTAATATAACACTGTATGTAAATTATACTGGAATAATAATTAATTAAAACTTAAAAAAAAAATAAGAAGAGAATGGACACTATTCTTTTAATCACCCAGAGTTTCCAACCCAGTGCCTTACACAAAGTATTCAATGTGTCTATGGCTGATTAAGGAAAAAAAATCAAAGTCTTCATCTATACTGATCAGAAAAGGGATTGGAAAATATACACTGGGATTAAAATATTGCAATATGAGAAAATTTTTAACACATTCCTTTCATATGACTATTTAAATAAGATATAAACCAATAGTTATTTCATTTACTTACAAATAATATTTTATGCATACGAACAAAGGCAAAGAAGTATTTTAATTATAAGCAAGAAAAATAACTTTTTTTTTAAGGTTAAGCCTTAAAAACAAATTTTTAAAAAGCAACAAGAAACTAACTCCCCACCTGGTTCAAAAACAATCTTTTTTTGAAAAAATATTTTATTTAATTATTTGACAGAGACAGACACAGCGAGAGAAGGAACACAAGCAGGGGGAGTGGGAGAAGGAGAAGCAGGCTTCCGGCCGAGCAGGGAGGCCAATGCGGGGCTCGATCCCAAGACCCTGGATCATGACCTGAGCTGAAGGCAAGTGCTTAACGACTGAGCAGAGCCACCCAGATGCCCCCAAAAGTAATCTTTTCATCATAGCTCAAATTTCCTTCCAACCTTGACCCTAACTCATCAAGTTTAGATCATTTTCCTGTTTATTTCCCTCTGAAGAGTTTGTGGAACCAAATGATTAGGGGCTGATAAAGTGGAGACCTAAGGTATTTATTCACAAAGAAAAGGGACAGCATTCATTCATTTCTTCATTCAAATGCTATAAGAGCTACACCAGTTGCTAAGATAAATATAAATAAGACTGTCTGTCCTTAAGAGAGTCACAGTAAATAGGGAAAACAGATAAGTCAAATGGTAAAGAATATATAAAGACAGAGAATAGGGTCAGGAAAAGTCTCCTGGAAAGGTTGAGTCATAACCTGATTTCTCAAAAATGTAACGCCCTAGAAAAGAAAATCTACAGCATTCAGTATCATCTGGTATAATCTCCTAACCACACTGCTTTATTCAGTTCATTTCATTAAACAGCATTCATAATCTCTTCTGAAAAACCTGACCTGAATGCTGCTCATGTGTAGTAGGCGGGTTACACCCTATTACATACCTACAACTTTTACCACCTTAGGAAGTGCACATTTCCAAGAGTGGTAAAGATATAATAATACAGTGATTTAAACATTATAGAGATGGTGACATATAATGATGTATAGAAAGAAGACTTCTGTTTTCAACTACAATGGAGCAAATACACCTGACCTGCCTTCCCAGTGTAAGGAAAAATACAGAAAATTTAACAAAATATATAAAATATGTTCAGACACTAAACAACAGACAGCAAGTCTCTGAAAAAAATTAGATCTATAACTGTCCTGAAGTTCTATTTGGCGACATTTTCCAGACCAGGAGCAGGATCCCAAGCAATATGGCGTGACCATGCTAAGTTGAAAAGAGAGAGATCACAGTTTGGAGAGGCTGAGGTGGCAGGAATGTGTGGGGAAGAGGACCACAGAGGAGGAAGTTACACAAAGACAAAGTTCCATGAACCTAATGGAGTCTCCCTTAAGTTAACAGTAAAAGTAAGTAGTGCATTCTAAGGATTAAAATATTCAATGTTGGGCAAAGAACAATTACCAAAGAGCTATAGGCCAAAACTTTTCAGAACTTACAAGCAGAAAATGTTCAACCTGTGATAAATCATTGAACACTCAAAGCATTTAATAAACATAACAGATGGGCCATGTCTTATTAGTAGGGCTAAATTAGCCCTAGAGCAAAGAATACTCTATCTAAACCACTCTGACAAAAAAAAAAAAAACAGCAACAAAAAACAACAACAACAAAAAAAACAACTTAAAAACAAGCTATGGATGATCAGAGTCTTCAATAAATTAATGGCCTACCAATACAAAAATCAAGATACTTTTAAAGGAAAACAAAAAAATTCAGACACTCAAAAATGTTAACATACACAATGAAAAATATCTAATAAAGTAATTATCAGATGTCAGCAGGATGGCAGAATACCAAGTCCTAGGCTTTGACGACCCCAGAAACACTGATTTAACAACGATGTACAGATCAAAATACCTTTATGAGATTCCCCACATCCAATGAAGAAGTTGCAGTACACCAGGAGAAACACAATGCCGAAATGCATATGAGGAGCAATTTCACTTTACCCTTGTCAGCCCCTCCCCCCAGGCAGGAACAGCTCACCATCTCCTACAGGAAGGGATGAGAATGGAAGTGTGTTCAACATTCTATCAATTCAGAGGGCTGCTCAAGGGACTGGTTTCTGTTCACCTCACTTGGAGTGCTGATGGAAGGTGGCATAGTTTGCATTCCTGAGGGTGGGTAAGAAAAAGAAAAGTGGGAGATGGTTTGTGGAGCTGGCACAGCTTGGCACAATCAGGAAAAGATGCGAAACAAGCCTTCTCCCTCAGGAGGGAGGGAAAGAAGTGGAAGGTGTGTCTGGTGTTCCAGTTTTTCAGAAAGCTGCCTGAAAGACTAGTATGTGCCTCACCTGACTTGGGGTGGGAATGGGGAGCTGGCATACTTTGCCTGCCTGGCAGGTGAAGAGAAGAGACAGGAGGTGCCTTGCTGCTATGCACAGAGAACTTGCACTGCTGCAGAGAAACACCAGAGGGAACAAGAGATGAACAGCTCTTGAAAAAGAAATTGGCAAGCTTTGCAATTGAGAACTGCCCTCACAAACCCAGAGAAGCTGTATCCTCTCCCAAAAAAGCTTCTGGGCTGATTGCTGTATGAAGCCAGTCTATAAAGATTGGGATATGTGGTTGATCCTTCAAAAATGTGAATCTTAACATAAAGTTGCGAGATACATGGAAGTAACAGAAATGTGGCCCAAAAAGAGGAACAAAATATATCCCCAGAAACTGAACAGAAATATTTACTACTTGACAAAGAACTCAAAATACCCATCATAAAGATGCTCTATAAGCTCAAGGAAACACTGCACTAAAAAAACTACCATCAAGAGAGTTTTTGCATTGTTTTCTTAGATTTTATTTATTTAATTGACAGATCACAAGTAGGCAGAGAGGCACGCAAGGGTGGGGGGAGTAGGGAGTAGGCTCCCCGCTGAGCAGAGAGCCTGATGTGGGGGCTTGATCCCAGGGCACTGAGATCATGACCTGAGCCAAAGGCAGAAGCTTAACCCACTGAGCCACCCAGGAGCCTGAAGAGAGTTTTTTTTAAAAAGCAAATTCTGGAGCTGATGAGTACAATTATAGGCCTGAAAAATTCACTAGGGTGGCTTAAAAGCAGACTCAATGAAGCAGAAAGATAAACTCAAAGGTAAACTCAAAGATAAATCATTTGATATTATCCAGTCAGAGAAACAAAACACAAAGGAAAAAGCCTTAAGGGACTTACAGAAAACCAATATATACATGAAGGAGAAAGAAGACAAGAAAAGGGTTAAAAAAAAAAAAGTTTATTTAAAGAAAATATGGCAAAAAACTTGAAAATTTGAAAACTCAAATTTGGGGAAGTTAATGGATATCCAGAATGAAGAACAGACATCCAAGACATCCAAGAGGAGGAACCCAAAGAAATCCACACTAAGACACATTATAATCAAATTGCCAAAGTCAAAGAGAATTTTTAAAACAGGAGGAGAAAACTGATTCATCATGTTCAAGGGGAACCCATAAAACCATAAGACCTTGTAGGCCATAAAGAAATAGGATGTAAGATGGAAGGCGCTGAAAGAAAAAATTACCAACCAAAGATACTATATTTGGTAAAACTATCCTTAGAAATGAAGAAGAAAGAATGTTCCCAGATAAACAATGCTGAGGAAGTTCACATCACTAAACCTGCATTACCAAAAAAAAAAACCAAAACAAAAACACCCTAAAGGCAGTCCTTCAAGTTGAAATGAACTACACTGCAACATGAAAACATTGAGTATAAAGCTCACTGGTGAAGGCAAATATATAGACAAATACAGAATTCTGTTGTCCTATAATGATGATGTGTAAATCTCTTTAAATTCTGTAACAGAAGTTCAAAGATCAAACATTTTTAAAAAAATCTTAAGTATAAAAATATGCTAATGGATACACAGTATAAAAGATTTAACTTGTGACATCAGTACCATAAAGGGTGAAAAAGGATGGAATAAAAGTACAGAACATCTGTATGTGACTGAAGTTAACTTGTTTTGTACTTTCTAAAAATAATATATTCGGGGGGCACCTAGGTGGCTCAGTTGATTAAGTGTCTGCCTTGAGCTCAGGTCATGATCCTGAGATCGAGCCCCACATTGGGTTCCCTGCTCAGCGGAGAGTCTGCTTCTTCCCTGCTCTGTGCCCTTCCCCTCTACTTGTGCTCACTTACTCTCACACACACTCTCTCTCTCTCAAATAAAATCTTTAAAAAAAAAAAAACCCACACATTTTGTTAATTTATCCTTACTTTTTATACTGGCGATCAACTAGAATAGTCAGCAAAATAGTAAGGTCTTTTTCCACAAGATATCCACAAGCTTTGTGGACTCATTTCTATAATTATAATTAGTTTTCTTTACCCTTACCTGAAAGTATATTTTACACATAAGCATATTTTCAAAGCAGTTTTTATTGAGATATAATTGATGATAACATTTTATAAGTTTAAGGTATACAATGCATTAATTTGATACACCTATGTGTATCAATCCAATTGCCACCATTGCATTAGCTAAAACCTCCATTACATCACATAATTATCACTTTTTTTTTTTAAAGGATTTTATTTATTTATTTGACAGAGAGAGATCACAAGTAGGCAGAGAGGCAGGCAGAGAGAGAGAGGAGGAAGCAGGCTCCCCGCTGAGCAGAGAGCCCAATGCGGGACTCGATCCCAGGACCCTGAGATCACGACCTGAGCCGAAGGCAGCGGCTTAACCCACTAAGCCACCCAGGCGCCCCAATTATCACTTTTTTTTGAGACCATTTAAAATCTATCCAGTCTCTTAGCAATTTTCAAGTATACAATACTGTATTATTAACTATAATCACAGTGCTGCCTTAGACTCCAGAACATATTTATGTTCTGAGTGTAGTTTGTACTCTGACCAACAACTCCCCAGTTACCCACCTTCAGTGGGCCAGCTAGGCTGAAGGAAGGCAAAAGAAAAGGTGGCTGAGAGCAGTTCCATTCCCAGAGAAAGTTCTTATGGAACCCTGCCCTTCTGGCACAAGCCCTACAACTAGTAAATAAACTCTCATATACGGCCCAGGTGCTTTTGAAAGTGTTTCCAATATGCTGGGTCTCAGAGTAAGATTGTTGATGGGCCTTTAAAAAAAATTTTTTTTTTAATTTTTTGTTTGTTTGTTTGTTTGATAGAGATCACAAGTAGGTGGAGGCAGGCAGAGAGAGGAGGAAGCAGGCTCCTTGCCAAGCAAAGAGCCCAATGTGGGGCTCGATCCCAGGACCCTGGGATCATGACCCGAGCTGAAGGCAGAGGCTTTAACCCACTGAGCCACCCAGGCATCCCGATGGGCCTTTAAAGAGCAGAGCAGTTTTGGTTTCCCAAGGCCTTCTACCTCTCCTAGAGTTAAGCCCTGCTGATTTTCAAAGCCAGACAAAATGGGGACTTGTCTTCCCAGTACAGGGATGGTACAGGGAGTGCCCAGTGCAGGACTTGAATCCCTTGCTCCTCAGGAAGGACCTCCATACCTGTTATATGCCTTCTGTTTGTGAATCACTGCCAAGTCCTTTTCAAACTGCTGGGGTTTTTTGGTTTTTGTTTTTTTCTGGGTCTCAGGGCAAACGAGACTGCACATGAGCCCTCTAAGAAGGGAATCTCAGTTTCCTATAGAATTCTGGGACCCCTGGATGTCAAACCCATTGGTTTTGCAAGTCAAATATTCTCAGGCTTGTCTCTCCAGTACAGATCCCAGTTTTTAGGGTGCCTAATGTGAGGCACCAACCCCTCTCCCCTCTGGGAGAAGCACTGCCTGGTGAAATTCCCTCTCTATTGAATGTTGCCACTCTGGGGATGGGGTTTTTTGTAGGACTGTGTCTCTGCTTCTCCTACCCATCTTGGTGTGGTCCTTATATTCTTTGTTATGGGCACCAATTCCTATAGTTTTCAGATCTTTTGCAAAGGGAAATTATCCACATGTATCCATAGATTTAATGTGTTTAAGAGAAGGGTAAGTTCAGGATTTTCCTATGCTGCCATCTTTCCAGATCCTCCAATTAACGGTACTTTCTAACATATTTTCTAAATGGTACATTTTTTTTCTTTTTGTCTTTTTTGTTTGTTTGTTTGTTTTAAGTAATCTCTACACCCAATGTGGGGCTCACACTCACAACCCTGAGATCAAGGTGCGTGCTCAGGGCACCTGGGTGCTTCAGTTGGTTACATATAATGGAATTCTCAAATTCATACAATGAGAAAGCAGAATAACCACAGATGTAGGGTAAGGTGAAATGGGGAATTACTGATAAATGGGTCCAGAGTTTCAGTTTGAGATGACGAAAAAATTCTAGATAAATCGTGGTGATGGTCACACAACACTGTGAATGTAGATAATGTAGAAAATGGTTAAAATGGTAAATCTGATGCTACATGTAGCTTACCACAATAAAAAAAAATGCTAGAATATAATGAGGATACCATACTGAAAACAAAACAAAAATCAAAACTGAAGACAACAGAATCACAGACTGGAAAGAAAAAAGTCAACCTGGAATTCTATATCCAGTGAAAATATCCTTCAAAAGGGAAAGCAAAGGGCGCCGAGGTGGCTCAGTGGGTTAAAGCCTCTGCCTTCTGCTCAGGTCATGATCCCAGGGTCCTGGGATCGAGCCCCGCATTAGGCTCTCTCCTCAGCAGGGAGCCTGTTTCCCTTCCTCTCTCTGCCTACTTGTAATCTCTCTCTGTCAAATAAATAAATAAAATCTTTTTAAAAAGGGGGGGGGGAGGCAAAATAGAGACATTTCCAGACAAAAGCAGACAGAATCTATCTCTAGCAGATAAGAACTTCTAGTAAAGGAAGTACTTTAGGCTGTAGAAGAATGATATTAGGTAGATTATATAACAAGTTTAAACCCACATACTCAGACTTCAAACCCTGAATCCTCACCACTGTATCTCAGCATCTGTTTTGAGACTGAGGAAGTTAAAAAAAAAAAAAAAAAAAAGAAGTAAAATGACAAATGTTCCTTCTCTAACAATACTACAATATGGTTTCTAAAGATCATACTTGGGGCGTCTGGGTGGCTCAGTAGGTTAAGCCTCTGCCTTCAGCTCAGGTTATGATTCCAGGGTCCTGGGATTGAGCCCCTCACCGGGCTCTCTGCTCAGCAGGGAGCCTGCCCTCCCCACCTGCCTCTGCCTACTTGTGATCTTTATCTGACAAATAAATAAATAAAATCTTTAAAAAAAAATCATACTTAATTTAGCAGATTTAAGTAGTATATCTGGTCTTTATCTATACCTAATATATCCCAGAACATACTTGGGTTTGAAGGCAAACATTCCAAATTGTATTCTTTGTTATATACCTACGTGATTCAAAACTGTATTTTTGTATTGTATCGTACTGTACTGTATTGCTATTAATTATTTTTTGTATAGGAACAGGAACTGGAGATGAAAAAAAAGTTTTTTTCTTTACTTCTGTATTAGACTTTTTTTTTTTTTAAGATTTTATTTATTTATTTGACAGAGAGAAATCACAAGTAGATGGAGAGGCAGGCAGAGAGAGAGAGGGAAGCAGGCTCCCTGCTGAGCAGAGAGCCCGATGCGGGACTCGATCCCAGGACCCTGAGATCATGACCTGAGCCGAAGGCAGCGGCTTAACCCACTGAGCCACCCAGGCGCCCCTGTATTAGACTTTTTTTAAAGATCATATTGTTCTTTCTAATTTAAATCAGTGAATCTTGAAGTTTAAAAATTTAAAACTCATAAATTTAAAATTTTTTGAGGGTTAAAATTATATCCCACCCTCTTTCAAAAAGAACTCTAAATCTCACTTCTTAGGGAAACATTTTAATTTCTGCTCATTTCCCAATTTTTTAAGAGGATGGAAAAAAGATATAAATTAAATGGCAAATTGTATGCCGGCAATCTAACAAGATAACTCACAATCATTTTAGAGAGTTTTTGTTATTGATCTTGAGCTCAGTATAAGCATGAAAATCGCAACAAGTTTCATTTATTTTTTATTTCAAAACTTGAGAATAATTATAAGTTCATCTCTTTATAGCTTCTTATATGCCATAGCAAAGGCACAAAACTAACAATCTTTGAACACTAAAATCTCGGCACTTGGTATATTTATGATTTTGAAACATTCATGAAATTAGAATCTGTGGTAAAAACATATGCTTTAGAAGAAGCATCATATTGAGGACACACTGTCAATACGTAGATTCTTCTGCTTTTGGATGCTTTAGAAGGTAAGATTGTCTTCTTATTCTTTTTCTGGGAGTAATATTACCCCAAAATACCATAAATTAATAAAAGTAAAATAACCTAAACTTGTTAATCAGCATTTAACCTGAATAGTATAAACAAAGTGACTCAGAGAAAGAAAAAACTTTCTTAAAGTAACTTTTTTTTTTTTTTTAAAGATTTTATTTATTTATTTGAGAGAGAATGAGTGAGAGGAGCATGAGAGAGGAGAAGGTTAGAGGGAGAAGCAGATTCCCCAAAGATCTGGGAGCCTGATGTGGGACTCAATCCTGGAAGTCCAGGATCATGACCTGAGGCAAAGGCAGTTGCCCAACCGACTGAGCCATGCAGGCGCCCCTTAAAGTAACTTCTTAAACATTCAAATCATCAAACAACTTCTCAAGGTACAGCTACTGTCACCTTCAATGTTAGACTAAGCCAAAGACAATGCTATATGCACCTGCATGGGGTCCTCTAATTGCACTGCAGGAAAGCATCCCTGAAGAAATTATTAAGCATTTACTATTTATTACAGTGAAAGGACAAAAAGTGTATTTCCTATTCCTCCTTTCCTTCTTTTGCCTCCCTCTCTTCCTCCTTCTGTCTGTGTCCCACAATCTAGAACTTTCTCTCCCTCTCTTCCTGTCCATTTTACCTGGAAATTTTTTTTTAAAGATTTTATTTATTTATTTGATAGACAGAGATCACAAGTAGTCAGAGAGGCAGGCAGAGAGAGAGGAGGAAGCAGGCTCTCCACTGAGCAGAGAGCCCGATGCAGGGCTTGATCCCAGGACCCCGAGACCATGACCTGAGCCCAAGGCAGAGGCTTTAACCCATTGAGCCACCCAGGCGCCCCTTACCTGGAAAATTTTTAAACTCACACACTTCTTTCTAAGATTCCAGTACCCACATCATCATCTCAAACAAGTAATAGTGTCTGTCTGTAGCTTCTTCCCACTCCAGTTTATTCCACTGTTGTTGCTATATTAATCTCTCTTCAAACTTGTCTGTGATCAGCCTCTTTCTTCAAAACCTTCAAAACTTAAAAATCGCAACTTCTTGGCACGGTATATAGGATCTTTTATATCACAACTCCAACTTTTTTTGGAAACTGTCTTTTCTGCTAGTACTCTATCTCCTTCACTTCCCATCTTCATATTATATCCAGTAATAACAGTTAACATTTAATGATAGCTTACTATGTACCAAGTACTTTCTCCATAAATGTTTTTTATTTACAAAGCTATATGCCAGGCACTTTTTAAAGCATTTAATAAATAATAACTTGGGGCACCTGGCTGGCTCAGTTGGTGGAGTATGCAACTCTTGTTCTCAGGATTGTGAAATGAAGCCCTACACTGGGTGAAAAGCCTACTTGAACATTAAATAAAATAAAATGCTATTTTAAAAAGCCCCGGGAGCGCCTGGGTGGCTCAGATGGTTAAGCATCTGCCTTTGCCTCAGGTCATGATCCTAGGCTCCTGGGATCCAGCTTGTGATCGAGCTCCCTGTTCAGTGGGAAGCCTGCTTCTCCCTCTCCTACTGTTCCCCTGCTTGTGCTCTCTCGCATTCGGTCAAATAAATAAAATCTATAGAAAACAAAAAAGTAAATAAATAAATAGCCCCAAATAATCACTCATTTATTCTTTTTAGAGATAGGTGTTATCATTATCCCTTTGAGATAGGTGTTATCATTATCCCCATTTTACTGTCTATTGACAGAAAGTAGATCAGTGGTTTCCTAGGGTTAGGAGGGATGGAGAAATTGGGAAGTAAGTGCTAAATGGCATGGAGTTTCTTTGTGGAGTGATGGAAATTTTTGGAATCAGATAGTGGTGATGGCTGCACAACTTTGTAAATATACTAAAAGCCAGTGAACTGTAAATGCTAAATTGGTACATTATGAAATTTATTTGTTTCTTATTATATATCATTTATTTAAAAATTATTGAAGTTATTAAATCGGTTTATTGCTGAAATAGTTCAGCAGAGGAGACAGGCAGACCTTGAAACGGAATACTGCCTATTTGTTGCTTTGACAGAATAGCTGAATTCTTTGAAACATCCTATCTCATAGACAAATTATTATCAATGGCAAATGATTTGGGCAAGAAATTTTGGCACAAAGTTAAGCCAGAAATCCATGCAATCCTTTGAAATAACAGAGACAATGAGAAAAATGAAAGCACGTGCAGGAGACTAACTCTAACACTCTCCGACTAACACTAACCTCTTCCACAGGAGACCAGTACTTGCAGTGACTGCAGATGCTCCCAGGAAAGCCACCATCATGAGTCGTCGCCTCATCTGGGCGGGCTGTGATCCCCCATGGTAATATCGAGAGCCCAGAGCCAGTTCTGCCAATGCAGAAAGGGAGTTAAGACGAAACATCCTGTGGATAAAAAGGAGAAATGTTACTCCTAACTAGTGGTGGCAACAGTGATGCTGAAATGATGAAGATGAAAGTATCAACGTCACTAATAATCATTACGGACTTACTCAATGGAAGATAGTAAACACTCTGCAATACCATATAGTATCCTATTTAATCCTCAGAACACTTGTATGAGAAAAATACTACTTATAAACCTGATATATCAGTCAAAGTGTAATTGGAAGACAAAAAAACCACATGATAATTTGAACAGGAAAAGTTTAACGTAAAGCAGTATTAATTTTAACAGGGGTAAAATACTAAGGGCTAAAGATATAACATATATAGGGAGCAGCTACTATTCCAACGACTGACGCGGAACAACAGGAGAGAAATAAATCTGTGAAGGGGTCACTCTCAACAGGGCTGAGATACAGGTCTGTAGTGAGGACATGACCATGGATGTCTGAGAACTTTACCAGAGTGCCAGGCCAACAGAAGTCACTATAAAGTCATCTAGTAGGAGAACTCAGTATGCCAGTGGAACTTAGGAAAGTATCCATGGGGAGATGTCAGAGTACGGAACTCACTGAAAAAACTGCGTTTGGGAGTACCGCCTCTAAAACTACCTAGGGATTGAGAGCCCCAAGGTGTCCCACATGCCACAGGCCACTGTGTCTTACAGTGCATACAAGAATCAGGAAGAAAAACTTCTTCTTTCTCTAGTCTCCCTTGAGCCCTTCCACTGACAAACCTTAACAAAAGGTGGCAAGAGAGAAATTTCCAGTATTACAAAAGGGACAATGAAATATGGACTTAGAATTATAAAGCAACAGATTTATAAGTGGCACAACCATTTTAAACATGTGCAAACTGAGATACAGTGACTTGCTCTAGAGTATGCAGCTAGGCAGTAGATCCTGAATCTAAAATAAATGGACTAACATCAGAACCCAGGTTTTTAGGATACTTTGCTGCCCCCCCCCGACCTTGTAATGCTAATAGTTTTTGTTAAAATAATTTAATTTTGAGGGGGTTTGGTTTTGTTTTGTTTTAAAATTTTATTCATTTATTTGGAAGAGAGAGAGAATGAGAGAGAGAGGGAGAGTATGAGAGGAGAGAAGTCAATGGGAGAAGGAGACTCCCTGCCCAGCGGGGAGCCCGATGTGGGACTCGATCCCAGATCCCAGGACTCCAGGATCACGACCCAACCCAAAAGCAGTCACTCAACCAACTGAGCCACCCAGGTGACCATTCCTAGGTCCTTGGAAGGCCTCCTACCCACTAAATTCTTTAGTTTCATACTTGTAACTTCACCTGGACCTCTCACTGTTTAACTCAGAAATACCTGTATTAGGTCACATTATTGTTCAAAAAACATTCACTCTCCCATTCCCTATCCCAAAGGCAAATATTATTCTCCACACTCTTCATTTTGGGTATGTATTTTGCCATTGACCTTCCTTTGACCAACAAAATGTGGGCCAGTTCCACAAAGCACTTTTAAGAAGTATTGCTATTAGCCTTCTTGTGCTCCTGCACTCTATGAAGAGAAGATCATGCTCCAGATGGACTTGATCCTTCAAGCTGGGTTCTCTAAGGAACAGATCTCAGCCTGGAGCCAGGCACTGTGAAGACCAGCTGAGCCAGCAGAGCGCAACCGACCTACAGAATGCTAGTGAGAAATAAATGTTTCTGATCGTAAGCCACTAAAATTGGGAGTTGTTGGGCTCCTGGCTGGCTCAGTTGGTTAAGCCACTGCCTTCGGCTCAGGTCATGATCTCAGGGTCCTAGGATGGAGTCCCATATCAGGCTCTCTGCTCAGCAGGGGGCCTGCTTCCCTTCCTCTCTCTCTGCCTGCTTCTCTGCCTACTTGTAATCTCTATCTGTCAAATAAATAAATAAAATCTTAAAAAAAACAAAACAAAAAAAAAAAAAATTGGGAGTTGTTAACTGCCACAGCAAAAGCTAACTAATTCAGCATATAAGAGAAGTACTGGGAAGTTCTCATTCAACAAAAATGTTTTAAGTTCATACTATTTATTAGACTTAAAAGGTCAAAAAGAATTTCACATGTAATTAGGGAAGATATATATGAAACATTTTTTAAATAATATGTTTTTAAGCTGGTATCTTGAAGAAGTATTGAAAGTATAGATATTAGAGAATTAAAAATTTTTTTCTTTTATTTATTTATTTATTTATTTATTTAACAGACAGAGATCACAAGTAGGCAGAGAGGCAGGCGGGGGGGGGGGGAAGCAGGCTCCCCGTTCAGCAGAGAGCCCGATGCGGGGCTGGATCCCAGGACCCCGGGACCACGACCCGAGCCGAAGGCAGAGGCCCAACCCACTGAGCCACCCAGGCGCCCCTAAAATTTTTTTTAAATAGCAGCATAAGACTAGGTTAGTCAGCAAAGGCTTTTGTTTAGTTCTGAGACTCAGAATGGTAAACAATTTGATCAAGTCAAGAAATTTCATGGACATCAAAAAAAAATGACAGGATCATTTCTGGTCTCTATACAGAGAATTGATAGAAAATGATTTTCTTCCTCTAGACAGTATCTTGAGGACAGAGTAAAGTCTTCATTCTTTTATTCTACCAGGAAGACTAAAAGAGAAAGGGGCATTTCATCCTGGTTATAGGACTTTTTTTTGTTTTAAGATTTATTTATTTGATTGAGGGCGAGATCACAAGCAGTGGGGGAAGGGGAGAGGGAGAAGCAGGTTCCCCGCTGAGCAAGGAGCCAATGTGGGACTCAATCCCAGGACCCTGGGATCATGACCTGAGCCAAAGGCTTAACCAATTAAACCACCCAGGCAACCTGGTTATATAACTTTTTTACAATGACAATTCATTCAAATCACTTGAAGTATTCATTCTCTTCCCCGTTGACTGTCCCAAAGCACAGTTCACTGCTTCCTAATTTAAATATCTTGCACTTTATACATATCTTCCTATGGCAATTAATATATATGTAAGTTTGTTTTCCCCACTTGGCTCTCAGCCTCCTTTAAGGCCAAAATTTTTTTTTTTCCTCATCATAAACATACAGTCTGGTACAGGGCCTGTTACATTATAGGTGTTTAAAATATCTGACTATGTAACGTACTTCCACATGAAGGTAAAGGTACAAATCACACAGGTACTGGCTCCTAACATTTAAGTATACTTCTAAGCCCCAATATACTAAGAAAAGTATGTCCTTTACCATTTGGGTTCAAATCAAGTTAGATTATTTAGCTGTCTCTTAAGATCACGGAACCAATAATGAGCTCTTCTCTGGGACCTACACCTATAATCTCTTAAGTAAACCTTTCCCATAGCCTTCTTCATTCAACCTAGGCCCAATTTCAAAGTTGAAGCTAAATCCTGCTTTTTTCCCCACTTTATGGACAAAGTAGGAAAAGAATTATTTTTCTCTCCTATTTCCTATGACCTGCAGCAATACAATTCTTATAACCTTCTCCAACCTCAGAAATCATTTCATTTTACTGCACATATTCTAGCAAAATATAGCACCAAGGAGACTGTCCACTATATTTTCTTCCTGCCTGTCAACAACAGATACACTTCTAAAATAACATTTTCTAAACCCACAGTGCATTCAGATACATAGCACTTCTCTTGTCTATAATAAAAATGAATACTCTGGTTTCTCTTCAGATCAAATACATCTCTCCTTATAGTAAAAATGAGCACATCTAAAACATCAATCTGGAGAAAACATTATTCATCACTGACAACAGAAAGAAAAGAGTACTCAGAAGTTTCCAATTGTGAAAGGCAAGTAACCTAGCCAGTTCAAAAGTTGGAACAGACAAGGAGTAAGACTGGAAGATAAATTCACAATTAATCAGATATTCTCCATAAATAGACATATGTCCAAATAATAGACATCTCATAAATAGAAATATGCTCATCAGTGTAATAAACACGTTTTTCAGTAAGAATAAATAAATACACAAATGATCAAATAGGTAAGGCATCATTACTTGAGAAGGTCATCTGAATTCTGAACTGAGAATTCTGATCATATATACAACAGGTAACTAGTACATACCTTAAATTGGAAAATACATGATGGAAGATTTTTTCTTAAAGAATAGCTATTTACCAGTAGTGAACAGAATAAACTGCAAACAAACAAACAAAAAAGAATAAATTGCAAACAACAAAGGCAGAGAAAGCTAATAGGAGTAGTGAATACAGCCAGAAGGCAATTAGTAACCTAAGTACTGGATGCTTAGATGATAAGTACAGAAACCAAAAATAAAGTGAAAATGTCTCAAGAGAGACAAACCATCAGATATCACTATCCAACACACATTAATACGTAAGTGTGAAGGAGATATGGAAGACAGAAAGAAGAAAGAGATTAAAATAATAACAACACTAAATAGCAGATAGCAGAAAGTGAAATAGAATAGGAATCCAATGATCCAATGACCTAGGCTCAACTCTAGTACTAAACAGCTGTGCACAAAGGAAGCTTATTCTTCCTTAAGGAAGAATTTGAGAAAATGAGAGAACTGCCTAATTGAGCTTTAGGGTTCCTTTTATCTCCTAATGCTCTCTAACCATGGTGAAAATCTATATGGCAGAGTTTTAATCTATTTCATTTGAGGTTGAGGCGGGAGTAAGATTATATGATACAATCAAGATTTATTAGTGTTGAGAATCCATGTCTGTACGTTTTGGTGCTAGATTTTAAATTTTGAAAGTTCTGAATTCTACTAACAGTCTACTTACATTTTGATGTTGTAATTCAAATATTACTGTCTATATCTCATTTCACCACTGGTTTTAATTTCAATCCCCAAAGTGCATGTCAAAAGATATATCTAGGGGTAACTGGCTGGCTCTGTTGGTGGAACATGCAACTCTTGATCTCAGGGTTATGAGTTTAAGCCTCAATTTGGTGTAGACATTACTCAAAAGTTGTTAAAATCTTAAAAAAGAAAAAAAAGATGTATCTATTCATCTTCTCTAGTGCAATTTTCAGTTGACAAGTAAACAAAGAAAAAAAAACAGTGAAAAAAGACTATTATAATTTAATTCCTAACTGTAGTGAAGAAAGAGTGTAACTAGTTGAATGTATTAATTTTTGATGCGAGACCATGTAAACAGATTTAAGGAGATCAGCTTTCCAATTGAGTCTAGAAAACTGAATAGGCCAACTGGCAGCAATTATGCAGTAATGAAGCATGTTTATGAGAAGGATTAAATTAAAACAAAAGGAGCACATTTTTCTTCCCTAACACTACCTTCCCCCTTCAAAAAGGCATACCTTTTTCTCATGTGAATTCAAAAAAAAGATGAAGATATATTTCCATCCAAGAAAGGTCAAGGGAAGCAAGTGGAAACATAATTTTGTTACCAAAGAAAAGCATTATCTATCCAACAAGAAACAGAACAAGATTTTTAAAACCTATAACGAGGTTAACATTGCTGTTTCTATATCTATTATAAGCTTAATATATTGCTTTTGAGCAACCACTCTGGAAAACAGCATGGAGGCTCCTCAAAAAGTTGAAAATAGAGCTACCTTATGACCCAGCAATTTTACTATTGGGTATTTACCCTAAAGATACAAACGTAGTGATCCGAAGAGGCATGTGCACCCAAATGTATATAGCATCAATGTCCACAATAGCCAAACTATGGAAAGAACCTAGATGTCCATCAACAGATGAATGGATAAAGAAGATGGTGTGTGTGTGTGTGTGTGTGTGTGTGTGTGTGTATACACACGCAAGCGTGCACACAATGGAATACTATGCAGCCATCAAAAGAAATGAAATCTTGCCATTCGTGACGTGGCTGGAACTAGAGGGTATTATGCTTAGCGAAATAAGTCAGTCAGAGAAAGACAACTATCATGATCTCCCTGATATGAGGAAGTGGAGATGCAATGTGGGGGGTTTGGGGAGTAGGAAAAGAATAAATGAAACAAGATGGGATCAGGAGGAAAACAAACCATAAGAGACTCTTAATGTCACAAAACAAACTGAGGGTGACTGGGAGTAGGGGGTTAGGGAGAGGGTGGTGGGGTTATGGACATTGGGGAGGGTATGTGATATGGTGAGTGCTGTGAAGTGTGTAAACCTGGCAATTCATAGACCTGTACCTCTGGGGCTAATAATACATTATATGTTTATTAAAAAAATTTAAAAATATATATATTGCTTTTGATAACTTTCAAAGGGTCACAGGACCAGGAAATCATTTAACTCAGCATCTTTATTTTAGAGATAAACAAAAGAGATCCAGATAAGTTATGTGGTTTACTCACAGCTAATTAGTACAAAAACCTACACTAAATCCTAGAATTTTTGTACCCAAATAAATAACCTAAAGGGGAAAACACTTTTTAATAACTGTTCTCAGCAAAATAAATATAATAGCCACATTCCAAAAAGAAATCAAATGCCCAACCATAGAAAAATAAACAATAGTATAACATAATACAATGTAATATAAATATTAAATATGTTAATCATAAAATATTATTAAATCATTTCACAAACCAAGAAAGTTGGGCTAAAGAAATTTAAACAGTTGGAAAAAAGAAGTAAAAATGGCTCTGAGAACTATGAAAAGATACTAAGAGAATGCATATTAAAACTATATTGAGATACTGCTTTTCACTCATCAAGCTGTCAAAAAACCCAGAAGTTTGAAAACACTCTGGTTGGCAATACTATAGAAATGGTACTGCTAAGGAATTGTTAAGCTGGTACAAAGTACTCCCTAAAAGAAAAATAGTACAATTTATGGAGGGCGATTTGGCAATATCCATTAAAATATCCATGAAAATCACCCATAATATAAAACTGCATCCATCCAGCCAGCAATTGTACCTCTGATAAAATTTCCTAATGATATACCTGAACATCTGTGAAGTTATATACACACAAACACAGTTATTCATCCTATCCTGGTTGGTAACAGCAACAGATTAAATCCACCTCAGTGTTCACCAGGAGAGGATTGGCTAAACCATGATAAATATATACAAGGCAATACCATGTAGCAATAAACAGGGAATGAAAAAACTGTGTATGGATTTGAAGAGTTTCATGACATACCGTTATCTTAAAAAGAACTAAGCTGTGGAATAGCATATATGGTATGTTACCCTTTTATGTAAAATGAAGAGCAAGAAGAATGCATATGTGCATGTTTCTAGTAAGTAGCTCTGGAAGGACACACAATAAAGTTAACAGTGGTGGGGCTGGTTGGGGTAGAAGATGGGTGATATTAAGAGGTAGACTTCTACAATGTATTACTTCATTTTTAAGCATTTTTTTAAAAAGATTTGTTTATTTGGGAGAGACAGAGAGAGACACCAGAGGTAGTGAGAGAGAGAGAGAGAGCACAAGCTGGGAGGAGGGGGAGAAGCAAGGAGCCTAACCGGTGGCTCAGTCCCAGGACCCTGGGATCATGACCTGAGCCAAAGGCAGACATTTAACCAACCAAGCCACCCAGCTGCGCTCTTATAAACTTTTTTTTAAAAGGCAGAATATGTACATGCCAGCTAAAAAAAAAAAAGTAAGATAAATGTGCTTTTTTTTAATTATAAAAAAAATTAGGTGATCCAAATAAAATTTAACGATACTCGAGGAAAGATTCTCTTTATGCTTTACATTTTAAGAAAAATAAAAGCGGGTCCAGAAGACTGGTGTTTCAATCTCCTCAGCTAGGGACTATCATTTACCAGCCCTAACAGTGGGCAGAGGCCCAATAATGTCTTAGTAATCAACCCATATCATGGCAGGGTTCCCTACTAAGGTTAAGTTTTACCTGAATCAAATTCATTCCCTAAAACCCTGATTATTGGCACATCCTGATTTAACTTATTAAACTACTAGAATTCTACACCTTATCCTGATCCTGACTTAAAAGAACTGCTTGCACTTTTCTATATGATTAATTGCCTTCTATTTCTGATCTCTGACAATTGTACATCTAAAGAAGGACTGCTTAGTTCTTCCAATCCTCACACTGGCCTAAATAAATTTATGGTGTATACTATTACCAACAGCACTACTGTTAAAAGCAACATCTGTAGGGTGTCTGGGTGGCTCAGTCAGTTAAGTAGCTGCCTTCATCTCAGGCCATGATCCTGGGGTCCTGGGACTGAGTCCCACATCAGGCTCCTTGCTCAGTGGGGAGCCTGCTTCTCCTCTCCCTCTGCCCCTTCTCTTGCTCGTGCTGTCTCTCTCTCAAGTAAATAAATAACATCATTAAAAAAAAAAAAGGCGCAACACCTACTAATTCTGAGGCCAAGACAAATTTCTGAGACCTACCCAAATTTGGCCACCAACAAAATTTAGACCTCGGTTAAATAAAACTTCAAGGTTCCAAAGTGTTAGTTTACATGAACTAAGAGCTTGAGAAAACAAGAACCGAGTGTCCTTCTTGTGTTTCCATGATCTAATACAACATTTGGTGTATATAATATATGTACGTGATGGCTCAGTACATTCTAAGAAACTGAAATAGGATTGTTCTTTGAGAACTACATTGTAAAATCAGCACGATCAGGAGTGCCCACTTAAAATTCACCTTAGTCATCCCAGTGGCAGCTATATACTAACCCTGGAACCGAAGGTCATCAGAGCCTCAGCCATTAAGTATCCAAATTATATATTTAACTCCTCTTTATTCTATTACCATGCTTACTAAGTATGTTATGATTCTAACAGAGCTTCCTGTTTAGACTGCCTTCAAAAGAGAACATGCTGATCAGAAGATGAGAGTATCCTAGATCTCCATGTCAGCTGTATTTCTCATGGTAAACTAATATATCAGCAATCTGGCTTAATCTCCTATGATACTAATTTGCCTAAAAACACTTCTCTGAATCTGATCAATTCTAAGACTTGTTATAATTTGGTGACTTTCAAGGTTCAAGGGCCAACCTTGCACCATCGGGACATCTTGATGCCCTGCCTTGCCATTTCATTCAAATTTCCACCAGTAAGAATGCCCTAAAAGTATTGGATGGCCAGAGTCACTGAACCTAGGGAACCACACTCACCTCCCCTTTACCCTGGGTACTGAAGGTGGGGGACGGCAATAAAAGAAGAGTCTAAAGATGGTAAAATTATGAGAATATTGATTTGTTGAGCATGATACAGATTTTGGAATAGAATAAGCAAGACTGCTTGCATTCTGTTTACAAGTAAGATAGGAACACATTTTTATTATCAAAAATGTCATTGTAGGGGCGCCTAGGTAACTCAGTCCATTAAGCCTCTGACTCAATTTTGGCTCAGGTCAGGATCTCAGGGTGCTGGGATTCACTCAGCAGGGATACAGCTGCTATCTCCCTTTCCCTTTGCCCCGTCCCTTACTCCTTCTCACTCAAGCACTCTCTCTCTCTCTCTCTGTGTGTGTGTGTGTGTCTCTCTCTCTCTCTCAAATAATCTTTTGAAAGAAGTCACTGCAGAGGTGCCTGGAGGCCTTAGTCAGTTAAGCATCTGCCTTTGGCTCAGGTCATGATCCCAGAGTCCTGGGATCCTTGCTTCAGAGGGGAGCCTGCTTCTCCCTCTCCCTTTGCCTGCCCTTGTCCCTGCTTGTATACTCTCTCTCTCTCACTCATGCACGTGTGTGTGCTGTCAAATAAATAAAATCTTAAGAAAAAAGTCACTGTACAGAAGTATAAAAAAGAAACTACGTCTTATTCTTCATCTTTCTGAAACCCCACCAGTCTCCCTAGAAGTAAACTCAGAAAGAAGTTTGTATGCATCTTTCCTGATATCGCTCTATTTGTTTACATATAAACAATATTCATATGTATATACATATGTATATACTCAAATATTCAGCATTTGGAATGCTTTGCATTATCCTTTGTTTTATATAATGAAGTCATATCATACACATCTGCAAATCTTTAAAACTTTTTAAATACAACTTAAAAATCATTCCAACAAGAGATATCCTTTTTAACTCCAACAGAGTATTTCATTCTATGATTATGCCACAATTTAACTGGCAGTTAATACACAATTCAACTATCTGGCAATTAATCCTTAATTAATTAAAGATGTTTCTATACTTTGCTATTACAAACTTAGCTACAGAGACATTTCCTATGCATTTATTTTTATGCAAGTAAATCTGTGGGACAGACATCTACAAATGAAACCACTTATTTAAAAGTAACTCGTGAGGTGCCTGGGTACCTCAGTCAGTTAAGCATCTTACTGCTGATTTCGGTTCAGGTCATGATCTCAGGGTGGGATCATGACCTGAGCCAAAGGCAGATGCTTAAGCCACCCGGGTGTCCTTAACTTTTGTCTTCTAATGGCTAGTTATACTTTCAAAATACCTGAATGGATTATGCATTCATTACACTGCTGAAAAGAGTATTTTATTCTTTTTTTCTTTAAGTAGGTTCTATGCCCAATGTAGGGCTTGAACTCACAACCCTGACATCAAGACCTGAGCTGAGATCAAGTTGGATGCCTAACTGACTGAGTCACCCAAACACCTCAAGAATGATTTAATGTAAACAGCAACAAAGGTCTCAAAAGTACTCAGCAAGTGTTTCATCTTTACACACTACTGGAAAATGAGAATACACATCATCCTGCTGTCAAATTTATCCTTTTGAAAAAAGAAAAGAGATGACAAAAGAAATTCTGACTGAATTAAAATGGTAACAAAAAAAAAGGGAATGCCAGAGCTATACTAAAAATTACAGTATGCCCAATTCAACTGTAGTATAGTGACATAACACAGATGGATGCACTTTTTCTTATTTTTACTAAAGCTACACCCTGAAACTTACTAAATACACACTAGGCAGTAGTGCAAACATAAATAAATGTATTTATTTCACTGACATACATAGCACTTCTTCTTTGCAAAGGGTGTGTTATTCCCAAAACATGGGCAAACGATGAACAACAATAGTTGCCATGAACATAAGAGAATAAATAACAGAAAAAATAAGCATCTTCTACTGCTAGGTTTAAGATTTATGGCAGATTTAAGTAGTTTCAGTTTAGCCAGTTGAGTTATTCCTTGTGCAGTCTACAGGAATTACTATAGTGAATATAATTTCATAATGGACTCCATATTCATAGTTTATATACTCAAAGAACTCACCAAACTGGGCTTCTGCATCTCCATGGAAGCCGAACTTGATCCCTATACCTAATACAACCACAAAGTCTAATATAATACTTTGGGTATTAAACACATCTAAATATTTATTGATTTAAATGGAAAATGAAGTTCACTAATCATAAATAATTATAAATATGATGATTATATAACAGGCTATTGGACTAGAAATGAGGAGATTCAAGTTTCTGGCTAGGTTTTGTCATTGTTTCTACATGTCTTTTTTTTTTTTTTTTCAAGATTTTATTTATTTGACAGAAAGAGAGAGACAGTGAGAGAGGGACCACAAGCAGGGGGAGTAGGAGAGAGAGAAGCAGGCTTCCTGCTGAGCAGAGAGCCTGATGCAGGGCTCGATCTCAGGACCCTGGGATCATAACCTGAGCCAAAGGCAGACACTTAACAACTGAACCACCCAGACGCCCCTGTTTCTACATGTCTTTTTTTTTTTTTTTAAGATTTTATTTATTTATTTGACAGACAGAGATCACAAGCAGGCAGAGAGGCAGGCAGAGAAAGAGAGGGGGAAGCAGACTCTCCGCTGAGCAGAGAGCCCAATGCGGGGCTCGATCCCAGGACTCTGAGATCATGACCTGAGCCGAAGGCAGAGGCTTAACCCACTGAGCCACCCAAGTGCCCCTGGTTCTACATGTCTTAACATGAAAAAATATTTGTATACTATTCCTCAGTCCAGCCCTTCTTAAGGTTTACCTCATCTGTAACAGTTACATAAAACCATTATCGCTCTTGATTTCTTCCTCTAAATTTCTATAGAATTAACATCCTGTACCACTACTCTGGTACCTGACTTAAGAAATAATTTTAATGTATACCTGTCAACTTATGCAGGAGATTACAAATCGAAAGGCTTCGTAGTATCCTCAGTGTCAATTAATGAATTTAAAGTTATAACTAACAGTCGTAACAAGTATTACTGTTCAATTACACAAGTAGACACAGGGAACTTAGGTTCTCTTTCTAGCTCTAGCTTGCTATGGGACCAGTAAAAGTTTTATCCTCTCTGAGACTGAACTCTGGAAGATGAAGGGCACAGGTGGTATTTATTTCTAAGTTTTTTTCTGGCTTTAAGAGTTCATTTCAGAAAAACAAAATATAAAAATATTTTGAACTTTCTGGAAGAAGAAAGTCACCTTGAGTGGTTATGAATGAGACAACATCACCATTAGTCGCAATAGCTGAGGCAAATTATGCATAATCCATAATGTCCAACTGCCATTAATTCATTCAAGTCATTAGCTATGTATTTATTGAGCAAGGTACTGTGACAGCAGTACAAAAGGCACAAAAATGAGCAAGGCACAGTCTGCCCACAAACACCTCATCATTTGGTAGTAGACATAAAACAAGTATTTGAATATCCATTACACAAAGGACAAAAAAAAATGTACGGGCTACAAGAACATATTAACAGGGATTCAAAAAAAGGAAAAATTACATTAGGCTAGTAAGTGGAAAGGGCTCAAAAAAAGCTCCAAGGAGGAATACTAACTTAGGGTAGGAGAAATCTAACCATTTTCTTAAAATACAGTTATTTATTTCAGGGGTACAGGTCTGTGATTTATGAGTCTCACACAACACCCAGCACCCAGCACAACACATATCCTCCCCAATGTCCATCACCCAGCCACCCCAGCCCCCTCCCTTCCAACAGTCTTCAGTCCTTTATGGTTTGTCTCCCTCTCCGGTTTCATCTTCTTTCATTTTTTCCTCTCTTCCCCTATGATTCTCTGCTTTGTTTCTTAAATTCTGCACTATCAGTGAGATCATATAATTGTCTTTCTCTGACTGACTTATTTCACTTAGCATAATACCCTCTAGTTCTATCCACGTTACTGCACATGGCAAGAGTTCATTTTTTGATGGCTGCATAATATTCCATATATATATTTATATATCACGTCTTCATTATCCATTCATTTGTCGATGGGCATCTCGGCTCTTTCCATAGTTTCACTATAGTAGACACTGCTGATACAAACACTGGGGTACAGTGCCCCTTTGGATCCTCACATTTGTATTTTGGGGATAAATACACAGTAGTGCAATTGCTGGGTCATACTTCAACTTTCTAGGAACCTCCGTACTTTTTTCCAGAGTGGCTGCACCAGCTTGCATTTTTTTTTTAAAGATTTTATTTACTTATTTGACAAAGAGACACAGCGAGAGAGAGGGAACACAAGAAGGGGTAGTGAGAGAGGGAGAAGCAGGCTTCCCACTGAGCAGGGAGCCTGATGTGGGGCTCAATCCCAGGACCCTGGGATCATGACCTGAGCCGAAGGCAGATGCTTAATGACTAAGCCACCCAGGCGTCCCTTCCCCCGACTAAGCATTCTTTATAAAAGAGTTTGGCTGAATGCAGTAGCTTAGAAGCCTTTGTCATATTATCTGAGAAATGGGTTAAACTACTAGAAATATAATCTTCACTGCACAACTATAGCACTATTAAAAATGCAACAATATATTAGACTTTAATTATACTGGATAATTTTGAAAACATCTCTGTACATTTCTTTTAGATTAAATGAATCAGCTTGAAAGTTCTGCACTGAAGACACCAGGATGACTGCCAAAATACAGTAGAGATTAACGTTCATGTCTAGAAAAGATGCATTTTCATACCTCAAAGTGACATTACTGACAGACTCAATGAGGAAAGCTCACACCTCAGCTAACTCTGTTCTGGGAAGTATGTTCCAACAGCAAAGAAAGCTATTTTAAATGATCTAGGTAAGAATAGAGTTAATTTAAGTTATATAAGTCCCTAAGAGTTTTTAAAAAAACAAAACAAAACAAAACCAGATAATCGTAAGAAAAAGAATCACCTAACAGAAATGTTGGGTTTGACAAAAAAATTTTGGTACATATTCTTGCTAAATGAAGATGCTATGGAAAAGCAGGTCACTGGGTGCCTGGGTGGCTCAGTGGGTTAAAGCCTCTGCCTTCGGCTCAGGTCATGATCCCAGGGTCCTGGGATTAAGCACCACATGGGGCTCTCTGCTCGGCAGCGAGACTGCTCCCCTCCCCCACTGCCTGCCTCGTGATCTCTGTCAAATAAATAAATAAAATCTTAAAAAAAAAAAGAAAGAAAGAAAAGCAGGTCACTATCCTTTTGATACTCTGGGAAATATTCTTTCATCTATTGAGTACCTCCATGACCACTTTCTGTGTGCATAAGCACACACACACACACACACACACACACACCTGAAACTTATGTCTGGTGAAGAAAGAAAGACATAAACTTATGTCTAGTGAAGAGTGACAATTTCCCTTCTTGAATAACCGCACAGAAGAACAAACTGCACAAAGGGAAAAGAAAAAAATAACTCAACCAAAGAAAAAGTATACTTTAAACTAAAAACGAACCTACCCAAAAACTACAGAAATAGAGATGATCAATATAAATTTTCTAAAACCGTAGGATGTGCTAATGTGTTGACATCATGATTAAGCTCTCAATATTTAAAATTTCCATAAAACAAAATCTCCACCTTGTTTCAATTCAAGTCTTAGAAAATAGGTAGCTATAGAGTTTCAATGTTTAATAAATACTTTTAATGTACCTAAGCGCCATTAGAAAAATACCGGATGGAAAAATTCAGCTATCAATAAGAAAAATTTAAGTACTGCTATAAAAGAAATTAGTGTCAATAAAGTATTAAATTGTATAAAGCAAAGGTGAGGGTGTGTAAAAGTGAAGGTGATACAGAATAGTCTAGAAAAAGCTTTGTGAAAAACTTTTTTTTTTTTAAGATTTTACTTATTTGACACAGAAAGAAAACACAAGATGAGGAGCAGCAGGCAGAGGGAGAGGGAGAAGCAGGGTACCCTCTGAGCAAGGAGCCTGATGCAGGACTCTATCCCAGGACCCTGGAATCATGACCTAAGCTGATAGCAGATGCTTAACCAATTAAGCCATCCAGGGATCCCATAAAAAACCATCTATTCTCCATCCTCCCCAAACTCTTAGGTTTATATTAATTTATCGAAAATGAAGACATATTTCAGTTTCAAGCCACTCTAAGCCTCACATTTTATGGCTATTTTGCTATATTTTATGGCAATACCAGCCATCAAAATTTTAACATATAACATAAAACTCCATTTAAAATGTTTCTGTTTGGGGTACCTGAGTGGCTCAGCCATTAAACATCTGCCTTCAGCTCAGGTCATGATCCCAGGGTTCTGGGATCAAGTTCTGCCATCGGGCTCCCTGCTCAGCGGGGTGGGAGCCTGCTGCTTCTCCCTCTCACACTCCCCTCACTTGTGCTCCCTCTCTCTCTCTCTCTCTCTGTCAAATAAATAAATAAATAAAATCTAAGTAAATAAATAAATAAAATGTTTCTGTTAAAATAATTTTTATTATAGGGTTAATCCAGTAAGATGCTGTTAATTAATATTTGACTATTCACTTGAGACTTTGTAAGCCCAAACTTCCATGGAGCATAAATCTTAATCTTTATCATTAAACCAAAGTATAAAGTGTTAGATTAACTTCTGCTATAATGCATATATGATTTAAAGACAACAGGGGCAGGTGAAGACGATAGTAGATGCTTACACCCCAGTTTAACAATATTTTCTCCATAAACAATACAGAACAAAAACAAGGGGAAAAGAGCTGTCTTAAAACCATGTCCTCTGCATAACTTGAAGACAGTCTAAACTTTAAAATAATACTAAGTAAAAAGAAAAAAAGAACCAAATCTTGGTGTGTGATCTCATGTGCCTCCCCCATCACTTTTCCTTCTCAAGGCTTTGGGGTTAAAACAGTAGACTGAGAAAGCATGTCAGAAGTAATGAAGAAGAGAAACTAGGAATAGGGCCCAAGGTTGATCTGAAAATTCAATAGGTGATCTAAGTCCACACTAAATCTAAAATATTTTTTAATTATTTTATTTATTTTTATCATGGTAAGTGTACTCTTTTCATTCCCATCCTCTATTTCCCCTATACCCTCACCCACTGCTATACTGGTAACCATCAGTTTGCTCCCTACAGTTAAGTCTGGTTTTTTTGGTTTCTTTTTCCATTGAGTCTCTATTTTGGTTCTTAAATTCCACATAAGAGTAAAATCATATGGTATTTGTCTTTCTGACTTAGTTCACTAGCTCCACCCATGTTACTGCAAACAACATGGCAATATTTCATTCTTTTTATCGCTGAGTAATATTCCATTGTACAGACATAAAACATTGCCTTTATCCATTCATCAATCAATCGACACTTGGGCTGCTTCCCTATCTTGGATATTGTAAATAATGCTACTAGAAGTAAAAGGGTACATGTATCACTCTGAATTAGTGTTTTTGTATTTGGGGGGTAAATACCCAGTAGTGTGATTACTGGATTGTTAGGGTAGTTCTATTCTTACCATTTTGAAGAAACTCCATACCATTTTCCACAGTCTCTGTACCAGTTTGACTTCCCACTAACAATGCAAGGGCTCTTTTTCACACCCTTACCAATACTTGTTTCTTCTTTTACTTTAGCCATTCTAATAAGCATAAGGTGATATCTCACTGTAGTTTTGATTTGATTTCCCTGATGATGAGTGATACTGACCATCTTTTTCATGCACATGTTGGCCATCTGTCTGCCTTCTTTGCAGAAATGTCTGTTCGTGTATTCTGCCCACTTTTTAAATTGGATAATTTGGCTTTTGGGTGTTGAGTTGTATCAGTTCTTCCTATATTTTGGATGCTAATTTCGGATGCCTTTATCAGATATGTCATTTGCAAATATCTTCCCTCATTCAGTAGGTTGCCTTTTAGTTTTGTGGACTATTTCTATCACTGTGCAGAAAATTTTTATTTTGATATAGTCCCAATAGCTTATTTTTACTTTTATTTCCCTTGCTGAAGGAGACATATCTAGAAAAATGTTGCTATGGCCAGTATCAGAGAGATTACTGCCTGTACTCTCTTTAAGGATTTTTATGGTTTCAGATCTCACATTTAGGTCTTTAATCTATTCTGAGATTACTTTTGTGTACGGTAAAAGAAAGTGGTCCAGTTTCATTCTTTTGCATGTAGCTGTCCAATGATCCCAACACTATTTGTTGAAGAGACTTTCTTTCTCTGATTGTATATTCATTCCTCCTTTGTTGAAGATCAGTTGACCATATAATTGTGGTGTTATTTCTGAGTTTTCCATTCTATTCCATTGATTCATTTCTCTGCTTTTTGATGCCAGTAATATACTGCTTTAACTGCTACTGCTTTATAATATAACTTGGTATCTGGAGTTGTTCTGTTTTTCTTTTTCAAGATTACTTTGGCTATTTGAGGTCTTTTGTGGTTCCATACAAATTTAAGATTTGTTCATTCTAGTTCTGTGAAAAATGTTGGTAACTTGATATGGACTACATTAAATCTGTAGATTGCGTTAGGCAGTATTACAGACATTTCAACAATTTTCTTCCAACCGTGATTATGGAATGTCTTCCCATTCTTTTGAATCTGACTTCAATTTCTCTCATCAGCGTTTCATAGTTTTCAGATTACAAGTTTGCCACTTCTTTGGTTATTTCTTCTTGGGTTATTTATTTCTTGGTTTATTATTTATTTCTTAGTTATTCCACTTCTTGGGTTATTTATTTCTAGATATTTTATTGGCTTGGGTGAAAATATAAATCGGACTGTTTCCTTAATTTCACTTTCTGCTCTGTCATTAGCATACAGGTTTGCAACAAATTTCTATACATTGATTTTGTATCCTGCAACTTTACTGAATGCCTTTATCAGCTCTAGTTTTTGGAGAGTTTTTTTTTTTTTTTTTGGTTGTGTATGTGTGAAATCTTTAATGTTCTCTATATGCAGTATCATGTCATCTGCAAATAGAGTTTTACTTCTTCCTTACCAATCTGGATGTGTTCTATAAATGCATATAACTATATAAATGTACAACCATATCTAATAGTTTTTTGGTGGAGTGCTTAGGGTTTTCAATATATAATATCATGTCATTTGCAAATAGTACAATTTGGATGCCTTTTATTTCTCTTTCTTGCCCAAATGCTCTGGTTAGTACTTCCAATTCTATGTTGGGGAAAAATGGCAGGAGTGGGATTCTTGTCTTATTCCTCTTCTTAAAGAAAAGGTTTCCAGGGGCACCTTGGTGGTTCAAGCCTTAAGCTCAGGTCATGATCCCAGAGTCCTGGGATCAATCCCTGCATCAGACCCCTGCTCAACAGAAAGCCTGTTTCCCCCTCTCCACCGTACCTTGCTTGTGTTCCCTCTCTCGCTGTGTCTCTCTCTGTCAAATAAGTAAATAAAATCTTAAAAAAAAAAAAAAAAGAAGAAGAAGAGAAGAGAAGAGAAAAGGTTTCCAGTTTTTCACGGTTCACTACGATGTTAGCTGTGGGCCTGTCATATATGGCATATGTATGCTGATGTACACCCCTCTCAGTTTGTTGAAAATATGAGCACTCTTCTTAGAGCTGAAATTCTGTATCTCTCCATTGTCAAATCCAAGAATAGAGAGTTATCTAGGGACGTGGATCAATCCAATTTTATAAGACCATACATTTAGGATAAAAGCAGTATTTTAAGGAATAATGTCAAGATGATTAGCAGAAATATAGGCTGAATCTGGACAAAGACTAATATTGTTTCCAAACAGAGGTTTATTATTCTTCCTCTTTTTTTTTTTAACGACACAGAACATTGGAAAAATCAAAAGGAAATAAATTCATTATTTAATCAATCTCATATATATCAGAACTGCAATACATTTAAAAAATTATTTCTAGGAACACTTGGGTGGCTCAGTCAGTTAGGGATCTAATTCTTGATTTTAGCTCAGGTCATGATCTCAGAAACCTAGGATCAAACCCCACACTGGGCTCCCTGCTCAATAAGGAGTTTGCTTGTCTCTCTCTCCCTCATTCACTCACTCTCTCAAATAAATAAATGAATCTTTAAAAAATTATTTCTAGATGAAAAGTTATAGAGATTTGTTGTGCAACAAAGTGAATATACTTAGAACTACTATACTGTAAGTTAAAAAATATTTAAAATGATAAATTCAGTGTTATGTATTTTTCACCACAATATAAAAAAAACACAGAATATCAACAAAGAATGTTGATTATTATTAACAAACAGCTTTAGTTAATGTTTTGATATTGGATCACCAATTATAATAAAGGTATCATAATAATGCAAGATATTAAAAATAGGGTAACTGAGAGGTAGGAACAGAGACAATATACACAAACAGGTAATACAATGGCACTAAATTCAAATCTTTCAATACGTAATGGGCCAAATGCCCTCAACAAAAGACACAGGTATCAGACTGGATAAAAAAGCAACACCCATCGAAATGATGTCTGCAAGAGACTCATTTTAGACCCAAAGACTCCTCCAGATTTAAAGTGAGGGAGCAGGAAACTATTTATCATGCTACTGGACATCAAAAGAAAGCTGGGGTAGCAATACTTATATCAGACAAATTAGATTTTAAACCAAAGGGGGCGCCTGGGTGGCTCAGTGGGTTAAACCGCTGCCTTCGGCTCAGGTCATGATCTCAGGGTCCTGGGATCGAGTCCCACATCGGGCTCTCTGCTCAGCAGGGAGCCTGCTTCCTCCTCTCTCTCTGCCTGCCTCTCTGCCTACTTGTAATCTCTGTCAAATAAATAAATAAAATCTTTAAAAAAAAAAAAAAAAAAGATTTTAAACCAAAGACTGCAATAAGAGATAAGGACACCATATCAATAATTAGAGTCTATCCAACAAGAAGATCTAATAGTTGTAAATATTTATGTCCCTAACATGGGAGCAGCCAATTATATAAACCAATTATTAACAAAATTAAAGAAACATATTGACAATAATACAGTAAATAGTAGAGGACTTTAATATCCCACTCATAGCAATGGACAGGTCATCTAAGCAGAATCAACAAGGAAAGAAGGGCTTTGAATGACACACTGGACCAGATGGACTTCACAGATATATTCAGAGCATTTCATCCTAAAGCAACAGAATACATATTCTTCTTGAGTGCATATAGAACATTCTCCAGAATAGATCACATCCTGGGTCATAAATCTGGTCTTAACTGGTACCAAAAGACTGGGATCATTCCTTGCGTATTTTTGGATCACAATGCTTTGAAACTCCAATTCAATCACAAGAGAAAATTTGGAAAGAACTGAAATACATGGGGGCTAAAGAGCATCCTACTAAAAAATGAATGGGTCAACCAGGAAATTAAAGAAGAATTTTAAAAACTCATGAAAACAAATTAAAATGAAAATACAACTGTTCAAAACCTTTGGGATGCAGCAAAGGTGTTCCTAAGAGGGAAGTATACAGCAATACAAGCCTTTCTCAAGAAACAAGAAAGGTCTCAAATACAAATCCTAACCCTACACCTAAAGGAACTGGATAAAGGACAGCAAATAAAGCTTCAACCAAGCAGGAGAAGAGAAATAATGAAGATCAGGGCAGAAATCAATGAAATAGAAACCAAAAGAACAGTAGAACAGATCAACAAAACTAGGAGCTGGTTCTCTGGAAGAGTAAGATTGATAAACTCATAGCCGGGCTTAGCACAGTAAAAGGACCCAAATAAATAAAATCATGAAAGAGGAGAGATCACAACCAACACTGAAGAAAAACAATTACAAGAAAATAGTATGAGCAACTATATGCCAACCAATGAGGCAATCTGAAACAAATGATTGCATTCCTTGAGAAACATAAATTACCAAACGTGGAACAGGAAGAAATAGAAAACCTGAACAGACCCATAACTAGTAAGGAAATTAAAGCAGAAATCAAAAATCTTGCAGCAAACAAGAGCCTAGGGCCAGATGGCTTCCCAGGGGAATTCAACCTAACATTTAAAGAAGAATAATACCTATTCTCCTGAACCTGTTTCAAAAATAGAAACGGAAAGAAAACTTCCAAACTCTATGAGACCAGCATTACCTGGATCCCAAAACCAGACAAAGAACCTACCAAAATGGAGAATTATAGACCAATATCCCTGATGAACATGGATGTAAAAATTCTCACCTAGCCAATAGGATCCAGCAGTACATTAAAAGGATTATTCACCACAACTAAGTGGAATTTATTCCTGGCCTGCAAGGTTGGTTCAACATATGCAAATCAGGGGCGCCTGTGTGGCTCAGTGGGTTGGGCCGCTGCCTTCGGCTCAGGTCATGATCTCAGGGTCCTGGGATCGAGTCCCGCACCGGGCTCTCTGCTCAGCAGGGAGCCTGCTTCCTCCTCTCTCTCTGCCTACCTCTCTGCCTATTTCTGTCTGTGAAATAAATAGATAAAATCTTTAAAAAAAAAAATGCAAATCAATCAACATGATACACCACATAATAAAAGGAAGGACAAGAACCATATGATCCCCTCAATAGATGCAGAAAAAGCATTTGGCAAAGTACAGCATCCTTTCTTGATTAAAACTCCACAGTTTACAGATAGAGGGAATATACCTCAATATCATAAAAGCCATCTATGAAAAGCCCACAGCGAATATCATTCTAACAGGGAAGAACTAAGAGCTTTTCCCTAAGGTCAGGAAAACGGCAGGGATATCCACTATCACCACTGTTGTTCAACACAGTACTAGAAGCCCTAGCCCCAGCAATCAGACAACAGAAAGAAATAAAAGGCATCCGAATCTGCAAAGAAGTCAAACTCTCACTCTTTGCAGATGACATGATACCCTATCTAGAAAACCAAAAGAGTCCACCCCAAAATTGCTAGAACTCATACAGGTATTCAGCAAAGTGATAGGATATAAAATCAATGCAGAGAAATCAGTTGCATTCCTATACACTAACAATGAGACAGAAGAAAGAGAAATTAAGGAGCTGATCCCCTTACAGATGCACCCAAAACCAGAAGATATTCAGAAAGTCTACTTAGAAAACTATAGAACAATAATGAAAGAAATTGAGAAAGACATGAAGAAATGGAAAACATTCAATGATCAGATGGAAAGAACAAATATTGTTAAAATGTCTATGCTACCTAGAGCAACACATTCAGTGTATTTGCCATATACATTTGCCCTCTCAAGAGACCATCAACTTTTTTCACAGAACTGGAACAAATATTCCTAAAATTTGTATGGAATGAGAAATAATCCCAAATAGCCATAGGAATGTTGAAAAAGAAAACCAAAGCTGGTGGCATCACAATGCCAGACTTCAAGATCTATTGCAAAGCTATAATCATCAAGATAGTATGGTACTGGCATAAAAACAGAAACATAGATCAGCAGAACAGAATAGAGAGCTCAGAAATGGACCCTCAACTCTATGGTCAACTAATCTTCAAGAAAGCAGGAAAGAATTTCCAATGGAAAAAGACAATCTTTTCAACAAATGGTGTTGGGAAAATTTTGGACAGCCACCTGCATAATGAAACTGGACCACCTCCTTACACCAATCACAAAAATAGACTCAAAATGAATAAAAGACCTAAATGTGAGACAGGAACCCATCGAAATCCTACAGAAGAACACAAGCCACAGCAACTTCTTGCTAGAATGTCTCTGAAGGCAAGGGAAACAAAGGCAAAAATGAACTACTTGGACTTCATCAAGTTAAAAAGCTTTTACACAGCAAAGGAAACAGTAGACAAAACCAAAAGACAATTGACCAAATGGGAGAAGATATATGCAAATGTCTTATCAGATAAAGGACTAGTATCCAAAATCTATAAAGAACTTATCAAACTCAACACCCAAAGAACAAATAACCCAGTCAAGAAATGGGCAGAAGACATGAACAGGCATTTCTCTAAAGAAGACATACAAATTGCCAAGAGATACTTTAAAAAATGCTCAATATCACTTGGCATGAGGGAAATATGAATCAAAACCACAATGAAATACTACCTCACAATGGCTAAAATTAGTAAGTCAGGAAACAACAGATGTTGGTGAGAATGTGGAGAAAGGGGAACCTTCCTACACTGTTGGTGGAAATACAAGTTAATGTAGCCACTCTGGAAAACAGTATGAAAATGCTGAAAATAGAGCTATCCTATGACCCAGTATTGCACTATTGGGTGTTTACCCCAAAGAAACAAATGTAGGGATCTGAAGGGGTACCTGCACCCCATGTTTATAGCAGAAATGTCTAAAATAGCCAAACTATGGAAAGAGCCCAGATGTCCATCGACAGATGAATGGATAAAGAAGGGGTGTGTGTGTGTGTGTGTGTGTGTGTGTGCATGTGTGTGACAGACTACTACTCAGTCATGAAAAGAAATGAAATGTTGCCATTTGTAGCGACACAGATGGAATCAGAAGGTATTATGCTCAGCAAAATAAGTCAACCAGAGAAAGACAATTATCATACGATCTCACTCATATGTGGAAATTTAAAAAACAGAACAGGATCACAGGGGAGGAGAGGAAAAAAATAAAACAAGACAAAATCAGAAAGGAAAACAAACAATAAGAGACAATGACAGGAAACAAACTGAGGATTGCTATAGCAGAGGGTGGCGGGGGGATGGGATAAATGGGTGATGGACATTAGAAGAGGGCACATGATATAATGAGCACTGCATATTATATAAGACTGATGAATCACTGACCTCCACCTCTTAAAGTAGTAATACATTATATGTTAATTAACTGAATTTAAATTTAAAAAAGACACTGGAAAAAATCTACTAATTAAAAAAGTATTTCCTAATGTAAGGTATATGCCATTTATAAACATCATTTACCTGAATTCAATCACAATGATTACACATGTTCCATATTTCTTGAGGAAATAATTATACTTATGAGTGCTCACAATATTTCTCCAAACGGGATGAAATAGATAAAAATATGCACAATCTTTCTTACTTGCACTCTTTCACCAGTTGTGATCTACTTTATCCCTATAGAGCAATGGTATGGAGTTAACAACACAGCATAGTTACTGACCTCTTGCAGCTTTTTCTCAACAGGTGTTACACAAGAGAATTAATGTATCCATTGGACAATGACTTAACTTTTCTCCTATAAATCTAGAATTGTAGTCGTTTTGTACGAATAAGATTATGATTTCTCAATTCTAATGAAATAATTTACTTTGGTCTGTGGTTCAGATGGGCAACCCTGGTTGCAAAAGACCATTAGAGCTATGAAAACCTATGCAGAACTAACTTACAGCATTAGGAGTAGCTAATATTATTAGTCATTACATCTTTATTTTGTACAGAGAATAGAGGACCTAACAAAATAAAAACATACACGTTAACACTGGGATAAGACAGGTAAATGAACTACTTAAACTTCATTTTTTATTTTTTTACAGATTTATTTATCTTAAAGAGAGACAGCACTCATGAATAAGCAGGGCAAAGGGCAGAGTGAGAAGGAGAATCCCAAGCTAACTCTGAGCTCAGTGTGGACCCCTGACATGGCGCTTAATCTCACAACCCTGAGATCACGACATCTAGCCAAAATTAAGAGTTGGTTGCTTAACTGACTGAGCCACACAGGTGCCCCTAAACTACATCTTTTAAAATATCTTAAGGGATGCCTGCATGGCATCAGTCAGTTAACCATCTGCCTTCAGCTCAGGTCATATCCCAGGGTCCTGGGATCAAGCCCCACATCAGACTCCCTACTCAGTGGGGAGCCTGCTTCTCCTTCAGTAGCTCTCCCTGCTTGTGCTCTCTCTCTCTCTCAAATAAGTAAGTCTTTAAAAATCTTCAAAAAAAAATAAAATAACTTAAGTTGCCTCTGCTAAACTCTACTGATCAGTTTAATCAAATATAGCCATAAACAGAAAATAACCATTAAGATTTTCCTGATATGTATATAATTACTGCAAGAGAGAGTACACTAAAATCCTGATGGTAGTTATAAGGAAAGGCCAAGATTAGTGTCTGACCAAATTCAAACACAGGAAGCTCCTAAAAATGAAATATTAAAATAATACCACCTTAAAGTTTATTTGTAATTAGAGTCTAAAAAACAATCTCAGTGCATTCTACCAAAGAAATGCAACCCTATTCCTTCTTTCTTTTCTTATTGATTTTCTTCTCTTTCTTTTCTACTCATATTCATACCTTAAGCTTACAAGTCTTTCCAAGGAACTTTTAGCCTCACTTACAGTCCTTAACACTAACACATCCTAAAAATTGAGTTTCCTGTTCTATCATCCATGGTCAGGTTTCTAAGCCAGAGCACAAAGGAAACATCAAATGCTCAATCTTCACCCTTATACAGAGCTTTTGCTAGGTAAGCCAAAGTAGATGGTAATCTAAATGCCTCTCTTCATCTTTTCCTGCCTTGCAGCAATCATCTTGGCCTTCTGGTAAACAGAAAGTATTCCTTAATGAAAAAGAGAGAAGGGAGCAATGGTGTGTAAAAAAAGCAAAGTACACTGGACTTAAAAGTCTTACTTTTAAAGATTTTTCTAAAAGATTTTATTTATTTGACAGAGATAGAGCACAAGAAGGGGGACCGGCAGAGGTAGTGGGAGAAGCAGGTTCCCCGCTGAGCAGGGAGCCTGAAGACGTTAGGCTCTATCCCATGACCCCGATTCCATGACGTGAGCTGAAATCAAAACTCAGGTGCTCAACTGACTGAACCATCCAGGCGCCCCAACTTACTAGTCTTAAATTCAAACTCCAGCTATTCAATTTAAATTCTGGATATTATCCAGTTTCAATTTTCTTACCTATAAAATTAAGGGAATCAGGTTACAAAGTCTCCAAAAGTCTATCTACAATCTGTGATTCTGTGATGTAAAGGTTGAAAATTCACAGAAATACCGCATTACCTATCCCAAATTCTCAGAAGCCCCAAATTCCCAAAGCCCTTCAGTTCTCCTATACTTCACTCTTCTCCTCTAGCCCAAACCTCAACTTCTATCCAGGTAGGTGCTACTACTCACTAATAGCACTGTCTTCCCCATTTTGGTTGTGAGAATCAAAAATGTCTCCATACATTGGCAAGTGCAGGGTGGCAAGGGATTAGGCCTAGCTGAAAACCACTGTGCCAGAGGACAGAAAAGGAAAAAAAAAAAAAAAAATAGGACTATCTTCCCTACATTCTTGGGATCCTTAGTCAAAAAGAAGAGTTTCCCCTTCTCAGACTCTAGATACCTACACAGTGCCAGTGCCACCACTACTTTATAGATGAATTTGCACTTCCCAGAATTTTCTATCATCATAAATTATATACAAAAAGCCCAAATAAAGAATGGGCAGGTGATCTGAACAGACATTCCATCAAAGAAGATACATAAATGGCAAATACGCACTTGAAAAGATACTCAACATCCTTAGCTATTAGAAAAATGATAATGAAAACCACAACGAGACACTACTATACACCTACTGGAATGACTAAAAAAAAACAAACAAAACTGAAACAGTATCTGACAATATCAAAGATGCAGAGCAACTATAACACACACACTGCTGGAGGGAATGAAAGATGATACACTCCAAGACACTCTAGAGATGAAAACTCAGGTTTGCACAAAAACCTGTACATGAAGTGTTTGCAGCAGTTTTATTCATTCTTACCAAAGTTGAAAATAACCTAAATGATTTCCAACAGTTGAATGAACAAACTCCAGTACATCCATACAATGGAAAACTACCCAGTAATCAGGAATGAATTACTGACATGCTCAACAAGAATCTGAAAGATACTATGCTGATGATGAAAGATAATCAGTTTCAAAAGGTTCCACACTTTTATATCAGATTCTGGAAAAGTAAAACAGTAGAGATGGAGAACAGATCAGACTACCAGAGGTTACAGGCAGGTAGAAGATTTGACTACAATGGAACCACAAAGAAATTTTGGAGGGGATATCCTGTATCCTGACGGAAATTCTATATTCTGTGTGGGACGGTCATACAAATCTAAACACATGCTAAAGCTCAAAGAAATGCATAGCAAAGTATAAGTCAATGTTATTATATATACAATTTTTTAAAATATAAGATTTTTAAATTCTATTTCATTTTTCTATATCTGTATTTACTATAGATAGTAGTAGTCTTTTATTTTTCTCATCTCCTTCAAGTTTTGCTTAAGTTCAAATTTAAATAAAGTAGTAAGGCAATAATTTGGTTGCTAAGCTCTAGGCAGTTTAAAATAGTATAAGAGAAAAAGGTTTCTGGGGCACCTGGAGAGCATAGTCAGTTAAACATCGGACTCCTGCTTCGGCTCAGGTCCTGATCTCAGGGTTGTGAGATCAAGTCCTGTGTCAGGCTCCACACTCAGCCCTCTGCTCAAGTTTCTCTCTCCCCCCTCCTTCTGTCCTTTCCGCACCAGTGCATGCTCGCTCATTCTCTCTAAAATAAATAAATAAATCTTTAAAAAATAGTAATAAACTGTTTCTTTGGCATTCCTGTTAAACCATTTAATGATCATTGTGTTTTTTATTTTGAGAGGCAGTTCTCTACAAAATGTTTGTTTTCCCTCTAGTGATTGGTTTAAATTATCTATTTCTACCAATCTCAGGTGATGAAAATGTACTTAAGGAAACATTAAGTAGCTCTAAGAAGGTAAATAAAGGTAAAAACCAGATAGGATCCCACATCTAAGTCAAAAGACCCTTTAAAAATTATTATTATTATAAATAATTATAAATAAAAGGTACTTAGAAAATAAATTATTTTCAGATAGTCTTATAAACAGGGTAATTTTTATATATTTCTTAATCATAAATGTTATTTTGACCTTGAATGCTGGTTCTACCTTCCTAAAGCCAAGAAGTATAAATGATATCAGCTATTAAAATAAATAGTCTAGTTTTAAGAAATAACTAGTACACAGAAATAAACTAGTACACAGTTCACCACTTTGTACTTTTCTAACAGCAGGCCCAATCTGATCTGAACTAGGTAAAGCCATACAACAATGTAAGCTTCAGAGATGTGAGAACCCAATACATATTCCACTAATAAACATTTCCTCATATACTGGATGTAAGACTTTTCTGGCCTTCCTTGTGGCACCTGAAGCCTTTTACTAAGAATAAAATCATTACTTTGTATATTACGATCTCTCTATACTTAAATATTAAATATTCTATCAAAAGAAATTATTTCAAACTATTTTTGTAAGTCACAGTTTTCTAAACAGTATGCTAATCCATAAACTTCTATTTCCACTGTTAGCAGCCAAGTCGATACCACCATCCTATCAATCTTGGATTTCTGCAGTCGTCTCCTATACCGACTCCTTGCTTTCATTCTGTACATTAGCCAGAGTAATTTCTTTTTTCTAGAATAATCTTTTAAAAATGCACATTAGAAATCTCCAAAATAGAGGCACTTCTGGGTGGCTCAGTTGGTTAAGCACTGGATTCGATTCGGGCTCAGATCATGATCTCTGCATCAATCCCTGCAACGGACTCCTGCTCAGGAAGTCTGCTTGTCCCTCTCCCCCTCACCTCTACTCCTGCTCACTAATAAAATCTTTAAAAATAAAAAGTAAAATAAATAAAACCATGACATTCTACTTTCCTCGCCTACAATCTTTGTTGCCTGAAATAACTCCACTTTATTTTATCAACCACACAGTACAATGAGGCTTCCCCATTCTAATTTTTTAATAAAATTTCAAATATTAAAAGCAGCAAAAATCCCTGATTCTGAATTTAACAGCTGACATTTAAGGTGTAATAAGCAAGACACATAATTTTTTTTTCCTTCTGCTTTCAATTTGCTTGCCTAGTAACTTCAGGTGACTTCTGCTGTCACCTGAAAAAGCACTTGTAAATTTCATTAGTCTCTCCACTTTAATCTCTCAATTAAATCCCATATATTCGTTTTTCTAGAAATCTGTATTTCTCGCTTTGTTATTTTTTAACAAAAGACTAGAAGAGCAAACAATATAAGAGAAATTCATCCATTACAAAAATAAATACCCCACATAAAAAAATTATTTAAGAATCAAAACATTAAAATGCTGGTGTTAACTGACAGACAATGAAAAAAAGAAACTGAACAGGGACAAAAAGATATCGTTACAGCAGATAAGGAAGAAAACTAGGAAATGGGATATATGTGGTTTCTTCTTAAAAAAAAAAAAAAAAAAAAAGGCGGGGGGGCGCCTGTGTGGCTCAGGGCTTAAAGCCTCTGCCTTTGGCTCAGGTCATGATCCCAGGGTCCTGGGATCGAGTACCACACTGGGTTCTCTGCTCGGCAGGGAGCCTGCTTCCCCCCTCTCTCTGCCTGCGTCTCTGCCTACTTGTGATCTGTCTCTCTGTCAAATAAATAAATAAAATCTTAAAAAATAAAATCAAAAACTCAACTTCTACCATTTAAAAGAAACACAACATATAAATCCTAAAAGTTATTATGAATTGCCTAACACCTCCCCAAAGAAGATATACAGATGGCAAATAAACATATAGAAAGATGCTCCACACCATCTTTTCCCATATGTCCTCAGGAAATGTATATTAAAATACTGATATATAATACCCACTAGTTATAGTACCCAAAATATGGAACACTGACAATACCAAATGCTGGAGGGAATGTGGAGCTAAAGGAACTGTCATTCATTACTGATAGGAATGCATAAAGGTGAATGTTAGAAGGTGGAGGAGAGTCAGAAATGTATCCTCCAGACTGAGAAGATACTTCAATACAAAAAAAAGAAGCAAGTCACCACATACAGCTTACACAGAGTTTTACTCAGGGTAACTTACATGACAGGGAGGACCAGGGGACAGGCACTACGTAGGTATCCTTTACCACTGTTCTCTGCCCCTACCTTCCCACCCCTATCTCTGGACCTTAATACCCAGCTTTTTATGGAACAAAGGGCATGGTGGTGACGTCATAGGGTAGTAATCTAATGGGGTGCCATCTGCGTGCCAGAAGATCCACTAGTTATCTAAAGTGGTGCCACATGTAAGCCAGAGAGGCTCTATACTAGTTATCTACAGTAGCGCCATCTGTGCACCAGAGGGGAGAACAAAATGGAGGGCCAAAGATGGAGTCAGTCTTGTCAGCACTCCTACAGTACAGTAACCTCGCAAGACAGTTGTGTTTTCTCACAAAAGCAAACACACTCTTACCATATAATCCAGCACTGTACTCCTTGGAATTTATTCAAAGGAGCTGAAAACTTAAGTCCACGCAAAAACCTGCACATATATGTTTCTAGCAGCTTTATTCCTAACTGCCAAAACCTGGAAACAACCAATATCCTTCTGCAGGTGAATGGATTGATAAAATGTGGTACATCTAGACAGTGGAATATTATTCAGCACTAAAAATACATGAGCTATCAGTTCATGAAAAGGCACAGAGGAACCTTAAAAGCATGTTACTAAGTGAAAGAAACCAATCTGAAAATGCTACATGCTGTTGATTCCCACTATATGACATTCTGGAAGCAGCAAAACTTTGGGGACAATAGAAAGATCACATGTTGCCAAAGGCTGGGAGAGGAGGAAGAATAAATAGGCAAACTGCAGAGGATTTTCATGAGGTGAAAATACTCTGTATGATACCACAATGATGGACACATGTCATTATACATTTCTCCAAATCTACAAAATGTACAACAGCAAGAATGAACCATAATGTAAACTATGAACTATGGCCAATTTTGATGTATTAGCAGGTTTATCAACTGTAATAAATGTACCACTCTTATGGGGGAAGTGGATAATGGAGGAGGCCATGCCCATGTGAGGCCAGAGGGTATATGGAAAATCTCTGTACCTTCTCTTCAACTTTGCTGGAATATAAAATGGCTCTTCAAAAAAAGAAAATTTCTTAGAAAATTCATATGAAATCTCAAGGGGCCCCAAGGAGTCCAAAAAAATCTTAAGAAAGAAGATCCCACTTTCTGATTTCAAAACTTAATACAGGGGTGCCTGAGTGGCTCAGCCGGTTGAGCAGTTTACTGCCTGCCTTCCACTCAGGTCATGATCTCAGGGTCCTAGGATCAAGCCCCAAGTCTGGCTGCTCCCTGCTCAGCAGGGAGTCCACTTCTTCCTCTTCCCCTACCCACCTCGCCAAGCTCTCTCTGTCTGAAATAAATGAATTTTTTTTTCAAGATTTTACTTATTTGACAGAGAGAGAGAGATCATAAGTAGGCAGAGAGGGAGGTGGGGGGTGGGGGGCTGGGGAGGAGCAGGCTCCCTGCTGAGCAGAGAGCCTGATTCGGGACTCTATCCCAAAACCCTGAGATCATGACCTGAGGCAAAGGCAGAGACTTAACCCACTGAGCCACCCAGGTGCCCCAAATAAATGAAATCTTAAAAACAAAAACAATTCAATACAGAGCAACAGTAAGAAAAACACTGTGGAACTGGCATAAAGACAAATACACAACCCAATAGAATAGAGAGCCTAGAAATAAACCACTTACATGATCAATTGATTTTCAGCAAGGGTGCCAAGTCCATTCAACATGGAAAGGACTTCTTTTCAACAAACAGTGCTGAGAAAACTGTATGCCCACATTTAAAAGAATGAAGGTGGACTCTTACTTTACACCATATATTAAAATTAACTCAAAATTGACCACAGACCTAAACATAACAGCTAAACTAAAAAACTCCTATAAGAAAACACAGAAGAAAATCATTATGTCATTGGATTTGGCAGAAACTTCTTGAACACCAAAAGCCCTGGGAACAAAAAGAAAACAGAAACTAGCTTCATCAAAATAAAAAAGTTTTGTGCGTCAAAGAATAGCATCAAGAGAATGAAAAGACAACCGACAGGGAGAAAATATTTGCAAATCATGTACCTGGTAAGGGATTAATATCCAGAATATATCAAGAACTCCTAACTTAACAAAAAGAGAGCAATCCAATTTAACTCAACAAAAAGAGAGCAATCCAATTTAAAAATGCACAAAGGATTTGAATATATGTTTCTCCAATTACATATACAAATGGCCAATAAGTGCATGAAAAGGTGTTCAAAATCATTAGTCTTCATGGAAAGAAAAATCAAAACCACACTGGGATACCACTTTATACCTACTACAATGGCTATTGTTAAAAAGTGAAAATACGGGGCGCCCAGGTGACTCAGTGGGTTAAAGCCTCTGCCTTCGGCTCAGGTCATGATCTCAGGGTCCTGGGGTCGGACCCCACATTGGGCTCTCTGCTCAGCAGGGAGCCTGCTTCCCCCCTCTCTCTGCCTGCTTCTCTGCCTAGTTGTGATCTCTGTCAAATGAATAAATAAAATCTTTAAAATAAATAAATAAATAAAAATTAAAAACTACAAAAATTCTTCAGATGGGAAAAAACAAATACTGGAAGGAAACCTGGAAATTCAGAAATGTAGGAAGAGCAACAGAAACTGGCTTTTGTCATTTCTAAGAAGTTTGCTGTCATTCTTATCTTTGTTCCTTTGTAGCTAGTAGATGTCATTTTTCCTGAATGAGTGTTACTTGATGTGTGCTAGCACAGTGATGGGTTCTCCATTGTTTTGGGCCAACCACAATTTTCCGGAGAGACTATGTCTCTGGGTCTTGTGCATGGGGACTTCTCAGTAGCCCTGTCTCTCCTCAGATACAGACTTCTGGGCTCCTGACAGTTTTCTGCCCCTCCCTCAGGAATTAAGGATTTATTTTTCTTTTCTCCTCCTCTAGATTCAATGGACTTCACCTGAGGTTACAGGGTTTGCTACCCTTCCCCACTGGATTAAGCCTTTTGTTATTTAGATCTGAAAGGAGCTTTTTGCTTTTCTCACCTGTGGTGGATGCTCCCCTATTTCGGGCTAAATCCTTAGGAAGCACTTTTGTCTCCTGCCCTTTCGCCAATGTTACAGGTAAACCTCTGGGTGAGATCTATCGAGAGGAGCCTGCAAGTGGGTGTAAACTCTTGTGTGTCTTATGGTTTCTAGAGATTCCATACTCTAGCACTACCTCAAACTTGATCTTTAGCAATGTATGAAAAATTCTAGCTGAATTTAGGTAATTACCCCAGAGAATGAAACCATGTTCACACACAAAAAAACCTGTAAATTAATGTTCTTAACAGCTCTATCCCTAAATAAATGAGCATATAAAAAGGTATTCAACATCATTAGCAATTAGCAAAATGCAAGTTAAGACCACAATGAGATACCATTATATACCTATTTGGTTAAAAGAAAAATTGCTAACAATACTACATGCAGGAAGAATGTAAAACAAGTGAAACTTTTATACATTGCTGGTGGGAATGCAAAATGGTACTTCCACTCTGGAAAACAGTTTGACATTTTCTCATAACATTTAACATACATTTACCATATGACCCAAAAATTCTATTCATAGGTATTTACCTTGGAGAAATCAAAACTTGTGCTCACATAAACCTGTATTTGAATTTTACATTTATTTTAATTGCCAAAATCTAGAAACAACTTGAGTATCTTTCATCAGCTGAATGGACAAACCATGGCATAACAATACAATGGAATATAACTGCATATATAAAGGAATGAAGTCTTGATACATGCAACAACTTGGATGAATCTCAAAGGCATTATACTGGAAGAAGCCATTCTCAAAGATTACACACTGTAAGATTCCATGTATATACATTCTTAAAAAGAAAAAACTTATCGATAGAGAACTTATCAGTAAGCTGTCAAGAAACAGAGGTGGAGGATATGATTATAAAGAGACAGCATGAGGGCACCTGGGTGGCTCAGCTGGTTAAGTGACTCCTTCGGGCTCAGGATCCCTGAATGCCAAGATGGAGTCCTGCATCGGGCTCCCAGCTCCAAGGGGAGTCTGCTTCTCCCTCTGACCTTTTCCCCTCTCATTCTCTTTCACACTCTCTCTCTCCCTCTAATAAATAAATTAAATATTTTTTTAAAAGAAGAGAGACAGCATGAGTGGATTGAGAACTTTTCTGTATCCTATTGTGGTGGTAGTAAAATGAATCTATATTACTAAAATTCATATATTAAATTTCACAGAACTGTACACCAAGAGAAAAAACTTAATTTTACTATATGACAAATTTTAAAGCAGTTTTAAAGATTTTATTTTTTAATTTATTTTGCTGGGGGAGAGAGAACGCACATGCACGTGTACAAGAGCTGGGAAGAAGGGCAGAGGGAGAGGAACATACTCCCTTCCTGAGCAGGACCACTCTATCCCAGGACCCTGAGATCACAATCTGAGTCTATGCCAACAGCTGGTTACCCAACTGACTGTGTCACCCAAGGACCCCTTAAACCAGCTTTAAAAGCCAAGTTATATATACTGTATGATTCCATTTGCATGACACTGTAAGAAATGTAAAACACTAACAACAGGAAACAGCTCACTGGCAGCCAGGTTGGAAGTTAGGTTGGAAGTTGGCTAAAGAGGAACATAAAACAATTTCTGGGGGTGAACGGGAACAGCCCTATATTTTGATTATAGTGATAAATACATGACTATGTTTACTGAAACCTCCAAGTATACAAAAAAAGGGTAAATTTTATTGTAAGTCAACTATACTTCAATAAATCTCAATATAGCTGTTTTTATAAAATACTTGTGGGACACACTATTTAAAAGGAAATACTTAGTGGGGTGTGTGTGTTGCTCAGTTGGTTAAGGGACCAACTCTTGATTTTGACTCAGGTCATGATCTCAGGGTCATGAGATCCAGCCCCGCGTGGGGGTTCGCGCTCACCAGGAATTCTGCTTGGGATTCTCTCCCTCCCCCTCTTCCTTTGCCCATCCCCTTGCTCACAAGCACACTCTCTCTCTAAATTAAATAAATCTTCTAGGGACACCTGGGTGGCTCAGTGGGTTAAGCCTCTGCCTTCAGCTCAGGTCATGATCCCAGGGTCCTGGGATGGAGCCCCACATCGGGCTCTCTGCTCAGCAGGGAGCCTGCTTCCTCCTCTCTCTCTGCCTGCCTCTCTGCCTACCTGTGATCTCTGTCAAATAAATAAATAAAATCTTTTTTTAAAAAAATTATAAATAAATAAATAAATCTTTTAAAAAGGTGCTTAGGGTGCCTGGGTAGCTCAGTCAGTTAAGTGTCTGCCTTCGGCTCACATCATGATCCCAGGATCCTGGAACTGAGTCCCACATCAGACTGTTTGCTTCTCCCTCTCCTTCTGACTGTCCCCCCAACTTGTGCTCTCTCTCCCACTCTCTCTCTCAAATAAAGAAATAAAATTTTTAAAAATAAGATTAAAATAGAAGAAAAACAAAAATATAAAGTACCTAGGAATAAGTCTAAAAAAAGATGTGCAAATATTGATAGAGAAAATATTAGACATCATCGAAAGACCTCCTTAAAGGAGACCTAAATAAATGTAAAATCATGTTAATAAACTGAAAAATAAAATTTTGTAAAGATGGCAATTCTCCCCAAACTAAACTACACAGTTAATGCAATCCCAATGAAAACCTCAAAGGGATTTCAGTGAACCTTGACAAACTGACCCTAAAATGAATAAAGAAGTACAAAGGACCAAGAAAAACTAATACATGCTGGTGGGTGAGGGAGGGGAACGACACACCCAACTACAAGGCATGCTGTCTAACATTAAAACTAAATACAAATCTTAGTATCTAAGACAATGTGATATTGCCACAGAGGTATAAACATAATAAAAGAAAAAATTTTAAAGCCTTAGAGCTTTAAGCATGACAGAAATACAATACCAAATAAGCAGGACAAGGAAGACTTCCCAATAAATGGGCCTGGAACATTGAGTATACATAGAGAATGAATTAGATGAATTCACAATACACAAGTTATCAGTTCTAAGTGGATTAAACACTCAGTATAAAAGGAAAAGATATGGGCGCCTGGGTGGCTCAGTGGGTTAAAAAGCCTCTGCCTTCCGCTCGGGTTGTGGTCCCTGGGTCCTGGGATGGAGCCCCACATCAGGCTCTCTGCTCAGTGGGGAGCCTGCTTCCTCCTCTCTATCTGCTTCTCTGCCTACTTGTGATCTTAGTCTGTCAAATAAATTATTTTTTAAAAAAAGGAAAAAATGTGAAGTTTGTAGCTGATGATATAAGAGAACATCTCTATGACATTACACTAGGGAAAAAAACTTAAAACAATACAAGAAATAGAAAAGACTGATAAGGCATATTAAAAGCAACCATAAAAACAACACACAAGGCGTCATATGGTACCATAAAAAAAGAATATAAAAGACAACATTAAAAAAACACTATTAAGTCCAGAGAGGGACAAAACAGTTGGTACACATAAAACCATCAAAGGACTAACAACTGAACTTTATTAATAGTTCCAAAAAATAAAAAAATTAAAAAATTGAGGGACATCTGGCTGGCTCAGCCCAAAGAGCTTGTGGCTCTTGATCTAGGGGTCATAAGTTCAAGCCCCACAATGAATAGAGAGACTACTAAAAAACAAATAAACTTTGGGGCACCTGGGTGGCTCAGTGGGTTGAGCCTCTGTCTTCGGCTCAGGTCATGGTCCCAGGGTCCTGGGATCAAGCCCCACATGGGGCTCTCTGCTCAGCGGGGAGCCTGCTTCTCCCTCTCTCTCTGCCTGTCTCTCTGCCTACTTGTGATCTCTCTCTATGGCAAATAAATAAATAAAATCTTAAAAAAAAAAAAAAACAAATAAACTTAGAAGAAAAAAAGAGAATCACAAAATTAATTTTAGGAAAATTTGCATCCCTCCAGAAACGCTTTACAAGTAACAAATGGTAAGTCTCACAAATGTAACGTTAGTAAGCAAATCATGAAGAATATATATAGTTAGATTTCAACCATACATGGCCCCAAAAGAGGCAAAACTAATAAGGTGATTAATGATACACATATATCAGGATTATCACTTAATCATGGGTAGTGAACTGTCTCCTGAAGAGGGTTGTGATTAGGAAAAAGCAGATAGGTGACTTCTGGATGATGGGGATGTTTTTGGGCTTGAGTGATGGTTACCTACATGGTTCACTCTTATAATTATTCTTTAAAGTATATATATATGTTTCCAATATCTATATGTAATATAGATAATATAAAATTATTTTTCAGTGACATGCAACCTTCAAAAACCTGTTATTAGGTCAAGATAATCTAATCACACAAAAGCATAAGCCTAAATGGTTTATTGAAACCATGTCCCTGTTCGTAATCTGCTAATTAGCTAATTCATTCATTGCTAAATCTCTTTGCTTTGTCCATAAAGCTTTAACATGGGAATGTATCATAAAAGTACCAGTTGACTAAGCCTAACTCTACAAAAGTCAGAGACTGACTGAAGAGCCAATTTTTTTAAATAAGGAAAATATAAAACTTTGATCAACAATACTGCATTATAAACACCACAGAACACGAAATTCAGATACTTTACAGGCTTCCCCATCAAATTAAAAGCTCTAAATCCTACTGTGATATAAAAATGATATGTGAAGAACAAAGGAATCAATATTTAATAACCATGTTACCTTGCATTTGCAGAGAACTCTATAAGTGCTCCAATGAATATTCTCTATCTGTACTATATTTGATTTTCAGATATGGAAAATGGAACACCAGGATTAAAATGAACAATAATAATTCCATGTCAGAACTCCACTATGGGTCCATATGTTACTTAGAGTCCCATTCAACAGCAAAGAATTCATCAGTGCTATGGACCAATGTGTAAAAATAATATATATTTCTGCCAAAGGAAGTCTGTTTCTACATAAATAATAATTTCAGTGGGATTTTATTTGTCTTCACAGCAACAGACATCTTTATAGATATTCCTTTACAACAATGTCTGTATTTATGTTCTCTCTAGAAATGAACCTGCCAGGCTGACAGCAATATCAGATATTTCACTGCATATTGTCCTGCCTTTTTTACCTTTACTCAAATTTCTATTTCCCCAGGTACTTCTTTTTTTTCAAAGATTTTCCCTTGCTTACTTGAGATATTATTTTCAACTTTAGGATTTTTTTTTTTAAGATTTTATTCATTTATTTGACAGAGAGAGATCACAAGTAGTCAGAGAGGCAGGCAGAGAGGGAGGGGAAGCAGGCTCCCCGCTGAACAGAGAGCCCAATGTGGGGCTCGATCCCAGGACCCTGGGATCATGACCTAAGCTGAAGGCAGAGGCTTGACCCACTGAGCCACCCAGGCGCCCCTCAACTTTAGGATTTAATTAAAGCAAAATCAGATTGTAAATTAAAGCTTTACTGAACATATAGGTAAGTTTGTATTGTTGCTGTGTATTTTGTTTTATTCTCTTTTGTTTTTATAAGCTGAGGACCAAAAAGTTGTGTCAAGGTAATCTAGCTAATTCATTAATTCTAGATACTAGAACTTACTAACTTGACCTCTTACTGGCCATTAATTTGTCAGTCAGATTTGTGTTTGTTACACTTCCATAAAACAGGGATAATAACACTCACTGCAAATGACTGTAAGGAGGATTAAATGAGAAAAACACTTGTATAAAGTTGAGCACAGTGTCTGACACAGTAAATTATGAACAAATATTTGTTTGGAAGTTAATTAACAGGTGCGGCTGATGGTGGTAATTCAAATAAAAACTGTATTATGTAACATAAACTTCAGTAAGACATCATATAAATACATTACACCTAAATATCTTCCTTTTAATGCAAACACTTAATTAAAATGCACAGTAAGACTCTAACCATAAACCCTGCTATTCTAATCAAGGAAATGAACAGAAAAAAGCAAGTATTAGAGAAACTTAAATCTTTGTACACCATTGATGGGAATGTAAAATGGTGCAGCTGCTATGGAAAACAGTATGGCAGGTCCTCAAAAACTTAAACACAGAATTACCATATGATCCAGAAATTCTACTTTGAAGAATATATCCAAAGGAACTGAAATCCAGAAACTTTGAACAGCTATTTGTCCACTCATACTCATAGAAGCATTATTCACAATAACCAAAAAGTGCCCTTCAACAGATGAAAGGATAAACAAAAAATGGTTGATACATACAATGGGATATTATTCAGCCATTAAAAGGTGGGAAATTCTGACAAACTATACAACATGGATGAATCTTAAGAACACTATGCTAAAATTACAAAGGCAGTTTCAACAAAATAAACACTGTATGATTCCACTTATATAAGGTATCGAGAGTGTCAAAATCACAGAGGCAGAAAGCAGAATAATGGTTACCAGGGGCTGGGGCAAAGTGGTAATAGACAGTTACTAATTAATAGATGTATTTAATATATGTTTGCAAGTTCTGGGGAGGGATGTTGGTGATGGTATCACAAGAATCTGAATGTACTTAATACCACCGAATTGTACACTTAAAAATGGTTAAGATGGTTAATTTCATATTATGTGTGTTCTACCACAATAAAAACAATTTTTTAAAAAAGGAAGGAAATTCTGATACATCCTACAAAAGGGATCAATCTTTAAAGACATTATGTTAAGTGAAATAAGCCAGTCACAAAAAAAATAATAATAATAATGTAAGATTCAATTTATATGAGGAATCTACAGTAGTAAAATTCATAGAAATGGAAAGTAGACTGAAGATGCCAGCGATCAGGGAGAAGAATAAAAGGAGAGTTACCATCTCCTGGGTATAGTATTCTGTTTGGGAAGAAGAAAAAGGTCTGAAAATGACTGGTGGTCACTGCTGCACAACAATGCATATATACTTAATGCCTCCCAACAGTACACCTAAAAATAATTAAAATGGTACATTTTTTAAAACTGTTATAAAATACACATAAAAATAACCATTTTATCAACTTTTTAGTATACAATTTAATTACTTTAAATATATCCACCACATCATGCAATCACAACACAACCCTAATTTTCAGAGAACAGGGCAACTACATTACATCATTTCTCAAATTCTGGATTTATCTAGTTGCTTCCTCCTAGTATGGTTTAAATGTTTCTCCAGTCCCTTTATTTCCTATATTCTCAAATTACATCTAAAAGCATGATTAGAGGGGCACCTGGGTGGTTCAGTCAGTTAAGAGTATGACTCCTGGTTTCAGCTCAGGTCGTGATCTCAGGGTCATGAGACTGAGCCCTATGTAGAGCTCCGTACTCAGCACAGAGTCTGCTGGAGATTCTCTCTCCCTCTGCTCCTCTACCCACTTGCTCCCTTGCTCTCTCAAGAATAAATCTTTAAAAAAAGTAAAAGCATGATTAATGTCAAATTAAGTACTTTTAACAAGAATTCTTCATAGGTTATTTTGTATATTTATGAACTTTGGCATAAATTTTCTCCCCCAATGTTTAATTTGCCACTAATACCATCTAGCATATCTTTCATCTCAGAAAATTTATAGTTTCCATCTCTGAAAGTTTCATTTTGGTCTTTTTCTTTTTTTTCTTTTTAATTAATAAATTTTATTTTTAAAAAAGATTTTATTTATTTGAGAGAGAGAAAGCATGAGCATGGGGAGAGATGCAGGGCTCAATCGCAGGATTCTGGGATCATGACCCAAGCCAAAGCCAGACGCTTAATCAAATGAGCCACCCAGGCACCCCAATAAAATTTTTAGAGCATTTCTAGGTTCACAGCAAAATTGAGTGGAAGGTAAAAGGAGTTTCCCACTTACTGACTATCCCTGCACATCCCTGAACGCCCACTTCGTTTTGGTTTTTTCCTCATCTTCCATGTTTCTATTTAACATATTCAATTTTTCCGGGGGCACCGGGGTGGCTCAGTTAGTTAAGTGTCTGACTCTTAATTTTAGCTCAGGTTATAATCTAATATGGGTCCTAAGAGCAAGCCCCAAGTAAGGCCCTGCGGTAAGCGGCAAGCCTGCTTGAGATTCTCTCTCTCTCTCCCTCTGTCCCTCTCCATACCCCTGCTTGTACACTTTCTCAGAGAAAAAAAAAAAAAAAAAAAAAAAGTTTTTTTCAATCTTTCTTCTCGTTTCTTAAGCATATGAAATACAATTATAAAAACTGTTTTAATATCCCTCTCTACTAATTCTATCACCTGTCACTTGTTTGGTTTTGACTGACTTTTTTTTATCATAGGTCAGTCATATTTTCCTCCTCCTTTGCATGTCTAGTATTTCTGATTGCATGCCAGACACTGTGAATTCTACCTTGTTGGGTGTTGGTTATTTTTATATTCCTATATGTATTCTTGAGCTTAATTCTGGGACATAATTAAGTTTCTTGGGAACAGTTTGACCCTTTCAGGTCTTGCTTTTAAGCTTTCTAGGTTGGACTGGAACACCCAATTTTATCCCACTACTAAGACAAAACCCTCCTGAGTAGTCTACATGATGACCTGTTAAGACATTTTCCACTCAGGCTGGTGGGAAAAAACACTATTTCTGCCTTTGCAAAAACTCTGAGAACTGTTCTATGTTCTTTTCAGGTGGTTCTTTACCTAACTTCAATAGTTTCCTCACATGTATTCACTGATCAGTTCTCCACTGAATACTTGAGTGGAAGATTCCTTTTAACTTTCTCATCTCTAGTATTCTGCCCCACAAACTCCACCTGCCTTGACCTCCCCCAGACTGACTCAATTCAAGAAGACCACTGTGCCCTGTGCATGGAATCTCCCTTGCTGCTCTACAGCTGGGAAATTTTCCAGGCAGCAAAACAGAGCAGTCACGGAGCTTACCTCATTTGTTTCCCATCTCTCAGGGATCATTCTCCTTTGCTGTACAATGTCCAAAATCTAGGAAACCACTGTTTTGTGTCTTTTGTCTGCCTTTTAAGCTGTTTCAGGCAGGAGGGTAAATATGGTACTTGTTATTCCTTCTTCACCAGAAATGGCTATTAATTTTTCTGTCCCTTTCATTCTTATGTCTTTGTGAATTCTTTTTAAGCAACTCTCAGACATTCTATCATTTCGCTGCTATATATTTTAGTATGTCTCCAAAAATATGGACTTTTCCTTCCACACAATCATGTCACTTTTATACTTAACAAATTTCACTTTAATTCTTTGGTATGTTCTAATACTCAGTCTCTATTCCAATTTCTCCAACTGCCTCAAAAAGTAGTTTTCTTTTAAACATCTGGTTGTTCAAAACTCTAATGCTAGCATATAATGAACACTACTCTGTGAGGGGGTACTATGTTAAATGGTAATATCTGTTACCTTATTTAATCTTCTATAACCCTTGTAGTAAATATTATTACTCCTATTTCACCAAGGATACCATAGCTCAATGCTTTTAAGAAATCTGCCTATAGTCAACACCAACAGATGACAGACGAAAGCTTTTCTGGTCCCAAAGCCATTGTTCTTAACCATTATGATTCACTGCCACCTCGGGAATTAGTAGGATAGAAAGTGAGACGTTATCAATGATGAAGTTAAAATCAAATTCTGAAATTACTTAATTTAAATACTATCACAGATCCAAGACCTGAAAAAATGAGCAATGCTGCTTTATTTGAAGTGTACTATAATAAAATTCACTTGATAATTTTTTAAAAATACAACTTTCAAATCTAAAAGCAAGTTTAATTTGAATAAAGAATATGATTGAAATGAATATTAACTATCATCTGAAACTAGAGAATGTAGGTTCAAGTGTATGTTCTACAATAGCTCTGTCGAACAGAATATGTTGCAATGATAGAAAGTTTTATATCTACTGTTCAACACAGTAAGCACTAGCCACATGTGGCTACTGACCATCTGAAATGTGTCTACTGAAACTGATAAAGTGATTTTTCAACCTGAGTCTTAATTAGAATAAATCTAAGTTGTAATTATCAACTCATCTGTCTCCACCACTAGACTGAGCTCCTTAATGAATGGAATGTTTGTCCTGTCTCTCTCTCCAGTGCACTGGTATATATTAGAAAAACACATTTACTAGATGTGTCCAAATAAGTTTTCTAAATGCTACAGGCTGATACAGGTTACAATGTACAGACTTAATCTATTGGATTATATCTATTCTGATTTTAAAGCAGATGAAATATCTTACTCATATATTCACTAAACATGTTCTGAACTTATATAGACTACAGGCACTCTGTTCCATGTTCAGGATATTTAGATGAATTAGACTTGTTTGTGGCATCAAGAATCACTCCACCTCACAGAAAATAAATGCAACTGTTCCAGAAAATAAGAATATTTTTAAAAGGTAAAAAATTATTATAGGAACCACCAAAAAAAATAACCACTTGAAGGCAGAGGAAAGTTTTACAAACTGAAGAACAACTCAATCTAGTTTAAAGATGAACAGCAGCTCACCAGCTGAAAGATGGTAGGATGCTGTTTAGGCATTCCACACACAACAAACAGCCTATGCAAAGGCAAAAACAAAACAAAACAAAAAACACAAAAAGGCATGGCTTGGTGGGAGAAGCAAAAAGTATCACTATGACTAGAACATGAGGGAAGCCATGGTAGTCATAAGAACTAAGCTAGAAAGATACACAGATGGTCCACAAATTATGATGGTGTGACATTACAATGGTGTGAAAGTTATACACATTCAGCAGAAATCGTACTTCTAATTTTGAATTGTGACCTTTTCCCAGGCTAATGATACACAGTACAATACTTTCTCCTGATGCTAGGCAGTGGCAGCAACCGCAGCTCCCAGTCAGCCATGCAATCATGAGGATAAACAACCAGCACTTACAACCATTCTGGACCCTTACGACCATTCTCTCACTTTCAGGATTCAGTAAGTTACATGAGATATTCAACACTTCATTATAAAACAGGCTTTGTGTTAGATGGTTTTGCCCAATGTATGCTAAAGTAAGTGTTCCGAGTGTGTTTAAAGTAGGCTAGGCTAAGCTACGATATTCAGTAGGTTAGGCGTATTAAATGCATTTTTCACTTGTGGTTTTTTCAATTTACAATGGCCTTATCAAACATATACCCATTATAAGTCAAGGAAGATCTGGATTAAAGCAAATTCTAATGCTCTTTATGTGCCATGTTATAGAATCCTAACAGGACAGTAAAGTACTAATGTTTATTTTTTTAAAAAAGGGAAAAATATAGCAGACAGATTTAATTCAATGAACAAACTTCAAAAAGCAAAAGCAAAATTATAAGCAGTGTTTATAAGAGATACCAAGTAACTGTTCAACTCTGACCAAGCAAGGTATTAGGATAGGCCCTTTAAGTTTTGTTGTTGTTATTGTTGTTGTTTTAATTTTATTTATTTGACAGAGAGACACAGAGAGAAAGGGAACACAGGTAGAGGGAGTGGGAGAGGAAGAAGCAGACTTCCCACCAAGCAGGGACCCCGATGCGGGGCTCATTCCCAGGACCTTGGGATCATGACTTGAGCCGAAGGCAGACGCTTAACAACTGAGCCTACCCTAGCACTTAGTTTTAAATGACCAACATTAAACCACCTTGAAGAGAAATGTAAACATTATTTGTACACCTGACATTAATTATGGGAATATACTTCTCCAAGACTACACTAAAGTTTCAATTTTCTCATAGTGAGTAAAACCTACCTTGAACTTATTAGCAGCCTAGGAAATGTTTACAATTTGCAAAAAACTAATTCTTAGTTGTGGGGGAGGAAGGGAAGAAGATTAATCCATTTCTACCTATTTATTTTCTCGGGACTAAGGAGGGTAAAATAGAGCTAAGTAGAACTAAAATAGGGCTAAAACACCTCTCCTTCTAATATGGCAATTACCAACTTCCCAATACCAGAACATTAACTATATTTAATGTCTATCACTTCTCACAGTTATTCAATTTCACAGTTGCTTTTTTTGTTTTTTCAAGTAACATTCCAACTGCTATCTCTCTTCTACCTGCAGGTGCCCAATATAACATGTTCTTAAAGCATTACTTCACAGAAGTATCTCCCTGAACTTATCTTTAAAAATAAAAACAAATCAGGGGCGCCTGGGTGGCTCAGTGGGTTAAGACGCTGCCTTTGGCTCAGGTCATGATCTCAGGGTCCTGGGATCAAGTCCCGTATGGGGCTCTCTGCTCAACACGGAGCCTGCTTCCTCCTCTCTCTCTCTCTGCCTGCCTCTCTGCCTACTTGTGATCTCTCTCTCTTTCAAATAAATAAATAAGTAATCTTTAAAAAAATAAAAACAAATCCATTTTTATTATTTCTGCCTACTACCACAAGTCATCATAAATTCTGATCTGAACACCCAAGGTACTCAACACCTAACTCCCCTTGTATAGTCAAGGAATGTGAGACCTTCTACTTAATATTAAGCTTTTCTGAGCATTTGTGCAAAAATCTCTCAATACATTCCTCCAGGCTAATAGTCGTCACACTTGGGCCAGGCAATCTTCAAATACTTGGGCAGTCCACCAATAATTAAGTAATTTAAACAAAGTTTGTGCTACATGTGCAACATGGTATTAAAAATCTGCTAAAATTGTGGCTTAGTCAGTTAAGTGACCAACTTTTTCTTTCTTTAAAGATTTATTTATTTATTTATTTATTTGACAGAAAGGGAGAGACAGAGAGATAGATCACAAGCAGGCAGAGAGGCAGGCAGAGAGAGAGAGGAGGAAGCAGCCTCCCTGCCAAGCAGAGAGCCCAATGTGGAACTCAATCCCAGAACCCTGGGAGATCATGACCTGAGCGGAAGGCAGAGGCTTAACCCACTGAGCCACCAAGGGGCCCAAGTGACCGACTCTTGATCTCAACTCAGGTCTTGAGCTCAGGATTTTGAGTACAAATTCCACACTGGGCTCCATGCTGGGGGTGTGAAGCCTACTTAAAAAACAAAAACAAAAACACAACCCTGCTAAAATAAAAACAAATCTGAAGAAAGAACAATCTGATTAATTCCTTAATACCTATCAATACATTTAAATTCCTGGGGCTAAACATTCTGAAACTGGGGAGATAAAATCTTTTTAGACACTATTTCTTGTTGTAGTTACTATTAACAATTACATTCAGTAAGAACCTACTATATCCTAGGCACTTGGCATACATTAAGTTACTCCTCACAAGACCCCTATGAGATAAGTATTATTATTTCTATTTTGCAGATGGAATAAACTCAAATTCTGAGAGATTAAATAACTTGCTCAACATCAAGTAGTGATGGAATTGGGTTTGAGAATATAAATCTGTCTAAACTAAAGTTTGTGTTAGCAATTAAGTTCAAATGTCCAATGAATTGAACTACTAACATTTCTTTTAAACAAAATCAAGGCAGTGGAGTAAACAATGTTACTTCAATTATATTTTCTCTTAAAATGTAATGAACCATCAGAATAATCCATAAAGATACAAAAGCAGGCATTAATGTCGACTATAGTTTTGAAGTTAATACCCAGTGACTTCAAGTTGTGACAAGTATCGTGATTTATTTTTCATAAAACACTCAAAATGAAGTGGTTTTCTATACAAACAGATTTTAAAATACATAATAATTAAAAGAATCAAGCACGCAACCATAGTAACTACATATACTTAAATTACTCAGAACATTTTTATTTACTATTTTTATAAACTGCAATTTGTTAATCAAGTTTACCCACAGTAATAAAAATACTTATTGATAAATGATTTTAACAAATGGGCTAAAGACACAATATATTTAAAGTTAAAAAAGCCAAATACTCCAGAGCACAGGTACTAAACATATAACAAATACGTGCTACTTGAAGAGTTTAAATTTCCAAGTTCCATTAGTTAATAGACATTTTTAAAAATAGACCTCAAAAAAAAAACACTCAAACTGTAAAATGCAATTAATTTATATTGGGAAAGGAAAACAAGTTCTCTAAATTAAAAAAAGACACGTAAAATTATATCAGTGAACATATGTTGGTTTTGTCTGTCCAGCAACCTTTCTCTCCTCTCCAGGAAATGACACCACAGTTTTCGTAAAGAGGAACCACACTTTAGTTGCCTACTCTTTTTTTTTGTTTGTTTTTTAAGTAAACTCTATACCCAACATAGGCTCAAACTCACAACCACAACGAGAGGGGGATGCTTTACCAACTGAGCCTGCCAAGCACCCCGATGTTGCTTACTCTTAATTCATGTAATTTAAAACTGTACAAAAAAATAAAATAAAACTGTATGCCCCTATCACACCACGGTGAGAACAAGAGCCAATCCTAACCACACAAAGCATTCCATCATATAACAGACTGCTTCTAGGATGGGCAATGACACAGTCAGGTTAATGAAATTCCTGTAGTAGTCTCTTGGAATCAAAGAGAAAGGGACGACGTTCTCTCTCTTTTGGAGTTTCTAAGGTTGTAGGGTGTAGGTCTGGTGCTATTAGTATCATCTCTCCCAAGGAGTTTCACTTGAGACTCTACTTTTCCACACTGATTCCCAAATATCCAAAGGGGACTAGTGGTTACCTGCTGGTAGGGGAAAAGAAAAACTAGGATTTTGACTTTCAGTGTTATATTTTCCATAATGTTTCCATTTTTCAAAAACAGGCACAAACACTCTTATGATAGGAAATATATTTAAAAATACTGCCCCTATGTTTTCTTCTTAAATATGCTCAGCTGTCAGTATTTAATGTCTTAAAAGCATTAACAATTTTATCATAATTTTCAAAGTGTAGAGGAAATCTATTTTAAAAGAATAGATTTTTCAGTTGGCACAAAACCAAGCTATTTTTGTTTTGAGTGTGTTGGGGGGGTAGTTGCAAGTCAAACTTTAAAAAAAAAATTGGTTCTCTTAAAAAAATGGTTCTTGGGGCACCTGGGTGGCTCAGTGGGTTAAAGCCTCTGCCTTCGGCTCGGGTTGTGGTCCCAGGGTCCTAGAATCGGGCCCACATCAGGCTCTCTGCTCAGCGGGGAGCCTGCTTCTCTTCCTCTCTCTGCCTGCCTTTCTGCCTACTTGTGATCTCTATCTGTCAAATAAATAAATAAAATTAAAAAAAAAAAAAAGGTTCTATTTTTAAAAGGAATATATTAAACAATTCTATATGGGAAGAAACTGGTTAACATCCAGCAAGTGTTACAGCCACTATAAAAATTACTCACTAAAACTAAAGATTAAAAGTGACCAAATTAGGAGGAGGGGTCTGGGGGGCTCAGTCAGTTAGGCTCCTGACTCTTAAGCTCAGCTTAGGCCTTGATCTCAGGGTCATGAGTTCAAGCCCTGAGCTGGGCTCCGCGCTGATTAGGGAGCCTACAGAAGGAAGGAAGGAGACCAAATTAGGCTTAATAACTTTATCAATTAGTTTAGTCCTATAATTCTAAATAATATAAAACCTGAAAGGTCAGTGAAATATTTTAGTTATAATTATTTTACATAATATTGCACTATGGGAGAAGTTACATACCATTGTTTCTTCTGAAATATAGGAAAGTCAGTCTCTGGGAATGTAAAGGTCTACTGAATATAGTAAATAGACTATAAATTATAAAGGAAAATAGCAATACATGTTTTTGTTCTCTTGCTTTTGTTAGCTTCTATCACTCTTTCCCTTTCTTCCCAAGCTCAGAACCCACTCCTGAATTTTCTCTTTTTGTTAGTATTACTCTGTTTTATAATCTTCAGTAAGGACACTTAAAAGATGCCAATGACACTTTCTTGACATAATTAGACGGCCAGGGTGATGTTCTTTTTTTTTTTTCTTCAAATTTTAAATTAAATTCTAATTAGTTAACATATAATATAGTATTGGTTTCAGGAGTAGAATTCAGATTTATCACTTACATACAATACCCAGTCCTCATCATTACAAGTAGCTCATCTAGCCCATTCCCTACCCACTTCCCCAACACTCAGTTGGTTCTTTAAGAGTGAAGTTCTTAAGTTGAAGAGATTATCACCTAACAAGGGTGAGCACAGAGAACAGCTGGAAGCCACAGGCATCTTCTTACAAACAAGTGGCAAATTCTAAAAAAGTTTTTAAGATAAAGTGATACTCAACCAGCTCATTACTTTGTCCAACACCACAAAGACAGCAGTTCATCATCCTGGGCAATACCTATGTCTCAAGATACAGATGTTTTATTAATTGGTCATATGGTTTAACTTAACTCTAAACCTTAACCCTCCCACATCTATCAAACCCCAAATTGATTTACTTTGTCTGCAAACTCTTTTCTTCTACTGCTAGGTCACTTGCATGACTCAAGGAATGCTTTAACATGTACAAAGGTATATCCAAACCACCTTAGAAACTGAAATAAACACGTTTATAAAATTAACAAAGAAAATAATTAAGAACTTTCCAGATACAACAGGGGGAATACTTTAGTCCCTTAGCCACAAAACGGGTATTCTGCTTATGTTTATAAATATCTACTCTTCAGGCATCTGAATGGGAAGAAAAAGAAATAAACCCTAAGACTGCAGACACAGCAACTTAAGAACAGCCCGTTTTAAACTCTTCTCTCACGTTCACACAGAGCAACACTCGGCTCATTCTCAAACATCCTACGGTGGGCCAGGATGGGATGGTGAAGGAAACTTGAGCGAGACTGACAACGAGAAGACACTGGAAAAGATAAAAACTGAGCTGTCCAAGAAGGCTGCACTTTGTTTTGCTCCTTCGGGTCCCCGCTGATTTTCTACTTCTTTTTTTTTCCGATTTAATGATTAACATGTCTACCCATCAGAGATCTAAGATCACCCACTTCCATCCACATCCACAAATCCCAGCGGAACCAGTCCAGTCCAGTCCACCCGTGCGTCTTCTGGTTGCCCGAGAAGCGAGAGACGACGGCGCCCAAGTGAACCCTGAGGTTGGGAGCTTGGCACTGACATCTCCCAGGACAGCGAAAATGGACGAGGTGAGGTGAAGGAAAGCGGAGGACGGGAAGCAGGCACGACTAAGGACTCTTCTCAGGCCCCTGAGCTGAGCATGTGAGCTATGCCGCCAGACCCGAAAAGTCGCCGGAGCCCATAGCCGGCAAACGGTCGGCGCGGGAGATCAGATCCCTTAAGCTGCTTCGCCCTGACTTCCCTTTCGCCTTCCCTAAAAGGCTGTACCTTCACACCCTTCAGAGTCCAGAACTCACCTGTCCGCAGCAGGGTTTCCAACGCTCTCGGGTCAAAGCAGCCCGCCTCTGACAATCATAGAGATGAAAAGCCAGCGGAGAAAAACCTCCACCTCCACCGCCCACCCTCACGTGACCCTCCAGGCCGCTGAGCCTGTTGGGATAGTGGCGAAATACGTGTGGGAGAGGCACGGAGAACCCGCCCCGCGGGCCCCGCCCCGGCCTCGGGCCCCGCCCCGGCCTCGGGCCCCGCCCCGGCCTCGGGCCCCGCCCCGGCCTCGGGCCCCGCCCCGGCCTCGGGCCCCGCCCCGGCCTCGGGCCCCGCCTCCTCAACGTTAAGGCGGGAAAGCGGGAGAGCTCCTAGAAGCTCTCTGCCTTTCTCTCTGCTCCACTCCTTCCAACACACATGAGTGTACACAAAAAGTTTGTTAAACTGAATTTTTTGTGCCTGCTGCGACTTTATTGTACACGTTTACCTGTTGACTAAACATAAAGGAGTCAGTGAAAAGAAAACAACCACAGTGAGTTGGGAATTGTTCCTTTTGAACTGTATTTAGATTTAGGTTTCTAGTAAAATTTCTGTTTCCTGACCTTGAAGTTTCTTTGCATTTAGAAACCTCCCCAATCCTCTACTCTGTGGGTTTTTCAGCTGTTCTCTTTGCAAAGTAACACTGTGGGAGAGTTTAGCCCCTAAGCTACTAATAACGTGTTTTTCTCCGAAGTTGTTGCTGTCAGAAGTGGAGATGGAAACGGATCGTCTCTCTTGCTATAGAAATAGAATAAAAATATTTTGATTATGATACCAGAGGGCTTTCAAATGAAAAATTCCTTTTCAGGAGTTTCCTTAGCAGAGCTGTGAAAAAGGCTACAACCATAGAAGCGAAAGGCGACAGACAACTATCACTGGGTTGAATTGTGAAATTAAGTTTAACTATTTTCTCCATTTCTTCTCAAAGAACCCTCCCTCCCCACTAACCTAAGAAAAAAAATCACTGTGTTCATGCCACTGTGCCAGCACTTTACTCACAACCCAGTGTTTATTTACAGATACCCTTGGGATGGATAGTTTGTATTCAATTGCAGGTGGGGACACTGGCTAAGACTCTAGGCAATGCAGTAAATTCTGCAACTGGGACACAGTTCTGATCTGAAGGACACCAAAGTCTGAAGTCTCAACTGGTAACAGTATTCTTATCTGTTGTCCTCTGGATCTACCTGTCATAGGGGTTTTAGAGATCTTTGCTTATTTGCTTCTCAACCATCAAAATAACCTTTTCTGTTTCTCTCTCCATTTAGAGTCTGCTCACTGTTAAATGAAAAATCTGATAAAGAAATCCTTTCTGAACACCAGCCCCTCAGTTGGTTAAGCATGGGTCTTGGGTTCCGGTCATGGTTCTGGGATTCTGGGATCAAGCCCCACTTTGGGCTTCCTGTTCAGTGGGGAGTCTGCTTCTCCCTCTCTCTCTGCCACTCTCTTCTCCTAGTACTCTCTCTTTCTCAAATGAATAAATAAAATCTTTTTTTTTTTTAAGATTTTTTTTATTTACTTGACAAAGATCACAAGTAGGCAGAGAGGCAGGGAGAGAGAGGGAAGCAGGCTCGCCGATAAGCAGAGAGCCTAATGCAGGGCTCTATCCCAGGACCCTGAGATCATGACCTGAGCCAGAGGCAGAAGCTTAACCCACTGAGCCATCCAGGCACCCCAATAAATAAAATCTTAAAGAAAGAAGTTAAGGAAGGAAGAAAAAGAAATCCTTCCCCATTTATTAGTAGGCACTTATTGTGGTATCCTTCCCAGACAGCATGTCTGTTAACTCTCATAATGGAAATTTCAAATTGTGTTACAGATTACTATGGAACATCCTGAAGGTCCCATAGAATTTTAAGTAGTAGCTAAGTCCACCATTTCTCAGAACAAGGAAAAAAGGAAGTTAAATCGTCATTACATAAATGTTGAACAAAAATCCATTAATAAGGGTTGGTGTAATTTAATCTACTTTTAGGAGATATTTATCTATGTAAAACTGAATGTAGAAACATAAATCACTGGTTCTCAAACTTTTTGGTCTTTATAGAACCCTTTACTTTCCTATAAATTATTGAGGATCCCAAGCAACTGTTGTTTATGTGTATTATACATATCAATACTTAACATGTTAGAAATTAAAATTTAACATATTAGAAATTAGAATTAACGGGTGGCTCGGTTGGTTAAGCAACTGCCTTCAGCTCAGGTCATGATCCCAGGGTCCTGGGATGGAGCCCTGTAATCGGGCTCCCTGCTCCGCAGCTGGAAGCCTGCTTTTCCCTCTCCCACTCCCCCTGCTTGTGTTCCCTCTCTCGCTGTGTCTCTTTCTGTCAAATAAATAAATCTTTTAAAAAAAAATTAGAATTAATATTTAGTCATTACAAATAGTAAACTAACATTTTTATGAATAATAATAACTACATTTTCCAAATTAATATTTGGAAATTTATTAATTTCCAAATTTAAAATATTAATTTCCAAATTAATATTTAGTCATTACAAATAGTAAAATAACATTTTTATGAATAATAATAACTACATTTTCCAAAAAACACAGAAGAGAAGCATGTCCTCTCTGCCTACTTGTGATCTCTCTCTCTCTGTCAAATAAATAAATAAAATCTTTTTAAAAATTTAAAAAAAAAAAGATTTTGAGAGAGAGAGATGGAAATAGCGAGAGAGTGCACAGGGTGGGAAAGAGAGAAAGCAGACTCCCTACGGAGCAGAGAGCCCGATGTGGGGCTTGATCCAGGACTCTGGCATTATGACCTGAGCTGAAGGCAGCCATTTAACCGACTGAGCCAACCCAGCACCCCTAATCTGTTTCAGTACACATATCATGCAGCCTCTGGAGAACTCCACTGTACACTCAGAGAATGAGAGTGAAAAAGGCAAATAACAGCTTAGTATATTACGAGGAAAAAAAGTCTTGACCTTATGGATCACCAGAAAGTGCTTTAGAAACCCCAGGACTCCTTGGACCATGCTTTGAGAACCATTGTGTCATACCATAGAAACATTAGCTACTATTTTCTTTCTGTCTAGCCATATTGGCAACAAGTAGAACATTTAGTGAAAAGAGGAACGAAACAGAGAAATTTGTAGACTAGCTCAATCATAAATGTGAGCATTCTTTCTTCATTTTCCAGAAGCATAGAGTAAATTAGAATTCAAGGTTATAATTGAACACAGCCACTTCTGCATTAGAAATCAGCCCACCGATCCAATATTGTCTTTCAGCCTGCTGTGCAAAGTATTTCCTCTCACATAAATATAGAATATCCCTAATGTGGGTTTGCATTCCATGCACAAACTAGATATTAAGACTAATAAAATTTGAAATCAAAATTCGTTTCATAAGTATATATCAAATGCCTACTATATCTGGGGCTCATAATAGGTGCTGGGCTTACAAAAATTTATAAGCACAGTTCCTGTCCTTGGGCAGCTTATTTATATAACGAGACTTACATCCTGGTATAAAGGTATTTTTTTGCCATGTCCAAAAGTTCCCAAATCAGCTTAATGATCAAATGCCTCAGAATTACCTGGGGAGATTTTTAAAATACAGATTCCTGGATCATGAGATAATACTGAAGTGGACCAGGGTGGGGCTCAGGAATTTTTATTTATTTATTTATTTATAAAAAGATTTTGTTTATTTATTTGACAGAGAGATCACAAGTAGGCAGAGATGCAGGCAGAGAGAGAGAGAAGCAGGCTCCCCACTAAGTGGTCTTGATCCCAAGACCCTGAGACCATGACCGGAGCTGAAGGCGGAGGCTTAACCCACTGAACCACCCAGGCGCCCCAGGAATTTGGGTTTTTAAAAAGTGACCAAGGTAGTTCCCATGCAATAAGAAATACATGCATCAAACAAATGAATTTGCTTTGCCCCAGTGCTATCACACATAAAATACGATCTCTTTATTTCATCTTCAGTATTTCGAAAGTATGTCATTGTTGAAAGATCTGTGTTATCAAGACAGTACATATTTAATTTCAGTTAAAATAGAAGTTGATGTACTTATTTCAAACATTTTATAGTTCATTTGCCTTTATCACATAAAAATAATAATGTGAGATATTACCACAGCAGCTTTCCATACATCACACCACTGTAAAAAGCAAAACATCTTTTGCAACAAGCATCTGACTACAGAAAGTATTATTTTATAGAGCTTTGATTCAATTTCTTTAAAATGAATTCAGTGAGATATCCCATGTTTCATTACACTTCTCTTTAGGGTTTCACAGATTATGTCATAGTATTTCAAACCCTATGCAGTCTTCCATTACAAATTTATTCTGATGATACATTATATTCCAATAGCTATCTAGAAACCCAAGGTCCATAGTTGCTGTTATAGTGAGTGTTCTTTGCTAATAATTGCAGCCAGAATTAATTAAATTGAAGTCAATAAGAAAAATCCAAAAAACAAGCTTGAGTTTCTTCTTTTTCTTACCACAAAGGGAAAAAAAGGAAATAGATAAATCAGCCATAAATATGATGATTTGTACAAATCTATATGTATTCCTTTTGAATTATGATCAAAACTAACTTCAAAATTAAAGGTTCCCTGCCCAGATCTTAATTTTTAAATACCTGTCCCCATGAAAAGTAACCAGGGCTTCTTAGAGAAACAGCTGATTTCAGGGCTAGGGCAGGAAGGTACAAGAAATGAGGAATCAGGGGTGCCCCGGGGGGCTCAGTTGGTTAAGTGTCCACCTTGGGATCAGTTCATGATCCCAAGGTCCTCAGATTGAGTCCCACATCGAGCTCCCTGCTCAGTGGGGAGTCTGCTTCTCCTTCTCCCTCTACCCCTCCTCCAACTTGTGCTTGCTCCCTCTCCCTTCTCCCTCACTCTCTCTCTCAAATAAATAAATAAAATCTTCTTAAAAATTGAGGAATCCAGAAATAAGTAACACTCAGAAAATAAAATGGGGACATGTCAACAAGAGTCAGCTTAAAGGGCCTTTCCTTGGCCAAATCTGGGATAACTTGAGTATCAAAATAAGAACAATGATGAATTATGATCCATTGAATAAAAAACAAATCCATGAGTCTGTACTAATGAGAGAGAGATGCGTGGGGGAAAGAGGAAAAATGTCTCTAAAAAGAGAATGTCCATGGTAAATACAGAGAGAGTGGTGGAGTTGGAAATTTGCCACAGCACCTATCAGAAGTGAATGGTTTGGAGAATCGATATAGAATCAATGGATTCTAAATCCAGGGGGAAAGCTTGACGAGAAGCAACATATTTTTGTTTTCAGAGTATCTCCCCACGTATTGTGTATTCTCTGGGAGAGAAAAATACAGTAGAGAAACTAGGCAACACTTTCATCAGTGATCATGTTCCTCCTGATGTGATACCCTGAGAAGGACTTGAATCTAATCATGAGGAAACATCAACCAAACCCATAGTTGGAAACATTCTCTGAAATAACCATCATGTAGGGGGAAAAAAGAAGTCTGAGGAACTAACTGTTCCATGTTGAAAGGGAATAAAAACTTGACTATGAAGTTAATACATGATCCTAAACTAGAACTTGTATCAGTTGCAGGGAAATGCTAGAAAAGATTTATTGGAACAATTGACAAAATTGGAATACGGGGGCGCCTGGGTGGCTCAGTGGGTTAAGCCGCTGCCTTTGACTCAGGTCATGATCTCAGGGTCCTGGGATCAAGCCCTGCATCGGGCTTTCTGCTCAGTAGGGAGCCTGGTTCCCCCCTCTTTCTGCCTGTCTCTCTGCCTACTTGTGAAGTCTCTCTGTGTCAAATAAATAAATAAAATCTTTGAAAAAAATTGGAATATGTACCATAGATTAAAGTAGCTTCCACATTTGATAACTGCGATAATTACATAAGAGTATTGTTTTTCTTAGTAAATATATACTAATGTATGAAGAGTTAAAGGGGCATAATGTATGCAATCTATTCTCAAATGGTTTGGAAAAAATAAAGCCAAATACCTAGAAAGAAAATGATAAAGCAAATACAGCAAAACATTAAAAATTGGTGAATTTGAAGAAACTGTATTCAGGAGTTCTCTGTCCTATTCTTGCAATTTCTCTGTATGTTTAAATTTTCTTTTTCGTTTAGGGATTTATTTATTTATTTAGAGTGTTCCTAAAAGAGAATGCCTGTGATAAATACAAAGAGAAGGGGCAGAGGGAAAGGGAGAAAACCTACAGCAGGCTCCACGCTGAGTACAGAGCTCCACACCCAGGCTCAATCCAGGACCCTGAGATCATGACCTGAGCTGAAACCAAAAGTCAGGACACTTAACTGACTGAGTCACCTAGGACCCCCATGTTTAAATTGTTTTTAAAAAGAAAGGAGTTAAGGACCCTCCGTCTCTCTCTCTCTCTCTCTCTCTCTCTCAGACTTTGTTCCAAAATGGACTAGAACATTCATCATGAATCTTTTCACTATTTTTAGTCCTTTTATTTCCACTATCATTATCACAGTCGAGTGGTAGTTATATTTTATAATTTTAGTTGATTATATACAAGCAGTAAGAAGAAAAGCAGCTGAATTTATAAAAGGCCAAAAGATTTCCTAATTCCAGTTGCAGGAATTTTTATATTTACAGCTGAAATTTTATTCTAGGTGTTTTAAGAAATGGACTAATTCAACCAATTATTCCGTTGAATCAAGGTTAAACTAGCAAGACAAAGCAGAGGCAGTACATTTGTTCATTTTCCTCAAATTACTAGTTTTTCAACCTCCTAAAAGCATCATTTAAAGTTTCCCCTAAAATAATTAGTAAGCAGGGTTTTCCTCCCCATTTTTTAGTTTCAGTTTGTCTCTTAATTTTTTAAAAATTATTTTTTAGATACAAAGATATACATTCCCTTAATTTCAAACAATTGAAAATAACAACTACTTTTACATTTTTTATTCCTCCTGGACCCTTTTGTATGCTTATATCAATGTGTGTATCTGTATATGTAGACAATTTTTTCTAAAGTGGAAATCAGTCTGCACAATTTGTTCCTTTATTTCTTATGTAACAGGTATTTTTAAAATTTAATTTTTATTTTCTCAAAGCTGTGCATATGTAGTTTTCTATATGTAGTTTAAAGACAAACAATTTAATAAGTGAAAGCTTTTTCTAATCCTTATGTAACCCATTCACATGTTTTAAAATTCAAAAAATACAAAGGTTTACATTATGAAAAATCTCCTTTCTACCTCTGTCCCTGAGACATCCAAATCTACTCATAGGCAATGAATGATATTAGTTTTTATGCATCCTTCTTGCATATACAAATTCACACATATAAACACACATATGTTTTGAAGATCTTTTTGCATCATTAAATAAAGGGCTTTCTCCCTTTATTACATATTACAACATATACATATTCCACAATATAAATATGCCTTTATTTAATCAGTCACCGGATTTATTTAATCAGATATTCAGAGTGTTTCCCGTTTTTGCTCTTTCAAATAATGTGCTATGAATAAATTTGAATATACATTTTTGACTTGGTGTGAGTAATTTGTGGAATAAATTCCTAGAAATAGAGTTAAGGGTCAAATAGGTTCTCTGGTAAGCAGACTCTGGGACAGAAATTTAGAATGCAGGATGTTTATTGGGGAGTAACCTTGGGTTTAAGACCTGTGGAAGGAAGAAGGAGAAAGTGGGATTAGGCAGAGAAAGTTGAGCTTTGAAGCACCTGAAACAGCTTCAGCCACCCTATAATGAAGCTGTGGAGCTGATGACTTAGAATCAACTTGCATTGGGTGGTGATAGCTTGGCCTTTTTACCCCTCCTCCATCAGATACCAGATGTGGGCTGCCCCTTAAAGGCTTGACAGTTGGCTGAGACAACTCTGCTGGTGAGGCAGAACTTGAAGGGGCTGCCAGTGGAAGATTATCTACTGCAGAACTTCTAGCATTTGGGGCAGCAAGAACTTCCCAGAAAGGGGATACCAGGGTGTCCTACATCCATGTCCAACGCAAAAGTATATCTACATTTTGTGACTTTGATAGCTTTTGCCAAAATGCCATACCAATTTATATGCCTGTTGAGAATGTTTGAGAATGCCTATTTACCCGTATTCCCTCATGCACAGAGTGTTAATCAAACTTCTGGATCTTTTCCAGTCTAATTAGGTGAAACGTGATACCTCAGTGTAGTTTTAATTTTCCTTACTTTTATTTGAGGGCAGTTGAACTTTTTATAAGTTTAAGACTTAGCTGTCCTTTTTCTTTTTCCTTTGAATTGTCTGTTTTTAGCCTTCACACATTTTCCTATTGGATTGTTTTCTTTCCTTTTTTTTTTTTTTTTTTTTTTAAGTGATGTGTAGGGACTCATTGTTAGAGAAACTAGCCATACTCTCACCACGTACCTTTCCAGTATAACCGTATGGTAATAGTTGGTTAAATCAACATTTTGGGTTTAGGTGATTATGACTACAGAAACATTGTTCACAACTGAGTCATGAGGACTACTATAATTCTCGTTCCTTTTTTATACCATTGCTGTTTTTCCCATAGTCAATACTTGGCTCATTTCTTAACTTTGCTTAGTTTTTTATGTGAGAGTTGAAGAAGGGTAATTGGAAGGTAGAGAGCAGGGATAAGCAACATTCCTCCCTACCCTCCACCACACCCCCCAAAAGAAAACCACCCTTAAAAGGATTTTACACAACCCTGGAAGGAGCCTTCCACCCATGGGACAGATAGGGGACTTGTGACAGGAGACAAAAACCTGATTGGATGACAGGCACAGGGAGCATTAATCAGATTAAAACAGTCTGTCAACAAGCCTTTAAAAACCCTTAGAAACTCTGGGGGCAACCCCTTCAGGTCCCTTCCTTCTTTGGGAGCTTTTTACTATAGCTCAATAAACCTTGCTTTGCTGCCCACCACTCTGTCTGATCTACCTCTTCATTCTTCCAAGCAGCATGGCCAAGAACCATGGGCACTGGACATAGAAAAAATCCTGCAACACTGTCACTATTTCTTCTTTCAACCCTTCAACAGATGGACCACTGTACTTTGTGCTACCAACATTTCTTGCCCAAATTACTGGAATAATTGCCTCCTTAGGCAATCCATTTGTCTCCTTATTATCTCCCTGTTTCCACCCTTATCTGCCGAGTATTTTCTCAAACAGGCAACCAGAGTGATCTCTTTAAAACATAAGCCATTCCACTCCTACAGTGGATTTCCATTTCCCTGGAAGAAACATCAGTTATTACAGTGATCTATAAGGCCCTACATGATATATCCTTCACCTCTCATAGCCTACCTCTCTGACCTCATTTCCTACTGCTACTCCAGCATCCACTCCTCTCACATTTCTCCACCCCCTCTGGCAGTTCTCTCTGCCTGGAAAGTTCTTCTGCCAAATAGCCATATGACTAATTTCCTAATTCCCTTCAGGTCTTGGCTGAAATGTCACTTTACAGTGAAGTCTATCCTCTCTATCCTATTTTAAATTGTAATACACACCCTCCCCTCCCACCATCTATAGCAATTTTAATCCTTCTTATCCAGCTTTACTTTTTCTTTTTTCACGGATACTATTGCCTTCTAATATAGAATTTATTTATTAGGTTTATTATCTTACTCCCTATGCTACAATGAAAGCTCAATGAGAATAGTGTTTGTGGCTGACAGTGGTCACTAAAATATTTATTATGAATGAATATATTTTCCCTTAAAATGTTCAAACTCATCATAAAAACTATTATTTCCAATTTTTGTGCTTCTTGGAACCCCCCCATCTCTATCATTTGTTTTCTTGTCTTCCTATATAGCTGTCAACTATGAACCTGCCTTCATTATCAATTTGAGTATTGTCTTCACCTTTCTCCTATGATAGATCCACTAGTATCTAGACCCTTTGTCTTTCTTGTTTTTCTCCCTCTTTTCAATAGTGTTTCTTTTTTTTAGTTTATTCCTCCCTTTTGGAGGCAGTCTCCTAAGAAAGAATGCAAAGTTTCTGGGATTTTATATGTCTGAAATTGTCTTTAGTCCAGCTGTATGCTTAATTGATAGTATGATTAGGTATAAAACTCTAGAGTAGAAATAATTTTCCAGGGTGCCTGGCTGGCTCAATCAGTGGAGCATGGGAATCTTAATTTCAAGATTGCGAATTCAAACTCCATATTTGGTGTAGAGATAACTTAAAAATAAAATCTTTTTTAAAAAATTTTACTTATTTGAGAGAGAGAGGGCATGAACAGCAGGAGGGGCAGAGGAGGAGGCAAAGAGAGAATTTCAAGCAAACTCCATGCTGAGTGCAGATCCTGATGTAAGGCTCAATCTCACGACCCTGAGATCATGGCCTGAGCCAAAATTAAGTTAGACACTCAACTGACTGAGCCACCCAGGCACCCCTGTTTTGGACCTCTTAAAAATTTAATTTGTTGGCCATTCTGTAGGTCCTTTATCAGAGGACTTTCTGTCCTTTGATTCTAAGAAAACTTCTTGATTTATTTGTTTAATAATTTCCTCCTATTTTCTCTCTTCTCTCTAGAATTTCTTCAGATATGGTAAAAGCACTCAGCAGATTGGTGTCTAAATTGTTATTTATTAGACATAAATTGCACAATAGTATGGAAAGAGAACTGAAAGAAACAACATATTCCAGGATTTAATAACATAAAATTCTCAATCAAAATGCAAAATTGGTAGGCTGCCACTACTTTTTTTTTTTTAAGATTTTATTTATTATTTGACAGAGAGAGAACAAGCAGAGGGAGCTGCAGAGAGGGGGAGAAGCAGGCTCCTCCCGAACAGGAAGCCCAATGTGGGATCCCAGGACCTGGGGGATCATGACCTGAGCCAAAGGTAGACACTTGACCAGCTGAGCCACCCAGGTGCCCCTAGGCTGCCACATTCTAAGAACAGCTGAAATAAAAGTGTCTCTAAGGCCAAACAGGGAGTTATCTCCCTTTTTAAGGATCTCCAAATTTTCTAAAACCTAGAATAGTGCCTGGAACATTATGGGAAATTGGTAAATATTAATGGAATGTGTAGAGGTCCTTTGCAAGTATTTGCACTTAAATATATTCATTAGATAATAGAAAACACTGTACACACACCCCAAGCAACATTATCTCTGGTAAGTCCCTAATTTTTAATCCCTTAAAACATTTAAAATTAATAAGACCTAATATTTATAATTTTGTTACATTTATTTTTCTGTAAACCTGGAATCACAGTTCATTATCACTCTGGAGAAAATGGAGCTATTTTATTACATACAAAAATATCATTTTTGATATTTCAACATTTTAGCATCATTTTGGTATTTGACACTGATTGTCAACAACATAACGTTTTTTATTATATGCTAGATAGCTTCTTTTTTTTTTTTTTAAGATTGTATTTATTTATTTGAGAGAGCTCATGCATGTGCGTAAGTGAGGGAGGGGCAGAGGGAGAAGCAGACTTGCTGCTGAGCATGGAGCCTGATGTGGGGCTCAACGTGGGGCTCGATCCCAGGACCCTGAGATCATGACCTGAGACAGTGAGAAGCTTAACTGACAGATCCTCCCAGGTGTTCCTTAAGTGCTGGATATCTTCTAAGGTACGAGGCTAAATAAAGTTAAGCCAAAAAAGTATAATGATACTTTTCCCCCCAAATTCAACTTCCTTTTATTATTCTTTTTTTTTAAGATTTCATTTATTTATTTGACAGACAGAGATCACAAGTAGGCAGAGAGGCAGGCAGAGAGAAAGAGAGAAGGAAGCGGGCTCCCTGTTGAGCAGAGAGCCCGATGTGGGGCTCAATCCCAGGACCCTGAGATCATGACCTGAGCTGAAGGCAGAGGCTTAATCCACTGAGCCACCCAGGTGCCCCTCCTTTTATTTTTCTTGATGGACATCATATAACTATAGCCAAAGCCAAATGACTACAATTTTAGTTTTTCTTTTGGGAAATCAAAACAAAAATACTCAAAGAATCCACAGCTTTCTCAGCATGGTATAGAATGGTATGTGAGACACAGGGTAGGTGAATTTGGTCCAGGATCAGTTGGCTTTGGGGATGCCGAGTTTCATTGTTTCCATTTTTTTTTTAAAGATTTTATTTATTTATTTGACAGAGAGAGATCACAAGTAGGCAGAGAGGCAGGCAGAGAGAGAGGAAGGGAAGCAGGACTCCTGCCGAGCAGGGAGCCCGCTGCAGGACTCGATCCCAGGACCCTGAGGTCATGACTGGAGCCGAAGGCAGCGGCTTAACCCACTGAGCCACCCAGGCACCCATCATTGTTTCCATTTATTTTAGTTTTGCACTAAAAATAAAGCACAGCAAAGTTATAGCGTTGCTGCTAGTATGAAGAAAAATATTAATAAACAATGAACTATAGTTCTTTTAGTTCTTTAGTTCTTTTACTTTCTGTTTCTACTTCTGCCAATATGCTTTACTAAACAGCATACAGAAACACAGGTCTTTAATATCTCACAACCACCATTAAGAGCTAAAAACAAGTGGAAAGGTAGAATTTGAATTATGGGTAGAATTTTATCATAAAATTCATAAATAATTTTAGAAGGAAAGTTCTGCTGTACATAATCACAGTATCCCCAAATGAGAGAATAATAGCACTTACATAATGGATAGATGTAACTTCTAAGACCAAAAACACAAAGAAATTCCGATTGCTCACTAAGACCTAAAGCCATTCAATAGTTTTTATGTAAATGTGCATTCATATTAATTTTCAAATTAAAGTATGCATTCTAATTGTAAGCCATCCTGTTGAGCTATATAGTTTTTTAATAAGTTATTTGTACTTGCTATAAACAATTGTGAGTTTAATCTAATGGGCGAAATTCTTGTATAAATTTATCAATTTGAATCTATGGAGAAGCAGACACCAAGATTAGATGTTCAAGGGATTTACTGGAGGGAGTGCTTATGAAAGAGAAGGGTCAAGGGAGTAGGAGTAGACAGGGAGAGTGATATAAGTCTAACACCTATGACAGGAAAGAGGAAAGGAAGGATTAAGTGAAGAGGGCCTCAGACTGTAGAGCAGTTCTAAGAAAATCTGACCTAGGTTAATGGGAAGTCCCTGAACTAAAGTTGAAATTATAGGAATCCTGCTTTGTGCAGCAACAGACAGTTCTTCTACCCTGCTGTGCTTTCATTGACTGGGAGAGGTTTAGGGGAAGCAAGGCCTGGCACTAATGCATTAGAGCCCAGAGTGTGTCTGCTGTCAATCTACAGCATCTCTAGAAAGGAGATCTGAATGGGGCACACTTCCTGTTCTGTCCTGATCCATCTCTCCATATATGTTCAGGAAGCAGATTTGCCATGGTTCTTACTGCCATTTTTCCTAAGGGGAAGCTCAGAAGAGGAAGATTAATGGGATGGGCTATGGTCTCCCATCTCTGCCACAAAGGTAGTCTCTGGCCACAGTGGATATTCATCATTTCCCTCCTTCACTATCCATTCTGCGTTTCTATCACCTTCAGCTGTCAGCTTCCCTGTCATTGACATGAATCAGGTAAGTCTAGCATATTCAATGGAGTACTTAGCTAATTTTAGGAACATACATTCTGATAATATGTTTAGGGATGCACAATGTGCAAAGTTCCTTCAAGAACTAGCCAACAACTCCTTACATGTCTAAAACTTTGGATCATGTCCTCTTAATTTCTAAACAATTGTATTGATATTTGTGAGCAAAATAGACAGTGAATCATGGAGAATATTTTGTTGATTAGAACCCAATAGGCCATGGTGTTTTATTGGAAACAAGTTTTGACTGATTATTAGGTATTTATTCTTTTTCTATAGTGCTAATATTATATAATTTTTTTATTATTAGAAAATTAAGTTTAGGGCACCTGAGTGGCCCAGTTGGCTGAGCACCTGACTCTTGATCTCAGCTCAGGTCATGATCTCAGGGTTGGGAGATCAGGCTCTGTGCTGGGCATGGAATCTGCTTGAGATTCCTCTCTCTCTTTCCCTTGCCCCTCTCCCACCTCTCCGTCTCTAAGAAAAAAATAAAATTAGTTTGCTGTATACAAATAGATTTTATTTGGGAGAAGGGAAATAACTAACATGCTGTAACTTTACAGAAGGAGTCACATCCTCTTCTGTTTTCATTGCTAATTCTCTTTAATAGGTCTGTGCATCTAAATTATTTACTCCCTCAGGCCACTTCCTTTAACTCTCTGAGTCTCAGTTCCTCAGCTATAAACTATCATGTTATTTGTTATTACAACATGCAAATTAATTAGGAATAGTATTTATCATAACAAAGTTTCAAAAAACCTATGAGAACTCACTGTTAATGCCAGTTAAGTACCTGAAATTTTTTGGCTCAAAACAAATATGCTATAATAGTTTTATTTTTAAGCATTTTAATTAGCCTTTCAACATATTTTTGTGCAGTCTGCATAAATGAAAGAAATTACTTTCAGGAAGATGAAACCCACAGTTTTTATTTAGCAATATAAAATATTTTCTTTGTACTTTTGTGCAAATAATTTAAAAATTAGAAGTAACTGAAATTTCTGACACATCCCATGGTTGTTTTAGAAACATTAATGCTTAAGACCATTAAAATCTATGCAAGATAAATTGTACAGTATTTCAAAGGTAACCAAATGGCTGAAAAGACAAAGTTTTCCTTGGTAGGAGAATTCTAGGCAATAATTACAGAAGAAATCATAGAATTTTATTTATTTTTTTGGTTTTGTTTTTTAAGATTTTATTTATTTATTTATTTATTTATTTGAGAGGGAATAAGAGCAAGAGAGCATGAGAGGATGAGAGGAGGAAGGTCAGAGGGAGAAGCAGACCTCCTGCCAGTAGCGAACCCCATGTGGGACCCAATCCCGGGACTCCAGGATCACGACCCAAGCCGAAGGCTGTTGCTCAACCAACTGAGTCAACCAGGCATGCTGTTTTTTAAATTTTTAAAGATTTTATTTATTTATTTGTCAGAGAGAGGGAGGGAGAGCAAGCATAGCAGGGGGATCAGAAGACAGAGGGAGAAACAGGCTCCCTACTGAGCAAAGGCCACCCCCCACCGCCGCCGCCCCGCAACACGGGATTTGTTCCCAGGACCCTGGGATCATGACCTGAGCCGGAGGTACACATTTAACGGACTGAGTCACCCAGGCATCCAAAAATCGTAGAATTTTAAAAATCACAATTTTTTCTACTCCTAATGAAATAATCTACCTAGGCAATGATTATAAATAGATGGTAAAGCCATTAAGAGAAAGAATGGAGACCTTTATAACTGATCTACCTACCTGAAAACTGTTGAACCCACTGGTCAAAATCAGCATTGTTGAAAATGAGATAGTCTTGATTTCTTATTTAGGGTCATGGAACCGAAAAAGGGCATTAGATAAAGAAACAAACAAAAAAACCTAAGGAAATCTGAATAAACTATGAACTTCAGTTATTAACAAGGTACCGATATTTGTTCATTAACTACAACAGATATACTAAACTAATGAAAAATGTTAGTAATTGGAGAAGCTGGGAGAATGGAGGTGGGGTAAATACAGGAACTCTGTACATATAATCTGATCAGTTTTTGTGTAAATCTAACAATTTCAAAAAGTAAAATCTACTAAAAAAAATTAGATGATCAGAGATTAGTTCCTTGTGATTTAATGAAATAGGAGTTTCATTGGACCAACTACAAAATATTCCTGCAAACCTGAAATCTAATCAAGCATCTAGATTAAATTACTAGTTTATAGGAAATGTGGGGAGTAGGTAACTATGTTAAACAATACCACAGGGATGCAATCAACCAAATCCAGATTTTACAAATGACTCTGTTTCTTAAAGAAATAAAGGCAATGGGGGATCTAGGATAGCTCACTCAGTTAAGCATCCAACTCTGGGTTTTGGCTCGTGTCATGATCTCAGGGTCGCAGGATCAAGCCCTGGATGGGGCTTGCTGGTCATCAGGGAGTCTGCTTGAGATTCTCTCTCTCCACCTCTCCCTCTCCTTGCTCATGTTCTCTCTGTCTCTCTTTAAAATAAATAAATAGAATCAAAATGAATGAATGAGTGGCATAAAAAATTGGTAGAGGAGAAACTCTAATAAACTAAAGATTTAAGAGATGTGTTAACCAAATACAATGTGTTGACCCTGTTTGAATCCTGATTTGAAGAAATTGACTGTGAAAAGATATTTGGGAAAATTTGAACATGGATGAGAGATAAAATAATATTAAGAAATTATTATTAATTTGTTAGGTGTGACAATGGCATTATGGTTACAAGTGTTTCATTTTTTTTGTTTTTAGTCTTTATCTGTTAGAGAGATACAGATCTGAAATGCGTCAGTTTAATGTGAAAAAAATGGGAAATTTTCATATTTTCCATATGGAAAAAGATAAAATTAGATCCTACCTCACCACATGCACAAAAATAAATTCCAACTAGGTTAAAGACGTAAAAGGTTGGGGCACATGGATGGCTCTGTTGGTTGAGCATCGAACTCTTGATTTCAGCTCAGGTCATGATCTCAGGGTCATGAGATTAAGCTCTACCTCAGGGTCTAAGCTCAGTGGGGAGTCTGCTTGAGATTCTCTCTCTCTCCCTCTTCCCCTGCCCTTCCCCCTACTCATGTGCATGTGCACACACACTTTCTCTCTTTCAAAATAAATAAATTTTTTGAAGATTTTATTTATTTATTTGACAGATACAGATCACAGTAGGCAGAGAGGCAGAGAGGAGGAAGCAGGCTCCCAGCTGAGCAGAGAGCCCAACGCGGGGCTCAATCCCAGGACCCTGGGATCATGACCCGAGCCGAAGGCAGAGGCTTTAACCCACTGAGCCACCCAGGCGCCCCCAAAATAAATCTTAAAAATAAATAATATATAAATAAATCTTTATTTAAAAAAAGAAAAAACCTAAAAGGTAAAACTTTTATCCTGCAAAAATTATTATAAGCTGCATGAAAAGACAAGCCATTTCTATGTAGATAGAGAAAACTGAGCATATATGCACTGAAGCATTTTTCATAATAGCAAAAACTGGAAATAAGATCCACAAGTAGAAGAATATAACCTGTGCAATTTATTCATACTACAGAAATCTATATAGCACCAAATGTAACAACATAGATACATCTCTAAAATATATGTGAAAAGATTAAATTTCAAAAGGTGATATAAATTATTAAGCCAGTTGTTTAAGTTTAAAAGCACAAAAAATATTAGGCTATTGATAGATCTATGTAAGGTAGAAGTACAAAAAAAACCATACATACTGTAACTGAACCAACAGGAGGAGTTCACTCCTCCGTGAATCAGAAACTGTACCGGGTTGAGCTGCTGCACAAAGAAAACTTTTATTTGCAGCACATAAGAAGCCAGGACGGCTGGAGAGAGCATGAATGGGGAACTTCTGTTTGGAGTTTGGATGGATATTTAGATAAGGAAGCCTTGTCCTGGCATGTAGAGGCAGGCATACAGTCACACGTGCCCCTTAAGGAAACACGCCTATATGTACATTGTATGTTATGGAAATGAAGCTGATGCTTCTCCTCGGGTGGGGATTTTAGTAATATAATGAGGTAAAGGCAATTGCCAGTCATTCCAGGGGTCACTCCATCGTCCATCTGCACAGGCATGAGTCAGGGGTTTAGCTCAAACGGCCTGGGTGTTCTGAGCCAAATGGAGTTCAGTTCTGGGCGGTTACCATCACCTGATCGGTGGTTTCGGGTTTCATTTGCCCGAGTTAAGGGGTAAGCCTGAAAGACTTTAGGGAAAATATAAGACAAGGGTTAGTGAATACAAGCGGGTGGCTGATGCAAAGGCAGTGCTTGAACTTATCTAGAGCTTTTTATTAAAAAAAAAAAAGAAGAAGAAGAAGCAAATAAAGTAAAATCTGCATGGTGAGTATATAGGTGTCTGTTGTATAATTTTCTGTATGTTTCATATATTTCATAATGTAAAAAAAATTAAGAAAAAATGCCTGAAATAAAAATGAAAAAAGAACACATACTTGAATATTTTGCCATAAATCTGATTGACATACTTAGTAAGATGACCCTGAGATGTGATCCAGAATCATAAAGGGTCTAGAATAATTCTTATGGACTGGGGCTTCCCATGCCCGCTCCCATCTTTTCCAGGATAGCTTCTCAATTCTAATGACTTTGGATTCATGGGGTTGGGCCCAGTATTCATATCATCACATATCATTATGCTTCCTCTCTAAATTCAGTAGAAAATTACTAACTGCTCACCACGTGCAAAATACTGTACTATGGTTCCAACCTCTGCAAAACTCAATTTCTTTCTAAGCTAAATAATATTAACAAATATTAACTAGAAGGTGAACTAAATGTGTGTGGATCTCACTCAGCAAACTTGGATACACAAGCAATAATACACTAGGTTTTTCTTTTGTTAAATAAATTAAAGTCATAGCCCAATTAGGAAAGGTAGTTGGAAATTCGTCTCATTTTCTGCTGGTGCCCCTCCCATATTACCTCAGTAGCCACCTTGATAATGTACCCTTTATTGACTGCCTTCCTTTTCCTATCTTACTTCCCCATTCCCCTGCCCTTCTAAATAAACTACTTGCATTTGAATCTCCTAAGGCATGCTTATAGGGGAACCCCAATGATGACAATGAAGCATTAAGGCATCCTTACCTCAATACAACCCCTTTGTTCGTGAGTATAAAAGTTGTTTAAGCACAATGGACTGAACTACCGTCCTTTGTAGCATGGTAAACTTAGCTCCTCCTGTAATTGTTTGCTCTAAAATGAGACTGATTTTACTTCCTTTACCAAGTAATTAATTGTACTGCAATTTTGATGACATGTTTTCAAGAATATACACAGTGTAAATGCTTAGAAGTACAGATACCAACAAGATGTTACAGTAATGACTCATGGGTCAGAGGTAGTCATGAAACTCTGATACACCTTATAGGTGTGTTATACTTCGCTGGGGTTGAACTTCCACCTAGAGGCTTGGGAAATCTATTTATCAGACTTCAGGATACGAGTCAGATTATGTCAGAAGGAAGTTTCATAAAAATAAAAGGAATGACAAACATTAGGTCCTCTGGGCACCTTCTATGTTAGAGGGTTTTCCTTCCAATTCAACAGGTGGTGTGGCTCCTCCTCATCACCCCATTTTGTTTTTCCAGACTGTCTTCTCAATTCAAATGACTTTGAATTCGTGGGGATGGGCTCAGTATTAGCATCAGTATCTATTATTACACATTCCTCTCTCAGTTTAATAGAAACTTACTAAGTGCTCACTATGTGTAAAATACTGTGCTAGGATCCAAGCCTCTTCAAAACTTAACTTCTTTCTAAGCTAAAGCTTTTAATCTGTTAATGTTAACTATATACAGGTGGGGACTCCCATCTTTGAATGTCCTATATCTCCATAATATTTCTCTTTCAAGGGACTATTACTATTTGACCAAAGACTGGCAGACCCCCTCCTTTTGTCTCCCTGCTTTCCACCTTTATGCTGTAGGCAGGAAGAGTCCACTTCTTTTAGTTTCTCAGTGGGGAGTAATGAACATAACCCGACAGCCCTAGGTAAGGCTTTCTTCTGAGTAGCAGCAAAGTACAGCCACACACCTGGGAAGCCACTTTCCTGTCTCCTGAATCGGTTAAGCAATGGAGAATTGGAGCTCAAAACACTTGTTCTAGCTAAGTGGTATTTTAAAAATAGTACTATGCCATGTTTTAATTTTTTAATTATGTAAGTAATGTTCGCACATGACTAAACATTTTTAAACAGGACTGCAAGTTACAAAATAAAAATAAAGATACTTACATATCTTGACGTTTCCACTCTCACCATCTATTGGTTGCTAATTATGAAAGATAGAAAATTTAGCACTCTTAAATAACTTCTCACTTTACCTTATCCACTCTTCCCCTCCATCTTTGTTGTTTTCTTCTAGTAATTACCTTCATTTGCTTTTTTTTTTTTTTTAAGATTTTTAAAATTTATTTGAAAGAGAGGGAGAACCCTCGAGTAGGGGGCAGGGCCAGAGGCAGAGGGAGAAGCGAACTCCCTGGGGAGCCCAACGTGGGGCTTGAGGACTTTGAGATCATGACCTGGACTGAAGGCAGACTCTTAACCGACTGAGCCACCCAAGTACGCCAGTAATTACCTTTAGAATCTTAAATGATATGCTTAGGCCTGTCTTTCTGAATCTATCAATTTTGGTTTGCTAAAGTATCAGTCTAAAGTATTCTAGGATTGTTACCAACTATAGAACAAGACAGGTGCGCTACCTAGTATATTTAAAATACAGCCAATAATTCTCAGGGTGCCTGGGTGGCTCAGCTGGTTACGCATCTGACTCTTTATTTCAGTTCAGATCATTATCTCCCAGTTGTGGGATCAAACTGAGCCCCATGTAGCCCAATGTTCAGCTCCAAGTCTGCTTGTCCCTCTCCCTCCCCCTCTGCTCCTCCTCCTCTTGCTCACATGCCAGCATACACTCATGCTCTCTCTCATAAATAAATAAACCACAGTCAATAACTCTTATAGTTAAAAACTGTTAGCATTCTTTAATAATAGAGCATTTAGTATCAAACTAATCAAAAATTTTAAAATTAGGTTTATAAATTTCTCGATTTTGAGAAAATTTAATATATTACAAGCCTTGTTATAAACTCAGACTATGCAATATGACATATGAAATCTCATTTATCTGAAAATGAATAGAAAAATATTTACCTAAGTCTTTTTTATCTTTTTGTACCTCTTTAACAATTCACTTTTATTAGAATTATTGTAATCCAGTTAGGTCGAATCCCTCTTTATAATAAGTAGTTTTTATTGTAGTTTCAAAATAAGAAGTTAGAGTAATAACATCTACAACTTTAATTACAAAGACTACACAGTCCAGTGTATTCCATGTCAGGCGCATTTGCTGAGCTCTTTGTCATATGCTAACCATAAAAAGTACCAATTTAGATCCTATGAGATAACATCTAATTTAAGATCAAGCAATAGAAATACAAAGTGACTGTATAAGAAGCATCCCCAGTTATTTCATGTTCTTTTATCTCTTTTGGGAGAGAGTTAGGGGAAACAAGATTAGCCCAAAAGAAAAATGAAAACCTTTAACTCTCTAAATAGATAAAAATGCAAAATGGATATGTTAGGTGCAGAAAATTATTACATCTTTGCAACAGGTCAAAAAATGGGGTGCCTCAGTGGCTCAGTCAATTGAGCATCTGACTCTTGGTTTTGGTTCACGTCATGATCTCCGGGTTGGGTCATGAAATTGAGCCCCAAATAGGGCTCCAGGCACAGTGTGGAGTCTGTTTGAGATTCTCTCCCCTTCCCTATCACTCCCCATCTGCCTATCTTCCTTCCCCTCTGCCCTTCTCCCCATGCTCTCTCTCTCTAAAATAAATAAACAAAATCTTTTAAAAAATGTCCTCAGTAAGATTAGATAAAAGGAGATAAGAAAAATCAGATATGACTAATCCTCAGACAGTGTCTAGCATACTGGTTAAACTAAAAACTAGAAAGAAAATACTTTTAACTGGAATGGAGTACATACAGCAACCTTAAATTCTTATTTTGCTCGAAATTATATTTAGGAAGAAGGAAGTCTTAATACTATATCCTGAAAACTTCAGATCTCGTGTGGTTGCCTATAAAAACATATATTGCTGTGTAAGCATCAATATGCCACCAACTGTTAGTTCTCTAAAAATAAAGTTCGGTCTTAACCTACAAAGATTTTATATATTAGTATTACTGGAGGCTGAAGAACCCACCTGAATCCTGTCAAGAATGTTGGCAGGCAGTATGCCAAGGTGAAGGCACTCTGAGCTGACATTTAAAGAACTACTTTATTATCTCAGCTAGTTTTCACCTCTCTGAGCCTTAGTTACCTCATCTGATAATGGGGATAATATTATCCTTTATCTCTACTTCCCTGGGAAGTTTTGAGGGTCAGGATGAGATAATGTATCTGAAAATGCATTGTAATCTATAAAACACTGAACAAGTATTTATTATTCCCTCAATAAATATTCATTGAGAATCTGATAGAAGAACAATATGTTAAGTAAAATGATAGCAGAAGAAAGGAAATGGATCTTGCCCTCAAGAAGAAAGGGACACCCTGCAGCAACAGTAACAAACAGTTAGGGGGAGGGAGAAGGGAGGAGTGGTAGGGGAAGATGGACAAGAGGAAGTGGAGGTTGAAGGAGGAAGAAACATTGACCACCATATTTTATCTTTTTGTTCAGAGCCGTGATCCTTGATCATGTCTTTTGGCCCTCAATATAGGAGTCCACAAAGAGGACCTAACTTTTTAATGTTCTTGTCTATACTTACATAGTAATCAAAGTTAATATTTAAACAGAATTAAATACATAAATTATCTCATTCAGTCCTCACAAAACCATGCAAGGCAAGTATTATCAATCTTTTACAGATGAGGGAATCAAAGCTCAGCAAGTTTAAAGTTATTGGGCCCAAGTCCCATTGCCTATGGATGACCAACCAAGATCTCCAACTCCAGGTTTAGTGCTTTGAATTTCCATTTATTGAACCAATTGCTTCTAACACCTCTTAGCCTTCCACAAAAATACTATTCCTATTTCCTACCTTAAAATTAACAGCTATATAATAGCCAAAGCTATCTTGAAAAAGAACAAAACTGGAAGGACGCCTGGGTGGCTCAGTGGGCTAAGCTTCTGCCTTCGGCTCAGGTCATGATCTCAGGCTCCTGGGATCAAGCCCCATATTGGGCTCTCTGCTCAGCGGGGAGCCTGCTTCCCCCCTCTCTCTGCCTGCCTCTCTGCCTACTTGCAATCTCTTTCTCTCTGTCAAATAAATACATAAAATCTTTAAAAAGAAAAAAAAAAAGAACAAAACTGTATGCATTAAGCCCCCTGATTTCAAACCATACTACAAAACTACAGTAATCGAAACGGTATGGTATTGGCATAAAAACAAACATATAGCTCAATGGCATAGAATAATTTTATAGGACCCTGAAATAAACCAAAACCAAGTCAATTAATTTATGACAAAGGAGCCATGAATACACACTGGGGAAAGGACAGTCTCTTCAGTAAATGGTGTTGGAAAAACTGGACAGCCACATGCAAAAGAATGAACCTGGGCCACTATCTCATTTATACACAAAAAGTAATGCAAAATGGATTAAAGATTTGACTATAACACCTAAAACCATAAAACCCCTAGAAGAAAACATTGGTGGTGATCACCTTGACATCAGTCTTGACAATGATTTTTTTGGTTTTGACACCAAAAAAAAGGCAACAAAAGCAAAAATAAACAAGTGGGATGACGCACTACAAAGTTTCTGTACAGCAAAGGAAACTGTCCATAAAATGAAAAGGCAACCTGTTGAATGTGAGGAAATATTTGCAAATTGTTTATCTAATAAGGAATTACAATCTAAAATATACGAAGAACTCATAAAGCATGATAGCAAAAAAATCTTATTAAAAAATGTGCAGAAGATCTGAATAGACATTTTTCCAAAGAAGACATAGAGATGGCCATCAGGTACTTGAAAAGGTGCTCAATATCACTCATCATCAGGAAAATTAAAGTCAAAACCACAATGAGCTATCACCTCACACCTATTAGAATGGCCAGTATCAAAAAGACAAGAAATAACTAGTGTTGGTGAGGATGTGGAGAAAAGAGAATCCTCATGCACTGTTGGTGGGAATGTAAATTGGTGCAGCCAATTATGGAAAACAGTATGGAGATTCTCAGAAAATTAAAAATAGAACTGCCAAATGATCCAGCAATTTCTACATTTGGGTATTTATCTAAAGAAAACAAAAACACTAACTCAAAAGAATAGATGTGCCTTCACTTTATCATAGCATTATTTCACATAGTCAAGATATAGAAACAATTTAAGTGTCCTTTGATGGAAGAATGGATAAAGATGTAGTATAGATTATTAGTCATAAAAAAGAATGAAATATTGCCTTTTGTGACAGCATGGGTATGGCGTCAAGCGTCTGCCTTTGGCTCAGGTCATGATCTCAGGGTCCTGGGATCCAGCCCCACATTGGGCTCCTTGCTCAGCAGAAAGCTGGCTTCTCCCTATCCCGCTGCTTGTTTTCCTTTTCTTGCTGTCTCTCTGTCAAATAAATAAATAAAATCTTTAAAAATAAATAAAATCTATAAAACTAAATAAAGTCTTAAAAAAAAAAAAAAAAGCTGCCTCGTGGCTGCAGGGAGAGGCTCAGGCACAAGCCCTGGGGCCTGGGGGATGCCAGAGGGGCCCCTCAAGGGGTACTGGGCTCCAGAAGCTCCTGGTCATGCTTGAGAGGAAACCTTTCGAAGAGCTACTCTCCTGGGACAGGCCAGCCTGTGGCGGTTAGTCAGGTGGTCGCTTATTTTTTGGATGAGTTTCACCTTGTCTAGAAGTAGTTCTCTGGGAAGTCACAGAGATGCGGATCTGCACAGGCAGAACCAGAGCAGATCCAAAAGGCCTGATTCAGGCTCTTTTCCAGAACCAGGGCAGCTTCCCTGGCATCCAGGGCTTTCCCCCACTCTTCTTGGGACTGCTTCTGCACTTTCTGAAGAGGATGAGGCCTCCGCACAGACTTTGCATTTTTAAGAGACACTTAGCCCCCTCAGGCTTCTCTTTAGCCAACTGGTGGAAGAAGTGGCCCACATCTTCCAGAGCCACATCATCAAGGTCAAATGGAAGCTGAGAGAGGTTGGTGTAGGAGGCTTGCAGATGCATGTAGACTAGGCAGTTGATGGCAGCCTCTACCTTGCTGGAATAATTCTGATGGATCTAGTTGCTCATGGTTGACTGAGCTAAACTCAGAATAGGGTGTTGGCCAGTCCAGGAGGCAGAGGATGGCCAAGAAGGTGGCTCTGAAAGTTAACACTGGAAAAAAAGGTTAGAGGGTGGTCAGAGGCTGGTAGAAGGGACAACCCTGGGTCTTCTCTGTCCAAACACTGTTGAAACAAAAGACAGATCCACAGAACCACTGGGCACACTGCCTCACTTATATGTAGAATCTTTAAAAACATAATAATCCCATAGATTATAGGTTGCCAGAGAAAGCGGGTAAAAGATGGGTGAATTGGGTGTAGGGAGTCAAAATTATAAAGTCAGTCAGTCATGAGGATGTAATGGACAGCATGGCAACTATAGTTAATAATACTATGTTACATATTTAAAAATTGCTAAGTCAATTTTAAAAGTTCTTTTCTCAAGAAAAAGAATTCTGTAACTATATGTGATGACAAATATTAATTAGATTTATTGTGGTGGTTATTTTGAAATATATACAAATATCAAATCATTATGTCATATACCTGCAGCTAAGATAGTGTATGTCAGTTATACCTTAATTTTTAAAAAAGACATGAATGGGTTCCTGGCTGGCTCAGTAGGTTAAAGTGTCTGACCCTTACTTTCAGAGCAGGTCATGGTCTTGGGGTCATGAGATCGAGCCCCACATCAGGCTCAGCACAGAGTCTACCTGAGATTCTCTCTCTCCCCCATTGCTCCTCCCCCTACCCATACGCACACATGTCCTCTAGCTCTCAAATAAACAGATTAATCTTTTTTTTTAAAAAAGACATGAATGGAGAAATTGAGGTATATTTGTATAAGGACAAACTATTAAGCAATAAAAAAGAATTACTGATCATAAAACAAAATAGTTGAATCTCAGAAAAATTCTGCAGAATTAAAAGGCAGGTAAGGAGCTCCTCGATAGTTCAGTTTGTTAGGTGTCTGCCTTGGGCTCAGGTCATGATCCTGGAGCCTTGGGATCAAGCTTCACTTTGGGCTCCCTTCTTAGCGGGGAGTCTACTCCTCCCTCTTCCTCTGCTCCTCTCCCTGTTTATGCTTGCTCTCTCTCTCAAATAAATAAAATCTTTAAAAAAAAAACCTCTTCTTTAAAAAAAGAAAAAAGATAGGCACAAGAATATATAGCTTGATCTATTTATTTAAAATTCTAGAAAATGCAGGGGCACCTGGGTGACTCAGAGGTTTTACTCTGCCTTCAGCTCAGGTCATAGTCCCAGGGTCCTGAGATCGAGCCCCACCTCGGGCTCTCTGCTCTGCAGGGAGCCTGCTTCCTCCTCTCTCTCTCCTTGCCTGCCTCTCTGCCTACTTGTGATCTCCATCTGTCAAATAAATAAATAAAATCTTTAAAAAAAAATTCTTTAAAAAAGAATCTAGAGGGGCACCTGGATGGCTCAGTGGTTAAGCCTCTGCCTTCAGCTCGGGTCATGATCTCAGGGTCCTGGGATCAAGTCCCACGTTGGGCTCTCTGCTCAGCAGAGAACCTGCTTCCTCCTCTCTCTCTCTCTCTGCCTACTTGTGATCTCTGTCAAATAAATAAATAAATAAATAAAAATCTTCTTTTAAAAAGAAAGAATCTAGAAAATGCAAAGTGGCAGAAAGTAAAGTAATAGTTTCCTGGGTGTATAGGTAGAGAAAGAAATTACAAAGAGGTACAAGAAACTTTTGGAGTGGATGGAAATTTATTTTGATGGTGATGAATACATATATCAAAATTGACATATTACATATATCAATTTTTTATTTTAAAAATGAATCATTTGGCATATTGATAAATCAATAAAGCTGGGAGAGAGGTAATTAAAGAAAAATATTATTGTTTTAATTTCTTATAAATGGTCTGTGATTCTTTCAAAGAGCAGCTTGTTTTTCATAATTCAAGAGAGTTCACTTAATTAGGTCAGTTTTATAATTTCTCAATTTTGACCATAAGTGGTTTTCACAACACTGACACCTTTATTTTTAAATCTGGACACTTTAAAAAGGCTGAGGAGAGTGTCATGATTCTTTCTCAGTAAGTGGCTCTATGTGTCTCAAATGTCTTTGTTTGCAGGATTCCTTCCTTCCTTCCTTCCTTCCTTCCTTCCTTCCTTCCCTTCTTCCTTCCTTTCTTTCTTTCTTTCTCTCTCTCTCTCTTTCTTTCTTCCTTCCTTCCTTCCTTCCTTCCTTCCTTCCTTCCTTCCTTCCTTTCTTTCTTTCTTTCTTTCTTTCTTTCTTTCTTGTAGGCTCCATACCTAGCGTGGAGCCAAAAGCAGGGCTTGAACTTACAACCATGAGATCAGGGCCTGAGCTGAGATCAAAAGTTGGATGCTTATTGCACTACTGGGAATTTACCCTAAAGATACAAACGTAGTGATCCAAAGAGGCACGTGCACCCGAATGTTTATAGCAGCAATGTCCACAATAGCCAAACTATGGAAAGAACCTAGATGTCCATCAACAGATGAATGGATCAAGAAGATGTAGTATATATACACAATGGAATAATATGCAGCCATCAAAAGAAATGAAATCTTGCCATTTGCGACAACATGGATGGAACTAGAGCGTATCATGCTTAGCGAAATAAGTCAAGCGGAGAAAGACAACTATCATATGATCTCCCTGATATGAGGGAGTGGTGATGCAACATGGGGGCTTAAGTGGGTAGGAGAAGAATCCATGAAACAAGATGGGATAGGGAGGGAGACAAACCATAAGTGACTCTTAATCTCACGAAACAAACTGTGGGTTGCTGGGGGGAGGGGGGTTGGGAGAAGGGGGGTAGGGTTATGGACATTGGGGAGGGTATGTGCCTTTGGGTAAATTGGAAGGGGAGATGAACCATGAGAGACTATGGACTCTGAAAAACAATCTGAGGGGTTTGAAGTGGCAGGGGGGTGGGAGGTTGGGGTACCAGGTGGTGGGTATTATAGAGGGCACAGCTTGAATGGAGCACTGGGTATGGTGAAAAAATAATGAATACTGTTTTTCTGAAAATAAATAAATTGGGGAAAAAAAAAAAGTTGGATGCTTAACTGACTGAGCCACGCAGGCGCCCCTAATTGCAGGCTTTCTAAGAGGAATAAACTACTCTCATTGTACCCAGCATTTTTATTAGTAAATACAAGAGACCATGAATTGCTCATAGACTATTTTAAAAGAAGAGAGTCTATTGTAAAGCTATGCTTAGACTAAAATTGGAACTGGATTTCAAACTGGAAAGTCATCAAGATCTGAAGCAACTCTAGGAATTAGCTACCCTTTCGGTCTTTCTTGCGGGTGACGTCTCTTTTTCTTTCATAGGAACCTTTTCTCTCTACATGTCCATTCTATTCTCCTCCTTCTACTCATTGTTTTATTTTTCTAAAATATCTTCAGTTTGCTCCTCCAGATCCACTTTTTATCCTTCACCCCTGGGCTCTCTTTCCTGGAAGCCTGACCTGCATGGAATGAGGTCGGTCTGTTTAGTCTCCTAGTTCCCTCCTTACAAGGTCGCTTTAGGCACACTGTCCCTCGACCAAAGATCACTGCTCCTCTCAAAGTGACTTGCTCGATACAACTGTCCCCTGCCAACCTATTCTTTCTTTCCCCTGTCCCTTCAGGTCTAGGGGTGGCAATAGCTCCCTTGCTACACAGATTAGGTTCCTCTACTATCCCTATAGCTCCCTTACACTCTGCCCACATATTTCCAATTAATTCCTTTGTAGATAAACTCAGCTCAACTTATCATTTGCATGTCTTTTGTTTCCTGTTAGAACCCTGAGATACATATTTGTTTATCTTGTTTTTTGTGTTTTATTTCACAGATTCTGTTTTGGTTTGCCATGATCCACCAAGGCTCCTTTCTCTACAGTTCCCCAACATTCTCTGTATTTGCAAATTCCAGTATCTAAGTGAGAAAATCTCAGGCAAGTGGCTTACTTTGTTTTTGCAAGCCAGGTTGTGTGGAAGGTCGCAGGCTAGCTGAAGGGCTGACAGCTCTTAGGACAGTTGCCTGTCTCTGGGCCACACATTTGGGCAGGGGAAGTATGCAAGAGAAAAAGAGCATAATACAAATTACACGGCCCTCAGAAACCATGAGTGAGGGGCACCTGGGTGGCTCAGTGGGTTAAGCCTCGACGTTCAGCTCAGGTTGTGATCTCAGGGTCCTGGGATCGAACCCCACATCAGGCTCCCTGCTGAGCAGGGAGCCTGCTTCTCCCCACCCTTCTCTCTGCCTGCCTCTCTGCCTACTTGTGATCTCTGTAAAATAAATAAATAAAATCTTAAAAAGAAAAAAAAGAAACCATGAGTGACATGCTCTCTCTTAGAAAGTACTTGGAGTATATGCAAGTACAGTATTTAACATAAAAAAAACTTAAAGATGAATAAAATATTCTGGTTAGTCTTAACCATGCTGATATTTTGCAAAGTGCTTATACCTATCCTCCTATGGCCTTATCACAGTAAGTTTGCTTGTCCTCATCGTTTATAATGACCCAGAGGAATCCAAGATGAGGTTGATTGAAATCATGCGTCTCAACAGGATAGCATAGGCAGCTGAAGTACCAGAAATAAATCAGGCTTTAAAGACAAGTAAGCTTGGATCAAAACCCTAAAGTTACAACTTATTTGTTTTATTACTCTAAACTTCCATATCCTCATCTATAAAATAAGTGTAATTATATCTACCTTATGGAGCTGTTACGGAGATTAATGAGAATATTCCTAAAGCATAAAACAGTAAATACTCAGTAAATTGTAGTTATTATGATCTCATATGCATATTTTAATTAAACATTCACAGCAAAAGTTTTGGCTTAATTTAGAATCATTTTTAAAAGGAGGGGAGAAGAAAAAACGAAAGCAGATTATTATCTTTTCCCCATCTTTCCCTGATTAGCTGCAGGTACCTAAGATCTGGCTGTTGTGAGTTCAGTCATACTACATTCTGGAGTCAGTCCATACCATCCTTAACCGTATACTAGAAACATCATTTCCACCGGCAAAGGAGTCTGAAATCAATCTTACTCTAAAAAACATATCCTCTATACCTACTGCATGCCTTTTCCTCAGCTCTCAATTGTTTTGACCAGTTTGTAGAATTTTCACTTTGATTCATGATTTGCATCATTTCCTCCCTTTGGAACAGAATCCTATCTTGAACCCTAGCCTGGCTGTCTGGGGCCCCCCAAAATCTGCTTAGTCCGGCAGTTGGCAGTTTCTTCTCCTGGGAGCCGATCCAACCTTTGCATCCCCAGCCAACTGCTAGGGACCTATTTCAAACTGGAAAGACCCTACTCACCCTTCTTTTTTTTTTTTTTTTTTTTAAGATTTTATTTATTTATTTGACAGAGAGAGATCACAAGTAGGCAGAGAGGCAGGCAGACAGAGAGAGAGGAGAAAGCAGGCTCCCTCCTGAGCAAAGAGCCTGATGCGGGACTCGATCCCAGGACCCTGAGATCATGACCCGAGCCGAAGGCAGCGGCTTAACCCACTGAGCCACCCAGGCGCCCCCCTACTCACCCTTCTTGTACTCTTATTTGACCCCAGCCAGTTTGGCAACTAGGTTTCCTATCAGGTCGCTCATGCCCTGGAGCACTGTGCTGGGAAGTACCCTGCGACCTTTTCTGGGTGAAGTAATTGACGGAGAAATTCTCTTGCCTTCAGGGCAAAGTTGGGAAATGTGGATGGTGGTGGCATGTATGCCATGCATTTGCCAGCCGTGGCTTAGAGATTCCTGCTGCTTGATCCCCACACAAGATTAGAGTCCTTTTGCATTCATGCCAGCCATCAAGCAGGAGTTTTTCTGATGCTCTTGAACCTTTGTGATTTAGATGGACTTTACCCTCACGGAAGTGCCCTTTCCAGCAACCAGGTGGCCGTGACTGCCAGGTGTTTTTCTCAAGGGCAGGGTAGCGACTTTACATAACTTCTCCCGTTTAGACCTAGGCTGCTGTAACAGTGTCTCACTGTTATAAGCCCTGGATTACTTTGCTATCATTTGTGGTTCCTCTACACTCCACCTACACCTTTATAAATGGTCTCCCCTCGACTTATCCTATTTTGAGCGTGCCATCTGTTTCCTGTCGGTACCCTGACTAATACAAGTACTTACTATGTACCAGGCACGGAGGATACAACAGTAAACAAAAAGATGAAAATTCCTGCTTTCTGGAGATTACATTCTAGCTAGCCTCAAAGTGTCTTACAGGCAAGCCTGCCTAAGTTATAGCCTTGCTGGTCTGAAGTTTATACGCCTGTCTTGTCATTAGTCACAATTAAGCAAATGCACACCTGTGCCTGCATGCGTATTTTTGTGTAAACCCCTAAAATAAGGACCTCGAAAAATCCTAAGGATAGGTGATGAGGGAGCAGAAGGCCTGCTGAGGACAAAGCACAAGCTGATACCAAATAACCTTCCCCCACCCCACTGCTGGGTGGGATACGTGTGACATTCCTCCAGGAAACTTCCAACTATCTTTTTTTTAAGATGTTATTTATTTGACAGAGAGAGAGATAGGCAGAGGGAGAGGGAGAAGCACGAAGCAGGTTCCCCACTAGAGCCTGATGCGGGACTCGATTATGGGATCCTAGGATCATGACCTTAGCCAAAGCCAGATGCTTAAGGACTGAGCCACCCAAGCACCCCTTCTTCCAACTATCTTAATGTTAATGTTGGCTAGAGGGAAAAACAACCTCAGCTTGATAGTAGCAAGGCCTCTAGTATCCTAAGGGTCTTCTTTTAGTATATGAAAGTCCTCTTGGACACCTCCATTTTTCCTTATTTCCCCCAACCCCATAGTATATAATCAGCTATCCCTCACAACCTCAGCGCAGCAGCTCTTTCTGCCAATGGGTCCTATCCCTGTGTTTTAATAAAACCACCTATTGGGGGCACCTGGGTGGCTCAATCGTTAGGCATCTAATGACTAACCCAGGATCCTGGGATTGAGCCCCCCCATCAGGCTCCCTGCTCAGCAGGAGGCCTGCTTCTCCCTCTTCTACTCCCTCTGGTGTGTCCCCTTTCTCTCTGTCAAATAAATAAATAACATCTTAAAATATATATATAAATAAAACCATCTATTTGCACCAAAGAGGTCGGCTACAGACCTCACCAGCCTTTGGAAACTGCATCAGTGGCGACTCTCAGATTTCCTGAAATCTCTCATGTGTTGCCTTGATTTATTCAACAAATATTTATTAAGAGACTAAATGCTCAATACATTTTTGTTGCCTTACTGTGTTCTAGGTATCATACTATAAGCTGGGACGGTAGGAAAAAGAAGGGTACAAAGATGACTAGGATAGGCTGTGCGAGAAATAAACTTGTAACAATCATCACACAATGTAAAAAGGCTGTAATAGAGGTTTGTGAGAGGTGATGTGAGAGTATAGAGAAGAGAATGACTTCATCCATTTTGGGGATTGGGAGAGGCTCCTCTGAGCTTGGATGGACAAGTAAATACTTTTCCAGAAAGAGGAAAAGGGAAGGATGTTTAGGAAGGGGAAAGGAGTTATGAAAAGTTTTGAGCATGTGTCAGAAAATAGTTTTCTCTGCAAGGTAGAGTACTGTGCTGGGAATGGCGGCAAGGAATGGGCCAGGAAAAGGTATGCAGAGTCCAGATTTTTTTTTTTAAGTGACTTTTTATCTATTTTTCTTTTTTTTTTTTAGATTTTATTTATTTATTTGAGAGACAGAGATCACAAGTAGGCAGAGAGGCAGTCAGAGAGAGAGGGGGAAGCAGGCTCCCTGCCAAGCAGAGAGCCTGATGTGGGGCTCAATCCCAGGACCCTAGGATCATGACCTGAGCTGAAGGCAGAGGCTTTAACCCACTGAGTGCCCCACAGAGTCCAGATTTTGAAGAAGGATTGTATTTGAAGAGTTTGAAGTTTATTCTAGCAAGTAACAGGAAACACTTCAAAGAATTTTAAACAGAAGAGTGAAAAAAATAAGATTATATTTTAGAAAGAAAATGGGGAGAGCAGTAGATATGGAAAAAGATGGAAAACATGGAGAACACATAGATTTTTATTGTTAATAGTATAGGAGAGAAATGACGAGGGCCTACATTAAAACCATGACAATGAGAATGGACAGATAGGGAGTAAACGTCATCGATAATTAGGATATGGAATCAAAAGGTTCAAATGATTTATTACATGTGGATAAAGATGGAAAGGGAAAAGACCAAAATGACACAAAATAGATGGAAGACTAGTCACTAAGTTAGCAAAACAGAAAGGGAAATTGAAATCTGTCTTGCCAAAAAAGAAACCAATAAGAAGCAAGCTGATTGTCGCAGAAACTAAAAAACACCAGTAACTGAAGTTACCGGGTGTGTTAGAAGCTGAGAAGTGAGCTGAAAACTGTAAGTTGATTGTGTAATACACAAAGATGGTTGGGCCCACATCTTCTGTCCCCTGACAGGATCAGCACAAGTATCCCTTCTCTAGCAACCTCTTGTTGAACTGAACTAGAAAGGCCTTGAGGTCAGAGATACTAGGCAAAGTAGAGAGCAGAATGAGACATAAAACTTGAAAAGGGGATTGAGTTTCCCAAATCCTGAGACTGCCCCTCAACTCCTGGAATGTTTGTACCCAGTCAGGGGAGAGGAGAGAAGAAAGAAGGAAAGAGATCCAGGCAATAGAAATCCAGTACAGAGGAATAGTTAAAAGAATCTCAAGGAAAAGTGTGAAGGTAGGGATGCCTGGGTGACTCAGTGGGTTAAGCATCTGCCTACGGCTCAGGTCATGATCCAAGGGTGCTGGGATCGAGTCCTACATTGGGCTCCTTCTAAGTGGGGAGGCTGCTTCTCTCTCTGCCTCTGCTGCTCCCCCTGCTTCTTCTCTCTCTCTCTCTCCTCTCTCTCTCATAGTAAATAAATAAAATTTAAAAAGGAAAAGAAAAGAAAAATGTGAAGATAAATCTTGGGTGACAATTGGCAGGCAACACCAAATCCAAACTGGAGCAGGGGAGAAGGTTCTAGAAGAAATGCCTCCAGGAGGGAAAAACAAACCAAAGCAGACACAGTGACTATACTGAAAGGATGAAAATGGCACTTTCTCCCTATGATCTTCCACTCAAAAACATAACCCCCACCCCGAAACCATTAGAAGGGTATCAGACAAATCCTGACTAAGTGACATTCTACAAAAATACTCAACCAGTACGCCCCAAAACTGTCAAGGTCATCAGAAACATGGATCTTTGAGAAACTGTCAAACAGGTGTAAGGAGACAGAACTGATGAATAGAGTGTGGGCAGGGCACCTGGCTGGCTCAGTCAGTGGAATATATGACTCTTGATCTTGGAGTGTGAGTTCAAGCCTCACACTTGGGTGTAGAAATTACTTAAAATAAAATCTTCAGGATGCCTGGGTGACTCAGTCAGCTAGGTATTTTCCTTCGGCTCAGGTCATGATGCCAGGGTCCTGGAACCTAGTCCAGCATCAGACTCCTTGGTCATTGGGGCACCTTCTTCTCCCTCTGCCTGCTGCTCCCCCTGCTTGCTCTCTCTCTCTCTAAAATTTTATTTATAAAATCATTATTTTAGGGCACCTGGGTGGCTCAGTGGGTTAAGCCGCTGCCTTCGGCTTGGGTCATGATCTCAGGGTCCTGGGATCGAGTCCCGCATCAGGCTCTTTGCTCAGCAGGGAGCCTGCTTCCCTCTACCTCTCTCTCTGCCTGCCTCTCTGTCTACTTGTGATCTCTCTCTGTCAAATAAATAAATAAAATCTTTTAAAAAATCATTATTTTATATTCTATATGTTATAAAGATTTATAAATAAAATCTTAAAAAAAATAAAATCTTTAAAAAATAGAATGCAGGATTCTAGAACAGGGAGAGTGGGTAATAACTAAGGAAATCTAAATGTAGTATGAACTCTAGTTCACTGGTTCATTAATTGTAACAAATGCACTGCACTAATATTAAAGTTTACTAGTAGGAGAAACCTGGTGTGGGGTATAGAATAACCCTTTGTTCTATCCTTATAATTTTTCTGTAAATCTAAAACCCTTGTGCATCTGTTTTGGCTTTTAAAGAATTAACTTCAGGAATGGGAGGCAATCATTAACTTCAGGAAAGCCAGGAAATTATATAAGAAAGGACACACTCTCATGGTAAACCTCATGGCTCAACAGTGATAATATTTATATAATCCTAATAATGGAAACACTAATTACTGACTTAAGAAAACATCAGAATATCATTAAATTTAGAGTTGAGAAAAAAGAGAGGTAAAAAGTGTGGGTGTGCAAGATTTCCAAATCCTCATCTTCCATAGGAAGAGGTCAGTCAATAATGTCTAGAATAGAAAACTCAAGAAATAACAGCCTAAAGATATTATTTAGAAACATGGATGGCGGGAACTGCCAGTAGAAACAGGTGATAAAAGTTGAAAATGGCTGCTTCTGGGTACCAAGCTGCAGAGAAAGTGTTGGGAGGGGAGGGACGGTATTCCACCATTTTTTGTTACAATTATTTTAGCATTATTGGTTTTTAAATCTAGGCAATGTATTATCTTCATTTGCTAAAAAGAGAAATAAAAGTTTGAAAAAGAATGGAAAATATTTAGGCTGAAATAGGCAGAGAATGATATTTCCTTGACTCTAATAGTTAACCCTATGGTAGTTAATAAAAGGGACCAAATGAGACGTCCATCAAAAAAATGGAAATTAAATTGCTCTCTGAGAGAACACAAATAACATGTAATTATGGGTTAGAGCAGAGACATGTATCTAAAAGATACAGAATACTTGATGTACTGACTTAATGTGCTAATGTGATTGAAGATTCCATCAGAATAGGGATCAGTCAGTTGCAGAAGTCTAGAAAATAGATCCTTCCAGAGGCAATGGAGGGGCCCTCTAAAGCCTGGCCAAGTGAAAAGATGCTCTGAAGCAGGTGTGATATTCTGGAAATGATGTATAAATATCTGAAATATTTAATGAACATCTTCTTATGATTCTGTGTTTTCCCAGCAACCTTGTAATTATAATTTACCTTCCCGTATAAAGTTCTGAAAGGAAGAGAAAGGACACAGACCTAGGGACACAAGGGTTAGTCCTCCTGGCAATCATACTTTTTATTGTAAAATAAATAATCCAGTGCTCATGTTTTATATATTAGTCTCTATGAACTAGGTTAATGTCAGCCAGCCTTCTCAGTGTCTTGGCACAACTTCGTGGCTGACATCTCAGCCTCTTAGTCTTCAAGACTGAGGGCCAGATGCTGGCTTGTGAAATCACCCAGATGGTGCTCGCCTGTACTGGTCAGTCAGCCAGCATTGCCTTGGCAATACCCTGGCCTCTCCATATATCACCTTCTTCTTTAAACTTCCTCACCTATTTGAAGGGATTTATTCATCATGTGACACAGGACATACATATCATTGTTCTAAAACTTAATGACCCTAGTTAGTCTTTTATTTTTCCAATTCTGATACTGATTTTTTTTCTTTTTTTTTTTTTTTTTTTTGAGAGATAGCATGAGTAGGGCAGAAGTGGGAAAGGAAGAGGGAGAAATGGGCTCCTAGCTGAGCAGGGAGCCCAACATGAGGCTTGGTCCCAGAACCCTGGGATCATGACCTGAGCTGAAGGCAGATGCTTAACTAACTGAGCCACCCAGGCACCCCAGGAAGGGACAAATCTGACATGATCTGTTGAAAATCGGTGCTTTCTTACACCCACATAGGTCGAGAATTTGAACCCCATAAGTACTAACAATGATATTAAGGATAATTCGCTGTGCAGTACATCTGGGCAGGATAAATACCATAGTCTACTTGCTATCATAAAGAGAAATAGGCTCGTGACTGGTAGAGGAATCAAGTTTGCTATTACCTTCTTGTGATGAATGGTCATTGGAAGGCAGGCAGGCAGGGACAAGGGCCCGCCCTAAGAGGATACCACCCTTAAAAGGATTTTACACCACCCTGGAAGGAACCCTCCACCCTTCTCATAGATAGATAGGTGACAAAACCTGATTGGATGACCCGCGCAGCCAGAGTTAATCAGATTAAAACCGTCGCCAACGAGCCCGTAAAAACCCTTAGACTTAGAAACTCTGGTGACAACTCCCTCCTCGTTTGAGAAGTTTGTACTGTCACTCAGTGAAACTTGCTTTGCTGCCTCCTCCCCATTCTGGTCTACCTCTCATTCTTCAAGATGGTGTGACCAAGAACTATGGGCACTGACAGAGAAAAAAATCCTACAACACTTTACCTTTTTATGATCCAGGCCTTGCCACTGGAAGAGTAATACACAGATGGCGGCATTTGTAACACTTTGAAGCCTGTTATAAATGCAGAATCTCAGGCTCCATTCCAGTCTTACTGAATTTGAGTTTACATTATAGCAAAGTCTCCAGGTGAATCACACTTATTGTAACATTTGTGAAGCACCAATCTGAGGTGTGTTTTTCAGGCTCTAGATGCAGCCCAATAACAGCTCATGAAATCAGTTTAGTAGTTCTGCCATAACTGGGGCCCAAGAGTACAAGAGCTCCTGGCTTCAGAAGTCCTAGACAGGGAGCCTGGGTGGCTCAGTTGGTTGGGCGACTGCCTTCAGCTCAGGTCGGAGTTACCGGATCGAGTCCCACATCGGGCTCCCGGCTCTGCAGGGAGTTTGCTTCTCCCTCTGACCTTTTCCCCTCTCATGCTCTCTCTCAAATAAATAAATCAAATGTTAAAAAAAAAGAAGTCCCAGACAGAAAAGGTTAGACCACTTGCCCCTGACAAAATCCAAAGGCAGAGAAATGAGTAGTGGTGAAACAAAGACAGTTTATTTCAGTGAGGCCACGGCTGGGAAGACAGTGGATGACATCTCAAAGGCTGCCTCTAAAGAGCTGAAAATATCTCTAGTTTATATGAGGAAAATGTGGGACAAATGGCAGTGGGTACATGCATGTGGGCTTTGAAGGTCACTTCACAATGAAGGTTACGTCAGAGCATTGTCTTGGGGTCAATCACTCGGGGTCTTGCTGGCTCAGGGCAGCTGTTCCTGCTTGAGGGAGAAGTTTCAGTTTCCATTACTGAGTGAAGAGATAAACTGAGAACAAGAACTTAATTAGAAAGTATAGACTGAGGTCAATATAGAGGTGGTTGGAGGCACCCGGGTGGCTTAGTGGGTTAAAGCCTCTGCCTTCAGCTCAGGTCATGATTTCAGGGTCCTGGGATTGAGCCCCATATTGGGCTCTCCGCTCAGCAGGGAGCCTGCTTCCCCTCCCACCCCTGCCTGCCTCTTTGCCTACTTGTGATCTCTGTCTGCCTGGGTGGCTCAGTTGGTTGAGCAGCTGCCTTCGGCTCGGGTCATGATCCCAGCGTCCTGGGATCGAGTCCCGCATCGGGCTCCTTGCTCAGCGGGGAGCCTGCTTCTCCCTCTGCCTCTGCCTGCCTCTCTGCCTGCCTGTGCTCGCTCTCTCTCCCTCTCTCTCTGACAATTAAATAAATAAAATCTTTAAAAATAAATAAATAAATAAAATCTTAAAAAAAAAATATGGAGGTGGTTGGGAGTCCTTTCGTCTCTAGCATTTTTTTAAAATGAAATAGAACAGAAAATATTAGAGTGTATTATATGTGTAAGAGTATGGTTCTATGAAACTCTTGTTTTAGTTACAAATAGGTTTGTATTTATTTATTTATTTAAGATTTTATTTATTTATTTGACAGAGAGAAATCACAAGTAGACGGAGAGGCAGGCAGAGAGAGAGAGGGAAGCAGGCTCCCCGCCGAGCAGAGAGCCCGACGCGGGACTCGATCCCAGGACCCTGAGATCATGACCTGAGCCAAAGGCAGCGGCTTAACCCACTGAGCCACCCAGGCGCCCCTAGGTTTGTATTTATTGAGTCCTCATGTAAATAGTGGTCCTGGTCAACAAAGTTTGAAAGCCTCTAGGTAAGGTGGTCTCTGTAAATGTTGTCTACATTCAAATCCCCCAAAATAGACAAAATTTAGGCCCCCACTGAGGAAGGAACAGGAATTTATGTCTTAAACAAGTCCTCCCAGGTAATTCTGATTCGAATTCGATGTGAATTTGAGAACCACTAGTCAGGCAGCAATTCTCAGTCTTTAGTATGCAGTAGAATCACCTGGAAGCTTTGATAAACCACAGGATGGTAGGCCCCACCCCAGAGCTTCTAATTCATTAAGTCTGGGGTGTGGCCCAAAGAATTCAGTTCTAACAAATTCCAAGGTGATGTTAACGCTACTAGTTCAGCAACCACTCACCCAGGATCATGAAATTATAACTGTGAAGGGCTTAGAATCAGAACATTTGCTTCAAGCTGAATTATTTCTCTAATTTAGGACTAAACCCATCAACTCAACAAACAGTATCATTAGTTTCTGTATACACCATTCCAACACCATCAGATAGAAAAAAGGCCTTTCTTGATTGTTTCCCAGAGGACCTCTATTGAAGACTTAAAACTTTTTACTGTTCCAAGAATCATGGTTCCAACCAGCCAAAGGATATTTCTACTTTCTTTGGAGCTTACCTTGCATAGCATTCAGATTCACACTCAAACAGGAATGTGATTAAAGTTCAGAATTTGTGAACTTTTCTATTCACAGAGAATTTTTTTTTTTAAAGATTATTTATTTATTTATTTGACAGAGAGAAATCACAAGTAGATGGAGAGGCAGGCAGAGAGGGAGAGGGAAGCAGGCTCCCTGCTGAGCAGAGAGCCCAATGTGGGACTCGATCCCAGGACCCTGAGATCATGACCTGAGCCGAAGGCAGTGGCTTAACCCACTGAGCCACCCAGGCGCCCTCACAGAGACTTTTAGTACTATTGAAGGCATAGTCCTTCCATGGGCAACTTCCCTCTCACCTAAATACTCATCAGAAATGCAAATTTTCCCACAGGACCCCAGATCTACAGAATCAGAATCTCTGGGATTAAGACCAGTAATCTTTAAAATACCTTTAGGGGCGCCTGGGTGGCTCAGTGGGTTAAGCCGCTGCCTTCGGCTCAGGTCATGATCTCAGGGTCCTGGGATCGAGTCCCGCATCGGGCTCTCTGCTCAGCAGGGAGCCTGCTTCCTCCTCTCTCTCTGCCTGCCTTTCTGCCTACTTGTGATCTCTCTCTGTCAAATAAATAAATAAATAAAATCTTTAAAAAAAAAAAATACCTTTAACATGCTCTCCAGGTGGTTCTCATGTACGGTCAAGTATGAGATGCACTAACAGTAGATCACCTGCAGCCGCTAGAAGCCACTGTTAAACAGTCATATCTGTGTATCACCTCACTTAGATTCAACTGTGTTCCTGGGGGACCCAGCAGCAATATCAACTTTGGGGACATGACCTTGGTTTTTCTGACATGATGGCCAACACAGGGTAGGTAGCCTATAAATATTAGCCCAACATTCCTATATTTATTGAAAATATTTATGTAGATATACTTCAAGGGGTTCCCAAGACAAGTTACACATCTGCCTATTTATTTATTTATTTAAAAGATTTTTTATTTATTTGACAGAGATCACAAGCAGGCAGAGAGGCAGGCAGAGAGTGAGGAGGAGGCAGGCTCCCTGCTGAGCAGAGAGCCCGATGCGGGACTCGATCCCAGGACCCTGAGATCATGACCTGAGCCGAAAGCAGCGGCTTAACCCACTGAGCCACCCAGGTGCCCCTACATCTGCCTATTTATATTTCCTGAAGCTTATCACCAGAATTTCCCCCCCCACAACCTTTTCCTGAGTCAGTGATTTTTTTTTCTTTAAACCTTCTGCTATATGCATGGAAGTTAAGTATCATTGTTAAACTGAAGGTTATGGGTGGTGAATTTTAAAACTTGTTTTAAAATCCAGAAGTCAAATAGAGACCTACATCGAATGTATGTAGGCTGTTCAAAACATATGGAAGTGTATGTCGTGGGCCAGAAACCTGTCCTTAGTGACTCACAATTGACTCACAATGAAGTCGGCTCCATTTGGTGCAAGATACTGAAAGAGTTGGTTGTGTGTGTGTATTTACTACTTTTCAGTACAAAGAGAGAACGGATTTTTTTTTAAACCCCTAACCCTTTTAACTTTTTTTTTAATTTTAAAGAGGAAGAATTAGTCTTAGTAATGTTCTTCCTTGTAATTAGTTACCAGAATATATATTGATGGGTTTTGCTTTCTTTTCACATTTGTGCCCAACTGGAGGGTGCAACTAACTTTGTACAGTACACACAGTCAGCAGCTACAAATTGCTTTCTGTTTGCAACTCCTTGCCAGCGTACTGTATCGCCATTAGAGAGTTGTCTATTGCTGGTGACAGATAGATTGCAAAAGGCCCAGAGGAGCTGCAAAGATACAGAAGACTTAAAAAGTCCCAGGAGGCTGTAGCTATATAATCTCTAGTAATAAATTAGGATAGTGGGTTACCTTACTCAACTTACATAAATTCTTAGATTCATTGTTCTCATCCGGAAAAATGGGAACATTAGTAAAAAAGATTGTTGTAAGGATTAAATGAGAGACTGCATGTAAAGCACTGATACTGCCTGGCATAATATAAATAAATGCTCAGTAATTGTTAGCTAGTCTTGGTATTATTAGTAATAATATTATTTCCTAGGCCATAATGGTTTACTCATGGAGAGTACTGAATGGTTATATATCTCAGAAATGTAAATCTGGACATAGAATTACTTTAGTCCCTTCCTGTTAATTCTCCTTTTTTGATTTTATCTCTCTTCTTATGAGCAAATTCATGCTTCATAATAATTACAATTATGTGGCAGTACCAATATCAAATTCCTGGTTATAGGGAACTTTATGCTATGGGTAAGGCTTGTTCTTGTTCTTTTGGAATCTATTAGCTTTGAATTTGTTCTTGGCAGGAAGATTGTTCTCCCTTTATTCCTTGCTGTTGTTTTCCTACTGATATTGATTTTAATTCAAAATATTTTCTTTTGTCTTTTGGAGTTAGGTGGGTGCACTAGTGCATCAGAAATGATTATGGTGCTTCTGTGGGTGAAGTGAGCCTGCATTTGTTCTTAGCTTTAAATATGTGTCAGTAACTATTTCAGCAGTATGATAATGTCCAGCTTCCCAAGAGGGGAAGTCCGAGTCTCAGAGTTGGTCACTGGCGTGGTACTTTTGACCAGCTGTTATACTGCAACCTGGAGCTTCAAAATGGGGAAAACAGCATGAACAGTTCAAGCGAAAAAGCATCCATTTATATTTTAATATGTAGAGTTCTGCCTTCATCTACAAAGTAACCAGATTTGGGAATTGGATAGAAGTCAAAGATCAACATACGTGGCTAGAGTCTACATGGGATTTGGTATATCAGAAGTAATAGAATCTCACAAAATATTCCAAAGATGTGTGAACAGTAAGTGAGAATAATTTCTAAGTAAAGTTGATAGTATCTCAATCTTTTCTTATGTAGAACCTAATGAATTATAGGCATTTACATTCTTTCATTTGTTATGAGAAAGATTGAAAATCACACTGTGGCAGATGGATAGCTCACTATATGACTTACTGAAAGCACAGAAGGTCAGGAATGTTGATGTTTGTCTAACACAGCAACTCAAGCTTCAGCACAATTTTTTACAAAGTAAATCAAGCAGGAGAAAGATTGGTGTGTATTTTTTTGCAACTATTTTTTAAAAAGATTTTATTTATTTACTTGACACAGAGATCACAAGTAGGCAGAGAAGCAGGCAGAGAGAGAGAGGAAGCGAAGCAGGCTCCCCACTAAGCAGAGAGTCCGATGCGGGGCTCAATCCCAGGACCCTGGGATCATGACCTGAGCTGAAAGCAGAGGCTTTACCCACTGAGCCACCCAGGTGCCTCTTCAACTATTTTTTCTTTAATTGAATTTTACTTGAGAATCTCAAGATGATTGAGTTACACGTGCTACCTTATTAATATTATAAAACTGGAATGGAAGGGAATTATCTTTCTGTATCCTTAGTACGTAGCACAGTATTTATCTCTAATAAATATTTGTTTAATGAATGAGTGATTGAATGAATATATGAGTGACAAAGAGAAAAGGAGAGAGAAAAAGAAGGAAAGGAAGGTGGATGGATGAATGGATGCAGGATCGTTTATCCTTCTTTTAAAGGTGGGTAAGTGGTAAACGTTTAAGTGATTCATGGATGACAATCAGCCTGGCAATAAAATGAAGATACCCAGGGTGCCTGGGTGGCTCAGTGGGTTGAAGCCTCTGCCTTCTGCTCAGGTCATGGTCCCAGCGTCCTGGGATCGAGCCCCACATTGGGAGGGGGGAGTGTCTCTGCTCAGCAGAGAGCCTGCTTCCTCCTCTCTCTGCCTGCCTCTTTGCCTACTTGTGATCTCTGTCTGTCAAATAAATAAAATCTTCAAAAAAAAAAAAAATGAAGATACCCAAGTGTTCTAGATTAAAAATATTCACCACTGCCTCAAGTGGATATGTCTTATTGTTTAGGTAGCTCCCAACCCTATCTACATATTAAAATCACCTAAAGTACCTTTTATAGGATTATCAGTGCCCCATCTTCACCTTCCATCCCCACCTCCCACTGCCCCTCCCTGGTTATTTTTTAAAAGGCGATTCTAATGTGTAGTCAGAGTTGAGAATCACTGTGTTAGGGAGTTATACTTGTTATGTTTTTCAAAGTTAAAAAAAAAGAGAGAATCATAAAGATACATTTGCCAAAACTTGCTTTTGTTCTCCTTCCAAAGCTTTTAAAATTCAGTGTTAGGTGTTGGCTATACCAAGAATAATGTCTTAGTCTGTTCAGTCTGCTATAACAAAATATCATCGACTGGGTGGTTTAAACAACAGAAATTTATTTTTCACAATTCTGAAGGCTGTGAAGTCCAAGATCAGCGTATTGGCAGATTTAGTGTCTGGTGAAGACCACTTCCTGGTTCGTCAATTGCTCCCCGTCTTTTGCTGCATCCTTACATGACAGAAAGAGCAAGGGAATCTCTTTTATATGAAGGACACTGGTCCCATTCATGAGGTCTTCACCCTCATGACCTAACCACCTTCCGAAGGGCCCATCTTCAAATACTATCATGTTGGAAATTACATTTCAATATATGAGTTTGGGGGAAATGGGGACAGATTTGCAGTCCATAGCAGAGAAACGCTAACAAGATAAAAAACAGAACAAGAATATCTTGCTCTGATCCATGTACTCTAACCCAGCGACCTGCAAAAAGGAGTTTGCTCATTGCTACCACTCAACAGTAAGAGGACTTTTTGCTTGAAATTAAATATGTGCCATGAGATTGGTTTGCCAGGCGTCACTGTGAAGGCAGATAAGGTGACACAGAAATTAAAGCTCAAGGATGCTACAGGGTGCCTGGGTGGCTCAGTCGTTAAATGTCTTCCTTCAGCTCAGGTCATGATCCCAGGATCCTGGGATTGAATCCCACATCAGGCTCTCCGCTGAGCTGGGAACCTACTTCTCTCACTCCTACTCCCCCAGCTTGTGTTCTATCTCTCTGTTAAACAAATAAATAAAATCTTTTTTATTTTTTTAATTTTTATTTTATTTTATTTTTTTTAAAGATTTTATTTATTTATTTGTCAGAGAGAGAGGGAGAGCGAGTGAGCACAGGCAGACAGAGAGGCAGGCAGAGGCAGAGGGAGAAGCAGGCTCCCTGCTGAGCAAAGAGCCCGATGTGGGACTCGATCCCAGGACACTGGGATCATGACCTGAGGCGAAGGCAGCTGCTTAACCAACTGAGCCACCCAGGCATCCCTAAAATCTTTTTTAAAAAAGGAAAAAACAAGGATGCTACAGAAGACCTTGGGGTGTGTCTAGATAATGTAATTTTCCATCATTATCAAAAGCCAGTACTCTTCTCATTTGCTTGTAAATCTCATGACTCAGCTTGATTTCTTTCAGGAGTAAGGATCTTACCCTAGACAAATGAAAAAAAAATTATATGAAAGCCAAATTGCGTTTTCTTTTATCTTAACTACTGCAGTAAAAATTCCAGCCAGAGACCAATTGCAGACTCATTTTTTAGAGTTGTTACCATTGTCTGAAAATGTAAGATGGACGAGGGCAGGTGTATTTTGTCTTTATTTGTTCACTGCTCTTCCCAGTAGGATATAGAGTATAACATTCATAGTAGATATTTGATGAATGTTTATTGAATGAATAAGTACTGTGGTTTAGGTACTGAAGGATGGTTTCTGATTCTCAAACACTGAAAAACTCTTTGGTAATTCCTCTGTGTGTGTGTGTGTGTGTGTGTGTGTGTGTGTATACGTGTGTATATATATATATATGTAATCTCTATGCCCAATGTGGGGCTTGAACTCACCAACCGGAGATCAAGAGTTGCATACTCTATGGACTGAGCCAGCCAGGCATCCCTGTGGTAACTTTTTAAGAACTTCATTATCATTATTATGAGTGTCTAGAATGAGTATTGAAATGCATAGTTTTTATTTTAGTCTCCTCAACATCATTTCCTCCTCTCTTCTTCAGGGGGTAAAACTGCTCTTCTCTATTGGGAACCAATTCAATGTAGACTATCTCTCCTCCCTGGCCATAGGGAGTATAATGTAGCCAAGATCTGTCCCATCAGAAAACTACATCTATTCACGCCCACCCACTCCCCTCCACGGTTTGGTTCCTAATTCATGTCAAAACAATCAGTCTGCCCTATGATATTTCTGCTGGAGCTCATAAGGGAGATTGTCTTTATCTGCTGGACTTAATTATGGATACCATTTTGGTGTCTGGAGCCAGCAACAGTCATCTTCCCCACTTTGGGACTAGAGCCTCTATGTACCAGTACACCATTCAGATGCAAGCAGAATTGAAAGATGGAAAAAGTGAGAGAGAACCTGTTTTCTCATCAACAAGCAATTAATATATATCATTTTTAAAAATAGAAATATCCTTCTAGTCTTTTCTGATTATGAAAGTAATGAAATATTCAATATAAAAAATTCAGAAAATACAAAAAACCTGAAGAAAATTTAAATTATATTTAGTTCATCACCCACAAGCTATATTTTTGATACATATCTTTTCATGCAGATATACAAGTACTATTTTTTCTTATGTTAAACAAAAGTGATATCATGTTTTTATATGCTCCTTTTATCAATTTATGTGTTATAAATATCTCTCCATAATCTTTCTCAAATATCTCTCTCAATAAAAACAAATTTACTCATTATTTTTAATGACTATGTAATATTCCCTTGTGTAAATCAATTATAGTTTACTTAACCACCCCTATTGTTGCAGATAACTCTTAAAAGGTTTTGACTGTTTTCTGGAACAGCACTGAAGCTGACATTTACTGATTTCTTGTCACTTTCCCTCCAGAATCCCCTTATTCTAAGTTTTCCCAGCATAATTCAAACAGTTGCCAGTTATTAGATAATGTGGGGAAGGAGGAAGCAGACTTTTTCTGAGCTATGGAAAACATAAAAAGTCATACTTTTGTAACTGTGAGATCATTCTTACTAAATTTTTCGCTTATTAATTGCATAGAGATGAAGAATAAGCAGTACATTCTCGGTGTTTAGTGACTTTCTTGGCTGGTTTCCAGATTCATTCAAAATAGTGTTTACATAAATGCCTGTGGCATAATATTTTAGTGCTGACTGTACCACTCTGTGGAGACTATCAAATCTGTAATTATAAGGGTGTGGTTATTCAATGGCCTGAGTAAACCTACTTCCACAGCAGACACCATTTAAGACAGCAGAGCAAGGTTCAGCAACCGGAAATCAAGTAATACAGAGATCTAGAAAATGTATAAATATTCAGTGTAAAGAAAAATGACAAATCAGAGGTAGAAGATATGTGTTTTATAAGCAAGAGTTTAGAAAAGCAAGATGAGAAAATTAAATCATATCTCAAAGACTTTATAAATGACAAAAGGGAACATATAAATCTTGGATACTCTTGACATTTTTTCCAACACGGCCAGCTTCTTTCGAAATGGGAGCCAATTATAACCGAAACCAAGATTATAATAAAATATCTTTGATAGAATCATTTCGAAAAAGAAATGTAGGACATATGAAGCTGTTTTTTTGTGAGTTCCCACTCATGCCTTCTGCTTCCCATTTACAAAGAATGGCTCTGTTGCTATCAGGCAAGTCCAGTTTCCTGGTTATTTTTGGAGGGCTAACGCCTTTGTCAAATAATAAAGAAACTTAAACATTGCTAGGAACAACTGTAGATAAGACTCTAAAGAATTATCATAGACTCCTAGGAAAATACTCCAAATTGAATATTTCTGCTACCTTTCATCTGACTTACACTCATATATTAGAGAGAGGACGGTATAGTGGAGCCCTGTAAAGAATCATCTAAAAGTGTGAAAGCTTAGTAGTTCTTGTGAGGACAATGGCATTTAATTTTTACACCTCCACCCCCAGCTTTATTGAGGTATAGTTGAAAATTTTAAAATTGTATGGGGGCACCTGGGTGGCTCAGTTATTGTGTCTGACTCTGGATTTTGGCTCATGTCATCTTCTCTGGGTCATGAGATCGAGCCCTGCGCTGGGCATGGAGGCTCCTTAAGATTCTCTTTCTCCCTCTCTGTCTGCCCCTCTCCCTGCCCCACACCCTCTCTCTCTGTCTCAGAAAAATTTGTATATATTTAAGGTGTACAGCTTGAGTTGAAGTACATATACATTGTGAAATAATCACCATAATCAAGATAATTAACATAATTGATCATGTCACCTAATTATGCTTTGTGTGTATATGTGGTGACAACACTTCAGATCTATACTTTTTTTTTTTTTTAAGATTTTATTTATTTTTTTATTTGACAGAGGGGAGAGATCACAAGTAGGCAGAGCAGCAGTCAGAGAAAGGGGGAAAAAAGCAGGCTCCTTGCCGAGCAGAGAGCTTAATGCCGAGCTCAATCCCAGGACCCTGAGATCATGACCTGAGCCAAAGGCAGAGGCTTAACCCACTGAGCCACCCAAGTGCCCCCAGATCTATACTCTTAATAAATTTCCAATGTATGATAATGTTAACTATAATTACGTTGTTGTTCATTAGTGCTTCAGAACTTATTCATCTTGTATAAGTGAAACATTATATCCCTTGACCAGTATCTCCCCATTTCTCTCTTCCTGCCCCAAACAACCACCATTTGCCTGTTTCTTTTTTTTTTTTTTAAGATTTTATTTATTTTATTTGACAGAGAGATCACAAGTAGGCAGAGAGGCAGGCAGAGACAGAGGGGGAAGCAGGCTCCCCGCTGAGCAGAGGGCCCGATGCGGGGCTCGATCTCCGGATCCTGAGATCATGACCTGAGCTGAAGGCAGCAGCCCAATCCACTGAGCCACCCAGGCGCCCCTGCCTTTCTGTTTCTGAGTATAATTATTTTAGATTCCACATATAAGTGAGATTATGCAGGATTTATCTTCCTGCATCTGGCTTATTTCACTTAGCATGATATCCTTCAGATTCATCCATTGTGTCCCAAATAACAAGATTTTCTTCTTTTTTAAAGGATGAACAATATTTCATTGTCTATATATACACTATCTTTATCCATTCATCCATGGATGAACATTTGGGTGATTTCCATATCTTGGTTATTGTGAATAATGCTGAAATGAACACAGGAATGCAAATTCCACTTTTTTAAGTACCAAAAAATATTTACCATAATTAGACTAGGGTGGTTACAGTGGTTCTCAACTTCTCACAACTTTTTTTTTAATAGGCTCCATGCCTAGCATGGAGCCCAGCATGGGGCTTGAACTCATGATGGTGAGATCAAGACCTGTGCTGAGATCAAGAGTCAGACATTTAACCAACTGAGACTCCCAAGCATCCCAGCTTCTTTCAATTTGTATACAGTTTCTTAGAATTAAACTATTTTTTTAGAATTGTATTATTTTCGAAGAACAAATAAATTTGAGAAAGAAAATCTTAACTTTTAGGGGCCTCTAAGTGATGTTTAGGGAAATTAATGTATGTGGAAAATAACTTGAATTAGAACAATGAGTACAAGTAGTTCTGTTGTTAAATTGTTCACAATGCTTAGGCTTCAGTTTTAGAAGCATGGTGAAAGGTTTATTGTAAGATATAAAATGTACTCAAAAGCATGTAAATTTATATTTTCAATCACTTTGAGTTTTATATTCTTCGTATTTATTTGCTTCAAAGAGAAATATTTCTTCTTCCAAATCATAAAATAGCCTCCCAGGGAGAACTTTGCATAGTTGTTTTTTGTCACTCTTAAGTCTTCTTCTTCTTTTTTTTTTTTTTAAAGATTTTATTTATTTGACAGAGAGAGATCACAAGTAGGCAGAGAGGCAGGCAGAGAGAGGGGTAGGGTGGAGAAACAGAGAAGCAGGCTTCCTGCTGAGCAGAGTGCCACTCGGGTTCGATCCCAGGACCTTGAGACCATGCCCTGAGCCCAAGGCAGAGGCTTTAGCCCATTGAGCCACCCAGGTGCCCCTTCTTTTTTTTTTTTTTTAAGTAGGCTCCATATCCAGCATGGTGCCAATGCAGGTCTTGAGCTCATCCCCTTGAGACAGAGACTGAGCTGAGATCAAGAGTTGGCTGCTTAACCAACTGAGCCACCCAGGTGCCCCTGTCAAGACTCTTTAAGACTTAAAAAATCTTCTTTCATCCAAATTCTAAGACTTAGAAGTACATAAAACAATCCTACAGAATTCAATAGCATGAGTTAACTTTATAAACTTCTTTCTTTATGGTTAACCTAATTAATAATCACTAATGCAATCAGTAATATTAGGGAAGTAAATATTGTTCTATCAAAAACAAAATGACTGTCGTTACTACCAAAGTCTTTGTAACAGGTACAATGATTCAGAACTTGATCTGGGAGAATAAGAATGCAAGTAATAGATGAGACATTTTTTAATTATAAAAAAGAACAAAACCGGGTGCCTGGGTGGTTCAGTGGGTTAAAGCCTCTGCCTTTGGCTCAGGTCACAATCTCAGGGTCCTGGGTTGGAGCCCCGCTTCGGGCTCTTTGCTCAGCAGGGAGACTGCTTCCCCCTCTGTCTCTGCCTGCCTCTCCTCCTACTTGTGATCTCTCTCTGCCAAATAAGCAAATAAAATCTTTAAAAAATAAAAGGACAAAACCAATTGAATATAATAATATACCAGAGCTACTATATTAAAATAGGGAAGTACATGTGAAAAAAAAAAATAGCCTAGGGCAGAAATAGTCCATTATACACTGGAATTTAAAGTGTAATATGGGGTCAGTGTGCCTGGGTGGTGCAGTTGGTTATGCATCCCATTTAGTTTTGGCTCAGGGTTTTGGTTCACGTTGTGATCTCAAGGTTGTATGATCAAACCCCATGTTGGGCTCTACATTCAGTGTGGAGTCTGCTTGGGTTTCTCTCTCCCTCTACCTCTCCTGCTCATTCTCTCTCTTAAATAAATAATTCTTTTTAAAAAAATGTAATACAGGGGATTTCACGAGTCAGTCAAGAAAGGAAGAACCATTCCAAAATAGTTATCTATCTACCCATCTGTTTAAGATCTTATTTTTAAATAATCTCTACATCCAGCATGGACCTCGAACTTACAACCCTGAGATCAAGAGTGGCATGCTCTACCGACTTAGACTGATGCCCCCCAAATGGTTATCAATTTAGAAAAAATTAGTTTAAGGGCACATAGGTGACTCAGTTGGTTTAACATCTGACTTAGGCTCAGGTTATGATCTCAGGGTCCTGGGTTCAGCTCCCTGTCGGGCTCTGCATTCAGCAGGGAGTCTGCTTCCCCCACTTTCCCTCTCTGTCCCCCTCCCCCTGCTTGTACTCTCTCTCAAATAAATAAATAAAATCTTTAAAAATTAAAGAAAAGAAAAAAGTAGTTTAGAGCATCTTCTCATAATATACATCAAAATAAATTCAAGATGAACTAAAGAGTAGGTAGAAAATATTAAACAATGGAAAATCTGAAGAAAATAGAACAGAATATGTAATAAGCCTCTCAAAGGTAATTATTTTTATATACCTGTCAGCAATTTTTTGAAACTCAAAGGAAAATATGAGTTTTTTTAAGTTAACCAAAGTGAATATGCAGCAACAGAATGGGAAAATATCTGTGAAAACTACCAAACTCAAGGGGCTGTTGTCTTTCTTATATAAAGAAATTGATACAAATTGATAAAAGCACACTAAGTCTCAAAGAGGTGGATAGTATAAGATACCATATTAGTGAGAAAAATGAAAAAAAATATTGTTTCACTAGTAATCAAAGAAATGAAAACTAAAATATTAATAAAATATCCATTTTCTCTTAGGAACTTAGTAAATATTTTAAACAATCATATCAAATAAGTCAAGGTACAAGGAATAGGTACTCTCATACATCACTAAAGTCTTGATAAACCCATAAGCCTTCAAAATGTTCCTATTCTTTTACCCAGTAATTCTACATCTTCACATCCATAAATTTGTCTGGGGGGAAAAAAAGGCTAATGCTCAAACCAAGAGATTCTGCTAAATATGAATTCTTACTGTGTTATGCAAAACAACTTTGCGAAAACATCATAAATAAAAAAGACTGAGCTTTGAACAAAAAGCCAATGGGAGAGAATGGGAGATGAAGAATGAATATTTTTAAGGAATAGGAAAAAAAGAACAGTTTTGGAACCATTTAGAATCAGTGAAGTAGAAAGATTTGAGGAAAACTGGGGATCGAAGATGTATTTTTCATAGTCTCCTTTCTCAATTCCACGTTTTTGTTGTTTTAATTGCCACATTTGTAATTAATAATATATTTTTACTCTTGCTTCCCTTGCAAAATCAATCACTAAATGCTGTGGGCTTTTTGACTGTTGTCTGTTGTCTGTTTATATATATATAAACACACACACCTACATATGTATATATGAATACACTTTTCCCCCCTAAATTTTCTCACTCACTCTGTTATCCTCAATAACCCATTTATATTCTATTCCTTGGATTCCAGCTTTCTTCTTTGTAAAATAAAAATGACAAAACTAAACTATGCTGTTTTTCTAGCTGTCTCACAGGAATAATTAGAGAGTGTCTTTAGTATCCTTGATGTTTCTTTTTTACAAGGCCTCACAAAATACAAGATTCTTAATATAGGAAAGTTTTGCAAATATGCAGTCCCTACTCATGGCATTGACTAGTCCCCATTTTCTCCTTATCCCTTGTAGTACCAGATAAACAAATAAGCTGTCCAAAGCTGTTAATGTCCTCTGTTAACAGTTTGTAATTTGCTCCAGGTTTATTCTACCAAGGCCTTGATTGACCATAGAAGCTAGTCTTTTTCAGCAATTCCTAGTTGGGTCAATCAGTAAGGCCTTTCTTTCCCTATGTGGAATTCCCTGTCTTTCTCCTACTACAATTTCCTCAGTCCCCAACCCTTGCTCACCAGAACAGGGAAAAACTTTTGCATAATCATATGCTATAAAAAATACTCTGAGTGCAGTTCCTATACCTGTGTGTATTCACAAAATATGTAATGGGGGGCGCCTGAATGGCTCATTGAGTTAAGCCTCTGCCTTCAGCTCAGGTCATGATCTCAGGGTCTTGGGATTGAGCCCCACATCGGGCTCTCTGCTCAGCAGGGAGCCTGCTTCCCCTCTCTCTCTCTCTCTCTGCCTGCCTCTCCGCCTACTTGTGATCTCTGTCAAATAAATAAATAAAATCTTAAAAAAAAAAAAAAAAGTAACAGTTTGCTCATCCCCTGTCATTGTCTTCAAACGTGACATGACTAAATTTCCACTTACAGATTTAAGCAGCTCTGAGTCAGGAAAGGGATGGGGGAGAGCCCTCATTTGTAGCATTTGCCAATTTCTGTATTGTAATACTCACACCACGTCCCTTTTAAAGCTACTGACATAGCAACACTGAACATAGAGTTGGGAAGAGATGCACCGTGGCATACCATTCTACAGGATTTCTATCGTATGGATACAACAAACACAAATAACCTTAAGGGCTCAGATAATAGTAAAATGTAGTAAAATAATGAGGAAGTGATGAATTTTAGGTACTTTTACCTTTGTTTTTAATTACCAGCTGTAAGTGTATGTAACAAGTTTAAAAAACAACTGTGTTTCAGACCTGTACCCCTGGGGCTAATAATACACTATATGTTAATTTAAAAAACCACCACAACAACACTGTGTTCACCACCTGGCTTGCAGTATCTCAAAAACTTAGCAGTTGGTTCTCGCTAGCTAGTACAAGTTAGCTTTAGCATATCAATGATTTTAATATCCTCCCAGAGTCTGGAACCAAGCCCTCACTAAATAACCCCAAGGAGTAAGTCCTGTATCTAGAACAACTCTGATCTCAAATACACAGAAGCTAGATTCAGGTTAGATTATGGGTATTCAGCAAACATTCCCAAGTGTTTGGCATTGTGCGAGGGCCGTGAGAACACAAAGATGGTTAAGACTCCTCCCACATTCTTCCCTATATCAATAAAGAGCATCTCCATTTTCCAGTTTTTCGGGACAAAAATCTTGGTGTCATCTTTGACTCTTCTCTTTCTCTCCCTGCAAATTTCAAGTCCATTAGCATATCCTGAAGGCTATACCTTCAGAATCACTTCTGATTACTTCTCACTTCAGCACCACAGCCTGTCTGAGCTCCTTTTCTTTCTTCCCTGGATTATTGGAAGTGTCCTGAATGGCCTTGCTTCCATATTCCCCCCTTTTGGTTTAGTTTCAAAACAATAGTCAGATGCCTCCTTTTAAGCTTTAAGAAGTCACGTTGTGCTTTTTCTCTGCTCACTATTCTCTGATAGTTTGTCATCTTACCCAAAGTAAAGCCAGATGCCTCACAATGATCTTCAGGACCCGACATAATTGGTGTCTCTCTCTTACTTCTCTGACATCATCTACTATTCTTCCCCTTGCCTCACTCTGCTCCAAGATGGCTTCCTGACTTTTCCTCAAATGTGCTAGGCAGGATCCTGCCTTAAGGTCTTTGCATTTGCTCTATTCACGGCCTAGAACAGTCTTCCATAGATATCTGCATGACTGTCTTCTTCTCTCTTGTCTAGTCCAAGTCTTTGCTTATATGCCATCTTCTCAGGGAGGGCTTCTCTGTCACTCTGTTTAAAAATTGCTACCTTGGGTGCCTGGGTGGCTCAGTGGGTTAAAGCCTCTGCCTTCCACTCAGGTCATGATCCTGGGGTCCTGGGATCAAGCTCCACGTCTGACTCTCTGCTCAGCAGGGAGCCTGCTCCCTGGCCTCCCTCCCGCCCCCCGCCGCCCGCTGCCTGCCTCTCTGCCTACTTGTGATCTCTGTCTGTCAAATAAATAAATAAAATCTTTTAAAAAATAAAATTGCAACCTGACTGGGGCGCCTGGGTGGCTCAGTTGTTAAGTGTCTGCCTTCAGCTCTATTTCCCAAGCCCAGAATTTCCCCACTTAAATTTTCTCTGTGAACTTACTTCTATGGACAAACTATGTATTTTACTTATTTGTTTATTGTTTGCCCTCCCCCCACACCCCAACTAGCTACAGAAGTTCAGTGAACTCTGTTCTGTTCACTGCTTCTTTCCCAGTGTCTAAAATAGTGTCCAGCATATGTAGGTGCTTAATATATGTTTACTGAATGAACGAGCGATCTCTCCTTGAAGAGATTGATAGGTTATGTGTATCTTTTGTAACCAAAGTAACTGGATTTCCTGCCTTTGGATTCCAGTTACCTAGTGACTAATCCCCAATACTTGTTGCTAGGCTCATGCAGTTCTGACTTGCCCATAGGAATCTCTGTCAGTTACCAGCTCAATTCGACACCTCAGGTCTTCCTTGGCTGCAAATTTTGGTACATATGTTCTTCTACTTCTTTTGCCCTATAAATTGATCTTTTCAGTTTCAGACCTTTGAATTAATACAATTCTATGTCTCAGTCTAGGAATTTTTTCCTTCATTGCCTGAGCTTTGAATCTGTTCGTATGCTGAGACAAAGAGATTGTACAACAGCCTTTTCAGCAGTGATGACCTCCCAATGAGAACATCCTCCTTGAGAAGGATCTCCTCCATCTCTTTTCAGAAGAGAAGAGGAAACCTAAGGAGAAACACCTGGTGCAGAGCCTGATTCCTACTTCATGGCCATGAAATGCCGAGGATATTATAAAATCAACACCATCGTTAGCCATGCAGAAATGAAAGTTTGTGTGTTGGCTTTTCCACTGTCCTCTGTCAGCCCACAGGAGGAAAAGCAAAGTGCTTTTTAGTGCTGCTTCCACCTTCAGATGCAAGCAGCACTAAAAGCACCCTGAATCAAGATGAGTGGGAAACCATCCCAACTAACACATTTTGAATACAAAAAAAAAGTGGGGGGAAAGATTATAAAACAAGATACATTACCATCACAATCCTCAAAAATTAAAATGGGCATTGTAAGGATAATCATTCTTCTAGCAATTAGACAGGATTGACTTATTATCTATCAATGCTCCTATTATCTACATGAGATAGGTGACTATTCCTATAACATTCTTGGGTTTGACACACACAAAACCAAGATTAGAAGCTATCTGTCAGCTACTGTTAGATTTTAAGATCACTCAGTACCTACATACTTTTCTTAGCTATTTTACAAAAATCCTGGAATAATTAGGATCAACTGAGTGGTATCCTCATTTTTTAGCTGGTATTTGCTGTCTAGAGAGCATGGCAATAGACAGCTCTAAATGAACAAGCTGTCTCTTTCAAGTTAAAATGATTAGGGTGATCATTTGAATCAGAAGAATTTTTAACAGCCAACAATCACAAATTTTTTGAAAAAATTTTGTTTTCTTGGAGCATATTCTTAATGACCCGTTTTATTTCTACAAATATTCTGCAAAGAATAACTGTACATAAAATAATCTTTTCCAAATAGAACTGACATAGGTCAACCTCAGGCAGCACTAAGTACCTGAAAATGCAAAGTGAGATACAAAAAGGACTTTCTCTTTACTTAGCAACAGCCTGGAGAGGTCAAAATCTTTTATAACGTCAATACCATCTCCATTACTGCATTTCTGTGAGGGAACTGGTGGGAAAAGAGGAACAAATAATTTATCATGTCTTCATGGATAAAGAAACTGAGGCACCAAGTTAGCCAATTTCTTGCCTGAGACCACAACGGTCCACCAATTGCAGAACTTAAGGCTGCTGCATCTTACTGGTTAGCTTACAGGGTGGTTTTTCTAAATCTTTCTGCATTGCTGATATAATTGAGATTCCAAGTAATAATAGAAGATGGTGAGGGCAAAGAAATGGTAATGAGCCAGAGCTAGAACAGAAAATAGAGTCCAAGTCTTCTAACTCCTTGTCCATTGATCCTGCCATTATGCTGCAGGAATAATTTGCAGAACTTCATCAAAAAGTGGCAACCGAATGCTATTAGAGACAAACCAGCGTGAGTTCAGTTAACTTTTCATTATAGATGGACAGAAGAATTCATATTTTGGCTTACCTAAGGGAAAAAAAAAATCTCTTCTTTTTGCACATCGTCATTTCTTCTGCTGCTTATATAAAAAGGGTCTTGGTTGACCGAAGCTCATTAGGTGTCAGAAAAAATACATTATAAGTTAGAAACAATCATCTTTGCTTAAAGAAGGTATGAATCAGCAAGCTGGAAACCTCAGTTTTTCAAAGTGTTGGCTAGTCCACTGTCTCAGTCTAACAGGTAATGTGGTCCATTCTAAGCTCTGAGAATAGGCCAGGGAAGGAGAGAAAAAAAAAAATAGAAATAGGGGGAGGGGTGTCATCTTTGTCTCACATTTTAAGGGATCTGCTGTTTTACCTTGTAAAACTGAGTAAATGAGAAGTCATAATTCAGAAGTCAAAAAACTTTTCACTAAATAAAAAAGATTTTAAGAGATGCAATACAGTGAGATGAATTCTCATTATATAAGCTGACACATGATCCTCTTCTCATATAACTTACGTGAGGACATGGGCATTTTGCCCTGCTGGAAGGGATATAAAGCTCATATAGACTTCCTCAATGGTGAAACTCTTTATATAAATTAGAATGCCAGAGAAAGAAACAAAGATCTTATTTCTTCATAATTCTTTTTTTTCCCCCAGCAAATTAGCAGATAAAGAGACTTCTTTGGGGTTACTTAGTTTCTCTGGATATCTCTCATGTATACAGGAGGTATACATGTTATTAAATATCTGTTTGGTCTTTTTCCTGTTAAAAACAAAGAAAAAAAGAAACATATTTAACATAATATTTCTGGTTTTAATTAAGCTGACTTTTTTTTAGAGTGCCACTTAGCTTCATGTGCATTATTATTTTTTTAACCTTTGTAAAAACCCAGAGAGGAGAATATTGTGTTACAGATGAGGAAGCAGAAGTTGAGTATTTTACCACACAGATTGTATTGTAGTTAGACCTGGGTTTAAAATCTAGTTCTTGGGTTGCCTGGGTGGCTCAGTTGGTTAAGTGTCTGCCTACAGCTCGGGTCATGATCCTGGGGCCCTGGGATCGAACCCCACTTTGTGTTCCCTGTTCAGCAGGGAGTCTGCTTCTTCCTTTCCTGCTTGTGTTCTTTCTCTCTCCGTGTCAAATAAATAAATATAATAAATAATATATAATAAAAAATAAATAAAATAAAATATAAATAAAGTCTTTTTAAAAAACCAACAAAATATAGTTCTCCAAAACCACTTCCAATACCCTTTCCACTATGTTACTGAAGTCTATGGCAGTATTTTTATTTTTACGGTTGAGGCAATTTCTAGATAAACCTAAGGTTACTTGATGACTTTTTGATAATTGGATGTGGGAATATTTGTTTGGCATACCTATTTTTCTTGTATATTTCTTCACCAAAGTATAGACATTAGACATCAGATTGTAGCTCTTTTTGTTGCAAGAAGGTAGAAATGCACTTTGTCAAAAGTCTGGGCACCATATGCCTGTTTGTTTTGGGTCCACTAAGAGTACTACATATGAACTTACTGGTTGTAGGCTGAGTCCTGAAGTGAGAACTATGAGTTGACTTGCTGTAAATAAAGGATTTCCTCTACTTTGTAAAACAAGGTAGAGGACATTAATGGATAAACTGGGCTACAAACTTTTGATATTAGCATAGCCAAATGTTAGGTATTGGAGTGTCTTTAAAATGTTAGAGACAAACTGAGAGTTGCTGGAGGAAAGAGGGGTGGAGGGATGGGGTAGCTGGGTGATGGACACTGGGGAGGGTACGTGATATCACGAGCACTGGGTATTATATAAGACTGATGAGGGGCACCTGGGTGGCTCAGTGGGTTCAGCATCTACCTTTGGCTCGGGTCATGATCTCAGGGTCCTGGGATGGAGCCCCGCATTGGGCTCTCTGCTCAGGGGGGAGTCTGCTTCCCCCCTCTCTCTGCCTGCCTCTCTGCCTGCTTATGATCTCCTTCTGTCTCAAATAAATAAATAAAATATTTTTAAAAAAAAGACTGATGAATCACAAACCTGTACCCCTGAAATAAAACATTATATGTTAATTCAATTAATTAACATACAATGTATACATTTAAAAATAAAATAAATACATTTTTAAAAGAAATAAAATGTCAAGAGAAAAAGCAAACAAGTACTATTTTCAATTTACTTACTCCCTAAAATTTATAATTACTAGCATTTGCTACTATCACCAGTTCAAGCTGTTACATTAGACATAGACTCTGACTCAATCCCTACCTGTGGAATACTATTTTAGTAATTTGGTGATGAAATTATCAAAATCATTAATGATTAATTCCTATGGAATTACATCTAGAGAACTTCAGGTAAAGCTTCTTTCTTCTGTAACTAATCATTCAATGAAAATTTGAGTTTATTATACACCAAGCTCAGTTTTAGGCACTAGAGTGCCTTCTCCACAGTGAAAGATCGATACTGTTCAGTAGTGATTCAATAATGATTGAGTGAGTGAAAGAAACAGAAAAAGTAAAAAACATGGCATTTACCCAAAAGGTGCTAATCATCTAGTATACTGAAACATATCAAAGAAATTAACATATCAATGGAATTATTAAAAAAACACAAACTCTCCTTTATATTGCTATTTTTATCATGACACTAACCCTAAGGCCTCAGGGTGATTACTTTGGAGTTAATGGTATAAGATACTACAGGAATTTCTTTGAGATCTTTATCATGTACTAAACTGTTCCATTTATCAGGGGAGATAATATAGAGGAAAAAGTATGTGGTAGAAGATATCCTGGATTCATATCTTGGTTCCACTAACTTCAGCCAGGAGATCTTCGTAAGTAAACTCTTAATGTCATGTTTTACTTATCTGAAAAAAAAAAGGGGGGGGCTTGTTTAGTATTTTCCTCAAAGGGCTATGATGTGGATTAAGCAAGATGTTATAATGTTTATTATAGCACCCAGGATAACACTTTGCTGTTAGCTAGTACTCATTGCTTTTTTAAAGATTTTATTTATTTATTTATTTGAGAGAGAGAGATAGCCAGAGAAAGCATGAGCAGATGTGAGGGACTGATGAACGAGGGCTTAATCCCAGGTCCTTGGACCACAACTTGAGCTGAAGGCAAGTGCTTAACTGACTGAGCCACCCAGGCACCCCACTAGTACTCAATATTAATATTAACTGTATTTTTTTTCTTTCTTTCAGATTTTAGAAAAATACTTTACAATCTAGACTTAATTAACCTTCCTATGACCTTGTTAAAGGGTCTGTTTCCATATGCTGCCTGCCAGATGGTCCACTTACAAATGAGAAACCTGCGTGCTTACCTGTGTTAAATTAGACCCTTGAAGGTCAACGCGGCGTAGTAAAGGGTAGGGATGGCATAACTGAAAATGTGCAAGTATGGAAACTCTAGGAAGCAGCTTTCTGTGAAAAGGTGTGGTGTAGGGAGACAACGATAAGCCTGAATCAGACAGACCCAGCTTGACTCAGCTCCTCATACTGTACTTGGCCTCTTTGGATGATGTCTTCATTGTGTGCCTGAGGGAAATTACTTAAATTCTTTGGGCTGTTATATTCCTCATCTGTAAAGCTGGGAAAATAATATCTTGCTCACTGCATTTTTTTGTGATGACTGACTGCACAGAGTAAGTGTTCAGTAAATTCGCTGAGGGCTGTGAGTTAGGAAGGTTAGTTCTCCTTTTTTCTGTGGCTATCTTGGGGAAATGAGCAACAGCAGAGTTGGCAAGCAGGACAGCCCCCCAGCGATATGATGATGCACGTGATTTACACAAGTCTATCACAAATGGTTGTTCAGTGTGCAAGCTGGGCCAGTAAAAGTAGAAATCTAGTCTGTGCACCGTTCTCCAAGATGCTCAGAAAAGGTCTCTTTCTCGAATTTATACAAACGTGTTCCACTTTCTTCTCACCTCCCCAGGGGCTCAGTGAGTGACTTCATATGGCCATGACCTGTCCTCGAAAGTTCCAGTGTAACCTGTCTCACCCGTCTCAGGCCGTCCTATACCATTCAGTTCTGCTGCAAAATTCTCTTTTTTTTTTTTTTTTAGGATTTTATTTATTTATTTGACATATAGAGATCACAAGTAGATGGAGAGGCAGGCAGAGAGAGAGGAGGAAGCAGGCTCCCTGCTGAGCAGAGAGCCGGATGCAGGGCTTGATCCCCTGGGATCATGACCTGAGCCGAAGGCAGAGGCTTTAACCCACTGAGCCACCCAGGCGCCCCTCTGGTGCAAAACTCTTAATCTCTCCAGAGTCCCACTCCTTCAGGACTCTTCCTCGAGATGAGTGCTAATTGCGTAAGTTAATTCTAGCTAAGGAATCCACAAGACCTTCCTTTAGTTATACTGGCCATTGGCATTTTAGCAGAGGTTTCCAGTGTTTCCACCCAAGGGAGGAAACACTGTGAGAGTTTAAAGTATCCAGGCAAAGGTCATGGAGAGCAGTTTGAAACAGGGGTCTTTTCAGCACAGCGCATAGTAGCTGCCCTGTCTGCCAGTGTACCAAAGAGGAGGTGGCACTGAATACAGATCAGGAAGGGGAAGCTGAGTACATTTAATGAACAAGCCTGCCTGTCTCACATCAGCCAGTCTATTTAAAGAGTCAATAAGAACTTTGGACTCTATACCAATACCCACCTCTGAAGAAAGAGAATGTGGGAGGGGCAGATTTTGTGGTACAGTGAAAAAAAAAATTTGCCGTGAGTGTCATGAAACTTGGATTATAGTTCTGCCTCTGCCACTAGATAGCTTTGTGAGAGGCACCTGGCTGGCAGTGTCGGAAGAGCATGAGACTATCAATCTTAGGGTCATGAGTTTGAACCCCACATTGGGTGTAGAGATTATTTAAAAAACAAAAACACCCCACCCCTCAAAAAAAAAAAAAACCCTTTAAAATAAATAAATAAATGTCCTCTCCTTTGGGGGGAAAATAGCTTTGTGGCTTTGGACAAGTAAGGTATGTGCTTAGACTTCAATGACGTCACCATGGACTGAGACTGCATTAGAGAACTAATTTTGGCAGGTCTAATTTTTCTCAGAACTAATTTTTCGCAGGTCTAACCTTCCTTTTTTTTTTTTTTTTTTAAATATTTTATTTATTTATTTATTTGAGAGATAGACAGTGAGAGAGAGCATGAGCAAGGAGAAGGTCAGAGAGCGAAGCAGACTCCCCATGGAGCTGGGAGCCTGATGTGGGACTCGATCCTGGGACTCCGGGATCATGACCTGAGCCGAAGGCAGTCGTCCAACCAACTGAGCCACCCAGGTGTCCCCAGGTCTAACCTTCTATGTGGCTTCCCCCCCCACACATTGTATCCTTATTCAGCCTGGGGGAAAAGCAATGATGAGTTGTAGCTTCAACAGTATGACATTGAGGGGCACCTGGGTGCTCAGTTGGTTGGGCGTCTCAGGTCATGATCCCAGGGTCCTGGGATCAAGCCCCAGGTCAGGCTGTCTGTTTGGTGGGAGTCTGCTTCTCCCTCTCCCTCTGGCTGTCCACCAACTTGTGCTCTCTCACCTGCTCTCTCCCTCAAGTAAATAAAAATAAAGTCTTTAAAAAAAAAAAAAGAACTGCGTATTGATAAGGCCGGTTTCCAGAGATTACATTAATGGTTAAGAGTGTGGATGCTGGAGTCCTTCATTCCTGAGTTTGGGTACTGAGTTAGCAAGAATTACTTAAGCTCAATTTCCTCATCTGTGAAAGGGCAATGCTAATTCTTAATCATAACGTTAGTGAGAGGATTAAATGAGCTAATACACATTAAAGCACTTAGTGCTAGTAGGTCCTCAGTACTTATCTCTCTGGATCTCTGTAATTTTTTTTTTTTTTTTGGTCCAATCAGAGACCAAGACTAAATTATTTCCAAGGTGCTTTATTTCTGCCTTTCAGTTTCTATCTTTTTATTTGTAAAAGAAATGTGTGTTTTAGTAATTTGGCCAGTTTTGAATTTAATATTAATAGCTCAATTATTCCTCCCATGTGCACAGAGTAGTTTCCCAGAAAGATCTCTAAGTCTGAACTACTCCCATAGTGTGTAGGAGGATCACTGCTGGTGACTAGGATGTAAGAGGTGTACAGTTTCAATCAGAAAACCCTCGCTCCTGTACTTCCACTCTCGATAACATGAAAAACCCACATCTATAGGTATCGAGGTCCCAGGCCCCATGACAGTCCTCAAAGTCATCATTATTCCCATATTGATAAAGTGCAGCAGCCACTTAGATCCCAAGAAACTTGTCTTACTCAGAAGGCAATTAATCACATTCACCTACAGGTGATAATTTGATTAAATGTAAATATACTGCCACGTATTTCTAGCATCATGTTTCTTTTTTTTAAATTTAATTTATTTATTTGACAGAGATAAAAAGCACACAAGCAGGGGGAGTGGCGCAGAGAGAGGGAGAAGGAGAAGCAGACTTCCCACTGAGTAGGGAGCCTGATGCAAGGCTCTATCCCAGGACCCTGGGATTGTGACCTGAGCTGAAGGCAGACGCTTAACGACTGAGTCACCGAGGTGCCCCTCTAGCATCGTGTTTTTTATTGATGAAGAGTTCAGCCCTGCTTTCAAGCCCGCAGACTTAATCACAACAATTCTCCAATTCTGTAGTTGACAGTCTGCTTCTTGGATCACTCCTGGGATCAATTCTGTATCACTCAACAGAAGAAAAACATACCAGTTACTTGAGAGGAGATAATTTAATATAAATAATTGTTAACTAGGTGGAAAGATGTTAACTAACTAACTGCAAGGGTAAAAAGAGAACTTGAAAGACTCATGGTGTAGCAACTGCAGGAAGCAGCTACAATCCCTCTGGCTAAGAGAACAAAAGAAAATGATTGGAATTATTAAAACTAGAGAATGGGACTTTATTATCAATTCTTTATATTAAATTGCCTCTTCAAGTAATTGGTGTGGTTTCTGTCTCCTGACTGCTTTATGACTGATACAGTGGTTGTGCCAATTTATACTCCCACCAGCAACATATGAAAGTTGAGATTGCTACATGTCCTTGCCAAAACTTGGTATTTTTCATCTTTTTCATTTTGAGTATTTTGCTGGGCTTCAAATGCTATATTGCTTTATGTATTTTTTTCTTTCTTAAAATATTTTATTTATTTATTTGACAGAGATAGAGAGAGCACAAGTATGCAGAGCAGCAGGCAGAGGGAGTGGGAGAAGTGGGCTCACTGATCAGCCAGGAGCCCCATGTAGTACTGGATCCCAGGACCCTGTGATCATGATTTGAGCTGTAGGCAGACGCTTACCGACCCAGCTACCCAGGCACCCTTGCATTATGGTTTCTATTTTGCATTTCCGTTTGGGAATGAAGTGAAGCACATCTCCATTTGTTTATTAGTTATTTTGATCTCCTCTTTTTGTAAATTATCTGTTCAAGTCTTTTGTCCATTTTTTTCTATTGGGTTGCTGCCTTTTTCTTATTGATGAGAGCTCTTTGTATATTTTGGACACGAGTTCGTTTCAGTATCATCCCAGCTCTCTGTCAACATGCCTAGGCAAAATAAATAAATAAATAAATAAATAAAATATGCCTAGGCAGCATTACTAGTACACCTGTTACTCCTTTGATTAAATGGCCCTAGGGACTGAATTACCTCAACAAACATTAAGAGCAGTGGAGTGGAGGTACTATAACATTCTCTATCGAGAGAAGATAGGAAATATGTATTTCACTTATGTATTTATTTATTGATCCACAAATCTCTTTGAACATATGATTTTAGACCATTAATTATGTGCAAGGAACTATCCCAAGTATGTGAATTTGCTTCTTTCTGAAGTATTAGAACTCTGCTTGGGAACTTTACACATATTGACATTGTAACAAAATAAGAATCTTGCAGTAAGTTAAAAAAAAAAAATCTTCAAGGACCCAGGACATTTTTGAAAACTGAACGACTCATAAGCACTAACTGTCTGAGGTCAGTGAATATCAATACTGAATACTGAAAAAGTCCTGTGCAAATGTTAAAAATGTCTTCTAGATTTTATTGACTCCTGTTTTTATTCATTGATTCATTTACTCAAATCAAATATTTGTTAAGCATGTATTATGGAAGAACATTAAATGGAAACCAATTTCTTCATCTTTTCTTCTCCATACTCATTCTGGGTGGTTTCAACCACTCCTATGGCTTCTCTTACCAACTATCTATATGCCAATGACCCCTACATCTATTTCTACAATCTATTCATCAGGCTCAAATAACCAACTATCTGATGAGTATCGTTGTTTGGATGTCTCAAGTCACTTGTCATACAACAGTTTCTTTTCTTTCTTTTTAAAGATTTATTTATTTACTTTAGAGGGAGAGAGCATGTGTAGATGCATGTGTGAGTCGGGGGAGGGGCTAAGAGAGGGAATCCCCCAAACAAACTCCCTGTAGAGCACTGACCCTGATGTGGGACTGGATCCCATGACACATGAGATCATGACCCAAGCCAAAGCAAGAGGTGGGTGATCAACTGACTGAGCCACCCAGGCACCCCTGTCATACATTTTCAAAACTTAACTCATCATCTTCCCCAATAAATCTTTTCTCTGTTTTCTCTGTCAGTGTATGGCACCAGCATTTACCCAAGTTGCCCAGGTAAGACAGTTAGAACTCTCCTTCATTTTTCCCACCCCTAAATATCCTATCAATTACCAATACCTTTTATTTTATTTTATTTTTTTAAAAGATTATTTATTTATTTATTTGACAGACAAAGATCACAAGTAGGCAGAGAGGCAGGCAGAGTGGGGGGGGGGAGCAGGCTCCCCGCTGAGCAGAAAGCCCCATGCAGGGCTCAATCCCAGAACCCCGAGATTATGACCTGAGGCGAAGGCAGAGGCTTTAACGCACTGAGCCACCCAGGCACCCTACCAGTAACTTTTAATTCAACTTCTTATATACAGTCCCTCTCAAATTCGTCTGTTTTTCCCATGACCAATACTATAAACCATATTGTTGGCATTTCTTGCCTAGATCTCCTAATTTATTTTCTTGCCTCTAGTCTCTCTGGTCTCCAATCTATTCTCTAATCTCTCCCATTTCTAAAATTCTTTAAGACTTAACTTATACTCTTTGGATAAAGTCCAAATTCCCTAATATGGTTTATAAGATGCTATGTAACTGATTCCTGATGCCTCTCTGGTATCATATCTTACTAGTCTCCATCTGGCATGTACTCCCACTAATCTGTCAGATCTCACCAAAGGAATCCCCTGAGATCCCTTCCCACATTCTCAAAAAATAAGTAAAATGCCCTTCTACAAAACTCTCCTATTTCCCTTACCTCTTATTATGGTAAGTTTTTGAGGCCAGATTCTTTTTTCTGTTTGCTTCTTTGTTAGCTGTGGTAACCAAACCAACAAATCACCTTATTTATTGAAATAATGAATAAATCTCTTGGAACTCAGGGTTAGCCATTATTGTAGTTAGAATACTGTACTACAATAAGCTCTCTTATTAAATTCAAGAAATGTTTCAGATTCTTTAATATAAGGAGATATTTGGGCACAAGTATTACAACTAACACACTTGGCATTTTGTATAAGCTGAAGTCCATCTTATTTATTGAGATACTTTTAGTTAGCTATTGTTTGTGATGACCATGTGTTAAAATTTATTTGCTAGGAAAAAAAAAATTATTTGCTAGGGTGGAACAAAGATTACCAATTACAATTCTAAAGAATGCATTCCGGAAATGATTAACTAGGGTTTTACTTTGCAAAGTTAGCTTGCTTACTATTAACCTATATGTAAAATTTGATTTAACAAGATTCTTTCATTTCCCAGGCCTGTTTTTGGGAAAAGGACCCATGTTTGCAAAAAGGAAATTGTCTATATTTATATTTTGTCATCTTCCAAAACACAAAATTGATAAGAAAGCAGCAAAGGCCTATTTTTAGAAGAACCATCAGAGCTTTACAATCTTTTTCAAATCCTCTTAAATGAGTTCTATATTATGGGAATTTAATAATAATTATAAAATATCATGGAAAATAACCCAAATAGCTCAGGATTCTGAATTAGCACCCAATTACATGCTATCCTAGGTTTATAATCTAGTGGTATTATGTGAAAATTTCCTCTTCTTAATATGGATCATGTTTTGATTGAATAGCCAATAGAACCAATTGCTTCAGCACCTTAAAGTAGTAGTATCTATAGGTGTTATAAATCTTGCTTAAATTTTAACAAGTCTATTAAATGAGTTATTCTCTCTGATGCTGGAAAAGCCAAGGAACCCTGTTTCAACCTAATCTGTACATCTTAGCAGAGCAAGGCGTGAAGGGAGGGTTGCAATGTCTTCTTATAATTTTCTGAGATTAAAATTTTCTTCATACTCTGGCAATGAACTAGTTAAAAACTATTTAAATAGAATTGCAACCTACTACATAATGATAGCACAAAAAAACCTACCATTTCTTCATATGTCTTCTTACTAATTTTGTTGGGTGATTAATTATGTTGGCAATATGTTTTAAATTTATGTTATATTGAGACTCCAAGATAACTCAAGGGATCTTTCTGCAATTCTTTTGAATGATCTATAAATGTTGGACTGCAAAGTTATGGGAAGAATTGATCCTATTTCAAGGTTAGAATGAACATTTTAGAAAAAGTAATACATGATGCAAAAAATGTGAATTTTGGGAAGTTTCTCCTAACATATATTGCCCAACACATAAGATGGATTCAGTATATTTTTCTTGACTGACTGATCAAATGAGTGAATAAATGAATTATCCTCCTGTGGGTCTTGTCCCCTCCTCTTATCCCAACTCACAATTAATTGTAATTATTTTATGAGTCTCTACCCACATTTTAGATAATTTTGCTCCCAAGTTTTGGCAGCTGGAATGGCTTTTTAAGTGTCTAATTAAGAATGATTTGTTAATAATTATCATCTCTTTGAATAATTTTCTTCCCCCTTTTACTCTTTTAAGCTGTTTTTACATTTTCCAAGTCTCATGCTGTTTTTTATTTCTTAGGCTAGCTTTTAATAAATAAAAGAGAACAAAGTCCTTTTTCTCTCCGCCTTTTCGTAAATATGACCCTTTCTGTCATTCTTTCCTTGATCCTTTCCAAATCAGCAGTGGTTGCCATAAGTGACGGCTGAGAGACAAGATGCCAAATGCAATGGCTAAATTTAAAGAGCAGTATTCGCACCTGTTGTTAACTGGCAATGACCAGCCTCACGCCCACAGCTTCTTCCACCTTCTGCCTCCTACCAAGTGCAACCCACAGCCCAGAGTCTTTATGCATTCACGTATAAATAAGTACTGATAAAGACTATTTGCATGTATCAAAAGGACAATGAATATAGCAGTTGACACTAAATTTGTTTAGTTTCAGAGGAGCTGAAATTTGGGCAACACTCAGCATAATATGAAGACAAATCTGACCTTAAAGTAGGTAGACTAATGTGGCTAGGTTTTAACAAATTTTTGAAGACTTTAAATGGACTATCTCACCCCAGAATTTTTTTTGAAAAGATCTTATTTATTAATTTAACAGAGATCACAAGTAGGCAGAGAGGCAGGCAGAGAGAGAGAGGAGGAAGCAGGCTTCCTGCTGAGCAGAGAGCCCGATGAGGGACTCGATCCCAGAACCCTGGGATCAGGACCTGAGCTGAAGGCAGGGGCTTTAACCCACTGAGCCACCCAGGCGCCCTATCGCCCCAGGATTATCTTGTTAGACCTGTCATACTTTGTGAAAGTATTTTGGTATTAAGTATTAGCATTGGTAGAAAGTATTAGCATTGGTAGGGTCCTATAAATTTAAATGTTGTATAAAAGAGGCAATCCTCGGAGTCCTTATCATGATCTAAAGAGTTAGCTTAAATTAGTTTGCCAGGTTGGCAACACTAACTTGGAAGAGTTCTGTAAGAGAAATATAGTAACACAAATAATTTTGATACAGATTATACTTAGAAGATGAGAGAAGGGGACTGTGGCCCAGCCAACAAGATTAGTCTATTCAAATAGGTATGATAACCAAGGGAGTATGGCCAACCTCATTGTCAGATCAGCTCACATCAAGTGCCAAAGTACTATGATAAAAAGTCAAACAATAGGGACGCCTGGGTGGCTCAGTTGGTTGGACGACTGCCTTCGGCTCAGGTCATGATCCCGGAGTCCCGGGATCGAGTCCCGCATCAGGCTCCCAGCTCCATGGGGAGTCTGCTTCGCTCTCTGATCTTCTCCTCGCTCATGCTCTCTCTCACTGTCTCTCTCTCAAATAAATAAATAAAATCTTAAAAAAAAAAAAAAAGTCAAACAATAAATTATGAGAGTTTAGTTTTACCTGGACATTTACTCTCACAGGAGGCAAAGCTGGTCTTCAAAAGAGTAGAACAGGTAGGTGGCCTATAGGGACAGTGGGAGCAAACAGAGTTGAAGGTTGAAAGGTCGGGGCATATTCAGGGTATAGGGAGTAAATACCTGAAGATTGTTGAGAGAGGAGAGCACTTTAACAATCTGGCATTTTGTTCTGATTCAGTTTTATCAGAGAATGTTCTTATGATTTTTTTGGCACCTTTGGGTACTCTGGAATGGTGTTCAGTTCCTTCAGAATATGGGCTGAATTCCTATGGTCGTGTGATTTATTTGAGTGCAAAACTAGTGTTCTGTGCCTTTGAATTACTTCAGATAGAGGCAAAAGACATCCTGACTCTAAAGGTCTAGTAAATAGCAAAGGCTCTAGAAAGCCACAACCAATCCAACACAAAAGCGACAGCATTAACGTTTACTGCCAACCTCTCAGATCTTAAGAAATGTGAACAAAGACGGTCCTATTTGAACAAGCCCTGCCCTCCTCAACTGAGTGTTTTCCTGGTGTTCTGCTCTTGATAGAAGAAAACTTGCAGATAGGAAAGAATGTTTGATTAGAGGGTCTCTGAGTTTCAAAATGTGTATGGAGTCAGTCATTCTTTGGAGGTTGGGGCATGAGACTCCTGGCACACAAAAATCTTAAGAGGTCACGTGTAAGTACATCTATGTAAATGATGTATGTAAAGTATGCACACAATCCAGTGTAAGGTTGCAAGTCTACATTAGAGTAAGTGGGGTGAAGTATTAGGGGAAGAAAAGGAGAGAAATAAAAATGAGGAAGGAAAAAATGTGTGTATAATGAAGGGAGACTGGATGTGGATATAGACAGGAAGGGATATGTGACGGGGTTTACGAGGAGTTCGGCTACACTTACTAGAAATATTTCTGGTTAGAGAGGTTGAGAAAAAACACAAAAGATTATAGAAACAGAGAAGTCATGGGAAAATGAGTGGTAGTGATGGCGAGATGCCTGCAGCTGGGTAGGGGTAGAGAAATGGGAAATGATACCTGGGAAGATAGTGAGTCCCAAATAGCTAGAAAACAGATCAAGGCTGTGATTTATGAGATGATAAAGATTTGAGGGTAAGCCCTTTCCTCTTGCTCTCCTTCTTCATATACTTTTTTCCTATTCTTTAAGAATTGCTGATTTCACTTGCATAGTAATTCACACCATCTGTGAACCATGAAACACAGCCCCCAGATGTCTAAGCAGATCCCTGTTATTGTTTCTTACCCGTGTCAATGAACTGTGTGCATCACCTATCCTGGCTATTCTGGAATGCTTTTAGGCAAATACTCCATTGAGTTGAGTCATAATTGGGAGCTGACTTCTGTGTACATTTTAGTAGGAAGCCTAGTTAGGGTTTCATGCTCCAGGAAATCTGTTCTGATTAGTTTCAGCTAAAGAAAGATCAACCTGTTTTAAGGATTGGCACAGAAAACAACTCTACGGCCATGTAGATTTTAGTGACCATGTTTTTATAATGATAAAAATAACATGCAGATGGGAATATGTTAAACCATTCTAAAGGGTAGCTACTTCTCAAAAGTCTCCAGAGCTAACATGTTTCTTGTTTATTTTTCCAAGTCACTGTGTAACTGAAATACACATATAACATATAAAAGTATACATAAGTAACTTTTATATATATAAGTTAAAAAGGCTCATCTGCACTAGATTATTACTTTTTAAAAATTACGTATTTATTTACTTATTTGTCAGAGAGAGAGAGCTCACAAGGAGAGGGAGTGGAAGGCAGAGGTAAAGCAAGGGATCATATTCGGGACTTAATCCCGAATATGATCACAACGGGAGCTGAAGGCAGATGGTTGCCTGACTCAGCCATCCGGCTGTCCCATATTATTACTTTTTTAAAGTATAGATGGAATAATTCATTTTGTTAATGGTTGCATAATATTCTGTTATAGGGTTAGTCGCTCTCTCTCTCTCTTTTTTAAAGATTTTATTTATTTATTTGACAGACAGAGATCACAAGTAGGCAGAGAGGCAGGCAGAGAGAGAGAGGAAGGGAAGCAGGCTCCCTGATGAACAGAGATCCCAATGCGGGGCTCCATCCCAGGACATGATCATGGGATCATGATCTGAGCAGAAGGCAGAGGCTTTAACCCACTGAGCCACCCAGAGGCCCCTAAGGTTAGTCTCTTATTAACGAATTCCTATTAGAAAACATTTAGGTTTTCTTTAATTTTTTTATTCTCAAAAGGTAACACCATTTTTAATTTTTTTGTGGTCACTTTGCTATCTTTTAAAAAAGTATTATCTCTAGAGTGATCAGCACAGTGCCTGGCATAACAGTTACTCAATGAATATTAATTCCCTTTCCCTTCATATGTAATTTATTATTTTTTAAGAATGAGGATACTTTCTGTTAAACTATCCACACTTTCTTATTATGGGGCCTGGCCAACCAACTCATGTAAGACACCTCCTTTGCTGCTATGGAAAAGATTTTCTATGTAAGGAGGTAATTAACCTTTGTATAGTTTCTAGCCCTGGATTATTAGAACTCAATTTGGTCAGTGGAACCTCAGATTACACAGCCTACCTGGGGTGCATCAGTGGTTTTATCTTGGTAAACAAAAGATGACACCCTTAGTAACTAAGAAGGAAGCTTTTGGTAATCCCTCTAGTTTCAGGTTTATGCAGTTAAAAAAAAAAAATCTTTTGGGACGCCTGGGAGGCGCAGTTGGTTAAACGACTGCCTCCGGCTCAGGGCGTGATCCTGGAGTCCCGGGATCGAGTCCCACATCAGGCTCCCAGCTCCATGGGGAGTCTGCTTCGCTCTCTGACCTTCTCCTCGCTCATTCTCTCTCTCACTGTCTCTCTCTCTCAAATAAATAAAATAAAATCTTTAAAAAAAAATCTTTTTATTGTGGTTCTTTTGCAAATGCATAGGACTAAATCTCAGAACTTCAGGATGCATGTCTAATTTCTGTATTTGGAAAAATAGGAGAAAGACAATTCCAGTAGAACTTCTTGAAGTGTAAGTTGGAGATGGATAGACACCTGATTCATAGGCAGGTATGGCAAAAGAAACAGAAAATACAACAAAAGTAAAATTCCTGGCAATCCTAGTGAGAAGGAGGAAATGGCACAGCATTGGTAGATACATAACATGCAGATATGATAAATATAGATGGGCAGAAAATGATTGTAAGTTAAGTTGTTCCAGTAATGTCACAGATTTCCAGCTACAGGGGGATTAGTATGTGCAGCTGTTGAATGTGGGGGAGCTCATCTCATTCTTGAGCTCTCAGGTTCCACTTGTTGGGCAATAAATGCCATTTGGGTGAGTGGTGTGATACTCTCACCCGGAGAAGCCAATCATTTTAATGTTCTGGGGTGGGGTGGAAGGATTAAACAAACCAAAAGCCCCACTTCATTATTTAGCAATTCTTGGCCAAGCAAATACCATTTCAGCTAAACTTTAAAAAATATTATTAGAATAAGTGATCAAATAAAATTGTATGTTGTGGGGGTGCTTGGGTGGCTCACTGGGTTAAGCCTCTGCCTTCGGCTCAGGTCATGATCTCAGGGTCCTGGGATCGAGCCCCACATTGGGCTCTTGGTGCAGTGGGGAGTCTGCTTTCCCCTCTCTCTCTGTCTGCCTCGCTGCCTACTTGTAATCTCTCTCTCTGTGTCAAATAAATAAAATCTTCAAAAAAAAATAAAATTGTATGTGGTGTATTTTTGTTTTAACTTGATTGCCTAAGGCTACACTACTAAAGATGTTTTCTAGAATTTATAGTAATACTTTTTTAAAAAAGATTTTTATTTATTTGACAGAGAGAGAGAGAGAGAGAGAGAGAGAGATCACAAGTAGGCAGAGAGGCAAGCAGAGAGAGAGAAAGGGAAGCAGGCTCCCTGCCCAGCAGAGAGCCTGATGTGTGGCTTGATCCCAGGCAGAGAGCCCGATGCGGGGCTCCATCCCAGGACCCTGAGATCATGACCTGAGCAAAGGCAGAGGCTTAACCCACTGAGCCACCCAGGGGCCCCGATTAACACTTAAAAAAAAAAAAGATTTTATTTATCTGAGAGAGAGAGAGAGCACGAGCAGGGGTGGGGTGGGGCAGAGGGTGAGGGACAAGCAGATCCCCATGCAGGCTCTCTGGGCTCAAGATCATGACCTGAGCAGAAGGCAGATTCTTAACGTACTGAGCCACCCGGGTGCCCCTAGAGTAATACTTTCAGCTGCTTACCAAATTGTTTTCCTGCTTCACAATTTAAAAGAAGGTGTGAGGACTAACCAGCCTATAATAACAGACAGCAAGGAAATCCTCTTCTAAGAAAATACTTCTCTCACAGTCTTTAATGAGCTTTCTTTATGATCTTGTTTCTTGGGGAAAGAAGTATTTTTCAAGAGAAAGCAATCAAGAATTATTCCAAAGTGTATCCTATTGGCTAGTTTATTTAAATTATGAAAATTCATTAGAATAACCTTTACATGACTTTTATTGCATTACCAACATGTTCTGTTTCCATAGTTTAGTAAGTGCACACAGGGTCAAAGATAGTAAGAAAATGATTATTCCTTCTGGAGAGTGTTAGAGTATCAGTCTAAAAGGTGCTGTAAAAATGAATTGAGTATTTGAAATGTATATAGGTCTGTTAATTCACCCTGAAGTCTTGTACTCATTCTGGGACTTTGATATCATAAGCATTCTACCCCTCCTATATTATGCTACATAGCACGGTCATTAGATCACCCTTTGACGTAGGGTTAATTTCAACATGTCCAAATACCATCAGTTATGAATGATAACTCTGGGCGTGTCACTGAGAGTTCTAGCATCCCTCGCTTAATGATTACTAATTTGGTACATATTTTGCCAACTTAGAACACTCACAAAGTACAAAGCTTAGCACAAATATCTGTTTCCCCAGTTACCCTTATCATAGCTTTATCCTTGGTGAATATTAGCCAAATCGAATATGCCATCTCTAGTGCTGCTATTCTGAGGGGCTCGGGTGCCAATTACCGGTTCCTTAGAATTTGCCCGTAATTGACTATGTCCCACAATAGGTAACTCTGCAAGTGACAGGCAGTCTCAAGTGTGATTCTCCCGCCTGTCGATTGGGCCTTGCAGGAAGCTCCGCCTCACCAACTCAGCCAAGGGCGGCAGTTGGCCCGGCGACGGTGAGTGGCGGGTCTTAGCTCCGCCCCGGCCGTCCGCTGCGCTGCCTGGGTCGGCGCCGTTTCCAGTTGAGAGATGGCGGCCGCCGCAGGTAGATCGCTCCTGCTGCTCCTCTCCTCCCGGGGCGGCGGCGGGGGCGCCGGCGGCTGCGGAGCGCTGACTGCCGGCTGCTTCCCCGGGCTGGGCGTCAGCCGCCACCGGCAGCAGCAGCACCACCGGACGGTGAGCGAGCGCGCCCGGCGGCTCCGGGGAGGGCGGGGCGGCGCTGGCGTGTGGGAGCCGCCGGCGGGCAGGCCGCCCGGGCAGCGGGCGAGTTACCTCAACTCGCGGCCGCTCCCGAGCTTGCCGGGCACGGAGGAGCCGCCGTGCCCTTCAGGCGCCTGCGGCGGCGACCAGGAAGGGAGGGAGGGCGGTGGAAGCCGAGTGGAGGAGGAGGAGGGGCGACGGCGGGGATGTTCCCGCAGGACCCGGGGCACCAGGGCGGGGAAGGGACGGGACTTGAACCTCTCCCTGACTGACTTCGCCCCCGATCTCGGTCCCTCCCTCCGTTTTTTAAAACAGCTCTGCCTCATCGCTCGCGTACTGAGCCCCGTGCAAGTTGTCCCCTTTCCCTCCTCCTCCGGGCGGGTTGGGGTGCCCTGAGTTGCCGCGGCTGCCTGGTGTATGTGTCAGGAGAGTGGCAGTGCCATGCTTCTGGGCACTGCCTCCGGAGAGCAGCCCAGGACCCCAGCGGGGCCGCTCCCTCGTCCTCTCTCGGCCCTTTGGGAACGGCCAAGAAGGATAATCAAACTTTATCCTCCTCGGTGACTTCCTGCGTGTGTGGGCATGGGGAACAGCCCCTTCGCGATGGATGCTGCATTGCTTCAGGAAGCAAGCTCTATCCCCTCAGGTCCTTAAAGGTCCTCGGTGGTCCTTTCGGAGGGCTGGTTTTACCAGCTCGTTCACGCGTGCCTGAAGAAGGAAGGGGGGGCAGCAGGCAGAGGGGAAGTGGATAGGGCAAGTTGTTCGCAGAGGCAGAGATTTGGTAGTTGAATTAACCAGTTATTGCTGGATTTCATTGGCTGGCAAGGAAGGAGTTTCTGTTTGAACAGCCTCGAGATGTATTGGTGAGTGATTGTGAATTCTTTTTTCAATTGTAAGAGATCAACTTGGCATGGAGTTGTTGACCTAACAAGTCAGCGGGTTCTCTTTCCTTGGACTTTCTAGACCCATTTGTGTTGGTCTCTGGCCAACTGTGAGTGTACGAGTGTAGATTTTATTTCCTAGGGCTAACTTGTATAGTGTGGGAATGAGAGAATCCCTGCAGACGGCCTGATAGAAGGAACTAGTACCTTCAGATCTCAACAGATACATCCACCTGTCCTATTCTGATCACATAGCTCTTGAGAGGAAGCTGAACTGGAGGTTTTCAGAGAGGACACCCCAAGACTGATGACAGCATGAAACCAGGTGTCTGCAAGAGCTATGAAAAGAACTAATGGTCTGTAAATGCAAGATGATACTGTTATTATTAGTCACACGTATGGATCCTATCCTCATTCTTGTGAAGAAAATTTGTACTTCATATTTGGCATACTGACATATTGCTTTGCTGAAGCTTTTGGGTGAGAGCCGAGCTTTTCCACAGTTCAGTTTAGATTTGCATGTTTCATAGCCTCCATTTATGTGTTTTGTTTTCCTGAAAACATAAAGCCATCCAGAAATCTGATGGCATTCCCCTCTCCCTCAAACTATTTAAAGGCTTCCCAAGTTGTCTTTATCCCTCTATTTTGCTAATACGTCTTTTGACTTTGCACAGTTTGTTTTTAAGGCTATTTGGGTGTGGTATTCATTTAACATTTTTAAATTTATGCCTTGTATATTTTCCACTATGCGAATCTGTCAGGCTATGAGTGTCTTCCTTGTGTGGGTACTTCATGAAAGTGTTCTTCTGTGCTATTCTGGGGTGGGTAAAAGTGATGTGCTGAATTTGTAACTGAAAGCACAGTTGAAGTGAAGTGTTATTTCTGAAGGGCTGAAGTGTTATCATGGGAATGTTGACTTGTAAATGAACTTAGAATTGTACGATTTTGAAAAAAGTTGTACCTGATTAATTAAAATATGTAAGCAGGTTTTTTTTTCTTTTTCTACGATTGCTCTGAAGCCTTCCTGTATATAGCTGTCTCCATCTGTTATTCTATGATTCCTCACAAGATTCAATTTGAAAGGTATCTCTTAGGGATTTAACTCTTGACATTTTATGCCTGAAATTGAGGCCCAGAAAGGGGAGGGACTTGGCCAGGGTTCCACAGCTAATACGCACCAGTTTTAGGATTCCCACCCTCCCCAGATAGTCTGATCCTCTTACTGTGTTCTTTTCGTTATATATATTATAAGACGCAATTGCTCCTTCATAATCTCCTCCTTTTCAAGGAAAAGGAGAGTATTGGGAAAGTATTGGTATTTTAAACAACCATGAATGGGAATTGTCTTGTGAGTAGATGTTGGAGGCAGAGCTGTGGAATGAGGCAAATATGGGAACAAACATCTCGCTCTTACAAAGGTCCCTGCGAGACACTAAGGTTGAATCTTGCATAGGACACATTCTGTGCATGTGCAGCAGATGGCACTCTGCATTGGACTAGATCACAAGCCCAGCTTGTGCCACTTTTGTTCTGCTGTAGTAGGTACAGTAAATTAGAGCCAGGGGGACATAACCAATTATGGTGCTGGTTAATTTTTTGCTTGAGAGGCATGCGTTTTGAAATCTTTTCCAAGTTTACAGAGTGAGTCCAAAGCAGTACAGTTCAGCCTGTTGGTAAATGTGGTTTCGAAGTTATAAAACATAACTTGTTCCTTTCCCACCTTCCTCATTAAAAGATCAAACAACTGAGTAAATAGAAATAAAGGTGCAGGGGCTTATTTGGTATTTTTAGCACCATCTAGCGTAATTTTTCCCTTGCTGTGTGAAGAGCCTGTTACTGCTCCTCAGTTTGTGACTGTAATGAAGACATGTAAAATGTTTGTTGCATGCTTTACTGTGTGGTTAGTGAAGGTGACTGCTATTTTCAAGGGTGATTCTTTGAGGGGCAACTGCCTTTCATCGTGAGCTGGGTAATTGCTTTGCTAAATCAAACTGTCTCACCTCTGATTATGAAAGCCTGACTGTTAACATTTCCTAGTGGTCAATAGCTAAATCTCTTGCTTAAGTCTGTCATTGGACTGTTACAGTTTGTGGTTGTCTTTCTACTTTACACATTATAGTTCTTTGGCAATGAAAGCATTTCAGTTTAACCTGACAGTTTTAACTGAGATTATATTACCTGACACAGAGGCAAGTCCTAGTTCTTTAACTGGGTTTCTCATGGTCTGGCTGGTCTTATTTAGCCAGATCCATCCCAGCACAAATACTTCACTGTACTTAAGCCAATGTTCCACATATTTATACTAAATGTTTATGTAATTCCTGCAACTGAATTTCAGTCTTAATCACTCCTCTAACTTCTAAGGTCCATTTCAGTTTAGAGACTGTGACCTACGACTCCTATTTGAAGCTAACCTACTCACTTTACAGATGAGGAAACAGACCTAATGGCAACTGAGGGAAATAACTTATTAGGTTATGTGTGGTTTATGACATCTTAGATTAAAATTCTTTAAGTGGTGGTGGATTCCAGATGTTCTAGTCAGAATCTTAATTTGTGTGATTCCTGGCTCTTAATCCCTCTCTTCTATCCTATTCTGTCCTGTCTAAATTCTGATAGACTTTATTATTAGCAGGACACAGATTGGCACTGACTTTTTATCTAAAGATTTCGTTTGTGGGTGCCTTATATTACAGGAGAAGTAGGGCAGTATTACATTTTTGTCTCTCATAGACTCCAACACAGCACTAAGAATATAGGTGATGCTTAGACGTGCATTAATTGAATATGCACCTTTGTGTCTGCTTGCCAGTTTTGAAAAGATATGCTCATCCACTCCCCCAGCCCCCTGTCCCCAACTTGACTTGCTTAATGTCCTGTTAATGTAAATAACCACATTTGGATAATTGCTTTAACTTTAGTATTGCCAGTGCTGTCTTTGATTGTATATTATACTTCTTTATGGTAGTATACCCATAGAGTGGGTACCTTTGGATTAGCTCTATGGTGGTACTTGCTTTCTTCCCAAAGCCCAGCAAAAGTATGATTAATACCCAGATTATATAAATACATGATTGAATCAGGTTCAAGAGTTTTTGTCAACTACCATGCTAAGATTTTGATGGTCCTGGATAAATGTTTAGAGCAGACTTTTAAAATTTACTATTATTACCACTATTTTCTATTGAAATGTAGTTGACACACAATGTTACATTAGTTACAAAAGCTGACTTGTTTTTAAGGAAGCAACCATGCTTTTTTTTTTTTTGAAGATTTTGTTGTTTATTAAGGAGAGAGAGTGGGAGAGAGGAAGTAAAAGAGCATGGGTGGGGAGGGAGGGTCAGAGAGAGGGGGAACGTATACTTGCTGCTTAGTGGGGAGCCCCATGTGGGGCTTAATCCCAGGACCTGGAGATCGTGACCTGAACAAAAGGCAGACAGTTAATCAACTGAACCACCCAGATGCCCCACAACCATCCTTTTATTTATCTTAAAATCATGCTTATTTTGTACGATGTGCACAAAATATTTGCACAAAATATTTGAATGAGTAAATTTGGATTTATTCAACAGATTATGATTATTTGAACTTTTCTAAGTCCCAAGGGGGCTCTGTTTCATGCTTTATGAACTCTACTCCAAGAGGAAATCTAAGTAGAGAATGCAACATCAAAAATGGTGTATAGCAAAGATAACAACAAAGATCATTTTTGGTTTTGGGGCTGCCTCATGTTTGAAATCCAGAGTGGTCATTATCTTTTGCAATAGCACTTCATTGATACCATTATCTGAATAACTGCAGAGATGTTGCTTTCATTTTTAAAAAAAGATTTATTTACTTATTTGAGAGACAATGTGAGAGAGGGGAGGGGGCAGAGGGAGAGGAAGAGGGAATCCTCAAGCAGATTCCCTGCTGAGCATGAAACCTGACCCAGGGCTCCATCCCAGGACCCTGAGATCTTGACCTGAGCCTAAATCAAGAGTTGGATGCTTAACCGACTGAGCCACCCAGGCACCCCCTCATTGCTTTTTTATATTCTAGCTTTGTGCCTCTGTGGGTTTTCTTAAAAATTACTATTTTTTGTTTTGTTTTGTTTTGCTTTTTGTGGTTAAGGACAACACTACCTTTTAAGATCTGGAGATAATCACTTAACATAAGGGAATCCTCTGTTCTTTATTTGACTGATTAATGTCATATCATGGCTCATGGATACTTTACAATTACTGGAATAACATGTTTTTTGGAAACTAAGATGTCACCATGGAGGAGGACATGTACTTAAAAGAACTGTAGACTTGAGATCTCAAACAGACCATAGGTTAAGGAACTAATGCAAGAGTGTTGAAATGCGGGGTGCCTGGGTGGCTCAGTGGGTTAAAGCCTCTGCCTTCGGCTCGGGTCATGGTCCTGGCATCCTGGGATAGAGCCCCACGTCGGGCTCTCTGCTCTGCGGGGGGCCTGCTTCCTCCTCTCTCTCTCTGCCTGCCTCTCTGCCTACTTGTGATCTCTGTCAAATAAATAAATAAAATCTTAAAAAAAAACCAAAAAAACAGAAATTCCTTTAAAAAAAAAAGTGTTGAAATGGCTTTTTCCTTGGTAGCCCATCAGGGGTTTCACAGAGCTGAAAATGGCTCCCCCATCTGCTGACCTTTGCATTCATTTCATTTCCTGAGAAATTACACAAATGTGTGTTTTGTTTTAAAAACAGTTAAGCAGAGGTAGGTCTTAAAAAGTGAATTGGGGCCATATTCTTTCTGTAAGTGCCTAAACTCAAACCCAATCTTGAATAATTACTCCCTGATTTAGGTCAAGCTTGATGACACATGTTAAAAAAAACTTGTCCCCTGCATATTGAACATGCAAGAGAAACCCTCCATTTAATTATTTCACTGTACTTTGTTAAATGCAGTGAGAGAGCCTGTGTAACTTGAAAGTTGACTTCAAGCAGAGTAATTTTAATAAGTTATGTGAATTGTTGACTTGTAAACTGTGTATGGGTGTGAATATTTATTTACGTATTTTTTTAATTTTAAAGATTTTATTTATCAGAGAGAGAGAGAGAGAGTACAAGTGGGGGGGAGGGGGAAAAAGAGAGGAAGAAGGAGAAGCAAACTCCTTAATGAGCAGGGATCCTGATGTGGGGCTCCATCCCAGGACCCTGGGACCATGACCTGAACCGAAGGCAGCTGCTAAACCGACAGAGCCACCCAGGCGACCCGAGTCTTTTATTTTGATAGAAATGTAACTCAGTAAATTACATCACCAGCTGGGTCTAATAGCATGCTAAAACTGAACTTTTTCTAATTAGTTCTGGAAAAAATGGAAAATACGACATTGCATTTTGACATCTCTCTTGAAAATAAGAGCCCTTCCAAAGGTTCTTTAAGGACATTGATAGCATTTATTAATCAAAAGAGTGGAGCGTTTATCTCTTATACTTTGTTTCTGAAAGTTTTTACTATTTATCGTCTGCTTTATTGTTTGGGGAGCATTTGTAATGATCACCAGAGAATTGCTGAGGACTCCATTATGTGTGTGAGACTGTCCAGAGGATATTCTCTAATGTAGTCTTAAACTGTACTTAATGCCTTAAAGATTACAAGATCCTTTAGATTCTTTTTTGCATTCTAAGATAGGCTACATTGTACTTCTTATCTATAGTAAGTGGTGTTATAGGATGTTTAAGAGTACTAATATCTCCAGTAAACTTTAGAGAAAGTTAATGTGACTGGTTTTTTTGTCAAATAGCAGGAGAGTAAATAGGTTAGCTTGAAGTACCCGACCCTATGTGGAGGAATAGATAGGAGTAGGTACAGAAGGAAGCATCTAAGATCTGAGGGCATTGTGTTACCTCATTGAATTCTCACCAAAATCCTATGAGAGGCATTGTTATCCCAGTTTTATAGATGAGAACATTGAGGGTGAGGTAGGTTCATTTCTTCTTAAGTGTCATAAACTGTTTTAATTCTAGAGATACAATGATGGACAAGACACAGGTTTTGGCCATGAGATTTAAGTCTAGGTCTGGTGGGTTGTCAGTGTGGGGCCTCCTTCCATTTTGTCTTCTCCTCAGTCATGTTTCTTTTTAAGCATTTACTGCAGTTTTCTTCCAAGAGATCTATCTCAGTGTCTTTCTGACTAGATTTTTTAACTCTCTTTCTCTACCCTCTCCTCCAGGTATTAGGTAATAAGGGTCTAAGGTATTGCTTCCTTAGGATCTTTGTAATTTAGATAAGGATTCTAGAAAATCCCACACATTATCGAGCATTGCTTCTATAGCACTTTTACAACATTGTCTGGTGTACTCCACAACAACTCTTCAGGTAAAATACTACGCCTATGGTAGATGAGAAAAGGAAAACCTGGTAAGGGTAAGTAACTGGAATCATTCAGAAAATACCTGTTGAACTACTGTTTGTAACATGCTGTGCTGGGAAAGAGAGATGCCCCTGAGGTGGTCCAAAGAGGTTACAGTTTGGCTAGGAGACACCAACAAGCAAGACCGTAAGTGGTTATGCTCCCCCCACCCCACCCCGCCTTGGGAGCATTTAGACCTACTGAAGAGAACTGGGGAATGGGGAAGGCTTTATAAGGGAGGCCTCACTTAAGCTGAAATATGAGGAAATATAATGTGTGGGGGACTGGAAAGGTGTAGCTCCCATTCTAGACAGCACCAGCATCTGACATGATAGTCTGAGGGAGGAAGATGTCTTTGAGAAATGGCCAGTAGTTTGTCATAATGGAGTATGGGCAAGAATAGCCAGAGATTAAGCTGGACAGTAGTAGTGATACCAGTAATAATTAATATTATATATACCACGTGTTACGCACTTTGCATAAGTAATCTCAATTCATGCGACACCCTGTGGGTAGGTACTCTTACTATCCTCCTTTTATAGATAGTGAAACTGAGTTATCTCAGATTGGTTGATTTGCCCAGAATCACAGCTGGTAAGTGACACTCAGTTAGTAAATGACTTGCTCAGGATCACACAGCTGCTACTGGCATACTTGGCAAGTAAACCCAAGGGGTCTGGCTCCAGCGACTGTCTCTTAGCTACTGTGCTGTGGTGAGGGAATCACACTGTGAAGGGACTTGTGAAGGAGTTGGGATTTTATTATGTAGGTCAGTGTTTTTTTTTTTTTTTTTTTAAACTCAACCCACAGTAGAAATACATTTTATTTCACGACCCAGAATGTGCATGTGTGCGTAAAAGTAGGAAAAGTTTCATGAGACAGTATTTTTACTATGTATGATTTACATCATTCCTGTGCTGTTTTGTTCAAGAAATACTGGTTGGGACCCATTTCAACTGATTCCACAATTTAAGCTACAGTTTAGAAAAATAACTGCTGGTCAATAGGTGAGTGTCTGAAGAATTTCAATCAAGTGATTCACATGATCAGTTTGTGGTTTTTGGTAGGTTACAATAGCAGCTGTGTGAAGGCTGGTTTGGAGAAGATGGGACCAGAAAAGCCAAGAGGCCAGTAAGGGATATCTTAATGGACCAGGCAAAAGATGCCTGACTGAGGACAGTAGCACTGGGGATAGAGAAAAGGAATAGAGAGAAGGGAGTTTAGGAAGTAGAATTGATAGAACTTGATGATTGGATGTGGACTATCACTCAGCTGGTACCAGGTAGAAAGGTAATTCAAGGGCTGTCTGATTTTGTTAATACTCGGATGCTGAAACTTTGTTTCTGGACGGTCTCTGTGTGTTTCTTTTTACAGTCATGTTAAGTATGTTTCATTGTTGTGATTGTTGTATCTCTACTCTTGTACATAAAAATATGTTGACCTGGTTTAATGATTTTCTAATTTGTATATCAGATTCTCACCATATCCCCATTTTCCTGCTCCCTTCCCCTACCTCATACCATCAGAATCTAAAAGATTTGCAGACTGGTATGGAAAAGTTTATAAAACATGATGAGCACTCAACAAAACTTAGTTGAAAGCATGGGTTCTGTGTATTGTACTCTTCCAAGGAAGAAACTCTTCACATTATGTTAATTAGAGGACTATTTTTAAGTAATTTCCTTTGACTTTGTTCAATGTTCCACTTCTGTAGTGTTTGTTTACCTTTAGAGAATATTGAGCATTGTATATATGATAGTCTTTTATATTTAAAACAAACAAAAACCTAGCTATTCTTAAGCATGAAGCCTTTTCTTAGTAAAATTTTAGCAATCTTCTTGATCACATTAGAAATGAAGGTACAAGATTCCTACTGCTTCTGCCACCCCAGAAGTATAAAAAATAAAACCACATAGTCATCAAGAACGAGTTATATGGAGTGATTTTCTAGTATTTTAATTACTTTACTGGATTGCTTTATTTAGAAAACACATATTCTTGGGACGCCTGGGTGGCTCAGTTGGTTAAGCAGCTGCCTTCGGCTCAGGTCATGATCCCAGGGTCCTGGGATCGAGTCCCACATCGGGCTCCTTGCTCAGCAGGGAGCCTGCTTCTCCCTCTGCCTCTGCCTGCCTCTTTGTCTGCCTGTGCTCGCTCGCTCTCTCTCCCTCTGTCTCTGGCAAATAAATAAATAAAATCTTTAAAAAAAAATAGAAAACACATATTCTTTGATATTTTTCTAGGTATTATAATGCAAAGGTGAGTATTTGAGAACTATGACATTTTAAATTTGTTTTTAAAAAATATTTTTAGGAGAGAGACAGAGTGTGTGTGCAGGGTCACACAAGTGAGCAGGAGGTGAAGCAGAGGCGGAGGCAGAGGGAGAGAATCTCAAGCAGACTCTGTGCTGAGCTTGATCCCATAACCCTGAGATCATGACCTGAACTGAAATTGAGAGTCAGCCGATTAACTGACTGAGCCACCCAGGCATTCCAGCTGTCAAAAGTTTTAGAGCCATTACAGTATCTGCTTTGCCAGAGGAGATTGTATTTGTCATATAGTGAGCCTTTTGAAATCTCTGGGAGCGAAGGATTGTTTTATTATCACAGAATTATTAGTTTTCTGAGGTAGGTAAAAGAAGAGATGGAAGTGGTGTCTGTGTGTTTAAATCACCAAAATAAAAGTAAGTAATTGAAGAGGATGAGGTACCATGTGATATAATAGGAGTGTGGGTTCTGTTCATTTCTCGTTTGTTAACTTGCTATTTGACCTTGGGCAAGTGACTTACCTCTTTGGTCTTAAATCTTTTGGTCAGTTAAATAAGAGGGCTTGATCAGGTGAGCCTAAAGGGCTTTCTAATTCTAAGACATCTATCATTTTTATATAAGTGATTTTTATGTTATTTCATGGTGGGGAGGCATGTATAAAATCATAAACCCAAGCATAATGTATTTGTTTATTCTCACAAGGGTCAAGGGCTTGACTGAAGAAAAATAGCTCCCATTACCTTTTTAGGACCGTTTGCATAATTACTTCTGACATCTTGATAAACAATTTACCCTGCATTCCTCTTAAACATTTCATTATGCCTTAGTCCCATCTTTCTGTTTTGGCTTCTTTTTCCCATTGAAACTACTGAGGGTGTGGGGGGAGAGGTGAAGATATGGGGGTGGAACCCGGAGATTTAGAGAGACGGGGGAGGGCAGGAAAAAAGCCACTAATGTTAAAGTGCTGAGATAAGATGGACTGTTCTTCCCCACCGCCCTGAAATCTTTTATTTATTTATTTATTTATTTATTTGTGTGTGTGTGTGTGTGTGTGTGTGTGTTTGTGTGTGTGTGTGAGAGAGAGAGAGAGAGAGAGAGAAAGAGAGCAAGCGCACAAGCAGGGGAATGGCAGGCAGAGGGAGAAGCAGGCTCCTTGGAGCCAGACTGGGACTTGATCTCAGGAGACTGGGACTTGATCTCATCATGACCTGAGCCAGTGGCACATGTTTAACTGGCTGAGCCATCCAGGCGCCCCAAGATGGACCATTCTAATAACTTGTTAATTCTGAGCTATGGCTTGCAAGTCTGAAACAGAAAATGTTTCTATTTTCCTTTGTAATTATGCTACAGGAATTCTGAATGTGAAAACATCAGGTGATTAGTTGCTCTTAGTAGTCTGTTCTTCCCAACCCTGTAAACTGAGCCTAATCAGTGTCAAGAACACTCAGTCAGTGTTGGATAAATGAGAGTCAGTGAGTTAAAAATTCCTAGAGACTATACTCTAAATCCTTCAGCCCTGTGGAAAATGCATCTGTAGATCATCTTGTTGTCTGTACCTAGATAATACAGTGATGGGAATCATGGAAATATGAAGAAGGAGTTACTTTTCTTTGATTCGAGCAGCACCAAATCATTTTAAAAGAGTTCACAGATTATGCTGAAACAAGCAGGACTTTAGGAAATACTAAGTAAAAATAGTGATGGAAAAATATTGCAGTGCTTTTGTGTTATAAATGATTTAAGAAATTGACACATGCATCTGCCTGGCAAATATTTGGAGCAGGTGGAGGAGAAGAGGGAAAGGTGAAGGGCTGGGCACTGCAGAAGAGAGCTTTAAAGGAACTCTTTGAAGGAGGTGCTGCCAACTCTAGATTCCCTACATGTATATATTTCCAAAGATGACAGATTTTTGGAGGTGTTTATTTTGGAACTAATCTTCTGTATTTCCATTCTGCCCCCACTGTATCCTGAATCTTGCACTGCCAGAATTCTGCTAGCTGCCATGAAGCAGGGCTGTGGCAAGTGGCCAAGTGTGATAAAACCTATTTTTCGTTTTAAAACAGAGTATGGATGTCAGAATACTTCAAAGAAGTATTTACGGATAGATTGAATGGAGTAGGAGAAATAGTAAAAACCTAATGAGAAGACTGAAAGTTTCTCATTTGCTTTTGATGGAATTACATTTATTTTGTAAACAGAATACCAGCTTATGTCTGTCTCTGTCAGTTTCTCTCTCTTGTCCCTCTTTCTCTGATCTTTGCATGCTGATGCTCGAAACTGCTGAATACACAGGAAAAATGAGTTTTCTGATCCCCTAGCGGTGGTAGTGATTTTTTTGTTGTTGTTGTATTTTTATCTTTTGAGGGGATCCCAAGGGTATGCTCTGTGTGAATGTCTCATTACACATATGCATGTTAGTAATTCAGTTTTGTTTATTTCGTTCTTGCTTTCACCACCCTCTCCAAAAATGAAATCTTTTCTTTTTTTCATTTTCGTCTCTGACTTAATTCCGTCTCTGACTTAAGCTTCAAAACAAAATGTTGTCTAAACATTGTTGAGATCGTAAAACAGTTGTAATATATAACACTACAGAATTTTGAAATATTCATTTATTAAATGGAAAATTGAATTGCAATCAGTACTTTCTTTAATTTTAATATCTCATTCTGCATTGACATTTGATTCACAATGAAATCAAGTTCCTCTTTTGGCCAAGTGCCACAAAGTCGGGGGAGCTTTAAATATGTAATGACTTTGTTTTTAGTAATTGCTAGAGCTTTTAGCAATAAAAAGGGGAAATTGGAAGGAAACTTGCAGATTTTTTTCCCTAAAAAGAGTATTCTTGGTAAGATTAAAAGTAGAGACAAGCTGAGGCCTTGAGTTACAGATCTGAGTCACATCACAGCCAGCATCAGAAAGTAGCAGCATTAGTGGAAGAAAACCCAGGTCAGTACGTTGAACCCTTTGTCAAAACTCTAGAAAGGGCATTCTGTCACCAGAGGGTTTTTTGGGGGGGCAGGGGAGAGGTGCTGGATTGGTGGTGGGGTGGGTGGAATGTGTTTCTTCATAAGGAAATTACATTGTATTCATTTAAATAATATAATATCATTTTAAAAGTTAGACTAGGAATGCTGTCCCCCCCGCCTTCCACCTTTTTTTGGTGTGGAATGTCCTCATTCTCTTATTCCTGGGAAAATCCTTTGTACTTCTGGAGAGAAGGAGGATGATGAACATGTCTTGTGCAAAATGCCCAACAGCATCTGCTGTGATACAGCAAGCTCATGTGGGATTGAACTGCTGCAGCAAAAACTTGGTTTGCTCTATAAAAATGCTCAGATTTTTGAAGTGCAGACAAGCTGAGGAAGGAAACTTATTGGCCTTTATTCATTGTTTCTTTTCTGTGTGTTTGGAATAATTTGCAGTTTGGGAATGCTTTCTTTTGTAAAAAGGATATGTGCCTGAAATGGTAAAAAGGCTGTTCTTGAATGGTGTCATGGTTTTATGGAGCAAAGGAAAAATGAGGTCTACGAATGGGGGGTGAGTACTTTTTGAGGTAGATAGTTGATGTGAAATAAATATTTGTTTTAATAATATACCTTATATATGTATTTACCATTGAGTATTCTTCACTTTGTAGTCCTTATTTTAGAAAGGCAATCTCTGATTGATTTTTGTTTCTTCCCATTTTCACGCAGTTATCTTTCATTTGCAACATTTTTGATAATGGTTTGGATCATGTTGCAGAATACATAGTACAGAACTCTGTTCAGGTTGTCCCTCCAAATGATTTGCTGTTGTGCTTTAACCAGAAATGCTGATGCAGGAAGGGAAACACTAATACATGGGATGCTTTCCAGGGACTGTAGCTAAGGCAAGGCAAACATAAGACAAAATTAAGAAGAATATGTGAGCTAGGTGCACAAGATGTGGTCTGGCCAAATATGCTATTAACTGGGAATATCCCATTCTAATTAAATTAATTGAGACTTGGGCATTTGTGAATCATCAGACTGTCTGTTAAAAAGGTGATCCAACTTTAAGCATTTTAGAATTAGGGAAAAATGCAAGAATAGTCTTTTGCCTAAAACTTACTCGCAACGAAAAATTATCTTTGTGCTTTCTTATTGGAGAGATTCTAGTGCCTCAAGAATCCTGTTTATTTCTTCATTCTGGTTCTGAGGCAAAGGATGCTGAAGGGACCTGCAAGAAGGAAGAGATAATGAAAAATAATTTTTTTTTTTTTGAGGAGGGTTGGCATGATAGAAGAGAGAGTATTGAGAATTAAAAATTGAGAATTAGCTGATTATTAAGAATGATTTTTGTTTTTTCACTATTGCTGCTCTTCTTGCAAGTTTCAATTTTTTGTTAACATTATTTTACCCACAAATAATGTGGGCTTTATAAGAGGATGTGGTGGTATGTGAAAACAGGCTCTTTTTAAAATTGTTGTTGTTCTGGAACAAATACTGTTATTGGTCTGGGTTTTGAGAGATAATTGTTTAAATTTGCCAAGAGTCAAGCATTTTGAAACAGAACTCCTTAATCAGAGGGCTGTGGTGCTAGGTAAATGAATTAGATTTTTTTTTTAGCGTACCAAGCCTTCTAAGTTTTGTAAATTTGTTTCTGAAACTAGTGTAAGTTCTGCATGAATCTGGATAAGCTGAGACTTCTATTGCCAGGGTCCCCTTCAGTTTAAAAAAAAATTTTCTTGTTAAAAAAAAAGGGAGGAGTACCTGGCTGGTTCAGTTGGTAGAGCATTCAACTCTTGATTTTGGGGTTGTAAGTTCATATATTGGGGTGAAGAGATTACTTTTTAAATCTTAAAAAAAAGATTTCTTCTTCCCTCATTGTTTTATAGGATTCCATTTTTTTAAAATGCTAGAAGCATAGAGAAGAGTGAAAAAATTTTGCTTCTTTAAAACTATTTCTAAGAATGTTATTGGTCTATGAATTTTTCCTTCAGATTCTCTCTTTTTACATCTGTATGTGCTTACCATGTGGTAATCAAAGATTCAGTACTTTTTCTGGGGAAAAAATATATATTTGAGAGTTTCTCATAACGTTCTGGATTTATTCTAGGTTACAGCTAAAATTCTTTCAAAAGTGCCCTCTTGTCCTAAAGATCACTTGTAATAACTAGCAGCTAAGAGTGACCTAAACAACATCTTTTCACACTTTCTTTTCGTTGTTGTCATATGCTGAGCTATCCATGTCAGCAGGCTCAAGAGAGCCTTTACCTTTGACATTGACTTTACTTTTCTCTATTCTTTTAGGTCTTTCACTACCATTCCTACAGTGGTTGACAAGATACCGTTTCTACCTCACTCACCATGTACCATGCCAGTGACATCTTAGCTGCTAGAGTGTGGAGCTGGCCTGTGGGAGTCAAGTAAGTGCCTTTTTTACTATTTGGCATGGTTTTTGCTTACTTTGCAAAGCCATGTAGAGGAACTTCTTAAGATTAGTTTTTAAAAAGGCACTTGCTTGATCCTTGTGGGCTGGCTCTTTGCTCCAGCTTGCTATTGAACATCTGGTAGTTAACAGGGGGCTGAATTTAGTAAGGTGACTATCACAGAATGGAACATTTTTATTAGGACAGACCCTGAGAGATGATAGATCTGATCTTGGCTTAATTAGCCCCATATATGTTGATGAGCAACTCCTGTCCTATCCCAGAGTGAATCAGAACTTCTGTGTTAGCTCAAACAGTCTAGCCTTCTGAAATTTAACAGGTTATGGATGACCAAGGGTCTGCTAGTCTAAAACAGCTGGGTTGCATGGAAACAGAACAGCTCTCTCAGGAAAGTTGATGACCTTGACATTTACCTGAATTAATTTAGCTTAACATATAGAAGTGATGGTTGGCATTAATCACGTTTGGGTTTCTCTTATTGCTAAAGTTGCTAAAACTTGGTATTTTACTTTTGCAGGTCACCTTATAAATTTTGCCTATATAAATTAACACATCCTCTGTTATGTCATAACAACCATGTAAGGGAGAGTGTTTTCCTGCTCTGTCTTAGGTATTGGTGATGTGACCTGTTCACGCAGGGGAATCTTGAACATTCTCAGGTATGTGAAGATCATGATTCATAAATATTTTGTCCCTGCAAACAAAACAGAGTTTAATGTCAGTGTGAAGTCATGATGTAGTTTTATAAAATCTATCTTGAGAGTTGATTTTTCTCCCCTTGATATTAGAATAGGGACTGGCAAATTACAGCTAAGACCATCACTTGTTTTTTTTGAATAAAGTTTTATTGGAACACACACCCATTCTTTTACACATTGTCTATAGCTGCTTTTGCATTACAGTAGCAGAGTTGAGTTGTTGTGACAGAGACCATATGTTTCACAAAGCCTTAGCTATCTGTTGGTTTTTTTTTAAAGATTTATTTATTTATTAGAGAGAGAGTGTATGCAAGTTGGGGGAGGGGCAGAGGGAGCGAGAACCCTCAAGCAGACTCCCTGCTGAATGTGGAACCAGACTCTGAGATCATGACCGGAGCTGAAACCAAGAGTTGGATATTCAGCCAGCTGAGCCACCAGAGTGCCCCAGACTATCTGGCTTTTTAAGAAAAAGTGTGCCAACTCCTTCTATAGAAGAACCAAACTGAAGGTTGTATTTAGATGTAAATTTGCTGAAACCAAGGTGAATTCAAATAGTCTTCTAAAGAGAAAGTCAAGACATGAGTCATAATGCTGACTAGCAAGTAAATATTTGCCATGTATTTAGTGATGGGATTACTAATACAAGGTTAATGGAATGGAAGCTGTGATGACTGTTCAACTTCTTTTCTTTCACTCCTTGTATTCCCCCATCCTCCATCCCCTGGTAGAAATAAACATTCATTCCATGACAGGATATTACTTTATTTTTCTTTCTAGATGCTTTAAAAATTTTATAGAACAGATAAGGATAAATGAATTAACTAGGCTATCTGGCATAACCAAGAAGTGATAACTAAAGGACTTCTTGATTTATGGAACAAATATTAGAGCTAAAATGGACTTGAGATCATGGAAATGGAAGATCAGAGATGTTCAAGGAAATGTTTGAGGACCACAGAGGTGATAAGTGGTGGAACTGAAACCAGAAGCGAGGTCTCTTGCCTCCTTGCCCAGGGTTCCTTTCACTAGGTCTCATACCATATTAGGGTTACTTGTTTTCCCTACTAGCTATAAGGCACAGTCTTTTTCCTTTATTCCCTCTGAAGTAAAAGCAAAGACTCGATGATTTAAACCACAGAGATGTGATTTATTGGAAGATTGATGTTACTTGGACTTTGGATGCTTTTATTGTTTGAAGATTAACTGGGGGGGGTGCTTCTTAATGAATCATTAAGTGCTTACAGCATATACTCAAAGGTTAGGTTAGTTGGATTAAAAAAGGAAGTCTCAACCTTGTTCATAATTTTATAACTAGGAGCAAAACCAAAATCAGCATAGACAGAATGCTTCCCTCATATATCTATGTGTCTAAGCCCATAGATGGAAAGTGTGTGTGTGCGCGTGTGTGTATGTGTGTGCATGTATGATATGTGGGTGTCTACAGCTCTTAAAATGCATTTGGATTGCATTCTGAGAGGAGTTTAGCAGGTGTATTATAATCTGCAGATTATGTTGCAGAGTTTTAAATGGATTTTTAAAAATTCTATTTTTAAACAGTTTGGGATTTATAGGAAAATGGCTAAGATGTTACAAAGCATTCCCATATATATACCAGCCCTAATTCCCCTATTGTTAACATGTTATATTAGATTGGTACATTCATTATAATTAATAAACCAGTATTAACACATACTAAAGTGTGTATTATTCAGATTTCCTTAGTTTTTCCCTAATATCCTTCTTCTGTTCCAGAATTAACTGAGTTTTTGTTTGCATGCTCACTGATTTAGACGGCATTGATAATGACCATCTGAAGGTTAGACTAGTTTTGAAGTCCCTTTCATTTTCCAGGAGTGTGATTAAATGAGTACAGGCTTAACTGTTGCAGAGTTCTGACATGTAACATTTATATTCCATAACATGTTGAGAAAGTGACTACTTTATCTTATTGATTATAATGGCTCAACTGTTTCTAAATTTTTAGCATCAGCAGTTCTAGAAAAGACAAGACAAACTTGATTACTTCTAAGTGTTACTGTCACATTCCAAATTGCTAGTGAAAATATTCTAAAGTAAATTGCTGTCCTTGGAAGCCATGTGGTTCAACAATCCTACTTCGGTGTGTTTACTCTCCTGAAAGTAGTTTTTTTTTTTTTTTTTTAAAGATTTATTTTATTTTATTTATTTGAGAGTGAGAGAGAACATGAGAGGGGAGAGGTCAGAGGGGGCAGACTCCCCGCTGAGCAGGGAGCCCGATGTGGGACTCGATCCCGGGACTCCAGGATCATGACCTGAGGTGAACTGAGCCACCCAGGAGCCCCCTGAAAGTAGTTTTTGATGGAGTTTTCATCAAGCACCTTCTGATACATCATTAAGCATTCAATCTGCCTTATAAAGACCTTAAAGTATTCCTTCCTTTGGGTGTGCCTGGGTGGTTTAGTTGGTTGAGCTGTCCACTCAGGTCGTGATCTTGGGGTCCTGAGATGGAGCCCCGCCTTAGGCTCTGTGCTTGACGGGGAGTCTGCTCAAGGATTCTCTCTCCCTTGGCCCCTCTCCTGCCCATGCCCTCACTCTCCCTCTCTCTCAAATAAATAAATAAATCTTTAAAAAAAATTTTCTTCCTTTAAAGTTAATTAGTTATTTTATTAAAGTTGAACACTTGCATGTTCTGTGACTCAGCATTTTCACTCCTAGCATGTGTATATTCACCAGAAGACTTGGACAAAAATGTCAATAGCAGGACTAATTGTAATAGTGCAAGCTGTAATTTTCCAAATCTCTATCAACAGTAGAATGGATAAATAAGTTTCTGACATAATCACACAATGAATTAAACATTGATCAGAATGAACAGACTATAGCTATACATAACTATGAAACTCACAGATAAAATGTTGAGCAGAAGAAGCCAGATGCTATAGAGTACATACTCTGTGATTTACATTTACATAAATTTAAAAACCAGGTTAAATTATCTGTGATGTCACAAGTCAGGAGATTGATTACCCTTGTTGGGGATTGGGGAAAGTGTTTGAATGGGGTATAAAGGGGCCTTCTGGGGTGCAAGTAATGTTCTGGCTTTTGTTTTGGTTATTGGTTATATGGATGTGTTCACTTTGTGAAAGTTCAAGTTTCTATATTTTTTTCTGTATTCATGTTATTCAAAGAAAATACTGCTAACATTTAAAGGATATATAGAGAATACACTGAACATATTATTAACCTTATATCTTAGAATATATGATGTCTGAATTGCAAGATTATCAAAGTGCCATTGTGTTCCTGGATCTGTTACAGTCCTATTTATATTATAAGAGGAATAAAGTAGATTGTGTTAATGGCTGCTTTTTATTGTAATTAGGTTTGGGGATGTCTTAGAAAAGCCATCTTTTCAGTCTGTATTAAGTGCAGTTACCAAGTTATAGATCCATCCCCACCCCCTTTTTTTTTGAGAGAGAGAGAGAGAGAAAGAGCGCATGTAGGAAGGGGTGGGGAGAGGCTGAGGGGGAGAAAGAGAATCTCCAGCAGACTCTGTGCCAAGCATGGATCTGGATGTGGGGCTCAATCTCACAATTCTGAAACCATGACCTGAGCCGAAATCAAGAATCAGATACTTAACCAACTGAGCCACCGACACACCCCTCCTTCCTTTCTTAACATTAAAGACTGATAAGCCAACTAGTTGTGACTTGGGTATATTAGTATGTTTATACATGGTGAAATTTCTTCTTCCCACTGAATGTCTTCATTAGATCAGCAAATGAGCTTTAGTTTTATATTTTTGTATATTGTACATATCCTTTTCATTTTCAAGGCATCACTTCAAACCTAACCAGTATGTAGTGTCGTCATTTTCCCAAATGGAGCCCCCTTTCCTGACTTTTTATTGTTCTTGTTGTTTTTCCTTATTGGTACCTTTGGTTTTTCCAGGTACTTGAGTTATCTTTCCCTTTCTAATCCTTTAAAAAAAATTGTGGTGAAAATACATAAAAATTTACCATCTTAACCATTTCTTACCTATATAGTTCAGTATCCTACCCTTTGGACTTTGTGTTCCATTATCACTATCCTTAGCCTTATCGAAACTTTTTTTTTAAAGATTTTATTTATTTATTTGACAGAGAGAGATCACAGGTAGGCGGAGAGGCAGGCAGAGAGAGGGAACAGGCTCCCTGCTGAGCAGAGAGTCTGATGCAGGGCTCCATCCCAGGACACTGGGATCATGACCTGAGCCGAAGGCAGAGGCCCAACCCACTGAGCCACCCAGGTGCCCCCGTATGGAAACTCTTATTGTAGGCCTAGCCTTTTTTCTCAACTTCCAATGTTTACTGTGTAGTCAACCCATTCTATATCTTCCTGCCAGATTTATTGTTCTAAAATCCCATCACATCATTTCCCCGCATAAAACTTTTGTTTGCCACTACCTATAGGATTTAATGTAAGTTCCTTAGTCTGATATTTGAGACCTTCCATAATTGGATTCCAGTCTTTTTCCATCTTTGATGAGAATGTTGTTTTTGATAACCCATGACTACTTACTGACTTCCAAGTTGTGTGAAACACCATACATACAAGATTTTACTTAATTTAGTCCTATAAAGTAGGTACTGTAATTGCCACTTTCAAGGAAATAGAGACCAGAGGGTTCTAAAAAACAGGCCCAAGTAAGTGATGCAATTGAAGAGTTCAGATACGGGTCTCCACACTCCATAGTTGTAGTCCCTATCTCCCAGTGCTCCTGAGTGCCTTGAGTAGGCCAGTCTAGAACCATCAAGTGCATCCCCATCTTCACCTAGCTCTTTAACTTTTGAGATCCATTGCCTGGAACTCCTTTACTTGTTCCTTTCTTCCCTCTCTCACTGTTTCATTCTGTCCATCCTGAAAGGCCAGTCTCAAGTCCAGTGATTTTTTTTTTTTTCTTTCCTCTCTTTACCCCCAGTTTATAGAAAGTTCCTAAGGGCTACTACATACTTTGTACTTTCACTGCCTTGAATCTGTTTCTTTTTATATATAGATGATTCAGCTTAAACCTTAGATTGTTACTTCCTTAGCTTGAGGGCTTGGCTTATAGTTCTTTTTGTGTCCTCTGCAGTTCCTTATATGTAACACGTCTTTGTTGATCATTTGGAATGATAATGGAACGGTTGATAGCTGAGGAAATGTGATGTGATTCTGAGGCTCCGTATTGGTTCTTTGTACTTCTCTAAGCTCTATAAATCCAAGTAGCAGTCTTAATTCAGAACCAGAAATGACATAGTTAGATATCATGGATTTGTGGGTAGGAAGATTGGTAACTGTTGCCACACACTGATGCAAATCAGAGCAGCTCTTCTTATTCAGAATTTGACTTCTCATGTTCTCACCATTGAGACTTTGATTTAGACTACCAGCATATCTCATCTACATTATGTCACCTATGTTGTGTCATCAACCTCCAAATTAGTCTTCCTGCTTTGGCTTTTTGTCTCTCTGATCAGAACCCACGCAGTGATATTGGACAGAAGATGATCCTTCCAGTTGCTTCTGATCTCATACAGAACAAAAGATGAAGTATTTAAAGTGAACTACAGGCTGTAGTGTGCTGATAAACTGGATCTTCAGAGGGGAAAGCCACTAATTTGTACCATTTGACTATTTCTGTGGTATAAATATTCCCACTACAGCTGATTCAATGTTCTGGAATGTATAACAATCTGTTCTTCAGCTGGTACCAGTCAGCTCCAGCTTACCATTGCTGAACATTCCTCATCCGACCCCACCTGCTGCTGCTTTCCACTTACCCACTCCATTTTTATGATACTGACCTCCTTCGTGTTCCTCAAACATGCTAGATATGCACCCATCTCACAGGATCTTTGCATTTGCAGTTTTATGATTAGAAAGCTCTTTTCTGAAATACATGCATGTTTGCTTATTTCTTATCTTTCTCTAGTCTGCTTACATATCTTCCATGATCTCCCTGTATAGGCATACTGTGGAGATACTGCACACTTGGTTCCAGACCATTGCAATAAAATGAATGTGGCAATAAAATGACTTGAATGTATTGTTTCCTAGTGCATATAAAAGTTAATGTTTACACTATACTATAGACATTCAGTGTGCAATAGCGTTATGTAAAAAAATAGACATACCCTAATTAAAAAACTTTATTGCTAAAAATTACTAACCATTGTCTGAGCCTACATTGAGCTGTAATTTTTCTGCTGGTACAGGGTTTTTTCTTTGTGTTGATAGCTGCTGACTGATCAGGGTGGTGGTTGCTGACGGTTGGGGTGGCTTTGGCTGTTTCTTAAAATAAGACAGCAGTGTGAATTTGGCTGCATTTATTGATTCTTCTCTTCATGAGTGATTTCTCTGTAGCATTAATGCTGTTTGGTAGCATCTTACCCACAGTAGAACTTCTTTCAAAATTGGACTCCATCCTCTCAAACCCTACTATTTCTTTATTAACTGAGCTTACATGATATTCTAAATCTCTTTTGGTCATTTCAATAATCTTCACAGTATCTTCACCAGGGGTAGTTTCCATCTCAAGAAACCACTTTCTTTGCTCATCCATTAAAAGCAATTGTTAATCCATTTGAGTTTTGTCATGGGCTTGCAGCAATTCTGTCACATCTTCAGGTTCCTCTTCTATTTCTAGTACTCTTGCTGTTTTCACCGCACCTGTAGGAGATCTTGATCCTCTCAAAGTAATCCATGAAAGCTGGAATCAACTTCTTCCAAACTCCCATTCGGGCTGATATTTTGACCTTTCGCTATGAATCATGAGTGTTCTTAATAGCATCTAGAATGGTGAATCCTTTCCAGAAGGTTTTCAATTCACTTAGCCTAGATCAATTGGAGGAATCCCTATCTGTGTCAGCTATATCTTTATGAAACACACTTCTTAAATAATAAGACTTGAAAATTGAAATGACTCCTTGATCCACAGGCTGCAGAATGGACCTTGTGTCAGGAGGCACAATAAACAGTCTTGCTGTACATCTTTATCAGAGCTCTTGGGTGATCAGTTGTCAGTGAGCAGTAATATTTTGAAAGGAATCCTTTTTTTTTTTCCTGAGCAGTAGGTGTCAACAGTGGGCTTAAAATGGTCAGTAAACTGTGTTGTAAACAGATGTCCTGTCATCCAGGCTTTGTTGTTCCATTTATAGAACTCAGACATGGTAGATGTAGGATAATTTTGAAGGGCCCTAGGATTTTCAGAATAGTAAATGAGCATTGGCTTCAATTTAAAGTCACCAGCTGCATTAACCCCTAAAAAGAAAGTCAGTCTGTCCTTTGAAGCTTTGAAGCCAGGCATCGACTATCCTTGAAAGTTCCAGATGCCATCTTCTTATAATATAAGGCTGTTTTCCTTTCCTTTCTTTCTTTCTTTCTTTTTTTTTTTAGACTGTTTTCATCTACACTGAAAAATCTGTTGTTTGGCTTAGCCACCTTCATGAATGACATAAGCCGGATCTTCTGGATAGAAGATCAGCACTTGCTGCCTTACCTTGTACTTCTTTGTTATGGGGTCCGGCTACTTAAACCTCAAGAACCAACCTCTCTTAGCTTCCAGTTTTTCTTCTACAGCTTCTTCCCCTCTCTCAGCCTTCACAGAATTGAAGAGCATTAGGGCCTTGCTCTGTGGTAGGCTCTGGCTTAAGGGAATGTCATGGCTGGTTTGATCTTGCATTCAGACCACTTTCCCCATATTGGCAATAAGGCTGTTTCACTTTTTTATCATTCATGTGTTCACTGGAGAAATACATTCTTTTTTTTTTTTTTTCCAATTTATTTATTTTCAGAAAAACAGTATTCATTATTTTTTCACCACACCCAGTGCTCCATGCAAGCTGTGCCCTCTATAATACCCACCACCTGGTACCCCAACCTCCCACCCCCCCGCCACTGCAAACCCCTCAGATTGTTTTTCAGAGTCCATAGTCTCTCATGGTTCATCTCCCCTTCCAATTTACCCAAAAGCACATACCCTCCCCAGTGTCCATAACCCTACCCCCCTTCTCCCAACCCCCCTCCCTCCAGCAACCCACAGTTTGTTTCGTGAGATTAAGAGTCACTTATGGTTTGTCTCCCTCCCTATCCCATCTTGTTTCATGGATTCTTCTCCTACCCACTTAAGCCCCCATGTTGCATCACCACTTCCTCATATCAGGGAGATCATATGATATTTGTCTTTCTCCGCTTGACTTATTTCGCTAAGCATGATACGCTGTAGTTCCATCCATGTTGTCGCAAATGGCAAGATTTTGTTTCTTTTGATGGCTGCATAGTATTCCATTGTGTATATATACCACATCTTCTTTATCCATTCATCTGTTGATGGACATCTAGGTTCTTTCCATAGTTTGGCTATTGTGGACATTGCTGCTATAAACATTCGGGTGCACGTGCCCCTTTGGATCACTACGTTTGTATCTTTAGGTAAATTCCCAGTAGTGCAATTGCTGGGTCATAGGGCAGTTCTATTTTCAACATTTTGAGGAACCTCCATGCTGTTTTCCAGAGTGGTTGCACCAGCTTGCATTCCCACCAACAGTGTAGGAGGGTTCCCCTTTCTCCGCATCCTCGCCAGCATCTGTCATTTCCTGACTTGTTGATTTTAGCCATTCTGACTGGTGTGAGGTGATATCTCATTGTGGTTTTGATTTGTATTTCCCTGATGCCGAGTGATATGGAGCACTTTTTCATGTGTCTGTTGGCCATCTGGATGTCTTCTTTGCAGAAACGTCTGTTCATGTCCTCTGCCCATTTCTTGATTGGATTATTTGTTCTTTGGGTGTTGAGTTTGCTAAGTTCTTTATAGATTTTGGACACTAGTCCTTTATCTGATATGTCGTTTGCAAATATCTTCTCCCATTCTGTCAGTTGTCTTTTGGTTTTGTTAACTGAGGAGAAACATATTCTTTCAAGAACCTTTCCTTTGCCTTCACAACTGGGTTGTTTGGTACAACATGCCTGGCTTTTGGCCTGTCTCGGCTTTGGACTTGGGTTCTGCACCAAGCTTCAGGTACCAATGACCACAGATCACCAGAACAAGAATCGTACTGAAAATGTCTGAAATATTGCAAGAATTATCAAAATGGGACACAGATGTGAAGTGAGCAACTACTGTTGGAAAAATGTCACCTATAGACTTGCTTGATGCACGGTTGCCACAGATGTTCGGTTTGTAAAAAATGCAGTATCTGAAGTGCAATAAAGCAAAACTCAGTAAAATGAAGTGTGCCTGTATAGAACTGCAGACTTTCCCCAGCTACTTAATACTCCCTTTCTCTATTGCTCTGCTTTATTTTTTTCTTAGCACTTCCAATATTACATATTTATATATTAATATGTACTCCTTAAAGTGCACATTTGAATGTGTTTCCCCATCTCAGAATATCCTCTGTATAGACAATTTTTTTTTGTATAGACAATTTTTAATTTTCATTTTATTGGTCATCCTGAGTTGATTTCTAAAATACACTACAGTTTTTATATCTCACTGATTCCTTACTGTAGTGATGCATTACTGCTATTTTCTAGATAATATTGTCTATAGGTGGGTAATGGTTGTATTTGCTTTTGAGATTGAAAATGAAGCATTTCATTTTAGTTGAAATAAAAATATCCGTGAAACATATAAACAAATTAGTTTAAACCTTGTCATTGGTAATTGCAACTTGAAATCATTGTTCACTTATGCTCCCTATGAGGAACTCAACAATATTTATGGTTGTGTGTTTGATAGTGTGAATTCGAGGATCTGTGATAACTAATGAGAAAGCAATTTGTACATTTACTTGAAGATGAGATGGGCTTATGAGGACATTTCTTGTACAAATACTAAAATTATAGACCAGTTTAGCATCCTGGTTTATTATAATTAAAATGTGTTTGACTTCTTGTTAATTAGGTCTCAGTAACTGCGTCCCACCCCCCTTTCTCTACTTCATTCAGCCTTCTGCTTCACGTAATTTAGGCATAGGCAACAATTACAATGAGGTAGCAAGACTGAGTTGTAGCGACTGCCAGAATTTTCTTTCTCTCTTTTTTGTACTAAAGTATTTTTACAAACAAAATTCTAATAACAGTTGAAAACATGGTAGACAGCATTACTTTTTCCAAGTTAACTTTTGGGTAAACGCAATAACCCATTTTTGTTTGGGATTTGATTCACAGAGGTCAGAGAAGAGAGTAGCTTGAACTGAAAGCTGTCACTTGTTCCCTGCAGATAGTTAAGAAATGGAGAAGTTGGTTGCTCTTTTCTGTGTGTTACTTTCTTGGGTGCTGTTTTAACTAAAATTTTTGATATTTCCTTCCTTAAGACTTTTGGACAAGGGCGAGAAAGCTCCTTTCTCTTAAGAAAGCTTAAGTTGGGTATCACAGTGCTTCTGTGTTGTCTACATCTATGAGCAACCTGTGAGAAATTAAGTCGAGGCTTAGTAAACTGATGGATCTTTTGGTCTGTTCTCCGTTTTGCAAGGAGTAATTATGACACTTTCCTCCTGTTAGACTGTCTTTTTAGGTGAGGGTGTGTGTTCCTTCCCTCTCTGGCTCCAGTGTCACTGGGATGGTTTCTGTTCTATGGCTGTTCTATGTTTTTTGTTAAGAGTTAGTCGAGACCTTTGCCCATTTTTTATTTGTGTTTGTCTTATTTTGAATTCAAGAGTTCTGGGTACAAATGTTTTATTAAATAGAAAATTTAATTTCCCTTATTATATCACTTTTGTCTTTAGGAAATGTTTATCTTCTAGAATTTTTAAAATGAAGACTTATTTTTTTAAAAGACTTATTTATTTGTTATTTGAAAGGTGGTGGGAGGGGCAGAGAAAGAGAGACTCTAAACTGTACTTGCTGCTGAGCGTGGAGCTGGATGCAGGAGTTGATCCCAGGACCCTGAGATCATGACCCGAGCTGAAATCAAGAGTTGGACACTTAACCAACTGAGCCACCCAGCTGCCCCTGAAGACTTAATTTTTTTAGAGTAGTCTAAGATTCACAACAAAAGTGAAGAAAAGATAAACGATTTAGATTTTTTTTTACAACTACAGTTTTAATAATTGCTCAACAAATCTGTCAGAACAAAGATAAACTTAATTTTCTATTGCTGTGTATGATGCTATTATTACTCATTTTTAAAAGCTTTTACCTACTATGAAAGTACTAAATCAGGGAAGAGTAAAATATACAGAAAATTGGAAGGAAGAAGAAAATGCTGTTCAGAAACAACCATTGTTAACAAGTTTATGCATTTTTTTCCAGACATTTTTTATGGAGTTCATCTCATTTTTGGTAAAATAGTAGTAGTTTTTTTTTTTTTTTTTTTTTTTTTTTGTCACAGACAGCACAAGCAGGGGGAATGGCAGACAGAGGGAGAAGCAGGTTCCCCACTTCCCCACTGAACAAGGAGCCCAGTGTGGGACTCAATCCCAGGACTCTAGGATCATGACCTGAGCTGAAGGCTGAAGGCACACTTAACCGACTGAGCTACCCAGGCGTCCTAATTGTTGTTCGTTTTTATATGCTACATGAAATTAAATTTTGCTTTCTCTGCTTAGCATTATGCTAAATGTTTAATGAACTTGTCACGAACATTTATTTTATTTTTTAAAAAGATTTATGTATTGATTTGAGAGAGAGAGAAGAGGAGCAGACGGAGAAGGTGAGGGAGAGAAAGACTCCCAGACTCCTGCTAGAGTGTGGAGCCTTACTCAGGGCATGATCTTGAGATCATGACCACGAGTTGGATGTTTAACTGTCTGTGCCACCCAGGTGGCCCTGTGGTAAACATTTAATGGCAGCTTAATTTTCCTAAGAGTGTCTGTATCTACTGTTTGTGTCTACAGTATAATTTTCAAAATAGATTTTTTTTGGTGGCACATTTAAGAGTTTTAAAGAATAAACATTCTTTTCTCTTGAAACAAATTTCAGGAAAATTAGAAAAGCATAAAAAAACCTATATTCATTGGATGATCCTTCAGTACTATCTTACAGTGTGAACAGAATTGGATACCACCCTCACCATGTTCTTATACACTCACAAGTAACAGCCTCAAATTACAATAAAGTTATTTAAAACATCTCTTAAAGTCCATCTGTTTGACATGCTGTTCTCAAGAACCTTTTTACTATTTTAATGAAAACTGGTAAGATTCTTCTAAGGGTGTTGGAAAGCCCATCCTTCCATCTCTAGATTTGGTAACCAAGATATTAGGAAATAATTGTCTTCTAAACTCTTCTTTCAGAATTGCTAAATGGTGTTTTTATACCTTGTGAATCTTTCACACAGGTATGTTGATGTACTATACTTTTCAAAAAATCAATCCCCTTCTCTCTCTCTTTTTAAAAGATTTTATTTATTTATTTGACAGAGATCACAAGTAGGCAGAGAGGCAGGCGGGGGTGTGTGTGTGTGTGTGGGGGCTGGGGGGGTGGGGTGTGAGCAGGCTCCCTGCTGAGCAGAGAGCCCGATGCAGGGCTCTATCCCAGGACCCTGGGATCATGACATGAGCTGTAGGCAGAGGCTTAACCCACTGAGCCACCAGGTGCCCCCAATTCCTTCTCTTAAACACTTAAGTTGCTCCCAGTCTTTTGCTATTATTTGCATTGCCACAGTGAATAACCTTGTGCATTCATTATCCTGTATGGGTTTATAATGTGTTCATAAAAGCAGAAAGTATGGGAACTACTATCTGCTTACATCTTTGCCAACACGTTGTGTTACCAAACTTTTGGATCTATGTCTGACTGGTGAAAAAATATCATAATATAGATTTAATTTGCATTTCGTGAGTGAATTTGGACATCTTTTTAAAGAATTGTATTTCTTTTTACTGTGCACTAAATTCCTATTCCGCAACTCTTGTAAGTGGTTTCTTTGTGACTTTTAGGATTGTTGGCATTTTAAGGAAACTCTTTGTGATCTGATTGCAATTTTTTTCAGTTTGTCATTTTTTAACATTTTAATCTCTTAAATCTGAGTCTACACTTTAAACCAGACACATTTTACGGGCTATAATATGTATAAAAGCAGGAAACTACCTGTGAATGTGTTGTTAAGTAAACAAGATATTAGTCCTGTGAAGAAAATTATGTAAATAGAGGTTAGGTTAGATTTATTCCTACTCCGTATGGACAAGCAAATTTCAGTTAATCACATGGAAGAAGCTGATCTAATGGAAGAATTTCTCTCATTAGATCAGCTTTAAAATGGAATGGGCATCCTTGGGGCTAGATGGATTCTTTGTTACTAGATCCATTACTGGAGAAGAGATACCAATTCCTGTTGCTGTTTATCGCACGAAATTGGCATTTAGTGTTGAATAAATGAGGGATCATCGGGAGGTTAGATTAGGTGGTTTCTAATAACTCTTCTTTTTATTTTCATATTGTTTTTATTTTAAAAATACCAATTTCTTGGGGCACCTGGGTGGCTCAGTGGGTTAAGCCTCTGCCTTTGGCCCAGGTCATGATCTCAGGTTCCTGGGATCCAGCCCCGCACTGGGCTCTCTGCTCAGCAGGGAGCCTGCTTCCCCCTCTCTCTCTCTGCTTGCCTGTCTGCCTGCTTGCGAACTCTCTCTCTCTGTCTGTGTCAAATAAATAAATAAAATCTAAAAAAAAAAAATTTCTTTATGCATATGATTTTTATGTAATTGTGAATTTATATGAAGTTTTTCATTTCTTGCCTAATTCCCTTTCCCCCTTTACTTCTCATTTTGCTCCAAAGTAACTGTCTAGTATGTATCTTTCCATATTTTTCCCCATACTGGAATCATCATCCTCTCTATTTTTTGTCTGCCTATCAGGACACATACACTACTCTAGGCTCACATGTGTATGTATAATTTTTTTAAAATAAAACTGGATCATATTATGCATTTTGTTCTGCATCTTTTTTTTCTCACTCATAGTAACTAGTACAACATTCTCAGTATCAACTAATATAGCACTAAAACATTCATTTATTGACTGTATAAAAAATATATTGTTATGAATGAGATTATTTTTGGTGCAGCTGTACCCTTGTTCATTTAGCCAATCCCTTATTGATGGACACTTACTTTGTTTTTTTTTTTTTTGTCACTGTGAAGATTGAAGTAAGCATCTTGTGCATACCTTCACATACTGGTACCTTTATGCTATGAGATAAAGAATCAGGAGTGGGATTTCAGGTTCAAAGAATATATACATATGCTATATGTATATTTAGTAATATTTATAATTACTACAGATTGTTTTCCAAAACCAACAACATAACAGTCTTTTTCAAGTCTCTTCTGATTCATCTGAGACCGTAAAATATAATTATGTAGCTTTTTATAGTTGTTAGCTATAGGATTTGCTGGATTCTTAGAAGACTTTATCTAAAGAGGTCTCTTTATAAAATTGTCTTTCTGTGTTCTCAGTGACAGTGTTACTTTAATACAAAATAAAGCAAAATTCTTTTCCCAAAGCTCTAGTTCATGTACCTGGTACCAACATAATAATCTCATAGACTAGAGGGTAAATGAAGTTGAGACAAATGTTAAAACATGACTTTGGGATTGGAGCTGGGAAATAAAGGCCATTTTGGTCACAGATTTTTATCTTTAAATTGAGTATTCATTGGGTTATAAGAGGATTAATTATAAGAATCTCTTTCTCTAGTAGTCTTAGCTTGAACAGATAAATATAGAGCATCAGTGTTCAGAGAGGCAATACTGTAGAAAATGTGTGGGTAGCTGTTGTAGTTTTACATAGCAGATAACATCTAGGATAAAGAAATGCTCATTGAGGATTAGTGTTCTTGAAACATCATCAAATACAACATTCCCAGGCCTAGCATTTAAAGCCATTCATAATCTTGCCCATCCTGCATATCTAAGATATTTCCTACTGAGCTCCACACACTTTCCTTTCATCTTTTATTTCTGTGTTTGCCACACTTATTCCCAGTGCCATTCATTTGTTCTCATCCTTTAGAAGGCATGTATTTCCCTGCCTGCACCCCTGCAGAAAGGATTACAGTTTTTTTCATTACTCAAGCACTGTCTCATGAAGTCTCTCTCTCCAGTCCATACTGATCCTTTTTTAGTTCTTAACTCCTATAGCACTGATATTTTGAATTTCTCCCAACTGGTTCCTAAGTATACATTTAGGTACCAGTGAAGAACTTTTTTGCTTTTTTTTTTTTATTGAGTACCTCTTGTATATGCAACACTATTCTAAATACTGGGAATAAAGGATGAAGATAGACAATGTCCCTGTCCTCATGGGGTTTAATTCTTGTGGAGAGAGATAGCCAATAAATAAAATAATTAACAAGAAAATATCAGACAGCCAGAATCTTATGAAAACAATTATGAAGAATGAATCATAACTTAGTAGCAAGTTTTGGGAAGCCCATTCTAGTTAGTTAAAGTGGAGGAAAAAAATAAGGGTATTATATAAGCTCATAGAATCTTTTGGGGAAAAGTAGAGAATCAGTCTTAGAGACTACTTAGCTAGGAACAATGTCTAAATTATAACATTGGGCTATATCATTGGAGACATTACTACTTTGTCAGTGGGAACAGGTATGGAGCTTACACTGTTATGCCCAGTAGGAAATGGAACTGCTAGGACCTCTGCCATTTCTGCTTCTGAAAGGAAGTTGTATCTCTCTGAAATGTACTGCAGAATGGGTTAAATGTGGTGTTTTCATTATATCACTTGCTTCCTAATTGAAATATCATGTGGATGTGTTTTGTTGGGAGACTCTAGGTCACATACCTGCTTCCTGCTTGCAGAAGATGCTGGGGAAGTGAATTTCTTTTTTTTTTTTTTTTTTAAAGATTTTATTTATTTATTTGACAGAGACAGATCACAAGTAGGCAGAGGCAGGCAGAGAGAGAGAGGAGGAAGCAGGCTCCCCGCTGAGCAGAGAGCCCGATGCGGGGCTCGATCGCAGGACCCTGGGATCATGACCTGAGCCAAAGGCAGAGGCTTTAACCCACTGAGCCACTCAGGTGCCCCGGGAAGTGAATTTCTGACTTCTGTTTTGGGGAGACACAACTTAGAAGATGAAAAATTTCCCAAACAGGGAAGGCTGTTTAAAGGTGCTGAATAGTTAAAAACCATGGAAAAATTGATATGGTAGAGAGTGATTGCAGGGTTAACTTAGATTTGAGCAATCCGAGAAAGCCTCTCTGAGGTTAAAATGCTTAAGCTCAGACCTAAATGACAAGGAGAAATCCATGTAATGTTAAGGGTGAGGAATATTTTAATCGGGGGAACAAGTCAAATCGCCCTGGTTTAGGATTGGGGTTGGGGTTTGAGGCAAAGGGTGGTGAATGAGTTTGGTCTGTTGGAGGAAGAACAGGATGGCGGATGTTGCTGGAGTGTGGTGAGTGAGAAGGAGATTGTAAAGGAGAGGATGTTTTTGTGTTGTTTTGTTTTAATAGAAGTTTGAGGACATACATCTTACTCACGCCCCCCCCCCCCCCCCGAGATGTCCTGTTGAGAGCAGGCATGTAATTATGGGTGTGGAGAAAAGACTATATTCCTGTGTTATTAAACCTGTGAGCTGTTGGATATCATGGAGTGACTAAAATTATTTGGTTGCTGTTTAGGAGAACAGCATGAGGATTCTAGCAAAGATAGGAAATACTAGAAAGACTGCATGTCCGGTGAGTAGGGGGATTAAGCCTTCTATTTTTATTCTGGTGCTCAACCTAGGGGCGCCTGGAAAGAAAACCCTTCTTGATTTCTCCTCTTACCTTGATGTATGAGAACAGTGTTTTGTATGGTTGCAATGATAGCTCACGTGACTGCTTCAGAATAATGAAAAGAGGGCACCTGGGTGGCTCAGTGGGTTAGGCCGCTGCCTTCGGCTCGGGTCATGATCTCAGGGTCCTGGGATTGAGTCCCGCATCGGGCTCTCTGCTCGGCGGGGAGCCTGCTTCCCTCTCTCTCTCTCTCTGCCTGCCTCTCCATCTACTTGTGATCTCTCTCTGTCAAATAGATAAATAAATAAATCTTTAAAAAAAAAAATAATAATGAAAAGACTTCAACCTCGAATCTGCACTGATAGATCTTTCCTGTTAAAGAATTATGTTGTTGGGGCGCCTGGGTGACTCAGTCAGTAAGTGGCTGCCTTTGGTTCCGGTCATGATTTCAGGGTCCTGGGATGGAAGCCCGCATCGCGCTCCCTGCTCAGCACAAAGCCTGCCTCTCCCTTTGCCCCTCCCCCCAGCACGTGCTCGCCCTCTCTCAAATAAATAAATAAAATCTTAAAAAAGAAAATGAAGAATTACATTATATAATGAAGTGATACAAAACTGCTTTCTAGGGTTTTGTTTTGTTATGTTTCTTGTTTTTTAAGAAATCAAGTCTATAAGCAAGTGAGATAAATTCGCCTTGGAATGCGGAGCAGTTACTCCTCTGAATAAAGTGGCCTCTGCTTCTTGCTTGCTCTTTTTTCCATTTTCCATTCTGAATTCAAACTGGAATGGATACTCCATATGTATCTAATATTCTCACTCTGCAAAGTGGGCATTTGGACTTTAGATGGACTAATAGGACTATAGGTGGTAATATTCTATGCAGAGTTTCTCAGCCTTGTCACTCCTGATACCTTGTAAGATAATCCTTTGTGAAAGGGGGACTGTCCTGTGCATTGTAATCTGTTTAGCAACATCCCTGGCCTTTACCCACTAGATAAAAGTAGCACCCCTTCTCACTTATGATAACCAAAAGAATGTCTTTAGACAAGGCCTAGTATCATCCCTGGTTGATAACCACTGCTCCCACTCTAGCTTTTCAACTTTCTTTTAAAACTTAGTCCTAAAATAAAATAAAATAAAACTTAGTCCTATTTGTCCTTTCTAATAATATCTGATGACCATACTTATAGGTGCTCTGCAGAGAATATATCCATGTGAACAGTTTCTGAATATGACCTCCTTATCTTAAATATGCACAAGTTTTAACATAGTTTCAAAGTGAGAAGACAAAAACCTCTTTTTCGTGTGTGTGTATATCCTATAGATTTTTCCCAAGACTGCTTGTGTAAAATCACGTAAGAAAATGTATGTGAAAGTGCATTATGGGTGATGTTAATGGATGCAGTGGCTGATGCCTCATTAACTGTTTCACCTTTCCCCCACTGTGCAGCAGTAGTTAAGTTTCTGAACTTGACACTTGCCTCATGTGAGAGCTCTGATTAGCCTAAGCCGGTGGTTTTGAGACTGCCAAATGCGGCCTATTAAAGGGTCAGAAAATCAGTTTAGTAGAGTGACAACCAACTGAAAAATATTATAAATGTATTTAAGAAAATATCAGTGTATTTTGTCTGGTAAGGATACATTTTGTTTTACAGAATATTAACTTGTCTGAATATGTGCATATGTGTGTGTATGAGTCATCTTTCTTACTGTGGCTTGCAGCTGGAAAAGTTAGAAAGCCACTGGTTTAAGCCAATCACGATAATTCCATCGCCATTGCCAGTGATTGGTTCAGGAGCCTGGGTTTAAGCCAGTGTGGTGGCAGTAATTAATTCTGGGATGCACACATGATCTTATATGGCCCACTCAACCTGAAGGAAAAGGCTTCGGATAAGGGAACCTTCATTCTTCTACTTCATAAGTATAGAGAAGTCTGCCAATCCAGTTTCTACTGGCTGCTATCTTAAAATCACAGGAATAGCCAGCCTGAAGTTAAAGATGAACACAGCCTTGGTGTTTGGAAATATTGTGAACTGGCTCCAAAGCCCACTCCTGCCTCTGCCCTATAATGAATGATACATTTCCATAGTGCTGAAAACACTTTAAATATGTTTTGCTCTGTTTGTAACTAAGAGTACTGACTGATAGGTGTACATGATAGTAGTGCTGTTTTGGAGTTAATTGCTGGGAACTTTTTTGATTTTAGAATGTGGATGAAAATCATATTGACCCCCTTTCCTCATCCAGGAAATGGAATTGGGACTAAGTTACTTGAGGTCTCATAGAACAGATTGCTTTATTTGAATGCAATATTTAATATTTGTGGAGTGTGCCACTTTATAACTGTGAATATTATACATATAAAACTTCATTTTAAGGGCTGTAATAACCATCCAATTATTGTTTTTTCTTTTCATTTATTGATTTTGAGTCTTACTCTCTTTCCAAAACTTTCTTTTTACCTATTCTCAAGAGATTCTTTGATTTTCTAAGCCCAAGAAAGCCCAGCTATGATCCATCCATCCTTCCCTTCTTCCCTCCCTCCCAACTTCCTTCCCTCCCTTTCTTTCCTTCCTTCCTTTTAAAATTTTATTTATTTCTTTGAGAGAGAGAGCACACAGGAGAGAGCATGAGCAGGGTGAGGGGTGGGGCAGAAGGAGAGGAAGAAGCAGACTCACCGCTGAGCAGAGAGCCTGATTTGGGGACTTGGTCCGGGACTGATCTCTGGGATCATGATCTGTGCTGAAGGCGGATGCTTAATCGACTGAGCCACCCAGGCACCCCTTTTTCCTTCCTTCCTTCCTTCCTTCCCTTTTTTTTTGAGCCTGACACAGGACTCGATCCCATAACCCCGAGATCATGACCTGAGCCAAAATTGAGTTGGCCATTCAACTAACTGAGCCATCCAGTCAGGTGCCCCAGTACTTCATTCCTTTTATTGTATAATGTAATCCATGATATTTCATTGTATGGATATACATATTTTATTTATCCAACTATGATTTTCTTTTATTGATATTTTTGGTTGTATATGTTTCTCTTCAGAATGTTCAAAAGGAAAAAGAATAATTTGTCTCATTCTTCTTTTCTTTTTTATTTTTTTAAGATTTTATTTATTTATTTGTCAGAGAGAGACAGAGAGCACAAGCAAGGGGAGCTGCAGGCTCCCTGCTAAGCAAGAAGCCTGATGTGGACTCAATCCCATGACCCTGGGATCATAACCTGAGCTGAAGGCAACTGCTTAACTGACTGAGCCACCCAGACAGTCCCAAGTCTCATTCTTCTTAAATGGCAAAAATCAGTCAATCAATTAATCACCGTCATCATCATCATCATCATAATCATGGAGAATGTGCAGAGAACAAGCCTGTGAGAAAATAAAACTAACTCATTCAGACTCAGAGTCTTTTATTCTAGGTATTCTTATCAGTGAGCAAATATTTAAAAAGGATATTGGAAAGCTATGGTTGTCCTTAACATCAAAGGATAGAGATATCTCTTTTTTAAATAACAGCTTTATGGAGATGTAATTTACATACCATAGCATTCACCCTTTTAAAAGTAGGCAGTTCAGTCATTTTAGATAGTTCTGCACGATCTAATTCCAGAACATTTTCATTACCACAGAAAGAAACCTCATCCCCATTAGCAATCACTCACCATTCCCCTGATACCCATCCCTGGCAATTACTAGTTTACTTCCTTATTTCTATGGATTTTTATAATCTGAACATTTCAGTTAGATGGACTCAAGCAATACATGGTTTTTTGTGACTTGTTTCTTTCATTTAACATAATGTTTTTAAGGTTCAGCTATGTTGTAGCATGCTTTTTTTTTTTTTTTTTTTTTTTAAAGTAGGCTCTGTGGCCATTATGGGGCTTGAACTCATGACTACAAGATCAAGAGTCACATGCTTTACTGACAGAGACAGTCAGGTGCTCCAGCACTTCATTCTTTTTATTACAAAATATCATCCATATTTCATTGTATGGATATACATATTTTATTTATCCATTCAGCAGTTGATGGATGTTTGTGTTGTTTCCATTTTGACTAGTATGAATAATGCTGCTGTGAAATTCTTTTTTTTTTTTTTTTTAAGATTTTATTTATTTGAGATAGAGTGAGAATGTGAGAGTACAAGTAGGGGGAGCAGCAGAAGCAGGCCCCCACTGAGCAGGGAGCTTGACATGGGGCTTGATCCCGGGACCCAGGGATCTTGATGTGAGTCAAAGGCAGATGCTTAACTGACTGAGCCACCCAGGAGCCCCAGCTGTGAACATTCTATTACAGGCTTTTTGTGGACATGTTTTCATTTCTCTTGGGTATATACCCAGGATAGTAGAATTATAAGGTGATAGGATAATTTTGTGTTTAGTTTTTGTGGAACTGGCAAAATGTTTTTTAAAGTGGCTACACCATTTGACAATCTCAGCAGCAATGTGTGAGGAGGGTTCCAGTCTCTCTCTGTGTCCTCACCAATACTTGTTATTGTCTGTCTTATTTTAGCCATCCTAGTGGGTGTGAGGTGGTAACTCGTTGTGGTTTTGATCTACATTTCCTAATGATGTTGAACATACTTTCATGTGCTTATTAGCCATTTGTATATTTTCTTTGGAGAAATGCCAATAAAGATCTTTGGCCCAGTTTTAAATTGGGTTGTTTGTCTCTCTGTTGTTGAGTTGTGAGAGCAGGGATATGTTTTTTAAGCTTCTCTTTGCCTATCATTCATTCATTCATTTTTAAAACAGATAACTCAGTCTTTTTCCAAAGAATGTAGTCATGTGCCCTTTTCAGTGTCTTTTAAGGTCATAAAAGGTCATAAAAAGAGTAAGGGTCATGTTTTTAAAAAATTAAAACAGAGATTGTTTATGTATGAAGACAGATCAGTGGAATAAGTTATAAAGGACTAATAATAGATCAAACGTGATAGGATCTGGTAAATGGACTTAAATTCCCTTGGGAATCTGATGGAGCAGGAAAGCTAGGAATACTAAATGTGTCATACAAAAGCTGTTAGTTTCTGGCACACTCCTTAAGCCCTCTTCCTCACCAGGTTAACAAATATTTGTACCCAGTATTGCCAGGTTTTGTACATAACATTTAGATTATGTATTTGTTTTACCCTCCCGCAAAAGGAATTTAGGTATTCAGAGAATTCATAACTGGTGTAACTGGATCATGAGAATGATTTACATAGCTATCCTATGTACCATCTTTTGTAGTAGCAAATGCAGGCTATTGTTAAATATGTTCTTAGCTTGATTGAATTACAGGAGAGAGCATCCATGAAAACAGAATTGTCCTTTTGATTTTTTCCCTACGTTTGGTGGGTTTACTATGAATGTAATCTTTGAGTAGGAGCATTTGTGCCTTATTAATATTAAATGGAAAAATAAAATAGAGTATCTGTAAGGAAGTAGAGAGGGAGGGTTGGAAAGAGCACAGACTTTGGTGCCAAACTGGGTTTCAAAATCTACCATTTCCTCCTTGGGTGACCTTGGATAAATGACTATAATCTCTTGAAACTTCAGTCTTCTCATATATAAAATGGGATGGATAAAATCTACCCTGAAAGTTTGTTGTACAGATAAAATGAGACAATGTATGAAAAGCGAATAGGCTAGTGCTTAATAGGCACCAGTCAGTTTTACCTGGTGTTTATTGCTTCAAATATATATATTTTTGGGAGAGGGGAATTTACATAGTCTCGTTTAGCTTAAATTGGAGCATCTACTCAATGTTGACAAGCCTTTCTTTTTTTTTTTGACAAGCCTTTCTGATAATTTAATTTCACAGAAGGTAGATAAAGCAAACTGGGACCTATTTTTTTTTTTTTAAGATTTTATTTATTTATTTGACTGAGATCAGAAGTAGGCAGAGAGGCAGGAAGAGAAAGAGGGGGAAGCAGGCTCCCCGAAGAACAGAGAGCCTGATGTGAGGCTCGATCCTAGGACCCTGAGATCGTGACCTGAGCCGAAGGCAGAGGCTTAACCCACTGAGTCACCCAGGGCGCCCCTGGCACCCATTTTGTTTTAAACCTTTTGAGTATAGTGGTAAAATATGCTTCTTGAAGGAAATTTGGGAAATCACTTTGGAATTTCCATTTAAAAAGTTAAAAAAATGGAAATCTGTGAACAGAGGCTTAATACGAGGGTGTGGTTCAAGAAAGAAAGAATATCCTTTAAAAGCAAATAATTACAGTGCTAATTGGGAATTATGAGTAAGAAGTGGAGCAGGGTCCTTTAAAGACTGATTCATACTACAAAAGAGATTCCTTGCTTTACTCAGATCTAAAACAGACGTTTTCAAAAGATCAGTGAGGAGGTTACACAATCAAGAGTGACCTTGGAATATTAGGGAATGAGCTTAAAATGAGATGAAGCTTCTAAAGTTACTGAGATAACAAAAACATTTTCTAAAACTGTGGAATAATAGGAATAGGTAAGGATAAGTTTGCTACTTTTACTTAATGATGATGAAACAGATGAAAGCACAATTCCTTACTTCCTATTCACATTTCCAATGAAGAACCTCTTTTGACATGAAGGATGAAAAATGTACTAATAAAGAGTAATCCGAGCCTTGGAATAGTGAAGAACCCTAAAGGAAGCAGGGCTTCCCAGATAAAAAAGGAAATACATGGCCCTCAGAACTTATATATGCATATGAGATTATTTGTGGTCTTTGAAAAACCTTAGAAAATGAGAGAAGTACAGTATTGGAAAATAGAAGATGTGTCTTCTGAAAAAGAGAAGAAAGTAAATTTGCAGACTAAAGAAAGATTAGTGATATAGGCAGCATTCTAGAATAAATAATTAAAAAGGAATTTAAAAATCTGTAAACATTTTTCCAAATAGGATTCGAAACTAGTAATTGAGTGAAAGGCTTTATCCACACTATCTGATATAGTAGTCATTAGCCATAGATGACTTGAAATGTGCCAAGTTCAAATTGAGATGTGCCGTTAAGAGTAAAATGATGCAGGGCTGCTGAGCACAGTGGTCAAGGAAGAATTCTTGAGATGTTTTATAGTGCAGAAAGGTGCTTTTATTATATTATAGGAACAGGACCCTTGGGCAAGAAAGAGCTGCACTGTGATTGTGAGGAGTGACTGATTATTTACTTTTGTTTGTGGAGGGAAGAGCGTAGACATAATGTAAGTTTCTAAGGAATTTATGCTGAAAGTAGGGTCTGCTGGACCTTGAAGATCAGGCTATTTGTCCAGATAAAGTTCTTTTTGGTCTTTAATGAAACATCAACATTAAGATAGCCATGGGTTTCTTAAGGAATGTTGTGCTCTGCATGCCTCAGGGATTTATCAGTGGCTGCAGGTTGAAAGGACATTTAATTTTGGCTACGGTTCTCTCCTTTGTTCTCATCATTACACAACAGATTATCTACCTGTCAAAATAATGTTTTGGGGGCACCTGGATGGCTCAGTTGGTAATCGGAGATTCTTGATTTTGGCTCAGATCATGATCTCAGGGTCCTGAGAACCCAGCCCTGTGTTGGACTCTGTGCTCAGAGCATGGTCTGTTTGAGATCCTTTCCCACTGCCCCTCCCCCTGTTCGTGTGCTCTGTCTCTCTCTCCAAGATAAGTTAAAAAAAAAAAAAAAGAAATAAGGAGCGCCTGGGTGGCTTAGTCAGTTAAGCATCTGCCTTTGTTTGGCTCTGGGTCTTGGGACTTGAGCCCTGCATCCGGTTTCCTGCTTCTCCCTCTCCCTCTGCCACTCCGCTTGCTTGTGCTCTCTTTCTCTCTCTGACAAATAAATAATAAAGTTAAAAAAAAATAATATTTTGGATATATTGTGCTAAATAAAATATATTATTAAAATTATTTTACCTTAATTTTTTTTTACTAATGTGGCTACTATTTTGCACTTGATCTTAGCCAAAAGGCCGAGAAGCGATATGTGGCTACTATTTTGTATATGTGGCTCAAATATTTCTGTTGGAAGAATTGAACAGCACTGTGCTTTGAGTGTAGAAATAGTTGCTAACTTATTTTTGAAAAATTTAAAGTACTAAATTATTTTTGAAAAGTTTAAAGTATTTAATCAAGTTTAAAATAATTTCCTTGTAAACAGGTGGGAAAATAATGAGGACTTTTACATTTGTATAATTAAATGGACTTATAACTAGTTAAATAACCAAAGAATTTTGGATAAAGAAAATGCAAGTCTAATAGTGAGATGTTCCAGTTGTAGTGACCACATTAATAGGAGACAGCGGGAAAATGGTAGGAATAGCAGACACTATGCTTTGGCCATTGTTTGTTCAGGATTTACATTTAATTAAAATTTTAATTTTGAGATAATTGTAGATTCACATGCAATTGAAAAAAATAATACAGTAAGATCTAGTATCCCCTTGAGCCAGTGAACATTTTGCAGAACTATAGTACAGTATCACAATCAGGATATAGACACTGATGCAATTCACAGATCTCTCTTTTTTTAAAGTTCTGGTATATGTAAGTATATCTGTGGGGCTCAAACTCATGACCCCAGAGGTCAAGAGCCACATGCTCTACCAACAGAGCCAGTCAGGCGCTCCTACAGATTGTATTAGATTTTCTCAGTTTTATTTCTGCTCATTTGTGTGTGTGTGTGTGTGTGTATTTATTTCTGTGCAATTTTGTTACATGTGTTGCCTTCTGTATCCACCATCACAGTCAAGACACAGGACAAGTCCATCACCTCAAGGATCGTTCTTGTCCTCTTACAACTCCATCAGTTTCTCTTCCTAGTCTCTAATCTCTGGCAACAATTTACCTATTCTCCATTTCTGTAGGTTTGTCATTTCAGGAATGTTGTGTGAATGGACTCCTGTTGTAGGTATGTAACCTTTTGAGACTGGCTTCTTTTCAGTCAGCTTATATTAATAATTCATTACTCTTTTTCTTTATTGTGGTAAAATAAACATAGTATTTATTTGAACCATTTGTAAGCATACAGTTCAGTGACATTAAATATATTCACAATGTTGTGTATCCATCACCACTAAATCATTATCACTATCCTAAAACTTTTTTGTCATCCCCCAAAATGCTCTATACTGATTAAACAATAACTTTCCCTCCTTCCAGTTCCTAGTAACCTCTAGTCTTCCTTCTGTCTCTATGAAATTTTCTATTCTTGGTGCCACATAAGTGTAGTCATCCAATATTTGTTCTTCTGTGTCTGGCTTATTCCACTAAGCATAGTGTTCTCAAGGTCCATCCATATTGTAGCATTTTCAGAATTTTAGTTCTTCTTATAGCTGAGTAGTCTTTTAGCACTCAACATTTTTATTAATAACATAGATGAAATATTGATGACTGAAATGGACTAAACTGATCAAGATTTATTGAACATTGATAAGTGTAAAATTCACATATTATTCTAAAAATAAGTGTTAAAAAGAAAATAAAAATTAAAAAATACAATAATAAATAAATAATAATAAAAATAAAATAAAAATAATCATCTACAGTGTTACTGTAAATGATTGTGATGTAGTTTAACAGCAGGTGATATGAAATCACCTTGAGTGGGACTAGAGTGGTGGTCTGTGTTTGTGTGAGTCCACAGTGTGATTTGTAATAGAAGCATAGTGCCTAGAATGGGTACTATGATTGTTTCAGACTGTTGTGTTCATTTCAGTACCTGGTTTTAAGGTACTGGTTTTAAGGGTGCACATTGAAAAACAGACATATTCAGGGGTGCCTGGGTGGCTCAGTGGGTTAAAGCCTCTGCCTTTGGCTCAGGTCATGATCCCAGGATGCTGGGATCGAGCCCTGCATCGGGTTCTCCGTTCAGTGGGGAGCCTGCTTCTCCCACTCCCTCTGCTTGCCTCTCTGCCTACTTGTGATCTCTGTCTGTCAAATAAATAAAATCTTTAAAATAATCAAACAAACCCCCCAAACCAGACATATTCAAGACAGAAATGATGATCTGACAGCAAAGTATCAGCCATTCAGCATTAGAATAAAAGCTATGGTAAGATGGAGTGGACTGCCTTGGGAGGTAGTCGGGTACTTGTTAAAGGATTTGTTCAAGCAGAGACTGCCTGAACACTTTGCAGGGACATTGTAGAGATTATTTTAGTATCTCTTGGAGTGTGGGGATGGAGAAGGTGCTCCATTATACTTATTATCTTCGTAGAGGTATTTTTGCAATTGTAGAACTTTTTAGAACATTGGGGTTTAAACTGTTTAACAGTGGTTGTCTCTGGGGGGTTGGGATTGCAGGGGATGTCACTTACCTTGTTAATGTATTTCTGTAATTTAGTTTTTACTATAGTATGTATTACTCTATTTTCACATTTTTTTAAAGATTTTATTTATTCATTTGACAGAGAGATCACAAGTAGGTGAAGAAGCAGGCAGAGAGAGAGGGGAAAGCAGGCTCCCCGCTGAACAGAGAGCCCAATGTGGGGCTCCATTCCAAGACCCTGAGATCATGACCTGAGCCAAAGGCAGAGGCTTAACCCACTGAGCCACCTAGGCACCCCAGATTTTGTTTATTTTTTAAGATATTTTATTTACTTGTCAGAGAGAGAGAGAGCATGCATGCAAGCAGGGGAGCAGCAGGCAGAGGCAAAAGCAGGCTCCTTGCTCAGCAGGGGACTCAATCCCAGGACCCCGGGATCATGACCTGGGCTGAAGGCAGCTTCTTAATGTACTGAGCCACCCAGGCGTCTCTGATTCCATTTAAAACAAGCAAACAAACAACAACAACAACAACAAAAAACCCCAAAGGAAGTCATAAATATTATTTTGTAAATTGATACAATTTAGTACTTTAATTCTGAAAATTTAAAAAATAATAGTAAAATAAACATTTTTTGGTTACAACCCTTTGCATGTATTGAGAGATGTGTGTACACATGGAGGTTGGGTACATGAATATTTTATGCCTTTGAAGAGTGCTTTGCTTAATGTTTGGCTTTATTCCTTTTAGTAGTTCTCTGGATGGTGGCAGTAAAATTTGGTCGGGCTTGGACAGGTCATTCTGCATCCTCAAATTTACCACCAGCCCCAGGTTTGGATTATTAGATAACTAAATAGTAAGATTCTGACTAATTTCTCTGATTCGTTTTCTCGTCCCATTGACTACTGTTGCCTAGTACCCATGTATTCACTGAAGACTGTCAGTTCTAAAAGGAAGTGAGAGTGGAAAAAATTGTTGCATTCTCTTAGGAAAATATTTTCTTGTAACCCAGATATCTTTTGTTTTCCCTCAGTTGGTTCTATTTTATCCTGCAGAGACAAAGCTTGGCCTTTTATGCTTGTTGGGAAAGAAGGATCATGACCAACATTTCCCTCTAGGAGGTGTTCAGGAGAAATGTTGCTAAGCTGCCTTAGAAAATAGGTTGTAAACAAAAACTCAGGAACCACCCTTCCTCCTCCCATTATTATCTCATTCAGTACATTTTAGCTCAGATTCTAATGATTTAAATGCTATAGTTCTCTCCTCTCCTTTTAAAACCTGTGACTTTTGTCAGTGAAGAGTTTTATTACTATACTTCCTTTGCCTTACCTTAATAGTGCTGTTTTGATGACTTTTAGGCCAAGCATTTAGCAGTCTTGGCCTAAATGTCAACAATCTTGGACATTGTTGCTTGATTGTTACCGTAAAGCTGTTCAGTATTTGAGACATAGTGGGAGGAGAAATAATTCTGTTGGCATTTGGTCAAAGAGCTTTCCCAGACTGGTTGCTTTAAGTGTTTATAAACAGTTTCTACAAGAACTTGTTTATAACTTGCTACAGTGTTACCCATAACTTCGTAGTCTTATTAGTGAAGCATGTAGGGCATGTGTATTGTGGATTATACTCTAAATGAACATACACATTTTTCTTGAAAATAACTTGTAACTCGCTTTTTCCAAACTTAAGAAATTCTTCAGTTGGTACCATAAAAGTGGAATAATTCAGTCTTCAGTCATGAGCTTGCATTCTTGGAGATAGGAAGGTGTAACTGTGTTTTGGAGGTAAGAAAACAAAGAAGGGTGATTACTAATATAATGGTAGGAACATTCTGTTAGAGCAGTATAGAAACAGAAGTGGTAAAACAGATGTGCAGAAATTGCCACACAAGCAATACTTAAAAAAAAAAAAAAAAAAAAAAAAGAGAACCAGTCTTCCATGTAAAAGTACCACATTGCTAGGCCTTGGCCTCAGACCTCAAATGGCACATAACCCAATTGTAAGAGATTTCTATTTTAAAACTTGAGAGTATAAGGGAAGCAATCCTGTGTGAATTCCTTAGGAGGAAAGCTGTCAGTGTTTCTCCCCTTTTCTGCTTCTTTTTCTTTGTTTGTTTCTTTTCTTTCTTTTTTTTTTTTTTTTTAAAAGATTTTATTTATTTATTTGACAGGGAGAGGGAGAGAGAGCATGTACAAGCAGGGGCAGTGAGAGAGGGAGAAACAGGATGTGGGGCTCAATCCCAGGACCCTGGGATCATGACTGAAGGTAGATGCTTAAGTGACTGAACCACCCAGGAGATCCTCTGCTTCTTAATTTTGGACCTGAGTTTCAAGAGTGGTCTATCCCTGTCTATAGGTGCAACAAGCTCTTGATTACATACCTAACAAGCTCTTACCATTCTTTGACTTTTGAGTGGGCATAGGAGGAGCAGTGAGCTGTAGTAAAGATGATGGTTATCTTTAGGTACAGTTGTTACTTTAGTAGTCATTAGGACTTGGAGGCTTCTGGGAGTTAGTGCTGCTGGAGAAATCTGTAATAATTTTAAAAGAATGATTAAGCCTAGACTGGAACTGGGGACAGAGTTATAGTCTTTATGACTAAAAACCCCTGGAAGGGTGCCTGGGTGGCTCAGTGGGTTAAGCCTCTGCCTTCAGCTCAGGTCATGATCTCAGGGTCCTGGGATCGAGCCCCACATCAGGCTCTCTGTTCAGCGGGGAGCCTGCTTCCCCCACTCTCTCTGCCTGCCTCTCGGCCTACTTGTGATCTCTCTCTATGTCAAATAGATAAATAAAATCTTAAAAAAAAAAACACCTTGGAAAAGCTTTCTAGTTCTGTTAATGGAATAAAGCTTATAATTATAGTAATCAGAACATTTATTTGAGGGAGATAGAGGTGAAATTGGCCTGAAGTTATATGAATACATACCCTGGGGGCACTGAGAAATTCCTCCCACTCATCTCTCCTTAGTTACATGACCAACAAATCAAAAATAGCCTCATGGAGTGAGGAGTAGAGCCAGTCTCATATACTAATGTGTACCCTGCGTGCTGGGTTTAGCGTTTAGATTGAGCAAACATTAAAAAGACTACTTTTCCCTATGGTTTGTGCTGTTTGTTTTAGATAAAATGGGGCAAGAAGACAAAGCCTTTTTAGAAAGTTTTTGCTAAGCAAGGAAATGTGCATTCTTAATTGTCTTGAAAAAGGAAATGTTGAGTACTGATAGCCCTGATGTTGACATCCTAGCCTCATGTTTCAGTAGTTAAGGGTTATAAATAACAGGACATAAGGACATGTTATATGAAGCTTATAATTTCTTATCTGTAGAAATTCTGTATTTAGCACAAGGTTTTTTTTGTTTTTTTTTTTTAAAGATTTTATTTATTTATTTGACAGAGATCACAGGTAGGCAGAGAGGCAGGCAGAGAGAGAGGAGGAAGCAGGCTCCCTGCTGAGCAGAGAGCCCGATGCGGGGCTCGATCCCAGGGCCCTGGGATCATGACCTGAGCCAAAGGCAGAGGCTTTAAACCACTGAGCCACCCAGGCGCCCCTAGCACAAGGTCTTTGATGGTCACCCTTCTGCTTAAAATCTTTTGCCGCTTGTTGCCTGGAGAATAAAGCTTAAAATCCCTGAGCTTTGGTGTTGAAAGTCCTTTGTGGTTTGAACCCAGTCTAGTCTCAGGTTCTTTTTTTCTCCTCTTCCTTTTGCAACCTAGGTTTTTGCTGGGCTAGTTTCCTGATACCTGCCTTATGGTTCTTTGTTCACAGCTTTTTGTGGGATGTCCTCCTGACCCTTTCTACTGGCCAAAATGCTATTCATTTTTGAAGGCTCCAGCTCTTTTGTTGCTTTTTTATATTCAGCTAGAGCCAAAAGTATGGTTGGGTATGTATTAGAAGGTAAGCACTGTGTGCACTTAGTGTAAATATTTAGGCTTACCTGTCATGTCACAATGACGTGCTGCATATGGTAGATGCAAAAGATATTGTAACTAAATTACTGAAGTAGATACTATAAATTGGAGTATCTACGTGTAATTTACCTTAAAATTTTTTTGACTACTAGTGAGTTGTTGACTCATAGCCAAAAAAGAGAAGGCTGTAATGTCCAGTATGCATTGCTGTGAAGTTTATATTCAGATTTGAGGTAGACCATTCCCTTTTATACTTTCATTTTTTATTTTTTAATTTATATTTAGTTTAATTTATATATATATATATATATTTTAATTTGAATTCTAGCTAATTAATTTCAGTTCAGGGCGCGCTTAGCATCTTAATAGCCTCCCTTGCAGCATTCCTTCGGGCGTCTCTGTTTATGAAATAGAGAAGAATTTTCCATTTTAAAGAAAGCCAACGTCCTATGCTCCTGTAGTTTTTTTGTGGGAGTACGGTTTTAGATTTGTGGTTTTTCAGCCCTTTTCCCTTAAAGGCTGGGTATAGTTAACTATACTAAGTTAACTGGTGAAGATTTTTATTGTTAACTCTGCTTTGATGTCAGTCGAACTTCCTGTCAGTCAGTGTTTTTTCACCTTGCTGTATATCGATTAATAATAACTCTCTTGCTTACTGTTCTATAGCTGCCTGGAAAAGAATGCTTTCATCATGGTCTCTCCCCTTCTAGTGTGAGGCTTTCTCTTTCATTATCTCAAAATAGACAGCTCCATATTCGTGGCTGATCATAACAGTGAAATGACAGAATATCCTATTAGGAATGGTTTTCCCAAAACAAAACTTATCAGTGTGTGTGGTTTTTGTTTTAAGATTTCATTTATTTGAGAGAGAGAGAGAGAGAGAATGTGAGGGAGCAAGGGGGAGGGGCAGACCCGGGAGGTCATGACCTCGGCTGATGCTTGACTGAGTAGCCACCTAGGTGCCCCAATTCTTGCCAGTTTTTGTTTGTTTGGAATTTCTTGAACTACTAAGCTTCAGAATTATGCCTTTTAGTTCTGTGTTTCTTTTTGATTTCTGATTCCTGTCTCTTTAATTTGCATGTTGTTTTCTTCATCCCCAATTTCAATTCCAGGGAGGTCACCAAGCTAGTGCAATACAAGGGTGAGTTCAAACCAACAGGTACCATGAGTCATTTGCTTCTACGCCTGGGCAGCAGGCGTGTTGCTGTTAGGTGTGGTTGTATCTCTTAATGAACTGTCAGAACAGATCCTTTAATCAAGTTGTGCCAGTGGGGAGATGACAGCATGGTTCTTAGAGAGGCATTTCTAGATCTAATAGGCAAAGACTTAGTGGATGTATAAAAAGACTCTAGCTATATTTGGTGTCATGTAGGCTGTTCCAAAATACTTTCAGTAGTTGTTAATGAAATATTAATGCACTTATTCATATATTTAGTTGTAAACACAATTAACAATCTTCTTTCCTTTCAGATACAGTAATTAATGAGTTTAGTTAATTAAGCTTTTGAGAAAGCAGCATTTAATTGACTATGATTAAATATAGGTTTCAATAGGCATAAGGAAATTATGTGAAAAATATGCCCCTGTGATTTATAGACATTCACTGTAGAAGACAAACATATAGGCTTCTTTTTGAAAGTGGAAGATATTTTGAAAGTGGAAGGTAGTCTAAAAGGCATCTATCCTGTGAGAGGAGTGTTCCTGTTCCCTGTGGTCTGCAGTCACTGTTGTTGTCATTGCCTGTGCCCTGCTTCCAAGTTGACTGTGGCTTGTGGATTATTTGCATCTAAAACTTTTATTTGATCAGTCCTCTAAATTCCACTTGTTCCTGTTTTTTTCTGTGTACTGTGTCCATCTTTGTCATCATAGGGCTTCTTCAGACTTGCAGTTTTATTTTCTTTATATTCTGTTGTGTTACCATTTTCCCTCAGAGGTTCTCAGCATTTTTATATACATTTCAGCCATATTTTAGGCTGCTGGATCTTTGATTAAGTAAATAATGCTCAGAAATGAATGCAGTTCCTCCAGTCGCAACCTCTTTGTCACCACTTGTCAATATTTTCATTTATAAATTAATAATCATGGTTTTCATGGGTTCATTAAGTGCTTGCCTTTTCATTGGCTAAGGTGACTGTGTGAGAACTGCACCTAGTAAACTTAGAAAGAGAAGTAAGTGAAGGAGAAGTGAGACATGTGTTTTGCCCATCAACTTCCACATGTACAGGTATGTCTAATAATGAAGAACTATTATTATTATTATTTTTAAGAGCCACTAATTATTAAAGGAATCTGTTGCCCTTGGGCAAGACCTGGACTCTGGATAAATTGCAGGTTTTACCCACTGGAAAAGGAAGAGCCCACCAGAGAACCCGAGTTAGGAAAGGTCTTTCTTTCTTTCTTTGTTTTTTTTTTAATTTTTAATTTTTTTTAAATTTATTTTTTATTTTCAGCATAACAGTATTCATTATTTTTGCACCACACCCAGTGCTCAATGCAATCCGAGCCCTCTCTAATACCCACCACCTGGTACCCCGACTTCCCACCTCCCGCCCCCTTCAAAACCCTCAGGTTGTTTTTCAGAGTTTATAGTCTCTTATGGTTCACTTCCCCTTCCATTTTCCCCCAACTCCCTTCTCCTCTCTATCTCCCCATGTCCTCCATGCTATTTGTTATGGTCCACAAATAAGTGAAACCATATAATTGACTCTATCTGCTTGACTTATTTCACTCAGCATAATCTCTTCCAGTCCTGTCCATGTTGCTACAAAAGTTGGGTATTCATCCTTTCTGATGGAGGCATAATACTCCATAGTGTATATGGACCACATCTTCCTTATCCATTCGTCCATTGAAGGGCATCTTGGTTCTTTCCACAGTTTGGTGACCATGGCCATTGCTGCTATAAACATTGGGGTACAGATGGCCCTTCTTTTCCCTACATCTGTATCTTTGGGGTAAATACCCAGGAGTACAATTGCAGGGTCATAGGGAAGTTCTATTTTTAATTTCTTGAGGAATCTCCATACTGTTCTCCAAAGAGGCTGCACCAACTTGCATTCCCACCAACAGTGGAAGAGGGTTCCCCTTTCTCCTCATCCCCTCCAACACCTGTTGTTTCCTGTCTTGCTAATTTTGGCCATTCTAACTGGTGTAAGGTGATATCTCAATGTGGTTTTAATTTGAATCTCCCTGATGGCTAGTGATGATGAACATTTTTTCATGTGTCTGATAGAGGAAAGGTCTTTCTCTTGAAGGTGTAGTTAGATGCATTTCCACTTGCTCTTTGGGCAACTTCTGAGCTGATTTTTAGGGAGTGCAAAGCTGTGAAAATACTACTGAGGGTTTTGTTCAAGGCAGAAAGTCAGGGAAAAGGAAGGAAACAGGTACCTTAAATTTGGTTTTGGTATAGATGGGTGCGTGTATTAGGCATGGTGAGGGAAGCAGAGAGGGGAGAGCATTCCATTTGGTCAACAGATTGTGTTTATAGCTTTGCCTGGTTTTGAGCTGTCTAGAGAAAGGATTCTAGAGCCACTGTAATATAAGCATTTTAAGAGGGGGAGATGGTAAACTTAACTATAATTCTTTTTTTTTTAATTTTAAAGATTTCATTTATTTGAGAGAGAGAGGGAGAGCGAGAGTGCGAGCGTGAGCGCACAAGCAGTGGGAAGGGATAGAGGGAAAGGGAGAAGTAGACTCTCTGCTGAGCCAGGGACTCTATCCCAGGACCCCGAGATCATGACCCAAACTGATGACAGATACTTAACAGACTGAGCTACCCAGGTACCCTAACTATAATTAATTCTAATTCCTTAACTATAATTCCTTTCTTCATTCAGCAAATATTTATACTTAGTACCTGCTGTGTTATCAGGCACTGTTCTAATCACTGAAAGCACTTTAATTTTTGGTACATGTACATTTAAGGTGTCCTATAAACCATGTTTTTGCTTCTGGAAGCTTGTAAGCATACGCTTTATGATGTAAATTACTATGCTATGAACTTAGAAGCAAATGAAAGAAACTTTAACAAATAAAAATTCATTTTGCATTATTAGAGGGGTGGTATTACTGGATATTCTGTTGAAAGAGTAGCTATGAAGAAATCATGAAAGATTTGGTGTATCTGTGTTAGGATTTGAGACCAATTAATTAGACCTGAAAATAACCTTTCTACAAGTAGTTTTACTTCTGCTTGAAGTTCTCTTGGTGCCTGGTGCAGCTGATTCTGAAAACTGAACAAGGTGCTGCTCTACAGTATGATTAAATTATGCAGTTCTTTGTTTTTTGGTGGGTTATGCTGTAAGTCATTTTCACTTCTCCCCCCTTGGCAGTGTTATATATTTATATATTTTGTTTCTTTTGTTTTGTTATTTGAAAATTATTTCAACCCAATCCCTTTTTAACCCACCTTTAATATAAGAAGTATTTTTTATATATATCACAGTTTTTTTCTGTACATTATGTAGTAACTGTATCTTTTGGCTTCATTTTTTTCTACTCTAGATGCAGAGCAGTTCTTTGAGTTGGTTTGTTGTTTGTTTTAGGATTTTTGGAGGAGTGCCTGAGTGGCTCCGTTGGTTAAGCATCTAACTTCCTTTTCAGGTCTTGATCTCAGAATCCTGGAATGAGCCCCTCAGACACTTGGCTCGAGTGAGGAGTCTGCTTGTCCCTCATTCTGCCCCACCCCCTGCTCATGTGTGTGAGTGCCATCATGCTTCTTCTCCCTCTCTGTCTCAAATAAATAAATATAAATAAAATCTTAAAAAAAAAGATTTTTGGATAGTTAACATGAGTGGTAATAGAATATTCCTACTTAGTGACAGACTGACTGCAGACTTTGTTCAGTGGACTGACTTAGTTTTGCCACGTAGCTCCTTAGATCTAGAAGAGTTTGGTGAGGAGGAGAAAATCCTAGAATTTTTGAATGGTCACAGCTTTGGGACAGAACATAAAGTAGCAAGGCTGGTGGTTATTTAGTCATAGGCATTTTCCCTCATTAAAATACCAAATTTCTTTGAGCCGCAGTGCGGACTTCTTTCTGCCAGACCTATTCCCTGCAGTTTTGTTAGAGAGAACAGCAGGACTGTTGAGATAGATCTCTGGGCCAGCAAATAGTCCCCATATCACCAGTTGAGATTTTGTATTTAATTTTAATCTTTTGTTGTTTAGGTTAGGATATTTAAATATTTGGATGTTTAGTATAGAATTTTCTGTCCTTAAAGTGATCTTCCCCTCTTTTTTTGGTTTTGTGTAACAAGATCTGTGAATAAGTATATTAATATTATAAAATTGTTTATGTGATTGGTCCGTATGAGTTTTTTAAAAAGTATGAAATTGAAAGGCTTATGACCAATTTAGATGTAAACAGTTTAATTTTTTTCTTTTCTTTCTTTTTTTATTTTTTTGGTAAGATTTTATTTATTTATTTTACAGAGAGTGTGAGAGACAGAGACACCACACTAGTGGGGGGAGATGGCAGAGGGAAAAGGAGAAGCAAACTGTTTGCTGAGTAGGGAGCTGGATGCAGGGCTCTATCCCAGGACCCTGGGGTCATGACCTGAGCTGAAGGCAGCCGCTTATCCGACTGGGCCCCCAGGCGCCCCTTAATTTATTTCTTTTTTAAGCAAGTATGTTTATTTCTAAAGGCTCAAAGTCTATGTTTATCTCAAATTATACTTAGTTTTTCTTCCAGAGGAGTAAATACTACTTAGTATTTGTATTTTATACATAAACATCTACCATACTATGTTACTTTTGCCACAGAACTTGGCAAAAGTATTTTGTAAAACAACGTATTCTCACAGTACAGCTTTTTCAGTGAGAGCTTTTTCATTTATTTTTAAAGTTTTTACGGTACGATGTACCATAATATTTTACATGGCCAGAGTTTCTCACCATCATAGTCTCAGTGTTTTCCTGTGAAAGTCCATAGTCACACTTGACTGAGTAGCTATTAAAAGTTTTTTTTTTTTGTTTGTTTGTTTTTTTAAGGGGTATCTGGCTGGCTCAGTTGGTAGAGCAAGCAATTCTTCATCTCAGGATTGTGAGTTTAAGTTCCACACTGGGTGTGCAGCCTGCTTAAAAAAAAATTATTATAATTTTTAAAGATTTATTTATTTATTTATTTAACAGAGAGACAGAGAGAGGAAACAGAAGCAGGGGTAGAGGGAGAGGGAGAAGCGGGTTTCCCACTGAGTAGGGAGCCGGATGTGGGGCTCAATTCCAGGACCGTGGGATCACGAACTGAGCTGAAGGCAGACACTTACCCACTGAGCCACCCAGCTGCCCACCCAAAAAACTTATTGTGGTGAAATATACATAACATAAAGTTAACTATTTTAACCATTTTAAAATGTACAATTCAGGGCGCCTGGGTGGCTCAGTGGGTCAAGCCGCTGCCTTCGGCTCAGGTCATGATCTCAGGGTCCTGGGATCCAGTCCCGCATCGGGCTCTCTGCTCAGCAGGGAGCCTGCTTCCTCCTCTCTCTCTGCCTGCTTGTGATCTCTCTCTGTCAAATAAATAAATAAAATTAAAAAAAAATGTACAATTCAGTGACATTAAATACATTTTCATTGATGTGAACCATTACCATTATCCATCACGAGAACTTTCATTATTCCATACTGAGCAGCTAGCTATTTTTCACTGTTTTTAATGGAAGGGCATCCCATCTGGTTCTGCCTGTATTTTGTTTTCTTGCATCAAGTTTTTCTTTGCAGTATTATATCAATGTGCATATTTCCCCTCTTCTCATTTATTTATTCAAGAAATATTTATTGAGCACCTTATGTGTATATGGTAGGGCGTGGAACCTAGTGATGTTTACTGTTACCTGTAATAATTCAAATACAGAATTACCTGCTGCTAGCTACACTGGCATTGCTGTAGTTTTTTCAAAAATCAAAAGGAAAAGTATTTTTCTTGGGGATGTTTGAATTATGGCCAGACTTAATAGGAAAAAAAATACTTGAGTAGAAGCTCCAAGTCACATCACACATCTGGGGAATCCAAAAGATTTATTGTGGTTATGAATAAAAGCTGTACAATGCTCTTGGGTTTAAGTGTCAAAGAGACATAAATGTTACCTATATCTAGATAAACATTATGTCCCATTTATTTATTTATTTATTTAACCTCCTTTTTAAAGTGGATAAATCTGGCTATAGAGAAATATATCATTTGAGTTTTATGAAGATGTGGCTGTCCTAAGCAGTAAGTCTGAGGTTCCTTATTTTCAGATTTTATTCTGGGGTGTTATTAAGACTAGAGTGTTAATAAGACTAGAGTGTTTCAGATACCTGAAATTGCCTCCAAACAGACATTATACTACTGATACGTGTTTGGAGATCTTATTCTATTTTATGACTACAGTGTCAGCAGCCATCTGAAATCTAAACTTAATGCAAAAGTTGTTATAATTGCTACCGTGTAAGATAGACCCAGGTATGGAAAAATAATTTATATCTTTTAATGCCAACTCTGAGATACCAAGACCTATAGTTAGTATGCAGGGGATTGAGAGGGGCTTGATTTATTATCTTTTACTTAGAAGTTTGGTAAACTCTAAATCGTAGGTTACGAAGCATGAAGTTAGCCTCTTTGGAATTTGGAAATATAAACGAAATTCAGAACCTAACAATGAAACTGTCTAGACCTTTTCAACCTAACTGAGTATCTCCAGATATGACCAAAAGCAGCTAAAAATACAAACTAAAAATAGAAGGGAAAGTTTAGGAGTAGATATAGGACAAAAGTATTATGGAATAATAGTTTGAGTTCATTTTTGTTTAAACTCAGCTTGCCTGTTTGCTGCATCTGATCTATGTTCAGGGCCTAGGTTTTGCTTCTTTCTTCCACATTACACTCTTCTGTGGACGTAGGTTTCCCAAACTGGCACTATGGCTGTTTTGTCTTGGTTTTTAGATTTCATATATCAGTGAAATCCTATAATGTCTTTCTCTTTTTAACTTATTTCACTTAGAATAGTATCATGTCACGAATGTCTAGCTTTCATCTTTTTTATGGCTGAGTAATATTCCCTGTTGTATAATGCGTGGTGTGTGTGTGCGTGCGTGTGTGCGCGTGCGCACATGCCCCACCTTCTTTATCCATTTATCTATCAATAGACACTCAGGTTGCTTCCATAAACAAACAGAAACAGACCCAAATACATGGGCCAGAGAGAAGGGGATAGGCAAAAAAGATGATACAGATTTCCAGTTATAAAATAAGTCAGGGGGATGAAAAGTATAGCATAGGGAATATAGTCAGTGATACTGTAATAACTTTGTATTGTGACCGATGGTGACCACACTTACTGTGTGGTTACCACACCACACTTACACTGCGTTATATGTAGAATTGTCAAATCACTGTGTTCTCCACCTGAAGCTAATATAACATATCAACTGTATTTCAATTAAAAAAAAGTCTGTGGTTGGTTGCTTAGAGATATTTCAGGAATCATACGGTGTCTAGACAAATAGTAGGTACTCAATAAATTCTTTGAGAATTAAGAATACCTCTTGAACAGAAAAAATGCAGGGCATTGCATTTTAAAAATATTCTGAGTTTTGCTTTGGTTTCCATTTCTTTTTAAAAATTGTTAAGGAGAATATAGTGGTTATTACTGTAGAGTAACAAGGACTGTTCTTGTTATAGATAATTTTGTCACGTTGACACCTGTGGTGCAGTTGCAAAGATTTTATAACTAAGTATTTATGCGTGCTGTTGTTCTTATAAAAATTATTATGGAAATATATCAAAACATAGTTTATTATAGGACTGTTCAATAGAAATATAATGCAGCTGTATATGGGATTTAAAACTTTATATTAGCCACACTGAAACAGTAAAAGAACAGATGAATTTGTATATTTTATAATTTTTGAAAAAGCTTTATTTATTTATTTATTTGAGAGAGAAAGAGAGAGAGGATGCACAAGCAAGGGGATGGGGGGAGAGGCAGAGAGAGAGGGAGAAGCAGACTCCTAGTTGAGCAGGGAGCTTAATATGGGCCTCCATTCTAGGACCCTAGGATCATGACCTGAGCCAAAACTGACTGAGCCACCCAGATGCCCCTGTATAGTATATTTTAATACAAAATATCAAAAATACTATTTCCACATGTACTCAATTTAAAAATTTTTAATTTTTAATTTTAATTTTTAATTTTAATCTTTTCTTGTAGTAAGCTGTAAAAATCCTACCATGCATGCATCTCAGGATGAGACATGTGTCAAGACATGGACTAGTGGCTGTTACAATGCACAGTATAGGTCTGTCACCTTATTCTCTTTCTCCCATTAGATTTACTACCAAGGAATGATAGCAGGAATATTAACTTTTCCCTGTTCAATGAACTACCCAAAGTGTAGATGACAAGAGATAGAAAGAGCCTGGGCTGTTCATTCCCTGAGGAAGCAAGTTTGTGGTTTGAGGTAGACTATAAAAGAAAGATACCCCAACCCACATTGTTACAATCTCAAGAAAGAATTATAATTTGAAATCTATTCATTTTTTTGATAATAGCACATCAAGGAAGCAGAGATAAACTTTCCATCTGGAGATTTACCATATTAGAATTGCCTAGAATTTGGCAAAGCATCATCATAAATTGGAATAAAAAGCATTGGCCTTTCCATGCTATTCAGTGCCTTTAAAATGAGAATGGAGGCATGGGTAGAGATTTTAAATGGGTGATTTGTTTTTCTTCAATGTGACTGACAGAGTTTCTCCTAAGATACTAGGGTATGGATTAATTAGAGTGCTGGTTTTTTGTTTTTTTTTTTCAATTATACAACCCAAAGAGAATTTTTAGTAGCTATAATTGACAAAATAAGAAAACACAACCCAAACACATTAGGTTAATCAAATTCATTTTTTCTTTGTCTTTTTTTCTTTTTTTTTTAAACCTTTCCTGTGTGCGGTCTACTTTTTGTAAGGGCTTCCCTTTTTGAGGTCTACTTTTTAGGTCTCGTTGTGATAGGTAGGGGATTGTGTGGTAGGTTCCTTAAAAGAAATAGGTTAAGTGTGGGATGTCCATATAATCCATTTTGTCTAAACCTTAGCACCTCTAGAATGAGAGAGAGTGCTATTAATAATTATGTCAGGGAACGCCTTGGTGGCTCAGTTGGTTAAGCATCCCACTCTTGATCTCAGCTCAGGTCTTGGTCTCAGAGTCATGAATTCAAGCCCCGTGTTAGGCTCCATGCTGGGTGAGGAGACTACTCAAAAAAAAAAAAAAATTATGGAATTATGTCGGTACAGCAGGTCTTAACCCAGAATTGTCCCAGACAGATTAGGACACATGGTCACCCAAGTTAAAGCACTCTGTTGTAACTTTGCTAGCTAGCTTCTGTTTTGGCAATCCTCATAGGCTGTGGAAATTGCATTTGTGGAAATTATCACTGTGAAAGGCCTGTATTGTCAGTGATGTCCCCATCTCAGCGCTAAGATAACTTTTTATTTAGGGCACACTGAACTTGAGAGGTTGAATGAGAAAGAAAAGGTAAAAGTTTTGAATTAACAGACTTAATTTTAATTTAATAGGCAATATGTCCCATCTCCTACAAGAAGGTTTTCTAGGCATGAAATGTAATGAAAGAATGTTTCCTTTTAAATGTACAAAATTATTGTCTTCTAATTCTAGATTAACTCCATAAAAATAAGTACAAAAAACTGAGCACTTACAGGACCTGGCTGGCTCAACCAGTGGAGCATGTAACTCTTGATCTTGGGGTTGTGAGTTCAAGCCCCATGTTGGGTGTAGAGATTACTTAAAAATAAAATCTTAAAATAACAGCAGGGATGTTTGGGTGGCTCATTCAGTTGGGCGTCTGCCTTTGGCTCAGATCATGATTCCGGAGTTCTGGGATTGAGTCCCATATCGGGCTCCTTGCTCAGTGGGGAGCCTGCCTTCTCCCTCTGTACACAAAAAGAGCACAAGCTCTTTCTGTCTGTCTTTCTCTGACGAATAAATAAAATGTTTAAAAAACAAAAACGCCAAAAAACTGAGTTCTTTCTTCCTGATAAAATTATGTTGCAAGACATTGATTACATATTTGATTTTTATTGTTCAGTGCTTTTATTTAGATTTTTTTGTTAACCTTCTTTGATGGAGGGCGCCTGGGTGGCTCAGTGGGTTAAGCCGCTGCCTTCGGCTCGGGTCATGATCTCAGGGTCCTGGGATCGAGGCCCGCATCGGGCTCTCTGCTCAGCAGGAAGCCTGCTTCTCTCTCTCTGCCTGCCTCTCCATCTACTTGTGATTTCTCTCTGTCAAATAAATAAATAAAATCTTTAAAAAAAATTAAAAAAAAAAACCTTCTTTGATGGAGATGTCATAGTGTTTCTGTGGATAGCCATATAACTGCTTGATCTGGTGGCCTTTTACATTGTATGTAAAAGGTACGGAATATGTGATACCTATATCACATAGAGTGACTTTGGAGGAGATAGATTTTTTCCCTAGATTTTTCGTTTTTTAAGTTTTTATATAATAATACTAACTTTTTTGTGTGTGCATTTATGTGAACTTTAACATGTGTAGATTTGTGTAACCCCCCCCTAAGAATCAGGATATAGAACAGTTCCGCCACACTTAAAATTCTCTTGTGCTGTCTACTGGACTGAAACCCTCCTCTCATCTGCAGCCCCTGGCAACCTTGGATCTGTTCTCTATTCTTAAGCTCTTGCCTTTTGAAGATTATCATATAAATGGAATCAAATCATTTGTAACATTTGGAGATTGGCTTCTTTCACTCAGCATAATGCCTTTGAGATCCACCCATGTTATTCCATGTATCAGTAGTTTGTTCCTTCTTATTGCTGAATAGTTTTCCATTGTATGGATTTACCACAGTTTGTTTCACCAAAATTGTTTTCAGCCACTATTTCTTCAATCTTTTTTTTTTTCTGCGCATATTCTCTCTTCTCTGATGACGTGTTGTTACACCTTTTGGTATTGTCTCACAGATTCCTGAGTCTATGACCTCCTTTGAGAACACTGTTGTTCATTCCTTAGAGTCATTCATTCAGCAAACAGGTTTTGAGCACTTGTTTTCTATTCTCTTGTTGATAGGCAGCTATTTCCAGGGTTTTTTTTTTTGTTGTTGTTGTTTTCCCTATAATAAAAATGCAGCTGTAAACATTCTTGTCCATTCTGTTTGGGTACGTGGCCCAGGCTTTCTCTATGGCATTTGCCTCTGAGCAGGATTGCTAGCGTATAGGATTTGGAATTTTTCTTAGATGCTGCCCAAAGTGGTCACACCAATTTACTTTTTGAACAGTGTATAAGAATTTACATTGCTCTAAAAAAAATTTTTTTTAAAAGAGTTTACATTGCTCTATATCCTTTTAAATACTTGGTCTTGTCAGGTTTTTTGTTATTTTCTTTTTTTAAGATTTTGTTTATCAGGTGCTTGGGTGGCTCATTTGGTTAAATGTCTGCCTTCAGCTCAGGTCAAGATCCCAGGGTCCTCCCTCCTTGACAGGGAGTCTGCTTTTCCCTCTGCCCTCCACCCCCTACCAACCTGTGTTCTCCCTCTCACTTGCTCTCAAATACATTTTAAAAAATCTTTAAAAAAATAAAGATTTTATTTATTTGAGAGAGACAGAGTGAGAGGGAGAAAGCATGAGTTGGGAGGGAGGGGCAGAGGGAGTGGGAGAAGCAGATCCCCCTACTGAATGAACAGGGAGCTTAATGCAGGGCTTGATCCCAGGACCCCAAGATCATGACCTCAGTTGAAGACAGACACTTAAATCAACTGAGCCACCCAGATGTCCCAGATTTTTTATTTTTTACATATGTAATGGAATTTTATAGTCTTTTTAATTATTCTGATTATGAGTGAGGCTGAGCATTTAAAAAATATATTAGCTATTCATGTTTCTCCTACTATAAGTTGGCCGTTATTATCTTTAATCTATTTTTCTGTTTAATATGAGCTTTTAAGATGAAGTTGTAATGTTTTCTATATAATTATAGTTTTAAATATTTGTCCTTGATGAAACAACTCTTTCAATGGATTCTGACATGAAATCAAGGGTCTCTAGTTTAATCTTTCATTTTTTATTTTTTTAAAGATTTTATTTATTTTTGGGGGGGGCTGGGGGAGAGAGGGAAATAGGGAGAAGCAGACTCATGGCTGAGCAGGGAGCTCAATGCTGGACTTGATCCTGGGACTCTAGACTCATGACCTGAGCTGAAGACAGATGCTTAACCAACTGAGCCACCCAGGCACTCATATCTTTTTAGACATTCTGTTTCAAAAATGTTTGTTCAGAGCTTCTGGGTTGGTAAAATGTGGAGATGTGGGGAGAATGGTATGCTGGGAGAGAGCATAGAAGCTCCTTATCCCTTCCCACATACCTTGCCTTATGCATGTCTTCCATCTGGCTTTTCCTGAGTTTCTGACACTGTCTCCAGATAGATGGTGTCAGAATTGAGTTGAATTACAGCATAACCTGCGGCTGTCCAAGAATTGTTTATTGGTAGACTGGGAAACCCCTTCACACACATGTTTATGTCGAGAACCCAGAATATTTGTTGTGTGTCAGGAAAGGGAAATTGGCATAGGAGAACAATCCCATGTGAGATTTGGAACAGTGATCATCTATGAACCATGAAAGTCGGCCAGCTTATCTCTGCAGAAGCCCAAATACAGTTTTCATAAAAGAAAGACTATGTAAGAAAATTCACATGAATAGACTATACCTTGATGAGTTTCAAATGTCAGTTTCACTTTAAACGGTTTTAAAATGCATTTCTTATCCAATCATGGCCACAGGAGTAAAGATGGCCACAGGAGTAAAGATCTGTCAGATGCAAAACTCTTCAAGAACAACCTTTGTGTCAAAACTTTTGTCTCAACTTAAAAACATGTATCTGGTCCAAAAAAATCCTCATTTTCCGAAAGTTTGTACACTGTTTTGTTAAATTTTATGGACTCAATATGTTCTCTGTATAAATTCAGATTGGTGATACATTGCAGCAGCTGAAACATATTTAGTATTTTAAAAACCAAATCATTTACTTCATGTGTAGACCTCATGTCTAGATAAGGAGCCGTTTTTAGCTTGTATATCATGTCAGTGTTGCCATACATTGTTGGCAAAATATTGTCCCAATGACAACAAGTTTGTACACTGCGAGGGAAATACAGTTAACCTTTGAACAATATGGATTTGATCTACGTGGGTCCACTTATATGTGAACACAGTATTATAAACACAAGTCTGCTTGAAAGATTCTCTTCCTCTGCCCCTCCCCCCTCTCTAAAATAAGTAAATTCTTTAAAAAAGATACATCGTATTCTTTTTATCCTTTGATATGTATTTTTTTAAAGATTTTATTTGTTTATTTGACAGAGAGAGATCACAAGTAGGCAGAGAGACAGGCAGAGGGAGAGGGAGAAGCAGGCTCTCGGCTGAGCAGAGAACCCGATATGGGCGGGGCTCGATCCCAGGACCCTGAGATTATGATCTGAGCCGAAGGCAGAGGCTTAACCACTGAGCCACCCAGGCACCCCGCTTTGATATGTATTAATCAACTTTTATTGGTAAGGCTTCTGGTTGACGGTAGATTATTAGTAGTTAAGTTTTTGGGGAGTCTGATGTTACACATGGATATTTGATTATGTAGGGGTCAATGCCCATAATGCCTGCGTTATCCAAGGGATACTTGTACAATTCTTTTTTTTTAGATTTATTTATTTTTTAAAATTTATTTATTTATTTTTAAAATTTATTTGACAGAGATCACAAGTAGGCAGAGAGGCAGGCAGAGAGAAAGAAAGAGGAGGAAGCAGGCTCCCTGCAGAGCTGAGAACGCGATTTGGGGCTCGATCCCAGGACCCTGGGATCATGACCTGAGCTGAAGGCAGAGGCTTTAACCCACTGAGCCACCCAGGTGCCCCAGATTTATTTATTTTAGAGAGGGAACACAAGAGGGATGAGGGGCAGAGGGAGAAACAGAATCTCAAGCAGATTCCCTTCTGAGCATAGAACCTGACAAAGGGCTCAGTCTCCTGATTCTAAGATCATGGCCTGAGCCAAAACCAAGAGTCGGCTGCTTAACTGACTGAGCCACCCCGGTGCCCCAAACTGAGCAGTTCTTAAACTGTCCTCATGGTACTGGCTTCTTAGTTGGCTTTAAAAGCCAGTCGAGGTGGTAGTTTTGTTTCTTAGTGGCCATGCTTTTTATATGTGAGGTGTACTCTGGATTAGAGATGTTGTAGTTTAGTAGTAATGCACATTAAATAAGGAAAATGAGGTAAATGTACATTTGCAGTAGTCAATCTGTATCATACTTGACGTTTAACAGTCATGTTCATCTGCCTGTTCATGATACAGGGAGCCCTGTCTTTGACAGATTATTTTGCCAGATGTCCAGGGTTTCCTTCCCCAATGGAGCAGTGTGAGTCACATGAGTCTGGCCTTGATCTTAATGGAGGTCAGTTTATATATGGTTTTGTAAAGATGCCAAGTGGAAAACAAATATTTTATGAAGTTCAACCCTCGCTATGCCTTATGGGACAAACTTTTTGCTTCTTGTGCTCTGTTGTGCAGATGCCTCATATGGGTAGCAGAGAAGGCTGAGCGAGAAAGGACAGGGAAGTTTTTTTTATTTTTATTTTTTTCACTGTGGAGTTTTGTCCTACCCCAAGGAAGGTAGTGTATTCCAGGAAAATGGACAGCATACTTAGCCTATAAATTGCTCTTGGTCTGGTTTCATTTTTTATTTAGATGATCGCTGAGACTTTTCTCATTTATTAAATGGAAGTAATATTGCTTCCCTTGTGTACCCATGAGAGATGTCAGGATAGGTAGATTTGAGGCTTTTCTTTTACTGCCTTTGTAGAAGTAGCATGTGGCACATAAAATACTACTAAAAAAGCCAAAAGAAAGCAGCAAGTATTGCCAAACAGATAATATTATGGAGGAAGCTAATTATCCCCACTGTCATATAGAATATTGAAATACTTATATTTCTAGAAATTTCCAAATTATGGTTACCTTTGACTGAGCCATTTGTGTAATAATACCTATAGCGGGTGCTATAATAAGATTATAAAGAATTAAAAGATGATGGGGTGCCTGGGTGGCTCAGTCATTAAGCGTCTGCCTTTGGCTCAGATCATGATCCTGGGGTTCTGGGATTGAGCCCCACATTGGGCTCCCTGCTCAGCAGGAAGCCTGCTTCTCCCTCTCCCTCTGCTGCTTCCCTGCTTGTGTTCCCTCTCTTGCTGTGTCTCTCTCTGTCAAATAAATAAATAAAATCTTAAAAAAAAAAGAATTAAAAGATGATGTAATTTAAGTCTTGAATTTGTAGAATGTTTCTATTCTTAAGCATTTCATAACTTTTCCTTTATAGTGAATTGAAAAACCTAAGCAAGGATTTTTAGACTTATTTGTATGACATACTGTTGGCAGAAATAAACATTTCTATATGTATATCACTTTGTAATTTAAAAAAAAGTCTGTTTCATATATTACATCAGAGGAGACCTGCAGAGTTTAATTATGTGCTGAGGACATAACACTGTCTATTGACCAATTCAGTTTGAATCCAGAGCTTCTTGGTGTCCATCCCATCATAATGTCTTTTTTTTTTTTAAGATTTTATTTATTTATTAGAAAGAGAGCACAAGCAGGGGAAGGGGCAGAGGAAGAGGGAGAAGCCGACTCCTCACTGAGCAGGGGGCCTCATGTGGGGCTTTGTCCCAGGACCGTGGGATCATGATGTGAACCAAAGTCAGACGCTTAACCAACTGAGCCATCCTGGCCCCTCCATCAAAATGTCTTGTTGGAGAGAATAATCTGCAGTAAATATGGAATGTGCTTTATGCTTGAGTGCTAAGAAGATGCAGGCATTAATAAAGTTGAGAAAACATTCCTCCCTTAGACTCTATCAGTAGTTGTGTAACTAGCACTATGGTGGTGGTAATAACTGTGAACAGCAACAAAACAACAAAACTTATAAGCACATTGGAAGAACAGACATGAAGCAAGTATAAGCAATCTTAGGTTTTCATTATATTTCAGGTTTTGCCTGTTGCATGGGTCACCATAAACCTCATTCTGTTGCATAATTGGAGGCTGTTAAATCCTCTAGTTTGTAGACCTGTGGTGTGTGTTCAGTGAAGCTGAGTTATAGCTGCTGTAGCTGACTTATAAGCTTGGAATTTATGGTAATAGAAACTTTAAATATCCCAAAGGGTGGAAAGAGCCCTTTTCTTAAAAGAGCAAGGTCAAATATCTATTTTGAGTTTGAAATGGAGCAACAGGCAGTTTCTGAGGAATGCTGTTTCCAAGTTCAGAGAAACTATAGTTATGCCACTATGTGTAAATCTGGTGGTTTATGTGTGTCATGTGGATATAAATTTCTTTTCTGTTGAGAGACTCTAATTTTAAGCAAGAAGGTTTACTGTTTCTGATATGATTTTTCTTTTCTTTTCATTTTTAAAAGCTTTATTTAAAAAAAATTTTTTTGTGTTGTTTGTCACCATAAAATACATCATTAATTTTTGATGCAGTGTTCCAAAATTCATTGTCTATGTATAACACTCCGTGCTCCATGCAATATGTGCCCTCCTTAATACCCACGACCAGGCCACCCATCCCTCCACCCTCTCCCTTCTAAAACCCTCAGCTTGTTTCTCTGAGTCCACAGTCTCTCATGGTTCAGCTTCCCCCTTACTTCCCCCCTTCACTTTTCCCTTCCTTCTCCTAATGTCCTCTGTATTATTCCTTATGCTCCACAAGTAAGTGAAACCGTATGATAATTGACTTTCTCTGCTTGACTTATGTCACTCAGCATAATCTCCTCCAGTCCCATCCATGTTGATGCAAAAGTTGGGTATTCATCTTTTCTGATGGCTGAGTTATATTCTGTTGTATATGTGGACCTTAAAAGCTTTATTTATTTTGAGAGAGAGAGAGAGAGAGATTGTGCTCAAGTGACGGCGGGGTTGGGGGCGGAGGAGTGAGACAGAATCTCAGGCAGACTCCCCGCTGAAAGCTGAGCCTGACTCGGGGCTCTGTCTCACCATTTTGAGATCATTACCAGAGTGGAAATCAAGGGTTTGATACTTAACTGACTGAGCAATGCAGGTGTCCCTCTTTTCTTTTTTTATTTTTAAAGTAAGTTCAAACCAGATAGACTGTAGGATTTTTTTTTTTTTGACTGAATACCGCTTAGTCTTAGGCTCCTTAGATTTGTACTATTTACAGACCTCTCTAATGAGATAGTTTTCCTCTTACAATTTACAATGGTCCAAGAACACGATTATCCTCCCCAAAATAAGAAATACCCAGAACATGAATGGATGATGCAAAAAATTTAAATGAGTTGTCAAAACTAATGGCAACAATACCATTTAACATTTGCTGCACTTACTAAATACTTACTAAATACTGGGTACCAAGAACTTTTTGTATTTGCTAATTCTTTATTATTTTTTTTTTAAAGATTTTATTTATTTATTTGACAGAGAGAAATCACAAGTAGACGGAGAGGCAGGCAGAGAGAGAGAGGGGGAAGCAGGCTCCCTGCTGAGCAGAGAGCCCGATGCGGGACTCGATCCCAGGACCCTGAGATCATGACCTGAGCCGAAGGCAGCGGCTTAACCCACTGAGCCACCCAGGCACCCTTGCTAATTCTTTATATCAAAATTGTAAATAAACATGTCATAGTTTATAAAATGCCTTCTTATCACAATTTAACATTCATGGAAATGTCTTGTGAAGTAGATGATATTCATTCTAACATCAGAGGGATCTGAGTCTCAGGTTGTGATGCTACACATGGTTATGATTTATTGGTTACAACTTACTGAGCATTTATTGAGTGCCTGACACTGACACTTGTATTGTTTTATGTAATCCTCAAAACCCACTATGAGGCAAGTACTATTTTTAAAACATTTTTTTCCAGATGAAGAGACTGAGGTTTAGAGTGATGAAGTCACTTGCCCAAGATTACATAGCTAGTATTAGAGTAGGCAGAATCACCTCTAGCTTATGAAAAGCCCTTGTTTGAGTTAGAAAAAAAAGTGCCCCTTGTGGTGAACCAATGAAATAACTGAAACTTCTGAGCTGCCACACTATTCTAGGTAGTAGCCTGGGGGCTTGTGTTAGGGGTCACTTCTTCCTGGCACCAGCACCGGTGGGCCCTCCTTCCAGGGTGGATGGCATGGTGGCTGAAAGGAGGGCAGAATTTCAGCCCCATTTTGCTTTCTTGGCCAGGTGCCCTTGTACTGTATATAAACTTTGCTACTCTGCACAGTGGTCTTACAGCTAGGATTTCAACCCAGGTATGTCTGACTCCAGAGCCTGCACTGTGTTTAATAGCATACTGCCAGTTAATGGCAAAGTTGAGACTTTAACCCACATTTTTCTGACCATAAACACTTTGTTCTTTTTGTTATGTGCCAGTTGACTTACAAATGGTACTGGGGTTCCATATTGTGCTATGCCCATTGCCTAATTGCACAGGCATTGTTTGCTGGTGATGGTAAAGATTTCTAAGGGCGTAAAAGGGGAGAGCTAAAGAATTATAACCTCTCAAGTCTCATGATTAAATGTGTTTTTCGTTAAATGTAGCTCAAGACTTGTATTGAATTCCTGATTTCACAACCCTTTTCCCTATATCATTTTGACCAAATTAGGGACAGAATATAGTATAATAATTAAGAGCATGGACTGTGGAATCAGACTACCTGGGATTAAATTCTAGCTGTTACTTACTAGTAATGTGAACTTGGTCAACTTTCTTACTGTCTTTTAGCCTGGTCTGTAATAGTGGAAGTGGAGTGGAAAGTAACAGTTCCTATCCCAATGAGCTGTGGGAATTACTAGATGAGTTAGGTATAGAAAGCACTTAGAAAAGGGCCTGACACATGAATATAGTAACTACTATTTAATTAATTGCTAGCTGATGTTGTTATTAGTATTATATCATTATGGGGTTTGTGCCTGTAAGTCGAAGCAGTTTGATTTGCTGAAACATAAACAATCTAAATATGGTCTCTTGGGACTTCTTGCTGGGCAGAAGTTTTCAAAGAGTGTGTCAAAGTATTGCTTTAGGAATACTAACCCAATTGAAACCAATTCCTGAAAGAGGTGTGCATGAGCCATATAGTACTCTCTATTTTTTTCCCCTAAAATAATGTTTGTACTGTATTGTGGTATTAATCTATCTTTGTACTCTTAGTATTTAAGAATTATATTTTCAGTAGATTGCTCTAAGTTATAACCACTAACAATTACTCGTACATAAAGAATTTCTTTTGGATTGTTAGTCAGTTTGGGGAGCCTCTGACGAAATTGCATAATTCACTGGATAAATGGGAGTCTTGATTCTTGGAGGTTATATAATAGCATTATCATTGCTTGCTATATTCATTGCCAATACATGTATTGACCTGTTTTTAATAATACATTTGCTGTATTCAAAGAGACTCCCTGGTTGACATTACTTTGTCATAGCTAGCATGTTACATGAGTAGCTTTTGCTACTCCCATTTTGTCACTGACCTTCTGTGCCCACATTTTCTCCCCATCCTGATTTCAGTGTGTGCCCTAAGAAGTCAGAGTTAGGATCTCACAGTCCCTGAATTCAAGATTAAGATTTTTACTTGAGGAGGCATATTAAAGCACATAAGTATATGAAAAAACCAATTAACATTTCAAAAAACAATAAATGATAAAATTGCAAAGTGTTTTTTGGGAAACTCTCAGGTATTTACAACAGAAGGAATTTGATGCAGGAAAATTATAACACAGGCAGTGAAGGGGCTGAAAGCCAAATGAGAGATGGTAGGTGAAGTAACCTAGAGATCGACAACAGGAAGTCACCACCACCCCCCCTTCCAAATGAAGACGCACAAGGAGGTACTATATTTTTGTGTAGAGAGTACAAACATTGTTACAGGGGAAGGAAAAAGGGAAAGAAAAAAGTAAAATACTTAATTTGGTTAGGTAAGGACAAGTACAATGTGATTCATCTCCCTCTTTCTCCCTCCCTTCCGAAATGCACAGAAAACCCCGTAAAAATTGCTATTTTTGAATAGGAAGTTTCTCACTTTTTCTGGGAGGTGCCAGCCTGCACGTCAGTGCTAAAGGATAAAAATTGGAATAACATCATGAGTTTTACATTTTTTTTAATCTCTAAAAAAAGGAAAAGAATTTAATGCCTAGCTAAAGTGGTCTGAGGAGTAATACTTACCAAATATAAGCCAGTGTTTTTCTCTGCTGAAGAATTCTTTCCCCCCACCCCTACCCTATGAGAATGTTTTTTGAAACAATCTTCTATACTCTATGATGTCTACAGATATAGTTGTATAGTAGTATTTGCCACCTAAAGTGGCAAATAAACACTGCCATCCAGAGAAAGTGAAATATAATTATTAATCTATTTCTTTTTTCTGAAAGCATGAATAGGCAACTTTCAGTTACTGGAAATAATTATCTAACTCCAGCTTGTCTGTGGGTGGATGAGCCTCATTGATGAATGTTGGTCAAGAAATAAACCAAAGACTTTGCTGAATGTGTCAGTTTCTTGGCTTTCCCTAAAAGCAGCAATCACAAAACCATAGAACTAATTAAACCCTGGTTTTCTTGGCTCTATTTAACCTATTTTCCTGGCTTTGAGAACTTCAGTCATTTAAAAAATTTTCCCCTTTCTTTAGTATTATTTAAATTTTCTATTGAAAACAGAATTTTAGGGCAGATTTAAGAAGTAATGTGATAGAGGACAATGATAGCACATTTAGAAATAGAAGTTTCAAAAATGTAGTATTATTTAATGGAATGAGCTTCCAAGTTAGATGTCTCAAATTCTACTTGTAATTCTGCTTCTATTCAGTTGTGTCATAAGTTTATGTTGCTTAACCTCTCCATGTCTGTTCCTCAGGTCTCCATGCAGGATCATAGTACTTCTATTCATCTTAGAGACTTGGTGTGAGATTTGATTGAAATTTATAAACTTTGCTTTAAAATAAACTCTCGGGCGCCTGGGTGGCTCAGTGGGTTAAGCCGCTGCCTTCGGCTCAGGTCATGATCTCAGGGTCCTGGGATCAAGGCCCGCATCGGGCTCTCTGCTCAGCAGGGAGCCTGCTTCCTCCTCCTTCTCTCTCTACCTGCCTCTCTGCCTACTTGTAATCTCTCTCTGTCAAATAAATAAATAAAATCTTAAAAAAAAAAAATAAAAAAATAAAATAAACTCTCAGTACAAAAATAAAGTAACATAATTTGTTATGGACTGAATGTTTGAGTGCTCCCAAAATTCATATGTTGAAGTGCTAACCTCCAATGTGACTGTATTTGGAGATAGGTCCTGTGGGGAGGTGATAGAGAATTATGTGAGTTTGTAAAGATGGGCCTCTAATCCATCAAGGCTGGTGCTGTTGTAAGAAGTAGAAGGAACGCTAGAACCCACAGTGAGCAGGCGGCTGTCTATAAGCCAGAAAGAGCTTTCACAAGAAACCAACTCTGTCAGACCATCGTCTGGGACTTGTAGCCTCCAGAACTGTGAGAAAATAAATTTCTTTTGTTTAAGCCATATGGTCTATGGTAAACGGCAGCCCAAGTAAACTAAGACACTCGTGATAATCCATTATCTTTAAATCCTAAAAAATTTTAAAATCTTGTTTCAAGAAATGGCTTCTTTAAAAAATGTGGTTATAATACTAGTCAAACTGTAAGAGAAAGGAATATTTAGTGAGTAGTTACTCAGCATCAGACATTATTTTAGATGCATTTAAAAAAATGTATTTAAAAATTTAATCCTCAAAAGAATCATAGGTGGCAATTTTTGTCCTTATTTTACAGACAAGGCAACTAAGACTTGCCCAAGGTCAGTTAGTAAGTGATAGCACTGAGATTCAAACATAGTTCCTCTGAAGCTTTTTAATTATATCTTAATTTCTTCTAAGTTTCTATCAGCCATATTTAGCTCAGTAGAATGCTAGGCAGAATGCAAATGTTAGTGCCATTCTAGGATATTAGAATTAGGAAAAGGTTTAGAAACTTCATCCAATCTAACTTTCTTGCATTATGGATGAGAGAACCAGGGACCAGAGAGTTAGTGAGGTAACTTAAGATTGCAGAGCTAATTGGTGAAGTAAAGATTAATATTGCCAATGTTTTACAGTCCATTTTTAAGCCTGTGTAAATGCTAACCATTAGTAATGAGAGGCTTCAGAAGATGTTGAATGAGAGGTTTGAACTGCATATGGAACCAGTCTTAAACCACAAAATGAGCATGAAATTTAGAACCATTTTACTTTTTATCTCCTGAAAAATGGGAGTACTAGTTGATAGGAAAGGTGCACAGGGCTGATATGACTTACAGTCTTATTTTCATCTTAGAAAAGGTATTTTAAGGGACAAAAAAATGAAATTATCTTATGGCCAGAATACCTCTTCTCACCTTGTCATATGATGAGGATGTTTTGGTGTTTTATGATAGCCACTGTCATACCTTCATGAGTACCTGCTGTCAGAAAACTCATTGTCAAAGTGAAAGCTGACTTTTCCCAAATTCATTTTTGAATAGTAGAATAAACTATATAAGGGTTGATCTATGAAATTTACTCTTTTTACTCTTTAATTGATTTTGGACTTGAATTCCTCTCTCTCCTACTTTTTGAGCTGTGTAATTAATCTCAAGCAAGATACTTAAATTCTCTGAGCCCCCCATGTTCATTTCTATAAAGTTAGGTAGAATCACCTGAAGGGTCATTGTAAAGATTAAGAATGCCGCAGAGATGGGCACATATTACGCCCTCAAAAATGTCAGCGGATACTGCGAATTATAGTAGTGAATATGCCTCTGAAGAGGGGAAAATAATGCCAATTTTAGAGGGTTGTGAAATGGCAATTTCTGAATATTTCTGAATATTTCTAATTCCTAGGTTTAAGAGATGAACTTCCAGTAGTTATTTTGTCAGATACTCAAGAGACTTAAGTTAAAACCACAGTGGTTAAATAAAATATTTCTTAATGGATCTTGGAATTGATAGAACTAAAAACGTGTTTCTGATGACAACATATATATGATTTAAAAAAATATGGTATGTGATATGGAAGAGGAAAATTGATTTAAGAAAAAGCCATATACCTGCAGGTTCCATGGGAAGACTGTGTCAGGGAGACAAGTCAGAAGAAGCAAACTAGTATTACTAGATCTCTGTGCCTAGAATGACTAATGTAGACATGAAAGCAATTCATATTGCCAGTTAAGATTCTGAATTGAAGAAGGGTGTTTCAGTTATAGTAGTAAGGAGCTTTAGAATTAAATTATGAACCTGTATCAGTTCTAAAATACCGTTGAGCATCTCTAGAGACAGCAACTGAGCTAGGTATTGGAAAACAATTTTGAGTAAGCTCGAGCTCTCACCCTTGAGCAGAAATAGACAGTAATAGCATAGCATCATAAAAATGGTGCCCCAACATACTAGTATTTTATTGCTGCTGTAATAAGTTACCATAAACTTAGCGGGTTGAAAAAACACAAATTTATTGTCTTGCAGTTCTGTTTGGTCAGAAATCTGACATGGATTTCACTGGGCTAAAATTAGGGTGTCAACAGGGCTATGTTTCTTCCGGACACTTTACAGAAGGATTAGTTTCTCTGTTTTTTCTAGTTTCTAGAGACAATCCATATTCCTTGGCTCATAATTACTTCCTCCATCTTCAAAGCCCGCAGCAGTGGGTTCGATTCTTCTGTCATTATCATCTCTCTGGGTCTCTGCAGCTGGGAAAGGTCTCCTGTCATTAGATTAGGTTAAGGACTCCTGTCATTAGATTAGGTTAGATTAAGGACTCCTGTCATTAGATTGACCTACCTGGGTAATCCTGGATGATGATTTAAAATCTTAATCTCAAAGTCCCTAATCACATCTGTAAGGTCCCTTTTGCTACCTAAGGTAACATATTCATGGATTTTTGAGGTTTAAAGTGTTGACATATCTGGGGGCCATTATTTTGCTTACCATATCAAGGAGATATGGAAGAACACAAGTTGGGCACCTAATCCAGTTTAGGGGTTTAGGAAAATCTTACAGGAGAAGATCAGCTGGGTCTTGAATTGGGTAAAGGAGGAATATTGAGAAGTGGTCTCCAGGTAGTTATCAAGATGAGGAAGAGAAAAGCATTTGAGTTAGGGGAGCTATATGAGTGTCTAAAGGTGTGTAAAACAGTCTGGCTTATTTATTTTTTAAGGAACTAAAAACTAGTTGAAAGTGTAGTATGACGTGGTGGGATAGGGAGAGAGGTTTGATTATGGTGGGATTTTGCATACTATCTTTAGAGTTTGGGATTATCCTATAGGCCATGGAATGACATTGAAGGGTTTAAAACTGAGGAATTATGCGATCAGATTTCCCTTTAGATAGATCATTCTCAGTGGTCAAGGGAAAGAGTAAGACTTTAGATAAAGAGACAGTGGGAAAGGCTGTTACTTTTTTCAGGTATTGTCATATATTACTCAGCTGGTTAAGTTTTTGCCTTAGATGACTGGGTCATACAATCTGAGATAGAAGACTACAGAAATGTTTGAGAGATAGAAGGTAATAATAACCAACACCCATCCACAGCCCCCACCCCCCGCCCTGCTGACCAGTACACACACACACACACACACACACACACACACACCCTAAATTCTCAGATTCTTTCTCTAAAAGTAGCCATTTACCATTAGAAAGTAAGCAAAGAGTTTATTAGGTTCAACTGTTAGATTTTTCTATTCTTAAGAGCAAGCTTTTTCTCCTTTGGCATCCACTCCACATTTACATAATGTTGACTAGCCACATATTTTACCTTTCCCTGTCCTGTGGCTTTCACTTCCACTAAATGATTTAAGGATTCAGGGCATCGTAGAAGTATATTCCAGTTTACTTTCTCTTCCTTTGTTGTGCTGTGGTGATTGAGCCAGTTTCTGGTTTGCCAAACAGTCCATTAATTCAATTTAATGGGCAGTATAATCTTGGCTGCAGATAGAACTGTGGCTTCAAGATATAAAAAAAAAACTGGGGGAAGATGGTTGCTGATTGGGAGTAGAATTTACATGTAGATGTGATATTTTTTCCTTGTGGTTATGCAGCAATTTAATGTATTGCATAGCTAGGAAATCCAGTTATTTTGAAAGGTGAACCTGTGCTTGGTCTCATAGCTGAAAGGTAGCATAAGATATTGTAGCACACATGCCCAAATATTTTCTGTTCACCAGCTGTACTGAGAGTTCCTGCATACACTGCTCAACCTACAAAATGTTCAAGTGGTAATTATACCTTTTCATTAGGAAGAGTATGCAGTAGGGAATAATCATAATTTGCATTTAAATGGTTGCATTCCCCTAAACAGATTTCAGGTTATATTTTTAATATTTCTAAATGAAAAAAACGCACAGTCTACTTACAGTAACTAAGGAATGTAATTGCCATGAAGTTGGAAGTTGATTTAATTATTTTTTGGCTATATAAAGAGAATGATTTTTCAGGGGATTTTCTGTATTTCTGTATAGCACAAGTTCACTGTAGATACTTTGATTAGTAGCCACTACATAGAGTCAATAATGATCACAGATTTGTAGAGTGTGATAAAAATGAGAGATGTGAATGTGATTTTTGCCTTTAGGAAAAATTAGATATTTAGGAATATCTAATTCTTTTTTTTTTTTTAAAAGATTTCATTTATTTATTTGACAGACAGAGACCATGAGTAGGCAGGGAGGTAGGCAGAGAGAGAGAGAGAGAGGAGGAAGCAGGCTCCCTGCTAAGCAGAGAGCCCTGTGCGGGGCTCGATCCCAGGACTCTGGGATCATGACCTGAGCCGAAGGATCTAATTCTTAAGGAAGAATTAGATATTAGGGCATAGAGAGCAAAGGTCTTAATGAAAATACTGTGCTTTCCCCAAACAAACTCAGCCTGTGAGAATTTAGTTGTTGATAACATAGCGTAGTTAATTTGACTGACCACTTACAAGTATGTTAATGAAAACAGTTTTGTTCATAATGCTGCAAAATCTGCAAATGTTTTCCTTAGAGGTAGTGTAAAAGATGAGAGATGATGAGAGAGGGTAATGAGCAGGAGGGAAGGAAAAGTTTATTAGCCTTTTGTTCTGCTTTATGCCAGCTTCTCCTAGAAAGTTATTATATCCTGGGATGTGTCTTAGGTTTAAAAGATTATTTAGTAACCTGTAGGGCTTTCAGTGGCAAATATTAAAAGCAAATGACTTCATCAAGAATAGGGAATCCCTGGGGCGCCTGGGTGGCTCAGTGGGTTAAAGACTCTCCCTTCTGCTCAGGTCATGATCTCAGGGTCCTGGGATCAAGCCCCGCATGGGCTCTCTGCTCAGCAGGGAGCCTGCTTCCTCTCTTTCTGTCTGCCTGCCTCTCTGCCTACTTGTGATCTCTGTCTGTCAAATAAATAATAAATAAAATCTTAAAAAAGAAAAAAAAAGAATAGGAAATCCCTTTTTTCGCCTGTGGTGAAAGCTTACAGAAGCTCTGAAACTTTCCAGAATGAAAATAATCTAAACTATTATCTATCATTTCTTAAAGTTTATTTCCATTGGAATAAAATTAAGAGAAGGTTGGAAATTCAGAGTAACTTTTATGTCATTCTTTTCCCTTTCCTTTATTTTTATGTTCAATAGGAAGAGTGCAACAAGATTTTCACGGATTTCAGATAGTTAAACCCAGCCTTAGCAACTAATTAGCATTATAAATACATGGTAAAATCAAGGCTTGCCACAGTCTCTGCCATTCATATGTGAGGTTTTTTTGGATGGCTTCTCAATGTTGCTAGATATCAAATATGCAAAAAGCAGAAGGCCTGTGTTTATTCATTGTGTTTAGAGAGTCATAAATTAGTAATCTATAGTTAGGGCTGCTTGGACTCCTCAAACCCTCAAGTACTTTTCAGTCTTACCTTCAAATAATTTAAAAAATAATTCTCTTTTTCCAAATGTACTTTTAGGAAATTTCAGAATCCTGTAGTTAAGACATTAAAACTGAACTTTCAGAATGATAGTCCATTTCCCAGTACTATTGTCTCTCTGTAAAACTGGTTGGATACTATTTTATTGCCTCTGGTCCCATATTTCTGATACTTCTTGATCGATTATGATTGAAAACCAAGTTATTGAACATTGTGTGGGTCTTCTCCTGAACTTCTGTGTTTTAACAACTCTGTTTTTCTGATTTAAATATGCTCATTAAACACTTTTCCAAAGACCAGTAGATATGAAAGTGTTAATCAGAAAAGACTGTTCTCGTTGGGCGCCTGGGTGGCTCAGTGGGTTAAGCCGCTGCCTTCGGCTCAGGTCGTGATCTCAGGGTCCTGGGATCAAGTCCCGCATCGGGCTCTCTGCTCAGCAGGGGCCTGCTTCCCTTCCCCTCTCTCTGCCTGCCTCTCTGCCTACTGTGATCTCTCTCTGTCAAATAAATAAATAAAATCTTTAAAAAAAAAAAAAAAGAAAAGACTGTTCTCGTTGGGGGTAACTCTCTAGGGCCTGGTCTCGATTCTGGGTCTTCTGTTCCCTTTTTAAAATAAACTTTATGGAGATATAATTTATCATACAACTAAATAAACCTAATGTATAGTAACTGATTTTTGGTGTGTGTATATCCATATAACCACCACCATAATCAAGCAGATAGAATATTTTCATCACTCAGAAAAGTTCCCTTGTGCTCCTTGCAGGCGATCTCTTTTACCTGTGGCCATAGACTACCATTTACCCACTTCTATGATTGTAGATTAGTTTTAGATTCTATATATAAAAAGTATTATTTGTCTCAAACTCAAATTATTTTATGTCTTTTAATTGATTATTTTAATGGATTACTTTGGTTTAGGACTTTAGGGATTTCCAAATTAAAAGTTTTCTTCTGCTATCTCTAATGGTCTGGTTAGCTCTGGTGTTTCCTCGGGAAAATATTACTTGCCGTTTACAGAGAGCAAAAGAGAGACACAGGGTAAAGACCCAGAGATTAATACAGCACCACATGAATTCTTGCTTGTTCAAGAATTTAGTTGAAAGTCTTTTTTTTTTTTAAATTTAATTTTACTATTTATTTATTTGACGCAGAGGGAAAGAGAGACCGACGGAGACTGTGAGAGAGGGAACACAGTAGGGGGCGTGGGAGAGGGAGAAGCAGACTTCCTGCTGAGCAGGGAGCCTGATATGGGGCTCCATTCCAGGACCCTGGGATCATGACCTGAGCCAAAGGCAGATGCTTAACGACCGAGCCACGCAGACGCCCCTTAGTTGGAAGTCTTACGAGAGGAATATGTATTTTGATTTGTCTGTATCAGTGGGTTTAATATCAAATCAGTTCTTTCTAATTCTTTTGTCCCTGGCATATTAGGTTCTGATGAATTTATAAAGGATAAAAGAAAAGATTCAGGATTTGTGTTTGAATGCTAAATCTGCCACCCCCTTTTTAGTGACTTTAATCAAATCACAAGGTTTCTAAAGTTTAGTTTTCTGACCTATAAAATTTATCACCTAAGTTTTCTTACCTCTAAAATGAAAATTTAAAGTTATATATATATATATATATATATATATATATATATATAAATTTAAATTAAATATATATAAATTTAAATTATTTTAAGAGTTAAAAGAGAATGTATGAATGAATAGAAGTCTATTTAATTTGGGGAGAGAGTATATTGGTTGTTTCATTTTCATCTTGTTAGACTCTTGACTCTTTATTTTTAGTCTTCCAAAATTAATTGTTTAATGCAATTCTTACCAAAATCCCAAGAAGATTTTTGTAGACTTGGATAACCATGTTTTAATATTTATATAAAAAGTTTAAGCTCTTGGCTTTTAATTTAGGCACATGTTAGATGAGCAGATCAACTTTAAAAACAACTTCTAAGGGAACTTAGAAAATATTACAGTAAAATGACTGTTTTTTAGAGTGAAAAGTTTCTGAGAGGGAAAGAAGGGTTAGGTATAAAGAGTAGTCAGTTTTTGAACTAGAGAAGAGGAAAAAAAAGACTTCAAAAAAATTGAATTTATTTCTACACAAAATAAAATTGCCATGAAATCTTTCTTAAATTCTCTCTGGAATCCTAGATCCTCTTAAATGAAGCTACTTGACTATGAAGGCAGTTTGGCATTTTAATAATTAACCTCTCCTGTCAGGTTGCAAGATGGACATGTCTTCTTAAAAAATGTGCTTTATAGTCAATAAAATGAGGTTCTGAAGAATTTCTCTACAAAAGATTGTGGTAATTATTGATTTAAAAACCTGTTTTTAATCTCAGTGAATTTAGGAATTCTCAGTTTATGTTAGAATTCCGGGAAATTAGAATTAGACAAACTATCTTGAACTGTATACATTGTAGGAACCGAGTTAGCCATATGGTAATTTCTTTTTTTTTTCTTTTTTTAAAAAAATATTTTATTTGTTTATTTGGCAGATAGAGATCACAAGTAGGCAGAGAGGCAGGCAGGGCTGGGGGTTGGGATCAAGACCCTGAGATCAAGACTCAAGCTGAGATCAACAGTTGGCAACTTAACCAACTGAGCTACCCAGGTCCCCCCATCTTGTGTTTTTAGAAAATGCTTCAATATTGTCTCTATAGAGTTTTCTTCCAAGTTCCTAAACACATATTCTGCACCTTTTGATGCTGGCAGTTTCTTGATCTTAGTATCAGTGGAATGTCTAAACAACAAGAGGACTCTTACTTCTTAAAATGAATAGTAAGTGGTTTGTTGAAGGAAATGAAGAGGTTGCAGTTGAACAGAAACTGTGAGAAGAAAGCCAAGTTCCTGCTTGCACAGGCAATGACAACTGTGTCAATTGCTGCTTTGCTCTCAAAGATTCCATTGAAGGTAGATGCATTTTGATTTCAAAGATGTTAAAATGTGAAAAAAGGTCATAGTATTGTTGAAATGTGCTATATATTTATACATATTTACTACGTATTTGGGTGTGTTCATTTTAACAGCTTTATTACGTTATAATGACAAAATATACAATTCACCCATTTAAAGTGTTCAATTAAGTGGTTTTTAGTATATTCATAGGCTTGTACAAATATGACCACAGTCAATTTTAGAACGTTTTCATCACCCTGAAAAGAAACCTCATACCCATTGTTGGCCACTCCCTATTTTCCCCAGTCCTCCCAGTCCTAGGTAACCAATAGTCTACTTCTTGTCTATAGATTTACCTGTTCTGGACACGTCTATAATAGAATTATATACTCTGTGGTCAAGATGAAAGATTAGATTATTGAAATGGTATCTTTTTTAATGCAAGGCACTTATAGCTATAAATTTCCATCTGAGCACCACTTTAGTTATATTCCATAAGCTTTGTTTTCATTCATCCTAAAATATCTTCCATTCTAAATTTTCCAAAATTCCTTCAGGCACTGATTTCTAATTTCTTTTTTTTTTTTTTTTTAAGATTTTATTTTTTATTTGACAGAGAGAGAGCACAGGTAGGGTTAGCCGGAGGTGGGGGAGCAGGCTCCCCACTAAGCAGGGAGCCTGATGTGGGACTCAATCCCAGGACCCTGAGATTATGACCTGATCCGAAGTCAGCCACTTTAACCAACTGAGCCACCCAGGTGCCCTCTAATTTCATTCTTTTAGGGTCAGAGAGCATACTTCCTATGGTTTTAATCTTGTTAAAATTTACTGATGGGAGTTTTATGACCTAGCATGTGATGTCTTATTTTTCTATTCCTCTATTCTGTACTGCTTTCTTTTTGCATTATCTGAATATTTTCTGGTGTAACATTTTAATTCCTCTGATGATTTTTTCACTATTTTTTTGGATTATTTTCTTGCTGTGTGTCCAACAGCTTATCTTAGCGCAATGTACTTCAGATTTGTATTAACTTAACTCCAGTAAAGCATCTAAATGTGCTCCTATTGGGGCACCTGGGTGGCTCAGTCATTAAGTGTCTGCCTTCAGTTAGGCCATGATCTCAGGGTCCTGGGATCAAGGCCTGCATCAGCTCCCTGCTTGGCAGGAAGCCTGCTTCTCTCTCTCCCACTCCCCCTGCTTGTATTCTCTCTCTCTCTCTCTCTCTCTCTCGTGTCTCTCTGTCAAATAAAGAAATAAGATCTTTTTTTAAAAAAACATACTCCTATTTACCTCTATTTCCTTTTCTCTTTTTATGCTATTATTATTATTGAGTTGACCCTTGATCAACATGAGTTTGAACTGCATGGGTCCACTTACAGACAGATTGTTTTCAATAAATATACTTTAGCACTGTAAATGTATTCTCTCTTCCTTATTATATTTTAAAATGTTTCTTTTCTCTACCTTACTTTATTGTAAAAATAAAGTAATGCATATAACATTACAAAATGTGTGTTAATTAACTATTCCATTTATTGGTAAGGCTTCCAACTAATAGGAGGCTATTAGTAGTTAGGTTTTTGGGGAGCCAAAAGTTATACACAGACTTTCCACTGGGGGGAGTGGATGGCACCCTGACCCTCTTTTTCCAGGGTTAACTGCACATTTTATAGCTGTATTTGTTTCAAACCTAACAGTGTTCTATAATTCATTATATAATTTTATACCTCTTAAAGAAGCTGAGAGAAGACGAGAGCAAGTATAGAGTTTATAAAATTTCCTATTTTAAACCTTCTTATTTAGCATTTGTTGTCTTCATTTGTTTCAGTGAATTCAAGTAACCTTTTGGTGTCATTTCCTTATTCCAGTACAGACTTGTTCCTGCTGACTCACTTTATGCTGTTATTGTCAAATGTATTATCTCCATAAATGTATATCCTCAGTAATACACATATATACATATTGTTTCATTCAGCTGCTTTAAAAATAGTTAATAGACAGGGGCGCCTGGGTGGCTCAGTGGGTTGGGCCGCTGCCTTCGGCTCGGGTCATGATCTCAGGGTCCTGGGATCGAGTCCCACATCGGGCTCTCTGCTCATCGGGGAGCCTGCTTCCTCCTCTCTCTCTGCCTGCCTCTCTGCCTACTTGTGATCTCTTTCTGTCAAATAAATCAATAAAATCTTAAAAAAAATAGTTAATAGACATAAAAATAGGCATTTATACTATAATTTATAACCACGTAATTACCTTTACTGAAGCTCTTTGATTTTTTTTTTTCTTGTAGATTTTAATTACTTTTAGGGTCATGTGCTTTCAGGCTAAATAATATCCTTTACTACTTTTTTTTTTTTAAATTTTTTTAAAATTTATTTAACAGACAGAGATCACAAGTAGGTAGAGAGGCAGAGAGAAAGGGGGAAGCAGGCTCCCTGCTCAGCAGAAAGCCCGATGTGGGGCTTGATCCCAGGACCCTGGGACCATGACCTGAGCCGAAGGCAGCAGCTTAACCCACTGAGCCACCCAGGCGCCCCTCCTTTACTACTTCTTGTAAGGAAGGTCTGCTAGCAATAAATTCTTTTAGCTTTTTTTTTTTTTTTTTTTAAACTTGCAATGTCTTTGCCTTCTTTTCGAAAGATTGTTTTACTGAATATAAAATTCTTGGTTGCCCTTCCCGCCCCCCCCCCCCCCGCCCAGCACTTTGAATATGTCATCCCACTGATGTTTGGCCTTCATTATTTCTTTAAATTATTTATTTATTTATTGAGCTTGAGCAGGTGGAGGGGCAGAGGGAGAGAGGGAGAGAATCTCAAGGAGGCTCTGTGATGCTTGGCTCCATTCCACTACCCTGAGATCACCATCTGAGCTGAAATGAAGTCAGACGCTCAACCGCCTGAGCTACCCAGTTGCTCCATAGCCTTCATTCTTTTTCTTTTTATTTAAACTCTTTTTTTTTTTTTTTTTTAAGATTTTACTTATTTATTTGACAGAGACAGAGATCACAATTAGGCAGAGAGGCAGGCAGAGAGAGAGGGAGAAGCAGGCTCCCCGCTAAGCAGAGACCCTGATGCGGGGCTCGAACCCAGGACCCTGAGATCATGACCTGAGCTGAAGGCAGAGGCTTTAACTCACTGAGCCACCCAGGCGCCCCAGACTTCATTATTTATGATGAGAAATCTGCTGTTAATCTTTTTGGGATTCCCTTGTGAGTGAGGGGAGCTGTTTTTCTCTTGGGACTTTCAAGATTTTTCAAGATTTTCTCCATATCTTTGTGTTGTTGATTTTAATCATTCTAACAAGTGTCACATGATATTTCATTGTAGTTTTGATCTGCATTTCCTGGATGATGAGTGAGGTTGAGCATCTTTTCATGTGTCTGTTGGCCATCTAAAAACTGGACATTTTAAATAACATATTGTATGTAGCAACTGAGGATACTGATTCCACCCCCAATTCCCACACACTCACTGACCAAACTGGATGTTGTCGTTTGCTATTTTGTTTGTTTAGTGACTTTGCTGGACCATTTTTGTGAAGTTTATTTCTTCTGCAGTATGTAGCTTATAATACTGTTTTTCAGAGGTTACAGTTTGGTGTAAGCAGAATCATCCTAAGATGATGGTGGTTTTCATTTCCCTGTTCTCTCTGTTATGCTGTCTGCTTCTTTAGGTATCACACCCAGCTGTTAGCCTCTACTAATTGCCAGCTGATTGCTTTATTGTTATCAGTAATGCTGTGGCATGAATTTGTTCCACCAGCTGATGAAATTAAATTTGGGCTTCATTGCAGGGCAGTTTTGAAGCCAGCCTTTGAGTTTCGTTCTAAACTCAGAAGGAGTCTTTTTGGTTGTCTCTTTCCTTGATTCTCTGGTTAAATTCTAGCTCTTCTATGATTTCACTTGTTACTCCCATAGAGTCTCATAATTGCTTACCCCAGAAATCTCTGTTGTTTTCTGTAGTGCCTTAAGGCTTAAACTTCCCCCAGTGTATTCTAAATAGTCATTTCCTTTAGAAAGAGCCTCAACACTCTCTTTCTCTCTTTTCTTATGGCCTGCCTCTACTTTTGGACTAAACTTCTGCCATTACCCTTGATCTGAAGATGAAGATACTGGCCTCTTCTTTTGGAATGACACTCCTGCTTGGTCTTTTCAGCTTCTTTTCTTGTGGAAACCTCACTGTGTGAGCAAACTGGGGTAAGGGCAGTTGGGATCCCAGCATTCTTGGCCTGCCTTCCGTGGTAGAACTTCTCCCTGTGAATGGGGGCAGAGTGGAAGAAGCAAACCCCTAGACCTTTCACAGAGGCTCTTGCCTCTATAGAGCTTCTGCAGCATATATGGAAGTATGAGAAATCCTTCTCATAGGAGACTGCTCCTTCTAGGCAGATACCATAGTCTTCAACTGGGAGTTGGGGGCAGAGGAAGTTCTACATTCTTGGTTACTTTCACCCAAAGTAGAGCTTCCATCATGCTGATCTTGGGGAAGGGAGCCCGTTGTGGCTCAAATGGCACAGATATTTGCTAGTCTTGCAGAGATGTAGTAGATTTTCTTGAATAAATGTTCTTTATTTGCTATATACTTCTAGGACAATTTCCAGAAACTTTAAACAGTTGGTTAGTTTTTGTTTTATAGTTTTCTTTTTTTTAAAGATTTTTTATTTTACTTATTTGAGAGAGAGAGACAGTGAGAGAGAGAATGAGCGAGGAGAAGGTCAGAGAGCGAAGCAGACTCCCCACGGAGCTGGGAGCCTGATGTGGGACTCGATCCCGGGACTCCAGGATCACGCCCTGAGCCGGAGGCAGTCGTTCAACCAACTGCGCCACCCAGGCGTCCCTGTTTTATAGTTTTCATCAGTTGTAATTGTTTTTGCTGGCTAGAGCATCCATAGAACTCCTCAAATTGGCATTTTAGAAGTTGTCTCCATTTCTGTTTATTTTTGCCATCTTACTTTGTACTCTATTTTTTTTCTGTGCCTTTTCTTCTGAAAATATGTTCTTTATACTCATTTTCTCCTCTGTGATTTTGGAAGTTATTTATTTTATATATAGTAATATTTTCCCTTACAGTTTTGACATATATTTCTGACTTAAAGTTTAATCAGTATCTCTACCTTTCTTTCATACAGTCCAGAAACTTTAGTATGCTTTACTTCTGTCATTCCCTCTGTCATACAAAATGTACTTTATTCTTTTAATAGAGGGACAAAGACTCAGGGAGAGAGAATCTTAAGCAGTCTCGACACTTGTGCAGAGCCCGACGTGAACACAGTCCAGAAACTTTAGTATGCTTTACTTCTGTCATTCCCTCTGTCATACAAAATGTACTTTATTCTTTTAATAGAGGGACAAAGACTCAGGGAGAGAGAATCTTAAGCAGTCTCGACACTTGTGCAGAGCCCGACGTGAACTCAATCTCACAACCCTTGAGATCATGACCTGAGCCAAAATCACGAGTTGGATGCTTAACTACCCAGGAGCTCCACAAAATATTCTTTTTATCTTGTTTTTATTTTTTTCCAATTTATTTATTTTCAGAAAAACAGTATTCATTATTTTTCACCACACCCAGTGCTCCATGCAAGCCATGCCCTCTATAATACCCACCACCTGGTACCCCAACCTCCCACCCCCCCGCCACTTCAAACCCCTCAGATTGTTTTTCAGAGTTCATAGTCTCTCATGGTTCACCTCCCCTTCCAATTTACCCAAAAGCACATACCCTCCCCAATGTCCATAACCCTACCCCCCTTCTCCCAACCCCCCTTTATCTTGTTTTTAATTTCACATTTTATTCTTCAAAGTTAGTTGTTGTTATTACTGGTTTTTATGTAACACTCACTTAGATGTAGCCCAGTCTTTGCCAATATCTTTGTTCAGCATCTCTCCTTTTCAGGTTCAATTTTCTTCTTTTGAAGTACGCTTTTTTAGTAGTTCTAACTCTTAGGCCGTGTTTGTAGTAAACTCTCTCGTTCTGTGTTCTTATGAAAATGTTTTCATTTTTGTTTATCCTTTAATGATGCTTTAATTGCATGTAGAATTTTAGGTTGGTGGTTACTTTATCTTAGCCTTTTGGTGATGTTATTCTGTTTCGTTCAGACATCTTGTGTCAGTCTGTTGTTTCTTTGAAAGTCATCATGATATTTTTTTCTCTAATTTTTTGGGTTTTGTGCATGTGTGTGGTAAAATATACATACAAAATATACCATCTAAAACATTTCTAAGCATTAAGATTAGCTAAGTAGTAGTATTAGGTAAATAGTAGGTAAGTAGTTAAGTATTGGCATGAAGTGTTTTCACATGGTTTTACAACCATCACTGCCATCTCCAGAACTTTTTTTTTTTTAATCATTGCAGAAGGAACTCTGTTTGTGTGTTAAACAATAACTTCTCATTAACCCTACCCCAGCCCCTGGTAACCACTCTCCTACTTTCTGTCTGTGTGAATCTCTGTATCTATTTTAGGTACCTCATATCGGTGGAATCATATAATTGTCCCTTTGTATCTGACTTATTTCATTAGCAAAATATTTCCAAATTTCATATGTTGTAGCATATATCAGAATTTCCTTCCTTTTTAAGACTGATAATATTCCATTGTATTTATATGCCACATTCTGTTTATCTGTCAGTGGATATTTGGCTTGTTTCCACCTTTTAACTATTGTGAATAATGTTGCTGTGAACACTGTTGTGCAAATTTCTTTGGAGTTCTTTTTTCAGTTTTTTGTTTTGTTTTGTTTTTTTTGTTTGTTTGTTTTTAGATACATACCTAGACATGCAATTGCTGGATCATATGGTAATTCTGCTTTTAATTTGTTAAGGAAGCACTGTATTGTTTTCTTCAGTGGCCTCACCATTTTGTATTATCCCCAGCAGTGCAGAAGGGTTCCAGTTTCTCCAGATTTGCCAAAGCTTGTTATTTTCTGTTTTTGTTTTTGTTTGTTTGTTTTGTTTTCCTAATAGCTATGCTAATAGGTATGATGTGGTATCTCATTGTGATTTTAATTTGCATTTCCTTAGGAATTAGTGATATCTTTTCATGTGCTCTTCTTTCTTTTACTATGTTCTCTCTTTTATATTCCTTCTACTTCACAGTCGTATCTAGATGTAGATTTGCTTTTATTTATTTTGGAATTTATATGGTACCTCAATCTGAGGATTCATGTCTTTTATCATTTCTGGAAAATTCTTAATCAAATATCCCTTTGAATGTTATTCATGCCCCCCCCACCATTATCACTCTTATGTTTCTGTGGATCATCTATTAACATATGGTGGTCTTTTTCATTCTATTTTTAAGCTTTCTACATTTTTTTCTTTTGCATCTTGGATATTTTTTTTTTTTTAGATTTATTTATTTATTTAACAGACAGAGATCACAAGTAGGCAGAGAAGCAGGCAGAGAGAGAGAGGAGGAAGCAGGGTTCCTGCTGAGCAGAGAGCCCAATGCGGGGCTCTATCCCAAGACCCTGGGATCATGACCTGCACGGAAGGCAGAGGTTAAACCACTGAGCCACCCAGGTGCCCCCTGGATAATTCCTTATATCTGATTTCTGATTTACTGATTCTTCAGTGTGTCTCATATGCTATTTGAACCATGAATTTGACATTTTAGATACTAGTGTTCATTTCTAGAAGCTCTGTTAGGCTCTTGTTCAAATATACCTATAATTTTCAAAAGGTTTTCAATTTTTTTTGGTCTGTATTCATCTTTTTTTGAAGATTTTATTTTTAAGTTATCTCTACACTCAATGTGGGACTTGAACTTACAGCCCCGAGATCAGGAGTTGCATGCTCTGCTGACTGAGCCTGCCATTGCCCCTGTCTCTGTTCATCTTAAATACTCTTTCTAGTCTGCATCAGATGGTTTTAGTATCCAAAATTCTTGAGGTTAATTGGCTAACATGATCTGCGATGGATTGTTTCCTCAGGTGTTTGTTTTTTGAATAATAAACTTAGTTTCCCTGGGTTTTTGTATGTAGTAATTCCGTGTGCCCTAGGTTGAGGGTTTTGTCTCCGGGGATATATTGAGTTTGAGTTTTCTGAGTGTCCAAGGTTGTTGTGTCTCAGCACCACTTTCTGTATTTCTCAGCTTGACAGTGTTTATGCAGTATTTGAATGGAGGTCAAATTAAAGATATAATTCCTTGTCATATTTCTGTGATATGAATAAATTCCTTGTAATTCATTCCTTCATTTAGAATGTAGTACTTCAAGTTTCCTTGCCTTATGGGAGGATCTTAGTTGTAACCTTATCTTTTATAGCTCAAATTTTTGTCTCTAGCCCCTTGCTGGTTTTTTGTTTGTTTATTTATTTATTTTTAAGGTTTTATTTATTTGAGAGAGAGAGAGTGAGAGAGAGCATGAGAGGGGAGAAGGTCAGAGGGAGAAGCAGACTCCCTGTGGAGCTGGGATCCCCATGTGGGACTTGATCCTGGGATTCCGGGATCATGACCTGAGCCGAAGGCAGTTACTTAACGAACTAAGCCACCCAGGCGCCGTTTTTTATTTTTAATTGTGGTAAAATAAATAACTTCTTTTGTCTTGGGAAATTGAAACTTTATACCCATTAAAGAATAACTAACTCTCGGGCGCCTGGGTGGCTTAGTGGGTTAAGCCGCTGCCTTCGGCTCAGGTCATGATCTCAGGGTCCTGGGATCGAGTCCCACATCGGGCTCTCTGCTTAGCAGGGAGCCTGCTTCCTCCTCTCTCTCTCTGCCTGCCTCTCTGCCTACTTGTGATCTCTCTCTGTCAGATAAATAAATAAAATCTTTTAAAAAAAAAAAAAAAAAGAATAACCAACTCTCCATTCCTCCTTGCTAGCTCCCCTCAACCACCATTCTACTTTCTGTATGTCTGAATTTGACTACATATCACACTGGCTTATTTCACTTAGTGTCCTCAAGTTCTGTGTTATAGCATATGTCAGAATTTCCTTCCTTTTTAAGGATGAATAATATTCCATTATATGTATGTACCACTTTTTATTTATCCACTCATCCGTTTATGGAAACCTAGGTTGTTTCCACCATTTGGCTATTGTGAATAATGCTGCTATAAAAATGGATGTGCAGATATCGCTTTGAGTTTTTATTTCTTTTGGGTGTGTAGCCAGAGTGGGATTGCAGGATCATATGGTAGTTCTATTTTTAATTTTTTGAGGAACTGTAGTTGCTGTATACTTTTTATAGTTGCTGTACACTTTTTATATTCCCTCCAATAGTGTACAGGGGTTCCCATTTCTCCTCATCCTTGTCAACACTTATTTACTTATTTATTTAGTTGGTTAGTTAGAGACAGACTGTGTGCGAGCAGGGGAGGGGAAGAGGAAGAGAGAATCTTAACCAGGCTCCAAGCTCAGTGCAGAGCCTAATGTGTGGCTCAGTGTCACGACCCTGAGATCATGACTTGAGCTGAAATCAAGAGGAGATGCATAACCAACTGTGCCACCCTGTTGCCCCAACACTTAAATTATTTTTAATTGTGGTCATCCTAATGGGTATGAGGTGCTATCTCATGTGACTTTGATTTATAGTTCCTTAGTAATCAGCGATGTTCATCATCTTTTCACCTGCTCATTGGCCATTTGTATATCTTCTTTGGAGAAATGTCTACTTAAGTTCTTTGTCTATTTTTTAATTGAGTTGTTTGGATTTTCTGTTGTTGTTACTGGGTTATACGAGTTCTTTACTTAACTTTTTTTTTTTTTTTTTTAAGATTTTATTTATTTATTTGTCAGAGACAGAGGGAGAGAGAGCAAGTGAGCACAGGCAGACAGAGAGGCAGGCAGGGGCAGAGGGAGAAGCAGGCTCCCTGCCGAGCAAGGAGCCGGATGTGGGACTCAATCCCAGGATCCTGGGATCAACTTTACTTAACTTTTTACCAGATATAGATTTGCAAATATTTTCTTCAGTTCCATAGGTTGCCTTTTTACTCTTTTAGTTGTGTCCTTTGATGCACAGAAGTTTTTAATTTTGATGTAGCCCACCCTGGGGAGTTCTAAAACCCAAGCCTGTAGATTACCCAGATCAGGCAACTTCCTCTGGGGCTTTGGTTTTCCTTTATCGATTCATTTTTAGGCCTGTGGGGACTTTCTTCTTTTTTTTCTTTGTGCACAGTTATGCATTTTAGAGGATATTTATTATATTGTCAACGGGCATTTGTCCGTATTTTGTAGTATGAGAATTTTTAGTTTACCTGGCCTAAAGTGTTGGTAAGAACAAAGTACTTTCTGTCTAATGTCGGATATTTTGCTTATGTGAACTAAGCTAAGTGCCTTTTAAAATTCTGGAATTAAAGAAGTCTTACTTAATTACCATGTCACCTTCTTTGGATAGCAGAAAGTTGCCATAGGGCAAGTAAAAGGATTCAAATTCAGTTTAAGCCTTGTCTTAGTACTACAGCTGTGGCTAGCCTGAGGGAAGATGGATTGATAGTATCTCAAGTTTCTTAACCATTAATTTACAAAGTTAGATAACCCATTATAAGCCTTATAATGACACTGTGTTATATTATTTATTGAATGCCCACACAAAAGGATAGTGTAAGATGAGAAAAATCTCAGTAATATTTATAATCGAGTTTTTATATGTTACATATGTCACAAGCTGGTGCAGAATGTATAGCAAATACTGAGAGCATATATAATTCACTATTTCCCATTATATCTATATAGCTGAAAATACAGAGCTATTTGTCCTTGTGCCTTATTGGATGTGGAATGCAGCAAAGTACTTTTTGGATCCAGAATGTCTGTGATTAGCTCGTAACAAGGTTGGCTCATAACGTTGCCTTTTATTGCTCTTACTTTTCATCAAATAGAGAAAGCCTATAGGCATGAACTAGCAGAAGGTGAAATACTTAGTTTCATTACTTCCAGAGACTTGAGAGTAATGTAGTTTCCCACCTCACTGTTGAGTCACAAATCTTTTCTAGTCTTGAACTCTTTGGCCAGTTGTTTTTCCAGAGACATGTATTAACCAAGTGTAGGAAATATGTAGTGCTTTCCAAATGGATTATTTTCTTTCTTTGGATATTGTGATTAAGCATCTTGAGATGGGAGATTATTTTAGATGATCTAGTTGAGTCTAATATAAATACAAGGGTCCTTATAGGGAGACAGGAGATGAAAGTTTAGTAGTAGGAGATAAGATGTCCAAAGCATGAGGTTGGAGTGATGTGAGGAAGCTGTCATGAGCCAAGGAAAGCAGGAGACTTCTAGAAGCTGAAAAAGGTAAGGAAAGGGATTCTCCTCTCAGAGTCTCTAGAACCTTCACTTTATTTAGCCCAGTGAGACTCATTTTGAATTTCTGACCTCCAGAATTTCATGAGAATAAATATGTGTTGTTTTAAACCACTGGATTTGTGAAATCTATTACAAAGATAATAGGAAACTAATAAAGCAAGGGAGACCTGACTTACTGTAACTGTGTGGTGAAGGCATTCTAGTGATACTACAATATTTGAAATTTCAGAGTACTTTGATTTTTGCTTAAGGAAAAAATTGGCTTATATTTTTTAGTATTAAGTAATTTCATAGTTTTATATCTTAGCTATTACCACTAGGGTTTCTTTCTTTTTTTTTTTTTTAAAGATTTTATTTATTTATTTGACAGAGAGAAATCACAAGTAGGCAGAGAGGCAGGCAGAGAGAGAGAGGAGGAAGCAGGCTCCCTGCTGAGCAGAGAGCCCGATGCGGGACTCGATCCCAGGACCCTGAGATCATGACCTGAGCCGAAGGCAGCGGCTTAACCCACTGAGCCACCCAGGCGCCCACCACTAGGGTTTCTAATGTCACTTTTCTTTTGTTTCTGATAGTGAAATGAGAAGTAGATAGGAGCAGAAAGTTTTAATTATAAATTTCATGCAAATAATTCCATAGCTATTCTACATGACCAAATCAATGCTTTCCTTTTCATTGGCTGTTATCAGTGTGATTGCTTATATTATTGCTTCAAAACCAAGAACTAAAATAAAATTAGTAAGAGCTAATAATTTGTGTCACTACAGGCTCATCTTAGACATATGTTTTGAGCAGACACAGGCTTCTTTCAGAGGTAAATGGATTTTAAAAACATAGTGAAAGGAATGTGTCCTTTAAGTGATTAACCATTAAGTTTCACAAATACAGTATTTCTTTTTTAAACTGATTAATGTTTAATGCAGTGTTAAGTTTCTTACTTAACTCTCAAATTGTGTCATGGGTAAGCTTTATGAAAACTGCTATGTATCAAGTAAACATCACATCAAAATATGTTCAACATTGGTACATGAAAACAACAGTTTATAAAATGGTACAACTTTTCTTCTTTTCCCTTATTTGTAGGTAAATCCTCTTTGAGTGAGACTATTTAGTGTAAGAAATAGAGAAAGGAAGATTTCTTATTTTAAATTTTAATTTTTTTTTTTGAGATTTTATTTATTTGACAGAGAGACCCACACAGCGAGAGAGGGGACATAAGCCTGGGGAGTGGGAGAGGAATGAGCAGGCTTCCTGCTGAGCAAGGAGCCCAATGTGGGGCTCGATCCCAGGACCTTGGGATCATGACCTGAGCCAAAGGCAGACGGTTAACAACTGAGCCACCTAGGTGCCCAAGATTTCTTATGTTTAAACACACTTGGGAGCCCAAGTCATAATTTGTAACTAGAGCATTGGGGGTCTTTTTGCTAAGATTGCCATGAATGACTGCATCGCATAGCATAAGTCTGTTGACTTGTTTGACTTGTATCAATAAAAGATTCTTTTGTTCAGCAAGCTATATTTATTCACTGCAAATAAATTAATTAGAAAATACAGATATGTGAAAATAAGACCCAATGGTATTTTCACTGTTAACACTTTGGTATAGAACTTCTCTGGCTTTGCCTGTAAATGTTTTCAAGACTTTATTATTACATAGCATTACATTGAATGTCTTTTCATTCACTTAGAATTTTAATATGTAGCAGTTTTTCATTAGCTTCAGCTTAGAATCTGGAATGAGACTTTGATTCTGGACTTTTCAGCTTAACACTTAACACGACCTGGCGAATAAGTATCATTTGTAGAATGGAGGTAAGTTATAGGATTGTTGTGAAGAGTAAATGACACCAAATCTCATATACGTTATCATTTAATAGTCACTATCTTTACTCAAGTGTTCCATGATATGAATGTACTGTAGGTAAAGTAATAAATTCCATAATGTCGGAAAAATTTTCCAATGTTTCATGATTACATAAAAAATGCAATATTTCAGCAACTTCTTTAATTTCAAGAAGACTTGTGAAGTATGAGATTGGGATATTGAATTGGTATCTCTCATGATCAAGGGTAATACCTAAATACTCTTTGTTTTTCAATAAAGTGATTAGCCTAGTCTTCTTTGGTAGTAAAGTACATATACAGTGATATACTGCTATAGTCTGTACTGTAGCTCTAATGCTGATTTATTTTCATTCCTATTTATGTTTAATTTAGAATATGTAATGTGAAAAGAAAAAATTTTGAGTTATGTTTACTTAAGTATGTTATTTATACAAGACACCAAAGTATATGATAATAATTGGTACATGAATAGACCTATAGTTATAATGTTCTCTTTGCCAGTGATTAGATGTTTGATTTTGGACAAATTACAATAATACCACTGGACTGTAGTTTCTTCTGTGTAGAATGAAGGCATTGGAGAAGATCAGTAATTTTCAAATTTGAGTAATCTGCAGATCCTTTAAGAGAGACAAATATTCCAAGTTTTGATTTAAACTATGTTGTTAACTTTGTTTTGTTTAAAGATTTTATTTATTTGTTAGCGAGAGGGAAAGTGAGAGAGAGCACAAGCAAGGGGAGCAGCAGAGGGAGAAGAAGAAGCAGGCCCCCCACTGATCAAGGAGCCTGATGTGGGACTTGATCCTAGCACTCTTCGATCATGATCTGAGCTGAAGGCAGACGCTTAACCGACAGCCATCCAGGCATCCCTATGTTATTTTTAATTACATACATAACTATAGTGTTGGAGAAACAAAATTATTTTTTAATTTTTTAAAGATTATTTATTTATTTATTTGAGAGAGAGAGACCACAAGTAGGCAGAGGGAGAGGGAGAAGCAGACTCTCTGCCAAGCAGGGAGCCGGATGCAGGGCTCAATCCCAGGATGCTGGGATCATGACCTGAGTTGAAGGCAGATGCTTATCTGACTGAGCCACCCAGGAGCCCCCAAAACATTAAATTGAATAGAAATTCCTTTTGCTGCATCCAAGTAGAGCTATAAATTAAAACAGATGAAGTATAAACAAAACTACAAAATCAACATATTAACAACATTAATGTGATGAATAATGATTTGCTGAAATGAAAATGCTGCTTCTAATATTAATATGTTATTCCTTGCTATCCTGTAGGTTCTTTTGCATTGGCCACCTGAACTATTCTGCACGAGATGATAATTTAATTCTCCTAATACATTGCTTCTATTAAAATTATTGAAAATCTTTTATTTGGTGCATCATGATATCATTTAGCCTCTATTGGCTCAACTATATTGCTGCCTCTGCTTTTCTGATTAGCTTAAGATAGCGAGGGAAACTGATGACTTCTGTGTTAGTAAACACAAATGTGGGCACAAAGATATCCTAGTAACCTTCAGTCTCATTCAGATGATCCAAGTTTTCAAAGATTATCAGTGATAAAGGCATAAAATTTAAAATTCCTTATAGGGAACTTCTAAACTCTTGAATACATAGCCACAGATCTGGACTATGGTTCCCATTGAGAACACCAAAGTAGATCATTTAAGATGCTTCTATGATTCTGTGACTAGGAAGCTGTTCCTATAAGAAATGATAACAATATATACACACATTCTAGGCTGTCTCACTGTTTTGGATTAGGGAAATGTATTTATGAAGCTAAATAAGATTATTTTTCAACAAGCAACTAAGAAATTTTACTAATTGCTGCTGGGCAGTGGTGCTCAATAGGATGTAATTTTGGGCCCCCGCCTCCCAAAGATATTTGGCAATGTTTGGAGCATTTTGGTTGTCAGCAACTAATGGGAGGGGATGGGGCAGCAGTTCTACTGACATCAGTGACTAGAGGCCAGGGATATTTCTTTTTCTTATAGATTGATTTATTATTACCTATTTTTAGAGCATGCAAGCCCAGGAGGGGGAAGGTGCAGAGGGAGAGGGAGAAAATCTCAAGCAGACTCCCCACTAAGCAGGGTGGGAGCCTTATGTGGGACTCAGTTTCATGACCCTGAGATTATGACCTGAGCCAAAATCAAGAGTCAGACGCTTAACTGAATGAGCCACCCAGGCCCCTCAAGGCCAGGGATATTTCTAAACATACTAGACAGCACCCCACAAAAAAGAATTATCCAGTCCAAAATGTCAGTGGTGCCAAAGTTAAGAAACCCTGCTGTAGGGGAGTATAGCCAAGCCAAGGTTAGTTTTAGAGATAAAGGGAATACCATGATCATATTCATAAAAACTTTATTGTTGGAAGTATGAAATGCCCTATAGTCTATCCTCTAATGTAGATCAGGACTGTTTAAAATCAATTATTTGTGAAATAGATACTAACTATAAGAAGCCTTTTTTTTTTTTTTTTTTTTTTAATAATGAGTCTAGGAACAAAGAATGGAAGTATGGTACTAAAGTTTACTTAAAGTAAATATGGTTTCTATATTTTAGTTGGAGAAGCTGTTACCAAAAAATAAACTTTGGTTTGTCTTACAGTTTCTCCAACTCTGGTATAAGTTTTTCTGTTCCATAATTGAATTTGAAAGAATAACCTTTCTGATTGTGGTTCAGAATCGTATCAAAGTGATACCTGAAATAAGAAAGTCTACCTACCTGTCCTGTATGAAACTTTATTGAATGAGAAAAGCATTACGTTTTCAGCATTTAATCATTTTTCTTATAATTTTTTGGGTGGCTTTTGTTTTAGGTTTGTTTTACTTACTACAGAAATTTTTCAAAAATATGCAAAATAAAGACAGTAGTATAATTAACCCTTGAACTCTGACACATCCACCAGCCACCTTCTGCATATGAACATTTTGCCAAGCTTGTTTTATCTTTCCTCTCCCCCAACTAGCTCTCTTCTCAGAATTACTTTAAAGCAAATCTCAGACAGGGATGCCGGGTGGTTTAGCCCGTTAAGTATTCGACTCTTGATTTCGGCCCAGGTCATGATCTCAGGGTGGTAAGATTGGGCCCTGCATTGGGATTGGGGCTGGGCATGGAGCCTGCTTAAGAGTCTCTTTCTCCCTCCCTCTTTGCCCCTCCTCCCATCTCTCCCTCTCTTAAAAACAAACAATCAAACAAAGAAAAAAGTCTCAGAGCTATTATTCTATACATAAATACTTTGTAACTGTTTTTGAGTGAAGGTGGAGAAGGTGATGTCTTGAGAGTAGGTTATTGGGGAAGTAGAATTGTAGCAAGTCTTTGGACTGGTGGCTTCTTGGATATAAGTGAAATTCCAAAGCCTTCCATATAGTTGGAGTTCTAGTAAATAGTTTTTAAACTGAAAAATCTAACATAAATGATTGTTTGAAGCAATTCTGTGATTTTAATGTGCTACAAAGGCAGTTTACTCACTTTAAAAAATAGTTTTTATGCCATATATTTTTTTAAAGATTTTATTTATTTATTTGACAGAGAGAGATTACAAGTAGGCAGAGCGGTAGGCAGAGAGAGAGAGGAGGAAGGAGGCTCCCCGCTGAGCAGAAAGCCCGATGCGGGACTCAATCCCAGGACCCTGAGATCATGACCCGAGCCGAAGGCAGCGGCTTAACCCACTGAGCCACCCAGGCGCCCCAGTTTTTATGCCATATTTAATTTTAGCATTGACTTTAATCACAGCCTGCCCCCCACTGCTGCTCTTCTCCCTCCTCCCGATATTTTACTAATCCATATCTTTTGTTTCGGCCCTTTCCCAAGTATATTCATGATACCTGACTCTTGAAAGTCTGTAACTGCTTTTGTTCTTTTCTTTAAATATTTGGAATTTTAAAACTCTTAAAGCTAAAGAAATGGATTTTAAGCAAGGGAGTGACATGAAAAGACGAGCATTTTAGAAAGATAATTTTGGTTATGTTGTGGAGAATAGATAGTGGGCAGGGAGAATAGAATTGGTGCAGTCCAGACTTGGGGATACAGAAACAGATGGATTTAACAGCTATTTGAGAGATAGAATCCACAGTCTTTGGTAACTGAATGAAGGAAGGAAGGAAGGTGGGAGGAAGGAGTTAAGAACGATGGCCAACTTTATAATTTTGACAACTAAATGATAGTGCCATTTTCTGAGAGAATGAATACAAGGGATAATAAAGCAAGTTTGTTGGAGAAATACACTTATCTTTGATTTCCTATTTTGGTGAGTGGCGTGGGGGAAGAATTGTCTCTTGACTCTCAACATGGTGTTCTAGTGAAACAAGTATTGTTTTACTTGAGTAGTACTGTGATTTCATTCATACTTCTAACCTAGTTTATGAAAAGAAAATCTTTTGGGTTTCTTGTACTCCCAGTTCTTCATGGCAGGCACGTTTTGTGTAATCATTATCTAGACCACGATTTACTTCCTGACACTCACTTGCAAGAGGTATCAGACAAGATGCCTTAAAAGAAATAACAGTTGGGCACATGTTATAATGGAATCCTTGAATCTCCCATCTACTCTCTGCTTGGATGTCTGTTAGAACTTAGAGTTGACTAGATGTTTGATTTCCTTTGGTGACAGAAGACCAAGTCCTGAGGGAAAATGTCTTTAGGTTTTCCATGAACCCTTAAGTTTACTTTTTTAGAAAGAATACTGTTTCATCAAGATGGGATTGGGAGGGAGACAAACCATAAGTGACTCTTAATCTAACGAAACGAACTGAGAGTTGCTGGGGGGAGGAAGGTCGGGAGAGGGGGTGGGGTTATGGACATTGGGGAACGTATGTGCTATGGTGAGTGCTGTGAAGTGTGTAAACCTGGCGATTCACAGACCTGCACCCCTGGGGATAAAAATATATTATATGTTTATTTAAAAAAAATTTAAAAATTTAATAATAATAATAATAAAAGAATACTGTTGCATCATGGAATTGCCAGTGTATGGTGACAGGTCAGTACGTAGTACAGGTATTCAGAAATTTCCAAAAGTGATATTATTAAGGTTTCATTTATTCACTAGTTAAAATAAATTTCTTTCTTTTTTTTTTTGTTAATTTTTTTAACTATTTGATAAATACTTAAATTCACATGGTTAACATTTAAAGACCTTTGGCACCTAAGAAGTTTAGGCGTGTAAATCTTCACTATTTTCTGTATTGTCAAGAAAGAACATGTCAATAATCTTTATAGCTTCAGATCTATATATTTTATGTACATTTATATTTATTTACCAGAGTAGTTGGTATCAAGTCATCAATAGGTTTGCCATGCTTATCATTTGAATCAGGTGAGTCCCAAGATAGGGCTAGTATACCAATTGAAGTTGAGCCCATTTGTTTCATGTGAGCTTCTATGATGCAAGTATAAAAGCTGGAGCCAGTGTCATTTGGGAAAGGTATATGTCATCTTTGGATAATCCTTGGCTATTCCAAAACTCTAAGAGTAGACCATTCCCATGTGTATATTTGCCATCACATTGTGGATTTCTCTACCAGCTGTAATAAAATACATGTAAGTTATAATTCAGAGGTGGCCATTCTTCCAGGTAAGGTTCAGAGGCTTTGAAAGTTTTCATTAGTGATTTCAACACTTACTAAATTACTGGTATGTGTTTCAAGGAGTGGTACTATGAGTATGTTGTTTAGGGATATGAGAGAACATATCAAAAAGATCAGTTCAGAGTGGTTACTTGAGGGAATTGGAAAAGAAGTGAGGAGTGGAGGTTAGGGTAGGGGTAGCTGTCATGGGTTGCTCTTTTTGTAATCAGTTTATAGGTTAAAGTCTCAAATTAATACAGATGTATAATGGATGAAAAATAAAAATTAAAAGGATAAATTTGTATGTGAATACTCATATCAGATATAGTGAGGACCATTAACATACCTAATCATCAATGAAACATCTGTTTCAGATGTATCTTTGTAATGTAAGTAACTATGGAATTAATAAAAGAGGTGTAAGCAGGGTGCCTAAGTGACTCAGTCAGTTAAGTGTCTGATTTCAGCTCGGGTCATGATCCTGGAGTCCTGGGTTCGAGTCCTGCATTGGGCTTCTTGCTTAGCAAGGAGTCTGCTTCTCCCTGTACTTCTTCCCTTCCACCCCACTCGTGCTTGTTCTCTCTCTCTCGCTCTCTCAAATAAATAAAAATAAAATCTTCCAAAAAAAAAAAAAGACCCTAAGAGCTGTAAGATTTATACACTGAGAACTTATTGAAAGAAAGTAAACCTAAACAAGTGGAAAAACATGGGTCAGAAGACATTGTTAAGGTGGCAATAGTTGTAAATTGATCTATAGCTTCATCATAATCTCTATCAAGATCTCTGCTGCTTTTTTTCCCTACATAAATTGACAAGCTAACCCTAAAATTCATATGGGAATTCAAGTAACCCAGAATAACTGAAATAATCTTGAAAAACGAAGCAAAGTTGGAGGACTCATGTTTACTGATTTCAAAACTTACTACAAAGCAACAGGAAGAGAAATAGTGTGAACTGGCCTAAGGATAGACAATGGAATAGAGTTGAGAATCCAGAAATAAATCCTTATATTTACAGTTAACAGAGTTTTGATAAGGATGCCAAGACAGTTCAGTAGGAGAAAGAAGAATCTGTCCAACAAATGATGCTAGAATATACATGGCAAAAGAATGAAGTTGGATCCTTACCTCACAACATAGGAAAAAAATTAACTCAAAATAAATGAAGGACCTAAATTTAAGAGCTAAAACAATAAAACTTAGAAGAAAACATGGATGTAAGTCTTCATGGTCTTGGATTAGGCAAATTATCTTTTAGATATGATCAGATGCGCAAGTGACAAATATGTAATTGGACTTCTTCAAAATTTAAGATTTCTTTGCTGCAAAATGATATGAATAGGCAAGTGAGAAAATAACCCACAGAATGAAAGTATTTACAAATCATATCTTTGATAAAGGACTTGCCTCGAATATATTATAAGCAAACTTTAACAACTCAGTAATAAAAAAACCAAACCTCATTTAAAAATGGGCAAAGGAGGGGTACCTAGGTGGCTTTGTCATTAAGCATCTGCCATCGGCTCAGGTCACAATCCAGGGGTCCTAGGATCAACCCTGCATTGGGCTCCCTGCTCAGTAGGGAGCTTGCTTGCATCTCCCTCTCACTCTGCTTTTTCCTCTCCCTCTGCTCTCCATGTATGTGTTCTCTCACTCTCTCTGTCACGTACATAAGTAAAATCTTTATTTTTAAAAAATGGACAAAGAATTTGAATAGACATTTCGGCATAGGAGATGTATGAGTAGCCAATAAACTCGTGAGAAGATGTTCAACTTCACAATTTCTTAGGGAAATGCAAATTAAAACTGCAAAGAGATACCATTTCTTATCCCCTGCTGTGGCAACAACAACAACAGTAATAGAAAATAACAAGTTTTGGTGAGGATGTGGAGAAATTGGGATCTTCATATATTTCTGTTGGGAATGTGAAATGGTACAGCCACTTTGGAAAACAGCGTGGCAGTGTCTGAAAGTGTTTGACATGGATTTCTCATACGACCCAGCAATTTCACTTCTAGGTGTATACCCAAGAAAAATGAAAGCATATATCTTCCTCAAAACCTGTACAATGTTTATATCAGCATTATTCATAATAGCCCAAAAGTGGAAATAACCCACATGTTTATCAGCTGTTGAATGGATAAAGAGAAAGTGATAAGGAATAAAGTACTGATATATGCTGTAACATGGATGAACTTTGCATATATGTTAATTGAAAAAAGCTAGTCACAAAAGGCTGTATATTGTTTGATTCTGTTTGTATGAAATGTCTGGAATAGGCAATCCATAGGGACAGAAAGTAGGTCAGTGGTTGCCAGGGGCTAGGTGAAGGGAGTGGGGAGAGAATATTAATGGGCATGAAGTTTCTTTTTGGAATGACAAATATGTCTAGAATTAGACAGTGATGATAGGTGTAGAACTTTGTGAATAGACCACTGAATTGTACACTTAAAAAGGGTGAATTTTATGGTATGTGAATTGTATCTCAAATTTATTTAAAAAAAAACAAAACAAAACTGTGGAAGGAGGAAATTGAAAACAAAGTCCGCTGGGGTTTAAAAGCAATTTTCTAAGATATTGTTTGGCTAATACAATGTGTGCATCTGTGTGTGTGTGTGTGTGTGTGTGTGTGTGTGTGAGTATTTTACATGAACTGGAAAGAGCGTAGGAAAGATGCATTTGTCACCACTTGTTAAAACAAATTTACCACAATCTCTTATGATAACAGGAGCATGATGCCTGTTTGACTTAGATGGAAAGCCACAAAGAGCTTCACTCCTTCCCCTTCCAACCCTTCTATCATCTGGAAAGGTCTAGCAAAAACAAACAAAACTCCTGAAATAGTGATACCTCAGTTTTACCGTGTCACCTGCTTTCTTGTTTTCTCCTGTTAATACCTTCTTCATACTCACAGGTTTATTGTGAAAATCAGATGCAGTTTTAGACAGGAAAAGCTCTTAAAAAATTAACATTATGGGGGTGCCTGGCTGGTGCCTGGCTGGTTCAATTTGATCTTTGGGTCATGAGTTCAGTCCCCATGGTGGGCATAGAGATTACTTAAAAAAAAAAAAAAATAATTCGAGGCTCGGACTGGCCCACCAAGCTGCAGCCGCCCTTCGCGCCTCTCCTCGCCAACACCATGCTGCAGTTCCTGCTTGGATTTACTCTTGGCAACGTGGCTGGAATGTATCTGGCTCAGAACTATAACATACCAAACCTGGCTAAAAAACTAGAAGAAATAAAAAAGGACTTGGATGCCAAGAAGAAACCCCCTAGCTCATGAGGCGGACTCCAGCACTGCCTTCTGGATATACCGATTCTGCTGTTCTTAAGGGCCTCCTTACCATCTGAACCAAAAGTTTTTGTTTTAAATTCCAGCCTCAACAATTTTCCTGTTAGATCCTGCATTGCCTGAGAGTACAGATGGGGTCACAAGTTAAGAACCACCCTTTTCCAGCTTCCTCACCTCGTCCCTTCCTCCTTCCAGCCACTTGAGACAGCTTAAGACTGGAATTATGGTGCTAGATTAGTAAATGTGACCTTTAATTACTAGTCTCTTCTTTATTCTTTGGAATTTCTACTCTTTTCTAAAGAAAAATTGATGAGTTTTGTATAGCTGGTCAGACATAAATAATGCTGATTTCACAGTTTAGCAATTATAATGGGTGTTTAAACATTTGGTACTAAATTATGTTGTTTTAAGGTCATTAAAATTAAAGCCAAGAAGCCAAAAAAAAAAAAAATTCTACAGATGTAATTTAACATGTATTTGTGTTGATTTGGTGACATTGTAATGCCCATTTAATTGGTCTGACTGACATATAGAGACAGTAATTCAATGAATAATTTATTCACTCATTTCTGGGTATTTTTGCTATTTTAGTGTAAGGATTGGAACATTTGAGTGGGATTAAGGGGGATGGTACCCATGGAGGGAATGATAAGGTTTGAAGTAGAATTTGGTATTTTGTTATTTGTAATCAGGAAGATGAATTTGCCAGGCAAGAATTTTGGAAATAAGAATTGTTGAGGCTGAGGTTACTTGGAGCCAATAGGGACTTCTTGTATCCTTAGCATGGACTGCAGGAATTTTCCCCCCATGACTTACTTTGTCTGTGATACTTTGCTTTCTCATATAGCTGCCTCAGTTTCTTAGATTTATTAGTTTTAAATGAATCATGGGGTTACATTCAACTGAAGGCTAGCTAGGTTATAGGTGGTAAGGATTCCCAAAGGCAAAATACACATAAAGTATACTGTGGGTGAGACATTATTCATTCTTCTGTGGTTAAAACAAGGCTTTGGGGGGTTGGGTATTTGTGCCTGTTTTCAGAAACAGATGGTTGTGTGGTTATACATAAGCAGATGTTTTGTTCTCCTGGGAATCAGTTGAGCCTCAAGTGTGGAAGCTTAACCTGAGCTAATTTCCTGGGTGAAGACAGAGTGCCAAGTTGTTTAGTTCTCAGACATACTTCAGAAAAAGGGATACCTACTTTCAGTCAGTTCTCTTTTCCCCCTCCTTTTCCCTTTGTTGCTGTTACATCTTTAAGGTCTTTGTGGCTGGCCAAAGGGTTGATGATCCCGGAAACTATTTTAGTGACATGATCTGTAGATGATCCAGATAGTCAGTTTAACAATGAGGACATTGTGATTTGTAATCATGCTTAGGCTGAAAAAAAGGGAGATTCCTTTTCACTCACATCAGATATTTTGGTGACTTCTATAAAGGAAACCAGTGAGTGCTGCCAGGAATGTAGACTCCTCTCTAAAGGCATGATTCTTCTCATTTCTTTCTGGAACCCTCCTTCACCATTGGTGATTCCACAATCTTACTCTAACCACACATTTGGTTGGGAAGAACCCCAGAATTGACAGTATAAAAGAATGCTATATCCCTGCTCAATCTGCCTGAATTTTCCTTTGTGAAGTGGTTGTAGAGGTGTAGCAGTACTCGAGCTGGTCCATTTCCACTTGTAGCGTGCCTGGTGCATTCTCACCCTTACACCATATGTATTCCTAAATTCATGCTCTTACAGATGCTTTCCTGTACTTTTTCATTTATCTAAATTCTGCCTATTTTTTTTTTAAAGTCCAACTGAATTTCTACCTCTTCTGAGGAACTCGTTTTTACTTTTGTTGTGTGTTTTTAAAAAACTACTTATTTCTCTCTCTCTCTCTCTCTCCAGAGTGCACAAGCAGGGGGAGCAGGCAGAGGGAGAAGCAAGCTCCCTCCCACTGAGCAAGGAGCCCAGTGTGCAACTGTATCCCAGGACCCTGGGATCATGACCAGAGTTGAAGGCAGACGCTTAACTGACCCAGGCATCCCTAACTTGTTTTCTTATTTAAATTTACAAGGATATGTGTCTAGTTTCCTTTACTAGTTTATAAGTTCTTATAAAACTCATGCATTATTTGTGTTTGGCTGGTAGTTAGCAAGGCCAGGAACAACAGAGGTAATTGTGTCTCTGGTGTAGCTGTGTAACCATGTGCCAACATCCTGCAGTAGTGTACAAGGGACTGGCCTTTGAACTTTAAAGGAAACAAAATAAATAGATTCAGGGAATTTAGAAATACATGTGACTGGTGGTGTTTCTCAATGGACCTTCCTTCCACTAAGGCAAACCAGAGTAATTTGCAGTCTATAGTTCTACAGGAAAGTGTGAAAGGAGTTCCCAGCTATAGAAAAGGAACTCAATTGGTTTGAAAGTTTTGCTGAATGCACTTCAAGCATAATCAATATCTACCCTAAGTACTTCATTGAGTGGTTTAAATGAAACCATTGCATTGCTCGTGCTCCACCTTGGCTAGAGAATGTCAATGTTTAGATTGTTTTGAAGTTGGATTTTATTACCTGGAATAGATAGGTATGTCTTCTGGGAGCACTGTAGGTAAAGCTGCCAGATATTTTAAAGGATATCTTCCAATTCCTTCCCATTCCTTCACCACCATCCTCATGTCCAAAACAAGTAGTGATGCTGTTTATTTTAGAATATCATTTAAGACAAAGGTATGGTAAAAATAAACTAGTAGTTCCTTGAAGGGATATGATTTGGACTCAGACAAGAAATTGCCATATGCCACTCCTTTGGGCCTGTCTTTGGCATCTGAGAGGCATTTCATATACTGTGTGAACCCTTTCTTTAGAAGAGCTTGCTTAGTGAGGCAGTGTTGGGATTTCTAGCCCACTTTTCTTTTGAGGAAAAATATGCCAAGTTAAACATTGTAGGGTGAAAGATAGGCTTTTTGGGGGGAAGCTGTTGTATCCAAAGTGTTCCATACAGTAAATACTGTTTATTTTCTTAAAGGAAGGGAGAGGACAGGGATCAGGCCAAGAAAAACAAAAGTGGAGTGAGGTGGAGATGAAAATGTGAGAAATCCCTAAAATCAGATGCATGTGGGAAGGATCTTCCCCACGATTAGCTCCAGACATTTTTTTAAGGTAGTATTGTTTCTTTCTTTCATTTGTTCGTTCATTCCTTCCTTTAAATTTTTTTTTTTTTTTTTTACTTTGTTTTGGATTCTTTAGTTTCAAAAACAGGTTAAGGAGAAGCTTATTATGAAGTCTAGTGCCTCAGGCATTATTGAAATTCACCAGCACCCAAAAGTCAATATCCAATTACTGTACCATTTTGGCTGTTCACATAATTAACCCTGCTGCTTGATCCAAAGGAAGCCAGAGGAAGACAGGGTACCTTTGGCTCTTGTAGCTCTTTGCTTAATCTTTCATGTCGTGCTGTGAGGTTGAAGAGCCCATTACCTGGGTCTGCTGAGGGGTTATCATTTTCCTTCTATTCCCTCTTGAAAACCAATGCAAAGACTGTGTACATTTAGTTGTAGAAGTTAAAGAATAGATTTAAGTATGCTTGCTGCTTAGTGGCATATCTAAGAAGGACAGAAAGTCCTGTAAAGCAGCTGTCGGCGGGGATTAGATCTCTGGATGTCCTTGTCTGTCAGGAAGAGTCCTCTGTGCACCCAGAAGCTTCTGTAAATGTTAATGTGGCATGTGCAGGGAGACAAGGGAGCCTTCTCATTTCAGTGCACGATGCTGGGGAAAGCCTGTCCCTAAGTATGCGTGGGTGTGTTTGTGAGGGCCACTGCGCACTCTGCCTCTGGCTGAAGTATATTGCAAAGCAGCTTTGCTTTTTTACGGGCACACTGTTGGGAATTCCTCCTACACAGCAAATTTGGGGAAATTCCTAATGCTGAGGTATTTTCAGCTCTAAAATGACCGCACATTTGTTAGAGTGGAGAGCAAAAAACACCTAGGCAATAGTATTAAAACCTGAATCAAGTGTATCATAGTGTATATGTCTTTTGCTTGCTTGATAGAGCTGTTCAGGCAGAATCTTGCTGTTGTCAACAGCGTAGGAATTCCACATAGTCCAGGGATTGCTCTCCGTTTACCTAGGGCTTCTCTTGGGTATTTAGCATGCAGATACAGTTTCATGATCCAGCAGAAGAATCTCTCCCAATTTCCCCATGTATCAGTTAGCCGAGCAAATGGTAGCAATGGCTGCTCCAGACAGATCTGGCAGTGCTGGTGCCATTTTCTAATCACCTTGCTGTCTCTGCGGCAAGGTTAGTGGTGGTATATTTACTGAAGCTACAACTTTCTTTTTCTCCTTTCTCTGCCTCTGACTCCCCACCTCCCCTCCTGCCACTTCCATCCCCAAACATTCTGTGATTGTCACGGTTGGTGGCAGATTAAGGAAACAGGATATAAAATAGCCAAATATATATTCTGGGAGGTCATCCTGGCTGAGTAGGCGTTTATCTGACAGATTGAAATGAGCTGCTTTTGTGCGTTGGCGTGTAGTCCAGAACTGCAGTTTTATCCATTTTTCAGTGTTTCTGTAAAGTTATCTTCTTGGCTCATTTTATGGAAGTAAGGGCGCTCTTTATTTCTGACCCCTGTCTGTAGAAAGATTTTACTAGGGCAGCAGTTTTCACCTTGGTTTAATTTTTAAGAAAAACACTGTAATATGTATGTAGCCCCTTATGTCAATCCAGAGTTAGTTCTGTAGCTCAGCACCTCCTAGTTCACAGGTATTTATTGTGTATATATATTATGGAATGTACTGAGCACTTCACAGATTCTAAAAAAAGGATAGTAGATGGGTTACAAGGTATGTGTTACCAGTTTGAGGAGATGAAAATTGTCCATTGAACAGTAAGTGAAGTGAATGAAGATTCTATTAAATAAGGTATTAATGCTATGCAGTAAAAGTTCAAGAATAAAATGATATGTAACAGACTGGTCTGCCATAGAGATATTTTCATGAGACATGAGATTGTTGTTCAAAGGTGTCACCCAGTTAATTAATATATTTCTGGATAGCTGTTTGTGGAATTCTGGCTAGTTGTTTTTTGTTTTTTAATATATAGGCTCTCAGTGTTGCATTTGAATACATCACCGTGGAGTGAGCAACTGCTGTTTTTTGCTGTGTAAAAATGAGTCACATATAGTAGAAAGAAATGAGCTTTCAGAATCAGAAACATTTGATTTCAAATCCTAGCTGTGCTGATTCTTGGCTCTCTATCCTCCTTGAACCTCAATTTCCTCATTGGAAGCATTAGGATAATAGTTATTAATTCACAGATTTGTTGGTATTGAATTATTTTGAAACACATAAATGTTGTTTCCCCAGTTTTCATACTAAATTCAGTCCTCCTGGAAACAAGCCATCACTGATACAATATGTGTTTTTGTGGCTTTAGGTATTTCTTACAGCACTTGTTCTTGTGCATACCACCACATTTGTGCTTTCCTACCTCTCATAAGTCATCTTGAACTTCAAATAGCAAAAGAGTAAAGAAAATTTATATAGAGAGAGGGGGAGATTTTTTAAGGACCATGTTTTAATCTCAAGCTTAAGGGATAAACTTTCATCAGCTTAATAATATAATATAAAATTATTTTAATATTAGGCTAAACAAAACAAAATTTAAAAGACAAACCTGCTGCCCCCTGCACCTTATAAAATAACATATCCCGCTAGACCCAGGTGAGATCCCACCTCCAAGAAGCCTTCTGTAGCCACTCCTGGCCACAATAATCTTGACTCATTGAAAATTCAATTTCTTTTGGTTATTTAAATTTCATTGGGTTTACCTCTCATTTGGCACTTGAGGATTGTTATAAACCAGTGTATGTTCATTAAAAAAAAAAAATTTTATTTATTAATTTGAGAGAGATCACAAGTAGGCAGGGAGACAGGCAGAGAGAGAGGAGGAAGCAGGCTCCCTGCTGAGCAGAGAGCTTGATGTGGGGCTCGATCACAGGACCCTGGGATCATGACCTGAGCTGAAGGCAGAGGCTTTAACCCACCGAGCCACCCAGCACCCCCCCCCCCATCTTGTCTTATTCTATATTTTCTTCACAGAATTTCATTGTTACTTTATACATAATAGGCTCTGAGTGGATATCTTTTACTTGAGGGAAATGATATAGATTCTATTTTGTATTCTAGTCTGTGGAGGGAATTCTGTCCCCTTCATTCAATAAGTATCTAGCCATTACCCAAACAAATAGTTGTTGACTTTGGGTGCATGACTTAAGCTAGTTAAAAAAAACTCAATGACTAATGTAATACTGAAATGATAAGATTGTAGGGGAAACACAGGTAGTAGTCTGTATAAATAGTTGCACACACAAACTAGTAATTAGTAAGGTTCAGCTAGTACATTCTATGTGGAAATTTTACACAACACCCACATTGCTAAGGGATGGGTAAGGAAGATTTATTTTAAAAATCATTTTATATTTTGCCTTGTCATCTAGTAACACATCATGAGTTATGGACTCGTGATAATGTACTTGCTTACTAGTCTACAGCATCCCCTATTTTAATAACTACTGCCATGGACATGGTGGTTTATTGGAATAAACCTCATATTTGCTAAGTAGGGTCTAAGGATAATAGACAGGAGTTGGGTATGTCTGAATCCCTTCATCTAATGACAGTATAGGGTGGGGTGTCATATCTTAGAGTCAGTTTTGCTATTGTCCTGATTCTCCTATGTCTTGTTTTCTTCCCTAAGTGAAAAAAATAAGACTGTGCTTAGAGTCCTTGAATCCTGTAACTGGTTCATTTGTACCTCTCTAGAATGATTACTGTGTCTACTTCTTGAGTTTTGTAAGGGTTGAGTTTGAGGTATTAGATGAGTAAAAATTAGAGAACAGGCTTGTAACTTCTTTTCTTTGGGTTCTCCCATTGACTGTCTCTGAGTTCCCCTGTGCTCAGATACAGTCTAGGGACCTCAGAACCTACCACTGTCAAATGAAAAAATTGATAATTGGGTGAGGTGATGAGTTCTAAAAATGGGATTGAATGGCTGGAAATTTTAGAAATGGTTAAGCTGCCTAAGAGGGCATTCTTAGCACAATAGGTAGTAAGAAGTTTTAGATTTAAATAATATGTAATTCAAGTTTTGTTACTGGGAGGATGAGTACCAGTTAATATCTAATAGAATCAATTGGGTGCATTTTGAGTGATTACTTTTGCATATTAGCTATAATACAGCCTTTGTCAATGTCTATAGCTTTTCTGATGTGTTTAGAACCACATTTGCTTTAGCTTCATGTCAAGTAAGTGTAGGAGCTTATAATAATTTATAATGCTAGCTTTATGTCATTTTATATTCTAATCATCTTGTTTTGAGCTTTCTCTCTGATGTTGTTTTATGGGAGAAATGTTCATTTTCATTCTGCATCCAGATGAAGTAAGATTAAATCATATTTGACACGCAGAATTAGATCTTCCTCTTATCCCTTCCCTCAAAAGTACGATTGGTGAAGTTTATCTCCAGGATTTCTAGCTTTCCCATTCTGTTTCCATTAACCCTTGTTGAGTTCTGTTCCCTCATATTTCTCCATCAAGTTTGCACCCAAGAAAAATACTATTATTAATCCTTATAACACTTCTAGGCTTCTGAAATTAGGTTCATATTTCTAATCATAGCACAAAAGTAGTTGTCCTCTTTTAAAGGCATTTCAGACTTCATTAAGCTACCTAAATCACACAATAAACTGTGGAGCACTAGAAAAGAAATTGGAAAAATGCCTGGCATGATCAGAGATCCTCAGAAAACTGTGTGTTCCTATTCTTAATAAATGGCCCACCAGTTGTTTCTTATTACACATTTCTGATATATTTACTAGCTTTGGTTCTGGTTTGGTCAATGGTTCGATTCAGGAGACTTCATGAGAACCTGTTCTGTGCCATGCATTGTCATAGGCCACTTAAACTGTAGACATATACTTCAGAATTCTGAACTCTGAGTCTTTCTTAACTCGGCAGCATTGCAGTCCTGATACTAGCTAGTATTTTGGTTTAGTTCTAGTATCTTTCATGTTGCAAAATTCAGCAAAGAAGGTGGGGCAGGGGAGATGTTCCCTTAATCTGTATTAAGTGAATGCTGGCTTTTTCTATAGAAAGAGAAGAGAAATAACTTTTAGGCCTATTCTAGACTTTTTATAGTCTATATAGTCTACATATACTATAGTTTATAGTGGTTTCTTACCCTCATTCTTCCACCCCTAGTTAAGGAAGTGGGCAAGCTACAGGGGAAGTTGTATGTATTATATACCTCAGAAGCCTCAACAAACATGAAGATTGTTAACTTAATGAAAAACTGAGGTGAATCATGTACTCCTTTTAGAAATTGGGGTATTAGAAAGAATATTCTGTAAGATCATTCTGATGTGTTTCGGTTTTTGAGTTCTATGATTTTGGAGAAGAATGGAGATGAAGGTATAATAAGCATGGAGTTGAAATATACATCGCCTATTGGGTTGAATCTCTTTTTGCTTGATGAAATAACCCTGGACATTCCTGGGATTCCCTGATTTTATTTATTTATAGTTTTCTATCTAGGGAAGGCTGTGGCTACGTAATAAAAGCTACTAGGTGTGCTATATGCTACTATGCTCAGAGAGCTCTGATTGCAGAAGCACTTTTATGAATAGCAGCACTTCAATTGAAATGCAGTCTCCTAGGATCACAAATCCAGTATATATTTTAAATCATAATAATGCTTTTCATTTTTATTATAGAGAAATAAGAAACAAAGAAATACCTTGTGGTCTGACGAAGATAGATATTTTGGAGGCATTTCAAAATCTTGAAAGCCTTGCTGTATTGGTATATACTTAGTGAATATTCTTGAGAGTGATCGATTCTCCCCGGAAAGATAGTGTTCCTATGATATGTAGTCTTTACAGTCTATGCCGGTTCAAGGGAAAGTTGCAAGCATATATTAAGATTCTACATGAAACGATCTCCTCGTTGTTGAGAGGTAAGAAGTGGTAGCACATTTTGTCTTTGTTGTCCTACCTTATTCCTAATGGTTTCAAATTAGTGATGGGTCTTAATTCTTTTGAGTTCTTTTATATTACAAAATGACTATAATGTTTTAAAATCAAATTTAAGTCTATAAAGTTCAGCTGCTGGCTGACCATCTCTTAATGTAGCTTATTACAAAATGGACAAAAGAGGATTTTAATTTAATGTCATGTATTGGCTGCAAACCATAATCATTAGTATTTATTATTTTCACTCCTTTCTGCTTTATTACTCTCTTTACCACCCCTATCTATACCCCTAGTCTAGGAGAAGGATGTCACAGTTATACTAGTCTTGGATGGCTTCTTTTTAGAGATTGTTTTTATTTTTATTATTTATTTTTTTTTTAAATTATTTATTTATTTGACAGATAGAGATCACAAGTAGGCAGAGAGGCACACTGAGAGGGAAGGGGAAGCAGGCTCCCCGCTGAGCAGAGAGCCTGATTTGGGGCTCTATCCCAGGACCCTGGGATCATGACCTGAGCCGAACACAGACACTTTAACCCACTGAGCCACCCAGGTGCTCCTTGTTTTTCTTTTTAAAAACAATGCTGAATAAACCTGGTGATTCACAGACTTGTACCCCTGGGGCTAATAATTCATTATATGTTAATAAAAAAATAAAAAATTAAAAAAATAAAAACAGTGCTGAAAAAGCTATAGTTTTTCTGTATTTCTCATTCAAGTTTCTGCTTTAATTATATTGCATATTTAGATATAGGATAGTTTATTTTTATTTTTATCAGGAAGCCTTTCAGTCAGTATGCTTTCCTGTAATTATTAAAATGCCATGAATCGCTACATGTAGCTAATCTGAGTAATTGCTATTTGAATGCAGGTATATTAGTTGTAGTTGCACATTTATGTAAGAATATGAAATTATATAAAGTTCAATTTTTCTCCTTCTGAACATGTTCTCTTTTTCGTAGGAAATTCTTTTTAAATGCCAAAAAGCAATAAATATTTTAAAATTAACTCTATCCAGAAGAGAATGGTTCTTCAGTTCCCTTTATCAAAAGGAGCTGAATGTGTAGTAAAAAGTGGCGCCTTTGAAGTCAAGTTTGAATCCTGGCTCTGCCACTTCCTAGCTGTGTGACCTTGGATCAAGTCACTCGGTATCTGTGTGTGATTATTAGAGTAATGACAATATCTCTTCAGGAGTTTCTTTCTTTTGAAGATTAAATGACATCAGTGCTCGTGAGGTGTAATGTTACATGGCTTGTGCCCAGTGGACATTGGGGGCACTGATGATTATGCCCCTTTCCAAGGTTTACTGCAGTAATACAGTTGATCCTTGAGCAGCATGGGTTTGAACCACTCAGGTACACTTTGTATGTGGACTTTTTTTTCACAATACAGTACTGTGAATGTATTTTCTCTTCCTTATAATTTTCTTCAAAACATCTTTTCTTTAGCTTTATTTTCAGAATACAGCATGTAATACATGTAACTTCCAAAATATACTAATCGACTGTTTGTGTTATTAGTAAGGTTTCCAGTCATCAGCAGGCTATTAGTAAAGTTTTGGGGTAGTCAAAATTATACAGGGATTTCCTACTGTGAGGGAGATTGGCACCCTTAAGCCGTGCATTGTTCAAGGGGCAGCTGTATAGCTAGGAATTTAGAAATAAGAATCATCACAGAGGTGAGGCAGAGTCTGCCTCAGAACTTCACTAGGGCAAAATGAAGCAACAGATAGGAAGCCAGATGTTGAAACTACTCAAAAAGGGAGTAACTAGCAAAAGGAAAAACTACGGTAGTCTGAAAACTGGATTTGCCTCCTGGTGGGTATGGAGCCAGAAGACACAAACAAGCCAGAGTAGGAAAAGGGAGGGTTTTACCTGCAATGGGGATAACACGGGATACTTCCTAAAGCAGGGCCTGTCCTTTCCCCCAACGATCTAACTGGGGAAATTTCAAGCTGAGTGTGCTTGCGTGCTCATGGTGGGTCTTGGCAAAGGAGAGTTCAGTGCGGAATTGTCGCAGAACTCATCCTAAGTTGATAGAAGTCTAGATCCTAGTTCTTTGAAGTTGCAAGGGCGGGTAAGGGTCACCATCGTCAGTTCTCTGGCTCCAGTTAATCCAGTGTTTGAGTGCACAGAGGGGTTTAAGTCCTGCCAAAAGAATTCAAGAATGTGTGTTAGGTCAGTCTTTACTTTTGAAATAGCTTTGGGAATTTTACCACTGATTTATTGTCTCTGATATAGTTAGGTTACCTCTTGGCCTGGTAGTGGCTCTTTGTTTTTGCATTCTTTCATTCCTTTAAAATCATTAACTACTGAGGTCTATTTTCTGCAATTTTAATGTATCCCAGGAAGTTTTACAAGGAATGTGCTTGGATAAGTCATATGCCACTCAGGCATAGATCACAAAATGACTTGGGGGGCCTAAAATGATTTCTTTTATGTCAAGAAGGCTATGTCTCACCTTTTTTTTTTTTTCTGGGAACTCCTAACCCTATCTGTCTATGCTATCAGAAAATTTTGTAGAAGTTCAGGAGTCTGGGACCACTTAATATATAGGCAGACAGTTCTCTAAATACCTTTGTGGACATAAGAGTTTAATTTATTAAAGAGTAATATACTGGGGTCTTATTATCAATAACTTTGTAACAGATCACCTTAAAATTATGACTTAACAGTCATTGTATTATTATTTATCATAATTTTGTGGGTTGTTTGGGCTCAACAAGATAGTTCTTCTTGGAAGGGCAAAAGTGAACTACTGGGACTTCATCAAGATAAAAAGCTTTTGCACAGCAAAGGAAAGAGTTAACAAAACCAAAAGACAACTGACAAAATGGGAGAAGATATTAACAAATGACATATCAGATAAAGGGCTAGTATCCACAGTCTATAAAGAACATATCAAACTCAACATCCAGACAGCAAATAATCCAATCAAGAAATGGGCAGAAGACATGAACAGGCATTTCTGCAAAGAAGACACCCAGATGGCCAACAGACAGATGAAAAAGTGCTCCACATCACTCGGCATCAGGGAATTACAAATCAAAACCACAATGAGATACCACTTCACAACAGTCAGAATGGCTAAAATTAACAAGTCAGGAAATGACTGATGTTGGCAAGGATGCAGAGAAAGAGGAAACGCTCATATACTGTCGGTGGGAGTGTAAGCTGGTGCAGCTGCTCTGGAAAACAGTATGGAGGTTCCTCCGAATGTTGCAAATACAGCTACCTTATGTCCCAGCAATTGCACTACTGGGTATTTACCCTAAAGATACAAACATAGTGATCCGAAGGGGCACATGCACTTAAATGTTTATAGCAGCAATGTCCACAATAGTCAAACTATGGAAAGAACCTAGATGTCCATCAACAGATGGATGGATAAAGAAGATCTGGTGTGTATATATACACAATGGAATACTATGCACCCATCAAAAGAAACGAAATCTTGCCATTGGCAGTGACGTGGATGAAACTAGAGGGCATTATGCTGAGTGAAATAAGTCAGTCGGAGAAAGACAATTATCATATGAATTCTCTGACTTGAGGAATTTGAAAGACTGGTGGGGGGCATTGTACGGGGTAGGGAAGGAAAATGTGAAACAAGATGGGATCAGAAGGGAGACAAACCATAAGAGATTCTTAATCTTAGGAAACAAAGAGGATTACTGGGGGGGTGGAGGGTAGGGATAGGGTGGCTGGGTTATGGACATTGGGGAGGGTATGTGCTATAGTGAGTGCTGTGAAGTGTGTTATCCTAATGATTCACAGACCTGTACCCCTGGGGCAAATAATACATTTTAAGTTAATTAAAAAAAGAGAGTTCTTGCTTGGAGTATATTAAATGGTTGCAGTTAGGTGATGGTTGTGTCTTCCTCACTCATGTCTGGCTGAGGCTGGCTGTTAATATGGAATGTCTGTATACTGTCACTTTATGTAACTTAGATTTTCTAACCACAGGGTGGCTGGGCTCTAAGAATGCATATCCAAAGAACCAGGTAGAAGTTGTGTTATATGACTTAGTTTCAGAAGTCATGTATCATAACTTCCTTATTCAGTCCTACCCAGATTTGAAGAATCATAGACCCTCCTGATTGGAAGAATGTATTGGCGTCATCATGTTGTGAGAAAAATGTGTGAGATGGGATAATATTGTGGTAGCCTTCCTCACTAGACACAATTTGCCAGTCTGCTCTCTGGCTATAAGAATTCACATCCCTCTCATATGCAAAATACATTCAACTCCTCTACCAAGATCCTCAATTCACATTCCAGTACAGCATCAGCTCCAAGTACAGGCCCTTATCTATACCAAGTCCAGGTATGAATGAGGCTCCACAAGTGCCAGTTCCTTGCATATAGAACCATTCCTCTTGATTTGAAGACTGGTGACTAAAGAGATAGGTTATCTGCCCTACATAAATGGAACAAATAATGGTGGGACAGGCCTAGGATAACCATGCTACATCTTCCCATTAAAAAAGGGGAAAAACACAAGATACACAGCAGTTACTGACTGGTAATACATATTGCCAGTTCCTTGATTAGGAAGGGCTCAGTCTTTCTATGGGGCTTTTTGCTAGATTCTTGGCTCTGCCCTCTTGTTCTCGATTCTGCTGAATCATCTTTGCTTTCTCATAAAAGTAGCCTGTTTCTGCAGGTGAGTAACCTTTACTAGAGGTTTGGGAAGCCCAAGGCCAAGCCTCCTTTTATTTTGTTGTGCTTCTGTCCCTTTCAGCCCAAGTGTAGAAGAGATGAAATAAGATCAACTATGTCTGTAATTGTTGACTCTGGGTGATGGGTACATGGGGAATTCATTGTAGAATATTTTTGTATATACTTAAAATTTTCCACAATAAAAAGTTAAAGTAAAAATACCTTGGAAATTCTAATATTTTATGCTTAAAGGGATAGGCTTTAGTTTCATGGAAAACTCACTTGTATGGGGCGCCTGGGTGGCTCAGTGGGTTAAGCCGCTGCCTTCGGCTCAGGTAATGATCTCAGGGTCCTGGGATCGAGTCCTGCATCGGGCTCTCTGCTCAGCAGGGAGCCTGCTTCCCTCTCTCTCTCAGCCTGCCTCTCCATCCACTTGTGATTTCTCTCTGTCAAATAAATAAATAAAATCTTTAAAAAAAAAAAAAAGAAAACTCACTTGTGTGAAGCACTCAGTTTTCTGACCATGCCAAACAAATAAGGCATCATATGGTATTTTTGGTCACCTACACTTGTGCACTGAAGCTTTTGTTTCAATGTTTTTCCTTTTTAAAAAAATTTTAATTTTATGAATACTTGGTTTATCCACAAAAGCTACCCCATGGTCTACTTTGCTGGATCTCACCTGGCATCATAACAAAAAAATTCACTATACTAGGTAATTTTGAAGCTATTCTCTAACTATAGATAGTGAGAAGTATATCCCCTCAGGATCCTAGGGATGTCTCTGGCAAATGTGAAGTTTCTCTGAAATCCCATGTTTTATGTTTGAAGCTTGCATACTTTTTTTATTAGACAGTGTACTAAGTATATCTATTTCAGCATTAAATCTATTATAATATTAAAGTTCTTTCTGCCATAATTCTGAGAAAAATACACACTAGGAAGTTGGGCCAAATTTTTCTTTAACACGAAGTAATACATGAGCATACTTACTTATTCATCGCCCAATTTGATCACAGCTCTTCATGACTGGAAATGTTGGCTTCTGATGAGACATCTATGATGTAGTATCTGTTTCTTGACACAAGAGAATAGTTTGGTTAAAAATAATGCCACTTTTTAACTGTTAGAGCTCATAATTCACCAGGGATTTCTCATGAAACACTAGGAAACCCAGATCTATTACTCTGAGAACACCTGCCATAAACTATATGTAGTTTAATGTTAATATTAATATTTCTCAAATAATAGAAACTTTTAACTGTTAGATATTTTTATTCAATTTCTCAAAAATAGAAATTTAATATTTCTCAAATAATTGGAAACATTTAACTGTTAGAGAGAGAGCCCATCCAATCTAATGTAAGGCCAAAGCCTTAACAGGGAAATCAAAACAATCCTTACTTCTTTTTTGACCAAGAATTGTTTAACAGAGAGTTTTAAAATTTCCAGGTAGGAGTTTATTTTCTGAGTTTGTTATAAATTTCTAGTTTTTTCACACTATGATTAAAGAATGTCCTCTTCATTTTTGCTGCTACTTAGAATTTATTGAGGTTTTTCCTTATGACTTAATGTGGTTAGTTTTCATAAATGTTACCTGGGCATTTGGTGAGGTTATTTTGTTTTTAATTTTCAGGGTACAGAACATACTTATATACCAATATGCACAGATGTTCTAGTTTACTAACTAGATTAAGTAGCCTTTTCCTCATTTGTCTACTTTATCTCTGGTGTTCTAAGCAGTGAAAGTCTCTTGTTACTGGTGTGTTTCTGTGTGTTTTATTGTGTATCCCTTACTGTTTCTACTTTATGATAAATAGCTGCTACGCTATTTGGTGCATAGAGATTCATAATTGTTATATCTTTGTTGTGAATCATTACTCTTGGAGGAGTGCCTTAGATATCTCTTTCTAGCTGTGTGGTCTTGTATATGTTATCTAACCTCTATGAACTTTAGTTCAATGGTAAAACCGTGTAATTGTAATTCATTATATTGAGGTTTAAAATTTTTTTGTTATTTTCCCCTAACCACAAAAATAATTCATATTTAGTGATGTATACAATATGAACAATATGGAAATGTGTAAAGGGAAAAGAAAACTACTCAATGTGGCATTATTTTTTAACTAAACTAAATGATTAAAGGGGAAAAATACCCTTCATCCCAGTACCCAAAGATAACTATTGTATTTTTATTGTATCCTCCCAGAACTTTGTTCTTTATGCATTTGCATTTTTTTAATTTTTAGAAATCTTTTCTTATTAGAGCAATATGTGGTATTTTTAAGTAAATGGGCAGTTCAGAAGTGTTACAGAGTAAATAGTGAAGGTGATCCCCCGCTTAGAGATAAAACCATTAACAGTTTGATATAAGTTCTTCCAGACTTTTCTCTATGTGTATAAAACATAAATATATTTTAAGTGCAAATATAGAATCATGCTATGTATTTTAACACAGATTTAAAATCATACTACATTTAATTTTGTAATTTAACTTTTGTGTGTGTGTGTAACTTAGTTTTTGCACCTAAGATCTCCATGATATATTTTTTTCACAGATATGTATATGGATCAACCTCATTCTTTTTAATAGCTATGTAGTATTTCATTGTATCGATAAATCATAATTTATTGAGATTGTTTCCAAATATTCACTATAATAAACATTGCCACAGTAAACATTCATTTTTCTTTATATATTTAAATGAGTACACTCTGTATGCCAAGCACTATTTGTAGTCTTGAAAACACAGTAGTAAACAAAACTAAGTTCAAGAGTTTATGAAACTGTTCTCTGGTGAACACTCATATCTCTGTATAGTTGTGACAGGTTCAATATAGAAAATATTTGAAAGAGCAGACATTAGATACTGCTAAATATCTTTATTCTGATCACGTAGGGAAAAACCTAACTCATTTCACTGTGATGTATGTAATAGATTGCTTTGGAAATATATTGGTTGGATCATCACAGTTTCTATTATTAATTATTTTTTTATAATCATTCTGACAGTGCAGAAAGATGGAAAAGCCTCTTGTTCATGAATCAGCAAGTCAAGATTTATTTACTGAATGACTTAATGAGTTCATACATCTCCCCTGTCTAAAAATTACGTCCTCATAGTTATTCTCTTCATTTGAAAGCCCAAATATCACTGATAATAAAAGCAAACATTCTCTAACAGAATGGTGAATACAAGAGAAAATTGTATTTTCCTAACAAAATCTTTGAATTGAATTATGTTTGGATGATTTTTTTAAACCTTGGCTGCATGCATTTAAAAATCTTTTTAAATTGAAATATTCATATGCAAATAAGTACATAAATCTTAGGTGTTGGATTATTTTTCAGACTGTTGCAGTGAGAAGAGAAATCAGAAAGTTGAGCATATTGTCATTAACTTGGGGAAATAGAGGTGGGTAGAGACCATATTCATAATTCTTGGAACAATTTCCTCTAGAAAATTTATGGTACTTTTAGTGTTATGATACAGTATCACCTCTTAAGCTAGGAAACTATTACTGTATGATGGAAATTTAAAGTGCTTTCCAAATGGACGTGACTAATTAAATAATTTTCTGGATAATTAGTATTGACTCATAACACTTTCATTTGTTTATGCTGAAAGCATTTTCAAAAGATCTGTTCTGTTGTATTGATTTTATAGGTACAGTGTAGTTAATACTTTTTTTCCTTTTCTTTCTTTCTTAAAGAGAGAGCAAGAGAGAAAGTGCATGTGGGTGCAGAGAGGCAGAGTAAGAGAGAGCGAGAGAATCCTCAAGCAGGCTCCATGGTCAGCATGGAGCCCAGCGTGGGGCTAAAATCTCACAACCCTGAGATCATGGCCTGAGCTGCAATCAAGAGTCAGATACCTAACTAACTGAGCCATCCAGGCACCCCTTCAGCATTTTCAGTGAGTCTAGGGTAGGAATAAAAAATAAGACAAAGAAATTTTGTTAACCCCATCTCCACTTAAACGTAATTTTGTATTTAATTGAGATATAAATCAAACCTCTTTGAGTTTTCTTTAAAAAAGAAGATAGGGGCGCCTGGGTGGCTCAGTGGGTTAAGCCGCTGCCTTCGGCTCAGGTCATGATCTCAGGGTCCTGGGATCGAGTCCCGCATCGGGCTCTCTGCTCAGCAGGGAGCCTGCTTCCTCCTCTCTCTCTCTCTGCCTGCCTCTCTGCCTACTTGTGATCTCTCTCTGTCAAATAAATAAATAAATAAAAATCTTAAAAAAAAAAAGAAGAAGAAGATAAAGGTTTATGAGTGATGCAAGCTAAGCACTCTGACCAGGGCTTCTGAACAATACCTTAAAAGTCCTTTAGTGAAACTGGGAAGCACCTAAATGAGGCCTACAAATGTTTAACTTCATTAGAAATGGAGTGAAAAGGAAAATTATGGTAAAGGTAAATGCTTAACTGTTCTAGGCTGTTGGATAGCCACAGCTCTCAGAACCTACCTTGCTCAAATTATATATCTTCACCATTCCACTTTTGGTTTTAAAAACAAAACAAACAAACAAACAAGTAAAACAACCCAAAGCAAAACAAACAAAAAAACCCCCATCATCCATTCCTTTGCATAACCCTTAACGTGTCACTTTCTGTTTTGTGTTTCATGCCTTTATTTGAACATTAAAATAATATGATTATATATTTTTCTTTATTCTGTAAATGCCTGTGAAAAGTGATATGGTAAATCTGTTCAATCCTTTACGAAAACATCACCACTCAAATTTATTTTGAAATATTTATAACTCCCAAGTAATTGAATTGAGCAGCTTTTCACTGCACCTTAATTAGCAGTGGCTCCGTTCCCCATACAACCTTCAGGCCACGACCAAGAGAATTATCTCTTATTTCATTTGTGTTATTCATGACTCATTGTTTCTGTGTTTCTCTTATAATAGAATAATAATTTATTTCCCCCTCTTTCTTCTTTGTGGGTTTTATTGTCAGCAAAGGTAGACTTAAAACAGAATACTTTCAGGAGCAAAATTAGGTGGGTCTTTCCATCTGAGCAATCTGTTTTCACTTAGGTTGTTGTGGTAGACATTATAGCTTATATAGTAAATGGTTGTTATTTTTTTTTTCTCCTTGTTTCTTTGTTTTTAGAAACCACTTTTTCATACAATCAACAGCAGTTCTCATTTTTCCTGTCTTTCTTCATCTAGTTGGCTCTCATTTTCCTTTACCTTCTGTTTGCCTTTTGTAATAAAGACTCAGCCTATGAAAGCTGCAGGATTTTTATTTAATAATGTAGTAGTGGAAAGAATGAGCAGATATTTCACACACACACAAACATCGAAACTCACAAATCTAGCTTAAGTTTGTTCCTTATGGGGTCCTCTGCTATTATCTATCCATGTTAAAAGCTCTGAAAAGAGAACTTATTTTTGAAGGCTTTTCTTAGAGAAATCCCTAAATCTATTTAATTCCTATCATCCAATAAAAAACCTTAAGCTGTAATAAATAACCTTAAGCTTCCATTTTGTATTATTAATATTTTATTGTGAAAATTTAAAACATTTATGATAGAATAATAATGAATCCCATCTTAATCAGTTATCACATGGCCAGTCTTATCTCATCTTTACCCTTACCCATTTACTTGCACATAACACACAAATACAGGATTGTCTTAGGAAAACTATTTATAATTTTTCAAAAAATACTTCATTATATTTCTCTGACATAAGGATAGCTACCATATCATTATCACATCCAAAAATGTCAACAATATTTTCTTAGTATCATCAAATAACTAGTAATTATTCAGATTTTCCTAATTATCCCATAAATGCTTTATTACAGTTGGTTCATTTGGGTTTTTTTTGAAGACTTTATTTTTTTGAGAAAGTGAACGGACAAGAAAGAGGGCACAAGCCGGGGCAGGGGCAGAGAGAGAGGGAGACAGACTGAACAGGGAACCCCGGGATCATGAGCTGAGGGCGGACACAAGCAGCTGAGCCACCGAGGCACTCTACAGTTGGTTCATTTGAACCAGAATCCAAATGAAGACCATACATTAAATTCTGTTTTAATCTGTAAATTCCTTTCCCTCATATTTTTTTTTAGCAATGTAAGTAAGTATTTTGAATGAGAAAAGGGCTCCACCAATTTACACATTTTAAAAGCCAATAAATACATATTCCAAAATAATAACAAAACATTTTTATTAATTAACTGCCTAATGCACTTCTATAGTACTTTTTATTCCACACTTTTTGTCTTCATAGTCTTAGATCACTTCTTCATATGACAATTTTCTGAGATAATTTTCTGTAGAGTATAAAAACTAATTTAGTCTTTTCTCTAGCATGGTTGGTTGCATTTTGCTTTTTATTGTGGGTAGTTAGGATGCAAACAAAACAAGTAAATTCACACACAGATGCATTCATTTCAGTATTACTCCAAATAGGAGTGTTGATTGATTAATTCTATTTTGTGCTCTTTCCCACAACAACAATAACAAAGGCACTGTGCATTATAATTGTATGTCTGTGTTATTGAATACATTTTTGACAGAAGAGAACTTCCATTTTGACTAGGTGTCAATAAGAACTGAATCTCCACTTAATTTTTAGAATTTATTTTATTTTTTTTAAAAGATTTCATTTATTTATTTGACAGAAAGAGAGAATACAAGCAGGGGGGATGGAAGAGGGAGAAACAGACTTCCTGCTGAGCAAGCCCCCGTGGGGCTTGATCCCAGGATCCTGGGATCAGACCTGAGCGGAAGGCAGCTGCTGAAGGACTGAGCCACCCAGGTGCCCCCACTTACATTTTTTTAATCTTTGCCCTTTTTTGTTGAAATCAGGCCATTTATGCTGTAGAAGAATTTGCTAATCCTTTTGGCATCTTCTAACATATTTCCATATCTCCTGTATTCCTACATATTGTTAATTAAATACAGAGGGGAGGTCAGATTCCAGTTCAGTTTTTAGCAGGAATACATCAGGGGTGATTCTATATACTTTCTACTGTATCAATTAGAAGGCACATTGTTTACATATCTCTACTTTTGTTGGCACTACCCCTCCAATTTCACTTTAACTTTTTTAAACAGTCTAAAAACTTGATGTTGAGATTTTGCTTTAAAAATAACAACTTGGGATGGTGCCTGGCTGGCTTAGCCAGAAGAGCATGCAACTCTTGATCTCAGGGTCGTGAGCTAGAGTGCCACACTGGGTGCAGAGATTACTTAAAGAATTACTTTAAATATCAGTTTGGAACTTTTCACGTCCAAAACAAGTTTCTGTTTTTCTTTTGTAATGTTTGATATGTATTGTTTTCTTTAAAAAGAAAGAGACCCCGAGAACAACTCTGAGTCCCAGAATAAGCCTTCATTTAAATGAGAACTATACAGTGAGAAAGATTTTTACTTAGCTTAGGGGAAGTTCTCTTAAATTTTCCTTTCTTTCTTCATTCACAGATATTTATACAAATAGTAAATATATATTGAGTACCTGCTCTATGCCACACACTGTAATTCTTTTATTTTCTTTTTTTAAGATTTTATGTATTTATTTGTCAGAGAGCACAAGTAGGGGGAGCTGCAAGGAGAGGGAAAAGCAGACTCCCAGCTGAGCAAGGAGATTGATGTGGGACTCAATCCCAGGACCCTGGAATCATGATCCAAGCTAAAGGCAGATGCTTAACACACTGAGCCACCCAGGCACCCCTATGCCACGCACTGTAAAGGTGACATGGTTCCTGCTTCCACGGAGCTTACACTCTAGTAGAGGAAGGGATATTAATGAAATAGTCTCACAATTAAATGTAAAATTACAGGGCTGGCTCAGTTGGAAGAACGTGAAGCTCTTGATCTTGGGGTCATAGGTTCATGCCCCTTATTGGGTATTAGAGATAACTAAAAAAAAAAGTGAGTAAACTTTAAAAAAAAATGTAAAATTATAATTTCCCAAGTGCTTATAGAGAGAGATGAAAAACTTGAAGAACATTAGGTAATGGATGCTTGGCTGGCTCAGTCAGGAAAAGAGCATGCAACTCTTGATGTCAGGGTGGTGAGTTTGAACCCCATTTTGGGTGTAGGGAGTATGTATGTATGTATGTATGTATTTATTTAAGATTTTATTCATGTATTTGACAGATAGAGATCACAAGTAGGCAGAGAGGCAGCGGTGGGCGGGGGGGGCGTGGGGGGGGGAGCAGGCTCCCCGCTGAGCAGAGAGCCAGATGCACGGCTCAATCCCAGGACCCTGGGATCATGACCCGAGCCCAAGGCAGAGGCTTTAACCCACTGAGCCACCCAGGTGCCCCGGGTGTAGAGATCATTTAAAAATAAACTTTTATAAAACAAACATTAGATAAGGAGATTTGACCTGAGGGGGTGACTGAATGAGATCTGCAAAATGAATAGGCATTAATCAAAAGAGGGAATAAACTGGGGTCTCTCCCTAAACACACTGAATGAGGAAAGTCCCTGGGCCTAGAGAGGAGAATGTAGAATTTAACTAATTACAAAAATCAGTGTGCACTGAAGTACAGAGTGAGGAGAAGGCTGATGTGACCCGAAGCCAAAGATAAAGGTAGGCACTAGGCCACAAAGGGCTGAGACAGGTATGTGGAAGCCTCTAATTTATTAATTCATTCATTCTAATATGCGGTAATTATTTGAATGAATATGTCTATGATGTACCAGATACACTTGGTGCCAGGAACACAGAGTTGAACCAGTCATGGATCTTATGTTCTAATGGTGGTACAGGCAGAAGGGAAGGAGACAAAAACAAATCAACAATAAAGAAACACACAGCTAGAAGTGACAAGATTAAAATAAAGCAGTCTTGTGTTCACATTTTTATGTTCACTTTGAGCTACTTCAGACTGATAGAAAGGGAGGATTAGAATAGAAGAGATATTTAATGACACCTGATTGACAAGAAAGAGCCAATCAAATGAAAATCTATGGAAGGACTATTCCAGGCAGAGAAAAATAATTAATTCCAGGCCATAAGGCCAGAACAGACTTGGCCAGTTCAAGGAAGTATAAGAAGGCATTGAGCTGGGTGGGACCCATGGAGTAAAGAAATACAGAGGTACAAAATAAGGTGAGAGAGGCACATAGGTCCTATATTGCTATAAAACCATATTATAAAATTAGTAAAATTTAAGCAGCTTTAATTTTATATGGTAATGTTTTACTACCATTAAATGGCCAACTTGAAATATGATTATGGTGCTGATTACCACTGCTCAGATTCTTATGAGTTCAGCATACATATATTACTATGTGGTGTGATGACTCAATCTCCTATCATTATTTGTTTCTTTTTGAAATGATACAAAAGCTTTGTCCCATCTATCATAATGTCTGTTACAGCTACCAGAACTTCTTTGCACTAGTACAGTGCAAGACAGAGATGTGGAGATGAGTTTCCTAGCATTACTCCAATTTTATCTAGGGTATACTTTCTTACAGCTCTAAAGAGTGACCTTTGCTAATTAATGTGGTTTCTTAAGTTGTTGAAAAACAATAATGATTATATTGCTTTTCACACACAGGAGCAGCATTTTCATTTATTATTTGGATATCTATGTGAGTTTAAAACTTGACTTTGGGCATAAATAAATACCATGATAAGATGATTGGGTTTTGGGAGTGGGGGGGGGAGACGACTTTGTAATAATTCCTCATTAACAACACAATCACCTGAAATAAAACCTAAAGGAGAATCTTGAGAAATATGTTACCTGTTGTTAATATTTTAATGACTTCTCATCCAGGGAGGTGAACTTCTTCTGAAATGCTTAAAACAACAATAAAAAATCACTAAAGGTGCTTTTCCTTGGAGCCAATAACTTTGATGTGGTTTAAGCCAGGAAGACTAAATTCTGCTCAACTTTATTGAGTTGTTTTTTTTTTTTTGTCATTTTTATTAGAAGAGGAGGCTAATCTTAATATAATCAAAGCAAAAGGTTAGCTACCAGATAATTCAGTTCTAAATTGTTTATTGAGATACTGGATCTAATACTTTGGTTTTTCTGCCTTCTACTCCTCCCTTCATAAATCCATATACCGTCTGTCTCCTTTTCTTCCTTTCCCCACACACATAAGCTTTGCTTAGAAAATAAACCTGACATTGGACCTTTTTTACCGAACTTTTCCTTGAGTGGCTGTTTTAAGGGATGGCCAAAAGAAGATAGGGTTCTGAGAACCTTTTCCCTTTTCTCCTCCAGGAAGATGTACAATTCATAAAATAATGTATTCTATTAATATGTATTTGTAAATGATTTGTCGGAAAAAGTGATGAAATTAAAAAAAAAAACTTAGCATAAAATCACTGATCTCTAACCAGATTCCATTTACTTACTTAAACATCTATATTACTTCTCCAAATAGAAACAAATCACCTGATGCCATCTTGTCAATAAGCAACATGAAATAGGAAACTTTGCAGTAATCTTTAGACACACTTATCTTACTTTACTTTTACACTTATTTCACTTTACCCAAATATTTTACTTACTTTATACACTTATTTTAGTAAATAGATGATTTCTCTAAGAAATACTTAGGAAAAGAATAACATGAATTTAAAGAATAATCATGTTTTGCAATCAGTTATCACCACCACTAATGAATATTAGGTTTCTTTTGTCATTATATTTAGCAGCTGGCTTACCTTTTCTTCCACCTGCAATTTCTGAAACTTAGCCAGATTCTCTTGTGTTTGGCTCATTATGCAGAGCTCATTACCAGCCAAGAGAAAGGATTCAGGTAAATACTTGCCCTGAAATTAAGTAAGTGTACTGTAGAAGTCTGTGAAGCAGGAACAGTCTTGGGCATCAGAAATACAAACTTCAGAACGCTTGCGGAATTCCAAGAAAATATTCTATAATTTTGACTCAAGAATGAAGTTTCCAAAAGTTTTTGTTAAATGTTCTGGTGTATTCCTCATATTCATGGGATAGACAGCTGTTAGATAAAGGAAATAAAACTCTAATGATGTACATTTTAAAGGTATGTTTTAAAGGAAATATCCTTCCAAGACCTTGAGGAAGAGCTGGGATTGGTTAATTTTGGGAAAACCCTTGAAACTCCTAAGAAGTTTTGTCTTTATTCTTTAAACAAAGAAAAGCCAGTGAAAGGGTTTTCAAGAGAGGATGGTATCATCCAGTTTTTATTTAGAAGGAGGACTGGTGTATTCTCTTGGATTTATTAGAAGGACAAAAGATTGGAGACTGTTGCAGAAGTAATTAGCAATAGCAGGGGTTTTGTTTTGTTTTGTTTTTTAGTGTTTTTGAGTGTCATTGCTCTTATACATTGGTCCTTTGACATCTTACAGCATCTGGATTTATAGATGCAGAAACTAAGGCTTGAGGTAAAGAACTTGCTCAAAATCACAAAACTAGTAAATGGATTCAAAACCATTTGTGACCTCAGGGCCATCTAGCTAAGGCTGGATAACATGAATTTGTAGTGATGTCATTTAACACAATTATATTGCCCCCCCCTTTTGAAGATTATTTATTTATTTGACAGACAGCACAAGTAGACAGAGAAGCAGGCAGAGAGAGAGGAGGAAGCAGGCTCCCTGCCGAGCAGAGAGCCTGATTCGGGGCTCTGTCCCAGGACCCCAGGACCCCAGGACCATGACCTGAGTTGAAGGCAGAGGCTTTAACCCATTGAGCCACCCAGGTGCCCCCAGATTGCCTTTTCAATAGTGGTGGTGGTTTTGAGAAAAAGTCATTATGTTAAAGAAAACTTGCACTGTCTCATCAGTGAGCCAAAATATCATTTGTTGACATCTTGATGTGTTCATGTATGCATGTATGTTTTTTGCTGAACTGAATTGGCATTTTTATGAGATAAGCATGTTTTTGTGCCTATTGTAATTATTTGAATAGTAGGTATCTAATGTAACCAATAGACTTGATCTTGTATTAAGTGATTCAGCAAGATTTGTGCTGTAAAATCAGTGCAATAATCAGATTATTCTTACATGTGGATTTTCTTTTCTTGACTAGGCTACTACCCAATCCTTGTTTGCTCTTCTCTCAATCAGTGCATTCGAATGTCAGAGCAGGGAGAAGGGAATCTCAAACTCAGTCTAGTTTGATACAGGGACATGCTATTTATTAAAATGTATAAGTTGTCTTTGAGATTACTGTTTAATGATTGCTTTCTATGTCTGTGTTCAAGGATTGAGTAATGAGTAAATATCTTTTAAAAAGTAAATATCTTTTAAATTTTTGAAAAATAAGTTTCATATTAACCCACTTATCCTTGAAGACAAATGATAATTTCTCAAGATAATGTAATTTTTTTTCAGAGTTTACCAAAAGACCTTATTGGCTTCTCAGTCTTATTTTGTTACCTATGAAATTCTAAACGATGTCTTGTCCTTCATCACAGACACAACCTAAAGCACCTTGCCGTATGTGCCTTACTTTTCAGGAGAAAAATAAATTTCACTTAGCCAAGACTATGTTCCTTGTCATTTAGGTACTAGATATACTTGAAGGCAATTTCCCGTATATAAAAACATATTTTAGGGCATGCCTGAGTGGCTCAGTCAGTTAAGTCCCCAGCTCTTGATTTCTCAGGTCATGATCTCAGGGTTATGAGATCAAGCCCCATGTTGGGCTCTGGATTTAGCAGGGAGTCTGCTTGAGATTCTTTTCTCTGCCACCCCACCCCTGCAGGTGCCCCCCCACAAATAAATAAATCTTTTTTTAAAAAAACGCATATTTAACTATTCATTTTTGATCTGTTCAGTGCATTTTTCTTTAGTGTGGAAAGTTTAATGATTTTAATTTGAAATTTCAAGATTTCTTCATTATCAACATGAGGTAGAGATAGTGGGCAGAGCAAGAGACACAACAAAAGGAGAAAAAGGACCTCTGATCCAGTGACCAGAGAGAATAGAATTTTATAAAGAGGTTGATACAGAATGTGAAAGGGGCAAAGAAACTTGGTCTCTAGTGAGTAATCTTTAATATTCATTATTGAAAATATGCTCTAAAATAAACTTACCATTGCAATTTGGGGCACATTGTTGCAAAACAATACAAAGAAGAAGTAAGCTTTCTTCCCATTACTGGTTTAAATAATGTTTTATCAAATTCTTGGGTTTTATATTGTCTGTTTATTATTTTCCTATGGGAGGTTGGCAGAGCGGGACATCCAACCCTTGAGCAAACATACGATCTGCAGCTTGACAATTTAGTCATCTTTGAGACTTGGAGATTCAAAAGTGCTTTAACTGTCACATCCGATTCTGGGATCACTTTCATCAGTGTCAATTCTGAGCTGTACTAAACATTAAATAGCATGAGGGCTCACTGCTGCCAGCACTTGGAACATAGTCTAGTTATTAGCTCACTATTCCAGCCCCACATTCTGGATTTTTTATATACTGAGGATGACTCATGTTAGGAATCCAAACAGATTCCCAATAGGAAGCTGAAATGAGACAGCTTTTAGCAAGATGAATAGAACTCATTGTACACAAATTCAAATGATCTAGCCAACTATGGACTGCTAGTGAGAGCTGCTGACCAGCCAACTTGGATATTAACACTTAGCGACAGAGGATCTTTTTATGCACAAAGACATCAACCAGCAATGAGATGTAAGATACAGAGCTGTAAACAAATCTGAAGACTGCAGAAAACCAAACCTTTAATTACAGAAGGTGATTAAAAAATCAGGCAGAACTTGGGAAGGAAATGTAAGAGAGTTTGTTAATTTGTCATATCTTTTGATAGCTGTACTATACATACCATATTTTTTATTTTTTTCTGATAGTGAAATAACACATGATTACCATAAATAATTTGGAAACTGTACAGATATAATCAACTGTAAGTCTATTTGTCATATGTCCCTTAATCTATACATTGATGTATTAAAAATATAATTCAGGGGCATTAATAATAATATAATAATATTATATTAAAAATATAATTCATGGTTAAGCTTCTGCCTATTGATTTCAGCTTAGGTCATGATCTTGGGGTAATGGGTTTGAGCCCTGCATTGGGCTCTGCATGGAGTCTGCTCAAGATTCTCTCTCTCTCTCTGTCCGTTCCCCTTTCTCTCTCATAAATAAAGAAATAAAATCTTTTTAAAAATATAGTTCAGGGGGCACCAGGGTGGCTCAGTGGGTTAAAGCCTCTGCTTTCAGCTCAGGTTGTGATCCCAGGGTCCTGGGATCGAGCCCCGCATTGGGCTCTCTGCTCGGCAGGGAGCCTGCTTCCACCTCTCTCTCTGTCTGTCCGCCTCTCTGCCTACTTGTGATCTCTGCCTGTCAAATAAATAAATAAAATCTTTTTAAAAAAAATATATATACATATATATATGTACATATATATATACATATATATATAAAATTCAGGGGGTGCCTCGCTGGCTCAGTGGGTTAAAGCCTCTGCCTTCGGCTCAGGTCATGATCTTAAGGTCCTGGGATCGAGCCCCGTGTCGGGTTCTCTGCTCAGCAGGGAGCCTGCTTCCTTTCCCCTCTCTCTGCCTGCCTCTCTGCCTACTTGTGATCTATGTCTGTCAAATAAATAAATAAAATCTTAAGAAAAAAAGAAAAAATATATAATTCAGGTTTATACTGAACAGTGTGTATCATAACTAACAGTATAATATTTTAATACCTAGACCCAAAGAATTTTAAGCCTTAAAAAATCACCCAATCTAACCTTCTAAAATGGGAGGGGATATTTGAACCAGAGTGGTAAGTGATGAAAAAAAGAATTGCAATTATACACATATATGTCAACAAATGAGGGCCAAATCAAATGGAAGAGTGCAAAGGGACTTTATATAAAGTGATATTCAGGTGAAACTGCTAATCGTAATCCTAAACTTAATTGTAAACATGCTATGAAAGTCTTATAGTACAGTGTTCTAGAGCTACTTTTAATCCAAGTCTCACAACTGATTTGGCACGGCTGCTCGAACAGGTCTCCAAACAAATGTTGTTCCTGGCACAGCTTCTTCTAAGCAATTCTTTCCCACTGCTGATGTTGGATTTTTTTTTTCTTTCATTACCTGATGCATTCAAACCTGTCAAACTTATAATTTATTTCTTTGACGATTAGCTCATCTTAAAATATAATGTGTCAGGAGGAGACTTCAGTTAAAGATAGCAGAGTAAAGACATTTTTTACTCTTCCCTTCTCCTTTGTAACTCACTTCTCCTTTGTAACTCACTAAAAACAAAAAGACAAGAAAATAGGAAATAAGTCGATCATTAGTAAAATTAGGCACAAAGCTAAACCCAAATTAGAAACAATGAAGTTTAACTTTGTATATACTGTGAAATCTATTCCATATGTGGGAGGATGCTGAACCTCCCCTGGGAAACCCGAGCAATACACTGATTTCTCTAAAAGTAAGTGTCATATTACTTTAAAAATTTAACTGGTGAGGCTTTATTGGAGTTCCAAAAGGTCCCGTAGAAGACACAAAGAAGTTATAGACATGATCTGTTACAGAAAATACAGTCTAATTTTCCAAAACCTCTCCAACATAAATTTTAAGAAGAGATATTAGGACAGTAGAAGGAGATGAAATATCAGTGGGCAAACCTCAATTAGAGTAATGAAAACTGCATTAGAGATTTTAAAAAGAGAGTAAACGTGATCAGACAAGGCTGAGTGGCATAAGGAAATTACGTAACATTAAATAATATAAAAATTAGAGAAGATAAGGGAAACCAAAGGGGGTATAATATATGCATGGGTTCAGCAGACTTCTTTAATGGGCCAGATAGTATTTTAGGCTTTGCGGTCAGTGCAGTTTCTGTCACAGCCAGTCAGTTCTGCCCCTTACAGTGCAGAAGCATCTATAGACACTCTGTGCGGCTGTGCTCTAGTAACACTTTATATTCAAGGACAGGTTTGGGGTGGATTTTACCTACTCTTAGTTTGCTGACCTATTTTCTTGATGAGAACAACAAATGGAACTGAAAATACATTTAGAGTTGTAATAGAAAAAAAAATTTTCCTGGAATAATTAAAACCTTTAATCAAAATGACTACCCTATGGCCTAGGAACAATTGATGTACAAGAACTGATATCAAGGCATATCCTGGTCAAATTATTAACTTGAAAAAATAATTCTGTAGACATCTAAGTAGTGGAATAGGGATAGAACTTGTCTCTTGTTGAGAAAGAAGCTAAAGTAGGTCCAATGTTAGAAAACAATGGAGGAATTCTACCTTGTCCTGAGGTTTCATCTGAGATTTTTTTTTTTTAGTCAGCCAAATTCTTGAAGCATAAATACAGCACATGCATGGATGTACACTAGCATGGAAAAGCTGAACAAATATATACCCATAAGACCTTTTTTTTTTTTTTAAGATTTTATTTATTTATTTGACACAGAGAGAGTGAGGGAGAGTGAGAGACACACAGAGCAAGCACAAGCAGGGGGAGCAGCAGGCAGGAGAGAAACAGCTCCCTGCCGAACAAGGAGCCCGATGTGGGTCTCGATCCCAGGACCCCGGAATCATGACCTGAGCCAAAGGCAGTCACTTGACCGACTGAGACACCGAGCACCCCCCGCCATAAGACCTTTGAAAGCAAATTACATCATGATAAAATAGACATAATCAAGAGATGAAGCAAAATAAAGAATTCAGAAATAACTGTGACCAAAACAGTGTGATAATACAAAATTTAAATTTTTGCATTTGTGTACTTCAGTGGAAATTATACTTTCAAAATAAATTGTAAATTTATAAACCTTAATATTATAAAAACAACTAACAAAACAGGTGGGGAAGGCGGTAGACAGAAGTATAAATGTGCTCCTTTCTTCATCATTCATAGTAAGGAATCATAAATGCCCCTTAAAGTTGAACATGACTAAAAAATTGCTCCAGTCTCATAGTATTTTTCACAATTTTTTTCTTAACTCTAGAGGGGTCTTTTAGGGACCACTGTGTAATATATGCAGCACTTGTTAACAAGTCTTATATGTTTTTCTTCAGATAATTTTAAAGAAATTTTTAATATACTCTAGAAAGAACATGTAGGGATGTGTTAGAATGAGCAAAAAATAAGGAGATTTATTTGGTTGCACAGTGGAACTTTTAGTAGTCATTTAACTAAAAGGAAATTTCTTCTGGCTTCCTACACTCCAGTAACTGAAAGGTATTCCCTTCCAGCCAGTTGGTATGTGCTTTTAAGTAGCTAATTCAGAATGATAAAAACTAAAACATAACCTGGTGAAGTTCTGAACTTCCTTATAAAAACATCTCCTGGGTAACCAGGCAAACCCATAAAGCTGGATGAGGAGTGGTAGGATAATGTTATAATTTAAATAGTTGCATTTAACAGTTTGATCAATAAAAAACGTTATGCAGCAAAGTTATTGCCAATATTTTTTTCTATTTCTTTTCATTGCCATGAATTTACAATTACTTATTGAAGCTGGTTTCCTTCACCCTCTCCCCCAAGCACACACTCTAAAATCTGTTTAACCCAGAAGCATCCAGAAAAATAGGCTTTCATTGGTTCTCTCCCTTCAAATTTGCTTACTCCGTTGTCTCTCTATTGCAAAGCAAATACCCTGTGTGTATACATTACATGTAAAATAATTACAGTGACTAAGTTTTTATTTTGAAGGTATATTGTCCTCGGATATGTTTGTTTCTTACCCTTCTAGCTGCTGCCATTTACATAATACAGTAATAGGGCTCTTTAGTCTTAGCTCGTTCCATCTCATCACATAGCCTTTCCCTGCAGAGTGCCAATATTGTTTTATTGACTTTACCTTAAAGATAGCCTGAGGTACACTGGCTGGCTAATAGTTTAAAAGGAAACCTAATACTATTTTGGATAAGCTTGTGAATCTCTTCCATAGGTGTCACTTGCAGTAGCCACTGGCCTTGGATACTAGAATTATTACTGTCTATAATATTACAGTTATAAAGTAGTTACTATACATGAACATTGAAAGAAGTATATGATGTTGATTCTGCGTTTTTCAAAGTGTTTGCTGTCTAGTTGGAATAGTATTGAAAAAGTTGGAAGTATATTATTTTGTATCAATAAAGTGATAGAGGGAGAGTAATAGAGTATTTTTTTCTTTTTTTCTTTTTTTTAAATTTTTCTTTTTTTAAAATTATTTATTTATTTTAAAAATTTCTTTTCTGTGTTCCAGAATTCATTGTTTATGTACCATACTCATTGCTCCATGCAATACGTGCCCTCCACAATACCCACCACCAGGCTCACCTAACCTTCCACCCTGCTCCCCTCCCCACCCCGCACCCTCACTTAGTTCCTCAGAGTCCACAGTCTCTCATGGTTCGTCTCCCCCTCCAATTTCCCCCAACTCCCTTCTCCTCTCCATCTCCCCATGTCCTCCATGTTATTCCTTATGCTCCACGAGTAAGCGAAACCATATGATAATTGACTCTCTCTGCTTGACTTATTTCACTCAGCATAATCTCCTCCAGTCCCGTCCATGTTGGTACAAAAGTTGTGTTCATCCTTTCTGATGGAGACATAATACTCAACCACGTCTTCTTTATCCATTTGTCCGTTGAAGGACATCTTGGTTCTTTCCACAGTTTGATGACTATGGCCATTGCTACTATGAACATTGGAGTACAGATGGCCCTTCTTTTCACTACATCTGTATCTTTGGGGTAAATACCCAGTAGTGCAATTGCAGGGTCATAGGGTAGCTCTATTTTTAATTTCTGGGGCTGCACCAACATGCATTCCCACCAACAGTAATAGAGATTTTTAATGGACTTGGTTGATACAGAGGACTCTGAAGTTCTTTCCCAAAGGGAATTAACATTTATTGAATGCTTTGCATGTACTAAGTACTTTAATAAGATGCAATCAAGTTGTAACTCAAATCTCTTAAGTGTGGGTAATATTTTGACGTGCTTTATTCTTTTAGAATTTTGTAAAATGGAAAATAGCTGTTTGAAAACAGGCAAAATAGGCAGTGTTCAGCTTCCCTCTTGGAAAAAAATTAGATGATAGGACAACATGGAGCAGAAAACTTGAAAGACTTAAAAGAGCTTATAATTGAGCAGCTGTTCTGGCTATATCATAGGATTGTAATTTAGAATGAAAAGTTCTTCCTGATAATCTAGGTCATTGTCCTCTTCTGTGACATTTCAGAATTTCATGTACTTCAAATATAGAATGATTAGTAGGAGGGGAAAAACTAAGAGTAAGCAAACCATGATTGCTCTGTTGTGGTAATATTGATACAGGGTTTTGCCTTCCTACTCTATGGAAATAATACCAAAAGGACTGTTCCTAGAAACTACTAAAGTTTTCCCCTTGCTTTCTTGATTTCAGTGATTATGTCCATTTAAGAAACTTGAACTCCTTTAATACACCCTGATTGTGGAATTGACCATCTTTTATTTATTGCTATTGTTACTGAAGATCATTTTGTAAATTATTTAATAGTGTTGAATCCAAAGAGGGAGAATGTGATATTCTGGCCATCCTCAAAGAGCTTGTGTTGTCAAACCATCTAAAGACAGCATTGACTCAGAGCATTGTTGTAATGATGCTGTTCAGGGACACACATAATGGCACTGAGAGTTATACAGTAGAAGTAAAAGTAACTTCTAACTCTTAAAACTTTTTTTTTTAAGATTTTATTTATTTATTTGACAGACAGAGATCGCAAGTAGGCAGAGAAGCAGGCAGAGAGAGAGGAGGAAGCAGGCTCCCTGCTGAGCAAGGATCCCGATGCGGGTCTCGATCCCAGGACCCCGGAATCATGACCTGAGCCGAAGGCAGAGGCTTTAACCCACTGAGCCACCCAGGTGCCCTCTAACTCTTAAAACTCTTAATCCTCCTTTTATAGAAACATTAATTCAGTGTATACACAGATGCCAGTTTGACTCTGTCATGTCTTTATAATACTTTTCTTTTGCTGGGAAAGGTAAAAAAAGATACAAGATATTTTGGGACTCCTGGGTGGCTCAACCCATTAAGCATCCATCTGACTCTGAATTCATCTCAGGATTGTGAGATGGAGCCCTGCATTGGGCTCTGCGCTCAGTGGGGAGTCTGCTTGGGATTCTCTCTCTCTTTCCCACTGCCTCCACCACACATGCTGTTTTTTGCTCTATCAAGTAATAAGTAGGTAAATAAATAAATAAATAAATAAATCTTTAAGAAAAAGAAAAGATATAAAATGTTTTGTTGTCATTTGAAAATTTGGTGGGAAAATCCCATGGAGAATAGTGTCTTGATCCTAACTAACCAGCATGTCTAAAAATCAACAGCAGAGGGGGATTTAAATCAGTTTTCAACATTTTGACAAATTGGAGTAAACCAGAATAGGCCTTATAACTTGTAAGTCATACGTAGTTCGAATGAAAAGCTTTGAGGAGATAGCCTTCTTTTGGCAGGCAAGAGAGTGGCAATAGAGAAGAAAAGGAGGAAAGAAGACCATTTTTAATAGGCATACACACAAATCTATCTCATATATATTTGAAACCTGTCATACCTATTTCGAGATTGATTTAATAAAAGATAGAGATTAGGGATTAACATCATGTTTTGTAATTGAGCACATCGGTGGGGGGTGAAGACTGCGACCTTCGCATTGGAGGGTATGGGGATAGGAGTAAACCACTGAACTGCTGCCAATCTATCATCACTAGGCCCCCACTTAGGTATTGCAGTGTGTTGACCAACAAAATAACCCAGCATGAATCCTGCAGCATCTATTTATTTGACTTTTATAATCAAGAAATTTCTTACTTTCCCTTTCTCCTCTACCTAGGTTAGCTTTGGAATATTGACGATCTCAGAGTGTCCCAAAATTAAGCATCTGTTTTTTTAAGGCAAAGTTTTTAGGGAAGACTAAGAAACACACACACACACACACACACACACACACAAAATATTAAGGAACAAGTTGTTAGTCCTTTCATTAATTGCGGCAAATCCTCTTTCCCACTATTTCTTTCACCCTAACATAGTAAATACTCACCAGTAAGTTTAGACACCAACATACTAAGTATAAAAATGCTAAGATAAATATAAGAAGTTAAAGAGGAAAGTTTTTTTCGTTCAAGGAATTTAGAATATTCCAAGTATTTAGCACTTGCAGTTCCCTGGCCTGTAGTAGCCCATCATCCTTAGCATTTGGGGGATTTTTAATAAACGCTTTCCTTTTTAACCTTTTATGTTGAAAAATTTCAAATATACAGAAAGTTTGTAGGGAATAGTACAATGGACATCTTTATCTTGGTTCACTAATTGTTAATATTTTGCCAATGTATACTTTTTATTTTCCCACTAAGCCTCTTCATCCATGAAAAATTCAATATGTGTCTCCTAAGAAAAAAGCATTCTTTTTTCAAAAAAACATTTTTTTACATAACTATAATGTAATTACTACACTCAAGGAATTTAACATCGACACAAACATATCACAATTAGATGGTACTGTTGACTTAAGGAAAAATATTTTTTATGCCCACCTGAAAGATAAATACATATTACCTCTTGAAGATAAGTTTGAGGGAAAAGTGTTTGCCATTTATTCTCTGCATTTGAGTAGTTCATATCTGTTATAAGGCTGGAAGTAGTAATCGTGCTTAAAGGGGGCATCTTTTATCAAAGAGAATCTTTCAAAAGATATGTATTTACCTTACATTTGTATTTCAAAGAATATTTCATCTGTGTTGCGTGTATATGTAATAGAGGTTTCCATACATTGTGTTTTTGATGCTGTTGCTTGCTAAAATTTGTACAAAATTTTGTCTTTAAGAAATAAGATATTATGTGCCGTGTATCGTGAGAGCTGTTAATTTAATTCTTTTTTTTAAATTTTATTTTCTCAGTGTTCCAGGATTCATTGATTATGTGCCACACCCAGTGCTCCATGAAATTTATGCCCTCTTAATACCCACCGCCAGGCTCACCCATCCCTTTACCCCCCTTCCTTGTTAATTTGATTCTTAATAATTTTTCTTATCTTCCTATTAGACAAGCTATTCTCATGAACTGCCCAGCTTAATTGTTGGACGGAAATATTTTTGGTATCTCAGTTTTACGTTTGACTTCATGCTTGTGTTAGCTGGAGAGCAGATGTTAGGTGATTATTTGTCACGTTACTCAAGCTTTGCTTTGAAAGAGAGGCATAATTAAGGAATTACTTAATATTTTGCTGGCAAATGACCAAGTAGGTAACTCCTTTTGAATTTCTTATTCATCCATTTGGCTAGGATTTTTAATGAGATAATAAATGAAGTTTCACAGTGTTTTGGTCACTGGTGATTCCTTACCACATCCTCTTCACGTTCCCTTTCCATTTTTTTTCAAATGGTGACATGATACTTGATTTCACAGTTATCTACCTTAGAGCAAATCAGTATTGAGACCAGGACTTGAACTTATATCAAATTCTATTCCTAGACTCATTGTCCATTCTGCCATCTGAAATTGATTTTTGCTTTTTATCGCTAAAGCATTGTCCCATTTTTAATTTTCGAACTTCCTTGTGGTCATTATTCCCATCTAGGAGAAGCAATGGGCTCCTATACTGCAGGAAACAGAGTAGAAAGGAAACAGAGATCGATGATGAAAATCAAAGAGTAAAAAGTTTATAAGGGTTTAAAAAAAATTGTTTTAAACCAAAACATTTGCTCCCCAAAGGTTGCATGAAATGAAAGTTGATATTCTCCTAATGAAGTGCCCCCTTCATATAAAATGAAGTAGTCAGCTAATTTTAAATTTCATCTGGTATTTATGTATTATGAGTTATTAAGCTTTTTGAAGAATATATACTCTTTCTAGGAAACTGGTTTAAAAGCCAATTGGTTAAATAACTCTGGAGTAAAAACAACCCAGTCCAACCTTTGTTTCTAAGTCTTAATAAGAATTGATATGCATGATTGGGTTCTTAACATGAAACTGATCCTTTTCACCCAAAGGAAATCCAAAACAAACATACTTTTCTGCTTTGACTTTAACTCTGCAGTGTTTAGGGTAGTGGCATACTCTTTTTGGGAAGTTCCTCACAACGGTTTCTGGAAGGTTTTGACTTTCCAGAGGTACATAGCTCTCCAGTCAAGCAAGAAATAGTTAAACCCTTAATTGTTGCCAAAAAATCTCAACTTTAACTCAGCTGGTATTAAAAGCCTTTGGCAACACCATAGCTATAGATACTTGGCTATTTTCCAAAATTGACCATAAGCTAGACCATAAATTAATAAATTTTGAAAGATTGAAATAATGAAAAGTATGTTCATTAACCATAGTGGAATTAAGCTGGAAATTATAACATTTTCATTGGAAAATATTCCAATATTTGAGGAGTACATCAAAGAAGAAATAATAATTCAAACAGATTAAGAACAAAAACAGAACCAATTTACCAACACTGGGAGCAGAAAAAAGGAATATCACTACAGATCCTATAGCCATTAAGAAAATATGAAAGTTAGAAGGGTATTCTGGACAACTTTATGCCAATAATTTTTAAACTTCACATGAAATGGACAAGTTCCTAGAATAACAATTTAACAAAACCAACACTACATAATAAAAAGACAATCTAATTTAAAATGGTCAAAGAATCTGAGTAGACATTCCTCTAACAAAGATAAGATAGCCAGTAAGCATGTAAAAAGATGCTCAACATTACTGGTTATCAAAGAAATAGAAATCAAAGCCACGGTGAAATAGCACTTAACATCACTCAGGTGGCTATAATAAAGAAGGTAGCAAGTATGGGCAAGGATATAGAGAAATTGGAACCCTTATACGTTGTTGGTGGGGTTGTGAAATGGTATGGTCACTTTATAAAACAGTTTGGCAATAAAATAGAGTTCCCATATGATCTCACAGTTTTACTCCTAATTAACTACCTAAGGGAAATGAAAACATATGTCCCCACAGAAATATACACAAATGTTCATATTAACATTATTCATAATAACCAAAAAGTGGAAACAACTCAGATGTCTGATCTGAGAGATCAGATAGATGAATGGATAAACAAAATATCATATATCCATACAATGGACTATCATTTGGTAACAAGAGGGAATGGAGTACTGATACAGGCTAAAACATGGATGAACCCTAAAAAGATTATGTTAAATGAAAGAAACTGGTAACAAAATATCATATATTCTATGATGTCAGTTATAGAAATGTCTACAATAGTCAAATACATAGAGACAGAAGGTAGCTTTGTAATTGTCAGGGGTTGGAGGTCAGGAGGAACAGGAAATGACTGCTAAGTACAAAGTTTTGGGGATAATGAAAATGTTCTAAAACTGATCGTGATAGTTGTTGTCCAACTGTATGTGTATATTAAAAACCATTGAATCAGGGGCACCTGGGTGGCTCCGTGGGTTAAGCCTCTGTGTTTGGCTCAGGTTATGATCTCAGAGTCCCGGGATCGAGGCCCACATTGGGCTCTCTGCTCAGCAGGGAGCTTGTTTCCCCTCTCTCTCTGCCTGCTTCTCGCCTACTTGTGATCTCTCTGTGTCAAATAAATAAAATCTTTATTTAAAAAAAATCGAATCATTATTATTAAAATAAATGAGTCATTTATTTTAAATAGACAAATTGTATAGTATATGAATTATACGTCGATACTGCTGTTATTAAAAAAAAAAAAAAAAAAGCAACCTCCCCCTCCAAAAAACCCTAGTTAAATCCATCCTAGAAGGAATACAAAATGTGGTTGGTCTCATATCTATAGAAGAAATCTAATTTAGGGGTGCCTGGGTTGCTCAGTTGGCTAAGCATCTGCCTTCTGCTCAGGTCGTGATCCCAGGGTCCTGGGATCGAGCCCCACATCGGGCTTCCTGCTCCAGGGGGAGCCTGCTTCTCTCTCTCCAACCCTCCCCCCCAAGCTCATGCTTTCTCTCACTATCTCTCTCAAATAAATAAAATCTTTAAAAAAAGGTATCTAATTTATAATTAAAGACTTCCCACATAGAAAACTCCAGGCCCAGATATTGTGCCAATGATCAATTCTTTAAAACATTTAAGGAAGAAATAATAGCTATCTTAAATTCTTCCAGAGGATATAAAAAGTGGGCATACTTTATAACTTGTTTTGTAGCCAACAAGGACATTATTAGAAGGAAAAACCATAAGCCATCTTCTTAAAAATAGGTACAGATATCCGCCAAAAAACAAACAACGACAACCAAAAAAAGAAAAACCAAAAACAAAAATGAAAAACTAAAAGCAGTTCTCTCAGCAAACTAGGAATAGATGGGAAGTCCCTTAATTAGTCTCAATTCGGGATGGAAGATTCAAAACCATTTTATTTGCAGGTGATAAGATTGTTTACATCAAAATGCAAAACAGTCTAGAGATAAAATATTAAAATATGTGAACATTGCAAGGTTGCTAGAAATGAAATCAGTATAGAAAAATTGGTTGTATGCTTGTGATCAGTTTGTAAAAATTTACCAAAGTGTAATACTTAGGCTATTCTTTTCTGATGCATATTATACTTCAGTATAGTCCCCCCAAAACCTGGTTGTATCTCTATATGCCAACAATTAGAAAATGAAATTTGAATAATGATGATACTCTTCACCATAGCATTAAGTAACATAAAAATATCTAGTAATAAATGAAAGATGTGCCAGACCTCTACAAAGGAAATCACAAAGATGACTCAAGTGAATGGAGGAATATACTGTGGTTAAGTATTGAAAGATTCAACATTGTTTAATTAATCAGTTCTCTGCTAATTGATCTATATATTCAGTGTAACACCAGGAAAAAAAAATTTGGGAGAGAATTTAACAAACTGATTCTAAATTGTATAAAGAAATGCAGAGGGCTAAGCATAGTCAAGATGAGCTTAAAGAAAAACAAAAACTGAAAAATTTGCACTAGTTGGTATTAAGACTGTATAAATATATACAAAGTTTTATATATAGTATGAAACTATGTAAATCTTTGCATACTATGTAATGCTGCAGTAATTAAGACAGTGGAGAACTGCTGCAAGGGTAGATAAATAGACAAATGGAGCAAAGTAGAAAGTACAGAAACGGACCCTGGCACCTGACTTAAAACAAATGCTCATCTCAATTCAGTGGAGAAAGGATGGTCTTTCCAGTACATGATAGTGGATCAATTTGATACCATATGAAAAAAATTAAAGTAAATTTTATCTTGGCCTCAACTCTCATCAGAACCCCCCCCCAAGCAAACTTCTGGATAAAATGTAGATATAAATGGTAAGGTAAAGCATTAAAGCTTATTAAAGAAAACATAGGAGAATATCTTCATGACCTTGGAGTAGGAAAAGATTCCTTAATCAGGATACAAACAGTGCTAGCCATAAAGGAAAAGATTGTTAATTAGACTACATTAAAATTTTTTGTTCATGAAGATACTTTTAGGAGAGAGAAACAGCAAGGTGCAGGGTGAAAAAAGATACTAGCAATACATCTGTCTGACAAAGGGGCTCATCCCAACTATATTAAGAAATTTAATAATCAATGAGAAAAGTCTGAATAAAAGGTGAGCAAGAGACTTGACTGGATACTCACAAGAGGATATCTAAATGGTCAGTAAATATATGAGGAAGATCTCAACATCATTAATCACCAAGGGATAAAAGTATAAGGAAATAACCTGCACATCTACCAGAATGGCCCAAATTGAACAAAACTGACAATACTGAGAATGTGGAGTATCTGGAACTCTTCCACATTAAATAGATGTTTAAGCGGGCACTCACCCCCTTTAAAAACTGGTAAAATCTGTTAAAGCTGAACATATGCATATCCTATGACCCAGCAATTTCTCCTAGTAAAACCCAAAGGAGTGCATACCTAACTGTACCAAAAGCATGTAGGGATGCGTAGGTGGCTCAGTCGGTTAAGTGTCTGACTCTTGATTTCGGCTCAGGTCACAATCTAAGGGTTTTGAGATCACGCCCCGTGTGGGGCTCCATACTCAGTGCTGAGTCTGCTTATGCTTCTCTCTCTCCTCCCTTTCCCCCTCCCTCCTTTTCTCTCTCCCTCTCTTAAAAAAAAAAAAAAAAAGAAGAAGAAGAAGAAGAATGTTCACCACAGCATTTTTAGCCAAATCTGGAAACAGCCCAAATGTCCGTTTTGGAAATTCATACAATGGGTTTATATAATGGATACACAGATATGCAGCATAGGCAACGCAGCAGTATGGATGAATCTAATATGTATAGTGTTGAGTAACAAAAGCCAAACTCAGATTAATAAATGCTATATGGTTCCGTTCATTTAAAGTCCAACCTTTATCAGAACATAAAATCTTCAATATTCTTTCCAATACCCATAAAAAAGCCTAACTGGATAGTCTTTCATTGTTTTTCTTTTTAATTTGAAAATTTTGTGAACAAAATTATAGAAAATTATACCTCTAATTTAAATATTTGCATTTTGTCATATTTTTATCATTTCCTTGTTTTAAAGATTTTTTTTATTTGTTTATTTGTCAGAGAGAGAGAGAACACACAAGTAGTCAGAGAGGCAGGCAGAGGTGGAGAGAAGCAGGCTCTTTGCAAAACAAGGAGCCTGATGCGGGACTCGATCCCAGGACCCTGGGATCATGACCTGAGCTGAAGGCTGTGGCCTAACCCACTGAGCCACCTAGGCATCCCTATCATTTCCTTTTTTAAAAGATTTTATTTATTTATTTATTTGACAGAGAGAGAGAGAGAGAGCAAGCACAAGCAGGGGCAGGGGGAGAGGGAGAAGCAGACCCCCTACTGAACAAGGAGCCTGATGCGGGGCTTGATCCCAGGACTCTGGGATCATGATCTGAGCCAAAGGCAGACACTTAACCAACTGAGCCATCCAAGTGTGCCTAAAGTATCAGATCCTTTTTACTAAGAAAATAAACAATACATTATGCTCGCTTTGGCAGCACATATGCTAAAAAAAATTGGAAAGAAAATAAGCAATATACAATATAATAAAGTTAAAGCTGCCTTTGTTCCCATCCCTAATCCCCAAATCCTTTCTCTCCAGAGATAATTGCCATAAAAGTGATATCTTTCCCATATATTTTAATATTTAAGTATGTTGAATATATTATTTATTATATACATATATATTAATTTATACAAAAAGAAAAATGATACATATGTGTTTCTTTTAACTTTCCTTGTGCACTATTATAATTTGCTTATCCTTCTATAATTGTTAAATCTTGACATTTATCCAATATCGATATATTAGTAGTTTTTAATTCTTTTTTTTTTTTTTTTTTTTTTTAAGATTTTATTTTATTTATTTGAGAGAGAGAGACGGTGAGAGAGAGCATGAGCGAGGAGAAGGTCAGAGGGAGAAGCAGACTCCCCATGGAGCTGGGAGCCCGATGTGGGACTCGATCCCGGGACTCCAGGATCACGCCCTGAGCTGGAGGCAGTCGTTTAACCAACTGCGCCACCCAGGCGTCCCAGTAGTTTTTAATTCTGAATGAACTTTATTATATGAATTATTATGCTTAATTACCTATAATATTTATGCTGTTCCAAGTTATAATCTTTTTTTCCCAAGTTATAATCCTTTCAAATCAGGCTGACTGTGCCTTAAAAAATTCATACTTGGTTTGTATTATTTTACTCCCTCAAAGGTTGGCATTACTCAATTGTATTTTAAGATGATAAAGATATTCTTATCTTTTATCAAAGAATAATGTAAGAAAAAATCATATGAAATGTCTTGTATAATATCCAGAATATTATTGTGAACGCTGTATCCTCTGTTCTTACTCAGAGCCTCCTATGTAATGCGCCACATCAGAAATTTCTTTCAGATCTTTGTGTTAGAAAATATTTTGCCTTTCCTGACAAAATGTTATGTTTTCTCCCTTATGAGAATGAGTCTTATTGTCTTGGGAACTAGTAGGCTGTAGTAGTTTTCTATTGTTGCTCTAAGAAATTACCACAAGCTTTGTGGCTTAAAACAACCAAAAATCTTATAGTTCAGCAGGTTAGAAGTCAAATACAGGTCTCACTGAGTGAAAACCAACATGTCAGTAAGGCTGTGTTTCTTTCTGGAGGCTCCAAGGGAGAATCTGCTTTTCTAGCTTCCAGAAGCTACATACTTGCCTTGGCCTCATTCCTCTAGCTACACTGCGTAGACTCTTCCTCAGTCTTACTAACAGCTGCCTTGTTCTATATAGTCACATCTTGCTCTAACTCTGTGAAGGCCCCTATGATGACATTGGTTTTATCCGGAAAATCTCCCTATCTTAGAGTCTGGTTTTTGGCAAACTTAATTCCATCTACAACCTTAATTTCCCCTTGCCATGTACTTGCCCACAAATTCCAGAGATTAGGGCATGGACATTTGCGGGGGGGCCATTATTCTGGCTACAACAGAGGTTTAGAGCCAAATACGCAACTTAATTTAGCAGTTTTGAAGTTTTAATGGTCCACATACTCTTTTTCCCCAGGCTTTGTTTTCTAGTATTTTTGTTTCCTTGGTACTAGTTTTTTAAAGTTTTGATTTCAAAATTTTTAAAATTAATGATGATTTTATCATAAATGTTTATGTTGTAGTTGCCTCAGACTCTTTGTAGAACTAACCAAGGATAGATAATTTGAAAAATTGGACCCTGTGCATGCTTGGAAAGTGAAAAGGTTGGTAGTGATCATGTATTGGGGATCTCTCTCTCTGTAGATAAGGCTGTCAGTCTCTCAGACTGTGTAAAGTTGTGACTAGGATTGTTTGCTAAGAGACTGGTTCCCATGTGATCCCTAAACAGATGGAGAGATCAGCTGGAGTAATAGGATGTGGGATGAGGACCATTCTGGGTTGAGTATTTTCAATTTTGAATTATATGTGAAAATCATCTCAACTATCTTATTTGATCTTACCATTTGTACTGCACTAAGACCTTTAATGACTATTCTTTTGTATTAATTTTAAGTAATATGTTCATTATCTGAAATTATACCCTAGAATGGCTTTGTTAAAGATATTTTTAAAAATTAAGCAAATTAAAATAAATCCCCTTCGGGCTCCTGGGTGACTCAGTGGGTTAAAGCCTCTGCCTTCAGCTCAGGTCATGATCCCAGCATCCTGGGATCAAGCCCCACATCAAGCTCTCTGCTCAGTGGGGAGCCTGCTTTCCTTCCTTTCTCTCTGCCTGCTTCTGCCTACTTAGGATCTCTGTCTGTCAAATAAATAAATAAAATCTTAAAAAAATAATAAAAAAAAATAAATTCCCTTCAGGAAAGGTAAAGAGAAGGAGGAAAGTATCAAAATCTGTGTTTTTTGTATAAGACCAGAGTGTTAAAGCCATACTTAGGAATATTTTTAAATCTCTAACTATCTGAAGGTGGATTTATCGTTCTTATGGTATTCCTGTTGGGGAGAATCTAGAGGGACTGAAGGAACGTTAGTAGTCAGCTAGTACATGAGTCTATTACTGGAATTTTGGATTGAGATTTACAGTAAACAGGACAGTTAGGTTAGAAATACAGGCAATGTGTTTATTTTGTTTTTAATTCAGTAAAGTAACTTACAGTAAATGGAAAAGGAATTTTGAAACAAAACCAATCGCTTTGCTCTTTTCCTTTTTATGTTTTGGTCCTCTCATGGTATAAGCCTGTTACAATTACACAGCACATGGGAGGGTGGAGATTGATTTTTATAGCAGCTGTTGTATCCCTCTTCTTGCAGGGGAATAAAAAAGGCCTGTAGTTATTTATATTTGTGAGTGATAACTACATTCTTTTTCATTATTAGCTAAAATTAGAGCAAAACTGAAAATCATACAAGGCCTACTTTTGGCTTAAACTTGTTTACTTCATTAATATAAGAAAGATAATGAGGCAACTTCTCACCACTTCTTTCACCCCTTTTATTTTATCCTTAGCTAGGAAGAAAATTAAGCAAGTCTGTAACCAAAAGACAAAATAAAGAAGCAACATGGGACATTAGTTGCACTTACACTTCTTTATAATCGTCTAAATAATTATTTTTTCCCCTTCTAACCTAACTTTCCCCTTGCATTTTAAAGGTTACAGAAAAATAAATCTATATTTTACTTTAAGAAAGAGAGACTACAACAGGGCATTTTAGGGTTAGGAGATAATATATCTATGTTAATTTTTTTCTCTCTGAACTTTATTTGGAAAAAAATTTCAAACCTACAAAAAATTACAGAAAGAGTACAACATATATTCTTATGGTCTTATGCTCTTCACCTAGATTCATCAGTTATTAATATTTTGCCATATTTGCTTTATTACCCCCCCACACACATGCACACGTTAATTCTATTATTTTTTGATCCACTGACAGTGTCAGGCATCATAATCTTTACCTCTAAATATTTCAGCCATGTTTTTCTCCAGAGCAATAACGTTCTCTTCCTCTGAGACAAAACACAGATCCGATTTTACTTTTCCCTGAATCCTGTCTATTACCTGTGTTTTATCAGCACTTAAGAACAAAGGAAGCAGTAAGGGAAATTATTAATAGCAGTCACCCACTTCCTAAGTTATTCACCAGTATGTATCTTCCAGAAGCCAAGTGTGAAAATGAAAGATAGAGGTTGATTTTCAAACCTAAATAAATATGAAGGAATTGATGGACAAGGCCCTATAGCATTGAAAGTAGGCCCACTTCCTTGAGATATCACATATAGTTAAGCCATTTCCTTAAATATCTGTTGATTATTTTTATTCATAAATTCATAGACTTTTAGAGTTGGAAGGGCCTTTCAATGTATGTTGTGTAACTCTTTCATTTTACAAACGAGAAGAACTAAGGTTCAGGGTCACATAACTAGAGATGAGACTACAACCTCACTTTTCAGATTCTGAATGTTATATTTTTTTCCAGTATGTTATGTTGCCTCCCCACAACCCCTAGCTTGTTATGCTGGGGTCTGGCTGAACAAGAAAGGTAAAAGGTCTGAGAGTACTGCATCTAACCATCTAATGTAACCCCCCTTGAGGCTCAGCTGCGTGAGCTATAGTGGTGCTTCTCAAACTTGAATGTGTGTATGAATTTCCTAGTGGTCTTGTTAAAATGCAAATTGTGATTAGATAAGTCTAAGGTGGGGCCGAGATCGGCATTTCTAACATGTTTATCTGATGCTGATGCTGTAGATGTGTGGAGGATATTTTTGAGCAGCTGTTATCTATAACAAGCCAGAAGTCTCATAGCTCCCAGGCACTAGCAAAGTAGAGAAAACTACAAAATATTTCAGTTATATAGAATATAGAGAGTAATATAACTAATCCTGTTTACTCATCATTAAGCAAAAACAAAGTATTTCTAAAACTTGTTATTTTCCTAACTTTTATGCCACCTCAGAGATGGGAGTTATATCCATCCCGTTACATTAATTTATAGATGCAACTACATATTTCTCTAATATTGTTATATCAACAAATACTGAGCTTCCAAACATCAGTGTTACTATGGAGCGAAATACGAATTCAGGTGATAAAACGAGCCATAGCCAAATTGAACTGTCTATCAAAAAGAACAACCAATTAAGTTCCAGTTTTACTCTCAATTAAAATATCTTTCAAGCCTACATGTATTCCTTGAACACTTACTGATAGTTCATGTTCCAGTGTGGTTTATATTCTGATTTCATTACCTTATGTCTAGATCTTTATGCTTCTCTGAATTGTACAAGTGATTGTTGAAAGGTACAAATGCTAGCTAGCTAGGTTTTATGTGACAGTGAGTCCTTTGAGGATTTTGCATCTGGTTTTTTTTGTAATTTAAAAACAATGATTATCAGTTTAATGGCCATCCCAATACAACATGGAATACATTTACACAATGACAGCAGCTAAAAATAATATAGATATTTAATATGTACATGAAGAAATTGGCACTCTGTATATCTCCCAAAATGCTTACAGAAATCATAATTACTTCCTTATTTCTCAGGGTAGTTAAGCAGTAAAATAGAAGTCAGCGATAATTCCCAAGGGAGGAAAACCAGGACACAAAGCAAAGTTTAAAACTTGTCAATGATATTGAGGTATAAGGAAGAAGACAAAGACACTGCAAATAAATATTTAGTAAGCATCTGTTTTCTCCTAGGGTTTGAGGTGGGGGTAGGGAGGGTAAAGAAATGAAAGCAGTCTTCAGGGTGATCATTACTCCAAGGGGAAGGCAGACATCTAAACAGACAATTAGAATACACTATGACAGGTAAAAACAGGTAAGGACAAAATCTGAGAGCAGTGCAGAAGAGTTGTAAGGGAACTGGAGTTGGAGAAGGTAATGCATTTAAAACTGATAAGCTGTAAGAATAAAGATTTTTATAAAATTTAAAGGAATGGATAGGTAACATAATAAATAATATTGAATCTAGGTGAAGGGCAAAAAGGGTGTAAATTATTAACTGTAAATAATAAACTGTAATTTAGCTCACTGGAAATTTTTTTCAATTTTGCTGCATGTTTGAAAAGTTTTATAATAAAATATTGGGTGAAATAATTGTTGTTTAAAAACCCAGAAAACGTGGTATAAAGAGGCCAAAGTTTTTGTGTATGTGTGAATTGTAGGTTCTTAATAAATCGGAGGAAAGGAACAAGGTATAAAAGAACTTTCCATTTCACTGTGGGGAAGGAAGGTTGTTGCTTAAGAAAAGCAGAATTCCTTACTCTGGTTTCATTAACATATTTGTCTTGAGGCCCAAGGGAGCAAAAGTGCATCCATTGGGGGAAAATGTAGCAACCATTAAGATATAAACACATTCCAAATATAGGTGTAGAGTTGCCTCATATACTGAGGATCTAGACTCTACACTGAAGTTTTAGTAGATATTGGACTCTGGTTCTTGCACAGTATAAACCAAACATTGTAATTTTGAAGTAATACCAAAATCTAAAATAGAAACATTATATATCAAGGAAGTTAATTCATGCCAAATTATCGTGTTTGTTAAGTAGTGATATATTAGAAATATCACTAATCTTTTAAGTCTTAAAACCTAGTTATTAATTTCAAGACCTAATGTAAGAGAATTGGCATTAATAAGCATCACTTTTTTTTTTTTTAAGATTTTATTTATTTGACAGAGCAAGATACAGCGAGAGAGGGAACAGAAGCAGGGGGAGTGGGAGAGGGAGAAGCAGGCTTCCCACTGAGCAGGGAACCTGATGTTGGCTCAATCCCAGGACCCTGGGATCATGACCTGAGCCAAAAACAGATGCCTAGTGTCTGAGCCACCCAGGCGCCCCAATAAGCATTTCTTGATACAGTTAAACAGATAAATATTTGTGTTTATTAGGATAAAAGAAATGACCCTTCAGCAGTTTATATTATGTTGAAAGATGTGATGTACAGCTAGTTACAGTTAAGGTTTTAGTGCTCTGATTATTTTAATCTATTGGTAGATCAGCAGTGGTGCAGAATTTTATGGTTAAGGTCTTGCCTGTATGCTTTTACATATGTTATATTATTTGATCCTCAAAGCACTATGAGCATGGTGAATAACATGAAACTGTTGGGGTTTGGAGTGAACAAAGAATTCTTGAAGTGTCTTCTGTGCGAAAAGGTGGTTTTATTAAAGCACGAGGACAGGACCCATGAGCAGAAAGAGCTGCACTGGGGTTATGAGGAGTGGCTAATTATGTACTTTGAAGTTGGAAGAGGGTTAGGGATAGCATAAGTCTCTAAGGAATTTAGAAGCAAGGTTTCTGGGACCTTGAGGAGCTTGCTGTTGTTAGGAAAAGTCATCCACTACTGTGTAGTAAAACCTTAGTCATGAGACTCTTCAGATACAAATCAGTGGGCCATATGCTTGGAGGATGATTGCTAACATATCTTTGAGGGGGGGAGTCGTAGAGATAAGGGAAATTCCAGAGGAATTTTTATATGTTAAAGGAGACTTAAAGGATCATGGAGGTCGGGCTAATGTTAAACTAAACTTGCCTTTTGCCCTTAGCAAAGTATTAACCTAGAGGCAGTTGAGTTCCTGGAGGAAGGTCACTATATATAGAGAGAGAGAGAGGCTTTGTTCCCCATATCTGTGAACAAGTATTAATTTTTTTTTAAGATTTTAAATTTTGACAGAGATCACAAGTAGGCAGAGAGGCAGGCGGTGGGGGGGGGGGTGGCGGGGCAGAGGAGCAGGCTCCCCACTGAGCAGAGAGCCTGATGTGGGGCTTGATCCTAGGACCCTGAGATCATGACCTGAGTGGAAGGCAGAAGCTTTAACCCACTGAGCCACCCAGGCGCCCCACAAGTATTAATTTTTAAAGAACCTTATTGTTAATTTGGGAACTAGATTTAATATCCTAAATCAAAAATTGATGTTGACCAGATGCAACAAAGGTCCTTCAAAAAAAAAGAAAGAAAGAAAAGCTTTATATTTCCTTGTTTTATAGATAAGAAATTCTCTTGGAAATCAAAGGTATATAAATTGAATCCTGACTTCCATTATAAAGTAACAATATATTCTAGTCAGGGAAGTGTTACCTGTATTATAATAAAATATAGTAACTGTTATTTTCAAGGAGAAAATAATTTTCTAATATTAAACTGTAACATAATTTAACTCACAAAATATTAATGCCACCTTCACTAAACTGCATAAGAAACTTTGTTTCCTTGGTGAGTTACTGAAAGAAGAATTAAATGGGCCCTATCTGTAGTCTTAACCCTTTAAATATTTTTTATGGTGCTACCTGAAGAGATTCTTTCTCTCTCTCTTTTTATGAAGAGATTCTCTTTTAAAACCTTACCTTTATCTTTCTATCTTTAGCATAAGGTGTTTGTATTGTATGTTTTTGTTTAGAGGTAGGTGTGGCTTTCATAATACATTATACTTACTAAATTCTTTTCAGTAAGAGTCTTTTAAGGAGATTGAAGATTATTTTGAGCTTATATTTTTGAATATCTTACATTTTGGTAGGATATTAGTCATTCAAATGTCACATTTATATTGTCACTTATCCTTAAATGAAATCAGCTTTGTGAAGTTGTCAATTTTTTGTCATTGCTGGTGTCAATTTAACAAATAAGTATACTGAGACTTAGGGGTAGAAATTGAAGATAGTAAGCTGGAACTGGGCCCAAGTCTTTCAGTGTTTTCCCCATACAGCAGATCTCGAGGATTTGGAGTCATGGTGCTTATTTCAATATATTGATACAGTTCAAGTGGGAAAAATTATCAAAGATGTGATGTTTCAACAATTGTATTACATCAAGAATGTGGGAAAAACTGATGCCAAGCAACTGAAGCTGTTATAGGTTTGTCTTGTGTTAAAAATCAAAGTTCGGCCGAGTAGATTTGAAGATCTAATTGGCTTTATTAAACAACTCATGCATCAGGCAGCATCCCATCCAACAAGCCCAGGGGAGCCCCAAGGAGTTGTACAAAATGGAAGTTTTTTATAAGAAGGAGGCTGGGGCAGGAAAGTTATTAGCAAAAGGAAAGGATTATTCCTTAGGGAGAAGAACAGAGGCTCTTATCGTTACAGAGTATCTTATCTTTCTTTGGGGATGGAGAGGGCCCTGCTGGCAGATTCAGTGGCATCCATTGGAAAACTTTTGGTGACCAGTTAAGCCTACATTTCTGTGGGAAGTTGAAACTGCACTTACGTCTATATGTAAAGTCCCGGTTTGGGGTCTCAGCCTGAGTGATGCCATCCTGGGCCTCTGGTTTTCTTTTTAACACTCGCTTGAGGTCAGCTGAAATAGTTTTACAGTGTTAATCTAAGATTTTTTAAATAAATAGAATTGGGCAAAAAAGGAACTGCTTTTTTCTTTCTTTTCTGTATTCCTTTCTTTCCTTTTTCCTCCCTTTCTTTTGTTTTAAACCCTATGGTCTAGTGTCTAACTGGCTATGAATATTTTGGGGTTATTGACAGGTTATTTAGACTTGGCATTCTTCCCAAGTTGCTAATAGAAATAGTTGCTGAGTTTGCTCTTCTGATCAGTGAAAGGTGAGTATAGGGGGAGTTGGCATACATTTCTGATAGTAGTCAAGTTTTAAAGTAGGTTTTGACTTGAATTTATTCATTTGCTCTGAGGGCATGAAATATCTTTTTATAATACAAAAGTTTGATTTTTTTATTAGCTTGAATTTTATGATTTTGGAAAATTATGTTATAGTGTTTTATAGGCTGACTCTAATTTGATAATGCTAGCATTTTTCTTTCCCTGGGGTTAAGATTTAAGAAATGATTGTAATACCAGAGCAGATTTTATATTTAACGACAAGCCCCTGTTGTTCCCAGAAGTTCTCAAATTAGTTATCAAAGATGTGAACAGTTGTTTAGGGCACCTGGCTGGCTCAGTTGGGGGAGCATGCAACTCTTGATCTTGGGGTTGTGAGTTCAAATAGAGATTACTTGAACAAAACAACAACAAAAAAGAACAAAAGAAAAAAAATGTGGGCTATTTTTTAAAAAAAGATTTATGCATTTATTTTAGAGGAGGAGGAGAGGGGGAGCATAAGCAGGAGGAGGGGCAGAGGACAAGAAATCCTCAATCAGGCTTCCTGCTGAGTGGGGGAGATCATGACCTGAGCTGAAATCAAGAGTCTGATGCTCAACCAACTGAGCCACCCAGGCACCCTGTGGACTATTTTGTACCAGAAGTATGAATTTGTTTTTTTCTTTCCAAGGAATCATACTGACACCAAATTACCTTATTCATTTGGCATTGATTGTGCCTACAAATTTACTCTTTCAATTATTGCACATTTGAATATTTGCTTTCTTAACCTTAATCTTCATCTCTGCCTATGAAATTTTAATGTGTGAATAAATACATGCCATTTGGCTGAATGTTTTCCTTTTTTAAAACTTTTTGAGGCTTTTTTTTTTAACTTTAAGCATCAGCCAAGAATTTATTAAAAGCTTTGTATCTTCTTGTGATTTATTAACAATATACAATTAAGGGGCACCTGGCTGGCTCAGTGGGTTAAACCTCTGCCTTAGGCTCAGCTCATGGTCTCAGGGTCCTGGGACCAAGCCTCACATCAGGCTCTCTGCTCAGCAGGGAGCCTGCTTCCCCCTCTCTCTCTGCCTGCCTCTCTGCCTATTTGTGATCTATATATATATATATATTTCAAATAAATAAATAAATAATATTTTAAAAGAATATACAATTAAAACAGTGAAATATATTCAGTACAGGAGAGTCATGAAAGACTGTTTAGAATAGCCGCACCTCTTTGGACTTGAGCATGTACAGTCCTCTTTGTTTTATCTTTTTTGGTTTGTTGTTCTTGTTGCCATGTTTCAAAGAAAAATGTCAAGAGCAAAATCATTTCTGTTTCTATGGGCCTTTTGGACTATATGGGATTAGAAGGTTTAAAGAAAGGAAAGGACCTATATGTGTGTTTGTAGATACTTACTAAGTAATATTTGATAATTACTAGTGTCATTATAGAAGTGACTGGGAAGGACTTTGAGAAAGTGATTTACCTCAGAACTACAGAGGTAGCGTTCTACAGCAAGGGTCAGGAAACATTTTCTTGAAGGGCCAGATGGTAAATATTTTAGACTTTCTGGGCCATATAGTCTCTATTCTAACTACTCTACTCTGCCGTTGTACTGGGAAAGTACATGACTGATGACATACTATAGAGAGACAGTAAACAAATGGCCCCAGTTGTGTTCCAGTATAACTGTATTTACAAAAACAGTGTTTCATTTGCCAATCTGTGTTCTATAGCAACCTAACAAATAATACTCATAAACAGCCATGTGTTTATGCAATTCTTTACCCCACAAAAACATTTTTTATTGTTAAGGATAACTCTAAAATCAGAGAAAAGAGGACTTCCTGTTTTAAAATGGCCTAGTAGATGTATACAGAAATAATTTCAGGTAATGCAATATACTGGTTGGAACTTCCTTTAAGATATTGTGTGGGGAATAAGCTAGGTGGATATAGATGAACCAGATTTGATAAAATGTTGGTAAATATAGAAGTAGGTGATGGTACATGGAAGAAATTCATTACACTGTGTTTTTTACTACTTTGTATATTTTAAATGTTCATATTAAAAAGTTACTATTTAAGTAAACAATGGCCTGATAAAGGCAGCAGTTTCCCCTTTCTCTTGAAATAACCTTAAAATAAGGAAGTGAATAAGAAAGCAATTGGAGCATAATTGGAGGGATCTTTGTAATCCTAAAGCCTGATATATGAAGAAATGCTGCCAGATCCAGTGAAGGCCGGGTAGGTGTGTGAGAGGATTCCGAGAGATGGCAGCTATGGCTCCAGATCCCCCAAAAAGCCATGAGAGTTCAGCTCTGCAAAAGAACTATCTGACCTCCGTTTTCTCCAAAGCAGCATTCAACACTAACCCTTTACCGAATGTGTTCCTCAAAGATTTATTTAGGAATAGTATGCCGGGCGCCCGGGTGGCTCAGTTGGGTGAGCAACTGCCTTCAGCTCAGATCAGGATCCTGGAGTCTTAGGATGGAGTCCCGCATTGGGCTCACTGCTCATCAGGGAGTCTGCTTCTCCCTCTGATCTTTCCCCTCTCATGCTTGCTCACTCTCCCTCTCTCAAATAAATAAATGAAATCTTAAAAGAAAAAAGGAATAGTATGCCAGTCCAAATAATAATTCAGTATAAAGGCAAAGACATTTTTTAACCTGCCAAATTTCAGGGACGTTTTATTCTCATGAGCCCTACTTCTATAAGATAAAGTGCAGACAACCAAGACATGGAAGGAAGAAACTATAGTTAAAGTATTGATAGTGAGCAGAGTCCACTGATCCATAAAATTAAGACTAAAATAAATGTGAAGGTTAGATTAGGTTTTATAGAGCAAATATGAATGTTTAAAACCTTGACAAGGTAGTATTGATATAACTAACAAAAGTTGGAAGGGTGAGGGACAAAAGTGATACAGAATGGTATAAACCTTCTGTTTTATAACACTATCAAAAGATGTTTAAAATCAATAAATCCAGGGTGTGGGGTGTATAGGTAAGTAAATAATAATAGATAAGCACTTAAGAGAGGTAATATAAACTAAACTGTATTGTAGAGGGGAAGGGAAAAAAGAGGCATAATTAGGGGTAACTGAGTGACTCAGGTGATTAAACGTCCAACTCTCGATTTCATCTCGGGTCATGATCTCCGGGTCGTGAGATGGAGCCCCATGTCAGGTTCCATGTTCAGCGAGGAATCTGCTTGGGATTCTCTCTCCTACTCCCTCTGCCCCTTTCCCCAATACCATGCTCTCTCTCTCTCTCTCTCTTTCTCTCTCAAATAAATAAATAAGTAAAATTTTCTTTTTAAAAAAGGCATAGTTACATTAAGTTCGTCACTGCTCATAATAGAGACAGGAATGCTATAAATCTCAATATATCTCTCATAGCCGTATAAATCTCTATCTATCTATCTACCTATCTATATCAGGAGTACCAGTTGTTAGGATTGACATTTAAGAAATATTTTTATTTAAATTCCATTTAGTTAACATATAGTGTATTAGTTTCAGGAATAGAATTTAGTGATTCATCAGTTGCATATAATAACCAGTGCTTATTACATCAAGTGCCCTCCTTAATGCCCGCCACCCAGTTATCCCATCCCCCATCTCCTCCCCTCCAGCAACCCTCAGTTTGTTTCCTGTACTTAAGAGTCTCTTATAGTTTGCCTCCCTCTGTTTTTATCTTATTTTATTTTTCCTTCCATTCCCCTATGCTCTTCTGTCTTTTTTTGTTAAATTCCACATATGGGTGAAATCATATGGTGTTTGTGTTTCCCTGCCTGATTTACTTCACTTAGTATAATACCCTCTACTTCTATCCACATAGTTGCAAATGACAAGATTTCATTCTTTTTGATGGCTGAGTAAGGACCACATCTTTTTTTTTTTTTTAAGATTTTACTTACTTATTAAAGAGAGAGCATATGAGTGAGAACAAGTGAGGGGAGAGTCAGAGGGAGAAGTAGACTGCCTGCTGTGTGGGGAGCCCAGCGTGGGGCTCTATCCCAGGACGCTGAGATCATGACCTGAGCCGAAGTCAGATAGTTTAACGATTCAGCAACCCAGGCACCCCATTATGCCACATCTTCTTTATCCATTCATCTGTCAATGGACATCTAGGTTCTTTCCATATTTTGGCTATTTTGGACATTGTTGCTATAAACATTGGGGTGCATGTGCCCCTTCAAATCACTATATTAGTATCTTTTGGATAAATACCTGGTAGTGCAATCACTGGGTCATAATGTAGTTCTGTTTTTAACTGTTTGAGGAACCTCCATACTGTTCTTCAGAGTTGCTGTACAGTTTGCATTCCCACCAACTGTATAAGAAAGTATCCCTTGCTCCTTATCCTTGCCAACATCTGTTGTTTCCTGAGTTGCTAAATTTCATCATTCTCATCACACATTGACCGTGTGAGGTGGTATCTCATTGTGGTTTTGATTTGTATTTCCCTGATGACAAGTGATGTTGAGTGGTTTTTTCATGTGCCTGTTAGCCATTTGTACATCTTCTTTGAAAAAATGTCTGTTCATGTCTTCTGCACACTTCTTGACTGAACTTTTTGGTTTTTGGGGTGTTGAGCTTGATAAGTTCTTTATAGATTTTGGATACTAGCTCTTTAGGTGATGTCATCTGCAAATATCTTTTACTATTCCATAGGTTGCCTTTTAGTTTCGTAGATTGTTTCTTCTCCTCCTCCTCTTCTTCTTCTTTTAAATTTTATTTACTTGACAGAGAGAGACACAATGAAAGAGGGAACACAGCAGAGGGAGTAGAAGAGGGAGAAGCAGGCTTCCTGCTGAGGAATGAGCCTGGTACGGGACCCCTGGGAGTTCCAGGGTGAGTTCCAGGACCCTGGGATCATGACCTGAGCTGAAAGCAGGCACTTAAGGACTGAGCCACCCAGGTGCCCCTTGTGGATTGTTTCTTTGTTGTACAAAACTTTTTATCGTGGTGAAGTCCCAATAGCTCATTTTTGCTTTTGTTTCCCTTGCCTTTGGAGACATGTCTAGCAAGAAGTTGCTGCGGCAAAGGTCAAAGAGTTGCTGCCTGTGTTCTCCTCTAGGATTTTGATGGATTCCTGTTTCATATTTAGGTCTTTCATCCATTTTGAGTTTATTTTTGTGTATGGTATAAGAAAGTGGTCCAGTTTCATTCTTCTGCATGTGGCTGTCCAGTTTTCCCAAAACCATTTGTTGAAGAGACTTTTTTCCATTGGATATTCTTTTCTACTTTGTTGAAGATTATTTGACCATAAAGTTGAGGGTCTGCTTCTGGGTTCTCTATTCTGTGCCATTGATCTATGTGTCAGTTTTTGTGCCAGTGCCATACTTTCTTGATGATTACAGCTTTGTAATAGAGCTTGAAGTCCAGAATTTGATGCCTCCAATTTTGGTTTTCTTTTCCAACATAACTTTGGTTATTTGGAGTCTTTTCTGGTTCCATACAAATTTTAGAATTGTTTCTTTCAGATCTGTGAAAAATGTTGATGGTATTTTCATAGTGATTGCATTGAATGTGTAGATTGCTTTGGATAGCATAGACATTTTAACAATATTTGTTCTTCTAATCCATGAACATGGAATGTTTTTCCATTTCTCTTTATATTCCTCAATTTCTTTCATGAGTGTTCTGTAGTTTTCAGTTACATATCCTTAACCTTTTTGGTTAGGTTTATTCCTAAATATCTTGGGTTTTTGGTGCAATTGTAAATGGGTTTCTTGATTTCTCTTTCTGCTGCTGCATTGTTAATATATAGATATGCAGCTGATTTCTGTGAATTTATTTTATATCCTGTGACTTTGCTGAATTCCTGTATAGGTTCTAGCATTTTTTGGTGGATTCTTGGTTTCCTACATAGAGTATCATGTTGTCTGTGAAGAGTGAAAGTTTGACTTCCTTGCCAACTTGGATACATTTTATTTCTTTTTTTGTTGTCTGATTGCTGAGGCTATGACTTCCAGTAGTAATGTTGAATAAAAGTGGTAAGATTGGACATCCCTACCATATTCCTGACCTTAGGGGAAAAGCTGTCAGTTTTTGTGCATAGTATAAGAAAGTGGTCCAGTTTCATTCTTCTGCACGTGGCTGTCCAATTTTCTCAACACCATTTGTTGAAGCAACTGTCTTTTTTCCATTGAATATTTCCATTGGATATTCTCTCTGCTTTATCAAAGATTATTTAATCAAGGAGTTGAGGTTCTATTTCTGGGTTCTCTATTCTGTTCTGAGGATGATATTCACTGTGGGTCTTTCATATATGACTCTGATGATGTTCCCTCTGTCCCTACATGGTGGAGGGTTTTTGTCAAGAAAGGATGCTGTATTTTTTCAAATAATTTTTCTGCATCTATTGAGAGGATCATAAGGTTCTTGTCCTTTCTTTTATTAATGTGGTATATCACATTGATTGATTTGTGGATGTTGACCCACCCCTGCAGCCCAGGAATAAATTCCACTTGGTCATAGTGAATAATCCTTGTATTGTCCTGTTGGATCCTATTAGCTCCTTTCTTGGTGAAAATTTTTGCATCCATGATCATCGGGGATATTGGTCTATAATTCTCCTTATTGGTGGGATCTTTGTCTGGTTTGGGGATCAAAACCATCCAAACTCGTTCTATGGTCTCATAGAATGAGTTTGGATGTTTTTCTTCCCACTTCTATTTTTTGGAACAGTTTCAGAAGAATAGATATTAATTCTTCTTTAAATATTTGGTAGAATTCTCCTGTGAGGCCATCTGGCCCTAGACTCTTGTTTGTTGAGAGATTTTTGATTACTGACTCAAAAACCTTGCTGGTTATAGGTTTGTTTAGGTTTTCCATTTCTTCCTGTTTCAATTTTGGCAGATTATATGTTTCTAGGAATGCATACATTTCTTCTAGTTTGCCTAATTTTTTGGCATTAATTGCTTGTAATATTCTCTTATAATTGTATTTCTTCGGTGTTGGTTGTGCTCTCCTTCTTTCATTCATGATTTTATTTGTGTCCTAAGTCTGGCTAGGGGCTTGTCAATTTTATTAATTCTCTCAAAGAACCAGCTCCTGGTGTTAAATCCCCTACTATTATTACATTATCATCTATGAGTTTCTTTAATTTTGTTATTAATTCATTTATATATTTGGCTGCTCCAAAGTTAGGGGCATAAATATTTAAAACTGTTGGATCTTCTTGTTGGATAGAACCCTTTATTATGATAAAGTGTCCTTCTTCATCTCACATTATAGTCTTTGAGTTAAAATCTAGTTTGTCTGATATAAGGATTGCCACCCCACATTTCTTTTGATGTCTGTTTTGCTAAATAGTTCTCCACCTCCTCACTTTAAATCTGGAGGTGTCTCTGGGTCCAGAATGGGTCATAAGCAACAAATCAATGAGTCTTATTTTTTTATCCATTCTGATACTCTATGTCTTTTGATTGGAGCTTTTACTCCATTTACATTCACAGTAATTATTGAAAGATAAGAATTTAGTGCCATTTTATTACCTATAAAGTCGCTGTTCCTGCAGATTGTCTCCAGTCTTTTCCAGTCTTTGTTAATTTTGGGTTCTCTCTGTGTTCAAAGAAATCCCCTTTAATATTTCTTGCAGGGCTGATTTAGTGTTCACAAATTCCTTTAGTTTTTGTTTGTCCTAGATGCTCTTTATCTCTCCTTCCATTCTGAATAGACAGCTGGCTAGATAAAGTATTCTTGGCTGCATACTTTTCCCATTTAGCACATTGACTATATCATGCCAGTCCTTTCTGTCCTGCCAGGCTTCTGTGGACAGGTCTGCTAGCTTTATGTGTCTAACCTTGTAGGTTAAGGATCTCTTGTCCTGAACAGCTTTCAACATTTTCTCTTTATCTTTGTAATTTGCAAGCTTCACTATAACATAGGGGTCAAGGTGTTGACCTATTTTTGTTGATTTTGAAGGGAGTTCTCTGCCTCTTGTATTTGAATGTCTGAGAACTTAAGGAAGTTCTCAGCTATAATTTGTTCAAACAGGGGCACCTGGGTAGCCCATTCTAAGTGTCTGACTCTTGGTTTCAGCTCAGGTCATGATCTCAGGATCCTGGGATCAAGCCTTGTGTCCGGATCCATGCACAGCACGGAGTCTGCTTGAAATTCTTTCTCTCTAAAATAAATAAATAAAATCTTTAAAAATTTTTAATTTATTCAAATAAACCTTCTGCCCCTTTTCCCCTCCTCATCTGGGACTCCTATAATATACATATTATTTTGCTTTTTCCTATTATACATATATACACACACACACACACACTAATGTATATACTAATATACATATTATTTTCTGAGTTCCCTAAGTCTGCCTTCATGATCTAATAGTTTTTTTCCCTCTTTTTTTTTTTTAAGATTTTATTTATTTATTTGACAGAGAGAGAGAGAGATCACAAGTAGGCAGAGAGGCAGGCAGAGAGAAAGGGGGGAAGCAGGCTCCCTGCTGAGCAGAGAGCCTGATGCAGGGCTCGATCCCAGGACCCTGGGATCACGATCTGAGCCGAAGGCAGAGGCTTTAACCCACTGAGCCACCCAGGTGCCCCTTCTTTCCCTCTTTTGAGCTTCCTTATTTTCTTCTGTATCACTGATTTGCTCTTCTTGCATTGTTCATCCTCATTTATAGCCTCCACCTGGGACTGCATCTTGGTAATAGCATTTTTAATTTTTTTTTTAGCATTTTTAATTTTGACTTGACTAGATTTTAGTTCTTTTTTTCTCTAGAATAAGTGATTGTCTAGTGTTTTCTATGCCTTTTTCAATGCCAGCTAGTATCTGTATAATCGTTGTTTTAAATTCTAGTTCAGACATCTTAATCATATCCATATTGATTAAATCCCTGGTAGTGAGTACTTCCTCCTGTTCTTTCTTTTGGGGTGATTTTCTACATCTTTAAATTATGTCCAGAAAAGAAAAGAAGAAAGAAAGAGAAAAAATAATAACAATAACATCCACAACAACAGAAAACAAAACAAAACTAAATTAGATCCTGGGTGTTTTGGTCTGCCAGTTAAAAGAAACTAGATACCAAATAAGAAAGAAAAACATGTGTATGTGTATATGTAAATGTGTGTATAAATACATATATGTGTGTATAAATACAATGAAAGGAAACAAAAATATACATATAAAGTATACATAAAAATAAAACGAATAAGAAAAGAACTAAAAAAATTAACTGGACGTATAATGCCAATAGACTAAAGAGTGAAAATACCAAGAATGGTATAAAGATACTCTTTTCCCCAAGAGCTGAAGTTTTGAAGCCCTCTTTGATCAGTAAACTGGAGGCGGGGCCTGTTGCACTGAGTTCAGAGTTCAGGGTGCTCAGAGTTCACTGTGCTCAGAGTTCAGGGCTCAGTGTAAGCAGCCCTTGACTCCACTAGGTGGCACTGTTTTGCTCCCTGAGGGCTTTCAGTGCTGATGGGCTGGATGAATATGGCTGCACCCTGCTCTCTAGCGCCAGAGACAAAAATTTGCACACCCCTGGGCACACCTCCACCACCACCACCCCCACTCTTCAGTGAACCCTCACAGAAAAGCATCCAATCGCTCGTCTCCCCGGTATCCGTCGGAAGTCTGTTCACCTGGCCTCTGACTGAGCTTTTTTTAAAATCTCAGGCATGTGACTGAGTTTAAAAACTATGAATTTGGGGGACTCCTATGGCATGGACCCTTGCTATTCCTTGGGGAGGGGGTCTCACCAGGTTTCTGCCTTTTCCAGGATCCTGCCCAGGAAACTGGTCGCACAACTGTACAGTGGTTTGCAACTTATGGCAACACAGAGCAGTGAGCTGGCATGTAGACTTGATATTCTCGGCCTGCTTTCCCACGCCTATGCCTGGGAAATCTGCCCCACTCAGGCACCCCCTGTTGTTCTTCGATCCCCAGGACCTGAAACCATACTGTCATACCTGGGATTCTCCCACACTTTGCCACCTGAGCACCTTTGAGCCAGGGACATGCGCCTCATCCCCCAGCCATAGCAGACTTCTAAAAGTTCTGATTTGCACTCCACTGCTTTTAGTACTTTGCAGTAGCCTCCTTAAACAGGCCCCTGCCCCTCCGCCATATAATCAGCGATGTCACATCAGATGTAAGTTTCTGCATCTCCTACCTCCCAGACTGTGGTCACTTTTCTACTTATAGACTTGAAGCATCTGTTTTTTCAGATCTCTGATTGATTTCTCAGGTGGTCTGAATGATTTGATAACTATGTAGTTGTATTTGAGGGACAAGACAAACTTAGGGTCCACCAGCGACTCTGGGCATCTTAACTTCTGGGATTAACATTTTAAATTGGGTAGTCAGAGTAGGCCTCACTCAGAAAGTAAAATGTGAGCAAACAGTTGAAGGAAGTGAGGGAAGCTGATAGTTACCTGGAGAAATAATATTTTAATCAGAAATAGTAACTGTTGCAGAAGCCTTGAAGCAAGAGCAAAGCTGGCACATACAACAAACAGGACAGGGTCTCGAGGGGCTAAAGCAGAGTAATTGAGAGGGGGGGTAAGAGATGAAGTCTGAGAGATAATAGGGTATCTGATAACATTGAGCCTTAAAGACCGCTAAAAGTAGTTAGACTTTTGCTCTGAAATAACTACTAAACCAAAGTAAACTTTCCATATTATTAGAAGAAATACATGTGTAACTAAAATAAAGCAAGCCCAAACCATTTAGTAAACTATTTTTAAGAAGAAAGAACACATAATAAAAACAAAGCATAAAATTATATAGCATAATATTTGATGACTGAAAGGAGACTAAGTATATATTAGGCTCAATTTCCCTATTGAATGTTTCCCAGATTAGATCACAAAAAATTATTTAGAATAATTTCTAAAACAAACTTTGAAAGAATAACAAAATTAGAGGATAGGTAAAGCATAACATGCATATACTAACTAAAAACAAATGTAGGGGCCATGATCTTAATATTGGACAAGATTAATACAAATAGGGGTACCTGGGTGGCTCAGTGGGTTAAAGCCTCTGCCTTCAGCTCAGGTCAGGGTCTCAGGGTCCTGGGAATCTCTGCTCAGCAGGGAGCCTGCTTCCTCCTCTCTCCCTGCCTGCCTCTCTGACAACTTGTGATCTCTATCAAATAAATAAATAAAATCTTTAAAAAAAAAAAAAGATTAGTACAAATAGTAATTAGTGCAAGAAGCATTACACTAGGGAAAGGGACATACAAGATCTGTTTGAGGAAGACCTTAAAATGCTTTTCAGTGACTCAAATACAGACTTAAAATGGAAAGACTTACAAGGTTTTTGGATATGAAGACTCAAAATCATATAGAAGTCAGTTTCTGTTATATTAATTAGAGTTAATATCTCAATTTCATAACAAAAAAAACCCAAAAAACTAGTTAACATTTATTGAGCAGTTACTCTATGAGAGACATTGTTCTAAATACTTTACATTTACTCCTCACAGCAAGGTTATGTGGTAGGTACCAGTATTACTCTTTGTCCATCTTTCAGTGAAGAAACTGAGTCTCAAAAAGACTAATGAACTTGCTCCAAGTTGAAGCTGGAGTAGGTTATTGAATGAGAATCTAAATTCAAGCAGGGTGATTACAAATTCTGTGATTATTATAATTTGTATTATTATAATTATTATTATTATTTAACCCCTGTGCTATTCTACTGCTTTGAAATTAATGGGATTGTGTATTTGTGTTGTGTCACTAGACATACTGACTGTAAGTTCAAGAATTGGAGAATAACTAGGAAAATGCTTAAAGGAAAGTAATCAGGCAACAACATGTTGTTAACAAAGGGCTAATTTTCTTAATATTTTAAGAATTTCTACAAAATAATATTCCAAGACCAAAAACTAAATTGAAAAAAGGGCAAAGGGTGTAAATACTTAGTTCATAGAAAAGCAAATACAGTTACTCTTAGATAAAAATATGTAAAAATTTTCACTTTTAATATAAGAAATGAAATACTGCTCATCTTTGACACTGGCAAAATAAAGAAGTTTAATGATACATTGTTTTGGAGGTTTTAGGAATCAGATGCTCATTTAGTGAATAGGAGTATAATCTGCAGGTCTGTGAATTCATGTAAATTTCCATGAAAAACAGTTTGGCAATAGCTTTCAAAATTTAAAGTGTATGTACCTTTAACTTGGCATTTGAACTATTTTATCTTCTGATATTGGTGCCTACACATAAGAATTTTCATGCCAGTATCATGTACTAAAATAATAAATGATTGTCAACAGCCAATCATAAAGATGTACCATAAATTTATTTAACCACTGTAATTTTATTCAGTCACTAAAAACAGTGAGTTAAGTTAGGAAAAAAAAAAAGCCAGATGAGTAATGAAACTCTAGCATGCTACCATTTGTGTTTTTAAAAACCTCTGAAAATACATACATATATATATGCACAAGCTTGTGTGTGTGTGTGTGTATATATATATATATATATATATAAAACATCATCTTTGATAGGATATTCAGATTTAACGAGTTACCTCTGGAGAGAACTGTGTTGCTGGTCCACAGGGATAGGAGGAAGACCAAGACTTAATATTTTATTTAGTTTTTGTTTCTTGAATTTTGTATCATGTACCTGTTTTATCTGTTTAAAAGAAATAAGCATTTTAAATAAAATTATACTGCTAGATGGTACCTAGGTATAGTCAGACAAAAAGACCTGCAGAGGATAAGAGCAAGGCCCTGTGTGTTTTGTATAGAAGATGGTTAGCAGTATTGAAACCTGGATTCTAAATCCTGATTCTGCCTGATGTATGACTCTTAAGTTACTCTCCCTCTGTGGGTCTCATTTTTCTCATTTGTAGAATAAGGGATAGGATTCATCTTCCTCTGATTTCCGGCATTAGTTTTCAAACTGCTTTATGAAGTCCAAGGATTCTTTGGATCCCCTTACAGTGCTCAAGCAGAGGATTGGGATTGTGGGGTTTCCCAGCACACCCATCTTTAACCAGTGCATCCCTGAATCAGTGTGTAAAATTAAGTTTAAATGTTTTGAAACTTTAAAAAAAAAAAAAAAACACCTCTGGAAGTCACCGTAAAGTAGTTGTATATATTAAAGTTCTCACCAGCACGAATTCACATTAGTGTGTCATGTTCTAAGTCTAATAGTTTTGATTGATTACAGTAGTCCCCCCTTATCTGTGGTTTCACTTTCGTTACCCATAGTCAACAGCAGTCCAGAAGCAGATGATCTTCCTTCTGACATATGGGCAGAAGGTCATTAGTAGTTTAACACTAGGTCACAATCCTGACGTCATTCACCTCATTTTATCTCATCATGTAAGTGTTTTTATCATTTTACATCATTACAAGAAGAAGGGTGAGCACCATACAGTAAGATACTTTGAGAGACCACCTTTACTTAACTTTTACAGTATATTGTTACAGTTCTATTTTATTAGCTATTGCTGCTAATCTCTTGAGCCCAATTCATAAATTAAGCTTTATCTTAAGCATGTATGTATAAGAAAAAACATACAGGATTTAGTACTATATCTAGTTTCAGGCATCTCCTGAGGGGTCTTGGGACATAGCCCCTGTGATTAAGGGGACTACTGTATTTACATTTTTAGCAAATGTCAGTCTCATATTTCTGCATGCTTTCTTAAGTTGGAAGGAGGCAGGAATTGATAGTCACATGAAGGATATAAAGTCTGTTATGCATCATGATCGTGTTAAGTTACGTCTTGTCATAGAGTCCTAAATGATTTTTCTACTAGGGCTGATGGAGTGGAATATTACATCAGCCTCAGAGGCAGACATTATTTTTTGGTTGGTTAATGCCTTCCTTTAATACTGTCTGTGGCTGGGAAGGTAAAAGGTAGAAAGGAATAAATGAATCATTTGACAAGTCAGAAACATATTTAATATTCCTTTTAAAACTTAGTTTAATTGTGAGAAACTAAGTTCAAGGCCTAAATCTACAAAATGACACTACTCTTAGAGAAGGTAGTAAGATTTTAAGTGATTTCCTTCTTATATTCAGAATATGTTCTTATCCTTCAGAATAAGAAGAATAATAAGAATATATTCTTATCCTTCAGAAGAAGGAAATTATTAGGGACTCCGGGAGTGAAGCTGCCTGACCAAGTTTTTAAAATTTAAAAAAAAAAAGGGGGGGAAGTGAACAGAAAGACTAGATATCTACCCAATAACAGCAAATTCATGCTAGAACTACTTAACACCTAGTTATGAACGAAATGGAGGTCTAAAAGCTAGCAAGAGGAAGAAGCGTAAAAGTTTAGTTAGACTTGATAGCCCTTAAAACCAGTATTGAGTGTCTAAAAAGTAGGTGAAAAAGCAATTGTGCAATGTGTGTATATATAAATATGTTTGCTTAAAATTTTGAAAACAAACCAAAATATTCATTATTATTATTAAGATCTTATATGAGTGTGAGAGACTTTCTTAAATGATATTTTTAAGCTTTTCTGCAAAGAATACATATTACTTAAATAATCAAAAAGTTATTCTATCATATATACGCACATTTGTTGCTCTGTCCTGACCATGGATGTGTCTTTTTTTATTTTCTAGGTGCACCAGAGGCTCTCCTCTTGGCAGAATTTGGGAGCTGTTTATTGCAGTACTGTTGTGCCCTCTGATGGTGAGTTTTGGCAAATCCATTTTTTATGTATAATTTTTTCCCCTTAACTCAGTGCTTTGCATTCTCTAACATATGAATTTATAAATCATACTCCTTTGCTTAAGATGGAGTTGGAATCAGAAGGGAACCTGGGGGGTGGACAGTACTAAAGGAGAGAAATAAAATATGAATGGAGATGCAGTAAATTTAGAGGAGGGATCAGAAAGAAAAAGTAATAGACCCATCAAGTTTTCATAGATCATGGATCATCTTTTCACTTGTGTTTTAAAATTGGGGACATAGGTAAGTGAGGATCACAGAAACACCATCTTTGGTATTTCCTAACCATTGGGTCTTCCTACTATACATCATGATCAAACTCTCTAGCCCCTTCGTGTCATCAGTGTCTAGACAGAAGCAGTCCAAAAATCTGAGACCTCTTGCCCTGATTTTCTTTTCCTTCCCTTAGACTCAGGGCTTTAATACCCTTCTTTGATGTGAGAAAGAATGAACAGATGCTTGGGGACCACGTACAGTCCTTTGTGAATGTCCATGATGCTGCAAACTGACAACAGGATGGAGGTTTTGGTTACTGTTACAGTAGTAGGGAAATACTTTCACAACCTTACTGTCATTTCTCTTACCTAGTATAGCACATCTGTAGCTTAGATTGTTTGCTTAGGGTTGAATGTTATATTTATTTCCTCTGTATCAAATTTTGTTTGATAGAATTCTAATTTCAACAATAAACATCAATTTATAGGCAAAACAACCATCAAAAGAGCATCTAGCAAACTTATATACACCTAAAGTGAAGAAGCCTAGAGGAATTTTGCAAGTCCTAGGATCCCCTGTTACTCCTTAGAGCAGATATTTACAGTGTTATCAGAACCCTCCCCCACCCCAAAGCTCTTTTAACTTAATGCAGTTGCTTTTACCCTATATAGAAGTATTTCAATAATGTAACAATGGTACAGCTGTACTGGGATATTTGGTGAACATTGTTCTAGGATGTAAACGCTAGTAGGTTGCCCTGTGTTGCAAAAGGCATTGAAAAAATACATACTTCAAAAAAAAAAAGTGTGGCTCCCCAAATTCCTACCAGTACTGTTTTCCCCTTCTTAAGAAAACCAACTCATATTAGTTATCAAGAAATAGAGGCACATAATTGATTTAATGCAACTTATTGTCCTTACTATGTCCCCAAATTAAACATCTTTCTTATTTTTACTTCTTCTTCTTCTTTTTTTTTAAAGATTTGTTTATTTGTCAGAGAGAGAGAGAGAGAGCACAAGCAGGGAGAGTGACAGGCAGAGGCAGAGAGAGAAGCAGGCTCCCTGCTGAGAAAGGAACCTGATGCGGGACTTGATCCCAGAACTCTGGGATCATGACCTGAGCCAAAGGCAGACATTTTATGACTGAACCACCCAGGTGCCCCAATAATATATAAATTCTTAACCTAAGGTCTATGGATGGTTTGGAGAACTAAGTATGTGTCCCAACTTTTTCTTTGTTTTTTTGTGCTGTTCCTTTTTTTTTTTTAAGCTTTATTGAGATATACATAAAATTCACATATCATGTCATAGCATCATAACAGTCCAGCTTTAGACTACTTCCTTCATCCCTCCTGTTTTGCAGTCAGTCCCTTCTCCCACCTTCTGCCTCACACAACCACTAATCTGCTTTCTGACTGTAATAAGTATATCTTTTCCCAAATGTCATATAAATGGACTCCTATAATATGCAGTCTTTGGCATATCGTAATGCTTTTGACGTTTATCACTATTGTAGTGGGTGTTGCAGTTCTTTCCTTGATTTTTACTGCTGAGAAATATTCTAATATGTGGAAACAATCACATTTTATTTATTCACCAAGTTAAAGATGTTTGAATTGTTTTCCATTTTGGACTGTTAATACTGCTGGTATTAACATTTACTTAAAAGTCTGTGTGAACATATGTTTTCATTTCTCTTGGGTAGATGCTTAGTGGAATGGCTGGATTATATAGTATATATACTTGACTTTTGAAGAAATTACAAGACTGTTTTCCAAAGTGGCTGTACTACTTTGTATTCCCACCAGCAGCATATAAGTGTTCCAGTTTCCCTGTATCTTCCCCAATACTTATTTGGATCAGTCTTCTTGATTATAGATATTTTAGTGGATATGTAATATTATCTCTCTCTCTTTTTTTAATTTATTTGAGAGTGAGTGGGAGAGAGAGCATAAACTGGAGGGTAGAGAGGGCTGGGGAAGAGGAAGATGCGGACTCCCCATTGAGCAGAGACCCCTCCAACTTGGAGATCAGTCCCAGTCCTGGGATCATGACCTGAGCCAAAGAATCAGGACTTAAACTGACTGAGCCACGCAGGCACCCTTGTTGTGATTTTAATTTGCATTTCACTGATGACTAATGATGTTGAGCATCTTTTTTTAAAAAATATTTTATTTATTTATTTGAGAGAGCATGAGCAGGGGGAGGGGCAGAGGGAGAAGCAGACTCTGTGCTGAGCAGGGAGTCTGACTCAGGGCTCAATCCTGGGACCCCAGGGTCATGAACTGAGCCAAAGACAGAAGCTTAACCATTTGAACCACCCAGGCGTTCTGATGTTGAGCATCTTTTAATATACTTATTAAACATTCACATATTTTCTTTAGAAAAGCATTCAGACTTTTTGCCCATTTAAAAAAATTGACCATCTTAGTATTGATTTGTAAGGATTCTTTATATATTGTAGAGCTTTTCCTGTTGCTTTTCAAATAGTTTTGGGAAAAAGGAAAGATTTGTTTGAGTTATCTTGTTTTGTTAGTGGCCACTCCTATACACATTTGGAAATTCTGTTTTTATTGTCTTCATTGTGTTGAGGGCACAAACTATTCCTCTACTATCTTTCATTCCAACATTTAAAAACTTGATACAAAAAAGAAATGAAAATAATGAAATCACCTAATCACCAAAGATGATAGAATGTGAAGCCTTAGTTTTTTGATGTGGCAGAGTTCTCACCAACCTAGGTATGAAGTTGGAAAAGCTGAGAGAGCTTATAGTATTCCATTTTTAAAATATATCTTACAGTTTGGATTTTTTGTTGTAAGTAGAAGTTTCAGTTAGGAACTACCAAAATGTGATTGAATTTCTTCTATCACAAAAGCATTTTTTTGAAAGGGTTCTAAAAAATGGATTTTCACATTGCCAAGAAAAGCTGCCACGTGAAATTGGAAAGACCTTTAAGTTTTATGTGCTGACAGTTTTGAACTGACTTAGCTTGGAGTAGAAGCGAATTTATGTCAAATTTCAGATGATGTCATCCATTCTAGGATTCCTATCATTTATTCAATAATTTGAAGTTTTGAAGTATTTGGAAATTATCCCATTTCCCTCCAGAGTGCAACTTGATGAAAACTACTGATTTGTTATAAGGAGTTAGTTCCTAGTTTTTGTCTGTTAATAAGCATGTTGACATAGTAAAAGAAAAATCTCAAATATGTGAGATTCTCTTACAGAAATTAGAAAAGCTGTTAACATTAATGGTTGTCACCATTTTTGAAAGATTGTTAAATTTCTTTGCCAAAATAACTACCAGAAAAAAAAATTTTTTTGATACTAAGGAAGATCTTGGTATTCTGCACAGATGGTGCATCTTCCAAGCTTAGTAACATGCATATTTATATTGCCTCAGAGAAGAAAGGAGCCCCACCCATTGTAATAATACCTTGGGTTTCTTTTTTTTTTTTCCTTTGCACATTCTATAGTTGAAGTTGCTTCCAACCGCCCTAAAAGAAGCCTTGCCTGTTACCACAGAAGTAATCACCATCATGAGAAGAAGATTTCATCAAAATAGAATATTTTCCTTTGCTTGATTAAACTTTAGACAGGAGTTTTGCTCTTTAAGAGAAGAGAAAATTTAGTATAAGGAAATGTTTACTTATGGCTTGATTTATTTGGGGATATTTGGGATTTTATGAATGAGCATAATCTTCCAGTTTAAGACCTTCTAGTCATTATTACGAATTTGATAGAACAATAATGAGCTCCTTTAACCAAGCAGTAATTAGAAATAGACAACCCTGTGAATTTTCCGACAGTTGGCGGAAGTTTCTCTGGGGCTAGTCCTGAATAGAAAATTCTCTCAGTTTCTCTACAAGAATTGAAAAACCTTGGGGTGCCTGGGTGGCTCAGTGGGTTATGCCTCTGCCTTCAGCTTAGGTCATGATCCCAGGGTCCTGGGATCGGGCCCCACATCGGGCTCTCTGCTCAGCAGGGAGCCTGCTTCCCTTCCTCTCTCTCTCTGCCTGCCTCTCTGCCTACTTGTGATCTCTGTCTGTCAAATAAATAAATAAAATCTTCAAAAAAAAAAAAAAGGAATTGAAAAACCTCAAGGCTCTTAAAGATTACCTCCACTCAGAAACCTTAAAATCGAATTTTGGATTTGTAGTCTTTTCTTTTGATACTGCATCAAAACAGTGATTTTGATAAGAATTCAATTCTAAGAGTCTTTTGTTTTTTTTTTAAAGATTTTATTTTTATTATTTATTTGACAGAGAGAGACACAGAGAGGGAACACGAGCAGTGGAAGTGGGAGAGGGAGAAGCAGGCTTCCCACTGAGCAGGGAGCCCAATGAAGGGCTCTAGCGGGACCCTGGGATCATGACTTGAGCCAAAGTCAGATGCTTAACAACTGAGCTACCCAGGCGCCCCTCAATTCTAAGAGTCTTAGGAAATTCTTGGGTTCCTTGCACACACCTAGCCTACCATCATCATCTGGCAAAGTGATTCGTGATTATATTTGTTACCACTTCCTTTTGTGAAAACAAAAAGGCACAACCTTTTAGATATCAAGAATTATATTCAAGTTAACCATGTTCTAAAACCAGGCCCCTATGTGACTTCATTATACAAACCAAACAATAGCAATCTTGTAATTGAAATGGTTTTTATATAGAATTAAAGTTTACTTTATTTAATTTGTACAATTTTCTTTTATCTATTTTGAAAAATAGGAAATGGCCATTAATTTGGGGTTAGAAATGAGGAAAGTACTTCAGTTTTTGTCAACATTTATTTTAAAAATATGTCAATGTAGTAGTCTGCTGGGACTGCCATAACAAAATAGCGTAGGCCAGGTGGCTTAAACAACACAATTTTATTTTTTCACAGTTCTGGAGGCTGGAAGGCTGAGGGCAGGGTGCCAGCATGGTCTGGTTCTTATAAGAACTCTATTAGCTTGCAGATAGCTACTTTCTGTCTGTGTTCTCACATGGTGGGGAGTGGGGAGAGTTCTTACTCTTATAAATACATAGTCCTAACAGACTGGGGCCTGTCCTTTGTCCTTTATGACCTCATTTAACCTTAGTTACCCCCTAGGGACCCATTTCCAGGTAGTCATACTGGGAATTAGAACTTCAACATAGGAATGACAGGGGTGGGGAAGTGAGAGGTAGGGGACGGACACACAATTCAGTCCGTTACAGGGAATATGAAGGAAATCAGTTTCTGATGCAAAAAAATAAATTATATCTAAAATTTTTATGTATAAATTGAGTGTTTTCAGGAAATAGGGCCAAGAGAGGAATCCATACCTTTATCAGTGTCTCGAAGACGTCAGTTACCCAAAAATACTAAGAAATATAAAATTGGTTTGTATAATATATACTGTTTTTCTTCTTGTTGCCCTCAATGGAACAAGTCAGATTTATTTTCTTGAGATTTAAAGGCATTATTGGATGTATTCATGATTTTAGACTTTGGGTTTTAAGACTCTAGTTTTTAGAGTCTTTCAAGAGAAACTATTAAAGCAGGCATTTTTTTCACATATTCTCATTGAATCTTCTCAGCAACATTATGAGATATTAGAACCCCTATGTTGAGAAAAATGAGGTACAATTATATTCAGTAGTATGCCCATGGATTCAAGGTGTCTCCTATGATAGAACTTGAGTACTATCTAGCTGAGATTCCAAAACCATGCTTTTTCTACTGCACTCCACTGTCTGTGCTTTAGGACTATATTCTGCTTCTCACTACCCAAAAGTTAAAGTAGGTCAAAGGTCAAGGTTTAATAAAGTTACTTTCACAGAAGCACCATCGAAAGCATTGGTTTTATTTTTTTTAATTTTTTAAAATTTTTTTGAAAGATTTTATTTATTTGACAGACAGAGATCAAAATTAGGCAGAGAGGCAAGCAGAGAGGGAGGAAGAGAAGCAGGCTCCCTGCTGAGCAGAGAGCCCAATGTGGGGCTCGATCCCAAGACCCTGGGATCATGACCTGAGCTGAAGGCAGAGGATTTAACCCACTGAACCACCCAGGTGCCCCCAAAGCATTAGTTTTGTTTTTTTTTTTTTTTTTTTAAGATTTTATTTATTTATTTGACAGAGAGAAATCACAAGTAGACGGAGAGGCAGGCAGAGAGAGAGAGAGGGAAGCAGGCTCCCCGCTGAGCAGAGAGCCCGATGCGGGACTCGATCCCAGGACCCTGAGATCATGACCTGAGCCGAAGGCAGCGGCTTAACCCACTGAGCCACCCAGGCGCCCCCAAAGCATTAGTTTTAAAAGGAAAAAAATGTTACAGTACTATTTGGGATAGGACTTCATTTTTATAAAAGCAAACAAAAATTTTTAATTCTCAGTAGAATGAGTACATGAATGAAAAGAAAGAGGGGATGACCTTTCAGCACAAATGGTTTTGACATTTATGAGAAATATTTTCATGAACTCATGTGAAAAGAACCAGAATCAACAAAAGGTACATAGGTTATATGGCTATTTAATGTCAGACTGACAATACCAAATATTCAAAGATGATTTATAACTTTGTGTTTTTCCAACTTTCAGCATTTAAACCTCATAATAACTTCACAAAAATAATTCTACATAGTTCACAGAGATTCAGTTGTACAAATACTGATTCACCTGAGGTACAAAAGTGAAATATGTAGTTGATGTGATTAAAATTAATTTATAGGGTCACCCAGGTGGCTCAGTTAAGAATCCAACTCTTGGTTTTGGCTCAGGTCATGATCTCAGGGTCCTGAGATCAAACTCTGGGCTCTGCGCTCAGTAGGGAGTCTGCTTGTCCTTCTCTTCTGCCCCTCCCCTGCTCTCTCTCTCTCTCTTTCTTAAATAAATAAATAAAATATTTTTAAAGAATTAATTCATACTACTGGTTAGAAAGAAACAACTGGATTTATTAAGCTACTAAAGTTATGATTATATAGTTGGGCTTTCTTATATTTCTGTAGAAAGATATTTCCTACAAATTTACTTGTTTTCAACTGGAGTATTTTTCAAATGATGTTAATATGTGACAGATTTAGTATGTTTAATATATTATGAATAATGTAAGGAAAATTTCAATGATTTATTTTTCTTAGTTAAATAGATTCTTCTGAGGGTATTGTGAGACAAGTATATTTTGTTTCTATATCCTAATTACAGATTTCAAGGATATTTTTGACATAATGCATTTTTGCGATAATATAAGGAAGGGCCTTACTATCACCAAAATAGTATTTAGTTTATTGTTTTAAAAATGGTCATCTTGTGTTTTGTCTAACATATACTTTAATGAGAAAACATATAGACCTTTAGAATTAAACTTATGAATGTAGAAGTTAGTTTTTAAAATAAATTGTTGGGGGGGGTGCCTGGGTGGCTCAGTGGGTTGGGGCCTCTGCCTTCAGCTAGGGTCATGATCTCAGTATCCTGGGATTGAGCCCTGCATCAGGCTCTCTGCTCGGCGGGGAGCCTGCTTCCTCCTCTCTCTCTGCCTCCTTGTGATCTCGGTCTGTCAAATAAATAAAATCTTTATAAATAAATAAATTGTTGGGGCGCCTGGGTGGCTTGGATGGTTAAGAGAATGCCTTTGGCTTAGGTCATGATCCCAGGTCCTGGGATCGAGCCCCACATCAGGCTCCCTACTTGGTGGGAAGCCTGCTTTTCCCTCTCCCATTCCCTCTGCTTGTGTTCCCTCTCTTGCTGTGTCTCTCTGTCAAATGAATAAATAAAACCTTTAAATAAATAAATAAACTTGTTTGCGGGGCGCCTGGGTGGCTGGGTGGGTTAAGGCTTCTGCCTTCGGCTCAGGTCATGATCCCAGGGTCCTGGCGAGCCCTGCATCGGACTCTCTGCTCAGCGGGGAGCCTCCTTCCTCCTGTCTCTCTCTCTCTGCCTGCCTCTCTACCTACTTGTGATCTCTGTCTGTCAAATAAATAAATAAATAAAATATTTAAAAAACAAATGAACGAACAAATAAATTGTTTGAAGCTATTTAAGCATGATACTAGTAATAAAAAATATTTGTAAAACATATTAAGAAGAATAAACTTTATTGAAGGACATAAAATAAGATAAAAATAAATCCAGAGTTATAACACATTAATGAATGTGAAGACATTGTAAAAATTATAGCTTCCCTCACATGAATTTATAAACTCCAGTGCAATGCTAATCCAAAACCCAACAGGAGCTGCTGAATTTATTCAAAATTTATGTGAAAGAATAAAACTATACAAATACCTAAGATAAATTTGGAGTAGAAAAGTGGGGTGAGGGGGAGTTTGCCCAAACTACATATTAAGATGTATTTTTAAGCCATAATAATCAAAACAGTGAAATACTGTTCAGGAAAAATTGTAAGTTAGATTAGAGAAACATTGCATATATGGAAATTTGATGTGTGATAAAATTAGCATTGTAAATCAGGAGAAAAGGCAGACTATTCAATAAATAATGCTGTTAGGGGCACCTTGGTGGCTCAGTCATTACGCATCTGTCTTTGGTTCAGGTCATGATCCCAGGGTCCTGGGAGAGGACGTGCTTCTCCCTCCCTCACTCCCCCTGCTTGTGTTCTCTCTGTGTCTCTGTCAAATAAATAAATAAAATCTCTAATAAATTAAATAAATACTGCTGTTAAAATTGACTTCTTACCTCACAAAAGTAAATTCCAGACGGCATAAGGAGGAAAATGTGTAACAAAGAGCTCAAAAAGGAAAAGAAAATTTGGCCAAATTTTTATTGGAAACTCAAAACAAGGAGTGCTGCTAACTCTCTTAGCCTTCTTTTTATTTATAATAAAGAACAAAAAAATGTGTTTTTTCAAGGGATGAATAAATTATGGTATATTCATACAGTGAAATTCTATGTGGAACTTTAAATGAATGATCCAGGAATGTGATTCAATTTGGATAAATCTCAAAACATTATTGAGCATAAAAGGCAAGTTGTAGAAGGTTGAATACAACCATTTATGTAACATCTAAGTACATCAAAAAACCATGCCATATTTGGTTATTTAATACCATATAGCAAATTATAGCCATACTTAGTTGCTTAAAACAATAATAATCCTTTATTATATCGTGTTTTTATGGATTTGGAATTTAGGAGCAGTTTAGCTGGGCAATTCAGGATCTCATGGGATTGCAATCCTATGTCAGCTAGGGTTGTAGTCATCTAAAGGTTTGACTGAGGCTGGAGAATTCAATTCTAAGGTGGCTCACAACATGGCTGAGAGGTTGGTACTGGCTTTTGATAGGAGACTCCACTTCTCAATTCTGGCTTCTCCATATGGGCTGCAGGATTGTCCTTGTGGCTACTGGATTCCCTTGGAGCAATCCAAAAGAGCAAGAGAGAAACTACAGTCTTTTATGGCATAGCCTGGGAAGTTACACACCATCACATCTGCTGTATTCTACTGATTTTTACAGACCAGCCCTGATTTAATGTGGTGTTAGAGCTGAACCTTATTCACAAGGATGTGAATACTTAGAGGCAAGGATCTTGGAGAGCCATCTTAAAGGCTGGCTTCCATATACTACATATGGTATATTGAGCTGTCTCTGTGTGTCTGTCTCTGTGTCTCTGCTAGTATGTATATTATGGATGGGAATGCTAGACACCAAATACCAACTTCAAGATAGTGGTTTCCTTTGGGAAAAGAAAGATTACTCTGTTTAAGTGTGGATAATGTTTTGAACAGGAGCAAGGCTAGAATAAAGTAAGAGTGCAGTTACACTGTAGCTGATATAGGAAAGGTGGTGGTGGCTTGGACTAAGAAGATGGTAGTAGTAGAGAGAACTGGAAGGATTAGAGATGTTTAGAAACTATAATGAAAGGACATGCTGACTGATAAGTTATGAGGAATCTCATGTTCTGGTTCTAAGGGTAGTCAGGAGTATCAGAGAGTTTTCTGGATTGGGCAGAAGTTAAATACTGGTGGTGGTATTGACTGAAATGAGAAATGTCAGAAATGAGTGGTTCAGGGAAGATTAATTCACTTTTAGGAATAAAAATGTACAGGAAAAAGGTGTACAGGAAACTCAGCAGACAGATGAATATAGGTTTGGGACAGTATCGAAGGGCGTGGGATTGCCTGGAGAGTATGTGGATTGAGAAACACAGTGGCCAAGGACAGAGCACTTAGAAACTTTCAAAAGGGATGAATATAAGAAAAAGAACCTATGAAGGAAAATGAGAAAGTATAGAAAGGAAGGTACAGAACAACCAGGAGAGTATAGAGTCATAGAAGCCAAAAGGAAAACATTTTATAAAGTGAAGGAGTAGGGTGACATCGTTAGATGTTACTAAAACAAGCAAGTTAAGGCTAAAATTCCTACTGAATTTAGCAACCTAAATCATACATGACCTGGGAGAAAGTGACTTTTTAGTCAATTGATGAGATCCAACACCACTTTGCATTGGGTTGAACTCTGTCACCTTAGGAATATCATTTAACCGTGCCAGACTTTATTCTTAGCTGCAAAAAAGGACATAGTCTATATGATTTCTCTGTTTCTTCCAACACTGAAAGTCTGTGCTTATAGTTTACATTTTTGATGCATAATATTACAGAAAGGAGAAAGAAAAGAAACAGACAAGATCTTTAGTCACTGGAATCATCCATCACACATAAGGTTCAGCTCTAAGTACCTTTGCAGAAAACACCCCATATGTGCTTCCTTATTGCACCAGTTCCCTTTCATAAGTCCTTAAGATGTATACAGCTATGTTCGTACATGAGATGATCTATTTTAGAGGAATTTTACCCATTATTTTGAACACCAAATAAATTTCCTAAATGCACTTAACTTTCCCACTTAATGATTAGCTAAAAAAACAAGCATTTTTATTTTACAACTTTTTCTGTACCTGATGCCCCAAAGACATTTTGTTTTTAATGTATTCCTTCTTCAACCTCAAATGTCTGTTGTCTTTGCACTTCTCTTCTTAGTCTGGAAAATCCCTTGCCTTTTTGTTTTTGTGCCTAAATCCACTGTCATATTCTCCTCACTATTCATATTGGTTGACCCATAATTTCTTGGTTTCTTTGAAGCACATTGCTGTAGAACATACTTAGATTATTTCTTATTTTATTGATGTGGAACTCAAAGCAAAGATTAAAAATAAACCCAACCAAAGAACTGCCTGATGCAATTTACACTTAAAAAGAATATTTGTCTATAGAGAATAGGAGCTGATAACTGTCAGTAGCTTATAAATATCCATTGTGACTTTGTTACAACCAGCAGCTATTTTACATATTGTAAAACTTGAGGAACTTGGGTAATTGGTTTTGGTTGCAAACCAAGAAATCTGACATTTACATTACAAACCAGTGTGTGGGAAAGGAGACCTGGGGATTTTTTTCAAAAGCGGTATTATAATGAAGATTTGTCAGTCCTGAAGTGTGTTATTCCATGCAGAGTTTCTCAAAGCTTTCATATTTCACTCCTTTGAAAGGCTTCATGATCTTTAGTGTAAAAAGTTAAAGTGACTGAGAAAGACCTTAATTTTCTCTGTTGACTTCATCTCAGTTATTTTAAAATAATAACCCCTAAGCACTTAACCTATGAAACATGCTTTAGTGAAATCTTCCGTAGTTTTGTGTTTAAGACTCCCATCTTGTATTTAAATTCACCTTTGTCTGCTTCTTGAAATCTGGCTGAACAGTTTTTTCACATACAGAGAGAAGATAATGGGGGCGGGAACACAGAAATAAATGTTAGTCATCTAATTTTATGATGCCAACATCATTACTGCCTATAGAAGAAGTGGGGATATTCATGTTAATGGCTCTGACTTTAAGGAAACACTGGACTGGCTAAGGATTCTTTTATTTAAAAAAAAAATTGGTTTTTAAATTTTATTTATTTGTTTGGCAGACAGAGATCACAAGTAGGCAGAGAGGCAGGCAGAAAGAGAGGAGGAAGGAAGAAGCAGGCTCCCTGCAGAGCAAAGAGCGCCCAGTGCTGAAGGCAGAGTCTTTAACCCACTGAGCCACCCTGGCACCCCTAAAATTTTTTTTAAAAAGATTTTATTTGTAAGAGAGAGAAAGAGAGCACAAGCCAGGGGAGCAGCAGGCAGAGGGAAATTCAGGCTCCCTGCTGAGCAAGGAGTCCAATGTGGTACTTGATCCCAGGACCTCGGGATCATGACCTGAGCCAAAGGCAAATACTTAACCAACTAAGCTACCCAGATGTTCCACTAAGGATTCTTTTAGAAATGAGGGGGGAAATGACAAAATATTCAAATATCTTTACATTAAAAACTTTAGATAGTACTTACTGTATATTAAATTCATATTATTATCCTTGACTTCCTCCTCCTTAGGAAATATAGACTACCCTTTTGGAAGAATTAAAGAAATAGAGATTTTTGTCTTCTTATTTTTTTTTAAGGTTTTTTTTTTTTAAGATTTTATTTATTTATTTGATGGAGAGAGAGAGCACAAGTAGGCAGACAGGCAGGCAGAGAGAGGGGGGAAGCAGGCTCCCTGCTGAGCAGAGAGCCCAATGTGGGGGCTCTCGATCCAAGGACTGGAGATCATGACTGGAACTGAAGGCAGAGGCTTAATCCACTGAGCCACCCAGGCACCACCTAATTTTTATGTAAAAATTCAAACATGTATCCACAGAGGATTCACTGCTATGGTAATTGTTACCCTGTAGTCAACAACTAGAACACCAGACCAAATATATTTTAAAAAATTGTTTTTCCATAATTTGGCGACTGTGGCCATTGCTGCTATAAACATTGGGGTACAGATGGCCCTTCTTTTCACGACATCTGTATCTTTGGGGTAAATACCCAGGAGTGCGGTGGGTATTATAGAGGGCACGGCTTGCATGGAGCACTGGGTGTGGTGAAAAAATAATGAATAATGTTTTTCTGCAAATAAATAAATTGAAAAAAAAAGAAAGAAAAAAATTGTTTTTAGACATTGGACAATAAGGACAAGACTGTGATCTCTGAGAGAAGAAAAATAAATGGAATTGATTCTATAGTGCCTCAGTGCACAGCCTGAGGCTTTGGCTAAATGCTAAGCCACAAGACCAGGCTAGAATAATTTATAACAATAATTATCAGAATTTGTAAAATAGATAATTGTTAGTGCTCATACAGGACCAGAAATTATTTGACTTCCCTCCAGTCAGAGAAGAGATATCACTGAATATATGAACATTCAATGTTCATTGAATCTTATTAGTAGGGCCAAATTTGGCCCTGTAATAAAGGAATCTCTAGATCTGTCCTAAGAAACTTTCCAAGGGACTTAAAAGGATCAAAATAATATGCAAGAACCTGTACAACATCCAGCACTGAACAGTGTAAAAGAAATGATGTCTAACCTCAAATCAAAAATTACTAGATATATGAAGAAGCAGGGGGGGAAAAACACAAGAAAAATTAGTCAGGAAGATCTAGAAACAACAGAGATGATGGAATTAACAGACAAGGATTTTAAAATAGTTATTATAAATATGATCTTTATATTTGGGGGGAAAAGGAAAACAAGCATAAAATGAAGAAAAACAGAAGATATAAAAATAAACAGATGTAACTTCTAGAGATGAAATAAATAATATCTGAGATGAAAAGCAGCTATAGATAGAATTAACAGATTTAGACATGGAAAAAGAAAATATCAGTCCCAATGAAGTGCATAGCAGTTAAAACTATCCAAAATGAAGAGAACCTTATATAAAGAGAAACTTAATGCCCTGTGAGACAACACTACATAGTCTAATATAAATATAACTGGAATCCCAGAAGGAAAGGTGTAAGAGTTAGAAAAAATATTTGAGTAATGGCCAAAATTTTCTTCAAATTTGATGAAAACTATGAGTTCACAGATCTAAGAAATTTAATAACTTAGGACACCATAGAAAGGAATATTGTAATCAAATTGTTGGAAACCAGTGATAAAGAGAAAATATTAAAAGTGCCACAGGATAAAAGACATATGTACAGAGAAATAAAGAATAATATACATGAACTTATCCTATGCTAGATAAACCAGAAGACCTAAGTTCTTTAGAGTGCTAAAAAAAAAAAAAGGTTCCAACTAGAATTTTTTACACAGCAAATTTTTCTTCAAAAATGAAGGTGAAATAAACTTCAGAGTTCCCAAAAGTGAGGAGAATTTATTGTCAACACATCTGCCAAACAAGAAATGTTCAAGGAAGCTCTTCAGGCAAAAGGAAAATGATATTAAATAGTGCTTCACAGCCTAGTGCTAACTTATCATCTTTAAATCTTGGCTGCTCATGTAAAAACTTTACATGAGCTTTAAAATTTATTTATTTAAAAAATTCATATAAAAATTATTTCAAAAGAGTTACTTTATTCAGACACTTGTTTTAGTAACTAAGGCTTTTTTTTTCCTGTTGAGGAAAAAGATAATGAAATGGGAATTCTATCTTGTAATGTAGAAAATCTTTTCAGATTTATAGCTTATGATAATGTTTCCTTTAATAATTTTTGTTAGAAAATCCCAAGTAATTGAGTTTGGCTTTTAGCTGACCTCAGGATGATGTTCAAGAGAACATAAAAAGAATTTTTTTATTATATCATAATATATTCATATTGCATAAGAGAATACTTACTTATCAAGCCCCTTAGAAATAATAATTATACCATAAATATGAATTGACTGTCCTTAAGTAAGCGTCTCACTTTTTAATGTATTTTCATTATATTATTCCCCGGGGATTCTTGAAAGCTGTGGCTACTAAGAGCTACCTCCTACAGGTTAGGGAACCTAGTCCAGCAATCTCTGGCTGTTTAATGAAATCGTCCTCAGTAGAACTAGGATTTAGATTCACCAACACCAAAATCTTTATCTCAGATTTCTGGGCAAGTCTTTCCCTGACCTACTTAGAATCTAATCTTTTACGTGTTTTTTTTTTTTTTCTTCTGAAGAGTGAATTGTGTGAGCCATATGATTGATCTTCCATAAGCCAGTTCCCAGAATAACCTTCAACTAAAGCTAACGGGCATATTCTTGAAACCTTTGAAAATATTTTAAACCACATTGATAATAATAGACCTTATGTAAGACTAGCAATACTGTAACTTATAATGAAATCTGATTATCATATAATTATGGGTCTTTTTCATTCAGATGTGACAGTGGTGTATCAAAATGGGTTACCTGTGATATCTGTGAGGCTACCATCCCGACGTGAACGCTGCCAGTTCACACTCAAACCTATCTCAGACTCCGTTGGTGTGTTTTTACGACAACTGCAAGAAGAGGATCGGGGAATTGACAGAGTTGCAATCTATTCACCAGGTATAGTCACATTCATTATTAATTCCCACCCAACCCTCATTCACCCCAGACCACTTCTCTGTGCGCGCACACAGACACACACCCCACTGCAAAAGAATATCCCACTCTTAACTTTAGAACATATTTTTTTGCTTAACAAATGTCAGAAGACAGTGATTTCTCTCCCACTTCGCAAAGTATAATTGTTCAATTTTAAGACTGTTTATATACAAAAAGTCTCATTCAGAAGCATCTGACATATAATGCCCCAGGCAAAGATGAGCAGTCAATCACATTTTATGTTATTATTAAGTATTTATTATTACCGTAGGCATAAAATGAACTTTTCTAGTGGTTGAGCCCTCATCTCTGGAGATACGAAATGTTAGGACTTCTTTTTAGATCTTCTGTCTTTCACATGAAAGTTTACAAAATTAAGACATATGTGATTGGAAAAGAATGGCTCTAAAAATTCCCATTTGACATAACATTTATCCTACTTATTTATTTAAGTACCTTGGTTTTTTTCCCATTCTTTGAAAAATCTTAAATCTACAGGAAACATAAAAGACTATATAGGAAGTACCTATTTACCCTTGGATTTACCAGTTGTTAATAATTTGCCACATTTCTATACTTTAAGTAGTTTAAATATACTTAATTTTCATCTTATCTAGTAATATAATTAGTAGACCAGTATGGTGTACTTTGCTGACCCTAACATTTGTCCCTACCAAATTACTTTTACTCAACCATCTTCCATCATAGATAGATATATGACGTCCATTCAGCTCCCCCAGAGACCCTAGATTTCCACATAACACCTATAGATCTTTGTAATGATTTTACTTGTTCATAAAGTTCTGTTAGAAAAGTATATTGTTAAATCTTCATGGACTTGAGATCATGAAAGCAAAAAGCTCAGATAGTAAAAGCTTTGTTTAGCATAGAACTTGGGGATGAGGCAAAAGTGAACTAGAATTTAAAAGAAGAGATATAATTTTTAAAGTTGATTTTGAGGATTGCTTTTTCCTGCTCATTCGCAAATAATTGTGGACATATGACAAGTTTAAATTTTTACATTTAAATTTTTCACAGATGGCGTTCGAGTTGCTGCCTCAACAGGGATAGACCTCCTACTCCTTGATGACTTTAAGCTGGTCATTAATGACTTAACATATCATGTACGACCACCAAAGAGAGGTAAAAAGTAATCTTGATAAGGTCAAAGAAATGTGGAAGGGCTTTTGGAAAGAACTTCATTTTTCCCTGGATAATCTTGAGAAGCAGATAATATTCAAAGAAACTGAAAGTCTTATATCCAGATAAAACCCTTTCAATTAAACAACTCATTGGGTACCTCACTCTTGAGTACTTGGATAGTACCCTGACTGAAACTTAGATTCTGCCTTAGACACTGGAATGCTTTATTATTGGATATTGTCACTCTTTCACATAAATGGATATTCTACGTAAATTAAGCTCCTTCCCTCTGTAAGCTAAAGGTCACATTATTTTAATAAATTGCAGGAGGAATCTTTCAAAAATAAATTATGGACTTCCCTATCCTCTAAAACATTTGTAACAGGAATTAATCTTTTTTTTTTCCTTTCAAGGTCAATAGCATGAAAGTCAACTAATGTATAATAGTAGTCCTTTGGAATTTCTGATTTGTATATTTTTTTAAATAAAAATTGTGGTATTTGCCTCAGTGCAAATTTTTTTTTTAAGATTTTATTTATTTATTTGATAGCACAAGTAGGCAGAGCAGCAGGCAGAGGGAGAGGAAGAGGCAAGCTCCCTGCTGAACAGAGAGCCAGGTGTGGGGCATGATCCCAGGACCCTTGCTGGGCAGACGCTTGCTGCCTGAGCCACCCAGGTGCCCCTTCAGGTGGATATTTTAAGAGGGTGCCCCTAAAAACTTAGTAATCAATAATATTTGAATGAACTATTTTAAAGTTAATGCAAAAAAAACCCATGGTGAACAAAATATCAAAAATTTAAATGAAGGCAGTTGGTATTATTGATTTTTCTTTTTATCCCAGACTCTAATCTGGCTCTGCACAGTACTGATGCTAGATAGTTCTCTAAAATAGCCTTTGATTTGGGTCTTTTTCGGTCACTTTTCTCTCTCTGCCCTTGATCTTTATCGTCAATGACTGCTGTTGTTCATGCCCCTTCCATTATTACCAACCTCCTAAAATGCCCCTTTTTTTTGATTCTGCTTTTGAGAATTGTGTCTAAGGTATAAAATGTTCTCAGTGAAAGCCTAAACATTGAACGCCTCCGAAATCTGGTCCACATCTACTTTAAAAGTTTTTCTTTCTCTTACATGTTGTCTACTTTTCCTCTGTCCTCCATTCCTTTGCTGTTTTCTGAACTGTGCCATTCTTTGCCATCTCAGTGTTAGTTCACCTTTCTCGAAGGTGCCTTTTTTCTTTCTTCCTAACCTATTCCCTGTGTCAAAATTGTCAAGGTCAGCTCTTCCGTAAAGGTTTTTAACAATCCTATTCTTTCTGTTCTTTCTCACTCTGACTCCCAGCCAACCAGAAGTGACTAATCTGTTCTCTGAATTCTTATTCCTCTTCTTTGTTAATGCTCAGGTGGAAGGCACTGTGATTTTTTTTTAAGGTTTTATTTATTTATTTGACAGCAAGAAATTATAAGTAGGCAGAGGGGCAGGCAGAGAGAGAGCGGAAGAAGCAGGCTCCCTGCCAAGCAGAGAACCCGATGCGGGACTTGATCCCAGGACCCTGAGATCATGACCTGAGCCAAAGGCAGAGGCTTATTAACCCACTGGGTGCGGCACTGTGATTTTTGTGTCCTGCATTGTGTCCTGTGTTGAGTGAAATAAGTGAGTTAAGGTGGTAGCATTTTGGTTGTTCAGAAGCCAGATTCTCTTCTATGTGCAAGCTAGTTGAAATGAAACTAGCTTTAGAAAAAGTCTAGTAAATACAGCAAGAATGGGAAAGTAGCCTTTAAATAGTAAGACATTACTGAACCAGACTTTATTACTCTGGAATAACTGGACATGTAGACCAGGGATTGGTAGCTACATGCCAGCTATGCTAATATGTTTTTATTTATTCCCTGATTTTTGGACTAGAAGCTCTCTTTAAAAAAAAAACAGAAGTACAGGGGCGCCTGGGTGGCTCAGTGAGTTAAAGCCTCTGCTTTCGGCTCAGGTCATGATCTCAGAGTCCTGGGATCAAGTCCCATGTCGGGCTCTCTGCTCAGTGGGGAGCTTGCTTCCTTTCCTCCCTCTCTGCCTGCCTCTCTGCCTACTTGTGATCTCTGTCAAATAAATAAATAAAAATCTTTTTAAAAATCAAAAATAAAAAAATAAAATAAAATAACAGAAGTACAGGCCTTAGTTTACTCGGTTTTTTGTTATTGTTGTTGTTCTTTAAATTTGCTCTTTCTTTTCCAGCTTTATTGACATATAATTGATATATAGCATTGTAAGTTTAAGATATACAGTGTGATGATTTGATATACTTTAATATTACAAAATGATTACAACAATAGGATTAATTAACACCTCCATCACCTCACATAATTACTGTGTGTGTGTATGTGTGTGTGTGTGTGTGGTGACAACACTTAAGGTCTACTCACAGTCAATTTCAAGTATACAATACAATATTGTTAACTATAGTCACCATGCTGTACAGTAGATCCCCAGAACTTACTCATCTTACAATTGGAAGTTTGGCTGCCCTTTGACTGGCCATACCATATACCATATAACCCAGTAATCCCACTTTTGGACATATAACCAGGAAATGCACTCCATATTCATTGAAACATTATTCACAGTAGTGAAGATATAAAAACAACCCAATTATCTGTTTGCAGATGAATGGATAAAGGAGATGTGGTACATACATATAATGGAATGTTATTCACCTGTGGAAAAAAAAGGAAACCTGCTGTTTGTGACAGACTGGGTAGAACTTGAGAGCATTTTACTTAGGGGTATTTTGTGTGTGTATGCGAATTACCTAGAGGGTTCATTCAATTTAAATTTACTGTTAGTAAAATTTAAAAGGTTCACTAATACATCCTTACATAAAGTATAATAGTATAGTATAAAGTATATAAATGTATATAAAGTATATAAATAGTAAGGTATAAAGTTCACTAATACATCCTCACATAAAGTATAATAAGCAGGACAGTAAGCTTCCATATATTATGTTGTGAAAAACTGGGGCTTTTAATCAATAACTAATTTTAACCATCTTGTCTAATACTGTGTTTTTAAAGCAGAAATGAATGTTTAGATTTTTTTTATGATTGTATTTCTTTATTTGACAGACAGAGATCACAAGTAGGCAGAGAAAGGAGGCAGAGAGAGAGGAGGATGCAGGCTCCCTGCTGAGCAGAGAGCCCGATGTGGGGCTCGATCCCAGGACCCTGGAATCATGACCTGAGCAGAGGCAGAGGCTTTAGCCCACTGAGCCACCCAGGCGCCCCTGAATGTTTAGATTTTTAAATGGGGTTATTCCCAAGTTGAATAAAGGAAAGTAAAGGTAGAAAATGGAAGGGGGAGATATTCTCTTTGATTCTCTGCTAATCAATTCATCATTCTAACAACTTTATCTACATCTTTATCTACATCTCAGAGTTCTGGCATGCTTCTCTAGAAGTCAGTTTGAATATGAAGTTTGTGAGCTACCTGTCTGGCTCACTTGGTGGAGCATGCAACTTTTGATCTTGGGATTATGAATTTGATCCCCACTTTTGGTGTAGAGATTACCTAAAAATAAAATCTTTTTTTTTTTTTAGTTTGCAAGGGTCAAAAGTCATTAATTCATGGACTTATTATATATATTATATAATTCATGGACTTATAATAACTATAAATTGAAATGTGAAATTTGGTAACTCAATAGCATTGGTATAGAATTTTAAAATATCTTTTTAAAAAAGATTATTTATGAGAGAGAGAGAGTGACCGCACAAGTCAGGGGAAGGGCAGAGGGAGATAATTTCAAGCAGACTCCTTGCTGAGTATAGAGCCCTATATAGGGCACAGTCTGAAGACCCATGAGATCGTGACCCGAGCCGAAACCAAGAGCCTGTCACTCAACCAGCTGAGCCACCCAGGTGCCCCTAAGATATCTTTTCAGTATTTAAAATCTTTTCAAGGGCACCTGGGTAGCTCAGTTGGTTAAGCAGCTGCCTTTGGCACAGGTCATGATCCCAGGGTCCTGGGATCGAGCCTTATGTTGGACTCCCTGCTCAGCGGGGAAGCTACTTCTCGCTCTCTCTCAAATAAATCAATAAAATCTAAAAAAATTTTTTTCATAGCTCTCTTAATTCTGTTATTAAACAATGAGAGATTATGCTATTACATACCATTTCTCACAGAAGCCAAACTTTTAAAACATAGTAAAAATAAAAAACACAGGAAACAACAAGTGTTGGTGAGGATATAGAGAAAAAGGAGACTAGTACAGCCAATTTAAAACAGTTAAAATAGTTAAATAGTTAAAAATAGAAGTACTCTATGATGAAGTCATCACATTACTGGGTATTTACCCCCAAAATGCAAAAACACTAATTCAAAGGAATACATGTACCCCTATGTTATAGCAGCATTATTTACAATAGCCATATTATGGAAGCAGCCCCAGAGTCCACTGATAGATGAATGGGTGAGGAAGATATGGTGCATAGATGTATACAATGGAGTATTTTTCAGCCGTTAAAGAGAACAAAATCTTGCCTTTTGCAATGACATGGGATGGAGCTAGAGAGTATAATGCTAAGTGAAATAAGTCATAGAAATACAAATACCATATGATTTCAAATCATAGAAAAAGAAAAAACAAATGAACAAAGGTGAAAGACAAACCAAGAAACAGACTCTTAAATAAAGAGAACAAACTGATGGTTACCAGAGGTAAGACGGGGGGATCAGTGAAACAGGTCAGGGGATGAAGGAGGGTACTTGTTATGATGAGTACCAGGTGTTGTATGGAAGGGTTGGATCGCTATATTGTACACCTGAAACTAATGTAACACTGTATGTTAACTATATGAGAATTCAAATTTTTTAAAAAGACCTTAAATAAATAGTAAGGAAAATCATTTTCTTTTGATAATGTATAAAATAGGCTTTAATTTTGTTTCCACCATATGATCTTCCTCACCCTGTGTGAGGAAGATATTGCTGGCATCCAAGTCACCACTCTTTTTCAACTGCATCAAGAGAGCAGTGTGCATTTCTGTGTTTGAGAAAGTTGGCAATCATCCAGATGAGTAGGCATATTCCTCTTCCCCACATATACTTTTTAGTGAAAAGGCTAAACAAAAAAGAAACTGAAGGTACTAGAGCTCAGGTATCAAATGAGGAGGAGGAACACGAGGATTTTATATATACATGGAGCAATGGAACAAATCTAATAAAAGAATTAATGAAGGAGAACTTTTCCAGGACAGTTTTTTAAGTTTTGAATTCTACCAAACCCCCCACCCCTGCCCTTTAACTTTCACTTCTCTCCTATTTTCCTTTCTCCTGTTTTGTTTTGTTTTTTTTTAAGACTTTATTTGTCAGAGAGAGACCAAGTGCTTGTGCACAAGGAGGGGAAGCAGCAGGCAGAGGGAGAAGCAGGCTCCCCATGGAGCAAGGAGCCTGATATGGGACTCCATCCTAGGACTCTGGTATCATGACTCTGGTATCATAAGCTGAAGGCAGATGTATAATGGACTGAGCCACCCCGGTGTTCCTTTCATTTCCCTGTTGATGGATAGCACTTTCGAACTAAAAATGTTGTTTATTAGTAAACCTGAACTTTACACACTTACACCAGGCACTGAGGATAAAGGGCTTATTGGTAGAGGATCTAATAAAGGCCCATTTAATGTTTATGTGGATTGACAGTCCATAAGTATTATGGATGCCTAAGTGTTGACAACCCTTGTACCTAAGCCCAAAATTGAAAGGCAAGAGGCAGAAAAAACCAAGGGAGCAGGTCATAGCACTAAGGCTATCTATAAGCATCATTGCGTTCTTTTGGCTGGATTACCCTCTGCCCACCGCAGAATGAGAAGAGTAACTGTTTTAGCAATTAGATTATTTTAAACCTAACCTAAATCTAGAATGGAGGGAGGAATATGGAAAAGGGAGTACAAAAGGTCTTTTATCTCAGTCCATGTTGAAGTAGTAATTAACTACCTTCAACTTAATTATTGGGGAAGAAGAGAATATAATCTAACTCAGTGGTTGTTGAAAGTTGTTGTGATAAGGAGAATTATTTTGATTGGGACCACTAAGCCTTTTCCCCATATACCCATCCAGAGGATATTGGAGACCTTGCTTCTCTCTTAATGATGTAAATGTCTTGAGAGGAACAGTTAAAGGGGAAAACTAAATACAAACAGGAACAAATACTTTATCAGAGGGCGCCAGGGTGACTCAGTGGGTTGGGCCACTGCCTTCAGCTCGGGTCATGATCTCAGGGTCCTGGGATCGAGTCCCGCATCAGGCTCTCTGCTCAGCGGGGAGCCTGCTTCCTCCTCTCTCTCTCTCTCTCTCTGCCTACCTCTCTGCCTATTTGTGATCTCTCTCTGTCAAATAAATAATAAAATCTTTAAAAAAAAAATACTTTATCAGAGACTCAACCAAAGTCCTTCTCAAACCATTCTAGTAGCTGAAAAGACTTTTAATCCCTATTAGGTTAACACATCTTCTTGCCTTTCTATACCTGAATTTCCTGGCACTGATGACATGTGCAGAAACGTTAACAAATATCTAATTGCATTTTTAGTGAAGCATACACAAGTCATCCAAAAGTGTTATTGTTAAGCCATTAGCAGATTTGTCTTCTCTCAAAATTTCATCTCCAAATATGTGGGCAAATTTTTCTGGGTCAAGGATTTGAGGTTGATGTTTTCCTCCACTATGACAATACATTGGAACCATATTCTTCCTGACAAGAAAATCTAACAAAATAAAGCCAATTTTCTTTACTGGGGCTTTAGTAGTTGGACATCTGTGAGATTGATCTTTGAATTATCATTTCATGGTTTTTTAATTGCTGTTAGAAAGTATGTGATTGCACATTAAATTTTTTTATTTGTTTAGAATAGATAGTACATTCACAAGGTTAACTGCCAAAGTCAAAGAATGTATGGGAAAAAGTTTTCTTTTCCTTGTTCTGTATCTACCCTTTGCTCCTTCTGTACCAGCAAGCACAGTTCTTAGTTTCTTGTGTTTCCTGACAAATATTGTTGATGGATTTGTCAGAAAATATGAGTGCATAAGTTTTTTCCCTTTTTATAATATGTTATATATATATGTATATATATTATAATATAATAATAGCATACATATATACATACATAGTATTTATATCAGTCCAGGTTCAGTTGGGGAGGCAGAACTATATAGGTATTTTGGAATAAAAGATTTATTATAGGACTGAGACCTTATGCGATTGTAGATGAAGCTGAAGAAGTAAGAGTGGATTCTGAGGAAGATGGTGGTTGAATAGGAGGACCCTAGGCTCACCTCCTTCCATAAATACAACTAGGTAACTATCATCATCGTAAATACCCCAGAAAGCACCACTAAGGGCTGACAAAACAAACTCCACAACTTAATGAAGAGAAGATGGGGTACCTGGGTGGTTCAGTCAGTTAAGTGTCTGCCTATGTATGGCTCAGGTCATAATCCTAGGGTCCTGTGATCAAGCCCCTCGTTGGGTTCCCAGCTCAGCATGAGTCTCCTTCTCCCATTCCCTCTGCCCCTACCCCTGCTCATGCTCACTCATTCTCTATCTCATTCACTCTCTCAAATAAATAAAAATCTTTTTTAAAAAAATGGGAGAGAAAAGATTACATTGAAAAGGGAGTAGCAGACATAGCTGGCTTTTGTAACACACAGAAGCAGGCAGAGACTAAGACAAAATGAGAAGACAGGAATTTATCCTAAATAAAAGAACAAGATAAGGCTGCAGCTAGAAATCTAAGCAAACATGTAAGTAACACACCTGCTAGAGAATTTAAAGCAGCGATCATAAGGATACTCACTAGGCTTGAGAAAAGAATGGAAGAGATCATTGAGAACCTTACCACAGAGATAAAAGAGTTAAAAAGGAATTGGATGGGGGCGCCTGGGTGGCTCAGATGGTTAAGCATCTGCCTTCAGCTAAGGTCATGATCCCAGGGTCCTGAGATCAAGTCTGGTGTTGGGCTCCCTGCTCAGTGGGGAGTCTGCTTCTACTTCTCTCTCTGTGCCTCCCTCCTTATACTCTCTCTCCCCCTTACTCTCTCTCAGATAAATAAATAAATCTTTAAAAAGGAGTCAGACATGAAGAGTGCAATAAACTAAAAGCAAGCTTGATGTGATGAACAGCAGCCTGGAAGAAGCTGAGGAATAAATTAATTAGCTAGAAGACAGTAATGGAAAGCAATGAAGCTAAACAAAAGAGAGAAAGAATTACACAAAGTAAGAATAGATTTAGGAAATTCAGTGACTCCATCAAACATAATAACACATAAGTATTATAGTAGTCCCAGAAGAAGAGAGAGAAAAGAGGGCAGAATATGTATTTGAGGAAATAATAGCTGGAAACTTCTCTAACCTGGGGAAGGAAGCAGACATCCTGATCCAGGAGGCACCATAAAACTCCCATCAAAATCAACAAAAGCAATCTATACCAAGACACATTGTAACTAAATTTCCAAAATATAATGATAAAAGATTCTTAAAATGGTAAGGCAAAAGAAGCCAGTAACTTACAAGGGAAAACCCGTGAGGCCAGCAAGAGATTTTTCAACAGACACTTGCAAGCCAGAAGGGATAGGCATGATATATGCAAAGTGCTGAATGGGAAAAATCTTCAGCCAACAATACTCTATCCAGCAAGGCTATCATTCAGAATAGAAGGAGAGGTAAAGGGTTTCCAGACAAACAAGTTAAATGAATTCATGACCACCAAACCACCCCTCTAAGAAATATTAAAGGGGACTTACTGAGTGGAAAGGGGAGACCAAAAGTGACAGTATAAAAGGCAGAAAACACAAAAGCAGTAAAAAGTATTTCCATAAAAATTCCAGGAACTCGCTTTAAAAATGATATGTAATGTAATAACATATACTTAAACCATTAAGAGGAGAGGAGAAAAGAATGGGTTCAAACTTAAACAACCACCAACTTAATATAGACTGCTGTATGCAGAACAGGTTATATACAAACCTAATAGTAACCATATATTAAAAACCACTAATAAACTTGCAAAGAATAAAGAGAAAGAAATCCAAATATATCACTAAAGAAAATAAGCAAGACACAAAAGAGAGAAAGATAAGAAAGGATCTAGAAACATAATGATGGACTTTATGTAGTTTTCATATTTTGCTATAGTGTATACTGTAATGTTGAATAATTTTGAATATGTGTCATTTAGGAAGTCTAAGAGTGTATATGTAAGAAAAATACCTGGAAGTGGAAGGCTGTGTCAAAGGGTATGTGGATCAAAAATTTAAATTTTGAAGAAGAAAAATATTAAAAGTACTGAAAGCCAATCTAAAGAGAAATATTTTTGTAACCTTGGATTGAAAAAGAGCTTCCTAACTATAACATAAAACCCAGAAGCCATAAAAGAAAAGATTGATATAAAAAATAAATGTTCTACACAGCAGAACCCTTAATACAAATATTAATTTTTAAACTAACAAGCTTTCATCGCTTCTCAGCCTTTTGGCTAAGATCAAATGTAAACTAACAAGCTTTCAATGAACAGTATTCTAACAGAGACGTACATTTTTGTAAAACAAATTCCAAGTCTGATTTCCAACTTTACAGATTTTCAGGATATGATTATCTATACATGCTTGATCATTAACATATCCATGCTACATTAGGAAAAAGAAGAGAAGAGATTCTGTTTAGTTTTGCTTATTTGCTTCCTTTCCTCTTTTCTTCCTCCCTCCTTCCTTACTCCCCTTCCTTCCTTGGACTTCTAGGCAAATACAGTATTAAAAGTTAAAATGGGGGCACCTGGATGTTTTTAAGCATCCAGCTCTTGGTTTCAGCTCAGGTTGTGATCTTGGGGTTATGGGATCAAGCCCCCCATTGTGCTCCATGCTCAAAGTGGAGTCTGCTTGAGATTTTTCCTCTCCCTCTATCCCTCCCTCATTCTCCCTCTCCCTGTCAAATAAATAAATAAATCTTAAAAAAAAAAAAGTTAAAATGGAAAAAGAAAGGGCATGCAGGAGGAAAGTCATCGGATTACCAGTCAGATGATCTCTGTCCATTTCCTAAGAGCTATGCAAGTTTGTGAGTATTAGTTTTAGACCTCACTAAAGAAACCAACCACCTCATACTTGATTTTTTTTTTCTCTGTAGTGACTAGATCAGTACCTAGTACAAAAACATTTGTTAATCTTATCTCTCGGATTCAAATTCCCCATTTATAAATTTTGCCTGCCAAGTTTACTCATGCTGTTATTGTGAGGATAACATGATATAAATAATATATGTGAAGAGATTTTATTAACTGTAGATGATTGATCACTACTTAAGAAATTGTCTTTTTGAAAGGGGACCCAGCTTTCAGGAGAAATATTGTTATTGATCTAGTAGAAACATTATAACTCAGTCATGGCGCCAAGAGACACAGACTCCACCACTGCACTGTAACATTCCAGATAAGCTACTGCCTTCCAGAGTGCAGCTTTCTCTTCTGGTAACTTTGGAGAGTGTAAAGCCATATGCAAATGTGAGCTACAACTTCAGTGCAAAGAAAGCCCTGTTGACATAGATGACTTCTAGAACTCAAAGTGTTCTTGCTTTTGTCTATTCCTATTAACTCAGCACACATTTACTGAAGTGTGCAAGATACTGTGCTACCATTTTACTGTATCAGCTCTTCTCTAATCTAATTTGCTGCCCTTACTTGAATTTTTCATTGATTGAATTTCTGTGATAACTGTACTAAAGGACATCCTTGAAAAAAGTTTAAATATATGGCTAATTCTGACTATGGCTTATTTTGATTTAGATGAGTTACCTTATGCTGTACGTAACAAAATGTCACATTTAAGACTAACAAGATTTGATTTGATTTGATTTTTTATTCACATATAATGTATTATTTGCCCCAAGGGTACAGGTCTGTGAATCATCAGGCTAACAAGATTTTATTTTATTTTATTATTATTTTTTAAGTGATTCTTATTTTTTTTTAAGATTTTATTTATTTATTTGACAGACGGAGATCACAAGTAGGCAGACAAACAGACAGAGAGAGAGGAGGAAGCAGGCTCCCCACTGAGCAGAGAGCCTGCTGTGGGGCTCGATTCCAGGACCCTGAGATCATGACCTGAGCCAAAGGCAGAGGCTTAACCCACTGAGCCACCCAGGCGCCCCCAGGCTAACAAGAGTTTAAAGCAAAAGTTTTCTTTCTTGTGTTTTTTGTTTTTATTCTTTGACAACTGAGATCAGCTGATTTTTTAAATTAGATTTTTCAAAACAAAATTTTTAGATTTCTGGAAACACGTTCTACTCCCAGAAAAGGATACTGAATCAAAGAATTTAATGTGTTACCCTTTCAATCGTTCTCTTAACTTCATGCCATCTAAAACATGATATTCAGGCCCAAACAGCTATATTCTTTTCCCAACAGGGGTAAATCAAATTTGGCATGATAGGGGGAAGGTGTATGGGAACTAAGAGTTTTAGGATAATTGTATTTTTATTTATATCTTTGTATTTGCAAATTTGAAATACTGTGTATTTTTTTCCTGTATTAAACAGGAAAATGGCAGGAATACAGACAAATTATAGATAAGCATTTTGATAAGCATGATCAAATTCTGAACCTCTCTACTAGTTTTTAACATATTGCCTAAGATTTTTGTTTTTATTTTTTAAAGATTTTATTTATTTATTTGACAGAGAAATAGAGGCACAAGTAGGCAGAGCAGCAGGCAGAAGGAGAGGGAGAAGCAATTTCCCTGCTGAGCAGGGAGCCCTATGTGGGGCTTGATCCCAGGACCCCAGGACCTGAGCCAAAGGCAGATACTTAACTGACTGAGTTACCCAGGCACCCCTTTTTTGTTTTTATCTAATGAGGATTATTACTATTTGTAATCTTATTTGTAGCATTTTGACTTCCAAGAATATAAAAGTAGATGTTGGGGGTGCCTTGGTGGCTCAGTGGATTAAAGCCTCTGCCTTCAGCTCAGGTCATGATCCCAGGGTCCTGGGTTTGACCCCCACATCGGGCTCTCTGCTCAGTGGGGAGCCTGCTTCCTCCTCTCTCTCTGCCTGCTTCTCTGCCTACTTATGATCTCTGTCAAATGAATAAATAAAATCTTTTTAAAAAAAAAAAGTAGATGTTGGCTTCAAAATTTTCAAGTCGCCTAAATCTGAACTGACTTTCTAGGATTTGCAGATACCTCTTTTTTGAAAAGGAACTATCACTTTCCTTCAGTTGAACATGAATGGTGGGGTTATTGTAGCAAATGAGTGTGTCTTGTTTTTGTTATTGTCTAATAGCTCTGAGAATAGGAATGCTCCATGTAAGGCAAATACTAAAAAAAAAAATTGTAACCCCTTTCTTTTCAGACCTCTTAAGCCACGAAAATGCAGCAACACTGAATGATGTAAAGACACTCGTCCAGCAGCTGTACACCACGCTGTGCATCGAGCAGCACCAGTTAAACAAGGAAAGGGAGCTTATTGAAAGATTAGAGGATCTCAAAGAGCAGCTGGCTCCCCTGGAAAAGGTGCCCATTCAAATCTCAGACTCTCCTCTTCAACAGTAATTTTCTAGAGCATATATGTTTGCTTCCCCCCTTCACCCCCCCATCTTCTTTTTGTAATTGAGTTGTGTCAGTCAAACTAGTCCTTTAGTTTTGGGAACTGAACCATAACAAAGTCCAATCAAAGCTAAGAAAAAACTTGAAAAGAAATAGCTTTGAGTCTTCATAGTGGACATAGAACTTTGAGCTCTAAATGTCTGCCCATAACCAGATTTATGACCTTTGCAACAATTGGGTTAATTACTGATTGAGATAAGTTATGTGTGTAGTGGGTAATGATTTTGGCCAAGTTAAGAATCAATATTATATGGAATATTATGCACCTGTTAAAAATGATTGTGTGGACCTAATCTACATATGCAATAGAAGAATATTATGATATTTGATGCAAAGGGTATTATAAAATAATGTGCATATTAGTGTATGCTATGATCTAATTTTTAAATGTGTTGTGCATATAGCTATGCATATTTATATATATGTATATGTAACCCACAGGAAAAATGTCAGAAGTATATTCCAAAATGCTAATAGAGTGGTAGAGTGATGACTGGTTTTCTTCTTTACATTTTTCCAGGTGTTTTATAATAAGCATGTTATTCTTATTTTTTAACGATGATATAAGTATTTTCATTGTAAGAAATTAGACTATCAGAAATTAAGAGAGGGAACAGATACTCTTAATATTGTGCTTCTTCTCATTTCCTTAAAAATAATGAACGTATATCTCAAGGTTCTCATTAAATTTAAGACCATTAGAAACATGAGAAATCAGACTTGAACTGTTGTGAAGGAGAATGAAATTTAAATTTGGCATTTTCAAGATGTAAAAAAGCATTTTTTTAATGTACTAGCTATAACAAAGTAATTATCATCTTTTGTTGACTATTTACTATATGCTGGGAATTGTGCAAGTATTTGACCTCTAGTCCATTATTTAGTCCTCAGAAAACTCTATATGACACTGATGATGATACACAGATCAGGGCCTGCACACAGCTGTTCTGAATCTAGAGTCCATGCTCTGACTCTCTGTACTTTCTGCCCCCTAGCAGACCCCTTGAGTAAACAGTGACGATGATGAAATCTAACATGCTACAGTAAGAGAACACTGGCATATTTTCATATCCCTCCCTCAAAAAAGATAATTGTGTAGTTGGATAAAGAGTTGTTGACACTAACTTACTCCTGTAGTTTCACTATATTTTCATCTTTTCCTACTTCTAGGGTGAAACATAAAGCACAAGTGTCCTAAGAAAGTGTTACTCCTATAAAATATTCAGTGAAAACTACAGATACTATTTAGGAAGACAAGTTACGTTTCCTAGAAGGGAGACTAACATGTCCTGATTATGAGCCCCATTTCTTCTGCGAATGTAAAACAGTTTAAATGTAAAATTGGTTCTGTTTCAAAATACTGTTGATCATGTGTGCCCTGTAGGTACGAATTGAGATTAGCAGAAAAGCTGAGAAGAGGACCACTTTGGTGCTATGGGGTGGACTTGCCTACATGGCCACACAGTTTGGCATTTTGGCCCGGCTTACCTGGTGGGAATATTCCTGGGACATCATGGAGCCAGTCACCTACTTTATCACTTACGGAAGTGCCATGGCAATGTATGCATATTTTGTAATGACACGCCAGGTAAGAATTCCTCTTCCAGAAACTTTTTATGAGATGCTAATGAAGTTTTGGGTGTCACAGTAGTTCTCTTTTCTCTCATATATTTTCTAAAGCCATCTCCCCTTAAGTACTCTTTAATCCTACACACACACACACACACACACACACACACACACAGATGCACCTGTGCACATGCATGCTAATTGTGTATTACGCTCTATTCTCGGTGTTAAAGGTAAGGAGGTAAATCATGGCTCCTGACCTCAAGAAGCTCACAGACTATAAAGTGAGCCATATAAGCCATTAAATTTAGAAAAAAATACCTTACAGAGAGAAGAATGATCTGCTGCATGATAGCTTGGTCAGCCAAGTTGGCTTGGCTTTTGGTTTTTATTGAATTCTTGGAATGGAAAGTTAGTGATAACTAATCAGATAGTTAAATTCAACTCTGGTCTATTTCTAAGTATATTAAGAGTATAAGTAAGCTTCTTTGTTACTGTTTTTGCTTCCTAGAAGAGAGATGAAAATTAGATGTCCAATCACTTTATATGCCTGGCCTATTCTCTAGCAACCAAGACTTATTTATTAAATATCAGTATCTGGAACTCATTTTTGTTGCCAGTGTTATTTTTACAGTAGCTTGAAAATCCTCTGGCACTTTAAAAAGTATGAAGGATTTACTATCACTTATTATTATCTGTGTGATACCACACAGATTCAATTTCCCTTGATAAAAATTTGCAGTAAGTGAGACATGAGAACCTTTTTCTATTTTCTTAGGTACCAAAGCTGAGAATTGCTTCTCTTATATTTTTATATAGCTCTGATTGAACATAGGCATTTTGTTTCTGTTGTTGTTAGACCACTGGTCATAGGCCTATTTATGTGTGAGAAAATGAAAGCCCCCAAATGGTATTTAACCTTTCTGGGCCTCCCAAACTTGTCTGGTAGAGAAGAGAGACAATAAACTGTTCATGTCCGGCCATTGTTTGCCCAGAGTATCCAGCACCTAGTCCCATGTCTGGCTCATACTCATTACCCTGAGTGAACAGAACTGCACAACCAGATCAGTCATGTCTAATCACAGCTCTGGACATGGCCTTGCTGTCTGTCTGTCTTTGTTTCTTTCCTTCTCTTTCTCCTCTCTTCCCTGTTCCTGTCCCTCATATACACACCCCTTTAATAGGTTCTTTTTATCTGTTGATTGAAGTCCAAAATCCTTAGCCTGATAGTCATAACTGGTTCCTCCCTGTCTTCTCCAAAGGTCTGTCAGTTCCCTACAGTATACTTACTGTGTGTTTTAAACAAATAAAATTATATTCATTATCCCCCCAAATGCCCTGAGTTTTCTACCAGGAGTTTCATTCCTTACTTCCCATCATTCTGTCAGCTGGGAGTTCTCCCTGTTGATCTCTACCTGTTATATTTCAAGGTTTCTTAAATGCTGATCTTTCATGAACCTTTGGCCAGTTCCCTACAGACAACTTTGAACTCTCCTTCTGAATTCTTGTAGCACATTGTACCTCTCATTTCACTTATCCTACTCTATCTTGTATTATAGTTATTCATATATAATGTCTTCACTCTTCTACTAGACTATAATATCTTAGGAGGAGAGGCATTCAGGGTTTGTTTTTTTTTTTTTCCAATTTCTATTTCCCTTTAGCTACTTTTTTTTTTTTAAGATTTTATTTATTTATTTGACAGAGCAAGAGACAGTGAGAGAGGGAATACAAGCAGGGAGAGTAGGAGAGAGAAAAGCAGGCTCTCTGCAGCCTAGGACCCTGAGATCATGACCTAAGCTGAAGACAGACACTTAACAACTGAGCCACCCAGGCATGCCCCGCCTTTAGCTACTATTAATCCATTATTGTCATCATTGTAATTCAATATTCACTTCTGCTTCTTTTATGACATACTAAGCACCAGACCAATCCTCCCATGAGGAAAAGTTAGAATAGTTAAATAAAACATTAAATATATCTGCCTACAGACACTAGAGAGCTTATAAGATAGCAAAAATTACCATGCAAGGACCTGAGGAAGAGGAATTCCAGGAAGGTAAACCTGGTGCTGAGTGTGCTTATACCTCTGGGGATTTATGCTGACTAAGCAGGGTAAGACAGAGACCAAGAAGCTGAGCAAAACTTGATGATCTAGAAGGATCAAAACAATTGAGATTGTTTGGTTTGGAACCTCTAATAGCTATCATTATCAAATAAGGAGGATCCTCTTGTAGTTTCTCTCTGAACCATAGCCCAACTTCATTCATCTCAATTAGACTAAGGTATTCCTAGAATAGTGATAATCCAAAACTGCTAGTGCTCATAGTCTCCAGGCAGAAGCAAACATAAATTATCCCTGGAAGAAAAAATATTTAAAAATGTAAAGACTGGAAAGAAAGAAAACTGATGTTATTCAAAAGTCTTCGTACATTAAAAAAATATATATATATTTATGTATATATATATATTTATATATATATATATAAACATGTACATATATTTGATTAGAATCCATAAGTGAGTTTCATAGGGTTACTGGATACAAGGCCAATATACATAAATCAATTGCATATCTATATGCCAGCAACAATTATAAAATGAAACTAAAAGTAATCGTGCAAAAGATGTGCAAAATCGCTATGCAGAAAAACATACATTTAAAGGAAATTTCTGAACATGTTCATAGACTGAAAAGTAAATATTAAAAAATGTCAGTTGTATTCAAATTGATCTGTTTGATTCCGTGCAACCCCAGTCAAAATTCCAACAATTCTGAGGATGAAGGGGAGGAGATTTGAATAAGCTGTTTCTAGAATTTCAGTGAAAATGTAAAAGCCCAAGAAAAGCCAGTGAACCCTTGAACAAGAAAAATTAGGTAAGAGGATTTGCTCTACAGGATATGGAAGACTGTAGCTTTATTTATAATATTATAGTAATATTAAGATAATGGCACAAAGACAAATAGTCCAATGGAATAGTTGAGAGAATATAGAAGCAGATGTGGTATAAATGAACTTTTGATTTTAAAAAGATAACACTGCAAAGAAAGAAGAGTCTTTTTCTATGAATGGTGCTAGGACAATTGAATATCCATATTAAAAATAAAATGAAATGAACCCATCCTTACACATCCTTAATTAACAAGAATTAATTCCAGATAGATTATAGATATAAATATGAAAGCTGACATGGAAGAGGGGCACCTGGCTGGTCCAGTCTGTAGAGCATACAACTGTTGATCTCAAGATTGTAAGTTCAAGCCCCGCGTTGGGTGTGGGAGAATACTTAAAAATAAGATCTTTTTAAAAAATAAAATAAAACTTCTGGAAGGCAAATAGGAAAATATGTCAATTACTGTGGAATAGGAAATAATTTCTTACCCAGAATGAAGCTCTAACCATAAAGAATAAGAATGATAAAGTTGACTGTATTGAAGTTAAGAATTTCTGGGGGCGCCTGGGTGGCTCAGTTGGTTGTGTCTGTCTTTGGCTCAGGTCATGATCTCTGGGTCCTGGGATCAAGCCCCACAGCATCTGGTTTCCTGCTCAGCAGGGAGTCTGCTTTTCTGTCTCTGTCCCTCTGCCCCTCCCCACCTCTCTCATTCTCTCTCTCTCAAATAAATAAATAAAATCTTTTTTAAAATATTAAGAATTTCTATTTATTAAAGAACACCATTAGGGGTACCTGAGTGGCTCAGTGGGTTAAAGCCTCTGCCTTCGGCTCAGGTCTTGATCCCAGGGTCCTGGGATTGAGCCCTGCATTGGGCTCTCTGCTCAGCAGGGAGTCTGCTTCCCCCTCCCTCTCTCTGGCTGCCTCTCTGCCTACTTGTGATCTCTGTCTGTCAAATGAATAAATAAAAATCTAAAAAAAAAAAAAAAAAACACCATTAAAAGGGCAAACAGGCTGGGAGGAGATATTTGTAGGACATATACCCAACAAAGGATCCATAACCAGAATATATTAACAAAACCTATAAATCAGTAAGAAAAAACCAGACAACCCAGTCTTTTTCTTGCCAGAAAAAAGATGGCAAGAGATTTGAATAAGCACATCTAAAAATGGAAGTTCAAATGGCTAATAATATATGAAACAAAAATGCCTCAGGCTCACGAGTGATCAGGAAATCAGATCTCCAAGAGAGATGAAAACATGTTCATACAAAAACTTGTGCAGGAATATTCATAGCAGCATTATTCATAATAGCCAGAAAAGTGGAGACAACCTAAATGTCATGAAATGAAAATAAAGTACCAATACATGCTACAAATGGATGAACCTCGAAAGAAGGCACCCACAAAAGGCTATGTGCTATACTATTCCATTTATATGAAATGTCCAGAATAGGCAAAACTGTAGAGGCATAAAGTAGATTAATAGTTGCCTGGAATTGGAGATGTTGAGGGAGATGAGAAGTGATTATTAGAGTACAGGATTCCTTTTTTCTTTTTTTAATGAAGTTTTATCTATTTATTTGTCAGAGAGCACAAGTAGGGGAGTGGCAGGCAGAGGCAGAGAGAGAAGCAGGCTTCCTGCTGAGCAAGGAGCCCAATGTGGAACTCCATCCCAGGACAATGGGGTTAGGACCTGAGCAGAAGGTAGATGCTTAACCCACTGAACCACCCAGGTGTCCCTAGAGAATGGGATTTCTTTTGAGGATGATGAAAACTGATTGTAGTGATGGTTGTGCAGCTTCATGAATACACTAAAAACCATTGAACATTATACTTTAAGTGGATAAATTGTATGGTATGTGATTTATATCTCATTAAAGCTATTTTTGAAAAATAAAGTAGTACTTCTGCACACACACCAGAATGGCTTTTTTTTTTTTTTTTTAACTGGCAGTACCAAGTATTGGCAAGGATATGGAATGATGGGAACTCGTATCCTGCTGATGGGAATGTAATTGGTACCACCATTTTGGAAACCTGTTTTATATCACTTCTTAATTTGAACACAGGCATACCTTATGATCTAGGATCTCCATTCATAGGTGTACATCCAATAGAAAAGATAAGCCCAAAAATGTTCTTGGCAGCATTATTCATAAAAGGAAAGCCTGGAAACAACCCAAAGTCTTATCAATAGTAAAATGGATAAATAAATTGTGATGTAGTCATACCATAGAATATAACCTAGCAATGAAAATGAGTGAATTACAAAAGTATGAATATCACAAACATATTAAGCAAAAGTAGCTGTACATAATACCTATCGTCTGACTCCATTTTTATAAAATTAAAAAAACAGGTAAAATTAAGCCATAGAGTTCAAGGGGATTCATGCTTAAGCAGTAAAGCTGTAAAGAAAACAAGAAAATAATTACCATTAAAGGCAAGATAGTGATGAGTTTGGGGAGGAAGCCTAGGTTAATAATTGGGAAGAGGTGGGAGGATGCCTTCTAGGTTGTGGGCAGTGTTCGATTTCCTTTATCTGATGGTGATTAGCTTATTCTTTATGTGATGATTCATTGTGTTGTACGTTTTTGTTTTGTGTACTCTTACACATGTGTTCACAATAAAAAAGTGTTCAAGAAATAAATATTTAGGGGCACATGGGTGGTTCAGTGGGTTAAGCCTCTGCCTTTGGCTCAGTTCATGATCCCAGGGTCCTGGGATTGAGCCCTGCATTGGGCTCTCTGAAAGCAGGGAGCCTGCTTCCCCCTCTCTCTCTGCCTGCCTCTCTGCCTACTTGTGATCTCTCTCTCTCTCTGTCAAATAAATAAGTAAAATCTTTAAAAAATTAGTTTAAAATAAATTTTAAAAAATATATTTAACACTGCACCTACATCGGTATATATCTTTGCATGTGTAGTGAACCTAATTAGCAGTTAGTGCTCATTTTGTAAAGATAGTGTTCTAAGGACTAATAATTTAATTTCTCCTTTAATTTGTAGGAATATGTTTATCCAGAAGCCAGAGACAGACAATACTTATTATTTTTCCATAAAGGAGCCAAAAAGTCACGTTTTGACCTAGAGAAATATAATCAACTCAAGGATGCAATTGCTCAGGTAAGTTTTCAAAAAATAAAAATAAATTCCAGGGCGCCTGGGTGGCTCAGTGGGTTGGGCCGCTGCCTTCGGCTCAGGTCATGATCTCAGGGTCCTGGGATCGAGTACCGCATCGGGCTCTCTGCTCAGCAGGGAGCCTGCTTCCTCTCTCTCTCGCTCTCTGCCTGCCTCTCTGTCCACTTGTGATCTCTGTCTGTCAAATAAACAAATAAAATCTTAAAAAAATAAATAAATTCCAGCCCCATTTTGTATGGTATTGGTATTATAATAATAACAATAATAATTGTTATTATTATTACCATTATCCATAACTGTAGTGCTTCAGTAGGTAAACTCTGAAAGAATGATCACACCCTCTTCTTCCTGTATTAATTATTCCTCAGTTAATAAAAATGTGAATTTTAGCATGGACATCTCTCTGGAAAGTTTTAGAACACAGCAGGTGAAAGGTGATGGGTCCTATCTATCCTATTAACAGTAGCATATTGAAATTTGTAGAACTATTTTTACTTTTCTTCTTTTTGTTTCTTTAAAATTGTCTGTTTTTACTTTTCTCTATTTATAAAATCTTTTTACAACAATTTTGAAAGATTTTCCACCTAAAATATGTGGTGGCTATGGGACAAAAATAAAATCTAGGTAAGAAAGATTACTGGAAATGTTTGCCAGGCACAAGTCTCAGAGTTTATTGAACTAGAAGATGCTGTTTTAAAAGAGATGTATTTTATTTTTCATAATAGTTACCTCTTTCAAATTTCTGCGTGTGCCTCCCTCCAATATCTTTGATTTTGCTATATAAATCTTCATTCCTCTTCTCTGTAGTCTTATATGACTTCAGCGATTTTTCAGAAAATCTCTGGAAACTCTACCATCTTCTATAACGTTTGGTTGCTCTTCTGTGTCCCTTATTGGTGGTGGGGTTGTACTTTGAATAGGCTTAGTCTTCCTGCCTTGGCCTAAGTTGATTTATGTCTTCTGTTGCTCCGTGTGGTGGTTCTCACCTGGAGGGAGCGCATTAGGCTGAGGGTGGGGCTGAAGCATCCCTGGAGCTGTTAAAAATACAAATGCTCCAGCCCTACCCTCCGCCTACTAATCCAGCTCCACCAGCTGAGGTCCCAGCCAGTGTGAGTTTTGAAAGTGCTGCCCTTGACAGCACATCCCTGATTTTAAAATCACTAAGCAAAAAAAACTGAAACAACTACTGGAGGAACAACTCAAGTGTTGAGCAACGGAAGTTAAAGTTCCGGATCCAGGCAAAGGTTTGAGAAACGCCATCAGGGTGCATCAGATGCTCGCATGGTCCTGAGCCTCTGAGTCCTGCCCTGCTGACAGCACAGCCTTTCCTGGAGGCTCTGTTGACAGGTGATCCTTCCAGGGCAGACTTCCATTCTGGTCCCCCTGGGTTGTCCTATGCCTTTAAAGCCCTTTGCTTCTGAGGCAGTCTCAATTTGAGAGTAATTGAGATGATTTCTGGGATTCATAGTGATGCAGAAAAAGACAATTACCTTTTCTCAGGAGAGGATAATATCATTGAAAGCTTCACTAGCCACTTTTTCTCACCTTTTGTTTCTATTTTAGGCAGAAATGGACCTTAAGAGACTGAGAGACCCATTACAAGTACATCTGCCCCTTCGACAAATTGGTGAAAAAGATTGATCTACAAAGAGCCTCTGAATCCTGGCAGAAGGAACACCTGTTTATAACTCTTGCCTTTTTAATTAAAGCATTGCAGGTGGAAGCTGGGAGCCAAGTCGGGGTAGAGGGTTTTTACCTTTAATTAAAAAACAAAACAAAAAGGATCTTAGGGAAGAAGAGGAAGTTAAAATCTAAGGATCAGGCTTTGTGGAATATAAGCTCAAAGGGCTTAGTGAATATTGTCTTAATCAAGCATCTTAGTTTCTGGATGAAAATGATGCATTATATAGTTGAGAGATTCATAAAGAGAAAAGGATGCTGGGGGTGTTCCTTTCTTGCATCTTCTTGCAGGGTCAGCAAAACAGTAACACACCAGCACCCCACTCAGCTCTAATTTTTTTTTTAATTTGACTTTTCTTATTTTTGACATAGGAGTAAACAAATATACCAGAAAAGCAAATCCTCAAGGTATGTGGGTGGCAAACAGAGTCTGAGCCCATGTCATTAGCATTTATTTTAAATTGGACCCAGTCTCTGCAAAGTGACCAGGAATCTCTCCTATTCGTGTCCCTTTTCTGACCACCCAGTCCTGTTGGTTATGCTAATTTTATCCATATGAGAGTTGGAATCATCTTATGACTGTTTAATAATTGACACTTTGGATTATCCCATAATACCTTCTTCGATGTCTGTATATTCCAGTGCTCTGGATCAGTACCTAGGAATCATTGGCAACACTGCATGAGGTTGTTTTGTTTTGTTTTGTTTTGTTTTTTATTAATTAATCTTTAAGAGGAGGCAGAATTTCCCTCCTTTATTTAACTCTCCTATTGATATTCCCCTCTCCCTCCATAACTCAAATCCGAGGGGGGGCGGTATTCAGCTATATTACCAAATCAGGAAGACGTAAGGTTTACAAATTGGCTAAAAATCATGGCTCTCTAGCCATTTCAAACCAGAATAATCTCCTTGCTGTTAATCTGCTCTGTGTGACAGCATTCCAGCCCACCCAGATGGCGCTGCCTTGTCTGGAGACGTTGTTTATCTTGAAGGACACACACTTCCACACTGTTTGTGAGCCCCCCACCTCCACCACTTCAATAGTTGTAAATCAAGTGTGTGGATCTCCAAGGGTGCAATTTATCTTTATACAGGAATACATTTCTACGGCTTCCTTCAACCTACCCTCTTCACCCTCTTTTTTCTTATCTTAAATTGAGAGAAGGAAGAATTAATCTTATACTCTATCAAAATATTTTCTACCATATTTCCAGATGACATCTGCACTTGAAGAGTCAAAGGAATCTGTGTCTAATATCCTGTTTTTAACGACTGTGGGGGCAGGATGGAAAGGATGATGAGGCTTGCCACACAGCTGATCGTGATTTCTTTCACATGATTCGCCCCTCCTCATTGTGGCAAGGAGGTTCTTTCTCATTTTCTTCCTCTTTTGGGATCATTGTGTATGAAAAGAAACACTTGCAATGACAAACCCAGACTCCAGGTGCCTTGCAGAGGTTGAAGGCCTGCCCAGACCGCTGCTGCTCTGCTCCTGCCGCCGCCCCTTCCGCTGGCATGATGGAATGAAAGGATGCATGTCTCCCCTTCCTTCCAGTGCCCCCGAGTCGTTCAACCCCTTCCCTCATTTATTTTTGTTAAGTTCTGTGAATTATTTTTAAATCATCTATCCTGTTTGTGTGCAGGGTTTTTAAGAAGAAACAGCACAGTGCAATGAGCAAATCCTTTCAGGGTGTGTGGGAGGCAAGGGAGGGAAATGTGGAGAAAAGTCCTTTAAACAAATAGCAAAATATTGAACATGTGTAAAATCCTGTATCATTTATGAAATATGTATAAAAAGCAATGTACCTTCTGGAACAATAAATACTTATTCAATTTTTGAACTATAGTATCTATTTCTTTAAAGCAAAACCAAAAACAACAGCAGCAGTAACAAAACTTACTTTCCTGTGATTCTAGTGGAAAACTGTTTACTTCCAAAATTAATTCTTTTTCTTTTTTAAGATTTTATTTATTTATTTGACAGCGAGAGAGGGAACACAAGCAGGGGGAATGGGAGAGGGCGAAGCAGGCTTCCTGCTGAGCAGGGAGCCGATGTGGGCCTTGATCCCAGGACGCTGGGATCATGACCAGAGCTGAAGGCAACCACTTAGGAGCCCTAAAATTAATTCTTATAAAAATATCATTTTGAAATTAAATTTGGTTCCTAGAGCCTGTATTTTTAAAACAGGCATTTTTTTAAAAGATTTTATTTACTTATTTGACAGAGAGAGCATGCGTTCCTTGCTCAGCGAGAAGTCTGCTTCTCCCTCCCCCTCTGCCTACCACTCCCCCTCCTTGTGCTCGCTCTCTCTCTGCCAAATAAATAAATTAATTAAACAAACAAATTTTTAAAAACAGGCATTTCATTAATGCTTCCTGAATCTAAGATGGTCAATATTTTCTTAATTTTCCAGAGCCATCAAAGATTAAGTGACTTTTACAGGCAGAATAAAGCCACTGGCAGTACTGAGACTAATATCCTTATATCCTGATTAACAGGAAAATTGTCCATTATATCAGACACCAGATTGCCCAATGTGGTCTCCTGGACTTGAGAACACTGTCCAAGAATGAACCAAGATTAAATATTCATTTTTTAAGACTTTGTATCAAATTTGACCAAAGCAAATAATGATCACCAAACAGGAAAATACCATGTGCTACCTACTCCATTGAAGGCCTATCAGAAAGCGTACGTTAAACACCTATATTCAGTGCAATGTGAGATGTCTGAGAGCTTCCTGGCAGACATCCCTGGGACAGAATTAAAGTGTAAGAAGATAAGATTGAAAATGTTTTGATTAATGCCTACATATATATTCAACAACATTGTTAGGCTTTAGTGAATTTTCAGTGGAGATAATGAGAAGAGGTAAATCCATTAGGGTAAATAATGCGGTTTTGTTAAAAGATGATAGACCTGGGCGCCTGGGTGGCTCAGTGGGTTAAGCCGCTGCCTTCGGCTCAGGTCATGATCTCAGGGTCCTGGGATCGAGTCCTGCATCGGGCTCTCTGCTCAGCAGGGAGCCTGCTTCCCTCTCTCTCTCTCTGCCTGCCTCTCCGTCTACTTGTGATTTCTCTCTGTCAAATAAATAAATAAAATCTTTAAAAAAAAAAAAAAGATGATAGACCTTTAAAGCTGGCAAAAGTAAAAAAGTTCTTTCATGGTATGATTGTTGGAGTGGCAATCTGGTATCTCCTTGTTAAAAATGCAAGTTCTCGGGGCGCCTGGTGGCTCAGTGGGTTAAGCCTCTGCCTTCGGCTCAGGTCATGATCTCAGGATCCTGGGATCAAGCCTCAAATCGGGCTCTCTGCTCAGCAGGGAGCCTGCTTCCTCTCTCTCTCTCTCTCTCTCTCCTTGTGATCTCTCTCTTTCTGTCAAATAAATAAATAAAATCTAAAAAAAATAAAGCAAGTTCTCTGATCCCTACTGAATCAGAAACTAGGCATGGGGACAGCAATCTGTATTTAATAAGTCCTTCTGGTGATTTTAATGGGAACCATTGATCTAGTCAAACCAATGGACATCTATGTCAGAACTTACCAGTGAATCCTATGACTAAACAACCCAGTGACAGAGGCTGGTGAGTATGGTGAATATGGTAAATAGAAAGAATAGAGCTCATGTCACATGTACTATTGTATCTTGATTACTGGCAGGAGAATAGTAATGAGCACATAGTAGATGCTCACAAAAAAACAAAAATAGGGGCACCTGGGTGACTCAGTTAAGTGGCTGCCTTCAGCTCAGGTCATGATCCTGGGGTCCTGGGATTGAGCACTGCATCACTGTTCATCAGGGAGTCTGTTTCTCCCTCTCCCTTTGTCCCTGCCCCTGCTCATACTCACTCTCTTTCACAAAAATAAAATCTTAAAAAAAGAAAAAGAAAAACAACCAAATACATTGAATTTAAAAAATCAATGTAGCAAGGTTTCACAGAAAAGTGGAATTTCTTAGATTTTGGAAATCAGCTTCACCAAAACTGTTAAGAGTTATGTCTCATTTTTCTGGGATGCTGCATGGCTCAGTTGGTTAAGTGTCTGCCTTTAGCTCAGGTCGTGATCCCGGGGTTCTGGGATCGAGTCCCACACCAGGCTCCTTGCTCAGAGGGAAGCCTGCTTCTCCCTCTGCCTGCTGCTGCCCCTACTTGAGCTCATTCTCGTTTGCTCTCTCTGACAAATAAATAAAATCTTTTTTAAAAAAGAGAATTGTGATTCTTTTCTAAAAGGATGTATTTATTGAGAGAGAGCAAGGGAGGGGAAGAAGGAGAGAGAAAATCTCAAGCAGACTCCCCACTGAGCATGGAGTCAGTGGCAGGGCTCCATCCCACAACACCAAGATCATGACCTCAGCTGAAATCGAGAGTCAGTCACTCAACTGACTGAGCCACCCAGGTGCCCCAGTTGTGGTTCATTTTTATTACCGCCAACAATCTTTAGTTTGTTGCTTTCCCAAGTAAGTACAAATTCCTTGTCTTCCAGACATACTACATAATTACTTCCTTAGGATAAATGTATATGTTAATTTTAATGAGTTATACTGAATATAAAATTGACCCACTTTACAAATTTTCATTTGCATAGGTTTTATAAATGTATCATTCATTGAGCAATCCCTCATTCTTGAAATTGTCCTCAGCTCCTGTGACCTGACTTCGGTTTCCTTCTTTAAATCTCTTCTTCTTGGTCTTATTTGCAGTATCCTCCTCCTCTGCCCACATCTTGATGCTGGGCTTCTCCAGGGTTCCATCTCAGACCCCATTTTCCATGGATGATCTCACCCACTCCCTCCCCCCATTTATATGCCAGTAATTCTCAAATTGTTAGGTAAGCTCAGATCTTTCCTGAACAGCCAACTGGTTTGTCTACCTCCCAACTGATCTATTTCCCCCTTATGCAATAAATTCCCTTAGAGGGAAATGCATCTTAATGTAAAAAATTGACAAAATATTAGTAATTGCAGCTATGTTCCTTATTCTTTCTACTTTTATATATGTTTGAAATTTTTCATTATAAAAAATTAAAATGAGAGGGCAGGTTAATGAAAAAGGAAAAAATAGGAATAAGGAAAAAAAAAAAAAAAGGTCTTACCATCCTGGGAATGCTTGTTTACAGAACCAAAGGGCTATCTGTAAAAGTCCTTGACTCTGGCAATCAATCCTGGCAGCAAATCTGGGTCTATCTCATGCACACGTCCTCTGTTTCTCTGCAACCCATATGAAACACTCAGATGGTTTCTCAGGGACAGGAAATTGCAGGGTTTTGTTTTTTCTGTTAAGAACACTAACTCTTAGGGGCGCCTGGGTGGCTCAGTGGTTAAGCCGCTGCCTTCGGCTCAGGTCATGATCTCAGGGTCCTGGGATCGAGCCCCACATTGGGCTCTCTGCTCAGCAGGGAGCCTGCTTCCTCCTCTCTGCCTGCCTCTCTGCCTGCTTGTGATCTCTCTCTCTGTCAAATAAATAAATAAAATCTTAAAAAAAAAAAAAAAGAACACTAACTCTTAACTGCAATGAGGCAGTTCCTCAGAACCATCAATTGCTGCCATCAAATTGCAACGTAATAAGCTAAAAATGGTCAAGTTGCCTGTGTTCTGCTAGCATTAGTGATAAAGTGGCTAACTATAAATTCAGATCACAGGAAACCCCATGCTATCGCATGGTAAGTCTGTACTTGGGGGAACCATTTTTACCTTCATCACTGTCAAAAACAAGAGACAGCATGGCACTTGGCCCCTAGTAGGCACTCATGTTTAATTGAACTGAAACCCTTAGAGGAAAGGGGCCACAATAATTTGAATGCCACTTAGCATAGGAAAAAACTATGATAGAGATTAGGAAGACAAATTTATAAATTACTTCCTAAAACAATAAATATTCCTTCCCCAGTCACTAGAAATTTGATTAGGACAAGAAATATAGATGAGAGAAAGGATAAGAATGATAGAAGCCCAAAGCATCAGGTCAATTAAGATTGGGAGGGAGAAATTTGGGGTTCATTCATATCCTTCTTTAATAAAGTACTTAAAAAACTTTTGGGGCACCTGGCTGGCTCAGTTGATAGAGCATGCGATTCTTGATCTCAGGGTCATGAGTTCAAGCTCCATGTTGGGTGTGTCCTACTTTTAAAAAAATGGTAAAATATTAAAAATAAAAACAAAACCTTCCCCCCCACCCTTCTTTTTGTCCTTCCCCTTCTCATTATCTTCATTAACAGTGCTTGCTAATTCTTAGGTGTCCACACACTATGGAATGTCAGGGAGCTGGCATTCTGTTGCCTGGGGACATGTAATACACAGATCCTTTCTTTCATTTTGCCTCTTTGGCCTAAAAATGAAATTCTAGTAAATATCACTTTTTAGTGTTGTTAATTTAATGAGTTGTTCCTAATTTGAAGCCCCTACCTCTATCTTAGTGTGAGAATTAGTAAAATAAGTAACCCTAAACCATTTTAAATTGGGGGAAGAAAGGCACTATGAAAACATGAGGTATTGCTGCTTGAATTGGTAAAAACACAACTAAACTTGGTTTCTTTAGAAAATTTTGAGACCAAGGACCATAGTAGAACACACTTAAGAGCTTGCTTCAGGACAATATCGTCCCCATTCCACACCTTTCAGGACAATATCGTCCCCATTCCACACCTTTCCTTACTACTTTTTTGTGTGCTATTGTACACTCCTTCACCGTCTGACCAAGACATTTCCTAGTGACCAGCTACATCAATCTGGCTTTATCCCATTCTCATTCCGTAAGCAATGGTAGGGCTGCAACATCATGAAATTAATTCCTAGAAGTCACAAAACAAGATTTTGACAAGAGGGGATGTCCTTCATTTAGAGTTTCCTTCTGGATAAGATACTGGGGGCCTTGTTGCAGGGAATTCTTGAGAAAAAAACAAAAGGAGGATGAGGGATTGTGATGGGTCCCCTCCCCCAAAGAAAAATATCAATAACCCTGTTGACAGTGTAAAACAGTGTTTCTATCTGGGGTCAGGGCCAGAGCAAGGGATACCATATCCCACTCATCCTCTTCCTCTGATAAAGCCCCAGCCAGTGCTGTAAAGTCTTTTTTCAGAAGAGCCTAGCGGCCTTTTTTTAAAAAGTGCTTGAAAAAGAAAGGGACAAAGGACAACTGGAATTAAGAGAATTTCCAATCTGTTCTGGTGGCTGGTCCAGAAGGATGCTTCAGTCCCTGCTTCTCACCTGCCTCTTCATCACAATGATACCTGCATCACCAGTGGGTGAGTCTTGCGTTGAGCACTTGGCACAACACACTTTTTGTTGTAGGACTTTGCTATTATGTCCAGATTAAGAGTATCTTAAATTCCAGTATCTTAAATACTGGTTTTAGAATAGTGGCAGAAAACCTATGATAACCTACCATAGATATATTTTCAAAGAATTCCTATTTCATGTTCCAGTTAGCCTCTTGCCTGGGCATCCGGAATTCCCGTGGATCTACCGTCCCCAACAGCTTTCCACTAGATAAATATTTCTCGGAGTCCATGTAGAAAGAATTCTAACCTCTTTATGTAATAGGCACTTTTGCAATTCCAACTTTAAGAGCAAAAATATAACCTTTAGAGTTGAGGATAGAGGGTTTTTTGTTTTTTTTTCTTTACTGAATATAAGGTCCTGAAAGAAAGCTCTATCCCTGTGAAAGACACAGAACTTCTCAGTCTGGACATCTGAAAAATATGACTATTGCATAGACTGAGGGAATCTTAAACTCTTTCCTTCCTTAGCCTTGGCACAAAAGTTGCCAAGAAGGCAAAACAAAGTTTCAATTCCAGTTACTAACACATTTCTCCTTTTTCCAATAGAATTTAAGTTCTAATTGGAAGAGAGAGTGAGAAGAGGTTGAGTTGGACAGAGCCATCCTTCTCGGCCTTCTGTGTAGTTCTGTTTAGTTGACCCTGATTTATTTCTTCACGATAATTCAGTTCTTGTGCTAGCACCTTCAAGGGTACACATTAAAAATGGGCTTGAGACCCTAAGGAGATGTGGAAATTAAGGTAATATGGTATCCTAGATGGGATCCTGGAATAAAGACACAAGCAAAAACTAAGGAAATCTGTACTATGGATTTGAGTTGATAATAATACATTACTACCGGATCATTAATTGTGTAAAAGATACCACACCAACGAATGATGTTTAATAATAGGGGAAATGGCACCGAGTATATGGAAACTCTGTACTGCTTTCTCAAGTATGCCCTAAATCTAAATCTATTAGAGTTTTGAACTAAGTTTAATTACCCTGTATCTGCTGCCAATAATTAGCCAAGTATTGTCTAAGCAAAAGTCGCTGCCACCACATCGGAATTACCACTTCCCTTTCTTTCCTTTCTTTATTACTTACTTTCCCTTTAGTACCTCCTGTTCCCATCACAGATCTTCCATCCCAGATCTTTCTTATGTTATCTATTGTTTGCAGCCCTTCTAGGACGTTTGACTCAATGCCAGAAGTGAGATAAAGGGAAAGCTTTGGGGGATGGGGAGTAGGGAGGGGGTCTTCCCCAGAAGGAGAGGGAAGTGAGAGAAAAGGAGGGGAAGGAAAGGAGAGGAGGAGGAGGGGGCAGGAAGCAAAGAGGGGGCGTAGGGAGAAGGGAAGGAGAAGGAAGGAAGAACGCGGGGAGCTTCCGGACCCAGGACCCAGCCCAGGGGCACCGTCCCCTGCACCTGGACTGGCTGGGAGCGGAAGGGCAAGGACGCTGCCTGAGGTCTGCTCTCCGCGCTTGGCCGCCGCGAGGGGCTGGCCCTGGGGACACAATGGCGTCTGCGCTTCCGGGGTGGGGGAACTCGGGAGGGGCCACCAGGCAGGACTGCTGATCAAGACTGAGGAACTTTCCGGCTGGCCTGGCCCGGACTCAACTTTGAAAGGAACCCCCGGGCGTCTTTTTGAAGGTCTCCCATTTAAGGAATGTGTACTAAGGCAACTAAGAATGCAGTGTGCATAATACCGAATTCCAGGCTCCCAGGAGAGCCCGAAAACAAGAATACCAGTGGCCAGATTATTGAAGGATTGACGGGTGGAGCGGTATGGGTTATTTAATGTCAGGAAATATTGCTGGGCGGGGGGCACCTAGGTTGTTAAGAGTCTGCCTTCAGCTCAGGTCCTGGAATAGAGCCTTGCAGGGGGTTCTCTGCTCCTCAGGGAGCCTGTTTCTCCTTCTCCCTCTGCCTGCTACTCTGCCTACTTGTGCTCCCTCTCTGTCTCTCTGTCAAAAAAATTAATAAAATAGAAAGAAAGAAAGAAAGAAAGAAAGAAAGGAAGGAAGGAAGGAAGGAAGGAAGGAAGGAAGGAAAGCAGAAAGAAAGAAATATTGCGTGGGGAAGTTAAAAAATGTACTTATTTTATAGAAGCTAGTGGGTAAATTCCCCCCATTTGGGCCATATGCCCCCTTCAACGAGAGGAAGTGAACTTTTAACAAATAACACAAGAAATGACAGTTAAATTTAAGGAAAAACTTTATAAATCATGAAATAGTTATTGAGGGCGGTTTCGGAATTTCTGCAAAAGCCATTAAAAGTTGAGTACCTAACCATTTCTTATAAAATTAGAGCCAAGGAGATCAACCAACTATTTCTATGAATTTATAATCACCTGTGAAATTGCCCTGGAAACCGTGCTTCTTAAGAGAACCACAGCTGGGAGAGCAGATGAGGGAATTTTTCCAGTTTGAGAGGGGAAAGTCTGTATGAGGACATTTTCTGCCCTCAAGTGACATCAGATATGGTCCAGGGTACAGCTGGGATACCTCAGGGACATTTTAAAAGAGGGGGTGGCCCCTGCCATGTGCAACTCTGCAAACGTGTTGTTTCCAGAAAATGCAACAGCCTACTTATTTCCTGTCCCATACTATCGTATTCTCTTTGGGGTCATTAGCACTAGGCTACACCCTCCTCTGTATGTGACTGAATTTAGAGAGTGAGCTGGAGTTTGAAATGGAGACTGGGAAAATCCAAAATATTCTCTAGACAACTTAAATTTTGTGATCATGGCCCATCATATTTAATTATTGGGCAGTGTTTGCTAAAACTGAATTTTCTGCCTACAATTTTCTGCCTTAATGTGAATTCTCTGCCTACAATGTTAGGTAAGTCAGTCTCCTGTGCATTACAAAGGTTGGTACTCTCTGGCTGGTGTTCCTTTCTAGAATTTCTTTGTTTCATAGGCTCTTCCTAAGGACAATTTCCCTACATAAATTCAATGCTTCCCTGAAATTGAGAGAAACAATGAGAATATTGGGGTTACTGGTGTCTGTAGTCATTAAAATACTTTTGATGAGATATTTGTCCATGCGATTTATGCACTAAAAATGCAAGCTTGAAAAATTTGGCTCTATTATACATAGTGGTGCCATGCTGATTGTTTATACACAAAGTTCATATTTTCAATGAGCTGATGGCATATATACCAACATTCACTTTGAGAATATCTTTGGTAATAATATGTCAGTATGCTGTGTATTTCAATATAGTGGACATGTGTCAGAGGTATTTTCCTTTTCAGTGGAATGAGATGTGTATCCTATTAACTAAACACATATTCCAACAGGACAAGCTTTCATCCACAATCTTGCTTACAAAGGACCATCCAAATAGTTTTTGAAAATTTCCAAAGATAAAGAGCTTACAACACTGTCATAGTCCTCTCCATTACTCCATACCTGAACTAAGAGGTTCTCCCCCAATAGTTTGTACTTGCTCTTGTAACACAATACCTAGAGTTGTGAGAACTGATGCATACTCTTCAGCCTTTTTTTCCCTCCCAACTATAGTTCTCAACTTCTCCAGTTGGTAATTGTTTTGACTCCCTTAAAAGTCTGTCACTTTTCTCTGGATACTAGGTTTGTCCATACTTTCATATAATATGGTCTCCAGTTCAACATAATATTCAGAATATTTTCTGACCACTACAGAGTTCAGTAAGACTATAATCCTAACCTCCCTTGGTCTGAACAACTATCCTCAATAAATGATTACTCTGGATAAAAAGTTTGGTCCCAAAGTAACACTAAACCTTAAACAGATTCAAAATAATTTTGTAAAAGGCATTTATAAAGCATGTTTAAGTCAATGTAAGGAATCTTAAACAGCTGCTGTTGGGGATTTTAGGTTATTTCTTTCTTAAAAAAAAAAAAAAGAAAGAAAAGAAAAGAAAGCCAAAATGTAAGATCAGGAAGCTGGACTCAGACTATTGCCATTGTAATTAGAAACTTCACAAGGTGCCTCTGACGTGTCTTTTCATTCCCAGCCCTAGATCCTTGCTCTGCTTACATCAGTTTGAATGAGCCATGGAGGAACACTGACCATCAGTTCGATGAGTCTCAAGGATCCCCTCTTTGTGACAACCATGTGGATGGGGAGTGGTACCGCTTCACGGGCATGGCAGGGGATGCCATGCCCACCTTTTGCATACCAGAAAACCACTGTGGAACCCATGCCCCCGTCTGGCTCAATGGCAGCCACCCTCTAGAAGGTGATGGCATCGTGCAACGCCAGGCCTGTGCCAGCTTCAACGGGAACTGCTGTCTCTGGAACACCACGGTGGAGGTCAAGGCTTGCCTGGGAGGCTACTATGTGTACCGTCTGACCAAGCCCAGTGTCTGCTTTCATGTCTACTGTGGTCGTGAGTATCTTCTCTGTGCTCTTTTTCCTCCCCAATAAGGCATCAGATGGCATCAGGAAAATACCATATGAAATCCAGTTATGGTAGTATCTCAGAGTCTGGATAACATCGACTTAGGGTCACAGGTAACTTCAGATTGTGATTTCTGTGATCTGTTCTTGTGTTTCCGAAAATGTCTTAAAGAAACCCAAAGGGAGAGGAGCTGTGACTCTGATCAGTTCTTTTTTATTTTGTCTTTGTCCCATTCAAACAAAACATTAGAAAATGAAGTGTTGATTTGGGTTACCTACATAGTGGATTTCCAACCATTTTGAGTATGGAGGACTCCTTTTTAAGATCTATATCAGACATTCACAAGGTAGTATTGTGCTTGGTATCCAATGATTTCTTTAAATGATATGTAATGGGAAAAAGCTGCTTGAGGTTGGGAGTATTTTTAAAATGACTTTTTGTATTAGTCCCATCAAAATCTACATGCATTTAAAAAACAGAGTACATAGAAGAGTAGGGCGTAACACTTCTTTATTCTACAGCTCATATTTGGTGAGATTTTAGATTTACAGAGATTCTATGCCCATGGATCTGAAGTTGGGAACCATTGATCTGAATGACAGATGTCCCTGGGCAGTATCCCTTTCCATTGGATCACATAAATCCTGAACAATGAGAACCCTCTCAATGTTGTCCATGGACTCATACCTCATAATTGAACTCATGAGGCTTTCTTATGAATGAGAGTGTCCTCTGGTCCTTGCCTCTCATGCAAGGTCAACTTCATCCTTCCACAGATTTTTATGACATCTGCGACGAGGACTGCCATGGCACCTGCGTGGACGCCAGCGAGTGCACATGCCCTCCAGGGACAGTGCTAGGCCCCGACATGCAGACATGCTTCGGTAAGAAACTAATCTTGAAGTAGAAATGGGCCATTCTGATCAAAAGGACGCATCAATCCCTTCCTGATGCAAAGCTCTGTGGTTTTTCTAGTTTGTGTCTCTAAACACTTAGAATGGTGTTTGCCTTTTTAAATCCATGACTAGGGCCTCAAACCAAGTTTACATCGTGTGTGGGGACAGATTAAGTTGCACTGTGCAGTACAGCAGTCCCTAGCCACGTGTGGCTTGGAGCTCTTGAAATGTAGCTAGTATGGCCGAAAAACTCAGTTTTAATTTTACCTAATTTTAATATAAAAGCTGATACTTGGCTCAGTCATTGGAAAACTGAAAATGTTTGGGACAACTTTAGTAACCAACTGTAAATTTTATGACTCTAAATACCAATCAAGTATTTCCAATGAAAATTTAACATCAAAATTGGGATGTTCTCTAGGTATAAAATACATACTCCATTCATTCAAAAAAAGATATGGGAAATGTCTCAATTTTAATCAATTTTAATATTGATTTTATATTGAGATGAAATATTTTAGACACATTGAATTAAATAAAATGTATTATTATAATTATTATATAACTAATAGAAATTTTTAAATTATTTATGTGGCTTGCTTTGTATTTCTGTTGGATGACTTTGGTCTAGAATTATCAAAGGACAAATTCCTACAGCTTCACTACCATAATTTTGGTTTCTCTGAGTAGCAAGAAAGGGGAGTCAGATTATTTTCTAGGAAATCTAGAGTTGTTTACTTGTACACATGTTGTTGTCTGTAGCCGGAAGAAAAGAGAGTTGAGAAACCCAAGATTGAAGATCATATCTTTTCCCATTATGAAGCTTTTTGTATTCACAATCAAATAGATTTAAAAGTCATCCAGAGAGAAGGGGAGGATTGGCCCATACCTGCTTCCTCAAGAAGACTAGTAACTGGTCAGAATGGAATGGGGTCTATGTTGAAAAATAGAGTAAAAGATTCTTATTTTAGAAAAATTTTTTTCTTCAGCCTCCTGAATGAACCCACTGACCATTCTATGAGCATGTTTATGCCTCCCCATACCAGCTGTTAGGGCTTTTACGTGATGGACTTTGTTTGATTTAATACTAAAAGGTTTGGGATGTAAGAGAGGATGGTTCCTTCAATCTTCCCACCCTCCTTCCCTCCCTCCCTCCATCCCTCAGTCTCTGTCTCTGTCTCTGTCTCTCTCTCTCACACACACACACATACACACACACACACACACACACAGTGTGCTTGGAAAATATTTGATATTTTAAGACAGGCTTTGTTTCATTACTTAGCTTTTGTGGGTTTTGTTTGTTTGTTTATTTGTTTTTTAATTTATTTATTTGAGAGACAGAAAGCATGTGCATGCAAATGGGGGAGGCAGAGAGAGAGAATCTCAAGCAGACTCCACACTGAGTGTGGAGCCGGACATGGGACTTGATCCCACAACCCATGAGATCATGACCAAAATCAAGAGTTAGACGCTTAACCAACTGAGCTACCTGGTACCCCTCAGCTTTTATTTCAATATAACTTTTGACGAGGTAAGATAGTTAGAGAACAAGGTAGAGAGGCAGAGAGAGAAGCAGGCTCCCTGCTGATCAAGAAGCCCAATGTGGGATGCAATCCTAGGACCCTGGGATCATGACTTGAGCCGAAGGCAGAGATTTAACTGACTGAGCCTCAGGTAATCTCTTATATTATTTTCTTATGTATGCTCCCATGGTTTTTTTAGGCAAATATAAAAAATACAAATATATATGTCTATTTACTGCCCTTTTTAAACCAAAATTTGCATATCATACACATCTTTTACATAACAATTTATCTAGGACATCATTGCCTAGTAGTGCATAGGGGAAAACCCCCAGTTCCTTCCTACCTGAGGTCTGCCTGTCAGTTTCAGGGACATCATGAATTCCCTGAAATTAAAGGCAAAATTTTGTATTGATATGCATATGCCAGTTTCCCCTTTTTTTTTTTTAAATGTAAGATACTTTTAATTCTTCATTTTAAATTATATAACTTTTTTCAGCCAGAGTGAAGAGTAAAGGAAAATAATACAATAGCATTATTGGCCAGGATGCTATAATAATATAACTCATGTACCCAGATTTTTTTCTTCCTTTTTCTTTTTAATAAAATTTACAAATATAAGTAAAGCCATCTCACTCCATTTCCTTTTGCTAATCCCTGTTTTGAAGTTAGTGTGTATTCTTCTGGTCCCTGTTTTTAGGCTTTTATTCTTTGTGTATGCACCCGTAAGAATATATAGCATTATTTTTGTTCTTAAAATTGACATTAAAATGATACTGCATGTGTGAGATTTTCTCTAGAGCAAACCCATAAAAGTGGAATGGCTGGGACGCAGAGTATCTAAGGTTGTAAATGACAACAAACTCCCAAATAGCAATGGCTTAAATCAGTGCAAGTGTATTGCTCTCTCACATTAAAAAAAAAAAAAAAAAATCAGTCTCAAGATAAACTGTGCAGGCTTGGGACAGCGTGTGGCCACATTCAGGAGAGCTGCTAGCGTCTCTGTCACCATCCACCTTCCAGGTGGTAGTGGCTCCAACTCAAAATCAACTATTTCCAATGAAAATTTAGTATCCAAATTGAGATGTGCTCTAGGTATAAGGTACATACTTCAATCATTCAAAAAAGGAGAAGGGAGAGGCAGACTCCCCACTGAGCAGGGAGCCTGATGCAGGACTCTATCCCAGGACCCTGGGATCATGACCTGAGTGGAAGGCAGACGCTCAACCCACTGAGCCACACAGACATCCCTATAGTTTCCATTTCTACAAGTGCTATGTTTATTTGGTTTCAATTCTGCCTTGTCTTTTTGCTCACTTCTTTTATCTTGGTTACTATCCTTTCTTTTATCTGCTTAGTAATTTTTAAAGTCCTTGTATTAAGGATTTTTCTGGATTATTCTGTTATTTCCAGTCTTGCCAAGTCATTCTCATAGCGGATCAGTTCCTCCTGTGTAGTGTTTCATGGCAAACCACCTTCTGTCGTAATTGTGTTTCTGTGAAACCACACTGACCGCCTGATTTGTGGAGGTTTGACTACAGAGCAGTTTTTCAAATGCTTCTGTCAGGTATCATTGAAGCTTCGTTGGTCCAAGTCAATTTTGTACCAATTTCTCAGCTGCAAGTTCATGTTTCAACCATGGCAAGGCCTGACTTGGGGTTCCTGTTGTTTATGAAGGATTTTCTCTCTCCTGGAGCCTCAGAGCAGGCTTGCTTACTGCGTCCGTGGGCCTTGGGGCAAAGTTCTTCTACTCCTCCCTTCAGTGTAGGGATATCTTTTCTGAGGTCATGGGGGTAAGCAGGGTTTCTGTTATAGCTCACCTCCTTTCCTGGGCCCAAGACCATGCCTTCTATCACCTCATGGGTGTTTAAATCCCAGTAATCCCAACCCCAAGCCTTGATACATTTAGTTCCCAAGCTTCCTTTTCTTTGTAGAAGGAAGGGAATCGACAATTGTTCCCAGCTATGCCTTTTTAAATTGCAATAGTCCATATCCTTCATCATATTCTTAAAAAGATGAGCAATCATTGCTTAAGTATAGTGTGGAAATAGTCCAATATTTAAAATAGACTTCAGGGGATGCCTGGATGGCTTAGTGGGTTAAGCCTCTACCTTGGGCTCAGGTCATGATCTCAGAGACCTGGGATAGAGCTCTGCATTGGGCTCTCTGCTGAGCTTCCTCCTCTCTCCCTGCCTGCTTCTCTGCTTACTTGTGATCTCTCTCTGTGTCAAATAAATAAATAAAATCTTTAAAAAAATATTAAAAATATAAAATAGACTTCAAGGGCTATTGTTCATATTATAAGAGAAGACTGTTTCACACAAAATTTTTATCAGATATTTACTTCTGTGATATAAGTTCCTTCAATGTATTTATTTATTTTTTTAAAACTTTTTTGTTTTATCCTTCATGTATTTCCACTTTTTTTTTAAGATTTTTATTTATTATTTATTTGACAGGCAGAGATCACAAGTAAGCAGAGAGAGAGAGAGAGGTGGAAGCAGGCTCCCTGCTGAGCAGAGAGCCCGATGCAGGGCTCGATCCCAGGACCCTGGGATCACAACCTGAGCTGAAGGCAGAGGTTTTAACCCACTGAGCCACCCAGGCACCCCAGCTTTGATGTATTTAAAACACAGTTTGATTTACAAGTCTATCTTTATTTAGCAAATCTTCAGGAACTCACTAGAGAAAGTGATATTTACCCATACAAAAAAAAAAAAATAGGTGAATCCAGGCAACAACAAAAAAACCCCAAAACTTCATTTTGCCTGTTTTGGTCTTAGAAGGGGATTAATTGGCAAATGGCTAAGTGCCTTCTGCTCTAGCTGGAGCAAATGGACAAATAACTTGGTTGAAGAGACCAGGTTGATGGAAGTGGTTATAAGGATTATAGCCAAGGAGTCAATGAATCAACAGGCTCTGAAAGATGTGAAGATTCTGCTAAGGGGCTTGGGGAAAGATCGAGTTGTTCAGCAAACAGGACGTAAGTGGTGTGGTTTCTCTCCCACAGATGAAAATGAATGTGAGCAAAACAATGGTGGCTGCAGTGAGATCTGTGTAAACCTGAAAAATTCGTATCGCTGTGAGTGTGGGGTTGGCCGTGTGCTAAGAAGTGATGGCAAGACATGTGAAGGTGAGAATGGGCAAAAAGGAATTCAAATCAAGAGCCCAAACTAAACCATTGGCTTATTCTTTGATTGATGTTCATGAAACTGTCCAACATTAGGAGAGAGTCAAGGTTGGGCTGTGTAAAGAAATGACAAAAAGGGGCTCACTGTCATTGAGGACGGTCATGTTGCAGGCAGAATTCAGTGTTGATTTTATCTTCAATATTTGAAAGGAGGGAGTTCTTGCATTTTGCAAGAGGCAGAGAGCCATTTTCTTTTCTTTTCTTTTCTTTTTTTTTTAAAGTAACTCTACCCTCAACGTGCTGCTCAAACTTAAAACCCTGAGATCAACAGTCGCAGGCTCTCTACAGACTGAGCCATCCAGGTTCCCACATTTTAATTTGGGAAATAAAAATAGGGTATTATATGTTTCTCAAATTTTAATGTGCCCATAAATTGTATGGGATCTTTTTAAAATGCAGATGCTGATTCAGTAGGTCTGGGCTCAGGCAAAGATAGTGCATTTCTGCATAACTTCTAGGTGACATCTCTGCCGCAGATCCAAGGAACAAACCCGCAGTAGCAAGATAATAGAGGTGGTAGCATAATAAATGGTTTATAGCAGTGGTTCTCGAACATTCCTGCTAAGAAGAATCACCCAGATGCCTTCACACCTGGCTGTTCCCAGGCCTCTTTCCTGGAAACTTCGTTCAGTGGAGTGGGCCTTACAGTTTGTATTTTTGCCGAGTTCCGTTAGGTGAGTCTTATCATCTTGGTGGTTGGGGAAACTGGTTCACAAGAAGCCATTTTATTCCCCCTCTATGCTTTGCATTTATTGGAGATTGATATACTGTGGGGGAGATAGTAACATCATTTTCTTTTTTTTTTTAAGATTTTATTTATTTATTTGACAGACAGAGATCACAAGTAGGCAGAGAGGCAGACAGAGAGAGAGGAGGAAGCAGGCTCCCCGCTGAGCAGAGAGTCTGATGCGGGGCTTGATCCCAGGACCCTGGGATCATGACCTGAGCCAAAGGCAGAGGCTTTAACCCACTGAGCCACCTAGGCACTCCAAGATTTCATTTATTTTAGAGAGAGAGAGAACATGAGCAGGGGGAAGGAGCAGAAGGGGAGGAAGTGGGAAGGGAAAAGAATCTCAAGCAGACTCTACACTGAGCATGGAGCCCCACACGGGGCTTGATCCTACAACCCTGAGATGAAGACCTGAGCTAAAACCAAGAGTTAGGTGCTCAATCGGCAACAGGAAGACTATGTATATTTTATGTGATTAAGTAATAAAAAAGAATTTGTAATGTATGTCAAATAGTTGAAATTGTATACTGTGACAATGATAGGAAATTTAGATAATGTCTCTTCTGTAAGGCACATTTGCCCTTGCAAATTATCACAACTAAAATGTTACCATTTCTACTTAAGTCTGAATCTCATGATGTTAGGGATTGAGGGAACAAAAGAAAAAAAAAAAACCCACCTCTTTGAAGATTATATAAAGAGATAAATGACTTAATTATCATTTACAGAGGACATATGATTTGTCCCTGAGGCTAATAAATTAGTGGTATAATACTGTTTATAAGAGCTCATTTTATTCTAGTTATATTCAACATAATAAAATACTACCCCAAAAGGAAAAATTATGGCTCGTTCCCATAATTTATTCCATGCAACAAAGTTTGCATTATTCACTGAAGGACCATTAGCCAGAATATTAAACTACTGTCCCTTATAACAAGACTAAATGTACTTTAAATTTTATTGAATAAGGATAATGTCTTGAATCTTCCTTAAATCTTAATTATTTTATGCAATAATCTTTGCATATGTGAATATTAATGAAATGTTCCGTGAGGAACGTTTGTAATTATTCATGAGCATTTTATTGGAAGTATTACTGTTAATCCTCATATAATTTTAAAACCTAATAATCCCGATCAAAAAGTATTTTAACAGAAGATAAAATTTGTACATGAGTTATACTTTAGCCTTAAGATTCATATTTGAAACCCTTACTTTTTTTTTTTAAGATTTATTTAAAGAGAGGGAGAGAACACACGGTGGGGAGAGTGTGGGCAGAGGGAAAGAGAATCTCAAGCAGACTCCCTGCTACGTGAGGGGCATGATGTAGGGGTCTATCTCGCAACCTTGAAATCACGACCTGAGCCAAAACCAAGAGTCAGACACTCGACCGACTGAGCCATCCATGTGCCCCTGAAACATTTAAGTTTTATTGATAGTTCAAACATATTTGTTTTCGTTGGTTAGTCAGTAAAATTAGACTTTTTTTTAAATAAAAAACTCTTTTTACTTTTAAATAATTTTTATCGTTTTGTTTTATTATGAAAATTATGTTCCTAGAAGAAAATATGGAAGGATAAATGAAAGATAACTAAAATGACCCACAATTCCTCTTGGCAAATCTATCCAAACATTTTGGAACATCCTCATAAGAGACTTATATCTTTTAAGCTAACTCATAATTTCAGCTTATTTTGTGCTTTGCAGTTTTAGACCTGGAAATATCCGGAGTGAACATTTACTCCAAACCCTTCGTTTTACAAATATTGAAATTGAGACCCTGGGAAATTAAATTACTTACGGAAGATAATTTTTACTGATTGACTTTTAAGATTTATTTATTTGAGAGAGAGAGAGAGAGAGAGAGAACATGCACATGCATGAGTAGGGGGAGGGATAGAGGGAGAAGGAGAGAGAGAATCCCAAGCAGACTCCCCACTGAGTGTGGAGCCCTACATGGGGCTTGATCTTACAACCCTGAGATCACAATCCAAGCCAAAATCAAGAGTCAGATGCTCAACAGACTGAGCCACCCAGGACCCCCAGGACGATCACTTTTAGGGAAAAAAAAAAGTCCCATTAATGTTTATCTTAATGTTTTATAGTATATTTTTACACTGTCTTCTACATTGTTATACATCATGTTCAGCTGTTTCAAAAATCCCTGGCTGTACTTTTATTATTTTTAAGTATCCAGATTTATAACCAGGTAATAGCCTAATCTTTCTTAAGTTTTATAAGAATTAATTCACTGTAAATTTACACTCTATGTATGTTTCACAAAAATTGATTCATCCCCAGTTAATTTACTGATGTTTTAAAGTAATATATATTTTTTACTATTATTGAACTGAGAATTCTGACTATAACCGGAAATCAGTTTATATCTTTCCTTGATCATCTGAGATGATTTGAGAGCATTTTTTAAATTTATATTACCCCTAGAACAAGGGCAGCAAGTTTTTCTGTGTAGGCCAAAAAGTAGATATTTTAGTCTTTGTGGATCATATGGAATCTGTTGAAACTAGTCAAGTTTGCCTTATAGTGAGAAAACCCTCATAGATAATAGATGAATGAATGGGTGCGGCTGTGTACCTGGAAAACTTACAAGGTTGTATAGTGGGCCAGAGTTTGATAAAAGATAATGTCTAGAGCCCACAAAAGTCATTAATTTTTCTCTACTAACTATGAAATCATGTGGTAGTTCCTTTAGTTTTCAATTGAATCCTTTTTTCTTATCCATCTGGTTGAGTATGCTTTTTGAAAATGCAAAATTTTTACTTTTTTTTTTTGGTGGGGCTTGAACCCATGACTCTGAGATCCAGGCTAGAGCTGAGACCAAGAGTTGGACGCTTAACTGAGTGAGCCACTCAAGTGCTCCCCCAAAATGCAAAACTTTTTAAAAGTGAACTTTTAAAAATGTATTCAAAAGAGGTATGTCACAAAGAGCTTAGTGGAGTGGACCAAGTATGTTTTCCAGGCTTCATTTTTATGTGCTGTCCCATTTCCACTATTACTAGAGATTTGAGGGGAAGGTCTGGCGATCCAACTAACTGACAATAACTAACTCATCCACCTAACTAGTCTAGTTACATTTCTATTCTGTCATTCCCCTCTACATCAGTAATACTCTACAAAATTTGAAAATGGGTGCAATAAATATTACAGCAATTACAAAGTGACTTGTGGGTCTTCCTCCCCAAAACTAATACCACCCTGAGAAAAACAGACAAATCCAGACTGAAGGACGTTCTACAAAATGACCAGCTGAAGAGGTTAGGGCTTGTGCATGTTGTAAGATTGCTCTTCGTAGCAATCACATTCTTTTCCATTTTATTTTATTTTATTTTTTCAGTGTTCCAAGATTCATTGTTTATGCACCACACCCAGTGCTCCATGCAATACGTGCCCTCCATAATAACCACCACCAGGCTCACCCAACCCCCTACCCCTCTCCCCTCCAAAACCCTCAGTTTGTTTCTCAGAGTCCACAGTCTCTCATGGTTCATCTCCCCCTCCAATTCCCCCCAACTCACTTAAACAGTTTTTCATGGGCTTCCCTACATGACTCAGTGACTGAATTAGGCTCCAGTGATACTGTGGGGAGCCAAGTGTATTCCCTGATGCCAAGTGCCATCCCAAGAACCAGAATCCTCGGGGAAGAGGCCGGCAAGGTCAAGTCCTTTTCTTTTGGTTTTATTGCAGATATTGAAGGATGTCACAGTAACAACGGGGGCTGCAGCCATCTTTGCCTCGTGTCCGGGAAGGGGTACCAGTGTGAATGTCCCCGGGGCTTGGTGCTGTCTGAAGATAACCGTACATGCCAAGGTAGTACATGGATGGGCTCAACCTCTGCTCCTCACCCCCCTGCCCTGCCCCAAACCTCTCTGCCTTCCTTACTCAACTAGGTCAAGATTCTCGTCTATTAGAACACCAGCTCCTTCGGCAGCGGGTATCCCTGCATCTTTACTCTGGGATCATTCGAGAGAGAAGCTCTCTGAGAACATATTACCAAAAATTTAATTTTCCTTTGCTTTTTAAGAACTTGTAGTTAAAAAAACACAGAGCAGAAAATTGACCACCTAAGCCAGATTTAAATGTTTAGTTCAGTAGAATTTACATATATTCTTATGGTTGTGCAACAGATTTCCAGAACTTTTTTGTCTTATAAAACTGAAACTCTATATCCTTGAAAGAACAATTTTCCATCCCCCCCCCTCACCCCGTGCCCTGGCAACCACTATTCTATTTCTATTTCTGTGAAGTCAATTACTTTAGACACCTCATGTAAGTGGGGCCCTATGGCATATGTCTTTTTGTGACTGACTTATTTCCCTTAGGATAATATCCACCAGGTTCATCCATGTTGTACCATATGACAGGATTTCCTTCCTTCATAAGGCTGAATAATAGTCCATTGTATTTATATACCACATTTTGTCTAGCCACTCATCCATTGATAGGCTCTTGAATTACTTCTATGGTTGAGATATTGTGGACAATGCAGCTATGAACAAGGGTGCGCAGATATGTCCTTGAGATCCAGCTTTCAATTCTTTTTGATATATGCCCAGAAATGGGATTGCTGGGTCATACAGTTTCCTTTGCTTTTTACTTACGAATTTCCCCCCTAATTTCTATTATTAGTAGTATAATTAGTAGTTAATTTTGAAGTCTAAGACAACTGATGCAGTTCCTTTCTTTTCTAACAGATAATTGGGTAGTGAAACTAAGCTAAAAGCCTTAGAGAACTGATTTTTCTCCCTACAATTACAATACGAGCATCAACAATCTTTTGACTACTATTTTCTGGAAATCGAGTTATTTATGTTCAGAATCTTAACTCATCCATCTAGCAAATATTTAATGAACACCTACCTTTGATTTCTTTATGCTCTGTCATTTTTATGATATATTCTCACATATTTTCTGACAGTAGCCATAAATATTCCTTTTAGAGTATTTGTAGAGCCTGGAAAAGTGAACACAGGATCACTAAAGAAAAGCAATCCTTTTTATATTAAGTTAAAGTAGAATTTATAGTCAGCATTTATGGTTTACAGAACAATGCAAGGATAATTTGGAACTCTTCCCCAAGTACACTAACGTTGTTTTTATTACCTCTGTTTTATGAGACATAATTAATGGTAAAGTCAAAGCAGTACTGTTATGTAATTTAAGCATATATCAAAGAAGTACTTTTTCTGTATTGACAATAAATTGTTTGTACTAAAAGTTATTCCGTGAGGAGTTTCAGTTCATAAAACTATGCTATCCATACTTTGAAATAAATGTTGAATCAAAACTTGAGCAATATTTCCTCATTTGGAGATCAGTGTGTTTGAGAATTATTTGACCACAGCCTGGGGAGTTAGGAGTCCTGGTTTCATTCACCAACTTGTTTTGAGTCTCTTAGATTTCCTTGAGGATGGAACAAAAAGCTCAAATTGTGGGAGGGTAAAATTAATTCTCCTAGAAGCGTTCCTTATCCTTCTCCCAATTCAGATTTCTCCGTTCTAACAGTGCCCCCTTTCTGCCACAGTCCCCGTGTTGTGCAAGTCGAATACCATTGAAGTGAGCATCCCCAGGGACCTGGTTGGCGGTCTGGAGCTCTTCCTGACCAACACCTCCTGCAGAGGAGTGTCCAATGGCACCCACGTCAACATCCTCTTCTCCCTCAAGACGTGTGGCACGGTGGTTGATGTAGGTTCTTGCTGGAGGACACTTGGGGGATGACCAAAAGTCAGTTATTTGGGATTTAGTTGACAGAGGTATGCTGTGTGGCTTGTCATAGATGAAATATTTCCACATGAAAGAATGCAGCTCAAAAACTCGTATGCCATTCACTTAACATGTGTATTATTGAGCATCTGCTGTGGTCTTGGCCCTGTGAGCACAGGGAGGTGAGAAGAATTCTGCTCTTTCCTTTCTTCGGTAGTCCTGTCTCTCTGATATAGCAGACATTTCCCTGAGTGCATCAGCCCCAGCACAAGGAGGCTGGCTGCATCTCCTCTGACCAATTTTTTTACTTGAAGAAACCAAGTAAAGAATCGATGAGGGTCCCTATAGGAGATAACAGATGAGTTCAAGTGTTGAACTAGGTAGAGGGAAAAGGATTGTACTTTCATCTAAGAATGTGCACCGGAGTCTGAGGGATATGAAATAAGATTCTTCACTTTGGGGAACATACGCAGTAGGCCTGAGATGACAACACACACACACAATATAAATAAGAAACAGTGATAGAGATGACAGGTGCCGTTGCAGTCCAGAAAGGGACAAACACTGGAGCAGTCAAGACAAGTGGGCCTTGAACTGGGGCGGAAGCCTGTGTGTGGCTTATCCAGGCAGAGAGGAAAAGAAAGGCCGTTTCAGATGGGAAACAAGTGAGCCAGTGTCAGAGATGGGAATATTTAAGGCTTACGCTGAGTGAATGGGCAGTGCTGACTGACTGGCAAGGAACACGTATTGGAAAAGGAAACTGGAGAAGTAGGTGGGGGAAGACTGTGCTTCCAAGGATCTGCCTTGTGTGTGAGGGTGAGATATTGGAGCTTTATCCCCCAGAGTGAGGTTGCTGGCGCTGTAATGATGAGATCAGCAGTGTACGAGACGGATGGAAATAGAGGGGACCTGGGTCCAGAAGATCAGGGCCGCGGTTCTTGCAACCATTTAATTAAACCAATATTTATTTATTGAATCTGACAAATAGAAAATCAGGAATCTAATGAGACCTGGGGTGGGATATGGGGGTGCTATCCCAGGAGAAGGGGGGCCCACTTCAGGCAAATTGAATAATTGAGTGGAAATGCCCTGGGGTGGGTTGGAGTTACTGGCCCTCAGGGGAGCAGACAAGGCTGGAGATAAAGAAGAACTGAGAGCCGTCTGCATAAATGCGGTAGCTGAAGTTCTCTGCCTGTGGATGAGTTCAGCACAAGGTCAGGCCGCAGCCTGATCAGCAGGTCTAGGATTCCAGAAAAAAAAAAAAACAATACACTGAAGCCATTCTTTCCTAAAATACCAGAGCTTCGAATTTGCTGATTCTGCATAGTTCAGGTTTAATGAGTAATACTCCAGAGGAATGTGTGGGTTGACCAGGGAGTAATATATAAAATTCTTAACAGTCAGAGCATCTTGCTGAAAAGAGAAGAGATGTTTTAAAAAGCCTTTGAGCTTCAGCAACCAAATCTCTAATTGTTTTGATGTAAATAGAAGTGTGGAGAATGTTACAGTCAAGAATGGGATTGCGTGGGAGGGTGGGATAGGGTGGATTGGGGAGCTCTAGAGAAATAAACATAGTCTTTTTCCTCTCCTGGCCCTGACCTGGCTCAGGTGGTAAATGACAAGATTGTGGCAAGCAACCTTGTGACAGGCCTACCCAAGCAGACCCCAGGAAGCAGCGGGGACATCATCATCCGAACCAGCAAAGTGCTGATCCCAGTGACCTGTGAATTTCCACGCCTGTACACCATTTCAGAAGGGTACGTTCCCCATCTTCGAAATACCCCCCTGGAAATCATGAGCCGCAGCCATGGAATCTTCCCATTCACTCTGGAGATCTTCAAGGACAATGAGTTTGAAGAGCCCTACCGGGAAGCTTTGCCCACCCTCAAGCTTCGAGACTCCCTCTACTTTGGCATTGAACCTGTGGTGCACGTGAATGGCTTAGAAAGCCTGGTAGAGAGCTGCTTTGCCACCCCCACCTCCAAGATCGACGAGATCCTGAAGTACTACCTCATCCAGGATGGGTAATTATGCTGCTTACACGATTTATTATCCCCAGCTCACACCCGATTTCTCCCATCCAAGTACTAACCAGGCCCGACCCTGCTTAGCTTCCGGGATCAGAGGAGATTGGGCGTGTTCAGGGTGGTACACCCGGCCGTAGACTCACACCCGATTTCTAAGTGCACAGCATACTTGGTCATTTCCTAAAACAATAGGGCACTTCTGTGAGCTCTGAATTATTTCAAAAACCTTTTTTTTTTTAAAGATTTTAAAATTTATTTATTTGACAGACAGAGATCACAAGTACGCAGAGAAGCAGGCAGAGAGAGAGGAGGAAGCAGGCTCCTTGCTGAGCAGAGAGCCCGACGCAGGGCTTGATCCAGATCCCTGGGATTATGACCTGAGCTGAAGGCAGAGGCTTTAACCCATTGAGCCACCCAGGCACCCCTCAAAAACCATTTATTGACATTAGAGATAAAAACTGGTGAGGGAGCAGGAAGTTGAGAATGACTCCAAGGGGTCTAGCACGGATGACTGACTAAATGCCGTTAACCCGGATGGACGGCCATAAGGAGAAAAGCAGATTTGAGGTGAAATATTGAATATGACAAGTCCAGATAATACTATTGAATTGTAAATGCCTTCAGGATACATGGGAAGAAAAGGTCAGCGGGCAGTTGGAAATGTGTATCAGACCCAGGAACAAGGTCAGGACTAGAGAGAGATAAAGGACCAAGAATCATCCGTGTTTCTATTGGAAACATGGGATTGATTAACCTGATTAGAGAGAGGGTAGAGCATGAGTGTGAGTGTCGGGGCTGGGGGAAGGCAGATAATTGCAAGCGGATGGGGAAGAGGAAGCAGCAAATGTCAACTCCTCTTTTAGGAAGCTTGGTAGTGAAGGAGAGACAAGAATTACTTAGAAGGTTTTAGAAGAACGATCAAGTGAAATTTGGTTTTTGTTTGCTTGTTTTTGTTGTTGTTGTTATTGTTGTTTTTTTATTTATTTGACAGAGAGAGAAATCACAAGTAGGCAGAAGTAGGCAGAGAGAGAGGGAGAAGCAGGCTCCCTGCTGAGCTCGATCCCAGGACCCTGAGATCATGACCTGAGCTAAAGGCAGCGGCTTAACCCACTGAGCCACCCAGGTGCCCCTGTTTGCTTGTTTTATATAAAAGAGATTTCCTTATTTCCTAAGGATCCCTGGATTGAGAACTGTGTGTGTCTCACGAGCCTGTTGGAGGCCTAGCAGTTGTCACACCCATTGCTCACATTCCCAGGAAAATGACACGCAAACCCCATACTCATGGTAGAATCTTATCAGCTTCTTCCTTGTTCTCAGTGTCAGGTGGGACATAGCTCAGATAGGGTCAGGACCCGCAGCTCACTGAAAGCGACATGGTGTAACAAGAGAACCACCTGGGCCGTGCCCTAGGCTAATGGGCCTCATGGACTCCGAAATGTCTGCTTAGTTTTTCTCTGCTGGCTCTCTCACCGCAGGCGTCCTCCATCTGCTGCCGTCAGTCTCTTGCACAGGGATGTTCAACTTTAGAGCACATGGGATCAACCAAGAGGCTTTTTTTTTTTTTTAATTTTTTTTTTTTTTATTTGACAGAGAGAGAGATAGATCACAAGTAGGCACAGAGGCAGGCAGAGAGAGGGTGAAGCAGGCTCCCTGCTGTGCAGAGAGCCTGATGCAGGACTCGATCCCAGGACCCTGAGATCATGACCTGAGATGAAGGCAGAGGCTTAACCCACTGAGCCACCCAGGCGCCCCAACCAAGAGGCTTTTGTGGAAGAAGCAGTGCCCCCAGACTTGTTCTCTCTGTTCTGCTTTGTCTTAATTCCAGCCCTTACCTTTCACCTGGATAGCAAAAACAGCCTTACGACAGCCCCCTGAATCCCAACTCTCAAATCTCAGCTCCAAGAATCCCTGGGTAACCAGTCAAAAGACAAACAAATGTTAAAAATTGGGGGGGAGGAATATATATATACACTTTTTTTTTTTTTTTCAGATCCCTGCTAAAAACCTTTGATGACTCTTGATTTCCTTTGGTTGGTAAATTTAACTGTTTGCCAGCAGGAGTACTTGTAGCCTCCCTTAGCTTGTTTTCAGAACATGGAAAATGTATCATTCTGAGCTGCTTTGCATGGTCAGTAACAGGTCTCATAGGTGTCTGTAGTTCTTTGGATTTCTTGCCATCTTAAAATTACCTCCACAAAGTTTTAAAATGAAAAGTAGAAGAATCATTTATTATTTCTTTTTTTTCATTTGCATACCTAATGCTAAGGAGATTAAGGAATGGATTTACTTTTAGTGGGGAGTAGATGTGGGTTCCTTTATTTTTTTTTAATGGCTGTATTCTCATTACATTCTCATACAACGAGCATACACATTGAAAGTGTACAGTTTAAGTTCTGATGTATGCATTCATGAAGCCATCAGTACAGTCAAGATAGGGATCATTTCTCTCATTCCAAGAGTCTTTTCCTACCCCTATATTTACTTTTTGCAAAAATAAATGCATAATCATAACTCGCTTATTGACAAAACATGTAATCTACAATCTTAGTAAAGCTGGTAAAGTTTATTTATATATTTGTTATTCAGGTGCTCAGTTAAGGACTATCTGCTTTTTATTTTAGAGAGTTCTAAGAAGTTGTGCTTTTTAATTTTCTAGCCCTTAGCACATACAGAATTGCTAAAAAAAAAAAAATATATATATATATATATATATATATATATATATGCTGCAGGAGAAATTAAAATGCTTAAAAGCCAGAGGCAAGAATTAAAAAACACAGCAGTAGAGGTATATTTAGTAAACAGGCAAACGGTCCCATCTCTGGTACAATAATGGAGAGTACTGGAATGGTGTCTGTGAGACGATTCCTCCAGATAAAATCCGACTCTGAGCTTGGCTCACAGTGCCTCACACACAGACCTCTGCCCTCTCCAGTTTCTGTTCCCAGCAAAGGGAACTACAGGCAATTCCCAGACTCTATTATTTCCTACACCTTCCTCGCTGCACCTGCTGTTTCCTCTGCAGAAATCTCCTTTTCTTCCTGCCCAACTCTCCCTGTTCCCTCAAGATTCAGCTGGATTTTTTTCCTTCATGAAGCCTTCCTTGATTCCTTCTGCCATGAACTGGAAATTTTTCTTCTTTTTCTTTTCCCCTCTATGCCTATCCTATAGTGAGGGTCACTAAATAGCTGTCAAATGAACTATTGAATGGACATTTATCATAATAATCATTTGAAGCAAGTCCAGAGCCCTAAAATAAACATAATGCAGTAAGCTTACATTTATAAATTGTTTGATTATTCATTGTTCTCAGCTTGCATTTAAATCAGGTCATTTTCCCCTGATATTTAACACAGCTCATTCACCTCTCTCCAGTTTTAGTTGGCGTATGCTCAGAGAATACAAAGCAATTTAGTGCAAACCTCAGCAAAGTAGAATTAGAAAAGTAATCTCCAGAAAAAGAAACATTGAATTCCAAAGTGAAACATTGGACAACTTTTGAGTAACCAATTATTTTGGATTATCCTATACCATCCTTACTTTCTTTTAGCACATGAACTTAGAGTTGATGAACCACATTGTCTAATCACAGCAAACACCAGGTCAAGAGCCAGAATTTGTCCTGGGTCCTATTCTGTAGTATATTACCCCATAACAACTCTTCCTGCCTCATTTTCTCTCTTAAAGAAAAAAATGGTATTTTTAGGTAAAAATAATTGAAAATGGTGAGGCCCTTAGATGAAAAGTGCTGTTTTGATATCATGTTACTATTTTTGTCCTAGATACAGACTGTAAAGTTCTTGACATCACAGACCATATTATTCATCTTTATATCCTCTGCAGCTCCCAACAGAACATGTTGCACAGACTAGGTATGTGATAGGTATTTGTTATAGAACATAATCAAAAGACGGTATATATTAACTTTACCTCAAGAAAATGAAAATGAAAACATAAATACAAGAAATAACTGAAACTGCATAATATATTTAGATTCTCTTCAGGTCAAGGGAATATGGACTAGGGGTATTATATATCACAATGTCTTCTTTTTAAACAGTTTTATTGGGTTTTTTGAACTGCACTGAAACAATACTTAACAATGAACTAGAAAGTGGTCTGTAAGCACGTGAAGCAAGGATCCAGTTTCATAGACTTTTCTTTCTGGTCCCCACATTTTTTTTTCCTGGACTGGTAGACAAGAACTAATAGGTATCCAGAAAAAGGAAAATACCCAGAATTTAAAGTTCCTTTAAAATTCACAGTGGGAAAGACGATACAAGTGTAATCTCTGTCCTCTCAGGAGAAAATGTTCATCAAATACTAAACCTTGGTCTCAAAATTGAGAACCAGTAAGACTTCTTTTCCCCAGCTAACCTTGAGATGAGACTAGGACTTTCACTTTAAGCAGTAGACCTGAGATGGAAACCCCAAGACCTTATCAAACTACAACTCTGCATTAAATGTGGGGGGAAAATGAAGTTCAGCAATTAGGAGGAGACTGAACCTTCCCAGTAGAACCAGTTACTCTCTCTGGAACTTAAATCTTTATGCAGCTCAGTGTTGCACACATTGAGGCTTGCTCACCTTTGAACCCTCGTTGGGGGTTAGTGTGTATTAGGTGCCCAATAAATATTTTTGAAATCTCAAACCAATCATCAAGTATGTGAATGCAGAATTCCTGTGATGTATTACAAATGAAAATACAGCCTTCCAGAGATATCTTCATTTCAAAAGGTATCTTTGAAAGAAATGTGGTTGCTGTTGCTCCTGCTTCAATACATTGACGTATCGAGAGGTCCTCGTGCCCAATTCGTGGGTACAGAGAATGAGAGATGGGACAGACAGTATTCATGAGCAGGAAGACGACTTTGCAAGGAGGGAATTTCATTTTTCTTTCATTCTCAAGAAACTTGAGTGCAGCCCAGCCTCCTCCACCCAGTCAGCATTTCTTTGGACTAAACACATTGGGTCAGATTGTTTTTCCATCTCTGCTGAAGCCATCAAGTCTTACGTGTTCTCCTGTCCTGCTTTTAGTTGTGTTTCAGATGACTCCGTGAAGCAGTACACGGCCCGGGACCACCTAGCAAAGCACTTCCAGGTCCCGGTCTTCAAGTTTGTGGGCAAAGACCACAAGGTGAGCTGAACACCTTTATCTTGGAACCCACACCGCACCCCTCCCCCACTCCCAGGCCTGGCCCTCATTTCTTGGCGTGCCTGGTTGTTGACATTCTCTGTAAGCTCACAGTTGGGATCCGCATTACCTCTATGAAAAACACTGCAGAACTAGCTGTCTAGAATGTCACAATTATCTGCCTTTCTTCCAATAAAATCACTGTGTTTGTTCAAAGAAAATACTATATGATCATAATTTTATTTTTTTTAAGTTCTATTTTATTTAAGTCACTTCTGTGCCCAGCATAGGGCTCAAACCCACAACCCTGAGATCAAGACCTGAGCAGAGGTCAAGAGTCAGATGCCTAACAGACTGAGCCACCCAGGCACCCCTATATGATCATAATTTTAAACTGTTGTGGGGGGGCATGGTTGAAAAGCCTGTGTGGTAATCATATGGCAAAGTATATGGGCAGAAAATTCACAGAAAAGACAAATAGTGAGTTGTTCAGTGAAAACAGTACTTAAAATGCCAATTAAAACAATTATAAGTCATTACTTTATACAAATTAAATTTATAAAAATTATAAATCACAATGCTTGCAAAGTTATAGGGAGAAGTATATAGAGGCAGTATAAATGGGTATGGTTTCTGGAAAGTTGTCTGGTAATATGTAGTAATAACCATAAAATCATCAGATTCTTTTATCTAAAAATTCTAATTCTGACAGTTTCTCAAAAACAAGCAAGCAAAAAAAGAAAAATGAGATTTGTTGTATGTTATAGAGAAGGAGAAAAAGTCCTCCAACAGGGCTACCACGTATCTATTAGTGTAATATTAAGTAGTTATTAAAATGAGAAATATAGAAAAAGGAGATATTAAAAGTCATATGTCATAACAATTTACATGCATATTGAGTATGCTGCATTTTTTTAAAGATTTTATTTATTTATTTGACAGACAGAGATCACAAGTAGACAGAGAGGCAGGCAGAAAGAGCGAGGAGGAAGCAGGCTCCCCGAAGAGCAGAGAGTCTGATGCGGGGCTTGATCCCAGGACCCCGGGATCATGACCTGAGCTGAAGGCAGAGGCTTTAACCCACTGAGCCACCCAGGTGCCCCAAGTATGCTGCATTTTTGAAAAACACACATACATAGAGGTTATAAGAGGCAATAGAGAGAATGTTAAGGTAGAAACTTTGCTTTTTCAACTCAATAGAGTTGTTGAAATGTTTAAACCAAAGGAAGTTTAAGAGACCAGCTATCTTTTCCACACTGCATTTAAGTGAATTCATGTCCTTTCCTGTTTTATCACTGTTCTAGAACAACTGTTAACCATGATGGCTAATCCTGATCTCCCTCCCCAAGCAGGCAGCATGATTTGGGAGGTAACTTATAAGAAGAAGCTTGGACAAAGAACTTGTTACTTGACACAGAAGCATGCAGGCACCTATGTTTTTCCCAGACTTTGGTGTGAAGAACAAAGTTGTTAATGTTATTAGGTGTTCCCTTCTCAAAGGTCTCTCCTGTCTCTATACAAAGGCAGGAGTTATGCTTTGGGGTGGGGGGTTAGGTTAGATCACCCACATGACTCCATATGTTTGCCCACCTGACCAATGGTGTGAATCTGGGCAAGTTGTCTAACTTAAGTCTCAGTTTCCTCATCTGTAAAATGGGGATGACGACATCCACCTCAGAGGGCTGTTGTTTATATGAAATGAGATACTATATATGAAACATCTGGTATAGCGAGTGTCTGGCTTCCAGAAGGGGCCCTACAATCAGCATCTGTTATCACTATTTTTGTTAATTTTCATTTATGGTCTTTCCAGGAAGTGTTTCTGCACTGCCAAGTCCTTGTCTGTGGACGGCTGGATGAGCGTTCCCGCTGTGCCCAGGGCTGCCACCGGCGAGTGCGTCGTGAGGCAGTGGAAGGAGAGGATACAGCTGGTCCCCAGAGCCAGATGCTGACGGGTGGCCCGATCAGGATCGACTGGGAGGACTAGGACGGCCCCACACCCGACTCCTGGCTCTGGGTTGCCCTCCTCTTTAGAACTTCTCCCCACTGAGAACATCAGTCAATACCCTAGAACACGGCATTCTTTAAACCTCATACTGTGGGTTTAGACAGACTTCCAGAACGGACTCATTCTGATTCGGGCCCCTGGACTGGGAAAAGTCACTTCACTGCTGACTGACCTGACTCACATGGGGCTTCATCCTCCTGACATTGAAAGCTGCGCTGTCCCTTCCGAAAGCAGCTCACTCCATTTCCCAGGTTTCCTCCCTACAATAAAACACCCAGTGTAGGATACAATAGGACCACTACAACCAAAATTTGGGCATGATACTCCAAACAACAAACTTAAAATAAATTAAATAGTTGCTTGAAATTATGACTTAAATACCCAGTAACTCCTTAAATATGTAAATAATAATCATACCCTGAAATTTGGATACAAGCACAGAATATTTACAGGGAATTAGGAAGTTTATTGATGTAAGAGTGTACTAAAAGTGACTATTTGATTTTCCTCTTGCATGATGTTTTCTTTTTTGAAGTTTTTATACCATCTTAAGTGAAATATTTTCAATTAAATTTATTAACATGCGGGGCACCTGGGTGGCACAGTGGGTTAAGCATCCGACTCTCAGTTTTAGCTCAGGTTCTGATCTCAGATTGAGCCCCATATTGGGCCCCATTCGATGTGGAGTCTGCCTGAGATTCTCTCTCCCTCTGTCCTCCTCTCCCCTCCAAAATAAATAAATAAATCTTTAAAAAGTTTATTAACATGGGGTGCCTGGGTGGCTCAGTTTCTAAGCATCTGCCTTTTGCTTGGGTCATGATCCCAGGGCCCAATGTTCGGGCCCTGCATTGGGCTCCCTGCTCGGTGGGAAGCCTGCTTCTCCCTCTCCCACTCTCCTTGCTGTGTTCCTTCTCTCACTGTGTCTCTCTGTCAAATAAACAAACAAACAAAAATCTTTTAAAAAAATTTATTAACTTGCATGTAAGAGGTCCAACGACTGAACTGTAAAAAAAATTAAAGTTTGTTACCATATGCCCTGTTATATGGCATTGTATGCCCTGAGAATAAATTATACCATAGTCCATTTTGTAAAATTATACCATACTCCATTTTGTAGGTAGATGCTCAATAAATTTTATTGAAATAAATATTATAAACCACAGGAATAAATTTTATATGCAATTTTGTATTTAAAATGTTAGATGCAATTAAATCCAATTTCTTAATATGTCAATTAATTTTATGGCTTTACATAAGATCAAGAGACAGTTTTTTTTTCTTGTTCTCTTTAGAAATGGTTATCATCAACAATTCTTAATGGAACCAGTAAAATCAACAAAAGGAAGAGAAAAGACAGAATGACCTAGGTCAACAATTGGCCAACTTTTTATGTCAAGGGCCAAATGGTAAACATTTTAGGCTTTCTGGCCAGTCTGTCACAACTATTTTATCTCTGAGGTTGTAGCACAGGAGTGGCTGTAAACAAATGAAAACACAGTTGTGGTCCAATAAAACCTCACAGAAGCAGAAGCCTCCTTTGGCCCATGAGCTTCTCTTGCCAATCCCTGACCTTAGTGGACCTCAGCCTTCCCAGTGCATCAGAATCAGGTGGGGAGCATTTATAAAATGCCAATAGGTAGATAACAGGCCCAGAGATTCTTTGTTTCTTACTGCTCCTCTGGTGATTCTAATTTGCAATCAGGATTGAGAACCATAGTTTAGGGATTGACTGTTTGTAACCCCTAAGATTTCAGGGAATTCTCCTAGCTATTTTCAGTGGCAATTTTTACCACATACTTCTCAGATTTTAACATGATACTAACACCACTTAGGAATTGAGAATATCAACAGGAATAATTCATTGAAGAAAAAAAATGGAACCTCAGAGACCTAACTCCATCTGACCTCCACCTTCATTGGCCTTATCCAGGTAAGTCTCTGACCTTGCCCTCCTGTTCTCATCTCTCCAACACCAGTGGGAATGATGGTTATCAATGGTGGAACTTACCAGGATGGGTTCTGTTCTCCTCTAAGTGAAACAGAAGCAGAGTGGTGAGAATGGAAGTCATTCATCTCTTTTCTAAAAGTACTATTTATTAAATGTGAGATGCTTACTGGCAACTGAAAGATGGACCAGAGGAAAGTCCTTACCTCCCAAATGGGTGGACTCTCCAATATTTCACTTGTGAATATAAAAACCAAGTCCAGGAATCCCAGTATTTTAGTCTTTATTTTAGTCTTTAAACTAAGAACTGAATTGCCAGGAAAATGTGTCTCAGTTGGAAAAACCATTGTTAAAATGAAGAGTAGTCTTCAAATCACTCCATGGCTTTTTTCCAATTCTCCTCAAGGGATGGGACTCACTTCTCAGCAGTAGAACAAGGCTTTCTTTCTCTTGCTTTGTGATATCCAAACTTTTGGAAGCAAGGATGAGACACATCTGCCACACTACCATCTCAGAGACTGAGAGCCGTGGTGTCACTCAAAACCAGGAAGGGATCACCTCTTTCTCATAACTCTACTTTCTCCTCTTCTGCACAGATACAGGCTGCCCGTTGGCTATTCATAAAGGGTCGGCAGCCCAGGGTCCATACGGTATTGAACACAGTATCAGCCAGAGAATCACAGGCTACTTGAAAAAGATGAAGAGAGATAAAAGGTTAACATACAAGACTACCCCAAGTAGTTTGAGTAATTTTAAGAAGCAATGTAATTCCAAGGATTACATGATACCTGGAGGAAAGTAAAGGCAGTAATCCAAATACAGAATTAGGGGGTATAGCTCAGGGGTAGAGCATTTGACTGCAAATACAGAATTAAAAAGAAAAACATACATGAAAGAGAAGCTTTTTCATAAGCTTCTATTCAATCTAGTAAAGCAGAATATACTTTGGGATACCCTTCTTTTATGGGCCTCCAGGTCAAAATCATGTTTAGCAATCAGAAGCTCCCATACCACTATGCTCACTCCATGGAAACCCTATCATTTTTGCAGAATACTCCCTAAATAACTCTACTGTGTTTCCAATAACTTTTTCTGTTCAAGTGTGGGATGAGTAACAATTCACTCATTGGAAAAACATGTATGTTGGTCAATAATTCTCTTAGGCATCAGGGACACAAAGACCAAAGAGATCCCAATCCAAGTACTCACAGTTTGGACAAAGAGGTGGACAGGATGGATAGGTAAACAAATGGTTACACCATTATGGAAGTGACATCAAGGTTGTATGGGAACCCACAGAAAGAGTCTCTCTCTCTCGGGGTAAGAGTTATTAGGGAAGGTATCTCAGAACACCTTCCATTAGAATTTTGATAGGAATTATAGTGAATCTGTAGATTGTTTTGGGTAGTTTGCACATTGCAAGAATATTAATTCTTTTAATCCATGATCACTGAATATCTTTCCATTTATTTCTGTCATTCTCAGTTCTCCCATCAGTGTCTTACAGTTTTCAATGCACAGGTCTTTCACCTCCTTGGTTAAATTTATTCCTGGGTATTTTATTCATTTGATGCAATTGTAAATGAAAAAATTTTAAATATCTCTCTCTGATAATTCATTATTAGTGTATAGAAACAAAACTGATTTTGTATATTAGTCTTGTATCCTGCGACTTTACTGAATTTATTAATTCTAACAGTTTTTTGGTGGAGTCTTTAGGGTTTTGCATATATGATATCATGTCATCTGCAAATAGTGAAAATGTTACATTTTCCATTTCAATTTGAATGTCTTTTATTTCTTCTTTTTGTCTAATTTCTCTGGCTAGAATATTTCTAATACTATGTTAAATAAAAGTGGTGAAAGTGAACTTTCTTGTCTTATTCCTAATCTTAGAGGGAAAGCTTTCAGCTTCTCTCCATTAAGCATGATGTTAACTGTGGGCTTGTCATGTGTGGCCTTTATTATGTTGAGATATATTCCCCCTATACCTATTGTGTTGAGAGTTTTCATCACAAATAGATATTGAATTTCATTAAAATGCTTTTTCTGCATCTATTGAAATGACTGTATGATATTTATCCTTCATTTTGTTAATGTGTTGCTTCTCATTGTCTGGTTTGCTGATGTTGAAACATCCTTGCATCCCTTGAATAAATCTCACTTTATTATGATGTATGATCCTTTTAATGTATTGTTGAATTAGGTCTGCTACAATTCTGTTGATGGTTTTTGCATGTATGTTCATCAGGGATATTGACCTCTAATTTTCTTTTCCTGTGGTGTCCTTGTCTAGTTTGGGTATCAGGGTAATGCTGGCCTCATAAAGTGAATTTGGAAGTGTTGTGTCCTCTTCTGTTTTTTGGAAGAGTTTGAGAAGGATTGGTATTGATTTTTTTTTTAAGATCTTATTTATTTGATAGACAAGTAGGCAGAGAGACAGGCAGAGAGAGAGAGAGGAGGAGGCAGGCTCCCCGCAGAGCATAGAGCCTGATGCGGGGCTTGATCCCAGGACCCTGGGATCATGACCTGAGCTGAAGGAACAGGCTTTAACCTACTGAGCCACCCAGGTGCCCCTGTATTAATTTTTTTAAATGATGAAGCTATTTAAATGGATGATTAATTCTTCTTTAAATGTTGAAGCCACTTTAAAAATCCATCTTGTTCATTTGTTGGGAGATTTTTAATTGCTGATTCAATCACGCTCAATGATCAGTCTATTCAGATTCTATTTTTTCATTATTCAGTCTCTGTAGGTTGTGTGTTTCTAGGAATTTACTCATTTCTCCTCTGTTGTCCAACTTGTTGACATATAATTATTCATAGTGGTCTCTTGTGATCCTTTGTATTTCTGTGGTATCAGTTGTAATGGCTCCTCTTCAATTTCTGATTTTATTTCTTTGAGTTCTCTCTCTTTTATTCTTAGTGAGTCTAGCTACAGGTTTGCCTATTTGTTCACCTTTTAAAAAAGAGCTCCTAATTTCATTTATCTCTTCTATTGTTATTTTAGCCTTCATTTCACTTATTTCTGCTCTGATATTTGTTATTCCCTTTCTTTCACTAACTTTGGGTTCCATCGCTTTTGTTTTTCTATTTCCTTGAGGAGTAAAGCTAGAGTTTGTTCAAGATCTTTCTTTTTTTCTTGATATAGGTATTTATGGCCATGAATTTCCCTCTTAGAACTGTTTTTGCTGCATCTCATAAGTTTAAGAATGTTGTATTTTCATTTTCATTTGTCTCAATATATTTTAAAAAGATTTATTTATTTTAGAGAAAGAGCAGGGGGAGAAGGAGAGGGAATGAATCTCAAGCAGACTCCCCACTGAACATGGAACCCAATGCAGGGCTCAGTCTCACAACCCTGAGATCATGATCTAGTCAAAATCAAGAGAAGCCTTGATTACAAAACTTTCTTACAAATGACACCAAAAGTAGAAGCAACAAAAGAAAAAAATAGATAAGTTGGACTTAATCAGAATGTAAAACTTCTGCTTTACAAGTAATTTCATCAAGAATGTAAAAACAAGGGTGCCTGGGTGGCTCAGTCGGTTCAGTCACTGCCTTCAGCTCAGGTCATGGTCCCAGGGACCTAGGATCGAGTCCCACATCAGGCTCCTTGCTCGGCAGGGAACCTGCTTCTCTCTCTGCCTCTGCCTACCACTCTGCCTGCTTCTGCTCTCTCTCTCTCTGACAAGTAAATAAATAAATAAATAAAATCTTAAAAAAAAAAAAGAATGTAAAAACAAAAACACAAAATGAGAGAAAAATATTAGCGAAATCTACATTCAATAAGAGACATATGTCCAGAATATATAAAGAGCCCTTACAACTCAATAATAAAAAGACAAGAAACCCAATTTAAAAAGAGGCAAAGATCTGGGGCACCTGGGTGGCTCAGTGGGTTAACCCTCTGCCTTCAGCTTAGGTCATGATCCCAGGGTCCTGGGATCCAGCTTCGCATCGGGCTCTCTGCTCAGTAGGGAGCCTGCTTCCTTCTCTCTCTGCCTACCTCTCTGCCTACTTGTGATCTCTGTCAAATAAATAAATAAAATGTTTAAAAAAAAAAAAAAAGAATGTTCCAAGCAGAAAGCTATAGTCCATCAACTCAAGGAGTTTGGAATGGCAGAAGTCAGGAGAGAAATCCTAAATAAGCACTATGATGCTGGAGAGGTAGGATAGGGCCAGATCAGAAAAGGCTACATATATCATATGGGTTTAGATTTAATCCCAAGGAAGAGGAACCAATTGAAGAACTTACACAGAGGATAAAAATGACTGGATTCATGTGGTACAAAAATATATCTGGTCCCTATGGGGAAAATAGATTGGATGGGACCCAGAGATTAGATTAACTTGCAGTAACCAGGCAAGTGGTATGTCAAAGAGATATTTAGGAAAAAGAATCAATAGAATGTTGCTTAGAGGAAGTAACTTGACCTGACCCTAGATTAGAAACAAGTACTTACTCACCTTTTGTCAGTACGGATAGAGTAATACTCCTTTTTATGGGGCCTAATTAATTATTCATATATTCAAGCCTTCACACATTCCCTTTACGACTACACTCCAGACATTAATCTATGAAAACAATACAAGATTCTTTCTACTGCTGACTTTCTCAGTGGCTGAGGCCAGCTCCTTAGAAGCTTAAATGTCGAACTTTGCCATCTAAAACTACATAATACTAAAACCTGGATGTAATGCTCTGGCTTTGGAAACTAAATGATTAAAGCTTTTCCTAAGGCGAATTAGGGAAAATAAATTACACAATCAGTGCTAGAAACTGAGTAGCTAAGCAGTTGTTTAAAAATAATTATCCTCAAGAATACACAGGGCTTTACATAGAAAGGATAGGTTTTTAAAAATTCTTTGCCCAATTGAGAACAAAATAAGGAAAAAAGGGCTTAAACCAAACCAAGCGGTCCTATACAGAATAACTCCTGATATGGAAAATTATTTAATCGTGGAATGAATAGCCAAAGCCAGTTGGGCAACTCTTTCTCCAGTCTTAAAGGATAGATTTTTATATCTCTGGGAAGACTTTGGTGTGGCCCTGTCCATCAGGAGTGGGGCCAGCAGCTCCTGGGCAGGGCAACAAGAACCCTAGTAAAGGAATGCCCAGAATCTTCCTTCACCCTTCTTATGTTTGTCACAGTGTTCTAGAAAGAAAGTTCGGTGAGCTCTAATGGTCTCTTTGTGGAAAGGGACTCTGGATACATTCCTGTATGAACACAGGAGCCGATCTCCCCGCCCACCAGCAGACGTCCTTAAGATACCTACCTTCCACATTGGAGACAAAGCCCAGGCTCCGCTTCAGGTCAGAGCAGATCGAGTGGAGACACCATCGGAATTTGGCATCACAGCGATACTTATTGGCACCACAAGTGTCATAACAGACGTCCAGCTGGTTGCAGCACTTGGTCATTGCTGGGATGCCCAAGTCCATCTGGGGAAAAGTGAAGGAAGAAAATGCCACGTTCAGACCAAGGACCTGAGGCAACCTTGCCCTCCTTGTTATGAACTAGCCAGCCCTCAAATTCCTGTTACACATTCAGATCCTTTCCAAAAGACCAGACACTTGAGAGAATCCATCCGGGTGACAGTGACAGGATGTTAAGTTTCAATCATGGTTTAGTTTTAGTTTATCAACTCTGATAGGTGAAGAAGGTTGGTGAAGAAGGAAGAGCTGCAGGACCTCTGAATTCAACCCAAAGCGATGTCATATGAGATTTTGCTTGAGCAAAGCATCTGAAGGCTCAGAGGTATGAAAAATTAAGCTTCCATTCGTCAAGAGGTCACCAGCATCTATTAGGGACCCATCCCACACTTTTTTAAAAGTGTGTGTATGTGTCAGGGAGCAGGGTGGGGCCTAGAATGTGTGGCTCCTGACCAAGGGCAGACTGCGGTCAATGGTGAGATCTAAAACACACACGGACATGTACTAAGCATCCTATAAACAGTTGCAAATGTTGTGGCATAAACTGAGCAACGAGGTTCATTGAATGCCACATCTAGAGTCTGATAACTTTACATGGTTTTTTGTGGGGTTTTTTTGGAGAAGCTTATCAGGGATGAAGGTAGACTTAGGGTGTAGCAGGTAAAGAAAGGAGAACAAACCATATACAAGCAAATCATACATGAGCAAGTCAGTTTGTTTAGTCTTTCAAGGGCTTAGCAAAGATGTATTTGTTTGTGTTTTTTATTACTTTTTACTTAGAGAGAAAGGCGAGTTGGTGGAGGGCCCTGACTTCCAAAGTAACTGGTAAGAATTGATAAAGACTCTGATAAAGGCAAAGACACGATAGAATGAATGATTGCAGAAAGTGACGGTTCTGTGTTCTGTGAAATAGTTTGGATCAGGGGCGTCTAGACATAGGAACAGCATCTTACAATCTTCTGTGGTTCTTTTGATCATAGAGTCTTGGACCTGAGGGGAGACTATGAAAATCTGGGTTCATGGTATGGGTGGGGAGGGATTGATTAAGCAGTTATTATAGATCCTTTCCACCTTAAATGGTCCATTATTTGAACTTTTACTCCAAGGTCACCTAAGGGCAGAATATGGACATTGGCTGTTTAAAATGCCCTTCTGAGAGAAAGAAAGAAAAAAAAAACCTAGATGATTACATGAAGAGTTAATGTAACTCATTAGACAAGGCAACAGCCTGGGCTGTGCATTTCAGGGCAGATTCCTATCATCTGATTCCTTCCATTTTACTTACACTTCATGCTTCCAACTAAACATATACCCCAGCAGAGGTAATTGAAAATTCAGTGAGTATTGTTGCTATCATTCAAGTCAACTAAATTGGAAATACATGAACTAGTTCTAAACAATACTTGTACCAATAAACCAAATGACATTACTCCCAAAATAAAGTGCCTACTGTTGTTGAAAACTACCTCTGGGCTCTGTTGCCAAGATATGTAATATGAAGACAGTTTGGGGATAAAGAAGGGACATAGTTTACTCCTTTGTCAGGCAGGAGGCCAATGGCTCCGAGACTTCACGCCCATCCTGGGGTAAGAGGCTGAGAGAGGATGTATAGGAAAATACAGGATCGGGGCAGTGTCAGTAGGAATCTGGTTCATGCTACCAGCCGTGTCCCCTATGTCTTCAGCCACCGGTGCCAGCCATCCACGTCTCGATACTAAGCATTAACATCCATACCGAGTTCCTAGAACAAAGGTTCTACAGAAAAACAGTGATGGGGAGGGGGAGGTTTCAAGAATGAGGAAGGGAAAAATTTGTTCACAAGTCAAGCCTTGCTGAAGCAGTAATGTGTCCATCTTAATAATTTCCATCCACTTGTACATTTCTATAGCAATTTGAATACTGCTTCCATAGCTACTAAATTGGTATCAAGTATAAGAGCCAAAAAAGAGATTTCTCTAATATAAATAAATATTTGAAAAGATTTCCTTTCCTCTGTCTCCATACGTGTGTTGTTGATTGTGGACAAGGCTGGGCCTATGGCCATGCGGGTTGTGCAATGTGCAAAAGCATCCTATCAAAGGGGACAGCTCCCCACAAGACATCATGGATTTGTTCATTTCTTAAGAAACATGTCTAGGCAGGGTGCCTGAGTGGTGTAATCAGCTCTTGGTTTTGGCTCAGGTTCTTATCTCAGGGTCATGGGATGCAGCCTTTTGTTGGGCTCTGTGCTCAGCAGAAGCCCGCTAAAGATTCTCTCTCCCTCTCCCTATGTTCCTCCCCTCCCTCTCTCATAATCTCTCTCTCAAATAAATAAATAAATCTGTAAAAAAGAAAGAAAGGAAGGAAGGAAGGAAAGAAAGAAGAAAGAAAGAAAGAAAGAAAGAAAGAAAGAAAGAAAGAAAGAAAGAGAAAAAGAAAGATGGATGGGGCACCTGGGTGGCTCAGTGGGTTAAGCCTCTGCCTTCAGCCCAGGTCATGACCCCAGGGTCCTGGGATCAAGCCCCGCATCGGGCTCTCTGCTCAGCAGGGAGCCTGCTTCCCCCCTCTCTCTCTGCCTGCCTCTCTGCCTACTTGTGATCTCTCTCCCTCTGTCAAATAAATAAATAAAATCTTTTGAAAAAGAAAGAAAGAAAGAGAAAGAAAAATGTCTAGTCAATGGCAAATTTCCTCTTCTAACAACTGGTATATTAGGATAAATTTCTGACAAATGGAAGAGGAAAGGAGACATTTTCCTAATTTGCACAAAAATGCCATATTGGGGGGCAACATTTTTTTTTTTTAAAGATTTTCTTTATTTATTTGAGAGAGAGCACCAGCAGGGGGAGTACCATGCAGAGGGAGAGGGAGAGGCAGACTCTCCGCTGAGCAGGGAACCAGATGAGGGTCTCAGTCCCAGGACCCGGAGATCATGACCTGAGCTGAAGGCAGAAGCTTAACGACTAAGCCACCCATGTGCCCCAGGGGGCAGCATTTTTGATAGAAGAATAAACATTATGCTGCTTAGAAAACTATTACAAAGTAAAATCTTTTGAATCAGCCAAAAAGTGAAATTTCTGCCTGATTAAGGCAGAATTCAAAATCATAGCTTAGATGTAAAATCTCTCCACCTCCATTTTACATCACTCCTCTTTTTTGAAGTAAAACAGATAAAGGGGACTCCAAGAGGTCTTAAAATCAATCAGTTTATTATTTGTTTTCAGGGGAGGTCAGTAGTTTGAGAAATGGCCAGCAGCATGAAGAGAAATGTTTAGCAAGGGCCTAGGTGGGGTTTGCGGCTGGGGGCTGGATGCTTGTATGTGGGTGGGTATGTGTAGATTTCTGTGATCTTAATACTCTTAATAGCTGATCTGATGTTACCAGCATGAAATCAACCACTTACAAAAGTCTTTGCTGCTCAGTGCCAATGACTCCAGCACATCACGGGAAAAGTCTCACTGAATCTACGTAAGTCAGACTTGTTAGATTTCATAGGAAGTTTTGTTTGAGCCCTTAAAATTTGGCTTATACTTGCAGTGGTGATTTTCAAGTTCATTACACAAGGTCTTATCCGAGGGACAGCTGCCTCTGATAAGAGGAAATCAGATACATTCTTTGAAAATTATCTCCCTTACTCTGTGTCCAGTTTTTTTGAAGACTTTATTATTTGTCAGAGAGAGAGAACACAAGGAGAGACAGTGGCAGGCAGAGGGAGAAGCAGGCTCCCTGCTGAGCGGGACTCAATCCCAAGACCTTCAGATCATGACCTGAGCCAAAAGCAGATGCCTAAATGCCTAAGTCACCCAGGCATCCCTCCAATTTAAAACCATTTTACTGCCCAACTATATTCCATAAATGATCATGCCCATCAGGGATAACTCATTGACTTCCCTTCATTAAAACCAATCAACTAAGAAAATAATGAGGGTGGTACATACACTTTCTGGTACCTTAAGACCCAGGAAATAGGAGCTGCAGCCGTTGGGCTCCTGAGGCTTGTAGCCGGGTCTGGGCATGGGTGCCTTTCCTAGCAGGAGAAAGAGAGGAAAAAAGCAGGGAGAAATATTTAGAAATTAAGCATTTGGGAACATTCATCGAATAAAAATTATCTAAAATCATATTCAATTTTTCCTTTAAAAGTCATCATTCCTCACCAGATAGTCACATCCCAGTTAGGTGGTAATGATGGTGATAATGATGATAATGTCATAAAAGGGTAATAATTTTCAGACTGGTTTGGTGTTTTTCTCCTAATCTCTAAGAATTTTATGAGCATTCATCTACTAACAATTCTCATGTTTTGTTTTTATTTTTTATTTTCTAATTTTCATTTTTTATTCTTTTATTTAAAATCAGTTAATTAACATATAGTGTATTATCAGTCTCAGAGGTAGAAGTCAGTGATTCAGCAGTTGCGTATAACATCCAATGCTCATTACTACATCACGCGTCCTCCTTAATGCCCATCACCCTTGTTACCCCATCCCTCCACTCCCATCCCCTCCAGCAACCTCAGTTTGCTTCCTGTAGTTGAGAGTCTCTTTTGGTTTGACTCCTTCTCTTCTTTAGTCCTGTTTGATTTTTCCCTACTTCCCCAATGATCCTCTGTTTTGTTTCTTAAATTCCACATGTAAGTGACCTCGTGACGCAATGGTAGCGTGTCTGACTCCAAATTCCACATGTAAGTGAAATCATATGATATTTGTCTTTCTCTGACTGGCTTATTTTACTTAGCATAATATCCTCTAGTTCTGTCTACTTCATTGCAAATGGTAAGATTTCAAATTTTTGATGGCTGAATAATATTCCATTGTGTATGTGTACCATAACCTCTTTATCCATTCATCTGTTGTTGATGGATATCGGGGCTTTTTTCATAGTTTGACTATTGTAGACATTGCTGCTATAAACATTGGGGTGCATTGCCCCTTTGAATCACTAGGCTTATATCCTTTGGATAAATACCTAGTACTGCAATTGGGTCATTGGGTAGCTCTATTTTTAACTTTTTGAGGAAGTCATACTGTTTTCCAAAGTGGTTGCACCAGATTGCATTCCCACCAACAGTGGCAGTCGAGTGTGATGGAGTTCAAGTTTTAAAGCATTGTAGTCTAAAATATGCAGGGAATAATCCCAATATTTTGGTACCAGTTGAGAACTGACTTGTGACCCAGTATGTGATCTATTCTGGAGCATGTTCCATGTGCACTCAAGAAGAATGTATATTCTGTTGCTTTAAGATGGAGTGCTCGGAATATATTTATAAAGTCCATCTGGTCCAGTGTGTCATTCCAAGTCCTTGTTTCCTTATTGATTCTGCTTAGATGATCTGTCCATTGCTGTAAGTAGGGTGTTAAAGTCCCCTACTATTATTGTATTATTATCAATGCATTCCTTTAATTTTGTTATTAATTGGTTGCTCCCAAGTTAGGAGCATACAATTCCAGACTTCAAGCTCTAGTACAAGTACAAGTACAGACTCTGGTACTTCAAGGTACTGGCACAAGAAACAGACACATAGATCAAGGGAACAGAATAGAGAGCCCAGAAATGGACCCTCAACTCTATAGTCAACTAATTCTTGACAAAGCAGGAAAGAATATCCAATGGTCAAAGACAGTCTTTCAAACAAATTGTGTTGGGAAAATTGGACAGCTACATGTAGAAGAATGAAACTGGACCATTTTCTTATACCATATAAAAACAAACTTAAAATGGATGAAAGACCTAAATGTGAGACTGGAATCCATCAAAATCCTAGGGGAGAGCACAGGCAGCACTTCTGTGACCTCGGCAGCAGCAACTTCATGCTAGACATGTCTCCAAAGGCAAAGGAAACAAGAGCAAAAATGAACTATTGGGACTTCATCAAGATAAAAAGCTTTTGCACAGCAAAGGAAACAGTCAATAAAACTAGAACAACCTACAGAAGGGGAGAAGATATTTGCAAATGTCTTATCAGATAAAGGGCTAATATCTAAAACCTATAAAGAACTTATCAAACTCAACACCCGAAAAATAAACAATCCAGTCAAGAAATGGAGAGAAGGGGCACCTGGGTGGCTCAGTGGGTTAAAGCCTCTGCCTTCAGCTCAGGTCATGATCTCAGGGTTCTGGGGTTGAGCCCTGCATCAGGCTCTCTGCTCAGTGGTGAGCCTGCTTCCTCCTCTCTCCCTCTCTGCCTGCCTACTTGTGATCTCTGTCTGTCAAATAAATAAATAAAATATTAAAAAAAAAAGAAATGGAGAAAAGACATGAACAGATATTTCTCCAAAGAAGACATACAAATGGCCAACAGACACATGAAAAAATGTTCAACATCACTTGCCATCAGGGAAATGCAAATCAAAACCATAATTCACACCAGTCAGAATGGCTAAAATTAACAAGTTAGGAAATGACAGATGTTGTCAAGGATGAAGAGCAGAATACAAATATATGAAGGTTAAAGAGCATCCTACTAAAGAAAGAATGGGTCAACCAGAAGATTAAAGAAGAATTTTTTTAAAAATTCATGGAAACAAATGAAAATTAAAACACAACAGTTCAGAACCTTTGGGATACAGCAAGTGTGGTCCTAAGAGGGGAGTACTTAATAATACAAGCCTTTCTCTAATGTTTCTTAAGTACATGACTTTGGAGATCAGGTCTATGGCAAAATGGAACTAAACTCAAGGTATAGTGGGGCACCTGGTTGACTCAGTCAGTTAAACATCTGACTCATGATTTCAGCTCAGGTCACAATCTCAGGGTCATGAGATTGAGTCCCACGTCAGGCTCCCTGCTCAGTGGGGAGTCTGCTTGAGATTCTTTTTCTTTCCTTCTGCCCTTCCCCCAGCTTGTGCTCATGCTCTCTCTCTCACTAAAATGAATGGGTAAATTTTTAAACACAAAATCGAGTAGGGGCACTTGGGTGGCTCAGTCAGTTAAGCATCTGCCTGCAGCTCAGGTGATGTTCCCAGGGTCCTGGCATTGAGCCTCTTGTTGGGCTTCCTCCTCATGGGAAGCCTGCTTCTCCCTCCCCCTCTTCCTTTGTTGTTCCCCCTGCTTGTGCTCTCTCTCTCTCTTAAATAAATAAATAAATAAATAAATAAATCAAATCTCCTCCATCCACTGTAAGACAAAGCAGAACATTGCCTGATCACATGCTTAACAAATCAGAACTTTAGCAGTACCTCAAAAATTTTTTGGAATAACTTGAAGAAAATTTTGCAAGGTTCATAAATGTAAGCAAAGCATTGTTGATCAAAGAGCAAAGAAAACATCACCAGGCAGTATTTGAAGCTTTGTATCATAGAACTAAGCCAAAACAATATGACAGGCTTATAATTTCTTGGTTTCTGCTACATGGCTTTTGAGTTATTTTATAATCTTGCAGTTCTGTAGAGAGACGCTTTGTCAGTGTTATCAATGGTAGTCATCATAGGTAAAGAGAATCTTGCAGGACAGTCCTGGCAATGAGTATTTTTGTTCTGTTATCCAGATAAGGAAAATGGGACTAAGGGGAGTGTAATTTATCTAAGTTGTGTGCCAAATGGGGGAAATGGCATATAAATCCAGATTTCTTGTTTTATGTCTCCAAAGCCCATGTTCTTCCATTCCACTACATTCCTTTGCCTTTTTTTAGGAAATGCAAGACAGAGGAAAAGACCAAGGAAATCAGCTAAGAATTAATCTTCAGAGTGAAGCACATAGTATTTCTTTAATCATTCTTTTCTTTTACCTTCTCCTACAAGGTATTTCATTTTTAATTATTTGATAATATGAAATATTTCAAAATTGAAGAAAAACTTCAGAGAAACAAATACCCATGTACCCATTACACAAACATAATTAATGTTAACATAGCCAAACTTGCTATCCATATTTTTTGTTTAATTGAATGTTACAAGTACAGTTGAAGCCCCCTTTACACTCCCTTGTTTTAATTTTAGATACAAGTCTCTGCTTTAAAGCCCTCACTCCTTATTATTCTTTTTTTGACTATTCTTGGACCTATTGTCTTATAATTAAATTTTAGAGTCAACTTAGTAAATTCTACAAGAGATAGTGCAGGATTTTGATTGAAAATACATTGACTTTATAGGTTATTCTGTAGACAACTGACTTTTCTTAGAATATTCTATCTCCCCAGACATGGGCATAATATGATTTTCTATTTACTTGGGTCTTCCTTCATGTCCTTCAACAGAGTATTATAACTTTTACCATTCATTTAATCTGTTCCCCACATAGTGTATTATTCAGATGCTTAAACTAAATAGAATATATCATAATCCAGAATTAAGGATCATAAGTTCCATATGGCAAATCTGCACTTTTCTGGAACCCAGGATGCTTCTAGCCTTCTGCTCTACCAGCCCTAGAATGCAACCCGGCTCTCATGGCTCAAGATGGAGCTTCCGGTACCACATACATACTACAAGCAGCAGGATAAAAAGAGGAGGTAGAAGGGTCACAGCCCCCACTCTTTAATAAACACACTCCAGGAGCACCTGGGTGGCTTATTTGGTTAAGCAGCTGCCTTTGGCTTGGGTCATGATCCTGGAGTTCCAGGATCAAGTCCCTCATGGGGCTCCCTACTCAGCAGGGAGTCTGATTCTCCCACTGACCCTCCCCCTTCTGGTGCTCTCTCTCTCTTATTCTTGCTTTCATATAAATACATAAATAAAATCTTAAAAAAAATAAAAATAAACACTCCACAATGGTACACACATGACTTTCTCGTATTTCCTTTTGGCTGAACTTAATCAAACAGCAATACCTAGTTGCAAAAGTGGGCTAGGAATTCAAGTCTTTTTTCAATAGGTATCCGTGAGCCCAGCTCAAAATTGGGGAGGAGGGACTTATTACTATAGAAAAGGGGGAAGATAATAGGAGACACGAAGCAGTCTCTGCCACAATCTGTTTGGTATTTGTTTCTCTGGTAGGACGTGTATACGAGATCACGGTTCAAGATGGCTCCCAGTGATCCCCGTCTCTTGGTGTCCATGCCCTCATGTGTTGTCCCAGGGTTGGTCTATACGCTGTAGAGAATATGGCAGAAGTGGAGGTATGTTTCTTCCAAGATGAGCCTATCTATCAGCACTAGACAATCACTAATCAACTTTCTGTCTCTGTAAATTTGCCTATTCTGGACATTTCACATAAATGAAATCATACAATATGTGACCTTTTCTGTCTGCTTCTTTCACTGAGTATCATGTTTTCAAGGTTCATCAATGTTGTAGCTATGGATCAGTATTTCATTTCTCTTTGTTTTCAGTAAATATAATGCGCATTGAGGTTTTCCCCACTTTTTGGTGATTATAAAAAATGCTACTACATTTTTTACAAAAAATCTTTTTTGTGTGGACAATGTGTTTTCATTTCCCCAGAGGACTAAAACTTCTGGGTCAGATGCTAACTCTGTTTAACATTTTGAGGAGCTACTAGACTATTTTCCAAAGAGGTGGCACAGTTTTACATTCTCTGCAGCAATGTGTAAGTGTTCTAATTTCTCCACATCCTCTCCCCACTTGTTATAATCTTTTTGATTAAAGACATCCTAGTGAGTGTAAAGTGGTATTCATGGTCATTTTTATTTGCATTTCCCTAATAACTAATAATGTTGTTCATCTTCTCCTGTGCTTATTGGCCACACACATGTCTTCTTTGCAAATACTTTCTTCCATTCTGTGGCTTGTCTCTTCACTTTCTTGATGGTATTCTTTGAATAGCCAAAGCTTTTCATTTTCATGAAGTCTGTCTACTTTCTTTCTTTTAAGGTGAAATTCACATTTTCATCTTAAAGAATACAGTTCAGCATTCAGGACATTCATAATGTTGTGCAACCTTTCTACTTCCTTTCTACTTTCTACTTCCAGAACATTTCATCACCCTCCTAAGGAGACCAAATGCCCATTAAACATATTCTCTCCTCCTCCCAACCCCTGACAACCACTCATCTGCTTTGTCTCTGGGATTTACCTATTCTGGATATTTGAATACATGGAATCACACAATATGTTACATTTTGTCACTGCCTTCTTTCACTTAACATAATATTTTCATGGCTTATCTGTGTTATAGGATATATCAGTACTTTGTTCTTTTTATGGCTGAATACCATTCCATTCTCTGGATATACCACAATTTCTTTATTCATCTATCCGTTGATGGACATTTTGGTTGTTTTTATCTCTTGGCTATTGTGAAGAGTGCTGCTGTGAACACTAGTATGCAAGTATTTGTTTAAATATCTGTTTTCAATTCTTTTGGGGACATATACCTAAGGAGTGGAATTGCTGGGTCATATAGTAAGGCAATGCTGAACTTTTTGAGAAACTATCCAACTGTGTTCTTCAGCAACTACGCCATTTTACATTCCCACCTTCACTGCACAAGAATTCCAATTTCTTCATGTCCTCACAGTTTCACTGCACTGTATCTAGGTGTGGATTATATACTCTTCTCCTGATTGGAATGATCCAAAGGCCTGGTTTCCTACACATCTGGATAATTCACAGCCACTGTCTGAATTTTTTCGTTTCCTCATTCTCTCCAATTTCTCCTCCTGGGTCTCATATTACTGAATGATAAATCTTCTTTTTTTTTTTTTTTAAGATTTTATTTATTTATTTGACAGACAGAGATCACAAGTAGGCAGAGAGGCAGGCAGAGAGAGAGGAGGAAGCAGGTTATCTGGTGAGCAGAGAGCCCGATGTGGGGCTCAATCCCATGAACCTGAGATCATGACCTGAGCCAAAGGCAGAGGCTTTAACTCACTGAGCCACCCAGGTGTCCATGATAAATCTTCTTAACACTATCTTTTATATATTTTAACTTCTCTTTTACATTTTCCATCTTTTTCTCTGTCTCTGTACTGAATTTTGTCTAGCTCATCAAGTCCATTTTTCATTTCACTAAAATTCTCTCTAGGTTCACTAATCTGCTATTTAATCCATCTACTGAGTTTTTTTCTTTCAATGACTATAATTTTCACTTCTTGGAATCCTATTTGATCCTTCTTTTAAATCTATATATTTTCACTGAATTCTGGGTTTTTAAAAATTATGTTTTCTAGTCCTTCTTTTATTTCTTTAATAATTTCAAATATTCTTGTTATATTATTTTATGATTTCCAGTCTTTGGGATGCTAAATCAGTTTTTAGTGTCTCCTGCATCTCCCTCACATTGGATTATTTTTTCACATGGTGTGTAATATTTTAGAAAGACTTCAGCTTCAGAAGAAGCCCCTCTTTGTATGAGTATTAAAAGTCATTCCTCCCCTCCTAGAGTCTACATATGTTTCTGACTAAAAACTCCAAGGTTTTTATCTTCAGCCCCCACTCACCCCTGTGGCACTGCTGTTCCCCTCCAACTGGAACATATAGGTTTCCCTTTATGCCACTCTAGCCTGAGGGTGTATTTTTAAAAAATGCTTTCTTTTCATCCAACATTACTTATTTGTAATGGAGAGGAACTGTGCTTATTGGTGGAGCCTGCCAGGCCACCAGTAACCCCTACATGACTTTTCAAAGTTCTTGAGAAATGTAACCTACACTGATAAAGTACCAACCTACGATGTGTGTGCACGTGTCTGTGTGTGTGTCTGTAAGAGAGAATTACCAGGATTTGGGAATGGGTAAAATGTATTAAATAATGTTAGCAATCAAATTACACATATGAATATAATCACACTATGCCATAGATTAAATGTGAATTGTCTCATCTCTTCTAGGTGAGATGATTATGGCGATTTTATTTTTTCTTTGAATTGTTCTTTTACAAATGTCCCACACATACGAGCTTTATAGAAATTAGGGGGGAGATTTTTTCATGAAGAAACAAATGTGTAAATTTTGTGATAAAACTTCTCTTTAATAATTTTGTTGATTAAGAGCTTTTGCAACAGATGCAGTGCAGTTTCCTGGGTTACCCTCTGCCTTTTTGCACTTGATGACTCACAGAAGATAAAATTCTAATAAACCAGTTTGAAAGCTAATGGAACTCCAACTCCAGACACTTCCTACCTGTCCTGCTATGATGATTTTTTTTTTTTTTTACTTAATAGTTCATGATAGCTGTAGGAATTCCACTTAGGAATGAAGCTTGAGAGAAAAGTTCTAAGAAAAAAGGCAATGGTTTGAATCTGGGCAGAAATCATTTACTATATCCTCAACTTATAGTTTGAGTTATTTTGAGTTGCATTGAGTCTTTGCAGTTTGATGTTTTGAGTCTAAGCATCAATAATGTACTATGTCCACAGATTAATTTTATTTTCTGGTGTTGGTTATTTACAGGAGTGGGAGGTTGACCACTTGATCCTCTCATGCAGGGGTTGGCAAACAATGACCAGCCCATTGCCCGTTTTTGTATAGCCTGCCAGCTAAAAATTCTTCTCATAGTTTTGAATGGTTGTGGAGGGGTAGTCAAAACAAGGATAATATTTTGTGTCATGTGAAAATTATATGAAGCTCAAATTTTAGTGTCCATAAAAATGTTTAATTGGAGCACAGCCACAGTCATTCATTACATTTTAGCAGAAAACAAACCAGCAGAAGGTTGTTATAATTGTGATGTGAGGATGGATTGCTAAGTAAGACACAACATGGAGAAGCCACGAAGATAAAGACTGACAGGCTTGATCTCCTGAAAATGAAAAACCTTCTGAACAAAGTGAAATACCATAAAACACGTCAGACACTTAACAGACAAAAGAGGGAGAAGGAGGAGGAGGGTTAGCCACGGAACCAGAGTTCTGCCTCACTTACGCACACTGCCTCCCAGACCCAACCTTTCTTTCCTTTCAGTTCAAGTCACTGAGAAGAACAGTAAAAACGTCTGGGCTTTACAACCCAGGTCAAGGGTTCTGTCTTCCCCGGGAGGGTGTGTCCCTTCTCCCCACCCAGCTGGCTCTTGCAACAGCTGTGCTCCACTAGAAATCTTCTAAAGAATCAAAGTACTTTATTTGGAATGTATATCCTTCCGGGGCACCTGGATGGCTCAGTCATTAAGTGTCCTACTCTTCATTTTGGCTCAGATCATGATCTCAGGGTCCTAGGATGAGCCCCACATTGGGCTCCACACTCAGCGGGGAATCTGCTTGAAATTCTCTCCGCCTCGCCCTCCGCCCCTCCCCCGTTCATGCACGGTCTCAAGTGTGCATGCTCTCTTGCAAATAAATAAATCAATCTTAAAAAAAAAAAAAAAAGAAAGTATATCCTTCCAGAAACACTCAACTATAGCATGAGGAGCACATCAAGGGAACAAAGCAGAACTACGACAATTTTACTGAAGAAATAAACTATTTCAGTCACTAAAACAGATTACGTTACTGCAGGAGGGAGGATGACCAACTTGTCCTGGTTTGCCTGGGACTGTCCTTGTGTTAGTACTGGTGATCCACATCCCAGGAATCCCCACCCCCACCCTGACTCTCCTCTCTCCATCACCAGCACACCGGGACAGTTGGTCACCTCAGCACGAGAACAATCTTTGCCTCTAAACCAGCGGCTGTTTCCTTTTCTCAGGCTATGGATCCCATAAGAATCGGATGCAGGCTGTGAATCCCTTCCCTGGAAAAATATACAAACTCACCGGTTCCTAAGATTTTGCTGTAGATTTCACACATAAAAAGCCCCCTTGAAAAAACAAGTCTGATATTTAGAGATATGCTTTCTAGAACTAAACCCAAGAAGAAATTCACCATGAGGTCCTTTTATTAAAGTATGAATGTGGACAGTATCTTCCACCAGGCTTTACGAGACACAGAAAGTCTGGACCAGATGCTCTCATCCAGAGACCTTTATAAAGGCACAGAACACTTAAATTATCATGCAATGATTTCTTCCAGAAGCTGAGAGGGTGTTGTCCAGCCACTGGGGTTTCTGTGTTTTAAAATTTTATTTTGAAAGAGAACGGGAAGAATCCGAATACATAGTTAACCTCTTCATCAGACCATCTTCCTCATCACACTTATAAAATTTGTTCGGTATCTGGCATGCTCCATACATAGCACTAATTCTTTAAATATATTTTCTTTAATTCTTATAACAACCTGTGGGTTGTAAGGTAGGTGTTATTAACATTATTTGTCAACGTGACTCAGCAAAAGTTGCGTTAGGTAACTTGCCCAAGGTCCTGGCGGGCAATGGGATTCCCGCACCCCCACCCACGGTTCAAACCCATGATTTTTCCATTACTAGTGATTTCTCAAAGTCTGGTTCAAGAACCACCTGTGCAGTTCCAGAACATAGCAGTTGGGTTACATCTGTTATTGATTCCTGCTGAATCTCATTGTATTTATAGCCGGATCCTTGGCAATTACAGATTTTGTGTGTTGACATGAAAATAAGCTGCTATAGATCTAAGAAGTGGGGAAACCAACGTTGACGCGATGTTGTAGGACACAAATATGCCTTCACTGTCAGAACAACCCATGGGCTGAAGTTCTCCAAGAAAGACCTCCTAAAATAGCGCTCCATACCTTGACTGCACTTGGTAATCACCTGGAAAACATTAAAAGTACTGAGGTCTCCCACCCACGGAGATTCGGATTACATTGGTTTGGGCTGCAGGAGTTTCGAAAGCTCCCAGGTGCTTGCTAAGTGCAGGGCTTTCTAAGAGAGAGAACTACAGTTTTAAGTAGTGACTAAGTACCTATCAAATAGAAATTTTTTCTTATAGGCTAATTGTTGCTAAATTATTTCTTCTGACAAAAGATTGCAGCCTTCAAAGCAGATTTTTTTTTTTTCCCTCTCTCTCAGAAGTGTGGTCTTGGGACCCCCAGCATCAGAATCACCTGGGAACTCTTAGAAATGCGAATTCTCTGACTCAATCCCTGACCTCCCGCCCTACCCAATCAGAAACATGGGGGATGGTGGCAGGCGGGGCGGGGGGAGGGGGCGGGGGTCGGGGCAGCAGTCTTTTATAAACAAGCCCACCGAATGATTCAAAGCATACGGGAGTTTGAGAACCACTGCTTTACACTTGATCTTAGCCAAAAGGCCGAGAAGGTATGAGAACCACTGTTTTAAAGCGAGAAGCACAAGAGGTGTATCAAAAAGCAAACTGCGAAAGGACAGAGACCCAGTTAATTATTAGGCATTATCTGTTCCAAGGACTGCTAGATTCACAGTCAACCTGAGAGGATATTTCGTACTGTTTGGCCACAGCTCCCAGGTTCTCGGCTCCACTGAGTTCCAAAGGTAATAAGGCTTAACCCCGTATTTCCTACGTGTTTTTCAGGCCCCTCCTTACGGGCTCTGTTTTCAGAGTGGAGTTATTTGCCTTCTTGCGATGTCTCTGTTGACTATCCCCCACCCCCCACCCCTGACTGCTGACCCTGCCGAGGTAGAGGCTTATAACCAAATTTTGCTGAAATCTTTTCATGCTCTTTTGCTAGAGAAGGAAGAAGGTATGATTCTTGTTTTCCTAAAAAAAATTCCTGTGGTTATGTCTTTGCCAAAGCACACACCTGAGTCTCTGACTGCCTCCGGGCAGGAAAACAGCACCTGTGTTTATTCAATAGGGGAATTGATACAGATTGGGTGAGCACAGTCCAGTGACAAGGCTGCCCTGCGTGTGTCCAACCCATCTTGGACAAGGAGGGGGCCAGTGGTCCAGGAGGTCCTAGCACAGACGACTTTTTACCCTAAGGGATCATCTCAAAGATGATGCAGCTCCTTTGTTCACCATAACTGTATGTGGTTAAAACATGTGTCCTGCGAGACTTTTGGTTCTGCTGCAAGGATGATCCGTTGTCTCTGAATCACTTGTGTTTCGTCAGGAAGTGATGTCCCTGGCTCGAAGGTAGAAGGGAGTGAGCCAGACGGAAGGGGTGAGTCCAGCAATTAAGCAGGTTTTTTGAGTCTCTTTCTCGCTCTCGAAGCTGCGTTTTATCTGTTAAGTGTTTGGAGAAAATATTTCTCAAATGGTTTCCTGCTAAACTAGCCTGACTCACTCTTTTCATCTAATCTCATGATGAAATAGTTGATAAACTAAAGCATAAAATGAATGCGACGTGAAACTGTGTATCTTTCGAAAACATGCTCGGCTGCATTTAAAGTTATCCCCACCTCCCAGCTGTGAGGTCCAGGGCCCCACTCTCTGCTGCCCTTCCAAGACTTCCGGTGCAGAAAAGGGAGACCTGACACCAGGGACGACGCTTGGCAGCCACATGGGCACCCTGGTGCCCAGGTCCGCTCTTTACAACTCAGGCAACGTAGAACTCCTTCCCGTTCACAACTGTACATCGGACGCCAGGCCTGAGGGACAGTGCGAGGCCTGCTCAGGGCTCGTCCCATGGTGGGCAGAGAGGGCTGGCAGCAAGCCCTCCCTACCCCCAGCAGGCCTGCCCTCGCTGACTGAGGCAGCAGGGACCGCCCTCCTGGGAGGGTCAGACACACTGAGGCACTTCAGAGAGGGACAGAGCTGGAAAGAAGGTGTGAACTGCATGAGGGAAAAAGGAGACTCCATCTCCAAGCTTAGCACAGTGTGACTGAGGAAGCTGTTTCACCGGCTGGTGGAATTTTCTCCAAATGTTCATCTCCAGTGTTAATCCCTAGGAACTCCTCCCAGAGACCCCCTCATCTTCCCCACCACCACCCCCACCACCCCCGACCTCCTCTTCCTCAGAATTGGCCTCATAACAAATTCATTAAAATGGCCCCAGGGAACCAGGCTCCCTGGAGTAAATTTGTTAGAAAAAATACAGGAAGCTCAGTGAAATTTGTATTTCAGACAAACAAGCAATAATTTGTCAGCGTGAGGGGGTTCCAAATATTTCAAATACGTTAACAAATTATTGGTTGTTTATTTGAAAATCAAATTTCACCGGGAGTCCTGTGTGTGTATTTGTTGAGTCTGGCAGGCCGACTTAGGAGGGGGCTGACAGGGAGAAGAGCATGACAGACGGGGCGCCCGCTCCAGCTGTCCGCAGTCCGCCAGGAGAAGCCATGTGTGCACTCACCATATCGGCATCGGTACTGACAGACTCCATTTTTCCCTCCCAGCAGCTCCAGAAAGGAATCGAAGTAGCTGTTGACAGACTCAAAGCTGCCCCTGATGTGCCGAAGGCCCCAGTCTGAATAGGACTCCTCAGCCTCGGGGCTGCTGTCACTCTGAGCCAGGCCACCCTCCAGGCCGAGCCACAGGATCAAGAAGCCGGTGGCCAGCTTCATCCTGAAGCCAGGTAGGTACTGAGGTCTTTCCTCAAACCCCAGCCAGCGTCCCAGGAAGTCCAGGTCCGCGGCCTGCTGGCCAGATGTCAAGCAGGACTGGGAAGGGGATTATCTCAAACACTCAATCTGTGTGTTCCCCAGAGGTGGACTTTAAACACAGCTATGGAGGTTGGGATGAGATCAGGGCAATTAGAAAGGGCAAAGGCTAGCCAGTGGGAGGGCCTGTCTGAGGGATGGCCAGTGAGCGAGAACACGTCAAAGGGGATTCCACAGGCCGGGAGCAGGGAGATGTTGGCCGCTTGCAGGAGGCATGAGCAGTGGAGCAACCGGAATTCTGCCCGCAACCGGCTTGTTAATCTACTGATCAGCTTTGAGGTTGGTTCTTCAGGGCTTGCTAGCTGCTTGACACAAGAGCTTGTCCCCAGGTCTCTGCCACCCCGGAGTCAGTCACCTGTGCATGGTCTCTAGGGAGATTTGGCAGAATGTCCTGAGGGCTCAGGAAACCCCCAGTGACTGTGGGCTAACAGTGTCACCTGTACCAACGGTCAGTGGTCTGTCCCTGGGCTCTGAGTGTGCATGAACTGGGCTTTCGGATTTGGGACCCCAGCTTCTGCCTTGGTCCCTTCTTGGCTCTTAGACTCCATCCTCAGAATCCGGCAGAGCTCCTAAGTACAGCCGCCCTGGTGCTGGGACATTTTTGCCTCTTTTTGTCCTGCAGTGTTTTTTCCACTTGGGGTCTGAGGCCTACAGATTGCCCAGAGATGGAGTTGAGGGAACTCTGCTCTCCTGTTGTTTTTATTCAGAGCTGCTTAGAAGTTAGGGAGCTATCAGAAACAGTATTTGAAATTTTAGGCTTTAGGACCTCTGACTGGGGTCCAGTGTTTGGCATCGCTTTCGTACTTTGCTTTTAGTCATAGGAATAAATAAATTCCATCCATGAGATCACTAGTCTAGATAAATGATACCTTTAGGAACAGAATGAGTCATTCAGGTCCTCTCTCAGAAGACTGGAAAATTCCGTAGGAAATAATGAATTACATTTATCTTAGATAAGAAATCTATTTGTCTAGACACTCCGACTCCAGAAAGGGCAATGGTTCAAAAATACTTTGGATGAACAAAAATGCCACCAGTATTTTGAAGCTCCTGCATTTTCCAAACCACGGTTTCACATCAATTCTGTGAAGCAGAGTAGACATCATTCCCATCTGTGAGATGATACACGTGAGCTAGGAAGGCAAAAGGACTCCGTTTTGGACAGGTTGTTACTAGTAAAGGGGGATCAGAGCGAGGGTCAAGTACATGATTTGTGGGGCCTGGTCAAAATGGAAGTGAGAAGCTGTTTTTTAAAAATCAGGAAAAAAGTGCACCAAAGGAACTCAAATATAAAGCTTTTCCTTTTAAAAGGTCTTATTACTCGTAAAATATCCTGGGATAATACTGATAACTAAGTAACAATATAAACTTGCAAATTACAAAAATACTTTCAGAGTCATAATTTTGCATACTACAGAATACGCTGCTTTAATAATATGTGATGTCTTCACTGATCATAAGCTTTTTCTGACTTTTCTCCAAATGCGTTTACTAGCTCATCAAGATTTACACTCCTATTAGCTTTATTTTCAATTCATGTCATCGAAAGCAATGTCAGTTGTTCCTGGCAAATACAAGCTTACAAATAGTATCTGATAAGTTTTAATTTTGAGAAGGATCTTTGTGCTGATGCAACTGTTACTGGAACTAATGATAGTATTTTCCCCTATTTCTTGATACCATAAAATTTTTATTTTTGTGATAAAATATGCATAATATTTGCCATTCTAACCATTTTAAAATGTAGCATTAAGCCCAATAAGTACATTCAGTGTTGTTCTGCCATCATCGCCGCCCATTTCCAGAACTTTTTTCATCATCCCAAATTGAAACTCCATACATATTAAACAGTAATTCCCCATTGCACTCTTTCCCCAGCATCTGGCAACCACTATTCTAATTTCTGTCTGTAGTAATTTGCCTATTCTAAGCACCTTATAGAAGTGGAATCATACACTTGTCCTTTTATGTCTGCTAGTTTCACTTAACATAATGTTTTCAAGGTTCATCCATGTTATACTATCAATACCTCATTATTATGAATAATTCTGTTGGGAATATTGGTATAAACATACTTGTTCAAGTCTCTGCTTCCGATTCTTTGGGGAACATAACTACAACTGGATTTGCTAGATCATGTGGTAATTTTTTGTTAAACTTTTCAAGGAACCATCAGACTATTTTCCACGGTGGCTGCACCATTTCTATTCCCCCAGCTGTGCACACAGGTTCCAATTTCTCCACATCCTCACCTACAACTGATTATTTTTAATTTCTTTCTTTCTTTCTTCCTTCCTTCCTTCCTTTCTTTCTTTCCTTTAACAGTAGCCACCCTACTGGGTGCAGGATAGTGTCTCATTGTTCTAGATCTACATTCTCCAGTGATGAGTGATATTGAGCATCTTTTCATGTACTTATTGGTTATTTGTTTATCATCTTTGGAGAAATGTCTATTCAAGTCCCTCTTTGCCCAGTTCTTTTCCCCCAGCTTTACTGAGCTACAACTGATGTAATATTCTGTGAACCTAAGATATAGATCATGTTGACTTGATACACTTAAATATCATGAAGTGATTACTTCAACAGCATTAATTAACCTCCCTCACCTTGCATAATTACAATGTCATCTTTGTGGTAAGAACAATTTAACACCAATTTTCTTAGCAACTTTCAAGTATGCAATACAATATTGTTAACTCTAGTCACTGCACTGTACATTATAGCCCCAGAACTTTTGTCTTGTAATTAGATGCTTGTGCCCTTTTACCAATATCTCCTCAATTACCCCAACCCCTAACCTCTGGCAACCACTTCTCAACTCTATTTCTCTAAGTTCTGCTTTTTTTGGAATCCACATAAAATAGTGATACCACACAGTATTTGCCTTTCTCTGATTCATACCACTGACTGTAATGCCCTCAAGTTCCATCCATGTTATCACAAATAGCAAGGTTTCCTTTTTTCATGGTTGAGTAATATTCCTGTGTGTGTGTGTGTGTGTGTGTGTGTATGACATTTTCTTTATCCGTTCCCTGTAGACAGACAGGTTATTTCCATACATTTGCTAGTGTGAATAATGCTACACTGAACATGGGAGCGTAGGTCTTTTCAAGATTCTGATTACATTTCCTTTGGATATATAACCCAGAAATGAAATTGCTGGATTGTATGATAATTCTGTTTTTAATTTTTTGAGGAACCTCCATACTGTTTTCTTTTTTATTTATTTTTAATTTATCTTTGGAGAGTGTGCACATGCACGAGCTGGGGGGTGGGGGCAAAAGGAGAGGAGAGAGAGAATCTTAAGCAGCTTCCACGCTCAATTTCATGATCCTGAGATCATGATCTGAGCCAAAATCAAGAGTCAGACTAAACCATGCAGGCCCCCCTCCGTACTATTTTCCAGAATGGCTGTAGCAATTTACATTCCCACCAACAGTGCACATTGGGTTCCCTTTTCTCTACATCCTCACTGGGGCACCTGGGTGGCTCAGTGGGTTGAAGTCTCTGCCTTTGGCTCGGGTCATGATCCCAGGGTCCTAGCATCGAGCCCTGCATTGGGTTCTCTGCTCAGCAGAGAGCCTGCTTCCCCTCTTTCTCTCTTTGCCTGCCTCTCTGCCTGCTTGTGATCTCAGTCTGTCAAATAAATAAATAAATCTCTACATCCTCACCAACACATGTCATTTCTTGTCTTTTTATAACAACCATTCCAACAAGTGTGACGTGACTTGTTTTTCTGTGATGATTGGTTATGTTGAATACCTTCTCGTGTACCTGTTGGTCACCTGGTGTCATCTTTGGAAAATGTCTGTTCAGAACACTCAGCCTATTTTTTAATTGGATTGTTTGGTTTTTGCTATTGAGTTGCATGCATTTGGACATTCACCTCTTATCAGGTATATGATTTGCAAATATTTTCTTCCATTCCATAGGTTTCTTTTTAATTTTTTGTTGGTTTCCTTTGTGGTACAGAAGCTTTTTAGTTTGATGTAGTCCCACTTTTTTATTTTTGTTGCTTTTGGTGTCAAATCCAAAAAAATAATCACCAAGGCCAATGTCAAGGAGCTTACTGCCTGTTTTCTTCTAGAAGTTTTACGGTATCAGGTCTTACATTCAAATGTTTAATCTATTTTGAGTTGATTTTTGTGTGTAGTGAGAGATAGTAGTAGTCCATTTTCATTCTTTTATGTGTGACTGTCCAGTGTTCCCCAAACCCATTTTTTGAAGAGACTATCCTTTTCCTATTTTGCATTTTTGGGTCCTTTGTTGTTAATTAATTAACCATATAGGCCTGGGTTTATTTCTGGGATCTCTGTTCTTTTCCAAGGACCGATGTGTCTGCTTTTATGCCAATACCATACTGTTTTAACTGCTGTAGCTTTGTAGTATAGTTTGAAGTTATGCCTCCAGCTCTGTTCTTTCTCAGGATTGCTTTGGTCATTCAGAATCTTTTGTGGTTCCATACAAATTTAGGATTGTTCTATTTCTGTGAAAAAAACCATTGGAATTTTTATGGGAATTACATTGAACCAATTAATGTTTTGGAATATAATGGACATTTTAATATTCTTCCAATCCATGAACATAGTGTATTTTTCCATTGTGTCTTCTTCAATTACTTTCATTACCACATTAGGGGTGTCAGTGTACAGAGGCCCTAACTTGCAATGGTTCAATTTACAATTTTAGGGGGCACCTAGGTGGCTTAGTCGGTTAAGCATCCAACTCTTGATTTTGGCTTAGGTCATGATCTCACAGTCGTGAGATGGAGCCACTATGTAGGTCTCCATGCACAGTGTGGAGCTTGCTTAAGATTCTCTCTCCTTTTGCCCCTCCTCCTGCTCCCTCTCTGAAAAAAAAAAAAAAAGTGGTGAAAGTGGGCATCCTTGGATTGTTCCTCATGTTAGTAGAAAAGCTTTCAACTTTTCGCTGTTGAATATATTAGCCGTTGACTTGTCAGATATGGACTTTATTGTGTTGAGGTATGTTCCCTCTATATCCATTTTATTGAGAGATTTTATCACAAGTGTTTATTGAATTTGGCCAAATGCTTTTTCTGCGTCTGTTGAGATGATCATATGATATTTACCCTTCATCATATTAATGTGGCATATCACACTGACTTATTTGAATATCAAACCAAACTTCCATCCCTAGAATAAATCCCCCATGATGATGGTGTATGATCCTTTTAATGTATTTTTTTTTAAAGATTTTATTTATTTATTTGACAGACAGAGATCACAAGTAGGCAGAGAGGCAGGCAGAGAGAGAGGAAAGGAAGCAGGCTCCCTGCTGAGCAGGGAGCCTGATGCGGAGCTCAATCCCAGGACTCTGAGACCATGACCTGAGCCGAAGGCAAAGGCTTAACCCACTGAGCCACCCAGGCGCCCCTAATGTATTCTTTAATTCAGTTTGCTAATAATTTATTGAGGATTTTTGCATCTATATTCATTGAGTATATTGGCCACTGCTGTTCTTTTCTTAGTGTTCTTGTCTAGATTTGACATCAGGATAATGCTGGCCTCATAAAATAGAGTTTGGACGTGTCCCTCCTCCTCTATTTTTTTTGATGAGTTTGAGAGGGATTTGTATTAATTCTTTAAATATTTGGTAGAATTCACCAGTGAAAGAATCTGATCTTGTTCTTTTGTTTGTTGCAAGATTTTTTATTGCTAATTCAATCTCCTTATTATAACTTGTTTGTTCAGATTTTCTATTACTCCTTGATTTAGTCTTGGTAGGTTGTATATTTTAGGAATTTATTCATTGGTGTACAATTATTCATAGTAGTCCCTTATGATCCTTTGTATTTCTGTGGTATTGGTTATATCCTTTTTTTTTTCCTCTTGGTCAGTCTAGCTAAAAGTTTTTCAGTTTTGTTTATCTTTTTAAAAAACCAGCTATCAATTTCAGCAATTTTTTCCTTTCCTCTTTTTAGTCTCTAATTCATTTACTTCCATTCTGATCTTTATTTTCTTCCTTCTGCTGCTCTTGGGCTTCATTTGTTCTCCTTTTTCTAGTTCCTTGAGATATAAAGCTAGGTTGTTTATTTGAGACCTTCCTTGTTTCTTAATGTAGGCATTTATCACTGTGAACTCCCTTTTGAATGGCTCTTGCTGCATCCCTTAAATTTCAGTATGTTATGTTTTGGTTTCATATGTCTTGAGCTATTTATTATTTCTCTTTTGTATATTCTTTGACCCATTGGATATTCAGTAGCATGTTTATTTCCACATAGTTTTTTAAAAGATTTTATTTATTTATTCGATAGACAGAGATCACAAGTAGTCAGAGAGACAGGCAGAGAGGAGGAAGTAGGCTCCCCGATGAGCAGAGAACCTGATGCAGGGCTTCATCCCTGGACCCTAAGACCATGACCTGAGCTGAAGGCAGAGGCTTTAACCTACTGAGCTACCCAGGCACCCCGAATTTCCACATATTTGTGACTTTTTTTCCTTATAATTTGTTTTTCTTCTTGTGATTGATTTCTAGTTTTCTACTGTTGTCAAAAAGATTCTTGATATAATTTTAATCTTCTTAAATTTATTAAGACTTGTTTTGTGGTTTAACATATTTCCTGGAGAATGTACCATGTACACTTGAGAAAAAAGTGTATTCTGGGGTTATTTTTGCATGGAATGTTCTAGATATGTATGTTAAGTCCATCTGGTTTAATGTGTTGTGTAAGGGTGAAGATCTCTTCAAGTTAATATGAGTTTCTTTGGTGACCTATGAGCTTTACGATCTTAGATATTATCATCTCTATCCAGATTTGGGGAGTTCCTTCCCACTATTTCTTTAAATAAGCTTTCTGACTCTTTCCCCTCTCTTCTCTTTCTGGGACTCTAATAATTCACAAATTGTGTCTTTTGATGTTATCCCATAGATTGGATTGGCTTTCTCTATTTTTTTTTCTCCTCTGGATTATCTCAAAAGTCCTATCTTCTAATTCACACTATTTAATTCACTTTTGTTTGTTTGTTTTGTTTTGTTTTTTCCTGCTTGACCCATTTTTTTTTAAGATTTTATTTATTTATTTGACAGAGAGAGATCACAAGTAGGCAGAGAGGCAGGCAGAGAGAGAGAGGAGGAAGCAGGCTTCCTGCTGAGCAGAGAGCCTGATGCGGGACTCGATTCCAGGACCCTGAGATCATGACCTGAGCTGAAGGCAGTGGCTTAACCCACTGAGCCACCCAGGCACCCTGCTTGACCCATTTTGTTGTTAGTGTTCTCTGTTGCATTTTTCATCTTACTAGTGTATTCTCCAGCTACAGATTTTCTGTTTGGTTCTTTTTATGACTTCTGTCTCTCTTATACTTCTATTTCATCCCTGTATTTTTTCTGGTTTCATTGAATTGTCTTTTTGTGTTCTCATGTACCTCATTGAACAACCTTAAAACAGTTCTTTTGGTTTCTTTAATTTTTTTTTCTTTTTTAAAATTTTTAAAAAGATTATTTATTTATTAGAGAGAGAGCATGTGTACATACAAGCTGGGGTGAGGGGTGGTGAGGAGCAGAGAAAGCAAGAATCTGAAGAAGACTCTACCCTGAGCATGGAGCCTGATGTGGGGCTCAGTCTCATGACTCTGAGATCATGACCCGAGCCAAAATCTAGAGTGGGACACTCAACCAACTGAGCCACCCAGACACCCCTGATTTCTTTAAAAAACAAATCACAGATATTTATGTCTTTGAGGCTGGTTACTAGAAGATTTGAGTGTGGCCTAATTTTTTTTTATTATTTAATTCCAGTATAGTTAACATACAGTGTCATATTAGTTTCAGGTGTACAATATAGTGATTCAAAAATTCCATACATCACCCAGTGCTCATCATAACAAGTGCACTTCTTAATCCCCATCACCTATTTCATCCATCCTGCTACCCACCTCCCCTCTGGTAACCAGTAGTTTGTTCTCTATAGTTAAAAGTCTGTTTTTTGGTTTGTTTCTCTCTCCCTTTTTCCCTTTGCTGTTTGTTTTGTTGCTTAAATTCCACATATGAGTGAAATAATACATTTGCTTTTCTCTAATTTATTTCACTTAATATTATACTTTCTAGCTCCATCCATGTCACTGCAAATGGCAAGATTTCATTCTTTTTATGGCTGAATAATATTCGTGTGTGTGTGTGTGTGTGTGTGTGTGTATCACATCTTTATCCATTCATCAATCTATGGACATGCACTGCTTCTGTATCCTGGCTATTGTAAATAATGCTGCTATAAACATAGGGTTGCATGTATCTCTTTGAATTAGTGTTTTTTTATTCTTTGGGTAAATACCTAGTAGTGCAATTGCTGGATTGTAGGGTCGTTATATTTTTAACTTTCTGAGGAATCTCCATACTGTTTTCCACAGACTCTGTACCAGTTTGCATTCCCACCAACAGTGCAAGAGGGTTCTGCTTTCTCAACATCATCACCAGCACCTTTATTTCTTGCGTTGTTGATTTTAGCCATTCTGACAGGTGTGAAGTGATACCTATTATAGTTTTGTATTACCCTGATGATGAGTGATGTTTAGCATCTTTTGGTTTGTTGGTCATCTGGATGTCATTTTGGAAAAATATCTGTTCACATCTTCTGCCTGTATTTAATTAGATTATTTGTTTTCTGGGGGTGTTGAGTTGTATGAGTTCTTTACATATTTTGGATACTAAACTTTATCGGGTATGTCATTTATAAATATCTTCCTCCATTCTGTAGGTTGCCTTTAAGTTTTGTTGATTGTTTCCTTCATTGTGAAGAAGTTTTTTTATTTTAATGTAGTCCCAATAAACTATTACTTCCCTTGCCTCAAGAGAAATATCTAGAAAATATTGCTATAGCTGATGTCAGAGAAATTACTGCCTGTGCTCTTTTCTAGGATTTTTATGATTTCAGGTCCCACATTTGGGCCTTTAATCTATTTTGAGTTTATTTCTGTGTATGATGTAAGGAAGTGGTTCAGTTTCATTCTTTTGACTGTTGCTATCCAGTTTCCCCAACACTATTTGTTGATGAAACGGTCTTTTTCCCAATGCATTTTCTGTCCTGCTTTGTTGTAGGTAAATTGATCATATAATTGTGGGTTTATTTCTTGGCTTTCTATTCTTTTCTATTGACCTATGTATCTATCTTTGTGCTAGTACCATACTATTTTTATGACTACATCTTTGTAGTATAACTTGAAATCTAGGATTGTTGATACCTCCAGATTTGTTTTTCTTTTTCAAGATTGGTTTGGCTATTTGGGGTCGTTTGCAGTTGCATACAAATTTAAGGATTTAGTTCTGTGAAAGATGTTGTTAGTATTTTGATAGGGATTACAATAAATCTGTAAATGCCTTTGTAGTATAGACATTTTAACAACATTCATTCTTCCCATCCATGAGCATGGAATGTCTTTCCATTTCTTTGTGTTATCTTCAATTTCTTTCATCATTGTTTCATAATTTTCTGAGTACAGATCTTTCACCTCTTTGTTTTGGTTTATTCCTAAGAATCTTATTTTTTGGTGCAATTTTACAAGACCAGTGCTCTAACCCCTGAACTATAGGGCCTGGTGCAATTTTAAATCAGACTGTTCTCTTTTTCTTCTCTTTCATTATTAGTGTATAGAAATTCAACAGATTTCTGCACATTGATTTTGTGTCCTGCAACTTTACTGAGTTCATTAATCAGTTCTAGTAGTCTTTTGGTTGAGTCTTTCAGGTTTTGTATGTATAGTGTCATATCATCTGCAAATAATAAAACTTTCACTTCTTCCTTTCCAATGTGGATTCCTTTTATTTCTTTTTGTTGTCTGATTGCTGTGGCTAGGACTTTCAGTACTATACTGAATAAAAAGTGATGAGAGTAGACATCCTTATCTTGTTTCTGACCTTAGGATGAAAGTTCTCAGTTTTCCCCCCATTGAGTATAATATTAGCTGTGAGTTTTTCATATGTGGCTTTATCATGTATGTTCCCTCTAAACCTATTTTGTTGAGGGCTTTAATCACAAATGGATGTTGTACTTCATCAAATGTGTTTCCTGTGTCTATTGAAATGATCATGTGTTTTTTATCTTTTCTCTTATTAATGTGCTGTATCATATTGATTTTGCAAATATTGAACCACCCTTGCATACAGGAATAAATCCCACTTGAATGTGGGGAATGAGTGTTTTTTAATATATCTTTGGATTCCGTTTGTTAGTATTTTGTTGAAGATTTTTTCATCCTTGCTCATCAGAGATATTGGCCTGTAGTTCTCTTTTTTTGTGGGATCTTTATCTGGTTTTGGTATCAGGATCATACTAGTCTCATCGAATGTATTTGAGTTTTCCTTCTTTTATATTTTGGTATAGTTGGAGAGGAACAGGTATTAACTCTCCTTTAAACGTTTGGTAAAAGTACCTGTGAAACTGTCTTGTCCTGGGCTTTTGTTTGTTGCGAGTTTTTTGATTACTGAAATTACTGATTCAATCTCCTTGCTGATAATCACTCTGTTCAAATATTCTATTTCTTTCTGCTTCAGTTTTGGTAAGTTATATATTTCTAGGAATTTATCCATTTCTGCTGAGTTGTCTAATTTGTTGACGTGTAGTTTTTCGTAATATTCTCTCAGAATTGTTTGCATTTCTGTAGTGTTTCTTGTTATTTCTCCTCTTTCATTTGCAATTTTGGGTCCCCCCCCCTTTTTTTTATGAGTTTGGCTAGAGGTTTATTAACTTTGTTGCTCTTTTAAAGAACCAGCTCCTAGTTTTATTGCTCTGTTCTATTGTCTTATTGGTTTCTTTCATTTATTTTCCTCTAATCTGTATTATTTCCTTCCTTCTGCTGGCTTGGGTTTTGTTTGGTTTCTTTTTCTATTTCCTTTAGGTGTAAAGTTAGGCTGTTTACTTGAGATTTTTCTTCTTGAGGTAGGCCTATATTGCTATAAACTTCCTCAGAACCATTTTGGCTGCATCCTAAAGATTTTGGACCATTGTGTTTTCATTTAACTTGTTTCTGTGTATTTTCTGATTTCCTCCTTGATTGCTTGATTGACCCATTCATAGCTTAGAAACATGTTATTTAATTTTCATGTATTTATGGCCTTTCCACATTTTTTCTTTTTATTTATTTATTTATTTATTTATTTGAGAGAGAGAGACAGTGAGAGAGAGCATGAGCGAGGAGAAGGTCAGAGAGCGAAGCAGACTCCCCATGGAGCTGGGAGCCTGATGCGGGACTCGATCCCGGGACTCCAGGATCACGCCCTGAGCCGAAGGCAGTCGTCCAACCAACTGAGCCACCCAGGCGTCCCATTTCCACATTTTTTCTTGTGGTTGATTTCTAGTTTCAGAGCATTGTGGTCAGAAAACATGTATGTTATGACTTCAGTCTTTTTATTTATTTATTTATTTTTATTAATATATAATGTGTTATCGGGCGCCTGGGTGGCTTAGTGGGTTAAGCCTCTGCCTTCGGTCAGGTCATGCTCTCAGGGTTCTGGAATCAAGCCCCACATTGGGCTCTCTGCTCAGCAGGGAGCCTGCTTCCCCCTCCCCCTCTGCCTACTTTTGCCTGCTTATGACCTCGCTCTGTGTCAAATAAATAAAATCTTTAAAATATAATATGTATATATATAATGAGTTATTTGTTTCAGGGGTACAGGAGACTTCAGTCTTTTTTAATTTGTTGAGACATGTTTTGTGGCCTAATATGTGATCTGTTCTGGAGAACATTCCATGTACAATTGAAAAGAATGTGTGTTCTGCTGTTTTAGGAGGGAGCGTTCTGAATATATCTGCTAAATCCATCTGGTCCAGTATGTCATTCAAAGCCACTGTTTCCTTTTTGATTTTCTGTTTGGTTGATCTGTCCATCAGTGTAAGTGAGATGTCAAAGTCTCCTACTGTTACGGTATTACTATCAATTAGTTCCATTATGTTTGTGATTAACTGTTATGTATTTGGGTGCATATGTATTTGCTATTGTTATATATTTTTGTTGCATTGTCCCCATTGTTTATTTTTTATTTTTTTCTGGGAAAACCCTTGTCTCCTTTATTGAACTTCCATGGGGGCACCTCAGCACTCATCAGGCAACTGGGGAAAGAGAAAGCAGGCAGGAGGAGGGGAACAGGAAGATGCTCCTCCTTCTTTCCATTCCTTGAAGAATTTCTTGAAGATGAAGCTCTTGGTGCCTCTGTTTCCTGAAACCTACTATTTATTCCATCTGTTGTATTTTTAATTTCATTTATTGAGTTCATCATTTCTGGTATGTCATTTTTTTTATCTCTTTGTCAAGGGTCTCACTTATGTCCTCTACCCTTTTCTAAAGTCCAGTGAGTATCTTTATAGTCATTACTTTAAATTTTTATCAGTAGGTTACTCATTTCTGTTCACTTAGCTCTCCTGCTGTAATTTTGTCCTGTTCTTTCATTTGGAACATATTCCTCTGCCTTGCTGTGTCTATTTCTGTGTGTTAGGACGTGAGTCAGCTACATCTTCTGCTCTTGAAAGTGGTGGTTTTATGAAGAGATTCTGTAGTGTCCTTCACTCCAGTGTCACCTGTTTATCAGAAACTTGCTATTTCAGGGACATCTCTTATATGTGTTGTTTGAGTCCTATTTTGTCTGAGTCACTTTTCTTTTCAGTCCAGATGTCTGCACTGACTCTGCCTATTGTTGGCGGTGCTTGCTCTCTGGTGTTAGGGAGACCCAAGCAGTCCAGCTCTGAGGGGGTGGCAGTGTTAGCATAATTTGTGCTGAACCACTAGTCCTAGGCTGGATTCCTCAAAGAGCAGTGGCTGGGCAAGGCACACATGGCATTAACAAAATGTGCACTTAACCCCGGGGCCAAGGCCAGCAGTCTTGGAGTGGGTGAGTCCTCAGGAGCTCTCATGGGCCAGTGCAACACAAGTAGGTTAGGTAGCAAGTGTCTGTACAGTGCTGCCCCCTTCAGGTGGCTCTTTGTTTATGCTGGGAGTGGTGGGGCAGGAAGGAAAATGGCTCTTGCCAGCTCCTTTGTTCCTGGAGAAGTCCCTCAGCATGCTCCAAATGCCATATAAACAGATCCCCGGGATGCCTGGATGGCTCAGTTGGTTGGGCAGCTGCCTTCAGCTCGGGTCGTGATCTCAGTATCCTGGGATCCTCCCACATGGGGCTCCCTGCTCTGTAGGGAGTCTGCTTCTCCCTCTGCCCCCCTCTTCTTGTGCTCTCTCTCCCTCTCAAATGAATAAAATCTTTAATAATAATAATAATAATAAATAAATAGGTCTCCTTCCCATTTGTCCCAGGTTTTAAGCAAACCATTCCTTCTTTGTTGCTGCTCCATGAACTCTTGTCTCTTATGGGTGAGGACTCAGCTACCACTCATCTTGCTGGCTCCAGTGCTGTCATCTGACTTTTAAAGTTCCAGTCTCGGGACGCCCTGGGTGGCTTAGTTGGTTGAGCGGCTGCCTTCGGCTCCAGTCATGATCCCAGCATCCTGGGATCAAGTCCCACATCAGACTCCTATCTCAGCGGGGAGCCTGCTTCTCCCTCTGCCTCTGCTGCCACTCTGCCTGCCTGTGCTCTCTCTATCTCTCTCTGACAAATAAATAAATAACATCTTTAAAAAAATAAAATAAAAAAGATTCCAGCCTCCAAGTCCCGTTAGTTATGCAAACTCCTAGAATTCAGCCCCTCAGGCATTATGAGGATTTGTCTTTCCTGTGTGGGCTCCCTGGTGCTTTCCCTGTTTTGTGTCAAAAGCTCCCTCCCTCCTAGAGCCAGCTCCTGACCACTGTTTCTGCTTTACCTGACCTCTCAGATGCAGCTTTTTTCCTCTACATTTAGTTGTGGAGTTTGTTCTGCCCATTTTGGATCATTTTCGGTTTATACACCCAGCTTGAGTGATATCTAGCTGTAAATGTGGGTTGGTGTGTGCTTAGGGTCCTTAAACTCAGCCATCTCCCCTAGAATACTTGGTGAATGAAAGATTGTTGTGATCCTTTAGTGTTGTCATGTTTATTTGATTTTCATGTTCCTTAAAGTCTTGTGTTGCTGTCTTCACATTTGAAGTAGGGGTCATCTCCTCTAGTTGTTTTTTTTTTTTTTTTTAAGATTTTATTTATTTATTTGACAGAGAGAGATCACAAGTACACAGAGAGGCAGGCAGAGAGAGAGGAAGGGAAGCAGGCTCCCCGCTGAGCAGAGAGCCTGATGCAGGACTCGATCCCAGGACCCTGAGATCATGACCTGAGCTGAAGGCAGCGGCTTAACCCACTGAGCCACCCAAGTGCCCATCTCCTCTAGTTTTTAATGAATGCCTTCAGGAGAGGAGGAACTTCTGTCATCCTTGCTAAGGATTCTAAGACTTTCTCAGATCTTCTCTGCATATACCTGCTTCAATGCAGGTGAAGTTTATTCTTAGATATTCTTTTATTTAAATTTTTTTTTTTTTTTTGAGAGAGAGCACAAGTGCATGAGCAGGGGAGGAACAGAGGAAGAAAAGAGAGAGAATCCAAAGCAGACTCCACACTCAGCTCAGCACAAAACCAACTGGAGCTCAGTCTCATAACCATGAGATCATGACCTGAGCCAAAACCAAGAGTTGGACACTGAAACCCACTGAGCTGTCCAGGCACCCCTAGTCTTTGGTATTCTTTTATTTTGGGTGCAATTTTAAATGAGATTGTTTTCTTAATTTCTCTTTCTGCTGCATTAAGGTATATAGAAATGCAGCATATTTCTCTGCATTGATTTTTTGTATCCTGTGATCTTACCTAATTCATTAATCAGTTCTAGTAGTTTTTTGGTGGAATCTTTAGAGTTTTAGATACATATAGTATCTATACATATACATATAGTATTTAGAGTTTAGATATATATAGTATCATGTCATCTACAAATGATGAGTGCTTTACTTCTTCCTTACCAATTTGAATGTTTTTTCTTTTTGTTGTCTGATTGCTGTGGCTAGGACTTTCAGTACCATGCTGAATAAAAGTGGTGAGAGTAGACACTCTTTCGTTTCTTATCTTAAGGGAAAAGCTCTGTTTGTCCCCATTGATATGACAGTAGCTGTAGGTTTTTCATATATAGTTTTTATTTTTTTTTAAACATTTTATTTATTTGAGATTGAGAGAAGAGAGAACAAGGATATGATGAGGGGAGTGTTGGAGGGTGAGGGAGAAGCAGGCTCTCCACTGAGCAGGGAGCCTGACTCAGGGCTCAATCCCAGCATCCTGACCTGGAGCCAAAGGCAGAAGCTTAGCCAACTGAGTCACCCAGGCACCCCTCATATGTAGATTTTATTATCTGAGGCATATTCCTTCTGAACCTAATTTGTTGAAGCTATTTATTTACTTATTTTTTTATTTTTTTAAAGTAAGCCCTAAGCCCAGCGTGGGGTTTAAACTCACAACTCCAAGATCAGGAGTCACATGCACCACTAACTGAACTAGCCAGGTGCCCCTGCTGAGAGATTTTTATCATGAATGCTTGTTGTACTTTGTAAAATGCTTTTTCTGAATTTAGTGAAATGATCATATAGTTTTTATCCTTTCTCTTATTGAATAATGTGTCATGTTGATTGATTCACAAATATTGAACCACCCTTGTATATGGAATAAATTCCACTTGATTGTGGTGAATGGTTCTTATAAAGTATTTTTTGATTCAGTTTGCTACATTTTGTTGAGGATTTTTGCATTGATGTTCATCAGAAATATTGGCCTATAGTTCTCTCTTTTTGCAGCTTTTTATGGTTTTGGTTCAGGTTAATACTGGCCTCAGGATGAATTTGGTATATAACATCTGCATATAGGGGCCTATATTGTTGATGGTAGCTTAAGTTTGAATTCTTTTTTGCTCCTTTGCCTCCCGCATTTTAGGTATATGGTGTCATACTTTACATAATCTCTTGACTGATTTTTACAGGTATACCTGAATTTTTACTGGTTTATAAAAAAAATTTATTTGTTTTAGTGAAAGCTCATGCTGGGGTGGGGGAGGGGCAATGGGAGAGGGAGAGCGGGAACCCCAAGTAGACTCCCTGCTGAGTGTGGAGCCTGACCTAGGGCCAATCCCATGACCCTGAGATCATGATCTAAGCTGAAATCAAGAGTCAGATGCTTAACTAACAGCCACCCAGCTGCCCCTATTTTTGCTGTGTTTATGCTCCCTACTTTTGTTACTCTTATTTATGGTCTTCCCTCTCTACTTAAAGAGTCCCCTTTAACATTTCTTGTAGGAATGGTTTAGTGGTCATGAATTCATTTGACATTTGTTTGGAAACTCTTTATCCGTCCTTCTATTCTGAATGATAGCTTTGCTGGTTAGAGTATTCTTGGCTGCAGATTTTTTTCCTTTCAACACTTAGAATATGCCATTTGATTCTCCTCTGGCCTGCAAAATTTCTGCTGAAAAATCAGCTGATAGTCTAATGGGGTTACCCTTGTATGTAACTGTTTTCCCTTGCTGCTTTTAAAATTCTTTATCACTACTTTTTGCCATTTTAATTACTATGTGCTTGGTTGGACCTCCTTTGGTTGATTGATTGATTTAGAGTGCATGAAGGGGGAAGGGAATGTACGGACCAGAGAGGGTGAGGGAGGAGTGTCTTAAGCAGGTTCCATGCCCCTGTGCCCACTGTGGTGGAGCCTGATATGAAGCTTAATCTCATGATCCTGAGATCATGACCTGAGCCACAATCAAGAGTTGGATGCTTAACCAACTGAGCCACCCAGGTGCCCGTCCTTTGGTTGATTTTGCTGGGGGATCTCTGCCTCTTGGATCTTGCTTGAATTTAGTAGTTTTCACTTTTATTTCCTTGGATAAGTTTTCTGGCTCCGTTTCTCTCTCTTCTCTTTCTAGGATCTGTATAATGCAAATGTTGTTAGGCTTGATGGAGTCACCGAGTTCCCTACGTCTGTTCTATTTTGCATAATTTTTTTTCATTCAGCTTGATTACTTTCCTTTACTCTGTCCTCCAGGTTGCTGATCCATTCTTCTGCTTCCTCTAGTCTACCATTTATTCCGTCTAATTTCATTTATTGTGTACTTCATCTCTGATTGATTCTTTTTTATCTCTTTATTAAGGACCTCACTGAATGCCCTTCACTCTTTTCTCAAGTCCAATGAGTATCTTTATTTAAATTCTCTGTCAGGGGGCGCCTGGGTGGCTCAGTGGATTAGGCCGCTGCCTTCGGCTCAGGTCATGATCTCAGTGTCCTGGGATCGAGCCCCACATCGGGCTCTTTGCTTGGCGGGAGCCTGCTTCTCTCTCTCTTTCTCTGCCTGACTCACCGCCTGCTTGTGATCTCTCTCTCTCTGTCAAATAAATAAATAAAATCTTTAAATAAATAAATAAATAAATAAATAAATTCTCTGTCAGGTATATTATCTCTGTTTCACTTAAGTCTTTTGCCGTGGTTTTGTCCTATTCTTTCATTTGAGGCATATTCCCCTGTCTCCTCATTTTGTTTACCTGTCTGTGTTTGTTTCTGTGTTATGTAAGTCAGATATGTCTCCTACTCTTGAAATGTGTGGCCTTATAAAGAAGAGATCCTCTAGTGTTGTGCAGTGCGGTGTCCCTGTTTATAGAAGTGTTTCCTTCTATGTGTGTTCAGTGCACCTTGCTGTTTGACCAACCTGCCTCTTCCTTCAGTCCAGTCATCTGCAGTGACTCTCTCTGCCTGTTGGTGAGCAGTGTTTTGTCCCTGTGGTATTAGTGGATCAGTCTGTGGCTGCCCTGAGCTTGAGTTGCGTCAGACTAGGAGTTTACCAGAGATGCAATAGTACCAAATTGCAGGGTGCTCTCCCTGTGTTGTGCCCTGAGAAGCTTTGGTTGGTAGGTGGGACCTGCAGTCAGACCAGCTGCCTGCCCCCAGCCCTCTGCCGGGGTCACAGTCAGGCTGGCTTGTGTGGATAACCTTCCCTCTCCCCAGAGCAGGAGTCACTTCAGAGTGGTGGTGGCCCTGTCTGGGCTGCTTGTACAATTTCCAGGTTTGTGGCCCCACTTGGAATGGACTCTGACATAGAGCAGATTAGAGGGGGCAAATCCACAAATGTGGGGGGGGCAGGACTTGGAGTTTTAGCAAGGTTGGTGCACAGGTCCCCTGGGAGGAGGGACTTTGCTGCTACTGGGACTGTGGCTCCACAAAGCATTTAGTTTGGGAAACACAATAGTAGCAAAGTTTGCTCAGGACTTCTGGGAGAGGGGGCCCACAGTGCCAAGACTGAGGTAACCCTGGCTGGAGGGGCAGGTCTGCCAAAATTGGGGAAGCAGGGTGCAGTATAAGCAAGTTAGGTGGTGTATGGTGGCCCTACACTGGCTTCCAGGGGTGGCTGTGTGTTAATGCTGGGGAGTGGGGAAAGGTAAGTGTTGCCTGCCAGCTCCTCCAGGAGGAGGAGTTTCCCAACCATATCTATCCCTCCAGACACACTCTGAGATTAGTAAATAATCCTTCCTCCTGTATGCTCAGGCATTTTTCAAACTGCTGCTTCTATGCTCTATCTCTGCAGGCTTTTTTTGGTGCTGTCTCTTTAGAGACGGCAGGGACTTTGTTTCCTGTTGCCCTCCCAGCTCTCCCAGAGCCAAGCCTGCTGATTTTTAAAATTCCAGGTTTTAAGTTCTGTTGGTTGTAAGAACCATTTGAAAAGTTCTGTTTTCAAAGCCAAATGTTTTGGGAATTCTTTATCTTCATGGAGTCTTCCTGCTGTGATAGTCTGTTTCTCTCCCCTCTCAGCACTTGTGGGTCCACTCCTCCCACAGAGTCCTGAGGCCTGTTTGGTTCCTCACCACGTCTCCACCCTTCCTACGTCTTTGATGTGGGCTCTTGTCTACATTTAGTTGTGGAGTTTGTTCTGCCAGTCTTCGGGGCATTTTCTGAGTTATTTACACTCATGTGAGAGTTATCTAGTTATGTCCCTTGGACAAGGGGAGCTTAGCGTCTTCCTACTCTGCCATTTTCCCGGCAATCCTCTGGGAAACATTTTCAATCAAAGAAGTGCTAGCAAGCGTTTTGACCTTACTGTGGGATGGCATCCTGATTTGGTTAGGGCCTGGGGCTAGTTCAAGCTGGGTTACTTAATAAGCCTGTTTGCATCAGCTAGGGAGTCACTATGGACCATTTTGCCTTGTTGAAGTTTTCATTGCCCAGGTCTATTGCCTAAAAGCTGCATCTGCATTTACCTCTGATATTAACTGAAATGCTTTAAAACTACTTTTACAATCAAGTGTGAACTTTACTAGAAGTGTGTAGTAGATACCGCTAATGAAATTAAGGAAGTTCCCCTCCACTTCTAGTTTTAAAGTTTTTGTTTTTTATTTTTATATTTTATTCATTTATTTGACAGACAGAGATCACAAGTACGCAGAGACAGGCAAAGAGAGGGGGGAGGCAGTCTCCTGCTGAGTAGGGAGCTCTCTGTGGGGCTCCATGCGGGGCTCCATCCCAGGACCCTGGAATCATGACCTGAGCCGAAGGCAGAGGCTTTAACCCACTGAGCCACCCAGGCACCCCATGTGTGTTTGTTTTAAATCAGGAATGTATGTCCTACACCTTTCCCCAACAATTAATATTATATTTTTTAAGACTGTATTTTGTTAATAGATTTTTAAATATTGATTCCTACACTCTTGGGATAGATGAGACCTAGTTAGGATATTTTTTATGTATAGTTGGCAGTGCCAAGTTGTTTGCTAATTTTTAAAACGTACTGAGGAATAATTTACATACAATAAAATGCACATATTTTAAATACATTGTATAAGAGTTTTGACAAAGGAATACACCTGAGTAACTACCACGATGATAAGGAACAATTTCACCCCCAAATATCCTTTGTGCTCTTTCTAGTCAACACCTACCATACCCCTATTCCACTGTTGCCTCTCAGAAACAGTAATCTACTTTCTATCACTACAGATTATATACAATTGTAGGGGAAAAGTTTAATGAGAATATTTACTCTTTTGTATTCGGCTTCTTTAACTCAGCATGTTTCAGAGTTTGTTACATGTGGTTGTATATATCACTGATTTTATTGCTAAGAGGTATTCAATTCAATGGACATACCATGCTTTGTCCATTCTCCTATGGATGTGTATCTGAGTCATTTCTAGATTTTAATTATCATGAAAAATGCTATGAACATTCATTTACAAGTAAGTTTTTGTAGGTATGTTTTCAGTTCTCTTGGATAAATACCAAGGAGTGAAATTTATGAATTATATTCGAAGTATTCTTACATTTAGGAAACTATGAAACTTTTTTACAAAGTATATGTACCATCTTGCATTTCCACCAGCAGTATATGAAAGTTCCAGTGGCTCTACATATTTATCAACACATAGTATTGTCAGCCCTTTAAAATATTTTAAATTTATTTGGTATGTAGTGGTATCTTACTTAGCTCCAATTTGCATTTTTCTGATGATTAATGGTCTTAATTAAGTATCTTTTGATATGTTTTGGGGGCATTCATTTATCTTGTTTGGTGAAGTGATTGTGAAACATTTGGCTTTTTTTAAAAACTGGGCTATCTTCTAATAATCTAGCTATAAGTCCTTTATCATGTACATCTTGCAAATATTTACTCCCAATCTGTGGCTTATCTTTTCATTTTCTTTAGTATATTTCAAAGAATAGAAGTATTAAATCTTAGTAAAATCAATCATTTTTTTCTTTTGTGATTAATGCTTTTTATGCCCTAAGAAATTTTTGACAACACAAAGGTCACAAAGATTTTCTCCTGTATATTTTCCTAAATTTTTATAGTATTACCATTCACTTTCAAGTATATTATCTGTTTCAAGTTTTTCTTTGTGTATAGTGTGAGGTATCAGCTGAGGTTTGATAATGGCACATGTGGTAGGTAGGAAAATGGATAGATATCCAGTTATTCCAATAATGTTTGTTGAAAATTCTGTACATTTCCTTTTGAATTACTTTGACTCCTTTGACAAGAACCAGTTGACTACATATGTTTATCTACTTCTGGACTTTGTATTTAGTTCTGTGATCTATATGTCTATTCTTATGACAATATACACTATCTTAACTACTGTTTCATAAAACTTTAAATCAGGTCATTTAAAACTTCCAACTTTGTTCATTTTTTCCCCCAATATTTTTTCTTCTACATTCTTCTCATATAAACTTTAGAATGAGCTTGTCAATTTGAAAAAAAAAAAAAAACTTGCTTAGATTTTGACCTGGATTATGTTGAATTTGGGGATAATAATATTGAGTCATCTGAATCATAAATATGATCTGTATCTCCATTTTCTTAGGGTTTTTGAAATAGTGTTCAGTGATTTTTTATTTTATTTTACTTTTTAAGATTTTGTTTATTTGACAGAGAGAATGTGATCACAAGTAGGCAAAAAGGCAGGCGGTGGGGGCGGGGAAGCAGGCTCCCTGCTGAGCAGAGGGCCCAATGTGGGGCTCAATCCCAGGACCCTGAGATCACGACCTGAGCCGAAAGCAGAGGCCTAACCCACTGAGCCACCCAGACATCCCTGTTCAGTGTTTTTTTTTTTTTTAAATATTTTTTCAATGCAGAGCTAACACACATATTTTGTTAGATTTAATCCTAAATTTAACATTTTTGGTCTTACATATATTTTAAATTCAATTATTTTAGATGTTTTATTTATTTATTTATTTATTTGACACAGGGAAAGAGCACAAGCAGGCAGAGCAGCAGCAGGAAGGAGAAGCAGCTCCCTGATGAGCAGAGAGCCTGATGTGGGGCTCAATCCTAGGACCCTGGGATCAGGACCTAAGCTGAAGGCAGAGGCTTAACTGACTGAGCCACACAAGCACCCCTAAAATTCCATTTTAAATTGATTTTTAAATTTGGATTTTGTATTATTGTTAATCTGTAGTAGTTTTTTAAAAATGCTTATTTGAGAGAGAGAATGGGGGTGAGGAAGAAGAGAGGGAGAGAGAATGCCAAGCAGACTCCACACTCAACCTGGAACCCAACACAGGGCTTGATCCCAGGTTGAGATCACAACCTGAACAGAAACCAAGAGTCATACACTTAACCAGCTGTGCCACCCAGGTGCCTCTGTACTAATTTTTTAAAGTTTATTTTAAATTTTATTTATTTCTTTATTTGAGATAGAGGAAGCTGAGAGAGAGATCATGAGCAGGGGGCAGGGATAGAAGGAGAAGCAGACTCCCTGCTGTGCAGGGAGCCCAATGTGGGAGTCATTGCCAGAACCCAGGGATCATGACCTGAGCAAAAGGCAGACACTTAATCTACTGAACCACCTAGGTGCCCTAAGCTTATTTTATATGTATGTATTTTGGTAATCTTTATACCCAACATGGGGCTCGAGCTCATGACCCCAAGATCAAGAGTCACATTCTTTTCTAGCTGAGCCAGCCAGGAACCCCAATCTGTATTAGTTTTAAAGCTTTTTTCCTGGTAGATTCCTTACAATTTTCTGCAAACACAATTATCACCTGTTAATAAAGATCACTTCTTTCTTTCCAATGTATGTACCTTTTATTTCTTTTTCTTACCTTATTGCACTGACTAGGATCTTCATATAATATGTCTTAGTCCCTTTGGATTGATATAACAAAAAACCACAGACAAGGTAGCTTAAAATATAAATTTATTTCTCACAGTTCAGGAGGCTGGAAATCTGAGATCGACCTGCCAACATAGTCAGGTGAGGCCTCATCCAGGGCACAGAGTTCTTGTGTCCTCACATGGTGAAAGGGGCTAGGGAGCTCTGTAAAATCTTTTATAAGACCACTAATCCGTTTCATAAGAGCTTCACCCTTATGACCTAATCACTTCCCAAAGCCACCACCAACTAATATTATAATATGATGGTTTTAGGATTATAATTTCAAGATATCAGTTGGTGGGGGAAGGGCACAAACATTCAGGCCATAGCACAGTGTTAAGTAAGAGGGGGGGAAAGGAAACATTGTCTTATTCCAGACATAGTGAGAAAACATTCAGTCTTTTACCATTTATACTTGATGATAGTAAAGGTTTTTATAAGTGCCCTTTATCAAGTTGAAGAAGTTTCTCTCTTGCTAGTTTGCTTTATTTTTTTTTTCTGAACTGGAAATAATTTTAAAAAATATGGAACACTTGGAGCACCTGAGTGGCTCAATCAGTCAAGCATCTGCCTTTGGCTCAGGTCATGATCACAGGGTCCTAGGATTGAGCCCATGTCTGGCTCCCTGCTCACTGGGAAGTCTGCTTCTCCCTCTTCCTCTTTCCCTCCTCCTGTCTTTGTGCGTTCTCTCTCTATCAGATAAGTAAATGAAGTCTTTAAAAAAATTCACAAATTTGCCTGTCACCCTTGCACAGGGGCCATCCTAATCTCTGTATTGTCCCAATTTTAGTATATGTGCTGCCAAAGTGAGCACTTCTTTATTTTTCAAAATGTGAATGCTATTGAAGTTTGTCAAAATTTTATCTGCTTCTACTGAATCATGTGATCATTTTTTCTCTCTTCTTCTGGTACATGGTAAATTTCACAGATTGAAGTTTGAATGTTAAACCAACCTTGTATTCCTAGATAAATATGGCTTGGTCATATAATATTAACCTTTTTATTTATTTTTGAATTGGACTTGCTAATATTTTGCAAGATATTTTGCTTCTGTGGTCACAGGAGCTTTTCTTGGTAGTTTTCTTTTATTGTTTTTGCGTGGTTATGAGTCAGGGTAATGCTTAATTCTTAAATGAGTAAGAAAGCTTTCGTCTTCCTCTGTTTTCCAAAAGGATTTGTATAGGATTGATATTCTTCTGTACATTTTTTATAGAATTTACTACTGAAGATATCTAGGCACCATCTTTGCTTTATGGTAATGGTTTTAATTATTAATTCAATTTCTTTACTTCATATGGGGCTATTCAGACCATATCTTCTTGATAATTTGTACCTTTCAAGAAATGGGTTCAGCTCATATAAGTTGTCTAATTATTGATATAAATGTTCATCATATTCCAATATTATCCTTTTAATGTCTGTAGAAACTGTAGTAATGTCCCTTTTTAAATTCCCAATATTGGTTATTTGTTTCTGTTTTTTATCATTCTGGCTAGAAGCTTATCAACTTAATCTGTTCAAGAAATTGGGTTTTGGTTTCATTAATTTCTCTATATTTGGTCTGTTTTCTATTTTATTTATTTTTGCTCTGTATTGTAAAGTTGCCTTCTGCTTTTGATTTAATTTGTTCTTTTTCTAACCTTTAAAAAACATTTTTATTGAAATATAACTCACATGCCATATAAATCAACAACTTAAAATGTACAATTTGATATCTTTTAGTACATTCACTGAATTGTGTATTCATCATCAGTCAATTTTAAAACATTTTTCATTATTCCAAAAGGAAATTCTATACACTTTAGCATCACTTCCTGATTACCCAATCTCTAGGCAACAACTAATCCACTTTTGTTCTTTATAAATTTGCCTATTTTGGGCATTTCATGTATATGGAATCATACAATATTTTGTCCTTGGTAACGGATTTTTCACTTAATATATGTTTTCAGGGTACATCCATCTTATAGCATGTATCAATGCTTCATTCCTTCTTGTTGCTGACTATTACTCCATTATACGGCTTTTCCAGCTTCTTAAGATAGAAACTTAGGTTATTAATTTTGGACCTTCTTTTTCTTTCTTTTTTTTTAAAGGCTTCTTTTTTTAAAGATTTTATTTTTTATTTGACAGAGAGAGAGCGAGATCACAGGCAGGGCAGCGGGAAGCAGGCTCTCCACTGAGCAGAGAGCCCAACGCGGGGCTTGAACTCAGGACCCTGGGATCGTGATCTGAGCCGAAGGCAGAGGCTTAACTCTCTGAGCCACCCAGATGCCCCTGGACCTTCTTTTTCTAATGTGGATACTAAGTATTCTAAACTTTCTTTTAAGCACTAATTATTTCCATCATACTTAATAAGGGTTTTCTCTATTCTTTCTCTAATGAAATATATTTATTTTATTATGTTTTTTATAATGTCCTTTAATATTCTAAGATTTAATATTCTAAGAAAAAAATAATGGGATGAAAAACATGATATCTGATGTGTATACCTCTCAAGCTCAACTCCAGTATTCCTTGGGAAAAAATGGGGGAGGGGTTTTACTTGTGGAATTTAAAAAAATTATTTAAATTCAATTTAGTTAATATATACTGTATTATTAGTTTCAGGGGTCGAGTTTAGTGATTCATCAGTTGCCTGTAACACCCAGTGCTCATTACATCAAGTGCCCTCCTTAATGCCCATCATCCGATTATCCCTTCCCTGTCCCTGCTGCCTGTCCAGTGACTGTGTTTGTTTCCTAGAGTTCAGCATCTCTTATAGTTTGTTTCCCTCTCTATTTTTATCTTATTTTATTTTTCCTTCCTTTCTCTTATGTTCATCTTCTTTGTTTCTTAAATTCCACATATGAGTGAAATCATACGGTATTTGTCTTTCTCTGAATTTCTTCAAGAAAATACTTCATCACAATTACTACATTTCTATCACCTGTTCTTTTGTTTTGTTTTTGAAGATTTTATTTATTTACTTGACAGACAGATCACAGGTAGGCAGAGAGGCAGGCAGAGAGAGAGGAGGAAGCAGGCTCCCTGCTGAGCAGAGAGCCCAATGCAGGGCTCAATCCCAGGACCCTGGGATCACAACCCGAGCAAGGCAGGGGATTTAATCCACTGAGCAACCCAGGTGCCCCTCTATCACCTGTTCTTGGTCAGACTGCTGAGATCAGGGTTTCCTAACTTGGGTACTATTGACATTTGGGCCTGATAATTCTTTCTTTTGTTCTTTTCTTTTTCTTCTCTTCTTTCTTTCATAATTGACATACAAGATTATATTAGTTTCAGATGTGTTTATTTTATTAAAAATTGTTTACTTATTTAAAAATTATTTATACATGTAAATAATATAATATGTATAATATATAAATATATGTTATATATTTATATATTATGTAAATAATATAATTATTATATTATAATAATAATAAAATTTTTATTTATTAAAAATAAGCAATAAAAATAAAAACTGTCCTCTTAAAAATTTTTTTTTTAAATGATGGCGACTTTTTTTTTTTTTAAGTTTTATTTATGTATTTGACAGACAGAGATCACAAGCAGGCAGAGAGGCAGGCAGAGAAAGGAGGAAGCAGGCTCCCTGCTGAGCAGAGAGCCCAATGTGGGGCTCGATTCCAGGACCCTGGGATCATGACCTGAGCTGAAGGCAGAGGCTTTAACCCACTGAGCCACCCAGGCACCCCTAAAATTTTTTTTTACTTTATCCAGTTTTTATATATAGTGAAATAATCATGATGATAAATCATTAACATCCATCACCATACAGTTGCAATTTTTTTCGTATGATGAAAACTTGTAAGATTTACTCTTTTAGCAACTTTCAAATATACAATACAGTATTATTAACTATAATTACAAGGGTATATATTGCTTCCCCAGAATTTATTTATTTTATAACTGGAAATTTGTACCTTTTGACTACCTTCACCAATTTCACCCAACCCCCCCCTTCCCCCTGCAACTACCAATCTGTTCTCTATATCTGTGAGTTCAGGTTTTTTTGTTGTTTTGTTTTTGTAAAGTCCACAGATAAATTAGATCATAATATTTATCTCTGACTTACTTCACTTAGCATAATGTCTTCAGGGTCCATCCATCTTGTCACAAGTGACAAAATTTTCTTTTCTATGGTTGAATAATATTCCATTGTATATATACACACACACACCACACATTTTCTTTATCCATTCATCCATTGATGGACACTTAGGTTGCTTCCATGTCTCAGCTATTGTAAATAATGCTGCAGTGCACATGGGGGGCACTTATTTCTCTACAAATTAGTACTTTTAGTCCCTTTAGATGAATACCCAGAAGTGGAATTACTAGATCATATGGTTGTTCTATTTTTAATTTATTTAATTTATTTTTATTTCTTTTCAGTGTTCGAGAATTCATGTTTATACTCCAGTGCTCCACGCAATATGTGTCCTCCACAATACCCACCACCAGGCTCACTCAGCCTCCCACCAAATTTTTAATTTTTTAAAAGTACTTCCATACTGTTTTCTGGAGTGGCTGCACTGCAAATACATTGATTTTAAAACTATTTTCATACTTTACTATAAACATTAAAAGTTACTTTTCCTATAAATGCTGTTGTATCCCACAGCATTCATTGCCTTTCATATCTAACTATTTCATAATTTCCTGATATCTGAAGCTCATTTTCTAGATTTCTTGGGAAGGGATCATAGCAACATAGAAATTCCTACATGTCCATAGATTTATCTCTGCCTTTTATACTTGAAAGTTAGCCCGATATAAAATTCTTTGTTCACATTTTCATTCCTTGACTATCTTAAATATATTAACCCATATTCTTCTGAGATTAAAGTATTGCTGGAGTGCCTGGGTGGCTCAGTGGGTTAAAGCCTCTGCCTTCGGCTCAGGTCATGATCCCTGTGTCCTGGGATTGAGCCCTGCATCGGGCTCTCTGCTCAGCAGGGAGCCTGCTTCTTCCTCTCTCTCTCTGCCTGCCTCTCTGCCTACTTGTAATCTCTGTCTGTCAAATAAATAAATAAAATCTTAAAAAAAAAGGTGTTGCTGTGGCGCCTGGGTGGCTCAGTGGATTAAGCCGCTGCCTTTGGCTCAGGTCATGATCTCAGTGTCCTGGGATCAAGCCCCGCATTAGGCTCTCTGCTCAGCAGGGAGCCTGCTCCCCTCTCTGTCTCTGCCTGCCTCTCTGCCTACTTGTGATCTCTCTCTGTCAAATAATAAATAAAATCTTAAAAAAAAAAAAGGTGTTGCTGTCAACATCTGATCATGATCTAATTTTCTCTTGCTTATAAGTCATGTGGACTTTAAGTCAAAATGCTCAAAGAAATTTTCTCCTCCTTTAAAATCTGATAATTTACAAGAATGTTTTGGTGTTGGTCATTTTGACTCATTATTCACAGATACACAATGTTCTTTTTCAATATATAGTTTTAAATATTTTAATTATTTTTTATTATTTAGTTTTTTGGTTTTTTTTTTTAAAGATTTTTAAATCTTAAAAACTCGATCCCAGGACCCTGGGATCATGACCTGAGACAAAGACAGAGGCTTTAACCCACTGAGCCACCCAGGCACCCCTATTATTTAGTTATTTAACTGACAGAGAGAGAGAGAAAGACAGCAAAAGAGGGAACTTAAGCAGGGGGAGTGGGAGAGGGAGAAGCAAGCTTCCCGCTGAGCAGAGAGCCCAATGAGAGGCTCAATCCCAGGACCCTGAGATCATGACCTGAGCTGAAGGTAGATGCTTAATGACTGAACCACCCAGGCAGTCCTAGTTTTAAATATTTTAAGGAAAGTGTTGTGTCAGTCCCAGCCTATTCATAATGTTGTCACCTAGGAATGCCTGAGACACTTGCCTGAGCCCATATTAGTGGTGGCAAACTCCAATAGAAATTTCCTAGACTGAAGTCAGTGTTGGTGCCTTGTCCTTCTTAATAGGATTGCAGGGTATACCTCAGCAAAAGCCATCAGAAACTTAGAAGAACAAAATTTATTACTTGCAGATTCTGGAGGGTACAGGGCATGCCTGAGGATTACATGGCAAAATCACAGGCAGAGAGAATGGGCAGGAGCCCAGACCTGAGCTCTGTCTTCATTGGGGTCTGAAGGTGGCCTGCCTGAGGTTTATAAGTTCATTCTTTATTGGCAAATCCAAGTGTAAGAATAGAAATTAGTGCATGGGAAAGGAAAAGCAGAGACACTCAAGTGTTCGGTTATCCAGGTTACCCAGGAATTTCTTTTTTTTTTTTTTTTTTTTTTTTTTTACCCAGGAATTTCTAAAAGAGGAACTTGATGGTGGGGACAGCCTGGCTCCTTATCCATCTGTTTTGCTTGTAGCAAAATACAATTATACAGTTGGCAATATCTTAGTTGGATATGGAGATATTGGAGATAGATGTCTTTGAAACGCATAACTTGACAATCAAAGGCTTAATGTTAAGCAGTTATATTACAATCAAAAACTTAATGGTAGACACTTAGAGAAAGTTTTATTGAAATATAATTTTTTAAGATTTAAAAATTTTTTCAGTGTTCCAAGATTCATTGTTTATGCACCATACCCAGTGCTCCATGCAATACGTACCCTCCTTAATATTTTTTTATTTTTTTAAATATTTTATTTATTTATTTGACAGACAGAGATCACAAGTAGGCAGAGAGGCAGGCAGAGAGAGAGAGGGAAGCAGTCTCCCTGCTGAGCAGAGAGCCAAATGTGGGGCTCGATCCCAGGACCCTGGGATCATGACCTGAGCTGAAGGCAGAGGCTTTAACCCACTGAGTCACTCAGGTGCCCCCCCTCCTTAATATTTTTAAGCATTTTTCTATTCACTTTGTTATTTACTTAGAAATTCTTTATATCTCTATGTTAGATCTCCTTTGCTTATTTTCAATGTCATTTTCTTCTTGATTCTTTTATTTATTTTAAAAACTGTCCGGGCGCCTGGGTGGCTCAGTGGGTTAAGCCGCTGCCTTCGGCTCAGGTCATGATCTCAGGGTCCTGGGATCGAGTCCTACATCGGGCTCTCTGCTCAGCGGGGAGCCTGCTTCCTCCTCTCTCTCTCTGTCTGCCTCTCTGCCTACTTGTGATCTCTCTCTGTCAAATAAATAAATAAAATCTTTAAAAAAAAAACAAAAAACAAAAAAAAATGTCCTTCTGGGGGTACCTGGGTGGCTCAGTCGTTAAGTATTTGCCTTTGGCTCAGATCATGATCCCAGGGTCCTGGGATCAAGCCCTGCGTTGTGCTGTCTGCTCAGTGGGAAAACTGCTTCTCCCTCTCCCACTCTCGCTGCTTGTGTTCCCTCTCTCCCTGTGTCTCTCTCTGTCAAATAAATAAAAAATCTTTTAAAAAATAAACAATAAAAATAAAAATTGTCCTCTTTAAAAAAAATTTTTTTTAACTTTATCCAGCCATCTGTCAATGCACTTGGATTGCTTTTACCTTTTGGTTATGATGAATAATGCTGCTATGAACTTGGGTATGGGAATATCTCTTTGAATCTCTGCTTTTGATTCTTTTGGGCATATACCCCAAACAAGGAATTGCTGGGTCACAGGGTAATTCTATTTTAGTTTTTTTTTTTCAAACTCCTTTTATTGTAGTAAAATTTACAAAGTGTACATTAAGTGCATTCCTGTTGTTGTGCAACTGTCGCCACCATCTCTTGCCACACTTTTTCATCTTCCCAGCTGCAGCTGTACCCATTAAACAATAACTTCTCATTAATCCCTGGCTGCAGCCCTTGGCAACCACTATTCTGTTTTCTGTGTCTATGAATTTGATTATTCTAGATACTTCATCTAATTGGAATCATACAATATTTGTCCTTTTGTGTCTTATTTCACTCAGCGTATTTACAGGGTTCATCTATGTAGCATGGGACAGAATAACCTTCCTTTTTAAGCCAAATATGTATCTACCACACATTGTTTATCCATTCATCTGTTGATAAATATACTTGGGTTGCCGCTAACTTTTGGTTGTGAGCAAAATCTGCTTTTATTAAAATGAATGTACAGATACCTTTTTGAGTCCCTGCTTTCATTACTTTTGGATATGTACCCAGAAATAGAATTGCTTCATGTGGTAACTCTACTTAATTTTTTTTTTTGAGAAATGACCATACCACTTGCCAGTAGCACCCAGCAGCAAAGCACAAGGATTCTGATTCCTCCACAGCTTCACCAATACTTACTACTTTCTGTTTTTTGTGATAATCACTGTAAAAGATAGGAAGTATCTCATTGTGATTTTGAGTTGCAGTTCCCTAATGAGTCATGACGTTGAGTATTTTTCTATGTAGTTACTTACCATTCATGTATCTTTGGAGAAATGTCTATTCAAGTCCTGATCCATTTAATATATGTGCTGCCGAAGCGAGCACAAGTCCTGATCCATTTAAAAAAAAATCTTTTGTTGCTGAATTATGAGGATTTCTGTGCTATTTTAATTCCAGTTGTCTGTATTTCTGTCTTTATGCCAGTACCATACTACTTTGATTTCTGTAGCTTTATAGTAAGTTTTGAAATTACGAAGTCTGAGACCTCTATTGTTACTCAAGATTGTTTTGGCTATTTAGGGTCTCTTGAAATTCAATATTAATTTTAAGATGGCTTTTTCTATTTCCATAAAAAAATCACAGGGATTTTGATAGGGAATATATTTTTCCATCCTCTCACTTTCAACCTGTGTGTGTCTTTAGATGTAAAGTGAAGGGGCGCCTGGGTGGCTCAGTCATTAAGCATCTGCCTTTTGCTCAGGTCATGATCCCAGAGTCCTAGGGTGGAGTCCCGCATCAGACTCCCTGCTTGGGGGAAAAGCCTGCTTCTCCCTCTCCCGCTCCCTCTGCTTGTGTTCCCTCTCTAGCTGTGTGTGTCTCTCTCTGTGTGTCAAATAAATAAATAAAATCTTTTAAAAAATAGATGTAAAGTGAATCTCTTGTAGACAGCATATATTGGAGTCATGTTTTTAAGCCATTATATCCATTTATGTTTTTTGATGGGGGAGTTTAGTTCATTTATACTAAAGTAAGTACTGACAGGGGTGGACTTATTTTTGCCATTTTGTTTTGGTTTTTTTTTTTTTTCCTTGGTCCCTCATTTCCTATATTACTGCCTTTCATTGTGCTTAGCTGGTTCTTTGTAATGGTGCATTTTTATTACTTTTCATTTCCTCTTATATATGTTCTATAGGTAGTTTCTTTATGGTCATTATGTAGATTATGCATAATATCTTAAAGTTATAATAATCTATTTTGAATTGATACCAACTTAGCTTCAATCACACAAAATTCTACTCCTCTACAGCTCCATTCCCCTTTGTTAGTGAAGTCACAAATGACATATTTATATGTTGTGCACCCATTGACACAAATTATACAGATTTTTTAGGTATTTTCCTGGAAAAAGTATAGTTATGTGTTAAAACCATAATATTGATTTGTCTATTATCCATATATTTACCTTTATTGCAGATATTTATATTTTCCTATAGCTCTAAGTCAACATCTGGTGGCCTCTCAACTTGAAGCATTTCTTGTAGGATGGATCTAGTAGTAATAAACTCCCTTAGTTTATCAGGAAATGTCTTAATTTTTATTAGACAGATTTGTTAAATATAGAATTCTTGATCAACATTTTTTCTTTCATAATTTTACATGTATTATTCCACTGCCTTCTGGCCTCCTAGGTTTCTGCTGAAAAATCCACTGACAATCTTACTAAGGTTTCCTTGTATGTTACAAGTCAATTTTTTCTTGCTGCTTTCAAGATTCTCACCTTGTCTTCGTCTTTCAAGAGTTTGGTTAAACACCTCAATGTCATTCTCTTTGGGTTTAACTGTCATTATTCCTACTTGGGATTCTTTATGTTTCTGGAATTTGTACATACCCAATTTCAAATTTGGAAAACTATTGGTTATTTTTTCAAATGCTCTCTCAGCAAATTTCTTTCCAGGGATTCACATAATGTGTATACTGGGCTGCTTGATGGTGCCCTACAGTCCCTTTGGCCTTGTATAATTGTTTTTTTCATTCTTTTCCTTTTGCTTCTAGGATTTGATCAATTCAAATGACTTGTCTTCAAGTTTGCTGATGTATTCTTCTACTGATTCAAGTCTCCAGTTGCACATCTCTAATGAACTTTTCCATCCACTTACTGTATTTTTTCATCTCCAGAATTTTTGCTCAGGTCTTTTTATAATTTTGATCCTTTTATTGATATTCTCATTTTTTCTGACTTCCTTTAGTTCTTTGAGCATATTTAAGACAAGTATTTAAAAGTCTTTATCTAACACCTCCAGTGTTCATGTTTCTTCAGGGATGGTTTCTTCCATTTTTGTTTTCTCCCTTTGAATGGACCATGTTTTTCAGTTTCTTTGTGTGTTTTGTGATTTTTTTTTTTAAATTGAAAATTAGATACTTGAGAAAAGATCCACACCTTCCAGTTTTGCTGAATGGCTCCATGCTGAGGACAACCTTCGGTTAATTAGCAGGACAAGATCTGATCCCTGGGATCAGCCTGGAGTGGAGACTTCAGGTCTTTTCTTAGCGTGAATTTTGGCCTGCCTGTGTGTGTGTGTGTGTGTGTGTGTATGTTTTAATCTTCCCATATACATGGCTACTTTTAAATCTCTTAATTTCCATAAACTCTCATCCCAACCTGTTTGGGGTTCCTTCTATTATATTGGGCTACCTATAATCTCTTGCCCAACATATATCTTGCCCCATACACCTTTAACAGTGTCTGATGCTTCCCGGGGCTTTTTCTGGTTGTAAGCTTTTCCTTATCTGAACTCTGAGTTAGGTGAAGTGGACCAGTCCTTTGGACAGTTTCCAAACAGGCTAGAATGTTAAAACAAACAAACAAACAAACAAACAAACAAACTAGGTCTTCTCCATTCCCTCTGGTTCAAGAGAGGAAACCAGGAATTGGGCAACTACTTCCTACCACTTACTCAGCACCAGTTTTAGGGTAGGGCAAAATTTCCTATCATTTTGAGTGTGGCTTTTTCTTGACTGGGCATTCACTTCGTTATTGTAAACCTTTGGCTGTTTTCAGAACTCTAGACATCTATAAAGTTATCTTACTCAGTTTCTAGTTGTTTATTTCATGTTTCCAAGGGGGAAGCAAGGGCTTGGAACTTCCTCGTCTGCTATCTTCCTCTAGACAATACATTGATCTTGATACTCTTAATTCCTTTATACACTATGTGCAAAGCTAAATAATTATTCCAAAGTGTTTTTCTCCATTATGTTAAGACATTCAGAATTTGCTCCCATGATACCAAACAAGATGCAAACCATATTAACCATATTAACTCTTAGAGCTCTTAAAAATGGAGAATCAAACAATTTCTATGCTTTAGAGCAATGCTATTTAAGCTGGTCCTCACTGAGATAAGAACCTGTAATGCAATGTAAATAACACACTGCTTTTTTCATCTAAAAATCTAGCTATGAAAAAGTCAACTGAACTAAACTTATTTTGTACTTATTAATGTAGTTTATTAACATTTTGATGTAATTTTCTTATCTTATTGTGGACCAGTAACAAATCCCATGCAACTCTTCTGCAGACCACTCTAAGTAGCACTGTTTTAGAGCACTTTTAATTATTACCTTAGTTTAACTTTCTATAGAATATTTTCTTATGGTTGCAGAATTAAAAAGGGAATGTGAAAGAGATAACACTGATTTTTTTAAATTTTTTATTTTTTATAAACATATATTTTTATCCCCAGGGGTACGGGTCTGTCCCCTGTTTACAGAATCACCAGGTTTACACACTTCACAGCACTCACCAAAGCATATACCCTCCCCAATGTCCATAACCCCACCCCCCTTCTCCCAACCCCCCTTCCCCCAGCAACCCTCAGTTTGTTTTGTGAGATTAAAAGTCACTTATTGTTTGTCTCCCTCCCAATCCCATCTTGTTTCATTTTTTTCTTCTCCTACCCACTTAAGCCCCCACGTTGCCTCTCAGTTTCCTCATATCAGGGAGATCATATGGTAGTTGTCTTTCTCTGCTTGACTTATTTTGCTAAACATGATACGCTCTAGTTCCATCCATGTTGTCGCAAATGGCAAGATTTCATTTCTTTTGATGGCTGCATAGTATTCAATTGTGTATATATACCACATCTTCTTTATCCATTCATCTGTTGATGGACATCTAGGTTCTTTCCATAGTTTGGCTATTGTGGACATTGCTGCTATAAACATTCGGGTGCACGTGCCCCTTTGGATCACTACGTTTGTATCTTTAGGATAAATACCCAGTAGTGCAATTGCTGGGTCATAGGGCAGTTCTATTTTCAACACTTTGAGGAACCTCCATGCTGTTTTCCAGAGTGGTTGCACCAGCTTGCATTCCCACCAACAGTGTAGGAGGGTTCCCCTTTCTCCGCATCCTCGCCAGCATCTGTCATTTCCTGACTTGTTGATTTTAGCCATTCTGACTGGTGTGAGGTGATATATCTCATTGTGGTTTTGATTTGTATTTCCCTGATGCTGAGTGATATGGAGCACTTTTTCATGTGTCTGTTGGCCATCTGGATGTCTTCTTTGCAGAAATGTCTGTTCATGTCCTCTGCCCATTTCTTGATTGGATTACTTGTTCTTTGGGTGTTGAGTTTGCTAAGTTCTTTATAGATTTTGGACACTAGTCCTTTATCTGATATGTCGTTTGCAAATATCTTCTCCCATTCTGTCAGTTGTCTTTTGATTTGTTAACTGTTTCCTTTGCTGTGCAAAAGCTTTTGATCTTGATGACATCCCAATAGTTCATTTTTGCCCTTGTTTCCCTTGCCTTTGGCGATGTTCCTAGGAAGATGTTGCTGCGGCTGAGGTCAAAGAGGTTGCTGCCTGTGTTCTCCTCAAGGATTTTGATGGATTCCTTTCTCACATTGAGGTCCTTCATCCATTTTGAGTCTATTTTTGTGTGCGGTGTAAGGAAATGGTCCAATTTCATTTTTCTGCATGTGGCTGTCCAATTTTCCCAACACTATTTATTGAAGAGGCTGTCTTTTTTCCATTGGACATTCTTTCCTGCTTTGTCGAAGATTAGTTGACCATAGAGTTGAGGGTCTATTTCTGGGCTCTCTATTCTGTTCCATTGATCTATGTGTCTGTTTTTGTGCCAGTACCATGCTGTCTTGATGATGACAGCTTTATAATAGAGCTTGAAGTCCGGAATTGTGATGCCACCAACTTTGGCTTTCTTTTTCAATATCCCTTTGGCTATTCGAGGTCTTTTCTGGTTCCATATAAATTTTAGAATTACTTGTTCCATTTCTTTGAAAAAGATGGATGGTACTTTGATAGGAATGGCATTAAATGTGTAGATTGCTTTAGGTAGCATAGACATTTTCACAATATTTACTCTTCCAATCCAGGAGCATGGAATATTTTTCCATTTCTTTGTGTCTTCTTCAATTTCTTTCATGAGTACTTTATAGTTTTCTGAGTATAGATTCTTGCCTCTTTGGTTAGGTTTATTCCTAGGTATCTTATGTTTTGGGGTGCAATTGTAAATGGGATTGACTCCTTAATTTCTCTTTCTTCTGTCTTGTTGTTGGTGTAGAGAAATGCAACTGATTTCTGTGCATTGATTTTATATCCTGACACTTTACTGAATTCCTGTACAAGTTCTAGCAGTTTTGGAGTGGAGTCTTTTGGGTTTTCCACACATAGTATCATATCATCTGCGAAGAGTGATAATTTGACTTCTTTGCCGATTTGGATGCCTTTAATTTCCTTTCGTTGTCTGATTGCTGAGGCTAGGACTTCTAGTACTATGTTGAATAGCAGTGGTGATAATGGACATCCCTGCCGTGTTCCTGACCTTAGCAGAAAAGCTTTCAGTTTTTCTCCATTGAGAATGATATTTGTGGTGGGTTTTTCATAGATGGCTTTGATGATATTGAGGTGTGCGCCCTCTATCCCTACACTTTGAATAGTTTTGATCAGGAAGGGATGCTGTACTTTGTCAAATGCTTTTTCAGCATCTATTGAGAGTATCATATGGTTCTTGTTCTTTCTTTTATTGATGTGTTGTATCACATTGACTGATTTGCGGATGTTGAACCAACCTTGCAGCCCTGGGATAAATCCCACTTGGTCGTGGTGAATAATCCTTTTAATGTACTGTTGAATCCTACTGGCTAGTATTTTGGTGAGAATTTTTGCATCTGTGTTCATCAAGGATATTGGTCTATAGCTCTCTTTTTTGATGGGATCCTTGTCTGGTTTTGGGATCAAGGTGATGCTGGCCTCATAAAATGAGTTTGGAAGTTTTCCTTCCATTTCTATTTTTTGGAACAGTTTCAGGAGAATAGGAATTAGTTCTTCTTTAAATGTTTGGTAGAATTCCCCTGGGAAGCCGTCCGGCCCTGGGCTTTTGTTTGTTTGGAGATTTTTAATGACTGTTTCAATCTCCTTACTGGTTATGGGTCTGTTCAGGCTTTCTATTTCTTCCTGGTTCAGTTGTGGTAATTTATATGTTTCTAGGAATGCATCCATTTCTTCCAGATTGTCAAATTTGTTGGCATAGAGTTGCTCATAGTATGTTCTTATAATAGTTTGTATTTCTTTGGTGTTAGTTGTGATCTCTCCTCTTTCATTCATGATTTTATTTATTTGGGTCCTTTCTCTTTTCTTTTTGATAAGTCTGGCCAGGGGGTTATCAATTTTATTAATTCTTTCAAAGAACCAGCTCCTAATTTTGTTGATTTGCTCTATTGTTTTGTTTTTGGTTTCTATTTCATTGATTTCTGCTCTGATCTTTATGATTTCTCTTCTCCTGCTGGGCTTAGGGTTTCTTTCTTGTTCTTTCTCCAGCTCCTTTAGGTGTAGGGTTAGGTTGTGTAACTGAGACCTTTCTTGTTTCTTGAGAAAGGCTGGTACCACTATATATTTTCCTCTCAGGACTGCTTTTGTTGTGTCCCACAGATTTTGAACCGTTGTATTTTCATTATCATTTGTTTCCATGATTTTTTTCAATTCTTCCTTAATTTCCCGGTTGACCCATTCATTCTTTAGAAGGATGCTGTTTAGTCTCCATGTATTTGGGTTCTTTCCAAACTTCCTCTTGTGGTTGAGTTCTAGCTTCAGAGCATTGTGGTCTGAAAATATGCAGGGAATGATCCCAATCTTTTGATACCGGTTGAGTCCTGATTTAGGACCAAGGATGTGATCTATTCTGGAGAATGTTCCATGTGCACTAGAGAAGAATGTGTATTCTGTTGCTTTTGGATGAAATGTTCTAAATAGATCTGTGATGTCCATCTGGTCCAGTGTGTCGTTTAAGGCCTTTACTTCCTTGCTGATCTTTTGCTTGGATGATCTGTCCATTTCAGTGAGGGGAGTATTAAAGTCCCCTACTATTGTTGTATTATTGTTGATGTGTTTCTTTGATTTTGTTACTAATTGGTTTATATAGTTGGCTGCTCCCACTTTGGGGGCATAGATATTTAAAATTGTTAGATCCTCTTGTTGGACAGACCCTTTGAGTATGATATAGTGTCCTTCCTCATCTCTTATTATTGTCTTTGGCTTAAAATCTAATTGATCTGATATAAGGATGCCACTCCTGCTTTCTTCTGATGTCCATTAGCATGGTAAATTCTTTTCCACCCCCTCACTTTAAATCTGGAGGTGTCTTCGGGCTTAAAATGAGTTTCTTGGAGGCAACATATAGATGGGTTTTGTTTTTTTATCCATTCTGATACTCTGTGTCTTTTGATTGGGGCATTTAGCCCATTAACATTCAGGGTAACTATTGAGAGATATGAATTTAGTGCCATTGTATTGCCTGTAAGGTGACTGTTACTGTATATTGTCTCTGTTCCTTACTGATCTACCACTTGTAGGCTCTCTCTTTGCTTAGAGGACCCCTTTCAATAGTTCCTGTAGAGCTGGTTTGGTGTTTGCAAATTCTTTCAGTTTTTGTTTGTCCTGGAAGCTTTTAATCTCTCCTTCTATTTTCAATGATAATCTAGCTGGATATAGTATTCTTGGGTGCATGTTTTTCTCATTTAGTGCTCTGAAAATATCATGCCAGCTCTTTCTGGCCTGCCAGGTCTCTGTGGATAAGTCAGCTGCCAATATAATATTTTTACCATTGTATGTTATAGACTTCTTTTCCCGGGCTGCTTTCAGGATTTTCTCTTTGTCACTAAGACTTGTAAATTTTACTATTAGGTGACGTGGTGTGGGCCTATTCTTACTGATTTTGAGGGGCGTTCTTTGGACCTCCTGAATTTTGATGCTCGTTCCCTTTGCCATATTGGGGAAATTCTCCCCAATAATTCTCTCCAGTATACCTTCTGCTCCCCTCTCTCTTTCTTCTTCTTCTGGAATCCCAATTATTCTAATGTTGTTTTGTCTTATGGTGTCACTTATCTCTCGAATTCTCCCCTCGTGGCCCAGTAGCTGTTTGTCCCTCTTTTGCTCAGCTTCTTTATTCTCTGTCATTTGGTCTTCTATATCGCTAATTCTTTCTTCTGCCTCATTTATCCTAGCAGTGAGAGCCTCCATTTTTTATTGTACCTCATTAATAGCTTTTTTGATTTCAACTTGGTTAGATTTTAGTTCTTTTATTTCTCCAGATAGGGCTTTTATATCTCCCGAGAGGGTTTCTCTAATGTCTTCCATGCCTTTTTTGAGCCCGGCTAGAACCTTGAGAATTGTCATTCTGAACTCTAGATCTGACATATTACCAATGTCCGTATTGATTAGGTCCCTAGCCTTCGGTACTGCCTCTTGTTCTTTTTTTTGTGGTGAATTTTTCCGCCTTGTCATTTTGTCCAGCTAAGAGTATATGAAGGAGCAAGTAAAATACTAAAAGGGTGGCAACAACCCCAGGAAAATATGCTTTAACCAAATCAGAAGAGATCCCAAATCGTGAGGGAGGAGAAAGGGGATAAAAAGAGGTTCAAAAAGAAAGAAAGAAGAAAAAGAAAAGAAAAGAATTTAAAAAAAGAAAACGAATAAAGAAAAATATAAAAAAGAAAAAATATATATATTAGATAAACTAGTTAAAAAAGAAAAGGGTAAAAGTTAAAAAAATTTTAGCAGAAGAAGAGAAAAAAATGAAAAAGAAAAAAATTAACTGCAAGACTAAAAAAAAATCACAGGGAGAAAGTCATGAGTTCCGTGCTTTGCTTTCTCCTCCTCTGGAATTCTGCTGCTCTCCTTGGTATTGAAACTGCACTCCTTGGTAGGTAAACTTGGTCTTGGCTGGATTTCTTGTTGATCTTCTGGGGGAGGGGCCTGGTGTAGTGATTCTCAAGTGTCTTTGCCCCAGGCGGAATTGCACCGCCCTTACCAGGGGCCGGGCTGAGTAATCCACTCGGGTTTGCTTTCAGGAGCTTTTGTTCCCTGAGCGCTTTCCGTAGAGTTCTGGAGGACGGGAATACAAATGGCGGCCTCCTGGTCTCCAGCCAGGAGGAGCCGAGAGCCCGGGGCCCCACTCCTCAGTGCGCCCTCAGAGAACAGCGCCCAGTAACTCCCGTCTGCCTGACCTCTGGCCGCATTCCGAGCTCACCAAGCCTGCGTCCGGTTCAAGGTAACCCCGAGCTGTGAGCTTACTGTTGGCTCTGTCTCTGCAGCCGGCTTTCCTGTTCAATACCCGCAAGCTCTGCGACACTCAGACACCCACCATCCTTCTGTGACCCTGCGGGACCTGAGGCCACGCTGACCCCGCGTGGGCTTCGCCCCGGTTTAGCCTCTAGAGCGATGTCCCTCAGCGGAACAGACTTTTAAAAGTCCTGATTTTGTGCTCCGTTGCTCCGCCGCTTGCCGGGAGCCGGCCCCTCCCCCCGGGGTCTATCTTCCCATCGCTTTGGATTCACTTCTCCGCCAGTCCTACCTTTCAGAAAGTGGTTGTTTTTCTGTTTCCAGAATTGCTGTTCTTCTCTTCAATCTGCCGATGGATTTGCAGGTGTTTGCAATCTTTAGATAAGCTATCTAGCTGCTCTCCGGCTAGCTGAAGTAGTCTCAGCCTGCTACTTCTCCGCCATCTTGACTCCTCCTCCGACACACTGATTATTTTTAATAAGGACCACTTTTTTCCCATCTTACAACAAAAGTCTGACAAGTGTTTCATGTTATAAAGCCTTAATTTTATTCCCTTATAAATATAAAGTAAAAATAGAACATAACTAAAATCAACTATAATGTAAGTTATTTTATCTTCTAATAGTTAACAACTACAGTAAGTTTTATTATGTAGCTATCAAAGGATAAAAGTAATATTTGTTTTTAAAGTTAACCATTATGTAGTTATTTTACATAATGTAATCTAACTCCTAATATATTCAAACCTACATAAAACCTACATTGCAGGGGAGTTTACATTTATGGTTTTAAAACTGACATTACAATAATAATTCTGAGTTTTTGCTACACTTAAAATTAGTGAATGCCTTTTCTAGAAAAGATTGACTCAAGATACAGTTCATTTCTCTAAAATGCCCTGAGATATAAAAGTACACATAACTCTGTGTTCTTTTTTTTTTTTTTTAACTTCATTTTATTTTTTCACTGTTTCAAGATTCATTGTCTATGGAGGGTTGGGTGAGCCTGGTGGGGGTATTAAGGAGGGCACGTATAACTCTGTGTTCTATTTGAAATGTTCTATTCTGAATTCTTTTTTTTTTTTTTAAGATTTTATTTATTTACTTGACAGACAAAGATCACAAGTAGGCAGAGAGACAGGCAGAGAGAGAGAGAACCAGGCTCCCCACTGAGCAGAGAACCCAATACGGGGCTCAATCCCAGGACCCTGAGATAATGACCTGAGCCGAAGGCAGAGGCTTTACCCACTGAGCCACCCAGGCACCCCTCTATTCTGAATCCTTTAGAACTATTTAGCCTAAAAGAAATTTGTATAAGAAATGAGCCTATTGGGATATTGGAATAACCATATAACAAAATCTGAGGATTTTCTCTTTTTGGATTTTAAAGCTTATTTATCTGTCATTATCTTGCTTTATATAACTAATTTCACAGAAGAGTACTATAGTAGAAATTCAACAAGACCTCAAAAGCAGATTATGGATGACTTCCACTCCTTTGGCTGTTTCTTTTATTAAAAATCTGCTTTTACATTTGATAAGACTGCCTTACTCCTAATGTTTATTTTTTATAGCTTATCCATCTTACTTCATCAAAACATATATCTAACTGAATGTTGCATTCACACAGAAAGTAAATTTCAGATCCTCAAATAAAAGTTAATAAAGCAGGAAGCCAAGAACTTTACAGGTCTACTATAGTTAATTTTGCATAACTTATCAGTATTGTGGGGTAATATCCAAGACCATCAGGAGAACAGGAATATGAAATTTATTTTATTTTGATAAATCTGTTAAGTTAACAAATGGTACTCTCTAGTGTTGATAATTCATTCATTTTTATTAGTCATCGAATATTATATCTTATAAAACACATCTTTAACTGTAGTAAAATAAGCACTGCCAAGAGAAGTGATTGCTTTTCATGTTGCTGACTATCCAGATTAAGAAGTCATTCTCATTCCCTTTTCTCCTAACAATTTCTTTTTCAATTATAATTCTATTTATCCTAGAGTGACTTATACTTATTTCATCATTGGGTATTTGTTGTGTTGTATTGTTTTGTATTACACTGTAAATTTCTTAATGTCAGAAATCCAGTCATTCAATTGTTTAAGCCCATGGGTCCCAGCACATACATTGTTCATTTTTCATCTATATGGACTTAAGTTGATACCTGATATGGAATGTACATATAACCAGTTAACACTTGGTTACGTAGGGATATTTAAATTCTTCTCAGCAACAATATCATGTGTGTGTATGCACATGTATTGATTCACATATTTATATGTGTGTGTTTACTACTTACAATAACTCTTCTCGGTCTTCTCATACTATAGTAACAATTTTATCATATTTTCACTAAAGTAGATGGTTGGTTGCTTCTTTTTTTTTATTTAAATTCCAGTTAGTTAACATACAGTATGATATTAGTTTCAGGTGTACAATATAGTGATCCAACACTTACATACAGTACTCAATGCTCATCACAAGTGCCCTCCTTAATCTATCCACCGGCCCCTTACCTTCCCTGTTTGTTCTCCATAGTTAAGAGTCTGTTTCTTGGTTTTCCTCTTTTATTCTCTTATGATGATTTATTTCTTAAATTCCACATATGAGTGAAACCATATGGTATCTGTCTCACCTATTTCACTTAGCATAATACTAACTCAATCTATGTTATAGCAAATGGCAAGATTTCATTCTTTTTTTTATGATTAATATTCCATTGTATACATAGGCAACACTTTCTTTATGCATTCATTCGTTGATGGATATTTGGGCTCTTTCCGTAATTTGGTTATTGTTGATAATGTTGCTTATAAACCTCAGCTTGAATGTATCCCTTTGAATTAGTATTTTTGTATTCTTTGCATACCTAGTAGAGCAATTGCTAGATCATGGGGTAGCTCTGTTTTTAACTCTCTGAGGAACCTCCATACTGTTTTCCAGAGTGGCTGTCCCAGTTTGCGTGGCCACCAACAGTGCAAGAGCGCTTCTCTTTCTCCACATCCTCTCCAACACCTGTTGTTTCTTGTGGTGTTAATTTTAGCCATTCTGATAGGTGTGAAATGCTATCTCATTATATTTTGATTTGTATTTCCCTGGTTGCTCCTTTCATCACTGTATTTACCATTTAGCTTTCTACAGAATCCTAAAATAATTTAAAAAATAATCCTACTAGTTTCTTATCTAGTTATCACATCGAATTATCCTGCTGTTTTAAGTTTTGGTGGATACTTCAGTTAACTCCACGTTGGTAATACTGGTGATAATTCCATGCTTAAAGTTAACAAATGATGAGACTCGTATCTTGAAGGATAGGCTCTTAAAGTTGCTGAGGAAACCGGTTTCCACATTTTCCATGATAGTTCTAGCCCTCATTTATTTTATTATTTCCTTTAATTGAAATGTAGTTGATAATGTCACATTAGTTTCAGGTGTACATGATGATTTGACAACTCTATACATTTTTGCTATACTCACCACAAGTGTGGGTCTATCTCCAAGCAATGTTATTATAATACCATTGATTATATTCCTTATGTGGTACCTTTGATCCCCATGATTACTCATTCCATAACGAAGCCTAGATCGCCCGTTTCCCTTCACCTGTTTTGCCCATGCCCCCAAAGCCTCTCCCTCTGACAAATACCAGTTTGTTTTCCGTACCTATGAGTCTGTTTCTGTTTCTTCAGTTTGTTTTTTAGATTCTACATAAAAGTGAAATCCTTTTATCCATTAGATATTCCACAAAATTAGTGTCACTGTTTGGGTTTCTTCATTCGGTGTTATAATTATGCCCACTTTTGTGCACAAACTTGAGCACAGGGGCTGGAATTTGAGGGGAAGAGTGCCATCTGAGCCGTTGGCATCTGCAACGAAGGCATGCTGACTGGCATTGAGCAGGTGGCAGGCAGTGCATGCTGACTTGGGCAGGAGGGTGGCAGGACTGTAGATTTGGGGCCCACAGGTTGATGATATCATTTGTGACAGGGATATGGCTGGTTTTACTTTTAACTTCTGTTTTTCTTGGAAACTCTATCTCTCTTTCTATTCTAAATGAAAGCCTTGCTGGATAGAGTATTCTTGGTTGTCAATTTTTTCCTTTTAGCAGTTGGAATTTATCATGCCAATACCTTCTGGCCTGCAGAGTTTCTGCTGAAGAACCCACTGATAACCATATGGGGTTTCCCTTGTATGTCACTGCTTTCCTTTTTCTTGCTGCTTTTAAAATTCTCTTTATTATTTTAGCCATCTTATTTACTTCATGTCTTGGTGCAGACCTCTTTTGGTTGGTTTTCTTGGGGGGTTCTCTGTGCCTCCTGGATCTGGATTTCTTTCCTTCCTCAGATTCAGGAAGTTTTTAGCTTTTCTTTCTTCAGACAGATCTTCTGCCCCCTTTTCTTGCTCTTCTCCTCCTGGCTCACCTATCATGAAACTGTTATGCTTGACAGTGTCACGGAGTTCCCTGGGTCTATTCTTATTCTGCATTTTGATTTCCCCTCTCACCTGCTTAGCTTGATTACTTTCCATTATTCTGTCCTCCGGGTGGCTGATCCGTTTTTCTACTTCCTCTTGTTTGCTATTTTTTCCAAGTGGTCTATTTTTATTTCCATTCAGTGAGTCCAATAGCTCTAATTGGTTCTTTTTTATGTCTACTATCTCTTGGTAGAGGATTTCATGGAGGTTCTGCACTCCTTTCTGAATTCTAGCATCTTTATGAGCATTACTTTAAATTCACTATCAGATATATTAATCACCTCCATTTTGTTTAGGTCTCTTGTTCTGATTTTCTTCTGCTCTTTCATTTGGGACATACTCCTCTGTCTCCTCATTCTGTCTAATGCTGTGTCTGTTTCTCTGTGTTAGGAAAGTCAGCTATGTCTCCCACACTTGGAAGTAGTGGCTTTATGAAGAAGAGGTACTGCAGTGCAATGTCTCCTGTTCCCCAGAACCTCGCACTTCAGGGGTGTCTCCTATGTGTGTGTGTCTCCTATGTGTGTTGCTACAGGGCTGTCCTGCCATTGCAGCAGAGCTGTATTTGCCTTCAGTCCACCCTGCAATGGCTCTCTGCCTGTTGTGGGCAGAGTCTGGTTCCCATTGTGTTAGTGGGCCGGTCAGGGGCTGCCCTGGACTTGAATTGAGTCAGACAAGGCACTTACCAGAGATGAAGTAGTAGCAAACTGCAGGCACCATCCCTGTGTTGCCCCCTGAGAAGCTTTGTTGGTGGGTGGAGCCTGAAGTCAGACCAGCTGTCTGCCTGCAGCCCACTGCTGGAGTCACAGTCAGACTGGCTGTGGTTCTCTCCTCCTTTCCCTGGAGCAGGACTCACTCTGGAGTGGTGCTTGCCCTTGTTTGGGCAGCTTGCACACTGGCAGGCTTGTGGCAATGCTTTGATGGGATCTTGCCAAGAGCGATTGGAGAGGGTCAGTCTGTTTCACTGTGGCCTCTTGTCTGTGTTGGGCCAACTTTCTGGCCTCTTCTGCCAGCTTTCCGGGTTATTTATGCTGATGTGGGTGCTCTCTAGACAGCCAACATGGCAAGAGGTGACCCCAGGGCCCTCCTATTCCACCATCTTCCTCTCATTGTGGTTTTAATTCACATTTCCCTGATGACAAGTGACCTCAAGATCTCTTGATGTGTCTGTTGGCCCTCTGTATGACTTCTTTGGAAAAATGTCTATTCAGGTCTTCTGCCTGTTTTTAAATCACATTGTCTTTTTGGTGTTGTGTAAGTTCTTAATATATTTTGGATATTAATCCCTTACCAGATATATAATTTACAAATATATCCTCCTATTCAGTAAATTACCTTTTTAATGATTTCCTTTACTATAAAAACACCTGTTGTTTTGGTATATTTCCAGTAGTTTGTATTTGTTTTTTTTTTCCCCCCTCACCCAAAGACCTATCTAGAAGAATGTTGCTAAGGCTAGTGTAAAAGAAATTATTGCCTATATTTCTTTCAGGAGTTTTATAATTTCATGTTTCACATTTAAGTTTCAATCCATTTTGAGTTCTTTTTGTGTGTGTATGGTGTAAGTGGTCCAATTTCATCCTTTTGCATGAAGCCGTCCAGTTTTCCCAGCACCACTTTTTGAAGAGACTGTCTTTTCCACATTATATATTCTTACCACCTTTGCTATAGATTGACCTTATAAACGGGTTTATTTCTGGCCTCTCTATGCTGTTCCATTGATTTATGTGTCTGCTTTTGTACCATACTACTTCAGTGACTATAGCTTTGTAGTGTATCTTGAAATCTGGAACTGTGATACCACTAGTTTTGTTCTTTCTCAAGATGGCTTTGGCTATTTGGATTCTTCTGTGCTTCCATATAAATTTTAGGATTATTTGTTCTAATTCTGTTAAAGAATGCTATTGGCATTTTGGTAGGGATTGCATTGAATATGTAGATTGCTCTGAGTAGTATGGATATTTTAACAATTTTAATTCTTGTAATCCATGAGCATGGAATGTCTTTCCCGTTTTTTCTGTCCTCTTCAATTTCTTTCCTAAATGTTTTATAGCTTCCAGAGCATAGGTCCTTTACCTCCTTATTTATTTTTAGATATTCTTTCTGGTGCAATTGTAAATAAAATTGTTTTCTTAATTCTCTCTGGTAGTTCAGTATTAGTATATAGAGACACATTTCTACATATAACTTTTATATCCTGAAATTTACTGAATTTATTCTAATAGTTATTGGATGGAGTCTTTAGGGTTTTCTATGCAGTATCATGCCATCTACAAATAGTGACAGTTTACTTCTTCCTTACCAATTAGAATGCCAGTTATTTTTCTTGTCTGATTGCTATGGCTAGGACTCCCAGTACTATGTTGAATAAAACTAGTAAGACTGGACATCCTTGTCTTGTTCCCAATCTTAAGAGGAAAAGCTCTGATTTTCACGGCTGAGTATGATGTTAGCTGTGGGTTTTTCACATACAGCCTTTATTTTGCTGAGGTATTCCCTCTAAACCCAATTTGTTGAGAGTTTTTGTCATGAATGAATGTTAGGTTTTTGTCAAATACATCTATTGAGATGCTCATGATTTTTCTTTGTATTTGTTAATGTGGTGTGTCACACTGATTTGCAAATATTGAACCATCTTTGCATGCCTGGAATAAATCCCACTTGAACCTGGTGGATGATCCTTTTAATCCCAGTTTTATTTGAAAGAAAGAGAGCACAGGAGCAAGCAGGGACAGGGGCAGCAGGCGAGGGAGAGATAATCCCAAGCTGAGTGCAGAACCTGTGCAGGACACAGGGCTCAATCTCATGACCCTGAGATCATGACCTGAACCAAAATCAAGTCAGATGGTTGACTGAGCCACCCGCACCCTGGTGGATGATCCTTTTAATATATTATTAGTAATACATTGTTAACAATTGTGGTTTGCTAATATTTTGTTGAGGATGTTTGCATCTATGTTCATCAGGGGATATTGGTCTGTAGTTTTCTTCTTTTTGTAGTGTCTTTGGTTTTGTTATCAGAGCAATGTTGGCATTGTAGAATGTTTTGGGAAGCTTTCCCTCCTCTATTTTTCAGGAGTATTTTGAGAATAGGTTTTAACTCTTCATTAATTGTTTGGTAATATTCACCTGTCTGATTGTTGGAAATTTTTTGATTACTAGTTCATTTTTGTTACTTGTAATTGTTCTGTTTGGAATTTGTTTTTCTTCCTACTTCAATTTAGGAAGTTTCTAAAAATCGGTTTCTTTTAAGTTGTCCAATTTGTTGGCATATTTTTTTGTAGTAGTCTCTTATGATCCTTTGTATTTCTGTGGTGTTGGGTTGTTACTCTTCCTCTTTGATTTCTGACATCATTTATTTGGGTTATCTCTTTTTTCTTGACAACTGTGACTAAAGTTTTATTAGTTTTGCTTCAAAGAACCAGCTCTTGGTTTCACTGATTGTTTGTTTTTTGGTCTCTATTTCCACTCTGATCTTTATTATTTCCTTCTACTGACTTTGGCCTTGGTTGTTCTTTTTTTCCTAGCCCCTTTAGTTGTAAGGCTGGATTGCATATTCGAGATTTTTTTTTTATTGTTTCTTGAGGTACACCTGTATTGCTAAAAATTGCCCTTTAGAACTGTTTTCATTCTATCTTAAAGACTTTAGACCATTGTTTTCATTTCCATTTGTCTTAGTGTATTTTTTTTATTTCCTCTTTGATTTCTTAGTTGACTCATTCATTAAGAACATGTTATTTAACTTCCATATATCTGTTTATTCTAGATTTCTTCTTGTGATTGATTTCTAGTTTAATACCATTGTGGTCAGAAAAGATGCATGATATGACTTCAGTCTTCTTAAATGTATTGAGATTTGTGACCCAATATGTGATCTATTCTGGAGAATGTTCCATGTGCACTTGAATGTGTGTCTTCTATTGGTTTTGCATGGAATATTCTGTATGTATCTGTAAAGTCCATTCAGTCTAATGTGGCATTCAACGACACTCTTTCCTTATTAGTTTTCTGCCTGGATGACCTATCCATTGATATAAGTTAGTCTCCTACTATTATTGTATTACTGTCAGTTTTCCCCTTTATGTCTATTAATATTTGCTGTATATACTCATGTGTTCCAATGTTGGGTGCATGGATATTTGCAATTATTATATCCTCTGGTTGGATTGATCTCTTTATCATTGTTAATGGCCTTATTGCTACCCTGGCTCTCTGCACCCCCACCCTCCCGCTGCCTCTATTTGCATGGAGAACCTCTTCCCATCCTTTCACTGTCTGTAGGTCTTTAGTCTTAAGTGAGTTTCTTATAGGCAGCATATAGATGGTTTTTGTTTTCCTACCCATTCCATCACCCTGTGTGTTTTGACTGGAGCATTTAAACCACTTACATCTAAGTGATTATGATAGGTACGTACTTATTGCCATTTTGTTCATGGTTTTCTGGCTGATTTTGTAGTTCTTCCTTTCTTCTCTTGCTGTATTTGATGACTTTCTTTAGTGTTGTTTGATTTTTTTTCTCTGTATTTTTTGTATATGGGTTCCAGGTTTGGGGTTTGTGGTTACCATGAGGTTCAGATATAACATCCTAAATATATATGTATTAAGTGGATGGTTCACTTTGAGCACATTGTAAAAGAACTTTTTTAATACCCTGCCATCATGTGTTCAGTATATGGTACCATATGATGGCCTTTTCTTTTACATGTAAAGAAAAGTCCTTTAGGGATGCCTGGGTGGCAGGCTCAGTCGGTTAAGTGGCTACCTTCAGCTCAGGTTACCATCCCAGACTCCTGGGATCAAGTCCCAGGTCAGGCTCCTTGCTCAGCAGGGAGCCTGCTTCTCCCTCCACTTCTGCCTGCCTGTGCTCACTCTCACTCTCTCTCTCTGGGACTAATAAAATCTTTTTTAAAAAGTCCTTTAACATTTCTTGTAATGCTGGTTTAGAGTAATAAACTTTCATCTGGGAAACTATTTCTCCTTTAATTCTGAATGATAATATTACAGGTAGTCTTGGTTGCTCCTTTATATTCTAGTTGCTCCTTTTAAACTATGGGTTTTTTTTCCTGTGCCCCAGGGCACCCAGGGCTGGCATGCAGTCCTCACTGGTTTTAATGTTGACCATCAAAAAAAAGATTGCAGTGACCACTGGACTCAAAACCTTTTACAGGATTTTTTTTCTCCTTCCCATTTGTAAAGAAAAATAGTTGGTAATGAAACATGGGAGGGTTCTGTAAGATCTAATACTGAAAAGAGTTTATTGATCCTCATGGAGAGTTTAGGTTGAGTATAAGGAAATCTTTAAGAATGTCATTTCCTTCTGAAATATGTATTACTTTCATTCTACTTGCTAAAACATATAAGGTAATAAAGGTTAGCTTCCATTCACTGAACCCCCCCATTTTATTTCTATACTTTTGCATTTGCATTGCTTCTAGCATGATTTTTTTTTTTTAAATCATCTATGGTCATAAAATCTAAGCAGATTAAAATACTGAAGCTAATTCTCAATATTTCTTACCAAAATAGTTGTGGTGGTGAAACAAAGGGTATTTGGGAGAAAGGAATTTTACAGTTGATTTTTTTTAATTGGTAAAAGTAATAATACCTTCTTACCCAAACAAGTAACACTTTCTTAAATTTATATTTAAATAGTGCATAAAGGATAGAAAGCCCTTGTATGAACTAAGATTCACCATAAGAAATGTAAAAAGTTAGTCTGAAAGGTCATTAGTAGACTTCATTAGGGTCACAGCTTTATAGTCCACCTTATTTATGAATAAGAGAAAGCTTAAGTAACATTAGTGTAATAACTCCATAACCATAGTAAAGTTGTAGAGCTCTTTTTGAAGAGAACTGATTTTGATTAAGTATCTGAAAGTTCAAAAAGCCTCAATTTTCTACCATAGCCATGTGACATTAGAGTGCAGGGGGATAAACCCAAGTCCTACACATTAAAAACAAAAAAAAACATAAATCACCTGTTGTCACTATAGCATGCATTCACATTCAAATACGAAAAATACCACACAGAAAACAGAAACATTTTTAAAAAAAGATTTAAGATCATAAATAGGTCATTGTTGTCACAATACATCTCAGAATTGAGAAAAACAAACATTTTGGCTTTTTAGAAAAGATTTTGTATCAATTCCCTCATCATTAAAAGGACTTGTACATTTTAAAATTTCCAGTCTCCTAAGGCACAATATTTTATCAGAATGCCAACAACATCACCCTGCTATAGCAGGAATAAGAGGCAAGGTATTAGCACTAAGAAAAACAGCAAATTTTATGGACAAAATTATCATTTATGAAAAGGGGGGAAAACAGGCTAATGATCATTTTAGTTAAGACCCAGTGTTGTTATACAGGGCTTTGTATTAAAAATTTTTGTTTAAGCAAAGTATTTTAACCCAGACTAAATTCACCACAGAGGAGCTATGAGAAAAGAATGGGACTGGGAAAATATAGTATACGTTCTTTAAAAAGATCTGGAAGGAAGAAAAATCAACTTAGAATAGCATATGGGGCAAACATCAAATGGAACCCAGATTAGAGGACTAGTTTATTCCTAGTCTTCAGGCAGATCCAGAGAATAAGATTAGGTAGACCTAATACCTAGGCACATACTTAATCACATGGCCCATTCTAGCCTATCCCCTGAACACTGAGATGTAGTGAAATGCTATAATCAGATGCTTAAACTGTTTTCTTTAGCCAAACAAGAAGTTCTTTAAGACAGAAGTGTAAAAATTCCTCATTTTTAACTCTACCTTGTTTTATCCTCTTTGATACCAACTGAATTTTAAAGGTTTATATGTACAATATGGTGATTTAGTGTTACTTTCAAAAGGAAAAAACCCCACAAAGTTAGTGATTGTCCACAGATGAAACACTGGATGAGGTTCATGACTGAAATCAATCATGGAGTGTTAGTCAATTGTAAACTCTGGAAAGTGAAGACTGGGCAGTGTGTGTATCAGACACATCAGAGTATAACAGGAGAGGAAGGGAAGCCTATTTGTCATTCCAATTCTGATAAGGTGCACGGTCTTCGAAATTCTTGTCCACGTTCATGGAGCCACTTATTGGATACTGTGAGAGGAAAAAAATGTATTAAGATTCTCTATTATCTAACTAGTTTAACAAAGTTTCTACATGAGCTCTAACTTCAAGACCAAATAAGATGAAAGCAGATGGTACTTAAGCACTCTTAAAAGCTTTGCTAAATGTTGAAAACTCAATTGATAGTCTATGTATGTGCTTTTCCTAAATTTCTGATGTTCAATGAAAGGCTTGAAATGAAACACAATTGGAATTAAGATGTAGGTATAGTCAGAACATGGTTTAAACCTGTTTGCAAAATATGATCCTAACAGAGACTTTTTAAAAATGAATATAAAAGGTCCACTCTAGAGGAACAATCCTACAATCAGTCACTACTATTATGTGCTCATTAAGTTTCCTTAATTTCAAGATATACTGCTTTTCAGTGTACCTCAAATGGAATTTTCTACTCCTCCTATATCCAAAAGCCCAATCCATGGCATCAATGTGTATAAACATCTAAACTAGGACCCATAATTACTTTTACCTTTTCTCAACTCCTGTTTCCAATCTTTCAGTCATTAAGCCCTGTCACTTTTTCTTATATACCTCTTCAATCTCTGTATCTCTCAATCTCTCTACTCTCCAACAGTTTTTGCTGCTGCCTTAGTCCAGGCTATCATCCTTGCCCACTTAGACAAGGGTAAAGAGCCTTCTAAAATGTTCTCCCCTTCACTAGCCTTTCTTCATTCTAGCCCAGTGATTGCCAAACATTACCATCATCAGGGGAGATTTTTAAAATCCTAACCATCAGATGTTATTTCTTAGTCCTGCTATGTCTGATATGGTAGTCACTAGACACATTTTGCTACTAAATACTTGAAATGAGCTAGTGACACATACTGAAATGGATTTATGGGGTTAAACAGTATGTTTCTATTTTGTTTTCATGTGGCTGGTCATTTGTACTAGCATGACCTTAAGTGTCTCCCTAGCTTCACATGAGTCCTGGTCCCCGTCTCTAACAGGCCTGGAAAACATACTGCTCTAGCTTCAAGACCAAATTTTAAAATTAAGATTTGAAGAAGTGTCCCCAACTATAAGGAGTTACCATTATGTTTATGTCTCTGTACTAGTGTGTACTATACCATATTCTAATTTATCTATTTGCCTGTCTCCATCAGAGACCATTGTAAACTCCTTGAGGGAAAGATACTATCTTAATTCAAGTTGCAATACTGTTAAAATCTGTCATAAGAATTCTGAGCTGTTAAAAGCAAACTTATATTACAATCAGAAACTGGTGTGGCTGAATCCCTTTCAATGTTAGGAGAAATCACAAGAGAATACAGGAAATATTTACCCCATTTGTTTCCAACAAGCACTGGACAGGCCGCATGCCGTGTACTGTAATCTCCTTCTCCACTGGCAAAGAGATTGTACCAGAAAACCGCAGTTCCCTGTGGAGGATAATAAAAAATTATCTCTAAATAAGATAGCAGGTTATCACTTTTTGCAGGAATTAAATTTTCCTCTGTTCCTGTGAGCAAGTACTCATCTATGGCAGCATTGTATCTTCTCTAATAAAATTCTAAAATATGACAGTCATTTACAAAATTCTGGTGATCATATGGAAATGTTAATATCACAAAGTTGCTTAACAAATCTTACAGTAGCAAGATGGAAGAATATCATATGGAACCCATTTTAGAAATGAAAACTTTTAAGTACTAGTCCTTGGTTGTTCATTACTTCTAGATAATCATGGCAAACTGTGCCACAAAAATATTCAAAATTTTACCTGGTATACCTAGTAAGTAAATTTTTCCTAGTAAGGCTTACATTATCTCTACCTTTAAAAATGTAATTCATTAATTAAACCATGAAATTGATGGTGCATCTCTTCCTCAGGGAAAAAAATAAAGAGACCCACAAAATTAAAATAAACGAATCAAGTTTACCTTTTTGGGCCAAACACTAGCTCCTACTTCAGGAAAAACAGTGGCTCCTCCTGCTGAAACATCACTCATCTGTAAGAGTTCCAGAGAAGTATTATCTTAGAAGCACTGGTATAATAAATTTAAATATGCCCCTGTGAGGAAGACAGGATACCACAGGGAACAGGAGAACACCTGGACTTCTACCTAACATAGGAAGGTTTGTGCATGCTACTTAGTTTTTAAACAAAGTAAGATACAGTTTAGGTTTACATACTTAAGTAAAAAAAAACAAAAGAAATGAGAGAGCCAGGAAGGGAGATAAGGATATCTTTTATATCTTATAGCCAGAGGTAAAAAGACAGAGGTAAAAAGACATTATTTAAAACCAATCAAGTAACACAGGGGTATAATTAGGCATTTATAGCACTGAAGTATAGCCTCCCTGGGGGCAGGACTTTTCATTTGTTCATTGCTGAGCTTCAGTGTCTAGAGTAGTAATAGTAGGTGCTCCTACTAGGTATTTATCCAAAGTATATGAAGATACTAATTCAAAAGGATATATGCACCCCTGTGTTAATTGCAGCATTATTTACAATAGCTAAATTATGGAAGCAGCCCCAGTATCCACTTTAAGATGAATGGATAAAGATGTTGTGTGTGTATACACATGCACACACACACACAATGGAATATTATTAAGCCATAAAAAATAAAATCTTGCCATTTGCAATGACTTAGAGCTCAAGAGTATTATGCTAAGTGAAGAACGTCAGACATAGACAAATACCAAATGATTTCACTCACATGTGGACTCAAAGGGGAAAAAAAAAGAAACCAAGAAACACACTCTTAACTATAGAGAACAAACTGGTGGTTACCAGAGGGAAGGTCGGGGGCAGACGGTTTAAAGAGGTGATGGGGATTAAGGAATGCACTTGTGATTAGCACTAGGTAATGTACGGAAGTGTTGAATTACTCAATTGTATGTCTGAAACTATATCACATTGTATGTCAACTATACTGGAATTAAAATCTTAAAAATTTTTCAAATGTAACCTAGAATAAAAACACAAATCTTCCAAATGGAGGAACCACATGGACAAAATGAGACAATGGTTTCATTGTCTTCATAAAGACTGAATCAAAAAGCAAAACCCAAGTATGCTACATCCAAGAGTCACATCTAAAACAAGGGACTTAAGAGGAGCATCTGGGTGGCTCAGTGGGTTAAAGCCTCTGCCTTCGGCTCAGGTCATGATCACAGGGTCCTGGAATTGGGCCCCGCATTGGGCTCTTTGCTCAGCGGTAAGCCTGCTTCCTCCTCCTCTCTCTCTCCTTGCCTCTCTGCCTGCTTGTGATCTCTGTCAAATAAATAAATAAAATCTTTGAAAAAATAAAAAATTAAAAATTAAACAAGGAACTTAGAAACACTGAAAACAAAAAGATTTGCCCAGCAAATGTTACAGCAAAGAAAACAGAGTTTGATCTTAATATGAGGCACAGTTTAAATAAAAATAAAAGCATTAAGTGAGATAAATGCGGATATTTTACTATGACACATACATCAGTAGTAGTAAGCAATGAAACACCTGAGAAATGAAAAAATTGTGCTAAATGGCCTTTTTTTTGTTTTGTTTTTAAGGACAATCCAGGGGAGGGGTGGTTTGAGTCAGGAGGGGCAGAGGAAGCACTAGAGGGAGTACATCTGGGCTCTCTCGGTTAGCAGGGTCCAAAGAAGACAAGCCAAGAGGATTTGCGGCTGCAGGTTCTCAAGTGGGGCGTGAGTGGGCCTGGCCCAGCTACTAAAGGTGGGAGACAGGGGAATGGAAAGGCGTTGGGTAGGAGCAGGAAGGTGGGGGGTGGGAGCGCTGGAGTCGCGAGGGGGTCTGGGGAGCTCACTCCCGGCAGAAGACGTACTCCGTGTAGCTGGTCCAGCTGGTCTGGGAATAATAAAACAATTGGGGGGGGGAGGTGAATCACTAACCTAATTGAATGCTATATAATTAAAGGAGAACACAATAATTGGTAATTAACATAAAATCTAACAGTAAAATCTAGCACTCATGGATATTGGACCAAATCATATAGTATCAATATTCATAAAAGCAAAAAAAATGTTTAATGTCTCTCAAACACCAGAAAAGATGATCACCCTCTCTAATAAGAGAAATGCAAACTAAAGCACAAGAACTGTCAGTCTAATAAGTGAAAGATGTACAGATCACAGTCTGACAAACATCAACATATAAAGATGGGATATAAATTGGTACAATTATGGAGAACTCATCTCTAGAAAGTATGTAAGATTTCACTGCATGAATTTTGTACAATGCATCAGCTTCTCCCCTGGTTCTCCCTTTGTGATAACTTAGTTATATTACAGTACTTACATCCTTTTTTTAATGGGATCCTAAATCTTTTTGGAAACAGATGAAGTTGTAAGAGGGAGGGTAGAAGAATAACGTAGGAAGAATAACGTAGGAAGGTGAGAAGGTAGGTTGAATAGAGGGAATGAAGAATGGAAGAAATAGGGTAAAAGACACACGGGGAAGGGGTCAGGGAGCAATGAAGAAAAAATGAGACTGCACAAAGACACACCAATTTTGGTCGGGAGTGAGATAAAACCGCAAAAATAGATGCCATTTTCATATCATTCAGATGGAGACAGGGATGAAAGTGCAATGAAATAAACAAAAAGTCTAGATAGAAAATACAACTTTTTAAGTTAACAAAGGTTACAACAATGTAGGAGATTGTATTTTCCAAATATTATACCAATAGGTCCTGTCTTACGTGTTCTTTTTATGTGACACTGATATTCTTACCGAGTGGTAGGGACTATGTCCTTGTCCCCTGAACCTTGTAATTGCTTTGATTAATACAATACAGGAGAAGTAATATTATTTGACTCCTGAGGGTAGGTAATGAAAATGAGATGCATTTCAGCCTTGCTTTTTGTGGAGATATGCGCTCTCGTAATCCAGCCACCATGCTGGAAGAAGCCCAGACCACATGCAGGTATTCTGGACAAAGCCAGTCTCAACCCCGTGCCAGTCATCCTGACTGCAAATGCACGGGAGATCCAGAGCAACGACCGGGAGTGATGCCTGCTCAACCGCACAACCAAGAGAGAAAAAGTTATTTTAATCCATTCAGTTTTGTGGTGATTGATATGAAGCAGTAGAGAACTGGAGCAAATATTATGAGCAAAGTTAAGATTATTCATATACCTAAACATATAGAAAAAATTTAAAAATATCGTTAAGTTTTTAAACTTTAATAAACAATGTGAAAATGGCTACTTTTTTTTTTTTTTTAAAGATTTATTTATTTGACCGATCACAAGCAGAGAGGCAGGCAGAGACAGAGGGGGAAGCAGGCTCCCTGCTGAGTAGAGAGCCCGATGCAGGGCTCGATCCCAGGACCCTGAGATCATGACCTGAGCCGAAGGAAGAGGCTTAACCCACTGAGCCACCCAGGCACCCCGAAAATGGTTACTCTTAACCATTGGCTGCTGCTTACATCAATGTGTTCACTTTGTGAAAATTTATCGTTATAGTACTTGTGATTTGTAAACTTTTTCTGACATACAGCAACAAAAAATTCAAAAAGTTTAAAATGTATGTGAGTATATACAGAGATGCCTATATACACATATTAACAGACAGTCCATACTCCAAAATATCAACAATGATTGTTTCCAAGTAGAGAGACTGTTAGTAATTTTAGCATTCTTATTCAGGCTTTAATATTACAATTTGAAGAAGTTATAAATGCAAAAAACCCCTCCCATTACTCAGTTGTAAAAACTCTAAATCAGAACATCAAATAAGGGCTAAGGAAAACAAACACCTGAACACATCAAAATAAATGTCATGTAATAAAATCCCATCTTAAAAATTTCAGCTGTAACTTACATAAAACAGCCATGTAGCAATTCTGTTTCCTGTCCCCAGTTCTTTGAAAGCATCTGGTTCATCTTTCTGTGAATAAAACACAGTGAATTCAATAGTATAAAATTCAGTAATGCAAATTTTCTAGTGGCAACTAAACACCAGTAATATGCTAAAGGATATGCCAAAAACCCCAAAAGACTCATTTATAAAGTCTAGTGCAGAATATAGAGCAGGCACTCAAATATTGGTTGATGCCAACTCAGCATGTGCACAGTGAATACTTTCGATAAGACCACTATAGAGAAAAACCCCAGATTTATTAGTAGATACTGGTTTTCATTATTTAGGCTATCTACAGATCATTAATAAAATTCATGCCTATAGTTTTGCTTCTGAAAAACAAACCCAAAAAACAAATAAGACATGAGGGCCTTTTAGCCACATTCATGAACTCTGCTCTCTGTGGGTAAAAAATTTACCTTAAGATTTACTTTGAACTCATGAGCCATTCAAATGTTTACTGCTACTGTGCTTTCATTCTTTCGGACAGTCAGCACTTTAATCTGGCTGGAGAATTCACATCTGGGCTTTAAAATCTAAATTAGGGGCACCTGAGTCATATAGTCGGTTGAGCATCTGCCTTTGGCTCAGGTCATAATCTCAGGGTCCTGGGATGGAGTCCCGCTTCAGGCTCCCTGCTCAGCAAGGAGTCTGCTTCTCCCTCTCTGCCCCTACCCACTGCTCTTTCTCTGTCTCAAATTAAAAAAAACAACAAAAAAAACCCCAAACTAAATTAAAATACAATACAGTCTCTTGGCAGCTATCCCAGAAAAATGAAAATGGATTTTTCAAATTTACACACATCTTTATTTGTGATAGCTCCAAATAGGACTGTGATAGCCCCAAAATGTCCTTCAAAGGATGAGTGACTAAGCAAACTGAGATGTGTCCATATCATGATAGTACTCAGCAATAAAAAGAGCACACTATTATTAAATTCGGTAAGAACATGAACCTCAAAGGAATTATGCTGAGTGAAATGAGAGGATCTTAAAAGGATACACATTGTGTATTACCTTTAACATTTGTGAAATACAATTATGGAGAAGAACAAGTTGGACTAGTGGTTACCAGCAGTTAGGCACGGGAAGCAGAAGGGTATGTGCGTCTCCAGAGCAGTACCATAAGGGTCTGGCAGTGATTATGCACCTTGATTGTGGTGGCAGCTTCACAAGCTACACATGTAGTAAAAGTGCACACACACACATACATGCAAATTAGTGTAAATATAACTGATGAAATATGAATAAGCTTGGTGGCTTGTGCCAATGCCTATTTCTTGGTTTTGATAATGTGCTACAGTAATGGAAGATGCTAACAGTGGGGGAGGCTGAGGGAAGGGTTCAAGAGATCTCCCTGTATATTTCTTTACTACTTCCCAAGAATCTGTAATGATTTCAAAATAAAAAACTAAGAAAAAATTTAGTTGTACTAATGTCAGGTCTTGAATTTTATACTCTTTCCCATCATCCAAGACTCTCAGACATTTTTCAATAATTAAAAATAGAAGGGAAAGGGGCACCTGGGTGGCTCAGTGGGCTAAAGCCTCTGCTTTCGGCTCAGGTCATGATCCCAAGGTCCTGGGATTGAGCCCCGCATCGGGCTCTCTGCTCAGCAGGGAGCCTGCTTTCCTTCCTCTCTCTCTGCCTGCCTCTCTGCCTACTTGTGATCTCTGTCTGTCAAATAAATAAATAAATAAATAAATAAATAAATAAATAAATAAATAAATAAAAAAAAAAAAAAAATAGAAGGGAAAGAAACTAAAAATATATTCTTTACTGGCCTACATAGAAGAATCTAGGATTCTGGGACTGAAGCTGGCCAAGGGCTATAACACAATAAAGGCTGTTGTGTTTCAAAAGAATATACCCTTATTTTAAAATGATAAAAGTTCAAGATGTTTATTAAAATACCTGAGACAGTTCTTAGAATTCATTTAATTTTTTAAAAATATTTCTCTCTGAATTCATTTTACCTTAAAAAAAAAAAAAAAAAAAGATTTGTTTAACAGAGAAAGCATGTGCACCATCAAGGGAGTTGCAGAGGGAGAGGGAGAAGCAGGTTCCCCACCAAGCAGGGAGCCTGACATGGGACTCGATCCCAGGACCCCTGGATCATTACCTTAGGATCATTACCTAAGCTAGAGGCAGATGCTTAATCGACTAAGCCGCTCATGTGCCCCTAGAATTCATGTAAATATGATAAAGCTTAATTAATTAAGATTTGGTTTTATATATATATAGAATGTATATATAATTATATATTATATAAATAATATTTATACTTATAAATATATATTATATATATAAATATATATTTATATATTATATAAATATATTTATATATTATATAAATTTATATAATATATAAATATATATTTATATATACATTCTATATATATATAAATGTGTGTGTATATATATAAAATGTAGCTTAATGTGAAAAAAGAAAAGTTACATCTTTTTAGCGAACTGCTTCAATACTATTTATTCTCCAGTGTTTCTCTACATCTATTTTTTATTTTTTAATTTTCCTGGCTCAGCGTATTCTTATAATTTCTTCAGATTCATCCTAATTTGCTGATTTATTTCAACAGTCTCTAACCTGTTTTAATTTATCCAAACTTTAAGTTTCAACACTTCTTTCTCCCTATAGCTTCTATTTGTTTTTCAAATATGTTAAATCATTTTGAAAGTTTAATATTTATCCTTCTATTTTTAAGAATGTTATACAGTTATTTTATATGCTGTACCTGATAACTGAAGTACCTAACATCCTGGGGGCATCTAAATCTGTTGGGTACTTCAGTCTCATCAATGGTGTCTATTACCAGTGATTTCTTTTTTAATATCAGAGTTCATATTTGGCTGACCCTAATCTTTAAAATTCCTGAGGTGGGGGTGCCTGGGTGGCTCAGTGGGCTAAGCCGCTGCCTTCGGCTCAGGTCATGATCTCAGGGTCCTGGGATCGAGTCCCTCATTGGGCTCTCTGCTCAACAGGGAGCCTGCTTCCCTCTCTCTCTCTCTCTCTCTCTCTGCCTGCCTCTCCGTGTACTTGTGATCTCTACTCTGTCAAATAAATAAATAAAATCTTATAAAAAAATAAAATTCCTGAGGTGTTATAATGAGGATGACTGTTTTCAGGGAGGAGTACCAAGGAGTACTACCTAATTGAACAAATTTGCTCTTCCAGGGTAGTGAAAATTCAAATCCAAGGTTCATGTGGGAGAACACCTATGCTTTCAAACTCCCAGAAAAGGCTCTCATACACATTGCATTCCCCCACCCCACTCCTAGCCCCAACCCGGGTGATGACAGCCAACTCTCCTTAAGGCTCATAACTCAAAGCAGATTATTTTCAAGGCTATTCTTTCTCTGAAAATATAATCCTTTTGGAGATTCGGGTTTTATGCATGGGTCTCTAAGGTTCAGTAGCTTACACAGTGGTAGGTCCTCTCACAGAGCTGTTAATTTCCAAAGCTCTCAACTCTTGGAGGCACATGCCTTCAGCTTCAGCTTTTTTGCCACCCCCTTTAACTCTAATTTTAGTTTCTAGGTTTTCTTTGTTCATTTTGCCTTTGGGAATTTCCTTTACTTTCTTCCAGGCTCAGCAATGCATTTAAAGGTATCTTTTTTTTTTTACTGTGCATCTAAGGGTTTTTTACTGCTAAAAAGGTTTTATAGGGTCTCTATTCCACCATACTTCCACAAATTGCAAACAGACTATAAGTTTTTAATACTAAAAGAACAGAATTAACATGTCATGCCCGACCTTCAGTAGAATGCCTACGTTCATTTTTTTAACTTACCCGTGCAAAATCAAAATGGGGTTCATACTGTCCTCCAACTCCATAATTTGCTACCTGAAGGAGAGGAACAAAGTACGCATTAAAAAGAATCAAGACTACTATTCAAAAAATTAATAAGTCCTATTTTGGTGTCTTATATGTCATGGTTACATACTCCTAGAGAAATGAGAAGCAAAGCAGTTTAAATCAATGAGAGTTCTTAAGGAACCAGGATAAAAATCTAGGATAGCTACTACATAATTATTTTGGAACCTTAGTTAATATGCTTTTCTTTAGTAGATGTTTGGGGTACATGTTTTCCTCTAATACATAAACTAAAACTTGAGTTAGAATTTTAAAATTAAAATGTTTAGAATTAAAATTTTCTAGGATACAGTTTTGAGGTTTTTATTATTAATTTTTACTAAACACTTTCCTTTGGAGTTTAAATCAAGACTCCTATTTTCCAAAACCCAAACTGCTGGGAAGCTCCCAATCTATTTTAATAAAATTTCCTCCTACAGTTTTTTTTTTTTTTTTAATCCTAAGGTAAAAGAGGGAGGAGGTTAACACGAAACTTAATTATTCCTGCTGGAGGGTGCTAACAATTTCAGTTGGTAATGACAATCCCAGTGTAAAGCAGCAAAAGAAAGTAAGAAAAGTATCTGGTCTGAGTGTAAGTTCTAGCTTTCTTAGTTATAATATATGTAACTTTTTCTTTTTTTTAAAGATTTTTATTTATTTATTTGACAAACGGAGATCACAAGCAGGCAGAGAAGCAGGCCGAGAGAGAGGAGGAAGCAGGCTCCCTGCTGAGCAGAGAGCCCAATTCAGGGCTCGATCCCAGGACTCTGGGATCATGACCTGAGCCGAAGGCAGATGCTTTAACCCACTGAGCCACCCAGGTGCCCCAAATATACGTAACTTTCAATACAATCTGTTTTCTTATTTGTAAAGGAGAAGGATACCCTCCTTAACTCCTTCCTTGCATCCTAATAGGACAACATGAAAGGAGAATGGGATTTACAACAGCACTGCTGATGAAATGAAAGGAGAATATATTTAAAAGAGTGTTGCCCACAGCAAAGTCCAAGTCCTATGTAAATTATTACTCTGGATATTTGATTTGGGTTTGATCAGCCTACTAAGCCTACTAAGTAAAACTGTTATCAAGTAGCTTGAAAAATTCTGTGAAGGTTAAGCAAATGAGAATAAACATAGATCAGGGAAGAAAAAGATATATACAAAGTTTTTAATAATATAATGAATAGCAAGGGAGCTGTAGATTACCAATGAATCAATGGCAACTTAAGCAAATTTAAGTATAGACAACCCTTCCTTGCATAGTTCCAAAATGCATGTTTAGCTAATCATTAACACCAGACCCCTAAAAACATAGTTTAAATTTCAGTTACCACAGCATATTAACTGTAACTGCATAAAGTACTAATGTTGCTGCTAGCGCTTTAGACCAGAAATTACTATGTAACAGCTGCACATCATGATCAATTACCAATCCTATTACTTCTGTCAAAGTCTATCAGTGACTGGTCACTGCACATCTGTTACTCAGTTCACACAGAGGCAGCAAAATATGTAATTGTGTTTCCTCCCCATGTGAGATTTTACAAGAAAGGAGAGCTGGAAGAGGGAACTGGCTAACAAAAGTTAACGTACAGCACAGATATGGAAAGTTAATGATGCTGTAAGTAAAATTCAAATCAAACCTAAATGGGGACACAGGAAAAAGAACTGACAAGGGAGAATGCTTCCATTTGTGCTATTCAAGAAACTCTAGATATGCAGCCAGAGGAACTTGGTGAAGGCAAACTTACTAACATATGCAAACTGATTGTGATGGAAAGGAGAAAGATGTCTTGGAGGAAGTAATGTCGGAAAGAAATCTTCACAATAAAAAACCAAAAAAACCCTCATGGATACTTTATATTAAAAGCACAAAGGACAAAATGTAGAAAACCCAAACTTGTAAGTATGACAATTTGCAAACGCAGAGAAAACATGCTTACTCTATATCATTTCACAATGAGAAGGAATGTTTAAACTATTCTTGATAAGTGCAAAGAAATAAAGCACTTTAATTCTTAATACTCATATAAATTATTAAGACAATTCAGTAGGGAAGAATCATTTTTTAAACACATGATGCTGGAACAATTGGATCTTCACATGAAAAGAATGAAATTAGACCTCTACCTCATACCATATTCAAAATTGACTCAAAATGGATCAAGATCTGAATGTATGGATAAAACTGTTAGGAAAAAACACAGGTGTAAATCTTTATGACCTTGCATTAGGCAATGGTTTCTTAGACATCTAAAGCACAAGCAATCAGGGACTAAGATGGTAGAGTAGGAGAATCCTAGGCTCACTTTGTTTCATGGATAATACCAAATTCAGCGTAAATTACCCAGAAAATGACCTGAATACTGACAGAACAGACTCTCGGCAGCTAAATATGAAGAAGAGGCCACAACAAAGAGGGCAGAAGGGCTGAGACATAGCTGTGAGCCAAAGAGACTGTGAGGCTGCCTACGGGAAGGAGGGACACAATGGAGTGGAGCGGGAAGAGGAACAGACCTCTGCCCCAGGCATGGGGGACATGCACGGTTATATGCATAAGATGAATTCCTATAACATCTGGCTTTGCAAATCAGGCCTGACTTCTCAAGTTCTTACAATCAATGGGGCATAACAATTGGAACTTTAAAAATCACCAAGTTCAGCTCTTGGGAGCTGGAGGGCTAGAAGAAACTGAGTCCCTGCCCTTAAACAGACAATGCAACAGAGTCCAGATGAGATACAGCATAGAAGAGGCAGTCTGAAAAATGCCTGGGGTATATAGGAAGGAGATTTATTTACTAATCTCAGAGCAAGTGCTGGAGGAACAGGGGTTTTGGGGACACTTCTGTAAGAACAAAAGAGCTAGAAGGTGCCATTTCCTCCCTCATTCCCACAGTCTAGATACACAGATACCTGTGGGAATCAGGGCAGCAGAACACTCTCCTGCTAACAGTGAGAGCCCTGCCTCACCACTCTTCTGCAGACACGTCCCTCCATCCCAGGCAGCTTCAGATCCCCTCACACAGCAGACCTGCATGAAACTTACCAACAACACACCTCCTCATTCCCTGAGCTCTTTGATGGACCCACCCCTCCATTCTAGACTGGGCAGGAGTTTTCCCAGGGGGTGTAAGCCCTCTCCCGCAGCAAACCGGGGCAGATCTTGCTAGTGCCACGAGCCCCCGCTCTCTCCAATACACTCTAAGCCAGAGTCCATCCAAAGCAGTGCTACAAGCCCAGCAGTGTACAAGTAGCCCTGACTGGGGCCTCCACCACTCCAAAGTGATTCCTGCCCTGGGGAGAGGTGAAGATACACACCCCTCAGACTGTGGCCCAGCAGGTGGCTGGTCTGACTGCAGGCCCTGCCCCCGAAAAAAGCTTCTCAGGGCACAACACAAGAAAAGAACCCTGCAGTCTGGTGCTACCACATCTTTGGCAAATGTCTGCTCTGACTCAACTTAAGGCCAGAGCAGACGCAGAATGGCCCACTAACAACACAGGGATGAATGCCTGCTCACAACAGTCAAGGAGATACATTGCACATGGCTGGACTAAAGGCAAACATGGCTTAGCCAGAATAGTAGGGTGCATGTGACATACAGAGGAGACACCCCTGGAGCACTCGGTTCTGGTGAACAGGGCACACTGCACTTCAGGGCACTACAGGAACTACAGGACCTCTTCTTCATAAAGCCACTACTTTCCAGAGTAGGAGACATAGCTGACTTACACCCAGGAACAGACAGAGTCAGACAAGTCACAAAATGAAAGAAGAGGACAAAATTACAAGAGACCTAAGTGAAAGAGAGGTAAGTAATATACCTGATAGAGAATTTAAAGTAATAGTCATAAAGATATTCACTGGACTTGAGAACAAAATGAAGGACCCCAACAAAGAGACAGAAAACATAAAGAACCAATCATTGATGAACAACTCAATAACTGAAATTAAAAATACACTAGAGGGAATAAACAGTAGAACAGAGGAGGTAGAAGAACAAATCAGCGACCTGGAGGACAGAATAGTGGAAAAAAATCAAGTTGAACAGGAAAGAGAAAAAAAGATAATCAATTAAAATAGACCAAGATAACTCAGTGACACCATCAAACGTAGTAATATTTGCATTATACAGATTCTAGAAGTAAAAGAGAAAGAAAAGGAAGCAGGAAATTTATTTCAAGAATAATAGTTGAAAAGTTCCCAAATCCGGGGAAGGAAACAGAAATCCAGCTCCTGGAGGTACAGAGAACCCTCAACAAAATCAACATGAAGGTCCACACCAAGACACATAGTAATTAAAATGGCAGAAGGTGGTGACAGTGAATTTTAAAAGCAGCAAGAGAAAACAGTTACATAAAAAGAGAAACCACATAAGGCTACCAGCAGATTTTCCAACAGAAAACTGTGGGCCAGAAAGGAGTGCCAGGATATATTCAAAGTGCTGAAAGAAGAAAAAAAAACCCTGCAGCCAAGAATTCTCTATCCAGCAAGGCTATCATTCAGAGTAAAAGGAGAGATAGCTTTCAGACAAACAGCAATTAAAGAAATTCATGATCACTAAACCAGCCCTATAAGAAATGTTAAAGGGTGACTCTGAATGGAAAGGAAAGACCATAAGCAGAGTAAGAAGCGTAGGAAGCACAAAAGCAATAAAATTAAGCCTATCTATAAAAATCAATCAAGGGTTTCAGAAAATAAAAGGATATACAGTATGACACCATATACCTAAAATGTGGTAGGGTAGAGGAGTAAAAACTTAAGTGATCTACTTAATATAGACGGCCATATGCATATGATGTTTTATATATAAACCTCATGGTAGCTACAAATCGAAAACTGGTAATAGATATGCAAAAATATAAAGAGAAAGGAATTCAAGTGTATCACTAAAGAAAGCCACCAAAGCATGAAAGAAGAGAAAAAAAGAAGAAATACAAAAGAAACCATAAAACAAGTAACAAAATGGTAATAAGTACATACCCATCAATAATTATTTTGAATGTAAATGGACCAAGAACTCTAATCAAAAAACAGGATAACAAAATGTACTAAAAAAACAAGACACAACTATATGCTGCCTATGAGACTCACTTCAGACCTAAAGAAACATGCAGACTGAAAGTGAAGGGATGGAAAAGAATTTATCATGCAAGTGGAAATTAAAAGAAAGCCAGAATTGTAATATTTATATTGGACAAAACAGACTTTAAAACAAAGACTGTAACAAAAGACAAGGACACTTTATAAAGGGGACAATCCAATAAGAAGATGTAACAATTATAAATATTTATGCACCCAACATGGGAGCACCCAAATACATAAGATAGCTAGTAACAAACATAAGGGGGTAGGCACCACGTGGCTCAGTGGGTTAAACATCTGCCCTCAGCTCAGTTCAGGTCATGATTTTAGAGTCCAGGGATGGAGCCCCGTGTTGGGCTCTCTGCTCAGCAAGTAGTCTGCTTCTCCCTCTGCCTCTCCCCCTCATTCCTGCTCTTTGTTACTCACACTCTCTCTCAGATAAATAAAATCTTAAAAACACACACAAAGGAAATAATAATACAATAATACTAGGGAACTTTAACACTCACATAAATGGACAGATCATTCAAGCAAAAAAAAAAATCAGTAAGAAAAGAGTGGCTCTGGATGATATACTAGACCAGATGGATCTACTAGATATACTCAGAACATTCCACCTTAGAACAGAACACACATTCAACTGCACATGGAGAAACAGAATATACATTCAAGATCACGTGAACCATTCTCCAGAACAGATCACACATTAGGTTACAAAACAAGTCTCAACAAATTAAAAAGATTAAAGTCATACCAAATAACTTTTTTGACCACAATGCAATAAAGTTAGAAAGCAACCACAAGAAAAAATCTGGAAAGAACACAAATACATGGAGGTTATATAACATGCTACTAAGCAATGAATGGGTCAACAAGAAATCAACATAAAAATACATGGAAACAAATGAAAATGGTTCAAAATCTTTGGGATGCAGCAAAAGCTGTCCTAGGAAGGAAGTTTACAGTAAGACCTACCTCAAAAACAAGAAAAATCTCACATACACAACCTAACCTCATACCTAAAAGAGCTAGAAGAACAACAAACAAAACCCCAAACCAGTAGGAAAAAGAAAATAATAACGATTAGAGCAGAAATAAATGAAACAGAAACAATGAAAACAGGACTGATTCTTTGAAAAGATCAACAAAGTTGATAAGCCTCTAGCCAGACTCATCCAAAAAAAAAAAAAGGACTCAAATTAATAGAAATGAAAGAGAAATAACAACTGACACCATAGAAATACAAAGAACTGTAAGACAGTATTTTGAAAAATTATATCCCAACAAACTGAACAACCCAGAAGAAATGGGTAGGTTCCTAGAAACTATTAATCTCCTAAAACCAAATTAGGGAAAAAACATAAAATAGAGCCTGATTTGGCAATTAAACTGAATCAGTAATCGAAAACTGGCAAAAAACAATTGTCCAAGAGCAGAGGTTTTATTAACTGAGCCACCCAGGTGCCCCTCCATTCTTATTCAACATGGTACTGGGAGCTGTACCCATACCAATCAAACAATAAAAATAGAGGGGGTGGAAGGTTGGGGTACCAGGTGGTGGGTATTATAGAGAGCACAGATTGCATGGAGCACTGGGTGTGGTGAAAAAATAATGAATACTGTTTCTCTGAAAATAAATAAATTGGAAAAAAAACAAAACAAACAAACAAAAAAATTTGATAACCATTAAAAAAAAAAAAGAAATAGAAAGCATTCAAATTGGTAAGGAAGAAGTTAAACTTTCATTATTTGCAGATGACATGATACTATATATAGAAAACCTTAAACACTCAACCAAAGAAACTACTTGAACTAATAATTCAGTAAGGTCACAGGATACAAAATCAATGTACAGAAATCCATTTGCATTTCTATACATTGATAATGAAGTAGCAGAAAGACATGAGGAAAACAGTCCTATTTACAATTTAATCAAAAATAATAGCTAGGAATAAACCCAACCAAAGACTTGTACTCAGAAAACTACTTCAAAGAAATTGAAGAGGACTATAAAACACTAATGAAAGAAACTGAAATAGAAAGCTATTCTATGCCCATGAACTGGAAGAACAAATACTGTTAAAATGTAAATACTGCCCGAAGCAATCTACAGATTTAATGTGATTCTTATCAAAATACCAAAAGCATTTTTTACAGAACTAGAACAAAGAATACAAAAATTTGTATGGAACCACTAAAGACCTCCAACAGCCAAAACAATCTTTTTTTTTTTTTTCTTTTTTAAGATTTTATTTATTTTGAGAGAGGGAGAGAGACAGCACAAGCAGTGGGGAGGGGCAGAGGGAGAGGGAGAAGCAGAGCCCCTGCCAAGCAGGGAGCCAGACTTGCAGCTTGTTCCCAAGACTCTGGGATCATGGCCTGAGCTAAAAGAAGACACTTAACTGAGTCACACAGGTGCCCCCTAGCCAAAGCAATCATGAAAAAGAGTAATAAAATGGGAGGTATCATAATCCCAGATACCAAGATATACTACAAAGCTGTAGTAATCAAAACAGTATGGTATTGGCAGACATACAGACATACAGATCAAGAGGACAGAATAGAAAATAAACCGATTATATGGCTAATAAATCTTTGACAAAGGAGGCAAGAATATGCAATGGGAAATACAGTCTCTTTAACAAATGGCATTCGGCGGGGGGCTGGGATCGAGCCCCTCATCCGGTTCTCTGCTCAGCAGGGAGCCTGCTTCCTCCTCTCTCTCTCTCTCTCTCTCTGCCTGCCTCCCTGCCTAATTGTGATCTGTCAAATAAATAAATAAAATCTTAAAAAAAAAATGGCATTGGGAAAACTGAAGAGCAACATGCAAAAGAATGAAACTGAACCACTTGCTTATACCACACACAGACAAACTTGAGATGGATTAAAGAACCAATGTGATACCAGAAACCATAAAAATCCTAGAAGAAAGCACAGGCAGTAATTTCTTAGACATTGGCTGTAGCAACATTTTTCTAGACATGTCTTTTGTGGCAAGGGAAACAAAAGCAAAAAAAGACTATTGGGACTACATCAAGATTAAAAACCTCTGCACAGCAAAGGAAACAATCACAAAACTAAAAGGCAGGGGTGCCTGGGTGGCTCAGTCATTAAGTGTCTGCCTTCGGCTCAGGTCATGATCCCAGGATCCTGAGATCAGGCCCCACACTGGGCTCCCTGCTCAGCAGGAAGCCTGCTTCTCCCTCTCCCACTCCCCCTGCTTGTGTTCCCTCTCTCTCTGTGTCTCTCTACCAAATAAATAAATAAAATCTTAAAAAAAAAAAAAACCTAAAAGGCAGGCTACTGAATGGGAGAAGATACTTGCAAACGACGTATCTGATAAAGGGTTGGTATCCAAAATACAAAAGAACTTATACAACTCAACACCCAAAACACAAACAAGCCAATTTAAAAATGGGCTTAAGATATGAACACACATTTCTCCAAAGATGACATATAAATGGCCAACAGACACATGAAAATGTGCTCAACATCACTCATCATCAGGAAAATGTAAATCAAAACCACAATGAGATACCACCTCACACTAGTCAGAATGGCTAAAATGAAAAATGCAAACAAAAGGTGTTGGCGAGGTTGTAGAGAAAAAGGGACCCTCATACACTATCAGTGGGAATGTAAATTGGTGCAGCCACTGTGGAAAACAGTATGGGGCTTCCTCAAAAAATTAAAAATAGAGTTCCCACATGATCCAGTAATTCCAGAATACAAAAACACTAATTCAATATAATATGCACCCCTACATTTATTGCAGCATTATTTACAATAGCCAAATTTAGAAGAAACTCAAGTGTTCATTGACAGATGAATGGATAAAGTTATGGTATATAAACACAATGAAATATTACTCAGCCAAAAAAAAAGGAATGAAATCTAGCCACTTGCAACAACATGGATAGATCTAGAGAGGATAATGTTCAGTGAAAGAGAGAAAGACAAATACCATACAATTTCACTCACGTGTGGAATTCAAGAAACAAAGGGAAAAAGAGACAAACCAAAAAGCAGACTCAACTATAGAAGATGTACCAGACAGGAGATGGGTGGTGGGGATGGGTAAAACAGATGACAGGGATTAAGAGGACACTTATCACGAGGAACACTGAGTAATGTACAAAACTGCTGAATCACTATATTGTATTTCTGAGACCAATATAAAATTTTATGTTAACTATGCTGGAATTTAGTAAAACAGAAAGAAAAGAAAAAGAAACCGTAAGCAACTAAAAAAATCCCAAAGCCAAAAAACAAAAAAAGACCTATCAGACTTCATCAGAATTAAAAATGTTGTGCCAAAGGACACCATCAAGAAAATGAAAGATGACCTACAGAATGGGAGAAAATATTTGCAAACCATGTATCTGATAATGCTCCTATATCCAGAAACTAAAAAGAACACTTATAATTCAATAAAAACCACAAACAACCCAATTGAGAAATAGTCAAAGGATTTTTTTTAAAAGATTTTTATTTATTTATTTATTGGACAGAGATCACAAGTAGGCAGAGAGGCAGGCAGAGAGAGAGAGGAGGAAGCAGGCTTCCTGCTGAGCAGAGAGCCTGATGCGGGGCTCAACCCCAGGCCCTTAGATCATGACCCGAGCTGAAGGAAGAGGCCCAACCCACTGAACCACCCAGGCACCCCTAGTCAAAGGATTTGAACAAAATTTTTTCAAAGACATAAAAGGCAAATATGCACATGAAAAGATGCTCAACATCATTAGCCATCAGGAAAATGCAAATGAAAGCTATAATGAGAAAAAAAAAACATAAGAACAAGTGAACAACTGTAATCCTCATACACTGCCAATGGAATTATAAAATTGTGCAGCCATTTTGGGACATAGTTTGGCAATTCCACAAATGTTAAAGTTACCACATGACTCAGTTATTCCATACACACACACGAGAAATTTATATGTTTGTACAAAAACTTGTACACAAATGTTCATAGCAGCATTAGTCATTATAGTCAAAAAGCACAAATAACCCAAATATCCTTCAGCTGATAGATACATGAAGTTGTAGTATATCCAAACAATGGAATATTGTTCAGACATGAAAACAAATAAAGTGCTGATACATTGAAAACATTATGTTAAGAGGTATCAGCCAGATTCAATAGGCCACATATTTTATTATTCCATTTATATGAAATATCTAGAAAAGGCAAATTCATAGACAGAAAGGAGATTAGTAGATGCCAGGGGCATTGAGGAGAGGGAATGGAGAGTGACTGCTTAAAGTTTTTGAAGTGATGAAATAGTCTTAAAATTAGATAGTGGTTGGGAGAAGGGGGGTAGGGTTATGGACATTGGGGAGGGTATGTGCTTTTGGGTAAATTGGAAGGGGAGGTGAACCATGAGAGACTATGGACTCTGAAAAACAATCTGAGGGGTTTGAAGTGGCGGGGGGGGTGGGAGGTTGGGGTACCAGGTGGTGGGTATTGTAGAGGGCACGGCTTGCATGGAGCACTGGATGTGGTGAAAAAATAATGAATACTGTTTTTCTGAAAATAAATAAATTGGAAAAAAAAATTAGATAGTGGTGATAGCTGCATAACCATGTGCATATAATAAAACCAGGGTAAATTTTATGGCATGTGAATACTATCTCAATAGAAAAGAGAAAAAGACACATTAAAAAAAAAAAAAAAATTGCCCCTGGTTACCTGACAGGTTTAGTTAGGAATGACAAAAATTATAGTGTGCTTAATATAGTATCACACACTGTTCATTCCCCATAAATTTATACTTAAAAGTTACAGTTTTTATTTATTTTTTATTTATTTATTTATTTTTTAAAGATTTTATTTATTTATTTGAGAGAGAGCATGAGAGGTGAGAAGGTCAGAGGGAGAAGCAGACTCCCCATAGAGCTGGGAGCCCGATGCGGGACTCGATCCCAGGACTCCGGGACTGTGACCTGAGCCGAAGGCAGTTGCTCAACCAACTGAGCCACCCAGGCGCCCAAAAGTTACAGTTTTTAATGTTTTGTAAAGAAATTTTAGAGACCACAGACTAATCCTAATTTTTCCCAATAATATCAGTTTGCTTGGTTTCAGCTTCCAAATTCACTTTTAGGGTTCCAAATTCTCCTAAAATACCTATCCAGTGCCTGTACAATGTTAGGAAATCTCATCTGAAGCATCTTCTGAAAAAACATAAAGAAATAATGTGATAGCATGTAGTTTAAGGATAATGTGATTACCTACCTGTAATTCCTCTGCTGTGGAAACATCTAGTCCTGTTAGATCTTGTATTCTCATATTAATTCGAGACACCACAGGGTTTTCATAGCCCGAGAGCCAGGCACTAAGAACAAGAAGAAAATATTACTTATTACGTTTCAATACAGAAAGACTAATAGCCATCATTTTAAAAACCAAAAAATATGGGATATTAAGCCTTTATCTATAAGCATTTAGTTGGCCTGTTTCTTTGATACGATTTTTACTAAATGATGTTGTAATTTTTTAAAAAAATGCTACGCTTTACAGTTAAAGGTTAGAAAAGAAAAAACATTTATTACAGAGTTTCTTTGGACACAGTTGGATTAATGTAAGAAGGCTATACAGGGCTATTACATTAAGAATTCTTAAAAATTCTGTAAAAATACACGCCAAAGTGAAAACAATTTTTCTTTTTACATAAGGTATTAAGAACTGACTGGGGTGGAGGTCATAGGGTTTTTACCTGATTTATATAGTATAAATATTTTATAAGAAAAAAATTCATGCAGGGGCATTTGGGTGGCTCAGTCAGTTAAGCATATGACTCTTGATTTCGACTCAGGTCATGATGTTCAGTGGGGAGTCTGCTTTGGATTCTCTCTCCCTCCCCCAGCCCCTCGTCCTGCTCACACATTCTTTCTCTCTAAATTAAATAAATCTTTAAAAAAAAAAGAAAAGAAAAAAAATCATGTGTTACTTGCATAAATAAAAATAATTTTTAAAGATATCAAAACACATTCAGTAGGACGACTATAAGAAAAACAGGTGGACAGGGGCACCTGGGTGGCTCAGTCATTAAGTGTTCAACTTTTAGCTCAGAGCCTGATCTTGGGGTCTTGAGTTCAACCCCCATGTTGGGTTCCATGCTGGGCGTGGAGCCTACTTAAAAAGATAGACAATAACACGTGCTGGTGAGAATGTGAAGAAAGCCTCATACATTGCTGGTAGGAATGTAAAAATGGTACAGCCACTTTGGAAGACAGTTTAGCAGTTCCTCAAACTGTTAAACATACAGTTACCATATGACTCAGCAACTCCACTTCCAGGTATATACCCAAGAGAAATTAAAACATAAGTTCGTAAGTTCATACAAAAACTTGTACATGAATGTTCACAGCAGCATTATTAATAATGGCCAAAAAGTGGAAATAATCCGAATGTTCACCAATTGATAGGTAATACATAAAATGTGATATATCCGTATGATGGATTACTGTGCCCTGAAAAGCAATCACATACTGATACTGATACGTTTAATTCCATGAAAACATGGTATTAAATAAGATACAAAAGACCACATACTATGATTCCATTTATAGGAAATATCCAGAATAGGCAAATCAACAGAAAGAGAAAGTAGATGATTGGCTGCCAGAGGAAGGAGAAATGGGGAGTCACTGCCAATAAATATAGGCTTTCTTTTTGGGGTGATGGGAATGTTTGGAAATTAGATAATGGTAAAGGATGCACAACAAAAAGACTAAAAACCACTGAATTGTACACTTCAAAGAGTGAATTTTATGGATGGGAACTACAGCTAAATAAAAAAGGTCACACCAAATTAAACTATCTCCTTTGCATATGCTTTTTTCCTGGTCTATCAGCCTTTTTCTTTCTTCACTTCTCTCATCAACCTGATTTCATGATCCATCATTTCAACAACATTCTCGCTAAATGCCTAAATTAAACTGTCTGGCAAAAATACTATCCTCAATGAATTTTCCTCTCTAAGCTCATATCTGTGTTACCAAACCCTGCTGGAAAAAGTCATGAAATAGGACAAATGTGTTTCCACTGATAATTCAAGAATATCAACTTCAAATGGGACCTTCCTACTCCTACTCTCAACCCACCTCAGCTTCCCCAGTCTCTCAGTACATACCCCCTACTACTTCAAAGAAAACAGAAACCATACAATCTACCTACATTTGCATCTGTCTGTTCTTTTGGTTCATCTGGCCGCTTCATTCTAGTTCCAAAGAGGAAATTAATCCTCTGCCTTAGATTCTATAATTTTCTGACATTTTAGGAAGCATAAATCATTGATTAGCCCTTTTCTCTCCTACATAATCAGCTTTCCTTCCAATTCCTCCCACAGCTTTTAATTGAGCTTAAGTCTCCCTTCCTTTAAATAAATAAATAAACATTGGGTGCCTGGATGGCTCAGCTGGTTAAATGTCTGCCTTTGGCTCAGGCTGTGATCTCAGGGTCCTGGGATCGAGTCCTGCATCAGGCTCGCTGCTCGGTGTGGAGTCTGCTTCTCTCTCTACCCCTCGCCCCACTTGTGTGCTTACTTGTTCTCTCAAATAAATTTTTTAAAAACGTTTCAAAAACAAACAAACAAACATTGAAAATTCTCTCCCTCAGGGGACCTGGGTGGCACAGTGGGTTAAGTGTCTGACTTCAACTCAGGTCATGATCCAGGGTCCTGGAATCAAGCCCCGAATCATACTCCCTGCTCAGCAAGGAGTCTGCTTGTCCCTCTGCTCCTCCTCCCACTTGTGCTTGTTCGCTCTCTCTCAAATAAAATCTTAAAAAAAAAAAAAATTATTTCCCTCAAGGCCTGTCTTCCTCCAGCTACCAACCTCTTTTTCCTCCCTCTGTAAGGCAGCTTTTTCCACAGACTTCATTTCTATTTTAAGATTTTATTTTTAAGTAATCTCTACACCCATTGTGGGGCTTGAGCTTACAACCCCAAGATTAAGAGTTCGACCAACTGAGCCAGCCAAGAGCCCCAATTCTTCCTTTCTTAATCCATTCCAATCTAGCTTCATTCCCTTACCACTCCATCAAAACTGTTTTTGCTAATATCACCCATAACTACTGTGCTACTAAAGCTAACAAGATTTTTAAATTCTCCTTGTTATTTGCTCTTTTAGTCATAGCTAACTGTTCATCCTTCTTGAAACTCCTCTTCACTAATTCTCCAGGATTCCTTCAGTCTCTCTGGTTGCTCAGCTTTGGTCTCCTTTGTAGGCTCTCCCACTATATTGTCTCTCTCTCCAGGTGCCCCAGCATCACTTCTTCAAGAACATGTTCCATCTAACCCCAAGGCTAGTGCACATGCTCTTCTCTCTGCCCAGAATATTCTTTTTCACTCTGCAAAGATCAGACTTTAGATTATCATTTTAGTCATCCTTCTTCAGAGAAGACTTTCTTGTCTCCTCCCTATCAAAACTGCTTTATTTTTATTAAGAGGAAAAGGAAGGAGGAGGAAAAAGTTGTTTTTCCTAATCACAACATTAAATTGACATGACATGCTATTAGAACTGAACCAGGATAGGGGCGCCTGGGTGGCTCAGTCAGTTAAGCAGCTGCCTTTGGCTCAAGTCATGATCCTATATGTTCTATAGTTCTAGATCCTATATAGTTCTATCAACTATACTTGGCCCTCAGTAGGGGTTAGTGTTGTAGTTTCAAACAACTTTTATAGAAATAAATTTTAAAATAAGTTTTAATTTCACTGAATGGAGATTTTTATCACTCATGTACCTGCAGAAAGTAATTCGAGCACATACATATTTGCCTACATATGTGTGTGTATATATGTGTTTCTAAAGTAAGCTACTTTTTACCATTAAAATAAACTAGACCACAGGGACAAACTATGAGAAACAGTTTGTATTCCTTAGAAATTCTTTTCTAGGTTGAAAAGAATAAGTAGTTTGCTGAATGATCTGATGGAAGCTATAGGCTTTTCATCATTTCTTAACTACACCTAGCCATGTCTCACCACCATTGCTGCTAAACGCATGTCCACTTCCTCAGCAGCATGAGTCTCTAATGTGTCAAAAAAACAGGTGGTTGTTGGGACGCCTGGGTGGCTCAGTGGGTTAAGCCGCTGCCTTCGGCTCGGGTCATGATCTCAGGGTCCTGGGATTGAGTCCCACATCGGGCTCTCTGCTCAGCAGGGAGCCTGCTTCCCTCTCTCTCTCTCTCTGCCTGCCTCTCCAACTGCTTGTGATTTCTCTCTGTCAAATAAATACATAAAATCTTAAAAAAAACAAAAACAGGTGGTTGTTGACCAAGCATTCAATGCTGCTTGTAGTCTTTCAATAACTGTCTCCATTTTATGTCCGTTCTTGGCATCAAGGAAACTATCCACAAGCTCAAGAGTATCTTCCTTTGTAGATGCACGTCATAGTTTCTGTGCTTCTACCTCCCCAAAGAATAGAGATACACCATCATCCCAGCTTTTCTCCATTTCCTAGCCACACGAATGCCATCTTATTCTTATTCTATCTTATTCTCCCAGCTGTAAAATGCTGCCTTTAACATGAAGCCTTGCATTTGTGTCAGTAGCACGGTCTTTCGATCCAGAGATGTCTAGCAGCACACATTATCTACCACAGTCTGGATCATCTACTGCAGACTATCTACCCCATTCCCAGATGCTGCAAAGGTCAAAATACCCTAACCTAATGGGAATCCTCTTCAGCTTGTTACCTCAGAAGACTGAGGTCCTGCTGGCATTCTTCCTTCCAAGAGGGAAGAAGTATTTTCCTCTGCAATTAATTCTTAACATTTTCTCTGATATAAGGAAATGAGATGCTCTTCACAAAAGCAATCATACTTGTAGTACTTTTGATATATAACAAGACCACAGTGACTTCGGTGGGCACCTGCTGGATGCTACTATGTGAATCACCCTTGAGCCAGAAGGTGCAGGGTGGTGGTAGCTGTATCCACAGAACCATTCATCTCAGAGCTGGCAACTGCCTGCAACTGAGCACATCAGGGAGAGGCTACCTCCATGCCCCTCAAGTGGAGAAGACAGCTGCCCCTATGTTTTTATAGCACTATATATCTTACTTTGTAGAATTTATCACAGTAACTGTATATTAATTTATTGTTTAATTATGGTAAGATGTCTTCATTCAACTACTAGTCCCAAATACATATAAATTTTGCCTGGTTTTGCTCACCATTATATCCACAGAGCCTATTACAGTGCCTGGCATATAGCAGATGCTCAATATTTGCTGAATGAAGAGTTATAGACTTCTCAGAACTAATTCAAGATTTATTCTACTTTACCATAATTACTTGTCTGGTGATCCCTTGCAAATTTATATGGACTGGCTGAGCAGAATTCCTCAGTGTAGCAGAAATAGAAGGGATTCAAGAATTTTGCTATTATAAAGGGTGTAGCAGATAAATATACTAGGAATTTATTTCTCCAAATTCTGAGTTCCTAGTAGAACTGGGAGCTATTCTAGTCTGTCAGTGTACCTGTCTTTCTAACCAGCAACAATCTGATAGATTTTTAAGTTTATAATCCTCAAACTACTCATTTTTTATAGATAACTACAACACAAAACTGGCAAGTATACTATTAAAATTTCAGGGGCACCTGGGTGGCACAGTTGTTTATGCAACCAACTCAGTTTTGGTTCAGGTCATGATCTCAAGGGTTGTGAGATCAAGCCCCGCTTTGGGCTCCATGCTCAGCACTGAGTCTGCTGGAGATTCTCTCTCCTTCTCCTTCTGCCCCTCCCCCTGTTCATGCATGCTTGCTCGTGCTCTCTCTCTCAAAATAAGTATCTTTTCAAAAATTCAAACCAGATGCATCTTGAGACTTTTTCCTATTCCATCCTGGAACCTATCACCCACCAAGAACCTGTCTCCTACTTCTGTTACCCTCAACTTCCTTCCCTGCTACCACAAGCATCTATTCCTACCTTTTCTCTTAGACTTTGGCAGAAGCATCATCCTTCAGCCTTACAGAGATTGGATCTTTACACTTTTGAACCTACCTTTCTAAGTCAAATTGCTGCCAGCCAGAAAGATAGATACCCTAACATACTAGATTAGCTCCTAGTTCCACTAGGAACTCAGTCAGAATAGGAAGAAGTTGTAACTCAATTTATCAATTACTTCCTCTCTTTCTGTCTTTAATCTTTTCTTTGACAATGCTTACTCTTCAGCCTAAAGCTTCCTGCTATCAAGAACGCCTTCACTTTTGCTAGTCTTACAAATTACCATCCCAGTCTTTCACTTTACACTTTTAAAATTATAAAAGCAGAAATATGGGGCATCTGTGTAACTCAATCAGTTAAGCATTGAACTCCTGATCTCAGCTCAATTCCTGAACTCAAGCTCTTGAGTTTAAGCCCGATATATGTATGTATGTATGTTGTGTGTGTGTGTGTGTGCGCGCACACGTACAAAAGCAAGAAACATCTGTTATATTCAACAAACCATCCTGGGACAATGGATGACCACATGCAAAATATAGAAGCTGGGCTCCCTAACTCATATCTTTAAAAAAAAAAACAAAAAAACAAAAAAAGAACTCAAAAGGGATTAAAGACCTAAATGTAAAAGCTGAAATTATAAACTCTTAGGAAAAAAACTGTAAGTGTAAATCTTTGTGATCTTAGACACTAGTTTAGCTATGATATTAGAAGTAAAAGCAACAACAACAACAAAATAAACTGGGTATCCTCAAAAAATTTTGTGCTTCAAAGGACACCATCAAGAAAGCAAAAACACCAACTCAGAGAATGGAAGAAAATTTCTGCAAATCAAATGTCTGACTTGTGTCTAAAATATATAAAAAGGCACGTGGGTGGCTCAGTGGGGTAAGCCTCTGCCTTTAGCTCAGGTCATGATCTCAGGGGTCTGGGATCAGCACTGCATTAGGCTCTCTGCTCAGCAGGGAGCCTGCTCCTCGCCCCCTGCCTGCCTCTCTACCTACTTGTGATCTCTCTCTCTGCCAAATAAATAAATAAAATTAAAATGTATACAGAACTATTACCACTGGGACGCCCGAGTGACTCAGTTGTTAAGCATCTGCCTTTGGCTCAGGTCATGATCCCAGAGTCCTGGGATCAGCCCCACATTGGGCTCCCTGCTCAGTGGGAAGCCTGCTTCTCCCTCTCCTACTCCCCCTGCTTGTGTTCCCTCTCTCACTGTCTCTGTCAAATAAATAAAATCTTGAAAAAAAAAATACCACTATAAAAGACAACTCAATTTAAAAATGGGCAAATGATCTAAACAGTCTCCAAAGAAAATATACAAATGGCAATAAGCACATGGAAAGATGCTCAACATCATTAGCCACTGGTAAATGGAAATCAAAACCACAATGAGATAGCATATCACACCCACTGGGATGGCTATAATCATCGAAAAGACAGCAACAAGTGTTGACGAGGATGTAAAGAAACTGGAATAACCCATACATTGCTGGTAGGATTATAAAATGGTACTGCCACTTTGGAAAAGTTTGGAAAAGTTTGGCAGTTCCTCAAATGGATAAATATAAAGATACCTTATGACCTAGCAATTTCAGTCCTAGGTATATTCCCAAGAGAAATTTAAACTTATTTTCACATAAAAAGTTGTACAGGGGGGCGCCTGGGTGGCTCAGTGGGTTAAGCTGCTGCCTTCGGCTCAGGTCATGATCTCAGGGTCCTGGGATCGAGCCCCGCATCGGGCTCTCTGCTCAGCAGGGAGCCTGCTTCCCTCTCTTTCTCTCTCTCTCTACTGGCCTCTCCATCTACTTGTGACTTCTCTCTGTCAAATAAATAAATAAATAATCTTAAAAAAAAAAAAAAGTTGTACAGGAATGTTCAGAGCAGCATTGTTCATAATAGCCAAAAAGTAGAAACAACTCAACTATCAACAGATGAATAAAAGATAAAATACGGTATATCCATACGTGGAATATTATTCAACCGTGAAAAGGAATGAGGTACAGATAACTACATCACCATCAATGAACCTTACAAATATGGCAAGTAAAAGAAGGCAGATTCAAAAGGCCACATGTTATATGATTTTGTTTGTGGGCAATATCCAGAACAGGGCACCTGGGCGGCTCAGTCAGTTAAGTGTCTGACTTCAGCTCTGGCCATGACCTCAGGATTCTGGGATGGAGCCCTGCGTTGGGCTCTGTGCACAACAGGGACAGCAGGGAGTTTGCTTGTCTCTCTCCCTTTGCCCATCCCCCTGCTCGTGCTCTCTCTCATACAGATAAATAAAATCTTAAAAAAAAAAAATCAGTAACACGCAAATCCATAAAGATAGAAAGTAGATTAGTGGTCACCCAGGGCTGAGCTGGGGTAGAGGGGGGAGCTGAGGATTGGGTACTTCTTGCTAAGGAGTGCAAAATTTCTCTTTCAGGTAATGAAAATGTTCTAAAATTCAATGTGGTGAGGTCCCCTGGGTGGCTCAGCCAGTTAAGCCTCCAGCTCAGGTCATGATCCCAGAGTCCTGGGATTGAGCCCCACATCAGGATTCCTGCTCAATGGGTTGCCTGCTTCTCACCACCTGCGCGCTCTCTCACACTCTCAAATAAATAAATAAACAAAATCTTCTAAAAAATAAAATAAAGGGCGCCTGGGTGGCTCAGTGGGTTAAGCCGCTGCCTTCGGCTCAGGTCATGATCTCAGGGTCCTGGGATCGAGTCCTGCATCGGGCTCTCTGCTCAGCAGGGAGCCTGCTTCCTCCTCTCTCTCTCTGCCTGCCTCTCTGCCTACTTGTAATCTCTCTCTGTCAAATAAATAAATAAAAAATCTTTTAAAAAAATAAAATAAAATAAAATTCATTGTGCTAAAAGCCACTTAACTGTATATTAGCAACCAATGAACTGTATGGTTTGTGTATCTCCCAATAAAGCTATTTAAAAAAATACTTATAAAAATTCCAAACAATGCAAAAATATACAAAATCCCTCTCCTAGTCCCACTCCTCACAGATAAACCGTACATTGTAACAAATTGGTACATATCCTCTCAATATTTCTCCCTGTGAATAAACAAATATACAGAGAGAATTTTTCAAGAAATACTAATCTACTCATCTTCCAATCTCCCACATCAATATACATATTCACTTTTTCCCCCTGAAAGTACTTCTGACATCTTTCTAAAGCAATACATAAAGCACTACTTCAGTTTAAAAAAGATATTGTGGTAGAAAATATGTAACATACAATTTACCATTTAACCCATTTTTATGTTTATTTTTAAAAAGATTTTATTATTTAACAGAGATCACAAGTAGGCAGAGAGGCAGGAAGAGAAAGGGGAAGTGGGGTAGAAGGCTCCCCGCCGAGCAGAGAGCCCCATGTGGGGCTCCATCCCAGGACTCTGGGATCATGACCTGAGCTGAAAGCAGAGGCTTTAACCCACTGAGCCACCCAGGCACCCCCATTTAGCCCAATTTTTAAATGTAAAATTCAATAGCATTCACAAAGTTTTACAATGATCACCAATATTTTCAGAACTTTTTATCATCCCAAACACTCTGTACCCATTAAACAATAATTTGCCATTTCTCTCTCCTCCCAGCCCTTGGTAACCTCTAATCCACTTTTTCTCTGCACGAGTGTTTCATTCTACATACCTTCCATAAACAGAACCACATAATATTTGTCCTTTTGTCTTATTTCATTTGGTATAATATCCTCAAGGTTCATCCATGTTGTGCACATACCAGAATTCCATTCCTTTTTAAGGCTGGATAATATTCCATTATATGGATATACAACATTTTGTTTATCTATTCATCCATGAATGCACACCTGCATTCCACCTTTTGGCTACTGTGAATAATGCTGTTATGAACATGGATGTACAAGTACCTGCTTGAGTCCCTCCTTTCAATTCTTTTGGGTATATACCTAGCAGTGGAATTTCTGGATCAAATAGTGACCCTATGTTTAGCTTTTTGAGGAAATAACAGACTCTTTTCCGTAACTATTATCACTTTACATTCCCATTCCAGTGTTTTTTTTAGGTACTGCTTTTCATTCTTTTTAAAATTTTTTTAAAAATTTTTTTAAAAATTTTTTTAAAATTTTTTTAAAATTTTTTTAATTTAATTTTTTTTAATTTTTTTTTTATTTTTTTAAAATTTTTTTTTAAATTTTTAAAAAAAATTTTTTTTTAAAGATTGTATTTATTTGAGAGAGAGAATGAGGAAGAGCACAGAACGGAGTATGGGAGAAGCAGACTCCCTGCTGAGCAGAGAACCCGGCATCAGGCTTGATGCCAGGACCCTGAGATCATGACCTGAGACAATGGCAGATGCTTAACCGACTGAGCCACCCAGACACCCCCATTTCTTCCCCCTTTTTAAATATTTATTTATTTATTTATTTGAGAGAGCGAGAGAATCCCAAGCAGACTCTACTCCAAGGGCAGAGCCTGACTCAGGGCTCCATCTCATGACCCCAACATTATAACCTGAGCCAAAATGGAGATTCGAATACTCAGCAGAGCCACGCAGGTGCTCCTGCTTTTCATTTTAAAATAAAGTATCTTTACTTCCAAAATGACCATGAAGGTCTACCAATAAAGCACTGGTTAAATAAGGTTATTTCTACTTTTTCTCCCTTACAAATAATACTGTAATGAAAATTTTTGTGTATTTTTGCACACTTGTGGGACTATCTCTGTAGGTTAAACTCCTAGATGTGGAACTGCTAGATGACTTTTGCATTTTGATGAATGATATCAAACTGTTTTCCCATAAAGTATTTTATACTTTTACCATATGTTTATAAGTGCCCATTTCAGAAAATACTTGCCAGTATCAATCTTTTTCGTTTTTGCCAATCTTAAAGGAAAAATATTTTATTTAGATTTTTTAAAGTCCTATTTTGCACTTTTAGTTATACCATAAATGATCTCAATGGAAAGTCTGAGGCTTAGCACTTAAAGTTGTTAATGATTAATGGTTAAAAAATAAAGTGTTATCTTAATTGTGTTCTGTTACTGTCACTAGAGAGGAAAATAAACTCTATTTATGCATATAAAGTTATTACATTTAATTTGACTTTCACCTGAAATCTTCTCCAAAATATAATATAAGGCTCTCTTTAGCTGGAGAACTCTATAAGTTTAAAACATTTCATTCACCTGGATCCCAACTCCTAATCTGTCTTCAACACTATTATTAGATATATCAGGTAATGTAAGAAATTAGCCATGAATTTATATTGTTATAACATTGCTCAAAAGTTCAGTGGACACTGAGGATACTGTAACATGTATTAACTGTCTATTCTTTAGGATTTGGAAGTCTTTTTCCTACATTAAATTAAATCAACAGAAATCAAGATTCTTTCTTCTAAGTACTCCGTGTTTTTAACCAAGTTAGAATGTAAGGTTACAGTATTTTCCATTACTAATTAGAAAACACAGACAATTTCCTTTTGGTCTTAATCACAGAAATCCCAAGTCTAAGTAGTACATTCAGAGTAATGTTTCAACATTTCTTTTTCTTCTACTATGTGATTTTTTTATAGTATCACTGGAATGCTTTTTTTTTTTTTTTTTTCTTTTTTAAGTAGGCTCCACACCCCACAACACCGGGCTTGAACTTATAATCCCAAGATCAAGATCTGAGCTGAGATCAAGAATTGGGCACTTAAACAACAGAGTCACCAACATACCCCTGGACTGTTCTGAGTAAGGAGCAACATTCTCACACTGCATGATTATATTTCTAATATATGAATAAAGACATCATGTTCAAGTAAATAGCCCATCATTTTGGAGGTTTTGGAGCTTATTACAAAACTTCCAAAGGAAAATGCAAGTGATATAATTTGCACTACCTTCTTCTTCTAACCCAACGTAAGTGAAAACTGAATTTTACAATTAGCTAATATAAAAACTGTGTGATTTTTTTCCAAAGGCAAAAAATAATTCAGGACTCTAAGTGCCAGTTACAGCGAGCAAACTTTCAATAATTCTTCTACAAGTGCTTGATGGTAAACAAAGAAAGGCCAATCATCTAGCCTGGGAATTTATCCTGGCCCTTTGGTTCCTAGTGGGATAATTATACAATCATACCATAGATCTGTCCTTTTCAGTTACCTCAATCTGAAAAACACTGTTCAATCTAACAGAGGGTAATGTTGTTGTTAAATGTGATTCCAATTTAAAAAAATATCTGAAATATTCCAAGGTATTTGTATTTGCCCCATACTATAAAATATTAATGTTTTAATATCATATTTGTTCCTTATATACATGGGTAAATTAAGTCTTAAGCATAAGAAAATGTCATATTATAGGAAATCTGTGTATCAGAGTAAGAAAATGAAAACCACTTCTAAAATTAACCTACCAGAATCAAAGAAGCTTTTTCTACCACACTAGATTGTTTATTTGCATATCCCTTAATATTACTTTAACCGGACTTTATGAGCTCAGATAACTAAACTATCTTTTCAGCGCATGTAACTCAATATTTACTTTTCCAAAACTAAAATTCCGTTTTTCTGCTTTAGCCAAAATTATCAGCATCTCCATTAGTAAGCTGTAGTACATTTTTAGGTTTTTTTGTCTGTTTGTTTTTTAACAATGGAAAGGACAGAGATGACTTACCGAAAGTTCAGAGAGAGGCAATGAAGTAAATAAACAGTAATGGATTTCTACACATACTTTACCCAAATAAAATTCTATCTGCTAGGATGCTGGAACGTATTTTTCCTTCCACGGAAGATGATGCAATCACTTGGAAATTTCTCAAACTACAGATATTTCAAATTCCCTTCTGGCCCATTCAAAATACAGATGTTCCCACAGCAAAAGGACTATACTAACTGACATGAGTACACATAAATTTTTCTGTTTTACATTTGGGATGCCTTTTTCAGAGATATAATGTCTTAAGGCAACCTAAAACACTCGTTTATTTCACTTGTAGGAATCTTCAAAATTCCAATTCCAGTAATGGGTAGAAAATGTCTTGGCATAGCCAATAAATTCCCAAAACAGCAAAAACTTACTTGTTAAAATATGAAATGTTTAGGATATTTTATGGGCCAAGTTCCTTCTTTAACAGTTAAGACCTCTCTCTCAACATACATACTTTATTTTTAAGAGACTTGTTGAACGATCTTCCTTAGGAGTAAATATGAGTGTGCTGTGGAATTCCACTGTTACTAGGTTTTCTGGAACACAAACACACACACACTGCATACTTTGCTGAGATTGGGTGAATTTATTCTGGTGTTAGTCTTTTAATGCTTCTAATGCTGGTGGCTAAAAGCCTTCTATTGACATTTATAATATAAAGTATGGTTGTATCTTTCTAAAAAGTCCAGTAAAATTGCTTCTCAGAGTTAAAAATTAGGATATTTTAAAAGTAAGCTTAAAAAGTTTAGAAATATTTAGTTCTTGAGGAAAAAAGTCTGCAGATCACCTTTCCAAGAGTAATTTATTTTGCCTTATTGGTAAGAGTCCAATGACTCTGTGGGCTGGATATTTCTTCAAAAGGCCCATTGTATATATAAAAAATTTCCAAAAAGAACTTCCAAAGAACTAAGTTCATGAAATTTTCTTTTATGTGCTTCCTAAAAGCAACCAAATCTGGAGATTTTAGAAACAAGCCATGTGACAGTAAAAATGCCTAAAACCATGTAGTAATGTTGATAAAATATATAATGGCTTATCTTTAAAAAAAATCAAGGGTTAATTTTTTAAGACATGAATAAGATTCTGTAATAGAGAGGAAAATTAGCCGAAGTTTAACTTGAAATTTAGAGTTAACTACAATGCACAGAAACATTATAAATCATGTATCAAAACATGATTCAAATTAATTTCAACAAATTCTTAAGTCTCCCTGAAATAAAAATCGTATGATAGAAGTTAAGTTTCCTTCATGTCTTCTTGTTTGCTGGGGCAGGCAGCATGGACCACATGGTTAGGAAACCAGGATATATGTGTGGGCATGCTGAAGGTTATTACCATATGAAGGACATACAGCTTTTCCAAAAAGAGTAAGGAAACTGCGTTCTCTACAGCCTTCAAAGTACTTTTGCTATGACTTACAGCAATAATGTTCAAAATTTTTTTTTGTTTCAGTGACACCTAAAATAGTTGTTAAATCTATGTATTTTCTGCACATTTTTTTAGTTGACAATTAAATTTTTCATCAAATAGTTTCAAAGAATTTAATTATGGCATACTGAAATAGTGGTAATTTCTAAAAAATTATCTTCTTTAAATGTATCCAGTGGAATCTAAATACCACAATGATCTGATGGTCACTATGATCCACTTTAACAAAAATACATGAATGAAGTTTTTTTTTAGTACTTGGGCAATTTCGTATCATTCTTTTTCTTCCCCCTTGAACTGCATTTTCATTCCATTCTTATCTTAGAATAGTGGCTCTCAACATGGGTGGAGAGGTGAAGTCTCTGGGGGTGGTGGTGGGAATTCTGCCTACGAGGGAACATCTGGCAATGTCTGGAGACATTTTTGATTGTCGCAACTGGGATGAAGGGCGTTACTGGCATCTAGTGGGTGCCAGAGATGCTGCTAAACGTCATACAAAGCTATGACAACCCCTAACAACAAAGAATTACCTGATCCAAAATGTCAATAGTGCTGAGGTTGAGAAGCCCTGTCCTACAGAAATAAATTCTATGCCCGAAAGTCTTTTATTACATTATACTTGTCTACGACAAAAATACTTTTGTAAATTGATAAAAATATAAATTCCTCTAACATAAAGATTTAATTGTTAAAAATAATGTCTTCTGGAATGAATTACTACAATTATCATTAGCACACATTAGTCTAAATAATGTGATTAAACTATCATTACCCAACATAAAAAGTGAAAATGTATTAAGATGTTTCTGATGAAATGGAAGAAGCTTATTTTGTTATTTTCAATACCCTCATTTTTAGGAGAGCTAAGAAATCTCCATTACATAAATAAGTAGATGGAAAAGGAGTTCTGTTGAAATAAAGTCACTTATTCTGTGGGCTTCTAAGTTATATAGATGAATTACACAGTAATCTGTTAAAAATTATTTCAGTGATCAGTTAATAAGTACATTCTCTTTAAACATTGTTAAAAGCAAAGAATGTGAAACCAATTGGCTTAAAAAGGATTTGTAATGGACTCCTTCAAGGCATGCACTTTCTAAATACCTACAGCTATTCTGGTGACCCAGAGATTTTTAAACATTTGCTTTACCGTAGAAGCTAAATTAGGCCTTGTTTCTATGAAGGTTCTTTGGGAACTTAACTTCAATATGGGAACACAACTTCACTTTTCAGGTGCGGTCTGGGGAGTCTCAGCAGGCATTTTGAAATCTAGTAAGTTACTTCTGGAAGATATCTGTTAACTGTCCCATAACCGTGACTGTTTTTTAGTCTATAATGAAAATTCAGGCATGGTTGTCATGCCTAAAGCCTAGGTCTTAGAAACCATACCAGGGTTTTATGAAAATTAGATTCTCAAGAAAGAAAATGGTTCAAATAGGACTAAAATTCTCTCCATTACTCCCTTACCTCTTAGATACTCTGTACTGTGCTGTGGTCAATTTTCCAGTCTCAGGGTCATGTACTGTAGCTCGGCTCAGCTACAAAAAAAGAGAAAGGACAAGGACTTACTCACGTAGCAGGCAATTTGGGGCTTTTGTTTGTTTTGTTTTGCCAAGCCACAGGTGATTGGAAGAGTTCAGATTGGTCTGGATGGTAGGTAATGGTTTCAAATCAGCAAAAACATTTAGACAGGTGGCAATAAGAAAAGCCACTTCCAAATTAAGAGAAAATGGGTTGACATATTTTTGTTGTAGATATATTGTCCTTTCACTTTTTTTAAAAAAAATCATTTGAAGCTGTATGTAAATGCTTCATAGCACTGGGTTTCACAGGAGCTTTCTCAGATCTAGAAGTTTAATGTCCTTTAAGTACTCTGACAAAAGAATAGTTAATAGTCTCCTTACTTTTTAAAACTCTCAGAGATAAAACTGTTAAGTCTCTTTGGTGAAGTAAAAGGCAAATAAGTTCTTGAGTAATAGTAGTTGGAAGACTGAGATCAGAAGCATAACTCTTGTGTTTTCCATTGCCAACTTTCTAGTCAGCAAGTTTTTTAAAATAAGTCCAACAGGAGGAATACAGATTAATCCAAATGACAATGGTATTTCACAAGATGAATGAACAAATGCCAATACGAATCACTATAAAGAATGATGTGAATTCACTGCAGCATTTATGACTGTGAGAGAACTATATAAACAAAGACTACTCCCAGATTAATCCAAGCTGCTGTTTTTTCTTTTCTTTTTCTTTTTTTTTTTCCTCCTTTTGGCAAGAAAAAGGAAAAAGAAAATAAGAATCAAGCCATTTCCTGGAGATTTGATTCCTGACCTGAAGAGAAATGCAAAGCATATTAATTCCCTAAAAACAACAGACCAATTAAAGATTTAAAAAAAGAACTTCTAGTTAAAGGGAAAGACCTGTGAAACACAAAGCAGTTTATCCATGCGTATATAAATAGGCGGTGACTTGAGCAGGAGACTGAAAATGACCTACTTCCCTTCAATGAAAATTCCTGTAGGATGTACAAAACACTCATTAGAGGGCAAAATATGCAACATACACATCTCTTACCTTTTGCTAATTCTGTAATGTACCGTCTCCAAGTCTCCTGTTATTGGGTTTGAAATGGTGGCTCGCCTCAGCTGTGAAGCCAACCATCAAAATAGTTGCATTACAAAACAAAACAAAAATTGAATCACATTTATCCAGTCAGAATTCTGGGATTTTTACAAAGGAGGATGAAAAGAGAAAATAATTCCACAGACTTCCAGTCACCTTGTGTTGAGCCCTGAGAGACAGTTAGTGTTTTAGCTTTTCGTATTGTTTTTTTAAATTTTGTTTTTGCTTTGCATGAATGAAGGGTACACAAACAAAAGAGATTAGAAATTAAATTTCTTTCAGTGGTTGGAAGATGTGACTGTGTTCTAAAATTTGAAGTCTACAGTTCAATGGCTATCTGTAGTTAATGATCCATTTCCAACTTTTGATTTTAATTTTTTTAGTGATGGAACTTTTATAAAGGTTAATGTTGTCCAAAATTTGTTTCAAGGTCCATCTTTTCTTCCTTCAACCTATCTGTTCATGTATTTCACATATTGAGTGAAGTAATCTTGGATTTAGCAGAGGCAGATGAAAAGAACTCACAAATGTACAAAAACAGTAGGAAAGAGTGGACAGTGAAGATGATGACTTCAAACCAAAAAAAAAATGATGATCCTGAAATTAACTAGAGTATATAATTTTTACTAGCATTGAGTTTTTTGGTTAAAATAATCCAAATAAGGCATCCCCTTTGAAGACTGAGGCCTCTGAATCCAGAGATTTAAGACTTGCCCTCTAAAACTGAAATGAATTCTTAAAAAATATTCTACCAAGATATTTTGTTTTACTGGGTTTACTGACCACAAAGAATGGATTAAAACAGAAACTGAAAAGATACTGACAGAATATGATGTGATATAAGTAGTGCTCTGTTTTAAAGATTTATAAGAATTCCCTTGGACAGTATCTATACATATTATACCAGTCTTTTTCACTTAAAATGTAATCTTTGGTTAAAAAAAAAAAAGTACCAATTTGGAATAGTAAAACTTAACAGCAACAAAAATTCTGACTTTAAGTTTATTTTGAGTACAGATACCCAGATAATTAAATTTTTGTAAAAGGATCAGCAAACTACAGCCCATGTGCCAAATCAGCCTGCTGCCAGTTTTTGGAAATAAAGTTTTATTGAAATATAGCCACACTCATTTATATATTTCCTATGGTTGCTTTCACACTACAACATAGACTTTGTGACATGGTATGGCCAGCAAAGCGTAAAACATATTTATTATTTGTACCTTTACAGAAAAAAATTTGTCAACTCCTATATAATGAGAGCACAGATGTGCCTAATGTTTATTTAACAATCTCTTTACAAAAGTGATGGCAGGCGGCTCCTGGGTGGCTCAGTGGGTTGAGCCTCGGCCTTCGGCTTGGGTCATGATCTCAAGGTCCTGGGATCAAGCCCCACATTGGGCTATCTGCTCAGTGGGGAGCCGGCTTCCCCCTCTTTCTTTGCCTGCCTCTCTGCCTACTTGTGATCTTTCTCTCTGTCAAATAAATAAAAAATCTTTGGAAAAAAAAAAAAGTGATGGCAGTCTGTATTACTAACAATGAGATCAAACAGGTTTTAAGAACAAGTTGATGGGGAAAAAAGGCAAAAGCATAAAAGGGTAGTCTTTCTCCAAGTCTCATAAAAGAAGAACTTCTATGCTAAGCACTAAGTTTATGGGATTGCATTTACATTAAATTGATATCCTTAATGAATACTAAATTCTACCTTTGAAACTAATAATACACTATATGTTAATTAAGTTGAATTTAAATTTAAAAAAATTTTTAAACTTGTTTTCCTTAAGAAAAATGATAGGAGTTAAACTCAGAAAACTATGATGTCCTCATTTCAAATCAGCATGATGCTTATGCGATTGTATCTTTCCAGGAATACTGTGCCCAAAGCGAAATAAAAATACTTCAAGTATTCTTTCAGATAAAAATATAGAAGATAAAAGAAAGTTGGTCTTTGATTAGCCTATGAGACTAAAGTGTTTGAAAATACATACAGAACTTTTTCAGGAAGATGCTGAAACATCTGTGAATAAAAATCAGTGTGAATAAAAATTTCATAATTAAGTGCTTAAAACCCAGCAGCAGGGTATGTTATCTGTGTTAATAACAAACTGAGGAAAAACTAGTACTAAATAGAGCTTATTTACAACTCTACTATGTTGTGACAACATATCTAAAACTATCTATGGTGTTAATGCCATATTAATTATCATTTTTATAATCTTGCAAAGGCAAAACTGATACACAGTAGAGTAAATCGAGGAAAAAAAGAGAAAAAAATTATTTACCCTTGGTTTTGCTAGATCTTTGACAATTTCAATTTCTGCATCAGAAATAATATCATGGAAGCGAATAATACGGGGCTTGTCCCACTCATCCTCCTGTTTAGCTGGAGCCAGAATGAATTTAGGATTCCGGTTTCCATCATGGTAACGGCAAAAGAGTTTTTTCTGTCTCCGAGGAGTCTAAACATAAAGTTAAGAAAATGATAAAATATATTAGAGTAATAATAATTTTAATGCTTGCTCCTATGCAAAAAAGAAACAATAATCATGCATGTGGATACATAGAGCATTGATGGAAGAATATATAAAAATACAGTACTCTGCAAGTATTTTGCATCAAATAGGACATCAAGATTTTAAAAGTTTTGGGGCACCTGGGTGGCTTAGTGGATTAAAGCCTCTGCCTTCGGCTCAGGTCATAATCCCAGGGTGCTGGGATCAAGCCCCGCATCGGGCTCTCTGCTCAGCAGGGAGCCTGCTTCCCCCTCTCTCTCTGCCTACCTCTCTGCCTACTTGTGATCTGTCTCTGTCAAAGAAATAAATAAAATCTTTAAAAAAAAAAAAGTTATTAAAGGTAATAAAGTATCTGCTTACTACTGGAAATTTGAACACTAACCAGATGTATGGTATTATGGAAATACAGTGCTCTTTTTTTAGGTGTGACAATGGTTTTTCGGTTATTTTTTGAGTCTTTATCTTCAATAGATATGTAATAAAATATTTAGGTGTGAAATTTTTAAAAAAAGTTTCGTGAATCTATTATCGAGTTTTATTATCCTTGTATTTATTCATTAGCACTCGAAGCAAAAGCAAGCATGTTCTTCCAGGAGTCCATAAACTTAGTTCTCAAGTGTCAACATAGATATGATCTATGCATTTGCTGTTAGAGATTAAGTTGTCAATATTAAGTCCTCAAATATCAAGAAGTCGCCAATACCAAAAGGTACAGCCCAGCTTGAGTTTATGAGCAGCAGAGAAAAACTTGAAACACAATTCAAATGTTTACATTTATTTTATTTTTTTTTTAAGATTTTATTTATTTGACAGAGAGAGATCACAAGTAGGCAGAGAGGCAGGCAGAGAGAGAGAGAGGGGGAAGCAGGCTCCCTGCTAAGCAGAGAGCCCAATGTGGGACTCGATCCCAGCACCCTGAGATCATGACCTGAGCCAAAGGCAATGGCTTAACCCACTGAGCCACCCAGGTGCCCCAAATGTTTACATTTAAAAGTACTTCCAAAATTCACTAATTCCTTCTATATATGCCTGCATTCAACTGAAAACTAGTACCACATGATACACCTTAAAAAAGGGTTCCATGCATGATCAATTAATGTTGGGAAGCAATGTGTAACATATCCATAATGTACATTATCCTAAAAAGGCTCTGACGGGACTCCTGGGTGGCTCAGTTGGTTAAGCCACTGCCTTCGGCTCAGGTCATGATTCCAGCATCCTGGGATCGAGTCCCACATTGGGCTCCTTGCTCAGCGGGAGCCTGCTTCTCCATCTACCTCTGCCTGCCACTCTGTCTGCCTGTGCTCACTCTGACAAATAAATAAAATCTTTAAAAAAAAAAAAAAAGGTTCTGAAAAGCCCGGATGGTGAACAAAAACCTAAGTTCTCCAGTCTTGAACTTTTTTGTTTATGGCCTTTTATCTATTAACACCCTGAAGCACTAGTACTCTTGAGTTATAAATACATAAATATAAATATACAATAAATAAAGGGATATTTATAGACACATTTGAGTATTTAAAAAAAATAGATGTTAAACTCAAAATCTGCTGAAACTCTTTCTGCATTTTAAGTATTTTTTAAATAGATTAGCACATTTCACTAAGCAATCCTGTTAAGGTCAAATAGGAGCAAAACCGCAAAACATTATTGTATAGAAGAGTTCTTCGTTTTATAGGACAGGTTAAGATGGTGTATTATTTCTGCTTAAGACTGCAGAAGTATCTTTTGCATTAAAAGATAAGAAAACTTTATCATGTCCCTTAAATTATCTGATCCTCCGTCTTATAAAAATAAGTCTCTTTTGGCCTATGCAAAGAGTTATATCACCAAAAATAAATAAAATAGCATAATGATTCAAAAGCTTTATCCTAAAGCTATTTTACCAATAGTTGGAGCACATTAAGTGTGACACCCACAATAAACATACCGCAATACTTTAATTCTAATATTAATCACATAGGCTTAAAAAAGAACTCTGATTCTCTCTAGAACTATGTACAAACACACACACACATTCACACATACACACAATTGGCTTTTCCACTTTACCATTTTGATACCCTCCCCACGGCACAGCATTTCGTACTTCTGTCTCTCTGGCAGGTAATCCACAGCAGCCCCTTTTTTCTTCGGTGTGGTTTTCTGATCAGATTGGTCATCTGAAGCAGACTTATTGACATCTTTTTCTTTAGCCATTATATATTCAAAGTATTTTAAGTTACCATTAGCTCTCTGGTGTTCAGGATCTATTGGGTAAGGAAGAAAGCATGACCATGGTTAAGTTTACAGTCTTTCAAGCATCGGAATATAGTAATATAAAAATAGAGGACCATATAATTTACTGTCCAAACCAGGATACTTATGAGAGTGAAAGGAGGCACTAATAAAAATTATTATACCAGGGGTGTCTGGGCGGCTCAGTCAGTTAAGTAACCAACACTTAGTTTCAGGTCAGGTTTGATCTGGGCTGTGGAATGAGCCCTGCTTCCAGCTCCACACTCAGCACAAAGCCTGCTTGAGATTCTTTCTATTGTCACCCCTACCCTGCTCGCACATGTACTGTCTCAAATAGCTAAACAAAAATCTTTTTAAAAAAATTATTGTACCAAAACAATAGGTATAAACCAGTACTGCCCCAAGTAAATCACATACAGTCACCCTATATAAAAAGAGTTCTGGGGGCGCCTGGGTGGCTCAGCAGGTTAAGCCTCTGCCTTCAGCTCAGGTCACGATCTCAGGGTCCTGGGATCGAACCCCGCGTCTGGCTCTCTGCTTGGCGGGAAGCCTGCTTCCTCCTCTCTCTCTGTCTGCCTCTCTGCCTACTTGTGATCTCTCTCTCTTTGTGTCAAATAAATAAATAAAATCTTTAAAAAAAAAAAAAAAAGAAAAGAAAAGAAAAAGAGTTCTGGAGAAGGAATCAGCCATTTATTTCAAAGTATCAAATATTCTACTTTTAGAACTTATTAATCAGCCAAATGAATTATGATCAATTTGATGCTGAATGAATTCTAAAATATGACTCATTCTCTTTATTTTAAGCAATGGAAAAGATTTTTCTGAGACTGAAATGTAATCATGGGGAAGAGAGTGTATACAGTTCAAAAGCAACATTCACCACAGATACATCATAAATGCAGAACAGAGCCTACTTCTGAGGGCTAAGAGAATTTCAGTTCCAAAATTCTGAGATGGAAAAAAGAGAAATTGAAGTTATAATTTTCAAATAGGCCAGAATCCACTAACTGCCTCTGAATTGCTAGTCATCATTTTAAGCTATCTTTTAGTAGGGTAAAAGAGAACTACTCCACCCATCCCAGAGGAGGGGTAAAAAAAAAAATCCAAACCAACACACTCTCTCACACACACACAAACACAGACCAATACATAGAAACTTCACTTGTGGTATTAACGGGAAGTGTTTAGGATATCTAGCCTTAGATTTGTAAAATATTTGTCTTTGAGAAACTGCTCAAAATGTACGCTGTAATATACAATATGATCTTAATTTTGTAAGAGAAAAAGAAAAGTGAGTATGTGCAGGAAAGGGAATATATACTATAAGGAAACAAAATTTGTGGGTATCTTCCAGTGATTGGCTTATGGAACTCTTCCATATCTTTTCTATTTTTAAAAATTTCCTATTATGACTCTTTAAGTCAGGAGGGAAAAAATCACTACAAAACACTGAAAAAAGAGTATTTGAACTAATATCTTAATTTATTAATTCACTCAACCAAGAAATAACCTGTCAGAAGTTTTCAGATGACGATGACCAATCCTTTTAACAACTGGCCTCTTCTAACATACACATATTAATCTGTTCAGAAAAATACTAACTAGTAAAAAGTTTTAAAGATTCATTTTAGACCAAAGGCCACCTGAACTTTTTAGCATTCAACTCTACCCCCAGAGATTCTGATTTAGTAGGTCTGGGGTGGAGATCAAGGAATTTTTCATTTCTAATATGCATCCAAGTAATTCTGATGCACGTGGTCTCTGGATCATACTTAGAGAAACAAGTTCAAAACACTAGTGACCAACTCCTCATAGGATACCGCATTACCTAACATCTGAATATGACAAATATATTTTCAGTCTATTTACTTCAAATCACTATTTTTACATATGAAATGCAATTTTAAAATATTCCTCAAAAAAAATATTCCTCAAAGGAAACTGGTTAATATTTAATATGACAACCTGGTAAATAAGCATTTTTGACTGAGTTTGTTAGGTCAGGTACAATTTTGAAGTTCCTAAAGAGTATACCGCAGAGAAACACAGCCACTGTGTTAGCTAAGAAAAATGAGTTGCCATTTATTTAGTAGATAAATGGAGGATAAAATTTGTCTAACAGATAGACTCTTGACTTAAACAAATAAAAAGTACCCAAGTGGATATTACTCAGTCATAAAAAAGAATGAAAACTCTGCAATCACATGTATGGAGCTAGAGAGTATAATGCTAAGAGAAGTAAGTCAGAGAAAGACAAATACGTATGATTCACTCACAAGTAGAATTTAAGAAACAAAACAGATGAACATAAGGGGAGAAAAAAGAGGCAAAACAAGAAACAGACTCAACCACAGAGGAACAAACTGACGGTTGCAGAACGGGAGATGATGGAGGATGGGTCAGATAGGTGATAGGTATTGAGGAGGGCACTTGTGGTGAGCACCAGGTGTTGTGTGTAGGTGATGAATCACTAAATTCTACACCTGAAACTAATATTGGGCTGTGTGCTAACTGGAATTTAAATAAAGACTTGAAAAAGAAAAAAAAAAGTACCAAAGTTATATGAAAATTATGTTTCAGAATTATATATATTCATTACACATATAAGGCAACATAGTCCTGTATCAGAATTATATACATATTTATCTTGTCATATAGCTTGACACTTATATATAATGATTATCATATGCAACTTATATAGAAGTTTAGGCCAAATTAACATACCTAGTTCAAGAAGCTTCTTTGTGAGCAAAAGTGCCTTATCTAGGTCTCCCTGCTGGTATACCGCATAGCTCAAATAATCTAGAACAGAGACTTTATCAATGGTAGAAACCTCGCCTTCATCCAGCTGCCTCAGTGCTTGTTCCATCCACAGTTCTGTATGGTAATAATCAGCTTCTGTATAGGCCACTTTGCCCAACTCAAAACAGTCTTCAACTGTTAGAAAAGATTTGTGTTTTACTCCTAAGGAAAGAAAATAAAGAGAACTTTAAAAATATGTATTTAGGACTATACAGCTTTCAAAGTGCTATCTCACTTTCATTTGTGACAAGCTTCTGAGGTAGGAAAAACAAGAATCATCCTAAATTTATGAACAAAGGAACAATCTACAAGGTAATGAAACATGGTAAGAATCACACTAATAGGGGTCGTGGACCTAGAAAACCCAAGACTTCAGTTATCAGCCATCATGCCAAAATAAAACATCAACTAAGTTGAAGCATGCCATTTTCTAGCACAGCAGGAATCACCATAGGACAAATACCTTACCCCTAGCCAATAATCTGGACAAAAAAATGAATGAACAAGAATAAAGATGGACCTGTAAATTGGCTCTTTCTCTTTTCCCTTCCCTCCAACAGCATTAATAATATGTAATTTACATATCATAAAGTTCACTCATTCAAATAACACAACAGTTTTTAGTATATTCAGAGTAGTGCAACCAACATCGCAATCTAATTTTAGACCAGGGAGATAGGAGTGGGAGAAAAAAAAACAAAACAGAACTTCCTGAAGTGATAAATAGAATCAATGAAATAAAATTTACTGGCCAGGTTAAATTACAAGTTAGACAAAACAAAAGAGGGAATAATAAAGAGGGAGCTGAATAAATTACCTTGGGACACACGACCCAGGAGGTAGCAGAGGAGAGATAAAAATGAAAGTGCTGGGCGCCTGGGTGGCTCAGTTGGTTAAGCAACTGCCTTCGGCACAGGTCATGATCCTGGAGTCCCAGGATCGAGTCCTGCATTGGGCTCCCAGCTCCATAGGGAGTCCACTTCTCCCTCTGACCTTCTCTCTTCTCATGCTCTTTCACTCTCTCTCTCTCAAATAAATAAAATCTTAAAAAAAGGAAGAAAGAAAGAAAGTGCTAGGGGCGCCTGGGTGGCTCAGGGGGTTAAAGCCTCTGCTTTTGGTTTGATCCTGGAGTTCTGGGATCGAGCCCCGCATCGGCTCTCTGTTCAGCGGGGAGCCTGCTTCCTCCTCTCTCTCTGCCTGCCTCTCTGCCTACTTGTGATCTCTGTCAAATAAATAAATAAAATCTTAAAAAAAAAAACAATTAAAGTGCTAGTTAAAAGCAAGAAAAATAAGATCTAGTATGTCTAGTTGGAGTCCCATCAGATGACAATAGAGAGAATATAGGAGAGGCACTAAAGAAATAATAGTGAAAGTAGACAATTTTCCAGAATTAAAGCACATAAAACTTGAGAGTCAGGAAGCACAAAGAATCCAAAGCCAACATATATATGTAATATATATATATGTAAAGTCTTCTTAAGGATGTGTTTCAAAGATGAGGAAAACATCTTTTTAAAGATATATTTATTTGAGAGAGAGAGTGTGTTAAGGGACAGGGGGAGAGACAATCTTAGACTCCACATTGAGCACAGAGCCCTATGTGGGGCTGGATCTCAGGACCAAGAGTCAGACACACCACCAACCGCGACACCAAAGCACACCTAAAAGATGAGGAAAATCATTCTACAAGGAAAGTCTGAGGTACAAGAAAGAATGATAAAGAAATTGGTATACAGGGGCGCCTGGGTGGCTCACTGGGTTGAGTCTCTGCCTTCGGATCAGGTCATGATGTCAGGGTCCTGGGATCAAGCCCCTCATCAGGCTCTCTGCTCAGAAGGGAGGCTGCTTCCCCCTCTCTCTGTCTGCCTACTTGTGATCTGTCCAATGAATAAATAAAATCTTAAAAAAAGAAAAGAAAAAAAGAAGAAATTGATATACATATTAGCCAATCTAAACAAAAGTGAACTGGGATGCCTAGATGGCTCAGTCACCTGAGCATCTGACTCTTGATTTGGGCTCAGGTCATGATCTCAGGGTACTGGGATCCAGTCTTGTGTTGGGCTTCACACTCAGTGGGGAGTCTGCTTGGGGATTCTCTCTCTCCCTATCCCCTGCTCTCATGTGTGTACTCTCTCTCTAAAATGAAAATAAATCATTTAGAAAAATAAAGTGAACTATCAGGTTGGCAGAAATCTCAGTCTGACAACATTGGCAACATTTTTTTGGTTACACTGCAAGGAAATAGGCACTCTTACATATTATTGGTAGAAATGCAAAATGAGGGGCGCCTGGGTGGCTCAGTCGTTGAGCATCTGCCTTCGGCTCATGGCACGATCCCAGGGTCCCGGGATCTTGCCCCGATTTGGGCTCCCTGCTCGGCAGGAGGCCTGCTTCTCCCTCTCTCACTATCTGCTTATGTTCCCACTCTCACTGTGTCTCTCTCTGTCAAATAAATAAATAAAATCTTGAAAAAAAAATGCAAAATGATACAACCATTATGGAGGGAAACTGGGACACTATTAGCAAAATTACCTATGCATTTATTCTTTGACTCAGTGGCATCACTTCTAGAAAAAATATTCCAAAGAGCACTTAGCAAAGGGGCGCCTGGGTGGCTCAGTGGGTTAAAGCCTCTGCCTTCAGCTCAGGTCATGATCACAGGGTCCTGGGATCAAGTCCCGCATAGGCTCTCTGCTCAGCAGGGAGCCTGCTTCCTGCTCTCTCTCTGGCCTGCCTTTCTGCCTATTTGTGATCTCTGTCAAATAAATAAATAAATCTTTAAAAAAAAAAGATCACTTAGCAAAAAATAAAAATATATGTACAAGGATACTGGCAGCATTATTTTTATAATAGCCAAAGACAAGAAACAAACCAAATGATCATCCTATAGGCCTGATTTTATAAACTATAGTACCTCCGCAAAAATAGATTAAAATATAGACATAAAGAGAAATGAAGATTTCTATATATGATATGAATTGATATCTAGGGTATATCAATAAATTAAAACACCATGGTATACAAAGTATTTTACCATGCTTTGTGTTTATGTTGAGAAGGAACAGAAATATGTACACATTTGCTTTTATTTTCAAAAATAAACAGTGGAAAGAGAAAAACTATTAAAATGGTAGTTACATATAGGAAAAACCTATATGTAACCACAGGTTACATATAGTTACCCCCCAACACCACTTAGTCTCTCTCTTGCAAATAAATAAAGGAATCTTTTTTAGTTTTCTTTTTTTTTTTAAGGGGGGTTAAAGAGGAGGGGAAAGAGGAAGTGGGGAAAGGATTTTTTTTTAAGATTTTATTTATTTGACAGAGATCACAAATAGGCAGACAGGCAGGCAGAGAGAGAGAAAGGGAAGCAGGCTCCCTGTTGAGCAGAGAGCCAAATGTGGGGCTCGATCCCAGAACCTTGGGATCATGACCTGAGCCAAAGGCAGAGGCTTTAACTCACTGAGCCACCCATGTGCCCCTGTTCCAACTTTTGACACCAATGGTCAAACAGTAACTGTTAGACTCATGGTGGTTTAACCTTAAGGTCAAAGTATCTTGTCTCCTACCCCAATTTCTTTGCCTTAAATAAATGGAGAGATATAATGTGTTCATGGATTAGAAAAAGTCTATATTGTTAAAATGACAATGCTGCCCAAATTCTTTGCAAGATTCAACCCAACCCCAATCAAAATTCCTATAGGCACTTTTTTTTTGGAAACTGACAAACTGATTCTGAGATTTATATGGAAATTCAAAGAATCTAGAATAGCCAAAGCAATTTTACCAAAGAACATAGCTGGAGGACTTATTCTGCTTGATTTCAATACTTACTATAGAGCTATAGTTCAGGGGCACCTGGGTGGCTCAGTGTTTGAGCGTCTGCCTTTGGCTCAGGTCATCATCCCAGGGTCCTGGGACTGGGCTCTACATTGGGCTCCCTGTTCATCAGGGAGTCTACTTCTCTCTCTCTCTCTCTGGCCCTCCCCCCAACTCGGGCTTGCTTTTGCTCTCTCAAACAATTAAGTAAAATCTTTAAAGAAAAAAAAAAAAACCCACAAGCTATAGTTCAGACTGTTTGGTATTAATTACAGGTAGATATATAAATCAATGGAATAGAATCAAGTCAAGAGATACACCAAGTGATTTTGGACAGATGCCAAGGCAATTCAATGGACAAAGTCTTTTCAATGTTGTTCAAGAAATTAAGTATTCATATTAAAAAAAAATCAATCTTTACTGCCTAGAACATACAAAGCAACTCAAAATGTATCCTATAGCTTAACATGAAATCTCAAACTACGAAACTTCTAGATAAAAAAACACAAGAAGAATATGTCAGACCTCAGGGGAAAAAAAGATTTCTTAGATTTGATACCAAAGCACTATGCATAAGTGAAAAAAATATTGGGGCTCCTGAGTGGCTCAGTTGGTTAAGTATCTGACTTTTGATTTCAGCTCAAGTCATGATCTCAGGGTTGTGAGATCAAGTCCCATGTTGGGGCTCTGCAGTGAGTGTGAAGCCTACTTGGATTCTCTCTCTCCCTCTCCCGTCCCTCCCCCACCTCTAAAAAATAAAATATTGATAATTAAATAATCAAAATTTAAAACTGCTCTCTTAAAAGGCACTAATATGAAATAAAAAGACAAGAGACTGGTTAAAAATATTCACAACACATTTATCTGATAAAAAACTTAATCCAAAAATATATAGAAAACTCTTAGACTCTTCACTGAAGAATAGATATGACTAGCCAATAAACACAGGGAAAGATGTTCATTGTTAGTCATCAGTTATAACATACATATAACAATGTAAATTAAACAATGAGATACCACTATACACCCATTATATGGCTAAGATTAAAATGACTGAATACACCAAGTGTTTGAAATATGTAGAAGAAATCATACTGATGAAAGGAATGTAAAATGGTACAAAAAATTAGGGAGTTTCTTAAAAGCTAAATATATGCCTGCCATACAACCCAGCCATTTCACTCCTAGGTATTTTGCTTCCAAAAGAAACAAACAAAAACAATAATAAAAAGAGAACAATCCCTAAAAACTGAAGAAAAAGTACTGAAATGAATAAACCCAGCTATACAACACTGAGGGCGTAACTACAGAAAGAAATGAACTACTTCAGGTGTTTTTCAAACAATATTTTAACTGATCACATCCAGTCTAACCTATATTCCAAGGATAAAAAGTACAAAGAAATAAACTGCACTCAAAATCTTAATGTTACGGGGCTGCCTGGGTGGCTCAATGGGTTAAGCCTCTGCCTTTGACTCAGGTCATGATCTCGGGGTCCTGGGATCAAGCCCCACATCAGGCTCTCTGCTCAGCAGGCAGTCTGCTTCCCCTTCTGTCTCCCCCTGCCTCTCTGCTTACTTGTTCTCTCTCTCTCTCTAATAAATAAATAAAATTTAAAAAGAATAACTATGGAGAAACAGAAGTATTTTTAAAAAATCTTAATGTTACTAACAATATAAGTACGGTTATTCTGAAATTATTTTAGGTCTATTATAGGATAATACAAAAAACTAATTATGTTTAATGTCACTGGAACCAGGAGTTCTGACACAAAAGAGATGTAAGTATAAACCCTATAATCTTACATTTGAATTGGAAATTAACATGAACTCACATATTTCCTATCTCTGTCCACTGAAGACTTAGAATCAATGACAAATAGCAACAGATATCCCTAGAACCTAGCTACACTCCACTCCCTGTATCATTCCCAATTAAAAAGAATCAAGGTTCACTACAACAAGGCCTGATTCTTCCTGCTTTGGGGTAGAAATTTATAAGATAAGCTTGGAAAAAACTGCCAAAAATTAAATTTCCTTAATAGCAAAAAATAACAGGATCATTTCAAAAGGACAAATTAGTCCATCTAAAGAGGACCACCCCCCCATCACTTCTCAGCCTTTTGGCTAAGATCAAGTGTAAAGAGGATCCCCCTGGCCTCAAATAGGATAACTGGGCATCAAATGAATAATAATAATGGACTGAAATATAAAAATATATAAAAATCCATGAGTTTGTAATGATACTTCAGATAAAAATCGCTGGTCACTACTATAAGTTATTATGACATTAACTCACTCTGAAAATTGACACAAGAATAACAATCAAGGATTTATCTTGCCCTTCACATACAAACTCTGGTTCAGGATAAAAAAATGGTTCCTGAAAAAAAGTTCTTACTGATAGAATTCCAGCCAATAAAAGTAGAAGGAATGATGGGATAAGAAAATCACCATTTTTCAACCCCTAATAGTTCTAGGCAAGGATCATCAAAGTCTGCAAAAACAATTACAAGAAAACTCATGGAAAACTTCATATGGACTAATCAGTCTCCCACCACCAAAGCTACTCATCAGTCACACAAAAAGAGTGATGAGATGTTGGGTGGCTAGTCATGCAAGTCAACAGAAAGTCCAGAGCGCCACCTATGGAGTTAATTTAAAAACTTGCATCTAACTGAGACAAGCTCTGACCAGTTCATAGGAAATACAGGAGTTAGAGTAACAAATTAACACAAAAGAAAAAAATCGGGCAATTCCAACATGTACATTCCACAAAACACATAACCAGGTTTTTCCAACTACATCGGTGGAATGGGAGTGGGGGAAATAGATTTAAGAGATAAAACCAAGGGGCTCAGGGCACCTGGGTGGCTCAGTGGGTTGGGCCTCTGCCTTTGGCTCGGGTCGTGATCTCAGGGTCCTGGAATCAAGCCCCATCTCGGGATCTCTGCTCAGTGGGGAGCCTGCTTCCCTCTCTCTCTCTGCCTGCCTCTCTGCCTACTTGTGATTTCTCTCTGTCAAATAAATAAATAAAATCTTAAAAAGAAAAGAAAAACAAAAAAAACAAGGGGCACTTAAACCCTGACTTCTTATACCCTAAGGAAACATTTGCATTACATTAGCCAAAGAATACATAAACAAGGATGTTTACCGAAATCTTGTTTGACACAGCAAAAAAACTGGAGATAACCAAAATGTCCATCCATGCACGAATGAATAAATCAATTCTGTCATATAATACCATACAGCAGTTAGATGAGTTTACTCAAAAAAAACTTAGTGAAAAAGGTTGCAGGAAGATACACAGATTATTTAAAATTTTAAAACACAACAATGTTTGTAGTAAAGAATAAAGAGACAAATGAATACAACCAAATTCAGAACAGTCATTACCTCGAGAAAGATTTTATTTATTTACTTGAGAGAGACAGACAGACAGAGAGAGAACAGGAAAGGACAGGCAAAGGGAGAAGCTGACTCCACTGCACAGGGAGCCCAATGCAGGGCTTGATCGCAGGACCATGGGATCACGTCCTCAGCCAAAGGCAGACATTTTAACTGACTGAGCTGCCCAGTCATCTCCACTAAAACAATTCTAAGAATAAAATACTTAGGAATTAACCAAGGAGGTTAAAGACTTATACAATGAACACCACAAAACATTGCTGAAATAAGAGAAGACATAAATAAGTAGAAACACATCCCATGTTCATGGACTGAAAAACCTGATACTATTAAAATGGCAATACTATCCAAACTGATCTACAGATTAAATACAATCCCTATCAAAATCCCAATGACAGGGCGCCTGGGTGGCTCAGTGGGTTAAGCCGCTGCCTTCGGCTCAGGTCATGATCTCAGGGTCCTGGGATCGAGGCCCGCATCGGGCTCTCTGCTCAGCAGGGAGCCTGCTTCCTCCTCTCTCTGCCTGCCTCTCTGCCTACTTGTGATCTCGCTCTGTCAAATAAATAAATAAAATCTTTAAAAAAAAAAAAAATCCCAATGACATTCTTTGCAGAAATAGAAAAACCCATCCTGAAATTCATATGTAATTTCAAGAGACAGTCAAAACAATCTTGAAAAAGAGTAAAACTGGAGAACTCAAACTTCTAGATTTCAAAACTTACTACAAAGCTACAGTCTTCAGGGGTGCCTGAGTGGGTCAGCTGATTAAGTATCTGCCTCCCTCTGCCTTTGGCTCAGGTCATGCTCTCAGTGTCTTGGAATCAAGCCCTGCTTCTGGCTCAGAAGAGTCAGCCTCTCCCCCTCCCTCTGCCCCTCCTCACCCCTGTTCATGCCCTATTAAATAAATAAAATCTTTAAAAAAAAAAAAAAAAGCTACAGTCATCAGAACAGTGTGGTATTTTTTTTTAAGATTTTATTTATTTATTTGAGAAAGAGACAATGAGAGAGAGCATGAGCAAGGAGAAGGTCAGAGGGAGAAGCAGACTCCCCGTGGAGCTGGGAGCCCGATGCGGGACTCGATCTGGGAACTCCGGGATCATGACCTGAGCCGAAGGCAGCTGTCCAACCAACTGAGCCATCCAGGCGTCCCAGAACAGTGTGGTATTAATAAGGCATAAAGATCAATGGAATAGAACAGAGGGCCCAGATTATAATAAACCCTCACATATATGATCATATACTTTTTGACAAGAGTGCCAAGACCAATCAATGGGGAGAGGACAGTCTTTTCAACAAATGGTGCTGGAAAAACTGGATATCCATCTGCAAAAGAAATGAAGTTGGAGCCTTACACTAACACATGTTAAAATTATCTCAAAATGGATAAAAGACCTAAATGTAAGACCTAAAACTCTTAAGAAGAAAACATAGGAGAAAAGCTTCATGACATTAGATGAGGCAACAATTTCTTGTATATGATCCTAAAGGCAAATGGAACCAAAGAAAAAATAAAGTGGACCTCATGAAAAATTTAAAACTTCACGCATCAAAAGACATTATCAGGGACGCCTGGGTGGCTCAGTTGGTTAAGCAGCTGCCTTCAGCTCAGGTCATGATCCCAGCGTCCTGGGATAGAGTCCCACATCGGGCTCCTTGCTCGGCAGGGAGCCTGCTTCTCCTTCTGCCTCTGCCTGCCATTCTGTCTGCCTGTGCTCGCTCTCTCCCCCTCTCTCTCTCTGATAAATAAATAAAATCTTTAAAAAAAAAAAAAAAAGACATTATCAACAGAGTAAAAAGAGAACCCACAGAATAGGAGAAAATGTTTCCAAATCATGTGTCTCATAAGGGATTAATATCCAGCATATGTAAACAACTCCTAAACCAACTACAACAAAAAAACTAATTAAGAAGTGGGCAAAAGGGCGCCTGAGTGGCTCAGTTGGTTAAGCGACTGCCTTCGGCTTAGGTCATGATCCTGAAGTCCCAGGATCGAGTCCCACATTGGGCTCCCTGCTTGCAAGAAGTCTGCTTCTCCCCCTGACTTTCCTCTTCTTGTGCTCTCTCGTGCTCTCTCTCTCTCTCTCTCCCCCTCGTTCTCTCCCTCTCAAATAAATAAAATCTTCAAAAAAAAAAACAAAAAAAAGTGGGCAAAAGACTTCAATAAACCTCTCTCCAAGAAAGAAATACAGATGGCTGCAAAGCACATGAAAAGACGCTCAACATCACTGATAGGGAAATGTAAAACTACAATGAGATATCACCTCACACCCATAAGGATGGTTACCATCAAAGAAAAAGACAATAACAAGTGTTGAAGAGTAGGGGGAGAATTTGGAACCCTTGTGCACTGTTGGCGGGAATGTAAAATAATGTATCTACTGCAGAAAATAGTAAGGCACTTCCTCAAAAAACTAAAAATAGAATTACCATAGGATCCAGCAATTACACTTCTTTTTTTTTTTTTTTTTTTTTTAAAGATTTTATTTATTTATTTGAGAGAGAGAGACAGTGAGAGAGAGCACGAGCGAGGAGAAGGTCAGAGAGCGAAGCAGACTCCCCATGGAGCTGGGAGCCCGATGCGGGACCCGATCCCGGGACTCCAGGATCACACCCTGAGCCGAAGGCAGGCGTCCAACCAACTGAGCCACCCAGGCGTCCCAGCAATTACACTTCTATGTATCTACCCAAAGAATGGGAGGCAGGGTTTTGACAGGCTATCTGCACACGCATGTTAATAGCAGCACTATTTGCACTAGCTAACACATGGAAGCAACTCAAGTGTCCTGCTGATGGACGAAAGAATAAGCAAAATATGGTATATATACATATATATATATACACACACACGACGTATTACTATTCAGCCTTAAAAAATAAGGAAATTCTGACATTTGCTACAATGTCAATGACCCTTGAGAGCATTATGCTAAGTGAAATAAGTCCATCACAAAAAGACAATTACTGTATGATTCCATTTATATGAGATACTTAGAACAGTCAAAATTATAGAAACAAAGCAAAATGATGGGGCTAGGGAAAACGGGATGGGGAGTTATTGTTTAATGGGTACAGTTTTAGTTTTACAAGATGGAAAGAGCTCTGGGGATGGATGCTGGTGATGGGTGCACAACAGTGTGGATGTACGTGACGCCACTAAACCACACATTTAAAAGTGATTAAGAAAAAAATGATTAAGATGACAAATTTTGTTATATACTTTTTGTACAATTAAAGATTTTTAAAGCAGATTATCATGAAACCAGCTGTAACCTAAATAAAAGGTTTTGTCAAAAATGGGTCATAAAGCAGGATGTTCATTATAGAACACTTTAAAAAGGGATGCCTGGGTGGCTCAGCTAAGTGCCTTCAGCTCTGGTCATGATCCCAGAGTCCTGCGATCAAGTCCCACGTTGGGTTCCTTGCTCAGCAGGAAACCTGCTTCTCCCTCTGCCTGCCACTTCCCCTGCTTGTGCACTCTCTCTGACAAAACAAAAAAAAACAAAACAAAAAACAACAAAAACAAAACAAAAAAAATCACTTTAAAAATCTGTGTACAAAAAAAAAAAAAAAAATCTGTGTACACCCGGTATGTCTTGGTTTTTAAATTACTAAACATATACTCTTTATCAATTCCTTTATAACTTTACACACAAACATTTGATGTTCTAAAGAAAAACATGAGGAAAACTGATTGTTTTTTTCCAGGCAAAATAATGCCTAAAGTTAAGTTCCTATAATATTAAGCTTTCACAGTAACAAGCTATAAACTTACCCACAACTATTAAGTCCTAGGGAAAGAGAGTCTTTGTCTGCAAAGACTGTGAAATAAATTAATGTTAAAAGTCTTAAAATGCAAAAGTTTTCTTCTGGATTAACATTCTAATGGAATGAATAGAACAACCAGGTAATAAATGTTATATATGCTAGAAGAATTCTTACCTGGGAGATTACCCTTTGAGATGGTGTCTGTATCCAAATTGTAGGTATCCTGGAGACGCAACAGAGCTTTAGCTGCCCCAACCTGATCTTCATCATTAGGGAAGTATTGTCTCTGAATGGTTAGGTTAGAGATAAAGCCTTGAAATTAAAAAAAAAAAAAAGAAAAGAAAAAGAAAGACTCTAGAATAGACTTCCAATTTGCAATATTCAGTGCTCACAAGGATTTTTCAAAATTAATTTTATTATAATTTTCTACTATGCCATTAAAGTTCCACATGCTCAACAAGAAAAAACTAAATACATTAAGACCTGAAATACCTCTAACTTATTCCATCTTCCCAAATCCTAATGTCACTTAAGTAGTCTGAAGTCATTGCATAAATCATATCATATTAGGTAAAAATCAACAAAACTGAATCTTTAGTTACACAAAAGAACCTCCACTAAGCTTGAAAAATGGATTTGAAAATGACATCCATTGGCAACCAATTATACTTTAGGATAACAGATGGTAAATAAAATGTATGCATTTTTAAAAAGTTCTATTTTCTTCTTCCATGTGTCACTCATTATATAAATATGTAAATATACAAAGTTTGGTGTAATCCTTTGAGGCAGGAGAGAGATTAATTACATGTTTAAGATTATAAAGTGGCTCATTTATTAAAATATATTTAGATCTGTTAAATTACTGAATATAGTGATCAACCAAGATTTGCTTTAATTTTAATCTAATTTTAATTTTTTTTAAAGATTTTATTTATTTATTTGACAGAGAGATCACAAGTAGGCAGAGAGGCAGGCAGAGAGAGACGAAGAAGCAGACTCCCTGCGGAGCAAAGAGCTCCATGTGAGGCTCGATCCCAAGACCCTGGGATCATGACCTGAGCTGAAGGCAGAGGCTTAACCCACTGAGCCACCCAGGCGCCCCTAATTTTAATTTTAAAAGGTTTTATATAAAATATAGCAAAAACCAAACTAACAAAATAATTATGATAATTACCCTAAGGAGAATGGATGCTACTCCTTAAGGAACCAAAAAAACAAAAACAAATAATTTAAAATTCTAATAATAATGTCATCATTTGCAAATAAAAGTTAGGTATGAAACTTCCCTCCTCTCACACTTACTTATAGGCAACTGTGTATTTTGATCAGCAAAAATTTTTTTGTGTGTATTTGATCAGCCAGGCATTTTTATGTTAATGAAAATGTACAAATGAACAACTAGCTAGGAGAGGGCTAAAGTTCGTATCAAGCATATTTTTTAGTTTTAAGACCAATCCTTTAAGTCACAATGTCCACATGGAATTTTACAACAAGTTTTACAGATTTTTTTATGACTCAAAATAAATCTTAAAAGTTGCTTAAATCCCCTCCCTAAAAAAGAGGAAAAATATATGTATTATAACACTATGGAATGACTACCACAGATTAGAACATCAAAGTCTCAAGGTTTACCTTATAAAAGAACTTAGATCATAAAGATCAAAAAATTGAGAATTTTTTTTTTTAAAGATTTTATTTATTTATTTGAGAGAGAGAGACAGTGAGAGAGAGCACGAGCGAGGAGAAGGTCAGAGAGCGAAGCAGACTCCCCATGGAGCTGGGAGCCTGATGCGGGACTCGATCCAGGGACTCCAGGATCACGCCCTGAGCCGAAGGCAGTCGTCCAACCAACTGAGCCACCCAGGCGTCCCAAAAAATTGAGAATTTTTAAAAAATTAAGTTAATAAATAAATGTGTAGGGGTGCCTGGGTGGCTCAGTGGGTTAAAGCCTCTTGCCTTCAGCTCGGATCATGATCCCATGGTCCTGGGATCGAGCCCCAAATCCGGCTCTCTGCTCCACAGGGAGCCAGCTTCCTCCTCTCTTTCTCTGCCTGCCTCTCTGCCTGCTTGTCATCTCTGTCTGTCAAATAAATAAATAAAATCTTAAATAAATAAATAAATGTGTATATGTGTGTGCACACACACATACAGGACTTTAAAAATGTTGTCATGGTGCTACATAAGAGAGCAAATAATCACTGGTATTTCCTTCTTACAATGTAGTTTTCACAAGGGCTTGCCTTAATTTTTCTCCTCGAGGCTTTCTGTCCTTTGCCTAATAGTTTACCACTCAGAAACACTCATAAGCACCCTTGGAGTATTTTCATTTACATAGTTAACTCAGTTGACTCTCCCTTCTTCTTGCTTTTTTTCATTCCACCTTCAGTCACTGAACAAGTATTTTATCTAAGCATATTCCCTCTAGTTCCTAAACTCCAGGCTTAGTTTTCTGTGTCTGCTACTAAAATATCTAAAACACCTCAATACTCCAAATACAACTTTGTTTTAATTAGAAAGACCTTCATTGTTACTGTTCGCAGTCTTAGTTTTTCAATTTATTGTCGAAGTAAAAGAAGTCTAAGATTCAAAATACTATATAGAACACAGCTAACACTTTTTCTTATAGTGGCACTCCTAATACATGAACAATAGATGAGATGATGGAGATTTATCCATAAATTTTTGACATCTGAAGATAATCCTAAAATGGGAACAATTACTCTCAGAAATGAAACTATATGTCAAATAATTGATAAACTTTTGTTTGGTACTTATTTGTTTTTCAGTTTTTATTCTCTTTTTTTAAATTAAGGAATTCAGGATATAGACTAACTCCAGTCAAACCAAATATATCCCTGCAACAATTTAGTTACAACACCGAACACTTGATGTTCTGGGAATTGAATTTATTAGTATTGGCATTTCCACATACGGCAGCAATATTGTCTTACTTTTTCTGGCTCCTTAGTCTTACCATCTGACTTACCATCTGACATATCCTTGAGGACCAGATTCTCCAACTCACTCCATTCAGTGTTCAGACGTTTCATTAATTTGAATGCATTTACAGGGTGCCCAACAAAGCCTTCTGGATCTTTTGTCGCTGTGCTGGTTAGTCGATCTAACTTCTCTGCCCATCTATACACATAAGACATATAAATGGAGCACACATACACGTAATAAGGAAGAACACAACTTAATAAAGCACTAAGAAAAAAGACCAGAGGTTTATGAGTAAAAACTGTATTTAAAAACTCTTTTTAAAATGAAATTATAAATTTTTTAAAAAGCAAGACTGTTATGGGTAAAATCTAGCTTGGTAAAAGAAAAATATAACAAGTCTTTTTCTTTTAGTTTTGTTTCTCTCAAATGGCTACAGTAAATGGAACCTATCTTAGAAAAGGTGTGACTGGATCCCTCTACTAAGGGTCTAAAAATTCATCTCCCCACAGGCCCTTAAAGCCAAATAATTGGTTATAAAATACAAATTAGCCCAATTGAACTTCAGTAACATGTTCATTTAAATCAAACATAACGCCAAAATTTTACGTTCAGTATCTAAAAACTGTATTTTAAAACAAATAGACAAAAAAACCCTGAGTACTCAGCTACTCACTAAATAAAAGGCAGGAATTCTCAAGTCAGGATTAACTCTGAGCCTGAGTCAGTTAAAATTAGCAGGTAAGGAGGGACGCCTGGGTGGCTCAGTTGGTTAAGCAGCTGCCTTCGGCTCAGGTCATGATTCCAGCGTCCTGGGATAGAGTCTCACATCAGGCTCCTTGCTCGGCAGGGAGCCTGCTTCTCCCTCTGACTCTGCCTGCCACTCTGTCTGCCTGTGCTCACTCTCGCTCGCGCTCTCTCTCTGACAAATAAATAAATAAAATCTTAAAAAAAAAAAAATTAGCAGGTAAGGAAAAATTGTATCAATTAATAATTAACGTATTTATCACTGTAATCTCTAGAATGGCACCAAAGGAGTGAAGGATAAATAGAATTTGAAAACTGCTCTAGAAGATGACTCAATTAGGGAGGTTAGAAGAAGACAGAAGATATTAGCAACCATTTTTAGAAACTGTCATTCAACACCTATACCCATTTATATCCTTATCTAAACTCTTGGCCCAGGCCTAACTCTTGTTTTCAGTGCTCCTATTTTAGCCATTTCAGCCAGCTTTTAAGACAGGTGGCTTCCATTTCCACTCAAAGAATGTTTTAGTTCTAGAACAAAAACATCCAGGTGGAGTCGAATCCTAATAAGTAGAACCCTTTGCTTACTTTTTTATTTGTTCTAATTTGTCCTCTTCTGCCTTAATATAATCTTTCAGAGAAGTCACCAGATCTTTCTCAGTATGGATCAAATCAGTCATCTGACCTAGAAGGAGAAGAAGGGAAGGTTTATCAAATACCCACATTGGTCAACACAAGTATTTTAGAATAATTTTAAAATGATCAAGAATGCTTCATTCTGGGGCACCTAGGTGGCTCAGTTGGTTAAGCAACTGCCTTCGGCTCAGGTCATGATCCTGGAGTAGCAGGATAGAGTCCTGCAACAGGCTCCCAGCTCCACAGGGAGTCTACTCCGCCCTCTGACCTTCTCCTCTCTCATGCTTTCTCTCTCAAATAAATGAATAAAATCTTAAAAAAAAAAAAAAAAAAGGAATGCTTCATTCTTTGATAAGATTGAACTGATTTTAAACTCAGATATGTTGGAGAAAACATCTTTTTTCTTTTTAATTAAATAAACAAAAACAATTGTGTTCCAATTCTAACTTTCAAGCTACTTCATTCTGCAAATTGGACAATATTGGCAAATTGTTCTAAAAATTTGTTTTTAAATTACAAAACAACACTACTTTTTCTTCTTCCCTACCTCTGCTCTCACCTTTTTTTGTTCTTGAGACTGATTAGAATTAAATTTTCATTCAATAAATTAAACCACACTAACAAAAGGTACATTTTACAAATGAAATTCAAAGCATCCATGTTCAGTTATAGTGGTATAAGAAGACTCCTCATTTTATATCACAAAATTAGATAATAAAAATATAATACTTGTGTTTTCGTTAGCACTCCGATCACACATGGGTAAAACTGGTTAACAGCATGAAGGAAAACATCTCATTTAAGGCGGATGAAGTATGCATATAGGAAAACTTAAAAAAGGATATATATCAAACATGAAAAATATTTCTGGGGGAAAGAGGACATGTGGAAGTCTTACATTCTACGTATTTTTGTTTGTTTCTTCTTTAACCATATGCTATTTTAGTAATACTTTCAAAGATTTTTTTTTAAATTATGATATAGAAAAAAGTAACTTGTGTTCATAGATTCTTAAATTGGAAATAGCAGGTTATGAAATAATGTACAGTGTATTATTTGTACCTGTGCATTAAAAAAAGACTATTAAATTATCTAAGTGGACTCATTAACAAAGAATTTTCTTGATATGCTTTTCTAAATTTTCTTAAAATTAAAAGAAAACTTATTTATTTATTTGACAGACAGAAATCACAAGTACGCTGAAAGGCAGGCAGAGATAGAGGGGAAAGTAGGCTCCCTGCTGAGCAGAGAGCCCAATGTGGGACTTAATCCCAGGACCCTGAGATCGTGACCTGAGCCAAAGGCAGAGACTTAACCCACTGAGCCACCCAGATGCCCCAATTTTCTTAAGTTTTAACCTGAAAATGTACTGCTTTTGTGATCAGAAAAAAAATTTTAAATTAAATTTTAAAAACAGAGACTTGTAGGGGAAAGGAACTAAATCAATGCTTCAGTCTCTGGGAATACACTGTATTTGTTTTTACTGATTTAAAAACACTAAAAAAATGGGGCGCCTGGGTGGCTCAGTTGGGTAAGCAGCTGTCTTTGGCTCAAGTCATGATCTCAGGATACTAGGATAGAGCTGCATTGCTCAGCAGGGAGCCTGCTTCTTCCTCTCACTTGCATATCTGCCTTTCCCTTGCCACTCCCCTTGCTTATTCTCTGTCTCTCTGTGTCAAATAAAGAAATAAAATCTTAAAAAAAAAAAAAAACTAAAAACTTGTAATTTTTTAAATGCAAGATCAATACAAACCAAAAAATAGTAAGACTTACCAATTGAAGTAAAAAAGCCTGGATGGGCCAAAGACTGGGGAAGTAGAACCCCGACAATTAAAATACACCAGATCATCTTGGAAGACTTAATTTTTCAGGACCACACACCTACAAGAGAAATAGGGTCATTAAAACAACAGCAACAACAACAAAAAGTAAGGTAGGAAAAGTTCCTAACTGATTTTTTCTATGAACAAAATGTATGTCAGACACTAAGGTTGCCCATAGACTGTTGGTAATTCTTAAAAGTTGATTTAATAATTTAATTAACAAGCTACTATCTTACTTTTCATACAACTACTTAAAGAAAAATATAAAGGTTTGTTATCACCTGATATTTATGCTTAAAAATTCAACCCAAGTTTGTTTTCTCCTTAGTTATTACTATAATTAGAATGAAAGATACTAACTCTTTCATATAGCCTGAAAAATAAGTTTTCTGTTATCTACACCTAACCCATGAATTTCCCATAAAAATATGCTACTCCATTAAAGTAATTTAATTTAAATATTACCAAAATACATTCTGAAATGTTAGAATGCTTTAAAGGGGAAAAAAGGTTTTCAGAGCCACTGCTTTATCCTTTAAATTCCTAACTTGTTCCATGTTTTCCCTACATGGCTTTCAATTTTAAAACAAGTTCAATTAAAAGTTGTACATTTTCAGGGCGCCTGAGTGGCTCAGTTGGTTAAGTGTCTGCCTCTTGATCTCAACTCAGGTCTTGAGCTCAGGATCATGAGTTCAAGCCCCGTGTTGGGCTCCACGCTGGGCATGGAACCTACTTTAAAAAAAAAAAAAAAAAGTTGGGGCGCCTGGGTGGCTCAGTGGGTTAAAGCTTCTGCCTTCCCCTCAGGTCATGATCTCAGGATCCTGGGATGGAGCCCAGCATTGGGCTCTGCTCAGCAGGGAGCCTGCTTCCCTTCCTCTCTACCTGCCTCTCTGCCAGCTTGTGATCTCTGTGTGTCAAATAAATAAATAAAATCTTAAAAAAAAAAAAAAGTTGTAGATTTTGGAGTGATGAAAACATTCTAAAATTGACTGTGGTAATTGATGGTGGAAGAACACAGTAAAAGTACTTAAAAACCACTGAATCGTGACCATTAAATGGGTGAACTGTATGGTACATGAATTATATCTCAATAAAAGCTGTTATTTTTTAAAAGTTGTACAGAATCCAAAAAGAATAAACAGCCTGTCGATTTACGCTAGCAATTTCTCTCAAGGGACCTAGTGTTGAGGTTTTTCTATCTACTATGTTCTATGTAAAAATGCTTAGCCTAGTACACAGCTATGGAATTTTTTTTTTAAGCTGGCAGCAAAGCTCCTCTTTTTTCTTTGTCCCTGGTAGCACTGACTTTTCTAGAATGAATTCTTCACAGCAGGTGCAAATATCAACTAACCATCAGAAAAGATTTTACCCTTCTTTCCCAAATGTCCCAACAGCACTCTTTTCTTGTTCCTTCACCATCACATACGTGGACTTCTAAGTCCTCCTTATTACTTTACAGAAGAGTACGTTACTATTACAGAACTTCTTGCCCCAGTAACAGGCTCCCATTGGTTACTCTTCTTGTTTCCCTATTCCTCTTTGAGCAGGCACTTCTGACTCTTTCCAAGTGACTTCACCTAAACCAACAGGTTCAAGTCCACATTGGAAAGCTCCCTATACCGCCAAAACAAACAAACAAAATACAAAAACAAAACCCCTTCCCCCTTCTTGAATAAAAAATAGATCACCACAGAAACTAACATTCTCCTCCCTCAAGTTTGCCACAAGCTTCCAGATACTTCCAGAACCACACAGTAGTGAAATACACTGTTCTCTTGGCTGCTTTACAGTAACTCTTTGGGAAGGCTTCTAGAATGCAGCAGATGCAGACACTTCCTCTCTTGGGCTCCTGCCAAAGCACAAGGCTTTTTCAAAATCTGGGCTGTCTGAGAAGTCTAGAATCTTCTCACTGTTTACACAGATTTCTACCATAATTTTCTTCATGAATAAATGTTATTTCCAGAAAATACAAATGCTTTTGCTCTACTAACAAAAGGCTAATCAGAAATGCTGTCCAAATGTTAAACTCTGATGGGAGGATTTAGATTGGTCAGGTAAGAGGTTATTTTTTCACAGCTAAAATGTATTTTGTAACTCAAGTTTTTTTGTTTTGGTTTGGTTTTTTTTTGGTCATCTTTCAAAGTCCTTAAATCCCTCAATGAATCAAGAACCATTAGTCCACAGAAATTACTAAAGTTTGAAAACTGCATTTCAACAATGATAGAACTCACAGAAATTCAAATCATTAATCAAATGAAGAATAAAAACACCTGTACCGGGGCACCTGGGTGGCTCAGTGGGTTAAGGCCTCTGCCTTCGGCTCAGGTCATAATCCCAGAGTCCTGGGATCGAGCCCCACATCAGGCTCTCTGCTCAGCAGGGAGTCTGCTTCCTCCTCTCTCTGCCTGCCTCTGCCTGCTTGTGATTTCTGTCTGTCAAATAAATAAATAAAATCTTTAAAAAAAGAAAAAAATAACACCTGTACCTCACATCATGCTGGAAAACCAATTCTATGTGGATAAAAGAGCTATAACCAACAAAAAATAACAAAAAAGAAAAGTTACTGATCTCTAAAAGGAGAAAAGAATCTTTAAACTTTAAATAAGATAAAACAAATAACCTATCAAAAGCCAGATGGAATTTAAGTACACAAAATAATCTAGGCTTATATGTGTTTTTTAAAAACCCCATAAACAGGGCACCATCAGTTAAGTGTCTGACTCTTGATTTCAGCTCAGGTCATGATCTCAGAGTCCTGAGATTGAGCCCCATGTCAGGCTCTGCGCTGAGCATGGAGCCTGCTTGAGATTCTCTCTCCCTCTCCCTGCTCACAGACAGCATGCATGCTCTAGCAAAAAACAAAAAACAAAACCCTATATACTACAAACTAGGAAACTAAAGGAAATGGAGCTCATTTAAGGAGCTCATACAAATAAAAAAGAAAAACATAAGATATTAATAGAAACTAAAAGATTAAGAATATGGAAAGTCACAGAAGAACTAGAAATAGTTAAACAAAGTTCACTCAGTTATCAAAGACCCATATTTTTGGTCCTTCAAACAAACAATCAAATTTAACAAATTCACTATATAAAAATATGTAATGAAGGTGCTATATATGTCACAGAACTTAAAAAGAGGATATCCTTTGTGTGCCTGGGTGGCTCAGTGGGTTAAGCCTCTGCCTTCAGCTGAGGAGTTTGGGCTCTCTGCTCAGCAGGGAGCCTATTTTCCCCTCTCTCTCTGCCTGCCTCTCTGTCTACTTGTGATCTCTCTCTGTGTCAAATAAATCAATAAAACCTTAAAAAAAGAAAGAAAGAAAGAAAGAAAAACTTTGCAGTAAACGTAGGAGGTGCTTACACGTAGGAGGAGGTTACATACTCACTTTAAAAAAAAAAAAGTACATCCTTTAACTTGTGAATTTAAAAAAAAAACCATAAAATTTAAAAATTAACAAACTCACATTCATTGCTGGTGAGAATGTGAAACAGTAAAGCCACCATGGTTTGGTAGTCTCTTAAACCATCAGACACACTCTTACCATACAATCTGGTAACTGTTCTCCTTTCTATTTAACCCCCAAATTTGAAAACTTATGTCCACACAAAAGCCTGCACATGGATTTTATTTATTTGACAGACAGAGATCACAAGTAGGCAGAGAGGCCGGGGGGCGGGGGGAGCAGGCTCCCCGCTGAGCAGAGCACACGATGTGGGGCTCAATCCCAGGACCCTGGGATCATGACCTGGGCCAAAGGCAGAGGCTTTAACCCATGGAGCCACCCAGGCACCCCCTGCATGTGGATAGCCCTAAATTTCTTCAAAATGGCCAAAACTTGGAAGCAACCAATATATCCTTCAGTAGGTAAATGGATAAATAAACTGGCACATCCAGACAATGAAGTATTACTTCATGCTAAAAGGAAATGAGCTTTCCAACCATGACAAGACATGAAAGAATCTTAAATGCGTATTTCTTTTTTTTTTTAATTAACATATAATATATTATTTGCCCCCGGGGTACAGGTCTATGAATCATCAGGCTTACACATTTCACAGCACTCACCATAGCCCATACCCTCCCCAATTCCATAACCCAGCCACCCTATCCCTATCCCCTGACCCCCCAGCAACCCTCAGTTTGTTTCGTGAGATGGTGGTGGTGGGTAGGAGGAAAAAAATGAAAAAAGATGGGATCGGGAGGGAGACAAGCCTTAACTGTGTATTTCTAAGTAAAAAAAAGCCAATCTGAAAAGGCTATGTACTGTATGTACTTCTAGAACTATGAAGACAGTAAAAATATCTGTGGTTGGGAGGTAGGAGGATGAAGAGATGGAGCAGAGAATTTTTAGGGCAGTGAAAATACTCTAAGATATCATAATGATAAATACATCATTTATTTTTTGGACATACATTTGTCCAAATCCACAGAATTTACAACACCAAGAGTGAATGGGTGATGTAAACTATGTATGGACTTCGGGTAATTACAATGTGTCAATGTAGATTCAATCAGTTATAACAAATGTACCACTTCTGTGGAGGATGTTGAGGCTGTTCATGTGTAGGGGCAGGGGGCATATGGGAAATCTCTGTACCATCCTCTCAGTTTTGCTGTGAACCTAAAAACTGCTTTTAAAAAAATAAAGTCTTAAAATAAAATAAATTAACATCATACAACACTAGTGGAATCTTACTGAATTAGATTAAGTTTCCACTATTCTGACAGAAAGTCGTAAATAAATATGGACCAAAACAAAGAAAAAAATTAACATCATAATATGATCATAACTATGCATGAAAATATACAGAGGAAATTCACCAAAATGTAGTTGTTTCTGGACAGCAGAACATTAGTAATTTTCTTCTATTTCTCTGTATTTTCCAGATGTCCTAGAGTATATTTACTTTTATAGTGACAAAAAATTAACTCTGTTCAAAATCATAAACCTACAGTAATAATAAAACATCAACTCCCATATTATGTACGCCATAATGAAGTGGTAACTCCTCTTTAATACAAAAAAGTAGCTAACAAGTATGATCCACATTTGTGCCTCTTCTACATTTTAAACTGTTTAAGCCTCCAGATTTCTCTCTCTGCTACAAAGATAGGAAGTTTATATGAAATTAACCCAAATATCCAGCCATGAACTACACTGTCAGAGTAGCAGCACATTTTTCTACTACCCTTCCTCTTACAGACAGACATATGATGTGGCCTAAGCCATTCAATGACATAACATCTGAGGGGTGGGTTTGTGAAATGGTACAAAACAGCTCCTTCTGGAGTGGCTCAGTTCATAAGATATGAATTTGGAGCTGCCTCTGATAACAAGTTTCCCACTTGTCAGGGACACATAGGCGCGCAATCTATAAACAGAACAAAGCCATCCAGAGACATTTCCAAGCTCCACAGTCCTGATTCTCCAATTATTGCTTTGAATCTGTGAGCTACCCGAATAATCTTCAGCTCCCAACCCAGGAAAGGGAGCCTCTAAATTTCCTTTTTAAGGAATTTTAAACTACAAAACACTGGATTTCTATCATTTGCAATACAAAGTTCACACCCACACAGCATTACTCCAAAGTACTATGCCAAACAAATGAAGACAGCCTTATACAGCAGTGGTTCTCAAACTTTAGTTCTATCAGAATCACCTGAAGGTCTGAGACATGTAGATACTGTACATAAGTTCTTAGGTGATGGTGATGCTGCTGGTCTGGGGATTACACTTTGAAAAACCAGATACAAACATCCGTCAAAATCACACAAACGGTGCTTTCTACCTTTAAAAGAGTAAAATTTTACTTCAATTTATTTTTTGAAAAATATAATTCAATGTCTAATTATTCTAGTGAATAGTTCCTCTAATCTTTTTTTTTTTTTAAAGTAGGCTCCGTCCCCAACATGGACCCCAATAGGGGGCTCGATCTCAAGACTGTGAGATCAAGACCTAAACTGAAATCAAGAGTAGTCGATCCTCCACCATCTGAGCCACTCGGGCACCCCTCCTCCAATCTCTTTTAATACTAAATAGTTGTTAATAAGCAGGCATATCTTTATCAATCACAGGATTTTAAAACAATGGTTTCCTTACTTCTGATGTCTCACTTCCATTTATTTCCATCTTCAATCAGTTAGCAGCTTGCAAAGCAAATCATTATAAGCATCTAAGAATCAAGCATCCTAAAAGACATCGGAGTTTTCTCAAAAATAGTAAGATACAGGGGTACCTGGCTGGCTCAGTCAGTAAAACATGAGACTCTTGATGTCAGAGCTGTTAAGTTTGTGCTCCACAATGGGTGCAGAGGTTACTTAAAGTAAAACAACAACAACAACAACAACAAAACTTTTTAAATAGTAAGATACAAATGTCTCCTGTTCTAAATCCTCCAACAAGCTGGAAATAGAATGTAAATGGGTTAAAGAGGATGGAAGGAAAGTGAATCTCAGCTCCCTGAAAAGACCAGACTCAAAAAAAGTCAAAGGAGAGTCAAAGACAAAGATAAATTTATACTAGCATCAAATTTACTATGGAAACACTATAGATACATTACTGATAATATTTTAGTTCTTGGTTAGATGGTAGGTTCATAAGTGCTTATTATCTAATTTTTATAACATATATGTACATTATACATGTTTGATATGCATGAGTATTGTATTTTAGAAACTATAAGGAAAAAAGACATGAAGAAATCTTTCTGGAAAACATATTCTCAGGTAAGCCCGAATAAAAGTAAACTGCAGAGTATAATATTTATCCAAAACTATCCTACAGTCCTTCTCCCAGAAAAAAGTCCAATCCCAGACACGCACAGGTCAATCAAACCTGGGAACAGATTTAAAACAGTTCTACTACATTGCAAATATTTACAACTTTGAGTTATCAGGATTCATTGAAGTTTATGTACAAGTTACTTAATGAATTAACAGGAACAGGGTATCTGGCAAATAATTATATTAGCCTTTCAGTCTAACACTTATCTTCCAAGAAAAAAATTTCAACATTTTAAAAACTTGTTCTTTCCCAGATAAGTCATTAAAAATTAAAATTAATAAGGCCAACTAAAGAATGCTTGATATCCTAACCTAAACTTTCTCTGACACTAAAAACTTTCCACAGGTCTCCTACCAGTCGCTGCATACCTTCCACCACTGTTCCAAATCTTCTTTCAGAGGGCTCCAGCTTAAATTTACTTAACCTCATACAAATCTAACATTCAACTATTGGTCTTCCTGACATCTGTGTTAGACTTTTTTTTTTTTTTTTACAGTATTTATAATGAATGCAAAAGACCAACACAAACCCAGGCTTCTAATTCAGGCTACAACAATATGGTGTATACCAAGACTTGGCATGTCTCTCCCATATAAGTAGGATGGATTTTCTAAGACAACTAAGAGTACTTACTAATAGAATAGTTATATCACAGTTCTATCCTATAATCCCTCTGGCAAATTGCCATTTGTTTTAACTTAACACCATGAATTCCAATCATACTTACGCTCCCAAAGAGAGTAAGCCACATCTCAAATACATACAATCTGACAGACAAGTGCTCTAATGGCGATGACCAACTTTTCTAACAAAAACTCTGGAATCATGCTAGCTTTCCCACAGCTTTCTGTACTTGAGAAGTGAACCCAGTCGCTGGTATAATTCCAACTGAACAGCATTTTGAAATTTAGTTGGAAAGAAGCTCTAAATCAAGATATTGGGCTTAACTGAAGTACTATATAGTCTGTTTTTTGGAGATTCTTGCAAATCCCATAGTTTTCCTTGTCAGAAAGAACCTGAATATAATATCATTTCAAAAACACACACCTATTTTGCCTATATGGTGCCTCTACCACCACTACTCTCTCTTCCAGAAACTGCCCCAATCTACCTTTAATTCATCCTCATGGTTTCATCAGTCACCTAATACAGTGTGATACCTCTTCCTTCACCAAGTGACCAAAGTTCTTTCCTGGAAATTTTGAAAATAAAATTGAGAAAAAAAACACGGGCACTCTTTGAATGCCTGAATTATATAAAGCTCAGGAGAAGTAATGGATGAAGTTTTGACATATAGGTCAAAGAGTAAATGAAGTTTATCTGCAAAGAATAAAAGTGAAGCAAATATACAGAGAGGAAGATAGACAAAAGACATAAGAAAACATTCTGATGCTCCTGATATTCTTAAAGTCTAATCACATTCTTGACCTCAATTGTTAAGACAACCCCCATCTCCACAATACTTACACAAATTCCACTGTGTGTTAGTATGAGTTGGGTTACTGTTTAATCCAGAGTCCTAATTAATTGTTTGTCTAACCCTGCAGTTAATATCTTTATAGGAAAAATAAATAACAAGGTAATTTTTTGGCTTAATGGTTAGAAATCAGTAAGTGCCACTTCTATATCAGAGATAGAGTTTAAAATCAATATTTTAATCCATTTTTTAAAAAGATTTAAACTGGAATTTGGATTCAAAATTGAACTTAAATTTGCTTTGTTTTTCTTTACCAGTATTCTGCCTCACCTTTACTTCTGTGATGGTTATATTGCCTAGCAAGCACACCTATGGTTGTGAAAACAGCGTAACAAAAAAGAAAATCCCCAGTTATTGATGTCTAGATTTGCGTATGACTTTTAAACAGTTCTAGTTTCCACTTTACACGGAATAATCAGGAAAATGTAAAAATTCAAGAGTGAAATAAAAATTTTTTATCAGTTTAAAAGGTTGTGAACTTAACTCAATGTTTAAATTTTGTTTCAGTTAGAAAAGCAAAAACACTTTACAAATAAATGTAGGCTGACAGAGAAGGTTTGAGAAAGAAATGGTGCTATTCTTCACTGACTCTTAAACTATGTATTTCAAACTGTATAATATACCTCTCAACTATTTCAAACACTTTACTTAGAAATGCATACATTTCCCAATGTGGGGGGAAAGGTCAGGATTCTTATGCCCAGGATGCAGAATATAAAATATAAATATAAAATAAAAATATAAAAAATTTATCAAAAGTGATAGTAAAAGCCCCCAAATTAGTAAGCTTCATCAATAATGCCCGCCTTTATTTGGTGATCCCTTAACAAAAAGCTGAATAAGCCAAGAAAGGTATCAAAATATTAGGTCAAATTTTACTGCCAGCAAATAATAATAAAAAAACAACAACCAGTAATTTAGATGGAAGTGCCTAGGAGGATACTTGCACATAGAAGACACTTAAGAAACATTACTTTTGGATATGGGGCAAAACTTAAGAATACATGAGTTTGTTGCCAAAGGTGTCCCAAGGGACATGGAAAAAGAAAAGACTTGGAGAATGGTGGGAAGGAAGGAACAAGCAGCAGCCTAGTCTTCTAGCAGACAGATGCAGACTTCTGTAATTTAAAAATCTGAGTAGAAGTAAGAGGACAAAGGGCAATAGAAGGGAAAAGGGAAAAGTAATCACTAAATTATATATGATTTGTAGCTTATCAATGCTAGCATTTCCAAATATTAACACTGTCTATGTATTACTCATTTTAAGAAAGACCTTGCAGTAACTTCTCTTGGCTGTATAAACTACTTGTTATAGTAATGAAATTCTGTATCTAATAACATAAATGTCAATTAATATTGGTTAAGGCATTAAAAACCCAGCAGTAATATAAAAAGCAGCAATTAGAGATTCAAACTCTTAAAACTAGGTTTGCTTTCTAATTTGGTAAATATATATGTGAGAAGTTTAAAAGTCTAATTTCTAAGTTTAAAGATTTTGGATAAAGACACACACTTTAAAACTTTATACAGTAACTTAAAGAACTCAAAAAAAAAAAAAAAAGTTAACAACTGAGAGGTCAGACCACAATTATCTTCACTCAACTTCTGCATTTTCTTTAATAAATACTTAGTAGAACATTTCTATTTCTGTAAGTAAACTGGAAAGAAAAATAAAAACAAAGTCAAAGTAGCACTGAAGTGAAGAGACAAATTCAAATCATGGACAGACTGAGAAAATCCAAAGGTTCAACTCCCCAGATCTACTAGCTGACATCAATCCCTTTTGCTCCAAAACAAATTTCATCTATTTTTTATTTACATAGGAAGTTCTGATAAGACAACTTTACTGCCTTCATCACCCTAAGGATACACGTGAAACATAAAACTTAGATTTTTACACTTTGAGTAAGGAATATGAGGTGATGGCAAAATATTCCAAAAGCAGAATTTTCAATGAAACATGTAAATCAGTGGAACAAAATAGAGAATCTAGACACAGAAAATAGTCTGTTTTGGAAAAGCATAAAAGGCAACTCAACAGAGCAAGGATAGTCTAGTTGGATATTCATTCATGTAGCAAAAAAAATGTTTTGTTTTGTTTTGTTTTTATCCCCTAATGGACACTGGGCAGCTCCCTGCCCAGGAATTTATATAGATTTTGGGGCAAATTCCATTTTTCTTAACCCTAGTCTCCCTCTTCTCATTCTAGTCTTCAATTCCCTCTTTTTCCTAATGCCAGATCCAAAGTCATCAAGTTCAGGAAAAGGTATATGAAATAAAGTCATATATACTAGAATAAGGAGAGATGAATTCCTGGTTGTAGAGGATATCAATCTAGATATGGGTTTCCATTCAGCGCTTATTCAGATTTAACATCAAGTAAAATGTTAGTAACATGCTTGCAAGGCATGTAACTTTCATGTTTCATTTATCCTAGGGAACATTTCTTATTACTCTTTTGATTCTCCCACAGTCTACTAGACACATTATAAATGTTTTTAAAATGAAATTAAGTAGAATGATTAAATTAGTTATACTAACCAGGGACCCTACTTTATTTCAACCCTGGATGTTGAAAATCCTTATAATACTTTGGTAATATGCTATTAAATTTTTTTTCCATTCCACATCCTCAGACTCAATATGATCACTTATCAAGAATGAAGTACTAAAATGTGAATCAGAAAACAAACAATCTGGGTACAAATCCTAGTTCTGAAAGTTACTATATTCTTGGGCAAATTCCTTGACTTCTTTGAGCCTCAGTTTCTTCATCTGAAAAATAAGGATGATATAAAACTACCTCACAGAATTATTTTAAGGATCAAATTACATAACATATGAAACAACACTTTAAAAATATGAAGTGCTTTAGTTGTTATCAGGTAGATTAAAAAAAATCTTTCTAGAGCCCAGTCTAATGCCCCTAGAAAATTCTTTCAGGGGAAGGAAAAATTATTGACAAAAGGTTTTATTGTTATGTGTTTCTCCCACTCCCCCCCCCAAAAAAAGAAAGAAAGAAAGGAAAAAACAGAAAGAAAAACTGGTTTAAGTTTACTGGTTTACTGTAGCTATACAGGCGGACAGAAGAAACCACTAAATTCGAACATTCTCTTTGCACTACATATCATGGAGAAAAAGCTCAAATGCTTAACAAGAGAGAAAGGCTGAGTACGTTAACTTATTACAATATTACTTTTTAAATGGAAAATATGTAAACTACCAAAACATGGACATATTTATATGAAACACTAAGCAGGAAGAGGAAAAGGTCTAAGGTAGTATGCATTCACAGATGACAATATGTAAGAAGCATGACTGCTACACTGTATTTTTGCCAATGTCCAACCAGATATACTAATAGTCATACTGATCATCCAAAGCAACATCAGGAACAGGAATATTTCTCATTATATCAAGTTCAAAAATTGTTGGAGTAATTTTAATGAAGTCTTTTGAACTTCTAGTTTTTATTAAGGCACAATATTTGGCCAGAGGAAAACCAATGAGAAGATAGCTTCAATGTGTACAAATAAATAGACTGGGTAGGAACATGAATGATGCATTAACTATTTTCACAAATATACATACACACTTTATTTGGCTTGCATATTCAAATACTGTAGATACAAACACACCATTATGATAAAGTTTTAAGATGCAAGTCCTGGGCGCCTGGGTGGCTCAGTGGGTTAAGCCGCTGCCTTCGGCTCAGGTCATGATCTCAGGGTCCTGGGATCGAGTCCCGCATCGGGCTCTCTGCTCTTCAGGGAGGCTGCTTCCTCCTCTCCCTCTCTCTGCCTGCCTGTCTGCCTCCTTGTGATCTCTGTCTGTCAAATAAATAAATAAAATCTTAAAAAAAAAAAAAGATGCAAGTCCTCACTGTATGCCAAGGGCCTATGCAATTTATATTTGTTTACATTCAAGCATTTTCTACTTTCAGAGTAAAACCAAAGACATATTAAAACATATGCAGGGAGGGGAAAGGGGGAAAGCAATATCATGTATGATTGCCTAGACAATTTAGCAATTCAACAATTCTTCCACCAACCTATCACCTTTTGCTAAAACTGTTTGATCAAAACTTTATTACTGCCATCTATATACTCAAATCCAGTCAGACTTACAGCTCAGTTCCCCTTTCAGAAATATTCAAGAAATACTGCCTCAAGATACATAGATGTACTTAAAGATTAACTTCATACATCTTTTATTCTTATACCAGTTTACAGATGTAAAAGGCTGAGGGAGGGGAGTATCTATAAATGTCACATAATACTTCATGCAGATGTGCAAATTTCCATTTTCTGATCCAGGATCCATATCTTCTATCAGATTCCCAACAGATTTCATGACCTCAAAATAAGTTGAGAACTGCTACTATGTATCTCACAGGGTATACTTCTCAAATCTAAGAGCAGTAATTATATCCTAGTTGATAATTAATTGCTAAATAAAAGAAGGCTTCCTTCCATAGAAAAGAAGGGTCACAGCTTTACCACTGGATCCCTGGAATAAAAGCAGGAATTGGAACTTAACAGCCTTATGAGAGATACTGCTTGTCAGTATACAACCCACTTTGCAGCATTAGAAAAGGTTAACATGTCATCAGAAAGCCAAGGTTCACCTGCAACAACCTGGACCACATAGGTGGTATGAAGCTTTCTTTTTTCAAAAGTCTTTTACACTGTCTAAATTTTTCTACAGCAATTAAAGGTTGTATATATTTCTTTTATCTGTTTACTACCTTAGTTACCAAGATACAAAACAACCAATGTAATTGTCCGCTTATCTAAGTCCTGGCTTTAAGTACTTCAAAATAAAACTCATATTAAGATATCAAAGGAAACAGCATTATCTACCAAAAAAAGAGACAAAGTGCTTCTTTTCCTAGTTAGTCTAAGTTAAATCTACAAGAAGCACTTGCCATCAGCTTTCTAAGATACTGGCAGGACTCAAGGCATAATGTTTCAAAATCAAAACTGACATGGCTTTTAAAAGTAAATGATAAAACCTATGCTTCCCACAGAAAGAAAAAGGTAGAAAGTGAGGTTCTTATTTAAGATTCTGAAATTTTATTCACAGGCTAAAAGCCAAAATTAAAGAAAAAACACACGCAATGCCTATTTAAATTTCAAATGAAGGCAACACATTATAAGTTGTTCACTTTCAGCTTCTTGAATGTATTTCCTGCTTAAGGTATCCATTTTCTCCATAGAAACTCAATCAGAAAAATCCCTCTAAAATGTTTTATAAATTCAATCACAATGTTCCTACTATTTCATCTGATTTACCACAGAAAAAGACTAGCCTCATTCATAAAGCTATTCACCCATCTAAACCTAAGAGGGGGGAATAAGTTTCTTCCCAGAAACTGTTTTTTTTAAAAAGGAGCAAAAACCTGATGAAAGAACACTGCTGCCACGTCTTTTCCCCTCCCCCACTCACGTAGTGGCTGTTTCATCCCGCGGAGGGCATTCCAAGGGAAAGTGCGAGAGCCAGCGCTCTCCGAGAAACCAGAAACAGTTAAGTTGAAATTGGCAAGTCTCTGTGCCCTTTCAGATCAATTCCTAAAAGGAGAGCTTGCTGCTGCTTCATCCCTTTCTTAAAGCAAACAGCGCAAAATTCCCAGAGTCTTCACTCCCCGGAAGGCATCTCGGTGTCTGAAAACTAAACTCCACTTAATACATTTGATTATTTAGGAGAAACAGTCTCCTAGAAATAGGAGAAATGGTACCATCCTCCCTCCCCCTTAAAACATACATCTGGGGAGGCTTTCGTGAAATCCAACTCAAAGTTCTCACACAACCACGACACTCGTTCTAACTGATGTGGACTTCCAAAAAGCAGCACATACTCTGCTGAGAGAAAGAGAAGGGGGATGGTGGGGGAAGCTCATGTGCCTTTAAAAAAAAATTCGTGGAAGATGAGGGAAGGAAGAGGAGCTTCCCCCGTGGCTGGGTGATCTGACAGCCGCCTTCCTCAGCCCAGCAGCCCGAAACTCGGCGCCGCGGGCAGCGTCTAGCGCTCCGGCAACACCCCGCGCGCAACAGATGAGTCGAGCCCGAACTTCCCTGACGAGGTCCGCTTCCCGGACCCGACGACTTTTCGGTAGGGCAGAAATGCCTCGAGAGCCTCGCCTCCTGCCCTAAGCTTTAAAATCCGCTCTCCACTCCGCCACATGCTAACCATCTGCCGCCGCGGAGGCCAAAAACCCACGCCCCGCCCTCGCGTTCCCCCCCGCCCCGGCTTTTTAGGGAGGACCAGGTAGGAGAGCCGCTCGGAAAAATCAACAGGGTGAGCCCTCCCCGGGAAGGAAGGAATATTCAAGAAAGTCCTGGTCCCCGGGGCGGGGACAGAGGCTGCCGCAGCCCCAACGGTCGGGGGCGCCGAGCCGGCAACGAAGCGGGAGAAGGGGAGCACCGAGAAGGGCAGAAGGGCCTCTGGGGCAGCCAGGGGGCGCGGGGCCGAGTCTCCAGAAAAGAAGGTATTCAGGTTGCTGTGGGGAGCCGGAGAACCCTCCGCCCCCCAAGCCATCCCACCAGAGCGGGCAAGGAGCGGACCGCCACAGCTGCCCGAGAAGGGCCACAGCGGTCCCAGGGCCCGAGCCACAGGCTCCAGAGTCGGGGGAGCCTCTCACCTGGGAAGTGGGGCGGCAAGAGACGGTGCGTTCTTCAGTCCCCTGTAGCCTGCTCTGGGGCCGGATACCTGCTGCCTTCCCTCAGCCCGCGGGCTGCGCGACTGAGCAGTAGAGGGAGCCAGTTAGCCCTTTTATAACCTCTAGGCTGCGACGGCAGCTCTAGGGAGGAGACGACTGCAGCCCTCGCTACGTGAGCTCGATCACACCAGCGCCCCGGCGACTGCGCAGGCGCCCAGCCCGCGCCTCCCTCCGGTCTGCACCCGCGGCCCACACCCGTACTCCCCTCCGGCCCCAGAGTCTTAGGCGGAGCGGGGAAGGGGCGGGCAGGAGGGTCCGGCAGCCGATGCGCCTGCGCAGGGTGCTCGCCACGCCGTCGTCGCCTTCGGTACTAGTTGCCTCGCTCCTTCTCATCAGGTTGTTTAAACGCGTTAATTTCAACATCAGCCTCAGGCCTGGGCGTCGAAACCACCTGCAATGAAATAACTAAAATTTGAGAAGAGGAACATGGGAGCGTAGAGAATGAAAGAAGCCTCGGGTGGAAAATAATACAGTGCATCCTTGGTGTTTCTGCTGTCCTGGCCCGGAGGCTTTTTGCTTTAAAAACCTGCCTTTTTCACCTTTACTGTTACTTTATACGAATCTCACTCTGCCCACCTTTATACTTTATCAGTAGATAAAGAATACGCACTCCGGAGACAGATTTTTTTAAATTTAGTCCCTGGCTCAGCCCTGTAAAACGCAGGGCATTAAGCTCTTCATTTCAGTTTCTTCCCCTGTAAAATGGGAATGACGGTAGGTTCCTCATAGGAATACTGGGAGAATTAAATGAGATAATGTATGTGAAGCACTTAGTACCTGCCTAGCACGCAGAACGGACTTGGTAAATATTAGCTGTTGTTACACCATATAAGACACCCTATGTCGTGTTTGGTCTTAGTCTAACATTTGCCTTGGCCTTTATGTTCCTGAAAGAACAAAGCCTTGCCATCAAGGAGCAGACAATGAAGGACATCCCTTTACCCTTGTCAGTAAAAGGGAAGAATGACTTCTTGAAGAATTGTGATTCATTAAAGTTTTCCATGTTTGCCAAAAAGCATAGCAATAATTAACATTTGACTCTTACCTAGGAGGTGGAGTTGATTATATAGATACAGAAATAGTGGGTACTTGGAAGCCCTAGGCATCCAGACAATAGATACAATGATGTCTAACTCAGCCGTTGTCGAAGTGTAGTCGGCGGTCCACAAGATCAAAATTACATCCCACTGAGACTTTACATCCCACTGAGACTGAGCTTTTGCAGAGATTACATGTTTGGTGATACTGCAGATATCACAGATTGAATACAGAAGCAGATGTGAGAATTCTGTTAAGCCAGACATCATAGAGATCTCAGAAACATGTATGTGCTGCTGAAGCGAGCACAAGATTCTCGGGAAATGTAAAATAGTGCCACTCTTCCCACTAAATGCTTTTTGCTTTGAAATAGTAGTTCTGGGGCGCCTGGATGGCTCAGTGGGTTAAGCCTCTGCCTTGGGCTCAGGTCATGATCCCAGGGTCCTGGAATCAAGCCCCCAAGATGGCTCTCTGCTCAGCAGGGAGCCTGCTTCCCCCCTCTCTCCCTGCCTGCCTCTCTGCCTACTTGTGATCTCTGTCTAATAAATAAAATCTTTAAAAACAAAACAAAACAATGAAATAATAGTTCTGTTTCGAGCCACCTGTGTAGCTCAGTCAGGCCACCTGTGTAGCTCTGCCTTGGGCTCAGGTCATGATCCCAAGGATCCTGGGATCTGGTCCTGGGATCCATCTTGGTGGCAGGCTCCTTGCTCAGTGGGGAGCCTGCTTCTCCCACTCGCACTCCCACTCCTCCTGCTTGTGTTCCCTCTCTTGCTCTCTCTCTCTCTCTGAAATAAATGAATAAAATCTTCAAAAAATTAAAAATAAACCAGACACAAAGCATAAAAGAAAATATAGGAATTGTTTAAAAATAATAATAGTTCTATTTTATTAAAAATGTTTGTTAACATGTAATAGATTCACTGTTTTTGTTTTTAAATGAATTAATAAATATTTTATATGTTTGTTTCAACACCTAATACCATTAATATTGACAGATATGAGCCACATAAAAGCTTTTTGGAGTCCTCAATACTTTCTAGGAGTGAAATGGTCATGAGACCAAAGAATTTGAGAACTTCTAGTCTAAACAAATGACTAAAGGTCTTTGAATCAAGAGGCAAATCTTTGCCTCAAATGGAACTGTAATCAACATATCCACTGACCCTATATGAGCTGACTAAAAATTGACAATCCACCCTACAGATAAAATGGCCCCAGACCCCAAAGCAAACTTAATGCAAAGCTAAGAAGGCTTCAGCTTCAGGGAACTTCATTTGCACTAGCTTTTTCCAAGGCCCTGGAAGAGGCCCTAGCAGTATATTCACACAGTTCACAAAATTTTAACTGCAATCTTTAGACTGCAAATTGGTTCCTCACTGATTTCTCTTCTGTCACACTTCCCCTTGTCTAGCAGTGTAGGAGTGGCTCACAGGCATTTTTTAAATTTAGCTGAGGGAAGTTGAGTTAGAATACATTTGGTTTTAGTTTAGTGGGATATATTTTTGTAACTCACAGTCACTTCTCTGCATAGTTAAAATATTGCCAGCTGTCCCAGTGTAGGAATGGCATCCAAGAATACTCCTACCACCCATTGTGCCAACCCACCCATCATTGTAAAACGAAGGTGTGGGGCCAGACATTTTATAGCCATTTGAATGCGTCCTATGTTCTATCATCAAAACTATAAGTTTAGTGGAGCAGACGAAGAGATAAAACTTAGGGAGCCTGAAACTAATCTGTGGGATATCCCTCTACTTATTGGATGTGTAAAAAACAAACAAATAAATAAGTAATCTCTACACTCAACATGGACTCCCAACCCTGGGATCAAGAGTCTCATGATCTACCAACTGAGCCAGCCAGGTGCCCCCAAATGTATAAAATTTTAATAAAAGATTAATACTAATGCTTAGCTAGTAAAACGAGTTCTTTTCTGTTAGAATTGAATAAGGATATCCACAACTACTCGTTAGAATATTATTGGTTTAAAGAAAACTGATATGCCCTGAACTCCTTTAAGTCACATATCAAACACTCTAATTTTAGATTCTTCCAAATGGAACGACAATCCTAAAAATTTACATGATGTTATCAGCAATGAGTTGTGAAGTTGAAAATAATGTCTAACTTGTCCCTATCAATATGGTTTGGTTGCCCAAAAAGGACAACATATATGACTATTCAACCTGATCATCCCTGCTTGGTTAGAATGAAAATGAGAGATACTTTGGAGAACAGAAAAAGAATGACACAGTTCCCCTTTGAAAGACCAAACATTAGAACAGAACTGCTCTAGCCATACTATAAACCTCCAATCTCTTCTTGCATCTGAAAAAAGTTGAATATGTTCATCAATTAAATATTTCTTGAACAAAGTATCAAAAGTCCCATATTTTTAGAAAATATTATTATATAGCTATGGTAACATCTAATGAACAGAAGTAATTTATTTTTATTTTTTTTTTAAGAATTTTACTTTTTTTTTTTTTAATTTTTATTTATTTATTTATTTGACAGAGATCACCAGTAGGCAGAGAGGCAGGCAGAGAGAGAGAGAGGAGGAAGCAGGCTTCCCACTGAGCAGAAAGCCCGATGTGGGGCTCGATCCCAGGACCCTGGGATCATGACCTGAGCCGAAGGCAGAGGCTTTAACCCTCTGAGCCACCCAGGCACCCCTGAACAGAAGTAATTTAAACTCAATTAATAGATCAATGGTGGTAACTCAATCTTCTGAACAAGTCTCTAAAAAACCAGCCAGTCAGTGACAACTTCCCATTTTTTAAAGTTAGCCAAAGAGCAACAGCCTTACTCTTGTGAACACAGCTCTGAAAATCAGCCCATTGTAAACAGTCTCTCCACCAGAATAATTGGGCTTTCATAGCTGATGTCAACCCAACTCACTCCCATCTTTGAAAGTCAGTCAATCCCTGAACTCCACCTTTCACAAAATACCATATAAGACCAGCAGAGAGACTGGACCAAACAAGTGTAGTGCTTCTACACATAGAAAATAATAAATCAGTTTTTTATTTCACATTTTGAATGATGGTTACTTCCAAGAAAAGGGGAAGACAAAATAGAAAATGTAGACTTATTGAAGGAAGTTTTAATCAAATTGCAGTCATACATATGAAACAATTAGAAATCATTTGAAAGAGTAGATAAGTACTGAATGGTGAGGATTATAAAATACTACACGCTTTACTTGAGAGGAGAAATAATAAAGTTGAATTGGATAAAATAGGTAAGAGTGGGTAAATTTTTCACCCAGGGATAAAGATGATGGAAGCAATGTTTTAGAATATTACGCTATGTAAATTAGAGGAGAAAGAAAGTGGAGTCTAGATTAAGTAGTCCAAGATTCATTGAATAAATATTTATGGAACGCCTACCAACAGTGTCCAAGACACTGCCTGTTGGGTTGTGGAAGATCAAACTTTAATTAGACAGTTTCTTAAAGAGTTTATAATCTTATCGGATGGCGTGATATATGATTCCTGCTGTATATAACTTGGGAGTCCTTTGAAGGAAACCAAAAATACACTAAATAAATAAATATTAATTATAATAAAAGAAAATAAGGTGCTATGGAAAAGAATAACAGTAGGGACATAATTTAGATAGATAATACAGGGAAAGTGTTGCTGAAGACGTGACATATAAACTGGGACCTGAGTTGGCCAAATGAAGTGTGTGAACAAGAGCATTCTAAAGAGAGAGAATAGCATGTGTGAGGAGCATATGACAGGAAAAAGCTTGATGCATTTAAGAAGCTAAAAGAAACCTGGTGTATTTGTAGTTCCATAAGCAAGAGAGAAACCAGGATGATCCGTATGCTGAGGCTAAATTAGGCAGGACCTGTTTGGTACTGTAACAAGCACAACAGGAAGGCACTGAAGTATTTTTAAATAATGAGGCAATATCGTGTTAGTTACCTGTCACAAAAGAAAATGCTGTGTAACTGCATTTCACTGGGCATGGGGGATGAGCCTTGGGACTAGAAGCAATAGGGACTTTCTGTTTAATCCTGAGTAGGAACACAGAAGTCAAGAGATGAATGCAGCTGAAACTGGAAACCGTTCCAGTTACTAACATCCTATCACTGCGACATTGAGGAAAGTGGTTGCAATGGGGTGGCCAGACCATCTAAGTCATGTGGCCTCCGTGGGGATGCTCACTGTGGCAGACAAAATAATGGCCCCTCAAAGATGTCCACATCCTACTCCCCTGCACCTGTGAATATGTTATTTTACCTGACAAAAGAACTTCGCATATATAATTAAGGACCTTTAGATGGAGAACTTAGTCTGGGTTATCCAGGTGGGCCCAATTTAGTTAAATGATTCTTTACAGCTGAAAACTTTTCCCAGTTGTGATCAGAGAAAGAACTGTGAGGATGGAAGCAAAGTGACATATTTGCTACAATGCTGATTTGAAGATGGAGAGAGGGGACTAGGAGCCAAGAAATGTGGGAGGTCTCTAAAAACTAGAAAAGGCAAATAAATGGATTCTTCCCTAGAACAATTCAGAAAGGGACACAGCTGCCAATACTTTTGATTTTAACCCAGTGAGACCCACGGCAAACTTCTGACTTACAGAACTGTAAGATAATAAATCTGCACTGCTTAAGCCATCAAGTTGGTGATAATTTATCATAGAAGCAAGAAGAAACTAATACACTCATCACTTATATGACTATGACTGAAACAATATCTGAAGACAGTGACATTTCCCGAGGGTCTGAGTAAATTTCCTGATGTTCTGCCCTAGAAGTGAATGTAGTAATTAGGACTGACCCTTTACATAGGATAAGCATTCTTGCATGGGAATTATCTGAGGAAGATAACTCTAGAGAAGAAGAAAGTCTTCTCAATAAGCAGTACAGAAGCATCAAGATCTTTAATTTTAATAGCAAAACGCATAGGACCTCATATTGGCCTCTCAAGCTTGTATTAGTTACACAAAAAAAGTGCCATGGTCTCTAGTTTGGAAAGATGGCCAGAAAAATGTTATCAACAACCAAAATAAAGAAGCTGGGAAAGTGAGCGAAATTTGCAGAGCGGTCGAAGAGTTTGATTTTGAATCTTATTAGATTTGAAATGACAGGGGTCATCACTGGTTTCAAACTTATTCTGCCAATTAATAGTTTGTCAATATTAAGCAGATTTCCATATTATAATGAAATCTTATATAAAAATGAAACTTCTATCTACTTGTGATTCTACTTTAAAATTAATCTGTGGCTTCTTTAGATTTAATTCTGCTAAATTTAAGTCAGCCACACATTAACTACACATGTCTTTCTACTGCTGGTTGGCAAGACAAGGCTACCTCCCCATAGTATTCTTTAGTACGGTTCACCAAATATTTCTAAGACTTTTCCCAGACAGAAAGTTCTGCTCTTCTCCATCTTCCTTTTTTTTTTTTAAGATTTAAAAAAATTTATTCATTTGGGAAAGAGAGAGCACGCACAAGAATGGGGAGAGGCAGAGGGAGAGCAAGAAGCAGACTCCTCTCCAAAGTGGGAGCCTGACATGGGTCTCGAACCCAGGACCTGGAGATCACAACCTTAGCCGAAGGCAGACCCTCAGCCATCTGAGCCACCCAGGAGTCCCTCTTTTCCACCTTCTTTAACGTTAGTTGTTGCCAACAAATTTGCTTTGGCCATTGAAAGTGACATGTATGAAAGTCAAAATATGTTTCATCATGGTCCCTTCTGAGACTCAGAAGCCATGTCACCATGGAAGCCCATATCGAGATGAAGACTTAATCAATACAGATCTCTTGAGCTGCCACGATGAACAAAGCTTCAAACTGCACTACCTTGACGATCTCCACTGTGTGTAGCTTGAGTGAAAAACAAACTTCTATCATGTTAACTCACTAAAACTTATTTATAACTTCAGTATTGCTTAGTCTATCTTAACCTATGTACTGCCTAAACAAAGTCAGACTTTTCCTTTATAAAACTTATTACCAGAATTGTATTTATTGATTATATTTGTACCTGAAATGAACACTGTATGCTGCCTACCTAGAATTCATCCCCCACGTTGCCAACCTTAAGACTTTCCAAACTGCCCAGCATTTCAGGGTAGGTGTGACTTCTACTTCTGCTTGGAATGTTAAAAAAAAAAAATGCAAAGAATTTTGCTCCCACAATGACAAAAAAGCCAGATAATCTGCAAAATCATACATTTTTTGAGCACACCAGATAGCTGAGTTTGCAAGGCAACCAAGTAACTGGAGTTCCAAGGAGAAATGGGCCACACTCTTTAGACCTTTGGGAGAGTAAGAAAAAACTCACCAAAATGTTTAACGAATTGCTAATGGTCATGTGTAGGCTAGTATGTCAGTTTGGAGCCTCAGACACAAAAGGAAATTGCACTTGCAAGTTTTTCCCACCAGCTCAGTGGTACTGAGATGAATGATTAGAAGCAGGGCAGGAGATCATGAAGAACACCAAATGTTGCAGACACAAAGGAGGTAATTGGCAGCTGCTAGGAACTGGGCCAAAAACCCCCAGATCTTTTTTCCTCAGACTCTTCTATACTATGAAGCAAAAGCCATAAGCCACTGGATAAATGGTAGCAAACTTATTGGCCCCCAGGGCACAGACAAAGATCACTTGTGGTTAGGGGATCTATAGAAAGAAAGCCCTTTATCTTCACAGGGGAAACAGGAAATTCTCTTAGACCCTGGATCCTACATTGATAACAAACTGAGATCCACTATTGGTGAGGGAGGAGCAGAAACTCTTGCCCAAGATCAGCCATAGATAACAGGCTGAGTTGGCTTCCACAGAGAGGAGACTGAAGAACTCCCACCTCCCAAAGCCCGGACACACTGACTCTCCCTAAGACTGAGACTGGACTAGGACACAGAAAATCTTTATTACAAACCCAGCCTAACAGTGAGTGTGGAGAGAGAGAGTCCCTCTGTGACATAAGAATGCAGGGGCAATTGAAATCACAAGGGCGGGCACCTGGGTGGCTCAGTCATTAAGCATCTGCCTTGGACTCAGATGGTGATCCCAGGGTCGTAGGATTGAGCCCCACATCCAGCACCACATTGGGCTCCTTGTTGGTGGGAGGCCTGCTTCTCCCTCTCCCACTCCCCCTACTTGTGTTCCCTCTCTCGTTATGTCTCTCTCTGTCAAATAAATAAATAAATAACATCTTTAAAAAACAAACAAAAAACAAAACAAAAACAAAACAAAACAAAAAAACGAAAAAAAGAAAAAAAAGAAAGCACGGGGAAAGTAGGAACACTGAGAGAAACTCTCTGAAATACCAGCCCCCATGCTAAGCACAAGGAAACAGCATCTTCCTGCTAATGAATTTCAAGTCTGTGATGTACAAAGCCCCAGCCCAGCTCCGCTCCTAACTAGATTGATCCAGCTCCCAACATTAACATCCTGACAGAAGAAGAGTTGTGTTCATTGTCAGGTGCGGACACTGCTTACCAGAAAACAGTACTGTTCTACACATAATGTCCAGCATTCATTATAAAACCATGAGACACACAAACAAACCCATTGTCAAGAGACAAAGTAGTCAACAGAAATGCAGTCAGAGGTGAGTCCAATGTTGGAACTCTCAGACACGGACTTCAAACTAACTAGTGAAAAAAGTGGACAAAATGCATGAACAAATGGAGAATTTCAGTAGGTAGATGAAAATTCTAAGAGTCAAAGGCAAGTGCTAGGGCAAAAAAATCCCATTATTCAGAGATGAATAATTCTTTCTTTCTTTCTTTCTTTCTTTCTTTTTTTTAAAAGATTTTATTTATTTGTTTGACAGATAGAGATCCAAGCAGGCAGAGAGGCAGGCAGAGAGAGAGAGGAGGAAGCAGGCTCCCTGCTGAGCAGAGAGCCCAATATGGGGCTCGATCCCGGGACCCTGGGATCACGACCCAAGCTGAAGGCAGAGGCTTTAACCCACTGAGCCACCCAGGCACCCTCTTTATTTATTTTTAAACATTTTTTTAAAGATGTTATTTATTTATTTGACAAAGATCACAAGTAGGCAGAGAAGCAGGCAGAGAGAGAGAGAGAGAGGAGAAAGCAGGCTCCCCGATGAGCAGGGGGCCCCATACAGGCTTCAATCCCAATCATGACCTGAGCCGAAGGCAGAGGCTTTAACCCACTGAGTCACCCAGGCACCCTGAATAATTCTTTTGATGGACTAATAAGTGTACTCAACACAGCTGAGTACAGAAGAATAAGTTATCCAAACCAATACAGGTTTCACCAGTTATCCAAAAGTAAAACATTTCTATGAAACCTTCCCTAAGCTGAATGGCATAAAGTGAAGAAGCAATAACCATTAATTTATATGGTAAATTTTTTTTAGCATTCCCAGACCCAAAAACAACCTCTCTTAGGCTGTTCTGATATCTTAGGACACATCTTGCTAACAGATGCACAAAATTAATCAAGATAAAGTACAGATGCTCACAGACACAGTACAAAGTTATGGTGGCTTGGTGCTGAGATGCTGAGTGTAGTTTTGGGGGAAGGAGCTTGGCAGTGCCACTTACCTAGAGTGCATATTGCCTCTAAATAACTCACTGCAAAACAAACACTGAACACTATTTCTGCTTTTTGACTTTTTTGATAGAAACGCAAATCTTCTTCTGGTTTCCTTCAGTTAGCAAAAACAGGTACTGATGTAGGTCTTTCATAAAAGCAAAGTGGTATTATGCAAACTTTTGAAAAGTAAAGGATGCCAGTAACCAACGAGAAAAAAAGTGAAAAACAACTAGACCAACAATGAAATTAGCTATGGGACAGCATCAAAAATCCTACGTATGTGTAGTTGGAGTCCCAGAAAGGGAAGAGAAAGGAAATGGGCCTTTAGAAATATCTGCAGAGATTATGAGACAGTACATTCCAAAAATAATAAAATCTAACTGCATATCCAAGAAATTTATCGACTCCAAAATCAGGGGAGGCCCCTCATCCTGATAAGCCTGATTCACGTCAGTAAAATGAAATCCGTCTTCCCACAGCAATCAGGGCTGGTCACTTAACCCAGGTCCTGATCAATTCATGACATTCCTTTGATGCCAGGAATTGTTTGGTTAGGGGTTCAGAAAGTGGGGATTGTAGCCAAAATTGATCCAAATAGAGTGAAGACCAACACTTTTGTTTCATGGTTAAGGGAGACATACTCTCTAGATAGTAACAAAAAAGTAAATAGCCCTAAGATCTCCTGGCAGCACTTTGTCTACCATGATGAAAGCCAACTTGAGGACGAGCCAATACATGAAATAGTTCAGAGCTGAAAGTAAAGTTTGAGTAAAACCTTAATCAAATAGCATCTGAAGCCTAAATTATAGGTGAATGTTTTAACTATGCAAATTAAGAAATTCACTTATTGGGCGCCTGGGTGGCTCAGTGGGTTAAGCCGCTGCCTGCTCAGGTCATGATCTCAGGGTCCTGGGATCAAGGCCTGCATTGGGCTCTCTGCTCAGTAGGGAGCCTCCTTCCTCCTCTCTCTCTGCCTGCCTCTCTGCCTGCTTGTGATCTCTCTCTGTCAAATAAATAAATAAAATCTTTAAAAAAAATAAAAAAAATAAATTCACTTATTGTTTAAGCAAAGTAAATTTGAATTTTTTCAAATCTCATTTGCAAGTAACCAAACACATCTTAACTGACAAGGTACCCTAGTACTAATATTAAGAGTCGTTTTAGAGACAGCTCCAATTCAGCTGTCAGCTGTTTTCTTGTTTTGAACCAAATTTCTAATTCCCAAAGGAGGTGTACTTGTTTTCTTTTTTTTTTTTTTTAATGATTTTATTTTATTTATTTGAGAGAGAGAGACAGTGAGAGAGAGAATGAGCGAGGAGAAGGTCAGAGAGCGAAGCAGACTCCCCATGGAGCTGGGAGCCTGATGTGGGACTCGATCCCGGGACTCCAGGATCACGCCCTGAGCCAGAGGCAGTCGTTCAACCAACTGCGCCACCCAGGCGTCCCCAAAAAATGTTTTTTTAAAATAAGTAATACATAAATACATTGTTACTTTCACCACTAAAAGCTAGACTGGGATTCAACCACTTGAAGGTCAATTTTTGCCCTTAAAAAAGTATTAGTTTATTATATTTTATTTAAAAATTGCCATTGATTTAAACTTAAACATGTCTGAGGAACAATCATTTTTACTTTATTATGACCTAAAAACACTAGAAGAATTATGTTATTTATACCATATTTGCTGTATTTACTAATCATGCACTGTGATGGTTTAACACAATTAATGATTTGATTGAATATTTTTAACAGCTTGTTGAGCTACAATTCAAATAACATATAACTTACCTTAACCACTTAAAGAATGCAATTTATTGAACGATCTTGGGCTCACAGAACTGTACAGTCATCACCACAATCAATTTTATATTTTCATCCCTCAAAAAAAACCCCAAACCTCTGTTCCCACTAGCACTCACTCCTCATTCTCCTTTTCTAACGTTTCTAACCCTCTGTTTTTTCAAAGTGCGAATAATACCACTTATCTCATAGGATGTGAGGATTAATGACAATTCATGAAACACTTTGCATGGTACCTGGACCACAGTAAATGCCTAGTTAAAATCTTCTCTATTTGTCTTAGTCCATTTGGTCTGCTATAACAAAATTCGACAGACTGGGTAGCCTATAAACAACAAAAATTTATTTCTTAGAGTCCTGGAGTCCTAAAGTCCAAGAGCAGGGTGCCCACATGGTTGGGTTCTGGTGAAGGCCCTCCTTTAGGCTGCAGACTGCTGACTTCTCTCCAAATCCTCACATGGTAAAAGGAGCAAGGAAGTCCTCTTGGGACTCTTTATTTTTTTAAAATTTTATTTATTTGACAGACAGAGATCATAAGTAGGCAAAGAGGCAGTCAGAGAGAGAGAGGGGGAAACAGGCTCTCTGCTGAGCAGAGAGCCTGATGCAGGGTTCCATCCCAGGACCCTGAGATCATGACCTGAGCCTAAGGTAGAGGCTTAACCCACTGAGCCACCCAGGTGCCCCATTAGGTCTCTTTTATAAGGGCATTAATCTCATTCATGAGAGCTCCACCCTAATGACCTATTACCTCTCAAAGTCCTCACCTCCTAATACTATCACATTGGGATTATTATTTCAACATATAAATTTTGAGGGAACATGAGATGAGGATTCAGACCATACCATTATTTTTCTTATATAGCACTTTATACTTAGTAGCTTAAAAATAGAGTCATTTTGATTTTTAAAAAAAATTATTAGAGCCCTAACTTCCTCTAAGCATGTTTCCCCATCTCTTTGGAATTTATTGACTTTATAATCTTGTATTCCTCAAGTTTTCTGCGCCTTCCTTAAGAACAATGAATCAATCTTATAAAATGCTTGGGTTCATGTGTTAATGGAAAGACCCAAAAGAAATGGCTGGTCAACCAGAGTTACTATTCTTCCTTCCCATGTAGCCAAGTTACATGTTAATAATAACATCCAGGTTTTAATAATCAGTATCCCCTGTAATCTACCCTACACACACATAGAAATTCCTTTACAGTGTAAGTCAAATTATCTCATTCTCCTGCTCAAATTCTTCTGTCACATTCCATCCCTCCCAGAGTAAAAACCAAAAGGATTACAATGGCTCGATAAGAATTGTAAGATTTGTGAAGCTCTATGTGATCTGATACTTGGCTACACTTTGACCTCATCTCTGATTATCATGCTTTGTCCTAGGCTTTACTCAGACCTGCCAGTTACTCTTCCTCCCCAGGACCTTTGCATCTGCTGATTTTCTCCTGTCTACGAATCTCTTCACATAGATTTCCATTTGGTTTCCTTCCTCAACTCTTTCACTGTCTTTGCTCAAATATCACCTTTACAGTAAGGCTGGCCACCATATATAAAATAGCAAAATCCTCTTATCCTCTAATCCTCTTATCTTGCTTTATTTTTCTCCTCAGCACTTATAACCAAACACATTGTATATTTACTTGTTTTTTTTCCTTTAGAATGTAAGTTGCACGAAGACAGAAATTTTCCGTTTTTCACCCCTGCTGTATCTGGTGCCTATTAACAGTCCCAGGTTGGTATTTATTAAATACATGTTGAATGAAGGTCCTTCAAAACTGTCTTTTCCTACAAGCAAGCAACTTTAAAGCAAGAAAAGAGCAGAACCAAAGTAGTTTTGCTAGACTGCTTTCAGTGCTATGGAATCCTGCCCTGGTTGATCAAGGGATGCATTCTGACATAAGCTCACACGCCTTTAGACACAGTCATGTCCTTTACAATTGGCAGATTTCATGAAATGTTAGAACTAGTTCTAAAGTGGGCAGAGACAGAAAGTTTGAAAGTTAGCTTAGTTCCTGCCCCAATACTCCTTTCCTTCCCCGCAAAATATGCCTTTTGTGTACTAGGATGGGTTTAATGACTATCTTTTTGTTATTAAAAAGTGAATTTACTGCTTCTCCAAAGACAAGGTTGGTAGATTTTCTGGTAATGGATTTAGAAGATCTTAGATCTTGCTTTTGACACTCACTGTTAACTTTGCTGTTGTAGTGGATTTTAACATGCCTCTGGATTAAACTACAATTCCCAGGGTGCATCTCTAGGTGAATTCTGGGAAGTGTGGCAAAAGAACGCTTACAACCATGGTTAACCTTGGAAGACTTAACAGCTAGCATGAAAACAGAACTACATTTCCCAGAGTGCATCAATAGGGTGTTCTGGGAAGTGTGGCACAGGCCCCTAGGGCGGGAAAGCCCTGCTTCCCAGGAGCCTTGCTAGTTCCCTGGTTTCTGCTGATTCCTGAGGCCTAGGAAGGCACCCTCCCCCAAATTCAGAGTGAGTACAGCGGAACAGAAAACTGTTGAGGTTCTAAGCAAAGGAGGGATTTTATGGGAAGGCATAATCAAAACTTGAAAAAAAGCTCTTGGTCACAGCATTTTGTGATTTTTAGCTTAGTCTTTTCCTTATTGCAGGAACCAGGGAATGGCCAGTTTTGCATCGTAACTTATAGAACTATCCTTTTAACTAAAACTAAAGCTAATATTCTAACTAAAGCTAGTATTTTTCTGGTACTTTCTTGGAGAGTCATTTAAAAACGGAACTTGCTTACCTTTTTGCCTTGTGCCTGCATTATTTTTTAATTAAGGGAGGAAACTTTTTAGAAAGCAAACCATAAAGCTACTTAAGGAGACCTTGAAATCTGTGTCCTTTGGCTCCTCAGTTTTGCATATTTCCTCATTCCACTGAGGTCCACAGTAATGAATAGACTGACTGAAAAGGGCTCTCTCAAACTCTACCAAACTTCTTGGTAGAATAACCACAGAGATTTGAGATGGACCCTTTCTTCATGCTGTAGTACTTTACAAAGTAATCTTTCTTCTTAAAATGAACAGGATAAAAAATGTAGGAATTATGTATTACAGAGGTGTGAGAGATATTGTTAATCTTAACAGCCTTGCCTCTTCATCAAATAATTTTTGGTAAAAACAATATTATCTTTCATCTTTATCAGTCCTTGTACTTTTTTTTTTTTTTTTAAGATTTTTATTTATTTATTTGACAGAGATCACAGGTAGGCAGAGAGGTAGGCAGAGAGAGGCGGAAACAGTTTCCCTGGCGAGCAAAGAGCCCGATGTGGGGCGCGATTCCAGGACACTGGGATCATGACCTGAGCTGAAGGCAGAGGCTTTAACCCACTGAGCCACCCAGGTGCCCCGTCCTTGTACTTTTAAAGACATAAATCATAAATGAATGTTGAAAAATGCTTTCCCATGTATTTCTCATCAAAACATGAGTTTTGGAGCCAGATAGCCCTGGGCTTGAAACTGCTACTGTCTAAACTGTGATTTCAGATTAGTTAAAGCTTTATCTTCCTCACTTGTAAAATGGGATAAATTTGTTCATTCATTCATTCACCCATCTATCTATATTATGTTTTACATTGTGATAGAATCAGTGCTGGGTGCTATAGAAAGGGGAAGATACTACCCTTTAAGGATTTTACAGTCCAACAGATCTGAAAATAAGGTAGAAACCTGACATGGTTGTAATACACTTCAGATCCATTTTCTCTCCTTCCCTCCCCTATGAGAAGTGAGACAGAAAGGAAGCTCCAAGGAGTTAGGTGACAGCTCCAGATCACAAATTCAGTCAGTGGGAGAATAAAAGTCCAGAGTCTCTTCAGTGCTTACTTCCCTGTTCCTTCCTCAGTTTGGAGATATGCACAGACTGTAAAACAGAAGGCAAGCCTGAGCTTGTCATCTAATGTAAAATAACAGTGCTAGTATTTTCTTCCAAAACTTATTTCATGAATAGTGAACTTTTATCCCCAGCATGCCATCAGGAATAAAATACCATAATAGTTGCCAATTCAAACAAAAACAGTTCTGTTTGTAATGTGAATTTGAGGATCATGGCAGGTTTACCAGTTGTTTTCCAGCAAGTTTACTAAAAGTGAGCCCTTGAGCCAGTACACTTTAAATAAAACATCACACTGAAGACCTCCAGAAGAGTAAAAAATCACAAACCATTTAGAAAAAAGTAACACATTTTCCCTGCATTGAATTTCTAAATAACGTGGAGTTTTAAGAAATTATATTTTCATTCTACAAGTCGGTTCACATATCCTCATTGTTAAAAGACCTCTTTTTTCTTTTCTTTTTTTTTTTTTGGACTGAGGTACACAAAGAAATGCAACACATATACCAGTTGGTTCCTGTACTGTGTTTCTGTGATCATGTTATGGAAAATGCTGGAAATGTACTATAATATTCTAAAAACCTAGAATGGTCAAAACCATAGTAAATAAATGAGCACAGGACATCAAACAGTTTGCAAAAGGGAAACCAGAACTATTAAATCTTAAAACACTTTTTTTTTTTAAAGATTTTATTTATTTATTTGACAGAGAGAGATTACAAGTAGGCAGAGAGAGAAGAGGAAGCAGGCTCCCTGCTGAGCAGAGAGCCTGATGCAGGACTCGATCCCAGGACCCCGAGATCATGACCTGAGCCGAAGGCAGTGGCTTAACCCACTGAGCCACCCAGGCGCCCTCTTAAAACACTTTTAATCTCGGTAGTTATTACAAAAATATAAAATGAAGGGTTTTTTTTTTTTTTTTTTTAAAGCCAAACACTACCGAATCTTGTAAATGCAGCAATGTGTAGAAAGAGCCATATGATTTTAAACTAAATTTTGTCCCAGTAATTCTACTTTGGGAAACTTAAAAGAAGTAGCCTGAAAATATCAGCACATAGGTATTTAGTGGTATCTTATTTCTGGTAATTTAAAATCAGAGCAACCTAAATGTCTAAAATCAGGGGAATGTTTAGCCAAATAAGGATGAGTCTACCTGAATGTATTATTTTGCAGCTAAAAATATTATATAGCTTATACAAAAACATAGAAAACTGTTTGTGATGTGTTTCGTGAAAGCAAGTTGATAAAAATGTGTCCTCTAATTACAAATATGTAGAAGTTGTACATGTAAGGGGGCACTTGGGTGGCTCAGTGGGTTAAAGCTGCCTTTTTCGGCTCAGGTCATGATCTCAGGGTCCTGGGATTGAGCCCCACATCAGGCTCTCTGCTCAGCGGGGAGCCTGCTTCCCTCCCTCTCTCTCTCAGCCAGCCTCTCTGCCTATTTATGATCTTTGTCAAATAAATGGATAAAATCTTAAAAAAAAAAGTTGTACATATAAAAAAGATTAGAAAATATATGTTATATTTATGTGGTCATATTATGGACACCCTCACAATTCTGTCTTCTAGATGTCCTATAATGTAATTATGTTAATTTTATAATTCAAATTATATATTTCAAAGAGAAACTTAACAGTTAAAGCTGATTTTTAAGAAAATCACTTTCTCCTCTTTGACTTTTCAATAAGCTCTATAGTTTTTATATAAGATGTGTATAAAGATATACAAGGGACCATTTAGAAAAGGAATTTGACTTGATTTTTTTTAAAGATTTTATTTATTTATTTGACAGAGAGAGATCACAAGTAGGCAGAGAGGCAGGCTGAGAGATTTGAAGAGAAGCAGGCTCCCTGCTGAACAGAGAGCCTGATGCAGGGCTCAATCCTAGGACCCTGGGATCATGACCTAAACCAAAGGCAGAGGCTTTAACCCACTGAGCCACCCAGGCACCTCTAGACTTAATTTTTATCTACTAGGTTTATGATTGTACCAATGAAGGTACAATTCTCAATTGAAATAAGTCTGGTTTTCCTCTTGATTGTTAATGTTTTTTCTAAGTTACATTAAGAACTTCACTTTGTTTTTTACAAGCTGTGACCACCATCCCATGAGTCAGCAGGCCATGATAATCCACAACTGGCTAAGGTTAATTTAGTAACAAACTAGACAAAACATCAGGCAGCCAAGGACAGTGGGCCACATAGTAGTTAATAGTGCAACCAAATAGCTCTTGGCTCTCAGGATTCAAGGAACTAACAAAAAGAATTACTTTTGGCTCCCTGGGACTGTGATGAGGTAATCCTGTTAACGATTTAGTATGTGTACTTCTAGTCACTTTAAAAATAGAAATAAATATATATTTATGTTTACTGATATGTATATGTCCTTTTGTTTTTCCTTTTTTTTTTTTTCATTTTTTTTCCAATTTATTTATTTTCAGAAAAACAGAATTCATTATTTTTTCACCACACCCAGTGCTCCATGCAAGCTGTGCCCTCTATAATACCCACCACCTGGTACCCCAACCTCCCACACCCCCCGGCACTTCAAACCCCTCAGATTGTTTTTCAGAGTCCATAGTCTCTCATGGTTCATCTCCCCTTCCAATTTACCCAAAAGCACATACCCTCCCCAATGTCCATAACCTTCCCCCCTTCTCCCAACCCCCCTCCCCCCAGCAACCCACAGTTTGTTTCGTGAGATTAAGAGTCACTTATGGTTTGTCTCCCTCCCTATCCCATCTTGTTTCATGGATTCTTCTCCTACCCACTTAAGCCCCCATGTTGCACCACCACTCCCTCATATCAGGGAGATCATATGATAGTTGTCTTTCTCCGCTTGACTTATTTCGCTAAGCATGATACGCTCTAGTTCCATCCATGTTGTCGCAAATGGCAAGATTTCGTTTCTTTTGATGGCTGCATAGTATTCCATTGTGTATATATACCACATCTTCTTGATCCATTCATCTGTTGATGGACATCTAGGTTCTTTCCATAGTTTGGCTGTTGTGGACATTGCTGCTATAAACATTCGGGTGCACGTGCCCCTTTGGATCACTACGTTTGTATCTTTAGGGTAAATTCCCAGTAGTGCAATTGCTGGGTCATAGGGCAGTTCTATTTTCAACATTTTGAGGAATCTCCATGCTGTTTTCCAGAGTGGTTGCACCAGCTTGCATTCCCACCAACAGTGTAGGAGGGTTCCCCTTTCTCCGCATCCTCGCCAGCATCTGTCATTTCCTGACTTGTTGATTTTAGCCATTCTGACTGGTGTGAGGTGATATCTCATTGTGGTTTTGATTTGTATTTCCCTGATGCCGAGTGATATGGAGCACTTTTTCATGTGTCTGTTGGCCATCTGGATGTCTTCTTGGCAGAAACATCTGTTCATGTCCTCTGCCCATTTCTTGATTGGATTATTTGTTCTTTGGGTGTTGAGTTTGTTAAGTTCTTTATAGATTTTGTACACTAGTCCTTTATCTGATATGTCGTTTGCAAATATCTTCTCCCATTTTTTTTTTTTTTAGAGAAGGAGAGAAGTAGGGCCAGGCAGGGACAGAGGGAGAGGGAGAGAGAGAATCTTAAGCAGACTGCATGCCCAGTACAGAGACCAACACAGGGCTCAATCCCGCAACCCTCAGATCATGACCTGAGCCAAAATCAAGAGTTGATTGCTTAACCAACAAAGCCACTCAGGCACCCCTATGTCCTTTCCTTTATAAATTAATTATATGGTAGTAAACCAAATATTACTTGCTTTTCTTACTTAAACATATATTGTGAATATCTTTCCCTGTTACTGTATATGAATGTTTCCACTGTTATCTTGTATTTATTTATTTTAAAGATTTTACTTATTTGAGAGAGAGAGAGTAGGGGAGAGGGGCAGAGGGAGAGGGAACGAGAAAATCCCAAGCAGACTCCTTGCTGATGTGTGGCTTGATCCCAGGACTCTGAGACCATGACCTGAGCCAAAACCAAGAGTCAGATGCTTAACTGACTGAGCCACCCAGGCACCCCTCTTCTATTTATTTTTAAGAGCTGTATATTATTCCCCTTCATCATACTTCTTGTTAATGTTCCTATACCTATCCTTTTCTTCACAAGATAATTTCATAGAAGTGGAATTGCTAGGTGAAACGATGTTTATTTACCATGTACATACATATTCCCAATTTGCCCCTCCCCCAAAATACTGTATCAGTTTACATTCTCAGAGTTTGTACATGAGACATATATGTAGGACATATCTATGTACAAGAAATGTAAATGTATTTCTTCCAGTATATCACACAAGCCTTTAGGTTATTAAACTAGGAATTATGCTTTTTAATACTCTTCTAAAATGGTTTTTAACCCACATATCACATGTTGCCTTCTGGGAAAGCTGTTTGTCTTCTCTCTCCTACTAAAGACCCTTGATAACAGGTTTTTCATCCAGTACATTTCTGTGTTCCTTAAAGGACCTTGCATAAAGTCAGTTTTCAATAAATACTTTTTGTTGAATGTTGTTTGCTAAATATATTTTACCCTTGGCTAGGACACTGATTGTAGCCAAAACTGTCCAAGGATTAGTCATCAGTGATTCATAATTATGCAACCAAGAAGTAAGCCTAAACTTTAGATGTTCCTCAGTAATTTGTTTAGTGTCAAAGCTTCCTCCCTTGGGTACAGTTAAAAGGGTGGCTGGTTATTTGTACTGATTTTCTCATTTCAGTGGAACTTCTTGAATTTATTGCCAATCGGGGAATAAAATAGTTATTGATAAACAATTTAAAAGGAATCATCTTGGGGTGCCTGGATGGCTCAGTGGATTAAGCCTCTGCCTTTGGCTCGGGTCATGATCTCGGGGTCCTGGGATTGAGCCCCGCATCAGGCTCTCTGCTCAGCAGGGAGCCTGCATCCCCCTCTCTCTGCCTACTTGTGATCTCTCTATGACAAATAAATAAATACAATCTTTTAAAAAAAATAATAGGAGTCACCTTCTACAGAATGGATTCACAAGATACAGAATTTTTTTTCTCTCACAATGAGACACACAAAATAGAAAATATCTTAGATTCATGTAGATTTGCATGGCTGCCTTTTGAAATATTTTCTTTTCTTTTTTTTTTTAAATTTTATTTATTTATTTGACAGAGAGAGATCACAAGCAGGCAGAGAGGCAGGCAGAGAGAGAGGAGGAAGCAGGCTCCCTGCTGAGCAGAGAGCCTGATGCGGGCCTTGATCCCAGGACCCTGAGATCATGACCCGAGCCGAAGGCAGCGGCTTAACCCACTGAGCCACCCAGGCGCCCTGAAATATTTTCTTAATGGCCATGATTTTTATATTTTTCTTGCCAAAGGATTCCTCTTACTTCATTCTCAGTGGGACTTTGGCTTTCATATATTCTGAGAAACTTACTTCAGTTACTTGGAGACATTCCCAGTCTTACCTGGTCTTAGATAGAGTAATGCTAGCTGCTATAACAAACTTCAAAAGTTCACTTGTTTAATATGACCGAAGTTTATTTCTCACTGATAAATCGTCCAAAGTGTGTGTGTGTGAGTACTTTAGTTGGAAGGTGGCTTTTCTCCATGTTGTGATTCAAGGATCCAGGTTTCTCCATCTAATGGTTCTGCCATTCCAGAGTCTTACAAGCAGGAGGAGGAAAGGGGATGATGGCATACCCACTTCTTTTATTATTATTATTTTTAAATTTTTTACTTAAAGATTTATTTACTTTAGAGAGTGTGCACACACACCAAGGTGGGGGGAAGGGCAGAGAGAGAGGGAGAGAATCTCAAGAAGACTCCAGTTGAAGACAGAGCCCGGTATGGGGCTTGATCTCACCACCCTGAGATCAGGACCTGAGATGAAACAAAGAGTTTGATGCTCAACTGACTGCGCCACCTGGGAGCCTCTAGGCATACCCACTTCTTAACTGCTTCATCCTAGAAAAGATATACATCACTTACACTCACATTGCATTGTTAAGACCTACTTTTGGCATTGCTTAGATATAAGGAGAGATATGTAAATTGTGGCTTAGCAGCTACCTTTTAGCAATAATTCTTAGGAGGAAGAATGTATTTTTTGTAGATAGCAGAGTCTCAACCTATTAGGTAGGTGGAACAGGTTGCAATTTTTTTTTAAAGATTTTATTTATTTCTTTGGCAGAAACAAATCACAAAGTAGGCAGAGAGGCAGGCAGAGAGAGAGGAGGAAGCACGCTCCCTGCCGAGCAGAGAGCCTGATGCGGGGCTCCATCCCAGGACCTGAGATCATGACCTGAGCCGAAGGCAGAGGCTTTATCCCACTGAGCCCCCAAGGCGCCCCCAGGTTGCAATTTTGTAGATTAGAAAAGGGGTACTGAAAAGTTGAAATCCCATAGCTAGTTAGTGGAACAAATGCAATTTAGAAGCCAGATCTCCTGACTCCTATTCAGTTTCTTTCCTCAATATTAAAAAGTAATCCTATCCTAGCTGAAAGTATAACCATCTTGGTGATTCATTACTTTAATTGCATACTATGACTTTTTTTTCCTTTTAACTTCTCTTTTCTCTAAGGACCTGACAATGTCCCTGTATTGTGGAATTGCTTGCAGGAGAAAATCTTTTTGGTATTTTAGGCTGCTGTCAACTTATGTCGCTAAGACCCGGTGAGTTGTGACCAACCTGAGCTCTGATTATTCTCTTTTTGGCCCATTAAATTATAAAATATAAATATCTCAAAATCCTATATTGAGGATGAAGGATACATAATTAAGATTTACATATAAGGACAATCATTACAAATTATTTATAATTGGAAACATTCTAAACTAAATTTCCAGTAATAACTAAAATATCTGACATATTTAAATATTAAGTTCTATTAAGATAAGAACTTTGTCTTTCCCACTCTGGTACCCCTCTGCATATGGGTACCCCTCTGGTACCCATGTATAAAACAATACCAGGTGCATAGTAGGCACTAAAGGACTGCCGAATGGATGAATGGCCAAGAAGGGAGAAATTAATTAAATGACGGTACACCCCTATGATAGAATTAAAAACTATACTGAATAGTAATAGTTCATGAAGTTTCCTGAAAATAAGGTAGATAATTCTAATTACTTCACCTCTCACCCTCTAAGAAAGAACTAAACTACCAGTTAAAGGTAGACTAGGAGAAAAACCAAAACCAAAAACCCTACTCCAGTACAGGAAGATGGTAAAGGACTTCTTTGTCACAGCCTGGGAAATTTGAAATCTGTGAATTTGAAATCACCAGCTATTCTCATGGTTTGGGGGGTTTAAATTTGCACCATCTGTGTTATGCCCCCCAAACCCCAACCTAAGAAAAGAATGTAAGTAGTAGTTGTAGACTTCGAAGACCGCTAGGCACCTTGCAGAAGCAAAGGTAAAACTCCTCTGAAGAAATGCGCTCATAACCATGGCCTCCTACTGGAAAAGCTCTGCCAAACATGAGTGCCCAGTCCAGAATTTAAAGGCACATAAGCACACAACGATACATGATCAAAAGTGAGAAAAGGAAATTGTGGTACTTATATTATTGTAGGTTATTTGCTGTTCCCAGGCTGAGACTCCGAGAACAATAACTGAATTACTGTATAATTATTGAATGGTCTAAAACTGACTGTATTAAAGTGATTTTAAAATGAGTAAAAAAATCATGAGAATGAAATCCTATCAATAAAGAACATGGCATGAAAAGAATGTTAAAGAAAAAAGGCTACAAGTAGGTATGATCCTGAATATACCTATCTATGTGCAGGTACACACAAATTGTTTAAAGAATTCCCAGGTGTAAACAGTGATCATCTCTGAATGGTGAGATTCTTGATGATTTCCCTTTTTTGAACAAATTGCTAATGTATTTTCTGATTTTAATGGGATGACTTTTGATTTTTATAAATAGGAAAATAAGCTTTTGTCCAATAATCTTAGTGTTGTTTCCATACTATTATAACTAAAGGGGGAAAAGGAATTTTTAAAATTAGTGTTCCTGATCAAGAAGGAAAATGTAAGGAACTTTTGGGATCTCAGTTCCAGTTCCAGTGAGGCCCCAGATTTAAGACCTTAACCTGAGTGTTTTTGTAGGTGCTTTGCTTTTTAGAGTCATTAGGGTAAAGCACAGGTTGTATAACTCTTACTGTTCTTTTAGGAAGGCAGCTTTGTTTGTTCTATTGTTTATATTTGGTAACTTCTGAGTGGCACAAGTCTCTCCTTTGACATGCATTAAGTCTTTGCCCCAGGAAGTGACAGTCTCTTATAATAAGTTTAAAAATACCATTGAGTATTAAAATCTCAGGTTTCTTTGGTCTTGTGTTTATAAAGAGCTCATTGTAACCCCTTTTATCATACAGTCAAAAATAGGTTCCTAAACATGTCGCTGGGACACATTTATCATTTTCCTTTGTAGTTTTATGTTGAGCTAACTCTGTTAGTGTTATGAAATCTCGCAGATCCTACAGGAAATATCTATAAACTGCATTACCTACTTCAGTGACAAAATCTGCCATAAATCTGAGTTTGTTTGGGGCTTTTAATTGGCAAAAATGGTTATTCCTAAGGGTCCAGAAGGAGAATCTTTATTATAGTACCCCCGAATCATGTGGACCCTGACCTGATTTTCAAGGTTCTTGAAGGGATAAACTTAGGTAATCTTTAATGAAGGTGCTTGAAAAGCTTAGATCTGGAACCAGTACTATTTCTTCTAGAGAAGCTAATGATAGGATGTTATCTTTTCTACATTTGTATTTTGGCCATTGAAGATATTACACTTATTAAATAAGTGTAGGTCAAGTATAGGCTTCATTTTCCCACCAGTGGTCTCTTTGATAGAGATAAGGAGCTAATGGTGTCCACCTGGGGGACTAGGTGTTGGAAGCAGGAATGCACTGAAGATAACGTCTGCTCTTTATCATCCCTAGATTGAAAGAGAGTTAACTGAAAGTATGGTGTTGGCTCTTCCATCTATAATAATAAAGTCTGCACTCATCCCTAGGTATTCTGTGGTTTATGTTTTATCACTGTACTTGTTTTCCTTTCACTTCACTGCATATAAATTCTTGCCTCACAGCGTAATATTGGCAAAGTACCCTGAGGTTCAATTCAGTAAATATTTATTACTCTTGAAATTCAATTCAATAAATATTTATTGAACGGAGCCATTTGATATCTAATTACTGGAGATAAAGAACTAAGGCTGACCCTGCCCTTAAGGAGATCATAGTCTTTCAGGGGAAAGAGCAATTTAGGATATAAATAAAAGGAAATAACTGATAGGAGAGGGATGCAAGAACCGAATTCTGAAAGATGAATGCTATACAAGTAACTAAGTGTAGTTTAATAATGCTTTATTTCCAAAATACAGGTATTTATTTGAGCTGAAGGAAGATGATGATGCATGTAAAAAAGCCCAGCAGACAGGAGCATTTTACCTCTTTCATAGCCTGGCTCCTTTGCTTCAGAAATCTGGACACCAATACCAGGCTCCCCGGCATAGCCTACTAGGTAAGCCCAAAGAGGACCAATAGAGTAGACCAGCCTGTGGCCATTAAGCAGAATTTCATCCATATCAAACCCCTGAGAAGGCTCCTTCCATTTTAGAGTCCAGATTTTTCAAGTTACTTCTACCAATTAATTATTTAGTGTATAAACCTGAGTTGCCCATATATTATTTAGTGACGGTATGAACCACTATTGGCTTCAACTAGGGGTCAGTGAATCTGCTGTCCAAATTGGAACCCACTGCTGGTTTTGTAAGTATTGGAACACAGCCTTGCTCATTCATTTACATATTGTCTATGGCTGTTTTCCAACTACAGTGGCAGAACAGAGTGGTTGTGACAGAGAGCCACGTGGCTCACAAAACCTAAAATATTTGCCCAGCCCTGCTTAAACCAGTGATTTTTAGCCTCCATGGAACTGCATACTGTTCTACTATTTAAGATTTACATCATAACTTCATTTCTTTTAGAAGGATCAAAAGTAAAAGTGACTTAAAATTAATTTGAGAACTTGGGAACTCTTTTAGTGTATGTAAATAAAGATAAGGCACTGGGATTTAGCATTCAAGGTACTAACATTCAGTATTATATGATGTCACTATACACCGACTGACTTCTAAATACAAAGCCAGTGAATTTCTTCCATGGGCCAGATGTTGAATACTTGGATAGGTAGTTTCTAGCAGTGCAGTAGTGTATCAGGATGCCAACAGAAAGCAATGATATGTTGTATTATGAACAAATAAATATGCCCTTCATGCACAAGAGGACATATTTTCTCCCTACACAGCACTTGTCTTACACAGACTGGGATCTTGGATGAATAGTCTACCCTAGGCCACACATGCAGGGTAATCTAAATTATATGGAACTGATTTGGTCTCTAGCATTTTAAGCATGACACTTTTTTTCAGCACCGTAATACATTAGCTTATCATGTATCTTTTGAACTAGGGGATATCCTCCTTTCATGATACAATCATAGATAACAGTGGTACACAGCAAGAATTCTTTTAGTCTAGGGTGCCTGGGTGGCTCAGTGGGTTAAGCCGCTGCCTTCGGCTCAGGTCACGATCTCAGGGTCCTGGGATCAAGTCCCACATCGGGCTCTCTGCTCAGCAGGGAGCCTGCTTCCTCCTCTCTCTGCCTGCCTCTCTGCCTGCTTGTGATCTCTGTCTGTCAAATAAATAAATAAAAATCTTAAAAAAAAAAAAAAGAATTCTTTTAGTCTAAACACTTTAGGTTGCTGATGGGAAGATGGAGGTCTAGAGAGACTAAGTGATTAGGCCAAGATTACATAGCTAATTAGCTGCAGGACAGTGGCTAGAAGCAGGTATACCTATTCAAGCTGAAGTGGATGATTTCCTAGAAGGTTAATATGGCTGTGGTGATTTAGTGAAAACCTCTGTTTTCTTCCCTTCTCCTTTTGCTTCTTAAGAGTTGGAAAGGCTCCTGGCAAAGTTTGGACAGGACACACAAAGAATAGAAGACTCTGTGCTGATTGGATGCTCTGACCAGCATGAAGCATGGTTTGCTCTGGATCTAGGTCTGACCAGCTCCTCTTCCCAAAATGGTATAGAACATTATTTCTAATGAGTACTTCCCAGTGGTGCTCAGACTTTGGGATCTCATGTAATAGTAAAACTTAAAAGAAAATTTTGTGAATATCAAAGATTATCAACCTTGATTTTTTTAAAAATTTAGGATATAAAAAAATACTACCCATCTACTGTCATCATTTATAAGATAAAGAACATTTTAATATTTTCTAAGCTAGGTAGTAGTACACAGATGTTTATTATTTTATTCTCTGTACCTTTATACATTTTGTATTTCTTAACTCTTTCATGACATCATTCTTATCTCAGGTGAATAAACATGTTACCATGCTCAGGGTCTTCAGAACTGCCTTTGGGAACCAGTTTGGTATAAGGTTCATGGTTCCAACTAGGCTTTCCTTCTCTCCTGGGTCTAGTTGTAAATGTAATGATGCTGTTATGTAGTGCAGATAGGAGCTTAGAGGTGCCATTTTACCTCTTTTCCAGGGATAGTGTGTGGTTAGTGCAAATATTCTTATTACTCTGAAGAGGATCTTGAGAAATACTATGCTCTGATGTTTCTCAGATTTGCCTGAATATAAGAAATCACCCAGTGCTTACTAAAAAATAAAGATTTCTGGGCCTCACTCACCTGCTGTTCAGAATCCCCAGGCTGGGGCTTGAGAACCTGTATATTTTTTGTTTTCCCTAGTTGAGTATTATTAGGTGAGTTTGGGAAACACTTGAGGGGGGCCCCAAAGCAAAGTTCAGTGTTTGTTTCATTTCATCCTGTTCTCATTTTCTAGCTGCCATACAGAAACCAGAAATGGAGACAGAGCTCAAGGGCTCTTTCACTGAGCTGACGAAGGCTCTCTTTCAGCTGAATACAAAGGATGCCTCCTTGCTGACCATGGTAGATTCTGACTTCTTAGTTCTATAGGGAATTTAGTAAAGCAGTGTTTATGGGTGAATACATGCATGTATGCAAAGGCTAGAATGACATCTGGTTTCCTCTTGAGCAGGTAGATCACAGTCCTTCCTATAAACCTTGGCAGAGGACAATGTGCTATAGGGAGATTGCTTATTCTCCTTTCTTTTGCCCTTATTTTTTCACAGGACTATGTTCTCCCAAGGACATGCAGATCTATCAGCCTCATGATATTTTTAGTGACCCATAGCATAACATACATCATTATGTTATTCCTATGAGAAATTACTTTGTATTGCTTTAAGGACTTAACCTCACAGCTTTAGACTTCACTTGTTAAAGTGCTTTTGGTTGTTCATTTAACTTAAAAAGACATCTCTAAGCATTTTTATTTGCAAAAAAATCCCACCTTTATTGGGGAGGAGTACCCGATGGGGCATTACACTGGAAATATTGAAAATATCTTATTTTTAAGTTGGGTCCTAAGCACATGGTGCATTCATTTATAATAGTTTATATATTATATGTATTTTAGATGAATCATACTTTCTCTTATTCATATTTCAGATGCTAGAGGAGTATGTCCAGATAGTTTCCTTTTTTTAAAAGTTCAAACAGGTGATACCCATTTAAAGTAGGTGAGCTGGAAAGGGATTGGCACTTCCCTTTGAATTGCTCTAAATACTAGGCCCAGCCCTATTACAGATAAGCTTCACATTCTCTCCAAATGAAATCAGCCTATCTTTGTATTCCTAGGCTCAGGCTCTTCTCCGTTGGCATGATGCTCATCAGTTCTGTAGCAGAAGTGGGCAGCCCACCAAGAAGAATATGGCTGGCAGCAAGCGTGTGTGCCCTTCCAATAAGATCATCTATTATCCACAAGTAAGCACTACTTTAAAAGGGCTGTAATCCAAGAAGACTGTGTGCTAGCTTGTCCTAGGGATATAAGCCTATACAGTTAAAAGGCTTTCCTTAGTTATCCATTCCTTCATCCCATTAACAGGCCCAAAACCCTAATGTCGTGTCTAAGTTTCCATTCCCTTTTCCTAGATGGCTCCTGTGGTGATCACTCTAGTGTCAGATGGGACTCGATGCCTGCTTGCTCGCCAGAGTTCCTTTCCCAAGGGAATGTATTCTGCTTTGGCAGGTTTTTGTGACATAGGTAAGAAGTTTAGGGCATGTGCAGATGACTGGAGGACACGAAGGCTTAACAATAGTAGGTTTTTTTTTTTTTTTTAAGATTTTATTTATTAATTTGATAGAGAGAGATCACAAGTAGGCAGAGAGGCAGGCAGAGAGAGAGAGGAGGAAGCAGGCTCCCTGCTGAGCAGAGAACCCGATGCGGGACTCGATCCCAGGACCCTGAGATCATGACCTGAGCCGAAGGCAGCGGCTTAACCCACTGAGCCACCCAGGCGCCCAATAGTAGGTATTTCTTTATCTTGTTGCTGCTGTTCTGGAGTCTCAAGCACACTGTTCCCTGACAAGTCAAAAAACTGCCTTCTGGCATTGTAACTGTCCAGTATGAGACAAGTTTTCAAACATATGGCATACCTGAAAGAATTATACAGTTACTCTCCCATATACTTACCACCTAGATCCTACACTTGTTTTCTTCATTTACTTTATCACATATCTATCCATCCCTCAATCTATTGTATTCTTTTGATTCATAGTTGGCAGACATTAGTACACTTCTCCCTAAATATTTCAGCATGCACCTTATTTATCAGAATTCAATAGATATTTATAGTTTTTTTTTTTCCTCAGTCTACTGGGGTAAAATTTGTAAAAGGTGAAACATGGCGTTAGAATTTTGTTAAAGCTGAGGTCAGTGGTAGCCTCTCTAATTGTCACTCTTATTTTGCAGTCTAAGTAAGTAAGTAACTAGTATAAGTATTGTAGTTCAGCACCCAACTCCAGTTTGAGTCCTGTTGTTGTAGAGACTCAGGGATTTAGGGCTCTCCCCAAGAATAATTCATTGAAACTTTGGAGCCAGTTTCGGGCTCCTTTCACAGTTGGGCATTTGTATCACCCTTCCCGCTGCAGGGCTGTCCTGAATTAATCTGAGTGCTTATAGGTGAAAGTCTGGAAGAGGCTGTCCGGAGAGAAGTTGCAGAAGAGGTGGGATTGGAGGTGGAAAGACTGCAGTACTCTGCATCCCAGCACTGGCCCTTTCCTAATAGCTCACTCATGATTGCTTGTCATGCAACTGTGAAACCAGGGCAGACAGAGGTAAGTTCTCATGCTTCCCTTATGCTGTGGTATTTCCTTTGCTTCACCCACGTTGGCCAGTAGGCACCTGTCTAGTCCGGCATTGTCTACCTTATTCAAAGATGTGTAATGTAGGATTTGTTCCCTTAAGGAGTTTGCAATCTTATAAAGGAAACAATCTCCATGCAAATTCAGAGCAGCCACACAATTACCATTCTTCTTTGTATGTATCTCAGTTATGTGACAATTTATTTTTCAGCAGGACTTAGCAGAGCATCTTACAAAGAGTAGGCACACAATAAATATATCAAATTAAATGACTGATTTCAGGGTTGGTCTTATTGTTCAAGTCTCTTAGGAGGTTGGGGACCAGTTATACAAAATCAAAGGAACTTCTGGGTGAAAGGGATTTTAGATGTTGTCTCACCCAACCTCATCTTGCTCTTCTGCAGCATCCCTGAGAGAGCCTTCTCTCAGCATTATGGTCCTTACTTGCCAAAGTCTATTGTGTTTTGGTTTGCATAGAATTAATAATATCTCATCTGTCTCAGCTTCCTGTGGATACAATGTGCCTTTGATAATCATTAATTATCCCTTATCTTTTTTTTTTTTAAAGATTTTATTTATTTATTTGAGAGAGAGAGAGACAGTGAGAGAGAGCATGAGCGAGGAGAAGGTCAGAGAGCAAAGCAGACTCCCCATGGAGCTGGGAGCCTGATGTGGGACTTGATCCCGGGACTCCAGGATCACGCCCTGAGCCGGAGGCAGTCGTCCAACCAACTGAGCCACCCAGGCGTCCCTAATTATCCCTTATCCTTTAGAGAGGAGTAATTTTATGTTTTTCTTTAAATTGAAAGTTAATCAAAAGTTATTTATAGGGCGCCTGGGTGGCTCAGTGGGTTAAGCCGCTGCCTTCGGCTCAGGTCATGATCTCAGGGTCCTGGGATCGAGTCCCGCATCGGGCTCTCTGCTCGGCAGGGAGCCTGCTTCCTCCTCTCTCTCTCTCTGCCTGCCTCTGCCTACTTGTGATCTCTGTAAATAAATAAATAAAATCTTTAAAAAAAAATAAAGTTATTTATATATTACACCTCACTATTAACCACTCTATTTTGGTATTTGTGTTTCTGGGACTTTTAAAAGGCACTTTTTTTCTTTTACACTATTTAAAAAATATATTTAACTCTCTCCTTTTAGTTATGCCTCTTCTGCTTCTGTGCAGTATCTAAAACTAATCATCTCCCAGCCTGTAGATCCGAGGCCCTGCTTAGTTCTGGGAACATTTTCTCACCTTTGGCGAGAGTATTCTAAATTTTGTAGCTCCTAACCTTACATTCTGTTTTCCTTTATGTCTTTTAGATCCAGGTGAACTTGAAAGAACTAGAGGCAGCTGGCTGGTTCAGTCATGATGAGGTGGCCACAGCCCTGAGGAAAAAGAGTCCATATACTCAGCAACAGGACGGGACATTCTGGTTGCCCCCCAAGTTAGCCATTGCCCACCAACTGATTAAGGAGTGGGTGGAAAAGCCGTCCTGCTCTACCTTGCCTGCTTAGCCCAGACTGAGCCACCTAGATCCCTTCTCAGTATCCTGGAAGGTCATAAGAGAGATCAGTTGATAAAAGGGGAGGTAACCAAAGGCCATCTCCAACTTCATACTAAGACAGAGTGGGAGGTGACCAGGATGCCTCTAATAGCAGTGTTAAGGAAGTTCTTATTCATAGGCAATCAAAATGCCAAACTGATGTCAAAATCAGAGGAAAGTCTGAAGCATTAGTTTGAAAGTAGGCCCCTGTGCATCCGTTTCAGCTGAGGTCTTGGAAGCAAAGACCTTTCGGCATGTATCTCATTAATGCTGGGTTTACACTAACTGCCAAAATGTGCCTGGTATAATTTTAATGTTAACTTAGTAGTGAAGACATACAGCAAATCTCAACCCACTACTGAGTTACTTTTCATCCTCATAGAATTAGGAAAAATTGAACAATATAACATTTAAAAACTCATGTACAGGTAGTTACTGTGTACATGGTATTTAAATAAAAGTCATATTTCTTTAAGTCATCTGAAGGGATGAAGAAAGTGGGAGCCAAGGTCTTCCTCAGAGTACTCAGTAATAAATCAGATGCAGTGATGTTTTGCTGAGGCAACTGCATCCCAGTGGGGCTTAAGATAACTAAGTCTTTTGCCATTACTTGGACAGCTTATGACCCAAAGAAAAGATGATCACTTTGCCATGTCTTATTTCCTAAATATAAAATGGTTACTGTCATTTGCATACTGTTAAGTGTTATAACTTCAGCTAAGAGATTAGTGAGGGTGAACCATTTCTTGTTTTATGGGATAAATTAAATTTAGGATTGCTCATCATTCATATATGTCATTCTATACCTTGTCATAGGGGAAAATTAATCTGGAGGAAATAAAATAAATTTCCACACCCTGGTTCAGATGTGCATTTTTGCCTTATGAAGTGAGGAAATAGTAGAAAGTGAGAATCTGGGGCAGAGGGTGAGGAGGGAGAAAAGGAATCTATTTGTATGATAAATACTGAAGTCCAGGTTCCAACAACTGAAGTGATGGGCAGAGGAAATACTGTTAGGTCTGTTTGAAAGCAGGACTGAGTGGGAAAGATTTATATCTTCAGACAATTTCAGGCACTAATTTGTGATAAAAGACAAAAGTGCCAGAGATCCCAAGATTATTCATACATTAAAGTCTACAGGACTAAGCAAGAGATTCTAGAACTAGACAAGATGAAGTGCTGACTTTCTCTTTGATCCCAAAAGGTCACTGCTTTTGCCATTGCCGGCAAATCATCAGTGCTTTGGGGAACTTAAAGTGCCTTCATCAGGAAATGTTGAGGGATAGTATGTGATGAGACTTGATTGTCCTCTTAGGTTGGCAGCTTGCCCTGACCTGAACTGAACCAGCATGTAGAAGGGAAAAGCACTCTCAAAAGAGAGGTCCTGAGATTTCTTCATATCTTGCGGTTAGAAGAAAACAGTTCAGGGTCCATGTGTATAAACATCTCCCAATCTTGTCTGTCTCTGGGGGTATGTTTGTGAGCACATGTGTACACATCCCCAATCTGAAAATACTGACAGAAAGGGGAGTGTGCAGGATTCCTGGTTATGAGTTTCTCAAACTTACCATGGAGTAACTGTTTGCTTTTGGATTAACGTGTTGTTTTGGAAAAGATGAGAGAGGCTCATAGAAGAGCTATGACATTGAACTTTGTTTCCTGGCAGTGAGTGGAAAGAGGGCTTTGCTTCTTAGAACTCCAAGGATATCTGAAAGTTGAGGCAAAAGAGGGCAGGCTTGGGGTACTGAAAATGACAGATAAATAAAAGGAACTTTGGTACAGGGCCTATCTGGCTGGACAATATTCATGTGGCAATGAGTGATGAAGGTGCTAAGGATAAAAAGGGCCACTCAGTCCATGAAGCAGGAGAGCACAAACAGGTAAAATATTAGAACAAATGTATTTATCACTGGAGTGAACCTGGTTCAAGGTCATTTCTGGTAACGAATAAAAAAGCAACTCATTCATTTCTCATTTTTGCCTATGACCCTCCTTTCTCTTCCTTTAATCCTCAATAAAGATAAACTTAATGTTCTAAACACAGACTGTATACATCTCTTGGGCTATCCAGGGGCTTGATTTTTCTCTCTTCTACTGACTTCAAAACCTTGTATGTACCTCAGCTGAGATCACAAAGACTTATGCAGAGTGGACAACATTTGGGGTTTTACAGAGAAGTTAGCCTGTGAAACTTGTATTAAAGAAACATTTTAACTAAATGAGTCATCTAAACTAGACATGAGCACAGTTGAGACTCAATATTTATTTAAGAAGAAAGAAAGAGAGGCTAGGTGTGCTGGCTAATCTTGCATCGGCTTACTTGTGGGCCTGTGATCAGTGTTATCAGGCAGCTGTACGCCCATGCTTTGTAAAAGGTTCGACGCAGGTCCTGCCAGTCCAGCTTGGGAACTATAGGATTCCAGTATATTTGAAACCAGGTTCAGGTCTACATCCACTGGTGTCATAATAGATCCTCCTGCACCAGAATCTTCCTCATCTGAATTATTACTGGTAGTCTGGGATAGAGGTTCCTTATTTATGGAGAGAAAACAACATCATGGGATAATAGGCCATTAGATTAGATGGTAGTTACAATAAAACCCAAGCAACAATGTAAAACTGAATTCTAAATTAAAAAGGAAATTTCTTATCCTTAATAATAGAAAATAAAAATGAGGTCTAATAAACTTCACAATTTAATACACATATTAGAATTTGGTTCCAAAGATTTTTAACACACTTCTTTCTAGGAAAAGTTTCTATAAATTGGATTTCTTCCTTGTTTTAAAATAGCCCAAGGGAGATAACCAAGGCTAAGGAGACATAGCTTGCCTAAGAGTTTTTTGTTTTTGTTTTTTTTGACAGACAGAGGTCACAAGTAGGCAGAGAGGCAGAGGGGCGGGGGAGGGGCGCGGAAGCAGGCTCCCTGCTGAGCAGAGAGCCTGATGTGGGGGTCCATCCCAGGACCTTGGGATCATGACCTGAGCTGAAGGCAGAGGCTTTAGCCCACTGAGAAACCCAGGTGCCCCTTGCCTAAGAGTTTTAAAAGAGATAGGCAAATATGAACATTTAAAAAAAAAAAAAAAATCTGGGATGCCTGGGTGGCTCATTTGGTTGAGCAACTGCCTTCAGCTCAGGTCATGATCCTGGAGTCCTGTGATCAAGTCCTGCATCAGGCTCCCTGAGTCTGCATCTCCTTCTGACCCTCCCCTTCTCGTGCTGTTTCTCTCTCTTTCAAATAAATAAATAAATAAACAAATCCTTAAAAATTAAATAAGTAAATAAATAAATAGAAGAGAAGCTAATTTTTTCTCTATTTTTATTTATTTATTTATTTATTTATTTATTATTTTTTTAAAGATTTTATTTATTTATTTGACAGAGAGCGATCACAGTAGGCAGAGAGGTAGGCAGAGAGAGGGGAAGGGAAGCAGGCCCCCTGCCGAGCAGAGAGCCCGATGCGGAACTCGATTCCAGGACCCTGAGATCATGACCTGAGCCAAAGACAGTGGCTTAACCCACTGAGCCACCCAGGCGCCCCTAATTTTTTCTCTAAATGAAAGAAACTAATTTCCTTTTTTTCCCCAATGAAAAAACTTCAAGTAAAAACCCAAGGCTCTGTGGACTCAAACCACCGAGAATTTGAATTGTTACTTGAACCTCTGTGGTTTCACAGGTTGGGGAAAGAATGTGAAAGACTGTAGCTTGATTTATAGGCCTTAGTATCTTTGCTATTCCAAGTGCACCCCAGGAATCAGCAATATGCTGATTACATGCCTGTTAGACATGTAAGATCTCAGGCTTCCCCCTAGACCAACTTAACCCGAATCTGCATTTTATTTCCTACACTTTAATTTCTTTTTTATTTTATTTTATTTAAAGATTTTTTAAAAATTTATTTATTTGACAGATAGAGATCACAAGTAGGCAGAGAGGCAGAGAGAGAGAGGAGGAAGCAGGCTTCCTGCTGAGCAGAGAGCCCAATGCAGGACTCGATCCCAGGACACTGGGATCATGACCTGAGCTGAAGGCAGAGGCCTTAACCCACTGAGCCACCCAGGTGGCCCTTAATTTCTTTTTTACTTCATTTTTACTTAGATCTTTAGATGGCTCATATACATATTAATATTTTAGAAACACTGCTTTATATATATTTAAGATATGGTTTCTTGGTTTCTATTAGGTTTGGGCAATATTTGAAGTGATTATTGTTTAAATGTGGTTTAGATGATGAAAGCAAGGTGAATAACACTCATTAAGGGCCTTAATATGGATTTCACTGTTGGCTTATTTAGTTCTCACATTAATTCTACAATTTAAGGATTACTGGTTAATGGATATATATTCACAGTGGAGGCTGAGCTGGACTTCAAACCCTAATCCCCGAGACTCCAGGGTCCACTCTCTTACATAATGTCTCTTAGGTCCAGGTTAGACACTGCTGGTATAAAAACTAGGATTAAAAAAAATCAGTGGAAGGTGAATTCTTAAATTGGTCCTAAATTAAGAAAACATAGAACAAACACTATTAAGACTTGAAAATAACTTGGATTTATTTAAGATCCTTTCTGTTTTTATTTTTATTTTATTTTTTAAAAAAGATTTTATTTATTTATTTGATAGGCAGAGATCTCAAGTAGACAGAGAGAGGAGGAAGCAGGCTCCATGCTGAGCAGAGAGCCCGATGCGGGGCTCGATCCCAGGATCCTGTGATCATGACCTGAGCAGAAGGCAGAAGCTTTAACCCACTGAGCCACCCAGGCACCTCTTATTTTTATTTTTTTAAAAGATTTTATTTACTTATTTGACAGAGATCACATGTAGGCAGAGAGGCAGGCAGAGAGAAGGACAGGGAAGCAGCCTCCCTGCTGAGCAGAGAGCCCAATTTGGGGCTCGATCCCAGACCCTGAGATCATGACCTGAGCTGAAGGCAGAGGCTTAACCCACTGAGCCACCCAGGTTCCCTCCTTCCTTTTTTTAAAGTCTGTGTAAGCTGTTAGTGGTAGAATGTAACCACAAACCAGTCTGACCACATCGCATGAGTTTTTTTTTAAATAATTAATGGATAACATAGAATAAGTAATAGAATAAGCTTATATTTGGGACTAAGAAGTTAATAATCCTTCATCCTTTTAGGGAAACATTAGCAATCTTATATTCTTATTTATTTCAAATTAAAAAATCAAATTCATCACCAATAAGAGGATAAAAATAAAAAAAAAATTAAGATAAAATACAGTTTCAGTTCTCCTTCATAATACTAAGATATTCAGATAGGGGAAGGGGTTAAACACTCACGTACCATTTGCTTCTGGGTGGTGAAACTTTTGCCGATACTGGTATGTGCCAATTCCTGGTCCATCTGGGCCATGTATGACTTGAGATTATTAAGAGTTCCTTTCACAGATGCACCCTCCTCTGTCTCCTGTGTTTTAAGATCCAAGTCATCATCACTGTCTAAATATTCAAAGTCTTCCTCATCCAGATCATCGGAGTCTGATTCATGAGAACTTGGCCCTACACAGACCCCAACACAGAAAGAGCCAAATGGTAATTTTTTCATCAGTGATTATATCTCTCAAAGAGTTAAATATTATCTGCAGAAAAGGACCAATATACAGAGATAAATTACTTTGTAAAACTCTCTTCTGGAAAATGGTATTGCGGGCAGATATTTGCAGAAAGGTACACAGGCTGAGCTGAAAAATATAGCTTTATTTTTTATTATGAATTTGATTACTAAAATTTTTTACTTAAAAAACTTAAAAGCTACAGAATACATGAATATATTTTGATATAAATATCCAAGCCATATGGAGTTGTTATTGTCTCACTTCTCACTCTCTTCCCAGAGTTAAGCATCTTTTAATAGTTTGGTGGGTACCCAGCCTTTATGTAGTTCTGTACATACGTATAAAAACACAAGGGTGTATATATATGTATATACACACACACACATCGAACCATGTTTGCTTTTCCACTTATTTATATGTCATGCAAGTCCTTCTTTGTGAAACCATATAGATGGACCTCATTCTTTCTTAAGATTGTGTAATATTTCATAATACAGTTGTACTATTATTTATTCTAAAAAGATTTTATTTATTTATTTGACAGAGATCACAAGAAGGCAGAGAAGCAGGCAGAGAGAGAGGGGAGTGGGGGAAGCAGGTTCCCCGCTGAGCAGAGAGCCCGATGCGGGGCTCAATCCCAGGACCCTGGGATCATGACCACAGCCGAAGGCAGAGGCTTAACACACTGAGCCACCCAGGCGCCCCCTATAATTTATTTAACCATTTCCTTCTTCATGGATATTTAGGATGTTCTACTTTTTTCTACTACAATGCTATAATCACCATTTTAGCACACAGTGTCTTTTTCATAGAGAAAAATTCCTGGAAGCGAAATAACTAAGTCAAAGGTTATAAACTTTCTAGAGTTCCAAACTGCCCTGTGAAAGACATCTTACACTTCCACGCTCACAGTTTGATAGTACCCATTTCTTCAACCCTTTGAGAAAACGGAATATTGTCAATATTTTAAATATTTGGTAATATGATAGGCAAAAAAACAAGTTCTTATTTTGTATTGTACATTTACTTGCTAGAAACAGTTAAGTATTTTCAAATATTTATTTGTTTATATTTCTTCCTCAAGGCATTGCCTGCTTATATCCTTTGCTGATTTTTTTAACATTGGGCTATTTGTCTTTGTATTATTGGTGTTAAGTGCTGTAAATCTAAAAGAGAAAAAACAGTGTAACATGGAAGCCAAGGTGAAACCATCTCTAGCCACACAGCATTCATTCATTCAACAAATACTCAATGAGCAGCTACTATGTTAGGCACTGAGCTAAGTATCCTCTACAAAATCATTCAACTGCACAGAAGTTCATGGTTGAAAGCTATTCAAAATAATCAAGAGAAAGCAAATACTTTGATTTCCAAGAGACCCAATGCTCTAGTACTCTAGCAACAGCCTTGATACTTACAGTTTCAAAATGAAAATAAATATCACACTGTAACTTACCTAAAATCTTGTCAAAATAATTTAAAAAAGAGTCTGCATCAAAAGTGATTGGAGCCTCAGAAGGTTCTCTGTAAAGATTAAAGGAGAAAGACCATTTATCTTGAACACAACTCTCCGGAACTTTCTTTTTTAAAGCAGTGCCATTCTTAGGAAAACTACTAGAAATATGATCTCAAAATAAGTGCAGCAAGAAAAACTGTAGTTTAAATGGTCTTGCAGGGCAAAAGAAATGGGAAAGACTGATGAAATAAGAGTAAAGGGTGCTTTGGGTGGCTCAGTTGGGTAAGCATCTGCCTTTGGCTTAGGTCATGATCCCAGGGTCCTGGGATCAGGTCCTTCATCTGGCTCCATGATCAGCAAGGAGTCTCCTTCTCCCTCTGCCTCTCCCTCACCTCTTGTGCTCAAGATCTGCCCCTCTCTTGCAAAAATAAATAAAATCTTAAAAAAAAAAAAAGAAAAGTAAAAATTTCACTTTGTTTATGCACATTTAGCTTATGCTGATTTAGAGACCTACCTACCCTGCACCTCCCACAAGATAGATAGATAGATAGATAGTATTAGCAGAAGAAATCACATCTCTGAGTTAATTTAAAAATAAAGTCTGTTTCTTTAGGAACTAAACTTTTAAAAAAGTAAGAACATACTTTTCTTATCTCTGCTTTCTTTCTCTCTTCTTTTTTTTTCAAGCTAGCTCTATGCTCAGGGTGGAGCCCAACATGGGGCTTGAACTCATAATCCTGAAATCAAGACCTAAGCTGAGATGAAGAGTCAGAGGCTTAGCTGAGTGAGCCACCCAGGCACCTCCACACCCCCTTATCTTTGCTTTCTTTCTTTTTTTTTTTTTTTTAAGATCGTATTTATTTATTTGACAGAGAGAGACACAGTGAGAGAGGGAACATAAGCAGGGGGAGTGGAAGAGGGAGAAGCAGGTTTCTCGCAGAGCAGGAAGATCAATCCCAGGACCCTGGGATCATGACTTGAGCCAAAGGCAGACACTTAATGACTGAGCCACCCAGGCGCTCCTTATCTCTGCTTTCTTAAAAAGAGAACACTGAACATGAATTTTAATCTTCTCATGAACATCATCTCAAGAGCATCAACACGAATAAAGATATATTTGCTGTACAACTGGCAATTCCAAATACCTTATTTTCCTATTACTTGCCAAATGTAACTCCCCATTTCTTCTGTTATTATTTCTTCCTCTGATAAACTCTTTTATCCCCCTCTTTTGAATGTGAAGCTTCCCATCGGCTTGGGGGTGGCAGACTGATTGGAAGTATGGGTTTGCTGAGAGCTAGATGTTAAGAGTCCATAAAGTTCTGAGTAAAAGTTTAAAGAATAAAATACTCAATTTCCTTGCACAGCTCTGGGATGGACATTTTTAGATCTGTTGAGTAGCCTCTCTGACTCACTTTAAGAATTGCAAAGAATCAGGCTATTAGAAATACAACTCCAGATAAATTATCATGGTACTAGGCAGTAAAAGAGGGAAACACAGCAGTACAAATCATTTACTGAAAAGAAAAACAAGAGTGGAAATGGCAATGACTAGATGACTTCAACATCTGCATTCTAGCTACTCAGACATTTATACTCTAACACAAATTACCGAGGCAGCTCTGCTCCTTTGTGGGTTGAGACTTTGGAAATGAAAGCTTTCATGCTTTCTGAGACTTGACTTAAGTCATACTTCTCTTCCTCCTTGGAAACTGGCTCAGCATCTTTTTTGCCAGCAGCTTCCTGCAGCAGCTGGTCCAGCTGATCTGGTGAGAGATCTAACCACTCGTCATCTGAAAAAGAAGAAAACATGACACTGCCATACCACATTGAACATGGCACATACTCTCAGAAGAGGGCCTTGTGAGACTTAGTGGAATATTTTCATTTTTCCTAACCCTTCTGCTCTATCCTGGTCCACCACTTACCATCTTCTCGGGGAAGATTAGCTTCTTCCTTCTTAAGCTCTTCTATATCAAATGGTATGGTCTGTAATAAGGTTAAGATTTCTTCACCTGGGCTCATAGCAAGAGAACTATAAAAAATAAAAAACATGGAGATCTTTTTATAAGACAGCTCAGAAAAATAATCACAAAAAATAGTATTTTAAAGTGGGAGGAATAATCTAGTCTAATTTGTTTTTAAACAATTGTTTTATAGACCCCCTTTTTCTTAAAAATTTTACGAGGAACTCTAAAATGTAAAAGGGCTCAAAGAAAAACTTTTTTACAGCAAAGGAAACTATCAACAAACTGAAAAGGCAACCTACCGAGTGCAAGAAAATATTTGCAAAAGCATACATCTGATAAAGGGTTAATATCCAAAATAGATAAAGAACTCACACATCTTGATAGTAAACAAAAAATGTGATTTACTTTTTAAAATTTATATTCAATTAGCCAACATATACTACATCATTAGTTTCTGATGTAGTGTTCAATGATTCATCAATTAAAAACAATCTGATTTAAAAATGGGCAGAGGACCTGAATACAAGATATACAAATGGCCAATAGGCACATGAAAAGGCGCTCAACATCACTCTTCATCAGGAAAATGCAGATCAAAATCACCATGAGATACCATCTCACTCCAGTCACAATGACTATTACCAAAAAGACAAGACAGTTGGTAAGGATTTGGAGAAAAGGGAAGCCTTGTGCATTGGTGGGAAAAATGGGTGCAACCAGTATGAAAAACAGTATGGAGACTCCTCAAAAAATTAAAAACAGAACTACCATCTGACCCAGCAATTCTACTTCTGGAGATATATATATATATATGGGAAAAGAAAACAGGATATAGAAGAGATGTCTGCAACTCCCTTCTCTGCAACATTACTCACAATAGCTAAAGACATGGAAACCACCTCAGGGCCCACCAGTGGATGACTGGATAAAGGAGATGTACATAATTAATATAATAATAATAAAAAATAATAATCAATACAATTATATTACAAATACATATAATATATACAAATGTATTATTCAGAGAAATATATGTGAGAAAGAAGGAGAAAGAAGAAATATGAGAAAGAAGGATTCCAATATGCTAATGGAATAAAGCAGAGAATGACAAACACCACATGGTATCACACGTATGTGGAATGTCAAAAAAAAAAAAAAGTAAGCCTCATAGAAACCGAGTGTAGAAAAGAGAATGCCAGGGGTTAGGGAGTGAGGGAAATAAGGAGGGGCTGGTAAAAGGGTACAGAGTTTCTGAATACCATCTAAGGATCTAATGTAAAACATGGTGACTGTAACACTGTATTATATAAACGAAATCTGCTCAGAGAGTAGAACTTTAATGTTCAAACTGCGCCACCAAAAAGATAAATATGTGAGGTGATGGAACTGCCAATTAACTAGATCTCTTCACATGTGCAAATATCAAATCACCATGATGTACTCTTAAAGATTTATTTATTTATTTATTTATCTTACAATTCTGTTCCTCAAATTATTTTTCAGTAAAGCTGAGAAAGAAAAACTGCTTTGACTGAAATGGGAGTTTGGAAGCTCAGAGGTTATCCATTTCAGCTTTGCCTTTGGTTCTGTAGCAGAAAGCATGGAAGACAATTATGAAGCTGTTGACAGTACAGCTCTTTCAATTTATAGATAGCATACATACGAGGAAAAGAAAACCCAGAAGAAAGTATGAACTAAAATTAATATTGCATGTATGAAATGCTAGGTTAGCACTTTATTTTATTTTTTAAGATTTTTATTGATTTACTTGACAAAAAGAGAGCACAGCCAGGGGGAGCAGCAGGTAGGGGGAGAGGGAGAAGCAGGCTCGTCCTGAGCAGGGAGCCCGATGGAGGCCTTGGTTCCAGGACCCTGGGATCATGACCCGAGCCAAAGGCAGACACTGAAATGACGCCCAGGCGCCCCTAGGCTAGTCCTTTAAATACAGTTTCTTATTCAGTTCCCTAATTACTATTATGAGGTAATAATCCTGGTTACAGATGAGAAAACCAGAGCTCAGTGAAGTTCTATAATGTCTGAAAGGTCACTGAGTTAGAGCAAAGTCTTGAAATCAAGTGGTCAGATACTAACTTATGGTCCTCCTACAACAAACTGATGAAGAAATACAGAGATATTATCTGTATGATGAGTATGTTATTTTATTTTATTATTATTTTTAAAAATATTTATTTATTTGCCAGAGAGAGAGAGAAAACAGAAGCAGGGGGAGCGCAGGCAGAGAGAGAGGCAGACTCCCTGCTGAGCAGGGAGCCTGATGCGGGACTCAATCCCAGGACCCCTAGCCCATGACCTGAGCCAAAGGCAGATGCTTAACCAACTGAGCCACCCAGGCATCCCAAGCATGTTATTTTATGATGGCAATGTGACCTGTGTAACTGATGGAAACCTGTCTAATCTATTTAGAATGGAGCAAATCAAATTAAGGAATGGACTTACATTCATTTAAATAAAGATTTGCATACCTTGCTAAATCATGTAGGTGACAGGAAATTATCCCTGCTACATATTATGCAAATATTACTAGGAGAGAAAAAGAAATACACAAGTAACTGTAATAAATTACACAGTAACTGTAATAAATTACACAGTATAAAATCATATTTATCTTAGAAAGAGAAGAGAGGGAATGTAAGCAGGGAGAAGGGCAGAGGGAATCTCAAGCAGACCACCTGCTGTGTGCAGGGCTCAATCTCATGACCCTGAGATCATGACCTGAGCTGAAATCAAGAGTTGGACCAAATGCTATGAAGAATCCCAGGAGAAGGTAATTACAGTAACTACAGAAAAGTTAAAAAGAAATGATAAAGACAATGGAAGTAGTTGAGTTAGGCCTTAAAGAATGGGGTGCGGGGGCACGCCTGGGTGGCTCAGTTGGTTAAGCAGCTGCCTTCAGCTCAGGTCATGATCCCAGCATCCTGGGATCGAGTCCCACATCGGGCTCCTTGCTCAGCAGGGAGCCTGCTTCTCCCTCTGCCTCTACCTGCCATTCTGTCTGCCTGTGCTCACTCTCTCCCTCTCTCTCTCTGACAAATAAATAAAATCTTAAAAAAAAAAAGAAAAAAAAAAAAGAATGGGGTGGGGGGCCTGGGTGGTTCGGTCAGTTGGTTAAGTGTCCAACTCTTGATTTCAGCTGAGGTCATGTTGTTCTCAGGGTCCTGAGATTGAGCCCTGCACTTAGCAGGGAGTCTACTTGAGATTCTCTCTCTCCCTCTGCCCCCTTCCCTGCTCACACTGGCTCTCTTTCTCTCTCCAAAATAAAGCTTTTTTAAAAAAAAAAAGCTTTCTTGATACTTTATTTATTTATTTTGAGAAACAGCAAGTCCATGAGCAGAGGGAGGGGCAGAGGTAGAGAGGAAGAAGCAGACTCCCACTGAGCAAGGAGCCCAATGTGAGGTTCAATCCCAGGATCCTGGGATCATGACCTGAGCCTAAGGCAGACACTTAACCAACTGAGCCACCCAGGCATCCAGAATGGGGAAGATTCTGACAAGTAAGATAGGGTAGAGGAATTTCAGGCAAGGGAGAAAATGAGCATTTGTATAAAGGCAAAGAAGTGAGGAACATGTTCACAAAGCAAATGGTGTTCAGTCTGGCAAAAGCATCGAAGACGAAGCTGAACAGATGGACAGGAATGAGAGCACAGTGAGCCTGAAATGGCTAAGTTTGGACTCAATGAAATAAGCAGTGAGTGATCACTGATGGCTTCTTTTTTATTTTTAATTTTTGTTTTAAGAGATTTAAATAATACAGACAAGTCCAAAAGATACAGCAGAAAAAAATGATACAACAAATGTCCACATCCTACCACCTAGAATTTTAATATTGCTATACTTACTTCTAGTCTAAAGGTATGACTGATTAGCCTTAACACAAAAAATTAAACACAACATATGCCCATACTTTAAAAATTTATAGATAAAGCTAATATTTTTCCTTTGATGACCAACACTATCAGTTCCAGTCTATTTCATTATTATCCAGAGGTGACTGCTCCCACAAATAATCCTCCTGGTCCACTGAGCATGTGTGTGCACGTGCACACGCGCATGTATTTGTTATATTTGTTGTTTGTTCTCTTTCCCTAGAATTTTATTACCCCCAGATACCCGTATGCCTCATTCCCTCACTTCATTTATATCTTTTCTCAAACAGAACCTCCTTGGAAAGGCCTCCTTGACCAACTTATTCAGAATAGCAGTCTAGGGGTGCCCGGGTATCACAGTTGGGCACACCAACTCTTGGTCTTCGCTCAGATCATGATCTCAGGTTCATGGAACTGAGCCCTGCATCAGGATCCGTGCTTATACCTCTCTCATACACTGAATGAAACAAGATGGGATCAGGAGGGAGACAAACTATAAGAGACTCTTAATGTCACAAAACAAACCAAGGGGAGCTGGTGGGGGGGAGAGGGGGAGGGGGAGGGTGGTGGGGATATGGTCATTGGGGAGGGTATGTGCTATGGTGAGTGCTGTGAACTGTGTAAACCTGGCGATTCACAGACCTGTACCCCTGGGGCTAATAATACATTATATGTTTATAAAAAAATTAAAAAATTAAAAAAAAAAACACATGACATTTTGTGTCCTAAACATTTTTATATATATAGCATCCATACTCTACTTATTTACAACTTGCCTTTTTCAATCAACATGTTTTCAAAATCTATTTATTTAGATCAGTGGTTTTCAACTGGGGACAGTTTTGCCCCCAGAGGACATCTGATAATGTCTGGCCATAGTTTTGGTTGTCACAGCTGGGGGTGGGGTAGAGTGCTATTGGCATTTATTGGGTAGAAGCCAGGGATGCTGCTAAACAACATATAATACACAGAGCAGTCCCCCACAACAAAGAATTATCTGGTCCAAAATGTCAACAGTGCCAAGGCTGAGAAATCCTGGATTAGATTTATGTACATTTAGCTAATCTCTGGTTAACTAATGGATTGTAATCTATCATATAACTACAACGTAATTCATTTATCTATTATTGATGGACACTAACACATTGTTCAGTTTTTCACTATTACAATCTCTAACAATTTTTAGGAGAGTGACTGAAGATGACTGAAGCTTATTTCAAGTGGATTCTCTTGGGTCTAATGGTTGCATTGGAAGTGAAGAGTTGCTAGCCATTGGAAAACAAATTTAGGTATTGCCAGAGTAAGAAATGAGTGAGAGGGGAAAAAAAAAAAGAAACAAGTAATTAGAGTAGCTACTTAGAGTAAAAAAGAAAAATGCAAGACACAAGATAGTAATAAAAAGGATCAAGAGTCTGGATCCAAAGAGAGCCAGGAAGTTTAGGTGATAAGGAGGACGGTAGCACTTTAAAAAGAGAGTGTGACGTATCTTGAAAGAAGTTGCTGTGGCTGATATCGAAGAGATTACTGCCTATGTTCTCCTCTAAGATTCTGATAGATTCCTGTCTCACGTTGAGGTCTTTTATCCATTTTGAGTTGATCTTTGTGTACGGTGTAAGAGAATGGTCGAGTTTCATTCTTCTACATATAGCTGTCCAGTTTTCCCAGCACCATGAGAGTGTGAAACAGTCTGTGATACTAATCCAGGTTTTGTTTTGTGTTTTTGTTTTTTAAGAAATCACACCATCACAATTTTAATTGCATGTTTTCTTTTTTTTAGTCAATTAAAACAACCATTTTATATTATTACTATTTTTATTAACATATAATTACTATTTGTTCCAGGGATACAAAGAAGACTGTGAATCATCAGTCTTACACAATTCACAGCTATGGTGAGTACTGTGAATTAATCCAGGTATTTAAAAAAAAAAACCAAATACACTGGGAATTCAAAAACAGGTCTGGAGAGAGTTGTGAGTTTGGTTTTAAACTGTTCAGAAGTTATCCTGGTTTGGGAATGGGAGTCTCTTTTGCAACACTCTAAAATTTTGGAGATGTAGGAGCACCTGGGTGGCTCAGTGGGTTAAAGCCTCTGCTTTCAGCTCAGGTCATGATCCCAGGGTCCTGGAATCGAGCTTAGTGGGAAGCCTACTTCTCCCTCTCCCTCTGCCTGCTGCTCCCCCTGCTTGCGCTCTCTGTCAAATAAATAAAATCTTAAAAATAAAATAAAATAAAATGTTGGACATACAAGCTACTTAAATTCTTTCTCCAGTAGTAAAAATGTGGTAAATTATATCTATTTACTGAAATGTTATGCAGCTCCTTAACAATTATGCTTATAAAGACTTTTTAACGTCATGGGAAAATGTAAGATAATAATGAGTAAAAATTATGGACAGGATACAAAATTTTTGTATAGTATAAAAATGTTTTAAAAATAACTAGATGAATATGGGGGGAAAATAATGGAAGGCAGTAGAGCAAAATGATAATAGTGTTGACTTTTTTTTTTTTAAAGATTATTTATTTATTTGTTTGACAGAGAGAGATCACAAGTAGGCAGAGAGGCAGGCGGTGGGGGGGCAGGCTCTCTGCCGAGCAGAGAGCCCGATGCGGGACTCGATCCCAGGACCCTGAGATCATGACCTGAGCCGAAGGCAGCGGCTTAACCCACTGAGCCACCCAGGTGCCCAGTAGTTGACTTTCTGATATGAATTTTTCCTTACTACATCTTTCTGTATTTGCTATAATGAGTGAATGTTATTTTGTAACAACAATGAACCTATTTTAAGGCTTTATTAGAGTGATCGAGCGAGTGAGAGAGAGAGAGTGTGAGCTCTGGGGGAGAGGGAGAAGCAGGGTCCCCACCAAGCAGGGAGCCTGACATGGGGCTTGACCCCAGGATCCTGAAATCATGACCTGCTTGGTGAGGAAGGTAGACATTTAACCGACCAAGCCACCCAGGCGCCCTACGAACTTCATTATTTCAAAAGAACTACCCAACCACCAATCTATCTTGTTTTGTGCCAGGAGCCCTAACTCTCCTACATGAGTCTCTCTTATTTTCTTGACATCTCTTTAACCCGTCTGTAAGGTAACAGTTCACAAGCAGAGTGGCCCTTTGACGCAGATGGGAATCATCTAGGGTAGATTCTCCTAACCACGATGGCCACCTCTTTTAGTCTCCTTTCCCAAGTTTTCTGAAATGATACCCTGAGAAGGAATCCTTTTACCACCAATTATTGCCATAAAACTGATGGGAGTGCAAAGGCACAGGCAGACAGTTCTGAGAGTAAGGACCAGTGTAAAGTCATAATTACCTCACAGACAACTGAGGTTAGAGTTCTCTCAGCATCGACCTTGCTTCACCAGTCTTCAAAGAACATTCTATTACACAAATAAGTGATGTTTGTGACGCAAGCAAAATGACTAGAGTTCAAAACCAGTAAGTTTAACTTGGAAAAAAAAAAAGTCCAAAAACAAAATGAAAAACACATACAACTTGGGACCTTTTAACCATAATATATACAAAGGTATTCTCTCATGTTATTTAACAGCTTTGAGTACTTCAAATTCAATTCTGTACACACAAATTGAAGTTTTTCCCATACTCAAATTCTGACCTTTGATTCCTGAGCTCAATAAGACTGAGATTTTCTGCTAGAGCTCTATTTTTCCCTTGGTGCTGCACTGACTAGGAAGTGACCTCAGGGAACAACTCAGATAATGTGGACCACCACCTACTGTGATCTTCTTTTAGGTCCAATTTCCTTCAATTTTTGCCTTATTTTGTTGTTCTATTTTGTCTTCAAATAACTGTTTCTTATAGTCTCACCAAAGTTTATAATTACAGTTGGCAGGGGTTAGTTAGATACGTTATGCCACCATTATGAGACCTCGGTTTTATTAAATTTTAAAGAGGGGTGCCACTTCCTCCCAATCTTGTGCTCATTTCTTTCTTACCCCAGGAAATGTATGGCAGGTCAGAATGAGATTTGATTTGAGGGCGCCTGGGTGGCTCAGTGGGTTAAGCCGCTGCCTTCGGCTCAGGTCATGATCTCGGGGTCCTGGGATGGAGTCCCGCATCGGGCTCTCTGCTCAGCAGGGAGCCTGCTTCCCTCTCTCTCTCTCTCTCTGCCTGCCTCTCCATCTACTTGTGATTTCTCTCTGTCAAATGAATAAAATAAAATCTTTAAAAAAAAAAAAAAAGAGATTTGATTTGAAAGAGGAATATGTGCTTTATCCTGTGGTTCAGACCTACCTAAAAGTAGCCAGACTCAGCCAAGGGCTCCTATAGGAATTAAGCATATGCTCATTATCAGACTGCCTGAGTTCAAATCCTGTATCTGTCACTTATTAGCGGTGTGACCTTTGACAAACTACTTAATCTCTCTTGGCTTCAGCTTCTCTGCTGTAAACAGGGAACAATAATCATACTTATTTCATAGGACTGTAAGAGAGATATAACAAATTAAAGTGGCCTATACATTACAATTACCAATAAATGTTAGCCATTAGATGATGATGATGATGATGATGACAGGTGCCAGACCTGGTGATCTGTAGCAAAATCTCCTCTCCCCCAATTCAGCCCCTTCAGCAATCATGATCCTGCCATTAACTCTTTAAATACGGCAACTCCAACTTCTACAACTATCTCAAGAGTGAGGAACTCCTTAACTTCCAGCAGGTCACCACTCTGCTGCCATGGTTACGTAGCGATGAACTCACCTTTCTGATCGGTTTACTGACAGTTGGAAGTAGTTCTTTGCCATTTCTAGCCTTGTCTGGTACTCAGCAGAACCTTCTATCAGTCCCTTAAAAAAAAAAAAAAAAGGCCTATCAGAACGTTATTTACATGCTATCATTAAAATAATTTGCTCACCAGCAATTTTCAGGGAGGCAGTGTGTGATACATTGTTCAGGAATCATGAGGCTTGAGTCCAATCTCTGTTTTGTCACTAATGTACCTTTTTGGACTCTAGTTTCTCCAAATAAGGGCACTCGGCTATATGTAGTAGTTCCTAATTCTTTTCACCATTAAGGACCTCTTTCCAATTTGGAAGATTTTCTACCATTCTTTTTTAAAATTTTATTTATTTATTTGACAGACAGAGATCACAAGTAGGCAGAGAGGCAGGCAGAGAGGAGGAAGCAGGCTCCCTGCCGAGCAGAGAGCCTGATGCGGGGCTCAATCCCAGGACCATGGGATCATGACCTGAGCCGAAGGCAGAAGCTTTAACCCACTGAGCCACCCAGGCGCCCTTTCTACCATTTTCTAATATTTAATTAGTTATTAATAAATAATTGATTAGTAATTAATTTATAAAACAAAGTACAAATAGATCCCAAAATAGCATAATCCCACTTTAACTTAAACTTTAACATAATCCCACTTTAACATAACATAATCCCACTCCTGCTTTTCACATGTATGTTTATTTTGGCATTCATACTTAGTATTTTATATTCTTTCAAAAATAGACTACAATATCATAAGCACCTTTCCATATTGCTACAGTCTTTGTATCACCATGTTTTAAAAAATTTTAATTCCAGGGCGCCTGGGTGGCTCAGTGGGTTAAGCCGCTGCCTTCGGCTCAGGTCATGATCTCGGGGTCCTGGGATCGAGTCCCGCATAGGGCTCTCTGCTCAGCAGGGAGCCTGCTTCCTCCTCCTTCTCTCTCTACCTGCCTCTCTGCCTACTTGTAATCTCTCTCTGTCAAATAAATAAATAAAATCTTTAAAAAAAAATTTTTTTTAATTCCAATACAGTTAGCCTACAGTGCTCTATTAGCTTCAGGGATACAATATAGTGTATCTATATACAATATAGATTCAACAATTCTGTACATTACTCAGTGCTCATCACACTAAGTGTCCTCTTAATTCCCCTATTTCACCTATTTCACCTATCCCCCCACCTTCCCTCTGGTAACCATCAGTTTACTCTCTATAGTTAAGAGTCTATTTTTTGCCTTTTTCCTTTGTGCATTTGGTTTGTTGAATTCCACATGAATGAAATTCTACGGTATTTGTCTTTCTCTTTTTTCACTTAGCATTTTACCCTCTAGATCCACCTATGTTGTTGTAAAGAGCAAGATTTCGCTTTTTATGGCTGAGTTATATATATATATATATATTTTCTCATCTTCTTTACCTATCCATCTCTTGGTAGGACACCTGGGTTGCTTCCCTTGGCTATAAATAATCTTGGCTTTAAATAATGCTGCAATAAACATAGGAATGCATGTATCCCTTTGAACTAGTGTTTTCGTTTTCTTGGGTAAATAACCAGTAGTGGAATTACTGGATCATATAATTCCACACTGTTTTCCACAGTGGCTGCACCAGTTTGCATTCCCACCAACAGTGCACAAGGGCTCCTTTCTCTCCACATCCTCATCAACACTTGTTGTTTCTTTTTTTTAATTTTTAACACTTGTTTTTTCTTATGTTTTAGATTTTGGCCATTCTGAGAGATGTGAGGTGTTATGTCATTGTTATTTTGATTTGCATTTCTCTGAAGATTAGTAATGTTGAGCATCTTTTCATGTATCTCTTGGCCATTGGCCTGTCTTCTTTGAAGAAATGTCCATTCCTTTATCATTATATTCTTAACGAATTTTTCTGCTTCTTGGATGTTTCCTTAAAATACATCATTCAAATTAAAGTTCTGAGTTTGAACCTTTGAACCTTTCTATAGCTCCTGGAACACATTAGCAACTTATTTTCCAGTTAAAGTTCTATCAATTTGCGACATTATGGCAGTGAATAGGAGTATTAACTTCACTATACCTTCAATAGCACTAAATATCATACAGATACTTTTTCACATATTGTGTTCAGACATATAGCCTTACTACTTATGAGAGTGAGTATTTTAAGAAAAATGTGCCAGTTTTCTTTTCATAATTTTTTTCAAGATTTTATTTATTTATTTGCCAGAGAGATCACAAGTAGGCAGAGAGGCAGGCAGAGAGAGAGGGGAAGAAGGCTCCCTGCTGAGCAGAGAGCCTGATGTGGGTCTCAATCCCAGGACCCTGAGATCATGACCTGAGCCAAAGGCAGAGGCTTAACCCACTGAGCCACCAGGCACCCCTCTTTTTGTAATTCTTAAAATCTATGTCTTTGTTCATTTTTCTGTTTGGGGTCTTCATGTTTGCCTTATGATTTGCCAAAGTTGTTGTTCTGATACAAACAAGTTTCAGCATTCTATATAAATGTTAGTAGTTTTTCTAAAATACTGAAAACAATTCATAGCCACCCCCTCATTAACACTGAATTAGAATGGTCCTTTTTAACTCTCACTTCTATAATCATGTTACACATTAAATATGGACCACAGGATTCTAATGCACCAGCTTGATTTTCCCTGGATTGTACAATTTTACAAATGCTTTGCAAGTCCTACCTTAAAGTAATCATTCTTTTTCAGACTTTCGAGGAAGCCAGCCCAGAGTGGTGAGGGAGTCATGAAGGATTTCTTGGAGTCAGAAAAATGTGGGCTAAATTTGGAGCATAAGATCTCAAATCCATGAGCCTAGATGAAATAGACAGAATTTTCATTATTAAGTTACTTTCTTTCCATTCAGCCACACTTAAGATCTAGGTTACTGGACATATGGACATTTATATAACACTTGGAATTTTATGAAAAATCTATTTCCAAGTTTTTCAATATCTACAGATTACTAAAAATTATAAAGGGAAAGCAAATAATACAAACATTCTTATCCTCCTCAAAGAGATTTCTTTTCTTGCTGATTACAAAACCAGAAATTTAAACTCTCTTGTTTGCTTAAAAAAAGGTATTTAAAAGGTTTCTTGTCTAACAGAAATTATAAATGAGTTCAGCAAGGTCTTAAACATGGAAAGGGAAGGAAGGGAATCACTTCATTTTAATTGTCCTTGGACTAAAAAATATAATGAGTGAGCATGGCAAAGTCAGTCAGACGGAGATTTCCTGATCACTTTAGAGAAAACTATTACCAATTTCTTGCATATCTTTTCAGAAGTAATATATTCATTCAAGCAGATGTGTAGTCTGTGTCTGTATATCCTACTGCATCCCTTTGGTCATTAAATGGCAACATACACTGTTCTAAACCTTGCTTTTTCACTAAGGTATATGCCTTGGAGATCATTTTATATGATCATACAAAGTTAACCATTTCACTGCATAGGCAGACCATAATTTAACTATTCCCCTACCAATAGGCATTAAGGTGGTTTCCAATCTTTACTACTACAAATAATGCTGTCATGAGTACCCTCATACATCTTTGTACACATTTAAAATATACAGAGGATAAATATCTAGAAGTTAAAAAATGCTGAGCAGAAGGGTTTGTGCATTTATATACTGATGGATATTCACAAATTTTTATAAGACACTAAATCAACTCACACTCCCATCAATGATGTTTGAGAGTATCTCCTTCTATATATATTTTCATTAATCCAATATATACTATCAAACTTTCTGATATTTGCCGAATGGTAGAAAACAGTTTTATAGCTTTAAGTTGCATTACTTTTATTATGAGCGAGGCTAACATTTTTCTTATGTTTAGATTAAAAATCATTTGCATTTCCTTTCCTGTGGACTCTGTTCAGTTTCTGAACATTTTTTGTTAATTAGTATTTTTTTCATATTGACTTAAAGGAACTCTCTATACATTAAATACTTTCTTCCGGTTTACTATCTTTTGACTTTAGTTATGGGGTTTTTCTTTCGCCCATAGAAAAGCTTAATTTATTTTTTTTTTTTAGGAGGGGGAAGAGTAGAAGAAGAGAGAGAGGAAGAGAGAGAATTTTAAGCAACCCTGAGATCATGACCTGAGCTAAAATCATAGTTGGATGCTTAACTGACTGAGACACCCAGGTGCCCCAGAAATGTTTAATCTTTAATAATCAAATTTATCAGTCTTTTTATTTTTAATAGCTTCAAGTTTTAAGTCATGCTTAAAAAGGTCTTTCCTATTCAGATTATCAAAAATTCTCCTGTGTTTTCTTTCCAATTTTATGGTTTCAATGTTCTCTCTTAAGTATTTGGTCCACCTGGAATTTATTTTGGGATAGGTGTGAGGAAATCAACATTTAATTTTTCAGACAGTTTCACAGCTGTTCTATTATCATTAACTGAATACCCCATTTTTCTGTCTTGTTTAAGATGCCATATTTTACTACATTCTCACAAAAGTAAGGTATATTTCTAGACTTCCTTTGCTGTACCACTACTCCATTAAGAGCCCTTTTACCTAAAGGAAGAATATAAAATTTTATGGTTCATTACCAACTTCATGCCCAATTCATGGGCTCGATACTGGGGATGAGATGGAGGAGGCATCTTGTATCCGCTCCGCCGGTCTGGCACAAACCTTTGTTGTACCAACTGTGCATACAGACATTTAGTGAAAGTCACCTGGACATTGGAACACAAAATACATGAGTCTTCCTGAAAGTAAAAATTTGACTATCATTTCACAGTTCATAATTTTATTTATGAGCTTGTATTCATATGAAATGCAAAGATCTAACCTATTCACTGCCAACATTTTTTATTAACAGCTTTATTGAGATACAGTTCACATGCCACAAAACCAACCTTACTGTCTACTTTTTAGTAATCACTAATGGAATTCTTCTCATTAGTTACATTATATGGCAATTTGGGTGGATAGAAGATAAAGAATAATTCTCAAGTCTCTGGAAGAAATGAAATATCTTATTCTTAAGAAGAAAAGAAAATAGGAAAAATATGGTCAGAAACTATCTAAGAAACATTTAGATATAAAATAGGAAATGAAGTCTCTTGAAATCTTCCTCCATGGTTGGGAGAAAAGAAAAAAGAAAAAAAGTATATTAACTTGCCATGAGGAAATAGAATTATTTCCAGTTTTTTCTACTGCATAATTAGAATAATGTTTTACTCTCTTTCCAGTGATAGAAACTTAATGACCAAGAGAGCTATCTTACCGATGTCATTATTCGTGTTTCAGGCAAGAAAGTCTTGAAAACACGACAGGCTCTCAGGTCAATGGGGTCCCGTAGGTAAAATGCCTGGACTCCTGCAGCCACCAATCTGGGGCGCTGCTTTAACACTGCTACAATGCCAGCTGGAAGGAAGCAGTGTGCGCGATGAAGAGAGGCTTGAATTTTTTCTGGGTATCTGTGACAGGCAACATATCATTTTTATTTATTTTTATTTATTTATTTATTAAAAGATTTTATTAATTTATTTGACAGAGAGACAGCGAGAGAGGGAACACAAGCCAGGGAAGAGAGAAGGGAGAGAGAGGAGAGAAGCAGGCTTCCCAGTGAGCAGGGAGCCCAATGCAGGGCTCGAACCCTGGATCCTGGGATCACGACCTGAGCCAAAGGCATATGCCCAATGACCGAGCCACCCAGGTGCCCCATAATCATTTTTATCATGATGTGTAAACATCTAGAATTCTTCTACTATTTACTTCCTCTTATATTGTCTTAGTTCATCAAGAGTAAGAGGTACAATGACAAGGAAGGTGAAGTTAAAACTACCATATACACTAAAAACTGCTGAAAAGAAGAGAGAAAAAGAGAAAAAGTGGAAAATAATGAAAAGGAATTACGGTAGTTCAGTAGGGGCACCTGGTTGGCTAACTGGGTTAAGCATCTGCTTTTGGCTCAGGTCATGATCCTAGGGTCCTGGGATTGAGCCCCACATGGGGGTCCTTATCATCAGGGAGTCTGCTCCTCCCTCTCCTTCTACGGCCCCCACTCCATGCTGTCTCTCTCTGTGTCTACAATAAATACCAAAATTCTTTTTTTTTTTTTTTTAAAGATTTTATTTATTTATTTGAGAGAGCGACAGTGAGAGAGAGCATGAGAGGTGAGAAGGTCAGAGGGAGAAGCAGACTCCCGGAGGAGCTGGGAGCCGGATGTGGGACTCGATCCTAGAACTCCAGGATCATGACCCGAGCCGAAGGCAGCTGCTCAACCGAGCCACCCAGGTGCCCCAAATAACAAAATTCTTAAAAAAAAAAAAAAAAAAAAAAAGGTTATTCAATAAAGACAAAACAAAAACCCTACTATTCTTTGGAACAAGGAAAAAATCAGAGTTTATTCTTCTAAAACAATGGTACAAAGTATACTGAGCAAAGTTAAAAGAGATTTTATATTGTTAAAACCTGAATGGTGCTGGGACGCCTGGGTGGCTCAGTTGGTTAAGCAGCTGCCTTTGGCTCAGGTCATGATACCAGCGTCCTGGGATCGAGTCCCGCATCGGGCTCCTTGCTCAGCAGGGAGCCTGCTTCTCCCTCTGCCTCTGTCTGCCATTCTGTCTGCCTGTGCTCGCTCTCTCTCCCCCTCTCTCTCTGATAAATAAATAAAATCTTTAAAAAAAAAAAATTTAAAAATTAAAAAAAAAAAACACCTGAATGGTGCTAAATATTGAATAGGTACTCAAATATGAAAGGCCAAACTAATATGTTATTAGGTAAAGGCTATCTTGTGAATAGAGCCTGAAGTGTACCACATAGGTCAAAGAATGCCATCCACTGCCCTAGAACCACAGAGTACATTGTGCTCCCTTGGGTTTTCATTCCTACTGGTCTCAAAATTTTTATCTATGGATATAGATAATACTTAGCTACAGTATTTAAGTAAATAAATGCAAAAATATTGGGACTAGAATATTAACACCTATGAATGAGAATTAAAAGATGTATCTATTCCTTAATTTTAAAACATGCAAGTGTATCTATTTTTTTTTAAGGATTTTATTTATTTATTTATTTATATTTGACAGAGAGAGAGAGCGAGAGTGCAAGAGACAGCGAGCACAAGTGAGAGCAAGCACAAGCAGGGGGAGAGGCAGAAGCAGGTTCTCCACTGAGCAGGGAACCCTACATGCAGCTCAATCCCAGGACCTGAGATCATGACCTGAGCCAGGGGCAGATGTTTAACCGACTAAGTCACCCAGGTGCCCCAGAACCTAAGTTTAATCTGTTAGCCACTTTCATGAAGGACGAAGACAAAATGAAAATGAACTAGCTGAAAGAAATTCTACATGCAACGAAAGACTTGAGCTGCACTAAATCAAAAGACTCCTTTACTAACAATGAAAATATTTTCCTTACCCTCTGATGCGCCTATTCACAGCAGCTCGTATAGATTCTGAAGCCAAAATTTCTTCTGGGTGTGTTGAGATTATATTCAATGCTTGAGGGACTGTTGGGGGTGTGGTGGGTAACCAGGGCACTGCTCCAGGTTTCCTTGGAGCAGGAATAATGCACAATTCTCCATGGTAGAAAAACACCTGCAAAATGAGACATTTTAATTTTTATTCTGGGCACTGACAAACTCTAGGTACATATGGAAAATGTTACAAGATTTCATCTCTGTAAATTTTCCAAATTTGGGTATACTTACCCTATTGGCACTATTATCAGGATCCAACCATTTAGGGAGAAAGTCAGCAGCTTCTATTAACAAGAATTCACCATCATTGTCTTCAATCCTAATGCAAAAGAAATTCCAATTATGCATTCAAAAAGCATATATATTCAACTAATCAAAACACATTTATTCTAATATTTTTTCTTTCATTTTAGTAAATACCTTAGTACATGCTATATGTAGGTTATTATAATAAAGCAAATAATACGTAAGACACTGAAGGAAGTACTGAAGGAGATTCTAAAATTGAAGGAGGATTTGGAGGAGATGATAAGGAGAAAAAGTAAGTATATAAATAACACCAGACAAAAATATGAAAAATATTTTAAAAATCACCTAGCGCCAAGATTAGGAAAGCATTTACGGAAGTTACCCGGACCTTGAGAGATACTTTTGTTTTGCCTCATTTTTATCACTTTTTTAAATTTAAAATTTTTTAAAAGATTTTAATTTTTTAATGATTTATTTATTTACTTTAGAGAGAGAAAGCACGAGCATGTGAGCCGGTGGAGGGGCAGAGGGAGAGAGAATCCTGACGCAAGTTCTCCCACTGGGCCCAGCGCCTAGTGGGGCTCGATCCCAGGATACTGAGGTCATGACCTGAGCCAAAATCAAGAGCTAGCTGCTTAATGAGAACTGAACCACCCAGGTGCCCCTAAATTTAAATTTTTGAATAGGTAAGACTTCAAAAAATACATAAAAAGTTACACAATGAAAAAGTTTCCTTCCTACTTTTGTCTTTATATGCCTCTTTCTTACCCTCCAACCACTGTTATTTCTTGTTTATCCTTCTAGAGATTCCTTATGCATAATTTAGCTAATAGGAATATAAATTCTTATTTTCTCCTCTTGTCACACAAAAGGTAGCATAGTTTATATACTGTTCTAGGTTTTTTCCCTTTTAATGGGTGGCTATAAGAAAGGAGAGATGTTCTTTGGAGAGGGAATAGTATAAGCAAAATCATGGAGGTGGCTATTTAAGGTGGATATCTGGAGAATGACAATTAGTAAAAAACAAGACTAGACATGCACAGTTATGGGGCGCTTAGGTGGCACAGTCGGTTAAGTGCTCAGCTCTTGGTTTTGGCTCTCAGGGATGTGAAACGGAGTCGGGCTCCTGGGTTGGGCTCCCAGAGTCTGTAAGCACAGAGTCTGCTTGAGATTCTCTCTCTCCCTCTCTCTCTGCCCCTCCTGTTCCTTCTCTCTCTCTCTCAAATAAATAAATCTTAAAAAAAAAAAAAAGCACAATTATATCATTTTGTGAAGAGCTTTAAATGTTAGCAGTCAGGTCACCTTGGTGGCTCAGTTGGTTAAGTGTCTGCCTGCAGCTCAGGTCATGATCCCAGGGCCTGGGATCAAGCCCTGCATCAGGATCCGTGCTCAGTGGAGCGTCTGCTTCTCTCTTTCTCTCTCTCTCACTCTGCCTCTCCCCCTGCTTGTGCTCTCTCTCAAATAATAAATAAATAAATAAATTTTTAAGAAATGTAAGCAGAGTCAATGAGAATGAACTTAGTTTTCTGCACAAAAAGAATGAAAGGTTTCAAACCAGGGTAGAAAATGGTTAGAGCCCCACCTAAGGAAGATTAATTTGTCAGAGACATAGATAGAGGAAGTTCTTCATTTTTCTAATTTGTTTAAAAAACTGCTAGGACAATAATGTTTATTACTGAAAGGGCTTTACAGGCCTAGTGTAGGTATGAGCCATCATAATATACAGATCAGAATCTGCAGCAGCTGCCTTCAGCTCAGATCATGATCCTTGGGTCCCAGTATGGAGCCCCATGTCAGGCTCCCTGCTTGGTGGGGAGTCTACTTCTCCCTCTCCCTCTGTTCCTCCCCCACTCACGCTCTGTGTGTGTGTGCATCTCTCTCTCTCAAGTAAATAAATAAAATCTTTAAAAATAAAATAAAATATCAGAATCCACACACAAAAGGCATTGCTCTCTCCCTAATATGCATGTACAGATAGAAACGAGTATCTCTGTGTTTGTTTCCTTATAATTCTATCATTTATTGGGAAATTATTGCTAATTATTTTTAGGTGTAATAACAGTAGTATTTAAAATAAGTATTACCTCTTATATTTACATCTTGAAGTATTTAAAGACCAAATGGCATACTGTTGGTGATTTGCTTTAAAATAATCTTGCTATGTAATGGGGGGGTAGGGGAAAGGTATAGATGAAGTAAGAATGTCCATGAATTGACCCATGTCAATTGTCCAATTACAAAACTGTTGAAGCTGTGTGACAAGTACATACAGGTGCATTCTCTCTACTTTCGTGTTTGAAATTTTGATATAATAATGTTTTCAGAGTTGTTTTTCTTTTTGTTTTGCTGGGGAAGAGGTTGGGGGAACAGAATACAATTTGGGGACTGACAGGAAAATGAGCATAATATATGGAAAATTAGGTGAAACACCCTTTATTGACACAACTTGGTAATTGCAGAGAACTATCAGTTCCCATTTTAAATACATTTAGAATGCAGTATTATCTACTTTGCTTTCAACAGAATTGTTCCCTGATTTTTTGTTAAAATTTTCTGTATTTCTCAAAAAGATATACAGTTAAGGTATAATAGAGGAAGACACTGTAAAGAAATTTGTAAAATATGTATATGTACATACAAATGGGATTTTTTTTCCTATGATTTTTTTTAAACTGTAGTACACCTTTTGGTATTGTTTGGATTTTTCTACCATCTGTATTTAGATCTTTTTTTAAGATTTTATTTATTTGAAAGAGAAAGATAAAATGAGTCAGGGGAAGGACAGTGAGCCTGACACGGAACTCGATCCTAAGACCCTGGGATCACCACCTGAGCTGAAGGCAGACGCCCAACTGACTGAGCCACCCAGGCATCCTGTATGTATTTAGTCTTTCATAATGAGAATTATTTTTAAAAAACTAAAATAGGAAGGTTTTGTTTAAAAATTTTGGAAGTTAAGCTCTCCAATGTACTTTAATTTTTTCCTCAACTAAAGGAAGTTACAACTACAAAAGAAAAGGAAGAAAACACAAAGTCACTTTCAAAATCTATGTCTCAAATTTGTAGTCTCCACCAGATTACCGAAAAAAAAAAAATTTACTAAATGGATATAAAAGTAGTCAGTCTCAGCAAGAGAATTCCTTTAGATTATTAAAATAACTAATACCTTGCTACTAACTCTGGAAATTCCTTTGTAATTTGCTTTACTATATAAACAATAAACCATTCATCCTCAATGTTATCCCCAAACTTTGTCATGCCAAATATATGAGCAGGAACATCTCCTAAAAACAAGAGAAAAAGCAATCATATAACCAAATAAATTTGTCAGTGCACATAAAAATACAAGTAATCATTCAAATAAACAAACACTGACTGACCATGCTGTAGGTACCATACAGGAGCTGGGGTTGTAATCCTGAACAGGATATAAGAAGCCTGCTTGTGAGGACCCAAGGGTCCAGACAACAGGAGATGAACCGCCATGCCATCTCAAAACAAGATGAAGAGATGTATGCACTGAGGGGAATGTGAGCATAAATAATGTGATATCTGATCTATGCTCATTTGGAGGAATGACAGGGGTAGGTTTTCCAGAAGGAGAGAATAGCATGTGCAAACATATATAAGCATGGCAGACCATAATAGTGTTCCAGGGACATCAGGAAGCTAGATTTAGATGGGGCAGAAGTTTCTTAAACAAGTGCAACACTCAAAAATATGCAGAACTTAATACACTTTTAAACAACCCAATGAATCAAAGAAGAAATTACAAGGGAAATTCGAAAATACCTTTAGATAAATGAAAACAAACGTAACATACTGAAAGCAGTGCTAAGAAGTTTATAGTTATAAAAGATCTCAGATCAACAACCTAACTTTAACCTTAAGGAATGAGAACAAGAAAAGCTAATCCAAAGCTAGCAGAAAGAAGGAAATAGTAAAGATTAGAATAGAGATTAATGAAACAGAAAATAGAAAAATAGAAAAAAAAAGTGATTTGGTTTGTTGAAACATTACAAAGTTGACAAAATCTTAGATCAGTAAGAAAAAATGGAGACGTAAGTAACTAAACTCAGAAATGAAAGAGGCGACATTACATCCTATACTACAGAAATAAAAAGGACTATAAGAGAACATTATGAACAACTGTAGACCAACCGACTGGAAAACCTAGAGGAAATGAGTACACTCCTAGAAACACACAACCTATCAAGACTAGATCACTGGGGCGCCTGGGTGCCTCCTGGGGTTAAAGCTTCTGCCTTCCACTCAGGTCAGGATTCCAAATCAGACTCTCTGCTCAGAAGGGAGCCTGATTTCTGCCCCTCTCTCTCTGCCTGCCTCTCTGCCCACTTGTGATCTCTCTCTGTCAAATAAATAAATAAAATCTTTAAAAAAAAGAAAGACTGGATCACAAAGAAATATGAATCTGAACAGACTTGTTACTAGAAAAGAAAATTGAATCAGTAATTAAAAACTTCCCAACAAAGAAAAGCTCACTAAAGAATTTTACCAGCACTTAAAGAAGAATTAACGCCAATCCTTTTCAAACTCTTAAAAACAACTGAAGAGGAGGGAACACTCCCAACCCATTTTAGGAGGTCAGCATCACCCTCATACTAAAGCCAGAAAAAGACAATACAGGTTCTAAAAATAAATAAATTGAGGGGCGCCTGGGTGGCTCAGTGGGTTAAGCTGCTGCTTTCGGCTCAGGTCATGATCTCAGGGTCCTGGGATCGAGTTCCGCATCGGGCTCTCTGCTCAGCAGGGAGCCTGCTTCCCTCTCTCTCTCTCTGCCTGCCTCTCCGTTTACTTGTGATTTCTGTCAAATAAATAAATAAAATCTTTAAAATAAATAAATAAATTGAAAAACAAACAAACAAAAAGACAATACAGGAAAACTATGACCAATATCCCTGGTATACTGATGCAGAAATCCTCAACAAAATACTAGCAAACTGAATTCAACACACTGAAAGGTTATACACCATGATCAAGTAGAATTTCTTCTTGGAATGCAATGTAATGCATATGAAAATCAATCAATGTAACCAACCACATTAACAGACTAAAGGTCAAACAAGCATACTGTGAAGTGTCCCAAGAGGTGCCACAGCAAAAAAAAGTAGGAAGAACAGCCCAACCAACTCTTCTCCGCACCCCAGATCTCTCAAATTTCTTCAACTAAGAGAACCTCCAATTAGTGTCTACTTTTCACTACTTTATAGATTAAACTTCAATTTGAACTTTATCCAGAAGCAATGGGTAACTAGTGAAGGATGTTGGGCAAAAGACTGATGTGATCAAATTTGTATTTTACAAAGATCACTGGCATCAGTGTGAGAGAAGAACTGGAGATACAGGAACCAGAGGTTATTCAGGTGGCTGCTGTGGTCTTTCAGATGAAGAGGTAAAGAGGGTCTAGATTGTAGTCAAACAAATGCACAGGAGGGGTCTTACTTTAGGAGTAACCACACTAGGACTTAGTGCTTGATAGAACACGGTCAAGTGAGCAGTTAAGTGTAATTTTGAATTATTAACAAACTGAATAACTAGGTAGATAACAACATCATTAAGCAAGACAAGAAAACATTGGGCAAAAACTATTTTCTTAGGAAAAAGATAAAGGAGTTGGTTTTAGCGTGCTGTGCTAATGTGATGATGTTCTTGTCAATAAATATCACATGTCTTTCAGTGAATAAGGGTTCAATAAAATTAACAACAGGGAACACATCTGGCAACTGCCAGCCAAAAGATAACAGATAAACGCTACACTGAGACCTAGACTGACAGTATCAAAAGATGCCAGACTCCTGATCTGAAAGAAGACCCTGCATGAATAAGAGCTGTGGTCACCTATTCGTGCCCCATTTTACTAAAGCTATATGAAATGATAAGAAAAAGTGCCATATTTGGCCAGAGGTCACATATCAAGCACGAACAACCCAGAGAAGCAGTAAAGCAACTTCAAAATGATTCTGAGTAGCAAATAATGGCCATAAGCCCAATTATTTCTCTTTATAAGCCAGGCAGAGCCACATAGTTTCACAACTATGTCAAACAAGGCAGCCTACTGAAAACATGATCAAGAACGAGGAATATAGAGTAACCACTAATGGATGCTATGGTTAAGGAAGCCAGATGCCTGAACCTGTCTAGTATAGGTACCTAGATATACTATAGCACAGAAGAGTAAAGTTCCAAAAAACAGCCATAGTCTAATAATGTTGGGTATATATTAGTTCTCAAAGTAATTACTATTAGAAAGCTTTCATCAAACTAATTAAAAAAAATTTTTTTTGGTAAGTTTACGGTCCTAACTAAATATAGGCAAGCATCACTAATCAAAAAAGTTCAGGTTATAAATCTCCTTACAACACTGAGCAAACTATGGACTATTACAGATCACTGCTGTCAGACTCAGAAGTCACACATTACATCAAAGTAAGTAAAAGAGCCTTACCTTTCCCAGGTTTATATCTGAGATTGAAAGGCTGATTCTGCCAGATATAGGGGACCAGCAAAGGTGCAAAATGAGTCATTATCCTCTCAATATACTTTTGAAGAATCTCTTTGTGTTTTTCTGGGTCCCTTGGTTCATCTGGTATCAGGAATAGGTGATACTCCACAGTGTCTTCCACTGTAGCAAGCTTCGTATTTTCCTCCATTCTTCTTTGAAAACTACATTTAAAGTTTCAATAATATAAATCACATAGAATAATGTAGAAGTAAAATTCAATTCTCTGAACTATTCGACATGATTCCATTGTTTTCCAAAATTCAGTTATCCAGATGCTATAATTTAATTTTTTGCTTTGATCAAGTATGAATAGTAACACCTATTTAATATTCTTGTAATGATGTTTTATACTTAAGATTATGTTTTCATACTTGAAATTATATTAAAGGAACTTCTGACATAATACAGTAAATGGAAATCGAGTATCACATTCCCAAATTAACTAACAGCATGCAAGAATAAAATAAAAAACGTTTTGAAAAAAATACATTAAAAAAAAAGTTTACCCTCATACTAACATTTGTGTGTGAAACACACTTTGAGAAGCACAACAGTAACATCTTATGTTTAAATACTATCAAAAGTCCCAGTTCTGCCACTAATCAGTTTTGTCACTTTGAGCACCTCAATTTCTCTTTCTGGGGCTTCTTCCTCAACTGTAGAATGAGAGTGTTACTCTCACTTCTAAATCTCTCCCCCAGTTTAAATTGTTTTTATTTAAAAGCTCTTTAGGGCAATCTCCCTCACTCTGAAGAATTTAAATCTCTTTTTATGAATGTTGTAGGGCATAGAGGAACCCAAAACCACAAAACATTCATGTCCTATCATGTCACACCAAGATAATTTGTGCATGGTTCTTTATCGTGCAGCTGTCCTAAAACTGCCCCTTTTTCGGGGGGGGGGGGTTGGTGATAGTGGTGGTACATAACTCCGGTAGGTATCTCTAGGTTCTAAGGGTTTTCCCCTTACAACAAAAGTACTCGCTCACTATTGCGGCCAGATGAGGCTTGGGAAAGGGAGGTACTGTACTGGATGGTCCATTCTAAGGCACAATTCGAGTTCGATTCTTACTCGGTTTTCTCATGGGCTAATAAAACGAGGTCGAAAGGAACCTGCATCTTCTAACCAATCTGTCCAAATCATCACTTGGCTTCTCAACCCAGAAGGACAGATAATTCCATCCACCCAACCCATAATGCCAAGCACATTTTATGAAGAAACTGTGTCAGAGCTAGAAGGGACTTTGAGGTCACGTAGGCTAACTCCTTGCTGTACAAGTGAGAAAACTGGCACATACAGAAGCGACCACGCAGTCGAGGACTGAGCGGGAGTCTAGCGCTCTTTACTCCGACTAAACTCCCTCCCTCCATTCGACAAAGGGAAGCCAATTCCGCTTACGATTCTCGGGTCTCCCCCACGAGTCTCCGCGGCGGAACTTTCCTGGACCGCTCCTCCCACCGCGTGAGCCGGTCGGGAGCTGCCAGTAGCTGCTTGCCAAAGCCTTGCCCAAGGTCAGTCCAAACGGCTCACGGCTACCTGAGGCCAGCGGAAGCTCTGAAAGACTCGCTCGGCCCCGGAACCCCGGTGGCGTCACTGCTGTGCGTCCACGGGAGCATTACGCGGGTGCCCCGGTGCATTCGTCACTTCCGCCCCTGAGAGGAAGCAGGGAGGGCCGAGGACTGCAGGGGTGGGGACCCAGGGAGTGGCGGCGGTCCGGAGTCTAGGCGACGGGGCGTGACGGGGCCGGAAGGTGGCGGGAGGGGGCCGGGCCGGAGCCGGCCGGAGGGCCTGGCCCGGAGGCCCCCACCCTGGCGTGCCCGCCCCCTCCGCGGCAGAGGAGGAAGAGGAGGATGATCTCCAGATACACTCGGAAGGCAGTGCCTCAGAGCTTGGAGCTGTGAGTGGTCTGCTCTGCTAAACTAGCCGGGGCCGGGGGAGGCTGAGGCGGGTCTCGGGCGCTCTGGTTGGGACCCTTCCCAACTAGTGCTTTTCACTTTTCCGTTTCCAGGGCGGGGGAAGGAAATTTTTCATTGGAATTCTCGCCTCCCAGACTTGACAGATGCTGCCGGGTCTGCCTCCATCTCCAGCTAAGGGCATGTCACTTGTGCTGTCCTAGGACTTGGCCCTCCTGGGCTACACTTCCTGAACTCGGGGACTGGCCCCCCTGCGGCATTTGTAGGTTCCTCAGTGCTTCATGCCTGTCAACGGGCATTGACAAATCGAGAAGTTACTAATAGCTGAGTGCTAGAGAAAAGTTCAGTTTATCTAGTGCCAGGCACAGTGCAAAGCTGATTATATGCATTAGCTCACTTAATCCTCTCAGCAAGGATACAGAATAGGGATTATTATTTTGCACATTCTACAAATAAAGGTCCCAGATTTAAGAGTGTTGCATGCCCAAGATTATACAGGCAGAAAGTGGTGGAGCACACAAACCTGGTGTCAGTCTGACCCTGAAGCTTTGGTCATAATCGTTATGTATACTGCTTCCCCACCTCCGAGGTTAAACTTCAGAATCCTTAAGGATCATTTTGCTCTAGAGAGCAAATATTTAAGCTTAAAAGCCCACCTCCCACCCCTGGTGAAGTGTTGTAATTAGCAAGTAATGATAAAGTTGTATATTTATTGATGCCTTATACGTTCAAAAAGACTTTCACATCTTGATCCTTGCAACAACTCTGTACGATGGGGATGATTATCTTTCAGTTTTTCAGAACATGGAATATTAGAAAGGTTACACATCCCAAGGATATATAACCAATAGGTTTTGAGCTTGGGCTTTTTAATCCTCAAATTCCAACTTACTTTTTTTTTTTTTGCCTTGGAGCTATGTAATTTTAGCAACCATATATTTAAAAAGTAAATACTAACTATACATGGTAATAGCAAGCACGAGATCTTCAGTCAATCTGGGTTTCTGACTAGACTCTTTTCTAGTCATGTGACTTTTCAGCAGATTAATAAATATTTGAGCATCCATTTCTGTAATATAGGACTAAGACTTTCTCTAAAAGCCTATCTAAAGTGATGGCACAGGGCTTGACACATCGTAGATCCTCAGTAATTGATAATTTCCTGTCCTTTCCCACCTTTACTTGGTACAGTAGCCATACAAAGAAAATCTGTGATCCTTCCTTGCCTTTCAGAAGCTTATTATCTACTAAATAATAGGATATCTACACAGATATCCTGGCAATTCAGATAACAAGCTTTTTAGGAAGTAGAAAAAAAGAAAGTAATTTTCCAGTAAAGGCAACAGGAGTTAGCTAAAAATTTGCTTTTATAATTATTCTGACCATTCTGAGAGTAAAAAAAAATCATTTGTGGAAAAAATTACTCCAATATAATTACATTACTTGTTCTTTATTGTTGATTTGATTGATACTCTCTATTCTCTAAAGGCAACTCTCTTCAAAGATGATTCTCTAGAGGAGTCAGGATGATATGAATAATGAAGACACAAGGGGATTATATGTATCTAAATGACAGTAAAATAAAACAATTTTTACTTTAGGTGTTAGAATAATTTGCTTTGAAGAAGGAACTTTAGTTTTCTCCCTAATAGTTCCAAATTACAAATATTGAAAAGAGTTTTTTAAAAAAGCAATCTTCAACATACAGCTTAACACTTAAAAAGTGATAAATTTTAAATATACATGTATAGTGAATAATATAATGAACCACCTATCACCTACATTCAACAATTATCAAAAATTTGATATATTTGCTTCATCTATCTTCTCTTTTTTCAGCCTTTCCTTTCATCGTCTGTAAATAAGAAAGCAAAACCCCAGATACTTACCATTTCACCCCTGTATACCTTAGTGTGCATCTCTAAAAATTATAGGTACTTTCTTTTCTTTTTTTTTTAGATTTTATTTATTTGCGTGAGAGAAAGAACACGAGCAGGGGGAGGGGTAGGGGAAGGGGCAGCGGGAGAGGAAGAAGCAGACTCTCTGCCGAACCGAGAGCCTGATGTGGGACTTAATGCAGGGCTAGATTCCAGGACCCCAGGATCACAATATGAGCCAAAGGCAAACAGACAAATGCCCAACCAACTGAGCTACCCGGATGCCTCTAAGTATTTTCTTACGTGAAAACAATGCTATGATCAAATTTAGTATTTCTTTGGTATTATCTAATCATCATTTCATGGTCAGATTTCTTTGACAGACTTGTGTTTCTTTTTTGTAGCTGGAATCCACATTTCTGTTTACTACCACTGTCTCAAAGACAAGTTTTTCGTTGTAGAACCATTGAATGAGAGAAGTACAAATAGCTCTGCACAAATCCATCCCCACCATTTGAGAAATAATTTCAAGTACAAGCTCTGCTTACTGTGCCCTTAGCTTTATCTTTATATACAAAAATGGTTCAATTCACTAAAATCTCAAATTATTCATTTGTTTTGAGAAGCCTCAGAGCCAGAGTACTTAAAATTGAATGCTGGCTCCATCATTTCATAGACATGACCTTAAGCAGGTTACTTAATCTCTCTGTGCTTCACTTTCCTTGCCTATGAGGTAAGAGTATTAGAGATTTGCAAACTGAAGACTCTAAAGAGACCTATGTACTTTGTTTAGCTTATCATGTTCCCTAAACTTATTTTATTGCAGAATTTTGTGGGGGAGGAAAGTCTACTATAGATGATTGAGACTGGAACATATAATAATTGATCCCTTAATTTAATCCAATGTACAAGTTGAACTCTCTAGAGCAGCTCAGTCCAATAGAAATATAATACAGCCACATATGGAATTTTAAATTTTCAGGTAGTCATGTTAAAAAACAGTAGAAACAGATGAAATTAATTTTTTGACTTTTTATTTTGAAATAATTGTAGACTCACCATTACAGAAATCATACAGAGAATCCCATAAACCTTCCACCCACCTTCTCCCAATGACCACAACTTATGTAACTAGTGTAGTGTCAAAGCCAGGAAACTGACATTGGTACACATTTTATTAGAAACTGTGAGACTGGGGCTCTTGGATTACTCAGTCAGTTAAGTTTCAGCTCAGGTCATGATCTCAAGGGTCCTGGGATCAAGCCCCACATCCAACTTGATGTTGGGCTCTGTGCTCAGTGCAGAGCCTGCTTGTCCCTCTGCCTCTGTTCTTCCCCATGCTCTCTTTCTCTTTTTCTCTCATAAATAAATTTTTTTAAAAACCTTAAAAAAAAAAAGAAACTATGAGACTATTCCAGAGTTGCTGTACCTTTTTACATTTCCATAAGCAGTGTATGAGGCATCTAGTTTCTCCAAATCATCGCTCGCCTTGGGTGTTATAACTGTATTTTGTGTTAACTGTTCTAAAAGGTTTATGGTTATAACTTACTGTAATTTAAATTTGCAGTGAAACTAACTTTAAGAGTGTATTTTTTAACCCAGAATATCCAAAATACTATCATTTTAACATGTAATCAAGATAAAATTATTGATGTTCTATTATACATTCTTGAACTGAGACATCAGAATCCCATGTTCTATACTTAAAACACATCTCATTTCTGGCTAACTACATATTTAAAGTTTTTATATAAATTCCAGTTTGTTAAAATACAGTGTAATATTAGTTTCAGGTGTAGAGTATAGTGACTCAACACTTCCATACAACATCCAATGCTCACCACACCGACTAACCACATTTTAACTGCTAGTTGCTAGGGGCTACCATACAGTACGGTACGGTCACAGAGCAGCTGGAAGTAGGTGACTAACATGTAGTCAAGTTATTGAAAAGTATATATTTTTTCTTTACAGGAAATATAACTTTTTAAAAAAATCTTTCACAGGAAAGGAATAACAAAACATGCTATTAGTCATCATCCTCTTCCAGAGCAGCTAGATGAAATTTCTTCTACCAATGAAAGCCATGAAAAAGACACAAGTTCCCAAAGGTAATAACACAAAGTGTACTCATTTGCTTATTACACTTGATAATGGCAAAAGTGTTTTTTGGCTTAGGCTTGATATCTAGTCTTGTACTAATGAAACAAAACAAGAACTTTTATCATATTTTCAGTACAATTCAGTTTTCATTCTGGAACAGCTAATGGAAACATCATACTTAAAACCCTTGAAAAGTAGTATTATTACATAGATAAAAGCCAAGACTCAGAAGGAGTCTAACATATGATTTTTATTATTTTTTTAAAAGATTTTATTTATTTATTTGACAGAGAGAGAGGGGCAGCTAGAGAGGGAACACAAGCAGGGGGAGGGGAGAGGGAGAAACAGGCTCCCTGCTGAGCAGGGAGCCTGTTGCCTGACTCCATCCCAGGACCCTGGAATCACGACCTCACCCGAAGGCAGATACTTAACAATCGAGCCACCTAGGAGCTCTAACATCTTATTTTTTTTTTAAGATTTTATTTATTTATTTGACAGAGAGAGACACGATGAGGGAGGGAACACAAGCAGGGGGAGTGGGAGAGGGAGAAGCAGGCTCCCTGTTGAGCTGGAAGCTCTGTGCAGCCGGATCCCAGGACCCTGGGACCATAAGCTGAGCCGAAGGCAGACGCTTAACAACTGAGCCACCCAGGAGCCCCAACATAGCATTTTTAATCCTGGTTCTGCCACTTATTAGCTGGGTAACAACAGGCAAGTTACTTACAATAGTTGTATTTCTTAAAGATGTTGTGAATATAAATGAGATGAAGTATGTAAAACTTGGCACAATGATTGGCATATGGTAAATGAATAAGTATTAGCTGCAGTTACCATTTAAGAAACAGCATACTGTGGGGCACCTGGGTGGCTCAGTGGGTTAAGCTTCTGTCTTCAGCTCAGGTCATGATCTCAGGGTCCTGGGATCGAGCCCCACATTGGGCTCTCTGCTTGGCTGGGAGCCCGCTTTCCCCTCTCTCTCTGCCTACTTGTGATCTCTCTGTCAAATAAATAAAATCTTTTAAAAACAAACAAACAGCATACTATAATTTCAAAGAGGGTTCTGAGAAGCAGTGTGGTGTCACAGAAAAGTTATTGTCATAAAACCTAATTTCAATATCTAGAACTCAATCTCAGATTGTCTTTAAAATGGGGTTAATTGGGGTGTTTGGCTAGTATAGTTGGAAGAGCATGCAACTCTTGATTTTGGGGTCATGAGTTTGAGCCCCACATTGGGTATAGAGATTACTTAAATAAATATAACTTAAAAATTGTTTTAAATGGGGGTAAACTGAGTTCTTCATCACCAGGTTGTTGTGAGGATAAAATGGAATTACATCTATAAAAGTGCCATACAAGTTCAGACATTACTGTTCATATTTCTGAAATGTCTTTCGTTTTCAAGGGTAGATGTTGTAAGTGGAATGCTAAAGTATTTGTTGTAAACTATGACTAGAATTATTTAGAATCACTGTCATCAATTCTATAGGAATTAGGACTTTTCCATGAGCTTAAATGTTAAGTTCTTCATTTTTTTTTGTTTCTATGGATATATGTGTATGCATAGTTGTCACCTAGTAAATTGCTGGGTAGTTACTGCTACAGAAACTTGAGGAAGTATAACAATTTTTCTGTTTTCTCTCTTCCTTCCAAATTGTGCACTTAGTGAGTCTGACATCACACAAGAATCGCCTTTTACATCAGCTGACACTGGGAATTCAAGATCTGCTTATCCAAGCTATACAGGCACAGGGATCTCTACAGAAGGCAGCTCAGACTTCTCCTGGGGCTATGGTGTGAGTTGTATGTTACCGGTCTGATGGAATGCTGGGAGACTATTCTGGGAGTTAGGATCTGTCACTTTTGTCAAGTATATTTCATTCCTTCACTCTATGAAGATTGGTTCTTTACATTTTAATAATTCTTATCAGTTTTTACCCTCTTTCAGTATTTGCTTTGTTTTATGGATACAGTGGTTGATCCTTAGAAATGCTTAATGTTTGACTTAACAGTTGCAGGTTAGTATGGATCTGGGCCATGGGTCTGCTTTTGCGTTGTGTAGTCCACTGATGTGTCTCTCCACCACTAATGTTACTTGTTGTTTAAATTGTTTTTGGAACTTGATTATTAAGCCACTATAGACTGGGAAAATGAATATGATATATGATTAAATGAAAAAAAGCAGAATTAAAAATAGTATGGATAGTGTGGTTCTATTTTGAGTTTACATATATTTTTTGCTTATATGAATTTTAGAAAAAAGGACTAAAGATATGTACCCAAAATGTTATTTAGTCATTATTTATTATGTGTTGAGGATAGATTGACTATTTATTTACTTATTTATGGCTATCTCCCATTATAAAATATTATTTTTAAAAGCTTAAAACCTTAAAAGAAGATTTTAAGGTCACATTTTTTGCACATTTATTGCCTTGATGCAATACATATTTTTATTTCTGTGTCTTCTTTCTGTCTCTATTAATTTGACCTAGCTGTAATCATGGTGTACATACAATGGTATGCTCTGTTTTTTCACTTATTTTGTAAGCACTTTTCCACAATACTGACTTTATACCATATTGTTGTCAGCAACTTGTTTTTCTTTACAGAAGTCTGCTAATTGTTATAATCTATTATTATCACCATGAATTATTTTCCAGTAATTTGAATTTGGTTGTATATACACTTTCCTTACTTTATTGTATATGTGCATCCTATTTTGTGGTCTGCTTTTCCATTCACCATTATGCCATATAAATATTTTTTTTACTACTTCCATACCTGTCAAATTTGAATAGTTATATATAAATACTTAATATATTCCTAATATCATAATTAGAGCTTTCCCTTTTTTTTTTTTAAAGATTTTATTTATTTATTTGACAGACAGAGATCACAAGATCACAAGTAGGCAGAGAGGCAGGCAGAGAGAGAGAGAGGGAAGCAGGCTCCCCACTGAGCAGAGAGCCTGATGCGGGGCTCAATCCCAGGACCTTGAGATCATAACCTGAGCCAAAGGCAGAGGCTTAACCCACTGAGCCACCAGGCGCCCCAGAGCTTTCCCTTATTATCTGATGGTTGAATTTTCAGTTTTTCTTCATTAATTAAATAGATATTTATAAAGTACCTCTGTTTTTGGACATTGTACTGGGGAATATAGGGGAGTGAGATTCACACAATTAAAGTCTAATGAGGGAGAGTGATAAGAGCAAGTAAAATACAAAAGATGAGAAGTGCTCTAAGGAAGATGACAGGGTACTGAAACAGGACATTATAGGGGGGATTTACTTTAGATAGGGATTTACTTATCAGATAGGGTAGATCTGAGACTTACATATTAAAGAGTTACTGTGTGAAGAGTGAGGAAAGAACTTTCCGGACAGTTAGGAGCAGCATGTGCAAAAGACCTAAGGACGAAAAGAGCTTCATGTTTCCAAGGGAAGGTATTTGGTGTGTTCATGGAACTGAAAGTGGTCAGTGTGGTTGGAGGATGGTATCAGGCAGAGAAACCATAAATGAAATCAGAGAGGCATGCAGGACTAGATGATACAAGGCCATAGTAAAGAATATAAATTGTATCCTAAGGGAATTAATTAATTTGATGGCTTATTGTGAGATTTTTAGTGTACTAACTATATATTTCCATTAGTTGTCTTTGTATTGCAATTAATACTTCTTTATAAGTTATGAATGTCATAAAAATGTTTCCCTTTGCTTTCCTTTTGTTATTTACTGTGTAGCAGATATTTATTTATATTTATATTTATTTTAAATGATCCAATATTACCATTTCACTTTTGACCTTCATTTCTACTACTGCTTCTTTCTACTACCTTCATTTCTATACTAGTCAGGATTTTATCTTTAGAAAGATGGACTATTGGGGCGCCTGGGTGACTCAGTGGGTTAAGTCTCTGCCTTCGGCTCAGGTCATGATCTCAGGGTCCTGTGATTGAGCCCCACTTTGGGCTCTCTGCTCAGTGGGGAGCCTGCTTCCCTCTCTCTCTCTCTCTCTCTACCTGCCTCTCTGCCTACTTGTGATCTCTGTCAAATAAATAAATAAATTTTAAAAAAAAGAAAGATGGACTATTACAGTATTCTTAATAGCATTTTATACAATTTTGTGTTTATCTTTTTGACTCAGCAGACTTTAAATAATATATGGTGTAAGGTATGAACTAAGTTTTTATGCTGTTGAACCTATTTTGTTTGAACAATTTTTCTATATTTGATTTAAAGTCATGTAGTTTTCATTGTATTTTTAAAATATTTAGGGCAAATCTACCAGTGTTCATTAAACAACATATATTATTTAGTATTTGTGTCCTCTTTACATCTTAAGCTGAATTTTATTTTCACTTGCTTCAAATTTTATAAAATGTTCTTCAGGGATTTAATTGGTCTAGCATTATAGCTTTATATTAGATTAGGGAAGGTGTAGAGAGAATTAAAATTTATGGAATTTTTAGTAGATGCCAGGCACTGTGCTAAATACTTTATATACACATTTCAATCATTTCTCATCTTAACATAGTATTCTAGCTAGAAATACAGTCCTTTTATTTAGATCTTCCTTTAGTTGATCATTTTATTATTTGAGTAAAATCTCTTATTGTAAGTTGCAACTGATACTAAAATTGAAATTAGTATTTATATATTTTACTTACTTTGGAACTGTCTTGGTGTTTTTCTTCCTTTCAGTTTAATTAATGGCATACTACTCTGCTAACTATATTTATTTTTTATAATCATTCTGGACTTTATAGTCTGGGTTTATTTCTTTTAAAATATTCTAAAATTTAAAGTTAATATAATTATGTGAAGATAGACCTTCCTCTTCTATCCTAATTATAGTTGTTATTTAAAGATTTTTTTTTTAAGATTTTATTTATTTATTTGACAGAGAGAAATCACAGGTAGATGGAGAGGCAGGCAGAGAGAGAGAGGGAAGCAGGCTCCCTGCCGAGCAGAGAGCCCGATGCGGGACTCGATCCCAGGACCCTGCGATCATGACCTGAGCCGAAGGCAGCGGCTTAACCCACTGAGCCACCCAGGCGCCTGTTATTTAAAATTTTATAGCCAACGGTCACAAAAGTAGATAACCCAGTTCTGTTCTATTTTAGTTTTATATGCTTGGGGTTGATTTTTTAAAAATAATCGAATAAGGTTTATTCTAGGAATACAAAGATGGGTCAGTACCTGCAAATGTAGTATATTTAACATTGATGAATTAAATGAAAAAAAAATAAAACCAATAGATGCTAAAAAAGTATTTGATACATTTCAAAAATGATTCACTATAAAAATTCTCAATAAGAAAGGAGGAAACCCTTGAGACTTGATGACTATTTGCCAGTTGAATAGGAAATATCAGTTTAAATGTCGAAACACTAAAGTTACTTGAATTAAAATAAGGAACCAGATAAGAATTCTTCATTAACAAATTTAATTGATTCCTTTGCTAACTTTGTACATTTTAATTATTTTTATTTTTACATAAAATTTATCGTATACACTAGTTCCGGTTGTTTTTCCACTTAACAGTATATTTTGAAAAATATCTATTATTGTAAAAATTTACTTATTCTTTAATGGCTGCATACTCATTGCTCTTACCAAAAAATGCTGCCTTTGTAACACTGTACATATACTATTTTACATAAATGTGAATATATCTGAGGATAAACTTTTAGAGCTGGAGTTGCTGGTCAAAAGATATATGCTTTTGTAATTTTGAAAGCTGTTGCCAAATTAGTCTCTAGAAGTTATTCCAATCTGCAGTCTCACCAGGAACATATATGGAAGAGTCTGTTTTCTTCTACTTTTTTTTTTTAAAATATTTTATTATTTGACAGAGAGAGACACAGTGAGAGAGGGAACACAAGCAGGGCGAGTGGGAGAGGGAGAAGCAGGCTTCCCGCTGAGCAGGGAGCCTGATGCGGGGCTCGATCCCAGGACCCTATCCCAGGACCCTGGGATCATGACCTGAGCCAAAGGCAGACGCTCAATGACTGAGCCACCCAGGTGCCCCTCTTCTGCTTTTGACCAGAGCAGTGACTTACCAAACTTTTCAATCTTTGCCAGACTTTTAGGTTTTAAAAGAAGGTATCTGTGCTATTGGGTTGGTTAGAAAAAAAAAAAATTGCACAACTTACATATAGTGCATGTATGTGTGTGTGTGTGTGTGTGTGAGAGAGAGAGAGAGAGAGAGAGAAAATGTGTGTGTGTGTGAGAGAGAGAGATGGTACCCAGATAAAATATAGGCATTCAGCATCCTACAAGGCTCCTGGATGCCCTCTCTCAACCCCAAAGATAACTGCTATTCTAACCCTTTTCACTAGCTTTTTAAATTTTTGCCCTTCATATAAATGAAATAATACAATATGTATTCTTTGTATCTGGCTTCTTATGCTCAGTATTGTTTGGAAAGTTCATACATGATGTTGCACATATTTGTAGTCTGTGACTTGCCTGTTTATATTTCATATCCATTTATTTTTATTTTTTATTGTTTGCATATTAATAGGAGACCTTTATCTTTAGATTAGGGGTCAGTGTACTTTTTTGATAAAGTAGAAATATTTTAGACTTTGCAGGCCCCGTCAGGACCCTCAACTCTCACTGTAGTGAGTAGGCAGCCATAGATAATGGGTAAATAAATGGGTGTGACTGTTCCAATAAAACTTAATTTACAAAACAGGCTGTGGGGCAGATTCGGGGCACTGGTCTTAGTTTGCTGACCCCTGTTCTAGATGTTTATAACATAGACTTTCAGATACCTACATTATATCCATTCCCCCATAGAACTTCAGGTATTATGCCCAGTTGAAAATTTATTTCTCAGCCTCTGTTAAAGGTAGTGGCAGCTAATGAATTGTACAAAGTCAGGAGATGAAGCTTTCTGGAATGTCTTTTTTTCCATTTTACCCCTTTTCTCCAAATTCCTGCCTGGAACATGGAACTGGGGCTAAAGGTACAGCAGCCTTCTTGGACCATGAAGTGTCACTGAGAATGGAAACAATAGAGAAAACAGTCCTTGATGTCCATGGAGCCACTATATCAGCTTTTTAATGCCTACCACTAGACTAATTTTTTTATGAGAAAAATAAACTTTGTTTAAGCCACTGTTACTGCTTTGGTTAGTAGTAGCAATCATACACTCATCCTTTATTAAGTGTACTACAAATATCTTTTCCTAGTATGTGGCTTTATAACTTTCACAATTTCTATATTTAAGTCTATAATCCACCTGGAACTGTTTTTTGTATATGATACACAGCAGGAACATAATTTTTCCATATGGATTATGAATTTACTGACTAGTTTAGGATTTCTGAGCATGGGCAATTTTGGCATTTTGGGTGTATTTGTTGTATAGAAATATCTCATGCCTAGCAGGATGTTTAATATTTCATGATCGCTTCATATTAAGTAGCTGGAGCACCCACTAGTCATTGTGATCACCATTTTTAATCTATTTATTGCTCTTATATAGGTGTACAGTACCTGTTTTTCAAGTGAAATGAGTTCTAGGATAATGTTGGCCTCTGGGAAAAATTTATATTCTTTGTCATGTTTTTTAAACTTCTGATTATTTATTTGTTAATAGATTTCTCATCTATTTAATACTAGATTAAACTTTCACTGGATTTTTTTTACTGTGATATTCACATAACATAGAATTCACTCCTTTAAAGTGAACAATGAAGTGGTTTTTAGTATATTCACAAGGTTGTGCAGCCCTCACTATTGACTAATTTTGGGACATTTTTATCACCCCCCAAAGAGGTCCCATACACATTAGCTGTCACTCCCCAATCCTCCAGTCCCTCAGCTCCCTGAGAATCACCAATCTGCTTTCTGCCTGTGTGGATTTGTCTATTCTGACATTTCATTCATACAGTATATGACCTTTTGTGTCTGGCTTATTTCACCTCACATATTTTCAAGATTTAGCATGTGTCAATACTTCTTTTTTATTGATGAATATAATTCCAAAAATACCAAAATTTTTTTCATCTGTTCATCACTTGATGGACATTTAGATTGGCTTTTTTTTTTTTTGGCTATTATGAATAATGCCGCTATGAATATTTGTGTGCAGATTTTTCTGTAGACATGTTTTCAATATTCTTAGGTATATACCTAGGAGTAGAATCACTGGATCATATGAAAACTATTATAATTTTTTGAAGAATACATTTATTATCAACCTTTATTGCTATGATTATGTTTTTTAAGGTTTCTAGTTAGTATTTAGAATGTTAGAATGTTGATATTTTCCTTGTATTACACAAACACTTCATTGCAGATATCACATGTATGAAATCCATTATTTTGTTTTTAAGGTTGTGTCTTAATTAATGAAATCCAAGTTTTAAGATCAGAGTTGCAAAATGCTACATAGGGTATTTTCTTAAAAACTTGAAACAACCTCAAATTTACAGGAAAGTTACTAGTAACGTACAAAAAACTAGTTTTCATGAATAATTTGAGAGTAAGTTACTGACATGATAATCCCTCATACCAAATATTTTTGTGTATTTCCTTCAAACAAGGACACTACATGACCAGAGTGTAAGCATCAAATTCTGGAAACTAACAGTGAAATGTGGCTACCATCTAATCTCTGGACCCCCATTAAAATTTCACTAGTTGTCCCAATAATATCCTTTAAGCCAAAAGTTCACTTAACATTGTTATATCTCTTTAGTCTCCATCTGGAATAGTTCCTCAATTTGTAATATCACAGATACGAGCTTGTTTTTCTCATTGCATTCTATTTGGTGATGCATGGTTTCATTTGTCCCATCATTGATGATGTTCACTCTGATCACTTAATTAAGGTGTGATGTCTTACACCTTAATTTTTTTTCTGTTGTTTAATAGTATTTTCTGGAGGGGCCCCTGGGTAGCTCAGTCAGTTGAGCGTCTGCCTTTGGCTCAGACCATGATCCCAGTTGGGTTCCCTGCTTAGTGGGAACTCTTCTTCTTCCTCTCCCATTGCCCCTCCCCCTGCTCATGCTCTCCCTGTCTCTCTCTTAAATAAATAAAAGCTTTAAAAGAAAAAAGTATTTTTTGGAGAAGTAACTTTGAAATTATGTAGCTACTATCCTATTCCTCATCAAACTTTCAATTTTTGAATTTATTTACATTAGTGTACTCATAGAATCCCATTTCATTCTGTGAGTTGTAATATATCATTATCATTATTTATCTTGAAGTTCATAATGTCCCAGCTTTTAACCAGTGGAATGCCCTTCATACTGGCTTCTGTGCCATTTTGACATGCTCTCATCCTTCTTTGAGCACTTACTTACTTTCTGGCACAAGATACTCCAGGCTTATTGAGTGCCATATTTAGAAAGAAAGATTTGGGTTCTAAGTGTGCCCATTGCTTTTCAGTTGTTCAAAGTTATTCAAAGTTCATTCTAGCTTTTTTCCTTTTCCATATTTGCAAGTTTTTTCTTTGATAATAAGAAACCTGGGTTCCATTATCCTTAATATAGTTACTTATTTGATAAATCCCCCTGAATGTAACCAGCTTCCTACTAATGCCACTGCCTCCTAACCTCTGGAGATAGCTTCTCACTTCACAAATGTTTCAACACCCTATACTGGTCATTGCCCCCTGCACCCTTTCACCCACTGGATGTTCTTTTCACCCTGCTCAGAGCCAGACACCCAATGTAGTCCTGACTTCCATCCTGGCACCTTCCTCACCCTGCTTGGACTGTCATCCTGTGTGAGGCTGCCTACTCCCCACACAGTAGCCTTTTTCTCTTTGTTCTGGTACCAGCATTACAAGCTGGCTGCCCTTCCCATTGGACATCCTCTTCATCTAACTTGTGCTCCAACACCCTGCAACAACCTGCTCCCCCATGTGAAAACACCAACGGTGGCACTCTATTTTCAAAAGTCATGCCAGTATATATCCAATTTTACATGCTCTTATAAGTTATTGATACTTCTTCATTGAGTTTTTTCCTCTTGAACCTGAATGGTTTATTTACCTCAGTCCGTAGCATGCAGTGAATGTGATGCTACATGATTTTCTAGGTCAGAAGGTAAAACAACTTCTGCCTGCCTCTGTTTCTCTCTCTCTGAATACTTGGAATCTAGCCACTGGGTTGTGAGGAAGTTCAGAGCAGACCACATGGAAAAACCCAGGTAAAAGCCAACATCAACTGCCAGATATTTGAGTGAATGAATGAGCATTCAAATAAATTCAGGTCCAAGTCTTCAAGTTTTTCAACTGATATCTCAGATGTTGTGGAGAAGAAATAAGCCATTCCTGCTATGATCTATAAAAATTCCTGATCTATGTAAACCTGGGGAGATAATACGTGATCGTTGCTGTTTTAAGTCAAGTTTTAGAGTGATTTCTTATAATGCCATAGTAACTAGAACACCCCTCTTGCACTGCTCAGGGTCAGGAAAACTGCTTAGACCTTCTCTCCACCCTTCTTGGTTTCTTACCGTACAATAGGCCATCTTCCTACACAGACACCCTCATTACTCTGCTTAGGTTCCAATTTCATATGCCAGGGTGCCCTCCCAGGTTAATGCTTTCCTTATTCTGTTTTGACTTTGAAACCTCATGTTGGGTATCTCTTGGATAACAGACAGTTATATCTACAGTCCCTGAGAGAAAGGAAGTGAGCCCCTGTTTACCCTGGCTCCTAATTGGGGGTAATTTTCTATGGATTTGTGAGCCAGAGTCCAAACATGGCATGGTGATTCCACTGTGCTAAGGAATAGAGATCAGAGTTCATGGAAGATGAAGCAGCTGGAATATGCTGGGCAGGGAGAGATAAAGAGCACTAGAAATTTTAAATAAGTGGGTAAATATAAAACTCTATTTTTTTGGTGATTTCTTACTTATGCAAGATGGAATTTATACTTGTAGAAGTAAAGATGAGGGTGCGCCTGGATGGCTCAGTGGGTTAAAGCCTCTGCCTTCGGCTCAGGGCATGATCTCAGGGTCCTGGGATCGAGCCCCACATCAGGCTCTCTGCTCTTCAGGGAGGCTGCTTCCCCCTCTCTTTCTGCCTGCCTGTCTGCCTCCTTGTGATCTCTGTCTGTCAAATAAATAAATAAAATTTAAAAAAAAGAAGTAAAGATGAGACAAATATAGCTGAATGGATGTGTGAGTGTAAATGGGTTATACTATTAAGGTTATTACATTTGTGAAGTGTCAGGTATCGAGAGAAGTGGGAAGTATGAAGAAGGAGGTATGAAGTGGTAAAATATTGACTCTTAACTAGACTTTGATAGGTTATGAATGTGTATTATTAGTTCTAGAGCAAGCATTAAAATTGTAAGAATAAGCTAAGGCCAGTTGGGGAAATAAAGTGCATTACTAACAGATATTTGATTTGTTAATCAAATAAGTCAGGAAAGGAAAAAGAAAAAAGTAAAGGAATAAGAGAGGACCAAAAAACAGAAGGGACATATGGAAAAGAAATAGCAAGATGGTAGATTTCAACTCAACCATGTCAACAATTAAAACAAATGTAAAAGAATTAAACACTCCAAATAAAAGCAGAGATTGTGAGAGTGGATAAAAAAGCCAGAATCAACTGTAAGAAGAAATGCGCTACAGATATATAGGCACAAATAGGTTGAAATTTAAAAGATAGAGAAAGATATATCATGAACACAGTAGGCTGACATGATTATATTGATAAAGGACAAAGTAAACCTGGAAACATGGAGTTTGTCCTAAGAAAGAATATTTCCTAGAGATAAGAGGCAATCTGTCTTAGCTCATGCTGCCATAACAATATACCATAGACTATGTGACTTAAACACCAGACACTTACATTCTCACAGTTCTGGGAGGCTAGAAGTCCAAAAGCAAGGTTCCATCCAGATTGGTTTGTGGTGAGGCCTCTCCTCCAAGAATCTGTATCCTCACATGGCCTTTCTTTTAGGCCTGTGCACAGGTGGAGAGATCTCGGATATCTCCCTCTTCTTACAAGAACATCAGTCCTATTAGATTAGGGCCCCACCCTTATGACCTCACTTTTTTCCTCCAATTTTTATTTAAATTCCAGTTAACATACAGTGTACTATGAGTTTCTGGTGTGGAATTTAGTGATTCAACACTGACATGCAACACCCTGCGCTCATCACACAGCAAGTGCCCTTCTTAATCGCCATCACCTATTTAACCCACCCCCTACCCACCTTCCCTCTAGTAACCATCAGTTTGTTCTCTATAGTTAAGAGCTTATGACCTCATTTAACTTTAATTTCCTCTTTAAAAGCTCTGTTTCTAAATACAGCCACATTGTGGGTTAGGCTGCAATATAAGAATTCACACAGGAATTCAAACTAAGAGGACACAATTCACTCTATAACACAGTTCACCAGGAAGACATGACAATTCTAAGTAAGTACACATCTAATAGAGTTTCAATATGGATGAAGAAAACTGATAAAGAGAGGGATCAGTGCATTCACAATTATTATTAAAGATTTTAGTAATTAATAGAACAATTAGAAAATCAGTAAAACAATCTGAGGATATTGAAGGGGGTTGGGGTGTGGGAGGTTGGGGGAGCCTGGTGGTGGGTATTATGGAGGGCACGTATTGCATGGAGCACTGGGTGTGGTGCATAAACAATGAATTCTGTTACACTGAAAAGAAATTAAATTTAAAAAATCAGTTAAAATATGAAAGATCTGATGCTACACCCAACAAATACAGAGTACATATTCCTCTGAAGCACACATGTAGTGTTCACAAGGACAGACTGTATGGTGGACTGTGAAATGTCTCAATATTGTTCAAAAGACTAAGTCTCACAGAGTATATTCTCTGATCACAATAGAATTAGAAATCAATAACAGTAAGATACCTAGAAAAAGCCCAAATACTTGGAAATTAACACCCTTCCAAATATCAAATTATAAGGAAAATTAGAAGATATTTTGAACATGATAACAAAAACACTAAATATAAAAATGTGGATGCTGCTAATGTAGTTTTTTACAAGGAAGTCTGTAGCTTTAAACACCTGTTTTAGATAAGAATACAGCTTTGAATGAATAATTTAAGTTTTTACCTTAAGATGCTAGGAAAGATTAAACCCAAGAAAAATGAAATGAGCAAAAATGAAGAGCAAAAATCACTGAAATAGAAAACAGATAAATAAAAGAGAAAATGAATAAATCCAAGAGTTGATCCTTTGAAAAGATTAATAATTGATAAACCCTCTGGTGATACTGGTCAAGAAAAAGCAAGGAAACACAAATTACGAATACCCTGAATGAAAGATGAAAGATTAGCTCAAATCCTACAGACACTAACAGAATATTAATAGTAGGATCAATTTTATGCCAATAAATTCTACAATTTAGATAAAATGGACAAATTCTTTAATCTGAATAGTTGTAAAATACATGAAGAAACTGAATCAAACAACTCTCTTAGAGGAAGCTGTAGGCCTAGGTGATTTCAATACTTCATCATGCATTTTTTGTGGAAGAAATAACAGTTACACAAACTTTTTCCAATAAATAAATATATAAATAAATCTAGTTGTGATCATTTCACAATATATACAAATAATGAATCATGTTGTACACCTGAAACTAATAATAATAAACTTTCAAAAATAGATAAAAATTCCTACAGAAAAAGGATCAATAACATGAGCTTCTACCTGTAGAAACTAAAAAAGAAGCAGAAGGAAACCGTACAGATTAGAAACTAACAAAATACAAAACAAAAAACAATAGAGAAAATCAATAAAGTCAAAACTTGGTACTTTGGAAAAATTCAACAAAACTGACTCAAATAAAAAATCCATAAAGATCTATAATAATTAAATAAATTAGTAATTAAAAAATCTTCCTACAAAGAAAAACCTAGGCATAAACGGCTTCATTGGTCAATTCTACCAAGTACTTACTTTTTAAAAAAAGATTATTTATTTATTTATTTATTTGACACACACACAGAGAGAGAGAGAAAGAGAGAGATCACAATTAGGCAGAGAGAGGGGCAGGAACAGGCTCCCCGCTGGGCAGGGAGCCTGATGCTGGCCTGGATCCCAGGCCCCTAAATCATGACCTGAGCTGAAGGCAGAGGCTTAACCCACTGAGCCACCCAGGTGTCCCTCTACCTAGGACTTAAAAGAATAAATAATAACTGGGGCGTCAGGGTAGCTCAGTGGGTTGAGGCCTCTGCTTCGACTCAGGTCATGATCTCAGGGTCCTGGGATCGAGCCCTGAACTGGGCCCTCTGCTCAGTGGGGAGCCTATTTCCTCCCCTCTCTCTGCCTTCCTCTCTGCCTGCTTGTGATCTCTGTCTGTCAAATAAATAAATAAAGTCTTTAAAAAAAAGAATAAATAATAACTAGCTTTCATAAACTTGTTCAGAAAATAGAGGAAGGAATACTTCCCAATTCATCCCATGAAGCCAATATTACCTTGCTACCAAAGCCTGACAAAGACATCACAAGAATTCTGTATGCAAAAAATTCTGTAGAATTCAACAACAAATTTGACTATTAGAACTAATAGAGTTTAACAAGGCCACGAGATTCAAAGTCAATATAAAAAATCAATTGTAGAAATTACAAAAAATCAACTATTTCTACAGTTTATTTAAATATTTAAAGAAGAAATATTGCCAGTCTTTCAGAAAAGAGGGAACAGTTCCTAATTCATTCTATGAGGCTATTATTAGCCTGATACCCAAATCAGACAAAGACATCATAAGAAAACTACAAATTAATATCCTTCTTAAATCAGAGAAAAAACTTTAAATTATTAGTAAACCAAATCTAGCAACATAAAGGGATTATTTACCCTGACCCAGTGGGATTCATTCCGGGAATTCACAGCTTGTTAAATATGAGAAAATTAATTTAATACATCATTGTAATGAAATAAAGGGCAGAAAATGACATCTCAGTAGACATAGAAATAACATTTGACAAAACTCCAACATCCATTCATGACAAAACTCATGAAACTAGAAATAAAAAGGAAATTCATCAACCTGACAAAGTGCATCTAAAAAAACTTACAGCTAACATTGTATGTAATAGGGAAAAACTGAATATTTTCCTCTTAAGATCAGGAACAAGGTAAGGATATCCAGATACCACTTTTTAACTTAATTGATTTTTATTTTTATTTTTTATTTTTTAATTTATTTTTTATTTTTTTTAAAGATTTTTATTTATTTATTGGACAGAGAGATCACAAGTAGGCAGAGAGGCAGGCAGAGAGAGAGGCGGAAGCAGGCTCCCCACTGAGCAGAGAGCCTGATGCGGGGCTCGATCCCAGTACCCTGGGATCATGACCTGAGCCGAAGGCAGAGGCCTAATCCACTGAGCCACCCAGGCGCCCCTTATTTTTATTTTATCAGTATTTTATCAGTATATTTATCAGTATAGTTAATATACAGTGTTATATTAGTGTCATGTGTACAGTATAGTGATTCGGCAATTTTATACATTACTCAGTGCTCATCGTAAGTGTACTATTAATCTGCTTCACCTATTTCACCCATGCCCCCACCCACTTCCTCTCTGGTAACCATCAGTTTGTTCTCTATAGTTAGGAGTCTGTTCTTGGTTTGTCTTAATTTGTTTTGTCTCTTAAATTCCACATATGCGTGAAATCATACAGTATTTGTCTTTCTCTTATTTCACTTAGCATTATACTCTCTAGATCCATCCATGGAGCCATCCATTGTTGCAGATGGCAAGATTTCATTTTTATTTATGGCTGAGTAATATTCCTCTGTGTGTGTGTGTGTGTGTGTGTGTGTGTGTATCGGAGATCTATCTATCTACCTACCTATATATCTATCTATATCTGATGTAGATAGATACATATATCATATTTTCTTTATCCACTTATCTATAGATGGATACATGGATTGCTTCCATATCTTGGCTACTGTAAATAATGCTGCAGTAAACATAGGGGTGCATATATCTTTTTGAATTAGTGTTTTCATATTCTTTGGGTTAATACCCAGTTCCACTTGTCACTTTTATTCAGCATTGTACTGGAGGTTCTAATCAGTGTAACATAATAATATAATATAATATAAGGAAATGAAAGGCATCCACATTGGAAAGGACTAAATAAAACTATCTTCAATCGCAGATGACATGATGTAGAAAATCCTGAAGACTTCACACTCTTTCTGCCCCCATAAAATCTGCTAGAACAAAGAAATAACTTCAGGAAGGTCACAGTATATCAGATTAATTTACAAAAATCAGTTATAAACGTGGCATGTTTACATAGTGGAATATTATCCAGCCATAAGAAGGGAAAAGGAAAGAAGTACTAATACATATACACTAATACACTAATATATAACAGCCATATATAATTAAATATACAGATATATAATTATAACAGCCATAAAAAGGAAAGAAGTACTAATACACATACACTAATATACTATGGATGAACCTTAGAAACAGGCTCAGTGAGAGAAGCCAGACACAAAGGGCTATGTATTATATGACTCCATTTATATGAAATGTCCAGAAGAGCAAATCCAGAGACAGAAAAGTAGTTTAGCTGTGGCCAGGGACTGGGTAGAAAGAGAAATGGAGATAGGGTCTCATTTCAGGGTGATGAAATTTTCTGGGATTAGTTACTGGTGATGGTTGCACAACTGTGAATATACTACAAACCATTGGAAATGTACCCCAAACCACTAACTTGCACACTTCAAAAAGATAAATTTCATGTATATGAATTATACCTAAATTTAAGAATCTCCATATTGTAGAAACATGAACATGAACAACTGTACATGAACAAGTCTGAAAAAAAATAAATTTAATTCACAATACAATAAGAGGGATAAACTTAACAAAAAACTTGTACAAAAGAAGAAAGTTGGGAGACCTACACTACCATATTTAATGACTTAATAAAATGGTGCTATAATCAAAACAGTGTGGTATTGACATAAGGACAGGCATAATGATCAATGGAACAGAACTGGTAATTCAGAAATAAACCCTTTCATTTAGAGTCACTTGATTTTTGACAAAGATGGTAAGGCAGTTCAATAGGGAAAGTATTTTTTCCCATAAATATTTGCTGAGACAATTATATATCCAAATGCAAAAAGATGAAATTAGATTAACTCACACCACATAGAAAATTTATTCAAAATAATAAACTTAAATGTAAGAGAAAAAAAACTGTTGATCTTTTAGAAAAAAATATGAGAAAATGTATAAGACAACAGTATGCAGATATGATACACCAAAAGCACAAGCCTAAAAGAATGGATAAATTTGGCATCATCAAAATTAAAATATTTTGTGCTTTCAAATATACCATCAAGAGAATGAAAGGGTAAGCCACAGATAGGGAGAGAATATTTGCAATAGTACATATATCTGACAAAGGATTTGTATTCAAAACATTAAAATTCCATATTAGGAAGACAAAGCATTTGAAAAAAATGGGCAAGAGAGGGTGGGATGTTGGGGTACCAGGTGGTGGGTATTATAGTGGGCACGTCTTGCATGGAGCACTGGGTGTGGTGAAAAAATAATGAATACTGTTTTTCTGAAAATAAATAAATTGGAAAAAAAATGAAAAGAAAAAAAAATGGGCAAGAGACTTGATCTCCATGAAATAAGATATATGACCAAGTAGAATATAGAAATATGCTCAGTATCATTAATCATTAGAGAAACACAAATTTAAAACTGTCACGATGCACCATTTCACACTTACTAAAACTGCTAAAACTATAAAGACCAACAATACCTAGTTTTAGCCAGGATGTGGAAGAAAAGTTAATGCTCACACACTTCTGGTAGTGCTAAATTGTATGTATATATGTATGTGTGTGTGTATGTAACATATATTTGAAATGATAGATCTCATATATGATAAATGATATATATAAATATGTGATGTATTGGCATTCAATAGTGAAGGCAAAACAAAGACATTTTAAACATCTATGGAACAAGAGTTTCCCATATATCTATCTATCTATCTATCTATATATATATATAGAGAGAGAGAGAACTATTAAAAGATAGATAATACCAAGAAGAAAGAGGCAGAAGAAAGGAATGGGTTACATGAAGCAACAGAAAGCAAAGTAATTGGCAAAGCGTATTGGTAAACCTAAGTAGTTACCAAAACGGATAACATCTTATGTGTTAAAAACAACACTAATACTAATATTCAAAATAAAACATGAAAAATACTTAGAGGGAAGTTAAAGCACATCAAAGTCATTTTTAAAAATATATTTTACATAGTTGGATTGTCATTCATTGTCAAAGTGATGAAAGATGCCTCAAGCCCCTGCATCCCTTTTTGTTCCAGTCTGTACTCTAATCCTGTAAACTGAAGTAGGGAGGGTTTCCACTAGAAAAATGGCTTTTTGGGCCCTGTCTAGATTGGTGGCATCAAGCTTTTAAAATTGCAACTCATACTAAGACATGTAATTGACATGTAGTTGACTCACTGTGTGTACATAAACAGAAGACAGAGTTCCATAAAGTAATAACCTTTATATGAGTAATACTATTATATTTATATCCTGTTCTACTTTATTCTATTTCACTTTGGGGGGTTATTATTTAATAACAGTTTATATTGATTTCATTATCCACATGCTCTTAAAGCTTAAGAAAGAACTGGTAAGATTGTTTCCTGAGAAGTCTCAAGTGTTTACCTCTCCTACTTTAAAGATACCTGATATTAAGTCTGAAATTAGGTCAAAATAAAAAGTTAAACAAAAAACATATGGTACCAATTGGTTACTTTGTATAAAGACCACTGAGATCTTCTCAGTTAAGGATATCTTACCTGAGCCGAAGGCAGTGGCTTAACCGACTGAGCCACCCAGGCATCCCTAGCATCCTTAGCATCATCCTTTCTATCAGCAGCATAGAGGCTCAGATTCATCTTCATTAACCATCTCTCTCATCAAATCAGTCATCAAATTCTGTGGATTCTATCCTCACACAACATGGCTCATATCTGTGTTCTCCTTCCCCCCATTTTTGTTTTTAAATTTAATTTTTAAAAATTGAGATATAATTGCAATAACTTTATGTTAGTTTTAGATATACAATATAATGATTTGATATATGTATATATTATGAAATGATCAAAGTTCTTGCTTTGTTTCAGTGGAGAACCAAAATGCTAAAAAACATCAGACTTTGTTAGAAAAATAAGGGATTATGGATGCTAAAATTTTAAGTGTAACTACTAATAGAATACAAACATAATGAATAACTTCCAAATTAATAGGGAAAATAAGGAAATCAGTATAATACAAGGAAAAGACAATAAACAACACAAGAAAAAGAAGGATAAATACAAACGCAAAACAAATGGTAGAAATACATTCAAATATTGCACATTACAATAAGTAAAAGTGGATAGAATTCACCTAGTAATAAAAGAGTCTCCGAAATTGGATTTTAAAATTCCAGCTACATGCTATTTAAATAAACATATCAAAGACAGAATGATACCCAAATTTTGAAAATAAAGGAATGGGAAAAGCATTAATAGACAAATACCAACAAGAGGAATAGTATTTAAGTAGATAAATATTTAATAGAAAAAAATAATAAATTAGTCAAGAAACAGCCTCTTAACTATTGAGAACAAACATGGTTACCAAAGGGGAGGTGGCTGGGGAATGGGTGAAAGAATACTGGAGATTAAGGACTGCACTTGTCATGATGAACACAGGGTGATGTATGGAATTGTTGAATCACTGTATTGTATATCTGAAACTAACATGGCACTATTGTTAACTATACTGGAGTTAGAATTAAAAAAAAATGCATGCGATGCAAAAAAAAAAGAAAAAAGAAAAAAAAGATATCTTGCTAGGAGATTGTGCCTAGTCACTTCTTTCTCAACATTATCCCATTCTATCTATAATAATGAACTTTGACCTCCATGAAAAAAATAACAAATTTCACTGAGACTAGTAAAGTCCCATTGTACCCCCTCAGGAGTTTGAAAACAGTAAGAAATTTTTAGAATATTATTTGAGTCCTGTGAAAATAAATAAATGTTATTAAACATGGAGTTGAGAAGCCCTAAAGGAGATCTCTCACACGCTACCAACCTCCATAAGAAGCCATAACTCGTATTCCCCAACAGGAAGAAGCTTACTTTATATATCCTAACAGAAGGAAGAATTTCTTCCTACCCAGCAACAGCCCAGCTAGTGAGAAACCACCACACTCAGCTAATGAGAAGCCATAATGGACCTTTTTAGCTTTCTCCTTTCACCTATAAAAGCAAGCCCCTCTCCTCTTTTCTGGACTTGCCTGTGGTTTGCCATAAGTTTGCTTGTCCCCAATTCCACTTCTCTGCTATTCCCAAATAAGCTCATTTTGCAGATAAAATAGCTGACTCTTGGACATTGGGGAGGGTATGTGCTTTTGGGTAAATTGGAAGGGGAGATGAACCATGAGAGACTATGGACTCTGAAAAACAATCTGAGGGGTTTGAAGTGGCGGCGGGGTGGGAGGTTGGGGTACCAGGTGGTGGGTATTATAGAGGGCACAGCTTGCATGGAGCACTGGGTGTGGTGAAAAAATAATGAATACTGTTTTTCTGAAAATAAATAAATTGGGAAAAAAATATCTTTACATAGAAAAAAAAATAGCTGACTCTTGTTTTTTTTAAGGTCAACAGTCTTTAAAGTTAACCTTCATATCTGTTTAGCAAGCCTTTTTTAATTGGGTAGAAGATGATTTTCATTCTTGGAATGAAAATACAGATTTCTTATCTTATACTTTTGAAAAAGGTTTAACTTTTCTTCCACCAGAGTATAAAAGGATGCATAAATACAGATGAAGTAGAGGGTAAGCAGAGAATCAGAAAACATGAGCAGATCCCTATGGCTGCTGCTAAAGAATTACTGAGGGCAGGGATATAACCTAAACTGTCAACTGAAGAATACAGACTAAACTTGGCTCTTGAACAACACAGGTTTGAACTGTGTGGATCCACTTTTATGTGGATTTTTTTCAAAATAGTACAGTACTGTAAATGTGTTTTCTCTTATGATTTTCTCAATAACCTCTAACTTTATGATAAGAATACAGTATGTAATACATAGATAAAATATGGGATATTGGGAAAGCTTCCAATCACCAGTAGACTATTAGTAGTTAGGTTTTTAGAGACTCAAACGTTATATATGGATTTTCAACTGTGCATCTGGGGGGAGGTGGTGATCAGCACCCCAGGCCCCATGTTGTTCAAGAGTCAAATATATAGGATTGACTGAGATAGCTCTAAAAATAAAATACTGGAACCAAGAAACTATACTTAAATTAGCAGTCATTATATTTGGTAAAACTACTGGTAATTTTAATTTTTCTTCATACTTTTCTGGATCTTTCAAAATTACAATAAACATAATATTTTTATGATGAAGAAAATGTTACTTAAAAAATAAATATTTCTATAAATTTTCTTTGAATAATACTATAAGGGAAATCTGAGTATTATAAAATACAAAAATTCAATAGCTTTTCTATCATGGATATTCAACAGTATTTGAAATGGATTAAGTATTGAAAACAAAATTTGATTGCTTTCAACCTTTATGATTTTAAAAGGTTACCTAAATATTTTGGTGTGGTATTTTCTTCTAGGAACTTGATCAAAATGCCACTGAAAAAGTCCAGGCAATGTTCACAGCCATTGACGAGCTCTTATATGAGCAGAAGTTGAGTGTGCATACTAAGAGTCTACAAGAAGAGTGCCAACAATGGACATGTAGCTTTCCTCACCTCAGGTATTAGAGCCCCATGGTTGGCTTGTATTCATGGCTAACTAAAACTTGGAAAGCAGATATCCAAAAAAGCTGCTATTTTGAAATCTTTATAGGCTTGGTTTTAATGAATTTAAATAAGGCCATATGGTATACAGACTCAGTTGAGAGAAAATTCAAGTTGATGGAAGTTTCTTGGAGTTTTCCTAACTACCACTATGTTGTCCTGAGTAAAACAATTTCTATACCAGTAGCTGAGATCTGTGCATTGTTGCCGTCCAAACAGCTCTTCTTTTGAGCAAGAGGGTCAGAAAATGTATTTGTTTACACTGTTGTCTACAAGAAAATTCTTATGTATACTTGAAAGCAGACATAAGCTGTTAGGAAACGTTCCTCAGAAACCACATTACTGTACTTATGACTTAAAATTTATACTTAAAATCTATAAAGTATCATGTTCTTAAGAATATAATTCATAGTTTTCACTAAATTGGGCTGGCTTTCATCCATTTTGGCAGATTTAATGAAGATTATTGTAGAGGATAGAGGGAAAATTACAAATATTTGCTCAGCTTTCTTGATTTTTTCAATGGTGGGGAGGCTTTAGCTTTATCTTTTCCACCTCCATTTTTTGGAAGAGAGCTATACCTCTCTCTGTGGATTCACATTTTCTCCCAAGAATTATTCTTTTTTTTTTTAAAGATTTTATTTATTTATTTGACAGAGAGAAATCACAAGTAGGACAAGTAGGCAGAGAGGCAGGCAGCGAGAGGAAGGAAAGCAGGCCCCCTGCTGAGCAGAGAGCCCGATGCGGGACTCGATCCCAGGACCCTGAGATCATGACCTGAGCCAAAGGCAGCGGCTTAACCCACTGAGCCACCCAGGCGCCCCTCCCAAGAATTATTCTTAATCAGTATCAGACTAAGTATGTAGTCTTTTATATAGAGCCATTAAATTTGTTCCAAAAATATCTACATTTTGTATGAATGACAGGTGAAGGTGCTTAATTGTCTCTTTATGTTGTTTATTTTGAAGGATTCTGGGTAGGCAGATAATCACTCCAAGTGAAGGTTATGGACTGTATCCTAGATCCCCTTCTGTTGTTTCAGCTTCACATGAGGCAACACTTTCTCAAGAAAGAGATTCTACTATGTGAGTATTTCTAATCTGTGAGTATTTATGTATCCAAATGTATAAGTGTTACATTCTGCCAGTTATACTAGGGGGTTAAAAAAACTTTTTACTTGTTGGTATTTAATAAAGCACAGAGAATTCTGTTAAGATTAACTATAGTTTTTGTGCACATAAGAATTTTTTTGTATAATTTTTTTGTTTGAAAAGTAAGACATTCCCTAGGGTTTAAGGATATTTTTGTTATTTAGATTCATCTCTATCTCTGTATTTATGTTTATCTCTAAATACAGGCACTTCCTTCTTGAAATAAAGTGTAGATAGACTGGGTTAAAAAAATTTAGAAGTCTGAGAAACACTTTAAAGATTTTTTGAGGGATGCCTGGAGGGCTAGTTGGTTAAGCATCTGCCTTCAGCTCAGGTAATGATCCCAGGGTCCTGTGACTGAGTCCCACAATCAGGCTCCTTGCTCTGTGGGGAGCTTCTGCCTCTGCCTGCCGCTTCCCCTGCTTGTACTCACACGATCTGTCTCTCTGACAAATAAATAAATAAAATCTTAAAAAAAAAGATATTTTGAAAAAATTTTGAAAAACCGATTTTTTCTTAAACATGTAGTATTAATTACAACTTAATTTCTTTACAGAAATTAAACTATTAGTTTATTAGCTTAAGTTGTGTAATTAGTATATTATTTAGAACAGCTAATTCTTTTGAATACCTCAAACTCTTTAAACAACAGCAAAATAAACATAAATAGGATTATTCCACTTTCTTACACCACACATAAAAATAAATTCAAAATAGATTAAAGTGGGCACCTGGGTGGCTCACCAGTTGAGCATCTGCCTTTGGCTCCAGTCAATTTCAGAATCCTGGGATTGAGCCCCACATCGGGCTCCCGGCTTGGCGGGGGTCTGCTTCTCCCCATCCTTCTCCTTCTGCCATTCCTTTTGCTTGTGCTCACTCTGTCTCTCTCAAATAAATAAATAAAATCTTAAAAAATAGAACAAAGACCTAAATAAATAAAATCTTAAAAAATAGAACAAAGACCTAAATGTGAGAACTGAAACCATAAAAATCCTAGAAGAGAACACAGGCAGTAACCTCTTTGACCTCAGCTATAACAACTTCTTTCTAGATATATCTCCTGAGATAAGGGAAACAAAAGCAAAAATAAACTATTGGGACTTCATCAAAATAAGTTCTGCACAGCAAAGGAAACAATCAATAAAAACTAAAAGGTAACCTTTGGAATGGGAGAAGATATTTGCAAATGACATATCTGATATGTCCAAAAATATATAAAGAACTTATAAAACTCAACATCCCCAAAATTAATGATCCAATTTAGATATGGGCAGAAGACATGAACACAAATTTTTCCAAAGAAGACCTGCAAATGGCCAACAGACACCTGAAAAGATGCTCAGCATCACTGGTCATCAGGAAAATACAAATCAAAACTACAATGAACTATCATCCCATAGCTATCAAAATTGGTAAAATCAACAATACAAGAAACAATGGGTATTTATTGGTAAGCAATACAGAGAAAGGGGGAACTTTTTTTTTTTTTAAAGATTTTATTTATTTATCAGAGAGAGAGAGGGGGAGAGAGCGAGCACAGGCAGACAGAATGGCAGGCGGAGGCAGAGGGGGAAGCAGGCTCCCCGCCAAGCAAGGGGCCCGATGTGGGACTCGATCCCAGGATGCTGAGCCGAAGGCAGCTGCTTAACCAACTGAGCCACCCAGGCGTCCCGGGAACTCTCTTTTTTAAAAGAGTTATTTATTTATTTGAGAGAGAGAGAGAGAGCAAGATAGAGCGAGCATGAGTGGGTGAGAGGTGCAAAGGAAGAAGGAGAAGCAGGCTCCCTGCTGAGCAGGGGGCTCCATCCTAGGACCCTGGAATTGTAACCCAAGCCGAAGGTAGATGCTTAACCAACTGAACTACCCAGGTGCCCAAAGGGGAACCCTCTTGCTCTGTTGGTGGGAATGCAAACTAGAGCAGCCACCCTGGAAAAGAGTATGCAGGTTCCTTAAAAAGTTAAAAATGGAACTATCCTATGATCGAGCAATCACATTACTAGGTATTTACCCAAAGAATATAAAAACACTAATTCAGAGGGATACATGCACCTGAGGTTTATAGCAGCATTATCTACAATAGCCGCATTATGGAAACAGCCCAAGTGTCCATCAACTGATGAATGGATAAGGAAGATGGGGGCGATGCCCACGCGCGTGGGCGCGCGCGCGCATGCGCGCGCACGCACACACACACACACACACACACACACACACGATGGAAAATTACTCAGCCGTAAAAAAGAACAAAATCTTGCCATGGATGCATCTAGAGAGTATAATGTTGAGCAAACTAAGAGAAAGACAAATACCATATGATTTAACTCATATGTGGATTTCAAGAAACAAAACAAAACAAAGGGAAACATTCCCTTAACTGTAAAGAACAAACTGATGGTTACCAAAGGGGAGTTGTGGGGGGATGAGTGAAATAGGTGATGGGGATTAAGGAGTGCATTTGTGATGAGCACTGGGTGATGTATGCAAGTGTTAAATCACTATACTATACTCCTGAAACTAATATCACATTGTATGTTAACTAACTGGAATTTAAATATTTTTAAAAACCTAAATAGAATTATTTCAAAACCTATGTTTACCCTTAAATCTATTGTAAAATATCATAGTTTTAATTCTTTTGTTGTTGTTGTTCCTAAATTTTTTTTTTTTTTACCAAACTGTAGTTTTACTTATTTGAATCATCTGCTAAGAGTTTTAGTAGCAGTAGTTTTGATGCGTTTTTTTGGACTTGTAGACTTTTCAAAAGACCACAAAGTAAAACATTACTGCATTAGGCCAGTTATGGTTATAGGACCTGGGTTATCAACTAAATAGTCAGATAATGGGATTTGTTTACTTTTCTCAAAGGATTTAAATTCAAGTTTCTTGTCACTAGACTGAGCTTTCTTTTTAAATTTAAACCTCGTGCATTACATCAATAAGCCTTTTTTTAAAGATTTTATTTATTTACTTGACAGAGAGAGATTACAAGTAGGCAGAGAGGCAGGCAGAGAGAGAGGAGGAAGCAGGCTCCCTGCTGAGCAGAGAGCCCGATGTGGGGCTCGATCCCAGGACCCTGGGATCATGACCTGAGCCGAAGGCAGCGGCTTTAACCCACTGAGCCACCCAGGTGCCCCTCAATAAGCCTTTTTAAGTTTACTCTTTTTATATAACTTACCCAGTTTTTTACCAAGTAATGTCTTCCACAGAAATGATATATTCTTTCTTACTGACCAAAATTACATAATTCATGTCATGTCATTAGTATATTTACCTGTTAGCATAATATTTATATTATGCCTTATTATTTTATAATAATATTTTATAAGTAGTAGTAGTTCCATTTGGACACTCATCTCCAAGGAAATAAGTAATCAAGCCTGAGCAATTAGTCCCTCTTTTTTTAGGATATCTGACTAAATCATTCAGCAACATACTGCAGGCTTCCTTTCTTTCCTTTCTACTTGCTACCCCACTGCTGAGTAGCTCTTCTTATTTTTGGATTTGCTTTTCTGGACTATTTGCTTACAGCTTTCAATTATTACTTTCATTTACTATACAGATAAACATCTATCTATACTTCATACACAGACATAGACCTAGATGAAACAAATTATCCAGCTTCATTAGCATACTACTGCTTATGGAAAGCAATAACAAACATAATCCATGATATTTACTTTCATGTAACTACTACTTTGTCCATACTTGATATTTTCTTGAGTACCAGTTTGAACTCAGATCACTGAAAAATATATATTTTAATTAATCAAAATTACTATTGATGCTCAGATTGTTACAACTTGGCCATGTCAAGCTAGTTCTTTTGTTTTTGTCTTGACGGTATCCTTACTTTCCGGTTACAGCATGATGTTCCAGGCCTATATTTAATTTTCTCTCCAAGACATAAAATCAGCTGAAATGTAAGGAGACCTACTTCTGTTGAGAGGCTAAGAGTATTTGAGAACAAAATTTGGGTAGTGAAATCTGTAACTTGGTGCTGCTGCTGTTTTATTACTTTTTGCTGTAAGAGGTATGGAAAAATATGTCACTAATTCATTTTGATTTTTTGCACTTTAACAAATCAATTTGCCACAAAATAAGGTTTATAAATGACTGAGACTTTCTATAAAAATAATATTTCAAATTATATCCATTCTTGCCACTCAACATTATATCTGATTTTCCTTTTAAAATTAAGGGTTGATACTTTCTGTCTCCCACTTAAAAATCTTCAAGATCTTCACACTGAATTTAAGATAAAAATATAAAATTATATCATAGTTGACTTAAGCCTACATCTCTCACTATCTTCCTGTCATTCTCTCTCTCATTCACTAATTCTCTCACATTGGCTTTCTTTAAGGTGTCAAATGCACTAAACTAGGTATTTGGTCCAGTTTCTATTCTTGAGTTCTTGGTCCAGAGAAAAGTGGTACAATAAAAAAAAAGACAGAAATACAGTATTTTCTTCTTTGTATTTCTTAACACCTAGCACAGTGATTACAACATGGTTAGCATTCAGTGTTTTTTTTTTTACTAAATTAAAGCATAACATATGATACCAAATGATTTGAAAATGAATTAATGTATACACTGATATTATGGTTGCAAAACAATGTTATCAATCAAAAAAATTGGTGCTTAGGTCAAAATGGAATTTCAGAAGCATAAAATAATAGAAGATGGCGGTAGCATAAGGAGAAAACACAGACAAAAAAGGACCATGAGAATATGAGTTTAAGGGCATTTCTACTTGAAAAAAAAATATGCTCATTACTGTTTCAAGGTAGCATAAGGATCTATCTACCTTTATTTTAAATACATACCTCAGCAAAAATGAGCTAACTATAATACCTACCAAGATATTAAAAAGTATGACTATATGCAGAACTGTAATCCTTGAAAATCACTAAAGGAATAGAGAGCACAGAATAGAAAAACCTTTGTATAAATGGCTAAATGACTTTCAGTAAGTGTGCAAAGACTACACAATGGGGAAAGGACACTTTAACAAATGGTGCTGAGAAAACTAGGTACCCAGATACAAAAGAATGAATTTGGAACCTTACCTTGCACCACATATAGAAATTAACTCCAAGCAGATTAAAGACCTAAATGTAAGACCTAAGACTATATAACTCCTAGAATAAAACATAAGGGAAAAGCTTCAAGCTATTAGATTTGGCAATGATTTACTGGATATGACACTAAAAGCATAGACGACAAGAGCAAAAATAAGTAAATTGGACTACATCAAACTTAAAAATTTCTGAGCATCAAAAAAAAACCAGTCAATCCAGTGAAGAGGCAACCTATGTAATGGAAGTGACTATTTACAAATCACATATCTGATAAGGGCTTAACATCCAGGATATAAAGAGAACTTCTGCAACTTAACAACAATAAAATAACCCAATTTAAAAATGAACAAAGGACTAGACTACACAATTCCCCAAAGAAGATACATACGTGGCCAACAAGCATATGAAAAGATGCTCAACATCACTAATCATAAGAAAAGTACAAATCAAAACCACAATGAGACATCACCTCACACCCATCAGGATGGCCACTGTTAACAGAATAGAAAATAAAAAGTATTGGCAAAGATACAGAGAAATTGGAACCTTTGTGCACTTTTAGTGGAAATATAAAATGGTGTAGCCATTGTGAAAAACAGTATGGAAGTTGCTTAAAAAATTAAAAATAGAATTATCATATGATCCAGCAATCCCACTCCCAGCTCTATGTATCCAAAGTGGGGGGAAAAATGAAAGCAGGATCTGAAAGAGGTATTTGTACAACCATGTTCACTGCAGCATTATTCACAATTGACAAAATATCTGGAAGCAACCCAAATGTCTATCAGCAGATGAATGGCTAAAGAAAATGTGATATTTATGTGCAATAAAATAATATGTCACTATAAAAGGAAGGAAATCCTTTTACATGCTACAACATGGATGAAACTCAAAGACATATGCTAAGTGAAAAAAGCTAGTCACAAAAGGACAAATACAGATTCCACTCACATAATGTATCTAGCATAGCCAGAAGCATAGAAAGTAGAAAGGTAATTGCCAGGAGCAGGGGAGGGGATTAGTATTTAATGGGTATTAGAGTTTCAGTTTTTCAAGATGAAAAAGTTCTTGAAATCTGCTACACAATAATAATATGAATATACTTAACACTACTGAACTGTACAGTTTAAAGTGGTTATGATGGGGGTGCCTGGGTGGCTCAGTCATTAAGTGTCTGCCTTGGCTCAGGTCATGATCCCAGGGTCCTGGGGTCAAGCCCCACATCAGGCTCTCTGCTCAGCAGGGAGCCTGCTTCCTCCTCTCTGTCTGCCTCTCTGCCTACTTGTGATCTCTGTCTGTCAAATAAGTAAATAAAATCTTTAAAAAAAAAAAGTTACCACAGATTAAAGAAATGATTGGTTAATAATACAAATGGAATGACACAATAGCACAATAACATATGGAATACTGGGTATCTAGCATTTGACATGACAGCTTTTGTTTGTTGTGGTAAAAAAAAAAAGCAAAAATTAACACCACTATTTTATAAAAGAAAAGACATATTAACACACAAAAAAGCATGAAGTATATAATCTCAAAATAAGAACAATCCTTTTCAAGAAAGGAAATTTGGCAGTCTTTCTGGGCACTGTTCTTATTTTCCTCCTTTTGGTGTAGATCAGTAAAAATGTTGTCATGAATTGGCATGAATCTGTAAGCTGGATTTGAGAATCACTGTTTAGAATTTCAGAACAGAGACTTAAAAAACATTAAGTTTCAAATTTGAGACTTTTTGTAAACAGTAATACCCGCTGATTTACATGTGTTGGTTCTCCAAACTGTTTCTCACCTCTTAACTATCTCTCCATCCCCAAGTACAGGGTGCCTCCTGCTGTGGTCCAGACACTCACCAGCCTGTCTGCTCTTGTTTTATCTTTTGCACTAGTCTCCTTAACCACATTATCTTTTTTTTAAAAAAAATATTTATTTATTTATTCGAGAGAGAGTGTGAGAGAGTGCACACATGTATGTGCAGGAGTTGGGGAAGGGGCAGAGGGAGAGAATCTTCAAGAAGATTCCCCCACTGAGCGCAGAGCTCAACATGGGGCTCAATCTCAAGACTCATAAGACCATATGACCTAAGCCAAAACCAAGAGTCAGATGTGCATTATCTTCTTCATCACCACCACAGCAATATATATATATATATTTTTTTTTAAGAGAGAGCAAACGAGTGAGCAGGGTGGTGGGTGGGGGAGGGGCAGAGAGGGAGAAAGAAAATCTTAAGCAGGCTCCTACACAGGTGATCTTATGACCCTAAGATCATGGCCTGAACCAAAATCAAGAGTCAGACGCTTAACCAATTAAGCCATCCAGGGGCCCCGCCATGCAATCATCTAAAGCAAGGATCTTGTCATTCCTCTTCTTAAAAACTGTACTTTTTATTGCTAACAATTAGCCCAAGTTAATACTCAAATTTCTACACAGTCTAGCCGTACATTTCCAGTCACTTCCTATATACCGTACACTTTATTTAATAGCTTATATAAGTTTTTGTTTTTTAAAAAAAGGTTTTACTTATTTATTTGAGAGAGAGAGGGAGAGAGCAAGCACGAGCAGGGGGAGGGGCAGAGGGAGAGGGAGAAGCAGACTCCATGCTGAGCAGAAAGCCTGATGTGGGACTTGATCTCAGGACCCCAGGATCACAACCTGAGCTGAATGCAGACACTTAACTGGTTGAGCCACCCAGGCACCCCTAGATTGTTTCTGTTTTAAAAGAAGTCTGGAGGAATAGTATCTAAAGATAGTACGGTGGTGGCATGGTGTTTTCAGGGTCTTAGACTCTTTTCATCTTTTTGCTATACCATACTAAATCAGGATGTTTTTCTCTAACATATGAAGAATCATGGTCCAAGATGGCTGATAGAGTTCCAAACATGACATTCACTTCCCAGATAACAGAAAGGAAAGGCAGAAGGGCAAAAGGGCACTTCTTATAGCCAAGCCATTTTTCTTTAAACAGCCTTCCCAGCATCCCACAAAACAGTTCTGCTCATATCTCATAAGTTACATTAACATGGTAATGGGAAATGCAGTCTTTGAGATGGATGTATTGCTCTCCTAAATTAAGTTGGCATTATTTACTAGGAAAGAATGGATATTGGGGAGCACCTACCCTTCTCTGCCACATATGTGTAGAGTTTTATGAAACTACGTATTTATAATCTTTTTTATACTTATCATTTTATTGTGGACATCTTCCATTTTCTCCCACAACATTAATTTAATGACCTCATAATGTTCCATTGCATGACTATTTCATTATTTAAACAACCAATCCCCAACTGTGTATTTTGGAACACTTGGGGTAGTTTTCATTTTTTGTAATTATAAACAATTCTATAATGATAATTTTTATAGCTAAATCTTGTAGGTCATATCCTTGAAGGAAATCCCAACAGAGAAAATAACTGAATGATGGAATCAACAGGTATTGTTTATTTTAAAGCTGCTAATACATATTTCCAAAATGTCTTCTAATAAGATTTTCCCACTAGCCTTGCTGAAAATTGCCTTGGGTTTATTCTTTTTTTTCCATTAAAAAATACCTAAGGCACAAAAAAGTGTGAAGAATAACACAAAATATACATTGGTTAAATCTAATATTTGGTTAAACAGAGCCATTTAAAAAAACAATTGCTCAGATTTGACTGGCTTTCTCCGAAGGAAATCCTGTCCTTAAGGAATATGCATTTTGACTATGATGGAGTTACTGAAATAAGCATATAACCTCTGGAGGTACCTGAAAGTTGTAATTCTTAATAAATATTCTTAATTTTTATTGACTTTTTACATTTTATTTTTGAAAAGATTTCATTTATTTTTTTGACACAGAAAGAGAGATCACAAGTAGGCAGAGAGGCAGGTGGGGGTGGGGGAAGCAGGCTCCCCACTGAGCAGAGAGCCTGATGTGGGGCTTGATTCCAGGACCCTGAGATCATGACCTGAGCAGAAGGCAGAGGCTTAACCCACTGAGCCACCCAGGCACCCTGGCAGTCTATACTTCTTAATACCTTTTACCTGTTTTGGCCAATCCCATTCACTTGAGCAACAACCAGTTTGTCCTGTGTATTTATGTCTGTTTCTGTTTGGTTTGGTTTGTTCATTTGTCTTGGTTTTTAGATTTCACATTTAAGTGAAATCATATGGTATTTGTCTTTTCCTGTCTGATTTATTTCACTTAAGATTATATCCCCTACTTCCATCCATGTTGTAGCAAATGGCAAGTTTCAGTCTTTTTATGGCTGAGTAATATTCCACTGTGTGTGTACACCACATCTTCTTTATCCATTCATCTATCTGTGGATACTTCAGTTGTTTCCATATTTTGGCTATTGTAAATAATGCTGCAGTAAACATCGGAGTGCATATATCTTTTCAAATTAATGTTTTCATTTTCTTCAGGATTTTGAGCTGAAACCTGTATGACTGAGATGCTCTAAGAACTATTGATGTTGTCCATAATTAATATTTGTTTTTTCCTCTCCCAGATTTGGTATTAGGGGAAAGAAGTTACATTTTTCATCTTCTTATGCTCATAAAGCATCTTCCATTGCCAAATCCCCTAGTTTGTATTCTATGGAGAGAGAAGAGGAAGACTGTGTAATCTTTTCTGAAGGAATAATAGAGGAATACCTAGCCTTCGACCACACTGATATGTGAGTATTATGGCTTTAAAGCTATTTACTCCCCTCCTATTTTGTTTATTAATATCTAGTTTTTCTAAAGTATACTGCCAATATTACCTATAATTAGATCTATGTCACTTGATTATTTATTTCCTATCACTTCTCAGGTATTTAGAGTTCATGTGCTAAATTGATACAAATTCCTATTGCTTCTTTGTACCAGACTTCCTTCTGTATTTTCTTCCTGCAGATGTCATTTGCCTCTTTCTGAGATTAAACATTTAAAATGAGTTAATTTTTTTCTTCTCATAGTTTTATTTTACCTTTTGTAAATCATCACCAGTTAACTCATAGAAACTCTGAAACTCTTCAAAAGAACCTAGTTGAAGAGGCGTGAACTTTGTTTACATAAATCATGTTTGAAAGATATATATAGTTTATATAAAACCTTAACTTAGCACAGACTTTACAATTAATAATGTTTATTTATATCCATTCTTACTATAGTCTGGCAATAGTCCTGTGACATAGATATTATTTATAGGATAAATGAGAATCAGAGTGGTTAAATTATTTGTCTGAGGTAAAGCTAAAACCTAAAACTTTATTCATCTTATACTAAATCCAGTGCTCTCTTCTTTATTCTATGCTTCCTTTCTCAAACAGTAACCCCTTAAGCTATTCCTCTAAGCCTTCAAAAGTTCCAGAATTTATAGTCAGAGCAACACATATGGAAGTGAGAATTTCATTTTAGGCAATGAGGCTATAATTAGATCTAGTTTCTACTGTCTCACATGATTCTGGACTTCTACCTATTTCCCGCTGAGCCATGCTTACTCTCCTGCTCCGTGTAAACAATTCTAGTGTCAGCTAAACATAACCCAGATTTCTATATATAACACTACTGAGCAAACTCACTGTTGCAAGAGAATAGTAATTATGTACTTACGGTTTTCTAGAGACTGTCCCCTTTACCTTCACTTCATCTGGCTTAGCTCAAATTGTCTCTAATATCTCTTTCTTTTCCTCAAAGCAAAGGTCTTCTCCCTTGGTTTAACGTATATTAAAAAAAAAAAAAGTTGATTTAACTAATTTAAAATGTGATTTAAATGCATCATAGGTGTCCCAAGGGCATTTCTTTCCCTTTTTCTGATAAATAAAAGTTAATTTTCAGGTAACACAGGAAGATTTTTTTAAAAAAGAATATATTTATTTGAGAGAGAGAGAAAGAAAGTGTGAATGCATGAGTAGGGGGAGGGACAGAAGGAGAGGAAATGGGTGGGAGAGAATCTCAAGCAGACTCTGTGCTGAGCATGGAACCCAGTGCAGGACTTGATCCCACAACCCTGAATTTATGACCTGAGCCAAAACCAAGAGTCCAATACTTAACCAACTGACTGAGCCACCCAGGTGCCCTAACATAGAAGACTTTTAGAAAGGCAGCCTTCCCTTTAGAATACCACTGAGATAGTGATTAAAAATGACAGAGTGGTTGACCCTTTAGAATGTTTCTAATTGAAACGATTAAGTGCCCAGAAATAAACCAAAACACCTATACAAAATCAGGATATATAATAATGTCAGCAAATGATTTTGATGCAACATAGAAAAAAATCATCTAAAAAAGTAAGGCTCCTAACTTATTCTTCAAATAAAATAAATTGCACATATATAAAAAATTTAAATGTGGCAAATGAAATAATATAAATTTAGAAGAATAAAATATGAAAGATTTTTTTTAAAAAAATAATTTGGGGATACGGAAGGTCTTTCTAACATCATAACACAAAATCTATGTCATTTAAGAAATTCTTAAAAACTACATAAAATACAATTTCTACATAGAAATTTCATAAATTCAAAAGACAAATGACAAACTGGCAAAATATTTGCAGTTTATACATGCACAAAGACTTAATTTCCTTAATATGTTCATCAACAAGGAAAATATCAAGGACAAAACAGATAAAGAATATGAATGGTTTGGGGCACCTGGGTGGCTCAGTCATTAAGTTTCTGCCTTCAACTCAGGTCATGATCCCAGGCACCTGGAATCAAGCCCCGTGTTGGGCTCCTCGCTCTGCAGAAAACCTGCTTCTCCTCCTCCTGTTTCCCCTGCTTGTGTTCCTTCTTTTGCTATCTCTCTCTGTCAAATAAATAAAATAAAATATTTTAAAAAAATGAATGGGTCACATAAAAAGAAAATGGATTTTATTATTTTTTTAAGATTTTATTTATTTGAGAGTGTGCAAGTGGGGGGAGGAGCAGAGGGAAGGGGACAAGCAGACTCTACATTGAGCATGGAGTCCTACCTGAGGTTTAATCCCACAAGCCTGAGGTCATGACCTAATCTGAAACCAAGAGTTGGACGCTCAACTGACTGAGCCACCCAGGCACCCAAGAAAATGGATTTTAAATAAAGGAAATAAAATTCAATCTCATTTGCAACTAGCAATGCAAATTAAAATTATAATGAGATACTATTTTACCTGTCAGACTGGCAGAGAAAAAAAATAAAGAAGTTTGATAATTACTTGAATGGGAAAAAAAGGCATATTTGGTTAGAGAGGAGAAGGGAGTTGGGGGAAATTGAAAGGGGAGGTGAACCATGAGAGACTATGGACTCTGAAAAACAATCTGAGGGGTTTGAAGTGGCGGGGGGTGGGAGGTTGGGGGAACTAGGTGGTGGGTATTAGAGAGGGCACAGATTGCATGGAGCACTGGGTGTGGTGCAAAAATATTGAATACTGTTATGCTGAAAATTTTTAAAAAAAAGGTATGTTTTTTCAACACTGGAGATTTTTCCTCTTTAGAGGAAAGTGGGCAATATCTTTCCAATTGGAATGCATATATCCTTTTACTCAGTAATTCTGTTTATAGGTATTTATCCTACAGATATAATAGCCATGTAGCCAAAGAACTACGTACAAGGATATTAAATACAGTACTGACTATAAGAACAAAAAGTTGGTTGGTCAGTAACTGGCCAGTTAGATATGCTGGGGTATATCTAATGGAATACTCTGCAGCTATTTTTTTTTAAGTTTTTATTTATTTATTTGAGAGAGAGAGAACAAGCAGAGGGGAGGGGCAGAGGGAGAGAAAGAGGGAGAAGCAGGCTCCTAAGCTGAGCAGAGATCCCAGTGTGATACTCGATTCCAGGACCCTGAGATCATGATCTGAGCTGAAGGCAGATGGTTAACTAACTGAGCCACCCAAGCACCCCCCTGCAGCTATTTTTTAAGAGGCATATTGATCTGTATTAATAGGGATCAAGGGCCAGTTACATTGTTAAGTAAAAGAGAGAGAGGAGCAGCATAGTGTATAATGTAACTATTTCTCTAGATCAAACTATAAATAATGTTGGCTACTGGGAATGGTGACTGGGGGACAGAAATGTTAACTTATTTTTCACTACATATATACATTTCCTTCTGTATAATTTGCAAAGTCAATGTGCAGAAATCAGTGGCTTTCTTATACACTAACAATAAAAATACAGAAAGGGAAATTAGAGAATCGATTCCATTTACTATAGCACCAAGAACCATAAGATACCTGGGAATAAACCTAACCAAAGAAGTAAAGGATCTGTACTCGAGGAACTACAGAACACTCATGAAAGAAATTGAAGAAGACACAAAAAGATGGAAGACCATTCCATGCTCTTGGATCGGAAGAATAAACATTGTTAAAATGTCTATACTGCCTAGAGCAATCTATACTTTTAATGCCATTCCGATCAAAATTCCACCGGTATTCTTCAAAGAGCTGGAGCAAATAATCCTAAAATTTGTATGGAATCAGAAGAGACCCCAAATCGCTAAGGAAATGTTGAAAAACAAAAATAATTTGAATTTTTTTCATCATAAGAAAGTGTTATGTCCTATAAAAAGAAACAAATTTAAATAAAATTAAGACTAATCAGCCTTCTCCACAACTTAAAGCCAGGCCAGCTCTTCTGGGAAAAGAAGAGGAGAAAGTCTTAAATTGCCCCGTACAAACATCTTAGCATCCTTCTTTCCTGCTTACAGCTTCCCATTTAATTCTTGAGACCTCTGCTACCCTAGGGATAATTTTCATGTAGGGGCCTTAAAATATTTCGTTGTACTCCAACTGTTCCAGAATTTGCTTTATCTTAATTTATAATACATCTATCATAGTAAGTACATCTGTCAGCTAGAGTTTTGCCCCCAAAATACTGGGGCTGTTGGGACTCCGCGATAGAGAAGACTTGGCTGAGAGTTTCTGGCCTACAGATAGATGCACGGTCTCCAGAAGAGCCTCAGAGTAGCTTTTTGTGCTATTTGGCTCCCCCGCCTTTTCCTTTCCAGCCAACTACCAAACGTTTATTTGGATTAGTAAAAGTACACTATTTCCCCAATGAATCATTGCCTCAAGTAATTATGTGGCACAGTTATATGCCCATGATTAGATATTACATTAATATTAACCTAAATGGTATCCAGTTACAACAAAAAGATTATTTCTGTATGCTTGTCATAGCTTATTGCTCAATTGATGGTGTTTATCTGTTTAAAGCTAAAAAATATACACTCTGTCTCAGTCTTCTTTTTCTTGTTCTTTTTGGCAGGGGGCAGAGTAGTGGGTAAGGTGGGAGTAAAGAGGGAGATTCACTCTCCTCTGTTGAGAACTTCCTTAGATTACAAGGCAGCTTAACACATCTGCTAACATATTTACGCTGAGTCAGTGGTGGTGAAAGGCACACAAACCACACTCCTTAAGAAGCACAAAGGACAGTGGTGAACACACAGTAAAGAATAACCATGAATTTTGGGGGCAACTGATTGGCTCAGTTGTTAAGTGTCTGCCTTCGGCTTGGGTAGTGATCCCAGGGCCCTAGGATCGAGCATCCCGGGGTCTGGGATCAAGCCCTGCATTGAGCTCCCTACTTGGCCGGAAGCCTGCTTCTCCCTTTCCCGCTCCCCCTGCTTGTGTTCCTTCTCTCACTGTCTCTCTCTCTGTCAAATAAATAAATGAAATCTAAAAAAAAAAAAAAAAAAGAATAACCATGAAGTCTTATTTGCTTCTGTTACAGGGAAGAGGGGTTTCAAGGAAAGAAATTACAAGCAGCTCCAGAGAAACAGAAATTAGGATACCCTCCCATTGCTCCATTTTACTGCATGAAAGAGGATGTCCTTGCTTATGTGTTTGACGACGTATGGAGCAAGGTTCTGAATTGTATGGAGCAGCTGACACGTAGTCATTGGGAGGGATTGGCTTCTGGTAAGGATCTTTGTGAAAACAATATTAAAAAATAATTATTGATGATTTCCAAAGCCTAATTAACTATTTTATCAGATTATATACTTCCTTAGTGTAAAAGATTCATATTTGCATTTCCCACAGACACTAACAGATATTGAAAAAATATTTGAGAATGAATGGATGAGTAACAAGGCCCATTCTATGATGACTAGACTGATTTCTTTGAATATGGTTATTTGTGAGAAAAAAAATGTGCAAGTGGCAAATACATTTTAAAAACTGCTTTACTTAAGAAGAACTGATACATAATAAACCATATTTGAAGTGTACAATTTGGTAAATTCACCTATGTATACAAACATGAAACCACAAAACAGTGAATATAATGAACATATCCATTACCCCCAAAAGTTCATGACCTTTGTAATCCTTCCCTTCTGCCTGTGCCTGATCCACCATCCCCAAGTGACAGTAAATGTGCTTTCTGTCACTATAGTTTAGTTTTTCTTTTGTAGAGTTTCATATAAATGGAATCACGGTATTTACTTTTAGCCAGCTTCCTTCATTCAGCATGATGATTTTGAGATTCATCCATGTAATTGTGTGTTAGCAATTTATTTCTAACAAGTATTCCATTGTTTCATAATTTGTTTATCCATTTACCTGTTCATGGACATTTGGATTGTTTTCAGTTTGTGACTATTACATGTACAGCTGGTCTGTATGTTACTGTATAAGGAGTTTTTTGAATATACATTTCCTTTTCTCTTAGGTAAATTTTTAGGAGTGGAATGGTCTGATTATATGGTTAAATATATATTTAGCTTTTTAAGAGTTGTTCTGGTTTTCTGTGTTACACAAAAAAATTTATCACAAACTTAGCAATTTCAAACAACACACATTTATTATCTCACAGATTTGTGGGTCAGAAGTCCCAAGAATGGCTTAGCTAGTCCTCTACTTAGGATCTCACAAAGTTGCAAATCAAGGTATTGGCCGCAACTAGGTTCTCTTGTAGAAGCTCAACTAGGAAAGGATCCACTTCCCTTTTTAGAAGCATCTAGTTTCTTGTAGCTGTAGGAGTCACATCAGCTTTCCTTTTCAAAGCCAGCAAGAAAGACTGAGAGCTAGTCAGCTAGCAAAATAGAAGCTTATGTAACATAACACATTCATGGAAGTGACATCTCATCGTTTTTACAATAATCTGTTGGTCTGAAGCAAGTCACATTCAAAGGGAGCAGATTTCACAAAGGTGTGACTACCAAGAGGTATGAATCACAGAGGGACCACCTTAGATCTATCCATTACAATCTTCCCACTGGTCCCCAGTTATTCATGGGCTCCAGCATTCAAAATATATTTAATTCCCAAGGCTTCCAAGAAACTCATCTTATTATAGCATTGGCTCTGAAGTCCAAAATACTATCATCTAAATCAGGCCCTGATATAAATGAAGTTGCTGGCCGTAATACATTAAGTAAAATTACTGTGGCACAATTCCTTTCCATCTATAGACCTGTGAAACTAAAGGCTATATATACAGGTATATAAACATCTAATGATATAGTCCAGCCATTCCACTCCTAGATAACAGTTACCTTACCCCAATACATCCAACATATAGTAATGGGCCAGGGAAAGGATCACAGACATTCCAAATAAGAGGTGTGTGAGCAGAAATGGAAGGTAAAAAAAGGTTCATAACAATTCTGAAGTCCAAGGGTGTCTGGGTGGCTCAGTGGGTTAAAGCCTTTGCCTTTGGCTCAGGTCATGATCTCAAGGTCCTGGGATCAAGCTCCGCATAGGGCTCTCTGCTCAGTGGGGAGCCTGCTTCCTCCTCTCTCTCTGCCTGCCTCTCTGCCTGCTTGTGATCTCTCTCTCTGTGTTAAATAAATATAATCTTTAAAACAAACAAACAATTCTGAAGTCCAGTTGGGAAAATACTGGGAGTTCCAATCCTAGAAATAATCCTCTCAGCTCTATGTTCCAACCTCTGGGCTCTTGGTTTTTGTTCTTGTTTTTAAGACTTTATCTATTTATTTGAGAGTGAGAGAGAGCACTAGAGCAGGGTGAGGGAGAAGCAGACTCTCTGCCAAGTAGGGAGCCCAACATGGGACTCAGTCCTGGGACTCCAGGATCATAACCAAAGCCGAAGGCAGATGTTTAACTGATTGAGCCACCAGGTGCCCTGGGCTCTTGGTTTTACCTTCTGAGTCATCCTTCCTTTTTCATAAAATGTAGCTCAAGTGTGCAGCTAAGTAGTTTTATCAGACTGCCTCCTGCCAGTAGCATTTTGAGGGTCTGATAGCCTTCTTTCATTAAACTCTTTTGCCATCTAAAGATACAGAATTTTCAAAATCATCAAGTATTGATTTCTTTTTTTTTTTTTAAATATTTTATTTATTTATTTGACAGAGAGAAATCACAAGTAGACGGAGGCAGGCAGAGAGAGAGAGAGGGAAGCAGGCTCCCCGCTGAGCAGAGAGCCCGATGCGGGACTCGATCCCAGGACCCTGAGATCATGACCTGAGCCGAAGGCAGTGGCTTAACCCACTGAGCCACCCAGGCACCCAAGTATTGATTTCTTTATTAATTTTTCCTTCACTTTCTCTTCCTCATCTCATGTTTTATTATAAGTAGCAAGAAAAAAAATCAGGCCTCACCTTCAACACTTTGGAAATCTCCTTAGCTACATACCCAGAATCATCACTTAAAAGTCCTTCTTTCCACTTGACCACAGAAGACCATTTCACTAAGCTTTCTTACACTAAATGAGGACCTCCTTTCTTTGAGTTTCTAATAACATGTTCCTTATTTCCTTCTAAACCCTTCCCTACAGCATCCTCCAAATCCAGATTTCTACTAAGTCTGTTCAAGGCAATTTTTGGTTTCTCTATCATACTTCTCAAAATTCTGCTAGTCTCTATCAATGAATCATTGAAAATGAAATTAAGAAAACAATTCATTCATAATAGTATCAAAAAATAAAATACTTAGGATTAAACTTAACCAAGGAAATGTAAGACTTTTATATTGAAAACTACAAAAATTACAAAAAAATATTGTAAGAAAATAGAGACAACCTAAAGAATTGCAAAGTCATCCTGTGTTTATGGATTTGAAGACTTAATATTAAAATGGCAATACTCCCCAAATAGATTTATAGGTTGAGTGAATTTCCCAAATAATACTAAAAAAGGCATCACACTTCCTGATCTTAAAACTTGATACAAAGCTACATTAACTAAAACAGTGTGGTATCGGCATAAGAAGTGATATGTAGATTATATCAACAGAATAGGAGCAAGAGTATAGAAATAAACCCACACATCTATGGCCAATTGATTTTCAACAAGGGTGCCAAGACCACTGAATGGGAGAAGAATAGTCTCTTCAACAAATGGTGCTAAAACAACTGGATAGCCACATGGAAAAGAATGAATTTGAAACTTTATTTCACAGTATGTGTGAAAAATCAACTCAAAATGGAGCACAAACATACATTAAAGAACTAAAACAATAAAACTCTTAGAAGAAAACAGAGGAGTAAATCTTAATGAGCTTGAATTTGGCAGTGGAATCTTAAATACGACACCAAGACCATGAACAACGACAGAAAAATCGATAAACTGGATTTTATCAAAAATTTTAAAACTACGTATCAAAGGATCTTATAAAAAAAGTGAAAAGACAACCTACAGAATGGGAGAATATAAGTGTAAATCAAACATGTGATAAGAATCTAGCATCCACAATATACAAAGTACAATTCAACAACAAAGGGACAAACAACCCAATTGAAAAATGGGCAAACAACTTGGATTATTTCTCCAAAGATTACACATCGCCTATAAGCATATGAAAAGATGTTCAACATCACATTCTTTATGGAAATATAAACCAAAACCAAAGTCACAATGAAATACTACTTCATACCCATCGGATGGCTATGTTTAAAAAAAAAAAAAAAAAGACAATGACAAGTATTGGTGAGGATGCGGAGAAATTGGAAAGTTCATGCTGGATGAAAGGTAAAATGCTGGATGGAAGGTAAAATGGTGCAGCCATTCTGTAAACAATTTGGTAGTTCCTCAACAATTTGGTAGTTGAACATAAAGTTACCCTATAACCCAGCAATTCCATTCAAAGGAATATAACCAAGAGAACTGAAACCATATCCGCACAAAAGCCTGTGCATGAATGTTCACAACAGCATTATTTGTAATGGTCAAAAAGTAGAATCAGGGGCACCTGGCTGGCTCAGTTGTGGAGCATACAACCCTTGATCTCAGTGTTGTGAGTTTGAGCCCCACATTGGGTATTAGAGATTACTTAAAAATAAAATATTTTTTAAAAAGTAGAAACCCAAATGTCCACAGCTATGAATGGAGAAACCAAATTTGTTCTATCTGTTATATTATGGACAGAATTGTGTCCTCCTCAGAATTTATATGTTGAAGCCCTAACCTCTAATGTGACTGTTTGGAAATAGGACCTTTAGGAAGGTAATTAAGGTTAAATGAAGTCATAAGAGTGGGGCCCTAATCCTATACAGTTGGTGTCCTTATAAGAAGAGGAAGAGACATCAAAGCTCCCTTTCTGTACATGCACAGAAAAGAGGTCCCACAAGGACAAAGCTGTCTACAAGCCAGAGAGCACCTCGATCTTGGACTTCTAGCCTCCGGAACTGTAAGAAAATAAATTTCTGTTATTTAAGCCATCCCATCTGTGGTATTTTGTTATAGCAGGCTAAGTAACTAATATACCATGCAATGTAATATTATTCTTTCATAAAATAAAGGAATCCTGCATGCTTTAGCATGGATGAACCTTGAAAATATTATGCTTAGTGAAAGAAGCCAGACACAAAGAGCCTGATATTGTATGATTTCATTCAGATGAAATGTTCTGAGCAGGCACATCCATAGGGAAAGAAGGTAGTTTAGTGGTTGCCAAGGGATAGAGGAAGAAGAAAATTGAGAGGTATGTGGTATGTCTTTGGAGTAACAGATATTTTCTGAAATTAGATAGTGGTGCTGATTGCACAACATCATGACTATGCTAAAAACCAGTTAATTGTATACTATAAAAATGGCTAAAAATGGTGAGTTTTATGTTATATGAATTTTATCTCATTAAAAACATTTTTTAAAACTTTCAACCTGTATGTAAATGTGAGTCTGTTGATTGTTAATTTTTATAGATACGAAAACATTTTTAATTCAGTTTATTCTAAAAACAAAAAAAAAATGTTCACCCATTTGTCCAGTTCCCCACCCCCTGCCTCTAGCAACCACCTTTCTTTTATCCATGAGCTTTATTTGTTTTTATATTTCATCTATGAGAAAGATCATATGGTACTTTTTCTTTCTCTGATTTACTTCACTTAGCATAATGCCCTCAAGGTCACAAATGGAATGATTTCATTCTTTTTTATGACTGAAGAATATTTCATTGTATATATACATTTTAAACCATTCATCTATTGATGATTTCCATATCTTGGCTGCTGTAAATAAATGCTGCAATAAACATGGAGGTACATACATCTTTTCAAGTTAGTGTTTTCATTTTCTTCAGATAAATACCCAGAGGTAGAAGTGCTGGATCATGTGGGTAGCTCTATTTTTAATTTTTTAAAAACACTTTATTTTTTTTTCTTTAGATTTTGTTTATTTATTTGAGAGAAAGCATGAGCAGAGGGAGGGAGTGGACAGAGGAAGAAGCAGGCTCCTCACTGAGCCCAATGTGGGCTCAATCCCAGGACCTTCAGATCATGATCCGAGCCGAAGGCAGGTGTTTTACTGACTGAGCCACCCAGGTGCCCCTATTTTTTATTTTTTGAGGAACATCCATACTTCTTTCCATAGTGGCTACACCAATTTACATTCTCATGAACAGGGCACAAGGGTTCCCTTCCTCCATTTCCTTGCCAACTTGTTATTTCTAGACTTTTTGATAATAGCCATTCTGACTGGTATGAGGTGATACCTCATTGTGATTTTGATTTGCATTTCCCTGATGATTAATGATGTAGAGCATCTTTTCATGTACTTGTTGGCTATCTGTATTTCTTCTTCGGGAAAGTCTATTCACATCTTCTCCCCATTTTTAACTTGGATTTTTTGGCCATGTATATGTTTTCATATATTTTGGATTAATACCCCTTATCAGATAGGTGATTTACAAATACTTTCTCTGATTCACTAGGTTGCCTTTTCATTTTGTTGCTTTTTCCTTTTGCTATGCAGAAGCTTTTTAGTTAATGTTTTATTTTGCTTTCCTTGGTTTTGCTTTTGGCATGAGATTCAAAAAATCATGGTCTAGGCCAAGAAGCTTACCTCTTATTTTTTCCCCAGGAGTTTTGTGGTTTCATGTCTTATGTTCAAGGGCTTAATCTATTTTAAATTGGCTTTTGTGTATGGTGTGAGATACTGGTCCAGTTTTCTAAAAACTATTTATGGAAGAGACTGTCCTTTCCCTGTTGTATGCATGTTATAAATTAATTGAGCATACATGCATGGGTTTATTTCTAAGTTCTCCATTCTGTTCTTTTGATCCATGTGTCTATTTCTATGCCAGTACCATACTGTTTTAATTGCTATGGCTATGTATATGGTATATGCTATAGCTATGTTTGAAATATGAGAGCAAGATGCCTCCATTTTTGTTCTTTCTCAAGATTGCTTTGGTTATTTGGGGTCTTTTATGGTTTCATGCAAATTTTAGGATTGTTTGTCCTATTTCTGTGAAAAAAAGCCATTGGAAATTTGATCAGAATCACATTGAATCTGTATTTTTTTTAAAGATTTATTTATTTATTTATTTGACAGAGAGAGAGAGAGAGATCACAAGTAGGCAGAGAGGCAGGCAGAGAGAGAGGAGGAAGCAGGCTCCCTGCTGAGCAGAGAGCCCGATGCAGGGCTCGATCCCAGGACCCTGGGATCATGACCTGAGCGAAGGCAGCGACTTAACCCACTGAGCCACCCAGGTGCTCCGAATCTGTATTTTGGGGGGTTAGTACGAACATTTTAATTCTAGGGTTTTCTTTCTTTTTTTTTTAAGATTTTATTTATTTTTTTGACAGCCAGAGATCACAAGTAGACAGAGAGGCAGGCAGAGAGAGAGGAGAAGAAGGCTGCCTGCTGAGCAGAGAGCCCGATGCAGGTCTCGATCCCAGGACCCTGGGATCATGACCTGAACCGAAGTCAGACGCTTTAACCCACTGAGCCACCCACGCGCCCCAGACATTTTAATTCTAATAGAAATATTAATTCTTCTAATCTATGAGCACAGAATACCTTTCCATTTATTTGTGTCTTCTTCAGTTTCTTTCATTAATGTCTTATAGTTCTCACTATACCGGTCTTTTACCTCCTTGGTTAAATATGTTCCTAGGTATTTTATTCTTTTTGATGCAATTATAAGTGGGATTTTTCCCCCTTAATTTCTCTTTCTGATAGTCCATTATTAGTGTATAAAAATACAACAGATTCCTGTGTATTGATTTTGTATCCTACAACTTTACTGAATTCATTTATTAGTTCTAACAGTTTTTGATAGAATCTTTACAGTTTCTGTATATGTCATCTGCAAACAGTGAGAGTTTTATTTCTTCTTTCCCAATTTGGATGCCTTTTATTTCTTTTTCTTGCCTACTGCTTTTGGTAGGACTTCCAATACTATGTTGAATACAAGTGGTGAAAGTAGACATCCTTGTCTTATTTCTGATCTTAGAGGAAGCTTTTAGCTTTTCATTGTTGAGCACGATGTTCTCTGTGGACTTGTCATATATGTACTTTATAATGGCAAAGTACATTCTCTCTATACCCACCCACTTTTGATGAAAGTATTGAATTTTGTCAATGTTTTTTCTGCATCTGTAGAGATTATTGTATGATACTTATTCATTTTGTTAATGTAGTGTGTCATACTGACTGGTGGATGTTGAACCATTCTTGCATTCCTAGATTAATAACAATCATGATGTATTATTCTTTTATTTTTTGATATATTATCCTTTTAATATATTGTTGAATTTGGTGTGCTAAGATTTCTTTGAGGATTTTTGCATCTATGTTCATCAGGGTATTGGCCTGTACTTTCCTTGTGGTATCCTTGGTTTTGGTACCAGGGTAATGCTGGCCTCAAAAAAAAAAAAAAAAAAGGAAGAAGAAGAAGAATTCTTTCCTATTCTGTTTTTTGGAAGAGTAAGGATTGGTATTAATTCTTCTTTGAATGTTTGTAATAATTCACCAGTGAAGCCATCTGGTCCTGAATTTTTATTTGTTGGGATTTTGTTTTGTTTTGTTTTTTACTCAGTCTCCTTCAATAGTAACTGATGTGTTCAGATTTTCTGTTTCATTATGATTCAGTCTTGGTAGGTTGTATTTTTTTAAAATTTATCCATTTCTACTAGGTTATCCAATTTGTTGTTATGTTCATAGTATTCTCATAATTGTTTGTATTTCTGTAGTGGTTGTTATTTCCTCTCTGTCATTTGTGATTTTATTCGGGTGCTTTCTTTTTTCTTCTTGATACATCTAGCTAGAGGTTATCAATTTTGTTAATTTTATTCAAAGAACCACCTCCTAGTTTTATTGATCTGTTCTACTGGGTTTTTCTTTTTTCTTTTTTTTAGTTTTTATGTCACCTATCTCAGCTCTAATCTTTATTATTTAGTATATGTTATTTAACCTCCATGTATTTGTGGTCTTTCCAGAGTCTTTCTTGACTTGTTTCATAATGTTGTGATCAGAAAAGGTGCATGGTATGACTTCAGTTTTCTTGTATTTGCTGAAGCCTATTTTGTGGCCTAATATGCGATCTATCCTGGATAATGTTCCATATATACTTTAAAAACATGTATTCCGCTGTTTAAGAAGGAAATGTTCTGAATATATATGTTAAGTCCATCTGGTCCAATGTGTAATTCAAAGCCATAATTTCCCTCTTGATTTCCTGTTTAGATACCTGTCCACTGATTTAAGTTAAAGACCCCTACTATTGTTATATTATTGATTAGTTCCTTTATGTTTGTAATTGTTTTATGTATTTAGGTGCTCCAATGTTGGATGCACAATATACACAATTGTTAGCTCTTCTTTTGTAGTATTCCATTTATTATTATACAGTACCCTTGTCTCTTATTACAGGTCTTTGTTTTATTTTATTTTATTTTTTTTTAAAGATTTTATTTATTTACTTGACAGAGAGAAATCACAAGTAGACAGAGAGGCAGGCAGAGAGAGAGGGAAGCAGGCTGAGCAGAGAGCCCGATGCGGGACTCGATCCCAGGACCCTGAGATCATGACCTGAGCCGAAGGCAGCGGCTTAACCCACTGAGCCACCCAGGCGCCCCACAGGTCTTTGTTTTAAAGTCCAGTTTAAACAGTCTAGTCTGTCCAATATAAGTATTACTATTCCATTTGCATAATAAATGTTTTTCTGTCCCCTCACTTTCAATCTATAGGTGTCTTTATGGTCTAAAATTAGTGTCTTCTAGGCAGCATATTGTTTTTTTTTTAAGATTTTATTTATTTATTTGACAGAGAGAGAGATCACAAGTAGCCAGAGAGGCAGGCAGAGTGAGAGGGGGAAGCAGGCTCCTTGCTGAGCAGAGAGCCCAATGCAGGGCTTGATCTCAGGACCCTGAGATCACGACAGGAGCTGAAGGCAGAGGCTTAACCCACTGAGCCACCCAGGTGCCTGGGGTTTTGTTTTGTTTTTTTAATCCGCTGACTCCCTATGTCTTTTTGGAGTGTTCAGACCGTTTACATTCAAGGTAATTAATAGTTATGTATTTATTGACATTTTATTACTTGTTTTGTGATCTTACTGGAGCATTTCTCTGATTCTTTCTTGTCTTTCTCTCTCATGTTTTGCTGATTTTCCTTAGTGATATATTTGGATTTTTTTTCTCTTTATTCTTTGCATGTTTATTAGTGGTTTTTGATATATGGTTACCATCAGGTTCATATATAACCTTTTTTTCATATATAACCTTTTCTGCGTAACAGCCTATATTAAGCTGATGATCACTTAAGGTTGAACCCATTCTTTTTCTCCTCCCCACATTTTAGATATATGTTGTTATACTTTATATCCTTTTTGTGAGTTCCTTGACTGATGTTACAGAAATATTTTTACTGCTTTTGTTTTTCCTTCCTTTATACTGTCACTTTTTTTTTTTTTAAGATTTTATTTATTTATTTATTTGTCAGAGAGAGAGCGCGAGTGAGAGCGAGCACAGGCAGACAGAGTGGAAGGCAGAGTCAGAGGGAGAAGCAGGCTCCTCGTGGAGCAAGGAGCCCGATATGGGACTCGATCCCAGGACGCTGGGATCATGACCTGAGCCGAAGGCAGCTGCTTAACCAACTGAGCCACCCAGGCGTCCCTATACTGTCACTTTTGATCTCTCCTTTCCATTTACAGAGTCCCCTTCAATATTTCTTGCAGGGCTGTTTTAGTGGTCACAAACTCCTTTAGTTTTTGTTTGTCTGGGAAACTCTTTATCTCTATTCTAAATGATAGCCTTCCTGGATCGAGTGTTCTTGGCTGAAGACTTTATCCCTTCAGCCCTCTGAATATATCATGCCACTTTCTTCTGGCTTGCCAAGTTTCTGTTGAAAAATCTGCTAGCCTCATGGATTTTCCCTTGTAAATTAATGATTTCTTTTATCATGTTGCTTTTAATATTTTTTATCACTTTATTTTGCAAATTTAAATACAATATATCTTGGGGGTAGGGTGTGCTTTTGATGATTTTGATGGGAGTTCTCTGTGCCTCCTGGATCTGGATGCCTGTTTCTTTCCCCAGATTATGGAAGTTTTCAGTTATTATTTCATCAAATGGATTTTATGCCCCCTTTTCTCTATCTTCTTCTTCTGGGACTCCTATAGTACAAACATTATTACATTTGATAGAGTTCCTGAGTTCCCTATGTCTATTCCCATTATGCATATGCCTAATTCTTTCTCTCTTTTTAGTGCTTTCCATTATTTTTTCCTCTAGGTCATTAATTTGTTCCTCTGTTCTTCAGCCTATTGTTCATTGCATCAACTGTGTTTCTGATCTCATTTATTGCACTCTTCATCTCTATATGACTTTTTAACTCTTTTACCTCTGTGGTCAGAGTCTCACTGATGTTTTCCATTCTTTTCTTTTCTCAAATCCAGTGAGTGTCCTTATGATTGTTGCTTTAAATTCTCCATCAGGCACGTTATTTATATCTGTTTTGCTTAGATCTCTGGACATGACCTTATTTTGTTCTTTCATCCTCTCATTATGTCTAAGTCTATGCCTGCTTCTGTGTGTCAGAAAAGCCAATTATGTCTCTTGTTTCTGAAAGTAATGGCCTTATGAAGAAGAGGCCAAGTAGTGCCCAGGGCCTGGTGCTTCATGGAGTGTCTCTAGTGTGTGCTGCATATGCTGTACTATTATGTTCTGGCTGCTCTATCCTTCCAGCCAGTCATCTGCAGAGGCTCTCCTTTCCTGCTGTGGGCAGTGTTTGGCCCCTAGCTTGAATGTGGTGAGTTTTAACTACATGTGCCCTGGTCTGCCTGTGAAATGAGACCTGTCACTACTTCCACTGGAACTGAGGCCCTGCAAAACTCTCTGGTAGGGAGATCTGGTGTGGGAGGGGTTTGGCTGGTTTTCTGGTGGAGGGGTCTGCTACACTAGGACGAAGTTAGCATGACTGAGAAGGGCAGCTCAACTGGAGCACAGGGCTTAGTTTAAGCAAGTTAGGTAGCCACTGTGCTGCTCCTTGCAGGTGGCTCTGTGTTTATGCTGGGGTTAGGGGGAGAAAATGGCATTTGGCCAGCTCTGTTCTTTCTGAGAACAGTGGAGAGATGTCTCTGTGAATATTGCCTCAGGGACACACTCTGAGAAGAGCAAATAATCTCTCCACTCTGTGCCCTATGTTTTCTTCAGATTGCTGTTTCCATACTGTATGTCCCCAGGTTCCTTGCCTACCTTCTCTCTAAGAGCAGGACTCTTAGAGTCTGGGCTCTATCCCAGCCAAGCCTGCTGACCTTTTAAATTCCAAGCTTTAAGCCCCACTGGTTGCAAGACCTCATGAAATTCAGCCTCTCTCATTTTTGAAGCCTCTATGGGGAAATGTTCTCCCTGTGCATTCCTCTGTGTGCCTCTCTCTCTCTCCCAACCTTCTCCTCGTCCATGACTCCCTCCCATCTGCAGCAGCCATGATCCATTTCTCCCCTAAATCACATCTCCATACTTCCTGCCTTCTTTGATGTGACCACTTCTCTCCCTTTAATTGTAGAGTTTGTTTGGTCAGTCTTCAAGTCAGTTTCTAGGATATTTAGGATGATTTTATAGTTATCCAGTTGTATTCAAGGGACAAGGTAAGCGTGGGGTCCTCCCACTCCACCACCATCTTCCTATCTCTACAGGAAGATTTCTTGACTGATTTTAGGACATATGCCAGAGAAGCAGAGAGTGTGGCAGCTTTCTCTGGGAACAGAAGTACTTGCAGGCACTATTATCCTTTCCCTTGCCCAACGCAGATAGCCAGACACCCATGGGAGGCAGTTCTGAAACCTTTCTTGTTGGTACTACGTGCTCTGCCGCAGCATTGCCCTCCAGTCTCACCCCACCTAACATGACCAACCTGACAGTCACCTCCAAAAGCAGCTCCTATGCCACCAGACCTGGCAGTCAGTCCTGGCCAGGAACAGCTCACCCAAAAAACAATGCCTTCCCTGGGGTGTGGGGAAGCTAACCCGACACACCAGTATGCTGATAGTAGCATGCTGACAGTAGCTGCTGATCAGTCTCTCTGCTAGCCACTCCAGGACCAATCTCTGCCCAATACCGCACCTGTAGCAGTCACAGTGGGTCATTGCAGACAGTGGGGCTGAATGCCCCTACAGTGAATGCAACCAGGCCTCTCAGTGAGCTGCTCAAGAACTAAACACTGCCCACCAGTGTGCCTGTAGTAGCCTTGGCTCAAGCACAATAGGAGGGTGCAGACAGTCCACATAGGGGACAGCCCTGCAGCACCTGGTCCTTATGACCGGGTAGATTGCACTAAGAGCACCACAGAATACCTTCTACATAAGGCAACAACTTTCAAAACCAGGCCTACCTAATACATAGAAACAAACACAGAGTCCAAAAAAAATCAAAGACCGAGGAATCGGTTCTAAATGAAGTAGTAAGACAAAACAATAGAGAAAGAGCTAAATGAAATGGAAATAAGCAATTTACCTGATAAAGAGTTCAAAGATACTCACCAGACTTGATAGAAGAGTGTGAGATAGAAAGGGATAGGGAAAAAAAAAAAAATATATATATATATATATATGGAACCAGTCAGATAAAAAACTACAGTAACTAAAGTGAAAAATACACTGGGGTTGGGGGTGCCTGGGTGGCTCAGTCAGTTAATCATCTGATTCTTGATTTCAGTTCAGGTCATAATCTCAGGGTTGTGGGATTGAGCCCTGCAACAGGCTCTGTACTGGGCATGGAGTCTGCTTAAGATTCTCTCTTTTCCTCTCTCCACACCCTCAAAACAAACAACAAAAACAAACAAACAAACAAAAACACTAGAGGGATCAACAGCAGATTAGAGAATGTAGAGGAATTGTTCAGCCATCTGGATGACAGGATGATAGAAAGCAACCAAACTGAAATAGCAAAAAGAGAATGAACTCTAAAAGAGGATAGATAAAGGCTACTCTGTGATAACACTAAGTGTAATAACATTCACATTGTAGGGGTCCCAGAAGGAGAGAGAGAAGGGAATATAAAATTTATTTGAAGAAATAATAGCTAAAAGTCCCTAAACTTGACAACGAAACAGACATTCAGGCCAAGGAATCACAGAGAACCTCACATATGATGAACCCAAGGAAGTGCATTCAAATAATTAAAATGACAAAAATTAAAGACAGAGAATCTTAAAAGCAGCAAGAGAAAAAGAAACCATTACATACAAGGAAAACCTCATAAGGCTATTCACTAATTTTTCAGCAGAAATTTTGCAAGCCAGAAGAATGTGGCATTATATATTCAAAGTGCTGAAATGAAAAACCTACAACCAAGAAAACATTACTCATCAAAGTCATTCAACATTGAAAGAAAGATAAAGAATTTCCCAAACAAAAGTTAAAGGAGTTATCACTACTAAACTGGCCCTACAAAGAATGTTAAAGGAGCTTTAAGTAGAAACAAAATGACTATAACTAGAAGTAAAAATTTTGAAAGAAAAAAAAATTTACTATTAAAAGCAAACATGCAGTAATGGTAGTAATTAATCACTTATAAAACTACTATGAAGATTAAAATCCAAAAGTAGTAACATGTATTATATCTACAAAAAATAAGTGAAGATACACAAAATAAGATGTAAAATATGATATCATATACATAAAACATGGAGTAAAAATCAAGTCCTTTTAGAATGTGTTCAAACTTAAGCAACCATCAACTTAATACAGACTACTGTATATACATAGGTTATTATATATGAACCTCATAGTAACCACATTGAAAACCTTTGACCAATCTACACACAAAAAAGAGAAAGGAATCGAAAAATAACAATAATGGAAGTCATCAAACCACAATGGAAGAAAATAATAAAAGAAGAAGGAAACAGGGAATAATGCAAAAATAACCAGGAAACAGTTAACAAAATGACAATAAGTACATACTTATCAATAATTACTTTAAATGTGAGTGGACTAAATGCTTCAATCAAAAGAAATTAGGTGAGTGCATAAAAAAACAAGGCCTATCTCTATGCTGCCTAAAAGAAACTCACTTTAGTTATAAGGACATAGAGTAAAGTGAAGGGTAGGGAAAAGATATTTCATTCAAATGGAAATCAAAAGAAAGCTCGACTAATAATACCTATATCAGAAAAAACAGACTTTAAAAGACTTTAATAAGAGACAAAGAGAAGCATTACATAATAAAGGGATCAATCCAACAAGAGAATATAACAGTTCTAAGTATCTATGCATCCAACATAGAGGCACCTAAATATATAAATTTATGGAGACTTGTTTTGTGGCCCTTTATGTTTGTTAACAAAATAAACATAACAAACATAACAAAAATAAAGGGACAAATCAACAGTAATGCAAGAATAGCAGGGGACTTTAACACCCCATGTACATTATAGATAGATCATTCAGACAGTAGATCAATAAGGAAATTATCTTTGAATGATATATTACCCAAGATGGAGTTAACAGATATATACAAAACCTTCCATCCAAAAAATGGCAGAGTATCCATAGAACAAGTACATAGGGAACATTCTCCAGGATGGACCACATATTAGGCCACAAAACAAGTCTCCATAAATTTAATATTTAAATCATATTAGGGGCACCTGGGTGGCTCAGTTGTTTAAGTGTCTGAGTCCTGATTTTGGCTCAGGTCATGATCTCAGGGTCCTGGGATCAAGCCCCAAGTCCAGCTCCCTGAGTCTGCTTGTTTTCCTCTGCCTCACCCCACCTCATGCTCACTCTATCCCTCCCTCTCTAAAATAAACAAAAAAATATTTAAATCCTATCAAGTATCTTTTCCAACCACAGTGGTATGAAATGAGATACCAGTTACAAGAAAACTAGAAGAAATATGAACACATGAAGGATGATAAACATACTACCAAATAGCCAATGTGTCAAAAAAAAATCGAAGAGGAAATAAAAAAATGCCTGGAGACAAATAATAGTGGAAGCAGGACAGTTCAAAATCTTTGGGATACAGCAAGGGCAATTCTAAGAAGGAAGGTTATAGCAAAACAGGGCTACCCCAAAAACCAAGAAAAGTTTCATTCTAAATTTACATAAAGGAACTAGAAATAGTAGACCAAAGCCCAGAGTTAGCAGAAGGAAGGAAATAATAAAGATCAGGGTGGAAATAAATGAAATAGAGACTAAAAAAATCATGAAAAGTTCACTGAAACTAAGAGCTGTTTTTCTGAAAAAATAAAATTGATACAATGTTAGCCAGACTCATCAAGAAAAAAAGAGGATTCAAAATCAGAACTGAAAGAGAACTCACAAGCTACATCAGAGAAATATGAATCTTATAAGAGACTGCTATCAAAAACTTTATGCCAGGGGCACCTGGGGGGCTCAGTCATTAAGTGTCTGCCTTCAGCTCAGGTCATGATCCTAGGGTCCTGGGATCGAGCCCCACATCGGGCTCCCTGCTCAGTGGGAAGCCTGCTTCTCCCTCTTCCTCTCCCTGCTTGTATTCCCTCTCTCACTGTGTCTCTCTCTCTCTGTCAAATAAATAAAATCTTAAAGAGATTATGCTGAGTGAAATAAGTCAAGCAGAGAGAGTCAATTATCATATGGTTTCACTTATTTGTGGAGCATAACCAATAGCATGGAGGACAAGGGGCGTTAGAGAGGAGTAGGGAATTTGGGTAAATTGGAAGGGGAGGTGAACCATGAGAGACTATGGACTCTGAAAAACAGTCTGAGGGGTTTGAAGTGGCGGGGGGGTGGGAGGTTGGGGTACCAGGCGGTGGGTATTATAGAGGGCACGGCTTGCATGGAGCACTGGGTGTGGTGAAAAAATAATGAATACTGTTTTTCTGAAAATAAATAAATTGGAAGAAAAAAAAAAAGAATAGAACCACAGGAAAAAAAAAAGTTCATACCAACAAATTGGACAATCTACAAGAGATGGGTAAATTTCCAGAAATATACAATTCTCTGAATCAGGAAGAAATAGAAAACTTGGAACAGATCAATTACTAGTGACAAAATTTTGAATTGGTAATCAAAAAACTCCCAAGATGGGGTGCCTGGGTGACTCAGTTTGTTAAGCATCTAACTCTTGATTTCAGCTCAGGTTACGATCTCAGGATTGGATCCATTGGGTTCATAGGGTTCATAGAGCCCTGCGTTGGGCTTTATGCTCAGTGGGAGTCTGCTTGAGGATTCCCTCTCTCCCTCCGCCCCTCCCCCTATTCAAGCTCTCTCTAAAATAAATAAATCTTTTTAAATTTTTAAAAAAATAAACAGCAGCTCTCTAAAACAAAACAAAACAAAACAAAAACCTCCCAAGAAAAGTCCAGGGCATGATGCTTCACACTTAATTCTAGCTAACATTTAAAGACAAGTTAAAACCTATTGCTCTCAGGGCACCTATGTGGCTTAGTCAGTTGAGCATCTGACTCTTGATTTTGGCTCAGGTCATGATTTCCAGGTCATAGGATCAAGCCCCACATCAAGCTCTGCACTGGGTATGGAGGCAGCTTGGGATACTTTCTCTCCCTATTCCTTTCCCCCTCCCCTGCTGCTCGCTCTTTCTCACTCAAATTAAATAAATAAATACATAAAATAAAATAATTTTTTTAAAAATCCCCCTCAAACTATCTTGAAAAATAGGAGAGGAAGGAATGCTTCCAAGTTCATTCTATGAAATCAACATTATCCTGATACCAAAACAAGACACACTACAAAAAAATAAAAATAAAAAATAAATCACAGACCAATATCCCCAATCAACATAGGTGCAAAAATCTTCAACAAATTATCAACAAACGAAACTTAAAATTATATTAAAAGGGGATCCTGGGTGGCTCAGTCAGGTACTTAATTTCAGCTCAGGTCATGATCTCAGGGTTGCGAGACTGAGCCATGTGTTGGGCTCTATGCTCAGTGGGGATTCTGCTTAGGATTCTCTCCCTCTCTTTCTGTCCTTCCCTCCCAAATAAATAAATAAATAAATATTTAAGAAACTATGTTAAAAGAGTCATTCACCAAGATCAAGTGGGATTTATTCCAGTGATACAAGAATGGTTCAACATCCACAAATCAATGTGGATTTTGACAAAATGAAGGATAAAAATTACATGATCATCTCAGTAGATACAGAAAAAGCATATGACAAAATCCAACATCCAGTCATGATAAAAACTCTCAACTAAATGGGTAGAGAAAAAACATACCTAACAAAATAAAGATGATATATCTCAAACTCACAGCTAATATCATACTCAATGGTGAAAACATGAAAGCTTTCCCTTTAAGATAAAAAACAAGACAAAGATGTCTACTCTCACCACCTTTATTTAACATAGTATTGGAAGCCCTAGCCACAGCAATTAGACAAGGAAAAAAAGGCATCCAAATCAGAAAGGAAGAAGGAAAACTGCAGATTGCAGATGACATATTACATTTAAAAAAAAAAAACCTAAAGACTCCAGCGAAAACCTGTTCTAATAAATCAGTTCAGTAAGGTTGCAAGATACAAAATCAATATGCAGAAATCTGTTACATTTCTGTACACTAGTAACAAAACAGGAGAATGAGAAATTAGGAAAACAATCTTACTTACATAAAAAAACCACATAGGAATAAATTTAATAAAGGAGCTGAAAGATTTGTATTCTGAAAAGTATGACATTAATGAAAGAAATTGAAGATGACACATATAAATGGAAAGATAAACCATCTTCATGGATTGGAAGAATTTTGTTAAAACATCCATATTATGCAAAGTAATCTTCAGATTCAATGCAATCCCTATTAAAAAAAAAACAGCCTTATTCATAGAACTATAATGAAAAATTCTAAAATTTGTATGGAACCACAGAAATCCCTGAACATCCCAAGCAATCCTGAGAAAGGAAAAAGTTGCAAGTATCACAATCTCAGCATTCAAACTATACTACAAAGCTACAGTAATCAAAACATAATACTGTCACAAAAACAGACACATGGATCAATGAAACAGAATTGAGAACCCAGAAATAAACCCATGTATATATGGTCAGTTAATCTACAACAAAGGAAACAAGAATATACAATGTGGAAAAGATAGTCTCTTCAATAAATGGTGTTGGAAAAACTGGACAGTTATAATGAAAGATTAAAACCAGACCAGTTACAGCATATAAAAAAATAAACTCAGAATGGATTAAAGACTTAAGTACAACACTTGAAATCATAAAACTCCCAAAAGAAAATATAGGCAATAAGCTCATGGACATCAGCCTTAGTAATATTTTTTATCTGTCTCCCCAAGAAGGAAAATAAAAGCAAAAATAAAAAAACTTGGGACTAGATCAAACTAAGAAACTTTTGCACAGTGAAGGGAATCATTAAAAAAAAAGAAAGAAAAGGTAACCTACTGAATAGGAGAAGATATTACCAAGTGATATTCAGTAAGAGATTAATATGTGAAATATATAAAGAACTCATACAACTCAATACCAAATGATATGATTTAAAAATGGGCAGAAGATCTGAATAAACATTTTTCCAAAGAAGACATACTGATGGCCAAAGACATATGAAAAGATGCTCAGCATCACTAATCATCAGGAAAATTCAAATCAAAACCACAATGAGACCTCACACCAGTCAGATGACCAATATCAAAAAGACAAGAACTGGGGAATCTGTCTGGCTCAGTCAGTAGAGCGTGTGACTCTTGATCTTAGGGGCATGAGTTCAAGCCCCATGATGGGCATAGAGCTTACTTTAAAAAAAAAAAAAAAAGATAAGAACTATGATGTGTTGACAAGGATGTGGAAAAAGGAAACTTTTATGCACTATTGGTGAGAATGTAAATTGCTGTAGTCACTATGGAAAAGAGTATGGAGGTTCCTCAAAAAATTAAAAATTAAATACCATACAATCCCATAATTTCACTTCTGGAGATTTAGTGAAAGGAAACAAATACCTAATTTGAAAAGATATATGAACCCCTATGTTTACTGCAGCATTATTGATTTACAACAGCCAAGATGTGGAAGCAGCCTAAGTGTTCACTGATAGAGGAATGGGTAAAGATGTGATATATATACACACAGTGGAGTACTACTCAGCCATAATAAATGAAATCTCGCCATTCCCAACAACATGGATGGTCTTAAGAAGTATTATGTTAAGGGACGGCTGGGTGGCTCAGTTGGTTAAGCAGGGTCCTGGGATCCAGTCCCACATCGGGCTCCTTGCTCGTCAGGGAGCCTGCTTCTCCCTCTGCCTCTGCCTGCCTCTTTATCTGCCTGTGCTCACTCACTTTCTCTCCCTCTGTCTCTGACAAATAAATAAATAAAATCTTTAAAAAAAAAGAAGTATTATGTTAAGTGAAATAAGATAGAAAAATATAAATACCATGATTTCACTTATACACGTAATCTAAAAAAGCAAAGGAACGAACATGAAAAACAGAAACACTCATAGAAAGCAAACTAGTTGTTGCCAGAGGAGAGGGTGGGGGGTGATAGGTGAAATGGTGAAGGGGAATAAGAGGTACAAACTGCCAGTTATAAAATAAGTAAGTCATCGGATGAAAAGTGCAGCATAGGGAACATAGTCAGTAATAATGTAGTAACTTTGTATGGTCAGAGATGGTAACTACATTTACTGCACTGAGCATTTTGAAATGTACATAATTGTCAAATCATTGTGCTGTGCACCTGAAACTAATGTTAAATAGGTTTCCATTTAAAAAAATGAATCTACACGTATGACCAGCAACCAGACCAAGAACAGAATATTACCAACACTTCATAAACCCCTCTCATTCTTTCTTTCAGTCACTGAACTCCTCCAACCCTAAGAGTAACCCTAGCCTAACTTATAAGAATGGATTCCTATAGTATATACCATTTCATAACTGTCTTTTTAAACTCAACATTGTTAGATTCAACTATTTTGCTTGGAATGATAGTTTTGTTGTTATATTCTATCATATAGCTAGATCAAATTTTACTGTTAATGGGTATTTGAGTAGTTTGCAGTTTTTTTTTTAAGATTTTATTTGACAGAAAAAGATCACAAGTAGGCAGAGAAGCAGGCAGAGAGAGAGAGAGAGGAGGAAGCAGGCTCTCCGCTGAGCAGAGAACCCGATGTGGGACTCGATCCCAGGACCCTGAGATCATGACCTGAGCGGAAGGCAGAGGCTTAACCCACTGAGCCACCCAGGTGCCCCAGTTTGCAGTTTATATTTGAAAGCATATGGTGTTGTCAGGAACAGGAATGTTCTTGTACATGTCTTTTGGTGAACATATGTACTAGGGAGTAGCACTGTTAGGTCATAAGGTATGCTATTACAACTTCAGTGGGGACTGTCAAAAAATTTCCAAGGTGGTTGCATCCATTTACACTCTTCAGTATTGTATGAGAGTTTCAGTTCCTCCACGTTTGCTACATTTGATCCTGTCTATGTGGGTTCTTCTTTAAGCCACTCTGTTGTATGCATGTCAAGTTCTCCTTTAAAGCTGGAATTGGAGGGGCACCTGAGTGGCTCAGTCTGTTAAGCATCCAACTACTGATTTCAGCTCAGGTCATGATCTCAGGGTTGTGGGATTGAGCCCCATGTGGAGCTGTGTACTCAGCAGGGGGTCTGTTTAGGATTTTCTCTCTTCCTCTCCCTCTGCCCCTTCCCCCTCATATAAATAAATAAATAAATAAACAAAATCTTGAAAATAAATAAATAAAACTGGAATTGGACAACAGAATACCTTTTTTTTTTTTAAAAAGATTTTATTTATTTGACAGAGATCACAAATAGGCAGAGAGGCAGGCAGATAAAGAGGAAGGGAAGCAGGCTCCCCGCTGAGCAGATAGCCTGAGGCAGGGCTCGATCCCAGGATGCCGGGATCATGACCCAATCTGAAGACAGAGGCTTTTAACCCACTGAGCCACCCAGGCACCCCGAGAACTAAAACCCTTTAAAAAATAACTGGTTTAGGGCTGCCTGGGTGGCTCAGTTGGTTAAGCATCTGCCTTTGGTTCAGACCATGATCCCAGGGTCCTCGGATCAAGTTCTGCATAAGGTTCCCTGCTCAGTGGAGAGCATGCTTCTCCCTCTCCCTCTGCCTGTCCCTCCCTCTACTTGCGCACTTTCTGTCAAATAAATAAATAAAATCTTTGAAAAAAAAACCCTGATTTATATCATATGAGTTTAAGTTTTTGGAAATAACAGATAAATGATAAAGTCCATAGTTACATTTGAACTGCTGTAATAATAAACACTACTGGTGGTAAATAAAGGAACTCCTTCAATTTTCATTATCAAGTCCAACTTCAAGAAACTGATCTTGAAATGGAGCTAGAGGATCTCTAATGTCTAGTGGACTGATTGTTTAGTGAGTTGACCCCCTAAAAGAGAAGTCACCAAACTTTGTGTGTAAGAGCCAGTCCTTGTCAGTCATCCAGTCTGTTGCAGTTACTCAACTCTGCCCTTGAAAGCGGCCATAAACAATATGAGAATGAGAGAAAGTGGTGGTTATGTACATCTCCCCATATGCACTATATATGCTCACTAAAACATACATAAGAATGTCTGTAATAGCACCACATGCTAGAAAATAAAAACTTGCAACTACCCAAATGTCCCATAGCACTACAGTGTGATACATTCATACAAGACAGTATTATGCAGCAGTGAAAATAAAGTACTGTTGCAACTTTATTTATATAAACTAGCAATAGTAATGGACATGAGATTTCACTTTGAGGTGATGAAAAACTTGCGGAACCAGTGATGATGACTGCGCATTATGCGTGTACTTACTGCCACTGAAATGTATACTTTAAAATGGTTAAAATGGTAAATTTTGTGTTACACATGTTTTACTGCAATAAGATAAACAAGTAATGGATCATATTTGGTCCATGCATGGGCCATAGTTAGCCGACACCTGCTCTAAAATTTATCCCTGTGAGAAGTCATATTCTATAATGGTTAAAAGCAGTTTGTTACCAGACAAACCTGGATTTGAGCTCTGGCTCTGACACTAACTTTATACCCTCTGCAAGTTTCTTAAACTCACTGTGATTCAGGTTTTTTTTTTAATCCATAGAACAATACAATACTAATATAGGGTTGTATAAGGAATAAATGGGTTACATTAAATTAAAGCATAGACAATAGTTCCTAAAAGAGAACTCTTGGCTTTTTGGCTTTGGTGTGGACCAGTTGGCTAGCTGCTCCCAGAGCCAACCTATGGGTGCTAGTACAAACTTATCCCTGCTACTAAAGCAACTTTTTCTACCCCTACATGAGAAACAAAATCAAACTACATAGGATCATGTGACAACTTGTGGTATATTAAGGTTTGTCAACTGTAACCCAGACGTATATACAACGCTAAGAAAATATAAATATTTTTCTAACTTATTTTAATGGTCTTTTTAAACTTTTAATAAGACTGGTTTTAAAATCAAAATTACAAAAAAATATTTTAAAATAAAAACATAATAATATAATTAAAAAGGATAATTATTTTTACTATTAATCCTAATTTGCTAATGAGGAAACAAGCTTCACTGGACATTTTTGTCAAGATATAGTTTCTCTGAAGGAAACCACAGTATATTATTGTAAACCAAATGATGATAATGGAAGTGATTTAAAAACAATGAAGTTGGAAGGGGAGGTGAACCATGAGAGACTATGGACTCTGAAAAACAATCTGAGGGGTTTGAAGTGGCGGGGGGGTGGGAGGTTGGGGTACCAGGTGGTGGGTATTATAGAGGGCACGGCTTGCATGGAGCACTGGGTGTGGTGAAAAAATGAATAATGTTTTTCTGAAAATAAATAAATTGGAAAAAAAACAATGAAGACCCAGAATGCATATTAATTCTACTCAAAAACATGATTCCTCATCTTGAGTTGAGTTTTGGAGCCATAACTGCTGGTAAGAAGTGCTCAAATCCCCAGGTCCAGTGTTTTGCAGTTATGACCAATGATGCCTTAAATGAATTCTTTTTTTTTTACTTGACAGAGAGAGAGAGAGAGGTCACAAATAAGCAGAGAGGCAGGCAGAGAGAGAGGGGAAAGCAGGCTCCTGCTGAGCAGAGAGCCCCATACGGGACTCGATCCCAGGACCCTGAGATCATGACCCGAGCTGAAGGCAGAGGCTTAATCCACTGAGCCACTCAGGTGCCCCCTGCCTTAAACTATCTTAAACATTTCTCTTGGTACACACGTGCAAGATTCCCTCTAGGGTTTTGAAGGGGCGGGGGGTGGGAGGTTGGGGGATCCAGGTGGTGGGTATTGGAGAGGGCACGGATTGCATGGAGCACTGGGTGTGGTGCAAAAATAATGAATACTGTTACACTGAAAAAATAAAAAATTAAAAAAAAAAAAGATTCCCTCTAGGGTATATACCAAGGAATAGAGTTGCTGGGTCATAGGGAATATACATCTTCAATTTACTAGAGATCACACCAAATTATCCAACAAGACTGTGCCAGTTCTATACGCCCACTAACAGTTCCTGTATTGACAATCACATCAGTATCCTGATCAATGTTTAACTCTCAATGGATAGTTTAAATATCAAAGGATATTTCGCTGTCATTTTATTTGTCCATTTTTAAAACAAGGTATAGTTTCCATATAGTAAAACTAACTTTTTAGAGTACAGTTCATATTTTTCATCTCCTTTCCTCTGCACTGAATTCAGAATTAGTTCTTGACATCTTTTTCTTCCAGCTCACAAACTGTCTTCAGCAACAGATATCTAAATCTATTAATTCTGCTGTTTTTAATTTTAGCCATGTTAGTTCTCCTTTGCGTTTTTTTTTTTTCCTTTTCTAAATCTGCTTGGCTATTTAAATTTTAATTTGTTAAAATTAACAAAAAATTAAAAGTCTGTTGCTCAGTAACACTAGCCAGACTTTAAGGGCTCTAGAGCCACATGTGGCCAGAAGCCATTACATTAGTTCATCTGTAGAACATTTCCATTAACCCCAAGTGTTCTATTGGATATCTTTGCCCTAAAGATCTTTGTTTTTCCTTCTGCCGGGTACCAATAGGCATCATCAGCCTGGGAAAACATTCTAAACTAACTTCTTAAGGCTGTTTGTTGTTGTTGTTTTAAACATGCAGGTGGTATGAAATTAAGCTGCAAAAATGAGTGAAGCCTAGTTTGAGATTAGGAATTCTCGGGGAAGGTTTTTTTACTGTTTTGCTGTGGGTCTGAAGATATCCATGGTTAATAGATTCTGTTCCTTTGCTCAGATGATGAGAGTAATGTTGCAATCACCAGAGCAGCTTCAGAAAGCCCCTGCGTGCTGAGTGAACCACAACCTTTGGTGTTACCTCGAGTGCCACAGTCGAAGGTGCCGTCCATCACCTCAAATCCAGTAAGCTCTACACAGGAATGTACTGGAGAATCTAGGGCTGTTCTTGCCAGAAGCAGCTTGCTCAGAGTTATTTGCCTTTATTATCTATGACTCAGTTTTTTTCAGTAAAGCTATGTGTTTATCACAATAAGCCAGTGACTCTTTGCATTGATAAGTTTAAGTTTAAAAAATTAATAATGGGACACCTGGGTGCCTCAGTTGGTCCCACTCTTGATTTCGACTCAGGTCATGATCTCAGGGCTGTGAGATCAAGCTCTGGGGCAGTTTCTGCACTGGACCTGGGGCCGGCTTAAGATTCTCTCTCTCCCCCCTCTCTGCCCCTCCCCTTCCTCCAGCTCTCCCTGTGCGTGCACACATGCGCTCTAAAAGAAATTTTTAAAAAATTAATAGCAAATTAGGATTGATAATTTCTGGTCAGCTTTTTTTTTTTTAAACAAATGGCCTCTTTTAAAAAATATTTTATTTAAGATTTATTTATTTATTTGAGAGAGAGAGCATGAGCAGGGGGAGAGTGAGAGGGAGAAGGAGAAACAGGCTCCTCATTGAGCAGGGGAGCCCAATGCAGGGGCTTCAGCCCAGAATCCTCGGATGGTGACCTGAGCCAATGGCAGATGCTTAACCAACTGAGCCACCCAGGTACCTCTCAGTCCCCTCTTTTTTAAGGTCATCCATAAGTTATGCAATGTATAATCAGCTATGTGGTTAGCCCAATTCTATCTGGGCAGAATAAAGGATATGACAGAAAGGGGGACCAATCTCAGATGTTCTGTGGCCTTAATATCCTATCCTTTGAATTTCTCCATTTGACTCCCTTTTCTTTTATCTCAGCCTACCTGGTTTTTATTTTTGATATTTGAATCTGTTGACTTTTCTGCCTTTTGCGTGTTTAGGACTGGCTAATAACTGAGGTGTAAAAGGCAAACCAAAGTAAGGAACAAGTGGTCCCAGTGAAGTCTGTGGACAAGCATAAACATGATCATTTCTTACAGAAGGCTAATGAGCCTGGTCTCATCCCTGTGTAATGATTTATCTAGTTGCTACATGATAGTTTCCCAGTGTTACTTCTGGCCAAAAACAAAAAACAAAACAAAAAACCAAAACGGGATGGGGGCGCTGCAGGGGGATTGTAATCCTTGAGCCATGCTCATCAACCCTGGGTTTCACTCTCAGACTTAGTATTTGCTTTGTTGTTTTACTGGCCTGATATTCTGCTACTGGATTTACAAATGGGTTATTTTTTAAAAATAAAAATCAGCAAAGCCCATCCATATCTTACCACACTGGAGGATTAACCAGGTGAACTAATGTTCCTTTCATGGTAATAAAATACTTCTAACATGCCGAAGTGGTCTGACTATGGGTTAGGTAGCCTAAATTATGCATAATTAACTTAAATGTTCCTGGCTAAGGAAAAAGAAGGAATGACCAAGGAAATGATCAGGGAAAAAGCATTAATTCACATATTCCTGAGAGAAAGTAGGAGGCAAATGCATGCTGTGGCAGAGGAGCTGGCCAGAAAGCACACTGAACTGATGACCTTACAGAGAAAATTAACAGCACTCCAAGGTGGCAATGTCAGTCCATGGAAGATTAAATCCTGCTAATGCGAGAACTCTTGCTAGTTACAGTCTTCAGAACTTAGGTTATGACTGATAGCTGACTGCCCCAGGGGTAGTGAAAGATAAGGGATTAGTTTGTGCAGAGCATAAGACTGTTTGATGGTGAAAGAGATTATGTCAGAGTTTACTCTTAATTTTTTCTGTATTTGTTCCATATTTTTTCTTCTTAGGTTTTCTTTTCTAACGTAAATAATGATAGTAATGGAGTTCTCGCTCCCCTGAGTGGCTGTTAACTGCTTTCATCTCAGTTGATCGTACTTCCCCTAGCTGCTGTCATTTAGAAATGAAGAGAAAAGGAGTCTGACTTGTCATCTTGACAGTGGACTTGAAGCCCCAGCTTGGCTACTGGCCAAAGACGTTATAAAAGTTAAGGCATAGGAGAAAAATGCACAGACTATCTAATTTGAAAATATTAAGTTTTGGAAAAGTTGGGAAACACAGCAAATGTCTTCACTAACCAATAACAAGTAACATTTTCTTTTGACATATAGATGAATCTCTGTCAAGCAGCAAGTGGTCATCAGCCAAATGTGAATGGTCTCTTGGTTCATGGGATGCCTCTACAGCCAAGAAATCTCTCCCTAATGGACAAGCTACTGTAAGAAGTGTAAAATTTTAATAGACTCTAAAATTTACCTAGATCACTGAGAAATAAAAGGAAAGCTAAATCAGTCAATCATCTGCATATATTGAGTACCCACCAAGCAACCAGAGATATCTGGGGAGTAAAAACATCTAAGGGAAATGGTTTCCACCCTCAAGGAGCTGATAATGTAACTGGAAAGAGAAGACACATGCGGGTAAAAAGAGACTTAACCACATAGGGCATTGTTGTGACTGAATGTCAAGGGTGTGGTACTCAGAGTGAATGCATGACAGTCCCAAAGAAGGGGGACATTTGGGTGGCTAACTATAGTATAAACTTTTCTGTCAAAGATGAGAGTTGGGATAAGCAGAGAAGAGCAACAAGACTATTCTAGGTAGGAGGAATAGTGTAGGAAAAGGTCTGGAGACAAAAAATACAAAACTATTTAGAAGGGAAAGCAGACCGGTTTTGCTATACTAAGAAAAGGGATAGGTCAGAATTTTAATGCTTCTGACTAAAGATCACTGACAATCTTCTAGAATTAAAATAGATCATGGTGTGATTCACGAGGAAGAGAACTATGAAATTAATGAAGGCTGTGACCAGACTAGAAGGTTCTGAATGCCATGTTTTTGAGACCCATTCATGTTGTTGCATGTGACCTTCTTTTATTGCTAAGTCATATTCTATTGTAAGAATACACTACAATTTGTTTTCTACTCTTCTGCTAATGAACATATGGGGTGTTTCCAGGTTGCAGCTCTTATGCAAAGGCACCATAAACATTCTTGCGCAGGTATTTTTTGTGGACCTATGGTCTATTTTTCTTGAGTCAATACGTAGAGATTGTCATAGGATAGATAAGTGTATGTTTAGCTTTGTAAGAAACTGCCATAAAGTTTCCCAAAGTAAGTATGCCATTTGACACTCCCACCAACATATGAATTTCACTTGAGGGGCACACAGTTTAAGTCAGGAATCTGAAAAATAGATTTTACAGCGGAAGAACATAGACTCAATTGAAGCAGGAGGAACTAAGGTAAAGATTCTAATATAGGAGTTCAACCATAAGCTACTAATAGTCTATATTCAGGGTTGTCCCAAAGGATAAAGGAATGTAATATTTTAGGAGATATTGCAAAAGAAATCAGACTCTATATAAATAGAGGAACCAACGTCAACTCTGAGATTTCAAAGCTCAAGGGAAGTTTGTTGTGGGGTAAAGATAAATTTGGTTTGGGGCATGTTGAGTTTATAATGCCAAGCCATCTCACCGAAAATATGGAAAAGGTCAGATTTGGAGGTTGATCTAGAAGTTACAAGGCTAAAGGTGATAACTGAATCCAGAATAATGAATGAGTAGTTCAGAAGACAAAGGTAAGCCGGAAGCAGCTAAAGCTTCTGTCGCAAGAAGCAGTTAAGGTGTGTAAAGAAAAGGCTATCAGGTGAATGGTTATGACAGCAGGAAGACCAGCACAATCTCTTGTAATACTCAAGGTTTAGCTCCATTTCTTGGTGGGTATTTGCCTCCAAACACTGAGGTATATTTTGCACTACAGGATAGCAAAGTGGCCTCGAGGTTTGAAGAACTTGCTGAAAGCCAAAAGAGCATGTGGCAGAGCTTAATTCTCTTTCCCTCCATTTCCTTGTCCAAATAGTGTCTCTCAGGGGTCTTACAAGTATTGTACCCACTTAAAAAACAAAACAAAAACAAAAACTGGAATCTGTAGGGCAGAGTAAGTTTCTTAACTATTTGGGCGTAGTATTCTACTTATCAGAGTACTTATAGAAAAGTGTTGTACTTTAGTTGCTTGTGCAGACAGGGACCTACAGTAGCCCCAGTGCCCTGCACAGCATGAGGCTCTAGACGGTTTGCCTGCTCCAGCTTTCCAAGGAACCAAACACAACCCGCCCCCTCAGGCTCCAATGAGCTCAGCATTTTAATCTTCAAGTGGGAGCCTCGCCACACTGCTCCTAAGCAGTAATTATTTGCCTTTCAACTAAGTCTTTCCTTCAGCACAAAGGCAGCTTCCAATATGGTAGGAATCTTCAGTCCCTGGGGTGAACTTTCAGGAAGCACTCCAGAGCAGGGAATCTTCAAGTCAGCCTTCACTGTAACTGAAGAAATGACTGTCATGGCAGGTGAATAATGGACTTGCTTTCCCAAGTCTCCATTCTTTTTCTTTCTTTTTTTTTTTTTTTTTAAGATTTTATTTATTTATTTGATTGAGAGAGAGAGAGAGAGCATGAGAGGGGAGAAGGTCAGAAGGTCAGAAGCAGACTCCCATGGAGCTGGACACCTGATGCGTGTCTCCATCTCGGGACTCCAGGATCATGACCTGAGCGAAAGGCAGTCACTTAACCAAATGAGCCACCCAGGCTCCCCCAAGTCTCCATTCTAGTAAACTACCTGTATGGCTAAAATGCAGTCCTTTTAAGAACATGTTCTCATGTCTGAGGCTAGATTATGTGATTCGTATAAATTAGGTTATTTACTTTTGCTTTTTTCCTCCCTTGAATATATTTTATAGTCTAAGCCTTTGAGTCTTGTTTCCCTATACAGAGCAATGTTGATTTCATTGTGGGTTTCTGATTTGGCCACTAGAGATCTTGATGACAAGTTACTTATGAGACCTGGATCCAGTACCATTCTTTCAACTCGAAATTGGCCAAATCGAACCCTGGAGCTTAGTACGTCAGCTCTATCATACACAGTACAGTCTGCCAGGAGACGCAATCCCCCACCACGTACCCTTCATCCCATCAGCACAAGCCATTCACGCGCTGGAACGCCAAGACCTGTGGAAGAAATACTCAGAGGATCCCGAGTGTAGGTTTCAAAAGCAGAATTTGGGGAAACTGTGGTAAAACTAATGAAGAATAATTTTATATAGAGAATGAATTTAAACGTAAAGTTGAAATACATGCCTAGAAACTAGTCATTAGATATTCTCATGATGGACTGTATACACACTGGTTTAAATCCAACAGAGAAAGAAATGTGGTTAAATCTCAATAAAATTCAGGTATTAGATGTGTTGATTTAGCTATTTACTTAGCTATTTAGCTATTTACTTCTACAATAAAATGTTGGCTCGAATACTTCAGTGACACTTATCGAAGGAATAAGATCTACGTATCTTATCAAACACTTTCCTCAGTGCTCCGTGAAATTCATCCCAAAATAAGTTAACTCTCCTTTAATATTTTTCTGTACCACTGGGATCTGCTTATTCCATTGAAAAATGATAACATTTTAACCTAAGATAAGTACTTGTCTATATACCAGGAAAAATATACCTTGGAAATATACTTCCTAGGAAATAAATATACTTCCTAGGAAATAACACTAATCATATTCTTTTTTCCTTTTCCCACCCTTAATTCACTCTGAGCTTTGTCACGCAAAAAACACTTAGAAGCCTACTTTTTAAAATAAAATTCTTTCATTAGTTGTTGACTCACAAAACATCTTAGGATGTTTGAGTCTAAGACTATAACCAAGGGTATAAGATAATATGGCTGTAACTATGTTTTGAATTCAGCTTCTAAATTATGGACGTCCTTACACTTCCTTCCCAACATGTTATTTGACTTCAATTTTTAATTTATCCCAATAGATTCACTAAAAGAGTTGCCCGTAATGCTCAAAAATCTTTGTCAGGACACCAGAGTTCTTCTCACCTACCCACTATTTTACTGTGTTGATGCTGGTATTGATATAGATTCACTCAATTGAGGATGAGTGTTCTTGAAGCATAATTAATCCTCATACCTTCTGACAATTTCTTCAAAGTGGAAACAAGTTACCTTGTTTCTTCTGGGACATGAAAGTACCATTGATTTCTAGGTACTGTCCTGAGTATGAGAAATGCTAAAAAAAACTGCTGGAAATGCCATGGAAGAAAAGTTTAAGAAATTTACCTGGCACTTATAATTACAGTAGTTTCCCCTTATCCACAGGGGCTATGTCCCAAGACCCCCTATGGAGGCTGAAACTGCAGATAGTACCAAACCTTATATATACTATGTTTTTTTCCTTATACATACGTACCTGTGATAAAATCGAACCTCTAAATTAGGTATGGTAGGAGATTAACAATAACTAATAGTAAAGTGGAACAATTATAATAGTATACTGGAATAAAATCTATGTGAATGTCTCTCTCATATCTCACTGTATTACACTCACCCTTCTTGTGATGACATTCTGATGACAGAATGTCTACGTGATGAGATGAGGTGAGGTTAACAATGGAGGCACTGTGAGGCAGCATTAGGCTACCGTGACCTTCTGACAATACATCAGAATGAGGATCATGTACTTCTGGACCCCAGTGACCATGGGTAACTGAAATCATGGAAAACAAAATAATGGATGAGGAAGGACTACTGTTATTAGTGAAAAGGACAACCAAAAGACCCAGAACTGTGAATTCCACCAGATGTGAAATTACAAATCCATAATAGGTTAACACCAAAATAGTATAACACCAGCTCTCTGTGAGACAAAGGGTCGACTTCTGCTGTGTGCCCAGGATAAAGTTTCAACCCAAATCAGAAAATATTATGAAAACCAACCCTTCAACTCTTGATTTTCTAAAATCCTTTCACTGAGATTGCTTTACTTAAAAATACAGGAAGCATTCTGTGCATGACATTAAACTCATCTCCCTCATTTATTTGATTCTAATCAGTTTGCTTATATTGTTATAACTTTATCCTTTATCTTGGTGTTCGCTGGTGGGATCTGCAGCCCAGTAGCCGCCGACTCGCTCTCTCCCTCACCAATGCCCCTGAGCCGAAACAATCTGCTGCCCCCTATTGGCACAGCTGACGTGGAACACTTGAGCACCGCGGGGCCACAAAGGCAAATGGTAGGTCTTTCTCCTGTTGCCTTTCCATGTGCTTATAAAACCTCATGGGCAGTAATTCTGCAGGACCCCTGTTCTGGAATTAACTTATACTGTATTTTGTCAAGAGTACAAACTGAATCCTAACTTTATGACACCGGAACTGGAGCTGCTTGGCCTACAGTTACCATGCCTACTTGGGTTGATGAACTACAAACGGACTTAACAGTTCCTGTAAATCTTGCCTTCCCTGCAGAAAACCCACGGCGACTCCAGTCGAGCTCGAAGTGCGGTGGTGGATGAGCCTAACCATCAGCAGCCCCAGGAGAGACTCCTTCTACCGGACTTCTTCTCCAGGCCCAACACAACTCAATCATTTTTGGTAGTGACCTACTTCCTCTTGGTCTTGACAGTTGGGGAAAGAAAAAAACTAGTTTGGCAGACTTAAAATTTCACATAGTCCCTTAATCAACTCCAAGAATAAAAGCGGAGGCTCTTGACCATAAACACAAGTGTTGTAAGTACATTTTATTGAAATTCTAACTGGCCTCTGACACTCAAAAAGAATTTAAAAAGGTAATACGGTACAATGCTTTATACGTAAGTCACAAATTTTAAACAATTTAAACATTAAATATTAAGTTATTAGATATTTGAGAATAAGCAAAAAAATGTTAAACTCCAATACATCAAATCAGCAGAACTCCTCTCACACTGTTCTGAGGGAGTTACACCAAAAAGTGCTATCAGATTATGATGCGGACTGATGGATGGAAGTCATGACTTTTTTTTTAAATTGGTGTTGAGATGCTCACATCACCTTACCATTTAATGTGCATTTACTGGCCCTTTTACTCTTAAGCAAGTACTAGAAAAAGCTTAGTTGGGAGGTTGGAGGTCCTGCACTGACCTTACCTAGTTGTAGGCCAGCCACTCAGCCCCACCGCATCTGCTTTGTGGCAAGAGCGTTTGAAGAGCCTGGGGAACAGGAGCCACATGCAGTGTCCAGGAGCCAGGGGCCTCAAATCCTATGCCACTTTTCAGGATGGTGATATCTGAAGCCCACTTGTAAGCCTTATATCAGATACAAGACTTAGAAGCCTTGTACCAGCCTCAAGCACTATACAATTCTCCACTAAAAGAGCGGTGAGAACAAATTAATGAGACGGTCTATTAGTCTCCTAGGGCTACCATAACAAATCACCACAGACTGGGTGGCTTAAAACAACAGAAATTTATTCTATCAGTTCTAGAGCTTAGAAGTCCAGTCAAGAAGTCAGCAGAACCATGTTCCCTCTCCAGGCTGTAGGGAAGGATTTTTTTTTATCTCTTCTTGACTGGTGGTTGCCAGCAATTCTTGGTACTCCTTGGTTTGCAGCCACATCAATCCCAATTTCCGCCTCTGCCTTCAACAGCCTTCTTCCCTGCGTGTCTCTGTGTCCAAATTCCCCTCTTATAAAGATAAGTATCACTGAATTTATGACTGACCCTAACATAATATGACCTCATCTTGACTACATCTGCAAAGATCCTATTTCCAAATAAAGTCATATTCACGGGTTCCAGGCAGACAAATTTTGGCGGGGGTAGGGGACGGGGGACACTATTCAACTCAACAAACCTCAAGATGCTTTACTTAGGGAGAGATTCACTGAAACAGGAGCTTAAGGGAAACGTGAGCATTGCTGATTCGTACTCCATGTGAATCCTAGAAAGTCTGAAAACCTCTTTTAATCATCTCATAATTTGATTCAGAGCATTTGCTATGCAGTGCTTGATGATTATATTCTACAGCTAGAGTCCCTATAAAACATTTAATTTTTGGTTGCCTTAGCAATTAAACTAAACAGATGAAGTTTCTTTTTTTTCCTGATGTTTATAACAATAAAGTAAGAGTTTCGTACTTTAGCTAGTTCTCTCCCAATGTGCTGTCACGCAAAGGGAGATGAGCTGGTAGCTCAGTGTAACTCAGCACACCAGATCTGGGTCCCTGGCTTGGCACTTTCAGATTAGCACTCTGCTCTTTGGTGTTCTCATCTCGAAGAGGAGTCAGCAAGCAACTGTTATGGGCCATTTGGCTTCCCACAAAAATGGCCTGTTGCTGTACATCAGGTTTTATTAGAGTAGAGCTACCATACTTATTATGTACTGTCTAGGATTGCTTTCCCACAACAGCAGAGTGGAACAGCCGCAACAATATGTGCCACAAAGCCTAAAATATTTCCTGTCTGGTCCCCTAAAGAAGTTTGGTGACCCCAATTAAAAAAATATATATATGGGGCTTCACCAGAAAAAAATTCCTGAGATCTCTTGACTGAAGTGCTCTGACAGGGAATGGAAAGGGATGTTCTTTATTCCAGAAGCACCAGCAGAATGGCACTGACAGCTTTTTTTGGTTCAGTATTTTAGCCACATCTAAAAATCTTTAAATTCCTTGAGGTAATTTTGAAATGTTTCATGTTGAGAGTCACATCTCAAGTACGGAGGTAAAGTCATGGGTGTTTCAAGGTTATTGAAAAGGCTCCATTCTGTTGTTTTAAACAATCAGCAGACAGTCTAAATTAGATAAAATTCCCTCGGCAGCCAATTATAAATACTTAAAAATATTAAACCATATGGATTATTTATAATCACTAAGATTTTCTTAAAGGCATATTAACTAAGTTTAGAACTTAAAATTAAAAAAAGAACTTAAAAATGTTTTACACTTTAACAAATGGCTTTGTGGGCCTCTGACTTGGAATTTTTTACTTGAAAAAAAGAACACATTAGGCCAACTTGTCCCTCAGACTGTCAGACAATGCCATTTATATGGTTGTCTGATTTTAAGATTTTCCCTGTAAACCTACTAACACATTATTCTTTGGGAGAAGTCACATCATAAAAAGTGTGTCATCTTTTCTCTTTTGCAGCCAGATACACAGTATCATCATTCGTGTGCTGTTGAGTATCCTCATCAGGCCCGACCTGGTAGAGGATCTGCAGTGACAGGTGGGACCATGGCTCTTATTTTACTATGACGTGGCTATGTTAAGACACTGCCTTTGTTTTCTATGTTTATTTTCCCTTCTTCTAGATTTTATCGTATTTTGTGTTTTCTATGTTTATTTTCCCTTCTTCTAGATTTTATCGTATTTTGTTTCCGTACATCTTGGTAAATCACCTCAAATTCCTTTTGGAAATAGGATAATAAGAAAAACAGAGACGACCTCTATTGCTCAGAACCAAGTTCCAGATATATACATTAACTTCTCACCACTCTGGCAAAATAAACTACTTTTTTTTTTCCAATCTAAAAAGTTTATGCTAAATAAGTCATGTTTATAACATTCAAACACTGCATGGGTTTTATTACGTAGGCAAAATCCATAGCGCCTTAGCTTCGGTCAGTTAACCTGCTAGGCCAAGGTAAAAAAAAAAGAAATTCAAAAATATCAAGACATGTGGAGTCTGTCTATCCCATTATGTTTTGATTTCTAAGTCATATTCTATAGAGTGCATTTTCATAGAAGGGGAGAAAACTTAAGGATATCTTAATTCTTCCTATAAATATATTCACAACCATCAGGGTCATTTTTATGTTGTAGGTGAAAGCAAAAGTATTAGGCAGTTGAAATGCTTTCTGGTTAGGAAGAGTAATCAAAAGTAAACCATCTCTGTCATCCAAGTGAATTCTCTTGTTCATTTCCTATTAGCATTGTTTGGTAGTCTCTGAATGCTTTCCATGGATTCTTTCTTAGATTAGTCCTCATACAGAAGCAATGCTGCCTCTGAGTGGAGTTACTACATTCAACCTTGTTGACAGTCGTAACATTTCAGACAGACATGTTAGTCCTTTCTAATTAGTAGCCTCTTCTCTAATGGTTTTTTCTTTTTCTAAAGATTTTATTTATCTGAGAGAGCGAGCGAGCGTGCGTGCATACAAGCAAGGAGGAAGGGCAGAGAGAAGCGACTCCCCACTGAGCAGAGCCCAATTTAGGGCTCAATCCCAGGACTCTGGGACCATGACCTGGGCCGAAGGCAGACGCTTAACTAAGCCACCCAGGAACCCAGTGGCCTCTTCTCTAAAACTAGATTTCGTATCTTAATAGTTTTTCTGGTTTTACATGATAAAATAATGCAAATGTGGTTTTTATTGCCTTGATGAATATATACTTTATCACTTAGTCCCAGTTTCCAAACTTAAGTCCAACTGATAATTGAAGCCAAAAAGCCCTTAAATATGAACTTGAGATTACCAAATCTAGAATGTCTACTAATGTTATTCTATGATGTCACCTTCGTCTGACAGGTCCTCAGTTACATGGGTCTACAAAATCTCAGAACAGAGGTGGACCAGTCTCTAGAAGCAGGCAGGGGCCATAGGGGAAATGAGAAGAAACTGCTTCAGGCTGCAGGAACAACGTGAGAAAAATTCATGAATCAGTGTTTAGTCATCTTGTGACACAAAGCTTGTATACAAGAGACCACTTAAAACCCGTCTTCATGAAGTGTTAATCTGGTATAACTGACTGAGAAAAAAAGAGGATCCGCCAAAAATTATATGGGTACTGCTTCTCCAGTTCCTGTCTTCTTTCAGCCTAAGTTAACCTATTCCACTGGACTTAAAATTTGTACCCAAAGAAGTAACAAATGAATTATTATCCCCAAATCTCATGTTGTCTGTTAACAATGATCAGCTCAATTATTATAGGATTCTATGAGTCTATATATACACAAAAAGCAAATAACTGTTTGATAACATTATCACCGGCCTCACAATACTTCTGCTTGTATGAAATTTCTGGAGGTCCACTCATTTTTAAGGCAGTTTTAGGAGACAGAGCTGTCAAAAATCCGAGTTACTCATCAAACAGATGTCATTCCTAAAGCTTTCTCTTTAGATGTCCAATTTTATAGGCAAAGAGATATGGAAAGGCTAAATAAAGATATAAATGTGGAGCATCGGTATAAACTAACTTATATAAGTCATAATGTATATATATTTTCAGATAGGACAGCTCAACCTCACAAGGCCTGCTTCCTACTAGATTATGCTTCTTTTCTTCTTAAAGGACCTCAGTGGTCATATATATATTTTTTTAACTATTATACTCAACTTACCAGATTTTCTACTTAAACTCTAAGCAGACTTCAAAAATTTGTAGAACCTATTAGTGAGCCAGCATTACCTCAACATTTCAGAAACTCTGGTAATTAGTTTAGCATAAACATATCCTAAGAGCAGAAGTACAGAACTTCAGCATTCTTCTGACTTCACCATGGACCTTTTTGGGAGGACACTCATAAATGCAGCAGTGGTTTTAACTATGGCTTAAATTAATTTTATTTAAATGTCACTGAACTTTAGTTTTGATGATACCAGTTTTAGATCTTATTGTAAATCTTCAGAGGGGATAAATTCGAAAGATCATAAATAGGGGTAATATTTATTTTATCAAAGTGTAGTAATGCTATCATATGAAGACAGATGCTTCAAACAACCTGCATTAAATTATATTTTAATATAATTAAAGAGTATTTTTTAACTTATTTGTAATCATAAACTAAAAATGTGTCATGTGCTTACCTCAGATTAATCATACATAAAACTGAGTAACAGAAGGGTTGTTATATATTCAATACCATATGCATAAAAGTCTGTAACTCAAAGACTTTAAGTTATCAGTTGCCAACAAATGTCCATATATTCCGAAGAGTACATACCAATTTGACTAAATATATGTAAACATCTCTATACTCTTCTCACAAATCAATACATGAGTGCATAACAAATCACTGGATCAAGATGGCCTGCCTTTCAAAGTTAAGAGAATCCGAAGGAACCCCTAGGAAGTCATTTAGCCCAACTCCTTCACACTTTACAGATGAGGAAACAAGTTCAAACAAGATCTGTTGACCCAAGAACGGACATTGAACAGTTACAGGCAGGACAACTTCTTTATACTACTTAAATCTGGCTACCTACTATAAAGCTAATTTGGTTACTTTTCTTCTCTCTTCTCTCAACACTAGTTTTTCTAGATCATAGTTTAAATGATCACTGAGATCATTTAAAAGGCCCCAGAACTTAACAGTCATTTTTATCTTGTTTATTTCATCACATACAAGTCTTACAAAGATGCTTAAAGTAATCTCAACATCTGTTTCTCCTGTACTTCTAGCAAAGAGTACAAAACCTGGCTGTGTAAAACAAAAAGGAGAGAGGATCTATTCAAGAACATTAAGCCTGAAAGCAAACTGGCAAATATTTGAAAGAAAGATGTCCACCAAGTGTTCTGAAAGCATTCTAGCTAGGCAGAGCTAGAACAGAATTATTGTTCTAATATCACACACATCACTCCGAATACTCTGTGGCTGTGTGCACACTCATGCGGCAAAACAACTGCTAAAGGCAATATGGGACAGACCCACATTCTAGATACGAGTTCCTTGTACAGAAGATCACAGATGCAAGCACTGCCAGGAAGTACATCACTCTCCCCCATTCCCACAAAAATCTCCAAATTCCTTCATTCAGGACCTCTAAGAATGTCAGGGGATTTCTAGGATTACTAAAATCAGGCTGAGAGATTCTGCTTGGTTTACAGAGTAGAGCTGAATTTAGGCTGGAAGGACAGCTTTTCTCAAGAGCAGGGTTAACTTCTTTCTTCAAATCTTGACTGTATCTTGCCTACAACGGCGCCAATTAACACCTAAGGACTTTTGAAGAGAAAATTCCATTATTTCTTTTCTTTCTTGAGAGGCGTTTTTTTCCCTCCTCTTTTGGAAGGTTTGCAGTACTTTGCTTCCATTTGAGCCAGAAAATTGTCCATTTCTTTTTGCCGATCCTTTTGTCTGCTCTGTTTAAGAAGTTAAAACACAAGCTTTCAAAACACAAGGCTATCTAGAGACAAAGATACATAGTGGTTGCCAGAGGCTGGTGGAAGGGAGAATAGGGAATGACAGCTAATGAGAAACGAGTTTCTTTTTAGGGTGACAAAAATGTTCTGTTATTAGTGCTGTTCTATAACTTGATGAATATGCTTAACAGCCACTAAATTATGCACTTTAAAAGGATGAAAATATAGTATATGACTTATGTTTTTAAAGAAGAAAACAAAATACAACACTATACACTACGAAAAAAGTATTAGCAGTAGGGATCAGAACTTGAAAAAAGTAGCAACAACCTTCAGAAACACCTGCCAGGCTTACCTGAATAATTGATTTCAAGTTATCTACTCCTTCGTCAAGACCCAGCTCCTTCCTGCTTATTTCTGCTTCTTTAGCCTCTTCCTGAGCCTAAATCAGAAACTCGTATTAGACTCCATGGCAACCTAGCATATACTAAAAATAAACCCTCTTTCCCAAAAGAAAATCTATGGTAAGAACCTTTCAATTTGAGGGATATATAGATTAAAACAAGACAATTACATAAATATGTCATTCATTAAAAGAAGACACTGCTGACAGCATGCAGTAGATCTCTGATTCTAATAAGCATTTCTAAGTTTTCCCCATTTTTACCTGCTAGGGGTAGAAGTAGTTTAGTATTCTTAAACCATGCGGTAAGAATAAAAACAAAATGCTAGGAGAGCAAGGATTTCTTCAAAAATGTTGCCAGGATTACAGGCATCTCAAATTCCTCTCCTCTGGAAATCTACTTTTTTTTTTTTTTAAAAGATTTTATTTATTTATTTGACAGAGAGAGATCACAAGTAGGCAGAGAGGCAGGCAGAGAGAGAGGAGGAAGCAGGCTGCCTGCTGAGCAGAGAGCCCGATGCGGGACTCGATCCCAGGACCCTGAGATCATGACCCGAGCCGAAGGCAGCGGCTCAACCCACTGAGCCACCCAGGCGCCCTGGAAACCTACTTTTTAACTACATGTGACTTGGTGGCAGCTTTGAGTAACTGGTTTAAAACTCCCAAGTACTCAGAATAAACACTAACAAATTCAGTTTTAACCTTTCTTTATCTAATTTCAAAGCCACCTTCTGCCAAATTTTCCTATGGCACTGATTCCAAAATATCATAAGAATACCTTGGGGGAGGGGGGGAAAAAAAAGAATACCTTGGGAAAGGTTAATGACTTTGTTCCTTTAGGGCAACAACACTGTAATAGGTTCCAAACCCCAGTCAATTTTCTAAGTAGCAATGAACACTCTATAAATACTGGGATGCTGATACATTAGGGTTTTGTTATTCCAATAAAAAGTGTTTCCACTGTCTACTTTTAGTCCTTGCATTAAATTCTTTTAAAACTATATACCATTCCCTAGGTTTGCCAGAGTCTCTCTAAAGAACTATGCCATCCACCTGCCCCCAACTCTAAGAAAGTTTCTCAAGCTAATATCCTATTATTGGATACAGCTGTGCTCAGCTACACTGGAGAAAACGACTACCAGCTAAAACTGTCAGAGCGGGCCTAAACAGATGCAGCCTATAAGCCAAAATGACGACTTTTCTAAAGTAGGCTCCATGCCCAATGTTAGGGTTGAACTCATAACCCTGAGATTAAGAGTCAGATGCTCTACTGCCTGAGTCAGCAATGCACCCCCAAAATGATAATCTTGATATACATTCCATGCGCGCACCCCCACCCCCAAGCTTTCCCCTGTATGTATCTTGTATCAAAATTGCAGACCTACCTCCACCTCCAATTCAGCTACCGAAAATAAGGCACTCACCAGAGACCTAAAATATGACACTATTCTCCACTGAGCTCCCACCAGGAAAGCCAGGTTGAGGCAATGGTTACTTCAGTACCAGTCTGGTCCTCCCCATAAGACCAGTGACACAGAGGCTTGTGTCCCAGAACTTTAGCTGTCTTTAAGCTCCTTTTCCCTGCCATCATCCCTATCCTAACCAACTCCACAGAAGCTACAAGTTTTCCTCTTCAAGTGTGTTTGGGAAGACACTTTCATCAAAATAAACTAAATCATTTTTTTAGAAATGTATATTCTGGGTCCAATTCAAGAGTCAATCTGGGCAAGAACAAAAGAAAATCTGTATTAACAAGACACAATTCAAAAAAAGTTTCAGGGGGCACCTGTGTGGCTCAGTAAGTTAAAGCCTCTGCCTTCAGCTCAGGTCATGATCCCAGAGTCCTGGGATCGAGTCCCGCATCAGGCTCTCTGCTCAGGGGGGAGCCTGTCACCTCCTCCTCTCTCTCTCTGCCTGCCTCTCTGCCTACTTGTCTGTCAAATAAATAAATATCTTAAAAAAAAAAAAAGGAAAGTTTTAGTCACCCTCTCCCCATCTTTTAATCAAGTGAGAACCATTGTCCACCTTATGTATCTGAACTCCATTACTTTCTCTCTTGAGGAAAGCTGTGACAAAGCTACAAGAAGACAAAGCCACATAAAGAATGTTTCAGTGTTATTTTAAGATGAAATTAAACAATCCACCTAGCAAAATCCTCTTGAGCATAACATACTAGGGAAAAAAAGTTTCTCTTAATGAGCTCATAGGCTCATTTTATTAGAAAAGAAATGAGTTAACCCTTACTCTCATCTCAGTAACCTTATATATTTCTATTATTGTAAATACCCTCACATTCTTTTTGGAATCAACTGACATATAAAAAAACAGCATTCAAAATCTTACCCTCCTTTTCCTTGCATTCATCTTTTGCTTTGATTCTTTGACAAAGGCATTATAGGACGGGATCTCTCCAGCATCAATGGCTTGCTGAATAATGTTCCTTATCCTGGGTTCTTCTGTGTACTGCACACACAGCACAGACTCCATGATCTGATCCATGTCACCCTTGAAATCCAAATAGGCCTGTTTAATATCTGCCAGCTCTTCTTCAGAACCTTTGTATGTCTTTTCAAAAGCTTGAATGTCTTCTAGAGATATCTGAACAAATGAGAGACATATGCTTTAACTGAGAATTTTAAATAAAAAGTATACTAGTAAAACTAGAGTGAGGTGTTGAAAGTCCCAAGTACAATAGGTGCTTCAGTCGAAACTGTTGCAAGGAACCACACTTTCTATGCCAAAGCTTTTCCAGAGTTTTCCCTATTCCAACCTTCACAACTAACTGAACTACAGACCAGGAAAATTTAAGGGAAGTTTCCCAGAACTCAAGACTTACATGTCGATATGTAAAATAAAGCATTACCTTATAAAATATTAAACCTTTTCCCCTGCAACTGCTCTACATCAACAGGAAATTAAAGACCCATTTCAGTAAAAGTACCTATGTTAGACGGTTAAACAGACTTATTCTTCAAAGATATGTTATCTCCCGAAGAATACTTGCACATATGCGTATTTTAAGGTGAAACAGAAATTCCTCTTTCCTACGCCAACACAAAATGCAGTACCTTAAAACCATTCAATAAACGTTTGTTGAATGAATGAAGAGAACCACCACAAAGAAATTTCCAGAGTCCTCTACCTTTTTAAAAAGTAACCTCCAATACGTCTCCCAGTCCCGATCTTGGCTGAGCACATCAGAATCTTCATCTACGGTTCCCTGCTCATCGTACAATGCTCTCTGCTCTTTGTCGCTCAAAACAGAATAGACTTTCCCGAGGATCTGCGGATTAAGAGCAACAAAAAGTCACCCTCGCATCATTCGAGAAATAAAAATTAGAAAAACACCAGGCCATGTTGGGCGCACTCCGCCTGGGAAGCTCCGGGCGGCCAGAACACCGAGAAAAATGCAGGCGACCAGTGGAGCCGGGACTTGCGCACCTGGAAGCGGCGGGTGGCGTCCTCTTTGTCGTCCTCGCCAACCCGGTCCGGATGCACCCGCAGGGATACCTTGTGGTAGCCGCGTCGGACCTCGTCGTCCGAGGCCTCGCGCCGTACGCCCAACACTCGGTAAAGGTCATTGGTACCAAACACTTCCTCACACAGCTCCAGTAACCCCATAACCGGCAGGGACAGAGGGCGAGCGTCAACTCCACAGAAACTGCCGGTCCAAGCAACACAGCCTAGAGATCCAGACTGCCCCCCTTTTCCCGCGCAAAAAAAAACCCCGCGGCCTACTGCGTCATAAAAAGCGCCCAATAGGCGTGGCACGACGTCGCACTCTACGGCAGCTGCAAAACGGGGGCGTGACCAAGACTTAAAAGGAGATCGGAGCGGCGGCAGGAGCTTCCTGTCTTGTGGTTACCCGAGGCTCTCGTGCCAGACGCCCTTCACCCCTTACTCGAGAAACCTGGCGCTTATCTTCTCACCAGAGTCGCAGTGCAGTTCGTTTAATATATGGCACGTCATACCACATCGAAACTACATACTGCTGTTTTGTTTGCCTTTTTAAAGTAAAAAAACTGCATAATATCAGCTTTTGGCGATTTGACATGGTTCAACATTGTTAGATAGGTTTGTTCTTTTTCAGTGATCCTGACAAGTGTACGCAAAACTCTTAAGAACCGGTAATTTTGTAACCTACTGGCTGGGACTTCTAGGGAAGCACTTTACCTAATTCCCGCAAGAAAAAAGCGTAAACCAAAAGCACAAAATACTGGCCTTTTAAAAACTAACATTTATTACAGAATCATACCCACTCACCTTCCAGTTCCTAATCACCTTCTACTTTGGTTAAGGTAACATGACCCAAACCCTCATCTGAGTAAAAATAGGGCTGCTGGAGCAAAGGCTTTTCTTCTTTCTTTCTTTCTTTTTTAATGCAGAGCTGGGTTTGCACATGTTGGATTTGAGGTGACAGCAACATAAACTGATGTAATCAACTAAGATGGTGTGAAACTGTGTCAGCAGATCCAAAGTAAGGCTAAAGCTACGGAAACCTGGAAATTAGGGACAGGATGTGCTCACACAGGAAGTATGTATACACAAATCACAGGAAGGATAGATCAGAGCATAAAGTGAATACTTGAGTTAGCAGAAACCCAATAGATCAAAATAATACCTTCACCCATTTCCCAGCAGTTCCCTTTACTAGTCAATACTTTTCATAATCATTCTTCTCTGTTCTACCAATTAAAGCTTATCCAAAAACCTTAAACTCTCCAGAGTGTATTATTTTAACTTCCAGAGTTCCCATGGTTTTCATAGCATTTTTCTTTCCCACATCCATGATCAAATCCAGTCAGTTCTTCTCAGCCTGCCCTGCCTTCAAAGTCCCCTCAAAGCAAGGGAGGCCCACCAGAGACAACCTTGGGAGAGTCTTGACCCCATAATGAAATGGCTGACAATTGTTCTCAATATATAAAACCCAGAAAACAAGTTAGTGTCTCCTCTGTCAGCTCTATATCCTAGTCTTGTGCCAGAATTTGAAATTATATCACCCAGAGTGTGCACTAAAATCCTCTGATCCACATTTGTGCTTGTCCTGCAGTTCTGGTGAAGCAGATGTGACATTTTGGGCTTGGGGCACAGCCAGTCATTTGTTAACCAAACTCATGACACCTAAACCTCATTCTATCACTGGCTTTTTAAGTGGACTTTTGAAAAACCCCTCATCTTTGCTCATCTCACACTCACCCTGCCATAGACAATATAATGTATTGGAAAGGGCTCTCCAGATATGCCTATTGGGGTATGAATCTTAGCTCTGCCCAAATGAAAAGAGATGGCGTTGGTCAAGTTTCCACATCTGAACCTCAATCTCTCTTCAATAAAATGGAGACAATCTTACCCCCTTTCATGATACCTAATAATCCTCATGAATAACCTCTATCTGTAAAGGGTTAAGAATGTATGTAGGTACTTTTCAATATTACGTTTCTTCCAGTTTCTCATTCTAAAAGTATGCTATTAAAGCCTAAAATCTCATTTAAAAAAAATCTCCCTTTGTAAATTTGAGATTATATGTCAAACAAGAGAAAGTAACTCTATAAATAAATAAATAAATAAGCAAAGTAACTGTGTTCTTGAGCTAGTGGGTTGACCATAAATAATTAAGGAACGAATTGCACAGACAGACCATGGACAGGCTTGCTGGGGGCTTTCAAACAGGGAAGTATTGCAAGGCTGCAGACTGTAAAGTTGTCTGATAGATCCAGGGCCCAACCCAAAAGTCCAACACACCCCAGAGCCACTGTCTTTTCTCAATGAAGGCTAAAAAAGCTCACTAGTATATGGACCCAGCTCTATGTCAGAAAGAACAAATTACTCTGAGTCCAGCTCAGGACAGTCCAGAAGAGCATGGGTGACGCAGAAAACTCCATTTATTGACCTCCAAATCTAATAAGACTAAGCGCTCTGCATAAGTGTTTTAAGAGAACTTTGACCTTTCTCCCAATGCTCTGCTCATTGAAGTCAGCTCGTTTTTGCTTCTGTAGCCTCTGTATCTGTTTTCTGAGATGCTAAGAGGACTTCGCGTGCCCGTTTCCTTCGCAGCCTCTCAGCATTTGTGATCATCATGGGATGCAGAGGGAAAAAGCCAGAAAGACCTAAAAGCAACAGGATTTCCATTCATTATAACATGGTATAAGCCAATGATTCCCTGGGAACTTAGCCTCACAGAGCTGAGGTCTAACAGAGACCTGACCTACAGCATGGATTTAAAACAAGCTCCTCTCTTGCCAAACTATCTCTTCCCCCAACTCCCTCCCTTCCATTTACTACAAGGAGACCGTGGATGTTACTTCCTAACGCTAATGTCCTTATTTGAAAAAAGATAAATGGACAGATAGCCATTCAACACATTATTCCCATTTTCAGTACAAAGTCCCATTCACTCAGGAAGTCTCATATAAGAGTCCACAAAAGGGATCTCCAGTCAAAATGACAATTAGATCACAACTTCAGCTTTCACCCTAGCCCTAAGCAGCCTGAGGTAATGAAAATCATTCTTAACTCTTATCATCCTGAAACTGACTTCAACTGAAAATCCCCTCAATGAAGTAAGGTTAGAGCTGAGTTACCCAGAAGCTTCTCCACAGGCTTGGAGAGGTGGGCCCCACAGCCAATCCAATGCCGAATCCGTTCTAGGTTGAGAGCAACGATTTTCTCTCCATGACTGTTGGGCAGTGGATCATAGGAGCCCAGCTGCTCCACGAAACGGCCATCCCTGGGACACTTGTTGTGAGCAGCCACAATGCGGTAGAAAGGCCGGTTGGTACACCCACTGAGGGCAAGACGGATGGTTAAATGGCCTCCACGATAGGCTTTGCACAGGACAGTAGCTGCAGAGAATGAAGTTGTTAAGACACAAGAACTGAGTACATAAAATGGACAAAATGAGACATAAAACAAGCCCCTTCCTCAACTGAAGGGGCTTGCTTGCATCCAACCAATTATTGTCAACCCAGTTTAGATGGTGTATTTGTGAAACTCCTCTCATGCACATCAGGCAGAAATGACTACCTCCTCAATCCGCGCAACACCAGCCTGCCATTTAATAGCTCTGTGACCATGACGGACCCTCAGCCACCTATCTAGAAACTGAACGCCATTTGTCTCATACATTTTAAGGAAAGATTAAGTGAGAAAAACCTGAGGAGAGGGACAAACGTAAGGTAGTGTGGCTGTTTCAAGTTCGGGTTGCCTCCAGCTCAACTAGAAGAGCTGCTTCATCGGGTCCCATACGCCCCCCGGCCCCGCAACCACCCGGAAGGTCACTCACTGAGCTGGACCATGGTGCGGCCAACGTGCGCCGAGGCCTGCGCGCCACTTGCCGCGCCTCCAAGTGCACAGCCTCCCGCCACCAATCAGCTCTACCGCCTCGGGTGGGGCGGAGGACAAACGCAAAGTCCACACTGCAACACCCCCGACCACACCACCCTGCCACCCTGCCACCCAAGCCCTAACGCCCCTATGGAGGGAGGGAAAGACGCCGCTCTCCCTGCCCCTTCCGCTTTCTATCCCCGCCCCTTCCGCTTTCCCGCCTCTACACTTCCCATAATGCAACGCCATGACTCTAACGTACCTTAAACTGCCGTAAAACAGGCGCGCTGCAGTTTGCGTATACTTGGGGTGGTAGCACCAGTCGGGCTGTGTGGATGTTCTCGGCTTACACCGGGTTCAGCGTTCCTGATGGAGTGAGGAATATTGGGCGAATCCCAGGGAGTGGCCAAAAGTGCTCAAGTGTTCCACAAATCCATTCTTCCAGCGAACTTTTGAGCACGTGTTTAAGAGCCAAAGTGCAGTGCTGAGAACGCCTACCTGAAAGGGCGCTGTCCTGCCCCTCGGAAGCTCACAGTCACGTGGGGGAGATGCTGGTTTTACTCCGGAGTCCACGGAGGTGGTCAGCGCCCAGTCCTGGGGGAGCAAAGGACAAGGCGAACCTGATACTTGTTGCCTCAGGAGGATTTCTTAAAGTAGCGTTAGAACTAAGACTGCACGCGGACTATAAATGAATGTAGGGTTTGTTTTATTCTTCTTGTTTATTATTTTTAAAGATTTTATTTATTTGACACAGAGAGATCACAAGTAGACAGAGAGGCAGGCAGAGAGAGAGGGAAGCAGGCTCCCTGCTGAGCAGAGAGCCCGATGCGGGACTCGATCCCAGGACCCCGAGATCATGACCTGAGCCGAAGGCAGCGGCTTAACCCACTGAGCCACCCAGGCGCCCCATTCTTCTTGTTTATTAATATGCCTCCCACATTCCCTCCTTTCTCCCACCTCCCTCCTATTTTCTGCACCTTCTTTAAAAAATTAAGGAAGAGGACTCTTGATTCCTGGTTTTGCTATGCAGTGATCAGGACAGGAGTGAAGTAATAATGTTCCTTTGTCATCTTTAGTCTTAGAATACTGGCCTCAGTTAAGAGGAATTTTGCATCTCTTAAAGTTAATGGACTCTTCTTGGAGCCCTTGTGATTTAGATCCATGAAGATACCCTTGCTTGGAGGTAGTCAGTACCTCCACCTCGGGCAGACTTCTCTGTTCAGCTCTGTTCACTGAATCCAAAGGGTCTGGCTACAACTAATGTGTTTGTCCTAATACAGTGACCCAGCAGAGTAGTCTTCCTTTAGGTCCACCTTAGAAATTGATGCCTTAATTCTCAAGTTCCAGAAAGTGAGCCTAGCCAGGGACCTCAGAAGTTGGCCTTATCAGTCCAGGAATGACCTGGTAAGCTTTTAAACAGAAACCCTAATAATGAACCCACTTTACCTTAATTACATAAATAAGTAATTCTATTCTTATATATACCTCAGTAGACCTTAATTAAATCCAGAACCACACTGATGAATTTTGACTCTTTTTCATTTTTTATTGTTATCCAGTTTATTGTCAACCTGTAAAATATCCAGTAACAGCCATCCAGTAAATTAGCCAACGGAAATAAGTGATTGGGGATGGTACTTTCCATCCCCAGGCCTCATATGGTGAAATGTCCAGGGTTTAATCTCTCTGGGAAGGAAAGGAGCTCAGAGTTCCACACAGATCTTCAGCTGGAAGGATGTCAGAAAGATGGATTTCCAAAGCCAACTGCCTCCTGTACCATGTGGATTTCTGCAAGCAGGGCCTTATCATTTAGTTTCAGCTGCATGAGAAGGAAGGAAGGAAGGGAAGGAGTTGTATCATGCCCGATATACCGATATGGAGGCCCTTCATTTACTGCGCCATAGTTAAAGAATATGGTTTCTTGGCCTGAAATTGGGCTCTTCCTTTATTCCCTATTTCATGGTGACTCCGTTAAAAGACCTCAGAACATTGTGCTGATTACATGGACATGTTCACTTTATGAAAATTCAAGTAGTGTGAACATTTACAACTTGTGTATTTTTTGTTAAATAACTTTAATAATAAAGTTTTTTTTTTTTTAATTCACATTATCACCCAGTCGATCTTGACTACAGTATTTCAGTTTGGCAAGTCACAGGAATCAAAGACACACAAAACAGATACTAGATCTGAATTTATTTTTAGCCTCTAGATGTGTAGTAGAGATATTTAGTTGCCTACTGAATACCCACTCTCTTTCTAACAAAATCTTCATTTCTTTGCAGGGCAGGAATGCAGCCAGCTAAAAAGCTTCATTTCCTTCTTTTGTTAGAGCTAGGGGTAGTCTTATGACCAATTGTGGCCAATGAAATGTAGGCCAAGGTCATTGCTTCTCCTGCACCCTCTCCACACCCAAAAGTAGATACTTTTCTCTGAAAATGATTTTCTTTACCATCAAATGCTATGTACATGTGAATTAAACATCTTTATTTTTTATGAGTATAGTTGACACACTATGTTTCATTTGTACAACATAGTGATTTTTTTTTCTTTTTTCTTTTTTATAAACATATAATATATTTTTATTCCCCGGGGTACAGGTTGTGAATCACCAGGTTTACACACTTCACAGTACTCACCATAGCACATACCCTCCCCAATGTCCATAACCCCACTATCCTTCCCTTAACCCCCCTCCCCCCAGCAACCCTCAGTTTGTTTTGTGAGATTGAGAGTCACTTATGGTTCAACATAGTGATTTTAAATCTATACATTACACTGTGCTCACAGGTACAGCTACCATCTGTCACCACACAACACTATTACAATACCATTGGTCATATTCCCTATGCTGTATCTTTTATCTCCATAAAGTCACTGCTTCTTAAAGGGAAGGGTAATAGCTAGCATGTCTTTTTTGTTCTTTCCTCCCTTTTGTTCTTTATTTTGCCTTAAGCATGTATATGGTGGTTTGAGCAACAATGGCTGTCTTGCAACTATGAAGGATGGGAACTGCATTCTATGATTGGTGGAACAGAAAGAGCTTGGAAAAAAAGAAAACGAAAGTTTGGGTCTCTGGTGACATTGTGGAGCTCTGGTACCAGCCTTGGGCTTTTCACTAGATGAGAAAAATAAAACTATTTATTTAAGCCACTAATTATGAACTGTAATTCATAATATAATAGGCCAGGGGTTGGCAGATTACTGCTTATGAGTCAAATCTAGCTTGCTATTTTGTTAAGTAAAGTTTTATCTGAAATACAACCATACTCATTTGTTTATGTGTTGTCTGTGGCTCCTTTTGCACTACAAGGGTAGAGGGTAATAGACATAATAGGGACCGTTTGGCCCACAAAGCCAAAAATACTGTTTTGCCCTTTACACGAAATTTGTTGACCTATATACCTTCAGTGTACATGTGGAAAATGAGGCTCAAAGAAGTTAACACAGTAAAGTTAGTGGCAAAACTAGGACCATAATTCAGGTCTACTCACACCCTGGCCATCTGTCTTTCCATTAAACCAAATTCTCTAAAGAGGTAGAAACCTCCCCCACCTACACACTTGTGCTCTCTCTCTCTAGCTCTGCTCTTTCAAAATCTTTTAAAAAGGGGGGGGGTGGCACACCTGGGTGGCTTGGTTATTCCAATCCCCCAGCAGCCCTATGATAATGGCAAAGATGATAAGTAGAGCCTCTAGAAAAGTATTCACATTATGAAATGATGGAATGCTCTGAAGTCCCGAATCAAGCCAGCATCCTCCCAACTGCCCAACCTCAGTACAGTAAAAACTGCAGAGGCGTCTGCATCGTACCTTCATTGTGTACTTATAGGCCTGCTCTGCTTCCACTTGCCGTCCAGCCTGAAAAAAAGAGCAGCAGCTGGTGATAATGACATAAACATAATGGTAGGAAAGTATTTTGCCACAAATATTTCTACCAAAGGAGAGGACTCCATACCTTCTTAATTAAGAACCTCTGAATTCAAAGAGGAAGCAGGAAAATGAAAGGTGATAGGTGATGATAGATATATAGATAGAAATATCTCTATATATCTCATATATATGATGCATATATATGATATATATATACATAATATATATACACACATATATTCTTTGTTTCAAAAAGCTTAAAGAAGAGCACCTGCGTGGCTCAGTTTGTTAAAAATCTGACACTTGAGCTTAGGTCTTCATCTCAAGGACCTGAGTTTTAGCCCTGCATTGGGCTCCACCTTGGGCAAGGAGCCTACATTAAAAAATAATAATACAATTGGGGCGCCTGGGTGGCTCAGTGGTTTAAGCCTTCGGCTCAGGTCATGATCTCAGGGTCCTGGGATTGAGCCCCGCATCGGGCTCTCTGCTCAGCTGGGAGCCTGCTTCCCCCTCTCTCTCTGCCTGTCTTTCTGCCTACTTGTGATCTCTCTCTCTCTCTATCAAATAAATAGATAAAAATCTTTTAAAAAAAAAAGATTTTTATCTATTTATTTATTTGACAGAGAGAAATCACAAGCAGACGGAGAGGCAGGCAGAGAGAGAGAGAAGCAGGCTCCCTGCCCAGCAGAGAGCCCGATGCGGGACTTAATCCCAGGACCCTGAGATCATGACCTGAGCCGAAGGCAGCGGCTTAACCCACTGAGCCACCCAGGTGCCCCAATAGATAAAAATCTTTAAAAAAAATAATAATAATACAATAAAGAAAATTTTTAAAAATGAAAAAAAAAAAGCTTAAAGATAACCATCTCTCATTCTTCTTCCCCCTGAAAGCATCATGAGTTACATGCTTCTCTCAGGACTAAAGCCATTTTGTTAATAATAGATAAAATCTATATAATACTTTGTGGTTTACATTGTCTTAATTGTTTACATTGTTTTAAGCACTTTACATACTTTAATTCCTAAGCCTCAAACAACTCTAGGAGAAAACCCATTATTTACAATTCTATGTTTACAGGTAGAAATAACCTAAGCACAGAGAGGACAAATAATTTCCCAGGATTATGAAGCTAATAAGTGGAGGAGTTAGGTTTTTAAACAGTGCAGCCTGGCTCCAGAGTCCAAGTTTTTAATTATTATTTATCCTATGTATTAGGAAAAGCAGATACTGGAATTACTTCCATGCTGATCTGGATATGAGATGAGAACACTAACTATTCCTCCCAGTTATTCTTTGCATGAAGCACTCACCTAGGAGTTAAAGGAGAATAATATGAATTCACTATTATACTTAAAACGTTTGTGCATAACAAATTAGAGTATGCAATGTCATGGGAAATAAAAAAATAGGAACTACATGCATAATACAGAATATTAAATAGATATGGAAACTACAGAATGTTCAGGCTAGAAGGAAACTTAGTGACTATCTAGTCTAATTTCCCGAACAGTGCTAGTTCATGGTAAATTTTTACTGTTCACAAAACTTTCAGTGTTTAAAAGACTCTCCTATGATATCTACACTTCAAAGATTTCCCCCCTAAGGTTCATGGACTTTCAGTTCATTTTCTAGCACATCTTCCTTTTCTGTCAGCATTACCTTTGTTTCACTTCTGCCTTAGGGAGGCAGAGGTCCAAATGGTGTGAGGATCTGGAACAGCCAAAATGATTTCAAAAAGAGTGGCAAGTTTTTTTGCTATTATGGAAAATGCTGCAGTAAACATTCTTGTACATGTCTTCTGGTATTTTTCTTAGGAATGTATCTAGATAATAAAATTGCCAAGTTGTAGATATGAATTTGGGTAAATACTACCATATTGCACTTCAAAGTAGTTGTACCAATTTATATCCACTAGTAATTACGAGAATCCTTATCAATGTTGATTATATCAGACTAATTTTTGCCAATCTGATAGGTGTGAATTTCTGTCACACTGTCATTTTTTAAAAAGATTTTGTTTATTTCTGAGAGAGCACAGCAGCAGAGGGGAGAGGCAGAAGGAGAGGGAGAAGAGGGCTCCCTGCTCACTAAATCCCATCCTGGGATCATGACCTTGGCGGAAGGCAGACACTTAACCAACTGAGCCACCCAGGCACCCTGTCACATTGTCATTTTAAACTGCATTTTCATGATTACAAATGAGGCAGAACTTTTTTTCTTATTTTTTTTAAGATTTTGTTTATTTATTTGACAGAGAGAGGCATCACAAGTAGGCAGAGAGGCAGGCAGAGAGAGAGAGGAGTAAGCAGGCTCCCCGCAAAGCAGAGAGCCTGATGCAGGGCTCAATCCCAGGACCCTGAGACCATGACCTGAGCTGAAGGCAGAGGCTTTAACCTGCTGAGCCACCCAGGTGCCCTAAGGCAGAACTTTTCATACAGTTATTAACTTTAACAATTTCTACTTCGGCACATTATATGTTCCTATCCTGTGACCATTTCTCTTTCTTTTTTAAAAATTACTTTAAGGCAGGGGGCAGAGGAAGAGGGAGTGAGAGAGAATCCCGAGTAGGCTCCACACCTAGTGCAGAGCCCAAAGCAGGGCTCAGTTTCACAACGCTGAGATCATTACCTGAGCCAAAATCAAGACTCTGACGCTTAAGTGACTGAGCCACCCTGGCGCCTCTGTGGCTATTTTTCAATCAGATTGTTTGTAGGTTTTTTTCCCCTTATTGTAGGACATATTTATGTAATAGCTATATTATATAGTTATATAAACTATAATTGTTAGTCAGAAAATTTGCAAGTATTTATAATAAAGTCCTTGAGTTTTTAGTGTTTTGTTATGCATGTTTCCAATTCTAAAGTTGTTAACTTATGGTATTTTATTTTTGACTAGTGCTTTTATGGTCATAAGAAAGCTTGCACATCCTGAGGCTATAGAGGTATTCTCTATATTTTCTCCTAAGCAGGCCAAGGTTTTAAGATTTAGGCCTTTATACCAGCTGGATGTCTGTGTGTATGTGAACTAATTTTTTCCATATGAATATCTGTTGCTCCATTAGTATTTATTGAATAGTCCATTTGTTCCTCATCTTGGGAGGGCTTTATAGTCTTTAAAATAGCTTTATTGAGGTATGATTTACACACCATAAAATTCACTAATTTTAAGGTTCAAATGTGCAACCATCACCACAATCAGTTTTAGAAGATTTCTATCACTCCCCAAAAGTTCCTTCATTCCTGTTTGCAATCAATCCCAATTCCCATCCTTGGCCCTAAGGGAACTAGGGATCTATTTTTATCTCAATAGTTTCCCTAAATTCATATAAATTGAATAAAATGATATATAATCTATTGCACCTTGCTTCTTTCACTTGGCATAATGTTTTTGAGGTTCATTCATATTGTCACATATATCATAATTTCATTTTTTTCTTGAGTAGACTCCACATCCAACATGGGGCTTGAACTCACAACTCTGAGATCAAGAGTCCCATGCTCCACTGTCTGAGCCAGCCAGGCGCCCCCAGAATTTCATTTTTATTGCTGAGTAGTACTTCATTGTGTACATATACAACATTTTTTTTGTCGATTCACTGATGGACATTTGGAATGTGTCCAGTCTTTAACTATTATTAAATGCTGCAATGAAATAGAGAAACATTTGTGTGGACATACGTTCACTTTTCTGAACTAGATATAGAGAAGTGGAATCACTGGGATATGTGGAAAGTAAATGTTTAACTTTTCAAGAATCCACTAAACTGTATTTTAAAGTGTATGTACTAATTTGCAACCCCACCAGCAATGTACGAGGGTCCCAGTTTCTCCATATCCTTGTCAATATTTGGTATTGTCAATCTTTTTTATTCAAGCCATTCTAGTGAATATGTAGTGTGGTGTTAATTTGCATGATCTTAATGAATTACTTTTTAATTTTTTCAACATAATTTCAGGTTAAAGACAGATTACATGAATAGTTTTCTCTGTACACATACACAAACATATAAGTATATATTTTAACTTTTTCTGGAACCATTTGAGAATAAATTGCAGAATGATGTAATTTTATACTTCAGTATGTGTTTTCAAGGACAGTCTTACACAACCGTAGTGTAATTATCAAAATCAGCTGATTAGTATAAATACAATACTATTATAATAATATATATAATATATAATAATATTATCTAACTTATATACCTCATTCTGATTTTTCCAAATGTTCCCCAAAATGCCTTTTTTTTAAAAAAGATTTATTTATTTACTTTAGAGAAAGATCACAAGCAGGGGGCAGAGGGAGAGGGAGAGAGAATCCCAACCAGAGTCTGAGCTGAGGACAGAGCCTGACACAGGGTTCAATCCCATGACCTGAGATTATGACCTGAGCCAAAGCTAAGTCCAATGTTTAACCAACCATGTCATCCAGGAGCCCCCCTCCACAAATGTCCTTTACAGCAAAATAAAATCTAGCATCATGCCTAGCATTCAAAATTCATCTTCAGCCTTTCTTTTTTTTTTTTTTTTTTTAAAGATTTTATTTATTTATTTGACAGAGAGAAATCACAAGTAGATGGAGAGGCAGGCAGAGAGAGAGAAGGAAGCAGGCTCCCTGCTGAGCAGAGGGCCCGATGTGGGACTCGATCCCAGGACCCTGAGATCATGACCTGAGCCGAAGGCAGCGGCTTAACCCACTGAGCCACCCAGGCGCCCCCAGCCTTTCTTTTAATCTGGAATATTTCTTGAGTCTATGTTTCATGACATTAGCATTTCTGAAGAATATACAGGACAATAATTGTAAAATATTCCTCAATCTGTGTTTGTCTGATGTTTCTTCATGATTATATCAGGTTCTGAACTTTTGGCAGGAATGCCATAAAAAATGCTGTTGTGTTGCATCCAATCAGGAGGCACATGCTGATGGTAATACTGGTGATTTTTTTAGATTGTTATCTGCCAGATTTTTCTACTATAACCTTACTATGTTTCCCTTTGTAATTTATAAATATCTCATGGAGAAATACTTTGAGACTATGTAAATATCTTCTTACTCCATAAACATTCATCTATAATTTCAACATTTATTGATGACTGTTTCCTGCATTAATTATTATTATGGTGGTTTCTAATTCCTGAATTCCTTACTCATTTAATAGTTGGCCTTCCACTATTAAGCTTTCTTGTTTCATTCATTTATTTGTTCAGTTATGTTACTGTGGGCTCATAGATTCTCATTTGTAAACTAGGGCCACTGGGGGATCCCCTTTATGCAAGTCCTTTAGTCTTTTCTTTTTTCCCTATGTGTTTTTTGATATGTCTCAATCTTTCTTTGAACACTTTTTACTTTGATTCAAAAAGATATTCCAGTTTCATCTTGTACTTTCCCTATCCAAGTTCTAGAACCAGACATTCCCAAGAAACCTACAATTCCTTTATTTTTTTTTTAAACTGGACAAATGCCCCTTTTAATGGACTCCAATTTTAGATTTTCAAGACCTGAGCATTAGGTGTACCCATGCATCCCCAACTACATATAATATCTATTTATAAGATCTTATATCTATATCTATATCTGTATCTATCTATATCTATTTATAAGATTCTTATATCTATTTATAAGATAGATATTATAAAATCCATCAAATCATGGATTTGATAATATAAAAAATTGATAATATAAAATCCATCAAATCATGGGCTTTTGTCAGTATCTTTAATTTTAATCCTCCACTGCAAGGTCACTCTATCTTCCTGGTTTCCACATTTGTAACTCTTCCAACAATAAGAAACTTGGCTCCCGTTACCCACAATATAATCTCTTATTTGCCAAATCATAGAATACTTAGTAATTTTAGAACTGCTAACTAATGACTCGGAAAAAAAAAGCAGCTTACTAACTGAAATCCAATATCTGTGTAGAGGTTTTTTCCTCTTTAGTCTGAGAGTGTATATTTCAAATAGTTTTTCAAAAGTATACTGAATTAGTTCTCTTTTCCCCACCGTTAGTGTTATGTTATTCATGGGAAGTAGTTTTGTGTTGTTGTTATTATCATATTATACAATCTCCCATTTCCTACTGACTTTATTTCTTTTTAAAAAATGAAACATTAACATGGTTCCAAAATTCAGTTCTGTACAGAGAGGTACAGAGGATCACCCCCTCATTCTCTACCTTCCTTCTACCCTATGTCTGTCCATGACCTATACAACCCAGTCTCATTAATCTCTGGTTTTTCCTTCCTGTGGTTTTTTTTTTTTTTTTGCACAAATGAGCCAATCTGTGTATAATTTCTTCTTTTTCCTTCCTTTTTATACAAAAGGTGGTATACTATAGAAAATCTTGAGAAAAAATAAAATAAAGAAAATCTTGTACTTTAGGTTTTGTTGTTGTTGTTGTTGCTTTTACTGAACAATCTATCCTGGAAATCACTCCACATCATTTCATAGAGATCTTCTCCATTATTTCTTTCAGGAGCATAGTACTCCATTATGTGGATATACCATAGTTTATTCAAATACTCTCCTATGTATGTTGTTTCCAATATTTTGCAATCACAATAATACTATAATCAATATCTTATGCATGTGTAGTTTTTTAGTTGTTGGAGGAACAGTTTCAGGGTAAATTCCTAAGAAACCCCAATTTTTTTTAAAGATTTTATTTATTTATTTGACAGAGAGATCACAAGTAGGCAGAGAGGAAAGCAGAGAGAGTGGGGTGGGGGGGAGCAGGCTCCCCACTGAGCAGAGAGCCCGATGCAGGGCTTGATCCCAGAAGCCTGGGATCATGACCTGAACTGAAGGCAGATGCTTTAACCCACTGAGCCACCCAGGTGCCCCAACCCCAATTATTTTTGAGTAATCAAAATATAACAAAACCTAAGTTTCCATATATATGTGGGTCTACTACTGTCTAGCAATTATGTTCCACTTATCTATGCCTACACTAGTGCCACTGAGTTTTAATTATTGGAGCTTCATTATAAGGCTTGGTAATTGGTAGAAAAACCTTCACTCCTTATTACCTAGTCTATATTGTCATTGGTATTTTTAGGTCTTTTTTGGGCAAATGAATTTTAGGGTTACTTGATCAAGTTCCTAAAAAACCTGTTATTATTTTTATTGGAATTGCATTTAAATCAGATATTTGGGAATTTTTTTCAACTTCATGTTATTGAAACTTCCTGTTAATGAACATAGTATCTCTACTAGATATTCTTTTATACATTTCAATAAAGTTTTATACTTTTATCCATACAGACCTTAAATTGGATTTTTTAAGTTAGATGTTCTAATTGGTTGTTTCTGATGATATTTGATTTTGATGATGTTGATTTTTATATTAATCTTTTATCCAGCAACCCTGCAAATCCACTTCTTCTGTGTTAAACTTTACTGAGTAGATAACACATATATGCTATTAAAAAATCAGAAGGATATAATAAGATATACATTAAGAGATCTTGCTTCTATCCTGTCCCTATCCTCTCTGTTCCCCAACTTTTTCCCCAACAATAACCACCATTCTTTGTTTTTTTTGTTTACGCTTTCAGCAGTGAAACTTTTTATTACATCTTTCAGTTTGTAGGATCCTTTTCCTCCTGTGTCTTTTGTGTGTGTTTGTGTGTTATCGCCACATAGATACCTCAGAGATATTGCAGGTTTTGTTCCAGACCAGCACAATAAAGTAAATATCACAATAAACCAAGTCAAATGAATTTTTTGGTTCCCCAGTACATATACAAGTTATGTTTACACTCTACAATAGTCTATTAAGTGAGCAATAATAGTCACATTTTAAAAAACAATGTATGTACCTTAATTTAAAATACTTTATTGATAAAAAATGTTAACCATCATCTGAGCTTTCAGTGAGTTGTAATCTTTTTGCTGGTAGAGGGTCTTGCCTTAATGTTGATGGCTGCTAACTGATCAAGGTGAAGGTTGGTGAAGTTTGGTGTGGCTGTGGCAATTTCTTAACATAAGACAGTGATGAAGTTTGCCACATCAATTGACTCATCCTTTCATGAATGATTTCTCTGTAGTATGCAGTGCGGTTTGATGGCATTTTACCCATAGTACAACATCTTTCAAAATTGGAATCAATCCTCTCAAACCCTGCCAATGCTTTATCAACTAAATTTATATAATATTCTAAATCCTCTGTTGTTATTTCAACTACCCTCACAGCATCTTCACCAGAGTAGATTTCATTTCAAAAACCACTTCCTTTGCTCAATCATAAGAAGCAACTCGTCTGTGAAAGTTTTCTTTTTCTTTTTTTTTTAAGATTTTATTTATTTATTTGACAGACAGAGACCACAAGTGGGCAGAGAGGTAGGCAGAGAGAGAGGAAGGAAAGCAGGATCCCTGCCGAGCAGAGAGCCCGATGCGGGGCTTGATCCCAGGACCCCGGGATCATGACCTGAGCTGAAGGCAGAAGCTTTAACCCACACAGGTGCCCCGAAAGTTTTCTTTATGAGATTAAAGCAATTCAATCACATCTTTAGGCTCCATTTCTAATTTTAGTTCTCTTGCTATTTCCACCAAATCTGCATTTTCTTCCTCCAGTGAAGACTTTAATCCCTCAAAATCAGCCATAAGGGCTGTGGTCAACTTCTAAATCTTTGAAATTGTTGATATTTGATCTTCATATGAATCACTAATGTTTTTAATGAAATTGAGGATGGTGAATACTGGATTCCAGAAGGTTTTCAATTTACTTTGCCCAGGTCTATCAGAGAATCCACTATCTATGGCATCTTTAGCCTTACAAACTGAATTCCTTAAATGGTAAGGCTTGAAAGTTAAAGTGACTCCTTTAATATCCACAGAATGGATGTTGTGTTAGCAGGAATAAAAAATAATCTTATTGTATATCTCCATCAGAGCTCTTTGGTGACCAGGTGCATTATCAATGAGCAGTAATATTTTGAAAGGAATTTTTTTTATGAGTAGTAGGTCTCAACAGTGTTCTTAAAATATTCAGTAAACTCTATTGTAAACATATATCATCCAGAATTTGTTGTTCCATTTGTAGAGCACAGGCAGAGTAGACACAGCATAATTTTTAAGGGACCTCGGATTTTCAGAATGGTAAATGAACACTGGTTTCAATTTAAGGTAACCAGTTGCAAATATGCCATAATGGGAAAGTCAGCCTGTCATTTGAAGCTTTGAGGCCAGGCATTGACCTCTCTTTAGGTATAAAAGTCATAGATGGCATACATAGTCTTCCAATATACAGATTTTTCATCCACCCTGAAAATCTGTTCTTTAATGTAGCCACCTTCATGGATTATCTTAGCTAGATCTTTGGATAACTGGCTATAGTTTCCACATCAGCACTTGGTGCTTCCTTCACCTTACACTTTTATGTTATGGAGATGGCTTCTTTTCTTAAACCTCATGAATCAACCTCTGACAGCCTCAAACATTTTTTTCTTCAGCTTCCTCACCTCTCTCAACCTTCATAGAACAGAAAAGAGTTAGGGCCTTGCTCTGAAATAGTCTTTGTCTTAAATGAATATTGTGACTGGCTTGATCTATCCACTAAAACTTTCTCTATATCAGAAATAAGGCTGTTCTGCTTTTTTATCATTCATGTGTTCACAGAAGCAGCACTTTAAAAAAAAGATTTTATTTATTTATTTGAGAGAGAGAGAGAAAAAAAGCATGAGCAGGGTGTAGGGGCAGAGGGAGAGGGAGAAGTAGACTCCTTACTGAACAGGGAGCCTGACAGAGGTCTCCATCCTAGGATGCTGGGCTCATGATCTAAGAAGGCAGACGCTTAACCAACTGAACCACCCAGGTATCCAGGAGCAGCACTTTTAACTTCTTTCAGAAACTCTTCTTTTGCATTCACAACTTGGCTAGCCGAATAGAGCAGTCAGAATACAAAAACATTTATCAATTAAGTTTATCACCATATATGGACACACTTTGATAGTAACATCAAAGGCCACTGATCACAGATCACTATAACAAATGTAATAATGAAAAAGTTGAAATGTTCTGAGAATTACTAAAATGTGACAAAGACATGAAATAAGCAACTATGTTGGGGAAATGGTGTTGATAGACAGACTTGCTTATCGCAGGGTTGTTATGACAACCCTCCTACTTATAAAAAACCCATAATATCTTTAAAGTACAATAAAATGAGGTATGCCTGTAGTATTGAATAGACATGATGATAGCAGGGATTTTTGTCTTATACTTCACTTTAAAAGAAATGTTTCTAGACTTAGGAGTTCAAGATGTCAGAGGAGTAGGAGACATTAATTTCGTCTGGTCTCAAGAATTCAGCAATCTGAAAGAAATGGATGCATTCCTAGAGACATGTAAACTACCAAAACTGAAACAGAGAGAAATGGAAAACCTGAATAGATCCACAACCAGCAAGGAAATTAAAGCAGTAATCAAAAATCTCCCAAAAAAACAAAAACCCAGGGCTGGATGGATTCCCAGGGGAATTTTATCAAACATTTAAGGAAGAATTAATACTTATTCTTCAGAAGTTGTCTCAAAAAATAGAAATGGAAGAAAAACTTCCGAATTCTTTCCATGAGGCCAGCATTACCTTGATCCAAAAATCAGTCAAAGACCCACCAAACAGGAGGATTACAGACCAATATCCCTGATGAACATGGATGCAAATATTCTCACCAAAATAGTAGTTAAAAGGATCCAAAGCACATTAAAAGGATTATTCACCAGGACCAAGTGGGATTTATTCCTGGAATGTAAGGGTGGTTCAACATTTGCAAATCAGTGTGATACATTACATAAATAAAAGAAGGGATAAGAACCATATATCCTCTCAATAGATGCAGAAAAAGCATTTGACAGAGTACAGCATCCTTTATTGATTAAAACTCTTCACAGTGCAGGGATAGAGGGAACATACCTCAGTATCATAAAAGCAATATATGTAAAGCCCACAGCAAATATCATTCTGAATAGTGAAAAACTGAGAGCTTTTCCCCTAAGGACAGGAACATAGCAAGGATGTCCATTATCACCACTGCTGTTCAACATAGTACTGGAAGTCCTAGCCACAGCAAGGCATTTGAATGAACAAATAAAAAGTCAAACTCTCACTCTTTGCAGATGGCATGATATTCTATGTGAAAAATCCAAAAGACTCCACCCGAAAATTTCTAGAACTCATACAGGAACTCAGCAAAGTGTCAAGGTATAAAATCAATGCACAGAAATCAGTTGTATTTCTATACACTGACAATGAGACCAATGAGAGAGAAATTAGAGAGCTGATCCCATTTACAAATACACCCAAAACCAAGGAATAAACCTAATCAAAGAGGCAAAGGATCTATACTCAGAAAACTATAGAATGCTCAAGAAAGAAATTGAGGAAGACACAAAGAAATGGAAAAACGTTCCATGCTCATGGACTGGAAGAACTAATATTGTTAAAATGTCTATGCTATACCCATTCAATGAGATCCCTATCAAAATAACACCAACGTTTTTCACACAGCTGGAACAAATAATCCTAAAATTTCTATGGAACCACTAAAGTCCTGAATAGCCAAAGGAATGTTGAAAAAGAAAGAAAGAAAAAAAGCCCCACAAAACTGGTGGCATCACAACACCAGACTTCAAGCACTATTACAAAGCTGTAATCATCAAGCCAGAAGAAGAGAAGAAAAAATAAAACAAGATGAAACCAGAGGGTGAGATAAACCATAAGAGTTTATTAAGTTTCCTTAATCATAGGAGACAAACTGGGGGTTCCTGGAGGAAAGGGGGGTGGAGGGATGGGGTAACTGGGTGATGGACATTAAGGAGGATATGTGATGCAATGACCACTGGGTAGTGTATAAGACTAATGAATCACAGACCTGTACCTCTGAAACCAATAATACAGTATATGTTGTTAATTAAAAAACAAAAATATCAAAATACTAAAAAATAAAAAATAAACTACGTCACTTTAAAAAATTAAAAAAGAAATGTTTCTAACTTTCCACCATTTCATATCATAGTATAGATTTTATTTTTTTTATTTTTTAAGGGTTTTATTTATTTATTTATTAGACAGAGATCACAAGTAGGCAGAGAGGCAGGCAGAGAGGAGGAAGCAGGCTCCCCGCTGAGCACAGAGCCCAATGCAGGGCTCCATCCCAGGAACCTGGGATCATGACCTGAGCCGAAGGCAGAAGCTTTAACGCCTTAGACACCCAGGCGCCCTTCATAGTATAGATTTTAAAAGACGCAATTTTGGGTTTTAGAAAAAGCTAGTTTGCTTTTTTAAGAATCATGAATGGGTTGAATTTTAGCTGATTTTCTGCAGTTCAGTTTCCATTTTATTGCTAAAATTCATTATTTATGCCTTCTTTCTTTTTTAAAATCCTTAATCAGTCACACTGAGCTTTGTCTAATTACCAGTTTAAAAAAAGCAGTTTATGATATTGTTAATTCTATTATGTCCTTGTTTGAAATTTCATTTACTTCTACTCTTTTTTTCTTTCCTTGTATTTTTATTGAGATATAATTGACATATAACATTATATTAGTTTCAAGTATTTACTCCTTATTTTCTTGATTATCCCTTCTTTGGTCTTCACTAATTTCTTGATTTAAATGCTTAATTTGTTGATTTTTCAACCTTCTAATATATGTATTTAAAGCTATATATTATCCTCTCCATATTGCTTTAATTATATCCCATAATTCCAAAGTTTAGTGATTTTGTTTTGTTTTTTTTCATTCCCATTTTAATTATCTATTGAAATGTAAAAGTTACCCTAAAACTTAATGGCTTAAAACACAATGTATTATTTCTCACAATTCTCTGGGCAATCTGAGCCTTTCTTCTGCTGGCTTTTCCTGAAATCCCTCATGCAGATCTAGTCTTCTGAAAACTTGGCTGGAGGCTCGAAGGTCTTAGGTGGCCTCACTCAAATAGAGGTTAGTTATTGGTTGGGATGGTTCAGTTCTACTTCAGAGCCTCCTATAGGCTAACTGGGCTTCTTCACCGCTGATGATCCCAGGACTTTAAGGGAACAAGAACAGTAGCTGCAGAGCTTTTACAGACGTAGACTCTGAGAACTCATCCAATATTACTTGTATCATATTCCACTGGTCAAAGAAAGTGCAGCTTGGATTCCAAAGGGTGAAGAAATGAAGAGACTCCACCTCTTGATGGGAGAAGAGGCAACATCACATTGCAAAGGGTGTGGACATGAAAGCATAATTAAATGGGGGCCATTACTATAAAAATTCACCAGAACGTGTGTTGATGATTTCTCAATAAAACTGGGGGAAAAAATCGCGGCACCTGGGTGGCTCAGTGGGAAGCATCTGACTGGCTCATGTAATGATCCCAGAGTCCTGGGATGAAGTCCTGCATCTGGCTCTGCGTGTCTGGCTCTGCACTCAGCAGGAAGTCATCTTGTCCCTTTCTAACCACCCCCCATCCCTCACCTTGTGTGCATGTTCTCTCTCTTTCTCTCTCAAATAAATAAAATCTTTTAAAAAATGGGGGGAGTGAATCTACTGGGAGGCCTGTATTAGTTTTATACTGCAGTGTAACTAATTACAACAAACCTAGTGGCTTAAAACAATACATATTTAACATCTCAGTTTCCATAGGTCAGGTCTGGTATGATTCACAAGGCCAAAATCAAGGTGTCTGCAGATCTGAGTACTTACCTGGAATCTATTTCCAAGCATACACAGGCTACTGGCAGAATTCAATCTTGTACTTGTGGCATGGAGGTCCCCCATTTCCTTGCTGGTTGTGAGTAGGGAGTACTTTTAGCTTCTAGAGGCAATCCACATTCCTTGGTATGTGGCCCCTCTCCATCCTCAAGCCAGCAATTGTGTGTTGAATCTTTCTTGTGCTTTGCATTTCTATGACTTCCCCATCTGCTCCCAGCCAGAAAAAAACTCTGCTTTTTAAGAGTCACCTGTTTGGTACAGGCCCACTCAGATAATCTCTGTATTTTAAGGGCAACTGACTTGCAACTTTCATTACATCTGCAAAATCCCTTGACAGCAATACTCATAGATGTATTTGATGGAATAATATTAGTGGAGGGGGGAGGGTCATCTTTAGAATTCTATCTTCCGGGACGCCTGGGTGGCTCAGTTGGTTTAGCAGCTGCCTTCAGCTCAGGTCATGATCCCAGCGTCCTGGGATCGAGTCCCACATCGGGCTCCTTGCTTGGCAGGGAGCCTGCTTCTCCCTCTGCCTCTGCCTGCCATTCTGTCTGCCTGTGCTCGCTCTCTCCCCCCCCCTCTCTCTGATAAATAAATAAAATCTTTAAAAAAAAAAAAAAAGAATTCTATCTTCCACAAGAAATTGTCATATGATTTTCTCCTTGACTTATGAATTAATTACAAGTATGAATTCAAGTTTATAAACATATCTATGTCATCGGGCCTATCTTTTTTTAAAAAGGTTTTATTTATTTATTTGAGAGAGAGAGTGTGTGAGCACAAGCAGGGCGAGGGTCAGAGGGAGAGGGAGAAACAGACTCGCTGCTGAGCAGGGAGCCCAATGTGGGGCTCAATCCCAGGGATCATGCCCTGAGTTGAAGGCAGATGCTTAACCAAATGAGCCACCCAGTGCCCCAATCTGGCCTATCATATAATTGTTTACTTATAATTTCACTGTAGTGTTATCTATATGCATTTGTTGAATCTCTCTTTGTAGTCTAGTATATGGTCAAGTTTTTTGAACAATTCATTCGTACTTGCAAAGAATACATATTCTCTAATTGTTAAGTGCAGTATTCTATATTGGTGTTTGAGTTCAATCTTGTTAATTATTTTTATTCAAATCTTAAATAGCCTTAATTTTTTTCCTATTTAATATAGCAGTTTCTATGGGAAGTATACCAAAATCGTCCATTTAACCTTTTGAGTTAAAAGATGAAGAAATCGGGGCACCTGTGTGGCTCAGTGGGTTAAGTCTCTCCTTCCGCTCAGGTCATGATCTCAGGGTCCTGGGATCAAGCCCTGCATTGGGCTCTCTGCTCAGCAGGGAGCCTGCTTCCTCCTCTCTCTCTGCCTGCCTCTCTGCCTACTTGTGATCTCTCTCTCTGTGTTAAGTAAATAAATAAAATCTTCAAAATAAAATAAAAGATGAAGAAATTGAGGTCCGGCAAGTTAAAGTGACTTACCTAGAATCCAAGAGCTAGTTGTGGCAGAGTTGGGGTAAAAACCCAGGTATCTCTCAAGATATTTATTCCAAAGATAAAATGTGGTCATTTTTTTGTTCATTTCTCTTATAGTCATAATTCTCCCTGTCAGTTTAATGTTATATTGGCCATTGGAAAACTGAAAGCCACTCTTGTTATTTCACATTTGATCTTAAGCTGATGTACAAGTTATTTAGCCAAGTTATTTAAGTATGGGAGAGTTATGTTCTATAGGTAAAGGAGTTATCACAAACTCCCACAATACACCCTACCTAATCTCTCATAAATGTCAAGGATAAGCACCCTCAGCCAACAGTTTAACAAGAAGGAACGTTTTAGGAAGGCTAGTGGAGCATCTCTTTTGATGGTCTTTGACCTTGCTTATATTCTGATACAAGAATATTCCCATTTAAAAAGTGTATTTATTTTTTTGAAATGAAAACTAATGAAAAAGGAATTCAGGAAGGAGGTTAGTAAATATAACTAAATATAATATAAATATAAATAACATGTATTTCCTGATTCGTATCAGGTAAATATCTAAATTATCTCTCCTGTATTCTGGGCTGTTAGGAAATAAAAACACACACAATTATAAAGAAGATTCTTTGTACATTAGGAGAAGGGAGAAATGAAGTGGGAGAAATAGGAGTAGGAGACAAACCATGACAGACTATGGACTCCAGTAAACAAAGGAAGGGTTTTAGAAGGGGGATGGAAGAGCCTGGTGTTGGGTATTAAGGAGGGTATGGATTGCATGGAGCGCTGGGTGTTATATGGAAACAATGAACCATGGAACACTACATCAAAAACTAATGATGTATTGTATGATAACTAACATAACACAATAAAAAATTTTTTTAAAAAAGAAGATGCTTTGTAGGGCCCATTTTTAAAACAATGGCTCTCTGGGAAAAACCATTCTAGTCTACAGGAGATTTTTGAATAATCCATTTATGTTTGTTGGCAAACTATGTTTGCATCTTTATAGTCACCTTTATTTATTTCTTTAAAGATTTATTTATTTATTTATTTTAGAAAGAGATGGAGTGAGTGGGGGAGGCAGAGAAACAAAGGGAGAGGGAGAAAGAATCTCAAGCAGACTCCCCACTGAATGAGGAGCCCTACATGGGGCTAGATCCTACAACCTTGAGATCATGACCTTTAGATCATGATCTGAGCCAAAACCAAGAGTCAGACACAAACAACTGAGCCACCCAGGTGCCCCTAGTCCACCTTTGTTTTTATCAGTGGATTCTTATATAGCTTTTCTAAGCTATACATAACTAATAAAGGGGGAAATCAGAGTATACATATGAATTTTTTTGTAGATCCAGAGCATAATTTGAATGACTATACAAGGAATGCATACCAGTGTCCCAGGCTCGAGAGCTCAGGCAGGTCAAGAGACCTGTCCAACAAACAGCTCATTGCCTCCTAACATGATCTGCCATCCCACTGCACCATCAATCACTGCTTTTACATGGCTCCCCCTTTATCTTCCCTAACCTAAGTCCTAGACCAGACTCTGATTACCACATCATTCATCTTGAGGAAGGGGATGTGCAGGACTGGGCTTAGTTAGTGTACCCTACCTGGGGCCTGCAGAGCTGCTTGAAAGTACCACAGGGAAGCCACCTAACCCAGAACCCTGGTTGGCGATCAGCCCTGGCCCACCCCACTCCTGCTCACCTGTGACCAACAAGTCCAAATGGCTTGCTTTCATTTTTAGATTCTCCCTTCCAGACAAATACACATGAGTGTATAACTGATTTTCTTTTCTTTCTTTTTTTTTTTTAAGATTATTTATTTATTTATTTGACAGAGAGAGAGAGAGAGAGATCACAAGCAGGCAGAGAGGCAGGCAGAGAGAAGGGGAAGCAGGCTCACTGCTGAGCAGAGAGCCCGATGCGGGGCTCGATCCCAGGACCCTGAGATCATGACCTGAGCTGAAGACAGAGGCTTAACCCACTGCGCCACCCAGGCGCCCAGTATAACTGATTTTTTTAAAAGATTTTATTTATTTATTTGACAGACAGAGGTCACAGGTAGGCAGAGAGGCAGGCAGAGAGAGAGGGGAGGAAGCAGGCTCCCCGCCCAGCAGAAAGCCTGATGTGGGGCTCGATCCCAAGACCCTGGGACCATGACCCAAGCCAAAGGCAGAGGCTTTAACCCACTGAGCCACCCAGGTGCCCTATAACTGGTTTTCTAAGCACATTCCAAGTAGCAGCTTCTCAGACTGGACCTCTCCTTCCTCATCAGTATAATGACCAAATCTGAAGCTCATTAAACCTCAACTACCATGCATTAATGGCCATCTACCTATCTCTTGCCTTACTCACTTCCTTACATCTTTGCCCTAAAAGGGCACTGTGTAGGGTTAACAAACACTCACTTTCAGGCTGACCAGAGCCAGATACGCCCATACTTCAGCATTGTAGTTGTTCAACGCATTGGCTTCAGAGAGAGCATCCTCAGCCTCTGTGAGCTCCTCCAGCTTGACAGAAAAAGAAAAGTGTGTTAAGTCAGAGCAGTTTTCCCTTAAGTCAGCTGGAGTCAGTTTAGTTGAAAACATTATGTCCAAATAACATTGGTAATGTGACCTATACAAACAGTTTTCTCCTTTTAAAATTTTCAGCTCAGAGCTCTTCAAACAAAATTGTATGTTGCAGCCCAATATATGAACCTGTTAAAAGAAGAACTGTTTGGATTAAACAGGCAAGTAAGAAATCTGGAGTCCTGCCTGTTAGGCTTTCAACTTACACCCCTCTCTTCCTCCTTCCCTCTACAGCAATTCCATTAGGGCATCCATGAACCATGGAGCTTCAGGTGTCAGGATTGAAAAACCAGAAGTATTCACTACTGTGCCTGCATCATTCTATGATTTCCCCACACACAGTAGGATGTCAGATACATGTTGTTTTTTTCTTTACATTGTGAATCCCTTTCTTAAGGTTAAAGTCCTATTAACCTGTCAAAATACTAATATTAGTTATTATTAATATGATCTTGAGCAATCAATATAATATTCAGGCTCTAAAATGCTCCCTGAGCTCTGGACATATGGATATCATTGCTCCTTCCTAAAAGTGAGTTTGCTTTATAAAATCTTCCGAAAGATCACCTAAGGAAGAAATAAGGCACTCCTTTCACCAATATAGTCCCTCTTCATTTTTTCTGTTTTGAAAAGGAAACTATGAGTTTCTAGGCAATGAAGAATGGCCTTTCAGCATTGCCCATACTTTGGTCCACAGTTTAAATGTTTTTAAGATATTGATTCAATATTCAATCAGTGTATTGATTCATTACTCAACCAATTTCATTCAATCAATGTAATTAATCAATTATACTTGCTAAGGATTTATTCTGTGACAGGTAGTTTTCTAGGTACTGTGGATAAAATGATAAAATACAACCTCTCAAAGAGTTCACTGACAGAGAAGTAAAAAAAAATGAAAATCCAAACATAAATAGTAAACAGAGTAAACATTTCTATAATAAAAGCATATATAGATCTAGTGGAGGGACATAGGAAAATGGGAATAATTGAACCCTGGAATTAAAGGATAGCTTCTGAGAGGAAATATTACTAAAGTGAGTCCTAAAGGATAAATAGGAGTCTATTAGCTATACAAGGTGAAGAAAGGCATTTCCAGGAAAAAGAGTATCATATACGAAGGCCTGGAGGCACAAGAGAGTGTGGTGTGGTCAGAAAACAATCTTAAGTACGCATGTGGGGCTGGAGAAAAGAGAGAGAGATCAGGGAGAATAAAGTAAGTGATAAAACTAAAGAGTTAGGCACCAGATGATATATGTTCATTCAAAGGAATGTGGATTTTATTCTGAAACAAGCGGTAGCCATTGAAGAGTTTAAGTTTCTGGCTTGGTTGATCAGGTTCATTACAGCTCCATATACCAAGACACAGAATACAGGAGAAGATGTAGGCTTAAGGAATGTGAGAATCCTTCAGGGTTAAGTTAGATTGTATTTCAGATATGCACATTTTAAGGTGTCTAGGGAACCATGAAAATGGAGCTGTCCATTACACTGTTTGATATAAGGGTCAGAACTTGAAAAGTGTTATGCATTAAAGGTTTAGAATTCATTAGGGCACAAGTGGTAGTTTAGGCCACTGGGGTAGATGTATTTTTTCCTTAGGGTAAATAAATGTGCTGACAGGACAAGAGGGCTGACTGTAGAACCTGGGAGGACCCAACAATTATGGTAGGTAAAAGAGTGGGAGCTGACAAAAAAGGCTGAGAAAGGTATCAGAGAAGAAGGCATAGAACTGGAAGGATATGAATGAAGTATTGTGGAAGTCAAGGGAGGAGAGAGCTTCAGGAAGAAAGCAGTCAACAGGGTTAAGTGCCAGAAATTCATCTAAGTATCTATGGCATTTAGCAATTAGGATATTAAGGGAACTTCTGTCAGAAGTGCCAGTAAGGTGGTAAGGGTAAAGTGGTAAAGTAATAAGCCTGATAGTAATGAAATGAAAGGTAAATGGGACCTGGGATATGAGCAGATAATTCACAAGTAAAAAGATATGTTTATCCCATATTTCAACCTCATTATTGATAAAAATGCAAATTAAGGTATCGATCGCATTGGCAAATGATAATGCCCATTGTTGATGAGGTAACAGTGAAATGTGCTCTCATACCTCCTGGCAAGGTATAAATCAGTATACACTCTTTCTAGAAGGCAAATTGACACTATAATTTAAAGACTTCAAAATTTTTCTACATTAAGGATATATCCTAAGGAAATAAAAAGAATTAAGCACAGAGATTTATGTACAAGAATGTTTATCTCAGTTTCATCTACAATAGTGTAATAGTAGAAACTAACAACATGCCCAATAATGAGTGATTGGTCAAAAAAATTATGATATATCCACACATAGGTATAGTATGACTAAAATACTTATGGGGAATAGGGATTACTCGGACATCTTAGTGGTGAGGCTTAACTTAATCTTTTATTAAGATTTCTATTTTGTATGTTGGATCGGAAAGTTCACATTGTGTGTGTGTTGGGGGGGTCCCTAATTGGTAATTTAATAAAAACTTACACAAAGTTAAAAAAAAAAGATTTTTGTTTTGTTTTTAGTTTCTATCTCAATGAAAATATTATTTAAAGTACTCAAAACAAGCAGAAGCATGACTTATGTTGAATAGTCTGTAGAGCTAGTTTCTGGTACTTTTGACAGTGTTATCAGTTTTCTAACAGCTATGTTTTATATTCTTTCTGGGAAGGTAGAACAGGGGAGCACACAGCCTTTGTAAAAATGATCATATGTCCCAGTTGACCTGGGACAGTCCCTGTGTCCCAGTGTAATTATTAATAGCACCCTTTCCATCCTCTGAAGTGTCCTGGTTAGTATGAAATATTACATGGTCAATTCACTTACACATCCAAATCAGGGCACACAATGAAGGCATCAGAAATCATGTTTTAGACTATTTGGTGATGCAAAAAGATATCAGTGCTATACTGCTTAAGTAGAAAGAAGATTAAAAAGCAGTAAATATATTATTTACAGTTTTATACATTAAAATTGCTTTCATATATGTATGAAGAAGGCTGCAGGAAATTCATTCAAATATTAATAGTAGTTATCACTGAATGGTTGGATTATGGATACTTTTAAGTTTTCTTTACATTTTCTATCTTCTAAATTTTGTATAATGAACATGTATCACCTTTATAGTTAAAAAAGAACAGCAATAAGGAAGAGAAGGCAGGGAATACAGGCAACTCATTTGGCTGTTACCACTGTTGTATAATAAAAAGGGGGAAAATGGTGAAAGAACTGTTTGAGAAGGAAAGGTTAAAAATATAATCCAAAGAAAAAGACAAAATGAAGAGAATATGGTACTAGGGAGAAAATGAGAGGTTAGCATCAAGAATACTGTATGGTTTCCTGTTTTGTTAATTTTGGCCATTCTAACTGGTGTAAGGTGATATCTCAATGTGGTTTTAATTTGAATCTCCCTGAGGGCTAATGATGATGAGCATTTTTTCATGTGTCTGATAGCCATTTGTATGTCTTGATTGGAGAAGTGTCTGTTCATATCTTCTGCCCATTTTTTGATGTGTTTGCCTGTTTCGTGTGGGTTGAGTTTGAGGAGTTCATTATAGATCCTGGATATCAACCTTTTGTCTGTACTGTCATTTGCAAATATCTTCTCCCATTCCGTGGGTTGCCTCTTTGTTTTTTTGACTGTTTCCTTTGCTGTGCAGAAGCTTTTGATTTTGATTTTGTAGCAACATGGACGGGACTGGAAGAGATTATGCTGAGTGAAATAAGTCAAGCAGAGAGAGTCAATTATCATATGGTTTCACTTATTTGTGGAGCATAACAAATAGCATGGAGGACAAGGGGCGTTAGAGAGGAGTAGGGAATTTGGGTAAATTGGAAGGGGAGGTGAACCATGAGAGACTATGGACTCTGAAAAACAATCTGAGGGGTTTGAAGTGGCGGGGGGGTGGGAGGGTGGGGTACCAGGTGGTGGGTATTATAGAGGGCACGGCTTGCATGGAGCACTGGGTGTGGTGAAAAAATAATGAATAATGTTTTTCTGAAAATAAATAAATTGAAAAAAAAAAGAATACTGTATGGTGACTAACATAACACAATAAAAAAGAAAAAAGAATACATTGAAGAAATTGGACATGAACAACACATTGCATGACTCTTTCAAAGATTGTAAGAACAGAGGAAAGGGTGGCTAGAGAGTTTTTAGGGGTGGGGAGCAAAAGATCTCCCAGAAGCTAAAGCAGCTCCTCCTGGAAACAGAAGGTCCACAGAGCTTAATAAGCATCAGTAAATTTCTTTAATTGAGTAAATTCTTCATTTATCATATCATTTTTCCCTTACAAATAACATCATAAAATTATGAGCTTCTGTACCAAGTAACATAAAGTTTTTTTATTATATAGCTTCCTGGTTCAGATTTTTTGTGGGATTTTGAAGACTTTTATTTTTACAGTATGGATTGATTTTTTATTTACTGAACACCTTTGAAAAGTAACTTTTTTCACCATCATTACAAACTCCCAGGATGCTAAGAAGCCCAAGGAATCAAGGTCAGCTATATTCACAGGCCTAGTCTCAACCCTTTATCCTCTTACCCGATAACAGGCTATTCCCAGTCCTAGCCAGGTAAGGCATGAAGGTGATCTCTTACAGGCTTGCATGTAGGTTTTCTTTGCCTTTTCATACTGTAGAAAGAAAGCACCACTAAGCTATTGTTCTTCTGGAAGTTTCAAATGCTATATTGCTAGGATAGTCATAGGGCTTCTGTAGTTGTACTCAAGACCATTCTGAGTTAAATGAGCCCTTAAATTTTTTTTTTTTTTAAGATACAGGTTTTTTTTTTTTTAAGAGCAGCTTTAGGTTCACAGCAAAACAAAGAGGAAAGTATAGCAATTTCTCATACATTCCCTGCTGCCACACATGATAGCCTCTCCCATTATCAACATCCTCCAACAGGGTGGTACCTTTGTTACAACTGATGAAACTACATTGATACATCATCATTACCTAAAGTCCACAGTCATATTTGGTATTATACATTCCATAGGTTTGGACAAATGTATAATGACATGCATCCATTATTAGAGTACTTTCACAGCCCTAAAAATCCTCTGTCCTCCATCTATTCATCACTTCCCTTCCCCCACCCCGCAAAACCACTAATCTCTTTACTGTTTCCATAGTTATGCCTCTTCCAGAATGTCATACAATTGGAATCACACAGTAGGTAGCCTTCCCAGACTGGCTACTTTGATTTAGCAATATGTATTTTAGCTTCCTTTATGTTTCCTCATGGTTTCCTAGCTTATTTCTTTTTAGTGCTGAGTAATACAGGAAACATTCAGAAAAACTCAAGAAACAAACTTCCAAAAGAATTATACCTCTTCTTATCTCCCATCTCCAATATGAGAGACATAACTATAGGTAAGCCTCAGCAAATAGCCTAAGAGTGCTTGCCCAGTGAAATTGCTTGCCTAGTGACTATTTAAGTCAGAAGCTGGGTTCAGATGTAGCTTGCAATGATGTCAGAAAGAAAACTTCTTATTTATTTCACTGCAGTGGAATAATGATTTTTTCCCCTTATGTCTATGGGGGCCTTCATACTTAAATTATAAGGTATCACAACTTCTTGTTGCTGCTGTTGTTTTATTTTATAAAGATTTTATTTATTTATTTATTTGTCAGAGAAAGAGAAGGCACAATCAGCGGGGAGCCAAAGGGAGAAGCAGACTCCATGCTGAGCAGGGAGTCCAATGCAGGATTTGATCTTGGGACCCTGGGATTATGACCTGAGCTGAAGGCAGACACGTAACTCACTGAGCCACCCAGGCATCCCTTTATTTTAAATAGAGAGATAATTGGGTGTTCTAGGGGTAGAAATAGAATGAAGTCAAAACAAAAGCCCAAAATCAAAAGGCAGAGAGTTGATAATTGTTCATATAAGATGATGGGTCCACATTGGTTCATTTCTACTATTCTGTCTACTTAGTATTTATTTGTGTTTTTTGTTTGTTTGTTTAAGTAGGCTCCACACCCAGCAAGGAGCCCAGTGCAGGGGATGAACTCACAACCTTGAGATCAAGACTTGAGCTGAGATGGAGAGCTGGGTGCTTAACTGATTGAGCCACCAAGGTGCCCCATGTATTTGATATTTTCCATAACAGAAAGTTTCTTTTTTCCTTTAAGATTTTATTTATTTTTTTTGACACAGAGAGAGATCACAAGTAGGCAGAGAGGCAGGCAGGACGTGGTGGGGAGCGGTGGGGAAGCAGGCTCCCTGCTGAGTAGAGAGCCCAATACGGGGCTCAGTCCCAGGGCCCTGAGATCATGACCTGAGCCAAAGGCAGAGGCTTAACCCACTGAGCCACCCAGGTGCCCCCAAAGTTTCTTTTAGAAGATCTTGAGAGTGATTCCTAAAATATGGAGAGTAATTACAAAGGAGTCAGGTTAGAGTTCCCTGTGGAATGGAGTTAGCCTCAGCTGAATTAAATATAAAACTTTATGTTGAGGAAGAAGGTTGAAGAAGTTCTTTTGACATTTTCCATTAGTTAAGTCAAGCTAAGAATGTTTCAACTAATGCTAATAAAAGAAAGTTACCTGAAATATTAACTATGATAACATTTATTGAGTTCTATGCAACTTTTTAGTATCATAATGGTTAAAACCACAGACTCCAATATTAGACCGCCTGGATTTGAATCCTACTTCTATTAACTAGTTTATCTAGTGTTGGTCAAGTCACTTTATCTTTGGATATAAAAGTATCAATATCATATTACTGTGTTGGGTCCACACAGATGTATGTTGATGTTTGAACTGAATTCAGGTCCCGACCATGACCTGATTTTTTTTACATGGTTGCTCTCCATCCTGTGTCCCTCACCTCTTTCTCTTCCAGATAGATGTGTCCCAGTCGCAGGAAGATGAAGTGCATCTCAGAAGCATCCACTACAAAACTAATGGTTCGCTCATAGCATGCCTTGGCCTCAGCATGATTTCCACTTAGAAAATAGAGATGGCCCTTCACGCCCCAGACATTAGGGTTCTGAGAAGATAAAGAACAAGTAGTACTTGGGATGAGGTGGTATTTAAAAGTCCAGTAATAATCTTTGTTTAACATTTAAAATTAGACTAAGTCCTTCTTCTTTTTCTAATAGCACTCAGTTAGAAAAAGGGCCATTCATTTGCACTGGGAGGTATTTTTCTAGGTCTGCTCCCTCATTTCTTTCTTGCATTTTTCAAAACTATTTTGTCTTTGGGGTAAATATTAAGAAAACATTCAAACATAACCAAGAGACTGTTCACAGTGAGAAAAAAAGAAGAAATCCAGAAAATATGAAATAGATCAATTATCAGCTAAAGAGCTATCCTTATCCTTTTCTCTGCCCTTTGCAAAACTCATAACTGCTTGAGAAAAACAAATGGAAGGAAATAGATGAGTTTACTGGAAGTTGAAGACCTCCACCTCTAGTAACTAGAAATCTACCTGTGATATGGCATCATTACCTTTAAGAAAGCCTGCTTGCCCCTCCCCCAAACTATACTCAAGAGGTTCTAGAAAAAGTTATTACCAAGTAGTCCATCTGGGCTGCGTGTTGAAGGTATTCCTCTGCCTTGGCAAAGTCCTTCTTGAGAAGGTGTGTCCGGGCCAGCACCAAGTAATACTCGCAGCTGGGGCCTCCTTGAGGGCATAACAGCTCATGGGCAAGCACTCTATGCACATACTATGAGGAAAAACCAGATTATAAGGAGTATATAATAGCTGCATTGTGTCAGTTCCACAGCTCTTGCAGCTGAATATTATGCCAGATAATAATGAATAAGAAACACATTATAGAATGAAATGATTACCAACTTCAAAAGGTTAGAGGTGAATTATAAAGATTCAGCACATCATGGTTCCATTACTCACTATTCACCTAGTCACCAAGCACAGACATTTCCAAAATAAAAATCTGCAGTACTGAAAAATACTGGTCTTGCTAGTCAAAAAACTAGATGAATTTTTGCATGTATGTAATGCAGCAAACAAAAGCTCTTCATCAACCACTCCACTGACACATGAGCTAACATTTTCAGGAAGCTACAATTATTGAAGAAACTTAGTGAGGCAAAACCTCCTTTTCTAAAATTCTAGGCTCAGGATCTTAGAAACATACGTATTTGTTTCTGACAAACTCTCTCATCTATGTTTGCCAGTTTTATACTTCGGGCTATTCTTTATTTTTAATGCTATATAAGGTTTGCAAATTTAATAAAGTCAGATGTACTTACTAAGCAGAGGGAGAAGCTCTACTTTTCTTCTCCCTCCATTCCCATCTTAGCCTATCCTATAGAAACTCCCGTTAACACTTATAGCTTCTTAGAAAAATAGTGGGAGGAGGTTCTGGAGCTGTTCCCTATACCTACATTTCTGGCTCTTTGCATGGGGTGGTGGGGATAGAGACTTACTTAATCTGGGATACAGAAATGTTTCTCTACTACACATTTCTCTACTCTAATGTGTACTGTTTCTCTACACATTAATGTTTAATGTGTTAAAAGTTCCTGTTTAATGTGGCCCACTCCTAGTCAGGTCATAATTCTTGCCCTTTCTTGAGCTTGCCACCCTCAAGTGGAACATATACTCTGCAGGAACAGGGCCAACTCTCCTGGTTCCCGGATCTTGCTCTCTTTCCTACTACTTGTTTCATGGAAATATTTCTTGTTTCCCATGTGGTAGGTAGACCTCACAGGATGCTCTTCTTCTTCTCCTCGAGTAGCTCTATCTGTATGGGTAAGTCAAATCTGAAGCAAGTCACATATCCAGCCCAGTTATACAAATTCAGAAAATTTAGTATTTTTACTCCCCCACATTTACTACCTAGAAAGAAAGAAAGATATGATTATGCTCCTGTGAACCCCCAACACTCACATAATATGAATTCTGATAATAAATTGACATCAGGTTACATAAGCCTTTAGAGTCCAATTTTGCTCTGCTGGTATTCTGAGGGAACAGATTTGCAGTGAGCTGTTCTGATGCTCTCTGTAGAGAGTGGTTCATATTTGGATGTTCACACCATTAGGCCTAGAGTGTGTTCTCAGAAGCATATTTGATTTCTGCATCATGCATATTAAAGCTTGGAAAGATGTCACTATGGATTGAATAAGTAGTTCACTAAAATCTTTCCATCTACATGCCCTTTTCCAAATATTCTGACCTGTACAGCATTGACTTTCATCAAGAAACGTATGGTCTCCATGAAGATGGTGGCAGGAGTTTGGGAAACACCATGAGGGCTAGGATGCAAAAAGGTTGATGAATCTTGACATTTTGATGTTTCTGAAAATATTAAATTAAAAGAATAGATGACTAGATATTAAGGAAAAAATTGTCAGAAACTCAGACAGTGAGCTACATTACTACTAATGAGCAAGGAGAGTATTCTAATCTAATATATGAGAGAGGTTATAATCTGAAAAGCAATAAATTCCTTTATAGCAATGGTTCCCAAAGATCTCAAAAGTTCTCAAGCTTAGTCTACTGGTGTTTCAAATGCAAGTTACAACCAAATGAAATGCATTCTAGAAGTATTCATATCTTCCTGAATGTGAAACACAACCTATTGATATTCTAAAAATGAAGAATCACTGTTAAAAAATCCTAAGTCTGTAGTTAGCCACTTCTCTGAGCTAAACATAAATTCTTGCCTGTTGAAAGGGTTGCACTACTGAGTTCGGATTATCAAGTCTAGCCTCATATGAAGGAACTTAGGCAATATGACAAACTAATCAAATTCAAACAAGATTACATTTTGGTAATCGTGAGAGTTTTCATCTTTTCTAGTTAGTTTATGCCCTTATTTCAAGAGGAAATCTTTATTCCTAAGTACCTTTTTTCACTGGTATCTCCTTGAGAAGTATATTGGATGGTTTTTGGCTAACAGTTGGATCCTGAGATTGTGTGGGTAAAATGTGTTCTTGTGAGTCAGAAAGCAGTTTGGATGATTCTTCAAGAAAGTCATCTAGAATGGATGTTGGAGCTCCTGGTCCTAAATAGATTAAATTTTAATGAGGAAAAAAAAAACCCCTTCTTCCATTGGATATTAAAAGAGGAAAAATATAATTATTTTCAAAGCATAAGAAACATATTTCCTAAATACTGCATGGACAGACTTGTTTTGTAGACATTTTACATACATTTTAAAGATTTTATTTTTAAGAAATCTCTACACCCAATATGAGGCTCAAACTTAAAACCCTGAGATCAAGAGTCACATGTTCCACTGACTGAGCCAGCCAGGTGCCCCAGACTTTTCATATTTCTGAATAATTTAAAGAGTGCAAGCTAAACTGACAGCTCAGCTTCTATAACTATAATCCCTAGTCCAATCCTGCTGCTAACCTAAGTTATGATGATGTCAAACAAATACATATTATAAAAGTTATTTGCTAAACCCAGAATGTGAAGAATCTAAATGAGGTTAATATATTTTTAGATTAAATTAAAACTCTTGAAGGACAGGAATTCTTTTCATCTTAGTATTCAAAAACACCATTATCATCATTATAAGCAGCTATGTTTGAACATGGCTATATGGCAGGAATTGTATTAAAGATTGTGCTAAAAACCTTAATGTACAGTCTTTTTATTTCACAACACTTACTATGCTCCTTTAAACAAGGTGAATCACAGAGAAGTTAAATAACTTGCTGAAGCTCTTGAACCTGTCTTGCAGTCTCTCAAATAAGTAAATGTTTGATGAATAAAAATAAAAAGCAATGCCAGGGAGGAAATGAACAGTTGCCAGTTGGTTCCCAGTCAGAAGAGGTCACCCTCAGCTAGAGCAAAAGATATGGCTTTGAAAAATGGTCAGAAGTTGGATAGGTAAAGGGGGAGAGGCATTTAAGGTTGAGAGCATGCTATTGGCAAAAGCACAAAAGTAGTGAGCTAATTATTTTAATGGGTATTGAGAATAACATAGAGAAAATTAAGAGAAAGGTTGGAGGTGGACTGTACTGACATGTTTTATAAAGATTTTATTTATTTATTGGACAGAGACTAACACAGCGAGAGGGAACATAAGCGGGGGTTGGGGGGGGAAATAATGCTTCCTGCTGAGCAGAGAGCCTGATGTGGGGCTCAATCCCAGAACCCTGGGATCATGACCTGAGCTGAAAGCCAATGCTTAACCACTGAGCCACCCAGGCGCCCCTGTACTGACATTTTAATGCTAGGATTTTTCTTCTGTAAACAAAAGGAGAAAACAATGAAGAGTTTTGAACAGAAAAATCTGAAAATGAAAGTGGTATTTTATGAAAATTACTCTAGCAGCACTATGAAGCAAGGAATAAAAAAATACAAAATGGAGACAAAGAGGTTTGTAGAAAGGCTGTTACAACAATCTGGATATTTGGTAATGAAGAGTAGTAGAAGTTTTAAAGGGAGGATGCAAGGAACATTTTGAAAGAGAACCAGATAGTCCTGAGAATTAACCTGTTATAAGGATGGGGGAAGTTCAATCTAGAAAGGAAGAGGAAGCAGGGATGACTAAGATCATAGACTTGGGTGCTTAATACAGCAATGTAAAGTCAATTTGGGAGATAAGCAGTAGAATTTACTAGTAGAAAAATCCAGCTCCGGGGTTCTGGAGGGATGTCAGGGCTAAATATAGAAATTTGAGAGCTATCAGTAGTAAAATGGAAACTGAGTGCAGGTTGGCTCTTAGAAAGTAAGACATATTATTGGGAGATGATTACCTCTAATGAGTTTAACAAGAAAGAGAAGCTAACAAAGGAAACCCAAACTGTTGGGAGATGCAGGATGCAATGCCACATGTATTTCAGGAAGGAGAGAGTGGTTAAATACTTAAGACTGGGGGCACCTGGTGGCTCAGGGGGTTAAGTCTCTGCCTTTGGCTCAGGTCACAATCTTGGGGTCCTGGGATCTAGACCGCATGGGGCTCTCTGCTGGGCAGGGAGCCTGCTTCCTCCTTTCTCTCTGCCTGCCTTGCTAAATTTTATGGAATAATATTTGTTAAGAATTTTTGTGTTTAGGTTCATGAGGCTTATTGGTGTGTACTCTTCTTGGGATGGGTTTGTCTGGTTTTGAATACCACAGTGATAACTGTGGTCAAACTGTGGGAAGTATTCTCTTTTGTATTTTCTGAGTCTATGGTAGGAATGGGTTAGGCCTGGAGTTTTGTCTTTTCTTTTTTAATTACATATTTAACTTCCTTAAGGAGAGTAGGTCTATGCAGATTTTCTCTTTCTTCCTGACATACTTTGTATGTCTGTCAAGGTATTCACATTACATTACATTATATTCATACCTGTTGGCATTAAGTTATTAATAATTTTCCTTATTATCTTTCTAATATCTGTAAGATTTGCAGAGGTGTTCCCTCTTTCATTTCTGATATTGGTACTATGTATCTTCTCTCTTCTTTCCCCTAATTAGATTTATTTATTTATTTATTTGATCTTTTCAAGGAATCAGCTATTGGTCTCATTACTTTTCTCTCTTCGTGTCTACGTTCTATTTCATCGATTTCTACTCTGATCTTTATTATTTTTTTTCCTTTCACTTACTTATTTTCTAGCTTCTTAAGGTAGACTCTTAGATAACTGATTTTAGACCTTTCTTATTTTTTTAATAGAGGCATTCAAAGCTACAAATTTCCTTCTGGGAACTAATTTAGTTCATCTTACAAATTTTGATTTGTTGCATTATCACTCAGTTCAAATTATTTTGTGACTTCTTTGATCTATGGGTTATTTAGAAGCATATTGTTTAATTTACAAATACTTTAAGTTTTCCTATATATTGAATGATAAGCTGTTCAACAATTGGCTTTTGGATATGTTGAAGGCTGGTTTATAGTGTTTGCTGATTTCCATGATATACATTCTCCTATTATAGCTGATTTCAAGCAACCAATGTTACATCACTGAATGCAGAGTTAGGAAGAGATGCACAAGAGAATACCATTAGATAGTATTTCTACATAAGAATACAATTATAAATAAATAACTTCAATAGCACAGATTATAATAAAATGTAGAAAGGTAATAAAGAAGTGATAAGTTTTGAATATTACCTTTTTAAGGTTGTTCTTGTTGTTGTCTTCAGTTTAGATGGAGCTTTATATTTTGAGACTCCACATAAGTGCTCTCAATTGCTACTTGTAAGAATTTTTTTAACTCTTCATTTTGAAATAATTATAGATGCGCAGGAAGTTGCAAATGTAAAACATATAGTACCATGTACTCTTTACCTATTTATTATACCGTCAATGGTATTATATAATACCTTTCAAAGGTGACATCTTATACCACTATAGTATGGTGTAATATAAATACCAGGAAACTGATATTGGTACAATACTTAAATGCACTAAAGACCTCATTCTGGTTTTTCCAGTTCTCATATGCATTTGTGTATATGTGTGTGTGTAGTCCTAAGCAATTTTATCCCCTTTATAGATTCTTTTAAACACTATTATAATCAAGATGCACATTGTTAGTCAATAAAAGCAAAAATCAACAAGAGGGGCTATACAAAACTAAAAAGTTTCTGCACAACAGAGGAAACCTACAAAAAAATGAAAAGGCAACCTACTGAATGGGAGAAAATATTTGCAAATCATATATATGATAAAGGGTTAATATTAAAAATATATAAAGATCTCCTACAACTCAGTAGCAAAAAAAAAAAATCTGATTTTCAAAATGAGCAGAGGTCATTTTGAGCACTTCATCATGTGTCTGTTGGCCATTTGGATGTCTTCTTTGCGGAAGTGTCTGTTCATGTCTTCTGTCCATTTTTTGATTGGATTATTTGTTCTTTGGGTGTTGAATTTGATAAATTCTTTATAGATTTTGGATACTAGCCCTTTATCTGATATACCATTTGCAAATATCTTCTCCCATTCTGTCGGTGATTTTTTGGTTTTGTTGACTGTTTCCTTTGTTGTGCAAAAGCTTTTGATCTTGATGAAGTCCCAGTAGGTCATTTTTGCCCTTGCTTCCCTTGCCTTGGGCGATGTTTCCAGGAAGAAGTTGCCACCACTAAGGTCAAAGAGGTTGCTGTCTGTGTTCTCTTCAAGGATTTTGATGGATTCCTGTCTCATATTGAGGTCTTTCATCCATTTTGAGTTTATTTTGTGTGAATCTATTCTGCATGTGGTTGTCCAATTTTTCAACACCATTTTTTGAGGAGACTGTCTTTTTTTCATTGGACAGTCTTTCCTACTTTGTCCAAGATTAGTTGACCATAGAGTTGAGGGTCCATTTCTGGCTCTCTATTCTGTTCCGCTGATCTATGTGTCTATTTTTGTGCCAGTACCATACTGTTTTGCTGTTTATAGCTTGAAGTCTGGAATTGTGATGCTGCCAACTTTGGTTTTCTTTTTCAACATTCCTTTGGCTATTCAGAGTCTTTTCTGGTTCCATATAAATTTTAGGATTATTTGTTCCATTTCTTTGAAAAAAATGGATGGTATTTTGATAGGGATTGCACTGAGTGTGTAGGTTGCTTTAGGTAGCATAGACATTTCTTCCAATCCATGAGCGTGGAATGTTTTCCATTTCTTTGTGTCTTCCTCAGTTTCTTTCAAGAGTACTTTATAGTTTCCTGAGTACAGATTCTTTGTCTCTTTGGTTAGGTTTATTCCTAAATATCTTATGGTTTTGGGTGCAACTGTAAATTGGATTGACTCCTTAATTTCTCTGTCTTCTGTTTTGCTGTTGGTGTATAGAAATGCAACTGATTTCTGTGCATTGATTTTATATCCTGACACTTTACTGAATTATATTATGCTAAGAAAAATAAGTCAGTCAGAGAAACACAATTATTATATGCTCTCTCTGATATGAGGAATTTGAGAGGCAAGGCAGAGGATCCTGGCGTAAAGGGAGAGGGGAAAAAAACAAAACAAGATGGGACCAGGGAGGGAGATAAACCATAAGAGACTCTGATCTTGAAACAAACTGAGGGTTGCTGGGGGATGGGGTGGGTTATGGACACTGGGGAGGGTATGTGCTATGGTGAGTGCTGTGAATTGTGTAAGACTGATGATTCACAGACCTGTACCCCTGAAGCAATAATACATTATATGTTTAAAAAAAAAAAAGAACAAATGATGTACTGCATGTGACTAACATAACACAATAAAATAAATAAATAAATAAATATTTTAAGAGGGAGGAAAAATGAGCAGAGGACCTCTCACCTCTCTTCCTAGGCACTGTCTGTGGAGGTGGTGGCCATCTGTTACTGGGCATCATGGCTATCCTCAGACCTTTGGTGAAGCCCAAGATCATTAAAAAGAGGGGGCGCCTGGGTGGCTCAGTGGGTTAAAGCCTCTACCTCAGGCTCGGGTTGTGATCCCAGGGTTCTGGGAACAAGCCCCACATCAGGCTCACTGCTCAGCAGGAAGCCTGGTTCCCCTTCTCTCTCTGTCCACCTCTCTGCCTACTTGTGATCTCTGTCTGTCAAATAAATAAATAAAATCTTGGGGCGCCTGGGTGGCTCAGTGTGTTAAGCCGCTGCCTTCAGCTCAGGTCATGATCTCAGGGTCCTGGAATCGAGTCCTGCATCGGGCTCTCTGCTCAGCAGGGAGCCTGCTTCCCTTCCTCTCTCTCTGCCTGCCTCTCTGCCTACTTGTGATCTCTCTCTGTCAAATAAATAAATAAAATCTTTAAAAATAAATAAATAAATAAAATCTCAATAAATAAATAAATAAATAGATAAAATCTTTAAAAAAAAAAAAAAAAAAAGGACCATGAAGTTCATCCGGCACCAGTCAGACCGATATGTCAAAATTAAGCACAACTGGCAGAAACCCAGAGGCATTGACAATAGGGTACATAGAAGATTCAAGGACCAGATCTTGATGCCCAGCATGGTTATGGGAGCAACATGTTGCCCAGTGGCTTCTGGGAGATCCTAGTCCACAAGTCAAGGAGCTTGAAGTGCAGCTGATGTGTGACAAACCTTACTGTGCAGAGATTGTTCACAATGCCTCCTCCAAGAACCACAAAGCAATTGTGGAAAGAGCAGCCCAGATGGCAATCAGAGTCACCAATCCCAACCCCGGGCTGCACAGCAAAGAAAATGAACAGATAGCTTGTTGTGCACATCATATCTGTGTAAAACCATAAAACCACAAAAAACAAAAATAAAATAAATAAAAATGAGCAGAGGATCTGAATAAACATTTCTCCAAAGAAGACATACAAATGGTCAACAGACACATGAAAAGATGCTCAACATCATGAATCATCAGGGAAATGCTTATCATAACCACAATGAGATATTACCTAACACCTGCTAGAATGCTTATCATCAAAAAGACAAGAAATAACAAGTGTTGGTGAGGATATGGAGAAAGAGAACCCTTGTGCACTGTGGTTGGGAATGTAAATTGATGCAGCCATTATGGAAAACAGTATGGAGTTTCCTCACAAAATTAAAACTAGAAATACCCATATGATGCAGCTATTCCACTTCTGGGTATTTATCCAAAGGAAATGAAAACACTAACTTGAAAAGATATATGCACCCTCCTATGTTCACTGCAGCATTATTTACAGCAGCCAAAACATGAAAGCCAACTAACTATCCATCAATGGAAGAATGGATAAAGAAAATGTGTACATATATACAATGGAATATTATTTAGCCATAAAAAAGAATGAAATATTGCCATTTGTAACAACATGAATGGACCATGAGGACACTATGCTAAGTAAAATAAGTCAGACAAAGATAAACACCATATGATCTCACTTTATGTGAAATATAAAATAAACAAAAACAGAAAAAATAGACTTGAAATCATAGATACAAAGAACAGATTCATGGTTGCCAGAGGCAAGAAATAGGAGTAGGTGAAATGGGTGAAGGTAGTCAAAGGTACAAACTTCCAGTTAAAAAATAAATAAGTCAGGTAATATACAGCATGGTGACTATAATTAATAATACTCTACTGTATATTTGAAAATTGCCAAAAGAGCTATCTTAAAAGTTCTCATCAAAAGCAAAAACTGTAACTGTGTAGTGATGAATGTTAAGGAGTATTATTGTGGTGAGCATTTTGCAATATGTATAAATGTTGAATCATTATATTGTACACCCGAAACTAAATAATATGTCAATTATACCTCAGTTAAAAAACATATTAAAAATTCTTAAGGGACACCTGGGTGGATCAGTCGGTTAAGCAGCTGCCTTCAGCTCAGGTTATAATCCCAGGGTCCTGGGATCAAGACCTACATCAGGCTCCTTGTTTGGCGGGGAGCCTGCTTCTACCTCTGCCTGCTCTGCCTGCCACTCCCCCTGCTTGTGCTCTCTCTTTCTGACAATTAAATAAATAAAATCTAAAAAAATAAAAAGGAAAGAAAAAGAAAATTATATTTTAAAAAAACCTCTTAAAACTAAATAATAAGAAAATAAACACCTGATTAAAAAATGGCCAAAGACCTTAATATATACCCATCAAAGAAGATATATAAATGGCACATAAGCATATGGTAAGATACTTCTCATCATATGTCATCAGGAATGTTAATAATAACACATACACATAATAATAATATACTACACATGTGTAGGAGCAGAGGTATATGAAAAATCTCCAAACCTTCCTTTCAACATTGCTGTGAACATAAAACTCCTCTAAAAATGAAGTCTATTAAAAGTAACTGATTAATACAAAATTTTTAAAATTAAAAAAACCCAGATGAAATTGATGAATTCCTAAAAAGCATAAAATGTCATGAATAACAAAATAAGAAATAAAGAACATAAATATTAAGAAAATGAAATGGTAGTCAGACACCTTTTCCTGCCACAAAACTCAGGTCCCAGTTGTTTTATTGGTTGAATTTTGTCAATGTTTCAAGTCAAAATCAATTCCTATCATATGTAAGTTGATAAAGAATAGCAAAGGAACAAAAGCTGCCTAATAATCTTGATTATAAAAGAGGTGACAAAAGAACATTATGGGTTATTTTATTTATTAATATAGATGCCAAGATCCAAAATAAAGTATTGGCTATTCAAATCCAAAGGTATATTAAAAAAGAATGCATTATAATTAAGTAGGATTTATCCATTGAATGCAAGGATTGTTCAATATAAAGCATATCTATCAATGTAGTTCAAAATCATTTTATTTTTTTCAACTGATACAGAAAAAGAATTTTATAAAGTCCAACACCTATGAATGAAGAAAAAGTTCATTGAAAACTAGGATTAGAAGGGATCATCCTTAATTCTATAAAAGTTTTCTAGAAAAAGTTTACAGCATATTTTATATTTAATTGACATATTTTAAATTCAGTCCCATTAAGATAGGAAATAAGACAAGGTTGACCACCACAATTAATATATAACATATTATTGGAGATAGTAAGAAGACATGAGTAGTATGAGGATTGGGAGAGAAAAGGTAACCTTATCATCATTGTTGTTGGCAGATGATATGATAATCATATTCAAGGGGAAAAATAGATTACACAATCTATTAGAATCAATAAAAGTAATAGTCATATATAAATTCAACCTAAAAAACAATAGTATACACTAAAGTCTAAAATATAAAAATCAATAGCATACATTAAAAAATGCCAGTAATAGCCAATGAGAAAGTATAATTAAAATAAGATACTTTATGGTAGCAATGGTATCTATTAAGTTCTTATTAACTACTTAAACAGACTCATTGCAAAAAATGTTAAACTTTGATAAAGTACACAGAAGATGATCTGAGGATATGGAAAGGCCTTCCATATACTTGAGTAGAATAGAATTTAATAACAAAGATGTTAATCATCCCTAAAATGATTTATAAGTTCAATAGGGTCCAAATAAAAATTTCAACTGGATTGTTTATGTACTTGATAAACACTATAAAATCTATATAGTTAAATAAAGCCATGAATAGGTAAGTCAGGTATAAAAAGGCAGATAAATGGAAGAAAATCACATACCAGATATTAAGGCATACTACAACACTACAGCAATAAAAAGAATACAATATTTTAAGATCAGACCAGTAGACATATTAAAAAGCTTAAAGACATATACCTTGAATTAAAACAGAAAAGACAGTTGTTTAATAGATAATTTTGAGAAAACTAGATTCCTATAATGAAGAAAAATAGAACTGGATGCCTACTTAGCATCATTTTCAAAGATGGAATCCAAATAAACATAAAACAAAGATTATAGAGTTAGAAGAAATGTGACTTGAGGCAAGAAGAATTATTCAAACAAAACTTCAAAGACATAAAATTACAAGGATATAGGAGAGTTGAGCATATAACCAACTAATTTGACCTAACTAAAATTCTACAGGACACTCAACAGCAGCAGAATACACATTCCTTTCAAGTGAATATGGAACATTTATCAAGATAGATCAACAATGAATCTTGGAACATTGAAAAAATAAAATTAAATTTTTAAAAAGAAGATCACATCCTGGACCATAGGACAAGTCAAAATAAATTTAAATGGATTCAAATCATACAAAGTGTCTTTTCTAGCCACAGTGAAATTAAATTGGTTAAGTGTCTGCCTTCAGCTCAGGTCATGATCCCAAGGTCCTGGGATCGAGCCCCATATCAGACTCCCTGCTCAGTGGGGAGTCTGCTTTTTTTTTAGTCTCTGCCTCTGTTCCTCCCCCTGTTTATGTGCTCTCTCTCTCTCTTTCTCTCAAATAAATAAATAAAATATTTTTTTAAAGAGATGTCTGGAAAAATCCCCATTTATTTAGAAAATTAAAAGCGTATAAAATTAAGTCAGGAAACAACAGATGTTGACAAGGATGCAGAGAAAGGGGAACCCTCTCACACTGTTGGTAGGAATGCAAGCTGGCACAGCCAATCTGGAAAACAGTAGGAGGTTCCTCAAAAAGTTGAAAATAGAGTCACCTTATGACTGAGCAATTGTACTAGTAGGTATTTAACCCAAAGATATAAATGTAACGATCCTTGATCCAAAGAGGCATCTGCACCCTAATGTTTATAGCAGCAATGCCCACAATAGTCGAACTATGGAAAGAGCCCAGATGTCCATCAACAGATGAATGGACACACACACACACACACCCTGGAATATTACTGCCATCAAAAAAAAGAAATCTTGGGGCGCCTGGGTGGCTCAGTGGGTTGGGCCGCTGCCTTCAGCTCAGGTCATGATCTCAGGGTCCTGGGATCGAGTCCCGCATCGGGCTCTCTGCTCAGCAGGGAGCCTGCTTCCTCCTCTCTCTCTCTCTGCCTGCTTCTCTGCCTGCTTGTAATCTCTCTCTGTCAAATAAATAAATAAAATCTTTAAAAAAAAAAAAGAAATCTTGCCATTTGCAATGATGTGGATAGAACTAGAGGGTATTATGCTAAGCAAAATAAGTCAATCAAAGAAAGAAAATTATATGATTTCACTTATATGTGGTATTTAAGAAACAAAACAGAGGAGCATAGGGGAAGGGAGGGTAAAGTAAAACAAGAGGAAATCAGAGAGGGAGACAAACCATAAGATGCTCTTAATCATGGGAAACAAACTGAGGGTTGTTGGAGGGGCAGAGGGTAGGAGGATGGGGGTAACTGGGCGATGGACCTTAAGGAGGGCATGTGATGTAATAAGCACTGGATGTTATATAAGACTGATGAATGAATGAACTCTGTCTCTGAAACTCATAGTATAGTATGTTAATAAATTGAATTTAAATAATTTTTGAAAATAGAAAATAAAGAAAATTAAAAGCATACTGCTAAATAACTCATGGTCCTAGCAGTTCAACTCCTAAATATTTTATCCAGAAGAAATGAAAATGTATATCCATAAAAATACGTGTAGACAAATATCCATAGCAGCTTTATTTCAGTAGTCCCAAATTAGAAACACCCCAAATATCTATCAACAGGTGAATAGATAAACACGTTGTGGCATCTTCATATAATGGGATACTATTTAGCAATAAAAAGGGATGAACTACTAATATAGACAACAGCATGTTTTATACTCAAAACAGTCATGCTTGGTGGAAAAAGAAAACATACTATATGATCCTATTTAACTCTAGAAGTTCTAGAAAATGGTGGAAATTTTCTAGAATTCTAAAATTTTAGACATGCAAACTAATTGATGGTGACAGAGAGATGCCTGGTAGTTGTCTGGAAATGGAAGCTAGAGAAAGAGATTCAAATGGGCACAAGGAGAGTTTAGGAGATTTTGGATATGTTTATTAACTTGATTGGAGTGATGTTTTCATGGTTGTGTTCAGATGTCAAATATATCAATCTGTATGTGTTAAATATGTGCAGTTTATGAAATGTCAATTGTATTTCAAACTGTTAGATGCACACAAAATAACAATATGCAATAACATATAAACAAAATAACATATACAAGAAACACATAAACAAAAACACATATTAAACAGATTAGAATGATCAATTTCCTAAAATGGAGGAAAGGAGAATGATAAGAACAGGGGAAAAGGGGAGTGTGTGTGTGTGTGTGTGTGTGTGTGTTTGTGTGTATGCACGCACGTGCATGTGCACACACGCACACACATGTATAAATACATAAATAAACTTAAGAATCACAAGAGAAGTGGTGGTGCCTGGGCAGTACAGTCAGTTAAGTGTTGGACTCTTTTTTTTTTTTTTTTAAGATTTTATTTTACTTACTTGAGAGAGAGAGACAGTGAGAGAGAGAATGAGCGAGGAGAAGGTCAGAGAGCGAAGCAGACTCCCCATGGAGCTGGGAGCCTGATGTGGGACTCGATCCCGGGACTCCAGGATCACGCCCTGAGCCGGAGGCAGTCGTTTAACCAACTGCGCCACCCAGGCGTCCCAAGTGTTGGACTCTTGATTGCAGCTAAGGTCGTGATCTCAGGTTGTAAGATCAAGCCCCAGATCCAGTTCCATGCCGGGTGTGGAGTCTGCTTGAGATTCTCTCTCCTTTTCTCTCTGCCCCTCCTGCTCATACTCTCTCTCTCTCTCAAATAAATAAATAAATCTTAGAAAAAGAAAAAGAATCACAAGAGAGGGATTGAGAGTGTTAGAAAAGAAAGTGAGGGGAAAATGAAAGAAATTTACTCTGTTACAATCATACCACTCTTATTGGAACACAGAAACAGTAAATTCTGTAAGATTAAAAAACCTGAATGGCAGCAATAGCTTCAGACTTCCAGTCATATGAATGAGGAATTATTAAAAGGAGTCTTTCCTGGTATCTCTGGGATAACTCAAAACTCCATCTACTGAATCATTTGACAATTATTTACTACCTACTATGTGCCAGGCCTTATTCATAAGGCCAGTAATTGTTTCAATAGCCACTCATCATCTCCATTTCCTGGTCCTACCTGCTGGGGTTTCCGCCTTCATTGCTGTTGCAGAAGAACCATTAGTGATTCCCCAAGGACCTAAACTGTGTTCTTCTACTTTCCCTCCTTCTTCAATGTACTCAAAAGGACCAGTGCTCCTCTGCTTTATTACTTGTGCCTGAAGCGTTCGTGCCTGAAGTTGTTTGAAGCCTTCATGAAATGCCATTTCCATTCGAATATCATTGTTTTGAATTTCATAGTACAAACCTGAAGAAAGAAAGATGTTGAAATAAATGTGACTGGTTTTTCCACCATCATAGACTGAAGAACTGCAACATTTCACTTCTATTTTCCTAATTTTACCAAAGTTTAAGAACTATATGATAAGCCATTAAAGAATGAAAAGAGAAAGGGAGAACCTTATAATGGAAGAAAACACATTCATATCACAGGAAAATACCATACCAAGTAAAGTCCAGGCTACGACATTAGTTGGTTCCAGGCAAGTAGCATCCTCAAAGAAAATTTCTGCCTGCTCATACTTCTCCATAAGGACAGCCAAGACACCACACAGCAACAAGCTGAGAAGAGACCACCAACATGATTCAGCATGGTCCCATGTCACAGTCATGGAACCAAGACAATTTCATATAGAAGCTTATGTGTTCCTACTCATCCTTCATCTCCCTTCCACCCATACCTTTGGATATGATTCTGGTTGAGGGAAAGGGCTTTCCGAAAACACTCTTGTGCTTTGATGTTGTCCTCAGTTAGGAGGCAGAAGGCACCATAGTCCAGCCAGTGTTCCAGGTTCTGGGGCTCACGGACCAACCTCTATCACATGAAGCACCAGGAGGACCAAAGTTATTGTAATACAATGTCATATTTTTTATGCCCATAAAACCACAAATACGCTAAGTTGTATGAAAGCAGAAACTGTCATATTTTAAAAATTTACTGCTGAATTCTGAATATCTAGTGCAGACACTATTCTGGCTCATAGTATGTGGTGAATAAATACTTATTGGAATAATTTTTAAATTAAATCTTCAAGTCATTGCTTCTTAGTGTTGATGTTATAGTCACCATAAACTCCTCTAATTACTTAGGAACATAGATTCATTTTATAGTTCATTTTAAAGATTCACATATAATAATTCTGTCATGGTCTTGAGATGGCAAATATAAGTTTAAGTACAAATATATAAAAAAATCATTTCATAATGAGTAACTATAAAACATTGCTAAAAGAGGGATGCCTGGGTGGCTCAGTTGGTTAAGCGGCTGCCTTCGGCTCGGGTCGTGATCCCAGCGTCCTGGGATCGAGTCCCACGTCGGACTCCTTGCTCGGCGGGGAGCCTGCTTCTCCCTCTGTCTCTGCCTGCCATTCTGTCTGCCTGTGCTTGCTCTCTCTCTCCCTCTCTCTCTCTGACAAATAAATAAAAAATCTTAAAAAAAAACATTGCTAAAAGAAATTAAAGATGACATAAACAAATGGAAACACATCTCATGTATATGGATTGAAAGACTTAATATTATTAAAATGTCAATACTGCCCAAAGCAATTTACAGATTCCATACAATCTCTATCAAGATCTTAATAATTTTTGTAGCAATAGGAAAAAACACTCTAAAATTTAAATGGATTCTCAAGGGACCCTGAATAGCCAAAACAATCTTGAAAAAGAACAAAACTGGAGAACTCATACTTGGCCTAAATGTGCCCATTAAACAACACAGGGTTGCAGATTGGATAAAATGACAGGACCCATCCATATGTTGTCTACAAGAGACCCATTTTGAACCTAAGGATACATCCAGACTGAAAGTGAAGGGATGGAGAAGCATCTTTCATGCCAATGGGCCTCAAAAGAAGGTCGGGGTAGTGATTCTCATATCAGATAAATTAGATTTTAAATGAAAGACTGTAGTCAGAGATACAGAAGGACACTACATAATTCTTAAATCCACCAAAAAGATCTTACAATTGTAAATATTTATGCCCCCAATATAGGAGCAGCCAATTACATAAGAAAACTGTTAATCAAGATAAAGAGTCATATTGATCTGAAGACATTAATAGTAGGAGATTTTAACATGCCACTCTCAGTTATAGGCAGATCATCCAAGCAGAAAATCAATAAAGAAACAAGAGCATTGAATGACACATTGGACCAGATGGACCTCATAGATATATGCAGAACATTCCACCCTAAAACAACAGAATACTCATTCTTCTCGAGTGCACGTGGAACCTTCTCCAGAATAGACCACATACTGAGTCACAAATCAGGGCTCAACCGATACCAGAAGATTGAGATTATTCCTTCATATTGTCAGATCACAATGCTTTGAAACTGGAGCTCAACCACAAGGAAGGGTTTGGAAGGAATTCAAACACCTGGAAGCTAAAGACCACCTTGCTTAAGAATGCATTCTTGCGGGGCGCCTGGGTGGCTCAGTGGGTTAAGCCGCTGCCTTCGGCTCAGGTCATGATCTCAGGGTCCTGGGATCGAGCCCCACATCAGGCTCTCTGCTCAGCAGGGAGCCTGCTTCCCTCTCTCTCTCTCTCTGCCTGCCTCTCCATCTACTTGTGATTTCTCTCTGTCAAATAAATAAATAAAATCTTAAAAAAAAAAGAATGCATTCTTGGATCAACCAGGAAATCAAAGAACTTAAACAATTCATGTAAACCAATGAGAATGAAGACACTTCAGTCCAAAATCTATGGGATACAGCAAAGGCGGCCCTAAGGGGGAAATACATAGCCATCCAAGCCTCCCTTTAAAAAAATGGAAAAATCCAGAATACACGAGCTGTCTCTACACTTTAAAGAACTGGAGAATCAACAACAAATTAAGCCAACTCCACACACAAGAAGGGAAATAATCAAGATTAGAGCAGAGATCAGTGAGATAGAAACTAGAGATATAGTAGAACGCATCAAAGAAACTAGAAGTTGGTTTTTTGAAAGAATCAATAAGATCGCTAAACCATTGGCCAAACTAATCCAAAAGAAAATTTTAATAAAATTATGAATGAAAAGGGAGAGAGCATAACTAACACCAAGGCAATAGAAACAATCATCAAAATTATTACCAACAATTACATGCCAATAAGTTAAGCAACCTAGATGAAATGGATGTACTCCTGGAAAACTATAAACTTCCAAAATTGAACCAGGAAGAAATTGACAACCTGAATAGACCAATATCTAGTAATGAGCTAGAAGGAGTGATCAAAAACCTCCCAAAAAACAAGAGCCCAGGACCTGATGGATTCCCTGGGGAATTCTACCAAACTTTCAAAGAAGAAATAACACCTATTCTCCTGAAGCTGTTTCAAAAAATTGAAGCAGAAGGAAAATTTTCAGACTCTTTTTATGAAGCCAGCATTACCCTGATCCCCAAACCAAGCAAAGACCCCACCAAAAAGGAGAATTTGACCAAAATCACTGATGTGTATGGATGCTAAGATTCTCAACAAGACCCTAGCAAATAGGATCCAACAGCACATTAAAAAGATGATCCAACAGCACATTGAAAAGATGATCCTCCATGACCAAGTGGGATTCATTCCTGGGTTGCAAGGATGGTTCAATTTTCGCAAATCAATGTGATAGAACAAATCAATAAGAGAAGAGAGAATAACCACATGGTCCTCTCAATTAATGCAGAAAAAGCATTTGATAAAACCCAGCATCCATTCCTGACTAAAACGCTTCAAAGTATAGAGATAGAGGGAACATTTCTGAACTTCATGAAATCTATCTATGAAAAACCCACAGCAAATTATCATCCTCAATGGGAAAAAGCTCACAGCCTTCCCATTGAGATCAGGAACATGACAAGGATGCCCACTCTCACCACTCTTGTTCAACATAGTATTAGAAGTTCTAGCAACAGCAATCAGACAACAAAGAGAAATTAAAGGTATCCAAATTGGCAGTGAAGAAGTCAAACTCTCTCTCTTTGCATATGACATGATACTTTATATGGAAAATCCAAAAGACTCCACCCCCAAACTACTAGAACTCATACAGCAATTCAGCAACGTGGCAGGATACAAGTCAATGTACAGAAATCAGTGGCTTTCTTATACATTAACAATGAAAACACAGAAAGGGAAATTAGAGAATTGATTCCATTTACTATAGCACCAAGAACCATAAGATACCTGGAAATAAACCTAACCAAAGAGGTAAAGGATCTGTACTCGAGGAACTACAGAACACTCATGAAAGAAATCAAAGAAGACACAAAAAGATGGAAGAGCATTCCATGATCCTGGATTGGAAGAATAAACATTGTTAAAATGTCTATACTGCCTAGAGCAATCTATACTTTTAATGCCATTCCAATAAAAATTCCACCGGTATTTTTCAAAGAGCTGGAGCAAACAATCCTAAAATGTGTATGGAATTAGAAGAGACCCCGAATTGCTAAGGAAATGTTGAAAAAGAAAAACAAAACTGGCAGCATCACGTTGCCTGATTTCAAGCTTTACTACAAAGCTGTGATCATCAAGACAGCATGGTACTGTCATAAAAACAGACACCAGGTTTCCAAACTTAAAAAGTTATGTAATCTGTGTGGTGCTAGTATCAAGATAAATATATAGAACAATGGAATAGAATAGAGAGCCCTCACATATATGGTCAAATGATTTTTGACAAAGAGGCCAAGACCATTCAATATATAAGGACAGTCTTTTCAGCAAATGGTGCTAGGAAACGTGGATATCCACATATACATGTAAAAAATGAAGTTGGACCCTTACTTAATGCCATATACAAAAAATAACTCAAAATAGATCAAAGACCTAGATGTAGGGGGCGCCTGGGTGGCTCAGTGGGTTAAGCCTCTGCCTTCAGCTCAGGTCATGATCTCAGGGTCCTGGGATCGAGCCCCACATCGGGCTCTCTGCTCAGTAGGGAGCCTGCTTCCTCCTCTCTCTCTGCCTGCCTCTCTGCCTACATGTAATCTCTGTCTGTCAAATAAATAAAGAAAATCTTAAAAAAAAAAAGACCTAGATGTAGGACCTAAAACTATAACATGACTCTGGATATCACAATGATTTCTTGGATATGATACCAAAGGCACAGTTAACAAAAGAAAAAAAAAAGACAAATTGGACTTCATCAAAAACCTTTAAAAAAAACTTTTGTACATCAAAAGAAACTCAATGGAGTAAAGAGGTAATTCACATAACAGGAGAAAATATTTTCAAATCATATACCTGTAACTGGTAAGAATATTCAGAATGTGTAAAGAACTACTAAATCTCAACAACAAAAATTAAACAAAAGTGACTCAAAAGTGGGCAAAGGACTTAAACAGACATTTCTCTGAAGATCTACAAATGGCCAAAATGCATGGGAATACCACTAAGATTATACTTTTTTAAGGTAAATACCCAGGAGTAGAAACTGCTAAACTATTTTCCAGGGTTGCTTTATCATTACGCATTTCCTCCAGCAAAGTATGAGGGTTTCAGTTGTTTTGTATCCCCACCAGCACCTCTTATTGTCACCATTTTTCATTTTAGTTATTCTAATGTATTGTAGTGGCACTTTATTGTGATTTGAATTTGCATTCCCTAATGGCTAATGATGTTGAACATCTTTCCATGTTCTTATTTATCATATTTATGTCCTCTTTAGTGAAATATCTTTTCAAATCTTTTGCCCATTTTTATTTAGTCATTTTTCTACTGTTGAATTTTGGGAGTTCTTAATATTCTGGATACAAATCTTTTGTCAGATATATGTTTTGCAGATATTTTTTCCCAATATCTACCTTTCTTTTCTTTCTCTTAATACTACCTTTTACAAAGCACACATTTTAATTTTGATGAACTTCCATTTATCCTATTTTTCTTTTATGGATCATGCTTTTGCATCATGCCCAAAACTCCAGGTCATGAAGAATTTCTTCTTTTTTTTTTTTTCTAAAATTTTTACAGTTTTATGTTTTACATTCAGATCTATGGTTCATTTTAAGTTGATTTTTTTTTTTTAAGTAGGCTCCACACCCAGCCTAGAGCCCAGTGTTGGGCTTGAATTCACGACACTGAGATCAAGACCTGACCGAGAGCAAGAGTTGGATTCTCAACCACTTGAGCCACCAACGTGCCTCTTCTTTTTTTTTTTTTTAAGATTTTATTTATTTGACAGACAGAGATCACAAGTAGTCAGAGGCAGGCAAAGAGAGAGAGAGAGGAGGAAGCAGTTTCCCCTCTAAGCGGAGAGCCCGATGCGGGGCTCGATCCCAGGAGTCTGGGATCACGACCTGAGCAGAAGGCAGAGGCTTTAACCCACTGAGCCACCCAGGTGCCCCACCAAGGTGCCTCTTAAGTTGATTTTTTTATACAATGTTTGAGGCTTAAGTCAAAGTTTATTTTTTGCATATGGATGACCAACAGTTCTAATACCATTTTTTTTTTTAAAGACTGTCTTTTCTATTGAATTTCCTTACACCTCTGTCAAAAAGATAATAGTCATGGTCGCCAAACTGTGGAAAGAACCAAGATGCCCTTCAACGGACGAATGGATAAGAAAGATGTGGTCCATATGCACTATGGAGTATTATGCCTCTATCTGAAAGGATGAATACCCAACTTTTGTAGCAACATGGATGGGACTGGAAGAGATTATGCTGAGTGAAATAAGTCAAGCAGAGAGAGTCAATTATCATATGGTTTCACTTATTTGTGGAGCATAGCAAATAACATGGAGGACATGGGGAGATGGAGAGGAGAAGAGAGTTGAGGGAAATTGGAAGGGGAGGTGAACCATGAGAGACTATGGACTCTGAAAAACAACCTGAGGGTCTTGAAGGGTCGGGAGGTGGGAGGTTGGGGGAACCAGGTGGTGGGTGTTAGGGAGGGCACATATTGCAAGGAGCACTGGGTGTGTTGCAAAAACAATGAATACTGTTACGCTGAAAAGAAATTGAAAATAATAATAATAATAATAAAAATATAATGTCCTCATTTGTACGGATCTATTTTTAGGTTCTATTTTATTGATTTATGTGTCTATCCTTTCATCAGTTCTGTTGGGTTTTAAATAATTAAAAACTATTTGTTATACCCATATTATACAAATAATAGTAACAATTACCACTGGCAAGACATTTAATTACCTCTTCATAATATACTGCTGCCATTTCAAAGTTCTCATTGACTTCTGCTTCAAATGCAAAGAGTCGAAGCTGTTCGCTGCTTGTATAGATGGTTGAGACAGCACCTTGGATATCATCTGGCATAGTCTTGTCATCAAGATATTAAACAAAACAAAACAATTACAAGTAGAGAGTCTTATAAGAATAAACTAGATGTGAGAACCCAGTTATAAGGTTGAAAATGATATTGGGGTTTTTTATAGTCTTGGCGATATAGTAAGAGAGTGAGAGTGAGCCAAGAGAGAAATATCAAGGGTGAAAGAGAAACTCAGGTGTCTGAATACCAACAACCTAAGCTCATAGAAGTGAGTAAAAATTAATTTGGGCTCCTCAACCCTCAGGGCAGTCAAAAATCTCTAAGTAAGCTTCCTTTGACCTCAAACAGCTTACATTTTCTCTAGTGTACGTGAAAAATATTATCATTTTTAGGTGCCATTACATTAAAAAGGTTGGCAAACACTATCTAGAGACTTCAAACATTGAAAAAACAGGAGATGAAGCGTAACACTTTGAAAGTTGCTTCTGTACTTTTAGTGAGATATGTAAGCATATCCCAAAAAGGAAACATTTTAGAAATCGCCAGAATGTAGGAGAAAACTCCCCAAAATATTATGCTCCATATACCCACTCAGGAAAGCAGTTCTGGATAGTAAGTAATCTCCTGGATCAGAAGATATTGTCAAGGCAGACCTCCCCAAATTCTTTAATTAGAAGTAAAAATATTATCAGTGACATTAACAAGTAGAGTTGCTAAGGGATGTAGAGAGTAAAGCTAAATTTGAGATGGGCCAAAGAGAGTTCCTGATCATGGAATAATGCTTCTGTTTTTGTTATTTTTAATTTTGATGATCTTGACCTCCAAATCCCTCCAGCAACACACTTCGTTGCAAACCAGAAATACTCTATCTCTAACATTCCACTCCCAGAATCTACGTTACAAGCCTTCAGTCTTTTGGTCACTTAATCCCCTGAAAACTGCTCTTTGACTTTATTTCCTTCATTTCCAATATGCCTATGTTTCCCAAGTGTGTAAGCTTGGACCTCATGATCATCCATTCATACTATTCTCTCGCCAGCACACTCAGGTCCCAGGCAACCTTGTCCTTCTTCTGCACTTGGTCTGAAGACTCCCCAATTAAAACAACCCTACTATCTGACTTCTTAAGTCTTAGACAAGAGCTGCTAATAGGTCCTGAGGAAAACTGTGTACACAAAGAAATATCTGGGCTGCCACAGATTCTTTGGCATTCAGCCTTAGCTGAAGACCTTTCATACTCTCTGCAATCTATGTAGTTGTCCTTGTTCAACAACAAATTCCATAATGCTATGATGCAGTACCTAAATATTCTTCTCTTTCTTCATGTTTTTTTCTTATTTTTTATTTATTATTAATATTTTAAGATTTTATTTTTATTATTTATTTGACAGAGAGAGAGATCACAAGTAGGCAGAGAGGCAGGCAGAGAGAGAAGGGGAAGCAGGCTCCCCGCTGAGCAGAGAGCCTGATGTGGGGCTCGATCCCAGGACCCTGAGATCATGACCTGAGCTGAAGGCAGAGGCTTAACCTACTGAGCCACCCAGGCGCCCCTTCTTCATGTTCTTTATTCAAATGTTATTCCCTTCACTGTCTGCAAAGACATTACTTCACAGAGGAAATGGAAATCATTAGGCCAGAAATCCCTCAACTAATGAACTCCACACTGAAAGAATTTATTTCTGCATCCATTATATATCCTTCCTTTCAGTCTGAGGAAGAAGTATCACATCCTTCTCTGTTCTTGATCCTTTCCTATCTGTATATACCTTGGGCTTTGCCATCAATTATTCTCTCTTTCCTTCTATTTTCAATTTGTTCCCATCTGCTGACTCCTTTTCCCAAACCTATGGATATGCTAAAGACATCTCCAGCTTAAAAAGAAAATCTCTATAATTTCTAGCTACTACTTTCCCCTCCCTTCCTTTCATCTTACAACTTCTTGAATTTATATTCACCTGCTTCTTAATCACTCATTTACTCCACAGTTCATTATAATTTGAATCTACTCCATTAGCTCACTGATATTGCTATGTGAAAGTTAATAACCTCTTTATTTTCAGATTCAATGAAAACTTTTCTTTTTTTTTTTTTTAAAGATTTTATTTATTTATTTGAGAGAGAGAGACAGTGAGAGAGAGCATGAGCGAGGAGAAGGTCAGAGAGCGAAGCAGACTCCCCATGGAGCTGGGAGTCCGATGTGGGACTCGATCCCGGGACTCCAGGATCACGCCCTGAGCCGAAGGCAGTCATCCAACCAACTGCGCCACCCAGGCGTCCCCAATGAAAACTTTTCAAATTTTGTTTTTCTTTTTTCCCCCAGTTTATTGAGATATAATTGACATACATCACTGTGTAAGTTTAAGGCATCGAGCATAATGGTTTGACAGACACATTCTATAAAATAATTACCACAATAAGTTTAGTTAGTATCCATCATCTCAAATGGACATAATAAAAAGAAAAAGAAAAAAAGAAAAATTTTTCTTGTGATAAGAACTCTTAAGATTTACTCCCTTAACTTTCACATATATCATTCAACAATGTTAGCTTCAGTCGTCATGCTGTACATTACATCACTAGTACTAGTCTATCTTGTAATTTGAAGTTTATACCTTTGGAGTTCCAATTCTCCTTCCCCATGAACTCCTAGGAATATTTGACATTGTTGACTATTTTTTCTTCTTAAAATTATCTCCCCTTAGCTTCTGTGATACCACTGTCTTCTGGCTTTTACCTTTTTAACAATTCACTTATCTCTTTCCATTAATTCCTTTTTTTAATTAGAGATTTTTATTTACTTACTTGACATAGAGAGACACAGTGAGAGAGGGAACACAAGCAGGGGGAGTGGGAGAGGGAAAAAGCAGGCTTCCCGCTGAGCAGGGACCCTGATGCGGGGCTCGATCCCAGGACCCTGGGATCATGACTTGCCACCCAAGCACCCCTCCTTCCATTCATTCTTTTACTCACTCATCCCTTAAATGCTGCTGCTTGACAGGGTTCCACTGACAGCTCACTTCTCTCTTGACTCATGTTTTTCTCAGCAGCTTAATTTATGATCATATTTTAACTAGTATCTAAGGCATATCTTTTGTTGCACTTCACAGATACTGGTTTTTTTTTGTCTTTTGGTTGGTTTTTTGTTTGTCTGTTTTTACAAATTGAAGATTTGTGGTAACTGTGTCAAACAAATCTATTGTGCCATTTTCTAATGGGATTTGCTCACTTTGTGCCTCTGTGTCACATTTGGGTAATTGTCACAATAATTCAAGCTTTTTCATTGTTAACTATATTTGTTACAGTGATCTGTGATCTGTGGTTAGAATTCGCTGAAAACTCAGATGATGGTCAGGATTTTTTAGCAATACAGTATTTTTTTTTAAACTAAGATTCGTAAATTGTTTTTCTAGACATAATGCTATTGCATACATAATAGTCTCCAGTATAGTGTAAACATTTATATGCACTGGGAAACCAAAAAATTCATTTGACTTGCTTTATTGTGATATTTGCTTTATTGTGGTGGTCTGGAACCAAACTGTCGATATCTCCAAGTAATGCCTGTATATACTCATGGCTCCCCAAATCTTCTCTCCAGCTCAGATCTCTCTCTTGAGAAAAACCCCACAAGAACCAATGTTCAAAAGTGATTTCAACAATCACCTGCCTCCTACCGAATTCACTTGTGTTGTATTTCCTGTTCTAGTTAATGGTACTATAAGCTACCCCATCATTGAACCTTAAACTTAAGAATCTTTGACCCCTTTATTACCAAATAATAACTGGTTAACACCACCAGTTTCATCACACCTAACCCATATGACATACTGCCATGAGAGCGTTTTTCATAAAATGTAGATATGATCATATTATTCCACTTATAATGTAATTAAATTTATTGCTTCCAAATGCTAATAAGGGAAAAAGTCAAAACTTCTTTGTGTAGCATATAAGGCTTCCATCCACATTCTCAATTCCCCTACTAGGAACTGATCCCTGGCTTCAACTCCTACTTCTATGTCCCTTAACCACTTCATCCTCTGTTCCTAAATGATAGGCAGTTTCTGTATATGCCATACTTCCAATCTTCCAAGCTTTTGTGATGTTCCCTGACTCAAATGCTCTGAAACATCCACCTGGAAAATTTTTAGTCTTCAAGTTCAAGGCACAGCTCTTCTGTGAATCCTTTCCTGACACCTTTCTCAGGGTGAAGTTGACCACTCTTTAGGCATCCCCAAACTTGCTCTCCCATGGACATGTCCCTATCACAGCACTTACCTCACCCTACTGCACTTATTTGTATTTGATGTCTCTCTTCTCTACTAGATAGGGATTCCTTGACAGCACAAGGCAACAGTAATTACTATCCCATGCTCAATTCTCAAAGCAATTTATCTAAATCATCTGTGCTCAAGGTAGAATTGTTTTCTTAATCCTAGGATATCGGACACTCCTCACCTTCCCCCTCCAAAAAGACAAGGTGAAAGAAAAAAGTAATAGTGATAGAGCAGAAAGCAACTGTAAAGGGAAAAACAAACAGAGGGTTTGAGGAACCATGGCTGCTTAGAGACGACCAAGGGGACAAAAAGACTTGGATTTTCGCCATTGTTTTCAAATAAACCACAATTATATACATTTTAAAATGAGCAAATGAAGACAATATGCAAGCTGTGCAAATATATATAGAAAGAGACAAATGGGAGAAGAGCAGGCTAACAGTCAAGTAGAAAAGGCATGTTTGAGGGCACCTGGGTGGCTCAGTGGTTTAAGCATGTAACCTTTGATTTAGGCTCAGGTCATCACCTCAGGGTTGTGAGATCAAGCTCTGTATGGGGGTTTCGCAATGGGCAGGGAGCCTGCTTGGGACTCTCTCTCTCTCTCTCTCTCCCTCTCCTTCTGCCCTACCCACTGCCCTCTCAAAAAAAAGAAAAGAAAAGGCACGTTTGAACTGTCGTTGTCATTCAGGTATAATATCTGAAAGCTCATAATGTTTCTTAGTTTTGATTGCCAATCATGGAGAGCAAACTGAAAATTGTACACGCTCACAGAATGAATAAAATGATGATTTTGTTTTATAATTTAATTAGCTTATTTTATATATTTCTTTTATCCATCACATTTAAGACAGTTATGAAAGTTATTATGCCAGGAAGTTGAATTATTCTCCCTCATTCTCCCAAAAACTAGTTTTATAATTTAGGCAGTTTCTTATTCATCTTTGTCAGTGCAACAGAGTAAACACCTCATAAATGTTTGCTGAATGAAGAAAGGAAGCAAGCAAGAAAGGAATCATTCAGAGACCCTGATGTCGTATGAAGAAAAGGAAGGGCTCTTAGTTCTTGAGCACCTACCTGGTTTAAGGCCACATGCATCTGATCCACCAAGAACACATAGAGCTCACTAATAAATGTCTGCAGTTCCTCCTGGCTTTCAAATGGTGTTGTCTTCAAATACTTCTCTCTCACAATCTTTACTACAGCATGCTGTAAGAGACATAGATCATCCATTTGATTATAGAGTCCAGCACCATACTGACAACACAGGCCTCCCTTGAGCCCTGGTCTAAGGCTCATCAGAACTTCAGAAAGTGATTAATTTCTCCCTTGGTAACTACTAGAATATCAGGTCTCTGATTTTCCCCAAGTCAGCATACTCTGCATGACTTCTTTTCTTGACGCTCTCTCTAATATGGTCAATGCAGAATATGTGAAGAGAGCCATGAAGCTAAAGAAGATCTCAGCATTAGGTTTATGCATTACATGTCTCATGGTGACCATGTGTTACAAGAGGAAAAGGTGTGATTTGACAATCTAGAGAATGGAATTCTAATTCTACCACTGTACAACCTCAAAAATTGAAGTTACTACCTCATTTTCCTCATTTGTTATATGGATGTGTACTTCTGGTCTTATTATCTTACTCAGAAAATGATTGAGAAGCCAAAGAAAGATAACAAGTAGGTGATAAAACTTAAAATGCTGTACAAATAACATATTGCTGTAGCCATGACAGTACCCCCTCCCCAGCTAACATTATTGCCAGGTTTTATACTAAGCACTTTCCATGTATCATATTATTTAATTCTCATAATGACTTCACGAGATAGTATTATTATTATTCCTCATAATTACACAAAGTAATTAAAGCTCAGAGAGGTAAAGTCATTTGACCATTCAGCTAGTAATGGTAGAACCAGGAATAAAACTAAGTTGTGAATATGCCACCTACTGAGAAGAGCTCCTCGCCTCCATGGGCATCAGTTGTTTTTCACCTTATTACTTCCATTTGCTTTCTTTGTATCTGTTATGTACAGTACAGAACACATGATAAATGTGCACAGAGAGGCAATCCAGCATAGCAGTTAAGAATGTGAATTCTGGAGCAAGAAGGCTGCCTGAATATGAGTCTCATCTTTACCTTTTACTAGTTCTACACTCTTGGGGAAATTACTTAGCCAATTAATATTGAATTTCTCCAACTGTAAAATGAAGACTATCTACTTCATAGGGTTGTTGTTAGGATTAAATTAGTAAAATACAAAGCATTTAAAAATTTGTCTGGTGACCAGGTGGTGGGTATTAGGGAGGGCACAGATTGCATGGAGCACTGGGTGTGGTGCAAAAACAATGAATACTTTCACGCTGAAAAGAAATAAATAGTTTTTAAAAAATTTTTGCCTACTGTACTGAAAATGCTCAATAAAAACAACATGGACGGGCCTGGAAGAGATTATGCTGAGTGAAATAAGTCAAGCAGAGAGAGTCAATTATCATATGGTTTCACTTATTTGTGGAGCATAACAAATAGCATGGAGGACAAGGGGAGTTGGAGAGGAGAAGGGAGTTGAGGGAAATTGGAAGGGGAGGTGAACCATGAGAGACTATGGACTCTGAAAAACAATCTGAGGGTTTTGAAGGGGCGGGGAGTGGGAGGTTGGGGGAACCAGGTGGTGGGTATAGGAGAGGGCATGTATTGCATGGAGCACTGGATGTGATGCAAAAACAATGAATACTGTTACGCTGAAAATAAATTTTAAAAATTTTTAAAAATAAATGTTAACCATTATGATGCAGAAGATTATTACTAAGTAAATATTTCTCAAATCTTAGTGATTCTGTGGACTATGGAAAGGTAGGTGATGGGAGACAGAGAATTAGTCATGGAATCAATACCAGGTACAGAGTTTCTACCTGCCACAGTAATATGAAACCTGGCTCAAATTCTGGCCTAGCCTCAAGTAAAGACTTAAAACCAAGGCTTTGCACAAGTGGAGCTTCTCATGTTCTATCAGATGGAACATAACTCTTGGCACCAACAGCAAGGATGGTGGAAGCATAGCTGAACATGACCAGAGAAAAACTAATAATTAGGAATGTAGAAAAGAAGCCTCATAAAACTCCATTGAACAATTAAAGGAAGATTTACCTTGAGCTGTTCTTTGAAAGCGAAGTATTTTCCAGAGCAGTTAAGTTCATAGCTGAGCAGGCACTTCTGCTCCTCCACGGTTTCACTATCCATGTTACTCCCCAGTTTGGCCACCTGTTTTCCAAACATCCTATGATACTCATCCAGAATAGCTCTAGAAATATTCTTGATCTGCATGTGGTAGTCACTCACTGCCTAGCAAAATACAAAATATCTGGTAAAGAGGCCACAAAGAGATCAAGATATATAATGGAAGTCTGAAACTGGATTGGGTTTTACATTGAATGATGCTTTAGGTATAAATTGCCCTTTACTTTTCAGTCAGAGACTACCAGCCAAAGAGGAAACACTATTCACTATTCATTGTATGTCACTGGTCACAAAAAGAACCAGAAGAGAAATATGTGAAGCTACAGTTTCTCACCCCCTCTAGAAAACATACTGAAGAATCCATGCCTTATTTTCAAATGGGTGCACTCAACACTTTATTACTTATAGTTTCACCGTGACTTTGGCACTTGCCTTCTGAGCTCCTCCTGTCCGACGGGTAAGAGGCGGCCTTGGAGGAATCATTTCCTTGACTCTGTACCGAAGAAAATGACAAAAACAAAACCAAACTTTATTATCTGAAGATTTATGTTCTCTTATTCCTACTTCCAAAGGGCCTGTACAGGAGAGATCTATGTTTTGTTTCCACATCATGCTTGAGCATTACAATTCTCTCATGTAAAAGCCTAGATGTGAACCACAGAACAGTATATGGCTATGGATTTGATAGGAAAGAAGCCAGCTACCCAGAAATCAGCAAAGTTGTACTTTTGGCTAATTTCAGCCCAGTTTTACTTGCTGAAATGTGGAAACACATTTTTTTTCCCAATTTATTTATTTTCAGAAAAATATTATTCATTATTTTTTCACCACACCCAGTGCACCATGCAAGCCGTGCCCTCTATAATACCCACCACCTGGTACCCCAACCTCCCACCCCCCTGCCACTTCAAATCCCTCAGATTGTTTTTCAGAGTCCATAGTCTCTCATGGTTCACCTCCCCTTCCAATTTACCCAAATTCCCTACTCCTCTCTAATGCCCCTTGTCCTCCATGCTATTTGTTATGCTCCACAAATAAGTGAAACCATATGATAATTGACTCTCTCTGCTTGACTTATTTCACTCAGCATAATCTCTTCCAGTCCCGTCCATGTTGCTACAAAAGTTGGGTATTCATCCTTTCTGATGGAGGCATAATACTCCATAGTGTATATGGACCACATCTTCCTTATCCATTCATCCGTTGAAGGGCATCTTGGTTCTTTCCATAGTTTGGCGACTGTGGCCATTGCCACTATAAACATTGGGGTACAGATGGCCCTTCTTTTCACGACATCTGTGTCTTTGGGGTAAATACCCAGGAGTGCAATTGCAGGGTCATAGGGAAGCTCTATTTTTAATTTCTTGAGGAATCTCCACACCGTTCTCCAAAGAGGCTGCACCAACTTGCATTCCCACCAACAGTGTAAGAGGGTTCCCCTTTCTCCACATCCTCTCCAACACATGTTGTTTCCTGTTTTGTTAATTTTGGCCATTCTAACTGGTGTAAGGTGATAGCTCAATGTGGTTTTAATTTGAATCTCCCTGAGGGCTAATGATGATGAGCATTTTTTCATGTGTCTGATAGCCATTTGTATGTCTTGATTGGAGAAGTGTCTGTTCATATCTTCTGCCCATTTTTTGATGCTTCGGTCCAAAACCTATGGGATACAGCAAAGGCGGTCCTAAGGGGAAAATATATAGCCATCCAAGCCTTGCTCAAAAAAATTGAAAAATCCAGAACACACCAGCTGTCTCTACACCTTAAAGAACTGGAGGATCAACAACAAATCAAACCAACTCCACACATAAGAAGGGAAATCATCAAGATTAGAGCTGAGATCAATGAGGGAGAAACCAGAGATACAGTAGAACGTATCAATGAAACTAGAAGCTGGTTTTTTGAAAGAATCAATAAGATCGATAAGCCACTGGCTACACTAATCCGAAAGAAAAGAGAGAAATCCCAAATTCATAAAATTATGAATGAAAAGGGAGAGATCACAACTAACGCCAAGGAAGTAGAAACAATCATCAGAAGTTATTACGAACAGTTATATGCCAGTAAGCTTAGCAACCTAGATGAAATGGATGCATTCCTGGAAAAATATAAACTACCAAAATTGAACCAGGAAGAGATCGACAACCTGAATAGACCGATATCTAATAACGAGATTGAATCAGTGATCAAAAACCTCCCAAAAAAACAAGAGCCCAGGACCTGACGGATTCCCTGGGGAATTCTACCAAACCTTCAAAGAAGAAATAACACCTATTCTCCTGAAGCTGTTTCAAAAAATTGAAGCAGAAGGAAAACTTCCAGACTCTTTCTATGAAGCCAGCATTACCCTGATCCCCAAACCAGGCAAGGACCCTACCAAAAAGGAGAATTTCAGACCAATATCACTGATGAATATGGATGCTAAGATTCTCAATAAGATCCTAGCCAACAGGATCCAACAGCACATTAAAAAGATTATCCACCATGATCAGGTGGGATTCATCCCTGGGCTACAAGGATGGTTCAACATTTGCAAATCAATCAATGTGATACAACAAATTAATATGAGAAGAGAGAAGAACCACATGGTCCTCTCAATTGATGCAGAAAAAGCATTTGACAAAATCCAACATCCGTTCCTGATTAAAACGCTTCAAAGTATAGGGATAGAGGGAACATTCCTGAACCTCATCAAATCTATCTATGAAAGACCCACAGCAAATATCATCCTCAATGGGAAAAAGCTTGCAGCCTTCCCATTGAGATCAGGAACAAGACAAGGATGCCCACTTTCACCACTCTTGTTCAACATAGTATTAGAAGTCCTAGCAATAGCAATCAGACAACAGAGAGAAATAAAAGGTATCCAAATTGGTAATGAAGAAGTCAAACTCTCTCTCTTCGCAGATGACATGATTCTTTACATGGAAAACCCAAAAGACTCCACCCCCAAACTACTAGAACTCATACAGCAATTCAGCAACGTGGCAGGATACAAAGTCAATGTGCAGAAATCAGTGGCTTTCTTATACACTAACAATGAAAATACAGAAAGGGAAATTAGAGAATCGATTCCATTTACTATAGCACCAAGAACCATAAGATATCTGGGAATAAACCTAACTAAAGAGGTAAAGGATCTGTACTTGAGGAACTATAGAACACTCATGAAAGAAATTGAAGAAGACACAAAAAGATGGAAGACCATTCCATGCTCTTGGATCGGAAGAATAAACATTGTTAAAATGTCTATACTGCCTAGAGCAATCTATACTTTTAATGCCATTCCGATCAAAATTTCACCGGCATTCTTCAAAGAGCTGGAGCAAATAATCCTAAAATTTGTATGGAATCAGAAGAGACCCCGAATCGCTAAGGAAATGTTGAAAAACAAAAATAAAGCTGGCGGCATCACCTTACCTGATTTCAAGCTTTATTACAAAGCTGTGATCACCAAGACAGCATGGTACTGGCATAAAAACAGACACATAGACCAGTGGAACAGAGTAGAGAGCCCTGATATGGACCCTCAACTCTATGGTCAATTAATCTTTGACAAAACAGGAAAAAATATACAGTGGAAAAAAGACAGTCTCTTCAATAAATGGTGCTGGGAAAACTGGACAGCTATATGTAGAAGAATGAAACTCGACCATTCTCTTACACCGTACACAAAGATAAACTCAAAATGGATAAAAGACCTCAACGTGAGACAGGAAACACATTTTTTAAAACTGTTACTGCACTCAAGAGACTGCTTGACTCAGGAGTTGGCAAGAAATGGGTGCTATGATGAAGTGCACTCCATAGAGTCTCTTAAAGAATGAAGTTTTAGAAGTCTAAATGGCACAGGCAAGTGAATACTTTTCTTTCCTCTTCATCTAGGATAAAAAGTGTCCTCTTGGTACACATAATTTATGACTGCATTAAATTATAATATTGATATCAGATGTTGTGTTAAGAAAATGTATTTTGTTACTATCAACTTAGTTATGCCAAAACTTCTACCTTCCATTTTCTAGAGACCTTACAAAAACTAGAGGAAATTAAGTTCTTAGCTTTTCCTCCTTATAGTTTCAGATTCCTGCTGACGTATATAGTACCACCTTAAAGTTTACAATCAAATATACAAATTCAATTTTTCTTTAATAGGTCCTATGTAATTATATACCTCTGCTCATTATTTCTAATTTTAGTTTTATTTATTTTAATTGGTATTATATCATAGATTCAAATCTTATGAGGTATAGAAATAATATATACTAAATTGTCTCCTTGTTGACAACCTTGTTGTCCAGCCACCCAATTTCCTCTCCAGAGACAATGTTATTTATTCACTCATTCAAGATATATAGAGTGCCTACCATCCATCAGGCACTTTTCTAAGTGTTGGGAATAAAGCATTAAACAAATTAGGCAAAAATTCTTGCCCTCATGGAACCTATATTCTAGTGGGAAAAGAAAGACAATTATTAAGATAAATATTTTAGTGATATGTGCCACAGAGAAAAATAATGCAGGAAGGCAGATGGACTATGTTGGGGGCTAGGGTGGTGAAGTAGGGAAACACATTTCATCAAGACACTTACTGAGACGGTAACATTTGAGTAAAGACCTCAGGGAAGTGAGGAAGCAAGTTGTGTAGATACCTGGGATAAGGAAAGTACAGGCAGAAGGGAACAGAAAGTGTAAAGGCCTTGCTGCAACAGTATGCCTCACATGTGTAAAGAACAGCAGGAAGCCAAGTATGAATGGATAGAAAAAGTGAGAGCAAAGTACGTAATGAATACATAGGCACTTTTAGGCCATTGTAAGGATTTAGGCTTTTACTCAGAGTGTGCCAGGGAGTCACTAGTAGTTTCTGAGCAGAGGAGTTAGTTACATGAGTTGACCTCCACTTTAACACAACCAGTATAGAAGGCTATATTAAGAATAAATTGTCCAAAAAAAAAAGAATAAATTGTCCAAATGTCCATCAACTAAAGAATGGGGGGAAATGTGGTATACCCATATAGTGAAATATTATTCAACAGCAAAGAAAATAAGTACTGATACATGCTACAGTATGGATAAACCTTGATAGCATTATGTTAAATGAAAGAAGCCAGTCACAAATACCACATATTGTATGATTCCATTTATATGAAATGTCCAAAGCTGGAAAATTTATACAGACAAAAAGTAGATACATGGTAGCCTAGGGCTGGGGGATTCTGGGAGAGGGGATGGCATGAGGGTTGGGAGGAAATGTAGAGTGACTGCTAATATGTATGAGATTTCTTTTAGGGGTAAGAAAAATGTTATAAAGTTGATTGTGGGGAAGGCTGTATTACTCTATGAGTATACTAAAAACCACTGGTTTGGGTATGGTTTAAATGGGTGAAGTGAATGGTATGTGGACTATATCTCAATAAAGCTTTTAATTTATAAAAATAATAAACTGAAGGATAGAATAGTAGATGTAGGGGAACCAGGTAAGAGATTACAATGATTCTGACCAGAGAGTTTGTGAGAATTAAATGTATGAATCCAGAGTTCAGGAGAGAGGTCCATGGTCCATATACAAATTTGAAAGCCATCAGCACATAGATGATAGGTAGAGCCATGGGACTAGATAAAAACCAAGGGAGTAAATGTAGATTGAAAAGGGTCCAAGGACTGAGCTCTGAGAGACTCCAACATTTAGAGGCTAGAGCGATAAAGAAGCCAGAGGAGGAGGAATAAAACCACGAGAGTGTGTAGTATTCTGAGAGCCTGGTAAAGAAAAAGCTTCAAAGACTGAATCATTAAACACTAATAACAGGTCACAATGACCTTGAAAAGACCATTGGATTTAATAATGCAGCAGTCACTAATGGCCTTGCTAAGAACATTTATCTGTAAAGAAGTTACTGGAAGTGAGTTACTAGGTTAAAAGACACATGCTTATGTATTTTAATAGCTATTGCGACACTGTCCTCCCCAGGATTTTTACCAATTTATACTCTCACTAGTTTGAATGAGAGGACCTATTTCTAATGTGCTCATCAAGAACTTAATGAGTTATTAAGCTTTTTTGATCTTCTGCAATTAAAAAAAGGTATTTCAGGGTAGTTTTAAAATTTGTATTTCTTTTATTGTAAATGTAATTGAGCTTCTCTTTATGTTTAAGAGTGCATTAAATATATACATTGACAAAGATTCAGCAGTTAGGTACATATATGTCTCATCCAGGAACCAAAGGCAAATCAACTTTTATGAATATTGGGTCCACTATTCTAGCACTGCCATTCTTAATTTGCCTTTGGTCTATAATATTGACACTTGGTCTAGCTTGGAGGAGAAATATGCCTTTTACCTCTCTACAGCCAAAGAAAAACTCACAGGTAATAACCATATTTAATTAAAAAGTCTAGGGGCACCTGGGTGGCTCAGTGGGTTAAAGCCTCTGCCTTCAGCTCAGGTCATGATCCCAGGGTTCTGGGATCGAGCCCCACATCGGGCTCTCTGCTCCGCGGGGAGCCTGCTTCCTCCTCTCTCTCTCTGCCTGCCTCTCTGCCTACTTGTGACCTCTGTCTGTCAAATAAATAAATAAAATCTTTAATAAATAAATAAATAAAAGCCTCTGCCTTCGGCTCAAGTCATGATTCCAGGGTCCTGGGACTGAGCCCTGCATAAGACTCTCTGCTCAGCAGGGAGCCTGCTTCCCTCCTCCCCCACCTGCCTCTCTGCCTACTTGTGATCTCTGTCTGTCAAATAAATAAATAAAATATATATTTTTTAAAAGTCTAAGAGCAGGGGCACCTGGGTGGCTCAGGTCTTGATCTCACAGTGGTGGGATGGAGCCCTGCATCAGGCTCTGCACTCAGCAGGTAGTCTACTTGAGATTCTCTCTCCCTCTCCCTCTGCACCTCCCCACTAGGTTTTCTCTCTCTCTTTCTAAAATAAATAAATAGGGGCTCCTGGATGGCTCAGTTCATTAAGATCTGCCTTTGGCTCAGGTCATGATCTCAGGGTCCTGGGATTGAGTCCTGCATCCAGATCTGTGCTTAGCAGGGAGTCTGCTTCTCCCTCTGACCCTCTCCCCATTATGCTCATGTGTGCACTCTATCTCTCTCTCTCTCTCCTCACTCTCTGAAATGAATAAATAAAATATTTTAAAAAAATTTTTAAATAAATAAATAAATCTTTAAAAAAAAATAAGATAAAAAAAAATACTGTTCTGCATATTTGAGGGGCACCTGGCTGGCTCAGTTGGAAGAACACATGATGCTTGATCTCAGGGTCATGAGTTAAAGCCACATGTTGGGTATAGAGATTACTAAAAATAAATAATAAAACTCAAAAAAAATATTGTATTGCGTATTTGAAGATTGTTAAAAGAATAGACCTTAAAAGCTCTCATCACAAGAAAAAAAATTTTTGTATAACTCTGCATGGTGACAGATATTAACTAGACTTATTGTGGTAATCATTTCAGTTTTACAACTATCATTACAACTAATCATTACATTGTACACCTGAAACTAATAAAATGTTAAATTTCAATTGTACTTCAATTAAAAAAATTATAAAAAACTTGCACCTATATTTGCTATAAAACTTTCATTAAACTTGCTCTTATTTTGTCACTAAGTATTCCCTATGTAAGATCTCAAATGAGATATTGTTTTAGAAATTAATGTCAGGAAGATATCTGATCTCTTTTGGAACTAGCATGGGTCTTCCTTTAGGATTAGAGCCGCATAATTTATAGTACTTCCCTTTTTGTTAAACAAGAAAGATTTGATGCTTATTTATGAAAGTTCTATTTAATACTTTCTTTCTCTTTGTTTCCATGGCTTGAGCTTTCAACTTTCTATTTCCAGATTATCAATTTTATTTTATATATATCATTTATAGTAAATATTATCAACTTATTTTCGGAAAGGGATTAAATGCAAAGTTTTTAAAAGTTTTTAAACTTTTTGATATTACGGATAAATGTGCCACTACAAGTTATTTTCAAAAGAGGACTTCCAAATGACTAATATGTGAAAAAATGTTTAATCTCACTAAAACATTTATAATGTGGATTAAAATTAAAATGACAAACTTTCAAAAAATTAAATCAAAATGAGAAAATATCTTCCCCTGTCAAAATAGCAAATACAAAAAAGTATTGTGTTGGTGAAGGTATGAAGAAAGAGCAGGCTCATACACCACTTGTGGAACTGCAAACTTTTTGGACTGCAACTTGGGGATATTTATCAAAGGCCTTAAAAATATCTGTAATAAATAATCTCCTTTCCTTTCATCCTGCATTGAGCATAGTGTCCCTCGCATCAAAAGGTAAAGTCTAGATGTCAGCAAAATGATAGAGTAAAAAACTCTAAACTCCCATCCTTCTGTAGAAACACTGAAAATAATAATCAGAAACTGTCTGAACCAACTCTGCGAGAACTGTGGAAGACAGTCAAGAGTTTACAGCAATGAAACAAATACTGAAAACCAAGAAAAAGGCAACGATAATAGTGGGCAAGCTTAGAGGCATTTTTACTTGCCCTTGCCTCATCCTATTCCCAGCTCAGGGCAACCTGCATTTCCAGTGTGGTACACTAGGCTCTGATTCTGAAGAAGCAGAGCAGTCCTTGTTCACAAGTTACTGCATTTGTTTTAACCTATCTGGGGCTACTTGAATGACTGACATACGGCACTCAATACTATTTCTCCTATCTTGAAAAGATAGAAAACCAGTGGGTGCACATTTCTCAAAAACATTGTAAGATTATAAAAAACCCATAGCTCTGTGGGACAAAAGGTTGTGGTTGATATACAACAACCACCTAAGGCCTTGGAAGAAAAGCAGGTTTCTCTGGGAAATTAGGGTATTAGTACTTGTATAGAAGAATTTAGAAAGCTATATATATATATATATATGCTTAGGATGGGATACATGTTCAGAAAAGACTTGAGAAGACCTTAAGCTTCCACCATTGACTGATCTGTAGTCCCAGTACAAGCAGGAAGTGAAGGCTGAGGCAGAATTATAAACAGCCTAGCTAAGCAATAAAAGAATGCTCCAGGGGCACCTGGTTGGCTCAGTCATTTAAATGTCTGACTCTTGATTTTGCCTCAGATCACAGTCTCGGGGTCATGGGATTGAGCCCTACTTCAGGCTCCCTGCTCAGCAGAGAGTCTGCTTCTCTCCCTCTCGATGTGGTCCCCCTGCTCCCCCTGCTTGCATATGCTCTGTCTCTCTGTAAATAAATAAATAAATCTTAAAAAAAAAAAAAGAAACCCAAGAGAATGCTCCAGCATGTAATCATCTATAAAAACAAAAAAAACATTTTTTTTGTTTTATCTTTATTTGTATGATTATATCAAGATCCTGCCATTCAAGAAAATTTCAATCAAAATACTGGCTGAACACAACCTACAACTTCAACAATTAAGAATAGCAAACCCTGGGGAAGGCGAAAATCTGATTACCAAAGTTCCCACTTTATAATATCAAACTGTCCAGTTTTCAACAACAACAAAAAAATCACAAGATGTATATTTTAAAAACATAAAAATATGGCTCTTTTGAAATAAAAAAATAAATTGATATTGTCCCTGAGGAAGCCCAGACACTGGACTTGCTACAGAAAGATGTGAAATAAAACAACTTACTTGTGCTCGAAGAGTTAAAGGAAACCACAAACAAAGGATTAAGAACAATCAGGAAAATGATGTATAAACAAAATAAGAATAGAGTATCAATAAAGAGATAGAAATTTTTTAAAGAACCAAATAAAAAGTCTGTAGTTAAAAAGTACATTAACTGAAATGAAATTACTAGAGGGTTCAACAGATTTGGTCAGGCAGAAAAAAGAATGAGCAAACTTGAAGACAGGATAATTGAGATTACCTAGTCTGAGGACAGAAAGAAAAACAAACAAAAAGTAAACAGGGCCTAAAATATGTGGGACACCATCAACATACACTATTTGTATGACCAACATACAGCTTATGGGAATCTCAGAAGGAGAAGAGAAAGGCAAAGGGCCAGAAAGACATGAATCTATACATTCAAGAAGCACACCAATTTCCAAGCAGAATAAACTTGAAGAGATCTACACTAAGACACATCAGTGTCAAATCGTAAGAAGCCAAAGACAAGAGAAAAACTCAAAAAGCAGTGAGAGGAGTTATTTGTCACATAAGATAAAGAGATAATTTCAATAATGTCAATAAGAATAATCCAAGTCATGGAGGCCAGAAGGTACTAGGGTAACATATTTAAGGTTCTGAAAGAAAAAAATGCCAACCAAAAATTCTATATACAGCAAATTACCCTTCAAGAATGAAGAAAAAATTAACAAACGAAAACTAAGAGTCTATTAGTAAGATCTAATCTATAAGAAATGCTAAAAGGAGCCTCTCAGGCTAAAATGAAAGAATACGAGTCAGTAACTGGAAGGTAGCTGAAGAAATAACACTGGTAAAGGTAAATATGAAAATGAGTATTATTGTACTTTTGGTTTGTAGCTCCTGTTTATTTGTTTTTTGAAGGTAAATGCATAAAATAGTAGTTAGAAATCTTTGCTAACAGGCACAAAATGTATAAAAATATAATCTGTAACTGGGGTTCCTGAGTGGCTCAGTCTGTTGAGCATCTGACTCTTGATTTTGGCTCAGGTCATGATCTCAAGGTGATGAAGTCAAGCCTCCTATCTAGGTCTGCAGGAACATTACTCCCCATTTTATAGAGATAAAAAGAATAATAAGAGAATGTCATGAGCAATTGTATATCAACAAATTGAATAACATAGATGAAATGGATAATTTTCTAGAAACACAATCAAAGCACTATGGTACAATATAAAAACCATTTTTAAAAATCACATTTATTTATATGTGACATGGGTGTGTATGTTTGTGGTATGTGTGTATAATACAGAAACTTTACAGTAACTCCAGAAGGATAAGTACCAGTTTTTTAAAGTGGTTATCACTGGATGAGTAAAAATCTGAGTGTTTTTATATACTCAGATTATTATTATATTATACTCAGATATTATTATATACTCAATTTTTTCAAAATGTTTATTTTTTTTATAATGAGCATATACTGCTTTTGTAATAAGAAAACCACAGTAATGAAAGAAATTTCATCTGAGGAAAAAAAACTTTCCGCTACTTAGCCTAGAAAAATTATATTTATGGGGACAATCTGAATTCCTTTTATTTATACCTAAAATGTTTTTGCAAAACAAGTATAAGAACCAGGGCTACACACCTTTTGGCTAGCTCCTCTGGCATTCGCTTTGGAACCAAGGCTCTGTCCAGCTGAATCTCCAACACAATGTATGTCCCTGCTTCTATATATTGCTGTAAAGATATTTTTCTCTAATTTATTCTTTCCATTAAAAATAGATATATAAAAACAAATTTTAGTACCCTAACATTCATAATACAAGTAAGAAAACTGCAGGTACAAATATATGTATATAGCATGATCTTGACTGTCAAAATATTTTTAATACAGAAAAATAACTGGAAAGAAAAGGTAACAGTGGTTATCTCTTGCAGAAAAGTATTTTCAATTTTATTCTTGGAAAGTTCTATCTTAGCTGAAGTGCTGTTTAACTTGTTCAATACTTTTCTTAGAACTGTTTTAAGTGAATGCTATTCTTTCTGCCACCACACCTTCCAAATCCTATGGAAATATTCACATAACGTTCTGATAGTCCCACTCCCAGCGTCTACATCACCATCTACCAACTGCAACCTGATGGACATTTTTACCCAGAATTTTGCCAGCATCCTAAATACAACATGTCCCAAACTGAACTTATCATTTCCTTATATTGGCCTCTCTTTTGACTTTTCTCTTGAACCTGAGTTATCTTCAGCTTCTCTTCCTCAGCACCCTCAAACTTCCCAATTCCAGATCTTCCCTCTTCAAGTTTCTGACTTTCTTTTCTACGACCTCTTCCCTAAATCAGACTGGCACTAACACTCATCTGTACTATAATAAAAACTTATAAACTGATATTTGAAGCCCCCACCCCAACTCATTCTCTTTTTTCCACATCCTTGCAAGAGTTCGGCCCATTAAATGCATATAAGGTCTTATTTCCACATGGCTTAAAAACCTTTCATGTGAGTCTCCAAGATGAGGCTTAAGAGTCCCTCATCACCTATATAATAAAACCCAAATTTTTTAACAAGGCTTTCAACAAGCCTTTCTACAACTCAGTGTAGCCTCTCCTTTCTCACCTCCTTCTAGAATCTCTTTTCATTTCTCTACTCCATACACTAAATTAATTGATATACTCCAAATTCTGCTACCTTCTTTGTGCCTTGACTCAAGCTATTCCCAGGCCCTGAAATGCTTACCCCCTCATCTTTATCTGGCAAATTTTTCTCTTCATCTTTCACTACTTAGAGCAGATGCCACCTCTTCCATGTAGCCTTCTGAGATTGCTCCATTCTAGGAGTGATTAATTTGTTTTCTTTGAGCCCTCACTGCCCTTTTATTTGTACCTCTATTACAGCATTCATCAAAATTCCATATTATGGTGAGTTATGTATAAATCTGTTTCATCCACCAGACCACTGAGTTCCTGAACACAGATGAGTAAATGCTGCAGATTATAAATCTTTGCATTCCTCCTAGTGCATAATATAGTAGGACTAATGACAGACATAAACTTGTAATGTTAGAAAGGACCTTAAAGTTAACCTGGTACTACCTGTTCATTTTAGAGAATCTCAATAAGGCAAAGAAATTTACCTAAAGCCATAAACTAGTCATGGGAAATATGGGATGGTAACTAAGATAATGAGCATTTTTCACAATATCATACTTAATTTTCCAACTCTTTATGCATAGTTACCTGTCCTTCTGGATTGTGGCTTGGAAAGGGTTCAACTTCCAAAGGAGTATCTGAGCTCTGAGATTTTATACTAGGTGCTTGCTGAAAGAAAATGAACATACCTCAAAAACTGAATTCTTCTATGGTCTTACAGTGTTAGGAACAATGATCATTATGTTGCAACAAAATCTAAACTAAACTGATGCAATTTTCCAGATAAGAAATCAGTGCAAGCCTCTGGCATGTAACAAAACTAGCAAAATCATCACCTTCTAAACAACCTACCAAATCCCCAGGCCTAAGCCTTCCTTCCAATTCCTTTTCTTTGACTGTTTTCTCTTCTTTCAGGTTCTTAGAAACAATAGGTTTCGACAATGGAGAATTAAATCCTCCTATTTTATTATTCTGAGTCAAAAGATGGCCAGTATCCCGGAACAAGCTGAATAAACATTTGGTCTGAAAAGAAACAACAAAAGAAAGCAGTGAATCAGAGGCAAATGAGACAAATTTGAAAGAAACTCACATTATTTTTAACATCATTTAGTTTTCTAGATAATTTCAGCATTGTAGAAACAGAGGGAGATGGGGAAATGGAAATCTTTATTGACTGTCGTATTTATTGAACAGGTAAGACCATCATAGAAAGTTATCTGCCTATATTATTATTTAAATTATTATGAGGTGGGATACTGAGTGGCTCAGATGGCTAAGCATCTGCCTTCTGCTTGGGTCATGATCCCAGGGTCCAGGCATCTAGTCCCATATCCAGCTCTTTGTTCAGCAAGGAGCCTGCTTCTCCCTCTGTCTGCCACTCCTCCTGCTTGTGCATGTTCTCTCGCCTTCTCTCTCAAATAAATAAATAAATAAATAAAATTTTAAGTTATTATGAGGAAACCTTTCAACTTTGCCTGATTTTGGTGTTTCATAATTCTTATTGTCAGAAAGCTTTTAATCTTTGACACACAATTCCAGATTAACTTTAAGTGGTAGAATTTATTTCTGTATAAGAAATATTATCTAGGGCACCTGGGTGGCTAAGTGGGTTAAAGCCTCTGCCTTCAGCTCAAGTCATGATCCCAGGGTCCTGGGATCAAGCCCCGCATTGGGGCTATCTGTTCAGCAGGGAGGCTGCTTCCCTTTCTCTCTCTCTGCCTGCCTCTCTGCTTACTTGTGATCTCTGTCTGTCAAATAAATAATAAATAAAATCTTTTTTAAAAAAAGAAATAAAATCTAATATACTACTGGGCTACCAACTATAATTGGAAAAATAGGGCAAGTTTAAAGTTCACACTAAAGACTTTGTATGAGAAAATTCAAACTTTAGATAAATGACTGCAAAAAGAATCTCATAACAATATTTTTTGATTAAAAAACATGGATGAAATCTAAATACAATTTATGCTGAATGAAAGAAGCAGACCAAAAACAAAGAGGAGAAGAGTGGCCAGAGGTATGAGAGGAAAACAGGGAACACAAGAAAACTTTGGTTGGAGGAGACAAGCAATGGATATTTACATTACCTTCATTACAGTGACTGTTTCACTGATATACTATAAATATTCACCTACATGTCTTTGTGTAAGTGCTGGTTTTCAGTTCTCTTGCGTAAGTTCTTAAAAATGATTTTCTGGGTTGTATGGTAAGTTAGTGTTTAACGTAGATCTTCTGAATAGTTTTACTACCAAATAATGAGATCGGAATATTGAAATTTCTAAATGTTATCATCCGATTATCTATTTCTCATTTCAATTCTGTTGGATTTTGCTTGAAGTGCTATGAGGTTCTGTTGTTAGGTATGTATACAATTTAATTTATATACTTACTATATATAATAAGTATATAAATTTGTAAATTCTATCTTCTTTTTAATCAACTCTTTGATATTTCTGACATGCCATTCTATGTTGTTAGTAATACTTCCTTGAGTTCTCTTTTGTCTGATATAAATATAGCCACTCAGCTCTCACAATTTCCATTTCCAGAGTATATCTTTTCCATCCTTTCACTACAATTTATGTGTATCTGAATCTAAGTGTGTCCATTTTTAGATAGCATATCATTGATTCTTGATTTTTTATTTTTAAAATATTTTTATTTATTTATTTGACAGAGACACACAGAAAGAACAGAAGCAGGGAAAGCAGCAGAGGGAGAGGGAAAAGAAGGCTCTCCATAGCATAGGGAGCCTGATGTGGGGCTCAATCCCAGGAGTCTGGGCCGAAGGTAGATGCTTAACCGACTGAGCCACCCAGGCACCCAATTCTTGATTTTTTGAAATTTGGTCTAGTAATCTCTATCCTTTCACTGGGGTGTTTAATGCTATTTACATATGAAGTTATTGTTGAAGTATTTACAAGTATGTTTGCCATTTTGCCTTTGTTTCCTATATATCTTATCTTTTTTGTTCCTCTCCTCTTTCTTTAAGTACCTTCTTTTATGTTAAATATTTGTGATGCTCCTATTTAATTCCTTTAAGTACCTTCTTTTATGTTAAATATTTGTGATGCTCCTATTTAATTCCTTTAAGTACCTTCTTTTATGTTAAATATTTGTGATGCTCCTATTTAATTCCTTTGTTTATATACATTTATATACACATATGTATCTGTGTACATGTGTATGTACACACACAAACACACACGAGATTTTTAGCCATTCTGATTAATCATGATCTCTACCACATTAATACTAACTTAATTCTGGTATAATGTAGAGACTTAAATGCACTGTAGTTCCATACTACCCTCCCTCCTTAATGCCATCATTATCATATAAATTAAATCTATATGTTATATACTCAACAATATAATTAATGCTTTATATAATATCTTTCAAAGAAATTAAGAGTAAAATTTTAAAAATATATTTCTAAAACTTTTATATTAACTCAGATTTTTTAAAAAGATTTTATTTATTTGACAGAGAGAAAGAGAGATCACAAGTAGGCAGAAAAGTAGGCAGAGGGCGGGGGGAAGCAGGCTCCCAGCTGAGCAGAAAGCCTGATGCGGCGCTTGATCCCAGGACCCCGAGATCATGACCTGAGCCGAAGGTAGAGGCTTAACCCACTAAGCCACCTAGGCACCCCTATATTAACTTAAATTTAACCATTTCTAGTGCTCTTTGTTTCTTCTGGTGGATTCACATTAGCAATTGGTGCCATATCCTTTCAAGCTGAAGAACTTTCTTTAGTGATTCTTGCAAGACAAATGAGTTAGTAACAGAGTCTTCTAATATTTCTTTATCCTGTGATGTCTTTATTTCGCCTTCATTTTTTTTTAAAGATTTTTTATTTATTTATTTGACAGAGAGAGATCACAAGCAGGCAGAGAGGCAGGCAGAGAGAGAGGAGGAAGCAGGCTCCCTGCTGAGCAGAGAGCCTGATGCAGGGCTCGATCCCAGGACCCTGAGATCATGACCCGAGCCGAAGGCAGCGGCCTAACCACTGAGCCACCCAGGCGCCCCTCGCCTTCATTTTTGATTGCTAGAGTTTTCACTCAGCACTTTGAATATGTTATTCTACTGCCTTCCGACTTCCACTGTTTCAGAAGAAAAATCAGCTGTTAACTACACTCATGCACCCCTATAACCAATGAGTTGTTCTTCTCCTGTTGAATTCATGATTTCCTCTTTGTCTTTTAACAGTTCACTATAATGTCTATATTGTATTTCTTTGTATGCTTATCCTACCAAGGATTCTTTGAACCTCTTGAATATGTAGATTAATTTATTCATCAAACATGGGACATTTCCAGACATTATTTCTTCTTTTTTAAAAAATTAACATATAATGTATTATTTGCTTCAGGGGTACAGGTCTGTGAATCATCAATCTTAAAAAATTCACAATACTCACCATAGCACATATCCCCAACATCCATAACCCAGCCACCCTATCCCTCCCTACCATCCCCCAGCAATCCTCAGTTTGTTCCCTGAGATTAAGAGTCTTTTATGGTTTGTCTCCCTCCCCAGTCCCATCCTGTTTCATTTCATTTCATACCTACCCCCCTCTCAAATTCCTCATATCAGAGAGAGCATACAATAATTGTCTTTCTCTGACTGACTTATTTTGCTTAGCATAATACCTTCTAGTTCCATCCACATTGTTGCAAATGGCAGGATTTCAGCATTTTTTGATGGCTGCATAGTAGTCCATTATATATATATATATATATATATATATATATATATATATATACCGCATCTTCTTTATCCATTCATCTGTTTATGGGCATCTAGGTGTTTTTTTTTAAGGTTTTTATTTATTTATTTGACAGAGAGAGAGATCAAAAGTAGGCAGAGAGGCAGGCAGAGAGAGGAGAAAGCAGGCTCCCCACTGAGCAGAGAGCCCGACATGGAGCTCGATCCCAGGACCCTGGGATCATGACCCAAGCTGAAGGCAGAGGCTTTAACCCACTGAGCCACCCAAGCGCCCCAACATCTAGGTTCTTTCCATAGTTTGGCTATTGTGGACATTGCTCCTATAAACATGGGTACACATGCCCCTTCGATCACTATGTTTGTATCTTTAGGGTAAATACCCAGTAATGCAATTGCTGGGTCTTAGGATAGTTCTATCTGCAACTTTCTGAGGAACCTCCTGCTGTTTTCCAGAGTGGCTGCAGCAGCTTGCACTCCCCCACTGTAGGAGGGTTCCCCTTTCTCTGCATCTTCGCCAATATCTGTCATTTCCTGACTTGTTAATTTTAGCCATTCTGACTGGTATGAGGTGGTATCTCACTGTGGTTTTGATTTTTATTTCCCTGATGCCAAGTAATGTTGAACACTTTTTCATGTGTCTGTGGGCCATCTGGATCAGGCATTATTTCTTTATGTATCACTTCTGCCTCTTACTCTCTCTTCTCTCCTGGGACTCTCATTACAATTATACTGGTTGCTCTCTACAGGATCTCCATTTCAACCAACAACATCACTAGGCATCAGTCCTTAACCCACTGCTCCAAATTGTTTGAATTTTGTGTGGCAGCAAAGTCGTTAGTCCTCCCAGCCTATCCTGTTCTAGAAGAATCATTGCACTGATTAAGACAAAGGAATAGAGTAGAGAAAAGCTTAGGGAAGCTTTAGGAGCAGCCCTAAGCAATAATGTCTCAGAATCCATAGTTTTTCATGCATTCATACTTCTCAGTTTGTTGATGCCTTTGGTTAATCTCTAGAATGCTGAAATGATTTTTTGTCAATTTGTCCAGCTTTACTGCTGCTTTTGGGGGGAAGAGGTAGAAAATTTGACAACCTACTCCCTCAGACATAGACAGAAAGATGTCCTCTCTAATATTTTCTATATATTTTAAAATTATGATCATATTTTTTAAAGGTTGTGATCATATTGAATGGAATTTTATATCCTTATTTTTAATTTAATAGACAATCACATGCATCATCTCATGTTTTTAAAATTTTTATAAGGATAATTTTTAATGTGTACATAATATTCTCCAACCATATGGATATAATAAAAATGAAAGATCAAAATGTCCATGTGTCAGCTATACCCCTAGTACTTACTAGTTTACCTCATTTTATATGTAAAACAACACTAGGAAACAAGCCTTGACTACATTTTACTGATGAATAATAAACTAAAGTTGAGAGAAACTTAGCTACTTGCCTGAAGTCACCCAGCTAGTGAATGGCTGTTCCAGAATTCAAACTAGCAGCTGACTAACATCAAAGCCTATAACCTTTCAATTATGATATGCTGTTTCCCTCAGATGCCAAAGAATATCCTCATGTAGTAAAATTTGGACACAATTCTACTTAGTCCCTTAAAATAGACTCATAGAAGTGGGAATACTATGGGAATAGATTTAAGTATTCTAAACTTCTTAATACATACTGACAAAAAAAATTTTTTTGTAGATAATTTACACTAATTTACACTTCTAGCAGTGAATGAGAGTTGTTGTTTTACTATATCTTTGCCATCAATGGGCATTATCATATTTTAAGGAATTGTCTAATTTTACAGGTAAAATGATACTTTATTATTATTTTAATTTGCAATTCTTTGATTACAGATAAAGCCAAATGTTTCTTCTTATACTTATTCACCATCGGCATTTCTTTTTTGTGATCTGCTGTTTCACGTACTTTGCCCTTTTGTAACTGTCCCTCAGAACAACGTACTGCTTAAAATATAACCCATGAGAAATTATACTAGTTACCAAGCATGCTTAGATATAGCCTTGAGAAAAACATATACTGGCAACAAGCCTCTGGGGGAGAGGATGATATACGTCCTTGAAGCTGAGCAGCTGGGGATGCCCAGCTCTCTCAGGGTGGAACACTGCCTGCTTCTTTTTTCTGTTATCTCCCCTACTCCAGAGACCACTTGTGGCTAATTAGATGATCCCTTTGAATGTGCTTGCTCAACTATAAATTTTATACTGCTTGACCAGGCATATCCTGCTTTTCTTCTTGCTTATCTATAAGAGTTATAATCAATGCATAATTCCTATTCCTTCTTATCTACAAGGCATATGATTAATGTATAGCCTTCTTCAGCTCCTTTGTTGATTACTAATATCTAATAAATACAGGACTGCGGAGTTGTTTGGGTGAGAGTATTTTCTACTGTCACCCCCTACTCCCTTTCTCTTGCAGCTGACTTGTTTGTGCCTCATTCTTCTCCTGTGCACCGTCAGGAAGCAGCACCCTTTAAAAAAATTGGTGTGTTTTTCTTATCAGTTTGATAAGGTTCTTTATATTTTGGAATACTTTCAGATATGTGTTCAAATATTCCCCCCCAGTTTTTCAGTTACATTGTAATTCTGTTTATGAGGGTTTCTTCTACATATAGAAGCTATTCCCTTTTTGGTAATCTAATCTTTTATTATCTTTCATTGCTTTTAAGCCTAGGAAGTCTTCCCTGAACTCATATCTTTTCATTAATAGACACTTCTACATTTTATTCTTCACATTTAACTATTTTAATAAACTCATTTGAATTTATTTTTATCTATGCTATATGTAACATTTTGGCTTTCATTTTTCCATTTAACTATTTATAAAACATTAACAATTATCTTTTTTAATGGACACATATTTTATCATTTTTATTTATAATAATTTACCAAACCTTTCTCTATTATTAGACATTTAAACTTATTTTTAGTTTTTACTATTATAGATCCCAAAAAGTTGTTATGAATATGGAGTTTCTGATCCTATTAAATTATTTTCTTAAGATACAGCCCTATAAGTGTGATTTCTGATTAAAGGGTACTTATATAGAAAGAATCTTACTCAGTTGGTTTGTAAATAGATGATAGATCTTTCATGACTCTATCATTGAAAAATAGCTGTCCTAATAATGATGAAGCAGTAATATGTTTTTGTTATTATTGTTGTGTTTTATAAAGACTCACTTTCTCCTAAGAAACAACATGGTAAAATTGACTTTTTGGTTTTGGGGGGGGAATGTATATATATATATTTTTTTCTCAATTTATATGTAGACATATAGATAGGTAAAAAAAGATAGATAAGTGATTTCAACATTTTAACACCTGAAAATGGAAAGAACCATATTGTAGCTCATTAATCTGCTCATGGATTTAAGTTTTTGCATACTTAGCATAATAGACCTCTTTCATTATCCTAAAGATTGTGTATCTGACTTTACTGAGTAAAACTGAAATATAATAAACTACATATTTAAATTATACAATTTGATTAATTTTGTCACATATATACACATATGAAACCATCACCAGAATCAAGATAACCAACACTTCCTTCATCCCTAATACTTCCCTCACATTCTTTTATAATCTATCCCTTGCTCTATTCCTGTTCCCAATCAACTTCTGGTCTGCTTTTCATCACAACAGACTATTTTCCTAGAATGCTATTCAAATGGAATGATACATTAGGTACTCTCTTTTATCTGGCTTCTTTCATTTAGCATAATGTATTTGAGATTCATCCATGTTGCAGGTATCAATAGATCATTCTTTTTTTTTACCACTGAGTAGCATTTCATTATATAGATATACAATAGAATTTGTTTTTCTGTTCACCTGTTTTTTTTTTAAGATTTTATTTATTTATTTGACAGAGAGAGGCCACAAGTAGGCAGAGAGGCAGGCAGAGAGAGAGAGGAGGAAGCAGGCTCCCTGCTGAGCAGAGAGCCCGATGTGGGACTCGATCCCAGGACCCTGAGATCATGACCTGAGCCGAAGGCAGTGGCCCAACCCACTGAGCCACCCAGGCGTCTGTTCACCTGTTGATGGAGATTTAGGTTGTTTCCAGTTTTTGGCTTTTCATTATCCTAAAGTTTTTAGGGTTCAATGACAGACAGACTGCAAGATTAATACCTTAGTATAGCAACCAGTCCCAAATTTCAATTGCAAAGATGTGTATGCTAAAGATTTAAATAAACACACAAATAAAGGATAAATTAGGATAATACCTTTATATAATTTTTTCTTACCTTTTCATAGACTGTACTGTCTAGGTAGGGATAAACATGAAAAGCTCCCCGAATCCTCTTCACACCCGGATACAGCAATGGGACCATATTAACATAAGCCACACCATGAAATGAAAGCTGACCTTCATCATCAGCCTAAAGGAATAAAACCAGAGAGCTGTTAGTGCTATAGCGCAATGTAGCATAAGATACGGAGCTCTGACCTAGTCATTCAAAGACCTGGCTTTAGGAACTAGCTATGCTACATAACTATTGACTTTGGGCCAGTTACATAGATATTTTGGATCTATACTTCTCTATATTCAAAATGAGTTTAATAATACCATGATCACTGAAATAATACACATCACAGTGCTAATGAATAGTAAAAGCAGTAGTTAGATCAACACATACTCAAATTAATTGATAATATACGTATTCAATCAAAAAGTCAATTTCACCATGTTGTTTCTAAGGAAAAAGTGAAGCTTTATAAAATAAAAACAACAAAAATGTTAAAGACTCAGAAGCTGTGGCTTTTAGCTTTAGTTTATAGATTTTTATTAATGAAAGGGACCTTACAAATCATCCAGACCAGTGATGACAAATAGACTTTAACTTATGCCTAAATTCTTATAAATTGGTGGATTTGTTTCAGACTACTTTTTTGAGAAAGATTCTGTATCCTTACCTGAGTTCAGAAAGAAAGAGTGTTTTGATTAATCAATAATATCTGCCATGGATGACAAGAATGAATGATAGTCTTCCATCATCTATTTGTCATCTCTAATTTCATCTAAACTCCCATTACAAAGATGAATAACATGTTAATTAATATAACCACACAATTTTTGTTTGTATGGTTTGCCATAGAAAACTTTAATAAAGAAAAATCAATTTAGTGAAAGAAAACACATTTAATCCTCACAAAATTACAAGTCATTTCTTTGATTTCACATATTATAATAATTAGAAATTAGATTAAGAAGTCCTATGTTTGTGTAATAACATTGTGTTCTTAAGAAAAGTTAGCCAATGTACATTATATATTACAAAGGGAGAAGTAATTACTAGCAGTAGCATTTTTATTATGCAAAAAACTTTATTTTAAAGATCAATAAAATAATTTCAGTACTTGTTAAGTATCTCCCATATACCATGAATCATGCTAGGTGCTGTGGAGGATACAAAGCAGTCTATGACAGGATCCCTACCGTCAAAGAGTTTATGAACAAGCAGAAAAGACCAGACGTGCACAAATAAAACGATAGAGAACGTGTTATAGGCTCACAAAGCTAGATCTTTTCAGAATAATGTACATCAATGAGTTCTATTACTCTAATTGTCAGGCTGAAATATTATAAGTAGCATGTCTAAAAGAAATTCAGGAAGATGCATTAGGTTGAAAAATATTGCCAATATTTAACTACTGTGACCTATAAAAATGGCTGTTTCGTGTGGTTTTATAAAACTATAATAAAGAGGTAAAGGGAAATAGGATGTCTGGGAATAAAGTCTAAACAATTTTTAGTGTACAATGGGGAGCTAGAGTGACCAGTTATCCTGATTTGCCAGGGAGAGGAGAGTTTCCAAGGATATGAGATTTTCAGTGCTAACACCAGGAAACTACTTGGCAAATCAGGTTAGGATGGTCACTCTAGAGAGTAGTCACATCAGTTCACACACTCCTTTGGTATCAGAATTAGAAGCAGAATAAAATGTTGGATCTAACCAGAGTTTTCTTATATAAATATTTTTAAGCAAACAAATTAACCTTATCAAATTTTGCAGCTTTCCCTTTGGGTGCAGTAGTCAGAGGAACTCTCGTGATCTCTACAGGCCAAAATCGACAATCAGCAATTCGCTTCTGAAGACTGAAATTCAAAAATCAGTCCATTAGCATTATATACAAAAATGAGATTAGTGTAATTTAAAGGAAGTATTCCTCTCCGTTAAAAAGCAATGGAGGGAGGGGCGCCTGGGTGGCTCAGTGGGTTAGGCTGCTGCCTTCGGCTCAGATCATGATCTCAGGGTCCTGGGATCGAGTCCCACATTGGGCTCTCTGCTCAGCAGGGAGCCTGCTTCCCTCTCTCTCTACCTGCCTCTCCATCTACTTGTGATTTCTCTCTGTCAAATAAATAAATAAATAAAATCTTAAAAAAAAAAAAAAGTAATGGAGGGATGCCTGGGTGGTGCAGTCAGTTAGGCAATTGACTCTTGGTTTTGGCTCAGGTCCTGATCTTGGGCTCATGGGACTGATCCTTGCAAGACTGAGACCCACATGGGGCTCAGGGCTCAGTGTGAAGAGTGCTTGGGAGACTCTCTTCTCTCCCTCTCCCTTTGCCTCTCTCCCACTCTTGCACTCTTCTTCCCCCCCCCAAAATGAATAAATAACTCTTTTTTAAAAAGTAGTGGAATAGGCACACGTATATAAATATCTTTATTAGGTAGATCATTTTTTATTCCAAAAATAATTCTACTGTACTGTTAGTAGAGACAAACTACATTTTTGACAGCAATTTGGCAATATAAAGAAAAAGGCTTAAAATGCTCATAATCTTTGATCCAGAAATTCCACTTCTAGTGATTTTTTCTAAAGAAATAATCAGACATGTATGTAAATAGTATAAGATATGTTTATTTCTCCTGTGAAAATAATGTAGGACTTACAGTGTCAGCTCTGACACATAAAGCACTTAGAAGCTGTTGCTCCTGTTCTCAGAACAAACAACACCACCAAAAACCTGGTAAAACTGAAAAAAATCAATGATCTTTCTTAGCTCCATCTAGGAATTAAGTTCATGGGGGCAAATCACCACTCTGAAATTTGGAGATACAGGAAAGTATAGAGAATCACAGCTGAGATAAGCGTGCAAGTAGGAGAAAGCAACAGAGTCAGTAACTGGAGGAAACACTATAATGGTAATTTTGACAAATTGCTGGAGGCTGGATTATAGACTCCTGGAAGCCCAGTCTTAGGTGATCCCCATAGTTTTTTCGTTTGAAATCAAGAGGTGCCATAAAATAGTCATGGTGAAGATATGAGAAAAATCCTCCTAGTCAGAAAGAAGGGAAAAGTAACCATTTCAAAATATGCCTGGACTGTTATCCATAACAAATGCCTACTCTTTAAGGGAAACTGCTTTACTAGAGCCTTATCTGACTCCAGCTCTTTCTAGCAGACCCCAGGTCCCGCAGGGTCACAGAAGGATTGGGGATGTCTGAGTGTCTCAGAGCTCAGAGGTATTAGAGCGGGGAAGCCAGCTACAGAGACAGAGCCAAGGAGAGAGCTCTCAGCTTGGGGTAACCTTGAACCGCTCACAGGCTGGGTGAGCTCAGAGTACAGCTGGAGGCCAGGGAGACGGGAGTGATTGAGCGCTTTTCTCTGAGGGCACACTGAAGAGTGGGGCCCCGAGATCTTGGCTCCTCCAGGCCAGAGATTGGGAGGCCGCCATTTTCATTCCTGTCCTCCAGAACTCTACGGAAAGCGTTCAGGGAGCAAAAGCTCCCCAAAGTGAACCCAAGCAGATTACTTAGCCCAGCCCCTGGTAAGGGGGGTACAATTTTGCCTCAGGCAAAGACACTTGAGAATCACTACAACAGGCCCATCCCCCAGAAGATCAATTAGAAATCCAGCCAAGACCAAGTTCACTTACCAAGGAGAGCAGCAGAATTCCAGAGGAGGAGAAAGCAAAGCATGGAGCTCGTGGCTTTCTCCCCATGATTCTTCAGTCTTGCAGTTAATTTAATTTTTAAAAAAAATTTTTTTCTTCTGCTAATTTTTTTTAACTTTTACCCTTTTCTTTTTTAACATTTTTAAACTAGTTTATCTTAACAATACCTTTCGTAAAAAAGTAATCTTTTTTGAACCTTCATTATTATAGTCATACTTTATCCTTCATTGTATTTAAATTTATTTTTTGTATACACATAGGGTTTTTTCTTCTAAAAAATTTGGATTACAACTTCTTCTAATAGATCAAAATATACCCTAAATCTAGTTCTGGGCTTGTTCTAGTCTCCAGCCCAAGCAAATTCTCTCCACATTCTTTTTCTTTGTTCTCCCAACCAACTTACTTTATCAACTCCTTTTTTAGAAATTAAAAAAAAATTTTTTTCCTTCATCTTTATAGGCATATTCCATCCCTTCATCGTGTTTACCCTTATATACAATTTTCATTCTTTAAAATTTGGGGAGGTAGTTTCTTCTAAGAGAACAAAATACTCTCAAAATTAAGTGGGTGACCCTGTTCTAGTCACCAGTCTAATATATATATATATATATATATATATATATATATATATATATATATATTTCTTTTTTATATTTTTTCTTTGTTTTCTTTTTTTAATTTTTTTTTCTGAACTTCTTTTTATCCCTTTATCCCCCCCCTGATGATTTGGGGTCTCTTCTGATTTGGTTAAAGCACATTTCCCTGAGGTTGTTGCCACCCTTTTAGTATTTTATTTGCTCCTTCATATACTCTTATCTGGACAAAATGACAAGACAGAAAAACTCACCACAAAAAAAAAAAAAAAAAAAAAGAACAAGAGGCAGTACCAAAGGCTAGGGACCTAATCAATACAGACATTGGTAATATGTCAGACCTAGAGTTCAGAATGATGATTCTCAAGGTTCTAGCTGGGCTCGAAAAAGGCATGGAAGATATTAGAGAAACCCTCTCTAGAGACATAAAAGTCCTTTCTGGAGAAAAAAAAGAACTAAAATCTAATCAAGTTGAAATTAAAAAAGCTATTAATCAGGTGCAATAAAAAATGGAGGCTCTTACTGCTAGGATAAATGAGGCAGAAGAAAGAATTAGTGATATAGAAGACCAAATGACAGAGAATAAAGAAGCTGACCACAGGAGGGACAACTCTATGGTCAACTAATCTTCGACAAAGCAGGAAATAATGTCCAATGGAAAAAAGACAGCCTCTTCAATAAAGGTGTTGGGAAAACTGGATGGCCACATGCTGAAAAATGAAATTGGACCATTTCCTTACACCACACACAAAAATAGACTCCGGATGAAGGACCACAATGTGAGAAAGGAATCCATCAAAATCCTTGAGGAGAACACAGGCAGCAACCTCTTTGACCTCAGCCACAGCAACTTCTTCCTAGGAACATCGCCAAAGGCAAGGGAAACAAGGGCAAAAATGAACTATTGGGATTTCATCAAGATCGAAAGCTTTTGCACAGCAAAGGAAACAGTTAACAAAACCAAAAGACAACTGACAGAATGGGAGAAGATATTTGCAAATGACATATCAGATAAAGGGCTAGTGTCCAAAATCTATAAAGAACTTAGCAAACTCAACACCCAAAGAACAAATAATCCAATCAAGAAATGGGCAGAGGACATGAACAGACATTTCTGCAAAGAAGACATCCAGATGGCCAACAGACACATGAAAAAGTGCTCACATCACTTGGCATCAGGGAAATACAAATCAAAACCACAATGAGATATCACCTCACACCAGTCAGAATGGCTAAAATTAACAAGTTAGGAAATGACAGATGCTGGCGAGGATGCGGAGAAAGGGGAACCCTCTTACACTGTTGGTGGGAATGCAAGCTAGTGCAACCACTCTGGAAAACAGCATGGAGTTTCCTCAAAAAGTTGAAAATAGAACTACCCTATGACCCAGCAATTGTACTACTGGGTATTTACACTAAAGATACAAACATAGTGATCTGAAGGGGCATGTGCACCCGAATGTTTATAGCAGCAATGTCTACAATAGCCAAACTATGGAAAGAACCTAGATGTCCATCAACAGACAAATGGATAAAGATGCTGTGGTATATATACACAATGGAATACTATGCAGCCATCAAAAGAAATGAAATCTTGCCATTTGCAATGACGTGGATGGAACTAGAGGGTATCATGCTTAGTGAAATAAGTCAATCGGAGAAAGACAACTATCATATGATCTCCCTGATATGAGGAAGTGGAGATGCAACATGGGGGGTTTGGGAGGTAGGAAAAGAATAAATGAAGCGAGATGGGATCAGGAGGGAGACAAACCATAAGTGACTCTTAATCTCACAAAACAAACTGAGGGTTGCTGGGAGGAGGGGGGTCAGGAGAGGATGGTGGGGTTATGGACATTGGAGAGGGTATGTGCTATGGTGAGTGCTGTGAAGTGTATAAACCCAGCGATTCACAGACCTGTACCCCTGGGGATAAAAATACATTATATGTTTATAAAAAAAAATTTAAAAAAAAGATGGAAGGGACATGTTAAAGAAGATAGTTGGAAGGCACATGTTAAAGAAGGTGGTACAAAAAGAAAGATGAAGCCTAGATACCTGATAACACTGTGAAGCTACCATATATACCAGCTCTGGATTTGTTTTTATATGTTTATATAAAAAATACATAATTTGTTTTATATGAAAAGAAATCAGCACCTATCTTGGTTAAGCCACTGACACTAAAAGCCTCTGTTATTAGCAAATATGATGGGAGAGATTCTCAGATTACCTTAACTCAAATATAGGTAAAATTAACAAAAGTAACGTTTCTTCCCACCTACAATCTTTGGTATTTAGACATATTCCCTTCCTCTTCCTACCTGACCACTGCAGGAGGATCAAGGTAGCAGCGACTTTCCAAGTCCCAAATAATCCTTTTCTTTATGCTCTCTGCTTGATTCCTAAATGCCTTGTCCTGTAAAATAGTAAGAAACTCGTTTTCTCAGCGTACCATAACTTCATCCTGCTCAATCTTTGGGGCATTCTTTTAATGGATTTGATCACAACACTTTTTTTTAGAGATTTTTATTTATTTATTTGACAGACAGAGAGAGAGAGATCACAAGTGGGCAGAGAGGCAGGCAGAGAGAGAGAAGGAAGCAGGCTCCCTGCCCAGCAGAGAGCCTTATGCGGGGCTTGATCCCAGGACCTTGAGATCATGATCTGAGCCAAAGGCAGAGGCCTAACCCACTGAGCCCCTCAGGTGCCCCCAACTATTTAAAATATTTAGTCAGATACTTAAAATAATTCAACCATCTTCATTTAACAAATTATTTTATTGTATGTTTCCACTAATGATTACTAACTCATTCAAGAAACATTTGCAAATATGCTTGCAGCATTTTCTCTGCTCTCTACAAGTACAGGATGTAGAAAGAAAGAATGAAAGAAGAAATGAAGAAAGAATAATGGAAGGAAGGAAGAAGGAAAGAGAGAAGGAAGGAAGGAGGGAGGGAAGAATAAAAAGAAAAGAATAATGTCAACAACCTAAACATCCAGCAATAGGAGACTGGTAATTGAATTTAAGTATGTCCATATACAATGTCATGTCATATAGCAAGTGCAAAGAAAGAAAAAGAGTAAGAATGTTCTTTACGTAGCATTGTGGAAAAATCACCAAGACACACTAAAAAGCAAGTTTCAAAATGTGAGTATGTCATCATTTCAGTAAACAAACAAACAAATAAACAATAGGGAAAGAATACATGTATGTATATATATGTGTGTGTTTATAAAGCAAAACTGACATTTTTCTCTGCTCTCAATATGACTAAGCACTTTATATACTTAGTGAAAAAAATAGTTAAAAATAAAGTAAAAATAAACAAATACATAAACACTTTACACACTGAGTTTTTTTTTTTTAAATAGTGTCTTCCTGACAGGTTCTAGTTCTGAAAATAATAGGATTTTGAATACTTCCTATAAATCTAGACTTCCTAAAGAAAACCGGTTTTTATCCCTTTCACTATGCTAATGTCTGTAAATCAGTCTTTCTGAAATCTTACTCCTTTGCACTCTTTGCAAGGAAACTTCATTCTTCCAAATATTTTTGTTTGTGAGTCTTTTTTTCCTTTGAGTAGATATATTTGCTTTTATATGCATGACCAATGTTCATATTATTACCTACTCAAAAATAAATAAATCTGTGGCACCTGGGTGTTTCAACTGGTTAAGCGTTTGCCTTTGGCTCACATCATGATCCCAGGGTCCTTGGATCCAGCATAGAGTAAGGCTCCCTGTTCAGTGGGGAGTCTCCTTGTCCCTCTCCCTCTAGTCCTCCCCTCACCCTGCTCATGCTCTCCCTCTCTATCAAATAAAATGTTTTAAAAAATGTTTAAAAATAAATAAATAAATTTAAAATAAAGAGTAAATTTGAAATTAATAAATTATTTTGTTTGTTGAACTTAAGAAGTCAGGAGACATTTTCATCAGAATTAGACAACTGTTTAAACAAAAACAAATATACATAAATTAGAGTGATTTAAAAAATGTTCTGGCATCTGTCTGTGCACTTAGTTTATCACCAAAAAATTGCACAATTATCTCACCTCGGGGCGGTTGAGTTCTCCTTCTTCTTCCTCATAGGGCCCACCAACAATGAAACTATCAGGAATGTAATTAGCTCCTGGAGCCAGAATGTTGGCAATTGGCCATTTTTTGGGCCTGGGAACAGGTTCTCTTTCCCCTCCAAGCTTCAGAGTTCCATTCTTGAACAAAATGGGATAGTCTTTCTACAGAATAAATTATCATACATCAGGAAATTTTGTAAAGGCTTCAAAATGAACAAAAAAGATTACTGAAGTATCTTTTCAATGTAGTGTTGGGTGTTGTCTAACAGACCCTTCCTCCTGTGATTATCTGATTCTGCAGAGGAGCCTGTATCCTTCATTGTCTTTGTGCTATTTTATAAATATTTAATTTATTAAAAATTGATAATAATGCAAATTATTGTTGTCCATAGGTATGCAAATATGTTTTGTTCAGTGGTGGTGTAATTGATTATTGCCCTGTGGCTGATGGTGAGCTTAGAATAGCAAATTCATTTCAACATTCCTGATTGCTTATATATGGGTTATTTCTTCAGATTGTCCTTTTTTTTTTAAACTTCTTTTCAGCATAACAGTATTCATTGTTTTTGCACCACACCCAGTGCTCCATGCAATCTGTGCCCTCTCTAATGTCCACCACCTGGTTACCCCAACCTCCCACCCCTGCCCCTTCAAAACCCTCAGGTTGTTTTTCAGAGTCCATAGTCTCTCATGGTTCACCTCGCCTTCCAATTTCCCCCAACTCCCTTCTCCTCTCCATCTCCCCATGTCCTCCATGTTATTTGTTATGCTCCACAAATAAGTGAAACCATATGATAGTTGACTCTCTCTGCTTGACTTATTTCACTCAGCATAATCTCTTCCAGTCCTGTCCATGTTGCTACAAAAGTTGGGTATTCGTCCTTTCTGATGGAGGCATAATAGTCCATAGTGTATATGGACCACATCTTCCTTATCCATTCATCCGTTGAAGGGCATCTTGGTTCTTTCTACAGTTTGGCGACCGTGGCCATTACTGCTATAAACATTAGGGTACAGATGGCCCTTCTTTTACTCCATCTGTATCTTTGGGGTAAATACCCAGGAGTGCAATTGCAGGGTCATAGGGAAGCTCTATTTTTAATTTCTTGAGGAATCTCCACACTGTTCTCCAAAGAGGCTGCACCAACTTGCATTCCCACCAACAGTGGAAGAGGGTTCCCCTTTCTCCACATCCCCTCCAACACATGTTGTTTCCTGTCTTGCTAATTTTGGCCATTCTAACTGGTGTAAGGTGATAGCTCAATGTGGTTTTAATTTGAATCTCCCTGATGGCTAGTGATGAACAACATTCTTCATGTATCTGATAACCATTTGTATGTCTTCATTGGACAAGTGTCTGTTCATATCTTCTGCCCATTTTTTGATATAATTATCTGTTTTGTGTGTGTTGAGTTTGAGAAGTTCTTTATAGATCCTGGATATCAACCTTTTGTCTGTACTGTCATTTGCAAATATCTTCTCCCATTCTGTGGGTTGCCTCTTTGTTTTATTGACTGTTTCCTTTGCTGTGCAGAAGCTTTTGATCTTGATGAAGTCCCAAAGTTCATCTTTGCTTTTGTTTCCTTTGCCTTTGGAGACATATCTTGAAAGAAGTTGCTGTGGCTGATATCGAAGAGGTTACTGCCTATGTTCTTCTCTAGGATTCTGATGGATTCCTGTCTCACGTTGAGGTCTTTGAGCTCTTTTTGGTTTATATCCTCTTTGTTATTTTATATCTATATGGGAGTTATGATATACCTTTTTAAAAAAGATTTATTTATTTATTTATTTATTTATTTGACAGACAGAGATCACAAGTAGGCAGAGAGGCATGCAGAGAGAGAGGAGCAGAAGTAGGAAGTAGGCTCCCCACTGAGCAGAGAGCCCAATGAGGGGCTTGAACACAGGACCCTGAGATCATGACCTGAGCTGAAGGCAGAGGCTTTAACCCACTGAACCACCCAGGCACCCCTGTGATATACCTTTTTAAAAACAACCTTAAATCTCACAAAGGATTAAAATATGGGTACATTCCTACATATAATTTATCTAAAATATACTTGCAATAGGAAATTGATAAAGATATAAATAGGCAAATTATAGAAAAGGAAATTACATAATCCACCATTTAAATAAAAACATGCTAGATATCCTTAATAACAATTGCAATGAACATTAAAACAATGAGATATCATTTTAAACTGCAGTTTAGCAAAATCTGTCTGAAAATAGCAAGCATTGGCAATATTGTGAAGGAAATGGTATTCTCTACATAGTTGATGGAAATATAAGTTGGTATAACTATGGAAAGTAATATTGCAGTTTCTAGTAAATTTAAAATAGTCATACATATAATTCAACAATTCTAGTGGTTTGAGTTAGCTTAAAAACTTTTATAAAGGAGAGGCATTCTAGAATGGTAAAGACCTCTGAAAATTTGCTCCTCCATAAAAACAAGAATGTTGGTGGGCGCCTGGGTGGCTCAGTTGTTAAGCATCTACCTTCAGCTCAGGTCATGATCCCAGGATCCTGGGATGAGTCCCATGTCGGGCTCCCCGCTCTTTGGGAAGCTGGCTTTTCCCTCCCCTACTCCCCATGCTTGTGTTCCCTCTCTTGCTGTGTCCCTCTCTGTCAAATAAATAAATAAAATCTTTTTTTAAAATGTTGGCAAAAATTGTCAAAATAAGGCATGCCAAAATTACTCAGTGGAGAAAGGACAGTCTTTCTGATAAATGATGCCGAAAACTAATTATCCACATGCAAAAAAAAATCAAGTTGTACCCTTACCTTAAACCACATACAAAAATTAACTCAAAATGAATCAAAGGCCAGTGGTGCCTGGGTGGCTCAGTAGGTTAAGCCTCTGCCTTCAGCTCAGGTCATGATCCCAGGGTCCTGGGATTGAGCCCCATATCAGGCTCTCTGCTCAGTAGGGAGCCTGCATCCCCCCTCCCTCTCTGCCTGCCTACTTGTGATCTGTATATAAATAAAACCTTTAAAAAAAAAAGAATCAAAGGCCTAAATATAAGAGCTAAAACTATAAAACTCTTAGAAGGAAACTCAGGGGGAAAACTTCATGGCATTGTATTAAGCAATGATTTCTTGGTCATGATACCAAAAACACAAGACAACAAAAGAAAAAAATAGAAAAACTGAGCTCCATTAAAATTAAAATTTTTGTGCAGCAAAAAAATACTGCAACAAAATCAAAAATGGGAGAAAAATTTCACAAAAATTGATTAATAGCTAGAATATATAAAGTACTCTTAAAACTCAACAACAAAAAACAACCTGATTCAAAAATGGGCAAAGAACTTGAATAAAAATTTCCCCAAAGAAAATATACAAATGGCAATATAGGGGTGGAAAAAGAGCTCAGTGTCATCAGTCATTAGGGAAATGCAAATCTAAAACAAAAGGAGATGCCATTTCACACTTATTGGAATAGGTATCATCACCAAACCAAACAAAAAATAATAAATGTGGATGAGGATATGGAGAAACTAGAAGTCTTTATACTGCTGGTGGGAATTAAATGGTGAAGAGGAATTGAAGCATTCCCACTGAAATGTAGATGGAATAAAACAGATGACAGTATTAACTAATTATATACCTTTGTAGCAAGCAATTTGGGAATCTCTACCAAAATCCTCAAAAAATCCAACACAATCACTCCATAGAAATTTTGACTATGGGGGCACCTGGGTGGCTCAGTCAGCTGAACATCTGACTCTTGATTTTGGCTCAGGTCATAATCTCAGGGTCATGAGATCCAGTGGTGCTTGTCAGGTTCTGCAATCAACAGGGACTCTACTTGAAATTCCCTCTCCAATTCCCTCTGCCCCTCCTCCCAAATGCTTTCACTCTTTCTTCCTCCTCTCTAAAATAAATAAATAAATCTTAAAAAAAAGAAAGAAAAGAAATTTGGACTAAGAAAATAACCTGAAATTAAGAGAAAGCTTTGTATAATTAAGTACACTGTACAAAATCCACAAAATATATGCATAAAAATAATGTATAGAAACACATTAAAAATAGTCAATTTAAAAATGTTTTACATATTTTCCACCATAAATACGTATTTATTGACATAAATTATATGTAATAGATACTATTATGTATAGTTAAACTGTAGATATCTACATACAAAATAGAAGTAAACTTTATTTTTTTTTAAACCTAAAAAAAATCTCAGCCATTAATAGAGCTTGCTTTGAATGAAATCTTAGCAGGTGAGGAAGAGATGACCATATGAGTGCTTAAATCTATATAAATATCTGGCTATAGGGCTTTACCTCTCCAGCTGATGGAACTTGCAGACCAACCATGTAGTTTTGCATAGGCCCTACTGGAACGAAAGATTCAGGCACAGAGTAGGCAGCCTCCAATGTGACTTTCAGTAGATTGCCTCCTAAGATCTGTGCTGTGGTCAGTAAGGGTTCTGCCACAAACACTTTAACTTCAAGACTGCACTGCTGAAAAAGAATAAAATTATGCAGCATTTTGAAAATGCCAGAGACCTTCTTACCTCCCCTTTTTTTCATTATCTTATTTGTATCTCATATCACTATTCAAGATAAGAAGGTCAAGTTTATTTCCACATAGAGGATTCAAATAACTTTCTCTGGGTCCCATGAGTTAGAACTAGAACTGAGATAAGAATCTTATTCCCAAGGCAGAGGCCTTTCCCCTCTACTACTGAGGTCACATATGTATACAAATACATATAGAAGAGGGATTGGAAGGTCCTATACTGAAATGTTAATAGTAGTTTCACACAAGTGACATTGGGTTGCCTTTTTTTGCCAGTTTATATTCTGTGATGACTTTTGTAATTTAAATGTAGTACTTTTTAAAAATTAGACTACACCCAAAACTTGCTAGAACTGATATAGGAATTCAGCAAACTCACAAGATATAAAAACAATACACAGAAGTCTATTGCATTCTATACACCAATAATGAAGCATCAGAAAGAGAAATCAAGGAATCAACCCCATTTACAATTGCACCAAAAACTTTATATAAGATACCTAGGAATAAACCTAATCAAAGAGGTAAAACGTCTGTATTCTGAAAACTATAGAATGCTTCTGAAAGAAACTAAGGAAGGCACAAAGAAATCAAAAAGCATTCCATGCTCATGGATTGGAAGAACAAATTTTGTTAAAATGTCTATACTACCCAAAGCAATCTGCACATTGTAAGGACCTATTTAGTCAGAGCGACTCCATCTTGGTTAAAAGCCATTTTGTTGTTTCTGCAGTAGAACTTAAACTGACCCTGCCTCCCTCCCCCCAGAGAAACTTACTTAGAAGCAAGTCTGGGAAACCAGTAAAATATGGTCAGCTAGTTCCTACTAACAGAGCCCAGAATACAAGGCCAGGTTGGCCAGTTCTTGACAGGGCCCAGAATACAAGGATGAGTCAGGCCAGGTGGAGACATCCAATCAGTAAGAAACACACATACTTTTTCCCTAACCACCAAAGAATGTAAACCCCGCTGTTCGGGCGCCAACCTTGAGCACCAATTCTGACCAGAGTAATAGGTTAGGTCAAATAGCTACTATAGGGTAAATTGTAATTCAATTGGCCACCTGCATGTGACCTAACATGACTACAATCTCATTGGCCACCTATGTGTGGCCAGACTTTTGCTCTATAAAAGGTAGTCTGTAAGTTGGGGAGGGGTTGCTCTCTTCAGAGACGGCCCTGGCCGGTCAGTCTGACTTCTAATGCTTAGCATAGAATAGAGCTTTGCATAACTTTCACCTTGTCTCAGTCTCGTTCCCCTGACCGATCAGTCTAACTTCTAATACTTATCATAAAATAAAGCTTTAAATAACTTCCACTTTGTCTCAGTCTCGTTTTATTTAATAACGGACCTAACACACATTCAATGCACTCCCTATCAAAATAACACCAGCATTTTTCACAGACCTGAAACAAACAATCCTAAAATTTGTATGGAACCAGAAAAGACCCCAAATAGACAAAGTTATGTTGAAAAGGAAAACAAAAGCTGGACACATCATAGTCCTGGACTTCAAGCTACATTATAAAGCTTTAATCATAAAGGCAGTATGGCACTGGCACAAAAACAGGCACATAGATCAATGGAACAGAATAGAGAAGTCAGAAATGGACCCTTGGCCATATGGTCAACTAACCTTCTTCAAAGCAGGAATATTTCCATACAATGGAAAATTGTATGGAATTTCATTTCCATACAATGGAAAAAAGTCTCTTCAGCAAATGTTGTTGGGAAAATTAGACAGCCACATAGAGAAGAATGAAACTGGACCATCTTCTTATACCATACAAAAAAATAAATTCAAAATGGATGAATGTTCTAAAAGTGAGACAGGGAGATCCAGCAAAATCCTACAGAAGAACACAGGCAGCAACCTCTTTGACCTTGGTCACAGCAACTTCTTACTAGAAATGTCTCCAGAAGAAAGAGAAACAGAAGCAAAAATGAACTACTGGGACTGCATCAAAATAAAGAACTTCTGCAGAGCAAAGGAAATAATTAATAAAACTAAAAGGCACCCTATAGAATGGGAGAAGACATTTGTAAATGACATATCAGATAAAGAGCTAGTACACAAAATCTATAAAGAATTTATCCAATTCAACAGTCAAAGAACAAATAATCCAATCAAGAAATGGGCAGAAGGTATGAATAGATATTTCTTCAAAGAAGACATATGAATGGCTAAAAGACACGTGAAAAAAAAAATGCCCAACATCACTCAGCAGCAGGGAAATAAAAATCAAAACCACAGAGATAGATAACACCTCACACTAGTCAGAATGGCTAAAATTAGCAACTCAGGAAACAGATGTTGGTGAGGAGGCAGAGAAAGGGGAACCCTCTTACACTGTTGGTGGGAATGCAAACTGGTATTGGTGCTCTGGGAAACAGTATGGAATGTTAGGTCCCCCAATAATGAGTCCGTGATTAAAGGAGCGAAACTGATACAAAGCGAAGGTCAAGCAAAGCTTTATTTCGCTCAAGCGTCAAGAATCAAACCGAACGTGGGGCGCCTGGGTGGCTCAGTGGGTTAAGCCGCTGCCTTCGGCTCAGGTCATGATCTCAGGGTCCTGGGATCGAGTCCCGCATCGGGCTCTCTACTCAGCAGGGAGCCTGCTTCCTCCTCTCTCTCTCTGCTTGCCTCTATGCCTACTTGTGATTTCTCTCTGTCAAATAAATAAATAAATAAAATCTTTAAAAAAAAAAAAAAAAGAATCAAACCGAACGTTTCGGGCCGCGCCTCTTACAGAGAGGGTGACCTCTCTCTGCTTCACAGACCAGCTTTAAGGGCAAAGGCCATGTGGTTGGGCCTGGCCATGCACAGGTAGCCAATGAAATTGTAACACACAGAGAAAGCTGCACGGTCATGTTAGGTCACACATAAGTGACCAACTGAATTACAATTTTCCCTAGTAGATATTTGAACCAGCCTATCACCTTGGTCAGAATTGGCACCCAAAAGGTGCCCAAAGAGTGGGGCCCATACTCCTTGGTAACTAGGGAGACAGTATGCGCCACCCCCCTCACTGATCAGATGTCTCCACCTGGCCTGACCCACCCTTGTATTTGGGCTTTGTTACCTGGGACTGGTTTCCAGGACTTGTTTTTAAATAAGTCCCCAGGGGAAGGGGAGCAGGGACAGTTTAAGTTTTAAACAACAAAGTTATTGTTTAACCAGATGGAAGCACTCTGGCAAAATAGGTCCTTACATGGAAGTTCCTCAAGAAGTTGAAAATAGGTGCCTGGGTGGCTCAGTCATTAAGCCTCTGCCTTCGGCTCAGGTCATGATCCCAGGGTTCTGGGACCCAGCCTCACCTCCCTGCTTCCTGGGAAGCCTGCTTCTCCCCACCCCACCCCCGCCCCGCCCCGCCCCCGAGTGTTCCCTCTCTCGCTGTGTCTCTCTCTGTCAAATAAAGTCTTTAAGGAAAAAAAAAGTTGAAAATAGAGCTACCCTATGACCCAGCAATTGCACACCTAGGTATTTATCCCAAGGATACAAACAGGGATTTCAGGGGGCATCTGCTCCCCAATGTTTATAGCAGCAATGTCCATAATAGCCAAATTATGGAAAGAGCCCAGATGTCCATCGACTGATGAATGGATAAAGAAGATGTGGTATATACATATACAATGAAATATTATTTGGCCACCGAAAAGAATGACAACTTGCCATTTGCAATGACATGGATGGAGCTAGATATTATGCTAAGTGAAATAAGTCAGTGAAAGACAAATACCATATGATTTCACTCACATACGGAATTTAAAAAGCAACACAGATGAACACAGGGCAAGGGAAAGAAAAATAAAATATGATAAAAACAGAGAGGGTGGCAAACCATAAGAGAATCTTAACTATAGGGAACAAACTGAGGGTTGCTAGAGGGGAGGTGGATGGGAGGATAGGGTAGTGGGTGGTGGTCATTAATGTGGGCACTTGATGTAATGAACACTGGATATTATATGCAACTGATGAATCATTAAATTCTATCCCTCAAATTAATAACACACCATATGTTAACTAATTTGAATTTAAATAAAATCTAAAGTAAACAAGTAAAATAAAATTTTAGGGCTTTTTTTTTACTAAATATTTGAAAATCATATCCTTTAATATATTTCCATTTTCATAGGTGAGAAAGTATTTCTTGGTAGCATGAACAAGCTCAAACATTTGTTTTTTAGAAGACCTATCTAGGATTCAATGTTAGTGATATACCCAACTAGGGCTATCAAGACAGCTCTTGTTTTTTTTTTTTTTTAATTAGACGTGAGAAAAATAATTTGTTCATTTTTATTTGCTTAGAAATCAACATTAACAAGAATAATTAATATTATTGCTAAAGAACTATATATTCTACTGGGGCACCTGGGTGGCTCAGTCAGTTGAGTATCTGACTCTGGGTTTCTGCTCAAGTCATGATCTCAGTGTTCTGAGATCAAGCCCTACACTCAATGGGTTCCTACCTCGGGTTCCACACTCAATGGGAAGTCTGCTTGAGATTCTCTCTTTCCCTCTCCCTCTGCTCCTCCCGCCACTTTCTCTCTCTCCCTCTCTCTCTCTCAAATAACTTTTAAGGAAAAAAAAGAATTACATATTCTACTAATGAGAAATTTCCAAGTTATATATCCAATAGAAATTCTGATTTGGCTAATGTGCTTTTTATTTTTATTTTTTTTCTGGAAAAACCCCAAATCTTTCATTTTTCTCCTTGCCTGGCACAGCCCAAACTTGAGACTCTTGAGCTTCGCAAACACAATACAAATGTTAGCCGCAGGGACCCTTGAACCATCAGGTTAAGTTCGGGCAGGGGAGAACCCTTCCTGAAACTCCTCAAAGTACATCACAGACTGGCCCCCATGTGGCCCTGAAGTTGGCTGAACAGCACCCTGACAAGTCAGGCAGTGAGGGCGGGAAATATACTTTTCGGTAAGAAAATATTTTTTCAAATATATACATATATACACGTATATATACAGATATAGGTATAGGTATAGATATAGATATAGATGTATATATTCAATGTTTTCACACAGGATACAACAGAAAGAAACTTTAAAATGTTTATTGTTGGTGTAGAACAATACAAAGATTACCAAGTCTCCTGCACAAGGATGACCCACAAATTCATGAAGCATTCCATATAAGAAATAAATAAAATACAATGTGTATTGGCTGCTAATTATATGCCAGGCACTTAACCACCACATTAGGAATATAAGATAAAGGAGACATGGCCTCTTTTATTATGGGATTCATATTGTAATTCCAAGATTTATGATAAGTGCTATAATAGAGATTTGTATAAAATGCCCTAGCCAAGGAGCACCAAAGAGGAAGTGAGTAATTCTTGGGGAGGAGGGATGGTGATGCCTAAATTTATGGATAAATAAAAGTTTTCAATTTAGGTAAGTTGTGAAAGGAAAAAAAATAATTCTGAACATAAAAGAAGAGTTTATATAAGAGAATTAAAATAGGATGGTGTATTTTGTTCAGGTGTAAGTAGTTCAGGATTTTAGAATATAAAGCATAAGAAAGGGAATCTGAGAGATGATACTAAACAAGTGGGAGCTTCCTATTATAAAAGCTGTTGCTTGCCTGCTAAGGAATCTGGACCTTAACATGTAAGTAGGAGGGGAATTCATGAACTACATAGTAGTGAAATGGGGTTGAGATGTGATCATATTTTTAAGTCCCCTGGCAAGCAGTGAGAAGGCAAAACTGGAGGGAGGTAAGGGCAGTTACAAGGCTACTTGTAACGTTCCATTGAGAGGTTATAAGGCAACAAAGAGTAGGAATAAAAGGGGTATAAAAGGCTGGGTATGCTGAAAGGCAGATTTGGGCATTGGTTTTATTTAGGGTCCAAGAAAGCACTCATACTGGTGACTGTTAAATAATGAATAACCTCCCCCCTGCAACCCAAGAGTATGAACACAGTCTAAGAAGAAAAGGTAGCCAAGGTCAGAACCTTCAGGCAGAGGAAAGAGGTCTGCTGCAGGAACCTGATAAGGTACAGTCAATGAGCGGGAAAAGAGAACACCAAAGGGAAGAAGATTTTAAGAAAGAGAGGCATTGAAGAATGTGACATCTCTGATCAATATGTCTCTGGAAAGATAAGTTAAACGTCCCTAAGTTTTCTAACTTGTATCACTCAGTCAAGACAGGGAATACTTGAAGATGAATTGGAAACTCTTCCAATGTCAGGTTTATGTCATTTTATTCTTTGAGTCTCAAGAATAACCAGTGTATGCTTAACTATAAAATTAGTGAGAATTCTCAAGTGAGTGGACACTAAGTGTCATATATTTTTTCATTGAATGTGTAAAACAAGTAAACACAGGAATACTATGAGCAAACATCCTAAGGACTAATAATCCATTTGACTAATTTTTCTTCTAAAGATATGTAAGGGAAATCAACCTAAGTACATCTAAGTGCATAAGAAGGGAGACTGGACCAGTGAAGGCAGACTGAGCTCAGATACATACCTCTTTCTAGCACAAGTCACATGGAATTACAGAAAGATACTAAATTACACCTTTATATCCAATAAAAAAAATAATGCTACAATATCCCTGGAAAAAAAGAAATGCTATCAGTGCTATCAGTGGACTACAAATTTATAGGAATCCTAGAAAGAAAGAAAGAAAGAAAGAAAGATTAAAACAGAAAAACAAACAATCTAGAAGAAACCAACCACAGCCTAAAATAAGAAAGGGAGAGGACCACAGCAGATTTAGGAGTGGATTATGGCAGCTCCAAGGTCAGAATCAACAAGCACGGACTCCCAGCAATGGTTAATCAGGGAACTTCATTCAGAATAGTTGGGCCATTTGGGCCCTTCTCTCTCTTTTACTTTTGCAAAACAGAAGGCAGTTCTGGTATCTGCTGAAAGTGAGTGCACTTTCACCAGAGTGGCAAAAGTAATGTCCCAGGAAGCTACTGATTCCCAGGAAGAATGGAAAACACAGCCTGGAAGACAAACCAGATGACCACAGCCTACCAATTCAGGCTTACTTTGCCAGAAAGTGTGTTAGGTGCATTCACATATTATTCAACTTAATCCATCAGGACATAGCTCAAGAGGCATTTCCATGGTTAAGCTTTCTCTATGAGTACCCCTGGGCCAAGTAACCAATAACTACTCTGTGCCCACATGCTCCACTCCACTATTTAATCACACTGATTATAACCCATGACATGGAGATTATGGACAACTAAGTAGGACTCTAGATTTATTTATCTTTGTTTCCCAGAACTTAACACTGTGAAAAGATTACACTTGGTGAACTGGACTCAACTGAATCGAATCTTTATAAGAAACAGACTTGGTAGACTGAATGACAGGCTGAAAGTTGAGATTAACTCTGATTACCTTTACACCTGACCGAAGAGGTTCTAAAGGCGAGCCTGGCACCGGGTGCAAGGGGACCACTGTTTCAAATGAACTCTCTCCTGCAAAGAGAAGGCAAATCAAGCCATAGAAGGAAGGGTTAGGCAGAGATAAATGTGCTCATCTTTTTATCAAATCCCTCAAATTCACTGAGGCCAATTTTTGCACTTCTATGGAACTAAATTTCATGAGCTTTCCTATATCTACTTTTGAGCAACTCACACATCTGACCTTCCAGTAAAGGAAGAAGGTCCACCACAGCCTGACCAAGAATTAAGGTCTTCTCATCTTTCTGTTTCTTTTCCTTTGGTAAAACTTCAGTCATAGTTACTAGAAAAATCAAAACAAAGAAAATGAGAACATGTCTGGGTCATCCATCAGATAATCAGCAAACAAAGCATCATCAAAGAGATTTAAGAGAAAATAACTTGAAACCTGAGAAGGCCCCATTATTAGTGACTTCTGGTGGAAAAATACTATTAAAGGGTTGCCTGGGTGGCTCAGTGGGTTAAAGCCTCTGCCTTCAGCTCAGGTCATGATCCTAGGTTCCTGGAATCAAGCCCCTCATTGAACCCCACATTAGGCTCTCTGCTCGGCAGGGAGCCTGCTTCCTCCTCTCTCTCTGCCTGCCTTTCTGCCTACTTGTGATCTCTGTCTGTCAAATAAATAATAAAAAATAAATTTTTTTAAAAAAATAATATTAAATACCTATTAACTTTTTGCATACATGTTATAGTAAAAAACAGAATTTTGGGGTGCCTCGGTGGCTCAGTGGGTTAGAGCCTCTGCCTTCTGCCCAGGTCATGATCTCAGGGTCCTGGGATGGAGCCCTGCATCAGGCTCTCTGCTCGGCGGGGAGCCTGCTTCCCCCTCTCTCTCTGCCTGCTTCTCTGCCCACTTGTGATCTCTGTCTGTCAAATAAATAAATAAAATCTTTAAAAAACACCACAACAGACTTTACAACATAATCAGGTACACACATATGTATAAAAGTAACAATTAAAACAAAGTTCCACATAATATTCCTATTTACTAACTGAAAACACTTGGGCATTTTGTATTCTATTTCATGTAGAAGAAATCACTGGTCATGGGGTGCCTGGGCGGCTCAGTTGTTGGGCGGCTGCCTTCAGCTAGGCTCATGATCCCAGGGTTCTGGGATCCAGCCCCACCTCTGGCTCCTTGCTCAGCGGAGAGCCTGCTTCTCCCTCTCCCACTCCTCCTGCTTGTGTTTCCTCTCTCTCTGTGTCTCTCTGTCAAATAAATAAAATCTTTATGAAAGAAAGAAAGGAAGGAAGGAAGGAAGGAAGAAATCACTCGTCTTGATCCCCTTCAATTTTAGGAATGACTAGAAAATCGCAGTCTGCAGTTTGAAAAATACTGTTCTAGGTCTTCCCGTTTCGCCTAACATACGACTTAGTACTGACCTTACAGTGATTTATAGAGCATGTGAAGTATGTACCAGGTTTTTCACTGCAGCATTACTCAGTGTATGTGTTTAACATTTGTTATGAAAAATTTGAAATACACAAAAAGTAGAGCAATTGGAGCACTTGGGAGGCTCTGTTGGTTAAGCGACTGCCTTTGGCTCAGGTCAGGATCCCAGAGTCCTGGGATCTAGTTCTGCATTGGGCTCCCAGCTCTGTGGGGAGTCTGCTTCTCCCTCTGACCTTCTCCCCTCTCATGCCCTCTCTCACTCTCTCTCTCAAATAAATAAATAAAATCTTTAAAAAATAGAGTGATTGATTGATATACTGAATGAATATCTATATAGCCATCACCTGGATTTAACAATAGTTAATGTGCTGTCATATTTGCTTCATCTATTCTTGTTTGCTAAAATACTTTCAAGTCAGTTACAGACACCATGACATTTTACCCCTAAATACTAAAGTATACAAATTCAAAATATGGCATTTTCCTACATAATCACAATAACTTTATCAATCTACCAAGTGTATAATAATAAAATTAAGTGTAATTCTTTAATTCATCTAATGTCCAGTCTACATTTAATATTTCTTAATTATCCCAAAATTTATTTTGTAGCTTGTTTGTTCAAACTAGGATCCAAATACCAACATGTGGTCTCTTTGGATAAGAACATATGGTTTTCATGTTTCTTACGTTTCTTTTCACTTAGAAAAGTCTTTTCTGGGTGCCTGGGTGGCTCAGTTGGTTAAGTGACTGCCTTCGGCTCAGTCATGATCTTGGAGCCCCGCATCAGGCTCCCTGCTCTGCAGGAGTCTGCTTCTCCCTCTGGCCCTCCCCCTCTCTCATGCTGTCTCTCTCTCAAATAATAAGTAAGTAAAATCTTTAAAAAAAAGAACAGTCTTTTCTCTCAGATACATTTTTTTTTCTGACACTGATGAAGACATCAGGCCAGTTAATTTGCAGACTATCTCGTTTTCTGGATTTGTCTCCCCCACCCCATGGTGTTTAAATTGTTTCTCAGTTCTTGTTTCCTACAAACTTAGGTTCATCTTCAGTATTTTTGGCAAAGATAATACAATTTGATAACAAACACACCTATGTGGTATGTTATCAAACTCTGTGATCTTTGTTTTCAAAAGCAATTGAAAAATATTCTTTTTTATTGTCTTTTTTATGTGGTAACATGCATATTAAATTTACCATCCTACCCAATGGTATTAAACACATTCACATTTTTGGTGCAACCATCACCACCATCCATCTCTATAACTCTTTTCATCTTCTAAAATTGAAACTCTATCCATTAAACAATAATATCCATTCTCCCTTCCCCCTGGGAACCACCAGGATCCTTTTTGTCCCTAAGTATTTGATGATGTGCCTCATAGAACATTTGTGTTTTTGTGACTGGCTTATTTCAGTTAGTATATTGAACTCAAAGTTCACTCATGTTGTAGTATAGGCCTGACTTTCTTAAGGCTGAAAAATATTCAATTGTATATATATATGCCACAAGTTTGCTTATCCATTCTGTCAACAGACATGTAGACTCCTTCCATATTTTACCTTTTGTGAATAATGCTTCCATGAACATCAGTGTACAAATATTTCTTTGAAACTCTGCTTTCAATTATTTTGGATATATTCCCATAAGTAAAACTTATAATTCTATTTTTAATTTTTTGAGGAATGACTAGCTTTCACAGCAATTATACCATTTTACATTCCGACCAAAAGTGCATACAGATTCCAGTTTGTCCACATTCTTGCCAACAGTTGTTTTCTATTTTTTTAAAACCATTCAATAGGTATGAGTTGATATCTCATTATAGTTTGGGGTTGCATTTCTCTAGTGATTAGTGATGTTGCACACTTTCTCATGTGCTCATTGGCCATTTGTAGATGTTTGGAGAAATGTCTATTCAAGTCCTTTGCCAATTTTTGAATCAGGTTGGGTTTTTTGTTGTTATATTCTGAATAGTAATTCCTTATCAGATATATGACTTGCAAATCATATAAGTGAGCAGCTTTTTTACTCATAGATGGGTCTTTTGATGCACAAGATATTTAAATTTTCACTAAGTCCAATTTCTCCCTCTCTTTTTAAGATTTTATTTATTTTACAAAGAATGAGTGTGAGCTGGGGTGGGTGGAGGTACACTGTGGGGTAGAATCTCAGGCAGATTCCACACCAACTGCAGAGCCCGACAGGGAGCTTGATCCCTTGACTCCAAGATTAAGACCCAAACTGACCCAAGAGTTGGTTGCTCAACCAACTGAGCCACCCAAGCACCTCTAATTTCTCTCTCTTTTTTTTTTTTTTACCTGTGCCTTTAGTATCTTATCCAAGAAATCATTCCCAAATCTAATGTCATGAAGCTTTGTCTTATATATTCTTCTGAAAGTTTTTGCATTTAGGTCCTTAATCCATATTAAGTTAATTTTCATATATGGTGTTAGGTAATAATCCAAGTTCATTCTTCTGTAAAGGGGTATCCAGTTTTCCTGGCATCTATTGTTGAAAATACTGTCTTTTCCTCATTAAATGGTCTTGGTACCTTTGTCAAAAATCTTTTGACCATATGTGTGAGGGGTTATTTCCAGGCTCTCTATTTTGTTCCATTGTTCTATATGTGTCTTTTTGCCAATGCCATACTTTTTTGGTTACTCCAGTTTTGTAGTAACCTTTGAAAACAGTAAGTGTGAGACCTCCAACTTTGCTCCTTTTCAGGATCATTTTGGCTCTTTGGGGGGTTTCTTGGATTCCATATTAATTTTACAATTGATTTTTCTATTTCTGAAAAAAAAACATGGGATTTTGATAGGGATTGCATTGAATCTGTAAATCACTTTTGGTAGTATTGACATTTTAACAATATTAACTTTTCCAGTACATGAATATGGAATGTGTTCTAATTTATGTGTGTCATTTTTAATTTCTTTCAGCAATGTTTTGTAGTTTTCATTGTACAAGTCTTTTGTCTTCTTGGTTAAGTTAATTCTTAGGTATTTTATTCCTTCTGATGGAATTGATTTATAACTTTTCACGTTGCTCACTGTTAGTATATAAAATACAACTGATATTTGTATTCTGAATTTGTATCCTGCTTTTTTTTTTAATTTCTTTTCAGCATAACAGTATTCATTGTTTTTGCACCACACCCAGTGCTCCATGCAATACGTGCCCTCCCTAATATCCACCACCTGGTTCCCCCAACCTCCCGCCCCGCCCCTGCCCCTTCAAAACCCTCAGGTTGTTTTTCAGAGTCCATAGTCTCTCATGGTTCACCTCCCCTTCCAATTTCCCTCAGCTCCCTTCTCCTGCTTTTTAAAAACTATTTATTCATTTATTTATGCATTCAATCATTCATTCATTGATTTAGAGAATGGAGGGGAGAGGCAAAGGAAGAGAGAAACACATGCAGACTCTGTGCTGGGCATGGAGCCCGACATGGGACTCAGTCTCACGCCCCTGAGATCATGACCTGAGCCAAAATCAAGAGTAAGACACTTAATTGACTGAGCCACACCAGCGCCCCATATCCTGCTGCTTTATCAAAATTATTTATATTATTTATGCTGGGGTGTGTGTAATCTTTTTAAGGTTTCTACACATAATCATATATAAAACTGATCATATAATCTGCAACAGAGGTCATTTTACTTCTTCATTTCCAACTTGGATGTCTTTTCTTTCTTTTTCTTGCCTAACTGCTCTGGCCAGAACTTTTAATATTTTGAAAAGAAGTGAAAGCAGGAATCCTTGCCTTGTTCCTAGAGGAAATATTTTCAGTCTTTCACCATTGAGTAAAGTGTTCATTGAGAAATTTTTATATATGGCTTTTATCATTTTGAGGTAGTTTCCCTCTATTCCCACTTTGCTGATTGTTTATTTCATGAAAGTGTGTTGAATTTTGTCAAAAGCTTTTTCTCTATCAAGTGAAATATCATGTTTTTTTCTTTGTTCTGTTTATTTGATGTGTTACATGGATGGAGTTTTATGTTGAGTCATTCTTGCATTCCAAGAATAAATTCCACTGGTCATGGTGCATAATCCTTTTAGTATGCTGTTCAATTTGGTTTGCTAGTACTTTGTTGAGCATTTTTGCATCAATGTTCATAAGAGATATTGGTTTGTAGTTTTCTTATACTGTCCTTGTCTGGCTTTAGTGTCAGGATAATACTGGTCTCATAGAATGAGCTGGGACATATTTCCTACTCTTCATTTTTTTGGGTGGGGTTAGTTTCAGCAGTATTGGGATTAGTTCTTCAAGTATTTAGTAGGATTCACCAGTGAAGCCATCAGGCCCAGGACTTTTCTTTGTTGAGAGAATTTTTTAACCACTGATTTAATCTCCTTATAGTTATAGTTCTATTAAGATTTCTTTCTTTAAGGGCACCTGGGTGGTTCAGTGGGTTAAAGCCACTGCCTTCGGCTCAGGTCATGATCCCAAGATCCTGGGATTGAGCTCTGCATCAGGCTCCCTGCTGAGCCTGCTTCCCCCTCTCTCTGTCTCTGCCTGCCTCTCTGCCTACTTGTGATCTCTTGTCTGTCAAATAAATGAAAAAATCTTTTAAAAAAAAATCTTTCTGGGGCGCCTGGGTGGCTCAGTGGGTTAAGCCGCTGCCTTCAGCTCAGGTCATGATCTCAGGGTCCTGGGATCGAGTCCCGCATCGGGCTCTCTGCTTGGCAGGGAGCCTGCTTACCTCTCTCTCTCTGCCTGCCTCTCTGTCTACTTGTGATCTCTATATGTCAAATAAATAAATAAAATCTTTAAAAAAAATCTTTCTTTCTGCTTTAATCTGGTAGTTTTGTGTCCGTAGGAATTTGTCCATTTCATGTAGGTTATCCAATATGTTGATGAGCAATTTTTCAGAGTACTCACTTATACTTTTAATTTCTGTATAATTGGTAGTAATATCCCCACTTTAATTTCTAGCTTTAGTTATATGAGTCTTCTCAGTATTTCTTTAGTTCATCTAGCTAGAGGTTTGTGAATTTTGTTGATCTTTTTTAAAAAAAAACTGACTTTTGGGGCCACCTGGGTAGCTCAGTCAGTTAAGCATCTGACTCTTGATTTTGATTCTGGTCATAATCTCAGGGTCCTGGGATCCAGCCCCATGTTGGACTCCATGTTCAGTGTGAAGTATGCTTGGGGATTCTCCCTCTCCCTCTCCTTCTGTCCCTTCCCCATCTCATGTGCACACACACACACACACACACACACTCTCTCTCTCCATAGGAATGAATAACCTTTTTTAAAAACCTGACTTTTGGGGTACCTGGGTGACTCAGTGGGTTAGAGCCTGTCTTCAATTCAGGTCATGATCCCAGAGTCCTGGGATCAAGCCCCACATCGGGCTCTCTGCTCAGTGGGGAGCCTACCTCCCCCACCCCTCTGCCTGCCTCTCTGCCTACTTGTGATCGCTGTCAAATAAATAAATAAAATATTTTTTAAAAAAATAAAAACTTAAAAACCTGACTTTTGATTTCATTGATTCCCTGTGTTGTTTTTTACTCTGTATTTTGCCCACTTCTGCTCTAGTTTTTATGATTTCTTCTGTGGATTTTAGAGTTTTGCTTTTCTTTTTCTAGTTCCTTATGTTGTGTAGTTAGATTGTTGATTTGAAACACTCATTTTTTAAAAATTTTGTTTACTTATTTTTAATTCCAGTATAATTAACATACACTGTTATATTAATTTCAGGCGTACAATATAGTGATACAAGAATTCTATACACTGGGCGCCTGGGTGGCTCAGTGGGTTAAGCCGCTGCCTTTGGCTCAGGTCACGATCTCAGGGTCCTGGGATCGAGTCCCACATCGGGCTCTCTGCTCAGCGGGGGGCCTGCTTCCCTTCCTCTCTATCTGCCTGCCTCTGTCTACTTGTGTTCTCTGTCTGTCAAATAAATAAATAAAATCTTAAAAAAAAAAAAAGAATTCTATACACTACTCAAGTGCTCATCATGATAAGCATGCTTTTAATCCCCTTCACCTATTTCATCCATCTTCCCACCCACTTCTCTCTGGAAACCACTGCTTGTTCTCTATAGTTAAGAGTCTGTTTTTTTTTTTTTTCTATTTGTCTCTTTTTTGTTTGTTTCTTAAAATCCATATGAGTGAGATCATATGGTATTCATCTTTCTCTGACTTGTTTCACTTAACATCATATCCTCTAGGGCACTGGGTGGCTCAGTCATTAAGCGGCTGCCTTCGGCTCAGGTCATGATCCCAGAGTCCTGGGATCAAGCCCCATGTTGGGCTCCCTGCTCTGCTGTGAACCTGCTTCTCCCTCTCCCACTTACCCTACTTGTGTTCTCTCTCTCACTGTCTCTCTCTGTCAAATAAAAAAATAAATTCTTAAAAAAATTATATTCTCTAAATCCATCCATGTTGTTGCAAATGGCAAAATTTCATTCCTTTTTATGGTTGAAATATATATATATATACATATACATACATATACATGCCACGTTTTCTTTACCCATTCCTCTACTGATGGACATTTGGGCTGCTTCCATATTTTAGCTATTATAAATAATGCCACAGTAAACATTGGGGTACATCTAACTTTTCAGATAGTGTTTTCACATTCTTTGGGTAAATGCCCAATGGTGGAATTACGGGATCATATAGTAATTCTATTTTAATTTTTTTAAAAGATTCTATTCATTTATTTCACAGCAAGATAGCAATAAATTCATTTATTTCAGACATCAAGAGAGGGAATATAATCGGGACGCCTGGGTGGCGCAGTTGGTTGGACGACTGCCTTCGGCTCAGGGCGTGATCCTGGAGTCCCGGGATCGAGTCCCACATCAGGCTCCCAGCTCCATGGGGAGTCTGCTTCGCTCTCTGACCTTCTCCTCGCTCATGCTCTCTCTCACTATCTCTCTCAAATAAATAAATAAAATCTTTAAAAAAAAAAAAAAAAGAGAGGGAATATAAGCAGGAGGAGTGAGAGAGGGAGAAGCAGGCCTCCTGTCAAGCAGGGAGCCCAATGTAGGGCTCCATCCCAGGACTCTGGGATCATGACCAAAACTGAAGGCAGATGCCCAACAACTGAGCCACCCAGGTACCCTATCTACTTTAATTTTTTGAGGAGACTCCATTCTGTTTTCCACAGTGGCTGTTACCAGTTTGCATTCTCACTAACAGTGCACGGGAGTTTCTTCTCCACAACCTCACCAACACTGTTGTTTCTTGTGATTTCTTTTTTAAATTTGAATGGGCTATACTTTCATGTTTCTTTGTATGCCCTTTGATTTTTTTGTTGAACTTTGGATATTTGAATCTAATAATGGGATAAGTCTGGAAATCAGATTCTCTCCCTTCCCAGAGTTTACTGTCTTTTGTTGTTTTTATTTTTATTTGCCATTGTTGTAGGCTGTCTCTGTGCTGAGGGTCAGCCTGAGGTATAAATTTAAGGTCTTTTCAGGTCTTTTCTGAGCCTTTCCCTGGACATGCATGGCCACTTTCTGGTTTTTCCCCTTATTTGCAGTTGTTTTTAAGTGTCCTGTTTGTTAATGTGGTTCCTGAATGAAGAAAAAGAGAAAAGGTAAGGGGGGAAAAGGATGCTGCCTTTACATCCCTTGGTGGTTTCAATAGTAGAAGGGTCTTACTAATAATGGGATGGAGAGAGGTGCAACAACACCTAATAGGCTCTTTGTCTGCACCTCTGTGATCAGAAGCAGCAATCAGCAGAGCACAGATCCACAAGATTTGAAGGACATGTCCTTTTAGCTCATCCTGGCTCCAACAAGCTGTGTGCAAGTTACTAGAAGAACACAGACATGGCTCCCTGCCACATGTATAGAGAGGTGAGGAATGAGCAGCATCTACTGTGTTTAGATCTGAAATTAACCAAAATAAACCACAATTTGCCATCCAAATCTTCCCCTATAAGTTTCAAGCCTTCAACAGACTCCAGAGTTCCAAAATAGTTTTATCAGACAGAATATGGCAGTGCAAGTGTTGGGTGGGTGGGAGACAGATTCCTGGTAATTCCTACTTGCCTACCTTCCCAGAATCTTCAAAAATATTATTTTTATAATTTTCAAAAGTCTACTCTATTTGTATTAAAGCCACATTATCTTCCTAACATTGTTTGTCTTCTTGGTTTGGTTTTATTTTGCCTCAATCATGCCAGAAGTTTGTCTATTTTGTTAGTCTTTTAAAAGAGGTTTTGTTTTGTAGCTCTTTTCTAGTGCTCATTTTCTAATTAATTAATTTTTGTTCTTATTTCTTTCTTTTTATATTCTTTGCAGTTCTCTGTTATTTTAGTAACTTCTTGAGTTAAATATCAAACTCATTTGCTTTTAATCTTTTTTATGTTAAGAGAACCGTTCTATTAAAGATAGAGCTTAACATATACCATAATTAAACAATTTTGTAACCATTGGGCATGTGTCAGTTTTTTTAAAAGATTCCTTATTTATTTGACAGACAGAGATCACAAGTAGGCAGAAAGGCAGGCAGAGAGAGAGGAGGAAGCAAGCTCCCTGCTGAGCCAAGAGCCCAATGCAGGGCTGGATCCCAGGACCCTGGGATCATGACCTGAGCTGAAGGCAGAGGCTTTAACCCACTGAGCCACCCAGGCACTCCTCACTATTTTCAATTTTAACCATTCTGATATGTGTATAGTGCTATCACATTGTGATCTTGATTTGCATTTCCCTAATGGCTAATGATATTGAACACTTTTTCATATGTTTATATGCCATCTGTATATCCTCTTTGGTCAACTGTCTCTTTGTGTCTTTTGTCTATTTTCTAATTGGTTTGTCTGGAGTATTTTTTACTGTTGAATCTTGAATTCTTTATGTATTTTAGATACTATTGCTTTGTCAGATTGTGATTTGCAAATAGTTTCTCTCACTCTGTAGCTTTTCATCCTCTCAACAGGGTATTTCACAGAGCAAGAGTTTTTAATTTTTATGAAGTCAATTCATCAGCTTTTTTTTTTTTAATAGCTCATGCTTTTGGTGTTAAGAACTCTTTGCGTGACCTTAGATCCTGAAGTTTATCTCATTTTTTCCCTTAATGTTTTGTGGCTTTACATTTCACATTTAAATTTGATCCACTTTGAGTTAATTTTTGCATAAGTACAAGACTAAAGTCGAGGTTCATTTTTTTGCGCACAGGTGTTCAATTGCTCTAACATCATTTGTTGAAAAGACTACCTCTCCTCTAATTAATTGATTTTGCACTTTGATCAAAAATCACTGGGCAAGGGTCCCTGGTTGGCTCAACTGGTAATGTGTGTGACCCTTGATCTCAGAGTTGTATGAGCCCCACATTGGGTGTAAAGATTACTTAAAAATAAAATCTTAAGAAAATCATTAGGCATATTTAGATGGATCTATTTCTATTTTTTCCATTGATCTATGTGTCTATCCCTCCACCAACAGCACATAATTCTAATTAATGTAGTTAAATAATAAATCATGAAATCAAATATAGTGATTCTCCTTATTTTATTCTTTTCCAAAATTGTTTTAATTTTTCTAGTTTCTTTGCTTTTCTATATATATTTTTAAAGTAGTCTTGTCCATATCTAGAAAAAATCTTTCTGGGATTTTGATAAGAATTACATTTCACCTTTATATCAGTCTGGAGAGAATTGACATCTTAACTATGTTGAGTCTTCCAGTCCTTAAGTATAGTGTGTCCCTCCATTTATAAAGATTTTTAAAAATTTCATTCAACAGTGTATAGTTTCCAGCACATAAATGCTATATATGTTTTCTTAAGTTTACACTATTTCATTTTAAAAGCAACAGTAAATGATGTATTTTTAGTATTAGTGTCCATGTATTTATCATTAGTATATGGAAATATAATTGCTTTTGTGCATTTACCTTGCATCCTATGATCTTTTTCTTTCTGGAAGTTTTGCACATTTCTTGATATTTTCTACATAGAGAACCATGTCATCTGCAAATATGGGCAGATTTATTTCTTCCTTTCAGATGTAGATGTCTTTTATTTCTTTTTCTTACTTTATTGCACTGTCTAGTACTTCCAGCTCTATGTTTTTAAGAGTGGTGAGAGCAAATCTTGATTTTTGTTCTCAATCTAAGGGGGAAAGCATTCCATCTTTCACCATTAAGTATAATGTTAGCCTTTGTCAGGTTGTTGAAGTTTCCTCTATTTGTATTTTTCTGACAGTTTCTATCATGAATTGGTGTTAAATTTTGTCACTTGTTTTGACCAATATGACCATATGCTTTTTCTTCTTTAGACTATGAATATAGTAGAACACATTGATTTATTTTCAAATACTGAACCAAGGATCCCTGGAATCAATCCCACTTCATAATGTTGTATGATTCTTTTTATTTATTGAATTCTACTTGCTAGTATTTTGTTAGAATTTTGTGTCTATATTCATGACAGATACTGGCCTCCAGTTTTCCATTTGCATACTGTCTTTGTCTTGTTTTGGTATCAGTTTAACACTAGCATCATAAAATGAATTGTTTCCTCCTCTTCTATTTGTTGGAAGATTGTGCACAATTAGTGTTAGTTATTATTTTTAACTTTTGGTAGAATTACTCAGTAAGACTTTCTGGTTCCAGAAATTTCAAATTATGAATTCAATTTCCTTGACAGTTACAGGGCAACTTTATTTATTTATATAGGATGAGTTGTGATTTGTGCTTTTCAAAATACTGGTCCATTTTCTTAAGAAATTTATGTATGTAGAGTTGTTCTTCTCTTTATTATTCTTTTAATGTCTACCATCTGTGATGTTATCCTATTTCACTTCTAATAGATAATTTGTGGTGCCTTTTCTCTCCCCCCACTCACTGCTTTTGGCCACTGTTCCTGGAGTTTTGTCAATTTTGGTGTTTTCAAATAACCAGTGTGTTACTTGTTTCATTGATCTTTCCCTATTGTTTTTCATTTTACTGCTTTCTGCTTTTATCTTTATTATGTTCTTCCTTCTGTTTGATTTTGTTCTTCTTTTTCTAAATCCTTGAGATGATAGGTTATTGATTTGAGGCTTTTCCTTTTTTTAATGTATGCATTTAGTATTCTAATTTTCTCAGCAGTTCTTTAGCTATGTCCCACAAATTTTGTTACCTTGTATTTTTATTTTCATTCAGTTCACTGTTTTGGGTTTTTTTTTTGTTTTTTGTTTTTTTTGTTTTTTGTTTTTTTACTTTCCTTGAGACTTCCTCTTTGACCCATGGATTACTTTAGAGTGTCTTTCTGTTTTCAGGTGTTTAGATAGAGTTTCCTGTTTTTTATTATTGATTTCTAGTTTGATACTGTTGTCAGAGAACACATTATTTTAATTCATTCAAATGTGTTGAGGTTGTTTATAACCCAGAATATGGTTTTGATATGTGGTCTGTGGCCTTTTGAAAAGAATGCATATTCTGCTACTGTTAGGTGTTCAATAAATATTTATTAGATATTGTAGGCTGATGGGTATTGTTGAATTTTCCTATATCCCTGATGATTTTCTATCTAGGTATTCTACAAATTGAGAGAGGGGTGTTTATGTCCCCAACTATAATTGTGGATTTGTCTATTCACCCTTTCAGTTTAATCAGTTTTGCTTCACATGTTTTGCAGCTGTTGTTTGGTGCATGTATATATTTAATATTACTATGTCTTCTTGATGGATTGTCTCTTTTATCATTACATAATGAACTTCTTTGCCTCTGGTTATTTTCTTTGCCTAATCTATTTTATCTGATGCTAATACAGTCACTTCCACTTATTTGATGAATGTGTGCACATGTATCTTTCTCTATCCCTCTATTCTTTTACATAGCTGACTACAGAGTTATATTTCGAGCTTCTTGTAGATAGCATATAGTTAGGTTGTGTTTTTTTTTAACTCTTCTGCAACTTCTTGTCTCTTGTTATATTTAATGTAATTGTTAATATGTTAGGGTTTAAGTCTGCTGGGGTTGTTTGTCCTCTCTTTTTCATTTGTCTTCTGCTTTCCTGTGGACTGCAAGAACATTCTTGAGAATTCCATTTAATATATCTATAATACTTTTAAGAGTATCTATTTGTATACTTTTTTTAGTTATTGCTCTAGGTACTGCATTTTATATACATTACTTATTACAGCCTATTACAGGTGTCTTCATTTCAGTAGTTGAAGTATCGAAACTACCTCCCTTTATGTGCCTTTACCTTTCCTGTTTATAACTGCCTAAAATGTTTTTTCAATATTCCTGTAGAACTGCATCAGTGTTATACCTTGTTTCAAGCATCAAACACAATTTAGAAAACTCAAAGGGAAGGAAAACTTACTTTATTCACCCAAATTTTTATTTTCCACACTCTTTCTTCCCTCCTGGTGTTACTAGGTTCTTTATTATTTCTGTTCTGTTTGGAAAAATTCCTTCAGTCATTCTTTCAGGGTAGGTCTGCTAATGACTTTGTTTTCTTTAATATGAGAATGTCTTAATTTCCCCTTCACATCTCTTCTCCAGGTATTGGATTCTGGGTGACAGTTCTTTTTATCACTTTGAAAATACTATGCCATTCCCTTTGGACCTCCATGGTTTCTGATGACAAACTGATAACATTCTAAATGTTTTCCTTTGCTTTCAGATTTTGTTCTGTCTTCAGTTTTTAGAAGTTTAATTATGATGTGTCTTAATATGGATTTCTTTGTTTATCCTACTGGGAGTTTGATCAGCTTCTTGAATCTGTAGGTGTATGTCTCTTGCCAAATTTGGTGAGGTTTGGCTTTCACTTCTTTGAATATTTTTTAGCCCCTCCCTTCTTCTCCTGAGACTCTGATGACACCAATAGATCTTTTGTCATAGTACCACAGGCCTCTGAGACTTTGTTCACATTTTTTTCTTTTCTTAGTCTATTTCTTTTATATTCTTCAGATTGGGTATTTCTGTTGTTCTATCTTACAATTCACTGATTTTTTCCTGTCTCCTCCATTCTGCTGTTGAGACCATTTGCTGAGCTTTTTTTTAAGAGTTATTGTATTTTTCTGATCTAAAATTTCCATTATCTTCTGTTTCTAAGAACTTCAATTTCTCTGCTGAGTCTATTTTGCATGTCTTCAATTGTTCACTGATCCATTAATTTAAAAATCTTTTAAAAATCTTTGTCTAAGAATTCTCATGTTATCTTAGTGTTAGTTTGCATCTACTGATTGTCTTTTAAAATCCAGTTTGCAATGAATCATTGAACACTACATAAAAAACTAATGGTGTACTATATGTTGGCTAACTGAACATAATAAAAAAATTTTAAATAAAATGCTAATATAGTCAAAGAAAATAAAATTCAGTTTGATATCTTCAGGTTCTTGGTATGATGAGTGATTTTTCATGTAATCTTGGACTTTTTGTATGTTATGAAACTCTGGACCTTAAACCATCTGTTTTAGCTGGATTTTTTTTTAACACTGCTCCAACAGAGGAAGGAGAGGGGGATTTCCCCATATCCCCCACTATTAACTCCACTTAGCCTCTATTGATACGTGGCGTGGGGGGAGACAGTTCCTCATTACTGATAACAAGGAGTGAGAGTCTGGTTCCTCACTTCTTTTCCAGTGATACCACCGTGGGTATAGACTCAATACCACTAGGTGATGGTAAGTCTCAATCCTACTTTAGGCTTCCTCTGATACCACTCCAGTGGACAGTAGATGGCATCTTGTTACTGCCAGATTGGGGCAGAAATCCAGGCTCCCCATGTGGTCTCCATTAAAACCTGATGGTAAGAGAGAGGGTTCATGACCAGACAGCACAGAAGCCCTGTCTTCCATCTGGTATTCTTGACCACCACCCAGCTGGGGCACCTAATTTCAGCTTTGCAAGAATACAAGTCTAAGTCCTCCATTTAGCTTGATTGTGAGTGGGGTCACGTTTTTTTGTTTGTGGTGTCTGGCTGGTGCAGAGTAGTTACTGAGTTTCTTGTCTTGCAAGGCTGCCCATTTTCTGGTCTTTGGTTAGAGTAAAGGACTCTCTCTCTCTTTTTTCTTTCTTTCTTTTTTTTTTTTTTTTTGGTCTGCACTCATTCATGTTTCCAGGTTGCTGGTTTCTTCAGCATCAAGTCTGGGATATACAAGGCAAAAATAAAACCCAGGCAGCTCACCATACGTCATTCCTCATGTCTCATGTTTCCTTCTTCTTTCCACTTTTCAGAGTCCTCATGTTTGTTTTACATAAAAAGCCTGAGGTTTGCAGTTGTACTTAGTGAAAGGAATAGGGGAACATATATATATCCAGAGATTCTACTTTATTAATTTTTTTAAAGTAGGCTCCCCGCCCAGCATAGAGCCAGACAGGGGGCTTGAACTCATGGCCCTGAGATCAAGACCTAAGCTGAGATCAAAGGTTGGATCCTTAACGGACTGAGCAACCCAGGCACCCCCCAGAGGTTTTTTTTTTAATCCTTTTTGATTGCTAATGACGGCACTTGAGAACATAAATGTATTTCTAAGTATTACTTTAGCTTTTCCCCACAAGTTTGATATTTGGTGTTTTACTATTTTTTATTCTAAATGCTTTATAGTTTTTCTTATGATTTCTTCTTTGTCCCATGAATCGACATAAGTGTGCCTTAAAATTTCCAAATGGATTCTTTTTTTTATGTTTTTGTTACAGATTTCTAATTTTGCTGACTTGTATTTTGATCAGAAAACTAAGTCTGTGTGCCGTTGCTTCTTTGTTATATGGCAGGACTTCTTTTATTGTCTAGTATTTGGTCAGTTTTATTGTATAAATGTTCCTTGTGTGTATTAAGAAAATATATGTTATTTAATGGTTGGCATAACCCTATCATTATTACTTATTAGGAAAGACTTTTTTCATCTATTCAATGGCTAGATACATATGATGGGGCATGGATTTTTTTTTTTCTAGTCCATTCTTTTTGAGAGTCTTGGCTTGTGGTAAAGGGATTGGTCTCAGTCTCAACTCCCATCTATAGCAGCCCAAGTTCTCTGTTTGTCTAAGACCTAAGCCCCTAGATTGTCTAAAACCTAGCCCCTTAGCTTATCTAAAACCTAAAACAAGCCCCTTAGCTTGTCTAAAACCTAAGCCCCTAGATTCTGGAGTAATGCCCTTTCCCCTCACACCACCACACACCAATACCAACTGTTCAAGAGTTCCAGGTTTCAGTTTCTGCTTTGCTTCTGGAACAAAAAGCTGGCCCTCTCTTTCTCATGGGTTCAATGACACGTTTAAAACAATGCTCCTCTTCTGCCTTTCCCAACTAACATGCCAGGGAGGAAGGCAATTAGGACATTGACTCCCCTTATTTGGGGTTGGGAGTGACAGAGAGGCACAAAGCAAAGACGAAAGAAGTAGAAGAGAGTGATTAGATAGTGTGGATCAGATGGATACCTCCATGGGTGACTGATTACCAGGTAGGCCAGAAGTATAAATCACTTTTCTGGAGTAGTGCTTCCCAGGAGTCACCAGAGACTTTTTCCTACATGCAGCTTCCCTCCAGGATCCTTCCCTGGCAATCATGAATTTAGTAGTCTAGGGTAGGGCTATGAGGACTATTTTCTCCCAGAGACTCAGGTGACTTTTATGGAAAAAAAAAGTTTAGAATGCAATGCTCTAGAATACTGTATGATTCCCAGGACCCACTTCTCTGGGTCTGGGATCTTGGAATCTGGTTTTTGGCAGGTGCCACAGGAGATGGGCCACTAAAAAAATAACAAAACAAAAATTAAGAGTATAGATTAAAACAAAAGCCTTAGACTAGCATATAGGTGTAAGAACAAAGTATGTCAGAAATAATACTGTGTTCTTAGAAACTGTAAAAGTTCATTCATTCATTGAGCGAACACTTTTTGAGACCTTTTATGTCCCAGATATTTCTAGGCACTAGAAATTCTGAAATAAAATACGGACCTGAATTTCAATAAAAAAGTGTACAGAAGTACTGTATACAGAATTACAGACAGGGTTACCAAGCAAAATACAAGATGCCCAGTTAAATCTGAATTTCAGATAACCAATGAATAATTTTTTAGTATATACGTTCCTTTTTTTTTCCCCCTAAATCTGGCAACCCTAGATATTGGAATATTTAGGAAAAGCTCCCAACCCAGCTTAGGAGATAAGGGCTGCAAAATTCAGTCAAATGTCAAAAGGGCTTTGATACAAACTGATTAAAATTAGCAGGCCATGAAGACCGATGCTAAAAGCAGGTAGCACTGAAACCATACCATGTTATTCCTAGGTGGAAAAGTAAGCTGTGTTCATTTGTCCTCCCAAACAGCTACTAAATATCTCAGAATATCCTTATAACATACTCAACATAATTAATACCTTTAGTACCACAAGGACTTACAGAACACAGGTTTGTGGGCAAGGTCATCTAAAGTAATTCCTCCTTCAGGACTGTATTCAAAACTGCTCGTGAAGTTGTATTTTGCAGTTCCTTCTGGAGAAACTGTAACTTTTGCAGAGTCTCCCAAAATCACTTGATTGAATTCTGCACGAATAAAAGTAACTGGAGTATCTCCTTTAAAACCTTTCTGTTGACAGAAAGAGACTTTACAATTATACTCATATAGAGAATTTTCCTACATATCTGGCAAATCATTTTGACTTGAACTAAATAGCATTTTCCATGTTTTCCTAACAAGCTATATCACAAATACAAAAGGGGTAGGTAGAAAGTCATTAAACAAAACTAGTTGTAGCTAACTGTAA